>NW_027362771.1:318060242-323060242 GCF_046119375.1 Phyllobates terribilis | reverse complement strand
AAGTTATAGCGCTCAGAATAAAGCAATGCAAAAAAAATATTTTTTTCTATAAAATAGTTTTATTGTGTAAAAGCGCCAAAACATAAAAAAAATACAGTAAGTGTAGTATCGCTGTAAACGTACTGACCCGAAGAATAATGCTGCCTGATCACTTTTACCACACGCAGAACGGCATAAAAAAAAAACTCAAAAAACAATTCCGGAATAGAAAACGATCAAAAAATGTCACGTCCCCAAAAATGGTACCAATAAAAATGTCAACTCGTCCCGCAAAAAACAAGCCGTCACATGACTCTGTCGGCCGAAATATGGAAAAATTATAGCTCTCAAAATATGGTGATGCAAAAACTAGATTTTGCAAAAAAAGCGTCTTTTAGTGTGTGACAGCTGTCAGTCATAAAAACCCGATATAAATCTGGTATCTCTGTAATCACACCGACCCGAAGAATAAAGTAATCTAATCAGTTATATCACACTAGGAACGGCGTAAAAAATAAATAAAACCAATTCTTCACCTGCTACTGATTTGTTTATTATGTCCCCAAAGATCCCAGTAAGGCTCTGCCCACATTTATCCTGTGCTCTGCGCTGAGCACTTACACCAGAGTTTCCGTGTAAATCTCTGAAATACATGATTCAGCCGGAACCCATGACGGAAGATTCCCTGTAATGAGACAGATATAGGCCACTGTGGACGCCGTCTAGCCTGGGATCCCACGGTGTCATTTGTTTTAGGCGTGCATAAAAGTGCGGTTGGCCACAGTTTTGTGCACTTCTGAAAAAAAGGACACCGCTACACAGAGGCCAGACGGTGTCCAGAGTAACTCTGCTGCCTCATTACAGTGAATGGATCCTGCAGGGGTTTCATCTGAATTACATCACTTGGAAATTTAGATGGAAACCCCGATGTAAGTGCTCAGCCTAGAGCGCCGGATAAATGTTACGTAAAATGTTCCCAATAAAAGCTTCAACTCAGTCCTCAAAAAAAGCTAGTCCCCACTCAGGTCCGTCATCTGTTAAAAATATAAGGGACTTCCAAGTTACTGGTAGCAGAAAGGCTCTGGAAAAGCAAAATGACCCTTGCCCCCCAAAAGAAATTCAGAAAATTTTGTGCTCCCAAATCCAAATGCCTATTCTACAATAATTTGTTCTCCAATTGTCAAATAGCACTCCGTCCCCCTCAGATCTCACCGTATGGCTAAGCGGTACTATACAGCCACATATGGGGTATTGACACTTTTAGAAGAAATTGTGTGACACATTTCGGCACCATTTTTACCCATTGCCCTGTGTGAAAATGTAAAATCTGAGGGTAAAACATTTTTTTGTGGTAAAAATATAATTATGCTTTTTTCACTGCCCAATGGTATAAATTTAAAAATTAAAAAATACTCACTACTTCCCTAGATGAATTCCTTGAGAGGTGTAGTTTACAAAATGGGGTCATTTGTGGAGGTTTCTGCTGTTTTGGCATGTCAGCGACTCTTCAAATGTGACATGGTGTCTGCTGCCTATCCCAGCCAACATAGCGCTCCTTTCTCTTCCGAACACTGCCGTACACCAAAGCAGTGGTTTTCCCCCACATATGGGGTATCGGCGTACTCAGGAGAAATTGTACAACTAATTTCATGGTGCAATTTCTCCGGTTATCCTTATGATAATGCAAAATTAGGGGATGAAAAACATTTTTTATGGGAAAAATGTGAAAATTTTATTTTCACGGCTCAATATTATAAACTTCTGTGAAGCAGCTGGGGGTGCAAGGTGCTCACCACACATCTAGATAAGTTCCCTAAGGGGTCTAGTTTCCAAAATGGTGGCACTTGTGGGGGGTTTCCGCTGTTTAGACACATTAGGGGCTCCACAAATGTGACATGGCGTCCGCTAATTATTCAAACAAATTTTACATTCAAAAAGTCAAATGGCGCTCCTTCCCTTTCAAACCCTGCCGTGCGCCCAAACAGTGGTTTTCCCTCACATATGGGGTATCGGCGTGTTCAGGAGAAATTGCACAACAAACTTCATGGTGCAATTTATCCTGTTACCCTTATGATAATACAAAATTAGAGAATGAAAAAGATTTTTTGTGGGAAAAATGTGAAAATTTTATTTTTACGGCTCAATATTATAAACTTCTGTGAAGCAGCTGGGGGTGCGAGGTGCTCACCACACATCTAGATAAGTTCCCTAAGGGGTCTAGTTTCCAAAATGGTGGCACTTGTGGGGGGTTTCCACTGTTTAGGCACATTAGGGGCTCCCCAAATGCGACATGGCGTCTGCTAATTATTCAAACAAATTTTACATTCAAAAAGTCAAATGGCGCTCCTTCCCTTTCAAACCCTGCCATGCGCCCAAACAGTAATTTGCCTCCACATATGGGGTATCAGCGTGTTCAGGAGAAATTGCACAACAAATTTCATGGTGCAATTTATCCTATTACCCTTATGATAATGCAAAATTAAGGGATGAAAAACGGTTTTGTGGGAAAAATGTGAAAATTTTATTTTTACAGCTCAATATTATAAACTTCTGTGAAGCACCTTGGGGTTCAAGGTGCTCACCACACATCTAGATAAGTTCCCTAAGGGGTCTAGTTTCCAAAATGGTGTCACTTGTGGGGGGTTTCCACTGTTTAGGCACATCAGGAGCTCTCCAAACGCAACATGGCGTCTGCTAATTATTCAGACAAATTTTACATTCAAAAAGTCTAATGGCGCTCCTTCCCTTCCGAACACTGCAGTGCGCCCAAACAGTGGTTTTCCCTCACATATGGGGTATCAGCACGCTCAAGAGAAATTGCACAAAAAAATTTGGGGTCCATTTTTTCCTGTTACCCCTGTGAAAATAAAAAAAATTGGGTCTAAAGTAACATTTTTGTGAAAAAAGTTAAATGTTAATTTTTTTTTTCCACATTCCAAAAATTCCTGTGAAGCACCTGAAGGGTTAATAAAGTTCTTGAATGTGGTTTTGAGCACCTTGAGGGGTGCAGTTTTTAGAATGGTGTCACTTTTGGGTATTTTCTGTCATAAAGACCCCTCAAAGTGACTTCAAATATGATGTGGTCCCTAAAAAAATGTTTTTGTAAATTTTGTTGGAAAAATGAGAAATCGCTGGTCAACTTTTAACCCTTATAGCTCCCTAACAAAAAAAAATTTTGGTTCCAAAATTGTGCTGATGTAAAGTAGACATGTGGGAAATGTTATTTATTAACTATTTTGTGTGACATATCTCTCTGATTTAAGGGCATGAAAATTCAAAGTTTGAAAATTGCAAAATTTTCAAAATTTTTGCCAAATTTCCGATTTTTTCACAAATAAACGCAAGTTATATGGAAGAAATTTTACCACTATCATGAAGTACAATATGTCATGAAAAAACAGTCTCAGAATCAGGGGAATCCGTTGAAGCGTTCCAGAGTAATTACCTCATAAAGTGACAGTGGTCAGAATTGAAAAAATTGGCCCGGTCACGAAGGCAAAAACAGGCTCTGGTGCGAAGTGGTTAAATATTTCTAAAATGTTATGGTCGTTGTTGCATGGCATTCAAACTAATTATTCCAATTCCTTATATTTTGAGAGGTTTCTTCAGTTGTGATATATTGTGTCTTTTTCTTTTCTAGATTTTGCTCCAGGAGTATTGGAGAATACAATGCCACTGTACCTCATTGCCTCTGCCCATTTTACTATACAGTTTTTGAGCTATCCCCTAATATGTACAATTTTAACACAGAAAGGTATTTGTATTAGCGCTGCAAATATTCTATTCCCTTAAATTCAAAGTGTTCTTTCTGAGTAGTGCACAAAGCATGGTCTGTTTTGCTTCCTACACTCGCAGATGGAAAGCCAGCATGAAAGGACATTTACATTAAAAATATTCTAGTTCAAGAGAGAACAGATAAAGGAGAAGTTGGAACATTCACATTTTGGGCCAGATTCAGACAGTTGATATTTATGGACGAGTGGATATCAGGGTCAATATTTTATTGTGGGTACTTCATGTGATTTCATACATATTGTGTCAATTGCTCAATATTAAAGTGGATCTCTCACCAGCATTTTATAATATTGCATTAAAAACTGCATTATTTCTTAGATCGAATGAGGCTGGTGTATTTACTTAAAAAAATATATGTAAGAATGGCTGTAATGATTGAAAGTTTAAAGTCAGTTTCCTTCCAAATAGCTTCATTAGCATCTCCCTAGTGTCCCTCCTCCCTGCTGCTGTTGAGATCTCACACTGCTCAGTACATGCTGCGCCTGCCTGTCAGGCTGGGTAAACAGAGATTAAATGCACTTGGACTCAAACTCCTTTCGTTGAAATTATAAAAAGCTCATTTTAATGTCAGGATTAGGGTTCCCTCAGACTGGCGTATAGCCAGAGTATGCATCGGACGAGTGATAGCCGGTGTTTCATCGGATAGCACTCGCTTCAATGCTCTTGCATCGTATGCTATGCACTAATGTGACCTGGGCCTTGTACAGCCATTATGACATGTATTTTCAAAGTAATTACACCAGCCTCATCGGGTCCGAGAGACTTACTTTCTAATGCATTCAGTTTGTATTGTTAAATCTGCTGACAGATCTTTTTTAATTTCTTTCAAATTCTTTTAAATTCATTCTTTGTAACCAAGGAACAATGCTGCATAAAAGTCTGGAAAGGCCTTGGGCAAGTATGGTGGGTGCTGTGCTCCTTTTTATTAACAATCTGGCTCTTTTAAAAGTGAATTCTTGGTCAATAGGCATGTGCAAGAGGCAGACAGTACATTGGGTGGAAATGTTATTACATTACAAAAAATAAAAAAGGGAACAATTATGTCCCAGTAATTAACATCATTAATTGAGTCTCTTGAAATTTATTATAAAATATGTAGTTGTTTTGTAGATTAACCCCTTTCTGAACAGCACCCCTTTACTGAGCCTGCACCATAACTGGCAGATGCTGGTTGTGTTACACAGCTATGTAAACAGGGAAATACGGCACTCCTAAATTTCAGAGTGCTTGGATAGGGTCCAGCCCCGTAAGAATAAATGGGAAAGAAATTTAGATCACACGCTCTTGACCTCTATAGGGACAGCATTTGCTTTCCTTATTGCGCTTCTGAATCTATCCTTTAACTCAGGGGCGGACACAGACTGTAGTGGGCCCCTGTGCAAGAAATTTTGGGGGGCCCCCCCTGCCCTTCATAAGGCAACAAAGTTATGTAAACATAACCCCCCATGTGCATCTCTCACCCCCCCATGTGCAGCTCTCATCCCACCCATGTGCAGCTCTCACCCCCCGTGCATCTCTCATCCCCCCCATGTGCATCTCTCATCCCCCCCATGTGCATCTCTCATCCTCCCCATGTGCATCTCTCATCCCCCCCCATGTGCATCTCTCACCCCCCCACGTGCATCTCTCACCCCCCCATGTGCATCTCTCACCCCCCCATGTGCATCTCTCACCCCCCCATGTGCATCTCTCATCCTCCCCATGTGCATCTCTCACCCCCCCACGTGCATCTCTCACCCCCCCATGTGCATCTCTCATCCTCCCCATGTGCATCTCTCACCCCCCCACGTGCATCTCTCACCCCCCCATGTGCATCTCTCACCCCCCCATGTGCATCTCTCACCCCCCCATGTGCATCTCTCACCACCCCATGTGCATCTCTCACCCCCCCATGTGCATCTCTCACCCCCCCATGTGCATCTCTCACCCCCCCCCATGTGCATCTCTCATCCCCCCCGTGCATCTCTGATTCCCCCCACTCCTAGTTAATTAATTGTATTTAAAAAAAATAAAACTTGTTATACTTACCCCCATGCAATCCCTGCAGAATCCTGGCGCTCGTCCACGTCGCTGCCACCAGGTTCTCCTGACGTTCGGCCATGTGACGGCGCCACATACATAGCCATCAGCTTTTGTTTTGGCCAAAAGATTTTTAAAGCCGCCACCACGATAAGGTAGACTCTTCTGGGCGGGCCCTACTCTAACCTATTAAAATTTTCTTAAAATATCCAATACTCTTTTTAGATATATTTTTATTTAGTTTTCTTTAAGGGAATGTGTCATATACATTTTTTTTTAAATGACCAATAATACCACATACAGGGAATACCGCCACACCATGACCAGACCACATATTACCACAACATAGTGACCGAATAATACCACACAGAAGGGAGAAAAACTGCCACACCATGACCAGACCACATATTACCACTACATTACTAATATTACCACCACATTACTAATATTACCATAAGTGTCATTATACACGGGAGCTCTATACATGGTATGTATAACGTAAGTGTCCAGGTAATCTAGTGATCACCAGTGAAATTATACACAGGAGCTCTGTATATAGTGTCAGTGTACAGGTAATACAGTGACATTATACACAGGAGCTCTGTATATAGTGTACAGGTAATACAGTGATCATCAGTGACATTATACACAGGAGCTCTGTATATAGTGTCAGTGTACAGGTAATACAGGGATCACCAGTGACATTATACACAGGAGCTCTGTATATAGTGTCAGTGTACAGGTAATACAGTGATCACCAGTGAAATTATACAGAGGAGCTCTGTATATAGTGTCAGTGTACAGGTAATACAGTGATCACCAGTGACATTATACACAGGAGCTCTGTATATAGTGTCAGTGTACAGGTAATACAGTGATCACCAGTGACATTATACACAGTGTACATGTAATAGACTGACTCACCGGTGACGTCTCTAGGTGAAGTCCTTCATCTTCGCTTTTCTCCTTCATCCAGCACAGACCGCCATCATGTCTTCCAGCCAGGACTCGTCTCTGCATAAAATAACACAGTTATCTAGAGCACATTCCCCAACTTCTACATTACGCAGCTGAATACAGACGTGCATCCACCATCAATATATGGTTAGTTATTAGGCAACCTACCATTCCAAATATAAAATGTAATCCACCACTGTGCCCCCATTAACTGTAAATAGGCACTTAATATATAATTTAATTAGAACCTCTACTCTTTCCGCCAATTTGTTACCAGTCACACTCCTGCATCCGCAACGCCCCCTACTCTATACTTCCTGCTCCCCGCATTCAATATTTACATGCACCCCCTGCCCCAATTCATTATATCATGTCCGTGCTCTCCCCACCCCATCATCATTTATCATTTACTCTCCCCCACCCCACATTCGTTATGTGCAGCTCATTATCCCCCTACTCCCAATTCCCCCATGTGCAGCTCTCAAACCCCCCCACGTGCAGCTCTCATCCCCCTCCATGTGCCCCTCTCACCCCCTCCCCCCCACATGTGCCCCTCTCTCACCCCCTCCCCCCCACATGTGCCCCTCTCTCATCCCCCTCCCCCACATGTGCCCCTCTCTCATCCCCCTCCCCCACATGTGCCCCTCTCTCATCCCCCTCCCCCACATGTGCCCCTCTCTCATCCCCCTCCCCCACATGTGCCCCTCTCTCATCCCCCTCCACCACATGTGCCCCTCTCTCATCCCCCTCCACCACATGTGCACCTCTCTCATCTCCCCCCACATGTGCATCTCCCATCTCCCCCCCCCACACATGTGCATCTCCGATCTCCCCCCCACACATGTGCATCTCCCATCTCCCCCACACATGTGCATCTCCCATCTCCCCCACACATGTGCATCTCCCATCTCCCCCCCCACACACGTGCATCTCCCATCTCCCCCCCACACACACATGTGCATCTCCCATCCCCCCCCCCACATGTGCATCTCCCATCCCCCCCCACATGTGCATCTCCAATCCCCCCCCACATGTGCATCTCCCATTCCCCCCCCACACGCATGTGCATCTCCCATCCCCCCCACACACACATGTGCATCTCCCATCTCCCCCCCCTACACACATGTGCATCTCCCATCTCCCCCCCACATACATGTGCATCTCCCATCTCCCCCCCCACACACGTGCATCTCCCATCTCCCCCCCCCACACACGTGCATCTCCCATCTCCCCCCCCCACACACATGTGCATCTCCCATCTCCCCCCCCACACACATGTGCATCTCCCATCTCCCCCCCCCACACACACACATGTGCATCTCCCATCTCCCCCCCCACACACATGTGCATCTCCCATCTCCCCCCCCACACACACACATGTGCATCTCCCATCTCCCCCCCCACACACACATACACACACACACACACACACACATGTGCTTCTCCCATCTCTCCACTCCTAGTTAATTGTATTTAAAAAAAAAATAAAACTTGTTATACTTACCCCCATGCGATCCCTGCAGAATCCTGGCGCTCGTCCAAATCGCTGACAGCAGGTTCTCCTGACTTCCGGCCATGTGACGGCACCGTCACATGACCGGAAGTCAGGGGAATCATGAAGGCGCTGCTGCAACAGCGCAGCTCAGCGCTGAAATGTCCCGGACCCGGCGCATAGCATGGGGCCGGGGGCCCCATGAGGAGAGAGACGCACAAGAGGGGGGCCCCCGAGGGGGCCCCTACCGGCCGGGCCCCATACTGGAGTCAGGGCAGTCATGCCCTGATGGCGGCCCTGCTGGAGGCTGGAGGGGCCCCCTCTCCCTCGGGGCCCCCGTTCAATGAACCGGCTGCACGGGCGGTAGTTCCGCCCCTGCTTTAACACTAGGACTACTGGACTCGTGACCCCGCCTAGAACTACTGAAAGGAGTCATTTTGACTCCTTGCTTGTTTTCGTTTATTTTTAGAGTTTCATTTGTGGTTATTTATTAATAATTATATTTTTTGTAATGTATTATTATTGTGAGATCCAACAGTAATGCTTTTGATTGTTTTTTTTCTGCTTTTCTTATTTTTCTACAGAAAATAACAATAATTATAATAGACGTTTTTCAAACATTTTTTTTTATTCAAGTGCACACATATAAACAACAACTGAAGAACAAAAAGCAGAGAAAATGTAGGTGGAGGAGCATAAAAATGAAAATATGGCGCAGAATTCACCTTCTAAACATTTGGTGTTTCGCATTTTAGGCATTGCCTTTGATTTATGGCAGTACATTGCCCACACAAAGACTTGCCACAAGTCTTACAATTTCCGACAGATCTATTTTTCTTGCACTTTTCTTTGATCTGGCAAAATTTTGCTTGAACCATCACTTCTGAGCATGTAGAAACTTGGGACGTGGAACCCTTTTCCCTATCTGTGACATAAGGACCACTCAACTCTCTCACAAGCGTTTGCAAAAATGCCTTGCGTGACATTTTTTGGTGGGTAATCTCCTTGAATATTATCCATGCATTTATACCCGCAAAGTCTAAGGCATTTTTAAATGCATGAACAGGCCATCTCCTTGTGCATGTTCGTGTGGTATTTTTCGTGCCATCTGATCCACTACATCTACTCCATATTTTGTTTCATTGTAAAACTTTACCGTTTCTGGAGGTTTTTTAGCGGAATCAGACGCAACAACAACATCTGGATGGACGGAACTCAAAATGACAACATTTTTGTTGGGCTTTCCTTGATATACTGTAAGTGTAAAATTGTCTTCATTTCTAAACACTTTAGTGTTGTACAATTCCTCTTTCATGGATTTTATTTCTTTAGGCACTTTTCGCCTTATCTTGTTCAGTGTTCCCACGATGGTTGTTCCTTTGCTTTTTAGCTGTTTAGCTAATTTTACTGAAGTAAAATAATTATCGGTTGTAACATTGCGACCTTTTTTCAAAAACGGGTCCAATAACTTCATTACCACATGGTCAGCTAAACGGTCCTCAGCACGGCGTGTGTCATCTTTGCCTAGATAAGGGAAGCCATTTGCCAGATATTTGCTCCTCTTATCAACAGCTAGCCAATATTTGTGGCCATATTTATCTGGTTTGGAAGGCATGTACTGCGTGAATGGACACCTAGTTTTGCTTGGGAAAAGTTGCTCATCCACCATTATGTATGGGCCAGGTTTGTAACACGCAATACAATTTTCAATAAACCTGTCCCACACAGTAGAAAATAGAGCAAACTTGTCCGTTTGCAGTCTCTCCGATCGAGTAGATTTCTCATCAAATCTGAGAAACCTCATAATTTCAACAAAGCGGTCCCTAGACATTGTCGCTTTGCAAAACGGTATTCCCCAGTCATTACACCAAATACTGCTAATCGAGTGACGGTTCGTGCCAGATATTCCACGAGCATAGAATATCGCAATGAATGCATCTAGCTCCTCATCAGATAGAGTTTGTTCAGCATTACACAGTAATACAAGCAGGTAAAACACAAGGAAAATGTGAAAAGTTGACATGTAAATTGAACTACATCTATATGAACATCAGGGTAAATAAGACAGAGTGAAAAAATTATGCACAAAACTTTATAGCAACATTTAGTGACAAAAGGACCTCAAAATATAGTAGGGAGTCAAAATGACTCCCTTCAGTAGTTCTTGGTAAATTTTGAAAAAAACGCGCAAATTTTTCACCAAAATTATTTATTCTCACAAAATCTTTTTTCACATCATATTTGAGGAAAAGTCACCGAGTTTCAAGCCGGAATTCTGAAAAATGTAGTCACAGAAGAGAAATAAAAAACGAAAGGAGTCAAAATGACTCCATCAGTAGTTCTAGTGTTAACTGGCAGGTCCGATACATTTTGTCAATTTTTTATAAAGGTCAAATTGACTGAAATGTCACATTTTAATGCACCTTAAAGGACCGGTGTGATCGAAATAATCTTCACTTAAGTTCATCTATTGGAGTGCCGGATTTCCTTGTGCTACACAGCTGGGATCTATCTACAACAGGAACGACCGAAGCTTGGTACTGTTAACCATTTAAATAACTGATGGCACCATTTAAATGACACAAATGCGCTAGATCCCATTGTCTCCTGCCCCACCCCCGCGACGCAGCCCACTTCATAATGTCATCTCCTCCATATGCTCAAAAAAGTAGTAATGCAGTATATAGAAAACGCAAAAACCATTAACTAGTTACATTTATTTTATTTTTTTTTACACAATTCCGATTCCATAAATAAAAAAAAAAATTATATAGGTTTGGTATTGACATTATCTTATTGACTTGGAGAATCATGTCGTTTTTACCGCATATTGAACACCGTGAAAACAAAACAAATACAATCAATGGCAAAATAGCATATTTTTTACCAATGCACCACACTCTTTTTCAGTACATTATGTGGTAAATTGGTGTCTGTCATGAACATCAGGGATTCACGCGCACACGATCCCGATTACTCACTACATAGCTATTGGCAAGTGACCAGTGAGCGTATGGCGTACACACCTCCGGATTCCAACGCATGGAATATGTGTATACGCCTCCTTACGGTCACTGCCAGCTTCACGATAGCCCAATTAATATTATTCGCTGCCACCACTGATCAATATTAAAATATAATACAGGCCTGATCGGACGCCTGCTTTCTGGTAGCGTATATGGCTTCGGGGGAGGAACGATTACAGGACAAAAGAAACAGGATTATTAAATTTTATATTTAATCCAAAAGGGAGGCAGTGTTTATGAAAAATATACAAAAGGTTTTACAAAGGGAGACATTACAATACAGAATATACAGTTACACAAATAAAATGGGATTAATGAAGAACTTACTAAAAAGATCGCAGAGACGATTCCGGTTAGCTGGAGGGGAGGCACTCCAATTGACCGTTATCGAACGTGACCCGTGCTGTATGAAATATATACTCCCGGCATGAGTACTGACCCATCTTCGGCTGGGTCTGTTTATGTCAAACGGGGGACTTACCCACACACCCCCTGTGATGACATCACGTGGGTTGGGCTCCAGCCTTCATATTTTTATTAAAATATCTAACTTCCACGATAACTTATCGCTGGTTGATCGCAGAAGCTTGCAAGTGACACCATATTCTTTATTACGAATTTACCTTTCCTTAGAGTCTACACATGGCATAGCTGCGGTCCGTTATTCTGGTACTTTTGCGCCACAGCTCACCGAAGTGGCTCACAGCTACGGAAAACTGTACATATTGTTCCTTAGCTGACCCTGCTGCTAAAAATATGTGTCCCATTATTTGAAGTATGAAACTTGCGATATTCCATATTTCGCGTCGGCGAGACTGCACATTTCTGTTGAACAAACGGGGGATGCCCTGGGGGTGAGAGGGAATTCTTTTATTTATTTGTCACAGGCCGGCGTCACTAGAAAATACACTCGTATGTTAATTGGGTTACTATCATTTGCCTATTGGCTTCTCCTGTGTATGCTAATTTGCATAGACAGCTCCATAGATTGCCAGCTTTTCTACTCTGACAAATAGTATAGAGGAGTGGGAAGGAGAGGCTTCAGGGGGAGAGAGAAATTCTTAATATTTTCTATGACAGTGTCATTCAAAACTACAAAAAAAAAACAAGCCCTCCAACAGCTATGTTGACGAAAAAATAAAAAATAGCTACAGTCCTGCTCATCATCATTGGCACCCATGAAGTTTAAGTACATAATGTGGAACATCTCCTGAAAAAAATGAATCAAGTGAAACAGTTTTTTGTATAGAGCCCTTGTGTTAAATACAAAAGAGCAAATGATAAACAATAATATAAAATCAAAAACAATGGGAGGGAAAAACAGAAAAACCTAAAGCCAGAATACTTGCTGGTTGGTAGGTGATCAAATACTTATTTCATGCAATAAAATACAATTTCATTATTTAAAAATCATACGTGATTTTCTGTTTTTGTTTTTTTTAAGATTCTGTCTCTCAGTTGAAGTGTACCTTGGATAAAATTACAGACCTCTCCATTCTTTATAGGTGGGAAAACTTGCAAAATCGGGGGTGTATCAAATACTTATTTTCCCCACTGTATGTACATAAGAACACCACCAAAATATACAGTAAATAAGACATTTTAGTAACCTCTTCCCGCCACAACCAATTTCATTTTTTTTGTTTTTTTTGGTGGCAGCATCATGCTATGGGGTGTTTTTCAGCTACAGGGACAGGACGAATGGTTGCAATTGAAGGAAACATGAATGCGGCCAAGTACAGAGATATCCTTGATGAAAACCTCTTCCAGAGTGCTCTGGATCTCAGACTTGGCCGAAGGTTCACCTTCCAACAAGATAATGACCCTAAGCACACAACTAAAATAACAAAGGAGTGGCTTCAAAACAGCTCTGGGATCTGCAAGGAAGAATGGCAGAGGATCCCCAAATCCAGGTGTGAAAAACTTGTTGCATCATTCCCAAGAAGACTCATGGCTGTACTAACTCAAAAGGGTGCTTCTACTCAATACTGAGCAAAGAGTCTGAATGCTTATGACCATGTGATATTTAAATTTTTCTTTTTTTTAATACATTTGCAAAAATTTCTACATTTCTGTTTTTTTTTCAGTCAAGATGGGGTGCAGAGTGTACTTAATGAGAAAAAAAATGAACTTTTTAGAATTTACCAAATGGCTGCAATGAAACAAAGAGTGAAAAATGTAAAGGGGTCTGAATACTTTCCGTACCCACTGTAGATGACAGCCTCCAAATGTTGCTTGTAGCCATCTATAAGCTTCTTGCACTTCTCAGCTGGAATTTTCTCCCACTCTTACTTTGCAGTTTGTTCAAGCTCTTAAATATTTGCAGGGTTCTTTTTCCCAATGGCAGATTTCAGCTCACCCCAAAGATTTTCAATGGGATTGAGATTAGGACTCATTGCTGGCCATTTTAAAACAGTCCTCTTTTTTCTTTTTCAACCATTCCTGAGTACTTTTGAATGTGTGCTTTGGGTCATTATCTTGTTGGAGGACCCATGATCATCGACTCAAACCAAGTTTTCTTACACTTGTAGGACATTTCACTCTAAAATCTCTTGTTAATTTTCTGATTTCATGACTCCTGTGATACGGTCAAAACATCCAGCACCAGATGCAGCAAAGCAACCCCACAACATTATGGATCCTCCACTATGTTTAACTGTTGGTAAGGTGTTCTTTTCCTTTTAAGCTTCATTGCGTCATCTGTAAACAAACTTTTACTTTGTATTGCCAAAAAGCTCTATTTTTGTTTCATCTGTCCACAGAACTTTTTACCAGAAGGATTGAGGTTTTTCAAGGTACTCACTGGCAAAAATCAGTCGTTTCTTTTTATATGTTTTCTTCAGCAATTGTTTCTTCCTTGGCCTTCGCCAATAAAGCTCTGCTTGGTTTAGTGTGCGGCGTATGGTACTTGTTGAAACCATGACCCCAGACTGTTTCAGGTTGGCCTTCAGGTCTTTGAATGTTTGACCTGGTGTTTTTTCAACCACTCGCACCAACCTTCGTAGACATCTCTTGTCAATTTTCCTCTTTCCCCCACGTCCAGGGAGGTTCTTAACAGTTCCATGCTTGGCAAACTTCTTAATAACATTGCGCACTGTTGAAACTGCCCTTATACCCTTTGGAAGTCTTGTGTTTGCTAATAATAGCAGTTCTGATGTCCTCAGACAGCTCATTTGTCTTCACCATTGTGACAAAGGAACAGGGCCTACCATGTGGCCTTTTAAAACACTGAAGTCATCATTCATTGGCTAATTCATGTCACATGGGCATCAACAATTAATCATACGTGAATCTCTTTTGTTATCAAGTCAAAATGTGTTTCCATATTAAATTAATGTAAAGGGTGCCAATATCAGTGATACAGCAAGCTTTAGGTTTTTCTATTTTTCCCTCCCATTGTTCTGTGTTTTAAATTACTGTTTATCATTTGCTCTTTTGTATTTAACACAAGTGCTCTATACAAAAAACTGTTTCACTTGATTAATTTTTTTAGGAGATATTCCACATTATGTACTTAAACTTCATGGGTGCCAATAATGATGATCAGGACTGTATGTGCCTATATTTTACTGTGCGTGGTTGGAGAACACGGCTTCATAGAGATTTAGATTTTGAGCCTCAGTGGGGACAGTGATGATGATGTCTGTAAAGTGTTGTGGAATTCACACATTCAAATTGGACCCCACCCCCAAAAAAGTACATGCGGGGCATAGTGGTCATATTACGTAAAAAAGGTTGGCTGGAAAAGTCAGTATATTCAGCTGCTTATTCACTGAGTGTGTTACATAGGACTAGGTCTGCACAAGAGGGTGGATGCCAGGAATGGGAGAGTTTAGCAGCAACGTGGTCCATCTCCATTGGAGGTACACCACTGCCAATATAGTAACAGGAAAATGTATTCAGATCTGGCATATGGCAAAGGAGACTAATGTATTCAAAAGTAGATATGAACAGAGCCTAAATACAAGTTCACTCTTACCTGCTGCATCCATGTTTTACCCTTACATTTTTGTTACAGCCATAGTACTTAATACACCCACCCACAAACCCACCCACCCACACACACACACAATAACCATACAGCTCCGTTACAGACATAGTACAAACATTACTGCAACATCCATAGTACACATATACTGCTCTGCTACATACATAGTACACATATACAACTCTGCTGCATGCATATTGCAGCTCTTCAACATCCATGGTACACATATAAAACTCTGCTACATCCATAGTACAGCTCTGCTACATCCATAGTATATATGTACAACTCTGCTACATCTATAAAACAGCTCTGCTACATCTAAAGTACACATATACAACTCTGCTACATCCATAGTACAGCTTTGCTACATCCATAGTACATATATACCACTCTGCTACATCTAAAGTACACATATACAACTCTGCTACATCCATAATACAGCTCTGCTACATCCATAGTACACACAAACAACTCTGCTACATCCATAGACACATATACAAGTCTGCTACATGCAGAGTACAGCTCTGCTACATCCATAGTACACATATACAGCTCTGATACATCCATAGTACACATATACAGGTCAGCTACATCCATAGTATACATATACAACTCTACTAAATCCATAGCACACATATACAATTCTGCTACATCCATATAATACATACACAAATCTGCTACATCCATACTACATATACACAATTCTGCTACATCCATACTACAGCTCTGCTACATCCATAGTACATATACTGTCCTCACACGATAGCATGGTGTGTAGAGAGACATGTTGCTAAATCCCCTGTCTTCTTTAAGAAAAAAGGCTGTGAAGTTGTAACCTTCTTTAATTGTTTGGAGATTGTGACATGAAAGGGTGAAACTATAAGATGTAATAACAAAGGTATTTCAGAACATATAACTGTTCAGTGCATAGATACAGATAGTCTGCAATACATAGTTTAACATGAGGTAATAATACAAGCTGATGAATACCCATCTAATACATCAAACATACTTGTAACAACAGCATTAAAACACATAGATAGTGGCTTACCAACTATGCTTAAAGCAGGCTGTTTATAAGAAGCGCAAGGTAGAAAACGAGTGATGTGGTTTCTCTTCAGGAGGATACAGGAACAATGGCTGCTGTTCCTTTCACAGTGTCATAACAAGACCATAATGCAACAGGAACAATCCCGAAATGCCTCAGGAACTTCCCATTATACATTGCAAACTGAATTTAGATCGCCAGCAGATGGTGCGGTTACCAAACAATATGAAAATAGACAAGACTCAAGTTACATACAGGAAGTATGACTGCTGTAGCTGTAATAAACATAAAATATGACTTTCAGATAGCTAAATTTAGTGTCAGAACAGAACAGTACACTTATATAGCCCGGCTACATCGTTAGTACACATATACAACCAGGGTCGGACTGGGGTGTCTGGGGCCCACAGGGGGAATTGACTCTAGGGGCCCACCTACAGCTATATGCAAATACCTGTTATCAGCTATCCCTGTTACAGTAGAGCATCGACTGGTGGCTCCTGCACACCTACTGCGCACATACCATAACTGGGATGTACAATTATGGTAGTTTGCATTAAAGAGTTTCTTTGGTTAAAACAAGTTATCACCGATCCATGGGCCCCACATTATAGGTGATCACTTATTGATAGTTTGGGTCCGAACATTGGAAACCGCACCGATCAGAAGAATGGGGAAGTTTTATCCCTGACAGGACAATTATCTCCATTTTAAAATGCAGCGACAGGTGGGACGTCTGACCGCAGCTCCATTCATTATCTTGGGGGGGTTCCAAAAAAGAGCAGCACTCACAGCCACTGACAGAATGAATGGATCAGTGGTCGAGTCGCACATGAGCTTCAGTCTAATGGGGAGAAAAGCTCCACATTTTGCCGATTGGGTCCCAGCAGTCAGACCCCCACCAATCAATAACTTATCACTTATCCTGTGGAGAGGTGATGATTACTTGTTTTCACAGGAGAACCCTTGTAAGTGCATCTCTGCCGCTCTGGTCCAAGTATTTAATATCTAAGGCCACGGCCCCACTATCATTATTTGGTCAGTATCCGGTCAGTAATTTTTCTCTTGAGTGGGAGCCTAAACCAGGTGAGGAACAATCAGAGAGGAATAATAGAAACAAGTCACCAATTATGTATTTATCACCCATTGCTGAGAAAAAAATACTGACCGAATACTGCCCAAATACTGATAGTGAGGCTGTGTTCTAATGGAAAAAAATCTTCTCCTAGTTAATATCAGCGAGAACAAATGAACGCCATACACAACACAATCAACTATACCAACACCAATAATACCACATACAAAAGGGACAAATATCGCCACACCATGACCAGACCACATATTACCACCACAAAGTGACCGAATACCAAATACAAGGAACAAATACTGCCACACCATGACCAGACCACATATTACCACCACAAAGTGATCAAACAATACCACATACAAGGAACAAATACTGCCACACCAAGACTGGACCACATATTACCACCACATAGTGACCAAATACTACAATACTGATTATGAATACAAACCACAATACTAACAACACTGTTATTACCACCAGCGACATTATACACAGGAGCTCTGTATATAGTGTCAGTTTACAGGTAATACAGTGATCACCAGTGACATTTTAAACAGGAGCTCGGTATATAGTGTCAGTGTACGGGTAATACAGTGATCAATAGTGACATTATACACAGGAGCTCTGTATATAGTGTATAGGTAATACAGTGGTCACCAGTGACATACACAGGAGCTCTGTATATACTACATAGTGTAAGTGTACATGTAATACACTGACTCACCAGTGACGTGTCTAGGTGAAGTCCTTCATCTTCGCTTTTCTTATTCATCTGGCACAGATCGCCATCACTTTTTCCAGCCAGGACTCATCTCTGGAGAAAATAACGCACAGTTATCAATATCTGATCTCTTCTAGAGCACATTCCCAACTTTTCCCCCGACTTCTACACTACACCAGTTGAAGAAAAAAAGCAACATAGTGTTTCCCTGCACAGTAACAGGACCCCCCTTTTGTCCCCTCCCATGGAAAACAGTTTCCTAAAAAGTAAATTATATTACAGAAGTAATAATGTCCCTAATTGGACTCTAAAATAATAATGTTCCCCACCATAAACTAATAAAGTATGTTCCTCAACCTGGCCCCCAAACAGTAATTAAGTCCCTTGTCCAGCCTGGCCCCCCCATATACCCATCCTTGCCCCCCAGCATATATCCATCCTGCCACCCACCCCCCCATATATCCCTTCTGGCCCCTCCATATATTTATCCTGGCCCACGTTTATCCAGCCTGCCCCCCGTATATCCATCCTGGCCCTCATGTGTCCAGCATGCCCCCCCATATATCCATCCTGGCCTTCATGTGTCCAGTCTGCCCCCCATATATCTGTCCTAGCCTCCATGTGTCCAGCCTGCCCCCCATATATGCAACCCACCCCCTTCATATATTCATCCTGTCCCTCCCATATATATCCATCCCGGCCCCCATGTGTCCAACCTGCCCCCCCATACATACATCCAGGCCCCCATGTGTCCAGCCTGCCCACCCATATTTCCTTACTGATCCCATGTGTCCAACCTACCTCCCTATATATCCATCCAGGCCCCCATGTGTCAAGCCTGCCCCCCCTCCAGTATACCCATCCTGCCCCCCATTTGTGTCCAGCCAGGCCTCCATCCCATTCTGCATTCACACACACACAAAAAAAAAGATTCCTCTTACCTTCCTACGCTCCAGTGCAGTGTCCTCCTCCTCTGCTGAGATCCAGCGCGGGTAGCCGAGGCTGACGGCTGAGTTGCGCGCTTCCTTCGCAGCAGGCGCATGACGATGACGTCATACACTGGCCGGCAAAGGGAGATGCACAGCTTCAGCTGCTTAACAGGGACATGCGCCGCGGCGGTTCAGGTAATGAACGCCGCGTGTGCGCGTCCCCGCATACATACTGCCTGCGCTTTTAAACTGCCCATGCACCTTATAATCATAGGTTCCCCCCCTTCTCTTCTTCCCCCTCTCCTTTGCAGCAGGGGGTGGGGCCCACCAGGAAAATTCCCGATACCCCGCCAGCCCAGTCCGACCCTGTATACAACTCTGCTACATCTAAGAGGTTAAAGAGCCAGGATTTTCCAGTGATCACACAGGTACAGCTCCTGTGCCCTGCACTAACACATGCTATTACATCATTTTCCTGCAAATTCTCATTTGTCCTAATGTAAATGGGTTGTTATTATTATTTATTATAGCGCCATTTATTTCATGGCGCATTATATGTGAAAAAGGGGTATACATAGCGAAAACAATTACAATAATCTTGAACAAAACGTGACGGCGACTGGTACAGGAGGAGCAAGGACCCTGCCCGCGAGGGCTCACAGTCTACAAGGGATGGGTGAGGATACAGTAGGTGAGTGTAGGGCTGGTCGTGGAGCGATATGGTGGAGCGATGGTTAATGCAGGTTGTAGGCTTGTCGCAAGAGGTGGGTCTTCAGGTTCCTTTTGAAGGTTTCCACGGTCGGCGAGAGTCTGATATGTTGGGATAGAGAGTTCCAGAGTAGGGGGATGCATGGGAGAAATCTAGTATGCGATTGTGGGAGGAGATAAGAGGGGAGTAGAGAAGGAGATCTTGTGAGGGATTGGGTCAAGTTCACAAGTGGTGAGGTGTGATTTGGAGAGTAAAGAGGAAAGTTGATCTTCCGTAATGGTGGAGAAGGTGGTTATGGAGGAGGAGGATTGAGTAGGTGTGGGGAGGGACTGTGGGGACTTTAGGCAAAAGCTTTGTCTGATGGTGTCAATCTTCTACTTTGTTACGGATCCGGGTGGTGGAACCTCTGTGCTGCGGTGCAAGGAGGGACCAGAGGGGCGTAACTAGGTATCAACTCGGACTGACCAAGGTCGTACGGCGGCTCAATCGACTCCGTGACCAGGGAAGGACCGAGCAGAGGGACCAGGAGCTACTCTGGGCCAGACCTTGTATGAGAGCAGATGACTCCCACGGGTCAGAAGGCAGGGACTGACCGGTACAGCAGATGAGCACGGCAGGCAGGCTGACGGGTGATCCGGGTAGATGGACTGGCAGACATGGCAGGTAACAAGCAGGAGCCTCCAAGTAGGCTGGCTGGTAGGCACGGCAGGTAACAGGCAGGAACCTCCAGGTAGGCTGGCTGGTAGGCACGGCAGGTAACAGGCAGGTGCTTCCAGACAGACTGGCGGACTTGACTGTAGACAGACTGTCGGGCTGGAGAGTAGACAAGCTGGCGGACAGGGCTGGTAGTCAGGCTGGTGGACTGGACTGGTAGTCATGCTGGTGGACTGGACTTGTAGTCAGGCTGGAGGACTGGACTGGTAGTCAGGCTGGAGGACTGGACTGGTAGTCAGGCTGGCGGACTGGACTGGTAGTCAGGCTGGCGGACTGGACATCTAGTCAGGCTGGCGGGCTGGACTGGTAGTCAGGCTAGCAGCGGGACCTGAGGGCTGAAGCAGAGTTTAACACACAAAGATACAACCTTGCACAGGCACCTCCATTTTGGAGGAGGTGCCTCTTATATGAGAGGTCCTCCGGCCATTGGCCGGGGACTCCTTAGGACGGCACGTGCGGCCCCTTTAAGAGGGAGGGAGCGCGCGCGCACCCTAAGCACAGTGCCCGGGAAGCTGCGCGCGCCAGCAGCAGCAGAAGCAGGAGCCGGGCGGGGAGCGTGGTGGTAAGAGGGGCAGCGTCTCTGCCTGTCAGGAGGCAGAGACGCCGATTCTACAGTACCCCCCCACACACTTTACACCCTCTCTTTTTTAGGCCGGAAAGAAATTTTTTAAGGAGAAGCGGGGCGTGGATGTTCTCCCTGGGTTCCCAAGTTCTCTCCTCTGGGTCAAACCCCTTTCAATCCACCAGAAAAAAGGTTTTTCCTCTTACCCTCTTGGTGGCCAGAATGTTCTCTACCTCATAGACATCCTCAGCGGAGACCGGAGCTCGGGAGGTACCTGAATTGTAGGAAAAAGAATTAAGCACAACTTGTTTGAGGAGAGATACGTGGAAGGAGTTGGGAATCCATAAGGTGGCCGGGAGTTTTAACTTGTAGGCTACTGGGTTGATTTCCTTGAGGACTCCAAATGGACCGATGAACCGTGGACCCAACTTATAGGAGGGTATTTTGAGACGAACATGTTTGGAGGAGAGCCAAACCTTGTCTCCCGGGCGGAATTGAGGTGGATCCAGACGTCTCTTATCAGCATGTTTCTTCATCCGCTCGGAGGATTGAAGAAGTGCGGATCTAGTGTCCTCCCAAATAGTGGAAAATTCGCTGACCAGAGACTCCGCGGCAGGGTTGTTCACTGAAGCGGAAATGGGAAACGGAATCCGGGGATGTTGACCGTAGACCACAAAGAACGGGGACTTGGAAGAAGATTCGCTCTCATGGTTGTTATAGGAGAACTCGGCCCATGGTAGGGGCTCCACCCAATCGGTATGGTGAGTGTTGACGAAGTGCCGGAGGAAGCTGGTAAGGATCGGGTTGATACGTTCCACTTGGCCATTGGACTGCGGATGGTAAGCAGAGGAGAAGTCCAGGGTGACATCCAGCAGCTTACACATAGCTCTCCAGAAGCATAAAGTGAACTGGACCCTCCGATCAGACACAATGGCCGTGGAGACCAAAGATGTGATGGATGAAGTCCTTAGCCAGCACAGATGCAGACGGGAGACCAGCCAGAAGGATGAAGTGAGCCATTTTAGAAAAGCGGTCAGCGACCACCCAAATGATCGTACAACCGGCAGAAACAGGGAGATCAGTAATAAAGTCCATAGCAATGTGTTGCCATGGGGCAGTAGGTACGGGAAGAGGCAGGAGACGGCCGGCTGGAAGATGTCTGGGAACCTTGTTGCGGGCACAGGACGAACAGGCCGTGACGAAGTCTACCACATCCTGGTGCAGGGTAGGCCACCAGTAATGCCGAGTAATGAGCAGGAAGGTTTTCTTCTGGCCAGCATGGCCGGCTAGTTTGGATGAATGACCCCAGTGAAGGACCTTCTTACGATCCGGAACCGCTACAAACGTCTTACCGGGTGGGAGACGAGACAGGTCCAAGGGGGCCACATTCATCACTTTGGAGGGATCGATGATATGCATTATGTTCCTCCCCTTGATCGGAAGACAGGAAGGATTGGGAAATAACGTTCTTGTCTGCCGGACGGTAATGTAGGATAAAGTTGAAGCGGGTGAAGAACAAAGACCACCGGGCCTGACGCGGATTGAGTCTTTGGGCATTCTGTAGATATGCCAGGTTTTTGTGGTCAGTATACAGTTAGGTCCATATATACAGTACAGACCAAAAGTTTGGACACACCTTCTCATTTAAAGATTTTTCTGTATTTTCATGACTATGAAAATTGTACATTCACACTGAAGGCATCAAAACTATGAATTAACACATGTGGAATTATATACTTAACAAAAAAGTGTGAAACAACTGAAAATATGTCTTATATTCTTGGTTCTTCAAAGTAGCCACCTTTTGCTTTGATGACTGCTTTGCACACTCTTGGCATTCTCTTGATGAGCTTCAAGAGGTAGTCACCGGAAAAGGTTTTCACTTCACAGGTGTGTCCTATCAGGTTTAATAAGTGGGATTTCTTGCCTTATAAATGGGGTTAGGACCATCAGTTGTGTTGTGCAGACGTCTGGTGGATACACAGCTGATAGTCCTACTGAATTGACTGTTAGAATTTGTATTATGGCAAGAAAAAAGCAGCTAAGTAAAGAAAAACGAGTGGCCATCATTACTTTAAGAAATGAAGGTCAGTCAGTCCGAAAAATTGGGCAAACATTGAAAGTGTCCCCAAGTGCAGTTGCAAAAACCATCAAGCGCTACAAAGAAACTGGCTCACATGAGGACCGCCCCAGGAAAGGAAGACCAAGAGTCACCTCTGCTTCTGAGGATAAGTTTATCCGAGTCACCAGCCTCAGAAATCGCAGGTTAACAGCAGCTCAGATTAGAGACCAGGTCAATGCCACACAGAGTGCTAGCAGCAGACACATCTCTACAACAACTGTTAAGAGGAGACTTTGTGCAGCAGGCCTTCATGGTAAAATAGCAGCTAGGAAACCACTGCTAAGGACAGGCAACAAGCAGAAGAGACTTGCTTGGGCTAAAGAACACAAGGAATGGACATTAGCCCAGTGGAAATCTGTGCTTTGGTCTGATGAGTCCAAATTTGAGATCTTTGGTTCCAACCACTGGGTCTTTGCGCGACGCAGAAAAGGTGAACGGATGGACTCTACATGCCTGGTTCCCACCGTGAAGCATGGAGGAGGAGGTGTGATGGTGTGGGGGTGCTTTGCTGGTGACACTGTTTGGGGATTTATTCAAAATTGAAGGCATACTGAACCACCATGGCTACCACAGCATCTTGCAGCGGCATGCTATTCCATCCGTTTTGCGTTTAGTTGGACCATCATTTATTTTTCAACAGGACAATGACCCCAAACATACCTCCAGGCTGTGTAAGGGCTATGTGACCAAGAAGGAGAGTGATGGGGTGCTACGCCAGATGACCTGGCCTCCACAGTCATCAGACCTGAACCGAATCGAGATGGTTTGGAGTGAGCTGGACCGCAGAGTGAAGGCAAAAGGGCCAACAAGTGCAACGCATCTCTGGGAACTCCTTCAAGACTGTTGGAAGACCATTTCCAGTGACTACCTCTTGAAGCTCATCAAGAGAATGCCAAGAGTGTGCAAAGCAGTCATCAAAGCAAAAGGTAGCTACTTTGAAGAACCTAGAATATGACATATTTTCAGCTGTTTCACACTTTTTTGTTAAGTATATAATTACACATGTGTTAATTCATAGTTTTGATGCCTTCAGTGTGAATGTACAATTTTCAAAGTAATGAAAATACAGAAAAATCTTTAAATGAGAAGGTGTGTCCAAACTTTTGGTCTGTACTGTATATGGACAGAGACAACATTTTTCTAATTTTGGTTCTAGACATTACCACAATGAATTTTAAACAAAACAATTCAGATGCATTTGAAGTTCAGACTTCAGCTTTCATTTGAGGGTATCCACATTAAAATTGGATGAAGGGTTTAGAAGTTTCAGCTCCTTAACATGTGCCACCCTGTTTTTAAAGGGACCAAAAGTAATTGGACAATTGACTCCAAGGCTATTTCATGGACAGGTGTGGGCAATCCCTTCGTTATGTCATTCTCAATTAAGCAGATAAAAGGCCTGGAGTTGATTTGAGGTGTGGGGCTTGCATTTGGAAGGTTTAGCTGTGAAGTAAACATGCGGTCAAAGGAGCTCTCCATGCAGGTGAAACAAGCTATCCTTAAGCTGCAAAAACAGAAAAAACCCATCCGAGAAATTGCTACAATATTAGGAGTGGCAAAATCTACAGTTTGGTATATCCTGAGAAAGAAAGAAAGCACTGGTGAACTCATCAATGCAAAAAGACCTGGGCGCCCATGGAAGACAACAGTGGTGGATGATCGCAGAATAATCTCCATGGTGAAGAGAAACCCCTTCACAACAGCCAACCAAGTGAACAACACTCTCCAGGAGGTAGGCGTATCAATATCCAAATCTACCATAAAGAGAAGACTGCATGAAAGTAAATACAGAGGGTTCACTGCACGGTGCAAGCCACTCATAAGCATCAAGAATAAAAAGGCTAGACTGGACTTTGCTAAAAAACATCTAAAAAAGCCAGCACATTTCTGGAAGAACATTCTTTGGACAGATGAAACCAAGATCAACCTCTACCAGAATGATGGAAAGAGAAAAGTATGGCGAAGGCATGGTACAGCTCATGATCCAAAGCATACCACATCATCTGTAAAACACGGCGGAGGCAATGTGATGGCTTGGGCATGCATGGCTGCCAGTGGCACTGGGTCACTAGTGTTTATTGATGATGTGACACAGGACGGAAGCAGCCGAATGAGTTCCGATGTCTTCAGAGCCATACTGTGTGCTAAGATCCAGCCAAATTCAGCCAAACTGATTGGTCGTCGTTTCATACTACAGATGGACAATGACCCAAAACATAAAGCCAAAGCAACCCAGGAGTTTATTAAAGCAAAGAAGCGGAATATTCTTGAATGGCCAAGTCAGTCACCTGATCTCAACCCAATTGAGCATGCATTTCACTTGTTAAAGACTAAACTTCAGACAGAAAGGCCCACAAACAGCAACTGAAAACCACCACAGTGAAGGCCTGGCAGAGCATCAAAAAGGAGGAAACACAGCGTCTGGTGATGTCCATGAGTTCAAGACTTCAGGCAGTGATTGCCAACAAAGGGTTTTCAACCAAGTACTAGAAATGAACATTTTATTTACAATTATTTAATCTGTCCAATTACTTTTGGTCCCTTTAAAAACAGGGTGGCACATGTTAAAGAGCTGAAACTCCTAAACCTTTCATCCAATTTTAAAGTGGATACCCTCAAATGAAAGCTGAAAGTCTGAAATTCAACTGCATCTGAATTGTTTTGTTTAAAATTCATTATGGTAATGTCTAGAACCAAAATTAGAAAAATGTTGTCTCTGTCCAAATATATATGGACCTAACTGTAGATGACCACCGGGTGCAGAGTCCCCTCGAGAAGGTAACGCCACTCCTCCAGCGCCAATTTGATGGCTAGCAGTTCTCGGTCTCCTATGGAGTAGTTGCGCTCAGACGAGGAGAAGAGCTTGGAGAAGAAGCCGCAGGTTACCATTCTCCCAGACGGAGATTTCTATGTGAGCACAGCTCCGGCTCCGGAAGAGGAAGCATCAACCTCCAGAAAGAACTGTTTGTTGCTATCCGGACAGTGCAACACTGGGGCAGAAGAGAAGGCTTGTTTTAAGGAGAGGAAGGCCTCCTCCGCTTCGGACGGCCTTTCCTTAGGATTTGCTCCCTTTCGGGTGAGCGCAGAGATGGGAGCAGTCCGGGAAGAAAAATGTGGGATGAAGAGACGGTAATAGTTGGCGAAGCCCAGGAATCGCTGAATCGCCTTCAACCCCCTCTGGACGGGGCCACTTTAAGACAGCAGAGACCTTCTCAAGGTCCATCTGTAGACCAGTTTTAGAGATAATGTAGCCCAAGAACGGAAGAGAGGTCTGCTCAAAGAGGCATTTCTCAAATTTTGCATATAGGTGATTCTGCCTGAGCCTAAGCAGGACCTGACGAACATCCCTCCAGTGTGTGGGAAGATCCGGAGAGAAGACCAAGATGTCGTTCAGGTACACCACCACGCAAGAATATAAGAGGTCAGGGAAGATGCCGTTAACTAATTCTTGGAAGACGGCTGGAGCATTACAGAGACCGAAGGGCATCACACGGTATTCATAGTGCCGTCCCGGGTATTGAAAGCCATCTTCCACTCGTCTCCTTGGCGGATCCGGACCAAGTTATACGCCCCACGAAGATCGAGCTTGGAGAAGATCTTCGCGTCTTTAAGGCGGTCGAACAGCTCTGAGATGAGCGGCAAGGGGTATTTGTTTTTGATAGTAATCTGGTCGAGTCTTCTATAATCGATACAGGGGCGTAGTGAACCGTCTTTCTTTTTTACGAAGAAGAATCTGGCTCCAGCCGGGGAGGTAGATTTCTGGATGAATCCCCTAGCCAGATTTTCTTCGATGTACTCCGACATGGCCCGGGTCTCGGCCAACGACAACGGGTAAATACGCCCACGGGGAGGAGTGGCACCGGGTACCAGGTCGATAGGGCAATCATATGGCCTATGAGGTGGCAGTGTCTCTGCTTCCTTTTAGTTGAAGACATCAGCATAGGACCAGTAAGGTGCCGGTAGACCAGGTAAATTAGCCGGAGTAGACGGAGGAAGAACCGGGCGAACCGGGACCAGGCAGGTCTCGTGGCAATCCTGCCCCCAACGGAGCACCTCACCAGATTGCCAATTCAGAACGGGTTCATGTCTCTGTAGCCAGGGTAGACCAAGCAAAAGGGAGCGAGAGAGTCCGGAAAGCACATGGAAGGAGATCCTCTCTGAGTGCAGCATTCCCACCTGCAGGGTTACGTGCTCTTTGATGAGCAAAATGGTCACCGGAAGGAGTCTTCCATCCACGGAAGCGACTACCAATGGTTCAGCCAGAGGTTTGGTAAGAATCTGATACTTCTCTACAAGGGACTGGGATATGAGATTCCCAGCGGCTCCGGAATAAAGATGTGCTGTTTCAAAGAAGCGGTTCTCTCCACAGGAAATAGAGGCGGATAAAGTCAAGAACGGAGAGGATTTACTTTTGCCTAGGACGACCTCTCCGAGTGGTCCTAGACACTGGAGTTTCCCGGCTTCACCGGGCAGGAACGGATCAGGTGCTCCTTACTACCACAGTAGAAACAGCTCCCCTCGGCTCGGAGTGTCTCTTGGCGAGATTTGACCATTTGGTCTGGTCGATCTGCATCGGTTCGGGCGAGCGTGCCCAGGGAGTTGCAGGTTGGGAAGCAGGTTTCTGTAAAACTGGAGCAAGACGAGGAAATCTTCTCTCCTGGGTAGTCTCCTTAGCAAGCTCTAGGAAACGGATGTCCATCCGGGTAGCTAGTGACACCAGGTCATCCAGGGTGGTAGGAATGTCCCGGCCGGCTAACTCGTCCTTAATCTGACCGGAAAGACCCTCCCAGAAGGTGGACACCAGGGCCTCATTGCCCCAAGCAAGCTCAGAAGCGAGGGTACGGAACTGTATGGCATACTGGCCCACGGTGAGATTCCCTTGGCGGAGACGGAGCAATGAGGAGGCAGTGGAAAACCTTCGTCCGGGCTCATCGAAGACCCTCCAGAAAGTAGTAAGGAAAGCCGGAAGATCGGACACCAGGGGATCCCCTCTCTCCCATAGAGGGTTTAGCCATGCCAATGCTTCCCCGGTGAGGTGAGACATGATGAATGCTACCTAGGCCCAGTCGGAGGGAAACTGATGTGCCAGAAGTTCAAAGTGCAGCATGCACTAGTTCAGAAAACCCCGACATAAGACGGGGTCACCTCCAAAACGAGGAGGCGCAGAAAGCCGGGGTCCTAGGCTGGGTGCCGTGGTATTGGTGGGCCGTGGCGCCGCCAGAGCGTGTGTCGCCCGACTCGAGGCGGGCACAGGTAGGACAGACATCGTGTCCAGGCGAGAGTTGACAGACCGCAGGTAGGTCAGGATGGTTTCCTGTTGGGATCTCTGACGAGAAATCTCCTGGTATAGGTCAGCAAGCGAAGGAGCTTGGGGGCCACCAGGTTCCAGGGCCCGTGCAAACTGTTACGGATCCGGGTGGTGGAACCTCTGTGCTGCGGTGCAAGGAGGGACCAGAGGGGCGTAACTAGGTATCAATTTGGACTGACCAAGGTCGCACGGCGGCTCAATCGACTCCGTGACCAGGGAAAGACCGAGCAGAGGGACCAGGTGCTACTCTGGGCCAGACTTTGTATGAGAGCAGGTGACTCCCACGGGTCAGAAGGGAAGGACTGACCGGTACAGCAGATGAGCAAGGCAGGCAGGCTGACGGGTGATCCCGGTAGACGGACTGGCAGACACGGCAGGTAAAAAGTAGGAGCCTCCAGGTAGGCTGGCTGGTAGGCACGGCAGGTAACAGGCAGGAGCCTCCAGGTAGGCTGGCTGGTAGACACGGCAGGTAACAGGCAGGTGCTTCCAGGTAAGCAGGCGGGCAGGGCCCATAGACAGACTGGTGGACTGGAGAGTAGACAAGCTGGCGGACAGGGCTGGTAGTCAGGCTGGCGGACTAGACAGGTAGTCAGGCTGGCGGACTGGACTTGTAGTCAGGCTGGTGGGCTGGACTTGTAGTCAGGCTGGACTGGTAGTTAGGCTAGCAGCGGGACCTGAGGGCTGAAGCAGAGTTTAACACACAAAGCTACAACCTTGCACGGGCACCTCCATTTTGGAGGAGGTGCCTTTTATATGAGGAGGTCCTCCGGCCATTGGCCGGAGACTCCTTAGGAAGGCGTGTGCGGCCCCTTTAAGAGGGAGGGAGCGAGCGAGCGCCCTAAGCACAGTGCCCGGGAAGCTGCACGCGAAGGCAGCAGCAGAAGCAGGAGCCGGGTGGGGAGCGTGGTGGTAAGAGGGACGGCGTCTCTGCCTGTCAGGAGGCAGAGACGCCGATACTACATACTTGAAGAATGAGGCAAAGTCTTCGGCTGAAATAAGAGGAAAGGGAGGAGGCACTGGGGGACGGAGGAGAGAACTGAAGGTGTTGAATAGCTGTTTGGGGTTGTGAGACAGGGAGGATATGAGAAATGAGAAGTATGTGCATTTTGCTGCATTAAGTATGGACTTGAAGGTAGTGAGGGACGGTTTGAATGCTCATTGGAGTGGGACCTTTTCCATCTACGCTCAGCAACCCTGGAGTTGTCCATTAAGTTTACATTGATGGTCTATCCTTCGGATAAATCGTTAGTATCAGATGAGTTAGGGTACAACACCCAGCATCTGCCGATCAGATGTTCCTGGTACTAGCGTGGGCCAGATGTAATCAGTTGCGGAGTTGCACAGCACAGCTCCATCAACTATACAGTGGCCACAGCGGAGTACTGCAGATCCACAATCATTTATTCAAATAGGGGTGAATTTGCAGTGCCTGACTATGACCACTATACAGATGACTGAGCTGTGCTGTGCTGCTCCGTAACTGATTACATCCAACCACTGCCAATTGCTAGAACAATTCGGTAGGTGCTGGGTGTCGTACCCCCATCAATATTATTCTGATGACCTATCCTAAGGATAGGCCATTAATATAAAAGTACTGGACAACCCCTTTAAGGGATTATGCAGACATGCGTGAAACCCAGTGAGAGCATGGATCTCAATGCAATGCACGGACTGTCTGGAGGTCTCCCAACCCGAGCTTGACAACTTCATAGGCATATATAGCGGCTGTCGAGTTTGGACCAAGCGCTCATCTGCATGAGCTGTATTAACACATCATGGGGCAGGAACAGTTACAGGATTATTCCCAATCCTATGTATAGGCGATAACCTGCTAATCAGTGGGGTCACTGAGATCAGAGATTGAGGACACATTAAAAAGTTCCCCCATTCATATGGGGCATTTCAGAGCCTGTTTTGGGGATGGGTGGAGGGGCCTAGTGGTTGGACCCCTGGCAATCATCAAGTTATCACTTATCCTGTGGATAGGTGATAATTTGCAATGCTGGGAATAAACTTCTGTGGGCCAGAAAGTGTAATCTGTCTGGGTTGCTGGCTCCCTATGGGTGACGAGAGATGGGCAGATCACTGAAGAATAGAGCTCAGCTGCTCCCTGGTGTTCACCTTGTACACACACTCGTGGCAATGTGATCTCATGTTGTTGCTCCCTGGTGTCCCCTCGTACACACCCCCTGGCAGTGTGATCTCATGTTGTTGCTCCCTGGTGTCCCCTCGTACACACCTCCTGGCAGTGTGATCTCATGTTGTTGCTCCCTGGTGTCCCCTCGTACACACCTCCTGGCAATGTGATCTCATGTTGTTGCTCTCTTTTACTGCACTTGTTTAATTTCATTCTTTCTTATCTCCTGGCCACACCGAATAGGCTCCACCTCTTTTTCTTCTGATTGGTCAGTCTCTAATCTGACCATCAACTCACTCCATTAGTCCCCTGACCCATCCATCAGGGGAAAGGCCTCCACAGCTCCCTATAACCGGTATGATGTCCCCTACAACTCCCTATATCCTGTATAATGGCCCCCACAGACCCATATAAAACTGTATGATGGTCCCCATATCCACTATATGATGGACCCCATAGCTCCCAGTATACACTATATTATGACCTATACAGCACCATACATATAGTATGATGGCCCCCTGCTATATATATATATATATATATATATATATATATATATATATATACACACATACATATATATATATACACATACATATATAGTACAGACCAAAAGTTTGGGTACACCTTCTCATTTAAAGATTTTTCTGTATTTTCAGGACTATGAAAATTGTACATTCACACTGAAGGCATCAAAACTATGAATTAACACATGTGGAATTATATACTTAACAAAAAAGTGTGAAACAACTGAAAATATGTCTTATATTCTAGGTTCTTCAAAGTAGCCACCTTTTGCTTTGATGACTGCTTTGTACACTCTTGGCATTCTCTTGATGAGCTTCAAGAGGTAGTCACCGGAAATGGTCTTCCAACAATCTTGAAGGAGTTCCCAGAGATGCTTAGCACTTATTGGCCCTTTTGCCTTCACTCTGCGGTCCAGCTCACCCCAAACCATCTCGATTGGGTTCAGGTCTGGTGACTGTGGAGGCCAGGTCATCTGGCGTAGCACCCCATCACTCTCCTTCTTGATCAAATAGCCCTTACACAGCCTGGAGGTGTGTTTGGGGTCATTGTCCTGTTGAAAAATAAATGATGGTCCAACTAAACGCAAACCGGATGGAATAGCATGCAGCTGCAAGATGCTGTGGTAGTCATGCTGGTTCAGTATGCCTTCAATTTTGAATAAATCCCCAACAGTGTCACCAGCAAAGCACCCCCACACCACCACACCTCCTCCTCCATGCTTCACGGTGGGAACCAGGCATGTAGAGTCCATCCGTTCACCTTTTCTGTGTTGGAACCAAAGAGCTCAAATTTGGACTCATCAGACCAAAGCACAGATTTCCACTGGTCTAATGTCCATTCCTTGTGTTCTTTAGCCCAAACAAGTCTCTTCTGCTTGTTGCCTGTCCTTAGCAGTGGCTTCCTAGCAGCTATTTTACCATGAAGGCCTGCTGCACAAAGTCTCCTCTTAACAGTTGTTGTAGAGATGTGTCTGCTGCTAGAACTCTGTGTGGCATTGACCTGGTCTCTAATCTGAGCTGCTCTTAACCTGCGATTTCTGAGGCTGGTGACTCGGATAAACTTATCCTCAGAAGCAGAGGTGACTCTTGGTCTTCCTATCCTGGGGCGGTCCTCATCTGAGCCAGTTTCTTTGTAGCGCTTGATGGTTTTTGCAACTGCACTTGGGGACACATTCAAAGTTTGCCCAACTTTTCGGACTGACTGACCTTCATTTCTTAAAGTAATGATGGCCACTCGTTTTTCTTTACTTAGAATTTGTATTATGGCAAGAAAAAAGCAGCTAACAGTCTATTCAGTAGGACTATCAGCTGTGTATCCACCTGACTTCTGCACAACACAACTGATGGTCCCAACCCCATTTATAAGGCAAGAAATCCCACTTATTAAACCTGACAGGGCACACCTGTGAAGTGAAAACGATTTCCGGTGACTACCTCTTGAAGCTCATCAAGAGAATGCCAAGAGTGTGCAAAGTAGTCATCAAAGCAAAAGGTGGCTACTTTGAAGAACCTAGAATATAAGACATATTTTCAGTTGTTTCACACTTTTTTGTTAAGTAATATAATTCCACATGTGTTAATTCATAGTTTTGAGCCCTCCTATTCTAATTTTTGGTAGTTCTTGCATGGTCCACATAGGCTTTGTGATTTGCGGAGTCCCTCCTTCATAAATTAAACAAGATGTGTCTGACAATGTCACACACCAAATGCCCAGATAAATGTAATTTTAACATGTTACTATCTTATCGGTGACTACTGGTGGGTGTAGTTTTGTTTAACCCTCTAAGTCATCTACTGTAGTCATAGGTGACGGGGAAATACGGTGAGATGGTCCAGCTATTAAGGCTATGTGCACAAGTTGCGTTTTTGCTGTTTTTTTTTTTTGCAGCATTTTTTCAAGAGTTTTATGGAAATTAAAAGCTGCTTTTTACAGTACCAGCAAAAGCTATAAGATTTCAGAAATCTAATGCAAACAATTGTTTTTTTTCCTGACTGACATGGAAAACTGCAGAGTTTTTTAAAGTAGCAGCATATCAATTCTTTCAGCCTTTTCTTTTACCATTGAAAGCAATGAGGAAGTGCAAAAACGCTGCAAAAAAAACGTGAACATAACCTAAGGGGTGGAGGAGGCTTTTTTCTCATTTTGCCTTATATATACACAAGTCATTATACAGGAAAGAATGTTTCCTAACATTTTTTTTCCTGTAAAATCCATTTTATCTTCAGGTTTGTATGTTTTGTCACTCTGTAAAATTGGTGTAATACTCTGACAACATTGTTCCCAACAGCAACCTGGGAGTCAGAGATGTGTCTTGGCGTCTTCCCCATTTGAGTGCCGTTTCCATCCATTTCAGTGATTTTCCTGCCCGCTAGCCTTCATGTTAGAGTCTTCAGGAAAAATGCTAGAGTTTCTCATTGACGTCCATTATACTCGCTACTCGAATCGAGCCTGTCCGAGCATCCAACCTACTCAATTCAAGTGCTCAAGTGTTTTAGTGCGTAGTCATCACTACAAAAGTGTATTTTTTAAATGTAGCATTTGTTACACCCCTTCAGGGAATTGAACCTGCGATAGCTTTTATTACATATGCAGCAATACTGTATATAATACATACAGCAAAAGTCATGGTCTCCTATGAATAGCAGCCACGGGCTAGCCTTCACAAGAGTGCTGTAATGACATGAATCGGCATGGTCTTCAGCAGATCCCTGGCTGTCGCGGCAACCCATTGGTACCCCGCCATCATGTCGCCTGAGCGCTGATAGGCTGTTAGAATGGCACGCTGTAAATGCCACTCTCAGACTAACAGCGTCATCTAAAAAAGATTCACAGCGGCAGGAGACACTTGGATCCAAACACATATGTTCAAAGTCAGGGAGCCGGTGTATGACGTACCAATAGTTCACATGTCGGTAAAGGGGGTTAATGACATTCAGCTCTTCTACATCTATCTAGTACAGCCTGATTTAGCTGTTTCAATACATTGTTTCTGAAGCTACAATAAATAGTGTCATTATGCATCAGCGAAAGACAAGAATCCAAACCTTCATGCAAAGAGGTCACCTAATCCTCTAGATATTAGCAATAAAGTATTAAGTTGCATTAACCCCTTTAATTTAATTCCTATGAAAGTGATCCACTAACCTGGTGTAGTTGTGCTTAGTGCTCACTTGAGCCGCTCAGGTAATTTGGATAGCTGCAGCCAACGACTCCTTCCCATAATGGTATAAGCCCATTCAGTGGTCCTTCATATAGTCCGATTCCTTGGAGCTGCTGTCGGACACTAGTGGGATGAACTGTGGCTTTCCAGGAGGACAGCAGAGGTCAGGAAATACCATGTGTTGCATGCACACACTACCACTTACAGGTATCTGACAGCAGCGCCAAAGAAGCGGACCATATCAAAAACCACTGCATGGGCAGAATACCAAAGAGACACAAGGTTATGAATAATAATTTAATAAGATGCCTAAAGACCTAATAAATGCAGATACAATAGCAAATACAGAAATCAGATAACGCGTCGGTGTCTGAAAACTCCAAAGTGTTACATTCTAATGTGATCACATTGTAGGTTATCGAGCAGATTGTCGTGTCATTGGTATAATGCAAGTCTAATGTCATCAGCAGCTACCGCTGCTCACAGGAGGTAAAGTGACCAAGCTTCATAGTATTTGGCTCCAGTTGTCTATTATGTCTCCTATTATTAATCCATATATCATTGTAACAGAAAACTGCAGGAGGCTCAGTTTCCTCGGATTCTCATAAATAAGTGATAAAAAAAAAAAGTCTGCTTCAAAACTGTTGTTAAACTCAAACAGTTTTTGGTGACTCCGTGCCCTCGGATATTTCCTCTTTATCGGATGCATCTTCAGGCTTCTCCAGCTCAAAGTTCTGTACAGAAAACAGATGTTCAGTTTAGGATCATATAAAAGAAACTCAGCAAAATAGACTCCATATACACATAGCCTTACTGTACTCTGTACTAGGTTTAGGAGTTTTGGAGGTGTTTTTGGATAGTTTTTGCACAATTTCTACTCCAAAAGTCCTAAGGAAACACACACTTTATTAAAAAGGAACTTGCTAGCCGATTCCTGCTACCTGAACCACAGACAGTGTGAATCAGATCAGCTGCAGAATTACAGGTATGTTTTCCTCTGAAAAAACTTTGTGTTTAAAAGGAATCTGTTAGTAGGATCTATCCTCTTAACCAGTGTATATGGACATGTAGGTCATAGGAAGGCGAATAAAATGATACCTTGAGGTCTGTGAGCCAATGTCTGGTTCCAGATAAATCCACATTTTTTTCTTATATATAAATAACCTGTTAAAAACTAAGGGCCAGACCCAGATCTCCCAGAGCTTATTGTAAATGAAAGGGGGCATTACCAGTGTGAGACATGTAATGACTAACAGTCTGCTCTCTTGATCTACATGTCTCACACTGGTAACTCAATCTTTCATTTAAAATAAGTTCTGGAGGAAAATTCTCATGCATATAAGCAATGCGGCCCATAGATGTTAATAGTTCATTTACACATTGAGAAAAATGTGGGTTTCTCTGGAATAAGACATTGGATCGCAGATATCAAAGTATCATTTTATTCAAATTTCTATTACCTACATGCCCATATAGATGGCGTAGGAGGGTCGATCCTACAGACGACCTTTAAGAGAATAGAATTGAAAGTGCCACCAGGAACGGGGTGACTAGTCCAAGAGGCAGGTCCTCAGCAGCTTCTTCCACCCCCTCCCCGAATTACAGGTCTAGGGAGAGAAGTCAATCTAGCTCAGTGGGCAGACACCTGCCTCTTGGACTAGTCATCTCATCCCCGGCTGCTTCTTCAATTATTATATTCTGTAGAGCTTCAGAGTAAAACATAGATGTTTGTAATACACAAGCTGGCCTCTGATTCATGGTTCAGGCACCATGAATGTGCGGATGTTTCCTTTAACCCCTATCTGACATGGGGTGTATTAATACTTATCTGCGTCCTGGGTCTATTGGACCAGATACATATTAATAAGCCCTGGAGATTGCAGGGGCTGTGGGGATGCGATCGCCGCAGGGTGTCAGCTGATTGTCAAAGCTGACACCCGGTACTATGTGCAAGGAGTAGTGCCGCACCGCTCCCTGCACATTAACCCCCGAAATGCTGCGATCGAAGTCGATCGCAGCATTCCGGGAGCAAGGGGAGGTAAGTGCCGCTTACTTACCTCGTCTCCGGCATCCCGCTCTGTCTGTGCAGGGTCCCGGTAGTTGTTATGGTGACCCGATGTCGTCATTACGACATCCGGGTCACCAAACAGCAGAAAGTTACTTTGATCATGCGCAGTGCGCGATCAAAGTAACTTCTGCCTGTGCAGCGCTGACAGGCTGTATAGCATAGAGATGATGCTGCTGCATCTCTATGCTATACAGGCGATCAGGTTGCAAAAAATTGAAAGTCCCATAGTGGGACAAAGTGTTACTTTTTTTTACTTCATCAGAAAGTGAAAAGAAAAAAAAATGATGAAAAAAAAAATATAAAAATATACTGTACCCATAAATATTATTATGAAAAAAAATCAAAATAATAAAAGTACACATATTTGGTATCGCCGTATGACCTGACCTATAAAACTGTCCCACTAGTTAACCCCTTTAGTGAACACAGAAAAAAAAACAAAAAAAAACAAAACGATGCTTTATCTTCATACCGCCAAACAAAAAGTGGAATAAAATGCGATCAAAAAGATGAATGTAAAAAAAAAAAAATGGTACCGCTGAAAACGTCCTCTTGTCCTGCAAAAAACAAGCCACCATACAACTCTATCAGCCGAAAAATAAAAAAGTTATAGCTCTCAGAATAAAGAGATACAAAAAAAATTTATTTTTTCTATAAAATAGTTTTTATTGTGTAAAAGCGCCAAAACCTTAAAAAAAAAAAAATTATATAAATGTGGTACCGCTGTAAACATACTGACCTGAAGAATAAAGCTACCATATCAATTTCACCATAAGTGGAACGAAATAAAAAAAAAATAAAAAAAAAAACACACACACACACAGACACAACACAATTCCTGAACTGTTGGTTTTTGTTTATTCTGCCTCCCAAATTCAGAACAGAAAAATGTCATGTGCCCGAAAATGGTACCAATAAAAACGTCAACTTGTCCCGCAAAAAACAAGCCGTCGCATGACTTGGTCGGCCGAAATACGGAAAAATTATAGCTCTCAAAATATGGCAAAGCAAAAACTAGCCTTTGCAAAAAAAAAAAAAAAAAAAAAAAAGTTTTTTTTTTTTTTTTAGTGTGTGACAGCTGTCAATCATAAAAACCCGATATGAATCTGGTATCTCTGTAGTCGCACCGACCAAAAGAATAAAGTCGTCTAACCACTTATACCGCACGAGGAACGGCGTAAAAAATAAACTCTAGGGTTAGGGTTGTGCTAGGATTATGGTCAGGGCTGTGGAGTTGGTAAGCCAAACCTCCGACTCCTCAATTTCCATGACACCGACTTCACGACTCCGACTCCCTCATACATGGCTCATGTTTAAGTGATAAATTTACTGTAGCACAGATTAGTGTTGAGTGCAAGTGCTCGCTACTTGAGTTTGCATCCATCAGGTATGCACTGAGTATCGCGGGTGCTCGAAAACATGCTCGAGTCTCCGCCCCATATGTTTCACGGCTGTTATACAGCCAAAAAACCTCGTGGGGATTGCCTGCCATGCACGAGCGATCCTCGCATGTTTTTTTTTTTGGGTTAAACGTGAAACATGTGGGGCGGGGACTCGAGCACCCGTGATACTTGGTGCATACCAGAGTACCTGATGCAAACTCAAGTAGCGAGCACTTGCATTCAAGACTAATGACAACTTATTCAATATGATGACCTATTGTTATCAAATTATGTGTCGTACCTCTGGGTTCAAAATGTTCACTATACCCCTTGATAAAATCCTTGAGGGGTCTAGTTTCCAAAATGGGGTCACTTGTGGGGGGTTTCCACTAGGCACATCAGCGGCTCTCCAAACGCAACATGGCGTCCACTCTCAATTCCAGCCAATTTTGCGTTCAAATAGTCACACGGTGCTCCCACCCCACCATCCACTGCAGGAATGTAAGTATGTACTCGACTATAAGCCGAGGGGGGCTTTTTCAGCATAAAAAATGTGCTGAAAAAGTCGGCTTATACATGAATATATACGGTAATTTGTGAAATTAGCAAAGAAGATAGCAGTGTGTGTTAAACAAAAATGTACACACATGCCCAAGCAATTGTGGTAGCATAGAATACATTAATACATTGGTGGCCTATACCTCTAACTCCCGCATCACTTCATCCAAGAAGTCCCTGGAATTCTGCTTGTACGATACAGCTAGCCTTATAGCATCTGAAAATAGCTGCATAGTGAAAGAAAGAGCGTAAAATATTTATTGGTGTCATAGGTGGTACAAAACTGCACTCAAATTAAATCTGATCCTTGATACATCCAATAAAAATTCTAAGGAAAGATAAAAAGATGAAAAAATAAAATCAAAACCACCATATATTTTGTATATTACCTTTACTACATTGGTGCCATCAGCGGCAGAAACAAAGTAAAATGGCAGGCTATGCTTCTTGGCAAAATTAAAGCCCTTCTGTGTCACTCGTTGATCAGCTGGAATGAAAAAGTGACAATATTGATTATCAGCACGAACAAGTAGTGGACGTCAATACAATAAGGTGTTAATAGGGACAGAATTGCAGAGGTGTAAAATAGACGGAGCGATTGTTCACTCTTCAGAGTCCGGCTCTGCCTCTTTGCTCAGGTCTTCGTTTACATGCTGAAGCAGTGACGTCACATCTACAGGGTAACTGCTGCAGACAATCATTGGTCTCGGCTGTTCGGGCCATCAATACTGATAGAACTCCTGGGCCCAGTGATTGGCTGCAGTGGATATGAACACTGTAGATGTGACATCACTGCTGCAGCCTGTAAACAAACAGCAGCGCACCGGCGGAGATGCAGCGCCAGACCCAAGTAGGGCAAGATTCATTTTTCTCATTTTAAACCTTTGCAACCCTATGGTACAGTAACATTTTAAAAAGGGACACCCCCTTTAACAGCATTTCTACTTTGCTGAATCAACGTATATTTGTTCAGTGAAGAGGAGGGAGAAAATGCATTTGATACTTCTGCACCAATAATAGGTACCAGATTGTAGAGCTTTATACAATGAACCATGAGCAATCATTTCTGCCTTTCATCCCTTTATGCTCAAGATCTACAGAGTCCAAGAGGTTGAATTTCTACAGATCATAAGTGACATCATCCTTTCAATATACTAACATTCTGTAAAAATAAGTTAAAGGGGTTTTCCAATGAACAAAAGTTAATTTTAATCAATAGATCTTGGAATAATAACAATTTCCACAATTGGATGCGTTTAAATAAAATGTTCCTGTGCTGAGATAATCTTATAAATGTGTCCCTGCTGTGTACTGTGTAATGGCTGTGTCTGACCATACAGGAACATGGTCCGATCATACTACAGCTGCTGGGCAGGGGAAAGAAGTATACATACATTACAGCAGTGATTTTCAACCAGTGTTCCGCGGCACACTAGTGTGCCGCGACACATGGTCGGGTGTGCCGCGGGGAAAGTTCCCCAAACTATGGTGCCCCCTGTGTTTTGTTTCCCGGCAATGCGCTCGATGCGCAGTCACGCCTTCTTACAATGTAGGAGACGTGTACAATAACACATGCGCAAGCTTTGAACCTCGCGCGACTTAATGACGTCACCGAGGCCGGCGCGTCATCCTGAGAGCGGAGAGACTCTCGCATTTGCCCGCCGCCAAGGTAATGCCCGCCAATAATGCTGACTATATGAGCTTTTGCCTGAGTATATGAACTGTTGGCAGAATACTCAGCATATGAGCTGGTACTTTTAGTACTCCAGCAGTATACTGCATATAACAATGAGAAATGTAAAATGAGAAATACTATAGTCATGAGGCTGGAGTACTACAAGTACCAGCTCATATTCTGAGTATATGAGCTGGCACTTGTACTCTGGCCTCATGGCCATAGTACTTCTCATTGTACCCCTTTATATTGCAGTATATGAGCCACATAATAATCAGCACCATATACTGTGGCGCTGTACAGTGCACATCACCACAGTATATGATGCTGATAATCATGTGCTCATATACGTGGGACTGTATTTATGAGGTTACATGGGATTGAATATATGAGGGGGTTATCCTTTTTTATTTCACTTTTTTAAAATAAATAATTTATTGAAAGGACCTCTGCCAGGCATATTTCACTCTTGAGGGCTAAAAAAGTAGCTCTTGTGGTGGTAAGAAGCTGATTTAAAACCCCCAAGAGTGAACTCCGTGAGAGTTGTATGTATGGAATAATAAATGATATTAGTACCGTTCTTCAGCAGTCATGTCCTGCTTCAATTGACTCTAGTGGCGTAGCACTTGGCAGCCGGCTCTATTCTACTTATAGAGAAAGCTGAGTGCTACGTCACTAGTGTCAATTCAAGCAGGAAATGCAGACCGTAGTAATATAAGTTATTATCACACACATACAGCTCTCGCGAAGTTCACTCTTGGGGGGTTTAAATCAGCTTCTTGTCACCACGAGAGCTGCTTTTTAAGCCCTCAGGAATGAAATATGCCTAGCAGAGGTCCTTTAAGTGTGGCAGATAATGTAATACTCTTCTATTTTAGTGTGTGGCTGCGCACACTATCTCAGCAGTGATGGAGAAGTATTGGAGAATGGAAAAGGCAAATGCCGAACAGGACCCTGGACACAATTCTAACCCAAATGAAGGCCCTAGTAGGAGAGTTCGACAAAAGAAAAAAGACAAGACGGTGAGCTCAAGGCAATACAGTGAAAGCTATCTTTCATTTGGATTTACTTCCACTGGGGATGCGACAGCACCAACACCACTGTGCTTGGTGTGTGGTGAGAAGCTTTCCAATAGCGCTATGGTGCCAAGCAAACTTAAACGCCATCTCCAAACGAAACACCCTTCCGTTCAAAATAAACCGATGGAGTATTTTGTACGCTTACGTACAAACAATGAGAAAGGGGCAACTTTTTTGAGAAAAAGCACAAAGGTAAATGAGAGAGCCCTCAAAGCTAGCTACCTTGTTGCTGAACTCATAGCTAAATCAAAAAAGTCCCACTGTGGCAGAAACATTAATACTACCAGCTTGTAAAGCTATTGTAAATGAGATGCTTGGCCCTGAAGCAGCTAAAGAGATAGCTAAAGTGCCTCTCTCTGATAACACAATTGCCAGACGGATTGATGACTTGTCTGCGGACATTGAAACAGTTGTTTTGGAAAAGGTGCGCATCAGTAAGAAATTTGCCTTGCAACTTGATGAGTCGACGGATATCAGTGGACATTGTCAGTTGTTGGCCAATGTGCGTTTTGTGGATGGTGAAGCCATTAGAGAAAACTTCCTATTTTGCAAGGCACTGACAGAAAAATCAACAGGAGAGGCAATATTCCAAGTCACATCGGAATATCTTGATAAAAGTGGACTTACATGGGAAAACTGCACAGGTGTCTGCACTGATGGAGCCGCAGCCATGGTCGGGCGCATCAAAGGCTTTGTAAGTAGGGTTAAAGAAAGAAACCCAGATGTTCTTGCTACCCACTGTTTCTTGCACCGTGAGGCCCTCGTTGCAAAGACCTTACCAGCAGATCTAGCTACTTTGTTGGATGATGTTGTGCGCATAGTGAACTTTGTGAAGACGCGACCTTTGAGATGTCGCTTATTTGCGTCTTTGTGTACAGAAATGGGAGCGGAACATAAAATCTTATTGCTCCACACGGAGGTCAGGTGGCTGTCACGCGGTAAAGTGCTGGCCCGTGTGTATGAGTTGCGAGAGGAACTTAAAATATTTCTTACAAACGAGAGGTCCGATTATTCAAAGCTGCTTGCAAGTGATGAGTGGTGTGCAAAGCTGGCTGATATATTGCAATATCTGAATGAACTAAACACAAGGATGCAAGGTCGAAATGAAAACCTGCTTACAAGCACTGATAAAATGAATGGATTCCGTTTAAAGGTGCAGCTCTGGCAACAACATGTGCAGGGTGGCAACCTTCAGATGTTCCCACTCACCGAGAAACTGCATGATGACAATACTGCTGCAATGTGCAAAGCGATTGACAGACATTTGAAAACTCTTGAGGAGAAGTTATCGTTCTATTTCTCTTCAGCCTTCACAGAATGCCTTGACTGGGTTAGGGACCCATACAGCTCATTATCCGTTGCTGGAAAGGACATGACTTTAAAGGAGCAAGAGGAACTCGTTGAACTAAAGCAAGATTGCGGTTTAAAGCTAAAGTTTGCTGATCTTCCTTTGGACAGTTTTTGGTTATCTGTTGCCAAGGAGTTCCCCATTCTGGCCAACAAAGCTATTTTGACATTGCTCCCATTTTCAACCACATATCTATGTGAGCTGGGCTTCTCAAGCTTGACTGCGATAAAAACTAAAAACAGGGAGAAACTGAGAACTGTTGAGGAAGAGCTTTGTGTGTGTCTTTCCACCATTCCTGCCAGGATATCCCTTTTGTGTTTATCGAAACAGGCCCAGGTTTCACACTGAGTGAGTAAAATAAATTTAGAATCTATATTATTAACTATATGTATAATATGACTGTTTTAGTGTCATTTTGTGCTATTTTGGTTGGTGGTGTGCCCCAGGATTTTCTAAGTATAAAAAGTGTGCCGCGGCTCAAAAAAGGTTGAAAATCACTGCATTACAGCACGGGATCGCAGGTGATTCTTTTTGTGAAGTAAAGCATTTCTCCGCTTGTTTTTAAACAATGTTTTACCTCACAGAAAGAATTAGCTGCAATCTTCTGCTGTCCTGTCTGTATACTCTTTTGCTTCCTCCCCTGCCCCGGAGATGTGGTATTCCTGTACGGTCAGACACAGCCATTACACAGTACACAGCAGGGGCACATTTATAAGATTATCTCAGCGCAGGAACATTTTATTTAAATATATTCAATTGTGGAAATTATTATTATTCCAAGATCTATTGATTAAAATGAACTTTTACTCATGGGAAAACCCCTTTAAACTCTTTAATAGAGTATACCCATTGCCAAGAAGGAAATAACTGCTTCCAAGTCCTGGCCACCAGAAGCGAAGCTACGAGAACAGCTGAGCAATGCTGGCTGTGTAACTCCCATTAAAATGAACGCAGCTGCAGAAGAAGCGTAGCAATATGAGTGACCCTGTTGGAGTAACTCCTGAGTTGTGGTAACATAGTAGAAAGCTGTTCTACGCAGTTTATGTAACCTCCATTTATCTTTATGGAAGTTAAGACAACAGCAGAGCGCAGCTGTGTTCAACGGGTTTCGTAGCCATTTCTGGGGGCCGAGAGCTAAAAGTAATTATTTCCATCTTGACATGTAAGGCAAGAACGGGAATACTCCTTTAATCATTGGTCCTCTTAGTAAGTTTAGTTTAATTGTGGGAGAGGATCTTGGGGCTTCTACATCATGAGGACCCATAGAGACTTCTAATACCATAGCGCGATCTCTGTTATGATTATTGTTATACTCTTTTATAGTTCTCACTTTCCAAAACTAAAAACGGAATTGCCTCACCGTCAATCTTGTTTGCCACAACAATACAGGGGATTTCTGGCCGGTACTCCCTCAGTTCCTGGTACCAGTTAGACAGGTTTTTATATGTAACTTTTCGCTGCACATCAAACACCTTAAAAAAACAAACAAACAATAATGTCAAGAGACCAATAAGGCCATGCACACACACGTTGTGTATTTGGTCAGTATTTTACATCATAGGAAAAGTATAATAGAAACACGTCACCACTTCTGTATTTCTCACCCACTCCTGGTTTTGGCTTACAAATACTGATGTAAAATACTGACCAAATACTGAATGTGTGATTGTAGCCCAAGGGTGTTCTCCCTATAATAGTAGAAATCAGTAAATAAAATTCTTAAAAGCATGCAATACAATTTAGAATTTTCCTATTAAAATACATGTCTGTATAAAACAGAAAGGAAGAATTATTACTGCGCCCCAATCATTCAGGGGTCTTGGCCGGATGCGTGATAATATTACAGCGCAGTGGTGGCCATAATGACTCTCACAGATTTCACCAAATCAGATACAAGACACCTGAACAAACGGCTTGACAGTAGGTCAATTTCAAGAAGTGCGTGGTAGTGTTAAAGCCATGTGTGATCGGTGATCCATACCATGATACAAGCATGAGCCTTGTGGTAATAGGAGGCATGCATGCTCTGGAATCTCTCCTGCCCGGCTGTATCCCAGAAATCTGAAACACACAAGAAGAAGAAGATCTGCTGATGGAGCTTTAGACAAGATTTCCCACAGCGGCGCTTGGCTGTTTGTCAGCCCCATAGACATCCAATAGGGTACGATGCTTGAGTGCTGCTCCTCCTTACTGCAGAAGGGCAGCGAGGAAGAGCAGAGTCTCGGGACGCCTGTTCTAGCATATAATGGGGATCCCAGTGCGCATACATTTATCACCGGTCCTGTGGATAGAGGAGAAATCTCATTTCTTAGAAAACGCATTTAATGAAAATTAATACAGGTTCTATATCATTAACCAATTGTGCTCTGAGTAAGATTCTTGGGCGTTACTCACCAACCAGGATGGTCTTATCATCCACAGTAGTGGTATATTTATACAGGGTCAGAGCAAAAGTTGAAAGCTGCTGAGGACGACTGAGAAAGGTTAAGGCTTCAACACATAGACATCTGATAAATACATCATGAAACAAACATTATGCAAGTATTCAAAGGAGTCCTGAGATATATATATTTTGCATCTCTTTAGTTCTATTTTACACACATGTATATATTGTAAGGCAGCGGAGTCTTCCGCCAGTGAATTTAACTAGACAGTGACCCAGGCAAGTTAAATAAAACGTCCTCTATTGTCCAAATACTGCACACATGAAAATCGTTCACCTCGGGAACACGTAAATAAAGTCCAGTGCCGCTGGCACTTGCATCCTCGTGAGGTTCTCGAGCGCTATCAGGTTTACCCACATCGCTGGCTCTGGTCTGTGATAGTTTTACATAGCCAGGCATAAGTCCACAGCACCTTCAGCTGTGCTACATGTGAAATCCAAACACAAACTGACACACCCACACCTTAACTGCAGGTTTAAATGAAAGCCGTGGCCACGGGCCCCTTTTAAGACCCGGACTGGAGGGAGATCCGTCCCACTACCATCCTACAGATCTCTCCAAAAATAAAAGCCCAAGACAGGCTTTCCTAAACCCACACTTCCTTTTATTTTGCAAGGTAACCACAGATGTGGCTGTGATTACCATGCACTTTAGAGGTGCTTCTAAGCACATTCTGGGGGATATATACAGTACAGACCAAAAGTTTGGACACACCTTCTCATTTAAAGATTTTTCTGTATTTTCATGACTTTGAAAATTGTACATTCACACTGAAGGCATCAAAACTATGAATTAACACATGTGGAATTATATACTTAACAAAAAAGTGTGAAACAACTGAAAATATATGCCTACGGCTTCTGGTGACGTCACATCAGAGCTGAAGAGAAACCACTGCTCTGTCGCTCAGTTGACGGGTTGCAATTGCCGATGTCATGCTGATTGACAACAGGCTCCCTGATGCCTAACTGCGGAGATACAGTTGTCAATCAGCATGACGTCGGCAGGCATGTCTGTTGACAGAGCAGCCCAGAAGGGCAGCTCTGTTCACGTGAGGTCAAATGAAACAGCAGAATCACCGGCAGAAGTGCTCTGTGACCGCTGTGAGCTGGTGACGTGTACAGCAGGCAGGTGGTTAGCTACTACTTGCCTACCAGTTCTTTGCCAACACCCCCCACCACACACAATGACACCCACTAGGATTAGATTCCCATGTTTTGTTCTCTTCACACAGAGCCAATGCCTGGTGATCACCATACCAAAGACAGGTCTATAGTAGTCTATGGCTAATCAATCATTACATGTTACATTATATTGTGAATGAAGGAAAGACACCATGCATAAAGGATACAATCCATCCATTAGGAAACGTTCCATCAATCTGTAATCACAACATGGAATAAAGTATGAGAATATGTGGTTTTATCTATACCATCATTTTCTTCATTTTTAGGTTTTTAGATTAAAGCACCACTCCAGAGTTTTTGTTTTGTTTTGTTTTTGGGTGGAGGGGGGTTGGAAGAGGGTGAGGAGCATGGTGGGTTGATGGCACTAATCCCTGCCCCTAGGCTTATACTTACCAACTGCCATCTCTCTCTTTTATCGGCGCCGCTCTAGTCTGTCTTCTGCTGGATCGCTGCAGTGTTTGCTGGGTGATCCGGAAGTCACTACTCAATTTAAGTCTACGAGAGCCAGAATGAGGGTCTCAGACTTACATTAAGAGCTTGTGACCATTACCCCTGACTTACGGTTGCAGTCACAAACTGGCAGAGCAGGACCGGAGCAGCGTGGGAAGAGGTGAAGACAGCCGCTGTTAAGTATATTACTGGGGCAGAGAACTTACTTTTTGACATCACTGCAGTGCTGAAATTCTTTTTAAAAAAATAAACAAGAAACAAACCCACGCCCCCCACAAATTTTAGGTAATGAAATCCCTAATGTTTGAACACAAGTGCGGTGGGTGGTCCTACTAGTGAGTGACAGCCATCTCTGCATACAGAGTCATAATGGAATGGCAGTTAATCACTGAGTAGGACCACCCACTGGACACACCAGGGATTTCAATGAATAAAACAAAAGTTTTACTGAAAGTTTTCCCAGAGAAATGTATATCAAGCTGATCTGCTCCTCCCACTGTATAATATACTGCCTGCAGATCAGAAGTCATTTTCTACATGACAGGCATCACATCCGAGATTCAGCCCGGCAGAACTACATCAGCACGGATCTGGAATATAGAGGCTTTAATGCACCAGTCTAAAGGACGCCAAGGCTCCGAATGTGATCTGACCATCCGCCAAAATCAGAACTGGACACAGCATAGTCACTTTCCATAGGGTTCCTCTACTCTGTCCAAACAGGATCTGGCCCGGTTATTCGCTTCTGCACAGAGACATTTGTTCTCATCATTGGGGTCATCCATACGTCAAACTGCCAGCTGTGCCAGCAGTCTCTGTGCATGGACCATGACACATGAAAGTGTGAATGCAGCTTTAGGCCTCAGATGTCTGGGGTTATTTTGTGTACGAGAATATTTTTATCAAGTAACAAAATAAAAACTAACTATTAAAGGGGTTGTCCACTACTTTCACATTGATGCCCTATCCATAGGATAGGGCATCAATGTATGATCGGCCGGGGTCCTGCACGCGGCACCCCTGCCGATCAGCTGTCATCGGTGCTGTCGCCTGCTGGAAGTCCTTACCTGCGGTGCTTGGCCGTCAAGTTGTAGTGGCCGGCCCTTGTTACTGCACATCCGCCTCCCATTCAATTGAATAGGAGGCAGATGTGCAGTACCCCGCGGCGGCCGCTACAGATGGACGGCCAAGCACCGTAGGGAAGCACTTCCAGACACATTGACTTTCCTTGGGTCTAGAAACTGGGATGTTTTTATGGACATGTGAACAGCACCATAAACTATACTGGTAACCTGCTCTATCCAGGAAAACACTGATAGGAGTTTGTGAAGCACGGACGTCTGAATGAAGGCTCTCTGTGTAGACCATAATAATGGACCCTCATGTGCAATATCTTCCCTGCTCGCATATTTCCCCAATTACATTCTGATTTTCACAATCATCCCACACCTCCTCGATTTAATGACTCAAGAGTCATTACAATTCATTCTTCAGTAGTGTTGAGCATTCCGATACTGTAATATCGGGTATCGGCCGATATTCGCGGTATCGGAATTCCGATACTTTTACAATATCGGATACCGGAATCGGAAGTTCCCATAATGCCTGCGCTCTGCAGTGTCTGTGAAGGATGACAAGTTGGATGGCAGCGCGATCCAGCCTGTCATCCCAGCGGGGGAGAATTCTCCTGATTGTTTAAAAGCCGGCGGGCGGTATAAAGCCGCCGGCTTTTAAACAATCACACAGCCCCATACTGCTTCCCCGCAGCCTCCCACCCCGATCCTCCGCTCCCCTCGCCACCTCCCATCCCGATCGTAAGTTAGGACCGGGCGGGGAGCGCAGCTCCAAGGAGCGGGGAGTGAAGGACCCGGGCGGGGAAGCCGGCAGTGAAAAGACTTCACCGCCGGCTTTCCCGTTCTGTGCTGCGCTTTCCCGCCGGTTATTTCAAATGAACAGCTGAGGTATCAGGTGATGCCGATCAGCTGTTCATTTGAAGTCGCCGCGTTGCCCTCAGAGGGTTCATGTGAGTTCATGCTTGACTGCATGAACTCACATGAACTTTCCCACGGCCGCACAGGTCAGCCTCACCTCCCAGACCATCAGCCCGTCATGATTAGTGTGTGTGCGGGGTGTGTGCGCGATGTTTGTGCGGGTGTGCGCGGTGTCTGTGCGATGTGTGCGGGTGTGTGCGGTGTGTGTGCGTGCAGGCAGACATAGGCCGATGTGACACTACTACTCCCATCGGCCTATGTCTGTCCCCCGTCCACTCCTGCCAGCAGGATCAGCTCGATGGGAGCAGTAGTTCCCATCAGACTGATCCTGCTATTTAAATTGCCCTACTGTGTCCCCAATAAATTTTAAATACATGTCATTGGTGGCCAGTGGTTACCTAAAAGAAATTAGTTCATACATTACCTGTCCCCGCCGATCGCCACCTAAAATAAAGTAAAAAATAAAAAACTACACCTATACTCACCTAGACACCTAATTCCCCGAAGCCATCGATCTCCTGTAATAAAATATAAAATAATAAACCACAACCTTATCCTTACCCCTCCGTAGCAGTCCATGAGTGTCCCATGAAGATCTCCAGTTCAGAGCAGCCACATAGAATGTGACCGCTCTGAACCGCTGCCGCCGCTAGAATGACGGGGCCGTAAGGGTTCACCGGAGTTCAGGCAGCGCTGCTCCGGTTAGCTCCTTTACGGCCCTGCTGTATCGTGAGAAATTCCCACGGTACAGCAGTGCCGTAAAGGAGGTCTCCGGAGCTGCACTGCCTGAATGCACTCCGGTGACCTCAGTCAGTGGCTCCCGCTGCCGGGAGCGGACGTGTTCCCGGCAGCGTGAGCTTACAGCAGCCATGCACAGCTGTCACCATCTCCAGATGTGACAGCTGTGCATGGGAGATCAGCGCAGGAACGTGGACAGGTAACTATTATTTTTAGTAAACTAAGAATTAAATAAAATTGTGTGTTTTATTTCAAATAAATTATTTTTTTCTGGGTGTAGTGTGTTTTTTCTTTTTAACACTTTGTAGGTTAGTAATGGGGGTGTCTTATAGACGCCCATCATTACTAACCTGGGCTTCATGGCAGCTGGCGCTGACATGAACCCCACCACTATTACCCCCTGCCACCGCACCAGGGCAGCGTGGAAGAGCGAGGCTAAGTGCCAGAGTTGGCGCATCCTATGGATGCGCCATTTCTGGGGCGGCTGACGACTGGTGTTTCTAGCCTGGGAGGGGGCCAATATTCATGGCACCCTTCCTGGGCTATTAATATCAGCCCCCAGCTGTCTGCCTAGCCTTTGCTAGCTATTAAAATAGGGGGGACCCCACGTCATTTTTTTTGGGGGGGTCCCCCATTTTAATAGCTAGTAAAGGCTAGGTATTCAGCTGGGGGCTGATATTAGTAGCCTGGGAAGCTCCGTGGGTTTTACCCCCTTCCCAGGCTTCAAACATCTGCCCCAGCCGTCTGCTTAACCTCCGCTAGAGACTAAAATTATGGGGGATCCCACGCTATTTTTTTTTAAAATAAATCCATTATTTTAACACTAAATGACATTTGAGGAGTTAATAAAGATGCAGTCCCTAAATTATTATTTATTTTTTAATTAATTTTTCCCAAAACTTTTGACGTGGGCTTCGCCATATTTTTGTATGCCAGCCAGGTACAGCATCCAGCTTCTATGAACGCGCCATTTTCCGGGGCGGCTGCGGACTGCAATTTTCAGCGGGGGGCAGAAAGCTTGGGCCTCCCTGCGCTGCAGATTCCATCCCCCAGCTGCCTAGTTGTACCTGGCTGGACACAAAAATAGGGAGAAGCTCCACGTTTTTTTTTTTTTAATTATTTCATGAAATTCATGGAATAATTAAGAAAAAAAGGGCTTCCCTATATTGTTGTGTCCAACCAGGTACAAATAGGCAGCTGGTGGTTGGGGGCAGCCCGTTCCTGCCTGCTGTACCTGGCTGGACCCAAATATAGTGCAAAGCCCCACGTCAATTTTTTTTTAATTATTTCAGGAAATTCATGAAATAATTAAAAAAAAATTATGTGGGGCTTCGCCCTATATTTGTGTCCAGTCAGGTACAGCAGGCAGGAACGGGCTGCCCCCAACCACCAGCTGCCTATTTGTACCTAGCCGGACACAACAATATAGGGAAGCCCTTTTTTTCTTAATTATTCCATGAATTTCATGAAATAATTAAAAATTAAAATACGTGGGGCTTCGCCCTATTTTTGTGTCCAGCCAGGTACAACAAGGCAGCTGGGGGCTGGAATCCGCAGCGCAGGGAGGCCCAAGCTTTCTGGGCCCCACCCGCTGCAAATTGCAGTCCGCAGCCGCCCCGGAAAATGGCGCGTTCATAGAAGCGCCATCTTCTGGCGCTGTACCCAACTCATCCAGGGCCCTGGTGCGGTGGCTCACTGGGTAATAAAGGGGTTAAGGCCAGCTTGGCATTATCAGCTGGCCCTAAGCCCGAAATTCATGGGGTCACGCCAATATTAGACATGACCACCATGAATTTCTAGTAAAGTATTTAAAAAAAACACAAACACCCAGAAAAAAGTCCTTTAATTGAAATAAAGACACAATTCTTTATTGTTCTAAATTAAACCATACTTACCATCACGCCCATTCCAGCTGAAGCCAACGATCTCCTGCAATAAAAGTAAAATAATAAAGCAACCTCATCCTTACCTTTCCATGGTTCCCAGGACAGCTTCAGCTCTGCTACATCGAGATGACAGGCTGGACCGCAGCAGAACGCTGCCATCTAGCCTGTCATCCCGCAGACACTGAGAAGCGCAGGCATGCTTGCGCTCCTCAGTGTCTCGCTGTGACGGCATCCAGATGAGCCGAGGTCATGTCCAATGAACTCAGCTCACCTCATGCACGTCACTGACAGCGTGGGAAAATTCTCCTGCACTCAGCGCTTCAGCGTGAGAATTTTCCCACGCTGTCAGTGACGTGCATGAGGTGCGCCGAGTTCATTGGACATGACCTCACCTCATGCACGTCACTGACAGCGTGGGAAAATTCTCACGCTGAAGCGCTGAGTGCAGGAGAATTCTCCCACGCTGTCAGTGACGTACATGAGGTGAGCCGAGTTCATTGTCGGCTCATCTGGATGCCGTCACAGCCAGACACTGAGGAGTGGAAGTATGCCTGCGCTTCTCAGTGTCTGCGGGATGACAGGCTGGATGGCAGCGTTCTGCTGCGGTCCAGCCTGTCATCTCGATGTAGCAGAGCTGGAGCCGTCGTGGGAGCCATGGAAAGGTAAGGATGAGGTTGCTTTATTATTTTTCTTTTATTGCAGGAGATCGTTGGCTTCAGCTGGAATGGGCGTGATGGTAAGTATGGTTTAATTTAGAACAATAAAGAATTGTGTGTTTATTTCAATTAAAGGACTTTTTTCTGGGTGTTTGTGTTTTTTTTAAATACTTTACTAGAAATTCATGGTGGTCATGTCTAATATTGGCGTGACCCCATGAATTTCGGGCTTAGGGCCAGCTGATAATGCCAAGCTGGCCTTAACCCCTTTATTACCCAGTGAGCCACCGCACCAGGGCCCTGGATGAGTTGGGTACAGCGCCAGAAGATGGCGCTTCTATGAACGCGCCATTTTCCGGGGCGGCTGCGGACTGCAATTTGCAGCGGGTGGGGCCCAGAAAGCTTGGGCCTCCCTGCGCTGCAGATTCCAGCCCCCAGCTGCCTAGTTGTACCTGGCTGGACACAAAAATAGGGCGAAGCTCCACGTTTTTTTTTTTTTTTTTAAATTCATGAAATTCATGGAATAATTAAGAAAAAAAGGGCTTCCCTATATTGTTGTGTCCGGCTAGGTACAAATAGGCAGCTGGTGGTTGGGGGCAGCCCGTTCCTGCCTGCTGTACCTGACTGGACACAAATATAGGGCGAAGCCCCACATCAATTTTTTTAATTATTTCATGAATTTGCCTGTCATCTCGATGTAGCAGAGCTGAAGCTGTCGTGGGAACCATGGAAAGGTAAGGATGAGGTTGCTTTATTATTTTACTTTTATTGCAGGAGATCGTTGGCTTCAGCTGGAATGGGCGTGATGGTAAGTATGGTTTAATTTAGAACAATAAAGAATTGTGTCTTTATTTCAATTAAAGGACTTTATTCTGGGTGTTTGTGTTTTCTTTTAACTTTGACTATGGGGTTAGTAATGGGGGTGTCTTATAGACGCCTCTCCATTACTAACCTGGGCTTGATGTCAGCTGGCATTATAAGCTGACATCAACCCCAACCCTATTACCCCCTGCCACCGCACCAGGGCAGCGTGGAAGAGCGAGGCTAAGTGCCAGAATTGGCGCATCCTATGGATGCGCCATTTCTGGGGCGGCTGACGGCTGGTGTTTCTAGCCTGGGAGGGGGCCAATATTCATGGCTCCCTTCCTGGGCTATTAATATCAGCCCCCAGCTGTCTGCCTAGCCTTTGCTAGCTATTAAATTAGGGGGGACCCCACGTCATTTTTTTGGGGGGGTTCCCCCATTTTAATAGCTAGTAAAGGCTAGGTATTCAGCTGGGGGCTGATATTAGTAGCCTGGGAAGCTCCGTGGGTATTACCCCCTTCCCAGGCTTCAAACATTTGCCCCAGCTGTCTGCTTAACCTCCGCTAGAGCCTAAAATTAAGGGGAACCCCACGCCAATTTTTTTTTAAATAAATCCTTTATTTTAACACTAAATGACAAGTACAGTAAGCAACACTGTCACTGTACTTCATATATATATGACTGACATGTTTCTATCTATCTAATCTATGTATGATTCTCTATTCTTTCTATTCTAAATTGTCGGGTACAGATGCTGAATTGCCGGCCGGCTTTTTTAAAGAGACGGTGCATGAAAACACTATTATTTTTTTAAATAAATCCTTTACACTAAATGACAAGTACAGTAAGCAACACTGTCACTGTACTTCATATATATATGACTGACATGTTTCTATCTATCTAATCTATGTATGATTCTCTATTCTTTCTATTCTAAATTGTCGGGTACCGCTGCTGAATTGCCGGCCGGCTTTTTTAAAGAGACGGTGCACGAAAACACTAATATTTTTTTTAATAAATCCTTTACACTAAATGACAAGTACAGTAAGCAACACTGTCACTGTACTTCATATATATGTGACTGACATGTTTCTATCTATCTAATCTATGTGTGAAGCTCTATTCTTTCTGTTGTAAATTGTCGGGTACCGGTGTATGCCGCTGATGAATTGCCGGCTTTTCATGTCATTCTACATTATTCTTAGTTGTTTTACTTCATGTAGAATTAACTTACAAGGAAAGAAAGGGTTTATTTTCATTCCGATATTTGTGTCCCATTGACTTGCATTGGTTTCCGGTATCGGAATCGGCGATATCCGATACTTTTTGGGTATCGGCCCGATCCAATCCGATACGATATTTCCTGATATCGGAAGGTATCGCTCAACACTATTCTTCAGTTTTCCAGAAACTACTCACTTTGACTTTCCTACCGCGCTGTCCCCAAGACAGATTATTTTGACATTTTCATCTGCGTCATATTTCTCTTGGTCGACCTCAGTGACTCCCTGATCATCTCCAGCCATAGCGATGACGTGAGCCTCAAACTGTACAGGCACCAGATCAACAGCCAAACATGACAGTATACGGGCGGCGACTGTGCTCACTTTGATGGCTCCTCCTGTAGAGTAAAAAGCATTTTAAAAAGGAATCTATCAGCACAGAATGACTGTTCAAACCAAGTACAGGCGCTCTGTGCATCATGGTGGGGTCAGTCATTTATATCTTCCCATCTATGTCGGCCCTTCTTTGCCCTATGAAGCCGGAGCGGTCATAGAATAATGAGGTGGAGATTGTGGGAAGACAAGCAGGTGGGACGGTGAATATAATGTTTGGCCTCGATGTGATGCAGAGCGACGAGACTTAGTTTAAACAGCCGTTCTGTTAAACAGTAAGAGATTACCATAGCAACAATAGACCATCACATCCTCTGACAGGACAGACTTATCAAGCGGCTCCTGGTAACCTCAACCTACATGAGGCTTCCTCACTAGTAAATCACAGCTTCAGATACAGGCGACGCCACGGCCCCCTACAACGTGACACAGAATACCTGGGGGGGATATGATGTGAAAGGAAAAAAGTCCACTCCAACTGTGGCAATATTCTCGCTGAAGGAGTAAAGCACATCCATTGGAGGTAATGGGGACTTCTACAAGAGTACACAGAATCAAAATAAGGGACAAAGACCCCCAGCCCCATTATGTCCCTCTATAATGTCTGATTAGGGGAGTGGGCATCAGAATGGCCGCAGCATTACTCAACTCACCATAAGATTCAACAATCACCATAGTATGTAGAAATGGAAGGGACACCACAGCTGTAAGCGGCCATCACTGCCATACAGTCAGGAAACTGCGGCTGTAAGCGGCCATCACCGCCATACAGTCAGGAAACTGCGGCTGTAAGCGGCCATCACCGCCATACAGTCAGGAAACTGCAGCTGTAAGCGGCCATCACTGCCATAGTCAGGAAACTGCGGCTGTAACCAGGCCATCACCGCCATACAGTCAGGAAACTGCGGCTGTAACCAGGCCATCACCGCCATACAGTCAGGAAACTGCAGCTGTAACCAGGCCATCACCGCCATACAGTCAGGAAACTGCAGCTGTAACCAGGCCATCACCGCCATACAGTCAGGAAACTGCAGCTGTAAGCGGCCATCACCGCCATACAGTCAGGAAACTGCGGCTGTAAGCGGCCATCACCGCCATACAGTCAGGAAACTGCGGCTGTAAGCGGCCATCACTGCCATAGTCAGGAAACTGCGGCTGTAACCAGGCCATCACCGCCATACAGTCAGGAAACTGCGGCTGTAACCAGGCCATCACCGCCATACAGTCAGGAAACTGCGGCTGTAACCAGGCCATCACCGCCATACAGTCAGGAAACTGCAGCTGTAACCAGGCCATCACCGCCATACAGTCAGGAAACTGCAGCTGTAACCAGGCCATCACCGCCATACAGTCAGGAAACTGCAGCTGTAAGCGGCCATCACCGCCATACAGTCAGGACACTGCGACTGTAACCAGGCCATCACCGCCATACAGTCAGGACACAGCGGCTGTAACCAGGCCATCACCGCCATACAGTCAGGACACAGCGGCTGTAACCAGGCCATCACCGCCATACAGTTAGGACACCATGGCTGTAACCAGGTCATCACCGCCATACAGTCAGGAAACTGCAGCTGTAAGCGGCCATCACCGCCATACAGTCAGGAAACCGCGGCTGTAACCAGGCCATCACCGCCATATAGTTAGGACACCGCGGCTGTAACCAGGCCACCACACAGCCGGAAACTGCGGCTGTAAGCGGCCATCACCGCCATACAGTCAGGACATCGCGGCTGTAGCTGGCCATCACCATCATACAGTCAGGACACTGCGGTTGTAGCCAGGCCATCACCGCCATACAGTCAGGACACCGCGGCTGTAACCAGGCCATCACCGCCATAGTGAGGACACCGCGGCTGTAACCAGGCCATCACCGCCATACAGTCAGGACACCGCAGCTGTAGCCGGGGCATCACCACTGTACCCTGCAGGGTACCCACTATACTAATCACCTAAGAGATAGCCAGATTTCTACATTATACTAACACGAGGTGAACCTGGTTCGGTGATGGACACATGCTGATCCTGCACAGCCAGAATCATTAGCTAATCAGCCTGGACACTCACCCACTCCCCAGTGCCACCGACCTGCCTCCGCTTCCCTGTGCTTAGCAACCGATGCTCCCGGCGACTATTAGCTGTCCGCGCATGCGCTTCTATCCACCTCCCACGCTACACGCTTTGCATTTTCTAGAAGTTTAATTCCTCTCCTTGTGCGCACAGCTATAATGTCTTCCGTACTCCGCAGTTGTGTGCGTTTAGTCTATAGACTACAACAAAATGGCGTCCACTATGGGCAGTGCCGACCTCTAGGTGAAGCACTGATGCCGCAGCCAGACACGCGTCCGTGGCGCTCTAATCACCCGGTGGACTGAAGTTGTGCAAGGACGCGTCCTGCGTTACCATAGAGAAGTCGGTGTGTGACAGGTGAGGAGCGGACGTAACACGAGTCCTGGCACATTTATTCAGCATGGCCGCCCTGATACGGCTCACATAGACCGGCCTGCAGGGTGCGCTGTAACCACGTGCCTCCACAGGTCTCTCCCCGGCTGTGTCATTAGCCCACCAGCACTGCCTCTGGTTACTGGCCAAGTGTCTGGACTCAGAAGCCAAGTAAATAACCCATTATAAAGAATTGGATCTGAAAGAATTATGTAAGATCTCATCCAACCCCTTATGATCCACATCATGGCTGCAGCCTACCACACTGGTCATTTTCATATTGGTGTGTAACCATGCCCATCCACAAGTTTGTGGCATGTCCTCATTTGAATGAATGGGACTGGTTTGCATTACCAGAAACCTGAGGGCATCAGTGCTCTTGGCTCTGTCTGAAATCTGTCATGGGCTTCCAAAACTGTATTGGCCTCCTAATATATACAGGTGCATCTCACTAAATTAGAATATCACCAACAAGTTAATTTATTTCAGTTTTTCAATACAAAAAGTGAAACTCATATATTATATAGAGTGATCTATTTCAGGTGTTTATTTCTGTTAATGTTGGTGATAATGGCTTACAGCCAATGAAAACACAAAAGTCATTATCTCAGTAAATTAGAATACTTTATAACAGCTTGAAAAATGTTTTTAAAATCTGAAATGTTGGCCTACTGAAATGTATGTTCAGTAAATGCCCTCAATACTTGGTCGGGGGTCCTTTTGCATCAATTACTGCATCAATGCGGCGTGGCATGGAGGCGATCAGCCTGTGGCACTGCTGAGGTGTTATGGAAGCCCAGGTTGCTTTGATAGCAGCCTTCAGCTCATCTGCATTGTTGGGTCTGGTGTCTCATCTTCCTCTTGACAATACCCCATAGATTCTCTATGGGGTTAAGGTCAGGCGAGTCTGCTGGCCAATCAAGCATAGTGATACTGTTGTTTTTAAACTAGGTATTGGTACTTTTGGCAGTGTGGACAGGTGCCACGTCCTGCTGGAGAATGAGATTTCCATCTCCAAAAAGCTTGTCGGCAGAGGGAAGCATGAAGTGCTCTAAAATTTCCTGGTAGACGGCTGCGCTGACTTTGGTTTTGATAAAACACAGTGGCCCAACACCAGCAGATGACATGGCTCCCCAAACCATCACTGATTGTGGAAACTTCACACTAGACCTCTAGCAGCTTGGATTGCGTGCCTCTCCACGCTTCCTCTAGACTCTGGGATCTTGATTTCCAAATGAAAATTGGAACTCTGGGACCTTGTGGAGTGTTTCAATGATTGCCTTCTGGACATCTGTCAAGTCAGCAGTCTTTCCCATGATTGTGGAGCCTACTGAAACAGACTAAGGGACTTTTTTAAACGCTTAGGAAGCCTTTGCAGGTGTTTTTTGTTAATTATTTTAATTTACTGAGAAAATGACTTTTGTGTTTTCATTGGCTGTAATCCATAATCATCAACATTAACAGAAATAAACACTTGAAATAGATCACTCTGTTTATAATGACTCTATATAATATGAGTTCCACTTTTTGTATTGAAGAACTGAAATAAATAACTTTTTGATGATATTCTAATTTAGTGAGATGCACCTGTATATATTGCCTATCAGATGTCAGAGGACTGCTAATCACATACAAGCAGGGCCGGCGTCAGCATCCGGGCAAGTGCCGGGGCCCTGAGCAGGCAGGGGGCCCACTCACCGTCGGGCACCCCGGGGCACTATGGGACCCGTAAGCGGTGCGGTGCCACCCCCCCCCAAGCTTGCTCAGGCCCCAGCACAATACTTACCTCTCCCCTTCATCCGCAGCAGCTCCGGTCTCTTCCGCGGCTGCTGCACTGTGAGGTCTCAGGTCAGAGGGTGCGGTGACGTCTTTACACCGCGCTTTCTCCTGAGCCGTCACAGGCAGCGCAGAGCGGGAAGACGCCAGTGCGGGTGAGGGGTCCGTGGCAGCCCTCTTTTTTTTTTTTTTTTTTTAATGTATGGAGTCATGGGGCATTATATGGTGGGGGGGGGGGGGCAAGTGACATCCTGCATGGGGCATTATATGGGGGGGGACAAGTGACATCCTGCATGGGGCATTATATGGAGGGGGGGAGGTGACATCCTGCATGGGGCAATATATAGGGGGGGAGAGGTGACATCCTGCATGGGGTATTATATGGGGGGAGAGGTGACATCCTGCATGGGGCATTATATAGGGGGGAGAGGTGACATCCTGCATGGGGCATTATATGGGGGAGAGGTGACATGCTGTATGGGGCATTTTATGATTGGGGGGAACAAGTGACATCCTGCATGGGGCATTATATGGGGGGAACAAGTGACATCCTGCATGGGGCATTATATGGGGTGGACAAGTGACATCCTGCATGGGGCATTATATGGGAGGGAGAGGTGACATCCTGCATGGGGCATTATATGGGGGGAGGACAAGTGACATCCTGCATGGGGCATTATATGTGGGGGAGAGGTGACATCCTGCATGGGGCATTATATGTGGGGGAGAGGGGACATCCTGCATGGGGCATTATATAGGGGGGAGAGGTGACATCCTGCATGGGGCATTATATGGGGGGGGGGGGGGAGAGGTGACATCCTGCATGGGGCATTATATGGGGGGGGGTTACATCCTGCATGGGGCATTATATGGGGGCCAGTATTCTGTATAGAGCATTATATGGGGGCCAGTATCCTGTATGGAGCGTTATATGGGGGCCAGTATTCTGTATAGAGCATTATATGGGGGCCAGTATCCTGTATGGAGCGTTATATGGGGACCAGTATCCTGTATGGAGCGTTATGTGGGGCCCAAAATACTGTATGGAGGACTATACTGTCCGGTCTGCACTGTGCGTTGAGAGAATTCGCCAGTTTCTGAGCTATTGTAGAATTTACAATAGATATCACTCATGTAATGTAAGAAGTGAAATCTTTGTCATTGCACTATATATATACAGGGTGGTCCAAAAGTAGGTGGACAGAAAATAGTAACATTTATTTTGATTTATATATAAAATTATATTTACTAACACAAGCATAACATTGTCAATTACATTTTATTCTGAACAATAATACAAAAGCCCTTAAATTTTATCAACGCAGGTGCTCAAACTGTTTTCCATTACAATTTGCACAGCTTTGAAGTCTGCCTCTTACGCTTCAACAAACTTTTTTGCACAAGTCTCTTTAGGTATTAATTTCTTGAAATGTATCTCTTATGTCATTTTTCAAATCACTGACACTTTTTGGTTTTCGACTATAAACTTTGTCCTTGGGTACTCCCCAAAAGAAAAAATCCATTGGGGTCAAGTCTGGTGAACGTGCCGGCCAATCAAGAGGGCCTCTTCGGCCAATCCATTTATTAGGAAATGTTTCACCAAGATACTCGCGGACTACTCTTGAATAATGTGGAGGTGCCCCATCTTGTTGGAAATAAAGGTCATTTGAATTAGGCTGTTGCTGTAACTGGGGAACAACTTGATTCATTAGAATTCATATATGTTTAGGCTGTTATCAAGTATTATACAATAAATAAAGTCTGAAACCTAAAAATACTTAGCACATAGCAACAATAACAGACAAATTGTTGCTATGTGCTAAGTATTTTTAGGTTTCAGACTTTATTTATTGTATAATACTTGATAACAGCCTAAACATATATGACTCTTGTGGGCATACCTTAACAAAAATGGCGCTGATGCAACACATTTATATAGTTACTTGCACAATGGATAGTGGGTATATGTACCACATCAAAGATGGCGTCTATAGCACTTCCGCCCTTAGTACAATGCCATATCCGCCAGTGATGTCATTGGAGCATGCTCAGTGTCGATTCTCTGTATGCCACAGTTTGGTCTCCTCCCCCTTTCTAGCAGCAATCCTGACATGCGTTTTTTAACACTGGAGATGCCGCTTTTCGGCGTTGCTCACATGTTGATGCGGTGAGTCAATCCTGATTCTTTTGATTCCATACACCTGTATCTATTAAGTAATTTATCATGGATTGAGCTATATCATGTAAGCAAACAATGTGTATGTATTTTCATGAATCAAAAAAAGCTTTATATAATGTGATCTATCTATGTATATGTATTGTATGTTTTTATGCACTTTGCACATTGCACTTTTTGCACTTTATAATGTAAGACTATGTGCCCACGATGCAGAAATGCTCAGGATTTTTTCCTGAGCGTTTCTGCATCTCCCTGGCAGAAAAAATGCATGTGGATTGTACATGTGGATTGTACATGCGGATTGTACATGCGTTTTCCTGCCAGGGACATGCAGATGTGAAGCGTTCTTCACTTGCATTTCCGCATGCGGGTGTCAAGCGATTTTAGCATCACTTGGAAAGTGCTTGACAACTCAGTCATACTATATAAATCCATGCAAACGGCATGGATTTATATAGTGTCACCCGAGAGAATGTAAAAAAATAAAAAATAAACCTATACTTACCTTCCGATGGCCCCTGCAGTCTTGCTGCGCTCCTGTGCTGGCTGCCGGCAGATGACGGTACGCTGTACTGAAGGACCTGCCGTCACATGACTGTGACGTCACCGCAGGTCCTTCAGTCCTGGGCGATCTGCAGGCAAGCACAGGGAAGGAGTCCAGGGGCCGTCGGAAGGTGAATATAATCTTTATTTTTTATTTTATTCTTTTTTTGCTGCTTTAAGGTACCTGGGTGTGGAGGAGAGTCTCCTGTCCTCTACACCCGGGTACCATCCGCACATTAGAACGCGAGTAATGCAAGTACAGATGCAGTCTTGCGGAATTGGCGCGTTCTAATGCAAGTCAATGGCGGCGAAAACGCAGCACTTCCGCAAAATAATTGGTAGTTCTGCGTTTTTTTCCGCAATGATAATCCGCAGCGGAAATTTCCGCAGCATGTGCACAGCACATGCGGATTATCATTGGGGGATATGGCAGGCCTTCTACATTGCGTTTTTTAAGCGTTTCTGCAGCGTTTTTGCCGCTGCGGAAACGCTTAAAAAGCGCATCTTGGGCACACAGCCTAATTGTCCTTTAAATGGATGACCTGATATATACCTCACCTGTATACTCTGCACTTTGCTTGAAAAAGGCTGTATTCAACCGAAACGTTGCCACAGCTCTTGCTCAGCTAATAAATCATCTATTTATGGAGTGCTGTTTCTACTATTTTTTTCATATATATATTTCTCTGCCGTATCTGTGAATCGTGGTATGTGTTAAAGGGGCCCACTGAGACTCTTTCGCCCAGGGCCCACAAAAACCTGGAGCCGACCCTGCATCCAAGGTATAGCCTTCTCCAGCGTGGATATATACCGGGATGACACCGGGCTCACAATAGTCCTCACCTTTTATTCTTCAGACAATCATTGTTCCAGAAGTCATATATAGTCTGAATGGGCTTAATCAGAGAAAATTACTTTGCAGGATTGTAGGGGGGAGCTGTAACATAAACTGCTGTGGATACATACAATCGTGGCCAAAAGTTTTGAGACTGACACAAATTTTGGTTTTCACAAAGTTTGCTGCTTCAGTGTTTTTAGATCTTTCAGATGTTTCTATGGCTACTGAAGTACAGCTATAAGCATTTCATACGTTTTTATACTTTTATTGAGAAATAGTACCTGGGGATCCATGTGACTTACCTCACCACAGGTACAATTATCACACCACCAGGACGTACAGGGTCACCACTGTATTAGACCCACCGGACTTCCCTGGACTGCTACAGGTCACCTATTGGAACACACCTGCATCATCAGGTAAATATCCACTACTTATTTATAGCCCCCACCAGGGCAAAGATCGTTTTCTACCCACACTCTACCTTCGCACTGCAGGTAGACTAAAGTGATAACCTAGGACACCAGGTTTTCAGGAAGCCTAGGCCCCTGGACCTCTTCTTACCCGAAACTAATATCCGCCCGGATTACAGTAGGTACAGAGAATTTATTTACTTTGCAGCATCTCTCTACCTTAATTAATCCTTCATACCTATCATTTAGCCCTGTAGATTCTCCCACCATGGAATAAGAGCACCTACCTAACAGACCATAGTCCCTGATACTTATTCACCAATAAGAACAAGGACCCTACTACAAGTACATTGGTCACCATCTATCTCATCTTGACCTTATCCAATAATCCCACTAAACTAACCCCCCTTACCCTTTTTCCACAGGTTTTTACACCTCTGGACCACACTAAGGGCCATCTTCTATCAAAATATAATACGTTACTCCTATTCTCTAGATATACTGGCCTCTGGTCAGAGACTTTATCAACTTTTAACTGATTTTAAACACCTTTTATCTATTTATTCCAAATAAAGCTTAATTAATTTTATCCAATCTACGACTAGTCCTTAGTTACACCCCCACATTGGTATCTCCCCAATTTCCCTTTACCCACTACCCAAGCGCGAATTATACCCCTATTTGTATTTTTATTGAGAAATACATCAAGTTTATGTAAAGACTCAATATTTATAGTGTTGACCCTTATTTTTCAATACTTCTGCACTTCGCCCTGTCTGCTGGATGTCACCTTCTGGGCCAAATCCTGAATGATAACAAGCCATTCTTACCTAATCAGTGCTTGGAGCTTATCACTATTTCTGTGATTTTCTTTGTCCACCTGCTTCTTGTCAATGTTTTATTCACTTAGTTCTCACCTTTTCCTTGTGAGATGGTTGGTGCTCCATCATGCTGGAAATGTATTTTCTGTGCTTTTCACTATATATGATGTTTTGTCTCTGCAGCTTGTTCCTGTATGTGATCATGTCCACATTTCGCTGGACTCGTTCTCTTCAGCTCACATTGGCTGTAGTTAAGCCAGACGCAGTGGCACATCCCATTATATCTGACGTAAGTATTGTATTGCATAAACGTACTACTGTACCAATTATATATTGGTGAATGATTAGAAAAACGATGCAGCAATGAAAAGACATGTCATGAGATAAACCGTCAGTTATTAGATACAATTCAGACTCCAGCGAGTATAAATAATAAATAAATAAGTCCACTCTAGGATAACAGTAGAGCTACGCATTTTGATGTATAGCTTTAAAGGGGTTGTCCGATCTTAACCCCTTCACGACCTTTGACGTATATTTGCGTCAAAGGTCGTGTCCCTGCCTCGCATGCTGAGCCTACATCTTTCCCCGCACATGATAGCTAATTTAATCTGTCATCATGTGCCTTTAACAGCTGCGGGTGGAGCAGTATTCCACTGGCGGCTGTTAACCAGTTAAATCCCACTGTCAATCACTGACAGCGGGATTTAACACGTTGCGGCAGGAAGCACGTCATACATCCTGCTCATCTGTGCCCCTGTCACATGGGGCATTGATGGGTTGTCATGATGATGACCCTCGTTCCTGTTATTACGATCCTCACCCCCCTCCTTCCCTTTTGTCCTATTAAAAATAGAACAATTAAAAAGAATTACACCTTTGGTATTGCTGCGTTTAGAAAAGTCTGATCTATAAAAATATAAATTAAAAAAACCTATACATGTTCTGACTCGTACTGATCTGCGGAATTATATTTCCAGGTCAGTTTAACCACATGGTGAATATGGTAAGTAAATAAAAAAAATAAAAAAAAATTGTGGAGTTGCACTTTTTATTTTTTTTTTTTTTGCAACTTCAACACACTTGGAATTTTTTTTGCTGCTTTCCAGTGTCTTTCAAAAGTACAACTCCTCCCACAAAAAACAAGCCCTTATACAGCTATGGAGATGAAAAAATAAAAAGGTTATAGCTCTTGGAATAAGGGGAGGAAAAAAATTAAAAGTGCAAAAAAAAAAAAAAACATGGGAAATCACGGTCATGAAAGGGGTTAAGCTACAAGTCTGCACTCACTCTGTGATTGCAGACTTGCCAATCCTCACAACGCGCGTGCACTGCGGTTCTGGAATATGGCAGCACTGGAGGGTAATGGCTTCCTGGTCACTTCACATTTGATTCTCCTCAAATCTTTGGCATTTAATGTGGTCTTCTTTTCTCAACACATTTTTGCCATCCTGTTGACTATTTGCAACAAAACTTTTGATGGATCTGTGATCACGCCCCAATGTCTTAGCAGTTACAAGAGTGCTGCATCCCTCTGTAAGACTTGTAACAATTTTTTACTTTTCAGAGTCAGGTAAATCTCTTTTTTTGGTCCGTTTTGCCTGAGAAAAATAAGCTGCCTAATAATTCTGCACACCTTGATAAAGGGTCAGAATAATGTGAGGAAGGAGGCAAAGGAAAAATCCTCAGCTCAACTGTGAAGGAGGAATGCCAGATAGGGCGCAGTGCAGGGATAACTCCAGGGCGGTCTCTGGCTTAAATATGCTGGAGAAAAGGGTGTTTATCCAGAAGCCGCTACATCAAAGCATGGCAGCAGGCATTCAGACGTCCGGTCTACGCTGCTCTTAATCATGACTGTGAGGGGTTTTGCTCAAAATGCGTAGACCAGACATCTGGGCGCCTACTGCCATGATTTTATTTTTTCTCAGTTTTTAATGTTTTAGCGGCTGCTGGATGAATACTCTTTTCTCCTTGATAAAGGGTGTTGATGGCCTTGGGCCACAATTTATTAATTCATTTTACTCACTTATATAGTGCCATTAATTACACAGCGCTTTACATACAGTACAGACCAAAAGTTTGGACACACCTTCTCATTTAAAGATTTTTCTGTATTTTCATGACTATGAAAATTGTACATTCACACTGAAGGCATCAAAACTATGAATTAACACATGTGGAATTATATAGTTAACAAAAAAGTGTGAAACAACTGAAAATATGTCTTATATTCTTGGTTCTTCAAAGTAGCCACCTTTTGCTTTGATGACTGCTTTGCACACTCTTTGCATTCTCTTGATGAGCTTCAAGAGGTAGTCACCGGAAATGGTTTTCACTTCACAGGTGTGCCCTGTCAGGTTTAATAAGTGGGATTTCTTGCCTTATAAATGGGGTTGGGACCATCAGTTGTGTTGTGCAGAAGTCTGGTGGATACACAGCTGATAGTCCTACTGAATAGACTATTAGCTGCTTTTTTCTTGCCATAATACAAATTCTAAGTAAAGAAAAACGAGTGGCCATCATTACTTTAAGAAGACTTTGAAAGTGTCCCCAAGTGCAGTTGCAAAAACCATCAAGCGCTACAAAGAAACTGGCTCACATGAGGACCGCCTCAGGAAAGGAAGACCAAGAGTCACCTCTGCTTCTGAGGATAAGTTTATCCGAGTCACCAGCCTCAGAAATCGCAGGTTAACAGCAGCTCAGATTAGAGACAAGGTCAATGCCACACAGAGTTCTAGCAGCAGACACATCTCTTCAACAGCTGTTAGGCTGAGTTCACACGATGCGTATTTCATGCGTTTCCGCGGCGTTTTTGCAGTTGCGTAAACGCCGCGGAAACGCATGAAAAACGCATGGTAGAAGGGAAGCAATGTTCCCCAATGGAAATCCGCATGTGCTGTGCCCATGATGCGGATTTTTCCGCAGCGTTAACGCTGCGGTCAAAAATCCGCAGCATGTCAATTAATTTTGCGGAAACGCGGCGATTGACTTGCATTAGAACGCGCCAATTCCGCAAGACAGCATTTGTACTTGCGTTATTGGCGCGTTCTAATATGCGGATGGTACCCGGGTGTGGAGGAGAGGAGAGTCTCATCCACACCCAGGTACCATTAAAAAAGCTGTAAAAAAAGAATGAAATAAAAAATAAATGTATTCTTACCTTCTGTCGGCCCGCGCAGCGCTCCCGCTTGGTTCCCGGCACTTGCAGTGAGTTGTAGGACCTGCGGTGACGTCAGAGTCATGTGACGGGTCACGTGACGCTGACGTCGGCAGGTCTTTCAATTCAAAGTTGCCGGCAGCCGGGAACTTTGTAAAGCAGGACAGCGCGGGCCATCAGAGGTAAGTATATACACTCTCTCGGGTCACACTATATAAATCCATGCTGTTTGCATGGATTTATATAGTGTGACCTAGTTGTCAAGCACTTTCCAGGTGATGCTAAAATCGCCTGGAAAGTGCTTGTCAATCTGCATGCGGAAACGCATGTCAATCTGCATGTGGATCCGCATGTATTCTGCAGGAAAAACGCATGCACAATCTGCATGCGTTTTTTCTGCCAGGGAGATGCAGAAATGATGTAGAAATTTTCTGCTTCATTTCTGCATCGTGTGCACATACCCTTAAGAGGAGACTTTGTGCAGCAGGCCTTCATGGTAAAATAGCTACTAGGAAACCACTGCTAAGGACAGGCAACAAGCAGAAGAGACTTGTTTGGGCTAAAGAAAACAAGGAATGGACATTAGACCAGTGGAAATCTGTGCTTTGGTCTGATGAGTCCAAATTTGAGATCTTTGGTTCCAACCACCGTGTCTTTGTGCGATGCAGAAAAGGTGAACGGATGGACTCTACATGCCTGGTTCCCACCATGAAGCATGGAGGAGGAGGTGTGATGGTGTGGGGGTGCTTTGCTGGTGACACTGTTGGGGAATTATTCAACATTGAAGGCATACTGAACCTGCATGGCTACCACAGCATCTTGCAGCGGCATGCTGTTCCATCCGGTTTGCATTTAGTTGGACCATCATTGATTTTTCAAAAGGACAATGACCCCAAACACACCTCCAGGCTGTGTAAGGGCTATTTGACCAAGAAGGAGAGTGATGGGGTGCTACGCCAGATGACCTGGCCTCCACAGTCACTAGACCTGAACCCAATCGAGATGGTTTGGGGTGAGCTGGACCACAGAGTGAAGGCAAAAGGGCCAACAAGTGCTAAGCATCTCTGGGAACTCCTTCAAGATTGTTGGAAGACCATTTCCGGTGACTACCTCTTGAAGCTCATCAAGAGAATGCCAAGAGTCTGCAACAGTCATCGAAGCAAAAGGTGGCTATTTTGAAGAACGTAGAATATAAGACATATTTTCAGTTGTTTCACACTTTTTTGTTAAGTATATAATTCCACATGTGTTAATTCATAGTTTTGATGCCTTCAGAGTGAATGTACAATTTTCAGTCAGGAAAATACAGAAAAATCTTTAAATGAGAGGGTGTGTCCAAACTTTTGGTCTGTACTGTACATTGTCATCATCACTGTCCCCATTGGGGCTCACAATCTACATTCCCTAGCAGTATGTCTTTGGAGTGTGGGAGGAAACCGGAGAACCCGGAGGAAACCCACCAAACACGGAGAGAACATACAAACTCCTTGGTGGGATTTGAACCCAGGACCCCAGTGCTGCAAGGCTGCTGTGCTAACCTCTGAGCCACCGTATTGCCCCTCCTTCATTACACATCACCTGATCTGCGTCATCCAATAAGCATTCACGTTTACACAGCTTGGAGCTGGAAAAAAATTCAGAAAAATGATAATGTGGTCAAAATACTCACTTGCCTAATAATTCTGCATGTGGTGTACTTTTACTTGCTGGTTTACTTCAGCTGATCACTGGCAATCAACTTATCATTAGCTCTCCCATACTCCCCCCACTGTGCCCCCCCCAAAAAAAAACAATGGGGGAGGGGGATTATGGAAAGGAGGGGCGAGTGATCCAGTGGGCAAGGCAAACCTGGGGCACCCCACATTTAACCAAGAGAGATATGTTATCTGAATCGATGGCTGTGTATAGATGTAGCATGTCTGTGCAGTGTACTGGATTCTTTCCTATCCAGTAAGATGGAGGAGAGTATCTCATTCACTAAATTACAATAGTGACGACTGCCTGAAAAAGGAAGATAATTATTCTTGCAGCTGAGGGTGATAGTCTACCTCACTGTCAAAAAGAGAAACAAAATGAAGACTTGAGATGTTTTGGGGACATTAAAACAATCCTTTCTTTAGAAGCGTCTCATGATGCTTACGTTTTGACCTTCTTAAATTTCATGTGGACATTGAATATTTGTTGCGGGCTCTGCCACTGGAGATTGGCAGGGAATGTATAGTATGATGGCACTGATTGCAAGGGAAGGAATTGATACAGATCTTGCTCGTCTTGGCCTGTGAAAGAAGTGCTGCAGCATTTCTGTTCCATGACTCATTGAATACTTGGCTTGCTCTGATCTCGAGCACCATGGTGGTTTATGCAAAACTGCTAATGGGAAATTACTAGAAACCATTGGACTGTAGCTGGCAATCTTTTCACATATCCGGAACAGAGTTGATTTTTTTTTTTTTTTTTTTTTTTTTATAAATCAAGTGCTTTTTATTGAAACATTTATAAATTAAGAACAGTACATACAGTAGTGTTCAAAAACGTGAGTTAAGCACAAAATCTTTATACTAGTTTTTATTTCCATGCATTGGGAACATTGCACACTGTTTTCTAATTCAAAACATGAAGAGAAATGTATAATTTTAACTACTTTACAGAAAATAACAAAAAATGAACATTAGGCTGTTCTAAAAAATATCAGTGTCTACATTTGTCTTTACAAACCCACAATATGTACTTTTTTTTTTTTTTTTAAGGATTTAGCATTCCTGTGAATCACTAACCTAATATTTAGTTTTATACCCACATTTTTTTTAGAACTGCTTCACATCTATGTTGCATAGAGTCAACCAACTTCTGGCACCTGTCAACTGTTATTCCAGCCCAGGATGATTTGACTACATCCCACAATTCTTTGACCTTTGTTGGCTATGCCTCAGAAACAGCATTTTTGATGTCACCCTTTAAGTGTTGTATCGGATTAAGGTGCAGGGATTGGGCTGACTGCTCCACAACCTCAATTTTGTTGGACTGGAACCAAGATTTTGTTTGTTTACTGGTGTGTTTATGTTCGTTGTCTTGTTGAAACACCAATTTCAAGGGCATATCCTCTTCAGCGTAAGACAACATGACCTCTTCAAGTATTTTAATACATGCAAACTGGTCCATGATCTCTGGTATGTGGTAAATAGGTCCGGCACCATAGTAAGAGAAACATGCCCATATCATGATGCTTGCACCACCATGGTTCACTGTCTTCAGAGTGTACTGTGGCTTGAATGCAGAGCTTAGGGGTCATCTGACGAACTGTCTGTGGCCCTTAGACCCAAAAAGAACAATTTTACTTTCATCAGTCCACAAAATGTTCCTCCATTACTCTTTAGGCCAGTTGATATGTTTTTTTGAAAATTGTATCTGTTTCAGTACATGCCTTTTTTAACTGTGGGACTGCAGGGACTTCTTGCTAAGAGATTAGCTTCACACGGGTGTCTTCTAACTGTCACAGTACTCACAGGTAACTTGAGACTATCTTTGATAATCCTGGAGCTGATCATTGGTTGAGCTTTTGCTATTCTGGCTAATCTTCGATCCATTCGAATGATAGTCTTCCGTTTTCTTCCATGTCTCTCTGGTTTTGCTTTCCATTTTAAACCATTGGAGATACTTTTAGCTGAACAGCCTATCATTGACTGCTATTATTTTGAACACCACTGTACAAAGACGCCCACCCATCCCACATAATACAACAAGATATGTCAATTACAAAGGATATTTCACAATTCGGAAAAGAAAAAGAGTTACAAATTGAGACAGGACCACATCATATGCAACAGATTAGCTGAATGCACCATCTAGCACATAAAGCACATACTGCAACACATACAGTACACATGAGATAATCAGGGGGATTCACGTAGGGACAGTTGGGGAACTCGCTCCAAAATTTCTTGCCAATGGCCTTCTTCTATGGGAAAAATTACGCCTTCCCATTTTTCTTTTGAAAGAATCTGATATTTAACTAAAACCAGGTCTAGTAGGGCACTATATAATATTGAGATCAAACCACCAGAGCCATGTGAGGAAGCTATCTTCTGTATTATCAAGTTCTTGGGTACACGACCATCAAGAATAAGCACCTCTGTCTGATATGTATGCTGTAGCTGGAGGTATTTATTAAATTCAGAGTGAGGTATTCCGAATTTGCATTGTAGTTGGGAGAAGTCCTCAATCGAGTCACCCATTACCCCTTCACCGCCAAATCTGTTTTCACTTTCATGACCGGGCCAAATTTTACAATTCTGACCACTGTCAATTTATGAGGTAATTATTCTGGAACGCTTCAATGGATCCCACTGATTCTGAGACTGTTTTTTCGTAACATATTATATTTCATGATAGTGGTAAAATTTCTTCCATATGACTTGCGTTTATTTGTGAAAAAAAATGGAAATTTGGCAAAAATGTTGAAAATTTAGCAATTTTCAATCTTTAACATTTCCCACATGTCTACTTTATAGCAGCACAATTTTGGAAGTATTTTTTTTATTTTTTAGGAAGTTATAACGATTAAAAGTTGAACAGCGATTTTCTTATTTTTCCAACAAAATTTACAAAACCATTTTTTTAGGGACCACATCATATTTGAAGTGACGTGGAGAGGTCTATATTGCAGAAAATACCAAAAAGTGACACCATTCTAAAAACTGCACCCATCAAGGTGCTCAAAACCACATTCAAGAAGTTTATTAACCCTTCAGGTGCTTCACAGGAACTGAAGCAATGTTGGAGGAAAAAATGAACATTTTACTTTTTTTCACTATAATTTTACTTTAGACCCAATTTTTTATTTTCACAAGGGTTACAGGAAAAAATTGACCCAATTTTTGTGCAATTCATCCTGAGTACGTGAGGGAAAACCACTGTTTGGGCACATGGCAGGGCTCGGAAGGAAATGTGCACCATTTGACTTCTTGAATGCAAAATTGGAAAAAACTAGAATAAGTAGCAGACGCCAAGTCGCGTTTGGAGAGCCCCTGATGTGCCTAAACAGTGGAAATCCCCCCAAGTGATACCATTTTGGAAACTAGACCCCCCCCAAGTAACTTATCTAGATGTGTGGTGATCAATTTGAACCCCCAGGTGGGTCACAGAAGTTTATAACGTAGAGCCGTGAAAATAAAAAAAAAAATACATTTTTTCCACAAAAATTATTTTTTAGCGCCCAATTTTTTTATTTTCACAGGGGTAACAGGAGAAAATGGACCCCAAAATCTGTTGTGCAATTTCTCCTGAATATGTTGATAACCCATATGAGGAGAAAAAACACTATTTGGGCGCATGGCAGGGCTCGGAAGGGAAGGAGTGATGTTTTGGAATGCAGACTTTGATGGAATGGCATCTTGTTGCATTTGGAGAGCCCCTGCTGTCCTCGCTGTTTTCCACAACTTTTTTTTACTATTTTTTTCCACTGTTTAGGCACGAGTGCTGATCGGTGATTTGCGTCACTGATCAACGCTCGGCGGCTGCAGGACGCAAGCACGGAGGTGGTGCAAAGGAGGGGTGGAGAAAAATGCACAGAGACCAAATAAAGTCCTGGAAAACAGTGAGCATGGATGTTGATGAATGATTTGTGTTACTGATCAGCACTTGGCTGCTGCAGGACGCACAAAAAAGATAAAAACTGCCAAAAATCGAGCGATCAAGTAATGATCAGCGCTCTGTGGCAAAAAGAGGTGTTGGGGAGGAGAGGAGGAAAAAGGGGGTGAGCGGGGAATTGGGGTGGATCAGATGAGATCAGGCAATGATCAGGGATAAGGAACTCTTCTTTTTTCTTCCTTTCAGCAAGTTCAGTAGCAACAGCGATGATTAGGCAGCAGCTAGATCTGCGATGGCACAGGCCTATGTGGCACCATTAAGCCCAGCATGACGCACAGATGGACAGAGTGACCACCCTATACAAATCTGCAGCTAGAATGAGGAAGTACACCATGTCTGTGCGCTCTGATTGGTGCAATCAATGTCCTCTTCGATTGCACCAATCAGCTGGCTCAGGTGAGCCTGACGCTGCCAGGCACCAGCCTATGATCGGTGCTTCAGCACCGATCCTAGGCTGGACATCAGTGTTTCAGGCAATCTGATTTGGCTTGGGTTCATTTCATGGCTAAAGCTGCTGTGACTGCCAGGTTAAGAGTAAATGGATGACTTTCCCCCAACTTCGTGTTGTGGAGGAACACACAGCAGGGTTGCCCCTTGTCTCCCCTGTTCTTCACATTGGCCACTGAACCTCTTGCTGCAATTATTAGGAGCCACCCAGGTATAAAAGGTTTTCGCAGAGGGAACGTAGAGGAAAAGGTGGCACTCTACGCTGATGATACTCTGTTGTTTCTGGTGAGACCTTCCACTACTCTACCCATAGCGATGGAGACTATTAAGAGATTCAGGAAATATTCAGGTTTGCTGATTAATTGGGGCGAATCAGCCTTGCTCCCATTAGATAATTCAGGTTTAAAAGTGGTCTCTGAATTTAAATATTTAGGTATTAACATATCTGCACAAGTAAATGACTATGAACGATTAAATCTTACCCCAAATCCTTACAAAGTTCAAACACAAGATGGGTACCTGGACTAAGCTACCATTGTCAGTGGTGGGGTGCACCAACCTAATTAAAATGATTTAGATGCCTCCTTCGCTATATGTTTTGCACAACTCCCTAATTTGGATACTCCTGCGATACTTTTTCTTAAATTATCCGTATGTTCAGGGAATTAATTTGGGGAACGCAGACTGCATGGATTAACCTGGAAACTATACAAAGAGATGAGTGCGGGTGGTTTGGTAGTCCAAAACTCATGCGTCTACTATATGGCAGCTCAACCTCAACATATTCGTGGCTGGGATGATCCTGGGGGTGGGGGTGTACAGTGTCTGTTACTCCAACATCATATTAAGTCATCTAGGTTATGTGAGGCACTGGAAGCAAACTGGTTTAGGGTCTTTTCTGGCAAAACCCCATCTTTACTACTAATGCATCGGCTTTGGTAGAATGTGAGAGAATTGCAGGGCCTGCATGGGATCACAAAATTCACCTCACTGTGTGAAGCCTTGTGGCTCTCTAACTTATATCAACGGAAGGGGTTCAAAAGCTGGAGCCTAAGACCATGGCCCCACTATCAGTATTTGGTTTAGTATTTTTTCTCAGGAGTGGGAGACAAATCCAGGAGTGGGTGATAAATGTAGAATTGGTGCACTTGTTTCTATCACCCACTCCTGGTTTTGTCTCCCACTCCTGAGAAAAAATACTGACCAAATACTGATAGTGGGGCCATGGCCTAAGGGGGATGATAAGGTTTTCTTACCTTTTAACCTCTTCCCAACATTTGTAGTATACCTAAGTCCTGATCGGGAAGGACTTCCCGACCGATACAGTATTTATACATCATGTCAATCATACGATCACCGTGCTAAGCGTACGGTGATCGCATAATTGTCCCTGCTGTTTCTCAAAGCAGGCAACATGGCGTTGTTATCCCGGGGGGTGGCGACACTCCGCCCTGCAACTACTATCGCTGCGATTGACTGTTCAATTGTGAATGAATTTGTGGCACAGTGGGGTTGATCTTGTTCTCTTTTTACTAATAATACTGATCGGAAGTATCATGTGTGCAGCAGCGATGACAATCTCTTCTTCTGCGCGCTTGTGCACAATCCTTTGTACAAAGTGGGCTGCACATGCGCAGATTGAGTACTTCGAGTTGATGATGGATGCGACTGCGCATGCGCCATTTTGTTGTAGACCAAATTATTTTTTTCATTAACTGCGCAGGTGCGATATTTAAAATAGGAGGCAGGTTGCTGACAGATTAGTTACCTGTCATTCAAACAGGAAAATGAAGGGACCAGAACACCAAGATAATCCCTGGCCACAGTCCCGCCCTAATGCACGAAGATATCATTAAAATAAAACGTCAACGAATACACAAAAACTACAAAACTCATTTTTTTTCACCGCAGGTATCATTTTAATCAGTGTAACAGTGCCAACATGAAAATGCCTTTCCTTTAATTAGCAAAATCCCGCTGACAGGTTCTCTTTAAACCTATCCCAATACGGGTGAATAATGTTGTTGAAATCTTCCATAATTAGTACGAGAACACCCAGCGATTTCTCAGTAAATGTCACCATTATCTTCATTATAGTGTTATTATTTTAAGGAGGAGGGATATAAGCCGCTATCAACAGTAATTCCTTAGAGTATATTTTGCAGTGAATGCGTACAAAACTACTGGCCCCATCGATCTTAGAAGAGAGAGTTTCAAAGGGAATGGACCTGTGAACCAAGACCCTCACACCCCTGGAGCACGCCGTTTTATCTTTTTGTAAATGCGTCTCCTGCAGACACACCACTGTGGGTGAGTGTTCCCGGACATACTCCATAACAGAGGTCCGTTTTGAAGTATCGCCTAACTTACGTTCAACGAGATAAATTTGAGATTACTAGCCATTACGGCGGTCTATACATGGATTGAAAAGTGTGGAGGGCATAAATATTACCAGCCCCCTTGTATATCAGTGTGGGGTCACCTTCGTACACCAGAAAAATATCAACAACATTATGTTCAGAACTGTGCAGCACATTTTGAGAACTTTGTGCCCCAATAAACATTCAACATAAAACTACATTTCCTTCCGACAAAGGCAGATGGATGAAGGCACCAGTCCATCCTGCAATCGATAGACAGGGCAGATGAACAACCTAAAAGAAAAAGATGAATGTTCCTTGGGAGCCTGCCAGTGTAGGATAATAGGCAGGATACAAGAGTCCACTGGACCGTGTGTTAATTAGTAAAGGATATAGCTCCTATAGTCAATCGGGAAGTCACCAATGGCACATAACTTAGTTTGAGGAATCAACGTTGTGGACTTCGACGAATCCTTTGCTTATTTAATTCCATCCAGCGTAGAGCCTCTTTAGGATCTTTATGGAATACCAACCAACTGCACATTGGAGATTGCTGAGCTGTAATGTATCACAGCCATAAATGCATCTCCCCATGTGGATTCGTTGACTGGGAGGTTTGCTTTTAGGTGAAGCTGCAGGGCAGGGAGACCATCTAAGGTAGATGCAGCCTGTGTCTTCTTTTCCACCATGGATTCCGGGGACATAGTGGTATCTCCTATCTGAGGCTCCTGTGGCCTGTCAGGAGCTGTGGGCTGCTTAATGGGGGTTCTGGCAAAGCCAGCAAGTCTCGCCATTGTGCTAGCAGCCACCGCTGCCCACGCTCACCGCCGTCTCCCTGTGTTTTTTTTGGCTGTTCCTCTGGCCATGATCGTATTACTAAAGGGTGCAAGAGAGCTTCAGACACCTGGGGAGATGATTTGCACTAGCGTGGACGTGCAGGGAGGCAGGTGTTCCCGGAGCTCTCGCTCAGTGTGGCTTCTCGCATGCTCGGCCAAGCTACGCCCCAACCGAGTTGAATTTAATGTGGCTCTTACATAATATATACATTGGTTATGTAAATTACATGCCATGTAGCATTGCTGTAAGGTTTTGATCTATAGCAGTGTGAAATTGGAGATTTTACAGAAAACTGGAACGTCAGCTCTTATAGAGACATAGTATGGACCTAATTGACACTTACAAGCTCTTTTCTGTTGATCTTGTAAGCGCTGTTTTGAAGCTAGCAGGACCACTGGAGCCCACTGATCCCTCCTAGTCTTGACCAGCTTCAGCTGCAGTGCTTGCAAGTTAGACAGCAGCTGTGGTCGGTCTCATGGGCAACGAGCTGTAAACACTGATCAATAATACTCCTCTATAAAGATGGAAATAAACATTTAAACCAATGAAATGATAGTTAGGTCAAACCATATGCAGCTTATATACGTAAGACGTTGGTGGCCCCGCTCACCTCACGACTTTGAGTGCAGCAGAATTAACCCTTTAGGCTTATCTCTTTCCTACATCAAATGCACATTGACATGTATTGTTTTCAGTCCATGGTTTGTGTCCTGTCTAGTGATTTTCTTTTATATTCCATAGGCTGTACATCAGAGGATTCTAGACAACAAATTCCTTATAGTAAGAAATAAAGAACTTCAATGGAGAGCAAACGATTCTCAGCGTTTTTACCATGAACATGCAGGTGAAATATGTTTCTAATGCAGTCGCTGTGGGGTGACGGAGAAATATCTGGACTGCTCACCCACAAGCGGGTGCACTATAACTGTTATCATTGCAGACAAATCTTATACATAAGGACTCTTACATTCATTGGGATATACATAACATTTAGATTTGTGGGGCCGAGACTGGGCATTTACAGGGGAGTCCTGGGCTTTCCAGTCTAAGTAGAGTAGACTCAAACTTCTCTAAGCTCATGAAAACCGAATTGGAGCTTAAGTATAGGCAAAGTGAAACGTGTCTTTGGCCTCTATTCATTGAAGAGATAGATGATGGCTGGAAAATGCATAGAACTTTTTATAAAAATGTAATAAATGGAAAACTATATAAATAGAAACCTGATGTTGTTAATAGTAAATTTATAGCAGTCCCTGAAGTTACAATATTAATTGGTTCTGGGATGACCATTGTGAGCTGTGAATATTGTAACCTGAGACCATAATTGTATGGATTAGTAAAGATTCTCCTTGTGGAGAGTGCCACGTCGGTGTAATGCTCCCCTGAGAATTTGAATATGCAAATAGTCTCTTCAGGGATAAAGGGGACAAGAACTCTAGTGCCATCTATTTGATGTAGAAATCCTAAAATTCAATATTGACCCTTTAAGGACCTTGTCACATAACTTGGAGTAAGAAGCCAAAGCAGAAACTCCATTTTCAGACATCTTTTTTGGGGGTGTTTGCCCCTCATGAGTGCAAAGCAAGAGACCTGATTTGGCTAGGTGAGAGGCCTCTGACAAAGTTTCTCCTTATGAGAAGACTTGTAGGCTATTTGCGTATTTAATTTCCCAGAGGAGCATTGCATAGCCTTTAAGCCTCCCTACTCCGACTTTGCACTCTTCACAAGGAGACACTTTACCTCATAGATCCCGATAGAGGTCCCTCACTCAGCCAAACCAGTTCTGTCCTGCTTTTCATCGATGAGGGGCAAACACCCTGAAACACGTGTCTGAAAGTCTTATCCTAAGTCATCTGGCAAAGTCCTTTTAAAAGGTTGATGTGGACTTTTAGGATTTCAGCTTTCAATAGGTGGGCCTAGTGTTCAAGTCCACTGATTGCATATAGAAAAATGAAAGAATTGATCCTGTAGCCCCAAATATAAATCAAAAGTGAGAAAAAAAACCTGATTAAACAGAAAAGTAATACACTCCCTGACCGAAGTTATGTCGCTTATCCATGTTATGTAAATAAAAGCTTATAACCTGACGTTAAATTCATCCATTGGTTTTATAAATTACTCTTTTGAAAGCTGAAACCCTCCCACATTTGGTTTCGGTAAAGAAAATAAATTGGCATCAATGCTGAAATATTGATCATTTAATGAACACAGAATGGTCAGATTTTGGCAAGACAAAAGTTTTGTTGCCTGGTCATATAATGCACCCAATCCTAGTTTACATCCTCACCAGTGCTCAGTAAATGATCGGTTAATTATTGGTTGTGTATAAAAAGAAACCCAGCACCCCAGACCTTCACTTGAACTGCAACTTGAGCTCTGACAACATGCCAAAAATCCACCCTGCACCCAAAGCCTTGATTATCAAGAGGCTGAAGACCAGATCCACTGCAGAGGTGGCTGGCTCCTTTAATGTGTCTCAGCGTCAAGTACAAAGAATTAAAAAAAGATTTGAAGAGAATGGAGATGTTTGACAAGCCCAGGTCCGGCAGACCCCGCAAGACAACTGCTCAGGAGGAACGTTTGTTGGTTAGAAAATCCAAAGCAAGCCCCTCTTCCGCTGCAGCAGAGCTCCAACAGGCCTGGTCACCTTAAGTCACGGTGTCAGCTAGAACAGTTTGCTGGATTCTGTCTCGAAATGGCCTCCATGGTCGAATCAGTGCCCAGAAGCCAGCACTAAACAAAAAGCAAATAAAAACTGTGTGGCATTTGCAAAGTCCCACAGCCTGTTAAACAGATGGACGCTGGAAAAGTGGCAGAAGGTGGATTTCTCTGATGAATCTTCAGTAGAATTACACCACAGCCGCCGCAAATACTGTAGGAGACCTACTGGAGCCCGTATGGATCCAAAATACACCCAGAAAACAGTTAAATTTGGTGGTGGAAAGATCATGGTCTGGGGTTACATTCAGTATGGGGGTGTGCGAAACATTTGCAAGGTGGAAGGCAATATCAATAGCCTAAAATATCAAGAAGTATTAGCTACCTCTTACATTCCAAATCATAAAAGGGGTCAAATTCTGCAGCAGGATGGTGCTCCATCTCATACATCCATCTCTACAACAAAGTTCCTCCAGGCAAAAAAGATGAAGGTGCTCAAGGACTGGCCAGCCCAGTCACCAGACATGAACATCTTTGAGCATGTTTGGGGTAGGCTGAAAGAGGAAGCTTGGAAGACAAAACCAAAGAATCTAGATGAACTCTGGGAGGCTTGTAAGACTGCATTCTTTGCTATTCCTGATGACTTCATTAATAAATTGTATGAATCATTGTTGAACCGCATGGATGCAGTCCTTCAAGCTCATGGAAGTCACACAAAATATTAAATATGACTCTAATAGCACCACAACTTCATTCACCAATGTTATGGAACATATATTTGTATTTTAAGATAATTATTTGTTTGAATATCACATTACTTTCTGTGGGCGACACAACTTTTGTCTTGCCAAAATCTGACCATTCTGTGTTCATTAAATGATCAATATTTCAGCATTGATGCCAATTTATTTTCTTAACCTAAACCAAATTTGGGATGGTTTCAGCTTTCAAAAGTGTAATTTATAAAACCAATGGATGAATTTAACGTCCGGTTATAAGCTTTTATTTACATAACATGGATAAGCGAGATAACTTCTGTCAGGGAGTGTACAGATAATGCAAGTCCTTACATATAATATCGGGAAAGAGTTGCTGGAAGCTCTGAATAACTTTCTATAAGGAGGACGGAGCTTCCCTGGGGTCCTGTACAGTACACACAGTACCAGAAAATAAGGAGCTGCTCATCCCGACACAGCTAAACAGCAGTACAGGACATGTAGTAGTGCACTATGCTGTAGAGAGGCGATAATATACAGCTAGTTAGTGCACATGCTAAATAATACAGGTGTTTTACCAGTGAAATTTCCTTGCTGATTGGCTGGATTTTCCAGCAAATAACACATGCAGCAGCTCGGCATTGTCTGTGGTTTTGTACGTTACACTGGCCCGGGATGTACCAATTATATGTTGAACATTTTATAACTTGGAGCCCTCTATAGTTGACGTCATTCATTTGAAGGAAAAATGTCATATGTTCAAATAGACCCTAGAAGGACAAATATTTTTTTTTAATACATCGCAATTACAGTATACATCAAATTGTAAAAGTACAAAAGTCGCTACATTTTTGGGTAACTCGCTGTTAAGCAAAAATGTTTCCAACTTTTTAACCCCTTCACGACTTTTGACTTACATGTACGTCAAAAGTCATGTCCCTGTCTTTGATGCGAGCTCTCACGCCGAGCCCGCACTTTTCCCTGCACATGATGGCTGATTTAATCAATTAATCACTGACAGCGGCATTTAACACGTACCAGCATGGAGCACATCATTCCTTCCACCCACAGGCGTGCCAGTGACGTGATTGTGGGTCCCCGATGGGTTGTCATGACAGACAGGGTTCTGCTGAATCTGACCCCCTTGCCTGTCATTATGATTCTCCTATGATGCCGACCCGTGGCCGGCGTTCATAGGATATCGTAATTTCTGCTAGGAATAGCACAAGCGATCAGATGATCCCAGCTTTACGTCCCCTACGGGGACTATTAACCCCTTAATAACATCTGACGTACTAATACGCGTCTGTGCCCTGGGACTTAAGAGCCAGATCCGTATTAGTACGTCATGGCGATCGCGCGCGCACACAGGCTGTGCGGGCGCGATCGCCGCCGGGTGTCAGCTGATTGTCACAGCTGACACCCGGTACTATGTGCAGGGAGCGGTGCAGGACCGCTCCCAGCACATTAACCCCCGCGATGCTGCGATCGAAGTCGATCGCGGCATTGCGGGGGCAAGGGGAGGTGATCGCCGATACTCACCTCCTCTTCCGGCTTCCAGCGCAGTCTGCAAAGGCTTACCGGGTGTTGCCATGACGACCCGATGTCGTCATGACAACATCCGGGTCACCAGACAGCAGGAAGATTGCTTGGACATGCGCAGTGCATCTCCAAGCAATCTTCTTCACACACTGCATTTCTGACAGCTTGCATGGCATAGGGATGGTGCTGCATTCCTGTGCCATGCAGGCGATCAGAGAAAAAAAAGTGAAAGTCCCAGAGTGGGACAAAGTAATAAAGTGTATAAACTGTGTGAAAGTGGAAAAAAAAATAAAAAAAAAAATTGCAAAAATATTAAAAAAAAATAAAAAAAATAATCCACCAAAAATAAAAATATAATGTACCCATCAATAAATATTATTATAAAAAAAAAAAAAAAAAAAACAATAAAAGTACACATATTTGGTATCGCCGCGTCCGGAACAACCTGACCTATAAAACTGTCCCATTAGTTAACCCCTTCAGTGAACACGGTAAAAAAAAAAAAAAAAAACGAAGCAAAAAACAATGCTTTATCACCATACCGCCAAACAAAAAGTGGAATAACACGCGATCAAAAAGACGCATATAAATAAAAATGATACCGCTGAAAACGTCATCTCGTCCCGCAAAAAACAAGCCGCCATACAGCTCCATCAGCCGAAAAATAAAAAAGTTATAGCTCTCAGAATAAAGCGATGCTAAAAAATATTTTTTTCTATAAAATAGCTTTTATTGTGTATAAGCGCCAAAACATAGAAAAATGATACAAATGTGGTACCGCTGTAAACGTACTGACCCGAAGAATAAAGATACCTCATCAATTTTACCACACGTGGAACAGAATTAAAAAAAAAAAAAAAAACAATTCCTGAATTGTTGGTTTTTGTTTATTCTGCCTCCCAAAAATCGGAATAGAAAGCGATCAAAAAATGTCACGTGCCTGAAAATGGCACCAATAACAATGTCAAGTCATCCCTCAAAAAACGAGCCATCACATGACTGTCTGCCAAAATCTGGAAAAATTATAGCTCTCAAAATATGGCGATGCAAAAACTAGATTTTACAAAAAATGCGTCTTTTAGTGTGTGACAGCTGTCAGTCATAAAAACCCCATATGATTCTGGCATTGCTGTAATCACACCGACCCGAAGAATAAAGTCGTCTAATCACTTATACCGCACAAGGAACAGCGTTAAAAATAAACTCTTGGGTTAGGATTGGGCTAGGGTTAGGGCTGGGTTTGGGGCTAGGGTTGTGCTGGGGCTAGGGTTGTGCTGGGGCTAGGGTTGTGCTGGGGCTAGGGTTGTGCTGGGGCTAGGGTTGTGCTGGGGCTAGGGTTGTGCTGGGGCTAGGGTTGTGCTGGGGCTAGGGTTGTGCTGGGGCTAGGGTTGTGCTGGGGCTAGGGTTGTGCTGGGGCTAGGGTTGTGCTGGGGCTAGGGTTGTGCTGGGGCTAGGGTTGTGCTGGGGCTAGGGTTGTGCTGGGGCTAGGGTTGTGCTAGGGCTAGGGTTGTGCTAGGGTTAGGGCTGGGGTTGGGATTTTTTTCAAAAGTAAGAAAAAAAGATGACGATATGGCGACTAGTGTTGAGAGCAAGTGCTCGCTACTTGAGTTTGCATCGGGTGCTCTGGTATGCATTGAGTATCGTGGGTATTTGAGTGACATGCTCGAGTCTCTGCCCCATATGCTTCGTGGCCAAAAAACTTTACGGGGATTGCCTGCCATGCACGAGCGATCCCCGCATGTTTTTTTTTGGGTGTCTAATAACCGTGAAACATGCGGAGCAGGGACTCGAGCATGTCACTCGAGCACACGCTATACATGGTGCATACCTGAGTACCCGATGCAAACTCAAGTAGCGAGCACTTGCGCTCAAGAATAATGACAACTTATTCAATATGATGACCTAATGTAAACAAATTCTGTGCCGTACCTCTGGGTTCAAAATGTTCACTATACACCTTAATAAAATCCTTGAGGGGTATAGTTTCCAAAATGGGGACACTTGTGGGGGAGCTCCACTGTTTAGGCACATCACGGGCTCTCCAAACGCGACATGGTGTCCGCTAACAAATTGAATGGAAAATCGGCTCAAATTGTTAGCGGACGCCATGTTGCGTTTGGAGAGCCCCTGTGTGCCCAAACATTGGAGCTCCCCCACAAGTGACCCCATTTTGGAAACTAGACCCCCAAGGCACCTATCTAGATGCATAGTGAGCACTTGGAACCCCCCAGGTGCTTCACAAATTGATTCGTAAAAATGAAAAAGTGAAAAAAAAAACACTTTTTCATTTTTATGAATCAATTTGTGAAGCACCTGGGGTTCCAAGTGCTCACTATGAATCTAGATAGGTGCCTTGGGGGGTCTAGTTTCCAAAATGGGGTCACTTGTGGGGGAGCTCCAATGTTTGGGCACACAGGGACTCTCCAAATGCAACATGATATCCGCTAACAAATTGAATGGAAAATCGGCTCAAATTGTTAGCGGACACCACGTTGCGTTTGGAGAGCCCCTCTGTGCCCAAACTTTGGAGCTCCCCCACAAGTGACCCCATTTTGGAAACTAGACCCCCCAAGGCACCTTTCTAGATGCATAGTGAGCACTTGGAACCCCCAGGTGCTTCACAAATTGATTCGTAAAAATGAAAAAGTGTTTTTTTTTTCACTTTTTCATTTTTACGAATCAATTTGTGAAGCACCTGGGGGTTCCAAGTGCTCACTATGCATCTATAAAGGTGCCTTGGGGGGTCTAGTTTCCAAAATGGGGTCACTTGTGGGGGAGCTCCAAAGTTTGGGCACACAGGGGCTCTCCAAACACAACATGGCGTCCGCTAATTATTCAAGCAAATTTTACAATCAAAAAGTCAAATGGCGCTCCTTCCCTTCCGAGCCCTGCCGTGCGCCCAAACAGTGTTTTTTCCCCAAATATTGGGTATCTGCGTGCCCAGGGGAAATTGCACAACAAATTTTGGGGTCCATTTTTTCTTGTTACCCCTGTGAAAATAAAAAGAATTGGGTCTAAAGTAACATTTTTGTGAAAAAAGTTAAATGTTCATTTTTTTCTTCCACATTCAAAAAATTCCTGTGAAGCACCTGAAGGGTTAATAAAGTTCTTGAATGTGATTTTGAGCACCTTGAGGGGTGCAGTTTTTAGAATGGTGTCACTTTTGGGTATTTTCTGTCATAAAGACCTCTCCAAGTGACTTCAAATGTGATGTGGTCCCTAAAAAAATGGTTTTGTAAATTTTGTTGGAAAAATGAGAAATCGCTGGTCAACTTTTAACCCTTATAGCTCCCTAACAAAAAAAAATTTTGGTTCCAAAATTGTGCTGATGTAAAGTAGACATGTGGGAAATGTTATTTATTAACTCTTTTGTGTGACATATCGCTCTGATTTCAGGGCTTAAAAATTCAAATTTTGAAAATTGCAAAATTTTCAAAATTTTCGCCAAATTTCCGTTTTTTTCACAAATAAACACAAGTGATATCGAAGAAATTTTTCCACAATCATGAAGTACAATATGTCACGAAAAAACAATCTCAGAATCAGGGGGATCCGTTGAAGCGTTCCAGAGTAATTACCTCATAATGTGACAGTGGTCAGAATTGTAAAAATTGGCCCGGTCATTAACGTGCAAACCACCCGCGGGGCTTAAGGGGTTAAATGCAGTTAATTTAAAAAAAAAATAAAATTAAAAAAAAATACACAAGTTTAAATCTTACCCCTTTTGCCCCACAGAAAATAAAACAAATAAAAAATACCCATTTGGTATCGCCACTTTCACAAATGTCCGATCTATCAAAATATAAAGCAAATTAATCCAATCGGTAAACTGCATAACGAAAAAAAAATCGAAACCCCAGAATTACATTTTTATGGCTGCTGCATCATTGAAATAAAATGCAATGAGAGGCGATCAAAACATCGTATCTACCCCAAAATGGTATCATTAAAAAACGTCTCCTCAGGGCACAAATGAGCCACCACACAGCACTATATCCCGAAAGATGAAAATATCACGAGTCTCAGAAAATGGCGACAAAAGCAAAAATTTCCTAGTTTTTTCTCACAGCTTAAATAAAAAAAAAACATATACATGTTTGGTATCTGCATACTCGTACTGACTTGGAGAATCATATTGTTAGGTCAGTTTTACTGTATAAATAAAAACAACAAAAAATTGAACAATTGCACTTTTAACGCACTTGGAATTTTTTTTCCCGGTTTCCAGTACACTAGATGGTAGAGTGAATAGTGTAATTCAAAAGTACAACTCATCCCGCAAAAATGGCTATATGGAAGGAAAAATAAAAAAGTTATGGCTCTTAGAACAAGGGGAGGAAAAAGAAACCCGGAAAGTCGTCCAGATGTGAAGGGGTTATTCTGGATTTAAAGCTTTGATGAATCGCCCCCCAAATTTTTTATTTTTTTTGTTTATTCTAGTATGTTTCTGGAAGCATGTAATGTGCCCATGTGGGTTATTATAGCAATTACTCATGCTTGTGTTTTTATTATTTTTTTACACTGATTTCAATTATCTTTGTAGGACGCTTCTTCTATCAACGGTTGGTTGAGTTCATGTCCAGGTAAAATTGTAATGAATTACATACTTAAAAGGAATGTGTCATCAGAAAATTACCTATTGTTTAAATCACGTTTTTGTGTTAAATGTATTTTTTAAAAATGTTGGTGCTTTTTTTTTTTGTACATGTCAGATTCTGTATTAAAAATAAAACTTGCCGTTTTCACAGGGGCCACTGGGGCTTTTTTAGACTTTGAACTTTCTATTATTTCAGGAAACAACGCATGTACTTTAGCTACAATGGTTGGATCCTGACCCTATATTTTGTATTAAATGAGCCTGTGCAAAGGTCATTGTGAAGGAAGGGATCGGGGTCAGCTGTGACATCGCCTCTTTTAATTGGGATAAGTCCTGTGTTATCAGCTTTGAGTAGAGGTGATATCGGTCATTGTTCCTGCCTCTGGTGAAAAGGAGACTTGCTCTAAACTCCTCCTGTAAGAACAGGACGTATAAAATATGTATGCATGTAGGTCATAGAAAGTTGAACTAACTGATACCTGGATATCTACAAGTTGATGACTTATTAAGAGAAACATGAATTTATTTGCAATATGTAAATTAGCTGTTAAGATCTCTGGGTGGGGCAAAGATCTTCCCAAGAGTTTGCCTCAGGTGTCGCCAAGCATTATTTTAATGCTTGGCGACACCTGTGTATATATATAAATTGATCCCCTTTTCTGCATCTGTGGTGTCATGAAATCTTGGACATGCACAGATTGCCACTGACCTCACCTCTGCATTTCTATGAGCATTGGCTTCAATGTCCTTTTGTGAGGCTAGACGGTGCTTGCACTGAAGGAAGTTGAACCTGTGCCCATAGTAGGGTAACACTGCGCAGAAGCGAGGACAGTGGTGATCTGCACACTCCCAACATTTCATGAACGTCTTGCATGCAGCGAGAGGATCAATTTATATACAGAAGCGTTGCTAAGCATTAAAATAAGCTCTAGAAGCTGACTCTCGGGGAGCTCTATAGAAGACAGCGTCCAATTCAGGTAAGAAAAAAACTTCAAGGTTCCATTTATTCTGACATAGATGCGATGTTTCAACCAGCCATAGGTCTTTGTCTAGCGTATGCTTGAAAAAAACATATGGCTGGTCAAAATTTCGCATCTATGGCAGAATAAATGGCACCTTGACGTTTTTTTTTCACCTGAATTGGATGCGGTCTCTGTCTTCTATTGAACTTTCTTGATGATGCGTCCTTTTTGTGCCTATGTGCCCTTTGTAATTTTCCAGTATTGGAGTGCTGCGAGCCACCTTAATTTTTATGGTCTCGAGGAGATCTATGACGTGCCCACTCAGAAGGACTGTGGAGTCCGAGTCTGTGTCCATTTTGGTGGAGTCTGTATAAAATGGTCAGACTCCTAAAATATATAATAAATTGGTATAGTAGTACAAGGCAGGATGTGCTGTAAATTTTTTCATCAGAATTTGGGAAAGTTATGAAATGTCCTATAAATGTCTGTTCTGTTCCTGATCTAAGGATTTAGGCTTTTAGTTGAGATGAATCTGAGCTGCACTTTATGTACATGCTCAGTAGTGAGGCAGGGCTGTGGAGTCGGGAGCAGGGAAATTGAGGAGTCGGAGGTTTGGCTTACCGACTCCACAGCCCTGCAGTGCCCAGAGATCTTAAAGGGCATCGGTTAGTAGAATCAACCCTCCTAAGCCATCTATATGGGCATGTAGATCATAGAAAGTTAAATAAAATGATACCTTGATATTTGCTATCCGATGTCTTATTCTTGAGAAATTCAAGTGTTTTTTTTATAAATAAAGGAGCTGTTAAGATCTAAGGGCTGTATATAGATCTCCCTGAGAATTTGCCTTCAGAGCATATTGTAAATTAAAGGGGCTGTTACGAGTGTGAGACATGTAATAACTGACAGTCTTCTCTCCTGATCTACATGTCTCACACTTGTAACGCCCCCTTTCATTTATAATAATTTCTGGAGGCAGATTTTCAGGGAGATCTGTGTCTAGCCCATAGATCTTAACAGCTCATTTACATATTAACAAAAACATGGATTTCTTTGGAATAAAACATCATCAGATTGCAGATATCAAGGTATCATTTTATTTACCTTTCTATAACCTGCATGCCCATCCATATAGGCTGCATAGGAGGGTTGATCTTACTGACAGATTACTTTTAACACCTCATTTACATATTAAGGAAAAGATGGATTTCTTTGCTATGTCATCGGATCGCAAATAACAAGGTATCAGTTAATTCACCTTTCATTCCCATTTAAATTGCTTAGGAGGAATGATTCTACTGACAGATTCCCTTTAAGTAGATTTGATCCCGATCCATATGTTGCCATTGAACTTCTGGTAAAACTCCATAAATTGATAATATTGCCCATGTAGGATCCGACGAATTTGTAAAGAGTTTCTTGAACTCTCCAGTTTTATTTAAATTCCTTTATTGTGGCAGTGGCCCTATGCGTGCATATATACTTGCTCATGAAGATGCAGTTCAACTGTGGAGGAAAATGATGGGTCCAACAAAAGTGTTCAGGGCCCGGATTACAGCACCTGAAACTATCCGAGGTCATTTGGGATTGACGGACACACGTAACACAACTCATGGCTCAGGTAAGACTGTAGCTTAGATTTGCATTGAGCCAGTATTCTAGAAAATGTAACTACAATCTCCTATAACGTGTATAGTTCCACGTCAACTTGCATGAAGATGAATAATGGGGACTTAGTATCCTTCCTACTGATTGTAGGGTCTCCGCCCCTAGCGATCATACATTTGTTAGTAATGCTGTGGATAAATGTCCTTAAAAGGGAAAACCACTTTAACGTTTGGTGGGAGGTTTGACTTCTGTTGCCTTTACCATTTGTGAGAGCAGAGGGCACCAAATCCCTTTCCTAAGTCAGAAAGCGGGAGGAACCACTGGGATTTATGGGAGCAGAATTGGAAAACAATACTTACAGAAAAGTCAATTTTTAACAATTGTTAAAACAAGTTTGGCATCATGGAGAAGTGTTCGTCTAACTTGACTTGATTGACAGGTAGTTCCATATTTGCTTCTGGGGAGAAACCTGTCACTCAAGTCAATTGAGGCTGGGAGAAGTTGGAGGAGAGCCTCTTCTCCCTGTGGCCAGCCCAAACGATTTCTCTAGATCATTGTAGCATTTCGGAGTAAAACATAAGTGAGCCCGTCAGGATTTCACACTGCCTGTGGTTTGAACAGTATGAAACTGATAGTAGATCCCCTTTAAAAATATATTTTTTGTTTCTGAATAGCGGACACTGCAGTCAGTCAGAATTTTTTCATTTTACCCTAGAAAGAGGTGTTAAAAAATAGAATTGTAGACCTAAAAATGGCACTGTGTTAAATGGTGGACAAAATATTCTTCCATGTTTTTACTTTTCCTTTACTTGCCACCTCATTTGTATTCTGATTTTCCATATTATTTTTCCCTGAAATAGACTCAATGGAGTCTGCCTGCAGAGAAATCTCCTTCTTCTTCCCGGATTTTGACGTTGCGCGTTGGTATGAAGAACAGGAGCCTTTATATCGTGCCGGACCTATATGCTATGATGAAGAGACATTTGAGCACCGACTTGTGGAAAAGTGAACTGGGCACTTGGACTAGTGTGCTGCTTGTGGTCCAAAGCCAACGTGGTCTGCGAATTGTTCGTCACCACACTCACAAGTGGAAGAACGTGACGGAGAGCAATAGCCAAAAAACTTGAACTCAACTTCATGCAGCCAGAATTGAAGAGAGCCATGAAAATATAAATGATCACTTCACCATTTCATTTTTTTCTTGGTAAAACACTTTATGTATATCAATGGAATGAATATTTCTGGAGCTTATATAACAATCAGTTTTGGGCAACCTAAACTATTGCCAACATATTGACTTCCACATGTGTTTATAGACCATCCTGTGCCTTCTTTGTAATGTTATAGGGACAAGTAACGATTGAACACATCCAGTACAGGGTTGAGAAGTTCAGATTTAATATTGGCACATTGATTACATGAGATATAGACACAGTGATGTCGTGGAAAATTTAGGAAGACAACCAAAGTGAAAAGATGGCCTTTGGCACTCTAAAAGGTTCTGGGAATGTTAGAAGATAACCAGATGCAGCAGTACATGGGTTATTACACGCTCCCTGAAAATGTAGACTTTGGATGTTGCACTAATTGAGGGTCTTATCTGGCAGTGCAATCTCTTAATTTAATTACACCGGAAAGATTTACAATTCATTGATTTGAACAGTTCCTACAGATATTGCTGTAAATCCATCATTAATTATCAGACGGATATAGAAAAGTGTATATAAGATTTACTAAAAAGCATAGACAACCTTCCCTATGAAATGCACTGTTTTATAATCCTAAGTGTGACCATACACACTAGATGTCTGCTAAACCTGACAATTTTAGCAGGACCACTGACTTTCTAATGTGTACAGGGCTTTTATGATTCTCCCTCGATGGCAGATAGGGAAAAAGTGCTGTGAATGTTGGATTTCAACCTGCCCAATCATTTCTTCATTCCGGACATAAAACGTTGCCATTAGTGTCCGCCAGCAAGTTTATCCTCTATTTTTTTGTCTCAATGCATACAACACTGGCTTTAGCTTAAAAAAAAAAAAGATTTCTCGGTTCTTAACTTTTGTGGCTATGCTAAATCGGAAGTCATATAAATGGGATTCATTTTAATGGACGTGCACAATCTGACATATAGTAGGTTGATAATTCACTTAAAAGGGTTCTCCAAGTATGTGATAAAATGGCTTCAGGCACAGAATTCAAACGGCAGTCCATCCTTGTCAGGACAGGCTGTAGTCTGAAGAAACTAGGCTCCTGAGACGTGTGTCTCAACTTGACAGAAGCAGAATCATAACCACATATACCTGAAGATGTATTTCTTCCACTGTCACACACACGTCTCCTCAGCTCACGATGTATGTTTGTTTACGGTACAGCGCCTCTGTCAGTTTAGACACAGGTCTTGGGAGCTGTGTTTCCTCATATTACAGCCTATCCTGACACGTGACTAGAACGAGCTGCCTCATGAATTATGTGATGGGGGGCCATTTTATTACATTCCTGGAGAACCCCTTAAAGGTGCATTTATACTACACAACTTGTAGTGTTAAACGACTGGTGATCATGTTTGGTGATCAGTGGTGGTTGAATAACTTGTTTACACAGGCCGAGCTTCTGATGTGCACAGAACGATAAGTAATAGATCATTCTGTACATATTGGCTGTCATTGTTTTCAGCAGCACACGTCCAGTTTACAATGTGCTGCCGAGAATGATGATTTTTTTTTTTTTAAGCAAGCTTAAAAATCATTTTACCCGATGAACAAGTGCTTTGCTCATTCATCAAGTGATTATAAGCCTGTTTAGACTGCTGAATTATCGTGAAAGCAGCGGTCCTAGGAAAGCTGAGATTGTCACTCACCTTTGATTGGCCACATATAAGATAGATGTTCTTTCACATGACACCATAGACATGTATTGAACCTCTCAAGACGTGCATGATATCTCAATAGAAGGATACAGATAAATGTCTGCCAGACATCACTCATTTCCAGCAGACACAAAGACAGGTTCTAATCCATGGCAAACTCCATAGGATTGTAAAAATAAAATCTGTGTTAACCAATTCGCATGGCCTGCTTTAGTCTATTTCTAAAGTGTATTATCCATACTCCTGAATAATTTTTATGTCTTTTGCTTTAACCATTACAACTTCACCAGCAAAATATTTTTATGTTTCTATAATTACATCCCCAGCGACCCTACACCACAGTATAAACAGACCAATAAGTTTCCATCTGAAGTGACTATATTTTTATGGCCATTGTCCCCCACTGGTTATGAAGGTAGGTCCCTGCTGGTCCGGTATTCATCCACTTGTTAATCTGCTACCTCCACAATCAAGGGAGCAACGTATTCCGAGTGTCGGATTCCAAAAGAAAAGTTAGGTGCTTGAGGCCGGGACAACACAACCTAGAGAGAAATGACCAAAACAGGCTTGGGTTAGGATCACTGGTTTATTAAACTGCAGTAAAGCCGTTCTCTCACCCTGTTATGACATTTTTGCAATGGACTCAAACATGGAAAGACTTTTATTTAGTGATGGACAAGCACTTTTAGGAACTTCTCCTTAAAAACAAGCTTATGACGTAGCCATAGAATAGGTTGACATTATCAGATAAGTGGAGAACTGACACCTGGCACCCCCACCGATGAGTTATTTGAAAGGGTGGCACTATTTGTGCGATTAGTGCAGCGCCTTTAATGTTTACTTAGTAATGGCGCTGCAGGATATTACAGCCCTGTCCCATCAGAGTAAATAGAACCGTGTTACAATAGCTAGGAAAAGTAATAGTATATGGCATATAGGCAGGTGCCACGATGTACACACTGAAGAGCCTGCAGCGCTCGCACTACCACCGTGGCCCCTTCCATGTCTTTAAAGTGATAGCTGGAAAATGCCACAAGTAATGTAAATGAATCTGGATTTTCATTGTTACCTTCTCAGGACTGTAGGCCCCAGGTCCTGGCTTCTGTGTGGTATCTCCAGGCAGGGAGTTCCTGGCGGTCATACTGTATTGAGGAGGTTTGTATTTGTATGTTATTGGATCAATCACACGATATGTTCCTGGACCCGGTGTCTAAAAGAAAGACAATGCCAGAGAACGATGCTAGCATGGGTTAACTGAAACCTGATTGCTATGTGTTAATAGGACAGATGCTCACTTTTTGCAGATCTTCATGGAAGCTTCCGATTTTGCTCCTTCCAGTCATGGAGTAGTTTGGTGCTGATGATCTATTAACAATTCTTGGTCCTAGCACTGATGGAAGCAGGTATGCCGCTGGACCTGGAGAGAGACAACACGTGACCTGTGCTCACCTAGAATTACCATATGTACGCCATCTTATAGAGACAATCTAAAGTATATAGAAAAAGATGGAAACGTCTTATAGTTACTGAAACAACAGTAACAAAAAGTTTCCTGAGTGTTATAGCCTATTGGGATTTATTGTCTGTACACGGCCATAGCTGAATTTGCACATAAATATGATCATGGTAGTATTTAAACTAGCCAAAACGTACAATATTTCTCTGATTTTGTGGGATTGTAGAGCTTTATACACAGTCATTCTAGGACTCAGCCCTTTGTCTCCGCCGCCAGTTTCCTTTTTATGTTTACATCTTCCTTCTCCTTCTTCCAAGAGCCATAACATTTGAGGGCTTGTGTTGTGCAAGACTAGTTATACTTTCCAATGCCAATTCATTTTACCATACAATGTACTCCTCCTCTTTAGGCTATATTTTTTCTGAAATGTCACAGCACAATCTGTAATGGCGCAGCCTGCCTAGACTTATGCTGCAGTGATTCAGGCTACATTAGGCGGCCCAGAACGTATGCTGCTTATGATTCGGGCGATATGACAAGGTTTCACTACATTCGCTATTGCCACATTTCAAGGAATGACGCTCCCCCTTTACTCGAGCATAACCAAGAAATGTGAATACAAAGTATATATCAGTTTTCTATTTCGCACAAACTGTGACTTGATAAGACAGAGATGTTGGTGCATGTTTACCTGGGGTTTGGTCATTGTTGAATGTCTTGGTTCTTGCGCCTAATGAATAAATTGGTGCTGATCGATAGGCAGACTTGCCGGCGCGCTCAGGAGAGTAGCTGCCTATGTGGAGACACAGATATAAGTGTTAATATGATAACATTGAGAATAAACCAAAACAATCCTGCGCTTTCTATTCCAACTCACCTCTTTTTTGTAGATATATTAATGCTAAATAATGTTCCTCAGTCGATTTGTGTGATCAGGATCCACAAACGCAAACACGCTGAAGATACTCTGTTAGGACTGGAGCGTGCTCGGATAACCCCTTATCTGACCAGGTTCATGCATCATTAGCGCTCATCCCATACCAAGTGCTCCCTGGCTGTATGCCGTAGGCTTAGTGCTCACTGTGCGGGGGTCCTACATTTGGTATATACGCCAGTAAAAGCTGCTGGTATATACGTCAAATTTATGTAGCATATGCTGAAGCTCTTCCTAAGGCCTCCTCCATACGTCCATGTTTCCAGTACATGTGGTGTCAGTTTTTTTTCACAGATACCACATGTACCCATTATAACCTATGGTGCTATGCACATGTCTGTGTTTTTGCATGCACCGTGTGTCCGTGCCTAACACATGGACATGTCTGTTTTTTTCTGGCAGCATGGATGACAAGGGCCAATAAAAGTCTATGGGTCCGTGAAAAACACGTACAGCACACACAGATGGCATCCCTGTGCTGTATGTGTTTATCGTTGCAAAGTATAGGAGAAGCTTTGTAATTTCTTTCTGTCTTTATCCATACCGGAAAAACACTGATGACACACTGATGACATACTGATAGAAAACATTGACACACCAATGGTAAAAACGGACACCCGGATGACACACTGATGGAAAATACTGACACTGGTACCAGTTTCTCGCATAGGTGTTTTATACGGACGTGTGAAGGAGGCCTAAGGTATACTGCTGACATAGTTGAGGTTGAGTATAGGGTGGATGTACAGATTTCGCTTAAAATGGTTGTCGAAGCGGTTAAATAAAAGGACCATAAAATTTTCAAAAATACTAAAATATGCAGCACTAGTCTCTTAAATTCCATCCGTCAATCCAGCACAGATGATTTGGCAGCCAGCGATGACATGCCACACCAGCATGTAACTAGCAGCCATTTAGTGGCCTCAATAGTCACATGTTGTACTATTGGCGTCACCAATAGGGCAGAACGTGACAGTGAGGTCCCTGATTGACGACCATGGTCATGTGCTAGTGCAGGATGTTAGGGCTGGAAGCCTGTAAACATAGACCAGCGTGGGACCACCCGATAATCTGTGCTAAATCGGCAAGGGATTAAAGAGGCAAGTACTTTTTCTTTTGCCATTTTAGAACATGTGCTGCCAAGAAAAAAAAGTTTTGCTTAATGTCCAGAGAGAGTGCCACTCATGTTTATGGGCCACGTCTGGTATTGCAGGTCAGTCCCATTCAGACACCTTTTCTTTTTTAATCTTGTACAACCTCCCCTAAAGTAGAAATCATATAGTACCCTACAAGAACATTGTATTCTGTAGCCAAAGACATTTATCACAAAGTTCTGCAAGCAGATGAGAGGTAGTGTGGCTGTGACAAAAATGAACAATGGGGCACATTTACTAATAGTGTCAAAATGGCCTAAAATTTGACTAACTGCACCAAACACATAACATGGCTCCCACTAGACGACACGTTATTAATCACTCCTGTCTAACTTTAGGCCACTTCTAGGCTAGTGTACATTAGACCAAATTTGGCGCAAAATTTTAGTACAATGTGAGGCATCCCCTTTCCCACTAAGCCAGCACCTATTGAGTAAGGCATAAAACGCCTAATATACCTGGCATAAGTAATATCACATGACCTAATATATAACTGCCGAGTGACCGCAGTAAAAGCTATACTAGGGCTGCAGATGATAAGTACCATGTAGTAGGCATATATGTAGTTGCCACTATCAAGCTGTCCAGGACACTTTTCCATCTGACCTATACTGTTGTGTCGGACGCTTACCAGCAGTGCAAAGATGGCATGCTCAATGTCATCTCAGACAGGAAAAAATCGACCATAAATTGTACGCATGCACCTTATTTTTGTGTTTTTTTTCCCCCTCCCTAAACTCATTACCGTACAAACCCTGAATCACTACATGTGGAAGAGTCTGTACCTGGTCCTGGAGTCCTGAACATATTGAGATCCCTGGGTCTGCCATATAGAGAATACGCAGGTGTGCCATCTTTTCCCCTCATGGTGATGTTAGCTGGCACCAAGTACCCCGGGCCCGGAGAACAGTCATCAACAAACTTGAAGCGCCGACTTCCAAAGCTGTATGCCGGTGCTCGATATTTACTTGGATCATGCTGTACAAAGCCTGTAGGGTAAAAATAGGGGGCACATAACATGCTGAAGACAAGGAACAGGGAGGTTTTCCAACTAAATACGTTTATCATCTACTCATGCGATAAGTGATAAATGTGTGACCAATGGAGGTCTGACCGCTGGGAACCCCTGGACACAAGAGCTAAGGTCCCAAATTCTCCAGTGTGAATGGAGCAGTAGCATATACTTACATTAACTCAGGGCCGGGGGCGCGGTTACAGCGGCCACTCTGTATACTCAGAGCGATGACTGAACCCGCAGTGCCCCAATGACTGAATACCGAATGCTGGTGGGGAGAATAAAATTAATTTTTTCCCTGTTGCATTCGGCTGCGTGCAGGCGCCGGGCAGAATAATAAGACTATTAATCTGCAGATTAACCGCATAGCTGCAAGTTAATAGCATTATTCCTGGTGACAGGTTCTGTTTAAAGAGATTATTCGGACATTCAAGTAATTTTTGTGTCTTTTTTTTTTGTGATACATGGGGCTTTATTTTTATTTCATATGCTCTCTTTTTTTTGCGGACATCGGTGGGAATATAAGGGAAAGAAGTCTCTGTTTTTCCCACTTTCAAAAAATTTAAAAAATTTGTTCCCCATTCTGGAACAATTCATTTTATATATCGGACATTATTATTTTTTTTATACGGGGTGCAGTGCTCGCAACAGCAATTTGGATTGACAGTGGCATTTTTTTTATTTTTCACACTTTGCTTCCCATAAGGTCATAGAAGTCCTTTGGGTGGAATTTAAAGGGAATCTGTCACCCCCTGGGATGTATATAACCTATTAATAATTACTGGGCATACAGGTGATAGAAATGTAAATCTATTCATACCTGTATGCCTCATATTAATGGTTTTGATGTGAAATCTTATAATATAACTTTATGGTAATGATTCCTCTAGGCCCCGGGCCTTAGGCATTCCTCACTTGTATTATAGTTGTCAAACAGTCGCAAATCAAGAGCACGGAGTGTCGAAAACATAACCCCAGAGCACCGCTGAAGATACTCGGCGAGCACCCGAGCATGCTCGCCGAAAGGGTTAACAGAACATATTCGCTCATCACTAATAACAACCTATACAAATTGAAGACCTAGTGCTTCAGCAGGTCCAGGGCATTGCCCACATTTACAAAAAGTTAAAGGGGTTGTCCACTATGATATTGATGATATATCCTCGGATGGGTCATACAGTGCGAGTCTGAAGCCCGGCACCCTCAGCGATCAGCTATTGTCGGCTGTATGGATTACCAGATATAAACAATGTATAACTACACAATAACAGCTTCCATGACCCCGACAGTCAATCATTGGGCTCAGTGGCTTGTGCGTCTACAATGGTTGAGTTGCTGAGCCTAGTGATTGGTTACAGTGGTCTTGTGCATTGAAGCCATATTGTCACCGCTGCAGCTTGTAAATAAAGACTGGGGAAATGCTGGAAATGCATCTCTGGACCTGGGGAGGGTGAGTAACAACTGTTTTTGTATTTTTAGATGACTGCAAGTCTATGATGAAATAAAAATTTATCCCCCCAAACCCTATAAGTCATGCCTGCTTTTCACTCCACTTTTGCAAACTAACTTGTACATGTTGATACAAATGGTTAACATATATGTCACACAGCAAATAAGACATTATTGTGGAGTACAATGGGTAAAAAGGCAAAATACATTGATAAACGTGGCCCTATGTCTTCTTGGCCTGATCTTATAAATCACCCATTTACACTGCAGGAATTTACCTGTGTTTCCCGGTAATGCGTACTTAGGTCCTGGGCTGCTGTATAAAGCGGCAATTGGCCCCCGCGGCCTGTGGGGTTTCCAAGGGCCAATCTGCACCTCAGTAGTCATGATGGACTAATGCTGGATGGCCACAACCATACACAGGGATGGAGTATGACTGGAAAAGAGAACAGAGAAAGTAAAACGTATGTCTGGGGTGTAGTCACTCATCTCCCTAATCTACGGCACTATACATTGGCATTACCGAGGGATACACTACATTTCTAGATATGAGAACTAGAAAAAGTTTACTAATGAAAGGTATAGTCACACCAGTATGATTTGGCACACGTGTATTCAGATTTTCTTTCAACCTGGTGGTACATACAGTATTAGGGCTCATTCACATGGCCAATTTTTGCGTACGAGTACTATCCCTATTTTTTTTACGGATAGCACTCATACCTGTGATAGTCTATGGGGCCATTTACATGTCCGTGATCTTGGCCCGACCCATCTACGGAAAATATGTCTGATTTTGATCCAAGGGTCGGATCAAAATCGGTAATGCAAGTCTATGAATATGTGAAAAAAGAAAAAAAACGGACTGCACACAGATGCCATCCGAGTGTGGTCCAATTTTCACAAACTGTCACATAGGAGAAGGTGGAGAAACTATTTTCCACGTACGAGAAAAACTGATGACATTTGGACCACACTCTGATCAAAATAATTTGTTCATTTTTCTTATAAGTGAGAAAAACGGACGTCTGAATGAGGTCTTAAGGTGCGTGCACGCATTAAGTATTAGCTGCACAGTTTTGCCCAGAAACTGAAGTATTCCCTTGCATCATTACATATTTTTCGCTGCATATTTCCTGCTAAGAGACGCGCTTTTCATGCAGAAATGTCTACAGCAAACACAGAACTTGTGCACATCCCCTGACAATGTGTTTTGCAGTGTCAGGAATCAAACAGATGAAGGCCGATGGATTTGTGACAGCATTTATGCTCTTTTTATTCACAGAATACAGGCTGCCATCCACACTGACTGTATTCTGCTGTAGCATATACAATTGTCCAAATGGACAGAAAAATTGTACCCCAATTAAATTATTTAAACAAAATTGGTGGTCTACATCCCTAATGTGTGGATTTCTCAGTATTGCTGTCTAATTGACAGCCCTGTACCTCAATAGTTATGTTGGTGGAGTGTCGGCAGTACACGCCATCTTACTTACGCCAGGGACAGCCACCACAATGGTTAAGACCTAAAACACAAGATCCTTTCTCCCATACTCACATGTTTCGCCCCTAATTTGGCTTCATCAGAAGAGCAGGGGCTTATAGTGTATTCCGCTGTTGATGCCTATATGGGAATTTCACTTTAATGTATTATTGGTGTTGCAGAAAGAACTATCCTGATTTTATTATTGTATGACATTGCTGATAATATTCTCTGTCATTGTCATATGTACAGTGGCTCCAGATGTTTATCATACATAGTGTATAGGGATATAAGAATACCTGTACTAAGGGGAGATTCATGAAAACCGTCCAACGGAAAAACTGTCTTTGTTGCCTATAGCAACCAATGACAATGCGGCTTTCACTTCCCAATACCCTTTTTATAAATGAAAGCATGGCTGTGATTGGTTGATAGGGGCAACAAAGACAATTTTCTTATTAGACACTTTTTTGGCCCACATTTATTAATACTGATGAAAAAAAACGGTATAGAACGAGCCCAAAAAAGTCAGCAACATTTTGGCACTTGATTCAAATTTTATAGGTACTCATGCAGAATACTGCAGATGAAGTGGCCATTGTGTAGGTTTATGCTATGTTCTGGCTCTGGAGGCAGACAGACTGACGTATTTCTCGTGCGAGGATCACATTGCAGTGCATGGACTGCCCGGCACTTCTCCTGACCTGAGCTGTACATCGTGATGTATTTCTATGCAGCTGTCACACTCAGGTCAGGAGAGCCGATGATCCGTCCGAGGATTGCGATGTGATCCTCGCATGAGAAATACGGCCGTCTGTCTGTGCCCTTAAAGTGTTGTTCTACTACCCGGACAATCCCTTGTTAAATGCTGTAGTCCCCCATGTAGAAAAAAAACACATTATACTCACCTGCCACAAGGACACTGTTCCAGTGATGTCAGTGACATTGTTCTGACGCGTGAGCGCTGCAACCCATCAGCAGCTATTGATAGACTGCAGTGCTGATGTGGCATAACAATGTCACACAATCGTTGGCAGACCCAGCGCTGATATCGCTGGAATAGCACCAGTACATTGCGCATAAGTTTGTTTTATTTTACAAAAAGAATTACATCATTTAAAGGGACTAAAGATAGAAAAAAAAACTCAATAAAAACATGCTAATGGTAATAAAGACGGCAACTGTATATAATAAATGTATACACAACAAATGTGCAGATTTGCAGTCAAAACGATGTCTCATATAAACAAGAACATTTTTATTAATTAAAATGAGAAGGTATCACTCATAAAAACTGGGGACTCAAAACAGCCACATATAGTAATGGATGTACCGTATATTAAAAGATGTATAGTGAATAATATCAATGGTTTGCAGGCTAAAGTACAACTAATATGCAAACGTGCTGAATAAATATATGCACACAAACTACTGTATGTGTGCCGGCCGTGTGTCTCCCACTCCAACGCGTGTTTCGCACCCCGTCGGGAGCTTTCCCATTCCTCTGGTTACTAGTAAATCAGTGTTTGAATTGATATTCAACTGAGACTGTAGATCTGAAGCCTCTGTCACTCCAGCTCTATTCTCCGCCCAACATCTCCTCCTCCTGCTTGACTGGCAGCCTCTATGATGTGTGACTTCAGACAAAGGAGCCATCAGTCAAGCAGGAGGAGGAGGCGCTTGGCGAGGAATAAAGATGGAGTGATGGAGGTTTCAGATCTACCATAGTCCTTCAGCCTCATTTGCATATAAATTCAAAAGCTTATTTCTTAGTAATAGAGGAACAGTCTGGTCATGTAAAGGTATTGCTGGACTTGTCTGCCAAAGAGCTACATGTGGATGTAAAGTTGGTGGGGGGGGGGGGGGGATTCCTGCTGACAGATTCCCTTTAAGAAGGGATTGTCTAACTAAGGGACAACTCTAATAGTATGGCCAGAAAATAGGATATAATGCTCTGGATGACTTTAGTTTAGTCTGATACCTTACTCCCCCATCTCACACATGCAGAAATCCAGCGTTTTTTTAAGAGGCTGGCATCTTTTAATAAATTATGCAAACTCCATTCCAATTATTAGTATTTTTTTAGACTGGCATATGAAATGCGAATCATACTAAATATAGGCTGCTGTGTTTTGGTTTGTGGTGGGGTTTTGTTTGCCAATCCTGTGACAAAATTATAGTGGTTGTTTTCCTGTAAAAACAAATTATGACCTATCCATTAGCTAGGTGATAACATATTGATCTGGGGTGCCTGACCTCTGGTACCCGCACCGAAAGACGAAAAGGGCGTCAGTCCACATGCCTGATCGCCATTCAGTTCATTCTCTATGGGGCTGCCGGAAAAAGCAGAGCGGTGGACGAGCACTGGTGAGTCCCAGTGGTCAGACCCCCCACCAGTCAATAAATTATCACCTGACAGCCCCTTAAATTATGCCCTAACAAGAAGAATCAGGCCCAGCCCTATGGTCCCACTGGGTTGTCTGGGTTGCTGAGTATAAGGGGATATTCTGAGACATAATGGGGATCCGTTTTTTCTTTTTTCCTATGCAGCCATCTTCCTTGATCAGGACATACAAGGAATAAAACAAGAGAAATCTCCGTTGTCACAGGCAGACCATGACTATGTATAACAGATGGGGTCCTGCTGCTGGTTTTCTGGGCACAGTGTCTGCACAAGGTGGTTTGCAGACTTCTACCTGCCCAATACTGGTATGATCTAAGTCTTCAAGTAAGTCACAATACACACAGTGTTTTAGTTTTTGGGGCCAACAGCATTATTTTTATTTTTTTTTTCAAAACATCATGCTCTGGGTATGGTATTTCTCCCCATACGCATCTCTGGTGTTACTGACATGTTATATAATGCATGGATGACGGAGCATTACAACATATATTAGGACTAAGGGTCCTGTGCTAGTAAAACGTGTATCCCTCCATCTCCAGCACAAATCAGCGTGCAAGGCATGATACAATCCCAGCACCGGTATCCAGCATCTTCACCAAAACAATGTGTCCCTGGTTACCAGGAAATCTGCCAGGCGTTACCAAAACAAACTATATTCACCACATTCACTCAAGAAGCAAAAAGGAGCGTAGCAACATGGCAACACAAGGAGCAGCGTCCAGACCGGCAACCAAGGATTCAGAGCGAAACCGACACCGTCATTAGTGACAAAATGAACCGTAATATCCCAACCCCCTCCATGTTATAACGGCTACGAGGAAAATCACTTCCATCCCCATCATCTGTGACTTTGGGGGGTTTTTTATGTGGATTTTGATTGATCCATGATTCAAAAACAGACAAGTTTCCATGATTTTTTGCAGAACACTCGATCTACAAAAATATATGGACGTGTGAACAGCTGCTTAGGCTATAATGGGCACATGTTGTATGCGAGAAAAACACAGAACACGTATGTGACTCGCGGGCGTCTGAATGACTCCCAGCTCTGAGGGTCCGCTCACATGGACTTGTGATGTGGATTGTAGAGGGGATTGCGCTCCAGAATCCATATGGAAAAAAAAAAAGCCTTGAATAAGTGTCCTATTCATCTCAATGGGAAACCGCACCAATTGTACCCATGGTGCTCTTTATTAATGTGGGGAAAAAAGCAACATGTCTATTCTTGAGGTGTCTCCGCTTGAAAAAGAAGTCCAAACTGTACTCGAAGCAGAAAGAAAATGCCCCATACACAAAACTGTTTTGTTTTTTTTTAACATGGATTTTTCAGCTGTCAAACAGGCCCATCCCTTTGTAAATAGTCTATATGACAAAATGTTCTAAAAATGTTGGGTCCACAGCTCCCATGCAGACCTATGTGTGTTTATGGTAACAGGCGACAAACATAATAATGTGATTCTGCAGTCATAGTCCCTTCCATCTGTCCCTACAATTTTGCACTGGCCCCCGGTGTAGAAATATGTAGTCAGCTGCACTTTCCTATACAGTAAAAAAGAAAAAGGAAAGTAGCGAATGCTACGACAGGGGCCAAAAAGACACTTCTGACTTCCACCAGGTGAATGGTGGCCTATAGTGACATTCACTGTATGTACGAGGAGCTTTCCTGATGCAAATGCTGAACCACTGTGTCCATAGCCTAATTTGTCATAAAAATACAGCCAGGGAGGTAGATAGCTTTATTAGCCTGTTCACTACTATTCCTAACATCCGCCACCCATCAGTACTATTCCTAACATCCACCACCCATCAGTACTATTCCTAACATCCACCACCCATCAGTACTATTCCTAACATCCGCCACCCATCAGTACTATTCCTAACATCCACCACCCATCAGTACTATTCCTAACATCCGCCACCCATCAGTACTATTCCTAACATCCGCCACCCATCAGTACTATTCCTAACATCCGCCACCCATCAGTACTATTCCTAACATCCACCACCCATCAGTACTATTCCTAACATCCGCCACCCATCAGTACTATTCCTAACATCCACCACCCATCAGTACTATTCCTAACATCCACCACCCATCAGTACTATTCCTAACATCCGCCACCCATCAGTACTATTCCTAACATCCACCACCCATCAGTACTATTCCTAACATCCACCACCCATCAGTACTATTCCTAACATCACCCACTCATCAGTACTATTCCTAATATCTATCACCCATCAGTACTATTTCTAACATCACCCACCCATCAGTACTATTCCTAACATCACCCACCCATGAGTACTATTCCTAACATCACCCACCACCCATCAGTACTATTCCTAATATCTATCACCCATCAGTACTATTCCTAACATCACCCACCCATCAGTACTATTCCTACTATCTATCACCCATCAGTACTATTCCTAACATCACCCACCCATCAGTCCTATTCCTAACATCATCCACCCATCAGTACTATTCCTAACATCCGCCACCCATCAGTACTATTCCTAACATCCGCCACCCATCAGTACTATTCCTAACATCCGCCACCCATCAGTACTATTCCTAACATCACCCACCCATCAGTACTATTCCTAACATCCGCCACCCATCAGTACTATTCCTAACATCACCCACCTATCAGTACTATTCCTAACATCCGCCACCCATCAGTACTATTGCTAACATCCGCCACCCATCAGTACTATTCCTAACATCCGCCACCCCTCAGTACTATTCCAAACATCACCCACCCATCAGTACTATTCCTAACATCACCCACTCATCAGTACTATTCCTAATATCTAACACCCATCAGTACTATTCCTAACATCACCCACCCATCAGTACTATTCCTAATATCTATCACCCATCAGTACTATTCCTAACATCACCCACCCATCAGTACTATTCCTAATATCTATCACCCATCAGTACTATTCCTAATATCACCCACCCATCAGTCCTATTCCTAACATCATCCACCCATCAGTACTATTCCTAACATCACCCACCACCCATCAGTACTATTCCTAACATCCGCCACCCATCAGTACTATTCCTAACATCCGCCACCCATCAGTACTATTCCTAACATCACCTACTCATCAGTACTATTCCTAATATCTATCACCCATCAGTACTATTCCTAGCATCACCCACCCATCAGTCCTATTCCTAACATCACCCACCCATCAGTACTATTCCTAACATCCGCCACCCATCAGTACTATTCCTAACATCACCCACCCATCAGTACTATTCCTAACATCACCCACCACCCATCAGTACTATTCCTAATATCTATCACCCATCAGTCCTATTCCTAACATCACCCACCCATCAGTACTATTCCTAATATCTATCACCCATCAGTACTATTCCTAACATCACCCATCCATCAGTACTATTCCTAACATCACCCATCACCCATCAGTACTATTCCTAATATCTATCACTCATCAGTACTATTCCTAACATCACCCACCCATCAGTCCTATTCCTAACATCACCCACCCATCAGTACTATTCCTAATATCTATCACCCATCAGTCCTATTCCTAACATCACCCACCCATCAGTCCTATTCCTAACATCAGCCACCCATCATTACTATTAATAACATCCCCACTACTACTATTCAATTAGGACAGGGGGGAGGAACCTCAGGCACATTTCCGGCCCTCGATGACCCATTATCCGGCCCCCGGGCAGATCCCCGGGGTCTGCAGTACTTGGGCCGGCTTCTGTATTTTGCCGGCCGCCGGCCCATTCATTTCCTCTTGCTCTGTAAGGGCACTCAGTATTCTCTACTGACCACTGAGGCGCGTGCAATAAAACATTATGTCCTGACACCAGAGCCAGCGTCAGTACGTAATTCGTGGGCGGAGATAGCGTGCAATTTGTACGGCCCCCGGAGGATGGTATAAATATCCAAATGTCCCTTGGCAGAAAAAAGATTCCCCACCCCTGCTTTAGGAAAAGATGATCATAAAAAGAAGCGATCGCTTGTTTCTCTGATAATATTAATCAGGACGGGATTTCCCTCCATCTATTACCGGCTACTATATCTATTAATATGAGGCAGACAGGTGAATGGGTGAGCAATGTGATTTCATATAATAACACATCTATTATTACACTAGACTTCCTCTGACTGATACAACAGACTATTATAATCTGCTCCAGGCTCAGCCATAATCCCTCCATTATAATCCCTCCATTATAATCCCTCCATTATAATCCTGTCTTGGTAACAGCTAAACCAGGTCACGATCTGACCTCACAAACCAGGGTAATATCACGATAGCACCACTGTTTGGTCACGATCCTATCTGGAGGGTCAGCCCTCTGTCAGGACACGGGTGGGCTCCCTGTAGAGGATTATTTTCCTGATCAGATTATATCAGGGCTGGATTATAATAACGCCGGGGTGTCAGATATCGGTAACGGGGCTCTAGCCTGAGAGTCACTGTCACCAAGCCCGGTATAGGGATCCAGGATTCCGAGGACAACATTTTCCATTTCCCAGCATGCTTTAGTGTCCCCCTGACAGGGCGATAATAAAACACCCGAGCTGGACACGGTAATGTCTGACCTGCAGTGATGTCCTCCCCTCCTGCGTCCGCCGCGCCCGGCTGCAGCACTGACTGAGGCACAGTACCTGCTGAGTCCAGGCTTCACCACGGCCATTGTTTGTGGTCTCCCAGTAACAGGCCCCGTGGTAACCGCTGCCATGGTAACGACGCTGCGGCCTGCTCCAGGGCAGAAGGCAGGCGGCACTCAGGCTGCCCAGCATGCACTGCGCCACACACTCTGCTCCTGTATGTCAGTCATGTGATCAGCCAGACATTGCCAGAACTGCAGGCTGGGGTCACAGTTAGCTCTAAAAACCGCAGAGAAGTGAATGATGTTATTGTCCTGGATGGTCTTTTCACATGTCAAAGAACTAGCTATAAGGGAATGTGCACATACGTCTGTCTTTAGCGGGTCCGCTCAGGAATCTGTGAAGAAAAGCGCTAAAAAAACATAAAAAAATAACCATCTGCAATGTAAGGAGGACTCGTCATACGTTCCGTGAACCGGCTCTGAGAATTAATGACCTGACCCCTCTCCAGGAGGCCACTCACTATAATGGAACAGAAAAGCCGCCATCAGGAAAGCACCGCAAAAAACTACCCAAAAGACGTGAAACAGGTCACATCGGGGAAAACACCGTCATGCAAGACGTCGTGTGCAGATGCCCTAAGAGGTGTGCATTGGGTCACTCATCACACTCACTGCCAATTCATGGAGGGGGTGGTTACCTAGAATTAAAATGCACACAGATACAAACACACGTACCTGTGTGACTGATGCCCTATGCAAGCCTCGTATGTGTGCATTTTTAATACCAAGCAACGACCTCCTCCTCGAAATGGTCGGAGTGTCAGTGGTTGCTCCATCAGTATTTTGCACCTGTGCTGCCCCCGCCTTTGTCATGGGGGGTCTGTTGCATCCTGCTAGTGCATTGGTAATCTGACCTGGTGTTGGTAAGGCTGTTTCTTTTTCTGTGATGTTTTTTATAAAAATTAAGCTCCATGTATTGCAAAAAAGAAGAGGTTAAAATTAAGTGAATGTCCGAACAAGAAATGCTTTAGAGTCGTATGTATGAAAGAAAAAAGAGCCTGCCCAGGATGGGGGAAAATGGCCGTGAACTAGTTAAATTTCAAAGTTCTGAATTTGTAAAATTTATTTTAAAGTTGCATATCTCACCAAAGGTTTTAAACTTTTGTAAACGTTCTAACATAGAGTTTTATGGATTTATATGACTTATTAACATATCCTCTGCAAATGCAGCTGTCTTGTGTTATAGGTTGTTGCAGAATATATCTTTGTTTTAAGAGTTTTGCTTAATTTTCTAAGTGAATGGATAGTGAGTCCACTAAAGAACCGGAGAATCCTCCAGAGGGCCCTGAACTATACTACAGCGGCATCCAATACGGCAGCTCTCACGGCCGCTATGGATTCCTTAGTTGGTGAGAACCTAGTTCCGAATGGTGGCACCACACACCGCCATTGTCTGGACTTTGACGACATCTGTATCCTGAAAATGTAGATACCATTGAATACAACAGTGGCATCCCTCCTTCACCATTCAGCCTGTGTGTCTGAGACTGGACGCAGCAGGCGCAATGATGTCACTAGATCGCACGTGCTGCGCTGAGCCTCAGACCGTACACTGCAAAGACCGAAGCAGCGCGGCAGGAAAATGGAACAAGGTGAGTATTTTTCTCTATTATTTTATTAGCCGTTTCATTTGGGGGCTCCATATTAAATATAAGGGAGCTGTGGGGTCTGATACTGTATATAGGGGGCTGTGGAGCCTTCATACTACATATAAATGAGCTGTGGGGCCCCCCTATGATGTACATAGGGGGTTATTGGTCATCATTCTATATATAGGTAGCTGTGGGGATCTCAATGCATATAGGAGTCTGTGGGAGGACATCATTCTGTATATAGAGGGCTGTGGAAGCCATTGTACTGTTTATAGGGAGAGGTAGAGGCCATCATATTGTATGTAGGGCGTTATGGGAACATCATATTGTATACAGGGAGCTGTGGGGACTTACTGTATATAGGAGGACTGTGGTGGCTATCATACAGTGTCTAGGGGCGCAGGGGCCATCATATTATACATGGGGGTTGTGGGGACAACATACTGTATATAGGGAACTGCGGATGCTATCATACTGTGTATAGGGGGCTGTGGGGGCCATCAGACTGTGTAAAGGGAGTTGCAGGACCATGATGCTGTATATAGAGGGCTATATGAGCCGAGCCTCATGCTTTATATTGGAAACTGTGGGGACATCATATTGTGTATTGGGGGCTGTAGGTGCCATCATCTTGTATATAGGGAACTGTGAGGGCTATCATACTGGGTATAGGGAACTGTGAGAGCCATCATACTGTGTATAGAGGGGCTGTTGGGACAAGGCCTGTATACAAGGGTCTGTGAGGGGTCATCTTACTATCTATTGGGAGCTATGGGGGCCACCATACTGTGTATAGGAGAGCTATGAATCATAATATTGTATATAGTAAGCTATGGGGGCCATCATACTGTATAGGGAGCAGTGCTTACATCATACCGTTTAAATGGAGCTGTAAAAGCATACCTTATATATGGAAATGTGGGGACATCATACTGTATATAGGGGAGCTGTGGGCCATCATAATATGTGTGTAGGGGGGCTATGGGGACATCATACTCTGTTGTTTGGAAATCAAACTTTGCTGGGGTCACACTGGGTTCATTATACTGTGCTTGTGTGGGGGAATTCACAGTGGGAGTATCATACCGTATATGGGGGCATTTTTGGGGCATCATACTCAAAGAGAGCTATGAAATCAGTGTCATAGTAGGTGAAAACACCAAAAGGGTTTTCTGGGCAAATTACACTGATGACTAATTCCTTGAATAGGTCATCAATATCGAATTTGTGGGGGTAATATGAAATCAAGCACTGATTTATTAATGAGATTGTCTTGTAACCCTTCCTCTGTATTGGTTACATCTATTGATGTCTTTACCAATATGGTGTCTCAAGAACTGATCATTCTAGAAAAGAAAGGAGTCAGCAGTGACTTTAATTAAACTCAGATAAAGGGAGGAATGTGGTGATTCTTTATAGCACGAGTTATAAAAAAAAAAAACGATGTGAATCACTCCTTAAAGATAAGGAGGTTTATGAAGTTCTCTCATCATCTACAGTAGAGACCAAAAGTTTGGACACACCTTCTCATTTAAAGATTTTTCTGTATTTTCATGACTATGAAAATTGTACATTCACACTGAAGGCATCAAAACTATGAATTAACACATGTGGAATTATATACTTAACAAAAAAGTGTGAAACAACTGAAAATATGTCTTATATTCTAGGTTCTTCAAAGTAGCCACCTTTTGCTTTGATGACTGCTTTGCACACTCTTGGCATTCTCTTGATGAGCTTCAAGAGGTAGTCACTGGAAATGGTCTTCCAACAATCTTGAAGGAGTTCCCAGAGATGCTTAGCACTTGTTGGCCCTTTTGACTTCACTCTGCAGTCCAGCTCACCCCAAACCATCTCGATTGGGTTCAGGTCTGGTGACTGTGGAGGCCAGGTCATCTGGCGTAGCACCCGATCACTCTCCTTCTTGGTCAAATAGCCCTTACACAGCCTGGAGGTGTGTTTGGGGTCATTGTCCTGTTGAAAAATAAATGATGGTCCAACTAAACGCAAACCGGATGGAATAGCATGCCGCTGCCAGATGCTGTGGTAGCCATGCTGGTTCAGTATGCCTTCAATTTTGAATAAATCCCCAACAGTGTCACCAGCAAAGCACCCCCACACCATCACACCTCCTTCTCCATGCTTCACGGTGGGAACCAAGCATGTAGAGTCCATCCGTTCACCTTTTCTGCGTCGCACAAAGACACGGTGGTTGGAACCAAAGATCTCAAATTTGGACTCATCAGACCAAAGCACAGATTTCCACTGGTCTCATGTCCATTCCTTGTGTTCTTTAGCCCAAACAAGTCTCTTCTGCTTGTTGCCTGTCCTTAGCAGTGGTTTCCTAGCAGCTATTTTACAATGAAGGCCTGCTGCACAAAGTCTCCTCTTAACAGTTGTTGAAGAGATGTGTCTGCTGCTAGAACTCTGTGTGGCATTGACCTGGTCTCTAATCTGAGCTGCTGTTAACCTGCGATTTCTGAGGCTGGTGACTCAGATAAACTTATCCTCATAAGCAGAGGTGACTCTTGGTCTTCCTTTCCTGGGGCGGTCCTCATGTGAGCGCTTGATGGTTTTTGCAACTGCACTTGGGGACACTTTCAAAGTTTTCCCAATTTTTCGGACTGACTGACCTTCATTTCTTAAAGTAATGATGGCCACTCGTTTTTCTTAGCTGCTTTTTTCTTGCCATAATACAAATTCTAACAGTCTATTCAGTAGGACTATCAGCTGTGTATCCACCTGACTTCTGCACAACACAACTGATGGTCCCAACCCCATTTATAAGGCAAGAAATCCCACTTATTAAACCTGACAGGGCACACCTGTGAAGTGAAAACCATTTCCGGTGACTACCTCTTAAAGCTCATCAAGAGAATGCTAAGAGTGTGCAAAGCAGTCATCAAAGCAAAAGGTGGCTACTTTGAAGAGCCTAGAATATAAGACATTTTCAGTTGTTTCACACTTTTTTGTTAAGTATATAATTCCACATGTGTTAATTCATAGTTTTCATGCCTTCAGTGTCAATGTACAATTTTCATTTATGTTGGAGAAACCACTCAATGCGTAAAAGACAGGATCTCCAAACATAAGTCCACAATACGCTGCAAAAATTTATTGCTACCGGTTCCTCAACACTTTGTTACAGCCGGTCACTTAGTGTCACAATTGAGGTTCCAAGTCATTGAACATGTCCCCCACTTAAGACGAGGCGGAAACCGGATTCGTCAATTGAAACAAAGGGAAGCTTTTTGGATTCACGAGTTACAATCATTGTCCCCCAAGGGACTCAACAAAGAGTATGATCTCGGTTCCTTCACCTAGATTCATCCCTGACTGCGAATTGTATTTAGACTAGACAGGATACGGACACTACGGACCTACCCACTAGGGACTATTATACCAGGAGATAACCTTTATGGAGACCTTCTATTTCTACATTTCTTGCATTGCTTGTATATATTGTAATTACGGTACATTTTCATCTGGAATACTGTTATTAAGATAATTACTCTGTACCAACTGTCTTATATGACATGATGCTTTTCTTTCCTCATATCTACAAGGTTATATGTTAATTCACTGGCTATATACTTTAATCATGTTATTTACATTTGTTCTCCTTGTTTTCCTCAGATTCCATCCTAAGTGATGCTGATGATATTCCAACAATCTTGAAGGAGTTCCCAGAGATGCTTAGCACTTGTTCGCCCTTTTGCCTTCACTCTGCGGTCCAGCTCACCCCAAACCATCTCGATTGGGTTCAGGTCTGGTGACTGTGGAGGCCAGGTCATCTGGCGTAGCACCCCATCACTTTCCTTATTGGTCAAATAGCCCCTACACAGCCTGGAGGTGTGTTTGGGGTCATTGTCCTGTTGAAAAATAAATGATGGTCCAACTAAATGCAAACCAGATGGAATAGCATGCCTCTGCAAGATGCTGTGGTAGCCATTCTGGTTCAGTATGCCTTCAGTTTTGAATAAGTCCCCAACAGTGTCAGCAGCAAAGCACCCCCACACCATCACACCTCCTCCTCCATGCTTCACGGTGGGAACCAGGCATGTAGAGTCCATCCGTTCACCTTTTCTTCGTCGCACAAAGACACGGTGGTTGGAACCAAAGATCTCAAATTTGGACTCTTCAGACCAAAGCACAGATTTCCACTGGTCTAATGTCCATTCCTTGTGTTCTTTAGCCCAAACAAGTCTCTTGTGCTTGTTGCCTGTCCTTAGCAGTGGTTTCCTAGCAGCTATTTTACCATGAAGGCCTGCTGCACAAAGTCTCCTCTTAACAGTTGTTGTAGAGATGTGTCTGCTGCTAGAACTCTGTGTGGCATTGACCTTGTCTCTAATCTGAACTGCTGTTAACCTGCGATTTCAGAGGTTGGTGACTCGGATAAACTTATCCTCAGAAGCAGAGGTGACTCTTGGTCTTCCTTTCCTGGGGCGGTCCTCATGTGAGCCAGTTTCTTTGTAGCGCTTGATGGTTTTTGCAACTGCACTTGGGGACACTTTCAAAGTTTGCCCAATTTTTAGGTCTGACTGACCTTCATTTCTTAAAGTAATGATGGCCACTCGTTTTTTTTTACTTAGCTGCTTTTTTCTTGCCATAATACAAATTCTAACAGTCTATTCAGTAGGACTATCAGCTGTGTATCCACCTGATTTCTGCACAACACAACTGATGCTCCCAACCCCATTTATAAGGCAAGAAATCCCACTTATTAAACCTGACAGGGCACACCTGTGAAGTGAAAACCATTTCCGGTAACTACCTCTTGAAGCTCATCAAGAGAATGCCAAGAGTGTGCAAAGCAGTCATCAAAGCAAAAGGTGGCTACTTTGAAGAGCCTAGAATATAAGACATATTTTCAGTTGTTTCACACTTTTTTGTTAAGTATATAATTCCACATGTGTTAATTCATAGTTTTGATGCCTTCAGTGTGAATGTACAATTTTCAAAGTCATGAAAATACAGAAAAATCTTTAAATGAGAAGGTGTGTCCAAACTTTTGGTCTGTACTGTACGTAGGAACTGTACAAACATGAATAGATTCAAGATATAAGCCAAAGATTTAGAAAAAGATTCCTTGATAGAGGATACCCTAAGAGGCTATTGGACAATGGTGACCAAAAAACATAACACTTCACCCACTATAGGCAGCACTAGGTGGTATAATGGAGTCTAGACAAGAGATTAAAATTACAATTTTTATTGAATCATACTAAAATTTTACACAAAAAAACAATTTAAAAAGTTAAGCAGGAAAATTTTCAGCTAACCAAGATTATGCATATGGGGCTCAATCCAAAGGTTAATTTAGATAGGGGATAAAGTTGAGGCATATGTACATGTCAACAATCTAGCTTTTGATAGTCAATGGGGAGATTTTCATGGGACAATAGATATTTGTCTCTATATAGTGACCAGGAGGCATAAAGTGCAGATGCCATATAAAGTGACCGTGTCGGCAGCATGGGCATATTACCCAAATATATCTATATTGTCTTAGTTGTCCTGATCAGGAGATATCAAGTAGCAATATTATGCTGTCTCTATGTAAACAGCAGGAGATATCAGAAAATATCAAGTAGCAATATTATGCTGGCTCTATGTAATGAGCAGGGAGCATTAAGTGCAAGTGCCCTAAAAAGTGTCAGTGCCCGCAGCATACAATTATAGTGTAGATATTCCTGTATGGTCCTCTTAGTGAACTGCATAGAAAGACAATAAAGACCTAATCGCTATATCTCTAGAAGATGTCATTGTATCAATTACTTACAGCCAGAGGAGAGAGAAAAGGTGACTCAGTGATGATGGGGTGCAGCTGTTATGATCTGCAACAAGTACTAAGGAAAGAGGGGAAAGCTGTCTCTACAGTAAGACTAAGCTGAATCCCTACGATGTAGCGGGCTGCCTGTTCCTAGCAAACAGACCCGCCTTAGTCCTCGGCTAGTCTGAACGAAGACCTATAGCATAAGGGGAGGGGTTCCTAAAAGAACTAAGGACTGGAACAAAAATGGGACACCTCCTAAACAGAGAAGTTGTTGCAGAACACAAAAAGATAAACTGACAAAAAGGTACTAGAGGTCCCAGAAGGACCAAGCGAACTGGCCGAGAAAGGCACAGAAGCACCTGGCTAGCAAAACAGTCAAACAACACTGAAGTCCAGCACAGCCAGAAGAGCGGAGCTGGAATATAAAGGCAGATGGTCACGTGACCGCAAAACACAAGATGGAAAAAACAAACGGGGGTTCTAACAGCAGCACCATAGATACAATGACATGTATGGATCATTTTTGAGAAGTAATACTTGAAATGGATGTGGATTTAAGGGATGTTGTGGGTCATCATCCCCTAATTACATGTAAAATAGTGAGATCTCTCAAAGGTAGACTTTTACAAAAAAATCTCAACAATTCAAAACCTAGAATGTGGCTTCCCCCAAGAACTATATGATGTTATACATGTGTTGATTTATGGATGCCTCCATGTGACTGAGTAAAATATTTAAGAGTGAAGTTACAGAGCAACAATATAACATAAAAAGTTTAATTAACTGTAGGACCCGAGGTTATATTTATAAGGCCACATGTAAATTTGGGATGGAATATGCAGGTAACAACAAGAGAGAATTAAGTAGAAGGATTGGTGACCACAATAATATCACACACTAAAGAGATACACCACTATTGTGCCATGTTAATTTCAAGCATGGTGGAGACTGTACTTTTCAATTCATTAGGATTGATAAAATGTAGGAATAATGAGGGGAGTGACTTTGATTGTTTACTCCTGCAAAGAGAGGCAAAATGGATTGTCACGATCCCGCCACTCACTTTGCCCTAGGAATGCTGTGAGTGACAGCACAGCCGCCCTATGGATAGCAGAGGAGTGTCGGGCTGTCAGAGCTGTGAGTGATAGCACAGCCGCCTATGGATAGCAGGGGCGTGTTAGGCTGTCAGTGTAGTGTTTGGGTTTCCTCCAGGTGTTTTCCTTTCTGGATAATTGCCAGGGTATTTAACTGGCTGGTAATGTTAAGTCATTGCCAATTGTAGCTTTGCTCAAGAGCTGTGTGCGTGCTCTGTGCTCCTAGTCTGGTATTCTGATCTTTGCTGCTCGACTTTGTCTTGACAATTCGTTTGCCTAACCCTTTTGTCGTGATCCGCTACCTCCTTGGAATTCTGATCTCGGACTGTTTCCTGACTACACCTTTGTCTCAACCCTAAGTCTATGACGTATCCTCTTGCCTTTTGACCTCTGACCTCTTGACTACCCAGCCTCACGGCTTGTCCGAGTAGTGACTAGTGTCACATGGATATTTAGTTTAGGAACAGTAACCTAGTGGTCCAGGGGAGGAACAGCTCCTGCATGGTAAAATAGGGCATTTACTTATCCTGACCCCCCTGATTATCAAAAGGAGGTCCCATGAATCAATGAAGGATCCTATTGACATAGTCCATACATCAGATGGGTGAGATAATTCCATTAATGTTACTAAAGATATAATTTCTGTGGTAATAGGATTATTCCCGGTGTATTTTGTAGCTTCTAGTGGAATACTTGTTTCTCTTTTCATTCCCTCACATTTGGGGGTTTATACTATGTGGTTTTGTGTTTTGTTTGCTATATAATTAATGTTATAGTCACTGTGGCTCTTTTTAAAATGTAATATTAAATGTTATATTTTAATGTCTCCAAATTTCAATTTTTTTCTGCTGGAATTAACTGCCTGACAATGTGCAGTAAGCTCAGTGTACATCTTATTGGTGCACTGCGCCAGAAGTGTATCTAGGTGTTCCGGGACTCCAGACTAGAATTCAGGATATTACCCGAGTGCAGAGCGATTCCCGCCGATGCCAGCAACAGAGGAGATGGAGAAATTACTTTCTCCATCCCCTCGGAAGCTGTGCTGCGATCCTCGCAGGAGCCGAATGTCATTAGCATATCGCATCCGATGCTCTTGCATCGGATGTGATTCGCTAGCGTGACCCTGGCCTTACAGTAACGTGCAGACTGTAATATTTCAATATTCAGTGAAAAACTGAGAGAAGAAAGAAAAGCTAGTTGTCACGTGACCGTAAGTATGAAAATTGCATATGAGTAAAATGGCCATGTGATGACTGATGGAACCTGCAAGCAGAGCTGAATCCTGACAGTGAGTATATTACACGCTGTTAGGATTTGCATGTTACAGGGCTTCATTCTATAATTAAAGGGCTTGTCCAGGTTTGAGATGAAAGTAGCTGGGTATTTTGCTTGTCTTTGGTTTTTCTTTGTATAGTGGCCTTGTGTGAACATGCATTTACATTTTGCATGCTCATCAATTTATGTTTCAGTTCAGACTTCTAGGTTTCATCTCCTATGTTATTGCTGCCTTCCTTGGCATGTGCAATGCACCAATGAAGCTGGGGTGCATGCCCCAGCCTTACAGCACATTGTCAGGGAGGCAGACTGTCATGGAAATATCGAGAAATCTATATATATAATCGTCTTATCCCATCTGTCTGTCTGTCTTTCTGTCTATATATTAGAAAAGCCCGGCACTCAAGATTTTAGTGAGAAATTATATAGAGTTTTTAATGAAGTAGGTACAATAAAATTGACAAACGTTTCGGTCCCTCGGGACCTTCATCAGTGTACAAGGCAAGGGTCATGAGGGTGGATAAAATCCACTACGGATGCTGAACTGAAAACTGTTAATGTATACTTTGCACCACCATTTAACAAGCGGTGGACACCGCGTTCTACAGGTCAGCACACCACAGCCATTACCACGAACATACCATCTCTTATACTCCAAAGTATACATTAACAGTTTTCAGTTCAGCATCCGTAGTGGATTTTATCCACCCTCATGACCCTTGCCTTGTACACCGATGAAGGACCGAAACATTTGTCAATTTTATTGTACCTACTTCATTAAAAACTCTATATAATTTCTCAGTAAAATCTTGAGTGCCGCGTTTTTCTAATATATTGCATTCGGCTTGGTACCCTACCCGTGCACCAAGTATTAATCAGGAGTGCGATAGTTTTTGTCTTTTACATGTCTTTCTGTCTGTCTGTCTGTCCTGGAAATCCCGCGTCGCTCACTGGTCCGGCAGCGGCCAATCAGCGCCGCGGGATTTCTGAAAAAAGATGGCGGCCGTTAGCGGCTCATCTGCGGGACGGAGATGCAGCCGGGAGATGACCGGCGCGAGGCGCTCATCTCCCGGCCGGTAGCAGCAGAAGGACCTCGACCGCTGGCGCCGCTGACCTCCATGCGGAAGGGAGGACCGGGGAGCGGCGCTGCGGGACAGGATACTTCTGCTGCGAGCAGTCGCTCATCTCCCGGCTTCTCGCAGCGGAAGTAGCCGCACAGGCAGCGGCGCTCCCCGGTCCTCACCAATACGATTCGCTGATTGGTCGCGCTCTCCGCCCGCGACCAATCAGTGATCTTGGCGCTAAAGTTAAACACCGCTCTGCTGATTGGTCGCGGCCACTGCCCGCGACCAATCACCGATTTGGGCGCCACATTTAAATAGCGGCCGCGACCAATCGCCGATCTTGGCGCCACATTTAAACACTGCTGTGCTGATTGGTCGCGGACGCTGCCCGCGACCAATCAGCGATTTTGGCACCACATTTAAACACTGCTGTGCTGATTGGGCGCGGACGCCAGCCGCGACCAATCAGCAATTTTGGCGCAAAATTCAAACAGCGCTCTGCTGATTGGTCGCAGACGCCAGACGCGACCAATCAGCGAGATTGGCGCCAAATTTAAACAACGCTCTGCTGATTGGTCGCCGACGCCAGCCGACCGCGACCAATCAACGAGATTGGCGCCAAATTTAAACAACGCTCTGCTGATTGGTCGCGGACTCCAGCTGCGACCATTCAGCGAGATTGACGCCAAATTTAAACAACGCTCTGCTGATTGGTCGCCGACGCCAGCCGACCGCGACCAATCAGCGATTTTGGCGCAAAATTTAAACAGCGCTCTGCTGATTGGTCGCGGCTGGCGTCTGCGACCAATCAGTGAGATTGGCGCCAAATTTAAACAATGCTCTGCTGATTGGTCGCGGACTCCAGCCGCGACCATTCAGCGAGATTGGCGCCAAATTTAAACAACGCTCTGATCTCCCGACGACAAATGCGAATGGAGGACCGAGGAGCGGCGCCGCCGGTCGGGGTGCTTCTGCTGCGAGCAGTCGCTCATCTCCCAGCTGCTCGCAGCGGAAGTACCCGCACAGGCGGCGCCACTCCCCTGCGAACAATCGGTGATATGGGCGCCAAATTTAAACGCCGCTCTGCTGATTGGTCGCGAGTGCCGTGCGCGACCAATCAGCGATTTTGGCGCAAAATTTAAACCCAGCTCTGCTGATTGTTCGCGGCCGGCGACCCCAACCAATCAGCAGTATTGGCGCCAAATTTAAACACCGCTCTGCTGATTAGTCCCAACCACCGGCCGTGACCAATCAGCGATATTGGCGCCAAATTTAAACACTGCTTCGCTGATTGGTGGCGGTGGCCGGCTGCGACCAAGCAGCGATATTGGCGCTAAATTTTAACACCGCTCTGCTGATTGGTCGCGGTTACCGGTCGCAAATAATCAGCATTATTGGCGCCAAATTTAAACACTGCTTTACTGATTTGTCGCAGTGGCCGGCCACGACCAATCAGCGATATTGGCGCCAAATTTAAACACCGCTATGCTGATTGGTTGCGGTTACCGGTCGCAAATAATCAGCATTATTGGCCCCAAATTTAAACACCGCTCTTCTGATTGGTCGCGGCTGTGACCAATCACCATTATTGGCGCCAAATTTAAATAACGCTCTGCTGATTGGTCACGACTGCCGGCTGCAACCAATCAGCATTATTGGCGCCAAATTTAAACCCCACTCTGCTGATTAGTCGTGACCGCAGGCCGTGACCAATCTGCGATATAGCCACCAAATTTTAATACCGCTTTGGTGATTGGTCACGGTTGCCTGCCTCGACCAATCAGCGATTTTGGCGCCAAATTTAAACACCGCTCTGCTGTCGGCCGCATACATATTCTAGAATACCCGATGCATTAGAATCGGGCCACCATCTAGTATTGAACATATTCTTTCTTTCTCTCCCTGAAACCCCTCTCACCCCTCCCTTATCCACCTTTTGTCAAGACAAAAGCTGACAATCTAAAGTGTCTCCTATGCAAATTAACACTCCACCCAGTTGCCTGTATGCAAGTCCCAGCACACAGGAAAAGCTGCTAATTAGCCCAATGCTGGCACAAAGAGAAGTGCTACAGGACCCAATTAACATACGAATGCAGTCCCTCTTCTCACAGGCCAGAGATTGAAGGAAAGAGGAGATAGCTCGTTAAGTTCAAAGGCACTCACAAATAATTAGGACAATTCCCCAGCTACAGATTGCAGGATTTTCGGTCCGAAACTAAATATGGAATAACTAAAGTTCTATACATCCGATAATGATGGGACCCATATTTTTAGGGGCAGGGTCAGCTGGGGAACGATAGGGATATTTTTCTGTCTCTGAAAACCCACTCCGTGGAGCTGTAGCGCAAAAGCACCAGAATAACGGGTCGCAACTAGACCATGCATGGTCTCTAAATGAAGGTAAAATCATAACAGAAAATACAGCGTAGTTTGCAAGCTTCTGCGATCAACGAGTGATAAGTTATCGCAGAAGTTAGCGTTTTTAATAAAAACATGAAGGGTTGAGCTCAGCCCATGTGATGTCGGCACAAGGGGGTGTGGACAGGTCTCTCCCTTCAGCATAAAATAGTTTGCTGAGGTTGGAGCAGTACTCATTGCCAGGGGGGTATAAATAGTATAAGCAACGGGTCACTTTCGATAACGTCGAAAGCAAATCTGAGAGCCCCCCCTCCACCTATGCTGATTCGTCCCTGCGAACTGTATAGAGTAAGTTTCTGCTTTAATCCCTATTATTTTGTGTAACTGCTTATGTATTGTATGTCTCCTTTGTAAAATATTGTATATTTTTCTTAAACACTGCCACCCTTTTGGATTAAATATAAAATTTAATAGTTCTGTTTCTTTTGTTCTGTAATCGCTCCCTCCACCGAAGCCACATATGCTACCAGAATGCAGGCGTTCGACCATGCCTGTATTATATTTCAAATCTGGTCAGTGGTAGCAGAGAATAATAATAATAATTGGGCTATCGTGAAGTAGACAGTGACCGTACGGGGCGTCTACACATATTCCATGCGTTGGAAACCAGAGGTGTGACACCATACTCTCATTGGTCGCTTGCGGATACTTAAGAAGTGAGTAGTCTGGATCGATGCCGCTCTTGCAAATAATGTTATTCACACCCACAGGGTTGTGATAACATGATAAGTCTGGGGAAAACAATGCCCCCATGACTAGTCAGTCATTAATTAGCATATCGCCACTGAAGTTATACAATAGATTTTTGGCAAATGCAGAAATAAATAAGACAATAAAATGTGCTTGTTAGGAAGAATATTGATAGAAATAAATACATGTTGGTGGTTTGCTTTGCCTCGGGAAGTTGTCAGGTTCCCTTTAAGGTGTTATGTGCTAATAACATTTCTTTTTGAAAGGTACATAATTTATTTATGTTGTTGAAATATTTAGTAAAGTAGAAATGTAGCATTTCTGTAATAGTTTTGTAGTAACCCACTCAGAAGCCATGTGAGCCCAGACTCTTCATGCTAGGGGTTTTCCAGATCGCGGCCTTGGTTTGAAAAGAGATTGTTGTTTGGCTTCAGCAATTCTTGGGACAGTTATTGAGCTCAGGAATCCCTTTGATCTTTTCATTTTTTTCTTGCCTATTTTTCTCTTTTGTAAGGGATGCTGTTGTGTTTGTCTTTAATTTTGGCTGTATATGTTAAATATTTTATATTATTATTATTATTATTATTACTACTATAGGGAGATTAGTTTCTCCACATTTATTCACATATGCAAAATGTTTAAATCTGGAAAAGGATAAGTATTTCTCTGTATTTTGGTTTTAAAAAAATCTCTACGTTCCAGCCTAAACCTGAAAATAATTTTTCTAATGGTGGGGATTATGCATTCTTATGTTCTATTTCATAGTTTTTAGGGTTTAAAGTCAACATAAGTCCCTCAAGTTCAACCTATAACCTGATCTTTGGGGTAGGACTATCCCTGCACTCCTGGCCTCTCTCCCTATTACCCACCTGCCGCCTGCCTCCTGTGTCAGACTGACAGGTGCCTGATCTGGCGCATGCCCAGATCAATTCACTAGGTTAGTCGTGACCCAGCTTGAAATCTCAGGGTGCAATAAGGAGAACCTGTTATCAAGGTTATTCACATTAAATTAAAGGTATGCCCATAAGGGTGCTGTTATACTGATTTATTATACACATTCAGTGAAGAAACCCACAGCCTGGTTGTTTTAAAATCATCACTACAACTTTTGGTCTCTGTGCATTGGGATGGGACTGTGGGGTAGGATTGTGAGTATGGTCTTTGACTCTGCCACGGCCCCTCCGCTGCCACTAGTGTTTTTATCTTCTTCCTTATTTAAATGCTTGTTGGCACTGCAGAATACAGCCAGGTCCTTTCCATATTACAGCGCTAGATATCCCGCTATTTAAAACTGTGTTTTCTCTGTCACATGGATCACATATACATTTTCAGAAAATACTGCCATTTTTGGCCTCCATTCCAATTTTTTTTTCACTGTGTCAGTGAAGTTTTTGACACCGGTTTGCTGTTCAAACTAGTTACCTACAGACCAGGTATTTAAAACTCTGTTTTCTCCGTCACACGGATCACATATACGTTTTCAGAAAATACTGCCATTTCTGGCCTCCATTAAAAATTTCTTTCAGTGTGTCAATGAAGCAATTCACACCAGCTTGCTGTTCAAACTACTTACCTACAGGCCAGGTATTTAAAACTCTGTTTTCTCCGTCACACGGATCACATATAAGTTGGCTCCAAACGGGTCATTTGTAGTGAGCATGGAAGATACTCTCCTCCATTTAAAATGGGCAAGGCATGTGGCAAGGGACGGGAACTGGACGTGATGGTGCATGCAGAGGCCGAGGACAAGGCCGTGGGCAAGCTGAAATTGTGCCACAACAAACACCCACATCTTCTCGCCCGACCTTCCTGTCCCAATTCCTAGGGGATCGCAGCACACCACTATTGAACCCAGAGCAGTGTCAAAAGGTTGTTGGTTGGATAGCGGATAATGCTTCCAGTCACTTAGCCACCACCACCACCCTGTCTTCCACACAATCAAGTCTCAGTAGACGTGAGTCTGGGCCGCATATTCCTCACCCTGATCCTCCTTCCTCCCACCATGACGAGTGCCCGGAGACAACTGATCCCACACTTGGACACTCTGAAGAGCTGTTCACTTCTCCATTTATAGATTCAGGCCTCTCGCCCGGTCCACTTGAAGCGGGGCAAGAGGAGATCGCATGTAGCGATGTCCAAATATTTGAGCAGCCACAGTCACACAAAGGCGACGGTGGGAAAGTGTCACAAGAGGTGGACGATGATGAGACACAATTACCAGAAAGTCAGGAGGAGGACCAGGGTGCGGAAGTGGAAGATGAGGTGGTGGATGATATAGTAATTGACCCAACCTGGCAGGAGGACATGCAGAGAGAGGAGAGCAGCACACAGGGGGAGGGAGGCAGAGCACCCCAACAGGCAGGAAGAAGCAGTGTGGTGGCCACAGACAGAAGGCAGGCAACCGTTCCCCGTAACACCAACACAAAGGAAGTTGCCAGTACAACTGTTAGGTCTTCCCGAGTCTGGTTGTTTTTTAAAGACTCTGCCGATAACCCCAAAAAGGCCATTTGCACCACCTGCCAGACCAGCATCAGCAGGGGTGGCAAAACGACCAGCTTGACCACCACCAGCATGATCACGCATATGGCAGCAAAGCACCCGACTTTGTGGGCCGAACCCCAGGGTCCAGGAACAGTGTCTGCGGGTGGCACCATTGTTTCCTCCGCTGTTGTGCATGCAAGCCAATCCCCTGTCCATGGTGCATGCGAAGATGCCTCCTGCCCTGCATCTGTCTTTGCACACTCTCAAGTAGCAGCATCAGGAAGCACGTCCATGTCCTTGTCCCAACACAGCGTTCAGTTTTCCATACCCTAGTACTTGGAATGCAGGCGCAACTATACAGCCAATGCCCCACAGGCCACACTACAAAATTCTCACATTTCACGACTGCTTGCGCTCGAAATGTTGCTTTTTAGGCACGTGGAGACGGAAGCATTCCGCAACCTGATGGCGGCGGCCGTCCCTCGGTACTCGGTCTTCAGCCGACACTATTTCTCCCGGTGTGCCATCCGCGTTACACAAGCACGTGTCCCAAAACATTAGCCGTGCCCTCAACAACGTAGTTACCGGGAAAGTCCACCTAACCATGGACACGTGGACAAGTGCTTGTGGGCAGGGACGGTACATCTTGCTGACGGCACACTGGGTTAACACAGTGGAAGCCGGGACCCAGTCGGACCTTGGGACGGAACACGTCCTCTCGACGCCAAGGATTGCAGGCCCTAGATCAATCAGGGTTGCCCCCACGGTCTACAGCTCCTGCACTTCATCCCCCTCAGCCTCCTCCTCCTCTTCAGCCTCCATCTCCGAAATGACCACATCAGTCACAAGCTGGAAGCACTGCAGCACTGCCTCGGCCAAGCGGCAACAGGCTGTGCTGAAGCTAATATGCTTAGGTGACAAACCGCACAATGCTGAAGAGTTGTGGACAGCTCTGAAAGAGCAGGCAGATCTGTGGCTCACACCGCTGAACCTACAGCCAGGCATGGTCGTGTGTGACAATGGCCGGAACCTGGTGGCGGCTCTGAGGCGAGGCAAGCTCACACACTATAATGCCTGGCCCATGTGCTTAACCTCGTGGTTCAGCGGTTTCTCAAATCCTACCCGGAGCTGCCGGATCTGCTTGTTAAAGTACGCCACATGTGTGCCCATTTTAGAAAGTCACCTACAGCTTCCGCCGCCCTTGCCGTGTTTCAGCAGCGTTTGCAGCTTCTGGCTCACAGACTGGTGGGTGATGTCTTCACGCATTGGAACTCTACACTGCAGATGTTGGGAAGGATTTGTGAGCAGAAGAGGGCAGTTGCTGAGTACCAGCATCAACAAGGCCGTCGGTATTCAGTTCAGACTCCACACATAAGACCTCAGGAGTGGACATGGATGTCAGACATATGTACCATCCTCCAAAACTTTGAGGACTCCACCAAGATGGTGAGCGGCAATGACGCCATAATTAGCGTCACTATCCCACTTCTCTGTCTTCTGAAATGCTCTCTGCTCACAATCAAAGAGGATGCATTGCAGGCGGAGCACGATGAGATGGAGCAAGGAACCATACAGGGAGATTACACACAGCTCAGCCTCATCTCATCCCAACGTGGATTGGGTGACAATGAGGAAGAGGAGGAAGGAGTTAGTTTCATGCGCTAAAGAGGGTACTACCTGCACAGCTGTCATACCGTCTGTTCAGCGTGGATGGCCAGAGGACAGAGAGGAGGAGGAGAGCATGGTCAGTCATCCTCTTGGTGAGGACACGGAAGTCTTGCCTGTTAGTAGTCTGGCACGCATGGCTGAGTTTGTTACGCTGCCTTTCCCATGACCCTCGCGTTCTCAAAATTTTGGGTGACAGTCATTACTGGTTGGTGACACTTCTAGACCCATGCTACAAGGAGAACTTTATATCTCTTATTCCTGTCTACAAAAATGGGGCTGTACCGGAAGGCCCTTGTAGCGGAACTATTAAAAAAATTCCCATCTGAAAACGCTAGCGGCAGAGGGCACACTTCGTTGGACAACCAAGGAGTACAGGCGAGAAAGACACAACTTCAATCCAGCAGAGGTAAGGGAACACTGTCAAAGTTTTGGGAGAGTTTTCGCAGCCCCTCCCATCGCACAGGCCCTGAGGCGCGGGATACTCTCACAAGGAATGCAAAGTTTGGGAAGATGCTGAGGGAGTACCTTGCCGACCGTACCAACGTCCTCCGTGATTCCTCTGTGCCTTATAATTTTTGGTATCCAAGCTGGATACGTGGAATGAACTGGCTCTCTATGCTTTGGAGATCCTGGCCTGCCCTGCCGCCAGCATTTTATCAGAGCGGGTTTTTAGTGCCGCTGGTGGAATTATAACTGATAAGCGCATCCGCCTGTCAACTGAATATGCTGATAGGCTGACTCTTATAAAAATGAACAAGGGCTGGATTGGGCCAGACTTCTCAACACCACCGAATGATAGCAGCGTAACATAAGCTCAAATCCAGTGTCTTTTCTTGGGAGGTGTATTCCCATGCACCTTTTCACACCCAGACATGGGTAAATGCTTCCTGATTTTGGCTATTTGCTCTTGTCCTCCTCCTTCTCCTCATCCTCCACCACCATATAACTGGGGTGACCGTGGTCCATGATGCAACACCCACATAATTTTTTTAAAGTTGATTTATGATGCCCGTAAAAAAAATTTTGTATACAGTATGTTCATGTATACCCCCCCAGGGGTAAATATTTGTCAGCCCATACACTTAGTGCATGGGCATTACAAGTATAGGAGGCCCGCTCCTTTCTAATGGTAACATTTTTTTATGAGGCCCTCCTCCACGTCTCTTCCAAGAGGCATTGGAGTGCCTCCAAATTTTTGCCAACCCCCTGCATTCACAGCATAGGCCAGCACTATGGGAGACCCACTTCCTAATAATGGGAACATTGTTTTGAGGAGGTCCTCTGACCTCCATGTCTCTTCAAAGGGGCACTGAAGTGCCTCCAAATTTTTGGCAACCCTTGCATTCACTGCATAGGCCAACACTATGGGAGACTCACTTCCTAATAATATGAACATTGTTTTGAGGAGGCTCTCTGGCCTCCATGTCTCTTCCAAGGGGCATTGAAGTGCCTCCAAATTTTTGGCAACCCTTGCATTCACTGCATAGGCAAACACAATGGGAGACCTACTTCCTAATAATGGGAACATTGTTTTCAGGAGGCCCTCATCTAATTCTCTTCAAAAGGGTATTGGGGTGCGTCCAAATTTTGGGCATCCCTGGCTCTCACTGCATACGCAATAACAGTATAGGAGACCCACTCTTTAGTAATGGGAACAATAAAACATAGGCGGCTGATGGCTCTCTAAGAATAGTGAGGGCCGACTGCTGGTCCTTTAAGAATAGTAAAGGCCGCCTGATGGCCCTATAAAAATAGGCTTTGCGACTTTCAGAGTCCCTCCTTCATAAATGAAACACGATGTGTCTGATGATATCTCACACACCACATGGCCCGATAAGGTTGTAAAATGTTAAAATGACATTTCCTGGTGAATGCATTTGTCACGGTTGAAAGCAAAGCAACAGTGACAAATTGCATCAAAAACGCTATGTGTGAACATAACCCATGGTGTGAAGGAGCATTTTTGTTTTTGGTTATTTATTTTGCTTTATATACAAGTCATTACCCTGGAAAGGATGTTCCTTAAAATATTTCCCAGGAAAATCCATTTTTGTTTCGTTTTGGTATGTCTTATTGTGAGTACGTAAAAGTGGCGTAATACTTCTGACAATGTTGTTGACAGAAGTGACCTGGGAGTCAGAAATGCTTCCAGGGGTCTTCCCCATGCTGTCCCCATATAATTTGAGCACTGTTCCCATCGATTTGGGCAATTTTTAGGCCCCCCAGGGGGAGCTGCCTGAAAAATGCTTGAGTTTCCCATAGACTTACATTGGGCTCGTTGCTCGGGTCGAGCACCCGAGTATTCCAATGTGCTCGACCCAAGCATCGAGCACCCGAGCATTTTAGTGTTCGCTCATTACTATAAGGGAGCTGTGGACCCACCATAATGTGTATAGGGGTGCTATGGGCCCATTATATTGTGTAGAGGGCAGTTGTGGGAATATCATATTGTGTATAGAGGAGCTGTGGGTGCATTATACTTTGTATAGGGGAGCTGTGGGCATAGCATAGTGTGTATAGGGAAGCTGTACATGGGGGTATTATTGGTATTTCTCGACCACTGTATATTGGTATTAATTGATAGGATTTTTTTGTACATATTCAAGAACTGTATGTTGTTGGAAATTCTTTCACTGTATATTGGTATTATTTGTTTTTCAGTATTTGAGTACTGTATTTTGGGATTATTTGGGCTCTGTATATTGGAATTTTAGCACTATATAATGTGTTACTGTGTGTTTGTTGTGTGTATTCTGTATTTGTTGTCTGTATTGTGTGTTTAATGTCTGTATTGTGTGTCTGATGTATTATTATGTTTGCTGTCTGTATTGTGTTTTTGTCTGTATTGTGCATTTGTGTCTCTTGTGTTGTTATTGTCTCTATTGTGTATTTTATGTTTGTATTGTGTATTTGTCTGTATTGTGTATTTGTTGTGTGTATTGTGTATTTGATGTATGTATTGTGTTTTTTTATGTCTGTATAGTGTATCAGTGATGTTGAAAGCTATGCTGTTGGCAATTTATTTTGCCATCAGGGACACCCCAGGCGAACAAGTTTCAACTGAGGTACCAAACTAAGCATACTGCCCAGTGTCAGCGTTGGCAGCAGGACGTTGCACGGTGACATCATCCAACTCTGAATCAGTGTGGCTCCTGCAATCTACTTCCGTATTATGTCAAGAAAACTTGATGAAGAGTACAACTAATGGAATTCAATATAGTCCTGGAAGATGCACCCCTATGTCGGAAGGCACTCCAGAAGCTACTGGGTAAGAGACTATGGTCGACCTGAGTATGACCAATGCTCATGATGGACCAGGATCAAAGTCCCAATGATGCCTTGGTGTTGGTATCACTTGGACAAAAGGGAAGATCAAAGCTGCAGAGATATCATAAAGTTCGGAACTTGGAATGTACGAACCATTAACCAAGGAAAACTTGACATCGTCAAAGCCAAAATGGACAGAACAAGACTCGACCTAGTTAGAATTAGCAAAGTAAGATGGACTCAATCTGGACATTTCCAGTCAAATGAACATTGTGTCTACTATTCTGGCAATGATAACTGAAGAAGAAATGGTGTTGCTTTTATTCTCAATCGAAGATTAGCCAGCACTGTCCTAAAATATTATGCTGTCAGTAATAGTCATCTCGATACCACTACAAAGAGTGCTAATTCATGTCACAGTTATCCAAGGCTACTCACCAACAACAGATGCTGAAGAGGAGGACTTAAAATTATTCTACGATCAAGTTCGAAAAGAAACTGACAAGTCGTCAAAACAAGACTTACTCATTATTATGGGAGACTTGAATGGCAAAGTGGGCCAAGGCAAATATGGACCCATTGTTGGAAACTTTGGTCTTGGTGAACAAAACGAGGCTAAAGGAAGATTTATTGACTTTTGTACTACTAATCAGCTGTTCATCATGAACACCTTCTTCCAAAATCATAAATGGAGACGCTACACATGAATATCACCGAATGGGGCCTATAAAAATCAGTTTGACTACATATATGTTCACCAAAGATAGAGGTCATCGATCATTACTGTGAAAACAAGACCAGGAGCTTACTGTAGAACTGATCATGAACTTTTGACAGCAACAATTAAAGTCAAGCTGCGTAAACAGACTAGACAACAGGTTATTTACAACTTCAAGTTGACCAACATACCTACCTGAAGTTTTTTGGAATAGTCCGATTTATAGCACTGAACATGGATGAAAGAAAGCCTGAGGAATTATGGACACATATCAAGACTATTACTACTGAAGAAACCAGAAAAACAATAAACAAGAGGCAGAAGAGACTCCTACGGCCATGGTTAACAGAAGAGATCCTAAAGATCATAAAAAAAAGCAAAAGGTAACAAGCAGAACACAGACATCAGTAAAAAACTAAAGAGAGCCATTCGATTAGACTAATAACTTTATTACCAAAAGATATGTACAGATATAGAAAGTGAACATCTGAAGGGCAAGACGAGGAAGGCATTCCAAAAGATCAAAGAGATACAACGAAAGTTTCCAACAAGAGTTGGAATGTTGAAAGACGCCAACGAGAACAAACTAACTGAGCCAGAACAGATCAAAGAAAGATGTAAAGAATGCACGGAGCACCACTACAAGAACGGGTCAATAATACGGGAAGAAACTGAAACAGGAAATTATAGCAAACCGAACATCTTTAAAGATGAATTCGTTGCTGCGATCGAGCTTCTGTCAAAAAACAAAGCGCTTTTGTGTGGCAATATTCCAATAGAACTAATAAAGTCTTCTGAAGCTGCAGTTGATGACATCACACGAAATCACAGAAATGGACAACTGGTAAATGAAGGACTGGACAAGATCTGTGTTTATTCCTAGTCGGAAGAAGAGAGATGCTACCGACTGTGGAAACTATAGGACTCATACCTCATGCCAGCAAAATACTAATAAAGATCCTACGACGTTTGCTACAGCCTTACTTTGACAAAGAGCTGTCAGGGGAACAAGCATTATTCAGAAAAGGCAGAAAAACAAGAGATGTAATTGCTAACATTAGATGAATAATGGAAGAGGCCAAAGAATACAAGGAGATCTATTTTTGCTTCATTGACTACAGCAAAATCTTCGACTGTGTTGATCAACAGAAACTTTGGAATACCATGAAGGATATGGGTGTGCCAAACCATCTGATCAGTCTCATTAGGAACCTTTTACATTGACCAAGAAGTAACAGTCTGAATGGAATACGGTGACACGGCACGGCATCGTTCAAAGTAGAGCAAGTAGTCATACTAGACTCCATCCTGTCACCATTTCACTTCAGTTTATAAGCAGAAGCTACTGTATTTTCAGGAAGATTGGACTTGCTGAAAAAGAAGAAGGATTCAAAATTTCTGGAAGAATTATCAACAGTCTTGCTCGAGCATGGGACTCCTACTTAATACAAGGAAGACAAAGATATTGACTACTGCCAGGTACGACCGGGACACTTTTGAGATGGACGGCGATGAACTGGAAGTTATAAAGGACTTCAGTCTACTCAAGATGCAGCGACGACATCGGAAGTCAATTGGTGAATAGCTACCTTAGTTGGAATCAGGGTTACTGGTTAGGGGCCAACTCAGAAGTTTTGTCCCCCCTAAGCTGAACCCCTAGCTATGCCTCTGGTTTAATGCAAGTGTATTCCAAATTTTGAACTCTTCAGTATACTTTCTTGACATCATTTTTTATGTCGGCAATTTTTTCTTTATCTACCCAAGTAAATTTGCTGAATAGGTTTTTTATTCAGTCAGTTGTTGGTAAGACTTCTGTATAGTCTATGATGTCCATATCTCCTTGTAGTGACTGTTTCTTCTTCGTTGTTTATCCATTGAGTTAGTGGGAAGTTTGCTTACTGTTTGGTAATGTGTGCTGTAATTAGCTTACTAGAGTTATTTCTGTTTAGCTGGAATCTGTCACTAGGTTTTCTCAACATAAATTAAAGCCACCACCCTTAAATGCTCTATTACCACAGTTTATCAACCTCTATTTAAGCCCTCAATTCACCCTGCATATCCTAAAAAATACCTCAAATGCTTCAGGCATGCAGTCCAGTCCGATGGGCGTCTTTTTTCTCTTTTCCCGTTGCCCCTCAGTCCTTGCAGCTGCTCTCATTGTGGCTTGATTGATGTAGATGACGTGTCTTTCTTATCTACAGATCTCTGCAAATCTTGAACATGCGCATTAGAAGCACAGGTCTGCACAGGTGTCATATGCTTTGCCCAAGAGCAGCGCAAAGTCTCATAATTAGTGTTGAGCCACCCCCGTAGTGTTCGGGTTCGGTTCGGTTCGTCGAACACCGGGATGTTCGAGGAACTGTTCGTCGAACTGTTCGTCGAACACCTTAGAACACCGTCGAACACCGTTAAAACCAATGGCAGGCAAACAAAAACACATAGAAACACATAGAAAACACCTGCAAAGGTGTCCAAAAGCTGACAAACTGCTCAGAAGACACTCTCTTTAAAAAAGCCGGCCGGCAAATTCAGCAGCGGCATACACCGGTACCCGACAATTTAGACAAGAAGGAATAGAGCATCACACATAGATTAGATAGATAGAAACATGTCAGTCACACATATAAGAAGCACAGTGACAGTGTTGGTTACTGCACTTGTCATTTAGTGTAAAGGATTTATTAAAAAAAATATTAGTGTTTTCATGCACCGTCTCTTTAAAAAAGCCGGCCGGCAATTCAGCATCTGTACCCGACAATTTAGAACAGAAAGAATAGAGCTTCACACATAGATTAGATAGATAGAAACATGTCAGTCACATATATAATAAGTACAGTGATAGTGTTGCTTACTGTACTTGTCATTTAGTGTAAAGGATTTATTTAAAAAAATAATAGTGTTTTCATGCACTGTCTCTTTAAAAAAGCCGGCCGGCAATTCAGCAGCGGTACCCGACAATTTAGAACAGAAAGATAGAGCATCACACATAGATTAGATAGATAGAAACATGTCAGTCACATATATATGAAGTACAGTGATAGTGTTGGTTACTGTACTTGTCATTTAGTATTAAGATAAAGGATTTATTATTAAAAAAATTGGCGTGGGGTTCCCCTTAATTTTAGGCTCTAGCGGAGGTTAAGCAGACGGCTGGGGCAGATGTTTGAAGCCTGGGAAGGGGGTAATACCCACGGAGCTTCCCAGGCTACTAATATCAGCCTCCAGCTGAATACATAGCCTTTACTAGCTATTAAAATGGGGGACCCCCCCCAAAAAATGACGTGGGGTCCCCCCTAATTTAATAGCTAGCAAAGGCTAGGCAGACAGCTGGGGGCTGATATTAATAGCCCAGGAAGGGAGCCATGAATATTGGCCCCCTCCCAGGCTAGAAACACCAGCCGTCAGCCGCCCCAGAAATGGCGCATTCATAGGATGCGCCAATTCTGGCACTTAGCCTCGCTCTTCCACGCTGCCCTGGTGCGGTGGCAGGGGGTAATAGGGTTGGGGTTGATGTCAGCTTATAATGCCAGCTGACATCAAGCCCAGGTTAGTAATGGAGAGGCGTCTATAAGACACCCCCATTACTAACCCCATAGTCAAAGTTAAAAAAAACACAAACACCCAGAATAAAGTCCTTTAATTGAAATAAAGACACAATCCTTTATTGTTCTAAATTAAACCATACTTACCATCACGCCCATTCCAGCTGAAGCCAACGATCTCCTGCAATAAAAGAAAAATAATAAAGCAACCTCATCCTTACCTTTCCATGGTTCCCACGACAGCTTCAGCTCTGCTACATCGAGATGACAGGCTGGACCGCAGCAGAACGCTGCCATCCAGCCTGTCATCCCGCAGACACTGAGAAGCGCAGGCTTGCTTGCGCTGCTCAGCGTCTCTCTGTGACGACATCCAGATGAGCCGAGTTCATGTCCAATGAACTCGGCTCACCTCATGCACGTCACTGACAGCGTGGGAAAATTCTCACGCTGAAGCGCTGATTGCAGGAGAATTTTCCCACGCTGTCAGTGACGTGCATGAGGTGAGCTGAGTTCATTGGACATGAGCTCACCTCATGCACATCACTGACAGCGTGGGAGTATTCTCCTGCACTCAGCACTTCAGCGTGAGAATTTTCCCACGCTGTCAGTGACGTGCATGAGGTGAGCCGAGTTCATTGGACATGACCTCGGCTCATCTGGATGCCGTCACAGCGAGACAGTGAGGAGCGCAAGCATGCCTGCGCTTCTCAGTGTCTGCGGGATGACAGACTGGATTGCAGCGTTCTGCTGCGGTCCAGCCAGTCATCTCGATGTAGCAGAGCTGAAGCTGTCGTGGGAACCATGGAAAGGTAAGGATGAGGTTGCTTTATTATTTTTCTTTTATTGCAGGAGATCGTTGGCTTCAGCTGGAATGGGTGTGATGGTAAGTATGGTTTAATTTAGAACAATAAAGAATTGTGTCTTTATTTCAATTAAAGGACTTTATTCTGGGTGTTGTGTTTTTTTTAAATACTTTACTAGAAATTCATGGCGGTCATGTCTAATACTGGCGTGACCCCATGAATTTTGGGCTTGGGGCCAGCTGATAATACCAAGCTGGCCCTAACCCCTTTATTACCCAGTGAGCCACCGCACCAGGGCCCTGGATGAGTTGGGTACAGCGCCAGAAGATGGCGCTTCTATGAACGCGCCATTTTCCGGGGTGGCTGCGGACTGCAATTTGTAGCGGGGGGGGGCCCAGAAAGCTTGGGCCTCCCTGCGCTGCAGATTCCAGCCCCCAGCTGCCTAGTTGTACCTGGCTGGACACAAAAATAGGGCGAAGCCCCACGTACTTTTTTTTTAATTATTTCATGAAATTCATGAAATAATTAAGAAAAAAAGGGCTTCCCTATATTGTTGTGTCCGGCCAGGTACAAATAGGCAGCTGGTGGATGGGGGCAGCCCGTTCCTGCCTGCTGTACCTGGCTGGACACAAATATAGTGCGAAGCCCCACTTCAATTTTTTTAAATTATTTCAGGAAATTCATGAAATAATTTAAAAAAAATTGACGTGGGGCTTCGCACTATATTTGTGTCCAGCCAGGTACAGCAGGCAGGAACGGGCTGCCCCCAACCACCAGCTGCCTATTTGTACCTGGCCGGACACAACAATATAGGGAAGCCCTTTTTTTCTTAATTATTTCATGAAATAATTTAAAGAAAATTGACGTGGGGCTTCGCCCTGTTTTTGTGTCCAGCCAGGTACAACTAGGCAGCTGGGGGCTGGAATCCGCAGCGCAGGGAGGCCCAAGCTTTCTGGGCCACCCCCGCTGCAAATTGCAGTCCGCAGCCACCCCGGAAAATGGCGCGTTCATAGAAGCGCCATCTTCTGGCGCTGTACCCAACTCATCCAGGGCCCTGATGCGGTGGCTCACTGGGTAATAAAGGGGTTAGGGCCAGCTTGGCATTATCAGCTGGCCCTAAGCCCGAAATTCATGGGGTCACGCCAATATTAGACATGACCACCATGAATTTCTAGTAAAGTATTTAAAAAAAACACAACACCCAGAAAAAAGTCCTTTAATTGAAATAAACACACAATTCTTTATTGTTCTAAATTAAACCATACTTACCATCACGCCCATTCCAGCTGAAGCCAACGATCTCCTGAAATAAAAGAAAAATAATAAAGCAACATCATCCTTACCTTTCCATGGTTCCCATGACAGCTTCAGCTCTGCTACATCGAGATGACAGGCTGGACCGCAGCAGAACGCTGCCATCCTGCCTGTCATCCCGCAGACACTGAGAAGCGCAGGCTTGCTTGCGCTCCACAGTGTCTCTCTGTGAGGGCATCCAGATGAGCCGAGTTAATGTCCAATGAACTCGGCTCACCTCATGCACGTCACTGACAGCGTGGGAAAATTCTCCTGCACTCACCGCTTCAGCGTGGGAGAATTCTCACACTGAAGCGCTGAGTGCAGGAGAATTCTCCCACGCTGTCAGTGACGTGCAGGAGGTGAGCTGAGTTCATTGGACATGAGCTCACCTTATGCACGTCACTGACAGCGTGGGAAAATTCTCCTGCACTCAGCGCTTCAGCGGGAGAATTCTCACGCTGAAGCGCTGAGTGCAGGAGAATTTTCCCACGCTGTCAGTGACGTGCATGAGGTGAGCCGAGTTCATTGGACATGAACTCGGCTCATCTGGATGTCGTCACAGAGAGACGCTGAGCAGCGCAAGTAAGCCTGCGCTTCTCAGTGTCTGCGGGATGAGAGGCTGGATGGCAGCGTTCCGCTGCGGTCCAGCCTGTCATCTCGATGTAGCAGAGCTGAAGCTGTCGTGGGAACCATGGAAAGGTAAGGATGAGGTTGCTTTATTATTTTTCTTTTATTGCAGGAGATCGTTGGCTTCAGCTGGAATGGGCGTGACGGTAAGTATGGTTTAATTTAGAACAATAAAGGATTGTGTCTTTATTTCAATTAAAGGACTTTATTCTGGGTGTTTGTGTTTTTTTTTAACTTTGACTATGGGGTTAGTAATGGGGGTGTCTTATAGACGCCTCTCCATTACTAACCTGGGCTTGATGTCAGCTGGCATTATAAGCTGACATCAACCCCAACCCTATTACCCCCTGCCACCGCACCAGGGCAGCGTGGAAGAGCGAGGCTAAGTGCCAGAATTGGCGCATCCTATGAATGCGCCATTTCTGGGGCGGCTGACGGCTGGTGTTTCTAGCCTGGGAGGGGGCCAATATTCATGGCTCCCTTCCTGGGCTATTAATATCAGCCCCCAGCTGTCTGCCTAGCCTTTGCTAGCTATTAAATTAGGGGGGACCCCACGTCATTTTTTTGGGGGGGTCCCCCATTTTAATAGCTAGTAAAGGCTATGTATTCAGCTGGGGGCTGATATTAGTAGCCTGGGAAGCTCCGTGGGTATTACCCCCTTCCCAGGCTTCAAACATCTGCCCCAGCCGTCTGCTTAACCTCCGCTAGAGCCTAAAATTAAGGGGAACCCCACGCCAATTTTTTTAATAATAAATCCTTTATTTTAATACTAAATGACAAGTACAGTAACCAACACTATCACAGTACTTCATATATATGTGACTGACATGTTTCTATCTATCTAATCTATGTGTGAAGCTCTATTCTGTCTGTTATAAATTGTCGGGTACCGCTGCTGAATTGCCGGCCGGCTTTTTTAAAGAGACGGTGCATGAAAACACTATTATTTTTTTTGATAAATCCTTTACGCTAAATGACAAGTACAGTAAGCAGCACTTTCACTGTACTTCGTATATATGTGACTGACATGTTTATATCTATCTAATCTATGTGTGAAGCTCTATTCTTTCGGTTCTAAATTGTCGGGTACCGGTGTATGCCGCTGCTGAATTGCCGGCTTTTCATGTTTCACTGTTGGCACTGTTCCCATCGATTTGGGCAATCACTGTAATGCCACAACCACCATGGCTGTGGCATTACAGTGAGTGGCAGACAATCCCTGCATGATTGGTGCTCTAAATAGCGCCAGACATGCAGGACACGCTTTTGGTGCACGAACAGTTATCGAACATAACCTCGAACAGCCGAATTTTTTGCAAATCGTTCGGGTTCGTCGAACAACTCGAACACCGCCCAAAACAGCTCGAATTTGAGATTGGCGAACAGTTCTAGTCGAACACCGCTCATCTCTACTCATAATGCGCATGCGTCAGTATCGACGTCACTTCCAGGTTAATAGGTGCTGGCAGAAAAATAAAAAGTTATCACTCATGGAAGAAGGCAAGGAAAAAATAAAAGAGCCACAACAAAAATTCGCTCAGTCCTTAACGGGTTAAAGGGAACCTGTTACCTCCAAAAATGCTATTTAATTGCAGGTATAGTGGTAGTTTTCAGGCGAATAGCATTTAAATCATGCAATGCTGCTTTACTGAAAATAACTGCTGCAGCCATCGGCACGATGTCCCTGTCCCATGACTGACACCAGCTCTGCAGTGTGCGTGTGTAGACCAGACTGTCAGGCTATGTGCCCACGTTGCAGAAATGAAGCAGAAAATTTCTGCTTCATTTCTGCAAGTCCTCTCCCGGAAAAACGCATGCAGAATTCCGCATGCGTTTATCGCGCGTTTTCCACATGCGGAATTGCCTTGCGTTTTTTATGCATTGGACAAAGGCAATTCTGCTTGCGGAAACGCAAAATTAATTGACATGCTGCGGATTTTTGAACGCAGCATAAACGCTGCGGAAAAATCCGCAGCATGTGCATAGAACTTGCGGAATCCCATTGGGGACCATGGGGTGCGGGTTACCAAGCGTTTTACAAGCATTTCCGCTGCGGAAATTCCGCATCAAAAACGCTTGAAAAACGCTACGTGGGCACGCAGCCTCAGGCTAGGTGCTCAAGCTTTAGGCTATGTGCCCACGTTGCAGAAATGAAGCAGAAAATTTCTGCTTCATTTCTGCAAGTCCTCTCCCGGAAAAACGCATGCAGAATTCCGCACGCGTTTATCGCGCGTTTATCGCGCGTTTTCCACATGCGGAATTGCCTTGCGTTTTTTATGCATTGGACAAAGGCAATTCTGCTTGCGGAAACGCAAAATTAATTGGCATGCTGCGGATTTTTGAACGCAGCATAAACGCTGCGGAAAAATCCGCAGCATGTGCATAGAACTTGCGGAATCCCATTGGGGACCATGGGGTGCGGGTTACCAAGCGTTTTACAAGCGTTTCCGCTGCGGAAATTCCGCATCAAAAACGCTTGAAAAACGCTACATGGGCACGCAGCCTTAGAGCAGTGTTTACAAGTTCTATGTAAACAGTTTGCCACCACTGCACTCCTTGTTTACGAGACTGTCCACTGCTGATACACTTCAGCAGTGGCTGGTAATCTAGGAAACAAACAACAGAATTCAAAATTCCTCCATTCTTGATAACGGAGAGGATTTTTTTTCCGAATTCACACATCCATAAAACCGAATTCACACATCCATGTTGCGCGATCCGAGTACATATCACGATGAATGCATAAGTTGTGTGTCTCCAGACCCGAACTTGATACCCTCATACAGTACAGACCAGTTTGGACACACCTTCACCTTCAAGAGAATGCCAAGAATGTGCAAAGCAGTCATCAAAGCAAAAGGTGGCTACTTTGAGGAACCTAGAATATAAGATATATTTTCAGTTGTTTCACACTTTTTTGTTAAGTATATAATTCCACATGTGTTAATTCATAGTTTTGATGCCTTCAGTGTGAATGTACAATTTTCATAGTCATGAAAATACATAAAAATCTTTAAATGAGAAGGTGTGTCCAAACTTTTGGTCCGTACTGTATATGCTCACCAAATATATGTGTGAATATAGCCTAAATTGTTTGTTATCACAAACAATTTTTACCATTTATGATGATGAGAAAGCCTCTATTTTTCACTTCATGGTTTAGGATGAGTGTAGGGTGAGTGAACTCAGTTGAAAAGGTTCAACATGTAGCTAAAATCTGTGTTGTGTGTGCACTGACCCTGACCCAAGCCTTCCACTTACCTCTCTTTTTGTCACTTCCTCACACCTCCTGAGCACATCATCTGTTAATCTTTGCTCCCTGATCCATCCTGGCTGGCTAAATATTAATACATGCTGTACTAAGGCAACATTAGAATTACTTATTTACTTTGTATTTGAAGCATGGAACATTGGAATGATATTTGCATGAGTGTTATTTTGTGTGTATTAGTTCAGTAGTACAATGTCACTCTGTACTTTAAGTAGTCTCTTTGATTTCTTGTTTCATGTTAAACACTCCAAAAGACATTTCTATTGCTTAAACTGAAGCCCCACATTAATCCCACTTTTAGAATTGCAGGGTTATGTGGTTTCCGCTCACTTTCACATCGGGAGGTGATGAGGGTCAAAATAACCCTCTTAGTAATTACTAAGACAATTCCCTAATTTAATTTCACTATAGGAAATCATGTAATCGCCTTGTAGGCATGTAATTTCACACAGGATAGTTTAGTTGTGAATGTAACTTTTAACTCCTTAGAGACCAATTCTGAGAGGATCTTAAAAAACTAACTACAATTTTTAGTTGTTGCCTCTCTGTAAAAGCCATAACTTTTTTTTATATTATTATTTTATTGGCTATATACACAGCAAAGGTTCATTCACACTGTGGATATTATCCTTAGCATGTGCATGAGATTTCTAAAATTGTTATGCACAATGCTGGTGCTGTAAAACGAGAGATTTTCTAGCACTCATTGAAACGATCATTAACCTCTTCAGAAGTGTCATAAATGGAGGTATAGTTATAGATATCAAAGGCTGGGAGCCTTGGATCACTACCTGCACTCCTCGCTGTGAACAGGTAATTGAAGCAGGTTATCTGATGGAGAGCAGACAAGGCGTCTGTAAACAGAGTAATTAACAGGTAGCTGTCAGTTTTTGGAAGCGGAAAGTTTGTACACCAAAGAGGTGCTAATCAATGCTCTCACCTTGTGTAGCCATTGTGACAGTGTCACTGGTTTTATATGTGAGGGGAGGTATGTGTCACTCAGGATGCTCTCCTGTGTGAACTAAGACCTACTTTATTTTTCTGCCTAACTTTCCCCTGTTCCCACCTTCTAAATATTATTAAGAATCTGCTCCCTCCTATTCATCTGTCTCCACACCCTCCATGCACCCTATAACTGCACTTGATACTTGATTATTCAACTTAAACATACGGGCTGATGACCAGATCATGCAGCTTTATATGAAAATCCCTATTTATTATAATTGACAGACCTGAAATAACAAGCACTTTTCACCTATTGTGTCCCCCTATTCCCTCGTAGATTGTAAGCTTGCGAGCAGGACCCTCACTCCTAATGTAACCTTGTATTGAATTTATTGTCTGTATATGTCCCCGCTTAATTGTAAAGTGCTGTGGAATGTGTTGGCGCAATATAAATAAAAATTATTATTATTAGTGCGGAAACTAAGTATTTGATACACTGCCGATTTTGCAAGTTTTCCCACCTACAAAGAATGGAGAGGCCTGTAATTTTTATGGCAGGTACACTTCAACAGTGAGAAACAGCATCTTAAAAAAATCCAGAAAATCACATTGTATGCTTTTTACATAATTAGTTTGCATTTTATTGCATGAAATAAGTATTTCATACAATAGAAAAACAACTTGATATTTGGTACAGAAACCTTTGTTTGCAATTACAGAGTTCAGATGTTTCCTGTAGGTCTTGACCAAGTTTGCAGCAGGGATTTTGGCCCACTCCTCCATATGCCCGCTCACAGCCCATCAATCAGGGGGAGCGCATCACTGGGTCACTCCCAGCTGCAGCCGGAACTTGATATGACATCAGCGGATGTCGGAGCCGGCTGCAGCCGGGGTCACGTGATGCCTGGTGAGCTGCCAGCGATAGTTCCGCTTACAGGTAATAAAGAGCATGCAAGGTATTTACAAAAAGACTTGTTGCCACAATTTAAATCCATGGGGGCAATGTTAATAGTTGTGGACAACCTCTTTAAACACCAGGGGTACTTGGCAAAGCCCTGAAAGTGATCACAGCTCTCCCTTGAGACTGAGATGGAGACTATGAGGCCATAAAACAAGCCTTAATAAGGAAGTATCAGTTGACCCCAGAGGTATACCGCAAAAGATTTTTGACCCTCCAACGTGGACCTAACAACAGCTGCATTGATGTGGTGGATGGACTAAGAATCAACCTCGAGCAGTGGGTTCTTGGATTATCTTTTACTACCTTCGAGGACTTGAAGAACCAATCTTTGCACCTTTGCCCTGTGGAGGTGTGCCAGTTTGAAACAGACCGGGAGCAAAAGGATGCAGACTAGGCATCATGGATTGCAGATGTCTATGTGGCCAGCCATACACCCGAGCGGTGGAAGTCGGCAGTTGCTAGAGGACAAAGTGGTAAGCTGATAAGCAACACCCTTATACCTGTCCACAGACCCTGAGGGTTCTGACCCATCTCCCAGCTCCTAGCCTGCATTTAATTCCCACAGGTGTTTTGAGTGCAACAATGTGGGACAGTACTACTTGCCCTAACCATAAGAAAAGTGCTCCTTGCCCATGCACCTGTCTCCTCTCCAGCTGTTTTTAGTTTGTGGGTGGGTTAGAGGGGAAACCCAGTGACAACTTACAGTCCATTACTGTTGGTAATACTGCAACTTTAAGATTGAGAAACACCAGGTAGTATTTTACATTTTTTTTGTCAAGAACTTATTTCCACATGTATATCATCCCAGGGAAAACCTAGACTGTCACCAGAATCAGAGGAGTCAACTCCTTGTTGCTGATGGCAAGGGTGTACATTGACTGGGATGCAGTGAGGGAGTTAAAGAAAGTGGAGGAGAACTGGAGAACATTCCTACAAATGTCCTACTAGGTACTGATCTGGAACGATTGGTATCAAAGTATTTTTTCGATGATATTTCAAACTCTGTGATCTAAAATGTCAGAAGTTTGTTCCATGCTGCTCTAAACATACCCACAAATCCTAAGTAGGGCGAGAATATCTTGGTTATATTACCCTGTGTATGCCAGAGTGCAAGAAAAGTACCTATCAGGTGCTCGGCAAAGCTGAGTTTCGTGTGTGATTCGTGTGTGTAGACATCTCGCTGGCTTATCAAAACGGTGAACGGTGGCAATGAAAAGTGTGGTGTGGATGTATGAACTGGCTATGGGGTGTGCTTAGCTCATTGTAAACCTATTGTGATAAGTGAGTGGATGAGTGAATGTGTGAAGCAGAGTCCCCCTTTACCGTAACATCCAAGGCACATGTTCTGCAAGTGGTGTCGTGTCAAGTTAGTGACGACATAGAGGGCTGATCCTGACAAGCAGCAATGCCAAAGGAACACTAAATACTAATCACCTGCACTGGCCGTCATCTAAAGACAGTCTTTGCGGACCTAATTTTAATGTAAGGCGAGATGAGCATCTCGTGTCAGGTGGCCGTCTGGGGTGCCTGTCAGGGGAGCGAGATGCAGCCACTTTTTGTAATTAATGTATTTGCGTCTTATAGCCACAAATGCAATTTAGATAAGAGTCGTGCTTTGGCACCACAGAGGCAAGGGAGGACTAATCAGTTCCTCGCTCCGACATGCAGCAGCATGATGAGGTCACCTCATCACGCTGCTGACTCCACCGCAGTGGTAAAGGTAAGTGCTCTATGGATCCAAATCTTGATAAGAATTACACTAAGCAAGGAGAAGAGGTGGTTAGGGTACAGTATAGAGATGGGACAGTGTAGGGATGGGGGTATAGTATAGAGAGGAGCAGAATAGATTGGAGGCAGAATTGAGAGTAGACATATTTTAGATAGCTGGCGGTGTAGAAAGGGGCAGTGTAGGGGGGGCAGTATAGAGGGGTCAGTATAGGTAGGTGTCACAAATGTCACAGTATAGACAGAGGACAGTAGAGGGCACAATATAGAGAGGGGCAGTGTAGGGAGGGGGCATAGTATAGAGAGGAAAAATCATTGTGATTTGGTCCTTATGAAGAGGTTTGAAAACCTTGAAACGCGTTGACACAATAAACCGCATTCATGCTTCACCTTTGTGTGTAATCGTTCCTTTGAACTGTCGCGCAGACTCTGAACCAGTGTATTCCTCGTTTATTGCATAGTATAGAGAGGAGGCATACTGTAGATGGGGCAGTATATAAAAGAAGCATAGTATATACAGGGACGGTATAGCAGTATAGACAGGGTACATAGTTTAGATAAGGGGCAAAATAGAGAAGAGGTAGTAGAGAGAGGGGGATTTGGATAGAGAGGGGTCATGGTATAGACAGAGAGCACAGTATAGAGATGGGGTATAGTAAAGACAGGTGGCAGTACAGAGAAGGGGAAGTATTGAGATGGCATAGTATTAAGAAGGAGTAGTTTAGACAGGAGGCAAAGTATAGAGAGGGGGCAGTATGGAGAGGTGGCAGCGTGAATTGGACACACTGAACATAGGGACAGAATAGAGAGGCCAGCCTGGAGATAGGGGCAGCTTTGGGGAAAGTAAAGGGGACAGCATGAAGTTGGTATAGTGTGGAGGTTATAGGTCTAAGAGGTAATGATGTGTTATCATAGTTCATAAAGGCAGACATTGTGTAAGTTATAGTTCATAAGGGCGGACAGGTTGACATTTATGTTTCATAAAGGAGGATAGTGTGAATGTGATCGTTCATAAAGGCAGACAGTGTGTAAGTTATAGTCCATAAGGTCTGACATTGTTCCAATGTTTGTTAACCTGCATCCTGTCTGCTATCCAGAGCCGCACAGTCTGTATCAGTACCAAGTGGCCATCCTATCTGCTATCCTGAGCCGCACAGTCTGTACTGGTACCATGTGGCCATTCTGTCTGCTATCCACAGCTGCACAGTCTGTACTTGTTCCAAGTGGCCGTCCTGCCCTGTATAGAACTCAGTACCCAAACTAACGTATCTGACCCTGCTACTGCCGGACACAGCCCTGGAGTGGTACCTGGCAGCTACATGTCACACAAGCCTGACCACACCATCAGAGGCTCCAGTGAACACAAGATAGCTGCTTAGGTACGCCCCTCCAAAGTAACCCCGGTCCGAAGCGCAGTGGATCCACGGTCCACTAGCTTTACAGGTGCTCTGTGTACAGTGGGTACGGAAAGTATTCAGACCCCTTTAAAATTTTCACTCTTTATTTCTTTGCAGCCATTTGGTAAATTCTAAAAAGTTCATTTTTCTTCTCATTAAAGTACACTCTGCACCCCATCTTGACTGAAAAAAACAGAAATGTAGACATTTTTGCAAATTTATTAAAAAAGAAAAACTGAAATGTCACATGGTCATAAGTATTCAGACCCTTAGCTCAGACACTCATATTTAAGTCACATGCTGTCCATTTCCTTGTGATCTTCCTAGAGATGGTCTACTCCTTCATTGGAGTCCAGCTGTGTTTTATTAAACTGATAGGACTTGATTTGGAAAGGCACACACCTCCCTATATAAGACTTCACAGCTCACAGTGCATGTCAGACCAAATGATAATCATGAGCTCAAAGCAACTGCCCAAGGGGCTCAGAGACAGAATTGTGGCAAGGCACAGATCTGGCCAAGGTTATAAAAGAATTTCTGCATTACTCAATGTTCCTAAGAGCACAGTGGCCTCCATAATCCTTAAATGGAAGAAGTTTGGGACCACCAGAAGTCTTCCTAGACCTGGCTGTCCAGCCAAACTGAGCAATCGTGGGAGAAGAGCCTTGGTGAGAGAGGTAAAGAAGAACCCCAAGATCACTGTGGCTGAGCTCCAGAGATGCAGTAGGGAGATGGGAGAAAGTTCCACAAAGTCAACTATCACTGCAGCCCTCCACCAGTCGGGCGTTTATGGCAGAGTGGCCCGACGGAAGCCTGTACCCAGTACAAGACATATGAAAACCCACATAGAGTTTGCTCAAAAACACATGAAGGACTCCCAGACTATGAGAATTAGATTCTCTGGCCTGATGAGACAAAGATAGAACTTTTTGGTGATAACTGTAAGCGGTATGTGTGGAGAAAATGAGGCACTGCTCATCACCTGCCCAATACAATCCCAATAGTGAAACATGGTGGTGGCAGCATCATGCTATGGGGGTGTTTTTCAGCTGCACGGACAGGACGACTGGTTGCAATTAAAGGAAACATGAATGCGACCAAGTACAGAGACATCCTGAATGAAAACCTCCTCCAGAGTGCTCTGGACCTCAGACTTGGCCGAAGTTCACCTTCCAAAAAGACAATGACCCTGACACACAGCTAAAATAACAAAGGAGTGGCTTCAGAACAAATCTGTGACCATTATTGACTGGCCCAGCCAGAGCCCTGACCTAAACCCAATTGAGCATCTCTGGAGAGTCCTGAAAATGGCTGTCCACCAACGTTCACTATCCAACCTGACGGAACTGGAGAGGATCTGCAAGGAAGAATGGCAGAGGATCCCCAAATACAGGTGTCAAAAAACTTGTTGCATCACTCCCAAGAAGACTCATGGCTGTACTAGCTCAAAAGGGTGCTTCTACTCAATACTGAGCAAAGGGTCTGAATACTTATGACCATGTGATAGTTCAGTTTTTATTTAGTTATATAGATTTTTTTTCCTCTGTGATGTTTTTTGAATTTATGTCCTCTAGTAAGCCGTTCATATACTGCAGTACTCTTGTATTTGTCAAGCCGGCATCTTGCACGCCTTCTCAGCACCGATCTACTGTTAGGAACTGTGGTTCTGTGCTCCCACCTGGGAATGGATCTGGTCCAGTGCTATGCTACTTTGTCCTGACCCTGGAGGCGGTGCTACCACGTGCACAGGGAAACTGTCCCAATCTTATGGAGCGTTGCGTTCTGGAGTAATAGGATGTGTGGGGACATGGGACGCCATATCTCCCACAGATTTCACTGCCCGGGGAACATGGTTGCTGTGTTCCCTGGGTGCCAGGCAACGCAGGATGCTGCTGTGTCTTGCTCTAAACAGTGGTGGGATTGTGTCCATTCTGCTGTGCAAGTTAGCAGGGAGTGGTTGTCTGGGGATGATTGGGAGGTATTCAACACCTGATCATGTCCTTCAGCATTAGGTGGGCTATTTAACCCTGTTCCCAGCTCAGGCCTGTGCTGTTTCCTATGTGCTGTGGTGAGTGGTGGTAGCAGTAATGGTTGCTATCTCTTCAGGGGTTTTGTTATGGGTCTTCTCCTTCTCTCTTCTTGCTACACTTCCTGGGGTTCTTGCAGAGAAACAAACCTGGTTCTTAACTAGGGCTCACCTAGGTGGGCAGCTTGTGCCAAGTGTGTCTGTGGCTGTGCATTTGGTTTGGTACGAGTCTTGCTGGATCTCTCTGCAGTAGCGCATAACACCTACTCACTGCATTCACCACTCTGTTTCTCCAGCGTCAGACCATCTCACTTAGCTGCCTAGTGTTTACTGCCAGCTCTGCTCCTAAAGAATCTCCACCTGGCTAGAGGCAGGTGCAGCTCAGTATACTTTATGCTTCTGTACCACGGAGGCGGAGCTGGCATGGAATGAAGTAGTTCTGGTGTTGACCTTCTGGCAGGATCTGTCTGGTGGTATTAGGGATGAGTTAGCAGGCAGAGATTTACTTTCCTCTCTGGATGCCCTTACATACCTGGCTACTAGAATTGATCTTTGCTTCCATGATCGAGCTCTGGAATAAGCTTGAGAACCTTCTCATGTCAATTGACCAACTAGGTTGGCCCCAACCTTCCAGTACTCCTTGCTGCCGCAAGCCACACCTACTGCTATTTAGCCAATGCAAGTGGAGCGGGCAAGTCTTTCTGTACAAGAGCGACAGTGTAAGTTTACAGAAAATGTGTGCATGTACTGTGGAAGAGAGGGACATTACATTCGCCAGTGCCCAGTGAGGCTCAGAAGCCTCCAGCGCCTTGGGACAGTCAGAGAGATGACCCTGGCTGGTAAAGTTAGGTATCCAAAACTTTTGACCCAAGTCACCTTGTTTTGTGGAAAGAGGTTTCTCTCAGCGGCAGCCCATTTAGATTCTGGATCGACTGCCAACCTCATCCGCTTCCTACGCGACAGCTAATTCGTCTCCTGGTTGATGCCTCCATTGACAGGCTGAGCCTATTCGTCATGTCACGCTGCCAGTCACCCTGCAGTTTGTAACCCAGCACTCTGAAATGATCTCTTTTAACGTGCTACCTAGCTCTGTAAACTCGCTCTGGTTGTTGACTGGTCCACCAGTCAGGTGCTTTAATGGAGATCGTCGTGTTCTACCAACTGCCTTGCCAAGGTCTTGCCCAAGTCCCTGCCTTCCATGCTGTCCCAACTTCCTTCCCTATCTGAGACCCATGTCTTTTCTATATCCTTGGACACGTTTGATTCTGAAGAGGAATCACATTTTTAACCCAGCTAGGATTGTTGAACCAGCTCCTATTCTTGTAAAAGATTTCTCTCTGGATAAGACCTTTGCTTCAACTAGGAGGAGGAGAATTCTGACCTGGGGACATGAGTCCAAGCAGCCCAAGGATGTTCGGGACTTTGTAACTGCCTGTCCACAGTGCGATAGTAATAAGTCCTCCAGGAACAAGCCTTCTGAAAATGTCTGCACCCCTACTATTCCTGGGAGGTTTCCTCAGTGGTCTGGCCTAAAAAGGGGGAGCCTAAGGGGGGGTAAGTACTGTCACACTGGTGTCTCGCATGCCTTCTCAGCGCCGCCCTACTGACTGCATTCACTGTTCTGCTTCCCCAGCATCAGACCATCTCCCTGAGCTGCTTTGTGCTCACTAACAGCTCTGCTCCTAGAGAATCTCCACCTGGCTAGAGGGAGGCTCTGCCAGATCCTACAGGAATTTAACCCTGCAGGGTTTGCCTTCCCCAGCCTTTCCCTAAGCAGCAGCAAGTATATTAAGCAGCTTTTTCCACCACTCCTTGCCTGATCGTTGGTTCCCAGTTGGTTGTCTCTGGTTCCTGTGGGTGCCTGTTTGTTCTGTCTCTCCTATTATTGTTTTGGTTTATATACCAGTTTTGTCTGACTTCTCTGCTCCTGACCTCGGCTTTATACTCTGATCCTGTGCTGCCTGCCTGATACCCGATTGTCTGACCACTTCTTTGCCTTCATCCTCCTGTACCTCTTGCTCGTGTAAGCATGTGCTGGGTAAGCCCGGCCTGTAGCGCAATGAGTCCACACTCGCCCACCAGCCTTACACTATTGCAATATATAGTATAAGCAATCCGATGACTGCTGATTCAAGTCCCCAAAGGGGACTATATAATAATGAATACTCTAAAAGAAAACCCCCAGAAACAATCACAGAATTGGATTGGTTCTCTGCAGGTTTATATTGCCCCACAGGGAAGGGTTTTATTTCAGTTTTTGCCTCAGGCAGCAGAAAAGCGAATAGAACATTTATGTAGCTAAAGCTAGGGTATAGATACCTCAAAATTAGAGTAGTTATCGCTATAGGTACAATATCAGATTAGTTAAAATTGTAACCTTTATTATTTATTCATTAAAAACAAAATTTAAAGTGCAAAATAGTGCCACAGATGAACCAAACACCAACACAAGTGATGAGATCACCAGTGCCTCCAACGACAAAACAAGTCTCCTGTCAGAGACAGTAACAAGTGTGGCACCCTGCTGCGCACAGGTACCACAGGACCCAGGGTGCATGGACGGACTTCTCCACAAGAGGCCCACATTACATACAAACACCTCCACCCTTCCACCTCACACCACCAGAGGGAGCGCGTTGGGGATATATATATGGAGGGTGGAGCCAGGCAGTTCAGTTAGTTGTTAGTAGTCAGACAGAGAGAGTCTGAGAGCGTGCTGACGCTGACAGCAGCGAAGACGCAGCTCGTCTGCTGCTGAGTACTGAGGGACCCGAGTGTGGCCGAAGGCAAGAGGAGAAAGGAGAGAGGAGTTGAGGGGGCAGAAGAGCATCATAGGCTCACCCCGATATACAAACCGGACACCGGGTCCGCGCCTACATGGTCCCTTTATACCCAGTAGGATTCACCGGCATCCCAGGAGGACTACAAGTCCCTGGCTGACCTGAAGCTAGACCCATTACAGGACCAGGAACTACAAGGCCCCAGCGTCCAGGGAGAGTGGTTACCAACAGAAGGTCCTACTACCGAGCGACAGGTGAAGGAACAACACGACACATAAGCTAGGCCCAGTTACAGGCTGGCGAGGAGCATACAGAGAGGCAGACACGGACCAGGAGGCCTTATACTCGCTCACTGGGGAGAAGTCCTGAAGTGCACCCATCCTACTGAGTACCCTGGACCGTACCTGACATCCGCACCAGTAAAGGTATTGAAGCGAATCCCCTGTCTCTGTCAGTTACTCCTGCTGCGCCATCCCGCCTGCACTACAAGTCCCAGCATCACCACCATCAAACTCCACACTGCCCCGGGGGCCCGCCCCACCTGTGGGGAGCAGAAACACCTCAGCTGCCATGCCATAATGTCATTGACCAATATATACCAAAATGGTCATTCCTTTTCAATAATTGCCAGTATGGCTTGTATGTTTTAGGTATAGTGTTGCAGCCAGTCTTAATCATATCTGACTAGTGATGAGCAAGCACTAAAATGCTCGGGTGCTCGATGCTCGGGTCGAGCACATTGGAATACGCGGGTGCTCGACCCGAGCAACGAGCCCAATGTAAGTCTATGGGAAACTCGAGCATTTTCAGGCGGCTCCCCCAGGCGGTCTGCAGAGGGCCTAAAAATTGCCCAAATCGATGGGAACAGTGCTCAAATGACATGGGGACAGCATGGGGAAGACCCCTGGAAGCATTTCTGACTCCCAGGTAAGTTCTGTCAACAACGTTGTCAGAGGTATGACGCCACTTTTATGGATTCACAATAAAACATACCAAAACGAAACCAAATTGGATTTTCCTGGGAAATATGTTAAGGAACATCCTTTCCAGGGTAATGACTTTAAAACCAAGCAATGTGAACTGAGGTCTAAGATGGTAGACATGCAAGAAATAGGAGCATGTTCACACTAGCAAAAAGAAGCAAAACCTACAAAAGACAAAAATATATCTCATACCCTACCATCATTATATATAAATGTAAAGCAAAGTTGCATAATAAATATAGGGTACTTAGTGAACTATTTTTGATCAAAACAAGTATACAAGCCGTCCCACCAGCGGCAAGGTGACCCTAAATTGGGACGGTACCTATACTGCCTATATTAAAAACCTTACTGTATATCAAAGTTGAAGTAATGCATATAAAAGGGTAGACAAATAGGACCGGGTCCCAACTCCAGACCACCCAGGCCCGTGGTAAGCTACATATATACCAATCAGCTCAACAAAGGGGATGCCACACCCTTAAATTGCACAGAATGCAAACAAGACAAAAAACCAAGCAATGTGAACTGAGGTCTAAGATGGTAGACATGCAAGAAATAGGAGCATGTTCACACTAGCAAAAAGAAGCAAAACCTACAAAAGACAAAAATATATCTCATACCCTACCATCATTATATATAAATGTAAAGCAAAGTTGCATAATAAATATAGGGTACTTAGTGAACTATTTTTGATCAAAAAAAGTATACAAGCCGTCCCACCAGCGGCAAGGTGACCCTAAATTGGGACGGTACCTATACTGCCTATATTAAAAACCTTACTGTATATCAAAGTTGAAGTAATGCATATAAAAGGGTAGACAAATATGACCGGGTCCCAACTCCAGACCACCCAGGCCCGTGGTAAGCTACATATATACCAATCAGCTCAACAAAGGGGATGCCACACCCTTAAATTGCACAGAATGCAAACAAGACAAAAAACCAAGCAATGTGAACTGAGGTCTAAGATGGTAGACATGCAAGAAATAGGAGCATGTTCACACTAGCAAATAGAAGCAAAACCTACAAAAGACAAAAATATATCTCATACCCTACCATCATTATATATAAATGTAAAGCAAAGTTGCATAATAAATATAGGGTACTTAGTGAACTATTTTTGATCAAAAAAAGTATACAAGCCGTCCCACCAGCGGCAAGGTGACCCTAAATTGGGACGGTACCTATACTGCCTATATTAAAAACCTTACTGTATATCAAAGTTGAAGTAATGCATATAAAAGGGTAGACAAATAAGACCGGGTCCCAACTCCAGACCACCCAGGCCCGTGGTAAGCTACATATATACCAATCAGCTCAACAAAGGGGATGCCACACCCTTAAATTGCACAGAATGCAAACAAGACAAAAAACCAAGCAATGTGAACTGAGGTCTAAGATGGTAGACATGCAAGAAATAGGAGCATGTTCACACTAGCAAAAAGAAGCAAAACCTACAAAAGACAAAAATATATCTCATACCCTACCATCATTATATATAAATGTAAAACAAAGTTGCATAATAAATATAGGGTACTTAGTGAATTATTTTTGATCAAAACAAGTATACAAGCCGTCCCACCAGCGGCAAGGTGACTCTAAATTGGGACGGTACCTATACTGCCTATATTAAAAACCTTACTGTATATCAAAGTTGAAGTAATGCATATAAAAGGGTAGACAAATAGGACCGGGTCCCAACTCCAGACCACCCAGGCCCGTGGTAAGCTACATATATACCAATCAGCTCAACAAAGGGAATGCCACACCCTTAAATTGCACAGAATGCAAACAAGACAAAAAACCAAGCAATGTGAACTGAGGTCTAAGATGGTAGACATGCAAGAAATAGGAGCATGTTCACACTAGCAAAAAGAAGCAAAACCTACAAAAGACAGAAATATATCTCATACCCTACCATCATTATATATAAATGTAAAGCAAAGTTGCATAATAAATATAGGGTACTTAGTGAACTATTTTTGATCAAAACAAGTATACAAGCCGTCCCACCAGCGGCAAGGTGACCCTAACTTGGGACGGTACCTATACTGCCTATATTAAAAACCTTACTGTATATCAAAGTTGAAGTAATGCATATAAAAGGGTAGACAAATAGGACCGGGTTCCAACTCCAGACCACCCAGGCCCGTGGTAAGCTACATATATACCAATCAGCTCAACAAAGGGGATGCCACACCCTTAAATTGCACAGAATGCAAACAAGACAAAAAACCAAGCAATGTGAACTGAGGTCTAAGATGGTAGACATGCAAGAAATAGGAGCATGTTCACACTAGCAAAAAGAAGCAAAACCTACAAAAGACAAAAATATATCTCATACCCTACCATCATTATATATAAATGTAAAGCAAAGTTGCATAATAAATATAGGGTACTTAGTGAACTATTTTTGATCAAAAAATGTATACAAGCCGTCCCACCAGCGGCAAGGTGACCCTAAATTGGGACGGTACCTATACTGCCTATATTAAAAACCTTACTGTATATCAAAGTTCCAAGCAATGTGAACTGAGGTCTAAGATGGTAGACATGCAAGAAATAGGAGCATGTTCACACTAGCAAAAAGAAGCAAAACCTACAAAAGACAAAAATATATCTCATACCCTACCATCATTATATATAAATGTAAAGCAAAGTTGCATAATAAATATAGGGTACTTAGTGAACTATTTTTGATCAAAAAAAGTATACAAGCCATCCCACCAGCGGCAAGGTGACCCTAAATTGGGACGGTACCTATACTGCCTATATTAAAAACCTTACTGTATATCAAAGTTGAAGTAATGCATATAAAAGGGTAGACAAATAGGACCGGGTCCCAACTCCAGACCACCCAGGCCCGTGGTAAGCTACATATATACCAATCAGCTCAACAAAGGGGATGCCACACCCTTAAATTGCACAGAATGCAAACAAGACAAAAAACGAAGCAATGTGAACTGAGGTCTAAGATGGTAGACATGCAAGAAATAGGAGCATGTTCACACTAGCAAATAGAAGCAAAACCTACAAAAGACAAAAATATATCTCATACCCTACCATCATTATATATAAATGTAAAGCAAAGTTGCATAATAAATATAGGGTACTTAGTGAACTATTTTTGATCAAAAAAAGTATACAAGCCGTCCCACCAGCGGCAAGGTGACCCTAAATTGGGACGGTACCTATACTGCCTATATTAAAAACCTTACTGTATATCAAAGTTGAAGTAATGCATATAAAAGGGTAGACAAATAGGACCGGGTCCCAACTCCAGACCACCCAGGCCCGTGGTAAGCTACATATATACCAATCAGCTCAACAAAGGGGATGCCACACCCTTAAATTGCACAGAATGCAAACAAGACAAAAAACCAAGCAATGTGAACTGAGGTCTAAGATGGTAGACATGCAAGAAATAGGAGCATGTTCACACTAGCAAAAAGAAGCAAAACCTACAAAAGACAAAAATATATCTCATACCCTACCATCATTATATATAAATGTAAAGCAAAGTTGCATAATAAATATAGGGTACTTAGTGAACTATTTTTGATCAAAAAAAGTATACAAGCCGTCCCACCAGCGGCAAGGTGACCCTAAATTGGGACGGTACCTATACTGCCTATATTAAAAACCTTACTGTATATCAAAGTTGAAGTAATGCATATAAAAGGGTAGACAAATAGGACCGGGTCCCAACTCCAGACCACCCAGGCCCGTGGTAAGCTACATATATACCAATCAGCTCAACAAAGGGGATGCCACACCCTTAAATTGCACAGAATGCAAACAAGACAAAAAACCAAGCAATGTGAACTGAGGTCTAAGATGGTAGACATGCAAGAAATAGGAGCATGTTCACACTAGCAAAAAGAAGCAAAACCTACAAAAGACAAAAATATATCTCATACCCTACCATCATTATATATAAATGTAAAGCAAAGTTGCATAATAAATATAGGGTACTTAGTGAACTATTTTTGATCAAAAAATGTATACAAGCCGTCCCACCAGCGGCAAGGTGACCCTAAATTGGGACGGTACCTATACTGCCTATATTAAAAACCTTACTGTATATCAAAGTTGAAGTAATGCATATAAAAGGGTAGACAAATAGGACCGGGTCCCAACTCCAGACCACCCAGGCCCGTGGTAAGCTACATATATACCAATCAGCTCAACAAAGGGGATGCCACACCCTTAAATTGCACAGAATGCAAACAAGACAAAAAACCAAGCAATGTGAACTGAGGTCTAAGATGGTAGACATGCAAGAAATAGGAGCATGTTCACACTAGCAAATAGAAGCAAAACCTACAAAAGACAAAAATATATCTCATACCCTACCATCATTATATATAAATGTAAAGCAAAGTTGCGTAATAAATATAGGGTACTTAGTGAACTATTTTTGATCAAAAAAAGTATACAAGCCGTCCCACCAGCGGCAAGGTGACCCTAAATTGGGACGGTACCTATACTGCCTATATTAAAAACCTTACTGTATATCAAAGTTGAAGTAATGCATATAAAAGGGTAGACAAATAGGACCGGGTCCCAACTCCAGACCACCCAGGCCCGTGGTAAGCTACATATATACCAATCAGCTCAACAAAGGGGATGCCACACCCTTAAATTGCACAGAATGCAAACAAGACAAAAAACCAAGCAATGTGAACTGAGGTCTAAGATGGTAGACATGCAAGAAATAGGAGCATGTTCACACTAGCAAAAAGAAGCAAAACCTACAAAAGACAAAAATATATCTCATACCCTACCATCATTATATATAAATGTAAAGCAAAGTTGCATAATAAATATAGGGTACTTAGTGAACTATTTTTGATCAAAACAAGTATACAAGCCGTCCCACCAGCGGCAAGGTGACTCTAAATTGGGACGGTACCTATACTGCCTATATTAAAAACCTTACTGTATATCAAAGTTGAAGTAATGCATATAAAAGGGTAGACAAATAGGACCGGGTCCCAACTCCAGACCACCCAGGCCCGTGGTAAGCTACATATATACCAATCAGCTCAACAAAGGGAATGCCACACCCTTAAATTGCACAGAATGCAAACAAGACAAAAAACCAAGCAATGTGAACTGAGGTCTAAGATGGTAGACATGCAAGAAATAGGAGCATGTTCACACTAGCAAAAAGAAGCAAAACCTACAAAAGACAAAAATATATCTCATACCCTACCATCATTATATATAAATGTAAAGCAAAGTTGCATAATAAATATAGGGTACTTAGTGAACTATTTTTGATCAAAACAAGTATACAAGCCGTCCCACCAGCGGCAAGGTGACCCTAACTTGGGACGGTACCTATACTGCCTATATTAAAAACCTTACTGTATATCAAAGTTGAAGTAATGCATATAAAAGGGTAGACAAATAGGACCAGGTTCCAACTCCAGACCACCCAGGCCCGTGGTAAGCTACATATATACCAATCAGCTCAACAAAGGGGATGCCACACCCTTAAATTGCACAGAATGCAAACAAGACAAAAAACCAAGCAATGTGAACTGAGGTCTAAGATGGTAGACATGCAAGAAATAGGAGCATGTTCACACTAGCAAAAAGAAGCAAAACCTACAAAAGACAAAAATATATCTCATACCCTACCATCATTATATATAAATGTAAAGCAAAGTTGCATAATAAATATAGGGTACTTAGTGAACTATTTTTGATCAAAAAATGTATACAAGCCGTCCCACCAGCGGCAAGGTGACCCTAAATTGGGACGGTACCTATACTGCCTATATTAAAAACCTTACTGTATATCAAAGTTCCAAGCAATGTGAACTGAGGTCTAAGATGGTAGACATGCAAGAAATAGGAGCATGTTCACACTAGCAAAAAGAAGCAAAACCTACAAAAGACAAAAATATATCTCATACCCTACCATCATTATATATAAATGTAAAGCAAAGTTGCATAATAAATATAGGGTACTTAGTGAACTATTTTTGATCAAAAAAAGTATACAAGCCGTCCCACCAGCGGCAAGGTGACCCTAAATTGGGACGGTACCTATACTGCCTATATTAAAAACCTTACTGTATATTAAAGTTGAAGTAATGCATATAAAAGGGTAGACAAATAGGACCGGGTCCCAACTCCAGACCACCCAGGCCCGTGGTAAGCTACATATATACCAATCAGCTCAACAAAGGGGATGCCACACCCTTAAATTGCACAGAATGCAAACAAGACAAAAAACCAAGCAATGTGAACTGAGGTCTAAGATGGTAGACATGCAAGAAATAGGAGCATGTTCACACTAGCAAAAAGAAGCAAAACCTACAAAAGACAAAAATATATCTCATACCCTACCATCATTATATATAAATGTAAAGCAAAGTTGCATAATAAATATAGGGTACTTAGTGAACTATTTTTGATCAAAACAAGTATACAAGCCGTCCCACCAGCGGCAAGGTGACCCTAACTTGGGACGGTACCTATACTGCCTATATTAAAAACCTTACTGTATATCAAAGTTGAAGTAATGCATATAAAAGGGTAGACAAATAGGACCGGGTTCCAACTCCAGACCACCCAGGCCCGTGGTAAGCTACATATATACCAATCAGCTCAACAAAGGGGATGCCACACCCTTAAATTGCACAGAATGCAAACAAGACAAAAAACCAAGCAATGTGAACTGAGGTCTAAGATGGTAGACATGCAAGAAATAGGAGCATGTTCACACTAGCAAAAAGAAGCAAAACCTACAAAAGACAAAAATATATCTCATACCCTACCATCATTATATATAAATGTAAAGCAAAGTTGCATAATAAATATAGGGTGCTTAGTGAACTATTTTTGATCAAAAAATGTATACAAGCCGTCCCACCAGCGGCAAGGTGACCCTAAATTGGGACGGTACCTATACTGCCTATATTAAAAACCTTACTGTATATCAAAGTTCCAAGCAATGTGAACTGAGGTCTAAGATGGTAGACATGCAAGAAATAGGAGCATGTTCACACTAGCAAAAAGAAGCAAAACCTACAAAAGACAAAAATATATCTCATACCCTACCATCATTATATATAAATGTAAAGCAAAGTTGCTTAATAAATATAGGGTACTTAGTGAACTATTTTTGATCACAAAAAGTATACAAGCCGTCCCACCAGCGGCAAGGTGACGCTAAATTGGGACGGTACTTATACTGCCTATATTAAAAACCTTACTGTATATCAAAGTTGAAGTAATGCATATAAAAGGGTAGACAAATAGGACCGGGTCCCAACTCCAGACCACCCAGGCCCGTGGTAAGCTACATATATACCAATCAGCTCAACAAAGGGGATGCCACACCCTTAAATTGCACAGAATGCAAACAAGACAAAAAACCAAGCAATGTGAACTGAGGTCTAAGATGGTAGACATGCAAGAAATAGGAGCATGTTCACACTAGCAAATAGAAGCAAAACCTACAAAAGACAAAAATATATCTCATACCCTACCATCATTATATATAAAGGTAAAGCAAAGTTGCATAATAAATATAGGGTACTTAGTGAACTATTTTTGATCAAAAAAAGTATACAAGCCGTCCCACCAGCGGCAAGGTGACCCTAAATTGGGACGGTACCTATACTGCCTATATTAAAAACCTTACTGTATATCAAAGTTGAAGTAATGCATATAAAAGGGTAGACAAATAGGACCGGGTCCCAACTCCAGACCACCCAGGCCCGTGGTAAGCTACATATATACCAATCAGCTCAACAAAGGGGATGCCACACCCTTAAATTGCACAGAATGCAAACAAGACAAAAAACCAAGCAATGTGAACTGAGGTCTAAGATGGTAGACATGCAAGAAATAGGAGCATGTTCAAACTAGCAAAAAGAAGCAAAACCTACAAAAGACAAAAATATATCTCATACCCTACCATCATTATATATAAATGTAAAGCAAAGTTGCATAATAAATATAGGATACTTAGTGAACTATTTTTGATCAAAAAAAGTATACAAGCCGTCCCACCAGCGGCAAGGTGACCCTAAATTGGGACGGTACCTATACTGCCTATATTAAAAACCTTACTGTATATCAAAGTTGAAGTAATGCATATAAAAGGGTAGACAAATAGGACCGGGTCCCAACTCCAGACCACCCAGGCCCGTGGTAAGCTACATATATACCAATCAGCTCAACAAAGGGGATGCCACACCCTTAAATTGCACAGAATGCAAACAAGACAAAAAACCAAGCAATGTGAACTGAGGTCTAAGATGGTAGACATGCAAGAAATAGGAGCATGTTCACACTAGCAAAAAGAAGCAAAACCTACAAAAGACAAAAATATATCTCATACCCTACCATCATTATATATAAATGTAAAGCAAAGTTGCATAATAAATATAGGGTACTTAGTGAACTATTTTTGATCAAAAAAAGTATACAAGCCGTCCCACCAGCGGCAAGGTGACCCTAAATTGGGACGGTACCTATACTGCCTATATTAAAAACCTTACTGTATATCAAAGTTGAAGTAATGCATATAAAAGGGTAGACAAATAGGACCGGGTCCCAACTCCAGACCACCCAGGCCCGTGGTAAGCTACATATATACCAATCAGCTCAACAAAGGGGATGCCACACCCTTAAATTGCACAGAATGCAAACAAGACAAAAAACCCAGCAATGTGAACTGAGGTCTAAGATGGTAGACATGCAAGAAATAGGAGCATGTTCACACTAGCAAAAAGAAGCAAAACCTACAAAAGACAAAAATATATCTCATACCCTACCATCATTATATATAAATGTAAAGCAAAGTTGCATAATAAATATAGGGTACTTAGTGAACTATTTTTGATCAAAAAAAAGTATACAAGCCGTCCCACCAGCGGCAAGGTGACCCTAAATTGGGACGATACCTATACTGCCTATATTAAAAACCTTACTGTATATCAAAGTTGAAGTAATGCATATAAAAGGGTAGACAAATAGGACCGGGTCCCAACTCCAGACCTCCCAGGCCCGTGGTAAGCTACATATATACCAATCAGCTCAACAAAGGGGATGCCACACCCTTAAATTGCACAGAATGCAAACAAGACAAAAAACCAAGCAATGTGAACTGAGGTCTAAGATGGTAGACATGCAAGAAATAGGAGCATGTTCTCACTAGCAAAAAGAAGCAAAACCTACAAAAGACAAAAATATATCTCATACCCTACCATCATTATATATAAATGTAAAGCAAAGTTGCATAATAAATATAGGGTACTTAGTGAACTATTTTTGATCAAAAAAAGTATGCAAGCCGTCCCACCAGCGGCAAGGTGACCCTAAATTGGGACGGTGCCTATACTGCCTATATTAAAAACCTTACTGTATATCAAAGTTGAAGTAATGCATATAAAAGGGTAGACAAATAGGACCGGGTCCCAACTCCAGACCACCCAGGCCCGTGGTAAGCTACATACAGTTATATGAAAAAGTTTGGGCACCCCTATTAATCTTAAGCTTAAAGTTTTCTTAAAATTGGTGTTTTTGCAACAGCTATTTCAGTTTGATATATGTAATTACTGTTGGACACAGTAATGTTTCTGCCTTGAAATGAGGTTTATTGTACTAACAGAAAATGTGCAATCTGCATTCAAACAAAATTTGACAGGTGCATAAGTATGGGCACCTCACCCGAAAAGTGACATTAATATTTAGTAGATCCTCCTTTTGCAAAAATAACAGCCTCTAGTCGCTTCCTGTAGCTTTTAATGATTTCCTGGATCCTTGATGAAGGTATTTTTGACCATTCCTCTTTACAAAACAATTCCAGTTCAGTTAAGTTTGATGGTCGTTGAGCATGGACAGCCCTCTTCAAATGATCCCACAGATGTTCAATGATATTCAGGTCTGGGGACTGGGATGGCCATTCCAGAACATTGTAATTGTTCCTCTGCATGAATGCCTGAGTAGATTTGGAGCGGTGTTTTGCATCATTGTCTTGCTGAAACATCCATCCCCTGCGTAACTTCAACTTTATCATTGATTCTTGAACATTATTGTCAAGAATCTGCTGATACTGAGTGGAATCCATGCGTCCCTCAACTTTAACAAGATTCTCGGTGCCGGCATTGGCCACACAGCCCCAAAGCATGATGGAACCTCCACCAAATTTTACTGTGGGTAGCAAGTGTTTTTCTGGGAATGCTGTGTTTTTTTGACGCCATGCATAACGCCTTTTTGTATGAGCAAACAACTCAATCTTGGTTTCATCAGTCCACAGGACCTTCTTCCAATAAGAAATTGGCTTCTCCAAATGTGCTTTTGCATACCTCAGCCGACTCTGTTTGTGGCGTGCTTGCAGAAACGGATTCTTTCGCATCACTCTCCCATACAGCTTCTCCTTGTGCAAAGGGCATTGTATAGTTGACCGATGCACAGTGACACCATCTGCAGCAAGTTGATGCTGCAGCTCTCTGGAGGTGGTCTGAGGATTGTCCTTGACTGATCTCACCATTCTTCTTCTCTGCCTTTCTGATGTTTTTCTTGGCCTGCCACTTCTGGCCTTAACAAGAACTGTCCCTGTGTTCTTCCATTTCCTTACTATGTTCCTCACAGTGGAAACTGACAGGTTAAATCTCTGAGACAGCTTTTTGTATCATTCCCCTGAACAACTATGTTGAATAATCTTTGTTTTCAGATCATTTGACAGTTGCTTTGAGGAGCCCATGATGCCACTCTTCAGAGGAGATTCAAACAGGAGAACAACTTGCAAGTAGCCACTTTAAGTAGCTTTTCTCATGATTGCATACACCTGGCTATGAAGTTCAAAGCTCAATGAGGTTACAAAACCAAAAAAAGTGCTTTAGTAAGTCAGTAAAAAGTAGGTAGGAGTATTTAAAACAAGAAAATGATAAGGGTGCCCATACTTATGCACCTGTCAAATTTTGTTTGAATGCAGATTGCACATTTTCTGTTAGTACAATAAACCTCATTTCAAGGCAGAAACATTACTGTGTCCAACAGTTATTACATATATCAAACTGAAATAGCTGTTGCAAAAACACAAATTTTAAGAAAACATTAAGCTTAAGATTAATAGGGGTGCCCAAACTTTTTCATATAACTGTATATACCAATCAGCTCAACAAAGGGGATGCCACACCCTTAAATTGCACAGAATGCAAACAAGACAAAAAACCAAGCAATGTGAACTGAGGTCTAAGATGGTAGACATGCAAGAAATAGGAGCATGTTCACACTAGCAAAAAGAAGCAAAACCTACAAAAGACAAAAATATATCTCATACCCTACCATCATTATATATAAATGTAAAGCAAAGTTGCATAATAAATATAGGGTACTTAGTGAACTATTTTTGATCAAAAAAAGTATACAAGCCGTCCCACCAGTGGCAAGGTGACCCTAAATTGGGACGGTACCTATACTGCCTATATTAAAAACCTTACTGTATATCAAAGTTGAAGTAATGCATATAAAAGGGTAGACAAATAGGACCGGGTCCCCTTTGTTGAGCTGATTGGTATATATGTAGCTCACCACGGGCCTGGGTGGTCTGGAGTTGGAACCCGGTCCTATTTGTCTACCCTTTTATATGCATTACTTCAACTTTGATATACAGTAAGGTTTTTAATATAGGCAGTATAGGTTCCGTCCCAATTTAGGGTCACCTTGCCGCTGGTGGGACGGCTTGTATACTTTTTTTGATCAAAAATAGTTCACTAAGTACCCTATATTTATTATGCAACTTTGCTTTACATTTATATATAATGATGGTAGGGTATGAGATATATTTTTGTCTTTTGTAGGTTTTGCTTCTTTTTGCTAGTGTGAACATGCTCCTATTTCTTGCATGTCTACCATCTTAGACCTCAGTTCACATTGCTTGGTTTTTTGTCTTGTTTGCATTCTGTGCAATTTAAGGGTGTGGCATCCCCTTTGTTGAGCTGATTGGTATATATGTAGCTTACCACGGGCCTGGGTGGTCTGGAGTTGGGACCCGGTCCTATTTGTCTACCCTTTTATATGCATTACTTCAACTTTGATATACAGTAAGGTTTTTAATATAGGCAGTATAGGTACCGTCCCAATTTAGGGTCACCTTGCCGCTGGTGGGACGGCTTGTATACTTTTTTTGATCAAAAATAGTTCACTAAGTACCCTATATTTATTATGCAACTTTGCTTTACATTTATATATAATGATGGTAGGGTATGAGATATATTTTTGTCTTTTGTAGGTTTTGCTTCTTTTTGCTAGTGTGAACATGCTCCTATTTCTTGCATGTCTACCATCTTAGACCTCAGTTCACATTGCTTGTTTTTTTGTCTTGTTTGCATTCTGTGCAATTTAAGGGTGTGGCATCCCCTTTGTTGAGCTGATTGGTATATATGTAGCTTACCACGGGCCTGGGTGGTCTGGAGTTGGGACCCGGTCCTATTTGTCTACCCTTTTATATGCATTACTTCAACTTTGATATACAGTAAGGTTTTTAATATAGGCAGTATAGGTACCGTCCCAATTTAGGGTCACCTTGCCGCTGGTGGGACGGCTTGTATTCTTTTTTTGATCAAAAATAGTTCACTAAGTACCCTATATTTATTATGCAACTTTGCTTTACATTTATATATAATGATGGTAGGGTATGAGATATATTTTTGTCTTTTGTAGGTTTTGCTTCTTTTTGCTAGTGTGAACATGCTCCTATTTCTTGCATGTCTACCATCTTAGACCTCAGTTCACATTGCTTGGTTTTTTGTCTTGTTTGCATTCTGTGCAATTTAAGGGTGTGGCATCCCCTTTGTTGAGCTGATTGGTATATATGTAGCTTACCACGGGCCTGGGTGGTCTGGAGTTGGGACCCGGTCCTATTTGTCTACCCTTTTATATGCATTACTTCAACTTTGATATACAGTAAGGTTTTTAATATAGGCAGTATAGGTACCGTCCCAATTTAGGGTCACCTTGCCGCTGGTGGGACGGCTTGTATACTTTTTTTGATCAAAAATAGTTCACTAAGTACCCTATATTTATTATGCAACTTTGCTTTACATTTACAGTTATATGAAAAAGTTTGGGCACCCCTATTAATCTTAAGCTTAATGTTTTATAAAAATTGGTGTTTTTGCAACAGCTATTTCAGTTTGATATATGTAATAACTGTTGGACACAGTAATGTTTCTGCCTTGAAATGAGGTTTATTGTACTAACAGAAAATGTGCAATCTGCATTCAAACAAAATTTGATAGGTGCATAAGTATGGGCACCTCACCAGAAAAGTGACATTAATATTAAGTAGATCCTCCTTTTGCAAAAATTACAGCCTCTAGTCGCTTCCTGTAGCTTTTAATGAGTTCCTGGATCCTGGATGAAGGTATTTTTGACCATTCCTCTTTACAAAACAATTCCAGTTCAGTTAAGTTTGATGGTCATCGAGCATGGACAGCCCTCTTCAAATGATCCCACAGATGTTCAATGATATTCAGGTCTGGGTACTGGGATGGCCATTCCAGAACATTGTAATTTTTCCTCTGTATGAATGCTTGAGTAGATTTGGTGTGGTGTTTTGGATCATTGTCTTGCTGAAAGATCCATCCCCTGTGTAACTTCAACTTTATCACTGATTCTTGAACATTATTGTCAAGAATCTTATGATTCTGAGTGGAATCCATGCGTCCCTCAACTTTAACAAGATTCCCGGTGCCGGCATTGGCCACACAGCCCCAAAGCATGATGTAACCTCCACCAAATTTTACTGTGGGTAGCAAGTGTTTTTCTTGGAATGCTGCGTTTTTTTGCCGCCATGCATAACGCCTTTTTGTATGACCAAACAACTCAATCTTGGTTTCATTAGTCCACAGGACCTTCTTCCAAAAAGAAATTGGCTTCTCCAAATGTGCTTTTGCATACCTCAGCCGACTATGTTTGTGGCGTGCTTGCAGAAACGGCTTCTTTCGCATCACTCTTCCATACAGCTTCTCCTTGTGCAAAGTGCGTTGTATAGTTGACCGATGCACAGTGACACCATCTGCAGCAAGTTGGTGCTGCAGCTCTCTGGAGGTGGTCTGAGGATTGTCCTTGACTGATCTCACCAATCTTCTTCTCTGCATTTCTGATGTTTTTCTTGGCCTGCCACTTCTGGCCTTAACAAGAACTGTCCCTGTGTTCTTCCATTTCCTTACTATGTTCCTCACAGTGGAAACTGACAGGTTAAATCTCTGAGACAGCTTTTTGTATCCTTCCCCTGAACAACTATGTTGAATAATCTTTGTTTTCAGATCATTTGACAGTTGTTTTGAGGAGCCCATGATGCCACTCTTCAGAGGAGATTCAAACAGGAGAACAACTTGCAAGTGGCCACTTTAAGTAGCTTTTCTCATAATTGCATACACCTGGCTATGAAGTTCAAAGCTCAATGAGGTTACAAAACCAAAAAAAGTGCTTTAGTAAGTCAGTAAAAAGTAGGTAGGAGTATTTAAAACAAGAAAATGATAAGGGTGCCCATACTTATGCACCTGTCAAATTTTGTTTGAATGCAGATTGCACATTTTCTGTTAGTACAATAAACCTCATTTCAAGGCAGAAACATTACTGTGTCCAACAGTTATTAAATATATCAAACTGAAATAGCTGTTGCAAAAACACCAATTTTTATAAAACATTAAGCTTAAGATTAATAGGGGTGCCCAAACTTTTTCATATAACTGTATATATAATGATGGTAGGGTATGAGATATATTTTTGTCTTTTGTAGGTTTTGCAGGGTAATGACTTGTATATAAAGCAAAATAAATAACCAAAAAACAAAAATGCTCCTTCACACCATGGGCTATGTTCACACGTAGCATTTTTGATGCGTTTTTTCACTTTTGCATTGCTTTCAACCGTGACAAATGCATTCACCAGGAAATGTCATTTTAACATTTTACAGCCTTATCTGGCCATGTGGTGTGTGAGATATCATCAGACACATTGTGTTTCATTTATGAAGGAGGGACTCTGAAAGTCACAAAGCCTATTTTTATAGGGCCATCGGGCAGCCTTTACTATTCTTAAAGGGCGAGTAGTCGGCCCTCACTATTCTTAGAGAGCCATCAGACGGCTATGTTTTATTGTTCCCATTACTAAAGAGTGGGTCTCCTATACTGTTATTGCATATGCAGTGAGTGGCAAGGCTGCCCAAAAATTGGACGCACCCCAATACCACTTTCAAAATTTGGATGCACCCCAATACCCCTTTGAAGAGACTTAGAGGAGGGCCTCCTGAAAACAATGTTCCCATTATTAGGAAGTAGGTCTCCCATTGTGTTTGCCTATGCAGTGAATGCAAGGGTTGCCAAAAATTTGGAGGCACTCCAATGCCCCTTGGAAGAAATGTGGAGGTCAGAGGGCCTCCTGAAAACAATGTTCAAATTATTAGGAAGTGGGTCTCCCATTGTGTTTGCCTATGTAGTAAATGTAAGGGTTGCCAAAAATTTGGAGGAACTCCAATGCCCCTTGGAAGAGACATGGAGGTCAGAGGGCCTCCTGAAAACAATGTTCCCATTATAAGGAAGTGGGTCTCCCATTGTGTTTGCCTATGCAGTGAATGCAAGGGCTGCCAAAAATTGGGAGGCACTCCAGTGCCCCTTGGAAGAGATGTGGAGGAGGGCCTCATAAAAAGATGTTCCCATTAGAAAGGAGTGGGCCTCCTATACTTGTAATGCCTATGCATGCATGGGCTGACAAACATTTACTCCTGGGGGGTATACATGAACATACTGTATAAAAATTTTTTTTTACAGGCATCATAAACACCCTTTAAAAAAATTATGTGGGTGCTGCATCACGGACCACGGTCACCCTGGTGATATGGTGGTGAAGGATGAGGAGAAGGAGGAGGACAAGAGCAAATAGCCAAAATCAGGAAGCGTATAGAAAAGGTGCATGGGAATACACGTCCCAAAAAGAGACACTGGATTTGAGTTTATGTTACGCTGCTATCATTCGGTGGTGTTGAGAAGTCTGGCCCAATCCAGCCCTTGTTCATTTTTATAAGATTCAGCCTGTCAGCATTTTAAGTTGACAGGCGGATGCGCTTATCAGTTATAATTCCACCAGTGGAACTACAAACCCGCTCTGATAAAACGCTGGCGGCAGGGCAGGCCAGGACCTCCAAGGCATAGAGAGCCAGTTCATTCCACGTATCCAGCTTGGATACCCAATAATTATAAGGCACAGAGGAATCACTTAGGACGTTGGTACAGTCGGCAAGGTACTCCCTCAGCATCTTCCCAAACTTTGCACTCCTTGTGAGAGTACCCCTCGATTCAGGGCTTGTGCGATGGGAGGGGCAGAGAAAATTCTCCCAGAACTTTGACAATGTTCCCCTGCCTCTGCTGGATTGAAGTTGTGTCTCTCTCGCCTTTACTCCTTTGTTGTCCAATGAAGTGTGACCTCTGCCACTAGCGTTTTCAGATGGGAATTTTTTTAATAGTTCCGCAAAAAGGGCCTTCTGGTACAGCCCCATTTTTGTAGACTGTCCGCCTCAGGAATAAGAGATATAAAGTTCTCCTTGTAGCGTGGGTCTAGAAGTGTCACCAGCCAGTAATGACTGTTACCCAAAATTTTGAGAACACGAGGGTCATGGGAAAGGCAGCATAACATAAACTCAGCCATGCGTGCCAGACTACTAACAGGCAAGACTTCCATGTCCTCACCAAGAGGATGACTGACCATGCTCTCCTCCTCCTTCTCTCTGTCATCTGGCCATCCATGCTGAACAGATGGTATGACAGCTGTGCAGGTAGTACCGTTTATAGCGCATGAAACTAGCTCCTGTTCTTCCTCCTCCTCTTTCTCATTGTCCACCAATCCACGTTGGGATGAGATGAGGCTGGGCTGTGTGTAATCACCCTGTATGGTTCCTTGCTCCATCTCATCGTGCTCCGCCTGCAATGCATCCTCTTTGATTATATGAGCAGAGAGCATTTCAGAAGACAGAGAAGCAGGATGGTGATGGTGTTGGGGTGCTCTGCCTCCCTCCCCCTGTGTGCTGCTCTCCTCTCTCTGCATGTCCTCCTGCCAGGTTGGATCAGTTACTATATCATCCACCACCTCGTCTTCCACTTCCGCACCCTGGTCCTCCTCTTGATTTTCTGGCAATTGTGTCTCATCATCGTCCACCTCTTGTAACACTTTCCCACCGTCGCCTTCGTGTGACCTTGGCTGCTCAAATATTTGGGCATTGCTACATGCGATCTCCTCTTGCCTCGCTTCAAGTGAACTGGGCGAGAGGCCCGAATCTATAAATGGAAAGTGAACAGCTCTTCAGAGTGTCCAAGTGTGGGATCATTTGTCTCTGGGCACTCGGCATGGTGGGAGGAAGGAGGATCAGGGTGAGGAATATGCGGTCCAGACTCATGACTACTGAGACTTGACCGTGTGGAAGACAAGGGTGGTGGTGGCTAAGTGACTGGAAGCATTATCCACTATCCAACCAACAACCTTTTGACACTGCTCTGGGTTCAATAGTGGTGTGCTGCGGTTCCCTAGGAATTGGGCCAGGAAGGTCGGGCGAGAAGATGTGGGTGTTTGTTGTGGCACAATTTCAGCTTGCCCACGGCATTGTCCTCGGCCTCTGCATGCACCATCACCATCACGTCCAGTTCCCGTCCCTTGCCACGTGCCTTGCCCATTTTAAATGGAGGACAATATCTTCCACGCTCACTACAAATGACTGAATTTGGAGCGAACTTATATGTGATCCGTGTGACGGACAAACCACAGTTTAAAATACCTGGCCTGTAGGTAACTATTTTGAACAGCAATCTGGTGTCAATTGCTTCACTGACACACTGAAACAAATTTTTAATGGAGGTCAGAAATGGCAGTATTTTCTGAAAACGTATATGTGATCCGTGTGATGGAGAAAACAGAGTTTTAAAAACCTAGCCTGTAGGTAACTAGTTTGAACAGCAAACCAGTGTCAAAAACTTCGCTGACACAGTGAAAAAAAATGTGAAAAAAACCAGTTTTAAATAGCTGGATTTTTAGCACTGTAATATGGAAAGGACCTGGTTGTATTCTGCAGTGCCAACAAGCAAATGGCGCAGAAAAACGGTGTTCTCTGGATTGCTTTTTAAGCAAATAATGAGGATTAAGATCCAAAAAAAATTATTACTGGCCCCTGAGACCTGGGCCTTTGTCTAGAAATATCTAATATCAGCAGAAGGCAGAACTGGAATGGAGCCTCTTGTGCTATATGCACTCCAGTCTGCTATATACACTGCCTGCCTGCCTATATACACTGCCTGCCTGATATCTCTGCAGATGGATTAGTCCTCAGAAGGACTGTTTGTTGAGATGGATATGTGTCTCTAATATAGTTTGGTACACCTACACTAACTAGAAACAAGCAAATCCCTCCCTAGCTCAGCAGCACCTCTCCCCACACTGTCTGATTCCGGAGTGACTGTGACGAGCATGGTGGTGCCAGGTCTGATATAAACCTGATGACGCTGTGCGGCCAGCCAATCACTGTAATGCCACAACCACCATGGCTGAGACATTACAATGAGTGGCAGGCAATCCCTGCATGTTGATTGGCGCTCTAAAGAAATACAATCCAAAATAAACTCTTCATTCCCACATTGGATATTAATTATAGAGGTAGTTTAAAACTGGATTATTCCATATTTAAATGCAGATGCAACCACAACAATTATCTGCAACTGCTGCAGAACCCTTAGAACATGCTAACCTATGCACATATCCTAATACAGCATCATTGGTAAGTATACACTGCAGAACAAATTAGCAGAGAGAAAAAATGCATATCAGATATAGGCTTCAGATATATAAATGGCAGACTTATTGTCAGAAAATTGGAACAGTCTCACCCCTTTATCTTCAATATCACTGCCAGAGACTATCATAGGGAACTCTATACTTGCGGCATACATAGACAGAGATGGGGTGGTTGTCCTCAACAGTATTCCCGACGTGTTTCATCAACATATAGAGTCATCAGGGGAACTTTTTTTTAAAAAAGAAATGGTCTGTCTATCAACAGACCGCATATTGCTGCCAGGGATCGCTGCTTTGCAGGCTCACCACATGTGTGATTTAAGAACGCCGTGCCATCTTTGCTCCGCCCTCGGCATGTGACGAAAAAAACGGCCTATGACCCATACTTCTGGAACGCAAGCCATGACATCACTTCCGGTGCTCGCGCTCACATCGTCCGGATTTGTTTAAAGCGGTCACCCTAGAAACAGAGGAAGTAAGTCATTCCCTCAACACCTTGCCAATAGGTGTACTGATCAAGACAAATAGCCACTGTATTACAAGAAGGCAAGGCCAAGGTAGATCAGTTTAATTGACCAAGGTGTATTGTATATAATACCTTTAAGGCATACCCACGAAATAGCTTATAGCAAACAGAATCACTCGGACAAAGAATGGATGCAAATGGTTTAAGGGGGTAAAAGATGAATAGATCCCTCACAAAAGAATGATACATTAGTACTTTAAGAGAGAGCATACAACCAGAGGCACAGAGGGCTGAGAGGGGCAAAGCATCATTTTGGAATACACAGACCTGGATGGTTAACCTATAAGATGGCATAAGGAAGGGACTATAATGCCCTATTGTATAAACCTCATCCTTTTTGTCCCTACCTAACGCGGAGGTTGGCACCCTACAACCCTACGCCAGTGGTGCCCCCATTCAACGGCGACTTGCCCTAGACTAACTGTCCCTAATTTTATTAAAGGAATGGGACAAAGGATAGCTGCTCATTCAAACCCGTTGGGTGCGGGTGCATTGTTCTCAGCTTAAAAATCCACTGTGCTTCCTTTTTTAGAATCTGTCTATCCCAATCGCCACCCCTAATATGTGGGGTGATCTTGTCAAGGCCTATAAATTTCATTTTGTTGATGTTGCCCTGATGTATATGATTGAGATGATTTGCTACAGGTGTATCTTTCTTATTAACTGTATCTCTTAAATGCTCACATATCCTTTTCCGAAATTCCCTCCTGGTTTTCCCCACGTATTCAATACCACATTCACATGTAGCCTTGTATACAATGCCTTTGCTGCGGCAGATAAAATATCTAATTGAAAAAATGTTTCCTGTTACATTACTCCTAAATTGCTTAGTGGTAAGAATTGTCTTGCAAGCAGTGCAATTACCACATTTAAAGCAGCCCTTTGGTTGGGTACCAAGCCAAGTTGGAGTGGCATTTGTTAGAACCCTCCTGTTTGTTTTTTCCATCTTGTGTTTTGCGGTCACGTGACCATCTGCCTTTACACTGTGTGCAGAATTATTAGGCAAATGAGTATTTTGATCACTTTGATACTTTTTATACATGCTGTCCTACTCCAAGCTGCATAGGCTTGAGAGCCAACTACCAATTAAGTAAATCTGGTGATGTGCATCTTTGTAATGAGGAGGGGTGTTGACTAATGACATCAGCACCCTATATAAGGTGTGCTTAATTATTAGGCAACTTCCTTTCCTTTGGCAAAAGGGGTCAGAAGAGAGATCTGACGGGCTCTGAAAAGTCCAAAATTGTGATATTTCTTGCAGAGGGATGCAGCAGTCTTGAAATTTCCAAACTTTTAAAGCGTGATCACCAAACAATCAAGCGTTTCATGGCAAATATCCAACAGGGTCACAAGAAGCGTGTTGGCCAAAAAAGGCGCAAAATAACTGCCTATGAATTGAGGAAAATCAAGCGTGAAGCTGCCAAGATGTCATTCGCCACCAGTTTTGCCATAATTCAGAGCTACAACATTACTGGGGTATCGAAAAGCACAAGGCGTGCGATACTCAGGGACATGGCCAAGGTAAGGAAGGCTGAAAAACGACCACCTTTGAACAAGAAACATAAGATAAAACGTCAAGAATAGGCCAAGAAGTATCTTAAGACTGATTTTTCAAAGGTTTTATGGACTGATGAAATGAGAGTGACTCTTGAGGGCCAGATGGATGGACTAGAGGCTGGATCAGTAAAGGGCGGAGAGCTCCACTCCGACTCAGACGCCAGCAAGGTGGAGGTGGGGTACTGGTATGGGCTGGTATCATAAAAGATGAACTTGTGGGACCTTTTCGGGTTGAGGATGGAGTGAAGCTCAACTCCCAGACCTACTGCCAGTTTCTGGAAGACGTCTTCAAGCAGTGGTACAGGAAGAAGTCGGTATAGTTCAAGAAAAACATGATTTTCATGCAGGACAATGCTCCATCACATGCATCCAACTATTCCACAGCGTGGCTGGCCAGTAAAGGTCTAAAAGAAGAAAAAATAATGACATGGCCCCCTTGTTCACCTGATCTGAACCCAATAGAGAACCTGTGGTCCATCATAAAATGTGAGATCTACAGGGAGGGAAAACAGTATTCCTCTCGTAACAGTGTCCGGGAGGCTGTGGTGGCTGCTGCACGCAATGTTGATCGAAAACAGATCAAGCAACTGACAGAATCTATGGATGGAAGGCTGTTGAGTGTCATCATAAAGAAAGGTGGCTATATTGATCACTAATTTTTTGGGTTTTTGTTTTTGCATGTCAAAAATGTTTATTTCTAAATTTTGTGCACTGATATTGGTTTACCTGGTGAAAATAAACAAGTGAGATGGGATTATATTTGGTTTTTATTAAGTTGCCTAATAATTCTGCACAGTAATAGTTACCTGCACAAACAGATATCCTCCTAAGATAGCCAAATCTAAAAAAAAAACACTCCAACTTCCAAAAATATTAAGCTTGGATGTTTATGAGTCTTTTGGGTTGATTGAGAACATAGTTGTTGATCAATTATAAAAATAATCCTCTAAAATACAACTTGCCTAATAATTCTGCACACAGTGTATATTCCAGCTCCGCCCTTTTGGCTGTGCTGGACTTCAGTGTTTGACTGTTTCTCTAGTCTGGTGCTTCAGTGCCTTTCTCTGTCAGTTCGCTTGGTCCTTCTGGGACCTCTAGTACCTTTTGTCAGTTTGTCTTTTTGTGTTATGCAACAACTTCTCTGTTTAGGAGGTGTCCCATTTTTTGTCCCAGTCATTAGTTCTTTTAGGGACCCCTCCCTTAATGCTATAGGTCTTCGTTCAGACTAGCCGAGGACTAAGGTGGGTCTGTTCGCTAGGAACAGGCAGCCCGCTACATCGTTGGGATTCAGCTTAGTCTTACTGTAGGGACAGCTTTCCCCTATCTTTCCTTAGTGCTTGTTGCAGATCATAACAGCATTTGAACTTGTATTTGATTGAAAATCGCTGTGGACTTATTTATCATGGAGAGATCTGCCCTTTCTATAAGTGATTTGAGGTGATGGAGAGATTGCGCTTTTAATATCCGTGTCCATCAGAAGAATTGGCCAATGTTTCCCTAAAATGGCTCTTATTTCAATAGACCTATTAGAGTATTTATGTTATGTTCTGCTACCAGAGCTAAGGAAAGAGAGGAGATCTGTCCCTACGATAGAACTCAGCTTAATCCCTACGATGTAACAGGGGACCTGATCCTGCGATCAGACCTGCTAAAGTCCTAAGCTAGTCTGTACGGAGACCTATAGATGTGGGGAAGGAATCCCTACAAGTACTAAGGACTGGGAGGAAAATGGGACACCTCCTAACAGAAATAGTAGCAGACAGACGAACAAACAAAATATATAGAACATAGAGGTCCGTAGACCAAGCAAACTAACAGAGTTAGATACAGGGCACAGGCTAGCTAGAAAGTAGTTAAACAATGAAGTCCAGCAAAGCCAGAAGGGCGGAGCAGGATTAAATAGGCCAACAAGGTCATGTGACCAGCAAAGGAAAAAAAACTAAGAACAAGGTTCTAACAGTACCCCCCATTCTAAGAGGATCCTCCGGATCCCCTAGGACCAGGCTTATCAGGAAATCTCCTGTGAAATGCTCTGATAAGTCTGGACGCGGAAACATCATCCGACCTCACCCAAGAGTTATCCTCGGGTCCGAAACCTTTCCAGGCCACAAGATCCTGCAAACTACCTCTATACTGTCTAGAGTTAAGGATGCGAGAAATTTCATATTCCCCGTCCTCCACCACCGGAGGAACAGAGGCAGAGGCGTCACAATCCGATACAACAGCTTTTTTCAACAGAGAGACATGAAATACCGGATTAATTCTCCAGGAGGTAGGAACCTCCAACCTAACAGCAGATTGGTTGACAACCTGAAGCACCTTAAAGGGCCCTACAAACTTGGGACCCAATTTCTTAGAAGGAATCCTCAACCGCAGATTCCTAGAGGACAACCAAACCATGTCACCAACAGCGAACAAAACCTCCTGTCGTTTCCTATCAAAGTAGTCTTTAGATTTTCTGTTGGCCTCCTGAAGATTACCACGCACATCCGTCCAAACTCTCTCCAAATCACCGGAAAAATTCTCCTCCTCAGGCACGGCAGATCCCAACTTGGAGAACGACCCAAACGACGGATGTCTCCCAGAACAACAAAAAAAAGGCGAACAACCAGCAGAAGAAGATGTATGATTGTTCAGAGCAAATTCAGCAAGTGGCAGAAACTCAGACCACCCCTCTTGATTGTCTGCCACAAAACAACGCAAGAACTGCTCAACATCCTGGTTTTTCCTTTCTGTCTGGCCATTAGATTCAGGATGATATCCGGACGAGAACGACAAATGAACTCCCAACCTGTCACAAAAGGCACGCCAAAAACGAGCCACGAACTGAGGACCTCTATCAGAAACAATGTCAGTAGGAACGCCATGAAGTCTGACAATTTCCTTGACAAAGGCCTTAGCGAGAGTTTTAGCGCAGGGCAGTTTGACGAAGGGAACCAAGTGACACATCTTGCTAAAACGGTCCACGACCACCCAGATGACAGTAAAACCCTCAGAGGGGGGAAGGTCAGTTATAAAGTCCATAGCCAAATGTGTCCAAGGAGCACTGGGAACCTCCAAAGGACAAAGCAACCCCGCAGCAGGAGTATGTGAGGACTTAGATCTAGCACAAATAGTACATTGGCGCACCCACTTAATGACTTCCTTCTGCCATCCAGGCCACCAAAAACTGCGACCCACCAGTCTCTTGGTCTCAGAGATTCCGGGATGACCTGCCAACCGAGATTCGTGACACTCAACAAACAAATCTCTCCTAAAGGTCCCAGGCACAAACAACCTCCCATGAGGAGTGTTAGATGGGGCATTCTCCTGTGCTTTAAGAATCTCATCTTCCAAAACGGAGTCCAAAGCAGCTATCACAACACCTTCTTGTAAAATGTTCTCCTCTTTCTCAGCACCGACTATGGGAGAAAAACTGCGAGACAAGGCATCCGCCTTAACATTCTTAGTACCAGGGATGTAAGTAACGGAGAAATTAAACCGCGAGAAAAACAGTGCCCACCTAGCCTGACGGGCATTCAGGCGCTTGGCAGCATCAAGATATATCAGATTTTTATGATCCGTAAGAACCTGAACGGGAAATTCCGCACCTTCCAAGAAGTGGCGCCAGTGTTCAAATGCGAGTTTAATAGCCAATAATTCCCGATTACCAATATCGTAATTCAGTTCAGTCTCCGAAAATTTTTTTGAAAAAAAGGCACAGGGATGTAATCCATCCCCGTTATCCTGAGACAATACTGCGCCAACCCCCACAGAGGAAGTATCAACCTCAACCAAAAACGGCTTAGTCACATCAGGCTGCATAAGGATGGGAGCAGAGGTGAACCTCTCCTTGAGATACACAAAAGCTTCAATGGCCTCAGAAGACCACTGAACCGCATCAGCACCTTTCCTGGTGAGATCGGTCAGAGGTTTGACAATACTAGAAATTTTTTTTATGAATTTTCTGTAATAATTGGCGAAACCCAAAAACCTCTGTATCGATTTCAAACCAATAGGCCTAGGCCATTCCTGTACAGCTTGAACTTTAACCGGGTCCATCTCAAAACCTTCGCTGGAGATAATGTAGCCCAAAAAACTAATTCTCTGTACAGCGAACTCACATTTCTCCAGCTTAGCAAAAAGCGAATTGTCCATTAACAACTGTAATACCTCACGTACGCTCCGCCAATGAGACTCCAGATCCGGCGAATAAATCAAAATGTCATCCAAATACACAACCACATTTTTGCCGATCAAAGGTCTAAGGATGTCATTAATAAGATTCTGAAAAAATGCAGGAGCATTAGTAAGACCAAAAGGCATAACCAGATTCTCAAAATGACCCACAGGAGTGTTAAAAGCAGTCTTCCATTCGTCACCCTCCTTCATGCGCAACAGATTGTATGCCCCCTTAAGGTCAATTTTAGAGAACCACTTGGCCCCCATTAACTGGTTAAACAGATCAGGAATCAATGGCAGTGGGTAAGGATTGCGTACAGTAATTTTGTTAATCTCACGAAAATCCAGACAAGGACGTAAACCGCCGTCCTTTTTTTTTACAAAAAAAAATCCAACCGCCACAGGAGACTTAGAGGGCCTAATGTGACCGGCGGCCAAACTTGTCTGTATGTATTCCTCCAAAGCCTTTCTCTCAGGAATAGTAAGGTTAAATAAACGACTTTTAGGAAGAGTCGCTCCAGGGACAAATTCAATAGAACAATCATAGTCTCTATGGGGAGGCAAAACCTGCGATTCCTTCTCAGAAAAAACTCTCCAAAAATCCTGAATAGGAACAGGCAATTCTCCCCTATCCAAAGCTGCAATACGCCCGTTACAACACTTGTCATAACATTTATGGCTCCAGGATTTAATTTCACTGGTAGACCAATCCAGTACAGGATTGTGAAATTTTAACCAGGGCAATCCCAATATTACTGGAGAAGGCAAGTTATTCAACACTACCAAATCCAATTTCTCATGGTGAACACCATTAATAGTGAGAGGAAATTCACAGACCTTGAGAGTAATATTCTTCAAAGGGGAACCATCCACAGAGACCACAGCAATGGGGGATGATAAAGGTTCGGGTTTTAAATTGAGTCTTTCCAAGAATCCCCCATCAATTACATTCAGAGTAGACCCACAATCAACAAACACCCGAAATTCCATTAATTTTTCCTGAGCAATCGTGGAAGCAGCTAAAAATACACCCTTGGAATTTAAACAGGCAATACGGGCATGACTGACCATTTTTTTTTCTTTCTTGATACGAAGCTCACAGTCTTTAATCAAATGACCAGATTTTCCGCAATAGAAACACAAGCCTTCAGAAAATCTGCGATCTTTTTCTTGAGAGCGAGGTGCCATCGCTCCAATCTCCATCGATTCACCACTGTTAGTACACACATTCTCATAACCAGAAACTGACATAGCAGAGGATTTGCTCTCATTAACCCTTGCACGCAGTCTCCTATCCACCCGTATAGCTAATTGCATAGCCTGTTGCAAATCTTCAGGTGTAGGATAAGCAATTAGCAGGTCTTTAACCCTTTCACTGAGCCCAGCAAGAAATAGACTTTTCAGAGCAGAATCGTTCCACCCTGTTTGAGTAGACCATCGACGGAAATTAGTACAATATTTTTCCACATTACCTGATCCCTGTCTCAAACGTCTTAACTCAGTCTCAGCTGATGCGACACGGTCAGGATCATCATATAATAGTCCCAAAGCAGAAAAAAAACTATCCACTGATCTGAAGCATGTATCACTAGGTTGCAAAGAAAAGGCCCACTCCTGAGGCTCTTTGCGCAAAAGTGACATTATAAACCCTATGCGCTGGGAATCATCCCCAGAGGACTTGGGTCTCAAACGAAAATACAATAAGCAAGCATTTTTAAATGAAAAAAATTCTCGGTGTTCACCAAAAAATAAATCCGGCAAACGTACCTTAGGCTCCAAGAAATGTGCTCCAGGACAGTTACTCACGTGCTGACGGAGCTCAGTCACCTCCAAAGAGAGTCCCTGCAGGTGTTTAGCCAAATCCAGAACCGACACCATGATGGAACAGAAAAAAAAATCTTTCCTTAGAGCATTTGCTGGGCTGGACTTACTGTTATGTTCTGCTACCAGAGCTAAGGAAAGAGAGGAGATCTGTCCCTACGATAGAACTCAGCTTAATCCCTACGATGTAACAGGGGACCTGATCCTGCGATCAGACCTGCTAAAGTCCTAAGCTAGTCTGTACGGAGACCTATAGATGTGGGGAAGGAATCCCTACAAGTACTAAGGACTGGGAGGAAAATGGGACACCTCCTAACAGAAATAGTAGCAGACAGACGAACAAACAAAATATATAGAACATAGAGGTCCGTAGACCAAGCAAACTAACAGAGTTAGATACAGGGCACAGGCTAGCTAGAAAGTAGTTAAACAATGAAGTCCAGCAAAGCCAGAAGGGCGGAGCAGGATTAAATAGGCCAACAAGGTCATGTGACCAGCAAAGGAAAAAAAACTAAGAACAAGGTTCTAACAGTACCCCCCCTTCTAAGAGGATCCTCCGGATCCCCTAGGACCAGGCTTATCAGGAAATCTCCTGTGAAATGCTCTGATAAGTCTGGACGCGGAAACATCATCCGACCTCACCCAAGAGTTATCCTCGGGTCCGAAACCTTTCCAGGCCACAAGATACTGCAAACTACCTCTATACTGTCAACAAGGTTCTAACAATTTAGTAATGAATCTAAGGTTGTTGTCAGTCTCTCTGTTAGGAGTAGGGGTGAGGAGATGTCTCCTATCCCTCTGAAGTGAGTGATTATATGCCTCACTTATATGCGGTCTGTTGATAGACAGACCATTTCTTTTTAAAAAAGTTCCCCTGATGAGTCTATATGAGTCTATATGCTGATGAAACGCGTCGGGAATACTGTTGAGGACATCCACCCCATCTCTGTCTATGTATGCCGCAAGTATAGAGTTCCCTATGATGGTCTCTGGCAGTGATATTGAAGATAAAGGGGTGAGACTGTTCCAGTTTTCTGACAATAAGTCTGCCATTTATATATCTGAAGCCTATATCTGATATGCATTTTTTCTCTCTGCTAATTTGTTCTGCAGTGTATACTTACCAATGATGCTGTATTAGGATATGTGCATAAGTTAGCATGTTCCAAGGGTTCTGCAGCAGTTGCAGAGAATTGTTGTGGCTGCATCTGCATTTAAATATGGGATAATCCAGTTTTAAAATACCTCTATAATTAATATCCAATGTGGGAATGTAGAGGTTTTTTTGAATTGTATTTCATTAGGGTATAGTAACTTTAAAGACACCTGTTTAATGAATGAGCTGGGCCGGCGTCAGCACCCGGCGTACCCGGGCAAGTTTCGGGGCCCTGAGCAGGCGGGGGGACGCACTCGCCGTTGGGCACCCCGCCGCGCTATGGGACTCGTGAGCGGAGGAGAGCGGTGCCAGCACCCGATCCCCCCGCTTGCTCAGGGCCCCGGCACCCGGCGCAATACTTACCTCTCCCCGTGCCTCCGCAGCAGCTCTTGTCTCTTCCGCGGCTGCTGCACAGTGACGTCTCAGGTCAGAGGGCGGGGTGACGTCTTTACACCGCGTCCTCTCCTGAGCCGTCACAGCGCAGAGCGGGAAGACGCCGGCTTGCGTGAGGAGTCTGGAGCAGCGGCAGCAGGTGAGAAGTGAAGTGAGTATTTGATTTTTTTTTTTTATTGTATGGAGGTGGGACATTATAAGGGAGGGGGGTGGGGTGGTGTGACATCCTGCATGGGGCATTATAAGGGAGGGGGGTTATAAGCAAGGGGGGTGTGACATCCTGCATGGGGCATTATAAGCGAGGGGGGTGTGACATCCTGCATGGGGCATTATAAGCAAGGGGGGTGTGTGACATCCTGAATGGGGCATTATAAGGGAGGGGGGGTGACATCCAGCATGGGGCATTATAAGCGAAGGGGGTGTGTGACATCCTGCATGGGGCATTATAAGGGAGGGGGGGTGTGACATCCTGCATGGGGCATTATAAGGGAGGGGGAATGTGACATCCTGCATGGGGCATTATAAGGGAGGGGGAATGTGACATCCTGCATGGGGCATTATAAGGGAGGGGTGGTGTGACATCCTGCATGAGGCATTATAAGGGAGGGTGACATCCTACATGGGTAATTATATGGGGGGAACAGCCTGCATGGGGCATTATGTGGGGGGAACAGCCTGCATGGGGCATTATGTGGGGGGAACAGCCTGCATGGGGCATTACGTGGGGGGCACAGCCTGCATGGAGCGTTATATGGGGGCCAGTATTCAGTATGGAGCGTTATATGGGGGCCAGTATCCTGTATGGAGCGTTATATGGGGGCCAGTACACTGTGTGGAGCAATTCGTCGGTTTCTGAGCTATTGTGGAATTTACAATAGATATCGCTCATGTAATGTAAGAAGTGAAATCTTTTGCCTTGTTCTATATACCGTATTTTTCGGACTATAAGACGCACCGGACCATAAGACGCATCTAGGTTTTAGAGAAGGAAAATAAAAAAATAAAAATTTAAGTAAAAAATGTGGTCATGATGCACTTTTAAGGGGGAGGGGGTCTTCTGCTGATGCAGGTATAGGGGTAATATATGCCGCCCCCCCCTTCCTTTTATATGTGGTCCCCATCCCCATCCTGGTATGCCTGGCATCCCTACATCCTGGTATGCATGGCACCCCTCTTCCTTATCCTGGTATGCATGGCACCCCTCATACCTATCCTGATATGCATGGCACCCCTCATCCCTGTCCTAGTATGCATGGTACCCCTCATCCCTTTCCTGGTATGCATGGCACCCCTAATCCCTGTCCTGATATGCATGGCACCCCTCACCCCTGTCCTGGTATGCATGGCACCCCTCATCCCTGTCCTGGTATGCATGGCACTCCTAATCCCTATCCTGGTATGCATGGCACCCCTAATCCCTGTCCTGGTATGCATGGCACCCCTCATCCCCATCCTGGTATGCATGGCACCCCTAATTCCTATCCTGGTATGCATGGCACAACTCATCCCTGTCCTGGTATGCATGGCACCCCTCATCCCTGTCCTGGTATGCATGGCACCCCTAATCCCTGTCCTGGTATGCATGGCACCCCTAATCCCTGTCCTGGTATGCTTGGCACCCCTAATCCCTGTCCTGGTATGCATGGCACCCCTAATCCCTGTCCTGGTATGCATGGCACCCCTCATCCCTGTCCTAGTATGCATGGTCCCCCTAATCCCCATCAGGCTGCACATTAAAAAAAAATAAACACTCCTACTCACCTTTCTTCTCTCCTCCAGCGAACTCCTGCCTGCACTGATCTCTCCATGTGAGCCGCGCATGACATCACTGCCATGCGCGGCTCACAAGGAGAGATCAGCTGCCGGAAGTCACTGCTCCCCACGCCGGGTCTGTGTACGTGGGGAGCAGTGACTTCACTCTCCTTCATAGCCGGCACACAGCGGAGCCGCGCTGTGGCTGCTGCTGCTGCCGGCTATCTCCTGTGCCCGCTCATTAAAGGGCATGAATATTCACCCCCTCCCCACGCCCATGGGCGTGGAGAGAGGTTGAATATTAATGCCCATTAACAGCGGGCACAGGAGATAGCCGGCAGCAGCAGGAGCCGCAGCGCGGCTACACTGTATACCGCTGCTAAGGAGCATGAATATTCAGTGCTCCCCACGCCCCATGGGCGTGGGGAGCACTGCATATTCATTTTCTTTAGCAGCGGGGACAGTGTAGGCTGCAGTAGGCGGCTTCTGCCTCCTGTGCCCCGCTCCTCCACCGATACCTCTCCCCCCACCCCACACATAAATATACACCTCCCCCCCAACAGACGCACCCCCCATTTTCCTCCAAAATTTTGGAGGAATAAAGTGCGTCTTATAGTCCGAAAAATACGGTTTATATTTTTCTGCGGTATCTGTGCATCATGAATCGTGGTATGTGTTAAAGGGGCCCACTGAGACTCTTTCACCCAGGGCCCATAAAAACCTGCAGCTGGCCCTGTGAATGAGGATGTGTATCCTGTAGGTGATCTAATTTTGTCAGATCTGATTATGACTGGCTGCAACACTATACCTAAAACATACAAGCAATACTGGTAATCATTGAAAAGGAATGACCATTTTGGTATATATTGGTCAATGACATTATTACGGTTTCTTGCTTGTTACTGTCTCTGACAGGAGACACTGGTCATCTCATCACTTGTGTTGGTGTTTGGTTCATCTGTGGCACTATTTTGCACTTTAAATTTTGTTTTTAATGAATAAATAATAAAGGTTAAAATTTTAACTAATCTGATATTATATCTATAGCGATAACTACGGATAGAACATTTACCCATTATAACCTATGGAACTGTTCACATGTCTGTGTTTTTATGTAGATGCGTGTCCTCAAAAAAGTTTGATATATCAGCTTTTGAGCCACTCCACAAATTAAATTACCGACATAAAACTATGAATTAATGAAATACCTTTTCCCTGTGTCATTTCTCATTATATTAACCCCTTTGCCACCTTGGGTTTTTCCGTTTTCGTCTTTTGCTCCCTGCTTTCCCAGTGCCATAATTTTTTTTTTAAAGTCAATATGGCCATGTGAGGGCTTGTGTTTTGCGAGACGAGTTGTACTTTTGAACGAAACCATTAGTTTTACCATGTCATGTACTGGAAAAAGGGGAAAAAATTCAAAGTGTGGGCAAATTACAAAAAAATGTGTAATTCCACAATTGTTTTTTGTTTTTTTCTACCATGTAAACTAAATGCCAAAAAACTGACCAGCCATTATGATTCTCCAGGTCATTACGAGTTCGTAGATGGCAAACATGTATAAGTCCTTTTTTATTTAAGTGGTAAAAAAAATCCAAAGTTTAAAAAAAAAAAAAAAGTTGCCATTTTCCGAGATCCGTAGCGTCTCCATTTTTTGGGATCTGGGACTGGGTGAGGGCTTATTTTTTGCGCACCAAGGTGACGTTTTTATTGATACCATTTTGGGGTAGATATAATCTTTTATTCGCCTGTTATTGCATTTTATTGCAAAGTTGCGGCTACCAAAAAAACACAGTTTTGATTTGTTTTCTCGTTACGCCGTTTATTGATCCGATTAATTATTTTTATATATTTTTAAATATTGATAGATGAGGCGAATCTGAAAGTGGCGATACCAAATATGTGTATATTCGATTTTTTTATTGTTTTATTTTGAATGGGGCGAAAGGGGGTTGATTTGAACTTTTTTATTTTTTTATTTTTTTAATATTTTTAAAAACATATATTTTTTTTACTTTTCACATGCTTCAATAGTCTCCATGAGAGACTAGAAGCTGCGATCATCTGATCGCCTGTGCTATACACAGCCGGGCTCCAGCCCTGCTATGTGTAGCAAAAATGCTCACTTGCTATGAATGCTGACCGCTGGGCGGCGCTCATAGCATCCTGGCAATGACAATCACGGTGGTCTCCTGCAAACCCCGGCTTATCATGCCAACCCATCGGCGACCCGCGGTCATGTGACACGGGCGCCAATGGGCGGGATTAGTGACTCGCTTCCGGCGCATACATGTTTAATGCCGCTGTCAGAGTTTGACAGTGGCGTTTAACATGTTAACAGCCGCGGGTGGATCGTAATTCCACCCACGACTTTTAGGGGCAAATGTCAGCTGTACAGATCAGCTATCATGTGCACAAAAACATGTGGGCTCTGTGCCAGAGCACGCATGGAGTGCAGGGATACCACATTGGACGTACTCATACCTCCAAGGTCGTAAAGGGGTTAATATTATTATCATTATTATAATGGTATAGGAATGCAAACTTATTAGAGTCTTTGACTCCCTCCACACAGGACTAAATCTGTCAGGAGGATTTATGACTAACTACAAAATCTGAGGAATCTGCTCCAGAGACAGTGAGGGCACCAGGTCTCTGATCTTATTGTACATGGATATTGGGACTATAAAACTTTCACACCGCTAATCTATTCTAATTAAGGATTCATTCTCTGAGCTCGATTTCTTTGTTTATTTAAATGTTCATTTTATTATGCCTCTTTTTTTGTGTGTGTGTGCATATATTTGTGTTTCTTCAGATATTTTGTTATACCATGCCTGAGGAAGAGACCTAAGAAGTCTCGAAAGCTTACTTTGTACCATCATTTATTTTATTTTTGTTAGCCATTAAAAAGATATCATAACTACAAGATTATCTTGTTTTATCCACCGAGAGCAATCTCATTTCACATTATTACACATAGCTTAATTTGTGGACATCTATGGTTTGATTTCTTTGCCTTTGTGGACTGGATGGGTTCTTACTGACATCTGGTGAGATTTTCATGTCAATAGCCCCTTTAGAAATATAGTTATGTAGAAAATTGGTGACATATTCAATATATATATACATATACACATATATATATATATATATATATATATATATATATATATACAGTATGTATATGTGTGTATATAATGAGGCCCTTGTATGTCCTACACTGGGAGCACACTGAGACCTGGAGGCGCGTTCCTAGTTATCAAATGTTTAACACAGCTATGATGATGTGTGTGCTGTCCAAGTGGCCGAATGCTGTAAGTTTTCCATTTAATTATAGTTATTTCATTGGGGGTTTTATGTGGTTTCATTGTGTCCATATAATAATGTTTTTTATTTGTTTTTTAAATACAATTATGTTAATATAATTATAATTTTTTTAATATTATGTTGATAACACATTTTGAAGAAAAAAAAAAAAGATTTTTGACATTTCAACCCTCCAGAGGCACTATTTTCTCTTTCAGGGAAAATATCCTCTCCGTGATCATGCAGAACAAAGGATAGAATCTGAGCAAAATCCAAAGAATTTCCGCAGCTACATAAAGTCAGCTACATAGGAAGCCCACTACCCTTCCAATAAATGTTATTCAATTCAAGTTTACTTTGTTTCAATATTATGACTGACAAGTGTAATGCAAGTTATTTGATATTTAATTTATGTTCATGCCTGCGGTAGATTAAAGGGGTTGGTTGTCCGGTCAAAAGTGATAAGTCAAACTTATGAATCCCCCCAGCTCACGCACTGTGCGCTGCGGGGATTCATCGGTATGAGACCCGGGACTGGAGGCTATGTATACGTTATGCATACCCCCGGCCATTCAGCACCGCTTCGCTCCATAAACTTGTATGGAGCGAGGCCACGCCCCATCTAGTGACGTGGACGGCCAGTGGGCTCGTCCAACTAAAAGGCGCGGCCTCGCTCAATACAAGTGTATGGAGAGCGAGGCCAGGCCCACTGGCCAGGGGTATGTATAACTTATACCCTCTGTAACCGAGTCTCATACTGGCGAATCCCCGCAGCGCACAGTGCGTGTGCTGGGGGGATTCATAAGTCCGCAGTCACACACTGATTACAAACTTACCACTTTTGACCGGACAATCCCTTTAAGCCTCTAGTTACACCAAATGGTTTCTGTCACATTTGTATTACTAGTAAATGTCACTCTCTTTACTTGTCTATTACCAAACATAATATATTGTAATAGGGTTCTCAGATGCATGTATTTAAAGGGGTTGTCCAATACTCTAACAACCCCTCTCAATTGTAATATTCCCCTACGTAGAATAAAAACAGGCTATACTCCCCTCCAGTCCTGGCACCACTCCAGCGTCACTGGCAACGGGTTTCCTGGGGCTTGCGTGACGCTATGTCATATGAGCCCTGACGCGAATGGGCCACTTCTTTCTCACTTCCTTTGGATGAAACTGATGTCGGTTTTGTCCAAAGGAAGTGATTGTGAAGTGGCGCATCAGCGGCAGGGCTCACGTGACAGCGCGTCACGGTAGGCTTCTCGCCGATGTTTCTGGAATGGCATCAGAGATGAGTATAGTCTGTTTTTATTCTGCATGAGGAAATATTCTAATTGAGAACGTGTTCTCTGTAGTAGACAATTCCTTTAATGATGTCAAAGGAACATACTTACATTGGTCTATGTAAGGACTCAATCAAAAACGCAAATTAAGTTAGTATCTATTGAAATCAATATTCACAACAGACAATTTATTACTGTAATAAAAAGCTCAGGGAATCCATGTTAACACGGGATGAATATGAAATTTGCATCTTACACTATCACAGCAATACCAAAAGGTAAAAGGTTCCTCCACACAGATGGTGACAGTGTAAGAGTTAATGTGCAATGTCATTGACCTACAGGTATGTCATGGAGCATATCCATGTAGCTGGAAGAGCTATACCCCTAGGGACATTCCTCCCAGCACATCTACTGTAATGTCACATGTAATGTACACAGAGAAGTGAGATGTTAATGCTGATGGTTTGTGAAACATTTATGTGGTTGGTGTGTCTTTGCCTTCATCTTTTAAGTTTGACCTGCAAGAAGTCTACTTAACATTAAAACGGTCCCCAGTCTTCAAGCCAATTGTGGGGGTTTCAGCTGGCATTAGACCACTTTGTAAACACTAAATCAATAAACCATTTATCAACATGTATTCTTTGGAAACTATCAAATTATAGTAATCCTACAATGTAGGATCAACTCCTCAACATTGAAATTACAACAACAAGGAAAAATAATGAAATTATGGAAATAACCAGATCGATAGACATATTAATGATATTCAAATTATGAAAAAATGGACTAAAAATTTTCAAAGCATCTGAGTTTATTCAGTATCGAGCATGAGCGCTACATGCAGAAAGAAATACACTTACAAGCCTTGGCATTGATTAAGAAATAAATCGATACAGACATTATCTATAATTTGCCAATATGTTATACTACTTGTTATATGTCAGCTATATACCAGCTTTATAAAGCTATACTTTGTTTCAGCTAAAAGAAACCAAGGCCAGACCTGCAGATATTCTTACAATGTTTTGTAAGATGCATTTCTCTAGATAAGATATTCTCACAGAAACCAGACGCTTCCAAGTCTTTTGAGGCACAAGAATCCTTGAAGACTAATACTTGTTTGTTTTGCCTAGCATTGTTCAGTTATTACGGTTGTACAACATTGTTTGCTTTGAGCATGCGCGGAAGACCAATAGCTGTGAGCCGGGATCCTGATGTAAAGCCCCACTCTGGTGATTTTTTTTCACCATTTGTTAAGGATCATGTGTGTAAATGTAATGATGGTAAGAACACACTCACCGGTCGCTGTCTTCTGCCGTTTTCAGAAGTGCTTTGGCGTCACGTGACTGCATTTTTGACCTGCCGAGTCACACAGTGTTTGCTGTGTGGAGCTGAGGTCACTTTTTGAATTTTCTTAATGCAAGTCGATGAGACTCAGAACAAGCCTTTCTAACCTCATTCTGAATCTTATAAACTTACATTGAGAAGGTGCGCTCCGGGCGATTTGGGTATCTTAATACTGAAGGAACAGTGGAGGCGTATCTTTACCCTAGTGCGTAAATATTCTGTCTGCTCTCACTTTCATGAGGCCAGCTATAAATTGTTATCTCAGTTGTATAGAATTCCAACTCCTCTACATTCAATCTTTCCAGAAGCCAATCCCATGTGTTGGAGATGTAGGGAGGAGGAGGGCGATCTGTTACATATTTTTTGGAAAAGTGCAACTAGTGATACATAAGATAACTGATCTCACATTTTACCAAAACCCAGCTCTTATCTTTCTACATCACTGCAACATTCCCCTAAAAATATATAGGCACTTTCTATTAAGACACTTAATTGTGACTGGCCATGTGTGCATTCCTCTGCTTTTAAAAAAAGACTCCACTCCGACAGTCTCTCTAGTTTTCTAAAATGAATGAAATGATGTTAATGTAAGAACTCACTTCTACTATTAATAATTCATATGAACCTTTCTACAAGACTTGGTTTTAGTGGTTGGAATTCAGATCTTCTGCTGAATATCTGTCCCTTATGAGGGAAAGCTGAGCCTGTAATAATAGGTTCCCATGCCAGAATGCCCCCCCCCCCCCCTCCCCCATCTCCTTTTTACCTGGTACTACTTCTGCTCTCCTCTTTTCCTTCCTTTCTCTTTTATTTTTTCACATGTCTGTGATACTTCACCCAGTCTGTATTGTTATGGAACCTTATGGAATTGTATATCCTGTCCTTCAATGCTATGTTATTGCCTTGGATTGCATCCATGATCTCATTGTTAACACAAGAACTTTTACTCTACATGACAGTCTTTATTGATAATATTTTTCTTTTTGTTTCTTTTCTATTTTGGCACAATATGTGTCTTGTGTTTGTATTGCTCTTAAAATCTATATATATAATCGTCTTATCCCGTCTGTCTGTCTGTCTGTGTGTCTGTCTGTCCAGGAAATCCCGCGTCGCTCATTGGTCCGGCAGCGGCCAATCAGCGCCGGGGAATTTCTAAAAAAAGATGGCGGCCGTTAGCGGCTCATCTGCGGGACGGAGCTGAGCGGCGATGCAGCCGGGAGATGACCAGCGCGAGGCGCTCATCTCCCGGCCGGCAACAGCAGAAGGAACCCGACCGCTGGACCCATCTGCGGGACGGAGATGCAGCCGGGAGATGAGCGGCGCGAGGCGCTCATCTCCTGGCCGGTAGCAGCGGATGGACCGCCGGCGCCGCTGACCTCCATGCGGAAGGGAGGACCGGGGAGCGGCGCTGCGGGTCGGGATACTTCTGCTGCGAGCGCCCGCTATGTCCCGGGTTCTTGCAGCGGAAGTATCCGCACAGGCAGCGGCGCTCCCCGGTCCTCACCAAGACGATTCGATGATTGGTCGCGGTCTTCGGACCCAACCAATCACTGATCTTAGCGCAAAACTTAAACACTATTGTGCTGATTGGTCGCCGACGCTGCCCGCGGCCAAATCACCGATTTGGGCGCCAAATTTAAATATCGGCCGCGACCAATCACCACAGCGGTGTTTAAATGTGGAGCCAAGATCGGTGATTGGTCGCGGCCGATATTTAAATTTGGCGCCCAAATCGGTGATTGGTCGCGGCCGATATTTAAATTTGGCGCCCAAATCGGTGATTGGTCGCGGTCAGCGTCCGCGACCAATCAGCACAATAGTGTTTAACTTTGGCGCCAAGATCAGTCATTGGTCGCGGGCCAAGACAGCGACCAATCACCGATTTGTGCGGCAATTTTAAATAGCGTCCGTGACCAATTGGATGTCAGTGCCGCTGCCTGTCCGGAGACTTCTGCTGCAAGAACCAGGGACATAAGCGGGCGCTCGCAGCAGAAGTATCCCGACCCGCAGCGCCGCTCCCCGGTCCTCCCTTCACACCCTAGCCGCTGATGTCCCCACAGTATCCGCATGTTGTTACAAAGGTCCGGAAATTTGTGTTAAAAATCGCTGATTGGTCGCTGGCGCTGCCCACGACCAATCACCTATTTGGGCGCCAAATTTAAATATCGGCCGCGACCAATCAGCACAGCGGTGTTTAAATGTGGAGCCAAGATCGGTGATTGGTCGCGGCCGATATTTAAATTTTGCGCCCAAATCGGTGATTGGTCGCGGGCAGCGTCCGCGACCAATCAGCACAGTAGTGTTTAACTTTGGCCGCAAGATCAGTGATTGGTCGCGGGCCAAGTCCGCGACCAATCAACGATTTGTGCGGCACATTTAAATAGCGGCCGCGACCAATTGGACCCGCAGCGCTGCTCCCCGGTCCTCCCTTCACGCCCTAGCCGCATGGATGTCAGCGGCGCTGCCTGTGCGGGTACTTCCGCTCCGAGAACCGGGGACATGAGCGGGCGCTCGAAGCAGAAGTATCCGGACCCGCAGCGCCGCTCCCCGGTCCTCCCTTCACACCCTAGCCGCTGATGTCCCCACAGTATCTGCATGGTGTTACAAAGGTCCGGACATTTGTGTTAAAAAACGCTGATTGGTCGCTGGCGCTGCCCGCGACCAATCACCGATTTGGGCGCCAAATTTAAATATCGGCCGCGACCAATCACCGATCTTGGCTCCACATTTAAACACCGCTGTACTGATTGGTCGCGGACGCTATTTAAATGTGCCGCCCAAATCGGTGATTAGTCGCGCACAGCGTCGGTGACCAATCAGCACAGCGGTGTTTAACTTTAGCGCCAAGATCACTGATTGGTCGCGTGCGGAGAGCGCGACCAATCAGCGAATCGTATTGGTGAGCGGGGAGCGGAATCGTATTAGTGAGGACCGGGGAGCGTCGCTGCCTGTGCGGCTACTTCCACTCCGAGAAGCCGGGAGATGAGCGACTGCTCGCAGCAGAAGTATCTGGACTCGCAGCGCCGCTCCCCGGTCCTCCCTTCACACCCTAGCCGCTGATGTCCCCACAGTATCCGCATGGTGTTACAAAGGTCCGGACATTTGTGTTAAAAATCGCTGATTGGTCGCTGGCGCTGCCCGCGACCAATCACCGATTTGGGCGCCAAATTCAAATATCGGCCGTGACCAATCAGTACAGCGGTGTTTAAATGTGGAGCCAAGATCGGTGATTGGTCGTGGCCGATATTTAAATTTGGCACCCAAATCGGTGATTGGTCGCGGGCAGCGCCAGCGACCAATCAGCGATTTTTCACACAAATGTCCAGACCTTTGTAACACTATGCGGATACTGTGGGGACATCAGCGGCTAGGGTGTGAAGGGAGGACCGGGGAGCGGCGCTGCGGGTCGGGATACTTCTGCTGTGAGCAGTCGCTCATCTCCCGGCTTCTCGGAGTGGAAGTATCTGCACAGGCAGCGGCGCTCCCTGTTCCTCACTAATACGATTCCGCTCCTCACCAATACGATTCGCTGATTGGTCGCGCTCTCCGCACGAGACCAATCAGTGATCTTGGCGCTAAAGTTAAACACCGCTCTGCTGATTAGTCACGGCCGCTGCCCGCGACCAATCACCGATTTGGGCGCCACATTTAAATAGCGGCCGCGACCAATCACAGATCTTAGCGCCACATTTAAACACTGCTGTGCTGATTGGTCACGGTCAGCGTCCGTGACCAATCACCGATTTGGGCGCCACATTTAAATAGCGGCCGCGACCAATCACCGATCTTGCCGCGACATTTAAACACTGCTGTGCTAATTGGTCGCGGACGCCAGCCGCGACCAATCAGCGAGCTTGGCGCCAAATTTAAACAACGCTCTGCTCATTGGTCGCGGACACCAGATGCGTCCAATCAGCGAGATTGGCGCCAAATTTAAACAACGCTCTGCTGATTGATCGCGGTCGCTGGCCGAGATCAATCAGCAGTATTGGCGCAAAATTTAAACCCCACTCTGCTGATTGGTCGCGGTCGCTGGCCGCGACCAATCAGCAGTATTGGCGCCAAATTTAAACCTCACTCTGCTGATTGGTGCCAAATTTAAACACGCTCTCCATTCCTCACTAACACGGTTCGCTGATTGGTCGCGGCCGCCGCCCGTGACCAATCAGCGATTTTTGGCGCCAAATTTAAACACCGCTCTGCTGATTGGTCGCGGCCGCCATCCGCGACCAATCAGCCAGATTGGCGCCAAATTTAAACAACGCTCTGCTGATTGGTCGAGGCCGGCGACCGCAACCAATCAGCAGAGCGATGCAGAGGGGGGTTTAAATTTGGCCCCAAAGTCGCTGATTAGTCGCGACTGACGGCCGCGACCAATCTGCAGAGCGTTGTTTAAATTTTGCGCCAAAATCGCTGATTGGTCGCGGCCGGCGGCGTCGAGCAATCAGCAGTATTGGCGCCAAATTTAAACACCGCTCTGCTGATTGGTCGTGACTAATCAGCGATTTTGGTGCCAAATTTAAACACGCTCTCCAGTCCTCACTAACACGGTTCGCTGATTGGTCGCGGCCACCGCCCGCGACCAATCACCAATATTGCCGCCAAATTTAAACACCGCTTTGCTGATTGGTCGCGGTGGCCGAACGCGACCAATCAGCGATTTTGGCGCAAAATTTAAACACCGCTCTGCTAATTGCGCCCCGTCGGCTGCATACCTATTCTAGAATACCCGATGCATTAGAATCGGGCCACCATCTAGTGTAATAAATAAAGATAAGTTAAAAAAAAGAAAGTACCCTCCGCTCCACACAGTGAGTGGGCAGGTTACAGATGCGGTGACATGACTCCTGAAGTGACTGGAGCGCTGCTAAAATTGGGAGAAGATGATGACCGTCAGTATATTACTACCATCATTACACTTAACACACACGAATCCTAGGAAATGGGCAAATAAAATATTCACCAGAGTGGGGCTGTAAATACTGTAACTTTTTGCAGCAGGTCAGATGAGAAAAATAATAGGATCAACGCAATCCAAAATCAAGCAAAACAATTTAGCAGAACCAATTATGTTGAAATCATGGTTGTAGCCAAGATGAATTTGTAAAACCAACAGAGCTGATTATGTGCTTGGGCAGAGCAGGAGGTTAAGTTTATTACACATCACCAAACCATCTTGTTACAATAAATAATATATTACAAGATAACATTGTATAAGACATGATAGTAGATACAGTATATGTACATGCATGGTAAGACAAGTATGATCCAGCTATTCATTTATGTTTCGTGTTTTTGCTGATGGTTATACAATCGCTCCTATCAGCAACGGCACTGACATAATATGACTAATTGCTTTAACATCATTCCTATTGGCAATGACATTGACATACTACAATCAAATATTTGCTGTGTCATCAGTAATGTAAGCAACGGCATTGATGTATTATGAGGAATAAGGAAGTTGCATATTTTGGTATCATCGTATATGTGCTTTTATAGCACTTGACTGTTATTGCACATGCAGTTTTTTTCTTTTTGTATCATTGTATGAAAGGGGTTGAACACCTTTCGGAACAATTGTTTGTTTGTATTTTACTTATATGCTTGAATTTTCGGATAAAAATCAGTTTTGCAATTGGGTTTAATTTAAAAAAAAAAAATTACCATCTGCCTTATATATATATTCTGTGTTGCACTGTTTATTGCTGGCTGCAGAATTAGTTAACCAGTTATCTGTATGTCAGCCCCTATGATTGGAAGTCTCAGAAAAAGAAACAACCTTACCAACACCAGGTCAGTTTACCAATCTACTAGGCAGGATGCAGCAGACCCCCATGATAAAGGCAGGGGCAGCACAGGTGCAAAATAATTTAGTATTATAATATAGTATTTTGCACCTGTGCTGCCTCCTGCCTTTATCATGGGGGTCTGCTGCCTCCTGCCTAGTGCATATAATCTGACCTGGTTTTGGTAAGGCTGCATCTTTTTATGTGATGATTTTTTAATTTTTGTCCTTTTTCTGTGAGCCATTTTTGAATTTAGTGTAAGGACTCGCAAGTATCAGGACCCTTGATGTGAGTTGCGAGATTGTGTATTTTGACCAAAATATTGACCTTTACCTTATGTATTTCATAAATCTTTTTCAACTATTTATTGCACATTTTTATGCTGGATGCCTTCAGGCTTTTTAATGTTGGCCGAATTTATTGAGGTGTCGGTCCTTGTGGGAAGCCCTTATATAGTGCTTCACAACCCTCCTGATCTAATAGTATGGGCGTCACTAATAGGCTGTAAGCCAGACACTGTGCATCACATGTACCTGTGTGACTGGCGCCCTATACAAGCCTTATCCGTGTGCATTTTTAATACTAGGCAACGACCCCCTCCATGAATTGGTCAATTTGTGAGTGGTTGCTCCATTGGTATTTTGCACCTGTGCTGCCCCTGCCTTTATCATGGGGTTCTGCTGCATCCTGCCTAGTGCATTGGTAATCTGACCTAGTGTTGGTACAGCTGTTTCTTTTTTTGTGATGTTTCTTGAATTTATGTATTTTTCTGTGAGCCATTTTTAACAGAGTCGGTAACTCTTTTATCTGTCTATTTCTGAGCCCTTCTCAGCTGATTTATGACTACAGACCACATTAAAGTTGAATGTGCAGGGAAACAAAGAGCATATAAAAACAAAACTGTGTAAAATTTGTAATGAAACCTAACTGTAAAAAAAGTCCCTAAAGGTGGACAAACCCTTTAATACTTGATTCACAATGCATGTTATTAACTGAATGTAATGTCTCTTATAGGGTTGTGAAAATGGTCTCAGCATTGCTTCTCATTGGATCTTGATATGATGTTAGTTGCTTCTTGCTGTCCAAAGCCCACAGACCAATGCTAAGGATGCATTCTGCGTCAGAAACGCGTTGGAGTTGTGTCTGTTCTCTATTTTCTGATAGTACCCAGATAGAAACCGAGCATACACAGAAGCTGGTACAATCTTGCTTTTATCTGCAAATAATGTGGACACACATACAGGTAATGAAATTAGTGCTAATTTTGGTTTCTTCACATTATATATAATTTGGAACATGAGAAGAAAATCAGAGGGCATGAGGTCAGTACCATGGACAGCAAAGCATGTAGTAGGCAGACAAAACTGTAGCTCTTCACACCCCACTTAAAAAAACACCAAAATTAGTTAACTGTGTACACCCCTCAGTGTGGGTTGTGGATTTGACAGGGTGAACTTCTATTAATTGTAATCCTCAATAGGGTAGTATTCATTTATTTGTAGCATACATACTTACATAGTACTATAATTATTACAGACAGCAATGGGGATGTGACTTAAAATCACAAAATGATTTAAAATCGCTAAATATTGCTCTGTAATTTTGTTCTTTATTCATATTTTATAAATTGCACATTTACATGGATTCACTAAACATGGAAGGTTGAATATATAGGGCTGGCTTTAGACAAAATGAAGCCCTGAAAAAATAAGTAAAGAAAAAGACCCCTGGTCCCTTATTTTTTAAGAATAACACAAAAAACATGCTGTGAAATGTAAAAACCAGAACACTAATATATGAAATAACTGTCTGTTGCTTTCAAGTTATGGAACAAATGGAGGTAATTAAAAAAACTGTGAAGATGAGTGAACCAAAGAAGCATCAAATTCTTCATTGGTCAGAAGACCAGAGAAATTATATATGAAAAGATGGAAATCAGTTGTTGGTGAAGTTCAAGTAAGGCCAGTGTTATCCTGAATTATTATGCTTCCAACACCTAAACCCCATGAAAGAACTGTAAATCATCATACAGATGCAGATTGTATAGTAGGAGGGTCCTTGTCAGGGCTGATTCTATTTTTTCTGCCACCTAAAGTGAAAATTGAAATGCAGTACAATTTAAACTTGCAGTAAACAAATACAATTTTGTCACTGTCTTGGGTATTTTCCTTTAACAGGTATAGCCTTTTACAATTTTCATTCATTATTATTTAGTCCCCTGATTGCTTATATTATACGTTGAACAAATCACTGTCTCATATGAAGGAATACAGCACCAGACGCACCATCATTATATGAATACAGTACCAGAACCACCATCAGTATATGAATACATCACCAGAACCACCATCAGTACATGAAAATATCGGCAGAACAAACGTCAATACATGAATGCATCACCCGATTCACCATCAGTACAGGAATACAGCACGGGAACCCCTATCAGTACATGAATAGAGCACCAAAACCATCACACATACATGAATAAAGCACTGGAATCATCAGCAGTACATGAAAACAGCACCACCATCAGTACATTAATGCATCACTAGAAATATCATCAGTACAGGAATACAGCCATCAACTGCAATGTAAAGTAATACCCTGCAATATTCATAGGTATGACATGAGCCAATAACTCTCAGTATGTCCTTAAAAATGGTAAAGAGAAGCTGGGTGTTGTTGATACCAGCCATCATTAGACTGCAGACAATGCAGAAACTACAGTACTGATTAGTCGCAGGCGGTATCACAAATAAACATTTACACTAAGGTACCTCATAAGTAACATCTTCTATAATTGGAGTCGTTCTCATATATTTCTTCTCCATCTGGTCAAGACGCCATGATGACTTTGTACATCCACACCTCATTTCTACAAACTTCCTTTATATAGATGAGCGAACATGTTTGGAAAATGTTCGCCAATCTCAAAGTCGGAATGAACATTGCACATTCGTGTTTGTATTCCCGAACATTTTCCTCAAAATCTGTAAAATTCGACTGAGCCTGAACACAAATGACGCGCCCCCTGGGCCGTGTGTGGGGGAATACCCGGAGCCGGGTCTCTGTGTAATGCTGGGGGTTGTAGTCTCCGTGGCGGCGACCCGGTCCCGTGGCACATGGTGGTCAAACCAGTGGCGGATCTGTTTATTTGGTTTTTAATGTTTAAATGTCTGACTACGCCACCCGTGGATTGCGGTCACTAAGAACCGCCGCTGCGGGGCAGACCGCTGAGGCTGATGTTGTGTGCGCAGCAGAGGGTAGTTTAAGTCCCTACGGGAGGAGTATAGCCTCAGGGCAGCGTGTGTAGATGGTGAGGGTCGTGTGCATGGGCGCAGCAGAAATGACTCAGAGTCCGTGCAGTGCAGTTCAGGGTCTTTACTGTTGGTTAGGAAGAAGGCCCTGCCGGGAGTACTGGCTAACATTAGAGGCCTGGTCAGTCTGTGAGCGAACAAGAGTCCCCCTGGCCAGGTGGAGGTGTAGGCCTTCCCGTCTGACTGCACTCTTCCTGGCTACCCTGCTGTAGTCGTGTAGTAGCCCACGTCCCTGAGTGTACCGTGTGGTGCTCACCCGTATGGCTGGTGACTTGGGGCCTTTGGTGCCTTCCGCTCCTCGATGGCGGTGCCGGTTCCTTGCGTGTGACTGAGCCTCCGGGCTTTCTATGGCCAGAGGACCTGAAATCCCCTGCCAGGTGGTTTCTGCTGCTGGATGTGAATATCCTCGCAGCCTCGGACTCCGGTGTCCGGTTCTCTGCGTATTCTGCCAGGATGAGCTCCCTGCTCCAGTCCCTGGTCTTCAGCTCCTGGCTCCTACAGAGCTCCTTGCTGCTCCTCTGTCCCTTCCTCTGGAACTAACTAACTAACCCCGCCCCAGATCCAGTTTATAAAGGGCAGGTTCCTCCCCTCCCTGGACTGGGGCAGGAGATGTTGCATGTTACAGTGCTCCTGACCAGGAAAACCCATGCTAGCTCTCAGACATGGTATTTCTACCACTGTGGCAACCAGACCCCTGGGGTGCCACATTCCCCCCTAGTGAATTTTAGTACTCCGGGACTAAACATAACTTTCTTGAAAACATACATAACAGGGTATAAGCAATAACACAACATATATACAAGAAGTTTAGTCTTTATAGGTCACGGCACTTCCGTAACCAGGTGTCCATGTCACCCAAGATGTATTTTGAGGGACACGTCCCAAACCCTCAACGTAGGCCCTGGGGTGGCTACAGGGCATCGATGATCCGGCGTTGGACCACGTCTTCAGCCACCTCCACGGGTTTTTGTTCTGTGGTCTGGCACAAAAAGGGGCACTTTACAGGTGCAACTATTTACAAGGTACAGTTCCGGTTATTCATTGTCCATAACCTGTCAGTCCTTAAACCCTGTCGGGTAACTTGAGAAACATAATTAGCATTCAGGTAATAAACATAAAACATTTTAACATTTGCAATATACAGGTATATATAACTTTTTAGATTCTCCAGCGAGCGGGTATCTGACCTGTAGTGCTCCTGGTGGACCTACGTAACACACTTACTGGTGGTGTTCTTTCTGGGTCCCCTTTTTCCTCCCCTTCTGTAGTGGGCTCGCTAGTGTCTGCACTACAGGTGTTTGGAGATGTTACGGGTAGGTTGGGCAGCTTTCTGCGTACTCTTTGGCTTACCACAGGCACGGCAGGCTCACTACTAGCAGAGGGTTGATTCTCCTGGGCTGCTGGTATGGAATCTTCTGCCTCCGGGGCCGGTTGCTCTTCCAACACTACTTGCTCTTCTGTAGGCCCTTGAGGGGCTGGCTGGAGAAAGGTAAGGACGAGTACCACAATAGCGTTGTTAATTTGTGTCCAGGATCGGGGAAATTCTCCGTGTACTGTACTGACCATTTCTTCCCTTTCCTCTGCGGGTTGAGGGCTATCTTGGTGTTCATCAGTGCTTTGCAGCTGCTCGGGACACTTCTTCAGGTAGTCTCTGGAGACAGTGGCTGTGGTCTCTCCTCCATCCTTACTGATAATGCATACTTTCGGATTTTCATGGCTTGAGGGCAGTACTGTGTACGGGTCTTTCTCCCACTGGTCATCCAACTTATGGAGCCGCCTCTTCCTCTTCAAGACCTGCTCTCCAGGTGCCAGGGGAACAGCGGGAGCATGCTGGTTGTAAGTCCTCTCTTGCCTTTCTCTTGCTTGAGACAGACTTCTCTCAACACTCTCCTGCACTTTCCGGTACTGCTGCTGCCGTTCTGTATCCCAGTCTGCCTCTGGCGAGGTGTCCTCAGGTGTCAGGACTCCCATATCCAGGTCAATAGGCGGCTTACCAGGTCTTGCTCTCATTAGGTAAGCCGGGGTGCAGTTGGTGGAATTTACTGGGATGTGGTTATACAAGTCCACCAGATCAGGCAGTTTTTCAGGCCACAGACTGCGTTCTTCCAGGGGCAACGTTTTCAGCAAGTCTATCACCACCTGGTTCATCTTCTCGCACAATCCGTTGGTTTGGGGGTGATAGGGCGTTGTCCTTATTTTCTTGCAGCCATACAGGTTGCAGAACTCCTGGAAGACCTCCGCTTCGAAGGCTGGACCTTGGTCAGTCAACACTTGCTCCGGATACCCGTGTGGACGGCAGAAGTGCTGCTGGAAGGCTCTAGCTGCTGTCTGAGCTGTTAAGTCCTTGACAGGGACCACCACCAGGAACCGGGAGTAGTGGTCTACGATGGTGAGGGCGTAGACGTACCCGGACCTACTTGGAGCCAGCTTCACATGATCCAGGGCTACCAGTTCTAGTAGCTGCTTGGTGATGATGGGCTGCAGGGGAGTCTTCTGGCTGGCACGGTCCTTTCTTCTCAGGTTGCGCGGGCCGCAGTCTCTGCACCATCTCTCAATGGCCTCTCTCATGCCTACCCAGAAGAACCGTTCACGCAACAGTAACTCCAACTTCTTCCATCCAAAGTGCCCAGCTCCGTCGTGGTAGGCCTCCAGGACTATAGCCGCGTCTCGTCTTGGGACCACTACCTGCCAGGTCAGCTCATGTGTCCGGGAGTTGACAATTCTCCGGCACAGCTTCCCCTTGTAGAGAAACAGTTTAATCTTCTCCTTCCACAGCTGTTTGGCCTCTTCCGGAGTGTCTGGGTCAAGGCGGGCATCAGCCTGTGTCAGCATCTCTTTTACCAGGCGGACGGCTGGGTCACTGTCTTGCGTCTCCGCCCAGCTGTAGTGGGGTAAGGGATTGAACGTGGCAGAGTGCTTGTCACTTACACAGTGGGAATACTGGGTAATCCCATGACGGTGGAACGCAGGGAGTTCAATCTCTTCCAGTTCTTCTGGATCTTCCCCTCCGTCCGGCAAGTTTGGCATCCTGGACAGGGCGACTGCATTGGCATTTTTGCATCCCGCCCGGTATTTGATGGTAAATTCATAGTTGGACAGCCGGGCCATCCATCTTTGCTCCAGGGCACCAAGTCTTGCAGTGTCCAGGTGCGTCAACGGGTTGTTGTCCGTGTACACAGTGAACTTGGCAGAGGCAAGGTAATGTTTGAAATGTTCCGTCACTGCTCACACCACTGCCAGGAACTCTAGCTTGAAGGAGCTATAATTCTCAGGGTTTCTCTCTGTGGGCCGTAGTATCCGGCTGGCGTAAGCAATTACCCACTCTCTGCCCTGCTGGATCTGGGATAGTACAGCCCCCAGCCCCACGTTACTGGCGTCCGTGTGGAGGATGAAAGGTTGGCTTTAATCAGGGTAAGCCAGGATCTCATCCTCCGTGAGGGCCATCTTCAGCTGGCGGAAAGACTCCTCTTCCAGCTTGTCCCACCTGAAGGGCGGCTTCTGATTCTTGGTCTTTGACTGACCCAACAGGAGGTCTTGCATAGGGGCTGCCATTTTGGTGAACCCGGGGATGAATCTTTGGTAGTAGCCTACCAACCCGAGGAACTGCCGCACTTCCTTTATGCTGGAGGGTCTTGGCCAGTCCTTAATCACCGTGATCTTATCAGGGTCTGGAGCTACTCCGTCAGCACTCACCCCGTGTCCCAGGTACTGTACCTTTGGTTTCAGTAGATGACACTTGGAGGGTTTCACCTTTAGGCCGTAGCCTGCCAGGGCTTCAAACACCTCTGCCAGGTGTTTCAGATGGTCCTCATATGTTTTGGAATACACGATGATATCGTCCAGGTATAGCAGGACCGTCTCGAAATTCCTGTGCCCCAGACAGCACTCCATCAACCGCTGGAAGGTTCCTGGTGCATTGCAGAGCCTGAACAGCATACAGTTGAATTCGCTGAGACCCATCGGGGTGGTGAACGCGGTCTTCTCCTTGTCTGCCTCTGCTACAGGAACCTGCCAGTACCCGCTAGTAAGATCCAAAGTGAAGAAGAAGTTAGCAGACTTTAATGCAGCTAAAGATTCCTCTATCCTAGGTAACGGGTACGCATCTTTGTGTGTGATACTGTTGACCTTTCTGTAATCTACACACATTCTCATGGTGCCATCTTTCTTTTTCACAAGAACTAGTGGAGCTGCCCAGGGGCTACAGCTGTCCCTGATTACCCCAGCCTCCTTCATTTCTCGCAACATTCCCTTGGCATTCTGATAGTGTGCAGGGGGTACAGGCCAGTATTTTTCCTTTATAGGTGGATGGTCTCCCATGGGGATGTGGTGTTCTACTCCCTTTACTCTCCCAAAGTCTAGCGGGTGTTTGCTAAAGACTCTTTCGCACTCCTGAACCACCCGGTAGACTCCCTGTTTTTGGTGTGAGGGAGTGGAGTCAGTGCCCACCTGCAGCTTCTGACACCAGTCCTCCATTTGTTTCTTGGAGCCATTACCCTCCTCTGGTTGAGATGGAGGCAAGTGTTTACAGACTTTTGGTTAACGGTGAACAATTTGGCTAGAGTGGCATACCGGGGCAAGTATACTTCTCTTTCCCCAATGTTTAGGATGTGGACGGGTACCCTCCCATGGCGTACATCGACCAACCCCCGTGCTGTCAAAATGGTGGGCCTACTGTCTGAGTAGACGGGTTCTACCATGGCTTGGTAGTCCCTTCCTCTTAACCTGATTGCAGTCCGGCACCAGATCATCATCTCACTTTTTGGGGGCATGGCGATAGGGAACGGGTCACTCATCCTAACGCTACCAATCTCACCACCAGATAGTTCTACCTGTTGCCTTTTCATCAAGGCTCTGATCTCTTTTTGTAGGACGCGCTGTTGGCTGGAGCTGGCGTTCATCGCAACCTGCTGTAAAGTGACAATTATCTCTGCAAGACAATTTTCAATAACATTAGTACCCAAGGTTATCTTAGGGTGGCTTTCACGACGGTCAATGTCCACAATAATCAGTCCTTGCGCTGGCAGTTCAACTTTACCAATTTTGATGGTCACCTCCTTGAATCCCACCTGCGGTACGGGCTGACCATTGCTGTCGATGATGCTCAGATCGTCATCTGGGTAGCGGGTAATATCTGAGTCATTCCAGTACCGCTTAAAGAGCACATAGGGGATGGTGGTTACCTGTGACCCGGTGTCCAGTTGTGCACTCATAGGAATGCCATCCAGCACCACAGGCAAGACCGGTAGTCCCCCTACGTACTTATCATGCCAGATCGATGGGCCTGATGGTCTTATGCCTGGGGGGTCGGCCCTCTGCCCCAGGTTGGGCCCGTTTAAATGACAGTACCTTGCCGCCATATGTCCTGGTTGGTTACAGCGGTGGCAGATGGGTTGTCCGTCCTGGTCGTAGCGGTCGCTGGGCCTTCCTCTGGACGATGGGATCCTCCTCTGTCGGCGCCAAGGGACGTCCTCCGGACTGGAAGCCAGCTGGATCTTTCCTGGAGGGGACACCTGTAAAGACTGCACAGTTCTGGTTAGCGCGGCAACGCTTTTGGTCAGCTTTTGGACCTGACTGTCCAAAGCCTGTGCATCAGCTCCCACAGGCTCTGCAGACAAGGGCGCCGCCTCCTGGTGATAGGTGATAGTGGGGCGCCTGTGGGTTACAGCGCCACCTGGTGCCGGTTCTCGGAGCACCCGGATGGCTCTGTCTTTAAACTGCGCAAAGTCTAAATCAGGGTTCTGCAAGGCCATTACACGCAACTGGGTTCGGTGGGCGCTGGACTGTAGACCCTCAATGAACTGTTCATTCAACAGCTTATCCTCATTCCGTATGCTGTCAGGGTCTGCCTGCTTAATGGCTCTCAGGGCCTCCTGCAAATTCAAAGCATAGTCCCGTATACTGTCTTGTGCCCGTTGTTTGCACCCATAAAATTTTAACTTGATCTCTGCTGAGGTGCGGGTATCAAAAGTGTCCTTTAGACGGGCCAGTATTTCCTTTACAGTCCCCTTTTCCCTGGCTGACCAGGACTTCACTTCTCTTTGGGCCGCTCCGATTAACTGGCCTGTCAGGATGCTCACTTTTTGTTCCTCGGACAGGGGGTATACTTTGAATAAACTATACAGTCTTTCTTTAAAGTCGCTCTGGGTATGCGACTCTGCTGAGTACTGGGGTAACCATGCTGCTCCGGGGAAATACGGCATCGTGAACGGCATCAATGCGGCGGTGGGAGCTCCCTCCATTCCAGGTGTCTTCTTCCCCCCTAGTTAACCGTGGCCTACCTTCCGTTGCTTCTTCTCCGTAGGCCGCGGCTCCGCAGGCAATCGTCGAGGACCTTGCGTCGCGCGCTGGTGACGTCGGCGTCCGCTGGGCTCCTTCCAGGACCTTGCGCAGCGTCAGTACGGAAGGCGGGGCTTCAGCTCTCGCGCGCTTTTGGTGTCCACGCCCCTCTTCTTCCCACGCGGCGTCCCGAAAATGGCGCACAATGGCGGGAAAATGGCTGCGGATGGCGGGAAACTTCACCACGGTAAGTATCACAGTCTTTCTACAGGCACGCAGTACCCGGTGGTTGCGGGCACGAAATCCTGCCGACTACACCAAAGTTGACGCGCCCCCTGGGCCGTGTGGGGGGGAATACCAGGAGCCGGGTCTCTGTGTAATGCTGGGGGTTGTAGTCTCCGTGGCGGCGACCCGGTCCCGTGGCTCAGGGTGGTCAAGCCAGTGGCGGATCTGTTTATTTGGTTTTTAATGTTTAAACGTCCGACTACGCCACCCGTGGATTGCGGTCACTGAGAACCGCCGCTGCGGGGCAGACCGCTGAGGCTGATGTTGTGTGCGCAGCAGAGGGTAGCCTCAGGGCAGCGTGTGTAGATGGTGAGGGTCGTGGTGCATGGGCGCAGCAGAAATGACTCAGAGTCCGTGCAGTGCAGTTCAGGGTCTTTACTATTGGTAAGGAAGAAGGCCCTGGCGGGAGTACTGGCTAACATTAGAGGCCTGGTCAGTCTGTGAGCGAACAAGAGTCCCCCTGGCCAGGTGGAGGTGTAGGCCTTCCCGTCTGACTGCACTCTTCCTGGCTACCCTGCTGTAGTCATGTAGTAGCCCACGTCCCTGAGTGTACTGTGTGGTGCTCACCCGTATGGCTGGTGACTTGGGGCCTTTGGTGCCTTCCGCTCCTCGATGGCGGTGCCTGTCCCTTGCGTGTGACTGAGCCTCCGGGCTTTCTATGGCCAGAGGACCTGAAATCCCCTGCCAGGTGGTTTCTGCTGCTGGATGTGAATATCCTCACAGCCTCGGACTCCGGTGTCCGGCTCTCTGCGTCTTCTGCCAGGACGAGCTCCCTGCTCCAGTCCCTGGTCTTCAGCTCCTGGCTCCTACAGAGCTCCTTGCTGCTCCTCTGTCCCTTCCTCTGGAACTAACTAACTAACTAACCCCGCCCCAGATCCAGTTTATAAAGGGCAGGTTCCTCCCCTCCCTGGACTGGGGCAGGAGGTGTTGCATGTTACAGTGCTCCTGACCAGGAAAACCCATACTCGCTCTCAGATATGGTATTTCTACCACTGTGGCAACCAGACTCCTGGGGTGCCACACAAACATTAATGGTTTCCCACGCTGTAATCTGCTTGACAGCGTGGGAAACAGGGGCTCTGATCGGCAGTAACATCATTACTGCCGGTCAGAGCACTGCAGTAACATGCTGTCAGATGTCAGCCTGATCCCGCAGCTGTGACTACCGCGGGTCACAGACGTCAGATGATGAGACTACTACCCCCATCAGCCGACACCTGCTGTCACTGTTAGCAGCGAGCACAGGCGCCGCTGATGGGAGGATTAGTCTCTTGTCAGCCGGCACCTGTGCTCCAAGTAAAAAAAAAAATTTTAAATTAATAAATATTCAAATAAAAACAAAAAAACCACATTATACTCACCTACACCCAATCCCCGATGGATTGGGTCGTAGGTGAGTATGACGCCTAATCCCTGATGCCCTTGTTACCTGTAAAAAATAAAAAAAAAAAACAAAAACACCATTATACTCACCTATCCACAATAATTCATGTAATCCACAGTGTCCCACGCCGATACTTGGCAACTAAAACGAAGCTCAGGTTTGTAATGGAGAGGCGTCTATAAGATGCCCCCATTACTAACCCCTTAGTAAAATTTGTGAAATAAAGACACAGCCAGAAAAAAATCCTGTAATTGAAATAATAAAACACACTTTTATTTTTATATTTAAAAATAACAAACACAGTTATACTCACCTAACGCCCATTCCATTGAAGCTATAGTCTCCTGAAAAAACAGAAAATAATAAACAACCATATCCCTCACCTGTCCGACGTGATGAAATAATTGGACCCCCTGACGAAGGTAACATACCGAAATGTGCGTTGGGGTTGGCGCCACACTCCCTCTTCTGCAAGGTAATTCACTGAGCTCATATTTCATTAATGTGTCTACATGTTTGCTAAACAATTCTACTAGAAACCAGAGCTCTCCTTATCTGGACATAATGGCTCTTTTTGGATGTACACCTTCCATAAAAGCTATATTATGATATATCCACACTGACTGATTATATTTGGAGATATTTATTGCTTGATTCTAGCCATTTTGATAACTTTCAGACTTTTTTACTGTCTTATGATAGTCATACTGTTTATCTGCTATCACACTGCCTCTGCCATGTTTTACAGATGATGTGGTATGCTTTGGATCATGAGCTGTACCAAGCCTTCGCCATACTTTTCTCTTTCCATCATTCTGGTAGAGGTTGATCTTGGTTTCATCTGTTCAAAGAATGTTCTTCCAGAACTGTGCTGGCTTTTTTAGATGTTTTAAGCAAAGTCCAGTCTAGCCTTTTTATTCTTGATGCTTATGAGTGGCTTGCACCGTGCAGTGAACCCTCTGTATTTACTTTCATGCAGTCTTCTCTTTATGGTAGATTTGGATATTGATACGCCTACCTCCTGGAGAGTGTTGTTCACTTGGTTGGCTGTTGTGAAGGGGTTTCTCTTCACCGTGGAGATTATTCTGCGATCATCCACCACTGTTGTCTTCCGTGGGTGCCCAGGTCTTTTTGCATTGATGAGTTCACCAGTACTTTCTTTCTTTCTCAGGATATACCAAATTGTAGATTTTGCCACTCCTAATATTGCAGCAATTTCTCGGATGGGTTTTTTCTGTTTTTGCAGCTTAAGGATGGCTTGTTTCACCTGCATGTAGAGCTCCTTTGACCGCATGTTTACTTCACAGCAAAATCTCCCAAATGCAAGCACCACACCTCAAATCAACTCCAGGCCTTTTATCTGCTTAATTGAGAATGACATAACGAAGGAATTGCCCACACCTGTCCATGAAATAGCTTTGGAGTCAATTGTCCAATTACTTTTGGTTCCTTTAAAAACAAGGTGGGACATATTAAGGAGCTGAAACTCCTAAACCCTTCATCCAGTTTTAATGTGGATACCCTCAAATGAAAGCTGAAAGTCTGAACTTCAACTGCATCTGAACTGTTTTGTTTAAAATTCATTGTGGTAATGTCTAGAACCAAAATTAGAAAAATGTTGTCTCTGTCCAAATATATATGGACCTAACTGTATTTATATATTATTTATATCCTGAAGCTTGTAGAAATGATTTTTAACAAGTTTTTTTAAAATATTTTTAACTGTATGTGCACCGATCTTTTCCAGTTACCACATACCCACTTGATGATTGTAATAAATATTTTTCTGATACTTTTATTAAAATTGACTTATTGACTCTTTTTCTTCTGAGCTTTTTCTGTTGGTTTCAGAAAATGAAAACATGCGAATTCCTTAGAAAGAACCAGAGTTTTTAACTTCTACAGAAATCGCACAAGAAACTATTGCACAAGAAAGTTAAAACCTGACAGAAAAAAGTGGGTTGGACAAAACAACACGACACAAGAGCTGCAACTACAAGCTGCAAAGAACAGTGAGATACAGAGAGCAAACTAGAAACCACAGACAAGTGCTTGGTCAGATTCTTGCCAACATAGGGAGGCACATGCTGGCACCACAAGGGGTATTTACAGATAGTCTACCTGGGCATCAGAGGTGAGTTTATTTGTTATCCAGAGTAAGTTATATATAATGTGTTATGTGTCAAATCAAACAAAGCAGACATCTGCTCTCTGAAGGGCAGGAAATAGTGCCAGGCTGGCAGCCTCTTCTCTGCTTCCTGCCCACTCTATTATGAACTTATGTTGTCAGAAAGCCAATGAGAATTGTTAGTTTTCCTTTCATATACTGGTGTTTGTGCTGTTCTCTTCATTATATAGCTAGTGAGCTGGGCAGTAACAGAGCTTGGGCACTGTTTTGTCTAGAATCAAATAAATGTTACCAAATAACTGGCCATAAAACAGACAGATACGTAGTGCCACATTGCATCCAGATAAATATTATTGTATTTGTCTCTGTTTTTTAAGTTTTTCATGTTTTACGCCTTTTAATTTTGCACCAAATTCATCTTTCAATTCTTTTGAAGTCTATTTTATACGTATGTGTGCATTTGTTTGTTTTTTTATTGCTACTATGGGTGGAGTTTAGTGTTTCCAGATGTTTTCACCTGTATCATCATTTGCAACTTTTCAAAAAGTTACAAAATTTGTGGTAAATGTACTCCCTGGAGTGATTTTATGTACATCAGAAATTCCTGAGCAATTTTTTGTTGCAATATTTTGCAAAATGTGGGACATTTTGATCTAAAAAGTTGCCAAAAGACAGTAAAAAATACAATTTTCAGTTTGTGCAATATTCAGAAACTGTGTGCACAGTTTACTTGAATTTTGCATAAAAAATGTCAGTGAATACCATAGCATAAAAAAAGTTTAGTTTTAGTTATAAGCCCCAATACATCATTGTTGTTTCTCCAATTTTCTGGAATAATTTCCGCTTTTTTAGTGGTGTTAGTATTAGCGACTTATTCTCCAAATGCAGAAGACTAATTCATCGCACACTCATAGAATAGTTGCAGTGTACATTTATTAACTGGCAAAAATAAACCAAACCATAGGCATGAAGGCGACAATATGTGAAGGTGACAGTAATTATTCTCCAAATGTTTTGTGCCACATGTTAAGTTGTCTTTCTCTTGTAATTCCTTTTTTTTAAATTTTTGCTGGACAACTTTTCCAGATGTTTTAAACAGATTCATTAAATGCAAGGTTTATCAAATGTCGCATTTTATTGGTGCATCTCACTTCAGTTCCTGCCAGGAGTAACCTTGCTTCTAAGGCTATGTGCACACTGTGCATTTTTGATGCCTTTTTTTCCGCGTGGAAATGCAACAAAAACACTAGGTAATCCGTCTGCCAGCTAATAATGCATTGACAATCCTGATGTGCTGTCACTGCGTTTAAATCCGCAGCATGTCCATTCTTTGTAGTGTTTCTGCAGCGTTTCCAGCCCATTGAGGTCAATTGAACCGCAGCAAACCTGCAGGTATAAATATATGCAGATGTATATCTGTATATATGCAGATGTCTACTGCATATTTGACTGACTCAATTCAAGTCAATGAGTCAAATACGCCGCAAAAACACTGCAAAAACGCACAAAAGAATGGTACCCAGGCCGGGAAAGAAGACTACTCCTCCCAAATCTACACTAAAATAACAAACACCTTATTCTCACCTGTTCAGTGTCACTATGTCCCCCGGTGACCCAATCACCCGGTGGCCGGCGGTACACTTACGGGAGCGCACTCACTCCTGGCAGTGTACATCGTTGTGCTGCTGGTGAGTTCACCGGAGTTCATCAGCTGGAAATCAACTGAAAGCTCTGGGACCTTACTTTACGGCACCGTTGCTGTGTGGGAATATTCCCACGCAAAACTGATGCAGTAAGTGAAGTCACCGGAGCTGATCAGCTGATCTTCAGCTGATGAACTCAGGTGAACTCAGCCAGCAGCGCAGCCATGTACACTGACAGGAGTGATTACACTCCTGTCAGTGTATAGTGCTGTCTTCTACAGCAGCCACAACAATCACTGATGTGGCTGCTGTAGAAGTGACCCGGATTGCCGTGGGACACTGGGATTATGTCATGATGGCGGACAGGTGAGGGATATGGTTGTTTTTTATTTTTGATTTTTTACAGGAGTCGAGGGATTCGGGGATGAGATGAAAAATAAATAAATTATTAAAACCATGCGTAATTTTATTTCAATAAAATAATTTATTCTGGCCGTGTCTTTATTGAAAAACCGTTGAAAACCTTGCTACGGGGTTAGTAATGGGGGCATCTTATAGACACCCTCCATTACTAACCTGGGCTTCATGTTAGCTGCCAATACAAAGCTGACATGAACCCCAACCTTATTACCCCACTTGCCACCGCTACATGGCAGTGGGAAGAGAATAGGCAAAGTGTCAGATTTGGTGCATTGTATGGATGCGCCATTTTTGGGGACACTGAGAGCTGATATTATTAGCCGTGGAGGGGGCTAGGATCCATGGCCTCTTCCCTAGCTATTAATATCAGCCCGCAGCTGTCTGTTTAGCCTTTGCTAGTTAGATTTATAGGGGGACCCTACGCCAATTTTTTTCGGGGGTCCCCCTGTAATCTAGCCAGTAAAGGCTAAGCAAACAGCTGTGGACTGTTATTAATAGCCAGGGAACATTTTTGGCTAATGGCCCCTTCCCTGGCTACTAATATCAGCTCCCAGCAGTCGGCTTTCCCTCTGCTGGTTATAAAAATGACACGGGAGCCCACGCCATTTTTTTAAATTTTAGGCTATGTGCCCACGATCCGGACGTAGCAGCGCTTTGGACACAGCATATTTTTGCTGAGTCCAAAACGCTACGTTCTATTAAACGCAGGTAAATCCGCATGTGTTCACTGAGCCATGCGGATTTACCACATTCAATATGTTCTAGGGGTCAAATTTCTGTTGCGGAGACTAGCAACTCCGCAAGAGAAATTGAAATGCTGCGTTCCTGAAAGACTCGCCACATGGCAGTGTCCACAGCCTCAGATGCACGCATAGTGCACATGGGATTTCTAGAAATTCCATCCACTATGCTGTAACATCTGGACGTTGCGGGTTCAACGCTGTATTAACACGCATCTTCAAACCTGCAGTGGCTCCTGATTGTGGCAATGTACCCAAACTCACCCGCAGCATGTCAATTTCTGTAGTGGAGATGCCAGTCTCCGCTGCAGATTTTGACCGATTGAAATTTCATTACATGCGGTGGATCTGTATGTATTGACAACAAAAGTGCGGCATTAGAACACAGCGTTTTGGACGCAGCTAAAATCCACTGCGTCCAAATCGCTGCTGGTTGCTGATCGTGGGAACGTAGCGGCTAAACAAACAGCTGTGAGCTGTTATTAATAGCCAGGGAACATGTTTGCCTAATGACACCTTCCTAGGCTAAAATTAGCAGCTCTCATCTGCCCCAGAAATTACATGAATGGGAATGATAATGAGATTGGGTTTAGCTGACACCTAGCCCTTTTGTTTAGTGATGACAAGGTGTCAATCAGACCCTTTCATTACTAAACCTAATTAAAGTAACATAATGAGTTAAATAAACACACACATAGAGTAAAACACTTTATTTGAAATACAACAGACACATTCTTTAATAAATTAAATTAACCAATATACTCACCCCAGGTCTGACGGTAATCCAAGCAACCCTTGCGATGCCACACGTTTCTTTTTTCAAATATCTTTATTTAGCTCCAAAAAGCATTTATTGATGTACAAAAATGCATAAAAAGCATAAAAAAATGCATTAAAAACATGTAAAAAAACGCATCAAAATTGCGGCAAAACGTGCGTTTTTTCTGCAGCGTTTTTTCTGCCAAGAGATGCAGAAACCTTAAGGAATTTTCTGCATTTAAATCCTGAACATGCGCAGCCTTACCTTTCCTAGAGTAGTTTTCAATTTAGTGCATTTTTAAGCAAACATGAGATTTTTTTAAACGAGTTGTGACTTTTGGCCCTAAAAAGTTGCAAAAAAACAGTTAAAGACAAAAATAAAGAATTATTTTTATTTTGCGGCAAATTCGTGAATTATGTGTGCCATTTTGAAGAATTGGGCTAAAATAATAAGCCAAAACAAAATTTTTTGCTTCAATAAATAATGATGCATGTCTATAGAGGATGAGGGATGACTCCGAGATATATTGTATGCACAATTATTAGGCAGTTTGTATGTTTGATTATACATTTTACTATTGAACCCTTGCTTGCAACCGTCCCAGATTCATTGGCACTGTTCTGATTTGAAGGAGCAGTTCCACTGTCCTTACTTTCACTCTCTTCGCACCAGCATCTTCATATCGCCATCTCTTCTTTTCTTGTTATCTGGTCTCCCTGAGCATCAAACTCACAACTTCAATCATTGCAGGCAGCAGCTAAAGTTATGAGCCACAGCCTGCACTAATAAGCATGGGTGAATGTTGTGATACTGGTACATAAAGCTACGTTTGTATTGTTGCACACCTGTCCCAGTTCTGGGCTCTGCTCCCTTCACAGGCTTTGCAAGTAGGCCGGCATGCTCTCATGGGATCATCTACCTAGGCCTACAGAGACGCGTGTCTTAGTATTAAATCTCTTAGTTTGTCAGTGCACAACGACCTGTTTGTGGTTTCCAGTACGTCTGCTGCCTGTCCACAGTCTCCCGGGCGTCTCTGGTCTGCCTGTGGTTTCCAGGATGTCTCCTGTCTGCCTGCGGCTTCCTGTACCTCTACTACCTATCTGCAGTCTCCCGGATGTCTCAGGTTTTCCTGGCGGCTTTCAGTGTCTCTGCTGCCTGTCTTCTATCTTCCGGACGTCTCCGGTCTGCTTGCAGCTCTCAGTACATCTGCTACCTGTCTGCGGTCTACCAGATGTCTCCTGGCTGCCTGTGACTTCCAATACCTCTGCTACCTATTTCTCACGTGCTTCATCTGCCTGTTGCACTGACGCCCATGGCCCGTGTGCCAACCAGACCTGGGGAATTGAGTATCCACCTCACCTAGTGTGTCTGACATGTACAGTACAGACCAAAAGTTTGGACACACCTTCTCATTTAAAGATTTTTCTGTATTTTCATGACTTTGAAAATTGTACATTCACACTGAAGGCATCAAAACTGTGAGTTAACACATGTGGAATTATATACTTAACAAAAAAGTGTGAAACAACTGAAAATATGTCTTATATTCTTGGTTCTTCAAAGTAGCCACCTTTTGCTTTGATGACTGCTTTGCACACTCTTGGCATTCTCTTCAAGAGGTAGTCATCGGAAATGGTCTTCCAACAATCTTGAAGGAGTTCCCAGAGATGCTTGGCACTTGTTGGCCCTTTTGCTTTCACTCTGCGGTCCAGCTTACCCCAAACCATCTCGATTGGGTTCAGGTCTGGTGACTGTGGAGGCCAGGTCATCTGGCGTAGCACCCCATCACTCTGCTTCTTGGTCAAATAGCCCTTACACAGCCTGGAGGTGTGTTTGGGGTCATTGTCCTGTTGAAAAATAAATGATGGTCCAACTAAACGCAAACCGGATGGAATAGAATGCCACTGCAAGATGCTGTGGTAGCCATGCTGGTTCAGTATGCCTTCAATTTTGAATAAATCCCCAACAGTGTCACCAGCAAAGCACCCCCACACCATCACACCTCCTCCTCTATTCTTCACGGTGGGAACCGGGCATGTAGAGTCCATCCGTTCACCTTTTCTGCGTCGCACAAAGACACGGTGGTTAGAACCAAAGATCTCAAATTTGGACTCATCAGACAAAAGCACAGATTTCCACTGGTCTAATGTCCATTCCTTGTGTTCTTTAGCCCAAACAAGTCTCTTCTGCTTGTTGCCTGTCCTTAGCAGTGGTTTCCGAGCAGCTATTTTACCATGAAGGCCTGCTGCACAAAGTCTCCTAACAGTTGTTGAAGAGATGTGTCTGCTGCTAGAACTCTGTGTGGCATTGACCTGGTCTCTAATCTGAGCTGCTGTTAACCTGCGATTTCTGAGGCTGGTGACTTGGATAAACTTATCCTCAGAAGCAGAGGTGACTCTTGGTCTTCCTTTCCTGGGGCGGTCCTCATGTGTGCCAGTTTCTTTGTAGCGCTTGATGGTTTTTGCAACTGCACTTGGGGACACTTTCAAAGTTTGCCCAATTTTTCGGACTGACTGACCTTCATTTCTTAAAGTAATGATGGCCACTCATTTTTCTTTACTTAGCTGCTTTTTTTCTTGCCATAATACAAATTCTAACAGTCTATTCAGTAGGACTATCAGCTGTGTATCCACCTGACTTCTGTACAACACAACTGATGGTCCCAACTTCATTTATAAGGCAAGAAATCCGACTTATTAAACCTGACAGGGCACACCTGTGAAGTGAAAACCATTTCCGGTGACTACCTCTTGAAGCTCATCAAGAGAATGCCAAGAGTGTGCAAAGCAGTCATCAAAGCAAAAGGTGGCTACTTTGAAGAACCTAGAATATAAGAGATATTTTCAGTTGTTTCACACTTTTTTGTTAATTATATAATTCCACATATGTTAATTCATAATTTTGATGCCTTCAGTGTGACTGTACAATTTTCAAAGTCATGATGAAAATACAGAAAATCTTTAAATGAGAGGGTGTATCCAAACTTTTGGTCTGTACTGTATATCCCAAGCGTTGGTATTTGATGTGTATATACTATATGCTCACTGTGAGTTCCACAATAAATGGCCTAGTGGTGAAAAAAGCAGCAGTCTCGTCCATCACTTGTCAGTCAATTGCTTAATTCTCCTTACATTTGGAGGCAGTGGATCTGTGTGACCTCTCCGGCTGTTATCCTTGACAAATGAGTGGCAGTGGTGGGATCTGCATGATCTCCCTGTTGGTTCTTTGGCATTTGGGATCCCTCTAATTGTAACAACCTGTACAACACAGTGATCAGAGTATTTACAGTAATCTGTAAATGGCATAAAAATGGTGTGATTGATTTTTTTTTAAGAGCAGAGTTCAAAGCTCATTTGTGCTATAAAAACCATATTAAAAAAGCATCAAATAAGGGAAAAAATACATAAAAAAATGCAGCAAAAATGCAATAATCAGAGCCCTCTTGCCAGGGTAGAAAGGAATGGTAAATGGGTGGCTTTTGGTGTGGCCAGGGGCGTGGCTAAAATTTGTCCCTCTTTCTATTCTGTAAAAGTTGGGAGGTATATTGAACAACTCCAGTGCTCTTGGTCAATCCAAAAAGTTAATAAACCTGAAACCTAAATATTGAACAAATTAAATTAAAACTTAGGTTATGTCTTTTTTAGATTAATATCTCTGTGTACATAATTATTGGGCACCAATTAGTGTGCAGAATTATTATGCAACTAAATGAAAAACCTATCTTTTCCCCTCTCGATTGTTTTTTTCATCTGTTAAAGTGAGAATAATAACCAAACAACTCAAAATGTATAAACAACATGCATTTCAAATAAATATCAGTGATGAATAACTCCACCTTTCTTTCCAATAACAGACATAAGCCTTCCATACATGGATTCTGTCAGTTTCTTAATCTGTTGGCCAGCACCAACCACAGCCTCCGAGACACTGTTCAGAGAGCTGCCTTGTTTTCCTTCACCTTAAATCTCCCATTTAAGTATGGTCCACAAGTTCCTAATCAGGTCAGGTGAGGAAGGGGCCATGTCATTATTCTTTAATCTTTAAGGCCTTTACTGGCTAGCTAAGCAAGCAATGGAGACTTCCATGTATGCTAGGGGAGTATTGTCATGCATAAATATCATAGTTTTCTTGAAACATGCAGAATTTTCCCTGCACCACTATTTGAAGAAAGTTTCTACTGAAAACGGTTTGGATGTTGATTTTGAGTCCATCTTAACCCCAGAAAAGTCCAGCTAGCTCATCTTTAATAATACCAGCCCACAGAAGCACCCCACCTCGCTGGTGTCTGAATCAAAGTGGGGTACTTTACAAAGTGTGCACTTTACTGATCCTGCCACAGGCCAATCCATCTGGTCCATCAAGAGTCACTCTCATCTCATCAGTCCATAAAACCTTTGCAAAATCTGTCTTCAGATATCTTATGGCCCGGTCTTATCGTTTCCACTTCTGTGTCTTGTTCAGTGGTGGTTGGGTTTCAGCCTCCCTTATCTTGGCCATGTCTCTGACTACTGAACACCTTGTACTTCTGCGCTGTCCAGGGAGGTTGCAGTTCTGGAATATGTCAGCACTGGAGGTTAATGGGTTCCTGGTCGGTTCACTTTTGACTCTGCTCAAATTTTTATGGTACAGAGGAGGGTAGGGGTCAACAACCTTCGGCAAAACAGCTGTGGTCAAGCAACAACTCACAGCATTGTTGGTGCTGTAATTTTCCCATACCTCCCAACTTTGATTGATGAGACAGAGTGACACACTCTGCAATTATTATTTTACGCTAAGCCAGTACGCTAACTTTGCCCAGTTCTTTATTATGCCCCATCCATAAATATTGCTCCTAGTGAAGCTCGTTAGTGTTCCTTCACAGTGCTCACGTTATGATACCCCTTTCATGGCCCCTACAGTATCCCTTATGAAATATGATGTCCCCACAGTACATTCCCCCACACACAGTATGATACCCCCACTGTAAATTGCTTGTATAATTTTTATAGGGTGTTAAGTCTCTAATTTTATGGTATAGTTCATTTAACCCCTTTCCGACCTGGTCAGTAATAGTACGCACCAGGTCGGAAAGGCCGGTTCAGCGGGGGCTCAGGCACTGAGCCCGCACTGAACCGGGCACATGTCAGCTGATTCTTACAGCTGACATGTGCCCGCAACAGCCGCAGCTGAAATCACGATCCACTCATGGCTGTTAACCAGTTAAATGGCGCTGTCAATCTCTGACAGCGGCATTTAACACCGCATTGCACCCCCCCATCGGTGACCCCGTCACATGATCGCGGGTCACCGATGGGTGGGCATGACAACCCAGGGTCTGTAGCAGACCCCTGTGGTTGCCATGTCTCAATTGCTATGAGCGCCACCTAGCACATGAGCATTTCTACTGCATACAGGCGATCTGATCCACGCCTGTATGCAGTAGAAGCAATCAGACAACTGCTGCTTCTATTCTCCTATGGAGACTATTGAAGCAAGGAGTAAGTGTAAAAAAAATGTTTTAAAAATATTAAAAAATTTATATATATATAAAAGTTTAAATCACCCCCCTTTAGCCCCATTCAAAATAAAATAATAATAAAAAAAACCCACATACACATATTTTGTATCACTATGTTCAATATAATATTAATCTGATCGGTAAACGGCGCAACGAGAAAAAAATTCTAAACGCAAGAATTACGTTTTTTTGGTCGCCGCAACATTGCAATAAAATGCAATAACAGGCGATCAAAACATCGGATCTACCCCTAAATGATATCAATAAAAACGTCAGCTCGACGCGCAAAAAATAAGCCCTTACCCAGCCCCAGATCACAAAAAATGGAGACGCTGCAAGTCTTGGAAAATGGCGCTATTTTTTAAATTTTTATTTAGCAAACTTTGGATTTTTTTTTCACCACTTAAATAAAAAGAAGCTTTACCTGTTTGGTGTCTATGAACTCATAATGACCTGGAGAATAATAATGGCAGGTTAGTTTTGGCAATCAGTGAACGTGGTAAAAAAAGAACCCCAAAAAAAACTGTGGAATTGCAGTTTTTTGCAATTTCACCGCACTTGGAATTTTTTTCCCTTTTTCCAGCACACGATATGGTAAAACCAGTGATACTGTTCAAAAGTACTACTCGTCCCGCAAAAAATAAGCCCTCACATGGCCATATTGAACAAAAATAAAAAAGTCCTGCCTCTGGGAAGAAGGGGAGCAAAAAATGAAAACGCAAAAACAGAAAAACCCAAGGTCGTTAAGGGGTTAAAATCCATTTTGGATGTAACAGACATCCTTTAAGTCATTATTCAGAACTGAACATTTCATTGGGATGTGCACACCGGACATATAGGACTTTATAAATCTTGAGCAGTTTTCCATAGTAATGATTAACCCATTATAATACAGCCAGCTGTACTGTCTTGCCAAAGTAGAAAAAGAACCTGTGTAATTTGTTTCAGTAGAGCTGTGTGTGACTTCAGCTGTGTGTGACACAGTGTTCCAAAAAATGTTCTACTACTACAAATATTATAATTTGATATTTTCACTGTAAGGCGGGGTTCAATCAAGCATTTGTAATATCGTCCGTTTATTATCCAGAAAAAAATACGCACTGTAAAGGTAACTGTTATATGTTTTCTCTTGTTTTTCAGATGTCATCCATATCAGTTCCTGGAGGTGAAGGTATGCTAAAACAGCCTAGGAGAAGGCCCTATATATTATTTACTGGTTAAAATTGGAACCTGGACCTCACCTGACCCCCTACTGCCATCATATAAGGAAGTTTCCATGGTCTGCATTAAAATCTATGAGCATTACAAAGATAACTAAGCTAGCAATTCCCTTATTCTTAAAGGGAATCTGTCACCAAGTTTTTGCCATCTGAGAGCAGCATGATGTAGGGATAGAGACACTGATTCCATCAATGTGTCACTTGCTGAGCTTCTTGCTGCAGTTTTGATAAAATCTCTCTTTTATCTGCTGCAGATCTACCAGTTTCCTGAATGATGAGCTCTGTATAACCCCGCCATTGATTGGCAACTTTCTGTGTTCCTGTGCATAGGCAGAAAGCTTCCAATCAGTGGTGGGGGAGGAACATTTATTGATAATGATAAGGGAAGTAAAAATTATATACAGTGTATATTATAAGAATTGTTTTTAAAACCTCTCTGATATCTTTGTGATTTATTTTTCTTTGTTTTCTTTTCAAGATGCTTCCCAGTTTCGCATTTCTGATGTAATTGCAAAGAAACGTGATGGCTTGACATTGTCCCCAGAAGAGATCAGACATGTGGTAAAAGTAACAATGAGCGGCCAAGCACAAGAATGTCAGCTGGGTAACCAGAACAATACTGCATTTTAATAGAAATATAGCTTATAGCATAATATACTATTGTCCACAAAATATTTTAAACCTACAAAATGCCCATTTCAGTTCAGAGAGATCCACACAATACAGATGATTCAGTTCTAGACATTTCATACGTATCTGTGAGTTTTGTTTGCAGCAAGTTTTCTTTGACTCTGCACAGGGGAATAACTAAAACTTAAAGGGAACATGTCATGTGAAAAAAAAAATGCTATTAACTTGCAGATATGAGGTTAATCTACAGGTTAATAGCGTTTCGAAGCAGCCCGCACTGAGCCGGCTGTCAGTCAGTGCCAGGGGCACGGTTACTGTCACCACTCATTGTGCAGTGACTGAAGCCATGCTGGCCCAACCCTATTACTGGAAGCCAAAGGCTGCCAGGAGGAATAAAGTTCATTTCCTCCTGGCAGCTGGACTCTCAGTGCGGGTGCCGGACAGCTTCACAACACTACTAGCCTGCAGACTAACTCCATATATGCTGGCAAATAGCATTTTGTACATGACAGGTTCCCTTTAAGGGGCCCCAGAACAACTTCTGGTTGACAAAAAATATGAACTACTCTTATTACTTAGATTTTCTTTAATTACAGGACCATTTCCCCTTTATTTTAATTTAGCGCAATCAGATAAAAAAAAAAAGAAAAAAAAAGTCAAGTAATAATTATTACCTGCCCTTAACAGCATTAAAGTGCCTCTTTCGCCAGGTTTTTGCTACCCTCTCCTAGAAGGGCATTTTCGACCCTGATTCCAGCCATCTAGCACTTGATTTACTGGGTGCCGCAGTTTTGATTAAAAACGGTTTTATCTTCTTGCATTATGCAATATGTAAATTTATAGTTAAAATATGAATACAGTCTCCCAAGCACATATTTGGTGACATAAGTAAGGTGTCAAAGCCTATGTTACAGTTATTGAATGTCTGTTTATTGCATACTACCATATGTAATGATGAGGGAAGACCCTGTATGTTGTGGAGGAGTATAAAATGCTTTTAGAGCAGCAAGAAATTCTTTATCTTTCTGAAAAAGTCCAAAATTCTAAGTTAAGGGGCTGTCCTCTTTTGTCAATCCCTTTTTGTTAGAAGGATCCGCTAACAATAAGCTGATGACAAGTTGTCCCACAATCAACAATAATAACAATAATCCATGAATAGCAGCGTGTTCAGTCCTTCGGCAGCACCATGCAATCTACTACTGAAATCGATAGGCTACAATCATGGCCCAAAGTGTCGGCAACCTTGAAATTGTTCCAGAAAATGAAGTATTTCTCCCAGAAAATTATTGCAATTACACATGATGCGATGTCAATGTTGACATATAAAATTGTGAACATTCATATATTGTAGGACATTGTGCATTTGTATCTCTAGGCGCTTTGCTTATGTCAATCCGACTACGAGGAATGAACCCAGAAGAAACTATGACATTGACAAAGGAAATGGTGGCCTCTGGTTGTGTACTGGAATGGCCAAAGGAATGGAGTGGTTTGTTGGTCGACAAACATTCGACTGGAGGAGTTGGGGACAAAGTAAGCCTACCTCTGGCTCCAGCACTCGCTGCTTGTGGTTGCAAGGTACTAGTCACTAAGCATAAGTATGTCCTTCATTTTTCTACTAGAAATAGTCAGCTCTTGTAATAGGTGAAACATTACCTAAAGCAATAGACATTCAGTACTCCTGCCAAAATAAAAAAAACGTATTTATTATTCACACAGTATTATTCACAGTATTTTCCTCAAGCTCCAATTATCATGACCCATGCTTTAAACTTTAAACAGGTTTTTTGTTGCAGCATTGGGAGGTAAGCATTGCCAATGACTAGGAGTCTTATCATATATGTCGGAATGCATGCACAATTGACTGGTATCATGCACATGTTCTATGTTAATGAATGGAACAGGTGCACAAAACCTGCCATTGAGGCACGCTTGCTAGCGATATACTGTAACATCATTGGCAAAACCCAATTCCCAATGTGTAAGAGAGCACTGCCATACAAACCCTTAACAACGAATAACATACATGTTCATCATCATCGGGAGGTAGTTCCTGCAGGATAATGTACATCTATGTCATTGTTCATTGCATGATCAGAGGCAAGTATTTGACCACCATTGTTATGCACTAAATGCAGAGAACAGAGAAAAACTCCAGTGCCAGCCATTTCCCTCTTAAAGGAGTTGTCCAGGACTTTTACATTGATGACATATCCTTAAAGTAGGTCTAAAACTAGCATTGATTTAATCCTAAATCTATATCTATTTAATGCAATAATCCAATCGCTTTTCTAATATATTATGATTAAAAAGTACCTACTTTTTCCTTTCTACTCTCTCTAGCTGCTTTATTTGTTTGACTTACTTCCAGTTTGCAGACATTTTGTTTGAGAATCCCCCATGCATGCTGGAATACTCAAACGAGACATTATCAGGGCAAAGAGGGCTGCGGTCACTGCCGCAGCCTCAGTCCACATCTTGGAACAAAGCATCAACAGTGATGATTTAGGGACTGGCCTAGTCCCAGCTCTATTGAGCATACATGGTTGTCATTTCCAAAATATATTCAGCTCCATTGTCACTGTGCGATATCCTTTTCAATGCATAGTGACAGTGCGCTCCCTCGCTGGTTCTGATGAGAAGTATCATGGACCAGAAAGAGAGTGCATTGTCAGTGTGGAAGGAGAGAACACGGCCTCTGGAAGTGACTGTAATAACTCATAACACATGTTAAAATATAGTTAAAAAAAAACCAACCTTTTTTAGTACATTGATAGTCCCACCAGGAAACTTGAACCTGCGATTGCAAAAATTAATCATTGCAGTGTATTGACTAGTCAAAGTACTAGGATAGCAACCTTAGAAGCATTATGTGGCCCAGATGGTGTGACAAAGGGGACCCTGGCAGTGACTATTAAATAAAGCACCTAATGGGTCAAGCTATTGGGATCAAGTTCACCTTTAAAGTGGCAGTTGCATGTTATTATTATTATTATAGTGCCATTTATTCCATGGGGCTTTACATGTGAAAAATATTCCATGGTGCTTTACATTTGAAAAAGGGGTATACATAGCAAACAACAAGTACAATAATTTGAGCAAAAACGAGTCACCGACTGGTACAGGAGGAGAGGGGACCCTGCCTAGGAGGGCTCACAATCTACAAGGGATGGGTGAGGATACAGTAGGTGAGGGTAGAGCTGGTCATGCAGCAGTATGGTGGAGCGAGAGTTACTGCAGGCTGTAGGCTTGTCGGAAGAGGTCGGTCTTCAAGTTCCTTTTGAAGGTTTCCACGGTTGGCGAGAGTCTGATATGTTGGGGTAGAGTTCAGAGCAAGGGGGATGCACGGGAGAAATCTTGTATGCGATTGTGGGAAGAGGAAATAAGAGTGGAGTAGAGAAGAAGATCTTGTGAGGATAGGAGGTTGCGTGCAGGTATGTACCAGGAGACTAGGTCACAGATATATGGAGGAGACAGGTTGTGGATGTTATCAAGTCATTTAGATGTATATGAAGTGGGATCAGCTCCTGAGCCGTCTTCATACACTTCCTCCGAAACTTGTGCCCTCACATGTTGTTAAGAAGTTAAATAACTAGCTTGAATAACATATTGAAATCCATATATGACATAGGATCAAGCTGTCAGGTTGGTAGGCATGCCTCTCATCTTGTGTCTTCTGCATGCACTGTAATCTGATCATAATCTGAAAAATCTGTAGTTTCATTCTTACTTCACTTTCCATCACCTTATTAATGCAAGATGTGTACGTGTGGGTGTTTGTAAAACAGTAGCATCGTCTGATTTCTATTCACAAATTGTTACTCAATTTTAGAGGTGATCAGCACAATTCAATCACAAACATTTCAACCGTGGTAGCATGTAATTTATTGTCTTACTTAGACAAGTCACATCTACAGACAAAGTCATAGAATCATAGAATGGTAGAGTTGGCGGGGACCTCCTGGGTCATCTGGTCCAACCCCCTGCTCAAAGCAGGATTCACTAAATCATCCCAGACAGATATCTGTTCAGCCTCTGTTTGAAGACATCCATTGAAGGGGAACTTACCACCTCTGTTAGCAGCCTGTTCCACTTATTGATCACCCTCACTGTTAAAAAGTTTTTTCTAATATCTAATCTGTGTTTCTTCCTATTCAGTTTCATCCCATTGCTTCTAGTCTTTCATTGTGCAAATGAGAATAAAGATGATCCTTCTACAATGTGACAGCCCTTGAGATATTTGTAGACAGCTATTAAGTCTCCTCTCAGTCTTCTTTTTTGCAAGCTAAACATTCCCAAATCCTGTAACCGTTCCTCATAGGACATGGTTTGCAGACCGGTCACCATTCTGGTCGCTCTTCTCTGAACTTGCTCCAGTTTGTCGATGTCTTTTTTTAAAATGTGGTGCCCAAAACTGGACGCAGTATTCCAGATGAGGTCTGACCAAAGAGGAGTAAAGTCCGATAATGACTTCACGTGATCTAGATTGTATGCTTCTGCTAATACATGCCAGAATTGTATTTGCCTTTTTTGCTGCTGCATCACACTGTTGACTCATGTTTAGTCTATGATCTCTTAGTATACCTAAATGTCCCCAAGGATGACTTTTTGACCCAAAATAAATGGATGATTGCTTCAGTTTTTACTATTTACTGTATAGTAGACAAGGACGATATCATGATGATCGGGCTAAGCTGCTATAAATGAGAAGCCTTTTCGGTTATTAGTCCCCACGTGTTCCGGCCCCGGACTGGTTCCTTTCTCAAGGTAAAAGAACCATTTTAGAACACAAAAAGCTTCTCATTTACCACAGTGCAGTTCATTCAATGTGATATTGTCCTCCTCCACTATCATTCAAGTGGAAGAAGTTTTTCTCCTTCAGTCACAGGGCTGCAGCAGCAGTTACACGCTTCTACAGGTGTTGTGCCTTCACACAATACCGCCAGGTGAGCCCATACTCCCACCTTTCACTGTCCTTACCAGGAGATACTGCTCTATGTGGGTGCACTTTTGTCCCCCAATCAGTTTTTACATTTTTACTTTATTTGTAATTTTTTGTGTTTGTTTAAGGTTCCAATGATCAGTGGGAGAGGACTGGGGCACACTGGAGGGACTTTGGATAAATTGGAGTCAGTTCCAGGTTTCAGCTCACAGCAGAACCCTGAACAGGTATGCCAGAATATATGAAGAGGTAATATAAAATAGGACAAAAGCAACAAAAAATTACATTAGATAATTCTGAAACACTTCAAAAACACAGGGAAACATATAAGAACTGTGTGTCAAATACTTCAATAATTTAAGAGGTATTCCTTTCCAAGTATTTGGCATATCCACTTCATGACATCCATATTCTTTAAAAGAACAACGACCTGTCAATAAGAGATTAATCTAAAGAGGAAAAGGGGAGTGACAGAATAGGTGTACATTCATGGCCAAATGTTTTGAGTTGAGATTGACACAAATTTTGATTTTCACAAAGTTTGCTGCTTCAATATTTTTAGATCTTTTAGTCAGATGTTTATATGGTTATAGAAGTAAAAATATAAGTATTTCATAAGTTTTTATGCTTTGATTGATAAATACATCAAGTTTATGTAAAAACTCAACATTTGACCTTTATTTTTCCAGACTTCTTCAATTCGCCCTTGCAGTTGGATATCAGCTTCTGGGCCAAATCCTGACTCATGACAACCCATTCTTGTCTTACAAGTACTTGCGTTTATCACAATTTCTGTTATTTTGTTTGTTCATCTGTTTTTTTGCAGATTAACCACAGGTTCTCAATTGGATTGATATCTGGGGAGTTTCTTGGCCATGGATCCAAAATGTCAATGTTTTGTTCACCGAGCCACTGAGTTATCACTTTATCTTTGTGACATGGCGCTCTGTCATGTTGGAAAAAGCATCACCAAATTGCTCCTGGATTGTTTGAACAATTTACTCTTGGAGGATGTATAGATACCGTTCATTACTCATGGCAGTGTTCTTAAGCAAAAAAAGTGAAAGAACCCACTGCCTAGTATGATAAGCCACTCCAGACATGAATGGTCTCAGGATGCTTTACTGTTAGCATGACACAGGACTCATGGTAGCTCTCACCTTTTCTTCAATCCCTGTTCCCGATGTCCCAACAGTCTGAAAGGGGGCTTCTTCAGAGAAAATAACTTTACCCAAGTCCTCTGCAGTTCAATTCCTGTATATCCTGCAAAGTTATTTTCTCTGGTGAAGCTCCATTCAGATTGCTTGGGAATTCTGGAAGAATGATTGTCCAGAGAAGAAAAAGTGTGGTTAACTATGAGTCCTGTGTCAAGCCAACGGTAAAGCATCCTGAGACCAATAATGAGTGAAGTTGCTTTCCATCCAAGGCAGTGAGCTCACTCACAATTTTGTTTAAGAACTTATATTAGTAAGGAATGGGATCTAAACGTTCTCCAAGAGCAACTTTTCTCAACGCAATTTGGTGATGAACAATGATTTTTCCCCAGCATGATGGAGACCATGTCACAAGGCAAAAATGATAACTAAGTGGCTTGGTAAAAAAAAAATCATACTTTGGGCCATGGCCAGGAGACTCCCCAGGTCTCAATCCCATTGTGAACTTGTGGTCAATCCTCAAAAATTGGGTGGATAAACAAAAACTTAGAAATTGTGGTTGTCATTAGTCAGGGTTGTCATTAGTCAGGGTGCTGATTTTCACAAGCCAAGGCAAATTTCAGAAGTCTTGAAAAATAAACACTCAGTCTTAGCATAAACTTGATGTATTTGTCAATAACAGTTTAAAATCTTATGAAATGCTTCTAATTGCACTTTACTAACCATAGAAACATCTGACTAAAAAATCTAAAACCACCAAAGCAGCAAACTTTGTGAAAACCAGAATTTGTGTGAGTCTCCTTTGACCACGACTGTATAGTGCTAATACAGGCCATTTGGATATATGTGGCACCCCAGGGTTCTGGTTACCACAGTAATAGCAATATTACGTCTGTGAGCAGGTGGGAGGTCTCCTGGTCAGGAACCCTAAGCATGCCACACCTCCTGCCCAGTCCTGGGAGGGGAAGAACTTCCCCTATATAAACTGGGGCTGAGGTGGGGTTAAAAAAGAGAAGAGAAGAAGAGGAGTCCCAGACAGAGACACAGTCTGGTCTGGAGTGGAGCAGATGCAGGGAGAGCAAGATCAGGAGCTCTGTGGGAGCAGTGATAAAAGGGGTCCAGGACTGGAAGCTGTAGAGCTCGTCCTGACTGAAGAGATCTCACCGGACACGGAGTCCGAGGCTGTGGGGACTGTTCCATACCCAGCAGCAGAAACCGTCCGGCAGGGGATTTCAGGTCCTCTGGCCAAGAAACCCGAAGGCACGGTCACACGCAAGGGACCAGCACCGCCGTCGTGGAGCGGAGGCTACCAGAAGGCCCCGAGTCACCGGCCATACGGGTGAGCACCACACGGTACACTCAGGGACGTGGGCTACTTTTACCCGCTTCTAGCAAGGTAGCCAGGAAGAGTACAATTAGTTGGGGAGGCCTACAACTCCGCCTGGCCGGGGGAGATCCTATCTGCTCACGGACTGACCAGGCCCCGATCGCTAGCCAGTACTCCCGGGAGGGTCTACCTTTGCCACCAGTAAAGACCCTGAACTACACCGCACCGTCTCTGAGTGGTTCCTGGTGCCTGCGTGCAATTCTGCTATCCCCATCATCCACGTCTGCTGCCCTGAGGCCATACCCCTCCCGTTGGGGGTTATACTACCCATGCTGCACAACTGTACCACCGGCCTCAGCGGTCTGCCCTGCAGCGGCGGCTTCATAACCGCATTCAACGGGTGGCGAAGTCGAACACTATAACATCTTCTGCTAAATTCCGCCACTTAGTTTGACACCCTGGGCACGGACCGGGTCACCGCCACGAGGACTACTAACCCCGACAGATCCGGCTCCGGGTATTCCCCGCGTGCGCAACGCTACACAACACAGGCCCAGGGGGCGCGTCATATACACTGAAGGAATTCTAAGTAGAGCTACATGTACCAGCTACCTAGCCAAAGTCTCTGCCAGGGAAGATTGAATCAGAGCCAGCTTGTTTAATACAATACAAGTTAGTAATTAATTATATTGATCAAGAAATGATTAGCCTGAATATGTGATTTAAAAGTTCAGGAGTAAATGAGGGATCACAAAGGTGTCATTCACTATAATGTGGAGACATAATGAGCCCTAATTGGCTATACAATGCCTCTGTTATTCCTCTATACAAACCTTTGTGTTTTTTCTGCAGATGATGGAAATCCTACGTTCTGTTGGTTGCTGTATTGTCGGACAATCTAAGAACCTTGTACCAGCTGATAAGATCTTTTACGAGATACGAGATGTGACAGCCACAGTGGACAGTCTGCCACTTATAACAGGTAATATATCTTATACCTGCCACTCCATGTCCAAAGGAAACCTATCAATTTAGATTTTAGGGTTCTGAGCTACCAGCATGTTGTTATACTACTGAGGTTTAGCGTTCTAGCCAGGCTCCTCTCAAGGGTGTCTGTTATAACAATGTGGGGGTACAGGGTTGGTTGCTGTGGGCCGGAACTTTGTTCTCTTTGCCCTGAAATCCCTCTTCTAAATAGGAGGCTGATTGGTGTGTGATGTGCTGTGGGCTTCGTTCTGTACTCACTTGTCGTTTGGGAGTCCTTGTTACCTCCCCATCCATGGGACCAGTTACAGCTACAGACATGACAGGAGACCTTAGGTCCGGTTCAACAGGTTCAGCTTTACTGTGCAATTCGGATACATGCAGTTGTGGCACACAGAGTGAGACAGAATCCTCTCCAGATGGTGTTCCCTATGTCCAGCTTACTATCAGTCCTTGCCTCTGTTCTGCCCGACCTACTCCTGCCTCAACTTCCTCTGTTGGTACCAGGGACCTTCTATAGGACATAACAGCTTTCCTGAGGCCCACCATCTTTTCCTTTCGCTGTCACCCGGCTGGCATCTTCCTCACAGAGGAGACAGAGACATGACACTCAATTCCTCTTCTAGGCCCTAGGCCCAAGACTGCCCCGGTGTCCACACAAAGATTCGGATGTGTCCTCATACTGTTTGGAGACTTGCACTGACAGAACCCTTCCGCCTTTGCTGAATCCGCTTCTTAGAACCCGTTCACACTGTCACTATGTAGTACTTCCTCAGAGCTCCACTCACACACCTATCTCTCTACTTGACTCCTCACTCCACCTCTCTCTCTAAAACTAGGAAGTGCTTCCCCTATTAACTGATCTAACCCCTCCCTACTAGTGGACTAATCCCTTGTCTTAACTGTATACTACCCTGGGTGGTGCAAACTATATCCCTCTCTTTTGCAATGGTTCCCCTAGTGGACAGACCTCCCCCATTTCCAGGGACGGCCTTAAGGATAAATCCTCCAGGAGAACCAAGATACAAACCAGCCATAAGGATAAAATACAACGCTCTTTTATCAAACATATAATCATAACATGTACGCATGTCACACTTCACATTAACTCTTTGTTGCCATGACGTCTTCGTCTACCCCCCTACAAAGACAGGGCCATTATACCTCATACCTCATAGTGCCAAACAGGGACATAACTGTAGTAGGTGCAGGGTTTCCATTTGCACCTGAGCCCTGGAGCTTACGGGTTCCAAATGGTCCCTTTGGCCAATACTATTACAGACCCATGATAATTGGGGGACCCCATTGACGATTTTAGATTGGTGCCCATGAGCATTAAGCTATGCCACTGGTGCCAAACATGGTTTAAAGAATAAATAATTTTGTGACAATACATTTGCTTTACATATACACACATATCAGTAGCAGAATAGTATATCCTATGCATTTCCTTTACCTTAAATCGGAAATCTTTTAATCTTTCCACAATCTCCAAAGCAGATGGGCTGTAATTAGTAAAACATCACAATATTTTCCTAAAAAAAAAAAAATAGTGAAAAGGAAATGCTACCCGCTTTTTTGTTAGAATGCAGATATCTCTCTTTTAACACGAATAGATTGATGGCATCAAGACTAAAGAGTGATAATTATCATTCTCTATTGTAATAATTCCAATGCCAGAAGTATTTTGTTAACTTTGTCCCAGCTTTTTTAAGACAAGTTGCTGAACATAGAACACATATCAGAAGTAGAAAGTTAGAAATGTTCTATTTAATTTGAAAAAATTAACTCATTGATAAATTGTTGGCAGCTAAAATGTCTAAACTTCAACTTCTGATATTTGTTCTTTGTTATGTTGTTTATGAAATATTGGTATAAGAGATTTACAAATCATTGCATTCTCGTTTTCTTTACATTTTAAACAGCAGTCCAACTTTTTTGGAATTGGGGTTCGATATATTATTCTATAATTTTATATTAAACATGTCTTTGGTGTTTACTAATTTCGTTCAGCTTCTATCATGAGTAAAAAGGTGGCCGAGAGTCTTTCTGCATTAATACTGGATGTAAAGTTTGGTGGGGCAGCTCAAAGTCCAACTATTGAAGAGGCAAAGCATCTAGCAAATAGTCTGGTAAGTATGTGTTTGCTGGTAGGGGCCTAACACTGTCTCAGGTATTTATAATGATATAAATTATATGATTTTCACATAGACCTTTTCTTATCACAGGTAAATGTTGGCGAATCTTTGGGAATTCCTACAATTGCGCTTATTACTAACATGGATAATCCCATTGGTTGTTGTATAGGAAATAGCCTTGAAGTTATAGAAGCCCTAGAGTGTTTGGAGGGGCGAGGGCCTGAAGACCTCAAAGAGCTAGTGCTACAAACAGGTCATATATTGTATTCCCTTTCTGCTATATACTTTGTTATCATCTGCACATTTTATCGTGCATGAGGCATAAAGTACTACATGGGACATATATGTAATTGTGAAGCATCTTTATTAGAACTTCGCATGATGCCATTGAACACTTAGATATTCCTACTGGAAAATATTACTAACTTGACAATTTGGTTTTATCATACCACTTGTCAAAATGATATTTCAGTTTGTTCGGGGGACACAAAGTATTTAAAAAGTGAATTATACAGTGATGTACAGCACAACTCAGACTTCAAAGCTGAACCAGTATTATTATTTCGTTGGAATAAACCAAGACATCTTAGGATAGCTTACGCATTCTCATTACAGGAAAAAGTGATATTTGAAAGGAAAACTGTAAGGTCAGATAATGCTAATAATGAAGCACTCCCATCATAATTGTTATCCTCTTAATATATTAAAATTATCATGTTATCTGGCACTGTGTACTTACGATGGCTCATTTTGCATTTCTACTCAGCTAATTATTCTCTTTTCCCTTACATCTATGACATCACGTGATTAAAAACTGACTAGCTGAATCCTTCTAAGCTGTATGTAGAAACAGGAGGTCAATTTTCCCTATATGAGTCATGAGTCACTGAAAAAGTTCCTGGCAAGGGGGAGGAGGAGTAGCTGAGCCACAATTTGAAGAGGGGAATGATAAATGCGGGGACAAGAGACTTCCTGTTTCTACATAGAGTAGAAAAAAAGAAGAATTTAGCTGGGTAGAAAGGCAAAATGAGCAATTGTAAGTACACAATGCCATAAATACTTATATATAAGTGAGAAAAAAATAAAACCTGCCGATATGGGGTTAATCTGCAGGTTAATAGCGTTATGAAGGTGACAGACTTCTGTACTAAAAGCACAGCTCCTGGAAGAAAATTAACTTTATTCCTTCCAGTAACCACAAGCTTTCAGTCATGCAGGTGTGCCAACACAGTTGCAGTCATTGCTCACTCTACTGCGAGTGGCAGCTGTAAGCATTCTCCGGCGCTTTGACTGACGGCCATCTCCACACTGATGAACTGCTGAGCCGACTGTCAAAGTACCGGGGGTTATAGTGCATAATAACTGAAGCAGTGCCAGCACACCTGCATGACTGAAAGCTGGCGACTCCCAGCAGAAATATACCTCATTTTCTCTTTTCTCCCGGGTGCCGCATTTTTAGTACAGAGGCCGGTCACCTTCACCTGCAGATTAGCACTAAATCAACAGGATTTATTTATTTATTTAACTCATATATTAGGTTACTAGCATTATCCGACACTATTAACCTGAAGATTAATCCTTTATCTGCAGGGTAATAGTGTTATTTGAGTTGACAGGTTCACTTTAAGCACTTGTTTCAATGAATATGTATTTTTCATGTAGTAAGAATGCATTATTTTATTGTGCTGTCTTTCTTTATCTACAGGTGGTCATCTCCTTTGGCTCTGTGGACAGGCTGGTTCAGCAACACATGGGGCAGAGAAAATTGCCAATGTCTTACGTGATGGATCTGCGCTACAGTGCTTTCGAAAGATGCTGGAAGCGCAGGGTGTGAAACCTGACATAGCAAGGACTCTGAGCTCCAGCAGCAAACTGGGAAAAGCAGCTCATACAGAAGAACTTACAGTTCCCAAAACAGGTCAGCATATTGTTAGGCTTATAGTAATTTCTCAGTACCACGAAATATGTAACATTATTTATATAGTGAGTATCAAACCAGGATGTGGATATATACACTGCTCAAAAAAATAAAGGGAACACTTAAACAACAGAATATAACTCCAAGTGAATCAAACTTCTGTGAAATCAAACTATCCACTTAGGAAGCAACACTGGTTGACAATCAATTTCACATGCTGTTGTGCAAATGGAATAGACAATAGATGGAAATTATTGGCAATTATCAAGACACACTCAATAAAGGAGTGGTTCTCCAGGTGGGGACCACAGACCACATCTCAGTACCATTGCTTTCTGGCTGATGTTTTGGTCACTTTTGAATGTCGGTTGTGTTTTCACACTCGTGGTAGCATGAGACGGACTCTACAACCCACAGAAGTAGCTCAGGTAGTGCAGCTCATCCAGGATGGTACATCAGTGTGAGCTGTGGCAAGAAGGTTTGCTGTGTCTGTCAACGTAGTGTCCAGAGACTGGAGGCTCTACCAGGAGACAGGCCAGTACACCAGGAGACGTGGAGGGGGCCGTAGGAGGGCAACAACCCAGTAGCAGGACTGCTACCTCCGCCTTTGTGCAAGGAGGAACAGGAGGAGCACTGCCAGAGCTCTGCAAAATGACCTCCAGCAGGCCACAAATGTGCATGTGTCTGCACAAACGGTTAGAAACCGACTCCATGAGGGTGGTATGAGGGCCCGACATCCACTGATGGGGGTTGTGCTCACAGCCCAACACCGTGCAGGACGCTTGGCACTTGCCACAGAACACCAGAATTGGCAAAGTCGCCACTGGCGCCCTGTGCGCTTCACAGATGAAAGCAGGTTCACATTGAGCACATGTGACAGACGTGACAGAGTCTGGAGACGCCATGGAGAGCGATCTGCTGCCAGCAACAACCTTCAGCATGACCGGTTTGGCAGTGGGTCAGTAATAGTGTGGGGTGGCATTTCTTTGGAGGGCTGACCCCTGGCTCCATTGAGGATGGGACTGCAGAGGTCTATTCTCTGGGTTCTAAAGTCCTGGTCTCTGAAATGCTAGGGGTCACCATAGTTGGATCTCCAGCGATCAGAAAGTTATCCTCTAACCTATGTTTTTTGAGGGAAGAACCCTTTAAATGTGTACCTAGTCCAGGTCAAACACTTGAGGGTTTGTTCTATTGAAGGGGTGTGGAATCTTTTTTCTGCCAAGGGCCATTTAAACATTTATATCATTCTTCCGAGGCTGTACAAAATTATCAACTTGAAAATTATCCTGCTACATTTGGTCAAACATTTAATTTAGCCATCACATAGGAGTGCTATGTGATGGCTAAAACTGTTTCTCTTTGGTGCGGCTGTGATGTTAGGTGGTATGCATCATGTTCCTACTCGGAATGTTTTTTTTCAGATTTGTGTTTGGAGCGCAGGCGGTTCTTAGCTACGATAAGTTTTGTAAAGAACTCACAGTAGTAAGTGGTACCAAACACAGATGTACTGTATATTACACTGCAGGTCTCCTCACAGTGAGAAATCCATCACTACTCACATTACATTTACAGAACTCAAGCAGTGGGAAATCTGCAGTATATGCATCACATAGGAGACACTGAGACTGCCTTATACATCAAATAGGAGACACCAAGACTTCTGTGTATACATCACAGGCAACATGGGGCTGTGGTATATACATCACAGGAGACATGGGGCTGCGGAATACACATCAGAGGAGACATGGGACTGCGGCCTATACATCACATAGAAGACACCAAGACTGACACATATACATCACAGGAGATATGGAGCTGGGGTATAGATATCAATGGGAGACATGGGGTTGTGGTATATACATCACAGGAGACACTTTGGTGCAGCGGTATATGCTTCACAAGAGACATGGGGCTGCGGTATATACAACACAGGAGACATGGGGCTGTGGTATATGCATCACAGGAGACATTTTGGTGCAGCGGTTTATGCATCACAAGAGACATGGGGCTGCGGTATATACAACACAGGAGACATAGGGCTGTGGTATATGCATCACAGGAGACATGGGGCTGCGGTATATACATCACAAGAGATATGAGGCTGTGGTATATACATCACAAGAGACATGGGGATGTGGTATATGCATCACAGGAGACATGGGACTGCGGTATGTACATCACAGGAGACATGGGGCTGTGGTATACACATCACAAGAGACATGGGGCTGTGATATATGCATCACAGGAGACATGGGATTGCGGTATATACATCACAGGAGACATGGGGCTGTGGTATATGCAACACAGGAGACATGGGGCTGTGGTATATGCATCACAGGAGACATGGGACTGTGGTATATACAACACAGGAGACATGGGGTTGTGGTATATGCATCACAGGAGACATTTTGGTGCAGCGGTATATGCATCACAAGAGACATAGGGCTGCGGTATATAAAACACAGGAGACATGGGGCTGTGGTATATGCCTCACAGGAGACATGGGGCTGCGGTTTGTACATCACAAGAGATATGGGGCTGTGGTATAAACATTCACAGGAGACATGGGGCTGTGGTATATGCATCACAGGAGACATGGGATTGCGGTATATACAACACAGGAGACATGGGGCTGTGGTATATGCATAACAGGAGACATTTTGGTGCAGCGGTATATGCATCACAAGAGACATAGGGCTGCGGTATATACAACACAGGAGACATGGGGCTGTGGTATATGCATCACAGGAGACATTTTGGTGCAGCGGTTTATGCATCACAAGAGACATGGGGCTGCGGTATCTACAACACAGGAGACATAGGGCTGTGGTATATGCATCACAGGAGACATGGGGCTGCGGTATATACATCACAAGAGACATGGGGATGTGGTATATGCATCACAGGAGACATGGGACTGCGGTATGTACATCACAGGAGACATGGGGCTGTGGTATATACATCACAAGAGACATGGGGATGTGGTATATGCATCACAGGAGACATGGGACTGCGGTATATACATCACAGGAGACATGGGGCTGTGGTATATGCAACACAGGAGACATGGGGCTGTGGTATATGCATCACAGGAGACATGGGACTGTGGTATATACAACACAGGAGACATGGGGTTGTGGTATATGCATCACAGGAGACATTTTGGTGCAGCGGTATATGCATCACAAGAGACATAGGGCTGCGGTATATACAACACAGGAGACATGGGGCTGTGGTATATGCCTCACAGGAGACATGGGGCTGCGGTTTATACATCACAAGAGATATGGGGCTGTGGTATAAACATTCACAGGAGACATGGGGCTGTGGTATATGCATCACAGGAGACATGGGACTGCGGTATATACAACACAGGAGACATGGGGCTGTGGTATATGCATAACAGGAGACATTTTGGTGCAGCGGTATATGCATCACAAGAGACATAGGGCTGCGGTATATACAACACAGGAGACATGGGGCTGTGGTATATGCATCACAGGAGACATGGGGCTGTGGTATATGCATCACAGGAGACATGGCATGTGGTATATACATCACAGGAGACATGAGACTGTGTTATTCACATCACAGGAGACATGGGGCAGCGGTATATACATCACAGGAGACACTTTGGGGTTGTGGTATATGCATCACAGGAGACACTTTGGGGCTGCGCTATATGCATCACTGGAGATATGGGGCTGCAATATATACATCACAGGAGACATGGGGCTGTGGTATATGCATCACAGGAGACATGGGGCTGTGGTATATGCATCACAGGAGACATGGGGCTGTGGTATTCACATCACAGGAGACTTGGGGCAGCGGTATATACATCACAGACATTGGGTTGTGGTATATACAGGGTGGGCCACTTATATGGATATGCCTAAATTAAATGGGAATGATTGGTGATATCAACTTCCTGTTTGTGGCACATTTGTATAAGAGAGGGGGAAAACTTTTCCAGATGGGTGGTGACCATGGCGGCCATTTTGAAGTCAGACATTTTGGATCCAACTTTATTTTTTTTTTAAAGGGAAGAGGGTCATCTGACACATCAAACTTATTGAGAATTTCATAAGAAAAACAATGGTGTGCTTGGTTTTAACGTAACTCCAGTGATTTTTTACAAGTTTATGACCAGTTATAAAATGTGTTCAAAGTGCTGCCCATTGTGTTGGATTGTCAATGTAACCCTCTTCTCCCACTCTTGACACACTGATAGCAACACCGCAGAAGAAATGCTAACACAGGCTTCCAGTATCCGTTGTTTCAGATGCTGCACATCTCGTATCTTTACAGCATAGACAATTGCCTTCAGATGACCCCAAAGATAAAAGTCTAAGGGGGTCATATCGGGAGACCTTGGTGGCCATTCAACTGGCCCACGACGACCAATCCACTTTCCAGGAAACTATTCATGTAGGAATGCTCGGACATGACACCCATAATGTGGTGGTGCACCATCTTGTTGGAAAAACTCAGGGAACGTGTCATCTTCAGTGCATAAAGAGGGCAACCCATCATCATGTAGCAATTTCAGATATCCAGTGGCATTGAGGTTTCCATTGATGAAGAATGGCCCCACTATTTTTGTACCCCATATACCACACCATAACATCAAGATACGAGATGTGCAGCATCTGAAACAATGGATACTGGAAGCCTGTGCGAGCATTTCTTCTGCAGTGTTGCTATCAGTGTGTCAAGAGTGGGAGAAGAGGGTTGCATTGACAATCCAACACAATGGGCAGCACTTTGAACACATTTTATAAATGGCCATAAACTTGTAAAAAACTCATGAAAGAATAAAGTTATGTTAAAACCAAGCACACCATTGTTTTTCTTATGAAATTCTCAATAAGTTTGACGTGTCACATGACCCTCTTCCCATTGAAAAAAATAAAGTTGGATCCAAAATGGCTGACTTCAAAATGGCCACCATGGTCACCACCCATCTGGAAAAGTTTTCCCCTTCCCATATTCTAATGTGCCACCAACAGGAAGTTGATATCACCAACCATTCCCATTTAATTTAGGTGTATCCATTTAAATGGTCCACCCTGTACATCACAGGAGACACTTTGGTGCAGCGGTATAGGCATCACAAGAGACATGGGGCTGCGGTACATACATCAAAGGAGACGTGGAGCTGCGTTATATCCATCACAGGAGACACTTTGGGGTTGTCGTATATGCATCACAGGAGATATGGTATTCACATCACAGGAGACATGGGGCCGCGGTATATACATCACAGGAGACATGGGGTTGTGGTATATACATCACAGGAGACACTTTGGGGTTGTGGTATATGCATCACAGGCGACACTTTGGGGCTGCGCTATATGCATCACTGGAGATATGGGGCTGCAATATATACATCACAGGAGACATGGGGCTGTGGTATATGTGGTGTCTTCTGCTGTTGTATAAGAGTGCATCACGTGCTTATTCCACCCATAAAATTCTGGCCAGCATGAGGATGTGATCTTTCATTGCATGCACCGCACCAGTGAACGCTACATGTGTGTGCTCGCAGAGTAAGAAGAAATTAAAGGGCCTGCAGCCGTCAAAACATAGTTGCCGTCCTGAGCACTGTGATCCCTGGGAATCTGCCCAGGGACTGGAGAAAAGGTCATCGGAGGCGGTAAATGGCCTACGGGCCTGAGGTTCCCCACCCCTGTTCTATTGTGTCAGTCTGAACACATCAACAGTACAAATTTTATTTTCTTCCAATTTCTGTTTTGGAGTACAGTAGAAATTATTTGTATTTTAGACTAATGTAATAGAATATGACAAACTTTATAATATATCTAGGTACGGTGGAATTAATCCAAGCCAGACCTATTGCTGAAATCCTGAATGCACTTGGAGCTGGGAGAAAGAAAGCTACAGATATAATTAACCATTGCGTTGGAGCAGAACTGCTTGTGAGAGTGGGGCAGCGTGTAGAGAAAGGTAAAACATATTTATGAGGCAATTAAAACAATTATTTACATTTTCTAAGTGCTTAGTTTGCCATGCAGTTGAATATGTACAGGTGCATCTCACTAAATTAGAATATCATCAAAAAGTTAATTTATTTGTGTTCTTCAATACAAAAATTAGAACTCTGGGACCTTGAGTGTGTCAATGACTGCCTTCTGGACATCTGTCAAGTCAGCAGTTTTCCTCATGATTGAAGAGCCTACTGAAACAGACTAAGGGACCTTTCTTAAACGCTTAGGAAGCCTTTGCAGATGTTTTTTGTTAATTATTTTAATTTACTGAGATAATGACTTTTGTGTTTTCATTGGCTGTAAGCCATAATCATCAACATTAACAGAAATAAACACTTGAAATAGATCACTCTGTCTGTAATGACTCTATATAATATATGAGTTTCACTCATTGTATTGAAGAACTGAAATAAATTAACTTTTTGATGATATTCTAATTTAGCGATATGCACCTGTATATACCATCGCAGCAGGAGGTGGGTCAGAGACCGCGTTAACAAACCATTTTCTGGTAATCACCTTCCTGACAGCCAGGCAGGCACTGGTACTCGGAGAACATCTGAAGAATAGCTAACTGCTACCGTATATTTTCAATATATCTGCATTTTTGTAATATTGCGATGATGCATATCTCCATTACATGATAAAATGAAAGAAATACTTACAAACTCTAATATTCTCCCTTCTCACAGGAGCTCCCTGGATACGGATCCATTATGAGAAACCACTTCTTCAAGAAAGACATCGACAGATCCTTCAGAATGCACTTTGTATTTCAGATCAACCTGCATTTATCCCCACATCTCTTATTATGGATGTTATTCGTGCTCAGGGCAGAAATGGAGAGCATAGTGATAGTGTACGCAGGGAGGGGGAGATCAGCTGAGTGACATATTACTATTTTATTTTATTTATATAGCTTTATAACAAAAGCCAAGACATGAAATAGATTAGTAAAGTGAAACTCCACGCAACTTTTCATATTTAGCAGAATGTAGCCACCAGGTTCATGATACTCGCTACTGGAGACTTTATTACATATCTTCAAGGTGCTCTGTACACAATAAGTCAATAAGTTCTTAAAGGTGCTGTCCGCAGGTGTAGTTGCAGCACAGGAAGTGATATCAGAGAAGGTGGCATTGCTCGGCTAACTTCTCTTAAGTAGCCCAGGGGTTGTCCACTTGAAAAAATATGTCCCCTGGTCTCTCAATCTTCATACAGTGGATATAATAAGTCTTCACACCCTTGAGAAAGGCCAGACTTTTGTCATTTTAAAATCATACCAAGAAGAAATATTTCATAACTTTTTCCACCTTTAATGTAACCCATAATCTGTACAATTTAATTGAAAAACAAACTGAAATCTTTTTGGGTGGAAAAAGAAAAATAAAGACCTAAAATAATATAGTTGTATAAATATTCACACCCTTTAATATTTTGCTGAAGTGCCCCTTAAAATTATGACAGCATTCAGTCTTTTTGGATAGGAGTCTATCAGCATAACACATCTAGTATTGGCAATCTTTGCCCACTTTACCTTGCAATAGCACTCCAAATCTTTCATTTGCGAAGGCATCTCCTATATGCAGTCCTTTGCAGGTCAACCCACAGATTTTCAATTGGATTCAGGTCTGGGCTCTAGCTGGGCCTTTGAGCTGGGACTTTGATCTTCTGGCGAAGCCATTCTTTTCTTGATTTGGAGTTATGCTTAGGGTGGCTGTCGTGCTGAAAAGTGAAATTCCTTTTCATCTTTTCAGGTAGAGCCTTGAAGGTTTTAAAGCAAAATTGACTGATATGGAAACTGTTCATAATTTCCTCCACCCTGACTAAAGTGCCAGTTAAAGCTGCCAACAAACAGCCCCAAAGCATATTGCTGCCTCCACTAAGCTTCACTGTGGGTATGGTGTCTTTTTGGTGATGCACAGTGTTGGCTTTGCGTCAAACATACTTTATCGAATTATGGCCAACAAGTTTAAACTTGGTCTCATCAGACAATAACATGTTTTCCCACATGCTTTTGGTAGACTTGATGTTGGTTTTGTTAAAGCATAGCCAAGCTTGTAAATTTTTTTTTGGAATAAAAAAGGCTTTCATCTTGCAACCCAGTCCCACAGGCCAGACATATGAAGAATATGGGAGACTGTTGTCACATTCAGTACAAAACCAGTACTTGCCAGAAATTACTTTACATCCTTTAATGTTGCTGTAGGCCTCTTGGAAGCCTCCCTGACTATTTTTTTCCTGCATTTCATCAATTTAAGAGACAAGCAGACCTGACTATTTTTTTCTTGCTTTTCATCAATTTGAGAGACGAGCAGTTCTAGGTAATTTCAGTGTTGTGCCAAATTTAAGCCACTTCTAGATAACTGTCTTTACAATGTTCCTTAGTAGGTCTGATGCCTTGGAATTTTTTGTAACTTTCTCTTGACTGATAGCTTTCAAAGTGAAATCCCTTTGCTGTTTTGTAAACTGTTTACAGACAATGGCTTTTGCTGTAAAATGCAACTAAGAAAATCCTACTATTATTATTATTTAATGGCCTTCAGCTCGATCTCGATCTATAGCGACTTAATGGATGAACACTCTGTAAGAAGATCGATCTTGTGCAAGCCTAAATATAGGGGCTTCCAAAGTATTCACACCCCATCCACCCCCTTTGGCTTTTTATCTACTTTGTTACATTACAACCTGTGTTTAAATATTTTTGTAATTCGATGCGTATGTGATACATCAGCACTAAATAGCCTAAATTGGTAAAATGAAGTGAGAAAAATATATGGGATCAAATAACTAAAAATTAGCATATGCATTTGTATTCACCCTTTTTGCGAAGAAGCCCTTAAAAATTTCTGGTGCAAGTGTGGCACCCCAGGGGTCTGGTTTTCCACAGTAACAGCAATGTTATGTCTGAGAGCAGGTGGGAGGTCTCTTGGTCAGGGATCCTATGCATGCCACACCTCCTGCCCAGTACTGGGAGGGGAAGAACTTCCCCTATATAAACCTAGGGCTGAGGCAGGGTGAGTGAGTAGAGAAGAAGCAGAGAAAAGAAGCAAATATAGGAAGAAACAACAGGAGCTCTGTGGGAGCAGTGCTACAAGGAGTCAGGGGCTGGCAGCTGCAGAGCTCGCCCTGACTGAGAAGTTATCACCGGACCCGGAGTCCGAGGCTGTGGGGACTAACTCCTATCCAGCAGCAGAAACCGACCGGCAGGGGATTGCAGGTCCTCTGGCCCAGAAACCCGAAGGCCCCGAGTCACCGGCCATACGGGTGAGCACCACACGGTACACTCAGGGACGTGGGCTACTTATACCCGCCTCTAGCAAGGTAGCCAGAAGAGTATCGTTAGTTTGGGAGGCCTACAACTCCGCCTAGCCAGGGGAGATCCCATCTGCTCAAGGACTGACCAGACCCCAATCGCTAGCCAGTACTCCGGGAGGGTCTATCTTTGTCACCAGTAAAGACCCTGAACTACACAGTACCATCTCCGAGTGGTTCCTGCTACCCCCATCATCCACGTCGGCTGCCCTGAGGCCATACCCCTCCCGTTGGGGGTTATACTATCACGCTGCACAATCCTACCACCGGCCTCAGCGGTCTGCCCTGCAGCAGCAGCTCCCTGGCTGCACTCAACGGGTGGCGTAGTCGTCCAACATCTACCGCTAAAACAGCGCCACTTAGTCTGACTCCCTGGGCACGGACCGGATCACCGCCACGAGACTACAACCCTCAACAGATCCGGCTCCGGGTAAGCTCCCGCGTGCGCAACGCAGCGCGACACAGGCCCAGGGGCGCGTCACAAGCAATTACCTTCATAAGTCACACGCTTAGTGAAAGGAAGTCCACCTGTGTGCAATCTAAGTGTCACATGGTCTGTCAGTATATACACACCTTATTTGAAAGGCTACAGAGGCTATAACACCATTAAGCAAGAGTCACCACTAACCAAACAATACCATGAAGATCAAGGAGATCTCCAAACAAGTCAGCGAAAAAAGTTGATGAGAAGTACAAATCAGGGTTGAGTTCTAAAAAAATATCCCAATCTCTGATGATCCGCCGGAGCAGCATCAAATCCATTATCATCAAATGGAAAGAACATGGTAGCACAACAAACCTGCCAAGAGAGGGCCACCCAACAAAACTCAGCCCAGGCAAGGAGGGCATTAATCAGAGAGGTGGCACAGAGACCAAAGGTAACCCTGAATGAACTGCAGAGTTTCCAAGCAGAGACTGGAGCATAAGCCGTATACTCCATAGAGGTGAGCTTTATGGTAGAGTGGGCAGAAAATAGCCTTTACTTACACACAAAAATGGTAACACTCATTTTGAGTTTGCCAAAAGATGTGGGAGACTCCCTAAATGTATGCAGAAGGTGCTGTGGTCAGATAAGACCACAATGTAACTTTTTTGCCACCAAGGTAAACTTTGGTGATGAGCTGGCGCCAAACCAACACAGCTCATCAATCCAAGAACACCATCCCCACAGTGAAACATGGTGATGGCAGCATCATGCTGTGGGAATGTTTTTCAGCATCAGGGACAGGGAAAATGGTCCGAGTTGAGGGAAAGATGGATGGTGCAAAATACAGGGATGTTCTTGAGCAAAACCTGTTTCAGTCTGTCAGTGATTTGAAACTGGGACGGAGTTTCACTTTGCAACAAGACAAGACAATGACCCAAAGCATACTGCCAAAGCAATACTCGAGTGGTTTAAGGGGAAATGTGTAAATGTTTTGGAGTGGACTACTCAGAGCCCAGATCTTAATCTAATTGAGAATCTGTGGTCAGACTTGAAGATTGCTGTTCACTAGAGGAAATCAGCTAACCTGAAGGAGCTGGAGCAGTTTTGTCTTGAGAAATGGGCAAACATCCCAGTGGCCAGATGTGGAAAGCTCATAGAGACTTATTTAAAGCGACTTGCAACTGTAATAGCTGCAAAAGGAGGCTCTACAAAGTAGTGACTTTAGGGGGTGAATAGTTATGCACACTGAAGTTTTCAGCTATTTTTGACCTACAAGCCACTGTGGGTTCTCCAGGGTCTTCTCCCCCATTATCTTGATAGTATCAAGCCATCGAGTTGCTGGTCTTTCTCTTTGCCTTGTTCCTTCTATTCTTCCGACCAAAATCTCCTTCTTCAGTGATTGTTCTCTTCGTATGATGTGTCCAAAGTAGGCAAGTCGTAGCTTGGTGATCCTTGTTACAAGTGACATGTCTGAATTGATTTGTTCCAAAATGTATTTTTAACTCTTTTTGCCATCCATGGTATTAATAACATCCTTCTCCAGCACTACATTTTGAAAGTGTTGATTCTTCTTCTGTCTTCTTCTGTCTTGTTTCTTTATTATCCAAGTTTCACATTAGAATGTTACCACAGAAAAGACCAAACTATGTGTGAGTCATGTTTTCGTTGCCAGTGAAATGTTCCTTGACTTGAAGACCTTGTGCAGTGACTACATTGTTGATTTGCCCATAGCTAAACTCCTATTGACTTCCGGTGCCATTGCTGCATCTTGCATTATCACTGATCCGAGTAGGTTGAAGTCCTTTACAACTTCCAGTTCATAGCCGTCCATCTGAAATGTGTCTTGGTCATATCTAGCAGTAGTCAATATCTTTGTTTTCTTTGTGTGACGTAGCAGTCCCATGTTCGAACTTTCCATATTGACACTCCTTAACAAGTTTTTCATTCCATCTATGCTTGTTGCTATCAATGTTGCATTATCTGCGTATTTAGGATTGTTGATGATCCATTCAGCACATTTGATCCTCTCTTCTTTTCTGGCAAGTCCAGCCTTCCTGAAATAGCTTCTGCATATAAATTGAAGAGAAATAGTGACAGGATACAGCCTTGTCTGACGCCTCGCTCATGCCGAGTCCCCACGCTCCATTTGGACTGTTGCTTCTTGAGGTTCCTATTGAGGCTGAACATATGGTTCAGTACACCCATATCCTAGATTATAGTTGAACAGCTAAACATTATATGGTATTCGTATTAATCAGAATCACTGTAAATGATGGCAGCTTTGTACTGACTATCAATTAACATGAGTATAAACGTGATTGGCTAATTCTAACACAACCACATCCCCAATTATAAGAGGATGTTCACACTTATGCAACCACGTTATTTTAGTTTTGTCATTTTTATTTCCCCCATCAAAATGATTTCAGTTGGTTACTCAATGTATTTGTAAAGATTATGGTGACATTAAAAGTGGAACAAGTTCTAATATGATTCTTCTTGTTATGACCTTTTCACATGACTAAAACCTGCCAGTTTAACAGGGGTGTAGACTTTTATATTCATTATGTATCATTACAATACTGTTTCGTATTTGACATATTTCCTCTATCAGTACATAATAAATGCTGTTTGTGATGGGATTTACTGTATCAACTCAATAGCCAAGCAATCTCCATTTTCTGTTCTTGTGTTGGTTGTGACAAAAGGGGGCTGGCTTAATTATTGAAGTAAACCACAGTCAGCCCCATCACATACTGCACTGAGAACATGTATTAAACTGAAGGTGGAGAGTCAAGTCCGGCAAATGCTTTGATATCTGAAAATAGGCACAACTTTAAAATTAATAGAATATTTGTAAGTTCTATACATTTATATTAGGGGATATATCTAAAGATATATTTATTTAAGTTGACAACCTGTTGAAGAAAATGGCTGCGTAATAGTGGACTATAAAACAGACATTATCAAAACAATGCTCCTTCAAGGACTTTACTTCCATTCTGCAATTTCACCTAAAAATATTCCTGCTCTGCAGCAAATGGCTGAAGCTGCACCCAACAGACTCCGCACTCTTCCCACACTCTATATGCGCTTTATACATAACCCTATACAAAATTCACTCATAGGCTAGGGTCACACGGCAATATTTTCTCTCATTCAAGAGAATTGGGTCAATTATGGAAATCACTCTCTGATCAGAGTGTGATCCGATTCTCTTGTAAGTCCTGTAACTATCCTTTTTTTGATTTGCTTCACCTCCCTGTGCCCATTAATAAGCGGATGTCCAATAGTGAACAGCTCCTCTAAGGGTGTATCATAACAAATTATTAATTATCAAAACAGTTAAAATGTATTTAAGATCGTGCTGATTTCCTAATTTATCAGTTCCCAGCAATTTGAAGGCATTGGTAAAATCAATTTGTTTCGGATTCATTTTGGGAATGGCAAACTAAAGATAATATTCAAAATGTTCCCATTGTATTCTTTGGACCAAGAAAAAATGAAACATGGAAAAATTATTCATTACGAATACAATGATTCAGTTGGCACTAACATATAACACCAACTTAAAGTGTAACTTTGCTTATAAAATGAAAGATCATAAGTTTCTTCTACATAGTATTACTCAAACAATTCTGTCTACTTTCATGTTCTGTAATAATAAACAACAGCTAATTACCATTTGGTGGATGCATTACTGAAAGCATTACAGGGGCTTATCTGTTCTCCACCCCCTTACTCAGACAGGGGAATTCACATAATCTGAATATAGTGTAGGGATCTTTCAGAGCAGCATCTGAGCAGAAAGAAGTATAAACCAGGGATTGAAACTACAGTGCAGCATTGTGTTTGAGATAGAAGGAAGCAAAATTTGCAATGTCTTGAGGACAATGAAATATTAAAAACAAAGCTTAGTTACTCTTTAAGGGTTTTACATTTTGATATTTTAAGCATTATTCACATATATTTTATTTCAAATACTATTTGTATGCAGCTGTCACAATCGGGTCAGGAGAGCCACCCACTCAGTCCAAGCGTTGCGATCATCGTCTGAGTTATACGACCATCTGACTCTTACCTTACAGCGGTCATTATGCTTGATTAACCAGAAATGTATATGTTGTAATTAATATAGCATCATTAGCTTGTTTCATTCTTTGTAATACAGCACAACTCACTAGGCACTGTGCGTGGTGCAGCTGTAATATCAGACATAGCCCATGGACAAGAGAGAAAAGTAGTAGATCTAACCCTGGAAATCATAGAGACTTGCTGAATAATTGTAGGGAATTTCCTCATTGCAACTTACCAAGTAAGGAAAACTTTTGGGTGGGAAATATAATTTTTATTCAAGGTACAAATTGTCTCTTCAGAGAGGAAGAGGACTAGAACTCTAGTGCCACCTATTGGAAGTAGCAATCCTAAAAGTCCATATTGACCCTTTAACGAGCCTTGTCACATGACTTAGGATAAAAGTCAAACTAGAATCACAATTTTCAGACATTGTGTTTCGGGGTACTGCACCTCGTCCGTGCAAAGTGTGAGATCTGGTTTGGCTGGGTCAGAGGGGTCTGAAACGGTGAGTGTTCACTTTTTAAGCCCAGATTCTGATTGAGTTAAAAAAAACATGTTCAATTACCATTTTGTAAGGAATTACGAGTTAACAGAGGCGATGCACACAATAATTTATTAGTCATTGAGAAAAGATGCCTCTAACCCGAAGGAGCCGGCGTGTTTGTGTATTATGAAGGCAGCTTATTATTTAATTTTATGCTCCCCCCTTGTTTCCCTAAAAACTGCAGCAGGAAGCTGAGGTACGCAGTAGCTGTAGACCCTGTGATCAGCTTAATCATTCTCACAAAAACATTGAAGATAAAATACGATATTTGTCTGAGCGCAACGGTAGCATAAAGAGAGAGATTAAAAACGTAATATGAAATGACTAATAAACACTGATTGACTGATAAATATTGACACTGTACTCACACCTTCATGTGTTGTGCATTAAATTGGGCACAAATCCACTACTGGCATTGCATTTAAACAGAGCTTAAGGCCAGCACTATCTCACTGAGCAGATCATCCAATTAGATCAGAATACAAACAATAAGAATCAACTTAATTTGAAAAATTTCTAATTAACCACAAGGAGAACTCCATGCAAGCTTGCTCAATCTTCAACCCAGCCAAAGAAACAGTGTCCAGGGGTCTAAGGCACCAAAGATAGGTTAAAACTTCATCTTTTTATTAATTTCTTTAGGATAAAAGAAAAATATACTGTAGTAGCAAGATAACGTAGTGACATTTCGGCCATTTGTTAAGTAAGACAAAAATAAAAAGCAATAGATACAGATAAGCACATGTGGTATCTATTTAAACAGTACAGTTAACTAGTAACGTCTCCAACTCCTCGTTGTCTGTTCCTCAGTCGTCAAGGCAACTGTCCGCAACACTAGGGGTAATTAAAAATAAAAAAGCAAATAAAAAGTAAACATATTAAAAAAAATTCAAATAAAACCATAAGGAATATAACTCAAATTATATAGCTAATCGATCATCTCACAGTATATTCAAGCATGTTTATTACCTTAAAAGGGTTTTCTAAGAATGTGATAAAAAATGGCTGCCGTCACATATTTCAAGTTGCAACCCCTCCTAGTCTTATGTCAGGACAGGTTGGAGCCTAAAGAAACATTGCTGGAGGCATGTCTCAAAGGAGTAGCATCATGAGCAAACAGCATCATGATCTACTCACTGAACTGCAATGCAGGGCTGTGACAGGAGAAAAAAAACTTGACTGAGTGGAACTGGCTTTTTTTTTTTAGCTTTAGTCCAGGATCCAGAGAAAGATGGATGAATAAACCAAAAGCAATTTAATGAACTAACCAGGGGAATAATTAACATATTTTGCTGCAATGATTCTTTTTGGTGGACAATCCAATAAGCCACTACATTTTTTAATTATCATGATATTTTCTTTGAAGCATCGCATCAGGTAAGAAATCCTGAATAAATAAATAAATAAATATGGAAAATGTATATTTAACAAATCTACTCATTAAAGCACTTCCCTGGCTTGGAACTGTCTATTTGGCACGTGTAATCTAATTTGTATATAACTTAGGTTTGAGTTCTCATCAATGGTATGGCGATCACCAACAATAAAGTTATGTTTCACACTTCTGTGTTTTTAAGTGAACTACCCAGCATTGTTATTTAGTTTATTATGGAGTAATCTACTGTCTGAATTGCCCTGACTTTGCAACAAGACAATGACACAAAGCATACTGCCAAAGCAATACTCGACTGGTTTAAGGGGAAACGTGTAAATGTTTTGGAGTGGACTACTCAGAGCCCAGATCTTAATCTAATTGAGAATCTGTGGTCAGACTTGAAGATTGCTGTTCACTAGAGGAAATCAGCTAACCTGAAGGAGCTGGAGCAGTTTTGTCTTGAGAAATGGGCAAACATCCCAATGGCCAGATGTGGAAAGCTAATAAAGACTTATTTAAAGAAAAAAGGCCAATAGGGGTGAATAACTTTCACAAGCCACTGTGGGTTCACCAGGGTCTTCTCCCCCGCTATCTTGATAGCATCAAGCCATCGAGTGGCTGGTCTTCCTCTTTGTGGTGTTCCTTCTATTCTTCCGACCATAATGTCCTTCTTCAGTGATTGCTCTCTTCATATGATGTGTCCAAAGTAGGCCAGTCATAGCTTGGTGATCCTTGCTTCGAGAGTTACTTGGAGAGTTACTCCGCAGACCGGTCACACACCGGCTGGGAGCATGTACACTCCAGCGTGAATCACACACACTTCCTAACCCCTGCTGCGTAGCCTCTGTGCAGTCAACAGAGTTACAGCTACATTATTTGTCGCACATCTCCCGTGTAGTTAACGGAGATAGTGCGAATCCTTTTCCCAACAAGGTGTGTAGTAACACTGGAGGGATTTACACTTTAAGTTAGTTGTTTTACACTCTAACCCAGAGGGTGTTCGGCCGCAGTCTTCTAGGCTGCATCGTGGACCCCGGGTTCGGTTGCATTTCATTTTAATAAAGTTGTTGCAACTGTCCCCTTAACAATCACTCCCTAATAAGTGCTTCATTCAATTTATGCTTGTTGCTTTTAATGTTGTATTATCTGTGTATTTAAAATTGTTGATGATCCATTAAGCACTTTTGATCCTCTCTTCTTTTCTGGCAAGTCCAGCCTTCCTGAAAATAGCTTCTGCATACAAATTGAAGAGAAATAGTGACAGGATACAGCCTTGTCTGTTGCCTCGCTCTACTTTGAACCATGCCGAGTCCCCACGCTCCATTCGGACTGTAGCTTCTTGGTCGATGTAAAGGTTCCTATTGAGGCTGCACAGATGGTTCAGTACACCGGTATCCTAGATTTTGGTAGAACAGCTAAACATTATAAGGCATTAGTATTAATCAGAATCACTGTACATGATGGCAGCCTTGTGCTGACTATCATTTAACATGAGTTTTAAATGTGATTGGCTAATTCTGAACACAATAACATCCCCAATTATAAGAGGATGTTCACACTTAAGCAACCACATCATTTTAGTTTTGTCATTTTTACTTCCCCTCTCAAAATGATTTCAGTTGGTTACTCAATGTATTTGTAAAGATTATGGTGACATTAAAAGTGGAAAAAGTTCTGATATGATTCTTCTTTGTATGACCTTTTCACATGACAAAAACCTGGCAGTTTAACAGGGGTGTATAGATTTTTATATTCACTGTGTGTCATTACAATACTGGTTCGTATTTGAAATATTTCCTCTATCAGTACATAATAAATGTTGTTTGTGATGGGATTGACTGGCTCAAATCAATAGCCAAGCAACCCCCATAATACTTGAGAACTAGTATAGTCAGCCATAGCTTGATAGCACAGAACTCACATCCAGATTGTGAAACTGTAGAGATACACGTAGGAAGTGTTATATGTAGGAGATTGGCGTGGGGACAAATATGATTCCTAGAGCCAATCACTTGTTTAGTTTATCATCTAGGAAGTATTATCGGTTATCCTTCACTACATGTTATTTAGTCCATAATAATGAAGGTCTCCGAAAATGTGATGAAAATGGAGGCGGGTCATATATTTTGAAGCAGCAATTGTTAGGACAGGTTGAAGTCTGAAGTATCACCGCTTGAGACATGTCTCAACAGTCAGAGGAGCAACATCATGAGCAATATATGTGATCTCTTCACTTAGCAGTTGATAGTGCTGTGACAGGAGAAAAAATCTTCTCAGCTGTCTGAGCACAACGGTGCAGCCTGCTCGATGCTCAATTGTAAATCCGTTGTTTTGAGTCAGACAGCTTTACAGCAAGACATGGGGATTGGCTGACCACGTAGCAGGACTAAAGCTATACTTTCATTATGCAGGTGCTCTGGCTCTTATAAAAAACTTCACCCAATTACGGTGCCAGCCAATTTTTATTAATTAAAGAAAACCACCCAAAGAAATTGCTGATATACTGTGCGTCATTGCGCCTGTTACTGAAATTCTACACATGCCTCATTAATGTTAACACATGTACATTGGATCAAAGAGGTGGATGACTGGTCGACGTGGCTGTCCAAGGAGATAACGGAATCGCTGGAGGTTAGAAAGGCCAAACCAAAACTGATTGCTGTGCCAACTTCAATTTGAAATAAAGGTGTCTTTATGTATAATGTTAAAAATGTTCCGTTACCTTCCAAAGTGCATGCAGCCTTCCAAGCATCCATTAACTGATTTTCCCCTCTTTTAACTCTGCATTTAGTTGCCTCCATTGTGTTGATTCTGCAACTCTTTGCTGTAATCGGGAAGAGACACCATGAGCACCATGAGCTCTTATCTCATTTACAATGGAGTGCAGTTGAGACAAAACAGTAGAGGACAAATTGGGGGTATCTGGTGGCTGCTGTAAATGAAAAGAAAACTACATAATATACCATTGTCACAAAAAAGACTATATACCGGTATATATACATATATATACAGTACAGACCAAAAGTTTGGACACACCTTCTCATTTAAAGATTTTTCTGTATTTTCATGACTTTGAAAATTGTACATTCACACTGAAGGCATCGAAACTATGAATTAACACATGTGGAATTATATACTTAACAAAAAAGTGTGAAACAACTGAAAATATGTCTTATATTCTAGGTTCTTCAAAGTAGCCACCTTTTGCTTTGATGGCTGCTTTGCACACTCTTGGCATTCTCTTGATGAGCTTCAAGAGGTAGTCACAGGAAATGTTTTTCACTTCGTAGGTGTGCCCTGTCATGTTTAATAAGTGGGATTTCTTGCCTTATAAATGGGGTTAGGACCATCTGCTAGAACTCTGTGTGGCATTGACCTGCTCTCTAATCTGAGCTGCTGTTAACCTGCGATTTCTGAGGCTGGTGACTCAGATAAACTTATCCTCAGAAGCAGAGGTGAATCTTGGTCTTCCTTTCCTCATGTGAGCCAGTTTCTTTGCAGCACTTGATGGTTTTTGCAACTGCACTTGGGGACACTTTCAAAGTTTTCCCAATTTTTCAGACTGACTGACCTTCATTTCTTAAAGTAATGATGGCCACTTGTTTTTCTTTACTTAGCTGCTTTTTTCTTGCCATAATACAAATTCTAACAGTCTATTCAGTAGGACTATCAGCTGTGTATCCATCAGACTTCTGCACAACACAACTGATGGTCCCAACCCCATTTATAAGGCAAGAATTCCCACTTATTAAACCTGACAGGGCACACCTGTTATGTGAAAACCATTTCCGGTGACTATCTCTTGAAGCTCATCAAGAGAATGCCAAGAGTGTGCAAAGCAGTCATCAAAGCAAAAGGTGGCAACTTTGAAGAACCTAGAATATAAGACATATTTTCAGTTGTTTCACACTTTTTTGTTAAGTATATAATTCCACATGTGTTAATTCATAGTTTTGATGCCTTCAGTGTGAATGTACAATTTTCATAGTCAGGAAAATACAGAAAAATCTTTAAATGAGAAGGTGTGTCAAAACTTTTGGTCTGTACTATATATATATATATATATATATATATATATATATATATATATATATTATATACATACAAACTGTTAAAAAAAATAAAGGGAACACTCAAATAAGACATCCTAGATCCGAAGGAATGAAATATTCTCATTGAATACTTTGTTCTCTATAAAGTTGAATGTGCTGACAACAAAATCACACAAAAATCATCAATGGAAATCAAATTTATTAACCAATGGAGGCCTGGATTTGGAGTCACCCCCAAAATTAAAGTGGAAAAACACACTACAGGCTGATCCAACTTTGATGTAATATCCTTAAAACAAGTCAAAATGAGGCTCAGTATTGTGTGTGGCCTCCACGTGCCTGTATGACCTCCCTACAACGCCTGGACATGCTCCTGATGAGGTTGCAGATGGTCTCCTGTGGGATCTCCTCCCAGACCTGGACTAAAGCATCCGCCAACTCCTGGACAGTCTGTGGTGCAACGTGACCTTGGTGGATGGAACGAGACATGATGTCCCAGATGTGCTTAATCAGATTCAGGTCTGGGGAACGGGGGGCCAATCCATAGCTTCAATGCCTTCATCTTGCAGGAACAGCTGACACACTCCAGCCACATGAGGTCTAGCATTGTCTTGTATTAGGAGGAACCCAGGGCCAAAAGCACCAGCATATGGTCTCACAAGGGGTCTGAGGATCTCATCTCGGTACCTAATGGCAGTCAGGCTACCTCTGGCGAGCACATGGAGGGCTGTACGGCCCTCCAAAGAAATGCCACCCCACACCATTACTGACCCACTGCCAAACCAGTCATGCTGAAGGATGTTGCAGACAGTAGATCGCTCTCCACGGCGTCTCCAGACTCTGTCACGTCTGTCACATGTGCTCAGTGTGAACCTGCTTTCATCTGTGAAGAGCACAGGACGCCAGTGGCGACTTTGCCAATCCTGGTGTTCTGTGGCAAATGCAAAGCGTCCTGCATGGTGTTGGGCTGTGAGCACAACCCCCATCTGTGGATGTTGGACCCTCATACCACCCTCATGCAGTCGGTTTCTAACTGTTTGTGCGGACACATGCACATTTGTGGCCTGGAGGTAATTTTGCAGGGCTCTGGCAGTGCTCCTCCTGTTCCTCCTTGCACAAAGGAGGAGGTAACGGTCCTGCTGCTGGGTTGTTGCCCTCCTATGGCTCCCTCCACATCTCCTGGTATCTGCTCCATGCTCTGGACACTGTGCTGACAGACACAGCTACCCTTCTTGCCACAGCTCGCACTGATGTGCCATCTTGGATGAACTGCACTACCTGAGCAACTTCTGTGGGTTGTACAGTAGACACCACCTCATGCTACTGTACCTCTAGAGGTGAGAGCAATGGCAAAATGAAAAAGTGACCAAAACAACAGCCAAAATGGATTAGAATAGAGAAATGGTCTGTGGTTACCACAGAACCACTCCTTTATAGGGGGAATCTTGCAAATCTTGCAAATTGCCTATCATTTCTACCTGTTGTCTGTTCCATTTGCACAACAGCAGGAGAAATTGATTCACAATCAGTGTTGCTTCATAACTGGACAGGTAGATTTCACAGAAGTTTGTTTTACTTGGAGTTACATTGTGTTGTTTAAGTGTTCCCTTTATTTTGTTGAGCAGTGTATATATTACACTGTACTGTGCTAGTTTTACAGGCAGCCATGGAAAAATGCTGCAAAGAGTAAGATTGCTTTCAAAAATATAAATGTTACTAACTTATTTTTATGAATTAATAAAATGCAAAGTGAATAAATAACTAAAAGAAAAATCTGAGCTAGCTATCAGTCTGTGCCGGGGCCTGGTTATAGCCACCGCTCACTATGCACTGAGAGGTGACTGAAGCCGTGCCGGTCCCCCTATATGATAAAGTCAGAGGCTGCTGGGAAGAATACAATAAATTTCATCCTGGGAGCGGAGCTCACTGTGCAGGCGCTGGGCAATTACAGAATGCTATTAACCTGCAGATCAACCCCATATCTGCAGGTTAATATTGTTTTTTACATGACAGGTTCACTTTAGGGGGAAAAATAAAGAATTAAGGAATGGTCTTAAGATTCCTTTTAAACTTACTTGTGTTAGAGCTTTGAGAAGTCTTAATAAAACCAGATCTTCCAGAACAACTGGTAGCGAAGAAAGTTTGCTAACACACTGTAGAAGACAGCAAAGAGTCTCTCCCTGACACTGTAAAATACAATCAGGTTAAAAAAATACAAACAAAAATTACATATATTAATTTCAGTAACTTTAAAAACAATAATAACATAATATCGACTAGCATCTGGGTGGAGTTCAGGTTTGTGTTGCTCAGAATTCATATATTTCTTGTGGGACTAGTAGTGCGACTTCTGGAACCTATCCTAACTTTCCGGAATTTAACGGGACAGTACTGGATTTGTAGCAATAGAGTGAAGCACATCTGATCTACTTTTGCTTCAGCTAGACTGAATCCTCAATCACCGATTCTGTAGTGCGGAGAGCAGCATTCTCAGGCACTCCAACTGTTATGAAATTACTACACTCAACATATCGTGACAGATGCCTGATAGTCTGTGGTTATCAGGGAATGCTGAGAGTTGTAGTTTTACAACAGCGGCAGTGCCACTGGTTACTGATCACTGGTGGGGAGATTTCTGCTGGAAGTACCTCATAGTACAATGGAGGAAATAACTGTGGGTAGACACAGGCCGCTCCTTGGTGGTACATATGTAATTATATGATGGCTTTTAAAAAGAATCTGTCAGCAGTTTTTTGCTACCACATCTGAGAGCAACATAATGTAGGAAAAGTGAAGCTGAATCCAACGATGATCGCTTAGTTTACTGGGTGCAGCAGTTGTGATACAATCAAAGATTTTAGAAGTAGCATATAGCATAGCTCAAAAAGCTATCCCCATACATACCCCTGATTAGCAGCTTTCGTTGTACATTGTTTATTGACAATAAGATGCTAATCAGTGGTGGGGGCAGAGTTAGACTATGATGCATGCAGATACCTAGTCAACGCAGTGATAATCTCCTGCTGATAAAACACTCATTGAATTGAAACAAAGCACACAGAACAATAAATGACACATCACTGAAATCAGTGTCTCAGCCCCTATCTTATGCTCGATCGGATTGAATAGCAAAAACCTCCTTTAAATTAGAATAGAACCCATGCACAAAACCTACTGCCCGTTGTATGTGGTACCTGCATCTTTTCAAATCCCACTGACTGTAACATTGAGCAGATAAGCAAAACATGGCTCTTTTCTTCATAACCCACCAGCAATAACCAACTTTTTAACATAGGATAACATATGACCTTACCCTACTCAGTTTCTTCAGATTTTGTCTCCAATCCCTATCACAAAAGACATTTACATCATTCTGACTCAGAACAGGCTCCTTGAAAACAAAAACAGAACCACTAAAATAGAATAGATATATGAATTGTCCTGTACATCAAACTTAATATATACAAAGTGTTTACTAAACTATTGTTTTTGCAATTTAAGATTTACATTACTTGGTCACTTTTACAAATTGAACTTTTTGAATTCTTTCTACTTTCAAATTTGTAATTTTGCACCACATTAGTAGCAGTCTTGCCTTACAAGTGGGGCATATTTATCAATAGTGGGGCATATTTCTCAAGTCAATGTGCCAAAAAAAAAGTCTTTTACGTCTTGCACCATACATGTGTCTTATACCATATTATGTGCTTTAGACACTTTCTACACCTTGTCTGACAAGGGTCGTGGTCTCTGAAATGTGAAATATGCAACACTGTGCACTAAAAAAATAAAAAAAAAATGTTTTGCAATTTCTGCTACAAATCAAATCAATGAATAGGTGGTGTAAGCTTAGACAGTCTAAAAATATGCTGTTAAGTCTAAGATTGCACTGTCTAAGAATTAGACAGCATTGATAAATAAACCCAACTGTCTGGATATGGCAATCAGGTTACTGTCATATTATTATTCTACCTCCTAACTCGGGAAAAAAAAGTCAGCCCAAAGTCTAGAAAATCAATCATTGAATTGTGGTAGCTGCCATTACTATCAGGTGCTGAAAAAAGTCTAAATAGCCACAGCATAAGGCCACTGCCTCACTAGCATTATTTGGTTAGTATTCGGTCAGTATTTTTTCTCAGGAGTGGGAGCCAAAACCAGGTGAGGAACAATCAGAGAAAAGGTATAATAGAAACAAGTGCACCAATTCTGCATTTATCACCCACTCCTGGTTTTGGCTCCCACTCCCGAGAAAACATACTGAGTCTGACCGAATACTGACCAAATACTGCTCGGGTTTGACATATTGCGGATCGGATAAACAGATTGCTGGGTGGGGCTGGGGAAAACCCAGCGGTCATGGTACACATTGGTACCAATGACCAATGGAAGGTCCTCCAAGGTGGTGTTTTCAGAAATACTCCCGGTGCCATGGGCGTCACTAGATAGACAGCGGGAGCTTAGGGAGATAAATAAGTGGCTTAGAAATTGTTGCAGGAAGGAAAGATTTGGGTTCATGGAGAACTGGGCCGACTTCTATGTCGGCTACAGGCTCTACAGTAGGGACGGGCTGCATCTCAATGGGGAGGGTGCAGCTGTGCTGGGGGAAAAAATGGTCAAACGGATGGAGGTGTTTTAAACTAGGATCTGAGGGGAGGGAGGGTATTCGTGCTAAGGGGATAGATAGAGTAGATACAGAGAGTGGCAGAGTAGGGGTTTATGAGAATCTAAGGGGGGCTGGGATATGCAAGGAAAGTAGGGAGCTGAGTAGGAGTAATAAATGTGCTAATAGTATTAAATATCTGCTGGCAAATGCAAGAAGTCTTGCAAATAAAATCAACTGGAGACTCTTATGTTAGTCACAGAAAATGATGTGGTGGGCATTACAGAAACCTGGCTGGATGAAAGCCTTGAATGGGTGAAAAACGTAGAGGGTTACACAATATTCAGAAAGGACAGGAAAGACAAAAAAGGTGGAGGGTGTGTAATTTCACAAGATCCAACTTAAAACCTGTGCTCAATGACAACATTGGGGGAATCTGTGACAATGTAGAGACAGTATGTACATGAGAATGGCAATAAGGGAAAGCTTTTAATTGGAGTTTGTTACAAGCGTCCTAATATAGCTGAACAGGTAGAGGATGAAATGCTGGAACAAATTAAAAATTCAGCAAATAATAATAGGGTCCTTATTATGGGGATTTTAACTATCCAGATATTCAATGGGACATAGAATGTTCCATTTGTGCTAAAAGCTGCAAGTTCTTATCCACAGTTCAGGACAATTATCTCTCTTAGCTGGTAGATGAACCAACCAGGGAAGGTAATCTGCTGGATCTGGTGCTGTCAAATAGACCAGATACAATTTCAGATCTACAGGTCTGGAAGCATTTGGGAAACAGAGACCATAATATGGTAAGTTTCAATGTAATATTCAATAAAACATTTAAAAAAGGAACTGCAAAAACCTGGATCTTTAGGAAAGCCGATTTCAACAAATTAAGAGAAGAGCTTAATTGGGTAGACTGGGACTATGTCATGGTAACTGGGGATACCGAATGTAAATGGTGCATGTTTAAGGAACTACTACTAGAATCCTGTAGAAAATGTATACCCTCTGGTAATAAAATATCCAGGAATAAAGAGAAACCATCATGGATAAATAAGACAGTACAAAGTTTAATAAGACAAAAACAAAGGGCATTCAAAATCTTGAAGGCCGAGAATACAGAAATAGCATTTCAGGAGTATAAAGACCTAAATAAGAAATGTAAAAAAGAAATCACGCTAGCAAAAATTATCTACAGAGAAACAAATCACCATCTACATTAAAATATATTCCAAAAAATGTTAGAAATAGATCAATGGCAAAAAGAAAAAAAACAGATGTTATCGACCCCTTAAAAGACGATAATAACAAGATAATTATAAAGGACAAAGAAAAGGCTGAGATATTAAATAGGCACTTTTTATCCATGTTCACCAACAAACTGTCTGTTCCAGTGATCGTTCAACAGGGCAAAAATCAAAGTTCACCACCTGATATAACTAGTTTAACACAAAAAGAAGTATGCCTGCGTCTGAGCAAATTAAACATTGAGAAATCCCCCGGCCCAGATGGTATTCATCCACGGATACTGAGGGAATTGAGCTCAGTAATTAACAAACCACTAAATCTTATTTTCTTAGACTCCCTTGTAACAGGGGTAGTGCCATAGGATTGGGGGATAGCCGATGTGGTACCGATATTTAAGAAAGGTAAAAAGGTGGATCCAGGTAACTACCGTCCGGTAAGTCTGACATCAGTAGTGTGCAAAGTTTTTGAGGGCATCATAAGAGATGACCTGCAGAGTTATATCGCAGAGAATAATATAATAAATGATTATCAGCACGGATTCATGAAAAATAGGTCGTGTCTCACCAACATTTTGGGGCTCTATGAGGAGGTATGTGCAAATCTGGATGTTGGTAATGCAGCTGATGTCATCTATCGAAACTTTGCAAAGGCATTTGATAATGTACCACATAACAGCCTTATACTGAAGCTACAGAAAAAAGGACTTGGGGGAACTATATGTAGATGGGTAAGGAATTGGCTAAATGATAGGAAACAAAGCGTTGTCATAAATGGTACGTTCTCTAAATGGGATATAGTTAGCAGTGGGGTGCCGCAGGGATCGGTGCTAGGACCGATTCTTTTTAACCACTTTAATAATGACCTTGGGGATGGGATTGAGAGTAAAGTGTCAGTTTTTGCTGACGACATCAAACTATACTACCGTTCAAAAGTTTGGGGTCACCCAGACAATTTTGTGTTTTCCATGAAAACTCATACTTTTATTTATCAAATGAGTTGCAAAATGATTAGAAAATATAGTCCAGACATTGACAAGGTTCTAAATAATGATTTTTATTAGAAAGAATAATTTTCTCCTTCAATCTTTGCTTTCGTCAAAGAATGCTCTTTTTGCAGCAATTACAGCATTGCAGACCTGTGGCATTCTAGCTGTTAATTTGCTGAGGTAATCTTGAGAAATTTCACCCCATGCTCCTGAAGCCCCTCTCACAAGTTGGATTGGCTTGATGGGCACTTTTTGCGTACCATAGGTCAAGCTGCTCCAACAACAGCTCAATGGGGTTGAGATCTGGTGACTGCACTGGCCACTCCATTACAGATAGAATACCAGCTGCCTGCTTCTTCCCTAAATAGTTCATGCATAATTTGGAGGTGTGCTTTGGGTCATTGTCCTGTTGTAGGATGAAACTGACTCCAATCAAGCGCTGTCCACAGGGTATGGCATGGCTTTGCAAAATGGAGTGATAGCCTTCCTTATTCAAAATCCCATTTACCTTGTACAAATCTCCTACTTTACCAGCACCAAAGCAACCCCAGACCATCACATTACCTCCACCATGCTTGACAGATGGCGTCAGGCACTCTTCCAGCATCTTTTCAGTTGTTCTGCATCTCACAAATGTTCTTCTGTGTGATTCAAACATCTCAAACTTTGATTCGTCTGTCCATAAAACTTTTTTCCAATCTTCCTCTGTCCAATGTCTGTGTTCTTTTGCCCATATTAATCTTTTCCTTTTATTAGCCAGTCTCAGATATGGCTTTTTCTTTGCCACTTTGCCCTGAAGGCCAGCATCCCGGAGTCGCCTCTTCACTGTAGACGTTGACACTGGCGTTTTGCGTGTACTATTTAATGAAGCTGCCAGATGAGGAGCTGTGAGGAGTTGATTTCTCAAACTAGAGACTCTAATGTACTTGTCTTGTTTTTCAGTTGTGCAGCAGGGCCTCCCACTTCTCTTTCTACTCTGGTTAGAGCCTGTTTGTGCTCTCCTCTGAAGGGAGTAGTACACACCGTTGTAGGAAATCTTCAGTTTCTTGGCAATTTCTCGCATGGAATAGCCTTCATTTCTAAGAACAAGAATAGACTGTCAAGTTTCACATGAAAGTTCTCTTTTTCTGACCATTTTGAGAGTTTCATAGAACAAACAAATGTAATGCTCCAGATTCTCAACTAGCTCAAAGGAAGGTCAATTTTATAGCTTCTCAAATCAGCCAAACCGTTTTCAGCTGGGCTAACATACTTGTGCAAGGGTTTTCTAGGGTTTTCTAAACATCCATTAGCCTTCTTACAGTTAGCAAACACAATGTACCATTGCAATAAAAACAAGAAGTTTGCAGCTAGAATAGTCATTTACCACATTAACAATGTATAGAGTGTATTTCTGATTCATTTAATGTTAGCTTCATTGAAAAAAATGTGCTTTTCTTTCAAAAATAATGAAATTTCTAAATGACCCCAAACTTTTGAACGGTAGTGTATGTAGGATATTAAAATCTGATCTTGACTTTACGATATTGCAGAATGATCTGGTTAAGATGACTGAATGGGCAAACAGTTGGCAGATGAGGTTTAATGTAGATAAATGTAGAGTAATGCACCTAGGACGGAGTAATCTTATTGCTGTATATACATTAAATGGGAATATACTCGGGACTACAGAACAGGAGAAGGACTTCTGGCATTTTGGTTACAAGTAAGCTGAGCAGCAGTACTCAATGTCAAGCAGCAGCCGCAAAAGCAAACAAGAGAAATAAAGTCCCGCGATCCCAACGTACTGTTGCACCTTTATAAATCACTGGTGCGGCCACATCTGGAATATGGGATCCAGTTTTGGGCTCCACATTTTAAAAAGGATATTCAGAAGTTAGAGTCAGTTCAAAGGCGGGCAACTAGATTATTACAAGGAACGGAAGGCCTCTCATATGATGAGAGGTTGAAAAAGTTGAACTTGTTTAGCTTAGAAAAACGACCCCTTAGAGGGGATCTTATTTACATGTATAAATATATGTGCGGTCAGTACAAAGGACTAGCACATGACTTATTCCTTCAGAAGACCATGCTAAGGATCAGGGGGCACTCATTATGGGTGGAAGAAAGGTGATTCCAGCACCTAAACAGGAAAGGATTCTTTACAGTCAGAGCAGTCGGACTGTGGAATGCCCTACCACAAGAGGTAGTAATGACAGACTCTATAACAGCTTTCAAAAAAGGGCTGGATGACTTCCTCGATACACATAACATTGTGGGTTACAGTTAAATTAGACAAAATGTTACACCTATAGTAGTACATTTAGTACGGTAAAAGTAATTACATAACTAGTATTATAATTAGGTTTGATCCAGGGTTCTAGCACTGATTGCCTTTTCTCTGAGTCAAGAAGGAATTTTTCCCTATGACGCAAATGGGCTGAATGTATCCTTCTTCTGGATCAACAGATTTAGGTATAGGGATTTTAGTAATACCATTATTAGAATCACAAGAGTAATACAAAAGATAAAACTAACTAAAAAAATCATAAACGAGTACATTTTTAATTGTAATAGTGCAACAATAATAAAAATGGTAATACATTTGTGATGCCTACTCCCAGTAAGTTAGTGAAGTGTTAGTGTAGGGAGTACAATTGGGGAAGAAAGGTAGAACTTGATGGAACTAGGGCTTTATTCAACCTACGTGTTACTGATATTGGGGCCGGGGCCGTGGCCTAAAAAAGTGACTCACCGATAATTGCTGTAGCCAATCCCATAGCAGGGTGCTAAGGATTTTGGGATCGCTCTCTGTGGATACTTCAGCCCAAGCTCCCTCTTCATTCACAATATTCTAAATGTTTAAAAAGAATAAAGAAATATGTCCAGTACATATTGGCAATACATGTTATTTGTGTTCTGATAGTATTCACACCATGATTATGGTGTTCGTTTGCAGTAAAAACGGGGAAACATTGAGGCCTACAGTTTTTAATAAGCTCAATATATGTGAAAAGTATACAGTGGGTACGGAATTATTCAGACCATTTTAAATTTTTCACTCTTTGTTTCATTGCAGCCATTTGGTAAATTCTAAAAAGTTCATTTTTTTTCTCATTAAAGTACACTCTGCACCCCATCTTGACTGAAAAAAAAAACTGAAATGTAGAAATTTTGCCAATTTATTAAAAAAGAAAAACTGAAATATCACATGGTCATAAGTAGTCAGACCCTTTGCTCAGTATTGAGTAGAAGAACCATTATGAGCTGGTACAGCCATGAGTCTTCTTGGGAATGATGCAGCAAGTTTTTCACACCTGGATTTCAGGATCCTCTGCCATTCTTCCTTGCAGATCCTCTCCAGTTCTGTCAGGTTGGATGGTGATCGTTGGTGGACAGCAATTTTTAGGTCTCTCCAGAGATGCTCAATTAGGTTTAGGTCATGGAACCTTGAGTAATGCAGAAATTATTTTGTAACCTTGGCCACATCTGTGCCTTGCCACAATTCTGTCTCCGAGCTCCTTGGGCAGTTCCTTTGAGCTCATGATTCTCATTTGGTCTGACATGCATTGTGAGCTGTGAGCTCTTATATAGACAGGTGTGTGCCTTTCCAAATCAAGTCCTATCAGTTTAATTAAACACAGCTGGACTCCAACGAAGGAGTAGAACCATCTCAAGGAGGATCACAAGGAAATGGACAGCATGTGACTTAAATATGAGTGCCTGAGCAAAGGGTATGAATATTTATGACCATGTGATATTTCAGTTTTTCTTTTTTAATAAATTTGCAAAAATTTCTACATTTCTGTTTTTTTCAGTCAAGATGGGCTGCAGAGTGTACTTTAATGACAAAAAAAAGAACTTTTTAGAATTTACCAAATGGCTGCAATGAAACAAAGAGTGAAAAATTTAAAGGGGTCTGAATACTTTCCGTACCCACTGTATTTTCAGTGTGCGGTGGTATGCATCATGTACATATCCATCAGAGGTATAGGTCTGGGGTGCTTCTTAAAGTGAAGAGAAGGCTCCTACATATACAACTAAACAGCAATACAGTGGTATACATAGGTTATGGGACCTCCCCCATAAAAGTGGTAAAATATAATATGAACACACTATCTCCACCCATGCAAATCCAATGAAAACTAACATTACTGTAATTGTAATAAAGTATAAATATTAGTGAACTATAAAAGTAATATGGTACAATGTATACATTATGTGTAACATCAATACTGTAAAGACTCTTAAAGGGGTTATCCAGCCCAGTGCAATTTTTTAGGATTTGACTGTACTTAACGGTTCGAGTAGTTGTTACATCACTGTGCCAACTAGTTTTTCATCCGCCTTTTTCAATAGATAGAAGCAAGAAGAGAAGTTAGTTGGCACTTGACAGCAAGCATGCAAATCACAAGTGGAGCTGGATCCTAACAGTGTGTACTGTACACACTGTTAGGATTCGGCAAGTTGCAGTGCTTTCCAAAAAATTACAATTGACTGGACAATCCCTTTAAAGGAGATGTCTGATTTAGAAAAAAAATATTTTTTCTAATCCCATTTGGGATTTTCATCTCTTGGACCAAGATGAGGTGAGAACCCATTTAAAGGTATAAGTAAATGAGCATTATCACCTGCAGATAATCCACTCTCTGCTTTATCATTAACTCTGGAGCTTCCAGTTCAGCCATGGCTTCTGCAATGCACAAGATATGGTGTGGAGTAATAGGCTGACATGGCTCTGCAACACTGTCTCTCTGTTAACAGTCAGAAACAGCCAGTCACTTACAAAGACAATACAAATACTAAAAATCAGCTTAGTAAGTACAGTTCAAACCAAACTCCAATTTTAAATAATATATTAGGAATGTTCTTGTCGAACTGAAGAATTAGCAGGAATTACTTTCAGGACATTTTCCCCTATGATTTCAATGTATACTCATTAAGATTGCCTTTAGATTCACAATGGGATCCAGAATACAATATAGAATTTATGGATTATTTGTGGTCTGCTCATAATAAGAGTTTACAGACCAAATGAGTCACATAGTGACCAAAGAAAGCGGTGTTTATTAATATCTACCTTACATCTATATCCATACATACATACAGTAACAAACTGAAATGGGTTGTACATTACTTAGGTCATCAATATTAGATGAGTGGTGGTCCGATATGAATAAAGTTAGTTCCTATGGGTAATACATGTTATTTGTGTTTGTATAATAAACTGAGAAATATCTTAATACACAGCTTTAAATGGGCCCCATGAATCTGAAAATTATCTTTTCAGTATTTTTTAGGTGGTATACATCACCACTAGTGTTGAGCGAGTATGTTCTGTTAACCCTTTCGCCGAGTATGCTCGGGCCGAGCTCCGAGTATTTACAGCTGCTCGGTGATATGTTTGAATCGCTCCCGTGTGCATGATTTGCAACTGTTTGACAGCTTTATTACATGTGAGGAATGTCTATTTCTTACACATTCCTCACATGTAATAAAGCTGCCAAACAGTTGCAAATCATGCACACGGGAGCGATTCAAACACATCACCGAGCAGCTGTAAATACTCGGAGCTCGGCCCGAGCATACTCGGAACAGAACATACTCGCTCAACACTAATCACCACATCTCCAACGGGTATAGGTCTGTGGTATTTCACAAAGTAATTGGATATTCTATCATACACCATTGAATAGCGACATAATGAAATACATAGCTCATGGGACTCCACACCCCTTTTATTTTAAAACAAAGTATGCCTCTGCATGAAACACTATCAGCTGTTTACAGCGCCACCAGCAGCCAGATTTTGTATGGAACTAGAAAAGTACAACTATGTATACTGTGTAGTGGCTGCTACCAGGTACTGCAGATCAGTTCCCAGTCAATTCAATAGGAACTGAGCTGCAGCACCTGAGAACAACCAGTATATATTGTACTGTATGAAGACGTAGTTTGCTGGAAGAGTAAGACAATATATTTAGGTGAAGGAGATTTTTATTAATCACATCAATAAAATATGTCCTGTCTGTTATAGCAAGAGATCACATTTTTTAAATGTGTCATAATTTTTCATAAAAGTAATTTCCTAGTGTGTGGTTCAACTCTAGCAGTCATAGCTGTGTGTGTAAGAACCTTAGGTTATGTGCACAATGAGATTTCTTGAGGCAGTCAATAGCAATGGATTTTAAAATGGAAACTGCTTCAGGAAACACTCCTCCTTTGAGGAGTTTATGGAGAAGTGTTTCATTTTCTGAAGCATTTACTGAACAGGAGCATTTTGGAAGAGTTTTCTTTACTGAACCATTTTTGCAGCCTTTTCATTGGTCAGTGCCTAGTTTTGAATGGATTCCATCAGGAGCCACTTCAAAGAGGTGACATGGGTTTTCTTTTTTTCAACCAGGCGGTTTTCAAGACCTGAAGCGAAAAAACTTTCAAAAGACTGAACAGATAAACTATAAGGGGATGAATAAGTGAGAAAACACACACAGTAATGCCTGAACCGAGTGTCTGCAAGTGAACATTGCCATCGGATGACTTAAGATGATAAGAAAAGAGAAAGCAGAGAACACTACATTAGTAGGAACTGAATAGCGAGTACACATCTCTTGAGGGAAGAAATTGGAGGAGACGCCAGGTCAGGTGACAGCTGTGGTGCAGTTAATAATTATAAAACGCCCAGGAAGGGGAGGAGTCGGTGCATGGACCTGTAGCAGGATGGTCGTGTGAGCAGCAGAGTTGGCTTATAGCCGCCATTATGAGACACCAGACCCAAGTGAAGATCCGAGAGGCCATACCCGAGTGAAAACTCACAAGACCAAACCTGGAGACGAGAGACCCAAGTTGGGCTATCTGAGTAATATGAGCAGAGCAAGAACTGGGAGAGGCTATCGGGCTGCCAAAGAGGCACATTCTTATGAGCCACAAACCCCGGTGCAAACGTATGGTATGGAAGCAGGAAAATAATTTGTGGTGGCCAGCGTGTCGGGTATGCTGATTGATCCATCGATATGAGACTTGCGGCCTAACGGGGAGTGACGTAGACTGTTGGGGTCTGTACGGCACCTCATATCGCTTGGGGAGTGGCGACGTCGACGGGTCCATTAGTGGTGGTGACGCACCCTAGGTCGAGGAATTAAGACCAAGACGTTACTCATGACAATAGTAGCTTAATTGTGAATATAGAGCCGTGGTGTGTAAATAATATTGAATATTGTATTGTATAAATATCCTATTTAGTCGTATTAATATATAATTAATTTGCCATAATTCATTGAATTGCCACTGTTCATTTCTTTGCACTTGATATTGTGCCATAGGTACTAAGTACCCTTCACACGTGGTCAAAATTGTTGGTACCCCTCGTTTAATGAAAGAAAAACCCGCAATGTCACAGAAATAACTTGAATCTGACAAAAGTAGTAATACATTAAAAATCTATGAAAATGAACAAATGAAAGTCAGACATTGCTTTTCAACCCTGCTTCCACGGAATTTTTTAAAAAATTAAACAAATAAAATAATAATGCAGTTATACAGTGATTAAAATATTTTGCCATAAAGAGCTAAAAATATCACCGAAAGACAGGTTCCAACACCAGGCCAGGGCTTCTCGAACAATTGCTAAACCAAACATTGCTGCAGTCATAGAAAGGATTACACAGCATATGATCACTTCTATGAAGACTGCCTCCCCATCCATGTCTCGCCAATAACTAGGAAGAGAATCAGTGGTTGGACCAGTCTTACAGCTTGAGAAGGACTGGCCTAAACAACACTTTCCAAAAAGTGGAAACATGGGATCGAGAGTGCAAGAGTTCACAGTCTACATAGGCCAATGGTGCCCTTTGTGGCTCACAATGCTCTGAACTTGTAACGTTCTTTAGCAAAGCAATTTTACTTCTGTACCACTAACTGTTGGTATAATTAATGATCAAGTGTATAGACTTATGCCGCTTCACATATCGGAGTTTCACGTCCCTGATTTTCAGAGTCGCTGTGAGTTTCCTGTATCAAACTCAACAATCTCATGGGCATGTATTAGGTTGTTGACTTTGAGTCAGGAGAACCTTGTTCACTCCAGAACTCACAATTAAAATGCAGATGTGTGAAGCTGGCTGTCAGGGAAATATTGAGAAATATTGAAAATATTCTTTCTCCCTCTGAAGCCCCTCTCACCCCTCTCTTATCCATCTTTTGTCACAAGCCAAGAGCTAACAATCGACCATCTCTCTGTATGCAAATTAACACACACCTGAGAAGGGCCTTGGAAGAAAATACTGGCACATTAGGTGCTACAGACCCATTTAGCAGGTGAGTGTGTTTTCCTCTGACACAGAGAGGAGGACGCAGCTCATTAAGATGAAACACACTCAAATAATCAGAACAATTCCCAGCGACAAGTTCACAGGATTTTCGGCTCCGTTACAAAATATGGAACAACTAAAGTTCCATACGTCCGATAATAACGGGACCTGTATTTTAGTGGCAGGGTCATCCAAGGAACAATATGCTTATTTTTTTCATAGTAATAAGCACCTCCAGGGGGCTGTGGCGCAAAAGTAACAAAAATAACAGATTACAACTACTCCATGAGTGGTCTCTAGATGAAGGTAAAATCATAATAGAAAATATGGTATCATTTTTGGGCTTCTGGGATCAACCAGCGAAAAGTTATCCCAAAAAACAGGTATCTTAAATAAAATGTGCAGGCTGGAGACCAGCCCCCATGATGTCAGCACAGTGGGGGTGTGGGCAGATCTTCCCCCTCAGCATAAAAGAGACAACTGAAGATTGATTCATATTCTTTGCCAAGGGAGTATAGAGACTATAAGCAACGGATTTCGTTCGATAACAGTCAAATCAAACTGGGGAGCCCCTCCTCCATCTATGCTGATTCGTCCCTGCGAACTGTATAGAGTAAGTTTCTTCTGTAATCCTGTTTATTTTATGTAACAGTCTATTCTGTATTGTAAATGTCCATTTGTAAAATCTTGCATATTTTTTATAACACTGCCTCCCTTTTGGATTCAATATAAAAATTTAATAGTTGTTTCTTTTGTCCTGTAATCGTTCCCTCCCCCGAAGCCATATACGTTACCAGAACGCAGGCATCTGACTAGGCCTGTATTATATTTCAAATCTGGCCGGTGGTGGCAGAGAATAATAATAATTGGGCAATCGTGAAGCTGACAGTGACCATACTGGGGGCATATAAACATATTTCATGCTTTGGAATCCGGAGGTGTGATGCCATACACTCATTGGTCGCTTGCCGACACCTATGCTGCACATAACATATCTGCATCTCTGGCTGCTATGGGCATAAAAGGGGACAAACATATGGTGTGGCACCCATGCTCCCCTGACCTCAACCCCATTGAGAACCTCTGGAGCATCATCAAAAGGAGTGTCTATGATGTCGGGAGGCAGTTCACATCTAAGCAACAGCTCTGGGAGGGTATTCTGTCCTCATGCAAAACAATTAAATCAGAAACCATCCAAAACCGGACAATTTCAATGGACGAGAGAGTTCAGAAGCTCCTTTCGAACAAGGGGTCCTATGTGCAAATGTAACATCACCTAGAATAAAGTTTTGAGTTGAAAACGGTTTGATTTCAGTTTGTAATAACCTGCTAATGCTTATAATTTCAAAAATGACCATTTTTTTGTTCTTTATTAAAATGAAAAGGTTGAAAACTCTGCTGTGCATAATAATTTGGAATATGCATTTTGAGTGCAGTTTGAGTTTTTTATTTTTTTAAAAATATACTGTTATCATAGGCAGTTTGTACAAAAACCTTTCAATTGTACTCTAATAGTTATTTGACTGGAAAATTACAATGACTGCAATTCATATAGGTAATTTGGGAAAATCTGAGAAAATATTATTTGCATAATAATTTGGAACACAGTGTAGAGATTGACTCTATATTGGTGACAGCTGACGTTGAGTCGCTGTACACCAGTATTAGACATAATGATGGTCTACGTGCTACTCAATATTTTCTAAGGGGATCATCTCTATCTATTGATTTACAGGCATTGTTGTTGGAACTATAGGAGTTCACACTCACCCATAACTTTTTTGTTTTCAAGGGGTACTTCTACCTGTAGCTCCAGGGGACTGCTATGGGGGCGGCCTTTGCCTCTTCCTATGCTAACCTTTTTCTGGGGCTGTGGGAGAAGGACCTCTCCCTGCCAGATCAGGGGTCACCGATGGGCCGCGTTCTCTCCTGGACGCGGTACATCGATGATATCTTGCTGATCTGGCAGGGTTCACGTGAACACTTGGAGATGTTCATACGAGACTTAAATACCAACACCCTGAATATCCGTATCACATTTACATGTGATCCGGCTAAAATTGAGTTTTTAGATGTATGCTTGATGCGAGGTGAAGACAATGCCGTCCAAACTAATATTTTTAGGAAGACTACTTCCACTAATACCCTTCTCCACGCTTCCTCGTCCCACCCATTACATATGATTCAGTCTGTTCCGGTGGGGCAGTTTCTGCGTCTTCGCAGGATCTGCTCCAGCGATCAGGACTTTGAGGTACAATCACAGGAATTGAGGGAACGCTTTTATGAACGCGGATATAGTCATAGAATGGTAAAGAAGGCCTACAATCGGGCAAGACATTCTTCTCGCAATGATTTACTCTATAAATCCCGTGACAATAATAAAAAAGAGAATGATGTGGTGAGGTTCATCACCACATTTCATTCCCATATACCAGCAGTCTGAAATGCCCTGAATAAGGCCTGGCCAATTCTAAGAGCTGATCCTATATTGGCTAAATACGTTACAGCAATACCCACAATCGTATTCTGTCATGCTAAAAATCTCCGAGATCACTTGGTTCACAGCCATTATGAGGGCGGTAGGGTCCACACGTTTATAGATAATTTTGGTGTTCGTTTGGGGTGTACCCCGTGTGGCCGATGTGTGGCCTGTCCCAACGTGATCAGAAGCACCACTTTTGTTGATTCTACAGGTAAACATGTGTATAAAATAAAAAAACATATCACATGTGTGTCACGTAATGTGATATATTATGCCACATGTCCGTGTGGTCTGGTCTACGTTGGGATGACCACACGTTGTCTCAAAACACGAGTGAGGGAACATATCTTGGGGATATTGGCTGCATCGGAACAAAATGATGTATCCATTTTCAAGACGATACCAAAACACTTTAAAATACACCACAATTGTGACGCCAAATTATTGGAAGTAAGAGGGATTAACATGGTTGATGTGGGGATACGGGGTGGTTCCATTTCCCTGAGACTCGCTCGTATGGAGACAAGGTGGATCTGGTCCCTCAAAACATTACATCCTAGGGGCCTAAATGAAAACAATAGTTTCGCCCCTTTTCTGAGAAACCCAGTCCTGTTATTACATCTGAGTACCTGTGCCATCAATGCATGCATTGTCTCTTTCTAAGGTGGTTGTTGGTTTTCTTTTTTAATTATATGTATTCTCTAACAGGTTTAATGAATTTGAATGATTTTATGGTTCTGGTTGAACATGATGATATCTTTGTGTGCTTTATATATGGGATTATCGTGACAAGACATCTGCATGCCACATCTGTGAAATTTACACCATAGCAATCCAAGTCGGAAGTTGTGCAATACGTAAAATGAAGAAATCTAAATCTATGGTTAATGGTCTTCTATCATATTATGTTATGTGCATTTTTCCATGTGTGTATACATATTCTACATATTGGTTGCTATTTGGGGAAGGTTCCTTTGCCATTGACTTCTGTATAAGAACGTAATATTGACTCTTGTAATTGTAAAATATTGTTCCCTATGAAATGGCGATGGGGTTATATATAAAAATGTAAAAAATATGAACATATCTAGCTATATTTACAATTGTAAAATATTATCCCGTATTAATGGTGATGTGGAAGGATTTGAGAAAATCTAGGTACAATTGGGGTATGTTTCCCCCCCCTTTTTTTCTATATAATTTCTCATTGGATTGGGGTAGTGTGTTATATGAAATATATATCGGTGTGTATTTTATATACACAGATATATTGTGAAATGGGATGTTATTAGCAATGTAAGATATATGCATTACTCTATGATGTATACACACTATGAGTTATGATATGTGTCACTAGTTATGAATTATGAGATGTGTCACTATAGAATATACTCTTTTTGTATCCTTGGTAATACCATGGGATGACACTCTATTGACCCCCTTTTTTCCAAGGTGCGATCTCTATATGTAGTGGTCTATTGTGATATGAGTAGTGCGTTACCATAAAACCCTGTACGCAGGTGCGTTGCTGTCCCTACACATCTGACTCCATTGGCGTCCTGGGCAGCGTCGCTGCTGCGATGCCGCTGGGGTCTGCTGTCTTGGTTACGGCGACGCACTCTGCGTCACTTCCGGGTCGCAGTGTATTACTGGGTAGCGTCGTGTATTGCCATGACAATGATCACATGACCATTTATTTCCGGTGGGGGCGGTATTGTTGCCCCATTGGCCAGGAAATGAGCGCAAAACATATTTAAAGGTCCTGATGTTCAGTCAGAGCCATCCCCTTGAGGAAGGCAATAGCGCCGAAACGCGCATCGGGGAACCACGCAGCGTGTGGGCTTCACTCCACGAAGGTAATTATGATGGACATTGGTGATTGTTGATGAACAGGGGTAGGGAGAGCTATACATATATATATGGTCTTTTGGACTGAATTTTGTTTGCATATGGATTGGTTGTCCACACTCCCCCTATCCATCCAGTCTATATCTTTAGGGATGTAATACTATAGATACCTTTTGGATGTGACACCTACACTTTTGTGATACCTGTTTGTTTTTAAGTATGTTTTTAAAACTCTGTATGTATTTTTGACACATGCCGCGTCACTTTAAACCCTGTACAGTAAGATTCTGTTAAATAAAATTTTTTTTCTAAATTCTCTATGAAATGGGCCATATGTTCGTTTTTTTCTGCTTCGGCACCCCCCAATACACTGCACCCTTGCAGACGAGCTCTTCACTTAACCTAACCTGCTCGGAGAACAGAACGGGAAGTGTTCAGTGCCGCAGTCCTGCATCGAGGTGAGTGTATACTACACACTCACCGTCACTTCCTTTACATCTTCACCTAGTGACACCATAACTACCTAACTTCTTATTAATATTTAGAAGGACATTTAATGACATGTTTTTCTGAGAACTCTCTGAAGTGATTTACCCACATAGTGGGCATAACTTACCTTTGCCCCATTATTTTCCAGTGTACAATTAGAGATGTGCGGTATATTTTCAGTAACTATTAGCTTTGATGCTTCAGATCCTAACATTTTATCAAGATCAAGTTCACACAGCCCATTGTTGACAGTATCCACCTGAGTAAAGAATGAATTATATGTTATGCACTAAAACATGACAACCTTCAAGTTGTACTTTACCATAGCATGGCATTTATACAAGACTATTAGGCCATAATGTGCCTATAAAGCTTTCTAGTTTGTTATGGGGATTATAGAGGTACTCATTCTAAGTAGAATTACTTCTTATGAATGAGTAATAAGGAGCCATAAAGATGTAGAACGCAGCAAGCAGCATGCAGAGTGTCTATCGCTCTATATTATGGAATCAGAGGAACTCTGGATGTTGCTGTGCAGGCTCCATACATAAGTCCTTGCCATATATGTAAGGCCACGGTCTTATTACTTACTGTTGTGTCACTTGTCAGCAGGAGTTGCAGGATTCCTGTGTCACAGCTGATCTGACTTTGCAGGAGACCTTGTCTCTTTTTACCTTTTTTTTCCTGTTCAACGTCTTCACTTTCACAAATTGGTAAGTGAAACTTCTTACACTGACGATCACTTGCTGCTTTAACAATGACCTGACGTAAAAGTCTATGTGCAGTCTCTCTTTCCAATTCTACCCATGGTCCTCTTGCTCTCCTCCCACCTGCCAGCTGGGCCAATCTGCGGCATATAAGTACTACAGGCTTTGGAAGATGGCGCAAACTCCGAGCTTCCTGTCCATGAAGAAGGTGTCGTTGGCAGACCAGATACTGAGGCAAGGTAAAAGCAACATAACCAGGAGGTGCTTTGGGGAAAACCGTCCATTGTGAACACAGAAATTTGGCAAAATCACAAACAAGAGAAACTTGGGATCCTGTCTGTATAGACCCAGGGCGGCGTAGACGCAAAAAACGTATAGCATCTGCAGCTCTGACACGGCATGCATAGATCAAGTAACATGCAATAAGCAACCCTGAGAGAAAAAATGTGTGCAAATAAAACAGATATTAACACTAGAATTGCTTACACTGGAAGACAGATTTAGCACATCTTGCCAAAAGCTACCCACCTCTTTGACAACAACTTGGTTGGCTTAGTTCACAACAATATTTGGTGCCAAAAGCATGGCACAATTTTGTCCTGTGCCATGCCCCCTTTATCCAAACATTTACATTGGCTTGCTTAAGTATTCACCCCGCCTTGGCTTTTTAACTATTTTGTTACATTGCAACCTGTGTTTAAATATTTGTGTAATCCAATTTGTGTGTGATGCACCAGCAATAAATAGTCTAAGTTGAGGAAGTAAAGTGAGAAAAATCTAGGCATAAATTACATTTATGGAATCAAAGTTGTTGAGAAGTACAGGGTTGGGTTATAAAAAAATATCCCAATCTCTGATGATCCCCTGGAGCACCATCAAATCCATCATCATCAAATGGAAAGAACATGGTACCACAACAAACCTGCCAAGAGAGGGCCGCCCATCAAACCTCTCAGCCCGGTCAAGGAGGGCATTCATCAGAGAGGTGGCACAGAGACCAGAGTATCTGTCCATACGACCACAATAAAGCATACGCTCCATAAAGGTAGCCTTGAAGGAAGAGTGGGCAGAAAAAAGCCTTTACTTACATACAAGAACTGTAAGGCTCATTTTGAGTTTGCCAAAATACATGTGGGAGACTGCTCAAATGTATGGAGGAAGGTTGCTGTGGTCAGATGACACCAAAATTTAACTTTTTGGCCACTAAGGTAAACTCTATGTCTGACGCCAAACCAACACAACTCATCACCCCAAGAACACCATCCCCACAGTGAAACATAGTGTTGGCAGCAAAATGCAGTGGGGATGTTTTTCGACAGCAGGGACAGGAAAAATAGTCCGAGTTGAGGGGAAGATGGATGGGATGGTGCGAATTATAGGGATATTCTTGAGCAAAACCTGTTTCAGTCTGTCAGTGATTTGAGACTGGGACGGAGGTTCACCTTCCAACAAGACAATAACCCAAAGCATACTGCTAAAGCAACACTCGAGTGGTTTAAGGGGAAACATGTAAATGTTTAGTCAAAGCCCAGACCTTAATTCAATTGAGAATCTCTGGTCAGACTTGAAGATTGCTGTTCACCAGAGGTAACCATCTAACTTGAAGGAGCTAGAGCAGTTTTGTCTTGAGGAATGGGCAAAAATCCCAGTGGCAAAAATGTGGAAAGCTCATAGAGACTTATCCAAAGCGACTTGCAGCTGTAATTGCCGCAAAAGGAGGCTCTACAAAGTACTGACTTTAGGGGGATGTTCACAGTTGTAGGCATATTCTTTACATGAACTGATGCAAACCCTAAAAAAACAGTGAAATTCAAGGTTGTAAGGTAGCAAAACATGAAAAATGCAAAAGGGGGTGAATATTTTCGCAAGCCACTGTATCTAAACTGTCTAGTTAGGTAAAAGTATTTAAGCACATAAATATATACGACACATTTTATACAAATTTGGCTTGAATTTAGGTTTGTAAATTCCTCCATGTATGTTCTTTAACATTACTTAACCAGTATCTGTCAGCACAAATGACTATTCAAACTAAGCACAGTACAGGTGCTTATTGTAACATTGGCGTGGCCAAGCATTCCAGTGCACCTTCCCACTTACTCTTTTTTCAGCTATCGCTGCCTCCCTTTCATTCGTGACAGCTCTGGCTTTACAGGAGCCAGAGAAGGGTGTAGATGTGTAGATACAGTAGATGCAAAACAAGTATGTGGGAATTTGCACTGAATTTCTCAGCCATACCAAGCATGCACCAAGAGGGAATAAAGCTACGGTAATTTCCTCTTGGTAGTGGAGCTCTAAGTACGGTCATCGGGCAAGCTCAGAACGCTATTAACCTGTAGATAAACCCCATATCTGCAGGTCAGTAGCATTTTTTCACATAATAGGTTCCCTTTAAAAACAATACACGAAATAAATAGAATGTTAGAGTTGGAAGGGACTTCCAGGGTCATCCTGTCCAAATAAATTTGTGATAGAGCACATCTGGGTGAAAAGAAACTTGGCTATCGGTCCTCAATAACTGTAACACCCACATTACTGGGATATCTACTGACCTATTTTCTACAATGTAGTTCTGTAAAGCTGCATTTACACTGAAAGATTTTTGTAAAGGAGTAATCTTAAGAATGGTCATTTCACAATAATATTTCAGAGTATACAGGCTGTTAATCACCCGATGAATGAACAAAACGCAAATACTGTACATTGGCCGAAATTATTTTTTGTGCAGCGCAAAAGATCATCTTCAATGGTGTATCATCCTGTGTAAACAGGACTCGAATAACCAAGAACAATGGCAGCCTATGTGCACTGAACGATTTACTAATCGGTTAGTGTGCATCATTTACTGCGGTCTGCCTATGTAAACAGACTATTAAATGACCGCCGATTGGTGAATGTTTACAGATTGGCAGTCATTTTGTGTTGTTCCTTTTAAGCAGACCGTTACGGCAAATTGTAGGGGTACTTTTATTTCCAAACACAGATTAAAAATAATCTATACTGATGGACTATCGCAACCCATACCGATCAACAGAATGAATGTTAATTTAGCCATATTTAACGGATAGGCAGCCATAAATGCGCTTTTTTATTCATACAAAGCATGAGTTTTATAAATAATACATGTAGTATATATCAACAAAAAATACCTGTGCGGCCTAGTCCTGCATGGCAGTGCACAGCTACCCTTCCCTCTTGCAGAGCAAATGCAATAACTTTCATGGCATCCAGAATTCTTGGCACAGGAACTACCCCAAAGTCAGGCAGTCCAAAATTATAGAAGGAGACTGTAAAGAACAAAGTGGTATGTTGGAGACAAATCAAGTATGAAACGTGATCCTGGCAATGGCAAACATAAATGTTGTGGTGATAATAGGAAATGGAACGAGCAATGAGATGGATGTTTTGTAATGCTACTTACAAATTGACCCTGTCAGAGGCCTCTCATTCAGCCAAATCAAACCTCTTGCTTTACACTGAGTAGTAGCAAACACCCTGAAACAAGTCTCTGCAAATAGAGTGTCTGGGTTGGCTTTTATACCAAGTCATGTGCTACGACTCATTAAAGGTTTGATAATGACTTGCTACTTCCAATAGGTGGCACTAGAGTTCAAGTCCTCTTCTTCTCTGAAGAGGCTATTTGCATATTTAATTGCCCAGGGAGCATTGCATGGCCTATAAGTTTTCTTATGCCAGCTTGGCGCTCCCTACAAGAAGGGACATTACCCTTTAGATCGCCTGTTAGAGAACTGTCATTCAGTGAACTCAGATGTCCTGTTTTTTACTGATGAGATGCAAACATCCCAAAACACGTGTCTGCCAATAAAGTGTCTCGTTTGGCTTTTATTATAAGTCATGTGGTAAAGCTAGTTAAAGGATCAGTTTAGACTTTTGGGATTGCTGCTTCCAATAAGTGGCACTGGAGTTCAAGTCCTCTTCCTCTCTGAAGAGACAATTTGCTTAGTTACAAACTGAAGCACAGTCAATAATTAACCCCTTCTTTTTACATTTTTTTTAAGGCTGAAGATCATCTCGATGCAGGTAACAAAGTCTCATTCCTGATCAGTGGCCCAAACACGCCCACATGCTCATTTGTTGGCTGACTACATCATTTATAAGGGCCTACAAATTATTGTTGGCTGGCAACACATCTACTCATGTAAACAAATAAGGGAACAACCAAAAAAATTCTGACACATAGCACTTCCAATCGGATGTTTGGAATGAATGAAAAATGTATAAATATGACCTGTACTTTGAGAGTGGCACCAAAGCCACCCACATACAAAAAAACAAGCCTTCACTGCAACGAATCAGCCTGCAACGTTCACACCGTTTGCCCTGGGAAGCGTAATCAGAAGTTCAGCTAAAAAGAAAGAAGAGGAGCTCTAGCCCACACTATTTCATGGGAAAGATATAACACCTTGGGTGTTGAATTATTTCACTTACACAGCAGGGGGGGGTGAGAACGCCTTATTCCTGATCCTGGTGAATCTTGTAATCCTTAGGTTGGGTCTTTCACCGCAGAAGTCCCGTACAAGACACACTTTCATATTGGTAAGCACTGATTTTCACACTGAACCTTCACTCCTCCTGAGGTGAATGGCAACTCCTCTCTGAGATACCGCTGATGAACGCCTCCACTGCCTCAAGGTGGACCACTCAAAAGGGATTTATAATGCTTTAAAACAACAGTAAAAACTATGCGTTTCGTGATTAACCCTTCTTCAGGCATGCCAAGTATTCAACTAATCCTCTTAAATAACCATCACTTACCCCCCGCCCCAGAAGTCCCATTAGCCTATTAACTTATTCTTTCTATCACCCCATTGTTTAAATACCCAAAATATCCAAAAAACATATAATATTAATAAATTACCTAAAAAATCCTTATTTATTATAATTTTATTATATGTGATTTATTATAAATCCATTTTGAGCACTCACATGTGATCCACCTTGAGGTAGTGGAGATGTTCATCGGCAGTAACTCGGGGTGGAGTTGCTATTCACGTGAGGAGTGATTGCTGTGGTGAAGAAACTGGCCTGAGGGTTACCAAACTCACTTATTTCCTGTAAGTGAAATAAATGAACACCTAAGTTGATACATCTTCCCCATGAAATGGCGTTGACTGGTGCTCTTCTTTTTAGCTGAACTCATGTAAACAGGGATGTGCTGCCAACAATAACAGAAAAGTGAATGAACAATGTTCGAACAGTTGTTCATACAAACATCTTTTGGATCAGTGTGAGGTCTGAGGTATTGATACAAGAAGTTTATCTGCCTGAGTAAAAGGAAAAGTTTTCTTAGATTTGTTTTAGTCCTACCATATATGTTTCATGCAATGTATTATGCTTGTTAATTAATTCCTGACATGGCAATTTTCCGTTTTTTCTTCCACTTCTTTCAAGAGCCATCACTTTTTTAATCACTCCATCGATATAGCCATACGAGGGCTTGTTTTTCCAGGATAAGCTGTACTTTCGAATGACACCATCTATTTCATCATGTGATGTACTGGAAAGCCCAATTCCTCAATTGCTCTTTTTGTTTGTTATTTACAGCGTTCATTATTCATTAAAAATTACCTGGAAATATGATTCTCTAGGTCAGTACAATTACACAGATACAAAACATGCATAGTTTTTATTTATTTATTGAAGTGGTAAAATTTTTTTTTAGAAATTTGTAAAAAATAAATAAATTTTGCTTTGCTTGAGTCACCATTTTATGAGACCCGAAACATTTAAAATTTTCGGTCAATAGAGCTGTGAGCTAATGTTTAACTTTACATTGATGTAGATACAATGTTTTGACCTCTTATTGCAGTTTTTTGTAGTGTTGAGGCAGTCAAAAAATGCAATTCCAGCATTTGATTTTTTTTGTCATTACAGCATTTACCAATCAGGTTGATTCATTTTGATCTGACTTTTACAGATGTGGAGATACCACATATGTGTATTTTTTATTTATTTATTTTTAATGGGGAAAAAGGGGGTGATTCGAACTTTTGTTTATTTATTTTTTTCCTATTTTAAAAACATTTTTTTATTTTTTTACTGTATTTGTTGGTCCCCTTGGGGGACTTGAACCTGTGATTGTCTAATAACTTGTACTATATGCAGCAATACTACAGTATTGCTGTATATTGGAAAAATCACTGCCTCCTATGAACATCAACCAGAAGCTGGCATTTACAAGAGTATCGTGATGTCATGAAAGGGGTTCTTGAGCAGACCCCTGGCCATTATAGCAACACATCAGGGGAGCTGAAGGGTGGTCAGAACAACATGCTCCCCTGGGCTGCGCGCTATTAATGACGCTGCTAGAGATTGACAGCAGCATTTAAGAGGTTAAATGGGTTGTTCTACTCGGATATCTCCTTGTGTATTGCTTTATTCCCTCTTATAAAATAAAAACAGCCTATGCTCACCTCCACTGCTGTTCCAGAGCTCACAGCAGCGGCTCTCCCAGGGCTCCCATGGGAACCCACTGGCATTGTGCAATTGTGTTGTGGAGCTAAATATAGGTTTAATTCTCCATTCGATAAAACCAAGCAGGTATTAAACTCTCTATTGCCTGCAGCATCTAAGGGGTTAAATAAGGGGTAAACAGGATAACTCCAATCATATTCATTGGAGGAGGGTGTTAGCTTTCTGACCATGCTCACATAACAATACCATGGATAAAGCATTAAAAGAAAACTTCTGTGAGATATTATTAATAAGAGTGTATTTTCTCTCTCTGTATATTGGTTTACTAAATGTATTAAGTGGAAATGTGTAGTATGCTAAAAGAACCCTCAGGACAAAAATTGTACATTGTGCACTACCTGGAGCGAGGCCTGAGCAGTGGTCCATGACACAGGGATCTTATTGGTCCTGCATTGCTTCCCTTAGACCCCGTATGAAGCGTGACTCAATGTATATGTTCTGCCTAGAGCATTCCTCAAATTTCTTTCCCAAACATAGTTGTTAGCAGGTGCACAGAGTCAATGAGAGAATAAACTGTATTCAGGGTAGTGCGATTTTAAGCATCACTAAATAATAGCAACCACTAGTATCCAAAATTTATATATATAAAATATGTAACAGCTTGAGTTTACTCTCAAAATATACAGAACAATATTCGAAGACTAAAATCTTAACAGTCTATACACACATATATGCACTCACTGCCAGAATCCATAAAATCTTGAGGTCTGTAGGAAAAGCCACTCTCGGGATCCAGAGAATCTCCACAGTGGCCATGCTCCCAAGGATGCTGTGCATTGATCAAAGACCGTATACCATACCTATAATAAACACAAAAAGTTTTTTTATGCACATTCAGTGGTCCCTCAAGTTATAATACTATTCCTTCCATGACAAACATTGTAAGTTAAAGGTGTTGTCTCATCTTCATTATTTAGGAGCTCACCACTCCTCAGCCCCTTAACTTCCAGCTTGCTAGGGTACAGAAGCTTCTGATTTAGTAACAGTTCAAACCTATTGCCTTGGCCTAAATGACATTCTCTCCGATGCTTCTATTTGAGGCAGTCTTGCCTTTGCAGTAATGAGAAGCACAGTGGCATTGAGACTATCCGGGAGCAGGAGCTAGCTGTGTGGTTTAGCTATTCCACCATGTAGGGGTCATGCTGTATATGATATGGGGTTCATGCAATATATAAGAGGCTATGTAAGGCTCATACTGTATATGGGAGGCTATGTGGGGCTGATGCTGTATATAAGAGGCTATGTGGGGCTTATACTGTATATAAGAGGCTATGTGGGGCTTATACTGAATATAAGAGGCTATGTGGGGCTCATGCTACATAAAAGAGGCTATGTGGGGCTCATGCTACATATAAGAGGCTGTGTGGAGCTCATACTGTACATAGCAGGCTATGTGTGGATCATGTTGTATATAATAGGCTATGTGGAGCTCATGCTGCATATAAGAGGCTATGTGGGGCCCATGCTGCTTATAGAAGGCTATGTTGGGTTCATACTGTACATAGGAGGCTATGTGGGGCTCAGCTGTATATAAGAGGCTATGTGGGGCTCAGCTGTATATAAGAGGCTATGTGGGGTTCATACTGTATATATGAGGCTATGTGGGGCTCCTGCTGTATATAAGAGGCTATGTGGGGCTCATGCTGTATTGAAGAGACTATGTGTGGCTCATGCTGTACATAGGAGACTATGTGGGGCTCATGCTGTATAGAAGAAGCTATGTGGGGCTCATGCTGTACATAGGAGGCTATGTGGGGGATCAAGCTGTATATATTAGTCTAAGTGGGGATTCATGCTGTATATGAAATGCTTCTTTATGTATCATCATGGGAAAGTCTAAAGAAATCAGACAAGATATCAGGAAGAGAATTGTAGACTTGAACAAGTCTGCCCATCCTTGGGTACAATTTCAAGATACCTGAAGGTGCCTTGTTCATCTGTACAAACAATTATACACAAGTACAAACAAGATGAAAATGTCCAGCCATCATACCGCTCAGGAAAGAGACAGGTTCTGTGTCCCAGATATGAATGTGCTTTGGTCCGACATGTGCATATTTATGCTATGTTATTTAGAGTAGAGCGAAGGGGACAAATAATTGAGCGGTGTCCTGTCACTCACTGAGCTCAGCGCAATTCAGGGGCCTGCTCGCTGCAGCGAGTCATTCTCCTCTGCTCCTCAGAGGTCACCTCAAGCCACCACACATGCTGATGAAGAAATATCGGTCAGATGGATTACAGCGTGGGACACTTATTTCATCTTCGAACAGGTGAGTATAAGGATTTTTTATTTTATTCTTACACTTGAAGACAACGGGAGCAGAATTCTACTCTCAACATTGTCCCTTGCTCCCGCTGATCGCAACGCAAGCAGGGGACAATGATGAGACTTACCTCCAGCACCCGGTGCTTGAAAACATCGCAAACTGTACCGCTGATTCCCAGGCGCCGGTACGTGTGATTTTGATGCGGCACATGGGCGGCAGCACATGGTTGCCACATGTATGCCACACAGGGACACATGGAGACAGATATTTCCGGTACTGTTTTTTCCAGTGCCGTAAACATCTGGATGTGTGAAAGAGACCTAAGTATGCTGACTCACCTGACATGGGTTGAGTAAGGAGAATGATATGATTTATTTGCCCAATTCTTGTTTAATGAGGGCAGATTATCTTTTGTCTGCTCACTACTCACAGACAAGCCGCGAGGCTGGGTAGTCAAGAATTCAGGAGTCAGATACTAAGTGGGCTAATCATAAACAAAGGGGTAAAGCAAACGCATAGTCAGGTCACAGTCCGAGGTCAGAATTCCGGGAAGGGAGCGGATCAAGACAAAAGGGCAAGGCAAATGGATGGTCAAAGGCAAGGTCCTAGGTCTGGCAACAAAGATCAAACACAGGAACACAAAGAACAGAGTAAGCACACACCACTGAGCTAAGTTACTCACCATACTGACTGCTCAGCAAGCCCAAGCTTCAGATAGTATGGTCAAGCTGTCAATCACAATGCCAACAGTTCAGCATGCCCTGCCCCAGATTGGAAGGCTTAGCTGACACTTCCCACACTGAGTGAAGGAATCGTGACAAAGTGCTTTTGGTCTGAATATACCAACAGTCTCATTTATCATGTGTAGGGAAACAGTCTATTTTCATTGGTATCCAGCCAATGGAGAGCAGATAAAGGAGTTTGGAAGATGTCCCAGGGCAAAAACTTTCACTCTTAAGAGTGTAGCATTGAGAACGCAACCTGCTTAACCTGTAGTCTTCTTTTTATATACTGGAATTGTGCCTACTTTTTTGTACCTCAGTGGAAAAGTCCAGAAGAAACGGCTGCCATTTATCAGAAGGTTGCCAATTTCTCCAGCCTTCCTCAAAATTACATCTATGTCCTTATAGTGAAGGATCTTCATGAAAACTGGTTTAGGGTTGGCCCTTGCTGGAAGATGGCAGAAAGGCACACTGCGTCCTTTTTCCATCGCAAAGAGATGGGAAAGACAATCTTTGCCAAGTTCTCTCTGGGACCATTGTTCAAAAAGGCAGTGGGGTTTTGTTCCTCCGACTGTTCTGAGACATCAACCAATCTAAAATTATTTCTCCGTAGTCTGTTTTCAAGGTCTTCAGACTTTTGGATACTCCAAAGACAAAATGAATAAGTCGTTTCATGTCCTTCTTACCAGGGGGTAAATGATCTTCTGTCTCACCAACTCTCTCCTCCACCGCCCCCATGTGCTCAGTAACTTTCCTCAGATCTTGTCTAAGCATCAAAATATCCTCTTTAAAGTTTCCCATATGAGTGCTTAAAGTGATCAGTGAATTGCACTTAAAGACAGCTGAAAATACACATTTAAGCCTTTCCTGACATGGACAATTTCTGTTTTTTTGCTTTTTCATTTTTCCTCCCTTTTCTCCAAGAGCCAAAACTTTTTTATTTTTCCATCCACATAGACTTATAAAGGCTTTGTCTTTGCAGGATGAATGGTACTTTTGAACGACACCATCCATTTTACTACATTTTCACAAATTCCAAGTGCCGTGAAATTGCAAAAAAAAAAACAACCCACAATTCTGACATTGTTTTTTGAGAATTGTTTATACCTCATACATTTTCTGGTAAAAATGACCTGGCAATATGATTATTCTCATCAATATAATTACGACGATACCAAACTTGTCCAGTTTAATTTTTGTGGTTAGGAAAAAAAATTGGAAATTTTCCCCCAAAATTTTTTGGATCGATGATGTTTTCATTTTTCGGTTGAAGGAGCTGTGTGAGGGATTATTTTTTGTGCTGTGAGACAATTACTAATGATACCATTTTGGGATAGATATGTTTTGAATTCCACTTAAAGCATTTATTTGCGGTGTTGAGGTGAGCAAAAGAAACGCGATTTTGGCATTTAGAATTTTCTTCTGTTTATAGTGTTTACCGAAAGGGTTGAATAATTTTATACTTTGATAGATTCTGGACACAGTGATACCACATACAGTCATGGCTAAAAGTGTTGGCACCATTGAAATTGTTCTAGAAAATGAAGTATTTCTCCCAGAAAATTATTGCAATTACACATGCATTGTCATTTCACACAAAACCCCAACAATGGGCTGGACAAAATTGTGGGCACCCTCAACTTAATATTTGGTTGCATACCCTTTGGAATAAATAATTGCAATCAATCACTTCCTATAACAATCAACAAGCTTCTTACAACTATCAATGGGATTTTTGGGACCATTCTTCTTTTGTAAACTGCTCCAGGTCTCTTATATTTGAAGAGTGCCTTCACCCAACAGCAATTTTAAGATCTCTCCACAGGTGTTCAATGGGATTTAGATCCGAACCCATTGCTGGCCACTTCGGAACTCTAGCGCTTTGTTTCCATCCATTTCTGGGTGCTTTTTGTAGTATGTGTGGGGTCATTGTCCTGCTGGAAGACCCATAACCTAGGACACATACCCAGCTTTCTGACACTGGGCACTAAATTGCGACCCAATATCCATTGGTAATCTTCAGATTTCATGATGCCTTGCACACAGTCAAGGCGCCCAGTGCCAGAGGGAGCAAAACAACGCCAAAACATATTTGAACCTCACCATATTTAACTGTAGGTACTGTTATTTTCTTTGTAGGCCTCATTCTGTTTTCAGTAGATAGTAGAATGATGTGCTCTACCAAAAAGCCCTATATTGGTCTCATCTGTCCACAAGTCGCTTTTCCAAAAGGATTTTGGCTTACTCACATACATTTTGGCAAACTACAGTCTTTGCTTTTTTATGTCTTCATTCAAATGTCGCCGGATAGTTTGTGCTGATGCACCCTGAGCCTGCAGGACAGCTTGAATTTCTTTGGAACTTGATTAGGGCTGGTTATCTACTATCCAGACTATCCTGTGTTGCAACCTTTCATCAATTTTTCTGTGCTATCCACGTCCGGGGAAATTAGCTACAGTGCCATGTGTTGTAAACGTCTTGATTATGTTGCGCACCGTGGACAAATGGAACATCACCATCTCTGGAGATGGACTTGTAACCTTGAGATTGTTGATATTTTTCAACAATTTTGGTTCTCAAGTCCTCAGACAGTTCTCTTCTTTTTCTGTTCTCCGTGCTTAGTGTGGCACACACAGACACACAAAGCTAAGATTGAGCTCCAAGGAGCATCACATGCTTGAATCAAAGTTGTTTACCCACAATTTGTAAAGGTGCCAACAATTTTGTCCAGACTATTTTTGGGGTTTTGTGCGAAATGATGTTCAATTTGCCTTTTTTCAGTTTTTTTGTGTTATTCCAATATACACAAAGGAAATAAACATGTGTATAACCAAACATGCGTAATTGCAAACATTTTCTTGAACAATTTCAAGGGTGCCAACCCTTTTGGCCATGACTGTATGTGTATTATTTTTTAATATCTTTATTTTTAATGCATGTAAAGAGCATGATTCAAACTTTTGTTTTTCATAAACATTTTTTTTAACTTTTGACTGTATTTATTAGTTTATTTATTATTTATTTAGGGGACTTGAACCTGTGATTGTCTGATTTCTTGTGCTATATACAGAAATACCAAAGTATTGCTGTATATACAAAAATCACGGTCTCCTTTGAAGCCCAGCCACAGGCTGGGTTTCAGTGGAGCTCCTTGATGACATGCATGGAGGTCAGACCCCTGGCTGTCATAGCAACCCATCGGTGCCCTTTAATCATGTCGCAGATGCAAAAAATGACGCGCCCATATGCCTATTGCATTCTTAATGCCGCTCTCAGAAATTGACAGCAGCATTTAACAGGTTAACAGTCAAAGGCAGAGCTCTGCTCCATCAGCAGCTGTTAGAGGCAGGTCTTGGCTGTGTATCACAGTCATTGTGTGCTGGGCATAGGACAGGATCACCCCATTAGCCCACTCCATACGCTCACTCCCGACTAGTGTTGAGCCACCCCCGTAGTGTTCGAGTTCGGTTCGGTTCGTCGAACACCCGTGTGTTCGCCGAACTGTTCGTCGAACTGTTCGTCGAACACCTTCGAACACCGTTAAAACCAATGGCAGGCAAACAAAAACACAAAGACAAACTGCTCAGAAGACATAACTAACACATGGAAAAGTGACAAGTACATATAGTCATGCGAAAATAAAAGAGGTGGAGGAGTAAAAGGAGGGGGAGACACAGATATAGGCATGTCATGCCCTTCTAAAATCCAAAAAGTGAGAAGCCGACACGGCCAGTCCGCTCCTGCCCGTGCCACCTCCGTGTCGCCGGGTTTGTGCCAGAGCCGCGGTGAACCCTGACGGCCAGCCCCCCTCTCCCAATACTGGTGCCTGTCCGCTGGTGGGTCGAGCGAGCCCCCCTGTGGTGGAGGCAGCTCTAAGCTTTTTAATTTAAATTGTCTCTCTAATTTGAATGAATACACTTTAAATCCATTTACAAGGATCTATTGGAGGGCAAGTCTCATGCCAGCAGCCGCGGTAATTCCAGCTCCAGTAGCGTCCACTAAAGCTGCTGCAGTTAAAAAGCTTTTATAAGGATCGAGCTCGGCTGTCCACCGCAAGGCATCCTACTGCCAGTCCCAGCCCCTATGCCTTGGGGTGCCTCCTGATGCTCTTCACTAAGTATCCCATGGTCCCGAAGCATTTCCTTTGAAAAAATTAAGTGTCTAAACTACAGGTGGTGCAGCTTGCTTAACAGCCGGGATAATCCGCTTACTAGCAGACACTGCTACTAGGCACAAAGTATTTCCTGGGCTAGATGCAGTTAAAAATTTGTAATTAGATACTCTCGTTGGATGCTGAGAAAGCATTCCATAGAGTCTCCTGGCACGCCATATATGATTCTCTTAAAAAGCTTGGGGTAGGGGTCTAGGGGACCCTTTTATAGCCAAAATCACGGCCCTGTATCGCAATACGTCACCTAGGCTGAAGATAAATGGAACTGTAGCACCCTGAGGGCTCGGTTGCTAAAGACGTATTGCACCTCACCCAGAGGTGTGATATCTCACTCTCAGGTAAGGATGGAGTGTGGATCAGGACCCGACACCTGCATGCATTACACCACATTGCCGTGGGGCAGGGCGACCAATATGCCCCTGAGATGGGCACGACAGTCCCTGTCCCTGGCTGGAGTGGGGGGAGGGAACACTGAGGAAGGGGAACCCTGTAGTGCAGGAGCAGGGAGGAAGCAGTTCCTGGGTGCATTGAGAAGGGAGTATAAAAGGTGGGCACCATCTTAGTTCAGTGCAGAGAAGTCTGAGCAGAAGTGGCAGGGAGCAGGGGCTCTGCATGAGCTCTGCTCCGGAGGCGGGCCTAGTAACAGAGGCTCAGGCCTGGAAGAGGGAGAAGGAAGGAAGAGGAGCGGAGAAGGCTCCAGGAACGAGGAATGAAGGGATCCCAGGGGTGCGGACGGGCGAGTCGCCACCGCACGCCCGAATCCACCTGCGTGGAGGGGTCAGGCCAAAGGGGGAGACCGGTCCCCGAACTAGTGGAGGCAGGAAACGACCCTCAGCTAGAAACCGGAGGCTCTGACATTTTATGTGGCGCAGCCCCTCGCTACACCCGCTAGGAAAGCACCACATAGGGTCAGGGAAACTGGCGCCAAGTTTACCAAGAGGAGGCCCGAGGCAGCCGGACAGAAGTGTTGGTAAGAAAGGCCAGACAAAGGACACACAAAGGGGGTCCTGTGAAGTGCTCCAAAGTTATCTGGGAGTTGTCTGAGCCCCTCACCTGGTGAGCACAGTACGACGTGGGCAGCCGTTACCTGCAGACGTGGTCTGGATAATAAGAACTGTGAGTAAAGGCCCTGAACTGCATCACTGACTCCGTGTCGTTACTGCTGCTGCCCTGCACCATCACCCCCATCCTCCGCATACACTGCCCTGAGGCTATACTCCTCCCGTGGGGAGTTATGCTACGCTCTGCTGCACCCACAACACCAGCCTCAGTGGTCTGCCCTGTAGCGGCGGTTCACTCTGACCGCAATCCACGGGTGGCGTAGTCAGACATTTAAACATGAAAACCACATAAATAGTTCCGCCACTGGTTTGACCGCCCTGAGCCACGGAACTGGGTCGCCGCCACGAAGACTACAACCACCAGCATCCACCAAAAAGGGTCCGGCTCCGGGTGTCCCAAGGCCCAGGGGGTGCGTCAGAACATTTTCATCACCTTTCACAATCACCAATGGGACAAGGCAGTGATGTCCTCTGTCCCCTCTCTTATACATCCTAGTGACGGAGCACCTGCTCTCATCAATTTGCCATAACCCCAATATTAGGTGGATTGAGGTGGGAGGCACCGAGTACAAGTGCTCTCTATTTGCTGATGATGTCCTAGTATATATCACTCAATCACATATATCCATCCATGCTGTTATGGCTGAAATAGATCACTTTGTTACATGGTAAAATTTTAAAATCAATGCAGCAAAGTCTGAGGCCCTCGATGTCTCCCTCCCCAAATCCATATAGGATTCCATCCAGTCCAACTTTCCCTTTGCCTGGCCCTCACAGGGTATCAAATACTTAGGAATTCCTATTCATAGAGACCTCTCCCATCTATGTTATCTTAATTTTGGGCCCTTTATTGAACAACTCCATACAGACCACGGTTGGCAAGTTAGAACTGTAAGATTCACTACGTGAACCACTGGTGTTTTGTGGAAAAGCACATGTACACTGCGTTCCAAATTATTATACAAAAAGTGTTTAGGAGTGATAAGGGAAGAATTTGTTTGTTTGTCAGTTAAACTCATTGATGGTGATGTGTGTCAGGGCTCTTTATATCACTGTAAGCAATTGCAGACACCTGTGCTAATTAGTTTGGCAGGTGTGTCCAATGAAAGGCAAGACTACTTAAGAAGGCTCTCTCACATTATTAAGCAGCCTACATTTTCTGCCAAAATGGGAAAGAAAAAGGATGTGTCGGCTGCTGAGAAGCAACAAATTGTGGAGTGTTTAGGTCAAGGCATGACTACAATCAACATTGTGCGATGATCAGGATGAAGTGTCCTGGCAATCAAGAAGTATGTAGCTGATTCACAGTACACACGTGTGCGTGCTGATAAGGGCAAATTGAGGACTCTTTCCTACAGGCAATTACGTCAGGTTGAAAGAGCAGCGGCAAAAAAGCCTTGTCATAGCAGCAGACAAGTTTTTGAAGCTGCTTGTGCCTCCAACGTCCCCCGAACAACAAGATGCAGGGTCCTTCAGAGGTTTGCAGCTGTGCATGCGCCATCCTGTCGACCTCCTCTATCCACTTCACACAAGCAGAAACGGCTCCAGTGGGCCAAACATTACATGAAGACTGATTTCAAAACTGTTTTGTTCACGGATGAGTGCCGTGCAGCGCTCGATGGTCCAGATGGATGGAGTGGAGGATGGCTGGTTGATGGACACCCCACGCAAACACGGCTACAGCGCCAACAAGGAGGAGGTGGAGTAATGTTTTGGGCTGGAATCATGGGGAGAGAGATTGTCGGCCCCTTTAGGATCCCTGAAGGCGCTAAAGATGAACTCCATAATGTATGTGGATTTTCTCAAACAGCACTTCCTGCCATGGTTCAAGAAGAAGAACCGTGTATTTCACAGCAAGATCATTTTTCTGCATGATAATGCACCATCTCATGCTGCACATAAAACATCTGCATCTCTGGCTGATATGGGCATAAAAGGGGACAAACTTATGGTGTGACCCCCATGCTCCCCTGACCTCTACCCCATTCAGAACCTTTGGAGCATCATTAAAAGGAGTGTCTATGATGGCGGGAGGCAGTTCACATCTAAGCAACAGCTCTGGGAGGGTATTCTGTCCTCATGCAAAACAATTGAAGCAGAAACCATCCAAAACCTGACAAATTCAATGGACGAGAGAGTTCAGAAGCTCCTTTCGAACAAGGGGTCCTATGTGAAAATGTAACATCACCTAGAATAAAGTTTTGAGTTGAAAACTGTTTGATTTCAGTTTCTAACAACCTGCTAATGCTTATAATTTCAAAAATGACCATTTTTTTGGTCTTTATTAAAATGAAAAGGTTGATCGAAAAGTTTGGGGGATCTAAGAGTGTGGCAACCCAGTAGTCATGATTACTTCGAATTCTGACAATATGAGGGTCATGCTGCAGGTAGTGCAGCAAGAAGGCACTTATGTGCCTTGCGCATCTCGGAGCCCCAAAATTATTTTCCGGGCTAGATGCAGCTAAAAATTATTTTTAATTTTAAATCTGGTGAAGCTTTAGTATAGATGGCCTAATAGGATCAGTGCTGCACACTGCTACAAAGCCCAAATTATTTTCCAGTCAAGATACAGATAAACATGATTAGTAATTTGAAAGCTTAAAACGGTTGGTAGGGTGATTTTAACCAATCATCAAGCTTTTACTCTCCCCAGGATGACACAGGGGTAGAAAAGTCGTTTCGGATCCATGATTTGTTCATCTTTATGAACGTGAGTCTGTCTACATTATCAGTGGAGAGCCGCGTGCGCTTATCTGTCAGCACACCACCAGCAGCGCTGAACACACGTTCAGACAGAACGCTGGCTGCGGGGCATGACAAGATCTCCAAGGCGTAAGTGGCTAGCTCCGGCCATTTATCCAGATTGGAAGCCCAAAAAGAGCAAGGGTCCAGTGACACAGTCGTGGCTTCAATGTTTACTTGGAGATACTCCTGTACCATCGTCTCTAGGCGTTGACTATGTGTCAGACTTCTTGTCTCCTGTGGCCTTGCAAAGGATGGGCTAAAAAAGTGGTGAAATGATTCCGCAAAATTGATGTTACCAGCAGATACTGTGGTTCTGTTACGGTTTGAGTGCTGAACACTTGACGGTCCCACGGTTGGCAAGTTGGAACTGTGAGATTCACTACGTGCACCACTGGTATTTTGTGGAAAAGCACATGTAAGATTCTGCAACAGTCTCTGCTGATACTCCTGCATGCGTGCATCCCTTTCTATGGCAGGAATAATTTCTGCAAATTTACTTTTGTACCGGGGATCTAACAGTGTGGCAACCCAGTAGTCAGGATTATTTCTAATTCTCACAATTCGAGGGTCATGTTGCAGGTAGTGCAGCAAGAAGGCACTCATGTGTGTTGCGCATCCAGGAGCACCAAGTCCCTGTTGTGTTGGTGGCGAGGTAACAATCATGCTTCCTTCCTCTGTCCTCTCCCCCCAACCTCGCACAACAGAAATGTGATCAAGGTCTCCCTCATCTGATGAGTCTTCCATCAGTTCGTCCTCCACTTCTTCCTGGGCTCCTGCACCTTCCTCACTAGTTTGGCTGCTACCATGCGCCCTGGTAAAACCATCTCCCCCACCCTCACATGCCTGCCGCCTTGGTGCTGCTGACCGTCTGGACCTTGCAGATGTTAGCCCTTCCGCATACAACTCCTCCTCCTCTACTTCCTCCACCTCCTCTTGTGCCACCACCTGACTCCGAATTCTGTTTAACATGTGCTCCAGCATGTAAATCACCGGAATAGTCATGCTGATAATGGCATCGTCAGCACTAAACATCTTCGTCGCCATTTCAAAACTGTGCAGAAGGGTGCATAGGTCCCTGATCTGAGACCACTCCTCCAGCGTGATTTGCCCCACCTCTGAATCTCGTTGGCCCAGGCTATACGTCAGAACGTATTGCACCAGGGCTTGTCGGTGCTGCCACAGTCGCTGCAACATGTGCAGAGTTGAATTCCACCGGGTAGGCACATCGCATTTTAGCCGGTGAAGTGGCAGGCCCAACGACTTCTGTAGAGATGTAAGTCGCTGAGCTGCGGGATGCGAATGGCGGAAGTGAGCACACAGCGACCGTGCCCTCTGCAGAAGGCCATCTAGTCTGGGATAGTGGGCTAAAAATTGCTGGACAACCAGGTTCAACACGTGAGCCATACAAGGCACGTGTGTGACATTGCCCCGGCGAAGGGCCGCACCCAGGTTTGCAGCATTGTCGCACACGGCCTTCCCTGGTTTCAGGTCCAGTGGAGACAACCATTCATGAAATTGGTTCTCCAGAGCTGACCACAACTCCTCAGCTGTGTGACTCACATTTCCCAGACATTTCAATGTAAAAACCGCCTGATGACGTTGAGCCCTACTGCCAGCATAGTAAGGAGGTGTGCAGGATCCCTTCTGCGCAGTTAGAAAGCTTGTGGCATGACCAGACAGGCTTTGGGTGCAGGTGGAAGACCGAGAGGAGGTTGAGGAGGCAGAAGCAGTGGAGGAACTTTGACATAAAGAGGATTGACGCACAACTCGTGGGGACGGCAAGACTTGGACAGCAGCCCCTTGTCCTGCTGTCACCATAGTTACCCAGTGCCCAGTCAGCGACATGTAACGCCCCTGTCCATGCCTACTCGTCCAAGTGTCTGTGGTGAAATGCACCCTGTCACACACAGAGTTTCTCAAAGAAGCGGTGATGTTGTGTGCGCAGGCACACCTTTCTTTGAGAAGTAGTGCCGACTGGGCATCTGGTACTGGGGCACTGCGACGGACATAAGGTCTCGAAAATCCTCTGTGTCCACCAGGCGGAAAGGCAGCATTTCTGTAGCCAAGAGCTTGCAGATGGTGAAATTCAACCTCTTAGCTTTCTCATGGCTAGGAGGAAATGGTCTTTTACTTGTCCACATCTGAGGGACCGAGGGCTGGCTATTGTGCTTAGACGGGGTTGATAAGGGTGTCCCCGGCAAACTGCCGGTCTGTGAGGAAGATGCAGGCGGACATGTTAGGTTGCCTTGATCCAAAGGTGGTGCTATCGATGTCGGACAGCGCTCAACACCAGCTGGTGTTACCACCTCCAAAGAAAATGATGACCTGCCAATCACGCTGGCTGTTGCGGGTAAAGAGGTGGCAGGTCTGCGCCCCAAAACAGGTGTGACTGCTGTCCCCCCAGTCACAGAGGATGAAGAGGCCGCGGATGCACAAGATATGGCAGACGGTGATTGGCCCGGCCGGCTAAGCCGCATTGTAGCACACTGAGCTTCCCACTGCAACTTATGCTTCATGTCCATGTGCCGGTTCATGCATGAAGTACTCAAACTATGTATTTTTTGGCCTCTACTTAGCTTTTGCTGACAAATGTTACAGATAACACGAGTTGGGTCATCTTTATCGATCTGAAAAAATGCCCAGGCTATGCAAGGCTTAGCACCCATGCGACCTGAAGAGCCACCACGACTTGTGGTGAGAGGCAGAGTTGTGTTTGAGGATGCAGTTGTTGACGTGCTTCCAGTACTACGTCTCTGTCCAGGAAGGCGCAACCTGACCTCGTCGTCACTAGCATCTTCCTCCACCTCCTCTGCTGACCTCATCTCTTGGCTGACTGTGGGTTGACAGTAAGTGGGATCTCCGACCTCATCATCATCACCCGTTATCACACCCGTCGTCCTCAGAGCCAACCTGTTCCTGCCCTGACAAAAAACTAAAGTTGTCGCTCCAATCAGGTATTTGAGTCTTATCATCGTCTTCCTCATTGTCTCCACCAACAGGAGTTACAGTTTGGGAATGAGGGTCTACATTATGGTCAGAACCTTCTGCGTCTGGTCCTGGATCCGACTCATAAAGATTCTGGGCATCAGTGCAGATCATTTCCTCGTCTGGATTCACAGAAGCGCTGGAGTCGACCTCTGATTCCCAGGCTATAGTATGAGTAAACAGCTCTGCAGACTCAACCATCTGTTCTACCTCACACTCAGACGGGCAGCTGGAGATTTGGGAGCTGTGAGGAAGCAAGTGCGATTTGGGTGACACCTTTGAGGACTGGAGTATTTGTGATGTTGAAGTTGATGCGGAGGAGAGCCCACTTAAAGGAGCACTTGATATCCGTTGAAGCACCTGCTGTTTTTGTGCCTCATCTGGAATTTGTAGCGATTGGCGTGGCCGTAAGAAAGGGATCTTATCACATTGTCCGCTAAAAGAAGTAGACATTTTAGTTTGGCTGGAAGATGGTCTTTCTTCTGCACCTACCCCACGGACACAACCTTTTTTCCCCTTCCCAACACGCCTATTCCCCTTTCCACCAGCAGCAGGCCTTTTTCCACTCATTTTGGTGGTTAACTAATTCACAACTCTGGAGTTGTTTGCACAAAAAAACAATGGATGGTAACCGAGCAGAGCTGAGTGGCCAAACTGTGGTATTAGGCCAAAACTATTGGCTGGGTTAGATGCAGAAAAAAATTATTTTTAATTTTCAACCTGATGGAGGTCAGTATAGATGGACTAATAGACCAAGTCCCACACACCGCTAGAAGCCCAAATATTTTTTCAGAGCTAGATGCAGAAAATTTTTTTATTCAATTTGCAACCTGATGGAGGTCAGTATAGATGGACTAATAGACCAAGTCCGACACACTGCTAGAAGCCCAAATATTTTTTCAGAGCTAGATGCAGAAAAAAATTATTTTTAATTTGCAACCTGATGGAGGTCAGTATAGATGGACTAATAGACCAAGTCCCACACACTGCTAGAAGCCCAAATATTTTTTCAGAGCTAGATGCAGAAAAAAATTATTTTTAATTTGCAACCTGATGGAGGTCAGTATAGATGGACTAATAGAACAAGTCCCACACGCTGCTAGAAGCCCAAATATTTTTTCAGAGATAAATGAAGAAAAAAATTATTTTTAATTTGCAACCTGATGGAGGTCAGTATAGATGGACTAATAGACCAAGTCCCACACACTGCTAGAAGCCCACATATTTTTTCAGAGCTAGATGCAGAAAAAAATTATTTTTAATTTGCAACCTGATGGAGGTCAGTATAGATGGACTAATAGACCAAGTCCCACACACCGCTAGAAGCCCAAATATTTTTTCAGAGCTAGATGCAGAAAAAAATTATTTTTAATTTGCAACCTGATGTAGGTCAGTATAGATGGACTAATAGACCAAGTCCCACACACTGCTAGAAGCCCAAATATTTTTTCAGAGCTAGATGCAGAAAAAAATTATTTTTAATTTGCAACCTGATGGAGGTCAGTATAGATGGACTAATAGACCAAGTCCCACACAGCGCTAGAAGCCCAAATATTTTTTCAGAGCTAGATGCAGAAAAAAATTATTTTTAATTTGCAACCTGATGGAGGTCAGTATAGATGGACTAATAGACCAAGTCCCACACACTGCTAGAAGCCCAAATATTTTTTCAGAGCTAGATGCAGAAAAAAATTATTTTTAATTTGCAACCTGATGGAGGTCAGTATAGATGGACTAATAGACCAAGTCCCACACACTGCTAGAAGCCCAAATATTTTTTCAGAGCTAGATGCAGAAAAAAATTATTTTTAATTTGCAACCTGATGGAGGTCAGTATAGATGGACTAATAGACCAAGTCCCACACACCGCTAGAAGCCCAAATATTTTTTCAGAGCTAGATGCAGAAAAAAATTATTTTTAATTTGCAACCTGATGGAGGTCAGTATAGATGGACTAATAGACCAAGTCCCACACACCGCTAGAAGCCCAAATATTTTTTCAGAGCTAGATGCAGAAAAAAATTATTTTTAATTTGCAACCTGATGTAGGTCAGTATAGATGGACTAATAGACCAAGTCCCACACACTGCTAGAAGCCCAAATATTTTTTCAGAGCTAGATGCAGAAAAAAATTATATTCAGTTTGCAACCTGATGGAGGTCAGTATAGATGGACTAATAGAATGATGCTATGCCCAAAAGATTTTACTTCACTAGGTGCAGTAAAAAAATTGGTATTCTATACACAGGTGTTATATCTTGCAACACAGATAGGCTACTCCACTGACTAACACACTCTGCAATAGGCCAAAAAGGATTAGCTTTGCTAGATTCAGCCAAATGCTGTGAAAAAAACTTGCACAGCACTGGCACAGACCTGCCTGGCAAAAACTGATAGGAACTCATGTAACCTAGTCCTGAAAAGGACTCCAATTACAATTAGTCTTTACTCCCACAACCTATCTATTTAAGAGCACAGACCTCCCTGATAAAAGTCGTAGGAAATGCTGTAACCTAGTCCTTAAAAGGACTGCAATCACAACTATTCCCTACTCCCAAGCTATCTGTATATTTGTGCGAAAATTGGCTTGAAATTAACAAGGTATAGCACACACAGCAACAGCGGTGCCGTCTAACACGCAGCTGCAGCAGTGAGAAAATGGTGGCGACGGGGAAAATGGCTTGGTCTTATAGGGCAAGGACATGTGACATACACTGCCAATCACACATGCCCTTGCTTGTGTGAAAAAAAGCACTTCGCTCCGTGTGTGCGCTGCTGATAGGCTGACAGATTGCACCTCCCCACTGCAAATGCGGGAAAGAGAAAAAAAAATGGAGATCTTCATTGTTCCTGCAGAGATCCATCCCCTGCCCCTCCCCCCGCCCCGCTGTACACTCAAACTGCGTATTAACATTAATTTTCATCATTACTGAGAAAAAATCCAGTTATGATTTTGGTGCACGAACAGTTATCGAACATAACCTCGAACAGCCGAATTTTTCTCAAATTGTTCGTGTTCGCCGACCGGCTCGAACACCGCCCAAAACAGCTCGAATTTGAGATTGGCGAACAGTTCGAGTAGAACAACGCTCATCTCTACTCCCGACTTGCACCGTACACATATGTAGGATGAGTGTAAGGGGCTAATACTAATCTCTACAGAACCTGTGTTACTCGACATGGTCTCATTATTCCTATATCATATTTGATCATCAGGCAGTAAAACACAAGCCCCTTCTGTAATAGAAGAAGATGTATGAGCAGATGGCGGGACAACTGTGCTGTAGCAGCAATGACATCTTGGTGGTGGTGGTAATTCCGTCCTTGCTTGCTTTCTCTTTTGTATTTCTCAACATCATCCCAGCAATAAAAATGGGTCCAGTCAATAATTAGAAACTCCTCAGCCATTTTCAACCAGTACCAAGGTAAATTTGCAGGATTCAGGAGGATTATCATTTATTACTACATTATGTTTTATGTGCTTACTGGCAGATCCAGTGCAGAGGTATAAATCTATCTAAAGTTTTGCCATTTTTAGCAAGTAGAACTTGGACTGCATTAGTTACAGTGAAACCCTTAAAAGGGATTAAAACAAAGGATATTGAATAAGATATTGAATTTCTGAAGAAATATTGTATGTTATTACAATACCCTTCTTTGTAAATAATGTTCTTACTTGTGAAACTGCTCTGTAATTTTGTAATCCTGAATGAGACGAGTAGATGGACGGCTTGTTGCCAGAATCTCATCAGTAATCCTAAAACAGAAAGAAATAAGATACAAATGTGTGCATATGTACAGACATAGATTGAACACACCGCATCCAGTGACATATACAGTACAGACCAAAAGTTTGAACACACCTTCTCATTTAAAGATTTTTCTGTATTTTCATGACTATGAAAATTGTACATTCACACTGAAGGCATCAAAACTATGAATTAATACATGTGGAATTATATACTTAACAAAAAAGTGTGAAACAACTGAAAATATGTCTTATGTTCTAGGTTCTTCAAAGTAGCCACCTTTTGCTTTGATGACTGCTTTGCACACTCTTGGCATTCTCTTGATGAGCTTCAAGAGGTAGTCACCGGAAATGGTCTCCCAACAATCTTGAAGGAGTTCCCAGAGATGCTTAGCACTTGTTGGCCCCTTTGCCTTCACTCTGCGGTCCAGCTCACCCCAAACCATCTCGAATGGGTTCAGGTCTGGTGACTGTGGAGGCCAGGTCATCTGGCGTAGCACCCCATCACTCTCCCACTTGGTCAAATAGCCCTTACACAGCCTGGAGGTGTGTTTGGGGTCATTGTCCTGTTTAAAAATAAATGAAGGTCCAACTAAACGCAAACCAGATGGAATAGCATGCCACTGCAAGATGTTGTGGTAGCCATGCTGGTTCAGTATGCCTTCAATTTTGAATAAATCCCCAACAGTGTCACCGGTAAAGCACCCCCACACCATCACACCTCCTCCTCCATGCTTCACGGTGGGAACCAGGCATGTAGAGTCCATCCGTTCACCTTTTCTGCGTCACACAAAGACACGGTGGTTGGAACCAAAGATCTCAAATTTGGACTCATCAGACCAAAGCACAGATTTCCACTGGTCTAATGTCCATTCCTTGTGTTCTTTAGCCCAAACAAGTCTCTTCTGCTTGTTGCCTGTCCTTAGCAGTGGTTTCCTAGCAGCTATTTTACCATGAAGGCCTGCGGCACAAAGTTTCCTCTTAATAGTTGTTGTAGAGTGTAACGGGTCTGGGAGGTGGAACCTCTGAGCTACTATACAAAGGGCAGTCCTTGTAAGGAAGCGGGTGGCTCCCAGGGAAGGCGGGTAGGTAGACACGGCAAGTGAGAAGGACAGTCTCAGGGTAGAAGGGCAGGGCGGTCACAGCAAGTGACAGGGACAGTCTCTTGACAGGCGGGTGGTCACGGCAAGTGACAACAGGGTAAGAGTCTCTAGGCAGGCAGGGGGTCACGGCAAGTGACGGCAGAGCCTCCAGGTAGGCTAGCAGGCAGGTAGCAGGTGAGCGCTCCCAGGTGAGCGAGTAAGAGTCTCTGGACAGGCAGGTGGTCACAGCAAGTGACGGCTAAGCCTCCAGGTAGGCTAGCAGGCAGGTAGCAGGAGAGCGCTCCCAGGTGAGCGGGTGAGAGTCTTGGGACAGGCAGGTGGTCACAGAAAGTGACGGCTAAGCCTCCAGGTAGGCTAGCAGGCGGGTAGCAGGTGAGCGCTCCCAGGTGAGTGGGTGAGAGTCTCTGGACAGGCAGGTGGTCACAGCAAGTGACGGCTAAGCCTCCAGGTAGGCTAGGAGGCGGGTAGCAGGTGAGCGCTCCCAGGTGAGTGGGTGAGAGTCTCTGGACAGGCAGGTGGTCACAGCAAGTGACGGCTAAGCCTCCAGGTAGGCTAGCAGGCGGGTAGCAGGTGAGCGCTCCCAGGTGAGCGGGTCAGAGTCTCTGGACAGGCAGGCATGTAACAGGCAGGTATCTGGCAGGTACTTCCTGGACCGTGGGCGGACTGATCCATAGACAGACTGGCAGGTGCTGGTAGGCAGACTGTCGGACCACAGGATTACAAGCAGGTAGACAGAAATCAGGCAGGTATCAGGCAACGGGACCTGAGGGCTGAAGCTGAGTTGAAAGGCTTTGCAACAACATTGCTCGGGCACCTCCATTTTGGAGGAGGTGCCTTATATATGGTGAGGTCCTCCGGCCATTGGCCGGGGACTCCTTAGGACGGCGCGCGCGGCCCCTTTAAGAGAGAGGGAGCGCGCGCGCCCTAAGCACAGTGACCGGGAAGCAGCGCGCGCTGCCAGCAGAGCGGGAGGAAGACGCCGGGCACGGAGCGGAGAGGTGAGGGGAACGGCGTCCCTGCCTAGCAGGAGGCAGGGACGCCGACGCTACATAGAGATGTGTCTGCTGCTAGAACTCTATGTGGCATTGACCTGGTCTCTAATCTGAACTGCTGTTAACCTGCGATTTCTGAGTCTGGTGACTCGGATAAACTTATCCTCAGAAGCAGAGGTGACTCTTGGTCTTCCTTTCCTGGGGCAGTCCTCATGTGAGCCAGTTTCTTTGTAGTGCTTGATGGTTTTTGCAACTGCACTTGGGGACACTTTCAAAGTACGAAAAATTGGGCAAACTGACTGACCTTCATTTCTTAAAGTAATGATGGCCACTGGTTTTTCTTTACTTAGCAGCTTTTTTCTTGCCATAATACAAATTCTAACAGTCTATTCAGTAGGACTATCAGCTGTGTATCCACCAGACTTCTGCACAACACAACTGATGGTTCCAACCCCATTTATAAGGCAAGAAATCCCACTTATTAAACCTGACAGGGCACACCTGTGAAGTGAAAACCATTTCCGGTGACTACCTCTTGAAGCTCATCAAGAGAATGCCAAGAGTGTGCAAAGCAGTCATCAAAGCAAAAGGTGGCTACTTTGAAGAACCTAGAATATAAGAGATATTTTCAGTTGTTTCACACTTTTTTGTTAAGTATATAATTCCACATGTGTTAATTCATAGTTTTGATGCCTTCATGTACAATTTTCATAGTCATGAAAATACAGAAAAATCTTTAAATGAGAAGGTGTGTCCAAACTTTTGGTCTGTACTGTATCTTGTACAAACTTGCAATCAAGAGTTTTGTAATTTCACTTAAAGCGAACCTGTCACCAAGAAAATACAATGCAATCTGCGGGCACCATGTTATAGAGAAAGAGGAGGTGAGCAGAATCAAATGTGATTTTGTGAGAAAAGATTCAGTATAACCTGTGATTTATTCATTTATACCTCTGCTCTTTCTGGGATTTCCGGTCCAGTGGGCGGTCCTATCAGTGACTGACAGTTATTTTTATATGCACACTTACATAAAGACAGCTGTCAGTTATTGATAGCCCCGCCCACTGGATCAAAAAGGCCAGAAAGCGCAGAGGATTAAATGATGAAAATACAGGTTATACCTAGTCTTTTCTCACAACACTATACATCAATCTGCTGAGAGCTCCCCATGCTTTATAACATGATGCCTGCAGATTATACTGCATTTTCAGGGTGAGAGGTTTCCTTTAAACAGAGGAGCATAGCTAAAGGAGGCAGGAGCATGCAGAGGGTCCAGGATGAGGGTGTATGTAAACCCTACCTTTTCCTCACCTGTCTGTGTTCATATAAATTACAGTGGGTGGACTTTCTTTCCAGCTGTTCTCAGTGGGAAAAACAAAATAATAATCTTGTAGTTATGAGTCCTTTTAATGGCTAACAAAAATAAAATACATGATGTTGCAAAGCAAGCTTTCGAAACTTCTTGGGTCTCTTTATCAGGCACGGTATAACAAAGTGTCTGAAGAAACACTAATATATACACAAAAAGAGCAGAGGCTTGGCATAATATATGGACATTTAAATAAACAAACAGACTGAGCTTGGAGAGTGAATCCTTAATTAGATTAGATTAATGGGGTGAAAGTTTTATAGTCCCAATATCCATGTAAGATCAGAGACTTGGTACCCTCACTGTCTCTGGAGCAGATTCCTCAGATTTTGTAGTACTAGTGAGTAATAAATCCTCCTGACAGATTTAGTCCCCTGTGGAGGGAATCAAAGACTCTAATAAGTTTGTATTCCCAGAACCTTTGTCATTTTTATGATTTCAAGTTTCCTTTTAATATGACAACTTTCACATTGTTTATGTTGTGTCCTGGACCACAGAAATGTTTGGCCACTGGTAAATGTTTTGTTTTGTCAGTAATCGTGTGGCAATGAGACCTCATCCTTGTTCTCAGTTTCAATCCTGTTTCTCCAACATCGAGACCCCCAATAGGACATATAGTGCACAGAATTAAAGGGAATCTGTCACCCACTGGCACTTATCAGACCTCTAATATGGGCATACAGGTGATAGAAATGTAAATCTATACATACCTGTATGGCTCATATTAGAGGTCTTGTTGGTGTGAAATGTGTTTTTATTCAGTGCATTCTCTCATTCTTGCCGGCCGTAAAAAATATAGCCAGGAGAAAACGAAAGTGTGCCTTGCGGTATAGGTGATTTGTGCATGCGCGGGATCCGGAAGCCCAGACTGCACATCACCGGGCACTGTGACGTGCAGGGGAGGGGGGACATTGAAATTAGCAAAGTAGGCGGGGATTTCTTCCCGTCCCCCAGCCAGCATGAGTGAGAAAATGCACTGAATAAAAACACATTTCACACCAACAAGATCTCTAATATGGGCCATACAGGTATGTATAGATTCACATTTCTATCACATGTATGCCCATATTAGAGGTCTGATAAATCCCAGGGGGGTGACAGATTCCCGTTAAGTACACCACATTGGAAGAGGAACATGTGATTGTCCCGGGAATATTATAGTCTTGTTGTGTGTTGGGGATCTGTATCCTGTCTTTGGTCTCTAAATAAGTGCAGGTTTTGCAGCTTTCGGAGGGCATTGAACTTCGAATCATGATGTTTCTTAAATTAGGTGGTTGCCTGTAGCATAGCAAGGGAGGGAATATTGTTTTAAGTCAGTCATCCTTGTATAGGAAATGGTGAAGTTTTTTAACAGTTTTTCTCAGTACCTCAAGCTGTGGGTTGTAGGTCACCACCAGAGGTACACGATTATTTTCCTCTTTTTCTCCGTACTGAAGTAATTCACTTCTAGGAATCCTTGGTGCTCTAATGATCTGATCATCAATAGAGGTGGGGTGGTAGCCCTGATTTAAAAATGTTTTTTTAAGATGGGCTAAGTATACATCCCTGTCTGTTGGGCTGGAACAAATACGACTATATCGAAGGGTCTGGCTGTAGACAATGGACTTTTTAATGTGTTTAGGGTGGAAGATGTCCCATCTGAGATATGTGGTTTCCAATACACCGATGACTGGATTGAACCATTTAGAACTTTTATGGTGGTATCAAGAATATTGATTTCCGTTTTTGAGTGGTCCAATGTCAAATTTATGGTGGAATGAAATGTATTGAATTTGTAATGGAATTTTAGAAGTTCTTGTTCAGGCTCAATCCAGATTATTAAGATGTCATTGATGTAACCGAAATAGGCCAATGCTTTGAAGGAGCAGGATGCTAAAATGTAATTTTCCAATTTAGCCATAAAAAGGTTGGCATGCTGGGGTGCCATTTTGCTGCCCATAGCAGCAAACCGGGTGTCCAATCAGCCTGTGAAACGATTGGTGGTGGCAGCTAATAATCTTTCTTGGGTTATTGTGGAGCAGGCAGTGACCGTACCGAGGTGTATATATATATATATATATATATTCCATACATTGGAATCGGTTGTGTATATACTATACGCTGTTAGTTCTTCAATAACCTGCCTAATAGTGGTAACAGCAGCAGCCTCCTCTTTTAAACGGCGGGCAATCGTTGGGCAATTGAGTAATTGTCCGGACTATAGGGGCCAGCAGAGGGCTGTTCGTGATAAAAAGATAACAGCGGGGTTGTGCAGCGTGACCCCCCCAGTTGTGATCTTTGACAATTAGTGGCAGTGAGTAGTTACTTTTGTTATTACGGAGCTGGCAGTGACTGTATCGGGAGTATATACATATATTCCATGCATCGGAATCGGAGGTGTATATACCATACGCTCACTGTTAGTTTCCCAATAACCGGCCTATTAGTGGAAACAGCCTGCGGCCTCCTCTGTCAATTGTCAGTCAATTGTGTAATTGTCCTGACGATAGGGGCAGCAGAGAGCTGTTTGTGGCAAAAAGGTAACAGATGGTGGGTTCAGCGCTAATCCTCTGGCTGTGATCTTTGACGACAATGCACAGGAACTGCTATGGGCAGCAAAATGGCACCCCAGTATGCCAACTTTTTCATGGCTCAACTGGAAAATGACTTTTTAGCATCATGCTGACTGTATTAATCCATAAAATATAACCTTGTCTTTGTTTCACGAGTAAAAATTAACAATTTTTCATCCAAGTTTCCAAGTTGAATCAGTTTTGTGTCAGAGATTAATGGGTTTTCATAGATTCATTGACTTTGAAATAGGAAGAACTGAACCAAAGTAGTGCACACAGTGTGAAGTGAGGGGGAATATGCCACTGTCTGTCACCCACCATTAGCCATTTGCATGACGCTAACATTCTTTTTACAGCTGCTGTTCTGTTTCAATACCAATGTATATGGCAGTGCGTTGCATGGACATTGAGACACTAGGTGCCCGTAGTATTAACCATCGGCCAAAGGGGGCCACTATTTCCCGTCACATCTCTATATACTCTTGTTGGAACTTGTGTACATGACATATATTTAGATACTCAGTTCAGTGAGGTGATATAAAATCAGCTCCTCTGTTGGCAGAGACTTGTAGCATGTTAAATGGACTCTGTTCTGCTGGTTTGGACTTCACCATAGACAGCACCAGACGGAGCAGGGGGGTCGGTGCAAGCAACTAGGAGGAAGTGCATCCCAGGAAGCTGCGGATCGCGGCAATTTTAAGGTGAAGAAGGTGAAAGCTAGAAGAGGGATGACGTGTTGCATCTCCATCCAGCATCATCCACAGAGCCGTGTGTCCTATGGAGACTAAGACAGCTCCAGATAACAAATGATATCGCCCCATTCCAGATCCACCGGCAGGGGAGAAGTTTGCAGTAATGACTTCGACGGGAGCGTAACCAAATTCCCGGGGAGCCGGTATCAGCAAAGAAGATGGAGGGCCCTTCAGCAAGCCAGCAGTGGTACCACACACTGGTTGGAGATTCGTCATATACTGCTCACACAGTGTTCAGCCAGGTGGACGCAACTCTGCAGGCTTACAGCGACCAGACCGAGGTCAGTAAGTCCTGAGCTCAGGTCCACTACAGGGATCAGGGTGGGAGCATGCACGCACACATAGTTAGTTCGGCGTCAAACTCAGACAGGCAGGAGTAGGCACCTGATAGCATCAGTGTCCAGCACGGTTCAGTGTAGAACTAAATCGATAACTGGATTCTACTTAGGAGGATCCCACTTCACCATGCGTGCCTGCTCTGGTTGAAGAGTGCTATTTACCCACGTGGTGGGGAGAAGTGAGTCTAGAGTCATTTCATTAAGTTTATGAGCTGCTGTGCTGCAGCACCAATAGACTATCCCGGACATTTGATTGTTCCAGAATTGTAGGCAAACGTGTGGCGATCATTCTAGGCATGTGCCTGATTAGGTAAATTATAGTATCGTAGTTACTACTTCCGGGCCTACGGAGTTGTGCAGCACAGTGGTCCTGGTCAGTCTTGGCTGGGTGTGTGAGTTAACTTGGTTCATTTTTTGGAAAAGTCATCGATATAAATTCGTCAGTAAAAGTTCACTTGGCAAGTTTGGTATTGGATGCTTTCTTTGTTCACGGCTTCGCTATATCCTGCGGAGCCCACCCCGGTACACAGTCTACAGCAGTTGGCTCATTGTCCAATGGAAGTGGCCCACTTACTTTAAAAAGTTAGCATTCAGTCCGAGCGCTGTTCCATTTACACTAGAACAGCAATCCAACATGAACATTGTTTGAGTGAATAAGTTTCAACAATTGTCTAATAAAGGACAGCAGTGAATGTTTAGAACTCTTTTCTTAAAGCACCACTCTAATGTTTTTTTTATTTCACCGCCAGAGTGATATCACTAATGTTTTTCCCATGCCAGCAGTAAAATACTTGCTAGATGCAGTCTTCCGCTGTTCTCAGCACTGCTCCGGTCATCTTCTGTTAGCTGCTACTAGTTGGATTGATCCAGCATTTGCTGAGTGGACTGGAAATCACTTCTCAATGTAAGTCTATGAGAGCCAGACTGAGGCCAAAACAAGACTTTCATAGACTTACATTGAGAGTTAGTGACCATTAGCTGTGACATCAGTCAGAAGCTGCAGTTACAGATAGTGGAGCAGGACTGGAGCGTCACCAGGGACAACATAAGACAGTAGCTGGTATTTAATTACAGGCAGAGAACTTTTTTTTATTATTGCTTTGCTTATTTATATATACAGTTGAAACTAGAAGTTTACATACACTATATAAAAGGACACATATGCATGTTTTTCTCAATATCTGACATGAAATCAGAATAAACCTTTCCCATTTTAGGTCAATTAGGATTACCATAATATTTAATATTTCCCAAATGCCAGGAAAATGAGAGAAATAGAATGTTTTAAGGCATTTTTATTACTTACTGCAAAGTCAAAAGTTTACATACACTAAGATTACTATGCCTTTTTGTGTCCCAGAGATGAACGTGCTTTGGTCCGACATGTGCATACCAACCCATGGACAAAAGCAAAAGAACTTATGAAGATAATGGCGGAAGCTGGTAAGATTGTGTCAATAACCACAGTGAAACAAATACTGTATCAACATGGGCTGAAAGGCCACTCTGCCAGGAAGAAGCCATTACTCCAAAAGAAACATAAAAAAGACAGATTAATGTTTGCAAATGCACACAGGAACAAAGACCTTAATTTTTGGAGACATGTCCTGTGGTCTGATGAAACTAAAATTGAACTTTTTGGGAACAATGACCATCGTTACGTTTGGAGGAAAAAGAGAGAAGCTTGGAAGCCTAAGAACACAATCCCAACTGTGAAGCAAGGGGGTGGCTGCATCATGTTGTGGCGTTGTTTTGCTGCAGGAGGGACTGGCGCACTTCACAAAATAGATGGCATCATGAGAAAAGATGATTATGTCGCAATACTGAAGCAACATCTCAAGACATCAGCTAGGAAGTTAAAGCTTGGGCGGAAATGGGTCTTCCAAATAGACAATGACCCGAATCATACTGGCAAAATGGTAACAAAGTGGCTTAAGGATAACTGACTGACCGATCACAGCATGATGGAGCAGGAGACGCTGAAATTTCAGTGTCTGCTGCCCAATCAGTACTGGAGCTCAGCGCTGCCAGTGGCTGAGCTCCGGCACTAAACAGCCAGGAACGGTGTCAGTGTCGCCCCTGGCTGTTAACCCTCTGAATATTGCGATCGAGAGCGATCGCAGCATTCAGGAGACAAGGCAGAGGGCTGGGAGTTCCCTCTTCCTTCAGGTCGGTGCCCCCGTGACGTCATCGCGGTGGCCCGACTGTTGCCATCGTGACCAGGAAAGAATTAAAAAAATAAATAAATAAATAAATAAAAAAAATTACACTAATAAATGCAGATTTATAGGTAAAAAAAATAAAAATAAACAAAAAAGTACACATATTTGGTATCGCCACGTCCAGAACGACCCCATGTATAAACGTGTCACACTAGTTAACCCTTTCAGTGAACAGCGTAAAAAAAAACCATGAGAAACTATGACTTTTCCTCATACCAGTGGAAAAAAGTGGAATAAAACGCGATCAAAAAGATGAATGTAAATAAAAATGGTACTGCTGAAAACGTCATCTTGTCCCGCAAAAATCAAGCTGCCATACAGCTGCATCATCCGCAAAATTAAAAAGTTACAGCGCTCAGAATAAAGCGATGCAAAGATAATTATTATTTCTATAAAAGTTTTATTATGTAAAAGCACAAAAACATAAAAAAATTACATAAATGTGGTATCGCTGTAAATGTACTGACCCGAAGAATAAAGCTGCCTTATCAATTTTACCACACAAGTAACAACAACAAATATAGGGGGCTTCCACGTTATGGGTAGCACAAAGGCTCTGGAAAAGCTAAATGGCTCCTCGCCCCTCAAAAGAAATTCAGCAAATTCTGCGCTCCCAAATCAAAATCCCCCCTTCTGAGAACCGCAGTGTGTCTAAACCACATTTAGTGTCCACATGTTTGGCAGGGGTATAATTTCCAAAATGAAGTCACTTGAGGGGGGTTTCTGCTCATCTAGCATTTAGGGGCTCTGTATATGGGGTATGCAAACTATTCTAGGAAAATCTGCGCTCCAGAAGGCAAATAGCACTCCTCCTGAGTGTCGCCGTGTGGCCAAGCAGTACTGTACAGCCACATATGAGGTATTGCCACATTCATCAGAAATTATGGGACAAATTTTGGTGCATTTTTATAAATTATCAAGTGTGAAAATGTCAAATCTGGGGCTAAAACAAAATTTTTGCAGTAAAAATTTAATTATTTTTTCCTCACTGTCCAATGGAATAAAATTCTGTGACACAACCTTGGTGTCAGTATGATCACTGCACCCCTAGATGAGTTTATTGAGAGGTGTAGTTTGTAAAATGGGGTCATTTATGGGGGAATCTGCTGTTACGGCACCTCAGGGGCTCTCCCAGTGGGTCATGGCACCCTCAAACCATAACAGTAAAATTTGTACTATAATATAGTTCTCCTTCTTTTCTGACCTTTGCACTGTACCTCAAAAGTAGTTGCAAATTACATGTAGGGTATTGCCGTGCTCAGGAGAAATTGCAGAACAAAATGAGAGGTCAATTTTCTCCTGTTACCCTTGTGAAAATAAAAAATTTGGGGCTAAAAAGAAATTTTTGTGATTTTCTTTTTCACGTCTCTATGTTATAAACTTCTGTGAAGCACCTGGGGGTTCAAAGTGCTTGTCACACATCTAGATAAGTTCATTGAGGGGCTAGTTTCCAAAATGGTGTTACTTGTGGGGGGTTTCTGCTGTTTAGGGACATCAGGGGCTCTCCAAACGCAACATGGCATCTGCTAATTCCAGCAAATTTTGAATTTGAAAAGTCAAACGGCGCTCCTTCACTTTCGAACCCTGCCATGCACCCAAACAGTAGTTTTCCGCCACATATTTGGTATCGGCATGTTCAGGAGAAATTGCACAATACATTTTGGGGTCCATTTTTATCTGTTACCCTTGTGAAAATAAAAAAAATTGGTCTAAATTTAGTATTTTTGTGAAAAAAAGTTAAATGTTAATTTTTTTCTTCCTCATTGCTTCAGTTCCTGTGAAGCACCTGAAGTGTTAATAAACCTCTTGAATGTGGTTTTGAGTTCCTTGAGGGGTGCAGTTTTTAGAATGGTGTCAATTTTGGGTATTTTCTGTCATATAGACACCTCAAAGTGACTTCAAATGTGATGTGGTCCCTAAAAAAAATGGATTTGTAAATTTTGTTGGAAAAATGAGAAATCGCTGGTCAACTTTTAACCCTTATAGCTCCCTAACAAAAAAAAATGTTGTTCCAAAATTGTGCTGATGTAAAGTAGACATGTGGGAAATGTTATTTATTAACTATTTTGTGTGACATATGACGCGCCCCCTGGGCCATATTCTTTAGGGGGAATATCCGGAGCCGGATCAGATGGGAGTTGTAGTCTTCCGAGTGGCTGTGACCCGGTCCGTGCCCAGGGTGTCAAACTCAGTTGTATGTGGCAGTCCTTACTGATGTTACTAAGTTCTTTTTGTCGACTACGCCACCCGTTGTATTGCGGTCACTATGGCCGCCGCTGCAGCAGGGTCCGCTGAGGCTGATGGTGTAGGTGCAGCTTTTGATGGTATAACCCCCAACGGGTGGGGTATAGCCTCAGGGGGTCAGGTGCAGAGGATGGGGGTTGTGGTGGTGCAGCATAGGTGTTAAAGGAAGACAGAGTCGGGTTATGCAGTTAAGGGTATTTACTCACTGCTGATGTTCCGGTCACTCCAGCTTCGAGTGACCTCCCGAGCCGTGCTGCATCCACCAGGTCCTGGATCCAGCCAACCCCCAAGCAAGTCCGGAGCGTGACCCTGAGCTCTCCTTCTGTCCTTTCTCTGGCCGTCCCCACTATTGATCCACCCAGGTCCAGCTCCCTCGGGCCTTCTGTTGGGAGACCCTTGGCCTTGGGTTCCCTGACCCTCCTCGTGGTATGCCTTCGTGGTGGATGTGGTGGGTGACCGTGACAAACGCTGCCCACGGTCTCCGGTCTCTGGCTGGGGAGTGTTTTTGCCCCCACCAGCTTGGGTTCCGGTACCCTGTGCCGACTCTTCACCCGGGGATTTAAGTTGGGTTCTTGGAGTCCTTTTCTTCAGTTTCCCCCTCTGGGTCTCTCTCTCTCTTCTCCTCTCTCTCTCTCTGGGGCTGCTCTGCTCCTCTGACTTCTCTCTGCAAAGACTCACAGCCTGACTGACTGTGGCTGACTGACCCTGTTCTTAGTTGGTGCCCACCTTATATACACCCTCTATGTGTGAGCTCAGGTGACCAGCACCCAATGAGCTCCTATCTTTACCCAGGCTGCTCCCCCTATCTGCCCCTACACTACTTGGGATGTACCACCCCCCTCCCACTCCAGCCAGGAACAGACTCGGTCGTACCTGCACATTTCTAAGTGGGAGTACCGTCGGCCTGTTCCCCGGAAATGGGATGTGTGTAGTGCATGCAGCCTACCGAGCTCAGTTCCACACTCCATCCTTACCCGGGAGTGGAATATCACACCTCTGGGTTGAGGTGCAATACCCCTGTAGCAGCCGAATCCTCAGGGTGCTACATTCCCCCCTGGTAAATCACAGCACGTCCTCGGGCTGTAAGACATAACACCAAAAACATAAAAAATTTTTCATAAACATATAAAATATATAAAACATTATATATATAAAACTTTCTCGTCGCCTCTGGCTCCTCCTCCGGTCACTGTGCAACGTGTGACCGGGTAAAGTGCGACAGTCTTTCTGGAAAACTGGTTTTCCTATAAAACCGGTAGGGGCGCTTTAGGAAGCGCAACTATGTACAAGGGTATGGCCGCTCTCAGTCCTCGGCCAGTTAAGGAGGGAAAGGGAATGGCTGCTCACAGTCCTCAGCCTGTGGGATTAAGGGTAAACGGGTAAACAGTTCACTCAGCTGGTCCCAACGGGGACTATATTTGCAGTAACAGTTTCTTTATACCCCGATCGGGTAACTATTTACAGCACCTGCTCCGCTGTACCCAACAACGTCTTCCTCCTGCTCCTTCTTTGGGGATCTCAGCTTCAGACCCGTCCGGATCCTCTTGCTCTTCCTCCTCACATCGCAGCTCCTCCTCTGTCAGGCGATGCACATGGAGGGCGTAAGGTCCTTTGGCACACTTGTGCCGGGTAAAGGTGACCTCGTCCCCGATGTAAAGGTCACGACCTCTGTGCCCCTCCGGCAGATGGGACTCCACGTCTCTGCGCGTGACAAAGACGTCGCCGGGGGTGTTGTTGTCTCTGATGAAGCCCCACCCATGCTGCAGGTTAAACTTTATTACAGTCCCGGTGGTGCGGGGACTGTGCGCTGCACGGGGGTCCCTCCTGGTTCGGCTCTTCTGCTCGGCGCTCCTTATTTGGGCCTGTTGTTCCCGGACCCGCCTCTCTCTTCGCTCCCTCGCAAACTCCTCGAGCTGCTGTCGGCAACACTCAGCACGCTCCGCTGCAGCTGCCCTGGTTTCCTGAGTGAACCCCATTAGGTCTTCTCCGGTGGGGTCCCACTCAAATTGGGCCTCTTCAAGCGGGGGCGAGATCCTTATCACGGGCTTCGGAGCCGGAATCAGGGGTGCACACATGGCCCCAACCCTCCTCTGGCGCTCCAGTCCATAATATTCCTGGGGCCAGATGAAAGGCTGCCCGTCCGGCCACGTGTGCTGGGCAAACAAGTCCTCTCCCAGACGCGGCACCCTTGGTTTTACGGGTGCGGGCGCGGTGGTGGTGGCGCCCGGGTTGCCCAGACCTTGCGGCCAGGCCTGGGGCACCTGGAAGGTGAAGGGCACCGTTAGGACGGCGGCGCCCTTGGCTACCTGGCCTTGCGGCCAGGCCGGAGGCTCCGCGGAGGTAGGGGGCGCTGTTGGTGATGCGACGCCCGGGGGTACTAGGCCTTGCGACCAGGCTGGTGGTACTTCCTGCTTGGTCACGCTCGGGGTCGGTGCGTGTGACGTCACAGGGGTCGCGGCGGCGGCTTCCGGTTGGGGCCTAGTCTGCGTCGGTGACATGGCGTTTTCGGGCACAGCAGGGGGACTTTCGGGCTCTGCGACGGGGAGCTGGGGCAGGCAAGCGGTGTCCTGATTTGGGGTATAGACATCCCCTTTACCTGCCTCCATGCGTTCGGCTCCCTTCTCGGCGCCGTCTCCGGCCTTGGGTCCTCCCGCGCCATCCTCAGAGGCGGTCTGTCTCCTCATCTTGGCTGGCGTGCTCCGGGTCTTGGTTTGCTGGGCCATCTCTCGGCTCCACTCCGCCAATGTCTCTCGCTGTACCCGGGCCATCCTCCGTGCGAGGCCCTCCAGGGCAGTCTGTGCACACTCCCGGTCTTGGGGGAGCTGTGCAAGGACCTCCACTAGGCCTAGTGGGGTCGTGGTTTCTAGCAGGCTCCTGACCAACGGGTCGGTGCTGCTCTGCTCTTCTTCCAGCAGGCTCCTGGCCAGCGGGCCGGTGCTGCTCTGCTCTCTCGCCATCTCCGGGTGAGCTTCTCTGCTACTCTTCTCCAGGCTTCCTGCCTCCGGGTGCGCTCGCTCCAGACTGCTCCAGGCGGCACCCATCTTCGTTCTTTTCTCTCGTCTCCTCCCACTTCGAGGGCGGTCCCGGGGCCACTGGGTGACTGTCAGCTCCAGGGGTGGTTCTTTCACGCTGACAGACACCTCTAGCATCACAGTCTCTGTTGGTGGGGGCGGTTTCCACTTTTGGCGCCATTTTCGGTCCTGGCCCACGATGGGAGGTGGCCTCTTGCCACCCTCTGGCACGCCCATAATGGCGTCCGCTCTTCCAAGGCGGGAAACCTTTGGAAATGGCGGGAATCGCTTCCCAGTGGCGGGAAACTCTGCAGATGGCGGGAAAAAGCTGTTAATGGCGGACAACCGGCAGGAATCGACCTGTGATGGGGTCCGATGGCGGGGACCCTCCGGAACCGGCAGGAGACTTCTTTTTGAGGTAAACTCATTCTTTTCTTCAGGCACGCAGTACCCGGTTGTTGTGGGCACGTAATCCTGCCGACTACGCCAAAGTTGACGCGCCCCCTGGGCCATATTCTTTAGGGGGAATATCCGGAGCCGGATCAGATGGGAGTTGTAGTCTTCCGAGTGGCTGTGACCCGGTCCGTGCCCAGGGTGTCAAACTCAGTTGTATGTGGCAGTCCTTACTGATGTTACTAAGTTCTTTTTGTCGACTACGCCACCCGTTGTATTGCGGTCACTATGGCCGCCGCTGCAGCAGGGTCCGCTGAGGCTGATGGTGTAGGTGCAGCTTTTGATGGTATAACCCCCAACGGGTGGGGTATAGCCTCAGGGGGTCAGGTGCAGAGGATGGGGGTTGTGGTGGTGCAGCATAGGTGTTAAAGGAAGACAGAGTCGGGTTATGCAGTTAAGGGTATTTACTCACTGCTGATGTTCCGGTCACTCCAGCTTCGAGTGACCTCCCGAGCCGTGCTGCATCCACCAGGTCCTGGATCCAGCCAACCCCCAAGCAAGTCCGGAGCGTGACCCTGAGCTCTCCTTCTGTCCTTTCTCTGGCCGTCCCCACTATTGATCCACCCAGGTCCAGCTCCCTCGGGCCTTCTGTTGGGAGACCCTTGGCCTTGGGTTCCCTGACCCTCCTCGTGGTATGCCTTCGTGGTGGATGTGGTGGGTGACCGTGACAAACGCTGCCCACGGTCTCCGGTCTCTGGCTGGGGAGTGTTTTTGCCCCCACCAGCTTGGGTTCCGGTACCCTGTGCCGACTCTTCACCCGGGGATTTAAGTTGGGTTCTTGGAGTCCTTTTCTTCAGTTTCCCCCTCTGGGTCTCTCTCTCTCTTCTCCTCTCTCTCTCTCTGGGGCTGCTCTGCTCCTCTGACTTCTCTCTGCAAAGACTCACAGCCTGACTGACTGTGGCTGACTGACCCTGTTCTTAGTTGGTGCCCACCTTATATACACCCTCTATGTGTGAGCTCAGGTGACCAGCACCCAATGAGCTCCTATCTTTACCCAGGCTGCTCCTCCTATCTGCCCCTACACTACTTGGGATGTACCACCCCCCTCCCACTCCAGCCAGGAACAGACTCGGTCGTACCTGCACATTTCTAAGTGGGAGTACCGTCGGCCTGTTCCCCGGAAATGGGATGTGTGTAGTGCATGCAGCCTACCGAGCTCTGTTCCACACTCCATCCTTACCCGGGAGTGGAATATCACACCTCTGGGTTGAGGTGCAATACCCCTGTAGCAGCCGAATCCTCAGGGTGCTACACATATATCTCTGATTTCAGGGCATAACAATTCAAAGTTTGAAAATTGCAAAATTTTTAAAATTTTCGCCAAATTTCTGTTTATTTTACAAATAAACGCAAGTCATATCAAATAAATTTTACCACTATCATGAAGTACAATATGTCACGAAAAAACAGTCTCAGAATCAGGGTGATCTGTTGAAGCGTTCCAGAGGTATTACCGCATAAAGTGACAGTGGTCAGAATTGAAAAAATTGGCCCGGTCATTAACGTACAAAGTGGCTCGGTCCTTAAGGGGTTAAGATATATAAAATGAAGTATTATTAATGCTTCACAAATCTAGCTAAAGGCTATACTTTTTTTTGCCAAGTGTTAGAACAATTTCTGGTCAATGTTCTTATAAATGTGTTTTAGGAACATCACATTTGAACTACAAAACTTTGATCAATATGTATTTTATATAGAGTGTATCAACGCAATGATTTCCTTGATTTTTCTCATGACTGTTTCAAAAGTCTCTTCCAATTCTTTCGCCTTAAGCAATTATTGGGGTCATGCCATAGTAGTCCTTGGCATAGAACATACAACTTCCAGTTGCTGTGTAGCCCAGACATTGAATTGAAAATGCATTAAAGTGCTAAACACCACTACTTATACAATTAGATTTCTTACCAAGAAGAGTAAAGTCCTCTAATCGCTTGCTGCTCGACAGTCCAGTCTTCTGGACCTTCATAGCGGCAACCACGGCCTCCACATGTAAGTGAACATATTAAATGAGGAGGAACGACCCGCACAAGTCGTTCTCGGGTCTGTGAATAGGATGGACGTGGTTCTTCTTTTTGAGAGTTCATGGCCTGAGATATGACCTACTGAAGGAATAATATAATAACATGAGTGACTAAAATTGAAGGTTAATTTTAAATCTTACTTTAAAGGGAATCTGTCAGAATGACCCAGCCTCCCAAACTGTCATGTTGCTCTCTAAAAGATGATGTCATCCATATCTGTACGTATGCAATATATTGCTTCCTAAATTAAAAAATGCTGTTTTAATTCAGATGCAAATGAGGCATAAGTGCTCTGGGCAGTGGCGGACATATCATTGATGCAACCTGTGCGGCTGCACAGGGGCCCAGGGGATAAGGGGGCTCATTTCTATCTCCAAAGCAGGTACAATTTTGTATTTTCAGCAGCTCTTGGGCTGCAGAGGGCCCATATATTGTTCTTGCACAGGGACCCGTTTCTGTCTGTGTCCACCAGTGGCTCTGGATTTGATCTGAGTACTTCCCACATGTCTGTCTCCCTGGGTCTATTCTCCATGCAGTTCCACTTTCCTCTGCTGGCACAGAAAGGTGGGGAGGAGAACAGAGCCAGGAAGCAGAGTTTTGGGAAGCTTTTTGATATTCCCAGAGAACTTAAGCCTCATGTGTATATGAAATAACTTTTTTCATTCAGGGAGCAACATACTGAATCAATAAAAGTATGGATGGCATTATCTTCCAGAGATGATCATGAACATATAAACTGCTGGGGGGATCGTGCTGATAGACTCCCTTAAAGAAAACACTGTTTGAAGAGTAAATTTAACTTAAATTGCATCTGTCACCAGATTTTCACAATCCAAACAGAATTCATTAATAAATATATCTCACAGACCTGATAAGGCTGGTGTATTTACAGAATTTCTGAAAGTGTTGTCTCATGATATTAACCCCTTCACGACATATGATGTATATTTAAGTCATATCTCATGTCCATGACTTTGATGCGGGCTCACACGCTGAGCCTGCATCTCTCCCGACACATGACGGCTGATTTATTTATTACTTTTATGTAATTCATTCCCAATGGCAACAATAGTAAATATATTCTGCATTTCTTACAATTGTTTCTCTAATTACTCAGATATGTACCATCATCTGGTAAGAAAGCCTGTCATGAATTAATAAAAGATTAAATATCTGGGACTCCTTTTACCATATTACTATTATCAACATCAGGTTCTAGATGTGTTTGAAACAAGTATAGTATAGACTTTGTAAAATTAGCATTATCTGTCATTTTCATGGCTTTACATGACGTCCAATTATACATGAAGACAAATATACAGCAATGAAAAGTTCTAAAATGACTATACCTTGAGCCGGTAGGGGTATTCTTGTCTCAAACACTTTCTGCATAGACACTGTTTCTCAGTGTAAATCTCAACCTGCAGCGTACTTCTCATAAGCTTCTTAGCTTAATACACTAGCCTTTAGGTTCTGCTTGACAGCGTTACTGTGCCAACATACCTGATAGCAAAACCATTCAGTAAATTATAGTAAGGATGCTGCTCCCTTCAACCATTACCATAACTATATAATCAAGTTCTGCAAGGATTGGACTATACATTTGACTTCACCCTTTTGAGCCTGCACATTGGAAGAAGCATTCTCTTTTAAACCAGTACTGTTTTTATGCTTCTTTAGCTAATCCTTAGAGGCTCTAAACCTGATAGAGATTATACATTTTAGCAGTTAATAGCTTAAAGAGAGTTTGTCAGCACATTTCTCAGTATTAAACCAATAACTGCACAAATGCAGGGAGATGGACATACTGCCCACGTTTCCCCTTGAAGACACTAGTACTGTTATGGTGTATAATGTGAATTGTGATAAGTGTTGTTATTAGTGATGGTGTTGTGTTCTGCCCGACATTGGGGACAGTTAGAGTTAATGATTGGGACAAGCCTAGAGTGGGAGTGGCTAAGGTGAAGGGACAGTGACAGTTTCCTGTCAGGAAATTAGACAGTAAAAGTGGACCTACGGTCTGACTAGTAAGCAGAGCCGCATGACGTGGGTGTTCCTGATGTGAGTGGAGACCGAGGCAGTGAATGGCGTGATCCTGGGTAAAGAGAGAGAGAGGGAAAGAGAGAAGTGACCGAGGACAGAGTGATGCACTGGAGATGGGTCCCGGGACTGGATGCCTAGCAGTACAGCCCAAGTTTATATCTCGGAGCGGTAAGGGGCAAGGACAGAATAGAGAACGTGAGACAAAGAAAGTGCCCCGGTTGTTAGTTCCAAGGTGTCAGCATGCTGAGAAGCTAAGTGCCGACGATATTGGCAAGCTAGTTCCCTTAAGAAGGAAAAAGGAACTGAAATCGTGTGTGAAAATACTCAGTACTGTAAAGGAAATGCTCATTAAGCTGTGTACGCGATATCTTTTGTACATAATCCCCACCAAGTTATTGTTCAGTAAAAAGTTTATTTTTGACTGTTGGTCTCCCTCATTGAAGTCTTCAAATCTGGTCCTGGTCAACCAGAGTAAACAGTATCATGCGGCCTTCATGTAACATGCTGGGGCATAAAAGACGAGTACCTTGCACACGGCTACCGCTCCAAGCCACATTACACTAACAAAACCTAAGATAGAAACAAAATGAACATATACCCTTCTATAAGCACGCAAAGGTGTTGCCTCCCTTTCTTTGAGCTGGGCATTACCTTTACATAGCTTCCCATTGCTGGGAGTCCATAGTTGGTCCCCGATCCTGCTCAGCCCTTATTCATAATGAGGTATTTTATTTTTAAAACGTTCTTTATTTTTGAACAAAATTTTGATCACGGGAATGGCATCATCACAACAGCCAGTAGCATGCAAAAGGGACTGGAAATCATGTCGCCATGGCCTTCAAAATGACAGCAACCATGTTAATACATTACAAAAACATAATAACAAATAACATATATAACAACAACAACAGCATGCTCATAACCTCCTAGCCAGACCTTAATAATGAGGAAAAAAAAAAAAGGTAGCTAGACGTATGAATACTAGAAACAGACAGTTAGTTGACCTCTATATGAAATAACAAGTCTCTTATAGCTTAGTGATACTTAGGGTTCGTCATTGGTATACACTCTCTATGAAGGGTACACATAACATGTAGAGGGGTGGGGGAAGGGGAATGGGTATAACCAGCAATACTGGAATACTAAACTTAAAAGAATAACATAAAATAAGTAGGCATTGAACCTTTCCCGAGGGTCTAATTAAGATGACTCCCCTTACCTCCACTGGCTCAACACTTTAGTAAATTGGGAGTGTCTATAAGCTTCCCAGCTGGTGAGTTCCTCTAAACGCCTTATCATGTTAACCTTATTTATCCACTCCAAATGAGTGGGGGGAGATTCTTGCTTCTGATGTAAGGAAATCAATTGTTTTGCTGCCCCCAACAATAGGGGGATCAATTCATGCTTGTAGTTATCTGTTGGACAGGATAATAGAATTTCTTTCAGGGTTAGTGTGTGACTTATCAGGCCTAGTTTTTTAAGGCCTCATCTACTTTTCCCCAAAATGGTCTAATCTTAGGGCATGACCAGAAAATGTGTCATGCTACCCACATCTATCTAGCATCTCCAACATAAGTTAGAATCGATCAGACCAAAATCACGTAAAATTTCCAGGGTTCTGTACCAACGCGATATGATTTTAAACGAATTCTCTTGTAAAGTTATGCATCTAGAAAAACTATGTGAATTGGAAAGAATGGAGTCGACTTCTTCAGACAACGAGATATTCAGTTCCTTCTCCCAGGAGTATATGAAAGTGGGTTTTTGGGAAGAATGGGGTAATTTCATATGGTTATATATCTTCGAAATTCCCTTAGGAAATGGGAATGAAAGTCTACTTAACATGTCTATCCAAGAACCCTTCCTAATATTAGAGAATTTTGCTTTAAACAGTGAAAAGATGTGAAAAACATGTTTCTGCTGTAGGAAATTTTTGGGTCGCGCAGAGGTGCCGATTGGCCATGAGTCTATCATAGGGATTTTGTTTGAGAGGAATTGTTTAATTGAATAGTTTGTACCAGGAGGTGTCTCGACATCCCAACAAGAAACTATCCTGTCCTTTCTGCGGACAGTCAACTCCCGCCTGGATACGCTGTCCACCCCGACTGTGTCCGTCTCTAGCCGAGCGGAACCCACCCCGGCTACACCTTAACCCAGTGGCGCTGTGACACCCGGCTTTAGACCCTGGCTTTCTGCTTCTTTTCGTTTCGATGGTGACCCTGTCCTATGTCGGGGCTTCATAAATCAGTGCACAAAGGCACTTTGACCTCCTGGCACACCAGTTCGTCTCCGGCCGGGCCAAGGTGGCATTCATTATGTCTCACCTCACCGGAGAGGCGTTGGCATGGCTTAACCCTCTGTGGGAGAGAGGGGATCCTCTAGTATCCAATCTCCAGTCCTTCCTTGCGGCTTTCCAGAAGGTGTTTGATGAACCTGGACGAGGATCCTCTACTGCCTCCTTACTTCTCCGACTCCGCCAAGGGAGTCTCTCTGTGGGCCAGTATGCCATGCGTTTCCGAACCCTCGCATCTGAACTTGCCTGGAACAATGAGGCCCTGGTGTCCACCTTTTGTGAGGGCATTTCCGGTCGGATAAAGGACGAGCTAGCCGGTCGTGACATACCTTCCACCCTGGACGACCTGGTGTCATTAGCTACCCGGATTGACATCTGTTTTCTGGAACGTACTAAGGAGACGACCCGGGAGAGAAGATTTCCACATCTCGCTCCAACCTTCCAAAGGCCAGTCTCGCAACCAGCAATCCCCCGGGCATGTTCGTCAGAGCCTATGCAAATTCACCAAATCAAGATGGTCAAGTCTCGCCTGGAGACACGCTGCGCTGAGGGGAGTTGCTTCTACTGTGGCAGTATAGAGCATCTGATCCGTTCCTGCTCAGTGAAGCCGGGAAACTCCAGTGTCTAGGACCGCTCGGAGAGGTCGTCCTAGGCAAGAGTAAATTCTCTCCGTGCTTGACTCTGTCTGTTTCCATTTCCAGTGGTGAGACAAGCATCTTCGAAACTGCCCATCTGGATTCCGGAGCTGCTGGGAACGTCATTCAACAGGCCGTTGTGGAGCATTATCAGATTCCTACCGTACGTCTGTCTGAACCGTTGGCGGTTGCCTCTGTGGATGGGAAGCTTCTCCCGGAAACCATCTTGCTTGTCACTGAGCCTGTTACCCTTCAGGTGGGAATGCTGCACTCGGAGAAGATCTCCTTTCATGTCCGGTCTCTGTCACTCTCTCTTGCTTGGTCTACCCTAGTTACAAAGACATTAGCCCGTCCTGAATTGGAGATCTGGTGAAGTGCTCCGTTGGGGTCAGGAATGCCATGAGTCCTGTCTACTCCGGCTAATCTACCTGGTCTGACGGCACCCTACTGGTCCTATGCGGACGTCTTTTACAAACAAACAGCGGAGACACTACCACCTCATAGGGCGTATGATTGCCCCATCGACCTGGTACCTGGAGCTTCTCCTCCCCGCGGGCGAATCTACCCCTTGTCGCTGGCTGAGACCCGTGCCATGTCTGAGTACATAGAGGAGAATCTTGCTAGGGGATTTATCCAGAAATCCACCTCCCCGGCTGGAGCAGGATTCTTCTTCGTCAAGAAGAAAGACGGCTCTGCATCGATTACAGGGGCCTAAACCAGATTACCATAAAAAATAAGTACCCCCTGCCTCTCATCTCGGAGCTGTTTGACCGCCTTAGAGGCGCGAAGATCTTCACCAAGCTCGATCTTCGTGGGGCGTACAATTTGGTCCGGATTTGCCAGGGAGACGAGTGGAAGACGGCATTCAACACCCGGGAAGGTCACTACAAACACCGCGTGATGCCCTTTGTTCTCTGTAATGCTCCAGCCGTTTTCCAGGAGCTGGTTAACGACATCTTCCGAGATCTCCTGTATTTTTGCGTGGTGATGTACCTGGACGATATCTTGGTTTTCTCTCTGGATCTGCCCTCACACAGGAGGGATGTTCGTCAGGTTCTGCTGAGGCTCCGCTAAATATGAGAAATGCCTCTTTGAGCAGACCTCTCTGCCATTCCTAGGTTATATTATCTCTGAGACTGGTCTGCGGATGGATCCCGAGAAGGTGACTGCCGTCTTAAAGTGGCCCTAACTGCAGGGGTTGAAGGCGATTCAACGATTTCTGGGCTTCGCAAACTATTACCGCCTCTTCATTCCTCATTTCTCCTCCCCGACTGCTCCCATCTCTGCGCTCACCCGTAAAGGAGCAAATCCCAGGGAATGGACTTCCGAAGTGGAGAAGGCCTTTGTCTCCCTTAAACAAGCCTTCTCTTCCGCTCCTGTGCTACACCGTCCGGATTGCAACAAGCAGTTCTTCCTGGAGGTTGATGCCTCCTCCTCCGAGGCTGGAGCAGTGCTCACCCAGAAATCCTCGTCCGGGCAAATGGTGACCTGCGGATTCTACTCCAAGCTCTTCTCCTCGTCCAAACGCAACTACTCTATAGTAGATCGAGAACTGCTGGCCATCAAGTTAGCGCTGGAGGAGTAGCGCTATTTGCTTGAGGGGGCTCTGCACTGACCATAAGAACCTCACTTATTTACAGAACGCCCAAAGACTAAATCCGCATCAGGAGAGGTGGTCTCTATTCTTTGCCCGATTTCTGCTTCACTCTGCACTACCTCCCGGCGGACAAGAACATTAAAGTCGACGCTCTATCCCGCTCATTCCTGTCTTCCGACCAAGAGGAGGAGCCTCTACATATCATTGACCCCTCCAAAGTAATGACTGTTGCTCCGTTTGACCTATCTCATCTTCCACCCGGCAAGACCTTTGTAGCGGTTCAGGATCGGAAGAAGGTTCTACTCTGGGGCCATTCATCCAAACTAGTCGGTCATGCTGGCCAGAGGAAGACTTTTCTGCTTGTCGCCCGACATTACTGGTGGCCTTCCCTGCGCAAGGATGTTGCGGACTTTGTCGCGGCTTAATCCTCTTGTGCCTGTAACAAGGTTCCAAGGCAACTTCCAGCCGGCCATCTCCTTCCTCTTCCTGTGCCTTCTGCTCCATGGCAACACATTGCAATGGACTTCATCATGGATCTCCCTGTTTCTGCTGGTTGTATTGTCATTTGGGTGGTCGCCGACCGCTTTTCTAAGATGGCCCACTTCATCCCTTTGCCTGGTCTGCATCTGTGCTGGCTAAGGACTTCATCCATCACATCTTTCATCTTCATGGCCTACTCTTCCACATTGTCTCGGATCGCGGAGTTCAATTCACTTTGCGCTTCTGGAGAACCACGTGGAAGCTGCTGGATGTCTCTTTGGATTTCTCTTCTGCTTATCATCCTCAGTCCAATGGTCAAGTGGAACGTATCAATCAGATCCTTACCAGCTTTCTTTGGCACGTTGTCAACGCTCACCATAGAGATTGGGTTGAGCTCCTGCCCTGGGCCGAGTTTTCCTATAACCACCATGAGAGCGAGTCTTATACTAAATCCCCGTTTTTGGTGGTCTACGGTCGACACCCCAGGATTCCGTTTCCCGTCTCCTCTTCAGTGGACAATCCTGCCACGGAGTCTCTCGTTAGCGAATTTTCGGCTATTTGGGAAGACACTAGATCTGCGCTTCTTCAGTACTCCGAGCGGATGAAGAAACATGCTGATAAGAGACGTCTGGATCTGCCCCAATTCCGTCCGGGAGACAAGGTCTGGCTTTCCTCCAAATATGTCCGTCTCAAGACACCTTCTTATAAATTGTCCGCGGTTCATCGGTCTGTTCGAGGTTCTGAACCAAATTAATCCCGTGGCTTACAAGCAGAAACTCCAGGTCACCTTAAGGATTCCCAACTCCTTTCTTGTATCTCTCCTCAAACCAGTTGTCCTTAATTCTTTCTCTGACGATCCAGGTACCACCCCAGCTCCAGTCTCCGCTGAGGACGTCTTTGAGGTAGAAAACATTTTGGCCACCAAGAGGGTAAGAGGAAAGACTTTCTTTCTTGTGGATTGGAAGTGGTTTGGCATGGAGGAGAGGTCTTGGGAACCCAGGGAGAACATTCATGCCCCTCATTTTCTTAAAAGATTTCTCGCGGGCCTAAAGAAGAGGGGGCGTAAAGGAGGGGTACTGTAGCATCGGTGTCTCTGCCTCCTGCCGGGCAGAGATGCTGTTCCCCTCCCCTCCTGCTGCTGCTGTGGCGCGCACCGCTCGCAGATTCCCGGGCACTGTGCTTAGGGAGCGCGCTCTCTCCCTCTTAAAGGGGCCGCGCGCGCCGTCCTAAAGAGTCCCCGGCCAATGGCTGGAGGACTTTCCCTATATAAGGCACATCCTCCTAAATGGAGGAGTCTGTGCAAGGTTGTTGTTTTGTGTGCTAACACTTTCCTCAGCCCTCAGGTCCCGCTGCCTGTCAGCCTTGCCCACCAGTCTGTCTAACAGTCCTGCCCACCAGTCTATCAGCCGTGCCCTCCAGCCTGCCTACCCGGAGCACCTGCCTGTTACCTTCCGTGCCCGCCTACCTGCCTACCCGGAGCACCTGCCAGTTACCTGCCGTGCACGCCAGCCTGCCTACCCGGAGCACCTGCCAGTTACCTGCCGTGCCCTCCAGCTTGCCGCCGGAGCACCTGTCTGGCTGTCAGCCATACCTGCCTGCTTATCTACCCGGATTACCAGCCAGCCTTCGTGCCATGATCATCTGCGGTATCGGTCAGCTCCTGTCATCTGACCCGTGGAAGTCACCTGCTCTCACACAAGTTCGGTCCCAGAGTGGCACCTGGTTCACCTGCCTGGTCCCTGCCTGGTTCACGGAGTCAACTAAGCTGCCGTGTGACCTGGGTCGGTCAGAGTAGGCACTTAGTTACGTCCCTCTAGTCCCTCCTTGCACCGAAGCACAGAGGTTCCACCACCCGGACCCATAACAACCAATACCTCCTTTATGGTTTGGTTGGGATAGGATTTTGTGTGAAATCCTTGATCTTTTGTGTTTCCATATGTATTGAGCTTTAACCTGTTTTATGGAAGAAAAGAATGTAGGAGGGAGACTTATGGGAAGCATATTTATATTGTAGATAATTTTGGGAAGAATGTAAGTTTTTACCATGTTTTACCTTCCTATCCAAGATAGCAGTGGGGTGTCATATGTTTTAAGGATGGATTTAATTTTCTCTACAAGTGGTGTAAAGTTCTTATTGTATAGCATACCTGGGTTGTTAGTAATCTGTATCCCTAAATATTTGATAAAGCTGTGCGGCCATTTTAAGGGAGCTGACTTCTGTAAATATTCAACATCAGATAAGGAAGCAGAGATGTTTAGTGCTTCCGATTTTTTAGAGTTTATTTTAAAATTAGACAACTCCCCAAATTGTTTGAAAATTGTCAAGATCCTGGGGAACGCTTTAACCGGATTAGATAGCATTAGGAGTAGATCGTCTGCGAAGACTGCTGTCAATAGTTCAGTGTTTTTAATTTTAACCCCCTGTATATCCGGTTCTTGTCTGATTCCCTGGACGAGTGTTTCCATGAGAAGAATGAAAAGGGAGGACAAGAGAGGGCATCCCTGCCTCGTCCCGTTCTGTAGATTAAAACTTTGTGAGAGAGTACCGTTTACCCAAATTCTAGCAGAAGGGGAGGAGTATAATGAGAGAATGGCGTCTACGAATTTTTGTGGAAAATCAAATTTTTCCAAAGTATATGTTAAAAACTGCCAACTCACTCTGTCAAACTCCTTCTCGGCATCTGTGGAGAGTAAGGTCAGAGGAATCCCATTTCAACTAGCATAGGCAATGGCTGGATGATTTTAATGGAGTTGTCCTTTCCCTCCCTCCCCCTGACAAATCCCACCTGATCACGATGGATTAAATATGGGAGCACACATTCCAATCTCCTAGAAAGGAGTTTAGCCCATAATTTAATGTCAGCATTCAAAAGTGAAATTGGACGGTAACTACCGCAACGTGTAGGGTCCTTGCCCTCCTTGTGCATGATCGAAATATGAGCCTCTAAAGTTTGTCTAGTCAGGGTATCACCTTCCAGAAACGCGTTAAACAAATTTACTAAGTGTGGAAGAAAGGATTTGATAATTTTTTTTATAATAAATTATGGGAAGGCCATTTGATCCCGGAGATTTCCCACTAGGAATGGTTTTTAACGTCTCTAAAATTTCTTGTTGTGTAACTGTCCTTGTTAGCTGTTGTATGTCTTCTGGTTTAAGATTAGGGAGGTTCAACGGGTTTAAGAATTCTTTAATTTTTATAGTGGCTGAACTTGGGTCAAGACGGGGTTTCTAGATTATATAGTTCTTGATAGTATAATTTAAAGGAGTGAGCAATTTCGGCAGTCTCATTACTTAAAGCTCCCTCATTGGAACGTATCTTCTTAATGAAAGAACGCTCCAGATTTTTCTTGAGCATGGAAGAAGTAAGTTTACTACCCCAGTTGCCATGGAGGTAAATTGTTTGCTTACATCTTTGAAAAAAGTTTGACTGATTTTATATTTAATGCATCTTTAAGTTTCTTTATCGAGTTCAAAAGGTCATTTTGAGCTTTATCCGCTAATGATTTTTTATGTACTTTTTCTAGGGTATTGATTTGATGGAGCAAAGAACTTCCTTATCTCTAGATTTTTTAAATGAGCACTTAGGGATATCAGTTCTCCCCGAATTACAGCTTTATGTGCTTCCCAGATCACCGGGATAGGGGGACCAGATCTTAAGTTTTCTTGGAAGTATGTTTCCAAAGACTTAGTAATCTTAGATAGACTCCTCATTAAAGTCTTGTTTAATCGCCATGTCATCTCTCTTTTTGGTAGTGAGAATATGGAGAGTTCCAAAAAGACCGGAGCATAGTCCGATAAGTTTATAGAACCTATCGAGGCAGACTTGATAAGAGGCAGAGAAGAGCTTTGAATAAACATATGGTCCAACCTATGATAAGTGGAATGTGGGTGGGAGAACAAGGTATAATCTTTTGTAGAGGGATTTAGGAATCTCCACGAATCAATTAGGTGTAGCGTATTTAGAGACGTGTATTTTCCCCAAAGTCCTTTGTGAAAGAGTGGTTGTTCCAGAGGAAGCATCTAACTGAGGGTTTAATGGAGTATTTAGGTCGCCCCCTACTATTAAAAGGCCTTCATTTAAGGAATTCAGAGTCTCCAGAGTCTTAGCTAGCCAAACGGATTGGCCTTGATTTGGGGTATAAATGTTGCACAGTGTAACCGTGGTGTTTGCGATAAGTCCTTTAACGAATACGTATCTACCCTTCGCATCTGGTAGATGGTCTTTAAATGTGAAGGGCACATTTTTGTGAAAAGCTATTCTCATCCCTCTGGATGCCGAAGAGCCACAACAATGGAACCAGGTTGGGAACTTAGATCTGGACAGGTCAGGGGTGCGTTCTGTTTTAAAGTGTGTCTCCAGGATGATAGGTATGGAGGTGTGATTTTTATTTAAAAGGTGTAGAATCTAACTGCGTTTCTGTGGGGAGTTAAAACCCTTCACATTGAGTGATGCAACGACTGTAGTGTCATGTGGGGTCTTATTTGTCATGATATCTTTTAGTAAAGTAATGCATATGTGAGGAGGTCCAAGCAACTAGGCACAAGCATACACATATAGAACAAATCAGAACTATTATATAATTAATATGCAACTTATCTTCTGCGGGGGGTATTATCCCAAAAAATAGCAGACAAGATAGGACGGGTGGTGATACCTTTAGAAAACAAAAGACATTAAATATAACAAGAACTAGTGGGAAAACATTGCTCAAAACTATTCATAGAATATTTGCAAAGTACAACCAAAACATAGAAAGGAATAATTCAGGAGGTGTCTCAAAAATAGCTTTCTCAGTCATCTAGACAAATTGAAAAAGACTCATCAGACCTTCATCCATAAGGAAAGTTGACTTCATGTGCTAGACACAGATGGTGATAGTCCTGTTCATCATGGAGGTAGAAGTCTAGTTGGTTTTCCTCTGGCCCTAGTCGTGGTGCTTTTCCCCTGCAGTGACCATTTTTCAGGCCTCTGTAGCTGCTGGAAAGTAATTTTCTTCATCCAATGGCAACCACGAGGATATCTCAATTTGTTGAATTCCTAGAATTTCCCATGAAGCTTGTAAATCCTCCGGGGTACATATGGAAATTTGTTTATCATCTTTTGGGATAGCCAGGCCAAATGGGAAGAGACATCTATACACCAGCTTATTGGCCCGTAGAGCGTCCAGAAGAGGTTTAATTTTTCTCCTCTTGGCCAAAGTGGAGGGTGCTATGTCCTGAAATATTTGTATCTGGTTGTTATCATAGGTTATTGGGCCCTCTTCTCTCACTTTGGACAGAACTGCCGCAGTGTCTACGAAGCTCAGTAGTCCACAGATTATGTTTCTTTGTGGGTCTGAGGTCTTTGGCTTTGGTCTCAGAGCCCTATGGACTCGTTCAATGGTGATGCTTTCGGCCCTTTCTCGTCCAAGGAGAGAAGTAAAGATCTCTTTAGCGACTTTCCCAAGAGTATCAGGAGCGAAGGATTCTGAGACTCCTTTTATCCTAAGGTTCTTATGTCGGCTCCTATTTTCTTGATCTTCTATTGTGAGTAGAGCTGAGTTCAGTTGTTGTTTATGATGGAACATTTGGTCCTTCAAGGTATTAGAGAAATCCAATAGATCCGTCTGGACAGTTTCAAGTGATTCAACCCTCTGGCCTACTTGTTTAAGATCTGATCTCAGACGGGACAATTCTTGCATTAATGGTTGCAGAGATCTGGAGATTGGTGCTGGATTAGAGGATTGAGAATCGGAATCCGTATCTTCGCTGTCTGAGTCTGTTTCAGCTGCGGAAGCAAGTATTGATGAGTTAAAGGCTATCTTCTTAGAGGATTTTTGGGGTGTAGGAATTTTTTCTTTAGATACTTGTCTAGTTCTCCCTGCTTACGAGGAGTAGCATTGCTTTCAGAGTCTCTTTCTTTGACACGCTCTTTGACTATTTTAACCATTCTGAAAGTGATTTGAGCGTGTATGAAAAGGTATCACCCCCTGTTTTCGTTACATATCACACTGTCATGTCTAATACGGAGTGACCCAAAAGGATAGCAAGCATCAGTCTTTGTTTACTTGCGGGGAATGGTTGATTAAACAAAGGTAGAAGGTCTTAATATTCAGTTAGGAAAAGTGAGTAATCTTTCCACTAAAGACCAGTAGGTGTCACTATGTTCCCGTATAAGAGCACTGGTATTCGAGAGCTTTGCTGGTCAGGGTAGTTTCCAGGTGTATATAAAGTTCAATTTAAAGTTTAGATTTCCTTCTTGTTGAGACCCATAGAGGTCTTAGGGAATAAATGTTAGTACCGTTGAAGTAGAGTAAAAGAATTAGGTTGTCTAGGGGGAATCAAGTATCCACAGTATTGCTTTGTTGTGGAAGCTGTAGTTCCATTAAAGAGCAATCGGTATCACCATGTCTCTTTGTAACTTAGATTAACAGATAAGAGTTCAGAATTATAGTGAAACGTCTTCAGTTATATTGAATCTATGACTTATGTTCTGTAAATAAGGAGAATGACAAGGGATGTTACTTGTAGAATCCTCTCAAGTGTGGTTGAGGGAAAATCTGCTCCCTTCACATTGACTGTTGCGAAAGAAGGGGATATAAAGGAGTAAAGGAGCCCCAAGTTGGCGGATTTGGCGCCTTTTCCTTTAATGGCGCCCGCTTCCAGCTTCAGCCGTGACCCAGGGAGGAGGTCACAGCCGCGTCGTCCCGCTCCACTAATCTTCAGAGAGGTAGCGCAGCGGCAGCAACCTTGCCGGGACCCACTGGAGTCAGCCAGAGGTGAGGGAGGGCTCATTTAAACTTCACTCCCCAGGATTCCCCGAGCACCGGAGGTGAGGGGGTGCGGGGAGGGAGAGCTGCAGCAGGAAGCCAGGAGCTGCACAGGGGATGTCCGGAAACGTGTGGGATCCTACACTTCGGGGGGTTCCCCGCACTCCGATACTCCTCACCTCTTTTTATCTCTTCTCCCAGGTTCTCTCAGGCGCTTCACGATAGCCGCCGCTCAGCACGCTACCAGACCTCTGTCAAGGATCCACTGGAAGGGGCAATATAGTAACTCCTGTAAGGAGTATTTGGTTTCTGATGGCTTCTCAGGCTCTCATCCACAAGTGTGCGTTAGTGGGAGATAGTATTTACACTAAAAAGTGTGTAAAAGGACGCTTTTTAAAGGTCTAGAAGCAGGAGTTGCAAAAGCACACGTCCTGTCACCATTCAGCCTAGGCCATGCCCCATAATGAGGTAATTTTTGACACATGTTAAGGTTTTAATACTAGGGGTTAGGACCATCCTGACTTGGTATATCTTCGCACTGGAGGCTTTTATGCTTTTTTGATCAAAAACAGTGTTTACTAAGTACCCTATGTCATTTATATGCACTATTACTATTCACTTACTTATAACAGGGTATATGTTCATATTGTTTCTATCTTAGGTTTTGTCAGTTTAATGGCCAGTGTAAACATGTTCCTACACATTGCATGCATACCAACTTATACTCCAGTTAATTTCTTTTGGTTTTACAATAATTGTACAAAGTAGTCCACTTGAAAAATTGTGGAACCATACCGTTCTTGTTGCTCATTGATGTACCATTACAGGGGGAGTAAAGTGTAAGGCCTTGATTCATCAAGACCAGTGTTTTTCATGATGATCTTGATAAAGAGGCGGGGTGGAGTGCGAGGGGCCTGATTCACTTAGAGGTGCATGCCTCTTAATAAAGTAGGTGTTGCTCCTCGACAATAATCTTACTCCAGTTGAGTACTGTAGTAAGATTTGTGGAGTAAGGAATGCCACTGTGTGGCACCCTGCTACAACCGGCACCACAGGACCCAAAAGGGTGCATGGACGGACTTCTCCACAAGAGGCCCTCATTACATACAAACACCTCCACCCTTCCACCTCATACCACCAGAGGGAGCCCGTTAGGGATATATATATGGAGGGTGGAGCCAGGCAGTCAGAAGTTAGTCTCAGTCAGAGAGAAAGCGTGCTGACGCTAAGAGCAGCGAAGACGCAGCACGTCTGCTGCTGTATTGAGGGCCCCGAATGTGGCCAAAGGAAAAGAGGAGAGGAGAGAGGAGTTGAGGGGGCAGAGGAGCATCATAGGCTCACCCCGAGTATACAAACTGGACACCGGGTCCGCTCCTACAGGGTCCTTTATACCCAGTAGGGATCACCAGCATACCAGGAGGATTACAAGTCCCTGGCAGACCTGAAGCTAAACCCATTACAGGACCAGGAACCACGAAGACCCCGGCACCCAGGGATAGTGGTTGCCAGCGGAAGGTCCTACTACCAAGCGACAGGTGAAGGAACAGCACGACACATAAGCTAGGCCCAGTTGCAGGTTGGCCAGGATCTTAGAGAGAGGGAGACATGGACCAGGAGGCCTTATACCCGCTCACTGGGGAAAAGTCCTGAAGTGCACCCTTCTTACCGAGTACCCTCGACCGTACCTGACATTCGCACCAGTAAAGGTATTGAAGCGAATCCCCTGTCTCTGTCAGTTACTCCTGCTGCGCCATCCCGCCTGCACTACAAGCCCCAGCATCACCACCCACCATCAAACTCTACACTGCCCTGAGGCCCGCTCCACCTGTGGGGAGCTGTTCCATCCTAGCTGCCCTATCAACTGCCTCAGAGGTCTGCAGCAGCACTGGTACAAATTACCAGAAACCACAAGTTTTTCATGATCAAACTACAAATTCCATATAAACTTTCCCCTTTTTGTTGACCGCCCTGGGCCACGGACCGGGCCAGCCACTGTGACATATTCCCCCCAGCATCCATAGGCCCGGACACCGAGTACCCCACTGCCCTGGGGGCGCGTCATCTCTGGCGTCACGAACTGGATTTCATGCCCATTGCCTGACGCTTCCAGGTGCTCTGATGCAGCACCTGGAAGCGTCAGGGCCTGGAAGGAGACCGTCGTCTGCAGAGATGCGGCCTACCCGATTAAAGAAACAGGAGGTAGGCTACAGTTCACTAGGGGGGCGCAACCATGGCCGACGACCAGCAAGACGCCGGAGGACCGGATAACGCTGTCGATGCTCAACTTGCGCCCGGCGCTGCACAGGCCGGAGCGGCCACCCCGCCAGCAGGGGTCATGACTTCGTTGATACCCATGGCCCTGCCGTATATCTCTGGAGCAAAATGGCTTCCCCAGTATGATGGCAAATCCGACACCCTGTCTGGATTCAAAAGGAAAATATGCGGTGTACTGGATATGTACTCAATGACTGGTAAACAGAGAGCCGCTGTTGTGCTGGGACAATTGACTGGTGCCGCAGAGCGGGAAGTTGAAAACTGGCCAGCCGCAGACCAGGAATCAGTATCCATTATCTTTAAGAGACTGCAAACTGTCTTTGAAAACCGCACTGAGACAGATCTCCGGATGAGGTTCTACCATTGTACCCAGAAACCTGAGGACAGTATCCGGGACTATGCCTGGCGCTTACAGGAAGCCTTGCGGGCCCTGAAACAGGTTAGTCCAGCCAGCATACAAGATGAGAATAAAATGCTGACAGAACAATTCATCCGGCGGTTGAGGTCCCAGGAGGAGAGCAGAACCGTATGGTGGTGGGCCTTAGATCATCCAAATGCCACCTTTGACACCCTGAAGGACATGGCTATAAAGGGCCTTCAGCCCCTGGAAACATCAGGGACTGCTATCCAGCGTTACCAGGGTGGGGCCACCCCAGTGCCCGCAGCACCCACTGCTCCTTCATTAACGGCTGAAACAAAGATGCAAACAGTGCCCCCTAGCGAGCTGGACAGCCAGCGCTCTGAAGTGCGTCAGCTAAGTAAAACCCTGGCCGCTGTCCTGAGCACCCTGCAGCTGCAGACAGAGCCTGAGCCGGAAGGAAGGATTCTACTCGCCGACAGTCCTGAGGATGTCCCCTGGATGAGGAGAAGAAGGAGGACAATGCCACCCCGTAGGAGGACAACGCCACCCCGTGGGAGGACCAACGACCAACGTCGCCCTCCAGGAGACTTCATCTGCTACCGTTGCCACAAGGCAGGCCACACCACGCGGAACTGTCCTTTAAACGGGCAAACCCTGGGGCCGAGGGCCGACACCCAGGAGTAACTCAACCAGGCCAATCAAGCTGGTACGACCGGTTCGTAGGAGGAAGGCCTTTCCTGTCCATCGTGCTGGACGGCATAGCAACATCTGCGTTATTGGACACCGGCTCACAGGTAACCATCATACCTGATGTCTTCTACAAAAGGTACTGGTCCATAGATGAACTCCACCCGGCAGCCCTGAACCTCTCTGTGTATGCCTCTAATGGCCTTCCTCTTAACCTAGTAGGGGTTAAGGACGTGATGAAGGTGTGGAGAGTGGAACTAAAGGACCAAGGACTAATTGTCATAGAATCTAACCCTGGTGATACCAATCCGTATATGATACTTGGTACAAATATTGTTGGTAACTGTTTGGGAGAAGTGTTGTTTTTACTCCAACAGATTGCTGACACTGCCAAACCAGGGCAGAGGAAGGTGCTCCAGAGAGAGAGATTCGAGCCCTCCTGTACCAGCAACAGGTAAAGCTAACAGGTGGTGAGATTGGTAATGTATGGGTGACAGACCCGATACCAATTGTGATTCCCCCAATGAGTGAGATGCTGATTTGGTGTAGCAGCAATAGGTCTCAAGGAACAGAACTACCAGGCGGTAGTGGAGCCCATTAGCTCAGAGCACAGACCTACACTCTTAACTGCTAGAGGGGTAGTTGATGTACGCAATGGGAGGGTACCCATATGTCTCCTAAATTGTGGGGAGGAGGAAGTTAAATTGCCAAGATACGCCACTGTTGCCAGATTGTATACTGTGGATAATGATGCCATACACACAGTGGAATCCTTGACCCCACCAGATACAGTGGAGGACAATGACTCCGAAGCTCAGCTGGAGGATTGGTGTCAACAGCTCCATGTTGGAACTGACGCCACGCCTGTCCATCAAAAACACAGTGTTTACAGAGTGGTTCAGGAATATGAACAGGTGTTTAGTAAGCACCCACTTGATTTTGGAAGGGTTAAAGGGGTACAACATCACATACCCACCGGTAACCATCCACCCATTAAGGAGCGTTACAGACCCGTACCACCAGCACATTACCAAAAAGCCAAGGAAATGTTGTATGACATGAAAAAGGCAGGGGTAGTAAGGGATAGCTGTAGCCCCTGGGCACCTCCCCTCGTCCTGGGCAGAAAGAAGGACAGTAGCATGAGGATGTGTGTAGATTATAGACAAATTAATCGAATAACACATAAGGATGCATACCCTTTGCCCCGTATAGAGGAATCCCTGGCTGCACTAAAATCTGCCAATTACTTCTCTACATTGGATCTCACTAGCGGGTACTGGCAAGTCTCTGTTGCTGAGGAAGACCGGGAGAAGACAGCCTTCACCACCCCGATGGGACTGTGCGAATTCAACAGTATGCCGTTTGGGCTCTGTAACGTCCCCGGAACGTTCCAGAGGCTGATGGAGTGTTGCTTAGGACACCGGAACTTTGAGACAGTGCTGCTATACCTGGATGACGTTATCGTGTACTTATGGACGTATGAAGACCATCTGAAGCACCTAATAAGTAAAGTCAAAATGGATTCGCACGGACAATGGATTGTGCTCAGAGGGAAAGATAGCATATATAATGTATACCCTCGGCACAGATAAAAGAACACTAGTGTGATGTCAAAAATAAATTTTATTCAGAGCGACCCAAAAATAGAAGACAGTAAAATCCATCCAACGTTTCAGCTATTGTCTTTATCAAGGTTATCTAAAGAGACATTCAAATATAAGGTCATAAATATATTCAAAAATAAATATAAATATATAGAAAACATAAACTCATTAGCATATTGATAAACAATATGTTCAACCAATACGAAGCAGACAGGATGACCTTGTAGAAACTAAAAAACAAAAATAGAAAAAAATATATATCAGAGATCACATTAATCAGGAAGCCTGAGATCATGGGTAAAAGTATCTACCTACATAAAGTCCCAAATAAATGACATAATCTATCATAGTGAATCAGTGCCAGAGTCAAGAAAATATCAGAGAGCAAGAAAAAAATCAAAGAAAAAAACAAAAAGAAAACAGCAGACAAATAAATAAATAATTACCTGGGTTAATGCTCGGTGCTCAAAAACATGTGGTATTGTTACTGCATGCAGAGCATGCCTGTCTGTGAGAAGACATCAGTCTGGCAGCTATTAAATACACGCGCAAGTGAGTGGAAAGGAAGAAGCAGCTGACGATGCTAGCGCTAAATGCATTGGACATAAACTTTTCTCATCTGGATGCCGTCACAGCCAGACACTGAGGAGCTTCACTGAGGAGCTTCTCCGTGTCTGCGGCATGGCAAGCTGGATGGCAGCGTTCTGCTGCGCTCCAGCCAGTCATGTGAATGTAGCAGAGCTGAAGCCGTCCTGGGAACCATGGAAAGGTAAGGATGAGGTTGGTTTATTATTTTATTTTTATTGCAGGAGATCGTTGGCTTCAGCTGGAATGGGCGATACGGAAAGTAGGGTTTAATTTAGAACATTAAAGGAATGTGTCTTTATTTCAATTAAAGGACTTTATTCTGGGTGTTTGTGTTTTTTTTTAAATTTGACTATGGGGTTAGTAATGGGAGTGTCTTATAGACGCCTCTCCATTACTAACCTGGGCTTGATGTCAGCTGGCATTATAAGGGGACATCAACCCCAGCCCTATTACCCCACTACCACCGCTAGAGGGCCGTGGGAAGAGCGAGGCTAAGTCCCAGAATTGGCACATCCTATTGATGCGCCATTTCTGGGGCGGCTGACGGCTGGTGTTTCTAGCCTGGGAGGTGGCCAATATTCATGGCACCCTTCCTGGGCTATTAATATCAGCCCCCAGCTGTCTGCCTAGCCTTTGCTAGCTATTAAAATAGGGGGGACCGCACGTCATTTTTTTGGGGGGGTCTCCCATTTTAATAGCTAGTAAAGGCTAGGTATTCAGCTGGGGGCTGATATTAGCGCCTGGGAAGCTCCGTGGGTATTATCCCCTTCCCAGGCTTCAAACTTCTGCCCCAGCCATCCGCTTAACCTCCGCTAGAGACTAAAATTAAGGGGAACCCCACGCCAAATTTTTTTTTAATAAATCCTTTATTTTAACACTAAATGACAAGTACAGTAACCAACACTGTCACTGTACTTATTATATATGTGACTGACATGTTTTTATCTATCTAATCTATGTGTGATGCTCTATTCTTTCTGTTCTAAATTGTCGGGTACCAGTGTATGCCACTGCTGAATTGCCGGCCGGCTTTTTTAAAGAGAAGGGTGCATGAAAATCGGAGGGCACTAGTGTGTTCCAAGTGTCCTGCTATGTTTTTCATGCACCCTCCTATATACCCTGCCAGCCTTTCTGCCTATATATTCTGCCTGCCTGACATTTAATTGAGCACTGTTCCCATCGATTTGGGCAATTTTTGACCTTCTGCAGACCGCCGGGGGGACAGCCAGAAAAATGCTCGAGTTTCCCATAGACTTACATTGGGCTCGTTGCTCGGGTCGAGCACCCGAGTATTCCAATGTGCTCGACCCGAGCTTCGAGCACCCGAGCATTTTAGTGCTCGCTCATCACTAACTATAACTAGTGGGTTAATGGACCAGGTTCTTCTGCCCACTTGCATTTATTCTCCTCTATGTAAGAAAGCTAAATCCCAGTGGGCTAAAAGACCATGTCTCTATGAGTGTTTTAATACTAGAACTAGTGGTCTAATGGACCAGGTCCTTCTGTCCACTAGGATTTAGCCTGCTCTCTTTGGGAAAGTGTATATATACCCAAAGAGAGAAAAATGCCTAACATTGCCCACCAAACATCCAGAAAGGGATATAAAATCAATGGCTTGCTGCTATAAATTGCGATTGTATGGGCTAGAATCTATACCTACAAGCTATAGCCATATAAGGGAAGTACAAATGGGTGGTCCAGAAGCACTGTGCGTGGCACACCAAACCCTGACTCACATTTCGGATACTCCTTCCTCAGAAGTCCCTGTGAGTGTTTTAATACAAGACCTATCAGGCTAAAGGACCAGGTCCTTTTGCCCACTTGTATTTAGCCTGCCCTCTATGAGAAAGCTAAAGGACCAGGTCCCTGTGAGTGTTTTAATACTAGATCTAGTAAAGAACCAGATCCTTCTTTCCACTAGGATTTAGGCTGCTCTAAAGGACCAGGTTCTTCAGCCCACTTAGATCTAGCCTGCTCTGTATGCAGATTCTCTGTTCTGTATGTGAAAGCTAAATCCCAGTGGGCTAAAAGACCAGGCCCCTGGGAGTTTTTTAATACTAGAACTAGTGGGCTAATGGACCAGGTCCTTCTGCCCACTTGGATTTAGCTTGCTCTCTATGAGAAAGCTAAATTCCACAGTGGGCTAAAGGACCAGGTCAATACTAGGTTGAGAAGCCCATCAAACTCTAATGAGTAATGTCCTACCATTCCAGGTAGTCAAATTAATATCTAAGGATGTCAGATAAGAAACAGTTCTCAGGGTTCCTGTCCATCTGCCACACATTACTGACCTGATCACTGGGACAGTTCTTACAAGTCGACTAGCACCTACATTACATTTAACTTTTTTTTTTTAATCTTTACAGTGGTGGCCAAAATTATTGGCACCCCTGCAATTCTGTCAGATAATACTCAGTTTCTTCCTGAAAATGATTGCAATCATAAATTCTTTGGTATTATTATCTTCATTTAATTTGCTTGCAAGGAAAAAACACAAAAGAGAATGAAGCGAAAATCAAATCATTGATCATTTCACACAAAACTCCAAAAATGGGCCAGACAAAAGTATTGGCACCCTCGGCCTAATACTTGGTTGCACAACCTTTAGCCAAAATAACTGCGAACAACCGCTTCCGGTAACCATCAATGAGTTTCTTACAATGCTCTGATGGAATTGTAGACCATTCTTCTTTGGCAAACTGCTCCAGGTCCCTGATATTTGAAGGGTGCCTTCTCCAAACTGCCATTTTGAGATCTCTCCACAGGTGTTCTATGGGATTCCGGTCTGGACTCATTGCTGGCCACCTTAGAAGTCGCCAGTGATTTCTCGCAAACCATTTTATAGTGCTTTTGGAAGTGTGTTTTGGGCCATTGTCCTGCTGGAAGACCCATGACCTCTGAGGGAGACCCAGCTTTCTCACACTGGGCCCTACATTATGCTGCAAAATTTGTTGGTAGTCTTCAGACTTCATAATGCCATGCACACGGTCAAGCAGTCCAGTACCAGAGGCAGCAAAGCAACCCCAAAACATCAGGGAACCTCCGCCATGTTTGACTGTAGGGTCCGTGTTCTTTTCTTTGAATGCCTCTTTTTTTTTCCTGTACACTCTATGTTGATGCTTTTTCCCAAAAAGCTCTACTTTTGTCTCATCTGACCAGAGAACATTCTTCCAAAACGTTTTAGGCTTTCTCAGGTAAGTTTTGGCAAACTCTAGCCTGGCTTTTTTATGTCTCGGGGTAAGAAGTGGGGTCTTCCTGGGTATCCTACCATACAGTCCCTTTTCATTCAGACGCCGACGGATAGTACGGGTTGACACTGTTGTACCCTCTTACTGCAGGGCAGCTTGAACTTGTTTGGATGTTAGTCGAGGTTCTTTATCCACCATCCGCACAATCTTGCGTTGAAATCTCTCGCCAATTTTTCTTTTCCGTCCACATGTAGGGAGGTTAGCCACAGTGCCATGGGCTTTAAACTTCTTGATGACACTGCGCACGGAAGACACAGGAACATTCAGGTCTTTGGAGATGGACTTGTAGCCTTGAGATTGCTCATGCTTCCTCACAATTTGGTTTCTCAAGTCCTCAGACAGTTCTTTGGTCTTCTTTCTTTTCTCCATGCTCAATGTGGTACACACAAGGACACAGGACAGAGGTTGAGTCAACTTTAATCCATGTTAACTGGCTGCAAGTGTGATTTAGTTATTGCCAACACCTGTTAGGTGCCACAGGTAAGTTACAGGTGCTGTTAATTACACGAATTAGAGAAGCATCACATGATTTTTCAAACAGTGCCAATACTTTTGTTCACCCCCTTTTTTAGGTTTGGTGTGGAATTATATCCAATTTGGCTTTAGGGCAATTCTTTTTGTGTTTTTTCATTGAAGACAAATTAAATGAAGAGAATAATACCAAAGAATTTGTGATTGCAATCATTTTCAGGAAGAAACTGAGTATTATCTGACAGAATTGCAGGGGTGCCAATACTTTTGGCCACCACTGTAGCTTTCCAACTTTAGTAGATTTTCTTCTTTAGCATTTTCAGGCCCATCAATGGTGACCTTGTAAATTAGGGGGTTTCAGCTCTGTTATGCATTGATTGGGTGCTGGGCAACCCGTCTAATCGAATAGTAGGGGCGTGTAATAGGTTGCTGGCTAGGCACTGTGCTACATGTGTGTGAACTGCACCCTATTGCAAGTTTAACCTGTGTGCAGTTTTTATGCTGGGCAATCACCCCCTCCATGGCATGGAGTGAGAGGTTGAGAGTGATTGTTCATCAGCATTCTGCACCTGTGTTACCTACCTCTATTAAGGAGGTCTGCTGGATCCTGTTGTGCATTTTCAGTGAGATCTTGGCTGGTAAATACCATTACATTTTTGCGATGTTTCCCATTTTAAAGTGTCATCTCTTGGCCTTGTGGCAGCTTCTCACCCCACTCCACTCGTCATTCTGACGATCATGTTCTGCTCACGCTCACGCTTACCGTGATCATCTCTCTGTCCATTCCCCAAGATATCCTTTGCTTTTCTTGTTATTATTTCTCTTTCAATTCATCTTCCTTTTCTGTAGTATAGAACATACAGCAGTCATCAAAAACTCGAACCAACATCTCAAGTTAACTTGACTATGGAGATATCGTATATTTTAACATTTTGTGCACATACGGGTTTTTTATGTTGGTGAGATTTTAATCCTATTTAATAAATAATCTAGTTTTAAGTGAATATATGTTCGCCTGTTTTGACTCCCTTTTTTGATTAATACTTTTTGACAATTCTTTTTTTATAATACACCAAAAAGCTGCTTGTGATTCTTATGCTGTATATTTTAAATAAACTTTCATAAAAAAATATTCTACGAGCCCGATTCATCATTGCATTTGCACCTTTCTTGAACTAGCTTTTGGTGTTTTTGTGACTAATTATTTTCATTTGTGCCATTTTATATGTATTTAGCTGTTTGTTTGTTTTTATGTTCGTTATAGTGTGTAAGGCTTGAGGCTTCTAGATGTTTTTTTATAATTCATTAATTGTAACTTTTCAAAAAAGTGCTACATTTTTACTCCAATGTATTCCAGGTCCCCCTGGAGCTTGTGCTTGTGTACCGTGTCTGATGTGAGCATTGTGCTTGGGTCACGTGTCTGAAATGTGTGCTTTGCTTGTGTGATGTGTCCAATTTGTGCATTGTGTTTGAGTGATTTCTTATGTGTGAGATGTGATTATCTGATATATGTGTGAGGTGTACGCTCTGTTTGAGTGATGTCACTTTGCTTGTGTGATGTGTCTGATGTGTGCGCTATGCTTATGTGACATGTACAATTTGTGCACTGTGCTTGTATGCAGGGCTTACCATTGCTAGGGTCAGAAAACATCAGGGGTTCAAGCCCCAAGACAAATATTAGCCTCCCAACCCCTTCTACATTTTTTTTAACACTGCAGATAAAACAGTGAAATTTCTGAGTATAGATAACGTAGTAATTTTACCGGCAGTCCTATGTAACACCACAGATAACACAATGATAACTGAGTACAGATAATGCAGTCCTATTTAACACAATGGACACCATGTGCAGTGGCAGTGCCACATGGCGACATTGTTTTGCTTCATAGAAGTCTCGCTGTCTCCTAGGGAAAGTCTGTGACTTCTGCAGTCTCGCTGCTCATGAAGACAGTCTGCTATGGTCCTCTAAAGTGCACCACAAATGATAGAATTAGATAACTTTAGAATACTACTGATAGGGCTACTATGACTGTGGCAGTGTATAAGGGAGCAATCTTTGATGAAGGAACTGTGTTTGGGAACACCATTTATGAGGCACTGTAATTTGGGGCACATTAGATGTCAGGTCTCTGGTTTGAGCATTTTTCATTGTGTATATAACTGCCGGATACACAAGTGCAGTCCCATAGTCCATGAATGGAGTGGAGGTTGAACATACACATCACCACTTAATTCAAGACTGTGCTCTGAAGGACCGAGTTTCCATAATCCCAAGTCCTGTTCTTGGGATCATTGGAGGTCCTAGCGATCGGTAAGTAACCTGGGATAACTTACTATTTTGGAAAGAACCCTTTAACCCTAGAACGCATACCTGGGGCCTCGCAGGCCCGCACTGTTAATTGTTTTCTATTTTCTGCAAGATTACTTTAGTTAGAATTTTTAAACTCTAGGTATTCGTCAGGTATATAGTTGTTTGTCATTTTTGTTTGAGTTATTCCATGTTATTTGCACACGGGCCTAAAAGGCCCCAGGTATGTGAAAGTGTAGATTTTTATGGTCATGCGTTCTAGGGTTAAAGGGGTTGTCCACTACTTATTATCCCCTCCCCAATGTATCCCCCCGGGGCCCGTAAGTCTTTTTGCAATTGCCTTCTGTTGCAGTTACTGCCTGTGAGCGGGGCTATCGCTGGCCGCTCACAGGTATCATGTGACCCCCGGCTGCAGCCGGCTCTGACATCTGCTGACGTCACGACAAGTCCAGGCTGCAGCCGAGGGTCCCTCTTCTGCGTTCCACCGGTGGATGCTGGGTTGTGGGCGGAGTTACCCCGCACGTCACACCCGGCATCCACCACGCGCTCTTCCTCTCCTCATTCATCGGGAAAGCGCGCGGTGGATGCTGGGTGTGACGCACGGGGTAACCCAGCCCACAACCCAGCAGCCACCGCAGGGACCCCAGCGCTGAGTCAAGCCTCACTTGACGTGACATCAATGGCGGGTCACGTGATGCCTGTGAGCGGCCAGCGATAGCGCCGCTCACAGGCAGAACCTGCAACAGAAGGTAATTGCAAACACACTTATGGGTCCCGGGGGGATACATTGGGGGCATAATCAAAAGTTGTGGCCAACTTCTTTAAAAGGGTTGTCCAGTTATATAACATTTAGAACCTATCCTTAGGATAGGGCAGTATGATACGTCATCAGTATCACACTGCTGGGGGTCTGACACCTGGCACCCCGAACAATTTCTATCAGCTCTTGAATTGGAGTTGAAGTGCAGTACTTGGCAGTGGCTGACAACAGTTAATTAATGGGGGGTGATAAGTATGAGACCTCCCCAATCTGATATTGATGACCTATGCAATGGGTAGATTATCAATGTCATATGACTAAACAACTTCTCTTAGCATTTATAAAGGGAACCTGACATGAGATTCCTGCTAGCCAAATCACAGGCTCCATGAATCAGGCGCTTGCTGCATTACTGCAGTCATGTATGTATAGGGAGAGACCTGCCAGTGTAGGTAAGCAGGTTTAGGGAGAGCCCACCAGGGACCGACCTCGGACTCCTCATCCAAGACACATAGGCCCCAATTCATTAAGGTGTTTATGCCAGAATTCCGGTGTAAAACACCTTCATAAGTCACAACATCTTTACATAGTTTGGAATTTACATAAAAATTGTGCAACTTTTGGTGTTTTCACACCAGTTCCGCTCAGCTTTGCCAAACTGGGCCGAGCCTGGCCAGGGTTAATTTATGAAAAGTTACGCCAATTTAAAGGGGTTGTCCACTACTTAACATGTGCCCCCAAGCAATTTGTCAACCTGAGATGAGAATTTTCCCAATTATATTTAATTACTAAAAGATCCTCTGAGGGGCGCTCTCTCTCCCGGTCACCTGTTGCTGAGGCGGAGATTGCTCTCATTTCCTGTGATGCCTTGTTCCGGGCACTGAATATTGACGTGACGTTACCCAGACTCCCTCTGACTGCGGCCATGTGATCTAGATTGGTTGCACTGTGGGCTGTGCAGACACCGCCCCTCACAGTCCGGCAGTATCTGTGGAGATGTTCAGTGAGCTCCTACCTCCTGTCACTGATGAAAGCTCTTATCGGACTAGCAGCATTGTCATCAGGCTGAGTGAGCGGAGAAGCGCTCCCTGGTACTGGTGGACGGAGGGAGTGAGGCAGTCATAGTTACATAGTTACATAGTTACATAGTTTATAAGGCCGAAAAAAAGACAAGCGTCCATCCAGTTCAGCCTATTTCTTGTGCACTGCAGCTATTCCGCAGCGTTGATCCAGGGGAAGGCAAAAACAAAAACAAAAAAAAAACATGCGGTATAGGCCAATTTACATCATTGAGGAAAAATTCACTTCCCGACACCAATCTGGCAGTCAGATTGAATCCCTGGATTAATTAACTAAGCATAAGATGTAATTTTATTGTTCTCAAGAAAGGCATCCAGGCCTCTCTTGAACTCATTAGGTGAGTTGGACATCACCACTTCCTCTCCCAGAGAGTTCCAGAGTCTCACGGCTCTGACCGTAAAGAATCCCCTTCTATGCTGGTGCAGGAACCTCCTTTCCTCCAGACGCATAGTGTGCCCCCTCGTCTTTGTCACCATCCTTGGTATAAACAGGTCATGGGAGAGATCTTTGTACTGCCCCCTGATGTATTTATACATGTTTATGAGGTCTCCCCTAAGCCTTCTTTTATCCAACGTAAATAGACCTAATTTTGACAACCTCTCTGGGTATTCTAGTCCCTCCATTCCCTTTATTACCTTAGTCGCCCTCCTTTGTACCCTCTCTAGCTCCAATATGTCTTTCCTGAGCACCGGAGCCCAGAACTGTGCACAATATTCTAAGTGCGGCCTTACCAGCGCTTTATACAGAGGAAGAACAATGTTCTCATCATATGCCCCTATTCCTCTTCTGATGCATGCCATGACTCTATTTGCCTTCGCAGCTGCTGCCTGACACTGGGCACTCCAATTTAATTTGCTATTAACCAAGACGCCCAGGTCCTTCTCCATGTCAGATTTCCCCAACGGTTTCCCATTTAATATGTATGGGTGACTGCTGTTTTTCTTTCCCATGTGCATGACCTTACATTTATCGGCATTGAACTCCATTTGCCATTTTTTGGCCCAACTCCCCAATTTATCTAAATCCTCCTGTAGCTGTGCCCTATCCTCATCTGTATTAACTACTTTACAAAGTTTAGTATCATCTGCAAATATTGCTATTTTACTATGCAACACTTCCACTAGATCATTAATAAATATATTAAATAATATAGGGCCCAAGACAGACCCTTGAGGCACCCCGCTAGTAACCCTGACACACCCTGAGCTTACTCCATTGATAACCACCCTCTGCTTTCTATCACTCAGCCAGCTATTTACCCACTTGCACACATTATCCCCCAGACCAAGCATTCTCATTTTATATACCAACCTTTTGTGTGGCACGGTATCAAACGCTTTGGAGAAGTCAAGGTATACAACATCCACTGACTCTCCCTGGTCCAGCTGTGAGCTCACCTCCTCGTAGAAGGCCATCAGGTTTGTTTCGCAGGAGCGATCCCTCATGAATCCATGTTGATATGGAGTTAGACAGTTATTATCATTAAGATATTCTACAATAGCATCTCTAAGAAATCCTTCAAACAATTTACCCACAACAGACGTTAAGCTGACTGGTCTATAGTTCCCAGGGTCACTTTTAGACCCCTTTTTGAATATTGGTACCACATTTGCTTGGCGCCAGTCTACTGGGACAGTCCCTGTCCATAAAGAGTGCTTGAATATAAGATACAGCGGTCTGTCTATCACATTACTTAATTCTTTTAGTACCCGGGGGTGTATGCCATCTGGGCCTGGTGACTTGTCTATTTTGATATTATTTAGGCGTTTCTGAACTTTCTCCTGGGTTAGGTGGGTGATATTTAGCGGAGGGTTTACTTTATCACTCTGCATTTCCTCCGATAAATTGTTTTCTTTTGTGAAAACAGTGGAGAAGAAGCTATTGAGTAGGTTTGCTTTACCCTCATCGCCCTCTATGATTTTACCCAGGTTATTTTTCAATGGGCCAACTCCATCAGTTTTAATCCTTTCACTGTTTATATAGTTAAAGAACAGTTTGGGATTCGTTTTACTTTCCTTGGCAATTAGTCTCTCTGTCTCCTCTTTTGCTATTCTTATTTGTTTCTTACAGATTTTGTTTTTTTCCCTATAAGATATTAGCGCTTCCTCGCTGCCTTCTTGTTTAAGTTTACCGAAAGCCCTTTTTTTGTTTTTCATTGCCCTCTTGACTTCCTTATTTAGCCACATTGGCTTCCTCCTATTCCTAGCCCTTTTATTCCCATAAGGTATGTACTTTCTACAGTGACTATGTAGGACTGTTTTGAAAATTTCCCATTTTCTATCCGTGCTCCTATTACTAAAGATACTATCCCAGTCTATAAGGTGAAGGGCATCTCTTAGCTGATCAAACTTTGCCCTCCTTAAGTTCAGTGTTTTTGTGACTCCCTTGCTGGGCACCCTACTGAAGCACATGTGGAATTGTATAATGTTGTGGTCACTATTTCCCAGGTGCCCCCCGACCTGCACCTCAGTTATTCTGTCTGGCCTGTTAATTAATATTAAGTCTAAAAGGGCCGTCCCTCTAGTTGGTTCCTGCACAAGTTGTGACAAATAATTGTCTTTGATAATTGACAGAAACCTGTTTCCTTTCTGAGATCTACAGCTTTCGGTTTCCCAGTCTATATCGGGGTAGTTGAAGTCCCCCATAATAATCACCTCGTTATTTTTTGCTAATTCGTCTATTTGTCTCATTAATAGACTTTCCGTGGCTTCTGCTATATTTGGTGGTTTATAACAGACTCCTATGATAATTTTATTATTGTTTTTTGACCCATGTATCTCCACCCATAAGGACTCGACCTCCTCATTTCCCTCCCATACATCCTCCCGTATTGTAGGCTTTAGACACGTCTTTACATATAGACAGACTCCACCCCCTTTCCTACTTATTCGATCCCTTCTAAACAGACTGTAACCCTGTAAGTTAACTGCCCAGTCATAGCTTTCATCTAACCATGTCTCGGTTATTCCCACTATGTCATAGTTACCTGTAGATATTTCTGCTTCCAGTTCATCCATCTTGTTTGTCAGGCTCCTGGCATTTGCTAGCATGCAGTTTACACGATTTTGTTTTGTTCCAATCTTTTCCTTGTGGATTGTATTAGAAATTTTCTTACCTCCTTTCCAAGTATCTTGTCTTGGACCTTCTTTGTCGCACTTCATATCTTTCATTAGTATGTTCTCTGGTTGCATGTTCGTGTCCGGCGTTTTTCTTCCCATCCCCTCTTCTTCTAGTTTAACGCCCTCCTGATGAGTGTTGCAAGTCTCCTGGCGAATGTGTGTTTCCCGGGTTTGTTGAGGTGTAGCCCGTCTCTGGCAAGGAGTCCGTCATAGAGGTAATTCACACCGTGGTCCAGGAATCCAAATCCTTGTTGTCTGCACCATCGTCTCAGCCAGTTGTTCACATCAAGGATCCTGTTCCATCTCCTGACGCCATGCCCGTCTACTGGAAGGATAGAAGAAAAAACTACCTGCGCATCCAGTTCTTTTACTTTCTTCCCCAATGCTTCAAAGTCCTTGCAGATTGTCGGTAGGTCCTTCTTTGCCGTGTCATTGGTGCCAACATGTATCAGAAGAAATGGGTGAACATCCTTGGAACTGATGAGCTTCGGTATCCTATCGGTAACATCCTTGATCTTCGCCCCTGGGAGGCAGCATACTTCTCTTGCGGTTATGTCCGGTCTGCAGATAGCTGCTTCTGTTCCTCTCAGTAGTGAGTCTCCCACCACCACCACTCTTCTTCCCTTCTTGGCTGTCCTTTTTCTTGTCGCTTCTGGGTGTTTCTGGGTGCTCTTTTCTTTTTTGCTTGCTGGTAGTTCCTCATCCTTAGGTGTGCCATCTTCGTCCTCCACAAGTCCTTGGAATCTGTTTCTCAGTTGTGTGGTTGGTGGTGTCTCCATGGTCTTCTTGCTTCTTTTGGTCACTTGCCTCCACTTGTCTGCCTCTGGAGGTTCTCTGACGCTTCCTTCACTTTCCGTGACCAGTAGTGACGCTTCTGTTCTGTCCAGGAAGTCTTCATTTTCCTTGATGAGTTTTAATGTCGCAATTCTTTCTTCCAGTCCCCGCACCTTTTCTTCTAAAAGAGCCAGTAGTCTACACTTCTGGCAGGTGAAGTTGGTTTCAGCTTCTGGTCGATCTGTGAACATGTAGCACATGTTGCAGCTCACCATGTAGGTTGTCACATCTGCCATGCTGCTCCTTGTCCCTGCTGACTTGATGTCTGTCTTCTTTCTTGTGATACCCTAGGATAAACAAATTAAACAAATTCGCGGTTTGGCGATGCTTTCCAAGCAGCTGGTCCCGGCTGTACCCAACGTCATGATCTACTGCTCCTCCATCCTCTCAGTCCGGGGAGGGGAGAGGGGGGAGATTGGCGCTATCACAGTGGGGGACTCGGCACACATCCACCCCCCTCCTCACATGCTGCCCTGCTCCTATACAGCCGCTACTGTGTCCTGTCCCTAGACTCATGGCCCCCCACCCAGGCACCATCCAGGGACCTCCTGAGCCTGAGGTCTATTATACAGCAAGAAGAGATAAAACAGTAAGAGATGAGGAGAAGACAGTGACACCATAAACACCTGAAGAGCGGAGATAAGGAGAGAGAGAGTGCTCAGAGGGACTTACCTGACCTGTTACCACTGACATCACCAAGAAACCCAGCTCTACAGCCATTACAGATGCAGCAGAGCCGACAACTTCAGCTATTCTGCAATGACAACCTCAGCTCTGCTGCACTGATGAGCCCAGCTGTGTTACATATGGAAAGTCATCTTCTCTATATCTGACCCTTCTAAGATCAGCTCTGCTACATCTGCATAGCACAGCTATAGTAAAAACAGACACACACAGCTATACTGCCCTGTTATCTGAAGTTTAGAAGGTATTCCCTGCCCATGGGAGCACCGTGTTCAGTGGTTAGCACTGTAACCTTGCAGAACTGGGGTCCCCAGTTCAAATCCCACCAAGGACAACAACTGCAAGGAGTTTGTATGTTCTCCCCGTGTTTGTGTGAGTTTTCTCCGGTTTCTTCCCACACTCCAAAGACATACTGATAGGGAATTTAGATTGTGAATACAGGGACCCACCGGCCTAAATGATAGATTAGAGATGTCGGCGTTTCTATAAAAAAAAATTAATGTAATGTCAATCAGAGTATAACTTATTTTTTGTACTTTATTTTTAATATGGCTGTTTTGTTTATATGTTCGCAGCGGTGTGAGCGGGTCTTATTCCGACCCCTTTTTTGGTGATGTCGTGTGTTGATTAGATTAAAAGTAATCACCTTTGTTACATTCCCCATACCTGTTTGACCCATTGAAGCGCGTGTCAGCGCGAAACGGCCGTCGTCAAGAACAGCATGACATATACTCCCCAGCTTGGGATGTTTTTAAAGAAGAAACAATAAAGAAGCATTTTAACACAGTCTGGTGAGTGCCTTCCACTTTTCTTGAACTATTCACAGTATTTTTTGTCTATGAATGGAAGCTGTTTTTGCACCCAGGACATGAAGGGATTGGTGCTTAGTCCTGCTATATGAAGGAGTGATTGGAGGCGTAGGTGCTGGTTTTCCTGTTGCTTATTTCAATTGAGAATTTAGATTGTGAGCCCCAATGGAGACAGTGATGATAATGGTAAAAATTTTAGAAAAATCAGATTTGATTTCAATATGGTAATTTTAAAGTGATGAACCTTACTGGCGATTGGCTGGTTGTTGTATACAAATCCTTCTTGGATTGGTCAGCTCTCCCTGCCTGCCCAGCTCTCCCTGTCTCCAAGACTATCAGAGCAGTAGCACATCCCTCTGGCCCGCCCTTGTATCCTATTACCGGCACCTCCTTCTCTGCCTCTCTGATCTCGCTCATGAGGACTGCAGTGACGAGGTGAGGGGGCGCCTCACTGGGAAGGTGTAAGTGAAGCAAGCTGCAGGCGTCCGGGACGCCCGGGGTATGGAGAAAAGAGAAAGAGCGGTGCTGTGCCCAGAAAAACACGCCTCTTTCACTCATCTGGCCCGCCCTTGTACAGTATGACCTCTTCTCTGCCTCTCCTAGTATGCATGGCACCCCTCATCCCTGTCCTGGTTGGTATGCATGGCACCCCTCATCCCTGTCCTGGTATGCATGGCACCCCTCATCCCTGTCCTGGCATGCATGGCACCCCTCATCCCTGTCCTGGCATGCATGGCACCCCTCATCTCTGTCCTGGTATGCATGGCACCCCTCATCCCTGTCCTGATATGCATGGCACCCCTCATCCATGTCCTGGTATGCATGGCACCCCTCATCCATGTCCTGGTATGCATGGCACCCCTCATCTTTATCCTGTTATGTATGCCCCCCTCAGCCTTATCCTGGTATGTATAGCCCCCTCACCTTTATCCTGTTATGTATGCCCCCTCATCCTTATTTTAGTGCATGGTCCCCCTAATCCCCATCATGCTGCACATAAAAAAAAAAAACACTCCTACTCACCTTTCTTCTCTCCTCCAGCGCTGCGTCCTGTCTGCCAACACTGATTTCTATATGTGAGCCGCGCATGGCATCACTACCATGCGCTGCTCACAAGGAGAAATCAGCTGCCGGAAGTCACTGCTCCCCACGCCGGGACTGTGTGCGTGGGGAGCACTGAATATTCATGCTCCTTAATAGCCGGCACACAGCGTAGCCGCAGCGCAGCTCTCCTACTGCTGCCGGGTGATCGCATGTGCCCGCTATTAAAGGGAATGAATATTCAACCCTCCCCACACCCATGGGCGTGGAGAGAGGTTGAATATTCATGCCGTTTAACAGCGGGCACAGGCGATTCCAGCAGCAGCAGGAACCGCACTGTGGCTACACTGTGTGCCGCTATTAAGGAGCATGAGGCGTGGGGAGCAGTGAATATTCATTTTCTTTAGCAGCGGGGACAGTACAGGCTGCAGCAGGCGGCTGCTGCCTCCTGTGCCCCGCTCCTCCGCGCCTACCGCTCCCCCCACACCCCACACATCATATATATATACCCCCTCCTCCCCAAACAATCGGACTGTAAGGGAATACGCCCTATAAGATGACACCCGGCGTATAAGACGACTCCTGACTTTTGAGAAGATTTTCAGGGGTTAAAAATGCCGGAAAATACAGTATTCTCCAGGTGGTAGGCGCTCCCGGAACACAGTAGGTAGGATGCGGTGATATATTAAATAACCAAATTTTCTTAACATAGCATACAATGCGTTTCAGCTCTTATAAGCCTTCTTCAGGTATTACATATAGGCTACTACAGCTTTGTGCATTTTATATATAAAGAAAGTCAGTGCATATCATTTTTGGGCGTGTTTTACCAAGGTTTTAACTCTTTCACTCCCATTTTATCAAGAGCTTTACAAGCATCGAAGTATAAACATTAAAAACTAACCTGAATGGATCTAATTAAAAAAAAAAAGTATAATGTATAAAATTCATATCTCATTAAAAAAACTTTTATTCTTTTTTCTTCTTTTTCTTTTTTTGTCTTTTCTTTTCCTTTCTACTCAACAGTTACTGCTTATATATTTATTTTATTCTTATCCTTGATGTGTTTAAATTCTTTTCCTTTTTTTATTTTTTTTAATTAGATTCCGGGAGCACATACCACCTGGAGAATAATTACATATGTAGTTTTTCCTATTTATAATAATCAGTCAGGTATTTGATTTGCATGTAATCGATTCATTCATCTTTACTGACAAGCACTTACATCTAACATTTATAGCTTAAAAGTTTGTTCACAGTCACTGCATCTGTGTTAACCACATCTTGGTATCATGTAACATACTGATGAAAGATCATGCAATTTACATTTACATTGCACAAGTTTATACAGGACAATGCAATGTATAAATGAGAATAATGAATATTTTTTCTGAACAAGAGATCATTACACCCAATGAACAATTGTTAAGCAAACTGTTTACATGGCAAGATACCAGTGAAGAGAGCATTTTTAACAATGCTCATTCATAATTATCTTGCAGTGTAAATGCCCCTTAAAGGGGTTTTCCCGCTAACAAAAGTTCATTTTAATCAATGACTGTATCTGACTGTGTACGGAACACGATCTGATAATACCACATCTCCTGGGCAGGGGAGGAAGCAAAAGCATATACAGACATTACAGCACAGGATCACAACTGATTTGCTTTGAAGTAAAACATTGTTTAAAAGCAGGCATGGAAATGTTTTACTTCACAAAAAGAATCAGCTGTGATCACCTAATGTAATATCTGTATACTCTTTTGATTCCTCCCCTGCCCAGGAGATGTGGTATGATCAGACCATGTTCCGTACACGGTCAGACACAGACATTACACAAGAAAACATTCATAAGTTTATCTCAGCACAGGAACATTTTTTAAACACATCCAATTGTGGAACTTATTATTAGTCCAAGGTCTATTGATTAAAATCATCTTTCGTTTGTGGGAATACCCTTTAAGTTGTTTATTGAATTTATCCAATGCATTTAGTTGCAGCTACACCAGTCAATACCTCACTACTTTTTCAGACATCTGTATGAAAAATAGTTTGATTTTCATCCATAAAAAACAACAATTTTTCATGTGTATGTCTATTTTTGGCATCGATATGTCATCAAAATCAAATGTATTAATTTATACATCAAAAAGCTAAAAAATGACACCAGGCCACATACAGTTTTCTATGTTAATAAATACAATGGATTTGTGAACAACAGACACCATATGTATTGTGTCCATATGTCATTTTAAGAACCCATTGAGTTTAATAGGCAAGCCTGATCCAAAAATGGATCAGAGTATTGCATCTGCAGTGATTTTTTTTACATACGTCTGAACACTTACTTCCACCGGTCTGTGTGTGGTACATTGGTATATTCTTTGTGTGCCAAACTGTTTGCAAACATAAATACATTTATCTGAACAAGCCCTAAGATTCATGATTTTCACCAAGGCATTTGGTACTATTACTAAGACTCCGATGAAGTCAGACCAGCAACAGCTTTTTAACATTTAAGCCATTTACAACTTGTTGTTCCGTCATGGACAACACTAACAGGTAAGCGTATCATAAACTCAACGTTCTAAAGATTTTATTAATATGGTGCTGTAGGAAGCTAATTTTTGTCCTATTTTTTAGTTCAATCATAGTCGATACTAAATGTGAGCTGTAAAATCAGCATACCCATTTTTACCATGAAGAAGCTATATTGTGGTATACTTTATTGTGATATACTTTAAGGATGATTGAATTTTTTAAAATTCAAATTCGCCAGGTTTCATACTTATTTTTACCAAGGAAAATCTATATTGTGACATACGTTAGTAGCTACTGAACCCGTTCTATGCATGGGTGGGGAGCATTTTTATTGGTATTTACTCATCATAATATGTGGGGAGCTGTGATGACCATCATACTGTTTAGGGAGCTGAGGTGACCATCATAATGTGTGGGAGGGGGCTATGGTGACCAACATACTATGTGTGGGGGCTAGGATGACCATCTCACTGTGTGGGGATTGCTAGGCCATCATGCTGTGTAGGTGCAGTAATGAGGGAACATCATTCTGTATAGGGTCATTTTTGTGGGCATTTATTTATGGGGCCATGGAAGGGATATCATAATGGACAAGAACACTTGGGGGCTTCAGTAGGAGCAAAATAACTGTGTAAGTGTCGCAGTACATATCTCTCTCTGTGTCTTAAAGGTTTGAAGGTATGCCCTCCTGTGACTGCACCTATGTACCGTGATAGGACTTTGCAAAGCGGTCCTGTGATTTCTATGTATACCCCTTTTAAGGGGCTTTATTATAATGAGGTACAGTGGGGGTAATTATTATAAGGCGACACACTGGGGAATCATTATCATATATGTTTTCTCGCGCCTTCATCAGGTTTGGCCTATCATCATCTCGCGTCCCTATCAGGTTTGGCCTATCATTATCTCGCTCCCTCATCAGGTTTGGCCAATCATCATCTCAGGTTTAGCCTATGATCATCTCGCGCCCTTATCAGGATGGGCCTATCATCATCTTGCGACCTCATCAGCTTTGGCCAATTATCATCTTGCGCCCTCATCAGCTTCGGCCTATCATCATCTCGCGCCTTCATCAGCTTTGGCCAATTATCATCTCGCGCGCTCATCAGGATTTGCCTACCATCATCTCGTGCCCCCATCAGGTTTGGCCTACCATCATCTCGTGCCCTCATCAGGTTTGGCCTACCATCATCTCGTGCCCCCCATCAGATTTGACCTACCATCATTTCGCGCCCTCATTAGGTTTGGCCTACCATCATCTCGCGCCCTCATCAGATTTGGCCTATCATTATATCACGTCCTCATCAGGATTGGCCTAATGGTAAAAGGAGACCCAGCACCACCATATAGCTAAACCTATGCCTGTGCCGAAAACCCCCAAACAAGCAAATGGAAACAGGAAAAAAGAGGGCAAAGCAGGCACCAAGCATACAACATCATGAGATATAGAGGCAGAGTGTTGAAAAAGACTTGGAAATGTTATTATAACTAGAACAAACAACACCACTAATTAAAAACATGATAAAAAACATATACAACAAAGACATGTGAAAATATAACCCCTTATAGAATTTTTAGTATACACAGCCAATAAATATTGAATAAATATAAATTCATATAACCAAAATATTACACAGGTATGGTATATATAATTTAGATTTTGTTCCTAATAGTATAAATATACAGTATATAGATAAAATATACTTTCCAAATATATCACAAGAAAGTCAAAAATATATTTGTATTCTCCCTAAACTGGACAAATGCCCAATGGAAAATAATAAGAAAGAGAGAAGAGTATATAAGTCAGTTATAAAGAGAAGAAAATATACCAACCATGTAAGAATCAAAAATGGAGTAGGGGGAATGTCAAAAAAAGATGCCTGACCCTACGCGTTACGCCAATAAATCCTGGGTTCCTCAGAGGTATAATCAGGAATGGCCTAACATCATCTCACGCCATCATCAGGTTTGGCCTTCCATCATCTCGCTACCGCATTATGTTTGGCCTACCATCATCTCGCGGTATTATCAGGTTTGAACTATCATCATCTCACAACCTCATCAGGTTTGGCCTACCATCCTCTCATGCCCTCATAAGGTTTGGCCTACCATAATCTCGCGCCTTCATTCGATTTCGTCTGTCATCATCTCGCGACCTCATCAGGTTTGGCCTATTATCATTTTGCGCCATCATTAGGTTTGGCCTATGATCATCTCGCCCCTCATCAGGTTTGGCCTACCATCCTCTCGCGCCCTCATCAGGTTTGGCTTAACATTATCTCACGCCCTTATCAGATTTGACCTATCATCATCTCGTGCCCTCATCAGGTTTGGCCTACCATCATCTCACGCCATCATCAGGTTTGGCCTACCATCTTCTCGCGCCATCATCAGGTTTGGCCTACCATCATCTCGCGCCCTCATCAGGTTTGGCTACCATCCTCTCGCGCCTCATCAGGTTTGGCCTATCATCATCTTGCGCCCTCATCAGGTTTGGCCTATCATCATCTTGCTCCCTCATCAGGTTTGGCCTACCATCATCTCGTGCCCTCATCAGGTTTGGCCTATCATCTTCTCAGGTTTGGCCAATCATCAACTCGCGTTTTCATCAGGTTTGGCCTACCATCATCTTGCACCCTCATCAGGAATGGCCTACCATCATCTCGCGCCCTCGTCAGGTTTGGCCAATCATCATCTCACGCCCTTATCAGGTTTGGCCTATTATCATTTCGTGCCCTGATTAAGAGTGGCCTATCATAATCTCACACCCTCATCAGGTTTGGCCCATCATCATGTCGCACCCTCATCAGGTTTGGCATACCAACATTTTGCGCCCTCATCAGGAATGGCCTACCGTCATCTCGCGAGGTCATCAGGTTTGGCCTATCATCATCGTGCCCTCATCAGGTTTGGCAAATCATCATCTCAGGTTTGGCCAATCATCGTCTCGCGCAATCATCAGATTTGGCATATCATCATCTCGCGCCTCATCAGGTTTGGCCTAGCATCATCTCGTGCACTCATCAGGTTTGGCCTATCATCATCTCGTGCCATCATCAGGTTTGGCCTAGCATCATCTCGTGCCCTCATCAGGTTTGGCCTATCATCTCGCGCCATCATCAGGTTTGGCCTGCCATCATCTCGCGCCATCATCAGGTTTGGCCTACTATCATCTCGCTCCCTCATCAGGATAGGACTACCATCATCTTGCGCCCTCATCTGGAATAACCTACCATCATCTTGCGCCGCATCAGGTTTGGCCTATCATCATCTCGCGCCTCATCAGGTTTAGCCTATCATCATCTTACACCCTCATCAGGTTTGGCTTGCCATCCTCTCGCGCCCTTATCAGGTTTGGCCTACAATCATCTCACAGCCTTATCTGGTTTGGCCTATCATCATTTCGTGCCCTCATCAGGTTGGGCCTATCATCATCTCGTGCACTCATCAGGTTTGTTCTATCATCATCTCGTGCCCTCATCAGGTTTGGCCTATCATCATCTCGTGCCCTCATCAAGATTTTGCCTATCATCATCTCGCACCCTCATCAGGTACGGCCAATAATCATCTAGCGCCATCATCAGGTTTAGACTACTATCATCTCGCGCTTTCATCTGGTTTGGTCTACCATCCTCTCGTGCCCTCATCAGGTTTGGCCTACCATCATCTCGTGCCCTCATCAGGATTGGCCTATCATCATCTCGTGCCCTCATCAGGTTTGACCAATCATCTCGCACTCACATCAGATTTGGCCTATTATCATTTCGTGCCCTCATCAGGTTTGGCTTACCATCCTCTCGTGCCCTCATCAGGTTTGGCCTATCATCATCTAGCACCCTCATCAGGTTTGGCCTATCATCATCTCGCGTAGTCATCAGGTTTGGCCTACCATCATCTCGCGCCCTCATCAGGTTTGGCCTATCATCATCTCGCGCACTCATCAGGTTTGGCCTACCGTCATCTCGTGCCCTCATCAGGTTTGGCCTATCATCATCTCGCGCACTCATCAGGTTTGGCCTGCCATCATCTTGCGCCCTCATCAGGTTTGCATATCATGATCTCGAGCCCTCCTCAGGATTGGGCTATCATCATCTTGCGGTCTCATCAAGAATGGCCTACCAACATCTAGCGCCCCCATCAGGTTTGGCCTATCATCATCTCATACCCTCATCAGGTTTGGCCTATGATCCTCTCGTGCCCTCAACAGGTTTGGCCTATCGTCAACTTGAGCCCTCATCAGGTTTGGCCTACTATCATCTCGCGCCCTCATCAGGTTTTGTTTACCATCATCTCGTGCCCTCATCAGGTTTGGCCTACCATCATCTCGCGCCCTCATCAGGTTTGGCCTATCATCATCTCGCGCCCTCATCAGGTTTGGCCTATCATCATCTGACGCCCTCATCAGGTTTGGCCTCTGATCCTCTTGTGCCCCCATCAGGTTTGGCATATTAACATTTTGCGCCCTCAACAGGTTTGGCCTATCGTCATCTTGAGCCCTCATCAGGTTCGGCCTACCATCACCTTGCACCCTCATCAGGTTTGGCCTACCATCATCTCGCGCCCTCATTAGGTTTGGCCTATCATCATCTCGCGCCATCATCAGGTTTGGCCTACCATCATCTCGTGCCCTAATCAGATTTGCTGTACCCTTATCTAGCGCCCTCATCAGGTTTGGCCTATCATCATCTCACGCTCTCATCAGGTTTGTCCTTCCATCATCTCGTGCCCTCATCAGGTTTGGCATACCATCATCTCGCGTCATCCTCAGGTTTGGCCTACCATCCTCTCGCACCCTCACCAGGTTTGGCCCACCATCATCTTGTGCGTTCATCAGGTTTGAACTATCATCATCTCGCGCCCTCATCAGGTTTGGCCTATCATCATCTCGATCTCTCATCAGATTTGGCCTACCATCATCTTGCGCCCTCATCTGGTGTGGCCAATCATCATCTCGCGCCCTCATCACCTTTGGCTTATCATCTCACGCCCATTTCAAGATTGGCCTAACATCATCTCGCGACCTCTTCAGATTTGGCATACCATCATCTCGAGCCCTCATCAGATTTGGCGTAGCTTTATCTCGCGACCTCATCAGGTTTGGCCTAACATCATATCACGTACTCATCATGTTGGGCATTCCATCATCTCGCACCCTCATCAGGTTGGGCCCACCATTATATCGCTCCCTCTTCAGATTTGGCGTCCCCTTATCTCGCACCCTCATCAGTTTTGGCCTATCATCATCTCACGTCCTCATCAGGTTTGGCGTACCATCATCTCGCGCCCTCGTCAGATTTGGCGTACCTCTTTCTCGCGCCCTCATCTGGTCTGGCCTACCATCATCTCGAGCCCTCATCAGGTTTGGCCTACCATCATCTGAAGCCCTTATCAGGTTTGGCCAATCATCATCTCGCACAATCATCACGTTTGGCCAATCATATCGCGCCCTTATCAGATTTGGCATAGCTTTATCTCGTGCCCTCATCAGGTTTGGCCTAACATCATCTCTCGTACTCATCAGATTGGGGATTCCATCATCTCCTGCCCTTATCAGGTTTGGATTAGCATTATATCGTGCTCACATCAGGTTTGGCCTATCATCACTTCTCGTGCTCATCAGGATTGGACTACCATCATCTCGCGCCCTCTTCAGGTTTGGCCTATCATCATCTCGCGCCCTCATCAGGATTTGCCTATCATCACCTCATGCCCTTATCAGGATTGGCATAACATCATCTCACGCCCTCATCAGGTTTGGCCTTCCATCATCTCGCGGCCTCATCAGGTTTGGCCTTCCATCATTTCGCGGCCTCATCAGGTTTGGCCTATCATAATCTCGAACCCTCTTCAGGTTTGGCCTACCATCATCTCACGCCCTCATGAGGTTTGGCCAATCATCATCTCGCACCCTCATCAGGTTTGGCCTTTCATCATCTCACGCCCTCATCAGGTTTGGCCTACCATGATCTCACGGCCTCATCAGGTTTGCTCAATCATCTTGCGCCCTTACCAGATTTGGCATAGCTTTATCTCGCGCCCTCATCAGGTTTGGCCTAACATCATCTATCGTACTCATCAGGTTGGGCATTCCATCATCTCGCGCCCTCATCAGGTGTGGCCTAATATATCGCGCCCTCATCAGGATTTGCCTATCAACACCTCATGGCCTTATCAGGTTTGGCCCATCATAATCTCGAACTCTCATCAGGTTTGGCCTAGCATCATCTCACGGCCTCATGAGGTTTGTCCAATCATCATCTCGCACGCTCATGCGGTTTGGCCAATCATGATCTCGCGCCTTCATCACGTTTGGCCTATCATCTCGCGCCCACTTCAGGTTTGGCCTACCATCATCTTGCGCCCTCATGAAATTTGGCCTACCATCATCTCGAGCCCTCATCAGTAGCTTTATCTCGAGCCCTTATCAGGTTTGGCCAATCATCATCTCGCGCCCTCACAAGGTTTGGCCAATTATCTTGCGCCCTTATCAGATTTGGCGTAGCTTTATCTCGCGCCCTCATCAGGTTTGGCCTAGCATTATATCGCGCTCTCATCAGGTTTGGGCTATCATCATCTCGCACCCTCATCAGGATTGGTCTACCATCCTTTCTCACCCTCCTCAAATTTGGCCTACCATCATCTTGCACTCACATAAGATTTGGCCTACCATCATATCGCGCCCTGATCAGTTTTGGCCTACCATCATCTCGCACCCTCATCAGGTTTGGCCTATCATCATCTCAGGTTTGGTGTATCATTCTTGTGCCCCATCATGTTTGATTTATCATCATCTCGCACCTTAATCAGATTTGGCCTATCAACATCTCGTGCCCTCATCAAGTTTGGCCAAACATCATCTCAAGCCCTCATCATGATTGGTCTACCATCATCTCGTGCCTTCATCATGTTTGGCCTACCATCATCTGGCACCCTCACCAGGTTTGGCCCACCATCATCTTGTGAATTCATCAGGTTTGGAATATCATCATCTTGCGCCCTCATCACTTTTGGCCTATCATTACATGCCCTTATCAGGTTTGGCCTACCATCATCTCACACCCTCTTCAGGTTTGTCCTACCATCATCTCATGCCCTCATCAGATTTGGCGTAGCTTTATCTCGAACCCTCATCATGTTTGGCCTAACATCATCTCACGCCCTTATCAGGTTTGGTCTATCATCATTTTGCTCCTTCATCAGGTTTAGCCTATCATCATCTCGCACCCTCATCAGGTGTGGCCAATCATCATCTCGAGCCCTCACCCTATTTGGCCTATTATCATTTCGCGCCCTCTTCAGGTGTGGCCTATCATCACCTCATGCCCTCATCAGGATTTGCCTATCATCATCTCGTGCCCTTATCAGGATTGGCCTAACATCATCTCACGCCCTCATCAGGTTTGGCCTTCCATCATCTCGAGAACTTATCAGATTTGGTCTACTGTCATCTCGTGCCCTCATCAGGTTTGGTCTATCATCATCTCAAGCCCTCAACAGATTTGGCGTAACCTTATCTCGCGCCCTCATCAAGTTTAGCCTACCATCATCTAGAACACCAATCAAGCTTGGCCTACCATCATCTCGCGCCATCATTAGGTTTGGCCTATCATCATCTCGCACCCTCATCAGGTCTGGCCTACCATCATCTCAGGTTGGGCCTACCATCATTTCGCGCCATCATCAGCTGTGGCCTATTTTCACCTTGCACCCGCAGCAGGATTTGCCTATCATCATCTCGTGCCATTATCAGGATTGGCCTAACATCATCTCACGCCCTCATCAGGTTTGGCCTTCCATCATCTCGCGGCCTCATCAGGTTTGGCCTTTCATCATCTCGCGGCCTCATCAGGTTTGGCCTGCCATCATCTCGCGCCCTCATCAGATTTCACCTACCATCATCTCGTGCCCTCATGAGATTTGGCTTAGCTTTCTCTCGCGCCCTCATCAGGTATGTCCTAACATCATCTCACGTACTCATCATGTTGGGCATTCCATCATCTCGCACCCTCATCAGGTTTGGCCTATCATCATCTCGATCCCTCATCAGATTATGCCTACAATCATCTCGTGACCTCATCAGGTTTGGCCAATCATCATCTCGCGCCCTCATCACGTTTGGCCTATTATCTCGCGCCCTTATCAGGTGTGGCCTACCATCATCTCGCGCCCTCATCAGATTTGGCCTACCATCATCTCGCGCCCTTATCAGATTTGGTGTAGCTTTATTTCGCGCCCTCATCAGGTTTGGCCTATCATCATTTCGCACCCTCATCAGTTTTGGCGTACCCTTATCTGGCATCCTCATCAGTTTTGGCCCATCATCATGTCACGCCCTCATCAGGTTTTGCGTACCATCATCTCGCACCCTCTTCAGGTTTGGCCTACCATCTATTAGTGCCCTCATCAGATTTGGCGGACCTTTATCTTGGGCCCTCATCAGGTTTGGCCTACCATCATCTCACACCCTCATGAGGTTTGTCCAATCATCATCTCTCACCCTCATGAGGTTTGGCCAACCATCATCTCGCGCCCTCATCAGGTTTGGCCTAACATCAATGTGCGCCCTCATCAGGTGTGGCCTAGCATTACCTCCCGCCATCATCAGGATTTGCCTATCATCATCTCGTGCCCTTATCAGGATTGGCCTAACATCATCTCGCGGCCTCATCAGGTTTGGCCTTCCATCATCTCGTGGCCTCATCAAGTTTGGCCTACCATCATCTGGCGCACCAATCAGGCTTGGCCAACAATCATCTCATGCCAACCTTAGGTTTGGCCTATCATCATATCGCGCCCTCATTAGGTCTGGCCTGCCATCATCTCAGGTTTGGCCTACCATCATTTCGTGCCCTCATCAGGTGTGGCCTGTCATCACCTCGCGCCCTCATCAGGATTTGCCTATCATCACCTCGTGCCCTAATCAGGATGGACCTAACATCATCTCACGCCCTCATCAGGTTGGGCCTTCCATCATCTCACGGCCTCATAAGGTTTGGCCTTCCATCATCTCGCGGCCTCATCAGGTTTGGCCTATCATAATCTTGAACCCTCACCAGGTTTGGCCCACCATCATCTCATGCCTTCATCAGGTTTGGACAATCATCATCTCATGCCCTCATCAGGTTTGGCCTATCATCATCTCGATCCCTCAACAGATTATGCCTATTATCACTTCGTGACCTCATCAGGTTTGGCCAATCATCATCTCGCACCCTTATAACGTTTGGCCTATCATCTCGCGCCCTTATCAGGTTTGGCCTACCATCATCTCGCGCCCTCATCAGATTTGGCCTACCATCATCTCGCGCCCTCATCAGATTTGGCGTAGCTTTATCTCGCACCCTCATCAGGTTTGGCCTAACATCATCTCACGTACTCATCATGTTGGGCATTCCATCATCTCGCACCCTCATCAGGTTTGGCCTACCATTATATCGCGCCCTCATCAGATTTGGTGTACCCTTATCTCGTGCCCTCACCAGGTTTGGCCTATCATCTCGCGTACTTATCAGATTTGGCGTACCGTTATCTCGTGTCCTCATCAGGTTTGGCCAATCATCATCTCGCGCCCTCATCAGGTTTTGCCTAACATCATCTCACGTACTTATCAGGTTGGGCATTCCATCATCTCGCACCCTCATCAGGTGGGGTCCACCATTTTATCGCGCTCTAATCAGATTTGGCGTACCCTTATCTCGCGCCCTCATCAGGTTTGGCCTATCATCATTTCGCGCTCTCATCAGATTTGGCGCACCCTTATCTCGCACCCTCATCAGTTTTGGCCCATCATCATGTCATGCCCTCATCAGGTTTGGCGTACCATCATCTCGCATCCTCTTCAGATTTGGCCTACCATCTATTAGTGCCCTCATCAGATTTGGCGTACCTTTATCTCGCGCCCTCATCAGGTTTGGCCTACCATCATCTCGAGCCCTCATCAGGTTTGGCCTATCATTATGTCGAACCCTCATGAGGTTTGGCCTACCATCATCTCACGCCCTCATGAGGTTTGGACAATCATCATCTCGCACCATCTTCAGGTTTGGCCTATTATCATTTCACGCCGTCATTAGGATTGGCCTAACATAATCTCATGCCCTCATCAGGTTTGGCCTTCCATCATCTCGCAGACTCATCAGGTTTGGCCTACCATCATCTCACGCCCTCATCACGTTTGGCCTATAATCTCTTACCCTCCTCAAGTTTGGCCTACTATCATCTTGCACCCACATCAGATTTGGCCTACCATCATATCGCGCCTTGATCAGTTTTGGCCTACCCTCATCTTGCACCCTCATCAGGTTTGGCCTATCATCATTTCTTGACCTCTTCAGGTTTGGCTTATTATCATTTCCTGTCCTCATCATGTTTGGACTTTCAACATCTCGCACCCTCATCAGGTTTGGCCTAACATCATCTCAAGCCCTCATCATGATTGGCCTACCATCATCTCATGCCCTCATCATGTTTGGCCTACCATCATCTCGCGCATTCTTCAGGTTGGGCCTATCATCATCTCGAGCCCTCATCAGGTTTAGCCTATTATCATTTCAGATATGGCCTATCTTCATCTCGCACCCTCATCAGGTTGGATCCACCATTATATTGCGCCCTCATCAGATTTGGCATACCCTTATCTCGCGCCCTCATCAGGTTTGGCCAATCATCATCTCGAGCCCTCATCAGTTTTGGAGTACCCTTATCTCATGCCCTCATCAGTTTTGGCCCATCATCATCTCACGCCCTCATCAGGTTTGGCGTACCATCATCTCGCACCCTCTTCAGGTTTGGCCTTCCATCTACTAGTGCCCTCATCAGATTTGGCGTACCTTTATCTCAAGCCCTCAGCAGATTTGGCCTACCATCATCTCACGCCCTCATCAGGTTTCGCCTACCATCATCTCGCACCCTCATCAGATTTGGCGTACCCTTATCTCGCGCACTCATCAGGTTTGGCCTATCATCATCTCGCGCCCTCATCAGATTTGGCGTACCCTTATCTCACGTCCTCATCAGGTTTGGCCTATTATCATCTCACGCCCTGTTCAGGTTTGGCCTTCCATCATCTCGTGCCCTCACCAGGTTTGGCCCACCATCATCTTATGCCTTCATCAGGTTTGGACTATCATCATCTCGCGCCCTCATCAGGTTTGGCCTATCATCATCTCGATCCCTCATCAGATTACGCCTACCATCATCTCGTGACCTCATCAGGTTTGGCCAATCATCATCTCGTGCCCTCATCACGTTTGGCCTATCATCTCGCGCCCTTATCAGGTTTGGCCTACCATCATCTCGCGCCCTCATCAGATTGGGACTACCATCATCTCACGCCCTTATCAGATTTGGTGTAGCTTTATCTCGCGCCCTCATCAGGTTTGGCCTAACATCATCTCACGTACTCATCATGTTGGGCATTCCATCATCTTGCACCCTCATCAGGTTTGGCCTACCATTATATCACGCCCTCATCAGATTTGGTGTACCCTTATCTCGCGCCCTCACCAGGTTTGGCCTATCATCATCTCGCGCCCTCATCAGGTTTTGCCTAACATCATCTCACGTACTCATCAGGTTGGGCATTCCATGATCTAGCACCCTCATCAGGTTGGGTCCACCATTATATCGCGCCCTCATCAGATTTGGCATACCCTTATCTCGCGCCCTCATCAGGTTTGGCCAATCATCATCTCAAGCCCTCAACAGATTTGGAGTACCCTTATCTCATGCCCTCATCAGTTTTGGCCCATCATCAACTCACGCCCTCATCAAGTTTGGCGTACCATCATCTCGCACGCTCTTTAGGTTTGGCCTTCCATCTACTAGTGCCCTCATCAGATTTGGCGTACATTTATCTCGTGCCCTAATCAGGTTTGGCCTACCATCATTTCGAGCCCTCATCAGGTTTGGCCTACCATCATCTCGCGCCCTTATCAGGTCTGGCCAATCATCTCGCGCCCTCATCAGGTGTGGCCTATCATCATCTCACGCCCTCATCAGGTGTGGCCTATCATCACCTCGCGCCATCATCAGGATTTGCCTATCATCGCCTCGTGCCCTCATCAGGATTGGCCTAACATCATCTCACGCGCTCATCAGGTTTGGCCTTCCATCATCTTGCAGCCTCATCAGGTTTGGCCTTCCATCATCTCGCGGCCTTATCAGGTTTGGCCTATCATAATCTTGAACCCTCATCAGGTTTGGCCTACCATCATCTTACGCCCTCATGAGGTTTGGCCAATCATCATCTCGCACCCTCATCAAGTTTGGCCTATCATCATCTCGCACCCTCATCAGGATTGGCCTAACATAATCTCACGCCCTCATCAGGTTTGGACTTCCATCATCTCGCGGACTCTTCAAGTTTGGCCTACCATCATCTCACGTCCTCATCAGGTTTGGCCAATCATCTCGAGCCCTTATCAGATTTGGTGCAGCTTTTTCTCGTGCCCTCATCAGGATTGGCATAGCATTATATCGTGTCCTCATCAGGTTTGGCTTATCAACATTTCGCGGACTCATTAGGTTTGGACTACCATTATACCACGCCCTCATTAGGATTGGTGTACCATCCTTTCTCACCCTCCTCAAGTTTGGCCTACCATCATCTGGCACTCACATCAGATTTGGCCTACCATCATATCGCGCCCCGATCAGTTTTGGACTACCATCATCTCGCACCCTCATCAGGTTTGGCCTATCATCATCTCAGGTTTGGCGTATCATTCTTGTGCCCCATCAGGTTTGATTTATCATCATCTCGCACCTTCATCAGATTTGGCCTATCATCATCTCGTGATCTCATCAGGTTTGGCTTATTATCATTTCCTGTCCTCATCAGGTTTGAACTATCAACATCTCACGCCCTCATCAGGTTTGGCCAAACATCATCTCAAGCCCTCATCATGATTGGCCTACCATCATCTTGTGCCTTCATCATGTTTGGCCTATCATCATTTCACGCCCTCATCAGGTTTAGCCTATCATCATCTCGCATCCTCATCAGGTGTGGCCAATCATCATTTCGAGCCCTCACCAGATTTAGCCTATCATCATTTTGCACCCTCATCAGGTGTGGCCTATCATCACCTTGCGCCCTCATCAGGATTTGCCTATCATCTCGTGCCCTTATCAGGATTGGCCTAACATCATCTCATGCCCTCATCAGGTTTGGCCTTCCATCATCTGGAGTCCTCATCTGATTTGGTGCACCCTTATCTCGCGCACTCATCAGGTTTGGCCTATCATCATCTTGCGCCCTCATCAGATTTGGCATACCCTTATCTTGCACCCTCATCAGGTTTGGCCTATCAACATCTCACGCCCTCATCAGGTTTGGACTTCCATCATCTCGCGCCCTCATCAGGTTTGACATACCATCCTCTCGCGTCATTTTCAGGTTTGGCCTACCATCATCTCGCACCCTCACCAGGTTTGGCCCACCATCATCTTATGCCTTCATCAGGTTTGGACTATCATCATCTCGTGACCTCATCAGGTTTGGCCAATCATCATCTCGCGTCCTCATCACGTTTGGCCTATCATCTCGTGCCCTTATCAGGTTTGGCCTACAATCATCTCGCGTCCTCATCGGATTTGGCCTACCATCATCTCGCTCCCTCATCAGATTTGGCGTAGCTTTATCTCGCACCGTCATCAGGTTTGGACTAACATCATCTCACGTGCTCATCATGTTGGGAATTCCATCATCTCGCACCCTCATCAGGTTTGGCCTACCATTATATCGCGCCCTCATCAGATTTGGTGTACCCTTATGTCGTACCCTCACCATGCTTGGCCTATCATCATCTCGCGTACTCATCAGATTTGGCTTACCCTTTTCTCGTGTCCTCATCAGGTTTGGCCTATCATCATCTCGCGCCCTCATCAGGTTTTCCCTAACATCATCTCACGCACTCATCATGTTGGGCATTCCATCATCTCGCACCCTCATCAGGTTGGGTCCACCATTATATCGCGCCCTCATCAGAATTGGCGTACCCTTATCTCGCGCCCTCATCAGTTTTGGCCCATCACCATCTCAAGCCCTCATCAGGATTGGCGTACCCTTATCTCGCGCCCTCATCAGATTTGGCGTACTTTTATTTCTCGCCCTCATCAGATTTGGTCTACCATCATCTCGAGCCCTCATCAGGTTTGGCCTACCATCAACTCGCGCCCTTATCAGGTTTGGCCAATCCTTTCGCACCCTCATCAGGGTTGGCCAATCATCTCACGCCCTTATCAGATTTGGCGTAGCTTTATCTCGCGCCCTCATCAGGTTTGGCCTATCATCATCTTTCGTACTCATCAGGCTGGGCATTCCATCAACTCGCGCCCTCATTAGGTTTGGCCTATCATCATCTCGTGCCCCCTTCAGGTTTGGCCTACCATCTTTTCGCGCCCTCATCAGGTTTTGCCTATCATCATCTCGCGCCCTCATCAGGTGTGGCCAATCATCACCTCGCCCCCTCATCAGGATTTGCCTATCATCACCTCGTGCCCTTATCAGGATTGGCCTAACATCTTCTCACGCGCTCATCAGGTTTGGCCTTCCATCATCTTGCAGCCTCATCAGGTTTGGCCTTCCATCATCTCGCGGCCTTATCAGGTTTAGCCTATCATAATCTTGAACCCTCATCAGGTTTGGCTTACCATCATCTCACGCCCTGATGAGGTTTGGCCAATCATCATCTCGCACCCTCATCAGGTTTGGCCTATCATCATCTCGCGCTCTTATCAAGATTGGCCTAATATAATCTCACGCCCTCATCAGGTTTGGCCTTCCATCATTTTGAGGACTCATGAGGTTTGGCCTACCATCATCTCACGCCCTCATCAGGTAAGGCCAATCATCGCGAGCACTTATCAGATTTGGTGTAGCTTTTTCTCGTGCCCTCATCAGGATTGGCCTAACATCATTTTCCGTACTCATAAGGTTGGGCGTTCCATCTTCTCGCGCCCTCATCAGGTTTGGCCAAGCATTATATCGCACCCTCATCAGGTTTGGCCTATCATCATCTCGCGGACTCATGAGATTTGGCCTACCATCATCTCACACCCTCATCAGGATTGGTCTACCATCCTTTCTCACCCTCCTCAAGTTTGGCCTACCATCATCTTGCACTCACATCAGATTTGGTCTACTGTCATATCGCGCCCCGATCAGTTTTGACCTACCATCATCTCGCACCCTCATCAGGTTTGGCCTGTCATGATCTCAGGTTTGGCGTATCATTACGCGCCACTATCAGGTTTTGTTTACCATCATCTCGAGCCCTCTTCAGGTTAGCCCTACCATCATCTCGTGCCCTCATCAGATTTGGCGTAGTTTTATCTTGAGCCCTCATAAGGTTTGGCCTAACATCATCTCACGTACTCATCAGGTTGGGCACTCCATCATTTCACACCCTTATCAGGTTTGGCCTATCATCATTTTACGCATTCATCAGGTTTAGCCTATCATCATCTCGCACCCTCATCAGGTGTGTTTGGCCTAACATCATCTCACGTACTCATCAGGTTGGGCACTCCATCATTTCACACCCTTATCAGGTTTGGCCTATCATCATGTTGCGCATTCATCAGGTTTAGCCTATCATCATATCACACCCTCATCAGGATTTCCCTATCATCATCTCGTGCCCTTATCAGGATTGGCCTAACATCATCTCACGCACTCATCACATTTGGCATTCCATCATATCGAGTCCTCATCAGATTTGGCCTACCATCATCTCACGCCCTCATCAGGATTGGCCTACCATCAAGTCACGCCCTCATCAGATTTGGCGTACCCTTATCTCGCACCCTCATCAGGTTTGGCATATCATTATCTCACGCCCTCATAAGGTTTGGCATACCATCATCTCGCGTCATCTTCAGGTTTGGCCTACCATCATCTCTCAACCTCACCAGGTTTGGCCCACCATCATCTTGTGCCTTCATAAGGTTTGGCCTATCATCATCTCGCGCCCTCATCAGGTTTGGCCTATCATCATCTCGATCCCTCATCAGATTTGGCCTACCATCATCTCGCAACTTCATCAGGATTGGCCAATCATCATGTTGCGCACTCATCACGTTTGGCCTACCATCTCACGCCGACTTCAGGTTTGGCCTACCATCATCTCGCACCCTCATCAGATTTGGCATACCATCATTTCGCGCCCTCATCAGGTTTGGCCTAACATTATATCGCGCCCACATCAGGTTTAGCATATCTTCATCTTGCGCCCTCTTCAGGTCTGGCCTACCATCATTTCGCGCCCTCATCAGGTTTGGCCTACCATCACCTCGCGCCCCCTTCAGGTTTGGCCTATCATCATCTCGCGCCCTCATCAGGTGTGGCCTATCATCACCTTGTGCCCTTATCAGGATTGGCCTTATATCATCTCACGCCCTCATCAGGATGGCCTTCCATCATCTCGCGGCCTCATCAGGTTAGGCCTATCATAATCTCAAGCCCTCATCATGATTGGCCTACCATCATCTCATGCCCTCATCTTGTTTGTCCTACCATCATCTCGCGCCTTCTTCAGGTTGGGCCTATCATCATATCGAGCCCTCATCAGGTTTAGCCTATTATCATCTCAGGTATGGCCTATCTTCATCTCGCTCTCTCATCAGGTTTGGAGTATCATCATCTCGTGCCCTCATCAGGTTTGGCTTATCATCATCTCGATCCCTCATCAGATTTGGCCTACCATCATCTCGCGTCCTCATCCCATTTGGCCTATCATCTCGAGCACTTATCAGGTTTGGCCTACCATCATCTCGAGCCCTCTTCAGGTTTGTCCTACCATCATCTCGCGCCCTCATCAGATTTGGCAAAGCTTTATCTCGCGCCCTCATTAGGTTTGGCCTAACATCATCTCTCGTACTCATCAGGTTGAGCATTCCATCATCTCACGCCCTTATCAGGTTTGGCCTAACATAATTTCGCGCCCTCATCAGGTGTTGCCTATCATCACCTCGACCCCTCATCAGGATTTGCCTATCATCTCGTACTCTTATCAGGATTGGCCTAACATCATCTCACGCCGTCATCAGGTTTGGCCTTCCATCATCTCGAGCCCTCATCACATTTGGCCTACCATCATCTCACGCCCTCATCAGGTTTGGCCTTACCTCATCTCGTGCCCTCATCAGGTTTGGCTTACCATCATCTCGCACCCTCACCAGGTTTGGCCTACCATCATCTTATGCCTTAATCAGGTTTGGCCTTTCATCATCTCGATCCCTCATCAGATTACGCCTACTATCATCTCGTGACCTCATCAGGTTTGGCCAATCATCATCTCGCGCCCTAATCATGTTTGGCGTATCATCTCGCGCCCTTATCAGGTTTGGCCTACCATCATCTCGCGCCCTCATCAGATTTGGCATAGCTTTATCTCGCGCCCTCATCAGGTTTGGCCTAACATCATCTCACATACTCATCATGTTGGGCATTCCATCATCTCGCAACCTCATCAGTTTTGGCCTACCATTATATCGCGCCCTCATCAGATTTGGTGTACACTTATCTCGCGCCCTCACCATGTTTGGCTTATCATCTTCTCGCGTACTTATCAAATTTGTCGCACCCTTATCTCATGTCCTCATCAGGTTTGGCCTATCATCATCTCTCGCCCTCATCAGGCTTTGCCTAACATCATCTCACGTACTCATCAGGTTGGGCATTCCATCATTTAGCACGCTGATCAGGTTGGGTCCACCATTATATCGCGCCCTCATCAGATTTGGTCTATTCTTATCTCGCGCCCTCATCAGGTTTGGCCTATCATCATCTCGCGCCCTCATCAGATTTGGCGTACACTTATCTCGTGCCCTCATCAGTTTTGGCCCATCATCATCTCACGCCCTCATCAGGTTTGGGGTACCATCATCTCGCACCCTCTTCAGGTTTGGCCTACCATCTACTAGTGCCCTTATCAGATTTGGCGTACCTTTATCTCGCGCCCCTATCAGGTTTGGCCTACCATCATCTCGAGCCCTCATCAGGTTTGGCCTACCATCATCTCGCGCCCTTATCAGGTTTAGCCAATCATCTCGCGCCCTTATCAGATTTGGCGTATCTTTATCTCACGCCCTCATCAGGTTTAGCTTACATCATCTTTCGTACTCATCAGGCTGGGCATTCCATCATCTCGTGCCCTCATCAGGTTTGGCCTATCATCATCTCGCACCCTCTTCAGGTTTGGCCTATCATAATTTCACGACCTCATCAGATTTGGCATACCTTTATCTCGCGCCCTCTTCAGGTTTGGCCTACCATCATCTCGCACCCTCATCAGGTTTGGCCTACCATCATCTCGTGCCCTTATCAGGTTTGGCCAATCATCATCCCGCTCCCCCATCAGCTTTGGCCAATCATCTCGCGCCCTTTTCAGATTTGACTAAGCTCTATCTCGCGCCCTCATCAGGTTTGGCCTAACATCATCTCTCGTACTCATCAGGTTGGGCATTCCATCATCACGCACCCTCATCCGGTTTGGCCTAGTTTTATATCGCGCCCTCATCAGGTTTAGCATATCTTCATCTCGCGCCCTCTTCAAGTTTGGCCTACCATCATTTCGCGCCCTCATCAGGTTTGGCTTACCATCATCTCGCGCCCCCTTCAGGTTTGGCCTATCATCATCTCGCGCCCTCATCAGGTGTGGCCTGTCATCACCTCGCACCCTCATCAGGATTTGCCTATCATCACCTTGTGCCCTTATCAGGATTGGCCTTACATCATCTCACGCCCTCATAAGGTTGGCCTTCCATCATCTCGCGGCCTCATCAGGTTTGGCCTTCCATCATCTCGCGGCCTCATCAGGTTTGGCCTATCATAATCTCGAACCCTCATCAGGTTTGGCCAACAATCATCTCACTCCCTTATCAGGTTTGGCCTTCTATCATCTCGCGGACTCATCAGGTTTGGCCTGCCATCATCTCACGCCCTCATCAGGATTGGCCTACTATCCTTTCTCACCCTCCTCAAGTTTGGCCTACTATCATCTTGCACCCACATCAGATTTGGCCTACCATCATATCGCGCCCTGATCAGTTTTGGCCTACCCTCATCTCGCACCCTCATCAGGTTTGGCCTATCATCATCTCAGGTTTGGCGTATCAATCTTGTGCCCCATCAGGTTTGATTCATCATCATCTTGCACCTTCATCAGTTTTGGCCTACCCTCATCTCGTGCCCTCATCAGGTTTGGCCTAACATCATCTCAAGCCCTCATCATGATTGGCCTACCATCATCTCGTGCCCTCATCTTGTTTGGCCTTCCATCATCTCGCGCCTTCTTCAGGTTGGGCCTACCATCATCTCGAGCCCTCATCAGGTTTAGCCTATTATCATCTCAGGTATGGCCTTTCTTCATCTCGCTCTCTTATCAGGTTTGGGGTGTCATCATCTCGTGTCCTCATCAGGTTTGGCATATCATCATCTCGATCCTTCATCAGATTTGGCCTACCATCATCACGCGTCCTCATCCCGTTAGCCTATCATCTCGAGCACTTATCAGGTTTGGCCTACCATCATCTCGAGCCCTCTTCAGGTTTGTCCTACCATCATCTCGCGCCCTCATCAGATTTGGCAAAGATTTACCTCACACCCTCATTAGGTTTGGCCTAACATCATCTCACGTACTCATCAGGTTGGGCACTCCATGATTTCAATACCTTATCAGGTTTGGCCTATCATCATTTTGCGCATTCATCAGGTTTAGCCTATCATCATATCGCACCCTCATCAGGATTTCCCTATCATCATCTCGTGCCCTTATCAGGATTGGCCTAACATCATCTCACGCACTCATCACATTTGGCATTCCATCATATCGAATCCTCATCAGATTTGGCCTACCATCATCTCACGCCCTCATCAGGATTGGCCTACCATCAAGTCACGCCCTCATCAGATTTGGCGTACCCTTATCTCGCGCCCTCATCAGGTTTGGCATATCATCATCTCACGCCCTCATAAAGTTTGGCATACCATCATCTCGCGTCATCTTCAGGTTTGGCCTACCATCATCTCTCAACCTCACCAGGTTTGGCCCACCATCATCTTGTGCCTTCATCAGTTTTGGCCTATCATCATCTCGCGCCCTCATCAGGTTTGGCCTATCATCATCTCGATCCCTCATCAGATTTGGCCTACCATCATCTCGCAACTTCATCAGGATTGGCCAATCATCATCTTGCGCACTCATCACGTTTGGCCTACCATCTCACGCCGACTTCAGGTTTGGCCTACCATCATTTCGCACCCTCATCAGATTTGGCATACCATCATTTCGCGCCCTCATCAGGTTTGGCCTAGCATTATATTGCGCCCACATCAGGTTTAGCATATCTTCATCTTGCGCCCTGTTCAGGTTTGGCCTACCATCATTTCGCACCCTCATCAGGTTTGGCCTACCATCATCTCGCGCCCCCTTCAGGTTTGGCCTATCATCATCTCGCGCCCTCATCAGGTGTGGCATATCATCACCTTGTGCCCTTATCAGGATTGGCCTTATATCATCTCACGCCCTCATCAGGATGGCCTTCCATCATCTCGCGGCCTCATCAGGTTTGGCCTATCATAATCTCAAGCCCTCATCATGATTGGCCTACCATCATCTCATGCCCTCATCTTGTTTGGCCTACCATCATCTCGCGCCTTCTTCAGGTTGGGCCTATCATCATATCGAGCCCTCATCAGGTTTAGCCTATTATCATCTCAGGTATGGCCTATCTTCATCTCGCTCTATCATCAGGTTTGGAGTATCATCATCTCGTGCCCTCATCAGGTTTGGCTTATCATCATCTCGATCCCTCATCAGATTTGGCCTACCATCATCTCGCGTCCTCATCCCATTTGGCCTATCATCTCGAGCACTTATCAGGTTTGGCCTACCATCATCTCGAGCCCTCTTCAGGTTTGTCCTACCATCATCTCACGCTCTCATCAGATTTGGCAAAGCTTTATCTCGCGCCCTCATTAGGTTTGGCCTAACATCATCTCTCGTACTCATCAGGTTGGGCATTCCTTCATCTCACGCCCCTTATCAGGTTTGGCCTAACATAATTTCGCGCCCTCATCAGGTGTGGCCAATCATCATCTCGGGCCCTCACCAGATTTGACCTATCATCTTTTCGCGCCCTCATCAGGTGTTGCCTATCGTCACCTCGACCCCTCATCAGGATTTGCCTATCATCTCGTACCCTTATCAGGATTGGCCTAACATCATCTCACGCCGACATCAGGTTTGGCCTTCCATCATCTCGAGCCCTCATCACATTTGGCCTACCATCATCTCACGCCCTCATCAGGTTTGGCCTTCCCTCATCTCGCGCCCTCATCAAGTTTGGCTTACCATCATCTCGCACCCTCACCAGGTTTGGCCTACCATCATATTATGCCTTAATCAGGTTTGGACTATCATCATCTCGATCCCTCATCAGATTACGCCTACTATCATCTCGTGACCTCATCAGGTTTGGCCAATCATCATCTCGCGCCCTAATCATGTTTGGCCTATCATCTCGCGCCCTTATCAGGTTTGGCCTACCATCATCTCGCACCCTCATCAGATTTGGCCTACTATCATCTCGCGCCCTCATCAGATTTGGCGTAGCTTTATCTCGCGCCCTCATCAGGTTTGGCCTAACATCATCACATTCTCATCATGTTGGGCATTCCATCATCTCGCACCCTCATCAGTTTTGGCCTACCATTATATCGCGCCCTCATCAGATTTGGTGTACACTTATCTCGCGTCCTCACCATGTTTGGCTTATCATCTTCTCGCGTACTCATCAAGTTTGTCGCACCCTTATCTCATGTCCTCATCAGGTTTGGCCTATCATCATCTCGCGCCCTCATCAGGCTTTGCCTAACATCATCTCACGTACTCATCAGGTTGGGCATTCCATCATTTAGCACGCTGATCAGGTTGGGTCCACCATTATATCGCGCCCTCATCAGATTTGGTCTATTCTTATGTCGCGCCCTCATCAGATTTGGCCTATCATCATCTCGCGTCCTCATCCGATTTGGCGTACCCTTATCTCGTGCCCTCATCAGTTTTGGCCCATCATCATCTCACGCCCTCATCAGGTTTGGGGTACCATCATCTCGCACCCTCTTCAGGTTTGGCCTACCATCTACTAGTGCCCTCATCAGATTTGGCGTACCTTTATCTCGCGCCCCCATCAGGTTTAGCCAATCATCTCGCGCCCTTATCAGATTTGGCGTATCTTTATGTCACGCCCTCATCAGGTTTAGCTTACATCATCTTTCATTCTCATCAGGCTGGGCATTCCATCATCTCGCGCCCCCATCAGGTTTGGCCTATCATCATCTCGCACCCTCTTCAGGTTTGGCATATCATAATTTCACGACCTCATCAGATTTGGCATACCTTTATCTCGCGCCCTCTTCAGGTTTGGCCTACCATCATCTCGCACCCTCATCAGGTTTGGCCTACCATCATCTCGTGCCCTTATCAGGTTTGGCCAATCATCATCCCGCTCCCCCATCAGCTTTGGCCAATCATCTCGCGCCCTTTTCAGATTTGACTAAGCTCTATCTCGCGCCCTCATCAGGTTTGGCCTAACATCATCTCTCGTACTCATCAGGTTGGGAATTCCATCATCTCGCACCCTCATCCGGTTTGGCCTAGCATTATATCGCGCCCTCATCAGGTTTAGCATATCTTCATCTCGCGCCCTCTTCAGGTTTGGCCTATCATCATTTCGCGCCCTCATCAGGTTTGGCTTACCATCATCTCGCGCCCCCTTCAGGTTTGGCCTATCATCATCTCGCGCCCTCATCAGGTGTGGCCTGTCATCACCTCGCACCCTCATCAGGATTTGCCTATCATCACCGTGTGCCCTTATCAGGATTGGCCTTACATCATCTCACGCCCTCATCAGGTTGGCCTTCCATCATCTCGCGGCCTCATCAGGTTTGGCCTTCCATCATCTCGCGGCCTCATCAGGTTTGGCCTATCATAATCTCGAACCCTCATCAGGTTTGGCCAACAATCATCTCACCCCCTTATCAGGTTTGGCCTTCCATCATCTCGCGGACTCATCAGGTTTGGCCTGCCATCATCTCACGCCCTCATCAGGATTGGCCTACCATCCTTTCTCACCCTCCTCAAGTTTGGCCTACTATCATCTTGCACCCACATCAGATTTGGCCTACCATCATATCGCGCCCTGATCAGTTTTGGCCTACCCTCATTTCGCACCCTCATCAGGTTTGGCCTATCATCATCTCAGGTTTGGCGTATCAATCTTGTGCCCCATCAGGTTTGATTTATCATCATCTTGCACCTTCATCAGTTTTGGCCTACCCTCATCTCGTGCCCTCATCAGGTTTGGCCTAACATCATCTCAAGCCCTCATCATGATTGGCCTACCATCATCTCGTGCCCTCATCTTGTTTGGCCTACCATCATCTCGCGCCTTCTTCAGGTTGGGCCTACCATCATCTCGAGCCCTCATCAGGTTTAGCCTATTATCATCTCAGGTATGGCCTTTTTTCATCTCGCTCTCTTATCAGGTTTGGGGTATCATCATCTCGTGCCCTCATCAGGTTTGGCATATCATCATCTCGATCCCTCATCAGATTTGGCCTACCATCATCACGCGTCCTCATCCCGTTAGCCTATCATCTCGAGCACTTATCAGGTTTGGCCTACCATCATCTCGAGCCCTCTTCACGTTTGTCCTACCATCATCTCGCGCCCTCCTCAGATTTGGCAAAGCTTTATCTTGCACCCTCATTAGGTTTGGTCTAACATCATCTCACGTACTCATCAGGTTGGGCATTCCATCATCTCACGCCCTTATCAGGTTTGGCCTATCATCATTTCGCACCCTCATCAGGTGTGGCCAATCATCATCTCGAGCCCTCACCAGATTTGGCCTTTCATCTTTTCGCGCCCTCATCAGGTGTGGCCTATCATCACCTCGACCACTCATCAGGATTTGCCTATGATCTCGTGCCCTTATCAGGATTGGCCTAACATCATCTCATGCCCTCATCAGGTTTGGCCTTCCATCATCTCGAGTCCTCATCAGATTTGGCCTACCATCATCTCACGCCCTCATCAGGTTTGGACTACCATCATCTCCCGCTCTCATCAGATATGGCGTACCCTTATCTTGCGCCGTCATCAGGTTTGGCCTATCATCATCTCACGCCCTCATCAGGTTTGGCCTTCCCTCATCTCGCGCACTCATCAGATTTGGCCTACCATCATCTTGCACCCTCACCAGGTTTGGCCCACCATCATCTTATGCCTTCATCAGGTTTGGACTATCTTCATCTCGCGCCCTCATCAGGTTTGGCCTATCATCATCTCGATCCCTCATCAGATTACGCCTACTATCATCTCGTGACCTCATGAGGTTTGGCCAATCATCATCTCGCGCCCTCATCACGTTTGGCCTATCATCTCACGCCCTTATCAGGTTTGGCCTACCATCATCTCGCACCCTCATCAGATTTGGCCTACCATCATCTCGCGCCCTCATCAGATTTGGCGTAGCTTTATCTCGCGCCCTCATTAGGTTTGGCCTAACATCATCTCACGTACTCATCATGTTGGGCATTCCATCATCTCGCACCCTCATCAGGTTTGGCCTACCATTATATCGCGCCCTCATCAGATTTGGTGTACACTAGTGTTGAGCGAACATGCTCGACACTGCTCGGTACTTGCCCAAGCATCACGCTACTCGGGATGTTCGGCGAGCACCGAGCATTTCCGGGTTACTCGGGCGGGAGCTCGGGTCTCTGCCCTGCATGTTTGGCGCTCTTTACAGAGCCAATGAACATGCAGGGATTGCCAGCCAGTCACTGTAATGCTGCAGCCATGTTGGTTGTGGGCATTACAGTGATTGGCTGGCCGTACAGCGTCACCTCGAGTATTTAAAACGGTGCGCCGCCATCTTGGACACAGTCGCTCCGGATTAGACAGTGTAGGGACAGCGCTGCTGATTTAGGGAGAGATATAAACTGCGAAATAGTTAGTGTAGGGTCTGTAAAGGCTGCCAGAACAAACAAACAGTCCTTTTCAGGACTAATATCCATCCCAGATACCAGGCAGGCAGGCTGTATAGGAGACACAGTGGTCATACCAGCAAACGCTGCATTACAGTCCTGTGTGCTCCTGTTGCTGAAATTGCTGGACTTAGCACCAGGTGTCGGGGGCCAGGAAAAATCCTTTTTTTTTCATCTAAATCCTCCTTTTCTTTTCCTCCTTCACACTGTACAAATACCCGTCTTATTAACCTTTTGGTGTCCCCCCCCCCAAAAAAAGAGTGTCTCTGATTGTTCAGACACAAATATAACTGTTGAAAATAGTCTGGTGTAGGCTAGAGAAGCAGAATTGTTGTTTTGCACTTCCACGGTTCAAACCTCTGTATTATCCATTTTGGGCCATTTGTATCTAAAAAAAAAAACTGTTTGAGTGTGTCGCTCACTGTTCAGCCGCAAATATCTCTATTTAAAAAAGTGTGGTATACCCCAGTAAACAATAACTGTGGTTTTGCCATCCCACGGTAAAAAATCTCTATTATTCAGGTTTTGGTAGTTTTTTCCGTAAAGAAAAACAGTAGTGTCTCCTGACTGTTGTGACACAAAAATATATCTGTTGAAAATAGTCTTGTGTAGGCCCGACATCTCAGTGTGGTTTCGCAGTTCCACGGGTCAAATCGCTGTACTATCCAGTTTTGGGCCTTTGGTATCTAAAAAAAAAGCAGCTTGAGTGTGTCGCTCACTGTTCAGCCGCAAATATCTCTATTTAAAAAAGTGTGGTATACCCCAGTAAACAATAACTGTGGTTTTGCCATCCCACGGTAAAAAATCTCTATTATTCAGCTTTTGGTAGTTTTTTCCGTAAAGAAAAACAGTAGTGTCTCCTGACTGTTGTGACACAAAAATATATCTGTTGAAAATAGTCTTGTGTAGGCCCGACATCCCAGTGTGGTTTCGCAGTTCCACGGGTCAAATCTCTGTACTATCCAGTTTTGGGCCTTTGGTATCTAAAAAAACAGCAGTTTGAGTGTGTCGCTCACTGTTCAGCCGCAAATATCTCTATTTAAAAAAAAGTGGTATACCCCAGTAAACAATAACTGTGGTTTTGCCATCCCACGGTAAAAAATCTCTATTATTCAGCTTTTGGTAGTTTTTTCCGTAAAGAAAAACAGTAGTGTCTCCTGACTGTTGTGACACAAAAATATATCTGTTGAAAATAGTCTTGTGTAGGCCCGACATCCCAGTGTGGTTTCGCAGTTCCACGGGTCAAATCGCTGTACTATCCAGTTTTGGGCCTTTGGTATCTAAAAAAAAAGCAGTTTGAGTGTGTCGCTCACTGTTCAGCCGCAAATATCTCTATTTAAAAAAGTGTGGTATACCCCAGTAAACAATAACTGTGGTTTTGCCATCCCACGGTAAAAAATCTCTATTATTCAGGTTTTGGTGTTTTTTTCCGTAAAGAAAAACAGTAGTGTCTCCTGACTGTTGTGACACAAAAATATATCTGTTGAAAATAGTCTTGTGTAGGCCCGACATCCCAGTGTGGTTTCGCAGTTCCACGGGTCAAATCTCTGTACTATCCAGTTTTGGGCCTTTGGTATCTAAAAAAACAGCAGTTTGAGTGTGTCGCTCACTGTTCAGCCGCAAATATCTCTATTTAAAAAAGAGTGGTATACCCCAGTAAACAATAACTGTGGTTTTGCCATCCCACGGTAAAAAATCTCCATTATTCAGCTTTTGGTAGTTTTTTCCGTAAAGAAAAACAGTAGTGTCTCCTGACTGTTGTGACACAAAAATATATCTGTTGAAAATAGTCTTGTGTAGGCCCGACATCCCAGTGTGGTTTCGCAGTTCCACGGGTCAAATCGCTGTACTATCCAGTTTTGGGCCTTTGGTATCTAAAAAAAAAGCAGTTTGAGTGTGTCGCTCACTGTTCAGCCGCAAATATCTCTATTTAAAAAAGTGTGGTATACCCCAGTAAACAATAACTGTGGTTTTGCCATCCCACGGTAAAAAATCTCTATTATTCAGCTTTTGGTAGTTTTTTCCGTAAAGAAAAACAGTAGTGTCTCCTGACTGTTGTGACACAAAAATATATCTGTTGAAAATAGTCTTGTGTAGGCCCGACATCCCAGTGTGGTTTCGCAGTTCCACGGGTCAAATCGCTGTACTATCCAGTTTTGGGCCTTTGGTATCTAAAAAAATAGCAGTTTGAGTGTGTCGCTCACTGTTCAGCCGCAAATATCTCTATTTAAAAAAGTGTGGTATACCCCAGTAAACAATAACTGTGGTTTTGCCATCCCACGGTAAAAAATCTCTATTATTCAGGTTTTGGTGTTTTTTTCCGTAAAGAAAAACAGTAGTGTCTCCTGACTGTTGCGACACAAAAATATATCTGTTGAAAATAGTCTTGTGTAGGCCCGACATCCCAGTGTGGTTTCGCAGTTCCACGGGTCAAATTACTGTACTATCCAGTTTTGGGCCTTTGGTATCTAAAAAAAAAGCAGTTTGAGTGTGTCGCTCACTGTTCAGCCGCAAATATCTCTATTTAAAAAAGTGTGGTATACCCCAGTAAACAATAACTGTGGTTTTGCCATCCCACGGTAAAAAATCTCTATTATTCAGCTTTTGGCAGTTTTTTCCGTAAAGAAAAACAGTAGTGTCTCCTGACTGTTGTGACACAAAAATATATCTGTTGAAAATAGTCTTGTGTATGCCCGACATCCCAGTGTGGTTTCGCAGTTCCACGGGTCAAATCGCTGTACTATCCAGTTTTGGGCCTTTGGTATCTAAAAAAAAAGCAGTTTGAGTGTGTCGCTCACTGTTCAGCCGCAAATATCTCTATTTAAAAAAGTGTGGTATACCCCAGTAAACAATAACTGTGGTTTTGCCATCCCACGGTAAAAAATCTCTATTATTCAGCTTTTGGTAGTTTTTTCCGTAAAGAAAAACAGTAGTGTCTCCTGACTGTTGTGACACAAAAATATATCTGTTGAAAATAGTCTTGTGTAGGCCCGACATCCCAGTGTGGTTTCGCAGTTCCACGGGTCAAATCGCTGTACTATCCAGTTTTGGGCCTTTGGTATCTAAAAAAAAAGCAGTTTGAGTGTGTCGCTCACTGTTCAGCCGCAAATATCTCTATTTAAAAAAGTGTGGTATACCCCAGTAAACAATAACTGTGGTTTTGCCATCCCACGGTAAATAATCTCTATTATTCAGGTTTTGGTAGTTTTTTCCGTAAAGAAAAACAGTAGTGTCTCCTGACTGTTGTGACACAAAAATATATCTGTTGAAAATAGTCTTGTGTAGGCCCGACATCCCAGTGTGGTTTCGCAGTTCCACGGGTCAAATCGCTGTACTATCCAGTTTTGGGCCTTTGGTATCTAAAAAAAAAGCAGTTTGAGTGTGTCGCTCACTGTTCAGCCGCAAATATCTCTATTTAAAAAAGTGTGGTATACCCCGGTAAACAATAACTGTGGTTTTCCTCTTCCACGGTTCTAATCTACTAATTATTACCCTTTTTCCATTGATAGTGCAAGTGTAAGCTATTTTACTTCATTTACAATGGGCAAGGCGCGTGGCAAGGGACGTGGAAGTCGACGTTCTGGTGATGGTTCGTGCAGAGGACGGGGCCGTGGCCAAGGTGAAAATGTGCCACAACCAACAGCCACATCTTCTCGCTCCCACTTCTTGACCGAATTACTAGGGAAGCACAGAACAACACCAGTATTGAGAACTGATCAGTGTGAACAGGTTATTAATTGGATAGCAGATAATACTTCCAGTTACCTGGGCACCACCACCTCTGGTCTGTCTTCCACACGGTCAACTCTTAGTAGCCGTGAGTCTCGACCACATACTCCTCCTCACCCTGATGCTCCTTCCTCCCACCATGCCGAGTGTCGTCAGACAGCAAGTGATCCCACAATTGGACACTCTGAAGAGCTGTTCACTGTTCCATTTCCATATTTGGGTCCCTCGCCTGATACGCTTGAAGTGGTGGAAGAGGAGATCCCATGTTGCGATGCCCAAATATTTGAACAGCCACGGCCACAGGAAGTCGACGTTGGCAATCTGTCACAAGAGGTGGACGATGACGAGACACAATTGCCAGGAAGTGAGGAGGAGGATCGTGGTGCGCAAGTGGAAGAGGAGGAGGTGGTGGATGATCTTTTAACTGACCCAACGTGGAAGGAGGACATGCAGAGTGAGGCCAGCAGCACACAGGGGGAGGGAGGCACAGTACCCCAACAGGCAGGAAGAAGCAGTGTGGTGGCCGCAGACAGAAGGCAGGCAACCGTTCCCCATAACACCAACACGAGGGACGTTGCCAGTTTAAGTGGTAGGTCTTCCAGAGTCTGGAATTTTTTTAAAGACTCTGCTGATAACCCCAAAAAGGCCATATGTTCCACTTGCCATGCCAGCATCAGCAGGGGTGACAAAACTACCAGCCTGACCACCACCAGCATGATCAGGCACATGGCAGCAAAGCACCCGCCTTTGTGGGGCGAAACCCAGGGTCCACGACCAGTGTCAGCGGGTGTCACCACTGCTTCTTCCACTGTTGTGCGTGCAATAGAACCCCCTGTTGCGTGTGCAAGGCAATCCCCTGTCCATACTGCATGTAAAGATGCCCCCTCCTCTCAGTCTTCACTTGTTATGGCAGTTTCTCAAGAAACAGCATCAACGTCCACGTCCACGTCCCACCGCAGCGTTCAATTGTCCATATCCCAGACCTTTGAACGAAAGCGGAAATTCGCAGCTAACGCCCCACAGGCCACAGTCCTAAATTCGCACATTTCACGACTGCTTGCATTGGAAATGCTGCCTTTTAGGCTGGTGGAGATGGAATCCTTCCGCAATCTTATGGCGGTGGCTGTCCCTCGGTACTTGGTCCCCAGCCGACACTATTTTGCCCGGTGTGCCATCCCCGCACTACACAAGCACGTGTCCCAAAGCATCCTCCGTGCCCTCAACAATGCAGTTACTGGGAGAGTCCACCTGACAACGGACACGTGGACAAGTGCTTGTGGCCAGGGACGGTACATCTCTCTGACGGCACACTGGGTAAACATAGTGGAAGCCGGGACCCAGTCGGACCTTGGGACGGAACACATCCTCCCCACACCGAGGATTGCGGGCCCTATGTCAGTCAGAGTTGCCCCCACAGTGTACAGCTCCTGCGCATCCTCCTCCTCATGTTCAGCCTCCATCTCAGATATCACCACATCAGTTACAAGCTGGAAGCATTGCAGTACTGCCTCCGCCAAGCGGCAACAGGCTGTGCTGAAACTCATAAGCTTAGGTGATAAACCTCACACTGCTTGTGAGTTGTGGACAGCTGTGAAAGAGCAGGCAGATCTGTGGCTGAGACCGCTGAACCTACATCCCGGCATGGTCGTGTGTGACAATGGCCGTAACCTGGTGGCGGCTCTGAGGCGAGGTGAGATCACACACGTACCATGCCTGGCTCATGTGCTTAACCTCGTGGTTCAGCGGTTTCTTAAATTGTACCCCGAGTTGCCAGATCTGCTCGTGAAAGTACGCCGCCTGTCAGCTCATTTTCGCAAGTCGGCTACAGCTTCCGCCGCCCTTGCTGTGTTGCAGCAGCGTTTGCAGCTTCCGGCACACCGACTGGTGTGTGATGTCCCCACACGTTGGAACTCTACCCTCCACATGTTGCAAAGGATTTGTGAGCAGAAGAGAGCAGTTGTGGAGTACCAGCTGCAACAAGGCCGTCGATATTCAGGTCAGACTCCACACATAAGACCTCAGGAGTGGACCTGGATGTCTGACATATGTACCATCCTGACAAACTTTGAGGAGGCCACCAAGATGGTGAGTGGCGATGACGCCATCATTAGTGTCAGCATCCCACTTGTCTGTCATTTGCAACGCTCTCTGCAGAGAATTAAAGAGTAGGCATTGCAGCCAGAGTATGATGAGATGGATCAAGAAGCCGTAGCGGGCGATTACACACAGCCCAGCCTCATCTCATCCCAACGTGCATTGGGGGACCATGAGGGAGAGGCGGAGGAGGAGGAGGAGGAGGAAGAACAGGAGCTGCTATCATGCGTTGTAGACGGTAGTACCTGTACAAGTGTCATACCGTCGTTTCAGCGTGGGTGGCCTGAGGACAGGTGGGAGGAGGAAGAGGAGGAGGAGGAGGAGGAGGAGAGCATGGTCAGTCGTCATCTTGGTGAGGACACGGAAATCTTGCCCGTTACCAGTCTGGCACTTATCGCTGACTGTATGTTACGCTTCCTTAACCTTGACCCTCGCGTTGTCAAAATGTTGGGTGACAGTCATTACTGGTTGGTGACACTTGTAGACCCCCGCTACAAGGAGAACTTTCACTCTCTTATTCCTGAGGTGGAGAGGTCTACAAAAATGGGGCAATACCAGAAGGCCCTTGCTGCAGAACTCTTAAAAAAATTCAAATCTGAACACGCTAGCGGCAAAGGTCACAGTTCGTTGCCCAGCCAAGGCATACAGGCGAGAGAGATGCAACTCCAATCCAACAGAGGCAGGGGAACACTGTCAACATTCTGGGACAGTTTTCTGACACCCGCCCAGCTTACAGGCACTGAGGCGCGGGGTACTCTCACAAGGAGTTGAAAGTTTCAAAAGATGGTGAGGGAGTACCTTGCCGATCATACCAGCGTCCTCCGTGATTCCTCTGTGCCTTTTAATTATTGGGTATCCAAGCTGGACACTTGGAATGAACTCTCTCAGTACGCCTTGGAGGTCCTGGACTGCCCTGCCGCTAGCGTGTTATCGGAGCGTGTTTTTAGTGCCGCTGGGGGAATTATAACTGATAAGCGCACTCGCCTGTCAACTGACAATGCTGAAAAGCTGACACTTATCAAAATGAACAAGGGCTGGATTGGGCCAGACTTCTCATCACCACCAAATGACAGCAGAGTAACATAAAGTCAAATCCACTGTGTTATTTCGGGAGGTGTATTCACATGCACCGCTTCACACCCACACATGGGTATACGCTTCCTCGTTTCGGCTGTTTAATCTTCTTCTCCTTATCCTCAGCCTCCACCACCACTATACCACCAGGGTGCCAGCATTGCAAGTTCCTCCGTCCTTATTTTTGGCAGCTTTTGCTTGCAAGGCATAAGCAAATACTATGGGACACCCACTCCCCAATAATGGGACTTATGTTTGTAATATGCTGTACTGCATGGCTCTTATAAGGGGCATTGCAAGTTGCTCCATCCTAATTTTTGACAGCTTTTGCTGGGAAAGCATAAGCAAATACTATGGGACACCCACTCCCCAATAATGGGACTTATGTTTGTAATATGCTGTACTGCATGGCTCTTGTAAGGGGCATTGCAAGTTGCTCCGTCCTAATTTTTGGCAGCTTTTGCTGGGAAAGCGTAAGCAAATACTATGGGACACCCACTCCCCAATAATGGGACTTATGTTTGTAATAAGCTGCACTGCATGGCTCTTGTAAGGGGCATTGCAAGTTGCTCTGTCCTAATTTTTGGCAGCTTTTGCTGGGAAAGCATAAGCAAATACTATGGGACACCCACTCCCCAATAATGGGACTTATGTTTGTAATATGCTGTACTGCATGGCTCTTGTAAGGGGCATTGCAAGTTGCTCCGTCCTAATTTTTGGCAGCTTTTGCTGGGAAAGCATAAGCAAATACTATGGGACACCCACTCCCCAATAATGGGCCTTATGTTTGTAATATGCAGTACTGCATGGTTCTTGTAAGGGTCATTGCAAGTTGCTCCGTCCTAATTTTTGGCAGCTTTTGCTGGGAAAGCATAAGCAAATACTATGGGACACCCACTCCCCAATAATGGGATTTATGTTTGTAATATGCTGTACTGCATGGCTCTTGTAAGGGGCATTGCAAGTTGCTCCGTCCTAATTTTTGGCAGCTTTTGCTGGGAAAGCATAAGCAAATACTATGGGACACCCACTCCCCAATAATGGGACTTATGTTTGTAATATGCTGTACTGCATGGCTCTTGTAAGGGGCATTGCAAGTTGCTCCGTCCTAATTTTTGGCAGCTTTTGCTGGGAAAGCATAAGCAAATACTATGGGACACCCACTCCCCAATAATGGGACTTATGTTTGTAATATCCTGTACTGCATGGCTCTTGTAAGGGGCATTGCAAGTTGCTCCGTCCTAATTTTTGGCAGCTTTTGCTGGGAAAGCATAAGCAAATACCATGGGACACCCACTCCCCAATAATGGGACTTATGTTTGTAATATGCTGTACTGCATGGCTCTTGTAAGGGGCATTGCAAGTTGCTCCGTCCTAATTTTTGGCAGCTTTTGCTGGGAAAGCATAAGCAAATACTATAGGACACCCACTCCCCAATAATGGCACTTATGTTTGTAATATGCTGTACTGCATGGCTCTTGTAAGGGGCATTGCAAGTTGCTCCGTCCTAATTTTTGGCAGCTTTTGCTGGGAAAGCATAAGCAAATACTATGGGACACCCACTCCCCAATAATGGGACTTATGTTTGTATTATGCTGTACTGCATGGCTCTTGTAAGGGGCATTGCAAGTTGCTCCGTCCTAATTTTTGGCAGCTTTTGCTGGGAAAGCATAAGCAAATACTATGGGACACCCACTCCCCAATAATGGGACTTATGTTTGTAATATGCTGTACTGCATGGCTCTTGTAAGGGGCATTGCAAGTTGCTCCGTCCTAATTTTTGGCAGCTTTTGCTGGGAAAGCATAAGCAAATACTATGGGACACCCACTCCCCAATAATGGGTCTTATGTTTGTAATATGCTGTACTGCATGGTTCTTGTAAGGGTCATTGCAAGTTGCTCCGTCCTAATTTTTGGCAGCTTTTGCTGGGAAAGCATAAGCAAATACTATGGGACACCCACTCCCCAATAATGGGATTTATGTTTGTAATATGCTGTACTGCATGGCTCTTGTAAGGGGCATTGCAAGTTGCTCCGTCCTAATTTTTGGCAGCTTTTGCTGGGAAAGCATAAGCAAATACTATGGGACACCCACTCCCCAATAATGGGACTTATGTTTGTAATATGCTGTACTGCATGGCTCTTGTAAGGGGCATTGCAAGTTGCTCCATCCTAATTTTTGGCAGCTTTTGCTGGGAAAGCATAAGCAAATACTATGGGACACCCACTCCCCAATAATGGGACTTATGTTTGTAATATGCTGTACTGCATGGCTCTTGTAAGGGGCATTGCAAGTTGCTCTGTCCTAATTTTTGGCAGCTTTTGCTTGGAAAGCATAAGCAAATACCATGGGACACCCACTCCCCAATAATGGGACTTATGTTTGTAATATGCTGTACTGCATGGCTCTTGTAAGGGGCATTGCAAGTTGCTCCGTCCTAATTTTTGGCAGCTTTTGCTGGGAAAGCATAAGCAAATACTATGGGACACCCACTCCCCAATAATGGGACTTATGTTTGTATTATGCTGTACTGCATGGCTCTTGTAAGGGGCATTGCAAGTTGCTCCGTCCTAATTTTTGGCAGCTTTTGCTGGGAAAGCATAAGCAAATACCATGGGACACCCACTCCCCAATAATGGGACTTATGTTTGTAATATGCTGTACTGCATGGCTCTTGTAAGGGGCATTGCAAGTTGCTCCGTTCTAATTTTTGGCAGCTTTTGCTGGGAAAGCATAAGCAAATACTATGGGACACCCACTCCCCAATAATGGCACTTATGTTTGTAATATGCTGTACTGCATGGCTCTTGTAAGGGGCATTGCAAGTTGCTCCGTCCTAATTTTTGGCAGCTTTTGCTGGGAAAGCATAAGCAAATACTATGGGACACCCACTCCCCAATAATGGGATTTATGTTTGTAATATTCTGTACTGCATGGCTCTTGTAAGGGGCATTGCAAGTTGCTCCGTCCTAATTTTTGGCAGCTTTTGCTGGGAAAGCATAAGCAAATACCATGGGACACAACACTCCCCAATAATGGGACTTATGTTTGTAATATGCTGTACTGCATGGCTCTTGTAAGGGGCATTGCAAGTTGCTCCATCCTAATTTTTGGCAGCTTTTGCTGGGAAAGCATAAGCAAATACTATGGGACACCCACTCCCCAATAATGGGACTTATGTTTGTAATATGCTGTACTGCATGGCTCTTGTAAGGGGCATTGCAAGTTGCTCCGTCCTAATTTTTGGCAGCTTTTGCTTGGAAAGCATAAGCAAATACCATGGGACACCCACTCCCCAATAATGGGACTTATGTTTGTAATATGCTGCTCTGCATGTGACGCGCCCCCTGGGCCGTGTGTACACGTGTGTGGGATACCCGGTGCCGGGTCTCTGGGGTCTGTAGTCTCCGTGGCGGTGACCCGGTCCCGTGGCTCAGGCTGGTCAAACCAGTGGCAGTCTTTCTTAGGTTTTGAGGTTAATTGTCCGACTGCGCCACCCGTGGATTGCGGTCTGGGAGTACCACCGCTGCGAGGCAGATCGCTGAGGCTGGTGTTGTGTGCGCAGCATAGAATTGGATAACTCCCCTCGGGAGGAGTATAGCCTCAGGGCAGTGAGTGTGGATGATGGGGGTGATGGTGCACGAGCGCAGCAGGAATGACTCAGAGTCTTTGCAGTGCAGTTCAGGGTCTTTACTGATGATTATAAGGTAGACCCTCCCGGGAGTACTGGCTAGCATAAGAGGCCTGGTCAGTCTGTGAGCAAGCAGGAGTTCCCCTGGCCAGGTGGAGTTGTAGGCCTCCCCGTCTGTCCGCACTCTTCCTGGCTACCTTGCTGTAAGCGGGTAGAAGTAGCCCACGTCCCTGAGTGTACCGTGTAGTGCTCACCCGTATGGCTGGTGACTTGGGGCCTTCTGTTAGCCTCCGCTCCACAACGGCGGTGCTCGTCCCTTGCTTGTGACTGAGCCTCCGGGCTTCTATGGCCAGAGGACCTGAAATCCCCTGCTGGCTGGTTTCTGCTGCTGGATATATAAGTCCTCACAGCTTCGGACTCCTGTGTCCGATTCCTATTGTCTTCTGCCAGGGCGAGCTCTGCTCAGCTTCCAGCCTCTGGTCTTTAGCTCCTAGCTCCTACAGAGCTCCTTGCTGTTACTTTCCCTTGCTCTCACTCTGACTCTGACTGTTCTCTGACTCACTTAACCCCGCCCCAGATCCAGTTTATAAGGGCAGAATTCTCCCCTCCCAGGATTGGGGCAGGAGGATGTTTCATGTTTAAGGGATCCTGACCAGGAAACCTCCCACTTGCTCTCCGACGTAATATCTCTATTACTGTGGTGACCAGACCCCTGGGGTGCCACACATGGCTCTTGTAAGGGGCATTGCAGTTCCTCATAATTTTTGGAAAGCCTTCCATTCACTGCTTAGGCCAACAGTGCACGGGAGACCCAGTTGCTATAAATGGAAAAAAAGGTTTAGTTAACGCCCTCTGACCTCCATGTCATTTCCAAGGGGCATTGGAGTGGCTCGAAATTTTTGGTAGGCATTGCACTCACTGTATTCCCTATAACTGTGTAGCCGAACCGCTCCTTTTGTTACAGAAACATATCCTACAAGACATATCTGGTTGACTGGCCTGATATTGATGTGAATGGTCCCTGTTCCTCCTGCTCTTTCTCCTTTGCCACTACCTCATCCATCATTTATCACCTGAAGCTTTGTTTTAACGGAAGTCATAGAACTTGGATAGTAGCAGGAAAACATCCAGCAATCCTTGGAGGAGGTAGGATATGCGCCAAAACGCTGACCACCTCAGGCCTAGCCGCTACTACATACATGCGCTTGCATTACAAAAAAACAAAGCAGATGCTAACTTCTATCATCCTCATCATGCTCCTCACCTTGGCACTCTCAACTCCCCTGATGGAGAAGCCAGGGCCCACCGGAGGAGTCTGATAGTCTGGTGGGCTCGGCCAATGCTGCCCTAAAGCAGGCCAGGCTAAGAAAAGTGTGGGAAAGGTTACCGGGACAAATAGGGGTGGCTGGGGACCGAGTATTGGCACCCGGCCACCCCCTGGAGGCTGGGGAGCAAGCGGGGACACTCGGCCACCAGGCGGCTGGGGACTGAGTATGGATACCAGGCCGCCGACACAGCCATGGCGTGGTGGCCAGATTCCGCCTCCACATGCCTAAAAGGCCCAATTTAAAGTGCAAGCAAGCAGTATGGTATTGCAGCCTGGGGGTGGGTGGGTGGCAGGCTGCATACTTGCGCTTGCATTGCAAGGAATGGGAGAGGTACAATTGAACACTGCCCTGGGACAAGGACTTGAATGGGGATAGTTGCAAGTCTGCAACGACAGGTGCAAGGTGGGAGGCATCTTTGCATGTACCATGAACAGGGGTTTGGCATGCACACTCTACAGTGGAATAGGCTCTCCTTCCCACTAAATGCACTGGGGAGGGCACAGGTAATGTTTTGGTATACGCGCTTAATCTTATGTATAAGGCACACCAGGACAAATATGGGCGGCTGGGGACTGAGTATGGATACCTCGCTGCCGAAGCAGCCATGAGGTAGTGGCCAGCTTCGGCCTCCTCCAAACTAAAAGGCCCCATTTCAAGTGCAAGCTAGCAGTATGGAATTGCAGTATGGGGGTGGGTGGGTGGCAGGCTGCACACTTACACTTGCATTAAAAGAAAACATAGCAGATGCTAACTTCTGTCATCATCATCATGCTCCCCACCTTGGCACTCTCAACTCCCACTGGAGGAGTCTGGTTCTCTGGTGGGCTCGTCCAATGCTGCCTAAAGCAGGCCGGGCTAAGAAAAGTGTGTGGGACATGTTCCAAGGAGAAATAGGGGCGGCTGGGGACCGTTTATGGACACCCGGCTGCCCCCAGGCGGCTGGAGACCGTGTGTGGACACCCGGCTGCGGCGCTGCTGGGGACCGAGTATGGACACTCGGCCGCCGGGCAGCTGGGGACTGAGTATGGATTCCTGGCCGCCAACACAGCCATGACGTGGTGGCCGGATTCCGCCTCCACATGCCTAAAAGGCCCAATTTCAAGTTCAAGCAAGCAAGCAGTATGGTATTGCAGCCTGGGGGTGGGTGGGTGGCAGGCTGCATACTTGAGCTTCTATTGCAAGGAATGGGGGAGGTACAATTGAACACTGCCCTGGGACTAGAACTTGCATGGGGATAGTTGCAAGTCTGCATCTTCTGATGCTGAAAGGATCACTTATGATGGGCACACTTTTAGACAGTGACCTGGGAGTCAGAGATGCTTCCCGGGGTCTTCCCCATGCTTGTCTTTTCAGGACTTTATGCATGTGTCACAGAGCACATGGCCAGATAAGGTTGTAAATGTTAAAATGACATTTCACGGTGAATGCATTTGTCATAGTTGAAAGCAATACAAAAGTGCAAAAACGCATAAAAAATGCTACTTGTGAACATAGCCGAAGGTATGGAGGAGTATTTTTGTTTTTGGTCATTTATTTTAACTTATACACAAGTCTTTACCCTGGAAAGGATGTTCCTTAACATATTTCACAGGAAAAAAGTTTCACTTTCGTTTTTGAACGTTTTATTGTGAGCCTGTAAAAGTGGCTTAATACCTCTGACCACGTTGTTGACAGCAGTGATCTGGGGGTCAGAAATGCTTCCTGGGAGGATCCCCATGCTGTCCCCATGTCATTTGAGCACTGTCACTATCGTTTTGGGCACTTGTTAGGCTTTTAAAAGACTGCCGGGGGTGCCAACGCAAAAGTTCTCGAGTCTCCCATAGCCTAACATTGGGCCCGTTGCTCGGGTCGAGCACCCGAGTATCAGGGCGAGCTCGGCCCGAGCTTCGAGCACCCGAGCATTTTAGTGCTCGCTCAATACTAGAGTACACTTATCTCGCGCCCTCACCAGGTTTGGCTTATCATCATCTCGCGTACTCATCAAATTTGTCGGACCCTTATCTCGTGTCCTCATCAGGTTCGGCCTATCATCATCTCGCGCCCTCATCAGGCTTTGCCTAACATCATCTTACGTACTCATCAGGTTGGGCATTCCATCATCTTGCACCCTGGTCAGGTTGGGTCCACCATTATATCGCGCCCTCATCAGATTTGGGCTACTCTTATCTCGCGCCCTCATCAGGTTTGGCCTATCATCATCTCGTGCCCTCATCAGATTTGGCGTTCCCTTATCTCATGCCCTCATCAGTTTTGGCCTAACATCATCTCACGCCCTCATCAGCTTTGGCGTACCATCATCTTGCGCCCTCTTCAGGTTTGGCCTACCATCTACTAGTGCCCTCATCAGATTTGGCGTACCTTTATCTTGCGCCCTCATCAGGTTTGGCCTACCATCATCTCGTGCCCTCATCAGGTTTGGCCTACCATCATCTCGTGCCCTTATCAGGTATGGCCAATCATCATCTCGAGCCCTCATCAGGTTTGGCCAATCATCTCTATCCCTTATCAGATTTGACGTAGCTCTATCTCGCGCCCTCATCAGGTTTGGCCTAACATCATCTCTCGTACTCATCAGGTTGGGAATTCCATCATATCGCACCCTCATCAGGTTTGGCCTAGCATTATATCGCGCCCTCATCAGGTTTAGCATATCATCATCTCGCGCCCTCTTCAGGTTTGGCCTAACGTCATTTCGCGCCCTCATCAGGTTTGGCCTACCATCATCTCGCGCCCCCTTCAGTTTTGGCCTGTCATCATCTTGCGCCCTCATCAGGTGTGGCCTATCATCACCTCGCGCCCTCATCAGGATTTGCCTATCATCACCTCGTGCCCTTATCAGGATTGGCCTTACATCATCTCACGCCCTCATCAGGTTGGCCTTCCATCATCTTGCGGCCTCATCAGATTTGGCCTTCCATCATCTCGCGGCCTCATCAGGATTGGCCTATCATAATCTGAAACCCTAATCAGGTTTGGCCAATAATCATCTCACCCCCTTATCAGGTTTGGCCTTCCATCATCTCGCGGACTCATCAGGTTTGGCCTACCATCATCTCACGCCCTCACCAGGATTGGCCTACCATCCTTTCTCACCCTCCTCAAGTTTGGCCTACTATCATCTTGCACCCACATCAGATTTGGCCTACCATCATATCGTGCCCTGATCAGTTTTGGCCTACCCTCATCTCGCACCCTCATCAGGTTTGGCCTATCATCATCTCAAGTTTGGCATATCAATCTTGTGCCCCATCAGGTTTGATTTATCATCATCTCGCACCTTCATTAAATTTGGCCTATCATCATTTCGCGACCTCATGAGGTTTGGCTTATTATCATTTCCCATCCTCATCAGGTTTGGACTATCAACATCTCACGCCCTCATCTGGTTTGGCCTAATATCATCTCAAGCCCTCATCATGTTTGGCCTGCCATCATCTCGCGCCTTCTTCAGGTTGGTCCTATCATCATCTCGAGCCCTCATCAGGTTTAGCCTATTATCATCTCAGGTATGGCCTACCTTGATCTCGAGCTCTCATCAGGTTTGGAGTATCATCATCTCGTGCCATTATCAGGTTTGGCCTACCATCATCTCGCGCCCTCATCCTGTTTGGCCTATCATCTCGAGCACTTATCAGGTTTGGCCTACCATCATCTCGAGCCCTCTTCAGGTTTGTCCTACCATCATCTCGCACCCTCATCAGATTTGGCAAAGCTTTATATCGCGCCCTCATTAGGTTCGGCCTAACATCATCTCACCTACTCATCAGGTTGTGTTTTCCATCATCTGACGCCCTTATCAGGTTTGGCCTATCATCATTTCGCGCCCTCATCAGGTGTGGCCAATCATCATCTCAAGCCCTCACCAGATTTGGCCTATCATCATTTCGCGCCCTCATCAGGTGAGGCCTATCATCACCTCGAGCCCTCATCAGGATTTGCCTATCATCTCGTGCCCTTATCAGGATTGGCCCATCATAATCTCGAACTCTCATCAGGTTTGGCCTAGCATCATCTCACGTCCTCATGAGATTTGTCCAATCATCATCTCGCACGCTCATGCGGTTTGGCCAATCATGATCGCGCGCCTTCATCACTTTTGGCCTATCATCTCGCGCCCACTTCAGGTTTGGCCTACCATCATCTCGCGCCCTCATGAAATTTGGCCTGCCATCATCTCTAGCCCTCATCAGTAGCTTTATCTCGAGCCCTTATCACGTTTGGCCCACCATCATCTCGCGCCCTTCACAAGGTTTGGCCAATTATCTCGCGCCTTTATCAGATTTGGCGTAGCTTTATCTCGCGCCCTCATCAGGTTTGGCCTAGCATTATATCGCGCTCTCATCAGGTTTGGCCTATCATCATCTCGCACCCTCATCAGGATTGGTCTACCATCCTTTCTCACCCTCCTCAAATTTGGCCTACCATCATCTTGCACTCACATAAGATTTGACCTACCATCATATCGCGCCCTGATCCGTTTTGGCCTACCATCATCTCGCACCCTCATCAGGTTTGGCCTATCATCATCTCAGGTTTGGTGTATCATTCTTGTGCCCCATCATGTTTGATTTATCATCATCTCGCACCTTAATCAGATTTGGCCTATCAACATCTCGTGCCCTCAACAAGTTTAGCCAAACATCATCTCAAGCCCTCATCATGATTGGTCTACCATCATCTCGTGCCTTCATCATGTTTGGCCTACCATCATCTCTTGCTCTCATCAGGTTTGGCCTATCAACATCTAGCACCCTCACCAGGTTTGGCCCACCATCATCTTGTGCATTCATCAGGTTTGGACTATCATCATCTCGCGCCCTCATCACTTTTGGCCTATCATCTCATGCCCTTTTCAGGTTTGGCCTACCATCATCTCGCACCCTCTTCAGGTTTGTCCTACCATCATCTCGTGCCCTCATCAGATTTGGCGTAGCTTTATCTCGAACCCTCATCAGGTTTGGCCTAACATCATCTCACGCCCTTATCAGGTTTGGTCTATCATCATTTTGCATCTTCATCAGGTTTAGCCTATCATCATCTTGCACCCTCATCAGGTGTGGCCAATCATCATCTCGAGCCCTCACCCTATTTGGCCTATTATCATTTCGCGCCCTCTTCAGGTGTGGCCTATCATCACCTCATGCCCTCATCAGGATTTGCCTATCATTATCTCGTGCCCTTATCAGGATTGGCCTAACATCATCTCATGCCCTCATCAGGTTTGGCCTTCCATCATCTCGAGAACTTATCAGATTTGGTTTACTGTCATCTCGTGCCCTCATCAGGTTTGGTCTATCATCATCTCAAGCCCTCAACAGATTTGACGTAACCTTATCTCACGCCCTCATCAAGTTTAGCCTACCATCATCTGGAACACCAATCAAGCTTGGCCTACCATCATCTCGCGCCTTCATTAGGTTTGGCCTATCATTATCTCGCACCCTCATCAGGTCTGGCCTACCATCATCTCAGGTTTGGCCAACCATCATTTCGCGCCGTCATCAGGTGTGGCCTATTTTCACCTCGCGCCCGCAGCAGGATTTGCCTATCATTATCTCGTGCCATTATCAGGATTGGCCTAACATCATCTCACGCCCTCATCAGGTTTGGCCTTCCATCATCTCGCAGCCTCATCAGGTTTGGCCTTTCATCATCTCGCGGCCTCATCAGGATTGGCCTGCCATGATCTAGCGCCCTCATCAGGTTTGGCCTGCCATCATGTCACGCCCTCATCAAGTTTGGCCTACCGTCATCTCGCTCCCTCATCAGATTTGGCCTGCCATCATCTCGTGCCCTCATGAGATTTGGCGTAGCTTTCTCTTGCGCCCTCATCAGGTATGTCCTAACATCATCTCACGTACTCATCATGTTGGGCATTCCATCATCTCGCACCCTCATCAGGTTTGGCCCACAATTATATCTCGCCCTCATCAAGTTTGGCCTACCATCATATGGCGCACCAATCAGGCTTGTCCTACCATCTTCTCGTGCCATCATTAGGTTTGGCCTATCATCATCTCGCGAACTCATCAGGTCTGGCCTACAATCATCTCGGGTTTGGCCTACCATCATTTCGCGCCCTCATCAGGTTTGGCCTACCATCATCTCGCGCCATCTACAGGTTTAGCCTATCATCATCTCGCGCCCTCATCAGGTGTGGCCTATTATCACCTCGCACCCTGATCATGATTTGCCTATCATCATCTTGTACCCTTATCAGGATTGGCTTAACATCATCTCACGCCCTCATCAGGTTTGGCCTTCCATCATCTCCCGGCCTCATCAGGTTTGGCCTGTCATCATCTCACGGCCTCATCAGGTTTGGCCTGCATCATCTCGCGCCCTCATCAGGTCTGGCCTACCATCATCTCAGGTTTGGCCTACCACCATTTCGCGCCCTCATCAGTAAGGCCTACCATCATCTCGCACCCTCTTCAGGTTTAGCCTATCATCATCTCGTGCCCTCACGAGGTTTGTCCTATAATCATCTCGAGCCCTCATCAGGTATGGCCTATCATAATCTTGCACCCTCATCAGGTTTGGCCTATCATCATCTCACGCCATCATCAGGTTTGGCATACCATCATCTCGATGCCTCATCAGGTTTGGCCTGCCATCATCTCGCACCCTCATCAAGTTTGGCCTACCATCATCTGGCGCACCAATCAGGTTTGGCCTACCATCATCTCTTGCCATCATTAGGTTGGGCCTATCATTATATCGCGCCCTCATCAGGTCTGGCCTGCCATCATCTTAGGTTTGGCCTACCATCATTTCGCACCTTCATCAGGTTTGGCCTAACATCACCTCGCACCCTCATCAGGATTGCCTACCATCATCTCCTGCCCTCATCAAGTTTGGCCTACCATCATCTCGCGCCCTCTTCAGGTTTAGCCTATCATCATCTCGCGCCCTCATCAGGTGTGGCCTATTATTACCTCGCACCCTGATCAGGATTTGCCTATCATCATTTTGTGCCCTTATCAGGATTGGCCTGACATCATCTCACGCCCTCATCAGGTTTGGCCATCCATCGTCTCGCGGCCTCATCAGGTTTGGCCTGTCATCATCTCGCGGCCTCATCAGGTTTGGCCTGCCATCATCTCGCGCCCTCATCAGGTCTGGCCTACCATCATCTCAGGTTTGGCCTACCATGATTTCACGCCCTCATCAGTTAGGCCTACCATCAGCTCGCGCCCTTTTCAGGTTTAGCCTATCATCATCTCGTGCCCTCTCCAGGTTTGTCCTATAATCATCTCAAGCCCTCATCAGGTATGGCCTATCATAATCTCGCACCCTCATCAAGTTTGGCCTACCATCATCTGGTGCACCAATCAGGCTTGGCCTATCATCATCACTTGCCATCATTCGGTTTGGCCTATCATTATATTGTGCCCTCATCAGGTCTGGCCTGCCATCATCTCAGGTTTGGCCTACCATCATTTCGTGCCCTCATCAGGTTTGGCCTATCAACATATTATTGTGCCCTCATCAGGTTTGGCCTAACATCATCTCGTGCCCTCATCATGTTTGGTCTACCATCATCTCGCGCCTTCTTCAGGATTGGCCCACCATCATCTTGTGCCTTCATCAGGTTTGGACTATCATCATCTCACGCCCTCATCAGGTTTGGCCTATCATCATCTCGATCCCACATCAGATTACGCCTACCATCATTTCGTGACCTCATCAGGTTTAGTTTATTATCATCTCAGGTATGGCCTATCTTCATCTCGCGCTCTCATCACGTTTGGCCTATCATCATCTCGCACCATCACCAGGTTTGGCCCACCATCATCTTGTGTCTTCATCAGGTTTGGACTATCATCATCTTGCGCCCTCATCAGGTTTGGCCTATCGTCATCTCGATCCCTCATCAGATTTGTCCTACCATAATCTCGCGCCCTCATCAGGTTTGGCCAATCATCATCTCACACCATCACCACGTTTGGCCTAGCATCTATTGCCCTTATCTGGTTTGGCCTACCATCATCTCGCGCCCTCTTTAGGTTTGTCCTACCATCATCTGCTGCCCTCATTAGATTTGGCGTAGCTTTATCTCGTGCCCTCATCTGGTTTGGCCTGCCATCATCTTGCGCCCTCATCAAGTTTGAGCTACCATCATCTGGCGCACCAATCAGGCTTAGCTTACCATCTTCTCGCGCCATCATTAGTTTTGCCTATCATCATCTCGCGCCCTCATCAGGTCTGGCCTACCATCGTCCCAAGGTTTGGCCTACCATCATTTCGCGCCCTAATCAGGTTTGGCCCACCATCATCTCGCGGCTTCATCAGGTTTGGCCTTCCATCAACTCACGGCCTCATCAAGTTTGGCCTACCATCATCTGGCGCACCAATCAGGCTTGGCCTACCATCATCTCTTGCCATCCTTAGGTTTGGCCTTTCATCATATCGCGCCCTCATTAGGTCTGGCCTACCATCATATCGCACCCTCATCAGGTGTGGCCTAACATCACCTCGCGCCCTCATCAGGATTTGCCTATCATCACCTCGTGCCCTTATCAGGATTGGCCTAACATCATCTCACGCCCTCATCAGGTTGGGCCTTTCATCATCTCGCGGCCTCATCAGGTTTGGCCTTCCATTATCTCGAGGCCTCATCAGGTTTGGCCTATCATAATCTCTAACCGTCATCAGGTTTGGCCTAAAATCATCTCACGCCCTCATGAGGTTTGGCCAATCATCATCTCGCACCCTCATCAGGTTTGGCCTATCATCATCTCACGCTCTCATCAGGATTGGCCTAACATAATCCCACGCCCTCATCAGGTTTGGCCCTCTATCATCTTCCTGACTCATCAGGATTGGCCTACCATCCTTTCTCACCCTTCTCAAATTTGGCCTACCATCATCTTGCCCCCACATCAGCTTTGGCCTACCTTCATATCGCGCCCTGATCAGTTTTGGCATACCATCATCTCGCACCCTCATCAGGTTTGGCCTTCCATCATCTCGTGGCCTCATCAAGTTTGGCCTACCATCATCTGGTGCACCAATCAGGCTTGGCCTACCATCATCTCGTGCCATCCTTAGGTTTGGCCTATCATCATATCGCGCCCTCATCAGGTCTGGCCTGCCATCATCTCAGGTTTGGCCTACCATCATTTCGCGCCCTCATCAGGTTTTGCCTAACATCATCTCACATACTCAACAGGTTGGGCATTCCATCATCTCGCACCCTCATCTGGTTGGGTCCACCATTATATCGTGCCCTCATCAGATTTGTCGTACCCTTATCTCGCACCCTCATCAGGTTTGGTCTATCATTATTTCGCGCCCTCATCAGTTTTTGCATACCCTTATCTCGCATCCTCATCAGTTTTGGCCCATCATCATGTCACACCCTCATCAGGTTTGGCGTACCATCATCTCACGCCCTCATGAGGTTTGGCCAAACATCATCTCGCACCCTCATCAGGTTTGGCCTACCATCATCTTGCGCCCTCATTAGGTTTGACCTAACATCATCTCACGCCCTCATCAGGTGTGGCCCATCATCATCTTGAGACCCCCACCAGATTTGGCCTAACATCAATGTGCGCCCTCATCAGGTGTGGCCTAGCATCACCTCGCGCCATCATCAGGATTTGCCTATCATCATCTCATGCCCTTATCAGGATTGGCCTAACATCATCTCGCGGCCTCATCAGGTTTGGCCTTCCATCATCTCGCGGCCTCATCAAGTTTGGCCTACCATCATCTGGCGCATCAATCAGGCTTGGCCTACCATCATCTCATGCCATCCTTAGGTTTGGCCTATCATCATATCGCGCCCTCATTAGGTCTGGTCTGCCATTATCTCAGGTTTGTCCTACCATCATTTCGTGCCCTCATCAGGTGTGGCCTGTCATCACCTCGCGCTCTCATCAGGATTTGCCTATCATCACCTCGTGCCCTTATCAGGATTGACCTAACATCATCTCACGCCCTCATCAGGTTGGGCCTTCCATCATCTCGCGGCCTTATCAGGTTTGGCCTATCATAATCTTGAACCCTCACCAGGTTTGGCCCACCATCATCTTATGCCTTCATCAGGTTTGGACTATCATCATCTCACGCCCTCATCAGGTTTGGCCTATCATCATGTCGATCCCTCATCAGATTACGCCTACCATCATTTCGTGACCTCATCAGGTTTGGACAATCATCATCTCGCGCCCTCATCAGATTTGGAGTAGCTTTATCTCGCACCCTCATCAGGTTTGGCCTAACATCATCTCACGTACTCATCATGTTGGGCATTCCATCATCTCGCACCCTCATCAGGTTTGGCCTACCATTATATTGCGCCCTCATCAGTTTTGGTGTACCCTTATCTCATGCCACCACCAGGTTTGGCCTATCATCTCGCGTACTTATCAGATTTGGCGTACCCTTATCTCGTGTCCTCATCAGGTTTGGCCTATCATCATCTCGCGCCCTCATCAGGTTTTGCCTAACATCATCTCACGTACTCATCAGGTTGGGCATTCCATCATCTCGCACCCTCATCAGGTGGGGTCCACCATTATATCGCGCCCTCATCAGATTTGGTGTACCCTTATCTCGCGCCCTCATCAGGTTTGGCCTATCATCATTTCGCACCCTCATCAGATTTGGCGCACCCTTATCTCGCACCCTCATCAGTTTTGGCCCATCATCATGTCATGTCCTCATCAGGTTTGGCGTACCATCATCTTGCACCCTCTTCAGGTTTGGCCTACTATCTATTAGTGCCCTCATCAGATTTGGCGTACCTTTATCTCGCGCCCTCATCAGGTTTGGCCTACCATCATCTCGAGCCTTCATCAGGTTTGGCCTATCATTATCTCGAACACCCATGAGGTTTGGCCTACCATCATCTCAAGCCCTCATGAAGTTTGGACAATCATCATCTCGCACCATCATCAGGTTTTGCCTATTATCATCTGGCGCCTTCTTTAGGATTGGCCTAACATAATCTCATGCCCTCATCAGGTTTGGCCTTCCATCATCTCGCAGACTCATCAGGTTTGGCCTACCATCATCTCACGCCCTCATCACGTTTGGCCTATCGTCTCTTACCCTCCTCAAGTTTGGCCTACTATCATCTTGCACCCACATCAGATTTGGCCTACCATCATATTGCACACTGATCAGTTTTGGCCTACCCTCATCTTGCACCCTCATCAGGTTTGAACTATCATCATTTCTTGACCTCTTCAGGTTTGGCTTATCATTTCCTGTCCTCATCATGTTTGGACTTTCAACATCTCACGCCCTCATCAGGTTTGGCCTAACATCATCTCAAGCCCTCATCACGATTGGCCTACTATCATCTCATGCCCTCATCATGTTTGGCCAACCATCATCTCGCGCATTCTTCAGGTTGGGCCTATCATCATCTCGAGCCCTCATCAGGTTTAGCCTATTATCATTTCAGGTATGGCCTATCTTCATCTCGCACCCTCAACAGGTTGGGTCCACCATTATATCGCGCCCTCATCAGATTTGGCATACCCTTATCTCGCGCCCTCATCAGGTTTGGCCAATCATCATCTCGAGCCCTCATCAGATTTGGAGTACCCTTATCTCATGCCCTCATCAGTTTTGGCCCATCATCATCTCACGGCCTCATCAGGTTTGGCCTACCATCATCTCGCACCCTCATAAGATTTGGCGTACCCTTATCTAGTGCACTCATCAGGTTTGGCCTATCATCATCTCGCGCCCTCATCAGATTTGACGTACCCTTATCTCGCGCCCTCATCAGGTTTGGCCTATTATCATCTCACGCCCTGTTCAGGTTTGGCCTTCCATCATCTCGCGCACTCATCAGGTTTGGCCTACCATCATCTCGCACCCTCACCAGGTTTGGCCCACCATCATCTTATGCCTTCATCAGGTTTGGACTATCATTATCTCACGCCCTCATCAGGTTTGGCCTATCATCATCTCGATCCCTCATCAGATTATGCCTACCATCATCTTGTGACCTCATCAGGTTTGGCCAATCATCATCTCGCGCTCTCATCACGTTTGGCCTATCATCTCGCGCCCTTATCAGGTGTGGCCTAACATCATCTCGCGCCCTCATCAGATTTGGCCTACCATCATCTCGCGCCCTTATCAGATTTGGTGTAGCTTTATCACGCGCCCTCATCAGGATTGGCCTATCATCATTTCGCGCCCTCATCAGTTTTGGTGTACCGTTATCTCGCATCCTCATCAGTTTTGGCCCATCATTATGTAACGCCCTCATCAGGTTTGGCGTACCATCATCTCGCACCCACTTCAGGCTTGGCCTACCATCTATTAGTGCCCTCATCAGATTTGGCGTACCTTTATCTTGCGCCCTCATCAGGTTTGGCCTACCATCATCTCACGCCCTCATGAGGTTTGGCCAATCATCATCTCGCACCCTCATCAGGTTTGGCCTACCATCATCTCACACCCTCATCAGGTGTGGCCCATCATCATCTCGAGACCCCCACCAGATTTGGCCTAACATCAATGTGCGCCCACATCAGGTGTGGCCTAGCATCACGTCGCGCCATCATCAGGATTTGCCTATCATCATCTCGTGCCCTTATCAGGATTGGCCTAATATCATCTCGCGGCCTCATCAGGTTTGGCCTTCCATCATCTCGCGGCCTCATCAAGTTTGGCCTACTATCATCTGGCGCACCAATCAGGCTTGGCCTACAATCATCTCATGCCATCCTTAGGTTTGGCCTATCATCATATCGCGCCCTCATTAGGTCTGGCCTGCCATCATCTCAGGTTTGGCCTACCATCATTTCGTGCCCTCATCAGGTGTGGCCTGTCATCACCTCGCGCCCTCATCAGTACTTGCCTATCATCACCTCGTGCCCTTATCAGGATGGACCTAACATCATCTCACGCCCTCATCAGGTTTGGCCTTCCATCATCTCGCGGACTCATCAGGTTTGGCCTATCATAATCTTGAACCCTCACCAGGTTTGGCCCACCATCATCTTATGCCTTCATCAGGTTTGGACAATCATCATCTCACGCCCTCATCAGGTTTGGCCTATCATCATCTCGATCCCTCATCAGATTACGCCTTCCATCATTTCGTGACCTCATCAGGTTTGGCCAATCATCACCTCGCACCCTTATAACGTTTGGCCTATCATCTCGCGCCCTTATCAGGTTTGGCCTACCATCATCTCGCGCCCTCATCAGATTTGGCCTACCATCATCTCGCGCCCTCATCAGATTTGGCGTAGCTTTATCTCGCACCCTCATCAGGTTTGGCCTAACATCATCTCACGTACTCATCATGTTGGACATTCCATCATCTCGCACCCTCATCAGGTTTGGCCTACCATTATATCGCGCCCTCATCAGATTTGGTGTACCCTTATCTCGTGCCCTCACCAGGTTTGGCCTATCATCTCGCGTACTTATCAGATTTGGCGTATCCTTATCTCATGTCCTCATCAGGTTTGGCCTATCATCAACTCGCGCCCTCATCAGGTTTTGCCTAACATCATCTCACGTACTCATCAGGTTGGGCATTTTATCATCTCGCACCCTCATAAGGTGGGGTCCACCATTTTATCGCGCTCTAATCAGATTTGGCGTACCCTTATCTCGCGCCCTCATCAGGTTGGCCTATCATCATCTCAGATTTGACGTATCATTCTTGCACCCTCATCAGGTTTGGCCTACCATTATATCACGCCCTCATCTGATTTGGTGTACCCTTATCTCGCGACCTCACCACGTTTGGCCTATCATCATCTCGCGTACTCATCAGGTTTTGCCTAACATCATCTCACGTACTCATCAGGTTGGGCATTCCATGATCTCTCACCCTCATCAGGTTGGGTCCACCATTATATCGCACCCACATCAGATTTGACATACCCTTATCTCGCGCCCTCATCAGGTTTGGCCAATCATCATCTCGAGCCCTCATCAGATTTGGAGTATCCTTATCTCATGCCCTCATCAGTTTTGGCCCATCATCAACTCACGCCCTCATCAAGTTTGGCGCACCATCATCTCGCACCCTCTTCAGGTTTGGCCTTCCATCTACTAGTGCCCTCATCAGATTTGGCGTACCTTTATCTCGTGCCCTAATCAGGTTTGGCCTACCATAATTTTGAGCTCTCATCAAGTTTGGCCTACCATCATCGCGCGTCCTTATCAGGTCTGGCCAATCATCTCGTGCCCTCATCAGGTTTGGCCAATCATCTCGTGCCCTTAGCAGATTTGGCGTAGCTTTATCTCGCGCCCTCATCAGGTTTGGCCTATCATCATCTTGCGCCCTCTTCAGGTTTGGCCTACCATCATTTCGCGCCCTCATCAGGTTTGGCCTATCATCATCTCGCACCCTCATCAGGTGTGGCCTCTCATCACCTCGCGCCATCATCAGGATTTGCCTATCATCGCCTCGTGCCCTCATCAGGATTGGCCTAACATCATCTCACGCGCTCATCGGGTTTGGCCTTCCATCATCTTGCAGCCTCATCAGGTTTGGCCTTCCATCATCTCGCGGCCTTATCAGGTTTGGCCTATCATAATCTTGAACCCTCATCAGGTGTGGCCTACCATCATCTCACGCCCTCATGAGGTTTGGCCAATCATCATCTCGCACCCTCATCAGGTTTGGCCTATCATCATCTCGCGCCCTCATCAGGATTGGAGTAACATAATCTCACGCCCTCATCAGGTTTGGACTTAAATCATCTCGCGGACTTTTCAAGTTTGGCCTACCATCATCTCATGCCCTCATCAGGTTTGGCCAATCATCTCGAGCCCTTATCAGATTTGGTACAGCTTTTTCTCGCGCCCTCATCAGGTTTGGCCTAACATCATTTTCCGTACTCATCAGGCTGGGCATTCCATCATCTCGCGCCCTCATCAGGATTGGCCTAGCATTATATCGTGTCCTCATCAGGTTTGGCCTAAAAACATCTCGCGGACTCATTAAGTTTGGACTACCATTATATCACGCCCTCATTAGGATTGGTCTACCATCCTTTCTCACCCTCCTCAAGTTTGGCCTACCATCATCTTGCACTCACATCAGATTTGGCCTACCATCATATCGCGCCCCGATCAGTTTTGGACTACCATCATCTCGCACCCTCATCAGGTTTGGCCTATCATCATCTCAGGTTTGGCATATCATTCTTGTGCCCCATCAGGTTTGATTTATCATCATCTCGCACCTTCATCAGATTTGGCCTATCATCATCTCGTGACCTCATCAGGTTTGGCTTATTATCATTTCCTGTCCTCATCTGGTTTGAACTATCAACATCTCACGCCCTCATCAGGTTTGGCCAAACATCATCTCAAGCCCTCATCATGATTGGCCTACCATCATCTTGTGCCTTCATCATGTTTGGCCTATCATCATTTCGCGCCCTCATCAGGTTTAGCCTATTATCATCTCGCACCCTCATCAGGTGTGGCCAATCATCATTTTGAGCCCTCACCAGATTTAGCTTATCATCATTTTGCACCCTCATCAGGTGTGGCCTATCATCACCTTGCGCCCTCATCAGGATTTGCCTATCATCTCGTGCCCTTATCATTATTGGCCTAACATCATCTCACGCCCTCATCAGGTTTGGCCTTCCATCATCTCGAGTCCTCATCAGATTTGGCGCACCCTTATCTCGCGCACTCATCAGGTTTGGCCTATCATCATCTTGCGCCCTCATCAGATTTGGCATACCCTTATCTCACGCCGTCATCAGGTTTGGCCTATCATCATCTCATGCCCTCATCAGGTTTGGGCTTCCATCATGTCGCGCCCTCATCAGGTTTGACATACCATCCTCTCGCGTCATCTTCAGGTTTGGCCTACCATCATCTCGCACCCTCACCAGGTTTGGCCCACCATCATCTTATGCCTTCATCAGGTTTGGACTATCGTCATCTCGTGACCTCATCAGGTTTGGCCAATCATAATCTCGCACCCTCATCATGTTTGGCCTATCATCTAGCACCCTTATCAGGTTTGGCCTACAATCATCTCGCGTCCTCATCGGATTTGGCCTACCATCATCTCGTGCCCTCATCAGATTTGGCGTAGCTTTATCTCGCGCCCTCATCAGATTTGGCCTAACATCATCTCACGTACTCATCATGTTGGGCATTCCATCATCTCGCACCCTCATCAGGTTTGGCCTACCATTATATCGCGCCCTCATCAGATTTGGTGTACCCTTAACTCGTGCCCTCACCAGGTTTGGCCTATCATCATCTCGCGTACTCATCAGATTTGGCTTACCCTCTTCTCCTGTCTTCATCAGGTTTGGCCTATCATCATCTCGCGCCCTCATAAGGTTTTCACTACCATCATCTCGTGCCTTCATCAGATTTGGCGTAGCTTTATCTCGCGCCCTCATCAGATTTGGCCTAACATCATCTCACGTACTCATCATGTTGGGCATTCCATCATCTCGCACCCTCATCAGGTTGGGTCCACCATTATATCACGCCCTCATCAGATTTGGCGTACCCTCATCTCGCGCCCTCATCAGGTTTGGCCTATCATAATTTCACGCCCTCATCAGATTTGGCGTACCCTTATCTCGCGCCCTCATCAGTTTTGGCCCATCATCATCTCACGCCCTCATTAGGATTGGCGTAGCCTTATCTCGCGCCCTCATCAGATTTGGCGTACTTTTATCTCGCGCCCTCATCAGGTTTGGTCTACCATCATCTCGAGCCCTCATCAGGTTTGGCCTACCATCAACTCGCGCCCTTATCAGGTTTGGCCAATCATCTCGCGCCCTCATCAGGGTTGGCCAATCATCTCACGCCCTTATCAGATTTGGCGTAGCTTTATGTCGCGCCCTCATCTGGTTTGGCCTATCATCATCTTTCATACTCATCAGTCTGGGCATTCCATCATCTCGCGCCCTCATCAGGTTTGGCCTATCATCATCTCGCGTCCTCATCAGGTGTGGCCAATCATCAACTTGCGCCCTCATCAGGATTTGCCTATCATCACCTCGTGCCCTTATCAGGATTGGCCTAACATCTTCTCACGCGCTCATGAGGTTTGGCCTACCATCATCTTGCAGCCTCATCAGGTTTGGCCTTCCATCATCTCGCGGCCTTATCAGGTATGGCCTATCATAATCTTGAACCCTCATCAGGTTTGGTTTACCATCATCTCACGCCCTCATGAGGTTTGGCCAATCATCATCTCGCACTCTCATCAGGTTTGGCCTATCATCATCTCGCGCCCTTATCAAGATTGGCCTATCATAATCTCACGCCCTCATCAGGTTTGGCCTTCCATCATGTTGAGGACTCATGAGGTTTGGCCTACCATCATCTCACGCCGTCATCAGGTTAGGCCAATCTCGAGCACTTATCAGATTTGGTGTAGCTTTTTCTCACGCCCTCATCAGGTTTGGCCTAACATCATTTTCCGTACTCATCAGGTTGGGCATTCCATCTTCTCGCGCCCTCATCAGGTTTGGCCTAGCATTATATTGCACCCTCATCAGGTTTGGCCTATTATCATCTCGCGGACTCATCAGGTTTGGCCTACCATCATCTCACACCCTCATCAGGATTGGTCTACCATCCTTTCTCACCCTCCTCAAGTTTGGCCTACCATCATCTTGCACTCACATCAGATTTGGCCTACCATCATATCGCGCCCCGATCAGTTTTGACCTACCATCATCTCGCACCCTCAGTAGGTTTGGCCTATCATCATCTCAGGTTTGGCGTATCATTCTTCTGCCCCATCAGGTTTGATTTATCATCATCTCGCACCTTCATCAGATTTGGCCTATCATCATCTCGCGCCCTCGTCATGTTTGGCCAAACATCATCTCAAGCCCTCATATGACTGGCCTACCATCATCTCGTGCCTTCATCATGTTTGGCCTACCATCATCTCGCGCCCTCATCACGTTTGGCCTATCACCACGCGCCTTTATCAGTTTTCGTCTACCATCATCTCGAGCCCTCTTCAGGTTAGCCCTACCATCATCTCGTGCCCTCATCAGATTTGGCGTAGTTTTATCTCGAGCCCTCATAAGGTTTGGCCTAACATCATCTCACGTACTCATCAGGTTGGGCACTCCATCATTTCACACCCTTATCAGGTTTGGCCTATCATCATTTTGCGCATTCATCAGGTTTAGCATATCATCATCTCGCACCCTCATCAGGTGTGTTTGGCCTAACATCATCTCACGTACTCATCAGCTTGGGCACTCCATCATTTCACACCCTTATCAGGTTTGGCCTATCATCATTTTGCGCATTCATCAGGTTTAGCCTATCATCATATCGCACCCTCATCAGGATTTCCCTATCATCATCTCGTGCCCTTATCAGGATTGGCCTAACATCATCTCACACACTCATCACATTTGGCATTCCATCATATCGAGTCCTCATCAGATTTGGCCTACCATCATCTCACACCCTCATCAGGTTTGGCCTACCATCAAGTCACGCCCTCATCAGATTTGGCGTACCCTTATATTGCGCCCTCATCAGGTTTGGCATATCATCATCTCACGCCCTCATAAGGTTTGGCATACCATCATCTCGCGTCATCTTCAGGTTTTGCCTACCATCATCTCTCACCCTCACCAGGTTTGGCCCACCATCATCTTGTGCCTTCATCAGGTTTGGCCTATCATCATCTCGTGCCCTCATCAGGTTTGGCCTATCATCATCTCGATCTCTCATCAGATTTGGCCTACCATCATCTCGCAACTTCATCAGGATTGGCCAATCATCATCTCGCGCCCTCATCACATTTGGCCTACCATCTCACGCCGACTTCAGGTTTGGCCTACCATCATCTCGCAACCTCATCAGATTTGGCCTACCATCATTTCGCGCCCTCATCAGGTTTGGACTAGCATTATATCGCGCCCTCATCAGGTTTAGCATATCTTCATCTTGAGCCATCTTCAGGTTTGGCCTACCATCATTTCGTGCCCTCACCGGGTTTGGCCTACCATCATCTCGCGCCCTCTTCAGGTTTGGCCTATCATCATCTCGCGCCCTCATCCGGTGTGGCCTATCATCACCTTGTGCCCTTATCAGGATTGGCCTTACATCATCTCATGCCCTCATCAGATTTGTCTTCCATCATCTCGCGGCCTCATCAGGTTTGGCCTTCCGTCATCTCGCGGCCTCATCAGGTTTGGCCTATCGTAATCTCAAGCCCTCATCACGATTGGCATACCATCATCTCATGCCCTCATCTTGTTTGGCCTACCATCATCTCGCGCCTTCTTCAAGTTGGGCCTATCATCATCTCAGGTATGGCCTATCTTCATCTCGCTCTTGTTAGAACCTTGCTGTTAGTTTTTTTTTCCTTTGCTGGTCACATGACCTTGTTGGCCTATTTAATCCTGCTCCGCCCTTCTGGCTTTGCTGGACTTCATTGTATATCTACTTTCTAGCTAGCCTGTGCTCTGTATCTAACTCTGTTAGTTTGCTTGGTCTACGGACCTCTAGGTTCTATCTATTTTGTTTGTTCGTCTGTCTGCTACTATTTCTGTTAGGAGGTGTCCCATATTCCTCCCAGTCCTTAGTACTTGTAGGGATTCCCTCCCCAAATCTATAGGTCTCCGTACAGACTAGATTAGGACTTTAGCAGGTCTGATCGCAGGATCAGGTTCCCTGTTACATCGTAGGGATTCAGCTGAGTCTTATAGTAGGGACAGATCTCCTCTCTTTCCTTAGCTTTGGTAGCAGAACATAACAGTAAGTCCAGCCTGTAAATTCTCTAAGGAAAGATTTTTTTTTGTTCCATCATGGTGTCGGTTCAGGATTTGGCTAAACACCTGCAGGGACTCTCTCTGGAAGTGGCCGAGCTCCGTCAGCACGTGAGTAACTGTCCTGGAGCATATTTCTTGGAGCCTAAGGTATGTTTGCCGGATTTATTTTTTGGTGAACATCGAGAATTTTTTTCATTTAAAAATGCTTGCTTATTGTATTTTCGTTTGAGACCCAAGTCCTCTGGGGATGAATCCCAGCGCGTAGGGTTCATAATGTCACTTTTGCGCAAAGAGCCTCAGGAGTGGGCCTTTTCTTTGCAACCTAGTGATACATGCTTCAGATCAGTGGATAGTTTTTTTTCTGCTTTAGGACTATTATATGATGATCCTGACCGTGTGGCATCAGCTGAGACTGAGTTGAGACGTTTAAAACAAGGATCAGGTAATATGGAAAAATATTGTACACATTTTCGTCGTTGGTCCACTCAAACAGGGTGGAACGATTCTGCTCTGAAAAGTCTATTTCTTGCTGGGCTCAGTGAAAAGGTTAAAGACCTGCTAATTGCTTATCCTACACCTGAGGATTTGCAACAGGCTATGCAATTAGCTATACGGGTGGACAGAAGACTGCGTGCTAGGGTTAATGAGAGCAAATCCTCTGCTATGTCAGTTTCTGGTTATGATAATGTGTGTACTAACAGTGGTGAACCGATGGAGATTGGATCGGTGGCACCTCGCTCTCAAGAAAAACACCGTCGTTTTTCAGAAGGCTTGTGTTTCTATTGCGGGAAATCTGGTCATTTGATTAAAGGCTGTGAGCTTCGTATGAAGAAAGAAAAAAAAATGGTCAGTCACGCCCGTATTGCCTGTTTAAATTCCAAGGGTATATTTTTAGCTGCTTCCACGATTGCTCAGGAAAAATTAATGGAATTTCGGGTGTTTGTTGATTGCGGGTCTACACTGAATGTTATTGATGGGGGATTCGTGGAAAAACTCAATTTAAAACCTGAACCTTTATCATCCCCCATTGCTGTGGTTTCTGTGGATGGCTCCCCTTTGAAGAATATTACTCTCAAGGTCAGTGAATTTCCTCTCACTATTAATGGTGTTCACCATGAGAAATTGGATTTGGTAGTGTTGAATAACTTGCCTTCTCCAGTAATATTGGGTTTGCCCTGGTTAAAATTTCACAATCCTGTACTGGATTGGTCTACCAGTGAAATTAAATCCTGGAGCCATAAATGTTATGACAAGTGTTGTAACGGGCGTATTGCAGCTTTGGATAGGGGAGAATTGCCTGTTCCTATTCAGGATTTTTGGAGAGTTTTTTCTGAGAAAGAATCGCAGGTTTTGCCTCCCCATAGAGACTATGATTGTTCTATTGAATTTGTCCCTGGAGCGACTCTTCCTAAAAGTCGTTTATTTAACCTTACTATTCCTGAGAGGAAGGCTTTGGAGGAATACATACAGACAAGTTTGGCCGCCGGTCACATTAGGCCCTCTAAGTCTCCTGTGGCGGTTGGATTTTTTTTTGTAAAAAAAAAGGACGGCGGTTTACGTCCTTGTCTGGATTTTCGTGAGATTAACAAAATTACGGTACGCAATCCTTACCCACTGCCATTGATTCCTGATCTGTTTAACCAGTTATTGGGGGCCAAGTGGTTCTCTAAAATTGACCTTAAGGGGGCATACAATCTGTTGCGCATGAAGGAGGGTGATGAATGGAAGACTGCTTTTAACACTCCTGTGGGTCATTTTGAGAATCTGGTTATGCCTTTTGGTCTTACTAATGCTCCTGCATTTTTTCAGAATCTGATTAATGACATCCTTAGACCTTTGATCGGTAAAAATGTGGTTGTGTATTTGGATGACATTTTGATTTATTCGCCAGATCTGGAGTCTCATTGGCGGAGCGTGCGTGAGGTATTACAGTTATTAATGGACAATTCGCTTTTTGCTAAGCTGGAGAAATGTGAGTTCGCTGTACAGAGAATTAGTTTTTTGGGCTACATTATCTCCAGCAAAGGTTTTGAGATGGATCCGGTTAAGGTTCAGGCTGTGCAGGAATGGCCTAGGCCTATTGGTTTGAAATCAATACAGAGGTTTTTGGGTTTCGCCAATTACTATAGAAAATTCATAAAAAATTTTTCTAGTATTGTCAAACCTCTGACTGATCTCACCAGGAAAGGTGCTGATGCTGTTCAGTGGTCTTCTGAGGCCATTGAAGCTTTTGTGTATCTCAAGGAGAGGTTCACCTCTGCTCCCATCCTTATGCAGCCTGATGTTACTAGGCCGTTTTTGGTTGAGGTTGATGCTTCCTCTGTGGGGGTTGGCGCAGTATTGTCTCAGGATAACGGGGATGGATTACATCCCTGTGCATTTTTTTCAAAAAAATTTTCGGAGACTGAATTGAATTACGATATTGGTAATCGGGAATTATTGGCTATTAAACTCGCATTTGAACACTGGCGCCACTTCTTGGAAGGTGCGGAATTTCCCGTTCAGGTTCTTACGGATCATAAAAATCTGATATATCTTGACGCTGCCAAGCGCCTGAATGCCCGTCAGGCTAGGTGGGCACTGTTTTTCTCGCGGTTTAATTTCTCCGTTACTTACATCCCTGGTACTAAGAATGTTAAGGCGGATGCCTTGTCTCGCAGTTTTTCTCCCATAGTCGGTGCTGAGAAAGAGGAAAACATTTTACAAGAAGGTGTTGTGATAGCTGCTTTAGACTCCGTTTTGGAAGATGAGATTCTTAAAGCTCAGGAGAATGCCCCATCTAACACTCCTCATGGGAGGTTGTTTGTGCCTGGGACCTTTAGGAGAGATTTGTTTGTTGAGTGTCACGAATCTCGGTTGGCAGGTCATCCCGGAATCTCTGAGACCAAGAGACTGGTGGGTCGCAGTTTTTGGTGGCCTGGATGGCAGAAGGAAGTCATTAAGTGGGTGCGCCAATGTACTATATGTGCTAGATCTAAGTCCTCACATACTCCTGCTGCGGGGTTGCTTTGTCCTTTGGAGGTCCCCAGTGCTCCTTGGACACATTTGGCTATGGACTTTATAACTGACCTTCCCCCCTCTGAGGGTTTTACTGTCATCTGGGTGGTCGTGGACCGTTTTAGCAAGATGTGTCACTTGGTTCCCTTCGTCAAACTGCCCTGCGCTAAAACTCTCGCTAAGGCCTTTGTCAAGGAAATTGTCAGACTTCATGGCGTTCCTACTGACATTGTTTCTGATAGGGGTCCTCAGTTCGTGGCTCGTTTTTGGCGTGCCTTTTGTGACAGGTTGGGAATTCATTTGTCGTTTTCGTCCGGATATCATCCTGAATCTAATGGCCAGACAGAAAGGAAAAACCAGGATGTTGAGCAGTTCTTGCGTTGTTTTGTGGCAGACAATCAAGAGGGGTGGTCTGAGTTTCTGCCACTTGCCGAATTTGCTCTGAACAATCATACATCTTCTTCTGCTGGTTGTTCGCCTTTTTTTTGTTGTTCTGGGAGACATCCGTCGTTTGGGTCGTTCTCCAAGTTGGGATCTGCCGTGCCTGAGGAGGAGAATTTTTCCGGTGATTTGGAAAGAGTTTGGACGGATGTGCGTGGTAATCTTCAGGAGGCCAACAGAAAATCTAAAGACTACTTTGATAGGAAACGACAGGAGGTTTTGTTCGCTGTTGGTGACATGGTTTGGTTGTCCTCTAGGAATCTGCGGTTGAGGATTCCTTCTAAGAAATTGGGTCCCAAGTTTGTAGGGCCCTTTAAGGTGCTTCAGGTTGTCAACCAATCTGCTGTTAGGTTGGAGGTTCCTACCTCCTGGAGAATTAATCCGGTATTTCATGTCTCTCTGTTAAAAAAAGCTGTTGTGTCGGATGGTGACGCCTCTGCCTCTGTTCCTCCGGTGGTGGAGGACGGGGAATATGAAATTTCTCGCATCCTTGACTCTAGACGGTATAGAGGTAGTTTGCAGTATCTTGTGGCCTGGAAAGGTTTCGGACCCGAGGATAACTCTTGGGTGAGGTCAGATGATGTTTCCGCGTCCAGACTTATCAGAGCGTTTCACAGGAGATTTCCTGATAAGCCTGGTCCTAGGGGATCCGGAGGATCCTCTTAGAAGGGGGGGTACTGTTAGAACCTTGCTGTTAGGTTTTTTTTCCTTTGCTGGTCACATGACCTTGTTGGCCTATTTAATCCTGCTCCGCCCTTCTGGCTTTGCTGGACTTCATTGTATATCTACTTTCTAGCTAGCCTGTGCTCTGTATCTAACTCTGTTAGTTTGCTTGGTCTACGGACCTCTAGGTTCTATCTATTTTGTTTGTTCGTCTGTCTGCTACTATTTCTGTTAGGAGGTGTCCCATATTCCTCCCAGTCCTTAGTACTTGTAGGGATTCCCTCCCCAAATCTATAGGTCTCCGTACAGACTAGATTAGGACTTTAGCAGGTCTGATCGCAGGATCAGGTTCCCTGTTACATCGTAGGGATTCAGCTGAGTCTTATAGTAGGGACAGATCTCCTCTCTTTCCTTAGCTTTGGTAGCAGAACATAACAGCTCTCTCATCAGGTTTGGAGTATCATCATCTCGTGCCCTCATCAGGTTTGGCTTATCATCATCTCGATCCCTCATCAGATTTGGCCTACCATCATCTCGCGTCCTCATCCCGTTTGGCCTATCATCTCAAGCACTTATCAGGTTTGGCCTACCATCATCTCGAGCCCTCTTCAGGTTTGTCCTACCATCATCTCGCGCCCTTATCAGATTTGGCAAAGCTTTATCTCGCGCCCTCATTAGGTTTGGCCTAACATCATCTCACGTACTCATCAGGTTGGGCATTCCATCATCTCACGCCCTTATCAGGTTTGGCCTAACATCATTTCGCGCCCTCATCAGGTGTGGCCAATCATCATCTCGAGCCCTCATCAGATTTGGCCTATCATCTTTTCGCGCCCTCATCAGGCGTTGCCTATCATCACCTCGACCCCTCATCAGGATTTGCCAATCATCTCGTACCCTTATCAGGATTGGCCTAACATCATCTCATGCCCTCATCAGGTTTGGCCTTCCATCATCTCGAGCCCTCATCAGATTTGGCCTACCATCATCTCACACCCTCATCAGGTTTGGCCTACCATCATCTCGCGCTCTCATCAGATTTGGCATACCCTTATCTTGCGCCATCATCAGGTTTGGCCTATCATCATCTCACGCCCTCATCAGGTTTGGCCTTCCCTCATCTCGAGCCCTCATCAGGTTTGGCCTACCATCATCACGCACCCTCACCAGGTTTGGCCCACCATCATCTTATGCCTTAATCAGGTTTGGACTATCATCATCTCGCGCCCTCATCAGGTTTGGCCTATCATCATCTCGATCCCTCATCAGATTACGCCTACCATCATCTCGTGACCTCATCAGGTTTGGCCAATCATCATCTCGCGCCCTAATCACGTTTGGCCTATCATCAAGCGCCCTCATCAGGTTTGGCCTACCATCATCTCGCACCCTCATCAGATTTGGCCTACCATCATCTCGTGCCCTCATCAGATTTGGCGTAGCTTTATCTCACGCCCTCATCAGGTTTGGCCTAACATCATCTCACGTACTCATCATGTTGGGCATTCCATCATCTCGCACCCTCATCAGTTTTGGCCTACCATTATATCGCGCCCTCATCAGATTTGGTGTAAACTTATCTCGCGCCCTCACCAGATTTGGCTTATCATCATCTCGCGTACTCATCAAATTTGTCGAACCCTTATCTCATGTCCTCATCAGGTTTGGTCTATCATCATCTCGCGCCCTCATCAGGCTTTGCCTAACATCATCTCACGTACTCATCAGGTTGGGCATTCCATCATTTAGCACCCTGATCAGGTTGGGTCCACCATTATATCGCGCCCTCATCAGATTTGGTCTATTCTTATCTCGCGCCCTCATCAGATTTGGCCTATCATCATCTCGCGCCCTCATCAGGTTTGGCGTACCATCATCTCGCTCCCGCTTCCGGTTTGGCCTACCATCTACTAGTGCCCTCATCAGATTTGGCGTACCTTTATCTAGCGCCCTCATCAGGTTTGACCTACCATCATCTCGAGCCCTCATCAGGTTGGCCTACCATCATCTCGCGCCCTTATCAGGTTTGGCCAATCATCATCCCGCGCTCCCATCAGGTTTGGCCAATTATCTTGCGCCCTTTTCAGATTTGACGTAGCTCTATCTCGCGCCCTCATCAGGTTTGGCCTAACATCATCTCTCGTACTCATCAGGAGGGGCATTCCATCATCTCGCACCCTCATCAGGTTTGGCCTAGCATTATATCACGCCCTCATCAGGTTTAGCATATCTTCATCTCGCGCCCTCTTCAGGTTTGGCCTACCATCATTTCGCGCCCTCATCAGGTTTGGCCTACCATCATCTCGCGCCCCCTTCAGGTTTGGCCTATCATCATCTTGCGGCCTCATCAGGTGTGGCCTGTCATCACCTCGCACCCTCATCAGGATTTGCTTATCATCACCTTCTGCCCTTATCAGGATTGGCCTTACATCATCTCACGCCCTCATCAGGTTGGCCTTCCATCATCTCGCGGCCTCATCAGGTTTGGCCTTCCATCATCTCGCGGCCTCATCAGGTTTGGCCTATCATTATCTCGAACCCTCATCAGGCTTGGCCAACAATCATCTCACCCCCTTATCAGGTTTGGCCTTCCATCATCTCGCGGACTCATCAGGTTTGGCATACCATCATCTCACGCCCTCATCAGGATTGGCCTACCATCCTTTCTCACCCTCCTCAAGTTTGGCCTACTATCATCTTGCACCCACATCAGATTTGGCCTACCATCATATCGCGCCCTGATCAGTTTTGGCCTACCCTCATCTCGCACCCTCATCAGGCTTGGCCTATCATCATCTCAGGTTTGGCATATCAATCTTGTGCCCCATCAGGTTTGATTCATCATCATTTTGCACCTTCATCAGTTTTGGCCTACCCTCATCTCGCGCCCTCATCAGGTTTGGCCTAACATCATCTCAAGCCCTCATCATGATTGGCCTACCATCATCTCGTGCCCTCATCTTGTTTGGCCTACCATTATCTCGCGCCTTCTTCAGGTTGGGCCTACCATCATCTCGAGCCCTCATCAGGTTTAGCCTATTATCATCTCAGGTATGGCCTTTCTTCATCTCGCTCTCTTATCAGGTTTGGGGTATCATCATCTCGTGCCCTCATCAGGTTTGGCATATCATCATCTTGATCCCTCATCAGATTTGGCCTACCATCATCTCGCGTCCTCATCCCGTTTGGCCTATCATCTCGAGCACTTATCAGGTTTGGCCTACCATCATCTCGAGCCCTCTTCAGGTTTGTCCTACCATTATCTCGCGACCTCATCAGATTTGGCAAAGCTTTATCTCGCGCTCTCATTAGGTTTGGCCTAACATCATCTCACGTACTCATCAGGTTGGGCATTCGATCATCTCAAGTCCTCATCATGATTGGCCTACCATCATCTCGTGCCTTCATCAAGTTTGGCCTACCATCATCTCGCGTCTTCTTCAGGTTGGGCCTATCATCATCTCGCGCTCTCATCAGGTTTGGCCTATCATCATCTCGCACTCTCACCAGTTTGGCCCACCATCATCTTGTGCCTTCATCTGGTTTGGGCTATCATCATATCGCGCCCTCATCAGGTTTGGCCTATCATCATCTCAATCCCTCATCAGATTTGGCCTACCATCATCTCGCGCCCTCATCAGGTTTGGCCAATCATCATCTCGAGCCCTCATCAGGTTTGGCCTACCATCATCTCGAGCCCTCTTTACGTTTGTCCTACCATAATCTCGCGCCCTCATCAGATTTAGTGTAGCTTTATCTCGCGCCCTCTTTAGGTTTGGCCTAACATAATCTCACAAATTCATCAGGTTGGGCATTCTATCATCTCACGCCCTTATCAGGTTTGGCCTATCTCCATTTCGCAACCTCATCAGGTTTAACCTATCATCATCTCACACCCTCATCAGATGTGGCCAATCATCATCTCGAGCCCTCAACAGATTTGGCCTATCATCATTTTGCACCCTCTTCAGGTTTGGCCTACCATCATCTCGCTCCCTTATCAGATTTGGCGTACCCTTATCTCGCGGCATCATCAGGTTTGGCCTATCATCATCTCTCGCCTTCATCAGGTTTGGCCTTCCATTATCTCGCACCCATACCAGGTTTGGCCCACCGTCATTTTGTGCCTTCATCAGGTTTGGACTATCATCATCTCGCAGCCTCATCAGGTTTGGCCTACCATCATCTCGATCCCTCATCAGGTTTGGCCAATCATCATCTCGCGCCCTCATCACATTTGGCCTATCATATTGCGATTACTTCAGGTTTGGCCTACCATCATCTAGCGCCCTCATCAGATTTGGCCTACCATCATCTCGCGCCCTCATCTGATTTGGCATAGCTTAATCTCGCGCCCACATCAGGTTTGGCCTAACATGATCTCACGTACTCATCATGTTGGGCATTCCATCATCTCGCACTCTCATCAGGTTGGGCCCACCATTATATCGCGCCCTCATCAGATGTGGCGTATTCTTATCTCGTGCCCTCATCAGATTTGGCCTATCATCATCTCGCGCCCTCATCAGATTTTGCATACCCTTATCTCGCGCCCTCATCAGTTTTGGCCTATCATCAACTCACGCCCTTATCAGGTTTGGCGTACCATCATCTCACGCCCTTATCAGGTTTGGCCTATCTTCATTTCGCGACCTCATCAGGTTTAGCCTATCATCATCTCACACCCTCATCAGATGTGGCCAATCATCATCTCGAGCCCTCACCAGATTTGGTCTTTCATCATTTCGCACCCTCTTCAGGTGTGGCCTATCATCATCTCGAGCCCTTATCACGATTGGCCTAACATCATCTCACGCCCTCATCAGGTTTGGCGTACAATCATCTCGCGCCCTCTTCAGGTGTGGCCTGCCATCTACTAGTGCTCTCATCAGAATTGGCGTATCTTTATCTCGCGCCCTCATTAGGTTTAGCCTACCATCATCTCGTACCCTTATCAGGTTTGGCCAATCATCTCGCGCCCTCATCAGGTTTGGACAATCATCTCGCACCCTTATAAGATTTGGCGTAGCTTTATCTTGTACCCTCATCAGGTTTGGCCTAACATCATCTTTCGTACTCATCAGGTTGGGCATTCCATCATCTCGCGCCCTCATAAGGTTTGGCCTAGCATTTTATCGGGCCCTCATCAGGTTTGGCCTATCATCATCTCGCGCCCTCTTCATGTTTGGCCTACCATCATTTTGGGCCCTCAACAGGTTTGGCCTATCATCATCTCGCACCCTCATCAGAATTGGCCTATCATCATCTCGCGCACTCATCAGGTGTGGCCCATCATCACATTGTGCCCTTATCAGGATTGGCCAAAGATCATCTCACGCCCTCATCAGGTTTGGCCTTCCATCATCTCGCGGCCTCATCAGGCTTGGTGTTCCATCATCTCGTGGCCTCATCAGGTTTGGCCTATTATAATCTCGAACCCTCATCAGGTTTGGCCTACCATCATTTCACACACTCATGAAGTTTAGCCAATCATCATCTCGCACCCTCATCAGGTTTGGCCTATCATCATCTCGCGCCCTCATCAGGATTATCCTACCATCATCTCACGCCCTCATCAGGTTTGGCCAATAATCTCGCGCCCTTATCATATTTGGTATAGCTTTATCTCGCGCCCTCATCAGGTTTGGCCTAACATCATCTTTCGTACTCATCAGGTTGGGCATTCCATCATCTCATGGCCTCATCAGGTTTGGCCTAACATCATCTTTCGTACTCATCAGGTTGGGCATTCCATCATCTCGCGCCCTCATCAGGTTTGGCCTAGCATTATATCGCGCCCTCATCAGGTTTGGCCTATCATCATCTCGCGGACTCATCAGGTTTGGCCTACCATCATCTCATGCCCTCATCAGGATAGGTCTACTATCCTGTCTCACCCTCCTCAAGTTTGGCCTACCATCATCTTGCACTCACATCAGATTTGGCCTACCATCATATCGCCCTGATCAGTTTTGGCCTACCATCATCTCGCACCCTCATCAGGTTTGGCCTATCATCATCTCAGGATTGGCGTATCATTCTTGTGCCCCATCAGGTTTGATTTATCATCATCTCGCACCTTCATCAGATTTGGCTTATCATCATCTCGCGACCTCATCAGGTTTGGCTTATTATCATTTCCCGTCCTCTTCAGGTTTGGACTATCAAAATCTCGCGCCCTCATCAGGTTTGGCCAAACATCATCTCAAGCCCCCATCATGATTGTCCTACCATGTTCTCGTGCCTTCATCATGTTTGGCCTACCATCATCTCGCTCCTTCTTCAGGTTGGGCCTATCATCATCTCGAGCCCTCATCAGGTTTAGCCTATTATCATCTCAGGTATGGCCTATCTTCATATCGCGCTCTCATCAGGTTTGGCCTATCATCATCTCGCACCCTCACCAGGTTTGGCCCACCATCATCTTGTGCCTTCATCAGGTTCGGACTATCATCATCTAATGACCTCATCAGGTATGGCCAATAATTTCGCGCCCTTATCAGATTTGGTATAGCTTTATCTCGCGCCCTCATCAGGTTTGGCCTAACATCATCTTTCATACTCATCAGGTTGGGCCTATCATCATCTCATGCCTTCATCAGTTTTGGTGTCTCATCACCTTGATCCCTCATCAGATTTGGCCTAACATCATCTCGCGCCCTCATGAGGTTTGGCCAATTATCATCTCGTGCCCTCATCACGTTTGGCCTATCATCTCGCGAATACTTCAGGTTTGGTCTGCCATCATCTCGCGCCCTCATCAGATTTGGCCTACCATCATCTTACGCTCTCATCAGATTTGGCGTTGCTTTATCTCGCGCCCTCATCAGGTTTGGCCTAACATCATCTCACGCCCTCATCAGGTTTGGCCTTCCACCATCTCATGCTCTCATCAGATTTGATGTACCCTTATCTCGCGCCCTCATCAGTTTTGGCCTATCATTATCTCATGCCTTAATGAGTTTTGGTGTCCCATCATCTCGCGCCCTCTTCAGGTTTGGCCTAACAACTACTAGTGCCCTCATCAGATTTGGCGTACCTTTATCTCATGCCCTCATCAGATTTGGTGTACCCTTATCTCGCTCCCTCATCAGTTTTGGCCTATCATCATCTCACGCCTTCATCAGTTTTGGCGTACCATCATCTTTCGCCCTCTTCAAATTTGGCCTACCATCTACTAGTGCCCTCATCAGATTTGGTGTACTTTTATCTCGTGCCCTCATCAGGTTTGGCGTACAATCATCTCGAGCCCTCATCAGGTTTGGCCTACCATCATCTCGCACCCTTATCAGGTTTGGCCAATCATCTCGCGCCCTCATCAAGTATGGCCAATAATTTCGCGCCCTTATCAGATTTGGTATAGCTTTATCTCGCGCCCTCATCAGGTTTGGCCTAACATCATCTTTCATACTCATCAGGTTGGGCCTATCATCATCTCATGCCTTCATCAGTTTTGGTGTCTCATCACCTCGATCCCTCATCAGATTTGGCCTAACATCATCTCGCGCCCTCATCAGGTTTGGCCAATTATCATCTCGCGCCCTGATCACGTTTGGCCTATCATCTCGCGAATACTTCAGGTTTGGTCTGCCATCATCTCGCGCCCTCATCAGATTTGGCCTACCATCATCTTACGCTCTCATCAGATTTGGCGTTGCTTTATCTCGTGCCCTCATCAGGTTTGGCCTAACATCATCACACGCCCTCATCAGGTTTGGCCTTCCATCATCTCATGCTCTCATCAGATTTGACGTACCCTTATCTCGCGCCCTCATCAGTTTTGGCCTATCATTATCTCATGCCTTAATGAGTTTTGTTGTCCAATCATCTCGCGCCCTCTTCAGGTTTGGCCTAACAACTACTAGTGCCCTCATCAGATTTGGCGTACCTTTATCTCATGCCCTCATCAGATTTGGCGTACCCTTATCTCGCGCCCTCATCAGTTTTGGCCTATCATCATCTCACGCCTTCATCAGTTTTGGCGTACCATCATCTTGCGCCCTCTTCAAATTTGGCCTACCATCTACTAGTGCCCTCATCAGATTTGGTGTACTTTTATCTCGTGCCCTCATCAGGTTTGGCGTACAATCATCTCGAGCCCTCATCAGGTTTGGCCTACAATCATCTCGCACCCTTATCAGGTTTGGCCAATCATCTCGCACCCTCATCAGGTTTGACCAATCATTTCGTGCCCTTATCAGATTTGGTATAGCTTTATCTTACGCCCTCATCAAGTTTGGCCTAACATCATCTTTCATACTCATCAGGTTGGGCATTCAATCATTCCGCGCCCTCATCAGGTTTGGCCTAGCATTATATCGCGCCCTCATCAGGTTTGGCCTGTCATCATCTCGCGCCCTCTTCAGGTTTGGCGTACCATCATTTCACGCCCTCATCAGGTTTGGCCTTCCATCATCTCGCGGCCTCATCAGGTTTGGACTTCCATCATCTCGCACCCTCATCATAATTGGCCTAAGATAATCTCACCCCCTCATCAGGTTTGGCCTTCCATCATCTCGCGGACTAATCAGGTTGGGCCTACCATCATCTCACGTCCTCATCAGGTTTGGCCAATAATCTCGTGCCCATATCAGATTTGGCAAAGCTTTATCTCGCGTCCTCATCAGGTTTTGCCTGTCATCATCTCTCGCCCTCATCAGGATTGGTCTACCATCCTTTCTCAACCTCCTCAAGTTTGGCCTACCATCATCTTGCACTCACATCAGATTTGGCCTACCATCATATCACGCCCTGATCAGTTTTGGCCTGCCATCATCTCGCACCCTCATCAGGTTTGGCCTATCATCATCTCAGGTTTGGCGAATCATTCTTGTTCCCCATCAGGTTTGATTTATCATCATCTCGCACCTTCATCAGATTTGGCCTATCATCATCTCGCGACCTCATCAGGTTTGGCTTATTATCATTTCCCATCCTCATCAGGTTTGGACTATTCATCATCTCGATCCCTCATCAGATTTGGCCTACCATCATCTTGCGCCCTCATCAGGTTTGGCCAATCATCATCTCGCGCCTTCATCACGCTTGGCCTATCATCTCGCGACTACTTCAGGATTGGTCTACTATCATCTCGCACCGTCATCAGATTTGGCGTAGCTTTATCTCGCGCCCTCATCAGGTTTGGCCTAACATCATCTCACGTACTCATCATTTTGGGCATTCCAACATCTCGCACCTTCATCAGGTTGGGCCCACCATTACATCGCGCCATCATCAGATTTGGAGTACCCTTATCTCACGCCCTCATCAGATTTGGCCTATCTTCATCTTGCGCCCTCATTAGATTTGGCGTACCCTTATCTCGCGCCCTCATAAGTTTTGGCCTATCATCATCTCACGCCCTCATCAGGTTTGGCGTACCATCATCTCGCGCCCTCTTCAGGTTTGGCCTACCATCTACTAGTGCCCTCTTCAGAATTGGCATACCTTTTTCTCGCGCCCTCATTAGGTTTGGCCTACCATCATCTCGAGCCCTCATCAGGTTTAGCCTACCATCATCGCGCCATCATCAGATTTGGAGTACCCTTATCTCACGCCCTCATCAGATTTGGCCTATCTTCATCTTGCGCCCTCATTAGATTTGGCGTACCCTTATCTCGCGCCCTCATAAGTTTTGGCCTATCATCATCTCACGCCCTCATCAGGTTTGGCGTACCATCATCTCGCGCCCTCTTCAGGTTTGGCCTACCATCTACTAGTGCCCTCTTCAGAATTGGCATACCTTTTTCTCGCGCCCTCATTAGGTTTGGCCTACCATCATCTCGAGCCCTCATCAGGTTTAGCCTACCATCATCTCGCGCCTTTATCAGGTTTGGCCAATCATCATCTCGCGCCCTCATCAGGTTCGGACAATCATCTCGCGCCCTTATCAGATTTGGCGTAGCTTTATCTCGCGCCCTCATCAGGTGTGGCCTAACATCATCTCATGCCCTCATTAGGTTTGGCCTAGCATTATATTGTGCCCTCATCAGGTTTGGCCTATCATCATCTCACGCCCTCTTCAGGTTTGGCTTACCATCATTTCGTGCCCTCAACAGGTTTGGCCTACCATCATTTCGCGCCCTCTTCAGGTTTGGCCTATCATCATCTCGCGCCCTCATCAGGTGTGGCCTATCATCAACTGGCGCCCTCATCAGGATTTGCCTATCATCACTTCGTGCCCTTATCATGATAGGCCTAACATCATCTCACGCCCTCATCAGGTTTGGCCTTCCATCATCTCGCGGACTCATCAGGTTTGGCCTTCCATCATCTCGCACCCTTATCAGAATTGGCCTAAGATAATCTCACGCCCTCATCAGGTTTGGCCTTCCATCATCTCGCGGACTCATCAGGTTTGGCCTACCATCATCTCACGTCCTCATCAGGTTTGGCCAATAATCTCGCGCCCTTATCATATTTGGTATAGCTTTATCTCGCGCAGCCTAACATCATCTTTCGTACTCATCAGGATCGGCATTCCATCATCTCGCGCCCTCATCCGGTTTGGCCTAGTATTATATCGCGCCCTCATCAGGTTTGGCCTATCATCATCTCCTGGACTCATCGGGTTTGGCCTACCATCATCTCACGCCCTCATCAGGATTGGTCTACCATCCTTTCTCACCGTTCACAAGTTTGGCCTACCCTCATCTTGCACTCATATCAGATTTGGCCTACCATCATATCGCACCCTTATAAGTTTTGGCCTACAATCATCTAGCACCCTCATCAGGTTTGGCCTATCATCATCTAAGGTTTGGCATATCATTCTTGTGCCCCATCAGGTTTGATTTTTCATCATCTCGCACCTTCATCAGATTTGGCCTATCATCATCTCGCGACCTCATCAGGTTTGGCTTATTATCATTTCCTGCCTCATCAGGTTTGGACTATCAACATCTTGCGCCCTCATCAGGTTTGGCCAAACATCATCTCAAGCTCTCATCATGATTGGCTTACCATCATCTCGTGCCTTCATCAAGTTTGGCCTACCATCATCTCACGCCTTCTTCAGGTTGGGCCTATCATCATCTCGAGCCCTCATCAGGTTTAGCCTATTATCATCTCAGGTATGGACTATCTTCATCTCGCGCTCTCATCAGGTTTGGCCTATCATCATCTCGCACCCTCACCAGGTTTGGCCCACCATCATCTTGTGCCTTCATCAGCTTTGGACTATCATCATATCGAGCCCTCATCAGGTTTGGCCTATCATCATCTCAATCCCTCATCAGATTTGGCCTACCATCATCTCGCGCCCTCATCAGGTTTGGCCAATCATCATCTCGAGCCCCCATCAGGTTTGGCCTACCATCATCTCGAGCCCTCTTTAGGTTTGTCCTACCATAATCTCGCGCCCTCATCAGATTTAGTGTAGCTTTATCTTGCGCCCTCATTAGGTTTGGCCTAACATCATCTCACGAATTCATCAGGTTGGGCATTCTATCATCTCACGCCCTTATCAGGTTTGGCCTATCTCCATTTCGCGACCTCATCAGGTTTAGCCTATCATCATCTCACAGCCTCATCAGATGTGGCCAATCATCATCTCGAGCCCTCACCAGATTTGGCCTATCATCATTTTGCACCTCTTCAGGTGTGGCCTATCATCATCTCGCGCCCTTATCACGTTTGGCCTAACATCATCTCACGCCCTCATCAGGTTTGGCCTACCATCATCTCGCGCCCTCATCAGATTTGGCGTACCCTTATCTCGCGGCATCATCAGGTTTGGCCTATCATCATCTCACGCCCTCATCAGATTTTGCGTACCCTTATATCGCGCCCTCATCAGGTTTGGCCTATCATCATCTCACGCCTTCATCAGGTTTGGCCTTCCATTATCTCGTACCCATACCAGGTTTGGCCCACCATCATTTTGTGCCTTCATCAGGTTTGGACTATCATCATCTCGCAGCCTCATCAGGTTTGGCCTACCATCATCTCGATCCCTCATCAGGTTTGGCCAATCATCATTTCGCGCCCTCATCACATTTGGCCTATCATCTTGCGATTACTTCAGGTTTGGCCTACCATCATCGAGCACCCTCATCAGATTTGGCCTACCATCATCTCGCACCCTCATCTGATTTGGCATAGCTTTATCTCGCGCCCACATCAGGTTTGGCCTAACATCATCTCACGTACTCATCATGTTGGGCATTCCATCATCTCGCACCCTCATCAGGTTGGGCTCACCATTATATCGCGCCCTCATCAGATTTGGCGTATTCTTATCTCGTGCCCACATCAGATTTCGCCTATCATCATCTCGCGCCCTCATCAGATTTTGCGTACCCTTATCTCGCGCCCTCATCAGTTTTGGCCTATCATCATCTCACGCCCTCATCAGGTTTGGCCTACCATCTACTAGTGCCCTCATCAAAATCGGCATACCTTTATCTCACGCCCCCATTAGGTTTGGCCTACCATCATCTCGAGCCCTCATCAGGTTTAGCCTACCATCATCTCGCAAACTTATCAGGTTTGGCCAATCATCTCGCGCCCTCATCAGGTTTGGACAATCATATCGCGTCCCTATGAGATTTGGCGTAGCTTTATCTCGCGCCCTCATCAGGTTTGGCCTAACATCATCTTTCGTACTCATCAGGTTGTGTTTTCCATCATCTCGCGCCCTCATCAGGCTTGGCCTAGCATTATATCGTGCCCTCATCTGGTTTGGCCTGTCATCATCTCGCGCCCTCTTCAGGTTTGGCGTACCATCATTTCGCGCCCTCATCAGGTTTGGCCTTCCATCATCTCGCGGCCTCATCAGGTTTGGACTTCCATCATCTCGCACCCTCATCATAATTGGCCTAAGATAATCTCACCCCCTCATCAGGTTTGGCCTTCCATCATCTCGCGGACTAATCAGGTTGGGCCTACCATCATCTCACGTCCTCATCAGGTTTGGCCAATAATCTCGTGCCCATATCAGATTTGGCAAAGCTTTATCTCGCGCCCTCATCAGGTTTAGCCTGTCATCATCTCTCGCCCTCATCAGGATTGGTCTACCATCCTTTCTCAACCTCCTCAAGTTTGGCCTACCATCATCTTGCACTCACATCAGATTTGGCCTACCATCATATCACGCCCTGATCAGTTTTGGCCTGCCATCATCTCGCACCCTCATCAGGTTTGGCCTATCATCATCTCAGGTTTGGCGAATCATTCTTGTTCCCCATCAGGTTTGATTTATCATCATCTCGCACCTTCATCAGATTTGGCCTATCATCATCTCGCGACCTCATCAGGTTTGGCTTATTATCATTTCCCATCCTCATCAGGTTTGGACTATTCATCATCTCGATCCCTCATCAGATTTGGCCTACCATCATCTTGCGCCCTCATCAGGTTTGGCCAATCATCATCTCGTGCCTTCATCACGCTTGGCCTATCATCTCGCGACTACTTCAGGATTGGTCTACTATCATCTCGCACCGTCATCAGATTTGGCGTAGCTTTATCTCGCGCCCTCATCAGGTTTGGCCTAACATCATCTCACGTACTCATCATTTTGGGCATTCCAACATCTCGCACCTTCATCAGGTTGGGCCCACCATTATATCGCGCCATCATCAGATTTAGAGTACCCTTATCTCACGCCCTCATCAGATTTGGCCTATCTTCATCTCGCGCCCTCATTAGATTTGGCGTACCCTTATCTCGCGCCCTCATAAGTTTTGGCCTATCATCATCTCACGCCCTCATCAGGTTTGGCGTACCATCATCTCGCGCCCTCTTCAGGTTTGGCCTACCATCTACTAGTGCCCTCTTCAGAATTGGCATACCTTTTTCTCGCGCCCTCATTAGGTTTGGCCTACCATCATCTCGAGCCCTCATCAGGTTTAGCCTACCATCATCTCGCGCCTTTATCAGGTTTGGCCAATCATCATCTCGCGCCCTCATCAGGTTCGGACAATCATCTCGCGCCCTTATCAGATTTGGCGTAGCTTTATCTCGTGCCCTCATCAGGTGTGGCCTAACATCATCTCATGCCCTCATTAGATTTGGCCTAGCATTATATTGCGCCCTCATCAGGTTTGGCCTATCATCATCTCACGCCCTCTTCAGGTTTGGCTTACCATCATTTCGCGCCCTCAACAGGTTTGGCCTACCATCATTTCGCGCCCTCTTCAGGTTTGGCCTATCATCATCTCGCGCCCTCATCAGGTGTGGCCTATCATCAACTGGCGCCCTCATCAGGATTTGCCTATCATCACTTCGTGCCCTTATCATGATAGGCCTAACATCATCTCACGCCCTCATCAGGTTTGGCCTTCCATCATCTCGCGCCCTTATCAGAATTGGCCTAAGATAATCTCACGCCCTCATCAGGTTTGGCCTTCCATCATCTCGCGGACTCATCAGGTTTGGCCTACCATCATCTCACGTCCTCATCAGGTTTGGCCAATAATCTCGCGCCCTTATCATATTTGGTATAGCTTTATCTCGCGCAGCCTAACATCATCTTTCGTACTCATCAGGATCGGCATTCCATCATCTCGCGCCCTCATCCGGTTTGGCCTAGTATTATATCGCGCCCTCATCAGGTTTGGCCTATCATCATCTCCTGGACTCATCGGGTTTGGCCTACCATCATCTCACGCCCTCATCAGGATTGGTCTACCATCCTTTCTCACCGTTCACAAGTTTGGCCTACCCTCATCTTGCACTCACATCAGATTTGGCCTACCATCATATCGCGCCCTGATAAGTTTTGGCCTACAATCATCTAGCACCCTCATCAGGTTTGGCCTATCATCATCTAAGGTTTGGCATATCATTCTTGTGCCCCATCAGGTTTGATTTTTCATCATCTCGCACCTTCATCAGATTTGGCCTATCATCATCTCGCGACCTCATCAGGTTTGGCTTATTATCATTTCCCGCCTCATCTGGTTTGGACTATCAACATCTTGCGCCCTCATCAGGTTTGGCCAAACATCATCTCAAGCCCTCATCATGATTGGCTTACCATCATCTCGTGCCTTCATCAAGTTTGGCCTACCATCATCTCACGCCTTCTTCAGGTTGGGCCTATCATCATCTCGAGCCCTCATCAGGTTTAGCCTATTATCATCTCAGGTATGGACTATCTTCATCTCGCGCTCTCATCAGGTTTGGCCTATCATCATCTCGCACCCTCACCAGGTTTGGCCCACCATCATCTTGTGTCTTCATCAGCTTTGGACTATCATCATATCGAGCCCTCATCAGGTTTGGCCTATCATCACCTCAATCCCTCATCAGATTTGGCCTACCATCATCTCGCGCCCTCATCAGGTTTGGCCAATCATCATCTCGAGCCCCCATCAGGTTTGGCCTACCATCATCTCGAGCCCTCTTTAGGTTTGTCCTACCATAATCTCGCGCCCTCATCAGATTTAGTGTAGCTTTATCTTGCGCCCTCATTAAGTTTGGCCTAACATCATCTCACGAATTCATCAGGTTGGGCATTCTATCATCTCATGCCCTTATCAGGTTTGGCCTATCTCCATTTCGCGACCTCATCAGGTTTAGCCTATCATCATCTCACAGCCTCATCAGATGTGGCCAATCATCATCTCGAGCCCTCACCAGATTTGGCCTATCATCATTTTGCACACTCTTCAGGTGTGGCCTATCATCATCTCGCGCCCTTATCACGTTTGGCCTAACATCATCTCACGCCCTCATCAGGTTTGGCCTACCATCATCTCGCGCCCTCATCAGATTTGGCGTACCCTTATCTCGCGGCATCATCAGGTTTGGCCTATCATCATCTCACGCCCTCATCAGATTTTGCGTACCCTTATATCGCGCCCTCATCAGGTTTGGCCTATCATCATCTCACGCATTCATCAGGTTTGGCCTTCCATTATCTCGTACCCATACCAGGTTTGGCCCACCATCATTTTGTGCCTTCTTCAGGTTTGGACTATCATCATCTCGCAGCCTCATCAGGTTTGGCCTACCATCATCTCGATCCCTCATCAGGTTTGGCCAATCATCATCTCGCGCCCTCATCACATTTGGCCTATCATCTTGCGATTACTTCAGGTTTGGCCTACCATCATCGAGCACCCTCATCAGATTTGGCCTACCATCATCTCGCACCCTCATCTGATTTGGCATAGCTTTATCTCGCGCCCACATCAGGTTTGGCCTAACATCATCTCACGTACTCATCATGTTGGGCATTCCATCATCTCGCACCCTCATCAGGTTGGGCTCACCATTATATCGCGCCCTCATCAGATTTGGCGTATTCTTATCTCGTGCCTTCATCAGATTTCGCCTATCATCATCTCGCGCCCTCATCAGTTTTGGCCTATCATCATCTCACGCCCTCATCAGGTTTGGCCTACCATCTACTAGTGCCCTCATCAAAATCGGCATACCTTTATCTCACGCCCCCATTAGGTTTGGCCTACCATCATCTCGAGCCCTCATCAGGTTTAGCCTACCATCATCTCGCAAACTTATCAGGTTTGGCCAATCATCTCGCGCCCTCATCAGGTTTGGACAATCATCTCGCGTCCCTATAAGATTTGGCGTAGCTTTATCTCGCGCCCTCATCAGGTTTGGCCTAACATCATCTTTCGTACTCATCAGGTTGTGTTTTCCATCATCTCGCGCCCTCATCAGGCTTGGCCTAGCATTATATCGTGCCCTCATCTGGTTTGGCCTGTCATCATCTCGCACCCTCTTCAGGTTTGGCCTACCATCATTTCGCGCCCTCATCAGGTTTGGCCTATCATCATCTCGCGCCCTCATCAGGTGTGGCCTATCATCACGTCGTGCCCTTATCAGGATTGGCCTAAGATCATCTCACGCCCTTATCAGGTTTAGCCTACCATCATTTCGCGCCCTCATCAGGTTTGGCCTATCATCATCTCGGGCCCTCATCAGGTTTGGCCTACCATCATCTCACGCCCTCATGAAGTTTAGCCAATCATCATCTCGCACAATCATGAGGTTTGGCCTATCATCATCTCGAGCCCTCATCAGGATTGGCCTAATGTAATCTCATGCCCTCATCAGGGTTGGCCTTCCATCATCTCGCGGACTCATCAGGTTTAGCCTACCATCATCTCACGCCCTCATCAGGTTTGGCCAATAATCTCACGCCCTTATCATATTTGGTATAGCTTTATCTCGCGCCCTCATCAGGTTTGGCCTACCAACATTTCACGCCTTCTTCAGGTTGGGCCTATCGTCATCTCGAGCCCGCATCAGGTTTAGCCTATTATCATCTCAGGTATGGCCTATCTTCATCTCGCGCTCTCATCAGGTTTGGCCTATCATCATCTCGCACACTCACCAGGTATGGCCCACCATCATCTTGTGCCTTCATCAGGTTTGGACTATCATCATATCGCTCCCTCATCAGGTTTGGCCTATCATCATCTCGATCCCTTATCAGATTTGGCCTACCATCATCTCGCGCCCTCATCAGGTTTGGCCAATCATCATCTCGAGCCCTCATCAGGTTTGGCCTACCATCATCTCGAGCCGTCTCTTGGTTTGTCCTACCATAATCTCACGCCCTCATCAGATTTGGTGTAGCTTTATCTCGCGCCCTCATTAGGTTTGGCCTAACATCATCTCACGAATTCATCAGGTTGGGCATTCCATCATTTCACGCCCTTATCAGGTTTGGCCTATCTCCATTTCGCGACCTCATCAGGTTTAGCCTATCATCATCTCACACCCTCATCAGATGTGGCCAATCATCATCTCGAGCCCTCACCAGATTTGGCCTATCATCATTTTGCACCCTCTTCAGGTGTGGCCTATCATCATCTCGCGCCCTTATCACGTTTGGCCTAACATCATCTCACACCGTCATCAGGTTTGGCCTACCATCATCTCGCACCCTCATCAGATTTGGCGTACCCTTATCTCGAGGCATCACCAGGTTTGGCCTATCATCATCTCACGCCCTCATCAGATTTGGCGTACCCTTATCTCGCGCCCTCATCAGTTTTGGCCTATCATCATCTCACGCCTTCATCAGGTTTGGCGTACCATAATCTCGCGCCCTCTTCAAGTTTGGCCTACCATCATCTCGCGTCATCTTCAGGTTTGGCATACAATCATCTCGCACCCATACCAGGTTTGGCCCACCATCATCTCGCTCCCTCTTCAGGTTTGGCCTACCATCTACTAGTGCCGTCATCAGAATTGGCGTACCTTTATTTCGCGCCCTCATTAGGTTTGGCCTACCATCATCTCGAGCCCTCATCAGGTTAAGCCTACCATCATCTCGCACCCTTATCAGGTTTGGCCAATCATCTCGCGCCCTCATCTGGTTTGGACAATCATCTCGCGCCCTTATAAGATTTGGCATAGCTTTATCTCGCTCCCTCATCAGGTTTGGCCAAACATCATCTTTCGTACTGATCAGGTTGGGCATTCCATCAACTCGCGCCCTCATCAGGTTTGGCCTAGCATTATATCGCGCCCTCATCAGGTTTGGCCTGTCATCATCACGCGCCCTCATCAGATTTGGCCTATCATCATCTCGCGCCCTCATCAGGATTGGCCTAAGATCATATCACGCCCTCATCAGGTTTGGCCTACCATCATTTCGCGCCCTCATCAGGTTTGGCCTATCATCATCTCGCGCCCTCATCAGGTTTGGCCTACCATCATCTCACCCCCTCATGAAGTTTAGCCAATCATCATCTCGCACCCTCATCAGGTTTGGCCTATCATCATCTCATGCCCTCATCAGGATTGGCCTAACGTAATCTCATGCCCTCATCAGGTTTAGCCTACCATCATCTCGCGAACTCATCAGGTCTAGCCTACCATGATCTCACTCCCTCATCAGGTTTGGCCAGTAATCTCGCGCCCTTATCATATTTGGTATAGCTTTATCTCACGCCCTCGTGAGGTTTGGCCAATCATCATCTCGCACCCTCATCAGGTTTGGCCTATCATCATTTTGCGCCCTCATCAGGATTGGCCTAACACCATCTCACACCCTCATCAGGTTTGGCCTTCCATCATCTCGTGGACTCATCAGGTTTGGCCTACCATCATCTCACGCCCTCATCAGTATTGGTCTACCCTCCTTTCTCACCCTCCTCAAGTTTGGCCTACCATCATCTTGCACTCACATGAGATTTGGCCTACCATCATATCGCGCCCTGATCAGTTTTGGCATACCATCATCTCGCACCCTCATCAGGTTTGGCCTATCATCATCTCATGTTTGGCGTAACATTCTTACGCCCCATCAGCTTTGATTTATCATCATCTCACACCTTCAACAGATTTGGCCTATCATCATCTCGTGACCTCATCAGGTTTGGCTTATTATCATTTCCCATCCTCATCAGGTTTGGCCTATCAACATCTCGCACCCTCATTGGGTTTGGCCTATCATCTTCTCACACCCTCATCATGATTGGCCTACCATCATCTCGTGCCCTCATCATGTTTGGCCTACCATCATCTCGCGCTTTCTTCAGGTTAGGCCTATTATCAATTCGCCCCCCTAATCAGGTTTAGCATATTATCATCTCAGGTATGGCCTATCTTCATCTTGCGCTCTCATCAGGTTTGGCCTATCATTATATCACACCCTCTCCAGGTTTGGCCCACCATCATCTTGTGACTGCATGAGGTTTGGCCTGCCATCATCTCGCGCCCTCATCATGTTTGGCCTATCATCTCATGCCATTATCAGGTTTGGCCTACCATCATCGCGCGCCCTCTTCAGGTTTGTCCTACCATCATCTCACGCCCTCAGAAGATTTGGCATAGCTTTATCTCGTGCCCTCATCAGGTTTGGCCTAACATCACCTCACTTACTCATCAGGTTGGGCAGTCCATCATCTCACGCCCTTATCAGGTTTGGACTATCATCATTTTGCGCCTTCATCAGGTTTAGCCTATCATCATCTCGCACCATCATTAAGTGTGGCCAATCATCATCTCGAGCCCTCACCAGATTTGGCTTATCATCATTTCGCACCCTCATCAGGTGTGGCCTATCATCACCTCGAACCCTCATAAGGATTTGCCTATCATCATCTCGTGCCCTTATCAGGATTTGCCTAACATTATCTCACGCCCTCATCAGGTTTGGCCTTCCATCATTTCACGGACTCATCAGGTTTGGCCTTCCATCATCTCGAGTCCTCATCAGGTTTGGTATATCATAATCTCGAACCCTCATCAGGTTTGGCCTTCCATCAACTCGAACCCTCATCAGGTTTGGCCTTCCATCATCTCGCGGCCTCATCAGGTTTGGACTTTCATCATCTCGAGCCCTCATCAGGTTTGGCCTTCCATCATCTCGAGCCCTCATCAGGTTTGGCCTACCATCATCTTGCGCCCTTTTCAGGTTTGGCCAATCATCATCTCGCGCGCTCATGAGATTTGGCCTATCATTATCTCGTGCCCTCATCAGATTTGGGGTACCCTAATCTCGCACCCTCATCAGGTTTGGCCTACCATCATTTCACGCCCTCATCAGGTTTGGCCTATCATCATCTCGAGCCCTCATCAGGTTTGGCCTACTATCATCTCGCGCCTTTATCAGGTTTGGCCAATCATCATCTCGCGCCCTCATCAGGTTTGGCCTATCATCTCGCGTCATTATCAGGTTTGACCTAACATCATATCGCGCCCTCTTCAGGTTGGGCCTATCATCATATCGAGTCCTCATCAGGCTTAGCCTATTATGATCTCAGGTATGGCCTATCTTCATCTTGCACTCTCATCAGGTTTGGCCTAACATCATCTCATGTAATCATCAGGATGAGCATTCCATCATCTCGCACCCTCATCAGGTTGAGCCCACCATTACATCGCGCCCTCATCAGATTTGGCATACCCTTATCTCACGCGCTCATCAGGTTTGGCCTATCATCATCTCGCACCCTCATTAGATTTGGCTTACCCTTATCTCTCGCCCTCATCAGTTTTGGCCTATCTTCATCTCACTCTCTCATCAGGTTTGGCGTACCATCATGTCACGCCGTGTTCAGGTTTGGCCTACAACCTACTAGTGCCCTCATCAGATTTGGCGTACCTTTATCTTGCGCCCTCATCAGGTTTGGCCTACCATCATCTCGCACCCTCATCAGGTTTGGCCTAACATCATCTCTCGTACTCATCAGGTTGGGCATTCCATCATCTCTCGCCCTCATCAGGTTTGGCCTATCATCATCTTGTGCCCTCTTCAGGTTTGTCCTATCATCATTTTGCGCCCTCATCAGGTTTGGCCTAACATCATCTCTCGTACTCATCAGGTTGGGCATTCCATCATATCGCGCCCTGATCAGTTTTGGCCTACCATCATCTCGCACCCTCATCAGGTTTGGCCTATCATCATAATTCCAGGTTTGGCGTATCATTCTTGTGCCCCATCAGGTTTGATTAATCATCATATCGCACCTTCATCAGATTTGGCCTATCATCATCTCGCGAGCTCATCAGGTTTGGCTTATTATCATTTCCCGTCCTCATCAGGTTTGGCCTATCAACATCTCGCGCCCTCATCGGGTTTGGCCTAACATCTTCTCACGCCCTAATCATAATTGGCCTACCATCATCTCGTGCCCTCATCTTGTTTGGCCTACCATCATCTCGTGCCTTCTTCAGGTTGGGCCTATCATCATCTCGCGCCCTCATCAGGTGTGGCATATCATCACCTCGCGCCCTCATCAGGATTTGCCTATCGTCATCTCGTGCCGTTATCAGGAATGGCCTAACATCATCTCACACCCTCATCAGGTTTGGCCTTCCATCATCTTGAGCCCTCATCAGATTTAGCCTACCATCATCTCGCGCCCTCATCAGATTTGGCCTTCCAACATCTCGCGCCCTCATCAGATTTGGCATACGATCATCTTGCGTCTTCTTCAGTTTTGGCCTACCATCATCTCACGCCCTCATCAGATTTGGCATACCCTTATCTTGCGCCCTCATCAGGTTTAACCTACCATCATCTCGCGCCCTCATCAGGTTTGGCCTTTCATCATCTCGAGCCGTCATCAGGTTTGGCATACCAATATCTAGCGCCCTTATCAGGTTTGGACAATCATCATCTCGCACCTTCATCAGATTTGGCCTATCATCATCTCGCGACCTCATCAGGTTTGGCTTATTATCATTTCCCGTCCTCATCAGGTTTGGCCTATCAACATCTCGCGCCCTCATCGGGTTTGGCCTAACATCTTCTCACGCCCTAATCATAATTGGCCTACCATCATCTCGTGCCCTCATCTTGTTTGGCCTACCATCATCTCGCGCCTTCATCAGGTTGGGCCTATCATCATCTCGCGCCCTCATCAGGTGTGGCATATCATCACCTCGCGCCCTCATCAGGATTTGCCTATCGTCATCTCGTGCCGTTATCAGGAATGGCCTAACATCATCTCACGCCCTCATCAGGTTTGGACTTCCATCATCTCACGGCCTCATCAGGTTTGGCCTTCCATCATCTCTCGCCTTCTTCAGATTGGGCCTATTATCATCTCGCACCCTCACCAGGTTTGGCACACCATCATCTTGTGCCTTCATGAGGTTTGGACTATAATCATCTCGCGCCCTCAACAGGTTTGGCCTATCATCATCTCGATCCCTCATCAGGTTTGGCCTTCCATCATCTTGAGCCCTCATCAGATTCAGCCTACCATCATCTCGTACCCTCATCAGATTTGGCCTTCCATCATCTCGAGCCGTCATCAGGTTTGGCATACCATTATCTAGCGCCCTTATCAGGTTTGGCCAATCATCATCTCGCGCCCTCATCAGGTTTGGCCTATCATCTCGCGCCCTTATCAGGTTTGTCCTAACATCATCTCGCGCCCTCTTCAGGTTGGGCCTATCATCATCTCGCGACCTCATCAGGTTTAGCCTATTATCATCTCAGGTATTGACTATCTTCATCTTGCTCTCTCATCAAGTTTGGCCTATCATCATCTCGCATCCTCACCAGGTGTGGCTTACCATCATCTCATGCCTTCATCAGGTTTGGACTATCATCATCTAGCGCTCTCATCAGGTTTGGCCTATTGTCTTGCGCCCTCTTCAGGTTTGGCCTACCATCATCTCGCACCCTCATCAGATTTGTCCTACCATCATCTCGAGCCCTCATCAGATTTGGCGTCGCTTTATCTCACGCCCTCATCAGGTATGGCCTAACATCATCTCACGTACTCATCATGGTGGGCATTCCATCATCTCGCACCCTCATCAGGTTTGGCCTACCATTATATCGCGCCCTCATCAGATTTGGCGTACCCTTATCTCGCGCCCTCATCAGGTTTAGCCTATCATCATCTCGCGCCCTCATCAGATTTGACATGCCCTTATCTCGCGCACTCATCATGTTTGGCCTATCATCATCTCACGCCCTCATCAGGTTTGGCGTACTATCATCTCACACCCTCTTCAGGTTTGGCCTACCATCTACTAGTGCCCTCATCAGGTTTGGCCTACCATCAGCTCACGCCCTCATCAGGTTTGGCCTACCATCATCTCGAGCCCTCATCAGGTTTGGCCTACCAGCATCTCGTGACCTGATCAGATGTGGTCAATCATCATCTCGCACCCTCATCAGGTTTGGCCAATGATCTCGCACCGTTATTAGATTTGGCGCAGCTTTATCTCGTGCTCTTATCATGTTTGGCCTAACATCTTCTGTCCTACTCATCAGGTTGGGCATGCCATCATTTCACGCCCTCATCAGGTTTGGCCTACCCTTATATCACGCCCTCAACAGGTTTGGCCTATCATCATCTCGAGCCATCATCAGGTATCATAATCTCGCACCCTCACCAGGTTTTGCTAACCATCATCTCGTGCTCTCATCATGTTTGCCCTATCATCATCTTGTACCCTCATCAGGTTTTGTCTGCCATCATCTTGTGCCCTCATCAAGTTTGGCCTGCAATCATCTCGCGCTCCCATGAAGTTTGGCCTACCATCATCTGGTGCACCAATAAGGCTTTGCCTACCATCATCTCGCGCCATCATTAGGTTTGGCCTATCATCATCTCGCGCCCTCATCAGGTCTGGCCTGCCATCATCTCAGGTTTGGCCTACCATCATTTCACGCCCTCATCAGGTTTGGTCTACCATCATCTCGCGCCCTCTTCAGCTTTGGCCTATTATCATCTCGCGCCCTCATCAGGTGTGGCCTATTATTACCTCGCGCCCTCACCTGGATTTGCCTATCATCAACTCATGCCCTTATCAGGATTAGCCTAACATCATCTCACGCCCTCCTCAGGTTTGGCCTTCCATCATTTTGCGGCCTCATCAGGTTTGGCCTGCCATCATCTCACGCCCTCATCAAGTTTGGCCTACCATCATCTGGTGCACAAATCAAGCTTGGCCTACCATCATCTCGTGCCATCATTAGGTTTGGCCTACCATCATTTTGCACCCTCATCTGATTTGGCTTACCATCATCTCGCTCCCTCTTCAGGTTTGGCCTATCATCATCTCGCGCCCTCATCAGGTGTGGCCTATCATCGCCTCGCGCCCTCATCACGATTTGCCTATCAACACCTTGTGCCCTTATCAGGATTGGCCTAACATCATCTCACGCCCTCATCAGGTTTGGCCTTCCATCATCTCACGGCCTCATCAGGTTTGGCCTATTATAATCTCGAACCCTCATCAGGTTTGGCCTACCATCTTCTCAGGCCCTCATGAGGTTTGGCCAATCATCATCACGCACCCTCATTAGGTTTGGCCTATCATCATCTCACGCCCTCATCAGGATTGGTCTACCATCCTTTCTCATCCTCCTCAAGTTTGGCCTACAATCATCTTGCACTCACATCAGATTTGGCCTACCATCATATCGCGCCCTGATCAGTTTTGGCCTACCATCATCTCGCACCCTCATCAGGTTTGGCCTATCATCATCATTCCAGATTTGGCATATCATTCTTGTGCCCCATCAGGTTTGATTTATCATCATATGGCACCTTCATCAGATTTGGCCTATCATCATCTCGCGACCTCATCAGGTTTGGCTTATTATCATTTCCCGTCCTCATCAGGTTTGGCCTATCAACATCTCGCGCCCTCATCGGGTTTTGCCTAACATCTTCTCACACCCTCATCATAATTGGCCTACCATCATCTCGTACCCTCATCATTTTTGGCCTACCATCATCTCGCGCTTTTTTCAGGTTGGGCCTATCATCATCTCTCGCCCTCATCAGGTGTGGTATATCATCACCTCGCGCCTTCATCAGGATTTACCTATCATCATCTCGTGCCCTTATCAGGATTGTCCTAACATCATCTCACGCCCTCATCAAAATTAGCCTACCATCATCTCGCGCCCTCATCAGATTTGGCATTCCATCATCTCACGACTTCATCAGGTTTGGCATACGATCATCGTGCGTCCTCTTCAGTTTTGGCCTACCATCATCTCGCGCCCTGATCTGACTTGGAGCACCCTTATCTCGTGCCCTCATCAGGTTTAGCCTACCATCATCTCGCGCCCTCATCAGGTTTGGTCTTTCATCATCTCGAGCCCTCATCAGGTTTGGCATACCATTATCTCACGCCCTTATCAGGTTTGGCCAATCATCATCACGTGCCCTCATCAGGTTTGGCCTATCATCTTGCGCCCTTATCAGGTTTGTCCTAACATCATCTCGCGCCCTCTTCAGGTTGGGCCTATCATCATCTCGCAAACTCATCAGGTTTGGCCTATCATCATCTCGCACCCTCACCAGGTTTGGCTTTCCATCATCTCATGCCTTCATCAGGTTTGAACTACCATCATTTCGCGCTCTCATCAGGTTTGGCAAATCATCTTGCGCGCTCTTCAAGTTTGGCCTACCATCATCTCGCGCCCTCATCAGATTTGGCCTACCATCATCTCGTGCCCTCATCAGATTTGCCGTAGCTTTATCTCGCACCCTCATCATGTATGGCCTAACATCATCTCACTTACTCATCATGTTGGGCATTCCATCATCTCGCACCCTCATCAGGTTTGGCCTACCATTATATCGTGCCCTCATCAGATTTGGCGTACCCTTATCTCGCGCCCTCATCAGATTTGGCCTATCATCATCTCGCACCCTCATCAGATTTGGCATGCCCTTATCTCGCGCCCTCATCAGGTTTGGCCTATCATCATCTTGCGCCCTCATCAGGTTTGGCCTAACATCTCATGTACTCATCAGGTTGGGCACTCCATCATCTCGCAACCTCATCAGGTTTGGCCCACCAGTATATCGCGCCCTCATCAGATTTGGCATACCCTTATCCTGCGCCTTCATCAGGTTTGGCCCATCATCATCTCGTGCCCTCATAAGATTTGGTGTACCCTTATCTCGTGCCCTGATCAGGTTCAGCCAATCATCATCTCGCAACCTCATCAGGTTTGGCTTATCATTTCGCGTCCTCACCAGGTTTGGACTATCAACATCTCGCGCCCTCATCGGGTTTGTCTAAAACATCTTCTCATGCTCTCATCATAATTGGACTACCATCATCTTGTGCCCTCATCATGTTTGGCCTACCATCATCTCGCGCCTTCTTCAGGTTGGACCTATCATCATCTCGCGCCCTCATCAGGTGTAACCTATCATCACCTCGCGCCTTCATCAGGATTTGCCTATCATCATCTCGTGCACTTATCAGGATTGGCCTAACATCATCTCATGCCCTCATCAGGTTTGGCCTTCCATCACCTCGAGCACTCATCAGATTTAGCCTACAATCATCTCGTGCCCTCATCAGATTTGGCCTTCCATCATCTCGCGCCCTCATCAGATTTGGCATACGATCATCTTGCGTCCTCTTCAGTTTTGGCCTACCATCATCTCGCGCCCTCATCAGATTTGGCGTACCCTTATCTCGTGCCCTCATCAGGTTTAGCCTACCATCATCTCACGCCCTCATCAGGTTGGGCCTTTCGTCATCTCGAGCCCTTATCAGGTTTGGCCAATCATCATCTCGCACCCTCATCAGGTTTGGCCTATCATCTCGCGACCTCATCAGGTTTAGCCTATTATCATCTCAGGTATGGCCTATCTTCATCTTGCTCTCTCATCAGATTTGGCCTATCATCATCTCGCACCCTCACCAGGTTTGGCTTACCATCATCTCATGCCTTCATCAGGTCTGGACTATCATCATCTAGCACCCTCATCAGATTTAGCCTACCATCATCTCGTGCCCTCATCAGATTTGGCGTAGCTTTATCTCGCGCCCTCATCAGGTATGGCCTAACATCATCTCACGTACTCATGATGTTGGGCATTCCATCATCTCGCATCCTCATCAGGTTTGGCCTATCATCATCTTGCGCCCTCATAAGGTTTGGCCTAAAATCTCACATACTCATCAGGTTGGGCACTCCATCATCTCGCAACCTCATCAGGTTTGGCTCACCAGTATATTGCACCCTCATCAGATTTGGCGTACGCTTATCTTGCGCCTTCATCAGGTTTGACCAATCATCATCTCGCGCCCTCATAAGATTTGGCGTACCCTTATCTCGTGCCCTCATCAGGTTTGGCCTGCCATCATCTCGCGCCCTGATCAGATTTGGCCAATCATCATCTCGCGCCCTCATCAGGTTTGGCCAATTATCTCACACCCTTATTAGATTTGGTGTAGCTTTATCTCGCGCCCTTATCAAGTTTGGCCTAACTTCATCTCTCGTACTTCTCAGGTTGGGCATTCGATCATCTCGCGCCCTCATCAGGTTTGGCCTACCGATATATCACGCCCTCAACAGGTTTGGCCTATCATCATCTCGAGCCCTCGTCAGGTATTAGCTATTATAATCTCGCACCCTCATCAGGTTTTGCTAACCATCATCTCGTGCTCTCATCATGTTTGCCCTATCATCATCTTGTACCCTCATCAGGTTTTGTCTGCCATCATATCGTGCCCTCATCAGGATTGGCCTGCAATCATCTCGTGCTCTCATCAGGTCTGGCCTAACATCATCTCAGGTTTGGCCTACCATCATTTCACGCCCTCATCAGGTTTGGCCTACCATCATCTCGCACCCTTTTCAGGTTTGGCATATTATCATCTCGTGCCCTCATCAGGTGTGGCCTATTATTACCTCACGCCCTCACCAGGAGTTGCCTATCATCATCTCGTGCCCTTATCAGGATTGGCCTAACACCTTCTAACGCCCTCATCAGGTTTGGCCTTCCATCATTTCGCGGCCTCATCTAGTTTGGTCTTCCATCATCTCACGGCCTCATCAGGTTTGGCCTGCCATCATCTCACGCCCTCATCAAGTTTGGCCTACCATCATCTGGTGCACCAATTAGGCTTGGCCTAAAATCATCTTGTGCCATCATTAGGTTTGGCCTATCATGATATCGCACCCTCATCAGGTTTGCCCTACCATCATATCGTGCCCTCTTCAGGTTTAGCCTATCATCATCTCGCGCCCTCATCAGGTGTGGCCTACCATTATATCGTGCTCTCATCAGACTTGGCATACCCTTATCTCGCGCCCTCATCAGGTTTGGCCTATCATCATCTCGCGCCCTCATCAGATTTGGCGTGCCCTTATCTCGCGCCCTCATCAGGTTTGGCCTATCATTATCTCGCGCCCTCATCAGTTTTGGCCAAACATCATCTCACGTACTCATGATGTTGGGCATTCCATCATCTCGCAACCTCATCAGGTTTGGCCCACCATTATATCGCGCCCTCATCAGATTTATCGTACCCTTATCTCGCGTCCTCATCAGGTTTGGCCTATCACCATCTTGCGCCCTCATCAGGTTTGGCGTAACAACATCTCGTGCCCTCTTCAGGTTTGGCCTACCATTATCTCGAGCCCTCATCAGGTTTGGCCTACCATCATCTCGCGCCCTGATCAGGTTTGGCCAATCATCATCTCGTGCCCCCATCAGGTTTGGCCAATCATCTTGCGCCCTTATCAGATTTGGCATTGCTTTACCTCGCGCCCTTATCAGGTTTGGCCTAACATCATCTCTCGTACTCATCAGGTTGGGCATTCCATCATCTCGCGCCCTCATTAGGTTTGGCCTACCATTATATCGCGCTCTCATCAGGTTTGGCCTATCATCATCTCGAGCCCTCATCAGGTATGGCCTATCATAATCTCACACCCTCATCAGGTTTCGCCAATCATCATATCACGCCATCATCAGGTTTGGCATACCTTTATCTCGTGCTCTCATGTTTGCCCTATCATCATCTTGTACACTCATCAGGTTTTGTCTGCCATCATCTCGTGCCCTCATCAGGTTTGACCTGCCATCATCTCGCACCCTCATCAAGTTTGGCCTACCATCATCTCAGGTTTGGCCTACCATCCTTTCGCGCCCTCATCAGGTTTGGGCTACCATCATCTCACGCCCTCATCAGGTCTGGCCTACCATTATCTCAGGTTTGGCCTACCATCCTTTCACGCCCTCATGAGGTTTGGGCTACCATCATCTCGCGCCCTCTTCAGGTTTGGCCTATCATCATCTCGCTCCCTCATCAGGTGTGGCCTATTATCACTTCGCGCCCTCATCAGGATTTGCCTACAATCATCTCGCGCCATCATTAGGTTTGGCCTATCATCATCTCACGCCCTCATCAGGTTTGGCCTACCATCATCTCAGGTTTGGCCTACCATCATTTCGCGCCCTCATCAGGTTTGGCCTACCATCATCTTGCGCCCTCATCAGGTGTGGTCTATTATCACCTTGCGCCCTTATCAGGATTGGCCTAACATCATCTCACGCCCTCATAAGGTTTGGTCTTCCATCATTTCGCGGCCTCATCAGGTTTGGCCTGCCATCAGCTCACGCCTTCATCAAGTTTGGCCTACCATCATCTGGCGCACCAATCAGGCTTGGCCTACCATCATCTCGTGCCATCATTAGGTTTGGCCTATCATCATATCGCGCCCTCATCAGGTCTGGCATATCATCACCTCGCGCTCTCATCAGGATTTGCCTATCATTATCTCAAGCCCTTTTAAGGATTGGCCTAATTTCATCTCACTCCCTCATCAGGTTTGACCTATCATCATCTCACGCCCTTATCAGGTTTAGCCTAACAACTTCTCTCGTACTCATCAGGTTGGGCATTCCATCAACTTGCGACATCATTAGGTTTGGCCTACCATTATATCGCGGCCTCATCAGGTTTGGCCTATCATCATTTCGAGCCCTCATCAAGTTTGGCCTACCATCATCTGGCGCACCAATCAGGCTTGGCCTACCATCATCTCGTGCCATCATTAGGTTTGGACTATCATCATCTCACGCCCTCATCAGGTCTGGCCTGCCATCATCTCAGGTTTGGCCTACCATCATTTCGTGCCCTCATCAGGTTTGGCCTACCATCATCTCGTGTCCTCTTCAGGTTTGGCCTATCATCATCTCGCGCCCTCATCAGTTGTGGCCTATTATTACCTCGTGCCCTTATCACGATTGACCTAACATCATCTCACGCCCTGATCAGGTTTGGCCTTCCATCATCTCGCGGCCTCATCAGGTTTGGCCTTCCATCATCTTGCGGCCTCATCAGATTTGGCCTGCCATCAGCTCACGCCCTTATCAAGTTTGGTCTACCATCATCTGGCGCACCAATCAGGCTTGGCCTACCATCATCTCGTGCCATCATTAGGTTTGGCCTATCATCATATCGCGCCCTCATCAGGCCTGGCCTATCATCACCCGCACCCTCATCAGGATTTGCCTATCATCATCTCGCGCCCTTATCAGGATTGGCCTAACATCATCTCACGCCCTCATCAGGTTTGATCTATCATCATCTCACGCCCTTATCAGGTTTGAACTAACATCATCTTACGTACTCATCAGGGTGGGCATTCCATCATCTTGCGCCCTCATCAGGTTTGGCCTACCATTATATCGCACCCTCATCAGGTTTGGCCTATCATCATCTCGAGCCCTCATCAGGTATGGCCTATCATAATCTCGCACCCTCATCAGGTTTGGCCAATCATCATCTCACGCCATCATCAGGTTTGGCATACCTTCATCTCATGCTCTCATCATGTTTGCCCTATCATCATCTTGTACCCTCATCAGGTTTTGTCTGCCATCATCTCGTGCCCTCATCAGGTTTGGCCTGCCATCATCTCGCACCCTCATCAAGTTTGGCCTACCATCAACTGGCGCACCAATGAGGCTTGGCATACCATCATGTCGCGCAATCATTAGGTTTGGCCTATCATCCTCTCACGCCCTCATCAGGTCTGGCCTACCATCATCTCAGGTTTGGCCTACCATCATCTCACGCCCTCATCAGGTTTGGCCTTCCATCATCTCGCAGCCTCATCAGGTTTGGCTTTCCATCATCTTGCGGCCTCATCAGGTTTGGCCTGCCATCAGCTCATGACCTCATCAAGTTTGGCCTGCCATCATTTGGAGCACCAATCAGGCTTGGCCTACCATTATCTCGTGCCATCATTAGGTTTGGCCTATCATCATATCGCACCCTCATCAGGTCTAGCCTATCATCACCTCGCACCCTCATCAGGATTTGCCTATCATCATCTCGTGCCCTTATCAGGATTGGCCTAACATCATCTCACGCCTTCATCAGGTTTGACCTATCATCATCTCACGCCCTTATCAGGTTTGGCCTAACATCATCTCTCGTACTCATCAGGCTGGGCATTCCATCATCTCGCGCCCTCATCAGGTTTGGCCTACCATTATATCGTGCCCTCATCAGGTTTGGTCTATCATCATGTCGAGCCCTCATCAGGTATGACCTATCAAAATCTTGCACCCTCATCAGGTTTGGCCAATCATCATCTCACGCCATCATCAGGTTTGGCATACCTTCATCTCGTGCTCTCATCATGTTTGCCCTATCATCATATTGTACCCTCATCAGGTTTTGTCTGCCATCATCTCGTGCCCTTTTCAGGATTAGCCTAACATCATCTCATGCCCTCGTCCGGTTTGGCCTTCCATCATCTCGCAGCCTCATCAGGTTTTGCCTTCCATCATTTTGCGGCCTCATCAGGTTTGAACTGCCATCAGCTCACGCCCTCATCAAGTTTGGCCTACCATCATCTGGCGCACCAATCAGGTTTGGCCCACCATCATCTCGTGCCATCATTAGGTTTGGCCTCACATCATATCGCGCCCTCATCAGGTCTGGCCTATCATCATCTCGCGCTCTCATCAGGATTTGCCTATCATCTCTCGTGCCCTTATCAGGATTGGCCTAACATCATCTCACGCCCTCATCAGGTTTGGACTTCCATCATCTCACGGCCTCATCTGGTTTGGCCTTCCATCATCTCTCGCCTTCTTCAGATTGGGACTATTATCATCTCGCACCCTCACCAGGTTTGGCCCACCATCATCTTGTGCCTTCATGAGGTTTGGACTATAATCATCTCGCGCCCTCAACAGATTTGGCCTATCATCATCTCGATCCCTCATCAGATTTGGCCTACCATCATCTCGTGCCCTCATCAGATTTGGCCAATCATCATCTCGCGCCCTAATCACGTTTGGCCTATCATCTCGTGCCCTTATCAGGTTTGGCCTACCATCATCTAGCGCTCTCTTCAGGTTTGTCCTACCATCATCTCGCTCCCTCATCAGATTTGGCGTATCCTTATCTGGTTTGGCCTATCATCATCTCATTCCCTCATCAAGTTTGGCCTTCCATCATCTTGCGGCCTCATCAGGCTTGGCTTGCCATCAGCTCACGCCCTCATCAAGTTTGGCCTACCATCATCTGGCTCACCAATCAGGCTTGGCCTACCATCATCTCACGCCCTCATCAGGTTTGGCCTATCATCATCTCGCACCCTCATCAGGTTTGGCCTAAAATCATCTTAAGTTTGGCCTATCATCATCTCGCGCCCTCATCAGGTGTGGCCTATCATGACTTTGCGCCCTCATCAGGTTTGGCCTATCATCACCTCGTGCCCTTATCAGGATTGGCCTAACATCATCTCACGCCCTCATCAGGTTTGGACTTCCATCATCTCGTGGCCTCATCAGGTTTGGCCTTCCATCTTCTCGTGGCCTCATCAGGTTTGGCCTATCATAATCACGTACCCTCATCAGGTTTGGCCTACCATCATCTCACGCCATCATGAGGTTTGTCCAATCATCATCGCGCACCCTCATCAGGTTTGGCCTATCATCATCTCGCGCCCTCATCAGGATTGGCCTAACATAATCTCACGCCGTCATCAGGTTTGGCCAACCATCATCTAATGCCCTCATGAGGATTGGCCTACCATCCTTTCTCACCCTCAAATTTGGCCTACCATCATCTTGCACCCACATCAGATTTGGCCTACCATCATATCGCGCCCTGATCAGTTTTGGCCTACCATCATCTCGCACCCTCATCAGGTTTGGCCTATCATCATCTCAGGTTGTGCCCCATCAGGTTTGATTTATCATCATCTTGCAAATTCATCAGATTTGTCCTATCATCATCTCGCGACCTCATCAGGTTTGGCTTATTATCATTTCCTGTCCTCATCAGGTTTGGCCTATCAACATCTGGCGCCCTCATCGGGTTTGACCTAACAACATTTCACGCCCTCATCATGATTGGACTACCATCATCTCGTGCCCTCATCATGTTTGTCCTACCATCATCTCGCGCCTTCTTCAGATTGGGCCTATTATCATCTCGCACCCTCACCAGGTTTGGCCCAACATCATCTTGTGCCTTCATCAGGTTTGGACTATCATCATCTTGCGCCCTCATCAGGTTTGGCCTATCATCATCTCGATCCCTCATCAGATTTGGCCTACCATCATCTCGCGCCCTCATCAGGTTTGGCCAATCATCATCTCGCGCCCTCATCACGTTTTGCCTATCACCTCGTGCCCTTATCAGGTTTGACCAATCATTTCGCACACTTATCAGTTTTGTTATAGCTTTATCTTGCGCCCTCATCAAGTTTGGCCTAACATCATCTTTCATAATCATCAGGTTGGGCATTCCATCATCTCGCGCCCTCATCAGGTTTGGCCTAGCATTATATCGCGCTCTCATCAGGTTTGAACTGCCATCAGCTCACGCCCTCATCAAGTTTGGCCTACCATCATCTGGCGCACCAATCAGGTTTGGCCCACCATCATCTCATGCCATCATTAGGTTTGGCCTCACATCATGTCGCGCCCTCATCAGGTCTGGCCTATCATCATCTCGCGCTCTCATCAGGATTTGCCTATCATCATCTCATGCCCTTATCAGAATTGGCCTAACATCATCTCACGCCCTCATCAGGTTTGGACTTCCATCATCTCACAGCCTCATCAGGTTTGGCCTTCCATCATCTCTCGCCTTCTTTAGATTGGGCCTATTATCATCTCGCACCCTCACCAGGTTTGGCCCACCATCATCTCGTGCCTTCATGAGGTTTGGACTATAATCATCTCGCGCCCTCAACAGGTTTGGCCTATCATCATCTCGATCCCTCATCAGATTTGGCCTACCATCATCTCGTGCCCTCATCAGATTTGGCTAATCATCATCTCGCGCCCTAATCACGTTTGGCCTATCATCTCGTGCCCTTATCAGGTTTGGCCTACCATCATCTAGCGCCCTCTTCAGGTTTGTCCTACCATCATCTCGCTCCCTCATCAGATTTGGCGTATCCTTATCTGGTTTGGCCTATCATCAGCTCACGCCCTCATCAGGTTTGGCCTTTCATCATCTCGCGCCCTTATCAGATTTGGCCTACCATCATCATGCGCCCTCTTCAGGATGGGCCTATCATCATCTTGTGCCCTTATAAGGTTTGACCTAACATCATCTCATTCCCTCATCAGGTCTGGCCTTCCATCTTCTCGCGGCCTCATCAGGTTTGGCCTTCCATCATCTTGCGGCCTCATCAGGTTTGGCTTGCCATCAGCTCACGCCCTCATCAAGTTTGGCCTACCATCATCTGGCTCACCAATCAGGCTTGGCCTACCATCATCTCACGCCCTCATCAGGTTTGGCCTATCATCATCTCGCACCCTCATCAGGTTTGGTCTACCATCATCTTAAGTTTGGCCTATCATCATCTCGCGCCCTCATCAGGTGTGGCCTATCATCACTTCGCGCCCTCATCAGGTTTGGTCTATCATCACCTCGTGCCCTTATCAGGATTGGCCTAACATCATCTCACGCCCTCATCAGGCTCGGACTTTCATCATCTCGTGGCCTCATCAGGTTTGGCCTTCCATCATCTCGCGGCCTCATCAGGTTTGGCCTATCATAATCACGTACCCTCATCAGGTTTGGCCTACCATCATCTCACGCCCTTATGAGGTTTGTCCAATCATCATCGCGCACCCTCATCAGGTTTGGCCTATCATCATCTCGCGCCCTCATCAGGACTGGCCTAACATAATCTCACGCCGTCATCAGGTTTGGCCAACCATCATCTAATGCCCACATGAGGATTGACCTACCATCCTTTCTCACCCTCAAGTTTGGCCTACCATCATCTTGCACCCACATCAGATTTGGCCTACCATCATATCGCGCCCTGATCAGTTTTGGCCTACCATCATCTCGCACCCTCATCAGGTTTGGCCTATCATCATCTCAGGTTGTGCCCCATCAGGTTTGATTTATCATCATCTTGCAAATTCATCAGATTTGTCCTATCATCATCTCGCGACCTCATCAGGTTTGGCTTATTATCATTTCCCGTCCTCATCAGGTTTAGCCTATCAACATCTGGTGCCCTCATCGGGTTTGACCTAACAACATTTCACGCCCTCATCATTATTGGACTACCATCATCTCGTGCCCTCATCATATTTGTCCTACCATCATCTCGCGCCTTCTTCAGATTGGGATAATTATCATCTCGCACCCTCACCAGGTTTGGCCCAACATCATCTTGTGCCTTCATCAGGTTTGGACTATCATCATCTTGTGCCCTCATCAGGTTTGGCCTATCATCATCTCGATCCCTCATCAGATTTGGCCTACCATCATCTCGCGCCCTCATCAGGTTTGGCCAATCAACATCTCGCGCCCTCATCACGTTTGGCCTATTCTCTCGTGCCCTTATCAGGTTTGACCAATCATTTCGCGCACTTATCAGTTTTGTTATAGCTTTATCTTGCGCCCTCATCAAGTTTGGCCTAACATCATCTTTCATACTCATCAGGTTGGGCATTCCATCATCTCGCGCCCTCATCAGGTTTGGCCTAGCATTATATCGCGCCCTCATCGGGTTTGGCCTATCATCATCTCACGCCCTCTTCAGGTTTGGCCTACCATCATTTCGCGCCCTCAACAGGTATGGCCTACCATCATTTCGCGACCTCTTCAGGTTTGGCCTATCATTATCTCGCGCCCTCATCAGGTGTGGCCTATCATCAACTCGCGCCCTCATCAGGATTTGCCTATCATCACCTCGTGCCCTTATCAGGATTGGCCTAACATCATCTCATGCCCTCATCAGGTTTGGCCTTCCATCATCTCGCGGCCTCATCAGGTTTGGCCTTCCATCAACTCGCGGCCTCATCAGGTTTGGCCTATCATAATCTCGAACCCTCATCAGGTTTGGCCTACCATCATCTCACGCCCTCGTGAGGTTTGGCCAATCATCATCTCGCACCCTCATCAGGTTTGGCCTATCATCATTTCGCGCCCTCATCAGGATTGGCCTAACATAATCTCACACCCTCATCAGGTTTGGCCTTCCATCATCTCGCGGACTGCTCAGGTTTGGCCTACCATCATGTCACACCCTCATCAGTATTGGTCTACCATCCTTACTCACCCTCCTCAAGTTTGGCCTACCATCATCTTGCACTCACATCAGATTTGGCCTACCATCATATCGCGCCCTGATCAGTTTCGGCCTACCATCATCTCGCACCCTCATCAGGTTTGGCCTATCATTATCTCATGTTTGGCATAACATTCTTAAGCCCCATCAGCTTTGATTTATCATCTTCTCGCACCTTCATCAGGTTTGGCCTATCATCATCTCGTGACCTCATCAGGTTTGGCTTATTATCATTTCCCATCCTCATCAGGTTTGGTCTATCAACATCTCGCACCCTCATCGGGTTTGGCCTGTCATCTTCTCACGCCCTCATCATGATTGGCCTACCATCATCTCGTGCCCTCATCGTGTTTGGCCTACCATCATCTCGCGCTTTCTTCAGGTTAGGCCTATCATCAATTCGCGCCCTAATCAGGTTTAGCATATTATCATCTCAGGTATGGCCTATCTTCATCTCGCGCTCTCATCAGGTTTGGCCTATCATCATATCGCACCCTCTCCAGGTTTGGCCCACCATCATCTTGTGCCTGCATCAGGTTTGGCCTACCATCATCTCGCACCCTCATCATGTTTGGTCTATCATCTCGTGCCCTTATCAGGTTTGGCCTACCATCATCTTGCGCCCTCTTCAGGTTGGGCATTCCATCATCTCACGCCCTTATCAGGGTTGGCCTATCATCATTTTGCGCCTTCATCAGGTTTAGCCTATCATCATCTCGCACCATCATTAGGTGTGGCCAATCATCATCTCGAGCCCTCACCAGATTTGGCTTATCATCATTTCGCACCCTCATCAGGTGTGGCCTATCATCACCTCGAACCCTCATAAGGATTTGCCTATCATCATCTCGTGCCCTTATCAGGATTTGCCTAACATCATCTCACGCTCTCATCAGGTTTGGCCTTCCATCATTTCACGGACTCATCAGGTTTGGCCTTCCATCATCTCGAGTCCTCATCAGGTTTGGCATATCATAATCTCGAACCCTCATCAGGTTTGGCCTTCCATCATCTCGAGCCCTCATCAGGTTTGGCCTTCCATCATCTCGCGGCCTCATCAGGTTTGGACTTTAATCATCTCGAGCCCTCATCAGGTTTGGCCTTCCATCATCTCGAGCCCTCATCAGGTTTGGCCTACCATCATCTTGCGCCCTTTTCAGGTTTGGCCAATCATCATCTCGCGCGCTCATGAGATTTGGCCTATCATTATCTCGTGCCCTCATCAGATTTGGGGTACCCTAATCTCGCACCCTCATCAGGTTTGGCCTATCATCATCTCACGCCCTCATAAAGTTTGGCCTTCCATCATCTCGCGCCCTCATCAGGTTTGGCATACCCTTATCTTGCACCCTCATCAGGTTTAGCCTATCATCATCTCGTGCCCTCATCAAGTTTGGCCTATCATCATCTCGAGCCCTCATCAGGTATGGCCCACCATCATCTCGCGCCCATATCAGGTTTGGCCAATCATCATCTCGCGCCCTCATTAGGTTTGGCCTATCATCTCGCGTCATTATCAGGTTTGACCTAACATCATTTCGCGCCCTTTTCAGGTTGGGCCTATCATCATATCGCATCCTCATCAGGTTTAGCCTATTATCATCTCAGTTATGGCCTATCTTCATCTTGCACTCTCATCAGGTTTGGCCTAACATCATCTCACGTACTCATCAGATTTGGCATACCCTTATCTCACTCGCTCATCAGGTTTGGCCTATCATCATCTCGCGCCCTCCTTAGATTTGGCTTACCCTTATCTCGCGCCCTCATCAGTTTTGGCCTATCATCATCTCGCACCCTCATCAGGTTGAGCCCACCATTATATCGTGCCCTCATCAGATTTGGCATACCCTTATCTCACTCGCTCATCAGGTTTGGCCTATCATCATCTCGCGCCCTCATTAGATTTGGCTTACCCTTATCTCGCGCCCTCATCAGTTTTGGCCTATCATCATGTCACGCCCTCATCAGGTTTGGCATACCATCATGTCGCGCCCTGTTCAGGTTTAGCCTACAATCTACTAGTGCCCTCATCAGATTTGGCGTACCTTTATCTCGCGCCCTCATCAGGTTTGGCCTACCACCATCTCGCACCCTCATCAGGTTTGGCCTACCATAATCTCGCGCCCTTATCAGGTTTGGCCAATCATCATCTCGCGCGCTCATCAGGTTTGGCCAATAATCTCGCGCCCTTATCAGATTTGGTGTAGCTTTATCTCGCGCCCTCATCAGGTTTGGCCTAACATCATCTCTCGTACTCATCAGGTTGGGCATTCCATCATCACTCGCCCTCATCAGGTTTGGCCTATCATCATCTCGTGCCCTCTTCAGGTTTGGCCTATCATCATTTTGCGCCCTCATCAGGTTTGGCCTAACATCATCTCTAGTACTCATCAGGTTGGGCATTCCATCATATCACGCCCTGATCAGTTTTGGCCTACCATCATCTCGCACCCTCATCAGGTTTTGCCTATCATCATCATTCCAGGTTTGGCGTATCATTCTTGTGCCCCTTCAGGTTTGATTAATCATCATATCGCACCTTCATCAGATTTGGCCTATCATCATCTCGCGACCTCATCAGGTTTGGCTTATTATCATTTCCCGTCCTCATCAGGTTTGGCCTATCAACATCTCGCGCCCTCATCGGGTTTGGCCTAACATCTTCTCACGCCCTAATCATAATTGGCCTACCATCATCTCGTGCCCTCATCTTGTTTGGCCTACCATCATCTTGTGTCTTCTTCAGGTTAGGCCTATCATCATCTCGCGCCCTCATCAGGTGTGGCATATCATCACCTCGCGCCATCATCAGGATTTGCCTATCATCATCTCGTGCCATTATCAGGAATGGCCTAACATCATCTCACGCCCTCATCAGGTTTGGCCTTCCATCATCTTGAGCCCTCATCAGGTTTGGCCTACCATTCTCTTGCGCACTTTTCAGGTTTGGCCAATCATCATCTCGCGCGCTCATGAGATTTGGCCTATCATTATCTCGTGCCCTCATCAGATTTGGGGTACCCTAATCTCGCACCCTTGTCAGGTTTGGCCTATCATCATCTCAAGCCCTCATAACGTTTGGCCTTCCATCATCTCGCGCCCTCATCAGGTTTGGCATACCCTTATCTTGCACCCTCATCAGGTTTAGCCTACCATCATCTCGTGCCCTCATCAGGTTTGGCCTATCATCATCTCGAGCCCTCATCAGGTAAGGCCTACCATCATCTCGTGCCCTTATCAGGTTTGGCCAATCATCATCTCGCACCCTCATTAGGTTTGGCCTATCATCTCGCGTCATTATCAGGTTTGACCTAACATATTTTCATGCCCTCTTCAGGTTGGGCCTATCATCATATCGCGTCCTCATCAGGTTTAGCCTATTATCATCTCAGGTATGGCCTATCTTCATCTTGCACTCTCATCAGTTGTAGCCTAACATCATCTCACGTAATCATCAGGATGGGCATTCCATCATCTCGCACCCTCATCAGGTTGAGCCCACCATTATATCGCGCCCTCATCAGATTTGGCATACCCTTATCTCACGCGCTCATCAGGTTTGGCCTATCATCAATCTCGCGCCCTCATTAGATTTGGCTTACCCTTAACTCGCGCCCTCATCAGTTTTGGCCTATCTTTATCTCACGCCCTCATTAGGTTTGGCGTACCATCATGTCGCGTCCTGTTCAGGTTTGGACTACAATCTACTAGTGCCCTCATCAGATTTGGCGTATCTTTATCTCGCTTCCTCATCAGGTTTGGCCTACCATCATCTCGCACCCTCATCAGGTTTGGCCTACCATAATCTCGCGCCCTTATCAGGTTTGGCCAATCATCATCTCGCGCCCTCATCAGGTTTGGCCAATAATCTCGCGCCCTTATCAGATTTGGTGTAGCTTTATCTCGCGCTCTCATCAGGTTTGGCCTAACATCATCTCTCGTACTCATCAGGTTGGGCATTCCATTATCTCTCGCCCTCATCAGGTTTGGCCAATCATCATCTCGTGCCCTCTTCAGGTTTGGCCTATCATCATTTTGCGCCCTCATCAGGTTTGGCCTAACATCATCTCTCATACACATCAGGTTGGGCATTCCATCATATCGCGCCCTGATCAGTTTTGGCCTACCATCATCTCGCACCCTCATCAGGTTTGGCCTATCATCATCATTCCAGGTTTGGCGTATCATTCTTGTGCCCGATCAGGTTTGATTAATCATCATATGGCACCTTCATCAGATTTGGCCTATCATCATCTCGCGACCTCATCAGGTTTGGCTTATTATCATTTCCCGTCCTCATCTGGTTTGGCCTATCATCATCTCGCGCCCTCATCGGGGTTGGCCTAACATCTTCTCACGCCCTAATCATAATTGGCCTACCATCATCTCGTGCCATCATTTTGTTTGGCCTACCATCATCTCGCGCCTTCTTCAGGTTAGGCCTATCATCATCTCGAGCCCTCATCAGGTGTGGCATATCATCACCTCGCGCCCTCATCAGGATTTGCCTATCATCATCTCGTGCCATTATCAAGAATGGCTAACATCATCTCACGCCCTCATCAGGTTTGGCCTTCCATCATCTTGAGCCCTCATCAGATTTAGCCTACCATCATCTCGTGCCCTCATGAGATTTGGCCTTAAATCATCTCGCGCCCTGATAAGACTTGGCATACGATCATCTTGCGTCCTCTTCAGTTTTGGCCTACCATCATCTCACGCACTCATCAGATTTGGCGTACCCTTATCTTGCGCCCTCATCAGGTTTAGCCTACCATCATCTCGCGCCCTCATCAGGTTTGGCCTTTCATCATCTCGAGCCGCCATCAGGTTTGGCATACCATTATCTAGCGCCCTTATCAGGTTTGGCCAATCATCATCTCGCGCCCTCATCAGGTTTGGCCTATCATCTCGCACCCTTATCAGGTTTGTCCTAACATCATCTCGCGCCCTCTTCAGGTTGGGCCTATCATCATCTCGCGACCTCATCAGGTTTAGCCTATTATCATCTCAGGTATTGACTATCTTCATCTTGCTCTCTCATCAGGTTTGGCGTATCATCATCTCGCATCCTCACCAGGTGTGGCTTACCATCATCTCATGCCTTCATCAGGTTTGGACTATCATCATCTAGCGATCTCATCAGGTTTGGCCTATCGTCTTGCGCCCTCTTCAGGTTTGGCCTACCATCATCTCGCACCCTCATCAGATTTGTCCTACCATCATCTCGAGCCCTCATCAGATTTGGCGTCGCTTTATCTCACGCCCTCATCAGGTATGCCCTAACATCATCTCACGTACTCATCATGGTGGGTATTCCATCATCTCGCACCCTCATCAGGTTTGGCCTACCATTATATCGCGCCCTCATCAGATTTGGCGTACCCTTATCTCGCGTCCTCATCAGGTTTAGCCTATCATCATCTCGCGCCCTCATCAGATTTGACATGCCCTTATCTCGCGCACTAATCAGGTTTGGCCTATCATCATCTTGCGCCCTCATAAGGTTTGTCCTAACATCTCACGTACTCATCAGGTTGGGCACTCCATCATCTCGCAACCTCATCAGGTTTGGCCCACCGGTATATCGTGCCCTCATCAGATTTGGCGTACCCTTATCTTGCGCCTTCATCAGGTTTGGCCCATCATCATCTCACGCCCTCATAAGATTTGGCGTACCCTTATGTCGTGCCCTCATCGGGTTTGGCCTATCATCATCTCACGCCCTCATCAGGTTTGGCGTACTATCATCTCACGCCCTCTTCAGGTTTGGCCTACCATCTACTAGTGCCCTCATCAGGTTTGGCCTACCATCAGCTCGCACCCTGATCAGGTTTGGCCAATCATCATCTCGCACCCTCATAAGATTTGGCGTACCTTTATCTCACGCCCTCATCAGGTTTGGCCTACCATCATCTCGAGCCCTCATCAGGTTTGGCCTACCAGCATCTCGTGACCTGATCAGATTTGGCCAATCATCATCTCGCACCCTCATCAGGTTTGGCCAATGATCTCGCACCATTATTAGATTTGGCGTAGCTTTATCTCGCGCTGTTATCATGTTTGGCCTAACATCTTCTCTCGTACTCATCAGGTTGGGCATGCCATCACCTCACGCCCTCATCAGGTTTGGCCTACCCTTATATCATGCCCTCAACAGGTTTGGCCTATCATCATCTCGAGCCCTCATCAGGTATCATAATCTCGCACCCTCACCAGGTTTTGCTAACCATCATCTCGTGCTCTCATCATGTTTGCCCTATCATCATCTTGTACCCTCATCAGGTTTTGTCTGCCATCATCTCGTGCCCTCATAAGGTTTGGCCTGCAATCATCTCGCGCTCTCATGAAGTTTGGCCTACCATCATCTGTTGCACCAATAAGGCTTGGCCTACCATCATCTCGCGCCATCATTAGGTTTGGCCTATCATCATCTCGCGCCCTCATCAGGTCTGGCCTGCCATCATCTCAGGTTTGGCCTACCATCATTTCGCGCCCTCATCAGGTTTGGTCTACCATCATCTCGCGCCCTCTTCAGCTTTGGCCTATTACTACCTAGCGCCATTATCAGGTGTGGCCTATTATTACCTCGCGCCCTCACCTGGATTTGCCTATCATCAACTCATGCCCTTATCAGGATTAGCCTAACATCATCTCACGCCCTCACCAGGTTTGGCCTTCCATCATTTTGTGGCCTCATCAGGTTTGGCCTGCCATCATCTCACGCCCTCATCAAGTTTGGCCTACCATCATCTGGTGCACAAATCAGGCTTGGCCTACCATCATCTCGTGCCATCATTAGGTTTGGCATATCATGATATCGCACCCTCATCAGGTTTGCCCTACCATCATCTCACGCCCTCTTCAGGTTTTGCCTATCATCATCTTCCGCCCTCATCAGGTGTGGCCTATCTTCACCTCGCGCCCTCATCAGGATTTGCATATCATCACCTCGTGCCCTTATCAGGATTGGCCTAACATCATCTTGCGCCCTCATCAGGTTTGGCCTTCCATAATCTCGCAGACTCATCAGGTTTGGCCTTCAATCATCTCGTGGCCTCATCAGGTTTGACATATCATAATCTCGAGCCTTCATTAGGTTTGACCTACCATCATCTCACGCCCTCATGAGGTTTGGACAATCATCATCTCGCACCCTCATCAGGTTTGGCCTATCATCATCTCGCGCCATCATCAGGATTGGCCTACCATCCTTTCTCACACTCCACAAGTTTGGCCTACCATCATCTTGCACCCATATCAGATTTGGACTACCATCATATCGCGCCCTGATCAGTTTTGGCCTACCATCATCTCGCACCCTCATCAGGTTTGGCCTATCATCATCTTAGGTTTGGCGTATCATTCTTGTGCCCCATCAAGTTTGACTTATCATCATCTCGCACCTTCATCAGATTTGGCCTATCATCATCTCGCGACCTCATCAGGTTAGGTTTATTATCATTTCCCGTCCTCATCAGGTTTGGCCTAGCAACATCTCGCGCCCTCATCATGTTTGGCCTGCCATCATCTCGCACCTTCTTCAGGTTGGGCCTATCATCATCTTGCGCCCTCATCAGGTTTAGCCTATTATCATCTCAGGTATGGCCTATCTTCATCTCGATCCCTCATCAGATTTGGGCTACCATCATCTCGCGCCCTCATCAGGTTTGACCAATCATCATCTCGTGCCCTCATGACGCTTAGCCTATCATCTCGCGCCCTCATCACGCTTGGCCTATCATCTCACGCCCTTATCAGGTTTGGCCTACCATCATCTCGCGCCCTCTTCAGGTTTGTCCTACCATCATCTCGCGCCCTCATCAGATTTGGCATAGCTTTATCTCGCGCCCTCATCAGGTTTGGACTAACATCATCTCACATACTCATCAGGTTGGACATTCCATAATCTCAGGCACTTTTCAGGTTTGGTCCATCATCATTTCGAGCCCTCATGAGGTATAACCTATCATCATATCGCACCCTCATCAATCATCATCTCGACCCATCACCAGATTTGGCCTATCATCATTTCGCACCCTCATCAGGATTTGCCTATCGTCATCTTGTGCCCTTATCAGGATTGGCCTAACATCATCTCACGCCCTCATCAGGTTTGGCCTTCCATCATCTCGAGCCCTCATCAGATTTAGCCTTCCATCATCTCGCGCCCTCATCAGGTTTGGCCTACCATAATCTCGCGCCCTCTTAAGGTTTGGCCTACCATCATTTCGTGCCCTCATCAGATTTGGCCTACCATCATCTCGCGCCCTCTTCAGGTTTGGCCTATCATCATCTCGCGCCCTTATCAGGATTGGCCTAACATCATCTCACGCCCTCATCAGGTTTGGCCTTCCATCATCTCACGGCCTCATGAGGTTTGGCCTATCATAATCTCGAACCCTCATGAGGTTTGGCCTACCATCATCTCAGGCCCTCATGAGGTTTGGCCAATCATCATCACGCACCCTCATTAGGTTTGGCCTATCATCATTTCGTGCCCTCATCAGATTTGGCCTACCATCATCTCGCGCCCTCTTCAGGTTTGGCCTATCATCATCTCGCGCCCTTATCAGGATTGGCCTAACATCATCTCACGCCCTCATCAGGTTTGGCCTTCCATCATCTCACGGCCTCATCAGGTTTGGCCTATTATAATCTCGAACCCTCATGAGGTTTGGCCTACCATCATCTCAGGCCCTCATGAGGTTTGGCCAATCATCGTCACGCACCCTCATTAGGTTTGGCCTATCATCATCTCGCGCCCTCATCAGGATTGGTCTAACATAATATCACGCCCTCATGAGGTTTCGCCTTCCATCATCTATGCCCTCATCAGGATTGGTCTACCATCCTTTCTCATCCTCCTCAAGTTTGGCCTACAATCATCTTGAACTCACATCAGATTTTGCCCACCATCATATCGTGCCCTGATCAGTTTTGGCCTACCATCATCTCGCACCCTCATCAGGTTTGGCCTATCATCATCATTCCAGGTTTGGCATATCATTCTTGTGCCCCATCAGGTTTGATTTATCATCATATGGCACATTCATCAGATTTGGCCTATCATCATCTCGCGACCTCATCAGGTTTGGCTTATTATCATTTCCCGTCCTCATCAGGTTTGGCCTATCAACATCTCGCGCCCTCATCGGGTTTGGCCTAACATCTTCTCACACCCTCATCATAATTGGCCTACCATCATCTCGTACCCTCATCATTTTTGGCCTACCATCATCTCGTGCCTTTTTCAGGTTGGGCCTATCATCATCTCTCGCCCTCATCAGGTGTGGCCTATCGTCACCTCGCGCCTTCATCAGGATTTACCTATCATCATCTCGTGCCGTTATCAGGATTGGCCTAAAATCATCTCACGCCCTCATCGGGTTTGGCCTTCCATCATCTCGAGTCCTCATCAAAGTTAGCCTACCATCATCTCGCGCCCTCATCAGATTTGGCCTTCCATCATCTCGTGACCTCATCAGGTTTGGCATACGATCATCGTGCATCCTCTTCAGTTTTGGCCTACCATCATCTGGCGCCCTCATCAGACTTGGAGTACCCTTATCTCGTACCCTCATCAGGTATAGCCTACCATCATCTCGCGCCCTCATCAGGTATGGCCTTTCATCATCTCGAGCCCTCATCAGGTTTGACATACCATTATCTCGTGCCCTTATCAGGTTTGGTCAATCATCATCACGTGCCCTCATCAGGTTTGGCCTATCATCTCGCGCCCTTATCAGGTTTGTCCTAACATCATCTCGCGCCCTCTTCAGGTTGGGCCTATCATCATCTCGCAAACTCATCAGGTTTGGCCTATCATCATCTCGCACCCTCACCAGGTTTGGCTTTCCATCATCTCATGCCTTTATCAGGTTTGAACTATCATCATCTCGCGCTCTCATCAGGTTTGGCCAATCATCTTGCGCCCTCTTCAAGTTTGGCCTACCATCATCTCGCGCCCTCATCAGATTTGGCCTACCATCATCTCGTGCCCTCATTAGATTTGGCGTAGCTTTATCTCGCACCCGCATCAGGTATGGCCTAACATCATCTCACGTACTCATCATGTTGGGCATTCCATCATCTCGCACCCTCATCAGGTTTGGCCTACCATTATATCGCGCCCTCATCAGATTTGGCGTACCCCTATCTCGCGCCCTCATCAGGTTTAGCCTATCATCATTTCGCGCCCTCATCAGATTTGGCATGCCCTTATCTCGCGCCCTCATCAGGTTTGGCTTATCATCATCTTGCGCCCTCATAAGGTTTGGCCCACCAGTATATCGCGCCCTCATCAGGTTGGACACTCCATCATCTCACAACCTCATCAGGTTTGGCCCACCAGTGTATCGCGCCCTCATCAGATTTGGCGTACCCTTATCTTGCGCCTTCATCAGGTTTGGCCCATCATCATCTCGTGCCCTCATGAGATTTGGCGTACCCTTATCTCGTGCCCTGATCAGGTTCAGCCAATCATCATCTCGCGACCTCATCAGGTTTGGCTTATCATTTCCCGTCCTCACCAGGTTTGGACTATCAACATCTCACGCCCTCATCGGGTTTGTCTAAAACATCTTCTCACGCCCTCATCATAGTTGGACTACCATCATCTCGTGCCCTCATCATGTTTGGCCTACCATCATCTCGCGCCTTCTTCAGGTTGGGCCTATCATCATCTCGCGCCCTCATCAGGTGTAACCTATCATCACCTCGCGCCTTCATCAGGATTTGCCTATCATCATCTCGTGCCCTTATCAGGATTGGCCTAACATCATCTCACGCCCTCATCAGGTTTGGCCTTCCATCACCTCGAGCCCTCATCAGATTTAGCCTACCATCATCTCGTGCCCTCATCAGATTTGGCCTTCCATCATCTCGCGCCCTCATCAGGTTTGGCATACGATCATCTTGCGTCCTCTTCAGTTTTGGCCTACCATCATCTCGCGTCCTCATCAGATTTGGCGTACCCTTATCTCGTGCCCTCATCAGGTTTAGCCTACCATCATCTCACGCCCTCATCAGGTTGGGCCTTTCGTCATCTCGAGCCCTTATCAGGTTTGGCCAATCATCATCTCGCGCCCTCATCAGGTTTGGCCTATCATCTCGCGCCCTTATCAGGTTTGTCCTAACATCATCTTGCGTACTCTTCAGGTTGGGCCTAACATCATCTCACGACCTCATCAGGTTTAGCCTATTATCATCTCAGGTATGGCCTATGTTCATCTTGCTCTCTCATCAGGTTTGGCCTATCATCATCTCGCACCCTCACCAGGTTTGGCTTACCATCATCTCATGCCTTCATCAGGTTTGGACTATCATCATCTCGCGCTCTCATTAGGTTTGGCCTATCATCTTGCACCCTCTTCAAGTTTGGCCTACCATCATCTCGCGCCCTCATCAGATTTGGCCTACCATCATCTCGTGACCTCATCAGATTTGGCAAAGCTTTATCTCGTGCCCTCATCAGGTATGGCCTAACATCATCTCACGGACTCATCATGTAGGGCATTCCATCATCTCGCACCTTCATCAGGTTTGGCCTATCATCATCTTGCGCCCTCATAAGGTTTGGCCTAATATCTCACATACTCATCAGGTTGGGCACTCCATCATCTCGCAACCTCATCAGGTTTGACCCACCAGTATATCGCGCCCTCATCAGATTTGGCGTACCCTTATCTCGCGTCTTCATCAGGTTTGACCCATCATCATCTCGCGCCCTCATAAGATTTGGCGTACCCTTATCTCGTGCCCTCATCAGGTTTGGCCTACCATCATCTCGCGCCCTGATCATATTTGGCCAATCATCATCTCGCGTCCTCATCAGGTTTGGCCAATTATCTCGCACCCTTATTAGATTTGGTGTAGCTTTATTTCGTGCCCTTATCAAGTTTGGCCTAACTTCATCTCTCGTACTCATCAGGTTGGGCATTCCATCATCTCGCCCTCTCATCAGGTTTGGCCTATCATCATCTCGAGCCCTCATCAGGTATGGCCTATCATAATCTCACACCCTCATCAGGTTTCGCCAATCATCATATCACACCATCATCAGGTTTGGCATACCTTCATCTCGTGCTCTCATCATGTTTGCCCTATCATCATCTTGTACCCTCATCAGGTTTTGTCTGCCATCATCTCGTGCCCTCATCAGGTTTGGCCTGCCATCATCTCGCACCCTCATCAAGTTTGGCCTACAATCATCTCAGGTTTGGCCTACCATCCTTTCGCGCCCTCATCAGGTTTGGGCTACCATCATCCCGCGCCCTCTTCAGGTTTGGTCTATCATCATCTCGCTCCCTCATCAGGTGTGGCCTATTATCACTTCGCGCCCTCATCAGGATTTGCCTACAATCATCTCGCGCCATCATTAGGTTTGGCCTATCATCATCTCACGCCCTCATCAGGTCTGGCCTACCATCATCTCAGGTTTGGCCTACCATCATTTTGCGCCCTCATCAGGTTTGGCCTACCATTATCTCGCGCCCTCATCAGGTGTGGCCTATTATCACCTCGCGCCCTTATCAGGATTGGCCTAACATCATCTCACGCCCTCATAAGGTTTGGTCTTCCATCATCTCGCAGCCTCATCAGGTTTGGCCTTCCATCATATTGCGGCCTCAACAGGTTTGGCCTGCCATCAGCTCACGCCTTCATCAAGTTTGGCCTACCATCATCTGGCGCACCAACCAGGCTTGGCCTACCATCATCTCGTGCCATCATTAGGTTTGGCCTATCATCATATCGCGCCCTCATCAGGTCTGACCTATCAACACCTCGCGCTCATCAGGATTTGCCTATCATCATCTCGTGCCCTTATCAGGATTGGCCTAATATTATCTCACTCCCTCATCTGGTTTGACCTATCATCATCTCACGCCCTTATCAGGTTTGAACTAACATCATCTCTCATCAGGCTGGGCATTCCATCATCTTGCGCCCTCATCAGGTTTGGCCTACCATTATATCGCGCCCTCATCAGGTTTGGCCTATCATCATCTCGAGCCCTCATCAGGTATGGCCTATCATAATCTCGCACCCTCATCAGGTTTGGCCAATCATCATCTCACGCCATCATCAGGTTTGGCATACCTTCATCTCGTGCTCTCATCATGTTTGCCCTATCATCATCTTGTACCCTCATCAGGTTTTGTCTGCCATCATCTCGTGCCCTCATCAGGTTTGGGCTGCCATCATCTCGCACCCTCATCAAGTTTGGCCTACCATCAACTGGCGCACCAATCAGGCTTGGCATACCATCATGTCGCGCAATCATTAGGTTTGGCCTTCCATCATCTCACGCCCTCATCAGGTCTGGCCTACCATCATCTCAGGTTTGGCCTACCATCATTTTGTGCCCTCATTAGGTTTGGCCTACCATCGTCTCGTGCCCTCTTCATGTTTGGCCTACCATCATCTCGCACCCTCATCAGGTGTGGCCTATTATCACCTCGCACCCTCATCAGGATTTGCCTATCATCATCTCGTGCCCTTTTCAGGATTGGCCTAACATCATCTCACGCCCTCATCAGGTTTGGCCTTCCATCATCTCGCGGCCTCATCAGGTTTGGCTTTCCATCATCTTGCGGCCTCATCAGGTTTGGCCTGCCATCAGCTCATGACCTCATCAAATTTGGCCTGCCATCATCTGGAGCACCAATCAGGCTTGGCCTACCATTATCTCGTGCCATCATTAGGTTTGGCCTATCATCATATCGCACCCTCATCAGGTCTGGCCTATCATCACCTCGCACCTTCATCAGGATTTCCCTATCATCATCTCGTGCCCTTATCAGGATTGGCCTAACATCATCTCACGCCCTCATCAGGTTTGGACTTCCATCATCTCACGGCCTCATCAGGTTTGGCCTTCCATCATCTCTCGCCTTCTTCAGATTGGGCCTATTATCATCTCGCACCCTCACCAGGTTTGGCCCACCATCATCTTGTGCCTTCATCAGGTTTGGACTATAATCATCTCACGCCCTCAACAGGTTTGGCCTATCATCATCTCGATCCCTCATCAGATTTGGCCTACCATCATCTCGCGCCCTCATCAGATTTGGCCAATCATCATCTCGCTCCCTCATCAGATTTGGCGTATCATTATCTGGTTTGGCCTATCATCATCTCAAGCCATCATCAGGTTTGGCCTTTCATCATCTCGCGCCCTTATCAGATTTGGCCTACCATCATCATGTGCCCTCTTCAGGATGGGCCTATCATTATCTTGTGCCCTTATCAGGTTTGGCTTAACATAATCTCATGCCCTCATCAGGATTGGCCTTCCATCATCTCGCAGCCTCATCAGGTTTGGCCTTCCATCATCTTGCGGCCTCATCAGGTTTGGCTTGCCATCAGCTCACGCCCTCATCAAGTTTGGCCTACCATCATCTGGCTCACCAATCAGGCTTGGCCTACAATCATCTCACGCCCTCATCAGGTTTGGCCTATCATCATCTCGCACCCTCATCAGGTTTGGCCTACCATCATCTTAAGTTTGGCCTATCATCATCTCGCGCCCTCATCAGGTGTGGCCTATCATCACTTCGCGCCCTCATCAGGTTTGGCCTATCATCACCTCGTGCCCTCATCAGGATTGGCCTAACATCATCTCACGCCCTAATCAGGTTTGGACTTCCATCATCTCGTGGCCTCATCAGGTTTGGCCTTCCATCATCTCGCGGCCTCATCAGGTTTGTCCTATCATAATCACGTACCCTCATCAGGTTTGGCCTACCATCATTTCACGCCCTCATGAGGTTTGTCCAATCATCATTGCGCACCTTCATCAGGTTTGGCCTATCATCATCTCGCGCCCTCATCAGGATTGGCCTAACATAATCTCACGCTGTCATCAGGTTTGGCCAACCATCATCTAATGCCCTCATGAGGATTGGCCTACCATCCTTTCTCACCCTCAAGTTTGGCCTACCATCATCTTGCACCCACATCAGATTTGGCCTACCATCATATCGCGCCCTGATCAGTTTTGGCCTACCATTATCTCGCACTCTCATCAGGTTTGGCCTATCATCATCTCAGGTTGTGCCCCATCAGGTTTGATGTATCATAATCTTGCAAATTCATCAGATTTGTCCTATCATCATCTCGCGACCTCATCAGGTTTGGCTTATTATCATTTCCCGTCCTCATCAGCTTTGGCCTATCAACATCTGGTGCCCTCATCGGGTTTCACGCCCTCCTCATGATTGGACTACCATCATCTCGTGCCCTCATCATGTTTGTCCTACCATCATCTCGCGCCTTCTTCAGATTGGGCCTATTATCATCTCGCACACTCACCAGGTTTGGCCCAACATCATCTTGTGCCTTCATCAGGTTTGGACTATTATCATCTTGCGCCCTCATCAGGTTTGGCCTATCATCATCTCGATCCCTCATCAGATTTGGCCTACCATCATCTCGCGCCCTCATCAGGTTTGGCCAATCATCATCTCGCGCCCTCATCACGTTTGGCCTATCATCTCGTGCCCTTATCAGGTTTGGCCTACCATCATCTTGCGCCCTCTTCAGGTTTGTCCTATCATCATCTCGCTCTCTCATCAGATTTGGCGTACCCTTATCTGGTTTGGCCTATCATCATCTCACGCCCTCATCAGGTTTGGCCTTTCATCGTCTCGTGCCCTCATCAGATTTGTCGTACCATCATCTCGCGCCCTCTTCAGGTTTGGCCTACCATCATCTCACGCCCTCATCAGACTTGGCGTACCCTTATCTCGCGCCCTCATAAGGTTTGGCCTACCATCAACTCGCGCTCTCATCAGGTTTGGCCACTCATCATCTCAAGCCCTCATCAGGTTTGGCCTTCCATCTCGAGCCCTCATCAGATTTGGCCAAACATCATCTCGAGCCCTCATCAGGTTTGGCCTACCATCATCTCTCGCCCTCATCAGATTTGGCGTACCCTTATCTCGCGCCCTCATCAGGTTTGGCCTATCATCATCTCGCGCCCTCATCAGATTTGGCGTACCCTTATCTGGTTTGGCCTTTCATCATCTCATTCTCTCATCAGGTTTGGCCTTCCATCATCTCGCGCCCTCATCAGGTTTGGCACACCATCATCTCGCGTCCCCTTCAGGTTTGGCCTACCATCATCTCGCGCCATCATCAGATATGGCGCACCCTTATCTCTCGCCCTCATCAGGTTTAGCCTACCATCATCTCGCGCCCTCATCAGGTTTGGCCTATCATCATCTCGAGTCCTCATCAGGTTTGGCATACAATCATCTCGCGCATTCATCAGATTTGCCTATCATCGTCTTGTGCCCTTATCAGGATTGGCCTAACATCATCTCACGCCCTCATCAGGTTTGGCCTTCAATCATCTCGAGCCCTCAACAGATTTGGCCAACCATCATCTCGTGCACTCATCAGGTTTGGCCTACCATCATCTCGCACCCTCACCAGATTTGGCGTACCCTCATCTCGCGCCCTCATTAGGTTTGGCCTAGCATCATCTCACGCCCTCATCAGGTTTGGCCTCCCATAATCTCATGCCCTCACTAGGTTTGGCCTATCATCATCTCGAGCCCTCATCAGGTTTGGCCTACCATCATCTCGCGCCCTTATCAGGTTTGGCCACTCATCATCCCACTCATCATCTCGTGCCCTCATCAGGTTTGGCCTGTTATCTCGCGCCCTTATCAGATCTGGCCTAACATCATCTCGTGCCCTCTTCATGTTGGGCCTATCATCATCTCGCGCCCTCATCAGGTTTTGCCTATTATAATCTCAGGTATGGCCTATCTTCATCTCGCGCTCTCATCAGGTTTGGCCTATCATCATCTCTCACCCTCACCAGGTTTTGCCTACCATGATCTCGCGCCCTCTTCAGGTTTGTCCTACCATCATCTCGTGCCCTCATCAGATTTGGCGTAGCTTTATCTCGCGCAATCATCAGGTTTGGTTTAACATCATCTCAAGTACTCATCAGGTTGGGCATTCCATCATCTCATGCCCTTATCAGGTTTGGCCTATCATCATTTTGCGCCCTCATCAGGTTTAGCCTATTATCATCTCGCACCCTCATCAGGTGTGGCCAATCATCATCTCGAGCACTCACCAGATTTGGCGTACCATCATCTTGCACCCTCATCAGGTTTGGCCAATCATCATCTCGCGCTCTCTTCAGGTTTGGTGTACCATCATCTTCCGTCCTCTTCAGGTTTGGCCTACCATCATCTCGTGCCCTCATCAGATTTGGCGTACCCTTATCTCACGCCCTTATCAGGTTTTGCTTATCATCATCTCGCGCCCTCATCAGATTTGGAATACCCTTATCTCGCTCCCTCATCAGGTTTGGCCTATCATCATCTCGCGCCCTCATCAGGATTGGCCTAACATCATCTCACGCCCTCATCAGGTTTGGACTACAATCATCTCGCGCCCTCATAAGATTCGGCATATCCTTATCTCGAGCCCTCATCAGGATTGGCCTATCATCATATCATCATCTTGCGTCCCTATCAGGTTTGGCCTATCATCATCTCGAGCCCTCATCAGGTTTGATATCAGTTGTGGACTACCATCATCTCGCGCCCTCACCAAGTTTGGATTATCATTATCTTGTGCCTTCATCAGGATTGGCCTACCATCATCTCACACCCTTCTCAAGTTTGGCCTACCATCATCTCGCGCCCTCATCAGGTGTGACCTATCATCTCAGGTTTTGCATATCATAATCTTGCGCCCCCATCAGGTTTGGCATATCATTTCGTGCCCTCATCAGGTTTGATATTAGATTTGGCCAACCATCATCTCGCGCCCTCATCAGTCTTGGCCTACCATCATCCCGCGCCCTCATCAGGTTTGGACTACCATCATTTCGCGCCCTCATCAGGTTTGGCTTATTATCATTTCGCGTCCTCATCAGGTTTGGCCTATCACCATCTTTCGCCCTCATCGGGTTTCGTCTAACATCATCTTTCGCCCTCATCATGATTGGCCTACCATCATCTCGCGCCCTCATCATGTTTGGCCTACCATCATCTTGAACCATCTTCAGGTGGGGCCTATCATCATCTCGCGCCCTCATCAGGACTGGCCTAACATCATCTCATGCCCTCATCAGGTTTGGCCTTCCATCATCTCGTGCCTTCATTAGGTTGGGACTATCATCATCTCTCGCCCTCATCACGTTTGGCCTATCATCTCATGCCCTTATCAGGTTTGGCCTACCATCATCTCGCACCCTCTTCAGGTTTGTCCTACCATCATCTCGCACCCTCATCAGATTTGGCGTAGCTTTATCTCGCGCCCTCATCTGGTTGGTCCTAACATCATCTCACATACTCATCAGGTTGGGCATTCCATCATCTCACGCCCTTATCAGGTTTGGCCTAACATCATTTCGCACCCTCATCAGGTTTAGCCTATCATCATCTCGAGCCCTCATCAGATTTGGCCTATCATCATTTTGCTCCCTCATCAGGTGTGGCCTATCATCAACTCACGCCCTCATCAGGATTTGCCTATCATCATTTCGTGCCCTTATCAGGATTGGCCTAACATCATCTCACGCCCTCATCAGGTTTGGCCTTCCATCATCTCGAGCCCTTATCAGATTTGGCCTACCATCATCTCGCGCCCTCATTAGGTTTGGTCTACCATCATCTCGCGCCCTCATCAGATTTGGCTTACCCTTATCTCGCGCCCTCATCAGGTTTGGCCTGCCATCATTTCGCGCCCTCATGAAGTTTGGCCTACCATCATCTCGCGCCATCATTAGGTTTGGCCTATCATCATCTCGCGCCCTCATCAGGTCTGGCCTACCATCATCTCAGGTTTGGCCTGCCATCATTTCGCGCCCTCATCAGGTGTGGCATATTATCACCTCACGCCCTCATTATGTTTTCCCTATCATCATCTCGCTCCCTTATCAGGATTGGCCTATCATCAACTCGGACTCTCATCAGGTTTGGCTTATCATCTCGCGCCCTCATCAGGTTTGGCCTATCATCATCTCGCGCCCTCATCAAGTTTGGCCAATCATCATCTTGTGCCCTCTTCAGGTATGGCCTATCATCTCGCGCCCTCATCAGGTTTGGTCTATCATCATCTCGCGCCCTCATCAGGTTTGGTCTATCATCATCTCGCGCCCTCATCATGTTTGGCCTACCATGTTCTCGCACTCTCATAAGGTTTGGCCTACCATGATCTCTCACGCGCATAAGGTTTGGCCTATCATCATCTCGCACCCCTATCAGCCTTGGCCTATGATCATCTCGCGCCCTCCTCAAGTTTGGCCAAACATCATCTCGCGACCTCATCAGGGAGCCTTCATCGCGTGGCCTATCATCATTTCGCGCCCTCATCAGGTTTGGCCTATTATCACTTGGCGCCCTCATAAGGTTTGGCCTATCATCATCTCAAGTTTGGCATTTCATCATCTCGTGCCCTTATCAGATTTGGCCTATAATCATTTTGCCCCCTCATCAGGCTTGGCCTATCATCATCTCGCACCCTTATCAGGTTTGGCTTATCATCATCTCGCGCCCTCATCAAGTTTGCCCAATCATCATCTCGCGCTCTCATAAGGTTTGGCATATCATCATCTCAGGTTTGGCCTATCATTATCTCAGGTTTGGCCTATCATCATCTCGCGCCCTCATCAGGTTTGGACTAACATTAGGGTTGAGCGAGTATGTTCTGTCCGAGTATGCTCGGGCCGAGCTCTGAGTATTTACAGCTGCTCGGTGATAAAGTTAAATCGCTCCCGTGTGCATGATTTGCAACTGTTTGACAGCTTTACTACATGTGAGGAATGTGTAAGAAATAGACATTCCTCCCATGTAATAAAGCTGTCAAACAGTTGCAAATCATGCACACGGGAGCGATTTAACCTTATCACCGAGCAGCTGTAAATACTCGGAGCTCGGCCCAAGCATACTCGGCGAAAGGGTTAATGGAACATACTCGCTCAACACTACCTATCATCAACTGGCGCCCTCATAAGGTTTGGCCTATCATCATCTCGTGCCCTCATCAGGCTTGGCCTACCATCATCTCGCACACTCTTCAGGTTTGTCCTACCATCATCTCGCACCCTCATCAGATTTGGCATAGCTTTATCTCGCGCCCTCATCTGGTTTGTCCTAACATCATCTCACATACTCATCAGGTTGGGCATTCCATCATCTCACGCCCTTATCAGGTTTGGCCTAACATCATTTCGCACCCTCATCAGGTTTAGCCTATCATCATCTCGAGCCCTCATCAGATTTGGCCTATCATCATTTTGCTCTCTCATCAGTTGTGGCCTATCATCAACTCACGCCCTCATCAGGATTTGCCTATCATCATCTCGTGCCCTTATCAGGATTGGCCTAACATCATCTCACGCCCTCATCAGGTTTGGCCTTCCATCATCTCGAGCACTTATCAGATTTGGCCTACCATCATCTCGCACCCTCATTAGGTTTGGCCTACCATCATCTCGCGCCCTCATCAGATTTGGCGTACCCTTATCTCGCGCCCTCATCAGGTTTGGCCTGCCATCATTTCGCGCCCTCATGAAGTTTGGCCTACCATCATCTCGCGCCATCATTAGGTTTGGCCTATCATCATCTCGCGCCCTCATCAGGTCTGGCCTACCATCATCTCAGGTTTGGCCTGCCATCATTTTGCGCCCTCATCAGGTGTGGCGTATTATCACCTCACGCCCTCATTATGTTTTCCCTATCATCATCTCGCTCCCTTATCAGGATTGGCCTATCATCAACTCGGACTCTCATCAGGTTTGGCCTATCATCTCGCGTCCTCATCAGGTTTGGCCTATCATCATCTCGCGCCCTCATCAAGTTTGGCCAATCATCATCTTGTGCCCTCTTCAGGTATGGCCTATCATCTCGCGCCCTCATCAGGTTTGGTCTATCATCATCTCGCGCCCTCATCATGTTTGGCCTACCATGTTCTCGCACTCTCATAAGGTTTGGCCTACCATGATCTCTCACGCGCATAAGGTTTGGCCTATCATCATCTCGCACCCCTATCAGCCTTGGCCTATGATCATCTCGCGCCCTCCTCAAGTTTGGCCAAACATCATCTCGCGACCTCATCAGGGAGCCTTCATTGCGTGGCCTATCATCATTTCGCGCCCTCATCAGGTTTGGCCTATTATCACTTGGCGCCCTCATAAGGTTTGGCCTATCATCATCTCAAGTTTGGCATTTCATCATCTCGTGCCCTTATCAGATTTGGCCTATAATCATTTTGCCCCTCATCAGGCTTGGCCTATCATCATCTCGCGCCCTCATCAAGTTTGCCCAATCATCATCTCGCGCTCTCATAAGGTTTGGCATATCATCATCTCAGGTTTGGCCTATCATTATCTCAGGTTTGGCCTATCATCATCTCGCGCCCTCATCAGGTTTGGACTAACATTAGGGTTGAGCGAGTATGTTCTGTCCGAGTATGCTCGGGCCGAGCTCTGAGTATTTACAGCTGCTCGGTGATAAAGTTAAATCGCTCCCGTGTGCATGATTTGCAACTGTTTGACAGCTTTACTACATGTGAGGAATGTGTAAGAAATAGACATTCCTCCCATGTAATAAAGCTGTCAAACAGTTGCAAATCATGCACACGGGAGCGATTTAACCTTATCACCGAGCAGCTGTAAATACTCGGAGCTCGGCCCAAGCATACTCGGCGAAAGGGTTAATAGAACATACTCGCTCAACACTACCTATCATCAACTGGCGCCCTCATAAGGTTTGGCCTATCATCATCTCGTGCCCTCATCAGGCTTGGCCTACCATCATCTCGCACCCTCTTCAGGTTTGTCCTACCATCATCTCGCACCCTCATCAGATTTGGCATAGCTTTATCTCGCGCCCTCATCTGGTTTGTCCTAACATCATCTCACATACTCATCAGGTTGGGCATTCCATCATCTCACGCCCTTATCAGGTTTGGCCTAACATCATTTCGCACCCTCATCAGGTTTAGCCTATCATCATCTCGAGCCCTCATCAGATTTGGCCTATCATCATTTTGCTCCCTCATCAGTTGTGGCCTATCATCAACTCACGCCCTCATCAGGATTTGCCTATCATCATCTCGTGCCCTTATCAGGATTGGCCTAACATCATCTCACGCCCTCATCAGGTTTGGCCTTCCATCATCTCGAGCACTTATCAGATTTGGCCTACCATCATCTCGCGCCCTCATTAGGTTTGGCCTACCATCATCTCGCGCCCTCATCAGATTTGGCGTACCCTTATCTCGCGCCCTCATCAGGTTTGACCTGCCATCATTTCGCGCCCTCATGAAGTTTGGCCTACCATCATCTCGCGCCATCATTAGGTTTGACCTATCATCATCTCGCGCCCTCATCAGGTCTGGCCTACCATCATCTCAGGTTTGACCTGCCATCATTTCGTGCCCTCATCAGGTGTGGCCTATCATCACCTCACGCCCTCATTATGTTTTCCCTATCATCATCTCGCTCCCTTATCTGGATTGGCCTATCATCAACTCGGACTCTCATCAGGTTTGGCCTATCATCTCACGCCCTCATCAGGTTTGGCCTATCATCATCTCGTGCCCTCATCAGGTTTGGCCTATCATCATCTCGCGCCCTCATCAGTTTTGGCCTGTCATCATCTCATGCCCTCATGAGGTTTCTTATATATGTCTTTCTGTAAAGGCATCACCTTCACAATCACAGCATTTTGAAGAGATGCTTATCTGGACCTGTCCCCTTCAATAGTCAGTGTCTGAAGACATAAAATGATATTCAGGTTTAGAATTTTGTACATTCTATTCCCGTTGTGATGTCATTAGAACTGTCTTTTTTTCATGGATCCAATTTTTAACATCAACAAAAAAATAATTTAATAAAAAGTCAAAAGCCCCTACCTCGTTTTATAATTATAAAACATACATTTAAAAGGATCCTTTTATTTTATCTAGATTTTCTACTGCTCTATATATTAAAAGAAAAGACTCCTTTCATTCATTTTTGAACACATTAAACTACAACTCCAATGTCAGCCCAGTAGCTGCCGAGGGGGGCAGAGGGGGTTGTGGCCCCAGGCCCAGCGCACTGTGGGGGCCCACCCGGATCTACGCTATTGTAACTGTATCGTCGTGTGCAGCACACCTTTACAGTTACACTCCGGGCAGAGCAGGCAGACTGGATGTCCCTGCACTCCCCGGCGGTCGCTATGCGGCCCTTGAGCAGGAGGAGGGGGGGCCGGTGCCAGCATCAGGCCCCCCTCCCGTCACCGCAAGCTCAATGATGAGAGAGGGAGTGCGACGCTCCCTCTCTCGTCAGTCCCCCTCTGAGTCTGACGTCAGTGACATCATCTCTTGGTGCCCGGCCCGCTGTGCTGAGATGTGTGCGTTCACTCGGAGCAGCGGGGGAACGTGGAGGAGAGGTGAGTATTGTGTTTATTTATTCCTCCTATGGGGGAGATTATACTACAGACTCTGTCTTTGGGGGGAGATTATACTACAGACTCTGTATATGGGGGGGGGATTATACTATAGAGAGGACCATCTGGTGCATTATACTATATGGAGGCTATTTATACAGTGTGGGGATTACAGTTAGGGTCATACAGTGTGTGAGATAATGTGGGGTCTTTGCACAGTGTGGGGCCATCATACAGTGTGGGAGATAATGTGGGGTCTTTGTACAGTGTGGGAGCCATCCGTTTGGAGGCTACTAAGGGGTTGTATACTGTGTGGGGGGTACTATAAGGTGAGGATCATATTCTGTAGAGGGGAGCTGTACATGGGGGGAGACTCAGGACATTATTAAATGTTAAATGGGCACTTATCGTTATAAGGGAACTCAGGTTATTATGACTGTCAAAGGGGCACACAGAGAGCACTATTACTTTCTAGGGGGCACAATATGGGCAGTGTTTTTCTAGGGCACTTACACACGGCATTACTATATTCTAGAGGTTTGTTTTACCATCTAGAGAGCACACAGTACCACACAGAAGGTGCAGTACTAGGGACACATACAGCAACAGAGGCTCAGTATTGGGGTATTAGCAGGATGAGACGTTTGTGCAGGTTGGGAATAGATGTGGATGGTGCCTGAAATGTAAGGAGTCAAATGTGTCTTTGTTGTGATCCCTGCAGACCTGAGACTCTGAGTCCTGGATGGAGAAATCGTTGTTTCGGTCTGGGCCAGATGGAAAAGACGGGAAAAGTGAACAATTTAATCAGAAAGAACGTCAGCTGTAAGGTACTATACATAACTGTGCTTTGATCTCTTATATGTTCTGCAGGACTGATGTCACCATATGGTGGTAATATCAGTGCTGGTCTTTGTATAGAGATTATTTTTAGTAACCGTTCGGTCATCTGCTGAGGTTCTCCTACATCCACTATCTGGATGTGCGTGCCACCATAGTTATAGTCAGGGTTACCTGGTTAGGGGCCCACTCAGAAGTCTCGCCCCCCGAGCCAAAACCCTAGTTACACCTCTCTGTCAGCCCCTATACTTCCATTTCTGACCGCATTAAACTACAACTCTAATGTCAGACCCTAATTCAATGGGAACAAAAGAGCTGAGAATAGAGAATGATAATAATATAATTTGTCCACGTAAATGGTAAAACTACCCAAAAATGAAGCCACATAAAAATGTCCCAACTTAACCTCCCAACAAACATGTTTTATTACACTGTCATCTTCCTATTATATTTGTCCTGTAGGAGTGATTCCTCTCCCAGCAATATAGCAGCTAATTGCTAGTTTTTTTGCCGCTATACCCGTTAAGATCTACCGATCATCAGCAACTCCTCATTTAAGGAAGGGGTTGTCCTGAAAATGTCTTATTACAGAGTGTTCCCGATAAATCCTTTGGATACGCTATAAGTATACCAAAGCTTAAAAATAAAGAGCTACCTACCTGGACTCGTCCCCTTTCAGCTGTCAAGTTCTAGTGACACGAGATGGCTCCGGTGCAGAACTTTATACATTCTGCTTCAATTGTGATGTCTATGATGTCATGTACCCTGTGTCTAAAACACAAAATGATTCAGGTTTAGAAATTTGTACATTCTATTCTAATTGTGATGTCATGGAATGTCGATTATGTTACGTGTGCCGTGATGTCATCAGAACTGTCACTGTTATTTTTTATGTATCCAAATTTTAACATTAACAAGAAATTAATTTAATAAAAATACATACCCCCCTACGTTGTTTCATAATTATAAGACGCCCATTTAAAGGGATCCATTTATTTTATCTATATTACCTACTGCTCTATGTATTAAAAGAAAACACAGGACTCTTTACTACCTTTCCTGACCGCATTAAACTACAACTCAAATGTCATCCTTCTTTGTTGTCAGCTCTTTTATTACTATTGAATTAGAGGCTAATATAATTTGTCCGCGTAAATAGAAAAACTACCCAAAAAATAGAGGCACATGAAGATATCCCAACTTCACCACTCTTTATCTACATGCCTTACTAGAGCATAGGGATGGCATAGAGGGCGAGCTCCATTGAAGAATTCCATAGTTGGGAGCCAGTGCAAAGAGCTGGAAGACTCCCAACAAACATGTATTATTACATTGTCATCCTCCTACAATAAGTGTCCTGTAGGGGTCATTACTTCCCCAGCGATATAGCAGCTAATTGCTAGGGGTTTTAGCTGCCATACCCATTAATATCAACTGATATTCAGCAACTCCTCATTTAGGCAAGCGGTTGTCCTGAAAATGTCCTATTACAGAGTGTTCCCGGCAATCCATGATAAGTCCTGTGCATACGCTTTAACTATACCAAAGCTTAGAAGTAAAGAACTACCTACCTGGACTCGTCCCCTTCCAGCTGTCAGGTTCTAGTGACACAAGATGGCTCCGGTGCAGAATTTTATATATTCTGCTCCAATTGTGATGTCATCTGATGTCTATGATGTCTTGTGCCCTGTGTCTAAAATACAAAATGATTCTGGTTTAGAAATTTGTACATTCTATTCTAATTGTGATGTCATGGAATGTCGTTGATGTCACGTGTCCTGTAATGTCATCAGAACTGTCACTGGTTTTTTTTAATGTATCCAACAACTTTTAACATTAACAAGAAATTAATTTAATAAAAATACATAACCCCCTACGTTGTTTCATAATTATAAGACGTCCATTTAAAGGGATCCTTTTATCTGTATTACCTACTGCTCTATGTATTAAAAGAAAAACAGGACTCCTTACTACCATTCCTGATCACATTAAACTACAACTCAAATGTCAGCCTCTACTTCAATAGGAATAAAAGAGCTGACAACAGAGAATGATACTATAATTTGTCCGCGTAAATAGCAAAACGACCCAAAAATTGAGCCACATAAAGATATCCCAACTTGACTACTTTCTATCTACATGCCTTACTAGAGCATAGGGATGACATAGAGGGCGAGCTCCACTGACGACTTCCATAGTGGGGAGCCAGTGCAAAGAGCTGGGAGACTCCCAACAAACATATATTATTACATTGTCATCCTCCTACTATAGGTGTCCTGTAGGGGTCATTACTTCCCCAGCAATATAGCAGCTAATTGCTAGGATTTTTGCTGCCATACCGTTTAAGATCAACTGATCATCAGCAACTCCTCATTTAGTGAAGGGTTGTCTTGATAATGTCTTTTGACCGAGTGTTCCCGATAAATCTGTTGGATACACTATAAGTATACCAAAGCTTAAAAATAAAGAGCTACCTACCTGGACTCGTCCCTTTTCAGCTGTCAGGTTCTAATGACACAAGATGGCTCCGGTGCAGAACTTTATACATTCTACTCCAATTGTGATGTCATGTGATGTCTATGATGTCATGTGCTTTGTGATGTCATAGCTGTCACTGTTATTTCAAATTTACAACCACAAAAAAGTTGATTTCATTGTTTAAAAAAATCATGGTGGGTAATTGCAGCCTGTGATTATTTTACATACTGTTATTAATATTCATAAGCTCGGCATGTAGAATATATAGTTAATAGACTGTGTTGAATGACTAGATGCCTATTAGAGCAATAAGATATACTTTAGTAACATTATCTCTATTTCTACAATCTTTTGGTTGAGTCTAAGGGCTCATGCTAATCTGCGTTTAAATCAGATGAGTGCAATGCGTTAAAAAATCTGCTTGCACTCTGACTATTGTCATTGAATGATTGTGTTCATCTGTGATTTTTTCTCAGCTCGGATCGGACTGAGAAAAATAATCGCAACATGCTGTGAGTGGCCGCGTATATCAGATGAGACTCGCCAACGTAGGCAGATTATAATGAGGGCAATTTGGGCTATCGCCCCGTCTGGGGAGCTCATAGGCAGATTACCCTCATTATAATGTTGTGTGCGCCGCCAATGCGGCACACATATCCCGGCGGGCAGGGGCGGGCTCGGCGCGGTCGTGTCTGCTAAAGTCACGTCACGCAGGACACAGTACGCCCTGCACAGCTGCTTCCCATAGGAGAGAAGCTGGACGGGAGACGAGCCGGGGGAAGGTGAGTGACGTGTGTGTGTGTGACAGTGTGTGCATATATGATTGTGTTTATCTATGTATGTGTGATATGTCTGTTTATATGTATTTTTGTGTATGTCTTCAAATGTGTTTATGCCTGTATGTGTCTTTGTCTGTATATGTTTGAGTGTGTGCCCGGGGCGTCGCTAGGCACTTATATCCGGGGCCTGGGCCCCAGTGCATTGCTCTGAAACTCGCTGTAGATGTTTTTTTGTTCTTCAAATAATCAAACTTTATTAACTGTCTGTGCACTGAGTGCAGGCACCGCGCAGCACACAGGGTTTGCCTGAAGCACCCGTGCGTGCAGTGTGGCTAGAGGGAGGATATGATGGAAGGGGGAGGAAGGAGGTCAGTGGGGCCAAGTCTGTCAGGGAATATAGCCGGCCATGGGGAGATGAGAGAGAGATTACAACTCTCTCTGTGGCTGCACAGCACATTCCCCCTCCTTTAATGTTTCAGGCAGCTCAGCAGTCCAGATGGGGGAGGGTGTGCAGAGACAGTGCAGGGCTGACAGGGGGTCTCTTGTTTACAATCCTCCCTCTTACTGCTGATTTTCAAGGTCAGGACTCTTCCAATGCTGCCACTGGATAACTACTGATGAAGAGAGTATGCATATGTCATGTCCCAGTATAATGTGTATATGTATAATGTGTATACAGGTCTTGTCTCTGTATACGTGTGTGTATATACATGATGAGCATATGTGTAGGTCATGCAGGGGCATATCTAGGCGGGTGGGGGGGCAGCCGGGGCATGTGCTCCAGGCGCAGCCGGCAAAGGGGGGGGCGTCAAGCCGCTTGATGCATCGGTCCGAGGTGCCCTCCTCCTCCCCGCGGTGGCAGCATTCTGCCGCCTCCCGGACTGGGATTCGGCTGTTCTCTGAGCGAGCTGTCAAGCTGACAGCCTGCTCAGAGAAGGTGCGGCCTGCCGGGTCCCAGTGATTGTAGACGCAAGTACAATTGGAGCTCTGACCGTCGGCTTAGAGAGACATCAGCAGTGTGATCAGGTCATGTGATCGTGCTACTGACGTCACTCGCCGGTGCCCACAAGAGAGAGCAGAGCCATAGTGATAAGTGCTCCTGTGGCTATGGAGCTGCAGACAACGAAGATTCAGCCCAGGGGGCTATTAATTGTGCAGGGTGGCTAATTATTAATTGTGCGGGGGCTATATTATTAATTGTGCAGGGGGGCAATTATTAATTGTGCAGGGGGGCTAATTATTAAATTGTGCAGGGGGGCTGTTTATTTATTGTGCAGGGTGCTATTAAATTGTGCAGGGGGGCTGTTTATAAATTGTGCAGGGGGTTATTCATTGTGCAAGGGGTATTTATTCATTGTGCAGGGGGGCTATTTATTAATTTTGCAGGGGAGCTATATACTAATTGTGCAGGGGGCTATTTACTAATTGTGCAGGAGGCATATTTATTCAGTGTGGAGGGGAGAGGTTTAATCTGTGGGGGTGGGTGCAGACACATTATTGGTAGCGAGGGGGAAAATGTGTGCGAACACAGTATGGGAAGCGAGGGTCATGGGATGTGTCCTGACACAGTATGGGGAGTTAGGGGGATGTGTGAGGAGGAAATATGAGGAGGTAGGGGAATAATGTGAGAAGACACTGTGGGGGAAGAAAAGTGTGAGTGGGCACAGAATAGAGACTTAGTAGTGGGTGGGGGATAGCATGGGGGGACAGTGTAAGGTCACAGCCAGGAGGGAACAGTATGCTAAGGAGGGGGAGTGTGATGAGGGGGCACAGTACAGAGACTGGGACCTATAGGGGGAACACAGTGTGAAGAGGGGGCCCAGTATGGAAAGGAAAGGGCAGTATGGAGGGCATATGCCATAAGAGGGTCAGTGTGTGAGCCATAAGAGGGACAGTGTGTGAGTCATATTTTGTGCAGGGAATATAGAGAGGGGCAATTATTTATTTAGGGGATCAATGTAGGGCAGATATTTGTATTCAGGAGCATTATAATGACGCTGCTAATCTTTAAGGACATTGTGTGGGGATGTGCTGCAGAAGACCGGAGAAGATGGAAGTCTGCAGAGACAAGCTGTGGATGGGAAAAATCATCATGTGTCTGGACAAGAGGAAGAAAAGAAAGAGGACGACTCCAGAGACAGCGTCACCTATAAGGTAACTGGATGTAAATGTTTTTTATGATGCTGACATTTTTATATTTTTATTTATGCTAGTAGGATTAAAAATATTGTCCACGTTTGTGATTAGTCTGCAGTCATTCTATGTGACTGCTGACTTCTGAATTCTTTTTTTTTTGTTTAGGGGAGGGGTAGGATGCAAAGCTTAAATCTCGGGGTTTGGGCCCCTGATCTTTTCTAACTCTAGCAATGCCCCTGGTGTGTGCACATTTCTGCGACCCGTATATGTGCAAGTCTGCATGTGTATACATGACTACGTGTGCATATGTGTGCGACTGCATGTGCATGACTGTGTGTGCGTGCCTGCTGGTGTCTGACTGCATGTGTGTGTGTGTGTGACTGCATGTGTGTACTGTATCTAGGGAGCAATGTGGTGCCTCCTACTGGATGTAGGGAGCTACGTTCGGCCTCCTATTTAATGTAGGGAGCTACGTTCGGCCTCCTACTGGAGGTAGGGAGCTACGTGCGGCCTCCTACTGGAGGTAGGGAGCTACGTGCGGCCTCCTACTGGAGGTAGGGAGCTACGTGCGGCCTCCTACTGGAGCTAGGGAGCTACATGCGGCCTCCTACTGGAGGTAGGGAGCTACGTGCGGCCTCCTACTGGAAGTAGGGAGCTATATGGGAACTTGTGACGACACAGCTTTTAATCCTAATTATCCAAAATAATAATTAATAATACTTATCTAAATTAAGTAGGCAGGGAGAAATACACTATTATTTTTATGTTGACTTTTGAGTTCATGGGTTTCTTCAGGTGGGACAAGAAACATGGACTTTTGTCATAAATCTGAATGTTGACTTCACTTGTAGGTTGAGTTGAGCCTTGTTAACTGATGAATAGCTGTTATTTACAATTTATATCAGCTCCTACAGTTTATTGTACTGTTATCTTTGCATGGGGTCTTTGAACAATGAATGTTTGTTAAATATGTTGATTAACCATTGTGTGAGCCCTGTGGCTTGTTGACTCGCAGAGCAGAGGAGTATAAGCTATTAAGATCAATTAAATGATCAAACAATGGAGAGTTAAACTCATCTCACCTCCCCCTGACCTGTAGAAAATGTCTTGAAGGGCAGTTATGAACCATATAAGGGGGTTATGACTCTGTATCAGGAGTCTTTTTACAAAACTACAGACAGGAACACTAAGGGACAGCTCTACAGGACAGCATGGCTCCATCCAGCGGTATACAGATCTGCTCTATTGACTATCACAGAACTCATGGATATATTCGGTAGAAATCCAGGTTGGGACCATCCGGTCACTTGGTTCCATGGATATGTCAGGAGAAGCCAGATTGGGACCCGAGGGTCTCCTGGCCACGTACCTCAATGGATTGTCAGCTTCCTAAGCTTGCCGCTATGTTCTCTCTGTTGGTGTCCATAAAAACCGGGGTGCCACTAGTTGAGTTAGTTGGCCCTGGAAGTCCCAAAGTCGCTGCGGCTCTATTCCCAGCGGGCTGGGTGTTTGCTGGGACTGTTCTATATGTTTATTGTGTGTTTGGTGGTTCAATAAGGTATTGCCACACTGTTTTAACCTCACTCTGTGTTATCTGAGTAGTGTTATGCCCATAGAAGACCCTGTGTCTTCACAGTACTCATACTGTATATAGGGGGATTTTGTGGGGGCTCATACTGTATGTAGAGGGCTATGCGGGGCTCATACTGTATGTAGGGGGTTGTGGGGACACTGGGTCACCCGTGGGTGTAATACTAATCAGACAACACAGGGTGAGGGTAAAACAGTGTGGCAATACTTTATTGAACCACCAAACAGACAATAAACATATAGAACAATCCCAGCAAATACACAAGATGGTGCAAGTTACAGAGTTACCCCCTTCCGTTGGCCCGCCGGGAATAGAGCAGTGAGGTATGTGGCCAAGTGAACATGATTGTCCCAACCTGAATTTCCCCATAACGGCTCTGAGAGTTCAGGGATAGTCAATGGAGCAGATTTCTATTTCTCTTGATGGAGCCATGCGTCCTGGTTGCTATGCTGAAGAGTCTCTCTTGGCTGTCTCTTTGTAAAGTCTCCTTGATACAGAGGCATATGCCCCTTTATATAGTTTCCAATAGTCCTTTCAAGCACACATCCACAGGTCAAGAATAAAGGATGATGATATTAATCCGCAAGGCTTGAGTATCCACAGCACATCCCCCAGTGTTTACTGGCAAACACCCTACAATGGTATTTAACCCCTTCGCACCCCTGGGATTTTCAGTTTTTGCATTTTCGTTTTTTGCTCCCCTTGTTCCCAGAGCCATAGCATTTTTATTTTTTGGTCAATATGGCCGTGTGAGGGCTTATTTTTTGCAGGACGAGTTGTACTTTTCAACGCCATTACTAGTTTTACCATATCATGTACGGGAAAACGGGAAAAAAATTCCAAGTGCGGTGAAATTGCAAAATAAGTGCAATACCACAGATGTTTTTTTTTTTTTTTTTTACCACGTTCACTGAATGCTAAAACTGATCTGCCATTATTATTCTCCAGGTCATTACGAGTTCGTAAATACCAAACATGTACAGGTTCTTTTTTATTTAAGTGGTGAAAAAAAATTCCAAAGTTTGGTAAAAAAAAAATAAAAAATGGCGCCATTTTCCAAGACCCGTAGTGTCTCCATTTTTCGGGATCTGGGGGGGGTGCACACCGAGCTGATGCTTTTATTGATACTATTTTGGGGTAGATCCGATGTTTTGATCGCCCGTTATTGCATTTTATTGCAATGTTGCGGCGACCAAAAAACGTAATTCTGGCGTTTAGAATTTTTTTCTCGTTACACCGATTACCGGATTAATTCTTTTTTTATATTGATAGATCGGGCGATTCTGAACGCGGTGATACCAAATATGTGTATGTGTTTTTTTGTTTTTTTTATTATTATTTTATTTTGAATGGGGCAAAGGGGGTGATTTAAACTTTTATATATATTTTTTTTAATATTTTTAAAAACATTTTTTTTTCACTTTTTGCTTGCTTCTATAGTCTCCATAGGAGACTCGAAGCAGCACTTGTCTGATCGCCTCTGCTACATATAGGTGATCAGATCACCTGCATGTAGCAGAAAAGGTCCTGTGCTATGAGCGCCGACCACTATGTGATGCTCATAGCGACCAGCTCATGATAACCACTGGAGTCTGCTGCAGACCCAGGGTTGTCATGCCCACCCATCGGTGACCCGCGATCACGTAACGGGGTCACCGATGGGCGGGATAAGTGACGCGCTTCCAGCGCGGCGATGTTAAATGCCGCTGTCAGAGATTGACAGCGGCATTTAGCATGTTAACAGCCGCGGGTGGATCGCGATTCCACCCGCGGCTGTTGCGGGCACATGTCAGCTGTAATAATCAGCTGGCATGTGCCCAGTTCAGTGCGGGCTCAGCGCCGGAGCCCTCACTGAACCGTGGGGTTACAGCCTGTGCGTACAAATACGGCACAGGCTGTAAAGGGGTTAAAGGGGTTGTCCACTACTTTCACATTGATGCCCTATCCATAGGATAGGGCATCAATGTATAATCGGCCGGGGTCCCGCAAGCGGCACACCCGCCGATCAGCTGTTATCGGTGGCGGCAGCGGCGGCTGCCGGCCGGAAGTCCTTACCTGTGGTGCTTAGCTGTCGATCTGTAGTGGCCGCCAGGGATTACTACACATCTGCCTCCCAGTCAGTTGAATAGGAGGTGGATGTGCAGTAACAAGTGCCAGCCACTACAACTTGACGGCCAAGCACCACAGGAAAGGATATCCGGCCAGCAGCCGCCGCTGCCAGCACCGATAACAGCTGATTGGCGGGGTTGCCGCTACGGATAGGGCATCAATGTGAAAGGAGTGGACAACTCCTTTAACATATCTAGCAAACATCCATTGTTAAAAGATCCTGAGTCTCTGTCTTTCAAAACTGGCAGACAATACATTGTAGGAGCTGATATAATATGAATGCCTGTTATTTACATCAATTAACAAATATAAACTCAAGTGATCAACATTCAGGATTATACAAATAATAGTTATATCAAAAAGCAAAATTAAAGTCCTAGCATAATAAGTACAATTGCTGAACCAGCATAAACATATAGATATCAGTTAACTCAGTCCTAGTCTGATAAAAAGTCAGAGACCAAGTACATTCAGCAAATTAGAGATATTTATTAATTAGAATATACAAACAAACACCATAGCGAAAATAAAAGACATCTCCAACTGTGAAGGATCCAAAAAATACTACAGGAGCCCAAAGTTGTGATTTTAACATAGTACCTATGCTGATATGTAGTATGAACTTGCACTCAATGAGTAAAAATAGCCCTAATAGTGCAGATATACATAAACAGTATTAAAGCATGGTAAACATACTTATAAATAATTAAAGCAATGGGCTGCCGTATCGTTCAGGATCCTTCTACCCCGACGCACGTTTCATCATTGTGACTTCCTCAGGGGGTATTGAGGGAGAGAAGGAGAAGTCATCTTTTATGTGTGAAGCTGTCCTATCATATGGGAGTCACAAGGTAGGTACAAAAATTAATTGCAGCTGTGTGTGGCGTGTGCAGTGACCCCCGCCGTGCTTCCTTGAAAAGAGACTTCCGACATCCAGCCGGTGGAGCGCACGCAGAAGCGCAACCATAGTAACGTTACGCTTACTACGCGTGCGCTCCTATATGGCCGGACTGTCTGAAATCTGAAGCACTAAGCGTAAGGGCGCATGCGCACTAGCTGCAGGAGTATGTGTAGATGGAAAAATAATCACGGAGAGACTACGTGAGAAACTAAGCTGTAATCCCTCATACTGTAAGTAACTAGATTCATATGACCAATGTCTCAAAGTAGAGGCTGGAATATTGTTATAAAGTGACAGTGTGCTAATGGCAAAAGAGTTGAAAAATATAACTAGATAAAGTGATAATATGCAGATTATCAGAGTGAAAAATAGACTCTATTATTAAAAAGTGACATTGTGCAAGGAGCTAGGGCTTCAGCTAAACAATGTGAAAGGGTGCTTTATGTTACATAAAAAAAATAATAATACTAGGGCAAATTATAATAGGTTGTAGGTAAGTGGCCGCTATCATTTAGCTACATGTCACTAATATATGATATAATACCATAAAACAATATCTCATACAGTAAAACCATAAAATTGATTAGAATCGCCATTTTGTTGCAATACGTGCTAAAAAAATTTTTTTTATATAAGGTGCATAAAAAACATCATTATTTACTAGATACAGGATTATTTACATACTAGATAAAGTGAAAGAGTGATAAAGTGCAAAGTGATAAACAATTTTTAGCACGTATTGCAACAAAATGGCGATTCTAATCAATTTTATGGCTTTACTGTATGAGATATTGTTTTATGGTATTATATCATATATTAGTGACATGTAGCTAAATGATAGCGGCCACTTACCTACAACCTATTATAATTTGCCCTAGTATTATTTTTTTTTTTATGTAACATAAAGCACCCTTTCACCTTAAAGACTTTGAGAAAGATCTTGAGAAGTGGGAGCAAGAGATTAGTTCGGGTAAAATAAAGAAATTTACCAGGGATGTCTCTGATTATGAAAATCAAAAAATATTCCGGTGGCAATATCGCGATTCAGGCAGCAAGCGAAATAAATCACTATCCCGGAATGGCTCCTTGGTATCATTATCATCAACCTCAGATGTCTCCAATGGAGAATCTAGCAGTGTAGCCAATGATGGTCCCCGCACTAGGTACGCGGGTAAACGTGGACCACGGACCTCCCCGATAGGGCAACACAGAGACAAGACACAGAGGAGAGAACGTAACAAGGTAATTAATTTATCTTTACATACTTTAAGTCCCGTACATCTACAAGTACTGGAAAAGGGTTTTTCTTTCTCACCCTCCCGATCTCTTGATCCCTTCATAGCCATAAAAGACATTCATCTTTTCGCTCACAAAGTGATATTGAGGAAACTGCACTCAGGCTCCGCTAATGAGGAATTTTTCAACACCAGGGAAGAACAAGAGGCTCTTGCCATCTTGGAATCCCTTAGGGAGGAGAGCTCTATCCCTGATGTGGTGAGTAATTTCCCTATTCATATCTATGGTAAATCAAAAACTTTCCATCTACTAGTTTATGTCCCGCTGTGGATATTTTTACCAAATTGGCGTCAGCAGATATTGAAAACCTGGCCCAAACATCAGGCAAATTACATAAAAATCTTAATCAAATGGAACAAAGTGCTCTTAAAGAGTTACAGCAATGGCAAGATGTAGTCTTTAAGCCTGCGGATAAAGGCGGCAATATTGTCATCTGGCCTAAGGAAGCTTATGAAAAACAAGTTTATAAACTTCTCAATGATACATGCTGTTGCCGCAAACTGCCCAGTAACCCTACCACCCATTTTCAGTCAGAGTTGATCCAAATTTTGGATAAAGCATTTGAGCAAGGGATCATACCTAAAAAAATGGTGGATAGTATTAGAGAACTGCATCCCTGTATTCCAACATTTTACATCATCCCCAAAATTCATAAGAATTTTTTTGATCCCCTTGGCAGACCAATTGTGGCGAGTATAGGCAGTTTGTGTGAGATGATATGTGTATTGATTTTTATCTTAAACCCCTTGTGGCCACGCTGCCTTCTCACATAAAAGATACCACAGCGGCTTTACAAAGGTTAGATGGGATCCAGCAAACCTCAACTATGATTATGGTGGTGGAAGATGTCAAGTCTCTGTACAACTCCATAAGACATGAAGATAGCTTGAGAGCAATCTCATTTTTTCTCAAATCTAGTAATATTGAATCGGAATTGGCGGAGCTATTATTAATCCTGTTAGAATTTGTTCTTACCCACAACTTCTTTACTTTCAATAAACAAATTTATCTACAAATTCAAGGCACCGCTATGGGCGCAGCGTGTGCACCCAGCTATGCAAATTTATTCCTAGGAGCATGGGAAAGGAGCATCTTTATGACAGATCCAATACTAGGTATTGATAAGGTCCAACAGTGGATGAGGTACATAGACGATGCGTGGTTTGTGTAGGAGGGTGCAAATCTGGAATTGGAGGCCTTTATGAATCAACTCAATTGTAATGATCTTAATATTAAACTGTCATACAAGACTGGGCTGAGTGCAAATTTTTTGGACGTTAGTATCACGGTCCTTCCAGATGGTAATCTGCACACAGACATTTTCAGAAAGCCGACCTCTACAAACTCATTATTGCATGCAAGCTCATCTCATTTGGCCTCCACAATTAAAGCTATCCCACTGGGACAATTCTTAAGATTACGCCGCATCTGTTCGGATGAACAAAGCTTTGAAAGACAATCTATAGATCTCAAAAATCGTTTAAGGAGAGAGGTTATAGGCGTCATCACATCGAGCAGGGATACATGAGGGCCAAACGAACTCCACGTAAGGAGGTACTGTATAAATCCAAAATAAAACCCTCCACTAAAGAGACTAACCCCATTAGACTGATTACTACATATAATGACCAATGGCATGAATTAAAGAAAATTATATGTAAGCATTGGAATGTGCTACGAGTTGATCCAACTCTTAGGAAGGAAGTGCTTACCGGAATATCCAGCTATTACAGCACGTCGGTCTAAAAATCTGAAGGACCTCCTTGTCAAAGGTCATTATGAAAAGAAAGTACAACATACCAACACGTGGTTTGATATCATCGGATTTTACCCGTGCAATCACTGCAAGGCATGCTCTAACATGATAAAAGCAAAAGATTTTAGGAATTCTAGCAATACTAAAACATATACTATCAGACAACATCTAACATGTTCCTCAAAAGGAGTGATATATTTTGCTGAATGTCCCTGCAGGAAAATATATGTGGGATTGACCACTAGAGAGTTGAGGGTTAGAATACGTGAGCATGTGAGGGATATAGAGAAGAGTAAAACAGCTGTAGATGTTGCCTCCCTCAAGACACTGCCGAGGCATTTCTTCCTCTACCATCAGAGTGATGCTACATTACTCAAAGTCAGAGCTATTGATCAGGTATCTATGGGCTCCAGAGGTGGGAATTTAGGTAAAATTTTGGCACAAACCGAGAGCAAATGGATTTACAGATTACATACTGTGTCACCATTTGGTCTTAATGAAAACTTTGGTTTTAAAGCATTTCTGTAGTTAACTATGCGGTCCGTAGGGTGGGTTGGGGAAGCTTATATGTTTTTATATAGATTTTAATTGTTCTTTTATTCTTCTAGATTGTTCCTCTCTTTTTTGTGTGATTATGGTTGGAGGAGCAGGGGTCTGTTACGTGTTTTCTTGCGAATTTCATCATATACTGTATCTATGTGGGATCTGTATGGTGGCATCTATTCTTGAACCTTGTGAAGATCAAAAACTTTTGCTTCCATACATTTACTGGAGGACTTTTTCTATATATATATATATATATATATATATATATTTAGTAAAATCTATTTTGAGGCTGTAATAAATTATTGTTTATCACTTTGCACTTTATCACTCTTTCACTTTATCTAGTATGTAAATAATCCTGTATGTAGTAAATAATGATGGTTTTTATGCACCTTATATAAAAAAATTTTTTAGCACGTATTGCAACAAAATGGCGATTCTAATCAATTTTATGGTTTTACTGTATGAGATATTGTTTTATGGTATTATATCATATATTAGTGACATGTAGCTAAATGATAGCGGCCACTTACCTACAACCTATTATAATTTGCCCTAGTATTATTTTTTTTTTATGTAACATAAAGCACCCTTTCACATTGTTTAGCTGAAGCCCTAGCTCCTTGCACAATGTCACTTTTTAATAATAGAGTCTATTTTTCACTCTGATAATCTGCATATTATCACTTTATCTAGTTATATTTTTCAACTCTTTTGCCATTAGCACACTGTCACTTTATAACAATATTCCAGCCTCTATTTTGAGACATTGGTCATATGAATCTAGTTACTTACCGTATGAGGGATTACAGCTTAGTTTCTCACGTAGTCTCTCCGTGATTATTTTTCCATCTACACATACTCCTGCCCTTACGCTTAGTGCTTCAGATTTCAGACAGTCCGGCCATATAGGAGCGCACGCGTAGTAAGCATAACTTTACTATGGTTGCGCTTCTGCGTGCGCTCCACCGGCCGGATGTCGGAAGTCTCTTTTCAAGGAAGCACGGCGGGGGTCACTGCATGCACCACACACAGCTGCAATTAATTTTCGTACCTACCTTGTGACTCCCATATGATAGGACAGCTTCACACATAAAAGATGACTTCTCCTTCTCTCCCTCAATACCCCCTGAGGAAGTCACAATGATGAAACGTGCGTCGGGGTAGAAGGATCCTGAACGATACGGCAGCCCATTGCTTTAACTATTTATAGGTATGTTTACCATGCTTTAATACTGTTTATGTATATCTGCACTATTAGGGCTATTTTTACTCATTAAGTGCAAGTTCATACTACATATCAGTATAGGTACTATGTTCAAATCACAACTTTGGGCTCCCGTAGTATTTTTTGGATCCTTCACAGTTGGAGATGTCTTTTATTTTCGCTATGGTGTTTGTTTGTATATTCTAATTAATAAATATCTCTAATTTGCTGAACGTACTGGGTCTCTGACTTTTTATACAAATAATAGTCTGTGTTGATCAACCAAAGAAGAACACATTCAAAAGTCAACATAAAGGTGTATGGCTCCTGGCCTACTGAATGTGTCTGGCATAATTAGGAAAAAAAGCTATATTGTCACAAGGGCTCCTATTGTATGTATGGGGCTATGTGGGGGCTCATACTGTATATATTGAGCACAATTAATTATGCTGACATCCCCCTATAAAGTCATACAATTAATGTAAAAAAATAATTATAATTAATATGTTAGCATTAATATTGAGCAGTATTAATTTCAGCCTATTGGTTCGGCCTCCACTACAGTCACGGTCTCATGTGGCCCCTCGGGAAAATTAATCTCCCACCCCTGCTCTTTTTCATATAGCGCTATGTTATGTATAGTGCTGTACACAAGGAAAAAAATTGTGCGGTGCGCTATGTGCGCCGCTGTCTGTCTTTTTCCATCTACAGATGCGCACTAGAGCACCTGTATGTTACTCACATGACTTATCACATGATCTATCAAAATAGGATCATGTGACATGTCACGTAATACATTGGGTTCCTGGGGGAATGGGCCCACACCTTCTAAACTGCCCAGGACCCTGGTTACTCTTAATTCACCCTTGCTCACCAATGCAAGTCAATGCGTGTGAGAAAAAAAATGCACGGCACACGGACCATGCTTATGCCATCAGCTTTTATGAGGAGGCAAGTTCTGGACAGGACCAAGGAAATGCAGTGGATGTTGTGTATATGGACTTTTCAAAAACCTTTTGATACGGTTCCACACAAAAGGTTGCTACATAAAATGAGAACAATGGGGATAGGGGAAAATATATGTGTAGCACCCTGAGGACTCGGCTGCTACAGGGGTATTACGCCTCAAGCCAGAGGTGTGGTATTCCACTCCCGGGTAAGGATGGAGTGTGGGACTGAGCTCAGATAGCTGCATACACTACATACATCCCATTTCTGGGGGACAGACCGACGGTACTCCCACCAGTATATGTGCAGGTACGACAGTGTCTGTCCCTGGCTGGAGTGGGAGGGGGGTGGAACATCCCAGTAGTGTAGGGGCAGATAGGGGGAGCAGTCTGGGTAAGGCTAGGAGCTCATTGGGTGCTGGTCACCTGAGCTCACACATAGAGGGAGTATATAAGGTGGGCACCATCTTAGATCAGGGTCAGTCTTTTGTAGAGTCAGAGGAGCAGAGCAGAGAAGCTCAGCCAGAAGGGCTGACAGGGAGTTGTGGTTCCGGCTGGGCCCAGCTCCAAGGCCAAGTCTGAGAGAGAGAGAGGAGTCAGAAGGACCCAGAGAGAAGAAGAAGGAACCCCAAGACCCCAGAATACAAACAGCAGGGTGAAGGGTTGGCACCCAGGGTACCGGATCCCAAGCTGGTGGAGGCCACTAATCCTCAGCCAGAGACCGGAGGTCGTGGGCAGGATCTGCCACGACCCTCACTAAATCCACTAGGAAAGCATACCAAGTATAGGGTCAGGGAACCCAGAAGAGGTGTACCCACCAAGAGACCCGAGGGAGCCGGACATAAGTGGATCCCTGGTGAGAATGGCCAGAAGAGAGGGGAAGTCAGACAGGAGCTCAGGACCACGCTCCAGAATTGCTTGGGGGTTGGCCGAGTCCAGGACCTGGTGGACGCAGCATGGCTCGGGTGGTCGCTTCAGGCCAGAGTGACCATAAGAACACCCGTAAGTAAAAACCCCTGAACTGCACAGCCCGACTCTGAGTCTTCTTGCTTAGCTCTCCTGCACCTTCACAACCACCATCCTCTACATCTGACCCCCTGAAGCTATACCCCTCCCGTTGGGGGTTATACTACCACAGCTGCACACATACCAACAGCCTCAGCGGACCCTTCTGCAGCGGCGGCCTTTTGACCGCAAATCAACGGGTGGCGTAGTCGACACTAAGAACACCAATAACATCTGTAAAGACTGCCACACACTGAGTTTGACACCCTGGGCACGGACCGCGTCGCCGCCACTCGGAGACTACAACCCCCATCTGATCCGGCTCCGGGTAATCCCCAAACAGCACTGGCCCAGGGGGCGCGTCAGCTTTGGCGTAGTCGGCAGGATTTCGTGCCCGCAACAACCGGGTACTGCGTGCCTGAAGAAAAGTTCAAATTTACCTCAAGAAGAAGTCTCCCGCCGGTTCCAGAGGGTCCCCGCCATGGGACGCCATCACGGATCGTTTCCCGCCGGTTGCCCGCCATCTGCAGCTTTTTCCCGCCATCCACGGAGTTTCCCGCCACTGGGAGACGATTCCCGCCATTTCCAGAAGATTTCCCGCCTTGGAAGAGCGGACGCCATTATGGGCGTGCCAGAGGGTGGCAAGAGGTCACCTCCCATCGTGGGCCAGGTCAAGGAATGGCGCCAAAAGCGGAAACCGCCCCCACCAACAGAGACTGTGATGCTAGAAATGTCCATCAGCGTGAGAGAACTGCCCCTGGAACTGACAATCACTAAGTTGCCCCGGGACCACCTTCAATGTGGGCGGAGACAGAACAAGAGAGAGAAGATGGGTGCAGCCTGGAGGAGTCTGGAGAGAGCGCACCCGGAGACAAGAAGTCTGGAGAGGACTCCGGAGAAGTCGTACCCGGAGATGGAAGGAGAGTCAGGCAGCACCGACCCTGTGGTCAGGAGCCTGCTGCAAGCAACAACCCCACTAGGCTTAGTGGAGATCCTGGCACAGCTCCCCCGAGACCGGGAGTGTGCGCAGACCGCGCTGGAGCGCCTTGCATGGAGGATGGCCCAGGTGCAGCGAGAGACGCTGACGGAGTGGAGCCGAGAGATGGCCCTGCAGGCAAGAACCCGCCAGCGAAGCACGCCACCCGAGACGAGGAGACAGACCGCCTCTGAGGATGGCGCAGGAGGAATCAAGGCCGGAGACGGCGCCGAAGAGGGAGCTGAACAGATGGAGGCAGGTAAAGGGGACGTCACTACCCCGAGCCGAGAAACCGCGTGCCTGCCCCAGCTCCCCGTCGCAGAGCCCGAAATTCCCCCTGCCGTGCCCGTCGCTGCATCGTCACCGCTCCAGACAAGGCCTCAAGCAGAAGCCGCGGCCGCGACCCCTGTGACGTCACGCGCCTCAACCCTGAGCGCGGCAAAGCAGGAAACACCACAGGCCTGGTCGCAAGGTCTAGTACCCTCGGGCGCCGCAGTACCAACAGCGCCCTCTACCTCCACTGAGCCACCGGCCTGGTCGCTGGGCCAAGTAACCCCGGGCGCCGCCGTCTTCACGGTGCCCTTTACGTTCAGGGTACCCCAGGCCTGGCCGCAAGGCCTGGCGAACCCGGGCGCCGCCACCACCACCGCGCCCTCAACATCCACAGCGCCACACCTGGGTGAAAACCTGTTTGCCCAGCACACTTGCCCGGATGGGAAGCCCTTTATATGGCCACCGGAGTACTACCAACTGGAACTCCAAAAAGCAAGGCCCCTGTGCGAGCCCCTGATTCCGGCTCCGAAGCCCGTTAAGAGGACCCCGCTCCCGCTGGAAGAAGCGCAGTTCGAGTGGGACCCCACCGGAGGAGACCTCATGGGGTTCACTCAGGAAACTCGGGCAGCCGCAGCTGAGCGTGCGGAGTGCTGCCGCCAGCAGTTGGCAGTCTTCGAGCAAGAACGGAGAGAGAGGCGGGTCCGTGAGCAGCGGCTGCAGGAACAGAGCGCAGGGCAGAAGAGCAGGACCAGGAGAGACCCCCGTGCAGCTCATGGTCCCCGTACCACCGGGACTGTGATTAAGTTTCAATTGCAGCACGGGTGGGGCTTCATCAGGGATCACCACACCCCCGGCGACGTCTTTGTGACCAGAAGAGACGTGGAGTCCCATCTGCCGGAGGGACACAGAGGTCGTGACCTATATGTAGGGGACGAGGTCACGTTCACCCGGCACAAGTGTGCCAAAGGACCCTACGCCCTCCATGTACACCGGCTGACGGAGGAGGAGCTACGGTGTGAAGAGGAGCAAGAGGATCCGGACGGGTCTGAAGGAGGAGCAGGAGTACGCCGTCATTAAAGTACGGTAAAGAGACTGTACATAGTTACCCGTCAGGGTATAAGAACTGTTACTGCTGCTAGTTAAAATATAGTCCCCGTTGGGACCAGCAAATTGAACTGAAACCCGTGTGTCCCTATTCCCACTGACCGAGGACTAAGAGCGGTCATTCCTTTCCTAATACCTGGCCGAGGACTGAGAGCGGCCATATTTCCCCTTGTGTATAGTTGCGCTTTCTAAGGCGCCCCCTACCGGTTTTATAGGAAACTGTTGTTTTTACTACAAGAGACTGTCGCACTTTACCCGGTCACAAGTTGCACCGTGGCCGAAGGAACAAGAATGTTTATATGAAAAAGTTTTATGCTGATAATATATATATTGTTTTATATGTTTATGTTGTTATGAAAAAAAATTTGTATGTTTTGGATGTTTATTCTCTTACAGCCCGAGGACGTGCTGTGATTTACCAGGGGGGAATGTAGCACCCTGAGGACTCGGCTGCTACAGGGGTATTACGCCTCAAGCCAGAGGTGTGGTATTCCACTCCCAGGTAAGGATGGAGTGTGGGACTGAGCTCAGATAGCTGCATACACTACATACATCCCATTTCCGGGGGACAGACCGACGGTACTCCCACCAGTATATGTGCAGGTACGACAGTGTCTGTCCCTGGCTGGAGTGGGAGGGGGGTGGAACATCCCAGTAGTGTAGGGGCAGATAGGGGGAGCAGTCTGGGTAAGGCTAGGAGCTCATTGGGTGCTGGTCACCTGAGCTCACACATAGAGGGAGTATATAAGGTGGGCACCATCTTAGATCAGGGTCAGTCTTTTGTAGAGTCAGAGGAGCAGAGCAGAGAAGCTCAGCCAGAAGGGCTGACAGGGAGTTGTGGTTCCGGCTGGGCCCAGCTCCAAGGCCAAGTCTGAGAGAGAGAGAGGAGTCAGAAGGACCCAGAGAGAAGAAGAAGGAACCCCAAGACCCCAGAATACAAACAGCAGGGTGAAGGGTTGGCACCCAGGGTACCGGATCCCAAGCTGGTGGAGGCCACTAATCCTCAGCCAGAGACCGGAGGTCGTGGGCAGGATCTGCCACGACCCTCACTAAATCCACTAGGAAAGCATACCAAGTATAGGGTCAGGGAACCCAGAAGAGGTGTACCCACCAAGAGACCCGAGGGAGCCGGACATAAGTGGATCCCTGGTGAGAACGGCCAGAAGAGAGGGGAAGTCAGACAGGAGCTCAGGACCACGCTCCAGAATTGCTTGGGGGTTGGCCGAGTCCAGGACCTGGTGGACGCAGCACGGCTCGGGTGGTCGCTTCAGGCCAGAGTGACCATAAGAACACCCGTAAGTAAAAACTCCTGAACTGCACAGCCCGACTCTGAGTCTTCTTGCTTAGCTCTCCTGCACCTTCACAACCACCATCCTCTACATCTGACCCCCTGAGGCTATACCCCTCCCGTTGGGGGTTATACTACCACAGCTGCACACATACCAACAGCCTCAGCGGACCCTTCTGCAGCGGCGGCCTTTTGACCGCAAATCAACGGGTGGCGTAGTCGACACTAAGAACACCAATAACATCTGTAAAGACTGCCACACACTGAGTTTGACACCCTGGGCACGGACCGGGTCGCCGCCACTCGGAGACTACAACCCCCATCTGATCCGGCTCCGGGTAATCCCCAAACAGCACTGGCCCAGGGGGCGCGTCATATGTATGTGGGTTAAGAACTGGCACAGTGATAGGAAACAAAGGGTGGTTATTAATGGAACACACTCAGACTGGGTCACAGTTAAAGCCCCCGTCTCACATAGCGAGATCGCTAGCGAGATCGCTGCTGAGTCACGGTTTTGGTGACGCAACAGCGACCTCACCAGCGATGTCGCTATGTGTGACACTTTGCAGCGATCAGGCCTCTGCTGTGAGGCCGCTGATCACTGCAGAATGTCCTGGACCTTTTTTTGGTCGTTGCCCTCCCGCTGGTCAGCACACATCGCTGTGTGTGACTAGCGAGAGCAGCGATCAGGCTGGTAATCATGATAAACATCGGGTTACTAGGGGCACACGCGCACCTAGTAACCCGCTGTTTATCATGGTTACAAGCCTGCTAAAGTGAGCGGTAACCTCCCGCTCACCGTAGAAGAGTGGTAACCATGATAAACAGCGGGTTACTAGGTGCGCGTGTGCCCCTAGTAACCCGATGTTTACCATGGTTACCAGCCTCCTCCTGCTTCAGCAGGCTGGTAACCAGGAGCAGGACATCGTGGAAAGATTCTTTCCACGATGTCGCTGCTCCCCTGATCGTTGGTGAGCCTGCCTGTTTGACAGCTCACCAGCGACCACATAGCGACGCAGCAACGATCCCTGACAGGTCGTATCGTTGTCGGGGTCGCTGCAGCGTCGCTAAGTGTGACGGGGCCTTTACAGTGGGGTACCACAGGGGTTAGTATTGGGCCCGCTTGTTTTTCATATATTTATTAATGACCTTGTAGGGGGCATACAGAGTAGTATTTCAATATTTGCAGATGACACTAAACTTTGCAGGGTAATCAATACAGAGGAGGACAATTTTATATTACAGCAGGATCTATGTAAACTAGAAGCTTGGGCTGATAAATGGCAAATGAGCTTTAATGGGGATAAATGTAAGGTAATGCACTTGGGTAGAGGAAATAAAATGTATAATTATATGCTTAATTGTAAAACACTGGGCAAAACTGTAACTGAAAAAGACCTGGATGTATTGGTAGACGACAAGCTCACATTAGGGGGCCAGTGTCAGGCAGCTGCTACAAAGGCAAATAAAATAATGGGATGCATTAAAAGAGGCATAGATGCTCATGAGGACAACATAATTTTACCTCTATACAAGTCACTAGTGCGACCACACTTAGAATACTGTATACAGTTCTGGTCTCCGGTGTATAAGAAAGACATAGCTGAACTAGAGCGGGTGCAGAGAAGAGCGACCAAGGTTAATAGAGGACTGGGGTTCAGCAATACCAAGACAGGTTATTACACTTGGGGTTATTTAGTTTGGAAAAATGAAGGCTTAGGGGTGATCTTACTACTATGTACAAATATATGAGGGGACAGTACAAAGACCTTTCTATTGATCTTTTTACTCTGAGGCCTGAGCAGTGAGACTATGGAACTCTCTGCCGCATGATGTTGTAATGAGTGATTCACTACGAAAATTTAAGAAGGGCCTGGATGCCTTTCTTGAAAAGTATAATATTACAGGTTATATATACTAGATTCCTTGATAGGGTGTTGATCCAGGGAACTAGTCTGATTGTCGTATGGAGTCAGGAAGGAATTTTTTTCCCCAATGTGGAGCTTAGTGTTTGCCACATGGTTTTTTTTGCCTTCCTCTGGATCAATATGTTAGGCTATGGGTTGAACTATATGGACTTAGTTTTTAAGGTTGAAGGAAGACTATGTTACTATGTATAGCATCCATATAATATGCACGTATGTAAAACCCTTCAGTGGCTGTGGTGGCATCTCGGCGCAGAAATTCTGAGTCTCAAATCTTCATCTGGCCTTGTTTTCTGTGTTTTGGCCATCATGTCAACAAGACTAGGGTGTTTGGGGCAAGAGACAAGTTGGTGAGGGGGTTGTTGGCTGCCGTGATGCTGGCACTGTAGGTGGTGATGGCTGCCAAGATGCTGTGACTGGAGGTGGTATTGGTGGCTGCCGTGATACTGGCACTTTAGGTGGTGGTGGTGGTGGCTGCTGTGATGCTGACAATGGAGGTGGTGGCTGCCGTGATTGTTGGGTCTACTGAGTGACCTTCTTGGGGGTCTAATCACCAGTTTTTGTTGACCTCAGAAAGCTGCTCACTTTCGAGGAATTAAAAAATGGCCATTGGTAAATTTGGTGGCATGGCGACAGACAATACAATTTGGAAGGTGGCCCTGGTCTGCAGCCTCAAAGAAAAGGGAACATGCTTGAAATAATGGGCCAGGCTCAGACAAAAATCCTCCTGCCCATCCTCATTCACAGGTATTCCCATGTGGTGTACGCCAGTGGTGGTGATGGTGGGGCCCTCTTTCGGCGGTAGTGAAGCTGGCTTATTGGTGCATGAAGGGAGGTGTCGAGGGGCTGTGGTGTGCTGGTGCTCTCCACAGGCTCTTCTTCTTCCGAGCTGGAGGTATTTCCCTTTTTGGTCCGATCAGATCTGTAAGGTCAGGGATGAAAGAGTAAAAAGCATTTATTATTATGCAAAATCAAAACATTACACAAACAAACTGAAAAAGGTAGCCACTTACGGGCGAAGATCTAGGACTGGGGCCAAAAACTGGAGCCGGTCATAATATAGGTATGGCCATTTTTTTAAGATCACACCCACTCTTCCTACACTGTTGTCGCTCACAGCAGAACTGGTCCCAGCAACTCCTACATAACCTTGTCACTACACCCACTGGAAAGAAAAGTGGAAGAGATTATATAATTTTTTTTTATAGGTAAAGGACTCTGTATGCAATAACATGTATAATGTGTATTCTAAGATCACTACTGCTAGTATAATGGTTATTTTTCTTTGTCTTTTTTTGTGTTTATGCTGGGTTGCCAAATTTTCGAGTTTGGCGATATTTTTTTGACCAAAAATTACACACCTAATGTTCTGGCTTCAATAGTTATTTGTTAGACCTCACCTACAACATAACACATATTCAGACAATCCTAATATCCCGTTCATATTTGCCATTCTTATATCATCTTGAATCTGCTGTGAGCTGTCTTCCAAATTAGGATATAGTTGGCAGCAAATATAGTTCCACGGTGCCTGCAGGTGACTCTGGTCCCCATAGCCATCATCCCTTCTGTCCCACAATTCTGGTCTTTGCTGAACCAGAACCAGCATCATTTCGACATCAATGGTGCAAGTCATGTTGTTGGTTTCTGTGGAGGCGTGCTTTTTTTTTTCACTTTATATTATCCTTTGTCCCAAAAGATGAGCTTCCACCCTTTAGTCCACTTCCCTCACTTACCCCCTATGTCTCCACTCCTGTTGCTGATCCCCCACCGTTTTCAACACCCACTCCTGGCCCTGATTACAGTTCCGTACCTTATTATAATTTTTTAATGTTTATTTGTTTTATATTTACATTTGTTTTATTTAATGTTTTGATCATTTCTAATACATTTTGTTTTTTCTTATCTGCTTGTTATTTTCTTTGCTACCTTATACAAAATGGTAGTTTAAATGTAATGCTAAAGCATATCTGAATTTCACAGAAATCTTGGGGAAATTTTAAAAGATTTTGAGAAGGGGGGGGGCTTCAAATACATAAGTAGGGCTATAGCAGTGATGACTTGGCCTAGGAACTTGGGATATTATATTGTCTATTCATATGTAGTCTAGTCTACAACATTTTGGTGTTGTTTTACTTCCTTACAAATTTGGGTATTTATTTTTTTTAAAAATCAGGTGGGGTCCCCCTCACTTTCTTAACCAGCTGAGGGAAAGCAGTGGGCTGCTGGTGTTGTTCTGGGAATGGGCCACTATTTATGGATCTTCTCAGCTTATAAATAACAGCTCACAGCTGTTTGTGTAGCCTTTACTGGTTATTAAAAAGGGGGTAACCCCCCAAAAATTACTTGGGGTACTCCCAAGTTTTAATAACCAGCAAAGGCTAAACACACAGCTGCGGGATGATATGAATAGGTTGAGAAGGGGCCCTGGATATTGGCCTCCTCTCAGACTAATAACATCAGCCCTCAGCCACCCCAGAAATGACACATCCATTAGATGGGCCAATTCTGGTGCTTAGCCTCGGCTCTTCTCACGTGCGTTGGCAAGTGGGGTAATGGTTTTAGGGTTGATGTCAGCTGTTTCATGTTTGCGGACATCAAGCCCAGGGGTTAGTAATGGAGAGGCGTCAATAAGACATCCCCATTACTGACTCCATTAGTTCAAGTAAAAAAACTCACAGAACAAAGTCTGTTATTTGAGCAAAACACTCCAGGACCCTCTTTTACCCATTTATTAAGATCCAAATAAAAATAAAAAAACAAACTAATCCTCACCTGTCCGCAGGTACTCCATACTCATGATGTAGCACAACGATCCCCAGCTCTGCTATATCCGGATGGTGTGTTGAGCGGTTGCATGAGAATGCGTCTGCTCAGCAAGCCAGCTGGAACTCACTGACAGTAGCGTGAGGATGCGCCTGCAGTGACGAGCGGTGACGTCAATAAGCTTGAAACTTGAAAATGCTTTGCTATTTTCTTACAGCCTACTTCTGCTTTGTGCGCCTCCATCATTTTCATTTTCAGAGTGCTAGGCTGCTGCTGAGAAAAAACCATAGCTGCTGTTTTTGGCACAAGGTTAGAGTAGGCTGGGTTTTTATAAAGTTGGGAAATTTGTATCACCTAACCTTTCCTAACGATGATGGTGAACAAGCCATAACCCTAAGGCTGCGTGCCCATGATCCGTAATAGCAGCGGTTTGGATGCAGATCACCTGCGCTGCGTTCAAAACACTGCGTTCTACATTAGAATCACAGTGGATGGATTTATAGAAATCCCATGCCCGCTGTGCTTCTATTCTATACCGCAAAAACTTGCCCGTGGCACGGCTTTACGAGCTGTAGCATGTCAATTTCTGTTGCGGAGATGCTGTCTCCACAACAGAAATTTCCCCAATACAATGCATTAGATGTCGTGAAGACCCGGGATCTTCCGTGGGCGTAACACTACTCAGACAACACAGGGTGAGGGTAAAACAGTGTGGCAATACTTTATTGAACCACAAAGTATACAATAAACACATAGAACAGTCCCAGCATATCCCCAAGATGGTATAATATTACACAGTCCTCACCCTTCCGCTGGCCCGCCTGGGATAGAATAGCTGCGACTTTAGGACTTCCAGGGCCAACTACCTCAACCAGTGGCCCCCCGCTTCTGGCGGGCCCTCACAGAGAGACGGTAGAGGCAAGCTTAGGAAGCTAGCAGTCAATTGAGGTACAAGGCCAGGAGACCTGAGGGTCCCACCCTGGCCTCTCCGAGAGTTTCCCCGGGGCCAAATGACCGGCTGGTCCCAATCTGGCTTCTCCGAATGTCTCCATGGGTTCCAGGCGACCGGTGGTTCCCACCTGGCACCCCCAAACAACATATCCATGGGGCCAGGTGACTTCATTGTCCCAACTTGGTCGTCCCAAATGTATCCATGGGTTCTCTGATGGTCAATGGAGCAGATCCGTATTTTTCCAGTCAGGGCCTCGTACCCTTAGGCCGGAATCATGTAGAATCCAAATCTGTTTCTCTTTGGGTAAAGCTATGCTCCTAAGCTGATGGTGTGACAGAGTCTCTCTGATCTTTTGCTAGTCTTTGATTCTCTTTGTAAAGTGTCTTTTAAATCTGTTTTAAGTCTGACTGCTACAGAAGCATATCTCCTTTTAAGTACACATCCACAGGTCAAGGGTTTAGGGAGGGCATTACTCACAGGGATCAGGTCTCATTGTTTGAACCAATCAAATTTACATAGTTGGTATAGTAGGGGCTCTATAAATCAACATTCAGCTGGCTTAGTACAATACACTGTGTGCAGAATTATTAGGCAAGTTGTATTTTAGAGGATTATTTTTATTATTGATCAACAAGTATGTTCTCAATCAACCCAAAAGACTCATAAATATCCAAGCTTAATATTTTTGGAAGTTGGAGTGGGTTTTTTTTAGATTTGGCTATCTTAGGAGGATATCTGTTTGTGCAGGTAACTATTACTGTGCAGAATTATTAGACAACTTAATAAAAACCAAATATAATCCCATCTCACTTGTTTATTTTCACCAGGTAAACCAATATCAGTGCACAAAATTTAGAAATAAACATTTCTGACATGCAAAAACAAAAAACTAAAAACTTAGTGATCAATATAGCCACCTTTCTTTATGATGACACTCATAGAGCCTTCCATCCATAGATTCTGTCAGTTGCTTGATCTGTTTTCGATCAACATTGCGTGCAGCAGCCACCACAGCCTCCCAGACACTGTTCCAAGAGGTGTACTGTTTTTCCTCCCTGTAGATCTCACATTTTATGATGGATCACAGGTTCTCTATGGGGTTCAGATCAGGTGAACAAGGGGGCCATGTCATTATTTTTTCTTATTTTAGACCTTTACTGGCCAGCCACGCTGTGGAGTAGTTGGATGCATGTGATGGAGCATTGTCCTGCATGAAAATCATGTTTTTCTTGAACGATACCGACTTCTTCCTGTACCACTGCTTGAAGAAGTTGTCTTCCAGAAACTGGCAGTAGGTCTGGGAGTTGAGCTTCACTCCATCCTCAACCCGAAAAGGTCCCACAAGTTCATCTTTGATGATACCAGCCCATACCAGTACCCCACCTCTACCTTGCTGGCGTCTGAGTCGGAGTGGAGCTCTCTGCCCTTTACTGATCCAGCCTCTGGCCCATCCATCTGGCCCATCAAGAGTCACTCTCATTTCATCAGTCCATAAAACCTTTGAAAAATCAGTCTTAAGATATTTCTTGGCCCATTCTTGATGTTTTATCTTAGGTTTCTTGTTCAAAAGTGGTAGTTTTTCAGCCTTCCTTACCTTGGCCAAGTCCCTGAATATCTCACACCTTGTGCTTTTTGATACTCCAGTAATGTTGCAGCTCTGAATGGTGGCGAATGGCATCTTGGCAGCTTCACGCTTGATTTTCCTCAATTCATGGGCAGTTATTTTGCGCCTTGTCAGGAAAATATTAATGTCAGGGACATATTAACAGAATATTAGCCCCTTCTCCCATGCCCTCTGCTGTAGTGTTTGTCCAGAGATGACAATTATACAGTGTCTACTGCAAATTATTACCACTTGTCAGCACTGAGCTGTCCCATTTTCGTCAGCACAAAAGCCCCAATTAGCACACACCTGGGAAATAGCTTATAAAAACGATGCCAGGCAAGGAGTGTTATAACTTTGTTAGGAAGCAAGCATCTTGTCTCTGAAAGACACAGGAGGTAATTAAAACGCTGGCTTGCACTAATTTGCATGTACCCGTGAGGCTGCTTCCCGAGCCTCAAAGGGGAATTTGCAGACGAACTGACTCCGATATGAATTATTAAATATTATGAGTTCCATACGTCCGACAGTAACGGGACCCATATGTTTAGTGACCAAATCAGCCGAAGAATGTATAGGTAGTTTTCCAGGGCTGTAACCAAAATCAGGGAGCTGTAGCGCAAAAACACCAGAATAGCAGACTGCAGCTATGTGATATGTGGTCTCTAAATAAAGATAAAATCATAAGGGAAAAAATGGCATAGTTTGCAAACTTCTGCGATCAACGAGTGGTGAGTTATTGCAGAAGTTAGCGTTTTTAATAAAAATGTACAGGCTGGAGAACGGCCCACATGATGTTACCACAAGGGGCGTGTGGCCAGATCTTCCCTTAGGTATAAGAGAATCCATGGAGAAGACAGGAGCACTCATTGCCAGGGGGGAATAAGAATTATAAGCAACGGGTCTTGTTCAATAACAGCATAATTTAACTGGAGAGCCCCTCCACCACCTATATTGAATCGTCTCAGCGATCGTATAGTGTAAGTAAAGTTATCTTCTTTCTTCCTGTTTATTTTATGTAACTTAGTATGTATTTTAATGTCTCCTTTGTAACATTCTTATGTACATATTTTTCCTAAACATTGCCTCCCTTTTGGATTAAACATAAAATTTAATAGTTCTGTTTCTTTTGTTCTGTAACCGTTCCCTTCCCCGAAGCCATATACGCTACCAAATCGCAGGCGTCCGGCCAGGCCTGTATTATATTTCAAACTCGGTCGGTGGTGGCAGAGAGTATTAATAATTGGGCTATCGTGAAGCTGACAGTGACCGTACGGAGGGCGTTAAACACGGATTCCAGGCTGTGGAACCCAGGGTTTTGCACCATGCGCTCACTGGTCGCTTACCGATACCTACGTAGCGAGTAGTCTGGATCGCGTGCTCGCGACTTCGGACAAAATACAGACAGCGTGACGGCACGGCGAGATATTGCGTGATCTCCCCTGTGTCGTCCCTCTATGTGTTGGAATTCCTGACACGCCTTTTTTGGCCAACACGCTTCTCGCGACCCTGTTGGGTATTTGCCATGAAATGCTTGATTGTTCGGTGATCACGCTTCAAAAGTTTGGAAATTTCAAGACTGATGCATCCCTCTGCAAGACATCTCACAATTTTGGACTTTTCAGAGCCTGTCAAATCTCTCTTCTGACCCATTTTGCCAAAGGAAAGGAAGTCGCCTAATAATTAAGCACACCTTATATAGGGTGCTGGTGTCATTAGTCAACACCCCTCCTCATTACAGAGATGCACATCACCAGATTTACTTAATTGGTAGTTGGCTCTCAAGCCCATGCAGCTTGGAGTAGGACAACATGTATAAAAAGTATCATGTACTCAAAATACTCATTTGCCTAATAATTCTGCACACAGTGTATGTCATTAGCATATTAAAAAACATCATTGTTTCCAAACGAAGAGAAGTCAACATTCAGTTTTATACAAATACTGGTCTGTTCTTCTTGACCAGCCACAGAAATACACATACACTATTGTGTTTCTGTTGACTTATGAATGTATTTCTATTGGCTTAAGAAATCTAATCATCTGGCTGATTAAGATTATAAGCTGTATTGACACAGAAGCATTAACTCTGCATGTGTTCGATGAACACATCCGGATTTACCTGCATGCTCGAACGCAGCGCTTTGGATGCAGCAAAAATATGTGCCCAAACTTGCGTGTCCAAACTTTTACATGTCAATGTAAGAGGCGCACATCGCTATTCAAGTTACATGTAAAATCGCATGGCAGTGTACACATAGGATGATTGTTGCCTTCTGGGGTAGGAATGCAGCAGAACAGTCCATCACTCTTACATTCTTTCCCTCTTTGGACATGGTTGTCCTCGCCCATTCTGGAACCTGGTAGACAACACACAGCATGTACAGTAGGGGCCCTGGGAGATGCACACTGCCGTCGCAGCACCCACTGCCTCAGTCAGGCCCAAGGCTGTGTTATTGTACGTGGAGGAGTCATTGCTGGACATGGTCTCCCCACTGAGGGCTAAAATAGTGGATGTGACAGTTGGTCATCCGGTCAATGGCCTCACCACCTCCTGGGCGCTCGAGTTGGACCCTCACCCATTTCTCCCGCTTTCTTCCCCTCAATGACCTTCACCATCATCTGGCCATAGCGAGGTATGGGGCTGGGGTCTTTTCCATGTACTGCTGTGGCCAGGGGATGAGTGCTGATACCTCTCCAGGGGGCTGTGGTGTACTCACCACCAATGCTGCCACCCTGCCTGGTCGCAGGACCTTTGTCATGCTTACATGGCTGCCTCCACCTTGGAATTGGGTTCCGGTTTTGGGACCTGCAGAAGAACCTTTTGTCTTGGGGTCAGGAATTGGATCCTGGGCCTTCCCTGGACTTTGGTTGGGGGCTTTACTGAGTCAGTCAACCCAGCCGCACCTCTTGCTCCAGCTGCGCCATCTTCCTTTTCCACTCGGCTTGTCCAGTCCCACCGCAGAGTGCGATGCCGTTGCATCGGCCATCACTTTCAATAGGTTAGCTGTAGCACTCCATCTTCTCATGCAGCTTTGCCTCCTCACCAACAATGATCCAGGCCCACTCTGTAGTGGGTGTGCTCTTACATTGCTCCACCTGTTCTTGGGTGAGGCTACTTCTGATTCACATGCCCATTTCCTGGGAGTTTCCACCCATTCTCCCTTGGCTTGCTACAATGGGCGTGGTTTCTCTTTCTTCCACGGCGCCCATTCAGGGCGGGCACTACTCACTACAGGCCTGTCTCTCCAAACAAGCCACTTCCCAGGTTGGATGCATTTTCGCTCTCTTTCACTTCTCTTATGCCCATGACGGGATGGGTCCATCTCACCATTTCGCGCCACTCCCCTCCTCCCATCTTGCAGTCTCTATCCATTAACTATATCCTCTCCTAAAGACTAAACCCATTATCCTTATCATATGTCTTGTATCATTGCTAAGCCACTTAACTATATGAACAGTACTCATACGCTGTACATTACTATAAGACAAAATAAAAGACGCACATCATTATTCACACTACACGTAAAACTCCATGGCACTGTACACATAGCTCGATTGTTGTCTTCAGGGGTAGGAACGCAGCAGAACAGTCCATCACTTTTATAAGTACAATGTGGCAGCGACTCAAGGAGAAGTGATTATTATGGGGGACTTTAACTACCCTGAAATACATTGGGGAACAGAAACCTGTAGTTCCAGCAAAGGTAATAGGCTTTTGACAACTATGAGAGACAATTACCTTTCACAACTGGTTCAGGACCCAACAAGCGGGGCACTGCTAGACCTAATATTAACCAACAGGCTAGACCGCATATCAAATATACGAGTTGAGGGTCACTTGGGTAATAGTGATCACAAAATAATACGTTTTCATGTATCCTTTAATAAGATCTGTAATAGAGGGGTTACAAGGACACTAAATTTCAGGAAGGCAAATTTCCAACGGTTGAGAGATGATCTTAGTGCAATAAACTGGGATGATATCCTGAGACATAAAACTACACAAAGCAAATGGGAGACATTTATTAGCATCCTGAATAGGACCTGTGCACAATATATACCCTATGGGAATAAACATGCAAGAAATAGGAGGAAACCATTATGGCTAAATAGCGCTGTAAGGGGCGCAATAAGTGACAAAAAAAGCATTTAGAGAACTAAAGCAAGTAGGTAGTGATGAGGCATTAAATAAATACAGAAAATTACATAAATTCTGTAAAAACCAAATCAAGGCAGCAAAGACTGAGACAGAGAGACTCATTGCCAGAGAAAGTAAAAATAATCCCAAAATATTCTTTAACTACATAAATAGTAAAAAACTAAAAAATTATAGTGTTGGCCCCCTTAAAAAATAGTCTGGGTGAAATGGTGGATGAGAATAATGCCAATATACTAAATTATTTTTTTTCAACAGTTTTTACACAAGAAAATCGCATGACAGAAAACATGATCAGTGATAACAAAAAATATCCATTAAATGTCACTTGCTTAACCCAGCAGGAAGTACAGCGGCATCTAAAAATCACTAAAGTTGACAAATCCCCGGGCCCGGATGGGATACACCTGCGAGTACTGCAGGAATTAATAAAGTCATAGACCATTATTTTTAATCTTTAAAGATTCCATAATAACAGGGTCTGTACCATAGGACTGGCGTATAGCTAATGTGGTGCCAGTATTCAAAAAGGGGACAAAAACCAAACTTGGAAATTATAGGATAGCAAGCTTAACCTCAACTGTGGGTAAAATCCTGGAGGGTTTTCTAAGAGATGCTATACTAGAGTATCTGAAGAAGAATAACCTCATGACCCAATATCAACATGGGTTTACGAGGGACCCTTCCTGTCAAACTAATCTGATCAACTTTTATGAAGAGGTAAGTTCCGGACTGGACCAAGGAAATGCAGTGGATGTTGTGTATATGGACTTTTCAAAAGCTTTTGATATGGTTCCACACAAAATGTTGATACATAAAATTAGAACAATTGGGATAGGGGAAAATATATCTATGTGGGTTAATAACTGGCTCAGTGATAAGAAACAAAGGGTGGTTATTAATGGAACACACTCAGACTGGGTCACATTTAACAGTGGGGTAACACAGGGGTCAGTATTGGGCCCGTTTGTTTTTCCACATATTTATTAATGACCTTGTAGGGGGCATACAGAGTAGTATTTCAATATTTGCAGATGACACTAAACTCTGCAGGGTAATCAATACAGAGGAGGACAATTTTATATTACAGGAGGATCTATGTAAACTAGAAGCTTGGGCTGATAAATGGCAAATGAGCTTTAATACGGATAAATGTAAGGTAATGCACTTGGGCAGAGGAAATAAAATGTATAATTATATGCTTAATTGTAAAACACTGGGCAAAACTGTCACTGAAAAAGACCTGGGTGTATTGGTGGATGACAAGCTCACGTTTGGTGGCCAGTGTCAGGCAGCTGCTGCAAAGGCAAATAATGTAATGGAATGCATTAAAAGAGGCATAGATGCTCATGAGAACATAATTTTACCGCTATACAAGACACTAGTGCGACCACATTTAGAATACTGTGTACAGTTCTGGTCTCCGGTGTATAAGAAAGACATAGCTGAACTAGAGCGGGTGCAGAGAAGAGCGACCAAGGTTATTAGAGGACTGGGGTTCTGCAATACCAACACAGGTTATTACACTTGGGTTATTTAGTTATTTTAATATTAAAGGTTATATATACTAGATTCCTTGATAGGGCGTTGATCCCGGGAACCAGTCTGATTGCCGTATGGAGTCAGGAAGGAATTTTTTTTCCCCAATGTGGAGCTTAGTGTTTGCCACGTGGTTTTTTTTTGCCTTCCTCTGGATCAACATGTTAGGCTATGGGTTGAACTAAATGGACTTAGTAACATAGTCTTCCTTCAACCTTAAAAACTATGTTACTATGTTTTCCAAACTCAGATTCATATAACAGACTACCATATAGAGAAGTGTGATTCATCACTCCGTAGAAAAAGTTTCTACTGCTGCAGAGTCCTGTGGCTGATATCATTACACCACTTCATCGGACTCTTGGCATTGTGCTTGGTGATGTACGGCTTGCATGCAGCTGCTACAACACCTGGCAAAAATTATGGAATCACCAGGCTCAGAGGATGCTCATTCAGCTGTTTAATGTTGTTGAAAAAAAGCAGATCACAGACATGGCACTAAACTAAAGTCATTTCAAATGGTAACTTTGGGGCTTTAAGAAACACAAAGAAATCAAGATTAAAAATGTGGTACTCAATAAGGGTAAAAAAAATTTCAGACCGAACAGAGGGAAAAAATTATGGAATCACCCTGTAAATTTTAATTTTCAAAACTAACACCTGCATCAAATTAGATCTGCTCATTAGTCTGCATCTAAAAAGGAGTGATCACACCTTGGAGAGCTGTTGCACCAAGTGGACTGACATGAATCATGGCTCCAACACGAGAGATGTCAATTGAAACAAAGGAGAGGATTATCAAACTCTTAAAAGAATGTAAATCATCATGCAATGTTGCAAAAGATGTTGGTTGTTCACAGTCGACTGTGTCTAAAATCTGGACCAAATACAAACAACATGGGAAGGTTGTTAAAGGCAAACATACTGATAGACCAAGGAAGACATCAAAGCGTCAAGACCAGAAACTTAAAGCAATATGTCTCCAAAACAGGAAATGCACAACAAAACAAATGAGGAACGAATGGTAGGAAACTGGAGTCAATGTCTGTGACCGAACTGTAAGAAACCGCCTAAAGGAAATGGGATTTACATACAGAAAAGCTAAACAAAAGCCATCATTAACACCTAAACAGAAAAAAACAAGGTTACAATGGGCTAAGGAAAAGCAATCATGGACTGTGGATGACTGGATGAAAGTCATATTCAGTGATGAATCGCGAATCTGCATAGGGCAATGTGATGATGCTGGAACTTTTGTTTGGTGCCATTCCAATGAGATTTATAAAGATGACTGCATGAACAGAACATGCAATTTCCACAGTGATTGATGATATGGGGCTGCATGTCAGGTAAAGGCACTGGGGAGATGTCTTTCATTACATCTTCAATAAATGCCCAACTTTACATTGATATTTTGGACAGTTTTTTTATCCCATCAATTGAAAGGATGTTTGGGGATGATGACATCATTTTTCAAGGTGATAATGCATCCTGCCATAGAGCAAAAACTGTGAAAACATTCCTTGAAATAAGACACATAAGGTCAATGTCATGGCCTGCAAATAGTCTGGATCTCAATCCAATTGAAAATCTTTGGTGGAAGTTGAAGAAAATGGTCCATGACAAGGCTCCAACCTGCAAAGCTGATCTGGCAACAGCAGAGAAAGTTGGAGCCAGATTGATGAGTACTGTTTGTCACTCATTAAGTCCATGCCTCAGAGACTGAGTTATTAAAGCCAGAGGTGGTGCAAAAAAATACTAGTGTTGTATTGGAGTGTTCTTTTGTGTGTTTGTTTTTCATGATTCCATAATTTTTTCCTCAGAATTGAGTGATTCCTTAATTTTTTACCTCTGCTTGGTCTGAAAAAAATGACCCTTACTGAGTACCACATTTTTTTATCTTGATTTCTTTGTGTTTCTTAAAGCCCTAAAGTTGTCATTAAAAATGACTTTAGTTTTGTGCCATATCTGTGATCTGCTTTTTCTCAACAACATTAAACAACTGAATGAACATCCTCTGAGCCCGATGATTCCATAATTTTTGCCAGGGGTTGTAGTACCTGGAAACCCATGCCATGAAGCTACTGGGGCAAAGATTTTGTGCTGATGTTAATGACAAAGGAGTTTTAGACTCTGGAGTTATGGACTCAGCAGAGCGTTGGTGATTTTTATCGATCCACCATATGCCAGCACTTGGTGACACCGCTCTGTAACTTTACGTGGTCTCCTCTTTGTGGCTGAGTTGCTGTGGTTCCTAACTGCTTCCACTTTTTAATAATATCATACACAGATGATTGCTTGTGAAATATTTAGGAGCGAAAAACTTTTACAAACTGAGTTGTTACAATGTTACAACAATGTTAATCCTATTACAGGACCAGACTTGAATTCAGTGAACTCTTTAGAATAATCCATTCACATAAGTTTATATGTAAACTCTACATAACTACTGGCTGGATTTCATACGCCTGCCACCATGGAACTGAATGAAAACTCTGAATTCAATGATTTAAAGGTGTATCACAATAATTTTGTCCAAAGAGATATATATAAGTACTCGTATATACAATCAGTTTATCATACTGTAAAGCGTTAGAAATTTCGCACTCCTAATTAGAAGATGTAGTGCACAGAAGGAATACCAATAAGATCCAGATAGAAAACCTTTGGCACTGTAGATATGACACTTGAGATACAGAGTGACTTTACTAGTACTTTTATTCACAACAGATATACGGTGGGTACGGAAAGTATTCAGACCTCTTTAAATGTTTCACTCTTTGTTTCATTGCAGCCATTTGGTAAATTCTAAAAAGTTCATTTTTTTTCTCATTAAAGTACACTCTGCACCCCATCTTGACTAACAAAAACAGAAATGTAGAAATTTTTGCAAATTTATTAAAAAAGAAAAACTGAAATATCACATGGCCATAAGTATTCAGACCCTTTGCTCAGACACTCATATTTAAGTCACATGCTGTCTATTTCCTTGTGATCCTCCTTGAGATGTTTCTACTCCTTCATTGGAGTCCAGCTGTGTTTAATTAAACTGATAGGACTTGATTTGGAAAGGCACACACCTGTCTATATAAGACCTCACAGCTCACAGTGCATGTCAGACCAAATGAGAATCATGAGCTCAAAGGAACTGCTCAAGGAGCTCAGAGACAGAATTGTGGCAAGGCACAGATCTGGCCAAGGTTACAAAAGAATTTCTACATTACTCAAGGTTCCTAAGAGCACAGTGGCCTGCATAATCCTTAAATGGAAGAAGTTTGGGATCACCAGAAGTCTTCCTAGACCTGCCGTCCAGCCAAACTGAGCAATTGTGGGGGAAGAGCCTTGGTCAGAGAGGTAAAGAAGAACCCCAAGATCACTGTGGCTGAGCTCCAGAGATACAGTAGGGAGATAGGAGAAAGTTCCACAAAGTCAAGCAGCCATCCACCAGTCGGGCTTTTATGGCAGAGTGGCCCGACGGAAGCCTTTCCTCAGTGCAAGACATATGAAAGCCCGCATAGAGTTTGCTCAAAAACACATGAAGGACTCTCAGGCTATGAGAAATAAGATTCTCTGGTCTGATGAGACAAAGATAGAACTTTTGGTGATAATTCTAAGCGGTATGTGTGAAAAAAAACAGGCACTGCTCATCACCTGCCCAATACAATCCCAACAGTGAAACATGGTGGTGGCAGCATCATGCTATGGGGGTGTTTTTCAGCTGCAGGGACAGGACGACTGGTTGCAATTGAAGGAAACATGAATGCGGCCATGTACAGAGATATCCTGGATGAAAACTTCTTCCAGAGTGCTCTGGACCTCAGATTTGGCTGAAGGTTCACCTTCCAGCAAGACAATGACCTTAAGAACACAGCTAAAACAACAAAGCAGTGGCTTCAGAACAACTCTGTGACCATTCTTGACTGGCCCAGCCAGAGCCCTGACCTAAACCCAATTGGTCATCTCTGGAGAGACCTGAAAATGGCTGTTCATCAACGTTCACCATCCAACTTGACGGAACTGGAGAGGATCTGCAAGGAAGAATGGCAGAGGATTCCCAAATCCAGGTGTGAAAAACTTGTTGCATCAATCCCAAGAAGACTCATGGCAGTGCTAGCTCAAAAGGGTGCTTCTACTCAATACTGAGAAAGGGTCTGAATACTTATGACCATGTGATATTTCAGTTTTTCTTTTTTACTAAATTTGCAAAAATTTCTCCATTTCTGTTTTTTTTCAGTCAAGATGGGGTGCAGAGTGTACTTTAATGAGAAAAAATGAACTTTTTATAACTTACCAAATGGCTGCAATGAAACAAAGAGTTAAAAATTTAAAGGGGTCTGAATACTTTCCGTACCCACTGTATAGTTTATCATACACGTCTCTTCTTTTAAAGCTTTAACCTTATTCATTATATTTTCAATTAAACACTTTATTATTAATATCTAATGTTGGAAGAAATACATTGATCAAGTGATATGTAAAATTAGACTAAGAACGGAGTGATAATGGTGGACATTAGGACCCAGGGGTCTCATGAGCAACATAGCTGAGCTCAACATGCCTTCCAGACACTGGTGGACTAAACCGGCACATATATGGTATTACAGAGATCTCCCCTCCTTTATCACCTGGCACCAGGGATTTTAAATGCCAGTAACTGGAGGTTGCTATGACCATTACACATGCAGCCTTACAAGGTTGGTTTTATTTTGTCACATTTTGCATTCAGTGACTCACTCCTTCCTACTTTATTGCTGATGTTTAGGAATACGGGGACGACTTGCATAGTGACATGCATCTTGTGACAAAGTCACTGGCAAAGTACTAGAGGGTAGATATGTAGTACTGAGATTGATAGCTGCAGTAATTGTACATAGGAAAAAGGTTCCAGCACACAAGTGAGCTAAACAGCTATCTTTGGTGCTGGGATGATTGAACACCTATAGAGAGGGAGGAACTCTGAGGATAAAATTCACAGCCTTTCAGAGCATTTGGTGTGGGGAGGGCCTGGAGGTGAAAGCTCTGAGCTGTTTGTTTTCACACGTGCTGGATGTATGGAGATTGCAGGTCTCCTGGTTTGAATCCCTTTGTTAAAGGACATGAAAGCTGGACTCTAAGCCAGGTGGGCTAACCAGCACTATTGTATGGAGTTGTTATTTTATGTTTACCCTTCTGCCGGACAAAAGCTGTATTTATGTTTTCTGGTGACGTGGTTTATGAAGATTGCAATAAATCAGCCGCACTTTAAATATAAATGGTTCCTGTGTCTGCCTCTTTTTAAGAAGCCGAGAGTAGAGATGAGCGTTGTTCTACTCGAACTGTTCGTCAATCTCATATTCGAGCTGTTTTGGGCGGTGTTCGAGCCGTTCGGCGAACACGAACAATTTGAGAAAAATTCGGCTGTTCGAGGTTATGTTCGATAACTGTTCGTGCACCAAAATCATAACTGGATTTTTTCTCAGTAATGATGAAAATTAATGTTAATACGCAGTTTGAGTGTACAGCGGGGTGGGGGGAGGGGCAGGGGATGGATCTCTGCAGGAACAATGAAGATCTCCATTTTTTTTTTCTCTTTCCCGCATTTACAGTGGGGAGGTGCAATCTGTCAGCCTATCAGCAGCGCACACACGGAGCGAAGTGCTTTTTTTCACACAAGCAAGGGCATGTGTCATTGGCAGTGTATGTCACATGTCCTTGCCCTATAAGACCAAGCCATTTTCCCCGTCGCCACCATTTTCTCACTGCTGCAGCTGCGTGTTAGACGGCACCACTGTTGCTGTGTGCGCTATACCTTGCTAATTTCAAGCCAATTTTCGCACAAATCTACAGATAGCTTGGGAGTAGGGAATAGTTATGATTGCAGTCCTTTTAAGGACTAGGTTACAGCATTTCCTACGACTTTTATCAGGCAGGTCTGTGCTCTTAAATAGATAGATTGTGGGAGTAAAGACTAAGTGTAATTGGAGTCCTTTTCAGGACTAGGTTACATCAGTTCCTATCAGTTTTTGCCAGGCAGGTCTGTGCCAGTGCTGTGCAAGTTTTTTTCACAGCATTTGGCTGAATCTAGCAAAGCTAATCCTTTTTGGCCTATTGCAGAGTGTGTTAGTCAGTGGAGTAGCCTATCTGTGTTGCAAGATATACCACCTGTGTATAGAATACCAATTTTTTTACTGCACCTAGTAAAGTAAAATCTTTTGGGCATAGCATCATTCTATTAGTCCATCTATACTGACCTCCATCAGGTTGCAAATTGAATATAATTTTTTTCTGCATCTAGCTCTGAAAAAATATTGGGCTTCTAGCTGTGTGTGGGACTTGTTGTATTAGTCCATCTATACTGACCTCCATCAGGTTGCAAACTGAATATATTTTTTTCTGCATCTACCTCTGAAAAAATATTGGGCTTCTAGCTGTGTGTGGGACTTGTTCTATTAGTCCATCTATACTGACCTCCATCAGGTTGCAAATTGAATATAATTTTTATCTGCATCTAGCTCTGAAAAAATATTTGGCCTTCTAGCAGTGTGTGGGACTTTCTCTATTAGTCCATCTATACTGACCTCCATCAGGTTGCAAATTGAATATAATTTTTATCTGCATCTAGCTCTGAAAAAATATTTGGCCTTCTAGCAGTGTGTGGGACTTTCTCTATTAGTCTATCTATACTGACCTCCATCAGGTTGCAAATTAAAAATAATTTTTATCTGCATCTACAGTACCTCTGAAAAAATATTTGGGCTTCTAGCTGTGTGTGGGACTTGTTCTATTAGTCCATCTATACAGACCTGCATCAGGTTGCAAACTGAATATAATTTTTTTCTGCATCTAGCTCTGAAAAAATATTTGGCCTTCTAGCAGTGTGTGGGACTTGTTCTATTAGTCCACCTATACTGACCTCCATCAGGCTGCAAATTCAAAATAATTTTTTGTCTGCATCTAGCTCTGAAAAAATATTTGGCCTTCTAGCAGTGTGTGGGACTTTCTCTATTAGTCCATCTATACTGACCTCCATCAGGTTGCAAACTGAATATATTTTTTTTCTGCATCTACCTCTGAAAAAATATTGGGCTTGTAGCTGTGTGTGGGACTTGTTCTATTAATCCATCTATACAGACCTCCATCAGGTTGCAAACTGAATAAAAAATTTTTCTGCATCTACCTCTGAAAAAATATTTGGGCTTCTAGCTGTGTGTGGGACTTGTTCTATTTGTCCATCTATACTGACCTCCATCAGGTTGCAAATTGAATATAATTTTTTTCTGCATCTAACCCAGCCAATAGTTTTGGCCTAATACCACAGTTTGGCCACTCAGCTCTGCTCGGTTCCCATCCATTGTTTTTTTGTGCAAACCACCAAAATGAGTGGAAAAAGGCCTGCTGCTGGTGGAAAGGGGAATAGGCGTGTTGGGAAGGGGAAAAAAGGTTGTGTCCGTGGGGTAGGTGCAGAAGAAAGACCATCTTCCAGCCAAACTAAAATGTCTACTTCTTTTAGCGGACAATGTGATAAGATCCCTTTCTTACGGCCACGCCAATCGCTACAAATTCCAGATGAGGCACAAAAACAGCAGGTGCTTCAACGGATATCAAGTGCTCCTTTAAGTGGGCTCTCCTCCACATCAACTTCAACATCACAAATACTCCAGTCCTCAAAGGTGTCACCCCAATCGCACTTGCTTCCTCACAGCTCCCAAATCTCCAGCTGCCCGTCTGAGTATGAGGTAGAACAGATGGTTGAGTCTGCAGAGCTGTTTACTCATACTATAGCCTGGGAATCAGAGGTCGACTCCAGCGCTTCTGTGAATCCAGACGAGGAAATGATCTGCACTGATGCCCAGAATCTTTATGAGTCGGATCCAGGACCAGACGCAGAAGGTTCTGACCATAATGTAGACCCTCATTCCCAAACTGTAACTCCTGTTGGTGGAGACAATGAGGACGATGATGATAAGACTCAAATACCTGATTGGAGCAACAACTTTAGTTTTTTGTCAGGGCAGGAACAGGTTGGCTCTGAGGACGACGGGTGTGATAACGCACAGGGTGATGATGATGAGGTTGGAGATCCCACTTACTGTCAACCCACAGTCAGCCAAGAGATGAGGTCAGCAGAGGAGGTGGAGGAAGATGCTAGTGACGACGAGGTCAGGTTGCGCCTTCCTGGACAGAGACGTAGTACTGGAAGCACGTCAACAACTGCATCCTCAAACACAACTCTGCCTCTCACCACAAGTCGTGGTGGCTCTTCAGGTCGCATGGGTGCTAAGCCTTGCATAGCCTGGGCATTTTTTCAGATCGATAAGGATGACCCAACTCGTGTTATCTGTAACATTTGTCAGCAAAAGCTAAGTAGAGGCCAAGAAATACATAGTTTGAGTACTTCATGCATGAACCGGCACATGGACATGAAGCATAAGTTGCAGTGGGAAGCTCAGTGTGCTACAATGCGGCCTAGCCGGCCGGGCCAACCACCGTCTGCCATATCTTGTGCATCCGCGGCCTCTTCATCCTCTGTGACTGGGGGGACAGCAGTCACACCTGTTTTGGGGCGCAGACCTGCCACCTCTTTACCCGCAACAGCCAGCGTGATTGGCAGGTCATCATTTTCTTTGGAGGTGGTAACACCAGCTGGTGTTGAGCGCTGTCCGACATCGATAGCACCACCTTTGGATCAAGGCAACCTAACATGTCCGCCTGCATCTTCCTCACAGACCGGCAGTTTGCCGGGGACACGCTTATCAACCCCGTCTAAGCACAATAGCCAGCCCTCGGTCCCTCAGATGTGGACAAGTAAAAGACCATTTCCTCCTAGCCATGAGAAAGCTAAGAGGTTGAATTTCACCATCTGCAAGCTCTTGGCTACAGAAATGCTGCCTTTCCGCCTGGTGGACACAGAGGATTTTCGAGACCTTATGTCCGTCGCAGTGCCCCAGTACCAGATGCCCAGTCGGCACTACTTCTCAAAGAAAGGTGTGCCTGCGCTCCACCAGCATGTCGCACACAACATCACCACTTCTTTGAGAAACTCTGTGTGTGACAGGGTGCATTTCACCACAGACACTTGGACGAGTAGGCATGGACAGGGGCGTTACATGTCGCTGACTGGGCACTGGGTAACTATGGTGACAGCAGGACAAGGGGCTGCTGTCCAAATCTTGCCGTCCCCACGAGTTGTGCGTCAATCCTCTTTATGTCAAAGTTCCTCCACTGCTTCTGCCTCCTCAACCTCCTCTCGGTCTTCCACCTGCACCCAAAGCCTGTCTGGTCATGCCACAAGCTTTCTAACTGCGCAGAAGGGATCCTGCACACCTCCTTACTATGCTGGCAGTAGGGCTCAACGTCATCAGGCGGTTTTTACATTGAAATGTCTGGGAAATGTGAGTCACACAGCTGAGGAGTTGTGGTCAGCTCTGGAGAACCAATTTCATGAATGGTTGTCTCCACTGGACCTGAAACCAGGGAAGGCCGTGTGCGACAATGCTGCAAACCTGGGTGCGGCCCTTCGCCGGCGCAATGTCACACACGTGCCTTGTATGGCTCACGTGTTGAACCTGGTTGTCCAGCAATTTTTAGCCCACTATCCCAGACTAGATGGCCTTCTGCAGAGGGCACGGTCGCTGTGTGCTCACTTCCGCCGTTCGCATCCCGCAGCTCAGCGACTTACATCTCTACAGAAGTCGTTGGGCCTGCCACTTCACCGGCTAAAATGCGATGTGCCTACCCAGTGGAATTCAACTCTGCACATGTTGCAGCGACTGTGGCAGCACCGACAAGCCCTGGTGCAATACGTTCTGACGTATAGCCTGGGCCAACGAGATCCAGAGGTGGGGCAAATCACGCTGGAGGAGTGGTCTCAGATCAGGGACCTATGCACCCTTCTGCACAGTTTTGAAATGGTGACGAAGATGTTTAGTGCTGACGATGCCATTATCAGCATGACTATTCCGGTGATTTACATGCTGGAGCACATGTTAAACAGAATTCGGAGTCAGGTGGTGGCACAAGAGGAGGTGGAGGAAGTAGAGGAGGAGGAGTTGTATGCGGAAGGGCTAACATCTGCAAGGTCCAGACGGTCGGCAGCACCAAGGCGGCAGGCATGTGAGGGTGGGGGAGATGGTTTTACCAGGGCGCATGGTAGCAGCCAAACTAGTGAGGAAGGTGCAGGAGCCCAGGAAGAAGTGGAGGACGAACTGATGGAAGACTCATCAGATGAGGGAGACCTTGATCACATTTCTGTTGTGCGAGGTTGGGGGGAGAGGACAGAGGAAGGAAGCATGATTGTTACCTCGCCACCAACACAACAGGGACTTGGTGCTCCTGGATGCGCAACACACATGAGTGCCTTCTTGCTGCACTACCTGCAACATGACCCTCGAATTGTGAGAATTAGAAATAATCCTGACTACTGGGTTGCCACACTGTTAGATCCCCGGTACAAAAGTAAATTTGCAGAAATTATTCCTGCCATAGAAAGGGATGCACGCATGCAGGAGTATCAGCAGAGACTGTTGCAGAATCTTACATGTGCTTTTCCACAAAATACCAGTGGTGCACGTAGTGAATCTCACAGTTCCAACTTGCCAACCGTGGGACCGTCAAGTGTTCAGCACTCAAACCGTAACAGAACCACAGTATCTGCTGGTAACATCAATTTTGCGGAATCATTTCACCACTTTTTTAGCCCATCCTTTGCAAGGCCACAGGAGACAAGAAGTCTGACACATAGTCAACGCCTAGAGACGATGGTACAGGAGTATCTCCAAGTAAACATTGAAGCCATGACTGTGTCACTGGACCCTTGCTCTTTTTGGGCTTCCAATCTGGATAAATGGCCGGAGCTAGCCACTTACGCCTTGGAGATCTTGTCATGCCCCGCAGCCAGCGTTCTGTCTGAACGTGTGTTCAGCGCTGCTGGTGGTGTGCTGACAGATAAGCGCACGCGGCTCTCCACTGATAATGTAGACAGACTCACGTTCATAAAGATGAACAAATCATGGATCCGAAACGACTTTTCTACCCCTGTGTCATCCTGGGGAGAGTAAAAGCTTGATGATTGGTTAAAATCACCCTACCAACCATTTTAAGCTTTCAAATTACTAATCATGTTTATCTGTATCTTGGCTGGAAAATAATTTGGACTTTGTAGCAGTGTGCAGCACTGATTCTATTAGGCCATCTATAATAAGCTCCACCAGATTTAAAATTACTAATCATGTTTATCTGTATCTTGACTGGAAAATAATTTGGGCTTTGTAGCAGTGTGCAGCACTGATCCTATTAGGCCATCTATACTAAAGCTTCACCAGATTTAAAATTAATAATAATTTTTAGCTGCATCTAGCCCGGAAAATAATTTTGGGGCTCCGAGATGCGCAAGACACATAAGTGCCTTCTTGCTGCACTACCTGCAGCATGACCCTCATATTGTCAGAATTCGAAGTAATCATGACTACTGGGTTGCCACACTCTTAGATCCCCCAAACTTTTCGATCAACCTTTTCATTTTAATAAAGACCAAAAAGATGGTCATTTTTGAAATTATAAGCATTAGCAGGTTGTTAGAAACTGAAATCAAACAGTTTTCAACTCAAAACTTTATTCTAGGTGATGTTACATTTTCACATAGGACCCCTTGTTCGAAAGGAGCTTCTGAACTCTCTCGTCCATTGAATTTGTCAGGTTTTGGATGGTTTCTGCTTCAATTGTTTTGCATGAGGACAGAATACCCTCCCAGAGCTGTTGCTTAGATGTGAACTGCCTCCCGCCATCATAGACACTCCTTTTAATGATGCTCCAAAGGTTCTGAATGGGGTAGAGGTCAGGGGAGCATGGGGGTCACACCATAAGTTTGTCCCCTTTTATGCCCATATCAGCCAGAGATGCAGATGTTTTATGTGCAGCATGAGATGGTGCATTATCATGCAAAAAAATGATCTTGCTGTGAAATACACGGTTCTTCTTCTTGAACCATGGCAGGAAGTGCTGTTTGAGAAAATCCACATACATTATGGAGTTCATCTTTAGCGCCTTCAGGGATCCTAAAGGGGCCGACAATCTCTCTCCCCATGATTCCAGCCCAAAACATTACTCCACCTCCTCCTTGTTGGCGCTGTAGCCGTGTTTGCGTGGGGTGTCCATCAACCAGCCATCCTCCACTCCATCCATCTGGACCATCGAGCGCTGCACGGCACTCATCCGTGAACAAAACAGTTTTGAAATCAGTCTTCATGTAATGTTTGGCCCACTGGAGCCGTTTCTGCTTGTGTGAAGTGGATAGAGGAGGTCGACAGGATGGCGTATGCACAGCTGCAAACCTCTGAAGGACCCTGCATCTTGTTGTTCGGGGGACGTTGGAGGCACCAGCAGCTTCAAAAACTTGTCTGCTGCTATGACAAGGCTTTTTTGCCGCTGCTCTTTCAACCTGACGTAATTGCCTGTAGGAAAGAGTCCTCAATTTGCCCTTATCAGCACGCACACGTGTGTACTGTGAATCAGCTACATACTTCTTGATTGCCAAGACACTTCATCCTGATCATCGCACAATGTTGATTGTAGTCATGCCTTGACCTAAACACTCCACAATTTGTTGCTTCTCAGCAGCCTACACATCCTTTTTCTTTCCCATTTTGGCAGAAAATGTAGGCTGCTTAATAATGTGAGACAGCCTTCTTAAGTAGTCTTGCCTTTCATTGGACACACCTGCCAAACTAATTAGCACAGGTGTCTGCAATTGCTTACAGTGATATAAAGAGCCCTGACACACATCACCATCAATGAGTTTAACTGACAAACAAATTCTTCCCTTATCACTCCTAAACACTTTTTGCATAATAATTTGGAACACAGTGTACATGTGCTTTTCCACAAAACACCAGTGGTTCACGTAGTGAATCTTACAGTTCTAACTTGCCAACCGTGGTCTGTATGGAGTTGTTCAATAAAGGGCCCAAAATTAAGATAACATAGATGGGAGAGGTCTCTATGAATAGGAATTCCTAAGTATTTGATACCCTGTGAGGGCCAGGCAAAGGGAAAGTTGGACTGGATGGAATCCTATATGGATTTGGGGAGGGAGACATCGAGGGCCTCAGACTTCGCTGCATTGATTTTAAAATTTGACCATGTAACAAAGTTATCTATTTCAGCCATAACAGCATGGATGGATATATGTGATTGAGTGACATATACTAGGACATCATCAGCAAATAGAGAGCACTTGTACTCGGTGCCTCCCACCTCAATCCACCTAATATTGGGGTTATGGCGAATTGATGAGAGCAGGTGCTCCGTCACTAGGATGTATAAGAGAGGGGACAGAGAACATCCCTGCCTTGTCCCATTGGTGATTGTGAAAGGTGATGAAAATGTTCTGACGCGCCCCCTGGGCCTTGGGACACCCGGAGCCGGACCCTTTTTGGTGGATGCTGGTGGTTGTAGTCTCCGTGGCGGCGACCCGGTTACGTGGCTCAGGGCGGTCAAACCAGTGGCGGAACTATTTATGTGGTTTTGATGTTTAAATGTCCGACTACGCCACCCGTGGATTGCGGTCAGAGTGAACCGCCGCTCCAGGGCAGACCGCTGAGGCTGGTGTTGTGGGTGCAGCAGAGCGTAGCATAACTCCCCACGGGAGGAGTATAGCCTCAGGGCAGTGTATGCGGAGGATGGGGGTGATGGTGCAGGGCAGCAGCAGTAACGACACGGAGTCAATGATGCAGTCCAGGGCCTTTACTCACAGTTCTTATTATCCAGACCACGTCTGCAGGTAACGGCTGCCCACGTCGTACTGTGCTCACCAGGTGAGGGGCTCAGACAACTCCCAGATAACTTTGGAGCGCTTCACAGGACCCCCTTTGTGTGTCCTTTGTCTGGCCTTTCTTACCAACCCTTCTGTCCGGCTGCCTCGGGCCTCCTCTTGGTAAACTTGGGCCAGTTTCCCTGACCCTATGTGGTGCCTTCCTAGCGGGTGTAGCGAGGGGCTGCGCCACATAAAATGTCACAGCCTCCTGTTTCTAGCTGAGGGTCGTTTCCTGCCTCCACTAGTTTCGGGGACCGGTCTCCCCCTTTGGCCTGACCCCTCCACGCAGGTGGATTCGGGCGTGCGGTGGCGACTCGCCCGTCCGCACCCCTGGGATCCCTTCGTTCCTCGTTCCTGGAGCCTTCTCCGCTCCTCTTCCTTCCTTCTCCCTCTTCCAGGCCTGGGCCTCTGTTACTAGGCCCGCCTCTGGAGCAGAGCTCATGCAGAGCCCCTGCTCCCTGCCACTTCTGCTCAGACTTCTCTGCACTGAACTAAGATGGTGCCCACCTTTTATACTCCCTTCTCAATGCACCCAGGAACTGCTTCCTCCCTGCTCCTGCACTACAGGGTTCCCCTTCCTCAGTGTTCCCTCCCCCCACTCCAGCCAGGGACAGGGACTGTCGTGCCCATCTCAGGGGCATATTGGTCGCCCTGCCCCACGGAAATGTGGTGTAATGCATGCAGGTGTCGGGTCCTGATCCACACTACATCCTTACCTGAGAGTGAGATATCACACCTCTGGGTGAGGTGCAATACCTCTGTAGCAACCGAGCCCTCAGGGTGCTACAGTTCCATTTATCTTCAGCCTAGGTGACGTATTGCGATACAGGGCCGTGATTTTGGCTATAAAAGGGTCCCCTAGACCCCTACCCCAAGCTTTTTAAGAGAATCATATATGGCGTGCCAGGAGACTCTATGGAATGCTTTCTCAGCATCCAACGAGAGTATCTAATTACAAATTTTTAACTGCATCTAGCCCAGGAAATACTTTGTGCCTAGTAGCAGTGTCTGCTAGTCAGCGGATTATCCCGGCTGTTAAGCAAGCTACACCACCTGTAGTTTGGACACTTAATTTTTTCAAAGGAAATGCTTCGGGACCACGGGATACTCAGTGAAGAGCATCAGGAGGCACCCCAAGGCATAGGGGCTGGGACTGGCAGTAGGATGCCTTGCGGTGGACAGCCGAGCTCGATCCTTATAAAAGCTTTTTAACTGCAGCAGCTTTAGTGGACGCTACTGGAGCTGGAATTACGCGGCTGCTGGCATGAGACTTGCCCTCCAATAGATCCTTGTAAATGGATTTAAAGTGTATTCATTCAAATTAGAGAGACAATTTAAATTAAAAAGCTTAGAGCTGCCTCCACCACAGGGGGGCTCGCTCGACCCACCAGCGGACAGGCACCAGTATTGGGAGAGGGGGGCTGGCCGTCAGGGTTCACCGCGGCTCTGGCACAAACCCGGCGACGCGGAGGTGGCACGGGCAGGAGCGGACTGAACGTGTCGGCTTCTCACTTTTTGGATTTTAGAAGGGCATGACATGCCTATATCTGTGTCTCCCCCTCCTTTTACTCCTCCACCTCTTTTCTTTTCGCATGACTATATGTACTTGTCACTTTTCCATGTGTTAGTTGTGTCTTCTGAGCAGTTTGTCAGCTTTTGGACACCTTTGAAGGTGTTTTCTATGTGTTTCTATGTGTTTTTGTTTGCCTGCCATTGGTTTTAACGGTGTTCGAAGGTGTTCGACGAACAGTTCGACGAACAGTTCGGCGAACACACGGGTGTTCGACGAACCGAACCGAACTCGAACACTACGGGGGTGGCTCAACACTAGCCGAGAGTCGATTTACCACAATCTGTACATGACACGGATGAGATGGTGTTTTGTTCCTACAGATGGCTGTGATCTCACCTGTACTATAGTGACAGAATACATCAGCCACCCATGAGATGACAGCTGCAGTCATGCAGAATGAGGGGATAGCACTTATGTTAAGAAAAACCAGAAAAATATTCGCCAAACTAAATTGGTAATAGGGTATATATATTTACCAGAGAACCATAGACAGAAAAAATACCCAATAAAAATTAACTTTTAATAATTATCCTTAAAAGTGTACTCTATAGTACAAGTGAGAAAAAACTACACATATATCTCAGAAACAGGATACCATGTAAGGAGAATATAATATGAAATTAGCAATTAATTCAGTCAAACTTACCCTGAATAGCACCTAATAAGATTGCTCTCCCTACCTAACAGCGGAGTGTTTTTCACCCTAAGGTTCAGATGGTGTCCCCGCTCCTCGGAGGCTGTCCCTCTCCTTTCCCTAGGTATCCCTACACAGTCAAAAGATGCCACACACATACATATAAATGGACCAATTGTAGACTATTCATGTCATAATTGACATGCTCAATATAAAAAATTACAACAATACCATATCAGTGGGGAGTGGGCAAAAATAGATATAGTTGCACAAATAGAAGGTTTTTGATTTACAGTAGCCCACTAATATAAATAGATAGACATGTGTACCAGTCAGAGCAAGTCCAAAAAAAAATTAAGAATATTATCATCCCCAATCAAACTAGGATTCAAGCAATGCCATAAATGATATCAATTAGTTGGCCTTTAGTACAATGACTAAATGTAGTCAATCCACAATACAAAATTTCCCAAAGCTATAATAGCAATATTCCAGACATCAATATTGTAAGATTCCTCAGACTGGTGTAAAGTCATCCGCAAATAAGGTTATAATTAATCCCTTTGTCCCAACCCACTGGAAAAGGTAAAAATGTGTACTAGTCAGACCAAATAAGAAATAGTAATACACTTATCTTAATCTCTAGTCCATCTGAGATTCACACAGTGCCTTGAGTGGTGTCCATTAGATGTCCTTTTTTATATAACTGAATATAGTCAATCCACAATTCAGAACTCCCCAAAATAGTAACAGCACTCCAGGCATCAATTTTCAAGGTCCCTCAGACTGGTGTAAAATCATCAGCAGTAAAGTTATTCCTTAGGATTAGTCCCTTCGTCCCAAATTTTACCTTTCTGCCGGACAAAAGCTGTATTTATGTTTTCTGGTGACGTGGTTTATGAAGATTGCAATAAATCAGCCGCACTTTAAATATAAATGGTTCCTGTGTCTGCCTCTTTTTAAGAAGCCGAGAGTCGATTTACCACAATCTGTACATGACACGGATGAGATGGTGTTTTGTTCCTACAGATGGCTGTGATCTCACCTGTACTATAGTGACGGAATACATCAGCCACCCATGAGATGACAGCTTCAGTCATGCAGAATGAGGGGATAGCACTTATGTTATCAGGCATCAGCCACAACATGCGAGAACCACTCATATTTTTAAAGGGAACACACAAGTCCACCATGTACGAGGGTGTGTCTTCAATAAGCAATCACAGATCCTCTCGCTCCAATTAGAAGGGGTTTTACATCGCAAGCAGTAGTAGGGGGCGCAATGTGCCGCATAGCAGCATTGGTGATGCCAGACTGCTGTCATTCAGGTGACGCACACTGGAGCTCTGATTCCTGATCTACAAGCTGCAGGGATATACAACCTATAATGAAATATCCGACAAAGAGGCCATATATAATAATCAATTAAAATACCTTTATTCAAAAAATTGGGTATGTGGTGACAAAGAAAAAAGAGAGCATACACAAGGATACAAACTGCCTCATGAAACATTAATAATGTAGCACAGGAACACAGAACAAAACATTGACATGCAACTAAAGTGCACTACCTGTCCACATGGGTCAAACCTGCAACAATGGCAGGATATCTGTGTAAGTTAATTTGCAATGATAGTCAAATGGACATTATTTCAAATAAAATAAAAGATCTATTATTCAAAAGAACCAAAATATGGTGGAACAAAGCATTTCTCGACAACTATCTTTTGAAAGAATTGATTCCCAGGGGATTACGGGTCCGGGTGATTCCCTCTTTTCCCATCTCTGATGATGAATTTATCAAGGGGTGGGAAAATATTTGCAACGAAACATCGAGGAAGTTTATGGGCTTATTAATACAACTCAACATAAAAAATTTGGAAGAGATTGATAAGACTCTCGATGAGACCTATACATTAGCTAAATCCAAATTGCCTAAAGAACAATTCGAATCTATTAATATATCCATGGAACAATCAATGGATATATGGGTCAAAAAGATCCAGGAGAATCAGGCGAATAAACTGGGACGTGACCAGAGGGATTTGGCTTTGAATCGAGTATATAAGTGGAGAAAATCAACTAACCAACGTTTAAGTAGAGATTGTGTCCCATCGATCTCTTCTAGCATCTCTATCAGTGATATATCTGAGACCTCTGCATCTACTTCAACCATGGCTGTCGGCACTCCCAAACAAAAACACAATCTCAGATACTTACCAAATAAACGATATTATGGACCATCACTGGATTTTAAAAAGTCCTAGTTTAAGGTAATTAATTTGAGTAAATATACTTTATCAGAATTGAATTGAATGTGTTGCAGAGAGGTCTTACATTTTGTCCAACAGCCACTTTTGACAAATTTACTATGGTAAAAGACTTGCATATTTTTGCAAGATCACTGATATTTAAACGTTTTTTTCATAATGAGGATTTGACTACTATGTTCCCTACAGAAAAAGAACAGGAAGCATTAGTGATTCTGGAGGAGCTTGCTCATGAGCACAACATGCGAGAGGGAGGTAAGATACCAGTAACAATTCAACCTAAATCTAAAAAGTTCCCCCCTTTCTCCTCCTGTCCTAATGTCGAACTTTTTGTGAAATTGGTTAGCAAAGACTTAGACAAAATACCCCTACGCCCTAGAGTCAAACAACTTGAGTAGGGATGAGAGAAGAGCGATCAAAACACTTCAGGGCCGGAATGATGTAGTCTATAAACCAGCCGATAAAGGCGGAAATATAGTGATCTGGCCAAAGGACATGTATGAGGCAGAAGCTCTAAGACAGCTACGTAATGTTAACTGCTATAAAAAAAATGACATTTAATCCATTGTCTAAATTCAATATGGAATTGAATAAACTCTTAAGTGTGGCTAGAGAGGATGGGACCATCTCTAAAGAATTAGCGGAGGCACTTGTCGTTAAGGAACCTACTGCCGAAAATCCACAAAAATGCCAGTATTCCTCCAGGTAGACCTATTATATCAGGAAGAGGCAACTACTTAGAGAATGTGAATAAATACATTGATTCTACTCTACAATCTATGGTAGAAACACTACTAAGGACACAATTGAATTCCTTTGGAAGATTGATGGCCTGCATGTGGATACTAATACACTTTTGACAACGTGTGATGTTGAATCACTATATACAAATATTAGACATGTGGATGGATTGAGAGCAGTTAAATTCTTTTTGGATTCATCTGATACATCACCTAATATGATTGATTTTATTTTACAGCTTTTGGAATTTACTTTATCTCATAATTTTTTCACTTTTAAGGGGTCCTTTTTCCTGCAGCTCCAGGGGACAGCCATGGGGGCGGCGTTTGCACCTTCTTACGCCAATCTGTTCCTGGGGCTGTGGGAGAGGGACCTCTTCCTGTCTGACAGATACACATCGATGGACCGCATCCCCTTTTGGATGCGGTACATCGATGATGTATTTTTTGTGTGGCAGGATTCAGAAACAGATCTAATTCAATTTATGACTGAGTTGAATAACAACGAATATAATATTCATCTCACCCATCGCTGTGATATTAACATGATTGATTTTCTAGATGTGAAGGTATATAGGGACAATCAGAATTGCTTACAGACTGATCTGTTTCGAAAACCTACATCTGTAAATTCTTTGCTCCATGCCTCATCATCCCACCCCCCAAGGATGATTCAATCGATTCCCATTGGCCAATTCCTACGTTTGAAACGGATCTGTTCTAGCGAGGATGATTTTGAACAGCAATCCAAGGACCTTAAAGAAAGATTTTTGAACAGGGGCTACAGTAAGAGGTCCATAAAAAGGGCCTATAATCGAGCTAGGCATACTTCAAGGCATGAGTTACTATATTCTAATAATGAGAAACAGAAGGTTAAAAAGAACGAGGTTAGACTTATAACTAGTGTTGAGCCACCCCCGTAGTGTTCGGGTTCGGTTCGGTTCGTCGAACACCGGGATGTTCGAGGAACTGTTCGTCGAACTGTTCGTCGAATACCTTAGAACACCGTCGAACACCGTTAAAACCAATGGCAGGCAAACAAAAACACATAGAAACACATAGAAAACACCTGCAAAGGTGTCCAAAAGCTGACAAACTGCTCAGAAGACACTCTCTTTAAAAAAGCCGGCCGGCAAATTCAGCAGCGGCATACACCGGTACCCGACAATTTAGACAAGAAGGAATAGAGCATCACACATAGATTAGATAGATAGAAACATGTCAGTCACACATATAAGAAGCACAGTGACAGTGTTGGTTACTGCACTTGTCATTTAGTGTAAAGGATTTATTAAAAAAAATATTAGTGTTTTCATGCACCGTCTCTTTAAAAAAGCCGGCCGGCAATTCAGCATCTGTACCCGACAATTTAGAACAGAAAGAATAGAGCTTCACACATAGATTAGATAGATAGAAACATGTCAGTCACATATATAATAAGTACAGTGATAGTGTTGCTTACTGTACTTGTCATTTAGTGTAAAGGATTTATTTAAAAAAATAATAGTGTTTTCATGCACTGTCTCTTTAAAAAAGCCGGCCGGCAATTCAGCAGCGGTACCCGACAATTTAGAACAGAAAGAATAGAGCTTCACACATAGATTAGATAGATAGAAACATGTCAGTCACATATATAATAAGTACAGTGATAGTGTTGCTTACTGTACTTGTCATTTAGTGTAAAGGATTTATTTAAAAAAATAATAGTGTTTTCATGCACTGTCTCTTTAAAAAAGCCGGCCGGCAATTCAGCAGCGGTACCCGACAATTTAGAACAGAAAGATAGAGCATCACACATAGATTAGATAGATAGAAACATGTCAGTCACATATATATGAAGTACAGTGATAGTGTTGGTTACTGTACTTGTCATTTAGTATTAAAATAAAGGATTTATTATTAAAAAAATTGGCGTGGGGTTCCCCTTAATTTTAGGCTCTAGCGCAGGTTAAGCAGACGGCTGGGGCAGATGTTTGAAGCCTGGGAAGGGGGTAATACCCACGGAGCTTCCCAGGCTACTAATATCAGCCCCCAGCTGAATACATAGCCTTTACTAGCTATTAAAATGGGGGACCCCCCCAAAAAATTGACGTGGGGTCCCCCCTAATTTAATAGCTAGCAAAGGCTAGGCAGACAGCTGGGGGCTGATATTAATAGCCCAGGAAGGGAGCCATGAATATTGGCCCCCTCCCAGGCTAGAAACACCAGCCGTCAGCCGCCCCAGAAATGGCGCATTCATAGGATGCGCCAATTCTGGCACTTAGCCTCGCTCTTCCACGCTGCCCTGGTGCGGTGGCAGGGGGTAATAGGGTTGGGGTTGATGTCAGCTTATAATGCCAGCTGACATCAAGCCCAGGTTAGTAATGGAGAGGCGTCTATAAGACACCCCCATTACTAACCCCATAGTCAAAGTTAAAAAAAACACAAACACCCAGAATAAAGTCCTTTAATTGAAATAAAGACACAATCCTTTATTGTTCTAAATTAAACCATACTTACCATCACGCCCATTCCAGCTGAAGCCAACGATCTCCTGCAATAAAAGAAAAATAATAAAGCAACCTCATCCTTACCTTTCCATGGTTCCCACGACAGCTTCAGCTCTGCTACATCGAGATGACAGGCTGGACCGCAGCAGAACGCTGCCATCCAGTCTGTCATCCCGCAGCCACTGAGAAGCGCAGGCTTGCTTGCGCTGCTCAGCGTCTCTCTGTGACGACATCCAGATGAGCCGAGTTCATGTCCAATGAACTCGGCTCACCTCATGCACGTCACTGACAGCGTGGGAAAATTCTCACGCTGAAGCGCTGATTGCAGGAGAATTTTCCCACGCTGTCAGTGACGTGCAGGAGGTGAGCTGAGTTCATTGGACATGAGCTCACCTCATGCACATCACTGACAGCGTGGGAGAATTCTCCTGCACTCAGCACTTCAGCGTGAGAATTTTCCCACGCTGTCAGTGACGTGCATGAGGTGAGCCGAGTTCATTGGACATGACCTCGGCTCATCTGGATGCCGTCACAGCGAGACAGTGAGGAGCGCAAGCATGCCTGCGCTTCTCAGTGTCTGAGGGATGACAGACTGGATGGCAGCGTTCTGCTGCGGTCCAGCCAGTCATCTCGATGTAGCAGAGCTGAAGCTGTCGTGGGAACCATGGAAAGGTAAGGATGAGGTTGGTTTATTATTTTTCTTTTATTGCAGGAGATCGTTGGCTTCAGCTGGAATGGGTGTGATGGTAAGTATGGTTTAATTTAGAACAATAAAGAATTGTGTCTTTATTTCAATTAAAGGACTTTATTCTGGGTGTTGTGTTTTTTTTAAATACTTTACTAGAAATTCATGGCGGTCATGTCTAATACTGGCGTGACCCCATGAATTTTGGGCTTGGGGCCAGCTGATAATACCAAGCTGGCCCTAACCCCTTTATTACCCAGTGAGCCACCGCACCAGGGCCCTGGATGAGTTGGGTACAGCGCCAGAAGATGGCGCTTCTATGAACGCGCCATTTTCCGGGGTGGCTGTGGACTGCAATTTGTAGCGGGGGGGGGCCCAGAAAGCTTGGGCCTCCCTGCGCTGCAGATTCCAGCCCCCAGCTGCCTAGTTGTACCTGGCTGGACACAAAAATAGGGCGAAGCCCCACATACTTTTTTTTAAATTATTTCATGAAATTCATGAAATAATTAAGAAAAAAAGGCCTTCCCTATATTGTTGTGTCCGGCCAGGTACAAATAGGCAGCTGGTGGTTGGGGGCAGCCCGTTCCTGCCTGCTGTACCTGGCTGGACACAAATATAGTGCGAAGTCCCACTTCAATTTTTTTTAATTATTTCATGAAATTCATGAAATAATTAAGAAAAAAAGGGCTTCCCTATATTGTTGTGTCCGGCCAGGTACAAATAGGCAGCTGGTGGATGGGGGCAGCCCGTTCCTGCCTGCTGTACCTGGCTGGACACAAATATAGTGCGAAGCCCCACTTCAATTTTTTTTAATTATTTCATGAAATTCATGAAATAATTAAGAAAAAAAGGGCTTCCCTATATTGTTGTGTCCGGCCAGGTACAAATAGGCAGCTGGTGGATGGGGGTAGCCCGTTCCTGCCTGCTGTACCTGGCTGGACACAAATATAGTGCGAAGCCCCACTTCAATTTTTTTAAATTATTTCAGGAAATTCATGAAATAATTAAAAAAAAATTGACGTGGGGCTTCGCACTATATTTGTGTCCAGCCAGGTACAGCAGGCAGGAACGGGCTGCCCCCAACCACCAGCTGCCTATTTGTACCTGGCCGGACACAACAATATAGGGAAGCCCTTTTTTTCTTAATTATTTCATGAAATAATTTAAAGAAAATTGACGTGGGGCTTCGCCCTGTTTTTGTGTCCAGCCAGGTACAACTAGGCAGCTGGGGGCTGGAATCCGCAGCGCAGGGAGGCCCAAGCTTTCTGGGCCACCCCCGCTGCAAATTGCAGTCCGCAGCCACCCCGGAAAATGGCGCGTTCATAGAAGCGCCATCTTCTGGCGCTGTACCCAACTCATCCAGGGCCCTGATGCGGTGGCTCACTGGGTAATAAAGGGGTTAGGGCCAGCTTGGCATTATCAGCTGGCTCTAAGCCCGAAATTCATGGGGTCACGCCAATATTAGACATGACCACCATGAATTTCTAGTAAAGTATTTAAAAAAAACACAACACCCAGAAAAAAGTCCTTTAATTGAAATAAACACACAATTCTTTATTGTTCTAAATTAAACCATACTTACCATCACGCCCATTCCAGCTGAAGCCAACGATCTCCTGAAATAAAAGAAAAATAATAAAGCAACATCATCCTTACCTTTCCATGGTTCCCATGACAGCTTCAGCTCTGCTACATCGAGATGACAGGCTGGACCGCAGCAGAACGCTGCCATCCAGCCTGTCATCCCGCAGACACTGAGAAGCGCAGGCTTGCTTGCGCTCCACAGTGTCTCTCTGTGAGGGCATCCAGATGAGCCGAGTTAATGTCCAATGAACTCGGCTCACCTCATGCACGTCACTGACAGCGTGGGAAAATTCTCCTGCACTCAGCGCTTCAGCGTGGGAGAATTCTCACGCTGAAGCGCTGAGTGCAGGAGAATTCTCCCACGCTGTCAGTGACGTGCAGGAGGTGAGCTGAGTTCATTGGACATGAGCTCACCTTATGCACGTCACTGACAGCGTGGGAGAATTCTCCTGCACTCACCGCTTCAGCGTGAGAATTTTCCCACGCTGTCAGTGACGTGCATGAGGTGAGCCGAGTTCATTGGACATGAACTCGGCTCATCTGGATGTCGTCACAGAGAGACGCTGAGCAGCGCAAGCAAGCCTGCGCTTCTCAGTGTCTGCGGGATGAGAGGCTGAATGGCAGCGTTCTGCTGCGGTCCAGCCTGTCATCTCGATGTAGCAGAGCTGAAGCTGTCGTGGGAACCATGGAAAGGTAAGGATGAGGTTGCTTTATTATTTTTCTTTTATTGCAGGAGATCGTTTGCTTCAGCTGGAATGGGCGTGACGGTAAGTATGGTTTAATTTAGAACAATAAAGGATTGTGTCTTTATTTCAATTAAAGGACTTTATTCTGGGTGTTTGTGTTTTTTTTAACTTTGACTATGGGGTTAGTAATGGGGGTGTCTTATAGACGCCTCTCCATTACTAACCTGGGCTTGATGTCAGCTGGCATTATAAGCTGACATCAACCCCAACCCTATTACCCCCTGCCACCGCACCAGGGCAGCGTGGAAGAGCGAGGCTAAGTGCCAGAATTGGCGCATCCTATGAATGCGCCATTTCTGGGGCGGCTGACGGCTGGTGTTTCTAGCCTGGGAGGGGGCCAATATTCATGGCTCCCTTCCTGGGCTATTAATATCAGCCCCCAGCTGTCTGCCTAGCCTTTGCTAGCTATTAAATTAGGGGGGACCCCACGTCATTTTTTTTGGGGGGTCCCCCATTTTAATAGCTAGTAAAGGCTATGTATTCAGCTGGGGGCTGATATTAGTAGCCTGGGAAGCTCCGTGGGTATTACCCCCTTCCCAGGCTTCAAACATCTGCCCCAGCCGTCTGCTTAACCTCCGCTAGAGCCTAAAATTAAGGGGAACCCCACGCCAATTTTTTTAATAATAAATCCTTTATTTTAATACTAAATGACAAGTACAGTAACCAACACTATCACTGTACTTCATATATATGTGACTGACATGTTTCTATCTATCTAATCTATGTGTGAAGCTCTATTCTGTCTGTTATAAATTGTCGGGTACCGCTGCTGAATTGCCGGCCGGCTTTTTTAAAGAGACGGTGCATGAAAACACTATTATTTTTTTTTGATAAATCCTTTACGCTAAATGACAAGTACAGTAAGCAACACTGTCACTGTACTTCGTATATATGTGGCTGACATGTTTCTATCTATCTAATCTATGTGTGAAGCTCTATTCTGTCTGTTATAAATTGTCGGGTACCGCTGCTGAATTGCCGGCCGGCTTTTTTAAAGAGACGGTGCATGAAAACACTATTATTTTTTTTGATAAATCCTTTACGCTAAATGACAAGTACAGTAAGCAGCACTTTCACTGTACTTCGTATATATGTGGCTGACATGTTTATATCTATCTAATCTATGTGTGAAGCTCTATTCTTTCGGTTCTAAATTGTCGGGTACAGGTGTATGCCGCTGCTGAATTGCCGGCTTTTCATGTTTCACTGTTGGCACTGTTCCCATCGATTTGGGCAATCACTGTAATGCCACAACCACCATGGCTGTGGCATTACAGTGAGTGGCAGACAATCCCTGCATGATTGGTGCTCTAAATAGCGCCAGACATGCAGGACACGCTTTTGGTGCACGAACAGTTATCGAACATAACCTCGAACAGCCGAATTTTTTGCAAATCGTTCGGGTTCGTCGAACAACTCGAACACCGCCCAAAACAGCTCGAATTTGAGATTGGCGAACAGTTCTAGTCGAACACCGCTCATCTCTACTTATAACCCAATATCATGCCAATTCCGATATTACACGCAAATATATAGAGAAATCATGGCCAATAGAATCATAGAATCATAGAATGGTAGAGTTGGAAGGGACCTCCTGGGTTATCTGGTCCAACCCCCTGCTCAAAGCAGGATTCACTAGATCATCTCAGACAGATGTCTGTCCAGCCTCTGTTTGAAGACGTCCATTGAAGGGGAACTCACCACCCCTCGCGGCAGCCTGTTCCACTCATTAATCACCCTAAATGTCAAAAAGTTTTTTCTAATATCTAATCTGTGTCTCCTCCCATTTAGTTTCATCCCATTGCTTCTAGTCTTTCCTTGTGCAAATGAGAATAAAGATGATCCTTCTACAATGTGACAGCCCTTGACATATTTGTAGACAGCTATTAAGTCTCCTCTCAGTCTTCTTTTTTGCAAGCTAAACATTCCCAAATCCTGCAACCGTTCCTCATAGGACATGGTTTGCAGACCAGTCACCATTCTGGTCGCTCTTCTCTGAACTTGCTCCAGTTTGTCTATGTCTTTTTTAAATTGTGGTGCCCAAAACTGTACACAGTATTCCAGATGAGGTCTGACCAAAGAGGAGTAAAGACCGATAATGACTTCACGTGATCTAGACTGTATGCTTCTGTTAATACATCCCAGAATTGTATTTGCCTTTTTTGCTGCTGCATCACACTGTTGACTCATGTTCAGTCTATGATCTATTAGTATACCTAAGTCTTTTTCACATGTACTGTTGCTTAGCTCTATTCCTCCCATTCTGTATATGCTTTTTTCATTTTTATTGCCCAGATGTAGTACTTTGCATTTTTCCCTGCTAAAAACCATTCTGTTGTTTGCTGCCCACTGCTCCAGTTTATTTAGGTCTTTTTGAATCCTCTCTCTCTCTTCTCTAGTATTAGCTATCCCTCCTAGCTTTGTGTCATCAGCAAATTTAATCAGTTTACCCTCAATTCCTTCATCTAAATCATTGATAAAGATGTTGAACAATACAGGTCCCAGGACGGAGCCCTGTGGTACCCCACTTGAGACATTCATCCAGCTGGATGTGAAGCCATTTACAACCACCCTTTGAGTCCGATCACTAAGCCAGTTATGAATCCACCTAACAGTTGCCTGGTCCATTGCATACTTGGTCATTTTTTCAATAAGGATGGTGTGAGATACTTTGTCAAATGCTTTGCTGAAGTCAAGATATACTATAGCTACAGCATTTCCCTGATCCACCCAGTCAGTGATTCTGTCATAGAAGGAAATTAAGTTAGTCTGACATGACTTGTTAGTTACAAACCCATGCTGACTCTGGTTAATCACTTCATTCTTATCCATGTACTTACATACATGTTGTTTAATAATTTGTTCAAAGATCTTTCCTGGTATAGAAGTCAGACTCACCGGCCTATAGTTCCCTGGGTCCACCTTCTTCCCCTTTTTGAAGATAGGAACAACATTTGCTCTTCTCCAGTCTTCTGGGACTTCTCCTGTTCTCAAAGAATTTTCAAAGATTATGGAGAGTGGTTCTAAAATTTCTTCTACGATCTCCTTCAGTACTCTGGGGTGTAATTCATCTGGACCTGGAGACTTGAACTCATTTATGTTAGCTAAATATTCCCTCACAATCTTTCTGTTTATAGATAACTTGGATTCCTCTATTCCTTTAAAAGGACAGTGAAGATCAGTTGATGTTACATTTTCTTTCTGAGAGAAAACAGATGCAAAATAGGAATTAAAAAGTTCGGCCTTCTCAACATCCTCTCTTACCATTTCTCCATTTTCATCCTGTAAAAATCCTATAGCATCTTTGACTTTTCTTTTACTTTTGACATACCTCCAAAATCCTTTTTTATTGCTTTTGACATCTCTTGCAAGCCTTAATTCATTGTCAGCTTTAGCTAACCTGATACGTGCCCTGCAGGATCTGCAGACTGCATTATAATCTTCTTTAGATATGCCTCTGTAGCACCCTGAGGATTCGGCTGCTACAGGGGTATTGCACCTCAACCCAGAGGTGTGATATTCCACTCCCGGGCAAGGATGGAGAGTGGACCTGAGCTCGGTAGGCTGCATGCACTACACACATCCCATTTCCGGAGGGCAGACCAACGGTACTCCCACTTAGAAATGTGCAGGTACGACCGAGTCAGTCCTTGGCTGGAGTGGGAGGGGGTTGGAACATCCCATGTAGTGTAGGGGCAGATAGGGGGTGCAGTCTGGGTAGTGATAGGAGCTCATTGGGTGCTGGTCACCTGAGCTCACACATAGAGGGATATAAAAGGAGGGCACCAACTAAGATCAGGGTCAGATGCAGAGAACAAGTCAGCGAGCAGAGGAGAAGAGAGACCCAGAGTGAGAGAGGAGAAGAGAGACCCAGAGGGGGAAACAGAAAAGAGGACTCCAAGAACCCAAATTAAATCCCCGGGTGAAGAGTCGGCACAGGGTACCGGATCCCAAACTGGCGGGGGCAGAAAACACACCCTAGCCAGAGACCGGAGGCCGTGGGCAGCATCTGCCACGGCCACCCATCACATCCACCCCGAAGGCACACCACATGAAGGGTCAGGGAACCCAAGGCCAAGGGTGTCCCAACAGAAGGCCCGAGGGAGCTGGACCTAGGTGGATCACTGGTGGGGACGGCCAGAGAACGGGACAGAAGGAGAGCTCAGGGCCACGCTCCGGACTTGTTTGGGGGTTGGCTGGATCCAGGACCTGGTGGACGCAGCACGGCTCGGGTGGTCACTCGAAGCTGGAGTGACCAGTACAACATCTGCAGTAAGTAAACACCCTTAACTGCACAACCCGACTCTGTCTTCATTGCCGTCTGCACTGCACCACCACAACCCCCATCCTCTGCACCTGTCCCCCCTGAGGCTATACCCCTCCCGTTGGGGGTTATCCCACCAAGCTGCACACCCACCATCAGCCTCAGCGGACCCTGCTGCAGCGGCGGCCACAGTGACCGCATCACAACGGGTGGCGTAGTCGACACAAAAGAACTCTTAATAACATCTGTAGGACTGCCACATAACACTGAGTTTGACGCCCTGGGCACGGGCCGGGTCACAGCCGCTCGGAGACTACAACCCCCCATCTGATCCGGTGCCGGGTATTCCCCTCAAAAAGGAATATGTCCCAGGGGGCGCGTCACCTCCCTCTTTCCATTTAATAAACATTTCTTTTCTTTCTTTTTAGCATGTGTTCTGTGTTCATCCATCCTGGTTTCCTTAAATGCTTCCCATTCTTCCTACTTTTCGGGATTGTTAACGATTGTGCTTTGAGAATCTCATTTTTAAAAATTTCCCATCCTTCCTGGACATTTTTGTCCTTAAGGACATCCAGCCATTGGATCCCTCCTATTCTCTTTCTGAGTCTCTTAAAATCTGCCTTTCTAAAATCTAACCTTGAAGTTTGAGTCTTCACATGTCTTCCTCCTCTAGTTATCCAAAATTCTATAATAGCATGATCGCTGCCTCCTAGGGTCCCAGCCACCTTTACCTCCTCAACCATTTCCTCCCTGTTTATAAGGATTAGATCCAAAGTAGCAGATCCCCTTGTTTTCTCCCCTACCTTTTGGAAGATAAAGTTGTCAGCAAGAGAGGATAAGAATTTGCTTGACCTGTTAGTTTTACTTGAGAGAGATTCCCAACAAATGTCTGGATAGTTGAAATCTCCCATGACCACTACGTCATATTTTTTGGAGAACTTGGTCATTTGATACATAAAGAGTTCATCCATATCTTCAGCTTGCCCAGGTGGCCTGTAGTAAATGCCTACAATGGTGTCCTTTCCGTTGTTCTCTCCTTGTATTCTTACCCAAACAGTTTCCACAGAACTCCCAGTCTCTGAAGCTTCAATCTCTGTGCAGATATACGCTTTTCTAACATACAATGCAACACCTCCTCCTCGTTTATCAAGTCTGTTTCTTGCAAATAAGTTGTATCCTTTTAGCCTTTTATTCCAATCATGTGTATCGTCCCACCAAGTTTCAGTGATTCCAATGACATCATATTACTTTTCCTGCATTAGTAGTTCCAATTCTCCTTGTTTGTTGCCCATGCTTTGTGCATTTGTATAAAAACATTTTAGTTTGTGATTGGTTTCTCTTCCTCCCATATTTTTATTATTTAAATTGTTTTGTCTTTGTTCTTCCTTTCCACTTCCAGTAGCAGAGATCTCAATATTGTTGGCCGATCCAATCTTGGCAAAATACCTTGGAAAAAAAACAAGTATTACTTTCAGACGGGCCAATAATTTACGTGAAAAGCCACTATGTGAATGACAAGCTAACATTTTTGAATGCTGCAAGACCATCTTGGGGATGCACACCTTGAGGCAAATGTGTCGCATGCCCCAATATTGTCCGTACAAAAACCTTCTACAATAGTACAAATACTAAAACGTTTAACATAACACATAACATCACATGTACCACCACAGCTGTCATTTATTTTGCAACATGCCCCTGTAATAAAATCTACGTGGGCTTAACAACACGCCAATTAAAAGTGAGAATTAGAGAGCACATTAATGGGATAAATGCAGCTAAGGAGATTGATGACCCTCTCACATTGAAAACAATCCCGAGGCATTTTAAAATTTTTCACAACTGTGATGCCTCTGGATTCAAGGTGAGAGGGATTGACAGGATTATTTCAAATATACGTGGTGGGAATGTGAGCAATCGCCTCGCCAGATTGGAAACTAAATGGATCTGGACCCTTGACACGGTTCACCCCTTGGGTCTCAATGAGAGTTTATGCTTTACTTCATTTTTATGAAGTTGTTCCATCATATTTTTGTCTAATATGTCTGGATGACATTCTCCATATGTGTTTTTTTTGGTTTTAATTATCTTTTATACTTTTTACTCACAGCTGTCATACATTTTATGCGTCTTATGTGCATCTTGGTGAAGAGGATTCTACTCTTATATTCCTATATGCGTATGTGTGTCTTGGTTGATGGGCTGGTTGAACATGAATTCTCATCATGGGCCTATTATTTTCTGAAGAAGTTGTTGGAAGGTTCCATAGAGAAGCTACAGATGTGAATTTAACGTCTATGCACCATTATGATGTATGATGTATTATTTTTTGCGTATTTGTCTAACAATTGTATTTTTTGTGTTACACGCATAGTGTCAGGTGTATTATTTTATTTTTGGTGTTTTTATTGATTATTCAATATTATATTTACACATGCATATTTACTTTGATATACGTTTGTAAGTCGTGTTAATTATGGTGACTAATTGGGTGCCATATTTTTTATACTATGGTTATTATAAAATCATTAAGGGCTATCCCATACGCCATTACTAGTGTTGAGCGATACCTTCCGATATCAGGAAATATCGGATCGGATTGGATCGGGCCGATACCCAAAAAGTATCGGATATCGCCGATTCCGATACCGGAAACCAATGCAAGTCAATGGGACACAAATATCGGAATGAAAATAAACCCTTTCTTTCCTTGTAGGTTAATTCTACATGAAGGAAAACAACTAACAATAATGTAGAATGTATTGGGGGAGGTGGTTGCCCAAATCGATGGGAACAGTGCTCACAGTGAAACATGAAAAGCTGGCAATTCAGCAGCGGCATACACCGGTACCCGACAATTTATAACAGAAAGAATAGAGCTTCACACATAGATTAGATAGAAACATGTCAGTCACATATATATGAAGTACAGTGACAGTGTTGCTTACTGTACTTGTCATTTAGTGTAAAGGATTTATTAAAAAAAATATTAGTGTTTTCATGCACTGTCTCTTTAAAAAGCCGGCCGGCAATTCAGCAGTGGTACCCGACAATTTAGAATAGAAAGAATAGAGAATCACACATAGATTAGATAGATAGAAACATGTCAGTCACATATATATGAAGTACAGTGACAGTGTTGCTTACTGTACTTGTCATTTAGTGTAAAGGATTTATTAAAAAAATATTAGTGTTTTCATGCACCGTCTCTTTAAAAAAGCCGGCCGGCAATTCAGCATCTGTACCCGACAATTTAGAATAGAAAGAATAGAGAATCACACATAGATTAGATAGATAGAAACATGTCAGTCACATATATAAGAAGTACAGTGATAGCGTTGATTACTGTACTTGTCATTTAGTGTTAAAATAAAGGATTTATTAAAAAAAAAATTGGCGTGGGGTTCCCCCTAATTTTAGTCTCTAGCGGAGGTTAAGCAGACGGCTGGGGCAGATGTTTGAAGCCTGGGAAGGGGGTAATACCCACGGAGCTTCCCAGGCTACTAATATCAGCCCCCAGCTGAATACCTAGCCTTTACTAGCTATTAAAATGGGGGACCCCCCAAAAAAAATGACGTGGGGTCCCCCCTATTTTAATAGCTAGCAAAGGCTAGGCAGAAAGCTGGGGGCTGATATTAATAGCCCAGGAAGGGTGCCATGAATATTGGCCCCCTCCCAGGCTAGAAACACCAGCCGTCAGCCGCCCCAGAAATGGCGCATCCATAGGATGCGCCAATTCTGGCACTTGGCCTCGCTCTTCCCACTGCCCTGTAGCGGTGGCAGTGGGGTAATGGGGGTGATGTCAGCTTATAATGCCAGCTGACATCAAGCCCAGGTTAGTAATGGAGAGGTGTCTATAAGACACCCCCATTACTAACCCCATAGTCAAAGTTAATAAAAACACAAACACCCAGAATAAAATCCTTTAATTGAAATAAACACACAATTCTTTATTGTTCTAAATTAAACCATACTTACCGTCACACCCATTCCAGCTGAAGCCAACGATCTCCTGCAATAAAAATAAAATAATAAAGCAACATCATCCTTACCTTCCCATGGTTCCCAGGACAGCTTCAGCTCTGCTACATCGAGATGACAGGCTGGACCGCAGCAGAACGCTGCCATCCAGCCTGTCATCCCGCAGACACTGAGAAGCGCAGGCATGCTTGCGCTCCTCAGTGTCTGGCTGTGACGGCATCCAGATGAGCCGACAATGAACTCAGCTCACCTCATGCATGTCACTGACAGCGTGGGAGAATTCTCCTGCGCATGCGGTGAGCGTGAGAGACTCGGCTCATCGGGATGCCATCACAGCCTGACACTGAGGAGCGCAAGCATGCCTGCGCTTCTCAGTGTCCGCGGGATGACAGGCTGGATGGCAGCGTTCTGCAGGTCCAGCCTGTCATCTCGATGTAGCAGAGCTGAAGCTGTCCTGGGAACCATGGAAAGGTAAGGATGATGTTGCTTTATTATTTTACTTTTATTGCAGGAGATCGTTGGCTTCAGCTGGAATGGGCGTGATGGTAAGTATGGTTTAATTTAGAACAATAAAGAATTGTGTGTTTATTTCAATTAAAGGACTTTATTCTGGGTGTTGTGTTTTTTTTTTAAATACTTTACTAGAAATTCATGGCGGTCATGTCTAATATTGGCGTGACCCCATGAATTTCGGGCTTAGGGCCAGCTGATAATGCCAAGCTGTCCCTAACCCCTTTATTACCCAGTGAGCCACCGCACCAGGGCCCTGGATGAGTTGGGTACAGCGCCAGAAGATGGCGCTTCTATGAACGCGCCATTTTCCGGGGTAGCTGCGGATTGCAATTTGCAGCGGGGGGGCCCAGAAAGCTTGGGCCTCCCTGCGCTGCAGATTCCAGCCCCCAGCTGCCTAGTTGTACCTGGCTGGACACAAAAATAGGGCGAAGCCCCACGTATTTTTTTTTTTTTAATTATTTCATGAAATTCATGAAATAATTAAAAAAAAAGGGCTTCCCTATATTGTTGTGTCCGGCCAGGTACAAATAGGCTGCTGGTGGTTGGGGGCAGCCCGTTCCTGCCTGCTGTACCTGGCTGGACACAAATATAGGGCGAAGCCCCACATCAATTTTTTTTTAATTATTTCATGAATTTCCTGAAATAATTAAAAAAAAATTGACGTGGGGCTTCGCCCTATATTTGTGTCCAGCCAGGTACAGCAGGCAGGAACGGGCTGCCCCCAACCACCAGCTGCCTATTTGTACCTGGTTGGACACAACAATATAGGGAAGCCCTTTTTTTCTTTATTATTTCATGAATTTCATGAAATAATTAAAAAAAAAAATACGTGGGGCTTCGCCCTATTTTTGTGTCCAGCCAGGTACAACTAGGCAGCTGGGGGATGGAATCTGCAGTGCAGGGAGGCCCAAGCTTTCTGCCCCCCCCCCCAGCTTCAAATTGCAGTCCGCAGCCACCCCGGAAAATGACGCGTTCATAGAAGCTGGATGCTGTACCTGGCTGGCATACAAAAATATGGCAAAGCCCACGTCAAAATTTTTGGGAAAAATTAATTAAAAAATAAATAATAATTTAGGGACTGCATCTTTATTAACTCCTCAAATGTCATTTAGTGTTAAAATAAAGGATTTATTTTAAAAAAAATTGGCGTGGGATCCCCCATAATTTTAGTCTCTAGCGGAGGTTAAGCCGACGGCTGGGGCAGATGTTTGAAGCCTGGGAAGGGGATAATACCCATGGAGCTTCCCAGACTACTAATATCAGCCCCCAGCTGAATACCTAGCCTTTACTAGCTATTAAAATGGGGGACCCCCCCAAAAAAACGACGTGGGGTCCCCCCTATTTTAATAGCTAGCAAAGGCTAGGCAGACAGCTGGGGGCTGATATTAATAGCCCAGGAAGGGTGCCATGAATATTGGCCCCCTCCCAGGCTAGAAACACCAGCCATCAGCCGCCCCAGAAATGGTGCATCCATAGGATGCGCCAATTCTGGCACTTAGCCTCGCTCTTCCACGCTGCCCTGGTGCGGTGGCAGTTGGTAATAGGGTTGGGGTTCATGTCAGCGCCAGCTGCCATGAAGCCCAGGTTAGTAATGATGGGCGTCTATAAGACACCCCCATTACTAATCTACAAAGTGTTAAAAAGAAAAAAACACACTACACCCAGAAAAAAATAATTTATTTGAAATAAAGCACACCATTTTATTTAATTCTTAGTTTACAAAAAAAAAAATAGTTACCTGTCCACGTTCCTGCGCTGATCTCCCATGCACAGCTGTCACATCTGGAGATGGTGACAGCTGTGCATGGCTGCTGTAAGCTCACGCTGCCGGGAACACGTCCGCTCCTGGCAGCGGGAGCCCCTGACTGAGGTCACCGGAGTGCATTCAGGCAGCGCAGCTCCGGAGACCTCCTTTACGGCACTGCTGTACCGTGGGAATTTCTCACGGTACAGCAGGGCCGTAAAGGAGCTGACCGGAGCAGCGCTGCCTGAACTCCGGCGAACCCGCTTATGCAGTGACGGGGCTGCTTTACGGCCCCATCATTCTAGCGGCGGCAGCGGTTCAGAGCGGTCACATTCTATGTGGCTGCTCTAAACTGGAGATCATCGTGGGACACTCATGGACTACTACGGAGGGGTAAGGATAAGGTTGTGGTTTATTATTTTATATTTTATTACAGGAGATCGATGGCTTCGGGGAATTAGGTGTCTAGGTGAGTATAGGTGTAGTTTTTTATTTTTTACTTTATTTTAGGTGGCGATCGGCGGGTACAGGTAATGTATGAACTAATTTATTGTAGGTAACCACTGGCCACCAATGACATGTATTTAAAATTTATTGGGGACACAGTAGGGCAATTTAAATAGCAGGATCAGGCTGATGGGAACTACTGCTCCCATCGAGCTGATCCTGCTGGCACGAGTGGACGGGGGACAAACATAGGCCGATGGGAGTAGTAGTGTCACATCGGCCTATGTTTGCCTGCATGCACACCCCCCCAAGACATCGCACAGACACTGCGTACACCCACACACACTCGCAGACATCGCACAGACACCGCGCACACCCGCAGACATCGCACAGACACCGCACACACTCGCAGACATCGCACAGACACCGCGCACACACCCGCAGACATCGCACAGACACCCACACACACCAATCATGATCGGTCTGATGGTCTGGGAGGTGAGGCTGACCTGTGCGGCCGTGGGAAAGTTCATTTGAGTTCATGCAATGCAGTCAAGCATGAACTCACATGAACCCTCTGAGGGCACCGTGGCTACTTCAAATGAACAGCTGATCGGCATCACCTGATACCTCAGCTGTTCATTTGAAATAACTGGCGGGAAAGCGCAGCACAGAACGGGAAAGCCGGCGGTGAAGTCTTTTCACTGCCGGCTTCCCCGCCCGGGTCCTTCGCTCCCCGATCCTGTGCTCCCCGCCCGGTCCTAACTTACGATCGGGATGGGAGGTGGTGAGGGGAGCGGAGGATCGGGGTCGGAGGCTGCGGGGAAGCAGTATGGGGCTGTGTGATTGTTTAAAAGCCGGCGGCTTTTTACCGCCTGCCGGCTTTTAAACAATCAGGAGAATTCTCTCACGCTGGGATGACATTCTGATGACAGGCTGGATCGCAGCTGAGCGCTGCCATCCAGCTTGTCATCCTTCAGAGACACTGCAGAGCGCAGGCATTATGGGAACTTCCGATTCCGGTATTCGATATTGTAAAAGTATTGGAATTAAGTATCGGAATTCCGATACCGCGAATATCGGCCGATACCCGATATTTCAGTATCGGAATGCTCAACACTAGCCATTACACAATTGGGACTTGTTTACTCAACTGATACACATGTTTTTCGATATAATGTATGAATGGTGTTCCATCCATACATTCCTTTGCACTTTTGCACTCTCTGCACTTTTCTCATTTTTAGCACTTTATCACTTTTGTGTCATTATTTATATCGCTTACACATAGTTGTCCCTTATATAGGATCTCCCTTATACACTTTTATACATATAAAAAACTTTTTGTGTTGCGTATCTTAATTGATGGATCTATTTATTTCAGTTGACCTATGTCCCCCTTCTTCATTTTTTTTTTTTTTTTACTATTAAATATTTATGGTCACTACATTTTTATATGCCATACTATTTCGCATACAATTACTTTTTTTCATATTTATCATGTTTAGTGGGCTATTTATGGATACATGGGGTATGTGTATGTGTTGGTACATTTATATGTATGTATATATATGTGTGTGTGTGTATGTATATGTATGTGTACATGTGCATGTGTGTGTATATATATATATATATATATATATATATATATACACACATGTTGTTTATTTATCTATACACTTGTTATTATTTTTTGCACATGGTTTTATCCATTATGTGTCTGTATTGACTTGTGATGATTTGGATATTTATATATATGTATTTTCTTATGTTTTTTCTTATGTATTGTGCAATACTTTTCACTGTATTTTATTTATTTTAATATTCATTATACTATCTATGTTAGATTTGGTGTATTGTCTCTAGCTAGAATGCTGTTATATTGATTGCTGAGTCTCCAACTCCCCGGCAACATTCACATGTGTATATATATATATTTTCTTATGTTCCCTCTCACCATCATGCTGAAGAGCAGGTATGCGTGGGTCTCTCTTGCGCACTCCGGCGTTTGCCCGGGCCGGCGTCTCTATGTGGCGCAGGACCTGCGGTCACGTGACACCACGTGACTGCTTTTCCAGGGAGACGGAGCACGTGAACCCACACATGTCCTGGTCTCCTTAGCTACATGACGCCGTGCTCGGGCGGATGCCGGTGGGCGGCGCGTGAGTGACCCACGCGATCCCCCTGTCTCATTCACCATTGGCTGACAGCCTCTTTTTAACACACACACCCCAAGTCTGACGTCACTCCTTGAGGAAGGACACAACGAAAAGCGCATCGGGGTGAGCAGTACACGTGCTGCATAAACACCCAGCCAGGAGCCAGCACTATATGAGCTTATCATCATTCGCAGGTATGAGGGCATTGCAGCCATGAACACGTATCTATTGTTTTATACTGATTGTTACTAGTGGCCAATATGTCATGCCCATACTCTGCTGTGCTTACTTCTGTATAACTTAGTTAGTGCTCCAGCTTAGCATAGGTGCAAATTAACTTACACAGATATCCTGCCATTGTTGCAGGTTTGACCCATGTGGACAGGTAGTGCACTTTAGTTGCAAGTCAATGTTTCGTTCTGTGTTCCTGAGCTACATTATTAATGTTTCATGAGGCAGTTTGTATCCTTGTGTATGCTCTCTTTTTTCTTTGTCACCACATACCCAATTTTTTGAATAAAGGTTTTTTAATTGATTATTATATATGGCCTCTTTGTCGGATATTTCATTATAGGTTGTGTTCTAGTTTTTTCCGATTGGTCTATCCAATTTAGTCAACAGGGATATACTATTTGATTATGTGGATGTTTTTGATCAACATTAGACAGAAATATAAATGTATATCATCTGTTCGTCCTCCGCAATTTTTTAATTAAGCTGCAGGGATATAGCAGAGCACATCCCATTCATAGACTGATGAGATCTGCTGATGAACAATAGAAGACAGCTACAGCACATCTAGCATCTCTGCTCAGCATTTTGGGCAATCTCCTGTGTCCTTTCCCTTGTTTAGTACTGGTTCAGCACCACAGTGGTGGGCAGCTCTCCTCTGGGCACTACATTCCTAGATTCAGCACCACACCGATGGGCAGCTCTTCTCTGGGCAGTACAGTCCTAGATTCAGCACCATAGTGGTGGGCATCTCTCCTCTGGGCAGTACAGTCCTGGATTCAGCACCACACCGATGGGCAGCTCTGATCTGGGCAGCACAGTCTAGATTCACCACTACGTAAGTGGTCAGCTGGAGATTATAGTCAAATTTTGGTGCAACACCACGGAGGGCAGTGCCATCCAGATTCAGCATGACACTAGTGGACAGCTTTGGTGCCTCTGGCTACAACAGTTTCAGCACTTCTGCCTAGGACAGCTCCAGCTTCACTTCTACCTTGAAGAAAATGTCCTTCTCCTCTTGCCCCTCTCTGATATCCTCAATTATAAACCAATGCACTGGTTATTGGCACAAGAATAAGTCAGCGACCGAATCCAAGTATACAGCAGGATTGGACAAGGCTATTTGTATTGGTGTGAAATGGCTCTTAAGCATGTCATTTCCTTCTGCGCCCTTATTGGAGTGATATGTTTTGTTCATGGACTTCCTAAACCAGAAAGTAGCCAAGGTAAACTTTCTCTTAAATATGCAATTAATGCTATAATTTAGCATCGCTTAGATAGTGTTTATGGGCTAGATTATAAGCAGTTATTATAAGCAATTATTATAGCAATTATAAACCAGATCCTGTGTGCTAGAAATGTGTATTGCCCTCTACAAAGAAGACAGAATGTATATGGGGAGAATGCAGCTGACATGTTCACTGTAATCCAACGATTAAAGTAATTTAACTAAATCCATCTTCACAAATCAACTCTTAAAGGAATAAAGCACCTTTTTTGTAGAAAGCAGTCTTAGAAACGTGTAGTTGTGTATTTAGGATTATTCTTCTATAGTTTATGTTTAGTAATTATTCCTGAATTGATGCATATTTAATTTACATATATGAACTCGGGGATGAGTTAATTGTAATATTTATGCCTCTTTATCCCTTCTAGACAAGGCGCTGCATAATAGAGCATTAAGTGTAGAGAGACCACTGGAAGAACAGGCAAGTTTCCAGACTTTTACATGGTTTACAGCATTTTGTGCAGAGAATTTATACAAAACATTTCCAAACAGATGTGTTGTGTTTAGTGGGCTAGTGCTACTGATAATTATTTAATAATATCATATAATGTGTACTGTAACTGTTAATAAATTACCATAATTATTGTACAACCTTGATCGATTCTAAAACAGATGGACTAATATGTCATGCAACAGATGCACAGACTAGACTACTATCGGACACAGCAATATTCTTGCAAACAAACACTTGTATTTAGGAGCATAGATACTGTGGGTAGTGGGATCTATTAGCTTGCCGAAGCAGATACAGTAAACAGAGGAACAAGTAAAGGTAAAATGTATTATCCTCAGGCATTCATTGCTACTAACAGTGAGAAGCAACAGTAAAAGCCACAGTTTTTCCTGTTTTTCCATCCTGTAGATAAAGTAAAAAATGATTCCCTTGTGGATGACATTTTAGCTTCTAGATGTCAGTAGCGGAGAAAGAGAAAAATAAATGTCAAAAGAAGTGGTGGACAAAGACCACAGGCAGTTACCACAAGACCTCCACGGGTGAGGCAGACTCAACAAAAAGCTTAAAGCCAGTAGAGTATTTTGATTCCACTAAAAGTGGATTGGATGATAAATATGAAGGTATTTGATAATCATCATAGCCATCTCATATTATTACCAGTGATAAAATACTCTTCCAAACGTTATATATTGCTGTGTATCTTTGAATTTGGTTTAGGACTTTCTCAAACAACAAATATCTGCAGATCACAACCTAACAACTGGGTGGCCAAACATATAGCTTTTCCCTTTTTTATTAAAAGATGGTAACCCTGCTCAACACTGTAGTTCATGATGAATCCATCCACTTAGTGGAAGCAGGTATCATGTACATGGGAAAGCCAGCAAAAATGATCTTCTCATAGGACACGGATGGGATGACCACATTAGTGCAGTCTGTGATTCAGAATGGTATTGATTATATGAATAAAATGGCTCAAGGTAATGATTAATCCTCTTTGCCTCTGCTCTGATATTTCAGTTACTGGAAATCTCATCGTTCATTAGAACAGCAATGTGTTTAGAGCATTCCACTGATAAAAGAAATCTCTCAGTGGTGCTGAAATGGTTTATTGCACTAAACAATTAGAAACTGATTAAGCTCTTTTTTAATAATATTGTTATTATGTAGTAATAATAAAAAGTACCAAATCTAACAACAAAAATAAAAAAGTCACCAACATACTCAAAGACTACAGTAGTGGTACACATAAAAGAGATGATCATTTTTTGGTGGATTTCCCTTTAAGGATTCATTCATGTGAATGACATATTATTTATAACCTATAAATACTAAATTCAGAGGTACTCGGTCTAGAAGTTAAATCCCCCAAATAGTATTCAATTTATTTAAAATGTAATTTATCCATCAGTAGATTGTACCATTAAATCACACTGCATCAATCTACACAAAGCCATTAACATAAATCGCATAATTAAATACTGGGCAGCTAATTATATGCTTCAAGATACAACTAAGCATGTAAGCTGTAACAAATAGTACAAAATCTAAATAGCTAAGTAATATCTAAAATACTTACATTATTGACATATATTACATAACGTATTTTACTAAATGACATCATGTAATGACCATGCTTATCGAATAAGCAAAGGCCCAATTCATCATTGCATTTGCTCCTGTTTTTTGTCTCGTTTTGTCTGTTTTTGCGTTTTTTTTTGTTTGGACCCAATTCATTATTCTATTTTTGCCTTATTTTAAGGCTATTTTATATGTGCTCACCTGCTTTTCTTTCGTTTTCTGCTTTGTGGGCAGAGTTTAGCAATTACAGATGTTTTGCCTGATTCATCAATAGTGACTTTTTAGAAAGTCACATAATGTAACACAACTCCATTCCAGTCCCCCCTGGTGTATTTTTGACACCAGTATTTTGGTGCATTTTTTACGTCATGTTGCTGAATGTGTGACCTTTGGCACCAAAAAGTCTCAAAAACAGTTCAAGGCTGAAAAAAAATAATTTTTGTCTTGTCAAATGCCAAATAGTGATGAGCGAGTATGTTCTGTTAACCCTTTCTGCGAGTATGCTCGGGCGAACACCGAGTATCTTCAGCTCGGGGGGTTATGTTTCAGTCTCCCTGTGTGCATGATTTGCGACTGTTTGACAGCTTTAATACATGTGAGAAATGTCTGCTTCTTAGGCATTCCTCACATGTATTAAAGCTGTCAAACAGCAAGCTGAAGAAACTCGCCTGAGCATACTCGCAGAAAGGGTTAACAGAACATACTCGCTTATCAATAATGCCAAATTCATGAATCCTGTGCGCCATTTTGAAGAATTTAGCAGCAAAAACAAGTACTAATAACACAAAACAAAAAAGGAAAGTGACTTAAAAAAAGCAGCAAATGATGAATCGGGACCAAAGTTTCATGGACATGTACTTTTTAAATAAAATTTTAGATGGAAGGATTGAATAAGCTAATGAGACTTCTTTTATTATAAATCATACTGTAAATGTATTTCTTTTTATAACTACCTATAATAACCAATTTAATAGCATAGATTTTTCCCAATTTAGTAGTGATGAGCGTGCGTGGTCACTTCTGCTCTGTACTCGCCCGAGCATCTCACTGCTCGGCGCTCCGCGACTACTTCCAAAATGCTCGGCCAGGGCGCTGTTTTAACGGTGAATAAACATGCAGAGATTGCCTGCCACTCACTGTAATGCCGCAACCATGTTAGTTGTGGCATTAGTGATTGGCTGGCTGCATAGCGTTATTGGGTCTATATTAGACGGAGTGACCCTATGCACGTCACAGTCTACCCTTCAGACAGGCAGAGTAGGGAGAGGTGCTGCTTAGTTAGGGAGAGAATTGGCGGTTTATTAGTTAGGTATAAATATTCCACATCTACTGCAATATATATATATATATATATATATATATATATATATACATATATATATATATATATATATATATATATATACACACATCTGAACTAACAGTCCTTCTAAGGATTAATCCAGCTGCATATATTATTCCTGGTGATAGCAGGAGTTAGGCAGGCAGAGTTTGAGGACAGTGTATACAACAGAAAAGGAGCAAGTTCTGTCTTCTGCTGTTACAGATATCCATAGCCCTAGAAATCAGGGCTAATTTTTTATTTCTTTTGCTCTTAATCCTGATTATTTATATCTATATAGCCACTGCCTAAAACTGTGGTCATCTGACGTGATCCGATATTACTGCCATAATAATCGTCACTTTTTTTTGAGCGTGCCAAATATCACACTTCATTGAAAATGGGCAAGGGACGGGGAAGTGGATGTGATGCTAATGGTGCACGCAGAGGCCGAACCCTTGGGCAAGATTAAACTGTGCCTGCTGAGGGAGCACAACAAACACCCACATCATGTCGAACTACATTCCGGTCCAAATTTCTAGGGGGCCACGGAACACCACTCTTGAAGCCAGAGCAGTGTGAAAAGGTTGCTGGTTGGATAGCAGATAATGCTTCCAGTCAGTTTGCCACCACCACCACCCTGTCTTCCACACGGTCCAGTCTCAGTAGCCGTGAGTCTGGACTACATATTCCTCACCCTGTTCCTCCTTTCTCAAAGCATGCCAAGTGCCCAGAGACAAGTGATCCCAAATTTGGATACTCTGAAGAGCTGTTCACTTTTCCATTTATAGATTCGGGCCTCTTGCCCGGCCCACTTCATGTAGTGATGCCCAAATATTTGAGCAGCCACAGTCACACGAAGGCAACTGTGGGAAAGTGCAATTAGTGTTGCGAGAGGTGAATCATGATGATGATGAGACACAATTGCCAGCAAGTCAGGAGGAGGCCCAGGATGCGTACGTGGAAGACGAGGTGGTGGACAATGAAGCCACTGACCCAACCTGGAAAGGTGACATGCATTGTGAGGACAGCAGCACAGGGGGCGAGGGAGGCATAGCACCACAACAGGCAGGAACAAGCAGTGGGGTGGCCACAGACACACGACGGGCAACTGTTCCCCGGAACACCAACACAAAGGAAGTTGCCAGTCCAACTGTTAGGTCTTTCAGAGTCTTGCTCTTTTCTAAAGACTGTTCAGATAACCCCAAAAAGGCCATTTGCAACATCTGCCACGCCAGCATCAGCAGGGACAGCAAAACTACCAGCCTAACCACCACCAGCATGCTCAGGCACATAACAGCAAAGCACCCAACTAGTTGGGTCGAACACCAGGGTCCAGGATCAGTGTCTTCGGGTAACACCATTGCCTGTTGTGTGCGCACGCCAATCCTCTATCCATGGTGCAGGCGAAGATTCCTCCCGCCCTGCACCTGTCGTTGCACACTCGCAACCACGTCCTTGTCCCAGCGCAACGTTCAGTTGTCCCTACCTCTGTCCTTTGCGAACTGTGGGGCGTTGGCTGCGTATTTGCACTTGCTTTCAGAGCTAAACTACCATATTTCTAGACTGCTTGCACTTGAAATGTTGCTTTTTAGGCTCGTGGAGAAGGAATCTTTCCGCAACCTCATGACAGCGGCCATCGCTTGGTACTCTGTCCCCAGACACCACTATTTCTCCTAGTTTGTCATCCCCGCCTTACACAAGCACGTGTCCCAGAACATTAGCCGTGCCCTCAACAACGCAGTTATTGGGAAGGTCTACCTAACCACAGATACATGGACAAGTGCTTGTGGGCTGGGACGGTACAACTCGCTGACGGCACACTGGGTTAATATAGTGGAAGCCGGCACCCAGTCGGACCCTGGGATGGAACACGTCCTCCCAACGTCGAGGATTGCAGGACCTGGGTCAATCAGGGTCGCCCCCACATTCCACAGCTCCTGCTCCTCCTCGTCTTCAGCCTCCATCTCTGAAATGACCACATCAGTCGGAAGCTGGAAGCACTGCATCGGCCAAGTGACAACAGGCTGTGCTGAAGCTAATGTGCTTAGGGGCCAAACCTCACACTGCTGCAGAGTTGTTGATTTGACAGCTGTAACAGAGCAGGCAGATCTGTGGCTGTCACCACTGAACCTACAGCCAGGCATGGTCATGTGTGACAATGGCCGGAACCTGGTGGCGGCTCTGAAGCTAGGCAAGCTTGCACATGTACCATGACTGGTCCATGTGCTCAACCTAGTGATTCAGTGGTTTCTCAAAACCTACCCGGATCTGCATGATCTGCTTGTGAAAGTACGCTGCATGTGTGCCCATTTCCAAAAGTCTCCTACAGCTTCCGCCGCCCTCGTCGTGCTTCACCAGCGTTTGCAGCTTCCAGCTCACCGACTGGTGTGTGATGTCACCACGCATTGGATCTCAATGATGCATATGTTGGGAAGCATTTGTGAGCAGCAGAGGGCAGTACCAGCTTCAACATGCCCGTCAGTATTCAGGTCAGCCTCCGCATATAAGAGCAGATGAGTGGGCATGGATGTCTGACATCTGTGCCGTCCTCCAAAACTTTGAGGACTCCACGAAGATGGTGAGTGGCGATGACACCATAATTGGCGTCACCATATCACTTTTCTGTCTACTGAAACACTCGCTGCTCACAATTAAAGAGGAGGCATTGCCGGCAGAGCACGATGAGATGGAGCAAGGAACCATACAGAGTGATGCCACACAGCCAAGCCTCATCTCATCTCAACTCGGATTGGGTGATAATGAGAAGGAGGAAGACGAGGAGGAGGAATAGGAGCAGTTTTCCTGCGCTACAGACGGTCCTATCCACACAACAGTCATGCCGTCTGTTCAGCGTGGATGGCCTGAGGAGAGTGAGAATGAGGAGGAGGATGAGAGCATGGACAGTCGTCTTCTTGGTCAGGACAGGGAAGACTTGGCTGTTGGCAGTCTGGCACAAATGGTTGAGTTTGTTGCGCTGCCTTTCCCATGACCCTCGCGTTGTACGCATTTTGACCGACCGTAATTACTGGTTGGTCACACTTCTAGACCCACGCTACAAGGAGAACTTTCTATTTCTCCTTCCCGTGGTGGAGAGGTTTAATAAAATGTTGCAGTACCAGAAGGCCTGTAACATACCTGGCGGCGTTCTTGCATAGTGGTCCAGCTCCCACTGTGCAAGAGCGCGCACTTGATCTCCAGTCCAGGGTGTCTCTCTGGCTTCCCTCCATGCTGTCTGTTTGTGTCTGTTTATGCTGCTTAAGGGCGGCGCCCGATCACTTCCTGCTTTTTGTACCTGCTGTGGGTCACACCCCTTGTGCGTCCTCAGCCTATTGCTGTCTGTCACCTGGTATTTAACCCAGCTGCCCCAATCAATCCCTGCCTGAGCATTGTGTTTCATTCAGTGTGTTCTTTCACTCTGAAGGTGCCAGGTCCCGTTCTGTGTTCTCTTGTCTGCCTATCCTGGAGGCTGTATTTCCAGGCCTGTCTGAACACGCTCCTAGCCTGTTCCTCCCGCCTTCTAGGGGCCGATTACCTAGACCCGCTCCTGTATCTTGTCTGTCCTGTCTGAACTCGCTCCTTGCCTGTTCGTCCCGCCTCTCTGGGGGCCGTATTCCCAGACCCGCTCCTGTATTCCGCTGCAGTGTCGGTCCCCTCCGTACACTCAGTTCCAGTCTGAACTCTCTCCTATCTTTTACCTGTTTTTTCTCTATGTCAGTTCCTTTCCTTTTTCTGCAGAGTCTGAACTCGTACCTAACTCCTGCTTGTTGTCTCTGTACTCCCATTTGTCTCTGCAAGTACCCTGTGGGTATCTGGCTCTGCCTTTCCCTTCCTGTCTGTTCCGTGTGAACAGAGCCCTGTCCCCCCTGCTCTGCCTTGCTCACCGCTCCAGCGGTTCTAGCCTGCTCTGCCTTGCTCACTGCTCCGGCAGCCTTGCTCCGCTCTGACCCTTTTGCTCGCTGCTCCGGCAGCCTTGCTCCGCTCTGACCCTTTTGCTCGCTGCTCCGGCAGCCTTGCTCCGCTCTGACCCTTTTGCTCGCTGCTCCGGCAGCCTTGCTCCGCTCTGACCCTTTTGCTCGCTACTCCGGCAGCCTTGCTCCGCTCTGACCCTTTTGCTCACTGCTCTGGCAGTCTCGCTCCGCTCTTATCCTTTTGCTCACTGCTCTGGCAGTCTTGCTCTACTCTTGCTCACCGCTCCAGGCGGCCTCGTCCTGCTCTACTCTTGCTCACCGCTCCAGGCGGCCTCGTCCGGCTCTACTCTTGCTCACCGCTTCAGGCGGCCTCGTCCTGCTCTACTCTTGCTCACCGCTCCAGGCGTCCTCGTCCTGCTCTGCTCTTGCTCACCGCTCCAGGCGGCCTCGTCCTGCTCTGCTCTTGCTCACCGCTCCAGGCGGTCTCGTCCTGCTCTGCTCTTGCTCACCGCTCCAGGCGGTGTCGTCCTGCTCTGCTCTTGCTGACCGCTCCAGGCGGTCTAGTCCTGCTCTACTCTTGCTCACCGCTCCAGGCGGTCTCGTCCTGCTCTGCTCTTGCTCACCGCTCCAGGCGGTCTCGTCCTGCTCTGCTCTTGCTCACCGCTCCAGGCGGTCTCGTCCTGCTCTGCTCTTGCTCACCGCTCCAGGCGGTCTCGTCCTGCTCTGCTCTTGCTCACCTCTCCAGGCGGTCTCGTCCTGCTCTGCTCTTGCTCACCTCTCCAGGCGGTCTCGTCCTGCTCTGCTCTTGCTCACCGCTCCAGGCGGTCTCGTCCTGCTCTGCTCTTGCTCACCGCTCCGGGCGGTCTCGTCCTGCTCTGCTCTTGCTCACCGCTTCGGGCGGTCTCGTCCTGCCCTGCTCTTGCTCACCGCTCCGGGCGGTCTCGTCCTGCCCTGCTCTCGCTCACCTCTCTGGGCGGCCTCACTCTGCTGTGTTTGTCCGCCACATCTGTGGTTCTGTTCCAGAGTCCCAGTGTGTACTGGGTCCTATCCCGCCTGTGTTCCTACCTGCTAGTGCCTTCCTGTCTGCACTCTAGCCGTGCTTGCCTGTACCCCCCTGCCTGCATACCCGCCTGCCTGCATACCAGTTGTGCCAGCCTAACCAGTCTGTTCCTGTATTCCCCTGTGTGGGTCAACAGCCGTGTCCGGGGTCTGTCCTGGAGTAGCACCTGGTCCCTCTGCTCGGTTCCTCCTTGGTGCACTGGCGTCGTATGCCGTCGTACGACCCTGGTCGGATCGGGTGAATACCTAGTTACGCCCCTCCAGGCATTCACTCTCCGGCACGGTCCAGTGGAATCACACGCACACGCCGCTCAGCCCGGGCGTGTGCATTACAGCATGCTCAGGCCATGGTTCCCGTTGAGCCCCACGGCCTTCGCTCTCTGAGACGTTTTCCAGCGAATACGTGCATTAAAAATAAATAAATAAATTTTTTTTTCCTTAGCTGAGTTCCAGGCGAATTACGCACCCGTCCAGATGGATCTATCAGCTCTCGTTCCTGCGGATCCGCCACGTTACTATGGGGATCCAAGACAGAGTCGTGCATTTGTGGAGCAATGCAAGCTACACTTCAAGTTCTACCCTCTATGTTTTCCCACAGATCGGGTTAAGGTGGGATTCATGATGTCTTACCTAGCGGGTGATGCCTTGAATTGGATCATCCCCCTATGGGACGCACAGGATCCTATCGTCCTGGACATAATGGCCTTCCTGGTGGCCTTTCTAATGGTCTTCGATGATCCTAACCCGGAGGCTCCTGCTGAAGCTTCACTTCCCAGTATCCCGGAGCAGCCCCGATGGGTAATGTGTGTGGGTAGCGCAATAGTCCTCCAGCCCAATGAGACTACTGCCCACCCAGAATCCTCACAGGGTGACTACACTCTCTGGAATACTTCTCCCAACCTCAAGAGGCAGTCCAGACGTGCTAGACATAGAGGCAAGCCGTCACGCCAGGGTCTGTCCTCCCTGAGACCTCCTGACCCCAACCTTGAAGTCCCTACTGAAGCTTCATCTCCCTGTATCCCGGAGAAGCCCCAACGGGTAATGTGCGTGGGTAGTGCACCAGTTCTCCTGCCCGAAGAGACTGCTGCCCACCCAGGATTCACACCGGAGGACCCACTGTTGCCTCCTGAATCCCCCGGGATACCACTTGAGGACAATTGGAGAGAGACTTCCCTATACCCTGCACCTGATACCTCGCCCGCTTCGTCCATTGAGTCCGACCTAGTGTTCTCCGAAGCAGAGGTTACCCCTGAGTCTCTACATCCCTCTGATCAGGCGGAGGATCTCCATTTGTCTCCTGAACCCTTCGGGGTGCTACCTGGTAGCGAATGGACAGAGACTTTCCTATAATCGGTACCCGATACCTCGGCTGCTTCATCCAGTGAGTCCGACCTAGTGTACTCTGAAGCAGAGGTTACCCATGAGTCTCTTCACTCCTCCGACCTGGCGGAGGACCTCCAGTTGTCTCCTGAGCCCTTCGGGGTGCTACCTGGTAGCGAAAGGACAGAGACTCTCCTATACTCTGTACCTGATACCTTGCTCTCTTCGTCCAGTGAATCCCACCTAGTGTACTCCGAAGCACAGGTTATTCATGAGTCTCTACACCCCTCCGACCAGGTGGAGGACCTCCAGTTGTCTCCAGAACTCTTCGGGGTGCCACCTGGTGGTGTATGGACAGAGACTTTCCTATACTCGGCACCCGATACCTCGCCTGCTTCGTCCAGTGAGTCCGACCTAGTGTACTCTGAAGCAGATGTTTTCCCCGAGCCTCTGCACTCTTCTGACCCGGCAGAGGACCTCCAGTTGTTTCCTGACTACTCCGGGGTACCACCAGATAACAAAGAGACAGTGACTTTTTCTCACCCTGTACCTGATGACCCGTCTATTTCTTCCTGTGAGTTTGACAAGATGTACCTCGAAGCAGAGATTACCCCCAAGTCTCTGCTCCCCTCCAACCCGGTGGAGGACTTCCAGTTGTCTCCTGTACCCTCTGGGGTGCCACCGGAAAATATGTGGAGAGAGACTTCCTTGTGTGCTGTTCCTGGTACTCCACCCGTTTCGTCTGTTGCTGAGGATGGCTGGATAGGAGGTAGCATCCTAGCTAACCAGATGAGACCAGTTTTTCCTGTGGACAATGGAAGTGATCTCCTTGAAGTGAAGGATTGGCCCTCGAATTCCCTGCGGAAGATTCTGGCAGGCCTGAAGAAGAGGGGACGTAAGGGGGGGGTACTGTAACATACCTGGCGGCGTCCTTGCATAGTGGTCCATCTCTCACTGTGCAAGAGCGCGCACTTGATCTCCAGTCCAGGGTGTCTCTCTGGCTTCCCTCCATGCTGTCTGTTTGTGTCTGTTTCTGCTGCTTAAGGGCGGCGCCCGATCACTTCCTGCTTTTTGTACCTGCTGTGGGTCACACCCCTTGTGCGTCCTCAGCCTATTGCTGTCTGTCACCTGGTATTTAACCCAGCTGCCCCAATCAATCCCTGCCTGAGCATTGTGTTTCATTCAGTGTGTTCTTTCACTCTGAAGGTGCCAGGTCCCGTTCTGTGTTCTCTTGTCTGCCTATCCTGGAGGCTGTATTTCCAGGCCTGTCTGAACACGCTCCTAGCCTGTTCCTCCCGCCTTCTAGGGGCCGATTACCTAGACCCGCTCCTGTATCTTGTCTGTCCTGTCTGAACACGCTCCTAGCCTGTTCCTCCCGCCTTCTAGGGGCCGATTACCTAGGCCCGCTCCTGTATCTTGTCTGTCCTGTCTGAACTCGCTCCTTGCCAGTTCGTCCCACCTCTCTGGGGGCCGTATTCCCAGACCCGCTCCTGTATTCCGCTGCAGTGTCGGTCCCCTCCGTACACTCAGTTCCAGTCTGAACTCTCTCCTATCTTTTACCTGTTTTGCCTCTATGTCCGTTCCTTTCTTTTTTCTGCAGAGTCTGAACTCGTACCTAACTCCTGCTTGTTGTCTCTGTACTCCCGTTTGTGGTCCACAAGCTACTTCTCTGCAAGTACCCTGTGGGTATCTGGCTCTGCCTTTCCCTTCCTGTCTGTTCCGTGTGAACAGAGCCCTGTCCCCCCTGCTCTGCCTTGCTCACCGCTCCGGCGGTTCTAGCCTGCTCTGCCTTGCTCACTGCTCCGCCAGCCTTGCTCCGCTCTGACCCTTTTGCTCGCTGCTCCGGCAGCCTTGCTCCGCTCTGACCCTTTTGCTCACTGCTCCGGCAGCCTTGCTCCGCTCTGACCCTTTTGCTCGCTGCTCCGGCAGCCTTGCTCCGCTCTGACCCTTTTGCTCACTGCTCTGGCAGCCTTGCTCCGCTCTGACCCTTTTGCTCACTGCTCCGGCAGTCTCGCTCCGCTCTTATCCTTTTGCTCACTGCTCTGGCAGTCTTGCTCTACTCTTGCTCACCGCTCCAGGCGGCCTCGTCCTGCTCTACTCTTGCTCACCGCTCCAGGCGGCCTCGTCCTGCTCTACTCTTGCTCACCGCTCCAGGCGGCCTCGTCCTGCTCTGCTCTTGCTCACCGCTCCAGGCGGTCTCGTCCTGCTCTGCTCTTGCTCACCGCTCCAGGCAGTCTCGTCCTGCTCTGCTCTTGCTCACCGCTCCAGGCGGTCTCGTCCTGCTCTGCTCTTGCTCACCGCTCCAGGCGGTCTCGTCCTGCTCTGCTCTTGCTCACCGCTCCAGGCGGTCTCGTCCTGCTCTGCTCTTGCTCACCGCTCCAGGCGGTCTCGTCCTGCTCTGCTCTTGCTCACCGCTCCAGGCGGTCTCGTCCTGCTCACCGCTCCAGGCGGTCTCGTCCTGCTCTGCTCTTGCTCACCGCTCCAGGCGGTCTCGTCCTGCTCTGCTCTTGCTCACCGCTCCAGGTGGTCTCGTCCTGCTCACCGCTCCAGGCGGTCTCGTCCTGCTCTGCTCTTGCTCACCGCTCCAGGCGGTCTCGTCCTGCTCTGCTCTTGCTCACCGCTCCAGGTGGTCTCGTCCTGCTCTGCTCTTGCTCACCGCTCTGGGCGGTCTCGTCCTGCTCTGCTCTTGCTCACCGCTCCGGGCGGTCTCGTCCTGCTCTGCTCTTGCTCACCGCTCCGGGCGGTCTCGTCCTGCCCTGCTCTTGCTCACCGCTTCGGGCGGTCTCGTCCTGCCCTGCTCTTGCTCATCGCTCCGGGCGGTCTCGTCCTGCCCTGCTCTCGCTCACCTCTCTGGGCGGCCTCACTCTGCTGTTTGTCCGCCACATCTGTGGTTCTGTTCCAGAGTCCCAGTGTGTACTGGGTCCTATCCCGCCTGTGTTCCTACCTGCTAGTGCCTTCCTGTCTGCACTCTAGCCGTGCTTGCCTGTACCCCCCTGCCTGCATACCCGCCTGCCTGCATACCAGTTGTGCCAGCCTAACCAGTCTGTTCCTGTATTCCCCTGTGTGGGTCAACAGCCGTGTCCGGGGTCTGTCCTGGAGTAGCACCTGGTCCCTCTGCTCGGTTCCTCCTTGGTGCACTGGCGTTGTATGCCGTCGTGTGACCCTGGTCGGATCGGGTGAATACCTAGTTACGCCCCTCCAGGCATTCACTCTCCGGCACGGTCCAGTGGAATCACACGCACACGCCGCTCAGCCCGGGCGTGTGCATTACAAGGCCCTTGTTGAGGAATTATTAAAAAAATTCCCATCTGAAAACGCTAGTGACAGAGGTCACAGTTCCTTGGGCAACCAATGAGTACAGGCGAGGGAGACAAAAATGCGATGCAGCAGTAGCAGGGGAACACTGTCAAAGGTGTGGGACAGTTTTCTCAGACCCTTCCAGCGCCCAGGCCCTGATGCGTGGGGTATTCTGACAAGGAGGGAAAAGTTTTGGAAGATGCTGAAGGAGTACCTTGCTGACTGTACCAATGTCCTCCATGATTCCTCTGTGCCTTATAACTATTAGGTATCCAAGCTGGACACGTGGCATGAACTGGCTCTCTACGCCTTGGAGGTCCTGGCCAGCCTGCCGCTAGCATTTTGTCAGAGAGGGTTTTTAGCGCCGCCGGGGGCATTATAACTGATAGGCGCATCCGCCTATCAACTGAAAATGCCAACAGGCTGACTCATCAAAATGAACAAGGGCTGGATTGGGCCAGACTTCTCAACACCACCGGATGATAGCAGCAGAATATAAACTCAAATCCAGTGGCTTTTTTTTTTTGGGGGGGGGGTCTATTCCCATGCACCTCTTCAAACCCAGACATGGGTATACGCTTCCTGATTTTGTCTATTTTCTGTTGTCCTCCTCCTTCTCCTCCTCATCCTCCACCACCATATCACCAGGGTGACCGTGATGCAACACCCACATAAATTTTTTTAAGGATGTTTATGATGCCCGTAGGAATTTTTTTTAGAAGTCTACCTCTAACATTCTGTATGTTATATAGTATGTTCATGTATGTTTTTCAGCCCATGAACTTAGTGCATGGGCATTACCAGTTGGAGACCCACTCCTTAACAATGGTAACAATTTTTTTAATGAGGACCTCCTTGACGTCTCATCAAAGGGGGTATTGGAGTGCGTCCTAATTTTTGGCAGCCCTCAAACTTGCTGCATATGCAATAACAGTAGACGGAGACCCACTCCTTAATAATTGTAACAACAAAGCATAGCCGGCTGATGGCCCTCTAACAATAGTAAGGGCCACCTGATGGCCTTGTAAAAATAGACATTGTGACTTTCACAGTCCCTCCTTCATAAATGATGTGTCTGATCATGTCTCACACACCACATGGCCAGATAAGGTGGTAAAATGTTAAAATGACATTTACCGGTGAATGTATTTTTCACCGTTGAAAGCAATGCAAAAGTGCAAAAACGCATCAAAAACACTACATGTGAACATAGCCCAAGGTATGGAGGAGCATTTTTGGTTTTGGTTATTTATTTTGCCTTATATAGAAGTAATTACCCTGGAAAGAACGTTCCTTAACACTTTTTCCATTTTGGCTTAGTTTTTGTATGTTTTATTGTCAGTCCGTAAAAGTGGCGTAATACTCTGACATGTTCACAGCACTTTTCCCATCGATTTGGCCAATTTTTCCGAGGGGTCGCGGGAAAAATGTTCGAGTTTGCCATTGACTTACATTGGGTTTGTTGCTCTGGTCGGGCACCCGAGCATTATGATTTGCTTGACTCGAGCAATGAGTACCCGAGCATTCTAGTGCTCGCTCATCACTACTATTTAGGTTACTATTTTATGAATGGAAATGAATGCCTAATTGAGTTTAAGTTTAAGCACTCAGCATTAATGAAGGAGACATTAAGTGCAGCTCTCCAGAAATGACATAATTAGATGGCTGAAAGTAGGTCAGAAATGTATTATTTTAGATGATCCTGATGGGCTTCACCAATTAGATGGAACTCCACTCACTGCAGAAGTTCTTGTTCAGAAGATTGCTAAGAGAATATATGAAGAGAATGACAGAGGAGTATTTGACGAGATTGTTTCCAAGCTCCTAAACGTTGGTAGGTGAAGATTTTTCATACCTACAAATTATCAATTGACCTGTTATTCCCTGCAGAAAATATTGGAACAGTTCCTTATAATTTATTCAGGGGGTCACCCAGAAGGTAAATTAATTGCAATTCGCTCAGATATGTTTGTCACAGAGGCAGTAATCCATTTTGGCCTTTTGCTTGATGATGTAAAGTTTGCATGCAGAAAAACTCATACTGTAGGTCTCTGTAGACATTGAAGCCACAATGATGACTGGCTGCAAACTTTCTCTAATTTTCATTTTATTTTAGATGGATTGAAGCAACAAAAAATCTTTTGCATAATGCAGTTTCTAAAAAAAACTTTTCTAATTGCATATATTTACACAGTAATGTGTGATAAGAGAGAATTATACAATGCATGCAGTAGACCTTTGTTTTCTAGATGTCTATACATATCTATATATAGGTATACATTTAAATGTACAGTAAATTGTTTGTGCAGTTAACCCCTTTACGACTTTCACTGTATTCATACATCCAGTTCGCCTGGTACTTACCAACCTTGGACGTATGTATACGTTCAGGCGATTTTGCGCGCACAGAGGTTGTGTGCGTGCGATCGCCGCCGGATGTCAGTTGATTCTGACAGCAGACACCCGGCACCAGGAGCTGTACCCGCACCGCTCCCGGCGCTTTAATCCCCTAAATGCTGCGTTCAATATCGATCGCAGCATTTAGAGAACAGGCAAAAGGAGGAAGCCCCCTCTGCCCTCCGATCAGCGCCCCGTGACGTCATCACATGGGCCCGATCGTTGTAATGATGACCCGATGTTGTCATGACGACATCCAGGTCTCTTGAGCTATCAAACTTGCTACATCATTATTTTTTCAGATCAGCACCATGGTCACCTCTGCCTGGATATTATGACATCATGAAGAATATATAAGCAGCCGCTCACCCAAAACTTCTTAGCTACTTAAGGTGGGTACTTATGAATACATCCTGGTATTCATTGATCTCTTCCCTTGGGTGCCTGAAGCTTGGGCACTGACCAAAATTAACACAAAAGGAAAATAAAAAAATTGAAAAGTGAGGTGGTTTGCAGATATGGAGTGTCCAAACCATAGAGAGTGACAGAGGCAGACACTTCACTTGAAAACTGATGAAACAGATCACGGCCACTCTGGGGATCGAACAGGCTTTCCATGTTCCCTATCAATCACAAAGTAGTGGGAATCTGGAACGCCTTAAAATAGTTGTCCACTACTATTCAAAATAGCCCAATTTGTTTTTATGATGAAAAGCAGCTTCTTTCTAATTACCACCCGCTGCTGTTTCTGCCTGTGAGCTGCGCCTATCACTAGCTGCTCACAGGCAGCATGTGACCCCCCCCTCCCCCGCTAACCTATCATCATCTCAGGTTTGGCCTCTCATCACTTCGCGCCCTCATCACGTTTGGCCTATTATCATCTCGCACCCTCATCAGGTTTGGCATATCATCACCTCGCGCCCTCATCAGGTTTGGCCTATCATCATCTCAGTTTTGGCCTATTATCCTCTCGCGCCCGCATCAGATTAAGCCTATCATTATCTCGCACCCTCATCAGGTTTGGCCCATCATCATCACTTGCCCTCATCAGGTTTGGCACATCATGGTCTTGCGACCCTCAACAGGTTCGGCCTATCATCTTGCACTCTAATCGTTTGGCCTATCATCATCTCACGCCCTCATCACGTTTGGCCTATTATCATCTCGTGCCCTCATCAGGATTGGCCTACCATCATCTCACGCCTTCATCAGAATTGGGCTATCATCATCTCGTGCCCTCAACAGTTTTGGCCTACCATCATTTCAGATTTGGCCTATCATAATCTCGCGCCCCCATCAGGTTTGGCCTATCATCATCTTGCACCCTCATCAGATTTGGCCTACCATCATCTCCCGCCCTGATCAGAATTGGCCTATTATAATCTCCCGCCCTGATCAGAATTAGCCTATCATCATCTCTCGCCCTCACCAGGTTGGCCTATGATCATCTCACGCTTTCATCAGGTTTGGCCTATTATCATCTCGTGCCCTCATCAGCTTTGGCCTATCATCATCTCGCGCCCTCAACAAGTTTGGCCTATCATCATCTCTCGCCCTCATCAGGTTTAGTATGTCATGACTTCACGCCCTCATCACGTTTGGCCTACCATCATCTCGTGCCTTCATCATGTTTGGACTATCATCATCTCGCACCCTTATCAGACTGGGCCTACCATCATATCACGCTCTGGTCAGGATTGTACAAACAACGACCAACATATCTTAAGGAAACAATGGCTGAAACCTCGGTAAATCCAGAGTCAGCCAGAATAGCCTCATATAGCATTTAGAACAGAAAAAAACATGAGTACAAAATGGCATAAAAAGTTAAAGTTTTATTTAGTCAATCTGTAAATAACTTACATTAATATATTAACATATGTCACCAAATACTGTATACACCAGCTGAGGTAATATTTGTTGGTGACATATGTTTGATTTTCGGTGATTGCATGTGCCATTACGGGCCGATATGCGCCTGCGCCGCTGCCCCCCGATTTCCACGCATGGATTTGGCTATCTTTATCCCCTGTGTGTGGCCTCCGGATGCGTGACCGCACGTGCTGGAGATGCATACAGGGGGCGTGATGGCCATTATCCATGGGGCCGAACGGGTTTGGTACTGCGGCGCATGCGCCGCTTCAGGCCTTCATTTGATCCTAAGTTGCATGATGATGCTCAGTATTCATGGGGCAGAGCGGGTTTAAAACTACCACGCACGCTCCGTCTAAGATCCTTATTTATCTTGAGCTATGTGTTTCAATCACATGACGCACCATTTGACCAATTATGGGTGTATTTATAAAGGTCCTGTTCATTCTCTTTCACTTAGCTGTTTCTTGATAAAGCTTTTTGCAAGCGAAACGTGCGTCGAGACACCTTTTGCCACCTGTCTTCTGCGTCCCCATGGATACCATATACAATTGTGGTAAGCATCTGGTGAACTTGGGTTTGATTTAAACATTTTTATGTGCTCCACTTGGAATATATAGCCTTATTCTATCCAGTATATCTCTGGAAAGATACCACACTATGTATATGCACTCTTCTTCCAGCACATTGCACTTTCTTGTCATGTATTATGTTTATATTATGTATATATTATTGTAAGTTATTTACAGATTGAGTAAATAAAACTTTAACTTTTTATACCATTTTGTACCTATGTTTTTTTCTGTTCTAAATGCTATATGAGTAGGCTATTCTGGCTGACTCTGGATTTACCGGGGTTTCAGCCATTGTTTCTTTAAGATATGTTGGTCGTTGACTTGTGCCTGTGTTTTCACAGTAACTTTATGTCCGACAATGGACTTCCGTGCCCGGGATAATTTCTGACTGGCTCAATTAAACGATATTTCTGGTGACAATGGTGCTAATGGACTGGGAGGGGATCCGGATTTAAGGGAGAGTATTGAAAACCCTTCTTAGACGCAAAACACGGACGTGGTGGAACCATGCTTTTCTTATTAAATATATTGACCAGGCCCTCATTCCCCGTGCTCTGAGGAATGAGGATTCAAATTTTTCTGTCTTTTAATATTGAGGATAATGACTTTAAAGCAAAGTGGGAAACATTGGCAGATACCTGCTCATTGGGGTTCCTGAAACTCCTGAGGGAATTCAATGCGACATCCCTGAAGGAGATGGAAGTGGAAATTGAGACGCTCCAGACCCAACTTAAAAACGATCTAAATAATGATGATCTGAGTAAACTCAATGAGGAGGTGGATCTTGAGTCCCAGAAGCTGGTTAAGGATATTCAATCGAATAAAATTAAGAAATTTCAGCGTGATATTCATGACAGACAAACGAATGCTGTATATAGATGAACGCTTCCACCTACAAGATCAAGATCATGCGATACTTTGGCATCTCAGTCAAGATCTACTTCCATCACTTCTAACGTCTCTAATGATGATACTACATCTGAAAATCGGGGTTCTGGAGTGGGGATGCATAGTCAATCGGCACCTAGATTTCAATCAAAACCCAATACACGCAGCAGGAATCACAATAAGCCTCAGGTTAGTGCTGCCCAAGGGGGGCTCCGTGTCATCAACCTCTCGAATCATATGCTGACCGAGAGACAGGTGGAGGTCCTGGGATTTGTTTTATCTTTTGCTCCCTCTAATGGGTTTGACTTTTTTTACTGCCCTCAAGGACCTCCACCTGTTTGCTTGGAAATTAATTTTAAAAAAACTTCATTTTAGGCCACACGGTGAGGATGCCCCTTTGATAGCGGCAGAGAGGGAGGCTCTACAGAACTTAGAAGATCTCCTCATGGAGCAATTTCTGGCTACGTCAGGTGGGTCATTAACATCGTGGGTGCCCAAATACACTAGATTCCCCCCCTTGTCACTAAGCCCGTCAGTGGAGATTTTTGTCCGCCTTGTTACTGAAGACTTGAAAAAACTCTCCACACGGAGAAGAGGGGACAATCTCTCCATGGCTCAGCGGATGGCAATACAACAGCTAAAATCCCTTAAGGATATTGTGATTAAGCAAGCGGACAAGGGGGGGGGATATTGTGTTGTGGCCGTGTAATGTACGAGAGGGAGGCCTTGCGTCAATTGAGGAATCGTGATACTTACTCTGAATTGAATTACAACCCGCCGGCCTCCTTCTTTGCCACATTACAGGGTATCCTGGCCCAAGCATGTGAACAACGCATCATAAATAAAAAAACGGCAGATGCCTTGACAGTTCGGTTTGCAAAGACGGCCACCTTTTATTTGCTACCTAAGCTCCACAAGGACGCCCTCAACCCACCGGGGCATCCGATCGTGTCCGGTTTGGGTAGTTTATGTGGACCAATCTGCCAATACATTGACAGTCACCTTAGACCTCTAGTGGCCACACTACCATACTATATTAAAGACCCGACAGACAACCCTACACAGGTTAAAGACGTCCTTGTGGATAATGATACTTTCATGGTCACAGCTGATATTGAGAGCCTATATACATGTATCAGCCATGATTTGGGCCTGTCTGCAGTCTCTGCCTCTTCCTCAGGACGTCCGACCTGGATGGCCCCTCGAGTGAGTTTATACTCGAGCTCCTTCAATTTGCCCTTTCACATAATTATTTTTTGTTTAAGAATGTTGTGTACCTGCAGAGACGCGGCACGGCCATGGGGGCGGCCTGCGTGCCCTCCTACGCCAACCTCTTCCTGGGTGCGTGGGAGAGGGAAGTGTTTGGTGATGGGGGCGTGCAGGGCGCCGCGTGGGTTGTGTCGTGGCTCAGGTACATTGATGATATTTTATTTTTTTGGCTTGGGACGGTGAGGGAGCTCGAGGAATTTATGCTGCAGCTCAATTCTAATACCTGGGACATTAAACTGTCATATGTATACCATCATAGACATATTGAGTTTCTGGACATTGTGTTGGAGGTAGACTCATCTTTGTCTCTCCAGACCGACGTCTTTAGAAAGCCAGTGGCGGTTAATGTGCTTTTACACGCAAAGTCTGCGCATAATATTTCCGCGATTCGGACCGTTCAGGTCGGCCAATTCCTGAGGATGAGGCGCTTCTGCCCTACAGAGTCATCTTTTGAGAGACAGGCCACAGATCTCGCTGAACACTTTAGGAATCGGGGCTACAGTAATCGATCCATCAGTCATGGCTATGAGAGAGTGAGGAAGACTCCTCGTGACTGTCTTCTCTATTCCACCTCTCCCAAAAGGTAGGGAGGAGCCTGAGAGGGTTCGCTATATATCCACCTTTAATCATCAATGGGGTGAGATGCAAAAAAATGTTTCAAAACATTAAGGGATTCTTGGCATGGAGCCCTCCCTGCGTGACTCTCTTGGGGATTATCCCCTCGTGACGGCTTGACGAGCTAAGAATTTGGGGGATTTGCTGGTCTCAAGTCACTATATTCCCCCTTTGACCAATTTTTTTGGCTCCCGTGAACACACGGTAGGGTGCTTTCCATGTGTGCTCTGCTTCCTTCTCTTCCTCTGATGGCTCCCGTGAGTTTAAAATCTTGAAATATATTTCATGTAGTTCTACTCAAGTTATTTATTATGTTACTTGTGGTTGCCAACTAATTTATGTTGGTTTGACCACTAGGGAGCTCAGGGTGAGGGTTCAGGAGCAAGTGTGGGACATTTGTGCGACCAGCACAGTGATTGACCCTCGGGAGCTGAGGACACTGTCGTGTCACTTCCTAGCTCCTTGAGAGTGCGCGACATTGATGTCCTACATTTGGGCTTCCGGGGAGGTAATGGGAAACAAATTCTGGCCCAGAAAGAGGCCAGATGGATCGTGACCCTCGATATCGTGGCTCCGCGGGGTCTGAATGAGAGTCTGGTCTTTTCATCATTTTTGTAATTGCGTCCGCTTTGAATGCTCTCCCGTATTTTTCGTTATCCCTTATGGACTATTTGGGATGGTGGGAATTTTTAATTGATTTAAATTTTTTACTTTTCTAATTATTCTGTTTTCCTCTTATATGATTTGTATTTAACAGGATTACCTTTTGATGCACCACATCTTCTATCCTCTGCAGTTCTCCTGGGCTTTTCCTATTAAATATAGACATTCGTCTTTTCCTATGAGATGCCATTTGGAATTTTATCGGACTGCATTGGAAACATGTCTGTTGGATTATCTTTAGATATAAATATTTATAGATATGTATTATCTTGCGAGTGTGTTACATGTTATGCTTCTTCATGGCTTTTTTTGTAATTTTGTGTATTTCATGCACTGTACTACTTACTGTATACACCAGTTGAGGTAATATTTGTTGGTGACATATGTTTGATTTTCGGTGATTGCATGCGCCATTATGGGTCGATGTGCACGTGCGCCGCTGCCCCCCGATTTCCGCGCATGAATTTGGCTATCTTTATCCCCTGTGTGTGATCTCCGGATGCGTGACCGTACATGCTACTGAAGCATACATGGGGCATGATGGCCATTATTAATAGGGCCGAACAGGTTTGGTGCTGCCGCGCACGCGCCACTTCAGGCGTTCATTTGATCCTGAGTTGCATATAAAGGTCCTCTTCATTCTCTTTCATTTACCTGTCTCTTGATGAAGCTTTTTACAAGCGAATCATGCGTCGAGACACCTTTGCCACCTGTCCTCCGCGTCCCCCTGGACACCATATACAATTGTGGTAAGCATCTGGTAAACCTGGGTTTGGTTTAAACATTTTTATGTGCTCCACTTCTAATATACAGCCTTATTCTATCCAGTATATCTCTGGAAAGATACCACACTATGTATATGGACTCTTCTTCCAGCACATTGCACTTTGTCATGTATTACATTAATATATCCATAATATAAATATAAGTTATTTACAGATTGACTAAATAAAACTTGAACTTTTTATACCATTTTGTACTCATGTTTTTTTCTGTTCCTCATCAGGATTGGCCTACCATCATCTCGTGCCCTCATCAGGTTTGGCCTATCATCATCTCGCACCCAAATCAGGTTTGGCCAATCATTATCTGGAGCCATCATCAGGTTTGGACTACTATCATCTCGCGCCCTCATCAGGTTTGGACTACCATCATCTCGCGCCCTCATCAGGTTTGGACTACCATCATCTCGAGTCCTCATCAGGTTTGGACTACCATCATCTCGCGCCCTCATCAGGTTTGGTCTACCATCATTTCGCTCTCTCATCAAGATTGGCCTATCATCATTTCGCTCTCTCATCAAGATTGGCCTATCATCATCTCGCTCTCTCATCAGATTTGGCCTACCATCATCTCGCACCCTCATCAGATTTGGCTTATCATCATCTCGCACCCTCATCAGATTTGGCCTACCATCATCTCGAGCCCTCATCAGGTTTGGCCTACCATCATCTCACGCCCTCAGCAGGTTTGGCCTACCATCATCTCGAGGCCTCATCAGGTTTGACCTATCATCATTTCGCACCCTCGTCAGATTTGGCCTACTATCATCTTGCGCCCTCATCAGATTTTTCCTATCATCATCTCAGGTTTGGCATATCATCATCTCGTGCCCTCATCAGGTTTGGCCTACCATCATCTCGAGCCCTCATCAGGTTTGGCCTATCGTCTCATGCCCTCATCAGGTTTGGCTTATCTCGTGCCCCCATCATGTTTGACCAATCATCATTTTGCACCCTCATCAGGTTTGGCCTATCATCATCTCGCGCCCTCATCAGGTTTGGCCTATCATCTCGCTTCCTCATCAGGTTTGATTTATCATTTCACACCCTTATCAGATTTGGCCTACCATCATCTCAGGTTTGGCCTACCATCATCTCGAGCCCCATCAGGTTTGACCTATCATCATCTCAGGTTTGGCATATCATCATCTCGTGCCCTCATCAGGTATGGCCTATCATCATCTCGCACCCTCATCAGGATTGGCCTAACATCATCTCACGCCCTCATCAGGTTTTGCCTATCATCATCTCGCGCCCCCATCAGGCCAAACCTGAGAAGATGATAGGCCAAACCTGATGAGGGCGGTAGAAGATAGGATAAACCTGATGAGGGCGTGAGATGATGGTAGATGAAACCTGATGAGAGTGCCAAATGATGATAGGCCAAACCTGATGAGAACGTGAGATGATGATAGGATAAACCTGATGAGGGCTCGAGATGATGGTAGGCCAAACCTGATGAGGGTGCGAGATGATGGTAGGATAAACCTGATGAGGGCGTGAGATGATGGTAGACCAAACCTGATGAGAGTGCCAGATGATAGGCCAAACCTGATGAGAACCTGAGAGGATGATAGGCAAAACCTGATGTGGGCGCGAGATGATGGTAGGCTAAATCTGAGATGATAAGTTTCGCGCCCCCATCAGATTTGGCCTATCATCTCCTCAGGTTTGGCCTACCATCATCACGCGCCCCCATCAGGTTTTGCCTATCATCATCTCAGGTTCTCATCAGGTTTGGCCTATCATCATCTGGCACTCTCATCAGGTTTGGTCTACCATCATCTCACGCCCTCATCAGGTTTATCCTATCATCATCTAGCGCCCTCATCAGGTTTTGCCTATCATCATCTCAGGTTTAGCTTATAATCATCTTGCGCCATCATCAAGTTGGGCCTACCATCATCTCAGGTTTGGCACATGTTTGTGTCGGAGTGTGATTGTGTATGAATGTGTTTATCTGAGTGTGTTTGTGTGGGGCCTACCATCATCTAGCGCATTTATCAGGTTTGGCCTATCATCATCTCATGCCCCCATCAGGTTTGGCCTATCATCATCTCAGGCTTGGCCTATCATCATCTCGCGCCCTCATCAGATTTGGCCCACCATGATCTCCACCCTCGTCAGATTTGGCCTAGCATCATCTCGCACCCTCATCAGGTTTGGCCTATCATCATCTCGGGTTTTGCACATGTTTGTGTGAGTGTGTGTGAGCGTGTATGTGTGAGCGTGTCTGTGTGAGTGTGAGAGTGTGTTTATGTGAGTGTTTGTGTGAGAGCATTTGTGTGAGTGTCTGGTTGAGTGTGTGTGTTTATGTGACTGTTTGAGTGTGTTTGTGTTAGAATATTTGTGTGAGTATGTTTGGGAGTGTTTGTGGGCGTGTATGTGTGAGCATGTTTTTGTCAGCGTGTTTGTGTGAGTGTTTATGTGAGTGTGTTTATAGGTTTAGGTGAGTGAGTTTGTGGGAGAAAGTGTGTTTATGTGAGTATGTGGAATAGTGTGGGCATGTTTGTGTGTGGGCGTGTATGTATGAGCATGTTTTTGTCAGCGTGTTTGTGTGAGTTTTTGTGTGTGAGTGTTTATGTGAGTGAGTGTGTTTGTGGGAGAAAGTGTGTGTTTATGTGAGTGTGTGGGAGAGTGTTTGTGTGGGAGAATGTGTGAGTGTGTGTGGCTAAGTGCCCATGATGAAGAAATGCTGCATATGTTTTACACTTCTCCCTGGCAGGAAAAACGCATGCGGATTTTACATGCGTTTTTCCTGCCAGGTAGAAGCGTTTGTCAAGCGTTTTTGCATGCATTTCTGCATGCGGGTTAACAAGCGATTTTAGCATCAATTGGAAAAGTGCTTGACAACTTTGGTCACACTATATAAATCCATGCAACTGGCATGGATTTATATAGTGTGACCAAGTGATAGTTAAAGAAAAGAATAAGAATGGTAAAAAATAAAGATTATACTTACTTTCCGATGGCCCCCGGTGTTTTCTCCTCTTCGTCCGGTCTGTTGTATGGGTCGCGGTGGTGTGAAAGGACCTGCCATGACATCATTTAGTCATGTGACAGGTCACGCAACCGCCGACGGTCGCGTGACCTGTCACATGACTAAATGACATCATGGCAGGTCCTTTCACACAATTTTGCATTTTCATAAGGGTAACAGCACTATACCATTTGTTGTGCAACTTCCTCTAAGTAAGCCGATACCCCATATGTAGGGATAAACACTGTTTGGACACATGGCAGGGTACGGAAGGGAAGGAGCGCCAGTTGACTTTTTGAATGTAAAATTTTCTTGAATAATTAGCGGACGCCATGTCGCGTTTGGGGAGACCCTGATGTGCCTCAACAGTGGAAACCCCCCACAAGTGACACCATTTTGGAAACTAGACCCCCTCAAGGAACTTATCTACAGTTGAAACAAGAAGTTTACATACACTATATAAAAAGACACATATGCATGTTTTTCTCAATATCTGACATGAAATCAGAATAAACCTTTCCCGTTTTAGGTTAATTAGGATTACCATAAATTGTAATATTTGCCAAATGCCAGAATATATTCTATAATATAATAAAAGTAGTGTGGGGAAAGCACTTAATTTACGGGGTGCATGTCTCCTGAATCACAAGCTGGGCACAATGTATGGGGGCGCTACAATATATGGGGGCACAATGTATGGGCACTAAACTGGCATATTTGCAATTCTCCAGAAAAAAAGCTTGGCGTGGATGTCACAAAATAGTAACTGCAGCCATAGATGAATTCATTGAGAGGTGCAATTTCTACAATGGGGTTACTTTTGTTTTTTTTTCTGCTATTCTGGCACTTCAGGGCTCCGCAAATGTCGCACGCAAACTATTCTAGCAAAATCTGTGCTCCAAAAGCCAAATAGCGCTCCTTCCATCTCAGCCCTAACAGTAGTGTGGCCTAACAGTAATTTCTGACGATATATAGGGCAGCACCTCATTAGAGAGAAAATACGCAATAAATTATGGAGTCCATTTTCAACTATTAACCCTTGTGTACCTGAAAAATTTGCAGCAAATACAAAAATGTAATTTTTACCACTAAAATGTCATATTTCCATGTCTCAATGTTATAAAATTCTGTGAACATATGGGTTCAAAATACTCACTACACCCCTACATGAATTCTTTAGGCAGTGCAGTTTCTAATATGGGGTCACTTGTGGGGGATTGTGCTGTTCTGGCACCTCAAGGGCTCAGCTAATGGAGCCCACAATCTATTCAAACAAAATCTGCATTCTAAAAGTCAAGTAGCGCTCCTTCCCATCCGACCCCTGCTGTGTGCTCAAACAGTAATGTAGAACCACATATTGGGTACTGCCACATTCGGGAGAAATTGCATAAAAAAATATGGGGTCCAATTTCTCCCATTACCACTCGTGTAAATTATAAATTTGGTGCTAAAACAGTATTTTAATGGAAAAAAAAACTATTTTTTGTTCTCACATCTAAATGTTATAAAGTTTTGTGAATCACTTGTAGGGTAAACATGCTCAGTATACCCCTAAATTAATTCCTTAATTAGTTTCCAAAATGGGGTCACTTGTGGGGGCGTTTCTGCCAGGGCTGTGGAGTCGGTAAGCCAAACCTCTGACTACGACTCCAACTCCGATTCCTCAATTTCCATGACACCGACTCCCTCATACATGGCTCATGTTTAAGTGATAAATTTACTGTAGCACAGATTCATCTCAGCTAAAAGTCTAGACCCTTAGATCAGGAATAAGACATTTCATAACTTTCCCAAATTCTTATGAAAAATAATATTCCCCATAAACTGCATTGAACTACTGTACCTAATTTATTATATAGTTTAGGAGTTGGAGTTGGTCCATTTTATACCGACTCACCAAAATGGACTCCGACTTCACAGCCCTGTTTAGCGCTAATACCAGGCACCGGGTGCTGACAACTGTCCTCATCCTTGTCTGGTCTTCCTGCGACCTGCAAGACCAGGCAACGCTGATGATAAAAAAAACAACAACTGTGGACTCCCCCCATATATTTTATCCCCTTAGTGAGCAAGCCAATTTTGACCTTAGAGGGGTTGTTCACTACATTTTATTACCCCCCCCCCAATGCATTCCCCCGGGTCAAGATGTCAACCGTGTGTCATCAGTGTGCATGTGTGTCATCAGTATGCACGTGTGCGGCATGCACGCATATCCTTCCTACATGTCTGCAAGTTTTTCACACGGACACGTCGTGCATGTGAAAAAACTGACATTCATGCACCACCATTGAATACAATGGGTGTGCGTGTGTCCGTATTTGCAGTCCTTAAAAAGTGGATGTGTGAAGGTAGCCTAACACATATACTTCACATTCTGTGTGTAAATAGTCAGCACATCTATACTACAGATATGCAACCACCACATATACTCTATGGATTACAGTTAGGTCCATATATATTTGGACAGAGACAACATTTCTAATTTTGGTTCTAGACATTACCACAATGAATTTTAAACAAAACAATTCAGATGCAGTTGAAGTTCAGACTTTCAGCTTTCATTTGAGGGTATCCACACTAAAATTGGATGAAGGGTTTAGGAGTTTCAGCTCCTTAACATGTGCCACCCTGTTTTTAAAGGGACCAAAAGTAATTGGACAATTGACTCCAAGGTTATTTCATGGACAGGTGTGGGCAATCCCTACGTTATGTCATTCTCAATTAAGCAGATACAAGTCCTGGAGTTGATTTGAGGTATGGTGCTTGCATTTGGAAGGTTTTGCTGTGAAGTAAACATGCGGTCAAAGGAGCTCTCCATGCAGGTGAAACAAGCCATCCTTAAACTGCAAAAACAGAAAAAACCCATCTGAGAAATTTATACAATATTAGGAGTGGCAAAATCTACAGTTTGGTACATCCTGAGAAAGAAAGAAAGCACTGGTGAACTCATCAATGCAAAAAGACATGGGCGCCCACGGAAGACAACAGTGGTGGGTGATTGCAGAATAATCTCCTTGATGAAGAGAAACCCCTTCACAACAGCCAACCAAGTGAACAACACTCTCCAGGAGGTAAGCGTATCAATATCCAAATCTATTATAAAGAGAAGACTTGGTTTCTTTGGACAGATGAAACCAAGATCAACCTCTACCAGAATGATGGAAAGAGAAAAGTATGGCGAAGGCGTGGTACAGCTCATGATCCAAAGCATACCACATCATCTGTAAGGCTGTGTACCCACGTGGCGTTTTTCAAGCGTTTATGCTGCGGAATTTCCGCAGCGCAAACGCTTGTAAAATGCTAGGTAATCCGCACCCCATGGTCCCCAAGGGGATTCCGCATGTTCTATGCACATGCTGCGGATTTTTCCGCAGCGTTTATGCTGCGTACAAAAATCCGCAGCATGTCATTTAATTTTGCGGAAGCGCAGCGGAACTCCCGCCATTGACTTGCATTGAGACGCACAGAAACCGCGACTGTACATTTTTACAAGCGGCTTCTATGCGTCTCTATGTGCGGATGGTACCCAGTTCTGGAGGTGAGGAGACTCTCATCCAGACCTGGGTACCATTGTACCTGTAAAAAAAGAATAAAATAACAAATAAAGTTTATACTCACCTGTCCGGAGGCTTCTCTCTGAATGCCAGCAGCGCTGAAGGACCTGCGGTGACGTCACAGTCATGTGACCGCAGGCCCTTCACCGCTGTGTCTCGCGATATGCCGGCAGCCGGGAACCAGACAGGAACGAGCGCTGCAGCACACACCGGGGCCTCGGGGGTGAGTATAGCTTTATTTGTTTTAATTTTTACGGTTCACACTGTATAAATCCATGCTGTTTGCATGGATTTATACAGTGTGACCTAGTTGTCAAGCACTTTCCAAGTGATGCTATCGCCTGGAAAGTGCTTGTCAATCTGCATGCGGAAACGCATGTGAACCCGCATGTGGATCCGCATGTATTCTGCAGGAAAAACGCATGCACAATCTGCATGCGTTTTTTTCTGCCAGGGAGATGCAGAAATGCTGCAGAAATTTTCTGCTTTATTTCTGCATCGTGGGCACATAGCCTTAAACATGGTGGAGGCAGTGAGATGGCTTGGGCATGCATGGCTGCCAGTGGCACTGGGTCACTAGAGTTTATTGATGATGTGACACAGGACAGAAGCAGCCGAATGAATTCTGATGTATTCAGAGCCATACTGTGTGCTCAGATCCAGCCAAATGCAGCCAAACTGATTGGTCGTCGTTTCATACTACAGATGGACAATGAACCAAAACATAAAGCCAAAGCAACCCAGGAGTTTATTAAAGCAAAGTAGTGGAATATTCTTGAATGGCCAAGTCAGTCACCTGATCTCAACCCAATTGAGCATGCATTTCACTTGTTAAAGACTAAACTTCAGACAGAAAGGCCCACAAACAAACAGCAACTGAAAACCACGGCATTGAAGGCCTGGCAGAGCATCAGAAAGGAGGAAACACAGCGTCTGGTGATGTCCATGAGTCCAAGACTTCAGGCAGTCATTGCCAACAAAGGGTTTTCAACCAAGTACTAGAAATGAACATTTTATTTACAATTATTTAATCTGTCCAATTACTCTTGATCCCTTTAAAAACAGGGTGGCACATGTTAAGGAGCTGAAACTCCTAAACACTTCATCCAATTTTAATGTGGATACCCTCAAATGAAAGCTGAAAGTCTGAACTTCAACTGCATCTGAATTGTTTTGTTTAAAATTCATTGTGGTAATGTCAAGAACCAAAATTAGAAAAATGTTGTCTCTGTCCAAATATATATGGACCTAACTGTAAATCAGTATTTTTTTAAGAGAAAATCAGGAGTGAAACAAACAGATAAAATCTATCTTGGAGAGTCCTGCTCCGACTCCTGATTTTGGCTTACAAATTCCTGACCCAAATCCAGGCCAAAATCTGTCTGTGAAAGTGTCCACAGGATGGCGGCAGTAATATGGGACCGTGTTTTAATGATTTCTCCCACAGTCCCTGCAGCAGCTTCAGACGCGCAGTAACAGATGTGATACCAGGGGCGAGGGGTGACACCTGCTGCAATCCTTGTATACTGCGGCCATTGTACTGGGGTCCTAGAAAGTTATACCACAGGGAAGGCAGTGGAGAGAGGAATACGGACACGGATCATTGACACTTATCTGTCACTTTGTGATTTACTGATCTCAGGCTCCGCAGGAAAAGCTCATCACAATCTTCCATCTGTGGCCTGGAGAAAATGCTGCTCTTTTTCGGCGTCTAAGGGGAGGACACATCTGCCAGTGAGACGATTGCTCTGCTCAAGTGATCGGCTGCAGCTGGTGCGAGTGGAGGATCAAGCGATGTCATAAGGCAGAAGGCGATGAGGTGAAGAGAGAATCCCAGGACCAGCAGAGCAATTCATTATTGTCACTGCTTTGAAAACATCTTCATTTTCTTTGTAATCTGGAATAAATATTTATTTAGAAACTTCTCTCTGATAGAACAACCACCCGAGATATACCCAGCACAGGATGTGCCCCGGAATCTCTACTATAGTGCACATGATATAATTTATATATGTACTTCATGGTACAAATGGTGACAAGACCACTACCTGCAGCCACCAGTAGAGGGAGCGCCGGAGCGAGCTGCATAAAGCCGCACATTACATGTCCTGTGAATACATTTACCTGGCGGTAGATGGTGCAGTTTTAAAAACATGAGTAAACAAAGTCACCAACTGTCGCGGGCCAGCGCTGGCCGCCAGTCTCCTTCCCCCGGCTCCAGCACAGTGACGGCCGAGGGGGGCAGGCGCCCTCTAACATCGCCCTATGCCCGCCCCCCGCCATCGGTACCCCCTGCGGTGTCAGCTTCGTCCGGTACAGAAGCTGTCGTCCGTCATCTCTTCAGCATGCAGGGTACTTCTGGCAGTTGGATTCCGGTGTCACGCAGGGGACGTCGGGCAGCGAGTTGCCGTCACTGCAGGGCGCGCAGAGACACGTGATCGCAGAGGAGCCGGAGGCTGCGGTGCACCCGGGGGCTGGATCAGGGTTGTGGCTATATCCCAGTGCGGTGAAGGGCCTGGTTCTTCTGGCCACTAGGATTTATCCTGCCCTATATAACAATGCTGAATCCCACTGCGCTGCAGGACACTTATTGTATATAGATATACTAGATGGTGGCCCGATTCTAACGCATCAGGTATTCTAGAACATGTATGCGGCCGACCAGGAGCAATCAGCAGAGCGATGTTTAAATTTGGCGCCAATATCGGTGATTGGTCGCGGCCGCGACCAATCAGCGAACCTTGTTAGTGAGGACCGGAGAGCGTGTTTAAATTTGGCACCAAAATCGCTGATTGGTCCTGGCCGCGACCAATCAGCAGAGCGGTGTTTAAATTTGGCGCCAATATCGCTGATTGGTCCCGGCCGCGACCAATCAGCAGAGCGTTGTTTAAATTTGGCGCCAATATCGCTGATTGGTCACGGTACTTCCGCTGCAAGCAGCCGGGAGATGGGCGGCTGCTCGCAGCCGAAGTATCCCGACCGGCGGCGCTGGTTCCAGGTCCTCCGTTCACACTTGCCGTCGGGAGATCAGTGGCCCAAGCCGCTGATCTCCCGACGGTAGCCGCATGGAGGTCAGTGGCGCTGCCCGACGCTCATCTCCCGGCTGCATCGCCGCTGACCTCTGTGCAGAGCGGTGTTTAAATTTGGCGCCAATATCGCTGATTGGTCCCGGCCGGGACCAATCAGCGAATCGTATTACTGAGGACCGGGCAGCGCCGCTCATCTCCCGGCTGCATCGCCACTGACCTCCGTCCGGCAGATGAGCCGCTAACGGCCGCCATCTTTTTCTGAAATCCCGCGTCGCCGACTGGCCGCGGCCGGACCAATCAGCGACGCGGGATTTCCTGGACAGACAGATGGGATAAGACGATTATATATATTAGATATGAATCCTGTAATGTTATTTTTTGCAGTAATGTTGAGGCGCGGACTAGATAGGACGTCTGATCACAGATATTTATTTTTATGGGATGTTTATATGCAGGAATTTTCCTTCTGATTTCGGTCTGTACAATATCCTGCTCTGATCACAACCACATCCCGTTTCATTTACTGGTAATCATTTTTGTGGATCACACGGCCACAGATTTTTTCCATGCATGCACCTAGGGGTGTTTTAACCCTCGGGTGACTTTCCGTTTTTTTTTCATTTTAATTTTTTTCCTCCTCGTAACTTTTTTATTTTTCTGTCCACATCGGCGTTTTTTTTTTGTTGTTTTTTTTTGGGGTGGGACGTTTTTATTGATACCATTTTGGCGTAGCTACGGTTTTTTGATCGCCTCTTATTGCATTTTATTGCAATGTTGTGGCGGCCAAAAAAACGGAATTCTGGCATTTCAATTTTTTTCTCGTTATGCCGTTTAGCGATCCGATTAATTTATTTTATATTTTGATAGGTCAGACCTTTCTGAACACCGCAATTCCAAATTTGTGTATTTTTTCTTGTTTTTTTAATGGAGCAAAAGGGATATTTGTTTTTTTTTTCTTATATTTTTATGACATATGATGTAACTGCATCATATATGTTGTGAAGGGGTTAATACTATAAAGGCCCAATGCACCAGGTTCTTCCTCCCTCTAGGATTTAGCCTGCTATATATAAGAAAGCTAAATCCCAGTGGTTGATTTCATGGTGTTTTTATTTGAAGTAAATTGATTTTTTAAAGGGAATTTGTCACCACCTGGGAGTTATCAGACCTCTACTATGGGCATACAGGTGATAGAAATGTAAATCTATACTTACCTGTATGGCCCATATTAGAGGTCTGCTTGCTTTTTTTTTTAATAAAATCAGGATGACGGGAGGAAGTGGAGACCAAACCTTATTGTTGCGCACCCTGGAGGTCACTGGAGCGGAAGTCACATTGCTTTAGTTCATGTGAAGCACCTGAAGGGGTAATAAACTTCTTGATCTGTGTGTCATGTATGCTAAATTACGTCATGGCAGGTCCTCACACCACCGCAAGCCGTACAAGATACCGGACGCATCGCTGAGGAGGCCGGGGGACATCGGAAGGTAAGTATAATCTTTATTTTTTATTTTGAATTCTTTTTTTTTACAGATACTATGGTACCCGGGTCTGGAAGAGAGTCTCCTCTTCTCCAGACCCGGGTACCATCCGCACATCGAAACGCTTAATATCCGCATGTGTACGTCTAGTGAATGCAAGTCAATGGCGGCAATTACGCTGCGTGTCCGCAAAATTAATGGACATGCTGCGTATTTTTCCGCAATGATAATCCGAAGTGGAAATTTCCGCAGCATGTGCACAGCACATGCGGATTATCATTGGGGAAAACGGGGCACGTATTACCAAGCATTTAAGAGTTTTCGCTGTGGAAATTCCGCGGCAAAAACACTTGTAAAACGCATAGTGGGCATGCAGCCTTAGTTGGCAGTAAGGCCTGAGATGCTAATTTCGCAACGCTACTAATTGACAGCTGCAGTTCTGAGAATTACATGCACTCTAGGAGATGGATTGTACAGCAGCTGAAGCCAATTAGGTAAGATCAGGTAGCTGGGACTCTGCTTACACCAGGTGCTATACACACACATTTCCAGGAGTAACAACAGAGGAACTGCACAAAACTGAGTCCACAGGCATTATACATTAAGTTTCAGAACGTCATAATTCTGTACATGATATGCATGAAAGACAATCAAAGAAGAAATACTTGTTAGCAATAAATATCATTAACAGAAAAAAACACCATGATATCGACCTATATGTTATACTTCTAATAGTCTACTAAAATAAAAAGGAGACATCAGCCGCCCACATAGAACTTACATGACTCAATCAACAAGGACCCTAAACCCAGACTCATCACTGAACCTTTATATTGTGAAAGCGGTCACGACTGCATGGACTATTAGGTCAATTGCTAGAATGACCATCAGGCTACGTTTACTCGATCAGTATTTTACATCAGTATTTGTAAACCAAAACCAGATTTTGGCTTACAAATACTGATGTCATATACTGACCAAATACTAAACGTGTGAACGTGGTCTAAAAATAAATATGTGAATGCAGAGCTATTGAATCATGTATGTGCCTTTAGGCAATGTTTACACAGTGCTTTTTTGCAGCATTGTTTCCTGCACAAAAAACAATGTTGGCAGGAAAAACGCTGCATACATTATGTGCTTTTTTTGATGCATTCATTTGAATAGATAAAAAATCCAGCAAAAATGCCGAAAGAATTTAAACACTGTGGCTGTAAGATGAACGCATAGTTGCTCAAAAACGCAAAGAAGAAAAAACTGCAAATGAAATTTTAGAAATCACATTTATTTTGCTACTATTGTAAAATGCTGCATTTTTTTCAAACACAAAAAAGCATGGAAAAAGCAGCAAAAATGCTGTGTGAACAATCTCTTATTAGGATTCCAGGTGTCAAAATACTGTTGTCCGATAACCCAGGACTAGGGGCTTCTACCCTGTCCCTAACGTTAGGGGCGCCCTAGCTATCTCTGCTCCCCAGGTTACTTCTGACGGTGAAGAGGCCGGGGCCACGTACCTTTCTTTACCCCTGAATCAACCCTTATCTGTCCCCTCCCCACCCAGGGAGGTGGGGAGGAATAGTGTATGCAAATACACAAACCAGATAAACAAGGAAAATACCAAACAAACAAAATATGCACTGACAGACAACAGAGGAAACACTGAAGGGAAAACAAAAATAGAAGACAACAGGACTATGCACACAGCCAAAATACCAAGAAACAGTCACAGTACAACTCTACTTATACGTCTCTACCGAACAAAGAATCCTCCACTCCTCACCAGGCAGTACAAGACTTAACCCTGGCAATCCAGATTGCCAGAGCAGATACTATATAGGAGAGGGAAGTGGCTGATACTGCACAGCTGAGAACTTCCAAGAAGGAAGCTACAGAGACTCAAGGTTGAGCAGTTTAACTCCTGCACTGCTGAAAGAAGCCAGCACAATTTAATAAGACAGAGACATGCTTCTATTAAGTCCAGGAGTGCGGGAACTCAGATGCTGCGGTCTTCTGGCTCCTCTCTGTCGCGGTAAACCCGTGAAACCAGGTATGTTTGGTTTTTAAAGATGTGGTAGAAAACACATTAAAAAATTCATATAAACTGGCAGTGTTTCTAACACCAAAAATATTACTCCAGTCTATGACTGGAGTAAAATTTCTGGCACGGTGAACAGAGGTGCCTCAGTAAATGTGCCAAATTCAATAAGTGGTTTGTGCCTCTTAAGGAATTTGGCACATCTTATTCCTTCACTCCCCTCATTAAGGCTGGCATACAAAACACCAGTTTTAATGAATTGGGGCCTTTATATGAAATAGAGTACTATACTAAGCTATTACAAAACACAAAAAAAATTGAAATACTGTAAACCAGAAAAATCAGGACAAAAGTACATCCTTTTTGGCTCTGCTTATTGAGTGCAGCCCTAGGCAGGGAAGTAACTCCAATTGGTTCAGGGGTTGCAGTCTCACGCAGGCCATGGAGTCTAAGGGGCTCAAACCTCCTTTACGCCCATATGAGAAGACCAATACTATTACAGGCCCATGATTGCTAGGGGCCCTGTTGGAGATTTTGCATTGGGACCCCTGAACTTCAATTTATATCACTGGCCCTATGGATATATTTAGTGTGGTTGATAGCTTGTATGTAAAAAAACAACAACTCCTAAGTGAAGACAACTAGCTTGATGTGAACATCACCTAATTTCTGAGCCCATCCACAAAATTAAGAGGCCATCTCAAATTGCAGCTGCCATGAGCAATAATCAATAGGAGCGTCTCATCCCGTCACCGTGTCACTTCTGGTACCCCTGCCAACTGAACATAGTTCAGCTCTGCTTCATGGACACTTGTCATTTTGTGACCACATTAATATTTTTCCAGTAAATACTGTAGGAAGTTGGCACTTCTATACCTGTGTGAATATCTGTTCTGACAATGATGAACTTCAGGACAAACTCTGCAACCAGGAAGATTTAGAAGCTACTAATTAGTGCACAATATAGGAGACCTGCTTGTCAAATCTGTGTCCAGACGCTTTGTGGAGTGACCTTCCTAAACTCTTAGAACACTGAGTTGTCCAGTCATTTTTGTTTATTTATCTACCATAAAAATAAGTAGATGAACAGATGACCTCAGACTGCACAGAATGCAGGACTCACTGCTACACAATGGTACACTGACAACAGCAGCCAGGGGACCCATTTTATGACCTACCAGAGCAGCCCACCGGGCATCTGCCAGATAAGGCAGATTATCAGTGTGGACCTGGTATAGGCTCAACTTGTTTCTTTTCTTGAGGTTTGTCTCACTACAGAGATGACTAGAATGGAGTTACTGCATTAAGGTTCAAGATTTCTGGGCACACAGAATAAGGACGTCCTCCACACAGCAACTCCATTCTAGCTATCTCACTACAGAGATGACTAGATCGGAGTTACTGCACGGAGGTTCATGATTTCTGCACCGCCAGTACTGTTTATCATGGCTCATTCAGATATCCATACACACCTCGGAATGCAATGCACGTACTGGCCGCGGGTCTCCCGACTCAAGCATGAGCCTTCATATATTTCTATGAGGCTGTCATGCTCTGGTTGGCAGAGCCTCGGCAAGTCCATACATTGCATTCTGAGATCAGACTGAGGTGCATGGACGTCTGAATTAGCCCTTACACAGATTACTCTAAGGCTATGTTCACACACGTGTTTTTTTCTGCTGCAAATCTGCTAACTTTTCTCTGGCAGGAAAACAGCTGAGTAAAAAACGTGCGTATTGGTTGAGTTTTTTTGCTGCGTATTTTTGTCCACCCATTACTTCCTATTGGTGAAAATATGCAGCAAAAAAGCAGGTGCGTTTTCTGCTGCAGAAACGCTGAAAGAAGTGACACGCTCTATTTTCCAAATACACAAGCAAGGCAGAAAATATGTGACGCGCCCCTGGGCCTGTGTCGCGCTGCGTTGCGCACGCGGGAGCTTACCGGAGCCGGATCTCTTGAGGGTTGTAGTCTCGTGGCGGTGATCCGGTCCGTGTCCAGGGAGTCAGACTAAGTGGCGCTGTATTAGCGGTAGATGTTGGACGACTACGCCACCCGTTGAGTACAGCTAAGGAGCTGCCGCTGCAGGGCAGACCGCTGAGGCCGGTGGTAGGATTGTGCAGCGTGATAGTATAACCCCCAACGGGAGGGGTATGGCCTCAGGGCAGCCGACGTGGATGATGGAGGTAGCAGGAACCACTCGGAGACGGTACGGTGTAGTTCAGGGTCTTTACTGGTGACAAAGATAGACCCTCCCGGAGTACTGGCTAGCGATTGGGGCCTGGTCAGTCCTTGAGCAGATGGGATCTCCCCTGGCCAGGCGGAGTTGTAGGCCTCCCAAACTAACGATACTCTTCCGGCTACCTTGCTAGAGGCGGGTATAAGTAGCCTACGTCCCTGAGTGTACCGTGTGGTGCTCACCCGTATGGCCGGTGACTCGGGGCCTTCTAGTAGCTTCCGCTCCAAGACGGCGGTGCTGGTCCCACGCGTGTGACCGTGCCTTCGGGTTTCTGGGCCAGAGGACCTGCAATCCCCTGCCGGTCGGTTTCTGCTGCTGGATAGGAGTTAGTCCCCACAGCCTCGGACTCCGGGTCCGGTGATAACTTTTCAGTCAGGGCGAGCTCTGCAGCTGCCAGCCCCTGACTCCTTGTAGTACTGCTCCCACAGAGCTCCTGATGTTCTTTTCCTATATCTGCTTCTCTGTCTCTACTTCTTCTCTACTCACTAACCCTGCCTCAGCCCTAGGTTTATCTAGGGGAAGTTCTTCCCCTCCCAGGACTGGGCAGGAGGTGTGGCATGCACAGGATCCCTGACCAAGAGACCTCCCACCTGCTCTCAGACATAACATTGCTTGTTACTGTGGAAACCAGACCCCTGGGGTGCCACATTCCCCCCTAGTGAAATTTAGTACTCCGGGACTAAACATATTTTTTTGTAAAACATAACAAGTAAAAACAGAAACAGTACAATAAAGAAAACACATAAAGATGGTTACGGCGTGTCCGCAACCGGGTGCAGTCTTTGAAGGAAACAAAGGTGTCCATTTCACCAAAACAGGGAGACGTAACCAGGTAGGGGTCTGTCCTGCCCCGAGTCCTTAACAGTCTTTTAGTCCATCCTGGGTTACGCTCCACTAACTGTACAAAGGATTCCCGGTAAATCCACCAAGGACTCCTATAAATTACTAGAAACACATAATTATTTACAGGATATGGCCGCTCTCAGTCCTCGGCCAGTGGGGATAAGGATTGGCTGCTCACAGTCCTCAGCCTGGTAAGGGATAGGGGATGGCTGCTCACAGTCCTCAGCCTGGTAAGGGATAGGGACACACGGGGAACAATTTACTAATCCCAACGGGGACCATATTTTAATTAGCAGCAGTCCTTGTACCCTAACGGGTAACTATGTACAGCTCTTTATTCACGCTACTTCCCTTCAGTAGCTATGTCCTCTTTGTGCTCCCTCCTGAGGGTAGTCCTCAGACCCGTCCGGGTCCTCTTGGCTTTCCTCGTATTGGTAGTACTGCAGCTCCTCCTCGGTTAGCTGGGTTAGTATCTCTGCGACAGTCCTCCTCCCAGGTGGCCAGGACTTTACCTCCCTTTGGGCTGCCCCGGTTAATTGGGCCACCAGGATGCTCACTTTTTGCTCCTCTGTGAGGGGGTACACCTGGAAGAGGCTATCCAGCTTTTCTCTAAAGTCATGCAGGGTATGTGACTCCCCTGAGTACTGGGGTAGCCAGGCTGCCCCCGGGATATAGGGCATGGTGAAAGGCATGACCGCAACAGCGGTGGCGCTGGCGGGGGTTGAAGCGGTGAAGCTCTCCTCCGAATCCGACATCCTTCTCCCCCCTAGTGGACCGTGGCCTACCTTGCGATGATCCTCTTCCATAGGCCGCGGCTCCGCAGTGGATCGTCAGGGTTGAGGACCTTCCGTCGCGCTCCTGTGACGTCGGCGTCTGCTGGGCTCCTTCCAGGACCTTACGCAACGTCCGGACGTGAGGCGGGGCTTCAGTTCTCGCGCGCTTTCGGAGTCCACGCCCCTCTTCTTCCCGCGCGGCGTCCTCAAGATGGCGTCCAATGGCGGGAAAACTCCACGTATGGCGGGAAGAAGGCCGAAGATGGCGTCGGATGGCGGGAAAACTCCACCGATGGCGGGAAGGAAGCGGAAGATAGCGCCGGATGGCGGGAATCTTCACCACAGGTAAGTTTGAACAGTCTTTTTCAGGCACGCAGTACCCGGTGGTTGCGGGCACGAAATCCTGCCGACTACGCCAAAAGTTGACGCGCCCCTGGGCCTGTGTCGCGCTGCGTTGCGCACGCGGGAGCTTACCCGGAGCCGGATCTCTTGAGGGTTGTAGTCTCGTGGCGGTGATCCGGTCCGTGCCCAGGGAGTCAGACTAAGTGGCGCTGTATTAGCGGTAGATGTTGGACGACTACGCCACCCGTTGAGTACAGCTAAGGAGCTGCCGCTGCAGGGCAGACCGCTGAGGCCGGTGGTAGGATTGTGCAGCGTGATAGTATAACCCCCAACGGGAGGGGTATGGCCTCAGGGCAGCCGACGTGGATGATGGAGGTAGCAGGAACCACTCGGAGACGGTACGGTGTAGTTCAGGGTCTTTACTGGTGACAAAGATAGACCCTCCCGGAGTACTGGCTAGCGATTGGGGCCTGGTCAGTCCTTGAGCAGATGGGATCTCCCCTGGCCAGGCGGAGTTGTAGGCCTCCCAAACTAACGATACTCTTCCGGCTACCTTGCTAGAGGCGGGTATAAGTAGCCCACGTCCCTGAGTGTACCGTGTGGTGCTCACCCGTATGGCCGGTGACTCGGGGCCTTCTAGTAGCTTCCGCTCCAAGACGGCGGTGCTGGTCCCACGCGTGTGACCGTGCCTTCGGGTTTCTGGGCCAGAGGACCTGCAATCCCCTGCCGGTCGGTTTCTGCTGCTGGATAGGAGTTAGTCCCCACAGCCTCGGACTCCGGGTCCGGTGATAACTTTTCAGTCAGGGCGAGCTCTGCAGCTGCCAGCCCCTGACTCCTTGTAGTACTGCTCCCACAGAGCTCCTGATGTTCTTTTCCTATATCTGCTTCTCTGTCTCTACTTCTTCTCTACTCACTAACCCTGCCTTAGCCCTAGGTTTATCTAGGGGAAGTTCTTCCCCTCCCAGGACTGGGCAGGAGGTGTGGCATGCACAGGATCCCTGACCAAGAGACCTCCCACCTGCTCTCAGACATAACATTGCTTGTTACTGTGGAAACCAGACCCCTGGGGTGCCACATATGCAGCAAACAAAAAGCAACATGTGTGAACAGAGAATTCTGGTTTCTCATAAACTTTGCTAGTACTGCTAGACGCAGCTGAAAATTTGCATAAAAATCTGCTGCAAAATATGCAGCAAAACACAACATGTGTGAACATAGTCTAAGGCTTCCATACACACAAAGCTAAAGTCGGCAGGATCAGCAAACAATCTGACGTGTATTCGGGCTTCCTACCTCTCCCTTGATAACTGATGTCAGGGGAGAGAAGGATCTGGCGCATTGGAATTCCAGTAGTTGATCCTCTTGTTCTCTCTGAAGATAAGCTGCCACCAGAGGAGCTCGCCATCTGCTCTCTAATAGAGAGCACAAGAACGTTTGGCTAAGCACTCCTGTATGATAGTCATGAGAGACCATTCCACGAAAGGATTGTAAGAATTGGGTGTTTATGGGCCTTAAAGGGTTTGTGTAGTGAAAACAAGTTACCACTGATCCAAGACAAAGGAGAAAACTTGCTGATCAATGAGTGTCCAACTCACACTGCTTGGAAAAATGGGGAAATACAATGGGGAATTACAGAATTAGGCCTCTTTCACACGTCCGGATATTTCCGATACTGGAAAAAACAGTACTAGAGATATCAGTGTCCGTGTGTGTGATACGTGTGGCAGCCATGTGCCGCATCAGTATCACAAGTATCAGCGCCTGGGAATCAGCGTACAGTGAGCGCTGTTCCCAAGTGCTGGATGCTCAATACTGCCCTCATCATTGCCTCCTGCTTGCGCTGCGATCAGCGTTAGCAAGGGACAATGATGAGAGTAGTATTCCGCTCCCGCTGTGTCCTGGTGTAAAAATAAGAATCAAATTTAAAAAATCCTTATACTCACCTGTCAGATGTCCCCCGCTGTAATCCATCTGACCGCTCACGCTGGGGAGAATGACTCGCTGCAGCGAGCGGGCCCTGGACCTCCGCTGAGCTCACTGAGTGGTGTCCTGTCACTCACTGAGCTCAGTGAAGGTTCGGAACTTGCTCGCTGCAGTGAGTCATTCTCCCTGGCTCCTCGTTATGAGCGATCAGGTGGATTACAGCGTGAGACACTTAGGACAGGTGAGTATAATTTTTTATTTTTTATTCTTATTTTAACACTTGCTGGACACAGTGGGGGCTGAATACTACTCTCATCATTGTCCCTTGCAAGCACTGATCACAGCAAGCAGGGGACAATGATGAGGGCAGCTTTCAGAACCCGGCGCTTGGGAACAGCGCTAACGGTACACTGATTCCCAAACGCCGCTATGTGTCACTCTGATGACACACATCATCACTGTGCACGTGTACGGGAAGTTTTGCGGCCAGTGCTGCGAGTAAAAAATGGACAAGTCAGAGTGTTATGCCCAATGACACACAGTCCGAGGAAACACACTGTCATGTGCACAGACCGTTTCATTAAAATGGGTCTACGTGTGTAGGTGTCTCCAGTACGTGTGGAAATGGACACCACATGTACTGGAAACACGGATGTCTGAAACGCGCCTTAAGAATTAGGTTGGATGTCTGACCATTGCTATGTGGCTGCCAGAAAAAAACAGCATCGCTCGAGAACCCCTTAGGGTGATAATGGAGGTCAGACTGAGCATGTGCACTGCTGCTCAATTCTACATGAGATAAAAGTGCTGCATTGTGCCGGATAGGATGAGCGATAAGGGGTTGATTCGGTGAAAACAAGTTCTCTCTACTAGTGAGAACCAGTACTGGTGACAAAGTGGCAAATCAGGGATGTTCATGGGCGGAGCCGATTTTTAGGCGCGAACAAGCCGCAACCCCGAACACGAATTTGAAATGCCGAACAAATTCGCTCAACACTACTCATAACAATGCTATCTAGCATGAGTAAAGATACTATTGATGAGATAAAACAGTATTTTGTATCCACGTACTCTAGATTTGAGTTACTGCAAATTATGTCCTCTGTAACGGGTCTGGGAGGCGGAACCTCTGAGCAACTTATACAAGGGGGCGGTCCTTGTAAGGAAGCGGGTGGCGACCAGGGAAGACAGGCAGGTAGTCACAGCAGGTGACCGGGACAGTCTCTGGGTAAACGGGCAGGAGGTCACAGCAAGTGACCGGGGCAGTCTCTGGGTAAGCAGGTGGTCACAGCATGTGACGGCGGAGCCTCCAGGTAGGCTAACAGGCAGGTAGCAGATGAGCGCTCCCAGGTGAGCGGGCAAGAGTCTCTGGACTGGCAGGTGGTCACAGCATGTGACGGCGGAGCCTCCAGGTAGGCTAACAGGCAGGTAGCAGATGAGCGCTCCCAGGTGAGCGGGCAAGAGTCTCTGGACTGGCAGGTGGTCACAGCACGTGACGGCGGAGCCTCCAGGTAGGCTAGCAGACAGGTAGCAGATGAGCGCTCCCAGGTGAGCGGGCAAGAGTCTCTGGACTGGCAGGTGGTCACAGCACGTGATGGCGGAACCTCCTGGTAGGCTAGCAGGCAGGTAGCAGGTGGGCGCTCCCAGGTGAGCGGGCAAGCTGGTCCATAGACAGACTGACAGGTGTCGGAAGGCAGACCGTCGGACCTCAGGCTAGCAAGCAGGTAAGCGGATAACAGGCAGGAATCAGACAGCAATCTGGCAGGAAACTGGCAGGTAACTGGAAACGGGACCTGAGGGCTGAAGCAGAGTAGGGAACAGTGCAACAACATTGCTCGGGCACCTCCATTTTGGAGGAGGTGCCTTATATATGGTGAAGTCCTCCGGCCATTGGCCGGGGACTCCTTAGGACGGCGCGCGCGGCCCCTTTAAGAGGGGGGGAGCGCGCGCGCCCTAAGCACCGTGGCCGGGAAGGAGCGCGCGCTGCCAGCAGAGCGGGAGGAGGACGCCGGGCTCGGAGCGGAGAGGTGAGGGGAACAGCATCCCTGCCTAGCAGAGGGCAGGGACGCCGACGCTACAGTACCCCCCCTTTAGGCCCCTCCTTTTTTAGGCCAGACAGAAATTTAGTAAGGATGAGAGGGGCATGGATGTTCTCCCGGGGCTCCCACGTTCTCTCTTCAGGACCAAACCCCTTCCAATCTACTAGAAAAAAGGTCTTTCCTCTTACCCTTTTAGTGGCCAGAATGTTCTCTACCTCAAACTCGTTTTCAGCGGAAACCGGAGCAGGAGGCGTACCTGTAGACTTGGAAAAAGAGTTAAGTACCACGGGTTTGAGGAGAGATACATGGAAGGAGTTAGGGATCCGCAAGTTGGCCGGGAGTTTCAATTTATAGGCCACCGGGTTGATCTGACTGATGACCTCCAGAGGACCGATGAACCGAGGCCCTAACTTATAGGAAGGAATCTTGAGCCGGACATACTTGGACGAGAGCCAGACCTTATCCCCTGGACGGAATTGAGGAGGATCCAGACGTTTTTTGTCAGCATGTCTTTTCATACGCTCGGACGACTGAAGGAGTGAGGACCGGGTACTCTCCCACATGGAGGAAAATTTGTTAACAAGAGATTCCGCAGCCGGATTATCCACTGAGGTGGAGATGGGAAATGGGATCCGAGGATGCTGACCGAAGACTACAAAAAAAGGGGATTTGGAGGAAAATTCGCTCTCGTGATTGTTGTAAGAGAATTCGGCCCATGGCAGGAGATCCACCCAGTCAGAATGGTGGGCATTAACGAAGTGCCGGAGGTAACTGGTCAGGATCTGATTGATCCGCTCCACTTGACCATTAGACTGTGGGTGGTAAGCGGAGGAGAAGTCCAGGGTGACGTCTAGCAATTTACAAGTGGCTCTCCAGAAACGTGAGGTGAACTGTACCCCACGATCCGACACGATGTGGAGGGGCAGGCCATGAAGACGGAAGATGTGGCGGATAAAGTCTTTAGCCAGCTCGGGTGCAGACGGGAGGCCTGGCAGGGGAATAAAGTGAGCCATCTTGGAAAAGCGGTCAGCGACCACCCAAATGACCGTACAACCGGCAGAGACGCGTACATCAGTTATGAAGTCCATAGCAATATGCTGCCAGGGGGCAGCAGGCACAGGAAGCGGAAGGAGGCGACCGGCTGGCAGGTGTCTCGGGACTTTGTTACGGGCGCAGGACACACAGGCAGAAACAAAGTCTATTACGTCCTTGTGCAGGGTAGGCCACCAGTAGTGCCGGGTAATAAGCTGGAGGGTCTTTTTCTGACCGGCGTGGCCAGCTAGTTTAGACGAATGGCCCCAGTGTAGGATCTTCTCCCGATCAGGTACTGAAACAAACGTCTTACCGGGAGGGAGACGATTTAGACTCACGGGAGCCACCTGCATTACTCTGGCGGGATCGATGATATGTTTAGGTTCTTCCTCGAGATCGGACACCAGAAAGGATCGGGACAAGGCGTCTGCTTTGATGTTTTTGTCAGCCGGGCGAAAATGAAGAACAAAATCAAAGCGAGCAAAAAACAAGGACCACCGGGCTTGGCGCGGGTTAAGTCTCTGGGCATGCTGGAGGTAAGCCAAGTTATTGTGGTCAGTGTAAATTATTACCGGGTGAAGAGCCCCCTCGAGTAGGTAACGCCACTCCTCCAATGCCAGCTTGATGGCCAATAACTCTCGGTCTCCTATGGAATAGTTGCGCTCAGAAGAGGAGAAGAGTTTGGAGAAGAAGCCACAAGTTACCATTCTCCCGGAAGACGATTTTTGGGTAAGTACCGCTCCGGCTCCAGAGGAGGAGGCGTCAACTTCCAGGAAGAACTGCCTGTTGCCGTCCGGGCGATGCAGCACCGGGGCGGAAGAGAAGGCCTGTTTTAAGGAAAGAAAGGCCTCCTCTGCTTCGGGCGGCCACTCTCTGGGATTAGTGCCCTTACGGGTGAGCGCGGAAATTGGGGCAGTCCGGGAAGAGAAGTGCGGTATGAAGAGGCGGTAGTAGTTGGCGAAGCCCAGGAACCGCTGAATAGCCTTCAACCCCTCCGGTCGAGGCCATTTCTCGATGGCAGACAGTTTCTCTGGATCCATTCGGAGGCCGGTCTGAGAAATAATGTAGCCCAAAAACGGAAGCGAGGTCTCCTCAAAGAGGCACTTCTCATATTTAGCGAAGAGGTGATTCTGCCTGAGCAGGACCTGACGAACATCCCTCCGGTGAGTCTGGAGATCCGGAGAGAAGACCAAGATGTCGTCCAGGTACACCACTACGCAGGAGTAGAGAAGGTCCCGGAAGATGTCATTGACCAACTCTTGAAAGACGGCAGGAGCATTACAGAGACCAAAGGGCATTACCAGATATTCATAGTGGCCGTCCCGGGTGTTGAATGCAGTCTTCCATTCATCCCCCTGACGGATACGGACCAGGTTGTACGCCCCACGGAGGTCCAGTTTGGTGAAGATTCTAGCCCCCCTCAGACGATCAAATAACTCCGGAATGAGCGGAAGGGGGTACTTATTCTTCACCGTGATCTGGTTAAGGCCTCTATAGTCTATACAGGGACGGAGAGAGCCGTCCTTCTTTTTAACGAAAAAGAAGCCTGCTCCCGCCGGGGAGGTAGATTTCCAGATGAATCCCCGGGCCAGATTCTCCTCAATATATTCGGACATCGACCGGGTCTCAGCAGCGGACAATGGGTAAATACGCCCACGGGGAGGCGTAGTACCGGGTAACAGGTCGATAGGACAGTCGTATGGTCTATGAGGGGGTAATGTCTCTGCCTCCTTTTTATTAAAGACATCAGCAAATGACCAATAAGGAATCGGAAGTCCAGGTAGATTAGTTGGGGTAGGAGAAGGACGGACGGGATGAACGGGAACCAAACAAGTCTTATGGCAGTCCTGTCCCCAACGAAGGACTTCTCCGGTCTTCCAGTCAAGCACGGGTGCATGTTTCTGGAGCCAAGGTAGGCCTAGTAAGAGGGCGTGAGAGAGTCCAGGCAGAGCATGAAAAGAGATGCTCTCAGAATGCAGCATTCCCACCTGCAGAGTAATGGATTCGGTGATGAGTTGGATGGGACGTGGTAAGAGGCCCCCATCCACGGCAGCGACAGATAAGGGTACAGCCAGAGGTTTGGTGGGAATGCGGTGTTTTTCTACCAGGGACTGTGAAATAAGATTCCCGGCTGCTCCAGAGTCAAGTTGGGCTAGTTCGAAAAAACGGTTCTCCCCGCAGATAATTGAGACTGACAGCAGCAGAGATGGAGAGGATTTATTCTTGTCTAGGTCGACCTCTCTGAGCGAACCTAGACACAGGCGTTTCCCGACCTCTCCGGGCAGGTACGGATCCGGTGCTCCTTGCAACCACAGTAGAAGCAGCTCCCCTCGGCACGGCGTAAGTCCTGACGGGTTTTGACCATCTTGGTCTGGTCGACCTGCATAGGCTCAGGAGAGTGTACCTGGGGAGAAACGGAGGGAGTGACGGGTTTCTGGAAGGTAGGAGCTAGACGTGGAAACCTCTTCTCACAGGTGACCTCTTTGGCACGCTCCTGGAACCGTAGGTCAATCCGGGTGGCAAGAGTTATTAAGTCATCGAGAGTGGTAGGAATGTCCCGACCGGCGAGTTCATCTTTAATACGGCCGGACAGACCCTCCCAGAAGACAGACACCAGAGCGTCGTTATCTAAGGCCAGCTCCAAGGCAAGGGTACAGAACCGTATGGCATATTGGCCCACGGTGAGACTTCCCTGACGGAGGCGTAGCAGAGACGATGCGGATGAGGTCTTCCGTCCGGGTTCGTCGAAAACTTTCCGGAAAGCCGTGAGAAAGGCAGGCAAGTAGGACACCAGGGGGTCTCCTCTCTCCCATAGAGGATTTAGCCAAGCCAGTGCCTCCCCCGTGAGATGGGACATGATGAAGGCTACTTTGGCCCGGTCAGAGTTAAACTGGTGGGACAGGAGTTCAAAGTGCAGGGTGCACTGGTTTATGAAGCCCCGAGCCAGAGCGGAGTCGCCTCCGAAGCGAGGAGGTGCAGAAAGCCGGGGTCCGGAGCAGGATACCATGGTATTGGTGGGCAGCGGAGCTGCCGGGTTGCGAGTCAAGACACTAGCGGTGGTTGCTGGTGGAGCAGTCAGAGTGTCCAGGCGAGAATTGACATTCCGCAGGTGACTCAGGATGGACTCCTGTTGGGACCTCTGACGGGACAGTTCATGACAAAGGTCCGAGAGCGAGGGAGCTTGGGTGCCACCGGGTTCCATGGCCCGAGCAAACTGTAACGGGTCTGGGAGGCGGAACCTCTGAGCAACTTATACAAGGGGGCGGTCCTTGTAAGGAAGCGGGTGGCGACCATGGAAGACAGGCAGGTAGTCACAGCAGGTGACCGGGACAGTCTCTGGGTAAACGGGCAGGAGGTCACAGCAAGTGACCGGGGCAGTCTCTGGGTAAGCAGGTGGTCACAGCATGTGACGGCGGAGCCTCCAGGTAGGCTAACAGGCAGGTAGCAGATGAGCGCTCCCAGGTGAGCGGGCAAGAGTCTCTGGACTGGCAGGTGGTCACAGCACATGACGGCGGAGCCTCCAGGTAGGCTAGCAGACAGGTAGCAGATGAGCGCTCCCAGGTGAGCGGGCAAGAGTCTCTGGACTGGCAGGTGGTCACAGCACGTGACGGCGGAACCTCCTGGTAGGCTAGCAGGCAGGTAGCAGGTGGGCGCTCCCAGGTGAGCGGGCAAGCTGGTCCATAGACAGACTGACAGGTGTCAGAAGGCAGACCGTCGGACCTCAGGCTAGCAAGCAGGTAAGCGGATAACAGGCAGGAATCAGACAGCAATCTGGCAGGAAACTGGCAGGTAACTGGCAGGTAACTGGAAACGGGACCTGAGGGCTGAAGCAGAGTAGTGAACAGTGCAACAACATTGCTCGGGCACCTCCATTTTGGAGGAGGTGCCTTATATATGGTGAAGTCCTCCGGCCATTGGCTGGGGACTCCTTAGGACGGCGCGCGCGGCCCCTTTAAGAGGGGGGAGCGCGCGCGCGCCCTAAGCACCGTGGCCGGGTAGGAGCGCGCGCTGCCAGCAGAGCGGGAGGAGGACGCCGGGCTTGGAGCGGAGAGGTGAGGGGAACAGCGTCCCTGCCTAGCAGAGGGCAGGGACGCCGATGCTACATCCTCCTCCTTGAGAAAAACCAAAAACAAGCAAAATACCCAAATAACTGGAAGTAAATGGATAAATCGCACAGTGCAAAAATAATGATAAATAATAAAGGGTATTTAGTTAACATACAGTACAGACCAAAAGTTTGGACACACTTTCTCATTTAAAGATTTTTCTGTATTTTCATGACTATGAAAATTGTACATTCACACTGAAGGCATCAAAACTATGAATTAACACATGTGGAATTATATACTTAACAAAAAAGTGTGAAACAACTGAAAATATGTCTTATATTCTAGGTTCTTCAAAGTAGCCACCATTTGCTTTGATGACTGCTTTGCACACTCTTGGCATTCTCTTGATGAGCTTCAAGAGGTAGTCACCGGAAATGGTTTTCACTTCACAGGGGTGCCCTTTCAGGTTTAATAAGTGGTATTTCTTGCCTTATAAATGGGGTTGGGACCATCAGTTGTGTTGTGCAGAAGGCTGGTGGATACACAGCTGATAGTCCTACTGAATAGACTGTTAGAATTTGTATTATGGCAAGAAAAAAGCAGCTAAGTAAAGAAAAACAAGTGGCCATCATTACTTTAAGAAATGAAGGTCAGTTAGTGTGAAAAATTGGGAAAACTTTGAAAGTGTCCCCAAGTGCAGTTGCAAAAACCATCAAGCGCTACAAAGAAACTGGCTCACATGAGGACCGCCCCAGGAAAGGAAGACCAAGAGTCATCTCTGCTTCTGAGGATAAGTTTATCCGAGTCACCAGCCTCAGAAATCGCAGGTTAACAGCAGCTCAGATTAGAGACCAGGTCAATGCCACACAGAGTTCTAGAAGCAGACACATCTCTACAACAACTGTTAAGAGGAGACTTTGTGCGGCAGGCCTTCATGGTAAAATAGCTGCTAGGAAACCACTGCTAAGGACAGGCAACAAGCAGAAGAGACTTGTTAGGGCTAAAGAACACAAGGAATGGACATTAGACCAGTGAAAATCTGTGCTTTGGTCTGATGAGTCCAAATTTGAGATCTTTGGTTCCAACCACCATGTCTTTGTGCGACGCAGAAAAGGTGAATGGATGGACTCTACATGCCTGGTTCCCACCGTGAAGAATGGAGGAGGAGGTGTGATGGTGTGTGCTGGTGCTTTGCTGGTGACACTGTTGGTGATTTATTCAAAATTGAAGGCATACTGAACCAGCATGGCTACCACAGCATCTTGCAGCGGCATGCTATTCCATCCGGTTTGTGTTTAGTTGGACCATCATTGATTTTTCAACAGGACAATGACCCCAAACACACCTCCAGGCTGTGTAAGGGCTATTTGACCAAGAAGGAGAGTGATGGGGTGCTACGCCAGATGACCTGGCCTCCACAGTCACTAGACCTGAACCCAATCAAGATGGTTTGGGGTGAGCTGGACTGCAGAGTGAGGGCAAAAGGGCCAACAAGTGCTAAGCATCTCTGGAATTCCTTGAAGATTGTTGGAAAACCATTTCCGGTGACTACCTCTTGAAGCTCATCAAGAGAATGCCAAGAGTGTGCAAAGCAGTCATCAAAGCAAAAGGTGGCTACTTTGAAGAGCCTAGAATATAAGACATATTTTCAGTTGTTTCACACTTTTTTGTTAAGTATATAATTCCACATGTGTTAATTCATAGTTTTGATGCCTTCAGTGTGAATGTACAATTTTCATAGTCATGAAAATACAGAAAAATCTTTAAATGAGAAGGTGTGTCCAAACTTTTGGTCTGTACTATAATTTTGATCAAAATAATGTAAAAGCCATCCCACCACGTCACCGTAACCCTTATGGGACAGTCCTAACTCTAATATTAAAAACCTTACCATTTGTCAAGTGACATGCATATGGATAAGGGCAGAGAGACTGAACCCGTAGTAGAGGCATAGACCTAAGAGGCAGAATGAACCTTTCAGCTCAGACAAAGGGCGGCCACACCCTTAAATGCACTAAAGCACACTAAACTGCAAAGAAAAAACCTAGAAGTCTGAACTGAAACGTAAGTTGATGTGCATGCAAAATGTAAATGCATGTTCACACAAGGCCACCAGACAGAGAAAAAACAAAAACAAGCAAAATACCCAAATAACTGGAAGTAAATGGATAAATCGCACAGTGCAAAAATAATGATAAATAATAAATGGTATTTAGTTAACATAATTTTGATCAAAATAATGTAAAAGCCATCCCACCACGTCACGGTAACCCTTATGGGACAGTCCTAACTCTAATATTAAAAACCTTACCATTTGTCAAGTGACATACAGTACAGACCAAAAGTTTGGACACACCTTCTCATTTAAAGATTTTTCTGTATTTTCATGACTATGAAAATTGTACATTCACACTGAAGGCATCAAAACAATGAATTAACACATGTGGAGTTATATACTTAACAAAAAAGTGTGAAACAACTGAAAATATGTTTTATATTCTTGGTTCTTCAAAGTAGCCACCTTTTGCTTTGATGACTGCTTTGCACACTCTTGGCATTCTCTTGATGAGCTTCAAGAGGTAGTCACCGGAAATGGTTTTCACTTCACAGGTGTGCCCTTTCAGGTTTAATAAGTGGGATTTCTTTCCTTATAAATGAGGTTGGGACCGTCAGTTGTGTTGTGCAGAAGTCAGGTGGATACACAGCTGATAGTCCTACTGAATAGACTGTTAGCTGCTTTTTTCTTGCCATAATACAAATTCTAAGTAAAGAAAAACGAGTGGCCATCATTACTTTAAGAAATGAAGGTCAGTCAGTGCGAAAAATTGGGCAAACTTTGAAACTGTCCCCAAGTGCAGTTGGAAAAACCATCAAGCGCTACAAAGAAACTGGCTCACATGAGGACCGCCCCAGGAAAGGAAGACCAAGAGTCACCTCTGCTTCTGAGGATAAGTTTATCCGAGTCACCAGCCTCAGAAATTGCAGGTTAACAGCAGCTCAGATTAGAGACCAGGTCAATGCCACACAGAGTTCTAGCAGCAGACACATCTCTACAACAACTGTTAAGAGGAGACTTTGTGCAGCAGGCCTTCATGGTAAAATAGCTGCTAGGAAACCATTACTAAGGACAGACAACATGCAGAAGAGACTTGTTTGGGCTAAAGAACACAAGGAATGGACATTAGACCAGTGGAAATCTGTGCTTTGGTCTGATGAGTCCAAATATGAGATCTTTGGTTCCAACCACTGTCTTTGTGCGATGCCGAAAAGGTGAACGGATGGACTCTACATGCCTGGTTCCCACCGTGAAGCATGGAGGAGGAGGTGTGATGTTGTGGGGGTTCTTTGCTGGTGACACTGTTGGGGATTTATTCAAAATTGAAGGCATACTGAACAAGCATGGCTACCACAGCATCTTGCAGCGGCATGCTATTCCATCCAGTTTGCGTTTAGTTGGACCATCATTTATTTTTCAACAGGACAATGACCCCAAACACACCTCCAGGCTGTGTAAGAGCTATTTAACCAAGAAGGAGAGAGATGTGGTGCCTGGCCTCCACAGTCACCAGACATGAACCCAATCAAGATGGTTTGGGGTGAGCTGGACCGCAGAGTGAAGGCAAAAGTGCCAACAAGTGCTAAGCATCTCTGGGAACTCCTTCAAGATTGTTGGAAGACCATTTCCGGTGACTACCTCTTGAAGCTCATCAAGAGAATGCCAAGAGTGTGCAAAGCAGTCATCAAAGCAAAAGGTGGCTACTTTGAAGAACCTAGAATATAAGACATATTTTCAGTTGTTTCACACTTTTTTTAAGTATATAATTCCACATGTGTTCATTCATAGTTTTGATGCCTTCAGTGTGAATGTACAATTTTCATAGTCATGAAAATACAGAAAAATCTTTAAATGAGAAGGTGTGTCCAAACTTTTGGTCAGTACTGTACATATGGATAAGGGCAGAGAGACTGAATCCGTAGTAGAGGCATAGACCTAAGAGGCAGAATGAACCTTTCAGCTCAGACAAAGGGCGGCCACACCCTTAAATGCACTAAAGCACACTAAACTGCAAAGAAAAAACCTAGAAGTCTGAACTGAAATGTAAGTTGATGTGCATGCAAAATGTAAATGCATATTCACACAAGGAAGCCAGACAGAGAAAAAACAAAAACAAGCAAAATACCCAAATAACTGGAAGTAAATGGATAAATCGCACAGTGCAAAAATGATGATAAAATAATAAAGGGTCCTCCTCCTTGACTAAAAATACTCTTCAAAATATGTAAGAGGCTCAATTTTAACGCTCTGTAAAACATGTAAGGTGACTTCTGCCAGATTCTGTCCTATGGAACAACAGCAGCACAAGCAGTCAGACCCTCAGAGAAAAGCAACTTTACCAAAATGCCTCATTACAAACAAAAAAATTCTGTCAAAAAATGTTTTGCCCCTCATATGACCTGTACGGCTAACCAGGCTGTATTGCCACATGGAAAGCCAAGTCACATAATCGAGTATGTTTTTGTTTGTTTTTTAACCCCTTCATGACTGGGCCATTTTCAGTTTTAGTTTTTTGCTCCCCTTCTTCCCAGAGCCATAACTTTTTTATTTTTTGGTCATTATGGCCGTGTGAGGGCTTATTTTTTGCAGGACAAGTTGTACTTTTGGTTTAACCATATTGTGCACTGGAAAACGTTTTTTTACCATGTTCACTAATTGCTAAAACTGACCTGCCATTATGATTCTCCAGGTCATTGAAAGTTTGTAGATGCCATGTAGAGGTTCTTTTTTATTTAAGTGGTGAAAAAAAAAATCCAAAGTTTGTAAAAAATAAAAAAAAAAAAAAAAATGGCGCCATTTTCCGAGACCCGTTGTGTCTCACTTTTTTGTGATCTGGGGCCGGGGAAGGACTTATTTTTTGCGCGCTGACCTGACGTTTTTACTGATTCCATTTTCGGGTAGATCCAATGTTTTGATCGCCCGTTATTGCATTTTATTGCAATGTTGCGACGACCAAAAAAACGTAACTCTAGCGTTTTGATTTTTTTTCTTGTTACGCCATTTACCGATCAGATTAATTCTTTTTATATATTGATAGATCGGGCGATTCTGAATGCGACGATACCAAATATGTATATTTAATTTTTTGTTTGTTTTATTTTGAATGGGGCGAAAGGGGAGTGATTTAAACTTTTTTTTTTTTTTAAACAATTTTTTTTACATTTTGCATGTTTCAATAGAAGCTGCAATTTTCTGATTGCCTCTGCTATACACAGGCGATGATCAGATCGCCTGTGTGTAGCAGAAATGCTCACTTGCGGTCTGCGCTCATAGCAATCTGGTAATGACAACCGCAGGGGTCTCCTGCAGACCCCGGGTTGTCATGCCAACCCATCGACGACCCGCGGTCATGTAACACGGGCGGCGATGGGTGGCATTAGTGACGTACTTCTTGTAAGCGCCAGTTAAATGCCGCTGTCAGAGATTGACATTTAACTAGTTAACAGCTGCGGGTGGATCGCGACTCCACCTGCGGCTATTAGGGGCACATGATAGCTGTACAGATCAGCTGACATGTGCCCGGAAAGGTGCGCCCGACATGTGTCTTAATAGTACAGCACATGTCGGAAAGGGGTTAAAGGTTGCTGCTGAAGACAAAAGAAATTGTCGGTGAGATCTGAAGGATTTAGTGCTGCTCTACATGTGAGGACTTTGCTGCAGATCGTTTCTCCAACAAATCACAATGTGTGAACACGATCTGATACAGATCCACCTGTTGTTTCTCTTCACTAATATCACACCAAGATTTATAATTCTAGAAATGAAAATTCAGCCCATAGTTCTCAAACAGTTTTATTAAAACACCTAGAATTATTTATATAACAAAAAGGAGACAGATATAAATATATCTATACATACAACTGTAGAACAATGAACTTTACAAAACAATATGTAGAATAAAGCCAAGTTGAACATTAGGGCGAGTCCCCAGCGCTTTAGTTGTAAAAATTGTTGAAAAATGTGATTTCTGTATTTACCATAAAATTCCTTCTGGTTGAATACATTATCAGACACAAGAGCGTGAGTATACGCCCTGCCACTCGTGGGCATTTCACCTTGTAAATCCGAGATATACCAGGGTCAGGGAGGTGGTGTCCATGTGAGCCAACCAGATCTCCCTGAAGGAGAGATGTCCCCCCCAAGCTGAAATGACCACAGGAGGCGGCCTGTGTGGCTCCCAGCATGATGATGGGGTGCCTGTAAAAAATGAAAATGGGCTCAGGAGGGCGCATATTACTACCAGAAAAGATTCAGGAGCTGTGAAACTACGCAGTGTCCCCAAATGGCAATGGTGACAGAAGGCACCTAGGTCTTCTGTCTGGATGTTTGCCGAGGAAAGGAATAGTGCAAGGATAGGACAAAACAGACAGCAAGGGAGCCCGCAGCAATGCCAACACCGGCAGGAGCCCAGGAAAATAAACACTGTGAAAACTGCTTGAGGGGACACAAATCCCACTCTCCAACCCCCATTACCCACTGACTCCCAAGCTGGGTGGGGGAGGTTGAGTATCATGGTACCCTATAGGCAGAACAAAATTTGCAATCTAGTTGCGATAAAAGCCTTATTTTGAGAGACTACCAGGCAACTCGGCACCCTTGGAGCAGAAGCCAGTGAAGGTTTATTGAACGATCTGAAGACGGACTTGCCCACCGGGAGTCCGCTGGTGCATACCATTTCAGCTCGAGTGTTTGGTTAAAGAGAAAGAATTACAGTATTGGTTAACATTCATATGAATAAAGCTGTGGCCGACTCCATCCACAAAAGAAGTTCCATGGTGTCAGTGTTTCTTTCTATAAAGGGGGAGTTTATGTTTATCTGCTACATGTGTTTATATCAACAGTTTAATGGACCACAGACAGTATAGGGACGGGGTCCTGGACTGGGGATATTTGTCAGTGATTTTAGTTTGGGATCAGTCCTCCCCCTTTATTCTCATCCCTTAAGCAGGTCAGCAACATGAGGGGTTAATCTCAGCCGTGCCTTTCAGCTTATCCACAAGGGTGGGGCTTTTTTTGTAGGGCAGAAGCTAATCCCTGATTTGCCTAGGCAGCTGCTCTCCCTATATGGATTTGTGTTTCCCTCACTCCTCCTGCTCTGCCCCACCCCTCCTTTTGTAGTGGTAAACGCCGAGGACAGTGGAAAGGATGGGAGGGGGGGACAGACGTGGGATAGGGGGATGAAATAGACACGGGAAAGGGGGGGGGGATAGACACGGGAAAGAGGGGGGGAACAGACACGGGAAAGAGGGGGGAACAGACACGGAAAAGAGGGGGGAAACAGACACGGGAAAGAGGGGGGGAAACAGATACGGGAAAGAGGGGGGAAACAGACACGGGAAAGGGGGGTACAGACACGGGAAAGAGGGGGAGAAATAGACACGGGAAAGAGGGGGGACAGACACAGGAAAGGGGTGGGAAACAGACACGGAAAGGGGTGGGAAACAGACACAGTAAAGGGGTGGGAAACAGACACGGGAAAGGAAGGGAAACACAAGGGAAAGGAAGGGAAACACACACGGGAAAGGAAGGGAAACAGAAATGGGAAAGGAAGGGAAACAGACACGGGAAAGGGGGGGGGGACAGACATAGGACCCCCAGCACCATGCAAGTAACGGTGCCTCCTCCTTCCCCATACAGACCCCTAGCACGCTGCCACACTCAAGTACCAGCACCCCCTCTTCCCCACGTAGATCGCAAGCACGCAGCCCCACACAACTAACAGGACCCCCTCCTTCCCCACTCAGACCCTAAGCACGCAGACCCAGGTGAAAACCAGCACCCACTCCTTCCCCACGCAGACTCCAAGCCCCACGCAATTAACAGCACCCCCTCCTTCCCAACGCAGACCCCCAGCACACAGCCCCACGCAAGTAACAGCACCCCCTCCTTCCTCACATGGACCCCCAGCACATGGCCCCATGCATGTAACAGGACCCTCTCCTTCCCCACACAGACCCCCAGCACGCAGCCCCATGCGAGTACCAGCACCCTCCCTTTCCCCACGTAGACCACCAGCACGCAGCCCCACACAAGTAACAGGACCCTCTCCTTCCCCACGCAGACCTCCAGCACGTAGCCTCACATGAGTACTAGCAACCCCTCCTTTCCCACATAGACCCCCAGCACACATCCCCATGTGAGTACCAGCACCCCCTCTTGTCCCACGCAGACCCCAAGCCGCAAGCAAATAACAGCACCCCCTCCTTCCCCACGTAGACCCCCATCATGCAGCCCCATGCGAGTACCAGCACCCCCTCCTTTCCCGCGCAGAGTCCCATCACGCAGCCCACGCAAGTAACAGCACCCCCTCCTGTCCCACGCAGACCCTCAGCGTGCAGGCTCATGCAAGTAACAAGACCCCTTTTTTCCCATGCAGACCCCCAGCACACAGCCCCATGCAAGTAACAGGACCCTCTCCATCCCCTCGCAGACCCCAAGCACACAGCCCCATGCAAGTAACAGCACCCCCTCATTCCCCACGCAGAACCCCAGCATGTAGCTGCAGGCGAATACCAGCACCCGTCCTTCCTTACGCACACCACCAAGCACGTAGCTCCATGCAAGTAACAGGGCCCCTTTTTTCCCCATGCAGAACCCCAAAGGCAGCCCCATGTAAGTAACATCTGACATGCAGAAGTAGTGCTGTTGCTTTAAAAGCAGCTATTAGAAGGAACACAAGCACATGCGACAGGAAGTGTTGTGCTCCAGAAGCATCCAGCAACTAGAGGGGTTAACACAGTCACAGGAGAAGGGGAGTGTTTTAGCAGAGCCCCAAGGGGATTGTGGGGAAGTTGTTTACTGTCTGGCTGGAGCGGAAGAGAAAGGTGGTGTGTGTTCTGTATCTCACAGAAGCGCCCTTCCAAGTGAAAAGGATTCAAGTCAGGAGTGAAGCTAAGCACAGGTCAGGTAGCGTTCCTGAACTAACAGTGCAGAGTATTGTAAGGCAGAAAGATAAAGACTGGAAGAAATGGTGTCACAGGGATCAACTTCCTCAGCAAACCCTCCCCCCCTCCAATATCTCACTGTGCTGTAAAGAATGCTGTGTTCATTAATGTGCCTTTGCATTAGAACTGTGCTGTCCTGTACTACTGGGAAGACTGTGAACTGCTCTGCTGCTAGGGAAACTGTACTGTTTGCCACTGGAGCCTGTTGCTCATAAGACTTAACTTGCACTGGCTGCGCGGCTTCTTATTTAATGATACTCTTCTAACGTTTATGAGGACTCTTGTCAAGTGTGTCTGGTCAGCAAGTGAAACAACCTACGTGTCTGTGTCTGAGGGTCAATACCCCTGTGTGCCTGAGAGAAGCTGCAGCACATGGTCTATGGTCGCCCTGAGTAACGGTTCCCCTAGTTTTCCAAATAATTCATGTAACCTGACTCGCCCCTATCTGAACCTAGCGGCATGAGTGTAATATTGGTGGCCCGTACGGGGAATCCTGAGCGGGAATTAGCGTGTAGAGGGAGAAGAGGAAAAGTGTCTGGAAAAACACAGCAGCACAGCACCTCAACTAAACTCTGCTACACCAGTTAAAGAAAAACTCACTAGCAGCAATGGATGTGCAAATCCAAATGGACAGAATTAGTGAGCTGCTTCTTCAGTTAACCTGTGAAGAATTGAGAACAGTAGCAGAACATATAAAGATGTCAGTAGAACAGATTTCCAAAGCACACAACCGCAGGCAACTGTTAGCTGCCATTAATGCAAAAATGGATGAGCTGGGGGAGAAAGAAGCTGAAGACGTCATGGGGACTGTAGCATTGGTGTCTCTGCCTCCTGCCAGGCAGAGACGCCGTCCCTCTCACCTCCCCGCTCCCCGCGCGGCGTCCTCCAGCGCTCCTCTTCCTGCAGCGGCCAGCGCGCGCTCTTTCCCGGGCACTATGTTTAGGGCGCGCGCGCGCTCCCTCTCTCTTAAAGAAGCCGCGTACGCCGTCCTAAGGAGTCCCCGGCCAATAGACGGAGGACCTCCCATATTTAAGGCACCTCCTCCAAAATGGAGGTGCCTGAGCAAAAGTTGTTGCACAAGTATACTTACCTCTGCTTCAGCCCTCAGGTCCCGTTGCCAGCCTGACTACCAGTCCTGTCTGCCAGCTTGTCTACTCTCCAGCCCGACAGTCTGTCTCCGCTCATCCGCCAGTCTGTCTATGGGCAAGTCCTTCTGCTTACCAGGAAGCACCTGCCAGTTACCTGCCTGCTACCTGCCGTGTCTGCTAACCCACTCACCTGGGAGCGCTCGCCTGCTACCTGCTAGCCTACCTGGAGGCTCTGCCGTCACTTGCTGTGACCACCTGCCTGGTAAACCTAGAAACTACTACTTGCTCTGCTGTCACGTACCGTGACCACCTGTCAGCTAACCAGAGACATCTGCCTGCTTGCTGTGTCCATCCATCATACCGGTCAGTCCTAGCCATCTGACCCGTGGGAGCCACCTGCTCTCTTACAAGGTCGTCCCCAGAGTAGCACCTGGTCCCTCTGCCCGGATCCTCCCTGGTCACGGAGTCATTAGCCGCCGTCCGACCAGGGTCGGTTCGGGTTGATACTTAGTTACGCCCCTCTGGGTCCCTCCTTGCACTGCTGCACAGAGGTTCCACCACCCGGACCCCTAACAGTTTGCTCGGGTCATGGAACCCGGTGGCACCCAAGCTCCCTCGCTCTCTGACCTATACCACGAAGTCTCCCGTCAGAGATCCCAACAGGAATCCATCCTGAACCACCTGCGGAATGTCAACTCCCGCCTGGACACACTGACTGCTCCACCAGCACCCGCCTCTAGTTGCACGACTCGCACCCCGGCAGCACCGCTGCCCATCAATACCATGGTATCCGGCCCCGGTCCCCGGCTTTCTGCACCGCTTCGTTTTGGTGGAGACCCCGCCTTGGCTCGAAGTTTCAAAAACCAGTGCACCCTGCACTTTGAACTCTTGGCACATCAGTTTATCTCCGACCGGGCCAAAGTGGCATTCATCATGTCCCATCTCACTGGGGAGGCACTGGCTTGGTTAAATCCCCTGTGGGAGAGAGGGAATCCCCTGGTGTCCGACCTGTCGTCTTTCCTCACTGCTTTCCGGAAAGTCTTCGATGAACTGGGACGTAAGACCTCATCAGCCTCCTCTCTGCTACGTCTCCGCCAAGGGAGTCTCACCGTGGGCCAATATGCCATACGGTTCCGCAACCTCGCTTCTGAGCTTGCCTGGGATAACGAGGCCCTGGTGTCCATCTTCTGGGAGGGCCTTTCCGGTCGGATTAAAGACGAGCTCGCCGGTCGGGACATTCCTACCATCCTGGATGACCTGGTGTCGCTGGGTACCCGGATTGACATCCGGTTTCAAGAGCTCACCAAAGAGACCACCCGTGAGAGAAGGTTTCCCTGCCTTGCTCCTACTTTCCAGAGACCTGTCTCCTCATCTGTCACTCCCCGGGTGCACTCACCCGAGCCCATGCAGATCGACCAGACCAAGATGGTCAAATCTCGCCAAGAGTCACGCCGAGCCGAGGGGAGCTGTTTCTATTGTGGCAGTAACGAGCACCTGATCCGTTCCTGCCCGGAGAGGCCGGGAAACTCCAGTGTCTAGGACCGCTCGGAGAGGTCGCCCTAGACAAAAGTAAGCCCTCTCCATCCCTGACTTTGTCTGTCTCTATCTCCTGGGGAGAGAACCGTCACTTTGAACTCGCCCACCTGGATTCTGGAGCTGCTGGAAACCTCATTTCCCAGTCCCTGGTTGAGAAATACCATATTCCCACCAAGTCTCTGGCTGAACCATTGTCAGTCGCCTCTGGCTGAACCATTGTCACTCCTTCAGGCGACCATCCTGCTCGTCACGGAACCCATAACCCTGCAGGTGGGAATGCTGCACTCTGAGAAAATCTCCTTTCATGTGCTACCCGGACTCTCTCACTCCCTATTGCTAGGCCTACCTTGGCTCCAGACACATGAACCCATGTTGAACTGGCAATCCGGTGAAGTACTCCGGTGGGGGCCGGACTGCCATGAGACCTGCCTGGTTCCGGTTCGTCCGGTTCGTCCACCACCTACCCCAGCTAATTTACCCGGTCTTCCGGCTCCTTACTGGCCCTATGCTGACGTCTTCGGTAAAAAGGAAGCAGCGACATTGCCACCTCATAGGCCATATGATAACCCGATCGACCTGGTACCTGGCGCCACTCCACCCCGTGGCCGTATTTACCCGTTGTCTGCGGCCGAAACCCGGGCCATGTCTGAGTACATTGAAGAGAATCTGGCTAGGGGATTCATCCGGAAGTCTACCTCCCCGGCTGGAGCCGGATTCTTCTTTGTCAAAAAAAAGGATGGCTCGCTACGCCCCTGTATTGACTATAGAGGACTCAATCAGATCACGGTAAAGAATAAATACCCCCTGCCACTCATCTCCAGTTGTTTGACCACCTTAAAGGCGCTAGGATCTTTTCCAAGCTGGATCTACGTGGAGCATATAACCTGGTCCGTATCCAGCAAGGAGAGGAGTGGAAGATGGCATTCAATACCCGGGATGGTCACTATGAGTTCCGTGTGATGCCCTTCAGTCTCTGCAATGCTCCCGCCATCTTCCAAGAACTGGTCAACGACATCTTCCGTGATCTTCTTTACTCCTGCATGGTGGTATACCTGGACGACATCTTGGTCTTCTCTCCGGTTCTTCCCACACACCGGAGGGATGTTCGTCAGGTCCTGCTTAGGCTCAGGCAGAACCACCTCTATGCTAAATACGAGAAGTGCCTCTTCGAGCAGACCTCTCTTCCATTGCTGGGCTATGTTATCTCCCAGACAGGCTTGCGAATGGATCCCGAGAAACTCTCTGCTGTCCTGAAGTGGCCCCATCCGGAGGGGTTGAAGGCGATTCAGCGATTCCTGGGCTTTGCCAATTACTATCGTCTCTTCATTCCACACTTCTCGCCCCGGACGGCTCCCATATCTGCGCTCACCCGTAAGGGGGCTAATTCCAAGGTATGGTCGCCCGAAGCCGAGGAGGCCTTCCTTTCCTTAAAGCAAGCCTTCTCCTCTGCCCCAGTACTGCACCGTCCAGACTGCAATAAACAATTCTACCTGGAGGTTGATGCTTCCTCCTCCGGAGCCGGAGCAGTGCTCACCCAAAAATCTTCCGGGAGAATGGTAACCTGCGGTTTCTTCTCCAAAATCTTCTCCTCATCTGAGCGCAACTACTCCATAGGAGACCGAGAATTGCTAGCCGTCAAATTGGCGCTGGAGGAGTGGCGCTACCTGCTTGAGGGGGTTCTATACCCGGTGATCATCTATACGGATCACAAAAATCTGGCATATCTCCAGAATGCCCAAAGACTCAATCCGCGTCAGGCCCGGTGGTCTTTGTTCTTTGCCCGCTTCGACTTCATCCTACATTTCCGCCCAGTGGACAAGAATGTCAAAGCCGATGCATTGTCACGATCCTTCCTGTCCTCCAATCTAGAGGAGGAGCCTATGCACATCATCGATCCCTCCAAGGTGATGAATGTGGCCCCCTTGGATGTAACTCGTCTTCCACCCGGTAAGACGTTTGTAACGGTTCCAGACTGTGAGGAGGTTCTTCGCTGGGGTCATTCTTCTAAACTAGCTGGCCATGCTGGCCAAAAGAAGACCTTCCAGCTCATTACCCGGCATTACTGGTGGTCTACCCTGCGTAAGGATGTGGTAGACTTCGTCTCAGCCTGTTCATCTTGTGCCCGCAACAAAGTTCCCAGACATTTGTCAATTTACCAGCCGGTCATCTCCTGCCTCTTCCCGTACCTGCTGCCCCGTGGCAACACATTGCTATGGACTTTATTACCGATCTCCCTGTTTCTGCCGGTTGTACAGTCATTTGGGTGGCCGCGGACCGCTTTTCTAAAATGGCCCACTTCATTCCTCTGCCTGGTCTCCCATCTGCATCTGAGCTAGCTAAGGACTTCTTTCACCATATCTTTCGTCTCCATGGCCTACCCCTCCACATCGTGTCGGATCGAGGGGTTCAGTTCACCTCACGCTTTTGGAGAGCTACCTGTAAGCTGCTGGATGTCACCCTGGATTTCTCCTCCGCTTACCAACCTCAGTCCAATGGTCAAGTAGAGCGGATCAACCAGATCCTTACCAGCTACCTCCGGCACTTTGTCAATGCCCACCACACTGATTGGGTGGACCTCCTACCATGGGCCGAATTCTCTTATAACAATCATGAGAGCGAATCCACTTCCAAGTCCCCGTTCTTTATTGTCTATGGCCAACACCCCCGGATTCAGTTTCCCGTCTCCGCTTCTGTGGACAACCCTGCTGCGGAGTCTCTGGTCAGTGATTTTTCCACTATTTGGGAGAATACTAGGTCCACACTTCTTCAGTCTTCCGAGCGGATGAAGAGATTTGCTGACAAAAGACATCTGGATCAGCCTCAATTCCGTCCGGGAGACAAGGTTTGGCTCTCCTCCAAACATGTGCGGCTCAAAATACCCTCCTACAAGCTGGGCCCTCGGTTCATGAGTCCATTTGAGGTCCTTAAACAGATCAATCCAGTGGCCTACAAGTTGAAGCTTCCACCCACCCTACGAATTACCAACTCCTTCCACGTATCTCTCCTCAAACCTGCTGTCTTTAACTCTTTCTCCAATAATTCAGGTACTCCTCCAGCTCCGGTTGCTGCTGAGGACGTTTTTGAGGTAGAGAATATTGTGGCCACCAACAGTGTAAGAGGGAAAACCTTTTTTCTGGTGGATTGGAAGGGGTTTGGCCCAGAGGAGAGAACTTGGGAACCCAGGGAGAACATCCACGCCTCGCTCCTCCTTGAAAAATTTCTTGACAGCCTAAAAAAGAGGGGGCGTAAAGTGGGGGGTACTGTAGCATCGGCGTCTCTGCCTCCTGCCAGGCAGAGACGCCGTCCCTCTCACCTCCCCGCTCCCCGCGCGGCGTCCTCCAGCGCTCCTCTTCCTGCAGCGGCCGGCTCTTTCTTAAAGGGGCCGCGCGCGCCGTCCTAAGGAGTCCCCGGCCAATAGCCGGAGGACCTCCCATATTTAAGGCACCTCCTCCAAAATGGAGGTGCCCGAGCAAAAGTTGTTGCACAAGTATACTTACCTCTGCTTCAGCCCTCAGGTCCCGTTGCCAGCCTGACTACCAGTCCTGTCTGCCAGCTTGTCTACTCTCCAGCCCGACAGTCTGTCTCTGGTCATCCGTCAGTCTGTCTATGGGCAAGTCCTTCTGCTTACCAGGAAGCACCTGCCAGTTACCTGCCTGCTACCTGCCGTGCCTGCTAACCCGCTCACCTGGGAGCGCTCGCCTGCTACCCGTCTGTTACCTGCTAGCCTACCTGGAGTCTCTGCCTTCACTTGCTGTGACCACCTGCCTGGTAAACCTAGAGACTACTACTTGCTCTGCCGTCACGTACCGTGACCACCTGTCAGCTAACCAGAGACTTCTGCCTGCTTGCTGTGTCCATCCGTCATACCGGTGAGTCCCAGCCATCTGACCCGTGGGAGCCACCTGCTCTCTTACAAGGTCGTCCCCAGAGTAGCACCAAGTCCCTCTGCCCGGATCCTCCCTGGTCACGGAGTCGTTAGCCGCTGTCCGACCAGGGTCGGTTCGGGTTGATACTTAGTTACGCCCCTCTGGGTCCCTCCTTGCACTGCGGCACAGAGGTTCCACCACCGGAACCCGTACCAGGGAAATTCCTCCAGGAAGTAACGCATTTTCTAACCAGGTTGAAGTTGGAGGATGGAGGGGCGGCACCAATTACCAAAAGCAGGAATCTCCATCCACAGACTGAACTACAGCAATTGAAAGAACAATTCAAAGCCCCAACAGCCCTGCAAGAATCGACCAAATCCTCTGAACGGGTGATAGAGAGGACTGTCTCCCTGATTTATCTAACCCGAGCAGGTTAAAGGTCCTGTCCGAGTCTAACACCACAAATCACCGTAAGGAAAGAATTCAAGATCCTGGGACAGATTGGAGAATGTGAACAGAAAGAGAGACTGTCTTATATGAACTTGTTGCACCAGATCAATGCAGGCTTACAGAAATGCTACCAACCAGATGAGATCGTTGAGAGGGTGGTGAAAACGATCAGCCCAGGACTGAACCTCGGTAGTATGCTAGAAATGAAAAGTCAATTGACCTTGCAACAGCTGAAGATAATTTTAAAAGGGCACTATAAAGAGGAGAGTACTTCAGAATTGTTCCACCGACTCATTAACCTCTCACAGAAAAATAATGAATCACCCCAAAATTTCTTGTTCAGAGCAATTGAACTGAAGGATAGACTGTTGCTTGCATCCAGAGATGTAGAAGCGGAAGAGAAGTTTGATGCTGGACTAGTACAGAAGAAGTTCTTGAGATCATTGGGAACGGGATTAATCAGCAAAGATATCAAGTTGCAGCTGAAACAGTACCTAGAAGATCCTGGCATTTTGGACGAAGTCCTAATTAAAAAAATGAATGAGGCCGCTAGTTTGGAGTCAGAGAGCGAACAGAAGTTAAAGAAAGGCTCTGCTCCTAAAATCACCAAAATGAGTCAGCTGAAGTTGGAGACCCCCGGTGGCCAGTCCGAAGATCATCATAGAGACCCTCCAGTGCCACCTCCGAAAGGGAACCTTAAATCACCAACAAAAGAGAGGCCTGCCAGCGCTGACTGGGAGGAAGTAATAGGAGACCTGCAAGCCGAGTTGATTGAGGTGAAAAAGTTGATTTGTTCCAGGCCAGAACCGGTATCCCTCAGACCCAGGAGGGGGTTCCAAAACAGAAGATACCTGGCTTGTGAAGCGTGCCATTCATCAAATCAGAGTACCGTGGGTGTCCACTATCTAAGATGTGGTGAGGAAGGACATTATGCCAAGGAATGCCAATAGTTACGGTTGTTTGGGTTAAAAGACAGGAGGTTACCAATGTGGGGCAACTGGTAACCGCGACATGGAGGAGGCCCCAGAAGCAAATCCAAATCTCACCAAACCCCAGAACGGCACATGAGGTAAAATGGCTGCATCAGTACTATCCCCAAGTGTGTTCCCATCTACAACAGCTGCAAAGGAGACAGGGGCATCAGTTACTTAATGCCCAGTGCGGAGGTCAAATGATGTACTCCTGGGAGGAGGATTCCTCGGTCAGTAAAGATAGCCTCATCAGCCTAATTGGTGAAAGGTGCTTTATACAGTGCCAGCTAGATGGACTCCTAGTAAAAGCACTGTGGGATACAGGAGCCCAAGCGAGCCTTTTAAATGAAGAATGGAGAAGGCGCTACCTGCCACACACTTGCCTTCGGTCACTAAAAGAACTCTTGGGACCAGTGGAACTCCACGGCAAAGCCATCAACCAGACTAAAATCCCTTTCATAGGCTGGGTGGAAGTGATTTTCCAACTCAGGGCCACAAAGAACAGCAACACCAACGAGCTTTTGGTACCTTTTCTCGTGACCAGTGATCAGAACGTGGCAGAGGATCCTATCCTGAGTTACAATGTAATCAATCAGGTCATCACGAAACACAAGACAGGGGGCGTTGGTGGTGGATGCATCACCACATCGCTCACCATACCCAACGCCATGGTGGAAAACAAGATTCATAGAGTAAAGAAAGCACAGAATACAATGGACCTGTAGCGCTGGCGTCCCTGCCCTCTGCTAGGCAGGGACGCTGCTCCCCTCACCGCTCTGCTGTCAGCGCGCGCTCCGTCCCGGCGTCCTCTCCCCGCTCTGCTGTCAGCGCGCGCTCCGTCCCGGCGTCCTCCTCCTGCTCTGCTGTCAGCGCGCGCTCCGTCCCGGCGTCCTCCTCCTGCTCTGCTCTCAGCGCGCGCTCCTTCCCGGCCCGTGTGCTTAGGGCGCGCGCGCGCGCGCTCCCCTCCTCTTAAAGGGGCCGCGCGCGCCGCCCTAAAGGGTCCCCGGCCAATGGCCGGAGGACTTCATCATATATAAGGCACCTCCTCCAAAATGGAGGTGCCCGAGCAATGTTGTTTGCACCTGTGTCTCACCTGTGCTTCAGCCCTCAGGTCCCGTTGCCAGTTTCCTGCCAGTTACCTGCCTGATTCCTGCCTGAATACTTGTTACCTGTCTGCCAGTCTGAGGTCCGACGGTCTGCCTTACTACTCCTGTCAGTCTGTCTAAAGGACCAGCCTGCCCGCTCACCTGGGAGCGCATATCAGCTACCTGCCTGCTTGCCTGAGGTCCGACGGTCTGCCTTACTACTCCGGTCAGTCTGTCTATGGACCAGCTTGCCCGCTCACCTGGGAGCGCTTCTCCGTTATCTGCCTGCTTGCCAGCCCGGAGGCTCCGTTGTCACGTGCTGTGACCACCAGCTATCTCAGAGACTCTTGCCCGCTCACCTGGGAGCGCATCTCCGTTACCTGCCTGCTTGCCAGCCCGGAGGTCCCGTTGTCACGTGCGGTGACCACCAGCTATTCCAGAGACTCTTGCCCGCTCACCTGGGAGCGCTTCTCCGTTACCTACCTGCCTGCCAGCCCGGAGGTTCCGCCGTCACGTGCCGTGACCACCTGCTATTCCAGAGACTCTCGCTTGCTCACCTGGGAGCACACATCTACCATCTGCCTGCTAGCCTACCCGGAGGCTCTGCCATCACAGGTCGTACCTACCCCTTACCCAGAGACTGCCCTGATCACTTGCCGTAACTCCCTGTCCGTTCACCCAGAGACTGCCACCCGCTCCCTTACAAGGGCCGCCCCCTTGTATAGTAGCTCAGAGGTTCCGCCTCCCGGACCCGTTACAGTTTGCTCGGGCCATGGAACCCGGTGGCACCCAAGCTCCCTCGCTCACGGACCTGTGTCATGAACTGTCCCGTCAAAGGTCCCAACAGGAGTCCATCCTGGGTCACCTGCGGAATGTCAATACTCGGCTGGATACTCTGACAACACCACCTGCAACTACGGCCAGTACCATGGTATCCTTTTCCGGACCCCGGCTCTCTGCACCTCCTCGCTTCGGAGGCGACTCCGTCCTGGCTCGGGGCTTCATAAATCAGTGCACCCTGCATTTTGAACTATTGTCCCACCAGTTTAACTCCGACCGAGCCAAAATTGCATTCATCATGTCCCATCTCACCGGGGAGGCTCTGGCCTGGCTAAATCCTCTATGGGAGAGAGGAGACCCCCTGGTGTCCGACTTGCCTGCCTTTCTCACGGCTTTCCGGAAAGCCTTCGACGAACCCGGACGGAGGACCTCATCCGCATCATCTCTGCTACGCCTCCGTCAGGGAAGCCTCACCGTGGGTCAATATGCCATACGGTTCCGTACCCTTGCCTCGGAGCTGGCCTGGGATAACGAAGCTCTGGTATCCGTCTTCTGGGAGGGTCTGTCCGGCCGTATTAAAGATGAACTTGCTGGTCGGGACATTCCTACCACTCTCGATGACCTAATAACTCTTGCCACCCGGATTGACCTACGGTTCCAGGAACGTGCCAAAGAGGTCACCCGTGAAAAGGGGCTTCCACGTCTGGTTCCTACTTTTCTGAAACCCGTCACTCCTTCCGTTTCTCCCCAGGTACACTCTCCTGAGCCTATGCAGGTCGACCAGACCAAGATGGTCAAATCCCGTCAGGACCTTCGCCATGCCGAGGGGAGCTGCTTCTACTGTGGCAGTAAGGAGCATCGGATCCGTGCCTGCCCGGAGAGGTCGGGAGAACGCCTGTGTCTAGGTTCGCTCAGAGGACTTGATCTAGACAAAAATAAATCCTCTCCATCCCTGCTGCTGTCTGTCTCAATCATCTGCGGGGAGAATCGTTATTCCGAACTAGCCCAACTTGACTCTGGAGCAGCCGGAAATCTTATTTCACTGTCCCTGGTGGAGAAATACCGCATCCCCACCAAACCTCTGGCTGTACCCTTGTCTGTTGTTGCCGTGGATGGGGGCCTCTTATCTCGCCCCATCCAATTCATCACCGAATCCATTACTCTGCAAGTGGGTATGCTGCATTCAGAGAGTATCTCCCTTCACGTTCTGCCTGGACTCTCTCACGCCCTCTTGCTAGGTCTGCCTTGGCTCCAGAGACATGCACCCGTGCTTGACTGGCAAACCGGAGAAGTCCTTCTCTGGGGACAAGACTGTCATAAAACCTGTCTGGTTCCCGTCCATTCCGTCCGTCCCTCTCCTATCCCAGCTAATCTACCTGGACTTCCGATTCCTTATTGGTCTTGTGCTGATGTCTTTGATATGGAGGAGGCAGAGACATTACCACCTCATAGACCATGTGACTGCCCCATCGATCCCGCCAGAGTAATGCAGGTGGCTCCCGTGAGTCTAAATTGTCTCCCTCCTGGTAAGACGTTCGTATCGGTACCTGATCGGGAGAGGATCCTACACTGGGGTCATTCGTCTAAACTAGCTGGCCACGCCGGTCAGAAAAAGACCCTCCAGCTTATTACCCGGCACTACTGGTGGCCTAACCTGCACAAGGATGTTATGGACTTTGTTTCTGCCTGTGTGTCCTGCGCCCGCAACAAGGTTCCGAGACACCTGTCGGCCGGCCGCCTTCTTCCTCTGCCAGCACCTGCTGCCCCCTGGCAGCATATAGCGATGGACTTCGTAACTGATCTGCCCGTCTCTGCCGGTTGTACGGTCATTTGGGTGGTCGCTGACCGCTTTTCCAAGATGGCTCACTTCATTCCCCTGCCAGGTCTTCCGTCTGCACCCGAGCTGGCTAGAGTCTTTATCCGCCACATCTTCCGTCTTCATGGCCTGCCCCGTCACATCGTGTCGGATCGAGGAGTACAGTTCACTTCTCGTTTCTGGAGAGCCACTTGTAAATTGCTAGACGTCACTCTGGACTTCTCCTCCGCTTACCACCCACAGTCTAATGGTCAAGTGGAGCGGATCAATCAGAACCTGACCAGTTACCTCCGGCACTTCGTTAATGCTCACCATTCTGACTGGGTGGATCTCCTGCCATGGGCCGAATTCTCGTACAACAATCACGAGAGCGAGTCTTCCTCCATATGGGAGAGTACCCGGTCCGCACTCCTTCTGTCATCCGAGCGTATGAAAAGGCACGCTGACAAAGGACGTCTGGATCCTCCTCAATTCCGTCCTGGGGATAAAGTCTGGCTCTCGTCCAAATATGTCCGGCTCAAGATCCCTTCCTATAAGTTGGGGCCTCGGTTCATCGGCCCACTGGAGGTTATCAGTCAGATCAACCCGGTGGTCTATAAATTGAAACTCCCGGCCAACTTACGGATCCCTAACTCCTTCCATGTATCTCTCCTCAAACCTGTGGTACTTAACTCTTTTTCTAAGTCTACAGGTACGCCTCTTGCTCCGGTTTCTGCTGAGGACGAGTTTGAGGTAGAGAACATTCTTGCCACCAAAAGGGTAAGAGGAAAGACCTTTTTCTTGGTAGATTGGAGGGGGTTTGGTCCTGAGGAGAGAACGTGGGAGCCCCGGGAGAATATCCATGCCCCTCTCATCCTAGCTAAATTTCTGTCTGGCCTAAAAAAGGGGGGGCCTAAAGGGGGGGGTACTGTAGCGCTGGCGTCCCTGCCCTCTGCTAGGCAGGGACGCTGCTCCCCTCACCGCTCTGCTGTCAGCGCGCGCTCCGTCCCGGCGTCCTCTCCCCGCTCTGCTGTCAGCGCGCGCTCCGTCCCGGCGTCCTCCTCCTGCTCTGCTGTCAGCGCGCGCTCCGTCCCGGCGTCCTCCTCCTGCTCTGCTCTCAGCGCGCGCTCCTTCCCGGCCCCTGTGCTTAGGGCGCGCGCTCCCCTCCTCTTAAAGGGGCCGCGCGCGCCGCCCTAAAGGGTCCCCGGCCAATGGCCGGAGGACTTCATCATATATAAGGCACCTCCTCCAAAATGGAGGTGCCCGAGCAATGTTGTTTGCACCTGTGTCTCACCTGTGCTTCAGCCCTCAGGTCCCGTTGCCAGTTTCCTGCCAGTTTCCTGCCAGTTACCTGCCTGATTCCTGCCTGAATACTTGTTACCTGTCTGCCAGTCTGAGGTCCGACGGTCTGCCTTACTACTCCTGTCAGTCTGTCTAAAGGACCAGCCTGCCCGCTCACCTGGGAGCGCATATCAGCTACCTGCCTGCTTGCCTGAGGTCCGACGGTCTGCCTTACTACTCCGGTCAGTCTGTCTATGGACCAGCTTGCCCGCTCACCTGGGAGCGCTTCTCCGTTATCTGCCTGCTTGCCAGCCCGGAGGCTCCGTTGTCACGTGCTGTGACCACCAGCTATCTCAGAGACTCTTGCCCGCTCACCTGGGAGCGCATCTCCGTTACCTGCCTGCTTGCCAGCCCGGAGGTCCCGTTGTCACGTGCGGTGACCACCAGCTATTCCAGAGACTCTTGCCCGCTCACCTGGGAGCGCTTCTCCGTTACCTACCTGCCTGCCAGCCCGGAGGTTCCGCCGTCACGTGCCGTGACCACCTGCTATTCCAGAGACTCTCGCTTGCTCACCTGGGAGCACACATCTACCATCTGCCTGCTAGCCTACCCGGAGGCTCTGCCATCACAGGTCGTACCTACCCCTTACCCAGAGACTGCCCTGATCACTTGCCGTAACTCCCTGTCCGTTCACCCAGAGACTGCCACCCGCTCCCTTACAAGGGCCGCCCCCTTGTATAGTAGCTCAGAGGTTCCGCCTCCCGGACCCGTTACAGGACCTAAAGGAAGTCAAGGTAGGCTTGCGCCTAACCATCATCCCTGCAAATCAAATGGTGGGGGTGAGGTGTAGAGTCCGGGTAGAACCGGGAAGAAAAGTCCAGAAAAGACTGTTAGTGCCAAAAGACTCCTCAGAACTTCCGGAATGCCTAGTTCAAGGTGAGACTGTGCTTATGATTTCTACTGGTGGGTTTGCTCGAGTGACAGTACCTGTGATGAATACTACGAAACCCGAAATTAGACTGGATCCAAAGACGGTGTTAGATCACATCGAAACCCTTAAAACGGTATATCCAGCCAGTGTGGGACCAGCCCAGGGGTCTACAGTGAATTCAGTCTCCCCACCAAGGAAATGGAGTTGCCCAGGGGAGGAAATTGCAAGACCCACCTCAGGGTCCTGGGATTCCCCAGTATCCCTGGAACACTTGTGTGCTGAAGATTTAGCGATAGCAAAACAGATGCTGAGAGAAGAGTGTCATGCATTCTCTAAAGATGACTCTGATATAGGCAGTATCCCGTCGTTGCAATTGAAAATCAATTTGAAAGACACGACCCCAGTAACCAGAAGTTACATGTCTGTGCCGAAACCATTACACCGTGAAGTGAAAGAATATTTACAAAATCTCATCAACAGAGGTTGGGTCCAAAAGTCAAAGTCGTCTTATTCCTCTCCTATTGTCTGTGTTTGGAAGAAGGACGGTACGTTGAGACTCTGCTGTGATTACTGGGAACTAAACTGAAAGTCAGTACCTGATCGACACCCGATACCAAAGATCCAAGATATGCTGGATAGCCTATCAGGAAGTACCTGGTTCTCTGTCCTCGATCAGGGTAAGGCATACCACCAAGGGTTTGTTGAAGAGTCCAGTAGACCCTTGACAGCATTCATCACACCGTGAGGATTATATGAGTTGATCCGCATACCGTTTGGGCTCAGTTCAGCTCCAGCAAAATTCCAGAGGAGCATGGAGACATGTTTAGAAGGATTGAAGGATGATATCTGCCAGCCGTACTTGGATGACAATGTGGTACACAGCAAAACCGTCCGGGAGCATGTTGAACACGTGAGGACCATATTACTGTTCAAAAGGCAAGTCCGATTTCTAGGGAAAATTGTGTTCGGAGAAGGATATACCATGAACCCAGCAGAAATTGCTCCAGTACTGGCCTTAAAAGACAAGCGGCCCTCTACCGTCGGGGAGTTAAGGCAGATATTAGGATTCCTCTCCTACTATCGTACTTGCATTCGGAACTTACCAGGATTGCCCCACTATACCCCCTCTTGGGGGGACGACGACAGAGATGACAACACCCACGGAGAAAAAGAAGAATGCGGGTAGGACTGGGCTTAAAAAAAACAATGCCCATTCTCTGGACAGAAGATCACCAGGAGGTATTAGAAGAACTAGTAGATTACATGGTAAAACCACCCATCTTGGGATATCCTGATTTCAATTTACCATTTGTTCTTCATTGTGACAATTCTCAAGTTGGACTGAGAGCTGCCCTGTACCAGCATCAAGATGGAAAATTGAGGGTCATCGGTTATGGTTCTAGAACATTGACAGACGCCGAGTAGAATTACCATCTACATTCCAGAAAATTGGAGTTCCTGGCATTGAAATGGGCTATCTGTGAACGATTTAGAGATTATCTCTACTACAACAAAGAGTTTGAGGTATACACTGACAACAACCCTTTGACCTATGTCCTTACTATAGCCAAACTGAATGCAATGGGTCAGAGATGGGTCGCTGAACTAGCTGACTTCAATTTCAGCATCAAGTACAGGCCAGGCAAATGCAATGCGGATGCAAGAATGCCACTAGAGCCTGAGGAGTTCATGCAAGAATGCTCAGAGGAAGTCAGTCTGGAAGCAATTGAGAGCACTACCCAAGCAGTACAAGCTTATCAGGAGGAAGACCCACCATTGTGGTGTCCGTTGACGGTGGAAACCACCATAAAAGCGAGAGAACAAGATCACCCCCAGTCTATTCAACAACTACCAAAAGGGAAAATCCGTAGAGCACAATGGGAAGATCAGATAATTGATAGAATACTACTTTATGTGGACCAAAATCAGTTTCCAAGTAAACAGGAGAGAGACAATGAGCCACCAGCAGTATTTGTTTTAGTTAAAGAATGGACGAAGCTCTACCTCAGTGAAGACTGTATCCAGTATCGTAAAGGAGGACAAAACCGGCAGTTGATACTACCCAGAGTATTCCGTAGGTTGGTCTTCAAAGAACTCCATAAAAACATGGGACATCTGGGAGTGGAAAGGACAACAAATTTGATCCGTGAACGTTTATTCTGGTCGTACATGCAGAAAGATATTGAGAGGTAAGTGACCAGGGAGTGTGGGTGTCTGAAAGATTAAACGTCCCAACACATCAACCCGGGCACCTATGGGCAACATCCAAACTACGTATCCATTTGAGATGGTCTCAATAGACTTTCTACGTCTCGAGATGTGCAAGGGTGGTTACGAATACATCTTGGTGGTGATGTACCATTTCACTCGATTTGTTCAAGCATATGCCACACCAATAAATCGGGTCGAACAGCAGCAGAGAAGATTTTCAATGATTTTGCTTTCAAGTTTGGGTGACCCTAAAGGGTTACACCACGACCAAGGAAGAGAATTTGAGAACCAGCTCTTTGCCAAGCTAGGAAAGTACTGTAGAATTCAGAGATCCCACACAATGCCCTATCACCCAGAGGGTAATGGAAAACTGGAACGTTTTAACCGGACATTATTGTTGAATTTGGGCACTTTATCAGCTGATGAGAAGAAAGACTGGAAGAGTTCTCTGTCAAAAGTGGTACATGCCTATAACTGTACAAAGAGCGATGCAACGGGTTAATCACCCTTTTTCCTATTGTATGGACGATCGCCAAGACTGCCAATCTACATCTTGTTCGATACACCAGTGTCAGAGATTTACAGAACATATCGGAAGTACGTTCGGAAATGAAAGTGACTCGCCCCCTGGGCCGTGGGGCACTCGAGACCGGACTTCAGGGCAATGCTGGGAGTAGTAGTGGCGACCCGGTCCCGTGGCTCAGGGTGGTCAGACCAGTGGCAGCCTTTTATATGTTTTAGGTAATGTCCGACTACGCCACCCGTGGATTGCGGTCAGGGAGGACCGCCGCTGCAAGGCAGATCGCTGAGGCTGGTGTTGGGGATGCAGCAGGGAATAGTACAACTCCCCACGGGTGAAGTGTAGCCTCAGGGAAGTGTAATAGTATGTTGGGGGTGATGGTGCAGGCGCCGCAGTAATCACACAGAGTTCAATAATGCAGTCCAGGGTCTTTTACTGCAGAACTTATCACAGACCCACCAGGAGTACAGGGTAGGAATGGACCTGGGTGTCTGAGGGCATTCGGGTGCGCTCCACTGGCCAGGGTGAGTGGGTAGGCCTACCGTTCTCTCTCTGCCCTTGCTGACTATCTCCCCCTTTAGTGGTATGATAGCCCACGTCCCTGAGCTTGCCGTGTACTACGCCTGTATGGCTTGCGACTCGGGCCTTAGGTACCTGTAGCTTCTCTGTGCTGTACCGGTCCCTCTGTGTGGCGGAGCTTCTTAGGCCAAGGGACCTGAAATCCCTTGCGGGTTGGTTATCTGCTGCAGGACCTGCAACCTTGACAGCCTCGGACCCCAGTGTCCGGTTGTGCAGTCTCTCTCTGCCAGGACCGGCTCTCGTCGCCTCTGTCCCTGGCTTTCTGTTCCTCCTTTGCCTCCTGGACTCCGTAGCTGCGGCTGACCTGTCCCTCTCTTCTGGGAACCCTTCTGGATGCTTCAGAAGTGGGTCCTGGTCTCTCTAACCCTGCCCTCAGTACCAGTTTTTATAGGGGCAGCCTGCTCCCCCTACTGGCTTGGGACAGGAGGGGCTGCATGCAAATGGTCCATGACCAGAGAACCTCCCTCCTGCTCTCAGACACAGCCTTACAAGTTTGTGGCATCCAGGCCTGGGGTGACACAGAAGGAACGGATGGCAGAGGCATACAACATAGCGCCCAAAGTGGTTATGCAAGGATAGAGCAAGAGTAAGGAGTACTATGATCGAAAATGTTATGAAGCAGAATTGGCACCGGGAAGCCGGATGCTAGTCAAGAACGTACGTGAGAAAGGCGGTCCAGGAAAACTTTGTTCGTACTGCGAAGACAAGGTGTATGTGGTCGTAAGGAGGCAAGCTGATGACAGCCCAGTGTATGAAATCTGATTGGAAACGGGAGACAAGAAAACCAGAATAGTCCATCGGAATTTACTACTACCCTGTGATTATCTCCCACCACAACAAGACTTCCCAGAAGTAGACCGACATCGTCTGAGATCGACTAAGGGACCACCACAAACTGAAGCTCCGGAGGTGGATAGTGACTTTGAAAGTTCCGATGGAGAAGAACACACCGTTGTATTTCTCGGACCGGCAAGGAGAGGGATGTACTAGCCTCAGGAGAGTGAACTAAGTCCTGAGGCTCCAGAGTTCATACCAAGGAGTACAGATGAAGTCCAATTCAGATCTGATGAACGAACAATGGCCCCTGAAGATACCGATCGACACTTAGGAGGAGCAGAATTACCAGACTGAACCTAGCAGCATGCGTGTAACAATCAGATCCCTTCCTTCCCCACATAGACCCTAAGCACGGAGCCCCAGGCGAATACCAGGACCCCATCCTTCCCCGCGCAGACCCCAAGCAAGTAACAGGACCCCCTTCTTCCCCACGCAGACCCCCAGCATGCAGCCCCATGCAAATCACAGGACCTCCTCCTTCCCTATGCAGACTTCCAGCATGCAGCCCCATGCAAGTAACAGGATCCCCTCCTTTCCCACGCAGGCCCATGCAAGTAACAAGACCCCCTCCTTCCCCACGCAGACCCCCAGCATGCAGCCCTATACAAGTAACAGCATCCCCCTAGCATGCAGCCCCATACAAACAATATGACCCACAGCACAAAGCCCCACGCAAGTAACAGCACCTCCTCCTTCCCCACACATACAAAATCCCCCTTTTCACTGTGCAGCCTCCATGCAGGAACATCCACTTATCTGCGCCTCCAAAACCCCTCAGTTCCTCAGTGTCATCTCTCCACAGCCTCAGCACCAGAACGCGGCTTCCTGGCATCAGGTTTGCAATGGAGAAAAAGGCCCCGCCCCATCCGGTGATATCAAATCGCATGGGCATGACGTCAGCAGAGGTCCTTTAGACCACTTGGATTTAGTCTCTACCGCTGGATCAGGCGAGGGTTGTGGCTATATCCCAGTACGGTAAAGGGCCTGATCCTTCTGTCCACTAGGCTTCAGCTGTCTCACACAGAGCCGGTTCGTTTCTAGTGGGTAGAGGGACTAGGCCCTTTCTCTATATAAGAGGGCTAGATCCTAGTGGGCAGAGGGACTAAGCCCTTTCTCTATATAAGAGGGCTAGATCCTAGTGAGCAGAAGGACCAGGCCCTTTCTCTATATAAGAGTGCTAGATCCTAGTGGCCAGAGGGACCAGGCCTTTCCCTATATAAGGCTGCTAGATCCTAGTGGACAGAGGGACCAGGCCCTTTATCTATATAAGACTGCTAGATCCTAGTGAGCAGAGGGACCAGGCCCTTTCTCTATGTAAGAGTGCAAGATCCTAGTGGGCAGAGGGACCAGGCCCTTTCTCTGTGTAAGGGGGCTAGACCCTAGTGGGCAGAGGGATCAGACCCTTTCTCTATATAAGAGTGCTAAATCCTAGTGGGCAGAGGGGCCAGGCCCTTTATCTATATAAGACTGCTAGATCCTAGTGAGCAGAGGGACCAGGCCCTTTCTTGATACAAGAGTGCTAGATCCTAGTGGGCAGAGGGACCAGGCCCTTACTTGATACAAGAGTGCTAGATCCTAGTGGGCAGAGGGACCAGGCCCTTTTCCCTATATAAGAGTGCTAGATCCTAGTGGGCAGAGGGACCAGGCCCTTTCTCTATATAAGAGTGCTAGATCCTAATGGGCAGAGGGACCAGGCCCTTTGTCTATATTAGAGTGCTAGATCCTAGTGGGCAGGGGGACCAGGCCCTTTCTCTATATAAGAGGGCTAGGACCTAGTGGGCAGAGGGACCAGGCTCTTTGTCTACATAAGAGTGCTATATCCTAGTGGGCAGAGGGACCAGGCCCTTTTTCTATATAAGAGTGCAAGATCCTAGTGGGCAGAGCGACCAGGCCCTTTATCTATATAAGGCTGCTAGATCCTAGTGTGCAGGGGGGCCAGACCCTTCTTCTATATAAGAGTGCTAGATCCTAGTGGGCAGGGGGACAAGGCCCTGTCTCTATATAAGGCTGATAGATCCTAGTGGGCAGAGGGACCAGGCCCTTTCTCTATATAAGGCTGATAGATCCTAGTGGGCAGAGGGACCAGGCCCTTTCTCTATATAAAGCTGATAGATCCTAGTGGGCAGAGGGACCAGGCCCTTTTTCTATATAAGGGGGCTAGATCCTAATGGGCAGAGAGACCAGGCCCTTTCTTAATATAAGAGTGCTAGATCCTAGTGGGCAGAGGGACCAGGCCCTTCTATATATGAGGTTGCTAGATCCTAGTGGGCAGAGGGACCAGGCCCTTTCTCTATATAAGAGTGCTAGATCCTAGTGGGCAGAGGAACCAGACCCTTTCTCCATATAAGGCTGCTAGATCCTAGTGGGCAGAGGGACCAGGCCCTTCTTCTATATAAGGCTGCTAGATCCTATGGGCCAAAGGACACTTATTGGATATACAGTACAGAACAAAAGTTTGGACACACCTTCTCATTTAAAGATTTTTCAGTATTTTCAAGACTATGAAAATTGTACATTCACACTGAAGGCATCAAAACTATGAATTAACACATGTGGAATTATATACTTAACAAAAGAGTGTGAAACAACTGAAAATATGTCTTATATTCTAGGTTCTTCAAAGTAGCCACCTTTTGCTTTGATGACTGCTTTGCACACTCTTGGCATTCTCTTGATGAGCTTCAAGAGGTAGTCACCGGAAATGGTTTTCACTTCACAGGTGTGCCCTGCCAGGTTTAATAAGTGGGATTTCTTGCCTTATAAATGGGGTTGGGACCATCAGTTGAGTTGTGCAGAAGTCTGGTGGATACACAGCTGATAGTCCTACTGAATAGACTGTTAGAATTTGTATTATGGCAAGAAAAAAGCAGCTAAGTAAAGAAAAATGAGTGGCCATCATTACTTTAAGAAATGAAGGTCAGTCAGTGCGAAAAATTGGGAAAACTTTGAAAGTGTCCCCAAGTGCAGTTGCAAAAAACATCAAGCGCTACAAAGAAACTGGCTCACATGAGGAACACCCCAGGAAAGGAAGACCAAGAGTCACCTCTGCTTCTGAGGATAAGTTTATCCGAGTCACCAGCCTCAGAAATCGCAGGTTAACAGCAGCTCAGATTAGAGACCAGGTCAATGCCACACAGAGTTCTAGCAGCAGACACATCTCTACAACAACTGTTAAGAGGAGACTTTGTGCAGCAGGCCTTCATGTTCAAATAGCTGCTATGAAACCACTGCTAAGGACAGGCAACAAGCAGAAGAAACTTGTTTGGGCTAAAGAACACAAGGAATGGACATTAGACCATTGGAAATCTGTGCTTTGGTCTGATGAGTCCAAATTTGAGATCTTTGGTTCCAACCACCGTGTCATTGTGCGACGCAGAAAAGGTGAACGGATGGACTCTACATGCCTGGTTCCCACCGTGAAGCATGGAGGAGGAGGTGTGATGGTGTGGGGGTGCTTTGCTGGTGACACTGGGATTTATTCAAAATTGAAGGCATACTGAACCAGCATGGCTACCACAGCATCTTGCAGCGGCATGCTATTCCATCCGGTTTGCGTTTAGTTGGACCATCATTTATTTTTCAAGAGGACAATGACCCCAAACACACCTCCAGGCTGTGTAAGGGCTATTTGACCAAGAAGGAGAGTGATGGGGTGCTACGCCAGATGACCTGACCTCCACAGTCACCAGACCTGAACCCAATAGAGATGGTTTGGGGTGAGCTGGACCGCAGAGTGAAGGCAAAAGGGCCAACAAGTGCTAAGCATCTCTGGGAACTCCTTCAAGATTGTTGGAAGACCATTTCCGGTGACTACCTCTTGAAGCTCATCAAGAGAATGCCAAGAGAGTGCAACGCAGTCATTAAAGCAAAAGGTGGCTACTTTGAAGAACCTAGAATATAAAACATATTTTCAGTTGTTTCACACTTTTTTGTTAAGTATATAATTCCACATGTGTCAATTCATAGTTTTGATGCCTTCAGTGTGAATGTACAATTTTCAAAGTCATGAAAATACAGAAAAATCTTTAAATGAGAAAGTGTGTCCAAACTTTTGGTCTGTACTGTATATATTTATGAATCCTGTCATTTTATTCTTCATGTAATAGTGAGCCGCGGACTAGATATGAAGTCTGATCACTGATATTTATTTACAGGCGACGTTTATACGCAGGAATTTTCCTCCTGATTTCGGTCTGTACAATATCCTGTGCCGATCACATCCACGTCCCGTTTAATTTACTGGTAATCATTTTTATGGATCCTCCGACCACAGATTTTTTCCATGCAGGTCCCCAGGAGTGTTTTAACCCTTTCACCCTCGGATAATTTTTCTTTTGTTTTTTTTCCTCCCCTTCTTTCAAGAGCCATAACGTTTTTTATTTTTCCCTCCACATAGCCATATGAAGGCCTGTTTTTTGTGGGACGATTTGTACTTTTGAATGACACCATTCATTCTACCACATAGTGTACTGAAAAACAGGAAAAAAAGTTCCAAGTGTGTTGAAATTGCAAAAAAAATGCATTTCCACAAATTTTTCCTTATTCATGTTCTCTTTATGGTAAAACTGACCTGGTAATATGATTCCTTAGGTCAGTACTAGTGAGCAGATACCAAAGATATATATATATATATTTTTATTTAGTTGATGAAAAAAATATTTTCAACTTTGTAAAAAAAAATATTTTTGCTTATGTTGCCATTTTCTGAGACCCATAAAGTTTACATTTTTTTGTATACGGGGCTGTGTGAGGGCTTATTATTTGCGCACTGACCTGACATTTTTAATAGTACTATTTTGGGGTAGATACCATGCTTTGATAACCTCTTACAGCATCTTATTGCAATGTTGCAGCGGTTATAACCGCAATTCTGGCAGTTCAGTTTTTTTTTCTCATTACGCCGTTTACTGATTGGATTAATTTATTTTATATTTTGATAAATTGGACATTTCTGACCGCAGCAATACCAATTATGTGTATTTTTTGTTGTTTTTTTTAATAGGGCAAAAGGATGATTTTGTAATTTTTATTTCATATTTTTATGACATATTACGTAACTGCATCATATGTTGTGAAGGGGTTAATACTATAACTAGTGATGAGCGAGCATGCTCTGCTACATTGACATGACAGGCTGGAGCGCAGCAGAACGCTGCCATGCCGCAGACAATGAGAAGCTCCTCAGTGAAGCTCCTCAGTGTCTGGCTGTGACGGCATCCAGATGAGCCGAGTTCATGTCCAATGAACTCAGCTCACCTCATGCACGTCACTGACAGCGTGGGAGAATTCTCCTGCGCATGCGGTGCCGGCAAATGAAGTCACCGCTTGAGCAGGAGAATTCTCCCACGCTGGGATGGCATTGAATGACAGGCTGGATCGCAGCAGAGCGCTACCATCCAGCTTGTCATCCTTCAGAGACACTGCAGAGCGCAAGCATGCTTGCGCTCTGCAGTGCCTCTGAAGGATGACAAGCTGGATGGTAGAGCTCTGCTGCGATCCAGACTGTCATCTCGATGCCATCCCAGAGTGGGAGAATTCTCCTGCTCAAGCGGTGATCGCAGGAGAATTCTCCCACGCTGTCAGTGACGTGCATAAGGTGAGCTGAGTTCATTGGACATGAACTCGGCTCATCTGTTTGCTGTCACAGCCAGACACTGAGGAGCTTCACTGAGGAGCTTCTCAGTGTCTGCGGCATGGCAAGCTGGATGGCAGCGTTCTGCTGCGCTCCTGCCTGTCATGTCAATGTAGCAGAGCTGAAGCCGTCCTGGGAACCATGGAAAGGTAAGGATGAGGATGGTTTATTATTTCATTTTTATTGCAGGAGATTGTTGGCTTCAGCTGGAATGGGCGATACGGTAAGTAGGGTTTAATTTAGAACATTAAAGGAATGTGCCTTTATTTCAATTAAAGGACTTTATTCTGGGTGTTTGTGTTTTTTTTAACTTTGACTATGGGGTTAGTAAAGGGGGTGTCTTATAGACGCCTCTCCATTATAAAGGGGGTGTCTTATAGACGCCTCTCCATTACTAACCTGGACTTGATGTCAGCTGGCATTATAAGCTGACATCAACCCCAACCCTATTACCCCACTGCCACCGCTACAGGGCAGTGGGAAGAGCGAGGCTAAGTGCCAAAATTTGCACATCTTATGGATGCGCCATTTCTGGGGCGGCTGAAGGCTGGTGTTTCTAGCCTGGGAGGTGGCCAATATTCATGGCACCCTTCCTGGGCTATTAATATCAGCCCCCAGCTGTCTGCCTAGCCTTTACTAGCTATTAAAATAGGGGGGACCCCACATCATTTTTTTGGGGGGTCCCCCATTTTAATAGCTAGTAAAGGCTAGGTATTCAGCTGGGGGCTGATATTAGCGCCTGGGAAGCTCCGTGGGTATTACCCCCTTCCCAGGCTTCAAACATCTGCCCCAGCCATCCGCTTAACCTCCGCTAGAGACTAAAATTACGGGGAACCCCACGTCAATTTTTTTTTTAATAAATCCTTTATTTTAACACTAAATGACAAGTACAGTAACTAACACTGTCACTGTACTTATTATATATGTGACTGACATGTTTTTATCTATCTAATCTATGTGTGATGCTCTATTCTTTCTGTTCTAAATTGTCGGGTACCGGTGTATGCCGCAGCTAAATTGCCGGCCGGCTTTTTTAAAGAGAAGGGTGCATGAAAATCAGAGGGCACTAGTGTGCTCCAAGTGTCCTGCTATGTTTTTCATGCACCCTCCTATATACCCTGCCTGCCTGTCTGTCTATATATTCTGCCTGCCTGACGTTTAATTGAGCACTGTTCCCATCGATTTGGGCAATTTTTGACCTTCTGCAGACCGCCGGGGGGGGGACCGCCAGAAAAATGCTCGAGTTTCCCATAGACTTACATTGGGCTCGTTGCTCGGGTCGAACACCTGAGTATTCCAATGTGCTCGACCCGAGCTTCGAGCACCCAAGCATTTTAGTGCTCGCTCATCACTAACTATAACTAGTGGGTTAATGGACCAGGTTCTTCTGCCCACTTGCATTTATTCTCCTCTATGTAAGAAAGCTAAATCCCAGTGGGCTAAAAGACCATTCCTCTATGAGTGTTTTAATACTAGAACTAGTGGTCTAATGGACCAGGTCCTTCTGTCCACTAGCCTGCTCTCTTTGGGAAAGTGTATATATACCCAAAGAGAGAAAAACGCCTAACATTGCCCACCAAACATCTAGAAAGGGATATAAAATCAATGGCTTGCTGCTATAAATCGCGATTGTATGGGCTAGAATCTATACCTACAAGCTATAGCCATATAAGGGAAGTACAAATGGGTGGTCCGGAAGGACTGTGCGTGGCACACCAAACCCCGACTCGCATTTCGGATACTCCTTCCTCAGGAGTCCCTGTGAGTGTTTTAATACAAGACCTATCAGGCTAAAGAACCAGGTCCTTTTGCCCACTTGGATTTAGCCTGCCCTCTATGAGAAAGCTAAAGGACAAGGTCCCTGTGAGTGTTTTAATACTAGACCTAGTAAAGAACCAGGTCCTTCTTTCCACTAGGATTTAGGCTGCTCTAAAGGACCAGGTTCTTCTGCCCACTTGGATCTAGCCTGCTCGGTATGCAGATTCTCTGCTCTGTATGTGAAAGCTAAATCCCAGTGGGCTAAAAGACCAGGCCCCTGTGAGTTTTTTAATACTAGAACTAGTGGGCTAATGGACCAGGTCCTTCTGCCCACTTGGATTTAGCTTGCTCCCTATGAGAAAGCTAAATTCCACAGTGGACTAAAGGACCAGGTCAATACTAGGTTGAGGAGCCCATCAAACTCTAATGAGTACGCCCGTGCAGCCGGTTCATTGAACGGGGGCCCCGAGGGAGAGGGGGCCCCTCCAGCCTCCAGCAGGGCCGCCATCAGGGCATGACTGCCCTGACTCCAGTATGGGGCCCGGCCGGTAGGGGCCCCCCGCTCTTGTGCGTCTCTCTCCTCATGGGGCCCCCGGCCCCATGCTATGCGCCGGGTCCGGGACATTTCAGCGCTGAGCTGCGCTGCTGCGGCAGCGCCTTTATGATTCCCCTGACTTCCGGTCATGTGACCGCGCCGTCGCATGGCCGGAAGTCAGGAGAACCTGCTGTCAGCGATTTGGACGAGCGCCAGGATTCTGCAGGGATCGCATGGGGGTAAGTATAACAAGTTTTATTTTTTTTAAAATACAATTAACTAGGAGTGGAGAGATGGGAGATGCACATGTGTGTGTGTGTGTGTGTGTGTGTGTGTGTGTGTGTGTGTGTGTGTGTGTGTGTGTGGGGGAGATGGGAGATGCACATGTGTGTGTGTGGGGGGGAGATGGGAGATGCACATGTGTGTGTGTGGGGGGGGAGATGGGAGATGCACATGTGTGTGTGTGGGGGGGGATGGGAGATGCACATGTGTGTGGGGGGGAGATGGGAGATGCACATGTGTGTGTGTGGGGGGGAGATGGGAGATGCACATGTGTGTGTGTGGGGGGGAGATAGGAGATGCACATGTGTGTGTGTGGGGGGGAGATGGGAGATGCACATGTGTGTGTGTGGGGGAGATGGGAGATGCACATGTGTGTGGGGGGGGAGATGGGAGATGCACATGTGTGTGTGTGGGGGGGAGCTGCACATGTGTGTGTGTGTGTGTGTGTGTGTGGGGGGGGGGGGGAGATGGGAGATGCACATGTGTGTGTGTGTGGGGGGGAGATGGGAGATGCACATGTGTGTGTGTGGGGGGGAGATGGGAGATGCACATGTGTGTGTGTGGGGGGGGATGGGAGATGCACATGTGTGTGGGGGGGAGATGGGAGATGCACATGTGTGTGTGTGGGGGGGAGATGGGAGATGCACATGTGTGTGTGTGGGGGGGAGATGGGAGATGCACATGTGTGTGTGTGGGGGGGAGATGGGAGATGCACATGTGTGTGTGTGGGGGAGATGGGAGATGCACATGTGTGTGGGGGGGGAGATGGGAGATGCACATGTGTGTGTGTGGGGGGGAGATGGGAGATGCACATGTGTGTGTGTGGGGGGGAGATGGGAGATGCACATGTGTGTGTGTGGGGGGGAGATGGGAGATGCACATGTGTGTGTGTGGGGGGGAGATGGGAGATGCACGTGTGTGTGTGGGGGGGGATGGGAGATGCACATGTGTGTGTGTGGGGGGGGATGGGAGATGCACATGTGTGTGTGTGGGGGGGGATGGGAGATGCACATGTGTGTGGGGGGAGATGGGAGATGCACATGTGTGTGTGTGGGGGGGAGATGGGAGATGCACATGTGTGTGTGTGTGGGGGGGGATGGGAGATGCACATGTGTGTGTGTGTGGGGGGGAGATGGGAGATGCACATGTGTGTGTGTGGGGGGGGATGGGAGATGCACATGTGTGTGTGTGGGGGGGGATGGGAGATGCACATGTGTGTGGGGGGGAGATGGGAGATGCACATGTGTGTGGGGGGGGAGATGGGAGATGCACATGTGTGTGTGTGGGGGGGAGATGGGAGATGCACATGTGTGTGGGGGGGAGATGGGAGATGCACATGTGTGTGGGGGGGAGATGGGAGATGCACATGTGTGTGGGGGGGAGATGGGAGATGCACATGTGTGTGGGGGGGAGATGGGAGATGCACATGTGTGTGGGGGGGAGATGGGAGATGCACATGTGTGTGGGGGGGAGATGGGAGATGCACATGTGTGTGTGTGTGGGGGAGATGGGAGATGCACATGTGTGTGTGTGTGGGGGGGAGATGGGAGATGCACATCTGTGTGTGTGTGGGGGGGAGATGGGAGATGCACATGTGTGTGTGTGGGGGGGGATGGGAGATGCACATGTGTGTGGGGGGGGATGGGAGATGCACATGTGTGTGGGGGGGAGATGGGAGATGCACATGTGTGTGGGGGGGAGATGGGAGATGCACATGTGTGTGTGTGGGGGGGAGATGGGAGATGCACATGTGTGTGTGTGGGGGGGAGATGGGAGATGCACATGTGTGTGTGTGGGGGGGAGATGGGAGATGCACATGTGTGTGTGTGGGGGGGAGATGGGAGATGCACATGTGTGTGGGGGGGGAGATGGGAGATGCACATGTGTGTGGGGGGGGAGATGGGAGATGCACATGTGTGTGTGGGGAGATGGGAGATGCACATGTGTGTGTGGGGAGATGGGAGATGCACATGTGTGGGGGGGGAGATGGGAGATGCACATGTGTGGGGGGGGAGATGGGAGATGCACATGTGTGGGGGGGGAGATGGGAGATGCACATGTGTGGGGGGGGAGATGGGAGATGCACATGTGTGGGGGGGGATGGGAGATGCACATGTGGTGGGGGGGGATGCACATGTGTGGGGGGGGATGGGAGATGCACATGTGTGGGGGGGGAGATGGGAGATGCACATGTGTGGGGGGGGGATGGGAGATGCACATGTGTGGGGGGGGGATGGGAGATGCACATGTGTGGAGGGGGATGGGAGATGCACATGTGGTGGGGGGGAGATGGGAGATGCACATGTGTGTGGGGGGGGAGATGGGAGATGCACATGTGTGTGGGGGGGGAGATGGGAGATGCACATGTGTGTGGGGGGGGAGATGGGAGATGCACATGTGTGTGGGGGGGAGATGGGAGATGCACATGTGTGTGGGGGGGGAGATGGGAGATGCACATGTGTGTGGGGGGGGGGAGATGGGAGATGCACATGTGTGTGGGGGGGAGATGGGAGATGCACATGTGTGTGGGGGGGAGATGGGAGATGCACATGTGTGTGTGGGGGGAGATGGGAGATGCACATGTGTGTGTGTGGGGGGAGATGGGAGATGCACATGTGTGTGTGTGGGGGGGAGATGGGAGATGCACATGTGTGTGTGTGGGGGGGAGATGGGAGATGCACATGTGTGTGTGTGGGGGGGAGATGGGAGATGCACATGTGTGTGTGTGGGGGGGAGATGGGAGATGCACATGTGTGTGTGTGGGGGGGAGATGGGAGATGCACATGTGTGTGTGTGGGGGGGAGATGGGAGATGCACATGTGTGTGGGGGGAGATGGGAGATGCACATGTGTGTGGGGGGGGATGGGAGATGCACATGTGTGTGTGTGGGGGGGAGATGGGAGATGCACATGTGTGTGTGGGGGGGGGAGATGGGAGATGCACATGTGTGTGTGTGGGGGGGAGATGGGAGATGCACATGTGTGTGTGTGGGGGGGAGATGGGAGATGCACATGTGTGTGTGTGGGGGGGAGATGGGAGATGCACATGTGTGTGGGGGGAGATGGGAGATGCACATGTGTGTGGGGGGGGATGGGAGATGCACATGTGTGTGGGGGGGAGATGGGAGATGCACATGTGTGTGTGTGGGGGGGAGATGGGAGATGCACATGTGTGTGGGGGGGGGAGATGGGAGATGCACATGTGTGTGGGGGGGGGGGAGATGGGAGATGCACATGTGTGTGGGGGGGGGGGAGATGCACATGTGTGTGTGTGGGGGGGAGATGGGAGATGCACATGTGTGTGTGTGGGGGAGATGGGAGATGCACATGTGTGTGGGGGGGGAGATGGGAGATGCACATGTGTGTGTGTGGGGGGGAGATGGGAGATGCACATGTGTGTGTGTGGGGGGGAGATGGGAGATGCACATGTGTGTGTGTGGGGGGGAGATGGGAGATGCACGTGTGTGTGTGGGGGGGGATGGGAGATGCACATGTGTGTGTGTGGGGGGGGATGGGAGATGCACATGTGTGTGTGTGGGGGGGGATGGGAGATGCACATGTGTGTGGGGGGAGATGGGAGATGCACATGTGTGTGTGTGGGGGGGAGATGGGAGATGCACATGTGTGTGTGTGTGGGGGGGGATGGGAGATGCACATGTGTGTGTGTGTGGGGGGGAGATGGGAGATGCACATGTGTGTGTGTGGGGGGGATGGGAGATGCACATGTGTGTGTGTGGGGGGGAGATGGGAGATGCACATGTGTGTGGGGGGAGATGGGAGATGCACATGTGTGTGGGGGGGGATGGGAGATGCACATGTGTGTGTGTGGGGGGGAGATGCACATGTGTGTGTGTGGGGGGGAGATGGGAGATGCACATGTGTGTGTGTGGGGGAGATGGGAGATGCACATGTGTGTGGGGGGGGAGATGGGAGATGCACATGTGTGTGTGTGGGGGGGAGATGGGAGATGCACATGTGTGTGTGTGGGGGGGAGATGGGAGATGCACATGTGTGTGTGTGGGGGGGAGATGGGAGATGCACGTGTGTGTGTGGGGGGGGATGGGAGATGCACATGTGTGTGTGTGGGGGGGGATGGGAGATGCACATGTGTGTGTGTGGGGGGGGATGGGAGATGCACATGTGTGTGGGGGGAGATGGGAGATGCACATGTGTGTGTGTGGGGGGGAGATGGGAGATGCACATGTGTGTGTGTGTGGGGGGGGATGGGAGATGCACATGTGTGTGTGTGTGGGGGGGAGATGGGAGATGCACATGTGTGTGTGTGGGGGGGATGGGAGATGCACATGTGTGTGTGTGGGGGGGAGATGGGAGATGCACATGTGTGTGGGGGGAGATGGGAGATGCACATGTGTGTGGGGGGGGATGGGAGATGCACATGTGTGTGTGTGGGGGGGAGATGGGAGATGCACATGTGTGTGTGTGGGGGGGAGATGGGAGATGCACATGTGTGTGTGTGGGGGGGAGATGGGAGATGCACATGTGTGTGTGTGGGGGGGAGATGGGAGATGCACATGTGTGTGTGTGGGGGGGAGATGGGAGATGCACATGTGTGTGGGGGGAGATGGGAGATGCACATGTGTGTGGGGGGGGATGGGAGATGCACATGTGTGTGGGGGGGAGATGGGAGATGCACATGTGTGTGTGTGGGGGGGAGATGGGAGATGCACATGTGTGTGGGGGGGGGGAGATGGGAGATGCACATGTGTGTGGGGGGGGGGGAGATGGGAGATGCACATGTGTGTGGGGGGGGGAGATGCACATGTGTGTGTGTGGGGGGGAGATGGGAGATGCACATGTGTGTGTGTGGGGGAGATGGGAGATGCACATGTGTGTGGGGGGGGAGATGGGAGATGCACATGTGTGTGTGTGGGGGGGAGATGGGAGATGCACATGTGTGTGTGTGGGGGGGGAGATGGGAGATGCACATGTGTGTGGGGGGGGAGATGGGAGATGCACATGTGTGTGTGTGGGGGGGAGATGGGAGATGCACATGTGTGTGTGTGGGGGGGAGATGGGAGATGCACATGTGTGTGTGTGGGGGGGAGATGGGAGATGCACGTGTGTGTGTGGGGGGGGATGGGAGATGCACATGTGTGTGTGTGGGGGGGGATGGGAGATGCACATGTGTGTGTGTGGGGGGGGATGGGAGATGCACATGTGTGTGGGGGGAGATGGGAGATGCACATGTGTGTGTGTGGGGGGGAGATGGGAGATGCACATGTGTGTGTGTGTGGGGGGGGATGGGAGATGCACATGTGTGTGTGTGTGGGGGGGAGATGGGAGATGCACATGTGTGTGTGTGGGGGGGGATGGGAGATGCACATGTGTGTGTGTGGGGGGGGATGGGAGATGCACATGTGTGTGGGGGGGAGATGGGAGATGCACATGTGTGTGGGGGGGAGATGGGAGATGCACATGTGTGTGTGTGGGGGGGAGATGGGAGATGCACATGTGTGTGGGGGGGAGATGGGAGATGCACATGTGTGTGGGGGGGAGATGGGAGATGCACATGTGTGTGGGGGGGAGATGGGAGATGCACATGTGTGTGGGGGGGAGATGGGAGATGCACATGTGTGTGGGGGGGAGATGGGAGATGCACATGTGTGTGGGGGGGAGATGGGAGATGCACATGTGTGTGTGTGTGGGGGAGATGGGAGATGCACATGTGTGTGTGTGTGGGGGGGAGATGGGAGATGCACATCTGTGTGTGTGTGGGGGGGAGATGGGAGATGCACATGTGTGTGTGTGGGGGGGGATGGGAGATGCACATGTGTGTGGGGGGGGATGGGAGATGCACATGTGTGTGGGGGGGAGATGGGAGATGCACATGTGTGTGGGGGGGGAGATGGGAGATGCACATGTGTGTGTGTGGGGGGGGAGATGGGAGATGCACATGTGTGTGTGTGGGGGGGAGATGGGAGATGCACATGTGTGTGTGTGGGGGGGAGATGGGAGATGCACATGTGTGTGTGTGGGGGGGAGATGGGAGATGCACATGTGTGTGGGGGGGGAGATGGGAGATGCACATGTGTGTGGGGGGGGAGATGGGAGATGCACATGTGTGTGTGGGGAGATGGGAGATGCACATGTGTGTGTGGGGAGATGGGAGATGCACATGTGTGGGGGGGGAGATGGGAGATGCACATGTGTGGGGGGGGAGATGGGAGATGCACATGTGTGGGGGGGGAGATGGGAGATGCACATGTGTGGGGGGGGAGATGGGAGATGCACATGTGTGGGGGGGGATGGGAGATGCACATGTGGTGGGGGGGGGATGCACATGTGTGGGGGGGGATGGGAGATGCACATGTGTGGGGGGGGAGATGGGAGATGCACATGTGTGGGGGGGGGATGGGAGATGCACATGTGTGGGGGGGGGATGGGAGATGCACATGTGTGGAGGGGGATGGGAGATGCACATGTGGTGGGGGGGAGATGGGAGATGCACATGTGTGTGGGGGGGGAGATGGGAGATGCACATGTGTGTGGGGGGGGAGATGGGAGATGCACATGTGTGTGGGGGGGGAGATGGGAGATGCACATGTGTGTGGGGGGGAGATGGGAGATGCACATGTGTGTGGGGGGGGAGATGGGAGATGCACATGTGTGTGGGGGGGGGGAGATGGGAGATGCACATGTGTGTGGGGGGGAGATGGGAGATGCACATGTGTGTGGGGGGGAGATGGGAGATGCACATGTGTGTGTGGGGGGAGATGGGAGATGCACATGTGTGTGTGTGGGGGGAGATGGGAGATGCACATGTGTGTGTGTGGGGGGGAGATGGGAGATGCACATGTGTGTGTGTGGGGGGGAGATGGGAGATGCACATGTGTGTGTGTGGGGGGGAGATGGGAGATGCACATGTGTGTGTGTGGGGGGGAGATGGGAGATGCACATGTGTGTGTGTGGGGGGGAGATGGGAGATGCACATGTGTGTGTGTGGGGGGGAGATGGGAGATGCACATGTGTGTGGGGGGAGATGGGAGATGCACATGTGTGTGGGGGGGGATGGGAGATGCACATGTGTGTGGGGGGGAGATGGGAGATGCACATGTGTGTGTGTGGGGGGGAGATGGGAGATGCACATGTGTGTGGGGGGGGGGAGATGGGAGATGCACATGTGTGTGGGGGGGGGGGAGATGGGAGATGCACATGTGTGTGGGGGGGGGGAGATGCACATGTGTGTGGGGGGGGGGGGAGATGGGAGATGCACATGTGTGTGGGGGGGGGAGATGGGAGATGCACATGTGTGTGGGGGGGAGATGGGAGATGCACATGTGTGTGGGGGGGGGAGATGGGAGATGCACATGTGTGTGGGGGGGGGGGAGATGGGAGATGCACATGTGTGTGTGGGGGGGGGGAGATGGGAGATGCACATGTGTGTGGGGGGGGGAGATGGGAGATGCACATGTGTGTGGGGGGGGGGGAGATGGGAGATGCACATGTGTGTGTGTGGGGGGGAGATGGGAGATGCACATGTGTGTGTGGGGGGGGATGGGAGATGCACATGTGTGTGGGGGGGAGATGGGAGATGCACATGTGTGTGGGGGGGGAGATGGGAGATGCACATGTGTGTGTGTGGGGGGGAGATGGGAGATGCACATGTGTGTGTGTGTGGGGGGGAGATGGGAGATGCACATGTGTGTGGGGGGGAGATGGGAGATGCACATGTGTGTGGGGGGGGAGATGGGAAATGCACATGTGTGTGGGGGGGGAGATGGGAGATGCACATGTGTGTGGGGGGGGAGATGGGAGATGCACATGTGTGTGGGGGGGGAGATGGGAGATGCACATGTGTGTGGGGGGGGAGATGGGAGATGCACATGTGTGTGGGGGGGGAGATGGGAGATGCACATGTGTGTGTGGGGGGAGATGGGAGATGCACATGTGTGTGTGGGGGGAGATGGGAGATGCACATGTGTGTGTGGGGGGAGATGGGAGATGCACATGTGTGTGGGGGGGGGGAGATGGGAGATGCACATGTGTGGGGGGGGATGGGAGATGCACATGTGTGGGGGGGGATGGGAGATGCACATGTGTGGAGGGGGATGGGAGATGCACATGTGGTGGGGGGGGAGATGGGAGATGCACATGTGTGGGGGGGGAGATGGGAGATGCACATGTGGGGGGGGATGGGAGATGCACATGTGGTGGAGGGGGATGAGAGAGGGGCACATGTGGTGGAGGGGGATGAGAGAGGGGCACATGTGGGGGAGGGGGATGAGAGAGGGGCACATGTGGGGAAGGGGGATGAGAGGGGCACATGTGGGGGAGGGGGATGAGAGAGGGGCACATGTGGGGGAGGGGGTGAGAGATGTGCACATGGGGGGGATGAGAGCTGCACATGGGGGGGTTTGAGAGCTGCACATGGGGGAATTGGGAGTAGGGGGATAATGAGCTGCACATAACGAATGTGGGGTGGGGGAGAGTAAATGATAAATGATGATGGGGTGGGGAGAGCACGGACATGATATAATGAATTGGGGCAGGGGGTGCATGTAAATATTGAATGCGGGGAGCAGGAAGTATAGAGTAGGGGGCGTTGCGGATGCAGGAGTGTGACTGGTAACAAATTGGCGGAAAGAGTAGAGGTTCTAATTAAATTATATATTAAGTGCCTATTTACAATTAATGGGGGCACCGTGGTGGATTACAATTTATATTTGGAATGGTAGGTTGCATAATAACTAACCATATATTGATGGTGGATGCACGTCTGTATTCAGCTGCGTAATGTAGAAGTTGGGGAATGTGCTCTAGATAACTGTGTTATTTTATGCAGAGACGAGTCCTGGCTGGAAGACGTGATGGCGGTCTGTGCTGGATGAAGGAGAAAAGCGAAGATGAAGGACTTCACCTAGAGACGTCACCGGTGAGTCAGTCTATTACATGTACACTGTGTATAATGTCACTGGTGATCACTGTATTACCTGTACACTGACACTATATACAGAGCTCCTGTGTATAATTTCACTGGTGATCACTGTATTACCTGTACACTGACACTATATACAGAGCTCCTGTGTATAATGTCACTGGTGATCCCTGTATTACCTGTACACTGACACTATATACAGAGCTCCTGTGTATAATGTCACTGATGATCACTGTATTACCTGTACACTATATACAGAGCTCCTGTGTATAATGTCACTGGTGATCACTGTATTACCTGTACACTGACACTACATACAGAGCTCCTGTGTATAATTTCACTGGTGATCACTAGATTACCTGGACACTTACGTTATACATACCATGTATAGAGCTCCCGTGTATAATGACACTTATGGTAATATTAGTAATGTGGTGGTAATATTAGTAATGTAGTGGTAATATGTGGTCTGGTCATGGTGTGGCAGTTTTTCTCCCTTCTGTGTGGTATTATTCGGTCACTATGTTGTGGTAATATGTGGTCTGGTCATGGTGTGGCGGTATTCCCTGTATGTGGTATTATTGGTCATTTAAAAAAAAAATGTATATGACACATTCCCTTAAAGAAAACTAAATAAAAATATATCTAAAAAGAGTATTGGATATTTTAAGAAAATTTTAATAGGTTAGAGTAGGGCCCGCCCAGAAGAGTCTACCTTATCGTGGTGGCGGCTTTAAAAATCTTTTGGCCAAAACAAAAGCTGATGGCTATGTATGTGGCGCCGTCACATGGCCGAACGTCAGGAGAACCTGGTGGCAGCGACGTTGACGAGCGCCAGGATTCTGCAGGGATTGCATGGGGGTAAGTATAACAAATTTTATTTTTTTTAAATACAATTAATTAACTAGGAGTGGGGGGAATCAAAGATGCACGGGGGGGATGAGAGATGCACATGGGGGGGGTGAGAGATGCACATGGGGGGGATGAGAGATGCACATGGGGGGGATGAGAGATGCACGGGGGGTGAGAGCTGCACATGGGGGGGTGAGAGATGCACATGGGGGGTTATGTTTACATAACTTTGTTGCCTTATGAAGGGCAGGGGGGGCCCCCCAAAATTTCTTGCACAGGGGCCCACTACAGTCTGTGTCCGCCCCTGCGTCCTACCATTCCAGGTAATCAAATTAATGTCTAAGGATGTCAGATAAGAAACAGCTCTCAGGGTTCCTGTCCATCTGCCACACATTACTGACCTGATCACTGGGACAGTTCTTACAAGTCGACTAGCACCTACATTACATTTAACTTTTTTTTTTTTTTAATCTTTAGCTTTCCAACTTTAGTAGATTTTCTTCTTTCACATTTTCAGGCCCATCAATGGTGACCTTGTAAATTAGGGGGTTTCATCTCTGTTATGCATTGATTGGGTGCTGGGCAACCCGTCTAATTGAATAGCAGGGGCGTGTAATAGGTTGCTGGCTAGGCACTGTGCTACATGTGTGTGAACTGCGCCCTATTGCAAGTTTAACCTGTGTGCAGTTTTTATGCTGGGCAATCACCCCCTCCATGGCATGGAGTGAGAGGTTGAGAGTGATTGTTCATCAGCATTCTGCACCTGTGTTAAGGAGGTCTGCTGGATCCTGTTGTGCATTTTCAGTGAGATCTTGGCTGGTAAATACCATTACATTTTTGCAATGTTTCCCATTTTAAAGTGTCATCTCTTGGCCTTGTGGCAGCTTCTCACCCCACTCCACTCGTCATTCTGACGATCATGTTCTGCTCACGCTCACGCTTACCGTGATCATCTCTCTGTCCATTCCCCAAGATATCCTTTGCTTTTCTTGTTATTATTTCTCTTTCAATTCATTTTCCTTTTCTGTAGTATAGAACATACAGCAGTCATCAAAAGCTCGAACCAACATCTCAAGTTAACTTGACTATGGAGATATCGTATATTTTAACATTTTGTGCACATACGGGTTTTTTTGTGTTGGTGAGATTTTAATCCTATTTAATAAATAATCTAGTTTTAAGTGAATATATGTTCGCCTGTTTTGACTCCCTTTTTTGATTAATACTTTTTGACAATTCTTTTTTTGATAATACACCAAAAAGCTGCTTGTGATTCTTATGCTGTATATTTTAAATAAACTTTCATAAAAAAATATTCTACGAGCCCGATTCATCATTGCATTTGCACCTTTCTTTAACGAGCTTTTGGTGTTTTTCATTTGTGACTAATTCTTTTCATTTGTGCCATTTTATATGTATTTAGCTGTTTGTTTGTTTTTATGTTCATTATTGTGTGTGAGGCTTGAGGCTTCTAGATGTTTTTTTCTAATTCATTAATTGTAACTTTTCAAAAAAGTGCTACATTTTTACTCCAATGTATTCCAGGTCCCCCTGGAGCTTGTGCTTGTGTACCCTGTCTGATGTGAGCATTGTGCTTGGGTCACGTGTCTGAAATGTGTGCTTTGCTTGTGTGATGTGTCCAATGTGTGCATTGTGTTTGAGTGATTTCTTATGTGTGAGATGTGATTATCTGATATATAAGGTGTGAGGTGTACGCTCTGTTTGAGTGATGTCACTTTGCTTGTGTGATGTGTCTGATGTGTGCGCTATGCTTATGTGACATGTACAATTTGTGCACTGTGCTTGTATGCAGGGCTTACCATTGCTAGGGTCAGAAAACATCAGGGGTTCAAGCCCCAAGACAAATATTAGCCTACAAACCCCTTTCTACATTTTTTTTAACACTGCAGACAAAACAGTGATATTTCTGAGTATAGATAACGTAGTAATGTTACCTGCAGTCCTATGTAACACCACAGATAACACAATGATAACTGAGTACAGATAATGCAGTCCTATTTAACACAATGGACACCATGTGCAGTGGCAGTGCCACATGGCGACATTGTTTTGCTTCATAGAAGTCTCGCTGTCTCCTAGGGAAAGACTGTGACTTCTGCAGTCTCGCTGCTCATGAAGACAGTCTGCTATGGTCCTCTAAAGTGCACCACAAATGACAGAATTAGATAACTTTAGAATACTACTGATAGGGCTACTATGACTGTGGCAGTGTATAAGGGAGCAATCTTTGATGACGGAACTGTGTTTGGGAACACCATTTATGAGGCACTGTAATTTGGGGCACATTAGATGTCAGGTCTCTGGTTTGAGCATTTTTCATTGTGTATGTAACTGCCGGATACACAAGTGCAGTCCCATAGTCCATGAATGGAGTGGAGATTGAACATACACATCACCACTTAATTCAAGACTGTGCTCTGAAGGACCGAGTTTCCATAATCCCAAGTCCTGTTCTTGGGATCATTGGAGGTCCCAGCGATCGGTAAGTAACCTGGGATAACTTACTATTTTGGAAAGAACCCTTTAAAGGGGTTGTCCACTACTTATTATCCGTTCCCCAATGTATCACCCCGGGGCCTGTAAGTCTTTTTGTAATTACCTTCTGTTGCAGTTACTGCCTGTGAGCGGGGCTATCGCTGGCCGCTCACAGGTATCATGTGACCCCCGGCTGCAGCCGGCTCTGACATCCGCTGACGTCACGACAAGTCCAGGCTGCAGCCGAGGGTCCCTCTTCTGCGTTCCACCGGTGGATGCTGGGTTGTGGGCGGAGTTACCCCGCACGTCACACCCGGCATCCACCACGCGCTCTTCCTCTCCTCATTCATCGGGAAAGCGCGCGGTGGATGCTGGGTGTGACGCACGGGGTAACCCAGCCCACAACCCAGCAGCCACCGCGGGGACCCCAGCGCTGAGTCACGCCTCACTTGACGTGACATCAATGGCGGGTCACGTGATGCCTGTGAGTGGCCAGCGATAGCGCCACTCACAGGCAGAACCTGCAACAGAAGGTAATTGCAAACACACTTATGGGTCCCGGGGGGATACATTGGGGGCATAATCAAAAGTTGTGGCCAACTTCTTTAAAAGGGTTGTCCAGTTATATAACATTTAGAACCTATCCTTAGGATAGGGCAGTATGATACGTCATCAGTATCACACTGCTGGGGGTCTGACACCTGGCACCCCGAACAATTTCTATCAGCTCTTGAATTGGAGTTGAAGTGCAGTACTTGGCAGTGGCTGACAACAGTTAATTAATGGGGGGTGATAAGTATGAGACCTCCTCAATCTGATATTGATGACCTATGCAATGGGTAGATTATCAATGTCATATGACTAAACAACTTCTCTTAGCATTTATAAAGGGAACCTGACATGAGATTCCTGCTAGCCAAATCACAGGCTCCATGAATCAGGCGCTTGCTGCATTACTGCAGTCATGTATGTATAGGGAGAGACCTGCCAGTGGAGGTAAGCAGGTTTAGGGAGAGCCCACCAGGGACCGACCTCGGACTCCTCATCCAAGACACATAGGCCCTAATTCATTAAGGTGTTTATGCCAGAATTCCGGTGTAAAACACCTTCATAAGTCACAACATCTTTACATAGTTTGGAATTTACATAAAAATTGTGCAACTTTTGGTGTTTTCACACCAGTTCTGCTCAGCTTTGCCAAACTGGGCCGAGCCTGGCCAGGGTTAATTCATGAAAAGTTACGCCAATTTAAAGGGGTTGTCCACTACTTAACATGTGCCCCCAAGCAATTTGTCAACCTGAGATGAGAATTTTCCCAATTATATTTAATTACTAAAAGATCCTCTGAGGGGCGCTCTCTCTCCCGGTCACCTGATGCTGAGGCGGAGATTGCTCTCATTTCCCGTGATGCCTTGTTCCGGGCACTGAATATTGACGTGACGTTCCCCAGACTCCCTCTGACTGCGGCCATGTGATCTAGATTGGTTGCACTGTGGGCTGTGCAGACACCGCCCCTCACAGTCCGAGAGTATCTGTGGAGATGTTCAGTGAGCTCCTACCTCCTGTCACTGATGAAAGCGCTTATCGGACTAGCAGCACTGTCATCAGGCTGAGTGAGCAGAGAAGCGCTCCCTGGTACTGGTGGACGGAGGGAGTGAGGTAGTCATGATCTACTGCTCCTCCATCCTCTCAGTCCGGGGAGGGGAGAGGGGGGAGATTGGCGCTATCACAGTGGGGGACTCGGCACACATCCACCCCCCTCCTCACACGCTGCCCTGCTCCTATACAGCCGCTACTGTGTCCTGTCTCTAGACTCATGGCCCCCCACCCAGGCACCACCCAGGGACCTCCTGAGCCTGAGGTCTATTATACAGCAAGAAGAGATAAAACAGTAAGAGATGAGAAGAAGACAGTGACACCATAAACACCTGAAGAGCGGAGATAAGGAGAGAGAGAGAGAGAGTGCTCAGAGGGACTTACCTGACCTGTTACCACTGACATCACCAACAAACCCAGCTCTACAGCCATTACAGATGCAGCAGAGCCGACACCTTCAGCTATTCTGCAATGACAACCTCAGCTCTGCTGCACTGATGAGCCCAGCTGTGTTACATATGGAAAGTCATCTTCTCTATATCTGACACTTCTAAGATCAGCTCTGCTACATCTGCATAGCACAGCTATAGTAAAAACAGACACACACAGCTATACTGCCCTGAGATCTGAAGTTTAGAAGGTATTCCCTGCCCATGGGAGCACCGTGTTCAGTGGTTAACACTGTAACCTTGCAGCGCGGGGGTCCTGGGTTCAAATCCCACCAAGGACAACAACTGCAAGGAGTTTGTATGTTCTCCCCTTGTTTGCGTGAGTTTTCTCCGGTTTCTTCCCACACTCCAAAGACATACTGATAGGGAATTTAGATTGTGAATACAGGGACCCACCGGCCTAAATGATAGATTAGAGATGTCAGTGTTTCTATAAAAAAAAATTAATGTAATGTCAATCAGAGTATAACTTATTTTTTGTACTTTGTTTTTAATATGGTTGTTTTGTTTATATGTTTGCAGCGGTGTGAGCGGGTCTTATTCCAACCCCTTTTTTGGTGATGTCGTTGTGTGTTGATTAGATTCAGGCTGTGTGCCCACGATGCGTATTTCATGCATTTTTGGTGCGGAAATTTCCGCAGCGTAAACGCATGATAAACGCATGATAAGCCTTCTGCCATGGTCTCCAATGCAATTCCGCACTTTCAATGCCCATGCTGCGGATTTTTCCGCAACGTTTATGCTGCGCTCAAAAATCCGCAGCATGTCCATTAATTTTGCGGAAGCGTGGCATAATCGCCGCCATTGACTTGCATTGAGACGCACATAATCCGTGTCAGTACATTTGTACTCACGGATTATATGCGTTTCAATGTGCGGATGGTACCCAGTTCTGGAGGAGAGAAGACTGTCATGCAGACCTGGGTACCATTGTACCTGTAAAAAAAGAATAAAATAAAAAATAAAGATTATATTCACCTTCCGACGGCCCCCGGTCTCCTTCCCTGTGCTTGCCAACAGACTGAAGGACCTGCGGTGACGTCACAGTCATGTGACCGCAGGCCCTTCAGTGCAGTGTCCCGCGATCAGCTGGCAGCCAGGAAGGAGCGAAGCTACACACCCCGGGCCATCAGAAGGTAAGTATAGATTTATTTTTTTATTTTTAAACATTCTTTTACGGTCATACTATATAAATCCATGCTGTTTTCATGGATTTATATAGTGTGACCTAGTTGTCAAGCACTTTCCAAGTGATGCTAAAATCGCCTGGAAAGCGCTTGTCAATCCGCATGCGGAAACACATGTGAAAAACGCTTCAAATCCGCATGTATTTGGCAGGAAAAACGCATGCACAATTGGCATGCGTTTTTTTCTGCCAGGGAGATGCAGAAATGCTGCAGGAATTTTCTGCTTCATTTCTGCATCGTGGGCACATAGACAAAAAATTGGACCGAACACCATGGTACATAATCAAAGTCAGAAAACAGGGTACTCCTTAGTCGAACATGCAGCCTAGAAAAAAATGGAGTGGGACATCCTACAAATCACATATCGGACATGAATGCTATGTTAAAAAACGCGAAACGCGCGTCGGGGCTGCAGTGCGGCGACGTGGTCACCTTAGTCCCCCATGGGTGAGTTTCTTACCTTGATCTGAGTTTCTGTGTTGGTCATTTGACCTCTCTTTTTGAGCATCGGTTACCCCTTACACCTGTTACATTCCCCATACCTGTTTGACCCATTGAAGCGCGTGTCAGCACGAAGCGGCTGTCGTCAAGAACAGCATGACATATACTCCCCAGCTTGTGATGTTTTTAAAGAAGAAACAATAAAGAAGCATTTTAACACAGTCCGGTGAGTGCCTTCCACTTTTCTTGAACTATTCACAGTATTTTTTGTCTATGAATGGAAGCTGTTTTTGCACCCAGGACATGAAGGGATTGGTGCTTAGTCCTGCTATATGAAGGAGTGATTGGAGCCGTAGGTGCTGGTTTTCCTGTTGCTTATTCCAATTGAGAATTTAGATTGTGAGCCCCAATGGAGACAGTGATGATAATGGTAAAAAAAAAAAAAAAATCAGATTTGATTTCAATATGGTAATTTTAAAGTGATGAACCTTACTGGCGATTGGCTGGTTGTTGTATACAAATCCTTCTTGGATTGGTCAGCTCTCCCTGCCTGCCCAGCTCTCCCTGTCTCCAAGACAATCAGAGCGGTAGCACATCCCTCTGGCCCACCCTTGTATCCTATTACCGGCACCTCCTTCTCTGCCTCTCTGATCTTGCTCATGAGGACTGCAGTGACGAGGTGAGGGGGCACCTCACCGGGAAGGTGAAAGTGAAGCAAGCTGCAGGCGTCCGGGACGCCCGGGGTATGGAAAAAAGAGAGAGAGCGGTGCTGTGCCCAGAAAAACACGCCTCTTTCACTCATCTGGCCCGCCCTTGTACAGTATTACCTCTTCTCTGCCTCTCCTAGTATGCATGGCACCCCTCATCCCTGTCCTGGTATGCATGGCACCCCTCATCCCTGTCCTGGCATGCATGGCACTCCTCATCCCTGTCCTGGCATGCATGGCACTCCTCATCCCTGTCCTGGCATGCATGGCACTCCTCATCCCTGTCCTGGCATGCATGGCACTCCTCATCCCTGTCCTGGCATGCATGGCACCCCTCATCCCTGTCCTGGTATGCATGGCACCCCTCATCCCTGTCCTGGTATGCATGGCACCCCTCATCCCTGTCCTGGTATGCATGGAACCCATCATCCTTATCCTGGTATGAATGGCCCCCTCATCTTTATCCTGTTATGTATGCCCCCCTCAGCCTTATCCTGGTATGTATAGCCCCCTCACCTTTATCCTGTTATGTATGCCCTCTCATCCTTATTTTGGTGCATGGTCCCCCTAATCCCCATTATGCTGCACATAAAAAAAAAACACTCCTACTCACCTTTCTTCTCTCCTCCAGCGCTGCGTCCTGTCTGCCAACACTGATTTCTCCATGTGAGCCGCGCATGGCATCACTACCATGTGCTGCTCACAAGGATAAATCAGCTGCCGGAAGTCACTGCTCCCCACGCCTGGACTGTGTGCGTGTGGAGCACTGAATATTCATGCTCCTTAATAGCCGGCACACAGCGTAGCCGCAGCGCGGCTCTACTGCTGCTGCCGGGTGATCGCGTGTGCCCGCTATTAAAGGGAATGAATATTCACCCCTCCCCACACCCATGGGCGTGCAGAGAGGTTGAATATTCATGCCCTTTAACAGCGGGCACAGGCGATTTCGGCAGCAGCAGGAACCGCACTGCGGCTACTCTGTGTGCCGCTATTAAGGAGCATGAGGCGTGGGGAGCAGTGAATATTCATTTTCTTTAGCAGCGGGGACAGTACAGGCTGCAGCAGGCGGCTGCTGCCTCCTGTGCCCCGCTCCTCCGCGCCTACCGCTCCCCCCACACCCCACACATCATATATATATATACCCCCTCCTCCCCCAACATTCGGACTATAAGGGAATACGCCCTATAAGATGACATCCGGCGTATAAGACGACTCCTGACTTTTGAGAAGATTTTCAGGGGTTAAAAACGCTGGAAAATACGGTATTCTCCAGGTGGTAGGCGCTCCCGGAACACAGTAGGTAGGATGCGGTGATATATTAAATAACCAAATTTTATTAACATAGCGTACAATGCGTTTCAGCTCTTATGAGCCTTCTTCAGGTATTACATATAGGCTACTACAGCTTTGTGCATTTTATATATAAAGAAAGTCAGTGCATATCATTTTTGGGCGTGTTTTACCAAGGTTTTAACTCTTTCACTCCCATTTTAACAAGCATGGAAGTATAAACATTAAAAACTAATCTGAATGGATCTAATTAAAAAAAAAAAAGTATAATGTATAAAATTCATATCTCATTAAAAAACTTTTATTCTTTTTTCTTCTTTTTCTTTTTTTGTCTTTTCTTTTCCTTTCTACTGCTTATATATTTATTTTATTCTTATCCTTGATGTGTTTAAATTCTTTTCCTTTTTTATATATTTTTTTAATTAGATTCCGGGAGCGCAAACCACCTGGAGAATAATTACATATGTAGTTTTTCCTATCTACTATATAATTGTCTTATCCCGTCTGTCTTTCTGTCTGTCTGTCCTGGAAATCCTGCGTCGCTCATTGGTCCGGCAGCGGCCAATCAGCGCCGCGGGATTTCTGAAAAAAGATGGCGGCCGTTAGCGGCTCATCTGCGGGACGGAGCTCAGCGGCGATGCAGCCGGGAGATGAGCGCCGCGACAGCAGAAGGACCTCGACCGCCGGACCCATCTGCGGGACGGAGATACAGCCGGGAGATGACCGGCGCGAGGCGCTCATCTCCCGGACGGTAGCAGCGGGAGGACCGCCGGCGTCGCTGACCTCCATGCGGAAGGGAGGACCGGGGAGCGGCGCTGCGGGTCGGGATACTTCTGCTGCGAGCGCCCGCTCATGTCCCGGGTTCTCGCTGCGGAAGTACCCACACAGGCAGCGCCGCTCCCCGGTCCTCACCAAGACGATTCGATGATTGGTCGCGGTCTTCGGGCCCGACCAATCACTGATCTTACAGCAAAAGTTAAACACTACTGTGCTGATTGGTCGCGGACGCTGCCCGCGACCAATCACCAATTTGGGCGCCAAATTTAAATATCGGCCGCGACCAATCACCAATCTTGGCTCCACATTTAAACACCGCTGTGCTGATTGGTCGCCGACGCTGGGCGCGACCAATCACCGATTTTGTCACCACATTTAAATAGCGTCCGCGACCAATCAGCACAGTAGTGTTTAACTTTTGCGGCAAGATCAGTGATTGGTTGCGGGCCAAGACCGCGACCAATCACCGATTTGTGCTGCACATTTAAATAGCGGCCGCGACCAATTGGATGTCAGCGCCGCTCCCCGGTCCTCCCTTGACACCCTAGCCGCATGGATGTCAGCGGCCCTGCCTGTGCGGATACTTCCGCTGCGAGAACCCGGGACATGAGCGGGCGCTCGCAGCAGAAGTATCCCGACCCGCAGCGCCACTCCCCGGTCCTCCCTTGACACCCTAGCCGCTGATGTCCCCACAGTATCCGCATGGTGTTACAAAGGTCCGGACATTTGTGTTAAAAATCGCTGATTGGTCGCCGACGCTATTTAAATGTGGCGCCAAAATCGGTGATTGGTCGCGCCCAGCGTCGGCGACCAATCAGCGGCCTTTGTAACACCATGCGGATACTGTGGGGACATCAGCGGCTAGGGTGTCAAGGGAGGACCGGGGAGCGGCACTGACATCCATGCGGCTAGGGTGTGAAGGGAGGACCGGGGAGCGGCGCTGACATCCAATTGGTCGCGGCCGCTATTTAAATATGCCGCACAAATCGGTGATTGGTCGCGGTCTTGGCCCGCGACCAATCACTGATCTTGCCGCAAAAGTTAAACACTACTGTGCTGATTGGTCGCGGACGCAGCCCGCGACCAATCACCGATTTGGGCGCCAAATTTAAATATCGGCCGCGACCAATCACAGATCTTGGCTCCACATTTAAACACCGCTGTACTGATTGGTCGCGGACTCTATTTAAATGTGGCGCCAAAATCGGTGATTGGTCGCGCCCAGCGTTGGCGACCAATCAGCACAGCGGTGTTTAAATGTGGAGCCAAGATCGGTGATTGGTCGCGGCCGATATTTAAATTTAGCGCCCAAATCGGTGATTGGTCGCGGGCAGCGCCTGCGACCAATCAGCGATTTTTAACACAAATGTCCGGACCTTTGTAACATCATGCGGATACTGTGGGGACATCAGCTTCTAGGGTGTGAAGGGAGGACCGGGGAGCGGCGCTGCGGGTCGGGATACTTCTGCTGCGAGCAGTCGCTCATCTTCCGGCTTCTCTCAGCGGAAGTAGCCGCACAGGCAGCGGCGCTCCCCGGTCCTCACTAATACGATCCCGCTCCCCGGTCCTCACCAATACGATTCGCTGATAGGTCGCGCTCTCCGCACGCGACCAATCAGTGATCTTGGCACTAAAGTTAAACACCGCTCTGCTGATTGGTCGCGGCTGCTGCCCGCGACCAATTACCGATTTGGGCGCCACATTTAAATAGCGGCCGCGACCAATCACCGATCTTGCCGCCACATTTAAACACTGCTGTGCTGATTGGTCGCGGACGCCAGACGCGTCCAATCAGCGAGATTGGCGCCAAATTTAAACAACGCTCTGCTAATTGGTCGCGAGTGCCGGCTGCGACTAATCAGCATTATTGGCGCCAAATTTAAACACCGCTCTGCTGATTGATGGCGGTCGCTGGCCGAGATCAATCAGCAGTATTGGCGCCAAATTTAAACACTGCTCTGCTGATTAGTCGCGGTCGCCGTTCGCGACCAATCAGCAGTATTGGCGCCAAATTTAAACCCCGCTCTGCTGATTGGTCGCGGTTGCCGGCCGTGACCAATCAGCGATTTTGGCGCCAAATTTAAGCACCGCTCTGCTGATTGGTCTCGGCCGGCGATTGCGACCAATCATCATTATTGGCGCCAAATTTAAACCCCGCTCTGCTGATTGGTCGCGACCGCCGGCCGCTACCAATCAGTGATTTTGGCGCCAAATTTAAACCCCGCTCTGCTGATTGGTCGCGGTTGCCGGCCGCGACTAATCAGCATTGTTGGCGCCAAATTGCCGGCCGCGACTAATCAGCATTATTGCCGCCAAATTTAAACACCGCTCTGCTGAATGGTCGCGGCCGTGACAAATCACCATTATTGGCGCCAAATTTAAACACCGCTTTGCTGATTGGTGACGTTCGCTGGCCGCGACCAATCAGCATTATTGGCGCAAAATTTAAACCCCGCTCTGCTGATTAGTCGCGACCGCCGGCCATGACCTATCAGCGATATAGTCGCCAAATTTCAACATCGCTTTGCTGATTGGTCGCGGTTGCCGGCCGCGACCAATCAGCGATATGGGCGCCAAATTTAAACACCGCTCTGCTGATTGGGCCCGGTCTGCCGCATACATATTCTAGAATACCCGATGCGTTAGAATCGGGCCACCATCTAGTTTATAATAATCAGTCAGGTATTTGATTTGCATGTAATCGATTCATTCATCTTTACTGACAAGCACTTACAGCTAACATTTATAGCTTCAGGCTGAGTTCACACGATGCGTTTTTCATGCGTTTCCGCGGCGTTTTTGCAGTTGCGTAAACGCCGCGGAAACGCATGAAAAACGCATGGTAGAAGGGCAGCAATGTTCCCCAATGGAAATCCGCATGTGCTGTGCCCATGATGCGGATTTTTCCGCAGCGTAAACGCTGCGGTCAAAAATCCGCAGCATGTCAATTAATTTTGCGGAAACGCTGCTCTTTTGCCGCCATTGACTTGCATTAGACCGCATGGAATCCGCATCACTGTATATGTTGATGCGCTTTTCATGCGGTCTAATGTGCGGATGGTACCCGGGTGTGGATGAGAGGACTCTCATCCAGACCCAGGTACCATTAAAAAAAAAAGAATAAAATAAAATATATATTCTCACCTTCTGACGGCCCGCGCTGCGTCCTGCCGGCTTCCCGGGCACTTCGCGGTTGAATGAAGAAGGACCTTCGCTGACGTCAGAGTCATGTGACGGGTCACGTGACGCTGACGTCGGAAGGTCCTAAAGTCTTCACTGCCGGCAGCCGGGACCGATGAAGCAGGACACCGGGGACCATCAGAGGGTAATGACGCGCCCCTGGGCCTGTGTCGCGCTGCGTTGCGCACGCGGGAGCTTACCCGGAGCCGGATCTGTTGAAGGTTGTAGTCTCGTGGCGGTGATCCGGTCCGTGCCCAGGGAGTCAAACTAAGTGGCGCTGTATTTAGCAGTAGATGTAGGACGACTACGCCACCCGTTGAATGCAGCTTTGGAGCCGCCGCTGCAGGGCAGACCGCTGAGGCCGGTGGTGAGATTGTGCAGCGTGGTGGTATAACCCCCAACGGGATGGGTATGGCCTCAGGGCAGCCGACGTGGATGATGGGGGTAGCAGGAACCACTCGGAGACGGTACTGTGTAGTTCAGGGTCTTTACTGGTGACAAAGATAGACCCTCCCGGAGTACTGGCTAGCGATTGGGGCCTGGTCAGTCCTTGAGCAGATGGGATCTCCCCTGGCCAGGCGGAGTTGTAGGCCTCCCAAACTAACTGTACTCTTCTGGCTACCTTGCTAGAGGCGGGTATAAGTAGCCCACGTCCCTGAGTGTACCGTGTGGTGCTCACCCGTATGGCCGGTGACTTGGGGCCTTCGGGTTTCTGGGCCAGAGGACCTGCAATCCCCTGCCGGTCCGTTTCTGCTGCTGGATAGGAGTTAGTTCCCACAGCCTCGGACTCCGGGTCCGGTGATAACTTCTCAGTCAGGGCGAGCTCTGCAGCTGCCAGCCCCTGACTCCTTGTAACACTGCTCCCACAGAGCTCCTGATGTTCTGTTCCTATATTTGCTTCTTTTCTCTGTCTCTACTTCTTCTCTACTCACTAACCCTGCCTCAGCCCTAGGTTTATACAGGGGAAGTTCTTCCCCTCCCAGGACTGGGCAGGAGGTGTGGCATGCATAGGATCCCTGACCAAGAGACCTCCCACCTGCTCTCAGACGTAATATCTCTATCACTGTGGCAACCAGACCCCTGGGGTGTCACATTCCCCCCTAGTGAAATGTAGTACTCCGGGACTAAACATATTTTTTTTTGGAAAAACATAACAAGGTATAACAATAACAATACAATAAGAAAACACATAAAGATGGTTACGGCGTGTCCGCAACCGGGTGCAGTTTTGAAGAAAAGCAAGGTGTCCATTTCACCAAAACAGGGAGACGTAACCAGGTAGGGGTCTGTCCTACCCCGAGTCCTTAACAGTCTTTAGTCCGTCCTGGGTTACGCTCCAACTATGTACAAAGGATTCCCGGTAAATCCACCAAGGACTCCTAAAAATAACTAGAAACACATAATTATTTACAAGTAACAGACAGGTGATCACAAATAAAACAATTCAAACACTTCAAATCCTCCAACGTGCGGGTAACTATCCTCTAGTGGCCCTAGTGGACCTACGGAGCTGACTGTCTAGCCCTGAACTACAGGGTGTAGGAGCTGTCAAGGGTAAACTGGGCAGCTGTCTACCGGCTCTTTGGCTCACTAGGGGTACGGCAGGCTCACTATAAGCAGAGGGTTGATCCTCCTGTTCTGCTTGTGTGGAGTCTTCTGCCTCCTGGACCGGCTGCTCTTCCAGCTCTACCTGTCGCTCCGTAGGTGCTTGGGATGCTGGTTGGAGGAAGGTGAGTACGGGTACCACAACTGCGCCATTGACTTGAGTCCAAGACCGAGGGAAGTCTCCGAGCACAGTACTAACCATTTCTTCCCTTTCCTCTACGGGTCGAGGGTCTTCTTGTTCCTCTTCAGGGTTCCGTTGCTGTTCGGGACACTTCTTCAGGTGATCCCGGGATACAATGGTCGTGGTTTCCCCTCCGTCTTTACTGATGGTACAGACCTTTGGGTTGTCGTGGCTTGAGGGCAGTACGGTGTACGGGTCCTTCTCCCACTGGTCGTCCAACTTGTGGAGCCGTCTTTTTCTCTTCAAGACCTGCTCTCCGGGTACCAGGGGAACAGCGGGAGCATACTGGTTGTAAGTTTTCTCTTGTATTTCCCTAGCCTGACAGAGACTTCGCTCCACGCTCTCCTGTACTCTCCGGTACTGCTGCTGCCTCTCTGTGTCCCAGTCTGCTTCTGGTGAAGTGTCCTCGGGTGTCTGGACTCCCATTTCCAGGTCAACAGGTAACTTACCAGGTCTCGCCCTCATTAGGTAAGCCGGGGTACAGTTGGTGGAACCTACCGGGATGTGGTTGTATAGGTCCACCAGATCGGGCAGCTTCTCAGGCCACAGACCGCGTTCTTCCAGGGGCAACGTTTTCAGAAGATCCATTACCACCTGGTTCATTTTCTCACAAAGTCCATTAGTTTGCGGATGATAGGGTGTCGTCCTTATCTTCCGGCAGCCATACAGAGTGCAGAATTCTTGGAAGACCTCCGCTTCAAAGGCAGGTCCCTGGTCTGTCAACACTTGGTCCGGGTACCCGTGTGGACGGCAGAAATGCTGCTGGAAGGCTCTAGCTGCTGTTCGAGCTGTTAAGTCCTTGACGGGGACGACAACCAAGAACCGGGAGTAGTGATCCACGATGGTTAGTGCGTAGACGTAGCCACTTCTGCTTGGGGTCAGTTTTACATGATCCAAGGCTACCAGTTCCAACGGCTGCCGGGTGACGATGGACTGCAGGGGAGTCTTCTGGCTGGCACGGTCCTTCCTTCTTAGGTTGCACGGGCCACAGTCTCTGCACCACCTCTCGATGGTTCCCCTCATGCCTACCCAGTGGAACCGCTCGCGCAGCAGGAACTCCAGCTTCTTCCATCCGAAGTGTCCAGCCTCGTCATGGTATGCCTCCATCACCATGGCTGCGTCTCTTCGTGGCACCACTACTTGCCAGATTAGTTCATGCGTCCGGGAGTTAACCATTCTGCGGCACAACTTCCCCTTGTAAAGGAACAGTCTACTCTTTTCTGCCCACAGTTGCTTGGCTTCCTCCGGAGCATCTGGGTCAAGGCGAGCCTCTGGCCGAGTCAGCATCTCCTTCACCAGCCGGACGGCAGGGTCACTGTCTTGCGTTTCCGCCCAGTTGTAGTGAGGTAAGGGGTTAAGCGTAGCGTCTTGCTTACTCCTTACCCGATGGGAATACTGGATAGTCCCATGACGGTGAAACGCGGGGAGTTCGACTTCTTCCAGTCCCTCTGGATCTTCTCCTACGTCCGGTAGGTTTGGCATCCTGGACAGGGCGTCCGCGTTGGTATTGGAGCGTCCTGCCCGGTATTTGATGGTGAACTCGTAGTTGGACAGGCGGGCCATCCATCTCTGCTCTAGGGCACCGAGTCTTGCCGTGTCCAGGTGTGTCAACGGGTTGTTATCCGTGTACACGACGAACCGGGAAGAAGCGAGGTAGTGCTTAAAGCGTTCGGTGACTGCCCACACCACTGCCAGGAACTCTAGCTTGAATGAGCTGTAATTCTCAGGGTTTCTTTCGGTGGGTCGCAGTTTTCGGCTGGCGTAAGCGATTACTCGCTCTTTCCCCTGCTGGATCTGGGACAGCACGGCTCCTAGCCCGATGTTACTTGCGTCGGTGTAGAGGATAAAGGGCTGGCTGTAATCCGGGTACGCCAGGATTTCATCCCCCGTGAGGGCCATCTTCAGCTGGCGGAAGGACTCTTCTTCCAACTTCTCCCATCTGAAGGGCGGCTTCTGGTTCTTGGCCTTCCGGGACTGGCCTATCAGGAGGTCCTGCATAGGAGCTGCCTTTTTGGTGAAACCGGGGATGAACCTGCGGTAGTAGCCTACCAACCCGAGGAACTGCCGCACTTCCTTTACACTGGAGGGACTTGGCCATTCCTTAATTGCGGTGATCTTATCAGGGTCGGGAGCCACTCCGTCAGCGCTCACCACGTGTCCCAGGTACTGCACCTTTGGTTTCAGGAGGTGACACTTGGAGGGTTTCACCTTTAGGCCGTAGCTTGCCAGAGCTTCGAACACTTCCGCCAGGTGTTTCAGGTGGTCCTCATAAGTCTTAGAATATACGATGACATCGTCCAGGTACAACAGGACCGTCTCGAAGTTTCTGTGGCCCAGACAGCACTCCATTAATCGTTGGAAGGTTCCTGGTGCGTTGCAGAGTCCGAACGGCATGCAGGTAAACTCGCTAAGTCCCATCGGGGTGGTGAATGCGGTCTTCTCCCGGTCCGCCTCTGCTACAGGAACCTGCCAGTACCCGCTAGTGAGATCCAAGGTAGAGAAGAAGTTAGCAGATCTTAAAGCAGCCAAAGACTCCTCTATCCTTGGTAAGGGGTACGCATCCTTGTGTGTGATACGGTTGATTTTCCGGTAATCTACACACATCCTCATGGTGTTGTCTTTCTTTTTGACTAAGACTAGTGGAGCTGCCCAGGGGCTACAGCTATCCCTGATCACCCCAGCCTCCTTCATGTCTCTAAGCATCCCCTTGGCGTGTTGGTAGTGTGCAGGGGGTACGGGTCGATACCTCTCTTTTATGGGAGGATGGTCTCCCGTGGGGATGTGGTGTTCTACCCCCTTGACTCGCCCGAAGTCTAACGGGTGTTTACTAAACACTCTCTCGTACTCTTGAACCACCCGATAGACTCCCTGTTTCTGGTGTGAGGGAGTGGAGTCAGTACCCAAATGTAGTTGCTGACACCAGTCCTCCATTGTTTTCTTAGAGCCGTTACCTTCCTCCGGGTGAGATGGAGGCAAGGGTTCCACAGATTGTATAGCATTTTGGTTAATGGTATATAATTTGGCTAGCGTGGCATACCGGGGCAGGTACACTTCCCTCTTCCCGATAGTGATTATGCGAACGGGCACCCTCCCATGGCGTACATTAACCACCCCCCGTGCTGTCAAGATGGTGGGCCTACTGTCTGAGTAAACTGGTTCTACCATTGCCTGGTAATCTCTACCTCTCAGACCAATAGCTGCCCGGCACCAAATCATCATTTCACTTTTTGGGGGCATGGCAATAGGGAAAGGGTCACACATTCTCACGCTACCAATCTCACCGCCGGAGAGTTCCACCTGTTGCCGTCGCATCAGTGCCCGGATCTCTTTTTGGAGCACTCGCTGCTCGCCGGAGCTGGCGTTCTTGGCAACCTGCTGTAAAAGGAAAATCACCTCTGCAAGACAATTTTCAATTACATTAGTTCCTGGAAGTTATCTTTGGGTGACTCTCGTGTTTGTCAATGTCTACAATGATCAGTCCCTGTGCTGCCAGTTCAACTCTACCAATTTTAATGGTCACCTCTTTAAATCCGATCTGTGGCACGGGCTGACCATTGCTGGCGATGATACTCAAGTCGTCGTCAGGGTAGCGGGTAATATCCGAGTCATTCCAGTACTGCTTGAAGAGCACGTACGGGATGGTGGTGACCTGTGACCCGGTGTCCAGTAGGGCACTCATAGGAATGCCATCCAGTACCACAGGCAAGACTGGACGTCCTCCCACATATTTGTCGCGCCAGTTCGATGGGCCTGATGATCTTTTTCCTAGGGGTTGGCCCTCTACCCTAGGTTGTGCCAGTTTAAAGGACAGTACCTTGCCATATGTCCGGGTTGATTACAGCGGCGGCAGATGGGTCGTCCGTCCTCGTTGTATCGGTCGCTGGGTCTTCCTCTGGCCGGTGGGGTCCTCCTTGGTCGACGCCACGGGATGTCCTCCGGTCCGGATGCCAGCTGGATCTTCCCTGAAGTGGAAACCTGTAAAGACTGCACAGTTCGGGTTAGCGCAGCAACGCTTTTAGCTAGCTCTTGGACCTGATGGTGCAGGTCTGGAGCCGAGTCATTGTTCAAAGCCTGCGCATCAGCTCCCACAGGCCCTGCCGACAAGGGCGCCGCCTCCTGGTGGTAAGTGGTAGTGGGGCGTCTGTGGGTCACCACGCCACCTGGTGCCGGTTCTCGGAGCACCCGGATGGCTCTGTCCTTGAACTGTGCAAATCCCAGATGAGGGTCCTGTAAGGCCATTGCCCGCAACTGGGTTCGGTGGGCATTGCAATATAAACCCTCTATAAATTGTTCAGTTAACAGCCTGTCCTCGTCTCCCACGCCGTCAGGGTCGGTCTGCTTAATGGCTCTCAGGGCCTCTTGTAGGTTCAGGGCATAGTCCCTTATACTCTCATGTGCCCGCTGTTTGCACCCGTAGAATCTAAGCTTGATCTCGGCTGAGGTGCGGGTATCAAAGGTGTCCCTCAGCCGGGTTAATATCCCTGCGACAGTCCTCCCCCCAGGTGGCCAGGACTTTACCTCCCTTTGGGCTGCCCCGGTTAATTGGGCCACCAGGATGCTCACTTTTTGCTCTTCTGTGAGGGGGTACACCTGGAAGAGGCTATCCAGTTTTTCTCTAAAGTCCTGCAGGGTATGTGACTCCCCTGAGTACTGGGGTAGCCAGGCTGCGCCCGGGATATAGGGCATGGTGATAGGCATGACCGCAACAGCGGTGGCGCTGGCGGGGGTTGGAGCGGTGAAGCTCTCCTCCGTATCCGACATCCTTCTCCCCCCTAGTGGACCGTGGCCTACCTTGCGATGATCCTCTTCCGTAGGCCGCGGCTCCGCAGTGGATCGTCAGGGTTGAGGACCTTCCGTCGCGCTCCTGTGACGTCGGCGTCTGCTGGGCTCCTTCCAGGACCTTACGCAACGTCCGGACGTGAGGCGGGGCTTCAGTTCTCGCGCGCTTTCGGAGTCCACGCCCCTCTTCTTCCCGCGCGGCGTCCTCAAGATGGCGTCCAACGGCGGGAAAACTCCACGGATGGCGGGAAGAAGGCCGAAGATGGCGCCGGATGGCGGGAAAACTCCACCGATGGCGGGAAGAAAGCGGAAGATGGCGCCGGATGGCGGGAATCTTCACCACGGGTAAGTTTTCACAGTCTTTTTCAGGCACGCAGTACCCGGTGGTTGCGGGCACGAGATCCTGCCGACTACGCCAAAAGTTGACGCGCCCCTGGGCCTGTGTCGCGCTGCGTTGCGCACGCGGGAGCTTACCCGGAGCCGGATCTGTTGAGGGTTGTAGTCTCGTGGCGGTGATCCGGTCCGTGCCCAGGGAGTCAAACTAAGTGGCGCTGTATTTAGCAGTAGATGTAGGACGACTACGCCACCCGTTGAATGCAGCTTTGGAGCCGCCGCTGCAGGGCAGACCGCTGAGGCCGGTGGTGAGATTGTGCAGCGTGGTGGTATAACCCCCAACGGGAGGGGTATGGCCTCAGGGCAGCCGACGTGGATGATGGGGGTAGCAGGAACCACTCGGAGACGGTACTGTGTAGTTCAGGGTCTTTACTGGTGACAAAGATAGACCCTCCCGGAGTACTGGCTAGCGATTGGGGCCTGGTCAGTCCTTGAGCAGATGGGATCTCCCCTGGCCAGGCGGAGTTGTAGGCCTCCCAAACTAACTGTACTCTTCTGGCTACCTTGCTAGAGGCGGGTATAAGTAGCCCACGTCCCTGAGTGTACCGTGTGGTGCTCACCCGTATGGCCGGTGACTCGGGGCCTTCGGGTTTCTGGGCCAGAGGACCTGCAATCCCCTGCCGGTCGGTTTCTGCTGCTGGATAGGAGTTAGTTCCCACAGCCTCGGACTCCGGGTCCGGTGATAACTTCTCAGTCAGGGCGAGCTCTGCAGCTGCCAGCCCCTGACTCCTTGTAACACTGCTCCCACAGAGCTCCTGATGTTCTGTTCCTATATTTGCTTCTTTTCTCTGTCTCTACTTCTTCTCTACTCACTAACCCTGCCTCAGCCCTAGGTTTATACAGGGGAAGTTCTTCCCTTCCCAGGACTGGGCAGGAGGTGTGGCATGCATAGGATCCCTGACCAAGAGACCTCCCACCTGCTCTCAGACGTAATATCTCTATCACTGTGGCAACCAGACCCCTGGGGTGTCACAGTAACGTATAGATTTATTTTTTATTTTTTGACATTGACACACTATATAAATCCATGCCGGTTGCATGGATTTATATAGTGTGAAGTTGACAAGCACTTTCCAAGTGATGCTAAAATCGCTTGGGAAGTGCTTGTCAACCCGCATGCGGAAATGAAAGTGAAGACCGCTTCATTTCCGCATGTCCCTGGCAGGAAACCGCATGTACAATCCGCATGCGTTTTTTCCTGCCAGAGAGATGCAGAAACGCTCAGGAAAAAATCCTGAGCATTTCTGCATCGTGTGCACATACCCTAAATGTTTGTTCACAGTCACTGCATCTGCGTTAACCACATCTTGGTATCATGTAACATGCTGATGAAAGATCATGCAATTTACATTTACATTGCACAAGTTTATACAGGACAATGCAATGTATAAATGAGAATAATGAATATTTTTTCTGAACAAGAGATCATTACACCCAATGAACAATCGTTAAGCAAACTGTTTACATGGCAAGATACCAGTGAAGAGAGCATTTTTAACAATGCTCATTCATAATTATCTTGCAGTGTAAATGCCCCTTAAAGGGGTTTTCCCACTAGCAAAAGTTCATTTTAATCAATGACTGTATCTGACTGTGTACGGAACACGATCTGATCATACCACATCTCCTGGGCAGGGGAGGAAGCAAAAGCATATACAGACATTACAGCAGAGGATCACAACTGATTTTCTTTGAAGTAAAACATTGTTTAAAAGCAGGCATGGAAATGTTTTACTTCACAAAAAGAATCAGCTGTGATCACCTAATGTAATATCTGTATACTCTTTTGATTCCTCCCCTGCCCAGGAGCTGTGGTATGATCAGACCATGTTCCGTACACGGTCAGACACAGACATTACACAAGAAAACATTCATAAGATTATCTCAGCACAGGAACACTTTTTAAACACATCCAATTGTGGAACTTATTATTAGTCCAAGGTCTATTGATTAAAATCATCTTTCGTTTGTGGGAATACTCTTTAAGTCGTTTATTGAATTTATCCAATGCATTTAGTTGCAGCTACACGAGTCAATACCTCACTACTTTTTCAGACATCTGTATGAAAAATAGTTTGATTTTCATCCATAAAAAACAACAATTTTTCATGTGTATGTCTATTTTTGGCATCGATATGTCATCAAAATCAAATGTATTAATTTATACATCAAAAAGCTAAAAAATGACACAAGGCCACATACAGTTTTCTATGTTAATAAATACAATGGATTTGTGAACAACAGACACCATATGTATTGTCCATATGTCATTTTAAGAACCCATTGAGTTTAATAGGCAAGCCTGATCCAAAAATGGATCAGAGTATTGCATCTGCAGTGATTTTTTTTACATACGTCTGAACACTTACTTCCACCGGTCTGTGTGTGGTACATTGGTATATTCTTTGTGTGCCAAACTGTTTGCAAACGAAAATACATTTATCTGAACAAAGCCAAAAATAGTTGAGGGCAACAGCTTTCACTGTGGATCAAGAGCACAGATACCTTTAAACAGTATCACCTTTCACTCTGGGAGGCAGAAACAGAAAAAAGAGATGAAGATTTTTACTCATATTGTCCTGATGTGTGACTATTTGAATATTTATTTCCACCATGTATATGTGATTAATGCATGAATATTTAACACATGAAGGTATCTCCATTTGATATGTGCAATTGTACACACTTATGCCTATATGTCTATGCGCTGATGCATATGTATGATTTCTTATACGGAGCTCATGCCTTTTTCACATGTCTGTGATTTTTACTACACTCGGGGCATTTTGAACTAGGTAATGTTGGTGATGAATGGAATCTTTATGGGTTGGATGTATACTTAGCATCCATTTTATTTGAAATTATATTCCACTTACATACTACCATTTTTGATTGCCATTGTTCACCAATGATTTGTTATAATGTTATACTCTTTTTGTCCTCCTTTTATGATATACCTGTCTTCTGTCTTCACTGTGCTCGTTGGATTGAATACAGCTTTAACACTCTACATACAGTAGGTACACACTTACTGTAGCGTTATTTGGGGATCCTTATCCTGTCCTCCGTCATTTGCTGGACCTGTGCGTGCGCGCCTGCACATTCTTGCCGCTGTTCAGTCTCCAGCATTCACGCGACGCGCGCACACGGGGTCGGGGGAAGTGCACCCTCTGACCCCAGCGCGTCGCTCTGATATCCCGGATGCTGTGCGCGATGCGGCGTCTGTGATGGCGCGCATGTGCTAATCAGGTCCGGCTACTGATTACACAGCTGCGCTAGCAGCATATATGGAACACACTCCACTTACACTACCAGGTCACTTCCCCCTTGAAGAAGGTGCTATATGCACCGAAACGTGCGTAGGGGCACGCGATTTTGAATTAGCAGTGCAGACACGCAGGGTAGGTAAACGCGATATGGAGATTTCTCCATCCCATGATTGGTATTGTGTCTAACTACCTTTGAGTTTGAACTGGGGACTTGGTATTCATGGTATGCCTCATGAAATTCATGTCTTAATAATAGTAACTGTTTTCTGCCTATATCCTGAGTCACTTTAACATTATATATGCAATATGCAACTTATAGGCACAATTATGATGTAGCGTATTGGGCAGATATCCAGCATTATGTGACTTATGAGGCTCTCCGAATCCCTTTTCCTCTTTCCTCCCTGCTCAACTGTGACTTGCACTGCATTTTTTGTGGAACCTTTATCCGGACCTCTTTTTAAAACTTTATGGGTAACTTTACTCTTGTTCTGATGTTCAAATGATCACAGTTCTCTTATTGCATTTGTATGTTTAATATTTAATAAAATTTTGCTTATCTTTAAAATCATTTACCTGAACAAGCCCTAAGATTCATGCTTTTCACCAAAGCATTTTGTACTATTACTAAGACTCTTGATGAAGTCAGACCAGCAACAGCTTTTTAACATTTAAGCCATTTACAACTTGTTGTTCCGTCATGGACAACACTAACAGGTAAGCGTATCATAAACTCAACGTTCTAAAGATTTTATTAATATGGTGCTGTAGGAAGCTAATTTTTGTCCTATTTTTTAGTTCAATCATAGTCGATACTAAATGTGAGCTGTAAAATCAGCATACCCATTTTTACCATGAAGAAGCTATATTGTGGTATACTTTATTGTGATATACTTTAAGGATGATTGAATTTTTTAAAATTCACATTCGCCAGGTTTCATACTTATTTTTACCAAGGAAAAGCTATATTGTGACATAGGTTAGTAGCTACTGAACCCGTTCTATGCATGGGTGGGGAGCATTTTTATTGGTATTTACTCATCATAATATGTGGGGAGCTGTGATGACCATCATACTGTTTAGGGAGCTGAGGTGACCATCATAATGTGTGGGAGGGGGCTATGGTGACCAACATACTATGTGTGGGGACTAGGATGACCATCTTACTGTGTGGGGATTGCTAGGCCATCATGCTGTGTAGGTGCAGTAATGAGGGAACATCATTCTGTATAGGGTCATTTTTGTGGGCATTTATTTATGGGGCCATGGAAGGGATATCATAATGGACAAGAACACTTGGGGGCTTCAGTAGGGGCAAAATAACTGTGTAAGTGTCACAGTACATATCTCTCTCTGTGTCTTAAAAGTTTGAAGGTATGCCCTCCTGTGACTGCACCTATGTACCGTGATAGGACTTTGCAAAGCGGTCCTGTGATTTCTATGTATACCCCTTTTAAGGGGCTTTATTATAATGAGGTACAGTGGGGGTAATTATTATAAGGCGACACACTGGGGAATCATTATCATATATGTTTTCTCGCGCCTTCATCAGGTTTGGCCTATCATCATCTCGCGTCCCCATCAGGTTTGGCCTATCATTATCTCGCTCCCTCATCAGGTTTGGCCAATCATCATCTCAGGTTTAGCCTATGATCATCTTGCGCCCTTATCAGGATGGGCCTATCATCATCTCGCGACCTCATCAGCTTTGGCCTATCATCATCTCGCGCCTTCATCAGCTTTGGCCAATTATCATCTTGCGCGCTCATCGGGATTTTCCTACCATCATCTCGCACCCCCTTCAGGTCTGGCCTACCATCATCTCGTGCCCTCATCAGGTTTGGCCTACCATCATCTCGCGGCCCCATCAGATTTGGCCTACCATCATTTCGCGCCCTCATTAGGTTTGGCCTACCATCATCTCGCGCCCTCATCAGATTTGGCCTATCATTATATCACGCCCTCATCAGGATTGGCCTAATGGTAAAAGGAGACCCAGCACCACCATATAGCTAAACCTATGCCTGTGCCGAAAACCCTCAAACAAGCAAATGGAAACAGGAAAAAAGAAGGCAAAGCAGGCACCAAGCATACAACATCATGAGATATAGAGGGAGAGTGATGAAAAAGATTTGGAAATTTTATTATAACTAGGACAAATAACACCACTAATTAAAACCATGATTAAAAAACATACACAACAAAGACATGTGAAAATATAACCCCTTATAGAATTTTTAGTATACACAGCCAATAAATATTAAATAAATATAAATTCATATAACCAAAATATTACACATGTATGGTATATGTAATTTAGATTTTGTTCCTAATTGTATAAATATACAGTATATAGATAAAATATACTTTCCAAATATATCACAAGAAAGTCAAAAATATATTTGTATTCTCCCTAAACTGGACAAATGCCCAATGGAAAATAATAAGAAAGAGAGAAAAGTATATAAGTCAATTATAAAGAGAACAAAATATACCAACCATGTGAGAATCATAAATGGAGCAGGGGGAATGTCAAGAAAAGATGCCTGACGCTACGCATTACGCCATTAAATCCTGGCTTCCTCAGGGGTATCATCAGGATTGGCCTAACATCATCTCACGCCATCATCAGGTTTGGCCTTCCATCATCTCGCTTCCTCATTATGTTTGGCCTACCATCATCTCACGGCCTCATCAGGTTTGAACTATCATCATCTCACATCCTCATCAGGTTTGGCCTACCATCCTCTCGCGACCTCATAAGGTTTGGCCTACCATAATCTCGCACCTTCGTTCGATTTCGCCTATCATCATCTTGCGACCTCATCAGGTTTGGCCTATTATCATTTCGCGCCATCATTAGGTTTGGCCTATGATCATCTCGCCCCTCATCAGGTTTGGCCTACCATCCTCTCGCGCCCTCATCAGGTTTGGCTTACTATCCTCTCGCGCCCTTATCAGATTTGGCCTATCATCATCTCGTGCCCTCATCAGGTTTGGCCTACCATCATCTCACGCCATCATCAGGTTTGGACTACCATCCTCTCGCGCCATCATCAGGTTTGGCCTACCATCATCTCGCACCCTCATTAGGTTTGGTAAATCATCATCTCGCGCCCCCATCAGGTTTGGCCTATCATCATCTCGCGCCCCCATCAGGTTTGGCCTACCATCATCTCGCGCCCTCATCAGGTATGGCCTACCATCATCTCGCGCACTCATCAGGTTTGGCCTATTATCATTTTGGGCCCTCATCAGGTTCGGCCTACCATCATCTAGCGCCCTCCTCAGGATTGGACGATCATCATCTTGCGCTCTAATCAAGAAGGGCCTACCAACATCTCGCGCCCTCATCAGGTTTGGCCTATCATCTTTTCATGCAAGCATCAGGTTTGGCCTATGATCCTCTCGCGCCCCCATCAGGTTTGGCCTATTATCATTTTGCGCCGTCAACAGGATCGGCCTATCGTCATCTTGAGCCCTCATCCGTTTTAGCCTACCATCAACTCGCGCCGTCATCAGGTTTGGCCTATCATCATCTCATGCCCTCATCAGGTTTGGCCTATCATCATCTCAGGTTTGGCCAATCATTATCTTGTACCCTCATCAGGTTTGGCCTATCATCATCTCGCGCACTCATCAGGTTTGGCCTATTATCATTTTGCGCCCTCATCAGGTGTGGCCCATAATCATGTTGCACCCTCATCAGGTTTCACATACCATCATCTTGCGCCCTCATCAGGATTGGCCTACCATCATTTTGCGCCCTCATCAGGAATGGCCTACCGTCATCTCGCGCCGTCATCAGGTTTGGCCTATCATCATCTCGTGCCCTCATCAGGTTTGGCAAATCATCATGTCAGGTTTCGCTAATCATCATCTCGCACCCTCATCAGGTTTGGCAAATCATCATCTCAGGCTTGGCTAATCATCATCTCGCGCAATCATCAGGTTTGGCATATCATCATCTCGTGCCTCATCAGGTTTGGCCTAGCATCATCTCGTGCCCTCATCAGGTCTGGCCAATCATCATCTCACGCCATCATCAGGTTTGGACTACCATCATTTTGCGCCCTCATCTGGAATAGCCTACCATCACCTTGTGCCTCATCCGGTTTGGTCTATCATCTCGCGCCTCATCAGGTTTGGCCTATCATCATCTTACACCCTCATCATGTTTGGCTTACCATCCTCTCGCGCCCTCATCAGGTTTGGCCTACCAACATCTGACACCCTTATCAGGTTTGGCCTATCATCTCACGCCCTCATCAGGTTGGGCCTATCATCATCTTGTGCCCTCATCAGGTTTGGCGTATTATCATCTCGTGCCCTCATCAGGTTTGGCCTATCATCATCTTGTGCCCTCATCAGGTTTGGCCTGCCATCATCTCGCACCCTCATCAGGTACGGCTAATCATCATCTAGCACCATCATCAGGTTTAGCATACCATGATCTCGCACTCTCATCTGGTTTGGTCTACCATCCTCTCGCGCCCTCATCAGGTTTGGCCTACCATCACCTCGCGCCCTCATCAGCATTGGCCTATCATCATCTAAGGTTTGGCCAATCATTGTCTCGCGCCCCCATCAGGTTTGACCAATCATATCGCGCTCACATCAGATTTGGCCTATTATCATATCACGCCCTTATCAGGCTTGGCCTAACATCATCTCGCGCCCTCATCAGGAATGGCCTACCATCCTCTCGCTCCCTCATCAGGTTTGGCCTATCATCATCTCGTGCCCTCATCAGGTTTGGCCTATCATCATCTTGTGCCCTCATCAGGTTTGGCCTACCATCATCTTGCGCCCTCATCAGGAATGGCCTACCATCATCTCGCGCCCTCGTCAGGTTTGGCCAATCATCATCTCACGCCCTTATCAGGTTTGGCCTATTATCATTTCGCGCCCTCATCAGGAATGGCCTACCGTCATCTCGTGCCGTCATCAGGTTTGGCCTATCATCATCTCATGCCCTCATCAGGTTTGGCAAATCATCATCTCAGGTTTGGCCAATCATCATCTCGTGCAATCAGGTTTGGCATATCATCATCTCGCGTCTCATCAGGTTTGGCTTAGCATCATCTCGTGCCCTCATCAGGTTTGGCCTACCATCATCTCGCGCCCTCATCAGGTTTGGACTATCATCATCGTGCCCTCATCAGGTTTGGCTTATCATCATCTCAGGTTTAGCCAATCATCATCTCGCGCCTTAATCATGTTTGGCTTATCATCTCGCGCCATCATCACGTTTGGCCTATCATCATCTTGTGCCCTCATCAGGTTTGGCCAATCATCATCTCGCGCCATCATCAGGTTTGGCCTATAATCATCTTGTGACCTCATCAGGTTTGGCCAATCATCATCTCGTGCCATCATCAGGTTTGGCCTACCATCATCTCTCGCCATTATCAGGATTGGAATACCATCATCTTGCGCCCTCATCAGGAATGGCCTACCATCATCTCTCGCCCTCATCAGGTTTGGCCTATCATCATCTCGCGCATTCATCAGGTTTGGTCTATTATCATTTTGGGCCCTCATCAGGTTTGTCCTACCATCATCTCTCGCCATTATCAGGATTGGAATACCATCATCTTGCGCCCTCATCAGGAATGGCCTACCATCATCTCGCGCCCTCGTCAGGTTTGGCCAATCATCATCTCACGCCCTTATCAGGTTTGGCAAATCATCATCTCAGGTTTGGCCAATCATCATCTCGTGCAATCATCAGGTTTGGAACTACCAGAGAAAAAAGCGAAGACCGAATCAACACTTCTATAGCAAAAAATGGTCAATATTTATTATGATACAAAGATCAGACATATACAAAGGTCAGTACAATATTATAAAAAAGGACAATAAAATCAATAACAGCCCTCTCTACATGTGACTCCACACAGGGACCCATAGTATAGGTAATCCATGGCAGACCCAGATCCTATGTATTTAGTTTTATTATATCATATCTGCTATATATATATAACACACATAAGCATTAAAATGGATATTATATATGCTGATTACCCTCACTGCTGTATAGTGGAAACCAGTAGAAGTCATTTACCATATCACCCTCCTATTATCTACTATTATTGTCATGTGCGGTGCACTAGATGAATAGAGGGAACATAAATGTCCCCATTGTATGCTTACCGCAGCTCTCCAGTGTCCAAATGTAATCACCAGGGGGCAATAGCACTGTTAGGGGTCCATAATGGGGAGGCACATGTAGAGAGAGACGCCCCTACGCGCGTTTCGGCTGTTCCCTTCGTCAGGGGGCGTGTTTATTGCATCTCTATTGCTTGTTTTTATAGGCACTGGAGGTGCCGTAAGACAGGAAATGATGTGTGTGTCGTCATAGTGATGAGGACACCAACAGGCCTCCGCATCACATGACCGCGGGTGGGCGGAGCTAAGTCCGCATCACATGACCACGGGTGGGCGGAGCTAAGTCCGCATCACATGACCACGGGTGGGCGGAGCTAAGTCACAACACCGTGAGACAGGACATGATGCGTGCATCGTCATAGGGATGAGGACGCCAACAGGACTCCGCATCACATGACCATGGGTGGGCGGAGCTGAGGCACAACATCAATATCACCACAGAAACAGAGGCCGACCAGCACCCCCGCCCACCTGTATGTACACAGCACACATTTTCCCTCTATGCAGATGCACATCGTAGTTGTTATCTCATAGCAAAGTAACATATATAAACTGTGGACAATAGAAAAACATGTAACAATACAGAGACACAACATATAACGGGACAACAGGGGAAAGAGAGGGGGAGAGAATAGAAGATACGGAAGGCAGGGGAGGAAAGGAGGGGGAAGGGGGAATGTGCCACATGTGAGGATGACAGATTCTAGGTAGAAAACCACCATAGGCAGCATGTATAGTAGAGAAATATCATATATACATCTATAAAGAGAGAAAATATATGGATGAGATGCACACCTTCCATATCTCATATCCAGTGTATCATGATATTAGGCATATCGTCCTCATGGTACACCTACAATGAATATATATATATATACACATTATATCCACCCTCCACATGTATATCATTGATAATCCACAAAAAAGCTAGTTGATTAGGGCCAATTACCCATATATCATATACTATATCCATGTATGCATACCACGAAATATCCACTACCTGTATGTATATTTTAGGGTCGCACCAAGGGGAAACCAATTGATCGGGACATATTCCATATCTAACACGATGTCTACCTGATACACACATACATATAAACATGATATCCACAATCAGAGTCACCCTCAGTACCCTCCCCAAGGATAGAAGTAATGCACATAGTGCACATATTACATATCATTGAAATATATATACTGAACATAAATAGATATATATCCATATAGTTCACCCACCAACCTATGCACGCCATATATTACACCAGCATACATGAGTCCCACGCAACATATATCAAAACCATCATATAAAAGTCAATATAGAGGCGAAGACGAATACACATTATAACAAATCTATAGTGACATAATGTAGACAAATAGAATCCCCGAAACTACACTAGTAGGACCTCAATATATGCATACAGTCCTTTTAGCTATAATGTTTTAATGTCTCTCGCATCGACTTGTAGTCGGCGTTCCCTCGTCGTTATGTCAGGATCCAATGCGACATCACATCTAAGCCATCCTCACCCACCAGTAACAATCACCCTGCTGTCGACAGAAAGAAAGACGATCATGGATGCATAGAGAAATCCTGATAGATGCAAAAAGAGATAAAATCAATATATACACTTAATAAACATATACAGAATAAAATTGAACCTAGGTTGTAAAGGGCCACTCGCATTGAGATATTAATATTATGATTTTAATATATGGTATGGGTTTTAGAGAAAGGGGGAATAACTAATGCTCTCATTAAGACCCTTCGGTTGTAGTGTACCAAGGGTCCAAATCCAACGAGATTCTGTTTGCGCCAATTTTTGGCCAATCCTCCCACCACGAATGTTAGGTGTTATACAATCGATACCCCTAATCTGGAGTGCTGATGAGTCACAATTATGGTGGGTCTTGAAATGGCGGGGAAGGGTTTTGAGAGTGGATGCATCCACGTGGCCGGCCGCCGCAATAATGCCCAAAACGTGTTCACGGACTCGCACTTTGAATTGACGAGTAGTCATACCTATGTATATAAGCCCACATGGGCATGTAGCAAAGTATATGACATGTTTGGTGGTGCAGGTGATAAATTTCTTGATCTTATATATTTTAGATCTATCCGAACCAAAGAACGTATCACAACGTTCCACATTTGGGCATGCGACGCATCGGCCACAAGGAGTGCATCCACTCCTCCTCCTCTGAGTGTCCAAAAATGAAGCCACTTCCGACCCCTCATAGTGTGAGTGAACTAGATGGTCCCGCAAATTTCTTGACCGTCTAATTGTGATCAGTGGCCTCTCTGGAATAAACTTGGAGATGACACTGTCAGCTCTCAGAATGTGCCAAGATCTAGACAGTATCTGTCTCATCTTAGAAAATTGAGAATGATAATTGGTGATGAATCTCACTTTTTCATTTTCTTTAGCCCCCTCATCACTTCTCTTTCCATAGATAAGGTCATGTCTGGACGAGAATTTCGCTCTGTTATATGCCCTCTTGATCATACGACAGCTATATCCTCTCTCGAGGAATCTATCTCTGAGTTCAGAGGCCTGTCGTTCGAATTCGGTGTCGGTGGAGCAGATCCTCCGAACCCTGAGGAACTGCCCCACCGGCACCGATCTAATCATATGTTTAGGGTGGGATGATGTTGCATGTAGCAACATATTGGTAGATGTAGGTTTCCGAAATAGCGTCGTCTGTAGACAGTTGGTGATACTGGAGGATTTGGCCATTGAACATAATACCCCCCTAGGAGGTAAGATTCCTAAATCTATTAGACCAAAATCTAAGAAGTTTCCATCACTAACGTCATGTTCCAATGTGGATTTATTTGTCAAGATTGTCGCTGATGAGCTAATGGCGATTCCGCGTCATATCTCACGTGATAACATGTCTAAGGAGGAACGTGATAGGCTAATGTTCCTTCAGAATTTACCAGGTGTCCTTATCAAACCTGCGCATGCCCAAATGTGGAACGTTGTGATACGTTCTTTGGTTCGGATAGATCTAAAATATATAAGATCAAGAAATTTATCACCTGCACCACCAAACATGTCATATACTTTGCTACATGCCCATGTGGGCTTATATACATAGGTATGACTACTCGTCAATTCAAAGTGCGAGTCCGTGAACACGTTTTGGGCATTATTGCGGCGGCCGGCCACGTGGATGCATCCACTCTCAAAACCCTTCCCCGCCATTTCAAGACCCACCATAATTGTGACTCATCAGCACTCCAGATTAGGGGTATCGATTGTATAACACCTAACATTCGTGGTGGGAGGATTGGCCAAAAATTGGCGCAAACAGAATCTCGTTGGATTTGGACCCTTGGTACACTACAACCGAAGGGTCTTAATGAGAGCATTAGTTATTCCCCCTTTCTCTAAAACCCATACCATATATTAAAATCATAATATTAATATCTCAATGCGAGTGGCCCTTTACAACCTAGGTTCAATTTTATTCTGTATATGTTTATTAAGTGTATATATTGATTTTATCTCTTTTTGCATCTATCAGGATTTCTCTATGCATCCATGATCGTCTTTCTTTCTGTCGACAGCAGGGTGATTGTTACTGGTGGGTGAGGATGGCTTAGATGTGATGTCGCATTGGATCCTGACATAACGACGAGGGAACGCCGACTACAAGTCGATGCGAGAGACATTAAAACATTATAGCTAAAAGGACTGTATGCATATATTGAGGTCCTACTAGTGTAGTTTCGGGGATTCTATTTGTCTACATTATGTCACTATAGATTTGTTATAATGTGTATTCGTCTTCGCCTCTATATTGACTTTTATATGATGGTTTTGATATATGTTGCGTGGGACTCATGTATGCTGGTGTAATATATGGCGTGCATAGGTTGGTGGGTGAACTATATGGATATATATCTATTTATGTTCAGTATATATATTTCAATGATATGTAATATGTGTACTATGTGCATTACTTCTATCCTTGGGGAGGGTACTGAGGGTGACTCTGATTGTGGATATCATGTTTATATGTATGTGTGTATCAGGTAGACATCGTGTTAGATATGGAATATGTCCCGATCAATTGGTTTCCCCTTGGTGCGACCCTAAAATATACATACAGGTAGTGGATATTTCGTGGTATGCATACATGGATATAGTATATGATATATGGGTAATTGGCCCTAATCAACTAGCTTTTTTGTGGATTATCAATGATATACATGTGGAGGGTGGATATAATGTGTATATATATATATATTCATTGTAGGTGTACCATGAGGACGATATGCCTAATATCATGATACACTGGATATGAGATATGGAAGGTGTGCATCTCATCCATATATTTTCTCTCTTTATAGATGTATATATGATATTTCTCTACTATACATGCTGCCTATGGTGGTTTTCTACCTAGAATCTGTCATCCTCACATGTGGCACATTCCCCCTTCCCCCTCCTTTCCTCCCCTGCCTTCCGTATCTTCTATTCTCTCCCCCTCTCTTTCCCCTGTTGTCCCGTTATATGTTGTGTCTCTGTATTGTTACATGTTTTTCTATTGTCCACAGTTTATATATGTTACTTTGCTATGAGATAACAACTACGATGTGCATCTGCATAGAGGGAAAATGTGTGCTGTGTACATACAGGTGGGCGGGGGTGCTGGTCGGCCTCTGTTTCTGTGGTGATATTGATGTTGTGCCTCAGCTCCGCCCACCCATGGTCATGTGATGCGGAGTCCTGTTGGCGTCCTCATCCCTATGACGATGCACGCATCATGTCCTGTCTCACGGTGTTGTGACTTAGCTCCGCCCACCCGTGGTCATGTGATGCGGACTTAGCTCCGCCCACCCGTGGTCATGTGATGCGGACTTAGCTCCGCCCACCCGCGGTCATGTGATGCGGAGGCCTGTTGGTGTCCTCATCACTATGACGACACACACATCATTTCCTGTCTTACGGCACCTCCAGTGCCTATAAAAACAAGCAATAGAGATGCAATAAACACGCCCCCTGACGAAGGGAACAGCCGAAACGCGCGTAGGGGCGTCTCTCTCTACATGTGCCTCCCCATTATGGACCCCTAACAGTGCTATTGCCCCCTGGTGATTACATTTGGACACTGGAGAGCTGCGGTAAGCATACAATGGGGACATTTATGTTCCCTCTATTCATCTAGTGCACCGCACATGACAATAATAGTAGATAATAGGAGGGTGATATGGTAAATGACTTCTACTGGTTTCCACTATACAGCAGTGAGGGTAATCAGCATATATAATATCCATTTTAATGCTTATGTGTGTTATATATATATAGCAGATATGATATAATAAAACTAAATACATAGGATCTGGGTCTGCCATGGATTACCTATACTATGGGTCCCTGTGTGGAGTCACATGTAGAGAGGGCTGTTATTGATTTTATTGTCCTTTTTTATAATATTGTACTGACCTTTGTATATGTCTGATCTTTGTATCATAATAAATATTGACCATTTTTTGCTATAGAAGTGTTGATTCGGTCTTTGCTTTTTTCTCTGGTAGTTCTATATTTGGCGATGGAGTCGCATTTAGTCCATATAGGGTAGTAATTAATAAAAGGTACATATCATACCTATATCTACACACATGGTGTGATTTATACTACCCATTTATGATTGGTGTTCTTTATAATCATCAGGTTTGGCATATCATCATCTCGCGTCTCATCAGGTTTGGCTTAGCATCATCTCGTGCCCTCGTCAGGTTTGGCCAATCATCATCTCACGCCCTTATCAGGTTTGGCAAATCATCATCTCAGGTTTGGCCAATCATCATCTCGTGCAATCATCAGGTTTGGCATATCATCATCTCGCGTCTCATCAGGTTTGGCTTAGCATCATCTCGTGCCCTCATCAGGTTTGGCCTACCATCATCTCGCGCCCTCATCAGGATTGGCCTATCATCATCTAAGGTTTGGCCAATCATTGTTTCGTGCCCTCATCAGGTTTGACCAATCATCTCGCGCTCACATCAGATTTTGCCTATTATCATGTCGCGCCCTCATCAGGTTTGGCCTAACATCATCTCGCACCCTCATCAGGAATGGCCTACCATCCTCTCGCGCCATCATTAGGTTTGGCCTATCATCATCTCAAGCCCTCATCAAGTTTGGCCCATCATCATCTTGTGCCCTCATCAGGTTTGGCCTATCAACCTCTCGCGCCCTCATCAGGTTTGACCTACCATCATCTCGCACCCTCATCAGGTATGGCCAATCATCATCTAGAGCCCTCATCAGGTTTGGCCAATCATCATCTCACGCCCTTATCAGGTGTGGCCTATTATCATTTCGCGCCCTGATTAAGAGTGGCCTATCATCTCACACCTTCATCAGGTTTGGCACATCATCATGTTGCACCCTCATTAGGTTTGGCATACCATCATCTTGCGCCCTCATCAGGAATGGCCTACCGTCATCTCGTGCCCTCATCAGGTTTGACCTATCATCATCGTGCTCTCATCACGTTTGGCAAATCATCATCTCAGGTTTGGCCAATCATTATCTCGCGCCCTCATCAGGTTTGGCCTATCATCATCTCGCAAAGTCACCAGGTTTGGCCCACCATCATCTTCTGCCTTCATGAGGTTTGGACTATCATCATCTCGCGCCCCCATCAGGTTTGGCCTATCATCTCGATCCCTCACCAGATTTGGCCTACCATAATCTCACACCCTCATCAGGATTGGAAAATCATCATCTCGCGCCCTTATCAGGTTTGGCCTACCATCATCTAGCGCCCTCTTCACGTTTATCCTACCATCATCTCACGCCCTCATCAGATTTGGCGTAGCTTTATCTCGAGCCCTCATCACATTTTTTCTAACATCATTTCGCGCCCTCATCAAGTTTAGCCTATCATGATCTCGCACTCTTATCAGGTGTGGCCAGTCATCATCTCAAGCCCTCATCAGGTTTAGCCTATCATCATCTCATGCCATCATCAGGTTTGGCATACCATCATCTCGCTGCCTCATCAGGATTGGCCTGCCATCATCTGGCGCACCAATCAGACTTGGCCTACCATCATCTCGTGCCATCATTAGGTTTGGCCTATCATCATATCATGCCCTCATCAGGTCTGGCCTGCCATCATCTCAGATTTGGCCTACCATCATTTTGCGCCCTCATCAGGTTTGGCCTAAAATCACCTCGTGCCCTAATCAGGATTTGCCTATCATCATCTCGTGCCCTTATCAGGATTGGTCTAACATCATCTCATGCCCTCATCATGTTTGGCCTATCATCATCTCACGCCCTCATCAGGTCTGGCCTATTATCATCTCGCACCCTCATCAGTTCTGGCCTACCATCATCTCAGGTTTGGTCTACCATCATTTCGCACCCTCTTCAGGTTTGGCCTATCATCATCTCGTGCCCTCATCAGGATTTGCCTATCAACACCTCGTGCCCTTATCAGGATTGGCCTGACATAATCTCACGCCCTCATCAGGTGTGGCCTTCCATCAACTCATGGCCTCATCAGGTTTGGCCTTCCATCATCTCTCGGCCTCATCAGGATTGACCTATCATAATCTCGAACCCTCATCAGGTTTGGCCTACCATCATCTCGCGCCCTCATCAGGATTGGCCTTCCATCATCTCACAGACTCATCAGATTTGGCCTAACATCATCTCACACCCTCATCAGGATTGGCCTACCATCCTTTCTCACCCTCAAGTTTCACCTACCATCATCTTGCACCCACATCAGATTTGGCCTACCATCATATCACACCCTGATCAGTTTTGGCCTACCATCATCTCGCACCCTCATCAGGTTTGGCCTATCATCATCTCAGATTTGTCGTATCATTCTTGTGCCCCATCAGGTTTGATTTATCATCATCTCGCACCTTCATCAGATTTGGCCAATCATCATCTCGTGACCTCATCAGGTTTGGCTTATTATCATTTCCCATCCTCATTAGTTTTGGCCTATCAACATTTTGCACCCTCATCGGGTTTGGCCCACCATCATCTTGTGCCTTCATCAGGTTTGGCCTATCATCATCTCGCGCCCTCATCAGGTTTGGCCTATCATCATCTCGATCCCTCATCAGATTTGGCCTACCATCATCTCGCGCCCTCATCAGGTTTGGCCAATCATCATCTCATGCCCTCATTACGTTTGGCCTACCATCATCTCGCGCCCTCTTCAGGTTTGTCCAACCATCATCTCGCGCCCTCATCAGATTTGACAAAAGCTTTATCTCGCGACCTCATCAGGTTTGTCCAACCATCATCTCGCGACCTCATCAGGTTTGGCCTAACATCATTTCGCGCCCTCATGAGGTTTAGCCTATCACCATCTCGCATCCTCATCAGGTGTGGTCTATCATGATCTCGCACCCTCATCAAGTTTGGCCTATCATCATCTCACGCCATCATCAGGTTTGGGATACCATCATCTCGTGCTCTCATCATGTTTGCCCTATCATCATCTTGTACTCTCATCAGGTTTGGCCTGTCTTCATCTCGTGCCCTCATCAGGTTTGGCCTGCCATCAACTCGCGCCCTCATCAGGATTGGCCTATCATCATCTAAGGTTTGGCCAATCATTGTTTCGTGCCCTCATCAGGTTTGACCAATCATCTCGCGCTCACATCAGATTTTGCCTATTATCATGTCGCGCCCTCATCAGGTTTGGCCTAACATCATCTCGCACCCTCATCAGGAATGGCCTACCATCCTCTCGCGCCATCATTAGGTTTGGCCTATCATCATCTCAAGCCCTCATCAAGTTTGGCCCATCATCATCTTGTGCCCTCATCAGGTTTGGCCTATCAACCTCTCGCGCCCTCATCAGGTTTGACCTACCATCATCTCGCACCCTCATCAGGTATGGCCAATCATCATCTAGAGCCCTCATCAGGTTTGGCCAATCATCATCTCACGCCCTTATCAGGTGTGGCCTATTATCATTTCGCGCCCTGATTAAGAGTGGCCTATCATCTCACACCTTCATCAGGTTTGGCACATCATCATGTTGCACCCTCATTAGGTTTGGCATACCATCATCTTGCGCCCTCATCAGGAATGGCCTACCGTCATCTCGTGCCCTCATCAGGTTTGACCTATCATCATCGTGCTCTCATCACGTTTGGCAAATCATCATCTCAGGTTTGGCCAATCATTATCTCGCGCCCTCATCAGGTTTGGCCTATCATCATCTCGCAAAGTCACCAGGTTTGGCCCACCATCATCTTCTGCCTTCATGAGGTTTGGACTATCATCATCTCGCGCCCCCATCAGGTTTGGCCTATCATCTCGATCCCTCACCAGATTTGGCCTACCATAATCTCACACCCTCATCAGGATTGGAAAATCATCATCTCGCGCCCTTATCAGGTTTGGCCTACCATCATCTAGCGCCCTCTTCACGTTTATCCTACCATCATCTCACGCCCTCATCAGATTTGGCGTAGCTTTATCTCGAGCCCTCATCACATTTTTTCTAACATCATTTCGCGCCCTCATCAAGTTTAGCCTATCATGATCTCGCACTCTTATCAGGTGTGGCCAGTCATCATCTCAAGCCCTCATCAGGTTTAGCCTATCATCATCTCATGCCATCATCAGGTTTGGCATACCATCATCTCGCTGCCTCATCAGGATTGGCCTGCCATCATCTGGCGCACCAATCAGACTTGGCCTACCATCATCTCGTGCCATCATTAGGTTTGGCCTATCATCATATCATGCCCTCATCAGGTCTGGCCTGCCATCATCTCAGATTTGGCCTACCATCATTTTGCGCCCTCATCAGGTTTGGCCTAAAATCACCTCGTGCCCTAATCAGGATTTGCCTATCATCATCTCGTGCCCTTATCAGGATTGGTCTAACATCATCTCATGCCCTCATCATGTTTGGCCTATCATCATCTCACGCCCTCATCAGGTCTGGCCTATTATCATCTCGCACCCTCATCAGTTCTGGCCTACCATCATCTCAGGTTTGGTCTACCATCATTTCGCACCCTCTTCAGGTTTGGCCTATCATCATCTCGTGCCCTCATCAGGATTTGCCTATCAACACCTCGTGCCCTTATCAGGATTGGCCTGACATAATCTCACGCCCTCATCAGGTGTGGCCTTCCATCAACTCATGGCCTCATCAGGTTTGGCCTTCCATCATCTCTCGGCCTCATCAGGATTGACCTATCATAATCTCGAACCCTCATCAGGTTTGGCCTACCATCATCTCGCGCCCTCATCAGGATTGGCCTTCCATCATCTCACAGACTCATCAGATTTGGCCTAACATCATCTCACACCCTCATCAGGATTGGCCTACCATCCTTTCTCACCCTCAAGTTTCACCTACCATCATCTTGCACCCACATCAGATTTGGCCTACCATCATATCACACCCTGATCAGTTTTGGCCTACCATCATCTCGCACCCTCATCAGGTTTGGCCTATCATCATCTCAGATTTGTCGTATCATTCTTGTGCCCCATCAGGTTTGATTTATCATCATCTCGCACCTTCATCAGATTTGGCCAATCATCATCTCGTGACCTCATCAGGTTTGGCTTATTATCATTTCCCATCCTCATTAGTTTTGGCCTATCAACATTTTGCACCCTCATCGGGTTTGGCCCACCATCATCTTGTGCCTTCATCAGGTTTGGCCTATCATCATCTCGCGCCCTCATCAGGTTTGGCCTATCATCATCTCGATCCCTCATCAGATTTGGCCTACCATCATCTCGCGCCCTCATCAGGTTTGGCCAATCATCATCTCATGCCCTCATTACGTTTGGCCTACCATCATCTCGCGCCCTCTTCAGGTTTGTCCAACCATCATCTCGCGCCCTCATCAGATTTGACAAAAGCTTTATCTCGCGACCTCATCAGGTTTGTCCAACCATCATCTCGCGACCTCATCAGGTTTGGCCTAACATCATTTCGCGCCCTCATGAGGTTTAGCCTATCACCATCTCGCATCCTCATCAGGTGTGGTCTATCATGATCTCGCACCCTCATCAAGTTTGGCCTATCATCATCTCACGCCATCATCAGGTTTGGGATACCATCATCTCGTGCTCTCATCATGTTTGCCCTATCATCATCTTGTACTCTCATCAGGTTTGGCCTGTCTTCATCTCGTGCCCTCATCAGGTTTGGCCTGCCATCAACTCGCGCCCTCATCAAGTTTGGCCTACCATCATCTGGCGCACAAACCAGGTTTGGCTTACTATCTTCTCGTGCCATCATTAGGTTGGGCCTATCATTATCTCATGCCCTCATCAGTTTTGGCCTACTATCATCTCAGGTTTGGCCTACCATGATCTCGCGCCCTCTTCTAGTTTAGCCTATCATCATCTCTCGCCCTCATCAGGTGTGGCCTATCATCACCTTGCGCCCTTATCAGGATTTGCCTATCATCACCTCGTTCTCTTATCGGGATTGGCCTTACATCATCTCATGCCCTCATCAGGTTTGGCCTTCCATCATCTCGAATCCTCATCAGGTTTGGCCTACCATCATCTCACGCCCCCATGAGGTTTGGCCAATCATCATCTCGCACCCTCATAAGCTTTGGCCTATCATCATCTCGCACCCTCATCAGGATTGGCCTAACATAATCCCACGCCCTCATCAGGTTTGGCCTTCCATCATCTCGCGGACTCATCAGGTTTGTCCTACCATCATCTCATGCCCTCATCAGGATTGGCCTATCATCCTTTCTCACCCTCCTCAAGTTTGGCCTACCATCATCTTGCACCCACATCAGATTTTGCCTACCATCATATCGCGCCCTGATCAGTTTTGGCATACCATCATCTCGAACCCTCATCAGGTTTGGCCTATCATCATCTCACGCCTTTTTCAGGTTGGGCCTATCATCATCTCGTTCCCTCATCAGGTTTAGCCTATTATGATTTCAGGTATGGCCTATCTTCATCTCGCGCTCTCATCAGATTTGGCCTATCATCATCTCGCACCGTCACCAGGTTTGGCCCACCATCATCTTGTGCCTTCATCAGGTTTGGGCTATCATCATCTCGCGCCCTCATCAGGTTTGGCATCTCATCATCTCGCGCCCTCATCACGTTTGGCCAATCATCATCTCACGCCCTCATCACGTTTGGCATATCATCTCGCGCCCACTTCAGATTTGGCCTACCATCATCTCGCGCCCTCATCAAATTTGGTGTAGTTTTATCTCGTGCCCGCATCTGGTTTGGCCTAACATCATCTCACGTACTTATCATGTTGGGCATTCCATCATCTCGCACTCTCATCAGGTTGGGCGCACCATTATATTGTGCCCTCATCAGGTTTCACCTATCATCATCTCACACCCTCATCAGGTTTGGCCTTCCATCATCTCGCGCCCTCATCAGGTTTGGCATACCATCATTTCGCGTCATCTTCAGGTTTGGCCTACCATCATCTCGCGCCCTCATCAGGTTTGGCCTATCATCATCTCGATCCCTCATCAGATTACGCCTACCATCATTTCGCGACCTCATCAGGTTTGTTCAATCATCCTCTCGCTCCCTCATCATGTTTGGCCTATCTTCTTGCGCCCTTATCAGGTTTGGCGTACCATCATCTCGCGCCCACATCAGATTTTGCCTACCATCATATCGCGCCCTGATCAGTTTTGGCATACCATCATCTCGAACCCTCATCAGGTTTGGCCTATCATCATCTCAGGTTTGGTGTACCATTCTTGTTCCCCATCAGGTTTGATTTATCATCATCTCGCACATTCATCAGATTTGGCCTATCATCTCTTGCCCTCATCAGGTTTGGCCTTCCATCATCTCGCGCCCTCATCAGGTTTGGCATACCATCATCTCGCGTCATCTTCAGGTTTGGCCTACCATCATCTCGCACCCTCACCAGGTTTGGCCCTCCATTATCTTATACCTTCATCAGGTTTGGCCTATCATCATCTCTCGCCCTCATCAGGTTTGGCCTTCCATCATCTCGATCCCTCATCATATTAGGCCTACCATCATCTAGCACCCTCATCAGGTTCGGCATACCATCATCTCACGCCCTCATCAGATTTGGCCTACCATCATCTCGCGCCCTCATCAGATTTGGCGTAGCTTTTTCTCACGCCCTCATCAGGTTTGGCCTAACATCATATCACGCACCCATCATGTTGGGCATTCCATCATCTCGCACCCTCATCAGGTTTGGCCTACCATTATATCGCGCCATCATCAGATTTGGCATACCCTTATCTCGCGCCCTCACCAGGTTTGGCCTATCATCATCTCGCGTACTCATCAGATTTGGCGTACCGTTATCTCGCGTCCTCATCAGGTTTGGCCTATCATCATCTCAAGTCCTTATCAGGTGTGGCCTATCATCACCTCGCGCCATCATCAGGATTTGCCCATCATCTCGTGCCCTTATCAGGTTTGGCCTAAGAGCATCTCACGCCCTAATCAGGTTTGGCCTTCCATCATCTCAAGCCCTCATCAGATTTGGCCTACCATCATCTCACGTCCTCATCAAGTTTGGCCTACCATCATCTCGCGCCCTCATCAGGTTTGGCCTTTCATCATCTCGCGCCCTCATCAGGTTTGGCCTATCATCATCTCACGCCTTCATTAGGTTTGGCCTTCCATCATCTCGCGCCCACATCAGGTTTGGCATACCATCATCTCGCGTGATCTTCAGGTTTGGGCTTCCATCATCTCGCACCCTCACCAGGTTTGGCCCACCATTATCTTATGCCTTCATTAGGTTTGGCCTTCCATCATTTCGCGGCCTCATCAGGTTTGACCTATCATAAACTCGAACCCTCATCAGCTTTGGCCTACCATCATCTTACGCCCTCATGAGGTTTGGCCCATCATCATCTCGTGCCCTCATCAGGATTGGCCTAACATAATCTCACGCCCTCTTCAGGTTTGGCCTTTCATCATCTCGCGTACTCATCAGGTTAGGCCTACCATCCTTTCTCACCCTCCTCAAGTTTGGCCTACCATCATCTTGCACCCACATCAGATTTGGCCTACCATCATATCGAGCCCTGATCAGTTTTGGCCTACCATCATATCGCGCCCTCATCAGATTTGGTGTACCCTTATCTCGCGCCCTCACCAGGTTTGGCCCATCATCTCGCGTACTCATCAGATTTGGCCTATCATCTTCTCAAGCCCTCATCAGGTTTTGCCTAACATCATCTCACGTACTAATCAGGTTGGGCATTCCATCATCTCGCACCCTCATCAGGTTGTGTCCACCATGATATCGCGCCCTCATCAGATTTGGCATACTCTAATCTCGCGCACTCATCAGGTTTGGATTATCATCATATCGCGCCCTCATGAGATTTGGCGTAACATCAACTCGCACCCTCTTCAGGTTTTTGGTCTACCATCTACTAGTGCCCTCATCAGATTTGGCGTACCTTTATCTCACGCCCTCATGAGGTTTAGCCAATCATCATCTCGCACCCTCATCAGGTTTGGCCTATCATCATCTCGAACCCTCATTAGGATTGGCCTAACATAATCTCACGCCCTCATCAGGTTTGGCCTTCCATCATCTCGCGGACTCATCAGGTTTGGCATAACATCATCTCACGCCCTCATCACGTTTCGCCTATCATTTCTCAACCTCCTCAAGTTTGACCTACTATCATCTTGCACCCACTTCAGATTTGGCCTACCATCATAATGCGCCCTGATCAGTTTTGGCCTACCCTCATCTCGCACCCTCATCAGGTTTGGTCTATCATCATCTCAGGTTTGGCGCATCATTCTTGTACCCCATCAGGTTTAATTTATCATCATCTTGCACCTTCATCAGATTTGGCCAATTATCATTTTGCGACCTCATCAAGTTTGGCTTATCATCATTTCTCGTCCTCATCATATTTGGACTATCAACATCTCGTGCCCTCATCAGGTTTGGCCTAACATCATCTCAAGCCCTCATCATGATTGGCCTACCATCATCTCGTGCCCTCATCATGTTTGGCCTACCATCATCTCGCGCCTTCTTCAGGTTGGGCCTATCATCATCTCGAGCCCTCATCAGGTTTAGCCTATTATCATCTCATGTATGGCCTATCATCATCTCGCGCTCTCATCAGGATTGGCCTATCATCATCTCGATCCCTCATCAGATTTGGTCTTCCATCATCTCGAGCCCTCATCAGGTTTAGCCTATTATCATCTCAGGTATGGCCTATCATCATCTCGCGCCCTCATCAGGTTTGGCCTATCATCATCTCGATCCCTCATCAGATTTGGCCTACCATCATCTCGCGCCCTTATCAGGTTTGGCCAATCATCATCTCATGCCCTCATTACGTTTGGCCTACCATCATCTCGCGCCCTCTTCAGGTTTGTCCAACCATCATCTCGCTCCCTCATCAGATTTGACAAAAGCTTTATCTCGCGACCTCATCAGGTTTGGCCTAACATCATTTCGCGCCCTCATGAGGTTTAGCCTATCACCATCTCGCATCCTCATCAGGTGTGGTCAATCATCATCTCGAACCCTCACCAGGTTTGGCCTATCATGATCTCGCACCCTCATCAAGTTTGGCCTATCATCATCTCACGCCATCATCAGGTTTGGGATACCATCATCTCGTGCTCTCATCATGTTTGCCCTATCATCATCTTGTACCCTCATCAGGTTTGGCCTGTCTTCATCTCGTGCCCTCATCAGATTTGGCCTGCCATCAACTCGCGCCCTCATCAAGTTTGGCCTACCATCATCTGGTGCACAAACCAGGTTTGGCTTACTATCTTCTCATGCCATCATTAGGTTGGGCCTATCATTATCTCATGTCCTCATCAGGTTTGGCCTACTATCATCTCAGGTTTGGCCTACCATCATTTCGCACATTGTTCAGGATTGGCCTACCATGATCTCGCGCCCTCTTCTAGTTTAGCCTATCATCATCTCTCGCCCTCATCAGGTGTGGCCTATCATCACCTTGCGCCCTTATCAGGATTTGCCTATCATCACCTCGTTCTCTTATCAGGATTGGCCTTACATCATCTCACGCCCTCATCAGGTTTGGCCTTCCATCATCTCGTGGCGTCATCAGGTTTGGCCTACCATCATCTCACGCCCCCATGAGGTTTGGCCAATCATCATCTCGCACCCTCATAAGCTTTGGTCTATCATCATCTCGCACCCTCATCAGGATTGGCCAAACATAATCCCACGCCCTCATCAGGTTTGGCCTTCCATCATCTCACGCCCTCATCAGGATTGGCCTATCATCCTTTCTCACCCTCCTCAAGTTTGGCCTACCATCATCTTGCACCCACATCAGATTTTGCCTACCATCATATCGCGCCCTGATCAGTTTTGGCATACCATCATCTCGAACCCTCATCAGGTTTGGCCTATCATCATCTCAGGTTTGGTGTACCATTCTTGTGCCCCATCAGGTTTGATTTATCATCATCTCGCACATTCATCAGATTTGGCCTATCATCATCTCGCGACCTCATCAGGTTTGGCTTATTATCATTTCCCGTCCTCATCAGGTGTGGCCTGTCAACATCTTGTGCCCTTATCAGGTTTGGCCTAACATCATCTTGTGCCCTCATCATGTTTGGTCTACCATCATCTCACGCCTTTTTCAGGTTGGGCCTATCATCATCTCGTGCCCTCATCAGGTTTAGCCTATTATGATTTCAGGTATGGCCTATCTTCATCTCGCGCTCTCATCAGATTTGGCCTATCATCATCTCGCACCGTCACCAGGTTTGGCCCACCATCATCTTGTGCCTTCATCAGGTTTGGGCTATCATCATCTCGCGCCCTCATCAGGTTTGGCATCTCATCATCTCGATCACTCATCAGATTTGGCTTACCATCATCTCGCGCCCTCATCACGTTTGGCCAATCATCATCTCACGCCCTCATCACGTTTGGCATATCATCTCGCGCCCACTTCAGATTTGGCCTACCATCATCTCGCGCCCCCATCAGATTTGGCCTACCATTGTCTCGCGCCCTCATCAAATTTGGCGTAGTTTTATCTCGTGCCCGCATCTGGTTTGGCCTAACATCATCTCACGTACTCATCATGTTGGGCATTCCATCATCTCGCACTCTCATCAGGTTGGGCGCACCATTATATTGTGCCCTCATCAGGTTTCGCCTATCATCATCTCACACCCTCATCAGGTTTGGCCTTCCATCATCTCGCGCCCTCATCAGGTTTGGCATACCATCATCTCGCGTCATCTTCAGGTTTGGCCTACCATCATTTTGCACCCTCACCAGGTTTGGCCCACCATCATCTTATGCCTTCATCAGGTTTGGACTATCATCATCTCGCGCCCTCATCAGGTTTGGCCTATCATCATCTCGATCCCTCATCAGATTACGCCTACCATCATTTCGCGACCTCATCAGGTTTGGTCAATCATCCTCTCGCTCCCTCATCACGTTTGGCCTATCTTCTTGCGCCCTTATCAGGTTTGGCCTATCATCATCTCGATCCCTCATCAGATTACGCCTACCATCATTTCGCGACCTCATCAGGTTTGGTCAATCATCCTCTCGCTCCCTCATCACGTTTGGCCTATCTTCTTGCGCCCTTATCAGGTTTGGCGTACCATCATCTCGCGCCCTCATCAGATTTGGCCTACCATCATCTCGCGCCCTCATCAGATTTGGCCTACCATCATCTCGCGCCCTCACCAGGTTTGGCCTATCATCATCTCGCGTACTCATTAGATTTAGCGTACCCTTATATCGCGTCTTCATCAGCTTTGGCCTATCATCATCTCGCGCCCTCATCAGGTTTGGCCTAACATCATCTCACGTACTCATCAGGTTGGGCATTCCATCATCTCGCACCCTCATCAGGTTGGGCCCACTATTATATCTCGCTCTCGTCAGATTTGGCGTACCCTTATCTCGCACCCTCATCAGGTTTGGCCCACCATCATCTTGTGCCTTTATCAGGCTTGGACTATTATCATCTTGCGCCCTTATCTGGTTTGGCCTATCATCACCTCGTGACCTCATCAGGATTTGTATATCATTACCTCGTGCCTTTATCAGGATCGGCCTAACATCATCTCACGCCCTCATCAGGTTTCGCCTTCCATCATCTTGCGGCCTCATTAGGTTTGGCCTTCCATCATCTAACGCCCTCATGAGGTTTAGCCCATCATCATCTCGCGCCCTCATCAGGATTGGCCTAACATAATCCCACGCCCTCATCAGGTTTGGCCTTCCATCATTTCGCACCCACATCAGATTTGGCCTACCATCATACCGCGCCCTGATCAGTTTTGGCCTACCATCATATCGCGCCCTCATCAGATTTGGTGTACCCTTATCTCGCGCCCTCATGAGGTTTAGCAAATCATCATCTCGCGCCCTCATCAGGTTTGGCCTATCATCATCTCGAACCCTCATTAGGATTGGCCTAACAATCTCACGTCCTCATCAGATTTGGCCTTCCATCATCTCGCGGACTCATCAGGTTTGGCCTACCATCATCTCACGCCCTCATCACGTTTCGCCTATCATCTCTCACCCTCCTCAAGTTTGGCGTACTATCATCTTGCACCCACTTCAGATTTGGCCTACCATCATATCGCGCCCTGATCAGTTTTGGCCTACCTTCATCTCGCACCCTCATCAGGTTTGGCCTATCATCATATCAGGTTTGGCGCATCATTCTTGTGCCCCATCAGGTTTAATTTATCATCATCTTGCACCTTCATCAGATTTGGCCTATTATCATTTCGCGACCTCATCAAGTTTGGCTTATTATCATTTCCCGTCCTCATCATGTTTGGACTATCAACATCTCGTGCCCTCATCTGGTGTGGCCTACCATCATCTCGCGCCTTCTTCAGGTTGGGCCTATAATCATCTCGAGCCCTCATCAGGTTTAGCCTATTATCATCTCAGGTATGGCCTATCATCATCTCGCGCTCTCATAAGGTTTGGCCTATCATCATCTCGATCCCTCATCAGGTTTGGCCAATCATCATCTCGCGCCCTCATCAGGACTGGCCTAACATAATCTCACGCCCTCATCAGGTTTGGCCTTCCATCATCTCGAGTCATCATCAGATTTGGCCTACCATCATCTCACACCCTCATCAGGTTTAGTCTACCATCATGTCGCGCCCTCATCAGATTTGGCGTACCCTTATCTCGCGGCCTCATCAGGTTTTCCCTATCATCACCTCGCGCCCTCATCAGATTTGGCGTACCCTTATCTCGTGCCCTCATCAGGTTTTGCCTATCATCATCTCACGCCGTCATCAGGTTTCTCCTTCCATTATCTTGCGCCCTCATCAGGTTTGGCCTACCATCATCTCGTGTCATCTTCAGGTTTGGCCTACCATCATCTCGCACTGTCACCAGGTTTGGCCCACCATCATCTTGTGCCTTCATAAGGTTTGGATTATCATCCTCTCGCGCCCTCATCAGTTTTGGCCTATCATCATCTCGATTCCTCATCAGATTTGGCCTACCATCATCTCGCGCCCTCATCAGGTTTGACCAATCATCATCTCGCGTCCTCATCACGTTTGGCTTTTCATCTCGAGCCCTAATCAGGTTTGGCCTACCATCATCTAGCGAACTCATCAGATTTGGCCTACTATCATCTCGCGCCCTCATCAGATTTGGCGTATCTTTATCTCGCGCCCTCATCAGGTTTGGCCTAACATCATCTCACGTACTTATCATGTTGGGCATTCCATCACCTCGCACCCTCATCAGGTTGGGCTCACCATATATCGCGACCTCATCAAATTTGGCGTACCTTTATCTTGCGACCTCATCAGATTTGGCCTATCATCATCTCGCGCCCTGATCAGATTTGGCGTACCCTTATCTCGTGCCCTCATCAGTTTTGGCCTATCATCATCTCACGCCCTCATCAGGTTTGGCCCACCATCTACTTGTGCCCTCATCAGAATTAGCGTAACTTTATCTCACGCCCTCATTAGGATTGGCCTACTATCATCTTGAGCCCTCATCAGGTTTAGACTACCGTCATCTTGCGCCCTTATCATGTTTGGCCAATCATCATCTCGCGCCCTCATCAGGTTTGGACAAACATCTCGCGCCCTTATCAGATTTGGCATAGCTTTATCTCGCGCCCTCATCAGGTTTGACCTACTATCATTTCGCGCCCTCATCAGGTTTGGCCTACCATCATTTGGCGCCCTCCTCAGGTTTTGCCTATTATCAGCTCAATCCCTCATCAGATTTGGCCTACCATCATCTCGCGCCCTCATCAGGTTTGGCTTTTTATCTCGAGCCCTAATCAGGTTTGGCCTACCATCATCTAGCGAACTCATCATATTGGGCCTACTATCATCTCGCACCCTCATCAGATTTGGCGTACCATCATCTCGCGCCCTCTTCAGGTTTGGCCTACCATCTACTAGTGCCCTCATCAGAATTAGCTTAACTTTATCTCACGCCTTCATTAGGTTTGGTCGACCATCATCTCGAGCCCTCATCACGTTTAGCCTACCATCATCTTGAGCCCTTATCAGGTTTGGCCAATCATCATCTCGCACCCTCATCAGGTTTGGACAATCATCTCGCGCCCTTATCAGATTTGGCGTAGCTTTATCTCGCGCCCTCATCAGGTTTGGCCTAGCATTATATCACACACTCATCAGGTTTGGCTTATCATCATCTCGCACCCTCTACAGGTTTGGCCTACCATCATTTCGCGCCATCATCAGATTTGGCCTACCATCATTTGCACCCTCTTCAGGTTTGGCCTATCATCATCTCGTGCCCTCATCAGGTGTGGCCTATCAAAACCTCGTGCCCTTATCAGGATTGGCCTAACATCATCTCACGCCCTCATCAGGTTTGGCCTTCCATCATCTCATGGCCTCATGAGGTTTGGCCTTCCATCATCTCGCGGCCTCATCAGGTTTGTCCTATCATAATCTCGAACCCTCATCAGGTTTGACCTACCATCATCTCGCACCCTCATCAGGATTGGCCTAACATAATCTCACGCCCTCATCAGGTTTGGCCTTCCATCATCTCGCGGACTCATAAGGTTTGGCCTACCATCATCTCACACCCCCATCAGGATTGGTCTACTATCCTTTCTCACCCTCCTCAAGTTTGGTCTACCATTATCTTGCACTCACATCAGATTTGGCCTATCATCATATCGCGACCTCATCAGGTTTGGCGTACCCTTATCTTGCGCACTCATTAGGTTTGACCTATCATCATCTCACGCCCTCATCAGGTTTGGCCTTCCATTATCTTGCGCCCTCATCAGGTTTGGCATACCATCATCTCACGCTCTCATGAGGTTTGGCCAATCATCTTCTCACACGCTCATCAGAATTGGCCTAACATAATCTCACGCCCTCATCAGGTTTGGTCTTCTATCATCTCGCGGACTCACCATGTTTGGCCTACCGTCATCTTACGCCCTCATCAGGTTTGGCCAATAATCTCGCGCCCTCATCAGATTTGGCGTACCCTTATCTCGCGCCCTCATCAGGTTTAGAGTACCATCATCTCGCGCACTCTTCAGGTTTGGCCAACCATCTACTAGTGACCTCATCAGAATTGGCGTACCTTTATCTCGCGCCCTCATTACGTTTGGCCTACCATCATCTCGAGCACTCATCAGGTTTAGCCTACCATCATCTCGCACCCTTATCAGGTTTGGCCAATCATCTTGCGCCCTCATCAGGTTTGGACAATCATCTCGAGCCCTTATAAGATTTGGCATAGCTTTATCTCGCGCCCTTATCCGGTTTGACCTAACATCATCTTTCCTACTCATCAGATTGGGCATTCTATCATCTCGCGCCCTCATCAGGTTCGGCCTAGCATCATATCGTGCCCTCATCAGGTTTGGCCTGTCATCATCTTGTGCCCTCTTCAGGTTTGGCCTACCATCATCTTGCACCCTCATCAGGTTTGGCCAATCATCATCTCGCGCCCTCAGCACGTTTGGGCTATCATCTCGTGACTATTTCAGCTTTGGCCTAACATCATCTAGCGCCCTCATCAGGTTTGGCCTTCCATCATCTCGCACCCTCATCAGGATTGGTCTACCATCCTTTCTCATCCTCCTCAAGTTTGGCCTACCATTATTTTGCACTCACATCAGATTTGGCCTACCATCATATCTCGCCCTAATCAGTTTTGGTCTACCATCATCTCGCACCTTCAACAAATTTGGCATATCATCATCTTGCGCCCTCATCAGGTTTGGCGAACCCTTATCTAGCGCCCTCATCAGGTTTAGCCTATTATCATCTCAGGTATGGCCTATCTTCATCTCGCATTCTCATCAGGTTTGACCTATCATCTTCTCACACCCTCACCAGGTTTGACCCACCATCATCTTGTGCCTTCATCAGGTTTGGACTATCATCATATTGCGCCCTCATTAGGTTTGGCCTATCATCATCTCGATCCCTCATCAGATTTGGCCTATCATCATCTCGCACCCTCATTAGGTTTGGCCAATCATCATCTCGAGCCCTCTTTAGGTTTGTCCTACCATCATCTCGCGCCCTCATCAGATTTGGTGTAGCTTTATCTCGCGCCCTCTTTAGGTTTGGCCTAACATCATCTCACAAATTCATCAGTTTGGGGATTCCATCATCTCACGCCCTTAACAGGTTTGGCCTATCATCATTTTGCGACCTCATCAGGTTTAGCCTATCATCATCTCACACCCTCATCAGGTGTGGCCAATCATCATCTCGAGCCCTCACCAGATTTGGCCAATCATCATTTCGTGCCCTCATCAGGTGTGGACTATCATCATCTCGCGCCCTCATCAGGTTTGGCCTTCCATCATCTCGAGTCATCATGAGATTTGGCCTACCATCATCTCACACACTCATCAGGTTTGGCCTACCATCATCTCGCGCCCTCATCAGATTTGGCGTAGTTTTATCTCGCGCCCTCATCAGGTTTGGCCTAACATCATCTCACGTACTCATCATGTTGGGCATTCCATAATCTCGCACCCTCATAAGGTTGGGAGCACCATTATATCGCGCCGTCATCAGATTTGTCGTACCCTTATCTCGCACCCTCATCAGATTTGGCCTATCATCATCGCGCGCCCTCATCAGATTTGGCGTACCCTTATCTCGCGCCCTCATCAGTTTTGGCCTATCATCATCTCACGCCCTCATCAGGTATGGAGTACCATCATCTCGCGCCCTCTTCAGGTTTGGCCTACCATCTACTAGTGCCCTCATCAGAATTGGCGAACCTTTATCTTGTGCCCTCATCAGGTTTGGCGTAGCATTATCTCGCGCCCTCATCAGGTTTGGCCTAACATCATCTCACGTACTCATCATGTTGGGCATTCCATCTCGCACCCTCATCAGGTTGGGCTCACCATTATATCGCGCCGTCATCAAATTTGGCATACCCTTATCTCGCGACCTCATCAGGTTTGGCCTATCATCATCTCGCGCCCTCATCAGGTGTGGCCTATCATCACCTTGTGCCCTAATCAGGATTGGCCTAACTGTTATGTTCTGCTACCAGAGCTAAGGAAAGAGAGGAGATCTGTCCCTACGATAGAACTCAGCTGAATCCCTACGATGTAACAGGGAACCTGATCCTGCGATCAGACCTGCTAAAGTCCTAAGCTAGTCTGTACGGAGACCTATAGATGTGGGGAAGGAATCCCTACAAGTACTAAGGACTAGGAGGAAAATGGGACACCTCCTAACAGAAATAGTAGCAGACAGACAAACAAACAAAATATATAGAACACTGAGGTCCGTAGACCAAGCAAACTAACAGAGTTAGATACAGAGCACAGGCTAGCTAGAAAGTAGTTATACAATGAAGTCCAGCAAAGCCAGAAGGGCGGAGCAGGATTAAATAGGCCAACAAGGTCATGTGACCAGCAAAGGAAAAAACCTAAGAGCAAGGTTCTAACAGTACCCCCCCTAGGACCAGGCTTATCAGGAAATCTCCTGTGAAACGCTCTGATAAGTCTGGACGCGGAAACATCATCTGACCTCACCCAAGAGTTATCCTCGGGTCCGAAACCTTTCCAGGCCACAAGATACTGCAAACTACCTCTATACCGTCTAGAGTCAAGGATGCGAGAAATTTCATATTCCCCGTCCTCCACCACCGGAGGAACAGAGGCAGAGGCGTCACCATCCGACACAACAGCTTTTTTTAACAGAGAGACATGAAATACCGGATTAATTCTCCAGGAGGTAGGAACCTCCAACCTAACAGCAGATTGGTTGACAAACTGAAGCACCTTAAAGGGCCCTACAAACTTGGGACCCAATTTCTTAGAAAGAATCCTCAACCGCAGATTCCTAGAGGACAACCAAACCATGTCACCAACAGCGAACAAAACCTCCTGTCGTTTCCTATCAAAGTAGTCTTTAGATTTTCTGTTGGCCTCCTGAAGATTACCACGCACATCCGTCCAAACTCTCTCCAAATCACCGGAAAAATTCTCCTCCTCAGGCACGGCAGATCCCAACTTGGAGAACGACCCAAACGACGGATGTCTCCCAGAACAACAAAAAAAAGGCGAACAACCAGCAGAAGAAGATGTATGATTGTTCAGAGCAAATTCAGCAAGTGGCAGAAACTCAGACCACCCCTCTTGATTGTCTGCCACAAAACAACGCAAGAACTGCTCAACATCCTGGTTTTTCCTTTCTGTCTGGCCATTAGATTCAGGATGATATCCGGACGAGAACGATAAATGAACTCCCAACCTGTCACAAAAGGCACGCCAAAAACGAGCCACGAACTGAGGACCCCTATCAGAAACAATGTCAGTAGGAACGCCATGAAGTCTGACAATTTCCTTGACAAAGGCCTTAGCGAGAGTTTTAGCGCAGGGCAGTTTGACGAAGGGAACCAAGTGACACATCTTGCTAAAACGGTCCACGACCACCCAGATGACAGTAAAACCCTCAGAGGGGGGAAGGTCAGTTATAAAGTCCATAGCCAAATGTGTCCAAGGAGCACTGGGAACCTCCAAAGGACAAAGCAACCCCGCAGCAGGAGTATGTGAGGACTTAGATCTAGCACATATAGTACATTGACGCACCCACTTAATGACTTCCTTCTGCCATCCAGGCCACCAAAAACTGCGACCCACCAGTCTCTTGGTCTCAGAGATTCCGGGATGACCTGCCAACCGAGATACGTGACACTCAACAAACAAATCTCTCCTAAAGGTCCCAGGCACAAACAACCTCCCATGAGGAGTGGTAGATGGGGCATTCTCCTGTGCTTTAAGAATCTCATCTTCCAAAACGGAGTCCAAAGCAGCTATCACAACACCTTCTTGTAAAATGTTCTCCTCTTTCTCAGCACCGACTATGGGAGAAAAACTGCGAGACAAGGCATCCACCTTAACATTCTTAGTACCAGGGATGTAAGTAACGGAGAAATTAAACCGCGAGAAAAACAGTGCCCACCTAGCCTGACGGGCATTCAGGCGCTTGGCAGCATCAAGATATATCAGATTTTTATGATCCGTAAGAACCTGAACGGGAAATTCCGCACCTTCCAAGAAGTGGCGCCAGTGTTCAAATGCGAGTTTAATAGCCAATAATTCCCGATTACCAATATCGTAATTCAGTTCAGTCTCCGAAAATTTTTTTGAAAAAAAGGCACAGGGATGTAATCCATCCCCGTTATCCTGAGACAATACTGCGCCAACCCCCACAGAGGAAGCATCAACCTCAACCAAAAACGGCTTAGTCACATCAGGCTGCATAAGGATGGGAGCAGAGGTGAACCTCTCCTTGAGATACACAAAAGCTTCAATAGCCTCAGAAGACCACTGAACCGCATCAGCACCTTTCCTGGTGAGATCGGTCAGAGGTTTGATTATACTAGAAAAATTTTTTATGAATTTTCTGTAATAATTGGCGAAACCTAAAAACCTCTGTATCGATTTCAAACCAATAGGCCTAGGCCATTCCTGTACAGCTTGAACTTTAACCGGGTCCATCTCAAAACCTTCGCTGGAGATAATGTAACCCAAAAAACTAATTCTCTGTACAGCGAACTCACATTTCTCCAGCTTAGCAAAAAGCGAATTGTCCATTAACAACTGTAATACCTCACGTACGCTCCGCCAATGAGACTCCAGATCCGGCGAATAAATCAAAATGTCATCCAAATACACAACCACATTTTTGCCGATCAAAGGTCTAAGGATGTCATTAATAAGATTCTGAAAAAATGCAGGAGCATTAGTAAGACCAAAAGGCATAACCAGATTCTCAAAATGACCCACAGGAGTGTTAAAAGCAGTCTTCCATTCGTCACCCTCCTTCATGCGCAACAGATTGTATGCCCCCTTAAGGTCAATTTTAGAGAACCACTTGGCCCCCATTAACTGGTTAAATAAATCAGGAATCAATGGCAGTGGGTAAGGATTGCGTACAGTAATTTTGTTAATCTCACGAAAATCCAGACAAGGACGTAAACCGCCGTCCTTTTTTTTTACAAAAAAAAATCCAACCGCCACAGGAGACTTAGAAGGCCTAATGTGACCGGCGGCCAAACTTGTCTGTATGTATTCCTCCAAAGCCTTCCTCTCAGGAATAGTAAGGTTAAATAAACGACTTTTAGGAAGAGTCGCTCCAGGGACAAATTCAATAGAACAATCATAGTCTCTATGGGGAGGCAAAACCTGCGATTCCTTCTCAGAAAAAACTCTCCAAAAATCCTGAATAGGAACAGGCAATTCTCCCCTATCCAAAGCTGCAATACGCCCGTTACAACACTTGTCATAACATTTATGGCTCCAGGATTTAATTTCACTGGTAGACCAATCCAGTACAGGATTGTGAAATTTTAACCAGGGCAATCCCAATATTACTGGAGAAGGCAAGTTATTCAAAACTACCAAATCCAATTTCTCATGGTGAACACCATTAATAGTGAGAGGAAATTCACAGACCTTGAGAGTAATATTCTTCAAAGGGGAACCATCCACAGAAACCACAGCAATGGGGGATGATAAAGGTTCGGGTTTTAAATTGAGTCTTTCCAAGAATCCCCCATCAATTACATTCAGAGTAGACCCACAATCGACAAACACCCGAAATTCCATTAATTTTTCCTGAGCAATCGTGGAAGCAGCTAAAAATACACCCTTGGAATTTAAACAGGCAATACGGGCATGACTGACCATTTTTTTTTCTTTCTTCATACGAAGCTCACAGCCTTTAATCAAATGACCAGATTTTCCGCAATAGAAACACAAGCCTTCAAAAAATCTACGGTCTTTTTCTTGAGAGCGAGGTGCCACCGATCCAATCTCCATCGGTTCACCACTGTTAGTACACACATTCTCATAACCAGAAACTGACATAGCAGAGGATTTGCTCTCATTAACCCTTGCACGCAGTCTCCTATCCACCCGTATAGCTAATTGCATAGCCTGTTGCAAATCTTCAGGTGTAGGATAAGCAATTAGCAGGTCTTTAACCCTTTCATTGAGCCCAGCAAGAAATAGACTTTTCAGAGCAGAATCGTTCCACCCTGTTTGAGTAGACCATCGACGGAAATGAGTACAATATTTTTCCACATTACCTGATCCCTGTCTCAAACGTCTTAACTCAGTCTCAGCTGATGCGACACGGTCAGGATCATCATATAATAGCCCCAAAGCAGAAAAAAAACTATCCACTGATCTGAAGCATGTATCACTAGGTTGCAAAGAAAAGGCCCACTCCTGAGGCTCTTTGCGCAAAAGTGACATTATGAACCCTATGCGCTGGGGTTCATCCCCAGAGGACTTGGGTCTCAAACGAAAATACAATAAGCAAGCATTTTTAAATGAAAAAAATTCTCGGTGTTCACCAAAAAATAAATCCGGCAAACATACCTTAGGCTCCAAGAAATGTGCTCCAGGACAGTTACTCACGTGCTGACGGAGCTCGGCCACCTCCAGAGAGAGTCCCTGCAGGCGATGAGCCAAATCCTGAACCGACACCATGATGGAACAGAAAAATCTTTCCTTAGAGAATTTGCAGGCTGGACTTACTGTTATGTTCTGCTACCAGAGCTAAGGAAAGAGAGGAGATCTGTCCCTACGATAGAACTCAGCTGAATCCCTACGATGTAACAGGGAACCTGATCCTGCGATCAGACCTGCTAAAGTCCTAAGCTAGTCTGTACGGAGACCTATAGATGTGGGGAAGGAATCCCTACAAGTACTAAGGACTAGGAGGAAAATGGGACACCTCCTAACAGAAATAGTAGCAGACAGACAAACAAACAAAATATATAGAACACTGAGGTCCGTAGACCAAGCAAACTAACAGAGTTAGATACAGAGCACAGGCTAGCTAGAAAGTAGTTATACAATGAAGTCCAGCAAAGCCAGAAGGGCGGAGCAGGATTAAATAGGCCAACAAGGTCATGTGACCAGCAAAGGAAAAAACCTAAGAGCAAGGTTCTAACACTAACATCATCTCATGCCCTCATCAGGTTTGACCTTCCATCATCTTGCGGCCTCATCAGGTTTGGCCTATCATAATCTCAAGGCCTCATCCGGTGTGGCCTACCATCATCTCACGCTCTCATGAGGTTTGGCCAATCATCTTCTCGCACGCTCATCAGAATTGGCCTAACATAATCTCACGCCCTCATCAGGTTTCGCCTTCCATCATCTCGCGGACTCACCATGTTTGGCCTACCATCATCTTACGCCCTCATCAGGTTTGGCCAATAATCTCACGCCCTTATCAGATTTGGCGTACCCTTATCTCGCGCCCTCATCAGTTTTGGCCTATCATCATCTCACGCCCTCATCAGGTTTAGAGTACCATCATCTCGCGCACTCTTCAGGTTTGGCCAACCATCTACTAGTGACCTCATGAGAATTGGCGTACCTTTATCTCGCGCCCTCATTAGGTTTGGCCTACCATCATCTCGAGCCCTCATCAGGTTTAGCCTACCATCATCTCGCACCCTTACCAGGTTTGGCCAATCATCTTGCGCCCTCATCAGGTTTGGACAATCATCTCGAGCCCTTATAAGATTTGGCGTAGCTTTATCTCGCGCCCTTATCCGGTTTGACCTAACATCATCTTTCCTACTCATCAGATTGGGCATTCCATCATCTCGCACCCTCATCAGGTTCGGCCTAGCATCATATCGCGCCCTCATCAGGTTTGGCCTGTCATCATCTTGTGCCCTCTTCAGGTTTGGCCTACCATCATTTTGCGCGCTCATCAGGTTTGGCCTACCATCATCTCGTGCCCTCATCAGGTTTGGCCTATCATCATCTCACGCCTTCATCAGGTGTGGCCTATCATCACCCGGTGCCCTTATCAGGATTGGCCTAACATCATCTCACGCCCTCATCAGGTTTGGCCTTCCATCAGCTCGCGGCCTCATCAGGTTTGGCCTTCCATCATCTCGCGGCCTCATCAGGTTGGTCCTACCATCATCTCATGCCCTCATGAGGTTTGGCCAATCATCATCTCGCACCCTCATCAGGATTGTCCTAACATAATCTCTAGCCCTCTTGAGGTTTGGCCTTCCATCATCTCGTGGACTCATCAGGTTTGGCCTACCATCATCTCACGCCCTCGTCAGGTTTGGCCAATAATCTCGCGCCCTTATCAGATTTGGTATAGCTTTATCTCGTGCCCTCATCAGGTTTGGCCTAACATCATCTTTCGTACTCATCAGGTTGGGCATTCCATCATCTCATGCCCTCCTCAGGATTGGTCTACCATCCTTTCTCACCCTCCTCAAGTTTGGCCTACCCTCATCTGGCACTCACATCAGATTTGGCTTACCATCATATCGCGCCCTCATCAGGTTTGGCCTATCATCATCTCAGATTTGGTGTATCATTCTTGTGCCCCATCAGGTTTGATTTATCATCATCTCGCACCTTTATCAGATTTGGCCTATCATCATCTCGCAACCTCATCAGGTTTGGCTTATTATCATTTCCCGTCCTCATCAGGTTTGGACTATCAACATCTCGTGCCCTCATCAGGTTTGGCCAAACATCATCTCAAGCCCTCATCATGATTGGGCTACCATCATCTCGCGCCTTCTTCAGGTTGGGACTATCATCTCGAGCCCTCATGAGGTTTAGCCTATTATAATCCCAGGTATGGCCTATCATCATCTCGCACCCTCACCAGGTTTGGCCCACCATCATCTTGTGCCTTAATCAGGTTTGGACTATCATCGTCTCGCACCCTCATCAGTTTTGGCCTATCATCTCGCACCCTTATAAGGTTTGGCCTACCATCATCTCGAGCCCTCTTTAGGTTTGTCCTACCATCATCTCGCGCCCTCATCAGATTTGGCGTAGCTTTATCTCGCGCCCTCATTAGGCTTGGCCTAACATCATCTCACAAATTCATCAGGTTGGGCATTCCATCATCTCACGCCCTTATCAGGTTTGGCCTATCATCATTTCGCGCCCTCATCAGGTGTGGCCAATCATCATCTCGCGCTCTTATCACGATTGGCCTAAGATCATCTCACTCCCTCATCAGGTTTGGCCTTCCATCATCTCGAGTCATCATCAGATTTGGCCTACCATCATCTCGCGCCCTCCTTAGATTTGGCATACCCTTATCTCACGCCCTCATCAGGTTTGGCCTATCATCATCTCACGCCCTCATCAGGTTTGGCCTTCCATTATCTCGTGCCCTCATCAGGTTTGGCTTACCATCATCTCGTGTCAACCTCAGGTTTGTCCTACCATCATCTCGCACCCTCACCAGGTTTGGCCCACCATCATCTCGTGCCTTCATCAGGTCTGGACTATCATTTTCTCGCATCCTCATCTGGTTTGGCCTATCATCATCTCGATCCCTCATCAGATTTGGACTACCATCATCTCGCGCCCTCATGAGGTTTGGCCAATCATCATCTCGTGCCCTCATCACGTTTGTCTTTTCATCTCGAGCACTAATCAGGTTTGGACTACCATCATCTAGCGACCTCATCAGATTTGGCCTACTATCTTATTGCGCACTCATCAGATTTGGCGTAGATTTATCTTGCGCCCTCATCAGGTTTGGCCTAACATCATCTCACGTACTCATCACGTTGGCCATTCCATCATCTCGCACCCTCATCAGGTTGGGCTTCCCATTATATCGTGCCCTCATCAGATTTGGTATACCCTTATCTTGCGCCCTCATCAGGGTTGGCCTATCATCACCTCGTGCCCTTATCAGGATTGGCCTAACATCATCTCATGCCCTCATCCGGTTTGACCTTCCATCATCTCGCGGCCTCATCAGGTTTGGCTTATCATAATCTCAAGCCCTCATCCGGTTTGGCCTACCATCATCTCACGCCCTCATGAGGTTTGGCCAATCATCATCTCGCACGCTCATCAGGATTGGCCAAACAATCTCACGCCCTCATCAGGTTTGGCCTACCATCATCTCACGCCCTCATCAGGTTTGGCCAATAATCTCGCGCCCTTATCAGATTTGGTATAGCTTTATCTCGCGCCCTCATCAGGTTTGGCCTAACATCATCTTTCGTACTCATCAGGTTGGGCATTCAATCATCTCGCGCCCTCATCAGGTTTGGCCTACCATCATCTCACGCCCTCATCAGGATTGGTCTACCATCCTTTCTCACCATCCTCAAGTTTGGCCTACCCTCATCTTGCACTCACATCAGATTTGGCCTACCATCATATCGCGCCCTGATCAGTTTTGGCCTACCATCATCTCGCACCCTCATCAGGTTTGGCCTATCATCATCTCAGGTTTGGCGTATCATTCTTGTGCCCCATCAGGTTTGATTTATCATCATCTCGCACCTTCATCAGATTTGGACTATCATCATCTCGCGACCTCATCAGGTTTGGCTTATTATCATTTCTCGTCCTCATTAGGTTTGGACTATCAACATCTCGCTCCCTCATCAGGTTTGGCCAAACATCATCTCAGGCCCTCATCATGATTGGCCTACCATCATCTCGAGCCCTCCTCATGTTTGGCCTATCATCATCTCGTGCTCTAATCAGGTTTAGCATATTATCATCTCAGGTATGGCCTATCTTCATCTCGTGCTCTCATGAGGTTTGGCCTATAATCATCTCGAACCCTCACCAGGTTTGGCCCACCATCATCTTCTGCCTTCATCAGGTTTGGACTATCATCCTCTCGCGCACTCATCAGATTTGGCCTACCATCATCTCGCCCCTTATCAGGTTTGACCAATCATCGTCTCCCGCCCTCATCACGCTTGGCCTATCATCTCGTGCCCTTATAAAGGTTGACCTACCATCATCTCGAGCCCTCTTTAGGTTTATCCTACCATCATCTCGCGCCCTCATCAGATTTGGCGTAGCTTTATCTCGCGCCCTCATTAGGTTTGGCCTAACATCATCTCACGAACTCATCAGGTTGGGCATTCCATCATCTCACGCCCTTTTCAGGATTGACCTATCATTATTTCGCGACCTCATCAGGTTCAGCCTATCAACATCTCATGCCCTCATCAGGTTTGGCATACGATCATCTCGCGTCATCTTCAGGCTTGGCCCAACATCACCTCGCACCCTCACGAGGTTTGGCCTACCATCATCTTGTGCCTTCATCAGGAATGGACTATCATCATCTCGAGCCCTCATCAGGTTCAGCATATCTTCATCTCGATCCTTAATCAGATTTGGCCTACCATCTTCTCTCGCCCTCATCAGGTTTGGCCAATCATCATCTCGTGCCCTCATCACGTTTGGCCTATCATCTCACGCACTTATCAGGTTTGGCCTACCATCATCTCGCACACTCATCAGATTTGGTCTACCATCATCTCGCGCCCTCATCAGATTTAGCGTAGCTTTATCTCGCGCCCTCATCAGGTTTGGCCTAACATCATCTCAAGTACTCATCATGTTGGGCATTCCATCATCTCGCACCCTCATCAGGTTTAGCCTACCATTATATCGAGCCTTCATCAGCTTTGGCGTACCATTATCTCGCGCCCTCATCAGGTTTGGCCTATCCTCATCTCACGTACTCATCAGGATGGGTATTCCATCATCTCACACCCTTATCAGGTTGGGGCCACCATTATATCGCGCGCTCTTCAGATTTGGCGTACCCTTATCTCTAGCCGTCATCAGTTTTGTCCTATTATCATCTCACGCCTTCATCAGTTTTGGCGTACCATCATCTCGTGCCCTCTTCAGGTTTGGCCTACCATCTACTAGTGCCCTGATCAGATTTGGCATACCTTTATCTCACGCCCTCATCAGGTTTGGCCTACCATCATCTCGAGCCCTCATCAGGTTTGGTCAATCATTTTGCGCCTTTATCAGATTTGGCGAAGCTTTATCTTGCGCCCTCATCAGGTTTGACCTAACATCATCTTTCGTACACATCAGGTTGGGCATTCCATCATCTCGTGCCCTCATCGCGTTTGGCCTAGCATTATATCGCGCCCTCATCAGGTTTGGCCTGTCATCATCTCACGCCCTCATCAGGATTTGCCTATCATCACCTCGTGCCCTTATTAGGATTGGTCGAACATCATCTCACGCCCTCATCAGGTTTGGCCTTTCATCATCTCACAGCCTCATCAGGTTTGGCCTATCACAATCTCGAACCCTCATCAGATTTGGCCTACCATCATCCCACGCCCTCATGAGGTTTAGCCAATCATCATCTCGCACCCTCATCAGGTTTGGCCTATCATCATTTCGCGCCCTAATCAGGATTGGCCCAACATAATCTCATGCCCTCATCAGGTTTGGCCTACCATCATCTCATGCCCTCATCAGGTTTGGCTAATAATCTCGCGCCCTTATCAGATTTGGTATAGCTTTATCTCGCGCCCTCATCAGGTTTGGCCTAACATCATCTTTCGTACTCATCAGGTTGAGCATTCCATCATCTCGCGCCCTCATCAGGTTTGGCCTAGCATTTTATCGAGCCCTCATCCGGTTGGCCTTCCATCATCTCGCGGACTCATCAGGTTTGGCCTACCATCATCTCAGGCCCTCATGAGGATTGGTCTACCATCCTTTCTCATCCTCCTCAAGTTTGGCCTACCATCATCTTGCACTCACATCAGATTTGGCCTACCATCATATCGCGCCCTGATCAGTTTTGGCCTACCATCATCTCACACCCTCATCAGGTTTGGCCTATCATCATCTCAGGTTTGGCGTATCATTGTTGTGCCCCATCAGATTTGGCTTATCATCATCTCGTGACCTCATCAGGTTTGGCTTATTATCATTTCCCTTGCTCATCAGGTTTGGCCTATCAACATCATGTGCCCTCATCGGGTTTGGCCTACAATCTTCTCACGTCCTCATCATGATTGGCCTACCACCATCTCGCGCCTTCTTCAGGTTGGGCCTATCATCATCTCGCGCCCTCATCAGGTTTAGCCAATTATCATCTCAGGTATGGCGTATCTTCATCTCGTGCCCTCATCAGGTTTGGCTTATCATCAACTCAATCCCTCATCAGATTTTGCCTACCATCATCTCTCGCCCTCTTCAGGTTTTGCCAATCATCATCCCGCGCCCTCATCGAATTTGGTCTAACATCATATCACGCCCTCATCATGATTTGCCTACCATCATCTCGCTCCCTCATCAGGATTTGCCTAACATCATTTCACGCCCTCACCATGTTTGGCCTATCATCATCTCGCGCCTTTATCAGGTCTGGCCTACCATAATCTCAGGTTTGGCCTACCTTCATTTCGCGCCCTCACCAGATTTGGCCTACCCTCAGCTCACGCCCTCATGAGGTTTGGCCAATTATCATCTCACACCTTCATCAGGATTGGCCTATCATCATCTCGCGCCCTCATTAGAATTGGCCTAACATAATCTCATGCCCTGATCAGTTTTGGCCTACCATCATCTCGCACCCTCATCAGGTTTGGCCAATCATCATATCAGGTTTGGCGTATCAATCTTGTGCCCCATCAGGTTTGATTTATCATCATCTCGCACCTTCATCAAATTTGGCCTATCATCATTTCGCGACCTCATCAGGTTTGGCTTATTATCATTTCCCGTCCTCATCAGTTTTAGACTATCAACATCTCGCAACCTCATCAGGTTTGGCCTAACATCACCTCAAGCCCTCATCATGATTGGCCTACTATCATCTCGTGCCTTCATCATGTTTGGGGTAACATCATCTCGCGCCTTCTTCACGTTGAGCCTATCATCATCTCGAGCCCTCATCTGGTTTAACCTATTATCATCCCAGGTATGGCCTATCTTCATATCGCGCTCTCATCTGGTTTGGCCTATCATTATCTCACACCCTCACGAGGTTTGGCCCACCATCATCTTGTGCCTTCATCAGGTTTGGACTATCATCCTCTCGCGCCCTCATCAGGTTTGGCCAATCATCATCTCGCGCCCTTATCACGTTTGTCCTATCATCTCGCGCCCTTATAAGGTTTGGCCTACCATCATCTCAAGCCCTCTTTATGTTTGTCCTACCATCATCGTGCGCCCTCATCAGGTTTGGCATACCAACATCTTGAGTCATCTTCAGGTTTGGCCTACCATCATCTCGCACCCTCACCAGGTTTGGCCCACCATCATCTTGTGCCTTCATCAGGTTTGGACTATCATCATTTCTCACCCTCATCAGGTTTGGCCTATCATCATCTCGATCCCTCATCAGATTTGGCCTACCATCATCTCGCGCCCTCATCAGGTTTGGCCAATCATCATCTCGTGTCCTCATCACGTTTGGCCTATCGTCTCGAGCCCTTATCAGGTTTGGCCTACCATCATCTTGAGCCCTCTTCAGGTATGTCCTACCATCATCTCGCGCCCTCTTCAGATTTGGCATAGCTTTATATCGTGCCCTCATTAGGTTTGACCTAACATCATCTCACGTACTCATCAGGTTGGGCACTCCAGCATCTCACGCCCTTATCAGGTTTGGCCTATCATCATTTCGCGCCCTCATCAGGTTTAGTGTATCATCATCTCGCATCCTCATCAGGTGTGGCCAAACATCATCTCGAGCCCTCATCAGATTTGGCGTAGCTTTATCTTGCACCCTCATCAGGTTTGGCCTAACATGATCTCACGTACTCATCATGTTGGGCATTCCATCATCTCATACCCTCTTCAGGTTTGGCCTATCATCATCACGTGCCCTCATCAGGTGTGGCCTATCATCACCTAGCGCCCTCATCAGGATTTGCCTATCATCACATCATGCCGTTATCCAGATTGGCCTAACATCATCTCTCATCAGGTTTAGCCTTCCATCATCTCGCGGCCTCATCAGGTTTGGCCTACCATAATCTTGCACTCACATCAGATTTGGCCTACCATCATATCGCGCCCTGATCAGTTTTGGTCTACCATCATCTCGCACCCTCATCAGGTTTGGCTTAATATCAATTCCCGTCCTCATCAGGTTTGGACTATCAACATCTCGCGCCCTCATCAAGTTTGGCCAAACATCATCACAAGCCCTCATCATGATTGGCCTACCATCATCTTGTGCCTTCATCATGTTTGGCCTACCATCATCTCGTGCCTTCTTCAGGTTGGGCCTATCATCATCTCGAGCCCTCATCAGGTTTAGCCTATTCTCATCTCAGGTATTGCCTTTTCTTCATCTCGCACTCTTATCAGGTTTGGCCTATCATCATCTCTCACCCTCACCAGGTTTGGCCCATCATCATCTTGTGCCTTCATCAGGTTTTGACTATCATCATCTCGCGCCCTCATCAGGTGTGGCCTATCATCACCTCACGCCCTCATCTGAATTTGTCTATCATCATCTCGTGCCCTCATCAGGTTTGGCCTTCCATCATCTCGAGTCATCATCAGGTTTGTACTACCATCATCTCACACCCTCATCAGGTTTCGCCTACCATCATCTCGCACCCTCACCAGGTTTGGCCCACCATTATCTAGTGCCTTCATCAGGTTTGGACTATCATCATCTCGCGCCCTCATCAGGTTTGGCCAATTATCATCTCGCGCCCTTATCACGTTTGGCCTATCATCTCGAGCCCTTATCAGGTTTGGCCTACCATCATCTTGAGCCCTCTTCAGGTTTGTCCTACCATAATCTCGCGCCCTCATCAGATTTGGCGTAGCTTTATTTCTCGCCCTCATTAGTTTTGGCCTAACATCATCTCACGTACTCATCAGGTTGGGCATTCCATCATCTCATGCCCTTATCAGGTTTGGCCTATCATAATTTCGCGCCCTCATCAGGTGTGGCCAATCATTATCTCGAGCCCTCAACAGATTTGGCATATCATCATTTCGCGCCCTCATCAGGTGTAGCCTATCATCACCTCGCGCCCTCATCAGGATTTGCCTATCATCATCACGTGCCCTTATCAGTATTGACCTAACATCATCTCACGCCCTCATCAGGTTTGGCCTTCTATTATCTCGAGCCCTCATCAGATTTGGCCTATTATCATCTCACGCCCTCATCAGGTATGGCCTACCATCATCTCGCGCCCTCATCAGATTTTGCGTACCCTTATCTTGCGTCCTCTTCAGGTTTGGCCTATCATCATCTTGCGCCTTCATCAGATTTGGCGTACCATTATCTCGGGCTCTCATCAGGTTTGACCTATCATCATCTCACGCCCTCATCAGGTTTGGCCTTCTATTATCTCGAGCCCTCATCAGATTTGGCCTATTATCATCTCACGCCCTCATCAGGTATGGCCTACCATCATCTCGCGCCCTCATCAGATTTTGCGTACCCTTATCTTGCGTCCTCTTCAGGTTTGGCTTATCATCATCTTGCGCCTTCATCAGATTTGGCGTACCATTATCTCGGGCTCTCATCAGGTTTGACCTATCATCATCTCGCGCCCTCATCAGGTTTGGCATGCCATCATCTCGCCTCATCTTCAGGTTTGGCCTACCATCATCTCGCACCCTCACCAGGTTTGGCCTACCATCATCTTGTGCCTTCATCAGGTTTGGACTATCATAATCTCGCACCCTCATCAGGTTTGGCCTATCATCATCTACATTCCTCATTGGATTTGGCCTACCATCATCTCGATCCCTCATCAGGTTTGGCCAATCATCATCTTGCGCCCTCATCAGGTTTGGCCTACCATCATCTCGCGCCCTCATCAGAATTGGCCTACCATCATCTTGCGCCCTCATCAGATTTGGCGCAGCTTTATCTCGTGCCCTCATCAGGTTTGGTCTAACATCATCTCACGTACTCATCAGGTTGGGCATTCCATTATCTCACACCCTCATCACGTTTGGCCTATCATCTCGAGCCCTTGTCAGGTTTGGACTACCATCATCTTGAGCCCTCTTCAGGTTTGTCCTACCATCATCTCGCTCCCTCATTAGGTTTGACCTAACATCATCTCACGTACTCATCAGGTTGGTCACTCCAGCATCTCACGGCCTTATCAGGTTTTACCTATCATCATTTCATGCCCTCATCATGCTAAGCGTATTATCATCTCGTACCCTCATGAGGTGTGGCCAATCATCATCTTTCACCCTCATCAGATTTGGCGTAGCTTTATCTCGCGCCCTCATCATGTTTGGCCTAACATCATCTCACGTACTCATCATGTTGGGCATTCCATCATCTCGCTCCCTCATCAGGTTTGGCCTGGCATTATATCGCGCCCTCATCAGGTTTGGCCTATCATCATCTCGCGCCCTCTTCAGGTTTGGCAAACCATCATTTCGCGCCCTCATCAGGTGTGGCCTATCATCACCCCGCGCCCTCATCAGGATTTGCCTATCATCACCTCATGCCCTTATCCGGATTGGCCTAACATCATCTCACGCCCTCATCATGTTTGGCCTTCTATCATCTCGCGGCCTCATCAGGTTTGGCCTTCCATTATCTCGTGGCCTCATCAGGTTTGACCTACCATGATCTCACGCCCTCATCAGGATTGGTTTACCATCCTTTCTCACCCTCCTCAAGTTTGGCCAACCATCATCTTGCACTCACATCAGATTTGGCCTACTATCATATCGCGCCCTGATCAGTTTTGGCCTGTCATCATCTCGCACCCTCAACAGGTTTGGCATATCATCATCTCAGGTTTGACGTATTATTCTTGTGCCCCATCAGGTTTGATTTATCATCATCTCGCACCTTCATCAGATTTGGCCTATCATCATCTCACGACCTCATCAGGATTGGCTTATTATCATTTCGCGTCCTCATCAGGTTTGGACTATCAACATCTCGTGCCCTCATCAGGTTTGGCCAAACATCATCTCATGCCCTCATCATGATTGGCCTACCATCATCTCGTGCCTTCATCATGTTTGGCCTACCATCATCTCGCTCCTTCTTTAGGTTGGGCCTATCATCATCTCGAGCCCTCATCACCAGGTTTAGCCTACTATCATCTCAGGTATGGCTTTATTTTCAACTCGCACTCTCATCAGGTTTGGCCTATCATCATCTTGCACCCTCACCAGGTTTGGCCCACCATCATCTTGTGCCTTCATCAGGTTTGGACTATCATCATCTCGCGCCCTCATCAGGTGTGGCCTATCATTACCTCGTGCCCTCATCAGGATTTGCCTACCATCATCTCGTGCCCTTATCAGGATTGGCCTAACATCATCTCACGCACTCATCAGGTTTGGAATTCCATCATCTCGAGTCATCATCAGGTTTGGCCTACCATCATCTCACACCCTCATCAGGTTTGGCCTACCATCATCTCGCACCCTCACAAGGTTTGGCCCACCATCATCTTGTGCCTTCATCAGGTTTGGACTATCATCATCTTGCGCCCTCATCAGGTTTGGCCTATCATCATCTCGATGCCTCATCAGATTTGGCCTACCATCATCTTGCGCCCTCATCAGGTTTGGCATATCATCATCTCGCGCCCTAATCACGTTTGGCCTATCATCTCGAGCTCTTATCAGGTTTGGCCTACCATCATCTTGAGCCCTCTTCAGGTTTGTCCTACCATCATCTCGCGCCCTCATCAGATTTGGCGTAGCTTTATTTCACGCCCTCATTAGTTTTGGCCTAACATCGTCTCACGTACTCATCAGGTTGGGCATTTCATCATCTCATGCCCTTATCAGGTTTGGCCTATCATCATTTCGCGCCCTCATTACGTTTAGCCTATCATCATCTCACAACCTCATCAGGTGTGGCCTATCATCATCTCGAGCCCTCACTAGATTTGGCATATCATCATTTCGTGCCCTCATCAGGTGTTGCCAATCATTACCTCGCGCCCTCATCAGGATTTGCCTATCATCATCTCGTGCCCTTATCAGTATTGGCCTAACATCATCTCTCGCCCTCATCAGGTTTGGCCTTCTATCATCTCAAGCCTTCATCAGATTTGGCCTATTATCATGTCACGCCCTCATCAGGGTTGGCCTATCAACATATTGTGCCCTCATCAGATTTGGTGTACCATTATCTCGGGCCCTCATCAGGTTTACCCTATCATCATCTCACGCCCTCATCAGGTTTGCCTTCCTTCATCTCGTGCCCTCATCAGGTTTGGCATGCCATCATCTCGCCTCATCTTCAGGTTTGGCCTACCATCATCTCGCACCCTCACCAGGTTTGGCCCACCATCATCTTGTTACTTCATCAGGTTTGGAATATCATCATCTCGCGCCATCATCAGGTTTGGCCTATCATCATCTTGATGCCTCATCAGATTTGGCCTACCATCATCTCACGCCCTCATCAATTTTGGCGTACCATTATCTCGCGCCCTCTTCAGGTTTGGCCTACCATCTACTAGTGCCCTCATCAGATTTGGCGTACCTTTTTCTCGCACCCTCATCAGGTTTGGCCTACCATCATCTCGAGCCCTCATCAAGTTTGTCCTACCTTCATCTCGCGCCCTTATCAGGTTTGGCCAATCATCTTGCGCCCTTATCAGATTGACGTAGCTTTATCTCACGCCCTCATCAGGTTTGGCCTAACATCATCTTTTGTGCTCATCAGGTTGGGCATTCCATCATTTCGCACCCTCATCAGGTTTGGCCTTCCATCATCTCGCGGCCTCATCAGGTTTGGCTTTCCATCATCTCGCAGCCTCATCAGGTTTGGCCGATCATAATCTCGAACCCTCATCAGGTTTGGCCTAGCAGCATCTCACGCCCTCATGAGGTTTGGCCAATCATCATCTCGCACCCTCATCAGGATTGGCCCAAGATAATCTCACACCCTCATCAGGTTTGGCCTTCCATCATCTCGCGGACTCATCAGGTTTGGTCTACCATCATCTCACGCCCTCATCTGGTTTGGTCAATAATCTTGCGCCCTTATCAGATTGACGTAGCTTTATCTCGCGCCCTTATCAGGTTTGGCCTAACATCATCTTTCGTACTCATCAGGTTGCGCACTTCCTCATCTCACGCCCTCATCAGGTTTGGCCTAGCATTATATCGCGCCCTCATCAGATTTGGCCTGTCATCATCATGCGCCCTCTTCAGCTTTGGCCTATCATCATTTCGCACCCTCATCAGGTTTGGCCTTCCATCATCTCGCGGCCTCATCAGGTTTGGCCGATCATAATCTCGAACCCTCATCAGGTTTGGCCAACCAGCATCTCACGCCCTCATGAGGTTGGCCAATCATCATCTTGCACCCTCATCAGGATTGGCCCAACATAATCTCACGGTCTCATCAGGTTTGGCCTACCATCATCTCACGCCCTCATCTGGTTTGGTCAATAATATTGCGCCCTTATCAGATTTGGTATAGTTTTTTCTCGTGCCCCCATCAGGTTTGGCCTAACATCATCTTTCGTACTGATCAGGTTGGGCATTCCATCACCTCGCGCCCTCATCAGCTTTGGCCTAACATTATATCACGCCCTCATTAGGTTTGGACTATCATCATCTCACACCCTCATCAGGATTGGTCTACCATCCTTTCTCACCCTCCTCATATTTGGCCTACCATCAGATCAGTTTTGGCCTACCATCATCTCGCACCCTCATGAGATTTGGCCTATCATCATCTCAGGTTTGGCTTATCATTCTTGTGCTCCATCAGGTTTGATTTATCATCATCTTGCACCTTCATCAGATTTGGCCTATCATCATCTCAGGTTTGGCTTATCATTCTTGTGCTCCATCAGGTTTGATTTATCATCATCTTGCACCTTCATCAGATTTGGCCTACCATCATCTCGCGACCTCATCAGGTTTGGCTTATTATCATTTCCCATCCTTATCAGGTTTGGACTATCAACATCTCGCGCCCTCATCAGGTTTGGCCAAACATCATCTCAAGCCCTAATCATGATTGGCCTACCATCATCTCGTGCCTTCTTCAGGTAGGGCCTATCATCATCTCGAGCCCTCATCAGGTTTAGCCTATTATCATCTCAGGTATGGCCTATCTTCATCTTGCGCTCTCATCTGGTTTGGCCTACCATCATCTCGCACCCTCACTAGGTTTGGCCCACCATCATCTTGTGCCTTTATCAGGTTTAGACTATCATCCTCTTGCGGCCTCATCAGGTTTGGCCAATCATCATCTCGCGCCCTCATCACGTTTGGCCTATCATCTCGCGCCCTTATAAGGTTTGGCCTACCATCATCTCAAGCCCTATTTATGTTTGTCCTACCATCATCTCGCGACCTCATCAGGTTTGGTCTATCATCAGCTCACGCCCTCATCAGGTTTGGCCTTCCATTATCTCACGCCCTCATCAGGTTTGGCATACCATCATCTTGTGCCTTCATCAGGTTTGGACTATCATCATCTCGCACCCTCATCAGGTTTGGCCTATCATCATCTCGATCCCTCATCAGATTTGGCCTACCATCATCTCACGCACTCATCAGGTTTGGCCAATAATCTGGCGCCCTTGTCAGATTTGGCCTACTATCATCTCGCGCCCTCATCAGATTTGGCGTAGCTTTATCTCGCGCCCTCATCAGGTTTGGCCTAACATCATCTCAAGTACTCATCATGTTGGGCATTCCATCATCTTGCACCCTCATCAGGATGGGCCCTCGATTTTATCGCGCCCTCATCAGATTTGGTGTACCCTTATCTCGCGCCCTCATCAGATTTGGCCTATCATCATCTTGCGCCCTCTTCAGATTTGGAGTACCCTTATCTCGTGCCCTCATCAGTTTTGGCCTATCATCATTTCATGCCCTCATCAGGTTTGGCGTACCATAATCTCGCGCCCTCTTCAGGTTTGGCCTACCATCTACTAGTGCTCTAATCAGAATTGGCGTACCTTTATCTCGCGCCCTCATTAGGTTGGGCCTACCATCATCTCAAGCCCTCATCAGGTTTAGCCTACCATCATCTCGCACCCTTATCAGGTTTGGCCAATCATCTCGCGCCCTCATCAGGTTTGGACAATTATCTCGCGCCTTTATAAGATTTGGCGTAGCTTTAACTCTCGCCCTCATCAGGTTTGGCCTAACATCAACTTTCGTACTCATCAGGTTGGGCATTCCATCATCTCGCGATCTCATCAGGTTTAGCATAGCATTATATCGTGCCCTCATCAGGTTTGGCCTGTCATCCTCTCGCGCCCTCTCAAGGTTTGGCCTATCACCATCTCGCACCCTCATCAAGTTTGGCCTATCATCATCTCGCGCCCTAATCAGGTGTGGCCTATCATCACCTCATGTCCTTATCAGGATTGGCCTAACATCATCTCACTCCCTCATCAGGTTTGGCCTTCCATCATCTCGTGGCCTCATCAAGTTTGGCCTTCCATCATCTCATGCCCTCATGAGGTTTGGCCAATCATCATCTCGCGCCCTCATCACGTTTGGCCTATCATCTCGCGCCCTTATAAGGTTTGGCCTACCATCATCTCGAGCCCTCTTTATGTTTGTCCTACCATCATCTCGCGACCTCATCAGGTTTGTTCTATCATCATCTCACGCTCTTATCAGGTTTGGCCTTCCATTATCTCACGCCCTCATCAGGTTTGGCATACCATCATCTTGTGCCTTCATCAGGTTTGGACTATCATCATCTCACACCCTCATCAGGTTTAGCCTATCATCATCTCGATCCCTCATCAGATTTGGCCTACCATCATCTCACGCCCTTATCAGATTTGGCGTAGCTTTATCTCACGCCCTCATCAGGTTTGGCCTAACATCATCTCACGTACTCATCATGTTGGGCATTCCATCATCTCGCACCCTCATCAGGATGGGCCCTCGATTTTATCGCGCCCTCATCAGATTTGGTGTGCACTTATCTCGCGCCCTCATCAGATTTGGCCTATCATCATCTCGCGCCCTCATCAGATTTGGAGTACCCTTATCTCACGCCCTCATCAGTTTTGGCCTATCATCATCTCATGCCCTCATTAGGTTTGGCGTACCATAATCTCACGCCCTCTTCAGGTTTGGCCTACCATCTACTAGTGCTCTAATCAGAATTGGCGTACCTTTATGTCGCGCCCTCATTAGGTTGGGCCTACCATCATCTCGAGCCCTCATCAGGTTTAGCCTACCATCATCTCGCACCCTTATCATATTTGGCCAATCATCTCGCGCCCTCATCAGGTTTGGACAATTATCTTGCGCCTTTATAAGATTTGGCGTAGCTTTAACTCTCGCCCTCATCAGGTTTGGCCTAACATCAACTTTCGTACTCATCAGGTTGGGCATTCCGTCATCTCGCGATCTCATCAGGTTTAGCATAGCATTATATCGCGCCCTCATCAGGTTTGGCCTGTCATCCTCTCGCGCCCTCTCAAGGTTTGGCCTACCATCATTTTGCGCCCTCATCAGGTTTGGCCTATCACCATCTCGCGCCCTCATCAAGTTTGGCCTATCATCACCTCGTGTCCTTATCAGGATTGGCCTAACATCATCTCACTCCCTCATCAGGTTTGGCCTTCCATCATCTCATGCCCTCATGAGGTTTGGCCAATCATCATCTCGCACCCTCATAAGGTTTGTCCTATCGTCATCTCGCACCCTCATCAGAATTGGCCTAACATAATCTCACACCCTCATCAGGTTTGGCTTTCCATCATCTCACGCCATCATCAGGATTGGTCAACCATCCTTTCTCACCCTCCTCAAGTTTGGCCTACCCTCATCTTGCACTAACATCAGATTTGTCCTACCATCATATAGCGCCTCGATCAGTTTTGGCCTACCATCATCTCGCACCATCATCAGGTTTGGCCTATCATCATCTCAGATTTGTCATATCATTCTTGTGCCCCATCAGGTTTGATTTATCATCATCTCGCACCTTCATCAGATTTGGCCTATCATCATTTCGCGACCTCATCAGGTTTGGCTTATTATCATTTCCCTACTCATCAGGTTTGGACTATCAACATCTCCCTCCCTCATCAGGTTTGGCCAAACATCATCTCAAGCCCTCATTATGATTGGCCTACCATCATCTTGCGCCTTCTTCAGGTTGGGCCTATCATCATCTCGAGCCCTCATTAGGATTGGCCTAACATAATCTCATGCCCTCATCACTTTTGGCCTACCATCATCTCGTGGACTCATCAGGTCTGACCTACCATCATATCGCGCCCTGATCAGTTTTGGCCTATCATCATTTCGCGACCTCATCAGGTTTGGCTTATTATCATTTCCCGTCCTCATCAGGTTTAGACTATAAACTTCTCGTGCCCTCATCAGGTTCGGCCTAACATCATCTCAAGCCCTCATTATGATTGGCCTACCACCATCTTGTGCCTTCATCATGTTTGGCCTACCATAATCTCGCGCCTTCTTCAGGTTGGGCCTATCATCATCTCGAGCCCTCATCAGGTTTAGCCTATTATCATCTCAGGTATGGCCTATCTTTATCTCGCGACCTCATCAGGTTTGGCCTATCATCATCTCGCACGCTCACCAGGTTTGGCCCACCATCATCTTGTGTCTTCATCAGGTTTGGACTATCATCATCTCGCACCCTCATCCGGTTTGGCCTATCATCATCTCGATCCCTCATCAGATTTGGCCTACCATGATCTCGCGCCCTCATCAGGTTTGGCCAATCATCATCTCGCGCCCTCATCACGTTTGGCCTACCATCATCTCGAGCCCCAATCAGGTTTGGCCTACCATCATCTCGAGCCCTCTTCAGGTTTGTCCTACCATCATCTCGCGCCCTCATCAGATTTGGCGTAGCTTTATATAGCGCCCTCATTAGGTTTGGCCTAACATCAACTCACATACTCATCAGGTGTGGCCAATCATCAATTCGAGCCCTCACCAAATTTGGCCTATCATCATTTCGCGCCCTCATCAGATTTGACCTACCATAATCTCACGCCCTCATCAGGTTTGGACTACCATCATCTCGTGCCCTCATCAGATTTGGCATACCCTTATCTCGCACCCTCATCAGGTTTGGCCCACCATCATCTTGTGCCTTCATCAGGTTTGGACTATCGTCATCTCGCGCCCTCATCAGGTTTGGCCTATCATCATCTCGATCCCTCATCAGATTTGGCCTACCATCATCTAGCGCCCTCATCAGATTTGGCCTACCATCATCTCGCGCCCTCATAAGAATTGGCCTACCATCATTTCGCGCTCTCATCAGATTTGGCATAGCTTTATCTCGCACCCTCATCAGGCTTGGCCAAACATCATTTCACGTACTCATCATGTGGGCATTCCATCATCTCACACCCTCATCAGGTTTGGCCTACCATTATATCGCGTCCTCATCAGATTTTGCGTACCCTTAAGTCGCGCCCGCACCAGGTTTGGCCTACCATCTACTCGCCTACTCAACAGATTTAGCGTACCCTTATCTCTCGTCTTCATCAGCTTTGGCCTATCAACATCTCGCGCCCTCATCAGGTTTGGCCTAACATCATCTCACATACTCATCAGGTTGGGCATTCCATCATCTCGCACCCTCATCAGGTTGGGCCCACCATTATATCACACCCTCATCAGATTTGGCGTACCCTTATCTCGTGCCCTCATCAGGTTTGGCCTATCATCATCTCGAGCCCTATTCAGGTTTGGCCTACCATCTACTAGTGCCCTGATCAGATTTGGCGTACCTTTATCTCGCGCCCTCATCAGGTTTGGCCTACCATCATCTCGAGCCCCCCTCAGGTTTAGCCTACCATCACCTCGCGCTCTCATCAGGTTTGGCCTATCATCATCTCGCACCCTCACCAGGTTTGGCCGACCATCATCTTGTGTCTTCATCAGGTTTGGACTATCATCATCTCGCACCCTCATCCGGTTTGGCCTATCATCATCTCGATCCCTCATCAGATTTGGCCTACCATGATCTTGCGCCCTCATCAGGTTTGTCCAATCATCATCTCGCGCCCTCATCACGTTTGGCTTTTCATCTCGAGCCCCAATCAGGTTTGGCCTACCATCATCTCGAGCCCCCCTCAGGTTTGGCCTACCATCATCTCGTGCCCTTATCAGGTTTGGCCAATCATCTCGCGCCCTCATCAGGTTTGGCCAATCATTTCGCGCCCTTATCAGATTTGGCATAGCTTTGTCTTGCGCGCTCATCAGGTATGGCCTAACATCATCTTTTGTACTCATCAGGTTGGGCATTCCATCATCTCGCACCCTCATCAGGTTTGGCCTGTTATCATCTTGAGCCCCCCTCAGGTTTGGCCTACCATCATCTCGTGCTCTCATCAGGTTTGGCCTATCATCATCTTGCACCCTCACCAGGTTTGGCCCACCATCATCTTGTGCCTTCCTCAGGTTTGGACAATCATCATCTCGCGCCCTCATCAGATTTTGCCTACCATCATCTCGCGCCCTCATCACGTTTGGCCTTTCATCTCGAGCCCTTATCAGATTTGGCCTACCATCATCTCGAGCCCTCTTCAGGTTTTTCCTAGCATTATCTCGCGCCCTCATCAGATTTGGCGTAGCTTTATCTCGCGCCCTCATTAGGTTTGGACTAACATCATCTCACGTACTCATCAGGTTGGGCATTCCATCATCTCACACCCTTATCAGGTTTGGCCTATCATCATTTCGCGCCCTCATCAGGTTTAGCCTATCATCATCTCGCACCCTCATCAGGTGTGGCCAATCATGATTTCGAGCCCTCACCAGATTTGACATGTCATCATTTCGCTCCCTCATCAGGTGTGGCCTATCATCACCTCGCACCCTCATCAGTATTTGCCTATCATCATCTCGTGCCCTCATCAGGTTTGACCTTCTATCATCTCGAGTCCTCATCAGATTTGGCCTACCATCATCTCACGACATCATCAGGTTTGGCCTACCATCAACTCGCGCCCTTATCAGATTTGGCGTACCCTTATCTTGCGCCCTCATCAGGTTTGGCCTATCATCATCTTGCGCCCTCATCAGATTTGACGTACCCTTATCTCGTGCTCTCATCAGATTTGGCCTTCCATCATCTCGCACCCTGATCAGGTTTGGCATGCCCACATCTCACCTCATCTTCAGGTTTGGACTACCATAATCTCGCACCCTCACCAGGTGTGGCCCACCATCATCTTGTGCCTTCATCAGGTTTGGACTATCATCATCTCCCACCTTCATCAGGTTTGGCCTATCATCATCTCAATCGCTCATCAGATTTGGCCTACCATCATCTGGCGCCCTCATCAGGTTGGGCCAATCATCATCTCGCGCCCTCATCACGTTTGGCTTATCATCTCGCGCCCTTATCAGGTTTGGCCTACCATCTTCTCGCGCCCTCATCAGAATAGGCCTACCATTGTCTCGCGCCCTCATCAGATTTGGCGTAGCTTTATCTCGCACCCTCATCAGGTTTGGCCTAACATCATCTCACGTACTCATCAGATTTAGCGTACCCTTATCTCACGTCTTCAGGTTTGGCCTAACATCATCTCACGTACTCATCATGATGGGCATTCCATCATCTCGCATCCTCATGAGCTTTGGCCTATCATCATCTCGCGCCCTCATCAGGTTTGGCCTAACATCATCTCATGTACTCATCAGGTTGGGCATTCCATCATCTCGCACCCTCATCAGGTTGGGCCCACCATTACAGTTATATGAAAAAGTTTGGGCACCCCTATTAATCTTAAGCTTAATGTTTTATAAAAATTCGTGTTTTTGCAAAAGCTATTTCAGTTTGATATATGTAATAACTGTTGGACACAGTAATGTTTCTACCTTGAAATGAGGTTTATTGTACTAACAGAAAATGTGCCATCTGCATTCAAACAAAATTTGACAGGTGCATAAGTATGGGCACCCTTATCATTTTCTTGTTTTAAATACTCCTACCTACTTTTTACTGACTTACTAAAGCACTTTTTTTGGTTTTGTAACCTCATTGAGCTTTGAACTTCATAGCCAGGTGTATGCAATCATGAGAAAAGCTACTTAAAGTGGCCACTTGCAAGTTGTTCTCCTGTTTGAATCTCCTCTGAAGAGTGGCATCATGAGCTCCTCAAAACAACTGTCAAATGATCTGAAAACAAAGATTATTCAACCTAGTTGTTCAGGGTAAGGATACAAAAAGCTGTCTCAGAGATTTAACCTGTCAGTTTCCACTGTGAGGAACATAGTAAGGAAATGGAAGAACAGAGGGACAGTTCTTGTTAAGGCCAGAAGTGGCAGGCCAAGAAAAACATCAGAAAGGCAGAGAAGAAGAATGGTGAGATCAGTCAAGGACAATCCTCAGACCACCTCCAGAGAGCTGCAGTATCAACATACTGCAGATGGTGTCACTGTGCATCGGTCAACTATACAACGCACTTTGCACAAGGAGAAGCTGTATGGGAGAGTGATGCGAAAGAAGCCGTTTCTGCAAGCACGCCACAAATAGAGTCGGCTGAGGTATGCAAAACACATTTGGAGAAGCCAATTTCTTTTTGGAAAAAGGTCCTGTGGACTGATGAAACCAAGATTGAGTTGTTTGGTCATACAAAAAGGCATTATGCATGGCGGCAAAAAAAACACAGCATTCCAAGAAAAACACTTGCTACCCACAGTAAAATTTGGTGGAGGTTCCATCATGCTTTGGGGCTGTGTGGCCAATGCCGGCACCGGGAATCTTGTTAAAGTTGAGGGATGCATGGATTCCACTCAGTATCAGCAGATTCTTGACAATAATGTTCAAGAATCAGTGATAAAGTTGAAGTTACGCAGGGGATGGATCTTTCAGCAAGACATTGATCCAAAACACTGCTCCAAATCTAATCAGGCATTCATGCAGAGGAACAATTACAATTTTCTGGAATGGCCATCCCGGTCCCCAGAACTGAATATCATTGAACATCTGTGGGATCATTTGAAGAGGGCTGTCCATGCTCGGCGACCATCAAACTTAACTGAACTGGAATTGTTTTGTAAAGAGGAATGGTCAAAAATACCTTCATCCAGGATCCAGGAAATCATTAAAAGCTACAGGAAGCGACTAGAGGCTGTTATTTTTGCAAAAGGAGGATCTACTAAATATTAATGTCACTTTTCTGGTGAGGTGCCCATACTTATGCACCTGTCAAATTTTGTTTGAATGCAGATTGCACATTTTCTGTTAGTACAATAAACCTCATTTCAAGGCAGAAACATTACTGTGTCCAACAGTTATTACATATATCAAACTGAAATAGCTGTTGCAAAAACACCAATTTTTATAAAACATTAAGCTTAAGATTAATAGGGGTGCCCAAACTTTTTCATATAACTGTATATCGCGCCCTCATCAGATTTGGCATACCCTTATCTCCCGCCCTCATCAGGTTTGGCCTATCATCATCTTGAGCCCTCTTCAGATTTGGCCTACCATCTACTAGTGCCCTCATCAGATTTGGCATACCTTTATCTGGCACCCTCATCAGGTTTGGCCTACCATCATCTCGAGCCCCCATCAGGTTTGGCCTACCATCATCTCACGCCCTTATCAGGTTTCGCCAATCATCTCGCGCCCTTATCAGGTTTGGCCAATCATTTTGCTCCCTTATCAGATTTGGCATAGCTTTGTCTTGCGCCCTCATCATGTTTGGCCTAACATCATCTTTTGTACTCATCAGGTTGTGCATTCCATCATCTCGCGCCCTCATCAGGTTTGGCCTAGCATTATATCGCGCCCTCATCAGGTTTGGCCTGTCATCATCTCGCACCCTCTTCAGGTTTGGCCTACCACCATTTCAAGCCCTCATCAGGTTTGGCCTATCATCATCTCACGCCCTCAACAGGTGTGGCCTATTATCACCTCGCGCCCTCATCAGGATTTGCCTATCATCACCTCGTGCCCTTATCAGGATTGGCCTAACATCACCTCGTGCCCTCATCAGGTTTGGCCTTCCATCATCTCGCAGGTTCATCAGGTTTGGCCTTCCATCATCTCGCAGGTTCATCAGGTTTGGCCAATCATCATCTCGCACCCTCACCAGGTTTGGCCTATCATCATCTAGCGCCCTCATCAGGTGTGGCCGATCGTCATCTCGCGCCCTTATCACGATTGGCCTAACATCATCTCACGCCCTCATCAGGTTTGGCCTTCCATCATCTCGAGTCATCAGATTTGGCCTACAATCATCTCACACACTCATCAGGTTTGGCTTACCATCATCTCACCTCATCTTCAGGTTTGGACTACCATCATCTCGCACCCTCACCAGGTTTGGCCCACCATCATCTTGTGCCTTCATCAGGTTTGGACTATCATCATCTCGCACCTTCATCAGGTTTGGCCTATCATCTTCTCAATCACTCATCAGATTTGGCCTACCATCATCTCGCTCCCTCATCAGGTTTGGCCAATCATCATCTCACGCCCTCATCACGTTTGGCTTATCATCTCGTGCCCTTATCAGGATTGGCCTACCATCTTCTCGCGCCCTCATCAGAATTGGCCTACCATCGTCTCACGCTTTCATCAGATTTGGCGTAGCTTTATCTCGCACCCTCATCAAGTTTGGCCTAACATCATCTCACGTACTCATCATGTTGGGCGTTCATTCATCTCGCACCCTCGTCAGGTTTGGTCTACCATTAAATCGCACCCTCATCTGTTTTGGCGTACCCTGATCTCGAGCCCTCACCAGGTTTGGCCTATCATCATCTCGCGTACTCATCAGATTTAGCGTACCCTTATCTCACGTCTTCAGGTTTGGCCTAACATCATCTCACGTACTCATCATGATGGGCATTCCATCATCTCGCACCCTCAGCAGGTTGGGCCCACCATTATATTGCGCCCTCATCAGATTTGGCATACCTTTATCTCCCGCCCTCATCAGGTTTGGCCTATCATCATCTCGAGCCCTCTTCAGATTTTGCCTACCATTTACTAGTGCCCTCAGCAGATTTGGCGTACCTTTATCTGGCGCCCTCATCAGGTTTGGCCTTCCATCATCTCGAGCCCGCGTCAGGTTTGGCCTACCATCATGTCACGCCCTTATCAGGTTTCGCCAATCATCTCACGCTCTCATCAGATTTGGCCAATCATTTTGCTCCCTTATCAGATTTGGCATAGCTTTGTCTTGTGCCCTCATCATGTTTGGCCTAACATCATCTTTCGTACTCATCAGGTTGGGCATTCCATCATCTCGCGCCCTCATCAGGTTTGGCCTATCATCATCTCACAGACTCATCAGGTTTGGACTGTCATCATCTCGCGCCCTCTTCAGGTTTGGCCTACCATCATTTCAAGCCCTCCTCAAGTTTGGCCTACCCTCATCTTGCACTCACATTAGATTTGGCCTACCATCATATCGCGCCCAGATCAGTTTTTTGGCCTACCATCATCTCTCACCCTCATCAGGTTTGGCCTATCATCATCTCAGGTTTTGCTTATCATTCTTGTGCCCTATCAGGTTTGATTTATCATCATCTCGCACCTTCATCAGATTTGGCCTATCACATCTCGCGACCTCATCAGGTTTGGCTTACTATCATTTCCCGCCTCATCAGGTTTGGACTATCAACATCTCGCGCCGTCATCAGGTTTGGCAAAACATCATATCAAGCCCCCATCATGATTGGCCTATCATCATGTCGTGCCTTCATCAAGTTTGGCCTATCATCATCTCGCTCCTTCTTCAGGTTGGGCCTATCATCATCTCACACCCTCACCAGGTTTGGCCCACCATCATCATGTGCCTTCATCAGGTTTGGCCTATCATCATTTCGATCCCTCATCAGATTTGGCCTACCATCATCTCGCGCCCTCATCAGGTTTGGCCAATCATCAACTCACGCCCTCATCACATTTGGCCTATCATCTCGAGCCCTTATACGGTTTGGCCTACCATCATCTCGAGCCCTCATCAGATTTGGTGTAGCTTTATCTCGCGCCCTCATTAGGTTTGGCCTAACATAATCTCACGAATTCATCAGGTTGGGCATTCCATCATCTCACGCCCTTATCAGGTTTGGCCTATCATCATTTCGCGACCTCATCAGGTTTAGCCTGTCATCATTTCACACCCTCATCAGGTGTGGCCAATCATCATCTCGAGCTCTCACCAGATTTGGCCTATCATCATTTCGCGCCCTCATCAGGTGTGGCCTATCATCATCTCGCGCCCTTATCACGATTGGCCTAACATCATCTCACGCCCTTATAAGGTTTGGCATTCCATCATCTCGAGTCATCATCAGATTTGGCCTACCATCATCTCACACCCTCATCAGGTTTGGCCTACCATCATCTCGCGTCCTCATTAGATTTGGCAAACCCATATCTCGCGGCCTCATCAGGTTTGGCCTATCATCATCTCACGCCCTCATCAGATTTGGCGTACCCTTATCTCGCGCCCTCATCAGGTTTGGTCTATCATCACCTCATGCCCTCATCAGATTTGGCGCACCCTTATCTCACGCCCTCATTAGGTTTGGCATATCATCTCACGCCCTCATCAGGTTTGGCCTTCCATTATCTCGCGCCCTCATCAGGTTTGGCATACCATCATCTCGCATCATCTTCAGGTTTGGCCTACCATCATCTCGCACCCTCATCAGGTTGGGCCTGTCATCATCTCGATCCCTCATCAGATTTGGCCTACCATCAACTCGCGCCCTCATCAGGTTTGGCCAATCATCATCTCGCGCCCTCATCATGCTTGGCCTATCATCTCGCGACTACTTCAGGTTTGGCCTACCATCATCTAGCGCTATCATCAGATTTGGCCTACCATCATCTCGCACCCTCATCAGGTTTGGCCTAACATCATCTCACGTACTCATCATGTTGGGCATTCCATCATCTCACACCCTCATCAAGTTGGGTCCACCATTATATCGCGCCCTCATCAGATTTTACGTACCCTTATCTCGCGCCCTCATCAGTTTTGGCCTATAACCATCACACGCCCTCATCAGGTTTGCCATACCATCATCTAGCGCCGTCTTCAGGTTTGGCATACCATCCACTAGAGCCCTCATCAGGTTTAGCCTACCATCATCTCGCACCCTTATCAGGTATGGCCAATCATCTCGAGCCTTCATCAGGTTTGGACAATCATCTTGCGCCCTCATCAGGTTTGGCCTATCATTATCTCGATCTCTCATCGGATTTGGTCTTTCATCATCTCGCGCCCTCATCAGATTTTGTCAGTCATCATCTCGTGCCCTCATCACGTTTGGCCTATCATCTCGCTCCCTTATAAGGTTTGGCCTACCATCATCTCGGACCCTTTTTAGGTTTGTCCTAACATCAGCTCACAAATTCATCAGGTTGGGCATTCCATCATCTCACGCCCTTATCAGGTTTGGCCTATCATCTTTTTGCGACCTCATCAGATTTAGCCTATCATCACCTCGCACCCTCATCAGGTGTGGCCAATCATCATCTTGAGCCCTCACCAGATTTGGCCTATCATCATTTCGCGCCCTCATCAGGTGTGGTCTATCGTCATCTCGCGCCCTTATCACGATTGGCCTAACATCATCTCACGCCCTCATCAGGTTTGGCCTTCCATCATCTCGAGTCATCAGATTTGGCCTACCATCATCTCGCACACTCACCAGGTTTGGCCCACCATCATCTTGTGCCTTCATCAGGTTTGGACTATCATCATCTCGCACCTTCATCAGGTTTGGCCAATCATCATCTCAATCGCTCATCAGATTTGGCCTACCATCATCTCGCGCCTTCAACAGGTTTGGCCAATCATCATCTCACACCCTCATCACGATTGGCTTATCATCTCGCGCCCTTATCAGGTTTGGCCTACCATCTTCTCGCGCCCTCATCAGAATTGGTCTACCATCATCTCGAGCCCTCATGAGATTTGGCGTTCTATCATCTCGCACCCTCAACAGGTTTGGTCTACCATTATGTCGCGCCCTCATCAGATTTGGCGTACCCTGATCTCGAGCCCTCACCAGGTTTGGCCTATCATCTCGCGTACTCATCAGATTTAGCGTACCCTTATCTCACTTCTTCAGGTTTGGCCTAAAATCATCTCACGTACTCATCATGATGGGCATTCCATCATCTCGCACCCTCATGAGCTTTGGCATATCATCATCTCGCGCCCTCATCAGGTTTGGCCTAACATTATCTCACGTACTCATCAGGTTTGGCATTCCATCATCTCTCACCCTCATCAGGTTGGGACCATCATTATATCGTGCCCTCATCAGATTTGGCATACCCTTATCTCCCGCCCTCATCAGGTTTGGCCTATCATCATCTCGAGCCATCTTCAGATTTGGCGTACCATCTACTAGTGCCCTCATCAGATTTGGCGTACCTTTATCTGGCGCCCTGATCAGGTTTGGCCTACCATCATCTCGAGACCCCGTCAGGTTAGGCCTACCATCATCTCGCACCCTTATCAGGTTTCGCCAATCATCTCGCTCCCTAATCAGGTTTCGCCAATCATTTTGCTCCCTTATCAGATTTGGCATAGCTTTGTCTTGCTCCCTCATCATGTTTGGCCTAACATCATCTTTCATACTCATCAGATTGGGTATTCCATCATCTCGCGCCCTCATCAGGTTTGGCCTAGCATTATATCGCGCCCTCATCAGGATTGGCCTGTCATCATCTCGCGCCCTCTTCAGGTTTGGCCTACCATCATTTCAAGCCCTCATCAGGTTTGACCTACAATCATCTCACGCCCTCATGAGGTTTGGCCAATCATCATCTCGCACCCTCAACAGGTTTGGCCTATCATCATCTAGCGCCCTCATCAGAATTGGCCTAACATAATCTCACGCCCTCATCTGGTTTGACCTTCCATCATCTCACAAACTCATCAGATTTGGCCTACCATCATCTCACGCCCTCACCAGGTTTGGCCAATAATCTTGTGCCCTTATCAGATTTGTTAAACCTTTATCTCGTGCCCTCATCAGGCTTGGCCTAACATCATCTTTCGTACTCATCAGGTTGGGCATTCCATAATCTCGCGCCCTCATCAGGTTTGGTCTAGCATTATATCGCGCCATCATCAGGTTTGGCCTACCATCATCTTGCACTCAAAACAGATTTAGCCTACCATCATCTCGCGCCCTCATCAGGTTTGGTTTAGCATTATATCGTGCCCTCATCAGGTTTGGCCTAGCATTATATCGCGCCCCAATCAGTTTTGGCCTACCATCATCTCGCACCCTCATCAGGTTTGGCCTATCATCATCTCAGGTTTGGCATATGATTCTTGTGCCCCATCAGGTTTGATTTATCATCATCTCGCACCTTCATCAGGTTTGGCCAAACATCATCTCAAGCCCTCATCATGAATGGCCTACCATCATCTCCTGCCTTCATCATGTTTGGCCTACCATCATCTCGCGCCTTCTTCGGGTTGGGCCTATCATCATCTCGAGCCCTCATCAGGTTTAGCCTATTATCATCTCAGGTATGACCTATCTTCATCTCGCGCTCTCATCAGGTTTGGATTATCATCATCTCGCACCCTCACCAGGTTTGGCCCACCATCATCTTGTGCCTTCATCAGGTTTGGCCAACCATCATCTCGCACCCTCATCAGGTTTGGCCAATCATCATCTCGCGCCCTCATCACGTTTTGCCTATCATCTCGTGCCCCTATAAGGTTTGACCTACCATCATCTCGTGCCTTCATCAGATTTGGCATGGCTTTATCTCGCGCCCTCATTAGGTTTGGCCTAACATCATCTCACGCCCTTATCAGGTTTGGCCTATCATCATTTCGCGACCTCATCTAGTGTAGCCTATCATCATCTTGCACCCTCATCAGGTGTGGCCAATCATCATCTGGAGCCCTCAGCAGATTTGGCCTATCATCATTTCAGGCCCTCATCAGGTGTGGCCTATCATCATCTCGCACCCTTATCACGATTGGCGTAGCATCATCTCACGCCCTCATCAGGTTTGGCCTTCCATCATCTCGAGTCATCAGATTTGGCCTACCATCATCTCACACCCTCTTCAGGTTTGGCCTGCCATCATCTCGCGCCCTCATCAGATTTGGCGTACCCTTATCTCGCGCCCTCATCAGGTTTGGCCTATCATCATTTCATGCCCTCATCAGGTTTGTCGTACCATCATCTCGCAGACTCATCAGGTTTGGCCTACCATCATCTCACGTCCTCATCAGGTTTGGAATACGATCATCTAGCGTCATCTTGAGGTTTGGCCTACCATCATCTTCCACCCTCACCAGGTTTGGCCCACCATCATCTTGTGCTTTCCTCAGAAGTGCACTATCATCATCTCGCGCCCTCATCAAATTTGGCCAATCATCATCTCGCGCCATCATCACGTTCGGCCTATTATCTCGCGACTACTTCAGGTTTGGCCTACAATCATCAAGCGCCCTCATCAGATTTGGCCTACCATCATCTCGCACCCTCAACAGATTTGACGTAGCTTTATCTCGCGCCCTCATCAGGTTTGGCCAAACATCATCTCACGTATTCATCATGTTGGGCATTCCATCATCTCGCACCCTCATCAGGTTGGGCCCACCATTATATCGTGCCCTCATCAGATTTGGCGTACCCTTATCTCGCACCCTCATCAGTCTTGGCCTATCATCATCTCACGCCCTCATCAGGTTTGGCGTACCATCATCTCGTGCCCTCTTCCGGTTTGGCCTACCATCTACTAGTGCCCTCTTCAGAATTGGCGTACCTTTATCTCGCGCCCTCATTAGGTTTGGTCTACCATAATCTCACGCCCTCATCAGGTTTGGCCTTCTATCATCTCGCGGCCTTATCATATTTGGCCTATCATTATCTCGAACGCTCATCAGGTTAGGCCTACCATCATGTCACGTCCTCATGAGGTTTGGCCAATCATCATCTCGCACCCTAATGAGGTTTGGCCTATCATCTTCTCGCGCCCTCATCTGGATTGGCCTAACATAATCTCACACCCTCATCAGCTTTGGCCTTCCATCATCTTGCGGACTCATCAGGTTTGGCCTACCATCATCTCACATCCTCATCAGGTTTGGCCAATAATCTTGCGCCCTTATCAGATTTGGTATAGCTTTTTCTCGCGCCCTCATCAGGTTTGGCCTACCATCATCTTTCGCACTCATCAGGTTGGGCATTCCATCATTTCACGCCCTCATCAGGTTTGGTCTATCATCATCTCACGCCCTCATCAGGATTGATCTACCATCCTTTCTCAGCCTCCTCAAGTTTGACCTACCCTCATCTTGCACTCACATTAGTTTTGGCCTACCATCATATCGCGCCCTGATCATTTTTTTGGCCTACCATCATCTCGCACCTTCATCAGGTTTGGCTTATCATCATCATCTCAGGTTTGGCGTATCATTCTTGTGCCCCATCAGGTTTGATTTATCATCATCTCGCACCTTCATCAGATTTGGCCTATCATCATCTCGCGACCTCATTAGGTTTGGTTTATTATCATTTCCCGCCTCATCAGGTTTAGACTATCAACATCTTGCGCCCTCATCAGGTTTAGCCTACTATCATCTCAGGTATGGCCTATCATTATCTCGCACCCTCACCAGGTTTGGTCCAACATCATCTTTTGCCTTCATCAGGTTTGGACTATCATCATATCGCGCCCTCATCAGGTTTGGCCTATCATCATCTCGATCCCTCATCAGATTTGGCCTACCATCATCTCGTGCCCTCATCAGGTTTGGCCAATCATCATCTCGCGCCCTCATCACGTTTGGCCTATCATCTCGCTCCCTTATAAGGTTTGGCCTATCATCATCTCAAGCCCTCTTTAGGTTTGTCCTACCATCATCTCGCGCCCTCATCAGATTTGGTGTAGCTTTATCTCGCACCCTCATTAGGTTTGGCCTAACATCATCTCACGAATTCATCAGGTTGGGCATTCAATCATCTCATGCCCTTATCAGGTTTCGCCTATCATCATTTCGCTACTTCATCAGGTTTAGCCTATCATCATCTCACACCCTCATCAGGTGTGGCCAATCATCATCTCGAGCCCTCACCAGATTTGGGCTACCATCATCTCACACCCTCACCAGGTTTGGCCCACCATCATCTTGTGCCTTCATCAGGTTTGGACTATCATCATCTCACGCCCTCATCAGGTTTTGCCTATCATCATCTCGATTCCTCATCAGATTTGGCCTACTATCATCTCGCGCCCTCATCAAATTTGGCCAATCATCATCTCGCGCCCTCATTACGTTTGGCCTATTATCTCGCAACTACTTCAGGCTTGGCCTACCATCATCTAGCGCCCTCATCAGATTTGGCCTACCATCATCTCGCGCCCTCTTCAGATTTGGCGTAGCCTTATCTCGCGCCCTCATCAGGTTTGGCCTAACATCATCTCACTTACTCATCATGTTGGGCATTCCATCATCTCACGCCTTCATCATATTTGGCGGACCCTTATCTCGTGCCCTCATCAGTTTTGGCCTATCATCATCTCAAGTCCTCATCAGGTTTTGCCTTCCATTATATCGCACCCTCATCAGGTTTGGCATACCATCATCTCACGTCATCTCAGGTTTGGCCTACTATCATCTCGCACCCTCACCAAGTTTGGTCCACCATCATCTTGTGCCTTCATCAGGTTTGGACTATCTCACGCCATCATCAGGTTTGGCCATTCATCATCTCGTGCCCTCATCACGTTTGGCCTATTATCTCGCGACTACTTCAGGTTTGGTCTACCATCATCTAGCTCCCTCATCAGATTTGGCCTACCATCATCTCGCACCCTCATCAGATTTGGCATAGCTTTATCTGGCGCCCTCATCAGGTTTGGCCTAACATCATCTCAAGACCTCATCATGGCTGGCCTACCATAATCTCGTGCCTTCATCAAGTTTGGCCTACCATCATCTCGCGCATTCTTCAGGTTGGGCCTATCATCATCTCGAGCCCTCATCAGGTTTAACCTATTATCATCTCAGGTATGGCCTATCTTCATCTCGTGCTCTCATCAGGTTTGGCCCATCATCATCTCACACCCTCACCAGGTTTGGCCCACCATCATCTTGTGCCTTCATCAGGTTTGGATTATCATCATATCGCGCCCTCATCAGGTTTGGCCTATCATCATCTCGCACCCTCATCAGATTTGGCGTAGCTTTATCTCGCGCCCTCATCAGGTTTGGCCTAACATCATCTCTTTTACTCATCATGTTGGGCATTCCATCATCTCGCACCCTCACCAGGTTTGGCCCACTATCATCTTGTGCCTTCATCAGGTTTGGACTATCATCACCTCGCACCCTCATCAGGTTTGGCCTATCATCTCGCGCCCTTATAAGGTTTGGCCTACCATCATCTCGAGCCCTCTTTTGGTTTGTCCTAACATCGTCCCACGAATTCATCAGGTTGGGCATTCCATCATCTCACGCCCTTATCAGCTTTGGCCTATCATCATTTCGCGACCTCATCAGGTTTAGCCTATCACCATCTCGCACCCTCATCAAGTGTGGCCAATCGTTATCTCGAGCCCTCACCAGATTTGGCCTATCATCATTTCGCGCGCTCATCAGGTGTGGCCTATCATCATCTCGCACCCTAATCGTGATTGGCCTACCATCATCTCGCGCCCTCATCAGATTTGGCGTACCCTTATCTCGCGCCCTCATCAGGTTTGGCCTATCATCATCTCACGCACTCATCAGGTTTTGTCTTCCATTATCTCGCTCCCTCATCAGGTTTGGCATACCATCATCTTACGTCATCATCAGGTTGAGCCTACCATCATCTCTCACCCTCACCAGGTTTGGCCCACCATCATCTTGTGCCTTCATCAGGTTTGGACTATCTTCATCTCGCGCCCTCATGATGTTTGCCCTATCATCATCTCGATCCCTCATCAGATTTGGCCTACCATCATCTCATGCCCTCATCAGGTTTGGCCAACCATCATCTCAAGCCCTCATCAGTATTGGTCTACCTTCCTTTCTCACCTTCCTCAAGTTTGGCCTACCCTCATCTTGCACTCACATGAGATTTGGCCTACCATCATATCGCGCCCTGATCAGTTTTTTGGCCTACCATCATCTCGCTCCCTCATCAGGTTTGGCCTATCATCATCTCAGGTATGGCGTATCATTCTTGTGCACCGTCAGGTTTGATTTATCATCATCTTGCACCTTCATCAGATTTGGCCTATCATCATCTCGCGACCTCATCAGGTTTGACTTATTATCATTTCCCGCCTCATCAGGTTTGGACTATCAACATCTCACGCTTTCATCAGGTTTGGCCAAACATCATCACAAGCCCTCATCATGGCTGGCCTACCTTGATCTCGTGCCTTCATCAAGTTTGGCCTACCATCATCTCGCGCATTCTTCAGGTTGGGCCTATCATCATCTCGAGCCCTCATCAGGTTTAACCTATTATCATCTCAGGTATGGCCTATCTTCATCTCGTGCTCTCATCAGATTTGGCCCATCATCATCTCACACCCTCACCAGGTTTGGCCCACCATCGTCTTGTGCCTTCATCAGGTTTGGACTATCATCATCGCGCACCCTCATCAGGTTTGGCCTATCATCTCACGCGCTTATAAGGTTTGGCCTACCATCATCTCGAGCCCTCTTTTGGTTTGTCCTAACATCGCCTCACGAATTCATCAGGTTGGGCATTCCATCATCTCACGCCCTTATCAGCTGTGGCCTATCATCATTTCGCGCCCTCATCAGGTGTGGCCTATCATCATCTCGCACTATATTCATGATTGGCCTAACATCATCTCACGCCCTCATCAGGTTTGGCCTTCCATCACCTCGAGTCATCAGGTTTGGCCTACCATCATCTCGCGCCCTCATCAGATTTGGCATACCCTTATCTCGCGCCCTCATCAGATTTGGCATACCCTTATCTCGCGCCCTCATCAGGTTTGGCCTATCATCATCTCACGCACTCATCAGGTTTTGCCTTCCATTATCTCGCGCCCTCATCAGGTTTGGCATACCATCATCTTGCATCATCTTCAGGTTGGGCCAACCATCATCTCTCACCCTCACCAGGATTGGCCCACCATCATCTCGCGCCCTCATCAGGTTTGGTCTATCATCATCTCGATCCCTCATCAGATTTGGCCTACCATCATCTCGCGCCCTCATCAAATTTGTCCAATCATCATCTCGAGCCCTCATCAGGTTTAACCTATTATCATCTCAGGTATGGCCTATCTTCATCTCGTGCTCTCATCAGGTTTGGCCCATCATCATCTCACAACCTCACCAGGTTTGGCCTACCATCATCTTGTGCCTTCATCAGGTTTGGACTATCATCATCTCGCACCCTCATCAGGTTTGGCCTATCATCTCGCGCCCTTATAAGGTTTGGCCTACCATCATCTCGAGCCCTCTTTTGGTTTGTCCTAACATCGTCTCACGAATTCATCAGGTTGGGCATTCCATCATCTTATGCCCTTATCATCTTTGGCCTACCATCCTTTTGCGACCTCATCAGGTTTAGCCTATCACCATCTCGCAGCCTCATCAAGTGTGGCCAATCGTTATCTCGAGCCCTCACCAGATTTGGCCTATCATCATTTCGCGCCCTCATCAGGTTTGGCCTTCCATCACCTCGAGTCATCAGATTTTGCCTACAATCATCTCACACCCTCATCAGGTTTGGCCTACCTTCATCTCGCGCCCTCATCAGATTTGGCGTACCCTTATCTCGCGCCCTCATCAGGTTTGGCCTATCATCATTTCACGCTCTCATCAGGTTTTACCTTCCATTATCTCGCGCCCTCATCAGGTTTGGCATACCATCATCTTGCGTCATCTTCAGGTTGGGCCTACCATCATCTCTCACCCTCACCAGGTTTGGCCCACCATCATCTTGTGCTTTCTTCAGGTTTGGACTATCTTCATCTCGCGCCCTCATCAGATTTGGCCTATCATCATCTCGATCCCTCATCAGATTTAGCCTACCATCATCTCGCGCCCTCATCAAATTTGTCCAATCATCATCTCGCGCCCTCATCACGTTTGGCCTATTTTCTCGCAACTACTTCAGGTTTGGCCTACCATCATCTAGCGCCCTCATCAGATTTGGCCTACCATCATCTCGCGCCCTCATCAGATTTTTACCTATCATCACCTCGTGGACTCATCAGGTTTGGCTTACCATCATCTCAAGCCCTCATCAGGATTGGTCTACCATCCTTTCTCACCCTCCTCAAGTTTGGCCTACCCTCATCTTGCACTCACATCAGATTTGGCCTACCATCATATCGCGCCCTGATCAGTTTTTTGGCCTACCATCATCTCGCTCCCTCATCAGGTTTAGACTATCATCATCTCAGGTTTGGCGTATCATTCTTGTGCCCCATCAGGTTTAATTTATCATCATCTCGCACCTTCATCAGATTTGGCCTATAATCATCTTGCGAACTCATCAGGTTTGTCTTATTATAATTTCCCGCTTCATCAGGTTTGGACTATCAGCATCTCATGCTTTCATCGAGTTTGGCCTACCATCATCTCGCGTCTTCTTCAGGTTGGGCCTATCATCATCTCGAGCCCTCATCAGGTTTAACCTATTATCATCTCAGGTATGGCCTATCTTCATCTCGTGCTCTCATCAAGTTTGGCCCACCATCATCTTGTGCCTTCATAAGGTTTGGACTATCATCCTCTTGCACCCTCATCAGGTTTGGCCTATCATCATCTCGATCCCTCATCAGATTTGGCCTACCATCATCTCGCGCCCTCATCAGGTTTGGCCAATCATCATCTCACGCCCTCATCACGTTTGGCCTATCATCTCGCGCCCTTATAAGGTTTGGCCTACCATCATCTCGAGCCCTCTTTAGGTTTGACCTACCATCATCTCGCGCCCTCATCAGATTTGGCATAGCTTTATCTCGCACCCTCATTAGGTTTGGCCTAACATCATCTCACAGATTCATCAGGTTGGGCATTCCATCATCTCACGCCCTTATCAGGTTTGGCCTATCATCATTTTGCGCCCTCATCAGGTGTGGTCTATCATCATCTCATGCCCTCATCAGGTTTGACCTTCCATTATCTCGTGCCCTCATCAGGTTTGGCCAATCATCATCTCGCACCCTCACCAGGTTTGGCCCACCATCATCTTGTGCCTTCATCAGGTTTGGAATATGATCAACTCGCGTCCTCATCGGGATTTGTCTATTATCATCTCGTTCCCTTATCAGGATTGGCCTAACATCATCTCACGCCCTCATCAGGTTTGGCCTTCCATCATCTCCAGTCATCATCAGATTTGGCCTACCATCATCTCACACCCTCATCAGGTTTGGCCTACCATCATCTCGCGCCCTCATGAGCTTTGGCCAATCATCTCGCGACCTTATAAGATTTGGCGAAGCTTTAGCTCATGACCTCATCAGGTTTGGCCTAACATCATCTCTCATACTCACCAGGATGGGCATTCCATCATCTCGCGCCCTCCTCAGGTTTAATCTAGCATTATATAGCGCCCTCATCAGGTTTGGCCTATCATCATCTCGCACCGTCACCAGGTTTGGCCCACCATCATTTTGTACCTTCTTCAGCTTTGGACTATCATCATCTTGCGCCCTCATCAGATTTGGCCTATCATCAACTCGTTCACTCTTCATATTTGGCCTACCATCATCTCGCGCCCTCATCACGTTTGGCCAATCAATATCTCGCGCCCTCATCACATTTGGCCAATCATCTCGAGCCCTTATCAGGTTTAGCCTATCATCTTCTCGAGCCCTCTTCAGGTTTGTCCTACCATCATCTCTCGCCCTCATCAGATTTAGTCTATCATCATCTCGCACTCTCATCAGGTGTGGCCAATCATCATCTCGAGCCCTCACCACATTTGGTATATCATCATTTTGCACTCTCATCAAGTGTGGCCTAGCCTCACCTCGCGCCCTCATCAGGATTTGCCTATCATCATCTCGTGCCCTTATCAGGATTGGCCTAACATCATCTCACGCCTTCATCAGGTTTGGCCTTCCATGATCTTGAGCCCTCATCAGATTTTGGCTACCATCATCTCACGCCCTCATCAGGTTTGGCTTACCCTCATCTTGCGCCCTCATCAGATTTGGCGTACCCTTAACTCGCGCCCTCATCAGGTTTGGTCAAACGTCATCTCAAGCCCTCATGATGATTGGCCTAAAATCATCTCGTGCCTTCATCACGTTTGGCCTATCATCTCGCGACTACTTCAGGTTTGGCCTACCATCATCTAGCGCCCTCATCAGATTTGGCCTACCATCATCTCGCGCCCTCATCAGATTTGGATTTGGCGTAGCTTTATCTCGCGCCCTCATCAGGCTTGGCGTAACATGATCTCACGTACTCATCATGTTGGTCATTCCATCATCTCACACCCTCATCAGGATTGGTCTACCATCCTTTCTCACCCTTCTCAGGTTTGACCTACCATCATATCGCGCCCAGATCAGTTTTGGCCTACCATCATCTCACACTCTCATCAGGTTTTGCCTATCATCATCTCAGATTTGACGTATCATTCTTGTGCCCCATCAGGTTTGATTTATCATCATCTCGCACCTTCATCAGATTTGGCCTATCATCATCTCGCACCCTCACCAGGTTTGGCCCACCATCATCTTGTGCCTTCATCAGGTTTGGACTATCATTATCTCGCACCCTCATCAAGTTTGGCCTATCATCATTTCGATCCCTCATCAGATTTGGCCTACCATCAACTCGCGTCCTCATAAGGTTTGGCCAATCATCATCTCGCGCCCTCATCACGTTTGGCCTATCATCTCGCGACTACTTCAGGTTTGGCCTACCATCATCTAGCGCCCTCATCAGATTTGGCCTACCATCATCTCGCGCCCTCATCAGATTTGGCGTAGCTTTATCTCGCGCCCTCATCAGGCTTGGCGTAACATGATCTCACGTACTCATCATGTTGGTCATTCCATCATCTCACACCCTCATCAGGTTGGGCCCATCATTGTATCGCGCCTTCATCAGATTTGGCCTGTCATCACCTCGCGCACTCTTCACATTTGGCCTACCATCATTTCATGCCCTAATCAGGTTTGGCCTATCATTATCTCGCGCCCTCATCAGGTGTGGCCTATCATCACGTCGCGCCATCATCAAGATTTGCCTATCATCACCTCGTGCCCTTATCAGGATAGACCTAACATCATCTCATGCCCTCATCAGGTTTGGCCTTCCATCATCTCGCATGTTCATCAGGTTTGGCCTTAAATCATCTCGCAGCCTCATGAGGTTTGGCATATCATAATCTTGAACCCTCATCAGGTTTGACCTACCATGATCTCACGCCCTCATGAGGTTCGGCCAATCATCATCTCACGACAACATCAGGTTTGGCCTTCCATCATCTCGCATGTTCATCAAGTTTGGCCTACCATCATCTCGCGCCTTCTTCAGGTTGGGCCTATCATCATCTCGAGCCCTCATCAGGTTTAGCGTATTATCATCTCAGGTATGGCCTTATCTTCATCTCAGGCCAAACCTGATGAGAGCGCGAGATGATGATAGGCCAAACCTGATGAGGGCGCGAGATAAAGGCACGCCAAATATGATGAGGGCACTAGTAGATGGTAGGCCAAACCTGAAGAGGGCTCGAGATGATGATAGGCCAAACCTGATGAGAGCGCAACATCTAGAGCCCTCTTCAGGTTTGGCCTACCATCTACTAGTGCCCTCATCTGATTTGGCGTGCCTTTATCTCGCGCCCTCATCAGGTTTGGCCTACCATCATCTCGAGCCCCCCTCAGGTTTGGCCTACCATCATCTCGCGCCCTTATCAGGTTTGGCCAATCATCTCGCGCCCTCATCAGGTTTGGTTTAACATCATCTCTCATACTCATCAGGTTGGGCATTCCATCATCTCACGCCCTCAACAGGATTGGTCTACCATCCTTTCTCACCCTTCTCAGGTTTGGCCTACCATCATCTTGCACTCACATCAGATTTGGCCTACCATCATATCGCGCCCAGATCAGTTTTGGCCTACCATCATCTCACACTCTCATCAGGTTTGGCCTATCATCATCTCAGATTTGACGTATCATTCTTGTGCCCCATCAGGTTTGATTTATCATCATCTCGCACCTTCATCAGATTTGGCCTATCATCATCTCGTGACCTCATCAGGTTTGGCCAAACATCATCTCAAGCCCTCATCATGATTGGCCTACCATCATCTCATGCCTTCATCAAATTTGGCCTACCATCATCTCACACCTTCTTCAGGTTGGGCTTATCATCATCTAGAGCCCTCATCAGGTTTAGCCTATTATCCTCTCAGGTATGGCCTCATCTTCATCTCTCGCTCTCATCAGGTTTGGCCTATTATCATCTTGCACCCTCAACAGGTTTGGCCCACCATCATCTTGTGCCTTCATCAGGTTTGGACTAGCATCATTTCACGCCTTCATCAGGTTTGGCCTATAATCATCTCGATCCCTCATCAGATTTGGCCTACCATCATCTCGTGCCCTCATCAGGTTTGGCCAATCATCATCTCAAGCCCTCATCACGTTTGGCCTATCATCTCGAGCCCTTATCAGGTTTGTCCTACTATCATCTCGAGCCCTCTTCAGGTTTGTCCTACCATCATCTCGCACCCTCATGAGATTTGGCGTAGCTTTATCTCGCGCCCTCATTAGGTTTGGCCTAACATCATCTCACGTACTCATCAGGTTGGGCATTCCATCATCTCACGCCCTTATCAGGTTTGGCCTATCATCATTTTGCGCCCTCATCAGGTTTAGCCTATCATCATTTCGCACCCTCATCAGGTGTGGCCAATCATCATCTCGTACCCTTACCAGTATTGGCCTAACATCATCTCACACCCTCATCAGGTTTGGCCTTCTATCATCTCAAGCCCTCATTAGATTTGGCCTACCATCATCTTATGCCCTCATCAGGTTTGGACTACCATCATCTCGCGACCTCATCAGGTTTGGCCTATCATCATCTTGCGCCCTCATTAGATTTGGCCTACCATCATCTTATGCCCTCATCAGATTTGGCATACCCTTATCTTGCGCCCTCATCAGGTTTGGCCTATCATCATCTTGCGCCCTCATCAGATTTGGCGTACCCTTATCTCGTGCTCTCATCAGGTTTGGCCTATCATCATCTCACGCCCTCATCATGTTTGGCCTTCCATCATCTCGCGCCCTCATCAGGTTTGGCATACCATCATCTCGCCTCATCTTCAGGTTTGGCCTACCATCATCACGCACCCTCACCAGGTTTGGCCCACTATCATTTTGTGCCTTCATAAGGTTTGGACTATCATCATCTCGCGCCCTCATCAGGTTTGGCCTATCATCATCTCGATCTCTCATCAGATTTGGCTTACCATCATCTAGCGCCCTTTTCAGGTTTGGCCAATCATCATCTCGCGCCCTCATCACGTTTGGCCTATCATCTCTCGCCCTTATCAGATTTGGCCTACCATCATCTCGCGCCCTCATCAGAATTGGACTACCATCATCTCGCGCCCTCATCAGATTTGGCGTAGCTTTATCTCGCACCCTCATCAGGTTTGGCCTAACATCATCTCACGTAATCATCATGTTGGGCATTCCATCATCTCGCACCCTCATCAGGTTTGGCGTACCATTATATCGCGCCCTCATCAGATTTGGCGTACCCTTATCTCGCGCCCTCACCATGTTTGGCCTAACATCATCTCGCGTACTAATCAGATTTAGCGTACCCTTCTCTGGCGTCTTCGTCAGCTTTGGCCTATCATCATCTCGCGCCCTCATCAGGTTTGGCCTAACATCATCTCACGTACTCATCAGGTTGGGCATTCTATCATCTCTAACCCTCATCAGGTTGGGCCCAGCATTATATCGCGCCCTCATCAGATTTGGCGTACCCTTATCTCGCGCTCTCATCAGGTTTGGCCTATCATCATCTCAAGCCCTCTTCAGGTTTGGCCTACCATCTACTAGTGCCCTGATCAGTTTTGGCTTACCATAATCTCGCACCCTCCTCAGGTTTGGCCTATCATCATCTCAGGTTTGACGTATAATTCTTGTGTACCATCAGGTTTGATTTATCATCATCTCGCGACCTCATCAGGTTTGGCTTATTATCATTTCCCATCCTCATCAGGTTTGGACTCTCAACATCTCGCGCCCTCATCAGGTTTGGCCAAACATCATCTCAAGCCCTCATCATGATTGGCCTATCATCTCGAGCCCTTATCAGGTTTGGCCTACTATCATCTTGAGCCCTCTTCAGGTTTGTCCTACCATCATCTCGCACCCTCATGAGATTTGGCGTACCTTTATCTCGCGCCCTCATTAGGTTTGGCCTAACATCATCTCACGTACTCATCAGGTTGGGCATTCCATCATCTCACGCCCTTATCAGGTTTGGCCTATCATCATTTTGCGCCCTCATCAGGTTTAGCCTATCATCATTTCGCACCCTCATCAGGTGTGGCCAATCATCATCTCGTACCCTTACCAGTATTGGCCTAACATCATCTCACACCCTCATCAGGTTTGGCCTTCTATCATCTCAAGCCCTCATTAGATTTGGCCTCCCATCATCTTATGCCCTCATCAGGTTTGGACTACCATCATCTCGCGACCTCATCAGATTTGGCATACCCTTATCTTGCGCCCTCATCAGGTTTGGCCTATCATCATCTTGCGCCCTCATCAGATTTGGCGTACCCTTATCTCGTGCTCTCATCAGGTTTGGCCTATCATCATCTCACGCCCTCATCAGGTTTGACCTTCCATCATCTCGCGCCCTCATCAGGTTTGGCATACCATCATCTCGCCTCATCTTCAGGTTTGGCCTACCATCATCACGCACCCTCACCAGGTTTGGCCCACTATCATCTTGTGCCATCATAAGGTTTGGACTATCATCATCTCGCGCCCTCATCAGGTTTGGCCTATCATCATCTCGATCCCTCATCAGATTTGGCCTACCATCATCTAGCGCCCTTTTCAGGTTTGGCCAATCATCATCTCGCGCCCTCATCACGTTTGGCCTATCATCTCTCGCCCTTATCAGGTTTGGCCTACCATCATCTCGTGCCCTCATCAGAATTGGACTACCATAATCTCGCGCCCTCATCAGATTTGGCGTAGCTTTATCTCGCACCCTCATCAGGTTTGGCATAACATCATCTCACGTAATCATCATGTTGGGCATTCCATCATCTCGCACCCTCATCAGGTTTGGTGTACCATTATATCGCGCCCTCATCAGATTTGGCGTACCCTTATCTCGCGCCCTCACCATGTTTGGCCTAACATCATCTCGTGTACTAATCAGATTTAGCGTACCCTTCTCTGGCGTCTTCGTCAGCTTTGGCCTATCATCATCTCGCGCCCTCATCAGGTTTGGCCTAACATCATCTCACGTACTCATCAGGTTGGGCATTCTATCATCTCTAACCCTCATCAGGTTGGGCCCAGCATTATATCGCGCCCTCATCAGATTTGGCGTACCCTTATCTCGCGCTCTCATCAGGTTTGGCCTATCATCATCTCAAGCCCTCTTCAGGTTTGGCCTACCATCTACTAGTGCCCTGATCAGTTTTGGCCTACCATAATCTCGCACCCTCCTCAGGTTTGGCCTATCATCATCTCAGGTTTGACGTATAATTCTTGTGTACCATCAGGTTTGATTTATCATCATCTCGCACCTTCATCAGATTTGGCCTATCATCATCTCGCGACCTCATCAGGTTTGGCTTATTATCATTTCCCATCCTCATCAGGTTTGGACTATGAACATCTTGCGCCCTCATCAGGTTTGGCCAAACATCATCTCAAGCCCTCATCATGATTGACCTACCAACATCTCGTGCCTTCATCAAGTTTGGCCTACCATCATCTCGCGCCTTCTTCAGGTTTAGCCTATTATCATCTCAGGTATGGCCTTATCTTCATCTCGCGCTCTCATCAGATTTGGCCTATCATCATCTTGCACCCTCACCATGTTTGGCCCACCATCATCTTGTGCCTTCATCAGGTTTGGACTATCATCATCTCGCGCCCTCATCAAGTGTGGCCTATCATCACCTCGCGCCCTCATCAGGATTTGCCTATCATCATCTCGTGCCCTTATCAGGATTGGCCTAACATCATCTCACGCCCTCATCACGTTTGGCCTTCCATCATCTTGAGTCATCATCAGATTTGGCCTTCCATCATCTCACACCCTTATCAGGTTTGGCCTACCATCATCTCGCACCCTCACCAGATTTGGCCCACCATCATGTTGTGCCTTCATCAGGTTTGGACTAGCATCATCTTGCGCCCTCATCAGGTTTGGCCTATCATCATCTCGATCCCTCATCAGATTTGGACTACCATCATCTCGCGCCCTCATCAGGTTTGGCCAATCATCATCTCGCGCCCTCATCAGATTTGGACTACCATCATCTCGAGCCCTTATCAGGTTTGGCCTACCATCATCTCGAGCCCTCTTCAGGTTTGTCCTAGCATCATCTCGTGCCCTCATCAGATTTGGCATAGCTTTATCTCGCGCCCACATTAGGTTTGGCCTAACATCATCTCACATACTCATCAGATTGGGCATTCCATCATCTCACGCCCTTATCAGGTTTGGCCTATCACCATCTCGCACCCTCATAAGGTTTGGCCAATCATCATCTCGAGCCCTCACCAGATTTGGCATATCATCATTTTGTGCCCTCATCAGGTGTGGCCTATCATCACTTCGCGCCCTCATCAGGATTTGCCTATCATCATCTCGTGCCCTTATCAGTAATGGCGTAACATCATCTCACGATCTCATCAGGTTTGACCTTCTATCAACTCGAGCCTTCATCCGATTTGGCCTACCATCATCTCCCGCCCTCATCAGATTTGGCGTACCCTTATCTTGCGCCCTCATCAGGTTTGGTTTATCATCATCTTGCGCCCTCATCAGATTTGGCTTAACCTTATCTCGTGCCCTCATCAGGTTTGGCCTATCATCATCTCACGCCCTCATCAGATTTGGACTTCCATCATCTCGCGCCCTCATCAGGTTTGGCCCACCATCATCTTGTCCCTTCATCAGGTTTGGCCTATCATCATCTCACCTCATCTTCAGGTTTCGCCCACCATCATCTCGCACCTTCACCAGATTTGGCCCACCATCATGTTGTGCCTTCATCACGTTTGGACTATCATCATTTCGCGCCCTCATCAGGTTTGGACTATCATCATCTCAATCCCTCATCAGATTTGGACTACGATCATCTTGCGCCCTCATCAGGTTTGGCCAACCATCATCTCATGCCCTCATCACATTTGGCCTATCATCTTGTGCCCTTATCAGGTTTGGCCTACCATCTTCTCGTGCCCTCATCAGAATTGGTCTACCATCATCTCGAGCCCTCATCAGATTTGGCGTAGCTTTATCTCACACCCTCATCAGGCTTGGCCTAACATCATCTCACGTACTCATCATGTTGGGCATTCCATCATCTCGCACTCTCATCAGATTTGGTGAACCCTTATCTCGCGCCCTCACCATATTTGGCCTATCATCATCTCTCGTACACATCAGATTTAGCATAGTCTTATCTCACGTCTTCATCAGTTTTGGCCTATAATCATCTCGAGCCCTCAACAGGTTTGGCCTAACATCATCTCACGTACTCATCAGATTGGGCATTCCATCATCTCGCACCCTCATCAGGTTGGGCCCACCATTATATTGCGCCCTCATCAGATTTGGCATACCCTTATCTCCCGCCCTCAGCAGGTTTGGCCTATCATCATCTCGAGCCCTCTTCAGGTTTGGACTACCATCCACTAGTGTGCTCATCAGATTTGGCTTACCTTTAGCTCATGCCCTTATCAGGTTTGGCCTACCATCATCTCGAGTTCCCCTCAGGTTTGGCCAACCATCATCTCGCGCCCTTATCAGGTTTGGCCAATCATCTCGCGCCCTCATCAGGTTTGGCCAATCATTTTGCGCCCTTATCAGATTTGGCATAGCTTTGTCTTGCGCCCTCATCAGGTTTGGCCTAACATCATCTTTCGTACTCATAAGGTTGGGAATTCCATCATCTCGTGCCCTCATCAGGTTTGGCCTAGCATTATATCGCGCCCTCATCAGGTATGGACTGTCATCATCTCGCGCCCTCTTCAGGTTTGGCCTACCATAATTTCAAGCCCTCATCAGATTTGGCCTATCATCATCTCGCTCCCTTATCAGGTGTGGCCTATCATCACCTCGCGCCCTCATCAGGATTTGCCTATCATCACCTCGTGCCCTTATGAGAATTGGTCTAACATCATCTCACACCCTCATCAGGTTTGGCCTTCCATCATCTCGCAGGTTCATCAGGTCTGGCCTTCCATCATCTCGCGGGCTCATCAGGTTTGGCCTATCATAATCTCGAACCCTCATGAGGTTTGACCTACTATCATCTCACACGCTCATGAGGTTTGACCAATCATCATCTCGCACCCATATCAGATTTGGCCTATCATCATCTAGCGCCCTCATCAGGATTGGCCAAACACAATCTCACGCCCTCATCAGGTTTGGCCTACCATCATCTCGCAGACTCATCAGGTTTGGCCTAACATCATCTCACGCCCTCATCAGATTTGGCCAATAATCTCGCGCACTTATCACTTATGGTATAGCTTTTTCTCGTGCCCTCATCAGGCTTGGCCTAACATCATCTTTCGTACTCATCAGGTTGGGCATTCCATCATCTCGCGCCCTCATCAGGTTTGGCCTAGCATTATATCGCGCCCTCATCAAGTTTGGCCTACCATCATCTTGCATTCACATCAGATTTGGCCTACCATCATATCGCGCCCTGATCAGTTTTGGCCTGCCATCATCTCACACCCTCATCAGGTTTGGCCTATCATCATCTCATCTCATTCTTGTGCCCCATCAGCTTTGATTTATCATCATCTCGCACCTTCATCAGATTTGGCCTATCATCATCTCGCGACCTCATCAGGTTTGGCTTATTATCATTTCCCGTCCTCATCAGGTTTGGACTATCAACTTCTCGCACCCTCATCAGGTTGGGCCAAACATCATCTCAAGCTCTTATCATGATTGGCCTACCATCATCTCGTGCCTTCATCATGTTTGGCCTACCATCATCTCGTGCCTTCTTCAGGTTGGGCCTATCATCATATCGAGCCCTCATCAGGTTTAGCCTATTATCATCTCAGGTATGACCTATTTTCATCTCGAGCTCTCATCAGGTTTGGCCTATCATCATCTCGCGCCCTCATCAGGTTTGGCCAATCATCATCTCGTGCCCTCATCACGTTTGGCCTATCATCTCGCGCCCTTATAAGGTTTGGCCTACCATCATCTTGAGCACTCTTTAGGTTTGTCCTACCATCATCTCGCATCGTCATAAGATTTGGCTTAGCTTTATCTCGCGCCCTCATTAGGTTTGGCCAAACATCATCTCACGCCCTTATCAGGTTTGGCCTATCATCATTTCGCGCCCTCATCTGGTGTGGCCAATCATCATCTCGAGCCCTCACCAGATTTGGCCTATCATAATTTCGCGCCCTCATCAGGTGTGGCCTATCATCATCTCGCGCCTTTATCATGAATGGCCTAACATCATCTCACGCCCTCATCAGGTTTGGCCTTCCATCATCTCGAGTCATCAGATTTGGCCTACCATCATCTCGCACCCTTATCAGATTTGGCATAGCATTATATCGCGCCCTCATCAGGTTTAGCCTGTCATCATCTTGCGCCCTCTTCAGGTTTGGCATACCATCATTTCGGGACATCATCAGGTTTGGCCTGTCATCATCTCTCGCCCTCATCATGTTTGGCCTATCATCATCTCGCGCCCTCATCAGGTGTGGCCTATCATCACCTCGTGTCCTTATCAGAATTGGCCTAACATCATCTCACGCCCTCATCAGGTTTGGCCTTCTATCATCTCACGGCCTCATCAGGTTTGGCCTTCCATCATCTTGTGGCCTCATCAGGTTTGGCCTATCATTATCTCAATCCCTCATCAGGTTTGGCCTATCACCATCTCGCGCCCTCATCAGGATTGGCCTAACATTATCTCACGCCCTCATCAGCTTTGGCCTACCATCATCTCACATCCTCATCAGGTTTGGCAATGATTTCGTGCCCTTATCAGCATTGGTATAGCTTTATCTCGCGCCCTCATCAGGTTTGGCCTAACATCATCTTTCGCACTCATCAGGTTGGGCATTCCATCATCTCGCGCCCTTATCAGGTTTGGCCTATCATCATCTCACGGACTCATCAGGTTTGGTCTACCATCCTTTCTCACTCTCCTCAAGTTTGGCCTACCCTCATCTTGCACTCACATCAGATTTGGCCTACCATCATATCGTGCCCTGATCAGTCTTTTGGCCTACCATCATCTCGCACCCTCTTCAGGTTTGGCCTATCATCATCTCAGGTTTGACGTATCTCTTCTTCTGCCCCATCAGGTTTGATTTATCATCATCTCGCACCTTCATCAGATTTGGATTATTATCATTTCCCGCCTCATCAGGTTTGGACAAACATCATCTCAAGCCCCCATCATGATTGGCCCATCATCATGTTGTGCCTTCATCAAGTTTGGCCTACCATCATCTCACGCCTTCTTCAGGTTGGGCCTATCATCATCTCGAGCCCTCATCAGGTTTAGCCTATTATCAACTCAGGTATAGCCTATCTTCATCCCGAGCTCTCAACAGGTTTCGCCTATCATCATCTCACACCCTTACCGGGTTTGGCCCACCATCATCTTGTGCCTTCATCAGGTTTGGAAAATAATCATATCGCGCCCTCATCAGGTTTGGCCTATCATCATCTCGATCCCTCATCAGATTTTGCCTACCATCATCTCACGCCCTCATCAGGTTTGGCCAATCATCATCTCGCGCCCTCATCACGTTGGGCCTATCATCTCGCGCCCTTTTAAGGTTTGGCCTACCATCATCTCGAGCCATCTTTAGGTTTGTCCTACGATCATCTCGCGCCCTCATCTGATTTGGTGTATCTTTACCTCGCGCCCTCATTAGGTTTGGCCTAACATCATCTCACGAATTCATCAGGTTGGGCATTCCATCATCTCACGCCCTTATCAGGTTTGGCCTATAATCATTTCATGACCTCATCAGGTTTAGCCTATCATCATCTCACACCCTCATCAGGTGCGGCCAATCATCATCTCGAGCCCTCACCAGATTTGGCCTATCATCATTTCGCACCCTCATCAGGTGTGGCCTATCATCATCTCGCGCCCTTATCACGATTGGCCTAACATCATCTCACGCCCTCATAAGGTTTGGCATTCCATCATCTCACCTCATCTTCAGGTTTGGCCTACCATCATCTCGCACCCCCACCAGGTTTGGCCCACCATCATCTTGTGCCTTCATCAGGTTTGGACTATCATCATCTCGCGCCCTCATCAGGTTTGTCCTATCATCATATCGATTCCTCATCAGATTTGGACTACCATCATCTTGCGCCCTCATCAGGTTTGGCCTATCATCTCGCGCCCTTATCAGGTTTTTCCTACCATCTTCTCGCACCCTCGTCAGAATTGGCCTACCATCATCTCGCGCCTCATCAGATTTGGCGTAGCTTTATCTCGCACCCTCATCAGGTTTGGCCTAACATCATCTCACGTACTCATCATGTTGGGCATTCCATCATCTCGCACAATCATCAGGTTTGGCCTACCATTATATTGCACCCTCATCAGATTTGGCGTATCCTTATCTCTCGCCATCACCAGGTTTGGCCTATCATCATCTCGCGCCCTCATCAGGTTTCCTCTAACATCATCTCACGTACTCATCAGGTAGGGCATTTCATCATCTCGCACCCTCATTAGGTTGGGCCCACCATTATATCGCACCCTCATCAGATTTGGTATGCCCAGGTTTGGCCTATCATCATCTCGAGCCCTCTTCAGGTTTGGACTACCATCTACTAGTGCCCTCATCAGATTTTGTGTACCTTTATCTCCCGCCCTCAGCAGGTTTGGCCTACCATCATCTCGATCCCCCCTCAGGTTTGGCCTACCATCATCTCGTGCCCTTATCAGGTTTGGCCAATCATTTTGCGCCCTCATCAGGTTTGGCCAATCATTTTGCGCCCTTATCAGATTTGGCGTAGCTTTGTCTTGCGCCCTTATCACGTTTGGCCTAACATCATCTTTCATACTCATAAGGTTGGGCATTATATCGCGCCCTCATCAAATTTGGCCTGTCATCATTTCGCGCCCTCATCAGTTGTGGCCTATCTTCACCTCATGCCCTCATCAGAATTTGCCTATCATCACCTCGTGCCCTTATCAGAATTGGCCTAACATCATCTCACGCCCTCATTAGGTTTGGCCTTCCATCATCTCACAGGTTCATCAGGTTTGGCCTATCATAATTTCGAACTCTCATCAGGTTTGACCTACCATCATCTCACACGCTCATAAGGTTTGGTCAATCATCATCTTGCACTCACATCAGATTTGGCCTACTATCATATCGCGATCTGATCAGTTTTGACCTACCATCATCTCGCACCCTCATCAGGTTTGGCCTATCATCATCTCAGGTTTGGCATATCATTCTTGTGCCCCATCAGCTTTGATTTATCATCATCTCGCACCTTCATCAGATTTGGCCTATCATCATCTCGTGACCTCATCAGGTTTGGCTTATTATCATTTCCCGTCCTCATCAGGTTTGGCCAAACATCATCTCAAGCCCTCTTCATGATTGGCCTACCATCATCTCGTGCCTTCATCATGTTTGGCCTACCATCATCTCGCGCCTTCTTCAGGTTGGGCCTATCATCATCTCGAGCCCTCATCAGGTTTAGCCTATTATCATCTCAGGTATGACCTATCTTCATCTCGCGCTCTCATCAGGTTTGGACTATCATCATCTCGCGCCCTCATCAGGTTTGGTTATCATCTCGCGCCCTTATAATTTCTGGCCTACCATCATCTCGAGCTCTCTTTAGGTTTGTCCACCCATCATCTCGCACCCTCATCAGATTTGGCGTAGCTTTATCTCGTTAGGTTTGGCCTAACATCATCTCACGCCCTTATCAGGTTTGGCCTATCATCATTTCGTGACCTCATCAGGTTTAGCCTATCAACATCTTGCACCCTCATCAGGTGTGGCCAAACATCATCTCGAGCCCTCACCAGATTTGGCCTATCATCATTTTGCGCCCTCATCAGGTGTGGCCTATCATCATCTTGCACCCTTATAACGATTGGCCTAACATCATCTCACGCCCTCATCAGGTTTGGCCATCCATCATCTCGAGTCATCAGATTTGGCCTACAATCATCTCACACACTCATCAGGTTTGGCTTACCATCATCTCACCTCATCTTCAGGTTTGGACTACCATCATCTCGCACCCTCACCAGGTTTGGCCCACCATCATCTTGTGCCTTCATCAGGTTTGGACTATCATCATCTCGCACCTTCATCAGGTTTGGCCTATCATCTTCTCAATCACTCATCAGATTTGGCCTACCATCATCTCGCTCCCTCATCAGGTTTGGCCAATCATCATCTCACGCCCTCATCACGTTTGGCTTATCATCTCGTGCCCTTATCAGGATTGGCCTACCATCTTCTCGCGCCCTCATCAGAATTGGCCTACCATCGTCTCACGCTTTCATCAGATTTGGCGTAGCTTTATCTCGCACCCTCATCAAGTTTGGCCTAACATCATCTCACGTACTCATCATGTTGGGCGTTCATTCATCTTGCACCCTCGTCAGGTTTGGTCTACCATTAAATCGCACCCTCATCTGTTTTGGCGTACCCTGATCTCGAGCCCTCACCAGGTTTGGCCTATCATCATCTCGCGTACTCATCAGATTTAGCGTACCCTTATCTCACGTCTTCAGGTTTGGCCTAACATCATCTCACGTACTCATCATGATGGGCATTTCATCATCTCGCACCCTCATGAGCTTAGGCCTATCATCATCTCGCGCCCTCATCAGGTTTGGCCTAACATCATCTCACGTAGTCATCAGGTTGGGCATTCCATCATCTCGCACCCTCAGCAGGTTGGGCCCACCATTATATTGCGCCCTCATCAGATTTGGCATACCCTTATCTCCCGCCCTCATCAGGTTTGGCCTATCATCATCTCGAGCCCTCTTCAGATTTTGCCTACCATTTACTAGTGCCCTCAGCAGATTTGGCGTACCTTTATCTGGCGCCCTCATCAGGTTTGGCCTTCCATCATCTCGAGCCCGCGTCAGGTTTGGCCTACCATCATGTCACGCCCTTATCAGGTTTCGCCAATCATCTCACGCTCTCATCAGGTTTGGCCAATCATTTTGCTCCCTTATCAGATTTGGCATAGCTTTGTCTTGTGCCCTCATCATGTTTGGCCTAACATCATCTTTCGTACTCATCAGGTTGGGCATTCCATCATCTCGCGCCCTCATCAGGTTTGGCCTATCATCATCTCACAGACTCATCAGGTTTGGACTGTCATCATCTCGCGCCCTCTTCAGGTTTGGCCTACCATCATTTCAAGCCCTCCCCAAGTTTGGCCTACCCTCATCTTGCACTCACATTAGATTTGGCCTACCATCATATCGCGCCCAGATCAGTTTTTTGGCCTACCATCATCTCTCACCCTCATCAGGTTTGGCCTATCATCATCTCAGGTTTTGCTTATCATTCTTGTGCCCTATCAGGTTTGATTTATCATCATCTCGCACCTTCATCAGATTTGGCCTATCATCATCTCGCGACCTCATCAGGTTTGGCTTACTATCATTTCCCGCCTCATCAGGTTTGGACTATCAACATCTCGCGCCGTCATCAGGTTTGGCAAAACATCATATCAAGCCCCCATCATGATTGGCCTATCATCATGTCGTGCCTTCATCAAGTTTGGCCTATCATCATCTCGCTCCTTCTTCAGGTTGGGCCTATCATCATCTCACACCCTCACCAGGTTTGGCCCACCATCATCTTGTGCCTTCATCAGGTTTGGCCTATCATCATTTCGATCCCTCATCAGATTTGGCCTACCATCATCTCGCGCCCTCATCAGGTTTGGCCAATCATCAACTCACGCCCTCATCACATTTGGCCTATCATCTCGAGCCCTTATACGGTTTGGCCTACCATCATCTCGAGCCCTCTTTAGGTTTGTCCTGTCATCATCTCGCGCCCTCATCAGATTTGGTGTAGCTTTATCTCGCGCCCTCATTAGGTTTGGCCTAACATAATCTCACGAATTCATCAGGTTGGGCATTCCATCATCTCACGCCCTTATCAGGTTTGGCCTATCATCATTTCGCGACCTCATCAGGTTTAGCCTGTCATCATTTCACACCCTCATCAGGTGTGGCCAATCATCATCTCGAGCTCTCACCAGATTTGGCCTATCATCATTTCGCGCCCTCATCAGGTGTGGCCTATCATCATCTCGCGCCCTTATCACGATTGGCCTAACATCATCTCACGCCCTTATAAGGTTTGGCATTCCATCATCTCGAGTCATCATCAGATTTGGCCTACCATCATCTCACACCCTCATCAGGTTTGGCCTACCATCATCTCGCGTCCTCATTAGATTTGGCAAACCCATATCTCGCGGCCTCATCAGGTTTGGCCTATCATCATCTCACGCCCTCATCAGATTTGGCGTACCCTTATCTCGCGCCCTCATCAGGTTTGGTCTATCATCACCTCATGCCCTCATCAGATTTGGCGCACCCTTATCTCACGCCCTCATTAGGTTTGGCATATCATCAGATTTGGCGTAGGTTTATCTCGAGCCCTCATCAGGTTTGGCCTTCCTTCATCTCACACCCTTATCAGGTTTGGCCTACCATCATCTCGCACCCTCACCAGATTTGGCCCACCATCATCTTGTGCCTTCATCAGGTTTAGACTATCATCATTTCGCGCCCTCATCAGATTTAGCCTATCATCATCTCGCACCCTGATCAGGTGTGGCCAATCATCATCTTGAGCCCTCACCAGATTTGGCATATCATCATTTCGTGCCCTCATCAGGTGTGGCCTATCATCACCTCGCGCCCTCATCAGGATTTGCCTATCATCATCTCGTGCCCTTATCAGTATTGGCGTAACATCATCTCACGACCTCATCAGGTTTGGCCTTCTATCATCTCGAGCCCTCATCCGATTTGGCCTACCATCATCTCAAGCCCTCATCAGGTTTGGCCTTCCATCATCTCGCGCCCTCATCAGATTTGGCCTATGATCATCTTGCGCCCTCATCAGATTTGGCCTACCATCATCTCACACCGCCATCAGGTTTGGCCTACCATCATCTCGTGCCCTCATTAGATTTGGCTAACCCTTATCTCGTGGCCTCATCAGGTTTGGCCTATCATCATCTCAAGCCCTCATCAGATTTGGCGTACCCTTATCTCACGCCCTCATCAGGTTTGTCCTATCATCATGTCACACCCTTATCAGATTTGGCGTACCCTTATCTCACGCCCTCATCTGTTTTGGCCTATCATCATCTCACGCCCTCATCAGATTTGGCGTACCCTTATCTCGCGCCCTCATCAGGTTTGGCCTATTATCTCACGCCCTCATCAGGTTTGGCATTCCATTATCTCGTGCCCTCATCAGGTTTGGCATACCATCATCTCGTGTCATCTTCAGGTTTGGCCTACCATCATCTCGAACCCTCACGAGGTTTGGCCCACCATCATCTTGTGTCTTCATCAGGTTTGGACTATCATCATATCGCGCCCTCATCAGGTTTGGCCTATCATCATCTCGATCCCTCATCAGATTTGGCCTACCATCAACTCGCGCCCTAATCAGGTTTGGCCAATCATCATCTCGCGCCCTCATCAAGCTTGGCCTATCATCTCGCGACTACTTCAGGTTTGGCTACCATCATCTAGCCCTCTCATCAGATTTGGCCTACCATCATCTCGCACCCTCATCAGATTTGGCGTAGCTTTATCTTATGCCCTCATCAGGTTTGGCCTGTCGTCTCGCGACTACTTCAGGTGTGGCCTACCATCATCTCGCGCCCTCATCAGAATTGGCCTACCATCATCTCGCGCCCTCATCAGATTTGGCGTAGCTTGATCTCGCACCCTCATCAGGTTTGGCCTAACAACATCTCACGTACTCATCATGTTGGGAATTCCATCATCTCGCACCCTCATGAGGTTTGGCCTACCATTATATCGTGCCATCATCAGATTTGGCGTACCCTTATCTCGCGCCCTCACCAGGTTTGGCCTATCATCATCTCGCGTACTCATCAGATTTAGCGTACCCATATCTAGCATCTTCAACAGCTTTGGCATATCATCATCTCGCGCCCTCATCAGGTTTGGCCTATCATCTTCTCCAGCCCTCTTCAGGTTTGGCCTACCATCTACTAGTGCCCTCATCAGATTTGGCGTACCTTTATCTCGCGCCCTCATCAGGTTTGGCCTTCCTTCATCTCACACCTTCACCAGATTTGGCCCACCATCATCTTGTGCCTTCATGAGGTTTGGACTACCATCATCTCGCGCCCTCATCAGGTTTGGCCAATCATCATCTCGCGCCCTCATCATGCTTGGCCTATCATCTCGCGACTACTTCAGGTTTGGCCTACCATCATCTAGCGCTATCATCAGATTTGGCCTACCATCATCTCGCACCCTCATCAGGTTTGGCCTAACATCATCTCACGTACTCATCATGTTGGGCATTCCATCATCTCACACCCTCATCAAGTTGGGTCCACCATTATATCGCGCCCTCATCAGATTTGACGTACCCTTATCTCGCGCCCTCATCAGTTTTGGCCTAAAACCATCACACGCCCTCATCAGGTTTGCCATACCATCATCTAGCGCCGTCTTCAGGTTTGGCATACCATCCACTAGAGCCCTCATCAGGTTTAGCCTACCATCATCTCGCACCCTTATCAGGTATGGCCAATCATCTCGAGCCTTCATCAGGTTTGGACAATCATCTTGCGCCCTCATCAGGTTTGGCCTATCATTATCTCGATCTCTCATCGGATTTGGTCTTTCATCATCTCGCGCCCTCATCAGATTTGGTCAGTCATCATCTCGTGCCCTCATCACGTTTGGCCTATCATCTCGCTCCCTTATAAGGTTTGGCCTACCATCATCTCGGACCCTTTTTAGGTTTGTCCTAACATCAGCTCACAAATTCATCAGGTTGGGCATTCCATCATCTCACGCCCTTATCAGGTTTGGCCTATCATCTTTTTGCGACCTCATCAGATTTAGCCTATCATCAGCTCGCACCCTCATCAGGTGTGGCCAATCATCATCTTGAGCCCTCACCAGATTTGGCCTATCATCATTTCGCGCCCTCATCAGGTGTGGTCTATCGTCATCTCGCGCCCTTATCACGATTGGCCTAACATCATCTCACGCCCTCATCAGGTTTGGCCTTCCATCATCTCGAGTCATCAGATTTGGCCTACCATCATCTCGCACACTCACCAGGTTTGGCCCACCATCATCTTGTGCCTTCATCAGGTTTGGACTATCATCATCTCGCACCTTCATCAGGTTTGGCCAATCATCATCTCAATCGCTCATCAGATTTGGCCTACCATCATCTCGCGCCTTCAACAGGTTTGGCCAATCATCATCTCACGCCCTCATCACGATTGGCTTATCATCTCACGTCCTTATCAGGTTTGGCCTACCATCTTCTCGCGCCCTCATCAGAATTGGTCTACCATCATCTCGAGCCCTCATGAGATTTGGCGTTCTATCATCTCGCACCCTCAACAGGTTTGGTCTACCATTATGTCGCGCCCTCATCAGATTTGGCGTACCCTGATCTCGAGCCCTCACCAGGTTTGGCCTATCATCTCGCGTACTCATCAGATTTAGCGTACCCTTATGTCACTTCTTCAGGTTTGGCCTAAAATCATCTCACGTACTCATCATGATGGGCATTCCATCATCTCGCACCCTCATGAGCTTTGGCATATCATCATCTCGCGCCCTCATCAGGTTTGGCCTAACATTATCTCACGAACTCATCAGGTTTGGCATTCCATCATCTCTCACCCTCATCAGGTTGGGACTATCATTATATCGTGCCCTCATCAGATTTGGCATACCCTTATCTCCCGCCCTCATCAGGTTTGGCCTATCATCATCTCGAGCCATCTTCAGATTTGGCGTACCATCTACTAGTGCCCTCATCAGATTTGGCGTACCTTTATCTGGCGCCCTGATCAGGTTTGGCCTACCATCATCTCGAGACCCCGTCAGGTTAGGCCTACCATCATCTCGCACCCTTATCAGGTTTCGCCAATCATCTCGCTCCCTAATCAGGTTTCGCCAATCATTTTGCTCCCTTATCAGATTTGGCATAGCTTTGTCTTGCTCCCTCATCATGTTTGGCCTAACATCATCTTTCATACTCATCAGATTGGGTATTCCATCATCTCGCGCCCTCATCAGGTTTGGCCTAGCATTATATCGCGCCCTCATCAGGATTGGCCTGTCATCATCTCGCGCCCTCTTCAGGTTTGGCCTACCATCATTTCAAGCCCTCATCAGGTTTGACCTACAATCATCTCACGCCCTCATGAGGTTTGGCCAATCATCATCTCGCACCCTCAACAGGTTTGGCCTATCATCATCTAGCGCCCTCATCAGAATTGGCCTAACATAATCTCACGCCCTCATCTGGTTTGACCTTCCATCATCTCACAAACTCATCAGATTTGGCCTACCATCATCTCACGCCCTCACCAGGTTTGGCCAATAATCTTGTGCCCTTATCAGATTTGTTAAACCTTTATCTCGTGCCCTCATCAGGCTTGGCCTAACATCATCTTTCGTACTCATCAGGTTGGGCATTCCATAATCTCGCGCCCTCATCAGGTTTGGTCTAGCATTATATCGCGCCATCATCAGGTTTGGCCTACCATCATCTTGCACTCAAAACAGATTTAGCCTACCATCATCTCGCGCCCTCATCAGGTTTGGTTTAGCATTATATCGTGCCCTCATCAGGTTTGGCCTAGCATTATATCGCGCCCCAATCAGTTTTGGCCTACCATCATCTCGCACCCTCATCAGGTTTGGCCTATCATCATCTCAGCTTTGGCATATGATTCTTGTGCCCCATCAGGTTTGATTTATCATCATCTCGCACCTTCATCAGGTTTGGCCAAACATCATCTCAAGCCCTCATCATGAATGGCCTACCATCATCTCCTGCCTTCATCATGTTTGGCCTACCATCATCTCGCGCCTTCTTCGGGTTGGGCCTATCATCATCTCGAGCCCTCATCAGGTTTAGCCTATTATCATCTCAGGTATGACCTATCTTCATCTCGCGCTCTCATCAGGTTTGGATTATCATCATCTCGCACCCTCACCAGGTTTGGCCCACCATCATCTTGTGCCTTCATCAGGTTTGGCCAACCATCATCTCGCACCCTCATCAGGTTTGGCCAATCATCATCTCGCGCCCTCATCACGTTTTGCCTATCATCTCGTGCCCCTATAAGGTTTGATCTACCATCATCTCGTGCCTTCATCAGATTTGGCATGGCTTTATCTCGCGCCCTCATTAGGTTTGGCCTAACATCATCTCACGCCCTTATCAGGTTTGGCCTATCATCATTTCGCGACCTCATCTAGTGTAGCCTATCATCATCTTGCACCCTCATCAGGTGTGGCCAATCATCATCTGGAGCCCTCAGCAGATTTGGCCTATCATCATTTCAGGCCCTCATCAGGTGTGGCCTATCATCATCTCGCACCCTTATCACGATTGGCGTAGCATCATCTCACGCCCTCATCAGGTTTGGCCTTCCATCATCTCGAGTCATCAGATTTGGCCTACCATCATCTCACACCCTCTCCAGGTTTGGCCTGCCATCATCTCGCGCCCTCATCAGATTTGGCGTACCCTTATCTCGCGCCCTCATCAGGTTTGGCCTATCATCATTTCATGCCCTCATCAGGTTTGTCGTACCATCATCTCGCAGACTCATCAGGTTTGGCCTACCATCATCTCACGTCCTCATCAGGTTTGGAATACGATCATCTAGCGTCATCTTGAGGTTTGGCCTACCATCATCTTCCACCCTCACCAGGTTTGGCCCACCATCATCTTGTGCTTTCATCAGAATTGCACTATCATCATCTCGCGCCCTCATCAAATTTGGCCAATCATCATCTCGCGCCATCATCACGTTCGGCCTATTATCTCGCGACTACTTCAGGTTTGGCCTACAATCATCAAGCGCCCTCATCAGATTTGGCCTACCATCATCTCGCACCCTCAACAGATTTGACGTAGCTTTATCTCGCGCCCTCATCAGGTTTGGCCTAACATCATCTCACGTATTCATCATGTTGGGCATTCCATCATCTCGCACCCTCATCAGGTTGGGCCCACCATTATATCGTGCCCTCATCAGATTTGGCGTACCCTTATCTCGCGCCCTCATCAGTCTTGGCCTATCATCATCTCACGCCCTCATCAGGTTTGGCGTACCATCATCTCGTGCCCTCTTCCGGTTTGGCCTACCATCTACTAGTGCCCTCTTCAGAATTGGCGTACCTTTATCTCGCGCCCTCATTAGGTTTGGTCTACCATAATCTCACGCCCTCATCAGGTTTGGCCTTCTATCATCTCGCGGCCTTATCATATTTGGCCTATCATTATCTCGAACGCTCATCAGGTTAGGCCTACCATCATGTCACGTCCTCATGAGGTTTGGCCAATCATCATCTCGCACCCTAATGAGGTTTGGCCTATCATCTTCTCGCGCCCTCATCTGGATTGGCCTAACATAATCTCACACCCTCATCAGCTTTGGCCTTCCATCATCTTGCGGACTCATCAGGTTTGGCCTACCATCATCTCACATCCTCATCAGGTTTGGCCAATAATCTTGCGCCCTTATCAGATTTGGTATAGCTTTTTCTCGCGCCCTCATCAGGTTTGGCCTACCATCATCTTTCGCACTCATCAGGTTGGGCATTCCATCATTTCACGCCCTCATCAGGTTTGGTCTATCATCATCTCACGCCCTCATCAGGATTGATCTACCATCCTTTCTCAGCCTCCTCAAGTTTGACCTACCCTCATCTTGCACTCACATTAGTTTTGGCCTACCATCATATCGCGCCCTGATCATTTTTTTGGCCTACCATCATCTCGCACCTTCATCAGGTTTGGCTTATCATCATCATCTCAGGTTTGGCGTATCATTCTTGTGCCCCATCAGGTTTGATTTATCATCATCTCGCACCTTCATCAGATTTGGCCTATCATCATCTCGCGACCTCATTAGGTTTGGTTTATTATCATTTCCCGCCTCATCAGGTTTAGACTATCAACATCTTGCGCCCTCATCAGGTTTAGCCTACTATCATCTCAGGTATGGCCTATCATCATCTCGCACCCTCACCAGGTTTGGCCCAACATCATCTTTTGCCTTCATCAGGTTTGGCCTATCATCATCTCGATCCCTCATCAGATTTGGCCTACCATCATCTCGTGCCCTCATCAGGTTTGGCCAATCATCATCTCGCGCCCTCATCACGTTTGGCCTATCATCTCGCTCCCTTATAAGGTTTGGCCTATCATCATCTCAAGCCCTCTTTAGGTTTGTCCTACCATCATCTCGCGCCCTCATCAGATTTGGTGTAGCTTTATCTCGCACCCTCATTAGGTTTGGCCTAACATCATCTCACGAATTCATCAGGTTGGGCATTCAATCATCTCATGCCCTTATCAGGTTTCGCCTATCATCATTTCGCTACTTCATCAGGTTTAGCCTATCATCATCTCACACCCTCATCAGGTGTGGCCAATCATCATCTCGAGACCTCACCAGATTTGGGCTACCATCATCTCACACCCTCACCAGGTTTGGCCCACCATCATCTTGTGCCTTCATCAGGTTTGGACTATCATCATCTCACGCCCTCATCAGGTTTTGCCTATCATCATCTCGATTCCTCATCAGATTTGGCCTACTATCATCTCGCGCCCTCATCAAATTTGGCCAATCATCATCTCGCGCCCTCATTACGTTTGGCCTATTATCTCGCAACTACTTCAGGCTTGGCCTACCATCATCTAGCGCCCTCATCAGATTTGGCCTACCATCATCTCGCGCCCTCTTCAGATTTGGCGTAGCCTTATCTCGCGCCCTCATCAGGTTTGGCCTAACATCATCTCACTTACTCATCATGTTGGGCATTCCATCATCTCACGCCTTCATCATATTTGGCGGACCCTTATCTCGTGCCCTCATCAGTTTTGGCCTATCATCATCTCAAGTCCTCATCAGGTTTTGCCTTCCATTATATCGCACCCTCATCAGGTTTGGCATACCATCATCTCACGTCATCTCAGGTTTGGCCTACTATCATCTCGCACCCTCACCAAGTTTGGTCCACCATCATCTTGTGCCTTCATCAGGTTTGGACTATCTCACGCCATCATCAGGTTTGGCCATTCATCATCTCGTGCCCTCATCACGTTTGGCCTATTATCTCGCGACTACTTCAGGTTTGGTCTACCATCATCTAGCTCCCTCATCAGATTTGGCCTACCATCATCTCGCACCCTCATCAGATTTGGCATAGCTTTATCTGGCGCCCTCATCAGGTTTGGCCTAACATCATCTCAAGACCTCATCATGGCTGGCCTACCATAATCTCGTGCCTTCATCAAGTTTGGCCTACCATCATCTCGCGCATTCTTCAGGTTGGGCCTATCATCATCTCGAGCCCTCATCAGGTTTAACCTATTATCATCTCAGGTATGGCCTATCTTCATCTCGTGCTCTCATCAGGTTTGGCCCATCATCATCTCACACCCTCACCAGGTTTGGCCCACCATCATCTTGTGCCTTCATCAGGTTTGGACTATCATCATATCGCGCCCTCATCAGGTTTGGCCTATCATCATCTCGCACCGTCATCAGATTTGGCGTAGCTTTATCTCGCGCCCTCATCAGGTTTGGCCTAACATCATCTCTTTTACTCATCATGTTGGGCATTCCATCATCTCGCACCCTCACCAGGTTTGGCCCACCATCATCTTGTGCCTTCATCAGGTTTGGACTATCATCACCTCGCACCCTCATCAGGTTTGGCCTATCATCTCGCGCCCTTATAAGGTTTGGCCTACCATCATCTCGAGCCCTCTTTTGGTTTGTCCTAACATCGTCCCACGAATTCATCAGGTTGGGCATTCCATCATCTCACGCCCTTATCAGCTTTGGCCTATCATCATTTCGCGACCTCATCAGGTTTAGCCTATCACCATCTCGCACCCTCATCAAGTGTGGCCAATCATTATCTCGAGCCCTCACCAGATTTGGCCTATCATCATTTCGCGCGCTCATCAGGTGTGGCCTATCATCATCTCGCACCCTAATCGTGATTGGCCTACCATCATCTCGCGCCCTCATCAGATTTGGCGTACCCTTATCTCGCGCCCTCATCAGGTTTGGCCTATCATCATCTCACGCACTCATCAGGTTTTGTCTTCCATTATCTCGCTCCCTCATCAGGTTTGGCATACCATCATCTTACGTCATCATCAGGTTGAGCCTACCATCATCTCTCACCCTCACCAGGTTTGGCCCACCATCATCTTGTGCCTTCATCAGGTTTGGACTATCTTCATCTCGCACCCTCATGATGTTTGCCCTATCATCATCTCGATCCCTCATCAGATTTGGCCTACCATCATCTAGCGTCCTCATCAGATTTGGCCTACCATCATCTCGTGCCCTCATCAGGTTTGGCCTATCATCACCTCGTGGACTCATCAGGTTTGGCCAACCATCATCTCAAGCCCTCATCAGTATTGGTCTACCTTCCTTTCTCACCTTCCTCAAGTTTGGCCTACCCTCATCTTGCACTCACATCAGATTTGGCCTACCATCATATCGCGCCCTGATCAGTTTTTTGGCCTACCATCATCTCGCTCCCTCATCAGGTTTGGCCTATCATCATCTTAGGTATGGCGTATCATTCTTGTGCACCGTCAGGTTTGATTTATCATCATCTTGCACCTTCATCAGATTTGGCCTATCATCATCTCGCGACCTCATCAGGTTTGACTTATTATCATTTCCCGCCTCATCAGGTTTGGAATATCAACATCTCACGCTTTCATCAGGTTTGGCCAAACATCATCACAAGCCCTCATCATGGCTGGCCTACCTTGATCTCGTGCCTTCATCAAGTTTGGCCTACCATCATCTCGCGCATTCTTCAGGTTGGGCCTATCATCATCTCGAGCCCTCATCAGGTTTAACCTATTATCATCTCAGGTATGGCCTATCTTCATCTCGTACTCTCATCAGATTTGGCCCATCATCATCTCACACCCTCACCAGGTTTGGCCCACCATCGTCTTGTGCCTTCATCAGGTTTGGACTATCATCATCGCGCACCCTCATCAGGTTTGGCCTATCATCTCACGCGCTTATAAGGTTTGGCCTACCATCATCTCGAGCCCTCTTTTGGTTTGTCCTAACATCGCCTCACGAATTCATCAGGTTGGGCATTCCATCATCTCACGCCCTTATCAGCTGTGGCCTATCATCATTTCGCGCCCTCATCAGGTGTGGCCTATCATCATCTCGCACTATATTCATGATTGGCCTAACATCATCTCACGCCCTCATCAGGTTTGGCCTTCCATCACCTCGAGTCATCAGGTTTGGCCTACCATCATCTCGCGCCCTCATCAGATTTGGCATACCCTTATCTCGCGCCCTCATCAGATTTGGCATACCCTTATCTCGCGCCCTCATCAGGTTTGGCCTATCATCATCTCACGCACTCATCAGGTTTTGCCTTCCATTATCTCGCGCCCTCATCAGGTTTGGCATACCATCATCTTGCGTCATCTTCAGGTTGGGCCTACCATCATCTCTCACCCTCACCAGGATTGGCCCACCATCATCTCGCGCCCTCATCAGGTTTGGCCTATCATCATCTCGATCCCTCATCAGATTTGGCCTACCATCATCTCGCGCCCTCATCAAATTTGTCCAATCATCATCTCGAGCCCTCATCAGGTTTAACCTATTATCATCTCAGGTATGGCCTATCTTCATCTCGTGCTCTCATCAGGTTTGGCCCATCATCATCTCACAACCTCACCAGGTTTGGCCTACCATCATCTTGTGCCTTCATCAGGTTTGGACTATCATCATCTCGCACCCTCATCAGGTTTGGCCTATCATCTCGCGCCCTTATAAGGTTTGGCCTACCATCATCTTGAGCCCTCTTTTGGTTTGTCCTAACATCGTCTCACGAATTCATCAGGTTGGGCATTCCATCATCTTATGCCCTTATCATCTTTGGCCTACCATCCTTTTGCGACCTCATCAGGTTTAGCCTATCACCATCTCGCACCCTCATCAAGTGTGGCCAATCGTTATCTCGAGCCCTCACCAGATTTGGCCTATCATCATTTCGCGCCCTCATCAGGTTTGGCCTTCCATCACCTCGAGTCATCAGATTTTGCCTACAATCATCTCACACCCTCATCAGGTTTGGCCTAGCTTCATCTCGCGCCCTCATCAGATTTGGCGTACCCTTATCTCGCGCCCTCATCAGGTTTGGCCTATCATCATCTCACGCTCTCATCAGGTTTTACCTTCCATTATCTCGCGCCCTCATCAGGTTTGGCATACCATCATCTTGCGTCATCTTCAGGTTGGGCCTACCATCATCTCTCACCCTCACCAGGTTTGGCCCACCATCATCTTGTGCTTTCTTCAGGTTTGGACTATCTTCATCTCGCGCCCTCATCAGATTTGGCCTATCGTCATCTCGATCCCTCATCAGATTTAGCCTACCATCATCTCGCGCCCTCATCAAATTTGTCCAATCATCATCTCGCGCCCTCATCACGTTTGGCCTATTTTCTCGCAACTACTTCAGGTTTGGCCTACCATCATCTAGCGCCCTCATCAGATTTGGCCTACCATCATCTCGCGCCCTCATCAGATTTGGCCTATCATCACCTCGTGGACTCATCAGGTTTGGCTTACCATCATCTCAAGCCCTCATCAGGATTGGTCTACCATCCTTTCTCACCCTCCTCAAGTTTGGCCTACCCTCATCTTGCACTCACATCAGATTTGGCCTACCATCATATCGCGCCCTGATCAGTTTTTTGGCCTACCATCATCTCGCTCCCTCATCAGGTTTGGACTATCATCATCTCAGGTTTGGCGTATCATTCTTGTGCCCCATCAGGTTTAATTTATCATCATCTCGCACCTTCATCAGATTTGGCCTATAATCATCTTGCGACCTCATCAGGTTTGTCTTATTATAATTTCCCGCTTCATCAGGTTTGGACTATCAGCATCTCATGCTTTCATCGAGTTTGGCCTACCATCATCTCGCGTCTTCTTCAGGTTGGGCCTATCATCATCTCGAGCCCTCATCAGGTTTAACCTATTATCATCTCAGGTATGGCCTATCTTCATCTCGTGCTCTCATCAAGTTTGGCCCACCATCATCTTGTGCCTTCATAAGGTTTGGACTATCATCCTCTTGCACCCTCATCAGGTTTGGCCTATCATCATCTCGATCCCTCATCAGATTTGGCCTACCATCATCTCGCGCCCTCATCAGGTTTGGCCAATCATCATCTCACGCCCTCATCACATTTGGCCTATCATCTCGCGCCCTTATAAGGTTTGGCCTACCATCATCTCGAGCCCTCTTTAGGTTTGACCTACCATCATCTCGCGCCCTCATCAGATTTGGCATAGCTTTATCTCGCACCCTCATTAGGTTTGGCCTAACATCATCTCACAGATTCATCAGGTTGGGCATTCCATCATCTCACGCCCTTATCAGGTTTGGCCTATCATCATTTTGCGCCCTCATCAGGTGTGGCCTATCATCATCTCGCGCCCTTATCACGATTGGCCTAACATCATCTCACGCCCTCATCAGGTTTTGCCTTCCATCATCTCGAGTCATCATCAGATTTGGCTTACCATCATCTCACACCCTCATCAGGTTTGGCCTACCATCATCTCGCGCCTTCATCAGATTTGGTGTACCCTTATCTCGCGCCCTCATCATGTTTGGTCTATCATCATCTCATGCCCTCATCAGGTTTGACCTTCCATTATCTCGTGCCCTCATCAGGTTTGGCCAATCATCATCTCGCACCCTCACCAGGTTTGGCCCACCATCATCTTGTGCCTTCATCAGGTTTGGAATATGATCAACTCGCGTCCTCATCGGGATTTGTCTATCATCATCTCGTTCCCTTATCAGGATTGGCCTAACATCATCTCACGCCCTCATCAGGTTTGGCCTTCCATCATCTCCAGTCATCATCAGATTTGGCCTACCATCATCTCACACCCTCATCAGGTTTGGCCTACCATCATCTCGCGCCCTCATGAGCTTTGGCCAATCATCTCGCGACCTTATAAGATTTGGCGAAGCTTTAGCTCATGACCTCATCAGGTTTGGCCTAACATCATCTCTCGTACTCACCAGGATGGGCATTCCATCATCTCGCGCCCTCCTCAGGTTTAATCTAGCATTATATAGCGCCCTCATCAGGTTTGGCCTATCATCATCTCGCACCGTCACCAGGTTTGGCCCACCATCATTTTGTACCTTCTTCAGCTTTGGACTATCATCATCTTGCGCCCTCATCAGATTTGGCCTATCATCAACTCGTTCACTCTTCATATTTGGCCTACCATCATCTCGCGCCCTCATCACGTTTGGCCAATCAATATCTCGCGCCCTCATCACATTTGGCCAATCATCTCGAGCCCTTATCAGGTTTAGCCTATCATCTTCTCGAGCCCTCTTCAGGTTTGTCCTACCATCATCTCTCGCCCTCATCAGATTTAGTCTATCATCATCTCGCACTCTCATCAGGTGTGGCCAATCATCATCTCGAGCCCTCACCACATTTGGTATATCATCATTTTGCACTCTCATCAAGTGTGGCCTAGCCTCACCTCGCGCCCTCATCAGGATTTGCCTATCATCATCTCGTGCCCTTATCAGGATTGGCCTAACATCATCTCACGCCTTCATCAGGTTTGGCCTTTCATGATCTTGAGCCCTCATCAGATTTTGGCTACCATCATCTCACGCCCTCATCAGGTTTGGCTTACCCTCATCTTGCGCCCTCATCAGATTTGGCGTACCCTTAACTCGCGCCCTCATCAGGTTTGGTCAAACGTCATCTCAAGCCCTCATGATGATTGGCCTAAAATCATCTCGTGCCTTCATCACGTTTGGCCTATCATCTCGCGACTACTTCAGGTTTGGCCTACCATCATCTAGCGCCCTCATCAGATTTGGCCTACCATCATCTCGCGCCCTCATCAGATTTGGCGTAGCTTTATCTCGCGCCCTCATCAGGCTTGGCGTAACATGATCTCACGTACTCATCATGTTGGTCATTCCATCATCTCACACCCTCATCAGGATTGGTCTACCATCCTTTCTCACCCTTCTCAGGTTTGACCTACCATCATATCGCGCCCAGATCAGTTTTGGCCTACCATCATCTCACACTCTCATCAGGTTTGGCCTATCATCATCTCAGATTTGACGTATCATTCTTGTGCCCCATCAGGTTTGATTTATCATCATCTCGCACCTTCATCAGATTTGGCCTATCATCATCTCGCACCCTCACCAGGTTTGGCTCACCATCATCTTGTGCCTTCATCAGGTTTGGACTATCATTATCTCGCACCCTCATCAAGTTTGGCCTATCATCATTTCGATCCCTCATCAGATTTGGCCTACCATCAACTCGCGTCCTCATAAGGTTTGGCCAATCATCATCTCGCGCCCTCATCACGTTTGGCCTATCATCTCGCGACTACTTCAGGTTTGGCCTACCATCATCTAGCGCCCTCATCAGATTTGGCCTACCATCATCTCGCGCCCTCATCAGATTTGGCGTAGCTTTATCTCGCGCCCTCATCAGGCTTGGCGTAACATGATCTCACGTACTCATCATGTTGGTCATTCCATCATCTCACACCCTCATCAGGTTGGGCCCATCATTGTATCGCGCCTTCATCAGATTTGGCCTGTCATCACCTCGCGCACTCTTCACATTTGGCCTACCATCATTTCATGCCCTAATCAGGTTTGGCCTATCATTATCTCGCGCCCTCATCAGGTGTGGCCTATCATCACGTCGCGCCATCATCAAGATTTGCCTATCATCACCTCGTGCCCTTATCAGGATAGACCTAACATCATCTCATGCCCTCATCAGGTTTGGCCTTCCATCATCTCGCATGTTCATCAGGTTTGGCCTTAAATCATCTCGCAGCCTCATGAGGTTTGGCATATCATAATCTTGAACCCTCATCAGGTTTGACCTACCATGATCTCACGCCCTCATGAGGTTCGGCCAATCATCATCTCACGACAACATCAGGTTTGGCCTTCCATCATCTCGCATGTTCATCAAGTTTGGCCTACCATCATCTCGCGCCTTCTTCAGGTTGGGCCTATCATCATCTCGAGCCCTCATCAGGTTTAGCGTATTATCATCTCAGGTATGGCCTTATCTTCATCTCAGGCCAAACCTGATGAGAGCGCGAGATGATGATAGGCCAAACCTGATGAGGGCACGAGATAAAGGCACGCCAAATATGATGAGGGCACTAGTAGATGGTAGGCCAAACCTGAAGAGGGCTCGAGATGATGATAGGCCAAACCTGATGAGAGCGCAACATCTAGAGCCCTCTTCAGGTTTGGCCTACCATCTACTAGTGCCCTCATCTGATTTGGCGTGCCTTTATCTCGCGCCCTCATCAGGTTTGGCCTACCATCATCTCGAGCCCCCCTCAGGTTTGGCCTACCATCATCTCGCGCCCTTATCAGGTTTGGCCAATCATCTCGCGCCCTCATCAGGTTTGGTTTAACATCATCTCTCATACTCATCAGGTTGGGCATTCCATCATCTCACGCCCTCAACAGGATTGGTCTACCATCCTTTCTCACCCTTCTCAGGTTTGGCCTACCATCATCTTGCACTCACATCAGATTTGGCCTACCATCATATCGCGCCCAGATCAGTTTTGGCCTACCATCATCTCACACTCTCATCAGGTTTGGCCTATCATCATCTCAGATTTGACGTATCATTCTTGTGCCCCATCAGGTTTGATTTATCATCATTTCGCACCTTCATCAGATTTGGCCTATCATCATCTCGTGACCTCATCAGGTTTGGCCAAACATCATCTCAAGCCCTCATCATGATTGGCCTACCATCATCTCATGCCTTCATCAAATTTGGCCTACCATCATCTCACACCTTCTTCAGGTTGGGCTTATCATCATCTAGAGCCCTCATCAGGTTTAGCCTATTATCCTCTCAGGTATGGCCTCATCTTCATCTCTCGCTCTCATCAGGTTTGGCCTATTATCATCTTGCACCCTCACCAGGTTTGGCCCACCTTCATCTTGTGCCTTCATCAGGTTTGGACTAGCATCATTTCACGCCTTCATCAGGTTTGGCCTATAATCATCTCGATCCCTCATCAGATTTGGCCTACCATCATCTCGTGCCCTCATCAGGTTTGGCCAATCATCATCTCAAGCCCTCATCACGTTTGGCCTATCATCTCGAGCCCTTATCAGGTTTGTCCTACTATCATCTCGAGCCCTCTTCAGGTTTGTCCTACCATCATCTCGCACCCTCATGAGATTTGGCGTCTCAGGTATGGCCTATCTTCATCTCGTACTCTCATCAGATTTGGCCCATCATCATCTCACACCCTCACCAGGTTTGGCCCACCATCGTCTTGTGCCTTCATCAGGTTTGGACTATCATCATCGCGCACCCTCATCAGGTTTGGCCTATCATCTCACGCGCTTATAAGGTTTGGCCTACCATCATCTCGAGCCCTCTTTTGGTTTGTCCTAACATCACCTCACGAATTCATCAGGTTGGGCATTCCATCATCTCACGCCCTTATCAGCTGTGGCCTATCATCATTTCGCGCCCTCATCAGGTGTGGCCTATCATCATCTCGCACTATATTCATGATTGGCCTAACATCATCTCACGCCCTCATCAGGTTTGGCCTTCCATCACCTCGAGTCATCAGGTTTGGCCTACCATCATCTCGCGCCCTCATCAGATTTGGCATACCCTTATCTCGCGCCCTCATCAGATTTGGCATACCCTTATCTCGCGCCCTCATCAGGTTTGGCCTATCATCATCTCACGCACTCATCAGGTTTTGCCTTCCATTATCTCGCGCCCTCATCAGGTTTGGCATACCATCATCTTGCGTCATCTTCAGGTTGGGCCTACCATCATCTCTCACCCTCACCAGGATTGGCCCACCATCATCTCGCGCCCTCATCAGGTTTGGCCTATCATCATCTCGATCCCTCATCAGATTTGGCCTACCATCATCTCGCGCCCTCATCAAATTTGTCCAATCATCATCTCGAGCCCTCATCAGGTTTAACCTATTATCATCTCAGGTATGGCCTATCTTCATCTCGTGCTCTCATCAGGTTTGGCCCATCATCATCTCACAACCTCACCAGGTTTGGCCTACCATCATCTTGTGCCTTCATCAGGTTTGGACTATCATCATCTCGCACCCTCATCAGGTTTGGCCTATCATCTCGCGCCCTTATAAGGTTTGGCCTACCATCATCTCGAGCCCTCTTTTGGTTTGTCCTAACATCGTCTCACGAATTCATCAGGTTGGGCATTCCATCATCTTATGCCCTTATCATCTTTGGCCTACCATCCTTTTGCGACCTCATCAGGTTTAGCCTATCACCATCTCGCACCCTCATCAAGTGTGGCCAATCGTTATCTCGAGCCCTCACCAGATTTGGCCTATCATCATTTCGCGCCCTCATCAGGTTTGGCCTTCCATCACCTCGAGTCATCAGATTTTGCCTACAATCATCTCACACCCTCATCAGGTTTGGCCTACCTTCATCTCGCGCCCTCATCAGATTTGGCGCACCCTTATCTCGCGCCCTCATCAGGTTTGGCCTATCATCATCTCACGCTCTCATCAGGTTTTACCTTCCATTATCTCGCGCCCTCATCAGGTTTGGCATACCATCATCTTGCGTCATCTTCAGGTTGGGCCTACCATCATCTCTCACCCTCACCAGGTTTGGCCCACCATCATCTTGTGCTTTCTTCAGGTTTGGACTATCTTCATCTCGCGCCCTCATCAGATTTGGCCTATCATCATCTCGATCCCTCATCAGATTTAGCCTACCATCATCTCGCGCCCTCATCAAATTTGTCCAATCATCATCTCGCGCCCTCATCACGTTTGGCCTATTTTCTCGCAACTACTTCAGGTTTGGCCTACCATCATCTAGCGCCCTCATCAGATTTGGCCTACCATCATCTCGCGCCCTCATCAGATTTGGCCTATCATCACCTCGTGGACTCATCAGGTTTGGCTTACCATCATCTCAAGCCCTCATCAGGATTGGTCTACCATCCTTTCTCGCCCTCCTCAAGTTTGGCCTACCCTCATCTTGCACTCACATCAGATTTGGCCTACCATCATATCGCGCCCTGATCAGTTTTTTGGCCTACCATCATCTCGCTCCCTCATCAGGTTTGGACTATCATCATCTCAGGTTTGGCGTATCATTCTTGTGCCCCATCAGGTTTAATTTATCATCATCTCGCACCTTCATCAGATTTGGCCTATAATCATCTTGCGACCTCATCAGGTTTGTCTTATTATAATTTCCCGCTTCATCAGGTTTGGACTATCAGCATCTCATGCTTTCATCGAGTTTGGCCTACCATCATCTCGCGTCTTCTTCAGGTTGGGCCTATCATCATCTCGAGCCCTCATTAGGTTTAACCTATTATCATCTCAGGTATGGCCTATCTTCATCTCGTGCTCTCATCAAGTTTGGCCCACCATCATCTTGTGCCTTCATAAGGTTTGGACTATCATCCTCTTGCACCCTCATCAGGTTTGGCCTATCATCATCTCGATCCCTCATCAGATTTGGCCTACCATCATCTCGCGCCCTCATCAGGTTTGGCCAATCATCATCTCACGCCCTCATCACGTTTGGCCTATCATCTCGCGCCCTTATAAGGTTTGGCCTACCATCATCTCGAGCCCTCTTTAGGTTTGACCTACCATCATCTCGCGCCCTCATCAGATTTGGCATAGCTTTATCTCGCACCCTCATTAGGTTTGGCCTAACATCATCTCACAGATTCATCAGGTTGGGCATTCCATCATCTCACGCCCTTATCAGGTTTGGCCTATCATCATTTTGCGCCCTCATCAGGTGTGGCCTATCATCATCTCGCGCCCTTATCACGATTGGCCTAACATCATCTCACGCCCTCATCAGGTTTTGCCTTCCATCATCTCGAGTCATCATCAGATTTGGCTTACCATCATCTCACACCCTCATCAGGTTTGGCCTACCATCATCTCGCGCCTTCATCAGATTTGGTGTACCCTTATCTCGCGCCCTCATCATGTTTGGTCTATCATCATCTCATGCCCTCATCAGGTTTGACCTTCCATTATCTCGTGCCCTCATCAGGTTTGGCCAATCATCATCTCGCACCCTCACCAGGTTTGGCCCACCATCATCTTGTGCCTTCATCAGGTTTGGAATATGATCAACTCGCGTCCTCATCGGGATTTGTCTATCATCATCTCGTTCCCTTATCAGGATTGGCCTAACATCATCTCACGCCCTCATCAGGTTTGGCCTTCCATCATCTCCAGTCATCATCAGATTTGGCCTACCATCATCTCACACCCTCATCAGGTTTGGCCTACCATCATCTCGCGCCCTCATGAGCTTTGGCCAATCATCTCGCGACCTTATAAGATTTGGCGAAGCTTTAGCTCATGACCTCATCAGGTTTGGCCTAACATCATCTCTCGTACTCACCAGGATGGGCATTCCATCATCTCGCGCCCTCCTCAGGTTTAATCTAGCATTATATAGCGCCCTCATCAGGTTTGGCCTATCATCATCTCGCACCGTCACCAGGTTTGGCCCACCATCATTTTGTACCTTCTTCAGCTTTGGACTATCATCATCTTGCGCCCTCATCAGATTTGGCCTATCATCAACTCGTTCACTCTTCATATTTGGCCTACCATCATCTCGCGCCCTCATCACGTTTGGCCAATCAATATCTCGCGCCCTCATCACATTTGGCCAATCATCTCGAGCCCTTATCAGGTTTAGCCTATCATCTTCTCGAGCCCTCTTCAGGTTTGTCCTACCATCATCTCTCGCCCTCATCAGATTTAGTCTATCATCATCTCGCACTCTCATCAGGTGTGGCCAATCATCATCTCGAGCCCTCACCACATTTGGTATATCATCATTTTGCACTCTCATCAAGTGTGGCCTAGCCTCACCTCGCGCCCTCATCAGGATTTGCCTATCATCATCTCGTGCCCTTATCAGGATTGGCCTAACATCATCTCACGCCTTCATCAGGTTTGGCCTTCCATGATCTTGAGCCCTCATCAGATTTTGGCTACCATCATCTCACGCCCTCATCAGGTTTGGCTTACCCTCATCTTGCGCCCTCATCAGATTTGGCGTACCCTTAACTCGCGCCCTCATCAGGTTTGGTCAAACGTCATCTCAAGCCCTCATGATGATTGGCCTAAAATCATCTCGTGCCTTCATCACGTTTGGCCTATCATCTCGCGACTACTTCAGGTTTGGCCTACCATCATCTAGCGCCCTCATCAGATTTGGCCTACCATCATCTCGCGCCCTCATCAGATTTGGCGTAGCTTTATCTCGCGCCCTCATCAGGCTTGGCGTAACATGATCTCACGTACTCATCATGTTGGTCATTCCATCATCTCACACCCTCATCAGGATTGGTCTACCATCCTTTCTCACCCTTCTCAGGTTTGACCTACCATCATATCGCGCCCAGATCAGTTTTGGCCTACCATCATCTCACACTCTCATCAGGTTTGGCCTATCATCATCTCAGATTTGACGTATCATTCTTGTGCCCCATCAGGTTTGATTTATCATCATCTCGCACCTTCATCAGATTTGGCCTATCATCATCTCGCACCCTCACCAGGTTTGGCCCACCATCATCTTGTGCCTTCATCAGGTTTGGACTATCATTATCTCGCACCCTCATCAAGTTTGGCCTATCATCATTTCGATCCCTCATCAGATTTGGCCTACCATCAACTCGCGTCCTCATAAGGTTTGGCCAATCATCATCTCGCGCCCTCATCACGTTTGGCCTATCATCTCGCGACTACTTCAGGTTTGGCCTACCATCATCTAGCGCCCTCATCAGATTTGGCCTACCATCATCTCGCGCCCTCATCAGATTTGGCGTAGCTTTATCTCGCGCCCTCATCAGGCTTGGCGTAACATGATCTCACGTACTCATCATGTTGGTCATTCCATCATCTCACACCCTCATCAGGTTGGGCCCATCATTGTATCGCGCCTTCATCAGATTTGGCCTGTCATCACCTCGCGCACTCTTCACATTTGGCCTACCATCATTTCATGCCCTAATCAGGTTTGGCCTATCATTATCTCGCGCCCTCATCAGGTGTGGCCTATCATCACGTCGCGCCATCATCAAGATTTGCCTATCATCACCTCGTGCCCTTATCAGGATAGACCTAACATCATCTCATGCCCTCATCAGGTTTGGCCTTCCATCATCTCGCATGTTCATCAGGTTTGGCCTTAAATCATCTCGCAGCCTCATGAGGTTTGGCATATCATAATCTTGAACCCTCATCAGGTTTGACCTACCATGATCTCACGCCCTCATGAGGTTCGGCCAATCATCATCTCACGACAACATCAGGTTTGGCCTTCCATCATCTCGCATGTTCATCAAGTTTGGCCTACCATCATCTCGCGCCTTCTTCAGGTTGGGCCTATCATCATCTCGAGCCCTCATCAGGTTTAGCGTATTATCATCTCAGGTATGGCCTTATCTTCATCTCAGGCCAAACCTGATGAGAGCGCGAGATGATGATAGGCCAAACCTGATGAGGGCACGTGATAAAGGCACGCCAAATATGATGAGGGCACTAGTAGATGGTAGGCCAAACCTGAAGAGGGCTCGAGATGATGATAGGCCAAACCTGATGAGAGCGCAACATCTAGAGCCCTCTTCAGGTTTGGCCTACCATCTACTAGTGCCCTCATCTGATTTGGCGTGCCTTTATCTCGCGCCCTCATCAGGTTTGGCCTACCATCATCTCGAGCCCCCCTCAGGTTTGGCCTACCATCATCTCGCGCCCTTATCAGGTTTGGCCAATCATCTCGCGCCCTCATCAGGTTTGGTTTAACATCATCTCTCATACTCATCAGGTTGGGCATTCCATCATCTCACGCCCTCAACAGGATTGGTCTACCATCCTTTCTCACCCTTCTCAGGTTTGGCCTACCATCATCTTGCACTCACATCAGATTTGGCCTACCATCATATCGCGCCCAGATCAGTTTTGGCCTACCATCATCTCACACTCTCATCAGGTTTGGCCTATCATCATCTCAGATTTGACGTATCATTCTTGTGCCCCATCAGGTTTGATTTATCATCATCTCGCACCTTCATCAGATTTGGCCTATCATCATCTCGTGACCTCATCAGGTTTGGCCAAACATCATCTCAAGCCCTCATCATGATTGGCCTACCATCATCTCATGCCTTCATCAAATTTGGCCTACCATCATCTCACACCTTCAGGTTGGGCTTATCATCATCTAGAGCCCTCATCAGGTTTAGCCTATTATCCTCTCAGGTATGGCCTCATCTTCATCTCTCGCTCTCATCAGGTTTGGCCTATTATCATCTTGCACCCTCACCAGGTTTGGCCCACCATCATCTTGTGCCTTCATCAGGTTTGGACTAGCATCATTTCACGCCTTCATCAGGTTTGGCCTATAATCATCTCGATCCCTCATCAGATTTGGCCTACCATCATCTCGTGCCCTCATCAGGTTTGGCCAATCATCATCTCAAGCCCTCATCACGTTTGGCCTATCATCTCGAGCCCTTATCAGGTTTGTCCTACTATCATCTCGAGCCCTCTTCAGGTTTGTCCTACCATCATCTCGCACCCTCATGAGATTTGGCGTAGCTTTATCTCGCGCCCTCATTAGGTTTGGCCTAACATCATCTCACGTACTCATCAGGTTGGGCATTCCATCATCTCACGCCCTTATCAGGTTTGGCCTATCATCATTTTGCGCCCTCATCAGGTTTAGCCTATCATCATTTCGCACCCTCATCAGGTGTGGCCAATCATCATCTCGTACCCTTACCAGTATTGGCCTAACATCATCTCACACCCTCATCAGGTTTGGCCTTCTATCATCTCAAGCCCTCATTAGATTTGGCCTACCATCATGTTATGCCCTCATCAGGTTTGGACTACCATCATCTCGCGACCTCATCAGGTTTGGCCTATCATCATCTTGCGCCCTCATTAGATTTGGCCTACCATCATCTTATGCCCTCATCAGATTTGGCATACCCTTATCTTGCGCCCTCATCAGGTTTGGCCTATCATCATCTTGCGCCCTCATCAGATTTGGCGTACCCTTATCTCGTGCTCTCATCAGGTTTGGCCTATCATCATCTCACGCCCTCATCATGTTTGGCCTTCCATCATCTCGCGCCCTCATCAGGTTTGGCATACCATCATCTCGCCTCATCTTCAGGTTTGGCCTACCATCATCACGCACCCTCACCAGGTTTGGCCCACTATCATTTTGTGCCTTCATAAGGTTTGGACTATCATCATCTCGCGCCCTCATCAGGTTTGGCCTATCATCATCTCGATCTCTCATCAGATTTGGCTTACCATCATCTAGCGCCCTTTTCAGGTTTGGCCAATCATCATCTCGCGCCCTCATCACGTTTGGCCTATCATCTCTCGCCCTTATCAGATTTGGCCTACCATCATCTCGCGCCCTCATCAGAATTGGACTACCATCATCTCGCGCCCTCATCAGATTTGGCGTAGCTTTATCTCGCACCCTCATCAGGTTTGGCCTAACATCATCTCACGTAATCATCATGTTGGGCATTCCATCATCTCGCACCCTCATCAGGTTTGGCGTACCATTATATCGCGCCCTCATCAGATTTGGCGTACCCTTATCTCGCGCCCTCACCATGTTTGGCCTAACATCATCTCGCGTACTAATTAGATTTAGCGTACCCTTCTCTGGCGTCTTCGTCAGCTTTGGCCTATCATCATCTCGCGCCCTCATCAGGTTTGGCCTAACATCATCTCACGTACTCATCAGGTTGGGCATTCTATCATCTCTAACCCTCATCAGGTTGGGCCCAGCATTATATCGCGCCCTCATCAGATTTGGCGTACCCTTATCTCGCGCTCTCATCAGGTTTGGCCTATCATCATCTCAAGCCCTCTTCAGGTTTGGCCTACCATCTACTAGTGCCCTGATCAGTTTTGGCTTACCATAATCTCGCACCCTCCTCAGGTTTGGCCTATCATCATCTCAGGTTTGACGTATAATTCTTGTGTACCATCAGGTTTGATTTATCATCATCTCGCGACCTCATCAGGTTTGGCTTATTATCATTTCCCATCCTCATCAGGTTTGGACTCTCAACATCTCGCGCCCTCATCAGGTTTGGCCAAACATCATCTCAAGCCCTCATCATGATTGGCCTATCATCTCGAGCCCTTATCAGGTTTGGCCTACTATCATCTCGAGCCCTCTTCAGGTTTGTCCTACCATCATCTCGCACCCTCATGAGATTTGGCGTACCTTTATCTCGCGCCCTCATTAGGTTTGGCCTAACATCATCTCACGTACTCATCAGGTTGGGCATTCCATCATCTCACGCCCTTATCAGGTTTGGCCTATCATCATTTTGCGCCCTCATCAGGTTTGGCCTATCATCATTTCGCACCCTCATCAGGTGTGGCCAATCATCATCTCGTACCCTTACCAGTATTGGCCTAACATCATCTCACACCCTCATCAGGTTTGGCCTTCTATCATCTCAAGCCCTCATTAGATTTGGCCTCCCATCATCTTATGCCCTCATCAGGTTTGGACTACCATCATCTCGCGACCTCATCAGATTTGGCATACCCTTATCTTGCGCCCTCATCAGGTTTGGCCTATCATCATCTTGCGCCCTCATCAGATTTGGCGTACCCTTATCTCGTGCTCTCATCAGGTTTGGCCTATCATCATCTCACGCCCTCATCAGGTTCGACCTTCCATCATCTCGCGCCCTCATCAGGTTTGGCATACCATCATCTCGCCTCATCTTCAGGTTTGGCCTACCATCATCACGCACCCTCACCAGGTTTGGCCCACTATCATCTTGTGCCATCATAAGGTTTGGACTATCATCATCTCGCGCCCTCATCAGGTTTGGCCTATCATCATCTCGATCCCTCATCAGATTTGGCCTACCATCATCTAGCGCCCTTTTCAGGTTTGGCCAATCATCATCTCGCGCCCTCATCACGTTTGGCCTATCATCTCTCGCCCTTATCAGGTTTGGCCTACCATCATCTCGTGCCCTCATCAGAATTGGACTACCATAATCTCGCGCCGTCATCAGATTTGGCGTAGCTTTATCTCGCACCCTCATCAGGTTTGGCCTAACATCATCTCATGTAATCATCATGTTGGGCATTCCATCATCTCGCACCCTCATCAGGTTTGGTGTACCATTATATCGCGCCCTCATCAGATTTGGCGTACCCTTATCTCGCGCCCTCACCATGTTTGGCCTAACATCATCTCGTGTACTAATCAGATTTAGCGTACCCTTCTCTGGCATCTTCGTCAGCTTTGGCCTATCATCATCTCGCGCCCTCATCAGGTTTGGCCTAACATCATCTCACGTACTCATCAGGTTGGGCATTCTATCATCTCTAACCCTCATCAGGTTGGGCCCAGCATTATATCGCGCCCTCATCAGATTTGGCGTACCCTTATCTCGCGCTCTCATCAGGTTTGGCCTATCATCATCTCAAGCCCTCTTCAGGTTTGGCCTACCATCTACTAGTGCCCTGATCAGTTTTGGCCTACCATAATCTCGCACCCTCCTCAGGTTTGGCCTATCATCATCTCAGGTTTGACGTATAATTCTTGTGTACCATCAGGTTTGATTTATCATCATCTCGCACCTTCATCAGATTTGGCCTATCATCATCTCGCGACCTCATCAGGTTTGGCTTATTATCATTTCCCATCCTCATCAGGTTTGGACTATGAACATCTTGCGCCCTCATCAGGTTTGGCCAAACATCATCTCAAGCCCTCATCATGATTGACCTACCAACATCTCGTGCCTTCATCAAGTTTGGCCTACCATCATCTCGCGCCTTCTTCAGGTTTAGCCTATTATCATCTCAGGTATGGCCTTATCTTCATCTCGCGCTCTCATCAGATTTGGCCTATCATCATCTTGCACCCTCACCATGTTTGGCCCACCATCATCTTGTGCCTTCATCAGGTTTGGACTATCATCATCTCGCGCCCTCATCAAGTGTGGCCTATCATCACCTCGCGCCCTCATCAGGATTTGCCTATCATCATCTCGTGCCCTTATCAGGATTGGCCTAACATCATCTCACGCCCTCATCATGTTTGGCCTTCCATCATCTTGAGTCATCATCAGATTTGGCCTTCCATCATCTCACACCCTTATCAGGTTTGGCCTACCATCATCTCGCACCCTCACCAGATTTGGCCCACCATCATGTTGTGCCTTCATCAGGTTTGGACTAGCATCATCTTGTGCCCTCATCAGGTTTGGCCTATCATCATCTCGATCCCTCATCAGATTTGGACTACCATCATCTCGCGCCCTCATCAGGTTTGGCCAATCATCATCTCGCGCCCTCATCAGATTTGGACTACCATCATCTCGAGCCCTTATCAGGTTTGGCCTACCATCATCTCGAGCCCTCTTCAGGTTTGTCCTAGCATCATCTCGTGCCCTCATCAGATTTGGCATAGCTTTATCTCGCGCCCATATTAGGTTTGGCCTAACATCATCTCACATACTCATCAGATTGGGCATTCCATCATCTCACGCCCTTATCAGGTTTGGCCTATCACCATCTCGCACCCTCATAAGGTTTGGCCAATCATCATCTCGAGCCCTCACCAGATTTGGCATATCATCATTTTGTGCCCTCATCAGGTGTGGCCTATCATCACTTCGCGCCCTCATCAGGATTTGCCTATCATCATCTCGTGCCCTTATCAGTAATGGCGTAACATCATCTCACGATCTCATCAGGTTTGACCTTCTATCAACTCGAGCCTTCATCCAATTTGGCCTACCATCATCTCCCGCCCTCATCAGATTTGGCGTACCCTTATCTTGCGCCCTCATCAGGTTTGGTTTATCATCATCTTGCGCCCTCATCAGATTTGGCTTAACCTTATCTCGTGCCCTCATCAGGTTTGGCCTATCATCATCTCACGCCCTCATCAGATTTGGACTTCCATCATCTCGCGCCCTCATCAGGTTTGGCCCACCATCATCTTGTCCCTTCATCAGGTTTGGCCTATCATCATCTCACCTCATCTTCAGGTTTCGCCCACCATCATCTCGCACCTTCACCAGATTTGGCCCACCATCATGTTGTGCCTTCATCACGTTTGGACTATCATCATTTCGCGCCCTCATCAGGTTTGGACTATCATCATCTCAATCCCTCATCAGATTTGGACTACGATCATCTTGCGCCCTCATCAGGTTTGGCCAACCATCATCTCATGCCCTCATCACATTTGGCCTATCATCTTGTGCCCTTATCAGGTTTGGCCTACCATCTTCTCGTGCCCTCATCAGAATTGGTCTACCATCATCTCGAGCCCTCATCAGATTTGGCGTAGCTTTATCTCACACCCTCATCAGGCTTGGCCTAACATCATCTCACGTACTCATCATGTTGGGCATTCCATCATCTCGCACTCTCATCAGATTTGGCGAACCCTTATCTCGTGCCCTCACCATATTTGGCCTATCATCATCTCTCGTACACATCAGATTTAGCATAGTCTTATCTCACGTCTTCATCAGTTTTGGCCTATAATCATCTCGCGCCCTCAACAGGTTTGGCCTAACATCATCTCACGTACTCATCAGATTGGGCATTCCATCATCTCGCACCCTCATCAGGTTGGGCCCACCATTATATTGCGCCCTCATCAGATTTGGCATACCCTTATCTCCCGCCCTCAGCAGGTTTGGCCTATCATCATCTCGAGCCCTCTTCAGGTTTGGACTACCATCCACTAGTGTCCTCATCAGATTTGGCTTACCTTTAGCTCATGCCCTTATCAGGTTTGGCCTACCATCATCTCGAGTTCCCCTCAGGTTTGGCCAACCATCATCTCGCGCCCTTATCAGGTTTGGCCAATCATCTCGCGCCCTCATCAGGTTTGGCCAATCATTTTGCGCCCTTATCAGATTTGGCATAGCTTTGTCTTGCGCCCTCATCAGGTTTGGCCTAACATCATCTTTCGTACTCATAAGGTTGGGAATTCCATCATCTCGTGCCCTCATCAGGTTTGGCCTAGCATTATATCGCGCCCTCATCAGGTATGGCCTGTCATCATCTCGCGCCCTCTTCAGGTTTGGCCTACCATAATTTCAAGCCCTCATCAGATTTGGCCTATCATCATCTCGCTCCCTTATCAGGTGTGGCCTATCATCACCTCGCGCCCTCATCAGGATTTGCCTATCATCACCTCGTGCCCTTATGAGAATTGGTCTAACATCATCTCACACCCTCATCAGGTTTGGCCTTCCATCATCTCGCAGGTTCATCAGGTCTGGCCTTCCATCATCTCGCGGGCTCATCAGGTTTGGCCTATCATAATCTCGAACCCTCATGAGGTTTGACCTACTATCATCTCACACGCTCATGAGGTTTGACCAATCATCATCTCGCACCCATATCAGATTTGGCCTATCATCATCTAGCGCCCTCATCAGGATTGGCCAAACACAATCTCACGCCCTCATCAGGTTTGGCCTACCATCATCTCGCAGACTCATCAGGTTTGGCCTAACATCATCTCACGCCCTCATCAGATTTGGCCAATAATCTCGCGCACTTATCACTTATGGTATAGCTTTTTCTCGTGCCCTCATCAGGCTTGGCCTAACATCATCTTTCGTACTCATCAGGTTGGGCATTCCATCATCTCGCGCCCTCATCAGGTTTGGCCTAGCATTATATCGCGCCCTCATCAAGTTTGGCCTACCATCATCTTGCATTCACATCAGATTTGGCCTACCATCATATCGCGCCCTGATCAGTTTTGGCCTGCCATCATCTCGCACCCTCATCAGGTTTGGCCTATCATCATCTCATCTCATTCTTGTGCCCCATCAGCTTTGATTTATCATCATCTCGCACCTTCATCAGATTTGGCCTATCATCATCTCGCGACCTCATCAGGTTTGGCTTATTATCATTTCCCGTCCTCATCAGGTTTGGACTATCAACTTCTCGCACCCTCATCAGGTTGGGCCAAACATCATCTCAAGCTCTTATCATGATTGGCCTACCATCATCTCGTGCCTTCATCATGTTTGGCCTACCATCATCTCGTGCCTTCTTCAGGTTGGGCCTATCATCATATCGAGCCCTCATCAGGTTTAGCCTATTATCATCTCAGGTATGACCTATTTTCATCTCGAGCTCTCATCAGGTTTGGCCTATCATCATCTCGCGCCCTCATCAGGTTTGGCCAATCATCATCTCGTGCCCTCATCACGTTTGGCCTATCATCTCGCGCCCTTATAAGGTTTGGCCTACCATCATCTTGAGCACTCTTTAGGTTTGTCCTACCATCATCTCGCATCGTCATAAGATTTGGCTTAGCTTTATCTCGCGCCCTCATTAGGTTTGGCCAAACATCATCTCACGCCCTTATCAGGTTTGGCCTATCATCATTTCGCGCCCTCATCTGGTGTGGCCAATCATCATCTCGAGCCCTCACCAGATTTGGCCTATCATAATTTCGCGCCCTCATCAGGTGTGGCCTATCATCATCTCGCGCCTTTATCATGAATGGCCTAACATCATCTCACGCCCTCATCAGGTTTGGCCTTCCATCATCTCGAGTCATCAGATTTGGCCTACCATCATCTCGCACCCTTATCAGATTTGGCATAGCATTATATCGCGCCCTCATCAGGTTTAGCCTGTCATCATCTTGCGCCCTCTTCAGGTTTGGCATACCATCATTTCGGGACATCATCAGGTTTGGCCTGTCATCATCTCTCGCCCTCATCATGTTTGGCCTATCATCATCTCGCGCCCTCATCAGGTGTGGCCTATCATCACCTCGTGTCCTTATCAGAATTGGCCTAACATCATCTCACGCCCTCATCAGGTTTGGCCTTCTATCATCTCACGGCCTCATCAGGTTTGGCCTTCCATCATCTTGTGGCCTCATCAGGTTTGGCCTATCATTATCTCAATCCCTCATCAGGTTTGGCCTATCACCATCTCGCGCCCTCATCAGGATTGGCCTAACATTATCTCACGCCCTCATCAGCTTTGGCCTACCATCATCTCACATCCTCATCAGGTTTGGCAATGATTTCGTGCCCTTATCAGCATTGGTATAGCTTTATCTCGCGCCCTCATCAGGTTTGGCCTAACATCATCTTTCGCACTCATCAGGTTGGGCATTCCATCATCTCGCGCCCTTATCAGGTTTGGCCTATCATCATCTCACGGACTCATCAGGTTTGGTCTACCATCCTTTCTCACTCTCCTCAAGTTTGGCCTACCCTCATCTTGCACTCACATCAGATTTGGCCTACCATCATATCGTGCCCTGATCAGTCTTTTGGCCTACCATCATCTCGCACCCTCTTCAGGTTTGGCCTATCATCATCTCAGGTTTGACGTATCTCTTCTTCTGCCACATCAGGTTTGATTTATCATCATCTCGCACCTTCATCAGATTTGGATTATTATCATTTCCCGCCTCATCAGGTTTGGACAAACATCATCTCAAGCCCCCATCATGATTGGCCCATCATCATGTTGTGCCTTCATCAAGTTTGGCCTACCATCATCTCACGCCTTCTTCAGGTTGGGCCTATCATCATCTCGAGCCCTCATCAGGTTTAGCCTATTATCAACTCAGGTATAGCCTATCTTCATCCCGAGCTCTCAACAGGTTTCGCCTATCATCATCTCACACCCTTACCAGGTTTGGCCCACCATCATCTTGTGCCTTCATCAGGTTTGGAAAATAATCATATCGCGCCCTCATCAGGTTTGGCCTATCATCATCTCGATCCCTCATCAGATTTTGCCTACCATCATCTCACGCCCTCATCAGGTTTGGCCAATCATCATCTCGCGCCCTCATCACGTTGGGCCTATCATCTCGCGCCCTTTTAAGGTTTGGCCTACCATCATCTCGAGCCATCTTTAGGTTTGTCCTACGATCATCTCGCGCCCTCATCTGATTTGGTGTAGCTTACCTCGCGCCCTCATTAGGTTTGGCCTAACATCATCTCACGAATTCATCAGGTTGGGCATTCCATCATCTCACGCCCTTATCAGGTTTGGCCTATAATCATTTCATGACCTCATCAGGTTTAGCCTATCATCATCTCACACCCTCATCAGGTGCGGCCAATCATCATCTCGAGCCCTCACCAGATTTGGCCTATCATCATTTCGCACCCTCATCAGGTGTGGCCTATCATCATCTCGCGCCCTTATCACGATTGGCCTAACATCATCTCACGCCCTCATAAGGTTTGGCATTCCATCATCTCGAGTCATCATCAGATTTGGCCTACCATCATCTCACACCGCCATCAGGTTTGGCCTACCATCATCTCGTGCCCTCATTAGATTTGGCTAACCCTTATCTCGTGGCCTCATCAGGTTTGGCCTATCATCATCTCAAGCCCTCATCAGATTTGGCGTACCCTTATCTCACGCCCTCATCAGGTTTGTCCTATCATCATGTCACACCCTTATCAGATTTGGCGTACCCTTATCTCACGCCCTCATCTGTTTTGGCCTATCATCATCTCACGCCCTCATCAGATTTGGCGTACCCTTATCTCGCGCCCTCATCAGGTTTGGCCTATTATCTCACGCCCTCATCAGGTTTGGCATTCCATTATCTCGCGCCCTCATCAGGTTTGGCATACCATCATCTCGTGTCATCTTCAGGTTTGGCCTACCATCATCTCGAACCCTCACGAGGTTTGGCCCACCATCATCTTGTGTCTTCATCAGGTTTGGACTATCATCATATCGCGCCCTCATCAGGTTTGGCCTATCATCATCTCGATCCCTCATCAGATTTGGCCTACCATCAACTCGCGCCCTAATCAGGTTTGGCCAATCATCATCTCGCGCCCTCATCAAGCTTGGCCTATCATCTCGCGACTACTTCAGGTTTGGCTACCATCATCTAGCCCTCTCATCAGATTTGGCCTACCATCATCTCGCACCCTCATCAGATTTGGCGTAGCTTTATCTTATGCCCTCATCAGGTTTGGCCTGTCGTCTCGCGACTACTTCAGGTGTGGCCTACCATCATCTCGCGCCCTCATCAGAATTGGCCTACCATCATCTCGCGCCCTCATCAGATTTGGCGTAGCTTGATCTCGCACCCTCATCAGGTTTGGCCTAACAACATCTCACGTACTCATCATGTTGGGAATTCCATCATCTCGCACCCTCATGAGGTTTGGCCTACCATTATATCGTGCCATCATCAGATTTGGCGTACCCTTATCTCGCGCCCTCACCAGGTTTGGCCTATCATCATCTCGCGTACTCATCAGATTTAGCGTACCCATATCTAGCGTCTTCAACAGCTTTGGCCTATCATCATCTCGCGCCCTCATCAGGTTTGGCCTATCATCTTCTCCAGCCCTCTTCAGGTTTGGCCTACCATCTACTAGTGCCCTCATCAGATTTGGCGTACCTTTATCTCGCGCCCTCATCAGGTTTGGCCTTCCTTCATCTCACACCTTCACCAGATTTGGACCACCATCATCTTGTGCCTTCATGAGGTTTGGACTACCATCATCTCGCGCCCTCATCAGGTTTGGCCAATCATCATCTCGCGCCCTCATCACGTTTGGCCTAGCATCATCTCGTGCCCTCATCAGATTTGGCGTAGGTTTATCTCGAGCCCTCATCAGGTTTGGCCTTCCTTCATCTCACACCCTTATCAGGTTTGGCCTACCATCATCTCGCACCCTCACCAGATTTGGCCCACCATCATCTTGTGCCTTCATCAGGTTTAGACTATCATCATTTCGCGCCCTCATCAGATTTAGCCTATCATCATCTCGCACCCTGATCAGGTGTGGCCAATCATCATCTTGAGCCCTCACCAGATTTGGCATATCATCATTTCGTGCCCTCATCAGGTGTGGCCTATCATCACCTTGCGCCCTCATCAGGATTTGCCTATCATCATCTCGTGCCCTTATCAGTATTGGCGTAACATCATCTCACGACCTCATCAGGTTTGGCCTTCTATCATCTCGAGCCCTCATCCGATTTGGCCTACCATCATCTCAAGCCCTCATCAGGTTTGGCCTTCCATCATCTCGCGCCCTCATCAGATTTGGCCTATGATCATCTTGCGCCCTCATCAGATTTGGCGTACCCTTATCTCACGCCCTCATCAGATTTGGCCTTCCATCATCTCGCGTCCTCATCTGGTTTGGCATACCATCATCTCACCTCATCTTCAGGTTTGGCCTACCATCATCTCGCACCCCCACCAGGTTTGGCCCACCATCATCTTGTGCCTTCATCAGGTTTGTCCTATCATCATATCGATTCCTCATCAGATTTGGACTACCATCATCTTGCGCCCTCATCAGGTTTGGCCTATCATCTCGCGCCCTTATCAGGTTTTTCCTACCATCTTCTCGCACCCTCGTCAGAATTGGCCTACCATCATCTCGCGCCTCATCAGATTTGGCGTAGCTTTATCTCGCACCCTCATCAGGTTTGGCCTAACATCATCTCACGTACTCATCATGTTGGGCATTCCATCATCTCGCACAATCATCAGGTTTGGCCTACCATTATATTGCACCCTCATCAGATTTGGCGTATCCTTATCTCTCGCCATCACCAGGTTTGGCCTATCATCATCTCGCGCCCTCATCAGGTTTCCTCTAACATCATCTCACGTACTCATCAGGTAGGGCATTTCATCATCTCGCACCCTCATTAGGTTGGGCCCACCATTATATCGCACCCTCATCAGATTTGGTATGCCCAGGTTTGGCCTATCATCATCTCGAGCCCTCTTCAGGTTTGGACTACCATCTACTAGTGCCCTCATCAGATTTGGTGTACCTTTATCTCCCGCCCTCAGCAGGTTTGGCCTACCATCATCTCGATCCCCCCTCAGGTTTGGCCTACCATCATCTCGTGCCCTTATCAGGTTTGGCCAATCATTTTGCGCCCTCATCAGGTTTGGCCAATCATTTTGCGCCCTTATCAGATTTGGCGTAGCTTTGTCTTGCGCCCTTATCATGTTTGGCCTAACATCATCTTTCATACTCATAAGGTTGGGCATTATATCGCGCCCTCATCAAATTTGGCCTGTCATCATTTTGCGCCCTCATCAGTTGTGGCCTATCTTCACCTCATGCCCTCATCAGAATTTGCCTATCATCACCTCGTGCCCTTATCAGAATTGGCCTAACATCATCTCACGCCCTCATTAGGTTTGGCCTTCCATCATCTCACAGGTTCATCAGGTTTGGCCTATCATAATTTCGAACTCTCATCAGGTTTGACCTACCATCATCTCACACGCTCATAAGGTTTGGTCAATCATCATCTCGCACCCTCATCAGATTTGGCCTATCATCATCTAGCTCCCTCATCAGGATTGGCCTAACACAATCTCACGCCCTCATCAGGTTTGATCTTCCATCATCTCGCGGACTCATCAGGTTTGGCCTACCATCATCTCACGTCCTCATCAGGTTTGGCCAATAATCTCGCGCCCTTATCAGATTTGGTATAGCTTTATCTCGTGCCCTCATCAGCTTGGCCTAACATCATCTTTCGTACTCATCAGGTTCGGCATTCCATCATCTCGCGCCCTCATCATTTTTGGCCTAGCATTATATCGCGCCCTCATCAAGTTTGGCCTGCCATCATCTTGCACTCACATCAGATTTGGCCTACTATCATATCGCGATCTGATCAGTTTTGACCTACCATCATCTCGCACCCTCATAAGGTTTGGCCTATCATCATCTCAGGTTTGGCATATCATTCTTGTGCCCCATCAGCTTTGATTTATCATCATCTCGCACCTTCATCAGATTTGGCCTATCATCATCTCGTGACCTCATCAGGTTTGGCTTATTATCATTTCCCGTCCTCATCAGGTTTGGCCAAACATCATCTCAAGCCCTCTTCATGATTGGCCTACCATCATCTCGTGCCTTCATCATGTTTGGCCTACCATCATCTCGCGCCTTCTTCAGGTTGGGCCTATCATCATCTCGAGCCCTCATCAGGTTTAGCCTATTATCATCTCAGGTATGACCTATCTTCATCTCGCGCTCTCATCAGGTTTGGACTATCATCATCTCGCGCCCTCATCAGGTTTGGTTATCATCTCGCGCCCTTATAATTTCTGGCCTACCATCATCTCGAGCTCTCTTTAGGTTTGTCCTACCATCATCTCGCACCCTCATCAGATTTGGCGTAGCTTTATCTCGTTAGGTTTGGCCTAACATCATCTCACGCCCTTATCAGGTTTGGCCTATCATCATTTCGTGACCTCATCAGGTTTAGCCTATCAACATCTTGCACCCTCATCAGGTGTGGCCAATCATCATCTCGAGCCCTCACCAGATTTGGCCTACCATCATTTTGCGCCCTCATCAGGTGTGGCCTATCATCATCTTGCACCCTTATAACGATTGGCCTAACATCATCTCACGCCCTCATCAGGTTTGGCCATCCATCATCTCGAGTCATCAGATTTGGCCTAACATCATCTCACACCCTCACCAGGTTTGGCCTACCATCATCTCGTGGCCTCATCAGGTTTCGCCTGTCATAATCTCGCGCCGTCATCAGATTTGGCTTGCCTTTATCTCGCGCCCTCATCAGGTTTGGCCTATCATCATCTCATGCCCTCATCAGGTTTGGCGTACCATCATTTCGCGGACTCATCAGGTTTGGCCTACCATCATTTCACATCCTCATCAGGTTTAGCCTACCATCATCTAGCGTCATCTTGAGGTTTGGCCTACCATCATCTCGCACCCTCACCAGGTTTGGCCCACCATCATCTTGTGCCTTCATCAGTTTGGACTATCATCATCTCGCACCCTCATCAGATTTGGCCTATCATCATCTCGATTCCTCAGCAGATATGGCCTTCCATGATCTCGCACCCTCATCAGGATTGGCCAATCATCATCTCGTGCCCTCATCACGTTTGGCCTATCATCTCGCGCCCACTTCAGGATTGGCCTACCATCATCTCGCGCCCTCATCAAAATTGGCCAATCGTCATCTCGCGTCCTCATCACGTTTGGCCAATTATCTCGCGAATACTTCAGGTTTGGCCTACCATCATCAAGCGCCCTCATCAGATTTGGCCTACCATCATCTCGCGCCCTCATCAGATTTGGCGTAGCTTTATCTCACGCCCTCATCAGGCTTGGCCTTACATCATCGTACGTACTCATCATGTTGGGCATTCCATCATCTCGCACCCTCATGAGGTTGGGCCCACCATTTATGTCGCGCCCTCATCAAAATTGTTGTACCCTTATTTCGCGCCTTCATCAGGTTTAGCCTACCATCATCTCGCGCCCTTATCAGATTTGGCGTAGCTTTATCTCGCGCTCTCATCAAGTTTGGCCTAACATCATCCTTCGCACTCATCAGGTTGGGCATTCCATCATCTCGAGCCCTCATCAGGATTGGCCTAGCATCATATTGCGCCCTCATCAGGTTTAGCCTGTCATCATCTTGCGCCCTCATCAGGTTTGGCATACCATCATCTCGCGCCCTCATCATGTTTGGCCTATCAACATCTCACGCCCTCATCAGGTGTGGCCTATCATCACCTCTTGGCCTTATCAGAATTGGCCTAACATCATTTCACGCCCTCAACAGGTTTGGCCTATCATTATTTCGATCCCTCATCAGGTTTGGCCTACCATCATCTTACGCCCTCATGAGGTTTGGCCAATCATCATCTCGCACCCTCATGAGGTTTGGCCTATCATCATCTCGCCACCTCATCACGATTGACTAAACATAATCTCACGCCTTCCTCAGCTTTGGCCTTCCCTCACCTTGCGGACTCATCAGGTTTGGCCTACCATCATCTCACATCCTCATCAGGATTGGCAATAATCTCGCGCCCTTATCAGATTTGGTATAGCTTTATCTCGCGCCCTCCTCAGGTTTGTTGTACCCTTATTTTGTGCCCTCATCAGATGTGGCCTATCATAATCTCGCGCCCTCATCAGTTTTGGCGTACCCTTATCTCACGCCCTCATCAGTCTTGGCCTATCATCATCTCATGCCCTCATCAGGTTTGGCGTACCATCATCTCGTGCCCTCTTCAGGTTTGGCTTATCATCTATTAGTGCCCTCATCAGAATTGGCGAACCTTTATCTCGCGCCCTCATTAGGTTTGGTCTACCATCATCTCGAGCCTTAACCAGGTTTAGCCTACCATCATCTCGCACCCTTATCAGGTTTGGAAAATAATCTCGTGCCCTCATCAGGTTTGGACAATCATCTCGCGCCCTTATCAGATATGGCGTAGCTTTATCTCGCACCCTCGTCAGGTTTGGCCTAACATCATCCTTTGTACTCATCAGGTTGGGCATTCCATCATCTCGCGCCCTCATCAGGTTTGGCCTAGCATTATATCGCATCCTCATCAGGTTTAGCCTGTCGTCATCTTGCACCCTCTTCAGGTTTGGCATGCCATCATTTCGTGCCCTCATCAGGTTTGACCTATCATCATTTCGCGCCCTCATCATGTTTGGGGTATCATCATCTCATGCACTTATCAGGTGTGGCCTATCATCACCTCGTGCCCTTATCAGAATTGGTCTAACTTCATCTCACGCCCTCATCAGGTTTGGCCTTCTATCATCTCGCGCCCTCTTCAGGTTTGGCCTACCATCATTTCAAGCCCTCAACAGGTTTGGCCTATCATCATCTCGTGCCCTCATCAGGTGTGGCCTAACATCATCTCACCCCCTCATCAGGTTTGGCCTTCCATCATCTCGCAGGCTCATCAGGTTTGGCCTTCCATCATCTTGCGGCCTCATCAGGTTTGGCCTATCATAATCTCGAACCCTCATCAAATTTGACCTACAATGATCTCACGCCCTCATGAGGTTTAGTCAATCATCATCTCGCACCCTCATCAGAATTGGCATACCATCATCTCACGTACTCATCATGTTGGGCATTCCATCATCTCGTGCCCTCATCACATTTGGCGTAGGTTTATCTCGCACCCTCATCAGGTTTGGCCTAACATCATCTCACGTACTCATCATGTTGGGCATTCCATCATCTCGCTCGCTCATCAGTTTTGGCCTACCATTATATCGCGCCCTCATCAGATTTGGCATACCCTTATCTCACGCCCTCACCAGGTTTGGCCTATCATCATCTCGCGTACTCATCAGATTTAGCGTACCCTTATCTCGCTTCTTCATCAGCTTTGGCCTATCATCATCTCGCACCCTCATCAGGTTTGGCCTAAGATCATCTCACTTACTCATCAGGTTGGGCATTCCATCATCTCGCACCCTCATCAGGTTGGGCCCACCATTATATCGCGCCCTCATCAGATTTGGCGTACCCTTATCTCACTCCCTCATCAGGTTTGGCCTATCATCTTCTCAAGCCATCTTCAGGTTTGGCCTAACATCTACTAGTGCCCTCATCAGATTTGGCATACCTTTATCTTGCGCCCTCATCAGGTTTGGCCTACCATCATCTCGAGCCCCCCTCAGGTTTGGCCTACCATCATCTCGCGCCCTTATCAGATTTGGCCAATCATTTCGCGTCCTAATCAGATTTGGCGTAGCTTTATCTTGCACCCTCATCAGGTTTGGCCTAACATCATCTTTCATACTCATCGTGTTTGGCCTATCATCATCTCAGATTTGGCATATCATTCTTGTGCCCCATCAGGTTTGATTTATCATCATCTCGCACCTTCATCAGATTTGGCCTATCATCATCTCGTGACCTCATCAGGTTTGGCTTATTATCATTTCCCGTACTCATCAGGTTTGGACTATCAACTTCGCGCGCCCTCATCAGGTTTGTTCAAACATCATCTCACGTACTCATCAGGTTGGGCATTCGATCATCTCAAGTCCTCATCATGATTGGCCTACCATCATCTCGTGCCTTCATCATGTTTGGCCTACCATCATCTCGCGCCTACTTCAGGTTGGGCCTATCATCATCTCGAGCCCTCATCAGGTTTATCCTATTATCATCTCAGGTATGACCTATCTTCCTCTCACGCCCTCATCAGGTTTGGCCTAGCATTATATCGAGCCCTCATCAGGTTTAGCCTGTCATCATCTTGCACCCTCTTCAGGTTTGGCATACCATCATTTCGTGCCGTCATCAGGTTTGGCCTATCATCATCTCGTGCCCTCTTCAGGTTTGGCCTACCATCATTTCAAGCCCTCATCAGGTTTGGCCTATCATCATCTCGCAGGTTCATCAGGTTTGGCCTTCCATCATCTCGCGGCCTCATCAGGTTTGGCCTATCATAATCTCGTAACCCTCATCAGGTTTGACCTACCATGATCTCACGCCCTCATGAGATTTGGCCAATCATCATCTCGCACCCTCATCAGAATTGGCCTACCATCATCTCGCGCCCTCATCAGATTTGGCGTAGGTTTATCTTGCACCTTCATCAGGTTTGGCCGAACATCATCTCACGTACTCATCATGTTGGGCATTCCATCATCTCGCAACCTCATCAGGTTTGGCCTACCATTATATCGCGCCCTCATCAGAAATGGCGTACCCTTATCTCGTGCCCTCACCAGGTTTGTCCTATCATCATCTCGCGTACTCATCAGATTTAGCATATCCTTATCTCGCATCTTCTTCAGCTTTGGCCTATCATCATCTCGCGCCCTCATCAGGTTTGGCCTAACATCATCTCACGTACTCATCAGGTTGGGCATTCCATCATCTCGCACCCTCATCAGGTTGGGCCGACCATTATATTGTGCCCTCATCAGGTTTGGCGTACCCTTATCTCGCACCCTCATCAGGTTTGGCCTATCATAATCTCAAACCCTCATCAGGTTTGACCTACCATGATCTCACGCCCTCATGAGGTTTGGCCAATCATCATCTTGCACACTCATCAGAATTGGCCTACCATCATCTCGCACCCTCATCAGGTTTGGCCTAACATCATCTCACGTACTCATCATGTTGGGCATTCCATCATCTCGCTCCCTCATCAGGTTTGGCCTACCATTATATCGCGCCCTCATCAGATTTGGCGTACCCTTATCTCGCGCCCTCGCCAGGATTGGCCTATCATCATCTCGCGTACTCATCCGATTTTGCGTACCCTTATCTCGCACCCTCATCAGGTTTGGCCTATCATCTTCTCGAGCAATCTTCAGGTTTGGCCTACCATCTACTAGTGCCCTCATCAGATTTGGCGCACCTTTATCTCTAGCCCTCATCCGGTTTGGCCTACCATCATCTCGAGACCCCCTCAGGTTTGTCCTACCATCATCTCGCGTCCTTATCAGGTTCGGCCAATCATTTTGCGCCCTTATCAGATTTGGTGTAGCTTTATCTTGCGCCCTCATCAGGTTTGGCCTAACATCATCTTTCGTACTCATCAGGTTGGGCATTCCATCATCTCTCGCCCTCATCAGGTTTGGCCTAACGTTATATTGCGCCCTCATCAGGTTTGGCCTGTCATCATCTCGCGCCCTCTTCAGGTTTGGCCTATCATCATCTCAGATTTGGCATATCATTCTTGTGCCCCATCAGATTTGGCCTATCATCATCTCGTGACCTCATCAGGTTTGGCTTATTATCATTTCCCGTCATCATCAGGCTTGGACTATCAACATCTCGCGCCCTCATCAGGTTTGGCCAAACATCATCTCAAGCCCTCATCATGTTTGGCCTACCATCATCTCGCGTCTTCTTCAGGTTGGGCCTATCTTCATCTCGTCCCCTCATCAGGTTTGGCCAAGCATTATATCGCGCCCTCATCAGGTTTAGCCTGTCATCATCTTGCGCCCTCTTCAGGTTTGACATACCATCATTTCGTGTCCTCATCAGGTTTGGCCTATCATCATCTCACGCCCTCATCATGTTTGGCCTATCATCATCTCACGCCCTCATCAGGTGTGGCCTATCATCACCTCATGCCCTTATCAGAATTGGCCTAACATCATCTCACGCCCTCATCAGGTTTGGCCTTCTATCTTCTCGCGCCCTCTTCAGGTTTGGCCTACCATCATTTCAAGCCCTTATCAGGTTTGGCCTATCATCATCTCGCGCCCTCATCAGGTGTGGCCTAACATCACCTCGCGCCCCCATCAGGATTTGCCTATCATCATCTCGTGCCCTTATCAGTATTGGCGTAACATCATCTCACGCCCTCATCAGGTTTGGCCTTCTATTATCTTGAGCCCTCATCAGATTTGGCCTACCATCATCTCACGCCCTCATCAAGTTTGGCCTGCTATCATCTCGCGCCTTCATCAGGTTTGGATTATCATTATCTCGCGCCCTCATCAGGTTTGGCCTATCATCATCTCGATCCCTCATCAGATTTGGCCTACCATCATCTCGCGCCCTCATCAGGTTTGGCTAATCATCATCTCACGTCCTCATCACGTTTGGCCTATCATCTCGCGCCCTTATCAGGTTTGGCCTACCATCTTCTCACGCCCTCATCAGAATTGGCCTACCATCATCTCGCGCCCTCATCAGATTTGGCGTAGCTTGATTTCGCACCCTCATCAGGTTTGGCCTAACATCATCTCACATACTCGTCATGTTGGGCATTCCATCATCTCGCACCCTCATCAGGTTTGGCCTACCATTATATCGCGCCCTTATCAGATTTGGCGTACACTTATCTCGTGCCCTCACGAGGTTTGGCCTATCATCATCTCGCGTACTCATCAGATTTAGCGTACCCTTATCTCACGTCTTCATCAGCTTTGGCCTATCATCATCTGGCGCCCTCATCAGGTTAGGCCTAACATCATCTCACGTACTCATCAGGTTGGGCATTCCATCATCTCGCACCCTCATCAGGATGGGCTCAAAATTATATCGCTCCCTCATCAGATTTGGCATACCCTTATCTCCCGCCCTCATCAGGTTTAGCCTATCATCATCTCGAGCCCTCCTCACATTTGGACTACCATCTACTAGTGCCCTTATCAGATTTGGCGTACCTTTATCTCGCGCCCTCATCAGGTTTGGCCTACCATCATCGCGCGCCCTTATTAGGTTTGGCCAATCATCTCGTGCCCTCATCAGGTTTGGCCACTCATATTGTGCCCTTATCAGATTTGGTGTAGCTTTGTCTTGCGCCCTCATCAGGTTTGGCCTAACATCATCATTCGTACTCATCAGGTTTGGCCTTCCATCATCTCACGGGTTCATCAGGTTTGGCCTTCCATCATCTCGCGGCCTCATCAGGTTTGGCCTATCATAATCTCAAACCCACATCATGTTTGACCTACCATCATCTCACGCCATCAAGAGGTTTGGCCAATCATGATCTCGCACCCTCGTCACGTTTGGCCTATCATCATCTAGCGCCCTCATCAGGATTGGCCTAACATAATCTCACGCCCTCATCAGGTTTGACCTTCCATCATCTCGCGCCCTCATCAGGCTTGGCCTGTCATCATCTCACACCCTCCTCAGGTTTGGCCTACTATCATTTCAAGCCCTCATCAGGTTTGGCCTATCATCTCGCGCCCTCATCACGTGTGGCCTATCATCACCCCGTGCCCTCATCAGGATTTGCCTATCATCACCTCGTGCCATTATCAGGATTGGCCTAACATCATCTCACGCCCTCATCAGGTTTGGCCTTCCATCATCTCACAGGTTCATCAGGTTTGGCCTTCCATCATCTCACGGCCTCATCAGGTTTGGACTATCATAATCTCGAACCCTCATCAGGTTTGACCTACCATCATCTCACGCCATCAAGAGGTTTGGCCAATCATCATCTCGCACCCTCATCAGGTTTATCCTATCATCATCTAGCGCCCTCATCAGGATTGGCCTAACATAATCTCACGCCCTCATCAGGTTTGACCTTCCATCATCTCGCAGACTCATCAGGTTTCACCTACCATCATCTCACGCCCTCATCAGGTTTGGCCAATAATCTCGTGCCCTTATCAGATTTGGTATAGCTTTATCTCGTGCCCTCATCAGGCTTGGCCTAACATCATCTTTCGTAGTCATCAGGTTGGGCATTCCATCATCTCTGGCCCTCATCAGGTTTGGCCTACCATCATCTTGCACGCACATCAGATTTGGCCTACCATCATATCACGCCAATCAGTTTTGGCCTACCATCATCTCGCACCCTCATCAGGTTTGGCCTATTATCATCTCAGGTTTGGCATATCATTCTTGTGCCCCATCAGCTTTGATTTATCATCATCTCGTGACCTCATCAGGTTTTGCTTATTATCATTTCCGTCCTCATCAGGTTTGGACTATGAACATTTCGCACCCTCATCAGGTTTGGCCAAACATCATCTCAAGCCCTCATCATGATTGGCCTACCATTATCTCGTGCCTTCATCATGTTTGGCCTACCATCATCTCGAGTCCTCTTTAGGTTTGTCCTACCGTCATCTCGCGCCCTCATCAGATTTGGCGCAGCTTTATATTGAGCCCTCATTAGGTGTGGCTTAACATCACGTCCTTTTCAGGTTTGGCCTATCATCATTTCGCGACCTCCTCAGGTTTAGCCTATCATCATCTTGCACCCTCATCAGGTGTGGCCAATCATCATCTCGAGCCCTCACCAGATTTGGCCTATCATCATTTTGCGCCCTCATCAGGTGTGGCCTATCATCATCTCGCGACCTTATCACGATTGGCCTAACATCATCTCACGCCCTCATCAGGTTTGGCCTTCCATCATCTCGAGTCAACAGATTTGGCGTACCCTTATCTCGCGGCCTCATCAGGTTTGGCCTATCATGATCTTGCGCCCTCATCAGATTTGGTGTACCCTTATCTCGCGCCCTCATCAGGTTTGGCGTAGAATCATCTCGCGGACTCATCAGGTTTGGCCTACCATCATCTCACATCCTCATCAGGTTTGGCATACCATCATCTAGCGTCATCTTGAGGCTTGGCCTACCATCATCTCTCACCCTCACCAGGTTTGGCCCACCATCATCTTGTGCCTTCATCAGGTTTGTACTATCATCATCTCGCATCCTCATCAGGTTTGGCCTATCATCATCCCGATCCCTCATCAGATTTCGCCTACCATGATCTCGCACCCTCATCAGGATTGGCCAATCATCATCTCGCGCCCTTGTCACGTTTGGCCTATCATCTCGCGCCCACTGCAGGTTTGGCCTACCATCATCAAGCGCCATCATCAGATTTGGCCTACCATCATCTCGCGCCCTCATCAGATTTGGAGTAGCTTTACCGCGCGCCCTCATCAGGTTTGGCCTAACATCATCTCACGTACTCATCATGTTGGCCATTCCATCATCTCGCACCCTCATCAGGTTGGGCCCACCATTATTTCGCGCCCTCATCAGATTTGTCGTACCCTTATTTCGCGCCCTCGTCAGATTTGGCCTATCATCATCTCGCGCCCTCATCAGATTTGGCGTACCCTTATCTCGCGCCCTCATCAGGTTTGGCCTATCATCATCTCACGCCCTCATCAGGTTTGGCGTACCATCATCTCGTGACCTCTTCAGGTTTGGCCCACTATCTACTAGTGCCCTCATCAGAAATGGCGTACCTTTATCTCGCGCCCTCATTAGGTTTGGTTTACCATCATCTCGAGCCTTCATCTGGTTTAGCCTACCATCATCTCGCAACCTTATCAGGTTTGGCAAATTATCTCGCACTCTCATCAGGTCTGGACAATCATCTCGCGCCCTTATCAGAGTTGGCGTAGCTTTATCTCGCGCCCTCATCAGGTTTGGCCTAACATCATCCTTTGTACTCATCAGGTTGGGCATTCCATCATCTAGCGCCCTCATCAGGTTTGGCCTAGCATTATATCGCGCCCTCATCAGGTTTAGCCTGTCATCATCTTGCGCCCTCTTCAGATTTGGCCTACCATCATTTCGAGGCCCTCATCAGGTTTAGCCTATCATCATCTCGCGCCCTCATCAGGTGTGGGCTATCATCACCTCTTGCCCTTATCAGGATTGGCCTAACATCATTTCACGCCCTCATCGGGTTTGGACTTCTATCTTCTCGTGGCCTCATCAGGTTTGGCTTTCCATCATCTTGCGGCCTCATCAGGTTTGGCCTATCATTTTCTCGAACCCAAATCAGGTTTGGCCTACCATCAGCTCACGCCCTCATGAGGTTTGGCCAATCATCATCTCGTACCCTCTTGAGGTTTGGCCTATCATCATCTCGTGCCCTTATCAGGATGGGCCTAACATAATCTCACACCCTAATCAGCTTTGGCCTTCCATCATCTCGCGGGCTCATCAGGTTTGGCCTACCATCACCTCACATCCTCATCAGGTTTGGCCAATAATCTTGCGCCCTTATCAGATTTGGTATAGCTTTATCTCGCGCCTTCATCAGGTTTGGCATTCCATCATCTCGCACCCTCATCAGGTTTGGCCTATCATCATCTCACGAACTCATCAGGTTTGGCCTACATCATCTCATGCCCTCATCAGGATTGGTCTACCATCCTTTCTCACCCTCCTCAAGTTTGGCCTACCCTCATCTTGCACTCACATCAGATTTAGCCTACCATCAGATCGCGCCGTGATCAGTTTTTTGGCCTACCATCATCTCGCACCCTCATCAGGTTTGGCCCACCATCATCTTGTGCCTTCATCAGGTTTGGACTATCATCATATTGCGCCCTCATCAGGTTTGGCATATCATCATCTCGATCCCTCATCAGATTTGGCCTACCATCATCTCGTGCCCTCATCAGGTTTGGCCAATCATCATCTCGCACCCTCATCACGATTGGTCTATCATCTCGCGCCCTTATAAGGTTTGGCCTACCATCATCTCGAGCCCTCTTTAGGTTTGTCCTACCATCATCTCGCGCCCTCATCAGGTTTGGTGTAGCTTTATCTCGCGCCCTCATTAGGTTTGGCCTAACATCATCTCACAAATTCATCAGGTTGGGCATTCCATCATCTCACGCCCTTATCAGGTTTGGCCTATCATCATTTCGCGACCTCATCAGGTTTAGCCTATCATCATCTTACACCCTCATTAGGTGTGGCCTATCATCATTTCGCGCCCTCATCAGTTGTGGGCTATCATCATCTCATGCCCTCATAAGGTTTGGCATTCCATCATCTCGAGTCATCATTAGATTTGGCCTACCATTATCTCACACCTTCATCAGGTTTGGCCTACCATCATCTCGCGTCCTCATTAGATTTGGCAAACCCTTATCTCGCGGCCTCATCAGGTTTGGCCTATCATCTCACGCCCTCATCAGATTTGGCGTACCCTTATCTCGCGCCCTCATCAGGTTTGGTCTCTCATCATCTCACACCCTCATTAGATTTGCCGCACCCTTATCTCCCGCCCATATCGGGATTGGCCTATCATCATCTCACACCCTCATCAGATTTGGCGTACCCTTATCTCGCACCCTCATCATGTTTGACCTATTATCTCACGCCCTCATCAGGTTTGGCCTTCCTTTATCTCGCGCCCTCATCAGGTTTGGCATACCATCATCTCGCGTCATCTTCAGGTTTGGCCTACAATCATCTCACACCCTCACCTGTTTTGGCCCACCATCATCTTGTCACTTCATCAGGTTTGGACTATCATCACCTAGCACCCTCATCAGGTTTGGCCTATCATCATATCGATCCCTCATAAGATTTGGCCCACCATCAACTCGTGCCCCCATCAGGTTTGGCCAATCATCATCTCGCGCCCTCATCACGCTTGGCCTATCATATCGCGGCTACTTCAGGTTAGGCCTACCATCATCTAGTGCTCTCATTACATTTGGCCTACCATCATCTCGCGCCCTCATCAGATTTGGCGTAGCTTTATCTCACGCCCTCAACAGGTTTAGCCTAACATCATCTCACGTACTCATCATGTTGGGCATTCCATCATCTCACACCCTCATCAGGTTGGGCCCACCATTATATTGCGCCCTCATCAGATTTGGCGTACCCTTATTTCACGCCCTCATCAGATTTGGCCTATCATCATCTCACGCCCTCATCAGGTTTGGCGTACCATCATCTCACGCCCTCTTCAGGTTTGGCCTACCATCTACTAGTGCCCTCATCAGAATTGGCATACCTTTATCTCGCGCCCTCATCAGGTTTCGCCTACCATCATCTCGCGCCCTTATCAGTTTTGGTCAATCATCTCACACCCTCATCAGGTTTGGACAATTATCCCGCGCCCTTATCAGAAATGGCGTAGCTTCATCTCGGGCCCTCATCAGGTTTGGCCTAACATCATCTTTCGTACTCATCAGGTTGGGCATTCAATCATCTCGCACCCTCATCAGGTTTGGCCTAGCATTATAACGCGCCCTCATCAGGTTTAGCCTGTCATCATCTCGCGCCCTCTTCAGGTTTGGCCTAACATCATTTCGTGCCCTCATCAGCTTTGGCCTATCATCATCTCGCGCATTCATCTGGTTTGGCCTATGATCTCGCGCCCTCATCAGGTGTGGCCTAACATCACCTCGTGCCCTAATCAGGATTGGCTTAACATCATCTCACACCCTCATCAGGTTAGGCCTTCCATCATCTCGCGGCCTCATCAGGTTTGGCCTTCCATCATCTCGCGGCCTCATCAGGTTTGGCCTATCATAATCTCGAACCCTCATCAGGTTTGGCCTATCATCAACTTGCACACTCATCAGGATTGGCCTAACATAATCTTACGCCCTCATCAGCATTGGCCTCCCATCATCTCGCGGGCTCATCAGGTTTGGCTTACCATCATCTCACGTCCTCATCAGGTTTGGCCAATAATCTCGCGCCCTTTCAGATTTGGTATAGCTTTATCTTGGCCCTCATCAGATTTGGCCTAACATCATCTTTCGTACTCATCAGGTTGGGCATTCCATCATCTCGCGCCCTCATCAGGTTATGCCTAGCATTATATCACGCCCTCATCAGGTTTAGCCTACCATCATCTCACGCCCTTATCAGGTTTGGCCAATCATCTCACTCCCTCATCAGGTTTGGACAATTATCTCGCGCCCTTATCAGATATGGCATAGCTTTATCTCGGGCCCTCATCAGGTTTAGCCTGTCATCATCTCGCGACCTCTTCAGGTTTGGCCTACCATCATTTCGCGCCCTCATCAGGTTTGGCCTATCATCATCTCGCGCACTCATCAGGTTTGGCCTATCATTTCGCGCCCTCATCAAGTGTGGCCTATCATCACCTCGTGCCCTAATCAGGATTGGCTTAACATCATCTCACGCCCTCATCAGGTTTGGCCTTCCATCATCTTGTGGACTCATCAGGTTTGGCCTATTATAATCTCGAACCCTCATCAGGTTTGGCCTACCATCATCTCACGCCCTCATGAGGTTTGGCCAATCATCATCTCGCACCCTCATCAGGTTTGGCCTATCATCTCGCGCCCTCATCAGGATTGGCCTAACATAATCTCACGCCCTCATCAGCATTGGCCTTCCATCATCTCACGGACACATCAGGTTTGGCCTACCATCATCTCACATCCTCATCAGGTTTGGCCAATAATCTCGCACCCTTATCAGATTTGGTATAGCTTTATCTTGCACCCTCATCAGGTTTGGCCTAACATCATCTTTCGTACTCATCAGGTTGGGTATTCCATCATCTCGCGCCCTCATTAGCTTTGGCCTAGCATTATATCACGCCCTCATCAGGTTTGGCCTATCATCATCTCATGGACTCATCAAGTTTGGCCTACCATCATCTCACGCCCTCATCCGGATTGGTCTACCATCCTTTCTCACCCTCCTCAAGTTTGGCCTACCCTCATCTTGCACTCACATCAGATTGGCCTACCATCATGTTGCGCCCTGATCAGTTTTATGGCCTACCATCATCTCGCACCCTCTTCAGGTTTGGCCTATCATCATCTCAGGTTTGACGTATCATTCTTGTGCCGCATCACGTTTGATTTATCATCATCTCGCACCTTCATCAGATCTGACCTATCATCATCTCGCGACCTCATCAGGTTTGACTTATTATCATTTCCCGCCTCATCAGGTTTGGACTATCAACATCTCGCACCCTCATCAGGTTTGGCCAAACATCATCTCAAGCCCTCGTCATGATTGGCCTATCAACATGTCGTGCCTTCATCAAGATTGGCCTACCATCATCTCGCGCCTTCTTCTGGTTGGGCCTATCATCATCTCGAGCTCTCATCAGGCTTAGCCTATTATCATCTCAGGTATGGCCTATCATCATCTCGTACCCTCACCAGGTTTTGCCCACCATCAACTTGTGCCTTCATCAGGTTTGGACTATCATCATATCGCGCCCTCATCAGGTTTGGCCTATCATCATCTCGATCCCTCATCAGATTTGGCCTACCATCATCTCGCGCCCCCATCAGGTTTGGCCAATCATCATCTCGCGCCCTCATCACGTTTGGCCTATCATCTCGCTACCTTATAAGGTTTGGCCTACCATCATCTCGAGCCCTCATCAGGTTTAGCCTATTATCATCTCAGGTATGACCTATCTTCATCTCGTGCTCTCATCAGGTTTGGCCTATCATCATCTCGATCCCTCATCAGATTTGGCCTACTACCATCTTGCGCCCTCATCAGGTTTTGTCAATCATCATCTCGTGCCCTCATCACGTTTGGCCTATCATCTCGCGCTCTTATAAGGTTTGGCCTACCATCATCTCGAGCCCTCTTTAGGTTTCTCCTAACATCATCTCACGAATTCATCAGGTTGGGCATTCCATCATCTCACGCCCTTATCAGGTTTGGCCGATCATCATTTCGCGACCTCATCAGGATTAGCCTATCATCATTTCGCGCCCTCATCAGGTGTGGCCTATCACCATCTCGCACCCTTATCACGATTGGCCTAACATCATCTCACGCCCTCATCAGGTTTGGCCTTCCATCATCTCGAGTCATCATATTTGGGCTACGATCATCTCACACCCACATCAGGTTTGGCCTACCATCATCTCGCGCCCTCATCAGATTTGGCATACCCTTATCTCACGGCCTCATCGGATTTGGCCTATCATCCTCTCGCTCCCTTATCAGATTTTGTGTACCCTTATCTCGCGCCCTCATTAGGTTTGGTCTATCATCATCTCACACCCTCATCAGGTTTTGCCTTCCATTAATTCGCGACCTCATCAGGTTTGGCATACCATCATCTCACGTCATCTTCAGGTTTGGCCTACCATCATTTCGCACCCTCTCCAGGTTTGGCCCACCATCATCTTGTGCGTTCATCAGGTTTGGCCTATCATCATCTCGATCCCATATCAGATTTGGCCTACCATCATCCAGCGCCCTCATCAAATTTGGCCAATCATCATCTCGCGCCCTCATCACGTTCAGCCTATTATCTCGCGACTACATCAGGTTTGGCCTACCATCATCTAGTGCCCTCATTAGATTTGGCCTACCATCATCTTGCGCCCTCATCAGATTTGGTGTACCCTTATCTCGCACCCTCATCAGGTTTGGCCTATCATCATCTCACGCCCTCTTCAGGTTTTGCCTTCCATTATCTCGCGCCCTCATCAGGTTTGGCATACCATCTTCTTGTGTCATATTCAGTTTTGGCCTACCATCATCTCGCACCCTCACCAGGTTTGGACCACCATCATCTTGTGCCTTCATCAGGTTTGGACTATCATCATCTCGCGCCCTCATCAGGTTTGGCCTATCATCATCTCAATACCTCATCAGATTTGGCCTACCATCATCTCACTCCCTCATCAGATTTGGCGTAGCTTTATGTCGCGCCCTCATCACGTTTGGCCTAACATCATCTCACTTACTCATCACGTTGGGCGTTCCATCATCTCACACCGTCATCAGGTTGGGCCCACCATTATATTGCGCCCTCATCAGATTTGGCGTACCCTTATTTTGCGCCCTCATCAGTTTTGGCCTATCATCATCTGACGCCCTCATCAGGTTTGGCGTACTATTATCTCGCGCCCTCTTCAGGTTTGGCCTGCCATCTACTAGTGCCATGATCAGAATTGCCATACCTTTATCTCGCGCCCTCATTAGATTTGGCCTACCATCATCTCAAGCCTTCATCAGGTTTAGCCTACCATCATCTCTCGCCCTTATCAGGTTTGGCCAATCATCTCACGCCCTCATCAGGTTTGGAGAATCATCTTGCGCCCTTATCAGAATTGGCGTAACTTTATCTCGCGCCCTCATCAGGTTTGGCCTAACATCATCTTTCGTACTCATCAGGTTGGGCATTCCATCATCTCGCGCCATCATCAGGTTTCGCCTAGCATTATATCGCGGTATCATCAGGTTTAGCCTGTCATCCACTCGCGCCCTCTTCAGGTTTGGCCTACCATCATTTCGCACCCTCATCAGGTTTGACCTATCATCATCTCGCGCCCTCATCAGCTGTGGCATATCATCACCTCGTGCCCTTATCAGGATTGGCCTAACATCATCTCACGCCCTCATCAGGTTTGGCCTTCCATCATCTCACGGCCTCATCAGGTTTGGCCTATAATAATCTCGAACCCTCATCAGGTTTGGCCTACCATCATCTCACGCCCTCATGAGGTTTGGCCAATCATCATCTCGCACCCTCATCAGGTTTGGCCTATCATCATCTCGTGCCCTCATCAGGATTGGCCTAACATAATCTCACACCTCATCATGTTTGGCCTACCATCATCTCACGTCCACATCAGGTTTGGCCAATTATCTCATGCCCTTATCAGATTTGGTATAGCTTTATCTCGCGCCCTCATCAGGTTTGGCCTAACATCATCTTTCGTACTCATGAGGTTGGGCTTTCCATCATCTCGAGCCCTCTTCAGGTTTGGACTAGCATTATATCGCGCTCTCATCAGGTTTGGCCTACCATCATCTCGCGCCCTCATTAGGATTGGTCTACCATCCTTTCTTACCCTCCTCAAGTTTGGCCTACCCTCATCTTGCACTCACATCAGATTTTGCGGACCATCATTTCGCGCCCTGATCAGTTTTTTGGCCTACCATCATCTCGCTCCCTCATCATGTTTGGCCTATCATTCTTGTGCCCCATCAGGTTTGAATTATCATCATCTCGCACCTTCATCAGATTTGGCCTATCATCATCTCGCAACCTCATCAGGTTTGACTTATTATCATTTCCCGCCTCATCAGGTTTGGACTATCAACATCTCGCGCTTTCATCAGGTTTGGCCAAACATCATCTCAAGCCCTCATCATAATTGGCCTACCATCACCTCGTGCCTTCATCAAGTTTGGCCTACCATCATCTCGCGCCTTCTTCAGGTTGGGACTATCATCATCTCGAGCCCTCATCAGGTTTGGCCCACCATTATCTCACACCCTCATCAGGTTTGGCCCACCATCATCTTGTGCCTTCATAAGGTTTGGATTATCATCCTCTCATGCCCTCATCAGGTTTGGCCTATCATCATCTCGATCCCTCATCAGATTTGGCCTACCATCATCTCGCACCATCATCAGGTTTGGCCAATCATCATCTCGCGTCCTCACCATGTTTGGCCTATTATCGCACGCCCTTATAAGGTTTGGCCTACCATCATCTCGAGCCCTCTTTAGGTTTGTCCCACTATCATCTCGTGCCCTCATCAGATCTGGCGTAGCTTTATCTCGCACCCTCATTAGGATTGGCCTAACATCATCTCACGCCCTCATCAGGTTTTGCCTTCCATCATTTCTAATCATCATCAGATTTGGCCTACCATGATCTCACACCCTCATCAGGTTTGGCCTACCATCATCTCGCGCCCTCATCAGATTTGGCGTACCATTATCTCGAGCCCTCATCAGGTTTGGCCTGTCACCATCTCGCGCCCTCATCAGGTTTGGCCAATCATCTCGCGACCTTATAAGATTTGGCGTAGCTTTATCTCGCGACCTCATCAGGTTTGGCCTAACATCATCTCGCGCCCTCATCAGGTTTAGACTAGCATTATATAGCGCTCTCATTGGGTTTGGCCTATCATCATCTCGCACCGTCACCAGGTTTGGCCCACCATCATTTTGTGCCTTCATCAGCTTTGGACTATCAACATCTTGCGCCCTCATCAGGTTTGGCCTATCATAAACTCAATCCCTCATCAGATTTGGCCTACCATCATCTCGAGCCCTCTTCAAGTTTGTCCTACCATCATCTCGCACCCTCATCAGATTTAGCCTATCATCATCTCGCACCCTCATCAGGTGTGGCCAATCATCATCTCGAGCCCTCACCAGATTTGGCATATCATCATTTTGCACCCTCATCAAGTGTGGCCTATCATCACCTTGCGCCCTTATCAGGATTGGCCTAACATCATCTCACGCCCTCATCTGGTTTGGCCTTCCATCATCTCGAGCCCTCATCAGATTTTGCCTACCATCATCTAACGCCCTCATGAGGTTTGGCCTACCATAATCTCGCGCCCTCATCAGATTTGGCATACTCTTATCTCGCGCCCTCATCAGGTTTGGCCAATCATCATCTCGCGCCCTCATCATGTTTGGCCTATCATCTCGCTCCCTTATAAGGTTTGGCCTACCAACATCTCGAGCCCTCTTTAGGTTTGTCCTACCATAATCTCGTGCCCTCATCAGATTTTGTGTAGCTTTATCTCGCGCCCTCATTAGTTTTGGCCTAACATCATCTCACGAATTCATCAGGTTTGGCATTAAATCATCTCACACCCTTATCAGGTTTGGCCTATCATCATTTCGCAACCTCATCAGGTTTAGCCTATCATCATCTCACACTCTCATCAGGTTTGGCCAATCATCATCTCGAGCCCTCACCAGATTTGACCTATCATCATTTCACGCCCTCATCAGGTGTGGCCTATCATCATCTCGCGCTCTTATCACGATTGGCCTAACATCATCTCACACCCTCATAAGGTTTGGCATTCCATCATCTCGAGTCATCATCAGATTTGGCCTACCATCATCTCGCGACCTCATTAGATTTGGCTAACCCTTATCTCACGGCCTCATCAGGTTTGGCCTATCATCATCTCACACCCTCATCAGATTTGGCATACCCTTATCTTGCGCTCTCATTAGGTTTGGCCTATCATTATCTCACGCCCTCAACAGATTTTGCGTACCCTAATCTCGTGCCCTCTTCAGGTTTGGCCTACCATCATTTCGCGGCCTCATCGGGTTTGGCCTATCATCATCTCGCGGCCTCATCAGATGTGGACTATCATCACCTCGTGCCCTTATCAAGATTGGCCTAATATCATCTCATGCCCTCATCAGGTTTGGCCTTCCATCATCTCGCGACCTCATCAGGTTTGGTCTTCCATCATCTCGCGGCCTCATCAGGTTTCGCCTATCATAATCTCAAACCCTCATCAGGTTTGGCCTACCATCATCTCACGTCCTCATCAGGTTTGGCCAATAATCTCGCGCCCTTATCAGATTTGGTATAGCTTTATCTCACGCCCTCATCAGCTTTGGCCTAACATCATCTTTCGTACTCATCAGGTTGGGCATTCCATCATCTCGCGCCCTCATCAGGTTTGGCCTATCATCATCTTATGGACTCATCAGGTATGGACTACCATCATCTCACGCCCTCATCCCGATTGGTCTACCATCCTTTCTCACCCTCCTCAAGTTTGGCCTACCCTCATCTTGCACTCACATCAGATTTGGCCTACCATCATATCGCTCCCTGATCAGTTTTTTGGCCTACAATCATCGCGCTTCCTCATCAGGTTTGGCCTATCATCATCTCAGGTTTGGCGTATCATTCTTGTGCCCCATCAGGTTTGATTTATCATCATCTCGCACCTTCATCAGATGTGGCCTACCATCATCTCGCGACCTCATCAGGTTTGACCAAACATCATCTCAAGCCCTCATCATGATTGGCCTACCATCATCTCGTGCCTTCATCAAGTTTGGCCTACCATCATCTCGCGCCTTCTTCAGGTTGGGCCTATCATCATCTCGAACCCTCATCAGGTTTAGCCTATTATCATCTCAGGTATGGCCTATCTTCATCTAGTGCTCTCATCAGGTTTGGCCTATCATCATCTCGCACCCTCACCAGGTTTGGCCCACCATCATCTTGTGCCTTCATCAGGTTTGAACTATCGTCATCTCGCACCCTCATCAAGTTTGGCCTATCATAATTTCGATCCCTCATCAGATTTGGCCTCCATCAATTCGCGCCCTCATCACGTTTAGCCAGTCATCATCTCGCGCCCTCATTACGTTTGGCCTATCATCTCGCGACTACTTCAGGTTTGGCCTACCATCATCTAGCGTCTTCATCAGATTTGGCCTACCATCATCTTTCGCCCTCATCAGATTTGGCGTAGCTTTATCTCGCACCCCCATCGGGCTTGGCGTAACATCATCTCACGTACTCATCATGTTGGGCATTCCATCATATCACACTCTCATCAGGTTGGGCCCACCATTATATCACACCCTCATCAGATTTTCGTACCCTTATCTCGCGCCCTCATCAGTTTTGGCCTATCATCATCTCGTGCCTTCATCAGATTTGGTGTACCCTTATCTCGCGCCCTCATCAGTTTTGGCCTATCATCATCTCACGCCCTCATCAGGTTTGGCATACCATCATCTCGCGCCCTCTTCAGGCTTGGCCTACCATCTACTAGAGCCCTCATCAGAAGTGTCGTACTTTTATCTCACTCCCTCATTAGGTTTGGGCTATCATCATCTCGAGCCCTCATCATGTTTAGCCTACTATCATCTCGCACCCTTATCAGGTTTGGCCAATCATCTCGTGCCCTCATCAGGTTTGGCCTATCTTCATCTCGATCCCTCATCAGATTTGGCCTTACATCATCTCGTGCCCTCATCAGGTTTGGTCAATCATCATCTCGCGCCCTTATAAGGTTTGGCCTACCATCATCTTGAGCCCTCTTTAGGTTTGTCCTAACATTATCTCACGAATTCATCAGGTACATTCCACTATCTCACGCCCTTATCAGGTTTGGCCTATCATCATTTCGCGACCTCATCAGGTTTAGCCTATCATCATCTCGCACCCTCATCAGGTGTGGCCAATCATCATCTCAAGCCCTCACCAGATTTGGCCTATCATCATTTTGCGCCCTCATAAGGTGTGGCCTATAATCTTGCGCCCTTATCATGATTGGCCTAACATCATCTCACGCCCTCATCAGGTTTGGTCTTCCATCATCTCGAGTCATCAGATTTGCCCTACTATCATCTCACAACCTCATCAGGTTTGGCCCACCATCATCTTGTGCATTCATCAAGTTTGGACTATCATCATCTTGCGCCCTCATCAGGTTTTGCCTATCATCATCTCGATCCCTCATCAGATTAGGTCTACCATCATCTCGCGCCCCCATCAAATTTGGACAATCATCATCTCGCGCCCACATCACGTTTGGCCTATTATCTCGCGACTAATTCAGGTTTGGCCTACCATCATCTAGCGCCCTCATCAGATTTGGCCTACCATCATCTCGCGCCCTTATCAGATTTGTAGTAGCTTCATCTCGTGACCTCATCAGGTTTGGCCTTACATATTCTCATTTACTCAACATGTTGGGCATTCCATCATCTCGCACCCTCACCAGGTTTGGCCCACCATCATCTTGTGCCTTCATCAAGTTTGGACTATCATCATCTCACACCCTCATCATCTTTGGCCTATCATCATTTTGATCCCTCATCACACTTGGCCTACCATCAACTTGCGCCCTCATCAGGTTTGGCCAATCATCATCTCGCGCCCTCATCAGATTTGGCATAACATCATCTCACGTACTCATCATGTTGGACATTCCATCATCTCACACCCTCATCAGGTAGGTCCCACCATTATATCGCGCCCTCATCAGATTTGGCGTACCCTTATCTCGCGCCCTCATCAGTTTTGGCCTATCATTATCTCATGCCCTCATCAGGTTTTGCCTTCCATTATCTCGCGCCCTCATCAGGTTTGGCATACCATTATCTCACGTCATCTTCAGGTTTGGCCTATCATCATAACGTACCCTCACCAGATTTGGCCCACCATCATTTTGTGCCTTCATCAGGTTTGGCCTACCATCATCTCGCGCCCCCATCAAATTTGGCCAATCATCTCGCGCCCACCTCACGTTTGGCCTATTATCTCGCGACTACTTCAGGTTTGGCGTACCATCATCTAGCGCCCTCATCAGATTCGGCCTACCATCATCTCGCGCTCTCATCAGATTTGGAGTAGCTTTATCTCACGACCTCATCAGGTTTGGCCCAGCATCATCTCATTTACTCATCATGTTGGGCATTCCATCATCTCGCACCCTCACCAGGTTTGGCCCACCATCATCTTGTGCCTTCTTCAGATTTGGACTATCATCATCTCACACCCTCATCAGGTAGGGCCCACCTATATATCGCGCCCTCATCAGATTTGGCGTACCCTTATCTCTCGCCCTCATCAGTTTTGGCCTATCATCATCTCACGCCCTCATCAGATTTGGTGTACCCTTATCTCGCGCCCTCATTAGTTTTGGCCTATCATCATCTCACGCCCTCATCAGGTTTGGCATACCATCATCTCACGCCCTCTTCCAGTTTGGCCTACAATCTACTAGAGCCCTCATCAGAATTGGCGTACCTTTATCTCGCGCCCTCATTAGGTTTGACCTATCATCATCTCGAGCCCTCATCAGGTTTCGCCTACCATCATCTCGCGCCCTCATCAGATTTGGCCTAACATCATCTTACTTACTTGTCATGTTGGACATTCCGTCATCTCACACCCTCATCAGGTTGGGCCCACCATTATATCGCGCCCTCATCAGATTTGGCTTACCCTTATCTCGCGCCTTCATCAGTTTTGGCCTACCATCATCTAGCGCCCTCATCAGGTTTGGCCTACCGTCATGTCGCGCCCTCATCAGATTTGGCGTAGCTTTATCTCGTTCCCTCATCAGGTTTGGCCAAACATCATCTCACTTATTCATCATGTTGGGCATTCCATCATCTCGCGCCTTCATCAGATTTCGCGTACCCTTATCTCGCGCCCTCATCAGGTTTGGCCTATCATTATCTCATGCCCTCATCAGGTTTTGCCTTCCATTATCTCGCGCCCTCATCAGGTTTGGCATACCATTATCTCACGACATCTTCAGGTTTGGCCTATCATCATAACGTACCCTCACCAGGTTTGGCCGACCATCATTTTGTGCCTTCATCAGGTTTGGACTATCATCATCTCGCGCACTCATCAGGTTTGGCGTAGTTTTATCTCGCGCACTCATCACGTTTGGCCTAACATTATCTCACTTGCTCATCATGTAGGGCATTCCATCATCTTGCACCCTCATCCGGTTGGGCCCACCATTATATCGCGCCCTCATCAGATTTGGCGTACCCTTATTTTGCGCCCTCATCAGATTTGGCCTATCATCATCTCGCGCTCTCATCAGATTTGGCGTACCCTTATCTCAAGCCTTCTTCAGTTTTGGCCTATCATAATCTCAAGACCTCATCAGGTTTGGCGTACCATCATCTCTCGCCCACTTCAGGTTTGGCCTACCATCTACTACTGCCATCATCAGAATTGGCATGCCTTTATCTCGCGCCCTCATTAGGTTTGGTCTACCATCATCTTGCGCCCTCATCATATTTGGAGTAGCTTTATCTCGCGCCCTCATCAGGTTTGGCCTAACATCATCTCATTTACTCATTATGTTGGGCATTCCATCATCTGGTATCCTCACCAGGTTTGTCCCACCATCATCTTGTGCCTTCATCAGGTTTGGACTATCATCATCTCACACCCTCATCAGGTTTGGCCTATCATCATCTCGATCCCTCATCAGATTTAGCTTACCATCAACTCACGCCCTCATCAGGACTGGCCAATCATCATCTCGTACCCTGATCACGTTTGGCCTATCATCTCGCGACTACTTCAGGTTTGGCCTACCATCATCTATCGCCCTCATTATGTTTGGCCTACCATCATCTAGCGCCCTCATCAGATTTGGCGTAGCTTTATCTCGTGCCCTCATCAGGTTTGGCCTAACATCATATCACGTACTCATCATGTTGGGCATTCCATCATCTCAAACCTTCATTAGGTAGGGCCCACAATTATATCACGCCCTCATCAGATTTGGAGTACCCTTATCTCGCGCCCTCATCAGGTTTGGCGTACCATCATCTCACGCCCTATTCCGGTTTGGCCTACAATCTACTAGAGCCCTCATCAGAATTGGCGTACCTTTATCTCGCGCCCTCATTAGGTTTGACCTATCATCATCTTGAGCCCTCATCAGGTTTCGCCTACCATCATCTAGCACCCTTATCAGGTTTGGCCAATCATCTCGCGCTCTCATAAGGTTTGTACAATCATCTCGCGCCCTCATCAGGTTTGGCCTATCATCATCTCGATCCCTCATCAGATTTGGCCTACCATCATCTCGCGCCCTCATCAATTTGGCCTATCATCATTTCGCGCCCTCATCAGGTGTAGCCTATCATCATCTCGTGCCCTAATCACAATTGGCCTAACATCATCTCACTCCCTCATCAGGTTTGTCCTTCCATCATCTCGAGTCATCAGATTTGGCTTACCATCATCTCACAGCCTCATCAGTCTTGGCCTACCAACATCTCGCGCTCTCATCAGATTTGGCGTACCCTTATATCGTGCCCTCATCAGGTTTGGCCTATCATCATCTCACGCCCTTATCAGGATTTGCCTTCCATTATCTCGCGCCCTCATCAGGTTTGGCCCACCATCATCTTGTGCCTTCATCAGGTTTGGACTATCATCATCTCGCGCCCTCATCAGGTTTGGCCTATCATCATCTCGATCCCTCATCAGATTTGGCCTACCATCATCTCACGCCCTCATCAAATTTGGCCAATCATCATCTCGCGCCCTCATCACGTTTGGCCTCTTTTCTCACGACTACTTCAGATTTGGCCCACCAACAACTAGCACCCTCATCAGATTTGGCCTACCATCATCTCGCGCCCTCATCAGATTTGGCGAAGCTTTATCTCGCGCCCTCATCAGGTTTGGCCTAACATCATCTTACTTACTCATCATGTTGGGCATTCCATCATCTCACACCCTCATCAGGTTTGGCTCACCATTAAATCGCGCCCTCATCAGATTTGGCGTACCTTTATTTCGCGCCGTCATCAGATTTGGCCTATCATCATCTCGCGCCCTCATCAGATTTGGCGTACCCTTATCTCGCGCCTTCATCAGTTTTGGCCTACCAACATCTAGCGCCCTCATCAGGTTTGGCCTACCATCATGTCACGCCCTCATCAGATTTGGCGTAGCTTTATCTCGTCCCCTCATCAGATTTGGCCAAACATCATCTCACTTATTCATCATGTTGGGCATTCCATCATCTCGCGCCTTCATCAGATTTGGCATACCCTTATCTCGCGCCCTCATCAGGTTTGGCCTATCATTATCTCATGCCCTCATCAGGTTTTGCCTTCCATTATCTCGCGCCCTCATCAGGTTTGGCATACCATTATCTCACGTCATCTTCAGGTTTGGCCAATCATCATAACGTACCCTCACCAGGTTTGGCCCACCATCATTTTGTGCCTTCATCAGGTTTGGCCTATCATCATCTCGATCCCTCATCAGATTTGGCCTACCATCATCTCGCGCCCCCATCAAATTTTGCCAATCATCATCTCGCGCCCACATCACGTTTGGCCTATTATCTCGCGACTACTTCAGGTTTGGCCTACCATCATCTAGCGCCCTCATCAGATTCGGCCTACCATCATCTCGCGCCCTCATCAGATTTGGAGTAGCTTTATCTCACGACCTCATCAGGTTTGGCCTAGCATCATCTCATTTACTCATCATGTTTGGCATTCCATCATCTCGCACCCTCACCAGGTTTGGCCCACCATCATCTTTTGCCTTCTTCAGGTTTGGACTATCATCATCTCACACCCTCATCAGGTAGGGCCCACCATTATATTGCGCCCTCATCAGATTTGGCGTACCCTTATCTCTCACCCTCATCAGTTTTGGCCTATCATCATCTCACGCCCTCTTCAGATTTGGTGTACCCTTATCTCGCGTCCTCATTAGTTTTGGCCTATCATCTTCTCACGCCCTCATCAGGTATGGCGTACCATCATCTCGCGCCCTCTTCCGGTTTGGCCTGCAATCTACTAGAGCCTTCATCAGAATTGGCGTACCTTTATCTCGCGCCCTCATTAGGTTTGACCTATCATCATCTCGAGCCCTCATCAGGTTTCGCCTACCATCATCTCGCACCCTTATTAGGTTTGGCCAATCATCTCGCGCTCTCATAAGGTTTGTACAATCATCTCGCGCCCTCATCAGGTTTGTCCTATCATCATCTCGATCCCTCATCAGATTTGGCCTACCATCATCTCGCGCTCTCATCAGTTTGGCCTATCATCATTTCGCGCCCTCATCAGGTGTGGCCTATTATCATCTCGTGCCCTAATCACAATTGGCCTACCATCATCTCACACCCTCATCAGGCTTGGCCTACCATCATCTCACACTCTCATCACATTTGGCATACCCTTATCTCGCACCCTCATCAGGTTTGGCCTATCATCATCTCACGCCCTTATCAGGTTTTGCCTTCCATTATCTCGTGCCCTCATCAGGTTTGGCCCACCATCATCTTGTGCCTTCATCAGGTTTGGACTACCATCATCTCGCGCCCTCATCAGGTTTGGCCTATCATCATCTCGATCCCTCATGAGATTTGGCCTACCATCATCTCGCGCCCTCATCAAATTTGGCCAATCATCATCTCGCGCCCTCATCACGTTTGGCCTATTTTCTCACGACTACTTCAGGTTTGGCCTACCAACATCTAGCGCCCTCATAAGATTTGGCCTACCATCATCTCGAGCCCTCATCAGGTTTCGCCTACCATCATCTCGCACCCTTATCAGGTTTGGCCAATCATCTCGCACCCTCATCAGGTTTGTCCTATCATCATCTCGATCCCTCATCAGATTTGGCCTACCATCATCTCGCGCTCTCATCAGTTTGGCCTATCATCATTTCGCGCCCTCATCAGGTGTGGCCTATTATCATCTCGTGCCCTAATCACAATTGGCCTAACATCATCTCACGCCCTCATCAGGTTTGTCCTTCCATCTTCTCGAGTCATCAGATTTGGCCTACCATCATCTCACACCCTCATCAGGCTTGGCCTACCGTCATCTCACACTCTTATCACATTTGGCATACCCTTATCTCGCTCCCTCATCAGGTTTTGCCTTCCATTATCTCGCGCCCTCATCAGGTTTGGCCCACCATCATCTTGTGCCTTCATCAGGTTTGGACTACCATCATCTCGCGCCCTCATCAGGTTTGGCCTATCATCATCTCGATCCCTCATGAGATTTGGCCTACCATCATCTTGCGCCCTCATCAAATTTGGCCAATCATCATCTCGCGCCCTCATCACGTTTGGCCTATTTTCTCGCGACTACTTCAGGTTTGGCCTACCAACATCTAGCGCCCTCATAAGATTTGGCCTACCATCATCTCGCGCCCTCATCAGATTTGGCCTAACATCATCTTACTTACTTGTCATGTTGGACATTCCATCATCTCACACCCTCATCAGGTTGGGCCCACCATTATATCGCGCCCTCATCAGATTTGGCATACCCTTATTTTGCGCCCTCATCAGATTTGGCCTATCATCATCTCGCGCCCTCATCAGATTTGGCTTACCCTTATCTCGCGCCTTCATCAGTTTTGGCCTACCATCATCTAGCGCCCTCATCAGGTTTGGCCTATCATTATCTCATGCCCTCATCAGGTTTTGCCTTCCATTATCTCGCGCCCTCATCAGGTTTGGCATACCATTATCTCACGTCATCTTCAGGTTTGGCCTATCATCATAACGTACCCTCACCAGGTTTGGCCGACCATCATTTTGTGCCTTCATCAGGTTTAGACTATCATCATCTCGCGCACTCATCAGGTTTGGCGTAGTTTTATCTCGCGCACTCATCACATTTGGCCTAACATCATCTCACTTGCTCATCATGTAGGGCATTCCATCATCTTGCACCCTCATCCGGTTGGGCCCACCATTATATCGCGCCCTCATCAGATTTGGCGTACCCTTATTTTGCGCCCTCATCAGATTTGGCCTATCATCATCTCGCGCTCTCATGAGATTTGGCGTACCCTTATCTCGAGCCTTCTTCAGTTTTGGCCTATCATAATCTCAAGACCTCATCAGGTTTGGCGTACCATCATCTCTCGCCCACTTCAGGTTTGGCCTACCATCTACTACTGCCATCATCAGAATTGGCATGCCTTTATCTCGCGCCCTCATTAGGTTTGGTCTACCATCATCTCGCGCCCTCATCATATTTGGAGTAGATTTATCTCGCGCCCTCATCAGGTTTGGCCTAACATCATCTCATTTACTCATTATGTTGGGCATTCCATCATCTGGTATCCTCACCATGTTTGGCCCACCATCATCTTGTGCCTTCATCAGGTTTGGACTATCATCATCTCACACCCTCATCAGGTTTGGCCTATCATCATCTCGATCCCTCATCAGATTTAGCTTACCATCAACTCACGCCCTCATCAGGATTGGCCAATCAACATCTCGTACCCTCATCCCGTTTGGCCTATCATCTCGCGACTACTTCAGGTTTGGCCTACCATCATCTATCGCCCTCATCATGTTTGGCCTACCATCATCTAGCGCCCTCATCAGATTTGGCGTAGCTTTATCTCGTGCCTTCATCAGGTTTGGCCTAACATCATATCACGTACTCATCATGTTGGGCATTCCATCATCTCAAACCTTCATTAGGTAGGGCCCACAATTATATCACGCCCTCATCAGATTTGGCGTACCCTTATCTCGCGCCCTCATCAGTTTTGGCCTATCATCATCTCACGCCCTCATCAGGTTTGGCGTACCATCATCTCGCGCCTTCTTCAGGTTTGGCCTACCATCTACTAGAGCACTCATCAGAATTGGCGTACCTTTATCTCGCGCCCTCATTAGGTTTGATCTATCATCATCATGAGCCCTGAACATGTTTAGCCTACCATCATCTCGCACCCTTATCAGGTTTGGCCAATCATCTCGCGCTCTCATAAGGTTTGCAAAATCATCTCGCGCCCTCATCAGGTTTGGCCTATCATCATCTCAATCCCTCATCAGATTTGGCCTACCATCATCTCGCGCCCTCATCAGTTTGGCCTATCATCATTTTGAGCCCTCATCAGGTGACTCCTATCATCATCTCGTGCCCTAATCACAATTGGCCTAACATCATCTCATGCCCTCATCAGGTTTGGCCTACCATCAACTCGCGCCCCCATCAGATTTAGCGCACCCTTATCTCACACCCTCATCAGGTTTGGCCTATCATCATCTCGCGCCCACATCACGTTTGGCCAATTATCTCGTGACTACTTCAGATTTGGCCTACCGTCATCTCGCGCCCTCATCAGATTTGGAGTAGCTTTATCTCGCGACCTCATTAGGTTTGGCCCAACATCATCTCATTTACTCATCATGTTGGGCATTCCATCATCTCGCACCCTCACCAGGTTTGGCCCACCATCCTCTTGTGCCTTCATTAGGTTTGGCCTAACATCATCTCGATCCCTCATCACATTTGGCCTACCATCAACTCGCGCCCTCATCAGGTTTGGCCAATCAACATCTCGCGCCCTCATCACGTTTGGCCTATCATCTCGCGACTACTTCAGGTTTGGCCTACCAACCTGTGGCGCCCTCATCAGGTTTGGCATACCATCATCTAGCGCCCTCATCAGATTTGGCATAGCTTTATCTCGCGCCCTCATCAGATTTGGCCTAACATCATCTCACGTACTCATCATGTTGGGCATTCCATCATCTCACACCCTCATCAGGTAGGGCCCACCATTATATCGCGCCCTCATCAGATTTGGCGTACCCTTATCTCGCGCCATCATCAGTTTTGGCTTATCATCATCTCACGTCCTCATCAGGTTTGGCGTACCATCATCTCGCGCCCTCTTCCGGTTTGGCCTACCATCTACTAGAGCCCTCATCAGAATTTGCGTACCTTTATCTCGCGCCCTCATTAGGTTTGACCTATCATCATCTCGAGCCCTCAACAGGTTTAGCGTACCATCATCTCGCACCCTTATCAGGTTTGGCCAATCATCTCACGCTCTCATAAGGTTTGTACAATCATCTCGCGCCCTCATCAGGTTTGGCCTATCAGCATCTCGATCCCTCATCTGATTTGGCCTACCATCATCTTGAGCCCTCATCAGTTTGGCCTATCATCATTTCGCGCCCTCATCAGGTGTGGCCTGTCATCATCTCGCGCCCTAATCACAATTGGCCTAACATCATCTCACGCCCTCATCAGGCTTGGCCTTCCATCATCTCGGGTCATCAGATTTGGCCTACCATCATCTCACACCCTCATCAGGCTTGGCCTACCATCATCTCGCGCCCTCATCAGGTTTGGACAATTATCTCGCGCCCTTTTCAGATATGGCGTAGCTTTATCTCGGGCCCTCATCAGGTTTAGCCTGTCATCATCTCGCGACCTCTTCAGGTTTGGCCTACCATCATTTCGCGCCCTCATCAGGTTTGGCCTATCATCACCTAGTGCCCTAAGCAGGATTGGCTTAACATCATCTCACGCCCTCATCAGGTTTGGCCTTCCATCATCTTGCGGACTCATCAGGTTTGGCCAATAATCTCGCACCCTTATCAGATTTGGTATAGCTTTATCTTGCACCCTCATCAGTTTTGGCTTATCATCATCTCACGCCCTCATCAGGTTTGGCGTACCATCATCTCGCGCCCTCTTCCGGTTTGACCTACCATCTACTAGAGCCCTCATCAGAATTTGCGTACCTTTATCTCGCGCCCTCATTAGGTTTGACCTATCATCATCTCGAGCCCTCAACAGGTTTAGCGTACCATCATCTCGCACCCTTATCAGGTTTGGCCAATCATCTCACGCTCTCATAAGGTTTGTACAATCATCTCGCGCCCTCATCAGGTTTGGCCTATCATCATCTCGATCCCTCATCTGATTTGGCCTACCATCATCTTGAGCCCTCATCAGTTTGGCCTATCATCATTTCGCGCCCTCATCAGGTGTGGCCTGTCATCATCTCGTGCCCTAATCACAATTGGCCTAACATCATCTCACGCCCTCATCAGGCTTGGCCTTCCATCATCTCGGGTCATCAGATTTGGCCTACCATCATCTCACACCCTCATCAGGCTTGGCCTACCATCATCTCGCGCCCTCATCAGGTTTGGACAATTATCTCGCGCCCTTATCAGATATGGCGTAGCTTTATCTCGGGCCCTCATCAGGTTTAGCCTGTCATCATCTCGCGCACTCAACAGGTTTGGCCTATCATTTCGCACCCTCATCAAGTGTGGCCTATCATCACCTCGTGCCCTAATCAGGATTGGCTTAACATCATCTCACGCCCTCATCAGGTTTGGCCTTCCATCATCTTGCGGACTCATCAGGTTTGGCCTATTATAATCTCGAACCCTCATCAGGTTTGGCCTACCATCATCTCACGCCCTCATGAGGTTTGGCCAATCATCATCTCGCACCCTCATCAGGTTTGGCCTATCATCATCTCGTGCCCTCATCAGGATTGGCCTAACATAATCTCACGCCCTCATCAGCATTGGCCTTCCATCATCTCGCGGACACATCAGGTTTGGCCTACCATCATCTCACGTCCTCATCAGGTTTGGCCAATAATCTCGCACCCTTATCAGATTTGGTATAGCTTTATCTTGCACCCTCATCAGGTTTGGCCTAACATCATCTTTCGTACTCATCAGGTTGGGCATTCCATCATCTCGCGCCCTCATTAGCTTTGGCCTAGCATTATATCACGCCCTCATCAGGTTTGGCCTATCATCATCTCATGGACTCATCAAGTTTGGCCTACCATCATCTCACGCCCTCATCCGGATTGGTCTACCATCCTTTCTCACCCTCCTCAAGTTTGGCCTACCCTCATCTTGCACTCACATCAGATTGGCATACCATCATGTTGCGCCCTGATCAGTTTTATGGCCTACCATCATCTCGCACCCTCTTCAGGTTTGGCCTATCATCATCTCAGGTTTGACGTATCATTCTTGTGCCACATCACGTTTGATTTATCATCATCTCGCACCTTCATCAGATCTGACATATCATCATCTCGCGACCTCATCAGGTTTGACTTATCATTTCCCGCCTCATCAGGTTTGGACTATCAACATCTCGCGCCCTCATCAGGTTTGGCCAAACATCATCTCAAGCCCTCGTCATGATTGGCCTATCAACATGTCGTGCCTTCATCAAGATTGGCCTACTATCATCTCGCGCCTTCTTCTGGTTGGGCTTATCACCATCTCGAGCTCTCATCAGGCTTAGCCTATTATCATCTCAGGTATGGCCTATCTTCATCTCGCGCTCTCATCAGGTTTGGCCTATCATCATCTCGTACCCTCACCAGGTTTTGCCCACCATCAACTTGTGCCTTCATCAGGTTTGGACTATCATCATATCGCGCCCTCATCAGGTTTGGCCTATCATCATCTCGATCCCTCATCAGATTTGGCCTACCATCATCTCGAGCCCCCATCAGGTTTGGCCAATCATCATCTCGCGCCCTCATCACGTTTGGCCTATCATTATCTCATGCCCTCATCAGGTTTTGCCTTCCATTATCTCGCGCCCTCATCAGGTTTGGCATACCATTATCTCACGTCATCTTCAGGTTTGGCCTATCATCATAACGTACCCTCACCAGGTTTGGCCGACCATCATTTTGTGCCTTCATCAGGTTTAGACTATCATCATCTCGCGCACTCATCAGGTTTGGCGTAGTTTTATCTCGCGCACTCATCACGTTTGGCCTAACATCATCTCACTTGCTCATCATGTAGGGCATTCCATCATCTTGCACCCTCATCCGGTTGGGCCCACCATTATATCGCGCCCTCATCAGATTTGGCGTACCCTTATTTTGCGCCCTCATCAGATTTGGCCTATCATCATCTCGCGCTCTCATGAGATTTGGCGTACCCTTATCTCGAGCCTTCTTCAGTTTTGGCCTATCATAATCTCAAGACCTCATCAGGTTTGGCGTACCATCATCTCTCGCCCACTTCAGGTTTGGCCTACCATCTACTACTGCCATCATCAGAATTGGCATGCCTTTATCTCGCGCCCTCATTAGGTTTGGTCTACCATCATCTCGCGCCCTCATCATATTTGGAGTAGATTTATCTCGCGCCCTCATCAGGTTTGGCCTAACATCATCTCATTTACTCATTATGTTGGGCATTCCATCATCTGGTATCCTCACCATGTTTGGCCCACCATCATCTTGTGCCTTCATCAGGTTTGGACTATCATCATCTCACACCCTCATCAGGTTTGGCCTATCATCATCTCGATCCCTCATCAGATTTAGCTTACCATCAACTCACGCCCTCATCAGGATTGGCCAATCAACATCTCGTACCCTCATCCCGTTTGGCCTATCATCTCGCGACTACTTCAGGTTTGGCCTACCATCATCTATCGCCCTCATCATGTTTGGCCTACCATCATCTAGCGCCCTCATCAGATTTGGCGTAGCTTTATCTCGTACCCTCATCAGGTTTGGCCTAACATCATATCACGTACTTATCATGTTGGGCATTCCATCATCTCAAACCTTCATTAGGTAGGGCCCACAATTATATCACACCCTCATCAGATTTGGCGTACCCTTATCTCGCGCCCTCATCAGTTTTGGCCTATCATCATCTCACGCCCTCATCAGGTTTGGCGTACCATCATCTCGCGCCTTCTTCAGGTTTGGCCTACCATCTACTAGAGCACTCATCAGAATTGGCGTACCTTTATCTCGCGCCCTCATTAGGTTTGATCTATCATCATCATGAGCCCTGAACATGTTTAGCCTACCATCATCTCGCACCCTTATCAGGTTTGGCCAATCATCTCGCGCTCTCATAAGGTTTGCAAAATCATCTCGCGCCCTCATCAGGTTTGGCCTATCATCATCTCAATCCCTCATCAGATTTGGCCTACCATCATCTCGCGCCCTCATCAGTTTGGCCTATCATCATTTTGAGCCCTCATCAGGTGACTCCTATCATCATCTCGTGCCCTAATCACAATTGGCCTAACATCATCTCATGCCCTCATCAGGTTTGGCCTACCATCATCTCGCGCCCCCATCAGATTTAGCGCACCCTTATCTCGCACCCTCATCAGGTTTGGCCTATCATCATCTCGCGCCCACATCACGTTTGGCCAATTATCTCGTGACTACTTCAGGTTTGGCCTACCGTCATCTAGCGCCCTCATCAGATTTGGCCTACCGTCATCTCGCGCCCTCATCAGATTTGGAGTAGCTTTATCTCGCGACCTCATCAGGTTTGGCCCAACATCATCTCATTTACTCATCATGTTGGGCATTCCATCATCTCGCACCCTCACCAGGTTTGGCCCACCATCCTCTTGTGCCTTCATTAGGTTTGGCCTAACATCATCTCGATCCCTCATCACATTTGGCCTACCATCAACTCGCGCCCTCATCAGGTTTGGCCAATCATCATCTCGCGCCCTCATCACGTTTGGCCTATCATCTCGCGACTACTTCAGGTTTGGCCTACCAACCTGTGGCGCCCTCATCAGGTTTGGCATACCATCATCTAGCGCCCTCATCAGATTTGGCATAGCTTTATCTCGCGCCCTCATCAGATTTGGCCTAACATCATCTCACGTACTCATCATGTTGGGCATTCCATCATCTCACACCCTCATCAGGTAGGGCCCACCATTATATCGCGCCCTCATCAGATTTGGCGTACCCTTATCTCGCGCCATCATCAGTTTTGGCTTATCATCATCTCACGCCCTCATCAGGTTTGGCGTACCATCATCTCGCGCCCTCTTCCGGTTTGGCCTACCATCTACTAGAGCCCTCATCAGAATTTGCGTACCTTTATCTCGCGCCCTCATTAGGTTTGACCTATCATCATCTCGAGCCCTCAACAGGTTTAGCGTACCATCATCTCGCACCCTTATCAGGTTTGGCCAATCATCTCACGCTCTCATAAGGTTTGTACAATCATCTCGCGCCCTCATCAGGTTTGGCCTATCATCATCTCGATCCCTCATCTGATTTGGCCTACCATCATCTTGAGCCCTCATCAGTTTGGCCTATCATCATTTCGCGCCCTCATCAGGTGTGGCCTGTCATCATCTCGCGCCCTAATCACAATTGGCCTAACATCATCTCACGCCCTCATCAGGCTTGGCCTTCCATCATCTCGGGTCATCAGATTTGGCCTACCATCATCTCACACCCTCATCAGGCTTGGCCTACCATCATCTCGCGCCCTCATCAGGTTTGGACAATTATCTCGCGCCCTTTTCAGATATGGCGTAGCTTTATCTCGGGCCCTCATCAGGTTTAGCCTGTCATCATCTCGCGACCTCTTCAGGTTTGGCCTACCATCATTTCGCGCCCTCATCAGGTTTGGCCTATCATAATCTCGCGCACTCATCAAGTGTGGCCTATCATCACCTAGTGCCCTAAGCAGGATTGGCTTAACATCATCTCACGCCCTCATCAGGTTTGGCCTTCCATCATCTTGCGGACTCATCAGGTTTGGCCAATAATCTCGCACCCTTATCAGATTTGGTATAGCTTTATCTTGCACCCTCATCAGTTTTGGCTTATCATCATCTCACGCCCTCATCAGGTTTGGCGTACCATCATCTCGCGCCCTCTTCCGGTTTGACCTACCATCTACTAGAGCCCTCATCAGAATTTGCGTACCTTTATCTCGCGCCCTCATTAGGTTTGACCGATCATCATCTCGAGCCCTCAACAGGTTTAGCGTACCATCATCTCGCACCCTTATCAGGTTTGGCCAATCATCTCACGCTCTCATAAGGTTTGTACAATCATCTCGCGCCCTCATCAGGTTTGGCCTATCATCATCTCGATCCCTCATCTGATTTGGCCTACCATCATCTTGAGCCCTCATCAGTTTGGCCTATCATCATTTCGCGCCCTCATCAGGTGTGGCCTGTCATCATCTCGTGCCCTAATCACAATTGGCCTAACATCATCTCACGCCCTCATCAGGCTTGGCCTTCCATCATCTCGGGTCATCAGATTTGGCCTACCATCATCTCACACCCTCATCAGGCTTGGCCTACCATCATCTCGCGCCCTCATCAGGTTTGGACAATTATCTCGCGCCCTTATCAGATATGGCGTAGCTTTATCTCGGGCCCTCATCAGGTTTAGCCTGTCATCATCTCGCGCACTCAACAGGTTTGGCCTATCATTTTGCACCCTCATCAAGTGTGGCCTATCATCACCTCGTGCCCTAATCAGGATTGGCTTAACATCATCTCACGCCCTCATCAGGTTTGGCCTTCCATCATCTTGCGGACTCATCAGGTTTGGCCTATTATAATCTCGAACCCTCATCAGGTTTGGCCTACCATCATCTCACGCCCTCATGAGGTTTGGCCAATCATCATCTCGCACCCTCATCAGGTTTGGCCTATCATCATCTCGCGCCCTCATCAGGATTGGCCTAACATAATCTCACGCCCTCATCAGCATTGGCCTTCCATCATCTCGCGGACACATCAGGTTTGGCCTACCATCATCTCACGTCCTCATCAGGTTTGGCCAATAATCTCGCACCCTTATCAGATTTGGTATAGCTTTATCTTGCACCCTCATCAGGTTTGGCCTAACATCATCTTTCGTACTCATCAGGTTGGGCATTCCATCATCTCGCGCCCTCATTAGCTTTGGCCTAGCATTATATCACGCCCTCATCAGGTTTGGCCTATCATCATCTCATGGACTCATCAAGTTTGGCCTACCATCATCTCACGCCCTCATCCGGATTGGTCTACCATCCTTTCTCACCCTCCTCAAGTTTGGCCTACCCTCATCTTGCACTCACATCAGATTGGCCTACCATCATGTTGCGCCCTGATCAGTTTTATGGCCTACCATCATCTCGCACCCTCTTCAGGTTTGGCCTATCATCATCTCAGGTTTGACGTATCATTCTTGTGCCACATCACGTTTGATTTATCATCATCTCGCACCTTCATCAGATCTGACATATCATCATCTCGCGACCTCATCAGGTTTAACTTATCATTTCCCGCCTCATCAGGTTTGGACTATCAACATCTCGCGCCCTCATCAGGTTTGGCCAAACATCATCTCAAGCCCTCGTCATGATTGGCCTATCAACATGTCGTGCCTTCATCAAGATTGGCCTACTATCATCTCGCGCCTTCTTCTGGTTGGGCTTATCATCATCTCGAGCTCTCATCAGGCTTAGCCTATTATCATCTCAGGTATGGCCTATCTTCATCTCGCGCTCTCATCAGGTTTGGCCTATCATCATCTCGTACCCTCACCAGGTTTTGCCCACCATCAACTTGTGCCTTCATCAGGTTTGGACTATCATCATATCGCGCCCTCATCAGGTTTGGCCTATCATCATCTCGATCCCTCATCAGATTTGGCCTACCATCATCTCGAGCCCCCATCAGGTTTGGCCAATCATCATCTCGCACCCTCATCACGTTTGGCCTATCATCTCGCTACCTTATAAAGTTTGGCCTACCATCATCTCGAGCCCTCATCAGGTTTAGCCTATTATCATCTCAGGTATGACCTATCTTCATCTCGCGCTCTCATCAGGTTTGGACTATCATCATCTCGCGCCCTCATCAGGTTTGGTTATCATCTCGCGCCCTTATAATTTCTGGCCTAACATCATCTCGATCTCTCTTTAGGTTTGTCCTACCATCATCTCGCGCCCTCATCAGGTTTGGCCTATCATCATCTCGCGCACTCATCAGGTTTGGCCTATCATTTCGCGCCCTCATCAAGTGTGGCCTATCATCACCTCGTGCCCTAATCAGGATTGGCTTAACATCATCTCACGCCCTCATCAGGTTTGGCCTTCCATCATATTGCGGACTCATCAGGTTTGGCCTATTATAATCTCGAACCCTCATCAGGTTTGGCCTACCATCATCTCACGCCCTCATGAGGTTTGGCCAATCATCATCTCGCACCCTCATCAGGTTTGGCCTATCATCATCTCGCGCCCTCATCAGGATTGGCCTAACATAATCTCACGCCCTCATCAGCATTGGCCTTCCATCATCTCGCGGACACATCAGGTTTGGCCTACCATCATCTCACGTCCTCATCAGGTTTGGCCAAAAATCTCGCACCCTTATCAGATTTGGTATAGCTTTATCTTGCACCCTCATCAGGTTTGGCCTAACATCATCTTTCGTACTCATCAGGTTGGGCATTCCATCATCTCGCGCCCTCATTAGCTTTGGCCTAGCATTATATCACGCCCTCATCAGGTTTGGCCTATCATCATCTCATGGACTCATCAAGTTTGGCCTACCATCATCTCACGCCCTCATCCGGATTGGTCTACCATCCTTTCTCACCCTCCTCAAGTTTGGCCTACCCTCATCTTGCACTCACATCAGATTGGCCTACCATCATGTTGCGCCCTGATCAGTTTTATGGCCTACCATCATCTCGCACCCTCTTCAGGTTTGGCCTATCATCATCTCAGGTTTGACGTATCATTCTTGTGCCGCATCACGTTTGATTTATCATCATCTCGCACCTTCATCAGATCTGACCTATTATCATCTCGCGACCTCATCAGGTTTGACTTATTATCATTTCCCGCCTCATCAGGTTTGGACTATCAACATCTCGCGCCCTCATCAGGTTTGGCCAAACATCATCTCAAGCCCTCGTCATGATTGGCCTATCAACATGTCGTGCCTTCATCAAGATTGGCCTACCATCATCTCGCGCCTTCTTCTGGTTGGGCCTATCTTCATCTCGCGCTCTCATCAGGTTTGGCCTATCATCATCTCGTACCCTCACCAGGTTTTGCCCACCATCAACTTGTGCCTTCATCAGGTTTGGACTATCATCATATCGCGCCCTCATCAGGTTTGGCCTATCATCATCTCGATCCCTCATCAGATTTGGCCTACCATCATCTCGCGCCCCCATCAGGTTTGGCCAATCATCATCTCGCGCCCTCATCACGTTTGGCCTATCATCTCGCTACCTTATAAGGTTTGGCCTACCATCATCACGAGCCCTCATCAGGTTTAGCCTATTATCATCTCAGGTATGACCTATCTTCATCTTGTGCTCTCATCAGGTTTGGACTATCATCATCTCGCGCCCTCATCAGGTTTGGTTATCATCTCGCGCCCTTATAATTTCTGGCCTACCATCATCTCGAGCTCTCTTTAGGTTTGTCCTACCATCATCTCGCGCCCTCATCAGATTTGGTGTAGCTTTATCTCGCGCCCTCATTAGGTTTGGCCTAACATCATCTCACAAATTCATCAGGTTGGGCATTCCATCATCTCACGACCTTACCAGGTTTGGCCTATCATCATTTCGCGACTTTATCAGCTTTAGCCTATCATCATCTCACACCCTCATCAGGTGTGGCCAATCATCATCTCGAGCCCTCACCAGATTTGGCCTATCATCATTTCACGCCCTCATCAGGTGTGGCCTATCATCATCTCGCGCTCTTATCACAATTGGCCTAACATCATCTCACGCCCTCATAAGGGTTGGCATTCCATCATCTCGAGTCATCATCAGATTTGGCCTACCATCATCTCACACCCTCATCAGGTTTGGCCTACCATCATCTCGCGCACTCATTAGATTTGGCAAACCCTTATCTCGCGGCCTCATCAAGTTTGGCCAATCATTATCTCACGCCCCCAACAGATTTGGCGTACCCTTATCTTGCACCCTCATCAGGTTTGGCCTATCATCATCTCAAGCCCTCATCATATTGGGCGTACCTTTATCTCGCGCCCTCATCAGGTTTGGCCTATCATCATCTCATGCCCTCATCAGATTTGGCGTACCCTTATCTCGCGCCCTCATCAGGTTTGGCCTATCATCTCACGCCCTCATCAGGTTTTGCCTTCCATTATCTCACGCCCTCATCAGGTTTAGCATACCATCATCTCGCGTGATCTTCAGCTTTGGCCTCCCATCATCTCGCACCCTCACCAGGTTTGGCCCACCATCGTCTTGTGCCTTCATCAGGTTTAGACTATCATCATATCGCACCCTCATCAGGTTTGGCCTCCCATCATCTCGCACCCTCATCAGATTTGGCATACCCTTATCTCGCGGCCTCATCAGGTTTGGCCTATCACCATCTCACGCCCTAATCAGATTTGGCATACCCTTATCTCGCGCCCTCATCAGGTTTGACCTATCATCATCTCGATCCCTCATCAGATTTGGCCTACTATCATCTTGCGCCCTCATCAGGTTTTGTCAATCATCATCTCGTGCCCTCATCACGTTTAGCCTATCATCTCGCGCTCTTATAAGGTTTGGCCTACCATCATCTCGAGCACTCTTTAGGTTTCTCCTAACATCATCTCACGAATTCATCAGGTTGGGCATTCCATCATCTCACGCCCTTATCAGGTTTGGCCGATCATCATTTCGCGACCTCATCAGGATTAGCCTATCATCATTTCGCGCCCTCATCAGGTGTGGCCTATCACCATCTCGCGCCCTTATCACGATTGGCCTAACATCATCTCACGCCCTCATCAGGTTTGGCCTTCCATCATCTCGAGTCATCATATTTGGGCTACGATCATCTCACACCCACATCAGGTTTGGCCTACCATCATCTCGCGCCCTCATCAGATTTGGCATACCCTTATCTCACGGCCTCATCGGATTTGGACTATCATCATCTCGCTCCCTTATCAGATTTTGTGTACCCTTATCTCGCGCCCTCATTAGGTTTGGTCTATCATCATCTCACGCCCTCATCAGGTTTTGCCTTCCATTATCTCGCGACCTCATCAGGTTTGGCATACCATTATCTCACGTCATCTTCAGGTTTGGCCTACCATCATCTCGCACCCTCACCAGGTTTGGCCCACCATCATCTTGTGCCTTCATCAGGTTTGGACTATCATCATCTCGAGCCCTCACCATATTTGGCCTATCATCATTTCGCGCCCTCATCAGGTGTGGCCTATCATCATCTCGCGCCCTTATCACGATTGACCTAACATAATTTAATTTAATGCCCTCATCAGGTTTGGCCTACCATCATTTCGCGCCCTCATTAGGTTTGGCAAACCCTTATCTTGCGCCCTCATCAGGTTTGGCCTATCATCATCTCACGCCCTCATCAGATTTGGCGTACACTTATCTCGCGCTCTTATCAGGTTTGGCCTATCATCTCATGCCCTCATCAGGTTTGGCCTTCCATTAACTCGTGCCCTCATCAGGTTAAGCACACCATCATCTCGCGTCATCTTCAGCTTTGGCCTACCATCATCTCGCACTCTCACCAGGTTTGGCCCACCATCGTCTTGTGCCTTCATCAGGTTTGGACTATCATCATCTCGCACGCTCATCAGGTTTGGCCTATCATCATCTCGATCATTCATCAGATTTGGCCTACCATCATCTCGTGCCCTCAGCAGATTTGGCGTAGCTTTTTCTCGCACCCTCATCAGGTTTGGCCTAACATCATCTCACATACTCATCATGTTGGGCATTCCATCATCTCACACCCTCATCAGGTTGGGCCCACCATTATATCACGCCCTCATCAGATATGGCGTACCCTTATCTCGCGCCCTCGTCAGTTTTGGCCTATCATCATCTCGCGCCCTCATCAGATTTGGTGGACCCTTATCTCGCACCGTCATCAGTTTTGGCCCATCATCATCTCACGCCCTCATCAGGTTTGTTGTACCATCATCTCACACCCTCTTCAGGTTTGGCCTACCATCTACTAGAGCCCTCATCAGAATTGGCGCACCTTTATCTCGCGCCCTCATGAGGTTTGGCCTATAATCATTTCGCGACCTCATCAGGTTTAGCCTATCATCATCTTGCACCCTCATCAGGTGTGGCCAATCATCATCTCGAGCTCTCACCTGATTTGGCCTATCATCATTTCGCGCCCTCATCAGGTGTGGCCTATCATCATCTTTCGCCCTTATCACGATTTGCCTAACATCATCTAACGCCATCATCAGGTTTGGCCTTCCATCATCTCGAGTCATCAGATTTGGCCTACCATCATCTCACACCATCATCAGGTTTGGCCTACCAATATTTCGCGCCCTCATCAGATTTGGCATACCCTAATCTCACGGCTTCATCAGATTTGGCCTATCATCATCTCACGCCCTCATCAGGTTTTGCCTTCCATTATTTCGCGCCCTCATCAGGTTTGGCATACCATCATCTCGCGTCATCTTCAGGTTTGGCCTACCATCATCTTGCATCCTCACCAGGTTTGGCCCACCATCATCTCGCGCCCTCATCACGTTTGGCCTATTATCTCGCGACTACTTCAGATTTGGCCTACCAACATCTAGCGCCCTCATCAGATTTGGCCTACCATCATCTCGTGCCCTCATCAGATTTGTCGTAGCTTTATCTCGTGCCCTTATAAGGTTTGGCCTAACATCATCTCACTTACTCATCATGTTGGGCATTCCATCATCTCGCACCCTCATCAGATTTGGCGGACGCTTATCTCGCACCCTCATCAGGTTTGGCCTATCATCATCTCACGCCCTCATCAGGTTTTGGCTTCCATTATCTCGAGCCCTCATCAGGTTTGGCATACCATCATCTCGCGTCATCTTCAGGTTTGGCCTACCATCATCTCGCACCCTCACCAGTTTTGGCCCACCATCATCTTGTGCCTTCATCAGGTTTGGACTATCATCATCTCGCACCCTCATCAGGTTTGGCCTATCATCATCTCGATCCCTCATCAGATTTGTCCTACCATCAACTCGTGCCCTCATCAGGTTTGGCCAATCATCAACTCGCGCCCTCATCACGTTTGGCCAATCATATCGCGACTTCTTCAGTTTTGGCATACCATCATCTAGCACCCTCATCAGGTTTGGCGTACCATCATCTAGTGCCCTCATCAGATTTGGCCTACCATCATCTTGCGCCCTTTTCAGATTTGGCGTAGCTTTATCTCGTGCCCTCATCAGGTTTGGCCGAACATCATCTCACGTACTCATCATGTTGGGCATTCCATCATCTCACTCCCTCATCAGGTAGGGCCCACCATTATATCGCGTTCTCATCAGATTTGGCGTACCCATATCTCGCGCCCTCATCAGTTTTGGCCTAACATCATCTCGCGGCCTCATCAGATTTGGCGTACCTTTATCTCGCACCCTCATCAGTTTTGGCCTATCATCATCTCACGCCCTCATCAGGTTTGGCGTACCATCATCTCGCGCCCTCTTCCGGTTTGGCCTACCATATACTAGAGCCCTCATCAGAAATGGCGTACCTTTTTCTCGCGCCCTCATTAGGTTTGACCTATCATCATCTCGAGCCCTCTTTTGGTTTGTCCTAACATCATCTCACGAATTCATCAGGTTGGGCATTCCATCATCTCAGGCCCTTATCAGGTTTGGCCTATCATCATATCGCGACCTCATCAGGTTTGGCCCACCATCATCTAGTGCCCTCATTAGATTTGGCCTACTATCATCTTGTGCCCTCATCAGATTTGGCGTACCCTTATCTCGCACCCTCATCAGGTTTGGCCTATCATCATCTCACGCCCTCTTCAGGTTTTGCCTTCCATTATCTCGCGCCCTCATCAGGTTTGGCATACCATCTTCTTGTGTCATATTCAGTTTTGGCCTACCATCATCTCGCACCCTCACCAGGTTTGGACCACCATCATCTTGTGCCTTCATCAGGTTTGGACTATCATCATCTCGCGCCCTCATCAGGTTTGGCCTATCATCATCTCGATCCCTCATCAGATTTGGCCTACCATCATCTCGCTCCCTCATCAGATTTGGCGTAGCTTTATGTCGCGCCCTCATCACATTTGGCCTAACATCATCTCACTTACTCATCACGTTGGGCGTTCCATCATCTCACACCGTCATCAGGTTGGGCCCACCATTATATTGCGCCCTCATCAGATTTGGCGTACCCTTATTTTGCGCCCTCATCAGTTTTGGCCTATCATCATCTGACGCCCTCATCAGGTTTGGCGTACTATTATCTCGCGCCCTCTTCAGGTTTGGCCTGCCATCTACTAGTGCCCTCATCAGAATTGCCATACCTTTATCTCGCGCCCTCATTAGATTTTCTCCTACCATCATCTCGCGCCCTTATCAGGTTTGGCCAATCATCTCACGCCCTCATCAGGTTTGGAGAATCATCTCGCGCCCTTATCAGAATTGGCGTAACTTTATCTCGAGCCCTCATCAGGTTTGGCCTAACATCATCTTTCGTACTCATCAGGTTGGGCATTCCATCATCTCGCGCCATCATCAGGTTTCGCCTAGCATTATATCGCGGTATCATCAGGTTTAGCCTGTCATCATCTCGCGCCCTCTTCAGGTTTGGCCTACCATCATTTCGCGCCCTCATCAGGTTTGGCCTATCATCATCTCGCGCCCTCATCAGCTGTGGCATATCATCACCTCGTGCCCTTATCAGGATTGGCCTAACATCATCTCACGCCCTCATCAGGTTTGGCCTTCCATCATCTCACGGCCTCATCAGGTTTGGCCTATAATAATCTCGAACCCTCATCAGGTTTGGCCTACCATCATCTCACGCCCTCATGAGGTTTGGCCAATCATCATCTCGCACCCTCATCAGGTTTGGCCTATCATCATCTCGCGCCCTCATCAGGATTGGCCTAACATAATCTCACACCTCATCATGTTTGGCCTACCATCATCTCACGTCCTCATCAGGTTTGGCAAATTATCTCACGCCCTTATCAGATTTGGTATAGCTTTATCTCGCGCCCTCATCAGGTTTGGCCTAACATCATCTTTCGTACTCATGAGGTTGGGCTTTCCATCATCTCGAGCCCTCTTCAGGTTTGGCCTAGCATTATATCGCGCCCTCATCAGGTTTGGCCTACCATTATCTCACGCCCTCATTAGGATTGGTCTACCATCCTTTCTTACCCTCCTCAAGTTTGGCCTACCCTCATCTTGCACTCACATCAGATTTGGCGGACCATCATTTCGCGCCCTGATCAGTTTTTTGGCCTACCATCATCTCGCTCCCTCATCATGTTAGGCCAAATCTGATGAAGGTGCGAGATGATGATAATTCAAACCTGATGGGGCACAAGAATGATAGGCCAAACATGATGAGGGAGCGAGATGATGATAGGCCAAATCTGATGAAGGTGCGAGATGATGATAATTCAAACCTGATGGGGCACAAGAATGATAGGCCAATCATCATCTCGCAACCTCATCAGGTTTGACTTATCATTTCCCGCCTCATCAGGTTTGGACTATCAACATCTCGCGCTTTCATCAGGTTTGGCCAAACATCATCTCAAGCCCTCATCATAATTGGCCTACCATCACCTCGTGCCTTCATCAAGTTTGGCCTGCCATCATCTCGCGCCTTCTTCAGGTTGGGCCTATCATCATCTCGAGCCCTCATCAGGTTTGGCCCACCATCATCTCACACCCTCATCAGGTTTGGCCCACGATCATCTTGTGCCTTCATAAGGTTTGGATTATCATCCTCTCACGCCCTCATCAGGTTTGGCCTATCATCATCTCGATCCCTCATCAGATTTGGCCTACCATCATCTCGCACCATCATCAGGTTTGGCCAATCATCATCTCGCGCCCTCACCATATTTGGCCTATCATCGCGCGCCCTTATAAGGTTTGGCCTACCATCATCTCGAGCCCTCTTTAGGTTTGTCCCACTATCATCTCATGCCCTCATCAGATCTGGCGTAGCTTTATCTCGCACCCTCATTAGGATTGGCCTAACATCATCTCACGCCCTCATCAGGTTTTGCCTTCCATCATTTCTAATCATCATCAGATTTGGCCTACCATGATCTCACACCCTCATCAGGTTTGGCCTACCATCATCTCGCGCCCTCATCAGATTTGGCGTACCATTATCTCGAGCCCTCATCAGGTTTGGCCTGTCATCATCTCACGCCCTCATCAGGTTTGGCCTTCCATTATCTCGCGCCCTCATCAGGTTTGGCCAATCATCATCTCGCACCCTCACCAGGTTTGGCCCACCATTATCTTTTGCCTTCATCAGGTTTGGAATATCATCATCACGCATCCTCATCAGATTTGGCCTACCATCATCTCGCGCCCTCTTCAGGTTTGGCCAATCATCATCTTGAGCCCCTAAACAGATTTGGCCTATCATCATTTCGCGCCCTCATCAGGTGTGGCCTATCATCACCTCGCGTCCTCATCAGGATTTGTCTATCATCATCTCGTTCCCTTATCAGGATTGGAATAACATCATCTCATGCCCTCATCAGGTTTGGCCTTCCGTCATCTCGAGTCATCATCAGATTTGGCCTACCATCATCTCACAACCTCATCAGGTTTGGCCTACCATCATCTCGTACCCTCATCAGGTTTGGACCATCATCATCTCGCGCCCTCATCAGGTTTGGCCAATCATCTCGCGAACTTATAAGATTTGGCGTAGCTTTATCTCGCGACCTCATCAGGTTTGGCCTAACATCATCTCGCGCCCTCATCAGGCTTAGACTAGCATTATATAGCGCTCTCATTGGGTTTGGCCTATCATCATCTCGCACCGTCACCAGGTTTGGCCCACCATCATTTTGTGCCTTCATCAGCTTTGGACTATCAACATCTTGCGCCCTCATCAGGTTTGGCCTATCATGAACTCAATCCCTCATCAGATTTGGCCTACCATCATCTCGAGCCCTCTTCAAGTTTGTCCTACCATCATCTCGCACCCTCATCAGATTTAGCCGATCATCATCTCGCACCCTCATCAGGTGTGGCCAATCATCATCTTGAGCCCTCACCAGATTTGGCATATCATCATTTTGCACCCTCATCAAGTGTGGCCTATCATCACCTTGCACCCTTATCAGGATTGGCCTAACATCATCTCACGCCCTCATCTGGTTTGGCCTTCCATCATCTCGAGCCCTCATCAGATTTTGCCTACCATCATCTAACGCCCTCATGAGGTTTGGCCTACCATAATCTCGTGCCCTCATCAGATTTGGCATACTCTTATCTCGCGCCCTCATCAGGTTTGGCCAATCATCATCTCGAGCCCTCACCAGATTTGGCATATCATCATTTTGCACCCTCATCAAGTGTGGCCTATCATCACCTTGCGCCCTTATCAGGATTGGCCTAACATCATCTCACGCCCTCATCTGGTTTGGCCTTCCATCATCTCGAGCCCTCATCAGATTTTGCCTACCATCATCTAACGCCCTCATGAGGTTTGGCCTACCATAATCTCGTGCCCTCATCAGATTTGGCGTACACTTATCTCGCGCCCTCATCAGGTTTGGCCAATCATCATCTCGCGCCCTCATCATGTTTGGCCTATCATCTCGCTCCCTTATAAGGTTTGGCCTACCATCATCTCGAGCCCTCTTTAGGTTTGTCCTACCATAATCTCGTGCCCTCATCACATTTTGTGTAGCTTTATCTCGCGCCCTCATTAGTTTTGGCCTAACATCATCTCACGAATTCATCAGGTTTGGCATTAAATCATCTCACACCCTTATCAGGTTTGGCCTATCATCATTTCGCAACCTCATCAGGTTTAGCCTATCATCATCTCACACTCTCATCAGGTGTGGCCAATCATCATCTCGAGCCCTCACCAGATTTGGCCTATCATCATTTCAAGCCCTCATCAGGTGTGGCCTATCATCATCTCGCGCTCTTATCACGATTGGCCTAACATCATCTCACACCCTCATAAGGTTTAGCATTCCATCATCTCAAGTCATCATCAGATTTGGCCTACCATCATCTCACGCCCTCATCAGGTTTGGCCTACCATCATCTCGCGACCTCATTAGATTTGGCTAACCCTTATCTCACGGCCTCATCAGGTTTGGCCTATCATCATCTCACACCCTCATCAGATTTGGCATACCCTTATCTTGCGCTCTCATTAGGTTTGGCCTATCATTATCTCACGCCCTCAACAGACTTTGCGTACCCTAATCTCGCGCCCTCTTCAGGTTTGGCCTACCATCATTTCGCGGCCTCATCGGGTTTGGCCTATCATCATCTCGCGCCCTCATCAGATGTGGACTATCATCACCTCGTGCCCTTATCAAGATTGGCCTAATATCATCTCATGCCCTCATCAGGTTTGGCCTTCCATCATCTCGCGACCTCATCAGGTTTGGTCTTCCATCATCTCGCGGCCTCATCAGGTTTGGCCAATAATCTCGCGCCCTTATCAGATTTGGTATAGCTTTATCTCGCGCCCTCATCAGGTTTGGCCTAGCATTATATCGCGCCCTCATCAGGTTTGGCCTATCATCATCTTATGGACTCATCAGGTATGGACTACCATCATCTCACGCCCTCATCCCGATTGGTCTACCATCCTTTCTCACCCTCCTCAAGTTTGGCCTACCCTCATCTTGCACTCACATCAGATTTGGCCTACCATCATATCGCTCCCTGATCAGTTTTTTGGCCTACAATCATCGCGCTTCCTCATCAGGTTTGGCCTATCATCATCTCAGGTTTGGCGTATCATTCTTGTGCCCCATCAGGTTTGATTTATCATCATCTCGCACCTTCATCAGATGTGGCCTACCATCATCTCGCGACCTCATCAGGTTTAACCAAACATCATCTCAAGCCCTCATCATGATTGGCCTATCATCATCTCGTGCCTTCATCAAGTTTGGCCTACCATCATCTCGCGCCTTCTTCAGGTTGGGCCTATCATCATCTCGAACCCTCATCAGGTTTAGCCTATTATCATCTCAGGTATGGCCTATCTTCATCTAGTGCTCTCATCAGGTTTGGCCTATCATCCTCTCGCACCCTTACCAGGTTTGGCCCACCATCATCTTGTGCCTTCATCAGGTTTGAACTATCGTCATCTCGCACCCTCATCAAGTTTAGCCTATCATAATTTCGATCCCTCATCAGATTTGGCCTCCATCAATTCGCGCCCTCATCACGTTTAGCCAGTCATCATCTCGCGCCCTCATCACGTTTGGCCTATTATCTCGCGACTACTTCAGGTTTGGCCTACCATCATCTAGCGTCTTCATCAGATTTGGCCTACCATCATCTTTCGCCCTCATCAGATTTGGCGTAGCTTTATCTCGCGCCCCCATCAGGCTTGGCGTAACATCATCTCACGTACTCATCATGTTGGGCATTCCATCATATCACACTCTCATCAGGTTGGGCCCACCATTATATCGCGCCCTCATCAGATTTGGCGTACCCTTATCTCGCGCCCTCATCAGTTTTGGCCTATCATCATCTCGTGCCTTCATCAGATTTGGTGTACCCTTATCTCGCGCCCTCATCAGTTTTGGCCTATCATCATCTCACGCCCTCATCAGGTTTGGCATACCATCATCTCGCGCCCTCTTCAGGCTTGGCCTACCATCTACTAGAGCCCTCATCAGAAGTGCCGTACTTTTATCTCGCTCCCTCATTAGGTTTGGGCTATCATCATCTCGAGCCCTCATCATGTTTAGCCTACCATCATCTCGCACCCTTATCAGGTTTGGCCAATCATCTCGTGCCCTCATCAGGTTTGGCCAATCATCTCGTGCCCTCATCAGGTTTGGCCTATCTTCATCTCGATCCCTCATCAGATTTGGCCTTACATCATCTCGTGCCCTCATCAGGTTTGGTCAATCATCATCTCGCGCCCTTATAAGGTTTGGCCTACCATCATCTTGAGCCCTCTTTAGGTTTGTCCTAACATTATCTCACGAATTCATCAGGTACATTCCACTATCTCACGCCCTTATCAGGTTTGGCCTATCATCATTTCGCGACCTCATCAGGTTTAGCCTATCATCATCTCGCACCCTAATCAGGTGTGGCCAATCATCATCTCAAGCCCTCACCAGATTTGGCCTATCATCATTTTGCGCCCTCATAAGGTGTGGCCTATAATCTTGCGCCCTTATCATGATTGGCCTAACATCATCTCACGCCCTCATCAGGTATGGTCTTCCATCATCTCGAGTCATCAGATTTGCCCTACTATCATCTCACAACCTCATCAGGTTTGGCCCACCATCATCTTATGCATTCATCAAGTTTGGACTATCATCATCTCGATCCCTCATCAGATTAGGCCTACCATCATCTCGCGCCCCCATCAAATTTGGCCAATCATCATCTCGCGCCCACATCACGTTTGGCCTATTATCTCGCTACTAATTCAGGTTTGGCCTACCATCATCTAGCGCCCTCATCAGATTTGGCCTACCATCATCTCGCGACCTTATCAGATTTGTAGTAGCTTCATCTCGCGACCTCATCAGGTTTGGCCTTACATATTCTCATTTACTCAACATGTTGGGCATTCCATCATCTCGCACCCTCACCAGGTTTGGCCCACCATCATCTTGTGCCTTCATCAAGTTTGGACTATCATCATCTCACACCCTCATCATCTTTGGCCTATCATCATTTTGATCGCTCATCACACTTGGCCTACCATCAACTTGCGCCCTCATCAGGTTTGGCCTATCATCATCTCGCGCCCTCATCACGTTTGGTCTATCAACTCGTGAATACTTTAGGTTTGGCCTACCATCATCTAGCGCCCTCATCAGGTTTGGCCTACCATCATCTAGCGCCCTCATCAGATTTGGCATAACTTTATCTCGCGTCCTCATCAGGTTTGGCCTAACATCATCTCACGTACTCATCATGTTGGGCATTCCATCATCTCACACCCTCATCAGGTAGGGCCCACCATTATATCGCGCCCTTATCAGATTTGGCGTACCCTTATCTCGCACCCTCATCAGTTTTGGCCTATCATTATCTCATGCCCTCATCAGGTTTGGCATACCATTATCTCACGTCATCTTCAGGTTTGGCCTATCATCATAACGTACCCTCACCAGGTTTGGCCCACCATCATTTTGTGCCTTCATCAGGTTTGGCCTACCATCATCTCGCGCCCCCATCAAATTTGGCCAATCATCATCTCGCGCCCGCATCACGTTTGGCCTATTATCTCGCGACTACTTAAGGTTTGGCGTACCATCATCTAGCGCCCTCATCAGATTCGGCCTACCATCATCTCGCGCCCTCATCAGATTTGGAGTAGCTTTATCTCACGACCTCATCAGGTTTGGCCTAGCATCATCTCATTTACTCATCATGTTGGGCATTCCATCATCTCGCACACTCACCAGGTTTGGCCCACCATCATCTTGTGCCTTCTTCAGATTTGGACTATCATCATCTCACACCCTCATCAGGTAGGGCCCACCTATATATCGCGACCTCATCAGATTTGGCGTACCCTTATCTCTCGCCCTCATCAGTTTTGGCCTATCATCATCTCACGCCCTCATCAGATTTGGTGTACCCTTATCTCGCGCCCTCATTAGTTTTGGACTATCATCATCTCACGCCCTCATCAGGTTTGGCGCACCATCATCTCACGCCCTCTTCCGGTTTGGCCTACAATCTACTAGAGCCCTCATCAGAATTGGCGTACCTTTATCTCGCGCCCTCATTAGGTTTGACCTATCATCATCTCGAGCCCTCATCAGGTTTCGCCTACCATCATCTAGCACCCTTATCAGGTTTGGCCAATCATCTCGCGCTCTCATAAGGTTTGTACAATCATCTCGCGCCCTCATCAGGTTTGGCCTATCATCATCTCGATCCCTCATCAGATTTGGCCTACCATCATCTCGCGCCCTCATCAGTTTGGCCTATCATCATTTCGCGCCCTCATCAGGTGTAGCCTATCATCATCTCGTGCCCTAATCACAATTGGCCTAACATCATCTCACGCCCTCATCAGGTTTGTCCTTCCATCATCTCGAGTCATCAGATTTGGCTTACCATCATCTCACAGCCTCATCAGTCTTGGCCTACCAACATCTCGCGCTCTCATCAGATTTGGCGTACACTTATGTCGTGCCCTCATCAGGTTTGGCCTATCATCATCTCACGCCCTTATCAGGATTTGCCTTCCATCATCTCGCACCCTCATCAGGTTGGGCCCACCATTATTTCGCGCCCTCATCAGATTTGTCGTACCCTTATTTCGCGCCCTCGTCAGATTTGGCCTATCATCATCTCGCGCCCTCATCAGATTTGGCGTACCCTTATCTCGCGCCCTCATCAGGTTTGGCCTATCATCATCTCACGCCCTCATCAGGTTTGGCGTACCATCATCTCGTGACCTCTTCAGGTTTGGCCCACTATCTACTAGTGCCCTCATCAGAAATGGCGTACCTTTATCTCGCGCCCTCATTAGGTTTGGTTTACCATCATCTCGAGCCTTCATCTGGTTTAGCCTACCATCATCTCGCAACCTTATCAGGTTTGGCAAATTATCTCGCACTCTCATCAGGTCTGGACAATCATCTCGCGCCCTTATCAGAGTTGGCGTAGCTTTATCTCGCGCCCTCATCAGGTTTGGCCTAACATCATCCTTTGTACTCATCAGGTTGGGCATTCCATCATCTAGCGCCCTCATCAGGTTTGGCCTAGCATTATATCGCGCCCTCATCAGGTTTAGCCTGTCATCATCTTGCGCCCTCTTCAGATTTGGCCTACCATCATTTCGAGGCCCTCATCAGGTTTAGCCTATCATCATCTCGCGCCCTCATCAGGTGTGGGCTATCATCACCTCTTGCCCTTATCAGGATTGGCCTAACATCATTTCACGCCCTCATCGGGTTTGGACTTCTATCTTCTCGTGGCCTCATCAGGTTTGGCTTTCCATCATCTTGCGGCCTCATCAGGTTTGGCCTATCATTTTCTCGAACCCAAATCAGGTTTGGCCTACCATCAGCTCACGCCCTCATGAGGTTTGGCCAATCATCATCTCGTACCCTCTTGAGGTTTGGCCTATCATCATCTCGTGCCCTTATGAGGATGGGCCTAACATAATCTCACACCCTAATCAGCTTTGGCCTTCCATCATCTCGCGGGCTCATCAGGTTTGGCCTACCATCACCTCACATCCTCATCAGGTTTGGCCAATAATCTTGCGCCCTTATCAGATTTGGTATAGCTTTATCTCGCGCCTTCATCAGGTTTGGCATTCCATCATCTCGCACCCTCATCAGGTTTGGCCTATCATCATCTCACGAACTCATCAGGTTTGGCCTACATCATCTCATGCCCTCATCAGGATTGGTCTACCATCCTTTCTCACCCTCCTCAAGTTTGGCCTACCCTCATCTTGCACTCACATCAGATTTAGCCTACCATCAGATCGCGCCGTGATCAGTTTTTTGGCCTACCATCATCTCGCACCCTCATCAGGTTTGGCCCACCATCATCTTGTGCCTTCATCAGGTTTGGACTATCATCATATTGCGCCCTCATCAGGTTTGGCATATCATCATCTCGATCCCTCATCAGATTTGGCCTACCATCATCTCGTGCCCTCATCAGGTTTGGCCAATCATCATCTCGCACCCTCATCACGATTGGTCTATCATCTCGCGCCCTTATAAGGTTTGGCCTACCATCATCTCGAGCCCTCTTTAGGTTTGTCCTACCATCATCTCGCGCCCTCATCAGGTTTGGTGTAGCTTTATCTCGCGCCCTCATTAGGTTTGGCCTAACATCATCTCACAAATTCATCAGGTTGGGCATTCCATCATCTCACGCCCTTATCAGGTTTGGCCTATCATCATTTCGCGACCTCATCAGGTTTAGCCTATCATCATCTTACACCCTCATCAGGTGTGGCCTATCATCATTTCGCGCCCTCATCAGTTGTGGGCTATCATCATCTCATGCCCTCATAAGGTTTGGCATTCCATCATCTCGAGTCATCATTAGATTTGGCCTACCATTATCTCACACCTTCATCAGGTTTGGCCTACCATCATCTCGCGTCCTCATTAGATTTGGCAAACCCTTATCTCGCGGCCTCATCAGGTTTGGCCTATCATCTCACGCCCTCATCAGATTTGGCGTACCCTTATCTCGCGCCCTCATCAGGTTTGGTCTCTCATCATCTCACACCCTCATTAGATTTGCCGCACCCTTATCTCCCGCCCATATCGGGATTGGCCTATCATCATCTCACACCCTCATCAGATTTGGCGTACCCTTATCTCGCACCCTCATCATGTTTGACCTATTATCTCACGCCCTCATCAGGTTTGGCCTTCCTTTATCTCGCGCCCTCATCAGGTTTGGCATACCATCATCTCGCGTCATCTTCAGGTTTGGCCTACAATCATCTCACACCCTCACCTGTTTTGGCCCACCATCATCTTGTCACTTCATCAGGTTTGGACTATCATCACCTAGCACCCTCATCAGGTTTGGCCTATCATCATATCGATCCCTCATAAGATTTGGCCCACCATCAACTCGTGCCCCCATCAGGTTTGGCCAATCATCATCTCGCGCCCTCATCACGCTTGGCCTATCATATCGCGGCTACTTCAGGTTAGGCCTACCATCATCTAGTGCTCTCATTACATTTGGCCTACCATCATCTCGCGCCCTCATCAGATTTGGCGTAGCTTTATCTCACGCCCTCAACAGGTTTAGCCTAACATCATCTCACGTACTCATCATGTTGGGCATTCCATCATCTCACACCCTCATCAGGTTGGGCCCACCATTATATTGCGCCCTCATCAGATTTGGCGTACCCTTATTTCACGCCCTCATCAGATTTGGCCTATCATCATCTCACGCCCTCATCAGGTTTGGCGTACCATCATCTCACGCCCTCATCAGGTTAGGCCTTCCATCATCTCGCGGCCTCATCAGGTTTGGCCTTCCATCATCTCGCGGCCTCATCAGGTTTGGCCTATCATAATCTCGAACCCTCATCAGGTTTGGCCTATCATCAACTTGCACACTCATCAGGATTGGCCTAACATAATCTTACGCCCTCATCAGCATTGGCCTCCCATCATCTCGCGGGCTCATCAGGTTTGGCTTACCATCATCTCACGTCCTCATCAGGTTTGGCCAATAATCTCGCGCCCTTTCAGATTTGGTATAGCTTTATCTTGGCCCTCATCAGATTTGGCCTAACATCATCTTTCGTACTCATCAGGTTGGGCATTCCATCATCTCGCGCCCTCATCAGGTTATGCCTAGCATTATATCACGCCCTCATCAGGTTTAGCCTACCATCATCTCACGCCCTTATCAGGTTTGGCCAATCATCTCACTCCCTCATCAGGTTTGGACAATTATCTCGCGCCCTTATCAGATATGGCGTAGCTTTATCTCGGGCCCTCATCAGGTTTAGCCTGTCATCATCTCGCGACCTCTTCAGGTTTGGCCTACCATCATTTCGCGCCCTCATCAGGTTTGGCCTATCATCATCTCGCGCACTCATCAGGTTTGGCCTATCATTTCGCGCCCTCATCAAGTGTGGCCTATCATCACCTCGTGCCCTAATCAGGATTGGCTTAACATCATCTCACGCCCTCATCAGGTTTGGCCTTCCATCATCTTGTGGACTCATCAGGTTTGGCCTACTATAATCTCGAACCCTCATCAGGTTTGGCCTACCATCATCTCACGCCCTCATGAGGTTTGGCCAATCATCATCTCGCACCCTCATCAGGTTTGGCCTATCATCTCGCGCCCTCATCAGGATTGGCCTAACATAATCTCACGCCCTCATCAGCATTGGCCTTCCATCATCTCACGGACACATCAGGTTTGGCCTACCATCATCTCACATCCTCATCAGGTTTGGCCAATAATCTCGCACCCTTATCAGATTTGGTATAGCTTTATCTTGCACCCTCATCAGGTTTGGCCTAACATCATCTTTCGTACTCCTCAGGTTGGGCATTCCATCATCTCGCGCCCTCATTAGCTTTGGCCTAGCATTATATCACGCCCTCATCAGGTTTGGCCTATCATCATCTCATGGACTCATCAAGTTTGGCCTACCATCATCTCACGCCCTCATCCGGATTGGTCTACCATCCTTTCTCACCCTCCTCAAGTTTGGCCTACCCTCATCTTGCACTCACATCAGATTGGCCTACCATCATGTTGCGCCCTGATCAGTTTTATGGCCTACCATCATCTCGCACCCTCTTCAGGTTTGGCCTATCATCATCTCAGGTTTGACGTATCATTCTTGTGCCGCATCACGTTTGATTTATCATCATCTCGCACCTTCATCAGATCTGACCTATCATCATCTCGCGACCTCATCAGGTTTGACTTATTATCATTTCCCGCCTCATCAGGTTTGGACTATCAACATCTCGCACCCTCATCAGGTTTGGCCAAACATCATCTCAAGCCCTCGTCATGATTGGCCTATCAACATGTCGTGCCTTCATCAAGATTGGCCTACCATCATCTCGCGCCTTCTTCTGGTTGGGCCTATCATCATCTCGAGCTCTCATCAGGCTTAGCCTATTATCATCTCAGGTATGGCCTATCATCATCTCGTACCCTCACCAGGTTTTGCCCACCATCAACTTGTGCCTTCATCAGGTTTGGACTATCATCATATCGCGCCCTCATCAGGTTTGGCCTATCATCATCTCGATCCCTCATCAGATTTGGCCTACCATCATCTCGCGCCCCCATCAGGTTTGGCCAATCATCATCTCGCGCCCTCATCACGTTTGGCCTATCATCTCGCTACCTTATAAGGTTTGGCCTACCATCATCTCGAGCCCTCATCAGGTTTAGCCTATTATCATCTCAGGTATGACCTATCTTCATCTCGCGCTCTCATCAGGTTTGGCCTATCATCATCTCGATCCCTCATCAGATTTGGCCTACTACCATCTTGCGCCCTCATCAGGTTTTGTCAATCATCATCTCGTGCCCTCATCACGTTTGGCCTATCATCTCGCGCTCTTATAAGGTTTGGCCTACCATCATCTCGAGCCCTCTTTAGGTTTCTCCTAACATCATCTCACGAATTCATCAGGTTGGGCATTCCATCATCTCACGCCCTTATCAGGTTTGGCCGATCATCATTTCGCGACCTCATCAGGATTAGCCTATCATCATTTCGCGCCCTCATCAGGTGTGGCCTATCACCATCTCGCACCCTTATCACGATTGGCCTAACATCATCTCACGCCCTCATCAGGTTTGGCCTTCCATCATCTCGAGTCATCATATTTGGGCTACGATCATCTCACACCCACATCAGGTTTGGCCTACCATCATCTCGCGCCCTCATCAGATTTGGCATACCCTGATCTCACGGCCTCATCGGATTTGGCCTATCATCCTCTCGCTCCCTTATCAGATTTTGTGTACCCTTATCTCGCGCCCTCATTAGGTTTGGTCTATCATCATCTCACACCCTCATCAGGTTTTGCCTTCCATTAATTCGCGACCTCATCAGGTTTGGCATACCATCATCTCACGTCATCTTCAGGTTTGGCCTACCATCATTTCGCACCCTCTCCAGGTTTGGCCCACCATCATCTTGTGCGTTCATCAGGTTTGGCCTATCATCATCTCGATCCCATATCAGATTTGGCCTACCATCATCCAGCGCCCTCATCAAATTTGGCCAATCATCATCTCGCGCCCTCATCACGTTCAGCCTATTATCTCGCGACTACATCAGGTTTGGCCTACCATCATCTAGTGCCCTCATTAGATTTGGCCTACCATCATCTTGCGCCCTCATCAGATTTGGTGTACCCTTATCTCGCACCCTCATCAGGTTTGGCCTATCATCATCTCACGCCCTCTTCAGGTTTTGCCTTCCATTATCTCGCGCCCTCATCAGGTTTGGCATACCATCTTCTTGTGTCATATTCAGTTTTGGCCTACCATCATCTCGCACCCTCACCAGGTTTGGACCACCATCATCTTGTGCCTTCATCAGGTTTGGACTATCATCATCTCGCGCCCTCATCAGGTTTGGCCTATCATCATCTCAATACCTCATCAGATTTGGCCTACCATCATCTCACTCCCTCATCAGATTTGGCGTAGCTTTATGTCGCGCCCTCATCACGTTTGGCCTAACATCATCTCACTTACTCATCACGTTGGGCGTTCCATCATCTCACACCGTCATCAGGTTGGGCCCACCATTATATTGCGCCCTCATCAGATTTGGCGTACCCTTATTTTGCGCCCTCATCAGTTTTGGCCTATCATCATCTGACGCCCTCATCAGGTTTGGCGTACTATTATCTCGCGCCCTCTTCAGGTTTGGCCTGCCATCTACTAGTGCCATGATCAGAATTGCCATACCTTTATCTCGCGCCCTCATTAGATTTGGCCTACCATCATCTCAAGCCGTCATCAGGTTTAGCCTACCATCATCTCTCGCCCTTATCAGGTTTGGCCAATCATCTCACGCCCTCATCAGGTTTGGAGAATCATCTTGCGCCCTTATCAGAATTGGCGTAACTTTATCTCGCGCCCTCATCAGGTTTGGCCTAACATCATCTTTCGTACTCATCAGGTTGGGCATTCCATCATCTCGCGCCATCATCAGGTTTCGCCTAGCATTATATCGCGGTATCATCAGGTTTAGCCTGTCATCCACTCGCGCCCTCTTCAGGTTTGGCCTACCATCATTTCGCACCCTCATCAGGTTTGACCTATCATCATCTCGCGCCCTCATCAGCTGTGGCATATCATCACCTCGTGCCCTTATCAGGATTGGCCTAACATCATCTCACGCCCTCATCAGGTTTGGCCTTCCATCATCTCACGGCCTCATCAGGTTTGGCCTATAATAATCTCGAACCCTCATCAGGTTTGGCCTACCATCATCTCACGCCCTCATGAGGTTTGGCCAATCATCATCTCGCACCCTCATCAGGTTTGGCCTATCATCATCTCGTGCCCTCATCAGGATTGGCCTAACATAATCTCACACCTCATCATGTTTGGCCTACCATCATCTCACGTCCACATCAGGTTTGGCCAATTATCTCATGCCCTTATCAGATTTGGTATAGCTTTATCTCGCGCCCTCATCAGGTTTGGCCTAACATCATCTTTCGTACTCATGAGGTTGGGCTTTCCATCATCTCGAGCCCTCTTCAGGTTTGGACTAGCATTATATCGCGCTCTCATCAGGTTTGGCCTACCATCATCTCGCGCCCTCATTAGGATTGGTCTACCATCCTTTCTTACCCTCCTCAAGTTTGGCCTACCCTCATCTTGCACTCACATCAGATTTTGCGGACCATCATTTCGCGCCCTGATCAGTTTTTTGGCCTACCATCATCTCGCTCCCTCATCATGTTTGGCCTATCATTCTTGTGCCCCATCCGGTTTGAATTATCATCATCTCGCACCTTCATCAGATTTGGCCTATCATCTTCTCGCAACCTCATCAGGTTTGACTTATTATCATTTCCCGCCTCATCAGGTTTGGACTATCAACATCTCGCGCTTTCATCAGGTTTGGCCAAACATCATCTCAAGCCCTCATCATAATTGGCCTACCATCACCTCGTGCCTTCATCAAGTTTGGCCTACCATCATCTCGCGCCTTCTTCAGGTTGGGACTATCATCATCTCGAGCCCTCATCAGGTTTGGCCCACCATTATCTCACACCCTCATCAGGTTTGGCCCACCATCATCTTGTGCCTTCATAAGGTTTGGATTATCATCCTCTCATGCCCTCATCAGGTTTGGCCTATCATCATCTCGATCCCTCATCAGATTTGGCCTACCATCATCTCGCACCATCATCAGGTTTGGCCAATCATCATCTCGCGTCCTCACCATGTTTGGCCTATTATCGCACGCCCTTATAAGGTTTGGCCTACCATCATCTCGAGCCCTCTTTAGGTTTGTCCCACTATCATCTCGTGCCCTCATCAGATCTGGCGTAGCTTTATCTCGCACCCTCATTAGGATTGGCCTAACATCATCTCACGCCCTCATCAGGTTTTGCCTTCCATCATTTCTAATCATCATCAGATTTGGCCTACCATGATCTCACACCCTCATCAGGTTTGGCCTACCATCATCTCGCGCCCTCATCAGATTTGGCGTACCATTATCTCGAGCCCTCATCAGGTTTGGCCTGTCACCATCTCACGCCCTCATCAGGTTTGGCCTTCCATTATCTCGCGCCCTCATCAGGTTTGGCCAATCATCATCTCGCACCCTCACCAGGTTTGGCCCACCATTATCTTTTGCCTTCATCAGGTTTGGAATATCATCATCACGCATCCTCATCAGATTTGGCCTTCCATCATCTCGCGCCCTCTTCAGGTTTGGCCAATCATCTCGCGTCCTCACCATGTTTGGCCTATTATCGCACGCCCTTATAAGGTTTGGCCTACCATCATCTCGAGCCCTCTTTAGGTTTGTCCCACTATCATCTCGTGCCCTCATCAGATCTGGCGTAGCTTTATCTCGCACCCTCATTAGGATTGGCCTAACATCATCTCACGCCCTCATCAGGTTTTGCCTTCCATCATTTCTAATCATCATCAGATTTGGCCTACCATGATCTCACACCCTCATCAGGTTTGGCCTACCATCATCTCGCGCCCTCATCAGATTTGGCGTACCATTATCTCGAGCCCTCATCAGGTTTGGCCTGTCACCATCTCACGCCCTCATCAGGTTTGGCCTTCCATTATCTCGCGCCCTCATCAGGTTTGGCCAATCATCATCTCGCACCCTCACCAGGTTTGGCCCACCATTATCTTTTGCCTTCATCAGGTTTGGAATATCATCATCACGCATCCTCATCAGATTTGGCCTACCATCATCTCGCGCCCTCTTCAGGTTTGGCCAATCATCATCTTGAGCCCTCAACAGATTTTGCCTATCATCATCTCGCACCCTCACCAGGTTTGGCCCACCATTATCTTTTGCCTTCATCAGGTTTGGAATATCATCATCACGCATCCTCATCAGATTTGGCCTACCATCATCTCGCGCCCTCTTCAGGTTTGGCCAATCATCATCTTGAGCCCTCAACAGATTTTGCCTATCATCACCTCGCGTCCTCATCAGGATTTGTCTATCATCATCTCGTTCCCTTATCAGGATTGGAATAACATCATCTCATGCCCTCATCAGGTTTGGCCTTCCGTCATCTCGAGTCATCATCAGATTTGGCCTACCATCATCTCACAACCTCATCAGGTTTGGCCTACCATCATCTCGTACCCTCACCAGGTTTGGACCACCATCATCTCGCGCCCTCATCAGGTTTGGCCAATCATCTCGCGACCTTATAAGATTTGGCGTAGCTTTATCTCGCGACCTCATCAGGTTTGGCCTAACATCATCTCGCGCCCTCATCAGGTTTAGACTAGCATTATATAGCGCTCTCATTGGGTTTGGCCTATCATCATCTCGCACCGTCACCAGGTTTGGCCCACCATCATTTTGTGCCTTCATCAGCTTTGGACTATCAACATCTTGCGCCCTCATCAGGTTTGGCCTATCATAAACTCAATCCCTCATCAGATTTGGCCTACCATCATCTCGAGCCCTCTTCAAGTTTGTCCTACCATCATCTCGCACCCTCATCAGATTTAGCCTATCATCATCTCGCACCCTCATCAGGTGTGGCCAATCATCATCTCGAGCCCTCACCAGATTTGGCATATCATCATTTTGCACCCTCATCAAGTGTGGCCTATCATCACCTTGCGCCCTTATCAGGATTGGCCTAACATCATCTCACGCCCTCATCTGGTTTGGCCTTCCATCATCTCGAGCCCTCATCAGATTTTGCCTACCATCATCTAACGCCCTCATGAGGTTTGGCCTACCATAATCTCGCGCCCTCATCAGATTTGGCATACTCTTATCTCGCGCCCTCATCAGGTTTGGCCAATCATCATCTCGCGCCCTCATCATGTTTGGCCTATCATCTCGCTCCCTTATAAGGTTTGGCCTACCATCATCTCGAGCCCTCTTTAGGTTTGTCCTATCATAATCTCGTGCCCTCATCAGATTTTGTGTAGCTTTATCTCGCGCCCTCATTAGTTTTGGCCTAACATCATCTCACGAATTCATCAGGTTTGGCATTAAATCATCTCACACCCTTATCAGGTTTGGCCTATCATCATTTCGCAACCTCATCAGGTTTAGCCTATCATCATCTCACACTCTCATCAGGTTTGGCCAATCATCATCTCGAGCCCTCACCAGATTTGACCTATCATCATTTCACGCCCTCATCAGGTGTGGCCTATCATCATCTCGCGCTCTTATCACGATTGGCCTAACATCATCTCACACCCTCATAAGGTTTGGCATTCCATCATCTCGAGTCATCATCAGATTTGGCCTACCATCATCTCGCGACCTCATTAGATTTGGCTAACCCTTATCTCACGGCCTCATCAGGTTTGGCCTATCATCATCTCACACCCTCATCAGATTTGGCATACCCTTATCTTGCGCTCTCATTAGGTTTGGCCTATCATTATCTCACGCCCTCAACAGATTTTGCGTACCCTAATCTCGTGCCCTCTTCAGGTTTGGCCTACCATCATTTCGCGGCCTCATCGGGTTTGGCCTATCATCATCTCGCGGCCTCATCAGATGTGGACTATCATCACCTCGTGCCCTTATCAAGATTGGCCTAATATCATCTCATGCCCTCATCAGGTTTGGCCTTCCATCATCTCGCGACCTCATCAGGTTTGGTCTTCCATCATCTCGCGGCCTCATCAGGTTTCGCCTATCATAATCTCAAACCCTCATCAGGTTTGGCCTACCATCATCTCACGTCCTCATCAGGTTTGGCCAATAATCTCGCGCCCTTATCAGATTTGGTATAGCTTTATCTCACGCCCTCATCAGCTTTGGCCTAACATCATCTTTCGTACTCATCAGGTTGGGCATTCCATCATCTCGCGCCCTCATCAGGTTTGGCCTATCATCATCTTATGGACTCATCAGGTATGGACTACCATCATCTCACGCCCTCATCCCGATTGGTCTACCATCCTTTCTCACCCTCCTCAAGTTTGGCCTACCCTCATCTTGCACTCACATCAGATTTGGCCTACCATCATATCGCTCCCTGATCAGTTTTTTGGCCTACAATCATCGCGCTTCCTCATCAGGTTTGGCCTATCATCATCTCAGGTTTGGCGTATCATTCTTGTGCCCCATCAGGTTTGATTTATCATCATCTCGCACCTTCATCAGATGTGGCCTACCATCATCTCGCGACCTCATCAGGTTTGACCAAACATCATCTCAAGCCCTCATCATGATTGGCCTACCATCATCTCGTGCCTTCATCAAGTTTGGCCTACCATCATCTCGCGCCTTCTTCAGGTTGGGCCTATCATCATATCGAACCCTCATCAGGTTTAGCCTATTATCATCTCAGGTATGGCCTATCTTCATCTAGTGCTCTCATCAGGTTTGGCCTATCATCATCTCGCACCCTCACCAGGTTTGGCCCACCATCATCTTGTGCCTTCATCAGGTTTGAACTATCGTCATCTCACACCCTCATCAAGTTTGGCCTATCATAATTTCGATCCCTCATCAGATTTGGCCTCCATCAATTCGCGCCCTCATCACGTTTAGCCAGTCATCATCTCGCGCCCTCATTACGTTTGGCCTATCATCTCGCGACTACTTCAGGTTTGGCCTACCATCATCTAGCGTCTTCATCAGATTTGGCCTACCATCATCTTTCGCCCTCATCAGATTTGGCGTAGCTTTATCTCGCGCCCCCATCGGGCTTGGCGTAACATCATCTCACGTACTCATCATGTTGGGCATTCCATCATATCACACTCTCATCAGGTTGGGCCCACCATTATATCACACCCTCATCAGATTTTCGTACCATTATCTCGTGCCCTCATCAGTTTTGGCCTATCATCATCTCGTGCCTTCATCAGATTTGGTGTACCCTTATCTCGCGCCCTCATCAGTTTTGGCCTATCATCATCTCACGCCCTCATCAGGTTTGGCATACCATCATCTCGCGCCCTCTTCAGGCTTGGCCTACCATCTACTAGAGCCCTCATCAGAAGTGTCGTACTTTTATCTCACTCCCTCATTAGGTTTGGGCTATCATCATCTCGAGCCCTCATCATGTTTAGCCTACTATCATCTCGCACCCTTATCAGGTTTGGCCAATCATCTCGTGCCCTCATCAGGTTTGGCCTATCTTCATCTCGATCCCTCATCAGATTTGGCCTTACATCATCTCGTGCCCTCATCAGGTTTGGTCAATCATCATCTCGCGCCCTTATAAGGTTTGGCCTACCATCATCTTGAGCCCTCTTTAGGTTTGTCCTAACATTATCTCACGAATTCATCAGGTACATTCCACTATCTCACGCCCTTATCAGGTTTGGCCTATCATCATTTCGCGACCTCATCAGGTTTAGCCTATCATCATCTCGCACCCTCATCAGGTGTGGCCAATCATCATCTCAAGCCCTCACCAGATTTGGCCTATCATCATTTTGCGCCCTCATAAGGTGTGGCCTATAATCTTGCGCCCTCATCATGATTGGCCTAACATCATCTCACGCCCTCATCAGGTTTGGTCTTCCATCATCTCGAGTCATCAGATTTGCCCTACTATCATCTCACAACCTCATCAGGTTTGGCCCACCATCATCTTGTGCATTCATCAAGTTTGGACTATCATCATCTTGCGCCCTCATCAGGTTTTGCCTATCATCATCTCGATCCCTCATCAGATTAGGTCTACCATCATCTCGCGCCCCCATCAAATTTGGACAATCATCATCTCGCGCCCACATCACGTTTGGCCTATTATCTCGCGACTAATTCAGGTTTGGCCTACCATCATCTAGCGCCCTCATCAGATTTGGCCTACCATCATCTCGCGCCCTTATCAGATTTGTAGTAGCTTCATCTCGTGACCTCATCAGGTTTGGCCTTACATATTCTCATTTACTCAACATGTTGGGCATTCCATCATCTCGCACCCTCACCAGGTTTGGCCCACCATCATCTTGTGCCTTCATCAAGTTTGGACTATCATCATCTCACACCCTCATCATCTTTGGCCTATCATCATTTTGATCCCTCATCACACTTGGCCTACCATCAACTTGCGCCCTCATCAGGTTTGGCCAATCATCATCTCGCGCCCTCATCAGATTTGGCATAACATCATCTCACGTACTCATCATGTTGGACATTCCATCATCTCACACCCTCATCAGGTAGGTCCCACCATTATATCGCGCCCTCATCAGATTTGGCGTACCCTTATCTCGCGCCCTCATCAGTTTTGGCCTATCATTATCTCATGCCCTCATCAGGTTTTGCCTTCCATTATCTCGCGCCCTCATCAGGTTTGGCATACCATTATCTCACGTCATCTTCAGGTTTGGCCTATCATCATAATGTACCCTCACCAGATTTGGCCCACCATCATTTTGTGCCTTCATCAGGTTTGGCCTACCATCATCTCGCGCCCCCATCAAATTTGGCCAATCATCTCGCGCCCACCTCACGTTTGGCCTATTATCTCGCGACTACTTCAGGTTTGGCGTACCATCATCTAGCGCCCTCATCAGATTCGGCCTACCATCATCTCGCGCTCTCATCAGATTTGGAGTAGCTTTATCTCACGACCTCATCAGGTTTGGCCCAGCATCATCTCATTTACTCATCATGTTGGGCATTCCATCATCTCGCACCCTCACCAGGTTTGGCCCACCATCATCTTGTGCCTTCTTCAGGTTTGGACTATCATCATCTCACACCCTCATCAGGTAGGGCCCACCTATATATCGCGCCCTCATCAGATTTGGCGTACCCTTATCTCTCGCCCTCATCAGTTTTGGCCTATCATCATCTCACGCCCTCATCAGATTTGGTGTACCCTTATCTCGCGCCCTCATTAGTTTTGGCCTATCATCATCTCACGCCCTCATCAGGTTTGGCATACCATCATCTCACGCCCTCTTCCAGTTTGGCCTACAATCTACTAGAGCCCTCATCAGAATTGGCGTACCTTTATCTCGCGCCCTCATTAGGTTTGACCTATCATCATCTCGAGCCCTCATCAGGTTTCGCCTACCATCATCTCGCGCCCTCATCAGATTTGGCCTAACATCATCTTACTTACTTGTCATGTTGGACATTCCGTCATCTCACACCCTCATCAGGTTGGGCCCACCATTATATCGCGCCCTCATCAGATTTGGCTTACCCTTATCTCGCGCCTTCATCAGTTTTGGCCTACCATCATCTAGCACCCTCATCAGGTTTGGCCTACCGTCATGTCGCGCCCTCATCAGATTTGGCGTAGCTTTATCTCGTTCCCTCATCAGGTTTGGCCAAACATCATCTCACTTATTCATCATGTTGGGCATTCCATCATCTCGCGCCTTCATCAGATTTCGCGTACCCTTATCTCGCGCCCTCATCAGGTTTGGCCTATCATTATCTCATGCCCTCATCAGGTTTTGCCTTCCATTATCTCGCGCCCTCATCAGGTTTGGCATACCATTATCTCACGACATCTTCAGGTTTGGCCTATCATCATAACGTACCCTCACCAGGTTTGGCCGACCATCATTTTGTGCCTTCATCAGGTTTGGACTATCATCATCTCGCGCACTCATCAGGTTTGGCGTAGTTTTATCTCACGCACTCATCACGTTTGGCCTAACATTATCTCACTTGCTCATCATGTAGGGCATTCCATCATCTTGCACCCTCATCCGGTTGGGCCCACCATTATATCGCGCCCTCATCAGATTTGGCGTACCCTTATTTTGCGCCCTCATCAGATTTGGCCTATCATCATCTCGCGCTCTCATCAGATTTGGCGTACCCTTATCTCGAGCCTTCTTCAGTTTTGGCCTATCATAATCTCAAGACCTCATCAGGTTTGGCGTATCATCATCTCTCGCCCACTTCAGGTTTGGCCTACCATCTACTACTGCCATCATCAGAATTGGCATGCCTTTATCTCGCGCCCTCATTAGGTTTGGTCTACCATCATCTTGCGCCCTCATCATATTTGGAGTAGCTTTATCTCGCGCCCTCATCAGGTTTGGCCTAACATCATCTCATTTACTCATTATGTTGGGCATTCCATCATCTGGTATCCTCACCAGGTTTGTCCCACCATCATCTTGTGCCTTCATCAGGTTTGGACTATCATCATCTCACACCCTCATCAGGTTTGGCCTATCATCATCTCGATCCCTCATCAGATTTAGCTTACCATCAACTCACGCCCTCATCAGGACTGGCCAATCATCATCTCGTACCCTGATCACGTTTGGCCTATCATCTCGCGACTACTTCAGGTTTGGCCTACCATCATCTATCGCCCTCATCATGTTTGGCCTACCATCATCTAGCGCCCTCATCAGATTTGGCGTAGCTTTATCTCGTGCCCTCATCAGGTTTGGCCTAACATCATATCACGTACTCATCATGTTGGGCATTCCATCATCTCAAACCTTCATTAGGTAGGGCCCACAATTATATCACGCCCTCATCAGATTTGGAGTACCCTTATCTCGCGCCCTCATCAGGTTTGGCGTACCATCATCTCACGCCCTATTCCGGTTTGGCCTACAATCTACTAGAGCCCTCATCAGAATTGGCGTACCTTTATCTCGCGCCCTCATTAGGTTTGACCTATCATCATCTTGAGCCCTCATCAGGTTTCGCCTACCATCATCTAGCACCCTTATCAGGTTTGGCCAATCATCTCGCGCTCTCATAAGGTTTGTACAATCATCTCGCGCCCTCATCAGGTTTGGCCTATCATCATCTCGATCCCTCATCAGATTTGGCCTACCATCATCTCGCGCCCTCATCAATTTGGCCTATCATCATTTCGCGCCCTCATCAGGTGTAGCCTATCATCATCTCGTGCCCTAATCACAATTGGCCTAACATCATCTCACTCCCTCATCAGGTTTGTCCTTCCATCATCTCGAGTCATCAGATTTGGCTTACCATCATCTCACAGCCTCATCAGTCTTGGCCTACCAACATCTCGCGCTCTCATCAGATTTGGCGTACCCTTATATCGTGCCCTCATCAGGTTTGGCCTATCATCATCTCACGCCCTTATCAGGATTTGCCTTCCATTATCTCGCGCCCTCATCAGGTTTGGCCCACCATCATCTTGTGCCTTCATCAGGTTTGGACTATCATCATCTCGCGCCCTCATCAGGTTTGGCCTATCATCATCTCGATCCCTCATCAGATTTGGCCTACCATCATCTCACGCCCTCATCAAATTTGGCCAATCATCATCTCGCGCCCTCATCACGTTTGGCCTCTTTTCTCACGACTACTTCAGATTTGGCCCACCAACAACTAGCACCCTCATCAGATTTGGCCTACCATCATCTCGCGCCCTCATCAGATTTGGCGAAGCTTTATCTCGCGCCCTCATCAGGTTTGGCCTAACATCATCTTACTTACTCATCATGTTGGGCATTCCATCATCTCACACCCTCATCAGGTTTGGCTCACCATTAAATCGCGCCCTCATCAGATTTGGCGTACCTTTATTTCGCGCCGTCATCAGATTTGGCCTATCATCATCTCGCGCCCTCATCAGATTTGGCGTACCCTTATCTCGCGCCTTCATCAGTTTTGGCCTACCAACATCTAGCGCCCTCATCAGGTTTGGCCTACCATCATGTCACGCCCTCATCAGATTTGGCGTAGCTTTATCTCGTCCCCTCATCAGATTTGGCCAAACATCATCTCACTTATTCATCATGTTGGGCATTCCATCATCTCGCGCCTTCATCAGATTTGGCATACCCTTATCTCGCGCCCTCATCAGGTTTGGCCTATCATTATCTCATGCCCTCATCAGGTTTTGCCTTCCATTATCTCGCGCCCTCATCAGGTTTGGCATACCATTATCTCACGTCATCTTCAGGTTTGGCCAATCATCATAACGTACCCTCACCAGGTTTGGCCCACCATCATTTTGTGCCTTCATCAGGTTTGGCCTATCATCATCTCGATCCCTCATCAGATTTGGCCTACCATCATCTCGCGCCCCCATCAAATTTTGCCAATCATCATCTCGCGCCCACATCACGTTTGGCCTATTATCTCGCGACTACTTCAGGTTTGGCCTACCATCATCTAGCGCCCTCATCAGATTCGGCCTACCATCATCTCGCGCCCTCATCAGATTTGGAGTAGCTTTATCTCACGACCTCATCAGGTTTGGCCTAGCATCATCTCATTTACTCATCATGTTTGGCATTCCATCATCTCGCACCCTCACCAGGTTTGGCCCACCATCATCTTTTGCCTTCTTCAGGTTTGGACTATCATCATCTCACACCCTCATCAGGTAGGGCCCACCATTATATTGCGCCCTCATCAGATTTGGCGTACCCTTATCTCTCACCCTCATCAGTTTTGGCCTATCATCATCTCACGCCCTCTTCAGATTTGGTGTACCCTTATCTCGCGTCCTCATTAGTTTTGGCCTATCATCTTCTCACGCCCTCATCAGGTATGGCGTACCATCATCTCGCGCCCTCTTCCGGTTTGGCCTGCAATCTACTAGAGCCTTCATCAGAATTGGCGTACCTTTATCTCGCGCCCTCATTAGGTTTGACCTATCATCATCTCGAGCCCTCATCAGGTTTCGCCTACCATCATCTCGCACCCTTATTAGGTTTGGCCAATCATCTCGCGCTCTCATAAGGTTTGTACAATCATCTCGCGCCCTCATCAGGTTTGTCCTATCATCATCTCGATCCCTCATCAGATTTGGCCTACCATCATCTCGCGCTCTCATCAGTTTGGCCTATCATCATTTCGCGCCCTCATCAGGTGTGGCCTATTATCATCTCGTGCCCTAATCACAATTGGCCTACCATCATCTCACACCCTCATCAGGCTTGGCCTACCATCATCTCACACTCTCATCACATTTGGCATACCCTTATCTCGCACCCTCATCAGGTTTGGCCTATCATCATCTCACGCCCTTATCAGGTTTTGCCTTCCATTATCTCGTGCCCTCATCAGGTTTGGCCCACCATCATCTTGTGCCTTCATCAGGTTTGGACTACCATCATCTCGCGCCCTCATCAGGTTTGGCCTATCATCATCTCGATCCCTCATGAGATTTGGCCTACCATCATCTCGCGCCCTCATCAAATTTGGCCAATCATCATCTCGCGCCCTCATCACGTTTGGCCTATTTTCTCACGACTACTTCAGGTTTGGCCTACCAACATCTAGCGCCCTCATAAGATTTGGCCTACCATCATCTCGAGCCCTCATCAGGTTTCGCCTACCATCATCTCGCACCCTTATCAGGTTTGGCCAATCATCTCGCACCCTCATCAGGTTTGTCCTATCATCATCTCGATCCCTCATCAGATTTGGCCTACCATCATCTCGCGCTCTCATCAGTTTGGCCTATCATCATTTCGCGCCCTCATCAGGTGTGGCCTATTATCATCTCGTGCCCTAATCACAATTGGCCTAACATCATCTCACGCCCTCATCAGGTTTGTCCTTCCATCTTCTCGAGTCATCAGATTTGGCCTACCATCATCTCACACCCTCATCAGGCTTGGCCTACCGTCATCTCACACTCTTATCACATTTGGCATACCCTTATCTCGCTCCCTCATCAGGTTTTGCCTTCCATTATCTCGCGCCCTCATCAGGTTTGGCCCACCATCATCTTGTGCCTTCATCAGGTTTGGACTACCATCATCTCGCGCCCTCATCAGGTTTGGCCTATCATCATCTCGATCCCTCATGAGATTTGGCCTACCATCATCTTGCGCCCTCATCAAATTTGGCCAATCATCATCTCGCGCCCTCATCACGTTTGGCCTATTTTCTCGCGACTACTTCAGGTTTGGCCTACCAACATCTAGCGCCCTCATAAGATTTGGCCTACCATCATCTCGCGCCCTCATCAGATTTGGCCTAACATCATCTTACTTACTTGTCATGTTGGACATTCCATCATCTCACACCCTCATCAGGTTGGGCCCACCATTATATCGCGCCCTTATCAGATTTGGCGTACCCTTATTTTGCGCCCTCATCAGATTTGGCCTATCATCATCTCGCGCCCTCATCAGATTTGGCTTACCCTTATCTCGCGCCTTCATCAGTTTTGGCCTACCATCATCTAGCGCCCTCATCAGGTTTGGCCTATCATTATCTCATGCCCTCATCAGGTTTTGCCTTCCATTATCTCGCGCCCTCATCAGGTTTGGCATACCATTATCTCACGTCATCTTCAGGTTTGGCCTATCATCATAACGTACCCTCACCAGGTTTGGCCGACCATCATTTTGTGCCTTCATCAGGTTTAGACTATCATCATCTCGCGCACTCATCAGGTTTGGCGTAGTTTTATCTCGCGCACTCATCACATTTGGCCTAACATCATCTCACTTGCTCATCATGTAGGGCATTCCATCATCTTGCACCCTCATCCGGTTGGGCCCACCATTATATCGCGCCCTCATCAGATTTGGCGTACCCTTATTTTGCGCCCTCATCAGATTTGGCCTATCATCATCTCGCGCTCTCATGAGATTTGGCGTACCCTTATCTCGAGCCTTCTTCAGTTTTGGCCTATCATAATCTCAAGACCTCATCAGGTTTGGCGTACCATCATCTCTCGCCCACTTCAGGTTTGGCCTACCATCTACTACTGCCATCATCAGAATTGGCATGCCTTTATCTCGCGCCCTCATTAGGTTTGGTCTACCATCATCTCGCGCCCTCATCATATTTGGAGTAGATTTATCTCGCGCCCTCATCAGGTTTGGCCTAACATCATCTCATTTACTCATTATGTTGGGCATTCCATCATCTGGTATCCTCACCATGTTTGGCCCACCATCATCTTGTGCCTTCATCAGGTTTGGACTATCATCATCTCACACCCTCATCAGGTTTGGCCTATCATCATCTCGATCCCTCATCAGATTTAGCTTACCATCAACTCACGCCCTCATCAGGATTGGCCAATCAACATCTCGTACCCTCATCCCGTTTGGCCTATCATCTCGCGACTACTTCAGGTTTGGCCTACCATCATCTATCGCCCTCATCAAGTTTGGCCTACCATCATCTAGCGCCCTCATCAGATTTGGCGTAGCTTTATCTCGTGCCCTCATCAGGTTTGGCCTAACATCATATCACGTACTCATCATGTTGGGCATTCCATCATCTCAAACCTTCATTAGGTAGGGCCCACAATTATATCACGCCCTCATAAGATTTGGCGTACCCTTATCTCGCGCCCTCATCAGTTTTGGCCTATCATCATCTCACGCCCTCATCAGGTTTGGCGTACCATCATCTCGCGCCTTCTTCAGGTTTGGCCTACCATCTACTAGAGCACTCATCAGAATTGGCGTACCTTTATCTCGCGCCCTCATTAGGTTTGATCTATCATCATCATGAGCCCTGAACATGTTTAGCCTACCATCATCTCGCACCCTTATCAGGTTTGGCCAATCATCTCGCGCTCTCATAAGGTTTGCAAAATCATCTCGCGCCCTCATCAGGTTTGGCCTATCATCATCTCAATCCCTCATCAGATTTGGCCTACCATCATCTCGCGCCCTCATCAGTTTGGCCTATCATCATTTTGAGCCCTCATCAGGTGACTCCTATCATCATCTCGTGCCCTAATCACAATTGGCCTAACATCATCTCATGCCCTCATCAGGTTTGGCCTACCATCAACTCGCGCCCCCATCAGATTTAGCGCACCCTTATCTCGCACCCTCATCAGGTTTGGCCTATCATCATCTCGCGCCCACATCACGTTTGGCCAATTATCTCGTGACTACTTCAGGTTTGGCCTACCGTCATCTAGCGCCCTCATCAGATTTGGCCTACCGTCATCTCGCGCCCTCATCAGATTTGGAGTAGCTTTATCTCGCGACCTCATTAGGTTTGGCCCAACATCATCTCATTTACTCATCATGTTGGGCATTCCATCATCTCGCACCCTCACCAGGTTTGGCCCACCATCCTCTTGTGCCTTCATTAGGTTTGGCCTAACATCATCTCGATCCCTCATCACATTTGGCCTACCATCAACTCGCGCCCTCATCAGGTTTGGCCAATCATCATCTCGCGCCCTCATCACGTTTGGCCTATCATCTCGCGACTACTTCAGGTTTGGCCTACCAACCTGTGGCGCCCTCATCAGGTTTGGCATACCATCATCTAGCGCCCTCATCAGATTTGGCATAGCTTTATCTCGCGCCCTCATCAGATTTGGCCTAACATCATCTCACGTACTCATCATGTTGGGCATTCCATCATCTCACACCCTCATCAGGTAGGGCCCACCATTATATCGCGCCCTCATCAGATTTGGCGTACCCTTATCTCGCGCCATCATCAGTTTTGGCTTATCATCATCTCACGCCCTCATCAGGTTTGGCGTACCATCATCTCGCGCCCTCTTCCGGTTTGGCCTACCATCTACTAGAGCCCTCATCAGAATTTGCGTACCTTTATCTCGCGCCCTCATTAGGTTTGACCTATCATCATCTCGAGCCCTCAACAGGTTTAGCGTACCATCATCTCGCACCCTTATCAGGTTTGGCCAATCATCTCACGCTCTCATAAGGTTTGTACAATCATCTCGCGCCCTCATCAGGTTTGGCCTATCAGCATCTCGATCCCTCATCTGATTTGGCCTACCATCATCTTGAGCCCTCATCAGTTTGGCCTATCATCATTTCGCGCCCTCATCAGGTGTGGCCTGTCATCATCTCGCGCCCTAATCACAATTGGCCTAACATCATCTCACGCCCTCATCAGGCTTGGCCTTCCATCATCTCGGGTCATCAGATTTGGCCTACCATCATCTCACACCCTCATCAGGCTTGGCCTACCATCATCTCGCGCCCTCATCAGGTTTGGACAATTATCTCGCGCCCTTTTCAGATATGGCGTAGCTTTATCTCGGGCCCTCATCAGGTTTAGCCTGTCATCATCTCGCGACCTCTTCAGGTTTGGCCTACCATCATTTCGCGCCCTCATCAGGTTTGGCCTATCATCACCTAGTGCCCTAAGCAGGATTGGCTTAACATCATCTCACGCCCTCATCAGGTTTGGCCTTCCATCATCTTGCGGACTCATCAGGTTTGGCCAATAATCTCGCACCCTTATCAGATTTGGTATAGCTTTATCTTGCACCCTCATCAGTTTTGGCTTATCATCATCTCACGCCCTCATCAGGTTTGGCGTACCATCATCTCGCGCCCTCTTCCGGTTTGACCTACCATCTACTAGAGCCCTCATCAGAATTTGCGTACCTTTATCTCGCGCCCTCATTAGGTTTGACCTATCATCATCTCGAGCCCTCAACAGGTTTAGCGTACCATCATCTCGCACCCTTATCAGGTTTGGCCAATCATCTCACGCTCTCATAAGGTTTGTACAATCATCTCGCGCCCTCATCAGGTTTGGCCTATCATCATCTCGATCCCTCATCTGATTTGGCCTACCATCATCTTGAGCCCTCATCAGTTTGGCCTATCATCATTTCGCGCCCTCATCAGGTGTGGCCTGTCATCATCTCGTGCCCTAATCACAATTGGCCTAACATCATCTCACGCCCTCATCAGGCTTGGCCTTCCATCATCTCGGGTCATCAGATTTGGCCTACCATCATCTCACACCCTCATCAGGCTTGGCCTACCATCATCTCGCGCCCTCATCAGGTTTGGACAATTATCTCGCGCCCTTATCAGATATGGCGTAGCTTTATCTCGGGCCCTCATCAGGTTTAGCCTGTCATCATCTCGCGCACTCAACAGGTTTGGCCTATCATTTCGCACCCTCATCAGGTTTGGCCTATCATCACCTCGTGCCCTAATCAGGATTGGCTTAACATCATCTCACGCCCTCATCAGGTTTGGCCTTCCATCATATTGCGGACTCATCAGGTTTGGCCTATTATAATCTCGAACCCTCATCAGGTTTGGCCTACCATCATCTCACGCCCTCATGAGGTTTGGCCAATCATCATCTCGCACCCTCATCAGGTTTGGCCTATCATCATCTCGTGCCCTCATCAGGATTGGCCTAACATAATCTCACGCCCTCATCAGCATTGGCCTTCCATCATCTCGCGGACACATCAGGTTTGGCCTACCATCATCTCACGTCCTCATCAGGTTTGGCCAATAATCTCGCACCCTTATCAGATTTGGTATAGCTTTATCTTGCACCCTCATCAGGTTTGGCCTAACATCATCTTTCGTACTCATCAGGTTGGGCATTCCATCATCTCGCGCCCTCATTAGCTTTGGCCTAGCATTATATCACGCCCTCATCAGGTTTGGCCTATCATCATCTCATGGACTCATCAAGTTTGGCCTACCATCATCTCACGCCCTCATCCGGATTGGTCTACCATCCTTTCTCACCCTCCTCAAGTTTGGCCTACCCTCATCTTGCACTCACATCAGATTGGCATACCATCATGTTGCGCCCTGATCAGTTTTATGGCCTACCATCATCTCGCACCCTCTTCAGGTTTGGCCTATCATCATCTCAGGTTTGACGTATCATTCTTGTGCCACATCACGTTTGATTTATCATCATCTCGCACCTTCATCAGATCTGACATATCATCATCTCGCGACCTCATCAGGTTTGACTTATCATTTCCCGCCTCATCAGGTTTGGACTATCAACATCTCGCGCCCTCATCAGGTTTGGCCAAACATCATCTCAAGCCCTCGTCATGATTGGCCTATCAACATGTCGTGCCTTCATCAAGATTGGCCTACTATCATCTCGCGCCTTCTTCTGGTTGGGCTTATCACCATCTCGAGCTCTCATCAGGCTTAGCCTATTATCATCTCAGGTATGGCCTATCTTCATCTCGCGCTCTCATCAGGTTTGGCCTATCATCATCTCGTACCCTCACCAGGTTTTGCCCACCATCAACTTGTGCCTTCATCAGGTTTGGACTATCATCATATCGCGCCCTCATCAGGTTTGGCCTATCATCATCTCGATCCCTCATCAGATTTGGCCTACCATCATCTCGAGCCCCCATCAGGTTTGGCCAATCATCATCTCGCGCCCTCATCACGTTTGGCCTATCATTATCTCATGCCCTCATCAGGTTTTGCCTTCCATTATCTCGCGCCCTCATCAGGTTTGGCATACCATTATCTCACGTCATCTTCAGGTTTGGCCTATCATCATAACGTACCCTCACCAGGTTTGGCCGACCATCATTTTGTGCCTTCATCAGGTTTAGACTATCATCATCTCGCGCACTCATCAGGTTTGGCGTAGTTTTATCTCGCGCACTCATCACGTTTGGCCTAACATCATCTCACTTGCTCATCATGTAGGGCATTCCATCATCTTGCACCCTCATCCGGTTGGGCCCACCATTATATCGCGCCCTCATCAGATTTGGCGTACCCTTATTTTGCGCCCTCATCAGATTTGGCCTATCATCATCTCGCGCTCTCATGAGATTTGGCGTACCCTTATCTCGAGCCTTCTTCAGTTTTGGCCTATCATAATCTCAAGACCTCATCAGGTTTGGCGTACCATCATCTCTCGCCCACTTCAGGTTTGGCCTACCATCTACTACTGCCATCATCAGAATTGGCATGCCTTTATCTCGCGCCCTCATTAGGTTTGGTCTACCATCATCTCGCGCCCTCATCATATTTGGAGTAGATTTATCTCGCGCCCTCATCAGGTTTGGCCTAACATCATCTCATTTACTCATTATGTTGGGCATTCCATCATCTGGTATCCTCACCATGTTTGGCCCACCATCATCTTGTGCCTTCATCAGGTTTGGACTATCATCATCTCACACCCTCATCAGGTTTGGCCTATCATCATCTCGATCCCTCATCAGATTTAGCTTACCATCAACTCACGCCCTCATCAGGATTGGCCAATCAACATCTCGTACCCTCATCCCGTTTGGCCTATCATCTCGCGACTACTTCAGGTTTGGCCTACCATCATCTATCGCCCTCATCATGTTTGGCCTACCATCATCTAGCGCCCTCATCAGATTTGGCGTAGCTTTATCTCGTACCCTCATCAGGTTTGGCCTAACATCATATCACGTACTCATCATGTTGGGCATTCCATCATCTCAAACCTTCATTAGGTAGGGCCCACAATTATATCACACCCTCATCAGATTTGGCGTACCCTTATCTCGCGCCCTCATCAGTTTTGGCCTATCATCATCTCACGCCCTCATCAGGTTTGGCGTACCATCATCTCGCGCCTTCTTCAGGTTTGGCCTACCATCTACTAGAGCACTCATCAGAATTGGCGTACCTTTATCTCGCGCCCTCATTAGGTTTGATCTATCATCATCATGAGCCCTGAACATGTTTAGCCTACCATCATCTCGCACCCTTATCAGGTTTGGCCAATCATCTCGCGCTCTCATAAGGTTTGCAAAATCATCTCGCGCCCTCATCAGGTTTGGCCTATCATCATCTCAATCCCTCATCAGATTTGGCCTACCATCATCTCGCGCCCTCATCAGTTTGGCCTATCATCATTTTGAGCCCTCATCAGGTGACTCCTATCATCATCTCGTGCCCTAATCACAATTGGCCTAACATCATCTCATGCCCTCATCAGGTTTGGCCTACCATCATCTCGCGCCCCCATCAGATTTAGCGCACCCTTATCTCGCACCCTCATCAGGTTTGGCCTATCATCATCTCGCGCCCACATCACGTTTGGCCAATTATCTCGTGACTACTTCAGGTTTGGCCTACCGTCATCTAGCGCCCTCATCAGATTTGGCCTACCGTCATCTCGCGCCCTCATCAGATTTGGAGTAGCTTTATCTCGCGACCTCATCAGGTTTGGCCCAACATCATCTCATTTACTCATCATGTTGGGCATTCCATCATCTCGCACCCTCACCAGGTTTGGCCCACCATCCTCTTGTGCCTTCATTAGGTTTGGCCTAACATCATCTCGATCCCTCATCACATTTGGCCTACCATCAACTCGCGCCCTCATCAGGTTTGGCCAATCATCATCTCGCGCCCTCATCACGTTTGGCCTATCATCTCGCGACTACTTCAGGTTTGGCCTACCAACCTGTGGCGCCCTCATCAGGTTTGGCATACCATCATCTAGCGCCCTCATCAGATTTGGCATAGCTTTATCTCGCGCCCTCATCAGATTTGGCCTAACATCATCTCACGTACTCATCATGTTGGGCATTCCATCATCTCACACCCTCATCAGGTAGGGCCCACCATTATATCGCGCCCTCATCAGATTTGGCGTACCCTTATCTCGCGCCATCATCAGTTTTGGCTTATCATCATCTCACGCCCTCATCAGGTTTGGCGTACCATCATCTCGCGCCCTCTTCCGGTTTGGCCTACCATCTACTAGAGCCCTCATCAGAATTTGCGTACCTTTATCTCGCGCCCTCATTAGGTTTGACCTATCATCATCTCGAGCCCTCAACAGGTTTAGCGTACCATCATCTCGCACCCTTATCAGGTTTGGCCAATCATCTCACGCTCTCATAAGGTTTGTACAATCATCTCGCGCCCTCATCAGGTTTGGCCTATCATCATCTCGATCCCTCATCTGATTTGGCCTACCATCATCTTGAGCCCTCATCAGTTTGGCCTATCATCATTTCGCGCCCTCATCAGGTGTGGCCTGTCATCATCTCGCGCCCTAATCACAATTGGCCTAACATCATCTCACGCCCTCATCAGGCTTGGCCTTCCATCATCTCGGGTCATCAGATTTGGCCTACCATCATCTCACACCCTCATCAGGCTTGGCCTACCATCATCTCGCGCCCTCATCAGGTTTGGACAATTATCTCGCGCCCTTTTCAGATATGGCGTAGCTTTATCTCGGGCCCTCATCAGGTTTAGCCTGTCATCATCTCGCGACCTCTTCAGGTTTGGCCTACCATCATTTCGCGCCCTCATCAGGTTTGGCCTATCATAATCTCGCGCACTCATCAAGTGTGGCCTATCATCACCTAGTGCCCTAAGCAGGATTGGCTTAACATCATCTCACGCCCTCATCAGGTTTGGCCTTCCATCATCTTGCGGACTCATCAGGTTTGGCCAATAATCTCGCACCCTTATCAGATTTGGTATAGCTTTATCTTGCACCCTCATCAGTTTTGGCTTATCATCATCTCACGCCCTCATCAGGTTTGGCGTACCATCATCTCGCGCCCTCTTCCGGTTTGACCTACCATCTACTAGAGCCCTCATCAGAATTTGCGTACCTTTATCTCGCGCCCTCATTAGGTTTGACCTATCATCATCTCGAGCCCTCAACAGGTTTAGCGTACCATCATCTCGCACCCTTATCAGGTTTGTACAATCATCTCGCGCCCTCATCAGGTTTGGCCTATCATCATCTCGATCCCTCATCTGATTTGGCCTACCATCATCTTGAGCCCTCATCAGTTTGGCCTATCATCATTTCGCGCCCTCATCAGGTGTGGCCTGTCATCATCTCGTGCCCTAATCACAATTGGCCTAACATCATCTCACGCCCTCATCAGGCTTGGCCTTCCATCATCTCGGGTCATCAGATTTGGCCTACCATCATCTCACACCCTCATCAGGCTTGGCCTACCATCATCTCGCGCCCTCATCAGGTTTGGACAATTATCTCGCGCCCTTATCAGATATGGCGTAGCTTTATCTCGGGCCCTCATCAGGTTTAGCCTGTCATCATCTCGCGACCTCATCAGGTTTGACTTATTATCATTTCCCGCCTCATCAGGTTTGGACTATCAACATCTCGCGCCCTCATCAGGTTTGGCCAAACATCATCTCAAGCCCTCGTCATGATTGGCCTATCAACATGTCGTGCCTTCATCAAGATTGGCCTACTATCATCTCGCGCCTTCTTCTGGTTGGGCTTATCATCATCTCGAGCTCTCATCAGGCTTAGCCTATTATCATCTCAGGTATGGCCTATCTTCATCTCGCGCTCTCATCAGGTTTGGCCTATCATCATCTCGTACCCTCACCAGGTTTTGCCCACCATCAACTTGTGCCTTCATAAGGTTTGGACTATCATCATATCGCGCCCTCATCAGGTTTGGCCTATCATCATCTCGATCCCTCATCAGATTTGGCCTACCATCATCTCGAGCCCCCATCAGGTTTGGCCAATCATCATCTCGCACCCTCATCACGTTTGGCCTATCATCTCGCTACCTTATAAAGTTTGGCCTACCATCATCTCGAGCCCTCATCAGGTTTAGCCTATTATCATCTCAGGTATGACCTATCTTCATCTCGCGCTCTCATCAGGTTTGGACTATCATCATCTCGCGCCCTCATCAGGTTTGGTTATCATCTCGCGCCCTTATAATTTCTGGCCTAACATCATCTCGATCTCTCTTTAGGTTTGTCCTACCATCATCTCGCGCCCTCATCAGGTTTGGCCTTTCATCATCTCGCGCACTCATCAGGTTTGGCCTATCATTTCGCGCCCTCATCAAGTGTGGCCTATCATCACCTCGTGCCCTAATCAGGATTGGCTTAACATCATCTCACGCCCTCATCAGGTTTGGCCTTCCATCATATTGCGGACTCATCAGGTTTGGCCTATTATAATCTCGAACCCTCATCAGGTTTGGCCTACCATCATCTCACGCCCTCATGAGGTTTGGCCAATCATCATCTCGCACCCTCATCAGGTTTGGCCTATCATCATCTCGCGCCCTCATCAGGATTGGCCTAACATAATCTCACGCCCTCATCAGCATTGGCCTTCCATCATCTCGCGGACACATCAGGTTTGGCCTACCATCATCTCACGTCCTCATCAGGTTTGGCCAAAAATCTCGCACCCTTATCAGATTTGGTATAGCTTTATCTTGCACCCTCATCAGGTTTGGCCTAACATCATCTTTCGTACTCATCAGGTTGGGCATTCCATCATCTCGCGCCCTCATTAGCTTTGGCCTAGCATTATATCACGCCCTCATCAGGTTTGGCCTATCATCATCTCATGGACTCATCAAGTTTGGCCTACCATCATCTCACGCCCTCATCCGGATTGGTCTACCATCCTTTCTCACCCTCCTCAAGTTTGGCCTACCCTCATCTTGCACTCACATCAGATTGGCCTACCATCATGTTGCGCCCTGATCAGTTTTATGGCCTACCATCATCTCGCACCCTCTTCAGGTTTGGCCTATCATCATCTCAGGTTTGACGTATCATTCTTGTGCCGCATCACGTTTGATTTATCATCATCTCGCACCTTCATCAGATCTGACCTATTATCATCTCGCGACCTCATCAGGTTTGACTTATTATCATTTCCCGCCTCATCAGGTTTGGACTATCAACATCTCGCGCCCTCATCAGGTTTGGCCAAACATCATCTCAAGCCCTCGTCATGATTGGCCTATCAACATGTCGTGCCTTCATCAAGATTGGCCTACCATCATCTCGCGCCTTCTTCTGGTTGGGCCTATCTTCATCTCGCGCTCTCATCAGGTTTGGCCTATCATCATCTCGTACCCTCACCAGGTTTTGCCCACCATCAACTTGTGCCTTCATCAGGTTTGGACTATCATCATATCGCGCCCTCATCAGGTTTGGCCTATCATCATCTCGATCCCTCATCAGATTTGGCCTACCATCATCTCGCGCCCCCATCAGGTTTGGCCAATCATCATCTCGCGCCCTCATCACGTTTGGCCTATCATCTCGCTACCTTATAAGGTTTGGCCTACCATCATCACGAGCCCTCATCAGGTTTAGCCTATTATCATCTCAGGTATGACCTATCTTCATCTTGTGCTCTCATCAGGTTTGGACTATCATCATCTCGCGCCCTCATCAGGTTTGGTTATCATCTCGCGCCCTTATAATTTCTGGCCTACCATCATCTCGAGCTCTCTTTAGGTTTGTCCTACCATCATCTCGCGCCCTCATCAGATTTGGTGTAGCTTTATCTCGCGCCCTCATTAGGTTTGGCCTAACATCATCTCACAAATTCATCAGGTTGGGCATTCCATCATCTCACGACCTTACCAGGTTTGGCCTATCATCATTTCGCGACTTTATCAGCTTTAGCCTATCATCATCTCACACCCTCATCAGGTGTGGCCAATCATCATCTCGAGCCCTCACCAGATTTGGCCTATCATCATTTCACGCCCTCATCAGGTGTGGCCTATCATCATCTCGCGCTCTTATCACAATTGGCCTAACATCATCTCACGCCCTCATAAGGGTTGGCATTCCATCATCTCGAGTCATCATCAGATTTGGCCTACCATCATCTCACACCCTCATCAGGTTTGGCCTACCATCATCTCGCGCACTCATTAGATTTGGCAAACCCTTATCTCGCGGCCTCATCAAGTTTGGCCAATCATTATCTCACGCCCCCAACAGATTTGGCGTACCCTTATCTTGCACCCTCATCAGGTTTGGCCTATCATCATCTCAAGCCCTCATCATATTGGGCGTACCTTTATCTCGCGCCCTCATCAGGTTTGGCCTATCATCATCTCACGCCCTCATCAGATTTGGCGTACCCTTATCTCGCGCCCTCATCAGGTTTGGCCTATCATCTCACGCCCTCATCAGGTTTTGCCTTCCATTATCTCACGCCCTCATCAGGTTTAGCATACCATCATCTCGCGTGATCTTCAGCTTTGGCCTCCCATCATCTCGCACCCTCACCAGGTTTGGCCCACCATCGTCTTGTGCCTTCATCAGGTTTAGACTATCATCATATCGCACCCTCATCAGGTTTGGCCTCCCATCATCTCGCACCCTCATCAGATTTGGCATACCCTTATCTCGCGGCCTCATCAGGTTTGGCCTATCACCATCTCACGCCCTAATCAGATTTGGCATACCCTTATCTCGCGCCCTCATCAGGTTTGACCTATCATCATCTCGATCCCTCATCAGATTTGGCCTACTATCATCTTGCGCCCTCATCAGGTTTTGTCAATCATCATCTCGTGCCCTCATCACGTTTAGCCTATCATCTCGCGCTCTTATAAGGTTTGGCCTACCATCATCTCGAGCACTCTTTAGGTTTCTCCTAACATCATCTCACGAATTCATCAGGTTGGGCATTCCATCATCTCACGCCCTTATCAGGTTTGGCCGATCATCATTTCGCGACCTCATCAGGATTAGCCTATCATCATTTCGCGCCCTCATCAGGTGTGGCCTATCACCATCTCGCGCCCTTATCACGATTGGCCTAACATCATCTCACGCCCTCATCAGGTTTGGCCTTCCATCATCTCGAGTCATCATATTTGGGCTACGATCATCTCACACCCACATCAGGTTTGGCCTACCATCATCTCGCGCCCTCATCAGATTTGGCATACCCTTATCTCACGGCCTCATCGGATTTGGACTATCATCATCTCGCTCCCTTATCAGATTTTGTGTACCCTTATCTCGCGCCCTCATTAGGTTTGGTCTATCATCATCTCACGCCCTCATCAGGTTTTGCCTTCCATTATCTCGCGACCTCATCAGGTTTGGCATACCATTATCTCACGTCATCTTCAGGTTTGGCCTACCATCATCTCGCACCCTCACCAGGTTTGGCCCACCATCATCTTGTGCCTTCATCAGGTTTGGACTATCATCATCTCGAGCCCTCACCATATTTGGCCTATCATCATTTCGCGCCCTCATCAGGTGTGGCCTATCATCATCTCGCGCCCTTATCACGATTGACCTAACATAATTTAATTTAATGCCCTCATCAGGTTTGGCCTACCATCATTTCGCGCCCTCATTAGGTTTGGCAAACCCTTATCTTGTGCCCTCATCAGGTTTGGCCTATCATCATCTCACGCCCTCATCAGATTTGGCGTACACTTATCTCGCGCTCTTATCAGGTTTGGCCTATCATCTCATGCCCTCATCAGGTTTGGCCTTCCATTAACTCGTGCCCTCATCAGGTTAAGCACACCATCATCTCGCGTCATCTTCAGCTTTGGCCTACCATCATCTCGCACTCTCACCAGGTTTGGCCCACCATCGTCTTGTGCCTTCATCAGGTTTGGACTATCATCATCTCGCACGCTCATCAGGTTTGGCCTATCATCATCTCGATCATTCATCAGATTTGGCCTACCATCATCTCGTGCCCTCAGCAGATTTGGCGTAGCTTTTTCTCGCACCCTCATCAGGTTTGGCCTAACATCATCTCACATACTCATCATGTTGGGCATTCCATCATCTCACACCCTCATCAGGTTGGGCCCACCATTATATCACGCCCTCATCAGATATGGCGTACCCTTATCTCGCGCCCTCGTCAGTTTTGGCCTATCATCATCTCGCGCCCTCATCAGATTTGGTGGACCCTTATCTCGCACCGTCATCAGTTTTGGCCCATCATCATCTCACGCCCTCATCAGGTTTGTTGTACCATCATCTCACACCCTCTTCAGGTTTGGCCTACCATCTACTAGAGCCCTCATCAGAATTGGCGCACCTTTATCTCGCGCCCTCATGAGGTTTGGCCTATAATCATTTCGCGACCTCATCAGGTTTAGCCTATCATCATCTTGCACCCTCATCAGGTGTGGCCAATCATCATCTCGAGCTCTCACCTGATTTGGCCTATCATCATTTCGCGCCCTCATCAGGTGTGGCCTATCATCATCTTTCGCCCTTATCACGATTTGCCTAACATCATCTAACGCCATCATCAGGTTTGGCCTTCCATCATCTCGAGTCATCAGATTTGGCCTACCATCATCTCACACCATCATCAGGTTTGGCCTACCAATATTTCGCGCCCTCATCAGATTTGGCATACCCTAATCTCACGGCTTCATCAGATTTGGCCTATCATCATCTCACGCCCTCATCAGGTTTTGCCTTCCATTATTTCGCGCCCTCATCAGGTTTGGCATACCATCATCTCGCGTCATCTTCAGGTTTGGCCTACCATCATCTTGCATCCTCACCAGGTTTGGCCCACCATCATCTCGCGCCCTCATCACGTTTGGCCTATTATCTCGCGACTACTTCAGATTTGGCCTACCAACATCTAGCGCCCTCATCAGATTTGGCCTACCATCATCTCGTGCCCTCATCAGATTTGTCGTAGCTTTATCTCGTGCCCTTATAAGGTTTGGCCTAACATCATCTCACTTACTCATCATGTTGGGCATTCCATCATCTCGCACCCTCATCAGATTTGGCGGACGCTTATCTCGCACCCTCATCAGGTTTGGCCTATCATCATCTCACGCCCTCATCAGGTTTTGGCTTCCATTATCTCGAGCCCTCATCAGGTTTGGCATACCATCATCTCGCATCATCTTCAGGTTTGGCCTACCATCATCTCGCACCCTCACCAGTTTTGGCCCACCATCATCTTGTGCCTTCATCAGGTTTGGACTATCATCATCTCGCACCCTCATCAGGTTTGGCCTATCATCATCTCGATCCCTCATCAGATTTGTCCTACCATCAACTCGTGCCCTCATCAGGTTTGGCCAATCATCAACTCGCGCCCTCATCACGTTTGGCCAATCATATCGCGACTTCTTCAGTTTTGGCATACCATCATCTAGCACCCTCATCAGGTTTGGCGTACCATCATCTAGTGCCCTCATCAGATTTGGCCTACCATCATCTTGCGCCCTTTTCAGATTTGGCGTAGCTTTATCTCGTGCCCTCATCAGGTTTGGCCTAACATCATCTCACGTACTCATCATGTTGGGCATTCCATCATCTCACTCCCTCATCAGGTAGGGCCCACCATTATATCGCGTTCTCATCAGATTTGGCGTACCCATATCTCGCGCCCTCATCAGTTTTGGCCTATCATCATCTCGCGGCCTCATCAGATTTGGCGTACCTTTATCTCGCACCCTCATCAGTTTTGGCCTATCATCATCTCACGCCCTCTTCCGGTTTGGCCTACCATATACTAGAGCCCTCATCAGAAATGGCGTACCTTTTTCTCGCGCCCTCATTAGGTTTGACCTATCATCATCTCGAGCCCTCTTTTGGTTTGTCCTAACATCATCTCACGAATTCATCAGGTTGGGCATTCCATCATCTCAGGCCCTTATCAGGTTTGGCCTATCATCATTTCGCGACCTCATCAGGTTTGGCCCACCATCATCTAGTGCCCTCATTAGATTTGGCCTACTATCATCTTGTGCCCTCATCAGATTTGGCGTACCCTTATCTCGCACCCTCATCAGGTTTGGCCTATCATCATCTCACGCCCTCTTCAGGTTTTGCCTTCCATTATCTCGCGCCCTCATCAGGTTTGGCATACCATCTTCTTGTGTCATATTCAGTTTTGGCCTACCATCATCTCGCACCCTCACCAGGTTTGGACCACCATCATCTTGTGCCTTCATCAGGTTTGGACTATCATCATCTCGCGCCCTCATCAGGTTTGGCCTATCATCATCTCGATCCCTCATCAGATTTGGCCTACCATCATCTCGCTCCCTCATCAGATTTGGCGTAGCTTTATGTCGCGCCCTCATCACATTTGGCCTAACATCATCTCACTTACTCATCACGTTGGGCGTTCCATCATCTCACACCGTCATCAGGTTGGGCCCACCATTATATTGCGCCCTCATCAGATTTGGCGTACCCTTATTTTGCGCCCTCATCAGTTTTGGCCTATCATCATCTGACGCCCTCATCAGGTTTGGCGTACTATTATCTCGAGCCCTCTTCAGGTTTGGCCTGCCATCTACTAGTGCCCTCATCAGAATTGCCATACCTTTATCTCGCGCCCTCATTAGATTTTCTCCTACCATCATCTCGCGCCCTTATCAGGTTTGGCCAATCATCTCACGCCCTCATCAGGTTTGGAGAATCATCTCGCGCCCTTATCAGAATTGGCGTAACTTTATCTCGAGCCCTCATCAGGTTTGGCCTAACATCATCTTTCGTACTCATCAGGTTGGGCATTCCATCATCTCGCGCCATCATCAGGTTTCGCCTAGCATTATATCGCGGTATCATCAGGTTTAGCCTGTCATCATCTCGCGCCCTCTTCAGGTTTGGCCTACCATCATTTCGCGCCCTCATCAGGTTTGGCCTATCATCATCTCGCGCCCTCATCAGCTGTGGCATATCATCACCTCGTGCCCTTATCAGGATTGGCCTAACATCATCTCACGCCCTCATCAGGTTTGGCCTTCCATCATCTCACGGCCTCATCAGGTTTGGCCTATAATAATCTCGAACCCTCATCAGGTTTGGCCTACCATCATCTCACGCCCTCATGAGGTTTGGCCAATCATCATCTCGCACCCTCATCAGGTTTGGCCTATCATCATCTCGCGCCCTCATCAGGATTGGCCTAACATAATCTCACACCTCATCATGTTTGGCCTACCATCATCTCACGTCCTCATCAGGTTTGGCAAATTATCTCACGCCCTTATCAGATTTGGTATAGCTTTATCTCGCGCCCTCATCAGGTTTGGCCTAACATCATCTTTCGTACTCATGAGGTTGGGCTTTCCATCATCTCGAGCCCTCTTCAGGTTTGGCCTAGCATTATATCGCGCCCTCATCAGGTTTGGCCTACCATTATCTCACGCCCTCATTAGGATTGGTCTACCATCCTTTCTTACCCTCCTCAAGTTTGGCCTACCCTCATCTTGCACTCACATCAGATTTGGCGGACCATCATTTCGCGCCCTGATCAGTTTTTTGGCCTACCATCATCTCGCTCCCTCATCATGTTAGGCCAAATCTGATGAAGGTGCGAGATGATGATAATTCAAACCTGATGGGGCACAAGAATGATAGGCCAAACATGATGAGGGAGCGAGATGATGATAGGCCAAATCTGATGAAGGTGCGAGATGATGATAATTCAAACCTGATGGGGCACAAGAATGATAGGCCAATCATCATCTCGCAACCTCATCAGGTTTGACTTATCATTTCCCGCCTCATCAGGTTTGGACTATCAACATCTCGCGCTTTCATCAGGTTTGGCCAAACATCATCTCAAGCCCTCATCATAATTGGCCTACCATCACCTCGTGCCTTCATCAAGTTTGGCCTGCCATCATCTCGCGCCTTCTTCAGGTTGGGCCTATCATCATCTCGAGCCCTCATCAGGTTTGGCCCACCATCATCTCACACCCTCATCAGGTTTGGCCCACGATCATCTTGTGCCTTCATAAGGTTTGGATTTTCATCCTCTCACGCCCTCATCAGGTTTGGCCTATCATCATCTCGATCCCTCATCAGATTTGGCCTACCATCATCTCGCACCATCATCAGGTTTGGCCAATCATCATCTCGCGCCCTCACCATATTTGGCCTATCATCGCGCGCCCTTATAAGGTTTGGCCTACCATCATCTCGAGCCCTCTTTAGGTTTGTCCCACTATCATCTCATGCCCTCATCAGATCTGGCGTAGCTTTATCTCGCACCCTCATTAGGATTGGCCTAACATCATCTCACGCCCTCATCAGGTTTTGCCTTCCATCATTTCTAATCATCATCAGATTTGGCCTACCATGATCTCACACCCTCATCAGGTTTGGCCTACCATCATCTCGCGCCCTCATCAGATTTGGCGTACCATTATCTCGAGCCCTCATCAGGTTTGGCCTGTCATCATCTCACGCCCTCATCAGGTTTGGCCTTCCATTATCTCGCGCCCTCATCAGGTTTGGCCAATCATCATCTCGCACCCTCACCAGGTTTGGCCCACCATTATCTTTTGCCTTCATCAGGTTTGGAATATCATCATCACGCATCCTCATCAGATTTGGCCTACCATCATCTCGCGCCCTCTTCAGGTTTGGCCAATCATCATCTTGAGCCCCTAAACAGATTTGGCCTATCATCATTTCGCGCCCTCATCAGGTGTGGCCTATCATCACCTCGCGTCCTCATCAGGATTTGTCTATCATCATCTCGTTCCCTTATCAGGATTGGAATAACATCATCTCATGCCCTCATCAGGTTTGGCCTTCCGTCATCTCGAGTCATCATCAGATTTGGCCTACCATCATCTCACAACCTCATCAGGTTTGGCCTACCATCATCTCGTACCCTCATCAGGTTTGGACCATCATCATCTCGCGCCCTCATCAGGTTTGGCCAATCATCTCGCGAACTTATAAGATTTGGCGTAGCTTTATCTCGCGACCTCATCAGGTTTGGCCTAACATCATCTCGCGCCCTCATCAGGCTTAGACTAGCATTATATAGCGCTCTCATTGGGTTTGGCCTATCATCATCTCGCACCGTCACCAGGTTTGGCCCACCATCATTTTGTGCCTTCATCAGCTTTGGACTATCAACATCTTGCGCCCTCATCAGGTTTGGCCTATCATGAACTCAATCCCTCATCAGATTTGGCCTACCATCATCTCGAGCCCTCTTCAAGTTTGTCCTACCATCATCTCGCACCCTCATCAGATTTAGCCGATCATCATCTCGCACCCTCATCAGGTGTGGCCAATCATCATCTTGAGCCCTCACCAGATTTGGCATATCATCATTTTGCACCCTCATCAAGTGTGGCCTATCATCACCTTGCGCCCTTATCAGGATTGGCCTAACATCATCTCACGCCCTCATCTGGTTTGGCCTTCCATCATCTCGAGCCCTCATCAGATTTTGCCTACCATCATCTAACGCCCTCATGAGGTTTGGCCTACCATAATCTCGTGCCCTCATCAGATTTGGCATACTCTTATCTCGCGCCCTCATCAGGTTTGGCCAATCATCATCTCGAGCCCTCACCAGATTTGGCATATCATCATTTTGCACCCTCATCAAGTGTGGCCTATCATCACCTTGCGCCCTTATCAGGATTGGCCTAACATCATCTCACGCCCTCATCTGGTTTGGCCTTCCATCATCTCGAGCCCTCATCAGATTTTGCCTACCATCATCTAACGCCCTCATGAGGTTTGGCCTACCATAATCTCGTGCCCTCATCAGATTTGGCGTACACTTATCTCGCGCCCTCATCAGGTTTAGCCAATCATCATCTCGCGCCCTCATCATGTTTGGCCTATCATCTCGCTCCCTTATAAGGTTTGGCCTACCATCATCTCGAGCCCTCTTTAGGTTTGTCCTACCATAATCTCGTGCCCTCATCAGATTTTGTGTAGCTTTATCTCGCGCCCTCATTAGTTTTGGCCTAACATCATCTCACGAATTCATCAGGTTTGGCATTAAATCATCTCACACCCTTATCAGGTTTGGCCTATCATCATTTCGCAACCTCATCAGGTTTAGCCTATCATCATCTCACACTCTCATCAGGTGTGGCCAATCATCATCTCGAGCCCTCACCAGATTTGGCCTATCATCATTTCAAGCCCTCATCAGGTGTGGCCTATCATCATCTCGCGCTCTTATCACGATTGGCCTAACATCATCTCACACCCTCATAAGGTTTGGCATTCCATCATCTCAAGTCATCATCAGATTTGGCCTACCATCATCTCACGCCCTCATCAGGTTTGGCCTACCATCATCTCGCGACCTCATTAGATTTGGCTAACCCTTATCTCACGGCCTCATCAGGTTTGGCCTATCATCATCTCACACCCTCATCAGATTTGGCATACCCTTATCTTGCGCTCTCATTAGGTTTGGCCTATCATTATCTCACGCCCTCAACAGACTTTGCGTACCCTAATCTCGCGCCCTCTTCAGGTTTGGCCTACCATCATTTCGCGGCCAAATCGGGTTTGGCCTATCATCATCTCGCGCCCTCATCAGATGTGGACTATCATCACCTCGTGCCCTTATCAAGATTGGCCTAATATCATCTCATGCCCTCATCAGGTTTGGCCTTCCATCATCTCGCGACCTCATCAGGTTTGGTCTTCCATCATCTCGCGGCCTCATCAGGTTTGGCCAATAATCTCGCGCCCTTATCAGATTTGGTATAGCTTTATCTCGCGCCCTCATCAGGTTTGGCCTAGCATTATATCGCGCCCTCATCAGGTTTGGCCTATCATCATCTTATGGACTCATCAGGTATGGACTACCATCATCTCACGCCCTCATCCCGATTGGTCTACCATCCTTTCTCACCCTCCTCAAGTTTGGCCTACCCTCATCTTGCACTCACATCAGATTTGGCCTACCATCATATCGCTCCCTGATCAGTTTTTTGGCCTACAATCATCGCGCTTCCTCATCAGGTTTGGCCTATCATCATCTCAGGTTTGGCGTATCATTCTTGTGCCCCATCAGGTTTGATTTATCATCATCTCGCACCTTCATCAGATGTGGCCTACCATCATCTCGCGACCTCATCAGGTTTAACCAAACATCATCTCAAGCCCTCATCATGATTGGCCTATCATCATCTCGTGCCTTCATCAAGTTTGGCCTACCATCATCTCGCGCCTTCTTCAGGTTGGGCCTATCATCATCTCGAACCCTCATCAGGTTTAGCCTATTATCATCTCAGGTATGGCCTATCTTCATCTAGTGCTCTCATCAGGTTTGGCCTATCATCCTCTCGCACCCTTACCAGGTTTGGCCCACCATCATCTTGTGCCTTCATCAGGTTTGAACTATCGTCATCTCGCACCCTCATCAAGTTTGGCCTATCATAATTTCGATCCCTCATCAGATTTGGCCTCCATCAATTCGCGCCCTCATCACGTTTAGCCAGTCATCATCTCGCGCCCTCATCACGTTTGGCCTATTATCTCGCGACTACTTCAGGTTTGGCCTACCATCATCTAGCGTCTTCATCAGATTTGGCCTACCATCATCTTTCGCCCTCATCAGATTTGGCGTAGCTTTATCTCGCGCCCCCATCAGGCTTGGCGTAACATCATCTCACGTACTCATCATGTTGGGCATTCCATCATATCACACTCTCATCAGGTTGGGCCCACCATTATATCGCGCCCTCATCAGATTTGGCGTACCCTTATCTCGCGCCCTCATCAGTTTTGGCCTATCATCATCTCGTGCCTTCATCAGATTTGGTGTACCCTTATCTCGCGCCCTCATCAGTTTTGGCCTATCATCATCTCACGCCCTCATCAGGTTTGGCATACCATCATCTCGCGCCCTCTTCAGGCTTGGCCTACCATCTACTAGAGCCCTCATCAGAAGTGCCGTACTTTTATCTCGCTCCCTCATTAGGTTTGGGCTATCATCATCTCGAGCCCTCATCATGTTTAGCCTACCATCATCTCGCACCCTTATCAGGTTTGGCCAATCATCTCGTGCCCTCATCAGGTTTGGCCAATCATCTCGTGCCCTCATCAGGTTTGGCCTATCTTCATCTCGATCCCTCATCAGATTTGGCCTTACATCATCTCGTGCCCTCATCAGGTTTGGTCAATCATCATCTCGCGCCCTTATAAGGTTTGGCCTACCATCATCTTGAGCCCTCTTTAGGTTTGTCCTAACATTATCTCACGAATTCATCAGGTACATTCCACTATCTCACGCCCTTATCAGGTTTGGCCTATCATCATTTCGCGACCTCATCAGGTTTAGCCTATCATCATCTCGCACCCTAATCAGGTGTGGCCAATCATCATCTCAAGCCCTCACCAGATTTGGCCTATCATCATTTTGCGCCCTCATAAGGTGTGGTCTATAATCTTGCGCCCTTATCATGATTGGCCTAACATCATCTCACGCCCTCATCAGGTATGGTCTTCCATCATCTCGAGTCATCAGATTTGCCCTACTATCATCTCACAACCTCATCAGGTTTGGCCCACCATCATCTTATGCATTCATCAAGTTTGGACTATCATCATCTCGATCCCTCATCAGATTAGGCCTACCATCATCTCGCGCCCCCATCAAATTTGGCCAATCATCATCTCGCGCCCACATCACGTTTGGCCTATTATCTCGCTACTAATTCAGGTTTGGCCTACCATCATCTAGCGCCCTCATCAGATTTGGCCTACCATCATCTCGCGACCTTATCAGATTTGTAGTAGCTTCATCTCGCGACCTCATCAGGTTTGGCCTTACATATTCTCATTTACTCAACATGTTGGGCATTCCATCATCTCGCACCCTCACCAGGTTTGGCCCACCATCATCTTGTGCCTTCATCAAGTTTGGACTATCATCATCTCAAACCCTCATCATCTTTGGCCTATCATCATTTTGATCGCTCATCACACTTGGCCTACCATCAACTTGCGCCCTCATCAGGTTTGGCCTATCATCATCTCGCGCCCTCATCACGTTTGGTCTATCAACTCGTGAATACTTTAGGTTTGGCCTACCATCATCTAGCGCCCTCATCAGGTTTGGCCTACTATCATCTAGCGCCCTCATCAGATTTGGCATAACTTTATCTCGCGTCCTCATCAGGTTTGGCCTAACATCATCTCACGTACTCATCATGTTGGGCATTCCATCATCTCACACCCTCATCAGGTAGGGCCCACCATTATATCGCGCCCTTATCAGATTTGGCGTACCCTTATCTCGCACCCTCATCAGTTTTGGCCTATCATTATCTCATGCCCTCATCAGGTTTGGCATACCATTATCTCACGTCATCTTCAGGTTTGGCCTATCATCATAACGTACCCTCACCAGGTTTGGCCCACCATCATTTTGTGCCTTCATCAGGTTTGGCCTACCATCATCTCGCGCCCCCATCAAATTTGGCCAATCATCATCTCGCGCCCGCATCACGTTTGGCCTATTATCTCGCGACTACTTAAGGTTTGGCGTACCATCATCTAGCGCCCTCATCAGATTCGGCCTACCATCATCTCGCGCCCTCATCAGATTTGGAGTAGCTTTATCTCACGACCTCATCAGGTTTGGCCTAGCATCATCTCATTTACTCATCATGTTGGGCATTCCATCATCTCGCACACTCACCAGGTTTGGCCCACCATCATCTTGTGCCTTCTTCAGATTTGGACTATCATCATCTCACACCCTCATCAGGTAGGGCCCACCTATATATCGCGACCTCATCAGATTTGGCGTACCCTTATCTCTCGCCCTCATCAGTTTTGGCCTATCATCATCTCACGCCCTCATCAGGTTTGGCGCACCATCATCTCACGCCCTCTTCCGGTTTGGCCTACAATCTACTAGAGCCCTCATCAGAATTGGCGTACCTTTATCTCGCGCCCTCATTAGGTTTGACCTATCATCATCTCGAGCCCTCATCAGGTTTCGCCTACCATCATCTAGCACCCTTATCAGGTTTGGCCAATCATCTCGCGCTCTCATAAGGTTTGTACAATCATCTCGCGCCCTCATCAGGTTTGGCCTATCATCATCTCGATCCCTCATCAGATTTGGCCTACCATCATCTCGCGCCCTCATCAGTTTGGCCTATCATCATTTCGCGCCCTCATCAGGTGTAGCCTATCATCATCTCGTGCCCTAATCACAATTGGCCTAACATCATCTCACGCCCTCATCAGGTTTGTCCTTCCATCATCTCGAGTCATCAGATTTGGCTTACCATCATCTCACAGCCTCATCAGTCTTGGCCTACCAACATCTCGCGCTCTCATCAGATTTGGCGTACACTTATGTCGTGCCCTCATCAGGTTTGGCCTATCATCATCTCACGCCCTTATCAGGATTTGCCTTCCATTATCTCGCGCCCTCATCAGGTTTGGCCCACCATCATCTTGTGCCTTCATCAGGTTTGGACTATCATCATCTCGCGCCCTCATCAGGTTTGGCCTATCATCATCTCGATCCCTCATCAGATTTGGCCTACCATCATCTCGCGCCCTCATCAAATTTGGCCAATCATCATCTCGCGCCCTCATCACGTTTGGCCTATTTTCTCGCGACCACGTCAGATTTGGCCCACCAACATCTAGCACCCTCATCAGATTTGGCCTACAATCATCTCGCGCCCTCATCAGATTTGACGAAGCTTTATCTCGCGCCCTCATCAGGTTTGGCCTAACATAATCTTACTTACTCATCATGTTGGGCATTCCATCATCTCACACCCTCATCAGGTTGGGCTCACCATTATATCGCGCCCTCATCAGATTTGGCGTACCTTTATTTCGCGCCATCATCAGATTTGGCCTATCATCATCTCGCGCCCTCATCAGATTTGGCGTACCCTTATCTCGCGCCTTCATCAGTTTTGGCCTACCAACATCTAGCGCCCTCATCAGGTTTGGCCTACCATCATGTCACGCCCTCATCAGATTTGGCGTAGCTTTATCTCGTCCCCTCATCAGATTTGGCCAAACATCATCTCACTTATTCATCATGTTGGGCATTCCATCATCTCGCGCCTTCATCAGATTTGGCGTACTCTTATCTCGCGCCCTCATCAGGTTTGGCCTATCATTATCTCATGCCCTCATCAGGTTTTGCCTTCCATTATCTCGCGCCCTCATAAGGTTTGGCATACCATTATCTCACGTCATCTTCAGGTTTGGCCAATCATCATAACGTACCCTCACCAGGTTTGGCCCACCATCATTTTGTGCCTTCATCAGGTTTGGCCTATCATCTCGATCCCTCATCAGATTTGGCCTACCATCATCTCGCGCCCCCATCAAATTTGGCCAATTATCATCTCGCGCCCACATCACGTTTGGCCTATTATCTCGCGACTACTTCAGGTTTGGCCTACCATCATCTAGCGCCCTCATCAGATTCGGCCTACCATCATCTCGCGCCCTCATCAGATTTGGAGTAGCTTTATCTCACGACCTCATCAGGTTTGGCCTAGCATCATCTCATTTACTCATCATGTTTGGCATTCCATCATCTCGCACCCTCACCAGGTTTGGCCCACCATCATCTTGTGCCTTCTTCAGGTTTGGACTATCATCATCTCACACCCTCATCAGGTAGGGCCCACCATTATATTGCGCCCTCATCAGATTTGGCGTACCCTTATCTCTCACCCTCATCAGTTTTGGCCTATCATCATCTCACGCCCTCATCAGATTTGGTGTACCCTTATCTCGCGTCCTCATTAGTTTTGGCCTATCATCATCTCACGCCCTCATCAGGTTTGGCGTACCATCATCTCGCGCCCTCTTCCGGTTTGGCCTGCAATCTACTAGAGCCTTCATCAGAATTGGCGTACTTTTATCTCGCGCACTCATTAGGTTTGACCTATCATCATCTCGAGCCCTCATCAGGTTTCGCCTACCATCATCTCGCACCCTTATCAGGTTTGGCCAATCATCTCGCGCTCTCATCAGGTTTTTCCTATCATCATCTCGATCCCTCATCAGATTTGGCCTTCCATTATCTCGCGCCCTCATCAGTTTGGCCCACCATCATCTTGTGCCTTCATCAGGTTTGGACTATCATCATCTCGCGCACTCATCAGGTTTGGCGTAGTTTTATCTCGCGCACTCATCACGTTTGGCCTAACATCATCTCACTTGCTCATCATGTAGGGCATTCCATCATCTTGCACCCTCATCCGGTTGGGCCCACCATTATATCGCGCCCTCATCAGATTTGGCGTACCCTTATTTTGCGCCCTCATCAGATTTGGCCTATCATCCTCTCGCGCTCTCATCAGATTTGGCGTACCCTTATCTCGAGCCTTCTTCAGTTTTGGCCTATCATAATCTCAAGACCTCATCAGGTTTGGCGTACCATCATCTCTCGCCCACTTCAGGTTTGGCCTACCATCTACTACTGCCATCATCAGAATTGGCATGCCTTTATCTCGCGCCCTCATTAACTTTGGTCTACCATCATCTAGCGCCCTCATCATATTTGGAGTATCTTTATCTCGCGCCCTCAACAGGTTTGGCCTAACATCATCTCATTTACTCATTATGTTGGGCATTCCATCATCTGGTATCCTCACCAGGTTTGGCCCACCATCATCTTGTGCCTTCATCAGGTTTGGACTATCATCATCTCACACCCTCATCAGGTATGGCCTATCATCATCTCGATTCCTCATCAGATTTAGCTTACCATCAACTCACGCCCTCATCAGGATTGGCCAATCATCATCTCGTACCCTCATCACGTTTGGCCTATCATCTCGCGACTACTTCAGGTTTGGCCTACCATCATCTATCGCCCTCATCATGTTTGGCCTACCATCATCTAGCGCCCTCATCAGATTTGGCGTAGCTTTATCTCGAGCCCTCATCAGGTTTGGCCTAACATCATATCACGTACTCATCATGTTGGGCATTCCATCATCTCAAACCTTCATTAGGTAGGGCCCACAATTATATCACGCCCTTATCAGATTTGGCGTACCCTTATCTCGCGCCCTCATCAGTTTTGGCCTATCATCATCTCACGCCCTCATCAGGTTTGGCGTACCATCATCTAACGCCCTCTTCCGATTTGGCCTACAATCTACTAGAGCCCTCATCAGAATTGGCGTACCTTTATCTCGCGCCCTCATTAGGTTTGACCTATCATCATCTCGAGCCCTCATCAGGTTTCGCCTACCATCATCTAGCACCCTTATCAGGTTTGGCCAATCATCTCGCGCTCTCATAAGGTTTGTACAATCATCTCGCGCCCTCATCAGGTTTGGCCTATCATCATCTCGATCCCTCATCAGATTTGGCCTACCATCATCTCGCGCCCTCATCAGTTTGGCCTATCATCATTTCGCGCCCTCATCAGGTGTAGCTTATCATCATCTCGTGCCCTAATCACAATTGGCCTAACATCATCTCACGCCCTCATCAGGTTTGTCCTTCCATCATCTCGAGTCATCAGATTTGGCTTACCATCATCTCACAGCCTCATCAGTCTTGGCCTACCAACATCTCGCGCTCTCATCAGATTTGGCGTACCCTTATGTCGTGCCCTCATCAGGTTTGGCCTATCATCATCTCACGCCCTTATCAGGATTTGCCTTCCATTATCTCGTGCCCTCATCAGGTTTGGCCCACCATCATCTTGTGCCTTCATCAGGTTTGGACTATCATCATCTCGCGCCCTCATCAGGTTTGGCCTATCATCATCTCGATCCCTCATCAGATTTGGCCTACCATCATCTCGCGCCCTCATCAAATTTGGCCAATCATCATCTCGCGCCCTCATCATGTTTGGCCTATTTTCTCGAGACTACGTCAGATTTGGCCCACCAACATCTAGCACCCTCATCAGATTTGGCCTACCATCATCTCGCGCCCTCATCAGGTTGGGCTCACCATTATATCGCGCCCTCATCAGATTTGGCGTACCTTTATTTCGCGCCGTCATCAGATTTGGCCTATCATCATCTCGCACCCTCATCAGATTTGGCGTACCCTTATCACACGCCTTCATCAGTTTTGGCCTACCAACATCTAGCGCCCTCATCAGGTTTGGCCTACCATCATGTCACGCCCTCATCAGATTTGGCGTAGCTTTATCTCGTCCCCTCATCAGATTTGGCCAAACATCATCTCACTTATTCATCATGTTGGGCATTCCATCATCTCGTGCCTTCATCAGATTTGGCGTACCCTTATCTCGCGCCCTCATCAGGTTTGGCCTATCATTATCTCATGCCCTCATCAGGTTTTGCCTTCCATTATCTCGCGCCCTCATCAGGTTTGGCATACCATTATCTCACGTCATCTTCAGGTTTGGCCAATCATCATAACGTACCCTCACCAGGTTTGGCCCACCATCATTTTGTGCCTTCATCAGGTTTGGCCTATCATCATCTCGATCCCTCATCAGATTTGGCCTACCATCATCTCGCGCCCCCATCAAATTTGGCCAATCATCATCTCGCGCCCACATCACGTTTGGCCTATTATCTCGCGACTACTTCAGGTTTGGCCTACCATCATCTAGCGCCCTCATCAGATTTGGCCTACCATCATCTCGCGCCCTCATCAGGTTTGGAGTAGCTTTATCTCACGACCTCATCAGGTTTGGCCTCGCATCATCTCATTTACTCATCATGTTTGGCATTCCATCATCTCGCACCCTCACCAGGTTTGGCCCACCATCATCTTGTGCCTTCTTCAGGTTTGGACTATCATCATCTCACACCCTCATCAGGTAGGGCCCACCATTATATTGCGCCCTCATCAGATTTGGCGTACCCTTATCTCTCACCCTCATCAGTTTTGGCCTATCATCATCTCACGCCCACATCAGATTTGGTGTACCCTTATCTCGCGTCCTCATTAGTTTTGGCCTATCATCATCTCACGCCCTCATCAGGTTTGGCGTACCATCATCTAGCGCCCTCTTCCGGTTTGGCCTGCAATCTACTAGAGCCTTCATCAGAATTGGCGTACCTTTATCTCGCGCCCTCATTAGGTTTGACCTATCATCATCTCGAGCCCTCATCAGGTTTCGCCTACCATCATCTCGCACCCTTATCAGGTTTGGCCAATCATCTCGCGCTCTCATAAGGTTTGTACAATCATCTCGTGCCCTCATCAGGTTTGTCCTATCATCATCTCGATCCCTCATCAGATTTGGCCTACCATCATCTCGCGCTCTCATCAGTTTGGCCTATCATCATTTCGCGCCCTAATCAGGTGTGGCCTATTATCATCTCGTGCCCTAATCACAATTGGCCTAACATCATCTCACGCCCTCATCAGGTTTGTCCTTCCATCTTCTCGAGTCATCAGATTTGGCCTACCATCATCTCACACCCTCATCAGGCTTGGCCTACCATCATCTCACACTCTCATCACATTTGGCATACCCTTATCTCGCGCCCTCATCAGGTTTGGCCTATCATCATCTCACGCCCTTATCAGGTTTTGCCTTCCATTATCTCGCGCCCTCATCAGGTTTGGCCCACCATCATCTTGTGCCTTCATCAGGTTTGGCCCACCATCATCTTGTGCCTTCATCAGGTTTGGCCCACCATCATCTCGCGCCCTCATCAGGTTTGGCCTATCATCATCTCGATCCCTCATGAGATTTGGCCTACCATCATCTCGCGCCCTCATCAAATTTGGCCAATCATCATCTCGCGCCCTCATCACGTTTGGCCTATTTTCTCGCGACTACTTCAGGTTTGGCCTACCAACATCTAGCACCCTCATAAGATTTGGCCTACCATCATCTCGCGCCCTCATCAGATTTGGCCTAACATCATCTTACTTACTTGTCATGTTGGACATTCCATCATCTCACACCCTCATCAGGTTGGGCCCACCATTATATCGCGCCCTCATCAGATTTGGCGTACCCTTATTTTGCGCCCTCATCAGATTTGGCCTATCATCATCTCGCGCCCTCATCAGATTTGGCTTACCCTTATCTCGCGCCTTCATCAGTTTTGGCCTACCATCATCTAGCGCCCTCATCAGGTTTGGCCTACCATCATGTCGCGCCCTCATCAGATTTGGCGTAGCTTTATCTCGTCCCCTCATCAGGTTTGGCCAAACATCATCTCACTTATTCATCGTGTTGGGCATTCCATCATCTCGCGCCTTCATCAGATTTCGCGTAAACTTATCTCGCGCCCTCATCAGGTTTGGCCTATCATTGTCTCATGCCCTCATCAGGTTTTGCCTTCCATTATCTCGCGCCCTCATCAGGTTTGGCATACCATTATCTCACGTCATCTTCAGGTTTGGCCTATCATCATAACGTACCCTCACCACGTTTGGCCGACCATCATTTTGTGCCTTCATCAGGTTTGGACTATCATCATCTCGCGCACTCATCAGGTTTGGCGTAGTTTTATCTCGCGCACTCATCACGTTTGGCCTAACATCATCTCACTTGCTCATCATGTAGGGCATTCCATCATCTTGCACCCTCATCCGGTTGGGCCCACCATTATATCGCGCCCTCATCAGATTTGGCGTACCCTTATTTTGCGCCCTCATCAGATTTGGCCTATCATCATCTCGCGCTCTCATCAGATTTGGCGTACCCTTATCTCGAGCCTTCTTCAGTTTTGGCCTATCATAATCTCAAGACCTCATCAGGTTTGGCGTACCATCATCTCTCGCCCACTTCAGGTTTGGCCTACCATCTACTACTGCCATCATCAGAATTGGCATGCCTTTATCTTGCGCCCTCATTAGGTTTGGTCTACCATCATCTCGCGCCCTCATCATATTTGGAGTAGCTTTATCTCGCGCCCTCATCAGGTTTGGCCTAACATCATCTCATTTACTCATTATGTTGGGCATTCCATCATCTGGTATCCTCACCATGTTTGTCCCACCATCATCTTGTGCCTTCATCAGGTTTGGACTATCATCATCTCACACCCTCATCAGGTTTGGCCTATCATCATCTCGATCCCTCATCAGATTTAGCTTACCATCAACTCACGCCCTCATCAGGATTGGCCAATCATCATCTCGTACCCTCATCACGTTTGGCCTATCATCTCGCGACTACTTCAGGTTTGGCCTACCATCATCTATCGCCCTCATCATGTTTGGCCTACCATCATCTAGCGCCCTCATCAGATTTGGTGTAGCTTTATCTCGTGCCCTCATCAGGTTTGGCCTAACATCATATCACGTACTCATCATGTTGGGCATTCCATCATCTCAAACTTTCATTAGGTAGGGCCCACAATTATATCACGCCCTCATCAGATTTGGCGTACCCTTATCTCGCGCCCTCATCAGTTTTGGCCTATCATCATCTCTCGCCCTCATCAGGTTTGGCGTACCATCATCTCACGCCCTCTTCCGGTTTGGCCTACAATCTACTAGAGCCCTCATCAGAATTGGCATACCTTTATCTCGAGCCCTCATCAGGTTTCGCCTACCATCATCTAGCACCCTTATCAGGTTTGGCCAATCATCTCGCGCTCTCATAAGGTTTGTACAATCATCTCGCGCCCTCATCAGGTTTGGCCTATCATCATCTCGATCCCTCATCAGATTTGGCCTACCATCATCTCGCGCCCTCATCAGTTTGACCTATCATCATTTCGCGCCCTCATCAGGTGTAGCCTATCATCATCTCGTGCCCTAATCACAATTGGCCTAACATCATCTCACGCCCTCATCAGGTTTGTCCTTCTATCATCTCGAGTCATCAGATTTGGCTTACCATCATCTCACAGCCTCATCAGTTTGGCCTATCATCATTTCGAGCCCTCATCAGGTGAGGCCTGTCATCATCTCGTGCCCTAATCACAATTGGCCTAACATCATCTCATGCCCTCATCAGGTTTGGCCTACCATCATCTCGCGCCCTCATCAGATTTGGCGCACCCTTATCTCGCACCCTCATCAGGTTTGGCCTATCATCATTTCGCGCCCACATCACGTTTGGCCAATTATCTCGCGACTACTTCAGGTTTGGCCTACCATCATCTAGCGCCCTCATCAGATTTGGCCTACCGTCATCTCGCGCCCTCATCAGATTTGGAGTAGCTTTATCTCGCGACCTCATCAGGTTTGGCCCAACATCATCTCATTTACTCATCATGTTGGGCATTCCATCATCTCGCACCCTCACTAGGTTTGGCCCACCATCCTCTTGTGCCTTCATTAGGTTTGGCTTATCATCATCTCGATCCCTCATCACATTTGGCCTACCATCAACTCGCGCCCTCATCAGGTTTGGCCAATCATCATCTCGCGCCCTCATCACGTTTGGCCTATCATCTCGCGACTACTTCAGGTTTGGCGTACCAACCTGTGGCGCCCTCATCAGGTTTGGCATACCATCATCTAGCGCCCTCATCAGATTTGGCATAGCTTTATCTCGCGCCCTCATCAGATTTGGCCTAACATCATCTCACGTACTCATCATGTTGGGCATTCCATCATCTCACACCCTCATCAGGTAGGGCCCACCATTATATCGCGCCCTCATCAGATTTGGCGTACCCTTATCTCGCGCCCTCATTAGGTTTGACCTATCATCATCTCGAGCCCTCAACAGGTTTAGCGTACCATCATCTCGCACCCTTATCAGGTTTGGCCAATCATCTCATGCTCTCATAAGGTTTGTACAATCATCTCGCGCCCTCATCAGGTTTGGCCTATCATCATCTCGATCCCTCATCTGATTTGGCCTACCATCATCTTGAGCTCTCATCAGTTTGGCCTATCATCATTTCGCGCCCTCATCAGGTGTGGCCTGTCGTCATCTCGCGCCCTAATCACAATTGGCCTAACATCATCTCACGGCCTCATCAGGCCTGGCCTTCCATCATCTCGGGTCATCAGATTTGGCCTACCATCATCTCACACCCTCATCAGGCTTGGCCTACCATCATCTCGCGCCCTCATCAGATTTGGCGTACCATTATCTCGCACCCTCATCAGGTTTGGCATGTCATCATTTCACGAATTCATTAGGTTGGGCATGCGATCATCTCACGACCTTATCAGATTTGGCCTATCATCATTTTGCTACCTCATCAGGTTTAGCCTATCATCATCTCACAACCTAATCAGGTGTGGCCAATCATCATCTCGAGCCCTCACCAGATTTGGCCTATCATTTCACGCCCTCATCAGGTGTGGCCTATCATCATCTCGCGCTCTTATCACGATTGGCCTAACATCATCTCACGCCCTCAAAAGGTTTGGCATTCCATCATCTTAAATCATCATCAGATTTGGCCTATCATCATCTCACACCCTCATCAGGTTTGGCATACCATCATCTCGCGCCCTCATTAGATTTGGCAAACCCTTATCTCGAGGCCTCATCAGGTTTGGCCAATCATTTTCTCAAGCCCTCATCAGATTTGGCGTACCCTTATCTCGAGCCCTCATCAGGTTTGGCCTATCATCTCACGCCCTCATCAGGTTTGGCCTTCCATTATCTCACGCCCTCATCAGGTTAAGCAAACCATTATCTCCGTCATCTTCAGGTTTGGCCTACCATCATCTCGCACCCTCACCAGGCTTGGCCCACCATCATCTTGTGCCTTCATCAGGTTTGGACTATCATCATCTCGCGCCCTCATCTGGTTTGGCATATCATCATCTCGATCCCTCATCAGATTTGGCCTACCATCAGCTCGCGCCCCCATCAAATTTGGTCAATCATCATCTCGCGCCCTCATCACGTTTGGCCTATTATCTCGTGACTACTTCAGGTTTGGCCTACCAACATCTAGCGCCCTCATCAGATTTGGCCTACCATCATCTCGCGCCCTCATCAGATTTGGCGTGGCTTTATCTCGCGCCTTCATCAGCTTTGGCCAAACATCATCTCACTTTCTCATCATGTTGGGCATTCCATCATCTCGCGCCCTCATCATATTTGGCGGACCCTTATCTCGTGCCCTCATCAGGTTTGGCCTATCATCATATCACACCCTCATCAGGTTTTTCCTTCCATTATCTCGTGCCCTCATCTGGTTTGGCATACCATCATCTTGCGTCATCTTCAGGTTTGGCCTACCATCATCTCGCACCCTCACCAGGCTTGGCCCATCATCATCTTGTGCCTTCATCAGGTTTGGACTATCATCGTTTCGCGCCCTCATCAGGTTTGGCCTATCATAATCTCGATCCCTCATCAGATTTGGCCTATCATCATCTCACGCCCCCATCAAATTTGGCCAATTATCATCTGGCGCCCACATCACGCTTGGCCTATTATCTCGCGACTAATTCAGGTTTGGCCTACCATCATCTAGCGCCCTCATCAGATTCGACATACCATCATCTCACGCACTCATCAGATTTGGAGTAGCTTTATCTCACGACCTCATCAGGTTTGGCCTAACTTCATCTCATTTATTCATCATGTTGGGCATTCCATCATCTCGCACCCTCACCAGGTTTGGCCCACCATCATCTTATGCCTTCATCAGGTTTGGCCTACCATCATCTCGCGCCCTCATCAGATTTGGCATACCCTTATCTCTCGCCCTCATCAGTTTTGGCCTATCATCATCTCACGCCCTCTTCAGATTTGGTGTACCCTTATCTCGTGCCCTCATTAATTTTGGCCTATCATCATCTCATGCCCTCATAAGGTTTGGCGTACCATCATCTCGCGCCCTCTTCCGGTTTGGCCTACAATCTACTAGAGCCCTCATCAGAATTGGCGTACCTTTATCTCGCGCCCTCAATAGGTTTGACCTATCATCATCTCGAGCCCTCATCAGGTTTCGCCTACCATCATCTCGCACCCTTATCAGGTTTGTACAATCATCTCGCGCTCTCATAAGGTTTGTACAATCATCTCTCGCCCTCATCAGGTTTGTCCAATCATCTCGATCCCTCATCAGATTTGGCCTACCATCATCTCGCGCCCTCATCAGTTTGGCCTATCATCATCTCGTGCCCTAATCACAATTGGCATAACATCATCTCACACCCTCATCAGGTTTGTCCTTCCATCATCTCGAGTCATCAGATTTGGCCTACCATCATCTCACACCCTCATTAGGCTTGGCCTACCATCATCTCGCACTCTCATCAGATTTGGCATACCCTTATCTGGCGCCCTCATCAGGTTTGGCCTATCATCATCTCACGCCCTTATCAGGTTTTGCCTTCCATTATCTCGCGCCCTCATCAGGTTTGGCCTATCATCATCTCACACCCTCATCAGATTTGGCATACCCTTATCTTGCGCTCTCATTAGGTTTGGCCTATCATTATCTCACGCCCTCAACAGACTTTGCGTACCCTAATCTCGCGCCCTCTTCAGGTTTGGCCTACCATCATTTCGCGGCCAAATCGGGTTTGGCCTATCATCATCTCGCGCCCTCATCAGATGTGGACTATCATCACCTCGTGCCCTTATCAAGATTGGCCTAATATCATCTCATGCCCTCATCAGGTTTGGCCTTCCATCATCTCGCGACCTCATCAGGTTTGGTCTTCCATCATCTCGCGGCCTCATCAGGTTTGGCCAATAATCTCGCGCCCTTATCAGATTTGGTATAGCTTTATCTCGCGCCCTCATCAGGTTTGGCCTAGCATTATATCGCGCCCTCATCAGGTTTGGCCTATCATCATCTTATGGACTCATCAGGTATGGACTACCATCATCTCACGCCCTCATCCCGATTGGTCTACCATCCTTTCTCACCCTCAAGTTTGGCCTACCCTCATCTTGCACTCACATCAGATTTGGCCTACCATCATATCGCTCCCTGATCAGTTTTTTGGCCTACAATCATCGCGCTTCCTCATCAGGTTTGGCCTATCATCATCTCAGGTTTGGCGTATCATTCTTGTGCCCCATCAGGTTTGATTTATCATCATCTCGCACCTTCATCAGATGTGGCCTACCATCATCTCGCGACCTCATCAGGTTTAACCAAACATCATCTCAAGCCCTCATCATGATTGGCCTATCATCATCTCGTGCCTTCATCAAGTTTGGCCTACCATCATCTCGCGCCTTCTTCAGGTTGGGCCTATCATCATCTCGAACCCTCATCAGGTTTAGCCTATTATCATCTCAGGTATGGCCTATCTTCATCTAGTGCTCTCATCAGGTTTGGCCTATCATCCTCTCGCACCCTTACCAGGTTTGGCCCACCATCATCTTGTGCCTTCATCAGGTTTGAACTATCGTCATCTCGCACCCTCATCAAGTTTGGCCTATCATAATTTCGATCCCTCATCAGATTTGGCCTCCATCAATTCGCGCCCTCATCACGTTTAGCCAGTCATCATCTCGCGCCCTCATCACGTTTGGCCTATTATCTCGCGACTACTTCAGGTTTGGCCTACCATCATCTAGCGTCTTCATCAGATTTGGCCTACCATCATCTTTCGCCCTCATCAGATTTGGCGTAGCTTTATCTCGCGCCCCCATCAGGCTTGGCGTAACATCATCTCACGTACTCATCATGTTGGGCATTCCATCATATCACACTCTCATCAGGTTGGGCCCACCATTATATCGCGCCCTCATCAGATTTGGCGTACCCTTATCTCGCGCCCTCATCAGTTTTGGCCTATCATCATCTCGTGCCTTCATCAGATTTGGTGTACCCTTATCTCGCGCCCTCATCAGTTTTGGCCTATCATCATCTCACGCCCTCATCAGGTTTGGCATACCATCATCTCGCGCCCTCTTCAGGCTTGGCCTACCATCTACTAGAGCCCTCATCAGAAGTGCCGTACTTTTATCTCGCTCCCTCATTAGGTTTGGGCTATCATCATCTCGAGCCCTCATCATGTTTAGCCTACCATCATCTCGCACCCTTATCAGGTTTGGCCAATCATCTCGTGCCCTCATCAGGTTTGGCCAATCATCTCGTGCCCTCATCAGGTTTGGCCTATCTTCATCTCGATCCCTCATCAGATTTGGCCTTACATCATCTCGTGCCCTCATCAGGTTTGGTCAATCATCATCTCGCGCCCTTATAAGGTTTGGCCTACCATCATCTTGAGCCCTCTTTAGGTTTGTCCTAACATTATCTCACGAATTCATCAGGTACATTCCACTATCTCACGCCCTTATCAGGTTTGGCCTATCATCATTTCGCGACCTCATCAGGTTTAGCCTATCATCATCTCGCACCCTAATCAGGTGTGGCCAATCATCATCTCAAGCCCTCACCAGATTTGGCCTATCATCATTTTGCGCCCTCATAAGGTGTGGTCTATAATCTTGCGCCCTTATCATGATTGGCCTAACATCATCTCACGCCCTCATCAGGTATGGTCTTCCATCATCTCGAGTCATCAGATTTGCCCTACTATCATCTCACAACCTCATCAGGTTTGGCCCACCATCATCTTATGCATTCATCAAGTTTGGACTATCATCATCTCGATCCCTCATCAGATTAGGCCTACCATCATCTCGCGCCCCCATCAAATTTGGCCAATCATCATCTCGCGCCCACATCACGTTTGGCCTATTATCTCGCTACTAATTCAGGTTTGGCCTACCATCATCTAGCGCCCTCATCAGATTTGGCCTACCATCATCTCGCGACCTTATCAGATTTGTAGTAGCTTCATCTCGCGACCTCATCAGGTTTGGCCTTACATATTCTCATTTACTCAACATGTTGGGCATTCCATCATCTCGCACCCTCACCAGGTTTGGCCCACCATCATCTTGTGCCTTCATCAAGTTTGGACTATCATCATCTCACACCCTCATCATCTTTGGCCTATCATCATTTTGATCGCTCATCACACTTGGCCTACCATCAACTTGCGCCCTCATCAGGTTTGGCCTATCATCATCTCGCGCCCTCATCACGTTTGGTCTATCAACTCGTGAATACTTTAGGTTTGGCCTACCATCATCTAGCGCCCTCATCAGGTTTGGCCTACTATCATCTAGCGCCCTCATCAGATTTGGCATAACTTTATCTCGCGTCCTCATCAGGTTTGGCCTAACATCATCTCACGTACTCATCATGTTGGGCATTCCATCATCTCACACCCTCATCAGGTAGGGCCCACCATTATATCGCGCCCTTATCAGATTTGGCGTACCCTTATCTCGCACCCTCATCAGTTTTGGCCTATCATTATCTCATGCCCTCATCAGGTTTGGCATACCATTATCTCACGTCATCTTCAGGTTTGGCCTATCATCATAACGTACCCTCACCAGGTTTGGCCCACCATCATTTTGTGCCTTCATCAGGTTTGGCCTACCATCATCTCGCGCCCCCATCAAATTTGGCCAATCATCATCTCGCGCCCGCATCACGTTTGGCCTATTATCTCGCGACTACTTAAGGTTTGGCGTACCATCATCTAGCGCCCTCATCAGATTCGGCCTACCATCATCTCGCGCCCTCATCAGATTTGGAGTAGCTTTATCTCACGACCTCATCAGGTTTGGCCTAGCATCATCTCATTTACTCATCATGTTGGGCATTCCATCATCTCGCACACTCACCAGGTTTGGCCCACCATCATCTTGTGCCTTCTTCAGATTTGGACTATCATCATCTCACACCCTCATCAGGTAGGGCCCACCTATATATCGCGACCTCATCAGATTTGGCGTACCCTTATCTCTCGCCCTCATCAGTTTTGGCCTATCATCATCTCACGCCCTCATCAGATTTGGTGTACCCTTATCTCGCGCCCTCATTAGTTTTGGACTATCATCATCTCACGCCCTCATCAGGTTTGGCGCACCATCATCTCACGCCCTCTTCCGGTTTGGCCTACAATCTACTAGAGCCCTCATCAGAATTGGCGTACCTTTATCTCGCGCCCTCATTAGGTTTGACCTATCATCATCTCGAGCCCTCATCAGGTTTCGCCTACCATCATCTAGCACCCTTATCAGGTTTGGCCAATCATCTCGCGCTCTCATAAGGTTTGTACAATCATCTCGCGCCCTCATCAGGTTTGGCCTATCATCATCTCGATCCCTCATCAGATTTGGCCTACCATCATCTCGCGCCCTCATCAGTTTGGCCTATCATCATTTCGCGCCCTCATCAGGTGTAGCCTATCATCATCTCGTGCCCTAATCACAATTGGCCTAACATCATCTCACGCCCTCATCAGGTTTGTCCTTCCATCATCTCGAGTCATCAGATTTGGCTTACCATCATCTCACAGCCTCATCAGTCTTGGCCTACCAACATCTCGCGCTCTCATCAGATTTGGCGTACACTTATGTCGTGCCCTCATCAGGTTTGGCCTATCATCATCTCACGCCCTTATCAGGATTTGCCTTCCATTATCTCGCGCCCTCATCAGGTTTGGCCCACCATCATCTTGTGCCTTCATCAGGTTTGGACTATCATCATCTCGCGCCCTCATCAGGTTTGGCCTATCATCATCTCGATCCCTCATCAGATTTGGCCTACCATCATCTCGCGCCCTCATCAAATTTGGCCAATCATCATCTCGCGCCCTCATCACGTTTGGCCTATTTTCTCGCGACCACGTCAGATTTGGCCCACCAACATCTAGCACCCTCATCAGATTTGGCCTACCATCATCTCGCGCCCTCATCAGATTTGACGAAGCTTTATCTCGCGCCCTCATCAGGTTTGGCCTAACATAATCTTACTTACTCATCATGTTGGGCATTCCATCATCTCACACCCTCATCAGGTTGGGCTCACCATTATATCGCGCCCTCATCAGATTTGGCGTACCTTTATTTCGCGCCATCATCAGATTTGGCCTATCATCATCTCGCGCCCTCATCAGATTTGGCGTACCCTTATCTCGCGCCTTCATCAGTTTTGGCCTACCAACATCTAGCGCCCTCATCAGGTTTGGCCTACCATCATGTCACGCCCTCATCAGATTTGGCGTAGCTTTATCTCGTCCCCTCATCAGATTTGGCCAAACATCATCTCACTTATTCATCATGTTGGGCATTCCATCATCTCGCGCCTTCATCAGATTTGGCGTACTCTTATCTCGCGCCCTCATCAGGTTTGGCCTATCATTATCTCATGCCCTCATCAGGTTTTGCCTTCCATTATCTCGCGCCCTCATAAGGTTTGGCATACCATTATCTCACGTCATCTTCAGGTTTGGCCAATCATCATAACGTACCCTCACCAGGTTTGGCCCACCATCATTTTGTGCCTTCATCAGGTTTGGCCTATCATCTCGATCCCTCATCAGATTTGGCCTACCATCATCTCGCGCCCCCATCAAATTTGGCCAATTATCATCTCGCGCCCACATCACGTTTGGCCTATTATCTCGCGACTACTTCAGGTTTGGCCTACCATCATCTAGCGCCCTCATCAGATTCGGCCTACCATCATCTCGCGCCCTCATCAGATTTGGAGTAGCTTTATCTCACGACCTCATCAGGTTTGGCCTAGCATCATCTCATTTACTCATCATGTTTGGCATTCCATCATCTCGCACCCTCACCAGGTTTGGCCCACCATCATCTTGTGCCTTCTTCAGGTTTGGACTATCATCATCTCACACCCTCATCAGGTAGGGCCCACCATTATATTGCGCCCTCATCAGATTTGGCGTACCCTTATCTCTCACCCTCATCAGTTTTGGCCTATCATCATCTCACGCCCTCATCAGATTTGGTGTACCCTTATCTCGCGTCCTCATTAGTTTTGGCCTATCATCATCTCACGCCCTCATCAGGTTTGGCGTACCATCATCTCGCGCCCTCTTCCGGTTTGGCCTGCAATCTACTAGAGCCTTCATCAGAATTGGCGTACTTTTATCTCGCGCACTCATTAGGTTTGACCTATCATCATCTCGAGCCCTCATCAGGTTTCGCCTACCATCATCTCGCACCCTTATCAGGTTTGGCCAATCATCTCGCGCTCTCATCAGGTTTTTCCTATCATCATCTCGATCCCTCATCAGATTTGGCCTTCCATTATCTCGCGCCCTCATCAGTTTGGCCCACCATCATCTTGTGCCTTCATCAGGTTTGGACTATCATCATCTCGCGCACTCATCAGGTTTGGCGTAGTTTTATCTCGCGCACTCATCACGTTTGGCCTAACATCATCTCACTTGCTCATCATGTAGGGCATTCCATCATCTTGCACCCTCATCCGGTTGGGCCCACCATTATATCGCGCCCTCATCAGATTTGGCGTACCCTTATTTTGCGCCCTCATCAGATTTGGCCTATCATCCTCTCGCGCTCTCATCAGATTTGGCGTACCCTTATCTCGAGCCTTCTTCAGTTTTGGCCTATCATAATCTCAAGACCTCATCAGGTTTGGCGTACCATCATCTCTCGCCCACTTCAGGTTTGGCCTACCATCTACTACTGCCATCATCAGAATTGCCATGCCTTTATCTCGCGCCCTCATTAACTTTGGTCTACCATCATCTAGCGCCCTCATCATATTTGGAGTATCTTTATCTCGCGCCCTCAACAGGTTTGGCCTAACATCATCTCATTTACTCATTATGTTGGGCATTCCATCATCTGGTATCCTCACCAGGTTTGGCCCACCATCATCTTGTGCCTTCATCAGGTTTGGACTATCATCATCTCACACCCTCATCAGGTATGGCCTATCATCATCTCGATTCCTCATCAGATTTAGCTTACCATCAACTCACGCCCTCATCAGGATTGGCCAATCATCATCTCGTACCCTCATCACGTTTGGCCTATCATCTCGCGACTACTTCAGGTTTGGCCTACCATCATCTATCGCCCTCATCATGTTTGGCCTACCATCATCTAGCGCCCTCATCAGATTTGGCGTAGCTTTATCTCGAGCCCTCATCAGGTTTGGCCTAACATCATATCACGTACTCATCATGTTGGGCATTCCATCATCTCAAACCTTCATTAGGTAGGGCCCACAATTATATCACGCCCTTATCAGATTTGGCGTACCCTTATCTCGCGCCCTCATCAGTTTTGGCCTATCATCATCTCACGCCCTCATCAGGTTTGGCGTACCATCATCTAACGCCCTCTTCCGATTTGGCCTACAATCTACTAGAGCCCTCATCAGAATTGGCGTACCTTTATCTCGCGCCCTCATTAGGTTTGACCTATCATCATCTCGAGCCCTCATCAGGTTTCGCCTACCATCATCTAGCACCCTTATCAGGTTTGGCCAATCATCTCGCGCTCTCATAAGGTTTGTACAATCATCTCGCGCCCTCATCAGGTTTGGCCTATCATCATCTCGATCCCTCATCAGATTTGGCCTACCATCATCTCGCGCCCTCATCAGTTTGGCCTATCATCATTTCGCGCCCTCATCAGGTGTAGCTTATCATCATCTCGTGCCCTAATCACAATTGGCCTAACATCATCTCACGCCCTCATCAGGTTTGTCCTTCCATCATCTCGAGTCATCAGATTTGGCTTACCATCATCTCACAGCCTCATCAGTCTTGGCCTACCAACATCTCGCGCTCTCATCAGATTTGGCGTACCCTTATGTCGTGCCCTCATCAGGTTTGGCCTATCATCATCTCACGCCCTTATCAGGATTTGCCTTCCATTATCTCGTGCCCTCATCAGGTTTGGCCCACCATCATCTTGTGCCTTCATCAGGTTTGGACTATCATCATCTCGCGCCCTCATCAGGTTTGGCCTATCATCATCTCGATCCCTCATCAGATTTGGCCTACCATCATCTCGCGCCCTCATCAAATTTGGCCAATCATCATCTCGCGCCCTCATCATGTTTGGCCTATTTTCTCGAGACTACGTCAGATTTGGCCCACCAACATCTAGCACCCTCATCAGATTTGGCCTACCATCATCTCGCGCCCTCATCAGGTTGGGCTCACCATTATATCGCGCCCTCATCAGATTTGGCGTACCTTTATTTCGCGCCGTCATCAGATTTGGCCTATCATCATCTCGCACCCTCATCAGATTTGGCGTACCCTTATCACACGCCTTCATCAGTTTTGGCCTACCAACATCTAGCGCCCTCATCAGGTTTGGCCTACCATCATGTCACGCCCTCATCAGATTTGGCGTAGCTTTATCTCGTCCCCTCATCAGATTTGGCCAAACATCATCTCACTTATTCATCATGTTGGGCATTCCATCATCTCGTGCCTTCATCAGATTTGGCGTACCCTTATCTCGCGCCCTCATCAGGTTTGGCCTATCATTATCTCATGCCCTCATCAGGTTTTGCCTTCCATTATCTCGCGCCCTCATCAGGTTTGGCATACCATTATCTCACGTCATCTTCAGGTTTGGCCAATCATCATAACGTACCCTCACCAGGTTTGGCCCACCATCATTTTGTGCCTTCATCAGGTTTGGCCTATCATCATCTCGATCCCTCATCAGATTTGGCCTACCATCATCTCGCGCCCCCATCAAATTTGGCCAATCATCATCTCGCGCCCACATCACGTTTGGCCTATTATCTCGCGACTACTTCAGGTTTGGCCTACCATCATCTAGCGCCCTCATCAGATTTGGCCTACCATCATCTCGCGCCCTCATCAGGTTTGGAGTAGCTTTATCTCACGACCTCATCAGGTTTGGCCTCGCATCATCTCATTTACTCATCATGTTTGGCATTCCATCATCTCGCACCCTCACCAGGTTTGGCCCACCATCATCTTGTGCCTTCTTCAGGTTTGGACTATCATCATCTCACACCCTCATCAGGTAGGGCCCACCATTATATTGCGCCCTCATCAGATTTGGCGTACCCTTATCTCTCACCCTCATCAGTTTTGGCCTATCATCATCTCACGCCCACATCAGATTTGGTGTACCCTTATCTCGCGTCCTCATTAGTTTTGGCCTATCATCATCTCACGCCCTCATCAGGTTTGGCGTACCATCATCTAGCGCCCTCTTCCGGTTTGGCCTGCAATCTACTAGAGCCTTCATCAGAATTGGCGTACCTTTATCTCGCGCCCTCATTAGGTTTGACCTATCATCATCTCGAGCCCTCATCAGGTTTCGCCTACCATCATCTCGCACCCTTATCAGGTTTGGCCAATCATCTCGCGCTCTCATAAGGTTTGTACAATCATCTCGTGCCCTCATCAGGTTTGTCCTATCATCATCTCGATCCCTCATCAGATTTGGCCTACCATCATCTCGCGCTCTCATCAGTTTGGCCTATCATCATTTCGCGCCCTAATCAGGTGTGGCCTATTATCATCTCGTGCCCTAATCACAATTGGCCTAACATCATCTCACGCCCTCATCAGGTTTGTCCTTCCATCTTCTCGAGTCATCAGATTTGGCCTACCATCATCTCACACCCTCATCAGGCTTGGCCTACCATCATCTCACACCCTTATCAGGTTTTGCCTTCCATTATCTCGCGCCCTCATCAGGTTTGGCCCACCATCATCTTGTGCCTTCATCAGGTTTGGCCCACCATCATCTTGTGCCTTCATCAGGTTTGGCCCACCATCATCTCGCGCCCTCATCAGGTTTGGCCTATCATCATCTCGATCCCTCATGAGATTTGGCCTACCATCATCTCGCGCCCTCATCAAATTTGGCCAATCATCATCTCGCGCCCTCATCACGTTTGGCCTATTTTCTCGCGACTACTTCAGGTTTGGCCTACCAACATCTAGCGCCCTCATAAGATTTGGCCTACCATCATCTCGCGCCCTCATCAGATTTGGCCTAACATCATCTTACTTACTTGTCATGTTGGACATTCCATCATCTCACACCCTCATCAGGTTGGGCCCACCATTATATCGCGCCCTCATCAGATTTGGCGTACCCTTATTTTGCGCCCTCATCAGATTTGGCCTATCATCATCTCGCGCCCTCATCAGATTTGGCTTACCCTTATCTCGCGCCTTCATCAGTTTTGGCCTACCATCATCTAGCGCCCTCATCAGGTTTGGCCTACCATCATGTCGCGCCCTCATCAGATTTGGCGTAGCTTTATCTCGTCCCCTCATCAGGTTTGGCCAAACATCATCTCACTTATTCATCGTGTTGGGCATTCCATCATCTCGCGCCTTCATCAGATTTCGCGTAAACTTATCTCGCGCCCTCATCAGGTTTGGCCTATCATTGTCTCATGCCCTCATCAGGTTTTGCCTTCCATTATCTCGCGCCCTCATCAGGTTTGGCATACCATTATCTCACGTCATCTTCAGGTTTGGCCTATCATCATAACGTACCCTCACCACGTTTGGCCGACCATCATTTTGTGCCTTCATCAGGTTTGGACTATCATCATCTCGCGCACTCATCAGGTTTGGCGTAGTTTTATCTCGCGCACTCATCACGTTTGGCCTAACATCATCTCACTTGCTCATCATGTAGGGCATTCCATCATCTTGCACCCTCATCCGGTTGGGCCCACCATTATATCGCGCCCTCATCAGATTTGGCGTACCCTTATTTTGCGCCCTCATCAGATTTGGCCTATCATCATCTCGCGCTCTCATCAGATTTGGCGTACCCTTATCTCGAGCCTTCTTCAGTTTTGGCCTATCATAATCTCAAGACCTCATCAGGTTTGGCGTACCATCATCTCTCGCCCACTTCAGGTTTGGCCTACCATCTACTACTGCCATCATCAGAATTGGCATGCCTTTATCTTGCGCCCTCATTAGGTTTGGTCTACCATCATCTCGCGCCCTCATCATATTTGGAGTAGCTTTATCTCGCGCCCTCATCAGGTTTGGCCTAACATCATCTCATTTACTCATTATGTTGGGCATTCCATCATCTGGTATCCTCACCATGTTTGTCCCACCATCATCTTGTGCCTTCATCAGGTTTGGACTATCATCATCTCACACCCTCATCAGGTTTGGCCTATCATCATCTCGATCCCTCATCAGATTTAGCTTACCATCAACTCACGCCCTCATCAGGATTGGCCAATCATCATCTCGTACCCTCATCACGTTTGGCCTATCATCTCGCGACTACTTCAGGTTTGGCCTACCATCATCTATCGCCCTCATCATGTTTGGCCTACCATCATCTAGCGCCCTCATCAGATTTGGTGTAGCTTTATCTCGTGCCCTCATCAGGTTTGGCCTAACATCATATCACGTACTCATCATGTTGGGCATTCCATCATCTCAAACTTTCATTAGGTAGGGCCCACAATTATATCACGCCCTCATCAGATTTGGCGTACCCTTATCTCGCGCCCTCATCAGTTTTGGCCTATCATCATCTCTCGCCCTCATCAGGTTTGGCGTACCATCATCTCACGCCCTCTTCCGGTTTGGCCTACAATCTACTAGAGCCCTCATCAGAATTGGCATACCTTTATCTCGAGCCCTCATCAGGTTTCGCCTACCATCATCTAGCACCCTTATCAGGTTTGGCCAATCATCTCGCGCTCTCATAAGGTTTGTACAATCATCTCGCGCCCTCATCAGGTTTGGCCTATCATCATCTCGATCCCTCATCAGATTTGGCCTACCATCATCTCGCGCCCTCATCAGTTTGACCTATCATCATTTCGCGCCCTCATCAGGTGTAGCCTATCATCATCTCGTGCCCTAATCACAATTGGCCTAACATCATCTCACGCCCTCATCAGGTTTGTCCTTCTATCATCTCGAGTCATCAGATTTGGCTTACCATCATCTCACAGCCTCATCAGTTTGGCCTATCATCATTTCGAGCCCTCATCAGGTGAGGCCTGTCATCATCTCGTGCCCTAATCACAATTGGCCTAACATCATCTCATGCCCTCATCAGGTTTGGCCTACCATCATCTCGCGCCCTCATCAGATTTGGCGCACCCTTATCTCGCACCCTCATCAGGTTTGGCCTATCATCATTTCGCGCCCACATCACGTTTGGCCAATTATCTCGCGACTACTTCAGGTTTGGCCTACCATCATCTAGCGCCCTCATCAGATTTGGCCTACCGTCATCTCGCGCCCTCATCAGATTTGGAGTAGCTTTATCTCGCGACCTCATCAGGTTTGGCCCAACATCATCTCATTTACTCATCATGTTGGGCATTCCATCATCTCGCACCCTCACTAGGTTTGGCCCACCATCCTCTTGTGCCTTCATTAGGTTTGGCTTATCATCATCTCGATCCCTCATCACATTTGGCCTACCATCAACTCGCGCCCTCATCAGGTTTGGCCAATCATCATCTCGCGCCCTCATCACGTTTGGCCTATCATCTCGCGACTACTTCAGGTTTGGCGTACCAACCTGTGGCGCCCTCATCAGGTTTGGCATACCATCATCTAGCGCCCTCATCAGATTTGGCATAGCTTTATCTCGCGCCCTCATCAGATTTGGCCTAACATCATCTCACGTACTCATCATGTTGGGCATTCCATCATCTCACACCCTCATCAGGTAGGGCCCACCATTATATCGCGCCCTCATCAGATTTGGCGTACCCTTATCTCGCGCCCTCATTAGGTTTGACCTATCATCATCTCGAGCCCTCAACAGGTTTAGCGTACCATCATCTCGCACCCTTATCAGGTTTGGCCAATCATCTCATGCTCTCATAAGGTTTGTACAATCATCTCGCGCCCTCATCAGGTTTGGCCTATCATCATCTCGATCCCTCATCTGATTTGGCCTACCATCATCTTGAGCTCTCATCAGTTTGGCCTATCATCATTTCGCGCCCTCATCAGGTGTGGCCTGTCGTCATCTCGCGCCCTAATCACAATTGGCCTAACATCATCTCACGGCCTCATCAGGCCTGGCCTTCCATCATCTCGGGTCATCAGATTTGGCCTACCATCATCTCACACCCTCATCAGGCTTGGCCTACCATCATCTCGCGCCCTCATCAGATTTGGCGTACCATTATCTCGCACCCTCATCAGGTTTGGCATGTCATCATTTCACGAATTCATTAGGTTGGGCATGCGATCATCTCACGACCTTATCAGATTTGGCCTATCATCATTTTGCTACCTCATCAGGTTTAGCCTATCATCATCTCACAACCTAATCAGGTGTGGCCAATCATCATCTCGAGCCCTCACCAGATTTGGCCTATCATTTCACGCCCTCATCAGGTGTGGCCTATCATCATCTCGCGCTCTTATCACGATTGGCCTAACATCATCTCACGCCCTCAAAAGGTTTGGCATTCCATCATCTTAAATCATCATCAGATTTGGCCTATCATCATCTCACACCCTCATCAGGTTTGGCATACCATCATCTCGCGCCCTCATTAGATTTGGCAAACCCTTATCTCGAGGCCTCATCAGGTTTGGCCAATCATTTTCTCAAGCCCTCATCAGATTTGGCGTACCCTTATCTCGAGCCCTCATCAGGTTTGGCCTATCATCTCACGCCCTCATCAGGTTTGGCCTTCCATTATCTCACGCCCTCATCAGGTTAAGCAAACCATTATCTCCGTCATCTTCAGGTTTGGCCTACCATCATCTCGCACCCTCACCAGGCTTGGCCCACCATCATCTTGTGCCTTCATCAGGTTTGGACTATCATCATCTCGCGCCCTCATCTGGTTTGGCATATCATCATCTCGATCCCTCATCAGATTTGGCCTACCATCAGCTCGCGCCCCCATCAAATTTGGTCAATCATCATCTCGCGCCCTCATCACGTTTGGCCTATTATCTCGTGACTACTTCAGGTTTGGCCTACCAACATCTAGCGCCCTCATCAGATTTGGCCTACCATCATCTCGCGCCCTCATCAGATTTGGCGTGGCTTTATCTCGCGCCTTCATCAGCTTTGGCCAAACATCATCTCACTTTCTCATCATGTTGGGCATTCCATCATCTCGCGCCCTCATCATATTTGGCGGACCCTTATCTCGTGCCCTCATCAGGTTTGGCCTATCATCATATCACACCCTCATCAGGTTTTTCCTTCCATTATCTCGTGCCCTCATCTGGTTTGGCATACCATCATCTTGCGTCATCTTCAGGTTTGGCCTACCATCATCTCGCACCCTCACCAGGCTTGGCCCATCATCATCTTGTGCCTTCATCAGGTTTGGACTATCATCGTTTCGCGCCCTCATCAGGTTTGGCCTATCATAATCTCGATCCCTCATCAGATTTGGCCTATCATCATCTCACGCCCCCATCAAATTTGGCCAATTATCATCTGGCGCCCACATCACGCTTGGCCTATTATCTCGCGACTAATTCAGGTTTGGCCTACCATCATCTAGCGCCCTCATCAGATTCGACATACCATCATCTCACGCACTCATCAGATTTGGAGTAGCTTTATCTCACGACCTCATCAGGTTTGGCCTAACTTCATCTCATTTATTCATCATGTTGGGCATTCCATCATCTCGCACCCTCACCAGGTTTGGCCCACCATCATCTTATGCCTTCATCAGGTTTGGCCTACCATCATCTCGCGCCCTCATCAGATTTGGCATACCCTTATCTCTCGCCCTCATCAGTTTTGGCCTATCATCATCTCACGCCCTCTTCAGATTTGGTGTACCCTTATCTCGTGCCCTCATTAATTTTGGCCTATCATCATCTCATGCCCTCATAAGGTTTGGCGTACCATCATCTCGCGCCCTCTTCCGGTTTGGCCTACAATCTACTAGAGCCCTCATCAGAATTGGCGTACCTTTATCTCGCGCCCTCAATAGGTTTGACCTATCATCATCTCGAGCCCTCATCAGGTTTCGCCTACCATCATGTCGCACCCTTATCAGGTTTGTACAATCATCTCGCGCTCTCATAAGGTTTGTACAATCATCTCTCGCCCTCATCAGGTTTGTCCAATCATCTCGATCCCTCATCAGATTTGGCCTACCATCATCTCGCGCCCTCATCAGTTTGGCCTATCATCATTTCGCGCCCTCATCAGGTATGGCCTATCATCATCTCGTGCCCTAATCACAATTGGCATAACATCATCTCACACCCTCATCAGGTTTGTCCTTCCATCATCTCGAGTCATCAGATTTGGCCTACCATCATCTCACACCCTCATTAGGCTTGGCCTACCATCATCTCGCACTCTCATCAGATTTGGCATACCCTTATCTGGCGCCCTCATCAGGTTTGGCCTATCATCATCTCACGCCCTTATCAGGTTTTGCCTTCCATTATCTCGCGCCCTCATCAGGTTTGGCCCACCATCATCTTGTGCCTTCATCAGGTTTGAACTATCATCATCTCGCGCCCTCATCAGGTTTGGCCTATCATCATCTCGATCCCTCATCAGATTTGGCCTACCATCATCTCGCGCCCTCATCAAATTTGGCCAATCATCATCTCACGTCCTCATCACATTTGGCCTATTTTCTCGTGACTACTTCAGGTTTGGCCTACCAACTCTAGCGCCCTCATCAGACTTGGCCTACCATCATCTCGCGCCCTTATCAGATTTGGCCTAACATCATCTTACTTACTCATCATGTTGGGCATTCCATCATCTCACACCCTCATGAGGTTGGGCCCACCATTATATCGCGCCCTCATCAGATTTGGTGTACCCTTATTTCACACCCTCATCAGATTTGGCCTATCATCATCTCGCGCCCTCATCAGATTTGGCGTACCCTTATTTCACGCCCTCATCAGTTTTGGCCTACCATCATCTAGCGCCCTTATCAGGTTTGGCCTACCATTATGTCACTCCCTCATCAGATTTGGCGTAGCTTTATCTCGTCCCCTCATCAGGTTTGGCCAAACATCATCTCACTTATTCATCATGTTGGGCATTCCATCATCTCGCGCCTTCATCAGATTTGGCGTACCATTATCTCACGTCATCTTCAGGTTTGGCCTATCATCATAACGTACCCTCACCAGGTTTGGCCCACCATCATTTTGTTCCTTCATCAGGTTTGGTCTATCATCATCTTGCGCACTCATCAGGTTTGGCGTAGTTTTATCTCGCACCCTCATCACGTTTGGCCTAACATCATCTCACTTGCTCATCATGTAGGGCATTCCATCATCTTGCACCCTCATCCGGTTGGGCCCACCATTATATCGCGCCCTCATCAGATTTGGCGTACCCTTATTTTGCGCCCTCATCAGATTTGGCCTATCATCATCTCGCGCTCTCATCAGATTTGGCGTAACCTCATCTCGCGCCTTAATCAGTTTTGACCTATCATAATCTCACGCCCTCATCAGGTTTGGCGTACCATCATCTCTCACCCACTTGAGGTTCGGCCTACCATCTACTACTGCCCTCATCAGAATTGGCATACCTTTATCTCGCGCCCTCATTAGGTTTGGCCTACCATCATCTCGCGCCCTCATCAGATTTGGAGTAGCTTTATCTCGCGCCCTCATCAGGTTTGGCCTAACATCATCTCATTTACTCATCATGTTGGGCATTCCATCATCTGGCACCCTCACCAGGTTTGGCCCACCACCATCTTGTGCCTTCATCAGGTTTGGACTATCATCTCGCACCCTCATCAGCTGTGGCCTATCATCATCTCGATCCATCATCAGATTTGGCCTACCATCAACTCGCGCCCTCATCAGGATTGGCCAATCATCATCTCGTACCCTCATCACGTTTGGCCTATCATCTCGCTACTTCTTCAGGTTTGGCCTACCATCATCTATCGCCCTCATCAGGTTTGGCCTACCATCATCTAGCGCCCTCATCAGATTTGGCGTAGCTTTATCTCGTGCCCTCATCAGGTTTGGCCTAACATCATATCACGTACTCATCATGTTGGGCATTCCATCATCTCACAACTTCATTGGGTAGGGCCCACAATTATATCGCGCCCTCATCAGATTTGGCTTACCCTTATCTCGCGCCCTCATCAGTTTTGGCCTATCATCATCTCACACCCTCATCAGATTTGGTGTACCCTTATCTCGCGCCCTCATCAGTTTTGGCCTATCATCATCTCATGCCCTCATCAGGTTTGGCATACCATCATCTCGCTCCCTCTTCTGGTTTGGCCTACCATCTACTAGAGCCCTCATCAGAATTGGCGTACCTTTATCTCGTGCCCTCATTAGGTTTGAACTATCATCATCTTGAGCCCTCATCATGTTTAGCCTACCATCATCTCGCACACTTATCAGGTTTGGCCAATCATCTCGCGCTCTCATAAGGTTTGTACAATTATCTTGTGCCCTCATCAGGTTTGGCCTACCATCATCTCAATCCCTCATCAGATTTGGCCTACCATCATCTCGCGCCCTCATCAGTTTGGCCTATCATCATTTCGAGCCCTCACCAGGTGTGGCCTATCATCATCTCGCGCCCTAATCACAATTGGCCTAACATCATCTCATGCCCTCATCAGGTTTGGCCTTCCATCATCTCGAGTCATCAGATTTGGCCTAACATCATCTCACACCCTCATCAGGTTTGGCCTACCATGATCTTGAGCCCTCATCAGATTTGGCGAACCCTTATCTCGCGCCCTCATCAGGTTTGGCCTATCATCATCTCGCGCCCACATCGCGTTTGGCCTATTATCTCGCGACTACTTCAGGTTTGGCCTACCATCATCTAGCGCCCTCATCAGATTTGGAGTAGCTTTTTCTCGCGATCTCATAAGGTTTGGCCTAACATCATCTCATTTACTCATCATGTTGGGCATTCCATCATCTCGCACCCTCACCAGGTTTGGCCCACCATCCTCTTGTGCCTTCATCAGGTTTGGCCTATCATCATCTCGATCCCTCATCACATTTGACCTACCATCAACTCGCGCCCTCATCAGGTTTGGCCAATCATCATCTCGCGCACTCATCACGTTTGGCCTATCATCTCGCGACTGCTTCAGGTTTGGCCTACCAACCTCTAGCGCACTCATCAGGTTTGGCATACCATCATCTAGCGCCCTCATCAGATTTTGCATAGCTTTATCTCGCGCCCTCATCAGGTTTGGCCTAACATCATCTCACGTACTCATCATGTTGGGCATTCCATCATCTCACACCCTCATCAGGTAGGGCCCACCATTATATCGCGCCCTCATCAGATTGGGCGTACCCTTATCTCGCGCCCTCATCAGTTTTGGCCTATCATGATCTCACACCCTCATCAGATTTGGTGTACCCTTATCTCGTGCCATCATCAATTATGGCTTATCATCATCTCACGCCCTGATCAGGTTTGGCGTACCATCATCTCACGCCCTCTTCCGGTTTGGCCTACCATCTACTAGAGCCCTCATCAAAATTGGCGTACCTTTATCTCGCGCCCTCATTAGGTTTGACCTATCATCATCTCGAGCCCTCAACAGGTTTAGCATACCATGATCTCGCACCCTGATCAGTTTTTGCCAATCATCTCGCGCTCTCATAAGGATTGTACAATCATCTCGCGCCCTCATCAGGTTTGGCCTATCATCATCTCGATCCCTCATCAGATTTGTCCTACCATCATCTTGAGCCCTCATCAGTTTGGCCTGTCATCATTTTGCGCCCTCATCAGGTGTGGCCTATCATCATCTCGCGCCCTAATCACAATTGGCCTAACATCATCTCACGTCCTCATCAGGTTTGGCCTTCCATCATCTTGAGTCATCAGATTTGGCCTACCATCATCTCACACCCTCATCAGGCTTGGCCTACCAACATCTCGCGCCCTCATCAGATTTGGCGTACCCTTATCTCGCACCCTCATCAGGTTTGGCATATCATCATCTTGCGTAATCTTCAGGTTTGGCCTACCATCATCTCGCACCCTCACCAGGTTTGGCCCACCATCATCTTGTGCCTTCATCAGGTTTGGACTATCATCATCTCGCACCCTCATCAGGTTTGGCCTATCATCATCTCGATCCCTCATCAGATTTGGCCTACCATCATCTAGCGCCCTCATCAAATTTGGCCAATCATCATCTCGCGCCTTTATCACTTTTGGCTTATCATCTCGCGACTACTTCAGGTTTCTCCTACCATCATCTAGCTCCCTCATCAGATATGGCCTACCATCATCTCGCGCCCTAATCTGATTTGACTTAGCTTTATCTCGTGACCTCATCAGGTTTGGCCTAACATCTTCTCATTTACTCATCATGTTGGGCATTCCATCATCTCGCACCCTCACCAGGTTTGTCCCACCATCATCTTGTGCCTTCATCAGGTTTGGACTATCATCATCTCGCACCCTCATCAGGTTTGGCCTATCATCATCTCGATCCCTCATCAGATTTGGCCTACCATCAACTCGTGCCCTCATCAGATTTGGGGTAGCTTTATCTCGCGCCCTCATCAGGTTTGGGCTAACATCATCTCACGTACTCATCATGTTGGGCATTCCATCATCTTAGACCCTCATCACCCTCCATTATATCGTGCCCTCATCAGATTTGGTGTACCCTTATCTCGCACCCTCATCAGTTTTGGCCTATCATCATCTCGCGCCCTCATCAGATTTCGTGTACCCTTATCTCGCGCCCTCATCAGTTTTGGTCTTTCATCATTTCACGCCCTCATCAAGTTTGGCGTACCATGATCTTGCGCCCTCTTCCGGTTTGGCCTACCATCTACAGAGCCCTCATCAAAATTGGCGTACCTTTATCTTGCGCCCTCTTCCGGTTTGGCCTACAATCTACTAGAGCCTTCATCAGAATTGGCTACCTTTATCTTGCGCCCTCATTAGGTTTGACCTATCATCATCTCGAGCCCTCATCAGGTTTAGCCTACCATCATCTCGCACCCTTATCAGGTTTGGCCAATCACCTCGCACCCTCATAAGGTTTGTACAATCATCTCGCGCCCTCATCAGGTTTGGCCTATCATCATCTCGATCCCTCATTAGATTTGGCCTACCATCATCTCGCGCCCTCATCAGGTTTGGCCAATCATCTCACGCACTCATCACGTTTGGCCTATCATCTCACGCCCTTATAAGGTTTGGCCTACCATCACCTCGAGCCCTCTTTTGGTTTGTCCTAACATCATCTCACGAATTCATCAGGTTGGGCATTCCATCATCTCACGCCCTTATCAGGTTTGACCTATGATCATTTTGTGACCTCATCAGGTTTAGCCTATCATCATCTTGCACCCTCATCAAGTGTGGCCAATTGTCATTTCAAGTCCTCACCAGATTTGGCCTATCATCATTTCGCGACCTCATCAGTTGTGGCCTACCATCATCTCGCGCCCTAATCATGATTGGCCTAACATCATCTCACCCCTTCATCAGGTTTGGCCTTCCATCAACTCGAGTCATCAGATTTGCCCTACCATCATCTCACACCCTCATCAGGTTTGGCCTACCATCATCTCGCGCACTCATCAGATTTGGCCTACTCTTATCTCGCGCCCTCATCAGGTTTGCCTATCATCATCTCACGCCCTCATCAGGTTTTGCCTTCCATTATCTCGTGCCCTCATCAGGTTTGGCATACCATCATCTTGTGTCATCTTCAGGTTTGGCCTGCCATCATCTTGTGCCTTCATCAGGTTTGGACTATCATCATCTCGCGCCCTCATCAGGTTTGGCCTATCATCATCTCGATCCCTCATCAGATTTGGCCTACCATCATCTCGCACCCTCATCAAATTTGGCCAATCATTATCTCGTGGCCTCGTCACGTTTAGCCTATTTTCTCGCGACTACTTCAGGTTTGGCCTACCATCATCTAGCGCCCTCATCAGATTTGGCGTACCATCATCTCGCGCCCTCATCAAATTTGGCGTAGCTTTATCTCGCGCCGTCATCAGCTTTGGCCTAACATCATCTCACTTACTCATCATGCTGGGCATTCCATCATCTCACACCCTCATCAGGTAGGGCCCACCATTATATCACGCCCTCATCAGTTTTGGCGTAACCTTATTTCGCGCCCTCATCCGATTTGGCCTATCATCATCTCGCACCCTCATCTGATTTGGCGTACCCTTATCTCGAGCCTTCATCAGTTTTGGCCTATCATCATCTCACGCCCTCTTCAGGTTTGGCCTACCATCTACTAGTGCCCTCATCAGAATTGGCACACCTTTATCTCGCGCCCTCATTAGGTTTGGCCTACTATCATCTCGAGCCCTCATCAGGTTTAGCCTACCATCATCTCACGCCCTTATCAGGTTTGGCCAATCATCTCACACCTTCATCAGGTTTGGACAATCACCTCGCGCCCTTATCAGATTTGGCGTAGCTTTATCTCGCGCCCTCATCAGGTTTGGCCTAACATCATCTTTCGTATTCATCAGGTTGGGCATTCCATCATCTCGCGCCCTCATCAGGTTTATCCTGTCATCATCTCGCACCCTCATCAGCTGTGGCTTATCATCACCTCGTGCCCTTATCAAGATTGGCCTAACATCATCTCACGCCCTCATCAGGTTTGGCCTTCCATCATTTCGCGGCCTCATCAGGTTTGGCCTTCCATCGTCTCGCAGCCTCATCAGGTTTGGCCTATCACAATCTCGAACCCTCATCAGGTTTGGCCTACCATCATCTCACGCCCTCATGAGGTTTGGCCAATCATCATCTCGCACCCTCATCAGGTGTGGCCTATCTTCATCTCGCGCCCTCATCAGGATTGGCCTAACATAATCTCACACCCTGATCAGGTTTGGACTTCCATCATCTCGCGGACTCATCAGGTTTGGCCTACCATCATCTCACGTCCTCATCAGGTTTGGCCAATTTTCTCGCGCCCTTATCAGATTTGGTACAGCTTTATCTCGCGCCCTCATCAGGTTTGGCCTATAATCATCTTTCATATTCATCAGGTTGGGCATTCCATCATCTCGCACCCTCATCAGATTTGGCATACCTTAATCTCGCGCCCTCATTAGGTTTGGCCTACCATCATCCAGAGCCCTCATCAGGTTTAGCCTACCATGATCTCGCGCTCTTATCAGGTTTGGCCAATCATCTCACGCCCTCATCAGGTTTGGACAATCATCTCGCGCCCTTATCAGATTTGGCGTAGGTTTATCTCGCGCCCTCATCAGGTTTGGCCTAGCATTATATCGTGCACTCATCAGGTTTAGCGTGTCATCATCTCGCGCCCTCTTCAGGTTTAGCATACAAACATTTCGCGGCCTCATCAGGTTTGGCCTATGATCATCTCGCGCACTCATCAGGTGTGGCCTATCATCACCTCGTGCCCTTGTCAGGATTGGCCTAATATCATCTCACGCCCTCATCAGGTTTGGCCTTCCATCATCTCGCGGCCTCATCAGGTTTGGCCTATCATAATCTCGAACCCTCATCAGGTTTGGCCTACCATCATCTCACGCCCTCATCAAATTTGGCATAACTATCATCTCGCACCCTCATCAGGTTTGGCCTATCATCATCTCGCACCCTCATCAGGATTGGCCTAACATAATCTCACGCCCTCATCAGCTTTGTCCTAACATCATCTCGTGGACTCATCAAGTTTGGCCTACCATTATCTCACGTCCTCCTCAGGTTTGGCCAATAATCTCACGCCCTTATCAGATTTGGTATAGCTTTATCTCGCGCCCTCATCAGGTTTGGCCTAATATCATCTTTCGTACTCATCAGGTTGGCCATTCCATCATCTCGCGCCCTCATCAGGGTTGGCCTAGCATTATATCGCGCCCTCATCATGATTGGTCTACCATCCTTTCTCACCCTCCTCAAGTTTGGCCTACCCTCATCTTGCACTCACATGAGATTTGGCCTACCATCATATCGCGCCCTGATCAGTTTTTTTGCCTACCATCATCTCGCTTCCTCATCAGGTTTGTCCTATCATCATCTCAGTTTTGGCGTGTCATTCTTGTGCCCCATCAGGTTTGATTTATCATCATCTCGCACCTTCATCAGATTTGGCCTATCATCATCTCGCGACCTCATCAGGTTTGGCTTATTATCGTTTCCCGCCTCATCAGTTTTGGACTATCAACATCTCGCGCCCTCATCAGGTTTGGCCAAACATCATCTCAAGCCCTCATCATGATTGGCCTACCATCATCTCGTGCCTTCATCAAGTTTGGCCTACCATCATCTCGTGCCTTCTTCAGGTTGGGCCTATCATCATCTAGAAGTTTCATCAGGTTTAGCCTATTATCATCTCAGTTATGGCCTAACTTCATCTCGTGCTCTCATCAGGTTTGGCCTATCATTATCTCGCACCCTCACCAGGTTTGGCCCACTATCATCTTGTGCCTTCATCAGGTTAGGACTATCGTCATTTCGCACCCTCATCAAGTTTGGCCTATCATCATTTTGATCCCTCATCAGATTTGGCCTACCATCAACTCGCGCCCTCATCACGTTTGGCCAATCATCATCTCGCGCCCTCATCATGTTTGGCCTATCATAATCTTGCGTCATCTTCAGGTTTGGCCTACCATCATCTCGCACCATCACCAGGTTTGGCCTACCATCATCTAGCGCCTTCATCAGATTTGGCCTACCATCATCTCGCGCCCTCATCAGATTTGGCGTAGCTTTATCTCACGCCTTCATCAGTCTTGGCGTAACATCATCTCACGTACTCATCATGTTGGGCACGCATCTCACACCCTCATCAGGTTGGGCCCACCTTTATATCGCGCCCTCATCAGATTTGGCGTACCCTTATCTCGCGCCCTCATCAGTTTTGGCCTATCATCTACTAGAGCCCTCATCAGAATTGGAGTACCTTTATCTCACGCCCTCATTAGGATTGGCCTATCAACATTTCGAGCCCTCATTATGTTTAGCCTACCATCATCTCGCACCCTTATCAGGTTTGGCCAATCATCTCGCGCCCTCATCAGGTTTGGCCTATCATCATCTCGATCCCTCATTAGATTTGGCCTACCATCATCTCGCGCCCTCATCAGGTTTGATCAATCATCATCTCGCGCCCTCATCACGTTTGGCCAATCATCTCGCGCCCTTATAAGGTTTGGCCTACCATAATCTCGAGCCCTCTTTAGGTTTGTCCTAACATCATCTCACAAATTCATCCCCATCATCTCCATTCCATTTTCTCGCGCCCTCATCATGTTTGGCAAACCATTATCTCGCGACATCCTCAGGTTTTTCCTACCATCATCTCGCACCCTTACCAGGATTGGCCCACCATGATCTTGTGCCTTCATCAGGTTTGGACTATCATCTCGCGCCCTCCTCAGGTTTGGCCTATCATCATGTCGATCCCTCATCAGATTTGGCCAATTATCATCTCGCGCCCACATCACGTTTGGCCTATTATCTCGCGACTACTTCAGGTTTGGCCTACCATCATCTAGCGCCCTCATCAGATTTGGCCTACCATCATCTCGCGCCCTCATCAGATTTGGAGTAGCTTTATCTCACGCCCTCATCAGGTTTGGCCTAACATCATCTCATTTACTCATCATGTTGGGCATTCCATCATCTCGCACCCTCACCAGGTTTGGCCCACCATCATCTTGTGCCTTCATCAGGTTGAGCCTATCATCATCTCGCTCCCTCATCAAGTGTGGCCAGTCGTCATCTCGAGCCCTCACCAGATTTGGCCTATAATCATTTTGCGCCGTCATCAGGTGTGGCCTCTCATCATCTCGCACCCTAATCACGATTGGCCTAACATCATCTCACGCCCTCATGAGGTTTGGCCTTCCATCACGTCGAGTCATCAGATTTGGCTTACCATCATCTCGCGTTCTCATCATATTTGTCGTACCCTTATCTCGCGCCGTCATCATGTTTGGCCTATCATAATCTTGCGTCATCTTCAGGTTTGGCCTACCATCATCTCGCACCATCACCAGGTTTGGCCCACCATCATCTTGTGCCTTCATCAGGTTTGAACTATCATCATCTCGTGCCCTCATCAGGTTTGGCCTATTATCATCTCGATCCCTCATCAGATTTGGCCTACCATCATCTCGCGCCCTCATCACGTTTGGCGCAGCTTTATCTTGCGCCCTCATCAGGTTTGGCCTAACATCATCTCACTTACTCATCATGTTGGGCATTCCATCATCTCACACCCTCATCAGGTTGGGCCCACAATTATATCGCGCCCTCATCAGATTTGGCGTACCCTTATTTCACGCCCTTATCCGATTTGGAATATCATCATCTCACGTCCTCATCAGGTTTGGCCTACCATCGTCTCGAGCCCTCATCAGGTTTAGCCTACCATCATCTCACGCCCGTATGAGGTTTGGCCAATCATCTCACGCCCTCATCAGGTTTGGACAATCAATTTGCGCCCTTATCAGATTTGGCATAGCTTTTTCTCCCGCCCTCATCAGGTTTGGCCTAACATCATCTTTCGTACTCAACAGGTTGGGCATTCCATCATCTCGCACCCTCATCAGGTTTGGCCTAGTATTATATCGCGCCCTCATCAGGTTTAGCCTACCATCATCTCGCACCATCATCAGGTGTGGCCTATCATCATCTCTCGCCCTCATCAGGATTGGCCTAACATAATCTCTCGCCCTCTTCAGGTTTGGCCTACCATCATTTCGCGCCCTCATCAGAATTGGCCTATCATCATCTCTCGCACTCATCAGGTTTGGCCTTTCATCATCTCGCGCCCTCATCAGCTGTGGCATATCATCACCTCATGCCCTTATCAGGATTGGCCTAACATCATCTCACGCCCTCATCAGGTTTGGCATTCCATCTTCTCGCGGCCTCATCAGTTTTGGCCTTCCATCATCTCGCATCCTCATCAGATTTGGCCTATCATCATCTCGATCCCTCATCAGATTTGGCCTACCTTCATCTCGCGCCCTCATCAGGTTTGGCCAATCGTCATCTCGAGCCCTCACCAGATTTGGCCTATCATCATTTCGCGCCCTCATCAGGTGTGGCCTATCATCACATCGAGTCCTCATCAGGATTTGTCTATCATCATCTCGTTCCCTTATCAGGATTGGCCTAATATCATCTCATGCCCTCATCAGGTTTGGCCTTCCATCATCTCGAGTCATCATCAGATTTGGCCTACCATCATCTCAAACCCTCATCAGGTTTGGCCTACCATCATCTCGCACCCTCACCAGGTTTGGCCAACCATCATCTCGCGCCCTCATCAGGTTTGGCCAATCATCACGCGACCTTATAAGATTTGGCGTAGCTTTATCTCGCGACCTCATCAGGTTTGGCCTACCATCATCTCTCGTACTCTTCAGGTTGGGCATTCCATCATCTCGCGCCCTCATCAGGTTTAGCCTAGCATTATATAGTGCCCTCATCAGATTTGGCCTATCATCATCTCGCACCGTCACCAGGTTTGGCCCACCATCATTTTGTGACTTCATCAGCTTTGGACTATCATCATCTTGCGCCCTCATCAGGTTTGGCCTACCATCATCTCGCGTCCTCATCATGTTTGGCCAATCATCATCTCGTGCCCTCATCACATTTGGCCTATCATCTCGAGCCCTTATCAGGCTTGGCCTACCACCATCTCAAGCCCTCTTCAGGTTTGCCCTACCATCATCTCACGCCCTCATCAGATTTGGCGTAGCTTTATCTCGCGCCCTCATTAGGTTTGGCCTAACATCATCTCACAAAATCATCAGGTTGGGCATTCCATCATCTCACGCCCTATCAGGTTTGGCCTATCATCATTTCGCGACCTCATCAGGTTAAGCCTATCATCATCTCGCGCCTTCATCACATTTGGCCTATCATCTTGAACCCTTATCAGGCTTGGCCTACCACCATCTCGAGCCCTCTTCAGGTTTGTCCTACCATCATCTCGCGCACTCATCAGGTTGGCGTACCATCATCTCGCGCCCTCTTCCGGTTTGGCCTACCATCTACTAGAGCCCTCATCAGAATTGGCGTACCTTTATCTCGCGCCCTCATTAGGTTTGACCTATCATCATCTCGAGCCCTCAACAGGTTTAGCGTACCATCATCTCGCACCCTTATCAGGTTTGGCCAATCATCTCGCGCTCTCATAAGGTTTGTACAATCATCTCGCGCCCTCATCAGGTTTGGCCTATCATCATCTCGATCCCTCATCAGATTTGGCCTACCATCATCTTGAGCCCTCATCAGTTTGGCCTATCATCATTTCGCGCCCTCATCAGGTGTGGCCTGTCATCATCTCGCGCCCTAATCACAATTGGCCTAACATCATCTCACGCCCTCATCAGGTTTGGCCTTCCATCATCTCGGGTCATCAGATTTTGCATACCATCATCTCACACCCTCATCAGGCTTGGCCTACCATCATCTCGCGCCCTCATCAGATTTGGCGTACCCTTATATCGTACCCTCATCAGGTTTGGCATATCATCATTTCACGAATTCATTAGGTTGGGCATTCCATCATCTCACGACCTTATCAGATTTGGCCTATCATCATTTAGTGACCTCATCAGGTTTAGCCTATCATCATCTCACAACCTCATCAGGTGTGGCCAATCATCATCTCGAGCCCTCACCAGATTTGGCCTATCATTTCACGCCCTCATCAGGTGTGGCCTATCATCATCTCGCGCTTTTATCACGATTGGCCTAACATCATCTCACACCCTCATAAGGTTTGGCATTCCATCATCTCAAATCATCATCAGATTTGGCCTACCATCATCTCACACCCTCATCAGGTTTGGCATACCATCATCTCGCACCCTCATTAGATTTGGCGGACCCTTATCTCGAGCCCTCATCAGGTTTGGCCTATCATCTCACGCCCTCATCAGGTTTGGCCTTCCATTATCTCACGCCCTCATCAGGTTTAGCATTCCATTATCTCGCGTCATCTTCAGGTTTGGCCTACCATCATCTTCTCCCTCACTAGGCTTGGCCCACCATCATCTTGTGCCTTCATCAGGTTTGGACTATCATCATCTCGCTCCCTCATCAGGTTTGGCATATCATCATCTCGATCCCTCATCAGATTTGGCCAATCATCATCTTGCGCCCTCATCAGATTTGGCGTAGCTTTATCTCGCGCCTTTATCAGCTTTGGCCAAACATCATCTCACTTACTCATCATGTTGGGCATTCCATCATCTCGCGCCCTCATCATACTTGGCGGACCCTTATCTCGTGCCCTCATCAGGTTTGGCCTATCATCATCTCACACCCTCATCAGGTTTTGCCTTCCATTATCTCGCGCCCTCATCAGGTTTGGCCTAACATCTTCTCACTTACTCATCATGTTGGGCATTCCATCATCTCGCACCCTCACCAGGTTTGGCCCACCATCATCTTGTGCCTTCATCAGGTTTGAACTATCATCTCGCACCCTCATCAGGTTTGGCCTATCATCATCTCGATCCCTCATCAGATTTGGCCTATCATCATCTCACGCCCCCATCAAATTTGGCCAATCATCATCTCGCGCCCACATCACGCTTGGCCTATTATCTCGCGACTAATTCAGGTTTGGCCTACCATCATCTAGCGCCCTCATCAGATTCGACCTACCATCATCTCGCGCCCTCATCAGATTTGGAGTAGCTTTATCTCACGACCTCATCAGGTTTGGCCTAACTTCATCTCATTTACTCATCATGTTGGGCATTCCATCATCTCGCACCCTCACCAGGTTTGGCCCACCATCATCTTGTGCCTTCATCAGGTTTGGCCTACCATCATCTCGCGAACTCATCAGATTTGGCGTACCCTTATCTCTCGCCCTCATCAGTTTTGGCCTATCATCATCTCACGCCCTCTTCAGATTTGGTGTACCCTTATCTCGCGCCCTCATTAGTTTTGGCCTATCATCATCTCACACCCTCATCAGGTTTTGGCGTACCATCATCTCGCGCCCTCTTCCGGTTTGGCCAATCATCTTGCGCTCTCATTAGGTCTGTACAATCATCTCTCGCCCTCATCAGGTTTGTCCTATCATCATCTCGATCCCTCATCAGATTTGGCCTACCATCATCTCGCGCCCTCATCAGGTATGGCCTATCATCATCTCGTGCCCTAATCACAATTGGCCTAACATCATCTCACGCCCTCATCAGGTTTGTCCTTAAATTATCTCGAGTCATCAGATTTGGCCTACCATCATCTCACACCCTCATCAGGCTTGGCCTACCATCATCTCGCACTCTCATCAGATTTGGCATACCCTTATCTGACGCCCTCATCAGGTTTGGCCTATCATCATCTCACGCCCTTATCAGGTTTTGCCTTCCATTATCTCACGCCCTCATCAGGTTTGGCCCACCATCATCTTGTGCCTTCATCAGGTTTGGAATATAATCATCTCGCGCCCTCATCAGGTTTGGCCTATCATCATCTCGATCCCTCATCAGATTTGGCCTACCATCATCTCGCGCCCTCATCAAATTTGGCCAATCATCATCTCGCGCCCTCATCACGTTTGGCCTATTTTCTCGCGACTACTTCAGGTTTGGCCTACCAACATCTAGCACCCTCATCAGATTTGGCCTACCATCATCTCGCGCCCTCATCAGATTTGGCCTAACATCATCTTACTTACTCATCATGTTGGGCATTCCATCATCTCACACCCTCATGAGGTTGGGCCCACCATTATATCGCGCCCTCATCAGATTTGGTGTACCCTTATTTCGCGCCCTCATCAGATTTGGCCTACCATCATCTAGCGCCCTCATCAGGTTTGGCCTACCATCATGTCACGCCCTCATCAGATTTGGCGTAGCTTTATCTTGTCCCCTCATCAGGTTTGGCCAAACATCATCTCACTTATTCATCAGGTTGGTCATTCCATCATCTCGCACCTTCATCAGATTTGGCGTACCCTTATCCACCCTCTTCAGGTTTGGCCTATCATTATCTCATGCCCTCATCAGGTTTTGCCTTCCATTATCTCACGTCATCTTCAGGTTTGGCCTATCATCATAACGTACCCTCACCAGGTTTGGCCCACCATCATTTTGTGACTTCATCAGGTTTGGACTATCATCATCTTGCGCACTCATCAGGTTTGGCGTAGTTTTATCTCGCACCCTCATCATGTTTGGCCTAACATCATCTCACTTGCTCATCATGTAGGGCATTCCATCATCTTGCACCCTCATCCGGTTGGGCCCACCATTATATCGCGCCCTCATCAGATTTGGCGTACCCTTATTTTGCGCCCTCATCAGATTTGGCCTATCATCATCTCACGCCCTCATCAGATTTCGTGTACCCTTATCTCGCGCCCTCATTAGTTTTGGCCTATCATCATCTCACACCCTCATCAGGTTTGGCGTACCATCATCTCGCGCCCTCTTCCGGTTTGGCCTACAATCTACTAGAGCCCTCATCAGAATTGGCGTACCTTTATCTCGCACCCTCAATAGGTTTGACCTATCATCATCTCGAGCCCTCATCAGGTTTCGCCTACCATCATCTCGCACCCTTATCAGGTTTGGCCAATCATCTTGCGCTCTCATTAGGTCTGTACAATCATCTCTCGCCCTCATCAGGTTTGTCCTATCATCATCTCGATCCCTCATCAGATTTGGCCTACCATCATCTCGCGCCCTCATCAGTTTGGCCTATCATCATTTCGCGCCCTCATCAGGTATGGCCTATCATCATCTCGTGCCCTAATCACAATTGGCCTAACATCATCTCACGCCCTCATCAGGTTTGTCCTTCCATTATCTCGAGTCATCAGATTTGGCCTACCATCATCTCACACCCTCATCAGGCTTGGCCTACCATCATCTCGCACTCTCATCAGATTTGGCATACCCTTATCTGGCGCCCTCATCAGGTTTGGCCTATCATTATCTCACGCCCTCATCAGATTTCGTGTACCCTTATCTCACGCCCTCATCAGTTTTGGTCTTTCATCATTTCACGCCCTCATCAGGTTTGGCGTACCATCATCTCGCGCCCTCTTCCGGTTTGGCCTACCATCTACTAGAGCCCTCATCAGAATTGGCGTACCTTTTTCTCGCGCCCTCTTCCGGTTTGGCCTACAATCTACTAGAGCCTTCATCAGAATTGGCTACCTTTATCTTGTGCCCTCATTAGGTTTGACCTATCATCATCTCGAGCCCTCATCAGGTTTAGCCTACCATCATCTCGCACCCTTATCAGGTTTGGCCAATCACCTCGCGTCCTCATAAGGTTTGTACAATCATCTCGCGCCCTCATCAGGTTTGGCCTATCATCATCTCGATCCCTCATCAGATTTGGCCTACCATCATCTCGCGCCCTCATCAGGTTTGGCCAATCATCATCTCACGCCCTCATCACGTTTGGCCTATCATCTCGCGCCCTTATAAGGTTTGGCCTACCATCACCTCGAGCCCTCTTTTGGTTTGTCCTAACATCATCTCACGAATTCATCAGGTTGGGCATTCCATCATCTCATGCCCTTATCAGGTTTGACCTATGATCATTTCGCGACCTCATCAGGTTTAGCCTATCATCATCTTGCACCCTCATCAAGTGTGGCCAATTGTCATTTCAAGCCCTCACCAGATTTGGCCTATCATCATTTCGCACCCTCATCAGGTGTGGCCTATCATCTCGCGCTCTAATCATGATTGGCCTAACATCATCTCACGCCTTCATCAGGTTTGGTCTTCCATCAACTCGAGTCATCAGATTTGCCCTACCATCATCTCACACCCTCATCAGGTTTGGCCTACCATCATCTCGCGCCCTCATCAGATTTGGTGTACTCTTGTCTCGCGTCCTCATCAGGTTTGGCCTATCATCATCTCACGCCCTCATCAGGTTTTGCCTTCCATTATCTCGTGCCCTCATCAGGTTTGGCATACCATCATCTTGCGTCATCTTCAGGTTTGGTCTACCATCATCTTGTGCCTTCATCAGGTTTGGACTATCATCATCTCGATCCCTCATCAGATTTGGCCTACCATAATCTCGCGCCCCCATCAAATTTGGCCAATCATTATCTCGCGGCCTCATCACGTTTAGCCTATTTTCTCGCGACTACTTCAGGTTTGGCCTACCATCATCTAGCGCCCTCATCAGATTTGGCGTACCATCACCTCGCGCCCTCTTCAAATTTGGGGTAGCTTTATCTCGCGCCGTCATCAGGTTTGGCCTAACATCATCTCACTTACTCATCATGCTGGGCATTCCATCATCTCACACCCTCATCAGGTAGGGCCCACCATTATATCGCGCCCTCATCAGATTTGGCGTAACCTTATTTTGCGCCCTTATTCGATTTGGCCTATCATCATCTCGCACCCTCATCTGATTTGGCGTACCCTTATCTCGAGCCTTCATCAGTTTTGGCCTATCATCATCTCACGCCCTCATCAGGTTTGGCGTACCATCATCTCACGCCCTCTTCACGTTTGGCCTACCATCTACTAGTGCCCTCATCAGAATTGGCATACCTTTATCTCGCGCCCTCATTAGGTTTGGCCTACTATCATCTCGAGCCCTCATCAGGTTTAGCCTACCATCATCTCGCACCCTTATCAGGTTTGGCCAATCATCTCACACCTTCATCAGGTTTGGACAATCACCTCACGCCCTTATCAGATTTGGCGTAGCTTTATCTCGCGCCCTCATCAGGTTTGGCCTAACATCATCTTTCGTACTCATCAAGTTGGGCATTCCATCATCTCGCGACCTCATCAGATTTGGCCTAGCATTATATCGTGCCCTCATCAGGTTTAGCCTGTCATCATCTCGCACCCTCATCAGCTGTGGCTTATCATCACCTCGTGCCCTTATCAGGATTGGCCTAACATCATCTCACGCCCTAATCACGTTTGGCCTTCCATCATTTCGCGGCCTCATCAGGTTTGGCTTTCCATCATCTCGCAGCCTCTTCAGGTTTGGCCTATCACAATCTCGAACCCTCATCAGCTTTGGCCTACCATCATCTCACGCCCTCATGAGGTTTGGCCAATCATCATCTCGCACCCTCATCAGGTTTGGCCTATCATCATCTCGCGCCCTCATCAGGATTGGCCTAACATAATCTCACACCCTCATCAGGTTTGGACTTCCATCATCTCGCGGACTCATCAGGTTTGGCCTACCATCATCTCACGTCCTCATCAGGTTTGGCCAATTATCTTGCGCCCTTATCAGATTTGGTACAGCTTTATCTCGCGCCCTCATCAGGTTTGGCCTATCATCATCTTTCGTATTCATCAGGTTGGGCATTCCATCATCTCTCGCCCTCATCAGATTTGGCATACCTTAATCTCGCGCCCTCATTAGGTTTGGCCTACCATCATCTAGAGCCCTCATCAGGTTTAGCCTACCATGATCTCGCGCTCTTATCAGGTTTGGCCAATCATCTCACGCCCTCATCAGGTTTGGACAATCATCTCGCGCCCTTATCAGATTTGGCGTAGGTTTATCTCGCGCTCTCATCAGGTTTGGCCTAGCATTATATCGTGCACTCATCAGGTTTAGCCTGTCATCATCTCGCGCCCTCTTCAGGTTTAGCATACAAACATTTCGCGGCCTTATCAGGTTTGGCCTATGATCATCTCGTGCACTTATCAGGTTTTGCCTATGATCATCTCGCGCCCTCATCAGGTGTGGCCTATCATCACCTCGTGCCCTTGTCAGGATTGGCCTAATATCATCTCACGCCCTCATCAGGTTTGGCTTTCCATCATCTCGCGGCCTCATCAGGTTTGGCCTATCATAATCTCAAACCCTCATCAGGTTTGGCCTACCATCATCTCACGCCCTCATTAGGTTTGGCCAATCATCATCTCGCACCCTCATCAGGTTTGGCCTATCATCATCTCGCACCCTCATCAGGATTGGCCTAACACAATCTCACGCCCTCATCAGCTTTGGCCTAACATCATCTCGTGGACTCATCAGGTTTGGCCTACCATTATCTCACGTCCTCATCAGGTTTGGCCAATAATCTCACGCCCTTATCAGATTTGGTATAGCTTTATCTAGCGCCCTCATCAGGTTTGGCCTAATATCATCTTTCGTACTCATCAGGTTGGGCATTCCATCATCTCGCGCCCTCATCAGGGTTGGCCTAGTATTATATCGCGCCCTCATCATGATTGGTCTACCATCCTTTCTCACCCTCCTCAAGTTTGGCCTACCCTCATCTTGCACTCACATCAGATTTGGCCTACCATCATATCGCGCCCTGATCAGTTTTTTCGCCTACCATCATCTCGCTTCCTCATCAGGTTCGTCCTATCATCATCTCAGATTTGGCGTATCATTCTTGTGCCCCATCAGGTTTGATTTATCATCATCTCGCACCTTCATCAGATTTGGCCTATCATCATCTCGCGACCTCATCAGGTTTAGCTTATGATCATTTCTCGCCTCATCAGTTTTGGACTATCAACATCTCGCGCCCTCATCAGGTTTGGCCAAACATCATCTCAAGCCCTCATCATGATTGGCCTACCATCATCTCGTGCCTTCATCAAGTTTGGCCTACCATCATCTCGTGCCTTCTTCAGGTTGGGCCTATCATCATCTAGAACCCTCATCAGGTTTAGCCTATTATCATCTCAGTTATGGCCTATCTTCATCTTGTGCTCTCATCAGGTTTGGCCTATCATTATCTCGCACCCTCACCAGGTTTGGCCCACTATCATCTTGTGCCTTCATCAGGTTAGGACTATCGTCATTTCGCACCCTCATCAAGTCTGGCCTATCATCATTTTGATCCCTCATCAGATTTGACCTACCATCAACTTGCGCCCTCATCACGTTTGGCCAATCATCATCTCGCGCCCTCATCACGTTTGGCCTACCATCATCTAGCGCCTTCATCAGATTTGGCCTACCATCATCTCGCGCCCTCATCAGATTTGGCGTAGCTTTATCTCGCGCCCTCATCAGTCTTGGCATACCATCATCTTACGTACTCATCATGTTGGGCACGCATCTGACACCCTCATCAGGTTGGGCCCACCATTATATCGCGCCCTCATCAGATTTGGCCTATCATCATCTCGCGCCCTCATCACATTTGGTGTACCCTTATCTCGCGCCCTCATCAGTTTTGGCCTATCATCATCTCACACCCTCATCAGGTTTGGCGTACCATCATCTCGCGCCCTCTTCAGGTTTGGCCTACCATCTACTAGAGCCCTCATCAGAATTGGGGTACCTTTATCTCGTGCCCTCATTAGGTTTGGCCTATCAACATCTCGAGCCCTCATCAGGTTTAGCCTACCATCATCTCGCACCCTTATCAGGTTTGGCCAATCATCTCGCGCCCTCATCAGGTTTGGCCTATCATCTCGATCCCTCATCAGATTTGGCCTACCATCATCTCGCGCCCTCATCAGGTTTGATCAATCATCAGCTCGCGACCTCATCACGTTTGGCCTATCATCTCGCGCCCTTATAAGGTTTGGCCTACCATAATCTCGAGCCTTCTTTAGGTTTGTCCTAACATCATCTCACAAATTCATCAGGTTGGGCATTCCACTATCTCACGCCCTTATCAGGTTTGGCCTATCATCATTTTACGACCTCATCAGGTTTAGCCTATCATCATCTCACACCCTCATCAGGTGTGGCCAATCATCATCTCGAGCCCTCACCAGATTTGGCCTATCATCATTTCGCACCCTCATCAGGTGTGGCCTATCATCATCTTGCGCCCTTATCACGATTGGCCTAACATCATCTCACGCCCTCATCAGGTTTGGCCTTCCATCATCTCGAGTCATCAGATTTGGCCTACCATCATCTCACACCCTCATCAGGTTTGGCCTATCATCATCTCATGTCCTCATCAGATTTGGTGTACCCTTATCTCGCGCCCTCATCAGTTTTGACCTATCATCATCTCACGCCCTCATCAGTTTGGCGTACCATCATCTCGCGCCCTCTTCAGGTTTGGCCTACCATCTACTAGAGCCCTCATCAGAATTGGAGTACCTTTATCTCGTGCCCTCATTAGGTTTGGCCTATCAACATCTCGAGCCCTCATTATGTTTAGCCTACCATCATCTCGCACCCTTATCTGGTTTGGCCAATCATCTAGCACCCTCATCAGGTTTGGCCTATCATCATCTCGATCCCTCATCAGATTTGGCCTACCATCATCTCGCGCCCTCATCAGGTTTGATCAATCATCATCTCGCGCCCTCATCACGTTTGGCCTATCATCTCGCGCCCTTATAAGGTTTGGCCTACCATAATCTCGAGCCCTCTTTAGGTTTGTCCTAACATCATCTCACAAATTCATCCCCATCATCCCCATTCCATTATCTCAGGCCCTCATCATGTTTGGCAAACCATCATCTCGCGACATCCTCAGGTTTTTCCTACCATCATCTCGCACCCTCACCAGGATTGGCCCACCATCATCTTGTGCCTTCATCAGGTTTGGACTATCATCTCGCGCCCTCATCAGGTTTGGCCTATCATCATCTCGATCCCTCATCAGATTTGGCCAATCATCATCTCGCGCCCACATCACGTTTGGTCTATTATCTCGCGACTACTTCAGGTTTGGCCTACCATCATCTAGCACCATCATCAGATTTGGCCTACCATCATCTCGCGCCCTCATCAGATTTGGAGTAGCTTTATCTCACGCCCTCATCAGGTTTGGCCTAACATCATCTCATTTACTCATCATGTTGGTCATTCCATCATCTTGCACCCTCACCAGGTTTGGCCCACCATCATCTTGTGCATTCAACAGGTTTGAACTATCAACATATCGCACCCTCATCAGGTTTGGCCTATCATCATCTCGATCCCTCATCAGATTTGGCCTACCATCAACACGCGACCTCATCAGGTTTGGCCAATCATCATCTCGCGCCCTCATCAGGTTTAGCCTACCATCATCTCGCACCCTTATTAGGTTTGGCCAATCCTCTCACGCCCTCATCAGGTTTGGACAATCATCTCGCGCCCTTATCAGATTTAGCGTAGCTTTATCTCGCGCCCTCATCAGGTTTGGCCTAACATCATCTTTCGTACTCATCAGGTTGGGCATTCCATCATCTCGCGCCCTCATCAGGTTTGGCCTAGCATTATATTGCACCCTCATCAGGTTTAGCCTGTCATCATCTCGCGCACTCTTCAGGTTTGGCCTACCATCATTTCGCGCCCTCATTAGGTTTGGTCTATCATCATCTCTCGCCATCATCAGGTTTGGCCTATCATCATCTCGCGCCCTCATCAGCTGTGGCATATCATCACCTCGTGCACTTATCAGGATTGGCCTAACATTATCTCACGCCCTCATCAGGTTTTGCCTTCCATCATCTCGCGGCCTCACGAGGTGTGGCCTTCCATCATTTCGCAGCCTCATCGGGTTTGGCCTATCATAATCTCACGCCCTCATGAGGTTTGGCCAATCATCATCTCGCACCCTCATCAGGATTGGCCTAACATAATCTCACACCCTCATCAGGTTTGGCCTTCCATCATCTCGCGGCCTCATGAGGTTTGGCCTTCCATCATTTCGCAGCCTCATCGGGTTTGGCCTATCATAATCTCACGCCCTCATGAGGTTTGGCCTATCATCATCTCGCGCCCTCATCAGGATTGGCCTAACATAATCTCACACCCTCATCAGGTTTGGCCTTTCATCATCTCGCAGACTCATCAGGTTTGGCCTACCATCATGTCACGTCCTCATCAGGTTTGGCCAATTATCTCGCGCCCTTATCAGATTTGGTATAGCTTTATCTCGCGCTCTCATCAGGTTTGGCCTAACATCATCTTTTGTACTCATCAGGTTGGGCATTCCATCATCTCACGCTCTCATCAGGTTTGGCCTATCATCACCTCGCGGACTCACCAGGTTTGGCCTACCATCATCTCACGCCCTCATCAGGGTTGATCTCCCATCCTTTCTCACCCTCCTCAAGTTTGGCCTACCCTCATTTTGCACTCACATCAGATTTAGCCCACCATCATATCGCGCCCTGATCAGTTTTTTGGCCTACCATCATCTCGCTTCCTCATCAGGTTTGGCCTATCATCATCTCAGGTTTGGCGTATTATTCTTGTGCCCCATCAAGTTTGATTCATCATCATCTCGCACCTTCATCAGATTTGGCCTATCATCATCTCGCAACCTCATCAGGTTTGACTTATTATTATTTCCCGCCTCATCAGGTTTGGACTATCAACATCTTGTGCTTTCATCAAGCTTGGCCAAACATCATCTCAAGCCCTCATCATGATTGGTCTACCATCATCTCGTGCCTTCATCAAATTTGGCCTACCATCATCTCGTGCCTTCTTCAGGTTGGGCCTATAATCATCTCGAGCCCTCTTCAGGTTTAGCCTATTATAATCTCAGGTATGGCCTATCTTCATCTCGCGGTCACATCAAGTTTGGCCCATCATCATCTCACAGCCTCACCAGGTTTCGCCCACCATCATCTTGTGCCTTCATAAGGTTTGACCTATCATCATCTCGATCCCTCATCAGATTTGGCTTACCATCATCTCGCGCCCTCATCAGTTTTGGCCAATCATCTCGCGCCCTCATCACGTTTGGCCTATAATCTCGCGCCCTTAAAAAGTTTGGCCTACCATCATCTCGAGCCCTCTTTAGGTTTGTCCTAACATCATCTCACGAATTCATCAGGTTGGGCATTCCACCATTTCATGCCCTTATCAGATTTCGCCTATCTTCATTTCGCGACCTCATCAGGTTTAGCCTATCATCATGTTGCACCCTCATCTGGTGTGGCCAATCATCATCTCGAGCCCTCACCAGATTTGGCCTATCATCATTTCGCGCCCTCATCAGGTGTGGCCTATCATCATCTCACGCCCTTATCACGAATTAGCCTAACAACATCTCACGCCCTCATCAGGTTTGGCCTTCCATCATCTCGAGTCATCAGATTTGGCCTACCATGATCTCTCACCCTCATCTATTTTGGCCTACCATCATCTCGCGCCCTAATCAGATTTGGCGTACCCTTATGTCGCGACCTCATCAGATTTGGCCTATCATCATCTCGTGCCCTCATCAGATTTGGCGTACCCTTATCTCGCGCTCTCATCAGGTTTGGCCTATCATCATCTCACGTCATCTTCAGGTTTGGCCTACCATCATCTCGCACCCTCACCAGGTTTGGCACACCATCATCTTGTGCTTTCATCAGGTTTGGACTATCATCATCACGCGCCCTCATCAGGTTTGGTCAATCATCATCTCGCGCCCTCTTCACGTTTGGCTTATCATCTCGCGCCCTTATATGGTTTGGCCTACCATAATCTCGAAACCTCTTTAGGTTTGTCCTAACATCATCTCTCGAATTCATCAGGTTGGGCATTCCACCATCTCACGCCCTTATCAGGTTTGGCCTATCATCATTTCGCGCCCTCATCAGCTGTGGCCTATCATCATCTCGCACCCTTATCACGACTGGCCTAACATCATCTCACGCCCTCCTCAGGTTTGGCCTTCCATCATCTCGAGTCATCATCAGATTAAGCCTACCATCATCTCACACCCTCATCAGGTTTGGCCTACCATCATCTCGTGCCCTCATCAGATTTGGCCTATCATCATCTAACGCCCTCATCAGGTTTGGCCTTCCATTATATTGCGCCCTCATCAGGTTTGGCAAACCATCATCTCGCGTCATCTTCAGGTTTGGCCAACCATCATCTCGCACCGTCACCAGGTTTAGCCCACCATCATCTTGTACCTTCATCAGATTTGGACTATCATCATCTCGCGCCCTCATCAGGTTTGGCCTATCATCATCTCGATCCCTTATCAGATTTGGCCTACCATCATCTCGCGCCCTCATTAAATTTGGCCAATCATCATCTCGCGCCCACATCATGTTTGGCCTATTATCTCGCGACTACTTCAGGTTTGGCCTATCATCAGCTTTATCTCCTGCCCTCATCAGGTTTGGCCTAAAATCATCTTTCGTACTCATCAGGTTGGGCATTCCATCATCTCGCACCCTCATCAGGTTTGGCCTAGCATTATCTCGCGCCCTCATCAGGTTTATCCTGTCATCATCTCGCGCCCTCTTCAGGTTTGGCCTACCATCATTTCGCGCCCTCATCAGAATTGGCCTATCATCATCTCTCGCACTCATCAGGTTTGGCCTTTCATCATCTCGCGCCCTCATCAGCTGTGGCATATCATCACCTCGTGCCCTTATCAGGATTGGCCTAACATCATCTCACGACCTCATCAGGTTTGGCATTCTATCTTCTCGCGGCCTCATCAGTTTTGGCCTTCCATCATCTCGCGGCCTCATCAGGTTTGGCCTACCATCTTCTCACGCCCTCATGAGGTTTGGCCAATCATCATCTCGCACCATCATCAGGTGTGGCCTATCACCATCTCTCGCCCTCATCAGGATTGGCCTAACATAATCTCACGCCCTCATCAGGTTTGGCCTTCCATCATCTCACTGACTCATCAGGTTTGACCTACCATCATCTCACATCCTCATCAGGTTTAGCCAATTATCTCACACCCTTATCACATTTGGTTTAGCTTTATCTCGCGCCCTCATCAGGTTTGGCCTAACATCATCTTTCGTACTCATCAGGTTGGGCATTCCATCATCTCGCGCTCTCATCAGGTTTGGCCTAGCATTATATCGCACCCTCATCACGTTTGGCCTACCATCACCTCACGGACTCATCAGGTTTGGCCTACCATCATCTCACGCCCTCATGAGGATTGGTCTACCATCCTTTCTCACCCTCCTCAAGTTTGGCCTACCCTCATCTTGCACTCACATCAGATTTGGCCTACCATCATATCGCTCCCTCATCAGGTTTGACCTATCATCATCTCAGGTTTGGCGTATCATTCTTATGCCCCATCAGGTTTGATTTATCATCATCTCGCACCTTCATCAGATTTGGTTTATCATCATCTCGTGACCTCATCAAGTTGGGGTTATTATCATTTCCCATCCTCTTCAGGTTTGGACTATCAACATCTCGTGCCCTCATCTGGTTTGGCCAAACATCATCTCAAGCCCTCATCATGATTGGCCTACCATCATCTCGTGCCTTCATCATGTTTGGCCTAGCATCATCTCGCACCTTCTTCAGGTTGGGCCTATCATCATCTCGCGCTCTCATCAGGTTTGGCCTATCATCATCTCGCACCCTCACCAGGTTTGGCCCACCATCATCTTGTACCATCATCAGATTTGGACTATCATCATCTCGCGCCCTCATCAGGTTTGGCCTATCATCATCACGATCCCTCATAAGATTTGGCCTACTAACATCTCGCGCCCTCATCAGGTCTGGCCAATTATCATCTCGCGCCCTAATCACGTTTGACCTATCATCTCACAACTACTTCAGGTTTGGTCTACCATCATCTCGCGCCCTCATCAGATTTGGCCTACCATCATCTCACGCCCTCATCAGATTTGGCGCAGCTTTATCTCACGCCCTCATCAGGTTTGGCCTAACATCAGCCCACCTACTCATCAGGTTGGGCGTTCCATCATCTCACACCCTTATCAGGTTTGGCCTATCATCATCTCGTGCCCTTATCAGGTTTGGCCAATCATCATCTCGCGCCCTCATCAGATTTAGCCTATCATCATCTCGCACCCTCATCAGGTGTGGCCAATCATCATCTCGAGCCCTCAGCAGATTTGGCATATCATCATTTTGCACCCTCATCAGGTGTGGCCTATCATCACCTCGCGCCCTCATCAGGATTTACCTATCATAATCGCTTGCCCTTTTCAGGATTGGCCTAACATCATCTCACGCCCTCATCAGGTTTGGCCTTCCATCATCTCGAGCCCTCATCAGATTTGGCCTACCATCATCTCACGCCCTCATCAGGTTTGGCCTACCATCATCTCGCGCCCAGATCAGAGTTGGCATTCCCTTATTTCGCGCCGTCATCAGGTTTGGCCTATCATCATCTCGCGCGCTCATCAGATTTGGCGTACCCTTATCTCGCACCCTCATCATGTTTGGCCTATCATCATCTCACGCCCACATCAGGTTTGGTCTTCCATCATCTCGCGTCCTCATCAGGTTTGGCATACAATCACCTTGCGTCATCTTCAGGTTTGGCCAAACATCATCTGGCACCCTCACCATGTTTGGCCCACCATCATCTTGTGCCTTCATCAGGTTTGGACTATCATCATCTCGCGCCCTTATCAGGTTTGGCCTACCATCATCTCGCGCCCTCATCAGATTTGGCCTACCGTCATCTCACGCCCTCATCAGATTTAGCGTAGATTTATCTTGCGCCCTCATCAGGTTTGGCCTAACATCATCTCACATACTCATCAAGTTGGGCATTCCATCATCTCGCACCCTCATCAGGTTTGGCCTACCATTATATCGAGCCCTCATCAGATTTGGCGTACCCTTATCTCACGGACTCATCAGCTTTGACCAATCATCATTTCGCGTCCTCATAAGGTTTGGCCAAACATCATCTCAAGCCCTCATCACGATTGGCCTACCATCATCTCGTGCCTTCATCAAGTTTGACCTACCATCATCTCGCGCCTTCTTCAGGTTGGGCCTATCATCATCTCGAGCCCTCATCAGTTTTAGCCTATTATCATCTCACACCCTCACCAGGTTTGGCCCACCATCATCTTGTGCCTTCATAAGGTTTGGACTATCATCCTCTCGCGCCCTCATCAGGTTTGGCCTATCATCATCTCGATCCCTCATCAGATTTGGCCAATCATCATCTCGCGCACTCATGACGTTTGGCCTATCATCTCGCGCTCTTATAAGGTTTGGCCTACCATCATCTCGAGCCCTCTTTAGGTTTGTCCTACCATCATCTCTCGCCCTCATCAGACTTGGCGTAGTTTTATCTCGCGCCATCATTAGGTTTGGCCTAGCATCATCTCACGAATTCATCAGGTTGGGCATTCCATCATCTCACGCCCTTATCAGGTTTGGCCTATCATTATTTCGCGACCTCATCAGGTTGAGCCTATCATCATCTCGCACCCTCATCAAGTGTGGCCAATCGTCATCTAGAGCCCACACCAGATTTGGCCTATAATCATTTCGCGCCCTCATTAGGTGTGGCCTATCATCATCTCGCTCCCTAATCACAATTGGCCTAACATCATCTCACGCCCTCATCACCTTTGGCTTAGCTTTATCTCGCGCCCTCATCAGGTTTGGCCTAACATCATCTCACTTATTCATCATGTTGGCCATTCCATCATCTCACACCCTCATCAGGTTGGGCCCACCATTATATCGCGCCCTCATCAGATTTGGCGTACCCTTATTTCGCACTCTCATCCGATTTGGCCTATCATCATCTCGCGCCCTCATCAGATTTGGCGTACCCTTATCTCGCGCCTTCATCAGTTTTGGCCTATCATCATCTCACGCCCTCATCAGGTTTGGCGTACCATCATCTCGCGCCCTCTTCAGGTTTGGCCTACCATCTACAAGTGCCCTCATCAGAATTGGCATACCTTTATCTCGTGCCCTCATTAGGTTTGGCCTACCATCATCTCGAGCCTTCATCAGGTTTAGCCTACCATCATCTCGCGCCCTTATCAGGTTTGGCCAATATTCTCACACCCTCATCAGGTTTGGACAATCATCTCGCGCCCTCATCAGATTTGGCGTAGCTTTATCTCGCGCCCTCATCAGGTTTGGCCTAACATCATCTTTCGTACTCATCAGGTTGGGCATTCCATCATCTTGCGCCCTCATCAGGTTTAGCCTGTCATCATATCGCACCCTCTTCAGGTTTGGCCTACCATCATTTCGCGTCCTCATCAGGATTGGCCTATCATCATCTCTCGCCCTCATCAGGTTTTGCCTATCATCATCTCACGCCCTCATCAGCTGTGGCATATCATCACCTCGTGCCCTTATCAGGATTGGCCAAACATCATCTCACGCCCTCATCAGGTTTGGCATTCCGTCTTCTCGCGGCCTCATCAGGTTTGGCCTACCAATATCTCACGCCCTCATGAGGTTTGGCCAATCATCATCTCGCACCATCATCAGGTGTGGCCTATCTTCATCTCGCGCCCTTATCAGGATTGGCCTAACATAATCTCACGCCTTCATCAGGTTTGGCCTTCCATCATCTCGCGGACTCATCAGGTTTGACCTACCATCATCTCACGTCCTCATCACGTTTGTCCAATTATCTCACGCCCTTGTCAGATTTGGTATAGCTTTATCTCGCGCCCTCATCAGGTTTGGCCTAACATCATCTTTCGTACTCATCAGGTTGGGCATTCCATCATCTTGCGCTCTCATCAGGTTTGGCCTAGAATTATATCACCCCCTCATCAGGTTTGGCCTACCATCATCTCATGCCCTCGTCAGGATTGGTCTACCATCCTTTCTCACCCTCCTCAAGTTTGGCCTACCCTCATCTTGCACTCACATCAGATTTGGCCTACCATCATATCGCTCCCTCATCAGGTTTGGCCTATCATCATCTCAGGTTTGGCGTATCATTCTTGTGCCCCATCAGGTTTGATTTATCATCATCTCGCACCTTCATCAGATTTGGCTTATCATCATCTCGCGACCTCATCAAGTTGGGGTTATTATCATTTCCCTTCCTCTTCAGGTTTGGACTATCAACATCTCGCGCCCTCATCAGGTTTGGCCAAACATCATCTCAAGCCCTCATCATGATTGGCCTACCATCATCTCGTGCCTTCATCATGTTTGGCCTACCATCATCTCGCACCTTCTTCAGGTTGGGCCTATCATCATCTCACGCCCTCATCAGGTTTAGCCTATTATCATCTCAGGTATGGCCTATCTTCATCTCGCGCTCTCATCAGGTTTGGCCTATCATCATATCGCACCCTCACCAGGTTTGGCCCACCATCATCTTGTGCCATCATCAGGTTTGGCCTATCATCATCTCGATCCCTCGTAAGATTTGGCCTACCAACATCTCGCGCCCTCATCACGTTTGGCCAATTATCATCTCGCGCCCTAATCACGTTTGGCCTATAATCTCGCAGCTACTTCAGGTTTGGTCTACCATCATCTCGCGCCCTCATCAGATTTGGCCTACCATCATCTCACGCCCTCATCAGATTTGACGCAGTTTTATCTCGCGCCCTCATCAGGTTTGGCCTAACATCACCCCACCTACTCATCAGGTTGGGCATTCCATCATCTCACGCCCTTATCAGGTTTGGCCTATCATCATCTCGCGCCCTGATCAGGTTTGGCCAATCATCATCTTGCGCCCTCATCACGTTTGGCCTATCATCTCAAGCCCTTATCAGGTTTGGCCTACAAGCATGTCGAGCCCTCTAAAGGTTTGTCCTACCATCATCTCGCGCCCTCATCAGATTTAACCTATCATCATCTCGCACCCTCATCACGTGTGGCCAATCATCATCTCGAGCCCTCACCAGATTTGGCATATCATCATTTTGCACCCTCATCAGGTGTGGCCTATCATCACCAAGCGCCCTCATCAGGATTTACCTATCATAATCGCGTGCCCTTATCAAGATTGTCCTAACATGATCTCACGCCCTCATATGGTTTGGCCTTCCATCATCTCGAGCCCTCATCAGATTTGGCCTACCATCATCTCACGCCCTCATCAGGTTTGGTCTACCATCATCTCGCGCCCTGATCAGATTTGGCATACCCTTATCTCGCGCCATCATCAGGTTTGGCCTATCATCATCTCACGCCCTCATCAGGTTTGGTCTTCCATCATCTCGTGTCCTCATCAGGTTTGGCATACCATCATCTTGCGTCATCTTCAGGTTTGGCCAAACATCATCTGGCACCCTCACCAGGTTTGGCCCACCATCATCTTGTGCCTTCATCAGGTTTGGACTATCATCATCTCGAACCCTCATCAGATTTGGCCTATCATCATATCGCGCCCTTATCAGGTTTGGCCTATCATCATCTCGCGCCCTCATCACGTTTGGCCTATCATCTCGCGCCCTTATTAGGTTTGTCCTACCATCATCTCGCGCCCTCATCAGATTTAGCGTAGATTTATCTCGCGCCCTCATCAGGTTTGGCCTAACATCATCTCACATACTCATCGAGTTGGGCATTCCATCATCTCGCACCCTCATCAGGTTTGGCCTACCATTATATCGAGCTCTCATCAGATTTGGCGTACCCTTATCTCGTGCCCTCATCAGGTTTGGCCTATCATCATCTTGTGCACTCACCAGATTTAGCGTACCCTTATCTCACGTCCTCATCAGCTTTGGCCAATCATCATTTCGCGCCCTCATAAGGTTTGGCCAAACATCATCTCAAGCCCTCATCATGATTGGCTAACCATCATCTCGTGCCTTCATCAAGTTTGGCCTACCATCATCTCGCGCCTTCTTCAGGTTTAGCCTGTTATCATCTCACACCCTCACCAGGTTTGGCCCACCATTATCTTGTGCCTTCATAAGGTAAGGACTATCATCCTCTCGTGCCCTCATCAGGTTTGGCCTATCATCATCTCGATCCCTCATCAGATTTGGCCAATCATCATCTCGCGCCCTCATCACGTTTGGCCTATCATCTCGCGCCCTTATAAGGTTTGGCCTACCATCATCTCAAGCCCTCACCAGATTTGGCCAATCATCATTTCGCGCCCTCATCAGGTGTGGCCTATCATCATCTCGTGCCCTTATCACGATTGGCCTAACATCATCCCACGCCCTCATCAGGTTTGGCCTTCCATCATTTCGAGTCATCATCGGATTTGGCCTACCATCATCTCACACCCTCATCAGGTTTGGCCTGTCATCATTTCACGCCCTCACCAGGTTTGGTCCACCATCATCTTGTGCCTTCACCAGGTTTGGAATATCATCATCTCGCACCCTCATCAGGTTTGGCATTCCATCATCTCGAGTCATCATCGGATTTGGCGTTCCATTATCTCGCGCCCTCATCAGGTTTGGCCAATCATCATCTCGCACCCTCACCAGGTTTGGCCCACCATCATCTTGTGCCTTCACCAGGTTTGGAATATCATCATCTCGCATCCTCATCAGGTTTGGACTATCATCATCTCGATCCCTCATCAGATTTGGCCTACCATCATCTCGTGCCCTCATCAGGTTTGGCCAATCGTCATCTCGAGCCCTCACCAGATTTGGCCTATCATCATTTTGCGCCCTCATCAGGTGTGGCCTATCATCACATCGCGTCCTCATCAAGATTTGTCTATCATCATCTCGTTCCCTTATCAGCATTGGCCTAATATCATCTCACGCCCTCATCAGGTTTGGCCTTCCATCATCTCGAGTCATCATCAGATTTGGCCTACCATCATCTCACACCCTCATCAGGTTTGGCCTACCATCATCTCGCACCCTCACCAGGTTTGGCCAACCATCATCTCGCGCCCTCATCAGGTTTGGCCAATCATCTCGCGACCTTATAAGATTTGGTGTAGCTTTATCTCGCGACCTCATCAGGTTTGGCCTACCATCATCCCTCGTACTCATCAGGTTGGGCATTCCATCATCTCGCGCCCTCATCAGGTTTAGCCTAGCATTATATAGTGCCCTCATCAGGTTTGGCCTATCATCATCTGGCACCGTCACCAGGTTTGGCCCACCATCATTTTGTGACTTCATCAGCTTTGGACTATCATCATCTTGCGCCCTCAGCAGGTTTGGCCTACCATCATCTCGCGCCCTCATCACGTTTGGTCAATCATCATCTCGCGCCCTCATCACATTTGGCCTATCATCTCGAGCCCTTATCAGGTTTGGCCTACCACCATCTCGAGCCTTCTTCAGGTTTGTCCTACCATCATCTCACGCCCTCATCAGATTTGGCGCAGCTTTATCTCGCGCCCTCATTAGGTTTGTCCTAACATCATCTCACGAAATCATCAGGTTGGGCATTCCATCATCTCACGCCCTTATCAGGTTTAGCCTACCATCATCTCGCGCCTTCATCACATTTGGCCTATCATCTTGAGCCCTTATCAGGCTTGGCCTACCACGATCTCGAGCCCTCTTCAGGTTTGTCCTACCATCATCTCGCGCCCTCATCAGATTTAGCCTATCATCATCTCGCACCCTCATCAGGTGTGGCCAATCATCATCTCAAGCCCTCACCAGATTTGGGATATCATCATTTTGCACACTCATCAGGTGTGGCCTATCTTCACCTTGCTCCCTCATCAGGATTTGCCTATCATCATCTCGTGCCCTTATCAGGATTGGTCTACCATCATCTCACGCCCTCATCAGGTTTGGCCTACCATCATCTCGCGCCATCATAAGATTTGGCGTACCCTTATCTCGCACCCTCATCAGGTTTGGCCTAAAATCATCTCCCGCCATCAGATTTGGCATACCCTTATCCAGCGCCCTCATCAGGTTTGGCCTATCATTATTTCACGCCCTCATCAGGTTTGGTCTTCCATCATCTCGAGTCCTCATCAGGTTTGGCATACCATCATCTCACGTCATCTTCAGGTTTGGCCTAACATCATCTCGCACCCTCACCAGGTTAGGGCCACAATCATCTTGTGCCTTCATCAGGTTTGGACTATCATCATCTCGAGCCCTCATCAGCTTTGGCCTATCATCATTTCGATCCCTCATCAGATTTGGCCTACCATCATCTCGCGCCCTCATCAGGTTTCGCCTAACATCATCTCACCTACTCATCGTGTTGGGCATTCCATTATCTCGCACCCTCATCAGGTTGGGCCCACCATTATATCGCGCCCTCATCAGATTTGGCGTACCCTTATCTCGCACCCTCATCAGGATTGGCTTATCATCATCTTGTGCCCTCATCAGATTTGGCGTACCCTTATCTTGCGCCCACATCAGTTTTGGCCTATCATCATCTCACGCCTTCATCAGTTTTGGCGTACCATCATCTCGCGCCCTCATCAGGTTTGGCCTACCATCATCTCGAGCCCTCATCAGGTTTGGCCAATCATCTTGCGCCCTCATCAGGTTTGGCCAATCATTTTGCACCCTTATCAGATTTGGCGAAGCTTTATCTGGCGCCCTCATCATGTTTGGCCTAGCATCAACTTTCGTACTCATCAGATTGGGCATTCCATCATATAGCGCCCTCATCAGGTTTGGTCTAGCATTATATCGTGCCCTCATCAGGTTTGGCCTGTCATCATCTCGCGCCCTCTTCAGGTTTGGCCTATCATCATCTCGCGCCCTCATCAGGTGTGGCCTTTCATCATCTTGCGCCCTTATCACGATTGGCCTAACATCATCTCACGCCCTCATCAGGTTTGGCCTTCCATCCTCTCGAGTCATCATCGGATTTGGCCTACCATCATCTCACACCCTCATCAGCTTTGGCCTACCATGATTTCTCGCCCTGATCAGATTTGGCGTACCCTTATCTCGCGCCCTCATCAGGTTTGGCCGGTCGTCATCTCACACCCTCATCAGGTTTGGCCTTCCATTATCTCGCGCCCTCTTCAGGTTTGGCCAATCATCATCTCGCACCCTCACCAGGTTTGGCCCACCATCATCTTGTGCCTTCACCAGGTATGGAATATCATCATCTCGCATCCTCATCAGGATTGGCCTACCATCATCTCAATCCGTCATCAGATTTGGCCTACCATCATCTCTCGCGCTCATCAGGTTTGGCCAATCGTCATCTCGAGCCCTCACCAGATTTGGCCTATCATCATTTCGCACCCTCATCAGGTGTGGCCTATCATCACCTCGCGTCCTCATCAGGATTTGTCTATCATCATCTCGTTCCCTTATCAGGATTGGCCTAACATCATCTCAAGCCCACATCAGGTTTGGCCTTCCATCATCTCGAGTCATCATCAGATTTGGCCTACCATGATCTCGCGCCCTCATCAGGTTTGGCCAATCATCTCGCAACCTTATAAGATTTGGTGAAGCTTTATCTCGCGACCTCATCAGGTTTGGCCTAACATCATCTCTCGTACTCATCAGGTTGCGCATTCCATCATCTCGCGCCCTCATCAGGTTTAGCCTACCATTATATAGTGCCCTCATCAGGTTTGGCCTATCATCATCTCGCACCGTCACCAGGTTTGGCCCATCATCATTTTCTGCCTTCATCAGCTTTGGACTATCATCATCTTGTGCCCTCATCAGGTTTGGCCTACCATCATCTCGAGCCCTCATCACGTTTGGCCAATCATCATCTCGCGCCCTTATCACATTTGGCCTATCATCTCGCACCCTCATCAGGTGTGGCCAATCACCATCTCAAGCCCTCACCAGATTTGGCATATCATCATTTTGCACACTCATCAGGTGTGGCCTATCATCACCTCGCGCCCTTATCAGCATTTGCCTATCATCATCTCGTGCCCTTATCAGGATTAGCCTACCATCATCTCACGCCCTCATCAGGTTTGGCCAACCGTCATCTCGCGCCCTCATCAGATTTGGCGTACCCTTATCTTGCGCTCTCATCAGGTTTGGCCTATCATCATCTCGCGCCCTCATCAGATTTGGCATACCCTTATACAGCGCCCTCATCAGGTTTGGCCTATCATCATTTCACGCCCTCATCAGGTTTGGTCTTCCATCATCTCGCGTCCTCATCAGGTTTGGCATACCATCATCTCGTGTCATCTTCAGGTTTGGCCTAACATTATCTCGCACCCTCACCTGGTTTGGCCCACCATTATCTTGTGCCTTCATCAGGTTTGGACTATCATCATCTCGAGCCCTCATCAGGTTTGGCCTATCATCATTTCGATCCCTCATCAAATTTTGCCTACCATCATCTCGCGCCCTCATCAGGTTTGACCAATCATCATCTCGCGCCCTTATCACGTTTGGCCTATCATCTCACGCCCTTATCAGGTTTGGCCTACCATCATCTCACGCCCTCATCAGATTTGGCCTATCATCATCTCAAACCCTCAGCAGATTTTACATAGCTTTATTTTGCGCCCTCATCAGGTTTGGCCTAACATCATCTCACCTACTCATCGTGTTGGGCATTCCATCATCTCGCACCCTCATCAGGTTTGGCCTTCCATTATATCGAGCCCTCATCAGATTTGGAGTACCCTTATCTCGTTCCCTCACCAGGTTTGGCCTATCATCATCTCGCGTACTCATCAGATTTAGCGTACCCTTATCTCGCGTCCTTATCAGCTTTGGCCTATCATCATCTCACACCTTCATCAGTTTTGGCGTACCATCATCTCGCTCCCTCATCAGGTTTGGCCTACCATCATCTCGCGCCCTCATCAGGTTTGGCCTACCATCATCTCACGCCCGTATCAGGTTTGGCCAATCATCTCGCGCCCCCATCAGGTTTGGCCAATCATTTTGCGCTCTTATCAGATTTGGCGAAGCTTTATCTTGCGCCCTCATCAGGTTTGGCCTAGCATCATCTTTCGTACTCATCAGGTTGGGCATTCCATCATCTCGCACCCTCATCAGGTTTGGCCTAGCATTATATTTCGCCCTCATCAGGTTTGGCCTGTCATCATCTCGCGCCCTCTTCAGGTTTGGCCTACCATCATTTCGCGCCCTCATCAGGTTTGGCCAATCATCATCTCGCGCCCTCATCAGGTATGGCCTTTCATCTCCTCATGCCCTAATCAGGATTTGCCTATCATCACCTCGTGCCCTTATCAGGATTGGCCTAACATCATCTCACGCCCTCATCAGGTTTGGCCTTCCATCATCTCGCGGCCTCTCATCAGGTTTCGTCTTCCATCACCTCGCGAATTCATCAGGTTTGGCCTATCATAATCTCGAACCCTCATCAGGTTTAGCCTACCATCATCTCGCGCCCGTATTAGGCTTGGCCAATCATCTCGCGCCCCCATCAGGTTTGGCCAATCATCATCTCGCACCCTCATGAGGTTTGGCATATCATCATCTCGCGCCCTCATCAGGATTGGCCTAACATAATCTTATGCCCTCATGAGGTTTGGCATTCCATCATCTCACGGACTCCACAGGTTTGGCTAATAATCTCGCGCCCTTATCAGATTTGGTATAGCTTTATCTCGCGCCCTCATCAGGTTTGGCCTAACATCATCTTTCGTATTCATCAGGTTGGGCATTCCATCATCTCGCGCCCTCATCAGGTTTGGCCTAGCATTATATCGCGCCCTCATCAGGTTTGGCCTATCATAATCTCGCGGACTCATCAGGTTTGACCTACCATCATCTCTCGTCCTCATCAGGATTGGTCTACCATCTTTTCTCACCCTCCTCAAGTTTGGCCTACCATCATCTTACACTTACATCAGATTTGGCCTACCATCATACCGCGCCCTGATCAGTTTTGGCCTACCATCATCTCGCACCCTCATCAGGTTTGGCCTATCATCATCTCAGGTTTCGCGTATACTTCTTGCGCCCCATCAGGTTTGATTTATCATCATCTCGTACCTTCATCAGATTTGGCCTATCATCATCTCGCGACCTCATCAGGTTGGGGTTATTATCAATTCCTGTCCTCTTCAGGTTTGGACTATCAACATCTCGCGCCCTCATCAGCTTTGGCCAAATATCATCTCGCGCCCTCTTCAGGTTTGGCCTACCATCTACTAGTGCCCTCATCAGATTTGGCGTACCTTTATCTCGCGCCCTCATCAGGTTTGGCCTAACATCATCTTTCGTACTCATCAGGTTGGGCATTCCATCATCTCGCGCCCTCATCAGGTTTGGCCTATCATCATCTCGCGCCCTCATCAGATTTTGTGTCCCCTTATCTCGCGCCCTCATCAGTTTTGGCCTATCATCATCTCATGCCTTCATCAGTTTTGGCGTACCATCATCTCGCGCCCTCTTCAGGTTTGGCCTACAATCTACTAGTGCCATCATCAGATTTGGCGTACCTTTATCTCGCGCCCTCATTATGTTTGGCCTACCATCATCTCGAGCCCTCATCAGGTTTGGCCTACCATCATCTCGCGCCCTTATCAGGTTTGGCCAATCATCTCGCGCCCTCTTCAGGTTTGACCAATCATTTTGCGCCCTTATCAGTTTTGCTATAGCTTTATCTTGGGCCCTCATCAGGTTTGGCTTAACATCATCTTTCATACTCATCACATTGGACATTCCATCATCTCGCGCCCTCATCGGGTTTGGCCTAGCATTATATCGCGCCCTCATCAGGTTTGGCCTATTATCACTTTGCGCCCTCATAAGGTTTGGCCAATCATCATCTCACGCCCTCATCAGGATTAGTCTCTCATCTCGAGCCCTTATCAGGTTTGGCCTACCATCATCTCGAGCCCTCTTCAGGTTTGTCCTACCATCATCTCGCGCCCTCATCAGATTTAGCCTATCATCATATCGCACCCTCATCAGGTGTAGCCAATTATCATCTCGAGCCCTCACCAGATTTGGCATATCATCATTTTGCACACTCATCAGGTGTGGCCTATCATCACCTCGCGCCCTTATCAGCATTTGCCTATCATCATCTCGTGCCCTTATCAGGATTAGCCTACTATCATCTCACGCCCTCATCAGGTTTGGCCAACCGTCATCTCGCGCCCTCATCAGATTTGGCGTACCCTTATCTTGCGCTCTCATCAGGTTTGGCCTATCATCATCTCGCGCCCTCATCAGATTTGGCATACCCTTATACAGCGCCCTCATCAGGTTTGGCCTATCATCATTTCACGCCCTCATCAGGTTTGGTCTTCCATCATCTCGCGTCCTCATCAGGTTTGGCATACCATCATCTCGCGTCATCTTCAGGTTTGGCCTAACATTATCTCGCACCCTCACCTGGTTTGGCCCACCATTATCTTGTGCCTTCATCAGGTTTGGACTATCAGCATCTCGAGTCCTCATCAGGTTTGGCCTATCATCATTTCGATCCCTCATCAAATTTGGCCTACCATCATCTCGCGCCCTCATCAGGTTTGACCAATCATCATCTCACGCCCTTATCACGTTTGGCCTATCATCTCACGCCCTTATCAGGTTTGGCCTACCATCATCTCGCGCCCTCATCAGATTTGGCCTATCATCATCTCAAACCCTCAGCAGATTTTACATAGCTTTATTTCGCGCCCTCATCAGGTTTGGCCTAACATCATCTCACCTACTCATCGTGTTGGGCATTCCATCATCTCGCACCCTCATCAGGTTTGGCCTTCCATTATATCGAGCCCTCATCAGATTTGGCGTACCCTTATCTCGTTCCCTCACCAGGTTTGGCCTATCATCATCTCGCGTACTCATCAGATTTAGCGTACCCTTATCTCGCGTCCTTATCAGCTTTGGCCTATCATCATCTCACACCTTCATCAGTTTTGGCGTCCCATCATCTCGCTCCCTCATCAGGTTTGGCCTACCATCATCTCGAGCCCTCATCAGGTTTGGCCTACCATCATCTCGCGCCCGTATCAGGTTTGGCCAATCATCTCGCGCCCCCATCAGGTTTGGCCAATCATTTTGCTCTCTTATCAGATTTGGCGAAGCTTTATCTTGCGCCCTCATCAGGTTTGGCCTAGCATCATCTTTCGTACTCATCAGGTTGGGCATTCCATCATCTCGCACCCTCATCAGGTTTGGCCTAGCATTATATTGCGCCCTCATCAGGTTTGGCCTGTCATCATCTCGCGCCCTCTTCAGGTTTGGCCTACCATCATTTCGCGCCCTCATCAGGTTTGGCCAATCATCATCTCGCGCCCTCATCAGGTATGGCCTTTCATCTCCTCATGCCCTAATCAGGATTTGCCTATCATCACCTCGTGCCCTTATCAGGATTGGCCTAACATCATCTCACGCCCTCATCAGGTTTGGCCTTCCATCATCTCGCGGCCTCTCATCAGGTTTCGTCTTCCATCACCTCGCGAACTCATCAGGTTTGGCCTATCATAATCTCGAACCCTCATCAGGTTTAGCCTACCATCATTTCGCGCCCGTATTAGGCTTGGCCAATCATCTCGCGCCCCCATCAGGTTTGGCCAATCATCATCTCGCACCCTCATGAGGTTTGGCATATCATCATCTCGCGCCCTCATCAGGATTGGCCTAACAAAATCTTATGCCCTCATGAGGTTTGGCATTCCATCATCTCACGGACTCATCAGGTTTGGCCTACCATCATCTCATGCCCTCCACAGGTTTGGCTAATAATCTCGCGCCCTTATCAGATTTGGTATAGCTTTATCTCGTGCCCTCATCAGGTTTGGCCTAACATCATCTTTCGTATTCATCAGGTTGGGCATTCCATCATCTCGCGCCCTCATCAGGTTTGGCCTAGCATTATATCGCGCCCTCATCAGGTTTGGCCTATCATAATCTCGCGGACTCATCAGGTTTGACCTACCATCACCTCTCTCCCTCATCAGGATTGGTCTACCATCTTTTCTCACCCTCCTCAAGTTTGGCCTACCATCATCTTACACTTACATCAGATTTGGCCTACCATCATACCGCGCCCTGATCAGTTTTGGCCTACCATCATCTCGCACCCTCATCAGGTTTGGCCTATCATCATCTCAGGTTTCGCGTATACTTCTTGCGCCCCATCAGGTTTGATTTATCATCATCTCGTACCTTCATCAGATTTGGCCTATCATCATCTCGCGACCTCATCAGGTTGGGGTTATTATCAATTCCTGTCCTCTTCAGGTTTGGACTATCAACATCTCGCGCCCTCATCAGCTTTGGCCAAATATCATCTCGCGCCCTCTTCAGGTTTGGCCTACCATCTACTAGTGTCCTCATCAGATTTGGCGTACCTTTATCTCGCGCCCTCATCAGGTTTGGCCTAACATCATCTTTCGTACTCATCAGGTTGGGCATTCCATCATCTCGCGCCCTCATCAGGTTTGGCCTATCATAATCTCGCGGACTCATCAGGTTTGACCTACCATCATCTCTCGCCCTCATCAGGATTGGTCTACCATCCTTTCTCACCCTCCTCAAGTTTGGCCTACCATCATCTTACACTTACATCAGATTTGGCCTACCATCATACCGCGCCCTGATCAGTTTTGGCCTACCATCATCTCGCACCCTCATCAGGTTTGGCCTATCATCATCTCAGGTTTCGCGTATACTTCTTGCGCCCCATCAGGTTTGATTTATCATCATCTCGTACCTTCATCAGATTTGGCCTATCATCATCTCGCGACCTCATCAGGTTGGGGTTATTATCATTTCCTGTCCTCTTCAGGTTTGGACTATCAACATCTCGCGCCCTCATCAGCTTTGGCCAAATATCATCTCATGCCCTCTTCAGGTTTGGCCTACCATCTACTAGTGCCCTCATCAGATTTGGCGAACCTTTATCTCGCACCCTCATCAGATTTGGCGTACCCTTATCTCGCACCCTCATCAGGTTTGGCCTATCATCATCTCGCGCCCTCATCAGATTTGGTGTCCCCTTATCTCGCGCTCTCATCAGTTTTGGCCTATCATCATCTCATGCCTTCATCAGTTTTGGCGTACCATCATCTCGCGCCCTCTTCAGGTTTGACCAATCATTTTGCGCCCTTATCAGTTTTGCTATAGCTTTATCTTGGGCCCTCATCAGGTTTGGCTTAACATCATCTTTCATACTCATCACGTTGGACATTCCATCATCTCGCGCCCTCATCGGGTTTGGCCTAGCATTATATCGCGCCCTCATCAGGTTTGGCCTATTATCACTTTGCGCCCTCATAAGGTTTGGCCAATCATCATCTCACGCCCTCATCAGGATTAGTCTCTCATCTCGAGCCCTTATCAGGTTTGGCCTACCATCATCTCGAGCCCTCTTCAGGTTTGTCCTACCATCATCTCGCGCCCTCATCAGATTTAGCCTATCATCATATCGCACCCTCATCAGGTGTAGCCAATTATCATCTCGAGCCCTCACCAGATTTGGCATATCATCATTTTGCACACTCATCAGGTGTGGCCCATCATCACCTCGCGCCCTTATCAGGATTTGCCTATCATCATCTCGTGCCCTTATCAGGATTAGCCTACCATCATCTCACGCCCTCATCAGGTTTGGCCTATCATCATCTCGCGCCCTCATCAGATTTGGCATACCCTTATACAGCGCCCTCATCAAGTTTGGCCTATCATCATTTCACGCCCTCATCAGGTTTGGTCTTCCATCATCTCGCGTCCTCATCAGGTTTGGCATACCATCATCTCGCGTCATCTTCAGGTTTGGCCTAACATCATCTCGCACCCTCACCAGGTTTGGCCCACCATCATCTTGTGCCTTCATCAGGTTTGGACTATCATCATCTCGAGCCCTCATCAGGTTTGGCCTATCATCATTTCGATCCCTCATCAGATTTGGCCTACCATCATCTCGCACCCTCATCAGGTTTGGCCTATCATCATCTAAGGTTTTGCGTATCCTTCTTGTGCCCCATCAGGTTTGATTTATCATCATCTCGCACCTTCATCAGATTTGGCCTATCATCATCTCGTGACCTCATCAGGTTGGGGTTATTATCATTTCCTATCCTCTTCAGGTTTGGACTATCAACATCTCGCGCCCTCATCAGGTTTGGCCAAATATCATCTCGCGCCCTCTTCAGGTTTGGCCTACCATCTACTAGTGCCCTCATCAGATTTGGCGTACCTTTATCTCACACCCTCATCAGATTTGGCGTACCCTTATCTCGCACCCTCATCAGGTTTGGCCTATCATCATCTCGCGCCCTCACCAGGTTTGGCCTACCATCATCTCGCGCCCTCATCAGTTTTGACCAATCATCATCTCGCGCCCTTATCACGTTTGGCCTATCATCTCACGCCCTTATCAGGTTTGGCCTACCATCATCTCGCGCCCTCATCAGATTTGGCCTATCATCATCTCAAACCCTCAGCAGATTTGACGTAGCTTTATTTCGCGCCCTCTTCAGGTTTGGCCTAACATCATCTCACCTACTCATCGTGTTGGGCATTCCATCATCTTGCACCCTCATCAGGTTTGGCCTACCATTATATCGAGCTCTCATCAGAATTGGCGAACCCTTATCTCGTGTCCTCACCAGGTTTGGCCTATCATCATCTCGCGTACTCATCAAATTTAGCGTACCCTTATCTCGCATCCTTATCAGCTTTGGCCTATCATCATCTCACGCCTTCATCAGTTTTGGCGTACCATCATCTCTCGCCCTCATCAGGTTTGGCCTACCATTAACTCGAGCCCTCATCAGGTCTGGCCTACCATCATCTCGCGCCCGAATGAGGTTTGGCCAATCATCTCGCGCCCCCATCAGGTTTGGCCAATCATTTTGCGCTCTTATCAGATTTGGCGAAGCTTTATCTTGCGCCCTCATCAGGTTTGGCCTAGCATCATCTTTCGTACTCATCAGGTTGGGCATTCAATCATCTCGCACCCTCATCAGGTTTGGCCTAGCATTATATTGCGCCCTCATCAGGTTTGGCCTGTCATCATCTCGCGCCCTCTTCAGGTTGGCCTACCATCATTTCGCGCCCTCATCAGGTTTGGCCAATCATCATCTCGCGCCCTCATCAGGTGTGGCCTTTCATCTCCTCGCGCCCTCATCAGGATTTGCCTATCATCACCTCGTGCCCTTATCAGGATTGGCCTAACATCATCTCACGCCCTCATCAGGTTTGGTCTTCCATCACCTCGCGACCTCAACAGGTTTGGCCTATCATAATCTCGAACCCACATCAGGTTTAGCCTACCATCATCTCGCGCCCCCATCAGATTTGGCCAATCGTCATCTGGCACCCTCAGCAGGTTTGGCCTAACATCATCTCGCGCCCTCATCAGGATTGGCCTAACATAATCTCATGCCCTCATCAGGTTTGGCATTCCATCATCTCATGCCCTCATCAGGTTTGGCTAATAATCTCGCGCACTTATCAGATTTGGTATAGCTTTATCTCGTGCCCTCATCAGGTTTGGCCTAACATCATCTTTCGTACTCATCAGGTGGGGCATTCCATCATCTCGCGCCCTCATCAGGTTTGGCCTAGCATTATATCGCGCCCTCATCAGGTTTGGCCTATCATAATCTCGCGGACTCATCAGGTTTGACCTACCATCATCTCTCGCCCTCATCAGGATTGGTCTACCATCCTTTCTCACCCTCCTCAAGTTTGGCCTACCATCATCTTACACTCATATCAGATTTGGCCTACCATCATACCGTGCCCTGATCAGTTTTGGCATACCATCATCTCGCACCGTCATCAGGTTTGGCCTATCATCATCTCAGGTTTCACGTATCCTTCTTGTGCCCCATCAGGTTTGATTTACCATCATCTCGCACCTTTATCAGATTTGGCCTACCATCATCTCGCGACCTCATCAGGTTGGGGTTATTATCATTTCCTGTCCTCTTCAGGTTTGGACTATCAACATCTCGCGCCCTCATCAGGTTTGGCCAAATATCATCTCGCGCCCTCTTCAGGTTTGGCCTACCATCTACTAGTGCCCTCATCGGATTTGGCGTACCTTTATCTCGCACCCTCATCAGATTTGGCGTACCCTTATCTCGCACTCTCATCAGGTTTGGCCTATCATCATCTCGCGCCCTCATCAGATTTGGTGTACCCTTATCTCGCGCTCTCATCAGTTTTGGCCTATCATCATCTCACGCCTTCATCAGTTTTGGCGTACCATTATCTCGCACCCTCTTCAGGTTTGGTCTACCATCTACTAGTGCCATCATCAGATTTGGCGTACCTTTATCTCGTGCCCTCATTATGTTTGGCCTACCAACATTTCGAGCCCTCATCAGGTTTGGCCTACCATCATCTCGCGCCCTTATCAGGTTTGGCCAATCATCTCGCGCCCTCTTCAGGTTTGGCCAATCATTTAGCGCCCTTATCAGTTTTGCTATTGCTTTATCTTGGGCCCTCATCAGGTTTGGCTTAACATCATCTTTCATAGTCATCAGGTTGGACATTCCATCATCTCTCGCCCTCATCGGGTTTGGCCTAGCATTATATCGCGCCCTCATCAGGTTTGGCCTATTATCACTTTGCGCCCTCATCAGGTTTGGCCAATCATCATCTCACGCCCTCATCAGGATTAGTCTCTCATCTCGAGCCCTTATCAGGTTTGGCCTACCATCATCTCGAGCCCTCTTCAGGTTTGTCCTACCATCATCTCGCGCCCTCATCAGATTTAGCCTATCAACATATCGCAACCTCATCAGGTGTAGCCAATCATCATCTCGAGCCCTCACCAGATTTGGCATATCATCATTTTGCACCCTCATCAGGTGTGGCCTATCATCACCTCGCGCCCTCATCAGGATTTGCCTATCAGCATCTCGTGCCCTTATCAGGATTGGCCCAACATCATCTCACGCCCTCATCAGGTTTGGCCATCCATCATCTCGAACCCTCATCAGATTTGGCCTACCATCATCTCACGCCCTCATCAGGATTGGCCTACCATCATCTCGCGCCCTCGTCAGATTTGGCGTACCCTTATCTCACGCCCTCATCAGGTTTTGCCTATCATCATCTCGCGCACTCATCAGATTTGGCGTACCCTTATCTCGTGCATTCATCAGGTTTGGCCTATCATAATCGCACGCCCTCATCAGGTTTGGACTTCCATCATCTCGCGTCCTCATCTGGTTTGGCATACCATTATCTCACGTCATCTTCAGGTTTGGCGTAACATCATCTTGCACCCTCACCAGGTTTGGCTCACCATCATCTTGTGCCTTCATCACGTTTGGACTATCATCATCTCGAGCCCTCATCAGGTTTGGCCTATCATCATCTCGATCCCTCATCAGATTTGGCCTATTATCTCGCGCCCTTATCAGGTTTGGCCTACCATCATCTCGCGACCTCATCAGATTTGGCCTACCATCATCTCACGCCCTCATTAGATTTAACGTAGCTTTATCTCGCGCCCTCATCAGGTTTGGCCAAACATCATCTCACGTACTCATCGTGTTGGGCATTCCATCATCTCGCACCCTCATCAGGTTTGGCCTACCATTATATCGAGCCCTCATCAGATTTGGCGTCCCCTTATCTCGCGCCCTCACCAGGTTTGGCCTATCATCATCTTGCGCACTCATCAGATTTAGCGTACCCTTATCTCGCGTCCTCATCAGCTTTGGCAAATCATCATTTCGCGCCCTCATCAGGTTTGGCCTAACATCATCTCACGTACTCATCAGGATGGGCATTCCATCATCTCGCACCCTCATCAGGTTGGGCCCACCATTATATCGTGCCCTCATCAGATTTGGCTTACCCTTATCTCGCACCCTCATCGGGTTTGGCTTATCATCTCGCGCCCTCATCAGATTTGGTGCACCTTTATCTCGTGCCCTCATCAGGTTTGGCCTACCATCATCTCGAGCCCTCATCAGGTTTGGCCTACCATAATCTCGCGCCCGTATCAGGTTTGGCCAATCATCTCGCGCCCTCATCAGATTTGGCCAATCATTTTGCGCCCTTATCAGATTTGGCGAAGCTTTATCTTGCGCCCTCATCAAGTTTGGCCTAACATCATCTTTCACACTCATCAGGTTGGGCATTCCATCATCTCGCACCCTTATCAGGTTTGGCCTAGCATTATATCGCGCCCTCATCAGGTTTGGCCTGTCATCATCTCGCGCCCTCTTCAGGTTTGGCCTACCATCATTTTGCGCCCTCATCAGGTTTGGCCTATCATCATCTTGCGCCCTCATCAGGTGTGGCCTATCATCACCTCACACCCTCTTCAGAATTTGCCTATCATCACCTCATGCCCTTATCAGGATTGGCCTAACATCATCTCACGCCCTCATCAGGTTTGGCCTTCCATCATCTCGCGGCCTCATCAGGTTTGGTCTTCCATGATCTCGTGGCCTCATCAGGTTTGGCCTATCTTCATCTCGCGGACTCATCAGGTTTGGCCTACCATCATCTCACGCCCTCATCAGGATTAGTCTACCATCCTTTCTCACCCACAAATTTGGCCTACCATCATCTTGCACTCACACAGATTTGGCCTACCATCATTTCGCGCCCTGATCAGTTTTGGCCTATCATCATATCGCACCCTCATCAGGTTTGGCCTATCATCATCTCTGGTTTGGCGTATCATTCTTGTGCCCCATCAGGTTTGATTTATCATCATCTCGCACCTTCATCAGATTTGGCCTATCATCATCTCGCGACCTCAACAGGTTCGGGTTATTATCATTTCCCGTCCTCTTCAGGTTTGGACTATCAACATCTCGCGCCCTCATCAGGTTTGGCCAAACATCATCTCAAGCCCACATCATGATTGGCCAACCATCATCTCGTGCCTTTATCATGTTTGGCCTACCATCATCTCGCACCTTCTTCAGGTTGGGCCTATCATCATCTCACGCCCTCATCAGGTTTAGCCTATTGTCATCTCAGGTATGGCCTATCTTCATCTCGCCCTCTCTTCAGGTTTGGCCTGTCATCATCTCGCACCCACACCAGGTTTGGCCCATCATCATCTCAATCCTTCATCAGATTTGGCCTACCATCATCTCGCGCCCCCATCAGGTTTGGCCAATTATCATCTCGCGCCCTCATCATGTTTGGCTTACCATCTCGAAACTACTTCAGGTTTGGTCTACAATCATCTCGCGCCCTCATCAGATTTGACCTACCTTCATCTCACGCCCTCATCAGATTTGGCATAGTTTTATCTCACGCCCTCATCGGGTTTGGCCTTCCATCATCTCACGCCCTCTTCAGATTTGGAGAACCCTTATCTCGAGCCCTCATCAGTTTTGGCCTATCATCATCTCACGCCTTCATCAGTTTTGGCGTACCATCATCTCGCGCCCTCTTCAGGTTTGGCCCACCATCTACTAGTGCCCTCATCAGATTTGGCATATCTTTATCTCGCACCCTCATCAGATTTGGCATACCCTTATCTCGCACCCTCATCAGGTTTGACCTATCATCATCTCGCGCCCTCATCAGATTTGGCGTACCCTTAACTCGCGCCCTCATTAGTTTTGGCCTATCATCATCTCGCGCCCTCTTCAGGTTTGGCCTACCATCTACTAGTGCCCTCATCAGGTTTGGCCTATCTTCATCTCACGCTCTCATCAGGTTTGGCCTATCATCATCTCGCACCCTCACCAGGTTTGGCCCACCATCATCTTGTGCCTTCATCAGGTTTGGACTATCATCTCGCGCCCTCATCAGGTTTGGCCTATCATCATCTCGATCCCTCATCAGATTTGGACTACCATCATCTCGCGCCCTCATCAGGTTTGGCCAATCATCATCTCGCGCCCACATCACGTTTGGCCTATCATCTCGCGACTACTTCAGGTTTGATCTACCATCATCTCGCGCAATCATCAGATTTGGCCTACCATCATCTCCTGCCCTCATCAGATTTGGCGTAGTTTTATCTCGTGCCCTCATCAGGTTTGCCCTAACATCATCTCACGCACTCATCATGTTGGGCATTCCATCATCTCGCACCTTCATCAGGTTTAGCCTACCATAATCTCGCGCCCTTATCAGGTTTGGCCAATCATCATCTCGCGCCCTCTTCAGGTTTGGCCTATCATCAGGTTTGAACAATCATCTTGCGCCCTTGTCAGATTTGGCGTAGCTTTATCTCGCGCCCTCATCAGGTTTGGCCTATCATCATCTCGCGCCCTCATCAGATTTGGCGTACCCTTATCTCGCACCCTCATCAGGTTTGGCATATCATCATCTCGCGCCCTCATCAGATTTGGCGAACCCTTATCTCACGCCTTCATCAGTTTTGGCGTACCATCATCTCGCGCCCTCTTCAGGTTTGGCCTACCATCTACTAGTGCCCTCATCAGGTTTGGCCTATCTTCATCTCACGCTCTCATCAGGTTTGGCCTATCATCATCTCGCACCCTCACCAGGTTTGGCCCACCATCATCTTGTGCCTTCATCAGGTTTGGCCAATCATCATCTCGCGCCCACATCACGTTTGGCCTATCATCTCGTGACTACTTCAGGTTTGATCTACCATCATCTCGCGCAATCATCAGATTTGGCCTACCATCATCTCGCGCCCTCATCAGATTTGGCATAGTTTTATCTCGCGCCCTCATCAGGTTTGGCCTAACATCATCTCACGCACTCATCATGTTGGGCATTCCATCATCTCGCACTTTCATCAGGTTGGGCCCACCATTATATCGCGCCCTCATCAGATTTGGCATACCCTTATCTCGCGCCCTCATCAGATTTGGCCTATCATCTCGCGCCCTCATCAGATTTGGCGTACCTTTATCTCGCACCCTTATTAGGTTTGGCCTACCATCATCTCGAGACCTCATCAGGTTTAGTCTACCATAATCTCGCGCCCTTATCAGGTTTGGCCAATCATCATCTCGCGCCCTCTTCAGGTTCGGCCTATCGTCAGGTTTGGACAATCATCTTGCGCCCTTATCAGATTTGGCGTAGCTTTATTTCGCGCCCTCATCAGGTTTGGCCTAACATCATTTCTCATACTCATCAGGTTGGGCATTCCATCATCTCGCGCACTCATCAGGTTTGGCCTAGCATTATATCGCACCCTCATCAGGTTTGGCCTACCATCATTTCACGGATTCATCAGGTTTGGCCTACCATCATTTCGCGCCCTCTTCACGTTTGGCCTATCATCATCTCACGCCCTCATCAGGTGTGGCCTATCATCACCTCGCGCCCTCATCAGGATTTGTCTATCATTACCTCGTGCCCTTATCAGGATTGGCCTAACATCATCTCATGCCCTCATCAGGTTTGGCCTTCCATCATCTCGCGGCCTCATCAGGTTTGGCCTTCCATCATCTCGCGGCCTCATCAGGTTTGGCCTATCATAATCTCGAACCCTCATCAGGTTTGGCCTACGATCATCTCACACCCTCCTCATCAGGTTTGGCCTATCAGCATCTCGCTCACTCATCAGGATTGGCCTAACATAATCTCATGTCCTCATCAGGTTTGGCATTCCATCATCTCGTGGACTCATCAGGTTTGGCCTACTATCATCTCACACCCTCATCAGAATTGGTCTACCATCCTTTCTCACCCTCCTCAAGTTTGGCATACCATCATCTTGCACTCACATCATATTTGGCCTACCATCATATCGCGCCCTGATCAGTTTTGGCCTACCATCATCTCGCACCCTCATCAGGTTTGGCCTATCATCCTCTCAGGTTTGGCGTATCATTCTTGTGCCCCATCAGGTTTGATTTATCATCATCTCGTACCTTCATCAGATTTGGCCTATCATCATCTCGTGACCTCATCAGGTTTGGCTTAAAATCATTTCCCGTCCTCATCAGGTTTGGCCTACCAACATCTCGCGCCCTCATCGGGTTTGACCTATCATCTTCTCACGCCCTCATCATGATTGGCCTACCATAATCTCGTGCCCTCATCATGTTTGGCCTACCATCATCTCGCGCCTTCTTCAGATTTGGCCCATCATCATCTCGCGCCCTCATCAAGTTTAGCCTATTACCATCTTAGGTATGGCCTATCTTCATCTCGTGCACTCATCAGGTTTGGCCTATCATCATCTCTCATCCTCACCAGGTTTGGCCCACCATCATCTTGTGCCTTCATCAGGTTTGGCCTACCATCATCTCGAGCCCTCACCAGATTTGGCCTATCATCATTTCGCGCCGTCATCAGGTGTGGCCTATCATCTCAGGCGCTTATCACGATTGGCCTAACATCATCTCACGCCCTCATCAGGTTTGGCCTTCCATCATCTCGAGTCATCATTAGATTTGGCCTACCATCATCTCATACCCTCATCAGGTTTGGCCTACCATCATCTCGCGCCCTCATCAGATTTGGCGTACCCTTATCTCGCGGCCTCATTAGGTTTGTCCTATCATCATCTCACGACCTCTTCAGATTTGGCGTACCCTTATCTCGCGCCCTCATCAGGTTTGGCCTATCATCATCTCACGCCCTCATCAGGTTTGGCCTTTCATTATCTCGCGCCCTCATCAGGTTTGGCATACCATCATCTCGCGTCATCTTCAGGTTTGGCCTACCATCATCTCGCACCCTCGCCAGGTTTGGCCCACCATCACCTTGTGCCTTCATCAGGTTTGGCCTATCATCATCTCGCGCCCTCATCAGGATTGGCCTAACATAATATCACGCCCTCATCAGGTTTGGCCTACCATCATCTCACGTCCTCATCAGGTTTGGGGAATAATCTCGCGCCCTTATCAGATTTAGTATAGCTTTATCTCGCGCCCTCATCAGGATTGGCCTAACATAATATCACGCCCTCATCAGGTTTGGCCTACCATCATCTCACGTCTTCATCAGGTTTGGCCAATAATCTCGCGCCCTTATCAGATTTAGTATAGCTTTATCTCGCGCCCTCATCAGGTTTGGCCTAACATCATCTTTCGTACTCATCAGGTAGGGCATTCCATCATCTCGTGCCCTCATCTGGTTTGGCCTAGCATCATCTCACGCCCTCATCAGGATTGGTCTACCATCCTTTCTCGCCCTCCTCAAGTTTGGCCTACTCTCATCTTGCACTCACATCAGATTTGGCCTACCATCATCTCGCACCCTCATCAGTCTTGGCCTACCATCATCTCGCACCCTCATCAGGATTGGCCTATCTTCATCTCAGGTTTGGCGTATCATTCTTGTGCCCCATCAGGTTTTATTTATCATCATCTCGCACCTTCATCAGATTTGGCCTATCATCATCTTGCGACCTCATCAGGTTTGGCTTATTATCATTTCCCGCCTCATCAGGTTTGGCCTTCCATTATCTCGTGTCATCTTCAGGTTTGGCCTACCATCATCTCGCCCCCTCACCAGCTTTGGCCCACCAATCATCTTGTGCCTTCATCAGGTTTGGACTATCATCATCTCGCATCCTCATCAGGTTTGGCTCACCATTATATCGCACCCTCATCAGATTTGGTGTACCCTTATCTCGCAACCTCATCAGGTTTGGCATACCATCATCTCGCGCCCTCTTCAGGTTTGACCTACCATCTACTAGTGCCCTCATCAGAATTAGCGTAACTTTATCTCGCGCCCTCATTAGGTTTGGCCTACCATCATCTCGAGCCCTCATCAGGTTTACCCTACCATCATCTTGCGCCCTTATCAGATTTGGCCAATCATCATCTCGCGCCCTCATCAGGTTTGGAAAATCAACTCGCTCCCTTATCAGATTTGGCGTAGCTTTATCTCGCTCCCTCATCAGGCTTGGCCTAACATCATCTCTCGTACTCATCAGGTTGGGCATTCCATCATCTTGCACCCTCATCAGGTTTGGCCTATAATCATCTCGCGCCCTCTTCAGGTCTGGGCTACCATCATTTCGCGCCCTCATCAAGTTTGGCCTACCATCATTTCGTGCCCTCTTCAGGTTTGGCCTATCATCATCTCGCGCCCTCATCAGGATTTGCCTATCATCACCTCATGCCCTGATCAGGATTGGCCTAACATCATCTCACGCACTAATCAGGTTTGGCCTTCCATCATCTCGCGGACTCATCAGGTTTGGCCTTCCATCATCTCGAGTCATCATCAGATTTGGCCTACCATCATATCATACCCTCATCAGGTTTGGCCTACCATCGTCTCGTGCCCTAATCAGATTTGGCGTACCCTTATCTCACGGCCTCATCAGGTTTGGCCTATCATGATCTCGCGCCCTCATCAGATTTGGCGTACCCTTATCTGGCGCCCTCATCAGGTTTGGCCTATCATCATCTCACGCCCTCATCAGGTTTGGCTTCCATCATTTCGTGTCATCTTCAGGTTTGGCCTACCATCATCTCGCACCCTCACCAGGTTTGGCCCACCATCATCTTGTGCCTTCATCAGGTTTGACCTATCATCATCTCGTGCCCTCATCAGGATTGGCCTAACATAATCTCACGCCCTCATCAGGTTTGGCCTTCCATCATATCGCGGACTCATCAGGTTTGGCCTACCATCATCGCACACCCTCATCAGGATTGGTCTACCATCCTTTCTCACCCTCCTCAAGTTTGGCCTACCATCATCTTGCACTCACATCAGATTTGGCCTACTATTATATTGCGCCCTGATCAGTTTTGGCCTATCATCATCTCGCACCCTCATCAGGTTTGGCCTATCATCATCTCAGGTTTGGCGTATCATTCTTGTGCCCCATCAGGTTTGATTTATCATCGTTTCGCACCTTCATCAGATTTGGCCTATCATCAACTCGTGACCTCATCAGTTTTGGCTTATTATCATTTCCCGTCCTCATCAGGTTTGGCCTATCAACATCTCGCGCCCTCATCGGATTTGGCCTATCATCTTCTCACGCCCTCATCATGATTGGCCTACCATCATCTGGTGCCCTCATCATGTTTGGCCTACCATCATCTCGCGCCTTCTTCAGGTTTGACCTATCATCATCTCGTGCCCTCATCAGGTTTAGCCTATTATCATCTCAGGTATGGCCTATCTTCATCTCGTGCTCTCATCAGGTTTGGCCTATCATCTTCTCGCACCCTCACTAGGTTTGACCCACCATCAACTTGAGCCTTCATCAGGTTTGGCATACCATCATCTCGCGCCCTCACCAGATTTAGCCTATCATCATTTTGCGCCCTCAACAGGTGTGGCCTATCATCATCATCTCACGCCCTCATCAGGATTTGCCTATCATCATCTCGTGCCCTTATCACGATTGGCCTAACATCATCTCACGCCCTCATCAGGTTTGGTCTATCATCATCTCGCGCCCTCATCATGTTTGGCCTACCATGTTCTCGCACCCTCATATGGTTTGGCCTACCATGATCTCTCACGCGCATAAGGTTTGGCCTATCATCATCTCGCTCCCCTATCAGCCTTGGCCTATGATCATCTCGCGCCCTCCTCAAGTTTGGCCAAACATCATCTCGCGACCTTATCAGGGCGCCTTCATCGGGTGGCCTATCATCATTTCGCGCCCTCATCAGGTTTTGCCCATTATCACTTGGCGCCCTCATAAGGTTTGGCCTATCATCATGTCAAGTTTGGCATTTCATCATCTCTTGCCCTTATCAGATTTGGCCTATAATCATTTCGCCCCCCCATCAGGCTTGGCCTATCATCATTTCGCGCCCTCATCAGGTTTGGCTTATCATCATCTCGCACCCTCATCAAGTTTGCCCAATCATCATCTCGCGCTCTCATAAGGTTTGGCCTATCATCGCCTCAGGTTTGGCCTCTCATTATCTCAGGTTTGGCCTATCATCATCTCGCGCCCTCATCAGGTTTGGCCTAACATTAGGGTTGAGCGAATATGTTCTGTCCGAGTATGCTCGGGCCGAGCTCCGAGTATTTACAGCTTGTCGGTGATAAGGTTAAATCGCTCCCGTGTGCATGATTTGCAACTGTTTGATAGCTTTATTACATGTGAGGAATGTGTAAGAAATAGACATTTCTCCCTTGTAATAAAGCTGTCAAACAGTTGCAAATCATGCACACGGGAGCGATTTATCTTATCACAGAGCAGCTGTAAATACTCGGAGTTCGGCCCAAGAATACTCGGCGAAAGGTTTAATAAAACATACTCGCTCAACACTACCTATCATCAACTGGCGCCCTCATAAGGTTTGGCCGATCATCATCTCGTGCCCTCATCAGGTTTGGCCTATCATCATCTCGCGCCCTCATCAGTTTTGGCCTGTCATCATCTCGTGCCCTCATGAGGTTTCTTATATATGTCTTTCTGTAAAGGCATCACCTTCACAATCACAGCAATTTGAAGAGATGCTTATCTGGACCTGTCCCCTTCAACAGTCAGTGTCTGAAGATATAAAATGATATTCAGGTTTAGAATTTTGTACATTCTATTCCCGTTGTGATGTCATTAGAACTGTCTTTTTTTCATGGATCCAATTTTTAACAACAACAAAAGAATAATTTAATAAAAAGTCAAAAGCCCCTACCTCCTTTTATAATTATAAAACATACATTTAAAGTGATCCTTTTATTTTATCTATATTTTCTACTGCTCTATATATTAAAAGAAAAGACTCCTTTCATTCATTTTTGAATGCATTAAACTACAACTCCAATGTCAGCCCAGTAGCTACCGAGGGGGGCAGAGGCGGTTGTGGCCCCGGGCCCAGCATACTGTGGGGGCCCACCCGGATCTACGCTATTGTAACTGTATCGTCGTGTGCAGCACGCCTTTACAGTTACACTCCGGGCAGAGAAGGGAGACTGGATGTCCCTGCACTTCCCGGCGGCCGCTATGCGGCCCTTGAGCAGGAGGAGGGGGGGCCCGGTGCCAGCATCAGGCCCCCCGCCCGTCACCGCAAGCTCAATGATGAGAGAGGGAGTGCGATGCTCCCTCTCTCATCAGTCCCCCTCTGAGTCTGATGTCAGTGACATCATCACTTGGTGCCAGGCCCTCTGTGCTGAGATGTGTGCGTTCACTCGGAGCAGCGGGGGAACGTTGAGGAGAGGTGAGTATTGTGTTTATTTATTCCTCCTATGGGGGAGATTATACTACAGACTCTGTCTATGGGGGGAGATTATACTACAGACTCTGTCTATGGGGGGGGGGATTATACTATATAGAGTACCATCTGGTGCATTATACTATATGGAGGCTATTTATACAGTGTGGGGATTACAGTTAGATTCATACAGTGTGTGAGATAATGTGCGGTCTTTGTACAGTGTGGGAGCCATCCGTTTGGAGGCTACTAAGGGGTTGTATACTGTGTGGGGGGTACTATACGGTGAGGGGGAATTATACTATGTATAGGAGAGGATCATATTCTGTAGAGGGGAGCTGTACATGGGGGGAGGCTCAGGACATTATTAAATGTTAAATGGGCACTTATCGTTATAAGGGAACTCAGGTTATTATGATTGTCAAAGGGGCACACAGAGAGCCCTATTACTTTCTAGGGGGCACAATATGGGCAATGTTTTTCTAGGGCACTTACACACGGCATTACTATATTCTAGAGGTTTGTTTTACCATCTAGAGAGCACACAGTACCACACAGAAGGGGCAGTAATAGGGACACATACAGCAACAGAGGCTCAGTATTGAGGTATTAGCAGGATGAGGCGTTTGTGCAGGTTGGGAATAGATGTGGGTGGTGCCTGAAATGTAAGGAGTCAAATGTGTCTTTGTTGTGATCTCTGCAGACCTGAGACTCTGAGTCCTGGATGGAGAAGTCGTTGTGTCGGTCTGGGCCAGATGGAAAAGACGGGAAAAGTGTACAATTTAATCAGAAAGAACGTCAGCTGTAAGGTACTATATATAACTGTGCTTTGATCTCTTATATGTTCTGCAGGACTGATGTCACCATATGGTGGTAATATCAGTGCTGGTCTTTGTATAGAGATTATTTTTAGTAACCGTTCGGTCATCTGCTGAGGTTCTCCTACATCCACTATCTGGATGCGCGCCACCATAGTTATAGTCAGGGTTACCTGGTTAGGGGCCCACTCAGAAGTTTCGCCCCCCGAACCAAAACCCTAGTTACGCCTTTGTGTCAGCCCCTATACTTCCATTTCTGACCGCATTAAACTACAACTCCAATGTCAGACCCTAATTCAATGGGAACAAAAAAGAGCTGAGAATAGAGAATGATAATAATATAATTTGTCCACGTAAATGGCAAAACTACCCAAAAATGGAGCCACATAAAAATGTCCCAACTTAACCTCCCAACAAACATGTTTTATTACACTGTCATCTTCCTATTATATTTGTCCTGTAGGAGTCATTACTTCCCCAGCAATATAGCAGCTAATTGCTAGTTTTTTTGCCGCTATACCCATTAAGATCTACCGATCATCAGCAACTCCTCATTTAAGGAAGGGGTTGTCCTGAAAATGTCTTATTACAGAGTGTTCCCGATAAATCCTTTGGATACGCTATAAGTATACCAAAGCTTAAAAATAAAGAGCTACCTACCTGGACTCGTCCCCTTTCAGCTGTCAAGTTCTAGTGACACGAGATTGCTCCGGTGCAGAACATTCTGCTTCAATTGTGATGTCTATGATGTCATGTGCCCTGTGTCTAAAACACAAAATGATTCAGGTTTAGAAATTTGTACATTCTATTCTAATTGTGATGTCATGGAATGTCGATTATGTAACGTGTGCCGTGATGTCATCGGAACTGTCACTGTTTTTTTTTTATGTATCGAAATTTTAACATTAACAAGAAATTAATTTAATAAAAATACATACCCCCCTACGTTGTTTCATAATTATAAGACGCCCATTTAAAGGGATCCTTTTATTTTATCTATATTACCTACTGCTCTATGTATTAAAAGAAAACACAGGACTCCTTACTACCATTCCTGACCGCATTAAACTACAACTCAAATGTCATCCTTCTCTGTTGTCAGCTCTTTTATTACTACTGAATTAGAGGCTAATATAATTTGTCCGCGTAAATAGAAAAACTACCCAAAAAATAGAGCCACATGAAGATATCCCAACTTCACCACTCTCTATCTACATGCCTTACTAGAGCATAGGGATGGCATAGAGGGAAAGCTCCATTGAAGAATTCCATAGTTGGGAGCCAGTGCAAAGAGCTGGAAGACTCCCAACAAACATGTATTATTACATTGTCATCCTCCTACAATAAGTGTCCTGTAGGGGTCATTACTTCCCCAGCGATATAGCAGCTAATTGCTAAGGGTTTTAGCTGCCATACCCATTAATATCAACTGATATTCAGCAACTCCTCATTTAGGCAAGCGGTTGTCCTGAAAATGTCCTATTACAGAGTGTTCCCGGCAATCCATGATAAATCCGGTGCATACGCTTTAAGTATACCAAAGCTTAGAAGTAAAGAACTACCTACCTGGACTAGTCCCCTTCCAGCTGTCAGGTTCTAGTGACACAAGATGGCTCCGGTGCAGAATTTTATATATTCTGCTCCAATTGTGATGTCATCTGATGTCTATGATGTCATGTACCCTGTGTCTAAAATACAAAATGATTCTGGTTTAGAAATTTATACATTCTATTGTAATTGTGATGTCATGGAATCTCGTTGATGTCACGTGTCCTGTAATGTCATCAAAACTGTCACTGTTTTTTTTTTTTATGTATCCAACTTTTAACATTAACAAGAAATTAATTTAATAAAAATACATAACCCCCTACGTTGTTTCATAATTATAAGACGTCCACTTAAAGGTATCCTTTTATCTGTATTACCTACTGCTCTATGTATTAAAAGAAAACACAGGACTCCTTACTACCATTCCTGATCGCATTAAACTACAACTCAAATGTCAGCCTCTACTTCAATAGGAATAAAAGAGCTGACAACAGAGAATGATACTATAATTTGTCCACGTAAATAGCAAAACGACCCAAAAATTGAGCCACATAAAGATATCCCAACTTGACTACTTTCTATCTACATGGCTTACTAGAGCATAGGGATGACATAGAGGGCGAGCTCCACTGACGACTTCCATAGTGGGGAGCCAGTGCAAATAGCTGAAAGTCTCCCAACAAACATATATTATTACATTGTCATCCTCCTACAGGTGTCCTGTAGGGGTCATTACTTCCCCAGCAATATAGCAGCTAATTACTAGGATTTTTGCTGCCATACCCTTTAAGATCAACTGATCATCAGCAACTCCTCATTTAGTGAAGGGTTGTCTTGATAATGTCTTGTGACCGAGTGTTCCCGATAAATCTGTTGGATACACTATAAGTATACCAAAGCTTAAAAATAAAGAGCTACCTACCTGGACTCATCCCCTTTCAGCTGTCAGGTTCTAGTGACACAAGATGGCTCTGGTGCAGAACTTTATACATTCTACTCCAATTGTGATGTCATGTGATGTCTATGAAGTCATGTGCTTTGTGATGTCATCAGAGTTGTCACTGTTATTTCAAATTTACAACCACAAAAAAGTTGATTTCATTGTTTAAAAAAATCATGGTGGGTAATTGCAGCCTGTGATTATTTTACATACTGTTATTAATATTCATAAGCTCGGCATGTAGAATATATAGTTAATAGACTGTGTTGAATGACTAGATGCCTATTAGAGCAATAAGATATACTTTAGTAACATTATCTCTATTTCTACAATCTTTTGGTTGAGTCTAAGGGCTCATGCTAATCTGCTTTAAATCAGATGAGTGCAATGTGATAAAAAATCTGCTTGCACTCTGACTATTGTCATTGAATGATTGTGTTCATCTGTGATTTTTTCTCAGCTCGGATCGGACTGAGAAAAATAATCGCACCATGCTGTGAGTGGCCGCGTATATCAGATGAGACTCGCCAACGTAGGCAGATTATAATGAGGGCAATTTGAGCTATCGCCCCGTCCGGGGAGCCCATAGCCAGATTACCCTCATTATAATGTGGTGTGCGCCGCCAATGCGGCACACATATCCCGGCAGGCAGGGGCGGGCTGGGCGCGGTCGTGTCTGCTAAAGTCACGTCACGCAGGACACAGTGCGCCCTGCACAGCTGCTTCCCATAGGAGAGAAGCTGGACGGGAGACGGGCCGGGGGAAGGTGAGTGACGTGTGTGTGTGTGACAGTGTGTGCATATATGATTGTGTTTATCTATGTATGTGTGATATGTCTGTTTATATGTATTTTTGTGTATGTCTTCAAATGTGTTTATGCTTGTATGTGTCTTTGCAGATGTCTGTATATGTTTGTGTGTGGGCCCGGGGCGTCGCTAGGCACTTATATCCGGGGCCTGGGCCGCAGTGCATTGCTCTGAAACTCGCTGTAGATTTTTTTTTTTTTTTTCTTCAAATAATCAAACTTTATTAACTGTCTGTGCACTGAGTGCAGGCACCGCGCAGCACACAGGGTTTGCCTGACGCACCCGTGCGTGCAGTGTGGTTGCTCTGTGTCATTACCTCGCAGCTCCTCCTCCCTGCTGATCCTTTTCTTCGGGCAAGTCAGAGCAGAGTACAGCGCCACCTAGGGGGAGGATACGATGGAAGGGGGAGGAAGGAGATCAGTGGGGCCAAGTCTGTCAGGGAATATAGCCGGCCATGGGGAGATGAGAGAGAGATTACCTCTCTCTCTGTGGCTGCAGAGCACATCCCCCCTCCTTTAATGTTTCAGGCAGCTCAGCAGTCCAGATGGGGGAGGGTGTGCAGAGACAGTGCAGGGCTGACAGGGGGTCTCCTGTTTACAACCCTCCCTCTTACTGCTGATTTCCAAGGTCAGGACTCTTCCAATGCTGCCACTGGATAACTACTGATGAAGAGAGTATGTATATGTCATGTCCCAGCATAATGTGTATATGTATAATGTGTATACAGGTCTTGTCTCTGTATACGTGTGTGTATATACATAATGAGCATATGTGTAGGTCATGCAGGGGCGTATCTAGGCGGGTGGAGGGGGTCAGCCGGGACACGTGCCCCAGGCGCAGCCGGCAGAGGGTGGGGGGCGTCGAGCTGCTTAATGCATCGGTCTGAGGTGCCCCCTCCTCCCCGGTGGCAGTTTTCTGCCGCCTCCCGGACTAGGATTCGGCTGTTCTCTGAGCGGGCTGTCAAGCTGACAGCCCGCTCAGAGAAGCTGCGACGTGCCAGGTCCCAATGATTGTAGACGCAATTGGAGCTCTGACCGTCGGCTTAGAGAGACATCAGCAGTGTGATCAGGTCATGTGATCGTGCTGCTGACGTCACTCGCCGGTGCCCACAAGAGAGAGCAGAGCCTTAGTAATAAGCACTCCTGTGGCTATGGAGCTGCAGACAACGAAGATTCAGCCCAGGGGGCTATTAATTGTGCAGGGTGGATAATTATTAATTGTGCAGGGGGGCAATTATTAATTGTGCAGTGGGGCTAATTATTAAATTGTGCAGGGGGGCTGTTTATTTATTGTGCAGGGTGCTATTAAATTGTGCAGGGGGGTCTGTTTATTCATTGTGCAGGGGGTTATTCATTGTGCAGGGGGTTATTCATTGTGCAGGGGGCTAATCATTGTGCAGGGGGGCTATTTATTAATTTTGCAGGGGAGCTATATACTAATTGTGCAGGGGGCTATTTACTAATTGTGCAGGAGACATATTTATTCAGTGTGGAGGGGAGAGGTTTAATCTGTGGGGGTGCGTGCAGACACATTATTGGTAGCGAGGGGGAAAATGTGTGCGAACACAGTATGGGGGGAGTGTGATGAGGGGGCACAGTACAGAGACTGGGACCTATAGGGAGGACACAGTGTGAAGAGGGGGCCCAGTATGGAAAGGAAAGGGCAGTATGGAGGGCATATGCCATAAGACGGACAGTGTGTGAGCCATAAGAGGGACAGTGTGTGAGTCATATTTTGTGCAGAGAATATAGAGAGGGGCAATTATTTATTTAGGGGATCAATGTAGGGCAGATATTTGTATTCAGGAGCATTATAATGACGCTGCTAATCTTTAAGGACATCGTGTGGGGATGTGCTGCAGAAGACCGGAGAAGATGGAAGTCTGCAGAGACGAGCTGTGGATGGGAAAAGTCATCATGTGTCTGGACAAGAGGAAGAAAAGAAAGAGAACGACTCCAGAGACAGCGTCACCTATAAGGTAACTGGATGTAAATGTTTTTTATGATGCTGACATTTTTATATTTTTATTTATGTTAGTAGGATTAAAAATATTGTCCATGTTTGTGATTAGTCTGCAGTCATTCTATGTGACTGCTGACTTCTGAATTCTTTTTTTTTTGTTTAGGGGAGGGGTAGGATGCAAAGCTTAAACCTCGGGGCTTGGGCCCCTGATCTTTTCTAACTCTAGCAATGCCCCTGGTGTGTGCACATTTCTGCGACCCATATATGTGCAAGTCTGCATGTGTATACATGACTGCGTGTGCATATGTGTGCGACTGCATGTGCATGACTGCGTGTGTGTGTGTGTGTGTGTGTGTGTGTGTGTGTGTGACTGCATGTGTGTACTGTATCTAGGGAGCTATGTGGTGCCTCCTGGATGTAGGGAGCTACGTTCGGCCTCCTACTGGATGTAGGGAGCTACGTGCTGCCTCCTACTGGAGGTAGGGAGCTACGTGCTGCCTCCTACTGGAGGTAGGGAGCTACGTGCTGCCTCCTACTGGAGGTAGGGAGCTACGTGCTGCCTCCTACTGGAGGTAGGGAGCTACGTGCTGCCTCCTACTGGAGGTAGGGAGCTACGTGCGGCCTCCTACTGGAGGTAGGGAGCTACGTGCGGCCTCCTACTGGAGGTAGGGAGCTACGTGCGGCCTCCTACTGGAGGTAGGGAGCTACGTGCGGCCTCCTACTGGAGGTAGGGAGCTACGTGCGGCCTCCTACTGGAGGTAGGGAGCTATATGGGAACTTGTGACGACACAGCTTTTAATCCTCATTATCCAAAATAATAATTAATAATACTTATTTAAATTAAGTAGGCCAGGAGAAATACACTATTATTTTTATGTTGACTTTTGAATTCATGTGTTTCTTCAGGTGGGACAAGAAACATGGACTTTTGTCATAAGTCTGAATGTTGACTTCTCTTGTAGGTTGAGTTGAGCCTTGTTAACTGATGAATAGCTGTTATTTACAATTTATATCAGCTCCTACAGTTTATTGTACTGTTATCTTTGCATGGGGTCTTTGAACAATGAATGTTTGTTAAATATGTTGATTAACCATTGTGTGGGCCCTGTGGCTTGTTGACTCGCAGAGCAGAGGAGTATAAGCTATTAAGATCAATTAAATGATCAAACAATGGAGAGTTAAACTCATCTCACCTCCCCCTGACCTGTTGAAAATGTCTTGAAGGGCAGTTGCGAACCATATAAGGGGGTTATGACTCTGTATCAGGAGTCTTTTTACAAAACCACAGACAGGGACACTAATGGACAGCTCTACAGGACAGCATGGCTCCATCCAGAGGTATACAGATCTGCTCTATTGACTATCACAGAACTCATGGATATATTCGGGAGAAATCCAGGTTGGGACCATCCGGTCACTTGGTTCCATGGATATGTCAGGAGAAGCTAGATTGGGACCCAAGGGTCTCCTGGCCACGTACCTCAATGGATTGTCAGCTTCCTAAGCTTGCCGCTATGTTCTCTCTGTTGGTGTCCACAAAAAGCGGGGTGCCACTAGTTGAGTTAGTTGGTCCTGGAAGTCCCAAAGTCGCAGCTGCTCTATTCCCAGCGGGCCAGCGGAAGGGTGAGACTGTGTTGTTTTGCACCATCTTGGGTGTTTGCTGGGACTGTTCTATATGTTTATTGTGTGTTTGGTGGTTCAATAAAGTATTGCCACACAGTTTTAACCTCACTCTGTGTTATCTGAGTAGTGTTATGCCCATAGAAGACCCTGTGTCTTCACAGTGCTCATACTGTATATAGGGGGATTTTGTGGGGGCTCATACTGTATGTAGAGGGCTATGTGGGGCTTATACTGAATGTAGGGGGTTGTGAGGACACTGGGTCGCCCGTGGGTGTAATACTACTCAGACAACACAGGGTGAGGGTAAAACAGTGTGGCAATACTTTATTGAACCACCAAACAGACAATAAACATATAGAACAATCCCAGCAAATACACAAGATGGTGCAAGTTACAGAGTTTCCCCCTTCCGCTGGCCGGCCGGGAACAGAGCAGTGAGGTATGTGGCCAAGTGACATGATTGTCCCAACCTGAATTTCTTCATAATGGCTCTGAGAGTTCAGTGATAGTCAATGGAGCAGATTTGTATTTCTCTTGATGGAGCCATGTGTCCTGGTTGCTATGCTGAAGAGTCTCTCTTGGCTGTCTCTTTGTAAAGTCTCCTTGATACAGAGGCATATGCCCCTTTATATAGTTTCCAATAGTCCTTTCAAGCACACATCCACAGGTCAAGAATAAAGGATGATGATATTAATCCGCAGGGCTTGAGTATCCACAGCTCATCCCCCAGTGTTTACTGGCAAACACCCTACAATGGTATTTAACCCCTTCGCAACCCTGGGATTTTCAATTTTTGCATTTTCGTTTTTTGCTCCCCTTGTTCCCAGAGCCATAGCATTTTTATTTTTTGGTCAATATGGCCGTGTGAGGGCTTATTTTTTGCGGGACGAGTTGTACTTTTCAACGCCATTGCTAGTTTTACCATATCGTGTACGGGAAAACGGGGAAAAAATTCCAAGTGCGGTGAAATTGCAAAAGAAGTGCAATACCACAGATGTTTTTTTTTTTTTTTTTACCACGTTCACTGAATGCTAAAACTGACCTGCCATTATTATTCTCCAGGTCATTACGAGTTCGTAAATACCAAACATGTATAGGTTCTTTTTTATTTAAGTGGTGAAAAAAATTCCAAAGTTTGGTAAAAAAAAAAATGGCGCCATTTTCCAAGACCCGTAGCGTCTCCATTTTTCGGGATCTGGGGCGGTTGAGGGCTTATTTTTTGCGCACCGAGCTGACGTTTTTATTGATACTACTTTGGGGTAGATCCGATGTTTTGATCGCCCGTTATTGAATTTTATTGCAATGTTGCGGCGACCAAAAAAACGTAATTCTGGCGTTTAGAATTTTTTTTCTCGTTACACCGATTACCGATCGGATTAATTCTTTTTTTATATTGATAGATCGGGCGATTCTGAACGCGGCGATACCAAATATGTGTAATGTGTTTTTTTTTTTTATTATTTTATTTTGAATGGGGCGAAGGGGGTGATTTAAACTTTTAGATATTTTTTATTTTTTTAATAATTTTAAAATCTTTTTTTTTTTCACTTTTTGCTTGCTTCTATAGTCTCCATAGGAGACTCGAAGCAGCACTTGTCTGATCGCCTCTGCTACATATAGGTGATCAGATCACCTGTATGTAGCAGAAATGGTCCTGTGCTATGAGCGCCGACCACTAGGTGACGCTCATAGCGACCAGCTCATGACAACCACTGGAGTCTGCTGCAGACCCAGGGTTGTCATGCCCACCCATCGGTGACCCGCGATCACGTAACGGGGTCACCGATGGGCGGGGTAAGTGACGCGCTTCCAGTGCGGCGATGTTAAATGCCGCTGTCAGAGATTGACAGCGGCATTTAACATGTTAACAGCCGCGGGTGGATCGCGATTCCACCTGCGGCTGTTGCGGGCACATGTCAGCTGTAATAATCAGCTGACATGTGCCCGGTTCAGTGCGGGCTCAGCGCCGGAGCTCTCACTGAACCGTGAGGTTACAGCCTGTAGGTACAAATACGGCACAGGCTGTAAAGGGGTTAAAGTTGTTGTCCACTACTTTCACATTGATGCCCTATCCGTAGGATAGGGCATCAATGTATAATCGGCCGGGATCCCGCAAGCGGCACACCCGCCGATCAGCTGTTATCGGTGGCGGCAGCGGCGGCTGCCGGCCGGAAGTCCTTACCTGTGGTGCTTGGCTGTCGATCTGTAGTGGCCGCCAGGGATTACTACACATTCGCCTCCCAGTCAGTTGAATAGGAGGCGGATGTGCAGTAACAAGTGCCAGCCACTACAACTTGACGGCCAAGCACCACAGGAAAGGATGTCCGGCCGGCGGCCGCTGCTGCCAGCACCGATAACAGCTGATTGGCGGGGGTGCCGCTAAGGATAGGGCGTCAATGTGAAAGGAGTGGACAACTCCTTTAACATATCTAGCAAACATCCATTGTTCAAAGATCCTGAGTCTCTTTTCTTTCAAAACTGGCAGACAATACATTGTAGGAGCTGATATAATATGAATGCCTGTTATTTACATCAATTAACAAATATAAACTCAAGTGATCAACATTCAGGTTTATACAAATAATAGTCTGTGTTGATCAACCAAAGAAGAACACATTCAAAAGTCAACATAAAGGTGTATGGCTCCTGGCCTACTGAATGTGTCTGGCATAATTAGGAAAAAAAGCTGTATTGTCACAAGGGCTCCTATTGTATGTAGGGGGCTATGTGGGGGCTCATACTGTATATATTGAGCACAATTAATTATGCTGACATCCCCCTATAAAGTCATACAATTAATGTAAAAAAATAATTATAATTAATATGTTAGCATTAATATTGAGCAGTATTAATTTCAGCCTATTGGTTCGGTCTCCACTACAGTCACGGTCTCATGTGGTCCCTCGGGAAAATTAATCTCCCACCCCTGCTCTTTTTCATATAGCGCTATGTTATGCATAGTGCTGTACACAAGGAAAAAATTTGTGCGGTGCTCTATGTGCGCTGCTGTCTTTCTTTTTAAATCTACAGATGCGCACCAGAGCACCTGTATGTTACTCACATGACTTATCACATGATACATTGGGTACCTGAGGGAGGGGGCCCACACTTTCTAAACTGGTTACTCTTAATTCACCCCTGCTCACCAATGCAAGTCAATGCGTGCGAGAAAAAAAATGCACGGCACACGGACCATGCTTATGCCATCAGCTTTTATGAGGAGGCAAGTTCTGGACAGGACCAAGGAAATGCAGTGGATGTTGTGTATATGAACTTTTCAAAAACCTTTTGATACGGTTCCACACAAAAGGTTGATACATAAAATGAGAACAATGGGGATAGGGGAAAATATATGTATGTGGGTTAAGAACTGGCACAGTGATCGGAAACAAAGGGTGGTTATTAATGGAACACACTCAGACTGGGTCACAGTTAACAGTAGGGTACCAAAGGGGTTAGTATTGGGCCCGCTTGTTTTTCATATAGTTATTAATGACCTTGTAGGGAGCATACAGAGTAGTATTTCAATATTTGCAGATGACACTAAACTTTGCAGGGTAATCAATACAGAGGAGGACAATTTTATATTACAGGAGGATCTATGTAAACTAGAAGCTTGGACTGATAAATGGCAAATGAGCTTTAATGGGGATAAATGTAAGGTAATGCACTTGGGCAGAGGAAATAAAATGTATAATTATATGCTTAATTGTTAAACACTGGGCAAAACTGTAACTGAATAAGACCTGGATGTATTGGTAGACGACAAGCTCACATTTGGGGGCCAGTGTCAGGCAGCTGCTACAAAGGCAAATAAAATAATGGGATGCATTAAAAGAGGCATAGATGCTCATGAGGAGAACATAATTTTACCGCTATACAAGACACTAGTGCGACCACACTTAGAATACTGTGTACAGTTCTGGTCTCCGGTGTATAAGAAAGACATAGCTGAACTAGAGCGGGTGCAGAGAAGAGCGACCAAGGTTATTAGAGGACTGGGGTTCTGCAATACCAAGACAGGTTATTACACTTGGGGTTATTTAGTTTGGAAAAATGAAGGCTTAGGGGTGATCTTATACTATGTACAAATATATGAGGGGACAGTACAAAGACCTTTCTACTGATCTTTTTACTCTGAGGCCTGAGACTGGAACAAGGGGGCATCTTCTACGTCTGGAGGAAAGAAGGTTTAATCATAATCACAGATGCGGATTCTTTACTGTAATAGCAGTGAGACTATGGAACTCTCTGCCGCATGATGTTGTAATGAGTGATTCACTACGAAAATTTAAGAAGGGCCTGAATGCCTTTCTTGAAAAGTATAATATTTCAGGTTATAAATACTAGATTCATTGATAGGGTGTTGATCGAGGGAACTAGTCTGATTGTCGTATGGAGTCAGGAAGGAATTTTTTCCCCCAATGTGGAGCTTAGTGTTTGCCACATGTTTTTTTTTTGCCTTCCTCTGTATCAATATGTTAGGCTATGGGTTGTACTAGATGGACTTAGTTTTTAAGGTTGAAGGAAGACTATGTTACTGTGTATAGCATCCATATAATAAGCACCTATGTAAAACCCTTCAGTGGCTGTGGTGGCATCTCGGCGCAGAAATTCTGAGTCTCAGATCTTCATCTGGCCTTGTTTTGTGTTTTGGCCATCATGTCAACAAGACAAGGGTGTTTGGGGCAAGAGACATGTTGGTGAGGGGGTTGTTGGCTGCCGTGATGCTGGCACTGGAGGTGGCTGCCAAGATACTGGCACTTGAGATGGTGGTGGCTGTCAAGATGCTGGCACTGGAGGTGGTTGCCGTGATGCTGGCACTGTAGGTGGTGATGGCTGCCAAGATGCTGTGACTGGAGGTGGTATTGATGGCTGCCGTGATACTGGCACTTTAGGTGGTGGTGGTGGTGGTGGTGGTGGCTGCCGTGATGGTTGGTCTGCTGAGTGACCTTGTTGGGGGTCTAATCACCGTTTTTGTTGACCTCAGAAAGCTGCTCACTTTCGAGGCATTCAAAAATGGCCATTGGTAAATTTGGTGGCATGGTGACAGACAATACAATTTGGAAGGTGGCCCTGGTCGGCAGCCTCAAATAAAAGGGAACATGCTTGAAATAATGGGCCACGCTCAGACAAAAATCCTCCTGCCCATCCTCATTCACAGGTATTCCCATGTGGTGTACGCCAGTGGTGGTGATGGGGGGGGCCCTCTTTCGGCGGTAGTGAATCTGGCTTATTGGTGCATGAAGGGAGGTGTCGAGGGGCTGTGGTGTGCTGGTGCTCTCCACAGGCTCTTCTTCCGAGCTGGAGGTATTTCCCTTTTTGGTCCGATCAGATCTGTAAGGTCAGGGATGAAAGAGTAAAAAGCATTTATTATTATGCAAAATCCTAATCAAAACATTACACAAACAAACTGAAAAAGGTAGCCACTTACGGGAGAAGATCTAGGACTGGGGCCAAAAACTGGAGCCGGTCATAATATAGGTATGGCCATTTTTTTAAGACCACACCCACTCTTCCTACACTGTTGTCTCTCACAGCAGAACTGGTCCCAGCAACTCCTACATAACCTTGTCACTACACCCACTGGAAAGAAAAGTGGAAGAGATTATATAATTTTTTTTATAGGTAAAGGATTCTGTATGCAATAACATGTATAATGTGTATTCTAAGATCAGTACTGCTAGTATAACGGTTATTTTTCTTTGTCTTTTTTTGTGTTTATGCTGGGTTGCCAAATTTTCGAGTTTGGCGATATTTTTTGGACCAAAAATTACACACGTAATGTTCTGGCTTCAATAGTTATTTGTTAGACCTCACCTACAACATAACACATATTCAGACAATCCTAATATCCCGTTCATATTTGCCATTCTTATATCATCTTGAATCTGCTGTGAGCTGTCTTCCAAATTAGGATATAGTTGGCAGCAAATATAGTTCCATGGTGCCTGCAGGTGACTCTGGTCCCCATAGCCATCATCCCTTCTGTCCCACAATTCTGGTCTTTGCTGAACCAGAACCAGCATCATTTCGACATCAATGGTGCAAGTCATGATGTTGGTTTCTGTGGAGGCGTGTTTTTTTCACTTTATATCATCCTTTGTCCCAAAAGATGAGCTTCCACCCTTTAGTCCACTTCCCTCACTTACCCCCTATGTCTCCACTCCTGTTGCTGATCCCCCACCGTTTTCAACACCCACTCCTGGCCCTGATTACAGTTCCGTACCTTATTATAATTTTGTAATGTTTATTTGTTTTATATTTACATTTGTTTTATTTAATGTTTTGATCATTTCTAATACATTTTGTTTTTTCTTATCTGCTTGTTTTTTTCTTTGCTACCTTATGTAAAATGGTAGTTTAAATGTAATGCTAAAGCATATCTGAATTTCACAGAAATCTTGGGGAAATTTAAAAAGATTTTGAGAAAGGGGGGGGGCTTCAAATACATAAGTAGGGCTATAGCAGTGATGACTTGGCCTAGGAACTTGGGATCTTATATTGTCTATTCATATGTAGTCTAGTCTACAACATTTTGGCGTTGTTTTACTTCCTTACAAATTTGGGTATTTTTTTTTTTTTTAAATCAGGTGGGGTCCCCCTCATTTTCTTAACCAGCTGAGGGAAAGCAGTGGGCTGGTGGTGTTGTTCTGGGAATGGGCCACTATTTATGGATCTTCCCAGCTTATAAATAACAGCTCACAGCTGTTTGTGTAGCCTTTACTGGTTATTAAAAAGGGGGTATCCCCCAAAAAATTACTTGGGGTACTCCCAAGTTTTAATAACCAGCAATGGCTAAACACACAGCTGTGGGCTGATATGAATAGGTTGAAAAGGGGCCATGGATATTGGCCTCCTCTCAGACTAATAACATCAGCCCTCAGCCACCCCAGAAATGGCACATAAATTAGATGGGCCAATTCTGGTGCTTAGCCTTGGCTCTTCTCACTTGCCTTGGTGCATTGGCAAGTGAGGTAATGGTTTTGGGGTTGATATCAGCTGTTTCATGTTTGCTGACATCAAGCCCAGGGGTTAGTAATGGAGAGGCGTCAATAAGACATCCCCATTACTGACTCCTTTAGTTCAAGTAAAAAAAACTCACACAGAACAAAGTCCGTTTGTAACATACCTGGCGGCGTCCTTGCATGGTGGTCCATCTCCCACTGTGCAAGAGAGCGCACTTGATCTCCTGTCCAGAATGTCTCTCTGGCTTCCCTCCATGCTGTCTGTTTGTGTCTGTTTCTGCTGCTTAAGGGCGGCGCCCGATCACTTCCTGCCTTTTGTTCCTGCTGTGGGTCACACCCCTTGTGCGTCCTCAGCCTATTGCTGTCTGTCACTTGGTATATAGCTCGGCAGCTCCCTTCTATCCCTGCCTGAGCATAGTGTTTTCCTTCAGTGTGTGCTTGCTCTCTGAAGGTGCCAGGTCCCGTCTTTGTTTCCTTGTCTGCCTTTCCTGGAGGCTGTATTTCCAGGCCTGTCTGAACTAAGTCCTGTATGTCTCCTGCTTTTTGTATCAGTTCCCGTGTCTGAACTGAGTCCTGTATGTCTCCTGCTTTTTGTATCAGTTCCCGTGTCTGAACTGAGTCCTGTATGTCTCCTGCTTTGCGGTATCAGCTCCTGTGTCTGAACTGTGTCCTGTATGTCTCCTGCTTTGCGGTATTAGTTCCCGTGTCTGAACTAAGTCCTGTATGTCTCCTGCTTTGCGGTATTAGTTCCCGTGTCTGAACTGAGTCCTTTCTGTGTTCTCTTGTCTGTCCTGTCTGAACACGCTCCTAGCCTGTTCCTCCCGCCTTCTAGGGGCCGATTACCTAGACCCGCTCCTGTATCTTGTCTGTCCTGTCTGAACACGCTCCTTGCCTGTTCGTTCCGCCTTCTAGTGGCCGATTTCCTAGACCCGCTCCTGTGTCTGGTCTGTCCTGTCTGAACACGCTCCTTGCCTGTTCGTTCCGCCTCTCTGGGGGCCGTATTCCCAGACCCGCTCCTGTATCCCTCTGCAGTGTCGGTCTCCTCCGTACACTCAGTTCCAGTCTGAACTCTCTCCTGTCCTTTACCTGTTTTGCCTCTATGTCCGTTCCCTTCCTTTTTCTGCAGAGTCTGAACTCGTACCTAACTCCTGCTTATTGTCTCTGCAAGTACTGTGTGAGTATCTGGCTCTGTCTTTCCCTTCCTGTCTGTTCCGTGTGAACAGAGCCCTGTCCTCCCTGCTCAGCCTTGTCGGCACTCTAGCTGTGCTTGCCTGTAACCCTCTGCCTGTATTGTTCCTGAGTCCCGGTGTGTACTGGGTCCTATCCCGCCTGTGTTCCTACCTGCTAGTGCCTCCCTGTCTGCACTCTAGCTGTGCTTGCCTGTAACCCTCTGCCTGTATTGTTCCTGAGTCCCGGTGTGTACTGGGTCCTATCCCGCCTGTGTTCCTACCTGCTAGTGCCTCCCTGTCTGCACTCTAGCTGTGCTTGCCTTTACCCCCCTGCCTGCATACCCGCCTGCCTGCATACCAGTCGTGCCTGCCTATACCCTCCAGTCTGTGTGCCAGCCTACCAGCCTGTTCCTGTATTTCCCTGTGTGGGTCAACAGCCGTGTCCGGGGTCTGTCCTGGAGTAGCACCTGGTCCCTCTGCTCGGTTCCTCCTTGGTGCACTGGCGTCGTATGCCGTCGTGCGACCCTGGTCGGATCGGGTGAATACTTAGTCACGCCCCTCCAGGCATTCACTCTCCGGCACGGTCCAGTGGAATCACTACCAATCACACGCACACGCCGCTTAGCCCGGGCGTGTGCATAACACCGTTATTTGAGCAAAACACTCCAGGACCCTCTTTTACCCATTTATTAAGATCCAAATAAAAATAAAAAACAAACTAATCCTCACCTGTCCGCTGGTAATCCATACTCATGATGTAGCACAACGATCCCCAGCTCTGCTATATCCGGATGGTGTGTTGAGCGGTTGCATGAGAATGCGTCTGCTCAGCAAGCCAGTTGGAACTCACTGACAGTAGCGTGAGGACGCGCCTGCAGTGACGAGCGGTGACGTCAATAAGCTTGCAACTTGAAAATGCTTTGCTATTTTCTTACAGTCTACTTCTGCTTTGTGGGCCTCCATCATTTTCATTTTCAGAGTGCTAGGCTGCTGCTGAGAAGAAACCATAGCTGCTGTTTTTGGCACAAGGTTAGAGTAGGCTGGGTTTTTATAAAGTTGGGAAATTTGTATCACCTAACCTTTCCTAACGATGATGGTGAACAAGCCATAACCCTAAGGCTGCGTGCCCATGATCCGTAGTAGCAGCGGTTTGGATGCAGATCACCTGCGCTGCGTTCAAAATGCTGCGTTCTACATTAGAAGCACAGTGGATGGATTTATAGAAATCCCATGCCCGCTGTGCTTCTATTTGATACCGCAAAAACTCGCCCGTGGCGTGGCTTTACGAGCTGTAGCATGTCAATTTCTGTTGCGGAGATGCAGAAATTTCCCCAATACAATGTATTAGATGTCGTGAAGACCCGGGGTCTTCCGTGGGCGTAACTCTACTCAGACTACACAGGATGAGGGTAAAACAGTTTGGCAATACTTTATTGAACCACAAAGTGGACAATAAACACATAGAACAGTCCCAGCATATCCCCAAGATGGTATAATATTACACAGTCCTCACCCTTCCGCTGGCCCGCCTGGGATAGAACAGCTGCGACTTTAGGAATTCCATGGCCAACTGCCTCAACCAGTGGCCCCCCGCTTCTGGCGGGCCCTCACAGAGAGAAGGTAGAGGCAAGCTTAGGAAGCTAGCAGTCCATCGAGGTACAAGGCCAGGAGACCTGAGGGTCCCACCCTGGCCTCTCCGAGAGTTTCCCTGGGGCCAAATGACCGGCTGGTCCCAATCTGGCTTCTCCGAATGTCTCAATGGGTTCCAGGCGACCGGAGGGTCCCACCTGGCAACCCCAAACAACATATCCATGGGGCCAGGTGACTTCATCATCCCAACTTGGTCGTCCCAAATGTATCCATGGGCTCTCTGATGGTCAATGGAGCAGATCCGTATTTTTCCAGTCAGGGCCTCGTACCCTTAGGCCGGAATCATGTAGAATCCAAATCTGTTTCTCTTTTGGTAAAGCCATGCTCCTAAGCTGATGGTGTGACAGTCTATCTGATCTTTTGCTAGTCTTTGATTCTCTTTGTAAAGTGTCTTTTAAATCTGTTTTAAGTCTGACTGCTACAGAAGCATATCTCCTTTTAAGTACACATCCACAGGTCAAGGGTTTAGGGAGGGCATTACTCACAGGGATCAGGTCTCATTGTTTGAACCAATCAAATTTACATAGTTGGTATAGTAGGGGCTCTATAAATCAACATTCAGCTGGCTTAGTACAATACGCTGTGTGCAGAATTATTAGGCAAGTTGTATTTTAGAGGATTATTTTTATTATTGATCAACAACTATGTTCTCAATCAACCCAAAAGACTCATAAATATCCAAGCTTAATATTTTTGGAAGTTGGAGTGGGTTTTTTTTAGATTTGGCTATCTTAGGAGGATATCTGTTTGTGCAGGTAACTATTACTGTGCAGAATTATTAGACAACTTAATAAAAACCAAATATAATCCCATCTCACTTGTTTATTTTCACCAGGTAAACCAATATCAGTGCACAAAATTTAGAAATAAACATTTCTGACATGCAAAAACAAAAACTGAAAAAATTAGTGATCAATATAGCCACCTTTCTTTATGATGACACTCAACAGCCTTCCATCCATAGATTCTGTCAGTTGCTTGATCTGTTTTCGATCAACATTGCGTGCAGCAGCGACCACAGCCTCCCAGACACTGTTCCAAAAGGTGTACTGTTTTCCCTCCCTGTAGATCTCACATTTTATGATGGATCACAGGTTCTCTATGGGGTTCAGATCAGATGAACAAGGGGGCCATGTCATTATTTTTTCTTCTTTTAGACCTTTACTGGCCAGCCACGCTGTGGAGTAGTTGGATGCATGTGATGGAGCATTGTCCGGCATGAAAATCATGTTTTTCTTGAACGATACCGATTTCTTCCTGTACCACTGCTTAAAGAAGTTGTCTTCCAGAAACTGGCAGTAGGTCTGGGAGTTGAGCTTCACTCCATCCTCAAGACACAGGAGGTAATTAAAACGCTGGCTTGCACTAATTTGTGTGTACCCGTGAGGCTGCTTCCCGAGCCTCAAAGGGGAATTTACAGACAAACTGACTCCGATATGAATTATGAAATATTATGAGTTCCATACGTCCGACAGTAACGGGACCCATATGTTTAGTGACCAAATCAGCCCAGGAATGTATAGGTAGTTTTCCAGGGCTGTAACCAAAATCAGGGCATAGCGCAAAAACACTAGAATAGCAGACTGCAGCTATGTGATATGTGGTCTCTAAATAAAGATAAAATCATAAGGGAAAAAATGGCATAGTTTGCAAACTTCTGCGATCAACGAGTGGTGAGTTATCGCAGAAGTTAGCGTTTTTAATAAAAATGTACAGGCTGGAGACCGGCCCACATGATGTTACCACAAGGGGCATGTGGCCAGATCTCCCCTTAGGTATAAGAGAATCCATGGAGAAGACAGGAGCACTCATTGCCAGGGGGGAATAAGAATTATAAGCAACGGGTCCTGTTCAATAACAGCATAATTTAACTGGAGAGCCCCCTCCTCCACCTATATTGAATCGTCTCAGCGATCGTATAGTGTAAGTAAAGTTATCTTCTTTCCTCCTGTTTATTTTATGTAACTTAGTATGTATTTTAATGTCTCCTTTGTAACATCCTTATGTATATATTTTTCCTAAACATTGCCTCCCTTTTGGATTAAACATAAAATTTAATAGTTGTTTCTTTTGTTCTGTAATCGTTCCCTTCCCCGAAGCCATATACGCTACCAAAACGCAGGCGTCCGGCCAGGCCTGTATTATATTTCAAACTCGGCCGGTGGTGGCAGAGAGTATTAATAATTGGGCTATCGTGAAGCTGACAGTGACCGTACAGAGGGCATTAAACACGGATTCCAGGCTGTGGAACCCAGGGTGTTGCGCCACACGCTCACTGGTCGCTTACCGACACCTACGTAGCGAGTAGTCTGGATCGCGTGCTCGCAACTCCGGACAAAATACGGACAGCATGACGGCACTGTGAGATATTGCGTGATCTCCCCTGTGTCGTCCCTCTATGTGTTGGAATTCCTGACACGTCTTTTTTGGCCAACACGCTTCTTGCGACCCTGTTGGGTATTTTCCATGAAACGCTTGATTGATCGGTGATAACGCTTCAAAAGTTTGGAAATTTCAAGACTGCTGCTTCCCTCTGCAAGACATCTCACAATTTTGGACTTTTCAGAGCCTGTCAAATCTCTCTTCTGACCCATTTTGCCAATGGAAAGGAAGTCGCCTAATAATTAAGCACACCTTATATAGGGTGCTGATGTCATTAGTCAACACCCCTCCTCATTATAGAGATGCACATCACCAGATTTACTTAATTGGTAGTTGGCTCTCAAGCCTATGCAGCTTGGAGTAGGACAACATGTATAAAAAGTATCATGTACTCAAAATACTCATTCACCTAATAATTCTGCACATAGTGTATGTCATTAGCATATTAACAAACATCATTGTTTCCAAACGAAGAGAAGTCAACATTCAGTTTTATACAAATACTGGTCTGTTCTTCTTGACCAGCCACAGAAATACACATACACTATTGTGTTTCTGTTGACTTATGAATGTATTTCTATTGGCTTAAGAAATCTAATCGTCTGGCTGATTAAGATTATAAGCTGTATCGACACAGATGCATTAACTCTGCATGTGTTTGATGAACACATCCGGATTTACCTGCATGCTCGAACGCAGCGCTTTGGATGCAGCAAAAATATGTGCCCAAACTTGCGTGTCCAAACTTTTGCATGCCACTGTAAGAGGCGCACATCGCTATTCACGTTACATGTAAAACCGCATGGCAGTGTACACATAGGATGATTGTTGCCTTCAGGGGTTCTATAGTGACGGAATACATCAGCCACCCATGAGATGACAGCTGCAGTCATGCAGAATGAGGGGATAGCACTTATGTTATCAGGCATCAGCCACAACATGCGAGAACCACTCATATTTTTAAAGGGAACACACAAGTCCACCATGTACGAGGGCGTGTCTTCAATAAGCAATCACAGATCCTCTCGCTCCAATTAGAAGGGGTTTTACATTGCAAGCAGTAGTAAAGGGCGCAATGTGCCGCCTAGCAGCATTGGTGGTGCCGGACTGCTGTCATTCAGGTGACGCACACTGGAGCTCTGATTCCTGATCTACAAGCTGCAGGGATATAGCAGAGCACATCCTATTCATAGACTGATGCACAATAGAAGACAGCTACAGCACATCTAGCATCTCTGCTCAGCATTTGGGGCAATCTCCTGTGTCCTTTCCTTTGTTTAGTACTGGTTCAGCACCACAGTGGTGGGCAGCTCTCCTCTGGGCACTACAGTCCTAGATTCAGCACTAAACCGGTGGGCAGCTCTCTTCTGGGCACTACATTCCTAGATTCAGCACCACACCGATGGGCAGCTCTTCTCTGGGCAGTACAGTCCTAGATTCAGCACCATAGTGTTGGCCAGCTCTCCTCTGGGCATTACAGTCCTGGATTCAGCACCACACCGATGGGCAGCTCTGATCTGGGCAGCACAGTCTAGATTCACCACTACGTAAGTGGTCAGCTGGACATTATAGTCAAATTTTGGTGCAACACCACGAAGGGCAGTGCCATCCAGATTCAGCATGACACTAGTGGACAGCTTTGGTGCCTCTGGCTACAACAGTTTCAGCACTTCTGCCTAGGACAGCTCCAGCTTCACTTCTACCTTGAAGAAAATGTCCTTCTCCTCTTGCCCCTCTCTGATATCCTCAATTATAAACCAATGCACTGGTTATTGGCACAAGAATAAGTCAGCGACCGAATCCAAGTATATAGCAGGATTGGACAAGGCTATTTGTATTGGTGTGAAATGGCTCTTAAGCATGTCATTTCCTTATGCGCCCTTATTGGAGTGATATGTTTTGTTCATGGACTTCCTAAACCAGAAAGTAGCCAAGGTAAACTTACTCTTAAATATGCAATTAATGCTCTAATTTAGCATCGCTTAGATAGTGTTTATGGGCCAGATTATAAGCAGTTATTATAAGCAATTATTATAGCAATTAAAACCTGATCCTGTGTGCTAGAATTGTGTATAGCCCTCTAGAAAGAAGACAGAATGTATATGGGGAGAATGCAGCTGACATGTTCACTGTAATCCAACGATTAAAGTAATTTAACTAAATCCATCTTCACAAATCAACTCTTAAAGGAATAAGGCTGAGTGCACACGATGCGTTTTTTATGCGTTTCCGCAGTGTTTCTGCAGCTGCGGAAACACATTAAAAACGCATGGTAGAAGGGCAACAATGTTCCCCAATGATAATCCGCATGTGCTGTGCCCATGCTGCGGATTTTTCCGCAGCGTTTATGCTGAACTCAAAAATCCGCAGCATGTCCATTAATTTTGCGGAAACGCTGTGTTTTCACCGCCATTGACTTGCATTAGAACGCGCCAATTCCGCAAGACTGCATTTGCACTTGCGTTATTGGCACGTTCTAATGTGCGGATGGTACTCGAGTGTGGAGAAGATGAGACTCTCCTCCACACCCAGCTACCATCAAAAAGCTGTAAAAACAAGAATAAAATAAAAAATAAAGATATATTCACCTTCTGACGGCCCCCGGTCTCCTTCCCTCTGCTCGCGTGCAAGACTGAAGGACCTTCGGTGACGTCACAGTGATGTGACCGCAGGCCCTTCAGCGCAGTGTCTCGCGATATCCCGGCAGCCAGGAACAAGCCAGGAACGAACGCGGCAGCACAAGCCGGGGCATCAGAGGGTAAAGTATAGCTTTATTTTTTTATTTTTAAACATTCTTAAACGGTCACACTATATAAATCCATGCCGGTTTCATGGATTTATATAGTGTGACCTAGTTGTCAAGCACTTTCCAGGTGATGCTAAAATCGCTTGGAAACCGCTTGTCAATCCGCATGCGGAAACGCATGTGAATCCGCATGTATTCCGCAGGAAAAACGCATGTACAATCCGCATGCGTTTTTTCTGCCAGGGAGATGCAGAAATTTTCTGCTTCATTTCTGCATCGTGTGCACATACCCTAAAGCACCTTTTTTGTACAAAGCAGTCTTATAAACGTGTAGTTGTGTATTTAGGATTATTCTTCTATAGTTTATGTTTAGTAATTATTCCTGAATTGATGCATATTTAATTTACATATATGAACTCGGCGATGAGTTAATTGTAATATTTATGCCTCTTTATCCCTTCTAGACAAGGAGCTGCATAATAGAGCATTTCAGAGTCGCACACTAATCCCTGTTGCTCATATGGGTAAGCCCCCTCTGATCCAAATATGACTGCACTTTTAACACTTTAGATCCTGGATGGAGGAGGGGGGTTTTACCAGGTAACTTAATACCTATAATTATTTCTCTATGGGTGATTGTGTGACATTTATTGTCAAATTCTGTACACTTTATTATTCTCTAGTTATTTGTTGGATACTACTTTATCTATTTAATATATACCATTATACTGTGGGAACAAGGATTGAGTACTTTTGCGGCTCTGTGTTGTGATTTTCACCCCGAATGACTTACTATTTTTATATATGTATTTTTGTCCCTTTTGCATGTATATTTTAAATGATTGAATAAACATGTGTTTTTAATTACCAACATTTTTTTGTTGTTTGAGTGGGAATGTACTCCGTGCTCTCTGTAGGTTAATTGATTCCATTTGGAGTTCCCAGTACACTATTTTGTAGATAGATTGTACAACGCGGCCAGTTCGGTTCAATAGTTTATATAATAGAGCATTAAGTGTAGAGAGACCACTGGAAGAACAGGCAAGTTTCCAGACTTTTACATGGTTTACAGCATTTTGTGCAGAGAATTTATACAAAACATTTCCAAACAGATGTGTTGTGTTTAGTGGGCTGCCGATAATTATTTAATAATATCATATAATGTGTACTGTAAGGGTATGTGCACACGATGCAGAAATGCTCAGGATTTTTTCCTGAGCGTTTCTGCATCTCTCTGGCAGGAAAAAACGCATGCGGATTGTACATGCGGTTTCCTGCCAGGGACATGCGGAAATGAAGCGGTCTTCACTTTCATTTCCGCATGCGGGTTGACAAGCGCTTCCCAAGCGATTTTAGCATCACTTGGAAAGTGCTTGTCAACTTCACACTATATAAATCCATGCAACCGGCATGGTATTTATATAGTGTGTGAATGTCAAAAAATAAAAAATAAATCTATACTTTACCCTCTGATGGCCCCCGGTGTCCTGCTTCATCGGTCCCGGCTGCCGGCAGTGAAGACTTTAGGACCTTCCGACGTCAGCGTCACGTGACCCGTCACATGACTCTGACGTCAGCGAAGGTCCTTCTTCATTCAACCGCGAAGTGCCCGGGAAGCCGGCAGGACGCAGCGCGGGCCGTCAGAAGGTGAGAATATATATTTTTTTTATTTTATTCTTTTTTTTTTAATGGTACCTGGGTCTGGATGAGAGTCCTCTCATCCACACCCGGGTACCATCCGCACATTAGACCGCATGAAAAGCGCATCAACATATACAGTGATGCGGATTCCATGCGGTCTAATGCAAGTCAATGGCGGCAAAAGAGCAGCGTTTCCGCAAAATTAATTGACATGCTGCGGATTTTTGACTGCAGCGTTTACGCTGCGGAAAAATCCGCATCATGGGCACAGCACATGCGGATTTCCATTGGGGAACATTGCTGCCCTTCTACCATGCGTTTTTCATGCGTTTCCGCGGCGTTTACGCAACTGCAAAAACGCCGCGGAAACGCATGAAAAATGCATCGTGTGAACTCAGCCTAACTGTTAATAAATTACCATAATTATTGTACAACCTTGATCGATTCTAAAACAGATGGACTAATGTCATGCAACAGATGCACAGACTAGACTACTATCGGACACAGCAATATTCTTGCAAACAAACACTTGTATTTAGGAGCATAGATACTGTGGGTAGTGGGATCTATTAGCTTGCCGAAGCAGATACAGTAAACAGAGGAACAAGTAAAGGTAAAATGTATTATCCTCAGGCATTCATTGCTACTAACAGTGAGAAGCAACAGTAAAAGCTACAGTTTTTCCTGTTTTTCCATCCTGTAGATAAAGTAAAAAATGATTCCCTTGTGGATGACATTTTAGCTTCTAGATGTCAGTAGCGGAGAAGGAGAAAAAAAAATGTCAAAAGAAGTGGTGGACAAAGACCACAGGCAGTTACCACAAGACCTCCACGGGTGAGGCAGACTCAACAAAAAGCTTAAAGCCAGTAGAGTATTTTGATTCCACTAAAAGTGGATTGGATGATAAATATGAAGGTATTTGATAATCATCATAGCCATCTCATATTATTACCAGTGATAAAATGCTCTTCCAAACGTTATATATTGCTGTGTATCTTTGAATTTGGTTTAGGACTTTCTCAAACAACAAATATCACAACATAAAAGCAGAGCCCTTGACCTGCTGCAGATCACAACCCAACAACTGGGTGGCCAAACATATAGCTTTTCCCTTTTTTATTAAAAGATGGTAACCCTGCTCAACACTGTAGTTCATGATGAATCCATCCACTTAGTGGAAGCAGGTATCATGTACATGAGAAAGCCAGCAAAAATGATCTCATAGGACACAGATGGGATGACCACATTAGTGCAGTCTGTGATTCAGAATGGTATTGATTATATGAATAAAATGGCTCAAGGTAATGATTAATCCTCTTTGCCTCTGCTCTGATATTTCAGTTACTGGAAATCTCATCGTTCGTTAGAACTGCAATGTGTTTAGAGCATTCCACTGATAAAAGAAATCTCTCAGTGGTGCTGAAATGGTTTATTGCACTAAACAATTAGAAACTGATTAACCTTTTTTTTAATAATATTGTTATTATCTAGTAATAATAAAAATTACCAAATCAAACAACAAAAATAAAAAAAGTCACCAACATACTCAAAGACTACAGTAGTGGTACACATAAAAGAGATGATCACTTTTGGGTGGATTTCCCTTTAAGGATTCATTCATGTGAATGACATATTATTTATAACCTATAAATACTAAATTCAGAGGTACTCGGTCTAGAAGTTTAAATCCCCCAAATAGTATTCAATTTATTTAAAATGTATTTTTTTCATCAGTAGAATGTACCATTAAATCACACTGCATCAATCTACACAAAGCCATTAACATAAATCGCATAATTAAATACTGGGCAGCTAATTATATGCTTGAAGATACAACTAAGCATGTAAGCTGTAACAAATAGTACAAAATCTAAATAGCTAAGTAATATCTAAAATACTTACATTATTGACATATATTACATAACGTATTTTACTAAATGACATCATGTAATGACCATGCTTATCGAATAAGCAAAGGCCCGATTCATCATTGCATTTGCTCCTGTTTTTTGTCTTGTTTTGTCTGTTTTTGCGTTTTTTTTTGTTTGGACCCAATTCATTATTCTATTTTTGCCTTATTTTAAGGCTATTTTATATGTGCTCATCTGCTTTTCTTTTGTTTTCTGCTTTGTGGGCAGAGTTTAGCAATTACAGATGTTTTGCCTGATTCATCAATAGTGACTTTTTAGAAAGTCACATAATTTAACACAACTCCACTCCAGTCCCCCCTGGTGTATTTTTGATGCCAGTATTTTGGTGCATTTTTTTACTTCATGTGGCTGAATGTGTGACCTTTGGCACCAAAAAGTCTCAAAAACAGTTCAAGGCTGAAAAAAAATCATTTTTGTCTTGTCAAATGCCAAATAGTGATGATAGAGTATGTTCTGTTAACCCTTTCTGCGAGTATGCTCGGGCGAACACCGAGTATCTTCAGCTCGGGGGGTTATGTTTCAGTCTCTCTGTGTGCATGATTTGCGACTGTTTGACAGCTTTAATACATGTGAGAAATGTCTGCTTCTTAGGCATTCCTCACATGTATTAAAGCTGTCAAACAGCAAGCTGAAGAAACTCGGTGTTCACCTGAGCATACTCGCAGAAAGGGTTAACAGAACATACTCGCTCATCACTAATGCCAAATTCATGAATCCTCTGCACCATTTTGAAGAATTTAGCAGCAAGAACAAGTACTAATAACACAAAACAAAAAAGGAAAGTGACTTTATAAAAAAAAAGCAGCAAATGATGAATCGGGACCAAAGTTTCATGGACATGTACTTTTTAAATACAATTTTAGATGGAAGGATTGAATAAGCTAATGAGACTTATTTATAATAAAAGCATACCGTAAATGTATTTCTTTTTATAACTACCTCTAATAACCAATTTAATAGCATAGATTTTTTCCAATTTAGTAGTGATGAGCGAGCGTGCTCACTTCTGCTCTGTACTCGCCCGAGCATCTCACTGCTCGGCGCTCCGTGACTACTTCCAAAATGCTCAGCCAGGAGCTTGAGTCCCTGCCCCGCATGTTTGGCGCTGTTTTAACAGTGAATAAACATGCAGAGATTGCCTGCCACTCACTGTAATGCCGCAGCCATGTTGGTTGTGGCATTACAGTGATTGGCTGGCTGCATAGCGTTATCGGGTCTATATTAGACGCGGTGACCCTATGCACGTCACAATCTACCCTTCAGACAGGCAGAGTAGGGAGAGGTTCTGCTTAGTTAGGGAGAGAATTGGTGGTTTATTAGTTAGGTATAAATATTCCACATCTACTGCAAAAAATATATATATATATATATATATAATCTATCACATCTGAACTAAGAGTCCTTCTAAGGATTAATCCAGCTGCATATATTATTCCTGGTGATAGCAGGAGTTAGGCAGGCCGAGTTTGAGGACAGTGTATACAACAGAAAAGGAGCAAGTTCTGTCTTCTGCTGTTACAGATATCCATAGCCCTAGAAATCAGGGCTAATTTTTTATTTCTTTTGCTCTTAATCCTGATTATTTATATCTATATCGCCACTGCCTAAAACTGTGGTCATCTGACGTGATCCGATATTACTGCCGTAATAATCGTCACTTTTTTTGGAGCGTGCCAAATATCACACTTCATTGAAAATGGGCAAGGGACGGGGAAGTGGATGTGATGCTAATGGTGCACGCAGAGGCCGAGCTCTTGGGCAAGATTAAACTGTGCCTGCTGAGGGAGCACAACAAACACCCACATCATGTCGAACTACATTCCGGTCCAAATTTCTAGGGGGCCGTGGAACACCACTCTTGAAGCCAGAGCAGTGTGAAAAGGTTGTTTGTTGGATAGCAGATAATGCTTCCAGTCAGTTTGCCACCACCACCACCCTGTCTTCCACACAGTCCAGTCTCAGTAGCTGTGAGTCTGGACTACATATTCCTCACCCTGTTCCTCCTTTCTCCCAGCATGCCGAGTGCCCAAACTTGGACACTCTGAAGAGCTGTTCACTTTTCCATTTATAGATTCGGGCCTCTTGCCTCGCCCACTTCATGTAGTGATGCCCAAATATTTGAGCAGCCACAGTCACACGAGGGCAACTGTGAGAAAGTGCAATTAGTGTTGCAAGAGGTGAATGATGATGATGAGACACAATTGCCAGCTAGTCAGGATGAGGCCCAGGATGCGTACGTGGAAGACGAGGTGGTGGACAATGAAGCCACTGACCCAACCTGGCAAGATGACATGCATAGCGAGGACAGCAGCACAGGGGGCGAGGGAGGCATAGCACCACAACAGGCAGGAACAAGCAGTGTGGTGGCCACAGACACACGGCGGGCAACTGTTCCCCGGAACATCAACACAAAGGAAGTTGCCAGTCCAACTGTTAGGTCTTCCAGAGTCTTGCTCTTTTTTAAAGACTGTTCAGATAACCCCAAAAAGGACATTTCCAACATCTGCCACGCCAGCATCAGCAGGGACAGCAAAACTACCAGCCTAACCACCACAAGCATGCTCAGGCACATGACAGCAAAGCACCCGACTAGTTGGGTCGAACACCAGGGTCCAGGATTAGTGTCTTCGGGTAACACCATTGCCTGTTGTGCGCGCACGCCAATCCTCTATCCATGGTGCAGGCGAAGATTCCTCCCGCCCTGCACCTGTCGTTGCACACTCGCAACCACCACCATCAGCAACCACGTCCTTGTCCCAGCGCAACGTTCAGTTGTCCCTACCTCTGTCCTTTGTGAACTGTGGGGCGTTGGCTGCGTATTTGCGCTTGCTTTCAGAGCTAAACTACCATATTTTTAGACTGCTTGCACTTGAAATGTTGCCTTTTAGGCTCGTGGAGAAGGAATCTTTCCGCAACCTCATGGCAGCGGCCATCGCTTGGTACTTTGTCCCCAGACACCACTATTTCTCCTAGTTAGTCATCCCCGCCTTACACAAGCACCTGTCCCAGAACATTACCCGTGCCCTCAACAATGCAGTTACTGGGAAGGTCTACCTAACCACAGACACATGGACAAGTGCTTGTGGGCTGGGATGGCACATCTCGCTGACAGCACACTGGGTTAATATAGTGGAAGCCGGCACCCAGTCGGACCCTGGGATGGAACATGTCATCCCAACGCCGAAGATTGCTGGACCTGGGTCAATCAGGGTCGCCCCCACATTCCACAGCTCCTGCTCCTCCTCCTCTTCAGCCTCCACCTCTGAAATAACCACATCAGTCGGAAGCTGGAAGCACTGCAGCACTGCATCGACAAAGTGACAACAGGCTGTGCTGAAGCTAATGTGCTTAGGGGCCAAACCTCACACCGCTGCAGAGTTGTTGATTTGACAGCTGTAACAGAGCAGGCAGATCTGTGGCTGTCACCACTGAACCTACAGCCAGGCATGGTCATGTGTGACAATGGCCGGAACCTGGTGGCTGCTCTGAAGCTAGGCAAGCTTGCACATGTACCATGACTGGTCCATGTGCTCAACCTAGTGGTTCAGTGGTTTCTCAAAACCTACCCGGATCTGCATGATCTGCTTGTGAAAGTACGCTGCGTGTGTGCCCATTTCTGAAAGTCTCCTACAGCTTCCGCCACTCTCGTCGTGCTTCACCAGCGTTTGCAGCTTCCAGCTCACCGACTGGTGTGTGATGTCACCACGCATTGGAACTCAATGATGCATATGTTGGGAAGCATTTGTGAGCAGCAGAGGACAGCACCAGCTTCAACATGCCCGTCGGTATTCAGGTCAGCCTCCGCATATAAGAGCTGATGAGTGGGCATGGATGTCTTACATCTGTGCCGTCCTCCAAAACTTTGAGGACTCCACGAAGATGGTGAGCGGCGATGACACCATAATTGGTGTCACCATATTGCTTTTCTGTCTACTGAAACACTCGCTGCTCACAATTAAAGAGGAGGCATTGCCGGCAGAGCACGATGAGATGGAGCAAGGAACCATACAGAGTGATGCCACATTGCCCAGCCTCATCTCATCTCAACTCTGATTGCGTGATTATGAGAAGGAGGAAGACGAGGAGGAATAGGAGCTGTTTTCCTGCGCTACAGACGGTCGTATTCACATAACAGTCATAGCGTCTGTTCAGAGTGGATGGCCTGAGGAGAGGGAGAATGAGGAGGAGGAGGAGAGCATGGACAGTCGTCTTCTTGGTCAGGACAGGGATGACTTGGCTGTTGGCAGTCTGGCACACATGGCTGAGTTTGTTACGCTGCCTTTCCCATGACCCTCGCGTTGTACTCATTTTGACCGACCGTAATTACTGGTTGGTCACACTTCTAGACCCACGCTACAAGGAGAACTTTCTATTTCTCCTTCCCGTGGTGGAGAGGTTTAATAAAATGTTGCAGTACCAGAACGCCCTTGTTGAGGAATTATTAAAAAAATTCCCATCTGAAAACGCTGGTGACAGAGGTCACAGTTCCTTGGACAACCAAGGAGTACAGGCGAGGGAGACAAAAATACGATGCAGCAGTGGCAGGGGAACACTGTCAAAGGTGTGGGACAGTTTCCTCAGACCCTTCCAGCGCCCAGGCCCTGATGCGTAGGGTATTCTGACAAGGAGGGAAAAGTTTTGGAAGATGCTGAAGGAGTACCTTGCCGACTGTATCAATGTCCTCCGTGATTTCTCTGTGCCTTATAACTATTGGGTATCCAAGCTGGACACGTGGCATGAACTGGCTCTCTACGCCTTGGAGGTCCTGGACAGCCTGCCGCTAGCGTTTTGTCAGAGCGTGTTTTTAGTTCCGTCGGGGGTATTATAACTGATAGGCGCATCCGCCTATCAACTGAAAATGCCAACAGGCTGACTCATCAAAATGAACAAGGGCTGGATTGGGCCAGACTTCTCAACACCACCGGATGATAGCAGCAGAATATAAACTCAAATCCAGTGGCTTTTTGGGGGGGGGGGGTCTATTCCCATGCACCTCTTCAAATCCAGACATGGGTATACCCTTCCAGATGGTGTCTATTTTCTGTTGTCCTCCTCCTTCTGCTCCTCATCCTCCACCACCATATCACCAGGGTGACCGTGATGCAACACCCACATAATTTTTTTTAAGGGTGTTTATGATGCCCGTAGGAAATTTTTTTAGAAGTCTACCTCTAACATTCTGTATGTTATATAGTATGTTCATGTATGTTTTTCAGCCCATGAACTTAGTGCATGGGCATTACCAGTTTGGAGGCCCACTCCTTAACAATGGTAACAATTTTTTTAATGAGGACCTCCTTGACGTCTCTTCAAAGGGGGTATTGGAGCGCGTCCTAATTTTTGGCAGCCCTCGTACTTGCTGCATATGCAATAACAGTAGACGGAGACCCACTCCTTAATAATTGGAACAAAGCATAGCTGGCTGATGGCCCTCTAACAATAGTAAGGGCCACCTGATGGCCTTGTAAAAATAGGCTTTGTAACTTTCACAGTCCCTCCTTCATAAATGATGTGTCTGATCATGTCTCACACACCACATGGCCAGATAAGGTGGTAAAATGTTAAAATGACATTTACCGGTGAATGTATTTTTCACCGTTGAAAGCAATGCAAAAGTGCAAAAACGCATCAAAAACACTACATGTGAACATAGCCCAAGGTATGGAGGAGCATTTATGGTTTTGGTTATTTATTTTGCCTTATATAGAAGTAATTACCCTGGAAAGAATGTTCCTTAACACTTTTTCCATTTTGGCTTAGTTTTTGTATGTTTTATATTGTCAGTCCGTAAAAGTGGCTTAATACTTTGACAAAATGTTCACAGCAGTGACCTGGGAGTCAGAGATGCTTCCAGGGGTCTTCCCCATGCTGCTCCTATATCATTTTGGCACTTTTCCCATCAATTTGGCCAATTTTTCTGGGGGGCCGCGGGAAAAATGTTCGAGTTTGTCATTGACTTACATTGGGCTTGTTGCTCGGGTCGAGCACACGAGCATTATGATTTTCTTGACTCAAGCAATGAGTACCCGAACATTCTAGTGCTCGCTCATCACTACTATTTAGGTTACTATTTTATGAATGGAAATGAATGCCTAATTGAGTTTAAGTTTAAGCACTCAGCATTAATGAAGGAGACATTAAGTGCAGCTCTCCAGAAATGACATAATTAGATGGCTGAAAGTAGGTCAGAAATGTATTATTTTAGATGATCCTGATGGGCTTCACCAATTAGATGGAACTCCACTCACTGCAGAAGTTCTTGTTCAGAAGATTGCTAAGAGAATATATGAAGAGAATGACAGAGGAGTATTTGACGAGATTGTTTCCAAGCTCCTAAACGTTGGTAGGTGAAGATTTTTCATACCTACAAATTATCAATTGACCAGTTATTCCCTGCAGAAAATATTGGAACATTTCCTTGTAATTTATTCAGGGGGTCACCCAGAAGGTAAATTAATTGTAGCTCGCTCAGATATGTTTGTCACAGAGGCAGTAACCCATTTTGTCCTTGTGCTTGATGATGTAAAGTTTGCATGCAGAAAAACTCATACTGTAGGTTTCTGTAGAAATTGAAGCCACAATGATGACTGGCTGCAAACTTTCTCTAATTTTCATTTTATTTTAGATGGATTGAAGCAACAAAAAATCTGTTGCATAATGCAGTTTCTAAAAAAACTTTTCTAATTGCATATATTTACACAGTAATGTGTGATAAGAGAGAATTATGCAATGCACGCAGTAGACCTTTGTTTTCTAGATACATACCTATATATAGGTATACATTTAAATGTACAGTAAATTGTTTGTGCAGTTAACCCCTTCACGACTTTGACTGTATTCATACATCCAGTTCGCCTGGTACTTACCAACCTTGGACGTATGTATATGTGCAGTCGATTTTGCGCGCACAGAGGTTGTGTGCGTGTGATCGCCGCCGGATGTCAGTTGATTCTGACAGCAGACACCCGGCACCAGGAGTGGTACCCGCACCGCTCCCGGCGCTTTAATCCCCTAAATGCTGCGGTCAATATCGATCGCAGCATTTAGAGAACAGGCAGAAGGAGGAAGCCCCCTCTGCCCTCAGATCGGCGCCCCGCGACGTCATCGCATGGGCCCGATCGTTGTAATGATGACCCGACGTTGTCATGACGACATCCAGGTCTCTAGAGCTAGCAAACTTGCTACATCATTATTTTTTCTAGATCAGATCAGCACCATGGTCACCTCCTCCTGGATATTATGACATCATGAAGAATATATAAGCAGCCGCTCACCCAGAACTTCTTAGCTACTTAAGGTGGGTACTTATGAATACGTCCTGGTATTCATTGATCTCTTCCCTTGGTTGCCTGAAGCTTGGGCAGTGACCAAAATTAACGCAAAAGGAAAAATAAAAAAATTGAAAAGTGAGGTGGTTTGCAGATATGGAGTGTCCAAACCATAGAGAGTGACAGAGGCAGACACTTCACTTGAAAACTGATGAAACAGATCACGGCCACTCTGGGGACCTTACAGGCTTTCCATGTTCCCTATCAATCACAAAGTAGTGGGAAGTTGGAACGCCTTAAAATAGTTATCCACTACTATTCAAAATAGCCCTATTTGCTTTTATGATGAAAAGCAGCTTCTTTCTAATTACCACCCGCTGCTGTTTCTGCCTGTGAGCTGATCTATCACTGGCTGCTCACAGGCAGCATGTGACCCCCCCACCTCCCCCGCTAACCTATCATGATCTCAGGTTTGGCCTATCATCACCTCGCGCCCTCATCAGAATTGGCCTATCATCTCGTGCCCTCACGAGGTTTGGCCTATGATCATCTCACTCTTTCATCAGGTTTGGCCTATTATCATCTCACGCCCTCATCAGATTTGGCCTATCATCATCTCGCACCCTCAACAAGTTTGGCCTATCATCATCTCTCGCCCTCATCAGGTTTGGTATGTCATGACTTCACACCCTCATCACGTTTGGCCTACCATCATCTCGTGCCTTCATCATGTTTGAACTATCATCATCTCGCGCCCTTATCATATTGGACCTACCATCATATCACGCCCTGGTCAGGATTGTACAAACAACAACCAACATATCTTAAGGAAACAATGGCTGAAACCTCGGTAAATCCAGAGTCAGTCAGAATAGCCTCATATAGCATTTAGAACAGAAAAAAACATAAGTACAAAATGGCATAAAAAGTTAAAGTTTTATTTAGTCAATCTGTAAATATTTACATTAATATATTAACATATGTCACCAAATACTGCATACACCAGCTGAGGTAATATTTGTTGGTGACATATGTTTGATTTTTGGTGATTGCATGTGCCATTACGGGCCGATAAGCGCCTGCGCCGCTGCCCCCCGATTTCCGCGCATGGATTTGGCTATCTTTATCCCCTGTGTGTGGTCTCCGGATCCGTGACCGCACGTGCTGGAGACGGATGAAAAAAGAGAGAAAAAGAGAACCGACCATAGAGTCCCAGATGTCAAATATGGTGAATAATAGTAGATTTATTGATAACAGGTGACAACAACGAATGACAGATTACCTACATCAATTAAAATAACTTAAAAACATCTAAAAACAGGGGCGCATATCCGGATGGGGTACAATTCATGTGAGAAATGGATGTAAGAAAAAAACGAATAATGAATAATATACTAGTGTATATAAATATAGTATATAAATATAAATGTATATAAATATAGTATATGAAAATAAGTAAAAATATAATGAATAGATTAATAGCCAACTATAAAGAAGATGGACAAAGTGGACAATAATTGTAAATAATCAATATGCAGACATAAAATTGAAAACATAAGTAAAAGTGCCAGTGCATTTAAATATTATCAATCCTAACCCCAAAATTGTATAAAGTATAATATGAGGACACATGCTAAATCCAGATATCTGTATATAAATATAATAATATGTGCCTTCCAATGTTTACAGGGGGAAAAAAAAGGGGCAATAAGATCAATTCATAGTCAATTGTAAAGAAGGGTCATCAGAGCTGATCCAATGTACATCTAGAGTGTATGTATATCATATCATAGTTGGCATATATCACATGAATGAAAGTAACTTACAAGTAGCGATAGAATAATACCACAAGCCGGACCGCGTCCACCCCGACGCGCGTTTCGGCAAGCGCCTTCGTCAGGGGGTGGAGATAACAGGCAAAAAGGAAGTATAAGAAGAAACAGAAAGCCAATGAGAGAATACCAATCATATCGGGGGCGTGTGGTAATGAACCAATCAACAAGGAGTGGGCGTGGTATGACGCGATGCAAGCCACAGCGTCCGCACATCTCCACGGCAACCGCGTCATGTGACCCGTGGTCACGGGACCACGTGGGAACCATGACCCAGAACCGCAGGGCATCTAGGAACGCGGTCAGCGTGGAGACCGTCCAAGACACAGAGGCACGCCCGCGTGCCGCCAACTCCAAGGTGGGGTGCCGCCAACTCCAAGGTGATGAAGGGAGGCGTGGAATCACGCATGTGATGCCATGGCAACTGTGGGCAGACACGACCGCCGCGTCACGAGATCAGCAAATGTATAGATAACACATGTGGACGCGGCGGCTGCGGGTATCCAAGGCAACATGGCAACAATGCGTTCACCTCCCATGTAAGGGGGAGATTACGTGATAAAAGGAACGGAAGATATATGCCAACTATGTAAAGTGACAAGTATAAAGAGATATATATATAGATAATACCGAAGTGTACATGAGAGGAGAAATAACTTATTCACTAAATTCATTCTATCAGTCAAAACTACAAAGTGAATATGTGCATATATGTATATGAAAATATAATATAAAATGAATATACAAACTGATATAAACACATGCACATATAAAAATACAATGTAAACAGAAAAAAATAAATAAGAATAAAAATAATTAGATGAATATAACAAGAGTGTATAGATGTATACAGAGAATAAGTGAATAAACAATGGTGATAATAAATATAGTGTGTAGAGGAATATGATATGTGAGGAAGAGTGAATAACAAAGTGTGCAAACAAAGACAAAAAATGATAATATAATGATGTGAAGAATGGTAGTAAAAAATGTGCGAGTGAATGAGTAATAAGAAAGTGTGTGAAAAAAAAAAATATATATATATATATATTATTAATTATTGTGAGAATGTGTATATAAATGTGTATGTAATAATGTGTATGTGAGAAGTAGATGAAAGTGCAAGAAATAAGTAAAAGTGACGTGTGCAAGTGAACAAAAGAAAAATAAAATATGGACATCAAATTAAAAATGAAAAATTGTGTATAAACAAAAAATGATAATATAAAATGTGAGGAATGGTAATAAAAGTGTAAGTGAATAAGTGATAAGAAAGTGTGTGAAAATGTGAGAATAAGTGTGTGTGAATGTGTATGAATAAATGTGAATAAAAGTGCAAGAAATAAGTAAAAGTGACATGTGCAAGTGAACATAATAAAAATAGGGTATAGACATCAAATTAGAAATAAAATTACACAGCCACTACATGAAAATAATAATTCACAAGGTCATAAATACACATGTACCAACACATAAATCCATCATATAAATACATCTCCCATCCATATACAATATAGAAGCACGATATACATGATCATGTCCACCACATCCATTGGATACTAAGTGACCAAAGTGGTATATAAAAGTCCAGGGATATCGTATAGTGATTCATCACGGTGCATCAAGATGTCCTCCGAACATAGGAAGTGTTGACACACCCAGCAAAGATGTCCCCCAGGCGAATCAAATCGCAAAAAAACAGGAACTAAAAAAAGGATAAATATATAATCATTAGCTATAGTCCAAGAAAATAATATAGAACTATGGATTTACACCACGACCCCAGATGGCATAAAGGCACAATTAAAACCTCACGCCATATATCATTGGCTGTATATAAAACAGAGAAGATATTAAAATAGACATAAAAAAACGAATCTAAAAAATTATATATACAAACAAGCCTGATATCAAGTAAGTAGTCAGAGAAATGGGACGAAACTATTATATTCGTTAAGGCCAAAAGGATGGACCGTATTTAAGGTCCAAATCCATTTCGATTCCCGCTGAGCCAAATTGCGACGGGTATTACCACCTCGAATAGTCGGGGAAATGGAATCAATGCCACGAACCAAGAATTTAGTACTGTCACAGTTATGGTGGATCTTGAAGTGTCTTGGAATCGTTTTTAAAGTTGATACATCCTTCTCATCTTTGCCAGCTATAATCCCCAAAATGTGTTCACGTACACGTACTTTCAATTGTCGAGATGTCATTCCGACATATATCTTAGGGCAGGGACATGTAGCGTAGTATATTACGGCCCTAGTGGTACAAGAGATTTTTTTATTAATTTTATATGATTTAAGTCCCTTTGAATCAAAAAAAGTATCAGATCGTTCAATGTTAGGACATGCCACACATTGTCCACAAGGCGAACAACCCACCATCATGGGGAAATTGTCCAAAAATGTCTTCGGAGGCACAGGTTGGTAATGGCTAGAAACTAAACAATCATGTAAATTTTTAGATCTCCGAAAAGTAATTTGAGGTTTACTCGAGAGGTACTTGGACAGTGTAGGATCTGCCAAGAGAATAGGCCATGATCGGTCCAAGCATTGTCTCATGGTATCAGCATGTGCACTGAATGTCGTGATGAAACGAACACGATTCTTATGACCCTTCTTTACAATTGACTATGAATTGATCTTATTGCCCCTTTTTTTCCCCCTGTAAACATTGGTAGGCACATATTATATTTATATACAGATATCTGGATTTAGCATGTGTCCTCATATTATACTTTATACAATTTTGGGGTTAGGATTGATAATATTTAAATGCACTGGCACTTTTACTTATGTTTTCAATTTTATGTCTGCATATTGATTATTTACAATTTTTGTGCATCTTCTTTATAGTTGGCTATTAATATTTCATTATATTTTTTACTTATTTTCATATACTATATTTATATACACTAGTATATTATTCATTATTCGTTTTTTTCTTACATCCATTTCTCACATGAATTGTACACCATCCGGATACGCGCCCCTGTTTTTAGATGTTTTTAAGTTATTTTAATTGATGTAGGTAATCTGTCATTCGTTGTTGTCACCTGTTATCAATAAATCTACTATTATTCACCATATTTGACATCTGGGACTCTATGGTCGGTTCTCTTTTTCTCTTTTTTCATCCATTGATTTTTCCGATTGTCCCCTTTCGCCTATACTGGTCCTCCTATTTCGGCTGGTTTTTAACTTTATACACTCTAGGCATAATATATTTTACTTATTACCGCCGGATTTATATTTCTTTTTGGTTTTTCTTGTATTGTTCTATTACGTGCTGGAGATGCATACAGGGGGCGTGACGGCCATTATCCATGGGGCCGAACAGGTTTGGTACTGCCGCGCATGCGCCGCTTCAGGCCTTCATTTGATCCTGAGTTGCATGATGATGCTCAGTATTCATGGGACAGAGTGGGTTTAAAACTACCACGCACGCTCCGTCTAAGATCCTTATTTATCTTGAGCTATGTGTTTCAATCACATGACGCACCATTTGACCAATTGTGGGTGTATTTATAAAGGTCCTGTTCATTCTCTTTCACTTACCTGTTTCTTGATAAAGCTTTTTTGCAAGCGAAACGTGTGTCGAGACACCTTTTGCCACCTGTCCTCCGCGTCCCCATGGACACCATATACAATTGTGGTAAGCATCTGGTGAACTTGGGTTTGGTTTAAACATTTTTATGTGCTCCACTTGGAATATATAGCCTTATTCTATCCAGTATATCTCTGGAAAGATACCACACTATGTATATGGACTCTTCTTCCAGCACATTGCACTTTCTTGTCATGTATTATATTTATATTATGGATATATTAATGTAAGTTATTTACAGATTGACTAAATAAAACTTTAACTTTTTATACCATTTTGTACCTATGTTTTTTTCTGTTCTAAATGCTATATGAGTAGGCTATTCTGGCTGACTTTGGATTTACCGGGTTTTCAGCCATTGTTTCTTTAAGATATGTTGGTCGTTGTTTGTACATTGACTTGTGCCTGTGTTTTCACAGTAACTTTATGGCCGACAATGGACTTCCGTACCCGGGATAATTCCTGGCTGGCTCAATTGAACGATATTTCTGGTGACAATGGTGCTAATGGACTGGGAAGGGATCCGGATTTAAGGGACAGCATTGCGAAGTTTAAAACCTTTCTTAGACGCAGAACACGGACGTGGTGGAACCACGCTTTTCTTATTAAATATATTGACCAGGCCCTCATTCCCCGTGCTGTGAGGATTCAAATTTTTCTGTCTTTTAATATTGAGGATAATGACTTTAAAGCAAAGTGGGAAACATTGGCAGATACCTGCTCATTGGGGTTCCTGAAACTCCTGAGGTAATTCAATGCGACATCCCTGAAGGAGATGGAAGTAGAAATTGAGACGCTCCAGACCCAACTTAAAAACGATCTAAATAATGATGATCTGAGTAAACTCAATGAGGAGGTGGATCTTGAGTCCCAGAAGCTGGTTAAGGATAGTCAATCGAATAAAATTAAGAAATTTCAGCGTGATATTCATGACAGACAAACGAATGCTGTATATAGATGAAGGCTTCCACCTACAAGATCAAGATCATGCCATACTTTGGCATCTCGGTCAAGATCTACTTCCATCACTTCTAACATCTCTAATGATGATACTACATCTGAAAATCGGAGTTCTGGAGTAGGGATGCATAGTCAATCTGCACCTAGATTTTAATCAAAAGCCAATACACGCAGCAGGAATCACAATCCGCCTCAGGTTAATGCTGCCCAAGGGGGGCTCCGTGTCATCAACCTCTCGAATCATATGCTGACCGAGAGACAGGTGGAGGTCCTGGGATTTGTTTTATCTTTTGCTCTCTCTAATGGGTTTGACTTTTTTTTACTGCCCTCAAGGACCTCCACCTGTTTGCTTGGAAATTAATTTTAAAAAAACTTCATTTTAGACCACACGGTGAGGATGCCCCTTTGATAGCGGCAGAGAGGGAGGCTCTACAGAACTTAGAAGATCTCCTCATGGAGCAATTTCTGGCTCCCTCAGTTGGGTCCTTAACATCGTGGGTGCCCAAATACACTAGATTCCCCCCCTTGTCACTAAGCCCATCAGTGGAGATTTTTGTCCGCCTTGTTACTGAAGACTTGAAAAAACTCTCCACACGGAGAAGAGGGGACAATCTCTCCATGGCTCAGCGGATGGCAATACAACAGCTAAAATCCCTTAAGGATATTGTGATTAAGCAAGCGGACAAGGGGGAGGAATATTGTGTTGTGGCCGTGTAATCTACGAGAGGGAGGCCTTGCGTCAGTTGAGGAATCGTGATACTTACTCTAAATTGGATTACAACCCGTCAGCCTCCTTCTTTGCCGCATTACAGGGTATCCTGGCACGAGCATGTGAACAAGGAATCATAAATAAAAAAACGGCAGATGCCTTGACAGTTCGGTTTTCAAAGACGGCCACCTTTTATTTGCTACCTATGCTCCACAAGGATGCCCTCAACCCACCGGGGCGTCCGATCGTGCCCGGTTTGGGTAGTTTATGTGGACCAATCTGCCAATACATTGACAGTCACCTTAGACCTCTAGTGGCCACACTACCATACTATATTAAAGACCCGACGGACCCTACACAGGTTAAAGACGTCCTTGTGGATAATGATAATTTCATGGTCACGGCTGATATTGAGAGCCTATATACATGTATCAGCCATGATTTGGGCCTGTCTGCAGTCTCTGCCTCTTCCTCAGGACGTCCGACCTGGATGGCCCCTCGAGTGAGTTTATCCTCTAGCTCCTTCACTTTGCCCTTTCACATAATTATTTTTTGTTTAAGGATGTTGTGTACCTGCAGAGACGCGGCACGGCCATGGGGGCGGCCTGCGCGTCCTCCTACGCCAACCTCTTCCTGGGTGCGTGGGAGAGAGAGGTGTTTGGTGATAGGGGGGTGCGGGGCGCCGCATGGGTTGTGTCGTGGCTCAGGTACATTGATGATATTTTATTTTTTTGGCATGGGACGGTGAGGGAGCTCGAGGAATTTATGCTGCAGCTCAATTCTAACACCTGGGACATTAAACTGTCATATGTATACCATCATAGACATATTGAGTTTCTGGACGTTGTGTTGGAGGTAGACTCATCTTTGTCTCTCCAGACCGACGTCTTTAGAAAGCCAACGGCGGTTAATGTGCTTTTACACGCAAAGTCTGCGCATAATATTTCCGCGATTCGGACCGTCCCAGTCTGCCAATCCCTGAGGATGAGGCGCATCTGCTCTACAGAGTCATCTTTTGAGAGACAGGCCACAGATCTGGCTGAACACTTTAGGAATCGGGGCTACAGCAATAGCTCCATCAGTCATGGCTATGAGAGAGTGAGGAGGACTCCTAATGACCGTCTTCTCTATTCCACCTCTCCCAAAAGGTAGGGAGGAGCCTGAGAGGGTTCGCTATATATCCACCTTTAATCATCAATGGGGTGAGATGCGAAAAAATGTTCCAAAACATTAAGGGATTCTTGGCATGGAGCCCTCCCTGCGTGACTCTCTTGGGGATTATCCCCTCATGACGGCTTGACGAGCTAAGAATTTGGGGGATTTGCTGGTGTCAAGTCACTATATTCCCCCTTTGACCAATTTTTTTGGCTCCCATGAACCCACGGTAGGGTGCTTTCCATGTGGTCACTGTTCTACCTGCGTGAATGTCCTGCGCTCTGCTTCCTTCTCTTCATCTGATGGCTCCCGTGAGTTTAAAATCTTGAAATATATTTCATGTAGTTCTACTCAAGTTATTTATTATGTTACTTGTGGTTGCCAACTAATTTATGTTGGTTTGACCACTAGGGAGCTCAAGGTGAGGGTTCAGGAGCAAGTGCGGGACATTTGTGCGACCAGCACAGTGATTGACCCTCGGGAGCTGAGGACACTGTCGCGTCACTTCCTAGCTCCTTGAGAGTGCGCGACATTGATGTCCTACATTTGGGCTTCCGGGGAGGTAGCAAATTCTGGCCCAGAAAGAGGCCAGATGGATCGTGACCCTCGATACCGTGGCTACGCGGGGTCTGAATGAGAGTCTGGTCTTTTCATCATTTTTGTAATTGCGTCCGCTTTGAATGCTCCCGTATTTTCCGTTATCCCTTATGGACTATTTGGGATGGTGGGAATTTTTAATGGATTTAAATTTTTTACTTTTCTAATTATTCTGTTTTCCTCTTATATGATTTGTATTTAAGAGGATTACCTTTAGATGCACCACATCTTCTATTCTCTGCAGTTCTCCTGGGCTTTTCCTATTAAATATAGACATTCGTCTTTTCCTAGGAGATGCCATTTGGAATTTTATCGGACTGCATTGGAAACATGTCTGTTGGATTATCTTTAGATATAAATATTTATAGATATGTATTATCTTGCGAGTGTGTTACATGTTATGCTTCTACATGGCTTTTTTTGTAATTTTATGTATTTCATGCACTGTACTACTTACTGTATACACCAGTTGAGGTAATATTTGTTTGTGACATATGTTTGATTTTCGGTGATTGCATGCGCCATTATGGGTCGATGTGCACGTGCGCCGCTGCCCCTCCATTTCCGCGCATGAATTTGGCTATCTTTATCCCCTGTGTGTGATCTCCGGATGCGTCACCGTACATGCTACTGATGCATACAGGGGGCATGATGGCCATTATCCATGGGGCCGAACGGGTTTGGTGCTGCCGCGCATGCGCCACTTCAGGCCTTCATTTGATCCTGAGTTGCATGATGACGCCCAGTATTCATGGGGCGGAACTGGTTTAAAACTACCACGCACGCTCCGTCGAAGATCCTTAGAGCTATGTGTTTCAATCACATGACGCACCATGTGACCAATTGTGGGTGTATTTATAAAGGTCCTGTTTATTCTCTTTCATTTACCTGTCTCTTGATGAAGCTTTTTACAAGCGAAACATGCGTCAAGACACCTTTGCCACCTGTCCTCCGCGTCCCCCTGGACACCATATACAATTGTGGTAAGCATCTGGTAAACCTGGGTTTGGTTTAAACATTTTTATGTGCTCCACTTCTAATATACAGCCTTATTCTATCCAGTATATCTCTGGAAAGATACCACACTATGTATATGGACTCTTCTTCCAGCACATTGCACTTTGTCATGTATTACATTAATATATCCATAATATAAATATAAGTTATTTACAGATTGACTAAATAAAACTTGAACTTTTTATACCATTTTGTACTCATGTTTTTTTCTGTTCCTCATCAGGATTGGCCTACCATCATCTCGTGCCCTCATCTGGTTTGGCCTATCATCATCTCGCACCCAAATCAGGTTTGGCCAATCATCATCTGGAGCCATCATCAGGTTTGGACTACCATCATCTCGCGCCCTCATCAGGTTTGGACTACCATCATCACGCGCCCTCATCAGGTTTGGTCTACCATCATCTCGCACCCAAATCAGGTTTGGCCAATCATCATCTGGAGCCATCATCAGGTTTGGACTACCATCATCTCGCGTCCTCATCAGGTTTGGACTACCATCATCACGCGCCCTCATCAGGTTTGGTCTACCATCATCTCGCGCCCTCATCAGGTTTGGTCTACCATCATTTCGCTCTCTCATCAAGATTGGCATATCATCATCTCGCTCTCTCATCAGATTTGGCTTACCATCATCTCGCACCCTCATCAGATTTGGCTTATCATTTCACACCCTCAGCAGGTTTGGCTTATCATCTCGCGCCCCCTCAGGTTTGACCTATTATCATCTCAGGTTTGGCATATCATCATCTCGCGCCCTCATTAGGTATGGCCTAACATTATCTCACGCCCTCATCAGGATTGGCCTAACATCATCTCACGCCCTAATCAGGTTTTGCCTATCATCATCTCGCACCCCCATCAGGCCAAACCTGAGATGATGATAGGCCAAGACTAATGAGGGCGCGAGATGATGATAGGCCAAACCTGATGAGGGCGCTAGATGATGATAGGATAAACCTGATGAGGGCGTGAGATGATGGTAGACCAAACCTGATGAGAGTGCCAGATGATGATAGGCCAAACCTGATGAGAACGTGAGATGATGATAGGATAAACCTGATGAGGGCTCGAGAAGATCGTAGGCCAAACCTGATGAGGGTGCGAGATGATGGTAGGCCCAACTTGAAGATGGCACGAGATGATTATATGCTAAACCTGAGATGATGATAGGCAAAACCTGATGGGGGCGCGAGATGATGGTAGGCCAAACCTGAGGAGATGATAGGTTTCGCGCCCCCATCAGATTTGGCCTATCATCTCGCATTTGGCCTACCATCAACTCGCGTCCCCATCAGGTTTGGCCCACCATGATCTCCACCCTCATGTGAGTGTGTGTGAGCGTGTCTGTGTGAGCGTGTCTGTGTGAGCGTGTCTGTGTGAGTGAGAGTGTGTTTGTGTGAGAGCGTTTGTGTGAGTGTCTGGGTGAGTGTGTGTGTTTATGTGACTGTTTGAGTGTGTTTGTGTTAGAATATTTGTGTGAGTGTGTTTGGGAGTGTTTGTGGGTGTGTATGTGTGAGCATGTTTTTGTCAGCGTGTTTGTGTGAGTGTTAATGTGAGTGTGCTTATAGGTTTATGTGAGTGAGTGTGTTTGTGGGAGAAAGTGTGTTTATGTTAGTATGTGGGATAGTGTGGGCGTGTTTGTGTGTGAGCGTGTTTGCGTGAGCAGGTTTGCGTGAGTGTGTTTGTGTGGGCGTGTATGTCTGAGCATGTTTTTGTCCGCGTGTTTGTGTGAGTTTTTGTGTGTGTGTGCTTATGTGAGTGTGCTTGTATGTTTATGTGAGTGTGTGGGAGAGTGTTTGTGTGGGAGAATGTGTTTGTCTGAGTGTGTTTGTTACGGATCCGGGTGGTGGAACCTCTGTGCCGTGGTGCAAGGAGGGACCCAGAGGGGCGTAACTAAGTATCAACTCAGACCGACCCTGGTCGTACGGCAGCTAACGACTCCGTGACCAGGGAGGGACCGAGCAGAGGGACCAGGTGCTACTCTGGGGACGACCTTGTAAGAGAGCAGGTGGCTCCCACGGGTCAGAAGACTGGGACTGACCGGTATAGCGGATGGGCACAGCAAGCAGGCAGAAGTCTCTGGGTTAGCTGACAGGTGGTCACGGCACGTGACGGCAGAGCAGGCTGAAGTCTCTAGGTTAGCAGACAGGTGGTCACGGCAAGTGACGGCAGAGCCTCCAGGTAGGGTAGTAGGTAACAGGCAGGTAACAGGCGAGTGCTCCCAGGTGAGCAGACTAGCAGGCACGGCAGGTAGCAGGCAGGTAACTGGCAGGTGCTTCCTGGTAAGCAGGCGGGCTTGCCCATAGACAGACTGTCGGGCTGGAGAGTAGTCAGGCTGGCGGACTGGAACAGTAGTCAGGCTGGCAACTGGACCTGAGGGCTGAAGCAGAGGTAAGAATACTTGTGCAACAACTATTGCTCGGGCACCTCCATTTTGGAGGAGGTGCCTTATATATGGGATGTCCTCCGGCAATTGGCCGGGGACTCCTTAGGGCGACGCGCGCGGCCCCTTTAAGAGAGGGAGCACCCGCGCCCTAAGCACAGTGCCCAGGAAGCTGCGCGCGCCGGCAGCAAAAGGAAGAGGAGCGCGGGAGGACGCCGCGCAGGGAGCGAGGAGGTGAGAGGGACGGCTTCTCTGCCTGGCAGGGGGCAGAGATGCCGATGCTACAGTGTTTATGTGAGTTTGTTTTAAATTAAGGTGAGTTCAATAGTTAGAAAAATCTGATAATTTATGGAAAGTATTAGCAAAATGTTTAATTACACCTATCAAAAAAACAGCCTCCTCCATATCCCCTCAAGCTGTCCTATCCATCACCAAGATAGATGCGTTTTCTGCCATTTAGGTAGAAGTAATCTTCAAACAATTTGCTTCTAATTTAGACAAAGTAGCTAGAAGGTATATCTTGCAAACTCTACATGTGATGTTTGCCTATTAAACAATAGTTGTAATATGTATTTGCGAAACTTCCATTTTATCTATGCCTGACCTACACTATTTCATTTTTTAGAAGGTAGTAGTACATTGATAGTTTTTGTGTTTAAGAGTGCGTATGTGTGTGAGTGAGAGAGCATTTGTGTGAGAGAGTGTGTCAGTGATAATTGTGTGAAGTAGTGTGTTTGAGATTGTGTGTGTTTGTGTGAGAGAGAGTATGTGTGTAGGAAAGTGTGTCTGTATGAGAGAGTGTGGAGTGTGTGTCTGAGAGTGGGGGTGTAGGATAGTGTGTGTGAGAGAGTGTGCTTGTGTGTGTGTGTGTGTGTGTAAGAGAAAATGTTTGACAGTTTGTGTGTTAAGAGTGTGTATGTGTTTGTGTAAGTGTGTGTTTGTGTGTGTGAGATTGGGTGAGAGAGTGAGTGTGTGTGTGAGAGTGTATTTGAGTGTACAGTTATATGAAAAAGTTTGGGCACCCCTATTAATCTTAAGCTTATTGTTTTATAAAAATTGGTGTTTTTGCAACAGCTATTTCAGTTTGATATATGTAATAACTGTTGGACACAGTAATGTTTCTGCCTTGAAATGAGGTTTATTGTACTAACAGAAAATGTACCATTTGCATTCAAACAAAATTTGACAGGTGCATAAGTATGGGCACCCTTATCATTTTCTTGTTTTAAATACTCCTACCTACTTTTTACTGACTTACTAAAGCACTTTTTTTGGTTTTGTAACCTCATTGAGCTTTGAACTTCATAGCCAGGTGTATGCAATCATGAGAAAAGCTACTTAAAGTGGCCACTCGCAAGTTGTTCTCCTGTTTGAATCTCATCTGAAGAGTGGCATCATGGGCTCCTCAAAACAACTGTCAAATGATCTGAAAACAAAGATTATTCAACATAGTTGTTCAGGGGAAGGATACAAAAAGCTGTCTGAGATTTAACCTGTCAGTTTCCACTGTGAGGAACATAGTAAGGAAATGGAAGAACACAGGGACAATTCTTGTTAAGGCCAGAAGTGGCAGGCCAAGAAAAACATCAGAAAGGCAGAGAAGAAGAATGGTGAGATCAGTCAAGGACAATCCTCAGACCACCTCCAGAGAGCTGCAGCATCAACTTGATGCAGATGGTGTCACTGTGCATCGGTCAACTATACAACGCTCTTTGCACAAGGAGAAGCTGTATGGGAGAGTGATGCGAACGAAGCTGTTTCTGCAAGCACGCCACAAACAGAGTCGGCTGAGGTGTGCAAAAGCACATTTGGAGAAGCCAATTTCCTTTTGGAAGAAGGTCCTGTGGACTGATGAAACCAAGATTGAGTTGTTTGGTCATACAAAAAGGCGTTATGCATGGCGGCAAAAGGACACAGCATTCCAAGAAAAACACTTGCTACCCACAGTAAAATTTGGTGGAGGTTCCATCATGCTTTGGGGCTGTGTGGCCAATGCCGGCACCGGGAATCTTGTTAAAGTTGAGGGACGCATGGATTCCACTCAGTATCAGCAGATTCTTGACAATAATGTTCAAGAATCAGTGATAAAGCTGAAGTTACGCAGGGGATGGATCTTTCAGCAAGACAATGATCCAAAACACCGCTCCAAATCTACTCAGGCATTCATGCAGAGGAACAATTACAATTTTCTGGAATGGCCATCCCAGTCCCCATACCTGAATATCATTGAACATCTGTGGGATCATTTGAAGAGGGCTGTCCATGCTCTGCGACCATCAAACTTAACTGAACTGGAATTGTTTTGTGAAGAGGAATGGTCAAAAATGCCTTCATCCAGGATCCAGGAACTCATTAAAAGCTACAGGAAGCGACTAGAGGCTGTTATTTTTGCAAAAGGAGGATCTACTAAATATTAATGTCACTTTTCTGGTGAGGTGCCCATACTTATGCACCTGTCAAACTTTGTTTGAATGCAGATTGCACATTTTCTGTTAGTACAATAAACCTCATTTCAAGGCAGAAACATTACTGTGTCCAACAGTTATTACATATATCAAACTGAAATAGCTGTTGCAAAAACACCAATTTTTATAAAACAATAAGCTTAAGATTAATAGGGGTGCCCAAACTTTTTCATATAACTGTATGTGTGTGAGCGTGTCTAAGATTGTATTAGAGTGTGTAGGAGAGTGTGTGAGCGAGTTGTTGTGTAAGAATGTGTTTGTGCAGGAGTGTGTGAGTGAAGGAGAGATGGTGTGCGTGTGAGAGTGTGTAAGAGTGTGTGTATGTGTATCAGAGAGTTTTTGTGTGTAAGGGTGTGTGTGGGATTGTGTGTACATGTGAGCGTGCATGCGAGAGTGTGTGATTGTGTTTGTGTGTAAGAGTGTGTTCGTGAGTGTGCATGTGAGATTGTGTGTGAGTGCGAGAGAGTATGTAAAAGTGTGTGTGACAGTATGCTTTTGTGTAAGAGTGTGTGGAGGGGAGTGTGTGTATGAAGGAGAGTGTCAGAGTGAGATAGAGTGTCTGGTCTGAGAATGTGTGTGTGAAAGTGTGTCTGTGTGTGAAAGAGTATGTTTGTGTGAATGTGAGTGCGTTTGAGTATGCCTTTGTGTGTGAGTGAGAAGTTTTTTGTGTGTGGAGGGGAGTGTGCAAAGGGAAGTGTGTGTGTGTGTGTGTGTGTGTAGGAGAGTCCAAGAGAGAGACTAGAAGGAGACAAAGCGCAGATATGGAAAAGAGAGCACAATTGCGCTCACCTGGTTTGCGTTCTGTACACACAACCACTGAAAACACTTAAAGCTGCTGCAGACCCACGAGGAGATAAAAGCATCGATACTAGAAAACAAATGTCAAATCGTTAAACCATTTACAATTAGATTGGCATTCGTCATTCTTCCTACAACAGCGCAGAATCCACCCATTTGTTTTTCAGTATCGATGTGTGTAGGAGAGTGTCAGAGTGTGAGAGTGTCTAGAGAAAAAGAGTGCGTGTGAGAGAGTGTCTGGTCTAAGAATGTGTGTGTCTGTGTGAATGTGAGAGTGTGTGTGAGATTGGGGGGGGGGGAGTGTTTTTGTTTGAGAGAGAGAGTGTGTGTGTGTGTGTGTGTGTGTGAGACAGTGTGAGAGTGAGTGTGTATTTGTGAAGGAATATGTGTGTTTGTGTAGAAGTGTGTGAGTGGGGGAGAGTGTGTGTAGATGAGTGTGTGTAGGAAAGCGTGTGAGAGTGAATGTGTGAAAATGTGTTCGTGTGAGAGTGCATGTTTCAGAGTGCATGTGTGTGGGTGTAGGAGTGTGTGAGTGTGTTTGTGTGAGGGTGTGTATGTGAGAGATTGAGCATGTGTGCTTCAGCAGAAGTGTTTGTGTGAGAGTGGGGGAGAGTGTGGGTGTGTGTGGAGTGTGAGAATGTTTTGTGTGAGTGTTTCTGTGTGTGTGGGAGTGTGTATGTATGAGTGTGAGAGTGTCTGGTCTGAGAGTACGTATATGTGAATGTGTGTGTGTGTGTGAGTGCCTTGGCGTAGAAGAGTGTGTATGTGGAGTGTCTGGGTGAGTGTTTCTGTGAGTGAGAGAATGTGAGAGAGAAAGTGAGATCGAAAGATTGTGTGCATGTGAGAGCGTGCGTGCGAATGTGTGTGTGTGTTAGAGAGTGTGTGTAGTTGTATGTCAGAGAGAGTGAGTGTGTGCGTGTGTGACTGTTTGTGTGTGAGAATGTGTGAGTGTGTGTGTGGCTAAGTGCCCATGATGAAGAAATGCTGCATATTTTTTACGCTTCTCCCTGGCAGGAAAAACAAATGCGGATTTTACATGCGTTTTTCCTGCCATGTAGAGGCGTTTGTCAAGCGTTTTTGCATGCATTTCTGCATGCGGGTTATCAAGCGCTTTTCCAAGCGATTTTAGCATCAATTGGAAAAGTGCTTGACAACTTTAGTCACACTATATAAATCCATGCAACCGGCATGGATTTATATAGTGTGACTAAGTAATAGTTAAAGAAAAGAATAAGAATGGTAAAAAATAAAGATTATACTTACTTTCCGATGGCCCCCGGTGTTTTCTCCTCTTCGTCCGGTCTGTTGTATGGGTCGTGGTGGTGTGAAAGGACCTGCCATGACATAATTTAGTCATGTGACAGGTCACGCCACCGCCGACGGTCGCGTGACCTGTCACATGGCTAAATGACGTCATGGCAACTCCTTTCACACGACCGCGACCCATACAACAGACCGGACGCATCGCTGAGGAAACCGGGGGACATCGGAAGGTAAGTATAATCTTTATTTTTTATTTTAAATTCTTTTTTTAACAGGTTCTATGGTACCCGGGTCTGGAGGAGAGTCTCCTCTTCTCCAAACCCGGGTAACATCCGCACATTGGACCGTATGATATCCGCTTGTGAAAATGTGTTCATACGGATATTATGCGGTTCAATGCAAGTCAATGGCAGCAATTATGCTGCGTGTCCGCAAAATTAATGGACATGCCGCGTATTTTTCCGCAATGATAATCTGCAGCGGAAATTTCCGCAGCATGTGCATAGCACATGCGGATTATCATTGGGAACCATGGGGCACGTATTACCAAGCGTTTTTTAAGCGTTTTTGCTGCGGAAATTCCGTGGCAAAAACGCTTGAAAAACACATAGTGGGCACACAGCCTGAGAATATGTGTGTGAGAATGTTTGAGTGTAGGTGTGAGTGTGATAGAAAGAGTGTGTGTGAGATTGTGTGTGGCTGTGTTTTTAAGTGAAAGATTGTGTGGGTTTGTGACTGTGTAAGTGAGAATGTGTGCGTGCGAGTGAGTTTGTGGGAGAGTGAATGTGTTTGTGTGTGTAAGAGTGTGTACGAGAGAGTGTGTGTCTGTGAGAGAATGTATGTGCGCGTGCATGGTAGTGTATGTCAGTGTGTGAGAATGTGTATTAGAGTGTGTAAGAGTGTGCGAGAATGTATTTTTGTGAGTGCGTGTGTGTGTGCATGATAGTGAGTGTGTGAGAGGGTGTGTATGTGAGAGTGTGAGTGTATGTGTATGAGAGTGTTTGATAGAGAATGTGCGAGAGACAATGTGAATTAGAATGTGTAGGAGAGTGTGTATGTGTGTGTTTTTGTGACTGTGTGAGAGAGGTGTGTGAGAATGTGTGTGAGACAGTGTGTTTGTGTGAGTGTGTGTGCGCGCGCGTGATAGTGAGTTTGTGTGAGAGAGTGTCTGTGTGAGATTGTGTGTAGGAGAGTGTGAAAGAATGTGTGAGCAAGAGAGAAAAAGAGTCTGAGTGTGGAGGGGAGTGTGTGAGAGTGCATACATGTGTGTGTCAGTGAGTGAGAGTTATGCAGACATGACGTACGGTACGCAAACATGCATGCATACAGAAGGCAGACATGCACACACAGTACATAGACATGCACTCAGACATGCTTGCACACGGTACACAGATATGTACACATACAATACGAGACACGCACATATACAAAAATATACACAGATAAGTACACATACAGGCATACGTACATATACATATTTGAAGACAAATTTACAGAAACTCTGCTGTGAACTCCCTAAGGTTAACGCAGTTCACAGCTGGCCTGTTCACATAGAGGTAAACAGTGGAAACCCCCCACAAATTACACCATTTTGGAAACTAGTCCCCTCAGGAACATATCTAGATGTGTGGTGAGCACCTTGAACCTCCAAGGTGCTACACAGACGTTTATAACATTGAGCCGTAAAAATAAAATGTTCACATTTTTCCCCAAAAAATGTTTTTTAGCTCACAATTTCGCATTTTCATAAGAGAAATTGCACCATACCATTTGTTGTGCAATTTCCCCTGAGTAAGCCGATACCCCATATGTGGGGATAAACACTGTTTGGACACATGGCAGGGTACGGAAGGGAAGGAGCGCCAGTTGACTTTTTGAATGTAAAATTTGCTTGAATAATTAGCGGACGCCATGTCGCGTTTGGGGAGCCCCTGATGTGCCTAAACAGTGGAAACCCCCCACAAGTGACACCATTTTGGAAACTAGACCCCTCAAGGAACGTATCTACAGTTGAAACAAGAAGTTTACATGCATATGTGTCTTTTTATATAGTGTATGTTTTTTTCAATATCTGACATGAAATCAGAATAAACCTTTCCCGTTTTAGGTTAATTAGGATTACCATAAATTTTAATATTTGCCAAATGCCAGAATATATTCTATAATATAATAAAAGTGGTGTGGAGAGAGCACTTAAGTTACGGGGTACATGTCTCCTGAATCACAAGCTGGGCACAATGTATGGGGGCGCTACAATATATGGGGGCACAACGTATGGGCACTAAACTGGTATATTTACAATTCTCCAGAAAAAAAGCTTGGCGTGGATGTCACAAAATAGTAACTGCAGCCATAGATGAATTCATTGAGAGGTGCAATTTCTACAATGGGGTTACTTTTGTTTTCTTTCTGCTATTCTGGCACTTCAGGGCTCCGCAAATGTCGCACGCTAACTATTCTAGCAAAATCTGTGCTCCAAAAGCCAAATAGCGCTCCTTCCATCTCAGCCCTAACAGTAGTGTGGCCTAACAGTAGTTTCTGACGATATATAGGGCAGCACCTCATTAGGGAGAAAATGCACAATAAATTATGGAGTCCATTTTCAACTATTAACCCTTGTGTACCTGAAAAATTTGCAGCAAATACAAAAATGTAATTTTTACCACTAAAATGTCATATTTCCATGTCTCAATGTTATAAAATTCTGTGAACATATGGGTTCAAAATACTCACTACACCCCTACATGAATTCTTTAGGCAGTGAAGTTTCTAATATGGGGTCACTTGTGGGGGATTCTGCTGTTCTGACACCTCAAGGGCTCAGCTAATGGAGCCCACAATCTATTCAAACAAAATCTGCGTTTTAAAAGCCAAGTAGCGCTCCTTCCCATCCGACCCCTGCTGTGTGCTCAAACAGTAGTGTACAACCACATATTGGGTACTGCCACATTCGGGAGAAATTGCATAAAAAAATATGGGGTCCAATTTCTCCCATTACCACTCGTGTAAATTATAAATTTGGTGCTAAAACAGTATTTTAGTGGAAAAAAAACTATTTTTTGTTCTCACATCTAAATGTTATAAAGTTTTGTGAATTACTTGTAGGGTAAACATGCTCATCATACCCCTAAATTAATTCCTTAATTAGTTTCCAAAATGGGGTCACTTGTGGGGGCGTTTCTGCCAGGGCTGTGGAGTCGGTAAGCCAAACCTCTGACTACGACTCCAACTCCGATTCCTCAATTTCCATGACACCGACTCCGACTCCCTCATACATGGCTCATGTTTAAGTGATAAATTTACTGTAGCACAGATTCATCTCAGCTAAAAGTCTAGACCCTTAGATCAGGAATAGGACATTTAATAACTTTCCCAAATTCTTACGAAAAAAAATATTCCCCATAAACTGCATTGAACTACTGTACCCAATTTATTATATAGTTTAGGAGTTGGAGTTGGTCCATTTTATACCGACTCACCAAAATGGACTCCGACTTCGACTCCACAGCCCTGGTTAGCGCTAATACCAGGCACCGGGTGCTGACAACTGTCCTCATCCTTGCCTGGTCTTCCTGCGACCTGCAAGACCAGGCAACGCTGATGATAAAAAAAACAACAACTGTGGACTCCCCCCATATATTTTATCCTCTTAGTGAGCAAGCCAATTTTGACCTTAGAGGGGTTGTTCACTACATTTTATTACCCCTCTCCCCCCAATGCATTCCCCCGGGTCAAGATGTCATCAGGGTGCACATGTGTCATCAGTATGCACGTGTGCGGCACGCACGCATATCCTTTGTGCTGCCAGAAAAAATTACATGTCTGCAAGTTTTTCACACGGACACGTCGTCCATGTGAAAAAACTGACATTCATGCACCACCATTGAATACAATGGGTGTGCGTGTGTCCGTATTTGCAGTTCTTAAAAAGTGGATGTGTGAAGGTAGCCTAACACATACACTTCACATTCTGTGTGTAAATAGACAGCACATCTATACTACAGATATGCAACCACCACATATACTCTATGGATTAAATCAGTATTTTTTTTAAGAGAAAACCAGGAGTGAAACAAACAGATAAAATCTATCTTGGAGAGACCTGCTCCGGCTCCTGATTTTTGCTTACAAATTCCTGACCCAAATCCAGGCCAAAATCTGTCTGTGAAAGTGTCCACAGGATGGCGGCAGTAATATGGGACCGTGTTTTTATGATTTCTCCCACAGTCCCTGCAGCAGCTTCAGCCGCACAGTAACAGATGTGATACCAGGGGCAAGGGGTGACACCTGCTGCAATCCTTGTATACTGCGGCCATTGTACTGGGGTCCTAGAAAGTTATACCACAGGGAAGGCAGTGGACAGAGGAATACGGACACGGATCATTGACACTTATCTATCACTTTGTGATTTACTGATCTCAGGCTCCGCAGTAAAAGCTCATCACAATCTTCCATCTGTGGCCTGGAGAAAATGCTGCTCTTTTTCGGCGTCTAAGGGGAGGACACATCTGCCGGTGAGACTATTGCTCTGCTCAAGTGATCGGCTGCAGCTGGTGCGAGTGGATGATCAAGCGATGTCATAAGGCAGAAGGCGATGAGGTGAAGAGAGAAGCCCAGGACCAGCAGAGCAATTCATTATTGTCACTGCTTTGAAAACATCTTCATTTTCTTTGTAATCTGGAATAAATATTTATTTAGAAACTTCTCTCTGATAGAACAACTACCCCCGATATACCCAGCACAGGATGTGCCCCGGAATCTCTACTATAGTGCACATGATATAATCTATATATGTACTTCATGGTACAAATGGTGACAAGACCACTACCTGCAGCCACCAGTAGAGGGAGCGCCAGAGCGAGCTGCATGGCGCAGTTTTAAAAACATGAGTAAACAAAATCACCAACTGTCGCGGGCCATCGCTGGCCGCCAGGCTCCTTCCCCCGGCTCCAGCACAGTGACGGCCAGGGGGGGGCAGGCGGCCCCTAACATCGCCCTATGCCCGCCTCCCGTCGTCGGTACCCCCTGCGGTGTCAGCATCGCCCGGTACATAAGCCATCATCTGTCTCCTCTGCAGCACGCAGGGTACGTCTGGCAGTTGGAATCCAGTGCCACGCAGGGGACATCGGGCAGCGCGTTGCCGTCACTGCAGGGCGCGCAGAGACACGTGATCGCAGAGGAGCCAGAGGCTGTGGTGCACCCGGGGGCTGGATCAGGGTTGTGGCTATATCCCAGTGCGGTGAAATGCCTGGTCCTTCTGGCCACTAGGATTTTGCTTTCTCACACAGAGCTGGCTATTTCTTACTGGGCAGAGGGATCAGGCCCTTCTGGCCACTAGGATTTATCCTGCCCTATATAACAATACACTTATTGTATATAGATATACTAGATGGGGGCCCGATTCTAACGCATCGGGTATTCTAGAACATGTATGCAACCGACCAGGCGCAATCAGCAGAGCGGTGTTTACATTTGGCGCCAATATCGCTGATTGTTCGCGGTCGCCGGCCGCGACCAATCAGCAGAGTGGTGTTTAAATTTGGCGCCAATATCACTGATTGTTCGCGGTTGCCGGCCGCGACCAATCAGCAAACCGTATTAGTGAGGACCGGGCAGCGGCGCTGCCTGTGCGGGTACTTCCGCTGCGAGCAGCCGTCCCTCCCCTCCCAAGCCGCTGATCTCCCGACGGTAGCCGCATGGGGGTCAGCGGCGCCGCAGGTCAGGGTAATTATGCTGCATCGCCGCTGACCTCTGTGCAGAGCTGTGTTTAAACTTGGCGCCAATCTTGCTAATTGGTCGCTGCCGCCGGCCGCGACCAATCAGCAGAGCAGTGTTTAAATTTGGCGCTAATATCGCTGATTGGTCGCGGCCGGGACCAATCAGCGAATCTTATTACTGAGGACCGGGCAGCGGCGCTGCCTGTGCGGGTACTTCCGCTGCGAAGAGGCGGGAGATGATCGGCTGCTCGCAGCTGAAGTATCCCGACCGGCTGCGCTGGTCCCCGGTCCTCCCTTCACACTTGCCATCGGTAGATCAGCAGGCCAAGCCACTGATCTCCCGACAGTAGCCGCATGGAGGTCAGCGGCGCCGCCCGTCGGGGTACTTGTGCTGCCAGCAGCTGGGAGATGAGCGGCTAGTGCCACTCATCTCCCCGCTACATCGCCGCTGACCTCCGTCCGGCAGATGAGCCGCTAACGGCCGCCATCTTTTTCTGAAATCCCGCGTCGCTGATTGGCCGCGGCCGGACCAATCAGCGACGTGGGATTTCCTAGACAGACAGACGGGATAAGACGATTATATATATTAATTATGAATCCTGTAATGTTATTTTTCGCAGTAATGTTGAGGCGCCGACTAGATAGGACGTCTGATCACAGATATTTATTTTTATGGGATGTTTATACGCAGGAATTTTCCCCCTGATTTCAGTCTGTACAATATACTGCTCTGATCACAACCACATCCTGTTTCATTTACTGGTAATCATTTTTGTGGATCACACGGCCACAGATTTTTTACATGCATGCACCTAGGGGTGTTTTAACCCTCGGGTGACTTTCCGTTTTTTTCATTTTAAATTTTTTTCCTCCCCATAACTTTTTTATTTTTCTGTCCACATCGGCGTTGAGAGCTTTTTTTTTTTTTTTTGGTGGGACGTTTTTATTGATACCATTTTGGCGTAGCTACCGTGTTTTGATCGCCTCTTATTGCAATGTTGTGGCGGCCAAAAAAACGTAATTCTGGTGTTTCAATTTTTTTCTCGTTATGCCGTTTACCAATCCGATTAATTTATTTTATATTTTGATAGGTCAGACCTTTCTGAACACCGCAATTCCAAATTTGTGTATTTTTTCTTGTTTTTTAATGGAGCAAAAGGGATATTTGTTTTTTTTTTCTTATATTTTTATGACATATGATGTAACTGCATCATATATGTTGTGAAGGGGTTAATACTATAAAGGCCCAATGCACCAGGTCCTTCCTCCCTCTAGGATTTAGCCTGCTTTATATAAGAAAGCTAAATCCCAGTGGTTGATTTCTTGGCGTTTTTATTTGAAGTAAATTGATTTTTTAAAGGGAATCTGTCACCCCCTGGGAAGTATCAGACCTCTACTATGGGCATACAGGTGATAGAAATGTAAATTTATGCTTACCTGTATGGCCCATATTAGAGGTATGCTTGCTTTTTTTTTATAAAATCAGGATGCCGGGAGGAAGTGGAGACCAAACCTTATTGTTGCGCACCCTGGAGGTCACTGGAGCGGAAGTCACATTGCTTTAGTTCATGTGAAGCACCTGAAGGGTTAATAAACTTCTTGATCTGTGTGTCATGTATGCTGATGACACACAGACCTACTTCCATGGACCCGATATCTCCTCCCTACTAACCAAAATCCACCAGTGTCTGTCCGCTATCGCATCCTTCTTCTCTGCTAGATTTCAAAAACTTAACAATTCATCATCTTTCCACCATCTCATTCACCCCCCCCCCCCCATTTGACCAATCTATCAACATCCATGGCTATTCACTCTCCCCAGTCCCGCAAGCTCGCTGCTTTGGGGTAACCCTGGACTCTGATCTCTCCTTCAAACCACATATCCAAGCCCTTTCCATTTCCTGCCAACTCAAACTCAAAAATATCTCCCGGATCCGCACATTCCATAACCACAAATTTACAAAAACACTAGTGCACGCCCTCATTATTTCCCACCTCAACTACTGCAACCTCCTGCTCTGTGGCCTCCCCTCTAACACTCTTGCACCCCTCCAGTCTATCCTAAACTCTGCTGCCCGACTAATCCACCTGTCCCCACGCTATTCCCCGGCCTCTCCTCTCTGTCAATCCCTTCACTGGCTCCCCATTGCCCAGAGACTCCAGTTCAAAACCCTAACCACAGCATACAAAGCCATCGACAACCTATCTCCTCCATATACAGTATCTGTGACCTAGTCTCTTGGTACATACCTGCACGCAACCTCCGATCCTCACAAGATCTCCTGCTGTTATCTCCTCTTCCCACAATCGCATACAAGATTTCTCCCGTGCGTCCCCCGTACTCTGGAGCTCTCTACCCCAACATATCCGACTCTTGCCCACCGTGGAAACCTTCAAAAGGAACCTGAAGACTCACCTCTTCCGACAAGCCTACAACCTTCAGCAACCATTGCTCCACCATACCGCTGCACGACCAGCTCTACCCTCTACTACTGTATCCTCACCCATCCCTTGTAGACTGTGAGCCCTCGCGGGCAGGGTCCTCGCTCCTCCTGTACCAGTCGTCATCACATTTTGTTAAAGATCATTGTAATTGTTTTTGTATGTATACCCCTTTTTTCACATGTAAAGCGCCATGGAATAAATGCCGCTATAATAATCTATAATAATAATAATATTAATGTGTTTTTTTAACTATTTTGTGTGACATAACTCTCTGATTTAAGGGCATAAGAATTCAAATTTGAAAATTGCAACATTTTCGACAAATTTCCTTTTTTTTCACAAATAAACACAAGTCATATTGAACAAATTTTACCACTACCATGAAGTACAATATGTCACGAGAAAACAGTCTCAGAATCAGTGAGCTCCGTGGAAGCGCTCCAGGGTTAGTACCTCATAAACTTACCCTGGTCAGAATTGTAAAATTTGGCTTGGTCATTAAAGGGAATCTGTTACCCCTTGGGACTTATCTGACCTACTAATATGGGCATACAGGTGATAGAAATGTAAATCTATACTTACCTATATGGCCCATATTAGAGGTCTGCTTGCTTTTTTTTTTTTATAAAATCAGGATGCTGGGAGGAAGTGGAGACCAAACCTTATTGTTGCGCACCCCGGAGGTCAGTGGAGCAGAAGTCACAGTGTCTCCCCGGCGCCTGCGCACTAGAGCCCAGCAGTGTAAAATAGGGCAGGGAGAAAAAAGAACGCGCCTTGCGTTATAGGAGCATTGCGCATGTGCGGGATGTGCAAATGTGGCACCCCAGGGGTCTGGTTTTCCACAGTAATGTAATGTTATGTCTGAGAGCAGGTGGGAGGTCCTTTGGTCAGGGATCCTGTGCATGCCACACCTCCTGCCCAGTCTTGGGAGGGGAAGAACTTCCCCTGTATAAACCCGGGGCTGAGGCAGGGTGAGTCAGACAAGGAGAGTGGAGACAAGAAGCAGCATAGGAAACAGCAGAGTTACAAGGAGTCAGGGGCTGGCAGCTGCAGAGCTCGCCCTGACTAAGAAGATTCTTTACCGGACCCGGAGTCCGAGGCTGTGGGGACTAACTCCTACCCAGCAGCAGAATCCGTCAGGCAGGGGATTTCAGGTCCTCTGGCCCAGAAGCCCGAAGGCACGGTCACACGCGTGGGACCAGCACCGCCATCGTGGAGCGGAAGCCATTAGAAGGCCCCGAGTCACCGGCCATACGGGTGAGCACCACACGGTACACTCAGGGACGTGGGCTACTTACATCAGCTTCTAGCAAGGTAGCCAGAAGAGTACAGTCAGTTTGGGAGGCCTACAACTACGCCTGGCCAGGGGAGATCCCATCTGCTCAAAGACTGACCAGGCCCCGTTTGCTAGCAAGTACTCCGGGAGGGTCTGTCGTTGTTACCAGTAAAGACCCTGAACTACACCGTACCGTCTCTGAGTGGTTCCTGCTACCCCCATCATCCACGTCGGCTGCCCTGAGGCCATACCCCTCCCGTTGGGGGTTATACTATCACGCTGCACAATCCTACCACCGGCCTCAGCGGTCTGCCCTGCAGCAGCAGCTTCCTGGCTGCACTCAACGGGTGGCGTAGTCATCAACTATTTACTACTAATAGACTGCCGTCTAGTTTGACTCCCTGGGCACGGACCGGGTCACCGCCACGAGACTACAACCCTCCACTGATCCGGCTCCGGGTAGGCTCCCGCGTGCGCAACGCAGCGCGACACAGGCCCAGGGGCGCGTCAACTTTGGCGTAGTCGGCAGGATTTCGTGCCCGCAACCACCGGGTACTGCGTGCCTGAAAAGCAAAGACTGTTCAAACTTACCAGTGGTGAAGGTTTCCCGCCATCCGGCGCCATCTTCTACCTTCTTCCCGCCATCCGCGAAGTTTTCCCGCCATCCGGCGCCATCTTCGACCTTCTTCCCGCCATCCGTGGAGTTTTCCCGCCATTGGACGCCATCTTGAGGACGCCGCGCGGGAAGAAGAGGGGCGTGGACTCCGAAAGCGCGCGAGAACTGAAGCCCCGCCTCACGTCCGGACGTTGCGTAAGGTCCTGGAAGGAGCCCAGCAGACGCCGACGTCACAGGAGCGCGACGGAAGGTCCTCAACCCTGACGATCCACTGCGGAGCCGCGGCCTACGGAAGAGGATCATCGCAAGGTAGGCCACGGTCCACTAGGGGGGAGGAAGATGTCGGATACGGAGGAGAGCTTCACTGCCTCAACCCCCGCCAGCGCTACCGCTGCTGCAGTTATGCCCTTCACCATGCCCTATATCCCGGGAGCAGCTTGGCTACCCCAGTACACAGGGGAGTCACATACCCTGCATGACTTTAGAGAAAAGCTGGATAGCCTCTTCCAGGTGTACCCCCTCACAGAAGAGCAAAAAGTGAGCATCCTGGTGGCCCAACTAACCGGGGCAGCCAAAAGGGAAGTAAAATCCTGGCCACCTGGGAGGAAGACTGTCGCAGGGATACTAACCCGGCTGAAGGACACCTTTGATACCCGCACCTCAGCCGAGATTAAGCTTAGATTCTACGGGTGCAAGCAGCGAGCGCATGAGAGTATAAGGGACTATGCACTAAACCTACAAGAGGCCCTGAGGGCCATAAAGCAGACCGACCCTGATGGGGTGGGAAACGAGGACAGGCTATTGACTGAACAATTTATAGAGGGTTTATATTGCAATGCCCACCGAACCCAGTTGCGGGCAATGGCCTTACAGGATCCCCATCTGGACTTTGCACAGTTCAAGGATAGAGCTATCCGGGTGCTCCGAGAACCAGCACCGGGTGGCGTTGTTACCCACAGGCGCCCAGCTATCACTTACCACCAGGAGGCGGCGCCCTTGTCGGCAGGGCCTGTGGGAGCTGATGCGCAGGCATTGGACAATGACCCGGCTCCAGACCTACGCCATCAGGTCCAAGAGCTAGCTAAGAGCGTTGCTGCGCTAACCCGAACTGTGCAGTCTTTACAGGTTTCCACCCCAGGGAAGATCCAGCTGGCATCCGGACCGGAGGACATCCCGTGGCGTCGACCAAGGAGGACCCCACCGGCCAGAGGAAGACCCAGTGACCGATACAGCGAGGACGGACGACCCATCTGCCGCCGCTGCAATCAACCCGGACATATGGAAAGGTACTGTTCTTTAAACGGGCACAACCTGGGGTAGAGGGCCAACCCCCAGGAAAAAGATCACCAGGCCCATCGAACTGGCGCGACAGATATGTGGGAGGACGTCCAGTCTTGCCTGTGGTACTGGATGGCATTCCCATGAGTGCCCTACTGGATACCGGGTCACAGGTCACCACCATCCCGTACGTGCTCTTCAAGCAGTACTGGAATGACTCGGATATTACCCGCTACCCTGACGACGACTTGAGTATCATCGCCAGCAATGGCCAGCCCGTGCCACAGATCGGATTTAAAGAGGTGACCCTCAAAATCGGTAGAGTCGAACTGGCCGCACAGGGACTGATCATTGTAGATATTGATAAACATGAGAGTCACCCAAAAATAACTCTAGGAACTAACGTAATTGAAAATTGTCTTGCAGAGGTGATTTTCCTTTTACAGCAGGTTGCCAAGAACGCCAGCTCCGGCGAGCAGCGGGTGCTCCAGAAAGAGATCCGGGCACTGATGCAACGGCAACAAGTGGAACTCTCCGGCGGTGAGATTGGTAGCGTAAGAATGTGTGACCCTTTTCCTATTGCCATGCCCCCAAAAAGTGAAATGATGATTTGGTGCCGGGCAGCTATTGGTCTGAGAGGTAGAGATTACCAGGCAATGGTAGAACCAGTTTACTCAGACAGTAGGCCCACCATTTTGACAGCACGGGGGGTGGTCAATGTACGCCATGGGAGGGTGCCCATTCGCATAATAAATATCGGGGAGAGGGAAGTGTACCTGCCCCGGTATGCCACGCTAGCCAAATTATATACCACTAATCAAAATTCTATACAATCTGTGGAACCCTTGCCTCCATCTCACCCGGAGGAAGGTAACGGCTCTAAGAAAGACATGGAGGACTGGTGTCAGCAACTACATTTGGGTACTGATTCCACTCCCTCACATCAGAAACAAGGAGTCTATCGGGTGGTTCAAGAGTATGAGAGAGTGTTTAGTAAACACCCGTTAGACTTCGGGCGAGTCAAGGGGGTAGAACACCGCATCCCCACGGGAGATCATCCTCCCATAAAAGAGAGGTATCGACCCGTACCCCCTGCACATTACCAACACGCCAAGGGGATGCTTAGAGACATGAAGGAGGCTGGGGTAATCCGGGATAGCTGTAGCCCCTGGGCAGCCCCACTAGTTTTAGTCAAAAAGAAAGACAACACCATGAGGATGTGTGTAGATTACCGGAAAATCAACCGTATAACACACAAGGATGCGTACCCCTTACCAAGGATAGAGGAGTCATTGGCTGCTTTAAGATCTGCTAACTTCTTCTCTACCTTGGATCTCACTAGCGGGTACTGGCAGGTTCCTGTAGCAGAGGCGGACCGGGAGAAGACCGCATTCACCACCCCGATGGGACTTAGCGAGTTCACCTGCATGCCGTTCGGACTCTGCAACGCCCCAGGAACCTTCCAACGATTAATGGAGTGCTGTCTGGGCCACAGAAACTTCGAGACGGTCCTGTTGTACCTGGACGATGTCATCGTATACTCCAAAACTTATGAGGACCACCTGAAACACCTGGCGGAGGTGTTCGAAGCTCTGGCGAGTTACGGCCTAAAGGTGAAACCCTCCAAGTGTCACCTCCTGAAACCAAAGGTGCAATACCTGGGACACGTGGTGAGCGCTGACGGAGTGGCTCCCGACCCCGATAAGATCACCGCAATTAAGGGATGGCCAAGCCCCTCCAGCGTAAAAGAAGTGCGGCAGTTCCTAGGGTTGGTAGGCTACTACCGAAGGTTTATTCCCGGTTTCACCAAAAAGGCAGCGCCTATGCAGGACCTCCTGATAGGCCAGTCCCGAAAGGCCAAGAACCAGAAGCCGCCCTTCAAATGGGAAGAGCTAGAAGAAGAGTCCTTCCGCCAGCTGAAGATGGCCCTCACGGGGGATGAAATCTTGGCGTACCCGGACTATAGCCAGCCCTTCATCCTCTACACCGACGCCAGTAACATCGGGCTAGGAGCCGTACTGTCCCAGATTCAGCAGGGGAGAGAACGAGTAATCTCCTATGCCAGCCGAAAACTGCGACCCACCGAAAGGAACCCCGAGAATTACAGCTCATTTAAGCTAGAGTTCCTGGCCGTGGTATGGGCAGTCACCGAGCGCTTTAGGCATTACCTCGCTTCTTCCCGGTTCACCGTATACACGGATAACAACCCGTTGACACACCTGGACACGGCAAGACTCGGTGCCCTGGAGCAGAGGTGGATGGCCCGTCTGTCCAACTACGAGTTCACAATCAAATACCGGGCAGGACGCTCCAATACTAACGCGGATGCCCTGTCCAGGATGCCCAACCTGCCGGACGAAGGAGAAGATCCGGAGGGACTGGAAGAAGTTGAACTCCCTGCGTTCCACCGTCATGGGACTATCCAGTATTCCCACCGGGTAAGGGGTAAGCAGGCTGCTACGTTGAACCCCTTACCCCACTACAACTGGGCGGAAACGCAAGACAGCGACCCTGCCGTCCGACTGGTGAAGGAGATGCTGACTCGGCCGGAGGCTCGCCTTGAACCAGACGCTCCGGAGGAAGCCAAACAACTATGGGCGGAGAAGAGTCGACTATTCCTTTACAAGGGGAAGTTGTGCCGCAGAATGGTCAACTCCCGGACGCATGAACTACTCTGGCAAGTAGTGGTGCCACGAAGAGACGCAGCCATGGTGATGGAGGCATACCACGACGGAGCTGGACACTTCGGGTGGAAAAAGCTGGAGTTCCTGCTGCGCGAGCGGTTCCACTGGGTAGGCATGAGGGGAACCATCGAGAAGTGGTGCAGAGACTGTGGCCCGTGCAATCTGAGAAGGAAGGACCGGGCCAGCCAGAAGACTCCCCTGCAGTCCATCGTCACCCGGCAACCGTTGGAACTGGTAGCCTTGGATCATGTAAAACTGACCCCAAGCAGAAGTGGCTACGTCTACGCGTTAACCATCGTGGATCATTACTCCCGGTTCTTGGTTGTCGTCCCCGTCAAGGACTTAACGGCTCAAACAGCAGCTAGAGCCTTCCAGCAGCACTTCTGCCGTCCACACGGGTACCCGGACCAAGTGCTGACGGACCAGGGACCTGCCTTTGAAGCGGAGGTCTTCCAGGAATTCTGCAATCTGTATGGCTGCCGGAAGATAAGGACGACACCCTACCATCCGCAAACTAATGGACTTTGTGAAAAAATGAACCAGGTGGTAATGGATCTTCTAAAAACATTGCCCCTGGAAGAACGCAGTCTGTGGCCTGAGAAGTTGCCCGATCTGGTGGACCTATACAACCACATCCCGGTAGGTTCCACCAACTGTACCCCGGCTTACCTAATGAGGGCGAGACCTGGTAAGTTACCTGTTGACCTGGAAATGGGAGTCCTGACACCTGAGGACACTTCACCAGAAACAGACTGGGACACAGAGAGGCAGCAGCAGTACCGGAGAGTACAAGAGAGCGTGGAGCGAAGTCTCTGTCAGGCTAGGGAAAGACAAGAGAAGACTTACAACCAGTATGCTCTCGCTGTTCCCCTGGTACCCGGAGAGCAGGTCTTGAAGAGGAAAAGACGGCTCCACAAGTTGGATGACCAGTGGGAGAAGGACCCGTACACCGTACTGCCCTCAAGCCACGAGAACCCGAAGGTCTGTACCATCAGTAAAGACGGAGGGGAAACCACAGCCATTGTATCCCGGGACCACCTGAAGAAGTGTCCCGAACAACTGAGGAACCCTGAAGAGGAACAAGAAGACCATCGACCCGTGGGAGAAAGGGAAGATATGGTTAGTACCGTGCTCGGGGACTTCCCTCGGTCTTGGACTCAAGTCAATGGTGCAGTTGTGGTACCCGTACTCACCTTCCTCCAACCATCATCCCAAGAACCTACGGAGCAACGGGTAGAGCTGGAAGAACAACCGGTCCAGGAGGCAGAAGACTCCACACGAGTAGAACAGGAGAATCAACCCTCTGCTTATAGTGAGCCTGCCGTACCCCTAGTGAGACAAAGAGCCGGTAGACAGCTGCCCAGTTTACCCTTGACAGCTCCTACACCCTGTAGTTCAGGGCCAGACAGTCAGCTCCGTAGGTCCACTAGGGCCACTAGAGGCCAGTTACCCGCACGCTGGAGAATTTGAAGTGTAAAAATAGTTTTATTTATGTTTATCTGTGTATTGTTGCTTGTGTATAATTTTGTGTTTCCAGTTGTTTTTAGGAAACCTTGGTGGATTTACCGGGAATCCTTGTATATAGTTGGAGCGTAACCCAGGATGGACTAGAGACTGTTAAGGACTCGGGGTAGGACAGACCCCTACCTGGTTACGTCTCCCTGTGTTGGTGAAATGGACACCTTTGCTTTTCTTCAAAGACTGCATCCGGTTGCGGACACGCCGTAACCATCTTATGTGTTTTTCTTATAGTATTGTTATTGTTATACTTTGTTATGTTTTTCTAAATGTGTTTAGTCCCGGAGTACTAAATTTCACTAGGGGGGAATGTGGCACCCCAGGGGTCTGGTTTTCCACAGTAATGTAATGTTATGTCTGAGAGCAGGTGGGAGGTCCTTTGGTCAGGGATCCTGTGCATGCCACACCTCCTGCCCAGTCTTGGGAGGGGAAGAACTTCCCCTGTATAAACCCGGGGCTGAGGCAGGGTGAGTCAGACAAGGAGAGTGGAGACAAGAAGCAGCATAGGAAACAGCAGAGTTACAAGGAGTCAGGGGCTGGCAGCTGCAGAGCTCGCCCTGACTAAGAAGATTCTTTACCGGACCCGGAGTCCGAGGCTGTGGGGACTAACTCCTACCCAGCAGCAGAATCCGTCAGGCAGGGGATTTCAGGTCCTCTGGCCCAGAAGCCCGAAGGCACGGTCACACGCGTGGGACCAGCACCGCCATCGTGGAGCGGAAGCCATTAGAAGGCCCCGAGTCACCGGCCATACGGGTGAGCACCACACGGTACACTCAGGGACGTGGGCTACTTACATCAGCTTCTAGCAAGGTAGCCAGAAGAGTACAGTCAGTTTGGGAGGCCTACAACTACGCCTGGCCAGGGGAGATCCCATCTGCTCAAAGACTGACCAGGCCCCGTTTGCTAGCAAGTACTCCGGGAGGGTCTGTCGTTGTTACCAGTAAAGACCCTGAACTACACCGTACCGTCTCTGAGTGGTTCCTGCTACCCCCATCATCCACGTCGGCTGCCCTGAGGCCATACCCCTCCCGTTGGGGGTTATACTATCACGCTGCACAATCCTACCACCGGCCTCAGCGGTCTGCCCTGCAGCAGCAGCTTCCTGGCTGCACTCAACGGGTGGCGTAGTCATCAACTATTTACTACTAATAGACTGCCGTCTAGTTTGACTCCCTGGGCACGGACCGGGTCACCGCCACGAGACTACAACCCTCCACTGATCCGGCTCCAGGTAGGCTCCCGCGTGCGCAACGCAGCGCGACACAGGCCCAGGGGCGCGTCACAAACCTAGACTGCACGTCACAGCACCCTGTGACGGGGAGGTGGGGGGATATTTAAATTAAGTGGGTAGATAGGCATAGGAAAACAGATTTTATAAAAAGATATTTCAAAGCAAGCAGACCTCTAATACGGGCCATACAGGTATGTATAGATTTATATTTCTATCACCCATGTTATGTATGCCCATATTAGATGTCTGATAAGTCCCAGGGGGTGGCAGCTTCCCTTTAAGTGAGTAAACATCCAAAGTTGTACATTAATTTAATACCCTTTTATATATTTCGATGCAGCCCAAAAAAATCAGCAACATTTAGTTTTTTGTGATGAATAAAACTAGCAATTTTATTATACAAATAATTACACTCAGTGCTGATTGTTCAGTTTGTCCTAAATTCAACTTTTGACGAATGTAGACCAGTGCTGGCCAGGAGCACCACCGTTTTTAACGGTGCAAGATCATGTGCACAGAATTTGCAAAATGTCATAGGAAGTCATGGAATAAGGTATGCAATGCGTTTTTGGCCCTTTTCCGCCCTGAAAAAACGTACAAAAAATGCACCAAAAACGAACTGTGTGCACTTAACCTAAATGAGCCGAAGCATAAACTTGATATATGTGGAAAGTGTAAGAACACGTTCACACTATGGCTATTTCAGAGAGAAAACAAAAGAAAAAAAATTGGGCATATACCCCATTTTGTGACAAAAATGTATATTTGGTGGAGAAAGATTGGACTTGATGGACCTAGGTCTTTTTTCTTCCTATGTAACTATATAAATAAATAGTGCGCTATTACTAATTATTTATTTACTTACTATAGGGTATAGGCCAGCGCCGGACTGGGACTAAAAATCAGCCCTGGCACACAGATCCCACATACAATATTGCCCCCCCACCCCACTCCTACATTACAAAAAATGTTAACACCACTTCATTCAAAGGGGTTGTCCACAACTCTTGACAACCCTTTCTCAATCAGCATGTTTTCCCCTGTTAAAATAACAACACTTAGGGCTCATACCCATATGTGTGAAAAAAACATTCCGATATCTGGACGGAAAAATCGGACAAGTGTCATGCGATTTTCATGAGAAGACAATGCGATTTTTCACACCTAGCATCCATATGTCATCCGTATGCAATGCGTTTTTTTTCTCTGCAACTATTCTGCAATCATTTACAGGACCATTTACAATGTTCCATGCTTCAGAATGGTAATTTATCCATAAAAATCGGATGACATGCGGATGGTCCGTATGCCGTCAGTTTTTTTTTCTCGCACCCATTGACTTGCATTGCCGAGTCTCGTCCAAGATACGCGGCAAGACGCAGCATGTCCGATTTCAGCTGAGAAGAAAATAAAAAAATTGCAGATGAGATGTGCTTCATAGAATAACATTGGTCAGAGTGCAATCAGATTTTTTATCGGATTGCACTTGTCCGTTTTTCTCGCATATGAGTATGAACCTTTATACTCACGTCCGGCGCCATTCCAGCGATGTTGGCACTCACTCTCCCAGGGTTCATATGACATTATGTCACACGAGCCCGCTGGCCTCTCTCTTCCCGCCTTTCAAAAGAGAGAGTGATCAAATGAAGTCTGGAGCCGCATATGTAAAATTTCTTCTCTGCCCTCTCCTCCTCTCTGGTGTTGCAGTAATGTGCACTGAGCACTTAGCGACACCAAGGGGGCATCAAAATACCCTCATTTGCATTTGAAGTAAGTTAGTTTCTCATTAGCTGTACCACAATTGTGCTAGTATGATTTTTTTTTATAGGGGGATCAGTCCCCTGTATAACTAGTGTAATATGCAATTTGGGGATGATCACTTCCCTTTAAATATGTAAACCCCACCATCCCCACAAGTAGAACAGTACATGTGGGGTACACAGTTGGGGCATTTATGGCAAATTGAAAGGATATGCCATATAGCGTATGTCTGATAAATGCAGGTCCCACTACTGAATGGAAAGATTGGGGCCCTTTGGTGGCTTCCTCACTTGTCTTTGTTAGTGAATACTTGTATTCCCCATAAAACAATTATGGAACGTTACTTTTTTCTTGCATTGTGGCATTCCTCTGTTATTCCTCCTGGAAATATATGAATAAACTGACAAATAGCTGCTACCATTCGTTTGTCCCTACCCAGTCTAACCTTGCCTAATCATTGCTGGTAGTACCAGACTGTAGGTGAGAAGGAAAATGGTAACCCTTAGGCTATTTGCCCACGATGCAGAAACGCTGCATATTTTTTACGCTTCTCCCTGGCAGGAAAAAAGCATGCGGATTTTAAATGCGTTTTTCCCACCAGGTAGAAGCGTTTGTCAAGCGTTTTTGCATGCATTTCTGCATGCGGGGTTGTCAAGCGCTTGGAAAAGTGCTTGACAACTTTGTCACACTATATAAATCCATGCAACCGGCATGGATTTATATAGTGTGACCAAGTAATAGTTAAAAAAGAATAAGAATGGTAAAAAATAAATACCTTCCGATGGCCCCTCCGATGGTCTCCATAGCGATGCGTCCGGTGTGTTGCATCGGTCGCGGTGGTGTGAAGGACCTGCGTTGATGTCATTGAGTCATGTGACAGGTCACGCGACTGCCGACTTCAGCAGTCGCGTGACCTATCACATGACTAAATTACGTCATGGCAGGTCCTCACCACCGCAAGCCGTACAAGATACCGGATGCATGGCTGAGGAGGCCGGGGGACATCGGAAGGCAAGTATAATCTTTATTTTTTATTTTAAATTCTTTTTTTTACAGGTACTATGGTACCCGGGTCTGGAAGAGAGTCTCCTCTTCTCCAGACTCGGGTACCATCCGCACATCGAAACGCTTAATATCCGCATGTGTACGTGTAGTCAGTGCAAGTCAATGGCGGCAATTACGCTGCGTGTCCGCAAAATTAATGGACATGCTGCGTATTTTTCCGCAATGATAATCCAAAGCGGAAACTTCCGCAGCATGTGCATAGCACATGCGGATTATCATTGGGGACCACGGGGCACCTATTACCAAGCGTTTAAGCGTTTTCGCTGTGGAAATTCCGCGGCAAAAACGCTTGAAAAACGCATAGTGGGCATGCAGCCTTAGTTGGCAGTAAGGCCTGAGATGCTAATTTCGCAACGCTACTAATTGACAGCTGCAGTTCTGAGAATTACATGCACTCTAGGAGATGGATTGTACAGCAGCTGAAGCCAATTAGGTAAGATCAGGTAGCTGGGACTCTGCTTACACCAGGTGCTATACACACACATGTCCAGTAGTAACAACAGAGGAACTGCACAAAACTGAGTCCACAGGCATTATACATTAAGTTTCAGAACGTCATAATTCTGTACATGATATGCATGAAAGACAATCAAAGAAGAAATACTTGTTAGCAATAAATATCATTAACAGAAAAAAACACCATGATATCGACCTATATGTTATACTTCTAATAGTCTACTAAAATAAAAAGGAGACATCAGCCGCCCACATAGAACTTACATGACTCAATCATCAAGGACCCTAAACCCAGACTCATCACTGAACCTTTATATTGTGACCGCGGTCACGACTGCATGGACTATTAGGTCAATCGCTAGAATGACCATCAGGCTACGTTTACTCGATCAGTGTTTGGTCAGTATTTTACATCAGTATTTGTAAACCAAAACCAGATTTTGGCTTACAAATACTGATGTCATATACTGACCAAATACTAAACGTGTGAACGTGGTCTAAAAATAAATATGTGAATGCAGAGCTATTGAATCATGTATGTGCCTTTAGGCAATGTTTACACAGTGCTTTTTTGCAGCATTGTATCCTGCACAAAAAACAATGTTGGCAGGAAAAACGCTGCATACATTATGTGCTTTTTTTGATGCATTCATTTGAATAGATAAAAAATCCAGCAAAAACACTGAAAGAATTTAAACACTGTGGCTGTAAGATGAACGCATAGTAGCTCAAAAACGCAAAGAAGAAAAAACTGCAAATAAAATTTTAGAAATCACATTTATTTTGCTACTATTGTAAAATGCTGCATTTTTTCAAACACAAAGAAAGCATGGAAAAAGCAGAAAAAATGCTGTGTGAACAATCTTTCATTAGGATTCCAGGTGTCACAATACTGTTGTCTGATAACCCAGGACTAGGGGCTTCTACCCTGTCCCTAACGTTAGGGGCGCTCTAGCTATCTCTGCTCCCCAGGTTACTTCTGATGGTGAAGAGGCCAGGGCCACGTACCTTTCTTTACCCCTGAATCAACCCTTATCTGTCCCCTCCCCACCCAGGGAGGTGGGGAGGAATAGTGTATGAAAATACACAAACCAGATAAACAAGGAAAATACCAAACATACAAAATATGCACTCACAGACAACAGAGGGAAACACTGAAGGGATTAAGAGGGAAAACAAAAATAGAAGACAACAGCACTATGCACACAGCCAAAATACCAAGACACAGTCACAGTAAAACTCTACTTATACGTCTCTACCGAACAACGAATCCTCCACTCCTCACCAGGCAGTACAAGACTTAACCCTGGCAATCCAGATTGCCAGAGCAGAGACTATATAGGAAAGGGAAGTGGCTGATACTGCACAGCTGAGAACTTCCAAGAAGGAAGCTACAGAGACTCAAGGTTGAGCAGTTTAACTCCTGCACTGCTGAAAGAAGCCAGCACCATTTAATAAGACAGAGACGTGCTTCTATTAAATCCAGGAGTGTGTGAACTCAGATGCCGCGGTCTTCTGGCTCCTCTCTGTCGCGGTAAACCCGTGAAACCAGGTATGTTTGTTTTTTAAAGATGTGGTAGAAAACACATTAAAAAATTCATATAAACTGGCAGCGTTTCTTACACCAAAAATATTACTCCAGTCTATGACTGGAATAAAATTTCTGGCACGGTGAACAGAGGTGCCTCAGTAAATGTGACAAATTCAATAAGTGGTTTGTGCCTCTTAAGGAATTTGGCATATCTTATTCCTTCACTCCCCTCATTAAAGCTGGCATACAAAACACCAGTCTTAATGAATTGGGGCCTTTATATGAAATAGAGTACTATACTAAGCTATTACAAAACACAAAAAAATTAAAATACTGTAAACCAGAAAAATCAGGACAAAAGTACATCCTTTTTGGCTCTGCTTATTGAGTGCAGCCCTAGGCAGGGACGTAACTCCAATTGGTTCAGGGGTTGCAGTCTCACGCAGGCCATGGAGTCTAAGGGGCTCAAACCTCCTTTACGCCCATATGAGAAGACCAATACTATTACAGGCCCATGATTGCTAGGGGCCCTGTTGGAGATTTTGCATTGGGACCCCTGAACTTCAATTTATATCACTGGCCCTATGGATATATTTAGTGTGGTTGATAGCTTGTATGTAAAAAAAAAACTCCTAAGTGAAGACAACTAGCTTGATGTGAACATCACCTAATTTCTGAGCCCATCATCCACAAAATTAAGAGGCCATCTCAAATTGCAGCTGCCATGAGCAATAATCAATAGGAGCGTCTCATCCTGTCACCGTGTCACTTCTGGTACCCCTGCCAGCTGAACATAGTTCAGCTCTGCTTCATGGACACTTGTCATTTTGTGACCACATTAATATTTTTCCAGTAAATACTGTAGGAAGTTGGCACTTATATACCTGTGTGAATATCTGTTCTGACAATGATGAACTTCAGGGCAAACTCTGCAACCAGGAAGATTCAGAAGTTACTAATTAGTGCACAATATAGGAGACCTGCTTGTCAAATCTGTGTCCAGATGCTTTGTGGAGTGACCTTCCTAAACTCTTAGAACACTGAGTTGTCCAGTCATTTTTGTTTATCTACCATAAAAATAAGTAGATGAACAGATGACCTCAGACTGCACAGAATGCAGGACTCACTGCTACACAATGGTACACTGACAACAGCAGCCAGGGGGCCCATTTTATGACCTACCAGAGAAACCCACCGGGTATCTGCCAGATAAGGCAGATTATCAGTGTGGACCTGGTATAGGCTCAACTTGTTTCTTTTCTTGAGGTTTGTCTCACTACAGAGGTGACTAGATCGGAGTTACTGCACGGAGGTTCATGATTTCTGCACCGCCAGTACTGTTTATCATGGCTCATTCAGATATCCATACACACCTCGGAATGCAATGCACGTACTGGCCGCGGGTCTCCCGACTCAAGCATGAGCCTTCATATATTTCTATGAGGCTGTCATGCTCTGGTTGGCAGAGCCTCGGCAAGTCCATGCATTGCATTCTGAGATCAGACTGAGGTGCATGGATGTCTGAATGAGCCCTTACACAGATTACTCTAAGGCTATGTTCACACACGTGTTTTTTTCTGCTGCAAATCTGCTAACGTTTCTCTGGTAGGAAAACAGCTGAGTAAAAAATGCGCGTATTGGTTGTTTTTTTGCTGCGTATTTTTGTCCACCCATTACTTCCTATTGGTGAAAATACGCAGCAAAAACGCAGGTGCGTTTTCTGCTGCAGAAACGCTGAAAGCAGTGACATGCTCTATTTTCCAAATATGCAAACAAGGCAGAAAATATGCAGCAAACAAAAAGCAACATGTGTGAACAGAGAATTCTGGTTTCTCATAGACTTTGCTAGTACTGCTAGACGCAGCTGAAAATTTGCATGAAAATCTGCTGCAAAACACAACATGTGTGAACATAGCCTAAGGCTTCCATACACACAAAGCTAAAGTTGGCAGGATCAGCTAACAATGTGACGTGTATTGGGGCTTCCTGCCTCTCCCTTGATAACTGATGTCAGGGGAGAGAAGGATCCGGAGCATTGGAATTCCAGTAGTTGATCCTCTTGTTCTCTCTGAAGATAAGCTGCCACCAGAGGAGCTCGACACCTGCTCTCTAATAGAGAGCACAAGAATGTTTGGCTAAGCACTCCTGTATGATAGTTATGAGAGACCATTCCACTAAAGGATTGTTGGGATTGGGTGTTTATGGGCATTAAATGGTTTGTGTAGTGAAAACAAGTTACCACTGATCCAAAAGACAGGAGAAAACTTGGTGATCAATGAGTGTCCAACTCACACTGCTTGGAAAAATTGGGAAATACAATGGGGAATTACAGAATTAGGCCTCTTTCACACATCCGGATATTTCCGATATTGGAAAAAACAGTACTAGAGATATCAGTGTCCGTGTGTGTGATACGTGTGGCAGCCATGTGCCGCTTCAGTATCACAAGTATCAGCGCCTGGGAATCGGCGTACAGTGAGCGCTGTTCCCAAGTGTCGGGTGCTCAACACTGCCCTCATCATTGTCTCCTGCTTGCGCTGCGATCAGCGCTAGCAAGGGACAATGATGAGAGTAGTATTCCGCTCCCGCTGTGTCCTGGTGTAAAAATAAGAATCAAATTTAAAAAATCCTTATACTCACCTGTCAGAAGATGTCCCCCGCTGTAATCCATCTGACCGCTCACGCTGGGGAGAATGACTCGCTGAAGCGAGTGGGCCCTGGACCTCCGCTGAGCTCACTGAGTGGTGTCCTGTCACTCACTGAGCTCAGTGAAGGTTCGGAGCTCGCTCGCTGCAGTGAGTCATTCTCCCTGGCTCCTCGTTGTGAGCGATCAGGTGGATTACAGCGTGGGACACTTAGGACTAGTGAGTATAAGTTTTTTTTTTATTATTCTTATTTTAACACTTGCTGGACACAGCGGAGGCTGAATACTACTCTCATCATTGTCCCTTGCAAGCGCTGATCACAGCAAGCAGGGGACAATGATGAGGGCAGCTTTCAGCACCTGGCGCTTGGGAACAGCGCTAACGGTACACTGATTCCCAAACGCCGTTACGTGTCACACTGATGACACACATCATCACTGTGCATGTGTGCGGGAAGTTTTGCGGCCAGTGCTGCGAGTAAAAAAAGGACATGTCAGTGTGTTATGCCCAATGACACACGGCCCGAGGAAACACACTGACATGTGCACAGACCGATTCATTAAAATGGGTCTACGTGTGTCGGTGTCTCCAGTACGTGTGGAAATGGACACCACACGTACTGGAAAGACGGATGTCTGAAACGCGCCTTAAGAATTAGGTTGGATGTCTGACCATTGCTATGTGGCTGCCAGAAAAAAACAGCATCGCTGGAGAACCCCATAGGGTGTTAATGGAGGTCAGACTGAGCATGTGCACTGCTGCTCAATTCTACATGAAATAAAAGTGCTGCATTGTGCCGGATAGGATGAGCGATAAGGGGATGATCCGGTGAAAAAAAGTTCTCTCTACTAGTGAGAACCAGTACTGGTGGCAAAGTGGCAAATCAGGGATGTTCGTGGGCGGAGCCGATTTTTTGGCGCCAACAAGCCGGAACCCCGAACACGAATTTGAAATGCCGAACAAATTCGCTCAACACTACTCATAACAATGCTATCAAGCATGAGTAAAGATTAGTGTTGAGCAAGCATGCTCGACACTGCTCAGTACTCGCCCGAGCATCACGCTACTCGGGATGTTCGGCGAGCACCGAGCATTTCCGGGTTACTCGGGCAGGAGCTCGGGTCTCCGCCCTGCATGTTTGCCGCTCTTTACAGAGCCAATGAACATGCAGGGATTGCCAGCCAGTCACTGTAATGCCGCAGCCATGTTGTTTGTGGGCATTACAGTGATTGGCTGGCCGCACAGCGTCACCTCGAGTATTTAAAACCGGGCGCCGCCATCTTGGACACAGACGCTCCAGATCAGACGGTGTAGGGACAGCGCTGCTGAGCTAGGGAGCGATTTTTCCTGCGAAATAGTTAGTGTAGGATCTATAAAGGCTGCCAGAACAAACAGTCATTCTCAGGACTACTATCCATCCCAGATATCAGGTAGGCAGGCAGGCAGGCTGTATAGGAGACACAGTGGTTATACCAGTAAACACTGCATTACTGTCCTGTGTGCTCCTGTTTCTGAAATTGCTGGACTTAGCTGCAGGTCTCGGGGGCCAGTAAAAATCCTTTTTTTTCATCTAAATCCTCTTTTTTTTTTCCTCCTACACACTGTACAAATACCGGTCTTATTAACCTATTGGTGTCGCCCCCCCCCCCAAAAAAAAAAAAGTGTGTCTCTGATTTTTCAGACACAAATATATCTGTTGAAAAGAGTCTGGTATAGGCCACAGAAACAGAAGTGTGGTTTTGCAGTTCCACGGGTAAAATCTCTTTAGTACCCAGTTTTGGGCCTTTAGTATCTAAAAAAAACAGTTTGAGTGTGTCGCTCACTGTTCAGCCGTAAATCTATATATTTTAAAAAGTGTGGTATACACCAGTAAATTAAAACTGTGGTTTTGCTGTTCCACGGTAAAAAATCTCTCTTATCCTGTTTTTCGCTTTTTTTTTCCTTAAAAAAAAAAACAGTAGTGTCTCCTGAGTGTTCTGACACAAAAATATATCTGTTGAAAATAGTCTGGTGTACGCCTGACAAATCTTAATGTGGTTTTGCAGCTCTATGGGTAAAATCTCTGTAGTATCCAGTTTTGGGCCTTTGGTATCTAAAAAAAAAACAGCTTGAGTATGTCGCTCACTGTTCAGCCGCAGATCTATATATTTTAAAAAGTATGGTATACACCAATAAATTAAAACTGTGGTTTTGCTGTTCCACGATAAAAAAATCTCTATTATCCTGCTTTTCGCATTTTTTGCAGTAAAAAAAAACAGTAGTGTCTCCTGAGTGTTCTGACACAAAAATATATCTGTTGAAAATAGTCTGGTGTACGCCTGACAAATCCAAGTGTGGTTTTTCAGTTCTACGGGTAAAATCTCTGTAGTACCCAGTTTTGGGCCTTTGGTATCTAAAAAAAAAACAGTTTGAGTGTGTCGCTCACTGTTCAGCCGCAGATCTATATATTTTAAAAAGTGTGGTATACACCAGTAAACAATAACTGTGGTTTTGCCATTCCACGGTAAAAAATCTCTATTATTCAGGTTTTGGTATTTTTTCCGTAAGGAAAAACAGTAATAGTTTCTCCCTGATTGTTCTGATTGTTTAAAAGAGTCGGGTGTAGGCCAGAGAAATAGAACTGTGGTTTTCCTCTTCCACGGTTCTAATGTACTTTTTATTACCCTTTTTCCATTGATAGTGCGAGTGTAAGCTATTTTACTTCCTTTACAATGGGCAAGGCGCGTGGCAAGGGACGTGGAAGTCGACGTTCTGGTGATGGTGCATGCGGAGGACGGGCCGTGGCCAAGGTGAAAATGTGCCACAACCAACAGCCACATCTTCTCGCTCCCACTTCTTGACCGAATTACTAGGGAAGCACAGAACAACACCAATATTGCGAACTGATCAGTGTGAACAGGTTATTAATTGGATAGCAGATAATACTTCCAGTTACCTGGGCACCACCACCTCCGGTCTGTCTTCCACACGGTCAACTCTTAGTAGCCGTGAGTCTCGACCGCATACTCCTCCTCACCCTGATGCTCCTTCCTCCCACCATGCCGAGTGTCGTCAGACAGCAATTGATCCCACACTTGGACACTCTGAAGAGCTGTTCACTGGTCCATTTCCATATTTGTGCCTCTCGCCTGCTACGCTTGAAGTGCTGGAAGAGGAGATCCCATGTAGCGATGCCCAAATATTTGAACAGCCACGACCACAGGAAGTCGACGCTGGCAATTTGTCACAAGAGGTGGACGATGACGAGACACAATTGCCAGGAAGTGAGGAGGAGCATCGTAGTGCGCAAGTGGAAGTGGAGGAGGTGGTGGATGATCTAGTAACTGACCCAACATGGCAGGAGAACATGCAGAGTGAGGCCAGCAGCACACAGGGGGAGGGAAGCAGAGTACCCCAACAGGCAGGAAGAAGCAGTGTGGTGGCCGCAGACAGAAGGCAGGCAACCGTTCCCCGTAACACCAACACGAGGGACGTTGCCAGTACAAGCGGTAGGTCTTCCAGAGTCTGGAATTTTTTTAAAGACTCTGCTGATAACCCCGAAAAGGCCATTTGTACCACCTGCCATGCCAGCATCAGCAGGGGTGACAAAACTACCAGCCTGACCACCCCAGCATGATCAGGCACATGGCAGCAAAGCACCCGACTTTGTGGGGCGAAACCCAGGGTCCACGACAAGTGTCAGCGGGTGTCACCACTGCTTCTTCCGCTGTTGTGCATGCAATAGAACCCCCTGTTGTGTGTGCAAGACAGTCCCCTGTCCATACTGCATGTAAAGATGCCCCCTCCTCTCAGTCTTCACTTGTTATGGCAGTTTCTCTAGAAACAGCATCAACGTCCACGTCCACGTCCCACCGCAGCGTTCAATTGTCCATATCCCAGACCTTTGAACGAAAGCAGAAATTCGCAGCTAATGCCCCACAGGCCACAGTCCTAAATTTGCACATTTCATGACAGCTTGCATTGGAAATGCTGCCTTTTAGGCTGGTGGAGACAGAATCCTTCCGCAACCTTGTGGCGGTGGCCATCCCTCGGTACTCGGTCCCCAGCCGACACTATTTTGCCCGGTGTGCCATCCCCGCACTACACAAGCACGTGTCCCAAAACATCTGCCGTGCCCTCAACAACGCAGTTACTGGGAGAGTCCACCTGACAACGGACACGTGGACAAGTGCTTGTGGCCAGGGACGGTACATCTCCCTGATGGCACACTGGGTAAACATAGTGGAAGCCGGGACACAGTCGGACCTTGGGACGGAACACATCCTCCCCACACCGAGGATTGCGGGCCCTATGTCAGTCAGAGTTGCCCCCACAGTGTACAGCTCCTGCGCATCATCCTCCTCCTCCTCATGTTCAGCCTCCATCTCAGATATCACCACATCAGTTACAAGCTGGAAGCACTGCAGGCTGCCTCCGCCAAGCGGCAACAGGCTGTGCTGAAGCTCATAAGCTTAGGTGATAAACCTCACACTGCTTGTGAGTTGTGGACAGCTGTGAAAGAGCAGGCAGATCTGTGGCTGAGACCGCTGAACCTACATCCAGGCATGGTCGTGTGTGACAATGGCCGTAACCTGGTGGTGGCTCTGAGGCAAGATCACACATGTACCATGCCTGGCTCATGTGCTTAACCTCGTGGTTCAGCGGTTTCTTAAATCATACCCCACGTTGCCAGATCTGCTCGTGAAAGTACGCCGCCTGTCAGCTCATTTTCGCAAGTCGGCTACAGCTTCCTCCGCCCTTGCTGTGTTGCAGCAGCGTTTGCAGCTTCCGGCACACCGACTTGTGTGTGATGTCCCCACACGTTGGAACTCTACCCTCCACATGTTGCAAAGGATTTGTGAGCAGAAGAGAGCAGTTGTGGAGTACCAGCTGCAACAAGGCCGTCGATATTCAGGTCAGACTCCACACATAAGACCTCATGAGTGGACCTGGAAGTCTGACATATGTACCATCCTGACAAACTTTGAGGAGGCCACCAAGATGGTGAGTGGCGATGACGCCATCATTAGTGTCAGCATCCCACTTGTCTGTCTTTTGCAACGCTCTCTGCAGAGAATTAAAGAGGAGGCATTGCAGCCAGAGTATGATGAGATGGATCAAGAAGCCGTAGTGGGCGATTACACACAGCCCAGCCTCATCTCATCCCAACGTGCATTGGGGGACAATGAGGGAGAGGAGGATGAGGAGGAGGAGGAGGAAGAACAGGAGCTATTATCATGCGCTGTAGACGGTAGTACCTGTACAAGTATCATACCGTCGGTTCAGCATGGGTGGCCTGAGGACAGGGGGGAGGAGGAGGAGGAGGAGGAGGAGAGCATGGTCAGTCGTCATCTTGGTGAGGACACGGATATCTTGCCCGTTGCCAGTCTGGTACGCATGGCTGACTTTATGTTACGCTGCCTTAACGGTGACCCTCGCATTGTCAAAATGTTGGATGACAGTCATTACTGGTTGGTGACACTTGTAGACCCCCGCTACAAGGAGAACTTTCACTCTCTTCTTCCTGAGGTGGAGAGGTCTACAAAAATGGGCCAGTTAAATACTTGAAGAGAAAGAATACGACCATATCAACCCAAGGTTGTAATAAAAATTAACTTTTATTCATAAATAGTATAAAAAGTTACTACATAGTCAATATAGGGCACAGTACAGAAATACGAAAAGACATATAACATGTAGAAAAAACCGTCTCACTGGGCCAGTACCAGAAGGCCCTTGCTGCAGAACTGTTAAAAAAATTCCCATCTAAACAAGCTAGCGGCAGAGGTCACAGTTCATTGACCAACCAAAGCGTACCAGCGAGAGAGAGGCAACTCCAATCCAGCAGAGGCAGGGGAACACTGTCAACGTTCTGGGACAGTTTTCTCAGACCCTCCCTTCGGACAGACCCTGATGCGCGGGGTACTCTCACAAGGAGTGGAAAGTTTCAAAAGATGGTGAGGGAGTACCTTGCTGACCGTGCCAGCATCCTCCGTGATTCCTCTTGGCCTTGTAATTATTGGGTATCCAAGCTGGACACTTGGAATGAACTCGCTCTGTACGCCTTGGAGGTCCTGGCCTGCCCTGCCGCTAGCGTGTTATCGGAGCGTGTTTTTAGTGCCGCTGGGGGAATTATAACTGTCCGTCCTTATTTTTGTCAGCTTTTGCTTGGAAGGCATAAGCAAAGACTGTGGGAGACCCACTCCCCAATAATGGGAATAATAAGATGCTGTACTGTATGGCTCTTGTAAGGGGCATTAAAATCGTCTTGTTATACCACTCTAACCTCCACGTCTCTTGTAAGGGGTATTAAAAGCGTCTTGTTATACCACTCTGACCTCCATGTCTCTTGTAAGGGGCATTAAAAGCATCTTGTTATACCACTCTGACCTCCACGTCTCTTGGAAGGGGCATTAAAAGCGTCTTGTTATACCACTTTGACCTCCACGTCTCTTGTAAGGGGCATTAAAAGCGTCTTGTTATACCACTCTGACCTCCACGTCTCTTGTAAGGGGCATTAAAAGCGTCTTGTTATACCACTCTGACCTCCACGTCTCTTGTAAGGGGCATTAAAAGCGTCTTGTTATACCACTCTGACCTCCACATCTCTTGTAAGGGGCATTAAAAGCGTCTTGTTATACCACTCTGACCTCCACGTCTCTTGTAAGGGACATTAAAGCGTCTTGTTATACCACTCTGACCTCCACGTCTCTTGTAAGAGGCATTAAAACCATCTTGTTAAGCTACTGGGACCTCCACGAGTCTACGAACGGGCATTGCATTTCCTCCTAATTTTTGGAAGCTTTTGCTTGGAAGGCATAAGCAAATACTATGGGAGACCCACTCCCCAATAATGGGACTTATGTTTGTAATATGCTGTACTGCATGGCTCTTGTAAGGGGCATTGCAAATTGCTCCTTCCTAATTTTTGGAAGCTTTTGCTTGGAAGGCATAAGCAAATACTATGGGAGACCCACTCCCCAATAATGGGAATAACATGCTGTACTGCATGGCTCTTGTAAGGGGCATTGCAAGTTGCTCCATCTTAATTTTGGGAAGCTTTTGCTTGGAAGGCATAAGCAAATACTATGGGGGACCTACTCCCCAATAATGGGACTTATGCTTGTAATATGCTGAACTGCATGGCTCTTGTAAGGGGCATTGCAAGTTGCTCCTTCCTAATTTTTGGAAGCTTTTGCTTGGAAGGCATAAGCAAATACTATGGAAGACCCACTCCCCAATAATGGGAATAATATTTATAAGATGCTGTACTGTATGGCTCTTGTAAGGGGCATCAAAAGCGTCTTGTTAAGCTACTGTGACCTCCACGTCTGTTCCAAAGGGCATTCAAACCGTCTTGTTAAGCTACTGGGACCTCCACGTCTTTTCCGAGGGGCATTAAAACCATCTTGTTAAGCTACTGTGACCTCCACGTCTCTTCAAAGGGGCATTAAAAGCGTCTTCTTAAGCCACTCTGAACTCCACAGCTCTTCCAAGGGGCATTGAAATGTTGTTTTTAATTACCTCTAACCTCCACGACTCTTCCAACGGGCATTGCATTTCCTCCTAATTTTAGTCAGCTTTTGCTTTTCAATGCAAAGGCAAAAACTAAGGGAGACCCACTCCCCAATAATGGGTAGAAGGTTTTTAGTACGCTGTAATCCACGTCTGTTTCAAGGAGCATTGCAGTTCCTCATAATTTTTGGAAAGCCTTCCATTCACTGCTTAGGCTAACAGTGTACAGGAGACCCAGTTGCTATAAATGGAAAAAACGGTTTAGTTAAGGCACTCTGACCTCCATGTCATCTCCAAGGGGCATTGGAGTGCCTCAAAATTTTTGGTAGGCATTGCACTCACTGTATGCCCTATAACTGCTCCTTTTGTTACAGAAACAATCCTACAAGACATATGTGATTGGCTGGCCTGATATTGATGTGAATGGTCCCTGTTCTTCCTGCTCTTTCTCCTTTGCCACTACCTCATCCATCATTTATCACCTGAAGCTTTGTTTTAACGGGAGTCATAGAACTGGAATAGTAGCAGGAAAACATCCAGCAATCCTGGGAGGAGGTAGGATATGCGCCAAAACGCTGACCACCTCAGGCCTAGCCGCTACTACAAACATGCGCTTGCATTCCAAGAAAACAAAGCAGATGCTAACTTGTATCATCATTATCATGGTCCTCACCTTGGCACTCTCAACTCCCCTGATGGAGAAGCCAGAGCCCACCAGAGGAGTTTGGTTCTCTGGTGGGCTCGTCCAATGCTGTCCTAAAGCAGGCCGGGCTAAGAAAAGTGTGTGGGGGGATGTTCCGCAGAGAAATCGGGGCGGCTGGGGACCGTTTATGGACACCCGGCCGCACCCTGGCGTCTGGGGACCGAGTGTGGACACCCGGCCGCCGGGCCGGGCGGCTGGGGACTGAGTATGGATTCCAGGCCGCCAACACAGCCATGACGTGGTGGCCAGATTACGCCACCACATGCCTAAAAGGCCCAATTTCAAGTGCAAGCAAGCAGTATGGTATTGCAGCCTGGGGGTGGGTGGGTGGCAGGCTGCATACTTGCGCTTGCATTGCAAGGAATGGGAGAGGTACAATTGAACACTGCCCTGGGACAAGGACTTGAACGGGGATAGTTGCAAGTCTGCAACGACAGGTGCAGGGTGGGAGGCATCTTCGCATGTACCATGAACAGGGGTCTGGCATGCACACACTACAGCGGAATAGGCTGTCCTTCCCACTGTTTTGGTATACGCGCTTAATCTTATGTATAAGGCACACCGGGACAAATAGGGGCGGCTGGGGACTGAGTATGGATACCTCGCTGCCGAAGCAGCCATGAGGTAGTGGCCAGCCTCCTCCAAACTAAAAGGCCCCATTTCAAGTGCAAGCTAGCAGTATGGCATTGCTGCCTGGGGGTGGGTGGGTGGCAGGCTGCACACTTATGCTTGCATTAAAAGAAAACAAAGCAGATGCTAACTTCTATCATCATCATCATGCTCCTCACCTTGGCACTCTCAACTCCCCTGATGGAGAAGCCAGGGCCCACCAGAGGAGTATGGTATTGCAGCCTGGGGGTGGGTGGGCGGCTGGCTGCATATTTGCGCTTGCATTGCAAGGAATGGGGGAGGTACAATTGAACAGTGCCCTGGGCACGGGGATATTTGCAAGTCTGCATCTTCTGATGCGGCCAGGATCACTTCTGATGGGCACACTTTTAGGCAGTGACCTGGGTGTCAGAGATGCTTCCAGGGGTCTTCCCCATGCTGTTCCCATGTCTTTTCAGCACTGTATGCATGTGTCACACTGCACATGGCCAGATAAGGTTGTAAAATGTTAAAATTACATTTCCCGGTGAATGCATTTGTCACGGTTGAAAGCAATACAAAAGTGCAAAAACGCATAAAAAATGCTACTTGTGAAAATAGCCCAAGGTGTGGAGGAGTATTTTTTTGGGGGGGTTATTTATTTTACCTTATACACAAGTCTTCTTTACCCTGGAAAGGAAGTTCCTTAACATATTTCACAGGAAAGCAGTTTCAGTTTCGTTTTTGAACGTTTTATTGTGAGCCCGTAAAAGTGGCTTAATACCTCTGACCACGTTGTTGACAGCAGTGACCTGGGGGTCAGAAATGCTTCCTGGGGCGATCCCCATGCTGTCCCCATGTCATTTGAGCACTGTCACTATCGTTTTGGGCACCTGTTAGGCTTTTAAAAGACTGCCGGGGGTGCCGCGCCAAAAATGCTCGGGTCTCCCATAGACTAACATTGGGCTCATTGCTCGGGTCGAGCACCCGAGTATCACGGCGAGCTCGGCCCGAGCTTCGAGCACCCGAGCATTTTAGTGCTCGCTCAACACTAGTAAAGATACTATTGATGAGATAAAACAGTATTTTGTATCCACATACTCTAGATTTGAGTTACTGCAAATTATGTCCTCCTCCTTGACTAAAAATACTCTTCAAAATTTGTAAGAGGCGCAATTTTAACGCTCTGTAAAATATGTAAGGTGACTTCTGCCAGATTCTGTCCTATGGAACAGCAGCAGCACAAGCAGTCAGACCCTCAGCGAAAAGCAACTTTACCAAAATGCCTCATTACAAACAAAAAAAATCTGTCAAAAAATGTTTGGCCCCACATATGACCTGGACGGCTAACCAGGCTGTTTGGCCACATGGAAAGCCAAGTCACATAATCAAGTATGTTTTTGTTTGTTTTTTAACCCCTTCATGACCGGGCCATTTTCAGTTTTAGTTTTTTGCTCCCCTTCTTCCCAGAGCCATAACTTTTTTATTTTTTGGTCATTATGGCCGTGTGAGGGCTTATTTTTTGCAGGTCAAGTTGTACTTTTGGTTTAACCATATTGTGCACTGGAAAACGGGAAAAAAATTCCAAGTGCGGTGAAATTGCAAAAAAAGTGAAATTCCGAAGTGTTTTTTTACCATGTTCACTAAATGCTAAAACTGACCTGCAATTATGATTCTCCAGGTCATTGCGAGTTTGTAGATGCCATGTAGAGGTTCTTTTTTATTTAAGTGGTGAAAAAAAAATCCAAAGTTTGTAAAAAATAAAAAAATGGCGCCATTTTCCGAGACCCGTTGTGTCTCACTTTTTTGTGATCTGGGGCCGGGGAAGGACTTATTTTTTGCGCACCGACCTGACGTTTTTACTGATTCCATTTTCGGGTAGATCCGATGTTTTGATCGCTCGTTATTGAATTTTATTGCAATGTTGCGACGACCAAAAAAACTTAACTCTGGCGTTTTGATTTTTTTTCTTGTTTCGCCATTTACCGATCAGATTAATTCTTTTTATATATTGATAGATCGGGCGATTCTGAATGCGACGATACCAAATATGTATATTTAATTTTTTGTTTGTTTTATTTTGAATGGGGCGAAAGGGGAGTGATTTAAACTTTTTTTTTTAAAACATTTTTTTTTTACATTTTGCATGTTTCAATAGAAGCTGCAATTTTCTGATTGCCTCTGCTATACACAGGCGATGATCAGATCGCCTGTGTGTAGCAGAAATGCTCACTTGCGGTCTGCGCTCATAGCAATCTGGTAATGACAACCGCAGGGGTCTCCTGCAGACCCCGGGTTGTCATGCCAACCCATCGACGACCCGCGGTCATGTAACACGGGCGGCGATGGGTGGCATTAGTGACGTACTTCCCGTAAGCGCAAGTTAAATGCCGCTGTCAGAGATTGACATTTAACTAGTTAACAGCTGCGGGTGGATCGCGACTCCACCTGCAGCTATTAGGGGCACATGATAGCTGTACAGATCAGTTGACATGTGTCTTTAAAGGTGCGCCCGACATGTGTCTTAATAGTACGGCACATGTCGGAAAGGGGTTAAAGGTTGCTGCTGAAGACAAAAGAAATTATCGGTGGTATCTGAAGGATTTAGTGCTGCTCTACATGTGAGGACTTTGCTGCAGATCGTTTCTCCAACAAATCACAGTGTGTGAACACGATCTGATACAGATCCACCTGCAGTTTCTCTTCACTAATATCACACCAAGATTTATAATTCTAGAAATGAAAATTCAGCCCATAGTTCTCAAACAGTTTTATTAAAACACCTAGAATTATTTATATAACAAAAAGGAGACAGATATAAATATATTTATACATACAACAGTAGAACAATGAACTTTACAAAACACTATGTAGAATAAAGCCAAGTTGGACATTAGGGCGAGTCCCCAGCGCTTTAGTTGTAAAAATTGTTGAAAAATGTGATTTCTGTATTTACCATAAAATTCCTTCTGGTTGAATACATTATCAGACACAAGAGCGTGAGTATACGCCCTGCCACTCGTGGGCATTTCACCTTGTAACCCCGAGATATACCAGGGTCAGGGAGGTGGTGTCCATGTGAGCCAACCAGATCTCCCTGAAGGAGAGATGTCCCCCCCCAAGCTGAAATGACCACAGGAGGCGGCCTGTGTGGCTCCCAGCATGATGATGTTGTGCCTGTAAAAAATGAAAATGGGCTCAGGAGGGCGCATATTACTACCAGAAAAGATTCAGGAGCTGTGAAACTACGCGGTGTCCCCAAATGGCAATGGTGACAGAAGGCACCTAGGTCTTCTGTCTGGATGTTTGCCGAGGAAAGGAATAGTCCAAGGATAGGAGAAAACAGACAGCAAGGGAGCCCGCAGCAATGCCAACACCGGCAGGAGCCCAGGAAAATAAACACTGTAAAAACTGCTTGAGGGGACACAAATCCCACTCTCCAACCCCCATTACCCACTGACTGCCAAGCTGGGTGGGGGAGGTTGAGTATCATGGTACCCTATAGGCAGAACAAAATTTGCAATCTAGTTGCGATAAAAGCCTTATTTTGAGAGACTACCAGGCAACTCAGCACCCTTGGAGCAGAAGCCAGTGGAGGTTTATTGAACGATCTGAAGACGGACTTGCCCACCCGGAGCCCGCTGGTGCATACCATTTCAGCTCGAGTGTTTGGTTAAAGGGAGAATTACAGTATTGGCTAACATTCATATGAATAAAGCTGTGGCCGACTCCATCCACAAAAGAAGTTCCATGGTGTCAGTGTTTCTTTCTTTAAAGGGGGAGTTTATGTTTATCTGCTACATGTGTTCATATCAACAGTCTAATGGACCACAGACAGTATAGGGTCGGGGTCCTGGACTGGGGATATTTGTCAGTGATTTTAGTTTGGGATCTGTCCTCCCCCTTTATTTTCATCCCTTAAGCAGGTCAGCAATTTGAGGGGATAATCTCAGCCGTGCCTTTCAGCTTATCCACAAGGGTGGGGCTTTTTTTGTAGGGCAGAAGCTAATCCCTGATTTGCCTAAGCAGCTGCTCTCCCTATATGGATTTGTGTTTCCCTCACTCCTCCTGCTCTGCCCCACCCCTCCTTTTGTAGTGGTAAACGCCGAGGACAGTGGAAAGGATGGGGGGGGGGCAGACGTGGGATAGGGGGATGAAATAGACACGGGAAAGAGGGGGGGAACAGACACGGGAAAGAGGGGGGGAACAGACACGGGAAAGAGGGGGGGAAACAGACACGGGAAAGAGGGGGGGACAGACACGGGAAAGAGGGGGGAACAGACACAGGAAAGAGGGGGGGACAGACACGGGAAAGAGGGGGGGACAGACACGGGAAAGAGGGGGGGACAGACACGGGAAAGGGGGGGAAACAGACACGGGAAAGAGGGGGGAAACAGACACGGGAAATAGGGGGGAAACAGACACGGGAAAGAGGGGGGGAAACAGACACGGGAAAGGGGGGGGACACACAGGAAAGAGGGGGGAAACAGACACGGGAAAGATGGGGGGAACAGACTCGGGAAAGGGGTGGGAAACAGACACAGTAAAGGGGTGGGAAACAGACATTGGAAAGGAAGGGAAACAAACAGGAAAGGAAGGGAAACACATGGGAAAGGAAGGGAAACAGACACTGGAAAGGAAGGGAAACAGACACGGGAAAGGGGGAGAACAGACATAGGACCCCCAGCACCACGTAAGTAACGGTGCCTCCTCCTTCCCCACACAGACCCCTAGCACGCTGCCACACTCAAGTATCAGCACCCCCTCTTCCCCACGTAGATCACAAGCAAGCAGCCCCACACAAATAACAGGACCCCTCCTTCCCCACTCAGACCCTAAGCACGCAGTCTCAGGCGAAAACCAGCACCCACTCCTTCCCCACGCAGAGTCCAAGCCCCATGCAATTAACAGCACCCCCTCCTTCCCAACGCAGACCCCAGCACACAGCCCCACGCAAGTAACAGCACCCCCTCCTTCCTCACACAGACCCCCAGCACGCTGCCCCATGCATGTAACAGGACCTTCTCCTTCCCCACGCAGACCCCCAGCACGCAGCCCCATGCGAGTAACAGCACCCTCTCTTTCATCACGTACACCACCAGCACGCAGCCCCACACAAGTAACAGGACCCTCTCCTTCCCCACGCAGACCTCCAGCACGTAGCCTCACGTGAGTACTAGCAACCCCTCCTTTCCCACATAGACCCCCAGCACACATCCCCACGTGAGTACCAGCACCCACTCTTTTCCCACGCAGACCCCAAGCCGCATGCAAATAACAGCACCCCCTCTTTCCCCATGTAGACCCCCATCATGCAGCCCCATGCGAGTACCAGCACCCCCTCCTTTCCCGCGCAGAGTCCCATCACGCAGCCCACGCAAGTAACAGCACCCCCTCCTGTCCCACGCAGGCCCTCAGCGCGCAGGCCCATGCAAGTAAGAAGACCCCTTTTTTCCCACGCAGACCCCCAGCCCCCAGCACACAGCCCCATGCAAGTAATAGGACCCTCTCCATCCCCTTGCAGACCCCAAGCACACAGCCCCATGCAAGTAACAGCACCCCCTCATTCCCCACGCAGAACCCCAGCATGTAGCTGCAGGCGAATACCAGCACCCCTCCTTCCTTACGCAGACCACCAAGCAGGTAGCCCCATGCAAGTAACAGGGCCCCTTTTTTCCCCATGCAGACCCCCAAAATCAGCCCCATGTAAGTAACATCTGACATGCAGAAGTAGTGCTGTTGCTTTAAAAGCATTCAGCAGTTTTAGAAGGAACACAAGCACATGAGACAGGAAGTGTTGTGCTCCAGTAGCATCCAGCAACTAGAGGGGTTAACACAGTCACAGGAGAAGGGGAGTGTTTTAGCAGAGCCCCAGGGGGATTGTGGGGAAGTGGTTTACTGTCTGGCTGGAGCGGAAGAGAAAGGTGGTGTGTGTTCTGTATCTCATAGAAGCGCCCCTTCAAGTGAAAAGGATTCAAGTCAGGAGTGAAGCTAAGCACAGGTCAGGTAGAGTTCCTGAACTAACAGTGCAGAGTATTGTAAGGCAGAAAGATAAGGACTGGAAGAAATGGTGTCACAGGGATCAACTCCCTCAGCAAGCCCCCCCCCCTCCAATATCTCACTGTGCTGTAAAGAATGCTGTGTTCATTAATGTGCTTTTGCATTAGAACTGTGCTGTCCTGTACTACTGGGAAGACTGCGAACTGATCTGCTGCTAAGGAAACTGTACTGTTTGTCACTGGAGCCTGTTGCTCATAAGACTTAACTTGCACTGACTGCGCGGCTTCTTATTTAATGATACTCTTCTAACGTTTATGAGGACTCTTGTCAAGTGTGTCTGGTCAGCAAGTGAAACAACCTGTCTGTGTCTGAGGGTCAATACCCCTGTGTGCCTGAGAGAAGCTGCAGCACATGGTCTATGGTTGCCCTGAGTAACGGTTCCCCCAGTTTTCCAAATAATTCATATAACCTGACTCGCCCCTATCTGAACCTAGCGGCATGAGTGTAATATTGGTGGCCCGTACGGGGAATTCTGAGACAATTAGCGTGTAGAGGGAGAAGAGGAAAAGTGTCTGGAAAAACACAGCAGCACAGCACCTCAACTAAACTCTGCTACACCAGTTAAAGAAAAACTCACTAGCAGCAATGGATGTGGAAATACAAATGGACAGAATTAGTGAGCTGCTTATTCAGTTAACCTGTGAAGAATTGAGAACAGTAGCAGAACATATAAAGATGTCAGTAGAACAGATTTCCAAAGCACACAACCGCAGGCAACTGTTAGCTGCCATTAATGCAAAAATGGATGAGCTGGGGGAAAAAGAAGCTGAAGACGTCATGGGGACATTCCTCCAGGAACTAACGCAGTTTCTAACCAGGTTGAAGTTGGAGGATGGAGGGGCGGCACCAATTACCAAAAGCAGGAATCTCCACCCACAGACTGAATTACAGCAATTGAAAGAACAATTCAAAGCCCCAACAGCCCTGCAGGAATCGACCAAATCCTCTGAACGGGTAATAGACTCGGACAGGACCTTTAACCTGCTCGGGTTAGATAAATCAGGGAGACAGTCCTCTCTAACACCACAAATCACCGTAAGGAAAGAATTCAAGATCCTGGGACAGATTGGAGAATGTGAACAAAAAGAGAGACTGTCTTATATGAACTTGTTGCACCAGATCGATGCAGGCTTACAGAAAGGCTACCAGCCAGATGAGATCGTTGAGAGGGTGGTGAAAACGATCAGCCCAGGACTGAATCTCCGTAGTATGCTAGAAATGAAAAGTCAATTGACCTTGCTACAGCTGAAGATGATTTTAAAAGGGCACTATAAAGAAGAGAGTACTTCAGAATTGTTCCACCGACTCATTAACCTGTCACAGAAAAATAATGAATCACCCCAAAATTTCTTGTTCAGAGCAATTGAACCGAAGGATATACTGTTGCTTGCATCCAGAGATGTAGAAGCGGAAGAGAAGTCTGATGCTGGACTAGTCCAGAAGAAGTTCTTGAGATCATTGGAAACGGGATTAATCAGCAAAGATATCAAGTTGCAGCTGAAACAGTACCTAGAAGATCCTGGCATTTTGGACGAAGTCCTAATTGAAAAAATGAATGAGGCCGCTAGTTTGGAGTCAGAGAGCGAACAGAAGTTAAAGAAAGGCTCTGCTCCTAAAATCACCAAAATGAGTCAGCTGAAGTTGGAGACCCCCGGTGGCCAGTCCGAAGATCATCATAGAGACCCTCCAGTGCCACCTCCGAGAGGGAACCTTAAATCACCAACAAAAGAGAGGCCTGCCAGCGCTGACTGGGAGGAAGTAATAGGAGAACTGCAAGCCGAGTTGATTGAGGTGAAAAAGTTGATTTGTTCCAGGCCAGAACCGGTATCCTTCAGACCCAGGAGGGGGTTCCAAAACAGAAGATATCCGGCTTCTGAAGCATGCCATTCATCAAATCAGAGTACCGTTGGGTGTCCACTATCTAAGATGTGGTGAGGAAGGACGTTATGCCAAGGAATGCCAATGGTTACAGTTGTTTGGGTTAAAAGACAGGAGGTTACCAGTGTGGGGCGACTGGTAACCGCGACATGGAGGATGCCCCAGAAGCAAATCCAAATCTCACCAAACCCCAGAACGGCACATGAGGTAAAACGGCTGCGTCAGTACTATCCCCAAGTGTGTTCCCGTCTACAACAGCTGCAAAGAAGACAGGGGCATCAGTTACTTAATGCCCAGTGCGGAGGTCAAATGATGTACTCCTGGGAGGAGGATTCCTCGGTCAGTAAAGATAGCCTCATCAGCCTAATTGGTGAAAGGTGCTTTATACAGTGCCAGCTAGATGGACTCCTAGTAAAAGCACTGTGAGATACAGGAGCCCAAGCGAGCCTTTTAAATGAAGAATGGAGAAGGTGCTACCTGCCACACACTTGCCTTCGGTCACTAAAAGAACTCTTGGGACCAGTGGAACTCCACGGCAAAGCCGTCAACCAGACTAAAATCCTTTTCATAGGCTGGATGGAAGTGACTTTCCAACTCAGGGCCACAAAGAACAGCAACACCATCGAGCTTTTGGTACCTTTTCTCGTGACCAGTGATCAGAATGTGGCAGAGGATCCTATCCTGGGTTATAATGTAATCAATCAGGTCATCACGAAACACAAGACAGGGGCGTTAGTGGTGGATGCATCGCCACATCGCTCGCCATACCCAACTCCATGGTGGAAAAAGTGATTCATAGAGTAAAAAAAGCACAGAATACAATGGAACTAAAGGAAGTCAAGGTAGGCTTGCGCCCAACCATCATCCCTGCAAACCAAATGGTGGGGGTGAGGTGTGGAGTCCGGGTAGAACCGGGAAGAAAAGTCCAGAAAAGACTGTTAGTGCCAAAAGACTCCTCAGAACTTCCGGAAGGCCTAGTTCAAGGTGAGACTGTGCTTACGATTTCTACTGGTGGGTTTGCTCGAGTGACAGTACCTGTGATGAATACTACGAAACCCGAAATTAGACTGGATCCAAAGACTGTGTTAGATCACATCGAAACCCTTAAAACGGTATATCCAGCCAGTGTGAGACCAGCCCAGGGGTCTACAGTGAATTCAGTCTCCCCACCAAGGAACTGGAGTTGCCCAGGGGAGGAAATTGCAAGACCCACCTCAGGGTCCTGGTATCCCCCAGTATCCCTGGAACACTTGTGTGCTGAAGATTTAGCGATAGCAAAACAGATGCTGAGAGAAGAGTGTCATGCATTCTCAAAAGATGACTCTGATATAGGCTGTATCCCGTCGTTGCAATTGAAAATCAATTTGAAAGACACGACCCCAGTAACCAGAAGTTACATGTCTGTGCCGAAACCATTACACCGTGAAGTGAAAGAATATTTACAAAATCTCATCAACAGAGGTTGGGTCCAAGAGTCAGTCGTCTTATTCCTCTCCTATTGTCTGTGTTAGGAAGAAGGACGATACGTTGAGATTCTGCTGTGATTACTGGGAACTAAACTGAAAGTCAGTACCTGATCGACACCCGATACCAAAGATCCAAGATATGCTGGATAGCCTATCAGGAAGTACCTGGTTCTCTGTCCTCTATCAGGGTAAGGCATGCCACCAAGGGTTTGTTGAAGAGTCCAGTAGACACTTGACAGCATTCATCACACCGTGAAGATTATATGAGTTGATCCGCATACCGTTTGGGCTCAGTTCAGCTCCAGCCGAATTCCAGAGGAGCATGGAGACATGTTTAGAAGGATTGAGGGATGATATCTGCCAGCCGTACTTGGATGACAATGTGGTACACAGCAAAACCATCCGGGAGCATGTTGAACACGTGAGGCCCGTATTAAAACGGTATCAACAACATGGAGTTGAGTTGACCCCAAAGAAATGTGAACTGTTCAAAAGGCAAGTCCGATTTCTAGGGAAAATTGTGTTCGGAGAAGGATATACCATGAACCCAGCAGAAATCGCTCCAGTACTGGCCTTAAAAGACAAGCGGCCCTCTACTGTCGGGGAGTTGAGGCAGATATTAGGATTCCTCTCCTACTATCGTACATACATTCGGAACTTCTCCAGGATTGCCCCACTATACCCCCTCTTGGGGGGGGACGACAGAGACGACAACACCCACGGAGAAAAAGAAGAATACGGGTAGGACCAGGCTTAAAAAAAACAATGCCCATTCTCTGGACAGCAGATCACCAGGAGGTATTAGAAGAACTAGTAGATTACCTGGTAAAACCACCCATCTTGGGATATCGTGATTTCAATTTACCATTTGTTCTTCATTGTGACACTTCTCAAGTTGGACTGAGAGCTTCCCTGTACCAGCATCAAGATGGAAAATTGAGGGTCATCAGTTATGTTTCTAGAACACTGACAGACGCCCAGAAGAATTACCATCCACATTCCGGAAAATTTGAGTTCCTGGCATTGAAATGGGCTATTTGTGAACGATTTAGAGATTATCTCTACTGCAGCAAAGAGTTTGAGGTATACACTGACAACAACCCTTTGACCTACAGTGCTGGCCAAAAGTATTGGCACCCCTGCAATTCTGTCAGATAATACTCAGTTTCTTCCTGAAAATGATTGCAATCACAAATTCTTTGGTATTATTCTGTTCATTTAATTTGTCTTCAATGAAAAAAAACACAAAAAGAATTGTCCTAAAGCCAAATTGGATATAATTCCACATCAAACCTAAAAAAGGGGGTGGACAAAAGTATTGGCACCCTTTGAAAAATCATGTGATGCTTCTCTAATTCGTGTAATTAACAGCACCTGTAACTTACCTGTGGCACCTAACAGGTGTTGGCAATAACTAAATCACACTTGCAGCCAGTTAACATGGATTAAAGTTGACTCAACCTCTGTCCTGTGTCCTTGTGTGTACCACATTGAGCATGGAGAAAAGAAAGAAGACCAAAGAACTGTCTGAGGACTTGAGAAACCAAATCGTGAGGAAGCATGAGCAATCTCAAGGTTACAAGTCCATCTCCAAAGAACTGAATGTTCCTGCGTCTTCCGTGCGCAGTGTCATCAAGAAGTTTAAAGCCCAGGGCACTGTGGCTAACCCCCCTAGATGTGGACGGAAAAAAAAATTGACGAGAGATTTCAACGCAAGATTGTGCGGATGGTGGATAAAGAACCTCGACTAACATCCAAACAAGTTCAAGCTGCCCTGCAGTCCTAGGGTACAACAGTGTCAACCCGTACTATCCGTCGACGTCTGAATGAAAAGTGACTGTATGGTAGGATACCCAGGAAGACCCTACTTCTTACCCCGAGACATAAAAAAGCCAGGCTGGAGTTTGCCAAAACTTACCTGAGAAAGCCTAAAACGTTTTGGAAGAATGTTCTCTGGTCAGATGAGACAAAAGTAGAGCTTTTTGGGAAAAAGCATCAACATAGAGTGTACAGGAAAAAAAAAGAGGCATTCAAAGAAAAGAACACGGTCCCTACAGTCAAACATGGCGGAGGTTCCCTCATGTTTTGGGGTTGCTTTGCTGCCTCTGGCATTGGACTGCTTGACCGTGTGCATGGCATTATGAAGTCTGAAGACTACCAACAAATTTCGCAGCATAATGTAGGGCCCAGTGTGAGAAAACTGGGTCTCCCTCAGAGGTCATGGGTCTTCCAGCAGACAATGACCCAAAACACACTTCCAAAAGCACTATAAAATGGTTTGCGAGAAAGCACAGGAGACTTCTAAGGTGGCCAGCAATGAGTCCAGACCTGAATCCCATAGAACACCTGTGGAGAGATCTCAAAATGGCAGTTTGGAGAAGGCACCCTTCAAATATCAGGGACCGGGAGCAGTTTGCCAAAGAAGAATGGTCTACAATTCCAGCAGAGCATTGTAAGAAACTCATTGATGGTTACCGGAAGCGGTTGTTCGCAGTTATTTTGGCTAAAGGTTGTGCAACCAAGTATTAGGCTGAGGGTGCCAATACTTTTGTCCAGCCCTTTTTTGGAGTTTTGTGTGAAATGATCAATGATTTGATTTTTGCTTCATTCTCTTTTGTGTTTTTTTCCTTGCAAGCAAATTAAATGAAGAGAATAATACCAAAGTATTTGTGATTGAAATCATTTTCAGGAAGAAACTGAGTACTATCTGACAGAATTGCAAGGGTGTCAATACTTTTGGCCAGCACTGTATGTCCTTACTATAGCCAAACTGAATGCAATGGGTCACTGAACTAGCTGACTTCAATTTCAGCATCAAGTACAGGCCAGGAAAATGCAATGCGGATGCAAGAATGCCACTAGAGCCTGAGGAGTTCATGCAAGAATGCTCAGAGGAAGTCAGTCTGGAAGCAATTGAGAGCACTACCCAAGCAGTACAAGCTTATCAGGAGGAAGACACACCATTGTGGTGTCCGTTGACGGTGGAAACCACCATAAAAGCGAGAGAACAAGATCACCCCCAGTCTATTCAACAACTACCAAAAGGGAAAATCCGTAGAGCACAATGGGAAGATCAGATAATTGGTAGAATACTACTTTATGTGGACCAAAATCGGTTTCCAAGTAAACAGGAGAGAGACAAGGAGTCACCAGCAGTATCTGTTTTAGTTAAAGAATGGACAAAGCTCTACCTCAGTGAAGACTGTATCCTGTATTGTAAAGGAGGACAAAACTGGCAGTTGGTACTACCCAGAATATTCCGTAGGTTGGTCTTCAAAGAACTCCATGAAAACATGGGACATCTGGGAGTGGAAAGGACAACAAATTTGATCCATGAACGTTTATTCTGGTCGTACATGCAGAAAGATATTGAGAGGTACGTGACCAGGGAGTGTGGGTGTCTGAAAGATTAAACCTCCTAACACATCAACCCGGGCACCTATGGGCAACATCCAAACTACGTATCCATTTGAGATGGTCTCAATAGACTTTCTACGTCTCGAGACGTGCAAGGGTGGTTACGAATACATCTTGGTGGTGATGTACCATTTCACTCGATTTGCTCAAGCATATGCCACCACCAATAAATCGGGTTGAACAGCAGCAGAGAAGATTTTCAATGATTTTGCTTTCAAGTTTGGGTGACCCTATGAAGTTACCCCACAGCCAAGGAAGAGAATTTGAGAACCATCTCTTTGCCAAGGTAGGAAAGTACTGTAGAATTCAGAGATCCCACACAATGCCCTATCACCCAGAGGGTAATGGAAACAGGAACGTTTTAACCGGACATTATTGTTGAAGTTGCGCACTTTATCAGCTGATGAGAAGAAAGACTGGAAGAGTTCTCTGTCAAAAGTGGTACATGCCTATAACTGTATAAAGAGCGATGCAACGGGTTAATCACCCTTTTTTCTATTGTATGGACGATCGCCAAGACTGCCAATCTACATCATGTTCGATACACCAGTGTCAGAGACTTACAGAACATATCGGAAGTACGTTCGGAAATGGAAGGAATGGATGACAGAGGCATACAACATAGCGTCCAAAGTGGTTATGCAAGGATAGAGCAAGAGTAAGGAGTACTTTGATCGAAAATGTTATGAAGCAGAATTGGCACTGGGAAGCCGGCTGCTAGTCAAGAACGTACGTGAGAAAGGCGGTCCAGGAAAACTTTGTTCGTACTGGGAAGACAAGGTGTATGTGGTTGTAAGGAGGCAAGCTGATGACAGCCCAGTGTATGAAATCCGATTGGAAACAGGAGACAAGAAAACCAGAATAGTCCATCGGAATTTACTACTACCCTGTGATTATCTCCCACCACAACAAGACTTCCCAGAAGTAGACCGACATCGTCTGAGATCGACTAAGGGACCACCACAAACTGAAGCTACGGAGGTGGATAGTGACCTTGAAAGTTCCGATGGAGAAGAACACACCGTTGTATTTCTCGGACCGGCAAGGAGAGAGATGTACTAGCCTCAGGAGAGGGAACTAAGTCCTGAGGCTCCAGAGTTCATACCAAGGAGTATAGATGAATTCCAATTCAGATCTGATGATCGAACAATGGCCCCTGAAGATACCGATCGACACTTAGGAGGAGCAGAATTACCAGACTGAACCTAGCAGCATGCGTGTAACAATCAGATCCCTTCCTTCCCCACGTAGACCCTAAGCACTGAGCCCCAGGCGAATACCAGGACCCCGTCCTTCCCCGCGCAGACCCCAAGCAAGTAACAGGACACCCTTCTTCCCCACGTGGACCCCAAGCATGCAGCCCCATGCAAGTCACAGGACCCCCTCCTTCCCCATGCAGACTTCCAGCATGCAGCCCCATGCAAGTAACAGGATCCCCTCCTTTCCCACGCAGGCCCATGCAAGTAACAAGACCCCCTCCTTCCCCACGCAGACCCCCAGCATGCAGCCCTATACAAGTAACAGCATTCCCCTAGCATGCAGCCCCATACAAACAATATGATCCACAGCACAAAGCCCCACGCAAGTAACAGCACCTCCTCCTTCCCCACACCTACAAAATCCCCCTTTTCACTGTGCAGCCTCCATGCAGGAACATCCACTTATCTGCGCCTCCAAAACCCCTCAGTTCCTCAGTGTCATCTCTCCACAGCCTCAGCACCAGAACGCGGCTTCCTGGCATCAGGTTTGCAATGGAGAAAGAGGCCCCGTCCCATCCGGTGATATTAAATCGCATGGACATGACGTCAGCAGAGGTCCTTTAGACCACTTGGATTTAGTCTCTACCTCTGGATCAGGCGAGGGTTGTGGCTATATTCCAGTACGGTAAAGGGCCTGATCCTTCTGTCCACTAGGCTTCAGCTATCTCACACAGAGCCGGTTCGTTTCTAGTGGGCAGAGGGACTAGGCCCTTTCTCTATATAAGAGGGCTAGATCCTAGTGGGCAGAAGGACTAGGCCCTTTCTCTATATAAGAGGGCTAGATCCTAGTGGGCAGAGGGACAAAGCCCTTTCTCTATATAAGAGGGCTAGATCCTAGTGAGCAGAAGGACCAGGCCCTTTCTCTGTATAAGAGTGCTAGATCCTAGTGGCCAGAGGGACCAGGCCTTTCCCTATATAAGGGTGCTAGATCCTAGTGGACAGAGGGACCAGGCCCTTTCTCTATGTAAGAGGGCTAGATTCTAGTGGGCAGAGGGACCAGGCCCTTTCTCTATATAAGAGTGCTAGATCCTTGTGGCCAGAGGGATCTGGCCCTTTCTCTATATAAGAGTGCTAAATCCTAGTGGGCAGAGGGGCCAGGCCCTTTATCTATATGAGTGCCAAATCTTAGTGGGCAGCGGGACCAGGCCTTTTCTCTATATAAGGCTGCTAAATCCTAGTCGGCAGAGGGGCCAGGCCCTTTATCTATGTAAGACTGCTAGATTCTAGTGAGCAGAGGGACCAGGCCCCTTCTTGATACAAGAGTACTAGATCCTAGTGGACAGAGGGACTAGGTCCTTACTTGATACAAGAGTGGTAGATCCTAGTGGGCAGAGGGACCAGGCCCTTTTCCCTATATAAGAGTGCTAGATCCTAGTGGGCAGAGGGACCAGGCCCTTTGTCTATATAAGAGTGCTAGATCCTAGTGGGCAGAGGGACCAGACCCTTTCTCTATATAAGAGTGCTACATCCTAGTGGGCAGAGGGACCAGGCCCTTTATCTATGTAAAGAAAAACTAAAGACAAGCAAAATACCCAAATAACTGGAAGTAAATGGATAAATCGCACAGTGCAAAAAAAAATATAAATAAGAAAGGGTATTTAGTTAACATAATTTTGATCAAAATAATGTAAAAGCCATCCCGCCACGTCACGGCAACCCTTATGGGACAGTTCTAACTCTAATATTAAAACCTTACCATTTGTCAAGTGACATACATATGGATAAGGGCAGAAAGACTGAACTCCTAGTTGAAGCATAGACCTGAGAGGCAGAATGAACCTTTCAGCTCAGACAAAGGGCGGCCACACCCTTATATGCACTGAAGCACACTAAACTACAAAGAAAAAATCTGGGAGTCTGAATTGAAACGTAAATTGATGTGCATGCAAAATGTAAATCCATACAGAGGAAGTGATGTAACCTCCATGTGAAAGTGAGGCTCGGAGGATATGCCTAATCGCGCGTGCGCGATTTGCGATTCAGCTAAGACGCGATAGACGGAGCAGCTGACAATGTTAACGCTAAATGTGTTCCACAAGCGTTCCATACAAAGGAAGTGACTTCACCTCCATGTAAAAGGTTTGGACAATATGCCTAATAGCGCATGCGCGATTTACGCTTCAGCTAGGAAGCCATAGAATAAGGCTAGGTATATGTGTATGATATGTTCATTACAGATGTAAAGTAAAAACGAAAAATAAAGAAATTAATAAAATCTATAAAAAACAGAAATAATAGAAATAATAAAAAAAGGGGAAAATCCAGAAAAACCTTAAGTAGGTAGATGACAGATGCCTCATAGATCCCTATGGTGCCTGAAACTAATAAACAATGAAAAAAAGGAAAAAATTTAGTACAAGTGTCAATTCGGTTGAAAAAACATATTTTATATTGTGCACTTCAATATAAAATGCTATATACAATACGTGTCATGCTTATCAATATCACCAGGAATATACCACCCCAAATATAAAAGGAAAAGAAGGTCCTAATATAAAATTTCATATTCACGATTGAGGCCATAAGGTTCCAAGGTATTGAGGCGAAAAATCCAAAAAGCTTCTCTTTCTTTTAATATTAATATCCTATTTCCACCCCACCTTAAATGTGGTATTGTCTCAATAATCTGAAAACGAAGTTGAGAGACATTATGTCCAGCCGGCACAAAATGAGCAGGAATAGGAAGAACTGTTTTTTTACATCTTATAGTAGATTTATGTTGGGATATACGGTTTCAGATATGTTGGGTGGTCTCACGAAAGAAGAATCGCAAGTATGAAACCCATGAATAAAAAATTTCTCGTCTGACCTGGGGTGAGTAAAATGATCACCCTTGATGATATTAGAACACTGTGGACAGTGTAAACAAGGAAAAGTCCCCTTTCTGGGGGTTGCCAAAAAAGTCTGGGGATCAACCCGTGTCTTTGAGCCAATATTGGCTCTAACCAATCGATTCCTGAGATTCGATGCCCTCTTGTGACAAATCAAGGGAGGTGACATAAATTCTGGAATATCTGGATAAGATCTACCAAGTAATGACCAATGATTCCGAATTATTAGATGAAATAAATGTATGAAAGGATGATATGTATTTACAAGAGCTACCCTGGGACCCGGACACTGTCTTGTCTGACGAAACAGTCGTAGATATGACAATGCATGATCCGGATATCCTCTATGTTTCAATTTTAACCTCATTTCTTCCAACCTAGACTTCCGTGTATCGTCATCACTCACTATACGACCCACACTACATTGCTGTGAAAATGGTAATGCCTCCTTAATATGACGAGGATGACTACTAGAAAAAAGAAGTAAACTATTTCGGTCTGTTGGTTTAATATATACTGTAGATCAGTGGATATAGATCCACCCGTATTAAGTATGATTTCCGTGCCTAAGAAATTAATATGATTTTCGTCAAAGTGGACGGTGAATTTTATTTCAGAAGTACTGTTATTAATGTCCTCAACAAAATTGAGTAATGATTCTGAGTCAACGTTCCAAATCAAGAAGACATCATCTATGTATCTTTTCCAGAGTAATTGATGTCTCTGGAAAAGTACATTGCTGTAGACAAAGGAAGACTCAAATTGGGCCATAAAAATATTAGCGTAAGGGGGGGCTACATTAGAGCCCATCGCGGTCCCGGTGTTCTGAATGTAAAATTTATCTTCAAACAGGAAGAAGTTCTTGGTTAATACAAAGGTAAGTAATGTCAAGCAAAAATTCATTTCAGACTCGGAAAAATTATTTTTATCCAAAAAGGAACGAACCGCTGATATACCCTTCTGATGATTAATACTAGTATAAAGATTGTTAACATCTAGTGTAACTAGTAAACAATGGGGACGTATATGGCCCATATTCTTTAAGCATTTCAAAAAGTGAGATGTATCTTTAAGAAAAGAGGGTATACTAGGAATAAGTGGTGTCAAAATTTTTTCAAGGGTCACTGCCAATGGCGAAAGTAATGAATTAGTCGAGGCTACGATAGGACGGCCAGGAGGGTTATTGAGATTCTTGTGAACTTTGGGAAGAATATAAAAGACTGGAGTTATGGGATGAGTGTTAATAAGAAAATCACCCAGCTTTTTATCAATAATCCCCTGACTCTTAAAGCCATCCACCATCTTATAAATTTCCTCAGAAATCTCATTTGTTGGATCTTTACCCAAAGGAGTGTAAGTTGTTGCATTATTCAATTGTGAGAACTGTGAGAAAACTTCAGCCATATACAAAGATTTATCCATAACGACAATTGATCCTCCCTTATCAGCAGGTTTAACTATAATCTTTTTGTTATTACTCAAATCATGTAGGGCTCGTTTTTCCTCCAACGTACAATTATGTTGAATTCTATGTTTACCTTTTTTGATATCATCCAGGAGGGCCGTCGAATCTCAGGAATCGATTGGTTAGAGCCGATATTGGCTCAAAGACACGGGTTGATCCCCAGAATTTTTTGGCAACCCCCAGAAACGGGACTTTTCCTTGTTTACACTGTCCACAGTGTTCGAATATCATCAAGGGTGATCATTTTACTCACCCCAGGTCAGGCGAAAAATTTTTATTCATGGGTTTCTTACTTGCGATTCTTCTTTCGCAGTATATTTGATTAAATGCCCTTGCAGTCTCGGATATGTTGGTGAGACCACCCAACATATCCGAGACCGTATATCCCAACATAAATCTACTATAAGATGTTAAAAAACAGTTCTTCCTATTCCTGCTAATTTTGTGTCGGCTGGACATAATGTCTCTCAACTTCGTTTTCAGAATATTGAGACAATACCACATTTAAGGTGGGGTGGAAATAGGATATTAAAATTAAAAGAAAGAGAAGCTTTTAGGATTTTTCGTCTCAATACCTTGGAACTTTATGGCCTCAATCGTGAATATGACATTTTATATTAGGACCTTCTTTTCCTTTTATATTTTGGGTGGCATATTCCTGGTGATATTGATAAGCATGACACGTATTGTATATAGCATTTTGTATTGCTGTGCACAATATAAAATATGGTTTTTCAATATACTGTATTCTGACCGAATTGACACTTGTACTAAATTTTTTCCTTTTTTTCATTTTTTTCTTTGTTTCAGGCACCATAGGGATCTATGAGGCTTCTGTTATCTACCTACTTAAGGTTTTTCTGGATTTTCCCTTTTTTTTAAATTATTTCTATTATTTATGGTTTTTATACATTTTATTAATTTCTTTATTTTTCGTTTTTACTTTACATCTGTAATGAACATATCATACACATATACCTAGCCTTATTCTATGGCTTCCTAGCTGAAACGTAAATCGGGCATGCGCTATTAGGCATATTGTCCAAACCTTACTTTTACATGGAGGTGACATCACTTCCTTTGTATGGAACGCTTGTGGAACGCATTTAGCGTTAACATTGTCAGCTGCTCCGTCTAACACGTCCTAGCTGAAACGCAAATCGCACACGCGCGATTAGGCATATCCTCCAAGCCTCACTTTCACATGGAGGTGACATCACTTCCTCTGTATGGAACGCTTGTGGAACGCATTTAGCGCTAGCATCGTCAGCTGCTTCTTCCTTTCCACTCACTTGCGCGTGCATTTAATAGCTGCCAGACTGATGTCTTCTCACAGACAGGCATGCTCTGCATGCAGTAACAATACCACATGTTTTTGAGCACCGAGCATTAACCCAGGTAATTATTTATTTATTTGTCTGCTGTTTTCTTTTTGTTTTTTTCTTTGATTTTTTTCTTGCTCTCTGATATTTTCTTGACTCTGGCACTGATTCACTATGATAGATTATGTCATTTATTTGGGACTTTATGTAGGTAGATACTTTTACCCATGATCTCAGGCTTCCTGATTAATGTGATCTCTGATATATATTTTTTTCTATTTTTGTTTTTTAGTTTCTACGAGGTCATACTGTCTGCTTCGTATTGGTTAAACATATTGTTTATCAATATGCTAATGAGTTTGTTTTATATATATTTATATTAATTTTTGCATATATTTATGACCTTACATTTGAATGTCTCTTTAGATAACCTTGATAAAGGCAATAGCCAAAACTTTGGATGGATTTTACTGTCTTCTATTTTTGGGTCGCTCTGAATAAAATTTCTTTTTGACATCACACTAGTGTTCTTACATCTGAAGCACCTGGCGGAGGTATTTGAAGCATTGTCCCAGTATGGGATGAAACTAAAACCTTCTAAATGCCACTTGCTCAAGCAGAAGGTTCAGTACCTGGGACACGTAGTCAGCTCAGAGGGAGTAGCGCCAGACCCGGAGAAGGTCACTGCCATCCAGAAGTGGCCTGAACCGAGAAGCATCAAAGAGGTACGGCAATTCCTGGGACTGGTGGGGTACTAAAGGAGGTTCATAAAGGACTATGCCAAAAAGGTAGCACCTCTACAAGACCTCCTGGTAGGACAGTCCAAAAGAGGAAAGAGTCCCCCATTCCAGTGGGGCAAAGAGCAGACTGAGTCCTTTGCATCAATGAAGGAAGTCCTAACCGGTGAAGAAATCCTGGCTTACCCTGACTACAGCCAGCCTTTTCTGCTGTACACCGACGTCAGCAACGAGGGACTGGGAGCTGTGTTGTCCCAGAAGCAAAATGGCAGAGAAAAGGTAATTGCGTATGCCAGTAGGAAGCTTCGCCCTACTGAGAGGAACCCGGAGAGTTAAAGTTCCTACAAGCTGGAGTTCCTGGCCTTGGTCTGGGCTATCACTGAAAGGTTCAAGCATTACCTAGCCTCAACGAAATTCACAGCCTTTACTGACAATAATCCCTTGACACACCTGGAGACAGCCGGGTTGGGAGCCATGGAACAGCTTTGGGTGGCCAGACTGTCGAATTATCAGTTCACCATCAAGTATCGGGCAGGTCACAAGAACACCAATGCTGATGCCCTGTCAAGGATGCCTCACCAGTCAGACACCGAGGATGAAGTGGATGACTTAGAAGAAGTTGAATTACCTGCTTCCCACCGAAGCGGAGTGGTCCACGAGCAACACGCCACCAGAAGACGTCATGGAAGGACGCTGAATCCTCTACCCCACCACAGTTGGAAGGAGACTCAAGACAGTGACCCGGTTGTCAGCCTCATCAAAAGACTGATCACCCAGGAAGGTTCTCACCTGGAGAAGGATGCTCCCCCACAAGCCAAACACCTGTGGAATGAAAGAAGCCGGCTGTTCATCTGCAGAGAGAAGCTGTGCAGAAGATATGTAAACCCCAAGACCCATGAAATGGTGTGGCAGATTTTGTACCCAGGACAGATATCCAGATGGTGTTAGAGGCCTACCACGATCAAGCAGGTCACTTTGGCTGGAAGAAGCTGGAAACCCTGCTGTAGGACCGGTTCTATTGGGTTGGAATGAGGAGTTCCATAGAGAGGTGGTGCTGGAATTGTGGGCCCTGTAGCCTCAGAATGAAAGACTATGGCAGCCAGAAAGCACCGTTGCAGTCCATCAAAACAACCCAGCCCCTGGAGATTGTCGCTCTGGATCACGTCAAGCTGTCAGCCAGCAGGTCAGGCTATTCCTATGCACTGACCATGGTGAATCATTATTCCCGGTTCCTGGTGTTAGCCCCTGTCAAGGACCTGACAGCAGAAACTGCAGCAAGAACGTTCCAAGCATACTTCTGCAGGTCCCATGGATACCCGGACAAAGTGCTGACGGATCAAGGCCCTGCCTTTGAAGCCGAGCTGTTTAAAGAATTCTGTCATCTGTATGGGTGCAAGAAGATCCGGATTACGCCGTATCACCCTCAGACCAATGGTTTTTGTGAGAAAATGAACAACATCGTCATAGACCTGCTGAAAACCTTACCCTTGGAAGAAAGGAACTAGTGGCCATCCAAACTACCTGACCTGGTAGATCTGTACAATCACATACCTGTGAGTTCTACTAATTGTACCCCAGCGTACCTCATGAGAGCAAGACCCGGAAAGTTGCCAATGGACCTGGAACTCGGAGTGGTAGAACCTGAAGCAGATATGTCTACTGAAGACTGGGATACAAATCGGCAAGAGCAGTACAGGAGAGTACAGGTCTGTGTCGAAGACAGTCTGAACAGAGTAAGGGAAAGACATGAAGAACAGTACAATAAACATGCACCAGCAGAACCCTTGGCACCTGGAGAGATAGTGCTAAAGCGGAAGAGAAGAGGTCACAAGCTCGATAACCAGTGGGAAAGAGAGCCCTACACAGTGTTGAACTCCAAATTTGACAACAGTAAAACCTGGCTGATTAGCAAAGATGGACGTAAAACGACCGCAACAGTCTCAATAGACCGCTTGAAAGTGTGCCCAGGTCTACTGAAGACAATGGAGGAAGAAGTACCTCCTATAGCACCGGAAGAACCCAAGGAAGATGTGCTTCACACAGTTCTAGGAGATTTCCCTGTGGACTGTCCTCAACTTGATGGAGCAGTTATTATACCCGTAATACACTTCTATCAGCCACAAGAAGAACCTGTGAGCGCTCTGGAAGAACCTGCTCAGGAACAGGAAGAGTCCCCAGTAAGAGGAGGATCAACCGTTGAAGCAGTGCCTGAAGGCCCAGTAATCAGTGCACTTGCCAGTCCCATAGAGAGATTAAGGCAGTTTTATAATCTACCAGCACGTACACCTGATAGGTTAACAGAGAGTGCATGCACAGACACTAGTAACACCCAAGTGCTACGAAGGTCCATACGCAGTACACAAGGACAAATCCCTGCCAGGTTTAGGGAATAAGCACGAAGTGCCTACATTATAAATAGTTACCCAGTTGGGTATTTCCTACTATTGTTTACTGTATAAACTGAAAATAATGTGTGCATTTAGTTACCCGTAAGGGTATAAAGACTTGTAGGCTGAGGACTGTGAGCAGCCAAAAACTGTTCTTGTAAATAGTTGCACTCATCAAAAGTGCCCCCTTATTTGACCACTGAACAAAAACCCCTTTGGCGTGGCCAAAGACGTGGTCCAACACCTGGATCACTTATGCCCTGTAGTCACACCCAGGGCCCACATTGAGGGTTTTCAGGCGGGTCCCTCATGTTACCCTTGTTACACCATCATCTGTGAAATGGACACCTGGTTACGGGACTTACTGTAACTTTATTGTTGTTATTGTTATTATAATTATTGTTATTGTTGTAACCTGTTACGAAATGCTTCAGTCCAGGAGTACTGAATTGTACTAGGGGGGAATGTGGCACCCTGCTACAACAGGTACCACAGGACCCAAAAGGGTGCATGGACGGACTTCTCCACAAGAGGCCCTCATTACATACAAACACCTCCACCCTTCCACCTCATAACACCAGAGGGAGCCCATTAGGGATATATATATGGAGGGTGGAGCCAGGCAGTCAGAAGTTAGTCTCAGTCTGAGAGAAAGCGTGCTGACACTGAGAGCAGCGAAGATGCAGCACGTCTGCCGCTGTATTGAGGGCCCTGAGTGTGGCCGAAGGAAAAGAGGAGAGGAGTTGAGGGGGCAGAAGAGCATCATAGGCTCACTCCGAGTATACAAACCGGACACCGGGTCCGCGCCTACAGGGACCTTTATACCCAGTAGGGATCACCGCAATACCAGGAGGACTACAAGTCCCTGGCAGACTTGAAGCTAAACCCATTACAGGACTAGGAAACATGAAGGCCCCGGCGCCCAGGGATAGTGGTTGCCAGCAGAAGATCCTACTACCAAGCGACAGGTGAAGGAACAGCACGACACATAAGCTAGGCCCAGTTGCAGGCTGGCCAGGAGCTTAGAGAGAGGGAGATACGGACCAGGAGGCCTTATACCCGCTCACTGGGGAGAAGTCCTGAATTGCACCCTTCTTACCGAGTACCCTGGACCGTACCTGACATCCGCACCAGTAAAGGTATTGAAGCGAATCCCCTGTCTCTGTCAGTTACTCCTGCTGCGCCACCCCGCCTGCACTACAAGCCCCAGCATCACCACCCACCATCAAACTCTGCACTGCCCTGAGGCCCGCTCCACCTGTGGGGAGCTGTTCCATCCTAGTTGCCCTATCACCTGCCTCAGAAGTCTGCAGCAGCGCTGGTACAAATTACCAGAAACCACAGGTGGCGTCACGAACAAACTAAAAATACCATATAAACTTTCCCCTTTATGTTGACCGCCCTGGGCCATGGACCGGGCCAGCCACTGTGACATATTCCCCCGAGCATCCATAGGCCCGGACACCGAGTACCCCACTGCCCTGGGGGCGCGTCAACTGCTCATCTTGAATTTAACGAGCAGGGATCACAATGCCCCATCATGGCCGGCTCCACCACGCCCACCTTATTGTTTCTGGGAAAAGACGGCGTGAAAATGGCAAAAGTTGCAAAATTTTTGTGCAGCCTTGCACTGTGCTAATATTTTGCAACTTTTCCAATCTTTTTATGACAGAATTCTGGCAGAAAAGCTTGGATGAATCGGTAACTAAATCTGTACTGAAATTAGGTTGCAATTGCCTAATGGCACAGACTTATGTTCTGTCATCACAAAACACACTCCAATGCCCCCCCCCTTTTTCTTTATTGGAGAGGACAGCACTGTCTAACCTTCCAGCTGCTGTGGGAATTGGTCTCACTGAATACAGATGTAAGGTTTTCTCAACAATGCTATGTCTTTCAGCAGTAAGAAAGGTATAAGCGACTACCCTGCATTGGCATAGGCTAGAGGGCTGCCATCAGGAATTTCAGGGCCCCATACTGGCAAAAATTTCTGGGCCCTTTGAGACTCAGCCCAGGCTCCACCACAGCTCCGTGTCCACCCCTTGAACCTTCCACAGTCCCACTGCCCACTCTTGGAAAAACTCCACTTCTTCACCACGTCCTCCTCACCATTAACACTTCCCATCGAACACCATATCATATACTTAGCCATCAGCTTTCGTTTTGGCCGAAAGATTTTTTAAGCCTACCACCACGACAAGGTAGACTCTTTTTGCACGGCCCTACTCTACTCTAAACTATTAAACATTTCTTAAAATATCCAATACTCTTTTCTTCGGTATATTTTTTATTTATTTTTCTTTAAATGAATGAGTCATACATTTTTTAAACTAATTGAAACCAGATTGTGATCATTTTTTTTATAATCTGTATTTCCGATTGCAGATTATTGTATTCTGCTTTCTATACATTTATGGAATCTGTTCTCTTGCCTGTTTGGAGATATGGACATTGGAAACATCTGGGAACCCCCATTGATTACAATAACGGGGCCCCTGTAAATCTCAACACTCCCTGAAATGAGCAGCTGATCGGGCATGCGTGCTGCCGCACGATGGTAAGGGCCAGCTCACTCGGCAGCTTTTCAAGGAAAAGTTGGTGTGGACAGGTCCTTTCTCGGCACAGCTGCAGCTAAAACCCGTTGTTCCGCAATCCTCATCACTGTCTACCACAGAGATGAATAGAAGGCATGAAGGAAGAGGGCGACGTGGATATGAGAATAGTTCCACTGCTCAAAAAAGTGCATTGTGCTACATTCAGTCACACAAGCATATCATATAAGATCAATCTCATTTGCCCTTTCATGCAGCAGACAGTTTTAACTGTTTTCACTTTCATTTTTCCTCACTGTCTGCCAATAGCCTTAAGCTTTTTTCTTTTTCTGCCGATATAACCAAATGTTATAATACTGTTCATTAACTGTTTTATGAATCTATAAATGTAAGCGTAAAGCTGAAAAAAAGATTGGAATACCTTTCATGAAGTGTTTGAAGAAGACAAGATTCCAGTTGTGTAGGTAGGAGGAATTTTATATGCAGTGGAGAAGGAATTGATATATATTTTTTATTTAATTATTTTCCACAATTTTTACAATACCATTTACAAGTCTTACCAACTACGAAAACAATTGTTACTAAAAGGGTGATAAGAGAGAACAAGACATGAAAACAAAACAAAAGCAACCCATTATTTTACCTTTTTCTATGATTTCATTTATATTTAAGACTTCCAACTACGATTCCCATCTATATATATAATCGTCTTATCCCGTCTGTCTGTCTGTCTTTCTGTCTGTCTGTCCAGGAAATCCCGCGTCGCTCATTGGTCCGCCAGCGGCCAATCAGCGCCGCGGGATTTCTGAAAAAAGATGGCGGCCGTTAGCGGCTCATCTGCGGGACGGAGCTCAGCGGCGATGCAGCCGGGAGATGACCGCCGGCGACGCTGACCTCCGTGCGGCTAGGGTGTCAAGGGAGGACCGGGGAGCGGCGCTGCGGGTCGGGATACTTCTGCTGCGAACGCCCGCTCATGTCCCGGGTTCTCGCAGCGGAAGTAGCCATACAGGCAGCAGCGCTGACCTCCATGCAGCTAGCGTGTCAAGGGAGGACCAGGGAGCGGCGCTGCGGGGCGGGATACTTCTGCTGTGAACGCCCGCTCATGTCCCGGGTTCTCGCAGCGGAAGTAGCCGCACAGGCAGCGGCGCTCCCCGGTCCTCATCAATACGATTCTGCTCCCCGGTCCTCACCAATACAATTCGATGATTGGTCGCGATCTCTCGCCGCGACCAATCACTGATCTTGGCCCAAAAGTTAAACACCGCTGTGCTGATTGGTCGCGGCCGCTGCCCGCGACCAATCACCGATTTGGGCGCCACATTTAAACACTGCTGTGATGATTGGTCGTGGACGCTGCAAGCGACCAATCACCGATTTGGGCGCCACATTTAAATAGCGCCCGCGACCAATCACCGATCTTGCAGACACATTTAAACACCGCTGTGCTGATTGGTCGCAGACGCTATTTAAATGTGGCGCCCAAATCGGTAATTGGTCGCGGGCAGCGTCGGCGACCAATCAACACAGCGGTGTTTAAATGTCTCTGCAAGATCAGTGATTGGTCGCGGGTGCTATTTAAATGTGGCGCACAAATCGGTGATTGGTCGCGATCTTCGGCCGCGACCAATCACTGATCTTGCCGCAAAAGTTAAACACCGCTGTGCTGATTGGTCGCGACCAATCAGCACAGCGGTGTTTAAATGTGGCGCCAAGATCGGTGATTGGTCGCGGCCGATATTTAAATGTGGCGCCCAAATCGGTGATTGGTCGCGGGCAGCGCCCGCGACCAATCAGCGATTTTGAACACAAATGTCCGAACCTTAGTAACACCATGCGGCTACTGTTGGGAGATCAGCGGTTAGGGTGTCAAGGGAGGACCAGGGAGCGGCGCTGCGGGTCGGGATACTTCTGCTGCGAGCAGTCGCTCATGTCCCGGCTTCTCACAGCGGAAGTAGCCGCACAGGCAGCGGCGCTCCCCGGTCCTCACCAATACGATTCCGCTTCCCGGTCCTCACCAATACGATTCGCTGATTGGTCGCGGTCTCCGCACCCGACCAATCAGTGATCTTGGCGCAAAATTTAAACACCGCTGTGCTGATTGGTCATGGCTGCTGTCCGCGACCAATCAGCATTATTGGCGCCAAATTTAAACCCCGCTCTGCTGATTAGTCGCGACCGCCGGCCGCAACCAATCAACATTATTGGCGCCAAATTTAAACACCGCTGTGCTGATTGGTCGCGTTTGCTGCCCGCGACCAATCAGCTTTATTGGCGCCAAATTTAAACCCCGCTCTGCTGATTAGTCGCGACCGCTGGCTGTGAACAATCTGCGATATAGCCGCCAAATTTTAACACCGCTTTGGTGATTGGTCACGGTTGCCGGCCTCGACCAATCAGCGATTTTGGCGCCAAATTTAAACACCACTCTGCTGATTGCGCCCGGTCGGCCGCATACATATTCTAGAATACCCGATGCATTAGAATCGGGCCACCATCTAGTACTTTCATAAACATACCCAGTTTCTTCCATGTTACATATTGTACATATTGTATTTTTTCTCTCTTACCAGTATTTGGTAATTGAAGAGTCTATTGTTCCAATGCTAACCACAAGCAGAAATCAAAGTCTTTAAAATACACTTTTGTGTCACATGAATGGATCTGATGATTCCCATCCTTCTGTGATACCCAAGAGAAGTCAGGTTCACATATCCAGAATGCAAGTCATCAGTCCCATCTCAATCTTTACTTCATATACTTTATTTTCCCAATTATTTCAGATCGCTAGCATCTAGGTTTTGGGCAATTCCACATTACAAAAATGTATGGATTAAGATAACTCCTAGTACATGCTGGGGATTCCCTGATAGATGTAGCAAAGCCAGGTAGGCGAGTGTTAAGTCATAGTGTAAACAGGTAAGCAGATGCAATGGCAAAGAAGATGAAGACTCAGTGGTAACCAGAACCAAGTGATTATTCATTTACAGCAAACAATTTAGGTGAACAGAAATGAAATGTCCAAGGCCATGTGCACATAGTGCGTTTTTTTCCACTCAGATTTGTTAGCAAAGTGAATGAGAAACCTGAAGTGTCATTCACACATTGCATTTTTTTGACTTGCAGATTTGGTGAAGAAAATAATCTGCAGCATGTCAATTCTCTGTGCATTTTTGCTAGCGGTTTTCACCCATTGACTTCAATTAAGTCAGTCAACAACTCAGGTCTAAAAATGATTGCGGATTTGCTGCTTTTGTGACTGAAAAAGCAAGAGAGAGAGACACCAGCCTGACATGGGTCATTGGTTAAACAGTGAAAACCCATAATATACATTTCATTTACCTTCCACTGTTCCTGCTTACTTTCAATAAATGGAGATTTTTTTTTCAACTAGCTTAATTTGTGTCTAAAAACACATGCAAAAAATGCAACAAAAACGCATCAAAACCTCACCAAAACCGAACGTTTTTGAGGTGGCATTTCCCTGCCAAGAGGTGCAGAAATGGTGCAGAAAGTTATGCTCACAAAATACTCAATGTGTGCACATACCCTAAAGGTTTTGAGTATTGGTTCCAGTATCATCTCCATCTAAGACACCCAATTATACAGTTCTTTCCCTGATATCACCCCCACCCTAATACAAAATACCAAGGATTGTTTGCTGTCTCTAACATTTCCTTAAACTGTCCTGTCCTTAAACTGAATCTCTCCAAAACTGAACTCCTTGTGTTTCTCCCCAGTGGCGTACCGCCAATGGCGGCAGACCACGCCACTGCTATGGGGCCCGTGAGCCAAGGGGCCCCAAGCAGCTGGGGGACCCAAGCAGCGTGGGGACGAGTTGTATAGGTGAGTATTGGTGGATAGTGGTGGGGGGAGGGAGGTTGCGGCGGAGCGGAGCACACACAGTAGCCGCTTAAACTGCTATCACATGTGCCCGCTGCTAAAGGGACATGAATATTCCCTCTTCTCCACTCCCATGGGCGTGGAGAAGAGGGAATATTCATTCTCTTTAGTAGCGGGCACGGAGGAGCGCAGAGTCGCAGCTCCTGCTGACAATGCCTGCTACTAAAGAGAATGCATATTCATGCTTCTCCACGCCCATAGTCCTGGCATGCAGAGGAGTGAATATGCCGGCAGCAGCAGCCTCACCTCGGGATCTGAGAATGCACGTTGCTCAGATGCCGACATGAGCTGCAGCAGACAGGACACAGCGCTGGAGGAGAGGTGAGGAAGGAAGGTGAGTATTAGTGTTTATTTTTTTTGTGTGTGCAGTGATTGGGGGATGAGGGGGCCATATATACCAGGATTGGGAATTTGGGGGGGCCACACATACCAAGATTGGGGGATTGAGGGGACCGCATATACCAGGAATGGGGGATTGAGGGGGCCACGCATACCAGGATTGGGGGATTGAGGAGGCCACGCATACCAGGATTGGGGGATTGAGGAAGCCACACATACCAGGATTGGGGGATTGAGGAGACCATACATACCAGGATTGGGGGATTGAGGAGGCCACACATACCAGGATTGGGGGATTGAGGAGGCCACACATACCAGGATTGGGGGATTGAGGAGGCCACACATACCAGGATTGGGGGATTGAGGAGGCCACACATACCAGGATTGGGGGATTGAGGAGGCCACACATACCAGGATTGGGGGATTGAAAAGGCCACACATACCAGGATTGGGGGATTGAGGAGGCCACACATGCCAGGATTGGGGGATGAGGGGTGCCATACCTACCAGGATTGGGGGATGAGGGGTGCCATACGTACCAGGACTGGGAAATTTACTATTAGCTGCTGCATTTCCCACCCTAGGCTTACACCCGAGTCAATACGTTTTTCCAGTTTTTTTGTAGTAAAATTAGGGGCCTCGGCTTATACTCGGGTCAGCTTATTTAAAATATACGGTATTTTAAAAATTAATGAGTATGTGGTGCCCATAATACTGCAGGACTATGGGGTGCATTATACTATATGGGGGTGGCATTTTACCCTATGGGGTGTGTAATATACTGTATGGAGGACTGTGGGGAGTGAATTATATTCTATGGAGGACTATGGGAAGTTCATTATACTATATGGAGGATTATGGGGGGCACATTATACTATATGGAGGATTATGGGGGCGCATTATACTATATGGAGGATTATCAGTGGCGTATTATACTATATGGAAGGCTATGTGGGGCCATTATATTTTGAGGACTATGTGGGGGGCCATTTACTGTTTGGAGGGCTAGTGCAGGCCATTATACTGTATGTAAGCCCATTATAGTGTATGGAGGGTTGGTTCTGTGGGGGGTCACAGTTGGGGGATCATACTGTGTTGGTGTCACCATACTTTGCCTTGGGAGTTGAAGTGGGGTACTGTAGGGTCATTATACTGTGCATGTGGAGGCTAATGTGGAGGAATGCACCATGGGGGTATCATACTGTGTTTGGGGGGCACTTTTGTTGGCATCATACTTTATGAGGAAATTAAAGAGGGATCTAGGACTTTAGCTGGAGGAAAATTACTAAGTAAAGGCTGGAAACTTGTGAGATCTGCTCTTCTGTGACTAAGACAAATTTTTATTTATTTATTTGGGGGGGGCCCAATTAGAGCTTCTGCTTGGTTCCCCATGATTTCTATGTACGCCCCTGTTTCTCCCTATTACTAATCTAACTCTACTTGACATTGAAATTACCTTGAAGGGTTCAACTATAACTCCCAAACAGCTCGTTCACTACCTTGGGGTCATATTTGACACAGAACTTTCCTTTAGTCCCTATATCTGATCACTTACCCGCTCTTGTCACCTGCATCTTAAAAACATCTCCAGAATCCAACCTTTTCTCACCTTTGAAAGTACTAAAACTCTTAGGCCAAGGCCCCACTATCAGTATTTGATCAATATTCGGTCAGTATTTTTTCTCAGGAGTGGGAGCCAAAACCAGGTGAGGAACAATCAGAGAAAAGGTAAAATAGAAACAAGTGCACCAATTCTGCATTTATCACCCACTCCTGCTTTTGGCTTCCATTCCTGAGAAAAAATACTGACCAAGTACTGATAGTGGGCCGTGGCCTTACTGTCGCTCTTATTCATTCTCGTCTGGACTACTGCAACTCTCATCTGATCGGTCTCCCTCTTACCAAACTTTCTCCTCTCCAATCCGTCCTGAATGCGGCAGCCAGTGTCGTATTTCTGTCCAGCCGCTTCACCGATGCCTCCATCTCGTGCCAGTCATTACACTGGTTACCCATTTTCTACAGGGACCAATGTAAACTCATCGCTCTCACCCACAAAGCTCTGCACAGTTCTGCACTGCCTTATATCTCCTCCCTCATCTTTGTCTATCGCCCTACATGTGCCCTCTGTTCAACAAATGACCTAAGACTAACATCCTCCATAATCCAATCCTCGCACCAACATCTGGAAGACTTCTCTCGTGCTGTGCCAATTTTCTGGAATGCACCACCCCAGATGATCCGACTGATACCTAGCCCCCACTTCTTAAAGCGTGCTTTAACCCCTTTAACGCCGAAGGTGGTTTGCACGTTAATGACCAGGTAAATTTTTACAATTCTGACCACTGTCACTTTATGAGGTAATAACTCTGCAACACTTCAATGGATCCCCCAGATTCTGAAATTGTTTTTTCGTGACATATTGTACTTTATGATGGTGGTAAAATGTATGTGATACGAGTGGCGATACTTAGTGAAAAAATTGGAAATTTGGCGAAAATTTAGCAATTTTCAAAGTTTGAATTTTCATAACCTTAAATCAGAGATATGTCACACAAAATAATTCATAAATAACATTTCCCATATGTCTACTTTACATCAGCACAATTTTGGAACACAATTTTTTGGGGGTTAGGAAGTTATAAGGGTTAAAAGTTGACCAGCAATTTCTCATTTTTCCAACAAAATTTACAAAACCATTTTTTTAAGGACCACATCACATGTGAAGTGACTTTAAGGGGCCTTTATGACAGAAAATACCAAAAAGTGACACCATTCTAAAAACTGCACCCCTCAAGGTGCTTAAAACCACATTCAAGAAATTTATTAACCCTTCAGGTGCTTCACAGGAATTTTTGGAATGTGGAAGAAAACAATGAACATTTAACTTTTTTTCACAAAAATGTTACTTTAGACCCAATTTTTTTATTTTCGCAAGGATAACAGGAAAAAATAGACCACAAAATTAGTTGTGCAATTTCTCCAGAGCACGCCGATACCCCATATGTGGGGGAAAACCACTGTTTGGGTGCACGGCAGGGTTCGGTATGGAAGGAGTGCCATTTGACTTTTTGAATCTAAAATTTGCTTGAATAATTAGCAGACATCATGTCACTCTTGTAGAGCCCCTGATGTGCCTAAACAGTGGAAACCCCCCACAAGTGACACCATTTTGTAAACTAGACCCCTCAGAGAACTTATCTAGATCTGTGGTGAGCACCTTGAACCCCCAGGTGCTTCACAGGAGTTTATAATATTGAGCCATAGAAATAAAATTTTCACATTTTTCCCACAATAAATGTTTTTTAGCCCTCAATTTGCATTTTCATAAGGGTAACAGGAGAAACTGCACTATATCATTTGTTGTGCAATTTCCCCTGAGAAAGCCAATACCCCATATGTGAGAGAAAACCACTATTTGGGCGCACGGCAGGGTACAGAAGGGAAGGCGTCCAATTTGATTTTTGAATGTAAAATTTGCTTGAATAATTAGCGGACGTCATGTCGCGTTTGGAGAGTCCCTGATGTGCCTAAACAGTGGAAATGACCCACAACGGAAACTTGAAAAGGAACTTCTCTAGATGTGTGGTGAGCACCCTGAACCCCCAGGTGCTTGTGCTTCACAGAAGTTTATAAGAGCCATAAGAATTAAAAAAAATCAAACTTTTTCCACTAAAATGATCTTTTAGCCCCATTTTTTTATTTTCACAAGGGTAAGAGGAGAAAATGGACCCCAAAAACTGTTGTGCAATTTCTCCTGAGTACACTGATACCCTATATGTGGGGAAAATACTATTTGGGCGCACGACAGTGTTCAGAAGGGAAGGAGCAGTGTGTGACTTTTTGAACGTAAAATTGGATGGAATCGAGAGTGGACACCATGACGCATTTGGAGATCCCCTGATGAGCCTAAACAGTAGAAAGTCCCCACAAGTGACCCTATTTTGGGAACTAGACTCCTCAAGGATTTTATCAAGGGTATAGTGAATATTTTGAGCCCAGAGGTACAACACAGAATTTGATAACATTAGGTTATCATATTGAATAAGCTGTCATTAGTCTTGAGCGCTATTTAAGTTTGCATCGGGTACTCAGGTATGCACCTTTTATCGCGGTGCTCCAGTGACATGCTCGACTCCCCACCCTGCATGTTTCACAGTTGTTAGACACCCCCAACAAAAATGTGGAGATCGCTCGTGTATGGAAGGTAGTCCCTGCAAGATTTTATTGGCTGTATAACAGCTGTGAAACATATGGGGCGGAGACTCGAACATGTCACTCGAGCAGCATCATACCCGAGCACCCGATGCAAACTCAAGTAGAGAGCACATGCGCTCAACGCCATATCGTCATCATTTTTCTTTTCTTTACTTTTGAAAAAATCCTAACCCCAACACTACCTTAACCCCAACCCTAATACAATCCTAGCACAACCCTAACCCTAGCACAACCCTGACCCTAGCACAACACTAACCCTAGCACAACACTAACCCTAGCACAACATTAACACAACCCCAACCCAAATACAATCCTAGCACAACCCTAACCCTAGCACAACCCTAACCCTAGCACAATCCTAACCCTAACACAACCCTAACTCTAGAGTTTATTTTTTACGCCGTTCCTCATGCCGTATAAGTGGTTATATGACTTTATTCTTCGTATCTGTGCTATTACAGCAATACCAGATTCATATCGGGATTTTATGTTTGGCAGCTATCACACACTAAAAGACGCTTTTTTTCTGCAAAGACTAGTTTTTGCAATCATTTTTCCATATTTCGGCCGACAGTCATTTAAGTGCTTGTTTTTTTGCGAGACAAGTTGACGTTTTTATTGGTACCATTTTCGGGCAAATGACATTTTCTGATCACTTTCTATGAAGATTTTTGGGAGGCAGAACAAACAAAAATCAACAATTCAGGAATTGTTTTTTTTTTTCATGCCGTTCCGCGTGTGGTAAAACTGATAAGGCAGCGTTATACTTCGGGTCAGTACGTTTACAGCCATACTACATTTATATAATTTTTTTACGCTTTTACACAATAAAAACTATTTTATAGAAAAAAATATATTTTTTTGCATCGCTTTATTCTGAGAGCTATAACTTTTTTATTTTTTGGTTGACGGAGCTGTATTGGGGCTTGTTTTTTGCGGGACAAGATGACGTTTTCAGTGGTACCATATTTATTTACATTCGTCCTTCTGAACGCATTTTATTCCATTTTTTGTTTGGCAGTATGATGATAAAGAATCATTTTTTGCTTAGTTTTTTTTTTTTTTACCGTGTTCACTAAAAGGGTTAACTAGTGGGACAGTTTAATAGGTCAGGTTGCTCTGGACACGGCAATACCAAATATGTGCACTTTTATTTATTTATTTTTCATAATAATATTTATTTACAGGTACAGTATATTTTTATTTTTTTGGATTATTTTTTCATTTTTTTAAAATATTTAAAAAAAAAAAATATTTATATATATTTTTCACTTTCTGAAACTTTCTTTAACTTTTACACTTTGTCCCACTATGGGACTTTCATTTTTTGCAGGCTGATCGCTTGCATAGCATAGGGATGCAGCAGCATCCTTGTGCTATGTAAGCTGTCAACCCTGCACTGATACAAGTTAGATAGCTCGTGCAATGATCGTAAACTGAGTACAGTTTAATTAAATTAGTGATGAGTACAAAGTAAACATTGGCTGACCAAGGTGTGAGATTCAATTGCATTGGTGACCTGTATTCATGCTTCTGTGGTGGAAGCAGATTTGAACTTTGGGATCCTGAAAAACGCAGCAAAAAAATGAACCAAAACCTGCGTTTTTGACGCTGCTTCTTTTCCTACAAGAGTGTAGGTTTTGCTGCAGAAAAAAACACATCCAAAATGCCCTGTGTGAACATAGCCTTATATTACCACCAGTAACATTTTATATATGAGCTCTGTAGATCCTATAACTGCATACAGTACAGGTATATACAGTGATATCTCCCCCATCTTACAATAATGTCCCCCATCCTGCAATAATGTCCTCTGTCTTGTAATAATGCCCCCCTTCCTAGTCCCTATCTTTTAAGAAAAATCCTTCATTCTGTAAGAATGTCCTCCATTCTGGCCCCTTTCATTATTAATTTCACCCATTAGATCCCTATCCTATAATAAAGGTTCCCATCCTCCAATAATTTCCACCATCATGGCCCTTATCCTGTAATAAAGTCCTTTGTTCTGTAATAATGTCCCCCATCCTGTCATAATGTCCCTTATCCTAATCTGTATCCTGCAATAAAGTCCCCCATCCTGTAATAATGAACTCCATCCTTTAATAAAGTCCCCCATCCTGACCTCGACCCTGCAATAAAGTCCCCCATCCAAGCCCCTATCCTGTAATAATGTTCTCCATCCTGGCCCTTATCCTGTAATAAAGACCACCATCCTGGCCCCTATCCTGTAATAATGTCCCCCCATTTTGGCCCCAAAGTCCTTTCTCCTGTAATGGTGTCCCTAATCCTGGCCCCATCCTTTAATAATGCCCCACATTCTGGTCCCTTTCTTTAATGATGTCCCACATCCCAGCCCTTTTCTTTTAATAATGTCCTCAATCCTAGTCCCTCTCCTGTCATAATGTACTCCATCCTGACTCCTGTTCTGAAATAAAGTCACGCACACTGTAATAATGTCCCCCATCGTGTAATAACATCCCCCATCTTGAAATAATGTCCCCCATCCTGGTCCGTGGCCTATTATAAAGTTCACTATCTTGGCCCCTATCTTGTAATAAAGTTCTTTACCCTTTAATAATGTCCCCCGTATCCTGGCCCCTACCATGTAATAATGTTCTCCATGTTGTAATAATGTCCTGGCCCCTTTCTTTTAATAATGTCCCCCATCCTTGCCCCTTCTTTTAATAATATTCCAAATCCTGGCCACTTTCTCTATTAATGTCGCCCATCCTGGTCCCTATCCTGTCATAATGTCCCTCATCCTGACCCCTATCCTGTAATAAAGTCCCCCATCTTGACCTCTATCCTGTAATAATGTCCACCACACTGTAAAAAAGTCACACACCCTGTCCCCCATCCTCTAGTATTGTCCCTCATCCTAGCCCCTAAACTGTAATAGAGTCCCTTATCCTGTAATAATGTCCCCCATCCTGGCCCCTTCCTGACATAATGTCCCTAAACTGTAATAATGTCCCCCATCCTGCTGGCCCCTAATCTAAAATGCCCCCCATTTAAAAAAAATAAATGTTTCTTTTCACCCGTCCCATCTCCAATGATTAGCAGAGTCCTCTTACTTCTTCATAGCCAGTACAAAGGGGCAACGAGGCGCATGGCAGTGACATCAACAGCCACCCAAGACGTGTCATTTGTTGGCCTCTGATTGACTGCCAGCCTGTATAGCTATTGCGGTGCAAGGAGCCGATGGTTCCTCTGATGCACATTCAGCTGAAACCAAAGTTATCACATTGTCAAAGTTCAACACAACCCAACTTCATACTTTTCCAGTCAAAACTCATGAGACAAATGAAAAATTCAAAAAACAGTCACATATTTATTGATTTTCAGCCTTATATTTCAATTTCTTCATCATGTTATCTATTTCACTTATGCAATCTTCTCTTTCCATTTGTTTTAAGCATTCTCTTAGGCGATTCAATGAAACAGGATATTTATTTAATGTGAGTTTGGTAGGGGACAATCCTCTGTTACTTGCCTCTTCCTCAATCTCTGTCACTATAGTGATGGTTGCTTTTCCAAGCAACTCTCCCAGTCTTTTCCAATTTAGTTCTAAGGGATTTCTGGTGTCTAGTAGACTGCAAAGTCTTAAGAGTGCAGCGCTTTCAAGCCAGCGGGTGCTGCAATTCATTCCAAGAGTAGACAACATTCTTGTGTCATGCTGCGGGAACAATACCTCCCATGGCTGTATATTCCAATTACCACAAAGGGATTCATTCTTCATTTCAGCTTCCAAGATTTGCATAAAACTAAATCCACTAAGTTTCTTAACTATGGCAGTTGGCTGGACAAATCCTGCAGAAGTAAATACTTCAGAAATGAGAGTCAAATTGCGTAGCTCTGTAGGACAAAGATGAAGCTTTACATAGTCCTGCTCTTGCTCTTTCCTAAGAAGAGTTTCAACTACTTTTCCCACGCTTTCCAGGAGGTGGTAACAATCTCCCTCACAATCTCCCTCTGCGCCCTTCCTTCTCCAGCTTCCAATCATGTATAAATTTCTCCTATCTTCTGAGACCTCGACCCTCAGCTGAGCCACTGTACCCAAGAGTCTCCTATCTTCTGAGCCCTCGACCCTCAGCTGAGCCATTGTACCCAAAAGTGCTCCTTGCTTCCAGAACTGGCATTTGACTGTTTGAAAGCTACGCATAAGCTGGATCTGAAGTCGACCCACTAAAAAATGGCTAAACAGTCCTGTACTGCCATTATTCCAGCGATATCCAACACCTCGTATATTTTCCCATGCCCCATGGCTCTCTGGTCCGCCTTTTTTTAGCCAACCAGGCACCACAAAATCACCTTTTTGTGTTTTAAAAACAAGTTCAATTGCTTCCAGTAATTCCAGTATACCTTCTGATTCACCATTTGTCAAGTTCAAGGCAGTAATAATTTCTTCTGAACTCCATCGTTCTCTATTTGTGCCAGATGCGGGGCTAAGTGCAAAGTTGCCAAATACACCAAAAATGTCCTGTAGTAACCAGTTTAAATCTAAGATAATTAGATGAGATGCCAGATTTCTAGGACACGATGTGGCTTCAGATTCTAATTCAGTAGCGTTTGGCAAGTCTTGGCAAGTTGCCGTGGCCGAGTGTTGTATTCCTTGTAAAAAGTACTGCGGCAGGTATAATAGCTGCAAAAATAATATACATTAGTAAATGAGGTTCATTCATATTCTAAAACCAAACCTATATAGATAGATATTAGATTGGGCCTCATACTTTCTCTAGTGATCAGACTTATTCCAGGATTGTACTACAATATTAATATTTCCTATTATCTGTATGTTATTCAAAGCTAAGGCAAAAAACTACGACTTCTGTTAAATAGAAAAGTTAAAAATGCTTTAGGCTAAGTTCTCACAATGGGTATTTGATGTGTTTTTTTATGTTGCATGTTTTCTGCAGAATTAATGACAATTAGCTAAACTAGCTTACTTGCGTTTTTTCACTGAGCTGTTGAGTTTTTTTTTTACATGCGTTTATATCGTGTTTTTTCTATTACGTTTATTTTTCTTCTCATTTTTCCTGTGTCATGTTTTATAGAAAACTGCTTTGTTTGGACACTTTCTGTTACTTAAATTTAATGAAACTTCATTGATAAAGTCACGTGCAGTTTACATGTGCTTCTGTTGCTTTTCAACTGCGGAAACACAATAAAAATGCATATGCGTTTTTTTATCTGCGGATTCTCACCTCATTCAAGTCTATGGGTAAAATCTGCAAATAAAACACATATTGACATATTAAAAGCATAGGCATGAGATTTCTATAAGTCCCATACACTTTTCTGTAACTGTAATACCTTATGTTTTTTTTGTGCACTGAAAATACGCAATTGAAAAAACATGCCGAGTACTCAACATGGGATCTTAGCCTTAAAGATGCTTTAGACCAAGTTCAGTTCCCATGATGAGTATTTGATGAGATTTTGATGCTGAAGATTTTCTGCTACATTTCTGCACCATATAGCTAAATTAATTTACCTTAGTTGTTTTTTTACATGCATTTTTATTGCTTTTTTTTTCAGCTGTGGTTTTTGTCTCTTTTTGGTATGACATGTTTTAAATAAAACTGCTTTGCTTTGGAGAGGTCCTGTTACTTAGCTTCAATAAAACCTTATTAATAAAGATTACATGGGTTTTTATTGTGTTATTGTGCAAGTTTTCGTGGGGTAAAAAAATGTTTAAATCTCTTTGCTGGAACTGTAATATGCTGTGCTTTTTGTGTACAAAAAATATACAGCAGAAAAAAACACACCAAATACCAATCATGGGAGCTTAGCCTTAGGGCTCATGCAGATATCCATGAAACTCATAACTATATAGTTACATAGGTTGAAAAAAGACCACGGTCCATCAAGTTCATCCTTTCTCCACCAATTGTACATTTTTTCACTAAATTATCTATAACCCACAATGTTATGTGTAGTGAGGAAATCATCTAGCCCTTTTTTAAAAGCTGTTATAGTGTCGGCCATTACTACCTCTTGTGGTCGGGCATTGATCTGACTGTAAAGAACCCTTTCCTATTTAGCTGCTGGAATCACCTTTCTTCCACCCGTAATGAGTGCCCCCTGGTCCTTAGTATGGTCTTTGATAACGATGCCACCATGACAACGATCCAAAGCACAAGGCCAAGTCGACCTGTCATTGACTACAGCAGAACAAAGTGAAGGTTCTGGAGTGGCCATCTCAGACTCCTGACCGCAATATCATTGAGCCACTCTGGGGAGATCTCAAGCGCGCAGTTCATGCTAAACAGCCCAGGAATTTACAGGAACTGGAGGCTTTTTGCCAAGAAGAATGGGCAGCGTTACCATCTGAGAAAATAAAGAACCTCATCCACAACTACCACAAAAGACTTCAAGCTGTCATTGATGTTAGAGGGGGCAATACACTGTATTAAGAAATGGGTTATGTGAACTTTTGATCATTTGGATGTTTTTGGTTGTCATTAAGATTTAAAAAGAGAAAAAGCAGTAGTTTGAGAACAAATGGCTTCACCCAACCAATAAGCATGAGTGGAGAAAAAGTTTTTATGTAATCATTCATAATCTCTGAAACAAGGCCAAGGAAGGAAAAATTCTGCCGGGGTATGTAAACTTTTGAGCACAGCTGTATATGAGGCTGTTGAGTTTTATTCAGGAGACCCACTGACAGTCCGCACATGTAATCCGTACTTGGACAGAGTTTCACAGACATCTACATGAGCCATCACTGTGTATGATAATTAAATATTCTTGAGAAATCTACCATTTCTAAGAATTATTATTCATATTTTGCCGTGCTTATCTAAATGTTTTCGAGATATACCAAGGGGGCTATAAAAGCCTTTACTTATTTCCATTTTTATCATTACACTGAACTACAGTGGAATAAAAACGTATTCAGGGCCAATGATACCTCAGATATATTATGTAGATATTCCACAGCTGTTAGAAGAGTAGTTGGACAGACTGGATTTGGAAACACCTTTTGAACCCTCTCAGCAAACTCTTTCCAGTAGAGAAAGTGTACCTGAATTACAGAAAAAAAATAGGGCAGATTTAGCAATGTATTTCGGCAACTTTATGTAGCCCTGGCATTGGTTATTTTCTACAAAGAAAGAAAATAAAGGAGACAAAATAAATATTGTGTTATCTGTTGTGCACATGGACAGAACCCGGCCTAAAGATGAGTCCACACAGTGTTTGACATATATTTACTGCATGTTCAAGGTGCAGTTACTAAAAAGAAATAAATTGCCAATTTCTTAAAAACTGTCAATGATCGCATAGTATATGAAGTCATTTGTAAGCAGGTCATTTATGGTTAATTTCAAATTATACAGCAGAAAGTCGCTACAACTTTAGCAATCTGACTTCTTAGCAACCACACTTTGGACCCACATCACATGTGCGCAGAATGTGAAGACACCCCAATGGTAGAAGAGGTGCCCAAAATTTGGCACAATAAAATTTTGTTTTTAGAAAGATTTAGTGATAGATACTAACTTTCACATTTGCTATTAGGCAGCCGCACAAGCTTAGTATTTACAGCAGATTTTTCTGCTGCAAAAAAACATAATGTTGGAAGGAAAACTACCTAAAATACACATGTTTTTGCCATGTTTTACATGCATTTTTACATGCACCCAATTTGAATGGGTGAATAAGGCTATGTGCACACGAAGCAATTTTAATACGTTTTTGCGGCGTATTTTGGCTGCGAAAACTCATTAAAATTGCTTGTAATAGGTTTGCCATTTACTGCAATGAAAATCCGCATGTGCAGTGCACATCATGCAGATATTTCCGCTGCGAATTCGCATTGCGGTAAAACCCAATCGCCGCCATTGACTTGCATTGGATCGCATAAGATCCGCATGGCAACATGTAGCCATGCATATCTTATGCGATTAATGCACGGATGGTGCCCGGGTCTGGAGAAGAGGAGACTCTCCTCCAGACCTGGGTACCATAGTACCTGTAAGTAAAAAAAGAATTAAAATAAAAAATAACCTTATACTCACCTTCTGATGGCCCCCGCTCTGCTCCCGGGGTCGCTGTTGGCTCCGTGGTGGGTACCGGTAATGTAAAAGGACCTTCCATGACGTCAGCGGTCATATATCAAGTCACGTGACCGCTGACGTTGGTGGTCGCGTGACCTGATACATGACCGCTGACGTAATGGAAGGTCTTTTACATTACCGGTACCCGCCACTGAGCCAGCAGCGACCCCGGGAGCAGAGCGGGGGCCATCAGAAGGTGATTATAAGGTTATTTTTTGCATTCTAATTCTTTTTTTTTTAACATTATGTTGGTCACACAATATAAATCCATGCCGTTTGCATGGATTTATATTGTGAGACCAACTTTCAAGCACTTTTCCAAGTGATGCTAAAATCGCTTGGAAAAGAACTTGACAAAAGCATGCAAAATCACATGCTAAAAACGCTTGACAAACGCTTGTCCCTGGCAGAAAAAAACACATGTAAAATGCGCATGCGTTTTTTCTGCCAGCGCGATGCAGAAATGCTCAGGAAAAATGCGGAGCATTTCTGCATCGTGGGCACATAGCCTAATGCAACAAAAACGCTGAAAGAATTGACATACTGCAAATTTGAAAAACGCTTACAACGCTTGCAAGGAACTAATAAGCAGCATATGCATGAGCTTTCAGAAATCTCAATCACTTTGCTGGTATTGTAAAATACTGCAAGGCAAAAACGCAACATGTGAACAAGCCAAAAGAGCTGAGGTTAATTAAAAAAAGAATACATTTCTACAGCGAGTGAAGCTCTAAGTTAAAGGGAATCTGTCACCCCCTGGGAGTTATCAGACCTCTACTATGGTCATACAGCTTATAGAAATATAAATCTATACTTACCTGTATGTCCCATATTAGAGGTCTGATTGCAGAGAAATATCTTTTTATAAAATCTGTTTTCCTATGCTTGGCGACCTGGGGACGCCAAGAAATCCCTGCCTACCTACTTAATGTAAATATTCCCACCTTCCCCTACCCTCCCCTGCACGTCACAGTCCCCTGTGATGTGCAGTCTGGGGCTGCACATCCGGCGCATGCGCAATGCGCCTATACCGTACGGCGCATTTTTTTTTCTCCCTGTCCTATTTTACACTGCTGTGCTCTACTGTGCGGCGCCGGGGAGTCACGGTAATCAGGCATCCTGATAGTTAGCAACTATCCGGGAGGAAGTGGGAACCAAACCTTACTGTTGCGAACGCCGGAGGTCACTGGAGCGGAGGTCACAGTGTCTCCCCGGCGCCTGCGCACTAGAGCACAGCAGTGTAACATAGGGCAGGGAGAAAAAAAAATACGCCTTACGTTAGAGGCGCTTTGCGCATGCGCGGGATGTGAATGAGAAGAAGCATATGAAAACGGATTTTATAAAAAGACATTTCTTTGCAATCAGATCGCTAATATGGGACATACAGGTAGGTATAGATTTACATTTATATAACCTGTATGGCCATATTAGAGGTCTCATAACTCCCAGGGGGTGACAGATTCCTTTTAAAGGGGTATTCCCATTCCCAAGATTCTATCCCAATATGTAGTAGGTGTAATAATAATAATATTAGCAAATACCTCCAATTAGAAATATTGTATTGATTTTCTGATTAGTTATGTCTCTTTCCTCATGTGCAGGCATTGCAGGACCTTAGGTATCCATGGTTACGACCACTAGCAACTAGCTAACTAACTGTCACTATATCAGTGGACATAACCATGGATACCTAAGGTCCTGCAATGCCTGCACATGAGCAAAGAGACAGTGAATCAGAAAAACTATACTACATTTCTAATTGGAGAAATATACTCATATTATTATTAATACACCTACTACATATTGGGAAAGGATCTTGGAGATGGGAATACCCCTTTAAATTCTGATATCTTACACATAGAATTTGCAAAGAAGTATTGGTATCGGATTGACACGGACTTCCTGAATTAGGCCTGTATACCATGTTACAAATGAAAATAGAATTTTGCATAGATTTCTCCTCTAACTGCACACCAAAATCTGCAGATGGTTCACTCTCACATCGGACACGAGTCACTTACCTTTTGTGAGCGCAAATCTGAGACCTGCTTTAATATCAGCTGACAGATCTCAGGAACATCATCTATTGTTGACTCCTATGGTTACAAACATAAAAGGCCTGTTACATACTGTATATTAACTTGCTATTCAATTAAAAATGGTGGATAAACATCAAATATCTAGAGATTAATGTTCATACTGTGCATAATTCACCTTAATATTTTATGATATTTCTTAGAGTGGATCTATTTCAGTTAAAAAAAAGTAACATAAAAATCTTCTAGTGTGAAATAAATCTAAGGGAGTTCACAAAGAGATGAATGGTTAGGACAGCTGAATTCGAGGGTGTTGTGTGCTGCTGTGCTGCTCAAGCAGACCCACTGATAAAGGAGTGACCTGCTAGACAGTAGCTTTCCATTAGTGGTGTGCAGCATTGTAATTTGTCATGTTACGAATGGCTTGAAAATGGACCCTTTTGGCTGTTGAGGTACTGAGTCTAAGAGAGCCTGGATTTTCAGACTTAAACCCCACAGGGAGATTTGGACATTGCTGAGAGATATTGCACTATATACAGTTATATGAAAAAGTTTGGGCACCCCTATTAATCTTAAGCTTAATGTTTTATAAAAATTGGTGTTTTTGCAACAGCTATTTCAGTTTGATATATGCAATAACTGTTGGACACAGTAATGTTTCTGCCTTGAAATGAGGTTTATTGTACTAACAGAAAATGTGCAATCTGCATTCAAACAAAATTTGACAGGTGCATAAGTATGGGCACCTTACCAGAAAAGTGACATTAATATTTAGTAGATCCTCCTTTTGCAAAAATAACAGCCTCTAGTCGCTTCCTGTAGCTTTTAATGAGTTCCTGGATCCTGGATGAAGGTATTTTTGACCATTCCTCTTTACAAAACAATTCCAGTTCAGTAAAGTTTGATTGTCGCCGAGCATGGACAGCCCTCTTCAAATGATCCCACAGATGTTCAATGATATTCAGGTCTGGGGACTGGGATGGCCATTCCAGAACATTGTAATTGTTCCTCTGCATGAATGCCTGAGTAGATTTGGAGCGGTGTTTTGGATCATTGTCTTGCTGAAAGATCCATCCCCTGCGTAACTTCAACTTTATCACTGATTCTTGAACATTATTGTCAAGAATCTGCTGATACTGAGTGGAATCCATGCGTCCCTCAACTTTAACAAGATTCCCGGTGCCGGCATTGGCCACACAGCCCCAAAGAATGATGGAACCTCCACCAAATTTTACTGTGGGTAGCAAGTGTTTTTCTTGGAATGCTGTGTTTTTGTGCCGCCATGCATAACGCCTTTTTGTATGACCAAACAACTCAATCTTGGTTTCATCAGTCCACAGGACCTTCTTCCAAAAAGAAATTGGCTTCTCCAAATGTGCTTTTGCATACCTCAGCCGACTCTGTTTGTGGCGTGCTTGCAGAAACGGCTTCTTTCGCATCACTCTCCCATACAGCTTCTCCTTGTGCAAAGTGCGTTGTATAGTTGACCGATGCACAGTGACACCATCTGCAGCAAGTTGATGCTGCAGCTCTCTGGAGGTGGTCTGAGGATTGTCCTTGACTGATCTCACCATTCTTCTTCTCTGCCTTTCTGATGTTTTTCTTGGCCTGCCACTTCTGGCCTTAACAAGAACTGTCCCTGTGTTCTTCTATTTCCTTACTATGTTCCTCACAGTGGAAACTGACAGGTTAAATCTCTGAGACAGCTTTTTGTATCCTTCCCCTGAACAACTATGTTGAATAATCTTTGTTTTCAGATCATTTGACAGTTGTTTTGAGGAGCCCATGATGCCACTCTTCAGAGGAGATTCAAACAGGAGAACAACTTGCAAGTGGCCACTTTAAGTAGCTTTTCTCATGATTGCATACACCTGGCTATGAAGTTCAAAGCTCAATGAGGTTACAAAACCAAAAAAAGTGCTTTAGTAAGTCAGTAAAAAGTAGGTAGGAGTATTTAAAACAAGAAAATGATAATGGTGCCCATACTTATGCACCTGTCAAATTTTGTTTGAATGCAGATTGCACATTTTCTGTTAGTACAATAAACCTCATTTCAAGGCAGAAACATTACTGTGTCAAACAGTTATTACATATATCAAACTGAAATAGCTGTTGCAAAAACACCAATTTTTATAAAACATTAAGCTTAAGATTAATAGGAGTGCCCAAACTTTTTCATATAACTGTATGTAAACAAAAATAGAGAAAACATAAATAGGATAGGAATATTAAGACCTCCTTGTTAAATGAATGCACAAAAATCAATGCTTACAGAGGGGTTAATAATAATTACACACTAGGGGTATAATGCAAATGCAAATCAATGAACCCCCTTAAGGAGCCCGCATTTGCTAGGAGTACACGTTTTACAAGAAGCACTTACTTAGAAAGGGATGCGTTGCTCCAATCAGGCTGTAAGAACAGAACAGCAAATGACATGATGAGGCAACAAGCACCTGCCTACTGGAGTGGTAGGTCCTGTACTGGCAAGCGATGAAGAATGTGCCCGCGCAAATCGGCGACAAGGGCTGGCGGTAGGGAGCGGAAGCGTCCCCCAGTCAGTAAGCCTTCTTGCAGCTCTGCATGTTGGACATCGTTAGACACCCATATTAAAAAATAAATATAGTACTATAATAAAAAGGTTGAGTTGAGTTGACACCTGAACAGGGTGTTGTGCTCTATTACCCTTACCCAGAAATACTAGCATGGACAATATGCCCCATTTGAATTATCCTATGGGGACATTTCTGACTCACCCCATTCAATACTGGGTCCTCCCAATCCTCCAATTTAGTGGTTTCAAGGGGGTTCCTCACACCCCAATACACCATCGTTAAAAAGCATAAAGCTCTATTTCATAATTAAGGCCTTTGGGGGCAAAACTATCAAGAGTGAATATCCATTTTGACTCCACTCTGGACATTTGCCTCAAAAGTCCTCTCCTCTCCTCTCTCTACATATATAGTGCAATTGAATTGCACAATTCAACACTTTGTATAGCGCAGTAGTTTGTTTAGGATTTACAATTTTTGTGGGCTAGTACACACACAGAGCCCTCTTTTTTCCTGCAGCTTTTTTCCCCCTTTTTGTGTGAATCGCCAGTGTGTTTTTGCATTCTATGTCAATATTGGATATGTCTCCACGATTATGTATGGACCACACAGTCTGCAAAAATCATGGACATATGAACAGTTCAATTGACTGTCATAGGTACGAGTTCTATCTGTGAAAAAAAATGAATACCACTCATATGTGAAAAATTGATGTGTGAATGAGCCCTTGGGATCAAGCTAATGGGCAAAATCCAGAATCAGAGCTAGTAAAATGATAATTCCTCAAAGATTTATTCACACATCAGTATTTTTAATCAATATTTCATCACTATTTTTATGCCAAAACCAGGAGTTTTTCGCTGTAAGTTTCATTCCTGGTTTTGGTAAACAAACACTGTTGACCAAATACTGATGTGTGAATAAGCCCTAATGGTAATTTAATTTTCCATAGCTGATGACATCACCAGGAGAGAGGACCGCCTACACAGGCCAAGAAACCTATAGGTATAAAAGGAAAGAACCTCCCCAACCTAGTTAGTTCTTATAAATAAAACTAGGAAAAACAGGATAAAATAATTGACAAAAAAAAGTGGACTCCACAGTTTTTTGCTTTTTTTTTCACATGCATACACACTACCATCATCAAGAATAAAGGAAGGGAATATGAAGAGTAAGAAGAGTGCTGTCATGGGCTACGAAAAATATAATTATCATTTTTACCCTCGCCCATGACACCAGGAGAGACTCAGAGACAAGGATCAGAGCAGGATAACAGCTTAAAGAACCTTAAGTCCAAAGAACAGGTTAGAAGCCGATAGTAAATCAAGAATTAAATAGCGAAAGAAAGGAAGAAGGAGAGGCTCATGTAGCAGCCTTAGATACCATTAAGTCCAAAAATATTTGGACAGTGACAAAAATTTTGACATTTTAGCTGTTCACCAAAACATATTCAAGATAATAAGGGCTTAAACTGCAGAATCTCAGCTTTAATTCAAGTGTAGGAGAAATGTTAGGAGTAGACACATTTACAGTTTGTTACATTCTGCAAAAAAAAGAGCGCACTGGTGAGCTTGGGAACTCAAAAAGGCTTGGATGTCCACATTAGAAACCCCTTTACAACATCCACCTGTCACGGGTGTGTCAAAGGTGACAGACAGTCGCCCTGCAGTTGGTTGCAGGAGATCTTTACGTTTGGCATTACAGACGTTTTCTTAGAGGCTGGCTGTCTCTAGGACCCAACGGCTAACTCCCTCTGGCTAATTAGCTCCCTGGCCTGGGTGTATAAATACCTGATGTGTCTGAGAGGGAGGTACCGGAGATATTCATTACTACTTGTGAGGCTTTAGCAAGAACAGTACTTCGTCCTTTCTGGAGCTTGAGGCGCATTTGTCTGGAGTCATCTAAAGCTAAGCAATCCCCCCCTCCCACGTTTGTCTAACCTTGCTGTCTATAGAGCTCAGTGGAGATCGACTAGTGCTCATCTCCTCCCGTCCGTAGCCTTAGCCATACGCCAGGGAAAGTCAGGGCGAGGCACACGTGCGGAGATTGGTGAAGAGCCAATATAGGGACGGTAGTTGAGACAGGGTGACACTAAACCAGACTAGGTCTCCCCTTCCCCCTTTCCCTAGAGTCTTGGCTCCCTTTCCCTCTTCCCTTTGTGTTGCATTAAGTCTTTCCCACACCTGGCGTGAAACAACCCAAGTGAACAATGCTCGCTAGGAAGTAGGTGTTTCAGTATCTGAGTCTACCATAAAGAGAAGACTTCATGAGCGCAAATACAGAGTGTTCACCACAAGATGCAAACCATTAATCAACCTTCAAAATAGGAAGGCCAGAATAGACTTTGCCAGTTCTGGAAAAGCACTCTTTGGACAGATGAAACAAAAATTAACCTGTATAAGAATCATGAGAAGAAGAAAGTATGGAGATGGTTTGGAATGGCTCCTGATCCAAAGAACATGGTGGAGGCAGTGTGATGGCATAGGCATGCATGGCTTACAATGGCACTGGGTCACTAGTGTTTATTGATGATGTGACTGAAGACTGAAGTAGCCGGATGAATCTCAAGTGTAGAGTGCTATATTTTCTGCTCAGATTCCACCAAATCCAGCAAGGTTAATTAGCGGGCGCTTCACAGTACAGATGGACAATGACACAGAACATACTGCGAAAGCAGCCCACGAGGTTTTTTAAGAAGTGGAATATTCTGAAATGGTCCAAGTCATTCCTCAGATCTCATCCCCATTGAGCATGCATTTCACATGCTTAAGGCAAAACTTAAGGTAAAGGGACCCATAAGCAAGCAACAATTGAAGTCAGCTGCAGTAAAGGCCTAGCAAAGCATCACAAAGGAGGAAACCCAGCGTTTGGTGACATCCATGGCTTGCAGACGTAAGGCATTCGTTGTCTGCAAAAGATTTTCTCCAAAGTATTAAAAATGAACATTTTATTTATGGTAAAGTTAATTTGTCCAATTACTTTTGAGCTCCTGAAATGAGGAAGCTTCATAGAAAAATGGTTGCAATTCCTAATGTTTCACAGGATATTTTTGTTCAACCCCTTTAACTAATCCTGAAAGTCTACACTTCAACTGCATCTCAGTTGTTTCATTTTAAATAAAAATAGTGGCATTCAGAGCCCAAATCACAAAGATTAGGTCACTGTCTGAATATATCTGGACCTAACTGTCTGTCCTCAACTGAAGCATCTGCTCTATAGATAGAGCTCTAGCAGAATGAGCACCAAAGTCCCTCTGTTGACCTGTGGATTCATAAGCTATGAGAAAAGCAGGTTTATATTCAATCTAACTTTATTAAAGTGTTTTACAAATAAAATAATATTAATAACATTTTAAGAAGTGAGGTCATCAGTCGAAGGGATGTAATCTTAAGATAAATGCAAAGTAGAGAGAAAACATGAGAGAAAAGAAAGAGGTAAAAATAAAAGATAAAGGGAGAAAGTTAAAAAGGAGGGAAAGGAATTGAAGGTTATGGGGAAGGGGGTCCCTAAAATCTCCTGCATGTTGTTACATATTGTCATATGTCCTTCTATGAGTTAACAGAACAAACTTTGAAAGTCAGATGAATCTTGACATAAAATCCATACGCCCCATTTTCTCCTAAACGTATCATTGGTATAATTATGATCTGCTGATAATTCCTTAATTCTACATATTTTAACCATTTCTTTATACCAATCCATTATTGTAGGGGGGGGGGCAGTTTGTTTCCAAAAGCACGGGATCACCGTCTTTGCAGCAGTTAGGCAAAAGCTAAGGATATCTTTCTTTTGAGATCCTATTGAAGAAGGCAGTATCGATAGCAGGGCTTTTTGTGGTGATTTCTCTAATCTATTTCCAGTAATCCATTGATAATTATCAAACACCTTTTCCCAAAATGGTTTGATCTTTTGACATTCCCACCAAATATGGATCAGAGAGCCTATTTCCCTTTCGCATCTCCAACATATTTCTGAGGTAGTGGGATATGTTATGTGTAGTTGAGAAAAGCAGGTGTAATTATATTACTAGCCGGGTAACTTTTGGATATCCCTGAAATTGAATAAATAAAGAGATGCTTTTCCAAAGGTGCTTAGAAAATTCTAAATAGTGAAGGATGCATCTCCTGACATCTAAGTAATGAAAACTTCTTTCTCTATCAAACATGGGGAAATAATCACAAAAAGAGGGCAAAACAATTTCATGAGATTTGTGGAAATTAGAAACAATCCTATGAAGAAACGCCGAGTCAGGTTTAAGAATAACGCTATCATCCACAATCCTAGGTGGATTAACTGACGGCTTGACACTCCAAAAACCCCCCTAACAAAGGTTATGGCTACTAAAAAAATGTTTTTAGGGTAAGAATTTCTAAGGACACTAGTCCTTAAAAGACTAGACCTAAATCCCAGGGAAGAATTTTTGAGGGAGAGACCGCAAGAGCTTTAGAAAAAAGACCCCCAAAAAACTCAGGTATGGTTAGCAATTTTAACATAAAACAGAGATAAGTGCTAAAAACAGAACTTTAAGAGGACTAACAAAAACACCCCCAATAACCCTCAAATGAAGTAACCCCAAAATTGTATTAATAAGTATCCAAAAGGAGGAAAGAATAGACCACAGATTTGGACAGAAATGATTTCAATGTTCTGGCATTGATATTAGAGGTTACTAATTTCCTACTCTTTAGCAGTGTATCTGGGAGATCCCTCAATAGCTTTTTGGACCGGGATGACATTTTGAAACCTTTGACAGAAGATTGTCTACCTCTGAGAGGACCGAAGGATCTGACTATGACAGGAGTCCAAAACGGAGTTACAAGGCTGACCCTTGCTCGTTCTTCTCTTATCTTCTAAATAATTTTCAGAAGAATAAGAAATGCATGGAGAAGGCACTGGCTCCACGACTGAAGAAGAGCGTCTAGGGCTATAGACTGATCTTTCCAAATACAATTTTTCGAATTTCCTGTCTGCACTAGTTGTGAATAGATCTATAACTATCTTCTGAAAAACTTCTTGATTTAAAGACCATTCCCATCTCAATTCCCGTCTGTTTGAAAAAAAATAATGGATTTGTTATTTTCCAGTGTACTCTTTGCCAATGAAGCCACCAACGTAGAGACTGTCGGGTCTTCTGTGAGACAAAAATTGCTGCGGTCTTGATGATCAACATCCCACTTGGACAGGATTACTAGTTGAATTTCAAGGAAGTGTATTTGAGCCCACTGAACTACAGGAAGACAGGAATTTAGAGAACCTAACACTGTCATCACTGTCTTTATTGAAAGACAGAGATTCTATTAGAGAAGATACAATTAATATGATTTTTGGGGGATTTTCTCCTCATGGGGTAAACATTTTTTTTTATGAAGTGTCTAATATGATATATAGGAATTGCTTTTGGAATTGTGGGTACATCTTTGATTTTTCTAGGTTTATCTGCCACCCTAAGTGGAAAAAGATATCCATTACTAATTTATTGGCCATAGATATTTTTCTTTTGAGGGAGTAACTAGAAGAAACTCATCCAAGCATGGTCCAAAAAGGATATCTTCTCTTACATGAGCTTTCATTTCCAAAACAATCTTGGTAAACATTTGTTGACCTGTAACAATTCCAAAAGATAATGAAAATAGACGAGCTGATTTTTTTCTAAGATCAGCCATAATTTTTTACAAAGCCAGCATCTGATATGTCTGATGATTGAGATCTATAGGCACATGATAATAATGTCTTTTAAATCTATTACGACATGAGACAACAGAGATGGAGGAGCTCTGTGGTTGATTTTATAGTTTCCATATTGAATTCTCTGTGTTTGATGAATTTGTTCAATCCTTTGAGATTCATTATTAATGTGTATGAACCGATTATATGGAAATGGAAATAAAATCCTGTCCTATTTCTGCCACCGCAATCAGAACTAAAACTTATTTTGCCAACAGGAATAGAACTTCTGCTTTTATAGCTGACTGATCATTTTGAACTGGACTTAGATCAGAAATCATGAATTCCTTTGGATAAAGAGTGACAAATTCTAGCATTAATCAGATTTTTAAAGAATTTAGGATCCACGGACTGGACAAGATTTTTTATTAAGCTCATGAAGGAACTTTAGTCTTTCACCCACTGAACTTCTGTTATCATTGGAAACTGTTCCTCCTACCAAACCCAGCGGGCTAGTTACCAAAAAAACAATCCTTTATTTTTATCTTTTGAGAATCCCATCTCCCAGATTTTTCTTTGGGTCATTTCTCCCTTCTTTGTCTCCTGGAGCAATGATGAAACCTAGAATTGTACACATAAAAAATTGGAAATACATATGCCTTATAAGCCACCTTAGCTAGAATGTTGTTCAGAATTGAACTGAACAAAAATTCACCCTCACCCAATAGCACATAGTCTGGATTTAGAATAAAAGTCCCCATAGTCTTACTGCATCAGCAGATCCGTCTCCAAAGAAATCTGCTGTCATCTGGATGGTTGGAAGTGAGAGAAGGATCTGTTCTCTTGGAGTTTTTCCTATCAAATGTAATTTGACCCGGCTCAACCACACAATAATGGACCTAGCTGCGCAAGTTGCCACAATATTTGGTTTAAAAGTGTCAGCAGACACCTCCCATGTTCTTTTCAGAAAATGTACAGTTTTTCTATCCATAGGATCCTTCCGCATACTCATAATATAAAAAAGCAATGTCGTTTTTTTAGACACAAAGACGTCAATTTTAGGGAATCTATCCAAAAAATAGAGTCTAACTCTTCAAGCGGGTACTTGTGTATAAATTTTTTTAGGATGAAATCTTTCCTGACAGGTTTTTTCTATTCCCTTTCAATTACTACCTAGTATTTTTCTGAATAGAAAAAGTAATTTTCTTCCTGCCCTCAAGCCCCTCACACATTATATCTTGAATTAAACGAGACTCTATAACTTGTTCATTTTTCAACGTTGCTCTGATTGCTTTTACGGGTTGGTCAATATATTCAGAGATAAAATAAGATTTAGAAACATTACAGTCAGAAAAGGAGGAAGCAACTGAATCAACATCAGTATCCCAAAATATGTATTCATCATTTAAGCTGGATAAAGCCCCCGTCTCACATAGCGAGATCGCTGCTGTGTCACGGTTTTGGTGACTCAACAGCGACCTCACCAGCGATGTCGCTATGTGTGACACTTTGCAACGATCAGGCCCCTGCTGTGAGGTCGCTGATCGCTGCAAAGTGTCCTGGACCATTTTTTGGTCGTTGCTCTGCCGCTGGTCAGCACACATCGCTGTGTGTGACCAACGGGAGCAGCGATCAGGCTGGTAACTATGGTAAACATCGGGTTACTAGGGGCACACGCGCACCTAGTAACCCGCTGTTTATCATGGTTACGAACCTGCTAAAGTGAGCGGTAACCTCCCGCTCACTGTAGCAGAGTGGTAACCATGATAAACAACGGGTTACTAGGTGCGCGTGTGCCCCTAGTAACCCGATGTTTACCATAGTTACCAGCCTGCTCCTGCTTCAGCAGGCTCGTAACCAGGAGCAGGACATCGTGGAACGATTCTTTCCACGATGTCGCTGCTTCCCTGATCGTTGGTGAGCCTGCCTGTTTGACAGCTCACCAGCGACCACATAGCGACGCAGCAATGATCCCTGACAGGTCGTATCGTTGTCGGGATCGTTGCAGCGTCGCTAAGTGTGACGGTACCTTAAATCCCACCAGCTAACTTTATCTGTGGAAGAGCCAAGATGATCCTTGACTACAACTAGATTTCATTTTAAGGGAATTAGGGACTGTCTTATCTTCTTAACTTCCTTAGTAAAAGCTGGGCATTCATCTAACACTGTTTTATCAATATATTCCTTGCACAACTGTTTAGAATAGAAGGGGCATACTATTGGTTTACATAAAGGTCATTGCCTGTGCTTTGTTTTACAGGTAATTTGTCACCTAATTGCCATAAGGAAAATGATCCCTAACTAAAGATTCTTTGCTATTAATAAATAACTTTTATTTGCCAAGTTAAAAAAATATAGTGCAATGTTAAAAACACAATATTTGTGTTGGTCACTATATAATATTACTATAAAGCGTCCTAGACTATTTATTAATGTTGAGTGGAGAGAATCTTTATTTTGACTCTTTCAAGATATCACTTATTTTTAATAGTAATCACGTCCACTAGAGGACATCTCCTACTAGTGCGACTATAACTCACTTCCAATATTCAATTGTCCTCTATATTAATATGAGACTTAGTATTATTATCACCATTTAATTGACTAATGGCACTGATACTAGGTCAGTGTTAAGCATTCATATACAGTACAGACCAAAAGTTTGGACACACCTTCTCATTTAAAGATTTTTCTGTATTTTCATGACTATGAAAATTGTACATTCACACTGAAGGCATCAAAACTATGAATTAACACATGTGGAATTATATAGTTAACAAAAAAGTGTGAAACAACTGAAAATATGTTTTATATTCTAGGTTCTTCAAAGTAGCCACCTTTTGCTTTGATGACTGCTTTGCACACTCTTGGCATTCTCTTGATGAGCACATCCATGTACAATTCAGTCTCATTATTAATAAGGACTGACTATCTCCACTGACAGTTTCCATTTATCAGCTTGGACTATTCAGATTAGCTATCTAATGTCACTTTGCTTGGTGTGGCGGCGGACCACAACTTATCGCTTATTCATAGACCAAACGCATATATTGCTTTTTTAAAAAAAAAAAAAAAAAAAACATAACCAGCTGCCTCCCCTCCCTTGGGCAGTAGGCCATAACAAGACAAGCCATTGCAATTGCATAAAAAAGTGAGTTCACCGTTACCTGCAAAACCTGTGAAACTGTCTTTGACAAGGGCTCTCTGACGGCATTCACATCACTTATGTTTCTGCAGTTTAAGGAGAAAAACTGCATCTGAAAACAGCTGAATAACTCTAACTCGCTCTTCATCACATTTTCATAAAACTGTTTAGCTGGAAGGAAATAAATGAATAAAAAATGCTAAAATTTAAATGAGTAATTACAGCAAAACCTCTTTGGAACGACCACTCAAAACTGCATTGAAATGTGGTCGCCTAAGGTCTTCTCGACGATAGCCAGTATACAAAATATATGGTGAAACTGAAAATCGATGCTGGAAAGCCAGTGAAGCGGTCTTCTCAATAGATCGTATTTTTAACAATTTTTACTGTATTCATTTTAGGATGAAATATGTTAACCACCTCACCCAATGCTTACAGAGGCACATTGCTACACTGGGAAGTGCACACTTACTTAACAAAATACTCATTTAAAATGTGAAGACATTGTAAACCATATGCCTTTCTGGACAATTAAAAACCATACCATTGTAATAAAAAAAATCTGCACTTTTCTAACTATTCAATATTGTGGGGTCAGATACCGGATGTTCTAAATAACATTAATTCCATTACTCCCCGAAATGCTGGGACCATTTCAGCTTTGAATATTAATGCATGGCCTCATCAAGGGTTCAGAAACCTAGAAATCTGTCAAATGTTGCGAAAAAGGACTCTGCATGTTAAAATGGTATATGAACATCAGAGAGGAATCACCTCAAGTCTTGCTTGAAAATTTGTGAACCTTTATAGAATTTTTCATATTTCTGCATAAATTTAACCTAAAACCACATCAGATTTTCGCTCAAATTCTAAAAGTAGATAAAACTAACCAAATCAAACAGACGAGTAAAATATATTATACACTGTCATTTTTTAAACAATTATCCAACAATTATCCAATATCACATATCTGTGAGTATCCTTTCAGTATATGGTATGATCCCCTTGTGCATTAATAAGTGCATCTAAATGTTTACATTTATTTTTAATTAGTCCTGCACATTGGCTTGGTGAAAGTTTAGCACATTTCTCTACAAAACCGCCTTAACTCTATGTTGGTGGGTTTACTTTCATGAATTGCTCAATTTAGGTCCTTCCATGACATCTCCATAAGATTAAGGTCAGAACTTTGACTTGGCCTCAGTCGCGTACCGCCAATGGCAGGCCACGCGACTGCTATGGGACCCGTGAGCTGGGGGGCTCAGTGTCAGCTCCCACATGGCCACCCCCTGCATCGGACCCCCCCCCCTCTGGCCAACCAGCCCCCCTTTTCCCCCTCGCACCACATTCTGATTCCGATACAGTTGAAAGCAATAATGGAGGAGGGAGCATCATGTGACACTCCCTCTCGCATCATTCCTCCTCAGCATCTGATGCAGCGAGCGCGATGACATCACTACATCGTGCCACACTGTATCAGACAGTGGAGCTGCTGAGATGAGGAGACACGCTGCAGAGACCGAAGCAGTAAGGGTAAGTATTGTATTTATTTATTTTTAAAATCAGTGAATATGTGGTGCCCATAATACTGTGGGATGCATTTTACCCTATGGTGGCTACATTTTAACCTATGCGGGCTGCATTTTACTATGTGGAGGACAATGAGGAGTGTATTATACGGTTATAGGAAGTTTCGCCCCCAGAAGTTCGCCCCCAGCAATTTGCCCCCAGCAGTTCGCCCCCATCAGTTTGCCCACAGGTACATTTCACCCCTGCACATTTCGCCCCCGCACATTTTGCCCCTGGACCAGGGCGAACTGTGGGCGATATGTGCGGGGGTGAAACTGCTGGGGGTGAACTGCTGGGGGCGAAACATCCAATTCCCGTATTATACTGTATGGAGGACCATGGGGGAGTGTATTATACTGTGTGGAGGACCATGGGGAGTGTATTATACTGTGTGGAGGACCATGGGGAGTGCATTATACTGTGAGGAGGACCATGGGGAGTGCATCATACTGTGAGGAGGACCATGGGGAGTGCACTATACGTTGTGGAGGACCATGAGGAGTGCAATATACTCTGTGGAGGACCATGGGAAGTGCATTATACTTTGTGTAGGACCATGGGGAGTGCATTATTATATTTGTAGGGCTATGTGGGGGGCCATTAGACTGCATGCAAGCAATTATACAGTGTGAAGGTTTGTGTAGGGGCCATTATACTGTTTGGAGGGCTAGTGCAGACCATTATACAGTGTGGGGCTATTATTGTCACGGGTGTGTCAGAAGTGACAGACAGTCGCCCTGCAGTTGGTTGCAGGAGATCTCTTCGTTTGGCATTACAGACACCTTCTTAGTGGCTGTCTCTAGGACCTAGCGGCTACCTTCCTCTAGCTAATTAACATCCTGGCCTGGGTGTATAAATACCTGCTGTCTGCTAGAGGAAGGTGCTGGTGATACTCACATTATCCCTTGCATTACCTCTTCCTCTCTGGAGCTATGAGGACGGGTGTTCATCTCTTTGAAGTCGATTTAAAGCTAAACTATCTTCCCTTTTTTGCTCCCACTTGTTGTCTTTAGTTGTCAGTGGGGATCGACTAGCGCTCATCTCCCTGCCTTCCTAGCTAGGGCTTAACGCCAAGGAAAGACAGGGCGAGGTTCCAGTGAGGCGATTGGTGAAGAACCAATATAGGGACGTTAGTGGAGACAGGGTGATATTAGATCAGCCTAGGAGGTCTCCACTCCCCCCTTTCCCTAGTCTGGGAAATTCCCTCTTTCCTTTGTGTTGCACTAAGTCTTTCCCACACCTTGCGTGACAATTATACTGTGTGTATGCCCATTATACTGCATAGAGGGCTGTGTGGGGGTCACACTTGGGGGATCATACTGTGTTGAGGTCACCATACTTTGCCTTGGGGGTTGAGGTGGGGTACAATAGGGTTATCATCCTGTTCATGTGGAAGCTAATATGGAGGATTTCACCATGCGGGTATCATACTGTGTTTGGGGCTCACTTTTGCAGGTATCATAATTTATGGGGGCAATGAAAAAGGGATTTAGGACTTCAGCAGGAGGAAAATTATTATGTAAAGGCTGGAAAGTTGTGAGATATGCTCTTCTGTCACCCCGACAATTATGTAATTTTTTTGGGGGTGGGGGTGGGTGGCAATTAGAACTTCTACTATGGTGCCCCATGATTTCTATGTACACCCCTGCTTGGCCTTATCAAAACTTTAACGTTATTCTTAAACCAGTATTTTGTAGAATAACGTGTGCACTTTGTGTCATTATCTTACTGCATAACCAATGATCTCTTGAGAATCAACTCATTTACAGATGTCACAACATTTTCCTTTAGAATTTGCAGGTAGTTCATAATTTATTGTTTCATTAATGATAGCAATCCACCCTGGCCCAAATGCAGCAAAATGGGCCCAAATCATGATATATATAACATTGTGCCAAAAGCCTTCTGGCTTGTCTAAGAGATCCTTATCACACTGTAGGTGCGGAAAAGATATTTTTGGAGAGCAGTTGCATTCTCCTTGCAATCCTGCCATGCACACTCTTGTTGTTCAGTATCCATGTGATGGTGGACTCATGAAAATTAACACTAGCTAACGAGAAAGAGGCCTTTAGTTGCTTAGAGGTTACCGTTGGTTACTTTGTGATCTCACAGACTATTATACATCTTGCTCTTGGAGTGATCCTTGTTGGAGACCACTCCAGGGGAGGGTAATAATGGCCTTGAATTTCCCCCATTTGTATATAATCTATACATCTATAACAATACAGGAATAAACACAATCAAGAATATCCAAATTTACAATCCAAAGTTTATTTAAAAATATATGCAATACAAATATATAATCAACTAGTAATTATATAGGTCAGAGAGAATGGTAAATGGATATCCAAAAAAGTAAGAAGCATAAAATAGATGCTAAAGAAAAGCAACTAAATGTACTGCCCTGTCAATGTGTATATTAATTCGGTAATGGTAATATTGCTGCAGATCAGACAAAAATTCTAATGCATAGTGTCCACATATAATGTATAAATATGCAATGTGAATATTAAATAGTCTCGCCCTCACCCAGTCAACTCCGCTTGTCTAAAAACCACGCTCCACATAATTCTTCAGATTGAATGGAAGTGATAGATGACGACCGTGAGTGAAACTCTGTTTTGAATTTATTGTATTGCCACCTGTAAACCTTATTGTTTTGGAAGTCCTGTAAATCCCTCTGACATTTACAGATTCTTATATCCTGAATCGCCTTTTCCCATTTAGATAAATCAATATCAAGTTATTTGTCAAATTTGTTACACTCATCTGGTGGTAATGTTTCCTGTATTTTTGCTTTAAGGGCGTCAATTTCTCCTTCAACTGTCTCCAATGCTTTTCGATAAGCCCCAATCAAAAGTTCCAGTAAAGCGCGGGTGTACTAAGATAGTGCCTCTTCCCATCTATTTTAAAAGTAGAATCATTAACTTCTGAAGTGGGATAGATTGTACTCTTAATCCCCTTGGAATAATATCCTTCTGGGGATCATTTTCATGAGCCACCTTATTCCACTATAATTTAGTTTGTTAGTCCTTAATATTGAGCTTCAATTCCGTAATGTTGCAAGTCTCTGTTTCAGACACACTATTTAAAGACTCTGAGAGCATTGCTTAATTATCTTATGATGAAACAGCAGGCTGCGGTGAAACGCGCGTCGAGGTGTTTCTCTGCCCCAGCATTTGCTCATCATAATGGCTAAAGGTATTGTAGCGCCCCGAGGGTTCGGCCGCTACAGGGGTATTGCACCTCTGCCAGAGGTGTGGTATTCCACTCCCGGGTAAGGATGGAGTATGGACCAGGGCTCAGTTAGCTGCATACAGCACACACACCCCATTTCCGAGGGACAGCTCAACGATGCTCCCACTAGACAGAAGTGCAGGCACGACCGACTATGTCCCTGTCTGGAGTGGGGAGGTGGGTGGAACACCCAGTGCTGTACGGGCAGATAGGGGTTGGTTCCTGAGCGTAGGAAGGAGCCCATTGGTTGCTGGTCACCTGGGCTCATGGTCAGAGGGAGGTATAAAAGGTGGGCACCATCTTAGTTCTGGGAGCAGTTCAGTCCAGTCAGAGAAGACAGGGAGCAGAGGGATTGGAACCAGGGATTGAAGCTTGAAGAGGACAATTTGCATATTCCAGGTGCCTTCTGGGAAAAGCGAAGAGTCTCCTTCAGCTAGAAGATCGTTGGGTACAGCCGGGACCAGCTGCTTGGAAAGCATCACCAAACCAGGGATTGAAGCTTGAAGAGGACAATTTGCATATTCCAGGTGCCTTCTGGGAAAAGCGAAGAGTCTCCTTCAGCTAGAAGATCGTTGGGTACAGCCGGAACCAGCTGCTTGGAAAGCATCGCCAAACCAGGGATTGAAGCTTGAAGAGGACAATTTGCATATTCCAGGTGCCTTCTGGGAAAAGCGAAGAGTCTCCTTCAGCTAGAAGATCGTTGGGTACAGCCGGGACCAGCTGCTTGGAAAGCATCGCCAAACCAGGGATTGAAGCTTGAAGAGGACAATTTGCATATTCCAGGTGCCTTCTGGGAAAAGCGAAGAGTCTCCTTCAGCTAGAAGATCGTTGGGTACAGCCGGGACCAGCTGCTTGGAAAGCATCGCCAAACCAGGGATTGAAGCTTGAAGAGGACAATTTGCATATTCCAGGTGCCTTCTGGGAAAGCGAAGAGTCTCCTTCAACTAGAAGATCGTTGGGTACAGCCGGGACCAGCTGCTTGGAAAGCATCGCCAAACCAGCGATTGAAGCTTGAAGAGGACAATTTGCATATTCCAGGTGCCTTCTGGGAAAAGCGAAGAGTCTCCTTCAGCTAGAAGATCGTTGGGTACAGCCGGGACCAGCTGCTTGGAAAGCATCGCCAAACCAGGGATTGAAGCTTGAAGAGGACAATTTGCATATTCCAGGTGCCTTCTGGGAAAAGCGAAGAGTCTCCTTCAGCTAGAAGATCGTTGGGTACAGCCGGGACCAGCTGCTTGGAAAGCATCGCCAAACCAATTTGTTTAATTTGTTTATCCTAGGGTATCACAAGAAAGAAGACAAGACATCAAGTCAGCAGGGACAAGGAGCAGCATGGCAGATGTGACAACCTACATGGTGAGCTGCAACATGTGCTACATGTTCACTGATCGACCAGAAGCTGAAACCAACTTCACCTGCCAGAAGTGTAGACTACTGGCTCTTTTAGAAGAAAAGGTGCGGGGACTGGAAGAAAGAATTGCGACATTAAAACTCATCAAGGAAAATGAAGACTTCCTGGACAGAACAGAAGCGTCACTACTGGTCACGGAAAGTGATGGAAGCGTCAGAGAACCTCCAGAGGCAGACAAGTGGAGGCAAGTGACCAAAAGAAGCAAGAAGACCATGGAGACACCACCAACCACACAACTGAGAAACAGATTCCAAGGACTTGTGGAGGACGAAGATGGCACACCTAAGGATGAGGAACTACCATAAAGCAAAAAAGAAAAGAGTACCCAGAAACACCCAGAAGCGACAAGAAAAAGGACAGCCAAGAAGGGAAGAAGAGTGGTGGTGGTGGGAGACTCACTACTGAGAGAAACAGAAGCAGCTATCTGCAGACCGGACATAACCGCAAGAGAAGTATGCTGCCTCCCAGGGGCGAAGATCAAGGATGTTACCGATAGGATGCCGAAGCTCATCAGTTCCAAGGATGTCCACCCATTTCTTCTGATACATGTTGGCACCAATGACACGGCAAAGAAGGACCTACCGACAATCTGCAAGGACTTTGAAGCATTGGGGAAGAAAGTAAAAGAACTGGATGCGCAGGTAGTTTTTTTCTTCTATCCTTCCAGTAGATGGGCATGGCCTCAGGAGATGGAACAGGATCCTTGATGTGAACAACTGGCTGAGACGATGGTGCAGACAACAAGGATTTGGATTCCTGGACCACGGTGTGAATTACCTCTATGACGGACTCCTTGCCAGAGACGGACTACACCTCAACAAACCCGGGAAACACACATTCGCCAGGAGACTCGCAACACTCATCAGGAGGGCGTTAAACTAGAAGAAGAGGGGATGGGAAGAAAAACGCCGGACACGAACATGAAACCAGAGAACATACTAATGAAAGATATGAAGTGAGACAAAGAAGGTCCAAGACAAGATACTTGAAAGGGAGGTAAGAAAATTTCTAATACAATCCACAGGGAGAAGATTGAAACAAAACAAAATCGTGTAAACTGCATGCTAGCAAATGCCAGGAGCCTGACAAACAAGATGGATGAACTGGAAGCAGAAATATCTACAGGTAACTATGACATAGTGGGAATAACCGAGACATGGTTAGATGAAAGCTATGACTGGGCAGTTAACTTACAGGGTTACAGTCTGTTTAGAAGGGATCGAAGAAATCGGAAAGGGGGTGGAGTCTGTCTATATGTAAAGACGTGTCTAAAGCCTACAATACGGGAGGATGTATGGGAGGGAAATGAGGAGGTAGAGTCCTTATGGGTGGAGATACATGGGGAAAAAAACAATAATAAAATTATCATAGGAGTCTGTTATAAACCGCCAAATATAGCAGAAGCCACGGAAAGTCTATTAATGAGACAAATAGACGAAGTAGCAAAAAATAACGAGGTGATTATTATGGGGGACTTCAACTACCCTGATATAGACTGGGAAACCGAAAGCTGTAGATCTCAGAAAGGAAACAGGTTTCTGTCAATTATCAAAGACAATTATTTGTCACAACTTGTGCAGGAACCAACTAGAGGGACGGCCCTTTTAGACTTAATATTAACTAACAGGCCAGACAGAATAACTGAGGTGCAGGTCGGGGGGCACCTGGGAAATAGTGACCACAACATTATACAATTCCACATGTGCTTCAGTAGGGTGCCCAGCAAGGTAGTCACAAAAACACTGAACATCAGGAGGGCAAAGTTTGATCAGCTAAGAGATGCCCTTCACCTTATAGACTGGGATAGTATCTTTAGTAATAGGAGCACGGAAAGAAAATGGGAAATTTTCAAAACAGTCCTACATAGTCACTGTAGATGGTACATACCTTATGGGAATAAAAGGGCTAGGAATAGGAGGAAGCCAATGTGGCTAAATAAGGAAGTCAAGAGGGCAATGAAAAACAAAAAAAGGGCTTTCGGTAAACTTAAACAAGAAGGCAGCGAGGAAGCGCTAATATCTTATAGGGAAAAAAACTAAATCTGTAAGAAACAAATAAGAATAGCAAAAGAGGAGACAGAGAGACTAATTGCCAAGGAAAGTAAAACGAATCCCAAACTGTTCTTTAACTATATAAACAGTAAAAGTATTAAAACTGATGGAGTTGGCCCATTGAAAAATAACCTGGGTAAAATCATAGAGGGCGATGAGGGTAAAGCAAACCTACTCAATAGCTTCTTCTCCACTGTTTTCACAAAAGAAAACAATTTATCGGAGGAAATGCAGAGTGATAAAGTAAACCCTCCGCTAAATATCACCCACCTAACCCAGGAGGAAGTTCAGAAACGCCTAAATAATATCAAAATAGACAAGTCACCAGGCCCAGAAGGCATACACCCCCGGGTACTAAAAGAATTAAGTAATGTGATAGACAGACCGCTGTATCTTATATTCAAGCACTCTTTATGGACAGGGACTGTCCCACTAGACTGGCGCCAAGCAAATGTGGTGCCAATATTCAAAAAGGGATCTAAAAGTGACCCTGGGAACTATAGACCAGTCAGCTTAACGTCTGTTGTGGGTAAATTGTTTGAAGGATTTCTTAGAGATGCTATTGTAGAATATCTTAATGATAATAACTGTCTAACTCCATATCAACATGGATTCATGAGAGATCGCTTCTGCCAAACAAACCTGATCGCCTTCTACGAGGAGGTGAGCTCACAGCTGGACCGGGGAGAGTCAGTGGATGTTGTATACCTTGACTTCTCCAAAGCGTTTGATACCGTGCCACACAAAAGGTTGGTATATAAAATGAGAATGCTTGGTCTGGGGGATAATGTGTGCAAGTGGGTAAATAGCTGGTTGAGTGATAGAAAGCAGAGGGTGGTTATCAATGGAGTAAGCTCAGGGTGTGTCAGGGTTACTAGCGGGGTGCCTCAAGGGTCTGTCTTGGGCCCTATATTATTTAATATATTTATTAATGATCTAGTGGAAGGGTTGCATAGTAAAATAGCAATATTTGCAGATGATACTAAGTTTTGTAAAGTAGTTAATACAGATGAGGATAGGGCACAGCTGCAGGAGGATTTAGATAAATTGGGGAGTTGGGCCAAAAAAATGGCAAATGGGGTTCAATGCCGATAAATGTAAGGTCATGCACATGGGAAAGAAAAACAGCAGTCACCCATACATATTAAATGGGAAACCGTTGGGGAAATCTAACATGGAGAAGGACCTGGGCGTCTTGGTTAATAGCAAATTGGAGTGCCCAGTGTCAGGCAGCAGCTGCGAAGGCAAATAGAGTAATGGCATGCATCAGAAGAGGAATAGGGGCATATGATGAGAACATTGTTCTTCCTCTGTATAAAGCGCTGGTAAGGCCGCACTTAGAATATTGTGCACAGTTCTGGGCTCCGGTGCTCAGGAAAGACATATTGGAGCTAGAGAGGGTACAAAGGAGGGCGACTAAGGTAATAAAGGGAATGGAGGGACTAGAATACCCAGAGAGGTTGCCAAAATTAGGCCTATTTACGTTGGAAAAGAGAAGGCTTAGGGGAGACCTCATAAACATGTATAAATACATCAGGGGGCAGTACAGAGATCTCTCCCATGACCTGTTTATACCAAGGATGGTGACAAAGACGAGGGGGCACACTATGCGTCTGGAGGAAAAGAGGTTCCTGCACCAGCATAGAAGGGGATTCTTTACGGTCAGAGCCGTGAGACTCTGGAACTCTCTGGGAGAGGAAGTGGTGATGTCCAACTCACTTAATGAGTTCAAGAGAGGCCTGGACGCCTTTCTTGAGAACAATAAAATTACATCTTATGCTTAGTTAATTAATCCAGGGATTTAATCTTACTGCCAGATTGGTGTCGGGAAGTGAATTTTTCCTCAGTGATGTAAATTGGCCTATACCTCATGGTTTTTTGTTGCCTTCCCCTGGATCAACGCTGCGGAATAGCTGCAGTGCACAAGAAATAGGCTGAACTGGATGGACGCTTGTCTTTTTTCGGCCTTATAAACTATGTAACTATGTAACTATGAGGCTCTGTAGGAGCTCTGCTCAGAGGCAGGCCTAGAGAAAAGGCCGGAGCCTGAGAGGAGAAGGAGAAGTGGGCCTGGAGAAGAGGCCAAGGGAAGGAGGAGAAGACAGAACAGAGAAGGAGAAGAAGAAACAGAGAAACAGAAGGGCTCAGGAACAAGAAGGTGGAAGGGACCCTAAGAACCCACGAGAATCCAGGGTGCAGGGTCAGGCAGATTAAGGGTGCCGGATCCCAAGTTGGTGGAGGAGAAACTACCCTCAGCCAAAGACCGGACGTCGTGATCATTTATTGGTGCGACACCTCATCAAACCTGCTAGGAAGGCACCATATAGGACAGCGGAGGACGGGGCCCACGTTTAACCGCACAAGTCCGCGGTAGCTGGAAGAAAGTGGGTCACTGGTGAGGCAAGCCAGAGGAAGGATTAAAGGGGGTTCTGAGCCATACTCCTGAGCTGCCTGGGAGTTGACCGAGCCCCTCACCTGGCGGATGCAGCACGGCTCGGGCAGTCATTCCCTGCAGAAGTGACTTGGATATTAACCGTGAGTAAAGACCCTGGACTGCAGTACGTTGTCTGTGTGCTTTTTCACTCCTCCGGCACTACCGGTACTGGGACTCTCACCACCATCACTCCCACCATCCACTACACTGCCCTGGGGCCGCACTCTTCCCGCGGGGAGTCGCACCATCCAAGCTGCATATATCCTCAGCCCCAGCGGTCTGCCCTGCAGCGGCGGTTCCTAATAACCGCAATCCACGGGTGGCGTAGTCGGACATCTCTTAAAACATCTAAAAGACTGCCACTGGTCTGACCACCCTGAGCCACGGGACCGGGTCGCCACTACTACCCCCATCGTCTCCCTATTGCCGGGTTCCGAGTGCCCCACGGCCCAGGGGGCGAGTCAGTATCAATAAACATTAGCATTTTTTTCAGGTGCTTTATATTGAACAGCGTTCATTTTTTTTTAGATGGACCATGTGCATCAACCCTATATATTTAAAAATGGCTATTTTTATATGTATTGCAAGATATTTATGCTTGAATGTCATGGCGATTATGTACAACTGTGCAGTAGTCACGATCTAGGGACTAGACTATGTAATATACACACGGCATATTTATACATTATAAGTGGACACTCTTGTACTAATATATGCATTGGAATTTTTGTCGGATCTGCAGCAATATAACCATTGCCGAATTATATGTACATTGACAGGGCAGTAAGTTTAGTTGCTTCTCTTTAGTATCTATGTTACGTTCCTTACTTTTTTAGATATCCCATATATTATTCTCTGTGACCTACATGTAATTACTAGTTGACTACATATTTGTATTGCATATATTTAAATAAACTATGGATAATATATCTTGATATTCTTTATCGTGTTTACTTCTATATTTTTGTAGGTACAGTATATATGTTCTCTGGTTAGAGGGGATCTATATTTAATTGAGTGGCTTTGTTGTTTGTGATGACTTGTACATAATCTGACTGTGTATTGGTGGAGACCAAACTCTTTATAGATGTTTTTTCAATTTTTTCCACCTTCATGAGCATTATTAACTTTTTGTCTGAGGTCCTCAGAAATCTCCTTTGTTCGTGCCATGATATACTTCCACATACATGTGATGTGAAGATCAGACTTTGATAGATTTTTGTTCTTTAAATAAAAATAGGCCACCCACTCACTCATTTAATATAATGACAAAGTCTACTATTTTTGAATCATTTCTTTGATTCTGTTCTCTTTATCTAATTTTATGACTGAAGTAGTTTTAGGTCAAATTTATGCAGAAATATTGAAAATTCTGATAGGTTCACAAACTTTCAAGCGCCACTGTATCATGTCCATATAACATACAGAGTCGTTTTGAAATACATTTGATAGGTTTTTATCAAGCTACAGTTTTGCTTTGCTGTACTGAAAGGAGCACAGTTGACAAAAGTGTTGACTACAACAGAAATAAGTATGTTTCGATAAATTCTCTACAATGAAAGAGAATCATCACATGTATCCAACGGTATGGTAGTTGCAAATCCTTTTTTAATATACCTGATTATATGAAGGACTATGTACACCATAAAGGATTTTTCCACATTGAATAGTCCATATTAGATAGAAAGCTCCATGGGCAGTAAACTGATCACACATTGTCCCCCTGACGGAGTCCTCAGAAATAATCGGTATCATTTAGAGGAACCTGGCAGTAAGTTTTCAATTTACCTGCCTCACCACAGGAAAAATGAAGCAATACACAGTGCCCAGTCACAGCAACTTAAACTCATTAATAAGTCTGTTTAATGCTGGGCATGACATCCACCAGAGCAAGAGCCCTGGTTAAAAGATGAGTATACTGAACAGAAGAACCCACCACCAGTCATTAAAGGGGTTGTCTCAAGTTCACAAGTTTGGGTGTTATCCCCTATCCGATCACTGGGGGTTCGACTGCTGAAACTACCAGCAATCCTGAGAATTGGGGCTCTGAAGAAAACATCTGCTCCATTCACTCTCCATTTATTATGAATGGGGGTGCTGAAGACCAGCCGAGTGCAGTTGCACTCAGCTATCCCGGTGGTCTCAATAAGAATAAATGGATCATATGTGCACATGATCATTGATCAACCTTCAGAGGCCTGGTTCTTGGGACTGGTGGAGATCCCAGAAGTTGGACCTCCAGCGATCAGGAAGTTATCCCCTATCCTATATATAGGATAGCTTCCAAATTTAAATTCACAGACAGGCGTATGAAAATTGGTATTCTAAATGGATAAACCTATTAAGCAGACAAAAAAATAATTCCTTACCAATTAATGTACTGTTTTCATTTGGTAGAGTATCTAAATGACTTCCAATCAAGATCACATGCGGCTTGGACTGAGAACTGTGAGTTATACTGAGAAATCTGAGCCAAAACAACATCTGAAAATGGAATATGCAAAAAATATATAAGAACAGCAAATTACCGAAAGTAAAGTATAAATCAGCAGAATGCGTGTAGACTCAGCTACTGGTTAACATTAGTAAACAGAACAGACATTGCAAGTACTGTAATTATGGACGCCCTTAAACAAAACCACCAGCATTATAAATGAGGCCCTATAAATATAAAGGTGCTTTCATTGTTATAAAGTTGTCATAAAGTTGTAGAATTTTGTCAGGACACTGTAAGACACTATGATCAATGGAGATCTGACATCTGGAACCATTACAAATTTGACAAGTCCAAAGACCAAGAACCCTTTGGCTTTTCAACCTATCACAGGGGCCCTTCTAGTCACCTAGTCAAAATTAAGTTCTTCATGGCTGTAGCACTAAACTGATCTTAGCTTAGTATTTTCCAACAAATTTAAGAGTGGAGAAAGGCGAAGTATAGGTAGGATATCTAGTATCTAGTCAACAGCAAATGTTTTCCTGTCCTCACAATCAGAAATGTAATGCCAAAATAGAAACTGTGTGTAGGTTCCAAATCTCCAGTGTGATGGTCGCTTAATGTGAATTTGGAATTCACCTTGAATCACAGTCCTGAGTAACTTTAAGTATGTGTTTTAGCCACTTCATTTCGGCTATTGGACATAAACACTGTTTTAGACTTGTCTTCTCTCTACTATTATCAACAATGTTACATTTCTGACAGTTCTCGTATAAGAATACTTATTTACCGATTGGTACCAGATACCACCTAAACCTTTACAGACCTAAAGAAGTTATTGATCGCTTCATACCTGTTCTAGTGCATTCTTCTGTCCTCCATTCATGTCACTCTCGATTCCTTCTAAACTAAATATCACACAATATAATGTATTTGGTCCACTAGTGCTCAGGAGTAGGGAGTGAGTGAAACAGTACTCCATTTGCCCTGCAAAATCCCATATTGCCAAAGATGTTTCTATAGAAAGTGAACAGAAGTAAAAATTAAACATTAACCCTGAGAATTTGTTTTTAATAATTGTTAGTTAAAGGGAATGTATCATTAGATTCATGCTCCGTGAACCACATGAAGCAGAGTCTGCCTGTGTGATTGCAGCCAGGTATGATTTATTCCAGATAAAATGAAGTTTGAGAACTGGCTTGGAGACTATAGAGAAAGATCTGACTAGTTTGGTGCCGCCCTCGGCTGTTTTTTTCCTGCACCGCTCCAGTTGATTGACAGATCTCTCACTATGTACACACATAAGACAGACCTGTTAATCAACTGGAGAGGGGTGGGAGAAATCGAGCTAAGGGCTACCCCAGACTAGTCAAGTTTCATCCTATGGTCCCCATCTGGCTTTTCAAACTACGTTTTCTCTGAAACGCTGCAGCGACTCACAGTAAGACATACTTGGCTGCAATTGTGCAGCAAGGCACTGATTCATGCTGAGAAAAAGGCAAAAAGTCCCGCTAAGAAATTTTTTTTTAAGAAAAACAAGTGAAAAAATATTATTAAAAACATAATTTATTTGAATGCTCTAAAAATAAGAAATAACATCGCATTAGGCCTACGCGTTTCGAGCACTACCACACTCTTAATCATAGCACTATTATATGACAATGAAAAGATTTAGATACCAGAGAGCACGCTGAACCATCAAATGAGTATCCACCAACAATTCATTTACAAACCAATACAATGCAGCCAGCAACAGAATTAATTAGGAGCATACTGATATATGGAAAGACAAAAAAAATCAATGACTTATCCTAGCTAAAATTACGTATTATGAGCCATATTTAAGCAAAAACATTCCTTAATAATAATACAAGTCAGTTCTAAAGTTTAAATCCAAAGGTGCTCAAGTATCCATGTGGAATATCCAAAACGCTTCACGTGTTCACCAAAGATATATAAAAAAAAATTCCAAGCTCAGTTCGGAGAAGCGTTTTTACAACAATGGAATGTTATTCTGTCCAACTTTTCTAGTGATCTTATTCAGTTAATAGTCAAACATGAACATCTGAAACTTGATGAACTGGAGAAATCTATGACACCACTACAGGATAGATTAATTACCTTTTCTAAAATGCCAGACTATACAACTTTAAATGACAAATTGTCCATGAATTTGGCTAAACTGGAAGAGTTGATTATTTAATTAAAACGGAAAAAAATCGATAGAGATTTCAACAACTATGAGACTAATTCTGTTTATTCATTTTTATTGTTTCTGCTTTTTTGTTGACTCATAATTATTTTATGTTCAATCATGCATTCTATCTACAGGTGAAGGAGTGTCCAATGGGGGGGAAATGTTCCCCGTCTGTGGCAAATATTTACATGTCATGGTGGGAGGAGCAGGACATGTTTTCTGTTCTTAACCCTTTTAATTGCCACATAAAATGGTTTGGTAGATATCTAGATGATTTATTCTTTATTTTTCACGGACGTGATTGTAATATCTATTCTTTTTTTGGGGTATCTGAACGCCAATAATATGAACCTTAAATTTGTAACGGACAAAAGAGATCAAACTACTCCCTTTTTGGATGTTTTTCTATCCGGTGATATAGTCACAGGTAAAATCTGTACCAAATTATATAGAAAAACGATTTCTGGATGCGAGTAGTTGCCATCAACGACACGTTATTAAGAATCTCCCGATTGGAGAATTTACTCATGTACGACTTGCATGTTCAGATGGTAAGGATTTTTCAATTGACTGTGATAAGATCTGTTCGAGATTTCTTATTAGCGGGTATTCACATGCATGCATAAATAGGGCATTGTTCATTGAGTCCAAAGAGTCAAGACAAAGCCGTCTCTATAATACCAAAAAATCCAGAGGGCAAATCGGAGAATAGGTTTTGCCAGTCACCTTCTCCACACCTTATGCCTTGGATTATCCAATTATAGCAAAATTTTAAATAAAAAATTGGCGTTGTTACATCATAATCAGCAGTTATCCAATATATTAGGCAAAGAAGTAAGATTTGTTGCTAGAAAAGCCAGATCTCTATCTGGGAGGTTATCACCTAGGATGTATCGCAGTGCAGTGTGAAGACAGTCAAATGTGGAACATCACGTTGTGGGTTATGCCAATATATAAATAAGTCTAGAAACTTCACATCACATGCAAATTGAGTATCATTTGGTATAAAGACATTTATCAATTGCAATTCTGTACACCTTATTTATTTAACTACGTACACAACATGTAACCTTCAATACATTGGCTGCACCACAACAAAACTGAAGGTCAGGATTTCTGAGCACATTAATGGAGCTAAGGCCACGGCCCCACTATAAGTATTTTGTCTGTATTTTTTCTCAGGAGTGGGAGACAAAACCAGGAGTGGGTGATAAATGCAGAATTGGTGACTTGTTTCTATTATCCCTTTTCTCTGATTGTTCCTCATCCGGTTTTGACTCCCACTCCTGAGAAAAAATACTGACCAAATACTGATATTGGGGCCGTGGCCTTAAACAGATTCTAGGAGCACCAATTATAGTAGCAAAAAATTTCTCTTGGATTATCTCGTCACTATTTGGAAACACATAATGGCAACATTAGTAGTTTGCAGATTTGTGGTACTGAAAGAGTGGAGCGCCCGGCGAGGGGAGGAGATTGGTCTGCTCTTTTGCGAACACGTGAAGCGTTTTGGATATTCCGTATGGATACTCGAGCACCTTTGGGTTTTAACTTTAGAACTGACTTGTATTATTATTAAGGAATGTTTTTGCTAAAATATGGCACATAATATATAATTTTAGAAAGGATAGGTCATTGATTTTTTTCCTCTCTTTCCACATACAGTATCAGTATATTCCTAATTAATTCTGTTGTTGGCTGCATTGTATTTGTTTGTAAATCAATTGTGGGTGGATACTCATTTGATGGTTCAGCATGCGCTCTTGTATTTAAACCTTTTCTTTGTTATATAATAGTGCTATGATTTTAAAGCATTTAAATAAATTATGTTTATAATAATATTTTTCACTTGTTTTTCTAAAAAAAAAAAATTTTTTTGCGATAGCTGGACTTTTTTTGCCCTTTGTTCTTCATATCTACTTATCTGATAACAAATAATAAATAATAATAATAATAATCTGAAACCGGAGCCAGGATTTGTCCGTGCACCACACCCCGTGAGGATCATTGCGTGCACTGGTGAGCTGATGTGAACTTTGTTGCTTCTTTTACTAAACTGATTCATGCTGTCCATGGTTCGAACAGCATGAATCTAGTGACATGTTCCCCTTAAGGGTAATCTGTCAGCAAGTTTTTGCTATGTGATCTGAGCTCAGCATGATGTAGGTGGAAAAACCCTTATTCCAGTGATGTGTCACTTACTAACCTGTGTTTTGATGTTTCAATAAAATCAATAATTTAACAGCAAAAGATTGTCACTACAGGACTAGGTTTCGCGTGCCTCCTGATCCAACCACACCACCATTAATAATTATCTGTGCTCTCAGTTAATATACAATATAAACAGAAAGCTGTCAATCAAAGGTGTGGGTGGGGTTATACAGGGCTCAGCATTTTGAGCTCTGTTAGATCTGCAACAGAGAAAACTGTGATTCTATTGGAACTGCTGCACCCAGGAAACTAAGTGATACATCACTGGAATCAGGGTATCTGTCCCTACATCATGCTGGTGTCAGATTATACAGTTAAGTCCTGTTGGAAGATTCCCTTTAATAACAACAACAAGTACTAGGTGGATATTACTCCTTTACCAACATAAGACATACTGTTATGTCATATGCTCGCTCCTGACTTTCATGCGGGTTCACAAGCCGAGCCTGCACCTTTCCCTGCACATAATGGGTGGAGCAGCTGTTAACCTGTTAAATTCCATTGTCAATCTCTGACAGCGGCAATAAACACGCGCCAGTAGGGGGAAGCGCCGTTCCACACTCCCATTGGCACACCCGTGACGTGATCGCGAGCAACGATGGGTTGTCATGACAGCCGTGAGTCTGCCATGATAACTGCTATTACCACTGCTATTACAATCCTCCTTTGAAAGCCAGCCCGTGGCTGGCACTTATAGGAGGTCGTGATTTTCACACTGCTATGTATAGCACAAGTGATCAGACGATCGCAGCTTCAAGTATTAAATATAGTAAAAAGTAAAACAAAAGTGTTTAAAAATATTAAAAAATTTGCCTCATTAATAATAAAATAATTGAAAAAAATAAAAAATACACACATTTGGCATTTGTAAAAGTTAGATCTATCAAAATATAAAACAAACTAATCTGATCGGTAAACGGCGTAATGAGAAAAAAATCGAAATGCCAGAATTAAATCTTTTTGGCCACCGCAATAAAATGCAAATAGAGGAGCTCAAAACATCATATCTACCCCAAAATGGCATCAGTAAAAACGTCAGCTCAGAGCACAAAAAATAAGCCATCATATAGTAACATATCTAAAAAAAAATGAAAACGTTTCGAGTCAACATAAGAAAACATTTGTTTTTTCTTACGAATTTTCAAAATAAAATGTTTCACTTAAATAAAAATTATGAATGTTTGTTGTGTGCGTACTTGTACTGACCTGGAGAATCATATTTCCAGGTCAGTTTTACTATAAAGTGAACATAGTAAATAAAAAACTCAAAAAAACATTGAATGCACTTGGAATTTTTTTCCCGCTTTCCAGTGTATGACATGATGATGAATGATGTCATTCAAAAGTACAACTTGTCCCACAAAAAACAAGCCCCCATATGGCTATATTGACAGAAAAATAATTAAGTTATGACTCTTAGAAAAAGGGGATGAAAAAACTAAAATTAATAAACAGAAAATAGCCGGGGGTGAAGGTGTTGATAACAACTAAATTAACAGAAATCTAACTCACCTTCCAAACCAGTTTCGGAACATGCCACTCCTATGGTGGAAGAAGGAATTGTTGGACCAGTGATGTAATACTGCAGCCTGGCCAGAGGCCCTGCCTGGTAAATAACGTGAACAATACAAACGTTAACTTTCAATGCCCATAAACCGTCTGTAATCTATATTATAATTGGCTAAGCGTGTCTCTGTCTGAAGCCTTTATAGACTGCGCATGCGTGACGCGCAGTCTGGCTTCAGACAGAAGACCGCATCCAGCCGTTACAGGTAAGAGGAGTGTATGGCGCCGGAGATCGCGGTATGCGGCGCCACACTTCTCCCCCGGCCTCCGGCAGAACAGGACACAGAAAAGCTGAAGCACTGAGAAGAAAGGTGAGTATAACTGTTTATTTTTTTGTATGTGTGTGCAGCGTGAAAGGGATAAGGGGGCCACACATACCAGGATTGGGAGGTGAGAGGGCCACACATACCAGGATTGGGGGATGAGGGGGCCACACATACCAGGATTGTGGGGTGAGGGGACCACGCATACCAGGATTGTGGGGTGAGGGGACCAAGCATACCAGGATTGGGGGGTGAGGGGGCCACACATACCAGGATTGTGGGGTGAGGGGACCACACATACCAGGATTGGGAGGTGAGGGGGCCACACATACCAGGATTTGGGAATGAGGGGGCCATGCATACCAGGATTGGGGGATGAGGGGTACCATGCATACCAGGATTGAGGGGTGAGGGGACCACACATACCAGGATTGTGGGGTGAGGGGACCATGCATAACAGAATTGGGGGGTGAGGGGACCACACATACCAGGATTGTGGGGTGAGGGGATCATGCATACCAGGATTGGGGGGGTGAGGGGACCATGCATACCAGGATTGGGGGGTGAGGGGACCATGCATACCAGGATTGTGGGGTGAGGGGATCATGCATACCAGGATTGGGGGATGAGGGGTACCACACATACCATTATTGGGGGATGAGGGGACCATGCATACCATGATTGGGGGGTGAGGGGTGCCATGCATACCAGAATAGGGATGAGGGGTACCATGCATACCAGAATAGGGATGAGGGATACCATACATACCAGGATAGAAATGCAGGGTACTATGCATACCAGGGTGAGGAATGGGGTGCCATGCATACCAGGATGAGGGATTGGGTGCCATGCATTCCAGGCTGAGGGGTACCATACATACTAGAAAAGGGATGAGGGGTACCATACATACCAGGATAGGGATGAGGGGTACCATGTATACCAGGATTGGGGATGAGGGGTACCATGTATACCAGGATTGGGGATGAGGGGCCCATGCATACCAGGATAGGGATGAGGAGTGCCATGCATACCAGGACGGGGGTGAGGGAGCCATGCATACCAGGATTGGGGATCACGGAGCCATGCATACAAGGATTGGGGATGAGGGGTACCATGCATACCAGGATTGGGGATGAGGGAGCCATGGTACCAGGATTGGGGGTGAGGGGTGCCATGCATACCAGGATAGGGATGAGGAGTGCCATGCATACCAGGATGGGGGTGAGGGAGCCATGAATACCAGGATTGGGGATGACGGAGCCATGCATACCAGGATTGGGGATAAGGGGTACCATGCATACCAGGATTAGGGATGAGGGAGCCATGCATACCATGATTGGGGATGAGGGGCCCATGCATACCAGCATGGGGGTAAGGGGTGCCATGCATATCATGATTGGGGATGAGGGAGCCATGCATAACAGGATTGGGGATGAGGGAGCCATGCATACCAGGATTAGGGATGAGGGGTGCCATGCATACCAGGATTGGGGATAAGGGGTGCCATGCATATCAGGATTGGGGATGAGGGAGCCATGCATACCAGGATTGGGGATGAGGGTTGCCATGTATACCAGGATTGGGGATGAGGGAGCCATGCATACCAGGATTGGGGATGAGGGGTGCCATGCATACCAGGATGGGGGTGAGGGGTGCCATGCATACCAGGATGTGGGTGAGGGGCCCATGTATACCAGGATTGGGGATGAGGGGTGCCATGCCTTCCAGGATTGGGGTTGAGAGGTGCCATGCATACCAGGATTGGGGATGAGGGGTGCCATGCATACTAGGATTGGGGGTGAGTGGTGCCATGCATACCAGGATTGGGTGTGAGGGGTGCCATGCATACCAGGATAGGGATGAGGGGTGCCATGCATACCAGGATGGGGATGAGGGGTACCATGCATACCAGGATAGGATGGTGGGGACAGTACGGGGGCAGCACATACCGGCATGAGAGACCATATACCAATAAAAATGCTCGCCACCCGGGCGTAGAACGGGTTCAATAGTCTATAATATAATGCTACAAGTGTCCCTCTGTCCAAAGCCTCTATAGACTGCGCACACGCGATGAACCTGCGCAGTCTGGCTCCAGACAGAAAGACGAATCCAGCCGTTACAGGTAAGAGGAGAAATGTTGCTGCGGCGCCTCTGTTCTGTTCGGAGACCGGGGCAGGAGTGTGGCGTCAGAATCGGCGTATGCGCATAGCACATTGGCAGTGTGTCTTCATAAAAATGGCGCTGGACAGTGTGGTATGGGCACGCGCGTACTCAGGCACCACACTCCTCCCCCGGCCTCCAGCAGTAGGGGACGCAGCGCTGGAGCACAGGGAAGAAAGGGGAGTATAAGTGTTTATTTTTTTGTGTGTGTGCAGCGTGATAGTGATGAGGGGTACCATGCATACCAGGCTAGGGATGAGAGGGTGCCATGCATACCAGGATGAAGGATGGGGTACCATGCATACCAGGATAGGGATGAGGGGGTGCCATGCATACCAGGATGAGGGATGGGGTACCATGCATACCAGGATAGGGATGAGAGTTACCATATATACCAGGGTAGGGGTGAGAGGTACCATACATACCAGGATAGGGATGGGTGGTACCATTCATACCAGGATAGGGATGAGACGTACCATACATACCAGGATAGGGATGAGGGGTTCCATGCATACCAGGATTGGGGATCAGGGGTAGCATGCATACCAGGATGAGGGATGGGGTACCATGCATACCAGGATAGGGATGAGGGTTACCATACATACCAGGATAGGGGTGAGAGGTACCATACATACCAGAATAGGGATAGGTGCTACCATTCATACCAGGATAGGGATGAGAGGTACCATACATACCAGGATAAGGATGAGGGGTTACATGCATACCAGGATTGGGGATGAGGGGTACCATGCATACCAGGATGAGGGAAGGGGTACCATGCATGCCAGGATAGGGATGAGGGGGTGCCATGCATACCAGGATGAGGGATGGGGTACCATGCATACCAGGATGAGGGATGGGGTACCATGCATATCAGGATAGGGATGAGGGGGTGCCATGCATACCAGGATAGGGATGAGGGGGTACCATGCATACCAGGATACGGATGAGAGGCCATGCATACCAGGATACAGATGACGGGGTACCATGTATACCAGGATGAGGGGTGGGGTACCATGCATACCAGGATAGGGATGACGGGGCACCATGCATACCAGGATAGGGATGAGGGGGTACCATGCATACCAGGATACGGATGAGGGGCCATGCATATCAGGATATGGATGAGGGGGTACCATGAATACCAGGATGAGGGACGGGGTACCATGCATACCAGGATAAGGATGAGGGGGCACCATGCATACCAGGATAGGGATGAGGGGGTACCATGCATACCAGGATATGGATGAGGAGCCATGCATACCAGGATACAGATGAGGGGGTACCATGCATACCAGGATAGGGATGAGGGGTACCATACATACCTGGATAGGGGATGAGGGGTGCCATGCATACCAGGATTGGGGATGAGGGGTGCCATGCATACCAGGATTGGGATGAGGAGCACCATCCATACCAGGATAGGGATGAGGGGTACCATACATACTAGGATAGGGATGGGGCACCATGCATACCAGGATAGGGATGAGGGGGTACCATGCATACCAGGATATGGATGAGGAGCCATGCATACCAGGATACAGATGAGGGGGTACCATGCATACCAGGATAGGGATGAGGGGTACCATACATACCCGGATAGGGGATGAGGGGTGCCATGCATACCAGGATTGGGGGATGAGAGGTGCCATGCATACCAGGATTGGGATGAGGAGCACCATCCATACCAGGATAGGGATGAGGGGTACCATACATACTAGGATAGGGATGGGGTGCCATGCATACCAGGATTGTGGGATGAGGGGGTACCATGCATACCAGGATGAGAGATGGGATACCATGCATACCAGGATAGGGATCAGGGGGCACCATGCATACCAGGATAGGGATGAGGGGGTACCATGCATACCAGGATTCAAATGAGAGGCCATGCATACCAGGATATGGATGAGGGGGTACCATGCATACCAGGACTGGGGAAACCAGGATTGGGGATGAGGGGTGCCATGCATACCAGGATTGGGGATGAGGGGTACCACACATACCAGGATGAGGGATGGGGTGCCATGCATACCAGGATTGGGATGAGGGGCACCATGCATACCAGGATAGGGATGAGGGGTACCATACATACCAGGATAGAGATGAGGGGTATCATACATACCAGGATTGTAGATGAGGGGTACCATACAAATCAGGATGAGGGATGGAGTACCATGCATACCAGGATTGGGGGGTGAGGGGTGTCATGCATACCAGGATGGGGATGAGGGGTACCATGCATACCAGCATAAGGCTGAGGGGGCAATGCATACCAGGACTGGGGATGAGGGAGTCATGCATACCAGGATTGGGGATGAGGGAGCCATGCATACCAGGATTGATATGAGGGGTGCCATGCATACCAGGATTGATATGAGGGGTGCCATGCATACCAGGATTGGGGATGAGGTGGACATGCATACCAGGATGAGGGATGGAGTGCCATGCATCCCAGTATTGGAATGAGGGGTGCCATGCATACCTGTATTGGAATAAGGGGTGCCATGTATACCAGGATTGGGGATGAGGGGTGCCAAGCATACCAGGATTAGGGATGAGGGGTGCCATGCATACCAGGATTGGGGATGAGGGGTGCCATACATACCAGGAATGGGGATGAGGGGTGCCATACACACCAGGATTGGGGATGAGGGGGTATCATGTATACCAGGATAGGGATGAGGGGGTACCATGCATATCAGGATAGGGATGAAGGGGTACCATGCATAACATGATAGTGATAAGGGGCCATGCATACCAGGATATGGATGAGGGGCCATGAATACCAGGATAGGGATGAGGGGGTACCATGCATACCAGGATAGGGATGAGGGGATACCATGCATACCAGGATAGGGATGAGGGGGTACCACACATACCAAGATAGGAATGAGGGTACCATGCATACCAGGATAGGGATGACAGGGTACCATACATACCAAGATAGGGATGAGGGTACCATGCATCCTAGGATAGGGATGAGGAGTACCATGCATACCAGGATGAAGGGTACCATACATACCAGGATAGGGATGAGGGATGGGGTGCCATGCATACCAGGATAGGGATGAGGGGTACCATACATACCAGAATGAGGGATGGGGTGCCATGCATACCAGGATTGGGGGATGAGGAGTGTCATGCATACCAGGGTGGGGGGCCCATGCATACCAGGATAAAGCTGAGGGGACCATACATACCAAGATTGGTGATGAGGGAGCCATGCATACCAGGATGAGGGATGGGGTGCCATGCATACCAGGATTGGGATGAGGGGTGCCATGCATACCAGAATTGGGATGAGGGGTGCCATGCATACCAGGATTGGGGATGAGGGGGCCATGCATACCAGGATGAGGGATGGGGTGCCATGCATACCAGGACTGGAATAAGGGGTGCCATGCATAACAGGATTGGGGAAGAGGGGTACCATGCATACCAGGATTGGGGATGAGGGGTGCCATACATACCCGGATAGGGATGAGGGGTGCCATGCATACCAGGATTGTGGATGAGGTGGCCATGCATACCAGGATGAAGGATGGAGTGCCATGCATCCCAGTATTGGAATGAGGGGTGCCATGCATACCTGTATTGGAATGATGGGCCCATGCGTACCAGGATTGGGGATGAGGGGTGCCAAGCATACCAGGATTGGGGATGAGGGGTGCCATGCATACCAGGATTGGGGATGAGGGGTGCCATACATACCAGGATTGGGGATGAGGGGCGCCATACATACCAGGATTGGGGATGAGGGGGTATGATGCATACCAGGATAGAGATGAGGGGGTACCATGCATAACATGATAGTGATAAGGGGCCATGCATACCAGGATATGGATGAGGGGCCATGAATACCAGGATAGGGATGAGGGGAAACCATGCATACCAGGATAGGGATGAGGGGATACCATGCATACCAGGATAGGGATGAGGGGGTACCATACATACCAAGATAGGGATGAGGGTACCATGCATACCAGGATATGGATGAGGGGGTACCATACATACCAAGATAGGGATGAGGGTACCATGCATCCTAGGATAGGGATGAGGAGTACCATGCATACCAGGATGAAGGGTACCATACATACCAGGATAGGGATGAGGGATGGGGTACCATGCATACCAGGATAGGGATGAGGGGTACCATACATACCAGAATGAGGGATGGGGTGCCATGCATACCAGGATTGAGGGATGAGGAGTGCCATGCATACCAGGGTGGGGGGCCCATGCATGCCAGGATAAGGCTGAGGGGACCATACATACCAGGATTGGTGATGAGGGAGCCATGCATACCAGGATGAGGGATGGGGTGCCATGCATACCAGGATTGGGATGAGGGGTGCCATGCATACCAGAATTGGGATGAGGGGTGCCATGCATACCAGGATTGGGGATGAGGGGGCCATGCATACCAGGATGAGGGATGGGGTGCCATGCATACCAGGACTGGAATAAGGGGTGCCATGCATTCCAGTATTGGGGATGAGGGGTGCCATGCATACCAGGATTGGGGATGATGGGTGCCATACATACCCAGATAGGGATGAGGGGTGCCATGCATACCATGATAGCGATGAGGGGTACCATGCATAGCCGGATAGGGATCAGGGGTGCCATTCAAACCAGGATAGGATGGGGCAGCAGATAACAGGATGGAGGAACTGCATTGGGTAGCACAAATACCAGGATGGGGGACCACAAATACCAGGATGGGGGCAGCACAAATACCAGGATGGGGGCAGAACAAATACCAGGATGGGGGCAGCACAAATACCAGGATGGGGACAGCACATAACAGGATGGGGGCACAGTATAGGGACAGCATATAACAGGATGGGGGCAGCACATAACAGGATGGGGGCAGCACATAACAGGATGGGAGACCATATACGAATAAAAAAGCTCGCAACCCGGGCGTAGAACGGGTTCAATAGCTAGTTAATCTATAAACAGTTGAGTAATATTGTGAGTACACTTTATTACTGTGTTTTTTCAGCTTACATTACAGGAGTAGAGACCCACATTCATAGGAAAGCATATGCATGAAAAGTCTATTGCTGTTTGCTCAACTACTTCCATTACTTCCATGTTACAGTGGGTCAAAATAAGTGAATGATATATTAGCGATGATTTTTGTTTACCGTCTACCCACTTTTTCTGGACTAGACTGGAACAGATTTTGGGAATGACAAAGCAACAAAAAAGCAAGTTTGGGTGATGTTCATCATGCAGAAACCCTGAGAGTGGTTATGTCTATTGAGCAGTATCTGTAGAAGTAAGAGCTATGGCTTTAGTCTCTGGGTGCATCGTGGCTTCACTATTATTAATCAAAGCTTTCAGCATCACTGTGGTTAATAGTGACAGCAATCTCTCCAACAGTTTGGTCAGTACACATGAACTTTGTTTCAGTGTTCTGGTGAAACCTCAGGCTGAGGCTATGGCTGCCAGCTCTCCAAACCTGGTCCTTCCCCTGCTTCTCCTGCCTTCTCTCTACTACTATCAGAGCAGAAGAGGAACAAGGAGAGATGAGTATTTATTTTTTTATGTGGGGCCCATTATACTGTATGGAGGACTATGTAGGGACATATGAGGGGCCTATAATACTATATGGAGAACTTTGTGGAGCCCATTTTACTGTAGCAGAGAAGCAGACAAATAGCGTCCAATCCAGGGTGATGTAATCCAAAATTTGAAGTTTATTCCGCAATCAAGTTTCAACGTTTCAACCTATTATAGGTCTTTGTCAAGTATACATAGAAACACTCAGGGCAGGTTTATATAGTGTGGCTAGTGCACATGCACTAATCAACACTAGAGTCCAACCCACTTCCCCAAACAAATCTTATTTACAAAAAATGTCCATTAGATACAGTACAGAATATTGGGCCCCACATAGTCCTCCATACAGAATAATAAGCCCACATAGTCCTCCCACATACAGTACAGACCAAAAGTTTGGACACACCTTCTCATTTAAAGATTTTCTGTATTTTCATAACTATGAAAACTGTACATTCACACTGAAGGCATCAAAACTATGAATTAACACATGTGGAATTATATACTTAACAAAAATTGTGAAACAACTGAAAATATGTCTTATATTCTAGGTTCTTCAAAGTAGCCACCTTTTGTTTTGATGACTGCTTTGCACACTCTTGGCATTCTCTTGATGAGCTTCAAGAGGTAGTCACCGGAAATGGTCTTCCAACAATCTTGAAGGAGTTCCCAGAGATGCTTAGCACTTGTTGGCCCTTTTGCCTTCACTCTGCGGTCCACCTCACTCCAAACCATCTCGATTGGGTTCAGGTCTGGTGACTGTGGAGGCCAGGTCATCTGGCGTAGCACCCCATCACTCTCCTTCTTGGTCAAATAGCCCTTACACAGCCTGGAGGTGTGTTTGGGGTCATTGTCCTGTTGAAAAATAAATGATGGTCCAACTAAACGCAAACTGGATGGAATAGCATGCCGCTGCAAGATGCTGTGGTAGCCATGCTGGTTCAGTATGCCTTCAATTTTGAATAAATCCCCAAAAATGTCACCAGCAAAGCACCCCCACACCATCACACCTCCTCCTCCATGCTTCACGGTGGGAACCAGGCATGTAGAGTCCATCCGTTTACCTTTTCTGCGTCGCACAAAGACACGGTGGTTGGAACCAAAGATTTCAAATTGGTACTCATCAGACCAAAGCTCAGATTTCCACTGGTCTAAAGTCCATTCCTTGTGTTCTTTAGCCCAAACAAGTCTCTTCTGCTTGTTGCCTGTCCTTAGCAGTGGTTTCCTAGCAGCTATTTTACCATGAAGGCCAGCTGCACAAAGTCTCCTCTTAACAGTTGTTGAAGAGATGTGTCTGCTGCTAGAACTCTGTGTGGCATTGACCTGGTCTCTAATCTGAGCTGCTGTTAACCTGCGATTTCTGAGGCTGGTGACTCGGATAAACTTATCCTCAGAAGCAGAGGTGACTCTTGGTCTTCCTTTCCTGGGGCAGTCCTCATGTGAGCCAGTTTCTTTGTAGCGCTTGATGGTTTTTGCAACTGCACTTGGGGACACTTTCAAAGTTTGCCCAATTTTTCGGACTGACTGACCTTCATTTCTTAAAGTAATGATGGCCACTCGTTTTTCTTTACTTAGCTGCTTCTTTCTTGCCATAATACAAATTCTAACAGTTTATTCAGTAGGACTATCAGCTGTGTATCCACCAGACTTCTGCACAACACAACTGATGGTCCCAACCCCATTTATAAGGCAAGAAATCCCACTTATTAAACCTGACAGGGCACACCTGTGAAGTGAAAACCATTTCCGGTGACTACCTCTTGAAGCTCATCAAGAGAATGCCAAGAGTGTGCAAAGCAGTCATCAAAACAAAAGGTGGCTACTTTGAAGAACCTAGAATATAAGACATATTTTCAGTTGTTTCACACTTTTTTTGTTAAGTATATAATTCCACATGTGTTAATTCATAGTTTTCATGCCTTCAGTGTGAATGTACGATTTTCATAGTCATGAAAATATAGAAAAATCTTTAAATGAGAAGGTGTGTCCAAACTTTTGGTCTGTACTGTATGTGGGAGGACTATGTGGGCTTATTATTCTGTATGGAGGACTATGTGGGGCCCAATATTCTGTATTGAGGACTATGTGAGGCTCATTATACTGTAAGGAGGACTATGTGGGGCCCGTTGTTCTGTGTGGAGGACTATGTGGGGCCCATTTTACTCTGTGGAGGACTGTGTGGGGATAACAGTTGAGACATCATACTGTGTTGGGGTCACCATACTTTACCTGCAGGGTTAGGGGGGATACAGTAGGGTCATCATACCGTGCGTGTGGAGCGTACTATGGAGGAATTCACTGTGGGGGTATCATACTATATTTGAGGTGCACTTTTGTTGGCATCATACTTTATGGTGGCAATGAAAGTGCAATTATAAAGGCTTCAATAGGAGGAAAATAACTTTGTAAGGACTGCAAAGTTGTGAGATATGCTCTTCTGTGATCCCATCGAATATTATAGGATTTTTTTTTTGGGAGAGGGGGGTGGGGAGAGAATTAGAACTTCTGCTTTGATTTCTATGTACGCCCCTGCCCGCGATGAAATAACCAATGCTATGGTCATGTGATCTGGTTCTTAATATCTATTACGGTAATTAAAATGTACTTTGTTCATGAGACAACCCTTTTGTGGTTTTGTGGTGTTTAGGTGGTGGCTCCAGAACCCTTCACTAACAAGTACAAGCAGCAAGAGGAAAAGGTGTTTAGGTGGTGGCTCCAGAACCCTTCACTAACCAGTACAAACAGCAAAAGGGGAAGGTGTTTAGGTGGTGGCTCCAGAACCCTTCACTAACCATTACAAGCAGCAAAAGGGGAAGGTGTTTAGGTGTTGGCTCCAGAACCCTTCACTAACCAGTACAAGCAGCAAAAGGGGAAGGTGTTTAGGTGGTGGCTCCAGAACCCTTCACTAACCAGTACAAGCAGCAAAAGGGGAAGGTGTTTAGGTGTTGGCTCCAGAACCCTTCACTAACCAGTACAAGCAGCAAAAGGGGAAGGTGTTTAGGTGATGGCACCAGAACCCTTGTTTCCAATAGGTGAGATTCTTAGAAGTTGGGTACACACATACCAGATAATTATGGTTCAAAATGGAAATACCTCTTTAATGAGAAGTTAAGAAAAAAATCAATACCTCTTTAAGTGTGTTGGCAAAGGTAGTTTTTCCTACTCCAGTGTGGCCACATATGAAGAGCCTAATCTTCTTACCAGGCTTCCAATTTCCAACATCGATAATGGGAATATTATCAGATGATTCATCAGGCCTGGAGTTGAGTGGTAAAGTGACATTTTGAGACATATTCTGGCATTGTTGCTTCAGAAACAGATTTTGCTGTTCCTGAATGAAATAAAGTGATAATGCCAATCAATTCAGACTTAGGTATTTTTCACAGCAAGGTTGAAAAGTACTTTATTTCCTTAAAATGTTTGACCCACAATTACAGTATATTAATTATGTGTTGGATAGGTGGTACGTGTTTCCTGGGGACCCACTGATCACAAAAATGGTCCTAGAACAGTTATCTCAGTCTTGGGCCACGGCCCTACTATCAGTATTTGGTCAGTATTCAGTCAGTAATTTTCCTCAGTATTTGTAAGCCAAAACCAGGTGAGGAACAATCATAGAAAAGGTATAATAGAAACAACCCACTCCTGGTTTTGGCTTAAAAATACTGAGGAAAAATACTGACCAAATACTGCCTTACACTGTACCATTGTTTTGGTGATCAGTGGAGGTCCCAGTTACCAGACATTTATCACATAACGTATCATGTGTAAAGGTAATAGGCTGTAATTGTGGTATAACCCCTTTAATACTGTGAGTAATGAGGCTGTGTCAGAAATCACCTAGCATGAATGAAAAAAAAGAAATAACAGAATCATAAAATACAACATATCTTTTCATAAAAACAAAGACACTGTTACCACATATCCACTCTTCCGGTGGGCATTTACTGTACTTAGACTGGGAGGTGAGGCAGTAGTATGACAGAGAGGAGACAAGGAGCTGACAGATACCAGTATAAGATGAGATCAAGCAGACAGTAGCTACACATTGAAGAGATAGAGCTGACAGGCTGCAGTATAGTGAGAGCCAGAGAGGACAGATCCACCTGAGAAATAGCAGCATAAGAGTTATGGTTATTGATGCCTGTTCAATCTAGTTCAGTTACAACCCCAGATCTGAAGGAAAATTAGAATGGTATCAAGCGGTTCACTTGACACATGATGTAGGGAAAGTATAAATTCAACTTAGACAGCAGCATACCCTAAGACATCTTAGGCATCTGCTGAATAATTTAATTGGTGTTTCAACCAAATATTAACTTGTATTACATAGAGAGGATACAGTTTAATTAGCTGGCTTTCAAGACTTAACCCCCTCCACGACATGGTGTCCCCCCCTTTGGCGCAGGCTCCGGTGATGAGCCTGCACCTTTTCCGGGGACATGACAGCTGTCATGTGCCCCTAACAGCCGCGGGTGGAATCGCAATCCACCTGTGGCTGTTAACATGTTAAATGTCAATCACTGACAGCGGCATTTAATATGGCCGCGGCAGAAGGGTGTCATTAGTCCCGCCCATCAGCGCCCCTGTCACATGACTGCAGGTTGCTGATGGGTTGGCATGACAACCCGGGGTCTGCAGGAAACTCCAGCAGTTGTCATTGTCAGGATGCTATGAGCACCGCCCAGCGGTCGGCGCTCATATCAGGTGAGCATTTCTGCTACACACAGGCGATCAGATGATCACAGATTATAGTCTCCCATCGAGACTATTGAAGCATGTAAAAAGTAAAGAAAAATGTTTTTAAAAATATAAAAAAAATATAAAAGTTTAAATCACTCCCCTTTCGCCCCATTCAAAATGAAACAATAAAAAAAATCAGATATACACGTTTGGTATCGCCATGTTCAGAATCGCCCGATCTATCAATATATAAAAAGAATTAATCCGATCAGTAAATGGCGTAACGAGAAAAAAAATCAAAACACCAGAATTACGTTTAATGGCTCTGAAAATACCACAGCTCCAGGGCAGCGGAGGATGCAAAAGAGTATACAGACAGGACAAAATGGGATCGCAAATGATTTTTTCTTTGAGGTAAAACATTGTTTAAAAACAGACAGGGAAATGTTTTACAAAAAAAAAAAATCAACTGCAATCCCATGTTGTCCTGTCTTTATACTCGCTTTTGCGTCAGGCCATATTCCTGTACGGTCAAACACAGCCATTACACAGTACACGGCAGGGGCACAATTATAAGATTATCTCGGCACAGGAACATTTTATTTAAACACATCCAATTGTGGAACTTATTATTATTCCAATATCTATTGATTAAAATGAACTTTGTTTGTGGGAAAACCCATTTTAATACTGGATGGAACCTTGTTAAGCATTTGCTACCCTGCACTGCTAGAAGACACATGTGGTGAGACAGCAAATCTCTGACATAGCAGGTTTCTGCGCCCCACTGAGAAACACAGGACATAGGCATCCGCAGAGCACAAAGCTGAAAAGCATTGATGGTGACTATGCTGAGATCAAGTGATAGACTGCGGATAAGTGCAGACACTTGGTACTATAGTGTAGTGTGCTCTATGTACTGTAGTTCACAGGAGGATGCCTACACAAGTATCCGCCACTATTTCTTTTAATACAGATTCAGCGATCCAGCCAGCTTCACAGCAGTGCAAAAAAAATACGCAATTTTGCAACTGTCTTTTTGGTTTTGTTTTAACAGCATTAACTGTGCTGTCAAAATGACCTGGCAATATGATTCTCCAGGTCAGTACAATAACGGCAATGTTAAACATGTCTACTTTTTTTGTTTTTTATTTAATGGTGAAAACAAATTCAGAAATTTGTATTAAAAAAAAATAAAAAATAAATCACTTTTTACCATTTTCTGAGACCCAAAACTTTTTTTTATTTTTCTGTCAATGGAGCTATATGAGGCATCGTTTCCTGCACGGCAAGTTGATGTTTCTGTTTCTATCACTGTGGGACACAGGCAATGCTTTAATTGCTTTTTATTGCATATTTTTGGGAGAAGAGAAGAAATCGTGATAAGGGTGAGTGTTCACCTGAAACGCGTTGATGCGAGCGTTATACTAACGCAAATTCACCTGTCAACATGACTTTCCATGTCCTGTGTATGGATTTCATTTAAATAAAGAAGAATCTACTAGTGAAGCTGGACTATTTCTTCTCTTATCGCATATTTGGGCAGCTGCAGAGCCGTTGTCCGTGCTCTAAGTGGAAGGGGTTAACATCAATGGTGAGCTGGAATCTACATTATTTTGATATTTTTGGGAGGCAAAGAAACTAAAAAAAACAATTCTAGTGTTTTGATTCCTTTTCTCTTTACAGACTTTATGGTATAGGTTGATTAATGTTATATTTTGATAGATCTGACTTTTATGGATGTGGCAATACTCAATATCCGTGTTTTCTTTCTTTTTTTATTATTAAAACTTTTTTATTTCTTATTTTAATTTTTTATTCCCTTCAAGGGATTTCAACTAGCGAATAAAAGTGTATTGCACTATACAGACAAAATGTCATTTTCCCATGATGCCCAGCCAAAGGCTAGGCTTCATAGGGCAAAAATGGCAGCCATTGGGGCCTCATGCAGTGCCACAGCAGCCATTTTAACATACTGGCTCCCTGCAATGTGGTGGTGGGAGGAGAGTACTGATGTGAGCTGGTGCACATGCGCATTTAAATGGTTAAATGGTAGCAATTGGAACAAACTCTGGCACAATTGTTACAGGAAGCTGGCGGCTAAGTATCACAGCCGGCATCTGGAAGGTATAATTCGGCCACAGCTTCTGAGCCCTCTCCAAACACGGGAAACGGGACATATGACATATCTGTACATCATATGTCAGGAAGGGGTTAAACTTCTGGCAGAACATACAGACAGAAGGTACATTTACAAAGAGAATCTGTCGAAAAATACTGGGCGAGATTTATCAAGCTAAATGTGCAACAATAATGGCGAAATGTACTCCAAAAACTTGTCTTTCATGACTTGTATAATAATTACGGCGCAGTCAGACAGCTGTATAACACGAATCGTTATCGCATCACAATGCTCAGACCGGCTGGTGGCTCTTCTGACCCGAGCGTGATAGCTGCATGGAAATACAAGCTGTCACACTCTGGTAAAGAAAGTGTCAAGCTTGCTATGGGAAGGACCCAGCGAACAACCCCGGGAAAAGGGGGGAAGCCCAGCAACTAGGGAAAGGATGAGTGGAGACCCCTAGGTAGATCTAACAACACTCTGACTCCCCTATAGTCCCTAGATAGGTTCTTCACCTATCGCAGAGCAGGATACCTAAACCCTGGTTGTCCTTAGAACTAGGCCCTAGGTAGGGAGGGGGAGTAGTGAGCACTAGTCAGCCCCACTGCAACTAAAGACAAACAAGGGAAACAGACAAGGGGAAACACTTAGCTTTGAGAAGACACCAGAGAGATCACGACTACAATCCTCAAAGGAATTCCAAGACAAATCTAGCCAACTGTTAGCACACCAGACCTCAACAGAGGAATTTACTTTATCACCGGCGACTCTCTGGAGACACCGAGGGTATTTAAAGATCAAGCAAGGGTGTGTTAATTAGTAACAGAAGGTGGAGATCACGCCTCCTAGAGAGGGAAGGATGATGAAGATCAAGAAGGTGTCTGCAAGGCCAAGCGCAGCGACCTTCTTACATGTGGATCCAGAACGATTGCCTGTCAAACCTGATACACCAGTGACAGTGAGCCTCCAACCAGTCCAAGCATTACAATGTGATTGTCATCTGTGTTATACAACCGTCTGACTACACCCTTACTGTGAGTTTTAGACACTTTCTGAGTCTTGTCTTACATGGGGACCTGGAATTGACAAAAGTGGTGTGATTTAGCAGAAAAGGGATGTTGTGGTCTGAAATGCAACACAGTGGGCCAAAATTGAGATGCAAATTTCAGGCACAATGTAAGCTAACTAGTTGGTGGTGTAAACTTCTAAAACTGTGCCAACAAACAACATGAACTTGTACTTTGATAAATTTGGCACATTTTAAAACTGTTGCCTAAGTTTGCACTGTCTAAGGATCAGACACTATTGATAAATATGCCCTAATATGTCTAATTACAATCTTCTAAACTAAATTTACCATTTACCTGAGTCTTTTCCTTGATCAATCTGATAATGTTCATTGGAGCAGATATTCTTTTTGCTTCATCACAAACAGTGAGGCCAAACTAAATTTGGTACAGAGAAAATAATACACTAATGAATCATTATATCTTTGTCACATTTCAAACATCAAAAGGGGTTATAATCAATTTTCCCACATTAAGGTCTTATTCCCATGATCAATTTCAAAACTGATCCATAAATAAAAATATAGGGATGCAGAAAAGTATTTTCTAATAATTATAGCACAGAAGAGTGTAAAAAAAATGTACACTACAGGTAAGTGTATACCGCCAACAATACATATCACACAAAGTAAGGGGAAAAAAAAAAAAAAAAGCCTTTAACAGTTATAGCCTCCTCTCTATTCTGCCAAACATTACCAAGGCGGTGGGAAGAGCATTTGTTACATATTGATGGTAGACAGGGTTTCTATACCATAAATTCGTTACGCTGCTAACATAAGAAAAAGAAAGTGGCACATACTAATTTAGTGATAATATCACAAAAAAAAAACCTAAAAAGAAACAGCCCCTACTAGAGATAAGATCGATTCTCAGGACTCCAGTCCATTGGCTAGGTCAGTTCCCTATGATTGCTGACAGGAGACTGTAAATCTTAACTCCCAACATCCTCGGCTGCTCTTCAGATTAGCCGAGCTGGAGAGACGTCGTGTGTGCGTCATGCCACAATGATATGTTGCGCTAGCACTGGCTAATGAAAAGAGGAGCCTGGAGTTAGGGAGTTTCAAAGGAATCCTTTCCTGCGGTCACAGATTACTGACCTGACTGATGGATCGAAAACCTACGAATTCCATGTCTAGTCCCTAACTAACCTCGGAGATTGGCACCCTCTCTGGAGAACACCAATTCATCATTTTCACACTGCGTCTTATAGCTACCAGCTGAGTTTTGCCATAGGAAGATGCTACAGGTGTTTTGCTGAAGTGACTTCTTTGTCATTGTGCTGGTTGTTTTCTCGGCGGCTTTGCTGCTGACTTTATTTTTTTAAACTATATACACTGCTCCAAAAAAAAAAGGGAACACTTAAACAACAGAATATAACTCCAAGTAAATCAAACTTCTGTGAAATCAAACTGTCCACTTAGGAAGCAACACTGATTGACAATCAATTTCACATGCTGTTGTGCAAATGGAATAGACAAATAGATGTAAAGTATTGGCAATTATCAAGACACACTCAATAAAGGAGTGGTTCGGCAGGTGGGGACCACAGACCACATATCAGTACCAATGCTTTCTGGCTGATGTTTTGGTCACTTTTGAATGTTGGTTGTGCTTTCACACTCGTGGTAGCATGAGACGGACTCTACAACCCACAGAAGTTGCTCAGGTAGTGCAGCTCATCCAGGATGGTACATCATTGTGAGCTGTGGCAAGAAGGTTTGCTGTGTCTGTTAGCGTAGTGTCTAGAGGCTGGAGGCGCTACCAGGAGACAAGCCAGTACACCAGGAGATGTGAAGGGCAACAACCCAGCAGCAGAACCGCTACCTCCGCCTTTGTGCAAGGAGGAACAGGAGGATCACGGCCAGAGCCCAGCAAAATGACCTCCAGCAGGCCACAAATGTGCATATGTCTGCACAAACGGTTAGAAACTGACTCCATGAGGGTGGTATGAGGGCCCGACGTCCACAGATGGGGGTTGTGCTCACAGCCCAACACCGTGCAGGACGCTTGGCATTTGCCACAGAACACCAGGATTGGCAAAGTCGCCACTGGCGCCCTGTGCTCTTCACAGATGAAAGCAGGTTCACACTGAGCACAAGCGACAGACGTGACAGAGTCTTTAGACGCCGTAGAGAGCGATCTGCTGCCTGCAACATCCTTCAGCATGACCGGTTTGGCAGTGGGTCAGTAGTGCTGTGGGGTGGCATTTCTTTGGAGGGCCGCACAGCCCTCCATGTGCTCGCCAGAGGTAGCCTGACTGCCATTAGGTACCGAGATGAGATCCTCAGACCCCTTGTGAGACCATATGCTGGTGCGGTTGGCCCTGGGTTCCCCTAATGCGGGACAATGCCAGACCTGGAGTGTGTCAGCAGTTCCTGCAAGATGAAGGCATTGAAGCTATGGACCAGACCTGAATCCGATTGAGCACATCAGGGACATCATGTCTCGCTCCATCCACTAACGTCACGTTGCACCACAGACTGTCCAGGAGTTGGCGGATGCTTTAGTCCAGGTCTGGGAGGAGATCCCACAGGAGACCATCCGCAACCTCATCAGGAGCATGCCCAGGCGTTGTAGGGAGGTCATACAGGCACGTGGAGGCCACACACAATACTGAGCCTCATTTTGACTTGTTTTAAGGACATTACATCAAAGTTGGATCAGACTGTAATCCAGGCCTCCATTGGTTAATAAATTTGATTTCCATTGATGATTTTTGTGTGATTTTGTTGTCAGCACATTCAACTTTGTACATAACAAAGTATTCAAAGAGAATATTTCATTTATTCAGATCTAGGATGTGTTATTTGAGTGTTCCCTTTATTTTTTTGAGCAGTGTATTTAAATTAGTGAGTGGCTTTCAGAGCCGCCAGAAGAATGGTCAGGTCACTTCTTTTAGCCGCTTCATGGCTTTCAAAGCTTGAAGTTTGAATATATAGAATATATGCACAGCAAGTCGTTTTAACATTGAAGTGCATATGTTCATTCTTTTTAAGCGCTTTTTCATTGAGGTTCCTGAGAGGATCTGTCTAAAAAAAAACTTAAAACCTAAGATAGAAGAAAAATCAACATATACCCTGCTGTAAGTAAATAAGCAAAAGGAATAGTGCATATAAATAGCATAGTGTACATAGTAAATACCATTTTTGATCAAAAAATGCATAAAAGTCATCCCACCAGTGTCAAGGTGTACCCAAATTGGGATGGTCCTAACCATTGGGATGTCAATGTGAATATATATATATAATTATTTATTTTTATTTTTGGGAGGTCATGTATTCTTGTGCCATTGTTGCATGAATATCTGGTTATGCTAGTTAATGCCCATGCTCTATAATACAATCGCTCTATGATAAAATGATGCCATCATTATAATTTCAAACATGTAGTTTCACTATCCCCCAGGATGACATGTTTTAAATTAATGGAGCAATCTACCATTGCGCTCTGGATCCTCTCTTGTTTGTGACCTAACGCCACAAGTGGTTGCTGTCCAGCCTAATAGTGTGCAGTATATTTTGTAAATGTTGCCTGTACAGACCAGAATCAGATGGGAAAATTGGACTTGTACCGTATTTTTCGGACCATAAGACGCACTTTTCCCCCCAAATTTGGGAGGAAAATGGGGGGGTGCGTCTTATGGTCCAAACCTTACCGGATACTTGCGGTGGTGGTGTAGCAGGATCGCAGGGGCGATGCAGCAGATCGGAGGTGCAGCTGTGAGGCAGAGAGGCGGTGGGTGCAGTGGCGAGGCAGAGCGGCTGTGTGGCGGCGAGGCAGAGTGGCGGTGGAGATCTACAGGAAAATGGCTGCCGAGACGGCGCATGCGCCGTTTGGGAGCTTGGGCGGCCAATTTTCTATGGATCACAGCTTCATGAAGATGGCTGCGGCCACCGGAAAGCCGCACTGCTGCACCCACCACCGCTCTGCCGCACCGTTGCACAGCCGCGGCCACCGGACAGCAGTGCACGCCGCTCACGGGCCCGGGCCCCAGGCAGACCACATGCCCCAGCCAGGCTCCAGCCCCACCACAGACCCCAGCCAGGCTCCAGCGCCACAACAGGCCCCAGCCATGCTCCAGCCCCACAACAGGCCCCAGGCCCCACCACTAGCCCAGGCCCCACCACAGGCCCCAGCCAGACCACAGGCCCCAGGTCCCACCACAGGCCCCAGCCCCGCAGCATGTCACCTCTTCTGCTGCAGCCACCAGGTTCCTGATGGAGGGAATTGAGGGCCCTGCAATGCTGCTCCACCACCACCACAACTCCCTGCTGCTGGAGCACCGGCTTCTCGCATCCAGGGTCTGCAGCATTCATCCAATTCCGCCGGCTTCCTGAAGGACCCTGCCTCCTGTGACCCTCGCTCCACCAACCCCCCAGGTAAGATACCTATACAGACTATAAGACGGACCTCCATCTTATAAAAAATATTTTTCTCCTATTTTCCACCCCAAAATTTGGGGTGCGTCTTATGGTCCGGTGCGTCTTATAGCCCGAAAAATACGGTAAATACCATTTATTAGAAAAAAGTTTCCACTTAAATAACCCAAATATAGTGGAGTTCTGGTGCAAATATTAGATTCATCCATCAACTGAATGTCAAGTAAACTCAAATTTGCCCAATGTTTTATATTATATCTTTTAACAATCTTTTCTAAGAATTTTAAAGAATAAGGCCCATACTTCACGCAGGTCTTGCTGAGGGGCCAAGGTAGCTCCTGATTCATTAAAAGGCGTGTGATGAGTGGTGTGCACCTCTGTGAATGCCTCACCACAAATGTTACTCCAGTCCTTGCTGGAGTAAGATTTGTGGGGTAGCGAAAGCCTCCGCTCGTCATGAATTTAACGAGCTGCAGTCGCCTCGCCCACATCCCAACCCAACTCCACCCACTTTCTCGGAGCTAGGCAAAAATGACTTGACAACGCCATAAGTCGCAGCTTCGAGTTACGCAAAAACATTGTGACTTTTAAAAGCTTTTTTCGCCACAATTCTGGTGTAAAATCTGTGATGAATCGGGCTTGAGTTGTATTATTATTATTTTTCAAATGTTTTATTATCTTTTGTTGGATCATTTATAATATTTCTTTTACAAAAAAACACATTATTTTTAGTTTATTATGTTCCTTAACTGCTTTTTTGTATGTAAGACTCTTTTTTTCTTTTGTAGGTAACCCTCACAGAAACAATGAGTCCCAAATGGTAAAAAAGAGGAATAGAGGATATGTCAGTGCGTGAAACATTATGATCAAAATGTAACAAATGAAGAGCAGTAATACAAAATTCCATACTGATTGCTTTACAACTTTTTATGATTATGTCTATGGATTCTGGTCAGGATTTATATGAACAGAAATTGCTATTCCAAACTATTCCTTCTACTTACAGAGTTTCGACCAAGTAGATCAGGGTGGTGCTTGAGGGCAAGTGAAATGAGAAGTTGTGAGTCTTTCCATCCTTCCATAGCTGCTCCTCTCAAAACAGCAAAAATAAAACTCTCTTCTGCCTGTATGAAACAGGTCATTCATTGTAAATTTAGGTTGTAAAGTTAATTTTTGATTTCTGATTGAAAAATCACATAACCAAATTCGTACCGAATTTTTGATGTTCGGATTTGAACCTCCTTTCAGAAGAGTTTGGCACATTGCAGAAGACAAAGAAGGTGGTCTCAAGTGGGCAGCCAAGTGTAAAGGTGTATTACCCTCCTACAAAATACATAAGAAAAAAAAACTATTTTCTCACCACATTGAAGATCACCTCCAAAACAAAAGGAAATTAAATTGACATAATGAAAAATGCTTAACAAAATAATACTAATTTGATAAATTAAATCTAAAAATGTTAGTTTCATATGTTAAGGTATTTTAGGAAGTGTGAATTTATGACTTAAACTATGGATTACTGGGACCCAAAATTCTTTTAGAAAATGATTATGTAATAATTTTGATTATTAGAATTTTAAATCATGCATAATAAATCTTGAGATAACAACAATCTTTATTGAAAAAATTTTTTTAAAAAATTCTTATTACAAAACCACAAATGATTAAAAAAATTCAAGAGGAAAGGATGAATCAAAAGAATGTGGGCACGTGTGGACCAGGATACATCCCCGATGTTGAGATCTCATACATATAAATTAGTAGACTGTGTTTGTATGAGTGGTCCAAGTTCATAGCGGAATGTATGATGAGATGAGACTCCGGTAAAATGGCGCCGGCAGGCGCATGTGCGCTGAAACAGTTTGTCCATGGACGGGCAAAAGCCTCCGTCATTTCTGGCTTACATCAATGACGTCAGATGGGGATTTCCCCGGATTCATGTCTGAAAGGAGAGCCGGATCTCGTGCTTCCGGAGACGCTGTGACAGCGCGGACATGTGGTGCAATAATTGGCGGACATTGGACGGGGATATGTATAAATGCGGTGAGGTATGACTCTTTACATTACACACTCCCCTTGAGAAAGCACTGAGTGTGCGAAAAGTGCATCGGGGAGTTACTTGTGGTGCGGGACCGGGCATTTTTACATTCCTGATGGGTAAGTTCGATAAACTTAAACCGGTGCTCCTATTTGGGAGGGCATCAACTTATAACTCTTTTGTATAGACTCATATTATTTCAGGAGTTGTATTAGTATATTTAACAGCAAGGTTTATATCGAGCTGAGCCCTATGTAGGGATGTTTTTTGCATATTTACACCCTATGTTGTTCACTGGGTAGAGAGGTGGGGCCTATACTGGAAAGAAAACCCCTCCTATGACTACTAATTTATATGTATGATATCTCAACATCGGGGATGTATCCTGGTCCACACGTGCCCACATTCTTTTGATTCATCCTTTCCTCTTGAATTTTTTTAATCATTTGTGGTTTTGTAAAAATATTTTTTTTAAAAAAAAAAAAATTCAATAAAGATTGTTGTTATAATAATATCAGGTGGTATTTGGATTTATTACAAGTTTAGGTTGTATTATTAGAGATCCACTGCATAGTTTTGTCCATATTTACTAAATGGGGAGGTATGACCAAGTTGATCTCCAGCCAATATGCATCATATATGTCTTTGGAATAGTGTTTTGTATATAATGAATCTTCAGGCCATATCACAAAACTATGGGCAAGTCCTATATACCAGTTTTAAATAGAAGCCCACTGGAGAAACATGCACCACATTCATTAAAGAGGTTTGTCCACTACCCTAACTCAGTTACTGGTTTTGTCATAAATGCCTAAAGAGGATGAATTTAAAGAGCCCCATATTACTTTTCAGCCAATTTCATGCAGTTTTATACCTTTCTGCCTTGCTCCCTGTCCTCTGGCACCAGCTTGAGGGAATTCAGAGGGAATACAACATGTTGTATATATATTTATATTACATGGTACAGAACAGAGTGAGTGTATATAACAGATATACTGTACACTAAGCTGTAATAATAGAGATACAATGGACAGTTGTACAGGGAGAGCTGTGTGTGCAGTCATATGTAAAGAAGCAGTGAGTGAGCTATGCTGAATAGAGCCCCACCCACACAGCATGCTTCTCAGCCAGAGATCATGTGACCAGGAGAGCAGCTTTTGTTACACAAAGAGTTGGGAAATTTACAAAAGAGAATATCCATGACAATTCCTATAAAAGGGACTTATGAAGAAGTGGCGAATGTCTTTAAGTGGTGTATGCTTCTTAATCAATATGACACTTGTTGAGTTGAGTGTGCAATCCCAACTGAAATTCCTTGTTCAGGTGACTGAATGAACAGGGCATCTTCAGTTTTGCTCCTGGTGTAAAATTGCTTTAGAAAATATGCAACTCAATGCTGAAGTGTGTGAGTGGGATTTTTTAAAAATGTTTTTCAATGAATACAGTTATTACAGGGCAACCCCACAAAAGTCAGAACTAGAAAAACAGTAAAGTATGAACAGTAACTTACTGAGAGCCTCAATTACTGAGAGCCCTTTTAATTTGAATACTTAAAGAAGCCCTTCCATGAACTTTTTTTCCTACACCTGTGTATATGTGTATGTAGTGTGCTGTCAGTTTGCTAATATACTCTCCTATCGCCATCTTCTCCCATATCCAGCACCATTCTGGTTCTCCTTTGAGTGACGTCACAGTTCTTCAGACTTTCTGGATCACTTTACGCTCTGTGTGACCCAGAAGTGGCTTTTACAATGTAAGTCTATGGAACGTCAGAACAAGGCTACATAGGCTTACATCGTAAAAGAGACGCCCGGCTCACGCAGAGAATGATCCGGATGGTCTGAGGATCAGTGACATCACTCAGATGAGGACTGGAACGCCGCTGGAGACAGCATTATGTGAATATATTAACACACTGACAATACAGTACATACACATATGCACAAACGAAGGGGGAAAACAGTTCATGAAAGGGCTTCCTTAACATTTTTTTCAAAACATTTTTGAGTGGCTGCCCGCACAACCCTTTTAATATTTCACAACATATTAATATGCTGTTGCGATTAACATACCTGGTCTTGAAGGTTTGTGTCGGCTCCCTTTTCTACTAGAAGCTTAACTGTTTCAATACTAGTACCACGCACAGCTTCATGAAGTAGGGTAAAGTCCTAATAAAAACACAAACCGGAAAGATATAAAAACCATACAATAGATAATTAGCTTCATGAAGGAGAGTAATTTACTAAAAAAAACACAAACCGGCAATATTTAAAACACATACTACAGTTACTTAATGTTACTTAATGAAGAGTAACGTCATAAATACATGACTTATCTTGCACTGATTTTGAGTTAAAGCACATACTATTGTCCAGTTACATTCACAGTGCTGCACTCAGCAGGCTCGCTGACTTACACGTTCCCAACAGTTAAGTTGAGCTCAAATAATAGAGAGTGAAAACAGGGCTGTGGAGTTGGTAAGCCAAACCTCCGACTCTGACTCCTCAATTTCCATGACACTGACTCCAACTCAGACTCTACGACTCTTACTCCCTCATACATGGCTCATGTTTAAGTGATAAATTTACTGTAGCGCAGATTCATTTCAGCTAAAAGTCTAGATCAGGAATAGGACAGACATTTATAGGACATTTCATAACTTTCCCAAATTCTTATGTACCCAATTTATTATATATTTTAGGAGTCGGAGTCGGTCCATTTTATACCAACTCCGACTCCACCAAAATGGCCTCCGACTCTGACTCCATGACTCCAACTCCGCAGCCCTGAGGGAAAATACATTTTTCCCAAATAATTGCACATTGCTTGTTGTACGATGACACTTTGCAGATTTCCATAAATCAAAACACCAAAAAAAGCGAAACTGAGCAAGAAAAGAATGCCGGGAAATTAAACTCTGAAGCCTAGAAGATTATGACTGCAGCTATAGAAGCTATCATTTAGGATCAGTACAAGTAATAAAATGCATTTTCAAAGTTACTTAAAAGTTCGCTTTCAAGGCAGTAACTCTCTGATGGACATGCTACTGCCCCCGCTACCAGGCTGGCACAACAATGAGAACTCCAATACAACGCAGTTTTAAGTGTTTTCGAGTTGTGAAATTTTCCGTTCAGTGGGCGGTATGATTCCCGCTAAGTCTCAGGTGGAAGTGCCAAAGTGTAAGTGCAATAACTTCTTCCTTATTGCACAAGAGGGTAAGCAGGGGATTAAAAGTTCTGCAAAAGAAAAACACAGCTCTGACTAAAGAAATTGGCTAATTAGATTTATAGCTGCAGTAATGCCGGCATACTCACTGCTCCCTGCTTCCTGGTGTTGTGCACGCCACCGTTCCCTGTTCTTACAGGGCCAATGCGCGCACCTGCAAGATGGCTCCCAGTCAATAGCTGGAGGCATCCTGTTTAAATTGCGCTCTCCCCAATAGGGAGGTGCCGAAGCAACATTAAACAATTAGGTAGTGTGGCAGTTGACTAGTGAGATGTGAGGTCCCCTGGTCCTATTGTGGCTAGCCCTGAACCCGAAGTCCCTGGTCCTTGTGTGGCAAGTCCTGAACCCGTAGTCCTTGTGCAGCCAGTCCTGAACAAGTAGTCCCTGGTCTTAGTGCATGAACTTCGCCCTCTGGTCCGTGTGCGGCCAGTCCCTGAATCAGTATCTGAGAACCGTGTGTCTGAACATGTGCCTATTTGAGTATTCTGTGTATCTGGACTGTCCTAACAGTCTCCGAATCAGTTCTGTCTGAGTCCATGTCCATGTCAATAACTGTTCTACCCGTGGTTCCTGAACTTAGCAGTCTGAACGGAGCCCGAGTCCTATCCTTGCCTGCGTACCTGACCCTTGGGGTCAGCAACTGGAGTACCAGAGACTGCTTAGGAGTGGTACCTGGCGGCTACCTGCAGCTCAAGCCTGACTCCACCATCGGGAGCTGTGTACACCAGGTAGCTGCTTAGCTATGCCCCTCCTAGGTAAGCCCTGCCCCGTGGCACAATGGGTCCATGAACCACGTGCGCCACCTACGTGCATAGCAGCGGTAAGGTGCCTTCTTCTTACATGTTGGATTTCTGCTGGCTTTGCTATTGTTGCATGTTACAGTACTACTTATTGGTAATGTTTGTTACAAACCATACAGATGGGATCCTCATAAGACACATGGACACAAACCAATAGATTCAATGAATGAACTGCATATTGTTTGTAAATAGCATTATCATCATTCATACCTTAATGCTTCTTAGATTGATGACATTGTTTGGCTGCAAAGATAGAAGCATTTCTAGGGCTTGCACATTCCCTCCAAAAGCTGCCATGTGTAGAGGAGTAAGACCACTCTGTATAGAACAAGACCAATATATGTATACAGCGTGCTCATTTATACATTTCTAAACATGGTACATTATAATATACATTTTTCACATGGAATCATACAGTCATAAATTACAGCAGTAAATCATATCGAAATTTAACTGGCATAGGATGACAAATATAGCAAGACATGTTGTAGCTGGTAACGACATGAGAACAAGTATAAGCAAAATCAATACATAGGTGTAACACGGAAGTAATAGGCTACATAAGGAAGGGACACGTACAGTAACAGTGAAGTAAGACTTGATAACAGCAATAGGTGCAATCAACACAACCATTTATTTCTAAGGCTAGGTTTACATAGCACTCTCTCCTATGTCCAGTGGCCCCATCGGGGCTTATGTCTGAACTCCCTGAAAAATGGGATTCAGGTGTATGCGCCGACAGGGCCATTGATTATACAGTGGTGGCCAAAAGTATTGGCACCCCTGCAATTCTGTCAGATAATACTCAGTTTCTTCCTGAAAATGATTGCAATCACAAATTCTTTGGTATTATTATCTTCATTTAATTTGCTTGCAAGGAAAAAACACAAAAGAGAATGAAGCAAAAATCAAATCATTGATCATTTCACACAAAACTCCAAAAATGGGCCAGACAAAAGTATTGGCACCCTCAGCCTAATACTTGGTTGCACAATCTTTAGATAAAATAACTGCGAACAACCGCTTCCGGCAACCATCAATGAGTTTCTTACAGTGCTCTGCTGGAATTGTAGACCATTCTTCTTTGGCAAACTGCTCCAGGTCCCTGATATTTGAAGGGTGCCTTCTCCAAACTGCCATTTTGAGATCTCTCCACAGGTGTTCTATGGGATTCAGGTCTGGACTCATTGCTGGCCACTTTAGAAGTCTCCAGTGCTTTCTCTCAAACCATTTTATAGTGCTTTTGGAAGTGTGTTTTGGGTCATTGTCCTGCTGGAAGACCCATGACCTCTGAGGGAGACCCAGCTTTCTCACACTGGGCCCTACATTATGCTGCAAAATTTGTTGGTAGTCTTCAGACTTCATTATGCCATGCACACGGTCAAGCAGTCCAGTGCCAGAGGCAGCAAAGCAACCCCAAAACATCAGGGAACCTCCGCCATGTTAGACTGTAGGGACCGTGTTCTTTTCTTTGAATGCCTCTTTTTTTTTCCTGTACACTCTATGTTGATGCTTTTTCCCAAAAAGCTCTACTTTTGTCTCATCTGACCAGAGAACATTCTTCCAAAACGTTTTAGGCTTTCTCAGGTAAGTTTTGGCAAACTCCAGCCTGGCTTTTTTATGTCTCGGGGTAAGAAGTGGAGTCTGCCTGGGTATCCTACCATACAGTCCCTTTTCATTCAGATGCCGACGGATAGTACGGGTTGACACTGTTGTACCCTCGAACTGCAGGGCAGCTTGAACTTGTTTGGATGTTAGTCGAGGTTCTTTATCCACCATCCGCACAATCTTTCGTTGAAATCTCTCGTCAATTTTTCTTTTCCGTCCACATCTAGGGAGGTTAGCCACAGTGCCATGGGCTTTAAACTTCATGATGACACTGCGCATGGAAGACACAGGAAAATTCAGGTCTTTGGAGATGGACTTGTAGCCTTGAGATTGCTCATGCTTCCTCACAATTTGGTTTCTCAAGTGCTCAGACAGTTCTTTGGTCTTCTTTCTTTTCTCCATGCTCAATGTGGTTCACACAAGGACACAGGACAGAGGTTGAGTCAACTTTAATCCATGTTAACTGGCTGCAAGTGTGATTTAGTTATTGCCAACACCTGTTAGGTGCCACAGGTAAGTTACAGGTGCTGTTAATTACACGAATTAGAGAAGCATCACATGATTTTTCAAACAGTGCCAATACTTTTGTCCTCCCCCTTTTTTAGGTTTGGTGTGGAATTATATCCAATTTGGCTTTAGGACAATTCTTTTTGTGTTTTTTCATTGAAGACAAATTAAATGAAGAGAATAATACCAAAGAATTTGTGATTGCAATCATTTTCAGGAAGAAACTGAGTATTATCTGACAGAATTGCAGGGGTGCCAATACTTTTGGCCACCACTGTAATGATGCAGACGGGGTCACAGTGTGCTCTGTCGTGCATCATTTTCATCCATATGTGCCTATTGGAGGCTGGCAGCAAGACGTAATCCGTCTGCATCATTCTAATCAATGGCCTCTTCAGTACATACGCCCAAATCCCGTTTTGAATATATTAGAGAACACTATGTGAAACCAGCCTTAGAGAGAAGCAGTATGAATGGGGACATTGGCATAAAGCATAAGGCCTAACAAATTGTAAAGTACTGCAAAATATGTAGTAAAGATTATTATATTATTAACAACAAAAAGCATTTAACAATGCTAAGTTTACGATGACCCAGGTAAACTTAGCAATAGAAATTGTGTCTAAAGACCTAAACCTTTCATAAAAGGATCTGAAGTCCCCCGACCTGCGATGGGGTCAACCAGAAGCCTGAGCACACTGTAATTGATCACAATGGGGTCCAAAATAAAATAAAGACACAGCTGTTACTAATACAGGCGATAATACAAGTAAGTATGACCAACATAAGACCCTCTATAACTTCTTTGCAGTTCTTTGTGAAAGAAAGACCATACAGGAAAATTTAATCAGCAGCCATTCCAATAGAGGTCACTCTCACGGGTCATTATTCTAGTCAGTATTTTGCATCTTTATTTGTAAGCTGAAACCAGAAGCAGAACAGACAAGGAGGATAATGATAATGGAAAGATCTGGATGTGTTTTGGAGCAGCTTCTGGTTTTGGCTTACAAATACTGATGCAAAATACTCGACCAAAATACTTCTGCGTGAAAGTCCTTAGCACATGAATCTGGTCAATTCACACATACTTAACCCATGCACTGCACGCCTACATACCGCATTTTGGCTCAGTACACTATATCCATGCCGTATCAGTCTACGGACTTCGTCTACATTGTCAGCATGTGCTGCATAGTGTAGAAGTGTGTTCCCGTACTGCAAGAGATAAGAAGCATCAGTTTATCAAGGATAAAATACATGACAGGTAGGGTCTGGTCACACTACATTTGGCCACAGAGTTGACAGTACTCAGAATTTAACAAAGGTTTATTTTACTCAGTGTTTTGCATCATTGTGTAAGCCAAAGCCTGGTACAGAACATATAGTATAATGGAAAGATTTACATTTCTTCCGTGTTTTGGACTACGAAAATTCATACAAAACACGTATGTGTGAAAGTGATCTTATACAGTGAAGTACCCATAAGACTCTGTGGGATACCAGTATGCCAAAAGAGTATACTTTTTTGGCAAATATTTGGAGGGTTTATTTTATAACTTTTTATTTTTTACATTATTAAGAAAATCATTGAATGGGGAAATCTTAGGAGTGGGGGATTATAAAAGGATGTAAGAGAGGGTTATTCTGGACACCAAAAATTGTACATTAATTTAGAATCCAAAAGCTAATTACTTACTAATATAAATCTTTCCTCCCAAACAATCACTTTTGTGAGAGCATATCTCACTCAATTGTTATTGGAAGTTCGGTTGTTCTTATCTTGAAGCAATCCAAAATCGCTGGATCCAGCCAGCAGTAAAAATATAGCTTTTTAATGAATTTCTGTTAGAATAGTACAAAACATTCTAAATCATCTGCATTCTGTCAAACAGAACTACAAGTGCCAAGAGAAGCATTACTGGTTGACGTGCGTTGAAATCCAGTGGTTCTTACTCAGCCCAGTATAACACCAGTTCCTCAGCTTGCAGTGACGTGCTGTCTCAATCTCTCTACCACCCTCCTCTTCTAGGATAATACATTACTGCACAAAGGGGTCTTGCACACACATAAGCCCTCACCCCCCCCAATAGAGATCAAAATAATGTCCTTTTGGTCTCCACCGTCCAGTAACCTTTTTTGCCACAAAGAATAGTTAGCTTTCAGTAAAAGGGGATACAGCAACAACCAGACGTACACTTGTGATGAGCATACAGAGTGACTATACCCATATATCCTGCTCCCCCCTGGAAGCACCCCATAAAAAGAGCAGAAGATAAGCCCCCATGGACAGTGATGTATCGTCTCCTTAGAGATGGGGAGTATGGCCTACATTGTTGATAGAATGATATGGCACGTAATACAAGATGAGATACTATAGTTCTTCTGGCAATGGGGAACTGAGAAGTGATCTCACAAAAGAATTTCACTGAGAAGCAAAACATATATTTTAAAAAATATATTTCTATAATGAAAGTCAATAGCAGAGTGTATTCAAACATGCATAAAATTGCATACTGATACATGTATAGCCAAACATGATGTGAACTTAGCCTTACAGGGGTTGTCCAGTTAAAATAAATTATCACCTATCCACAGGATAGTTGACAACTTGCTGATCGATAGGTATCCCTCTGCAGGGATCTACACTGATTGGCAAATGGAAGAATTTTTATCCCCATTGTGCGTTATGTCAAACGTCTGAACATGGCTTTATTATTTCTCTATGGGGCTGCCAGAAAAGGCCGAGCATAGAGCTTGACAGTTCTGTAGGAAATGAATGGAATAGCGGTCGAGCTTGAGCACTGACACTCCATTCTAATGGGGATAAAAGTTTCCCATTCTGCCAATCAGTGCAGGTTCCAGCATCGATCAACAAGTTATCACCTATCCAATGGATAGATGATAACTTTTCATGGGACAACCCCTCTAATTTGTCAATGTTAAAGAAAAATCTCACCTGATCAGCAGACTTAATGCTGGTGAAGTCCATCATCCACTTTATATTTCCAACTACAGCTTTTTTTCAGAACATATGGTCTGAGTAAGTTAGAAAAGAAGAATGACTGAATATACAGTAGATGGCACTGGAAAAAACTACAGCATTGGAGTGCACATATACAACTACTTTACAAATTAAATAGCCCTGAAATATAAACAATAAAAGAGTGTGTGTGTGTGTGTGTGTGTGTGTGTGTGTTAGCCTTGCTATATTCTGCTTAAAAAATGCCATTTATTTTACTTTACCACTATTACATAATAAATATTACAAACAGTAATTATTAATGCCCTCAAAGAATGTCAATGGAAATAGAAAATATGTGAACCTTAGTCTTGCAGAACACGTTGTACTTATGTAAGAACAAGGTGTGCATCTTGAAGATTATCAAACTGAATGTCACAGACATGCTGCATTCCTGAGAACCTTCCAAAAAGTGTATTACTAGGCCCGGTTCACATGAGCATATTTCATGGTTCATATATGGACTGCTTCGGACTGATTGTGGGTCTCTCGACCCGAAATAAGAGCCTTGGAGACACATATGAAGCTGTAAATTCTGGTCAGGAGGCCAGGCATTGCGGTCTGTATATGGACCTTGAAATATGCTCATGTGAATCCAGCCTAAAACATGGTTTTAACCAACTATGCTATTTGAAAACACTAAACACATTTGTTTGATACATTATACAAACTCCACAAAATAATAAGTATCGTTAATTATTCCCAGCAAGTCCAAGATAGAGAGCTTATCGAATGATGTGGGGCCATCGTCTATATCAAGGGGCAATTCACACCATGCGGAATCGTGAAACAAAAAGCAGCATCATTACTTTAACCACCCCTTTAAAGCCCAAGACGTACTAATACGTATCTGCGCCCTGGGACTTAAGAGCCAGATACGTATTAGTACGTCATGGCGATCGCGCCCGCTCCCGGCACATTAACCCCTGCTATGCTGCGATCGAAATCGACAGCAGCATTGTGGTGGCAACATCCGGGTCACCAGACAGCAGGAAGATATTTTGGTCATGCGCAGTGCATGACCAAAGTATCCTCTGCATCTGCAGCGCTGACAGCCTGTATAGCACAGGGATGGTGCTCCATCCCTATGCTATACAGGCGATCAGAATAAAAAAAGTGAAAGTCCCATAGTGGGACAAAGAATAAAAGTAAAAAAATGTTAAAAAATGAAAAGAAAAAAAAAATTGTAAAAATAAAAAAAAAATCCACCAAAAATAAAAATATAATGTACCCATCAATAAATATTATTATGAAAAAAAAAAAAAAACTATAAAAGTACACATATTTGGTATCGCCGCGTCCGGAACGACCTGACCTATAAAACTGTCCCACTAGTTAACCCGTTTAGTGAACACGGTAAAAAAAAAAAATTGAAGCAACAACAATGCTTTATCATCATACCGCCAAACAAAAAATGGAATAACATGCGATCAAAAAGACGAATATAAATAAAAATGGTACCGCTGAAAACGTCCTCTTGTCCCGCAAAAAACAAGCTGCCATACAACTCCATCAGCCGAAAAATAAAAAAGTTATAGCTCTCAGAATAAAGTGATGCAAAAAAATATTTTTTTTCTATAAAATAGCTTTTATTGTGTAAAAGCGCCAAAACATAGAAAACTAAACGTACTGACCCAAAGAATAAAGCTGCCTCATCAATTTTACCACACGCGGAACGGTTTAAAAAAAACAAAAAAAATAAAAATTCCTGAATTTTTGTTTATTCTGCCTCCCAAAAATCGGAATAGAAAGCAATCAAAAAATGTCACGTGTCTGAAAATGGCACCAATAAAAACATCAACTCATCCCGCAAAAACCAAGTCGTCACATGACTTTGTCGGTCAGAATATGGAAAAATTATAGGTCTCAAAATATGGCGATGCAAAAACTAGATTTTACAAAAAAAATACGTCTTTTAGTGTGTGACAGCTGTCAATCATAAAAACCCGATATGATTCTGGTATCGCTGTAATCGCACCGACAAGAAGAATTAAATCGTCTAATCACTTATACCGCACAAGGAACAACGTAAAAAAAACTTTAGGGTTAGGGTCGTGCTAGGGTTAGGGTTGGGGTTGGGGTTGGGCTAGGGTTAGGGTTGGGCTAGGGTTAGGGTTGGGGTTGGGCTAGGGTTAGGGTTGGGGTTGGGGTTAGGATAGGGATGGGGTTAGGGTTGAGGTTAGGGTTGGGCTAGGGTTAGGGTTGGTGTTAGGGTTGGGCTAGGGTTGGGGTTAGCGTTGGGCTAGGGTTGGGGTTAGCGTTGGGCTAGGGTTAGGGTTGGGCTAGGGTTGGGGTTAGGGTTGGGGTTGGGGTTAGGGTTGGGGTTAGGGTTGGGCTAGGGTTAAGGTTGGACTAGGGTTAGGGTTGGACTAGGGTTAGGGTTGGGATTTTTTTCAAAAGTAAAACAAAAAAAGATGACGATATGGCGACTAGTGTTGAGCGCAAGTGCTCACTACTTGAGTTGGCATCTGGTGCTCGGGTATGCACTGAGTATCACGGGTGCTCAAGTGACAAGCTCGAGTCTCCACCCTATATGCTTCGCGGCCAAAAAAAAACTCGCGGGGATTGCCTGCCATGCACGAAGGTGTAGTTTTCAAAATGGGGTCACTTGTGGGGGGTTTCCACTATTTAGGCACATCAGGGGCTCTCCAAACGCAACATGGCGTCCGCTCTCGATTCCAGCCAATTTTGCATTCAAAAAGTCAAACAGTGCTCCTTCCCTTCTGAACTATGCCGTGCGCCCACACACTGTATTTTCCCTACATATGGGGTATTGGCATACTCAGGAGAAATTGCACAAAAGATTTTGGGGTCCATTTTCTCCTCTTACCCTTGTGAAAATAAAAAAATTGGGGATAAAACATAATTTTTGTGGAAAAAGTTTGATTTTTTTATTTTCACGGCTCCATGTTATAATCTTCTGTAAAGCACATGGGGGTTCAGGGTCCTCACCACACATCTAGATAAGTTCCCTGAGGGGTCTAGTTTCCAAAATGGTGTCACTTGTAGGGGGTTTCCACTGTTTAGGCACATCAGGGGCACATCCGCTAATTATTCAAGCAAATTTTACATTCAAAAAGTCAAATGGTGCTCCTTCCCTTCCGAACCCTGCCGTATGCCCAAACAGTGGTTTTCCCCCACATATGGGGTATCCATCGGCTTACTCAGGAGAGATTGCACAACAAGTTGCATGGTGCAATTTCTCCTGTTACCCTTATGAAAATGCAAAACTGGGGGCTGAAAAACATTTTTGTGGGAAAATGTGAAAATTTTATTTTTACCGCTCAATGATCTAAACTTCTGTGAAGCATCTGGGGGTTCAAGGTGCTAGTTTCCAAAATGATGTCACTTGTGGGGGGTTTCCACTGTTTAGACACATCAGGGGCTCCCCAAAAGCAACATGGCGTCCGCTAATTATTCAAGCAAATTTTACATTCAAAAAGTCAAATGGCGCTCCTTCCCTTCCGAACCCTAACGTGCGCCCAAACAGTGTTTTTTCCCCACATATGGGGTATATGCGTGCTCAGGGGAAATTGCACAAAAAATATTGGGGTCCATTTTTTCCTGTTACCCCTGTGAAAATAAAAAAAATTGGGTCTAAAATAACATTTTTGTGAAAAAAGTTAAATGTTCATTTTTTTCTTCCACATTCCAAAAATTCCTGTGAAGCACCTGAAGGGTTAATAAAGTTCTTGAATGTGGTTTTGAGCACCTTGAGGGGTGCAGTTTTTAGAATGGTGTCACTTTTGGGTATTTTCTGTCATAAAGACCCCTCAAAGTGACTTCAAATGTGATGTGGTCCCTAAAAAATGGTTTTGTAAATTTTGTTGGAAAAAATGAGAAATCGCTGGTCAACTGTTAACCCTTATAGCTCCCTAATAAAAAAAAAAATTTGGTTCCAAAATTGTGCTGATGTAAAGTAAACATGTGGGAAATGTTACTTATTAACTATTTTGTGTGACATATCTCTGATTTAAGGGCATAAAAATTCAAATTTTGAAAATTGCTAAATTTTCTAAATTTTTGCCAAATTTCCATTTTTTTCAGAAATAAACGCAAGTGATATCGAAGAAATTTTACCACAATCATGAAGTACAATATGTCATGAAAAAGCAATCTCAGAATTAGGGGGATCCGCTGAAGCGTTACAGAGTTATTACCTCATAAAGTGACAGTGGTCAGAATTGTAAAAATTGGCCCGGTCATTAACGTGCAAACCACCTTGGGAGGTAAAGGGGTTAAACTGCTAAACTGTAGCAAAATTGTATAGCAATACATTAAAAAATTACTATTTGCATATGGTTTTGTTATAGTAGATTAAAGGGTAACTGTACTTAGAAGTAGCTTTTAGAATAACCTGATCTGAGTGAGTACATGAGGAACAACAGTATTTCTGGCCATTATATGACTTTCATCCTGCATTTTCACCAGTTTTTCCCCCTGCAGGCTCTATCTCTTAATTTCCAATTTAATGCAATAAGGTACAGTGGCCTGTCTTAAAGGGAATATTACAGTAACCTAATACTTATCTCCTATACACTACATATAGGATAATTATTAGGGCCAGTTCACATGGAGGATCTTCAAACAGAAGTTTGGCGTGGACAGCCATGCAGACATTCTGGTGAATATCCATGGCGGCCGCTTCCTTCGTGCCTCCCATTCATCTCTATGGAGGAAGCAATGAGGATTGCGAAATGGTGGGTTTCAATTCGTTTAAACAATGTATGTTACTCATTCCCTTAAAGAAAAATAAATAAAAAAATATATAAAAAGAGTATTGGATATTTTAAGAAATTTTCAATAGGTTAGAGTAGAGTAGGGCCCGGCCAGAAGAGTCTACCTTGTCGTGGTGACGGCTGAAAAAGTCTTCTGGCCAAAACAAAAGCTGCTGGTTATGTATGTGATGTGGTGTTCGATGGAAACTGTTAATGTGTGATTGGTGAGGACGTGGTGCAGAAGTGGAGTTTTTCCAAGAGTGGGCAATGGGACTTTGCCTTGGCGAAGTCTCAAGGGGGACCAAAAAATGTTATCAGTATTCGGCCCTGAAATTCCTGGTGGCAGCCCTGGTCAGTAGAATACTGACAGGCAGGTATAATACACAGGAAGCCTTCATATGGTTATATCGACAGAAAAAGAAAAAAGCTTAAGGCTATTGGCAGACAGTGAGGAAAAATGAAAGTGAAAACAATTCAAACTGTCAGCTGCATGAAAGGGTAAATGAGATTGATCTTATATGATTTGCTTGCATGACTGAATGTAGCACAATGCACTTTTGTGAGCAATGGGACTATTCTCATACCTATGTGTATAGTATAATTGGGCCATGCTCTAAATGTTTGCTGAGTGAGGACGAGGTTGTGATCATGAATTATAATATTGATTACCTGGCGCTAAACCACAGAACGGAAATAAACAGAAAAATAAAACACAATGAATTGGCCTCAGAAAATAATTTCACTACAGTTTTCTGGCAAATGACCATAAAAGATCAAAACGGTCGAAGGCAGCTAAAGTAAGATGTAAAGGGAAAGGCGTTGGTCCACTCACATTCAACATCTCCAAGAGGGAACAATTATTGTTGTGTGATGTAGACGATGTGGTGGTGGACAGGAGCTGTGTGATAGAGACGACGTGGTGGTGGACAGGTGCTGTGTGATATAGACGACGTGGTGGTGGACAGGTGCTGTGTGATATAGACGACGTGGTGGTGGACAGGAGCTGTGTGATAGAGACGACGTGGTGGTGGACAGGTGCTGTGTGATATAGACGACGTGGTGGTGGACAGGAGCTGTGTGATAGAGACGACGTGGTGGTGGACAGGTGCTGTGTGATATAGACGACGTGGTGGTGGACAGGTGCTGTGTGATATAGACGACGTGGTGGTGGACAGGTCTCTGCTGTTTGGAAACAGTGTATTGAAAATACTGTAGGTGAAAACTGTTGCCCAGTTAGAAAGGCAGAGACTGGCACTTAGTGCAAATGGAGCGCAGTCTCTACTCAGTGGTCATAAAATCTGGATGAATTAAAAAATAATAAGATTTAGAACATGTCGTCTCTCCAATATCTAATGAATATTTCCTTTGGAGAATTGTACAGTAACAAACTTCTTCTTGTGTTTGTGGATAAAAAGTACTGAAATAATCACAACGGATAGCCTGCTTATGTAAGGTGTTTTGCTTCACGGAGTTTATCATATTAGTTAAATAATTTTATTTGTTGATAGGTAGGACTTTTGAAAAAAAAAAATCACTTTTTTTAGTATCTCTAGGGGACTTGAACCTGCAATTGTTTTATGGATTGCAGTATCTAGTGAAAATAATGATCTCCTATGAAACCCAACCACAATAGTGCCAAGATAATGGAAAAGGGGCCCCTGACTACCATGGCAACCCATCGGTACACTGCAATTGCATCACGGGAAGCCAAACGAATGCCGCGCCAGATTTATTCAATTTAAATGCTGTTGTCAGAGACTGACAGCCGCATTTAAAGAAGCACTCCTATCAATGTTTTTATCCTCTTAATATATTGCAATCATCATATCATATAGCACTGTGTACTTACAATTGCTCATTTTGCCTTTCTACCCCTCACCCCCAATCCCGGTATGCGTGGCACCCCTCACCCCAAATCCCGGTATGCTTGGCACCCCTCATCCCTATCCTGGTGTGTATGGTATCCCTCATCCTGGTATGCATGGCACCCCATCCCTCATTCCCAATCCCGGTATGCGTGGCACCCCTCATCCCCAATCCCGGTATGCATGGCACCCCTCATCCCCAATCCCAGTATGCCTGGCACCGCTCATCCTCAATCCCGGTATGCGTGGCACCCCTCACCCCCAATCCCAGTATGCGTGGCACCCCTCACCCCCAATCCCGGTATGCGTGGCACCCCTCACCCCCATCCCAGTGTGCATGGCACTCCTCACCTCCAATCCCGGTATGCGTGGCACCCCTCACCCCCAATCCCATTATGCTTGGCACTCCAAACCCCCAATCCCGGTATGCGTGGCATCCCTCATCCCTATCCCGGTATGCGTGGCACCCCTCATCCCTATCCTGGTGTGTATGGTATCCCTCATCCTGGTATGCATGGTACTCCATCCCTCATCCCGGTATGCATGGCACTCCATCCCTCATCTCCAATCCCGGTATGCGTGGCACCCCTCATTCCCAATCCCGGCATGCGTGGCACCCCTCATCCCCAATCCCGGCATGCGTGGCACCCCTCATCCCCAATCCCGGCATGCGTGGCACCCCTCATCCCCAATCCCGGCATGCGTGGCACCCCTCATCCCCAATCCTTGTATGTGTGGCACCCCTCATCCCCAATCCCGGTATGCGTGGCACCCCTCATCCCCAATCCCGGCATGCGTGGCACCCCTCATCCCCAATCCTTGTATGTGTGGCACCCCTCATCCCCAATCCCGACATGCATGGCACCCCTCATCCCCAATCTCGGCATGCGTGGCACCCCTCATCCCCAATCCCGGCATGCGTGGCACCCCTCATCCCTAATCCCGGTATGCGTGGCACCCCAATCCCGGTATGTGTGGTACCCCTCATCCCCAATCCCGGTATGTGTGGCACCCCAATCCCAGTATGTGTGGCACCCCTCATCCCCAATCCCGATATGTGTGGCACCCCTCACCCCCCAATCCTGGTATGCGTGGCCCCCTTCACCCTCAATCCTGGTATGCATGGTCCCCTAACCCCCCAATCCTGGTATGTGTGGTACCCCTCACCCCCCAATCCTGGTATGTGTGGTACCCCTCACCCCCCAATCCTGGTATGTGTGGCACCCCTCACCCCCCACTCCTGGTATGCGTGGTACCCCTCACCCCCCAATCCTGGTATGTGTGGCACCCCTCACCCCCCAATCCTGGTATGCGTGGTACCCCTCACCCCCAATCCTGGTATGTGTGGCACCCCTCACCGCCCAATCCTGGTATGCGTGGTACCCCTCACCCCCAATCCTGGCATGTGTGGTACCCCTCACCCCCCAATCTTGGTATGTGTGGTACCCCTCACCCCCCAATCCTGGTATGCGTGGTACCCCTCACCCCCAATCCTGGTATGTGTGGTACCCCTCACCCCCCAATCCTGATATATGCATGGTCCCCTCACCCCACAATCCTGTTATGTGTGGCCCCCTCATCCCTTTCACACTGTACACACATACAAAAAAAAATAAACAGTTATACTCACCTTTCTATCTAAGTATGGCGCCGGAGATCGCGGCATGCATTCAGTGTCTACGCATACTGCGGTCTCCGGCGCCATACACTCCTCTTACCTGTAATGGCTGGATGCGTGCTTCTGTCTGGAGCCAGACTGCGCGTCACGCATGCGCAGTCTATCGAGGCTTCAGACAGAGGGACGCATCCCCGGTTATATTATAGATATATATATATGCCACATGTACAGTACAGACCAAAAGTTTGGACACACCTTCTCATTTAAAGATTTTTCTGTATTTTCAAGACTATGAAAATTGTACATTCACACTGAAGGCATCAAAACTATGAATTAACACATGTGGAATTATATACTTAACAAAAAAGTGTGAAGCAACTGAAAATATGTGTTATATTCTAGATTCTTTGCTTTGATGACTGCTTTGCTTTGCCAGAGCCCTGACCTAAACCCAATTGAGCATCTCTGGAGAGATCTGAAAATGGCTGTCCACCATCGTTCACCATCCAACCTGATGGAACTGGAGAGGATCTGCAAGGAAGAATGGCAGAGGATCCCCAAATCCAGGTATGAAAAACTTGTTGCATCATTCCCAAGAAGACTCATGGCTGTACTAGCTCAAAAGAGTGCTTCTACTCAATACTGAGCAAAGGGTCTGAATACTTATGACCATGTGATATTTCAGTTTTTCTTTTTTAGTAAATTTGCAAAAATGTCTACATTTCTGTTTTTTCAGTCAAGATGGGGTGCAGAGTGTACATTAATGAGAAAAAAATGAACTTTTTAGAATTTACCAAATGGCTGCAATGAAACAATGAGTGAAAAATTTAACGGGGTCTGAATACTTTACGTACCCAATGTATATACAGAAGCAGCAGTATCACAAACAGTATATATTGTACACACAGCAGTCCATATACATTATACAGGTGATACTGCGACTGATATACAGTATATACATTATATAGGTGATATATATACAGCAGTAGCACCTATACAATGTATATACAGCAGTAGCACCTGTATAATGTATATGGACTGCTGTATATATATTATATAGGTGGTGCATATACAGCAGTAGCACCTGTACAATGTATATGGACTGCTGTATATACATTATATAGGTTATGCATATACAGAAGTAGCACCTGTACAATGTATATGGACTGCTGTATATATATTATATAGATGCTACTGCTGTGTATAATTGCATTATCACCTACATAACATATATGCAGCAGTCTTTATACATTATATAGGGCATACTGCAATTATACACAGCAGTAGCACCTATATTATTTATATACAGCAGTCAATATACATTATACAGGTGAAACTGACTGGTGCATATACATACTCTGTACATGTTCTATATTGGGACTCTGACTCACCCAGATCACTACGATGGGGTGGGGGGGTGAAGATCTGCAGCATGTCCAGCATCAGGTGGCAGGCCTGCAGATGATCCCTGGGGCCGGTGAGTGGTGGATCCAGGCTGCGGCCGGTGAGTGGCGGATCCAGCCTGGGGCCGGTGAGCGGCGGATCCAGGCTGGGGCCGGTGAGTGGCGGATGCAGGCTGGGGCCGGTGAGCGGCGGATACAGGCTGGACCGATGAGCGGCGGATCCCGGCTGGGGCTGGTGAGTAGTGCGTGAACTCCGCCCCCAAAAAACGTTCTGGTACAGGCCAGCATCAGATAGAGAACCCTGTGCGCGCCGCCGCGGCCCTTTAAAACTTTTTAATAAGCCCCTGTGTGCACGCACTCTCTCCCCTGAACGCAATGAGAAGGGCCTCTGCGGCTCACACAAGCGCTGACAAGGGCCACACGGCGGCCTTGTCAGCGCGTGTAAGAGGGAGAGCGTGCGGACACAGGGGCTTATTAAAAAGATTTAAAGGGCCGGCGGCCCGCGTTACAGCCTGGAGCTGCCGGCCCACCGGGAAAATGCCCACTTTGGCAGATTGCCAATCTGGGCCTGATATATACACACCATATGATGTGTGTGTGTATATATATGTGTGTGTATTTATATATACATATGCAGGTATATATATATATATATATAGTGTGTGTGTATTTATATATACATATACAGGTATATAGAAGATAGAGTTTACCTGGAGAGTCCTCAGGGCAGCCGCTGTGATGTACGAGACAGCCGATGCCCCGCTGCAGTGCTGCACCCTCCACACACAGGGGCGCCACTGATCTCCTCCCCAGCCGCTGTCGGTACGCGGTTTCCCAGAGGCTTCTCCGCACTGTCGAGCCCTCGGCCGCTCTCCTGGCACTGCTATAGGAAGTTGCAGACTGCGCCTCTTCTCTCATTCACACAGATGGGAGGGGTAAAGGAGGGATCGCTGAGACCAGCAGTGTCTCTGGGTTAGGAAGGGGGGACCACGTTTCCATGATGTCAAGCGAGAAATGGCACCTCATGGAGAGGATAAACGGCAGTCATGTAGCTCCAAACTGTCGGGGATTATACAATCACAGTTTACATAATCACAGTCGATAAAGTCAGGGATTATAGAGTGACGGTGTGTATAGTCAGGGATTATGCAGTCATGGTGTATGCAATCAAGGTTTATACAATCAGGGGTTATAGAGTCTGGGTTTATACTGTCAGAGATTATGCAGGCGATGTGTACAGTCAGTATTTGTACAGTGGGTATATACAGCCAGGGATTATACAGCCAGGGTTTATACCGCCAGGGATTATACAGCTGACTCGCCCCCTGGGCCGTGGGGCACTCGGAACCGGGCAATAGGGAGACGATGGGGGTAGTAGTGGCGACCCAGTTCCGTGGCTCAGGGTGGTCAGACCAGTGGTAGTCCCTTTATAAATTTTAAGTGATGTCCGACTACGCCACCCGTGGATTGCGGTCAGGGTTAACCGCCGCTGCTGTGCAGACCGCTGGGGCTGATAGTGTGTGCAGCTGAGACTGTATAACTCCCCACGGGAGGAGTGTAACCCCAGGGCAGTGCAATGGATGGTGGGAGTGATGGTGAGGAGAGTCCCGGTACCGTTAGTGCTGAAGGAGCAAGGAACACACAAACGATGTACTGCAGTCCAGTGCCTTTTACTCATAGTTCGTATGCTCCGGTTCACTTCTGCACAGGCAATGACCGCCCAAGTCGTGCTGCGTCCACCAGGTGAGGGGCTCAGTCAACCCCCAGGCAATTCAGGAGCATGACCCAGAACCCCCTTTTATCCTTTCTCTGGCCTGCCTCACCAGTGACCAACTTTTGTCCAGCTGCCGCGGATCTGCGCGGGTAAACGTGGGCCCCGTTCCCCGCTGTCCTTTATGGTGCCTTCCTAGCAGGTTTGATGAGGTGTCGCACCAATAAATGATCACGACGTCCGGTCTTTGGCTGAGGGTAGTTTCTCCTCCACCAACTTGGGATCTGGTACCCTTAATCTGCCTGACCCTTCACCCGGTATTCTCATGGGTTCTTAGGGTCCCTTCCACCTTCTTGTTCCTGAGCCCTTCTGTTTCTCTATCTCTCCTCCTCCTTTTCTGTTCCTTCTTCTCCTGTTCCTTCTCTTCTCAGGCCCCGGCCTTTTCTCTAGGCCTGCCTCTGAGCAGAGCTCCTACAGAGCCTCTGCTCCCTATCTTCTCTGACTGAACTCGAACCTGAACTCAGAACTAAGTTGGTGCCCACCTCTTATACTTCCCTCTAGAACAGTGGTCCCCAACCTTTTTTGCACCAGGGACCGGCTTGAAGCAAGATCATTTTTCCATGGCCCAGCAAGGAGGGGGTGGGGTGGGCGGGGCTTTGGTCATATGGGGGCGGGGTAATGGAGGGATTTGGAGTTTAGTGCATACTTATCATATAGTGTAGACCAGGTCCCCGCCAGGAGCTATGCCAGGAGCCCCACATAATGTGCTGTGCCAGGAGCCGCATCACTGAGGCCCCATCACGCCCTGCAGCAGGACAGGGCAGCTGTCCTGACAGCTGCTGTTCAGCTGCATTTACTTCATCCCAGGGGCGGACACAGACTGTAGTGGGCCCCTGTGCAAGAAATTTTTGGGGGCCCCCCCCGCCCTTCATAAGGCAACAAAGTTATGTAAACATAACCCCCCCATGTGCATCTCTCACCCCCGTGCATCTCTCATCCCCCTCCGTGCATCTCTCATCCCCCTCCGTGCATCTCTCATCCCCCCCCCGTGCATCTCTCATCCCCTCCGTGCATCTCTCACCCCCCCGTGCATCTCTCATCCACCCCCCGTGCATCTCTCATCCCCTCCGTGCATCTCTCATCCCCCCCGTGCATCTCTCATCCCCCCCCCGTGCATCTCTCACCCCCCCGTGCATCTCTCACCCCCCTCCGTGCATCTCTCACCCCCCTCCGTGCATCTCTCACCCCCCTCCGTGCATCTCTCATCCACCCCCCGTGCATCTCTCATCCACCCCCCGTGCATCTCTCATCCACCCCCCGTGCATCTCTCATCCACCCCCCGTGCATCTCTCATCCACCCCCCGTGCATCTCTCATCCACCCCCCGTGCATCTCTCATCCACCCCCCGTGCATCTCTCATCCACCCCCCGTGCATCTCTCACCCCCCCGTGCATCTCTCACCCCCCCGTGCATCTCTCACCCCCCCGTGCATCTCTCACCCCCCCGTGCATCTCTCATCCACCCCCCGTGCATCTCTCATCCACCCCCCGTGCATCTCTCATCCACCCCCCGTGCATCTCTCACCCCCCCGTGCATCTCTCACCCCCCCGTGCATCTCTCACCCCCCCGTGCATCTCTCATCCCCCCCGTGCATCTCTCATCCCCCCCCGTGCATCTCTCATCCCCCCCGTGCATCTCTCACCCCCCCGTGCATCTCTCACCCCCCCGTGCATCTCTCATCTCTCCCCTCCCTCCCATGTGCATCTCTCATCTCTCCCCTCCCTCCCATGTGCATCTCTCATCTCTCCCCTCCCCCCATGTGCATCTCTCATCTCTCCCCTCCCCCCATGTGCATCTCTCATCTCTCCCCTCCCCCCATGTGCATCTCTCATCTCTCCCCTCCCCCCATGTGCATCTCCCATTCCCCCCACTCCTAGTTAATTGTATTTAAAAAAAAATAAAACTTGTTATATTTACCCCCATGCGATCCCTGCAGAATCCTGGCGCTCGTCCAAATCGCTGACACCAGGTTCTCCTGACTTCCGGCCATGTGACGGCGCCGTCACATGACCGGAAGTCAGGGGAATCATGAAGGTGCTGCCGCAGCAGCGCAGCGCTAAGATGTCCCGGACCCGGCGCTTAGCATGCGGCCGGGGGCCCCATGAGGAGAGAGAGGGGGCTCCGAGGGGGCTCCTACCGGCCGGGCCCCATACTGGAGTCAGGGCAGTCATGCCCTGATGGCGGCCCTGCTGGAGGCTGGAGCGGCCCCCTCTCCCCGCGGACCGGCTGAAAAACCCCAACGGCCCGGTCCTGGTCCGCGGACCGGCGGTTGGGGACCTCTGCTCTAGAACATGAGCCCAGGTGACCAGCAACCAATGGGCTCCTATCTACGCTCAGGAACCGTCCCCTCCTGCTCCTACATCCCTGGGTTTTCCTCCCCCCTCCAGCCAGGGACATGGTCTGTCGTGCCTGCATTGGTGTCTAATGGGAGCACCGTTGAACTGTCCCTCGGAAATGGGGTGTGTGTGCTGTATGCAGCTACCTGAGCCCTGGTCCATACTCCATCCTTACTCGGGAGTGGAATATCACACCTCTGGCAGAGGTGCAATACCCCTGTAGCGGCCGAGCCCTCGGGGCGCTACACAGTCATGGACAGTTTACACAACACTTGCACCTTATTGACCTATTTGACGTATAATAGTACACCCAAAGAGGATGGAAATTCTGCAAAAATAATCCACAGCAGATCAGGATGTAACAGTTCTCATCCAGATGCTGTCAATTTATGCCACAGATTTTCACTCCTGCCACGTGAAAAAACGCTCCTAGGTCTCGCTCAGAGTGCCGTATAACTCGGATGAGTGAAATGCGAGAAAACATTACATTGCGCTGAATAATGTTATTCACTGATTTAGTGTCCATCTGCATTGTTTTTCTAATCTCGGTTCGGACTGAGAAAATAGTCTGCAAGAATCGGATTGCACTCACCAATGCAAGTCAATGGGTGCGAGAAAAAGTCGCACAGCACACAGACCATGCGTGTGCTGTCTGATTTTTATGCACACATCTCAAACAAAACCCGACATTTCATCAGCCAAGTTCAGTAAATTCATAGCCAGAACCATCAGAATAGGATAGAAATATGTCAGTGAGAAATAATCAGTGCTTTGCGTGTGTAGTTTTCTGTACTTGTATTTAGCTAATAATTTAATATATAAATACATTTTAAAAAATGGTGTGGGGTCCCCCTTATTTTTAATAAAGCAGACAGCAGGGAAAGCAGACAGCTGTGAGCTGGTGTTATTATTCTGGGAAGGGGCCAATATCTATGGCCCTTCACAGCCTATTAAAATCAGTCCCCAGCTGTCTGCTTATCCTTTGCTGGTTATTAAAAATAGGGGGGACCCAACATCGTTTTTTTTAGGTCGCCCCTTTTTAATAACCAGTAGAGGCTAAGCAGACAGCTGTGAGCTGATATTAATAGGCTGGGAAGCTCCATGGATAATGGCTCCTTCCCAGAATAAGAACACCAGCGCACAGCTGTCTGCTTTCCCTCAGCTGGTTATTAAAAAATAAGGGGGACCCCATGCCATTTTTTTAAATTAATTATGTATTTAATAGGTTATATAAGGCTAAACACCCTTTAGTACCACATGAAAGGCACTAAGGGGTGCTAGTTTATTATATGTAGGGGGCTTGTGACATTAAATATTCACAGGACATCTATCCTATTCTCTATATATATATATATATATATATATATATATATATGTATATATATGTGGCACCCCAGGGGTCTGGTTTTCCACAGTAACAGCAATGTTATGTCTGAGAGCAGGTGGGAGGTCTCTTGGTCAGGGATCCTATGCTTGCCACACCTCCTGCCCAGTCCTGGGAGGGGAAGAACTTCCCCTATATAAACCTAGGGCTGAGGCAGGGTGAGTGAGTAGAGAAGAAGCAGAGAAAAGAAGCAAATATAGGAAGAAACAACAGGAGCTCTGTGGGAGCAGTGTTACAAGGAGTCAGGGGCTGGCAGCTGCAGAGCTCGCCCTGACTGAGAAGTTATCACCGGACCCGGAGTCCGAGGCTGTGGGGACTAACTCCTATCCAGCAGCAGAAACCGACCGGCAGGGGATTGCAGGTCCTCTGGCCCAGAAACCCGAAGGCCCCGAGTCACCGGCCATACGGGTGAGCACCACACGGTACACTCAGGGACGTGGGCTACTTATACCCGCCTCTAGCAAGGTAGCCAGAAGAGTATCGTTAGTTTGGGAGGCCTACAACCCCGCCTGGCCAGGGGAGATCCCATCTGCTCAAGGACTGACCAGGCCCCAATCGCTAGCCAGTACTCCGGGAGGGTCTATCTTTGTCACCAGTAAAGACCCTGAACTACACAGTACCGTCTCCGAGTGGTTCCTGCTACCCCCATCATCCACGTCGGCTGCCCTGAGGCCATACCCCTCCCGTTGGGGGTTATACTATCACGCTGCACAATCCTACCACCGGCCTCAGCGGTCTGCCCTGCAGCAGCAGCTCCCTGGCTGCACTCAACGGGTGGCGTAGTCGTCCAACATCTACCGCTAAAACAGCGCCACTTAGTCTGACTCCCTGGGCACGGACCGGATCACCGCCACGAGACTACAACCCTCAACAGATCCGGCTCCGGGTAAGCTCCCGCGTGCGCAACGCAGCGCGACACAGGCCCAGGGGCGCGTCAACTTTTGGCGTAGTCGGCAGGATCTCGTGCCCGCAACCACCGGGTACTGCGTGCCTGAAAAAGACTGTGAAAACTTACCCGTGGTGAAGATTCCCGCCATCCGGCGCCATCTTCCGCTTTCTTCCCGCCATCGGTGGAGTTTTCCCGCCATCCGGCGCCATCTTCTGCCTTCTTCCCGCCATCCGTGGAGTTTTCCCGCCATTGGACGCCATCTTGAGGACGCCGCGCGGGAAGAAGAGGGGCGTGGACTCCGAAAACGCGCGAGAACTGAAGCCCCGCCTCACGTCCGGACGTTGCGTAAGGTCCTGGAAGGAGCCCAGCAGACGCCGACGTCACAGGAGCGCGACGGAAGGTCTTCAAACCTGACGATCCACTGCGGAGCCGCGGCCTACGGAAGAGGATCATCGCAAGGTAGGCCACGGTCCACTAGGGGGGAGAAGGATGTCGGATACGGAGGAGAGCTTCACCGCTCCAACCCCCGCCAGCGCCACCGCTGTTGCGGTCATGCCTTTCACCATGCCCTATATCCCGGGGGCAGCCTGGCTACCCCAGTACTCAGGGGAGTCACATACCCTGCAGGACTTTAGAGAAAAACTGGATAGCCTCTTCCAGGTGTACCCCCTCACAGAAGAGCAAAAAGTAAGCATCCTGGTGGCCCAATTAACTGGGGCAGCCCAAAGGGAGGTAAAGTCCTGGCCACTTGGGGGGAGGACGGTCGCAGGGATACTAACCTGGCTGAGGGACACCTTTGATACCCGCACCTCAGCCGAGATCAAGCTTAGATTCTACGGGTGCAAACAGCGGGCACATGAGAGTATAAGGGACTATGCCCTGAACCTACAAGAGGCCCTGAGAGCCATTAAGCAGACCGACCCTGACAGCGTGGGAGACGAGGACAGGCTGTTAACTGAACAATTTATAGAGGGTTTATATTGCAATGCCCACCGAACCCAGTTGCGGGCAATGGCCTTACAGGACCCTCATCTGGGATTTGCACAGTTCAAGGACAGAGCCATCCGGGTGCTCCGAGAACCGGCACCAGGTGGCGTTGTGACCCACAGACGCCCCACTACCACCTACCACCAGGAGGCGGCGCCCTTGTCGGCAGGGCCTGTGGGAGCTGATGCGCAGGCTTTGAACAATGACTCGGCTCCAGACCTGCACCATCAGGTCCAAGAGCTAGCTAAAAGCGTTGCTGCGCTAACCCGAACTGTGCAGTCTTTACAGGTTTCCACTCCAGGGAAGATCCAGCTGGCATCCGGACCGGAGGACATCCCGTGGCGTCGACCAAGGAGGACCCCACCGGCCAGAGGAAGACCCAGCGACCGATACAACGAGGACGGATGACCCATCTGCCGCCGCTGTAATCAACCCGGACATATGGCAAGGTACTGTCCTTTAAACTGGCACAACCTAGGGTAGAGGGCCAACCCCTAGGAAAAAGATCATCAGGCCCATCAAACTGGCGCGACAAATATGTGGGAGGACGTCCAGTCTTGCCTGTGGTACTGGATGGTATTCCTATGAGTGCCCTACTGGACACCGGGTCACAGGTCACCACCATCCCGTACGTGCTCTTCAAGCAGTACTGGAATGACTCGGATATTACCCGCTACCCTGACGACGACTTGAGTATCATCGCCAGCAATGGTCAGCCCGTGCCACAGATCGGATTTAAAGAGGTGACCATTAAAATTGGTAGAGTTGAACTGGCAGCACAGGGACTGATCATTGTAGACATTGACAAACACGAGAGTCACCCAAAGATAACTCTAGGAACTAATGTAATTGAAAATTGTCTTGCAGAGGTGATTTTCCTTTTACAGCAGGTTGCCAAGAACGCCAGCTCCGGCGAGCAGCGAGTGCTCCAAAAAGAGATCCGGGCACTGATGCGGCGGCAACAGGTGGAACTCTCCGGCGGTGAGATTGGTAGCGTGAGAATGTGTGACCCTTTCCCTATTGCCATGCCCCCAAAAAGTGAAATGATGATTTGGTGCCGGGCAGCTATTGGTCTGAGAGGTAGAGATTACCAGGCAATGGTAGAACCAGTTTACTCAGACAGTAGGCCCACCATCTTGACAGCACGGGGGGTGGTTAATGTACGCCATGGGAGGGTGCCCGTTCGCATAATCAATATCGGGAAGAGGGAAGTGTACCTGCCCCGGTATGCCACGCTAGCCAAATTATATACCATTAACCAAAATGCTATACAATCTGTGGAACCCTTGCCTCCATCTCACCCGGAGGAAGGTAACGGCTCTAAGAAAACAATGGAGGACTGGTGTCAGCAACTACATTTGGGTACTGACTCCACTCCCTCACATCAGAAACAGGGAGTCTATCGGGTGGTTCAAGAGTATGAGAGAGTGTTTAGTAAACACCCGTTAGACTTCGGGCGAGTCAAGGGGGTAGAACACCACATCCCCACGGGAGACCATCCTCCCATAAAAGAGAGGTATCGACCCGTACCCCCTGCACACTACCAACACGCCAAGGGGATGCTTAGAGACATGAAGGAGGCTGGGGTGATCAGGGATAGCTGTAGCCCCTGGGCAGCTCCACTAGTCTTAGTCAAAAAGAAAGACAACACCATGAGGATGTGTGTAGATTACCGGAAAATCAACCGTATCACACACAAGGATGCGTACCCCTTACCAAGGATAGAGGAGTCTTTGGCTGCTTTAAGATCTGCTAACTTCTTCTCTACCTTGGATCTCACTAGTGGGTACTGGCAGGTTCCTGTAGCAGAGGCGGACCGGGAGAAGACCGCATTCACCACCCCGATGGGACTTAGCGAGTTTACCTGCATACCGTTCGGACTCTGCAACGCACCAGGAACCTTCCAACGATTAATGGAGTGCTGTCTGGGCCATAGAAGCTTCGCGACAGTCCTGTTGTACCTGGACGATGTCATCGTATATTCTAAGACTTATGAGGACCACCTGAAACACCTGGCGGAAGTGTTCGAAGCTCTGGCAAGCTACGGCCTAAAGGTGAAACCCTCCAAGTGTCACCTCCTGAAACCAAAGGTGCAGTACCTGGGACACGTGGTGAGCGCTGACGGAGTGGCTCCCGACCCTGATAAGATCACCGCAATTAAGGAATGGCCAAGTCCCTCCAGTGTAAAGGAAGTGCGGCAGTTCCTCGGGTTGGTAGGCTACTACCGCAGGTTCATCCCCGGTTTCACCAAAAAGGCAGCTCCTATGCAGGACCTCCTGATAGGCCAGTCCCGGAAGGCCAAGAACCAGAAGCCGCCCTTCAGATGGGAGAAGTTGGAAGAGGAGTCCTTCCGCCAGCTGAAGATGGCCCTCACGGGGGATGAAATCCTGGCGTACCCGGATTACAGCCAGCCCTTTATCCTCTACACCGACGCAAGTAACATCGGGCTAGGAGCCGTGCTGTCCCAGATCCAGCAGGGGAAAGAACGAGTAATCGCTTACGCCAGCCGAAAACTGCGACCCACCGAGAGAAACCCTGAGAATTACAGCTCATTTAAGCTAGAGTTCCTGGCAGTGGTGTGGGCAGTCACCGAACGCTTTAAGCACTACCTCGCTTCTTCCCGGTTCGTCGTGTACACGGATAACAACCCGTTGACACACCTGGACACAGCAAGACTCGGTGCCCTAGAGCAGAGATGGATGGCCCGTCTGTCCAACTACGAGTTCACAATCAAATACCGGGCAGGACGCTCCAATACCAACGCGGACGCCCTGTCCAGGATGCCAAACCTACCGGACGTAGGAGAAGATCCAGAGGGACTGGAAGAAGTCGAACTCCCCGCGTTCCACCGGCATGGGACTATCCAGTATTCCCACCGGGTAAGGAGTAAGCAAGCCGCTACGTTTAACCCCTTGCCTCACTACAACTGGGAGGAAACGCAAGACAGTGACCCTGCCGTCCGACTGGTGAAGGAGATGCTGACTCGGCCAGAGGCTCGCCTTGACCCAGACGCTCCGGAGGAAGCCAAGCAACTGTGGGCTGAGAAGAGTCGACTGTTCCTTTATAAGGGGAAGTTGTGCCGCAGAATGGTTAACTCCCGGACGCATGAACTAATCTGGCAAGTAGTGGTGCCACGAAGAGACGCAGCCATGGTGATGGAGGCATACCACGACGGGGCTGGACACTTCGGATGGAAGAAGCTGGAGTTCCTGCTGCGCGAGCGGTTCCACTGGGTAGGCATGAGGGGAACCATCGAGAGGTGGTGCAGAGACTGTGGCCCGTGCAACCTAAGAAGGAAGGACCGTGCCAGCCAGAAGACTCCCCTGCAGTCCATCGTCACCCGGCAGCCGTTGGAACTGGTAGCCTTGGATCATGTAAAACTGACCCCAAGCAGAAGTGGCTACGTCTACGCACTAACCATCGTGGATCACTACTCCGGGTTCTTGGTTGTCGTCCCCGTCAAGGACTTAACAGCTCGAACAGCAGCGAGAGCCTTCCAGCAGCATTTCTGCCGTCCACACGGGTACCCGGACCAAGTGTTGACAGACCAGGGACCTGCCTTTGAAGCGGAGGTCTTCCAAGAATTCTGCACTCTGTATGGCTGCCGGAAGATAAGGACGACACCCTATCATCCGCAAACTAATGGACTTTGTGAGAAAATGAACCAGGTGGTAATGGATCTTCTGAAAACGTTGCCCCTGGAAGAACGCAGTCTGTGGCCTGAGAAGCTGCCCGATCTGGTGGACCTATACAACCACATCCCGGTAGGTTCCACCAACTGTACCCCGGCTTACCTAATGAGGGCGAGACCTGGTAAGTTACCTGTTGACCTGGAAATGGGAGTCCTGACACCTGAGGACCCTTCACCAGAAGCAGACTGGGACACAGAGAGGCAGCAGCAGTACCGGAGAGTACAGGAGAGCGTGGAGCGAAGTCTCTGTCAGGCTAGGGAAAGACAAGAGAAAACTTACAACCAGTATGCTCCCGCTGTTCCCCTGGTACCCGGAGAGCAGGTCTTGAAGAGAAAAAGACGGCTCCACAAGTTGGACGACCAGTGGGAGAAGGACCCGTACACCGTACTGCCCTCAAGCCACGACAACCCAAAGGTCTGTACCATCAGTAAAGACGGAGGGGAAACCACAACCATTGTATCCCGGGATCACCTGAAGAAGTGTCCCAAACAGCTACGGAACCCTGAAGAGGAACAAGAAGACCCTCGACCCGTAGAGGAAAGGGAAGACATGGTTAACACTGTGCTCGGAGACTTCCCTCGGTCTTGGACTCAAGTCAATGGTGCAGTTGTGGTACCCGTACTCACCTTCCTCCAACCAGCATCCCAAGCACCTACGGAGCAACAGGTAGAGCTGGAAGAACAGCCGGTCCAGGAGGCAGAAGACCCCACACCAGCAGACCAGGAGGATCAACCCTCTGCTTGCAGTGAGCCTGCCATATCCCTAGTGAGCCAAAGGGCCCGTAGACCGCTGCCCAGTTTACCCTTAACAGCTCCTACACCCTGTAGTTCAGGGCCAGACAGTCAGCTCCGTAGGTCCACTAGGGCCACTAGGGGCCAGTTACCCGCACGTTGGAGGATTTGAAGTGTATAAATTGTTTTATTTGTGGTTACCTGTTTATTGTTGCTTGTGTATAATTATGTGTTTCTAGTTATTTTTAGGAGTCCTTGGTGGATTTACCGGGAATCCTTTGTACATAGTTGGAGCGTAACCCAGGACGGACTAAAGACTGTTAAGGACTCGGGGCAGGACAGACCCCTACCTGGTTACGTCTCCCTGTTTTGGTGAAATGGACACCTTGCTTTCTTCAAAGACTGCACCCGGTTACGGACATGCCGTGACCACCTTTATGTGTTTCTTTATTGTTATTGTTATATCTTGTTATGTTTTTCTAAAATATGTTTAGTCCCGGAGTACTAAATTTCACTAGGGGGGAATGTGGCACCCCAGGGGTCTGGTTTTCCACAGTAACAGCAATGTTATGTCTGAGAGCAGGTGGGAGGTCTCTTGGTCAGGGATCCTATGCATGCCACACCTCCTGCCCAGTCCTGGGAGGGGAAGAACTTCCCCTATATAAACCTAGGGCTGAGGCAGGGTGAGTGAGTAGAGAAGAAGCAGAGAAAAGAAGCAAATATAGGAAGAAACAACAGGAGCTCTGTGGGAGCAGTGTTACAAGGAGTCAGGGGCTGGCAGCTGCAGAGCTCGCCCTGACTGAGAAGTTATCACCGGACCCGGAGTCCGAGGCTGTGGGGACTAACTCCTATCCAGCAGCAGAAACCGACCGGCAGGGGATTGCAGGTCCTCTGGCCCAGAAACCCGAAGGCCCCGAGTCACCGGCCATACGGGTGAGCACCACACGGTACACTCAGGGACGTGGGCTACTTATACCCGCCTCTAGCAAGGTAGCCAGAAGATTATCGTTAGTTTGGGAGGCCTACAACCCCGCCTGGCCAGGGGAGATCCCATCTGCTCAAGGACTGACCAGGCCCCAATCGCTAGCCAGTACTCCGGGAGGGTCTATCTTTGTCACCAGTAAAGACCCTGAACTACACAGTACCGTCTCCGAGTGGTTCCTGCTACCCCCATCATCCACGTCGGCTGCCCTGAGGCCATACCCCTCCCGTTGGGGGTTATACTATCACGCTGCACAATCCTACCACCGGCCTCAGCGGTCTGCCCTGCAGCAGCAGCTCCCTGGCTGCACTCAACGGGTGGCGTAGTCGTCCAACATCTACCGCTAAAACAGCGCCACTTAGTCTGACTCCCTGGGCACGGACCGGATCACCGCCACGAGACTACAACCCTCAACAGATCCGGCTCCGGGTAAGCTCCCGCGTGTGCAACGCAGCGCGACACAGGCCCAGGGGCGCGTCATATATATTGTATGTATGTATATAAGATTGCTTTATTAGTTTGTAAACTAGCTTTAAATGACGTGGAGAATAACAGTATATAAAAGATGATATTAAAAACGCATTGAATACTGATTACATATGTATGTCATATGGATGCTAGGAGAGAAAAATCGCATTGTACTCGTATGACACTCATCCTACTTTTCTAAATCAACATCGGACCGATTTTTTTATAACGCTAGTGTTACTCCAGCCTTATTCTGCAGATTAATAGAGTTCTGAATCTGCCCGGCGCTGGTCCTGTCCTATCAATATCATTCACCCACTGCTTTGTGATCCTGTGTGCCTCGTGCAGCCGTTACGCACAGGAGAGGAATGAGAATGCACCACATTTATTCATTTATTTTTTATTTTAACAGCCTTTGGCTTAATCTCGATCCACAGCGACCTGATGGATGAACTATATGTAAGAAGATCGATCTTGTGCAAGCTTAGATAGGTTCACTAGGGTCTTCTCCACCATTATCTTGATTGTATAAAGCCATCGGCTTGCTGGTCTGCCTTTTCGCCTTTTTCCTTCTGTTCTTCCGACCATGATGTCCTTCTCCAGTGATTGCTCTCTTAGTACGATGTTTCCAAACTAAGCAAGTCGTAGCTTGGAGATCCTTACTTCGAGTGACATGTCTGGCTTTATTTGTTCCAAAATTGATTTCTTTGTTCTTCTTGCCATCCATGGTATTGATAACATCCTTCTCCAGCACCATATTTCAAAGTCATCAATTCTTCTTCTGTCTTGTTTCTTTATCGTCCAGGTTTCGCATCCATATGTTACCACAGATGATCTGCTTTTCTTCATTAATAACCCAGCCACTTCACTTCCAAACTTTATGGCGGAATTCCACACATACAATGGCCTATCTAATTATAAAATGAACTTCTCCAAATCAGAGGCCCTGAAGATCCCTATGAATCCTTCCAGCGCATGCACTGGGCACTGCAACGATTTGCCAGTTTCTCAGCTGGGAACGGAAATGACGTATGCAATATGTGACATGCAGAAGTAGTGCTGTTGCTTTAAAAGCATTCAGCAACTATTAGAAGTAACACAAGCACAGAAGATAGGAAGTGTTGTGCTCCAGAAGCATCCAGCAGCTAGAGGGGTTAACACAGTCACAGGAGAAGGGGAGTGTTTTTAGCAGAGCCCCAGGGGGATTGTGGGGAAGTTGTTTACTGTCTGGCCAGAACAAAGAGAAAGGTGGATTAGGATCTGAATCTCACAGAGGGCAAGGAAACAGAATTCGGAAGCTAAACTCAGGTCAGATAGACTCCCTGAGCAAACAGTGTGGAGTATTATCGGCCAGGAAGATAAGGAATGGAAGGAAGCCTGCCATAGAGATCATCTCCCTCATCACGCCCTTCCCCCCTCCGTCTCCATGCAGGATAAAGAATGCTGTGTACTATTGAGTCCTTGTGAAGGAAAAGCCTGTGGTTGTGTATGCATTAAAACTGTTCTGTACTGTGTACTGTTGTGCTGCAAAGGAGACTGTATTGTTATTATTGGAGCCTGTTGCACAAAGAGACATTTGCATTGCACTGGCCGTGCCTCATTAAATGTTACTGTTCTACCGTTTATGAAGACTCTTGTCATATGTGTCTGGTCAGCAACTGAAACTATTGTGTGCCTGAGAGAAGCTGCAGTCTATGGTCGCCCTGAGTAACGGTTCCCCCAGGATTCCAACGAATTCATGTAACCGGTCTCACCCCTATCTGAACTTAGGCGGCTTGCATGTAACACATATGCATACTTCCAGCCAGAACCTGATTAGTGGGCGCCCACTAGTCGGGTTCTGGCCGGGAGTATGCATAATTCATATGTACCTGCCGATCCCGACTCAGAAGCTGGCAATCCTTGCAGCACACATTGCGTGTGCTGGGGAGATTCATGACTCTGCAGTCATAAAGAGTGACCGCAGACTTATCATTTTAGACCAGACACCTCCTTTAAATACTTGGGAATACTTTTACTAGGAGACATAAGCTTGAAATATTCTCTTCATTTCCCTAAACTTCTCCAATCAGTACAGGAAAACTGCTCATGATGGACGAGGAATGCTTCTACATAGCTTAGTAGAAGCGCAATCTTTAAAATGAACATCCTCCCGCGGATTTTGTATGTCAGTCAGGCTCTTCTGATTGGGGTTACCTTGTCCTTCTACAGGAGGCTTGCTTTGGTTCAAACCTAGTCCTGTCAGGCATCGTTGGCGTGCATTCCTCTGTTCAGTAAACTTAACTGGACATGGAGCAGTGGAGCTTGACTGAACAGAGGAACGTTCACGAGGCCTGACAGAACGCTGCTCTGACTTGACTTCTGTCTCATGCTTCATGCATCCCGTCCTGAAATCTAGGACGGATTGTGATTCATGGTGACAGAGTGCAGTAGATACTGCACTGACAGAGTGCAGTAGATAAAGCATGTCTTTTTGCTAAAAGTATTTCTTGGAGAACCCCTTTAAAGGCAGGAGCAGGGCAGCTAGCAGTAGGTCCTTCAGTCCATAAGAACCCATATTACAGAGTGCTGTATTGGTTTTCTGAATAAGATTCCCAAACTCTGCTTGTACAGTGAGCGATGGGTGTCATAATGTGGCCTGGAGTGTGCGACATAGATATGCACCATAGATTTGGAGGCTGGAAGAGAGAAGAATAGCTGATCTATCTCTTGATACAGATATGCTGTATAGATAAATATGCATTGTAGCCAAACCCGGTAGGCTAGGGTAAATCCTAGCTCTACAGGTTCTGATTAGGTCACCTGGCTATGCTGAATATAACCAGGCTAGCTGTTCAACTTAGGCAGTCAGCTCAGGGAAGCTGACCAGACTGGATGTGTCATGGAGCTAAAGAGAGAGGTAGGACAGAACCCCTCTCTGAGAAGAGTCTGCACAGTCCGTGTGCAGAGAACTACAAGTATTAGTAATTGCTAAAGATAAGAGCAGTTTTGTTTGACTGAGCTGGAGCTAGCTTAGCTGTGTATGAGTAGTCAAGGTCTGCTTTGTTTAGTTAGCACCGGGACAAGGCTAGGGATTTATGAGTTTGTTTTGATGCTGTGCAACCTGTGGAAAGCAATAAAAACTGCACGTGTTTGGACACGCGGTTGATGCTGGGTGTGATGCGGGGGGTAACCCCGCCCACAACCCAGCATCCACCATGGAACGCAGAAGATAGAGACCCCCGGCTGCATCCAGAACCATGACGTGACATCAGCGGATGTCGGAGCCAGCTGCAGCCAGGGGTCACGTGATGCCTGTGAGCGGCCACTGATAGCGCCGCTCACAGGAAGAAACAGCAGAGGAAGGTAATTACAATGAAGCTTCTTTTCATCATAAAAATACATTGGCCTATTTTCAGTAATAGTGGACAACCCCTTTAAACTCCTGGGAATCAGCTCTCACTGCAAGTTAAGGTTTGTTTGTGCTCCCTGGTTTACCTGTGTATCTGTGTTTCATTCTGATTTATCCTGTCCACACTACTCAGCTAGTTTACTGACATTTCTCCTGCCTGACGATTTTGTAACTCCCAAACCTCCAGTGTCTGACCTGGCGACTTGACTACCCTTCTTGCCAGCTTGCGCCACCGAACAGCAGCTGTCTCTGTGGCCCTTGTCCAGGGACCCCTGTGTAAGTCCCGACCCCTGTTCAGGGGTTAAAGGGTGAAGTCCAGGGCAATCTCTGGGCTCAAGGAAACCTAGTAGCTTGCGCCAAGCCTCTTCGTGGTTGCCTTTTTAGAGCAGCCAGGTGACTACGAACAGTGCCTGAGTGACAACAATAATACATTGTACAGTATATATATCAAAGTTCTCCACTGCTTGGCTAACCAGTAAAGGCCTTAAAGATGAAAGAACAATGACATGACCCCTTCCTCACTTGACCTAAACCCTATTGAGAACTTATGGACCCTTCTTAAACAGGAGATTTACAGTGAAGGAAGACAGTACACCTCTAGTCCGTATATCATAGTCCGTACTCAGACCATGATACACAGATAGGTGAAACTGGCCTACGGAAGAAACTTATATTCCTTTGAATTAAATGTTGCATTTGAATGTGATAAACACTTTGTATTAATTTTTATTTGTTCTAGTAGTCTCAATTTTTGGACACCTATATTTTGGCCTTTAGAATTTGCTGCATTAAATCAATAACATCTTACAACTTGGTAATTCAATTAGTACATAAACCCAGTTATTGTCACAAAGCTATTTTTAGGTTAGTTTCATCAGACAGAAATATTGTTAAAATAGAAAACTCCTGCTTCCCATCAAGGTAAGTGACAAGAAGTTGGGAAAAACCTTGCTGATTTACGGTATCTTCTAATAATAACAAAATGTTTTTGATAAAACCAAAAGTGAAACAGTAGCTGGATGAGGAATTCTTCAAGGGGTTTTCCGGGAGGAAACAAAAAGTCTGAGTCACTCTATGTGGCTGCAATCTGCTGAATCAAGACAGTATGTGATGAGCACATAAATTGGCCTTGTTTCAGAGAATATGAATGATAACAAAAAAACTTTTTCTCCACTCATGGTTATTGGTTGGGTGAAGCTATTTATTGTCAAACTACTGTGTTTTCTCTTTTTAAATCTTAATGACAACCAAAAACTTCCAAATGACCCTGTTCAAAGGTTCACATACCTGGTGATTTTGGCCTGATAACATGCTCAGAATTTGACACAAATGGGTTTGAATGGCTACTAATGGTAACATCCTCACCTGTGACCTGTTAGCTTGTAATCAGTGTGTGTGCATAAAAGCTGAGAAAGTTTCTGGGATCCAGACAGACTCTTGCATCTTTCATCCAGCCACTGACGTTTTTGGATTGTGAGTCATGGGGAAAGCAAAAGAATTGTCAACAGATCTACGGGAAAAGGTAGTTGAACTGTATAACACAGGAAAGGGATACAAAAAAATATCCAAGGAATTGATAATGCCAGTCAGCAGCGTTCAAACTGTGATTAACAAATGGAAAATCTGAGGCTTTGTAAAAACCAAACCACGGTCAGGTAGAACAACAAAAGTTTCGGCCACAACTGCCAGAAACATTGTTCGGGATGCAAATTAAAACCCACAATTAACATCAGCTGAAATTCAGGACTCTCTGAAAACTAGCGGTGTGGCTGTTTCAAGATGCACAATAAGGAAGCACTTGAAGAAAAATGGGCTACATGGTTGAGTCGCCAGAAGAAAGCTATTACTGCTCAAATGCCACAAAGTATCTCGCCAACAATATGACAAACAGCACAGAGACAAGCCTCAAAACTTCTGGAACAAGGTAATTTGGAGTGATGAGACCAAAATTGAACTTTTTGGCCACAACCATAAACGTTACATTTGGAGATAGTGCAGTAAAGCACGAAGGTGGATCGCTGATGTTTTGGGGATGTGTGATCTAGGCACAGGAATTGGTAAAAGTTGAAGGAAAGATAAATGCAGCACATTATCAGTAAATACTGGGGGCAAATTTGCACTCTTCAGCCCAGAAGCTGCCCATGGGACGTACTTGGACGTTCCAACATGACAACGATCCAAAACACAAGGCCAAGTCGACCTAGTCATTGGCTACAGCAGAACAAAGTGAAGGTTCTGGAGTGTCCATCGCAGTCTCCTGACCGCAATATCATTGAGCCACTCTGGGGAGATCTCAAACGCGCAGTTCATGCTAGACAGCCCAGGAATTTACAGGAACTGGAGGCTTTTTGCCAAGAAGAATGGGCAGCTTTACAATCTGAGAAATTAAAGAACCTCATCCACAACTACCACAAAAGACTTCAAGCTGTCATTGATGTTAGAGGGGGCAATACACGGTATTAAGAACTGGGGTATGTGAACTTTTGATCAGGGTCATTTGGATGTTTTTGGTTGTCATTAAGATTTAAAAAGAGAAAACAAAGTAGTTTGACAATAAATGGCTTCACCCAACCAATAACCATGAGTGGAGAAAAAGTTTTTTTGTTGTCATTCATATTCTCTGAAACAAGGCCAAGGAAGGAAAAATTCTGCCAGGGTATGTTAACTTTTGAGCACAACTGTATATGCCAATTTCTGTATTCTAATTAAAGGGATCCTGACAGCTGACACATGCTTCCAAATCCATGGTCTTGTATCAAGCATTGGCTGTGTAAACTCAGCCAGGTATGTTTGGCTCTGAAACGCTGCGGCATTTCAGAGCAAGAAATACTTTAAAAGCCATTGGGCATTGCACATAGGCAGAGATCTTTCAATCCAGGGCAGGGAGAAGCTGCCAGGGACCCACTTGTCCGACTAGACTAGAGTGCGGCTTGGTCCCCGGAGGCTTTTAGAGTATTTTTTTTTCCTGAAACACTGCAGAGTTTCACAGTCAAACATACATGGCTGTATTTAAACAGTTAGTGCCTGATACCTGCTACCCACAGATTTGAGAACATGTATCTGCTCACAAGTTGAGCCAGGAGCAGTCTCACGGAGCATCGCTTCCACCAGACAAGTCCTGCATTCCTTCTTTGGTATTCACAGAGCTGAATAACCTGTTTTATAATTCTGTCCTCTCTTGATCCTCAGTGACCATTATTTAGGGGAGCCACCTGTACAGCCCTAGGTTTTTACGATAGATAGATAGATAGATAGATAGATAGATAGATAGATAGATAGATAGATAGATAGATAGATTTTTACATTTATACATAACTTTTATTACATTTCCCACAATGTTTTCTCACATTTTTAGCAATGGAGATTGTGTTTTGCACGAGGAGTGGAAAATACCAGTATTCTTATTCTAAATGTCCTTTTTTTGTTATTATTATTTAATGATAAGTGTAAACCATGTGGGGCTTTAATTTTTGTTGTCCATACTTGTTACCTGTAGGAATAAATTTTCCAGTCTGATTCACCAATATAAATGTAACTAGTTCTTTTGATCGCTATCTCAGATTTCTTCTCTCTATTTTTCCAGTTCAAGACTAGGCTATTTATACTTGTTCCTGTCCATGTACTTTTTTTTTTCCTACATGTGATTTAAAGCAAAATGTACTGCAAAATGTTTTCTGATTCGGATATTAAAGTAATTTTTGCATCCTCTTTCGTGATACATGAAAACAAATGACCACACAGAATTATTAAAGTACAATTAAAAACGTGTTCCCCATTCTAAAACATATTTTTATATATCGGCCACAATTTTTTTTTTTACAGGGGTGGGACTAGTAACAGTAATTTGGATTGACTGTGGCATTTATTTTTTTGTTTACTTATTATTTTTATTCATTTATTTTACACACTGTGCCCCCCATAAGGTCATAAAACATTTTGGGGGTGTATTTACATACTAAAACATTTGTATTTTCACCTTTTTCCCTTGTAACTGAAGCTGGTATATTAGCCCCAGTTGCAGGGGAATGCTGCGTAGTGACTGTATAGCAGATCTGTCTGGCTCTTATATGACTACGCAGCTCCTGTTCCCTCCCTATACACATTGATCACATGACAGCTGTGTATGGAAGAGGGATTACTATCAGTGCTTCCTATTATTGTGTACACAGTGCTTTGTTAGAGCTGTGTATAGAGCAATGGAGAAGGCAACGACAGTAATAAACCATCTCTGCCTTCTCTTTGGAGACTCCGGCTGTCAGATCACGTGTAGCTGTGCTACTATTCAAAGACGTTTTAGAACATCACTATAGATTAGGAGCGGGAACATCCGGACCTTTAAAGTCAATGGGCGAACCTGAACCAGTTAAAGTGCTCCCATTTATCATTGTCTATCTGACAATAGCTGCTCCCAGGCAGAATTGGTCAGACAAATTCCCACGGAGGTACTATTAGCCGCAGGTTATCAAAGCAAGGGTATTGGGAACGAAATTCCGTGTTGTTTCAGATCATAATGAGATGTGGTACACAAGAACATTTTCTTTTCAATCCTGAAAAGTTCTGATTTTACACCGTAATAATGACAGAAAAAAAAAAAATTTATATTGAGTCATAAAAGGGGCTCACTTTGAACTCTTGATTAACTAATGTTTAAAGCGTACCTATCTCCAGTCTGTGGCTGAACTTTTTATTTAAAGCACCACTGCAGCATTTTGTTTTTGTTATTTTCCACTAGAGTGGTGCTTTTAAGCTAATGTCCCTGCCCTACCCTCATACGTACCAGGCGCTGTCTTCACCTTCTATCGCCACTGCTCCCGTCAGTCTCCAGCAAATTGTAACCTGCCGGATCACTTGCTGGAGCAAGTTGGAGATCACCTTTCGATGCAAGTCTATGAAAGCCTCTCTTTGGGTATCATAGACTTGCATTAAGAGCTTGTGACCATTGCTTCTGACTTTCAGCCAGTCTGAAGTTGTGGTCAAAGATGGCACCGTGGGACCGGTGCGGCGTTGATAAGAGGTTAAGATGTCAGCAGGTAAGTATAACACTACGGGCATGGACCTGAGATTAATAGCACCACTCCAGCACTGAACAATAAAAAAAAAAGCTGGAGTGGTGCTTTAAGAAAACTGTGGGCAGCCACACTGATGATTGATTAAAATTCATTTGTTTATCGAAAGTGTCCAGAAGTGTTCCTAATGTCCACACTAAATGATCCGACATTCTAACAAGAGTCGGATTCTAACATCCAGGATGTGAGGTCCTAGCATACAGATAGGGATCCCCCAATCCTCCACGGTCCCCGTCCCTGTGAAACCTGAGATCTTGGGTGTCATCACAAAATCTCCCACTTTAACCAAGTGGTGCTGTATCCTTTACTAATCGCTTTCATAGTGAGGGAGGCCACAAAGGGTTGTGGGATCCCAGAAGGTTCAAAAATTTTGCTGTAAAGTTGGGTCCTTCAGTTGCTCATTAACGACACCGCTAGCCACTTTTGGTAAGTTATATTTACAGTTGTAAGGTGCCTCAGCGAGGTAGTCGTGGGCGAGCTGTAGCCTCTGCTCGCTCTGGCACCCTACAGACAATACGTGTCCTCTCTCTGATGTGTGGCTGTGTATGTGGTGTTCTCCACTTACTTCAAACCATCTGATCGCGGCTGTCTCCAGGCATTTCTCTTCTGGGACCAGGGCAGCAATAAATTCAGAGGACACGAGGTTCTTAACCCTAGAACGCATACCTGGGGCCTCGCAGGCCCGCCCTGTTAATTGTTTTCTATTTTCTGCAAGATTACTTTAGTTAGAATTTTGAAACTCTAGGTATTCCTCAGGTATATAGTTGTTTGTCATTTTTGTTTCAGTTATTCCATGTTATTTGCACACGGGTCTAAAAGGCCCCAGGTATGTGAAAAAGTAGATTTTTATGGTCATGCGTTCTAGGGTTAACCATAACTTGGACTTTACTTTGGGAAGAGGAGTATGTACAATATTTACAGGCAGATATAATGGATAAGGCCCGACAGGTTATTATCTCCCTCACAGGCGCTGGCAACATTTTCAGCCCTGGTTCCCTCTTTAAGTAAAGCATCTCTGTGACTCTGATCTCTAGCCCAAGAGACTCTTCTGCAATACCAACAGTGTTCCGGATCCGATATCTCCCCCACGTCTTAGCCTGGAGTCCTATTTATCTTCCTCTGCTACCTGCAGACTAGAAGTGCCCCGGATCCTCAATACCTCCGTTGAGTTTCTCCGGCCGGCTAACAGGGCTCTTGCGTAGGGAGACTTTTACACTGGTGATCCCACTGTCTGAGGGTATGGAGCTCCCGTCTACCCTAGCAGCCACCAAATAGTCAGGCTGCCTGTACGGTTCACTGTCCTAACTCTTACTACTCATCACTTCCTGCTTCTGGAAACTAAGCAGAGATTTTCCTAATGTGCCCACCCTCTGTGGGCTGTCATCACACAGCATTAACCCCATCACTGTCTGTAACACTGCTGGCAGACGCAACCTGACATCTGCACCCGGGACAGTGGCATCTTGTGGCTGGTTACAAGTACTGCAGCCCACAAGGAATTATGCCAGGAACAAGCTCTATAAACACTCAAGGCTTGATCAGGACACTAAGTTCCCCCTCTACTCTACTGACTGGACCACTGAAGCTAACCCCTTAGCTTGGCCTTCCGACAGTCCAGAGAGGTTTAACTACGGGAACACTTTCTTTAACTACTTCAGTGCCAATGGAAGGCTACGTCCTTCGCCACTATTACACAGTAATGGCTGAACGTGTTGGCACTCTTGAAATTGTTCAAGAAAATGAAGTATTTATCATAGAAAATTATTGCAGTTGCACATTTTGTTATACACATGTTTATTTTGTGTGTGTATTGGAACAACACAAAAAAAACTGAGAAAATTGGACATAATTTCACACAAAACCCCATAAATGTTCTGTACAAAATTGTTGTCACCCTCAACTTAATATTTGGTTGCACACCCTTTGGAATAAATAACTGCAATCAATCCACTCTTCTTTTGCAAACTGCTCCAGGTCTCTCATATTTGAAGGGTGCTTTCTCCCAACAGCAATTTTAAGATCTCCCTACAGGTGTTCAATGGGATTTAGATCCGTGAGATCTGTGTCAGCAGTGGTTTCCTCCGGGGTCTCCTGCCATAGCGTTTCATTTCATTCAAAGGTCAACAGATAGTTTGCGGTGACACTGATACACCATGAGCCAGCAGGACAGCTTGAATTTCTTTGGAACTTGATTGGGGCTGCTTATCCACCATCCGAACTATTCTGCATTGCAACCTTTCATCAATTTTTCTCTGCCGTTCACATCCAGGGAGATTAGCTGCAGTGCCATGGGTTGAAAATGTCCTGATTATGTTGCGCACTGTGGACAAAGGAACATCAAGATCTTGGAGATGGACTTGTTACCTTGATATTGTTGATATTTTTCAACAATTTTGGTTCTCAAGTCCACACCTGTTACTTGCCACAGGTGAGTTTGAATGAGCATCACATGCTTGAAACAAAGTTGTTTACCCACAATTTTGGAAGTGTGCCAACAGTTTTGTACGGACCATTTTTGGGGTTTTGTGTGAAATTATGTTCAATTTTCATTTTTTTCCTCGTTTTTTGTGTTGTTCAAATACACACAAAGGAAATAAGCATGTGTATAGCAAAATGTGTGTAATTGCAATAATTTTCTGTGAGAAATATTTCATTTTCTGGAACATTTTCAAGTGTTCCAACACTTTTGACCATGACTGTATAAAAATCATCATTCTGTGTTTGTCCACCATTTTCTTAAATAAAAAGAGCATCCACGGACTGATGATAGACATTCTTTAAGTGGCACAGCTTTAACTCATAACTATACAACATTAAACAACAGGATGTACCATTTCCTCTTTATGCAGGAAACATAGCTAAACCACTAGCTAATCGTTAAGAAATTCTTAAAGAGAATGTTTTGCCTTGATTTTTTCATTAAAGAGGAACTGAAAAAAATTATATATTTATCTGATTTATTTTATGATTGTAATTTTTTTAATTACATATTTGTACACCTTATGGAGACAGCCATTTTGCCTAAGCTACTGATCTTTTTTGTTATCAGATGTTCAAAGATGTGCTTTATATGCCACAAAGGCATAGGAAAGCTAGTGTCTGAAGATGACTCACTGAGAGGAGAGTTTTCTGGGCATGCTCTATGACCTGTGCAGTGTGGAGGAGGCAAGTTGCGGTCATCATCTTTTGTCAATCCTTTAGTTTTATAATACAGACATTACTTTTCATTGTAGTCCTGTTACATGATGATAATGAGAAGTTTATTGAAAAGTTATTTGAACAGAAGTGGGAGTGTCTTTGTCAGTGGTCATTGTTAAAATTATACCCACTACTGTGCCCCTTACTCACTAAAATGCCCCCTTTGTGCATTCTATATAGTAAAATTGTTCACTAGAAAATATTAATGCCTTTTGTGGGTGCCCTAGTAAGTAATAGTGCCCACACTTTGTCTCCTACAAAGTAATAATTTCTCATATGTCACTTTGACAGCTATAATACCTTGAGTGCCTCTATAATGTAAGAACACCTGTTAAGTGCTCACTTAACATTTAACCCCTTGATGACATCCATCTTATATGTACGGTGCATGTCAGAAGTGGGTATATGGAGCGGGCTCACGCAGCAAGCCCACCCCATATCCGGCAGGTGATGGCTGTGTTTTACAGCCAGGACCTGCCCCAAACAATCGCGGGTGGGGCAGTGCCAGCTTTTATCTTTCATAGTGTACAGCTTGTTTCTACAGAGCTCGGCCACTAGCTCCTGCCTAGACCCTATGTAATGTGTAATGGGGCAGTAGCTGTGAGCGAGGTACTCGTCTTCTGTGCCCTGGCACATTACATGAAAGTGGGGGTCCTGGCTGGGTGTGTGGACTTGTGTCGTAGGGGCGGTACACCAGTGCAGACTGCATGTAACTGATGATGCTGGTTTGCCATCACCAGATGTTAACCAGTTCATGAAAGGAGACCACCAGTTCTTAACAAATGATGCTTTACTAAACAGCCATTGCATGGCAACTATGTACGGTACACAGGATAGCAGGTTCACAACTTCTTGCCCGTTTCTTTATTAATACAGAGCATCCCAATACACAGTCTTATTACTTCCTCAGCCTCAAACATTCCTGACGCTACTTCTCTCATTTCCTTCACCACCACGCATCTTAGCACCACAGTACAGTTCGTAATAGTCATTTCCTCTTCCTGATTCTTCTTGTAGGGGAGAGGGTTTGCCAATAAGGCTGGACTCAGCTTCAAGTTCCCTGATGCTTAGGGAACTCCCGCTCGGGGCACTCACTTTGCTCACGTTCTATTTCATCCTGGCCTGTTACCTTTAAGAGCTGTAAGCTACTAGGGGCCATGCTGCTAGGCGTTCCATTTCCGGACCCTTCTTGCTTGGTCACTTCGCTCTCTGGTCAGTAGGTATGATCAAACGTGTTCGGTGATACTTGGATATCACTAGAGTATCTGGGTGCTCGGCCCTCGATGAGCATTGGCCCTGCATGTTTGGCGCCTGTTACACAGCCAATAAATATGTGGGGATTGCCTGCCAGTCACTGTAATGCTGTAGCCATCTTGGTAGTGGCATTACTGTGATTGGGTGGCAGCATTACCTCATCAGAGGTTATAAAAGGACAGACTCCGCCATGCTCTGCACATTAACGCCATTGCACAGCTCAGGGACAGTTATGATTGGAGGGAAAGAGCAGTTATCCAGGCCTGTGTGTGCACAGTTTAACTAATCAAAGTCCTCTAGTGTTGATACAGGTGCTGATGCTGAACCATCATACTAACACTCCTTCTAAAGGCTAATGTTGTGCTTTGCTGTTTGTATCAGATACAGTCTGCATTTACATAAGTTAATATACTTGATACAAAAACTGTATTACACAGATTTTCTGTATGCATCTCTACTTGTCTACCTGGTTTTGCGTCTGTTGGGTTATACAGTCTGCATTTAGCCTAGAGACAGTTACAGGAGCAGGGAGAGTTGCAGAATACAGCCTCTAGGTAGGGATTAGGGCTTTGCAATCCATTTCTAAATATATATCTGCTGCACTTGACCACATTCTTTTTTGGGGGGGTGAAAAAATTTGCTATATTGTCATCCATAATTTCACAGAAAAAAATACACCTAAAATTTGTTTATTGGTATCATTAAAAATTCAAATATAACTAACCCTCAAAAAAAAAAACACCAAAAATAGTTTAAAAAGGCTGTAAAGTATTCTCAGCCCAAAAACAGATTATTATAAAGTGGGGAAAGGGCAATGCCCTAAGCTGACCCCTAATCTTTCCCTACTTCACAGCGGATGTTGGCACCCTCTTGAACGCAAATGGCACCCCTGCTCCTCGTCGGCTCATCCTAAAGGACCCTATAAGTCCCTCATTAGGTGAGAGTGATGGGAGTCAATTATCAGTGTAAGGGGACGAAAGAGGGTAATCACCATTCAATCCCCAAGACAAATGTGCCACAACCACTGTACCTGCAGTGTACAGGTGTGGTAAATCAAAAAATAGGAAATTATTGAGTACTCATTTCCTAACGGTCAATTATCTTAATGGCCCAGATGCCCAAGAGGATATCAATCACCAGACAATCAATAATACTGCATATAAACCTCAATCAGGCTGTAAATACAATAATACTGTATATAGATCTCAATCTGGCTGTAAATACAGAAAAAGTATATATGTATTAGTAACAAAAATGATTGCAGGGAATATTCTTGCATCCCTCACCAAACCAGAAAATAGATGTCACTTTATAGCAGTATATACAATAGACCAATCTTCAAGCACAATAAGCATAAAATGATTCACTAGTCAGCCAGAAAGTCAAAAGATATAGTATGGAGGTGTCCTTGGACCCTCCTATTCATAGGGACAAGATCAGAAATGCAAATAGACCAACCCCACAACTACACCGCTAGGTTCAAGTACAGATGCAGGCATGTATCGCTCGACGCGGGCGCATTTCTCCTGCTAATCAGCTCATCAGGAGCCACATACCTATAATTTCAGATAATACAATATGAATGCTTAAAAAGAGAGACTTAGCTTAGATGAATCATGTTGGTATTCTCAGTAAGGTGCCTCGTGCAAGTTGCTCCGCAGATGTGGCAGTGGAGATAGTGATAAAGTGCTCAGCACAAACAGGGGGAATAATGCCCCATTCCCATGAGGTCTGTGCCAAATGGCAACCACTCGCACTGACCCCCACCCGCACGTATATTGTCATCCATAGAATTACGTGCTTTGTGTTACATTATGGTAGTATATAACACTTTTAAAAAAAGATTCAAAATTTTTTCTGGATTCAATTAGTCATCCATAGAGTATTACGTACTTTGTGTTACATTTCGGTGATATATAACACTCCAAAAAAGTGTTCACATTTTTTTCTGGATTCAATTAGTCATTCATACAGTGTAACGTGCTTAGTGGGCGACAATGCAAGAAAAATGGCAGAATCCCACGAGACTCCGAGGGAGCGTCCGGAGGAATATCGGAGCCAGGCCAAGCTGGCGCAAAAGTAGTAGTGGTAGGAGCCTGTGGTCCGGAACCACCAAGGCCCAAACCCAGGCCGCAGCCTTCACTGCTGGGGTGCTTGCAGACTGTGGACGAGAGAGCCAGGATCTAGCAACTGGTGAGCGAACTGCAGGGCCTAGGCTGGTCGGAAAAAAAGAAGGAGGCGAGCCAAGACCAGGGCTGGAGACATGCTAGCAGACCCGCTAGCCTCAAGGTACCGATAGTTGGCATCCCTGGGGGAGGTCGTTGTGTACGACCGGCAGCGGAGATGGGGGTTCATAAAAGAGTTTGGGATCCGTCATCACATCTTGTTCAACCAGCGGACAGTAGAGACGGAACCCTTGCCTCAAAGGATGCAAGAGCTGATGGCTGGAACCAGGGTCACATTCCTCAAAATGGAGGGGCAACATTGCTGGTATGCGGTGGGTGTAATGCGAGAATGAAGGGAGCAGGATGAACCTTTCTTGTGAAATGAAAGGGCCTGGGAGAGGCTCCTCAAGGCAGGGCTACCACCCCCGAGAGATCCTCCTTATAATTTTTTCCTGGTTTTGCTCTTTGTGCAAAGCCTTTATTAGTGTAGCAGTATATTAACTATACTTTCAAAATATTTGAATGAAGCCCGCCTGTTGTTGCCTGTGAAGGATGGTGAGATGTAATGGCAGCTTACAATCATTCTGTAAGCATGTGTACTTGAAGCGAGACACCTGGTCAGGTTCACACAAAAAAGTTACACCCCCACCAGCTAGCTGGTAAGCTAACACAGGAAGACCCCCTGTGGATCCAAGCCATGCAGTCCACTATAATTCCATATCGACTTATGGAAATACTATACATCCTAGCCATACATCGCGTATATTTCCGAGATCCCAGGACATGGCGAATATCTGCCTGGCTCTCAACCTATTCTAGCACATAGGAATAGGGAGATACATAGAACAGCTATTAGGAACTGGATAGCACAGCTGTGTTTAGTCTCCAAGTGTAGCAGGGGCCCGGATGGATCCAATGACACCAGAACCGCCTCCCTAGGACCGTCCAATAAGAAGTTATGAGCCATCTGAAGTTTTGGAGTTATTATCTGCCAGGGACACAGGGATAGGATTCAAGTTCAGCCCAGGGGGCAGGAGGAGAGTGACACAGAGGGGTTAAATGCTCCTGTAAATCTTGGCCTAGTGCTTTTTCTCTGGGAGGTTGCGACAACATATCGTGTGGGGAGAAGTCACGCAACAGAGGGAACCACAAGCCTCCCATGTGGCAGCCACTCCCCCACAAGGCAGGCCTTTCATCTGACTGGTAACTGACTCTTAATACCTGCATACTTTTGTACCACTACTGTTGCATTTGCATCTCTGACCATTATATATGTATAACCCTTGTTTATATAGTGTACTGTCTAGTGTGCCCTTTAGGCGATTAAATATATAATTTAACCTTGGGCTGCTCTTTTATCTCGATCCACAAATCCACACGTCCATTGTTCAGTTAACTCTCAAGCTACTGGGGCTGGTTTCTAGCCCGATATAATTTCCGTTAACGGACTGGGGCTTATATCGAATAGGAACTGGTGGCAGCTCTACCGGGCTGATAAGATTCTGTTTTACTGGGGCCAGTGAAAGGGGTCTCTCAGCCTGTCAGGGGTGTGAGCGAGTGTGGTGACACATCAGTGACTGAGTGGGCCACCTCTTCTCACTCTCGGTACCTTCCTGAACCCATGCGGACAGGGGGTGTCTGTGTCAAACTGTACCAATCTGACCTTACGTTTCCCCGAGGGGTGCAGTGTTAAATATACTTATTTTTTTATATTTATTTATCTAGGACTGTTTACCAGATGCAATAGTCCAAAGAACATATCACGATATTTTTATAAAAAAATTTAGAGGTTTATTCTTGGATTGTCCATTAAAAAGAATAATTGCAGCCGAACATCAAATAGGTGAAGTAGTTACAAAGAGATTGGTTCATGAGTGTCCACTTTCCCTGAGTCCTGTATGGTAGTTTTTCGTCTGTCTTTGTTGAGCACATGTTCCAATAGAACACGTGGTTGGCAGGGCCTACAGTGTCAGCTGTTTCCTCAACGCATAGATCCTCCATCGCATGTAGTGTGTAGTGCAAAGAGAGAGAGAGGGCTGTTTCACATGGGTTATATAGGGCCCTCATAGCACCTGTTCTTCTACATATGGCACTACTTCTACCATGAGTTAAATGTAAAAGAATAGCCTGAATGTTCTGTCAGCTAAAATCTTCCATGTGGCTGATGCAATGTACACTACAGAATTGAGAATAAAAAACGAATATCCATAATTAATACTTAACAATTCCCCCTTTTGAGGGCGACAGACACCAATGGGAATCCTCAAAGTAGATAGGTTTATCATTAGGATAACAGAATCATCTTTCTTCTTTTCTTCTTCTTTGGCAATATGATTTGATGTCCATAAAAATAATATTAATAATAATATCAATATCAGATTATTGTTATACTTATTCAATAGCATAATGATGTGAATTCATGTTATGGTAAGCCGTGACAAATATTCATAAAAATTCATAATTATACTTCCCTAAATCTAAATTGAAGCAATAACTGGTCCAATCGTCATCATCTGATGTCATCTGGTCTTCGTCTCGTCTTCTTCTTGTTTCTTTTAAAACACAGTCTTTAGATGAAAACTCCTTTGAAATAAATTATATCATGTAGATATTGTACAGTCCATAATTGTATTTGTTATTGTTCAGTCCATAAACTGTACTCTTTATTAGAAAAATTACATGTCAATCAGAGTTCATAAATTAAATGATGATAAAACAAAGTCCATAGATGAAATGTAGCTTTAATATCTGTGCAGTGTCACCTGGACTTACATTGCCTTGGATATTTCTGGAATCCCTCCATGTCATCCGTACTTAGTCTTTAATGCGCAGGACATATGTCAGGGTGGTAGTCCTGACACTCCTTTATTGTTCACCAGCTTTCATTGAAGATTTGCAGGTGATAGGAAACCACTGGAACTTGCCAAAAACTTGAACACAACCCAGTTAATTTAGCATCACAGGATCATCGTCCTCTGCAGTCCTGGTGGTCAGTGGTGAGAATGTATTGTAATTGACACAGTCTATCACTGAGCATTCACAGCATTGTTACCTTCTGGGACTTCCGGATAATGGCTGTTTCTTCTTGTAACTTTTGAGAATCTCTTGGATTTAGAAATATGAAAAGTCTTTATTAAGATAAATTCATAATTGTGGTATTTTTATTGAAGACTTCATTCCCTAATCTAATACAAAATCTGGCAATTTTCCTAACCTATAATATCACAGCGTACCATAGCAAACAGTAATATCCATCTAATTATTTTCTAAATATTAATATAAATGATGTTTGGAATAATAAAACAATAATAGATAATAATTCATTATTAACCAAGTTCTTCATGTGATAGAACATTTTTTATGTCATAAGTGTCATTACTTTTTCAACCCATAGATGTCTGTGTGTTCTGATGTAACAAGTGTTTATATCTTTATTACTTAAACTTTATTAACTAGATATATTTATTAAACCAATAATACCAAAGAATGTATACTCATGAACCAAAATGAATAAATATATGAATGAATGAATTGTATTTACTCAAAGAATTGAAACATTTTTCTTCTTATATTGGGACCATATCATTATATTTAATGAAGCAATATTCTTGTACTAGACATTACTTTATTAAATATTGATGTGTTTTCTCAATTGATATGTTGAACTGAAATAAAAAAATGATTATTAAAATGAAAAATAAGAATAAAGCAAGAATAAAAATTTAAGAATGAAAAATAAAAATAAGAATAAAAATGAAATAAAAATAAGAATAAGGCCTTTATATATTAGTGACAAATACAGAGTAGTTATTTTCTCAGTAACAGATACCCTTATATTTCCATTATTTGGATGATTTCATATTTGTCATAACCTTATATTTCCAAAAAAATAATCAAATTATGCAGCTTTGCATATAATACCCTTCTTTAGTGTAAGAAATTACTCATTATTATAATACTTAATTTTATTATATTTCTTCTTTATTAAAATGTGTGAAAACTAAGTATTGATCAAATGTGATTATGTAATCAGGATCAAAAACACATTTCCCTCCTTAATGCCAAAAATATTATTTTATAAAACAATTCATATATCAGAACCAGAATTAAAAATAATTATTTTATAAATATTCTGTATAAATTTTAGATCAATTTGTAACATATATTTGCTGAAATGTGTACCCATCTTTGTAACCATTAAAAAAGAACATTGAATACTATAAGATTATAATTTGGAAAAATTATTTAAAATGTAAATAGTCTTTATAAATCATTTTGATATGTGGTTGCACTTATCCACAATTAACTAAATCAAGAAATAATAATTACTAAAGAAATATAGAAATATATATATATTATGTAGATAAAACGTACCATATTTTTCGGACTATAAGACGCACCTTTTTCCTCCAAACTTTTGGAGGAAAGTGGGGGGTGCATCTTATAGTCCGAACCTTCTAATTTAATGTCTTGTTGCTGTGGGTGGTGGAGGTGTGGGGGGAGCGACAGCGGTGGAGGAGAGGGGCACAGAAGGCAGGAACGGCTGCTGCAGCCTACACTGTCCCCGCTGCTAAAGAAAATGAATATTCACTGCTCCCCACGCCCATGGCAGCGTACAGTGTCTGCAGCAGCTGCGGCTCCTGCAGCTCTCGGCAGTCATTTGTGCCCGCTACTAAAGAGCATGAACATTCAACCCCTCTCCACGCCCATGGGAGTGGAGAGGGGGTAAATATTCATGCTCTTTAATAGCGGGCACACGCGATTGCCCGGCAGCTGCAGGAGCCGCTGCGTGGCTAGAGTGTGCGCCCGCTATTAATGAGAGTGAAGTCACTGCTCCCCATGCCAATAGTGCCGGCCTGGGGAGCAATGACTATTTCGGCAGCTGATCTCCCTGTGTCATACGTGGCACACACACACAGAGATCAGTGCTGGCAGCAGAGCAGAACATGATGCTGGAGCAAAGGGAAGAACGGTGAATAGGAGTGTTTGTTTTTTTGTGTGATGGGGATGGAGGTGTCATACATATCAAGATTTGGGGGTGCCATGCATACCAGGATGTGGGGATGACATGCATGCCAGGATGTGGAGGCGCCATGCATACCAGGATGAGGGATGAGGGGGGCCATGCAAACCAGGATGAAGGATGAGGGTGACCTTGCATACCAGGATGATGGGTGCCATGCATACCAGGATGAGAGATGAGGGGGGCCATGCATACCAGGATGAGGGGAGCCATGTATATCAGGATGGGGGCGCCATGCATACCAGGATGAGGGGTGCCATGCATACCAGGATGAGGGGTGCCATGTGTGGCACCCCAGGGGTCTGGTTTCCACAGTAACGGCAGTGTTATGTCTGAGAGCAGGTGGGAGGTCTCTTGGTCAGGAATCCTATGCATGCCACACCTCCTGCCCAGTCCTGGGAGGGGAAGAACTTCCCCTGTATAAACCTGGGGCTGAGGCAGGGTTAGAGAGTTCAGAGGGAGAGTGCAGCCAGGAGGGCTGACAGGGAGCTGTGGCTCCGGCTGGGCCCAGCTCCTGGGCCATGCCAGAAGTAGAGACAGAGAAGAGAAGCAGCTATGGGAAGAAACAACAGGAGCTCTGTGGGAGCAGTGTTACAAGGAGTCAGGGGCTGGCAGCTGCAGAGCACGCCCTGACTGAGAAGATTTCTTACCGGACCCGGAGTCCGAGGCTGTGGGGACTAACTCCTACCCAGCAGCAGAATCCGTCAGGCAGGGGATTTCAGGTCCTCTGGCCAAGAAACCCGAAGGCACGGTCACACGCATGGGACCAGCACCGCCGTCGTGGAGCGGAAGCTACTAGAAGGCCCCGAGTCACCGGCCATACGGGTGAGCACCACACGGTACACTCAGGGACGTGGGCTACTTATACCCGCCTCTAGCAAGGTAGCCAGAAGAGTACAGTTAGTTTGGGAGGCCTACAACTCCGCCTGGCCAGGGGAGATCCCATCTGCTCAAGGACTGACCAGGCCCCAAACGCTAGCCAGTACTCCGGGAGGGTCTATCTTTGTCACCAGTAAAGACCCTGAACTACACCGTACCGTCTCTGAGTGGTTCCTACTACCCCCATCATCCACGTCGGCTGCCCTGAGGCCATACCCCTCCCGTTGGGGGTTATACTATCACGCTGCACAATCCTACCACCGGCCTCAGCGGTCTGCCCTGCAGCAGCAGCTCCTTAGCTGTACTCAACGGGTGGCGTAGTCGTCCAACATCTACCGCTAATACAGCGCCACTTAGTCTGACTCCCTGGGCACGGACCGGATCACCGCCACGAGACTACAACCCTCAAGAGATCCGGCTCCGGGTAAGCTCCCGCGTGCGCAACGCAGCGCGACACAGGCCCAGGGGCGCGTCACCATGCATACCAGGATGAGGGATGAGGGGTGCCATGCATATCAGATGAGGAAGGAGGGGTGCCAAACATACCAAGATTAGTACAGAATTGAAGGATATTACCCCTATAACAGTGTTAGCAGCAGACCCCTCTCCCATAACAGTGCATCATGACCACATTTTTTGCTTACATTTTTTTTTCTATATTCCTCCTTTAAAACCTAGGTGCGTCTTATGGTCTGGTGCGTCTTATAGTCTGAAAAATACGGTAATTATGTATCATAATATTCTCAGAATTAAACGTATTTCTATTCTTCACATAAAAACCTTTTTTTTTTTCTCTAGCATACCTGAGGTCTCACACTCAGTCACACAGATCTCAGCAGCTGCTCATATGCTCATCTGTCAGATTTCACTCAGCCGCAGAATTCTGTTCAAACCATACATTCAACATACAAAGGTATGAATATATACAGTTGTGCTCAAAAGTTTACATATCCCGGCAGAATTTTTGCTTTCTTGGCCTTGTTTCAGAGAATATGAATTATAGCAAAAAAACTTTTTCTCCACTCATGGTTATTGGTTGGGTGAAGCCATTTATTGTCAAACTACTGTGTTTTCTCTTTTTAAATCTTAATGACAACCAAAAACGTCCAAATGACCCTGATCAAAAGTTCACATAACCTGGTGATTTTGGCCTGATAACATGCTCAGAATTTAACACAAATGGGTTTGAATGGCTACTAAAGGTAACATCCTCACATGTGACCTGTTTGCTTGTAATCAGTGTGTGTGTGCATAAAAGCTGAGTGAGTTTCTGGGATCCAAACCGACTCTTACATCTTTCATCCAGCCACTGATGGTTCTGGACTGTGAGTCATTGGGAAAGCAAAAGAATTGTCAACGGATCTACGGGAACAGGAAGCCATCAAATAGCAGAGGAAGGGGTGTATGCAATCACATGCCCATTACAGTCACATGTTTAGAACAGACCATCTGAAGATATGCAAATTGCAAGTATGGAAAGTATTCAGACCCCTTTACATTTTTCACTCTTTGTTTCATTGCAGTCATTTGGTAAATTATAAAAAGTTATTTTTTTTTCTCATTAAAGTACACTCTGCACCCCATCTTGGCTGAAAAAAACAGAACTGTAGAAATTTTTGCAAATTTATTACAAAAAAAGAAAAATTGAAATATCACATGGTCATAAGTATTCAGACCCTTTGCTCAGTATTGAGTAGAAGCACCCTTTTGAGCTAGTTTTTCACACCTGGATTTGGGGATCCTCTTCCGTTCTTGCTTGCAGATCCTCTCTAGTTCTGTCAGGTTGGATGGTGAACGTTGGTGGACAGCCATTTTCAGGTCTCTCCAGAGATGGTCAATTAGGTCTAGGTCAGGGCTCTGGCTGGGCCAGTCAAGAATGGTCACAGAGTTGTTCTGAAGCCACTCCTTTGTTATTTTAGCTGTGTGCTTAGGGTCATTGTCTTGTTGGAAGGTGAACCTTCGGCCAAGTCCAAGTTCCAGAGCACTCTGGAAGAGGTTTTCATCCAGGATATGTCTGTACTTCATGTTTCCTTCAATTGCAACTAGTCGTCCTGTCCCTTCAGCTGAAAAACACCCCCATAGCATGATGCTGATACCACCATGTTTCACTGTTGGGATTGTATTGGGCAGGTGATGAACAGTGCCTGGTTTTCTCCACACATACCGCTTAGAATTATCACCAAAAAGTTCTATTTTCGTCTCATCAGACCAGAGAATCTTATTTCTCATAGTCTGGGAGTCCTTCATGTGTTTTTGAGCAAACTCTATGCGGGCTTCATATGTCTTGCACTGAGGAGAGGCTTCCGTCGGGCCACTCTGCCATAAAGGCCCGACTGGTGGAGGGCTGCAGTGATAGTTGACTGTGTGGAACTTTCTCCCATCTCTCTACTGCATCTCTGGAGCTCAGCCAAAGTGATCTTGGGGTTCTTCTCTGCCTTTCTCACCAAGGATCTTCTCCTACGATTGCTCAGTTTGGCTGGACGGCCAGGTCCAGGAAGAATTCTGTTGGTCCCAAACTTCTTCCATTTAAGGATTATGGAGGCCACTGTGCTCTTAGGAACCTTGAGTAATGCAGAAATTCCTTTGTAACCTTGGCCAGATCTGTGCCTTGACACAATTCTGTCTCTGAGCTCCATGGGCAGTTCCTTTGAGCTCATGATTCTCATTTGGTCTGACATGCACTGTGAGATGTGAAGTCTTATATAGACAGTTGTGTGCCTTTCCAAATCAAGTCCTATCAGTTTAAACACAGCTGGACTCCAATGAGGGAATAGAACCATCTCAAGGAGGATCACAAGGAAATGGACAGCATGTGACTTAAATATGAGTGTCTGAGCAAAGGGTCTGAATACTTATGACCATGGGATATTTCAGTTTTTCTTTTTTAATAAACTTGCAAAAATTTCTACATTTCTGTTTTTTTTCAGTCAAGATGGGGTGCAGAGTGTACTTTAATAAGAAAAAAAATGAACTTTTTAGAATTTACCAAATGGCTGCAATGAAACAAAGAGTAAAACATTTAAAGGGGTCTGAATACTTTCCGCACCCACCGTAAATAAATAAAATATGTTAGTGTCGACGTAACATACTTCTTGGGATGCGAACTGGTAGTAAAAAGGGAAAAAGAAGAGCCAAAGAGTGGACTGCTACCTGTGGAGCTATGAATTGGTGCAATTAACAATTGTACTAGTGGGTTTATACAAGTTCAAATGACCTAGTAACTAGAACTATATCTGTAAATAAATGCAATAATTTAAAATTATTGAATGGGTTGCTCCTTATGTTCTAATTTATGCTTTAATGGTTTTATAAAAATATTTATATCCATGTTGTGACATGCAGAAGTAGTGCTGTTGCTTCAAAAGCATCCAGCAACTATTAGAAGTAACACAAGCACAGGAGACAGGAAGTGTTGTGCTCCATAAGCATCCAGCAACTAGAAGGGTTAACACAGTCACAGGAGACAGGGAGTGTTTTAGCAGAGACCCAGAGGGATTGTGGGGAAGTTGTTTACTGTCTGGCTAGAGCCGAAGAGAAAGGTGGTGTATGATCTGCATCTCACAGAAGGCAAGGGAACTGAATTCAGGTCAGGAGGGAAGCTAAACACAGGTCAGGTAGACTCCCTGGGCTAACAGTGCAGAGTATTATTGGGCAGAAAGATAAGGACTGGAAGGAATCCTGTTATAGGGATCATCTCCCTCATCAGACCCTCCCCACCTCCATCTCTATGCAGGATAAAGAATGCTGTGTACTATTGAGTCCTTGTGAAGGAAAAGCCTGTGGTTGTTTATGCATTAAAATTGTGCTGTACTGTGCTACTGGATAGACTGTGTACTACTGTGCTGCGAAGGAAATTGATTGTACTGTTGTTACTAGAGCCTGTTGCTCATAGAGATACTTAAATTGCACTGGCCGTACCTCATTAAATGTTACTGTTCTACCGTTTCTGAGGACTCTTGTCAAATGCGTCTGATCAGCAATTGAATCTATCCTGTGCCTGAGAGAAGCTGCAGCCTATGGTCGCCCTGAGTAACGGTTCCCCCAGGATTCCAACGAATTCATGAAACCCGTCTCGCCCTATCTGAACCTACCGGCATGCGTGTAACAATGAAAAACTTTTTTTTTAATAGAATTAATTAAATGGTCTTGGGGGGGTGGGGAGAGCACATGGTGAACTGGGAGTGGAAGGGGGAGAGCTCATGATAAATGGGGGGTGGGGAGAGCATATGATGAACTGGGGGTGTGGGGTGGGGAGAGTATATGTTGAACTGGGAGTGGAGGGGGGAGAGCAAATGATGAATGGGGGGTGGGGAGAGCATATGATGAACTGGCAGTGGGGGGCGGGGAGAGCATATGATGAACTGGGAGTCGGGGTGGGGAGAGCCCATGATGAACTGAGGGTGTGGGGTGGGGAGAACATATGATGAACTGGGAGTGGAGGGGGGAGAGCAAATGATGAATTGGGGATGGGGAGAGCATATGATGAACTGGGAGCGGGGGTGGGGAGAACACATGATGAATTGGGAGTGGGAGGTGACGAGAGCATATGTTGAACTGGGAATGGGGGATGGGGAGAGCACATGATGAACTGGGAGTGGGGGGTGAGGAGAGCCCATGATGAACTGGAAGTGGGGGATGGGGAGAGAATATGATGGCCTGGGCGAGCATGTGATGAACTGGGAGTGAGGGGTGGGGAGAGCACATGATGAATTGGGAGTGGGGGGTGGTGAGAGCAAATGATTAACTGGGTGTGGTGGGTGGGGAGAGCACATGATGAACTGATAGGAGGGTGGGGAGAGCACATGATGAACTGAGAGTGGGGGTGGGGAGAACGCATGATGAACTGGGAGTGGGGAGAGCATATGATGAACTGGGAGAGGAAGGTGGGGAGAGCAAATAATGAACTGGTAGTGGTGGGTGGGGAGAGCTAATGATGAATTAGTAGTGGAGTGGGGAGAGCAAATGATGAATGGGGGGTGGGGAGAGCATATGATGAACTGGGAGTCGGGGGTGGGGAGAGCCCATGATGAACTATGGGTGTGGGGTGGGGAGAGCATATGATGAACTGGGAGTGGAGGGGGGAGAGCAAATGATGAATTGGTAGTGGTGGGTGGGGAGAGCTAATGATGAATTAGGAGTGGAGTGGGGAGAGCAAATGATGAATGGGGGGGTGGGGAGAGCATATGATGAGCCGGAAGTGGTGGGTGGGTAGAGCATATGATGAACTGGGAGTGGAGGGTGGGGAGAGCACATGATAAACTGGGAGTGGGGGGGGGTGAGGAGAGCATATGTTGAAGTGGGAGTGGGGGGTGGGGAGAGCACATGATGAACTGGGAGCGGGGGGGTGAGGAGAGCCCATGATGAACTGGAAGTGGGGGATGGGGAGAGCATATGATGGACTGGGCAAGCATGTGATGAACTGGGAGTGAGGGGTGGGGAGAGCACATGATGAACTGGCAGTGGGGGGTGGGGAGAGCACATGATGAACTGGGAGTGGTGGGTGGGGAGAGAACATTATGAACTGGGAGTGGGGGGTGGGGAGAGCACATGATGAACTGGGAGTGGGGGGTGGGGAGAGCAAATGATGAACTGGGAGAGGGGTGGGGAGAGCACATGATATACTGGGAGAGGGGTGGGCAGAGCACATGATGAACTGAGAGTGGGGGTGGGGAGAACACATGATGAACTGGGAGTGGTGAGAGCATATGATGAACTGGGAGGGGGGGTGAGGATAGCAAATAATGAACTGGGAGTGGAGGGTGGGAGAGCTAATAATGAATTAGGAGTGGAGTGGGGTGAGTAAATGACGAATGGGGGTGGGGAGATCAAATGATAAATCGGTGGTGGGGAGAACAAATGAATTGCAAGTGGGGGATGGGGAAAGCAAATAATGAATTGAGGGTGGGGAAGCGCAAATAATAATAAATTGAGGGTGGGGGCGGGGAGAGCAAATGATAATGAATTGAAGGTGAGGACAACAAATGATGATGAATTGGGGGTGGGGGAGACTAAATGATGATAAAGTGGAGTGGGAGAGAGAGAGGACATGAAAAAGTGAATTGGGGAGGAGGTGAGCATGTAAATATAATGTATAGGGAGAGGGGGCATTGAGGATGATGGAGTGTGATTGGTAATGAATTGGGGGAAAGAGTACAGGTGTGGAAAGTGGCTATTTACAGTTAGTGGGGGTGCAGTGGTGGATTACAATTTATATTTGGAATGGTGGGTTGCATAATAACTTATATATTAATGGTGGGTGCACATCTGTATTCAGCTGTGTAGTGTAGAAAATGTGCTCTGGATAACTGTGTGTTATTTTATGCAGAGACGAGTCCTGTCTGGAAGAAGTGATGGTGGTCTGCGTTGGATAAAAGAGAAAAGCGAAGATGAAGGACTTCAGCTAGAGACGTCACTGGTGAGTCATTACTCAACGTAGCCTATGAGCGAGCAAAGAGCATTCCACAGGGGGATCTTTTACAAAATAGCAGAAATTAAAACAAAAACACAAGTAAAAGATTTGTTTTTTGCTTTAAAAATAGCGCTATGGATAGTTTCATTAAAACAGTGATACATAAAACCTGTCACATCCTGGAACAGGATGACACTTTGGTTGAAGTGGTCAGGAAAGGCCCTTTGATTTCCTCTAGACGTAGCAGGAATTTAAAAAAGATATTCTACTGCACAATAGAGTAAGGACAATATCTGACAACTGGTTAAATAAAAATAAACCAGTAGGTAATTACACATGCGGTAGTTGTAATTTCTGCTCTTTTCAGTTGAGTACAAAATCCTGGAGGTTTGGTGACAGGATTCATACTGTAAGAGATTTTATTACCTGTCACATTAAAGGAGTAGTCTATGTGATTTTCTGCCCCTGTGGGTTCTTCTATATTGGCAAAACTATGCGTCCCCTGTTCATTTGTGTCCGCGAGCACTTTAAATCAATTGAGACAGGTAAAGGTTCTAAAAGGTTGATTCAACATGCCCGGGATTGCCATACCGGTATTTCCCAAGCATTAAGATTTGTGGGTTTAGAAAGAATGGTTTTACCGCCGCAGAGTGGTGATCTCAATAGATTATTACTTAGGAGGGAAGCCAGGTGGATCATAGACACACGGGCACAAGCTCTGTCTTAATGACAAATTGGACATGTCGGTGTTCCTCTGATGACCTCTGACTCTCATGTTTTTAATCACATTGTGTGCAAGAGTATTTTAGTATAATCTCTTTTTATTGAAATAGAAATAGACATTAACATATAAAACATACATTAATAAATGCCGGTGTTTAGTCATAGTGATCCAAATAACATATACTCATATATTCTCTATCACTTCTCTGATAAGACTCCTTAGGAAATAGAAGAGGCGAAGGGGAACATAAACTAAGGCTCATTTTTAGACTCTCTAATTAGTTCCCAGCACCAATCTGGATCCAATTCGCCAATTCATCAGTCTCTTACTCAAACAGCCTATGAAACTCCGGTGAATCCTGAAACAGGATCCAGACACTCCAGATCTTCCTGAATTTATCAGCACAACCATTATAGTCAGCAGAAAGTTCCTCCATTTTGCAGATATTAACCATTTCATTATGCCATTCTGAAATTTGGGGGGATTTGAGGTGATTTCCAGTAACGTGGGATCACCGTACGAGCTGCTGTTAAACAGAATCTTAAGATATCTTTTTTTTTAGATCCTATTGATGAAGGCAGAGAGAAGACAAGAACAATTGCAACTGTAAGTATTCCATCCATAGCAATTTTCTAGACGGAGACCTATCCTGTAATGTATTGAATGACGGCATTTTACCATTTTCTAATATAGGAGGCGAATGTCCCCTATAGCTCTCCATCCTAAGAAAGATTCTCGCAGATATCCAGGAGGGAAGGAAGGATTAGAGAACAATGGCGTAAGAGGGCTGAATGTTCTAAAGGGATGGTGTTTTCTCATAGTTGCATGCCAAACTTTAATTGTTCCCCTAGTCAGTTCTGTCAAGCATTCAGTGTGTCAGTGAAGCAATTGACACCAGATTGCTGTTCAAAATAGTTACCTACAGGCCAGGCCAGGGGCGGACACAGACTGTAGTGGGCCCCTGTGCAAGAAATTTTGGGGGGCCCCCCCCTGCCCTTCATAAGGCAACAAAGTTATGTAAACATAACCCCCCATGTGCATCTCTCACCCCCCCATGTGCAGCTCTCACCCCCCGTGCATCTCTCATCCCCCCCATGTGCATCTCTCATCCCCCCCATGTGCATCTCTCATCCCCCCCATGTGCATCTCTCATCCCCCCCATGTGCATCTCTCATCCCCCCCATGTGCATCTCTCACCCCCCCATGTGCATCTCTCATCCCCCCCATGTGCATCTCTCACCCCCCCATGTGCATCTCTCACCCCCCCATGTGCATCTCTCACCCCCCCATGTGCATCTCTCACCCCCCCATGTGCATCTCTCACCCCCCCATGTGCATCTCTCATCCCCCCCGTGCATCTCTGATTCCCCCCACTCCTAGTTAATTAATTGTATTTAAAAAAAATAAAACTTGTTATACTTACCTCCATGCAATCCCTGCAGAATCCTGGCGCTCGTCCACGTCGCTGCCACCAGGTTCTCCTGACGTTCGGCCATGTGACGGCGCCACATACATAGCCATCAGCTTTTGTTTTGGCCAAAAGATTTTTAAAGCCGCCACCACGATAAGGTAGACTCTTCTGGGCGGGCCCTACTCTAACCTATTAAAATTTTCTTAAAATATCCAATACTCTTTTTAGATATATTTTTATTTAGTTTTCTTTAAGGGAATGTGTCATATACATTTTTTTTTTAAATGACCAATAATACCACATACAGGGAATACCGCCACACCATGACCAGACCACATATTACCACAACATAGTGACCGAATAATACCACACAGAAGGGAGAAAAACTGCCACACCATGACCAGACCACATATTACCACTACATTACTAATATTACCACCACATTACTAATATTACCATAAGTGTCATTATACACGGGAGCTCTATACATGGTATGTATAACGTAAGTGTCCAGGTAATCTAGTGATCACCAGTGAAATTATACACAGGAGCTCTGTATATAGTGTCAGTGTACAGGTAATACAGTGACATTATACACAGGAGCTCTGTATATAGTGTACAGGTAATACAGTGATCATCAGTGACATTATACACAGGAGCTCTGTATATAGTGTCAGTGTACAGGTAATACAGGGATCACCAGTGACATTATACACAGGAGCTCTGTATATAGTGTCAGTGTACAGGTAATACAGTGATCACCAGTGAAATTATACACAGGAGCTCTGTATATAGTGTCAGTGTACAGGTAATACAGTGATCACCAGTGACATTATACACAGGAGCTCTGTATATAGTGTCAGTGTACAGGTAATACAGTGATCACCAGTGACATTATACACAGTGTACATGTAATAGACTGACTCACCGGTGACGTCTCTAGGTGAAGTCCTTCATCTTCGCTTTTCTCCTTCATCCAGCACAGACCGCCATCACGTCTTCCAGCCAGGACTCGTCTCTGCATAAAATAACACAGTTATCTAGAGCACATTCCCCAACTTCTACATTACGCAGCTGAATACAGACGTGCATCCACCATCAATATATGGTTAGTTATTAGGCAACCTACCATTCCAAATATAAATTGTAATCCACCACTGTGCCCCCATTAACTGTAAATAGGCACTTAATATATAATTTAATTAGAACCTCTACTCTTTCCGCCAATTTGTTACCAGTCACACTCCTGCATCCGCAACGCCCCCTACTCTATACTTCCTGCTCCCCGCATTCAATATTTACATGCACCCCCTGCCCCAATTCATTATATCATGTCCGTGCTCTCCCCACCCCATCATCATTTATCATTTACTCTCCCCCACCCCACATTCGTTATGTGCAGCTCATTATCCCCCTACTCCCAATTCCCCCATGTGCAGCTCTCAAACCCCCCCATGTGCAGCTCTCATCCCCCTCCATGTGCCCCTCTCTCACCCCCTCACCCCCACATGTGCCCCTCTCTCATCCCCCTCCCCCACATGTGCCCCTCTCTCATCCCCCTCCCCCACATGTGCCCCTCTCTCATCCCCCTCCACCACATGTGCACCTCTCTCATCCCCACCCACATGTGCATCTCCCATCTCCCCCCCCACACATGTGCATCTCCCATCTCCCCCCCCACACATGTGCATCTCCCATCTCCCCCCCCACACATGTGCATCTCCCATCTCCCCCCCCCACACACGTGCATCTCCCATCCCCCCCCCCCACACACATGTGCATCTCCCATCCCCCCCCACATGTGCATCTCCCATCCCCCCCCACATGTGCATCTCCCATCCCCCCCACACACACATGTGCATCTCCCATCCCCCCCACACACACATGTGCATCTCCCATCTCCCCCCCTACACACATGTGCATCTCCCATTTCCCCCCCCCACACACAGGTGCATCTCCCATCTCCCCCCCCACATACATGTGCATCTCCCATCCCCCCCCCCACATACATGTGCATCTCCCATCTCCCCCCCCCACATACATGTGCATCTCCCATCTCCCCCCCCCACACACATGTGCATCTCCCATCTCCCCCCCCACACACATGTGCATCTCCCATCTCCCCCCCCCCACACACATGTGCATCTCCCATCTCCCCCCACACACACACACATGTGCATCTCCCATCTCCCCCCCCACACACACATACATACACACATACACACACACACACACACACACACACACACACACACACACACACACACACACACACACATGTGCTTCTCCCATCTCTCCACTCCTAGTTAATTGTATTTAAAAAAAAATAAAACTTGTTATACTTACCCCCATGCGATCCCTGCAGAATCCTGGCGCTCGTCCAAATCGCTGACACCAGGTTCTCCTGACTTCCGGCCATGTGACGGCGCCGTCACATGACCGGAAGTCAGGGGAATCATGAAGGTGCTGCTGCAACAGCGCAGCTCAGCGCTGAAATGTCCCGGACCCGGCGCATAGCATGGGGCCGGGGGCCCCATGAGGAGAGAGACGCACAAGAGGGGGGCCCCCGAGGGGGCCCCTACCGGCCGGGCCCCATACTGGAGTCAGGGCAGTCATGCCCTGATGGCGGCCCTGCTGGAGGCTGGAGGGGCCCCCTCTCCCTCGGGGCCCCCGTTCAATGAACCGGCTGCACGGGCGGTAGTTCCGCCCCTGGGCCAGGCATTTAAAACTGTGTTTTCTCCGTCACACGGATCACATACACATTTTCAGAAAATACTGCCATTTCTGGCCTCCATTAAAATTTTGTTGCAGTGTGTCAGTGAAACAATTGACACCAGATTGCTGTTCAAAATAGTTACCTACAGGCCAGGTATTTAAAACTGTGTTTTCTGCGTCACAAGGATCACATGCCTTTTCGGATCTTCATTAAAAATTTGTTGCAGTGTGTCAGTGAAGCAATTGACACCAGTTTGCTGTTCAAAATAGTTACCTACAGGTCAGGTATTTAAAACTGTGGTTTGTCCGTCACACGGATCACATATAAGTTCGCTCCAAATTCAGTCATTTGTTGTGAGCATGGAAGATATTGTTCTCCATTTAAAATAGGCAAAGCATGTGGCAAGGGACGGGGAACTGGACGTGATGGTGATGATGGTGCATGCAGAGGCAGAGGCCATGGGCAACCTGAAATTGTGCCACAACAAACACCCACATCTTCTCGCTCGACCTTTCTGTCCCAATCAATAGGGGACCACAGAACACCATTATTGAACACAAAGCAGTGTCAAAAGGTTATTGGTTGGATAGCAGATAATGCTTCCAGTCACTTAGCCACCACCACCACCACCTTGTCTTCCACACGATCAAGTCTCAGTAGCTGTGAGTCTGGTCCGCATATTCCTCACCCTGAACCTCCTTCCTCCTACCATGCCGAGTGCCCAGAGACAACTGATCCCACGCTTGGACACTCCGAAGAGCTGTTCACTTTCCCATTTATAGATTCGGGCCTCTCGCCTGGTCCACTTGAAGCGGGGCAAGAGGAGATCACATGTAGCGATGCCCAAATATTTGAGCAGCCACGGTCACACGAAGGCGATGGTGGGAAAATGTCCCAAGAGGTGGACGATGATGAGACACAATTGCCAGAAAGTCAGGAGGACGACCAGAGTGCAGAAGTGGAAGACGAGGTAGTGGATGACATAGTAACTGACCCAACCTGGCAGGAGGACCTGCAGAGCGAGGACAGCAGCACACAGGGGGAGGGAGTCAGAGCACCCCAACAGGCAGGAAGAAGCAGTGTGGTGGCTGCAGAAAGAAGGCAGGCAACCGTTCCCCGTAACACCAACACGAAGGAAATTGCCAGTACAACTGTTAGGTCTTCCCGAGTCTGGTTGTTTTTTAAAGACTCTGCCGATAACCCCAAAAAGGCCATTTGCACCACCTGCCAGGCCAGCATCAGCAGGGGTGGCAAAAAGACCAGCCTGACCACCACCAGCATGATCAGGCACATGGCAGCAAAGCACCCGACTTTGTGGGCTGAACCCCAGGGTCCAGGAACAGTGTCTGTGGGTGGCACCATTGCTTCTTCCGCTGTTGTGCATGCAAGCCAATCTCCTGTCCATGGTGCATGCAAAGATGCCTCCTGCCCTGGACCTGTCGTTGCACACTCTGAAGTAGTAGCATCAGGAAGCATGAATGTCCACGTCCTTGTCCCAGCGCAGTGTTCAGTTGTCCATACGCCAGTCCTTGGAATGCAAGGGCAAATACGCAGCCAACGCCCCACAGGCCACAGTACTAAATTCTCACATTTCACGACTGCTTGCGCTCAAAATGTTGCCTTTTAGGCTCGTGGAGACGGAAGCATCCTGCAACCTGATGGCAGCAGCCATCCCTCGGTACTCGGTCCCCAGACGCCACTATTTCTCCCGGTGTGCCGTCCCCGCATTACACAAGCATGTGTCCCAAAACATTAGCCGTGCCCTCAACAACGCAGTTACCGGGAAAGTCCACCTAACCACGGACACGTGGACAAGTGCTTGTGGGCAGGGACGGTACATCTCGCTGACGGAACACTGGGTTAACATAGTGGAAGCCGGGACCCAGTCGGACCTTGAGACGGAACACGTCCTCCTGACGCCGAGGATTGCGGGCCCTAGATCAATCAGGGTTGCCCCCACGGTCTACAGCTCCTGCACCTCATCCTCCTCAGCCTCCTCTTCCTCTTCAGCCTCCATCTCCAAAATGACCACATCAGTCACAAGCTGGAAGCACTGCAGCACTGCCTCGGCCAAGCAGCAACAGGCTGTGCTGAAGCTAATATGCTTAGGTGACAAACCGCACAATGCTGCAGAGTTGTGGACAGCTCTGAAAGAGCAGGCAGATCTGTGGCTCACACCGCTGAACCTACAGTCAGGCATGGTCGTGTGTGACAATGACCGGAAACTGGTGGCGGCTCTGAGGCGAGGCGAGCTCACACACGTACCATGCCTGGCCCATGTGCTTAACCTCGTGGTTCAGCAGTTTCTACCTGGAGCTGCCGGATCTGCTTGTTAAAGTACGCTGCCTGTGTGCCCATTTTAGAAAGTCACCTACAACTTCCGCCGCCCTTGCCGTGTTTCAGCAGCGTTTGCAGCTTCCGGCTCACAGACTGGTGTGATGTCCCCACGCGTTGGAACTCTACACTGCAGATGTTGGGAAGGATTTGTGAGCAGAAGAGGGCAGTTGTTGAGTACCAGCATCAACAAGGCCGTCGGTATTCTGTTCAGACTCCACACATAAGACCTCAGGAGTGGACATGGATGTCAGACATATGTACCATCCTCCAAAACTTTGAGGACTCCACCAAGATGGTGAGCGGCGATGACGCCATAATTATCGTCACCATCCCGCTACTCTGTCTTCTGAAATGCTCTCTGCTCACAATCAAAGAGGATGCATTGCAGGCGGAGCACGATGAGATGGAGCAAGGAACCATAGAGCGTGATTACACACAGTCCAGCCTCATCTCATCCCAACGTGGATTGGGTGACAATGAGGAAGAGGAGGAGGAGGATGAAGAACAGGAGCTAGTTTCATGCGCTATAGACGGTACTACCTGCACAACTGTCATACCGTCTGTTCAGCGTGGATGGCCAGAGGACAGAGAGGAGGAGGAGGAGGAAGAGAGCATGATCAGTCATCCTCTTGGTGAGGACACGGAAGTCTTGCCTGTTAGCAGTCTGGCACGCATGGCTGAGTTTATGTTACGCTGCCTTTCCCATCACCCTCGCGTTCTCAAAATTTTGGGTGACAGTCATTACTGGTTGGTGACACTTCTAGACCCACGCTACAAGGAGAACTTTATATCTCTTATTCCTGAGGTGGACAGGTCTACAAAAATGGGGCAGTACCAGAAGGCCCTTGTTGCGGAACTATTAAAAAAATTCCCATCTGAAAATGCTGGCAGCAGAGGTCACAGTTCGTTGGACAACCAAGGAGTACAGGCGAGAGAAACACAAATGCAATCCAGCAGAGGCAGGGGAACACTGTCAAAGTTCTGGGACAGTTTTCTCAGACCCTCCCATCGCACAGGCCCTGTGGTGCGGGGTACTCTCACAAGGAGTGCAAAGTTTGGGAAGATGCTGAGAGAGTACCTTGCCGACCGTACCAACATCCTCCGTGATTCCTCTGTGCCTTTTAATTATTGGGTGTCCAAGCTGGATACGTGGAATGAACTGGCTCTTTACGCCTTGGAGGTCCTGGGCTGCCCTGCCGCTAGCGTTTTATCAGAGCAGGTTTTTAGTGCCGCTGGTGGAATTATAACTGATAAGCGCATCCGCCTGTCAACTGAAAATGCTGACAGGCTGGCTCTTATAAAAATGAACAAAGGCTGGATTGGGCCAGACTTCTCAACACCACCGAATGATAGCAGCGTAACATAAACTCAAATCCAGTGTCTTTTTTTGGGAGGTGTATTCCCATGCACCTCTTCACACCCACACATGGGTATACGCTTCCTGATTTTGGCTATTTGCTCTTGTCCTCCTCCTTCTCCTCATCCTCATCCTCCACCACCATATCACCAGGGTGACCGTGGTCCGTGATGCAATACCCACATAATTTTTTTAAAGGGTGTTTATGATGCCCGTAAAAAAAATATATATATACAATATGTTCATGTATACCCCCAGGGGTAAATGTTTGTCAGCCCATACACTTAGTGCATGGGCATTCCAAGTATAGAAAAAAATTTTTATGAGGCCCTCTAAGTCTCTTCCAAGGGGCATTGGAGTGCCCCCCAATTTTTGGCAGCCCTTGCATTCACTGCATAGGCCAACACTATGGGAAACCTTCTCCTTTCTAATGAGAAATTGTCGTTACTGTGCCCCTGCTCTATGTGTCTTTAAATTCTTTGTGAGGTTTTTCCTAAAATTGGTCAGCCGTTGGACTCACTGCATACCCTATAACTGTATAGCAGACTCTCTCCTTTCTAATGGGAATTTGTCGTTACTGTGGCCCTGCTCTATGTGTCTTTAAATTCTTACTGGGGTTTTTCCTAAAATTGGTCAACCGTTGGACTCATTGCATACCCTATAACTGTATAGCAGACCCTCTCCTTTCTAATGGGAACATGTCGTACTTGTTACTGTGGCCCTGCTCTATGTGTCTTTAAATTCTTAATGTTTTTTATCGTAAAATTGGTCAGCGGTTGGACTCATTGCATGCCCTATAACTGTATAGCAGACTCTCTCCTTTCTAATGGGAATTTGTTGTTACTGTGGCCCTGCTCTATGTGTCTTTAAATTCTTAGTGGGGTTTTTCCTAAAATTGGTCAGCCGTTGGACTCACTGCATACCCTATAACTGTATAGCAGATCCTCTCCTTTCTAATGGGAACATGTCGTACTTGTTACTGTGGCCCTGCTCTATGTATCTTTAAATTCTTAATGGCTTTTTTCCTAAAACTGGTTAGCGGTTGGACTCACTGCATACCCTATAACTGTATAGCAGACTCTCTCCTTTCTAATGGGAATTTGTCATTACTGTGGCCCTGCTCTATGTGTCTTTAAATTTTTAGTGGGGTTTTTCCTAAAATTGGTCAGCCGTTGGACTCACTGCATACCCTATAACTGTATAGCAGACTCTCTCCTTTCTAATGGGAATTTGTCGTTACTGTGGCCCTGCTCTATGTGTCTTTAAATTCTTACTGGGGTTTTTCCCAAATTTTGGCAGCCCTTGCAGTCACAGTATGGGCATTACCAATATAGGAGACCTGCTCCTTTATAATGGGAACATTTTTTTTACTGAGACCCTCCTCTATATCTCTTCAAAGGGGTATTGGGTTGCGTCCAAATTTTTGGCAGGCCTTGCAGTCACTGCATACGCAATAACAGTATAGGAGATCCACCTGTTAATAATGGGAACAACAAAGCATAGCCGGCTGATGGCTCTCTAACAATAGCGAGGGCCAACTGCTAGCCTTTTAAGAATAGTAAGGGTTGTCTGATGGCCCTATAAAAATAGGCTTTATGACTTTCAGAGTCCCTCCATCATAAATAAAACAGGATGTGTCTGATGATGTGTCACACACCACATTGCCAGATAAGGTTGTAAAATGTTAAAATGACATTTCCCGGTGAATGCATTTGTCTTAAAAAATAACGAAAAAACCCCCCAAAACAATAGGATCTTTCTTTAGTATAAAAAAACAGCGTCACCAATTTAACCTCAATGTAATCACATTGTTCAGCTCCTGCACCTCTTCCTCCATCTCCGAAATGACCACATCAGTCAGAAGCTGACAGCACTGCAGCACTGCCTTGGCCAAGCGGCAACAGGCTGTGCTGAAAATAACATGCTTAATGCTTAGGTGACAAACCGCCCAGCGCTGCAGAGTTGTTGAAAGCTGTAACACAGCAGCCTGATCTGTGGCTCTCACCGCTGAACATACAGCCAGGCATGGTCATGTGTGACAATGGGCGGAACCTGGTGACTGAGAAATGACAGCCGGAGTAGATACGGTTTCCCTCTATGCCAGTCCTTTCACCGAGCTAAAGAATATGGCTGTGGTGAAATACAACTTCCACTGAGAAGCTATTTCAGAATGAAAAACATTGTGCCCACCAGAGGATTTGATTCTGAGGGCTCACCTTTCTCCCCCGCTCAAGAGCCCCATAGCAGCTGCAAAGTTAGCGCTATCATGAACTCTCCTGATGTAGAAGCCAGGGCACACCAGAGGATTCTCTGGTGGGACCGTCCAACCCTGCCAAGAAGCAGTCCTGGCTAAGAAAAGTGTGGAGGAAGGTTCCCGGACACTCTATGGCTTCTTTTTTAATGTGGATCGGACGTGCTTATGCATGTTATTTCTCAAACCGCATTGCAGATCAGGCCATTGCCCAACTCTGTAGTCATGAAATTAAATGCGCAAAGAAAGATGTGTGTGTGTCAAAGCACCACCGACAAGTGCAAGTTGATGTTGGATGGCTGCCATTGCTTCTGCAACAAGCTGCATTAGAGGATTTCCTGGGAGAAATGAGACCCAGAGTAGATACGGTTTCCCTCTATGCCAGTCCTTTCACCGAGCTAAATACAACTCAGCAAAAAAAGCTGTGGACTGGCTCTATACCGTCCCTGGCCACATTCACCTGTCCACGTGTTTGTGGTTAGGTGGTCCTTCCCAGTAAGTGCACTGGGGAGGGCACAGGTATGTTGTGGGACCCGTGCTTGTGGAAGGCGGAGACGATACCGGGAGAAATAGTGACGGCTGGGGACCGAGTATGGATACCCGGTCGCCACTGCCATAAGATTGTGGACAGCTTCCACCTCCATGAGCCTAAAAGGCCACATTTCAAGTGCAAGCAGCTGCCCAGAAATCTGGCAGTTTAGTATTGCGGCCTGTGAGTGGGCGGGTGGGTGGCTAGCTGCATACTTGCGCTTGCATTCCAAGGAATTAGGTAGGGACAACTGAACGCTGCACTGGGACAAGGATGTGGACGGTGATTGTTGCAAGTCTGCAACGACAGGTGTGACGCGCCCCCTGGGCCATGGGGTACCCGGTGCCGGGCCGGTAAATGCTGGGGGATATCACAGTGGCGGTGACCCGGTCCGTGACCCAGGGCGGTCAATAAAAAGGGGTTATGGATAGGGGATTTATAGTGTTTTTATAGAGTTCGTGAAGCCACCTGTGGAATGTGACTAAAGGGAGCTGCCGCTGCGGAGCAGTCCTCTGAACCTGATGTTACTGTAGCAGGGATGGTGTGGCTCTCCACAGAAAGAGCTAGCTCCAGGGCACAGTAGATGTTGTAGGTTGTGCTGGGCATTGTAGTGCAGGGGTTGATGGCGCAGCAAGAAACACAGAGACAAGGAAGTGCAGTCCCAGGGTCTTTACTCACAGTTGTTGCAGTCCAGATTACAGGGATCCATGTAACTGCCCTCGTCGTTCTGTGTTTACTCAGGGAGGGGTTCGGTCTACCCCCAGGTAACTCTGGAGTACTTAGCAGGACCCCCTTCTGTGTGTCCTCGCTCTCTGGCCTTCTCCCTGCATCTCACACCTAGTATCTCCAATCCAGTACCCGCGGGTCTTAGCGGGCGACGTCTGTTCCATACCCTGGGTCCTATATGGCTACCTTCTCGGTGAGACTGGCGTGGACTTGTGGCTACAGGACATAAAGTACTGCAGCCTCCGGTTTCTAGTTGGGCATAAAGTCCTCCGCTAGTTGAGGGACCGGTTCCCCTTAGATGGCCTGACCCCTCCACCGCCTGGCAGATGCGGGCGTACGGGTGGCCTTCTGCACGGCCTGTACCCCTGGGGTCCTCTCCTGGTACCGGGAGCCTTTCTGCTCCTCTCTCCTCTCTTCTCTCCTTTTCTTTAGACTTGGGCCTCACTGGCTAGGCCCGCCTCTGGAGCAGAGCTCCTGCAGAGCCTCTGCTCCCCTCACTTTCCTCCTCTGACTGAACTCTCTGACTGGACTGGACCACTTCCTAAGATGGTTCCCTCTTTATACCTCCCTCTCATGTGCTCTCCTAAGCTACTTCCTCCACCCACACCCACTACGTGGTTCCCCCTCTCTAGATTCCCCTCCACTCCAGCCAGGGACCAGGGACTGTGCTCTCCCTTAGGAGCAATCTCGCCCTGCCCTACTGAAGTTGTTGTGTTGGATGCAGGTGTTAGGGTCCCGGGCTGTACTCCTTCCTTACCTGAGAGTGAGATCCACATCTCTGGCTGAGATGCAGCACATCTGTGGCGACCGAACCCTCAGGGGCGCCACATACCCCCCTGGTAAAACACAGCACGTCCGTGGGCTGGAACAGAGTAAAAACAATTTTAAAGACATGCAAAATTTTTGAATGCATTCGCATAGAAGATTATAAACATAACATCTTTTCTTCCCTTTATGGGAGGCACATTTTCTTGAACATTTCAGATTACTATATCAAAACATTATAAGACTTATTAAATAACATTTTCCTTCACATATAAAACATTTTCCAGACAAAACATTTGTCATATAAACTGTTCCTTTACAGGTTACAGCATAATCTGCAACCAGGTGTCCTTTTTCTTTAGTAAGGTGCTAACTAGCAAACTTGAGTATGAGGGACCCGTCCGAAAACCGGAACGGTTTATGGGGAAATTCTGGAAATAATTTTTCTGCTTTCCTATTTGTTAACACCCTTTGTTCCACTTGATGTCTCAAGAATGTTTGAAGCTCCCTCTTAAATTTATGTGTGGGGTCACCTGACAACTGAGTGTATGTTGTAGAGTCGGATAATTGACGATGTGCCTCTTTTAGATAATAATCCTTTGTGAGTAACACCAAATTGCCCCCCTTATCAGCGCCCCTTATAATGACATCTTCCCTGCTTTTTATGATTTTCAATGCTTTCTGTTCCCCTATACTTAAGTTGTCAATTGATTAAGGGTAAATCAGAGCTTCAACGTCTCTCAACACCCGCTCCTGAAAGATGTCGATGACATTACTTGGTGATGTAGGGGGGACAAAACATGATTTGACACCCCACACAAAAGGGACAACGATGTCAGTGGTCAAATTGGCCAAAAGTGCTGCGTCCTCAGTAATAGCTGCTGAGGATGATTCCTGATGGGTACCCACTAGTGATGAGCGAGCACAAAAATGCTCGGGTACTTGTTGCTCGAGTCGAGCAAATTGGAACACTCGGGTGCTCGACCCGAGCAATGAGCCAAATATAAGTCTATGGGAAACTCGAGCATTTTTCAGGCAGCTCCCCCCGGCGGTCTGCAGAGGGCCTAAAAATTGCCCAAATTGATGGGAACAGTGCTCAAATGACATGGGAACAGCATGGGGAAGACCCCTGGAAGCATTTCTGACTCCCAGGTCACTGCTGTCAACAATGTTGTCAGAGTATTATGCCACTTTTACGGACTCACAATAAAACATACAAAAACAAAACCAAAATGGATTTTCCTTGGAAATATGTTAAGGAACATCCTTTCCAGGGTAATGACTTGTATTTAAGGCAAAATAAATAGCCAAAACAAAAATACTCCTCCACACCTTGGGCTATGTTCACACGTAGCGTTTTTGATGAGTTTTTGCACTTTTGCATTGCTTTCAACCAAGACAAATGCATTCACTGGAAAATGTAATTTTAACATTTTACAACCTTATCTGGCCATGTGGTGTGTGACACATCATCAGACACATGCATACAGTGCTGAAAAGACATGGGAACAGCATGGGGAAGACATCTGGAAGCATTTCTGACTCCCAGGTCACTGCCTAAAAGTGTGCCCATCATAAGTGATCCTTGGCACATGCGAAGATGCCTCCTGCCATGCAACTGTGGCGCCCCAGAGGGTTCGGTCGTCACAGAGGTGCTGCATCTCAGCCAGAGATGTGGCATCTCACTCTCAGGTAAGAAAGGAGTACAGTCCGGGACCCTAACACCTGCATCCAACACATCCACTTCAGTAGGGCAGGGCAAGACTGCTCCTAAGGGAGAGCACAGTCCCTGGTCCCTGGCTGGAGTGGAGGGGAACCTAGAGAGGGGGAACCACGTAGTGAGTGTGGGTGGAGGAAGTAGCTTAGGGGAGCACATGAGAGGGAGGTATAAAGAGGGAACCATCTTAGGAAGTGGGCCCAGTCCAGTCAGAGAGTTCAGTCAGAGGAGGAAAGTGAGGGGAGCAGAGGCTCTGCAGGAGCTCTGCTCCAGAGGCGGGCCTAGGCAGTGAGGCCCAAGTCTGAAGAGAAGGAGAGAAGAGGTGAGAGAGAGGAGCAGAAAGGCTCCAGGAACCAGGAGAGGACCCCAGGGGTATGGGCCGTGCAGAAGGCCACCCGTACGCCCGCATCTGCCAGGCGGTGGAGAGGTCAGACCATCTAAGGGGAACCGGTCCCTCAACTAGCGGAGGACTTTATGCCCAACTAGAAACCGGAGGCTGCAGTACTTTATGTCCTGTAGCCACAAGTCCACGCCAGTCTCACCGAGAAGGTAGCCATATAGGACCCAGGGTACGGAACAGACTTCGCCCGCCAAGGCCCGCGGGTACCAGATTGGAGATACTAGGTGTGAGGTGCAGGGAGAAGGCCAGAGAGCGATGACACACAGAAGGGGGTCCTGCTAAGTACCCCAGAGTTACCTGGGTGTAGACCGAATCCCTCCCTGAGTAAACACAGAACGACGAGGATAGTTACATGGATCCCTGAAATCTGGACTGCAACAACTGTGAGTAAAGACCCTGGGACTGCACTTCCTTGTCTCTGTGTTTCTTGCTGCGCCATCAACCCCTGCACTACAACGCCCAGCACAACCTACAACATCTACTCTGCCCTGGAGATAGCTCTTCCTGTGGAGAGCCACACCATCCCTGCTGCAGTAACATCAGCTTCAGAGGACTGCTCCGCAGCGGCGGCTCCCTTTAGCCGCATTCCACAGGAAGCGTCACAAACTCTATAAAAACACTATAAATCCCCTATCCATAACCCCTTTTTATTGACTGCCCTGGGTCACGGACCGGGTCACCGCCACTGTGACATCACCCCCAGCATCTACCGGCCCGGCACCGAGTACCCCATGGCTCAGGGGGCGCGTCATATTTGGCGTCACGAACAGGATTTCATGCCCGCTATCACGGGGTACTGTGCGCCTAGAGACTGTGTTTTATACTGAATGTGGTGCCCGCCCCAGAAGAACGGGCGCCATTATGTGCGAGCCAAACGACAGCAAGAAATCACCTCCCATCGTGGGCCGGGTCCCAGAATGGCGCCAAAAGCACGGCCCACTGCAACTGTGGCCATAACTCTGGACCTGTCCATTGGTCTGGAGGAGACGCCCCCGGGTGTGACCGACAGCAAGCAGACATGGGACCGCCCCAGAAAGGGGAGAGGGAAGAATAAAGCTGGGAGACGGGGTGTGGTCTGGGCGAATATAGACAGACCATACCCGGCAGGGAACATGGAAGGAAGAGAGACCGGAATCCCTGCCAGCGCACTGCTACAACCGGAGGCGCCCCTCTCCCTGGAGGGGTTAGTTGCCAGGCTGTCTCGGGAGGATTCAGAGTTCCTCTACGCCAGGATGGAAGACTTGAACCGGAGGATGAAGAGGGCCCAGCAAGATGCTATCACAGGCTGGAAAAAGGAAATGGTGGAAAGGATGGCAAGCCGGCAGCAAACACCGCTACCTAGTACAGGCAGCGCCCCAGCCTTGGCGGATCTGGACCAGCGCCAGGAGGCAGAGTGCAGCGCAAGAGCGGCCACGGGAGCAGGTAAGGAGTCTCCTTGTCCCGGGCGCTAGAGCCGCTGACCTGCTCCTGGGCCCCCTCCGTTGTCCCGACATGTGTCTCTCACACTCCCCTGTATCTGACTTTTAAGCATATGGAATAAAGGATGATTTTAGGGCCAGTGAGTGCTCTCTTTTTTCTTCGTTTGGATCACTGGTGAGTCAGTGTGTTATCTGTACACTGACACTATACACCATATACAGAGCTCCTGTGTATGATGTCACTGCTGATCACTGTATTACCTGTACACTATATAGAGAGCTCCTGTGTATAATGTCACTGATGATCCCTGTATTACCTGTACACTGACACTATACACCAGGGGTCTCAAACATGCGGCCCCTGAGGCTGCTTAATGTGGACCGCAGGCACCAGAGCCCTGTAATGATTGCGGCCTGGTCCTGAGGGCCATCAAAGTCAGTGATTCTTTTTCAATTGAATGTTCTACAAGTTAGGGACCAGCATGTGCACATTACTACAAGATAGGAACCAGGATGGGCACATTACTATAAGATGGGGACCGGGATGGGCACATTACTACAAGATGAGAACTAGGATGGGCACATTACTACAAGATGGGGACCAGGATGGGCACATTACTACAAGATGGGGACCAGGATGGGCACATTACTATACGATGGGGGACATTACTACAAAATGCGGACAAGGATGGGGACATTATTACAAGATGGGGAAACTATTAGAAGATGGGGACATTACTATAAGAAGTTGGTCAGAATTACTATATGGTGCTAATTGTCAGAAAAAAAATCACTGTACACCGCGTGCAGAATTATTAGGCAAATGCGTATTTTGATCACTTTGATACTTTTTATACATGTTGTCCTACTCCAAGCTGCATAGGCTTGAGGTCAACTACCAATTAAGTAAATCTGGTGATGTGCATCTCTGTAATGAGGAGGGGTGTAGACTAATGACATCAACACCCTATATAAGGTGTGCTTAATTATTAGGCAACTTCCTTTCCTTTGGCAAAATGGGTCAGAAGAGAGATTTGACGGGCTCTGAAAAGTCCAAAATTGTGAGATGTCTTGCAGAGGGATGCAGCAGTCTTGAAATTTCCAAACTTTTGAAGCGTGATCAGCGGATAATCAAGCGTTTCATGGCAAATAGCCAACAGGGTCGCAAGAAGCGTGTTGGCCAAAAAAAGGTGCAAAATAACTGTCCATGAATTGAGGAAAATCAAGCGTGAAGCTGCCAAGATGCCACAAGTTTTTCCATATTCCAGAGCTGCAACGTTACTGGAGTATCAAAAAGCACAAGTTGTGCGATACTCAGGGACATGGCCAAGGTAAGGAAGGCTGAAAAACGACCACCTTTGAACAAGAAACATAAGATAAAACGTCAAGAATGGGTCAAGAAATATCTTAAGACTGATTTTTCAAAGGTTTTATGGACTGATGAAATGAGAGTGACTCTTGATGGGCCAGATGGATGGGCCAGAGGCTGGATCAGTAAAGGGCAGAGAGCTCCACTCCGACTCAGACGCCAGCAAGGTGGAGGTGGGGTACTGGTATGGGCTGGTATCATCAAAGATGAACTTGTGGGACCTTTTAGGGATGAGGATGGAGTGAAGCTCAACTCCCAGACCTACTGCCAGTTTCTGGAAGACAACTTCTTCAAGAAGTGGTACAGGAAGAAGTCGGTATCTTTCAAGAAAAACATGATTTTCATGCAGGACAATGCTCCATCACATGCATCCAACTACTCCACAGCGTGGCTGGCCAGTAAAGGTCTAAAAGAAGAAAAAATAATTACATGGCCCCCTCGTTCACCTGATCTGAACCCCATAGAGAACCTGTGGTCCATCATAAAATGTGAGATCTACAGGGAGGGAAAACAGTACACCTCTGGGAACAGTGTCTGGGAGGCTGTGGTGGCTGTTGCACGCAATGTTGATCGAAAACAGATCAAGCAACTGACAGAATCTATGGATGGAGGCTGTTCAGTGTCATCATAAAGAAAGGTGGCTATATTCATCACTAATTTTTTTGGTTTTTGTTTTTGCATGTCAGAAATGTTTATTTCTAAATTTTGTGCACTGATATTGGTTTACCTGGTGAAAATAAACAAGTGAGATGGGATTATATTTGGTTTTTATTAAGTTGCCTAATAATTCTGCACAGTAATAGTTACCTGCACAAACAGATATCCTCCTAAGATAGCCAAATCTAAAAGAAACCCCACTCCAACTTCCAAAAATATTAAGCTTGGATATTTATGAGTCTTTGGGGTTGATTGAGAATATAGTTGTTGATCAATAATAAAAATAATCCTCTAAAATACAACTTACCTAATAATTCTGCACACAGTGTATGTGGCCAATTAGGGGACACAAAAAGGAAATAAAAATTGTAAAATCTATAAAACTGTACCATAGCCCATAAAATTAATGCCATTTAAAGAATAAAATAAAAAAGTCAAATTATCCAAAAGATGTATAGAAAAAACACTATGGTATCATTAAAAATTTCATATCATCCTGCAAAGAATGCAGCCCCCCAAATTCACATTTTTTCTCTGTGCGGCCCATATACTTGGCCGAGTTTGAGACCCCTGCTATACACAGAGCTCCTGTGTATAATGTGACTGGTGATCGCTGTATTACCTGTACACTGACACTATGTACAGATCTCCTGTGTATAATGTCACTAGTGATCCCTATATTAACTGTACACTAACACTATACACTGTATATTATGTGCATACCTCCTGTGTATAATGGCACTTATGGTAGTATTAGTATTTTTTTTTTTAATTAATGATCAGTATTGTAGTATTCTGTCACTATGTGGTGGAAATATGTGGTCTGGTCACAGTGTGTCGGTATTTGTTCCTTGTATGTGGTATTATTCGGTCACTATGTGGTGGTAATATGTGATCTGGTTATGGTGTAGCGGTATTTGTCCCTTGTACGTGGTATTATTCATTTACTATGAGGTGGTAATATGTGGTCTGGCTATGGTGTGGCGTTGTTTGTCCCTTGTATGTGGTATTATTGGGTTAATATGTGGTGGTAATATGTGGTCTGGTCATGCTGTGATGGTATTTGTCCCTTATACGTGGTATTATTTGGTTACTATGAGGTGGTAACATGTGGCCTGGTTATGGTGTGGCGGTATTTGTCCCTTGTATGTGATATTATTGGTCATTTTAAAAAAATGTATGTGACACATTTTCTTAAAGAAAATTAAATAAAAATATACCTAAAAGAGTATTGAATATTATAAGAAATGTTTAATAAGTTAGAATAGAGTAGGGCCCTGATAGAAGAGGTCTACCTTGTCGTGGTGGCAGCTTAAAAAATCTTTTGGTCAAAACAAAAGCTGATGGCTATGAATGTGATATGGTATTTGATAGGAACTGTTAATGTGTGATTGGTGAGGACATGGTGCAAAAGTGGCGTTTTTCCAAGAGTGGGCGGTGTGACTGTGGAAGGTTCGAGGGATGGAGGCGTAGCTGGTGTGGAGCCTGGGCAGAGTCTCAAGGGGGCCCGAAAAGTTTGCTATTATGGGGCCCTGAAATTTCTGGTGACAGCCCTGCTGCCCATCATTGAAGAGCCTTTCAGGAGGGTGGCTGTGGATTTGGTTGACCCAGCGTCCACCCCCAGCAGCTCCAGGAAACGCTTCATACTGATGGTAGTAGACTATAGCACCTGGTACCCAGAAGTGGTAGCTTTATCGTCCATTCCGGCCGTCAAGGTAGCCACTACCTTACTGGAGATTTTCTCCAGAGTTGGTTTTCCCCAGTAAATGCTCACTGTCCGGGGGGCCCTATTCATGTCACAGACGATGGAGTCTCTCTATAAGCAAATACAGGTGCAACATCTGGTGACCAGTCCGTACCACCCACAGACCAAAGGCCTGTGTGAACGGCTCAATGGCACTCTGAAGCAGATGCTTAAGATGTTGGTCGACTCCCACGGGTGCGACTGGGATCGGTACCTCCCACACCTGCTATTTGCCTACCGGGAGGTTCCACAGGCCTCAATGGGGATTCTTCCCCTTTGAGCTCCTGTACGGCTGACGTGTGCTGGGACCCCTGGCTGGTGCACGATAATATCTCGTGAGACCAGGCCGACCAGAAGCGATGGTACGACCAGAATGCTTGTGAGAGGACCTACCAGGTGGGTCAAAATGTGTGGCTACTGGTCCCTGTACCTCAGGAAGAGCTTCAGGCATTCTGGGAAGGTCTGTACCTTGTGCACCACAAGCTCAACCAACGCTGTTACATACCTGATCACCCTGGACCACGCCCGAGAAAGGCAGAAGGCCTTCCACATAAACATGATGAAGGCACATCATGAGCACCAGGCCTGTGCCCTCCCCGTATGCAACCTGCCAGAGGAGGGAGAGGTGGAGACGCTCCTGGACATGCTCGCCCAGGATAGGGCAGGTGGGACCATCGAGGACGTGGAGGTTTGCAACCAGCTGTTGTCAGACCAACGGTCCCAGCTGTGGGCAACCCTGCACCCCTTCTGGGATTTGTTCAGCAACAAGCCCGAAAGGACTAAGTCAGCCATCCATCACGTGGACACCGGGGATCACCCCCCAATCCGGCATTCAGCATATCAGGTCTCCCTGGAGGTACAGCAGCACATGCACCAGGAGATTGACGAGATGCTGAAGCTGAGGGTCATCCAACCATCCAGCAGCACTTGGGCCTCGCCTGCTGTCCTCGTCCCAAAGAAGGACTGGACAACCCGGTTTTGCGTGGACTGCAGGGGGCTCAACACTGAAACGGTCACCGATATGTACCCAATGCCGCGCATCGATAACCTGCTCGATCAGTTGGCCAGGGCCAAGTACCTGACCATCATGGATCTGAGCCGGGGATATTGGCAGATTCCCCTGACCCCCGAGGCACGGGAACGCTCTACCTTTATCACCCCATTCGGATTGTACGAGTCCACAGTGATGATATTCGGCATAAAGAATGCCCCTGCCACTTTTCAGTGGATGGTTAACATGCTGCTAAAGGGACTTGATGGGATCGTGGCAGCATACCTGGACAATACTGCCATCTTCAATCCCTCCTAGGAGGATCACTTAGAGCATCTGGTGCAGGTGCTTGGATGGATACACCGGGCAGGCTTGACCATTAAGCCGGAAAAGTGTTAGCTGTGTATGAGTGAGGTCCACTACCTGGGACACTGGGTAGGCAGGGGAGCTCTAAAGCCAGTGCCTGGGAAGGTGGATGCCATCGCATCTTCGCCCACCCCCATGACCAAAAAACAAGTGATGTCCTTCCTGGGCACCGCCCGGTACTATAGGAGGTTTGTCCATCACTATAGTACCCTGGCGAAGCCCCTGACGGACCTCACCAAGAAGAAGCTGCCCTCTGCAGTCAATTAGACAAACGACTGTGAGACGGCCTTCCGAGAGCTGAAGATCTCCCTTTCTAGCTTTCTGGTACTATAGGCAGTTGTCCTAACACAGCCGTTTGTAGTGCACACCGACGCCAGTGACTTTGGCCTCAGTGCTGTGCTCAGCAAGGTCGACACTATGGGCCATGAACACCCCATTTTGTACCTGAGCCAGAAGCTCCTGCTAAGGGTGGTGGCCTACTCCACGATGGAGAAGGAATGTCTGGCAATTGTCTGGGCCCTGCAGCGTCTGTAGCCGTACTTGTACGGACACCAATTCACCATGGAAGAGGACCACAACCCCCTCAGCTGGTTACACACTGTATCCGGAACGAATGAGAGGTTGCAACGCTGGAGCCTCACCACTTCGCCATTTGCCACAAGAAGGCCCGCGACCACGGTAATGCCGACGTTTTATCCTTAAGTTGCGGATGGGTACACGGGGGGAACACTGAAAAGTTCTGAACCCTAGCATCCTCTAAAGGGGGGAGGTATGCAGGATGGTGGGATGTAATGGCAGCTTACAATCATCCTGTAAGCATGTGTAGTTGTAAAGACACACCTGGCCAGCTTCAAACAAAGAAGTTACACCCCCACCAGCTAGCTGGTAAGCTACCACAGGAAGACCCCCTGTGGATCCAAGCCATGCGGTCTCCTTTGTTTCAGACAGCTATAATTCCATATCGAGTTATGGAAATACTATACGTCCTAACCATACATCGCGTATATTTCTGAGATTCCCAGGACATGGTGAATCTCCACCTGGGTCTCGACCCATTCTAGCACATAGGGATAGGGAGATACAGTGATGAGCAAAGAGGTAACAATGTTTTGAACTGTTGACTTTCAGGCTCTTTATCTCACCATCCACTACAGCTGTGAACGTGAGACTACCATCATTTTATAGACAATCATCTTGGCTATCTCATACATAAATTTGACTTGCAACTATTTAGCATATGAACAGTTATGCAGATTTGTATCATGTCACTGCATTGTTACTGTTTTGCTCCTAAAAATCAAAAATAATTTTTTTATTATTTTTTTGGCATTTTGTAAATCTACCTTTCATTTTCAACACTGCCTGAATCCTTCTGGGCATGCTCTCGATCAGATTCAAGCATGTCGCGACCAAAATATGATCCCAGGTCTCTTTTACATGTTCCCAAAGTTGGTACATACTGGTTGACTCACTTGGGTATGTATACAATGTGTTTTTCCTTCAACTCTACCCACAATTGTTCAATTCGGTTGAGGTCTGGGGACTGTGGGGGCCAATCCACCACCTCTACTTCATTGTCATTGAACCATTTCTTCGCCAATCTCGACGTATGCTTTGGGTCATTGTCCTGCTGGAACACTATGTCGTCCTTTTCATATCCATAGTACTCGAGTGTACAAAGTAATTTGTCTTGTAGGATACTCACATATAGCTCAGCATTGAGACCACCATCGATCCTGGTCAAGTACCCAACGTCTTTGGCTGTGAGACAACCCCATATCATCAGGTTTCCTTCAACCTTGACAGTTCTTTCACTCTCCCCATCTGTTAGCTCCCTTGTTTCTTCCACACCCATTTGCACCCATCAGAGATTAGTATATTGACTTTTGCCTCATTGCTCCAAATCACCCATTTCCAATCTTCTACTGTTCAGTTTTTGTACTTTTTTGCAAACTCGAGTCGACGCTTCTTATGACGATATTGAAGTCGAGGCTTCTTCACCTTTGTTTGAGCCACCATTCAAGACTTGTGCAACATACGTTGCACGGTGCTTGCATGGATGTCTGTGATCTCACTATTATGAAGCATACGAGTCACCTCCACTACAGTGTTTGTCGCACCTGAACTAATAGACCTTATGATCAGCCAACCTGTTGACTCCAATATTTTACCTAGATGTCCACCTCTTGGCTTTTGAATGGATGGACGGGCTTTATTTTGTATTCTTCCAACTGTCATGGCACTCACATGAAGCAGTTTGGCAATTTTCTTGGCCGAGAGACTGCTATTGATGAGCTGGATGATGCTGTTTCTCTTTTCTTGGGAAATCTTCTTCTTAGATGCTCCTCGATTCAAACTAGTGACCTTTCCCTTGGGAATCAAACTGATAACACACTGAGCTATTAGGGAATGTGAGAACAGGATGAATTTTGTAGCATACAGGAAGAAAAAGATTTTTTCCACCATCAGGAGCAAAACAGTAACAATGCAGTGCCATGACAAGAATCTGCATAACTAATCATATGCTAAATAGTTGTACATCAAATTTATTTATGAGATAGCCATAATGAAGGTTTATAAAATGATGGCAGTCTCAAGTTAAAAGCAGTAGTGGATGGTGAGATATGGAGCCTGAAAGTCAAAAGTTCAAAACATTTTTATCCTTTTGCTCTTCACTGTACATAGAACGGCTATTAGGAAAAGAATAGCACAGCTGTGTTTAGTCTCCATGCGTAGCAGGGGCTCGACTGGATCCAATGACACCAGAACCACCTCCCTATTCCCATCCATTAAGTGTTAGAACCCTCCTGTTTGTTTTTTGCATCTTGTGTTTTGCGGTCACGTGACCACCTGCCTTTATATTCCAGCTCCGCCCTTCTGACTGTGCTGGACTTCAGTGTTGTTTGACTGTTTCTCTAGCGAGGTGCTTCGGTGCCTATCTCTGTCAGTTCGCTTGGTCCTTCTGGGACCTCTAGTACCTTTTTGTCTGTTTGTCTTTTTGTGTTCTGCAACAACTTCTCTGTTTAGGAGGTGTCCCATTTTTGTTCCAGTCCTTAGTTCTTTTAGGGACCCCTCCCCTTATGCTATAGGTCTTCATTCAGACTAGCCGAGGACTAAGGCGGGTCTGTTCACTAGGAACAGGCAGCCCGCTACATCGTAGGGATTCAGCTTAGTCTTACTGTAGGGACAGCTTTCCCCCTTCTTTCCTTAGTACATGTTGCAGATCATAACATTAAGGAGTTATGACCCATCTGAAGTTTTGGAGTTATTTTCTGCCAGGGACATAGGGAGGGGGCTCGGTTCAGCCCAGGGGGCAGGAGGGGAGTGACCCAGAGGGGTTAAGTGCTCCTGCAGATCTTGGCCTAGTGCTTTTACTCTGGGAGGTCATGATGACATATCATGTGGGGAGAAGTCACGCAACAGAGGGAACGACAAGCCTCCCATGTGGAAGCCCCTCCCCTGCAAGCCAGGCCTTTCATCTGACTGGCAACTGACTCTTAATATCTGCATACTTTTATACCACTACTGTTGTATTTGCATCTCTGACCATTATATATGTATAAACCTTATGTATATAGTGTATTGTCTAGTATGCCCTTAAGTCGATTAAATATTTAATTTTATCTTGGGCTTCTTTTTTATCTCGATCCTCAAATCCACACGTTCGTTGTTCGGTTAACTCTCATGAAATCGGGGCTGGTTTCTGGCCAGATATAATTTACGTTAACGAACCGGGGCTTATATCGAATAGGAACTGGTGGCGGCTCTACCAAGCTGATAAGGTTCTGTTTCACTAGAGCCAGTGAAAGGGGCCTCTCAGACTGTCAAGGGTGTGGGCGAGTGTGGTGCCACGTCAGTGACTGATTGGGCCACCTCTTCTCACTCTTGGTATCTTCCTGAACCCATGCGGACAGGGGGTGTCTGTTTAAAACTGTACCAATCTGACCTTATGTGTCTCCAAGGGGTGTGGAATGTCACGTTGGTGCAAAGTACGAACCCGTATCACGTGCCCTTCAGTGGTCAATGGACGGTTGGATGACCCTCCTTATAATTTTTTCTTAGCTTTGCACTTTGTGCAAAGCCTTTATGAGTGTAGGTGTACATCAACTACACTTTCAAAATATTTGAATGAGGCCGGCCAGTGTAGAAGTGCCACAACTACACTTTCTTAATTTTTTTATGAGACACTACTACAGTTGGTGCCTTCAAGGGTGTATGGGTGTATGGAAGTCCCTCTTCCATCAATTTTTGGCAGTTCTTGTTCCTTCATAAATTAATGTTTTAATAAAAATTTCAATTTTGGTTTACTTAAATTATTTTTTTTTAAATCCTTTTTAAATTTTGCCTTGGAGTCATTATACAGGAAAGAATGTTTCTTAACATTTTTTTTCCTGTCATCTCCAATTTCTCATCAATTTTGAATGTTTTATTGTCAGTCCTTAAAGAGGAGTAAAACTGCGACACCATTGTTCTCAGCAGCGATCTGGGAGTCAGAGATGCTTCCAGAGGTCTTCCCCATGCTTTTCTCCTTCCAATAAGCACTTTTTCCATTCATTTTAACATTTTCACTGCCCCCCAGACCTCCTTTTGTAGAGTCTGCCGAAAAAATGCTCGGATTTCCCAATGACTCCCAGTATACTCGTTACTCGAAAAGAGCATTCGAGCACTAGGAATTGCTCGGTTTGAGTAACGAGCATCTGAGTATTTTAGTGCTTGCTTATCCTTACTGGCCAGTCCTCTGAGCGGGCACTGTCCTTCTCTCTACATCTCTGTAACTCTCTCTGTCTCATTTTGTTCCTCAGGATCACAATATCTGTCCCAATCTCCTTTCTCTCTTGCTACAAAACACCCACTGCATGCGGCCTTGCTGAGCACTCAGACCAAATGTCTGTGCTGCTCTAGCTGCAAGCTAGGCCCTGTCTGAGTCACTGCCAGGAAGTTCTCTCTGATCCTGCTACAGAGCCCCTCCCCTCTAGGCTAGTCCCAACACTTACAGTGGTGGCCAAAAGTATTGGCACCCCTGCAATTCTGTCAGATAATACTCAGTTTCTTCCTGAAAATGATTGCAATCACAAATTCTTTGGTATTATTATCTTCATTTAATTTGTCTTCAATGAAAAAACACAAAAAGAATTGTCCTAAAGCCAAATTGGATATAATTCCACACCAAACCTAAAAAAGGGGGCGGACAAAAGTATTGGCACTGTTTGAAAAATCATGTGATGCTTCTCTAATTCGTGTAATTAACAGCACCTGTAACTTACCTGTGGCACCTAACAGGTGTTGGCAATAACTATATCACACTTGCAGCCAGTTAACATCGATTAAAGTTGACTCAACCTCTGTCCTGTGTCCTTGTGTGTACCACATTGAGCATGGAGAAAAGAAAGAAGACCAAAGAACTGTCTGAGGACTTGAGAAACCAAATTGTGAGGAAGCATGAGCAATCTCAAGGCTACAAGTCCATCTCCAAAGACCTGAATGTTCCTGTGTCTTCCGTGCGCAGTGTCATCAAGAAGTTTAAAGCCCATGGCACTGTGGCTAACCTCCCTAGATGTGGACGGAAAAGAAAAATTGACGAGAGATTTCAACGCAAGATTGTGCGGATAGTGGATAAGGAACCTCGACTAACATCCAAACAAGTTCAAGCTGCCCTGCAGTCCGAGGGTACAACAGTGTCAACCCGTACTATCCGTCAGCGTCTGAATGAAAAGGGACTGTATGGTAGGATACCCAGGAAGACCCCACTTCTTACCCCGAGACATAAAAAAGCCAGGCTGGAGTTTGCCAAAACTTACCTGAGAAAGCCTAAAACGTTTTGGAAGAATGTTCTCTGGTCAGATGAGATAAAAGTAGAGCTTTTTGGGAAAAAGCATCAACATAGAGTGTACAGGAAAAAAAAAGAGGCATTCAAAGAAAAGAACACGGTCCCTACAGTCAAACATGGCAGAGGTTCCCTGATGTTTTGGGGTTGCTTTGCTGCCTCTGGCACTGGACTGCTTGACCGTGTGCATGGCATATGAAGTCTGAAGACTACCAACAAATTTTGCAGCATAATGTAGGGCCCAGTGTGAGAAAGCTGGGTCTCCCTCAGAGGTCATGGGTCTTCCAGCAGGACAATGACCCAAAACACACTTCCAAAAGCACTATAAAATGGTTTGAGAGAAAGCACTGGAGACTTCTAAGGTGGCCAGCAATGAGTCCAGACCTGAATCTCATAGAACACCTGTGGAGAGATCTCAAAATGGCAGTTTGGAGAAGGCACCCTTCAAATATCAGGGACCTGGAGCAGTTTGCCAAAGAAGAATGGTCTACAATTCCAGCAGAGCATTGTAAGAAACTCATTGATGGTTACCGGAAGCGGTTGTTCGCAGTTATTTTGGCTAAAGGTTGTGCAACCAAGTATTAGGCTGAGGGTGCCAATACTTTTGTCTGGCCCATTTTTGGAGTTTTGTGTGAAATGATCAATGATTTGATTTTTGCTTCATTCTCTTTTGTGTTTTTTCCTTGCAAGCAAATTAAATGAAGATAATAATACCAAAGAATTTGTGATTGCAATCATTTTCAGGAAGAAACTGAGTATTATCTGACAGAATTGCAGGGGTGCCAATACTTTTGGCCACCACTGTAACTATGTCTTACTCTACTTACTGTCTGTTGCTGGGCAGAACTCAGCTTCTTAACAGTACAGTGCAGAACACTATAATGCATCACAACATAATTCCCATTACACATCACCCTCACAATAATGCATGACATTATACACATTACACTTTACATTGTACACAGCACTGATGTCTTCAAGGGGGAACAGGGCAATATGTCCATCTCCTTACACCTGGGTGAGAGTGCGCAGTTGGAAAGACATCTTTTAGCAATGTCATTGAAGTATCAATCAGAGCATGCACCGCCCGTGGCACCATTTTATTGAAGACCAGCCGGGAAATCAATCTCTACACACGTCACCCACGGCGATGACGGTGCCATTGTGAAATTTCAAACAGGAAGCAGGTCACTGAAAAAGCAGTAACCTGTCATTCAAACACTGGATGCAGTGGAGGGGAAGGTGGAGAGGACCCAGTGCACACTCCAGCCCCTGTGCACTGAAATCTCATTACCCAAACAATTCAAATGTCAATTAAAGAAGAATCACAGAGCGGATTTCTTCACTAAAGGTATCAATTTAATCTGTACATCAGCCCCATTACGGCCATGTCAGTAACTTTCACTTGCAAAATCGTACTGACAGATTCTGTTTAAAATCATGTTTAAAAGAGCTGTACATTCCTGGCTAACTGTCATGATTCTACCACTCAGTGTGTCTTAGACGCAGTGACTGGCAGCTCAGTCGTCCAGTCTAGTGCAGGGGCCTGTTGAGCTTTCTGTATTGATTGACAGCTCAGTCATTCATTCTAGTGCACGGGAGTGCTGAGCTGTCAATATTTTGAGTGACAGCTCAACCGTCCAATCTGAGACTGGTAGGTGCTGAGCTTCCATCAGGTGTTACTAGAGCTACTTAGAGTTACTACAGGTATATACCTACATCTGGGTCTGGAACACCCAGAAAAAAACACTGAAAAGAGGCCATAATACTAAAAAATGATCAATTTTATTCATATTCAATTAAAATCATGAAGTGCCACACATACACAAAGGCACACAAACAAACAGAGTATTGTGCAAAGAGGATTGTCCAAATAATTGAAGGCAGTGATAGAAAATCGATCAGTATACATTCATTGCATCAAAAATGTTTAAGGTCATATTCATATCGAGTAATGGCTACCAGCACTGTTGCTGGTGATAAGCCCATATCTATTTAGACCATGAATTTGAACACGATCGATATCTCAATCAGACTTACCCATATTGGGACACCACCACAAGCCGCCCCGACGTGCGTTTCGCACACACCAAAAGTGCTTTCTCAAGGGGAGTGTCAACTACTACAGGAGCTACTTAACTGAGCTGTCTGTCCAAGATAGCTGCCAGTCATAGCTTCAGCTCTGTGTGACTTGTCCTATGTGCCTTGAACTCTGAATTCTGACATTCAGATATTTTGTTGCTGGACTCTGGATTTGCCTATAGACTACCCGTTTGTATCACCTCTTTTGTCTTGACACACTCTGACCTTTGAATTCTGACTCCGGACTGTGACCTGACTAGGCCTTTTGCCTTACCCCTTTGTGTATGAAAAGCCCTCTTGGTATCTGACCCCAGATCTCTTGACTACCCAAGCCTCACGGCTTATCCATGAGTAGTGACTAGCATCACACTAACCTCCAGGGCCGGCGTCAGCACCCGGCACACCCGGGCAAATGCCGGGACCCTGAGCAGGCAGGGGGGCCCACTCGCCGTCGGGCACCCCGCCGCGCTATGGGACCCGTGAGCAGAGGAGAGCGGTGTCAGCGCATGCTCCCCCCCGCTTGCTCAGTACCCCGGCAGCCGGCACAATACTTACCTCTCCCCGTGCCTCCGCAGCAGCTCCGGTCTCTTCCGCGTCCTCTGACTGTGACGTCTCAGGTCAGAGGGTGCGGTGACGTCTTTCCACCGCGCTCTCCCCTGAGCCATTACAGCGCAGAGCGGGAAGACGCCGGCGACGCTGGAGTCCAGAGAAGTTGCAGCAGGTGAGGAGTGAGGTGAGCATTTGATTATTTTTTTTTAATGTATGGAGGCATGGGACATTATAAGGGAGGGGGGGTGACATCCTGCATGGGGCATTATAAGGGAGGTTGGGGTGACATCCTGCATGGGACATTATAAGGGAAGGGGGGTGACATCCTGCATGGGGCATTATAAGGGAGGAAGTCACACCCTGCATGGGGCATTAAAAGGGGGGGTGACATCCTGCATGGGGCATTAAAAGGGGGGGAGTGACATACTGCATGGGGCATTATAAGGGAAGGGGGATGACATTCTGCATGGGTCAGTATAAGGGAGGGGGGGTGACATCCTGCATGGGGCATTAAAAGGGGGGGAAGTGACATCCTGCATGGGGCATTAAAAGGGGGGGAAGTGACATCCTGCATGGGGCATTATAAGGGGGGAGTGACATCCTGCATGGGGCATTAAAAGGAGGGGCGTGTGACATCCTGCATGGGGCATTATAAGGGGGGGTGACATCCTGCATGGGGCATTATAAGGGGGGGTGACATCCTGCATGGGGCATTAAAAGGAGGGGAAGTGACATCCTGCATGGGGCATTATATGGGGGGAAGTGACATCCTGCATGGGGCATTATATGGGGGAGTGACATCCTGCATGGGGCATTATATGGGGGGTGTGACATCCTGCATGGGGCATTATAAGGGAGGGCGTGCGTGACATCCTGCATGGGGCATTATATGGGGGGAGTGACATCCTGCATTGGGCATTATAAGGGAGGGTGGGGTGTGATATCCTGCATGGGGCATTATAAGGGGGGTGTGACATCCTGCATGGGACATTATTATCGGGGTGACATCCTGCATGGGGCATTATAATGGAGGGGGGTTGTGACATCCTGTATGGGGCATTAAAAGGGGGGGAGTGACATCCTGCATGGGCCATTATAATGGGGAGTGACATCCTGCATGGGGCATTATAAGGGGGGAGTGACATCCTGCATGGGGCATTAAAAGGGGGGAAAGTGACATCCTGCATGGGGCATTATATGGGGGGAGTGACATCCTGCATGGGGCATTATAAGGGAGGAAGTGACATCCTGCATGGGGCATTAAAAGGGGTGTGTGTGACATCCTGCATGGGGCATTAAAAGGGGGGGAGTGACATACTGCATGGGGCATTATAAGGGGGGATGACATCCTGCATGGGGCATTAAAAGGAGGGGAAGTGACATCCTGCATGGGGCATTATATGGGGGGAAGTGACATCCTGCATGGGGCATTATATGGGGGGAGTGACATCCTGCATGGGGCATTATATGGGGGGTGTGACATCCTGCATGGGGCATTATAAGGGAGGGCGTGCGTGACATCCTGCATGGGGCATTATATGGGGGGAGTGACATCCTGCATTGGGCATTATAAGGGAGGGTGGGGTGTGATATCCTGCATGGGGCATTATAAGGGGGGTGTGACATCCTGCATGGGGCATTATAATCGGGGTGACATCCTGCATGTGGCATTATAATGGAGGGGGGTTGTGACATCCTGTATGGGGCATTAAAAGGGGGGGAGTGACATCCTGCATGGGCCATTATAATGGGGAGTGACATCCTGCATGGGGCATTAAAAGGGGGGAAAGTGGCATCCTACATGGGGCATTATATGGGGGGAGTGACATCCTGCATGGGGCATTATAAGGGAGGAAGTGACATCCTGCATGGGGCATTAAAAGGGGTGTGTGTGACATACTGCATGGGGCATTATAAGGGAGGGGGTGTGACATCTTGCATGGGGCATTAAAAGGGGGGGAGTGACATCCTGCATGGGGCATTATAAGGGGGGTAACATCCTGCATGGAGCATTATAAAGGGGATGACATCCTGCATGGGGCATAATAAGGGAGGGGGGTTGTGACATCCTGCATGGGGCACTAAAAAGAGGGGGGGGAGTGACATCCTGCATGGGGCTGTTAGAACCCTCCTGTTTGTTTTTTCCATCTTGTGTTTTGCAGTCAGGTGACCACCTGCCTTTATATTCCAGCTCCGCCCTTCTGGCTGTGCTGAACTTCAGTGTTGTTGACTGTTTTTCTAGCCTGGTGCTTCGGTGCCTATCTCTGTCAGTTCGCTTGGTCCTTCTAGGACCTCTAGTACATTTTTATCTGTTTGTCTTTTTGTGTTCAGCAACAACTTCTCTGTTTAGGAGGTGTCCCATTTTTGTTTCAGTCCTTAGTTATTTTAGGGACCCCTCCCCTTATGCTATAGGTATTCGTTCAGACTAGCCGAGGACTAAGACGGGTCTGTTCGCTAGGATCAGGCAGCCTGCTACATCGTAGGGATTCAGCTTAGTCTTACTGTAGGGACAGCTTTCCCCTATCTTTCCTTAGTGCATGTTGCAGATCATAACAGTAAGTCCAGCCCAAAAAAATAAAAGGAAAGAAATTCGGGGATCAGTATGGTTTCCATCCAGGATTTGGCTCAATGCTTGCAGGGATTGTCTCTGGAGGTGGCTGAGCTCCAGCAACACGTGAGTAGCTGTTCTGGAGCGCATTTTGTCGAACCCAAGGTAGGACTGCCTAATTATGGTAAACAGCAAGATTTTTTTTCCTTTAAAAATGCTTGTCTGTTATATTTTCATTTGAGACCAAGGTCCTCTGGGAATGAATCACAGCGCATTAGTTTTATTATGTCACTTTTGCGCAAAGAACCACAGGGGTGGGCCTTTTCTCTCCAACCTAATGATCCATGCTTAAGGTCTGTAGAAGAATTTTTTTCGGCTATGGGTCTATTATATGACAATCCTGATCGAATCTCATCTGCTGAGGCAGAACTCAGGCGTTTGAATCAGGGGTCAGGTAATGTTGAAAATTATTGCACACACTTTAGAAGATGGGCTTCAGAAGTGAAATGGAATGATCCTGCTCTGAAATGTCTATTTCTTGCTGGTCTGAGTGAAAGGGTTAAGGATTTGCTAATCGCATTCCCTGCACCTGAGACTCTGCAGGATGCCATGCAACTAGCTGTTCGTGTGGACAGGAGGCTGAGATTTAGACAGAATGAGGTAAAGACTCCTGTAATGCCAGGTCCTAGTCCCCAGAAAATCTTCTCTGACGGTGGAGAACCGATGGAGGTTGGGGTAAAGCTGACCATTTGATTAAGAATTGTGAGCTTCGTTTAAGTGAAGAAAAAAAAGAGGTCAGGTACGCCCGTATAGCTTGTTTATGCTCTGCAGGAGTATTTCTTTCAGGGAGTACTACTTTGCAGGAAAATTTGATTGAATTTCAGGTATTTGTGGATTGTGGTTCAACACTTAATGTGTTTGATAAAGGGTTTTTGGAAGAACTTAAATTGAAATCCAAACCTTTGTCATCCCCTATTTCTGTGATTGCAATTGATAACACTCCCTTGAAATGTATTACTCACAAGGTTGCAGCATTTCCCCTCACTATCAATGGAGTTCACCAAGAAATTTTGGACTTGGTTGTATTAGATAATTTACCCTCTCCGGACGTTCTAGGTTTGCCTTGGTTAAAACTGCACAATCCTTTACTGGACTGGTCTACTAATGTGATTAAGTCTTGGAGTCCGAAGTGCTATGATAAATGTTGTAATGGTCGCATTGCAGCTGTGGAAAAAGGGGAATTACCGGTACCTATTCAAGATTTTTGGAGTTTTTTTCGGAGGAGGAGTCGCAAGTTTTACCTCCTCATAGGGATTATGATTGCGCCATTGAGTTTGTTACGGGAGCTACTCTTCCCAAGAGTCACTTGTTTATTCTGACTATCCCTGAAAGAAAGGCCTTGGAGGAGTACATACAGACTAGCCTGGCTGCTGGTCACATTAGACCTTCTAAGTCGCCTGTGGCAGTTGGATTTTTCTTTGTTAAAAAAAAGGATGGGGGTTTACGTCCATGACTGGATTTTCGTGCAAGTAATAAGATTACCGTACGCAATTCCTACCCATTGCCATTAATTCCTGACTGGTTTAACCAGTTGGTGGGGGCCAAGTGGTTCTCTAAAATTGATCTCTGGGGGGCATGCAATTTGTTACGAGTGAAGGAGTGTGATGAATGGAAAACTGCTTTTAACACTCCGGTAGGACATTTTGAGAATCTGGTGATGCCTTTTGCTCTTACCAATGCACCTGCATTTTTTCAGAACCTTATTAATGACATCCTGAGACCTTTGATTGGTAAGAATGTGGTTGTGTATTTGGATGACATTTTGATTTATTCACCAGATCTAAAGTCCCATTGGCAGAGTGTACTTGAAGTTTTGCAGTTATTGAGTGATAACTCACTCTTTGCTAAGCTGGAGAAATGTGAGTTCGCTATGCAGAAAATTAGTTTTTTGGGCTACATTGTCTCCAGCAAGGGCTTTGAGATGGACCCGTTGAAGGTTCAGGCTGTGCAGGAATGGCCTATGCCTATTGGTTTGAAATCTATGCAGTGATTTTTGGGTTTTGCCAATAATTACAGGAAATTCATTAAGAATTTTTCTGTAATTGTTAAGCCTCTAACAGATCTCACCAGGAAAGGTGCGAATACGGTCCAGTGGACTACTGAGACCATTGAAGCGTTTAAGTATCTCAAAGAGAGGTTCAGTTCTGCCCCTATCCTTATGCAGCCTGATGAGACCAAGCCTTTTTTGGTCGAGGTCGATGCTTCATCGGTGGGAGTCGGAGCAGTTTTGTCCAAGGAGAACAGGGATGGAGTACATCCTTGTGCCTTCTTTTCGAAAAAATTTTCGGAAACTGAACTGAATTATGATGTTGGAAATCGGGAGTTGCTGGCTATTAAACTCGCGTTTGAACATTGGCGTCATTTTTTGGAAGGCGCTAGATTTCCTATTCAGGTGTTCACAGATCATAAGAATTTGATCTATCTGGATGTTGCCAAGCGCTTGAATGTCCGTCAAGCTAGGTGGGCACTTTTTTTTTTGTCGGTTTCATTTTTCTGTTACCTATATACCTGGTCCTAAGAATGTTAAAGCCGATGCTTTATCTCGCAGCTTCTCTCCTACGGCCAGTGCCGAGGAGGAGGAGAGCATTTTACAGAAAGGAGTTGTGGTGGCGGCATTGGACTCCGTTTTGGAGAATGGGATTCTAGAACCTTTAGGAGAGATTTGTTTGTGGAGTGTCATGAGTCTCGGTTGGCAGGTCATTGAGGAATTTCGGAGACTAAGAGACTTATCAGTCGCAGTTTTTGGTGGCCTGGATGGCAGAAGGAAGTCATCAAGTGGGTGCGTCAATGTACGGTGTGTGCTAGGTCAAAGGCTTCGCATACTCCTGCTGCGAGGTTGCTTTGCCCTCTGGAGGTTCCTAGTGCGCCTTGGATGCATCTCACAATGGATTTTATTATTGATCTTCCTGTGTCCGAGGGTTTTACTGTCATCTGGGTGGTCGTGGACCGTTTTAGTAAGATGTGTCATTTGGTTCCATTCATTAAGTTGCCCTGCGCCAAGACACTCACTAAAGCGTTTGTTAAGGAGATTGTCAAGCTTCATGGCGCTCCCACGGATATTGTTTCTGATAGAGGACCTCAGTTTGTGGTTTGCTTTTGGCGTGCTTTTTGTGACAGGTTGGGAGTCCATTTGTCATTTTCGTCTGGGTATCATCCTGAGTCTAATGGACAGACTGAAAGAAAGAACCAGGATGTTGAACAGTTTTTGCGTTGTTTTGTGGCGGACAATCAAGAGGTGTGGTCTGAGTTTCTGCCTCTTGCAGAATTTGCTCTTAATCATACATCCTCCTCTGCTGGCTGTTCTCCTTTTTTTTGTTGTACTGGGAGACATCCGTCTTTTGGTTCGTTCTCCAAATTGGGGTCGGTGGTGCCAGAGGAGGAGAATTTTTTCCGTGATTTGGAGAGAGTTTGGACTAATGTACGTTGCAACCTTCAAGAGGCTAACAAGAAGTATTTTGACAGGAAACGTAAGGAGGTTTTGTTTATTGTGGGTGACATGGTTTGGTTGTCCTCAAAGAACCTGCGGTTGGGGATTCCCTCTAAAAAACTGGGTCCTAAGTTTGTGGGTCCATTTAAAGTGCTTCAGGTTGTTAACCCGTCTGCGGTTAGGTTGGATGTCCCTACTTCCTGGAAGATTAATCCTGTGTTTCATGTTTCCTTGTTGAAAAAGGCTGATGTATCAGATAGGGATTCCAATGTCACAGTTCCTCCTGTGGTAGAAGACGGTGAATATGAAATTTCTCGTATCCTGAATTCTAGATGGCATAGAGGGAGATTACAGTATCTTGTCTCTTGGAAGGGTTTCGGTCCCGAAGATAACTCCTGGGTAAGGACGGATGATGTCTCTGCTCCTAGGCTTGTTAGAGCTTTCCACAGGAGGTTTCTGGATAGGCCTGGGCCTGGAGGATCCAGAGGATCCTTATAAAAGAGGGGGTACTGTTAGAACCCTCCTGTTTGTTTTTTCCATCTTGTGTTTTGCGGTCACGTGACCAGCTGCCTTTATATTCTAGCTCCGCCCTTCTGGCTGTGCTGGACTTCAGTGTTGTTGACTGTTTTTCTAGCCTGGTGCTTCGGTGCCTATCTCTGTCAGTTCGCTTGGTCCTTCTGGGACCTCTAGTACCTTTTTGTCTGTTTGTATTTTTGTGTTCTGCAACAACTTCTCTGTTTAGGAGGTGTCCCATTTTTGTTCCAGTCCTTAGTTATTTTAGGGACCCCTCCCCTTATGCTATAGGTCTTCATTCAGACTAGCCGAGGACTAAGGTGGGTCTGTTCGCTAGGAACAGGCAGCCCGCTACATTGTAGGGATTCTGCTTAGTCTTACTGTAGGGACAGCTTTCCCCTATCTTTCCTTAGTACATGTTGCAGATCATAAGAAGGGCATTATAAGGGGGGGGGGTGACATCCTGCATGGGGCATTATAAGGGACAGGGGGGTGACATCCTGCATGGGGCATTAAAAGGGGTGTGACATCCTGCATAGGGCTTTATAAGGGGGGTGACATCCTGCATGGGGCATTATAAGGCGGGGTGACATATTGCATGGGGCATTATATGGGGGGAACAGCCTGCATGGGGCATTATAAGGGGGGGAACAGCCTGCGTGAGGCATTATGAAGAGGGAACAGCCTGCATAAGGCATTATGTTGGGGGGGACAGCGTGCATGGAGCATTATGTGGGGGCACAGCCTGCATGGAGCGTTATATGGGGCCAGTATTCTGTATGGAGCATTATATGGGGGCCAGTATCCTGTATGGAGCGTTATATGGGGGCCAGTATCCTGCATGGAACATTTTATGAGGGCCAGTATTCTGTACGAAGCAATTCGCCGGTTTCTGAGCTATTGTGGAATTTACAATATCGGATATCGGTCATGTAATGTAAGAAGTGAAATCTTTGGCATTGTACTATACATATATATATATATATATATATATATATATATATATATTTCTCTGCGGTATCTGTGCATCATGAATCGTGGTATGTGTTAAAGTGGCCCACTGAGACTCTTTCGCCCAGGGCCCACAAAAACCTGGAGCCGGCGCTGCTAACCTCTTTTAATTTTCACCATTGTGCTTCATCAAATTTATGTAAAGATATACTCCCCTCCTGGACTGGCACCATTCCTCCATTGTCAGCTTGGTGTTACCCACCCTCTATGTGACATAAGTAATATCACGTGACTGATATAGCCATCAACCGTTTGTCCAACCAGAATAAACACTATTCTTCGTCTTGGACAGAATAGCGCAACCTGAAGCCTATGAGCGTCTGCTGATTGCCTACAGCTATCATGTGACATTGATTATGTCGTAGGAATAGCGGAGTAGACAGAGCTGATAGTAGTTGAATTGTGCCACTCCAGATATTTTTTATTGTTATATTTTAGGCAGCACTCTTGTTAAATTTAACAGCATTTGGCCAGTAGTACACAACCCTTTTAAACATTTCAATGTAATTTTTTGAGCTGTACACATTTTCTACAAAAAGTTGTGTGATGGCTTATATATTAAGTGTTAGACATCATGTTCAAACCTACATTCCGTGGCTCCACTGGGTCTTACAACTGAACCCTCACAAAATAGAAGTTGAGTGTATGCGCTGACTGTGTCATTGACAGTAATAATGTAGACTGAGTCAAAATGTTGCATGCCAACGTCAGCTGCCGGCCCCTGATTGCCCGGTGGTGTTGCAGGAAGTTGGCGGATTCACATTCAGCTGAAAACGGTGCTGGTGTCGGCAGGCCCTTTGACTCCACAAGCACGGTGGCGATTGCACCTTTTGCGACCAGGATCGTTATGCCCTTGCCTGATCTTTCCCTTAGTATAGGTTCACGTGAGCGTATTTTCAGACAATGCTGTCCACGATAAAACGGACAACAGACATCACTAGGACCAATGTTATTCAATTGAACTGTTCAGATGAGTATTTTTTCACTGACTGAATCTGCATGTGAAAAAAAAAAAAAAATCACAAGATGCAATATTTTTTTTTTAAATGATGGGTCAGGCTCACTTAATCAAGTCTATGGGTATGCAGAATGAAAAGGATCCCACACGGAATGTCCATATAACATTTTTTTTTATTCATTGCAAGTTTTTAACAAAGTAAACTGTAAATGGTTCAGTAAATTATTAATAAATGCTGCTGTAAAAAAAAACCTAATTGCACACAAATTATATATGGATGACAAGGGAGAAAAAAAAAAGTCAGAATGAAACTGAATTCTTTTTATATGCTCGTGTGAGTATGGCCTAATGCTAATACATCCAGCCAAGGCAACAGCTTTTCACACAGCTCGAGGTATTTTCTCTCTTTTTCTTCTTAAAGCTTTTTATTAAATGTTTTTAGCAATACAAGATATAAGGGACAATAATGCACCATTGTGTACCACATTAAACAACTTGGCAGAGGTTGCACAAGAAATATTGTACAATACTATATTGTGACATGATTTGAAATGAGTAAACAGGAATTGAGAACGATCCTTTAAGCACGTGTATTAGTAATACAACAAAAATGTAAAATATTCTGTTATGACTGATGGCCCATTCATACAGTTACATGCACATACTTGCTCACGTACTCCGACCCACATGCAGAATGGAACGAGAGACTTGAGATCACATACACTGCTCCAAAAAAATAAAGGGAACACTTAAACAACAGAATATAACTCCAAGTAAATCAAACTTCTGTGAAATCAAACTGTCCACTTAGGAAGAAACACTGATTGACAATCAATTTCACATGCTGTTGTGCAAATGGAATAGACAATAGATGGAAATTATTGGCAATCATCAAGACAACCTCAATAAAGGAGTGGTTCTGCAGGTGGGGACCACAGACCACATCCCAGTACCAATGCTTTCTGGCTGATGTTTTGGTCACTTTTGAATGTTGGTTGTGCTTTCACCCTCGTGTTAGCATGAGATGGACTCTACAACCCACAGAAGTTGCTCAGGTAGTGCAGCTCATCCAGGATGGCACATCAATGCGAGCTGTGGCAAGAAGGTTTGCTGTGTCTGTCAGCGAAGTGTCCAGAGGCTGGAGGCACTACCAGGAGACAGGCCAGTACACCAGGAGACGTGGAGGGGGCCGTAGAGGGCAACAACCCAGCAGCAGGACCACTACCTCCACCTTTGTGCAAGGAGGAACAGGAGGAGCACTGCCAGAGCCCTGCAAAATGACCTCCAGCAGGCCACAAATGTGCATGTGTCTGCACAAATGGTTAGAAACCGACTCCATGAGGGTGGTATGAGGGCCCGACGTCCACAAATGGGGGTTGTGCTCACAGCCCAACACCGTGCAGGAAGCTTGGCATTTGCCACAGAACACCAGGATTGGCAAAGTCACCACAGGCGCCCTGTGCTCTTCACAGAGGAAAGCAGGTTCACACTAAGCACATGTGACAGACGTGACAGAGTCTGGAGACGCCGTGGAGAGCGATCTGCTGCCTGCAACATCCTTCGGCATGACCGGTTTGGCAGTGGGTCAGTAATGGTGTGGGGTGGCATTTCTTTGGAGGGCCACACAGCCCTCCATGTGCTCGCCAGAGGTTGCCTGACTGCCATTAGGTAACGAGATGAGATCCTCAGACCTCTTGTGAGACCATATGCTGGTGCGGTTGGCCCTGGGTTCCTCCTAATGCAGGACAATGCCAGACCTCATGTGGCTGGAGTGTGTCAGCAGTCTCTGCAAGATGAAAGCATTGAAGCTATGGACTGGCCCGCCCGTTCCCCAGACCTGAATCCGATTGAGCATATCTGGGACATCATGTCTCGCTCCATCCACCATCATCACATTGCACCACAGACTGTCCAGGAGTTGGCGGATGCTTTAGTCCAGGTCTGGGAGGAGATCCCACAGGAGACCATCCGCAACCTCATCAGGAGCATGTCCAGGCGTTGTAGGGAGGTCATACAGGCACGTGGAGGCCACACACAATACTGAGCCTCATTTCGACTTGTTTTAAGGACATCACATCAAAGTTAGATCAGCCTGTAGTGTGTTTTTCCACTTTAATTTTGGGGGTGACTCCAAATCCAGGCCTCCATTGGTTAATAAATTTGATTTCCATTGATGATTTTTGTGTGGTTTTGCTGTCAGCACATTCAACTTTGTATAGAACAAAGTATTCAATGAGAATATTTCATTCATTACAGATCTAGGATGTGTTATTTGAGTGTTCCCTTTATTTTTTTGAGCAGTGTATTTCCCTGCAGCCCATGGCACCCGTAATCAGAAGAGTGTCAAGCAGATTCCTTGTAAGCAGTGGCAGTGAAGGAGATCCATTCTAACCAGATTTATTCAAATTTCTGTGGCCACTTATGACTCATATATAAGATCTTACAGATATATTGATTAACCAGAATGAGCCACTGAGACACAATAGGGGTGTTAGGTGACTTCCAAGCCATAATCACAATTTACTGAACTCAGAAGAGTAGAAATCTAAAAAAAAATCTGAATTTGAGGGGATAAAACTCTCAGGAAATTAAAATGTGTATTCAGAAACCAAAAAGAATGAAGGACTCAAACAGGAGCACATCGCATGCTGAAAAATATGTAGTCCTCACTGACACCGAAAGCATGGACATACCTAGTTTTCATAATATAGTCGGAGTGTATTCAAATGAATAAACCTATATTGAATCAGTGAGTGTTCAGCGCTAACCTCTGAATTGAAAAAATAATCAGTAACATCCTTCCAGTCATCATCGAAAAGATCCACAATGGTATCCATCCACTTCTGGTAAAAAAGAGTATATATTGGTGAGAAGTTCAGATAAATCTGAGGTACGAAGCAGGGATTCGAGAGATGACTATTCTGACTGGACCTCCAATGAACAAAATGCTGACTGGATAATGTAAGGTGCCCCAGCGAGGTAGTCATGTACGAGCTGTGGGCCCTGCTCGCTCTGGCACCCTACAGACAAGAGTGTTTACCCAGGGGTCACGTTTAAATCTATACATAGGCTGAACTTATGATGTAGCGTAGTGCAATTTCTTGAATGCATTTTATTCCGGTACATGTCACACGGACGACACACGGAGGGTACACAGATGGTACACACGTACGGCACATGGATGTTACACATGTACACACGGATGGCCAACAGAAAACCACTGTAAAAACGGACCGTCTCATGCATACTTTTTTTAAGTGGACATGTGAAGGCAGGGGCGTACATAGAAATCATGGGGCCCCATAGCAGAAGCTCTAATTGGGTCACCCTCCCCCCAAGAAAATAAATAAATGTTTGTCTGTGTCACAGAAGAGCAGATATCACAACTTTCCAGCCTTAACAAAGTAATTTTCCTCCTTCTGAAGTCCTAGATTCCTCTTTCATTGCCCAATAAAGTATTGTGCCAATAAAAGTGACCCCCAAACACAGTATGATACCCCCATGGCGAATTCCTCCACATTAGCCTCCACATGCACAGTATAATGACCCTACTGTGCCCCACTCCACTCCCAAGGCAAAGTATGGTGACCCCAACACAGTATGATCCCCCAACTGTGACCCCCACACAGCCCTCCATGCAGTATAATGGGCCTACATACAGTATAATGGCCCGCACTAGCCCTCCAAACAGTATGATGTCCCCCACACAAACCTTCACACCATATAATTGCTTTCATACAGTATAATGGCCCCCCACATAGCCCTCAAAATATTATAATTGCCCCACATAGCCTTTCATATAGTATAATACGCCACCCATAATCCTCCATATAGTATAATGCGCCCCCATAATCCTCCACGTAGTATAATGCGCCCCCCATAATCCTCCATATAGTATGATGAACTTCCCATGGTCTTCCATAGAATATAATGCACTCACCATAGTCCTCCATACAGTATATTACACACCACATAGGGTAAAATGCAGCCCCCATATAGTATAATGCACCCCACAGTCCTGCGGTATTATGGGCACCACATACTCACTGATTTAAAAATACTGTATATTTTAAATAAGCCAACCCGAGTATAAGCCGAGGCCCCTAATTTTACCACAAAAATCTGGGAAAATGTATTGACTCGAGTATAAGCCTAGGGTGGGAAATGCAGCAGCTACTGGTAAATTTCCCCATCCTGGTACGTTTGGCACCCCTCATCCCCCAATCCTGGTACATATGGCACCCCTCATCCCCCAATCCTGGTACGTATGACACCCCTCATCCCCCAATCCTGGTACGTATGACACCCCTCATCCCCCATTCCTGGTACTAATGGCATCCCTCATCCCCCAATCCTGGTATGCATGGCACACCTTATCCCCCAATCCTGGTATGTATGGCCCCCTCATCCCCCAATCCTGGTATGCATGCCCCCTCATCCCCCAATCCTGGTATGTATGGCCCCCTCATCCCCTAATCCTGGTATGTATGGCACCCCTCATCCCTCCCCAATCCTGATATGCATGGCCCCCTCATCCCCCCCAATACTGGTATGCATGGCCCCCTCACCCCCCCCAATCCCGGTATGCATGGCCCCCTTATCCCCCCCCAATCCCGGTATGCATGGCTCCCTCATCCCCCCCAATCCTGGTATGCATGGCCTCCTCATCCCCCATGCCTGGTATGCATGGCCCCCTCATCCCCAATCCTGGTATGTATGGACTCCTCATCCCCCAATCCTGATATGCATGGCCTCCTCATCCCTCAATCCTGGTATGTGTGGTCCCCTCATCCCCAATCCTGGTATGTGTGGTCCCCTCATCCCCCAATTCTGGTATGCATGGCACCCCTCATCCCCAATCCTGGTATGTGTGTCCCAATCACTGCACACATAAAATAATAAACACTTATACTCACCTTCCTTCCTCACCTCTGCTCCAGCGCTGCTGTGTCCTGTCTGTCAGCAGCTCAATCTAAGCAGCGCGAGCTCTCAGACGCCGAGGTGAGCTGCTGCCGGCATATTCACTACTCTCCACGCCGGGACTATGTGCGTGGAGAGGAGCGAATACACTTTCTCTTTAGTAGCAGGCACTGGTCAGCAGGAGCTGTGGCTCAGCACTCCTCCATGCCCACTGCTAAAGAGAATGAATATTCCCTCTTCTCCACGCCCATGGGAGTGGAGAAGAGGGAATATTCATGTTCCTTTAGCAGCGGGCACATGTGATAGCTGCAGCAGCCGCTACTGTGTGAGGTCCGCTCCTCCGCCACCGCAAATTCCCTCCCCCCAATACTCACCTATCCTCTGCGTTCCCCCGCTGCTTCGTGGGCCCCCCCGGCTCATGGGTCCCATAGCAGTGGCATTTATGCCACTGTGTGAATGGAGCCTTAGGCAAGATCTTCTCTCCTGCAAGAGCTTTCTACACCTGGACCCAGCTAGACTATATTTGACAGCTACCAAGTCTGTGTATGTTTCTTCGCTGAATACTGTTCTTCAGTTTCTTCACCAGGGTTTGCAAAAAAAGAACTTAACTTGAATCTGGTAAAGTGGCATTTCTCTGCAATAAATTCTTTTCTGTATGAAAAATTTTCAAATCATCCCTAGGTCAAGAAATTCTTCCTGGTAGTAAGGAACATCAGTCCTAACTTTGCACCACCAATTCCTCACTAGGATTTTTCTATTGTTCTGAAATTCCTACAGATTTATCTTTTTGAACCCATTGAAACCTTATGTTTAGCAGCCATCACCTCTGCCAGAAAGGTAAGCGATTAATGGCCCCCATACACATTGGACTGATGTCGGCTGAATCTGCAGATATTGGCTGAAGATCTAATGTATATGGGGGCGCCGGCTGACTGATGGTCGAGGAAGATGTCAATTGCATTGTTTTCCTAGAGATAAGCCGCCAGCCGACATGTCAGCCCAGCGGCTTTCTCATAGAGAACACAGAAACACTGGGCAGATCGAGCGCTCCTGTGTACTCAGAGTCGGCTGCACTTTACCACAGTTAGGGAGGTAAAGGAGGCTCCTGGCCCATGTTAGGTGAAGGAAGCCCCATGGATGTGTCACATAAATGCTGGGGGCTTTGCAGGGTGCATGCAGTAAATGCAGTGTGCACAGAGCTTTACCTGAATCATATGACGCGCCCCCTGGGCCGTGGGGTACCCGGAGCCAGGCCTGTAGATGCTGGGGGTTGTAGTCACCGTGGCGGTGACCCGGTCCGTGACCCAGGTGGTCAATCTAAGGGTAGTTTATGTATATCTGTTATGTACAGTCCGACTACGCCACCTGTGGAATGCGGTTATTGGGAACCGCCGCTGCGGAGCAGTCCGCTGAAGCTGGTGGTATGTGCAGCAAGGTGATGTAACTCCCCACAGGAAGAGTGGAGCTTCAGGGCAGCGTGTATGGATGAAGGTGGTGGTAGTGCAAGGTATCAGTAATGACAACACGGAGTCTTTGCAGTGCAGTCCCAGGGTCTTTACTGGCAATTATATGGGCCCCAACGGGAGTACCGGCTAGTGATGAGGGCCTGATCAGTCTGGGAACAATCCTGGAGTCCTCCTGGCCAGGTGAAGTTGTAGGCCTGCCGTTCTGACTATACTCTTTGGCTATCCCGCTTATAGTCGTGTTGTAGCCCACGTCCCTGAGTGTAACGTGTTGCGTTCACCCGTATGGCTGGCGACTCGGACCTTGTGTATTCCTCGCTCCTCTGTGGCGGTACGGGTCCTTTCGTGTGGCTGAGCCTCCGGGCTTCTGTTGGGCCAGGAGACCTGCAATCTCCTGCCCTGCGGTATCTGCTGCTGGGTATGCAATCCCCACAGCCTCGGACTCCGGTCCTCTGTGGATACTATTTTGGACGAGCTAGCTCCAGCTCCAGTCCCTGGCTCTTTACCCCTTGTGTCCTACTTGACTCCACAAACTCTGAGCTCTAGACTCTGACTTAGACTGACTAACCCCGCCTCCAGATTCAGTTATATAGGGCAGGATCCTCCCCTTTCTGGTCTGGGGCAGGAGGTGTTGCATGTAATGTGTTCCTGACCAGGAAACTCCTGTTTTGCTCCCAGACATGGTATTACTACCACTGTGGCAACCAGACCCTCTGGGGTGCCACATTCCCCCCTGGTAAATTTCAGTACTCCGGGACTGAGCATATTTTGCAAAAATATAACAGATAACAATAAACAATAGCAATAACAATACATGAACATATTTGCAGGCATTACAGTCCTTATAGGTCACGGTAACATCCGTAACCAGGTGTCCATTTCACGGAGCAAGATATAATTTGAGGGACCCATCCAAAACCCTCCACGGAGGCCCTGGGGTAGCTGCAGGGCATTGATGATCCAGGTGTTGGACCACGTCTTCGGCCACCTCCAACGGGTTTTTGTTCAGTGGTCTTTCACAAGGGGGGCACTTTTATAAGTGCAACTATTTACAGGGTAAGTTTTTGGTTACTCACTGTCCATAACCTGAAAGTCTTTGAACCCGGTCGGGTAACTGGAAAAACATAATTAGTACACACATATAAAACATTTCAACATTTGCAATACTACAGTTATAGGTTACATCTAAATCCTCCAGTGAGCAGGGATTTGACCTCTGGTGCTTCTGGTAGATCTACGTAACACACTGTCTATCCGTGTTCTACCTTGGTCCCCTGTATTTACCCCTGGTGTGGTGGGTTCAATGCTCACCACACTACAGGTGTTTGGGGGGGCCCCGGGTAGGTTGGGCAGCTCCCTATGGATCCTTTGGCTTACCGTGGGTACGACAGGTTCGCTACTAGCAGAGGGTAGATTCTCCTGGTCTGCTGATAAGGAATCTTCTGTCTCTGGGGGCCAATGGTTCTTCCAACTCTACCGGGACTTCTACAGCTCCCTGAGGGGCTGGTTGGAGAAATGTAAGGACTGACACAACAATGGCATTATTCACTTGTGTCCATGACCGGGGAAATTCTCCGAGTACTGTGCTGACCATTTCTTCCACTTCCTCTGCGGGTTGAGGGATATCTTGGCCTTCTTCAGCATGCTGTAGCTGCTCGGGACATTTCTTCAGGTGGTCTCTAGAAACTGTTGCTGTCGTTTCTCCTTCATCCTTACTTATGAGGTAAACCTTGGTGTTATCATGCCTTGATGGTAGAATGGTGTACGGCTCTTTTTCCCACTGGTCATCCAATTTATGGAGCCGCCTTTTTCTCTTTAGGACTTGCTGTCCAGGTGACAAGGGGGCAGCAGGTGCATGTTGATTGTAAGTCTTCTCTTGCCTTTCTCTGGCTTGGGACAGACTTCTTTCAACACTTTCCTGTACCTTACGGTATTGCTGTTGCCGCTCAGTATCCCAATCTGCGTCTGGTGAGGCGTCCTCTGGTGTCAGAACTCCCATATCCAGATCGATGGGCAGCTTACCAGGTCTTGCTCTCATCAGGTAAGCAGGTGTGCAGTTGGTGGAATTCACTGGGATGTGGTTGTAGAGATCCACCAGGTCTGGCAACTTTTCTGGCCACAGGCTGCGTTCCTCCAGGGGCAACGTCTTCAGTAGGTCTATCACCACCTGATTCATCTTTTCACACATCCCGTTGGTCTGGGGGTGATAAGGCATTGTCCTGATCTTCTTGCAGCTGTACAGGTTGCATAATTCCTGGAATACTTCTGCTTCGAAGGCCGGACCTTGGTCAGTTAGCACACGTTCTGGGTAACCATGCGGGTGGCAGAAGTGCTGTTGGAAAGCTCTGGCTGCTGTCTGAGCCGTTTGGTCCTTGACTGGCACTACTACCAGAAACCGGGAGTAGTGGTCTACGATGGTGAGAGCGTAGACATAGCCTGACCTGCTCGGAGATAGCTTCACAAGGTCCAGGGCTACCAGTTCGAGTGGCTGCTTGATGATGATGGGCTGCAGGGGAGCCCTCTGGCTGTCACGGTCTTTTCTTCTCAGGTTGCATGGTCCGCATTCTCGACACCACCTCTCGACTGCTTTCCTCATGCCAACCCAATAGAACCGTTCACATAGCAGGACTTCCAGCTTCTTCCATCCAAAATGTCCCGCGCCATCGTGGTACACTTCCAGGACCATAGACGCATCTCGCCTCGGGACTACCACCTGCCAGACCACCTCATGTGTCCGGGAGTTGACAGTTCTTCGACACAGCTTCCCTTCATAGATGAACAGCTTGCTTTTCTTTCCACAGCTGTTTGGTCTCTTTTGGAGCATCTGAATCAGGGTATGAGTCAGCTTGTGTCAGCAACTCTTTGACTAGGTGAACAGCCGGGTCACTGTCTTGTGTTTCTGCCCATCCATGGTGGGGCAATGGATTGAACGTGGCTTCTCTGTTGGCAGAGCACCTGTTCTTCACACAATGGGAGCACTGCTTTATCCCATGGCGGTGGAACGCGGGAATTTCTATCTCTTCCAGCTCCTCTGGGTCTTTTCCCCCATCTGGCAAGTAAGGCATTCTGGACAGCGCATCTGCGTTTGCATTCTTGTGCCCAGCCCGGTACTTGATGGTGAATTCGTAATTAGACAGTCGGGCTATCCATCTTTGTTCCAGGGCACCAAGTTTTGCAGTGTCCAGGTGTGTCAGCGGGTTATTATCCGTGTACACAGTGAATTTGGACGAGGCGAGATAATGTTTGAAGTACTCAGTCACAGCCCAGACGATGGCAAGGAACTCCAACTTGAAGGAGCTGTAGTTTTCTGGGTTTCTTTCTGTGGGCCGGAGCTTCCTGCTGGCGTAGGCTATCGCCCTTTCTCTGCCTTGCTGGATCTGGGACAGCACCGCTGCTAGTCCCACGTTGCTCGCGTCCGTGTGAAGGATGAAGGGTTGGCCATAATCAGGGTAGGCCAGGACCTCGTCTCCTGTTAGGGTCATCTTCAACCTGGTGAAGGACTCATCTTCCAGCTTGTCCCATTTGAATGGTGGTTTCTGGTTCTTGGCCTTCCTGGACTGGCCTATCAGGATGTCCTGCATGGGTGCCGCCATCTTGGTGAAGCCTGGTATAAACCTTCGGTAGTAGCCTACCAACCCGAGGAACTGCCGCACTTCTTTGATGGTGGAAGGTCTCGGCCAGTCCTTGATTACGGTGACCTTGTCGGGATCTGGTGCTACACCGTCAGAGCTTACCACATGTCCTAAGTACTGTACTTTGGGCTTCAGCAGGTAGCACTTAGACGGCTTCACCTTCAGGCCAAAGCCAGCCAGGGCTTCAAACACTTCCGCCAGGTGCTTCAGATGATCCTCATATGTTTTGGAGTATACTATGACGTCATCCAGGTACAGCAGGACTGTCTCGAAATTCTTATGCCCTAGACAGCACTCCATCAACCGCTGGAAGGTTCCTGGGGCGTTGCAGAGCCCGAATGGCATGCAGTTGAACTCGCTGAGGCCCATCGGGGTGGTGAATGCGGTCTTTTCCTTATCCGCCTCTGCTACAGGAATCTGCCAATACCCACTAGTAAGATCCAAAGTAGAGAAATAATTAGCAGATTTTAACGCAGCTAGTGACTCCTCTATCCTGGGTGGCGGGTATGCATCTTTGTGAGTTATGCGGTTAATTTGCCTGTAGTCTACACACATTCTCATTGTGCCATCCTTTTTCTTTACAATAACTAATGGAGCTGCCTAGGGGCTACAACTGTCTCTTATTACCCCAGCCTCCTTCATCTCTCGCAACATCCCTTTGGTATTTTGGTAGTGTGCTGGCGGTACAGGCCGGTACCTTTCTTTAATGGGTGGATGGTCTCCTGTGGGGATATGGTGTTGAACCCCCTTTACCGGCCCGAAGTCGAGCGGGTGTTTACTGAAGACCCTTTCATACTCTTGGACCACCCGGTATACTCCTTGTTTTTGGTGTTGAGGGGTAGAGTCAGTGCCCACATGCAGCTTCTGACACCAGTCCTCCATCTGTCCCTCAGAGCCATTACCCTCCGCCTGGTTGGATGGAGGTAAGGGTTCCACTGTTTTTATAGCATTTTGATTGACGGTAAATAGCTTGGCTAGGGTGGCATACCGGGGCAAATGGACTTCTTTTTCCCCAATGTTCAGGATGCGGACTGGCACTCTCCCATGGCGGACATCAACCACCCCCCTGGCTGTCAAAATGGTGGGCCTACTGTCAGAGTAGACGGGCTCTACCAGGGCCTGGTAATCTCTACCCCGGAGACCGATTGCTGCCCGGCACCATATCAGCATTTCACTTCTTGGGGGCATGGCAATAGGGAATGGGTCACTCATCCTGACACTGCCAATTTCACCACCAGACAGTTCTACCTGTTGTCTTTTCATCAGGGCTCTGATCTCTCTTTGTAGAACCCGCTGCTGGCTGGAACTGGCAGTCTCCGCAACCTGCTGTAACAAGACAATAATTTCTGAAAGACAATTTTCAATGACATTAGTGCCTAAGGTTATCATAGGATGACTTTCTCGGCGATCAATGTCGACAATAATCAGTCCTTGTGCTGGTAGTTCGACTTTGCCAACCTTTATGGTCACTTCTTTGTACCCCACCTGAGGTACGGGTTGACCATTACTAGCATAAATACTCAAATGTTCGTCTGGACGACGGGTAATGTCCGAATCAGTCCAGTACCGTTTGAAAAGAATGTAGGGGATGCTGGTCACCTGGGACCCAGTGTCCAGCAACGCGCTCATTGGAAAGCCATCCAGCACGATAGGTAGGACTGGTCGTCCTTCCACATATTTGTCTCGCCAGCTTGATGGGCCTGGTGGTCTTACGCCTGGGGGTTGGCCCTCTGCCCCAGGTTTTGCTCGTTTAAATGACAGTACCTTGCATAATATGTCCTGGCTGGTTGCAGCGGCGGCAGATGGGTTGTCCATCCTGGTCGTAGCGGTCGCTGTTCCTCCCTCTGGATGGTGGAATCCTCTTCTGTCGGCGCCACGGGACATTCTCCGGACTGGAAGCCAGCTGGATCTTTCCTTTGGGATACACCTGCAAGGACTGCACAGTTTTGGTTAGCGCAGCTACACTTTTAGTTAACTCTTGGACCTAATGGTGCAGGTCTGCAGATGGGGCATTGTCCAGAGTCTGCGCATCAGCTCCTACAGGCTCCGGGGAAAAGGGTGATAGCTGGGCGCCGGTGAGCTGTAGCGCCACCTGGTGCTGGTTCCCGTAGCACCCGGATGGCCCTGTCCTTAAATTGAGCAAAGTCCAAGTCAGGGTTTTGCAGAGCCATTATGCGCAGCTGGGTTCGGTGGGCGCTGGACAATAAACCCTCAATAAATTGCTCAGTTAACAGTCTGTTTTCATCAGCGCCTCCTGCAGGTTTAAAGCATAGTACACTGTCCTGCGCCCGTTGTTTGCACCCATAAAACTTCATCTTTATCTCTGCCATAGTACGGGTGTCAAAAGTGTCCTTTAGGCGGGCCAGTATCTCTTTTACAGTCCCTTTTTCTCTGGCTGACCAGGATTTTACTTCTCTCTGGGCTGCACCAATCAATTGGCCTATGAGGATGCTCACTTTCTTCTCCTCAGACAGGGGGTATACTTTAAATAAACTGCTTAGTCTCTCCTTGAAGTCACTCAGGGTGTGCGACTCTCTTGAGTACTGGGGCAACCACGCCGCCCCCGGTATATATGGCATGGAGAATGGCATTACCGCGGCAGCGGCCGCGCCGGTGGTTGAAGTTCCCTCCATATCCGGCGTCTTCCTCCCCCCTAGTGAACCGTGGCCTACCTTCCTTCTCTTTTCTTCCATAGGCCGCAGTTCTGTAGGCGATGGTCTCTGTCGAGGACCTGGCGTCGCACGCGTCTGACGTCAGCGTTCGCTGTGGTTCCTTCCAGAACCTGGCGCTGCGTCCATGCGTGGGGCGGGGCTTTGGACTTCGCGCGTTTCCAGCAATCACGCCCCTCTTCTTCCCGCGCGGCGACTCGAAAATGGTGGACAATGGTGGGAAAACGGCGACAAATGGCGGGAAATCTTCACCAAGGTATGCGACACAGTCTGTGAAGGCGCGCAGTACCCGGTGGTAGCGGGCACACAATCCTGCCGACTACGCCAAAGTTGACGCGCCCCCTGGGCCGTGGGGTGCCCGGAGCCGGGCCTGTAGATGCTGGGGGTTGTAGTCACCGTGGCGGTGACCCGGTCCGTGACCCAGGTGGTCAATCTAAGGGTAGTTTATGTATATCTGTTATGTATAGTCCGACTACGCCACCTGTGGAATGCGGTTATTGGGAACCGCCACTGCGGAGCAGTCCGCTGAAGCTGGTGGTATGTGCAGCAAGGTGATGTAACTCCCCACAGGAAGAGTGGAGCTTCGGGGCAGCGTGTATGGATGATGGTGGTGGTAGTGCAAGGTATCAGTAATGACAACACGGAGTCTTTGCAGTGCAGTCCCAGGGTCTTTACTGTTGGCAATTATATGGGCCTCAACAGGAGTACCGGCTAGTGATGAGGGCCTGATCAGTCTGGGAACAATCCTGGAGTCCTCCTGGCCAGGTGAAGTTGTAGGCCTGCCGTTCTGACTATACTCTTTGGCTATCCCGCTTATAGTCGTGTTGTAGCCCACGTCCCTGAGTGTAACGTGTTGCATTCACCCGTATGGCTGGCGACTCGGACCTTGTGTATTCCTCGCTCCTCTGTGGCGGTACGGGTCCTTTCGTGTGGCTGAGCCTCCGGGCTTCTGTTGGGCCAGGAGACCTGCAATCTCCTGCCCTGCGGTATCTGCTGCTGGGTATGCAATCCCCACAGCCTCGGACTCCGGTCCTCTGTGGATACTATTTAGGACAAGCTATCTCCAGCTCCAGTCCCTGGCTCTTTACTCCTTCATGTCCTACTTGACTCCACTCACTCTGAGCTCTAGACTCCGACTTAGACTGACCTAACCCCGCCTCCAGATCCAGTTATATATGGCAGGATCCTCCCCTTTCTGGTCTGGGGCAGGAGGTGTTGCATGTAATATGTTCCTGACCAGGAAACTCCTGTTTTGCTCCCAGACATGGTATTACTACCATTGTGGCAACCAGACCCTCTGGGGTGCCACACATACATATCTAATTAATGCCTACAATTGAACATAAGGTATATAGAAGAGGGTGCTTTCAAAATTACACAACAGCCGAAAGGTGAAAAGGAAGTGCTAAGACCCAAAAGATAAAATTATGACAATCTTTATTGAGTAATTAAATAAAATCCACTAAAATTAAAATTATATAGCAAGGGGGGAAATACAGAGCAGAGTGATACCCATCCCAGGCACAATAATAAATAATGAACAAAATGTGTACAGGAATATCCACAGAATCTATCAGCAGGGAATTATGCTATGGTATGACACCGCCATCTAGTGGGCAACTGAAGAAATGACAAAGCATTGATCAGAGACACAGAAGTGTTGGTAAATACAACATAAATCTAAAATAGTTTGACCACCACTCCTCCTCCTCCTTTGAATCTAATCTATACTGTGATTGTAAATGGGTATCAGTCTCTCTCATAGGGTGCATATACATCTTTGTATTCTTTGTTTGCAGCCTTATTTATGGTAATACAACTTTTACTTCTTTGCATCTTATTCTGAGAGGCATGAGGAGTGGTTACATTTTTATTTTAGATTTATTTTCTACTTATCAACACTTCTGTGTCTCTGATCAATGCTTTGTCATATCTTCAGTTGCCCACTAGAGGGCTCTATTATCCCATAGCATAATTCCCTGCTGATAGATTCTGTGGCTGTACCTGTACACATTTTGTTCATTATTTATTATTGTGCCTGGGATGGGTATCACTCTGCTCTGTATTTTCCCCATTGCTATATAATTTTAATTTTAGTGGATTTTATTTAATTACTAGTGTTGAGCGAACATGCTCGACACTGCTCGGTACTCGCCCGAGCATCACGCTACTCTGGATGTTCGGCGAGCACCGAGCATTTCCGGGTTACTCGGGCGGGAGCTCGGGTCTCCGCCCTGCATGTTTGGTGCTCTTTACAGAGCCAATGAACATGCAGGGATTGCCAGCCAGTCACTGTAATGCCGCAGCCATGTTGTTTGTGGGCATTACAGTGATTGGCTGGCCGCACAGCGTCACCTCCCAGACGATCAGCCCGTCATGATTGGTGTGTGTGGGTGTCTGTGCGTGTGTCTGCGAGTGTGTGCGGGGTGTCTGTGCGTGTGTCTGTGCGTGTGTCTGCGAGTGTGTGCGGGGTGTCTGTGCGATGTCTGCGGGTGTGTGCGGTGTCTGTGCGATGTGTGCGGGTGTCTGTGCGATGTCTGCGGTGTCTGCGAGTGTGTGTGCGCGGTGTCTGTGCGTGTGTCTGCGTGATGTTTGCGGGTGTGTGTGGTGTCTGTGCGATGTCTGCGAGTGTGTGCGGTGTCTGTGCGATGTCTGCGGTGTCTGTGCGATGTCTGCGAGTGTGTGCGGTGTCTGTGCGATGTCTGCGGGTGTGTGCGTGCAGGCAGACATAGGCCGATGTGACACTACTACTCCCATCGGCCTATGTCTGTCCCCGGTCCACTCGTGCCAGCAGGATCAGCTCGATGGGAGCAGTAGTTCCCATCAGCCTGATCCTGCTATTTAAATTGCCCTACTGTGTCCCCAATAAATTTTAAATACATGTCATTGGTGGCCAGTGGTTGCCTACAATAAATTAGTTCATACATTACCTGTCCCCGCCGATCGCCACCTAAAATAAAGTAAAAAATAAAAAACTACACCTATACTCACCTAGACACCTAATTCCCCGAAGCCATCGATCTCCTGTAATAAAATATAAAATAATAAACCACAACCTTATCCTTACCCCTCCGTAGTAGTCCACGAGTGTCCCACGATGATCTCCAGTTTAGAGCAGCCACATAAAATGTGACCGCTCTGAACCGCTGCCGCCGCTAGAATGATGGGGCCGTAAAGCAGCCCCGTCATTGCATAAGCGGGTTCGCCGGAGTTCAGGCAGCGCTGCTCCGGTTAGCTCCTTTATGGCCCTGCTGTATCGTGAGAAATTCCCATGGTACAGCAGTGCCGTAAAGGAGGTCTCCGGAGCTGCGCTGCCTGAATGCACTCCGGTGACCTCAGTCAGTGGCTCCCGCTGCCGGGAGCGGACGTGTTCCCGGCAGTGTGAACTTACAGCAGCCATGCACAGCTGTCACCATCTCCAGATGTGACAGCTGTGCATGGGAGATCAGTGCAGGAACGTGGAAAGGTAACTATTTTTTTTTAGTAAACTAAGAATTAAATAAAATTGTGTGTTTTATTTCAAATAAATTATTTTTTTTCTGGGTGTAGTGTGTTTTTTCTTTTTAACACTTTGTAGGTTAGTAATGGGGGTGTCTTATAGACGCCCATCATTACTAACCTGGGCTTCATGGCAGCTGGCGCTGACATGAACCCCAACCCTATTACCCCCTGCCACCGCACCAGGGCAGCGTGGAAGAGCGAGGCTAAGTGCCAGAGTTGGCGCATCCTATGGATGCGCCATTTCTGGAGCGGCTGACGGCTGGTGTTTCTAGCCTGGGAGGGGGCCAATATTCATGGCACCCTTCCTGGGCTATTAATATCAGCCCCCAGCTGTCTGCCTAGCCTTTGCTAGCTATTAAATAGGGGGTACCCCACGTCATTTTTTTTGGGGGGTCCCCCATTTTAATAGCTAGTAAAGGCTAGGTATTCAGCTGGGGGCTGATATTAGTAGTCTGGGAAGCTCCGTGGGTATTACCCACTTCCCAGGCTTCAAACATCTGCCCCAGCCGTCTGCTTAACCTCCGCTAGAGCCTAAAATTATGGGGGATCCCACGCCAATTTTTTTTTAAATAAATCCTTTATTTTAACACTAAATGACATTTGAGGAGTTAATAAAGATGCAGTCCCTAAATTATTATTTATTTTTTTAATTAATTTTTCCCAAAAATTTTGACGTGGGCTTTGCCATATTTTTGTATGCCAGCCAGGTACAGCATCCAGCTTCTATGAGCGCGCCATTTTCCGGGGTGGCTGAGGACTGCAATTTGCACCGGGGGGGGGGCAGAAAGCTTGGGCCTCCCCGTGCTGCAGATTCCATCCCCCAGCTGCCTAGTTGTACCTGGCTGGACACACAAATAGGGAGAAGCCCCACGTATTTTTTTTTTTAATTATTTCATGAAATTCATGAAATAATAAAGAAAAAAAGGGCTTCCCTATATTGTTGTGTCCGGCCAGGTACAAATAGGCAGCTGGTGGTTGGGCGCAGCCCGTTCCTGCCTGCTGTACCTGGCTGGACACAAATATAGTGCGAAGCCCCACGTCAATTTTTTTTTTAATTATTTCAGGAAATTCATGAAATAATTAAAAAAAAATTGATGTGGGGCTTCGCCCTATATTTATGTCCAGCCAGGTACAGCAGGCAGGAACGGGCTGCGCCCAACCACCAGCTGCCTATTTGTACCTGGTTGGACACAACAATATAGGGAAGCCCTTTTTTCCTTAATTATTTCATGAATTTCATGAAATAATTTAAAAAAAAAATATGTGGGGCTTCGCCCTATTTTTGTGTCCAGCCAGGTACAACTAGGCAGCTGGGGGCTGGAATCCGCAGCGCAGGGAGGCCCAAGCTTTCTGGGCCCCACCCGCTGCAAATTGCAGTCCGCAGCCACCCCGGAAAATGGCGCGTTCATAGAAGCGCCATCTTCTGGCGCTGTACCCAACTCATCCAGGGCCCTGGTGCGGTGGCTCACTGGGTAATAAAGGGGTTAAGGCCAGCTTGGCATTATCAGCTGGCCCTAAGCCCGAAATTCATGGGGTCACGCCAATATTAGACATGACCACCATGAATTTCTAGTAAAGTATTTAAAAAAAACACAACACCCAGAAAAAAGTCCTTTAATTGAAATAAACACACAATTCTTTATTGTTCTAAATTAAACTATACTTACCATCACGCCCATTCCAGCTGAAGCCAACGATCTCCTGCAATAAAAGAAAAATAATAAAGCAACCTCATCCTTACCTTTCCATGGTTCCCAGGACAGCTTCAGCTCTGCTACATCGAGATGACAGGCTGGACCGCAGCAGAACGCTGCCATCCAGCCTGTCATCCCGCAGACACTGAGAAGCGCAGGCATGCTTGCGCTCCTCAGTGTCTCTCTGTGACGGCATCCAGATGAGCCGAGTTCATGTCCAATGAACTCAGCTCACCTCATGCACGTCACTGACAGCGTGGGAGAATTCTCCTGCACTCAGCGCTTCAGCGTGAGAATTTTCCCACGCTGTCAGTGACGTGAATGAGGTGAGGTCATGTCCAATGAACTCAGCTCACCTCATGCACGTCACTGACAGCGTGGGAAAATTCTCACGCTGAAGCGCTGAGTGCAGGAGAATTCTCCCACGCTGTCAGTGACGTGCATGAGGTGAGCTGAGTTCATTGGACATGAACTCGGCTCATCTGGATGCCGTCACAGAGAGACACTGAGGAGCACAAGCATGCCTGCGCTTCTCAGTGTCTGCGGGATGACAGGCTGGATGGCAGCGTTCTGCTGCGGTCCAGCCTGTCATCTCGATGTAGCAGAGCTGAAGCTGTCCTGGGAACCATGGAAAGGTAAGGATGAGGTTGCTTTATTATTTTTTTTTTATTGCAGGAGATCGTTGGCTTCAGCTGGAATGGGCGTGATGGTAAGTAGAGTTTAACTTAGAACAATAAAGAATTGTGTGTTTATTTCAATTAAAGGACTTTATTCTGGGTGTTTGTGTTTGTTTTTTTTAACTTTGACTATGGGGTTAGTAATGGGGGTGTCTTATAGACGCCTCTCCATTACTAACCTGGGCTTGATGTCAGCTGGCATTATAAGCTGACATCAACCCCAACCCTATTACCCCACTGCCACCGCTACAGGGCAGTGGGAAGAGCGAGGCTAAGTGCCAGAATTGGCGCTTCCTATGGATGCGCCATTTCTGGGGCGGCTGACGGCTGGTGTTTCTAGCCTGGGAGGGGGCCAATATTCATGGCACCCTTCCTGGGCTATTAATATCAGCCCCCAGCTGTCTGCCTACCCTTTGCTAGCTATTAAATTAGGGGGGACCCCACGTCATTTTTTTGAGGGGGTCCCCCATTTTAATAGCTAGTAAAGGCTAGGTATTCAGCTGGGGGCTGATATTAGTAGCCTGGGAAGCTCCGTGGGTATTACCCCCTTCCCAGGCTTCAAACATCTGCCCCAGCTGTCTGCTTAACCTCCGCTAGAGACTAAAATTAAGGGGAACCCCACGCCAATTTTTTTTTTAAATAAATCCTTTATTTTAACACTAAATGACAAGTACAGTAATCAACACTGTCACTGTACTTATTATATATGTGACTGACATGTTTCTATCTATCTAATCTATTTATGATTCTCTATTCCTTCTATTCTAAATTGTCGGGTACAGATGCTGAATTGCCGGCCGACTTTTTTTAAAGAGACGGTGCATGAAAACACTATTATATTTTTAAATAAATCCTTTACACTAAATGACAAGTACAGTAAGCAACACTGTCACTGTACTTCATATATATGTGACTGACATGTTTCTATCTATCTAATCTATGTGTGAAGCTCTATTCTGTCTGTTAGAAATTGTCGGGTACCGCAGCTGAATTGCCGGCCGGCTTTTTTAAAGAGACAGTGCATGAAAACACAATTATTTTTTTAAATAAATCCTTTACACTAAATGACAAGTACAGTAAGCAACACTGTCACTGTACTTCATATATATGTGACTGACATGTTTCTATCTATCTAATCTATGTGTGAAGCTCTATTCTTTCTGTTGTAAATTGTCGGGTACCGGTGTATGCCGCTGATGAATTGCCGGCTTTTCGCGTAATACATTCTACATTATTCTTAGTTGTTTTACTTCATGTAGAATTAACCTACAAGGAAAGAAAGGGTTTATTTTCATTCCGATATTGGTGTCCCATTGACTTGCATTGGTTTCCGGTATCGGAATCGGCGATATCCGATACTTTTTGGGTATCGGTCCGATCCAATCTGATACGATATTTCCTGATATCGGAAGGTATCGCTCAACACTATCCTTAACATATTTCACAGGAAAGCACTTTCACTTTTGTTTTTGAACGTTTTATTTTGAGCCTGTAAAAGTGGCTTAATACCTCTGACCACGTTGTTGACAGCAGTGACCTGGGGGTCAGAAATGCTTCCTGGGGCGATCCCCATGCTGTCCCCATGTCATTTGAGCACTGTCACTATCGTTTTGGGCACTTGTTAGGCTTTTAAAAGACTGCCGGGGGAGCCGCCGCAAAAATGCTCGGGTCTCCCATAGACTAACATTGGGCTCGTTGCTCGGGTCGAGCACCCGAGTATCAGGGCGAGCTCGGCCCGAGCTTCGAGCACCCGAGCATTTTAGTGCTCGCTCAACACTATTAATTACTTAATGAAGATTGTCAGACTTTTACCCTTTGGGTCTATGCACTTCCTTTCCACCTTTTGGCTATCAGACATATCTATTATACATGCATGATCCTTTCTCGACAATAAACTATATAGTATATTGATGCATGTTATTATAAAAAAAATAGTAAGAAAACAGCACAGTGACAAAAATAAGCGTCAGTCCCAGAGAGAGCTGTCCATCAGTAACACCACTAGAGAAGCAGGGGGCGCTGGGTAACATGTAGTGATAGAACAGGGCTTCATTGGCCCATAGCAATATACTGCGGTGTATACAGATGCGCACACAACACGGATCCGTAGCACGTCTCCCACACACTGACACTATGCAGTCACCCATCCACTGCAGCAGCTCAGCACAATGCCCGCCTCCTCGCACTCACATGACTGGTCACATGACCATGACATCACCGAAGGTCCTTCAGCTCGCTGGTGTCAGCTCTGTGCCCTTCTAACCTCCGGAGGCGGGAGAGCACGAGGTCAGTACATCACCGGGAGCGGATTTACCGGGGAATCCACTCAGCGATCGGCCTGGGCGGGTACAGGGGCCGGTACTGTGGCACATGGAGATGTGTGTTGCAGCAGGTTGGAGATTTACCCTGTTATCCACATAATGTCTGTGTGTGTGAGAAACACAGGAGCGGATTCATCAATACACCTGACAATGAGCCACCAGATGGAGCCCTTGAGCCAGTGCAGTTCATTCATTAAAGGGGTTGTCCAGGCTTGGGGCTCCTTCTGTGACTACTTGTGGATTCTCTGGTGCTGGGCGCGTATCCGCAAGTATGTGATTGGCATATAAGTGATCACATGCCGATTACACGGGCGCCGGCTCACTCAATGCAAGCGTATTTAGTAAGGCCGGACACGGCTAGGGGAATGTGGCTGAAAGTATGAGAATTACGTACTTAAAGGGGTTTTCCCACAAACAAAAGTTCATTTTAAAAACTGGCGGTGTCTGACCGTGTACGGAACATACCACATCTCCTGGGCAGGGGAGGAAGCAAAAGACAATACAGACATTACAGCAGGGGATCGCAGAGGAGTCATTTTGTGAGGTAAAATATTTCACTGCCTGTTTTTAAACCACGTTTTACCTCACAAAATGACTCCTCTGTGATCCCCTGCTGTAATGTCTGTATTGTCTTTTGCTTCCTCCCCTGCCCAGGAGATGTGGTATGTTCCGTACACGGTCAGACACCGCCAGTTTTTAAAATGAACTTTTTTTTAATGGGAAAACCCCTTTAAGCCCAGATGACATCATCGGAGAATCGTGACAGGGCGCCATGAGGAGTCACAAGTCTACAGTTACATAGAGCCTGGACAAGCCCTTTAAGTCTGACAACTTTTAGATTAAGAAGATTATCAGAAAACAACTCCTCAGCAGAGAACATACCTGACGATGGCTCGGCCTTGATTCTCTGACAATTTCCCTAATTGGAAAGTTGTCAGAATTAATAATAAATGAGTTACACAAAAGCTTAGATATTAAAGGGAACCTGTCAGCCCATTGATGCTGCCCAAACTACAGGCAGCATGCATAAGAGACTGGATACACAGATGCAGCCAGGTATATTTTTCTCTGAAATGCCGCAGTGTTTCAGAAAAAACACAGGGCCCGAATCATCAGAGCGTTTACTTCAGAATTCCGGTGTAAAAGCTTTGAAAAGGTGAAAAATGTAGTCGCAACTCAGAGTTGCACCAAAAGTTTTCTACTTTTGGCATTTTCACACAAGTTTTTCGGCTGAGTGGGGGTGTGATACCACAGCTCGTTTAATTCATGACTGGAGTGAGATTTATGGCGTGTGGCACAGAGGCGCACTTCATCAGATGCTCCAGATTCATTAAGCGTGCACTTCTTCATGGATCAGGAGTGTCTGACTCCAGCACATCCATTCATTAAGACCGGCGTGAACAACACTGGTCTTGATGAATTGGCCTCGTGGTTTGAAGAGCCAGCTGGGATCAATAGGGTGAAATCTGACTACGCCGGTATGGCCCCCAGTTGGGTACTGTAGGGAGAGAAAAGTCTGGCACCGGTCGGTGTCCCCCAGCAGCGCTGCAGGTGATGACGACAGGTCTCTTCCGTAGCAACGCAATCACCTTCAGCAGCGCTGGGAAGAGCCGGCCAGAGACGGAGCTAGACTAGTCTCATCTCTCCCTATGAAGACAAAATGGATTTTTAAAGTATATTATCTCTAAAACGCCAGAGCATTTCAGAGAAGAATATACCTGACTGCTATCGTGCAGTAAAGCCAGGATCTAGTTCATGCTGCCTGTGTTACAGGCAGCATAAATCAGATGAACGGTTTCCTTTAAAGGGCTCATATAAGTTCTGAAAAACAAGAAATAAAACAAACTAACTCCAGAAATAAGCAATAATTGCAAAAACAGGGCGGGAGGACTACTGGAGCATCAGTGTTGGATCTGTCATGGGATTGGTGTTTATCTTTTTGTTTTACATTATATTTTTCTGTTTAATTTTTTTTCTAGAAGTATGATAACCCCATTTAAGAGGTTAACAGCCCCATCAATTAAACAAGTTTAAAAGTTATCCCCTATCTGAAGAGCCCCGACTGAGTGGAGCGGAGGTCAATCATGTGCTCTAACGCTTCTTTCATTTTTGAAGGAATCGCCAGAGATTGCCAAGCGCTGTGCTCGGCTGATCTTCGGGAACCCCTATTATAATGAATGGAGAGGCAAAGTGCATGATCGCCCTTAGCTCCATTCAGCTGGGGCTCTTCAAATCCCCGGTTCTTGGGATCAGTGGGGCCACGCTGATAGGACCCCAGTGATGGAAAAGTTATCCTCTGTCGTTTGAATAGGCAATAACTTTCATACTTGAGAACATTTCTTTAAAGGGGTTGTCCGTTCTAAATTGATAAGTCTGCAGTCACACAGAGTGACTGCGCTTTTATCCGTTTGGACCAGACAACTCCTTTAGGGGTTTTAAAGAGACCATGTCCCCTTTATAGTATACATTGCTCTTTTCTCAAGTGCATAGATTAAAGCTCTAGTTCTGAGCTTCCAGCCGCTGCTAATGATGGACCATTGTAGCGAATGAAGTAGACACCATGTATACAGGAGCGGCAGCTGATCCGCAAGGGTGCCAACTCAGCACCCATCCAATCTAATATCCTCATGCCATCAGTTTTAATACCTAGATAGTCCTTTTAACTCCTCAATTAAATGTTCTGCATGATAACACTGATATCATCTTCTCTGTAGGATGCTGCGGCATATACAACGTATTTGTCCTTTCCTCAGTGAGGCGGTTTTACACCCAGCCAGCGCAACACCAAAGGACTACACAAATGGAATAAGATGTCTGATCCATAAAAGAGGCATATTCACATCTCCTACATTACAGAAATCCCAGCCATCGGGCTCCTCAAAGGCTCCAATATCATTACGGACAAGGCTGCTTGTTAGCTGCATTATTGGCGGTGGCGCAGTGGGAATCTGGCAATATCTGCGGTGGGAAAAACAGAAGAAGAAGAAGCTGGATCGCATTCAACAGCTTCGTACCTTAACAGTCGGTCAGGGAGACTTCAGTCTTACTGATCATAAAGGCGAGCCTTGCTGTAAAAAAGACTTAAGAGGTAATTGGGTGTTAATGTACTTTGGCTTCACCCATTGTCCTGATATTTGTCCGGATGAACTGCAAAAGCTGAGTTCTGCAGTGTCCGTGCTGGACAAGGACAACACTCTGCCCCCTGTGCTGCCCGTCTTCATTTCAGTGGACCCAGAGCGTGATAACGTCGCAGCACTAGCAAAGTATGTTAGTGAATTCCATCCACGTCTCAAGGGGCTGACTGGCAACCAGGAGCAGATCAAGGCGGTAGCCCAAGCCTATCGTGTGTACTACAGCGCAGGGCCCCGTGATGAGGATAACGATTACATTATTGATCACACCATCCTCATATATTTACTTAACCCTGACGGACTCTTCACAGATTACTATAGCCGGAGCAAAAATGACCAGGAAATAGCGGAAAGTGTAAAACAACATATGAAGACTTACAAGTCAATATTCAGCTGACCGTGATCATAAGTTCTGTCTCTGAAGTATACCCTTTCTCTAATTCTGATTGGTCAAAAAAAATTTGGGGGAGATTTTCAGTTATGGTCTATGTTCACCCCCTTTAGATTTTTTTTTTTTTTTTTTTTTTTTTTTTTTTTTTTTACAGTTTAAAATAACTGCACTTTTTTGTACTCTGAAATCATACCATAAATCATACTATGCTTCTGGATGAAAAATGGCAATAAATGACATGATTGAGGCTGTCAGTGCATGTTTTCGCTACATGGAAGGGCTTAGGCACACAACTATATGTCTTCATGAATAAAAACATGATCGCATGTGACACTTTCAGAGCAGTGATCTGGCTGCAAAAAAAATCACCCAAAACACAGATGGGTATCATTAAACTGCGCAGGATCTTTATTGAAGAATATGGAGACCACGTCACATGTGACTTATCACCAATTTTCTGAGAGTTGGGTTTGTGCAAAGGTAGCAACAAATGTGCTGCACATAATTGCACCCTAAAATATGCTTAAAGAGGATTTCCCACTAACAAAGTACAATTTAATCTCTATTTCTTGGAATAAAAATAAACTTCACAATTGGATGTGTTTAAATAAATTAGATGTGATGTCGCTATGCGATAGTGTTCTTATGTCAAATTTTAGCCTTACCCCTATACTTACAGGGGTTTTCCCACGAACAAAAGTTCATTTTTATCAGTAGATCTTGTAATAATAATAAGTTCCACAATTGGATGTGTTTAAATAAAATGTTCTTGTGCTGAGATAATCTTAAAAATGTGCCCCTTCTGTGTACTGTGCAATGTCTGTGTCTGACCGTGCTGGACATGGTCTGCTCATACCACATCTCCTGGGCAGGCGAGGAAGCAAAGAGAGGATACAGACAGGACAGCAGGGGATCACAGCTGATTCTTTCTTTGAAGTAAAACATTTTTTTAAAAAACAGGCGGAGAAATGTTTTATCTCACAAAAAGAATAAGCTGTGATCCCCTGCTGTAATGTCCGTATACCACTGAGCTGTGGTATGATCAGACCATGTTCCTGCATGGTCAGACACAGCCATTACACAGTACACAGCAGGGGCACATTTATAAGATTATCTCAGCACAGGAACATTTTATTTAAACCCATCCAATTGTGAAACTTATCATTATTCCAAGATTTATTGATTAAAATAAATTTTTGTTTGTGGGAAAACCCCTTTAATAGTGAGCTTAAAGGATTGCGACAGCTATTAGTACACCATCTTAGGCCTCATTCAGATTACAGTGTTTCCTGTATGTGTTGCCCTTTTTTTTCATAGATACAATACAAAACCATTATAAGCCATGGTGCTGTTCATTCGTCCTTGTTTTTCTCGGACAGTGTGCGTCCGTGCAAAGCACACAGATAATTTTTTTTCCGGCAAAACGGATGAAAAGGGCCAATACAAGTCTATAGGTCCGTGAAAAACATATACAGCACACAGATGTCAATCGGATGGCATCCGTGTGCTGTCCGTGTTTAACACTGCAAAGTATATGAGAAGCTTTATCATTTTATTTTTTTATCAATCTGTGAAATACATTGTTGACACAGGTATTTTTTTTTCCACTTACGTGTTTAAACACAGACGTGTGAATAAGGCCTTTTACTATATGGATGTCAGAAGGTAGACTCACTTAGAAGCTAGAAGAGGGAATCAATTTAGTGAGTCTATGTAGTGGTACATTTCCCCTGGTGCAGAAAAAACTGAGCACATTATCAATTTCACTAAAACATGCGTGCACATCCATATTTGTTCCAAATTTCAATCTTTATTGACTAACAGAAAAGCAAAGTAGGATTAAAAATTATTAAAACAACACAAAGTATTATTATTTACAAGCCCCAACCCCCCCAAAAAATAGTGGTCAAAGGGGCTATCCACAGCTAAATATCCTATGTAGCAGAAAAGAATATATACCATTCAGCGGATCTCAAATAAATAACAGCTTGACACGAAAAGGCTATGTGCCCACGATGCAGAAATGCTACATATTTTTTCCGCTTCTCCCTGGCCGGAAAAACGCATGCGTTTTTTACATGCGTTTTTCCCGGTAGGTAGTAGCGTTTGTCAAGCGTCTTTGCATGCATTTCTGCATGCGGGTTATCAAGCGATTTTAGCATCACTTGGAAAAGTGCTTGACAACTTGTTCACACAATATAAATCCATGCAACCGGCATGGATTTATAGTAGTGTGACCAAGTTAGTTAAAAAAAAAGAATAAAATGGTAAAAAATAAAGTTTATACTCACCTTCCGGTGTCCTTCTGGTGTTCTCTCTGCCGCGTCCGCTGTGTTGGGCGGCTCGCGGTGGAGTGAAGGACCTGCGGTGACGTCATTGAGCCATGTGATGGGTCACATGACTCAGTGACGTCATGGCAAGTCCTTCACAACAGCGGGAGCATTGAAATAGACCGGACGGAGCAGACAAAACACCGGGAGGACATCAGAAGGTGAGTATAAACTTTATTTTTTATTTTAAATTCTTTATTTTACAGTTTCTATGGTACCCAGGTCTGGATGAGAGTCTCCTCTCCTCCAGACTTGGGTACCATCCGCACATAGAAACGCATAATATCCGTGTGTACAAATGTACTGACACGGATTATATGCGTTTCAATGCAAGTCAAAGGCGGCGATTACGCTGCGTGTCAGCAAAATTAATGGACATGCTGCGGATTTTTTAGCGCAGCATGGGCATTGACATTGCGGCTTGTCATTGGGGACCATGGGTGGCGGATTACCAAGCGTTTCCCAAGCGTTTACGCTGCGCAAATTCTGCAGCATATACGCTTGTAAAACGCTACGTGGGCACATACCCAAATAGTAGATCATGTAATTCAGTATCAAAGCATAGCATTAGACATGCCCAAAAAGAAAGTATAAGCCTATACATTACATCCCCATCGATGTTGCCACTGCTACAGTTTCAATCAGGAGTCTATATTGGAATTGCAAATTTGTTGCAGAAATTTGATTTAAAATTTTCACAACAAATGTGCTGCACATAATTGCACCCTAAAATATGCTTAAAGAGGATTTCCCACTAACAAAGTACATTTTAATCTCTAGGTCTTGGAATAAAAATAAATTTCACAATTGGATGTGTTTAAATAAAATGTTCCTGTGCTGTGATAATCTTATACATGTGCAGGAACATGGTCTGATCTGCTTCTTTTTGTGAGGTAAAACCTTTTACTGCCTGTTTTTAAGCAATGCTTCACCTCACAGAAAGAATCAACAGCTCTGATGCCATGCCGTCCTGGCTGTATAATCTCTTTTGCGTCCTCCCCTAGTTTTAAACTATTTTCCCTGGCAGGTATGTTCTGTCATATGGCTGCAGCCGTCAGTATTTCATTAGCGCTGATTTCCTCTCTGAAGGAGTATTGATCAGTGGCGCTGATTATGTCATGTGACCATTGAGGTGGTGGGGGGCACAGCGCTGTGATGGTAAGTATGCAGTTTTTTATGTTATGATGGACATTGAACCTTTTAAGAAGGGGTTAGTTATATAGCATTGGACTACCTTTTAAGTATCAGTGTGTCACATACTTCACAACCTTAAAGAGTAGCTAAACTTTGAAAGAAGTTTTTATATGTAATAGGCCCTTTAATTCTGTGGAGGTCCAGGTCCTGAGATGGACACTGGTCTCTCAAAAGACCTCTTGAGCAGTGTTCCCACGATTTTCTGCAGCAATTAGGTTATTTGCATTTTTCATTGAGTTTTTGATTCTGCGGTTTTTGGTTTGTCATGTTCTAAAGCTGCTGTGTGACTGGCGCCCTATACAAGCCTTATCCTTGTGCATTTCTATTACTGGACAATCACCCCCTCCATGAATGGTAGGGTGTGAGTGGTTGTTTCATCAGTATTTTGCATCTGTGCTGCTTGCACCTTTTATCAAGGGAGTCTGCTGCATACTGTAGAGCATTAGTATTGTGACCGGAGTTGATAAATGCGGCTGCCTTTTCTGTCAATTTGTAGTCGTTCTTTTATTTAATAGTTGCCATTTACATTTATGATGCTTGCACTTTCACTGCAATTTTATTATTATCGCTAATAAGTAGTTGTAGGAATTTTATATTTCAGGGACTGACTGCTGCGGTTAGCTTAAGGAAGGAAAAAATCCAAGTCGATATTGAATATATTGGCAGGGTAGCCTCGAGACATTTCTTCAGTTCACCAGCTTATACACAGCTGTTCCTGTTCACATCTCTTATAAATTTATCGGCTACAACACAAAAACCACTGAAGGTGAAGAGATTTCATGACAATTAGGCAGCAAGTCATCAATCAGTTCTTCACATCAATGTCTTGGAGCCAGAAAAAAAGGGCAAGCATTTTTTTATAGTCAAATTGTGATGGCTAAATGACCAAGTAAGAGCTTCTCCAAACTCTGGTGAAGTTTTCCAGGTATGCAGTGTTTATGACCTACCGAAAAAAAAGTACCTCCATTGAATTGGCTTCTCCTCCCTATACAAAGTGATCACATGACTACTTTGTACAGAGGAGGAAGCGTCGGCAGCAATTCCTATTACTGTGTACACAGTGCTTCTTTAGTGATCTGTATACAGTGAAAGAAAGGGCACAGGTCTATCCATCCATAAAGTATCTGTGCGTTCTCCATGGGGAACCCGGCTATCTCTGACAATGGGGCCTCACCACTTCTGTAGCCAAATGATCGCATGTAGCTGGGCTCCTATGCAGTGACGTTTTACAATGTCACTGCAATGTAGGAGCGGGACCACCAGGACATTTAGTTATGTTGTGTGGTTGGACCACAAGCGTGAGTAGTAATGGTCTTTAACGGCATAATGCACCCAACCCCAACACAAAAATTGTTCAGAAATGGTTTGAGGAACATGACAAAGTTCAAGGTGATGATTTGCCTCCAAATTCCCCAGATCTCAATGTAATTGTGAAATACACAAGAAAAGCAAGGCCACATTTACAGACTTGTAAAGTGATTTTTGGTACTCATCGTAAAATCCTTTTCTTGCAGTCTTCATTGGGGGACACAGGAAACCATGGGTGTATGTTTGTGTATGTGGCCACAATCAGGAGCTTCTGCGTGTTTATACAGAATTAAACACGCAGCATCTAGATGTTAAAGCATAGTTGATGGGATCTCTAGAAATCCAATGTCCACTATGTGTGCATCAGTGGCTGCGGATCACCCGTTGACACTGACACGCCGCACACCTTTCAGGACCGCAGCATGTCAAATTCTCTTGCAAAGTCGCTAGTCTCCGCAAAAAGAAATTTGACCACTAGAATGTATTGAATGCGATAAATCCGCATGGTTCAGTGAACATATGTGGATTTACCTGCGTTCAATAGAATGCAACGTTTTGGATGCATAAAAAATATGCGTCCATAGCACTGCTACGCCAAGATCGTGGGCACAGCGCCTAATTTAAAAAAAAAAATGGTGTGGGCTCCCGCGTCAGTTTTATAACTAGCAGAGGGAAAGCCGATCGCTGCTGGCTGATATTAGTAGCTGGGGAAGGGGCCATTAGCCAACAATGTTCCCTGGCTATTAATATCGGCCACAGCTGTCTGTTTAGCCTTTACTGGCTAGATTACAGGGAGACTCCATTAAAAATTGATGAGGGATCACCCTATAAAATCGAACCAGAAAAGGCTAAACAGACAGCTGCGGGCTGATATTAATAGCCAGGGAAGGAGCCACGGATACTAGCCCCCTCGGCAGCTATTAATATTACCCCTCAGCAGTCCCAGAAATCAGCTGATCGCTCACGTGACCGCAGGTCCTGGCAGCACAGTACACTGCTGGGAGCGAGCACGCTCCCAGCAGTATACAACCCCTGGCAAAAATTATGGAATCACTGGGCTTGGAGGATGTTCATTCAGTTGTTTAATGTAGTTGAAAAAAAGCAGATCACAGACATGGCACAAAACTAAAGTCATTTCAAATGGCAACTTTAAAGCTTCAAGAAAAAAAATGTGGTACTCAGTAAGGGTAATTTTTTTCAGACCAAGCAGAGGGAAAAAATTATGGAATCACTCAATTCTGAGGAAAAAATTATGGAATCATGAAAAACAAACACACAAAAGAACACTCCAAAACATCACTAGTATTTTGTTGCACCACCTCTGGCTTTAATAACAGCTTGCAGTCTCTGAGCCATGAACTTAATGAGTGACAAACGGTACTCTTCCTCAATCTGGCTCCAACTTTCTCTGATTGCTGTTGCCAAATCAGCTTTGCAGGTTGGAGCCTTATCATGGACCATTTTCTTCAACTTCCACCAAAGAATTTCAATTGGAATGAGATGTGTCTTCTTTCAAGGAATGTTTTCACAGTTTTTGTTCTATGGCAGGATGCATTATCATCTTGAAAAATGATGTCATCATCCCCAAACATCCTCTCAATTGATGGGATAAGAAAACTGTCCAAAATATCAATGTAAACTTGGGCATTTATTGAAGATGTAATGACAGCCATCTCCTCAGTGCTTTTACCTGACATGCAGCCCCATATCATCAATGACTGTGGAGATTTGAATGTTCTCTTCATGCAGTCATCTTTATAAATCTCATTGGAACGGCACCAAACAAAAGTTCCAGCATCATCACCTTGCCCAATGCAGATTCGCGATTTATCACTGAATATGACTTTCATCCAGTCATCCACAATTGCTTATCCTTAGCCCATTGTAACCTTGTTTTTTGCTGTTTAGGTGTTAATGATGGCTTTTGTTTAGCTTTTCTGTATGTAAATCCCATTTCCTTTAGGCGGTTTCTTACAGTTCGGTCACAGACATTGACTCCAGTTTCCTCCCATTCATTCCTCATTTGTTTTGTTGTGTATTTCCTGTTTTGGAGACATATTGCTTTAAGTTTCCGGTCTTGACGCTTTGATGTCTTGGTCTACCAGTATGTTTGCCTTTTAACAACCTTCCCATGTTGTTTGTATTTGGTCCAGATTTTAGACACAGCTGAGTGTGAACAACCAACATCTTTTGCAACATTGTGTGATGATTTGGCTTCTTTTAAGAGTTGATAATCCTCTCCTTTGTTTCAACTGACATCTCTCCTGTTGGAGCCATGATTCATGTCAGTCCACTTGGTGCAACAGCTCTCCAGGGTGTGATCACTCCTTTTTAGATGCAGACTAACAAGCAGATCTAATTTGATGCAGGTGTCAGTTTAGGAAATGAAAATTTACAGGGTGATTCCATAATTTTTTTCCTCAGAATTAAGTGATTCCATAATTTTTTTCCCTCTGCTTGGTCTGAAAAAAATCACCTTTACTGAGTACCACATTTTTTTTTCTTGATTTCTTTTAGTGTTTCTTAAAGCCCTAAAGTTGCCATTTGAAATGAGTTTAGTTTTGTGCCATGTCTGTGATCTGCTTTTTTTCAACAACATTAAACAACTGAATGAACATCCTCAGAGCCTTGTGATTCCATTTTTGCCAGGGGTTGTACCACCGGCCGCAGGGGACCAGGAGGACACTGGGGGCCGCCGGACAGGTGAGTATATGGAATTTTTTACTTTTTTATTTTATTTTTTACTGCCAGTGGTTCCCAGCTCTACTGAGAACTACTGCTCCCCTAAGCAGCACTGCTCTCGCTGTTATCAGTGGGAGCGGCAGTCAAATGAGGAGTTGTAGTCCTCCTCTGCCAACCGGGTACCACCCGCAGCGCGTTTCCGGAGCGTTTCCCGCCCATTGGATTTAATTGAAATGTAGCAAATCCACAAGTATAAATATTATACTTGCGGATTTGCTGTATTTCAATTAAAATCAATGGGCGGGAAACGCTGGGCGTAATGGTCATGCTGCGTTTTTTTCCGCAATGGTAATCCTGAGTGGAAATTTCAGCATCATGTGCATAGCACATCAGGATTACCATCGCTATAGCTGGCAGACGTATTAAAAAGCGTTTTCTAAGCATTTCCGCAGTGGAAAAACCGCCGCAAACACGCATCAAAAACGCTTTGTGTGCGCATAGCCTCAGGGGTTTATGGAGTCCATGCTTTGACAAGTCAGAGCTGTTTTTGGAGACAAGAGGGGACCCACACAATGTGAGGTAGATGTTTTTTATGGTTTATGTTCAACCTATGTATGTTGCTGTTGAACTAGAAAGGAAGAAATGCTCCCTGTCAGGGTTTCACAAGGGCGACACCGGGGAGATCACACAATATCTCACCGTGCTGTCACTTTGTCAGAATCTCGTCAGGGATTCGCAAGCACACAATCCTGACTACTCACTACACAGCTTTCGGCAAGCGAGCAGAAAGCGTATTGCGTCACACCTCTGGATTCCAATGCATGGAATGTGCATACGCCCCTTACGGTTACCGCCAGCTTCATGATAGCCCAATAATTATTTGCTGCCACCACTGGCCAGATTTGAAATATAATACAGGCCTGGCCAGACGCCTGCATTCTGGTAGCGTATGGCTTTGGGGGAAGGAACGAATACAGAGCAAAAGAAACAGAACTATTACATTTTATATTTAATCCAAAAGGGAGGCAGTGTTATGAAAAATATACAAAGATTTTACAAAGGGGACAATACAGTACAGAATATACAGTTACACAAAATAAACAGGATTAAAGAAGAAACTTACTCTATACATTTCGCAGGGACGACAGTATAGGTGGAGGGAGGCACTCCGATGTCCGTTCAGCGAACGTAACCCGTGCTACACAATATATGTAACTTCCAACATGAGTCCTGATCCATCCTCCGTGGATTCATTTATGCCTAAGGGGAGACCTGCCCACACACCTCCTGTGATGACATCACGGGGGCTGGTCTCCAGCCTTCATATTTTTTTTAGATATTTGTTTTGTGCGATAACTTATTGTGGGTTGATCGAAGAGGCCCGAAAGTGATACCATATTTTCCGTTATGATTTTACCTTTCTCCAGAGACCACACACGGTATAGCTGCCGTCTGCTATTTTGTTACTTTTGCACCACAGCCCCCCCAAAGGGGCTCACCGCTACGGGAAAATATCCATATTGTTCCCTAGCTGACCCTGTCACTAAAAATATAGGTCCCATTATTATCGAAATTATGGAACTTACAATATTCAATATTTCGTGTCAGTACCGAAAAGTCTGGAGACCTCTGTTAAATTCCCTTTGACGTCCTGGGAATAGAACTTCCTCAGCTACTGTAAATTGTCGCAAGCCTGTGTCTAATTATCCCCTACCTCTGCCAGGGGGAAATACACTCACATTTTAATTGGGTTGTAGCACCTCTTGGCTGGCATCTGTTTACAAGTCACTACTGCTGTGTGGTGTCAATTTGCATAGGAGCAGATGGTCCAAGTGTTAGCTCTTGACAATTACTATAGGGGAGGGGGAATGAGGGATTTAGGTGAAATTGTTAATACTTGTCATAATATCTCCATGACACTCCCAAAACATTGTGGATGTTGTGTAAAGAAAGAAAACAAGTAAAGAATGAAGTAGTTACCTACTGGTAACGGGATTTCTCAGAGCCCATGATGGCACCACGGAGAGAGGGGATCTGCCCTTCAAGGACCGGAAACCTACAGATAAAAGGTCGGTACCTCTCTCCCGCATCAGTTGTTTACAGAGAATGAGAGGACCACCAGGTTAGTAACACAAAATTTTACATTTTAAGAACTTGTCTGAAACACCACGTGGCTACAACAGGTAACTAATAAGTGTGTGCACCCACACATGAAGGGAGGGAATGTACGAGTGCCGTCATGGGCTCTGAGAAATCCCATTACCGGTAAGTAACTACGTCTTTCTCCTTCCCCCATGACGGCACCACGGAGAGAATTACAGAGAAGTGACTCATTAGGGGGGAACCACAGCTTCCAGAACCTTTCTCCCGAAAGTAAGGTCTGAAGAAGAGGTTAAGTCTAGCCGGTAGTGATTGAAGAAGGTAGAGGGGGAAGACCAGGTTGCCGCTCTACATATCTGCTCTATTGTAGCACCGGCCTTCTCCGCCCAGGAGGCTGCCAGTGCTCTTGTTGAGTGGGCCTTCAGTTTCTCCAGGGCAGCTTCCCAGCGTGAGGAGTACAATAGTATGATCGCCTCCCTTATCCACCTGGCCAGCGTGCCCTTAGAAGCTTTCTTCCCCTTACGAGGGCACTGAAAGCAAACAAAGAGAATTATCCTCCCTACACTCGTGTCGCCTCTAGGTACCGGATTAGGCACCTTCTGACGTCTACTGTATGCAAGACTCTCTCTTTCGTGTTTCTAGGGTTGGGGCAGAAAGAAGGGAGGGTGATTTCCTGGGACCTGTGGAATCTTGACGCCACTTTTGGCAGGTAGGCAGGGTCAGTTCGCAGAGTAACTCTATCCTCCCAGATGTGTGTGAAGGGGGGCCTGCCGATAGGGCCTGAATATCACTAACCCTACGTGCGGATGTGAGAGCTACTAAGAGCGCTGTTTTGAGGGATAGAATTTTTAGAGACGCTTCTGACTTAGGTTCAAAAGGGGCCTCCGTTAAAGCTGAAAGGACCAAGTTTAAATCCCAAAGTGTAGTATTTCGGGAGGGGATGGGTCGGAATCTAGATGATGCTTTAATGAACCTAGATACCCATCTATCCCTAGCCAGATCAAAATTGTAGAGGGCTCCCAGGGCCGCAACTTGAACTTTTAAGGTACTTGTGGCCAGACCCTGTTCCAAACCCCTCTGTAAAAATTCCAGGGTAGCTGTTAATGGAACCTCCCCTCCTAGCCTGGAACCTGAGACTGAAAGGAATTTCTTCCAGGTTTTCCCGTAAAGTTTGGTGGTCACTGTTTCCTACTTTGCAGTTGTGTGGTGATAAGATTTGGGGAGAAACCTTTGTCCTTCAGAAGAGCCCTCTCAAATTCCAGGCTGTCAAGTGTAAGTTTGATGCCTGAGGATGGAGAACTGGACCCTGAGAAAGAAGGTCCAGAAGAACCCATGGGTCGGGAATTGACAACATCCTCAGTCAAGAAAACCACGCCCTCTTTGGCCAAAAGGGGGCTATTAAGATTACTCTCGCTTTCTCTTCCCTGATTTTCCTCAGAACAGCTGGAATCAGGGCGGTCGAAGGAAAAGCGTAAGCTAGAGGGTAACTCCATGGGATCATGAAGGCATCTAAAGCTATGGGGTTTCTTTTGGGGTCTAGGGAGCAGAAAGAGTGCGTTTTCTTGTTCCGACTGTTGGCGAACAGATCTATGGAAGGACGTCCCCACATTCGTACAATCTGACGAAAAACTGACTGATTTAACTCCCATTTGCCCTGCTTTAGCTGTGTCCGACTCAGGAAGGCTGCGGTGCGATTTTCTATCCTTTTTATGTGTAGGGCTGATAGGGATTGTAAGTTTTCCTCGGCTAAACGAAAGATGACCTCTGTCGCCTGCATGGGACCGTGTACCCCCCTGGTGGTTCAGGTACGCCACTACTACTCGGTTGTCTGAGAAGACCCTCACATGGTGGCCTTGTAGTTTGTGCATGAATACCTGGAGTGCCCACTCTACTGCTAGAAGCTCCTTCATGTTTGAGGAAACGAGCTTTAGACGTTCTGTCCAGACCCCCTAAGCTACAAGGTTGTTGAGGTGAGCCCCCCCAGGACTTGCGTCTGTGGTCAGGATTTGAGGTGTAGGGATTGTCCAAGGAATACCCCTGGCTAGATTGTCTATCTTCCCCCACCTACTCTAGGGAAAGTGTGGTTTCTGCAGATAGCGTTAGCTGCCCTTTTAGGGATTTTTCTACCTCTAGGATTTCGAACTGTAGGATCCTGGTGTGTATTTGGGCCCATTGGACGGCCGGGAAACATGCCGTCAGGGAGCCTAGAAGGGACATGGCTTTCCGTAGGGACATAGACGGGTGGGACTTTGCCTGCAATATTTGGTCTATGATTTTGTGAATTTTCCCTGTGGGGAGACAACACTCTTGTCTGTTTGAATCCAGCACGATGCCTAGGTATTCCTGTATCTGGCATGGTTCTGTTTTGGATTTTTCCAGATTCAAAAGCCATCCTAAGTGTGTCAAGGAATCCATGACCTTTCCCAGATGGGTTTTGCAGTTTAGGAAGGAACTGACTATTACCAGAAACCTGGGACGACTAGGGTGTTCTGTTCCCTTAGATGAGCCATCACCTCTGCAATAACTTTGGTGAAAACCCTTGGGGCTATGGCGATGCCGAATGGGAAGGCCATATATTGATAGTGTTTGACCACTCCACCTATGGGAACTGCTACTCTGAGGAACTTCTGGTAATCTTTGTGTATCAGGACGTGATAATAAGCGTCTTTTAAATCCAGGACGGCCATGAAACAATCGGGAAACAGCATTTTTACTGATGATTTTATTGTCTCCATTTTGAAGGCTTCCACCTTCAAAAGTTTGTTAAGCTTTTTTAGGTTTATAATCGTCCTGTAAATCCCATCTGGTTTTCTTCTTAGGAATAACGGAGAATAGAAGCCCTTGCCTTCCTCCCCCCTCGGGATCTCCTGAAGGACCGCCTTCCCTACCAGTCCCCGGATTTCCTGCTCCAAGGCCAGCTGCTCCTCGTTTGAGGACCTTTTGGGGGTTAAGACATAGCTTGGCTGAGGAAATGTGAGGAACTGGAGTTTCAGGCCCGATTGTATTAGACTCAGAATCCATGAGCTGTCGGATATTAATTCCCAGGCCGGGAGAAAGTTTGATGGCCCCCCCCCCCACCCGGGGCAAATCCTCATTGGGAGGGCTTTCTGCTATCGTTGGGGGGCTTGTTAAATAGGAACCCTTTGGTCTTCCTTCTCCTGTCTTCCCACCTATCCTGCTCTTTAAGGGGTTTTCTGTGGATAAACCTTTTGCTCCGAAAAGGTTTCCTGTAAGCAGTGTTAGACAAAATAGGGAACCGCTTCTTATTGTCCCCCGCTTTCTCTAAGATGTCATCAAGGGTGGGCCCAAATAGAAATTCGCCCTCATAGGGGATGGAGCACAATCTCGATTTTGTCTGTAGATCCCCGGGCCAACATTTGAGCCAGAGGGCTCGTTTGGCCGCGTTAGCGAGCCCTGTCGCCCTAGCTCCTAATCTGACGGAGTCCGCCAAGGCGTCAGCTAGGAAGGCCGCTGCTCCTTTCATTACCAGGATGGTTTCTAGAATTGTGTCTCTAGATGTTTTCTGACGCAGTTGTGTTTCAAGCTGGTCTAGCCAGACCATTAATGACCTGGCCGTACATGTGGCAGCTACTGCAAGTTTTAACCCCCCCCCAGCGGCTTCCCAGGAACCCTTTATGAAGGTGTCTGCTTTTTTATCCATGGAGTCTTTTAAGACGCCCATGTCCTCAAATGGAAGGGAGAACTTCTTTTGAGGCTTTGGCTATGGCGACGTCCAGTTTTGGCGCTTTCTCCCAAAAGGAACATGCAGGGTCATCAAACGGGTACTTTCGCTTAGGGGAAAGGAGGCCCTTCCTCTCCAGTCTTTCCCACTCTTTTTTAATTAAAGAGTGAACTTGCTCATTTAGTGGAAAAGATCTTTTTTTTTTGTTCTAGACCGCTGAACATTACGTCCTGGATAGACTTCTTGGGTCGGGGATCTGCTAACCCCATGGTGGACCTGACTGCCTTAATGAGGCTGTTTCCTCGATAGGTAAACAGCTCCGTCCTCCTCTTTCTGTAGAAGAGGAAGAGGATGATGAAGAGACGGACGTGTCCAAATCTCCGCCATTCTCAGAGCTGCTAGACCCGGACTCGGGGGATATGTTTTCAGTTTTTTTAAGCTTTTTACCCCCCCTAAAGGATTTAATTGTATCTTCTACCTGCGACTTTATCAGGTCTCCAAGTTCAGAGGCAAATTTCAGGGTTTCCTCAATGCAGCAGCGGCAGAGTCTTTTATCCCAAGTAGTGGGTAAGACTTCTGTGCATAGTGCACAGGTCCTATTCTTTGTTTTTCCCGTACTCTTTCTTCCCTAGTAAGAGAAAAAAAAGAGAGGGGGGGGGGGGGGGCCTGGTTACAAAGTGGACTTTCACGAAGATCATTTACCAGATGGAAGAGAGGGTACCGGTTCAGGAGGCGGAGCCATCTTTGTAGACTGAGTCCTCCTGGAAGATGCTGAAGTGGAGTCTTTGCTGCGCTGCGACGATCTGCCGGAGTGTCCGCTTCCACTGTTACGATCCTGGTGTCCCGTCTCTTCTGGTTTCTTCTTGCGTTGGGTTGGCGGCGGCGACTGAGGATGCAGCTCTTGCTCCTCAAGTAGCTCCTGGTCACTCATTTTTGTATAATATAATATATATATTTTTTTTCCTCCAGCCAGCATGCCAGAGCTTCAGAGAAGCAATTTCCTGGCGCCCCAGCTGTCTTTAAAGGCACTGGGAGTCCCTCCCATAGTGCCTGCGGTGATCCGGCCCCCCTCCTCCCCCGCACAGACTGGTTTCCCAGTCATGCATTGCAGCACCGCGCGATCAGGCGGCGCCCGGCGAGCTCGTGCATGCGTGGCAGTCCCGGAAGTTCATTAGAACGCCGTTGGCCAGCTCCGCGTGCTTCCACCTGCCGCAACCAGGGGGGTCCAGCACAGCACCTCCGTGGGCCCTGACACGCCCTGTCCTCTTTGTCTGGACGGCACATCCTAAAGGCCACTGACCCCAGCGGTGGCGCATCAGGGCACCTCACCAGCCTAGGCAGGGAACCCTGCTGCCTGGATCAGACTGGCCAGGCCTGGCATCCCACGATGATAATCTTCTGGCACCCCGCAGGTATGCCTATTTTCAGAACTGTAGGATCCCATCAAGGACAGGAAACCAACTGATGCGGGAGAGAGGTACCGCCCTTTTATCTGTAGGTTTCCTGTCCTTGAAGGGCGGATCCCCTCTCTCCATGGTGCCGTCATGGGGGAAGGAGAAAACAAGAATGCAATGGTTTGGAAATCTCTTATAGCTATATTTTATTCACAACAGAACACTGAACACATCAGAAGTTGAAAGCTAATGCTTTCAAATGAAATGGTAAAATGTGTAAAAGTTGGGACAGGGTTAACAAAAAGCTGGAAAAGTGTCAATGATGAAAAAAAGCTGGAGGGTCAATGTTCAACTAAGACATGTCTGTATAAAAATAAAGCATGTTAGAGAGGTAAAGTCTCTCGGAGGCAAAGACGGTCAGAGTTAATCCAGTTTGGAAACAAATGCATAAAAAAAATGTTCCTCAATGCAAAATAGCAAAGACTTCAAATATCCCACCACCTACAGTACATATCAAAAGCTTCAGAGATGATTTTGTGACCTACGGGCCTTCAGACAGCACCTCATTAAAAACAGGCATGAATCAGTCATGCAAATCACTGCATGGGCTCAGCATTCCGTTGAGAAATCATTGTGAGCAGAGTTTTCTGTGAAATCCCAAATGCAAGTTAAAACTATCACGCAAAGAAGACGCCATATATCAACAACCCAGAAACGCTACCATGTTCTCTGGACAAAAGCTCATTTAAAATGGAAAACTGTTCTCTACTCAAATAAATCAATATTTTTCTGTCGCTTCATGAGGGGGCACAGGAAATTGTGGGTGTACGCTGCTGCGATGAGGCTGACACTAAGAATTACATCTAAGAAAAACAGTCTCCTCCCCAGAAGACTACACCTGCCTTCTGACAACCAAGCTACTCAGTTTTAGCTTGCTGTCACTAGCAGGGAGACATGGGTCTAGAGCTCCAGACCAGTTTCTGCCAAAAATATTTATTTTTCAATCTTCATTTTATTAATCTTCCTTGTTCCCATAGAAAGGGCAATAGAGCGGCTTGGGCCACTCTGTGATTTACCGACCTGAGCACAGTCTGCCAGGGGCCAGTCTGTATCCTCTCTCGTCCAGGATGGCAGGACCATTGTTCCTACTAACACAGTCAGCATTATGTACAGATGGCCTCACAGAGCAGGTGTGGCCATGCAGTGAATACAGAGCCGAAAATTAAATTAATGGGATGTCCCATGGTTTCCGGTGTTCTCCAATGAAGCGACAGAGAAAAGAGGATTTTTTTCTACTTATCGTAAAATTTCTCTCTTGTAGCCTTCATTGGGGAACACATCACCCACCCCTTTGTTTATGTTTCTTAGTTGAGCATGTTTGTGTATTAATGAAGAACTTTTCTCTGCTTATCTCACTAACTGAATATGTGGGTGTAGCCTGCTGAGGAGGAGCAGACTTTTTTCTTGGTTGTATTTCTTAGTGTCAGCTTCCTGGCGGCAGCAGCATACACCCATGGTCTCCTGTGTCCCCCAATGAAAGTTACGAGAGATTGTATGGTAAGTACAAAAATCCTCTTTTTAAAATCTTAGTGGAAACCACGGATGTTGTGCCTTGTGAACTCAAGAGGAGAGGAATCATCCAGCTTGTTACACAGTTTAAATCCTACATTTCTGATGACTATGGGGTTGCATTAGTGCTCATGGCATGGGCAGCTTACACATCTTGAAAGACACCATCAATGCTGTCATTCTATAGAGCAGTTCTGGCAAACCTTTTAGAGACCTAGTGCCCCAACTGCAATCCAAAACCTACTTATTTATCGCAAAGTACCAACACAGCAATTTAACCTCAATACTGAGGTTTTAGTTTATAGCGCGTGTAAAGATGTGCGGTTGTGGGTTGTAAGTGTTATGGAGACCCTCTTTGTTTTAAGGAGAACTTTGGAATTGACTGCAAAGAGTCTTCACATTGCCAGTGAGATTCAAATTAAGATACTTCATCGATTAAAGAAGAGAGACAGAATACATGCGACATGCATTGTCAGCAGGTAGAGTCTTCTTGTGTGGCAACGACTCACCATATTTATTAGCTAGACAAAAAGCGGAACTTCATTGTTACATACAACTGAACAGAAAACCGAAATAGATTTATCAGTAACAAACACATTTCCCTTGGCCCAACGTAAACCTTCTTGTCAATGAGTTTACTGGAAACCAGTATCTTAGTCAGACATTTCACAACGTATGTCTTAAACACTCAAGCAGATTTCAGACGTAGCAAAAATATAAATTGATTTTTCTAAATTAATAGATATCTAGATATTAAAAATTAACCATAACAATTCCTCCCTTTTTATTATTTTACAAAACAATTTATTCATCAGCTACTTCCCCATGCTATGGAAGCCTGGAGGGGACGAATCCCGTTCACCGACAAATATCTTGCTTGTACATCTCATCATATATGTTTATAGGAGAAGTGGTATTATATTTCGCAGGTCTGTGATGCTTAGTCTTACGTGTTTTCTTGCATAGTCTCTTAATAGCAAATATTACTAGTGTATATAGTTGCCAGGACTAGTATATCAAAATTCCTATTTGTAGAATACCTTGTAGGATACCCATTAGCCATCCACCTATACCCTTGAACCAATTGACAGGATTAAGAAATGAGAAAGTGTTGCTCCACCAGGAATCTTTGTTGAAATTATGTTCTTGGAGCCACGCATCCCTCATTTCTCTAACTATCTCTATCTTGGTCTTTACCTGGAAATTTCCTGCAGGGTCTATGTAGTGGCAACAGGTAGGGCCTATTATCTGACACATCCCACCCTCTCTAGCAGTCAAGTAATCTAGCACTATGGTGTGTTGGTTAGTAACTGCAATTAGTTGTTTCTGTACAATATTAGATGTATTGAGAATGTCAAGAATCTGGAAGATCTTGTCATCTAGATAATCAGTCGCTTCTACCAACTTATCCCACATTTGCATTATGAATGGGTAAATGAATAAGACACTAAAAAATTTGTTAGCCACCCCCATTTCTACAAGATGTGGTTTACCATTTGGCCTGGGCTTGTCGTCTGCAGCTCGTCTGTACAGTGTGTGTAGCGGGATTGCTTTAATATCTACTCTTGTAGAAGGTGTCAGAAAAGCCAGTGTGCAAACTCCTGTGAAATTGTTGGGTAACCACTTGTAAGCCTGATGTCCACATACAATATATAAACTCTCTGGTGCTCCAACAACAGTGTTGTTGAACAGACTAGCAATCCATTTAGATAACAAGGTGGTGCTTAATTTTTCCATAATTTTTTCCTGCTACTGAGTGTCATTTGAGGTAAAACATGATATTAGATTTTGCAAGGTGACATTTACACAATGAAGCTTAGGATTGAGAGTGGCATCAACAGCTATACACTGCGTAGTAGTGGTAGCAGATCCATTACACTCTGAATAGTCAGCTGTAGAGAAAGGAAACCCTCTGGATTTTATCTGAATACAGCTGCAAGAGGTAAAGTTCGGATAACAGGAGAGGTCGACACGACTGGTCTCCCAAGGCATTTCAGTCTGACTTAGAGGTGGACCACTCCTGTTAAACAACAACCATGGCTTAGTCACCCAAGCAGCTACAGTTAGACCTACAGCCTTTTTTGTTTGTTGTTCTTAAGTAGCTACACTTTTCCTATTAGATTAAGTAAAACATTTCATTCAAAGTCACTGGAGGATATTGGACTATGGGTGCATATCCAACAGTTCTTAGGACGGTCATTAGAGTTCATGTCTTGGAGTAAGACTTGGTGATGTTTTATCAGTTTGTTATCCCAGTTCTCTTTAAGTACTTCATGGAGAGTTAGGGCAAGGGGTACGGTTGCTATCACCATAGTCCAAACAAACAGGGTCATCATCTTTGCTGCTGGGGTTCAAAATCTTTTTACAATGGCTGGTATGGATCCAAGTGTCCTTGCCTTGAAGCTTGACCGAAGTGGCAGTGGTTAACAGCACTTGGAATGGTTCACTGTATCTGGGCTCCAGTGGTCTCCTCATATGTCTCTTTATCACGACCCAGTCTCCTGGTACCAAAGTGTGAGTGCCGCTGAGGCAATTGGGGTCTGGGATAGAGGAAAGAACACAATTATGAGTAACAGTCAAATGTTTATGCAACTCCAGAACATATTCAGTGAGAGAACCATAGGAGGCCTGCAGCTGCTGTGGGAAATACAACCCTGTCTTAGGGACACTACCAAACAGTATTTCATATGGAGACAGCTTCTCCCTCCCCCTTGGGGCGGTCCTCACTGAATACAATGCTATGGGCAAACAATCTACCCAGGACAAGGGTGTTTCTTCCATGCACTTTTGGATTTTTAGCTTCAAGGTACCATTGAGACGTTCCACCTTCCCACTACTTTGTGGAAGATAGAACAGGCTTTCCATGTTCCCTATCCCAAGAGTGACCATAATTTGTTTCATTAGTTCCCCAGTAAAGTGGGTTCCTCTGTCACTTTCTATAGTTTCGGGCACCCCATATATACAAACCACTTCACTGATCAATTTTTTAGCAGTAGTTTTTGTGTTTGCTTTAGTCACCGCCCAAGCTTCTGGCCACCCAGACAAAAGGTCAATGCATACCAGGGCGTATTCATAATTACCCACCTTAGGTAGCTGTATGTAGTCCACCTGCAGTCTCTGAAATGGGTAATCTGGTGTTGGTGTGCATTTTCGTGGGACTCGAATAGGCCTACCAGGGTTATGTTTTGCACAAACTAGACATTCTTGAACATACTTTGCAGCCGTATTCGGGAACCCTGGGGCACACCAGTTTTGTAGCACCACTGCTCACACAACACCCTGTGAGTTATGCACCGGAGAATGTGCAAGGGCAGCCATCATGGGGAACTGGCAGCGTGGAAGGCAAATACGTTTGTTTACCTGCCATACCCCTGACACTGACTGTACGGCACTCGCTTTGACCCATGCATTCTGCTCGTTGTGGGGGGGGGGGGGAGCCTGGGTCTGGGAGACCTGCAGTAGTTCGAGGTCCACGGCCACTGGGACCGGTGCAGGGGATGTCTCCTTATTTGAAAGGGGGCTTCCTGCACTCCCTGACTTTGTCTCCTGGGGTTCCCGCACTTGCGATAGCCAGTATGTCTGTCAGAGGTAATCGTGCTGCTTACTTAGCCGCCTGGTCGGCCAAAGCATTCCCTACTGCAAGGGGAGTTTGTTCCAGAGTGTGTGATGACACTTTGATTATGGCTGCCCTTCGGGGAAGGGTGAGTGCTGTGAGTAGCTGCTCTACCGCTTGTGCATTCCTTATAGGTTTGCCAGCAGAGGTCAAGAAATTACAGCTTCGCCAAAGTCATGTGCAACACCATAAGCATATTGCGAGTCAGAAAATACATTTCTTTACCTTTTCCCAGATTATACGCTGCAGCGAGTGCTTTAAGCTCTGCCTCTTGCGCAGAGCAGCTGGAGGGGAGTGTTTCTTGTATCAGTGCCTTACCATTGTGGACTACTGCATACCCGGTGATGAATAGTCCTTGTTCACTGTCCCAAGCTCTGGAACCATCTACAAAATACTCAGCAGAGGGGTTAGTGAGTGGTACATCAGTAATATTGGCCAAGCCCTTTATTTCAGCTTTCATCAATGCCTGACAATCATGTTCATGTGCCATATCAAATTCAGCTTCCTCATCTGCTAATTTGAAAAACGGGCAAATCTTGGCTCATGGTCTCTCCCTCTTCCACATCCCGATACTTTCCTCCCTTTTCTAAATCCGCTGGAAGTAGTGTAGCTGGATTTAGAACATTACAGCGTTTGATAGTTATATGGGGAGGTGTAAGGAGTGAAACTTCATATTTTGTCAACCTTGATGCTGAGAGGTGACGGGTCTGAGCCTGTTGAAGTATTTCAGATACAGCATGAGGAACTTGAAGTGTGAGGGGGCTTCCTAACACTATGTCCTCTGTCTTTTTAACAAGTTCTGAAGCAGCTGCCACAGCTCTAACACACGTAGGAGAACCCATAATGACTGGATCAAGGGTTACAGAGTAATACCCTAGAGGGTGCTGCCTACCACCATGTTCTTGGGTAAGGACACCAGACACATGTCCAGCCTGTTCGTGGCAGTACAAAGTAAAAAACTTGTCATAATTCGGTATACCTAGAGCTGGTGAGGTAGAAAGAGTGAGCTTGAGGGTGTGAAATGCATCAATAACCTCAGAATTAATGGTGAAAGGCTCAGTTTTGAGGCATTGAAACAATGGGGCCATAATACTAGAGGCATTTCGTATCCAGAGACGGCAGTACTGGACTAGGCCAGAGAATGCCCAAAGGGACTTGGTAGATCTTGGAAGGGGTATTTTTAGTATAGCCTCAATCCTCCCTGGGCTGAGATGCTTAATGCCTGGAGACAGGCAATGCCCAAGGAAAGTGACTGTGGACTTGCACAATTGGAGTTTCTTTCGAAGCTTTGCACCCATTTTCTGCTAAGAATAGCAGCAGAGCTTGAGATTCATTGTAACATATCTGGTCAGTGGTGCAGCAAAGGAGAAGGTCATCCACATATTGTAAGAGTATGGTGAATGAATCAAAGGGGCACCAGTTATCGAGTACAGTCTTTAGGGATGTGGAAAATAAGGAAGGGGAGTTAGCTCCCTGAGGAAGGACTGCCCATGCATACTGGGCACCTCTGTGGGTGAAGGCAAAATAAGAGGTACACTCCGTGGACAAGAAGACAGAAAAAAAGCATTGGCCAGATCAATCACTGTGAAACAGGTGGCTGTGGAGGGGACCTGATTCAGGAGAGTATGGGGGTTGGGTACAAGTGGAGTATCCACTATAGTTACTGCATTAACTGCCCTAAGATCATGTACCATACGATAGGCTACTGGTTGTCCAGGTGGGGTTTTCTTTTTGACTGAGTACAGGGGAGTGTTATATGGGGAGGTTATAGGAATAACTAGACCTCTTAACAAAAGCTTCTGGACATTCTCATGTATTGCTGCATCCTGAGCAGCACTTAAACCAGGTGCCCAACCCCCCTGTATAAAGCAATATCCTTTAAGTTTTACAGTCACCGGAGGGATGGGTAGTTTTCCCACATCAAGTTTGCTACATGCCAACAATTGACTGGGTATATTCTCAAGCCAAACAGGATGGGAATGAGGTTTAGAGTCTGTATTGTCTAGAACTGTGGGAATTGTTAGGGATAGAAGACCACACAATGTGTCAACATCCAGGGGGGTGGTCATCTTGGGGCCATTTGGAGTGAATTCTATGCAGGCCCCAATTTTCTGCAAGACATCTGTTCCCAACAAATTAAAAGCACATCAGGGGAAACTAAAAGTTGGGTTACAATTGAAATTGAGTCATGCAAATTTAACCGGAGAGGATGAGTCATTTGTAATTTAGTAAGTCGTCCCTCTACCCCTTCACAAGTCATAGTCGGGGGACAAAATGTCCTCTGGAACATGTTCTTGCATTAATACTGTACGGGCTGCTCCAGTGTCTACCATGAATGAAATAGTTTGTCCCTCCCCCAGAGATACAGGGACAGTGAGTGTGGGTCCCTGGGGGGTGATAACGGGGCAGAGGGAGACATCTGGATTGCCAGTTTCCTATGGAGGGGGCTGGGCAGTGGCTGTTGATTTTGCGGGACATTTGATGGATAGATGTCCTTTTTACCGGCAAGACCAGCATTCTACATTACTGTAATCTCTATTTCCTCCTTGGTGGTTACTGCCTCCTCCCCCCCCCATTTTCCCTTCCTGGGCTGGACAGGAGCCAAGTTAACCCTTTTCTTTGACATGCTTTCTAGTTCAGCACCTCGGGCTATTTCCTTTAAATCAACCCATTGCATATTGCTCCACTCCGGGCGACTAGTGCGTGCTACAGCCTGAACCGTAGGTCTAAGACCATTCATAAAACACTGCAACAATAATCTGCGATCCTTATCATTATGCTCATATCCAAAATCCAACCATGTTTGTTCTAATACAGAGGCATATTCTGAGACTGACTGAGCCTTATCCTATACTAGTTTGTAACAGGTCTTGTTTTTTATCCTGCTCTGCCTGTGCCCAGTTTTGCATCCTTTGTATAAACACCCAACCAGACTCTGGTGTATTTTTAATGGCTGGTTCCTGGCCTGGCAGCATCTGAGTAATTTCCATAAGTGGTCACTGCCTTTCTGCAGAATGACAGAAACTAGATGATCCCATGTGGCCCGATATGCCTCCTGAACACCCTGGAGGCGCATGCTAAATGTTAAGGGGGTTTTTCAGGGATCTGGGAGCTGTGTAGCGAGGGCAATAAGTTCACTGAGGGACCAAGGCCGATATGTTTCTATTGGCCATACTTGGGGGGATAGTGTACCTGAATATTATCAACCATCCTAGGAGGTTGAAACTGTACATGACTAGTGGTCCTCATAGGGAACAGAGGCACCCTGGGTGTTGTCCCTGGGTGTGAAGACCCACAGGACCTGCAACAATTAACATTAGGGGGATTCTGATGACCACAATGTCTGCAAGTCCATGCCATTGACCTAGCATAAGGCGGGGGTGCAGAATTTACATCAGGTACAGAGACTACAGGGGTCTGAGAGTTTTTCAAACTATCATAGATTACATAGACAGTTCCATGCCAGGTTTCCTCTGATTTATGTTCACTCATTGAGAGACATTTTGCTACTTCTAACCACATCCTAGCCTGCTCTAGTTTGTTTTTATCTTTCAGCCATCCTTCCCAATTGTGTGTCTCCCATTCCTTCTGTTCCAAATTTCCCCACACCAAATTTCCTCAATATTATTTTATATCCCTCTACTGCTTCTTTCCCTTTCAGTCTCTCCACTATCTCACATGCTGGAACTGGGGCCACGCCCTTTAGGTTAGTCAATTCCTTACTGTTGCCAGTCCCCATGACTGCAACCACTGTGCCAGAGTTACCGCAGAACTCTTCAGCACACCTAGAGCCTCTCAGACTAAATTTGATCCCGTCCCAGTCTCCTCTGATCCTCGAAAGACGGATCTGATCCTGTCCCAGTCTCCTCTGATCCTCGAAAGACGGATCTGATCCTGTCCCAGTCTCCTCTGAGCCTCGGAAGACAGATCTTTAAGGAAGTACTAACACCGATTTTCCAGCCCTGTGAGCTAGGGAGATTCTTACACACAACCAAACAAATAATACCAAGCCTAATGCTCCACCTACTATTGCAATTATTTCTGCATGATCATATAACATTTCCCAGTTAAGAGGTTTTCCTTCTACACCTTGTAAAGGCACTGCGTGACAATTATATCTGCAATAAGTGTTACTTTTTATACTATATGTTTCCCAGTCTGGGTATACAGGCTAAGCAAGAACTTCAGCTACTATGATTTTCCCTCTCTTGAGCTTACAGAAAACAGAACACAGACACTGAGGACAACGATTCTGATTCATCAAAAACGACTTAACAATACGTTAATCATTCAACGCACACTGCACAATTGCTGATATTAATCCCCCTGCTGTATTCGGGCTAAAAACTGCATTCAGTTACCCCTTTCTTGAGGGCACCCTTATCAATTTACAGGGGAATTCAATACCCTCAGAGTACTACCTTACTGTGAAGGATTCCTCTGTTATAGGCAATCACACTTCCCTGATCCGCTTACGGACCGATTTTCCTCTCCACCACATGTGAAGGAACACATCTAACGAGATCCCTTATCAAGCAGAGACCGTAGTCCCTTATTGGTCATTCAAAAATCATTCAGTCCCATATTCAAGGATCCTCATAGTTTACAATACCATACCAGACATTTAGGACGTAGACAAAACAAACATAAAACAATCCTCCGACTCCTGAAATATACAGAAGAACTGCGGAGGTGCCTAATCCTGACACGCTGGGCAAGGTTGGTTACTCGTCACTTCATTCAGTTATCATTCAACCGTCATTCAATCGTCAATTATACATCGAAAAACCACATCGAAAATCAATCACTGGCAAGGGTTCAAAAAGAATTGTCTTGTTAGGACCACCAATTACCCGTCCTGGAGCCCTCTAGGTAGTACTGAATTAGTAGTAATACAAGGGATTACTTACCGCAGATTTTATTCAGTAATTCCCAGAGAGATCCTTGTTGATGGGTCCAGAGGAGGTCCGGTTATGATAATGCCGGGTTTTGGCACCATGTACTGTTATGGAGACCCTTTTTGTTTTAAGGAGAACTTTGGAATTGACTGCAAAGAGTCTTCACATTGCCAGTGAGATTCAAATTAAGATACTTCATCGATTAAAGAAGAGAGACAGAATACATGCGACATGCATTGTCAGCAGGTAGAGTCTTCTTGTGTGGCAACATAGACTCACCATATTTATTAGCTAGACAAAAAGCGGAACTTCATTGTTACATACAACTGAACAGAAAACCAAAAGATTTATCAGTAACAAACATTTCCCTTGGCCCAACGTAAACCTTCTTGTCAATGAGTTTACAGGAAACCAGTATCTTAGTCAGACATTTCACAACGTATGTCTTAAACACTCAAGCAGATTTCAGACGTAGCAAAAATATAAATTGATTTTTCTAAATTAATGATATCTAGATATTAAACATTAACCATAACATAAGTAATCACCTAGGCAGATTAACAATGCAACAATATTTTATTGATCACAGCCATGGTAATAGAGTCATTCCATGTCAAGTGGACCAGTGGTCCCCACTCGACCTCCGATTTTGCTGAAAATTTATAAGGATGTACATGTAGGTTTGAAAAGAGGTTCTGTAAATTTTTAGGGCCAGATCTCAAATACATTGGGCACTGTTGACCTTTCACTGGAGGTTCCACCAAGCCTGCGGCTTCAGCTAAGAGGATTTTGCAAACTTTGGCACATAGCCATTAGAGTTCTATACTGGCTATGATGCTGAAATTTGGCATACTAGCTCAACTTTTGCTGCTAAACACGATAAAATTATTACCGGCTATGACAAAACAATATTTCGGCCGCAATTTTGTGTCAAAGTAGCTTGTAAAACGCGTCGCTTAAAATTTATGCCAAACTTTGCCCATATATAACTCAAGACCAAAAACCAATAGTAACTGGTGCTTTGCCCTGTACACCAAACATCTACATGACTTTGCATTGCTGCAATATCACGGTCAAACCATATCTATTTGTGGAAATATTCACACCCACATATGATGAAAAACTTTAAAAAAAACGAATTTTACCTATTTTAGGTCAAATTTCTCAAAAAGGGTACCCCTAAAATATATTAATTCTGATATCATTAGAAAGAGCACATTTTTCTCTACACGGATCATTGGTTTTTTTTTTTTGGAGTCTCTCAGTTTAAGAAAAGAAAAATGCCACTGAACATGGTGTTATTTATTAATAAGCAATGAATGGTAACTGCACTATTCAAACCCTTGCGTTGGTCCATGGTGGTTATACCACAACCAATTCCCTAAGAATTGGTATTCTAATTATATTAAGAATTGTAATAATGCTGTCTTTCAAGAATTGGCAGCCCCATCGCCTAGGAGCCATGGCCGATAGCCGTGCAAGGCCAGCCACGGGCGGTCTCTTTATCGCAGGTTCCGAAGCCTGAGGGTGGGTGTCTTTGCCTAGGATCCCAAGCCTAATATTGGGTATCTTTTGTTTGTTCCCAAGCCATAATGTTCAGTCTAAGTGGTCTGGAATTGTTGCTGAATTTGCAACATAATCGGTTCAGAGAAGCTGTATTGTCGGCCCATTGCTGTTGCAGCTGGTGCTGGAATTATTGCAATGATTGACTGCTCGGGAATCCAGCATGTATCATTTCTCACAGGCCAGTGAAAGAAGCTAGCTGGTCCATGAGGATGCATAAAATTTATTAATGCATCATGGTCGTCGACTGAAATTTCAGAAATATTTCCAATCCACCAGTTCCTATCGTAAATGCAGGCAATGTATTGCCCTGGCTGGAGGTTTGCAATTGGCACAAAAGGCATTTCTGATCTGACAGATCTATCTACATGGGCAATGAAAGATGATGGGTCATTTGACACCCTTGAAATGCGAATCTTTTTGTCATCAATTGGCACAAACTGGTGATTTTCTCTTGTTCCAGCAATTGTATGTCCATCTTTGAACCTTTCCTCTTGAACTACCCGTATTTCGTCAATTTTTTCTTTTGGAACAAAAAAAAATTTGATTCCATGCAGTTGCTCGTTCCAAAAGTTGAATAAATCCACCGGGGTCAGTATTTGGTTTTCAGTTGGGCGTTGAAGACTGGCACGAGCTGCCAACCTCTTTGCTGTCCCTCCAATCCCATCACAGGGCGACTTTCCATGACTGGTACCAAAAAAATTCCATTCAGCGCTGATATTGAAATCAGCATTGTGGTGGCACAAGTTGAGAAAATTTTTGAAATTTTTGTACTGGGCTGCAGATCCATCGCTGAAGTAGTGGATATGACGAATCCCCTAGATGAGAGTCTTGAGATACTCCACAATTACTGTTAAGAAAGTGTGGACTGCAACGGTCATGTCGTGAGCAATCACTGATTAGGCACAAGCTGATGTTCTGCGCAGCTTCACCATTTAACTCCTTGAAGTAAATTACAAATGGGTGTACTGTAGCTTGACTATTTTCCCAGTGGAAACCTTGAATGGCATCTTGAACAATAAATGAGTAATTTTCAGCAAAGTCCATAAGGATCACAAGCTCTCCAGGTCTCAGATTTTCCTTCAACGATTTCAAATAGCTACTTTGATGCTTGGCGATGTAGTGATGGCTACAAAGTTTAGAAATTTTCAAAACAAATTCTTCAATGAAATCTTCTATAGTCAGTTGTTTGGTATCAAGCGTGTCTCGATCAGTGTGAATCCATTGTTTGAACTCAATAAAATCTTCAGGGTCACTGTTGACAAACACATTGACTAGAAGTTCTTCTAAAACTTCAGGACCCGGGCATTTATCACAACGGCCAAGCATACAGTCCTTGGATTCAATTCCACAGACCATTTTGCATATGAGCTCTTTGTAGTCATCATTGATTGGGCATGCTGCAAGCATTAGTTTGACATTTTGGTGAATGGTACACACACAAACGGAATGTGTTCCAGCAGATCCAACGGTTACGCACCACTTTGGCCGAAGCTCACAAAACTTGGAAAATCCAATTTCAGGGCCATTCCGATCCCGATAGGCAACAAACATTTCCCTCATATTGCTCAGTAATAGTCGCTTTTGCATCTGCTTTTTTTTCTCCTGCTATTCGCACTGATACATAGTCTTTTTTACCAGGGCACATTCGACTGAATTCATCATCCTCAAAAAATGCCTGCACCTTTTTCTTCACTTCCTCAGAAACTTTCTTGCCACACTTGATTCTAGGTAAGGCTAAGATCCCATGTTCACATTTAAGCTTTCGAGCTTGTTTGACTATTCGTTCAGAGACACCGAATTCGTCTGGTATAGCCTTAATGGACCAACTTTTAGGTGCCAATGTCAAGATTTGGACCTTTTCTGCCCGACTGGACACCTGCAGCTTTTGCTTCAAATCTGCCAAAAGGTGATTGTAATCCAGACACATTTTGCACTGTGCTGTTTTTGTTTGCTCAATGTCTTTCGGCTCAAGCCCTCCAATTGAAGCAATCTTGCTAGAAAATGCATTTTGTACCTGGCTTATCTTTCTCCTTGCATATCCAAGTGAATCCCGCTGGCTTACCCGTGGATATTTCAGAGGAGAGATGCCAATGGATGTTAAGCTTGAATTTAGACTTTCAGGAGAACATTCCATTCCATCTGGATCTGATTCAGAGGAAACTGGATCAGCTGATTTTTTTCCTGTTAGCAAATTCTTTTCGACATGATGCACACATCTTCTGGCCAGGCTTCACATCATTCTTTGTAAATTCGTTCAACTGGTCAGCTGCTAACAAATTGATAGCTCGCAAATTCTTTTTGGTGTTATGACCTTTCTTCCCAAAAGGATTGCAACACGATTTTTGCAAATGCTCATATTTGGTCAAGAATGAAGCTTCATGGTGTAAACAGATTTGTGAATGTTCGTTAAAATTTAGTCCCACTCGTCGACGCAGCAATTTCTGTTCATCCAATCCAAAGCTTGTAAACAATTTCAACTCATCCTTGCTATGGGTGAATGTCTTAAGGTGGAACTTCGAATTATTCGCAAGGCTGATCGCTAAAAAATAAATAATATATGCATTAAAATGTAACAATAGTCAATAACTTTTCATAAATAAAAAGGTTTATAGGTTTTTGATTTTTTTTTTTTTTAAGTTTTTCATCATATGTGGGTGTGAATATTCCCACAAATACATATGGTTTGACCGTGATATTGCAGCAATGCAAAGTCATGTAGATGTTTGGTGTACAGGGCAAAGCACCAGTTACTATTGGTTTTTGGTCTTGAGTTATATATGGGCAAAGTTTGGCATAAATTTTATGCGACGCGTTTTACAAGCTACTTTGACACAAAATTGCGGCCGAAATATTGTTTTGTCATAGCCGGTAATAATTTTATCGTGTTTAGCAGCAAAAGTTGAGCTAGTATGCCAAATTTCAGCATCATAGCCAGTATAGAACTCTAATGGCTATGTGCCAAAGTTTGCAAAATCCTCTTAGCTGAAGCCGCAGGCTTGGTGGAACCTCCAGTGAAAGGTCAACAGTGCCCAATGTATTTGAGATCTGGCCCTAAAAATTTACAGAACCTCTTTTCAAACATACATGTACATCCTTATAAATTTTCAACAAAATCGGAGAAGGTCGAGTGGGGACGATTTTTAAAACTGGTCCACTTGATGTGGAATGACCCAATAAGCAATTCCAGGTAAATGGCCAAAAAACAGTTCTCTCAGTCCTCAAATTCCCAATCTGGGTTCAGTAGTTCCACTGGCTTTGTATAAGGCCATACTCACTGTCTCCATCCTCTTCCTTCAATCCTTCCACCCAACTCTCCTAAAACATGTCTGTCCTTTATTCCACTGGGCTCAGTCCCCTCCGAGGTCAGAAGTAGAGATGAGCGGTGTTCGACTAGAACTGTTCGCCAATCTCAAATTCGAGCTGTTTTGGGCGGTGTTCGAGTTGTTCGACGAACCCGAACGATTTGCAAAAAATTCGGCTGTTCGAGGTTATGTTCGATAACTGTTCGTGCACCAAAAGCGTGTCCTGCATGTCTGGCGCTATTTAGAGCACCAATCATGCAGGGATTGTCTGCCACTCACTGTAATGCCACAGCCATGGTGGTTGTGGCATTACAGTGATTGCCCAAATCGATGGGAACAGTGCTCACAGTGAAACATGGAAAACCGGCTATTCAGCAGCGGCATACACCTGTACCCGACAATTTAGAACCGAAAGAATAGAGCTTCACACATAGATTAGATAGATATAAACATGTCAGTCACATATATAATAAGTACAGTGAAAGTGCTGCTTACTGTACTTGTCATTTAGCGTAAAGGATTTATCAAAAAAAATAATAGTGTTTTCATGCACCGTTTCTTTAAAAAAGCCGGCCGGCAATTCAGCATCTGTACCCAACAATTTATAACAGACAGAATAGAGCTTCACACATAGATTAGATAGATAGAAACATGTCAGTCACATATATATGAGGTACAGTGATAGTGTTGGTTACTGTACTTGTCATTTAGTATTAAAATAAAGGATTTATTATTAAAAAAATTGGCGTGGGGTTCCCCTTAATTTTAGGCTCTAGCGGAGGTTAAGCAGACGGCTGGGGCAGATGTTTGAAGCCTGGGAAGGGGGTAATACCCACGGAGCTTCCCAGGCTACTAATATCAGCCCCCAGCTGAATACATAGCCTTTACTAGCTATTAAAATGGGGACCCCCCAAAAAAAATGACGTGGGGTCCCCCCTAATTTAATAGCTAGCAAAGGCTAGGCAGACAGCTGGGGGCTGATATTAATAGCCCAGGAAGGGAGCCATGAATATTGGCCCCCTCCCAGGCTAGAAACACCAGCCGTCAGCCGCCCCAGAAATGGCGCATTCATAGGATGCGCCAATTCTGGCACTTAGCCTCGCTCTTCCACGCTGCCCTGGTGCGGTGGCAGGGGGTAATAGGGTTGGGGTTGATGTCAGCTTATAATGCCAGCTGACATCAAGCCCAGGTTAGTAATGGAGAGGCGTCTATAAGACACCCCCATTACTAACCCCATAGTCAAAGTTAAAAAAAACACAAACACCCAGAATAAAGTCCTTTAATTGAAATAAAGACACAATCCTTTATTGTTCTAAATTAAACCATACTTACCATCACGCCCATTCCAGCTGAAGCCAACGATCTCCTGCAATAAAAGAAAAATAATAAAGCAACCTCATCCTTACCTTTCCATGGTTCCCACGACAGCTTCAGCTCTGCTACATCGAGATGACAGGCTGGACCGCAGCAGAACGCTGCCATCCAGCCTCTCATCCCGCAGACACTGAGAAGCGCAGGCTTGCTTGCGCTGCTCAGCGTCTCTCTGTGACGACATCCAGATGAGCCGAGTTCATGTCCAATGAACTCGGCTCACCTCATGCACATCACTGACAGCGTGGGAGAATTCTCCTGCACTCAGCGCTTCAGTGTGAGAATTCTCCCACGCTGAAGCGCTGAGTGCAGGAGAATTTTCCCACGCTGTCAGTGACGTGCATAAGGTGAGCTCATGTCCAATGAACTCAGCTCACCTCCTGCACGTCACTGACAGCGTGGGAGAATTCTCCTGCACTCAGCGCTTCAGTGTGAGAATTCTCCCACGCTGAAGCGCTGAGTGCAGGAGAATTTTCCCACGCTGTCAGTGACGTGCATGAGGTGAGCCGAGTTCATTGGACATTAACTCGGCTCATCTGGATGCCCTCACAGAGAGACACTGTGGAGCGCAAGCAAGCCTGCGCTTCTCAGTGTCTGCGGGATGACAGGCTGGATGGCAGCGTTCTGCTGCGGTCCAGTCTGTCATCTCGATGTAGCAGAGCTGAAGCTGTCATGGGAACCATGGAAAGGTAAGGATGATGTTGCTTTATTATTTTTCTTTTATTTCAGGAGATCGTTGGCTTCAGCTGGAATGGGCGTGATGGTAAGTATGGTTTAATTTAGAACAATAAAGAATTGTGTGTTTATTTCAATTAAAGGACTTTTTTCTGGGTGTTGTGTTTTTTTTAAATACTTTACTAGAAATTCATGGTGGTCATGTCTAATATTGGCGTGACCCCATGAATTTCGGGCTTAGGGCCAGCTGATAATGCCAAGCTGGCCCTAACCCCTTTATTACCCAGTGAGCCACCGCATCAGGGCCCTGGATGAGTTGGGTACAGCGCCAGAAGATGGCGCTTCTATGAACGCGCCATTTTCCGGGGTGGCTGCGGACTGCAATTTGCAGCGGGGGTGGCCCAGAAAGCTTGGGCCTCCCTGCGCTGCGGATTCCAGCCCCCAGCTGCCTAGTTGTACCTGGCTGGACAAAAAAACAGGGCGAAGCCCCACGTCAATTTTCTTTAAATTATTTCATGAAATAATTAAGAAAAAAAGGGCTTCCCTATATTGTTGTGTCCGGCCAGGTACAAATAGGCAGCTGGTGGTTGGGGGCAGCCCGTTCCTGCCTGCTGTACCTGGCTGGACACAAATATAGTGCGAAGCCCCACGTCAATTTTTTTTAAATTATTTCATGAATTTCCTGAAATAATTTAAAAAAATTGAAGTGGGGCTTCGCACTATATTTGTGTCCAGCCAGGTACAGCAGGCAGGAACGGGCTGCCCCCATCCACCAGCTGCCTATTTGTACCTGGCCGGACACAACAATATAGGGAAGCCCTTTTTTTTCTTAATTATTTCATGAATTTCCTGAAATAATTTAAAAAAATTGAAGTGGGGCTTCGCACTATATTTGTGTCCAGCCAGGTACAGCAGGCAGGAACGGGCTGCCCCCATCCACCAGCTGCCTATTTGTACCTGGCCGGACACAACAATATAGGGAAGCCCTTTTTTTCTTAATTATTTCATGAAATAATTAAAAAAAATTGAAGTGGGGCTTCGCACTATATTTGTGTCCAGCCAGGTACAGCAGGCAGGAACGGGCTGCCCCCAACCACCAGCTGCCTATTTGTACCTGGCCGGACACAACAATATAGGGAAGGCCTTTTTTTCTTAATTATTTCATGAATTTCATGAAATAATTAAAAAAAAAGTACGTGGGGCTTCGCCCTATTTTTGTGTCCAGCCAGGTACAACTAGGCAGCTGGGGGCTGGAATCTGCAGCGCAGGGAGGCTCAAGCTTTCTGGGCCCCCCCCCCCCGCTACAAATTGCAGTCCGCAGCCACCCCGGAAAATGGCGCGTTCATAGAAGCGCCATCTTCTGGCGCTGTACCCAACTCATCCAGGGCCCTGGTGCGGTGGCTCACTGGGTAATAAAGGGGTTAGGGCCAGCTTGGTATTATCAGCTGGCCCCAAGCCCAAAATTCATGGGGTCACGCCAGTATTAGACATGACCGCCATGAATTTCTAGTAAAGTATTTAAAAAAAACACAACACCCAGAATAAAGTCCTTTAATTGAAATAAACACACAATTCTTTATTGTTCTAAATTAAACCATACTTACCATCACACCCATTCCAGCTGAAGCCAACGATCTCCTGCAATAAAAGAAAAATAATAAACCAACCTCATCCTTACCTTTCCATGGTTCCCACGACAGCTTCAGCTCTGCTACATCGAGATGACTGGCTGGACCGCAGCAGAACGCTGCCATCCAGTCTGTCATCCCGCAGACACTGAGAAGCGCAGGCATGCTTGCGCTCCTCACTGTCTCGCTGTGACGGCATCCAGATGAGCCGAGGTCATGTCCAATGAACTCGGCTCACCTCATGCACGTCACTGACAGCGTGGGAAAATTCTCACGCTGAAGTGCTGAGTGCAGGAGAATTCTCCCACGCTGTCAGTGATGTGCATGAGGTGAGCTCATGTCCAATGAACTCAGCTCACCTCCTGCACGTCACTGACAGCGTGGGAAAATTCTCCTGCAATCAGCGCTTCAGCGTGAGAATTTTCCCACGCTGTCAGTGACGTGCATGAGGTGAGCCGAGTTCATTGGACATGAACTCGGCTCATCTGGATGTCGTCACAGAGAGACGCTGAGCAGCGCAAGCAAGCCTGCGCTTCTCAGTGTCTGCGGGATGATAGGCTGGATGGCAGCGTTCTGCTGCGGTCCAGCCTGTCATCTCGATGTAGCAGAGCTGAAGCTGTCGTGGGAACCATGGAAAGGTAAGGATGAGGTTGCTTTATTATTTTTCTTTTATTGCAGGAGATCGTTGGCTTCAGCTGGAATGGGCGTGATGGTAAGTATGGTTTAATTTAGAACAATAAAGGATTGTGTCTTTATTTCAATTAAAGGACTTTATTCTGGGTGTTTGTGTTTTTTTTAACTTTGACTATGGGGTTAGTAATGGGGGGGGTGTCTTATAGACGCCTCTCCATTACTAACCTGGGCTTGATGTCAGCTGGCATTATAAGCTGACATCAACCCCAACCCTATTACCCCCTGCCACCGCACCAGGGCAGCGTGGAAGAGCGAGGCTAAGTGCCAGAATTGGCGCATCCTATGAATGCGCCATTTCTGGGGCGGCTGACGGCTGGTGTTTCTAGCCTGGGAGGGGGCCAATATTCATGGCTCCCTTCCTGGGCTATTAATATCAGCCCCCAGCTGTCTGCCTAGCCTTTGCTAGCTATTAAATTAGGGGGGACCCCACGTCATTTTTTTTGGGGGGTCCCCCATTTTAATAGCTAGTAAAGGCTATGTATTCAGCTGGGGGCTGATATTAGTAGCCTGGGAAGCTCCGTGGGTATTACCCCCTTCCCAGGCTTCAAACATCTGCCCCAGCCGTCTGCTTAACCTCCGCTAGAGCCTAAAATTAAGGGGAACCCCACGCCAATTTTTTTAATAAATCCTTTATTTTAATACTAAATGACAAGTACAGTAACCAACACTATCACTGTACTTCATATATATGTGACTGACATGTTTCTATCTATCTAATCTATGTGTGATGCTCTATCTTTCTGTTCTAAATTGTCGGGTACCGCTGCTGAATTGCCGGCCGGCTTTTTTAAAGAGACAGTGCATGAAAACACTATTTTTTTAAATAAATCCTTTACACTAAATGACAAGTATAGTAACCAACACTGTCACTGTGCTTCTTATATGTGTGACTGACATGTTTCTATCTATCTAATCTATGTGTGATGCTCTATTCCTTCTTGTCTAAATTGTCGGGTACCGGTGTATGCCGCTGCTGAATTTGCCGGCCGGCTTTTTTAAAGAGAGTGTCTTCTGAGCAGTTTGTCAGCTTTTGGACACCTTTGCAGGTGTTTTCTATGTGTTTCTATGTGCTTTTGTTTGCCTGCCATTGGTTTTAACGGTGTTCGACGGTGTTCTAAGGTGTTCGACGAACAGTTCGACGAACAGTTCCTCGAACATCCCGGTATTCGACGAACCGAACCCGAACACTACGGGGGGTGGCTCAACACTAGTCAGAAGTGATCACACCCTCCCCCTTAAACATTCACTGTTCACTAAACAATGAAGAATATTCTAGAAGCCTTCATCTGAGACTGCATGTAAGACCCCCTTTGGGGACGGCTCCACTGTGTCTACAATCTACACACACATAACGAGATTATTGGCTATTGGAACAATGGTTAGATACTCCTGAGACACAGATTAGTGGAATGCTGGACATTTTACAAGTGAATCTAGTGCACATACTGACAAGTTAGCAGAACTATATAAAACATAAGTAAATCCCTAATAAAACACAATAATAATAACAAAAATGGTGGTCCATTGCTGGAAAAGTATCATAGTCTTTAGAAAATGGGCAGCTCCTCACAGCGCGCTAATGTAGGAGTTTTTCTAGAGTCTGTTGCAAAGAGCTTGTAAGCCCTGCACTCCAAGCCACTGATCGGAGATACTAGCCACCGATTGCAGAGGTGGTCTGTTCTCGAGAATGGACAGGATTTTTAATGAAAAGTAAAATTGCAAAGTGGTTTGTTTTTACAACCTCTTTGCAATTGTAACCCTTTATCATGAGAAGAATAAGCCCTTTAAGCCAGGGATGTCAAACTCAAATACACAGAGGGCCAAAGTTAAAAGCTTGGACAAAGTCATGGGCCACCTTGATATTTGTTAAAAAAAAAAGGGTCTACAATTGAGGAAGTTTTTCCTTATCAAATAAAACTATTAACTTTTGGAATTATAGTGGAATAATATACACTGCTCAAAAAATAAAGGGAAAACTCAAATAACATCCTAGATCTGAATGAATGAAATATTCTCATTGAATACTTTGTTCTGGACAAAGTTGAATGTGCTGACAACAAAATCACACAAAAATCATCAATGGAAATCAAATTTATTAACCAATGGAGGCCTGGATTTGGAGTCACCCCCAAAATTAAAGTGGAAAAACACACTACAGGCTGATCCAACTTTGATGTAATGTCCTTAAAACAAGTCAAAATTAGACTCAATATTGTGTGTGGCCTCCACATGCCTGTATGACCTCCCTACAACGCCTGGGCATGCTCCTCATGAGGTTGCGGATGGTCTCCTGTGGGATCTCCTCCCAGACCTGGACTAAAGCATCCGCCAACTCCTGGACAGTCTGTGCTGCAAAGTGACGTTGGTGGATGGAGCGAGACATGATGTCCCAGATGTGCTCAATCGGATTCAGGTCTGGGGAATGGGCGGGCCAGTCCATAGCTTCAATGCCTTCATCTTGCAGGAACTGCTGACACACTCCAGTCACATGAGGTCTGGCATTGTCCTGCATTAGGAGGAACCCAGGGCCAACCGCACCAGCATATGGTCTCACAAAGGGTCTGAGGATCTCATCTCGGCACCTAATGGCAGTCAGGCTACCTCTAGCGAACACATGGAGGGCTGTGCGGCCCTCCAAAGAAATGCCACCCCACACCATTACTGACCCACTGCCAAACCGGTCATGCTGAAGGATGTTGCAGGCAGCAGAGAGCTCTCCACGGCGTCTCCAGACTCTGTCACGTCTGTCACATGTGCTCAGTGTGAACCTGCTTTCATCTGTGAAGAGCACAGGGCGCCAGTGGCGACTTTGCCAATCCTGGTATTCTGTGGAAAATGCCAAGCGTCCTGCACGGTGTTGGGCTGTGAGCACAACCCCCATCTGTGGACATCGGGCCCTCATACCACCCTCATGGAGTCGGCTTCTAACCGTTTGTGCAGACACATGCACATTTGTGGCCTGCTGAAGGTCATTTTGCAGGGCTCTGGCAGTGCTGCTCCTGTTCTTGCTTGCACAAAGGCAGAGGTAGCGGTCCTGCTGCTGGGTTGTTGCTCTCCTACGGCCTCCTCCACGTCTCCTGGTGTACTGGCCTGTCTCCTGGTAGCGCCTCCAGACACTACACTGACAGACACAGCAAACCTTCTTGCCACAGCTCGCATTGATGGGCCATCCTGGATGAGCTGCACTACCTGAGCAACTTCTGTAGGTTGTAGAGTCCGTCTCATGCTACGAGTGTGAAAGCACAACCAACATTCAAAAGTGACCAAAACATCAGCCAGAAAGCATTGGTACTGAGATGTGGTCTGTGGTCCCCACCTGCAGAACCACTCCTTTATTGAGGGTGTCTTGATAATTGTCAATAATTTCCATCTATTGTCTACTACATTTGCACAACAGCATGTGACATTGATTGTCAATCAGTGTTGCTTCCTAAATGGACAGTTTGATTTCACAGAAGTTTGATTTACTTGGAGTTATATTCTGTTGTTTAAGTTTTCCCTTTATTTTTTTGAGCAGTGTAATGTTATGTAAGAGCAGTAAAAAGCAAATGGCCTAATTTAAATATGTAACAAAGGATAAAAAAACATGAAGAATACAGTTAAAGTATGATGCAAACAAAAGTGCCCCCAAACACAGTAGGATACCCCCACAGTCAATTCCTCCACAGTACCCATCACATGCACAATATGATGACCATACCATACCCCCCTCCCTCAATCCCCCCTGACAAAGAATGGTGATCCCCCATCATAGTATGATTCTCCAGCTGTAAACACCACACAGCCCGCTATACAGCATAATGGCCCCACATAGTGCTCCATACAGTGTAATGGGCCCACATAGTGCTCCATACAGAATAATGGTCCCACATTAAAAAAACAAAAACTACTCGCCTCTGCCCGTTTCCCACTGCTCCGGTCTCTTCATGGTGTCTTGAGATCCTCTGTACATCTTGGTACAGCGGGCGAGTTGTAATGATGTCATAGCGCCCGGTGCGCTGACGCAGATGTGGGGGGGGAATACAGAGCGATGACTGAACCCCCTCCCCCATGACTGATATCAAATGCTGGCGGGGAGAATAAAATTAATTTTCTCCCCGCTGCGTGCAGGCGTCGGCAGCATAATAAAGCGGTTAACCCGCAGATTAACCACATATCTGCAGGTGAACAGTTATTTCTAGTGACCGGTTCCCTTTAAAAGGAGTTGTCCACTAGTTTGTACAATGGCCCCAATGTATTTACCCTGTGCTGATAAGTGTTTTTGTAAAATACCTTTAGTTGTCCTTCTTGTCTGTGAGCGGCGCTATCGCTAGCCGCTCACAGGAATCACGTGACCCCCAGCTGCAGTCGGCTCTTCCTTCCGCTGAGGTCATGTCAAGTGAGGCGTAACATCAGTGACGCGCTCCCTGCGGTGGATGCTGGGCTGTGGGCGGGGTTACCCCTCACGTCACACCCAGCATCCACCACGCACTTTCCCAATGAATGAGGACAGGGAAAGCGTGTGTGCAGAGGGCGAGTGGCGGCGGCGCTAGTGCTGAGAGGAGATGGCATGCGTGCCCATAGGGAGACCTCTGCATGCCATAGGTTCGCCACCACTGATATAGAGGTTTTAGGACATATGCTCCCATTCAGACAATTTCTATTTCAGGGAGCATCATGCATATTTTAGCAAGACAATACTAAGCTGCATACTACATTCTTTACAACAGCATGGCTTTGCTGAAAAAGTTCAGGTGATGTCCTGGCAGCCTGCAGTCCAGACCTTACACCAATATAAACCATTTGGCACATTATGAAATGAAAAATTTCAGCAGATGACTCAGGATTGTTGAGGAGCTAGAATCTTATATCAGACAAGAATGGGACATCATTTCTCCCCCAAAACGCCAGCAATTGGTCTCCTCACTTCCCAGACATTTACAGCCTTGTAAAAATTAGAGGATATACCACACAATGGTAGACATGGCCCTGTCCCAACTTTGAGATGTGTTGCTGCCATCAATTTATAAAAGCATTTTTTTTATTATTATTTTTTTTAAATGAAATGGAAATGTCTACCTTTCAACATCTGATCGTTGTTCTGTATTGTTGTGAATAAAATATGGCTATAAGCGATTTCCAAATCATTGCATTCTTGTTTTCTTTACATTTTACCCAAAGTCCCAACTTTTGTTGTAATTGCGGTAGTACATTAAGAATCAATTATAACTACCTCTTGTAATTTTTTTTGAGAGTTTGGTAAGGTTAGACATTATGTAGTCATTTAAGTTAGTTTACTTTTTAAATTCATGAGATTTTTGAAAGTGATCTGTGTGAAGTTATGCTCAAAGTTACCATGCCATAATAAGAAAAAACAAAACCAATAGTGTGTATTATAGATTCATTTTATACATAGAAAAAAATTAAAAATAGGAACAGTAGATTAAAGACTGTACAAAATATGGGTTTAAAAAAGTATGTACAGAATATAAATGTAATAAAAACTTGTGTCTGATTAAATGCATACAGCACTTTCAAATAAAAAAAAAAAAAAAAAAGACAAGATGCAACTCCATCATTGGAAGACACGGGAAGGAGGAGTCCAACTCAGCAATGTAATTTCTTTTTTTGGAGGGGCAGCCACATGACATGCTGAATTATGGATCACTTTGTTATAAAAGCTTTCTATTAAAAAAGATTGCTTATGACAAATTAGTAAAACTGATGGACTCAACTGTAAGATAGTTTGTTGCACATTGTTTCTTTACTGTCACTGATCCGAAACAGATGGAGCGGTATATGTCTTAAATCTCTCATGTGCCCTCTGTTGACTGAGAAGACGTAGAGACATTGTATCCAGTCCTTCTTGCAGCCCTGGCTTCTGGGACACATCCACTGTGTAATCGTTGGCCTAATGGTAAAAACAAAACAGATAAGTCAGTACTGCATTGCTTGTAACTAATTTGTGCCCATGTGCTTCATGCAAACAGAGCAGGGAAGCCAATGGGAATTGGGATTCTCCACAGATTTCCCATCAGTCACAAGATCACAGATACAAGTCAAGGCAAAAAACAAAAACAGGTCAGATAATCTGACAAAAAAAAAAGCCATGTAAAATCATAATACAGAAAGCTGCTCATAATCTATATCCTAAAAGTTTAGCCAATGTTGTGTACTCCTTGTTTGTGTCACGGTATTACAAATGTGCAGAACTACCAAAAATAATTACTTACACAAATATAGCGCAGGTCAGCATGCAGATATATGCAAGTCCATGGCTATCGGATTATCACAGCAATATCAAGGAAAAAGAGCAGCTCCGCTCACTTACCAGTTGTAAAGATGCCAGCATGTATCGGCAAACTTCATAGGGTTGTCTGTGCGCCATTAGACTTGCAAAGGATCTCCACTCTCCCACCTCACTAAACTCTGACACTAGACGGTCGCCATAATCATGGATATCGAAGGTTCCTCTGTCTTCCTGCAATGCAATGCAATACATAAAAAGGGCTTTTTATTCTAATACTATACCAAAGTCAGTGAATCCACTTTAGAAGTCACATTTTAACCCCTTCAAGACGGGGCCAATTTACGTTTTTTGCATTTTCGTTTTTTCCTCCAAGAGTTATACGCTTTTATTTTCCCATCGATATAGCCACATGAGGGCTTGTTTATTGCGGGGCGAGTTGTACTTTGAATGAAGAAAAAAAGAAGCCAGCTCACCTATACTTCTTGGCGTTCTGGAGCACGGAATCTCAAGCAAACAGATTAAGAAAACGTTCCAGCTCCCATCATGGATAAAAAAAATATTTTATTGAAGTAATGGCAATTAAATATAAAAATTTTTAGCTATAGCAACGCGTTTCAAATGCAATGTGTGTCCTTTGTCAAAGATTTGACAAAGGACGCTCATTGCGTTTAAAACGCGTTGCTATAGTTAAAATTTTTTATATGGAATTGCCATAACTTCAATAAAAAAAAATTTTTTTTATCCATGATGGGAGCTGGAACGTTTTCTTAATCTTTGTACTTTGGAATGACACCATTCATTTTAAATCACAGTGTACTGAAAAATGAGAAAAAAAATTCCAAGTGGGGAGAAATTGTGAAAAAAACCACCCCGCAATTCTGACAATTGTTTTTTTTGGGAAATGTTTTTACGGTGTACATACTGTGGTAAAAATGACCTCGCAGTACGAGTCTTCTCATCAGTAAGGTTATGGTGATACCAAACTTGTACATTTTATTTTATTATTATTTTAGTGGTGGAAAAAAAAAAAAGTCTGAGGTTTGTCCAAAAAATTTTGGGGTTGTATCACCATTTCCTGAAACTCGTAACGTTTGACGATGGAGCCGCAAGACTGCTTACTTTTTGCAGGGGGGGAGGGACAACGTTTTTATTCAATCTATTTTGGGATAGATGTGACGTTTTGATTGCTTATCACAGCATTTTTTGCGAAATTGCAGCAACCAAAAAAACATAAGTTCTTGGAATTTTTTTCATTTACGGTGTTTACCGATCGGGTTAACTATTTTTTTTTTTTTTTTTTTTGATAGGTTGGACTTTTCTAAATGCTGCGATTCACATATGTGTATTTTCTTTACATCTTTATTTTTAACCCCTTCACAACCTTTGACGTATAGTTATGTCAAAGGTTCTGTCCCTGCCTTTGATGCAAGCTCAGCGTTGGATTTCCCAGCACAGGACAGCTGATTTTTTTTTTTTTTTTACTTTTCACTCTACATGTTAGTCCCCCCTGGGAACTTGAAGCTGCGATTGTCCAATTGCTTGTGCTATACACATATATACTATATATGAAGCAGAATTTGCGTTCTTTTACAGACCCTCGGCTGTCATAGCAACCCATCTGCGTCCCGTGCAGCAATGGGCACGTGGAATGACGCGCCCCCATGCCGGCATGTGCTAAATGTTGCCGTCAGAGGCATTTAACAGGTTAACAATCGCAGGAGAAGCTACACTCCACCCGAGATTGTTAAAGGCAGGTCCTGGTTGTAACACACAGCCATGACCTGCCAGGTATGAGGCAAGCTCACCCCGTAAGCCTGCTCCATACACACACTTCTGACTTGAACCGTACATGTATGTCGTGAAGGAGTTAAAACTGGTTGTCTGGTTTTGATTACAGGGGTGAAAATCAGGAACCCATGGGTGATCAGTTTTTATAGCGAGGTTAACCGATTTTAGCCTCCAAATTTTTTCACCCCATCAACTCACCCTATGTAAAAATAGTAAAATCCTGCACCATATCTTGATCACTGCTCCTTTACAGGCTGCAAAGGTTAAGTCTTGACTACAGTAGCATCACTGCTGAGCCCACTGATTGGCTGTAGCGGGCATGTGCACTGTAGTTGTGACTCGGCTGAATCTTGTATAGGAGTAGCGAGGGAGAGATGGCACTTGAGCAGGGGAAGGCGAGTAACACAAATTTTATTAATTTTTCACATCGGGTAAGCCAGAAGGTTGAAGAAATTAGAATTTTAATTGGATTACACTGGATGCCAACTTTCAGTAAGACGCGTCCCACCAGAGGAAAAGCAGCTCTCCATTGGGCTCATTAGAAGATGGTCAGTGTGGAAGACCGCATCTGTGACTTCCAGATTAAATAGTATATATGGAAATTGAGAGGGGTGTGCTGCTTTAATTACATTGTTAAAGACCAATCTAAAATTCAATCCTGAAGTTGGTTGGAGTTTAGTGTAAAGAGCCTATTCTTCATATACCTGTTCTTGAAGTTGTGGTCCCATTTTATCCTCCCACTCTCGCACACGCAAGGAGAGTACCGTTTCTTGTGCATACTTCTGAGAATTTGCAATAAATAAATCCTAAAATTATAGAATAAAATAGAATCACTTTGTTTCCAAGTAACATTTAAATAGTCATGCAAGAAATTATATAAAAAATAATCCCATTATGAAAATCATCCTTACACTAAAAACTGGGCTCATAGTATTATCCAACCTTTTAAAACTGATGGCTTATCACAAGATAGCCTTTCCATATTTTATCAGTGGAGGCTTTACTAGCAAAACCCACCATCGATCAGTTGTGCTGCTCTGCAGCTTTTATAAAGGTTAACAGGTGCTGGCAGGCTGGTTCGTACTTTCCTGTTCTATACATCTCACAGTGTGATACAAGTTATTGCAGTGTTGTCCTATATGATGCAGACAAGTACAAAGCAGCCTGCAAGCTGCAGTAAATAATGACAGCCTTTACAATCAGCTAATTGGAGGAGGAGCTGATCATTGTACCCCAACAGCTTAAAAATGATCGCCAAGTCCAATTAGAAGGCTGGATAAACCCTTTAAGAAATGGGTCTGCAAAGCCCACATTTCATCTAATATTGCGCTCTAAGAATCCACTTTGCTAAAAGTGGACCTATGTATGTAAAATAGACTATTCTATTCAACATATTTAACTTCTCAAATATCCAGAAATTACAGGTAGAAAAAAAAGCCACTGGCCATCAGAGAAATTATAATAATACGCATGTCCCAGAATAGAATTTGATGAAGTATTGCACTTACAACATTTCTTCTCACAAGATCATCGTATGTCAGTTGGTCGTGGAGGTCCATCGGATCTGTAAAGGAGAAAGTGTCTTTTACAGGCTATCGGCAAGAAAAGGCAAGTCTAATAAACATAATAACCTATAAGAAAATGAAAGTGACTAAGAGCATCAAGACCAAACCTATGAAAAAAAAAATATAGTGTTGGTATTGTCCCAAAATGTCATCTCCGTGTCCTTACAGCTTCAAACAGTTCGACAGAACATAAGTCAAAGACCCTTTCCTGTAAACCCAAATGCCAATTTTAGGTGCAAGAGTATTACATTTTTGTCCTACAAAATCAGAATAAAAAAAAATATATAAAAATTATGTTCCATCAGGCACACACTCTTAATGCTTCAGGACCGCCCATTGACTTTAAATGTCCGGGTGGTCCCCTCCTGCTCTCCAAGGATGTTTTAAACATCATTGCATAGTAGAGCAGCGACAAGCGATTGTATCTGCGGGAGCTGGGATCCAGCTGTTAAATTGCTGTTACTAGCCCCACGTCCATTAAAAAAAAAACATATCCATCATAAAAATATTTATGATAGAATGGGGAACAATTTTTAACCCCTTCACCTCTGGGCGATTTTCCATGTTTTTTCCTCTCCTTCCAAGAGCCATAAATTTCTTTATTTTTCTACCAACATAACCATACGAGAGCTTGTTTTTTGAGGGACGAGTTGTACTTTTGAATGACACCATTCATTTTAACATGTGATGCACCAGAAAGTGGAAATAAGATTCCAAGTGCATTGAAATCAGAGCTATGGAGTCGGTAAGCCAAACCACTGACTCAGACTCCTCAGTTTACCTGACTCCCAACTCCACAGCACCGCACTGCCTCACTACTGAGCATGTACATAAAGTGCAGCACAGATTCATCTCACTGCCTCACTACTAAGCATGTACATAAAGTGCAGCACAGATTCATCTCAACTAAAAGCCGAGACCATTAGATCAGGAACAGAACAGACATTTATAGGACATTTCATAACTTTCCAAAATTCTTATGAAAACATTTCCAGCACATCCTGCATTGTACTAATGTACCAATTTATTTTATATTTTAAGGAGTCAGAATTGGTCCATTTTATACAGGGAAAATATATATTCTTGTACCGTATTAGCCAGTAGATAGAAAAATATTTAGATTTGAGAGTCCTCAGTGGTTGATACCTTTTAATGGCTAACTGAAAAGATGGTAACAAATTGCAATAGGTAAGACAGGTGATGAAAAGCAGAGTTATTATGGAAGAGAAACAGTTCTGGCTATAAATATTTTAGCAGTTAATAGATAAGGAGTGTGAAGGTTTTATTGTCCTGTGACCAGGTCCAGTGTTGTGATGGCCTCACAATTCTGAGGGGCACATTCCTTAGTTGATGTAGAATGACATGAATCCATGCGACACATTCATTCCTGCTCTGAAAGTGTTAAAGGTCATCATCAGTTTATATTCTGAGATTCTTCTTTCTCTTTGAGATTTGAAGTTACCTTTTAATACCAGTAATCAAAATGGAGTACACCAGAATGTACCGCATCTTCATGGAACTTAAGCCACTTCTGAAGAAACGTGCACAATTGGACAGCGACATTTTTTTCTTATCTAAATGCAAAAAGGAGAATCTAATTCCCAAAGGACTCTGGATTACAAACCCAATTCTTCATACCTACAATACTCATTATGCACAAAACCTTTGCCACAGGACTTCTGAGAGACTAAGGAACCACCTTTTTCAGGTCTTCTACAGCAGGGTTCCCCAACTCCAGTCCTCAAGGCCCACCAACAGGTCATGTTTTCAGGATTTCCTTAGTATTGCACAGGTGATGGAATTATTGCCTGTGCAGGTGATGCAATTATCACCTGTGTAATACTAAGGAAATCCTGAAAACATGACCTGTTGGTGGGCCTTGAGGACTGGAGTTGGGGAACCCTGTTCTACAGCATCAAGAGTAAAGTCCAAGGGCAATTTGAAACTCGGAGGAAAACACTTACAGAAAACACAGAGCAAAAATTACAGCAATACTATAACAAACTACGGACCCTTCTGATTCATAACTAGGAAAAGAAGCTGCACAGATTGCGCCTAAACTCAGGACGCTATACAAACAGTTACAAAACAAAGCCAAAACCTGACAATTTGGACAACCACTCCATTCCAGACGCAGAAGCATCTAACTGTCATCAATCTCTCAGATTATACACCAAACAAAGCGGAGCTGACCGTGCTTTCTAGAGGACTCTCATTTTGTCCTACTAAGGCCCTAGATAAAACTGAACTCTGTAGTGATATGGAAAATTATTTCAGGAGACTGCACCTGAGGGAATACTTCAATGCTACAGAAGATTCAGAACCCACCATAACAGAAGGAAAAGGGATCTTGACAAACAAGAAGAGGTCAGATTGGACACCTCCACCTGGATGAAACCCTCATTTGGATACATATATAGACTCCTTCAGACATGTGATAAAATCCACCATCTTAGACACAAACAGGAGACAAGCATCCAACATCAGTGCCCAGGAGAGAAAGGCCATACAATCTTTGAAAACCAACAAAGAAATCATAATTAAATCTGCTGACAAGGGTGGTGCAATAGTCATGATGAACACATCAGACTACATGAAGGAAGCAAACAGACAACTGGTGGATACGCGCTACTACAAAAAACTGGAGTCTGATCCTACACAGGACTATTACAAGGAACTAAACAAGTTGGTATCGTGTCTGCCTGACGAATCCATAAGAGCCGATGACCTGATACCAGAGAGTCCAAGAATAGGGACATTCTATATGCTCCCCAAAATCCACAAAGACCAATTATTTCATGTGTGGGCACCCTTACTGAGCAAGTTTCTGGATGGGTAGAGGGTATTCTTAAACCCCTGGTAATGAGTACACCCAGCTACATTCAGGACACGACAGACCTACTGAATAAACTAGCAGCAGTAGGTCCTCTACCAGAAGGAACCATCCTGGCCACCATGGATGTGGAATCTTTGTATTCTAATATCCCACACAAGGATGGATTAAATGCCTGCAAAATCTTCATAGAAAATACAGGAATTGTTGCTGATTCTGTGGTCAAACTTACAGAATTCATCCTCACCCACAATTACTTTGAATTTGATAACATATCTACAGGAAACTGGTACAGCGATACGAAGTAAAATGGCTCCACAGTACGCAAATCTTTTCATGGCCAAGCTTGAAAGTGACTTTTTGTCCTCATGTCCCATCAGGCCTCTGGCCTACTATCGTTTCATTGACGATATTTTAATCATCTGGACAGGGTCTGAGCAACAGCTGAAGACGTTCCATGAACACTTTAATCGTTTTCATCCCACCATCAACCTAACACTCAACTACTCCTGTACTGAAATTAACTTTTTGGACACCATCATCAAGCTACAGAACAATGAAATAGAGACATCCTTGTACCGGAAACCAATCGACCGTCCTACATACCTTAAATGGGACACTTTCCATCCAAAACAAACTCAATTGGTTTACAGCCAAGCCATCAGATACAATTGGATATGTTCCACCCAGATGGATAGAGACAAACACCTTGATGGCCTCAGAAAGACCTTTTTGAAACAGGGCTACCATCCAAGAACAATTGAAAACCTGATTACAAGAGCCACCAGAATATCAAGGAATCATCTCCTACATTACAAAACCAAACAAGAAAACAACCGGGTGCCTCTAGTAGTCACCTACAATCCAAATCTGGAGGCGCTAAGAAGAGCTGCACGGAAACTACAACCCTTACTACAAAAAGATGCCCGATTAGAATCCATATTTCCAGACCCCCCCCACTTCTGTGTTTCAGGCAGCCCCCAAATCTAAGAAGCATCATTGTCAGAAGTTCCCTGTCATCTCCACCAGCTACAGGTACCTTTCCTTGCAACCAGAAAAAATTTAAAACTTGTCCATTTATAACGACCACAGACAAGATAAAGATTCCCAATTCACATCAGGACTATAAGATCCCAGGTACGTTCAGCTGTATTACATCTAATGTAGTGTACTTAATTATATGTACCAAATGTCCAGCTGGGGGTCTTTATGTAGGGGAGACAGGGCAAAAACTTAGAACAAGGATGAATCATCATCGCCACACAATAAAAGAAAAAAGAATAGATCTGCCTGTAGCCAAACATTTCTGTTCCCCTGATTACAGCATAAAAGATATGAAATTACTGGTATTAAAAGGTAACTTCAGATCTCAAAGAGAAAGAAGAATCTCAGAATATAAACTAATGATGACCTTTAACACTTTCAGAGAAGGAATGAATGTGTCGCATGGATTTATGTCATTCTACATCAACTAAGGAATGTGCCCCTCAGAATTGTGAGGCCATCACAACACTGGACCTGGTCACAGGACAATAAAACCTTCACACTCCTTATCTATTAACTGCTAAAATATTTATAGCCAGAACTGTTTCTCTTCCATAATAACTCTGCTTTTCATCACCTGTCTTACCTATTGCAATTTGTTACCATCTTTTCAGTTAGCCATTAAAAGGTATCAACCACTGCGGACTCTCAAATCTAAATATTTTTCCATTTTATACCAACTTCACAGCCCTGGCTGGTATTACAAAAAAAAAGTGCAATTTCACAATTTTTTTGTGTTATTTTATTTACCATTTTCACTATACGGCAAAAGTTTTTCTTTTTAAATTTACTTGGTGAAATTTTATATATATATATATATATATATATATATATATATATATATATATATATATATATATATATATATATATATATATATATATATATATATATATATATATATATATATATATATATATATACACATAGTACAGACCAAAAGTTTGGACACAACTCATTTAAGGATTTTTCTGTTTTTTCATGACTGTACAATTTTTATATTCACACTGAAGGCATCAAAACTATGAATTAACACATGTGGAATTATATACTTAACAAAAAAAGTGTGAAACTGAAAATATGTCTTATATTCTAGGTTCTTCAAAGTGGCCACCTTTGCTTTCATGACTGCTTTGCACACTCTTGGCATTCTCTTGATGAGCTTCAAGAGGTAGTCACCGGAAATGGTCTTCCAACAATCTTGAAGGAGTTCCCAGAGATGCTTAGCACTTGTTGGCCCTTTTGCCTTCACTCTGTGGTCCAGCTCACGCCAAACCATCTCGATTGGGTTCAGGTTTGGTGACTGTGGAGGCCAGGTCATCTGGCGTAGCACCCCATCACTCTCCTACTTGGTCAAATAGCCCTTACACAGCCTGGAGGTGTGTTTGGGGTCATTGTCCTGTTGAAAAATAAGTGATAGTCCAACTAAACGCAAACCGGATGGAATAGCATGCCGCTGCAAGATGCTGTGGTAGCCATGCTGGTTCAGTATGCCTTCAATTTTGAATAAATCCCCAACAGTGTCACCAGCAAAGCACCCCCACACCTCCTCCTCCATGCTTCACGGTGGGAACCAGGCATGTAGAGTCCATCCGTTCACCTTTTCTGCGTTGCACAAAGACACGGTGGTTGGAACCAAAGATCTCAAATTTGGACTCATCAGACCGAAGCACAGATTTCCACTGGTCTAATGTCCATTCCTTGTGTTCTTTAGCCCAAACAAGTCTCTTCTGCTTGTTCCCTGTCCTTACCATTGGTTTCCTAGCAGCTATTTTACCATGAAGGCCTGCGGCACAAAGTCTCCTCTTAACAGTTGTTGAAGAGATGTGTCTGCTGCTAGAACTCTGTGTGGCATTGACCTGGTCTCTAATCTGAGCTGCTGTTAACCTGCGATTTCTGAGGCTGGTGACTCAGATAAACTTATCCTCAGAAGCAGAGGTGATTCTTGGTCTTCCTTTCCTGGGGCGGTCCTCATGTGAGCCAGTTTCTTTGTAGCGCTTGATGGTTTTTACAACTGCACTTGGGGACACTTTCAAAGTTTGCCCAATTTTTCGGACTGACTGACCTTCATTTCTTAAAGTAATGATGGCCACTCGTTTTTATTTACTTAGAATTTGTATTATGGCAAGAAAAAAGCAGCTAACAGTCTATTCAGTAGAACTATCAGCTGTGTATCCACCTGACTTCTGCACAACACAACTGATGGTCCCAATCCCATTTATAAGGCAAGAAATCCCACTTATTAAACCTGACAGGGTACACCTGTGAAGTGAAAACCATTTCTGGTGACTACCTCTTGAAGCTCATCAAGAGAATGCCAAGAGTGTGCAAAGCAGTCATCAAAGCAAAAGGTGGCTACTTTGAAGAACCTAGAATATAAGACATATTTTCAGTTGTTTCACACTTTTTTGTTAAGTATATAATTCCACATGTGTTAATTCATAGTTTTGATGCCTGTAAATGTACAATTTTCAAAGTCATGAAAATACAGAAAGATCTTTAAATGAAAAGGTGTGTCCAAACTTTTGGTCTGTACTAATTTATATATATTTTCGCATGAGATATTCAGAAGACCTCCGACTGTCATGGCATCCCATCAGCGCCCCGCAATATAAAATGTACAGATTGACACGCCCACCTGCCGGAGCACGTTAGATGCCGCTGCCAGAGACTTACAGCCCTGCTCCACCCCGCGCCTGTTAAAAGAACATGATGGCTTATTAAAATCAGCCATCTGCCGGCGTGCGAGCCCGCATTAAAGGCAGGGACACTACATATGATGTACATGTTCATCATATGTCGTGAAGGGGTTAAATGTTATTCTCATGTGTTACAAAAACACATGACAATAACAAAAATTAAGCACTATTTGAAGAAAAAAAAAAAAAAAGACCGCAATTGACTATCCAAACTAGAAAATAAAATTTACAGCTCTTTAAACTCGCATGAAAGCCCAAAAATGTGCCTGGTCAGGAATGTGGGTAAATGGCCTGGCCTTGGACTGGTTAAGACAGCACCGAAACCATGAGGTGTTTACAGCTCCATATTATTTAGTGCTGAAACCTAATGTGCTTCCAGAGAGGAGCTATATCAGGATGGTAACCTGTCTGTCCGAAAACCAAACATGCAATGGAAGGAAAAACTATAGAGCAAGGCTCTTTAAGGGTATGTGTCCACAATCAGAAAATGCTGTGGGCTTGAAGCTGTGTGTTTATGCAGCGTCAAACCCGCAGCGTCCAGATGTTACAGCATAGTGGATGGGATTTCTAGAAATCCCATGTCCACTATGTGTGCATCTGATGCTGCAGATCACCTGTGGAAACTGACATACGGCGCATCTTACAGAACAGCAGCAAGTCAATTTCTCTTGCGGGTCCGCATGTGGACTTACATCAATGAGGAAAGTCCGCATGTTGGGGGGAGGGGGGAGAAAAAAAAGAAAAGGAAAAAAATCAAATGAAAAAAATAATCGCAGCCACTAATTTGCATAATGAGAGCGGAAGTGGTGTGGCTATTCTGCAGCGGCTCCTGATAGTGGGCACATCCTTTAACTGCGCTGCTGATGACACCATATGATGAAAAAGAAGATCCAGGAGTCTGTAAAAAAACTGTGTTTTTTTTAGTCAACACGTTTCAAAGTTCACAAACCTCTATCTGGACAAAACCACATTGCAAGAAAGAGCATCCACATTTAAATAGATATCACACTTGAATAGGAGTGCCAAAAAGACACACAAGGTGTCAGGTGACTCACCTTTTGTCCGTTTGAATAAAGGTTGTTCAAACACACAAAAAAAGAAGGATTTTTGGTTACTCACCGTAAAATCTCTTTCTTGGAGCCTTCATTGGTCATTGGGGGACACTTGTAACCATGGGTGTATGCTGCTGTCGCTAGGAGGCTGACACTAGGCAAAAGAAGAGTTAGCTCCTCCTCGCAGTATACACCCACAAAGCTCACCAGTTAGTAAAGAAAGCAACAGGAGGAACAACAATAACATAAGTACAGTGTATATACAGGCCCAACAAAGGCACAAAACCAGGGAGGGTGCTGTGTCCCCCAATGAAGGCTCCAAGAAAGAGATTTTGAGGAGAGTACCAAAAAGCCTTTTCTTTATTGCTTCATTGGGGGACACAGGTAACCATGGAACTTCCTACAGCAGTCCCAAGGAAGGGAACAGAATAAGTTGAACAAATTAGGTCGCATGGCGGGCGATCGCTGCTTGCAGGACCTTTATTCCCAAGCTGGCATCAGCCGAAGCGTAGGTATGCACTCTGTAGAACCTCGCGAAAGTGGGAAGAGGTGACCAGGTAGCAGCTTTTCAAATCTGAGATGCAGAGGCCTGATAGCGAACGGCCCTTGAGGCCCGCACAGCCTGCGTGGAGTGAGCCCTTACTCCCAGAGGAGGTGGTCTGTCCTTAACACGATATGCCTCCAGTATGGCCGAGCGGATCCAGCGGGCGATGGTAGATTTGGAAGCAGGGAGACCCTTACGCCGACCCTCAAGGATGACAAATAAGGCGCCAGAACGTCGTAAAAGAGCGGTTCTTGAGAGGTAGACACGTAAAGCTCTGATCAGGTCCAGCTTGTGAAGAGATCTTTCAAGGGGATGAACTGGAGATGGGCAGAAAGAAGGCTTGAATGATGGCTTTGGTCTCTCCCGCTGGGCAGAAGGACGATCTTGCTGGGAGGAGGTCCCTAGTGAGGAAAATCGACGAATGGGGCGAAACTGAAGAGAACGCCTCCTTGATAAAGGACGTTTTGGTTTGGACTGAGGGAGGGAGGTTGTTCTTACCGCCTGTAGTATCCGAAATGATCTGATCCAGTTTTGACCCAAAGAGTCTTTAATCCTGGAAGGTGAGATTAGAAAGTGACTTCTTCCAAGCCTGAAGCCAGAGAATTGGCTGTATAGCAATGATATTGCTAGTGACACAGGTAGAACAGATGGCAGCGTCCAGGGACGTAGGGAGTAAGTATTTTCCTGCATCGGCGATCTGGTCCACCAGGCCAGCGAGCTCGTCCGGGGAGGCGGCTGATAGGATGTCCTGTCGGAGGAGTTTTGCCCAGACGGCAACAGATTTTGCTACCCACGTGGAAGCAAAAGTAGGACAGAGGGTTAGGCCAGCAGCCTCAAAGCCTGATTTGGCTAGAGACTCGATCTGTCAGTCGGTGGCATCCTTGACAGAGGAGCAGTCGGGTAGGGATAGAACCATCTTGGCGGACAGGCGGGAGACCGGCGGATCAACGGCTGGTGACTCCGTCCACTTACTAATAGGATTCGGGTTAAAGGAAAAAAATATCCAATTGTTTTCTGCCAGTAAAAAAAACTTTTCCGGATGCTCCCAATATTTCAAAAATATCCCTTCAAACTCTTTATATGATTTGAAAATGTCTAGGAAGGATGTTTCACCCTTTTCTAAGAGACAGAGTGGACCTGGGGGGAGAAATCGTCCTCCTAGATCTAACTCTTGATCTGCCTTTCTGAGAGTGGTGGTGGGGTGCCTGCGAATCATCAAGAGGAAGGTTCAGAGCACTGGTGGCAGTAGATAAGTTAGGCAGACGTTCTAGGACCTAGACCAAGGACTGAAATACCTTGGTGAGGTCAGATACTGACTGCGAAATGGCAACAGAACAGCCCACTCCGGGGGAGGGGGGAGTGCTCTCATCCTGGGCGTCGGGGGTTTCCTGTGATGCCAGCATGGTGGAAGGGCTGCAAGTTGGGCAGAAGGACGAGGTTTGACATATGGGCCACTTCTTTTTGCAGAGAGCACAGGCACAGTGAATAATAGTGTGGGTGGTTTGCTCCCTAGGTCTGGGCATATGTCAAGGCCTGGTGAATACTACTGAGGTGGGAGCCTAGAAAAAAAAACAGCAACAGCCTGGACAGAGCCTACCTGGTTCTGGAGGCCTTGTCAGCATTAAATCAGGGAGGCTCTGGTCCAGAAGAGGATGCTAATGGCGCCGTGCTGTGAGATGCTGTGTGGAAAAGACCGGAGCTGCGGCTGGAGCTTATGTGAGCTGACAGGGCAGAAGCGTGGCAGAAGAGGGGGAGGGCCCGAGCAGGGCGCGCTGTGGTCCTCACTGTACGAGCCAGATCTTCCGATAGGAGGAAGAGGAGATAAGGGGCGTGTGCAATGCAACACGCTGATTGGCTGGCCCGCCCGGCAGGACGTGTGTGGGCCAGCAGAGAGGAGGCTGGTATGTTCGCGCTTGCTGACAGGCTGGTTAACACTGGAGGGGGCGTGTCCATCTGCAAGAGCGAGAGAGGCAGAAGAGATCTAGTAAGGGGAAAAGAAGAGGCGTGACTAAGAGAAGAAGAGGCTAGATGTAGAAATGGCATCCCTCACTCAGAGCATCGGGAGGTATCGATGCACCCCCGTCGTCTTTGGGACCTGTGGAGAAGAGTGACCATACCTTTTGATGCAAGTCCCGGTCCTTCTTTGTTCTTGAGGATGGCATCAGGAGGCCCGCCGCTGAAAAGAGTGGGGTCCTAATAAAGAAAAAGACATCCTCCTTCCCGCACCGTCATGTTCCTAGACGGTGCAGAAGACTAATCAACTCCTAAAAGAAGGGGGAAGGTCACCTTAAAAAGGGACCACCATCTTCCTCCCGGCCTGCTTCGAGGAAAGGGCTGGGGTGGTGAACAGGCAAGGACCGGCCACCGGTATTCACCATGAGGTGACAGGGGGTTAGATCCTGCCTGGCAGACGGACGGTAGACAATGGGGGTAACACCACACTGTTCTCTTGGCTGCTCTTGTGCAGGAAAACAGGGTGAGAGATTACACCGTTACCATGTAGCGAAGGATCTGAAAAAGAAAGGGAAAATATTAATAACACAACAGAGTGACCTGAAAAGGAAAAGACAGATCTGAAATCCGATGCAGGTCCGCTTCCTACTGACACTAAGCTTAAGCTGACGATCTTTGTGCGAGTCGGTGGGTGTATACTGCTGAGGAGGCGCTAACACTTTTTTTGCCTAGTGTCAGCCTCCTAGCCATAGCAGCATACACCCATGGTTACCTGTGTCCTCCAATGAAGCGATAAAGAAAAATATTTACTTATGCCAAGTGGAAATGTCTAATACATGTGTGAACCATCCTCTGTTTTTATGTAAAAAGAAATTTATAAAAAAATCTTTAGTAAATAAGAATATTTTTTAATACAGTTTTTATTCCTCTTCACACCTGTATTTATACACAATCTTAGACATTTCCACCCAGCATAAGTACATTTTTTTTTGTGTTTTCAAAAACCTTTATTCAAACTGACAAAAGGGGAGTCACCTGACACCTCGTGTGCCTTTTTGGCACTTCTATGTGAATGTGATATCTATTTAAATTTAGCTTGGTCCTGATGAAGAAGTTTGTGAACTTTGAAACGTGTTGACTAATAAAACCGCAATTTTCTATACTGACTCCTGAATCTCCTTTTTTAATCATATGGTGTCATCAGCAGCGCAGTTAAAGATCCATGCTCTATGGTTTTTCATTCCATTGCATGTATTCTGGATCTGCAGCAGTCGTTCTACTGAGCTTTCTTTGGTGGTGTGGCATATAACCCTGCCAGGTGAGCACATCCCAAAACATATCGTTTTCATACCCCCTCTCCTGGTAAGACTCCACTTTGTGCTATTGTCTTCCCTTTATTTCCTACTAGAAAATCAAACAAGAATGTTTAGGACATTTAAAAAAAAAAAAAAAAAAAAAAAAAAAAAAAGATGGCTACTCATACCTACTCCTACCCTCAAGACACACCTGTCCATGTCCACGGAAGTGAATGGAGCAGAATTGCTATATCTGCTGCAGTGTTTTGTTTGGATTCGTTTTTGGATATCATTTATACATTCTGCTGCTGTCCTCTTGTTCATGGTAACAATGATTGCATATCAGCTTCATAATCACAAGTAACAGACAAGCTCCCTTTAATTATCCTATAAAATATTACAGAATATTAATGACAGCAGCCAGGAATAATACGATTATTCATTACCAACATCCGCACAGGCCGGCTCTTCACGCAGACTAGCTGGAATGTTCGTACCAAAATCTTCATGGTCTGAAAGGTCTGCCATCAAAAAAGAAGGTGCAGCAGAAGGTCATTTCAGTCTATACAAGTTTGATAAGGATGCTTAGCATAATACCATAAGCATTTCATATTTTCACAAACTATTTCTAAGATATCTTATAGACAGGCATACAGTATGACTATTGTACTCTAACAGTCATTTCTTTATCCCATATATTTGGGAAGACTTGAGAATCTAGCACGCACAGGAGTCGTGATTTAGCATCTCAATCATTATGAAATGTTAAGGCTATGTTCACACGCAGCATTTTTTTTTCCTGCAGCCAAAACCTTTCCAAGCTATTTGTTGTTTTTGAGGATTATGTGTGATTTTTCTACAGTACGTTTAATAAAGTTAGTTTTCACCTGTTTGCTGCGTTTTTGCACTGAATGCTTTCTATGGGTGAGAAAAATGCTGAACGAATTCACATGCTGCAGTTTTCAAAAAGCTGCAGTGCTTGAATTCAGTCAAGAAAAAAAACAAGCTTTTTCTGGTACTATAAAACACAGGAGATTTTTTTTTTAGTAAAGAACACTTAAAAAATGCTGCGTGTGAACATAGCCTTAAAATGTTCTCTCCACCAAAGGTTTTACACTATGATGAAGCAATAGCACAGTGGCTCAGTGGTTAGCACTGTTGCTTTTCAGCGCTGTGGGTCCTGGGTTTAAATCCCACCAAGGACAACATCTGCAAGGAGTTTGTATGTTCTCCCCGTGTTTGCGTGGGTTTCCTCCGGGTTCTCCGGTTTCCTCCCACACTCGAAAGACATACGGATAGGGAATGTAGATTGTGAGCCCCGATGGGGACGGTGCCCATAATGTCTGTAAAGCGCTGTGGGATTAATGGCGCTATATAAGTGAGTGAAATAAATATTGCAGAAGAAGTGATCCACAGTCCCAAACCACATCCTCCTAAATCCACTTCAGGGATAGAAACGCTGGTACCAGAAAAGCAGAAATTAAGAACTGATCTTTTACACACACCTTCAGCATCATCATGATCCAGATAGTCTGCATCACGTACTTCATCCACATGATCTACTTGGCCATCTTCAGCAAGCAATTCTGCCATAGCTTCAAATTGGGGCCCCTTTAATAAAAATTAAAAAATGAAACTAGGATATCAGGTATGAGTGAAGCCATGATTAACTAATAAAATATTTCCAATGCAAATCTGATCAGGCAGAAATGATTAAAAACACTAGTGTGAGAAAATCAAAGTAGATACAGTACTAAGGAATAGTTTTAGGCAGGTATGTAGGTTATTAACCCCTGCATCTCTCGAACCTGTTTTCACCTTTTTGACCAGGCCAATTTTTTCAATTCTGACCAGTGTCGCTTCATAAGGTAACTCTGGAACGCTTCAACATATCCCAGTGATTCTGAGACTGTTTTTCGTGACATATTTTAGTGGTATATTTTGGTCGATATGATTTAGGTTTATTAAAAATTTGACAAAAAATTTGAACATTTTGCAATTTTCAAACTTTGAATTTTTATGCCCTTAATCCCTTCACGCCATGAGGATTTGCGTTTTCATTTTTTTTCTCACCTTCTTTCAAGAGTCATAACATTTTTATTTTTCCGTCAATATGGCCATATGGGGGACGAGTTGTACTTTTGAATGACAGGAAAAACAGGGTTTGGGTTTTTTGTTTACCATGTTCACTATATGGTAAAACTGACCTGGCAATATGATTCCCCAGGTCAGTACAATTATGCAGATAAAAAATAAATAAACTATACATATTTGATATGTGGTGAAAAAAAAAAATCCTAAATTTGAATGAAAAAAAGTTTTCACGTTTGTCATCATTTTCCGAGAACCATAGTGTTTTAATTTTTCAGCATCTGGTGCTGGGTGAGGGCTTATTTTTTGCGCCCTGAGCTTACAGCTTTTATTGATACCATATTGGGGGTAGATGCGATGTTTTGATCGCCTCTTATTGCAATGTTGTGGTGGCCAAAAATACACAGTTCTGACGTTTTGATTTTTTTTTCCCTCGTTTACCGATCAGATTAAATTTAATTTATATTTAGCAGATCGGACATTTCTCAACTCATACCAAATATGTGCATTTTTTTAATTCTTTTATTTTCAATGGGGTAAAGGGGGGTGATTTGAACAGTAAACTGTTTAAAACAGTAAACTGGGTAAGGAACAGCCAAACTATTATAAAAGGTGAGATTGTAGAAGATAGTTTAATATCACAGGTCATACATCATAGCAAGACTGAGCACAGCAAGATATACGAGTTTCACTACACCAGTAAGATTTTTCCAAGCCAAAAATTTCAAATCAGACTGGAGAATCAAGACGTGCTGTTCACACCAAAAAATGGGCAACTTTGAGGCAGTGGTCAACAAAGGAAACTTCATGCAGCAGATAAAGACACACGATTCTTACTTTTCTTCAAAATTCAAAAATGTCCAGCAGTGTCATCAGTTCAGAGCTGCCAGTAACAAGTGGGATCTAGCTATATCCATGTACTGTTTGGAAAAGTCTGGCCAGAAGTGGTCTCCATGAAAGAATTGTGGCCACAAACCATACCATTGACATAGAAATAAGCCCAAGTAACTATGCATGAGAACTTTGGAATCTGGGTGCAAAAAGTTGCAGCAGGTGCTCTAGACTAAAGTCAAAATATGAAATAATTTTGCTGCAACATAAGGCAGTTTATTTGCAGAACGGCTGGAGAGCGGTACAATAATGAGTACTTGGAGGGAACAAATAAACATGTTGAAGGTTATTTGCAAGTTTGTTGCATTTAGCAAATGGAGTTGGGGATTTACAGGAATAATGGCAGGAATAATTGTGTCCTCAATGCTGACAAATACAGACAGATCGTTATCAGTAATGCAATGCCATCAGATAGGGTCTAATTGGCTCCAAATTTAGTGTGCAGCAGGACTACGACCCCAAACAAAGCAAATGTCATTAAGAACCATTTTCAGCACAAAGAATTTGGAATCATGGAAGGGATTACATGGAAAAAAACAGAGCCCTAATCTCAACATCAAGTCTGTCTTCAAATACATGGAGACAGAAGGTTTTGCGCAAGCCTAAATCCACAGAAGATCTGTGGTCAGATCTCTCGATGTTTGGAACAACCTCCCTGTCAAGTTCGTTCTAAAACACTGTGCAAGTGTACATAGAAGAATTGATTCTTTGATGTGGATTTGATTTACATTTCTTTTGTCAATTCACTTTGCATTTTGTTAATTGCCAATAATAAACTAAACTACACGCTACTATTTTTAAAGCATTTTCTCCACACCTGCCTAAAACTTTTGCACAGAACTGTATAAATGCTGCAGCATGACTATCTATACAATGTCATTACCATTCTTCTCTGGAGTTTCCTCTGTGCAGCAAGACGTTCTTTAGCATGCTCCCAATACAGCACTTCCATGTCTGCAAAGGTACACAAAAGTCGTGAGTTACAAAACTTTATAGCATTTCAGTGCCAATGACGTGTGTAACCGTCATGACCTCAAAGGCATACCCGAGCTTTGATCGTAGGATCATAATAAAAAACCCAGAATGTTAGCTTTCCGAACATATCAGGGTCCAAGCTTTAGCTACTATATTCTATATAGTGCTCGGGGGATGAAAATGTTATAATTTTTGGTTCTGTGTTCAGAAAAGGTGTGAGGAAGAAGAACATAGTCTGTTACCAACACCTCCCTCTCCGCTTTCTTCTGATCCCTCTTACTCTACTAAATAAAGGCCAAGAACAGAAGAAATAATCACCCCTTATGCCACACGTGTCAAACTCTGGCCCGTGGGCCAAATCTGGCCTGCAGGGTAATTATATTTGGCCCGCGACACCAGAACCCCCACCCCTATGTGACGCCATTATTTTGTATGGGGCCCATGATACAGTATGGAAAACTATATGGGGCCATTATACTGTTCAGAGGACTATGTGGGGCCCATTATACTGTATACTGGTTGGCCCGCAGCTTTGTCCAAGTTTTTCATTTTGGTCCTCTGTATTTTGAGTTTGACATCCCTGGCTTATGCCTAATCAGGTCACTTGCCAACTCATTGATATACATAAAAATATGTGCAAATAGACAAATAAAAGTGACACATAGAAGTGCTGTATATCTTGGAAATTTCATTAGTAGGTGTTTCGCATATCAGGCTCTGCTGGGGTCAGACATCTGGCTACAAACATGAATTATATATATTTTTTTGCAAAATTGCATGAAGATACCCATGAGCATAAAGTGGGGGGTATCATTTGTGCAAGGCGCATACTTACAGTAAATATTTCAATATGGGGCAAGAATGATTTTTTTTTCCATTTAATAATTCAGGTTTAATACAAGTATGTCAAAAGGGTGAAAATTTGTTCGTATGGGCACTCTATTGCTGTTTGCAAATTCCCTTTAACCCCTTCCCAATTTCTATTTTTTGGCATTCATTTTTTCCAACCTGTTCTTCCAATAGTCAATCTTTTTAATTTTCCCACCATCAGCAGTATGAAAAGAATTTGGCATTCTTAAATAGATACAGAATGAATGGCGACTGCGCTCATCCAGTGAATAGTCTCCATGGAGACTTTTTACATGGAGCAGCCTTTAGTATATGCGCTATCAGCCCTTTATCACTTTTGTATGTTTCAGGAAGGTCAGTTTGACAAAAACATCATATGATTTATAGACTGTATACTAAACAACATAATTAAAGGGTTTCTACAGTACCTATTTAAGAGTGGCAGGTTTTTCTCTATATGGATACTTACTGGGTGGGACCCTATCTGAGCATCAAGGAGCGCCATACTACCTAAACACAGAATAGCTGTGTGAGCCATTTTTTGGCAGGACGAGTTTTAGTTTTGAGTGACAACATTCACTTTAGCATACAAAGTACTAGAAAACAAATTGGGCAAGAGCCAAGAAATTGTGAAACACCAGATAGCGACCTCTCAAAATTCAGTTCTGTTGCATTTTGTACTAGTAGAATTACCAGACTTCACACAGGTCTATTTGGTTTAAGGATGCCTTCACATTGCGTTCAGGCATCCATTCTTTGGGGCTGGCGTCCAACCCCTCCCCACCTGTAAAACAGAGTTTAGGCGCATGTGCAGACAGGGCCATAAACTATAATGGTGCTGACAGAGCAAACATGTGCTGTGCTATGCATAATTTTTGGAGGTGTACGCCATTTTGCAGGGGATTCAGACGTAAGCCCCGACGGGCCAACGAACAGATGCTGAACGCAATGTGAAGGCACCCTAACAGTTTGTTATGTGTATATTTGTGATTAAAAACTTTGTTACAATTATGAAGTCAACATATCTGAGTTTTAGACAGAAATTTTGCTTCTCTTTAGTAGTGTCCCTAAGAAATTTAAATTAATATTTGTTTTCTTGGTAACTATGTTTAGAACGGCAGGTTCCAAAGAGCTGAACCTCAGTGCAAAACCCTCCAAAATTCCTGTTACACCGGAGATATCCGTGTCCCGTGTGTCCGAGTGTGTCACGTGTGGCAACAGTGTGCCGCATCATGATCACATGGACCGGCGCCTGGGAATCCATGCTATAGGTAGCGCTGTTCCCCAGGAACCGGTGCTGAACACTGCAGTCATCATGGTTCCCTGTCGGCGCTGCGATCAGCACCAGCAGGGACAGTGATTAGGGTAGTGGTAGTCTGATCCTGCAGTATCCCTGTCTAAAAAGAAGAATAAAATAATAAATTCCATGTACTCACCTCTCCTAGATGTCCACGGCTGTAATCCATGTGACCGCTGCTGCAGAGGACCCGGGGAGAATGAGCCGCTCAGGAGCTGTGGTCAGTGAGTGACAGGACACCGCTCCGGAGCTGCAGCTCCGGAGCGGCTCATTCTCCCTGGCAGCAGCAGTCGCATGGATTACAGCGTGGGACACCAAGAGAGGCGAGTATATGGATTTTATTATTTTATTCTTATTTTTAGACAGGGACACTGCGGGATCAGACTACCACTACCCTAATCACTGTACCTGCTGGTGCTGATCACAGCGCCGGCAGGGAATCATGATGAGGGTAGTGTTTAGCACCGGCGCTGATTCCCAGGTGCCTGTACGTGTCACACAGATTTTTCGTACGCAAAAAGACGGACTTGTCTTTGTGTGGAGCACATGGACACACAGTGCGTGAAAACATACTGAGATGTTAACGGAATGGGTCTGTGTGTGTCAGTGTCTCCGGTACGTGTGGAAACGGTCACTACTCGTACCGGAGATACTGACATGTGAAAGAGCCCTTAGGGTATATTGGTTTATATTGACTGTAAATATTTTCTTTTGTGTTCCAATTTTTGGGTGAATGAGTCGATAACTATAGATCCTAGAGAGCTGAAAGCCAATGTAAAACATGTCAAAGTTCTGCCTGATTTATCCATGTTCAAATTTGAGGAATATTGGTCCAATCATTTGGCTGTAAATTACTACTAAAATACTTTTGTATTAAACTTTTTGGCGAATATGTTGCTAACTGTAGACCCTAGAGAGTCAAAACCCAGTTTAAAACTTTTATAAGAGACTGTTTATCTATGTTCCAAATTTGGTGCAGCTTGATCAGAACAGGCAACAGAAATTGACATCTCGCTCTATATCCATCCATCTATCTATCGGATAAGAGTTGCACTGACTAGTTGCTACAGCAACAAGGACAGGTTTTACAATAGGAGCCACATTCTTCTATACTATTCTTAGCACACATGAAAAGACAAGTAGAAACATACCTGTAAATGTTGGACCTTTCCTTTTATACTTCACCAGATCTGCCCCATGCCAGGCTACAAAAATAAAGAAATAAGTTTCAATGGGACCTGTCGGTCATAGACGGTCTCTGCTCGACCTATACACCAGGAGCAAGGTAGTTATAAATTATGAATATCGCACGGCTTTGAATGAAAAATGGGTTCAGCGATGTAATCTCATTTGGTCCCCTTGTGACACTTTCTGGATACCCCTGAATATCTGAGGAGGAGTCTCTTTTGACCTATTCATCCATCTGCTCATTTCTTCTTCCCAATACCTATATTTAACCTTTCCCCTTTTGTCTAGTGTAAGTCTTGTATGTCTTCCCCCTCTTCTGAAACTGTTAAAAATGAGAATTTCTGAATAATATCTTAAACATAATCTAATGCATATCTATTATGCATTTGGTTTAACTTGTTGTCATTGAAATCTTGTTATCGGTTTATATAGCCGCCTTTTTTTTTTAAAGTTGCATCTTGTGAAATATGATAATCCTTCACTCAAAATTTATAGTTCATGAAAAAAACAGACTAGCTGAATCCTAAGCTCTATGTAGAAACATGAAGTCTATTTTCCTTGCATGAGTCAGCATTAGAACTACTATCCTACTTATTACCTGCTAGAAGCAAAGCAGCTAGGTCACGTGTTGGAGAGGGATGACTCATGCAGAGAAAAGACACCTCCTGTTCGTACATAGAGCTTAGAAGGATTCAACTAGTCAGTTTTTAATCACATGATGTCATAGACCTAATGGAAAATAAAAGCATTATCTGAGTAGAAAGGCAAAATGTGCAATTGTAAGTACACAGTACTATATAATATGGATGACAGCAATATATTAAGAGGAGAGAAACTTTGAGGAGTGCTTCCTTAACACTTAACCCACACGTTTGCCTGCAGTGATGCTACTCCCAGTGTTCAGCGATGCCTGGTACAAGGCGGCTGGCCTCACTGAAGCATTTAGGCAGTCACCCCCACCCTGGTACACAGACTCCTTAACTAGGAAGGGCTGCAAAACCCCTGCCCACGCTTGTCCTGTCAAGAGCTACGCACTGTCCGCCCATCGGAATTGAAGCAGAACAGGATTAGGAAAATTAGTTTGGCGAACCTATCCAGAATATCTTCCCTCTGGTAGCAGGCACCTGGTGTAGGTTCCCACTCCAAGGACAGGAAACTACTGATGCTTTGGCGATGCTCCACTTTAACTTTGTAGGTTTCCTGCCTTGGAGGGATGAACCTAACTCTTAGGTGCAGTCATGGCTGATAAAGAAAAAATGTATTTACTATCAGGTTCCTATTGTCCCTTTACTCAGCACTTTGGTATATTGTGAAGTTTAGCGTACATTTGTACATGTTTTCAGCATTTGCCTTCATTAAGATGCATTGTGAAAGTCAGTGTCCATTAAATGTGCCTGCTTAGTAGGGCTTACCTATTTATTTCTATTAGAACTGTGCACTTTGGTGTCGTAACCACATAAAATTCTGTATTCGTACATAATCAGCACTATGCGATTTTGACAAACCACTGCCCTTGAATGTTCTCTTGCTACTCAATCATGTTAGCGATCCTATCATATTTTGCCTCTGGTGAGGTTGACTTTCTCCTATCATATGATTCCATTTTAAAAGTGTTCTGTTGTAACGATCCCATGTATTAAAGATTTTTGTCATCATCATTATTATTTGTGTATTTATATTATCTGGTGTCATACTATTATTAAATTGTAGGTTTATGGTCTAGTTAAGTTCTTGCAGATTTTAAGATATCTTTACACATCTAGAACTGTGACATTCTAACCCGCGTGTAACATACTCACAAGACGAGGTGAACCACTTCATGAATTCTTGCAGCTTGGAGGTTACTCTCCTTTTTCTCTTGTTACTGCATAAATCATCCATGAATCCTGGAGGAATTACGTAGTGCTTGCCTAAAAGTAGAGATAACAGTTCATATACAAATCTCAAAGCACAACGTACTAAGCAGAGGATGAAAAAAATAAAAAAAAAGTTACCTTTTTTAAAAGGTTTTTCCTCAACAAACTCAAAGGGGTCTAAAGAGCGCCATGGGTCCGACTGGTTACTCTAAAAAAAAAAAAAAAAAAAATTAAAAAAGGAGAGTGACTAACATATGATAAACATTTAGAAAAGTCAATCTTTTTTATTGCACTCACTTATACAGTATATCTCTGGACTGAACAAGGTAGACAATGACGGTGGTTAAGTTCACATTCTAGAGCAGCTTCTATAGGGAAACTGACTAACACTACTGTGGCTAAAGTTTTGAGACTGACAAATTTTTGTTTTCACAAACTTTGCTGCCATAGTGTTTTTCGATCTTTTAATCAGAAGTTTCTGTGGCATGGTATCTTCACAAGTGGTGTTGCTACGAAAAAACGCAGCATTTTACTGTACCAGCATAGTGAATGAGATTTTGTATATCTCATGTGCATGCAGCCTATTTTTTTTTGCAGATTTGAAGCAGTTTCAACTTTGCAGCATGTCAATTCTTTAAACGTTCTTCACTCATTTGAAGAATAGGAGAATAAAAAAAACGATCAACAACACGTGTATTTTATGCAAGTATTTACAATAGATTTCTCTGCTGCCAATACTGAGTGTGTGTACATACTCTTTGTGAGAACAGGAGTTATTTTATCTGTCCTGACTCCATCTTGATTTTTGTATGTGTATCTTCTGCTTACCAGAATGGAGTTTGAGCTAGCATGTGTATTTTGGCCATGTATTTTGCTTGCAAAGAGAAGCCTGTGATTAGATAAGAAGGTTTTAGGTAGGTCTCTGTTTAAGGCTGCGTTCACACATTGCGTATTTTGAAAAAGCGCGCGAAAATACGCAATGTGCTTTGTGTCTGCCAGCAAAGTGAATGGGAAATTCACTTTGCCGTTCAGACACTGCGTGATTTTACGCAGCGGGAAAGCGCAGCTGCGTAAAGAATTGACATGTCAATTCTTAGCGCATGACGCAACTGCGCATTCTCCTATTGTGCCCGTTATAAGCAATGGAATTACGCAGCGGTGTTAACACACTACGTAATTCCATAGCTTTTTGATGGAGGCGCAGGAGAAACTATGGATACTCACCTATCCGATGGATGGGAGAGGCGTCCGATCCCACCGCTGCCAGCATCTTCAGTGAAGAAATGACAAGCCGGCGTCGGCTCCGGTCCCGCCGCTTGCAGCTTCCTGCCGTAAAGCGATCACAAGCCGGTCAGCTGACCGGCTTGTGATCGCTTTACGGCAGGAAGCTGCAAGCGGCGGGACCGGTGCGAACGCCGGCTTGTCATCGCTTCACTGAAGATGCTGGCAGCGGTGGGACCGGACGCCTCTCCCATCCATAGGATAGGTGAGTATCCATAGTTTTTTTCTTTTAAAGCAGTGTATGTACTGCAGCCAAAAGCTGTCTGTACATACACTGCTAGGGGGACACTCACACACACGACACAGACAGGACACACAGACATTACATTACATACAGATGTCCATCCTCACACTTCATTTCTCCTGCACCTCCGTAAAAAAAACGCAGGAAAAAATGCAGTGTGAATAGAGGTGCTTTTTTTACCTGTGTAAAAAAACGCAGGTAAAAAAAAGCAGGAAATACGCACGCGTAAAAATACGCAGGAAAAAAAGCAATGTGTGAAAGCAGCCTTAAAGAGACTTTGAGATAAGGAAGAAACTAAACTAGAAGGTAGAGAGATTCCTAAAATCCAAAAGATGGGTACAGAAAGATTTACCTTTAGCCAATGAGATGTATGTATGGTAATGCAAGCACATATGTAGAGACTAGATGGTGGCCCGATTCTAACGCATCGGGTATTCTAGAATATGTATGCGGCTGACCGGGCGCAATCAGCAGAGCGTTGTTTAAATTTGGCGACAAAATCGCTGATCGGTCACGGTTGCCGGCCGTGACCAATCAGCAAAGCAGTGTTTAAATGGGCGGCGGCCGCGACCAATCAGCGAACCGTGTTAGTGAGGACCGGAGAGCGTTGTTTAAATTTGGCGCCAAAATCGCTGGTCGCGGCCGGCGACCAATCAGCAAAGCAGTGTTTAAATTTGGCGCCAATATCGCTGATTGGCTGCGTTAGTGAGGACCGGAGAGCTTGTTTAAATTTGGTGGCAAAATCGCTGATTAGTTGCGACCAATCAGCAAAGCGGTGTTTAAATTTGGCGCCAATATCGCTGATTGGTCGCGACCGCGACCTATCAGCGAATCCTATTAGTGAGGACCGGAGAGCTTGTTTAAATTTGGTGGCAAAATCGCTGATTAGTCACGACCAATCAGCAAAGCGGTGTTTAAATTTGGCGCCAATATCGCTGATTGGTCACGACCGCGACCTATCAGCGAATCCTATTAGTGAGGACCAGAGAGCTTGTTTAAATTTCGTGGCAAAATCGCTGATTAGTCGCGACCAATCAGCAAAGCGGTGTTTAAATTTGGCGCCAATATTGCTGATTGGTCGCGACTGCGACCTATCAGCGAATCCTATTAGTGAGGACCGGGGAGCGGCGCTGCCTGTACGGGTACTTCTACTCCCGGCTGCTCGCAGCAGAAGTGTCCCGACCGGCAGCGCAGCTCCCCGGTCCTCCCTTCACACTTGCGACGGGGGATCAGCGGCCCTAGGCGCTGATCTCCCGACGGTAGCCGCATGGAGGGCAGCGGCGCCGCCGGTCAGGGTCCTTCTGCTGCTAGCAGCAGGGAGATGACCGGCTAGCGCCGCTCATCTCCCAGCTGCATCGCCGCTGACCTCCGTGCGGCAGATGAGCCGCTAACGGCTGCCATCTTTTTCTGAAATCCCGCGTCGCTGATTGGTCCGGCCGCGGCCAATCAGCGACGCAGGATTTCCTGGACAGAAGGACAGACAGACGGGATAAGACGATTATATATATTAGATAAGCTGAACAAATTATATTACTACAACTAATGTCCAAGAAATGTCTATATATAAGTGACGATTATGTAATAAAGACAGATGTGCTCCGATGCTCAATATATTAGACGTGGTTCTTCTGTGCACGTATTTGAATTTTACTATTTAATTTGGAACAGGCACAACGTCTCATAAGGTGTGGTCGCCTCATAATGTGGGACGTTCTAAGTATTTCATAGGCTTTTAAATTTTTGACAATACATCAAGTTTACGCAAAGACTCAATATTTTTAGTGTTGACTGTTATTTTTCAAGACCACTACAATTCGCCCTGGCATGCTGAATATCTGCTTCTGGGCCAAATCCTGACTGATGGCAATCCATTCTGGTCTAATGAGTGCTTGGAGTTGATCACAATTTCTGTGTTTTTCTTTGTCCACCTACTTTTTGAGGAATTACCTCAGGTTCTCAATGGGATTGAGTTCTGGTTGGGTTTCCCAGCTAAGTACCCTAATGATTCAATGTTTTGTTCACCAAGCTACTTAGTTATCACTGATTCCTTGTGGCATGGTGCTCCCATCATGCTGGAAAAAGCAGTGTTAATCACCATCGATAACACTTTCTCCTGAGCTAGTGAGAAGATCACTGAAATTATGTAAGCAGGCCATCCTGTGGCAGGGCTGAAAATCAGTAGAAATTGGGTTTTTGGGATTAAGTTAATTTTCATGGCAAGAAATGATTTCACAATTCATCTGATCACTCTATAACAATCTAGAGTTAATGGAAATTGGCACTATAAAACTGAAGCAGCAAACTTTGTGAAAACCAAAATTTGTTCAAAAGAAAAAAGTTCAGAAGAAGCTAGATAAGGGCTATATACACAATTGTCAAATGAGTTGCATCATTAACTTATTCTGCCATTTACAATACTGTGACATATAGGCTGTAGAAGCCTAATGCCTAAACATTTTCAAATGAAACCCAGTTTGAAAAATGATTTAGACAAAAATTGCATGCACAGACATTTACTGGCCCCCACAGAGATACATTGATCAATCTTTTGTGGACACCACTCAACTGTATAAACGAAACTTGTATGTCCTGAATTATACATGTATGAATATCATCTACTTCTATCATTGTATAACGTACTTGAAGAGAAAGGAGGTACCACTGTAAAATACCTTGACGTTTGAAGCTGGAATTTCCTTTTCTGCTCTTTCCCGCAGTACATATCCTCGTTCTTCTGTCTGGATCTATACAAATATGTGCAATTTTGTTACATTTTGAAGCATTTTTCTAAAGGAGGTTACTAGTTTCTTGAAAAAACACCACTGCAGTTTTTTTCAGCCAAATGCAGAAGTGAGTTGAAAAGGAATGGGAAATATATAGGAAGAACTTATCACAGGATACACATTTGGCTTTGGCTCAAAAACTGCATAAAAGCTGCAGATTTATTTTTTTTTCTTCTAAAAAAATGCTGTGTGGGAAATAAACATTACAAAGATATGTATTTAACAGTAAGAATTGCACAAAGTAAAAAGTACTATTTTTCCCAAAACCAATTGAATAGCTGTCTATTGAATTAAACCTCGGTACTGTATTGTGTAACCCTTAAAGGTTACAATTAACTCATTACTTAAAGGGGTTTTCCCGTGAACAAAAGTTCATTTGAAAAATTGTCTGTCTGACCGTGTACGGAGAATACCACATCTCCTGGGCAGGGGAGGAAGCAAAAGACAATACAGACATTACAGCAGGGAATCACAGAGGATTCATTTTGTGAGGTAAAACATTTCACTGCCTGTTTTTAAACCATGTTTTACCTCACAAAATGAATCCTCTGTGATCACCTAATGTAATATCTGTATACTCTTTTGCTTCCTCCCCTGCCCAGGAGATGTGGTATGCTCCGTATATGGTCAGACACAGACAATTATTAAAATGAACTTTTGTTTGTGGGAAAACCCCTTTAATTCTACAGGGTGGGCCATTTATATGGATACACCTAAATTAAATGGGAATGGTTCGTGATATCAACTTCCTGTTTGTGGCACGTTAGTATATGGGAGGGGGAAAACTTTTCCAGATGGGTGGTGACCATGGTGGCCATTTTGGATCCAACTTTATTTTTTTTCAATGGGAAGTGGGTCGTGTGACACAAACTTATTGAGAATTTCATAAGAAAAACAATGGTGTGCTTGGTTTTTTTTTTTTTTTACAAGTTTATGACCACTTATAAAATGTGTTTAAAGTGCTGCCCATTGTGTTGGGATTGTCAATGCAACCCTCTTCTCCCACTCTTGACACACTGATAGCGACACCGCAGAAGAAATGCTAGCACAGGCTTCCAGTATCCGTTGTTTCAGATGCTGCACATCTCATATCTTGATGTTATGGTGTGGTATATGGGGTACAAACCTCAATGCCACTGGATATCTGAAATTGCTACCTACATGATGATGTGTTGCCCTCTTTATGCACTGAAGATGGCACATTCCCTGAGTTTTTCCAACAAAATGGTGCACCACCACATTATGGGTGTCAGGTCCGAGCATTCCTACATCAACAGTTTCCTGGAAAGAGGATTGGTCGTCGTGGGCCAGTTGAATGGCCACCAAGGTCTCCCGATCTAGCCCCCATAGACTTATCTTTGGGGTCATCTGAAGGCAATTGTCTATGCTGTGAAGATACGAGATGTGCAACATCTGAAACAACAGATACTGGAAGCCTGTGCTAGCATTTCTTCTGCGGTGTCGTTATCAGTATGGCAAGAGTGGGAGAAGAGGGTTGCATTGACAATCCAACACAATGGGCAGCACTTTAAACACATTTTATAAGTGGTCATAAACTTGTAAAAAACTCATGAAAGAATAAAGTTACGTTAAAACCAAGCACATCATTGTTTTTCTTATGAAATTCTCAATAAGTTTGATGTCACATGACCCTCTTCCCATTGAAAAAAAATATAGTTGGATCCAAAATGGCTGACTTCAAAATGGCCGCCATGGTCACCACCCATCTGGAAAAGTTTTCCCCCTCCCATATACTAATGTGCCACAAACAAAAAGTTGATATCACCAACCATTCCCATTTCATTTAAGTATATCCATATAAATGGCCCACCCAGTAATTTAACTCCATCAAACCCCATCCTGTTTTCACCTTCCTGAACAGGCCATTTTTTTCAATTCAGACCAGCGTGACTATGAGGTAATAACCCTGGAACGCTTAAATGATATGTTGTACATTTAGGTCGATATGATTTGCATTTATGAAAATATCAAATGTTGCAATTTTCAAACTATACAATTTTTATACTCTTAACCCCTTCACCACCCTGTGATTTTCAGTTTTTGCGCTTTCGTTTTTTGCTCCCTTATTTCCCAGAGCCATATATCTTTTATTTTTCCGTCAATATAGCCGTATGAAGGCTTGCTTTTTGCAGGATGAGTTGTACTTTTGAATAACACAATTGATTTTACCATATCATGCACTGGAAATCGGGGGGGAAAAATTCCAAGTGCAGTGAAATTGCAAAAAAAAAAAAAAAAAAAGTGCAATTTCACAAAAATTTTTTGCCATGTTCACTGAATGCTAAAACGGACCTGGCAATAGGATTCTCAATGTCATTAAGACTTCGTGGATACCAAACAGGTATAGTTTATTTTTTTTATTTAAGTGGTGGGGGAAAAAATCCAAAGTTTGCAAGGAAAAAAAAAATGGCGCCATTTTCAGAGACCAGTAGAGTCTCCATTTTTTGACATATGGGGCTGTGTGAGGGCTTATTTTTTTGCGCGCCGACCTGACGTTTTTACGGATATCATTTTGGGGTAGATACTATGTTTTGATCGTCCGTTATTGCATTTTATCGCAATGTTGCGAAGACAAAAAAAACCTCAATTCCGGCGTTTTGATTTTTCTCATTACGCTGTTAACCTATCAGATTAATTTACTTTATATTTTGATAAATCGGACATTTCCGAACGCAGCAATATCAGATGTGTATTTTTTAAAAAAATTGATTTTGAATGGGGCAAAGTGGGGTGATGCGAACTTTTTTTGTTTTTGTTTTTTTTAAGGCTGTGTGCCATGATGCGTTTAAGCGTTTCCGCAGCGGCAATTCCGCTGCAGAAAAGTTTAAAAAACGCTTGGTAGAAGGTCTGCCATGTTCCCCAGTGATAATCCGCATGTGCTGTGCACATGCTGCAGAAATTTCTGCTGCGGATTATCATTGCGGAAAAAAAACGCAGCACTATCAATTATTTTGTGGAAGCGCTGCGTTTTCTCCGCCATTGACTTGCATTGGAATGCATGCATTAAGCATTACTGGATCTGTACGTGCGGATTCCATGCGTTTCAATGTGCGGATGGTACCCGGGTCTGGAGAAGAGGAGACTCTCCTCTGGACCCGAGTACCATAGAACCTGTAAGAAAGAAAAAAAAGAATAAAATAAATAAACATTATACTTACCTTCTGATGGCCCCCGGTGTCTTTGTCCTGGCTTACCGGCAGCTCACAGTAGACTAAAGGACCTGCGCTGACGTCATTTAGTCATGTGACGGGTCACGCGACCGCCGACGTCGGCAGGTCCTTTCAGTGTACCGCGAGCACCCGGCAAGCCAGGACGCATCGAATAAAGACTCCGGGGGCCATCAGAAGGTAAGTATATATTTATTTTTTAACATTCTTTCCGTTTGCATGGATTTATATAGTGTGACCAAGTTGTCAAGCACTTTCCAAGTGATGCTAAAATCGCTTGGAAAGAGCTTGTCAACCCGCATGCGGAAATGCATGTGAAGAACGCTTCACATCCACTTGTCCCTGGCAGGAAAAACGCATGTACAATCCGCATGCATTATTTCTGCCAGGGAGATGCAGAAACGCTCAGGAAAAAATCCGAAGCATTTCTGCATCGTGGGCACATAGCCTAATACATTTTTGTTTTACTTAGGAGACTTGAATCTGCGATCATTCGATAGCCTGTGCTACACATAGCAGTGCTTCAGCCCTGCTATGTGTAGCATAATTCATGATCACCTATGAACGCCAGCTATGAATAATGATCTCTGCTGAGCAGAGGCTCAAATCTGAGCACGCGCTGCCTCCGGCGGCCCGCGGCTTCAGGAAAATGGCTGCCGGGAAAGCAATAATGCACTCTGTTCTGCTCACTGTCGACACCTTGGCATCACCACACTTTTGGCACCGCCAGATTCCCAAGGGACCCTGCCCGCAGCATCGCACCGCTGGGATATCCCCCCCCCTCCTACCACCCAGGGCCCACAGCATTGCCCCGCTTCTGTCGCCTCTGGCTTCCTGAGGATGGGACCATGCCTCCTGTGACCCTGCCCCACTGACTCTGCCCCCCAGGTAAGATACATTAAATTCGGAATACAAGACAGACCCACAACTTATAAAAATCTATTTTCCACTCCAAAATTTGGGGTGCATCTTACGGTCTGAAAAATACAGTAAATCTCCGAATCACCTTCTTTTCTGAAGTACACAAACCTGTGACGGACCACACTTTTATGCTCGCTTAAAAAGACAGACATAGCCGGATCACAGGTCAGACGACGTCTACAGCATGAATATTTAAGAGATTTACATGGCCACCCTTGGTGTAAGCGCTCAGCGCAGGATAAATAGGAGCCAAGCCTTACTGCGATCTTTGGGAGGTGGAATGAACAAATCAACATCAGGTGAAGAATGGTTTGGTTTTTTTTTTTTTTTTTTTGTTTTTTTTTACAGTTTCTCGTGCGGTATAAGTGATTAGACAATTTTATTCTTCTGGTAGGCGCGATTACAGCGATACCAGATATATACCATTTTTGTATGTTTGTCTGTTTTTAAATTGCCATATTTTGAGAGCTATAATTTTTCTATATATTTGCTGACAGTCATGTGAGGGCTTGTTTTTTGCCGTTTTTATTGGTATCATATTTTGTGCACAACATTTTTGATCACTTTCTATTCCAATATTTGAGAGGCAGAATGAACAGAAAAAAAAACCAGCAAATCATGATTTTTTTTTTTATGCCGTTCACAGTGTGGTAAAAGTGATTAGACTGCTTTATACTTCGGATCAGTACAGTAACAGTGATACCACATAATTTTTCTTATGTTTTGCTGCTTTCACACCAAAAATATTTTATAGAAAAAAAGAATTGATTTTTTCATCGCTTTATTCTGTGAGCTATAACTATTTCTCCACTGACAGCTGTATGACGGCTTGTTTTTTGCGGGACAATATGACGTTTTCAGCGATACCATTTTTATTGAGTTTTATTCCACTTTTGGTTTGGCCATATGATGAAAAGGCATCATTTTTTGCCACTTTTTTTTAAAAATTTTTTTACAGTATTCACTGAAGGGGTTAACTAGTGTGACAGTTTTATAGGTTGTGTCAATACCAAAATGTGTATTTATTGGTATAATATTTTTTTTTGTTTTACTTTGTCATTTTTTAAAATATTTGTACTATTTTTACTTCTTTACTTAGCCCCTCTATGGGACAACTTTTTTTCAACTGTGATCACTGGTATAATGCATTGCAATACATTAAACCTGTCAGTATTACACAGAGAGAAGTCTCTTAGATCATGCTCCTGGCATGGTCTAACAAACTTGCCAAAGCTGGCTGACCCGGAGGTAGTCATGACAACCTTTGGATGCCATGGCAACAATCGGGCCCTCCCTCTCCCAGCCTTCTGAATGCTGCAATCAATTTTCTATCTTGGCATTTAGGGGGTTTAAATGGCCCGGACCGGTGCCCAGCATGATCGCCATGACGTACCCATACGTCAAAGGTTGGCTCCAGTAAACAGTTACAGATCAGAGATTTAGCGCCATTAGACTCGTGTTACTATACACATCACACACAGACAGTAGTATAGTTACCTGCTGTCGCTCAATGTGTTCAATAGGATCCATTTCTGCATTTTCTACTTCATGGTGATCGTCCAGTGGGAGAAATACATCATCGTTTGCTTTAAACATTAAAAAAAGCATACCCAAAAGAAAGTAATTACTTTCAATCTGATTTAGAAATTAGTATAGTTACTATCTGAATGGTAGTAAAAAACTCATTTGTACAATAACTTGTCATTTTCGAAAATCACTCACTGAGTGTACCCAAGTGGAAATGTCCTCACATCTGCATTTTTTTTTTTTTTATTTATTTATAATTTATTGAAAATATAATAGGAGAAGAGGCAATACATTCACAAGGCACTAACCGTGCAGAGGTACAAGAACAATCACAGAAAGAAAAGCAATTACAATAAAAATTCTTATTACTGGAATCCTGAAAACAGTACAAGGTATTGAGACAAAGTTTATGTTAGGAAACAGAATGTGAAGTTTCATAGCCATAAATCAAACAGACTACCGTATTTTTCAGACTATGAGATGCACCGGACCATAAGACGCACCTCAATTATTAAGGTGGAAAATAGGAAAAAAATATTTTTTATAAGATGTGGGTCCGTCTTATAGTCTGAATAGGTACGGTATCTTACCTGGGGGGCGGTGGAGTGAGGGTCACAGGAGGCAGGGTCCTTCAGGATCCGGCGGAAGTGGAGGAATGCTGCGGACCCTGGATGCGCGAAGCCGATGCTCCAGCAGAAGGATCGCAGGGCCCTCCGTTCCCTCACTCCGGATCCCGGCGGCAAAAGCAGAAGAGGTAAGATGCTGCAGGGCCGGTGTCTGGCTGGGGCATCTGGTGAGTGTACCAGAGAAAGTACTGGGTGCAAATCCCAGTGCATATTTTGAAGCATGGATAAATTCAGTCTCTGTAAAAGACTTAAACTCCATTACATGCAGTGGAACGAGCCTACAATGTGCCTAACTGTCCATCACCCACAGGTTCCCCAAAGTGAACTCTGTTGGTGAAGCTGCTGCATTATAGAGATAAGGCCCGGGTTTTGGCCAGGGCTGGGGCCTGGCTGTGAGCGGCTTTCTGGTGGCTGCGGCCATCTTCCTGAAGCTGTGATCAACAGGAAAATGGCCGCCCAGGCTTAGTCTGCGCATGCGCCAGCTCGGGCGGCTATTTTCCTGTAGATCACGGGAAAGCCACGCACGCCTCTCCGCCGACAGCTAGACACCGGCCCGCAGCATTTCACCTCTGTTTCTGCTGCCGGGTTTCTGGAGGAGGGAGGAAACGGAGAGCCTTGCAATCCCGCTCCACCATCACCGCCACTATCTGGTAAGCTCTATGTTCGGACCATAAGACGCGCCTCCCATTTTCGAAAAATACAGTAAGTAGAATAACACAGTCAAAGAATTAAACAAAAAGGAGAAAATAAAAAAGCAGAAGCAGCATGAAGAAAAGAAAGGGGGGTTGGGAGGGGAAGAGGAAGGAGGGTGTTCAAAGATGGGGCCCAATAATTACGGGCTCAGTTTTCTCCGATAAGAGCCAGATGGAGAATCTAAATTTCAGCCAATAAACCAGGTTTTTTAGAAACATTCACAGGAATTATTGATCGTAGAGGAGAGTTCCTCCATTAATATGACTTCATTTTGCCTATGTATTTTTAAAGTCCATCTGTCATCAGGATTGTGCTAATTAAACTACATGCAGTGTCAGGTTGGCGCTGTTAGGCTATGTGCCTACGATGCAGAAATGCTCCGGATTTTTCCTGAGCGTTTCTGCATCTCCCTGGCAGAAAAAACGCATGCGGATTGTACGTGCGTTTTTCCTGCCAGGGACATGCGAAAGTGAAGCGTTCTTCATATACATTTCCGCATGCGGGTTGACAAGCGCTTTCCAAGCGATTTTAGCATCACTTGGAAAGTGCTTGAAAACTTGGTCACACTATATAAATCCATGCAAACGGCATGGATTTATATAGTGTGACTGTAAAAGAAAGGTTAAAAATAAAAAAATAAATCTATACTTACCTTCCGATGGCCCCCACAGTCTTGCTTCGCTCCGTTCTCCCTTGCCGGCAGATCGCGGTACACTACACTGAAGGACCGGCCGTCACATGACTATGACGTCAGCGCAGATCCTTCAATCCACCACGATCTGCCTGCATGGGAGGACGAGTGCAGCGGGGGCCATCAGAAGGTAAATTTAACTTTTTTTTTTTTTTCACAGGTTACATGGTACCCGGGTCCGGAGGAGAGTCTCCTATCCTCCACACCCGGGTACCATCCGCACATTAGAACGCGTGGAATGCGCATCTACATATACAGTGATGCGTAATCCATGCGTTCCAATGCAAGTCAATGGCGGCGAAAACGCAGCACTTCCGCAAAATAATTGGTAGTGCTGCATTTTTTTCCGCAATGATAATCCGCAGCGGAAATTTCCGCAGCATGTGCATAGCACATGCGGATCATCATTGGGGACCATGGCAGGCCTTCTACCATGCGTTTTTTTTAAGAGTTTCTGCAGCGTTTTTGCCGCTGCGGAAACGCTTAAAAAAATGCATCGTGGGCACATAGCCTTTAAACTGATTACTTGGTTTGATGAAATCGGCCTTTTGGTTGTTGCTTAAACTGTATTTGTAGTTTTCAGTTAATGATACTCTCATGCTTCGGGGTGGCCTGTGGACGGGGCTTTATTTGGTGCTCTGTTCTCATATTCATTCTTATGGGCTTAAATGACAGGTCACTGATCCTTCACTGACCTGCCTCCTATTTTAAATACTGCTCTTGTGCAGTTCATACTGTGATCTTTAAAAAAAATTAAAGTACAGCAAAATGGTGCCAGGGGACGTGCATGCGCAGTAGCATCTGTCGCCGGTGGTGCCATTATGCTGCAGCCAATTTTTTTTTTCCCCTCCAACAATATGGCGCCACTGGCGGCGTCTGCGCAGTAGCATTTATTGACAAGCAATAGATGCTACTGCGCATGCGCCATTTTGCCGCAGCCAAATTTTTTTGAAAGACCACAATATGCACTGCTCAAGCACAATATTTAAAATAGGAGACATGTCAGTGAAGGAGACATAACGCCCAGCACCTCCGCCGATCAGCTGTTATCGGTGCCGGCAGCACTTGCGGGGCGTGGCCGCCGCAGGGTACTGCACATCCGCCTCCCTTTGAATTGAATAGCAGGCGGATGTGTAGTACCCCGCGGCGGCCACTACAGCTAGACGGCCAAACTCCACAAGAAAGCATTCTGGCTAGCACAAATAACAGCTGATCGGCAGGGATGCCGGGTGCGGGACCCCAGCTGATCAAACATTAATGCCCTACCTTATGGATAGGGCATCAATGAAAAATTAATCCATGAAAAAAGTAGTGGACAACTTCTTTAATGGGATGTTACAGTGATGGAGAAAGATGAGAGCCGGAATTAGGTCAGAAATGAGATCTGTGATTTTACATATCACTAGTTGTACTTTTTCTATAAAAGGAGAGAGAAGCCTGCATGACCAAAAAAAATAAGTAATAGATCGCCCTCCTCATCTCCAACATGGGACTGGCTTCAGAGAAGATAAAAGTATAGGCAAGTCGGGACCCTATACCACCGGGATAGCAATTTATTGCCGGCCTCATGAAAGCGAGAGCAGATGATTTATGTGTTAAGGTGAAGATATGCCTCCAATGATCCATCGACAGAGAAAGACCCAAATCACCCTCCCGTTGGGTTTCAAAATAAGTATTCAGTTGATCAGGAGATTCGATCAGCAAGGAGTAGGAGAAAGAAAAAGTGTGCCTCAGAGGTCCTATGCCCAAACACGCAGCTTTGAAAAGTTCTTGTCATTATTATAAAAAGGTCTAGGAGGGTGTGAGTGAAAACAGTGGAAAGCCAACCAATTCTAAGGGGGAGAGACCCATTTGTAGTTCAGTTTGTGAAATTGTATATTTCTTACTTCTACACAACACAGAAAGTGTCAAGAAAATGTTAATATTGTAATTTCAATTCTGGCCAGAAGATGCAAGCCATCGCTACAGTGTAAAGCTAAGATATGGTGGGTCTGACAAATTTAGCAATCAACTAGATTAAATGGGAACCTGTGACTACATTCATTCTGCCTGAACTATGGACAGCATGAATCAGAGCCTCGCTGCGCAATTACAGTTGTGTATGTTTTACTCAGTCGCTCCAGTATTTTAGAAAAAACATAGCTTGAAAGTCTACCCAGGGACTATAGTGAGAGTTTGGATTAGTCCAGTGAGGCCACCGGCCGGCTTCTCGTCGCCCCAGTTGATTGACAGGTTTCTCCCTTGTGTGGAGAAGGTCGAAAGAAACGTGTGAGCATTGGACTAGTCAGCTCTCCCTATAGTTCCTGACGCCTTTTCAAACTGATTTTCTCTCACTACAGTCAGTCAGGCTCCGATTCATGCTGTTCAAACCATGGGTAGCATTAATCTAGGTAGCCTTTGAAGAGTTCACATCTAACAGCTACAGCATTAACACAGGTAGGTCAACCCTGAACAGTTATGGTCCCGTCTCACATAGCGATATCGCTAGCGATATCGCTGCTGAGTCACGGTTTTGGTGACTCACCAGCGACCTCACCAGCGATGTCGCTGTGTGTGACACTTTGCAACGATCAGGCCCCTGCTGTGAGGTCGCTGATCGTTGCAAAGTGTCCTGGACCATTTTTTGGTCGTTGGCCTCCCGCTGGCCAGCACACATCGCTGTGTGTGACCAGCGGGACCAACGATCTGGCTGGTAACTATGGTAAACATCGGGTTACTAGGGGCACGCGCGCACTTAGTAACCCGCTGTTTACCATGGATACCACTCTGCTACGGTGCGCGGAGGCTCCCGCGCACCGTAGCAGAGTGGTATCCATGGTAAACAGCGGGTTACTAGGGGCACACGCGCACTTAGTAACCCGATGTTTACCATAGTTACCAGCCTGCTCCTGCTTGCAGCAGGCTGGTAACGGGAGCAGGACATCGTGGACCGATTCTTTCCACGATATCGCTGCTCCCCTGATCGCTGGTGAGCCTGCCTGTTTGACAGCTCACCAGCGATGTATTAGCGATGCAGCAACGATCCCTGACAGGTCGTATCGTTGTCGGGATCGCTGCTGCATCGCTTAGTGTGACGGGGCCCTTAGTTATCAGAATAGGAGTACCGTGTACACTTGTATATCCATCTTTTGAATCCAAATTTAGTGTGTACTTTATAGTGTACAAGCACTAAAAAACACCGAAACCCAAAAATCTTAATTACATAGTGACTGCGTAATATGGTCTTTTAACAATTCTAACTGACATTCCTTTCACTGTTAAGTTACATTCAGGAGAACATATTTTGGGTTCATGTGACATCTGTGTGCATAATGGACGCACATCAACTGTGGAAAATCACTGTTTGGGGGAAAAGGAGGTATATTGCAGTTTCAATTTTGCCTTATCTATTTTGCAGGTCAGATTTTTCATGGGAGATAGTTCTTGCACCCATCTGAAGTGCTGAACGGTGAATGAAGCTGCAAACAGACTTAGCCAACTGATAACTTTAGATGCTAAGGTTCTCTCTGGAGAAACCATGAGACTTTGCATTAGTAAAAATGCATGAGTAATAAAGTATCTACTCATGTCTAAGTTTTGTGTGAAACCATACTTGAAATGTCTAGAAATGCCAAGCATTTAATCCTACTCCCATATAGAATAGATAAGTATACCAGATATAAATTTGTATAAGGGTGCTGATCTGGATTGTGGTAATGAAGTGTGTAATTTGCTTCATCTAAACAATATAAGCAATATTAATATGTGCAGATTGGGTTGCATGGCACACTACCATTAAGTGTTTGGGCGCCATAAGTTAAAATGACTCACCATTGTCATCAGAGAAGTTTAGCACAGGTACAGGTGCATTACACTCAGCTTCCATATTTTCTTTGTTTTCAATTTCTATGTTCTGTACACCTATAAGACAAATGCTCATAGTCTTAACAAGTCTACACGTGTTTATAAAATGTACAATGCTGCATTTTTTCCCACATACCACTGACGTAAAAGATTGGATGGCAAATATCACTCAGCAAAACAAAGAAATCAGTGCAGCAATACATGTAGAGCTAAAACATGTAATTTCAAGAATCACCTTTCACACAATTTATAAATTTCATGGTATTCAAAAAAAATAGAGGTTTGGGAACACAAGTCAGATATATTATGGGAACTTTTTTGTACCTGGCTGAAAGCTGGGATCCTCCACTCGCTGGATATTTTGGGGAAACTGTGTAGGGGACATTATAGCTAGTTCTAACATAAAGGCGCCACATGCATGAGGGGTGCAGGTGTTCATACGGAAATCCTTCCTGCTGGCCAAGATTTCTCCTTTTCGGCTGAAATATACAAATTCAAATTAGAAATAGGAACATGTACTAAATTACTTGATAGACACTGAAGCCATTTTTATGCTTTTTTTCTTCCTGGCTAGAACTATAGTTGCTGTGTGATGCAGTTTTTATAAGGTGAAATTTTTTATTTTTTATTTAATGCGTTTTACTTGGACATGCCAAATAGCAAAAAAAAAAAAAAAAAAGTACTACTTTTGATCACAAGTGAAATCACTCACCTGCATAGAGGGTTGTTTTTCTTTTCCATTTCCTCAGGAGGAACAAGCGCCATTGGTGTAAGGGGAACAATGTTCACCAGCTTTAATAAAGTAACAAGGTATATTATATAAATGTGAAGAAAAAAAGTTAACAGCATGGGGAAACAATATCACCATGTAGCTGGCTGGAGACAAGAGAAAGCATAGAAAATATGGTTCAAAGCGTACCTCAATGTTCACAAGAAAACAAATATATTATAGGACGCTGCAGTAGAATTCTTTTTCTAAATTACTCTTAGAGACAGCAGCATCAGATTGTGGATTTCCTGAATAAAATTCCATTCTCCTCCCTATCAGACTCCCTTAGACTGGCTCTTTATGGTGCACTACAGTTGGAGAAACTACAGGAGGAGACTGCTGCGCTGGCCAATATAAATCCCTCGGCCAAGACGGTATCCTGGTTGAATTGTATAAACTGGCAAATGAAGTAATAGTACTATAAGTGCTGCGGTTCTTCCAGAATACAATAGATGGCTAGGGGCTGCTAGCAGTAAGCGTTGCATTGCCCAAGGAGGGAAAACACCCATGGTTTCTGACTTTTATAGGCCTATCTAGTTATTAAAATCCTTGCAAAAGCTTGGGTTATCACACTTTCTAGAGTTGATGTACTGAATTGCAGTGATGCATCCATATCAGACAGGTTTTATGCCAAACAAGTCGACAGGCATCAATCTTAGAAGGTTATATGTGACTGTGCAGGTACCAACAAATAATATCGATCGAGTACCATGCTCTCTTGATGTCGCCAAACCATTTACTTGGAGAGTGGGCTTATTTATGGGCTGTCTTAAGGAAGATAGGCTTTGGAGAACAATTTATTTCTTGGGTTCAATGACTATGATAGGCCGTAAACCAGAATCTGAACCGTTGCAGCTGAGAAGGGGCACAAGACAGGGGCATAAGCCATCAGGGTTTAAGGAATGAAAATTGGTTGGTCTGTGGAATCTGTTTGCTAACATACAGTGCTGGCCAAAAGTATTGGCACCCCTGCAACTCTGTCAGATAATACTCAGTTTCTTCCTGAAAATGATTGCAATCACAAATTCTTTGGTATTATTCTCTTCATTTAATTTGTATTCAATGAAAAAAAAACACAAAAAGAATTGTCCTAAAGCCAAATTGGATATAATTCCACACTAAACCTAAAAAAAGGGGGTGGACAGAAGTATTGGCACCCTTTGAAAAATCATGTGATGCTTCTCTAATTCGTGTAATTAACAGCACCTGTAACTTACCTGTGGCACCTACCAGGTGTTGGCAATAACTAAATCACACTTGCAGCCAGTTAACATGGATTAAAGTTGACTCAACCTCTGTCCTGTGTCCTTGTGTGTACCACATTGAGCATGGAGAAAAGAAAGAAGACCAAAGAACTGTCTGAGGACTTGAGAAACCAAGTTGTGAGGAAGCATGAGCAATCTCAAGGCTACAAGTCCATCTCCAAAGACCTGAATGTTCCCGTGTCTTCCGTGCGCAGTGTCATCAAGAAGTTTAAAGCCCATGGCACTGTGGCTAACCTCCCTAGATGTGGACGGAAAAGAAAAATTGACGAGAGATTTCAACGCAAGATTGTGCGGATGATGGATAAAGAACCTCAACCAACATCCAAACAAGTTCAAGCTGCCCTGCAGTCCGAGGGTACAACAGTGTCAACCCGTACTATCCGTCGACGTCTGAATGAAAAGGGACTGTATGGTAGGATACCCAGGCAGACCCCACTTCTTACCCCGAGACATAAAAAAGCCAGGCTGGAGTTTGCCAAAACTTACCTGAGAAAGCCTAAAACGTTTTGGAAGAATGTTCTCTGGTCAGATGAGACAAAAGTAGAGCTTTTTGGGAAAAAGCATCAACAGAGTGTACAGGAAAAAAAAAAAGGCATTCAAAGAAAAGAACACTGTCCCTACAGTCAAACATGGCGGAGGTTCACTGATGTTTTGGGGTTGCTTTGCTGCCTCTGGCACTGGACTGCTTGACCGTGTGCATGGCATTATGAAGTCTGAAGACTACCAACAAATTTTGCAGCATAATGTAGGGCCCAGTGTGAGAAAGCTGGGTCTCCCTCAGAGGTCATGGGTCTTCCAGCAGGACAATGACCCAAAACACACATCCAAAAGCACTATAAAATGATTTTAGAGAAAGCACTGGAGACTTCTAAGGTGGCCAGCAATGAGTCCAGACCTAAATCCCATAGAACACCTGTGGAGAGATCTCAAAATGGCAGTTTGGAGAAGGCACCCTTCAAATATCAGGGACCTGGAGCAGTTTGCCAAAGAAGAATGGTCTACAATTCCAGCAGAGCATTGTAAGAAACTCATTGATGGTTACCGGAAGCGGTTGTACGGAGTTATTTTGGCTAAAGGTTGTGCAACCAAGTATTAGGCTGAGGGTGCCAATACTTTTGTCTGGCCCTTTTTTGGAGTTTTGTGTGAAATGATCAATGATTTGATTTTTGCTTCATTCTCTTTTGTGTTTTTTCCTTGCAAGCAAATTAAATGAAGATAATAATACCAAAGAATTTGTGATTGCAATCATTTTCAGGAAGAAACTGAGTATTATCTGACAGAATTGCAGGGGTGCCAATACTTTTGGCCAGCACTGTATGTCCAGGGCATTCACAATTTTATAGCCATTTGCAGCTGCGACATGTATATAACGCAGAGGCACAGTCATAAAACTTTCAGATTAATATTCTCTATTATTGGATTTTTAGTAAACTCTTCAACACATCATTCGCCGATATCTTATTAGTGTACCAGTGCTTAACGATTTAAAGGGAACCTGTCAAAAGGATTTTGCTAAGTAAACTACAGGGATTGTCATGTTGGTGCTGTTACACTGATTAATATGATACCTGACGTGAAGAACTCTGTCTTGCGGTTCTTATGTAATAAGGGATTGCAGTTCTGAGTTAATGAGATGCTCCGGGGCGGGACTTTAAATAAAGACCTGCCCACATGCCCGCCCTGCAGTTCCTATCATAGAGAGACACAGACTGTCTCACTCTCTGTCTTATACGTCAACCACTCATACCTACACTGCCCCCTGCAGAGACCCTGCCACAGTAGCACAAAGTATATCAGCGACTCTGGAGCAGGCGATGTACGGTTGAGTGATTGATGTATAAGACAGAGCGAGACTGTCTCTATGATGAGGAACACACTTGTGCTTCGCTCTGGAGAACGAGCATATCATTAACTCAAAACTGCAAACACTGATTACACAAGACAGACTTCTTCACCTCCGGTATCATTTTAATCAGTGTAACAGCGCCAACATGACATTGCCTGTAGTTTACTTAGCAAAATCCTGATGACAGGTTCCCTTTAAGGTCTTAAATAAATGTCAGAATTCCCTCAAAAGAAAAGTGGGGAAAGATCTGGGACTGAGAGGATGAACAGTAGAGTGACATATTACATCTGGTTCCTAATCCATCAGTGAATGAAGTCTACCAAGTGTTCCAGCTATTCCTAATCTCTCTCGTATACTGAACACCAGTTCATGCCATTACTCCCACAAAATTCACCTTATGTCAGATGTAGAGTTTATTCTGGCACCCTCCTTCACATGATGTTGAGTTTTTCCAAACATACTATCTTTTACGAGGAGTGGTTGACATGATCACCATAATCTACTGGAATCCTCTTGATCCCCAAAAGTATATAAACTTGGTTATGTGGCAGATGTGTGACCACGAGTGGGTAAAGCTGCTGTGGCCAGACTTCTAGGTGCAGCAAGGAACTATTGGCTCAGCACTGGAAAGATGAGTTACCACTAACAATAAATGAATTTAAAAATTAAGTAAACTGGTTGCTGCATATGGAAAAATATGTCCAATTTAAGAGGAAATTTAGCCAAATATGAAATTGTGGGCTGCATGGCTGGAAACACCTGTGCTGGCTCCAGACTCAGAAGAGATAGAGCTTTGCGGAGCTGCTTGGTGTCTTATCTCAACATAAATCCTCCATTAATGAAGGATTTTCTTACCATTACCCGATACTGTTGGATTTATAACAAACCAATAAACGGCATATCAACCTGCATTGGCTGCACTGTATCATTGCCGTTGCCCACGCTGTATGAATGAGCATAGGCTTCTCATCTATGTAGTTATCAATGAACCCTGTGCTTTATGATTAGTTTTCATATTTGAAAATTTTTTAATAAAAATTACTTTATTAAAAAAAAAATAATAATTAGGCAGTGCCATCCTCCTGCTACCAGGTTTCTGTCTTAAGTGAGGGAGCAAGAATCATGGGATTTTACAACGCTCGCTCCCGCACTCAAGAGAAGCCAAAAGGGACGTTGGACGCGGCATATTTTAGTGTAGCCCAAGCACAGACTTTGGATGGCCAGTGTTGCAGGTTATCATTAAAAACCACTTCTAGAGCAATTTAGAAGGAGTATACTGCAGAGAGCGGCTCTAATTGTTTTCTTGATAAAGTGGCCGTACACAACAATTACATTTATACAGTTACCATAATAGGTTAGTATATTGTTACGTACATTTGGATTTTGGTCTTTTTTCATATCCACGTTGGTTTTCTTGGTGTCACCTATATCATCTAGACTGAGAAACTACAACAGAAGGAAAATTACCATTATGGGATTTAGAAGACAAAGCATGTTGGTTTAAAGCTTACCTGATTGATCCCAAACAAATATTTAGGAATACGAATATGGTGTGTCATTTACTATATGGTTATGAATAAAACTTTACTGTACATGCACTATCAACACCACTGGATAAATAATGAAAACATCATGTTTAACCCCTTCCCAATATGTGACATACTATTGCGTCATATGTCATGGCCCCAGCTTTGATGCAGCCGCAGGAGCTGAACCTACATGTTTCCCAGATGATGCAGTGTTACACAACAATTATCTGCTTCTCACAGGAAAAGGAGAGAAAATCCAGCTCCATAAAATCGATTTTTATTATTTCATCTTTAAAAGGTTCATAACTCCAGAGGCTAAAAGTGAAAAAAATTCATACAAATACCGTAAATAGCAACAAAGTTTCAAACGCTCAGCGTTCTGTCAAGCTACATAAAAATTACTCCTCATATTTAAACATGATTACATCGAATGAGAATTATTTCCCCCGATCACGACAGATCCAAAACACATACGTAAATGAGAAAACAAAATACCAAACTCCTCATCTATCGCTAAAACAAATGAATTTTCACACAATTAAGATAACATTATAAACCACACAATGGCAACACCAACAGAACAATGAGTCCAAATCCTTGTTTTCTCTACTGCTTCATTGGGGGACACAGGAAACCATGGGTGTATGCGGCTGCCCCTATGCAGGAAAAAAAGTTAACTCCTCCCCAGCAGTGTACACCCCACCGACTGACATTAAGATAATCCATTTAGCTTAGTGTCAGTATGAGGTGGACACGAGTCTTTCGCTAGACCCAGATCTACCTCAGTTCTTGTAGTTTCAGTAATTAATTTCCCTTTTTATTTTCAGAAGATTTTATTCTCACAAGCCTCTGGGGGGATACAGTGTGCGACGGTCACACTGTACTCCCATGTAGAGACTGAGTACTACCACCCAATATCTTCATATGTCTATCAGTCAGGACCCTAACACATAAAGAGTGTTTAGATGATCCGAAGGAGTCCTGGCCCCTTACTCCTGCCTGCTCGCCCACCAGAGCCTGACTGTTTCAAAATGTACAGACGTCCCGCTATTGGAGTCCCCCCCCCACCCCCACCCCTCCTCCATTGACGGTGAATACTGGACATCTGATAGTATTTCTGAGTCATCTTCAGGGACAAAGAGGTAGCCCCTTTTTCCCCACAGGTTCCCCTCCCTCTATTCCCCTAAGAGGTGACAAAAAGATCTGCAAGAGCTCTACTAGCATTAATATAAATGTGTGTGGGGTTCTTTATGGTGTGTGTGCGCGCGCGCGCGTTTCCGGCTCTAGGGTTGTCCTTCATTTTAGTCCTCCGCACCGCTCCCTCCTCCTGTGCGGGCCTCTCTGTCTACTCTAGGCCCCAGCTCCTGTGCGGCCTAGCTGCGGCGCTTGGCACCGTCCACTCTTCCTCCTTATGGCGTGGGTTCTTCCCTGTCGACGTTGACACGCCCCCTCTCCTCCCTCAGTGGCACGGGAAACTGCACGCCCTTTTCTAACATGAGGCCCGCCTCTCCCTCCCCACGATCGCTAGTTTCCGGCATCTATATACCGGAACCTCAGGAGTCTCTCCAGCTAGCTGTACTGGTCCTCATCACTGCAGCCTTCTGGGATCAGACTGCTGGTTCTTCCCAGCTCAGCACTGGGCCTTCACCTGCAGCCGGTCCACGCTCCCGACATGCTCTGAGATTCTTTGCACTATTCTCAGAGCACACTTCTGCTCGGGCTCAACCTTAAAGCAGGTCTTAATCTCCCCTTATTTTGTCCAGAAGGGTTCTCTACTCTCCTTTTCAGAACTCAATCGCTCTCAGTTTCCTTCCGGCTTTCTCTCTTCTGAGCATATTCATATTCTTAGTCTTAGCCTAATGGAGTGCTTCTACCCTCATTCTTCGCAAAAGATCCTTCAGTCCAAAGTAAGTTTGTGATGACTGGCGTCTCTCCTCTTCTCAGCTAGGTACTTTGGCCTAGTGTAGCTCAGCTCTGGATTGCCCGTAGACTAATTAAGCCTCCTCTCCATCATCTGGAACCTGGAGGGTAAGTAGTCTCTTAATTCCATGGCGGAAATCAGGATTCTCTTTCCAACCAAGGTATAACACTATCCTGGTCAACCTCGACGTAGGTATCTGTTCATGAACGGATCACTGTCTGCTGATTCGTCCACAGTAGACTAAATTATACTTACTTCCCAACCTGCGAAAGGCCTTCGACAGAAGGGTAGCTCATCAGACTGTTCTTGTCCACAGTTGTCATACCCTACATTGTCCCAAAGAGATCCAGGGTGCTCTACAAGGGTTTTTCAGCCCACTTCCAGATTCCGCGACGCAGCGTTGTTCTCCAACACTTTCACAGTCACCTACACTCGAACCCTATTGTGAGCTGTGGCTCATTGGTAGAGCAACAGTTTGCAAACACTTTGATGAAAGTTCAATTCCCAGGGAGACCTGACCGTCCACAGGAGGAAGACAAAGTGAATATATATTTTTCTTCCTCCCTTCTTCTACCATGGAGGTAGTCTACTTTCTTACAGTCTCCTCTTGGACACTTCTACAACCCCTGGCAAAAATTATGAAATCACCGGGCTCGGAGGATGTTCATTCAGTTGTTTAATGTAGTTGAAAAAAAGCAGATCACAGACAAAGGAAATGGGATTTACATACAGAAAAGCTAAACATAAGCCATCATTAACACCTAAACAGAAAAAAAACAAGGTTACAAGCAAAGCAATTGTGGACTGTGGATGACTGGATGAAATTCATATTCAGTGATGAATCGTGAAACTGCATTGGGCAAGGTGATGCTGCTGGAACTTCTGTTTGGTGCCGTTCCAATGAGATTTATAAAGAGGACTGCATGAAGAGAACATGCAAATCTCCACAGTCATTGATGATATGGGGCTGCATGTCAGGTAAAAGCACTGGGGAGATGCCTGTCATTACATCTTCAATAAATGCCCAAGTTTACATTGATATTTTGGACAGTTTTCTTATCCCATCAATTGAAAGGCTGTTTGGGGATGAGGACATCATTTTTCAAGATGATAATGCATCCTGCCATAAAGCAAAAACTGTGAAAACATTCCTTGAAAGAAGACACATAAGGTCAATGTCATGGCCTGCAAATAGTCCGGATCTCAATCCAATTGAAAATCTTTGGTGGAAGTTGAAGAAAATGCTCCATGACTAGGCTCCAACCTGCAAAGCTGATCTGGCAACAGCAATCAGAGAAAGTTGGAGCCAGATTGAGGAAGAGTACTGTTTGTCACTCATTAAGTCCATGCCTCAGAGACTGAAAGCTGCTATTAAAGCCAGAGGTGGTGCAACAAAATACTAGTAATGTATTGGAGTGTTCTTTTCTATGATTCCATAATTTTTTTCCCTCTGCTTGGTCTGAAAAAAATTACCCTGAGTACATTTTTTATCTTGATTTCTTTTAGTGTTCCTTAAAGCCCTAAAGTTGCCATTTGAAATGACTTTAGTTTTGTGCCATGTCTGTGATCTGCTTTTTTTCAACAACATTAAACAACTGAATGAACATCCTCCGAGCCCGGTGATTCCATAATTTTTGCCAGGGGTTGTATATCTTTTTTTTTTTCAAAATTCATCATCTTTGCCATTTCGATTTGACTATCCTTGCTCTCAGCACTCTAAAGGGCCAAGTTTCTGTGCCATCCATTCTCTTCCAGAAGAATTTAGCTTCTCGCTCTCAGGTCAGAATTTTTACTTGAGGGAGTGGCTCATGCAGTTCTTCTGTATCAAACGCCAATTGGTCCCTGGGGGTCCTCAGGAGTTCCCATTTTGAACCACTAAGAGAAGTCTCTCTGCTTTCTTGGAAGGTGGTTTTCCTTGCGGCCATCAGGCGCGCTTCGGAGCTGGCGGCTGTCTTGTCGCTCTCCTTTCCTTGTTGTCCACCAGGACAGGATGGTCTTGCAACATGTGCCTTCTTTCCTTCTCTAGGTTGTTTACACCTTTCATCTCAATGAGGAAATATTCCTCCCTCCGGCTCACCCTCTGGAACGCTCCCTGAATTGTTGGACCTGGTCAGGACAATTCACGTTTATTTGGCTAGAACCGCCCCATCTGGAAAACGGACAGTCATTGTTACCCCAGAGGGGGCGCGGAGAGGCCCTCAGACTTAAAAGGCTACGATTGCTCGCTGAATCCGGACGGCAATCTTGGAGGCGTACCTGACTGAGAACAGAACACCTTCCCCCTGGGATTAAGGCCCACTCTACCCAAGAGGTGGGCTCCTCCAGGGGTTTTCATCATAGGGTAGCCGTCCTACAGCTTTGCGAAGTAGCGACCTGGTCTTCAATTCACACGTTCTCCAAATTTTGCAGGATCCATACCTACGCTTCGCCAGATGCCAGCCTAGGTAGGAGAATCTTGCAGGTGGCAGTGATTAGTTCACTAACCTGAAAGGAGTTTTCTGCCGTTTCCCTTCCCAGGGGCAGCTTTGGGACATCCCATGGTTTACTGTGTCCCTCAATGAAGCGATAGAGAAAACAGGATTTTTGCTTACTCACTAAAATCAGTTTCTCAGAGCCTTCATTGGGGCATTGGGGGACGCAGCACCTTCCCATGTTTTACAGCTGGACTAACTGTTGTTAAAGGGAACCTGTCAGCAGGATTTTGCTAAGTAAACAGTCTTGTGGTTCTTGTGTAATCAGTGTTTGCAGTTGAGTTAATGACATGCCTGTGCTCCGGGGAGGGACTGTAGGCAGGGTCTTACCTTTGTGCTCCAGGCCAGATCAGCAAGAAAAGACCTGCTTACATTGGGTAACATTATATCACCCAGTCTTTTTGATAGACGGACCAGCGGCAGTACATGGCTTAATAAACCTGGATTCTTTTAATGTGGGGGGTTGAGGTGTAGGACATGCAGATATTCAATCGCAGCACAAGAACCACAAGAGTGATTTCTTCGCCTCAGGTATCATATAAATCAGTGCAGCAGTCTCATCAGGACACTGTATGTAGTTTACTTAAAATCCTGCTGATAGGTTAGCTTTAAATGTTAGTTTGGAGTTGTGTATCTCTTTTAAAATGGTGCTTCTCCTACTGCTTGTACACTGATTAACTTGTTGCCAGTCGGTGGGGTATACACTGATGGGGAGGAGCCAACTTTTTTTCTTCATAGTGTCAGCCTCCTAGTGGCAGCAGCATACACCCCATAGTTTCCTGTGTCCCCCAATGAAGGCTCCAAGAAACAGATTTTACGGTGTGTAACCAAAAATTCTGTTTTTCTTCAATAATGGAACATAACTTTCCTCTGTGCATTGAGACCATGTGGATGACCGGTCCCGAGGCAAAACATCCAGAACGCATCTCTGATGAGAAGTCAAACCCCCTGAGATCTCCTCCCCTTGCAGATTTCATCACTCTTTAGATTCAGAGGACCCTTAATGCTGATCCCCAAAATAGTAGACAACGTCTGATATTCATATAGCATAGGTAGGTGCTGTAATGTAATTATTTTTATTTGTTCAAACGGAGAAAAGAATTATATTACAGCACATACCTATGCTATATGAAGATCAAATATTGTCTACTATTTTGGGTTCAGGATGTCGTATTGTTACCAAGAGATGGGCTACATTAGGTAACATTATATCACCCAGTCTTTTTGATAGACGGAATAGCGGTAGTACACGCAGGCAGGGCCGACTCCAGGTTTTTGTGTGCCCTGGGCGAAAGAGTCTCAGTGGGCCCCTTTAACACATACCACGATTCGTGTGTGTGTGTGTGTATATATGTCTGTCTGTCTGTCTGTCTATCTTTCTCTGCGGTATCTGTCCATCATGAATCGTGGTATGTGTTAAAGGGGCCCACTGAGACTCTTCGCCCAGGGCCCACATACATACATAGTAGAATGCCGAAGATTTCACAGGCGAATTCTCTCAACGCACAGTGCAGACCGAACAGTATAGTCCTCCATACAGTATTATGGGCCCCATATATTGCTCCATGCACAATACTGGTCCCCATATAACGCTCCATGCAGAATACTGGTCCCCATATAACGCTCCATACAGGATACTGGTCCCCATATAACGCTCCATACAGGATACTGGTCCCCATATAACGCTCCATACAGGATACTGGTCCCCATATAACGCTTCATACAGGATACTGGTCCCCCACATAATGCCCCATGTCACCCCCTCCTTTATAATGCTCCATGCAGGATGTCACCTCTCCCCACCCCACATAATGCCCCATGCAGGATGTCACCTCTCCCCCCCCCCCCATATAATGCCCCATGCAGGATGTCACCTCTCCCCCCCCCCCCATATAATGCCCCATGCAGGATGTCACCTCTCCCCTCACCAATATAATGCCCCATGCAGGATCACCTCTTCCCCCCCCCCCCCCCCATATAGTGCCCCATGCAGGATGTCACCTCTCCCCCCCCCCCCCTATATAATGCCCCATGAAGGATGTCACCGCTTCCCCCCCCCCTCCTCCATGTAATGCCTCCAAACACTTCATAAATTGCCATGAAAGACTGACATCAGCATTAAGGGTTCTCGGAATCAAAAGGGTGATGAAATCAGTAAGGGGAGGTGATCTCGGGAGACGACTTCTCACCAGAGGCGTTCTGGATGTTTTGCCTCGGGATCTGTCATCCGCATGGTCTCAATGCACAGAGGAAAGTTATGTTCCATTATTGAAGAAAAACAAGGATTTGAACTCATTGTTCTGGTGGTGTTGCCATTGTGTGGTTTATAGTTTTATATTAATAATTGTGTGAAAATTCATGAGTTTTAGAGATAGGGGAGGAGTTGGTTTTCAAATTAACATATGTGTTTTGGATCCATCATGTGATCGGGGGAAATGATGCTTCTTGGATGTACCGTAATCATGTTTAAATGAGGAAAGTCATTTTTTATGTAGCTTGACAAAGAACGCTGAGCGTTTGAAACGTATTGCAATTTTTGTATGAATTTTGTGGAGTTATGAACTTTTTAAAGATGAAAAACTATTTCTAGAGAGCTAGATTCTCTCTTTTCCTGTGATTTCCATACATTTATTCATTGGTAATTATCTTACTTGCACATCAGATCATATTATTTACCTTTTACAATGTCCATGTAATTTACTTTACGTTTAGGAGATGACCTTGGATTTTAAGACTCAGATAAACCATCACAGATATACAATTAGGAAGAAGAGGTTAGACCTGCCTGTATCCAAACATTTTGTGGAGAGTGGACATTCTGAGAAAGCATTAAAATTTAGAATTATTGACCATATCCCTCCACTGAGACGTGGAGGAGATAGGGAGCGGTTACTTAAAATTAAAGAATTGGAATGGATCAGGAAGCTTAATACTCTGAAACCATAGTCTAAATGTGGAATTCAAAAATGAATGTTACTCTGTAAATTATGTGGTGTAACTTTGGTTCCATCTTTAGCTCTTCTGATGCTATGGTTGTTTTTTAAGGCAATTCTATTAAACATTTTTTATTTTTTTTATTTTAAGATGGCTGTGAGAAACTTTGTGGGACATGGCTCATCCCTACGTCTTATTTGAAAATATAATATAAAAATTCTCTCTCTCTCTATACACATACCCACATTATATACATATACACACTTCATTATTGTTGTCTAAATTAATTTTATGCCATTGTCAGGAGGAATATGGGATTTTGAGATCATTTTATTGGCGTAGGAAGGGTATTATAAAAGGTATAATACATTTTGATACAGAGCACAAGGTAATATGTTATTGACACGAGTCCTAATGGGTATGGTCGGTTGAGATTTGTGCCCTTACTACATATCTCCTGGCTTGCCTGAAATGGACACAGTTGCAATCCCCAGCTAATGGGGGGTGTTCCCATTCCTTCTTTTGGGTCTGGTCAGCATATCTTAACACCTTAATAATATGCATAGTTCTGTATCAATTCTTTTCTCACTTGTGCTCTGAATTTGTTGAATTGCTTTTGCCCGGCGCTGACTTTGAATTGTTGATACCATATGGTGATGAGTAGCACTGAATGGGCTAATTTCCCTGTTCAACTATGGCTGGGGAGGTTGAGTGTTCCCTTTTGCACCTGCATATATCTCTATTGAGAGCTGTGCGGTATTGACGCTTGCACATTAGAGTGTGCCCTGACCCAAGATGGCGTTGAGAAGATTGATGCACATGGCGCATGCGCAAGGATTCCTAGTTGATGTCCTTCCAGGACCCTTTGATCATGTGCTCCTGCTTGGTAGCGTATCCTGTTCCTCCTGACATGCGCAATAGTTAGCTATGGACGATGAGTTCTGGCATACCTCTAATAATCAAATGTGGGGTGAGTCATTATGCCCAATGAATGTACACAGCTGCTAATAATGAGTAATTATGTATGAATATGAAATATTCTATATTAACTGGATACTTACATACACCTTTTTGCACTGAATCACTATGTCACACATAACTATGCACTTTATTTAATGTATTATGGATATGTGGAATAACGTGGATTTTGAAAATATATTGCAGTTAATTGCTGATGTTGATTTTCTGCCTTTATATATCATGCACTTGCACCTTAACATTGCTTGAGAAAGGTCCCCATCGTTGGACTGAAACATCGCCTCATGGGCACCTGACAAGCGTGCTGTCTTCATGATTTTTTGATATTGAACCTTGTGGAGTTATGAACTTCTTAAAGATGAAATAAAAATCGATTTTATGGAGCTAGAATCTCTCTTTTCCTGTGATTTCCATAAGTGTGACCACACGATTTCCGGGCTTCAGCACGCCGAGAGCTGCTGTGGGTGAGCTTTCTTTCTTATTATCTGTTTATATCAGTGGATTGAGAGAAACCCCACCTACTCCTGTTAACCACTTAAATGCAGCTGCCAATCTCAAAAACCAAATGGAACATCATTCATTGGGCCCATAAGCTCCACCCGTGAAGTTATTGCAGGATGCCACTGAGCTACCTTGGCAGCAGGGAGGGGCCTACTGCCATGACCGTGCTCATATGAAGACCAGCCTGATAGCGTACGGTCCAGGAGGTTCTCAGTGGAATGAGCGGTGACTCAATTGGTGGCACTCTAGAATTTGTCCTATAAGCTTCGAGAATGGCAGAATGAATCCAGCAATCAAAAGTGGTTTAAGGCTGCGTGCCCACTATACGTTTTTCAAGCGTTTTCGCCGTGGAATTTCCGCAGCAAAGACGCGTGGCAATATGTGCCCCATGGTCCTCAATGACAATACGCATGTGCTGTGCACATGCTGCCAAAATTTCCGCTGCGGATTATCATTGCGGAAAAATCCGCAGCAGGTCCATTAATTTAGCGGAAATGCGGCGTAATTGCCGCCATTGACTTGCATTGAATCGCATAATATCCGCATGAGTACATGTACACATACAGATATTAAGCATGTGTTCAATGTGCGGATGGTACCTGGGTCTGGAGAAGAGGAGACTCTCCTCTAGACCCGGGTACCATAGTACCTGTAGTTAAAAAAAGAATTAAAAATCAATATACTCACCTTCTGATGGCCCCCGGTCTCCTGTTGGTGGTCTTTGGCGGCTTGCGGTGGTTTAAAAGGACCTTTTATGTCATTGAAGGTCCTTTTAAACCACAACGAGCCGCCAAAGACACCAACAGGAGACCGGGGGCCATCAGAAGGTGAGTATATTGATTTTTTTTTTAACTATTGATGCTGCATTTGCAGCATCATACCTTGGTCACATTATATAAATCCATGCCTGTTGCATGGATTTACTGTATATAGTGTGACCAAGTTGTCAAGCACTTTTCCAAGTGATGCTAAAAGTGCTTTACAACCCGCATGAGGAAATGCATGCAAAAAAGCTTCTACCCGTCAGGAAAAACGCATGTAAAATCCTCATGCGTTTTTCCTGCCAAGGAGATGCAGAAAAAATCCAGAGCATTTCTGCTTCGTGGGCACTTAGCCTTAGAAAAGACCAGACCACTTTGAGGACCTTATTGGGATAATGGAAAGCATCCAAGTGCCTGAAAGGAGCAGTCACAGACAGGAAGAGCCGCACAGCTCTCACCCTATCCAACTTGTGAAAGTATCTCAATAGTATGAGGGGGAAAAGGGCAGAACAAAAGCAGGATAATTTCCTCATTAAATTGGAAAGAATAGACCAAATTAGGGAAAAAAGGGCACAGGAAGCAAAATCACCTTGTCAAAATGAAGCACAAGAAACGGAGAGCAACATGAAAAACCACCAGCTCGGAGACAAGCTTGATGGAAGTAATAACCAGGAAAACCACTTTGAAAGAAAAAAAATGGAGACATAACACCTAATCGAGAGTCCAATTCAAAGCAAGAGTTTGATTAAAGCAGCGTTCAGGCATCAGGGAAAGGAGGGAGGAGAGGGAAGTGGGGGGAGTGAAACCAAGAATGTACTCAGAGGGAAGGAGAATGGAATGATGAACTGATACCCAGGGCTGTGGAGTCAAAGCCCATTTTTGTGGAGCCTGTATAAAATGGACCAACTCCGACTCCTAAAATACATAATAAATTGGGTACAGCAGTTCAATGCAGCTTGTGGGGAATATTTTTTCATAAGAATTTGGGAAAGTTATGAAATGTCCTATAAATGTCTGTCCTATTCCTGATCTAAGGGTCTAGACTTTTAGCCGAGATGAATCTGTGCTACAGTAAATTTATCACTTAACTATGAGCCATGTATGAGGGAGTCAGAGTCATGGAAATAGTGGAGTCAGAGGCTTGACTTACAGACTCCACAGCTGATACCTGTGGTCTTGGGAGCCCTGGAACAGTCTTCGATCTATGCAACAAGACATACTCTGCTGGGATAGGCGAGCGGAGTCAAAAGGCAAGGACCTTTAGCCCAGACAGGATCATGCGAACCAGAGATTACAACAGGACTATTTCAGCACTGTTGGCTCCATCAATAGTGGGATATTAAAATAACCCATCCTGTTCCATTTCCAAACCTAACTTAACATTAAGCAGAAAAAACTGCAACTAAACCAAGTAGCTTGGTGCCAGTAGGCAGGTGTAATCTGCTGAGAAGGATAAGACTTTCTTAGTCTTAGGCTATGTGCCCATGTTGCGGACCTGACGCATATTTTTTACGCTTCTCCCTGGCGGGAAAATCGCATGCGGATATTACATGCGGTTTTCCCGCCAGGTAGAAGCGTTTGTGAGGCGTCTTTGCATGCATTTCCGCATGCGGGTTATCAAGCACTTCTCCAAGCATCACTTGGAAAAGTGCTTGACAACTTGTTCAGAATGGTAAAAAATTAAAAAATAAACTTTATACTCACCTTCTGATGCATTCTCTGCCCCGTCCGGAGGCTTGAGCGGCTCACGCTGTTGTGTGCAGGACCTGCAGTGACGTCATTAAGTCATGTGGTGGGTCACATAACTCAATGACGTGGCAGGTCCTTCAGACAACAGCGCGACGGAGGGAAAACATCAGAAGATAAGTATAAACTTTATTTTATTCTTTTTTTAACAGGTTCTTTGGTACCCAGGTCTGGATGAGAGTCTCCTCTCATCCAGACTTGGGTACCATCCGCACATTGATTCCGCTGCGCTTCCGCAAAATTAATGAACATGCTGCGGATTTTTGACCGCAGCATATACGCTGCGGAAAAATCCGCAGCATGGGCATTGACATTGTGGAATGCCATTGGGGACCATGGGGTGCGGATATACATGCGTTTTTCAAGCGTTTACGCTGCGGAAATTCCGCAGCATATACGCTTGAAAAACGCTACGTGGGCACACAGCCTTATGGTGTCAGCCTTCTGGTGGAAGTGAACACACCCATGGTGCCCCCTTAATGAAGCAATTAAGATAAGGTAATCTTTTCTCCACACCACAAAAAAATCTGGATTTTTGTACTTACTGTAAAATCCCTCTCGTTGAACATATTGAAGGACACAGGGCTGTGCACTCTGCAGTAGTGTACCGCCCTGCGGAAACCATTCACCAGCAGTCACCCTTTCCCTGTGCCTGCTGCTGCAGTGGAGTACCGGTGGCTGAATAATGGGGAGATGGATGTGACTATGGGTGGCCACTGACTTTATCCAGAAAGACAAAATGGAATGCTATAGTGGGCAATTGTGAAACTGGGCGAAAGGTACAACCTTGAAAATGGAGACCATCCTGCCTAAAACCCTCATACAAAAATGAATGCAGCATGAGGTTTCCATCTGCAAATGAGACATTCTGGCTCAGAAGAGAAACCTTCACTAGTGGAAAAAAAATCTGACCCTCCTGGGTGTTGAAGGTCATGACCATCAATTCCAGTTGCTGAGATGGTGTCAAATATGCCTTCTGTCAGTTAATGATTCAACCGACGAGCTTCAAGGAATCAAAAGATAATTTGGAGACTATACAGAATCTCCTCACTGGACAGAGCAGTTATGAAAAGCTCGTCCAGATACAGGATGATTGCCACCCTCCTCAGGCATGAGGAGTGCCATGGTGAAGACCCTGTAGGCTGCCCCAAGTCCAAAGGGAAGTGCAACAAACTGGAAATAAAGAGAACCAACAGCAAAGCGAAGTAAAAACACCAAGGGAACTCAGCGATCTATATATGAAAACACGCATCCCATGTTTATCATAGAGGACACGTTACCACAGATGGCAAGGATTCCATGTGAAGTGTAATCTCTTGGGTTCTTCAAGTATAGAGTGGGTCTGACCAGAGCACCCTTTTGTGCCAATTGATTGGTACCAGGATAGCTGGAAAATTATGTGTCTGTAACAGGGAGAATGACTCCTTGTAGCTGAAGGTCACATATGGCTTGGAAAAAGGTGAGTGTGCAAGACAAGACCCTGTTTTAATTTGTCTCCCTGCTTCCAATCTTGCAGCCCAGAGATACCACCTCCCTGAGCCTTACATCGTCCACATGAGCCAACCATATCTCCCTGAAGGAGAGAAGACATCCGCCAACCAGAGGTGATACAGGTAGGGGAAATCCTCATGCAATGGAAAACCTAGATGTGGAGGGCTGAGTTAGCGGACTAGGATCTAAGCCAAGTGGAGCGCCAAACATCCATGGGATTAGCTGAAGTGCAGTCTGACAGCTGTGCTGACACAAAATCCTCACAAAAGAACTTTGAGACGTGCAGCAATCGAGAGGTCAAGAAAATCTTCCTGAGGAACCACGGACAATTAACCCTAGTGCAGGCTCTTTGCCCAGGTCATAGAGGCCTTACAGACATAGGACATCAAGGCAAAGTCAATGTCCTTATCCAGTGAGGTATGTGCAAGGTTTTGGAAACCTAAAAGTACTATCTTAGCAATTCATTAGCATATAGAGGATTAGGAGACATGCGACATAAACACACTACCTAGAGCTGTGGCACGCGCTAGCTTCACAAGTTAATAATGGACAAAAGTGGGTGAGTACAATAATAAAATGCTCAGCAGGTTCTCTTTCAGGCATACATTACTTGCAACACCAAAAATGACCTGCGAGATTCCCTTTAACCAAACATACTTATACACGAGGAGTCTACAAAGACTATCTGCATGATCTGTCACACCCTGGTACTTAAAAGAAACTAGCCAATTTGCTTGTATTCAGTACAGCAAGTTGTCCAAGTACAATTCTTACCTCGTCCTCATCATTTTTGTTTGAAAAGTTAGCATCTTTGTCCACTCCATCTTCTCCAACAGAGGCTGGCTGCTTATCCCGCCTAAATAAAACATGACCGTTACATGGAAAAATAAAAACCTGAAACTATAACGGTGTATGGTATATAGAAAATAAAAGCTTTATGAGAGAAAAAAAATGTGCCAAAATGCAGTATCCTGCTTCAGTTTATATCAATTTCATTAAGGGAATTAATCATTAGATTCAGTAAGATTACGTTTACATACATATCCTTCCTGCACGTCAGTACAGATGTGTGTGCTTTATTGAAGTAGCAAAGAATGGGAGTAAATAGTTAGATTCTATAGGCACATTTCTATTTCACCGGTTAAAAAACTAATTTAAACACTGCCTTGCTGTCAATATTACTACACAGTAAGTGTAATGTGAAAACAGTGATACGTACTTCTTATTGGTTATAAAATCCAAAGCTTGATACACCAAAGAGTAAAGATATTCAACCTGTATAAAGGAAATAAAATCAAATAAGACAGTATATAGTTTAGTATTAGAGCTCAGATTGGCCTGGTTTACTGAAAGTATTATTGCGATGCATGAAGGTAGTTCTTAGTGCAACTTTAAATTTAAAAAAAAGTACTTATCACTTTATTACAAACTGAAGTCCACCTTTATAATACTTTATTTTTTAAACATAACTGCATAATGAACAGCTATGGGGAAATAAAAACTATATAAGGGCATTTATTAGATCCCAGTGTATCCGATGAGTTTTTGAAGCAGAAAACGTTTCAGGAAAACTAGTGCTTTTCTAGAGTCTTTTTTTTTTTTAATTTTGATATATTTCATATTTTTTATTCATTTTTCCAGCATGTTTTTTTTTTCCTTAATATAAAATATTAAGTGGCTCCAAAACCACTTGATAATGGTAAGGTAATCGCTTTGCAGTTTTGGAAGCTTGAACCAGTTAAAAAAAAAAAAAAAAAGATTGAAAAGACTGAATTTTGCACAGCAAGTCGTTTTTACAGTGGGGAAAAAAAATATTTAGTCAGCCACCAATTGTGGCCTGTAAATTGACATTATAGGTAGACCTCAACTATGAGACACAAAATGAGAAAACAAATCCTGAATATCACATTGTCTGATTTGGAAAGGATTTTTTTTCAAATTTTGGTGGAAAATAAGTATTTGGTCAATTACAAACAAGCACGATTTCTGGCTCTCACAGACCTGTAACTTCTTCTTTAAGAGGCTCCTCTGTCCTCCACTCATTACCTGTAGTACTGGCACCTGTTTGAACTTGTTATCAGTATAAAAGACATCTGTCTGCAACCTCAAACAGTCACACTCCAAACTCCACTATGGCGAAGACCAAAGAGCTGTTGAAGGACACCAGAAACAAAATTGTAGCCCTGCACCAGGCTGGGAAGACTGAATCTGCAATAGGCAAGCAGCTTGGTGTGAAGAAATCAACTGTGGGAGCAATAATTAGAAAATGGAAGACAGACAAGACCACTGATAATCTCCCTCGATCTGCGGCTCCACATAAGATCTCACCCCGTGGGGTCAAAATGATCTCACGAACGGTGAGTAAAAATCCCAGTACAACACAGGGGGACCTACTGAATGGCCTGCAAAGAGCTGGCACCAACGTTACACAAGCTACCATCAGTAACACACTACGCCGCCAGGGACTAAGATCCTGCAGTGCCAGAAATGTCCCCCTGCTTAAGCCAATGCATGTCTGGGCCCGTCTGAAGTTTGCTAGAGAGCATTTGGATGATCCAGAAGAGTATTGAGAGAATGTCATATGGTCAGATGAAACCAAAGTAGTACTGTTTGGTAGAAACAACTAGTCGTGTTTGGAGGAGAAAGAATGCTGAGTTGCATCCAAAGAACACCATACCTACTGTGAAGCATGGGGGTGTCAACATCATGCTTTGGGGCTATTTCTCTGCCAAGGGACCAGGACAACTGATCTGTGTACATGAAAGAATGAATGGGACCATGTATTGTGAGATTTTGAACGCAAGCCTCCTTCCATCAGCAAGGGCATTGAAGATGAAAAGTGGCTGGGTCTTTCAGCATGACAATGATCCCAAGCACACCGCCAGGGCAACGAAGGAGTGGCTTCGTAAGAAGCATTTCAAGGTCCTGGAGTGGCCTAGCCTGTGTCCAGATCTAAACCATATAGAAAACCTTTGGAGGGAGTTGAAAAGTCCGTGTTGCCAAGCGACAGCCCCAAAACATCACTGCTCTAGAGGAGATCGCATGGAGAAATGGGCCAACATACCAGCAACAGTGTGTGCCAACCTTGTGAAGACTTAGGCTTCGTGCCCACGATGCAGATTTAATACGTTTCCGCGGCAACATTTCCGCCGCGAAAACACATTAAAAACGCTTGTTGTCAAGTTGTCTGCTATGTTTCCCAAGGCTAATCCGCATGTGCTGTGCACATGCTGCGGAAATTTCCGCTGCGGATTATCATTGCCGAAAAATCCGCAGCACAACCATTAATTATGCGGAATCGCCGCCATTGACTTGCATTGGACCGCATAACATCCGCATGACTACACGTACACATGCGGATATTATGCGATTCAATGCGCGGATGGTACCCGGGTGTGGAGAAGAGGAGACTCTCCTCCAGACCCGGGTACCATAGTACCTGTAGTTAAAGAATTAAAATGAAAAAAAAAAAAAAAAAAAAAAAACATATTTACCTTCTGATGGCCCCCTGTCTGCTCCCGGCAGCGCTGCTGGCTCTTTGGCTGCTCGCGGTGGTGTAAAAGGACCTTCCATGACGTCATTTAGTCATGTGACAGGTCACGCGACCGCTGACGTTGGCGGTCGCGTGACCTGTCACATGAGTAAATGACATCATGGAAGGTCCTTTTTAGAGCACCGCGAGCCGCAAAGACACCAGACACACCGTAGAGGAGACCGGGGGCCATCGGAAGGTGAATATAATGTTTGTTTTGTTTTTTTTTTGCTGTATTTTTTTTACTATTGATGCTGCATTTGAAATACAAGTCCCATAGGCATATTGAGATACAAATAATTAGATCATCATAGATCATTAATGCATGTAAACATTTTTACAAATAACCAGGACAAGCAAAATCGCAACAAGCTAAAACCCTGAAGTAGGGAAAACACATGCAACATGCAATTATAGAAGGTATTATATTACGACTGATAAGACAGATTGTATACATGTCAAGATTCCACCTATGTCACACATGTGTAAATGAGAGTATGTCAGATAACCCACCATCAAATAATTCAATAAAAAGAAACCTTACCCATGTGGCAGGTGAAGCCCACCCCCCCAGGGAATGCACAAGCATAAAGTGTAGAGCCCATGGTTGCATGGATTTATATAGTGTGACCAAGTTGTCAAGCACTTTCCAAGTGATGCTAAAAATCGCCTGGAAAGCACTTGTCAACCTGCATGCGAAATCGCATGTTAAAAACGCTTCACAAACGCTTCTACCTGGCAGAAAAAACGCATGTACAATCCGCATGCATTTTTTCTGCCAGGGAGATGCAGAAACGCTCAGGAAAAATCCAGAGCATTTCCGCATCGTGAGCACACAGCCATACAGAAAACGTTTGACCTCTGTCATTGCCAACAAAGGATATATAACAAAGTATTGAGATGAACTTTTGTAATTGACCAAATACTTATTTTCCATCAAAATTTAAAAAAAAAGTCTTTCCAAATCAGACAATGTGGTTTTCAGGATTTGTTTTCTCATTTTGTCTCTCATAGTGGAGGTCTACCTATGATGTCAATTACAGGCCAAAATTTGTGGCTGACTAAATACTTTTTTCCCCCACTGTACATGGTTATGTTTATGTGCACTCATTTTGCCTTTTAAGCATTATTTCAAGCAGATTCCATGCAGAATTCATTTTTTTCACCCAAAAAAAAATCAAAAAAAAAAAATCAAAAAGCAACTGAGCTGAGCCATGATGCAAGAAAGAACATATATCTTGCAGGCTATACTGCAAAGTTATATCTATTGTTACTCAACTCTTATGCCTTTGTGATCCAACAACTATGCTCTCATTAATTCCTAGTCTTGTTCGCATCTGGACAGCATGTGGCCTCTGCCTTACTACTGTCATTTGGATTCATTATGCCAATAGTACAAGTGACTGCTGCAGCCATAGACTGGCAGCAATGGTCACATTCTGACCACTTGTGATCAAATATAGGGAAGACCAAAGGAGCATTGGCACTGGATTGCCAACTGTAATAAGAGGAGAGTATATCCTTTATCATTTGCAGCAGGCTTTAATATTTTTTATAAAGGTTGGATTAGCCTTTTTAGTACAGGATGATGCTTAAAAAAGTAGACAAACTTACTTTTTTACTATAAATACATGCTGATCCTTGAATTAGGAGGGCAGCTTCTGCAAAGTTCATGGTGGTTTTACCTCCATCAAAAGATATGCAAATCTGATCCAACTATAGAAATATAAATTAAATGCATTATTTTAAGGCTTCACCTTAAATCCATAGAAAATACTGTAATTAAAAGAAAAGTGTTATAAAATAAACTAAATATTTTCATTATATTTCTGTAGAAAGCAGAGCAAAATACAGATCATTATACTAAAATGCACATTTGCTTTCTATTCAAGGTGCTCACCACACACCTAGATAAATTGCTTGAGGGGGGTCTAGTTTCCAAGATGAGGTCACTTGTAAAGGGGTTTCCACTATTTAGGCATATCAGGGGCTCTCCAAACGCATCATGGCGTCCAGTCTCAATTCCAGCCAACAAGTCAAGTTCAAAAAGTTAAACTGTGCTCCTTCCACTACTAGGTCAACCCCTAATTCCCCATGTTTGTCCCTAATAAAAGAAAAACACTTACTCACCTTCTGAGCCGGCGTCGTTCTAGCGGTGATGGCACTCACGTTACGGGAGGCCAATCAGCACTGGAGTCACTGTCCCCGCCTTTGGATGTATACATAATCAAGAGAAGGTGATAAAGCTACCCGCAGCCCTAACTTTCCCTTGATTACTTATACGTTTGAGGCGAGGACAGTGACGCCAGTGCTGATTAGGCGCAGAGCTTGCATGACTAACACCCTCACATGAGCCCTGTGAACGCGAGTGCTAACACTGCGCCGGAGGTGTGTATAAAGGTTTTTGGGTTTTTTTTGCTTTTTTTAAGGGGGCGAACATGAGGAATGAGAAGGGGTTGTCCTAGTAGTGGACAACCCCTTTAAGAGCTGACTGTGGAACCAGCAACTAGCCCAGAAAGCAAGTCCCTGGCGGCTTCTCACTGTCCCGCTCACCTATATTTTGCCAGGCCTCTGTCTACATCAATTTTAATTCGATCATAAGATTAGCCAATCTAATAAAAGTGATAGGAACATGACATATACACATCCATTTCTCAGCCAAAAACAAAACGTACATCATGTCTGGATGCACCATTACTGTAAAGTTACGTATCATTTTCGCCCCTATATAGACTCCATGTGTATGGCCAAACCATCACATGACCAAGGCCTTCATGGTTGTGGCTGACATCTTAAAAGGATTTTGCAGCACTTTGAAAAAAGCAAGATATAGTCATAAAATATAGAAGTGTTACTTATCCCTGAATCATTTGTTGCTCTGGTGATCTCTATGGGAAATGGTAGCTGATGATCTCACCCTACAGTCAATCAGTGGCCAGATGATCACTTCATCCCAGCAGAGGAGCATTTATTTTAAGTAGTCATTATAGATGAGCCAGGCCATGTAATACATGGATGAGTCGCATAGGCGGAAACTTTTTCATGATTACAGAGGGGAGGTGTGATCGGCGACCCTCTACGGGGGTCTATATACCCTAATAAGTGGTTAGAATGGTTATAACAGGAAGACAATTAAACTCTAGATCCAGATGACAGCGCTTTACCTCTTCCAAGTACTCGCCCAGCTGAGCGGCCACGTCCACATCCCAGTTCTTGGTCAAGTCCCTGATCGGCTGCAGCAGGTGGATATACTTGGACTCCACGTCCTCCATCTTGTCTGCTCACACCTAGATAGAGTCCAGTACACAGAGGAGGAATAATGGTGATTGAGAGTGAGTCAGCACACAATTACCGAGGCATGGGGAGTACTGAGGGAACTGGAGGAAGCTAGTATCTAGCAGGCATCCGCCCTGACAGCAGCTTGTGGGTCTCCATGTGCTGTCGCACTACAAGTGCCAGCATGCCATGTTATGCCTCGTAGTGAAGCTGTCCCTTTATACCAGCTCCATAGTATAAGCCGTTGTAGACCGCCATGCTGACAATTAGCTCAGCTAATACCTAGTAAATACATCAGCCGCTGCGACCTGTCCGGAAGACTCACCTCTGCGTGTCCGCCTATGAGCAATACAGCAGGCAGAGTAACGAGCTCCGCCACTCTCTACCGACACGTAAAACCGTTCCCTTTCGACTTCAGCACGCCATTTTTGTTTTTCGCGCCTACCCAGTACAGACACGCACTTCCGGACGCTTCGAATTGCACCTATCAGGCCAGGAGCACTGGGAGTAGCAAGATGGCTTCCAACAACTTTGGGTGTAGAAACTGTAGACGGTGCCGACGTCATGTTCACGTGACACACGAATTGCACCAATCAGATCAGAAGCACTGCGAGTATAACCAAAACTTTAAGATACCATTGGGTACGGCAGATGGGGGCTGACGTCATGTTCACGTGACACACGATTTGCACCAATAAGAACAGGAGTACTGGGAGTAGAAAGATGGCTGCCAATAACTGAGTGTAAGTACTGTAGATGGCGCTGACGGCTTGCTCACGTGACACACGAATTGCACCAATCAGACCTGGAGCACTGGGAGTACAACTATACCTTTGGGTGTAGGTACAGTAGATGACGCTGACGTCATGTGCACGTGACAAAGAATTGCACCAATCAGCACAGGAGTACAAAGATGGTTTCCAAATAACGTTGGGTGTAGGTATAGTAGATGGCCTGACGTCATGTGCACGTGATACAGGAATGACTGTTATAGGTCAGAATGGGGTTATCTGCTATACTCACACATTGCCATAGGCAAATGAAGATCTCTCATTAAAGACCTTAATCATAACTTTTATTTTTATCATTCAACAGAAATCAATATCTTTAAAAACACATAGTGCTATGGAAGAGTACAAATAATCAAGTAATTCCTGTTGGTCAGTATATAAAGTGCTAGTGCTTTCTAGACAGGAATATAAACTCAGTACATATGAAAGAGAGGGGCAGGGCACTGCTATTCCTCTATATCACTGTGTTCTCAGTTCCTATCATCCACCAACTTCACAGGAATTGCAGCAATTAGCCTAGGAGCACTGAGAGTAGAAAGATGGCTTCCACCTAACTCTGGGGGTATGTACAATAGACGTTGTGTTCGCGTAACTCAGACATTGCCCAGCATGGGCAATTCCACATGTGGAATTATATACTTAACAAAAAAGTGTGAAACAACTGAAAATATGTCTTATATTCTAGGTTCTTCAAAGTAGCCACCTTTTGCTTTGTTGACTGCTTTGCACACTCTTGGCATTCTCTTGATGAGCTTCAAGAGGTAGTCACCGGAAATGGTTTTCACTTCACAGGTGTGCCCTGTCAGGTTTAATAAGTGGGATTTCTTCCCTTATAAATGGGGCTGGGACTATCAGTTGTGTTGTGCAGAAGTCTGGGGGACACACAGCTGATAGTTCTGAATAGACTGTTAGAATTTGTATTATGGCAAGAAAAAAGCAGCTAAGTAAAGAAAAACGAGTGGCCTTCATTACTTTAAAGAAATGAAGGTCAGTCAGTGCGAAAAATTGGGAAAACTTTGAAAGTGTCCCCAAGTGCAGTTGTAAAAACCATCAAGCGCTACAAAGAAACTGGCTCACATGAGGACCGCCCCAGGAAAGGAAGACCAAGAGTCACCTCTACTTCTGAGGATAAGTTTATCCGAGTCACCAGCCTCAGAAATCGCAGGTTAACAGCAGCTCAGATTAGAGACCAGGTCAATGCCACACAGAGTTCTAGCAGCAGACACATCTCTTCAACAACTGTTAAGAGGAGACTTTGTGCAGCAGGCCTTCATGGTAACATAGCTGCTGGGAAACCACTGCTAAGGACAGGCAACAAGCAGAAGAGACTTGTTTGGGCTAAAGAACACAAGGAATGGACATTAGACCAGTGGAAATCTGTGCTTTGGTCTGATGAGTCCAAATTTGAGATCTTTGGTTCCAACCACCGTGTCTTTGTGCAACGCAGAAAAGGTGAACGGATGGACTCTACATGCCTGGTTCCCACCGTGAAACATGGAGGAGGAGGTGTGATGGTGTGGGGGTGCTTTGCTGGTGACACTGTTGGGGATTTATTCAAAATTGAAGGCATACTGAACCAGCATGGCTACCACAGCATCTTGCAGCGGCATGCTATTCCATCCATTTTGCGTTTAGTTGGACCATCATTTATTTTTCAACAGGACAATGACCCCAAACACACCTCCAGGCTGTGTAAGGGCTATTTGACCAAGAAGGAGAATGATGGGGTGCTACGCCAGATGACCTGGCCTCCACAGTCACCAGACCTGAACCCAATCGAGATGGTTTGGGGTGAGCTGGACCGCAGAGTGAAGGCAAAAGGGCCAACAAGTGCTAAGCATCTCTGGGAACTCCTTCAAAATTGTTGGAAGACCATTTCCAGTGACTACCTCTTGAAGCTCATCAAGAGAATGCCCAGAGTGTGCAAAGCAGTCATCAAAGCAAAAGGTGGCTACTTTGAAGAACCTAGAATATAAGACATATTTTCAGTTGTTTCACACTTTTTTGTTAAGTATATAATTCCACATGTGTTAATTCATAGTTTTGATGCCTTCAGTGTGAATGTACAATTTTCATAGTCATGAAAATACAGAAAAATCTTTAAATGAGGTGTGTCCAAACGTTTGGTCTGTACTGTAGATTGTGAGCCCCAATGTAATTATAATGTCTGTAAAGCGCTGTGGTATTAATAGTGCTGTATAAATGCGTAAAATAAATAAAAGCAATTTTATATCTAATGTTTATAGCATTTTTGATTGATAGGCTATCAATAGTCCTGGACCCCCACTGATCAGTACCGCAGCTCTACTCTGCTCAGCCGCAGTTGTCTATGTTGATGTGCCCGAATATACAATAAAGGGGCCACGACTCTCCAACAAGAGGTGTAGTGTATTTGTTCTGCTCATTGTGGGGTTGCTGGATGCTGGATCTTCACTAATCATAAATTAATGGCCTATTCTGAGAATGGCTATCAATCAAAATTCTCTGGAAGTCCATATAAAAGGGATCAGTATATCTATGTCATCACTTTGTGATTGGTGGATGTCCAACTGAAGGGACCACCATCAATCACCAGAATACTGTACCCATCCTGGCTAAATGCACCAGTCAGTAAAGTTTACTTATTGTGGATGGACAGGTATGTAATACTGAATAAGCTTTGTTTACCATGTATCACTCCATAAAAAAACACTCAAGGCTATTTTTTTTTCATACTTTCTTTACTAACATTGAAACATTTCCACATTCAGTATTTTGGTCTGTGGCCTCACTACTGTTATTTTTCAAAATTCAGCATCCTTGGGGTATGGTGTTTTTACTGGTGTTGTTACCCATATAACTTCAAACACAGCAGAAAACAGCATGCACAAAACATTACAAAATAATACATGCCACAAAAAAACATTTCTAAAAAAATATAATCTTTTAGATTTACAGCCTTTTAAACTACTTGAATGAATGTCTATAAAGGAGCCAATGCCTGTGTTATTAACACTTAGTAGATTTGCTTCAGAAAGTTCTATTACTGACAGTGATATCCTTACGGCCAAGTTCACACGGCCGTGCTAAAACTCAGGCCAGTCACCTCCATAAATTCCAGACGTGACTGCCACTGTGTGCCCGTTCACATGCGCAACGGACCATACTAGTGCATGCTGCAATTTTTTCACACCGGCCATATGAAAACTCACCTTGTGTGCACAGTGTATTGTTGGGTTAGTTTGCTGTCCGTTGAGCAGACAGACAGCGCACTGTCTGCATATACGCTCGCCTGAATTAGTCCTTCATCTAAATGAGGTAATTTCTGCAACAAACTTGTGGATTTTTTGCAAGCTTTGAGATAACATAGCTATACTGCAACAATCTGCTCCATAAAACTCATGTGCAGTCATTGACAAAGTACAGTATGAGACACTAAGCTTCTGCTCTTGTAGCCAAAACTTGAAGTAGCTACAGAAGAAAAATATAAGACGCAAATCACACATTCAGTTTTTTGAGCCAAAGTTAGGAGTGAATTCAAAAAGAGTGGGAAATAGATAAGAACTTATCTCACCAAATGGGGTCCAATCCTGATTTTGCCTATATAAAAAAAACTGCACCTCAAACTGCATCAAAACCCACATGTGTTTTGAAAGAGAATACTTATGTCCCTATTCATCAAGATCCGTGCTGTTCACTCTGGTCTTAATGAGACGTGCTGGAGTCAGAGGCGCCTGATACATTAAAGAGGTTGTCCACAACTTTTACATTGATGGATTATCATTAGCATAGGTCATCACTGTCTGATCAGCTGGAGTCCAACACCGGGCACCCCATCTTCCCCTATCAGCTGTTACCAGTGGCCACCGCTGGCCAGAAGTACTCAATTGCGGAGCTGGCCATCTACTTGTAGTGCCCCGGGCTTGGTACTGCACATCCGCCTCCTATTCAAATCGATAGGAGGTGGATGTGTAGAACCAAGCCCCGGCCACTACAAGTAGACGGCCAGCTCTGCCGGCCACTGATAACAGCTGATCGGCTGGGGTGCCGGATGTTGGACCCCGGCCGATCAGACATTGATGACCTATCCTAAGTATAGGCCATCAATGTAAAAGTAGTGGACAACCTCTTTAAGAGACGCATACCTCTTTATGAATCAGGCACGACTGACAAGTGGAATCCGCCTCACCAGAAATCTTACTCCAGTCAAGGACTGAAGTAAAATTTCAGGCATAAGTTACACCACAGCTTGTCATGAATTAGACGGGCTGTGACCTCAAATCCTCATTTCACCCCAGCTCTGCATATTTTGGCGAAACTGATCTTGAAAATGCCAAAAGTTGCAACATTTTGCTCAACTGTGCGTTGTGCAAAAAATTCTGCTACTTTTCAAAACGATTTATGGCGGAATTCTGGAGTAATCGCTTTGATGAATTGGGGCCTTTGATTTCCATTCTTTTAGGGTTTATTCAAGTGTTGTTGTCATATCGTGGCTGAATTTTCACTGTACAGTAGTTTGGTATTCTTGATGATTTTTTTGTTGTCTAGCGTGTGCCGCCATATGGTGATTGTATTGTGTAGATATCATTGCTCCTAGGGGAGAATACTTCTGTAATGAGTTGTACAATAAAGATACCACAATTTAAAAAAAATGCTTTGAACTTAAAGAAATCAGAGGAATAAGAAAATCTACACCACAACCTCATAGATTTCTGTGTATGAGCCCTCAGTAGAGTTGCGCAGATGAATTTGCAGGACTCCAGTCCAGGTCAGTAGTCTCTGGCCGCTGAATGGGAGGCTCGCAAATCTCTTACCTTTCAGGATCCACACGCGTTTTTTGATTAGTTGGGCTGGCGCAACTTCATCTGTGCATCACACCACAATGATATTGTGGCTCCAGCCCATTTAGTTAAGAGCTGCATCGGAGATTCCGGAAGGTAAGAGCCCACCATCCAATGGGCAAAGAATACTGACCTGGCGCATGGACTGGAGTCCCGCAAATCGATCCACACCAACTCTAGCCTTCAGACCAATGTATTACTATGATGCTGTTAGTTTGGGTTAGTAAACCTGTAAGGTGTGGCTGAAACCAACCTTTGCAAATACACTGTGCTCTGCGCCTCACCAAAAGCAGAACCATAAGGATGATGAAAACTAAGGGTCAGAGATGAAGTGACGTTGACAGTGGGAGGTAGTTGGCTACTGCTGGAAAGGTGGAGATGGTCCTGGGAGAGCAGAAAAAGAAGCAGCAGGCTGATGGTGAGGAGTCCACTGGAGAGTTGCTCACCATGAAGATTGGCCGGTTGAGTATAAATGTTGAGTACGTTCTTCCCATAAGGTTATGGCCCCACTATCAGAATTTGGTCAGTATTTTTCCTCAGCATTTGTAAGCCAAAACCAGGAGTGGGTGATCAATACAGAATTGGTGACTTGTTTCTATTATTCCTTTTATCTGATTGTTCCTCACCTGGTTTTGGCTCCCACTCCTGAGAAAAAATACTGACCAAATACTAATAGTGGGCCCGTGGCATACAGTAAGGTCCATATATATTTGGACAGAGACAACATTTTTCTAATTTTGGTTCTAGACATTACCACAATGAATTTTAAACAAAACAATTCAGATGCAGTTGAAGTTCTGACTTTCAGCTTTCATTTGAGGGTATCCACATTAAAATTGGATGAAGGGTTTAGCTCTTTAACCCCTTAAGCCCTGAGGGTGGTTAGCTCTCCAAACGCAACATGGCGTCCGCTAACAATTTGAGCCGATTTTCCATTCAATTTGCTAGCGGACACCATGTCGAGTTTGGAGAGCCCCTGTGTGCCCAAACTTTGGAGTTCCCCCACAAGTGACCCCATTTTAGAAACTAGACACCCCAAGGCACCTATCTAGATGCATAGTGAGCACTTGGAACCCCCAGGTGCTTCACAAATTGATTCGTAAAAATGAAAAAGTGAAAAAAAAACACTTTTTCATATTTATGAATCAATTTGTGAAACACCTGGGGGTTCCAAGGGCTCACTATGAATCTAGATAGGTGCCTTGGGGGGTCTAGTTTCCAAAATGGGGTCACTTGTGGGGGAGCTCCAATGTTTGGGCACACAGGGGCTCTCCAAACGCAACATGATGTCCGCTAACAATTTGAGCCGACAATTTGTTAGCGGATACCATGTTGCATTTGGAGAGTCCCTGTGTGCCCAAACATTGGAGCTCCCCCACAAGTGACCCCATTTTGGAAACTAGACCCCCCAAGGCACCTATCTAGATGCATAGTGAGCACTTGGAACCCCCAGGTGTTTCACAAATTGATTCATAAATATGAAAAAGTGTTTTTTTTTCACTTTTTCATTTTTACGAATCAATTTGTGAAGCACCTGGGGGTTCCAAGTGCTCACTATGCATCTAGATAGGTGCCTTGGGGGGTCTAGTTTCCAAAATGGGGTCACTTGTGGGGGAGCTCCAATGTTTGTGCACGCAGTAGCTCTCCAAACGCAACATGGCGTCCGCTAACAATTTGAGCCGATTTTCCATTCAATTCGTTAGCGGACACCATGTCGCGTTTGGAGAGCCCGTGATGTGCCTAAACAGTGGAGCTCCCCCACAAGTGACCCCATTTTGGAAACTATACCCCTCAAGGATTTTATTAAGGTGTATAGTGAACATTTTGAACCCAGAGGTACGACACAGAATTTGTTTACATTAGGTCATCATATTGAATAAGTTGTCATTAGTCTTGAGCGCAAGTGCTCGCTACTTGAGTTTGCATCGGGTACTCAGGTATGCACCATGTACAGCGTGTGCTCGAGTGACATGCTCGAGTCCCTGCTCCGCATGTTTCACGGTTATTAGACACCCAAAAAAAAACATGCGGGGATCGCTCGTGCATGGCAGGCAATCCCCGTAAAGTTTTTTTGGCCGCGAAGCATATGGGGCAGAGACTCGAGCATGTCACTCAAATACCCACGATACTCAATGCATACCGGAGCACCCGATGCAAACTCAAGTAGCGAGCACTTGCGCTCAACACTAGTCGCCATATCGTCATCTTTTTTCTTACTTTTGAAAAAAATCCCAACCCCATCACAACCCTAACCCCAACCCTAACCCCAACTCCAGCCCTAACCGTAGCACAACCCTAAACGTAGCACAACCCTAACAGTAGCACAACCCTAACCCTAGCACAACCCTAACCCTAGCACAACCCTAACCCCAAACCCAGCCCTAACCCTAGCCCAATCCTAACCCAAGAGTTTATTTTTGACGCTGTTCCTCGTGCGGTATAAGTGATTAGACGACTTTATTCTTCGGGTCGGTGTGATTACAGCAATACCAGAATCATATGGGGTTTTTATGACTGACAGCTGTCACACACAAAAAGACGCATTTTTTGTAAAATCTAGTTTTTGCATCGCCATATTTTGAGAGCTATAATTTTTCCAGATTTTGTCAGACAGTCATGTGACGGCTCGTTTTTTGCGGGATGAGTTGACGTTGTTATTGGTGCCATTTTCAGGCACGTGACATTTTTTGATCGCTTTCTATTCCGATTTTTGGGAGGCAGAATAAACAAAAACCAACAATTCAGGAATTGTTTTGTTTTTTTTTTATTCTGTTCCGCGTGTGGTAAAAGTGATAAGGCAGCTTTATTCTTCGGGTCAGTGCGTTTACAGCGGTACCACATTTATATCGTTTTTCTTTGTTTTGCACTTTTACATAATAAAAGCAATTTTATAGAAAAAAATATTTTTAGCATAGCTTTATTCTGAGAGCTATAACTTTTTTATTTTTCGGCTGATGGAGCTGTATGTCAGCTTGTTTTTTTGCGGGACAAGATGATGTTTTCAGCGGTACCATTTTTATTTATATTCGTCTTTTTGATCGCGTGTTATTCCATTTTTTATTTGGCGGTATGGTGATAAAGCATTGTTTTTTGCTTCGTTTTCTTTTTTTTTTTTTTACCGTGTTCACTGAAGGGGTTAACTAGTGGGACAGTTTTATAGGTCAGGTTGTTCCAGACGCGGCGATACCAAATATGTGTACTTTTATTGTTTTTTTGTTTTTTTTATATAATAATATTTATTGATGGGTACATTATATTTTTATTTTTGGTGGATTATTTTATTTTATTTTTTTTTATATTTTTGCAATTTTATTTATTTTTTTTTTTTTCACTTTCTGGGTGGTTTTATACTTTATTACTTTGTCCCACTATGGGACTTTCACTTTTTTTTCTCTGATCGCCTGCATGGCACAGGAATGCAGCACCATCCCTATGTCATACAGGCTATCAGCGCTGCACAGTGAGAAGATTGTTTGGAGATGCACTGCGCATGTCCAAACAATCTTCCTGCTGTCTGGTGACCCGGATGTTGTCATGACGACATCGGGTCGTCATGGCAACACCCGGGAAGCCTTTGCAGACAGCGCTGGAAGCCGGAAGAGGAGGTGAGTATCTGAGATCACCTCCCCTTGCCCCCGCAATGCTGCGATCGACTTCGATCGCAGCATCGCAGGGGTTAATGTGCTGGGAGCGGTGCAGGACCGCTCCCTGCACATAGTACCGGGTGTCAGCTGTGACAATCAGCTGACACCCGGCGGCGATCGCGCCCGCACAGCCTGTGTGCGCGCGCGATCTCGATGACGTACTAATACTGGTCTGGCTCTTAAGTCCCAGGGCACAGACGCGTATTAGTACGTCAGATGTTATTAAGGGGTTAACATGTGCCACTCTGTTTTTAAAGGGACCAAAAGTAATTGGACAGATTAAATAGTTGTAAATAAAATGTTCATTTCTAGTACTTGGTTGAAAACCCTTTGTTGGCAATGACTGCCTGAAGTCTTGAACTCATGGACATCACCAGACGCTGTGTTTCCTCCTTTTTGATGCTCTGCCAGGCCTTCACTGCAGTGGTTTTCAGTTGCTGTTTGTTTGTGGGCCTTTCTGTCTGAAGTTTAGTCTTTAACAAGTGAAATGCATGCTCAATTGGGTTGAGATCAGGTGACTGACTTGGCCATTCAAGAATATTACGCTTCTTTGCTTTAATAAACTCCTGAGTTGCTTTGGCTTTATGTTTTGGGTCATTGTCCATCTGTAGTATGAAACGACAACCAATCAGTTTGGCTGCATTTGGCTGGATCTGAGCACACAGTATGGCTCTGAATACATCAGAATTCATTCGGCTGCTTCTGTCCTGTGTCACATCATCAATAAACACTAGTGACCCAGTGCCACTGGCAGCCATGCATGCCCAAGCCATCACACTGCCTCCGCCGTGTTTTACAGATGATGTGGTATGCTTTGGATCATGAGCTGTACCACGCCTTCGCCATACTTTTCTCTTTCCATCATTCTGGTAGAGGTTGATCTTGGTTTCATCTGTCCAAAAAATGTTCTTCCAGAACTGTGCTGGCTTTTTAGATGTTTTTTAGCAAAGTCCAGTCTAGCCTTTTTATTCTTGATGCTTATGAGTGGCTTGCACCGTGCAGTGAACCCTCTGTATTTACTTTCATGCAGTCTTCTCTTTATGGTAGATTTGGATATTGATACGCCTACCTCCTGGAGAGTGTTGTTCACTTGGTTGGCTGTTGTGAAGGGGTTTCTCTGTACCATGGAGATTATTCTGCGATCATCCACCACTGTTGTCTTCCGTGGGTGCCCAGGTCTTTTTGCATTGATGAGTTCACCAGTGCTTTCTTTCTTTCTCAGGATGTACCAAACTGTAGATTTTGCCACTCCTAATATTGTAGCAATTTCTCGGATGGTTTTTTTCTGTTTTTGCAGCTTAAGGATGGCTTGTTTCACCTGCATGGAGAGCTCCTTTGACCGCATGTTTACTTCACAGCAAAACCTTCCAAATGCAAGCACCACACCTCAAATCAACTCCAGGCCTTTTATCTGCTTAATTGAGAATGACATAACGAAGGGATGGCCCACACCTGTCCATGAAATAGCCTTGGAGTCAATTGTCCCATTACCTTTGGTCCCTTTAAAAACAGGGTGGCACATGTTAAGGAGCTGAAACTCCTAAACCCTTCATCCAATTTTAATGTGGATACCCTCAAATGAAAGCTGAAAGTCTGAACTTCAACTCCATCTGAATTGTTTTGTTTAAAATTCATTGTGGTAATGTCTAGAACCAAAATTAGAAAAATGTTGTCTCTGTCCAAATATATATGGACCTAACTGTAAGTCCTAAAGTAAGGCCTGGTATGGAGGAAAAGGAGTCTCTCCACCGATTTGATGCATGAAGGAAGGAAATACCGACAGAGAAATGCCAGAAAAGATTGTTGCCAAGAACCATAGGAAAACACCTGCAAATCACAAAATTAAAAAGGGTAAGGCCACGTGCACACAAAACCAGAGCAGAAGTATAATAGAAACACGTCACCACTTCTGTATTTATCACCTACTCCTGGTTTTGGCTTAGAAGAACTGATGTAAAAAACTCACCAAATACTGAACGTGTAAACATGGCCTTATAGAGAATGGTCTAGTGATTTATCTCTTAAAGGAGAAGTAACTACCAAGTCTTGGTTTCTGTATTAGTAACATAATGTGAAGCTGAGCTGTATATACATTTACCCTGAACCCTCGTTTGTCTGTCATTATTTCGTGCTAACTCACACCAGCGCTTCACTAAGCACACCTTACGGTTAGGTCTGGGCTTGTGCCTGTAATACAGATACAAAAATGTGCTTGTTTTACACTTGCTTGAACTTAGCTGTATTCAACTGTGTCACTTTTCTTGCAGTTAATTTCCGATTTTTTCTTTTACAAAATTTATAGTCCAACATGCTCTAATGAAAAAAAATGCATCAACTGCGCAAGAGCTACAAAAAGATACAACAAAAAATCTGGAAAATCTGAATGCTGAGTATCCTTGTGTGCATATACACAAGAAGATATTTGGCGATCTAGCGTTTGCATAAATGCTTGTTATTTGCCTGTGTTGTTATGCCGCTGATCACACAGCGTAAAAATCATCATCGGCAGCAGATCACCCGTGTAATCAGAGGACGCACTGCTGATAACATGATACTGTTTGGGGACAGTATTTGCTGGCGTTCTTTCCATTGTTCATTGGCCTATGCACCGACTGATAAAGGAGTCATGAATTACTTGTATTTAGTCGATCAGCACTCATTAAGGTGCATTGACGGACCATTAAGACCCATCTATATGGGGAGATAATAGGGAAATGAGTGCAGTAAATGCTATTTAGTGACTATTTGCCTGTTTAAGCAGGTTAGCAATCAACCGACAAACGAACAAAATGCTCTTTTATCGGGTGCATAGATTTTCATTCTTCATAATCAGCAGCACATCGCCTTGTGTTAACAGGTGATGTGCTGCCGATAACACGATATTGTATGCATAGAGAACGATTACATTAACGATTGTGCTGAGTGTATAGAATTCTGGTCAGCTTGTCTATAAACAGGCCATTAATCAAAGACCGATCAGCTTTTATATGGCCAATTGGCCGTTATTTAAAATCACCGATCAGGTTTTGTAAGGCCGCTTTCAAATGTTTGCAAAACACTGACTCTGCTCTGATTCAATGATCTGTCCCGACTGCAGAGACCCCTGACCTGAGCTAACAGCTTCATATATCCCATAGGTACCATACGGATTTAAAAAACTGACATACGAATAACAATAAGGATGAAAATCTTCCAATTTTCATAGACTTATCTAAGCCTGGACTAAAATGTGCCTCTTGTGCCATCCATACTGCCTCCATTTGTGTCCTTTTTTTTTCATCTGTTTTTAAGTATTGACATTGACTCTTAACAATGGATCAGTGAAAAACGGATGAAACACGGTTAAAACACTGAAGTTAGTCCAGGGTATGATGAGCATATGTACAGTAAAATTGTGTTTTTCATCCATATAGTCATCTGTGTGCTGTCCACATTCCCATTTTTTACATCAATAATTTAATAAATATAAACCCAAATACAGTTTTCTATGGTAATAATTGCAATAGGTGAGTGAAAAGCGCATCATATGCGGATGCTAATCAATTTTCGATCATTTTTTTTTGCACACCCATTGACTTATAATGGACGAGTCTGATATAAAATATTATTATTATTTATTATTATAGCGCCATTAATTCCATGGTGCTTTACATTTTAAAAGGGGTATACATAGCAAACAACAAGTACAATAATTTGAACAAAAATGAGTCAGCGACCGGTACAGGAGGAGCGAGGACCCTGCCCGCGAGGGCTCACAATCTACAAGGGATGGGTGAGGATACAGTAGGTGAGGGTAGACCTAGTGGTGCAGTGGCATGGTGGAGCGAGGGTTACTGCAGGTTGTAGGCTTGTCCGAAGGGGTGGGTCTTCAGGTTCCTTTTAAAGGTTTCAACAGTAGGCAAGAGACAGAAATGGTGGGGTAGAGAGTTCCAGAGAAGGGCGGATGCATGGGAGAAATCTTGTATGCGATTGTGGGAAGAGGAGATAAGAGGGGAGTAGAGAAGGAGATCTTGTGAAGATCGGAGGTTGTGTGCTGGTAAGTACCGGGAGACTAGGTCACAGATGTAAGGAGGAGACAGGTTGTGGATGGCTTTACATACCATGGTTAGGGTTTTGAACTGGAGTCTCTGGGCAATGGGGAGACAGTGAAGGGATTGACAGAGGGGAGAAGCCGGGGAATAGCGGGGGGACAGGTGGATTAGTCGGGCAGCAGAGTTTAGGATAGATTGGAGGGGTGCGAGAGTGTTAGAAGGGAGGACACAGAGTAGGAGGTTGCAGTAGTCGAAGCGAGAGATGATGAGGGCGTGCACTAGGGTTTTTGCAGATTCATAGTTGAGGAATATGCGGATCCGGGAAATATTTTTGAGCTGGAGTCGGCAGTAAGTGGAAAGGGCTTGGATTTGAGGTTTGAAGGAGAGATCAGAGGTAAGGGTTACCCCGAGGCAGAGAGCTTGCGGGACTGGGAAGAGTGGACAGCCAACTTTGATGGATAGGTCAGATGGGGGTGTTGAGCGAGATGGGGGAAAGATGATGATTTCAGTTTTATCCATATTAAGTTTTAGGAATCTAGCAGAGAAGAAAGATGAAATAGCGGACAGACAGTGTGGGATTTTGGTTAGTAGGGAGGAGATATCCGGTCCAAAGAGGTAGATATGTGTGTTGTCAGCATAGAGGTGATACTGTAAGCCCCTATGAGCTGTCCCAGGCCAAAGGTGTAGCTGGAGAAGAGCAGGGGTCCTAGAACTGAACCTTGGGGGAACACCGACAGGGAGCAAGATGAGGAGGAGGTGGTGTGTGAATGGGAGACACTGAAATATGAGGTAAAGTAGCACATGCTAAGATCCTGTACATGCAAACCATTGGTCAGTGTATAGACACCTTCATGTGAACTCCCACATTAACCTGCGTTGGTCAGTGTGCTGCCTCATTTGTTAGGCGTCAGTCTGGTGCTGGATTTGAAATGGGTCCAGGACCTTCTGTGGTCTCCCATTTTGGTTCAGCCAGGGCTGATGCTGCTCAGCATCATCATCAGCCCCAACGCCTAGCTGCTCCACGAGCCGTACAGATTGTCTCCCAGGCATTTGTACCTAGCAATGTTAAGCTTAGGTTGCAGAGGGAGACAGGGCTTGTGGAGTCTAAGTCCAGGATTCGCCGCACTGAGCATGGCCGTGACCTGGCGGATCATGATAGGTGGTTTAGCACCCACCTGACCCGGTGACCTGGCACCGCATGATTGGTCCACGGGTGGCGTCACCAATGGTACGTTGGTGGGCAGGGCTTAGTCTTTAAAAGGCCCGCCCACAAACATGGTGGCACGCTTGGATCATTGAGCATGTGTTGCTGTGTGTGGATGACTGGGTCCATTTAGTTTCTGCAGGCAGGCTTAGTGAAAGTAGGCAGGCAGCTTCATCTAGCAGTCTGGCTCTGCCAAAGGGGTTGCCTAACACCCCGAGCAGCCTGCAGACGTCCTATTCACGGCTATCGCCTGTCTTCCACGTGGTGTAGCTCCCTTCAGTCCGGTAGCACGCCGGCTGGAGGCACGTGTACCTGTCGGCGTAGTCACACCTGCACACTAGCGCCAACTCCTACTGCGTAGCGCCTGTATCGCAGACAGGGCTACTGCTTCTCCCCCGGTCACACGTCTCCCTGCGGTTCTTGGAGATTGTGTGAACCGTTATACCCATTCCCTGTGCTTTAACACAGAGGGATTAATTAGTTAATAGGTGCGTCTCCGGACGCTCATCTTCCGTGCAGTTAACGGAGATTGAGCGTACCGCTATACCATTACTGTGTGTTGTTAACACGGAGGGGTTATCATTTAAGTTGATTGTTTCCCTTTCCACCTGGGAAGTGTTTGGCAGCAGTCCACCAGGCTGCATCGTGGACCCTGGAGTCGGTTGCGTTCCATTTTAATAAAGTTGTTTGCAACCGCCCTCTTAACACCGTTGCTATCAGTTTTGCATAAAGACAGCACAAGTACTTTTAATACGCTCATCTGAATGAGCCCTAAAAAGTCGGTCTTAATGGGAATCTGTCACCACTTTGAAGTTATCAGACCTGCACTATGGGCACATAGGTTATAGAAAAGTAAATCTATACATACCTGTATGGCCCATAGTAGAGGTTTGATTGCAGAGAAATCAGTTTTTATAAACTCCGTTGTGCACAGGCTTGGTGTCCGGGGAACGCCAAGAAATTCCTGCCTGTGTGCTTATTATTCCCCAAAATCCTCGCCTATATGCTTAGTTACCATATTCCCCCCTCCCTTGCATGTCACAGGGTCCTGTGACGTGCACTGTTCCCCCTCTTGTGCCAGGCATGCGCAAAGCGACGCTCACATAGAGGGCACTTTGCTTCCTCCCGGCCCTGTCTCTCCATGCACTGCGCTGCAGGGTTCTATTGCGCAGGTGCCGGGAAGCGACAGTGCCTGCGCAATAGAAACCTGCAGCGTAGTGCACGGAGATTCGGGGCCGGAAGGAAGCAAAACGCACTCTATGTGAGCGGCGCTTTGCGCATGCCCGGCAGAAGAGGGAGAACAGTGCACGTCACAGGACCCTGTGATGTGCATGGGAGGGGGGGAATGTGGTAACTAAGCATATAGGCGGGCATTTCGGGGAATAATAAGCACATAGGTGGGGATTTAGGGGAATAATATGGGCAGCACGATTCCTCAGTGGTTAGCATTGCAGCCTTGCAGTGCTGGGGTCCTGGGTTCAAATCCCACCAAGGACAACATCTGCAAGGAGTTTGTATGTTCTCCCCGTGTTTGCGTGGGTTTCCTCCGGTTTCCTCCCACACTCCAAAGACATACTGATAGGGAATGTAGATTGTGAGCCCTAATGGGGACAGTGCCGATAATGTCTGTAAAGCGCTGTGGAATTAATGGTGCTATATAAGTGAGTAAAATAAATAAATAATAAACAGATAGGCAGGGATTTCTTGGTGTCCCCAGGACGCCAAGCCTGTGCACAACAGAGTTTATAAAAACTGATTTCTCTGCAATCAGACCTCTACTATGGGCCATACAGATCAGTATAGATTTACTTTTCTGATATCTCCCAGGGGGTGACAGATTCCCTTTAAGTGTGTTATCTGTTTTATACAGATCCCTAAACTTTAAAAGGGGTTGTCCACCTCTCAGACAACCCCTTCTCAATCCATGTTTCTCCATTGTAAAATAATAACATTTAGGACAGGGACACACTGCCGTTTTTCTTGTCCGAGGATCGCATGGTAAACCTCATACTGGCCGGCACCTCTCCTGATCTGAGCTTGACAGCTGCATAGAAATCCATCATGCTCTCAGGCTCAGGTCAGGAGAGGTGTCGGCCAGTCCGTTCAGTGCGATGCGATTATCGCATGAGTTATACGGCTGTGTGTCCCTGCCCTTATACTCCCCTCCGGTGCCGGCACTGTTCTAGTATTGTCGCACTTGCATCTTGAGTGAGACCTGCTGCTCTCTCACTTCCTCCGAAGGTGGAGAGAGTGAATCCAGTGCTGATTGACCTCACGGATCGCATGACATAACAATGTCACGCAAGCCCCTGGCGAGAGTGCCAAAACACTGCTGAAATGGTGCCGACACCTGACATGAGCATAGGTGTTATTATTATTTATAAGAGGGAAACAGAGAGATTGAGAAGGGGTTGCCCAAGAAGTGGACAACCCCTTTAATACTCTAGTCTAATCAACAAAAATGCATCCATTTTTAAAATGGACGTGTGTATGGATTAATAAAACAGTATGGGTCTGTGTGCTGTCATGATGTGTGAATACAGCCTCACACAATCACGTCTATTCCTCGTGTTACTGCAGGAAAAACACTTAGCCTAATACCAGCTACAATCACTTCCCCCTGCACACACGCAGCCGAAGAGTCGCGCCTGCGCACTAGACCAAATCACGGACAATCCCAAAATCTCTCCAAACTCGCCTATCAAATTACGCAGCAGCTTTTTGAACGTAGAAACGTGAGACGCGCATGCGTGTTAGATAGGGCGATTGGCAGCCCTTACTGCGCATCAGCGGACCGTCCACGTTGTGACTCATCCAGACAGCTGCAGGAATCCGGTATTTCCGCGGACATGGGGGAGCAACGGCAGGTCCGGAATACCTTCCTATGGGGGCTGAGCGGCATTTATCTGTGTGCATTCCTCTCACTGTATACTCAAGTCCCAGGTAACGCTCTTGTCTGATTAGCGCCCAAATCTTTGGGTGCACTCTCTTTCGTGCCCAGAGGGTGAGATGTGATTTGCTCCTATGGTCGGACGTGTTTCCCCAGGCGTTAGTGCACGTGTGTGACCTGAGCTCCTCTTTGTGCACCTTGTGATTGACACTTGTGTATAATAATCCTGCAGACTTTTCCTCACTTATTCAGTATATCTGCTGCTGTCTACTGTGTGTGATCCTCGCTTCCTACAAGCCGCGGCTTCACATCCTTATATATGTGCTTGTCAGGCATCGATATTCCTGAAATGGAAAGCCTGTTTCCTCAAGGTTACAAATTCTGCATAAGCAAATTGTGATTGCCGCCGGCCGCCCCGTATCAGACCTGACTACTGAGTCAGCGCAGGATCCAGATTCCAATAATATGGTGGGATGTGATGAAATCGAGGCCGTGACATTGGGCACTTGGCCCAGGATAAGGGTGGATTCTCATGTGGTGTCGTTTTCCAGGTGGAAAAATCCACTATGGAAATATGCACCGTGTATTCCTATGGGTTACAATAAAATCTGTAACATATATTCTAAATATTTTCACATTTTGTAAATCTGCAACAAATCCACCACAATTTTGCAGCGGTAATCCCACTTGCGTTTTGCTGCAGATTCACAATGTTGGATTTTGCGGCCTGCCGTGATTGCACTCTTGTGTAGTCAGAAGTTATGTGCTTGACTGCAGACAGCTGCCATACTGAAGCCCACCACACAGGGAGTGGTCTCAGAGCTGCTGGATTTATTACGTCTCCAGCTTCTTGCTTGGCCTTATAGCCTTTCCATTTTTGGATGGGTGGCCAGCTCCGCAGACCCCCATCCCAGACCATATTGCCCATAGCCTTATGGCGCAACGTTTGTGGCTTGGAGTTGCCATCGGTTGCTTTTTACTAAATAATTAGTTCTTGTTGTCTTTTTCATGCTCTGTGGTTAAGACATCCATATTATTAATGTTATCCCCAGACTTTATGATTGAGAGTGAGTGCTGGACTCGGGGAAGGTGAGTTAAGGCCTCTTTACACATTAAAGTCAGCTGGATCCACCAATATTAATGGGATTGTCGAGATCAATCAAGATGTCATTTGGGAAGATAAGGGACAGGTAATTTGTATTTAGTCACTCAATGCTTTTTGTTTTCTGTAAGATAAGCTGCCAGAGGAGCAGTGTCCTTGGCTTTCCCCATTGAACACGTGAACAAGCTGAGAAGCTGAATGTTCAGTGTATGGAGGAGTCATAGTTTCTAAGGTTGAACGTAGACCTAAGTCCATCAAGTTCAAAATATAGCCCTACATGTTGTTCCAGAAGAAGACAAAACCCAGTGAGGCAGATAGTAACCGCTCCATGTTAGGGGAACAATTCCTTTCTGACTCCACTTACAGCAATCGTACCATTTTTTTTGTGTATGGGAACAAATCGCTTATGTCTGTCTGAATAAGGCGCTGTTGATGGTTGTGCCCATCAGGCAGGCATGGTGGTAGCCTGTACCCTGTGACCCCTGCAGGCCTGTACTCTGCACAGGTCACTAAAGAGGTCGGTACTTGCTGTAAGGTGCCACAATGGAGTCAGTCATGTCAGGGATTGCTAGTTATGCAATTCCCTAGTACAGATGGAATTTGACAGGAGGGGGCGCAGAGATGAAGGCAGGAGGCAGAGGAGGGGGTGATCCGCTTGACTCCCGCCAGTGGCGCAGTGGGATTTGCACTCACCCACTATCCGCCCACTGCTGCGAGGCTTGGGCCCAGCTCCGTGCCCAGAGCCTCTCCGTGCAGTCTCCCTCTCTCCTTCCCTCCCCCGCTTGTTGTTGCGCAGTCGAAAATAAAACTCACCTGCCGGAGGAGAAGCCGCAGCTTCGCTGAAGAGCAGAGACAGTCGCCTCTCAGGCAGTGGTGGTGACGAGCAGCGGCATCTTTCAGCCTCAAACAGACGGTTTCGTCATTCCCCCCCCAAGCCGCACAGGGGACACGAAAGGAGCAGAGCACAGTCAGCGGCTGAGGCAAATGAAGGAGAGGGAGAAGGGTTTATGAATGAGATGTCACTAAGGGGGGGAGAATGCCGGGCGGCCGGGGAGAGTCAGCCTGGGACTGAACTCGTAACACCCCCTCTCACTGTTACTTTTGCGTCCAACAGCTGGTATATAAAAACATAGTAGGTATATAAAAAAATGCCTGTATTCGAATATAACGTTGTGTCAAAATTTCAAAGCAATCGGTGAAGAACTTTCGGAGATTTCGGATTTTGAACAAACGAACATTTACACTTTTATTTATATATAGATAGAGTGAAAATCTAGCAGACTTCAGTAGGAAGGAAGTATCTCATGTGTTTTGATTGGTTTTCTTTTAGGGCTTTATGGACGTGAAGGAATCTTACCAGCCGGGAAGATGCTTCGATTCACTGGAAAAGATTTATGGGAACAGTTGAAGGACTCCCCCACATTGCTGTGGCTAGGTCCTCAGCTAGGACTGGACACAGAGCAGGGCATTGAATTAATCTGTATACTTGGGGCAGTCCTTTCTTTGGGCGCTTTGCTTTTTAACTGCTTTCGTGACAGCCTCATTTTTCTCCTGCTCTGGATCCTCTACTTATCTCTGTATCAGGTAAGCGAATGTTCTTGTCTCAGAAATTCCAGAAGTTGTTCAGCAGAGCAGAATATGACTGTATAGGTCCGATAAACTATCCATATCTTATTTCAGAAATAAGATCCCGAGGGACAGGTGGGTGACACTGCTGTGACCAGTAAGGACGAGGGGGCACTATTGCTATGTCTGCTGTGACTGGCGAGAGGGTGTAGAGAAACACTGCTGTGATGGGACAGATGAAGGTGATCAGTAACGGAGACATGACTGGACAGATGGGAGGAAGAACGAGGTCTCCATTGAGGGGGCGCACACACCTCCTGTCACTACGATGTTGGATGGGGGTACACTGCTGTGAAAACATTAACTATGGATGGGAGCACTGTTGTAAATGACAGATCTGTGGAACTGGCCTATATCCTAGTCATTGATCACATGAATTAATATTGATTACTTTTGTTTCTGCAGGTCGGACAGGTGTTCCTTTATTTCCAATGGTAAGTGTTAATGTACCTTTGTATGCATTAATCTACATGTATATGTAGTTTGTATTATTATATTGTAATAATAATGGTATCCTTTGGAAATGGACTCTTTTCATACCTTATATGTGGTGAACACATAGACCCGAGCTTGCATCTCCGTGACGACTGGAGTAAGATTTCTGGCATAAAGAACACGACAGCTCGTTATGAATTAGAAGTGTTGGGGTGTCGTGCCCCTGTACTGCCCATTTTGGCAGATCTGGGTGAATGTGGTGTGAAAACGCCAAGTCACAAATTAGTTGATCAAAACTTCTGCGGCTTTTTATGCCAGGTAACTGGCTTAAAAATGTATCCTCCACAGAAACTCCTCTGTTTCCTGGAGAACTCCATAATATCAACACCTCTCAGTTCTTCAACTCATATTTTAATATCCCCTTTTCTGGGCTTGGTTTTCCAGGACCACCTGCCATTTTGGTGGGAAATTTCAGGTTTGTGACTGGACAGTGAGTTAATAAGGGGGCAAGTATAGTGTATATTGAATAGTGCATCTTTTTGCAAGCCTGCATTCCCTCCCCCCCACTGTGACCCCTGTGGGGGATGGGGTTGAGGACCAGTTTGGTCAAACATATGCCCATGTTTTGAAGTATGTGCCAATAAAGTTAGTGTCAAAAATGACACTTTATCCTGTGAGAGAACCTTCGCCTTACCCCTCCCCCCTCCCTCCATCAGCTCTGGATCCTACTAACATGACCCTACTACAGGCAATAAAATGTGAATGTTTTTTTTATGGTCCTTTATCCAAATGTAACCAAAGGATGCCAGACTTATGCTTGTTTATTACATTTTCTCCTACAATGGCCTCATCTGTATGTATTTTCTTTCAGGGACAGCCTTTTACTAGAGATGGGATTCCTGGCAGTATTGATTGCACCAATACGTGCTTTACGCTCAAAGATGAACGTTTGGAGTGCCCACGATGGCATCACTTTCTGGCTCACTCGATGGCTTCTTTTTAGGCTTATGTTTGCTTCTGGAGTCGTAAAACTAACAAGTCGTTGTCCAACATGGTGGGGGCTTACAGGTGAGAAAATTATACTTTTCTCATCAAGGCCTAATGTGTTTGGTCTAGATTTCTTGATCTTTGAGTATCTGTCACCAAGTGTTGTGCTTTAATCAGTGTTATTTCCATACACTACTTTCAGTTAATTGTGAACTCTACATTATAGTATTTACTTGATTTCCATTTTTGTATTGCCTTTGTGCCATTTTTAGATAACTTGCAGCAGGGGTCTCAAACATGCGGGCTGCATGCAGCCCCCAAGGCTCCGTTGTGCGTCCCTCGGGCCTCTGAGATGGTCAAAATAACAACGAAAAAATAAGGGAAAAATATTTGCCCACTTAAAATGCTGTTTTATATAAAAACTGAAGTAATAAAGAAGATCTGTACTATAACCCATATGATAAACACCATTAAAAAGAACATGCCAAGAATTAAAAAAACAATGATCAAAGTCATATATAAAAATAATGGTATCACTAAAAATGTCATCTTCTCCCACAAAGAATGTGGCCCTTTATATTCAAATTTTTTCAATATGCGGCCCATTTACCTGGCTGAGTTTGAGCCCCTTGACTTACTGTATATCACAAAAGTGAGTACACCCTCTTTGTAAATATTTTATATCTTTTCATGGGACAACACTAAAGATATGACACTTTGATAAAATGTTAAGTATTCAATGCACAGCTTGTATAACAGTGTAAATTTGGTGTGCTCTCTTAAATAACTGAACACCCAGTCATTAAAGGGGTTGTCCACTAATAGGACAACCCCTTGTTAAACTAAATGTTAGGCCCTGATAAAATAAACAAACCTATACTCGCCTCTCGTGCCATCTCCGTTCCAGCGGTGTCAGCACTCGCGGTCCTTGGTCTGTGATGCGGTGGAATGACACGTGAGCACTGCACCCAATCAGCCCTGGCGTCACTGTCTCCGCCTTCAGACAAAATGAAGAGGAAATCTGGACTGCAGCCGATCCCGGACTTCCTCTTCATGTTCAGTTTGTCCGAGGCTGTAGACAGCGCTGATTGGGCGCCTCACGTGTCATTCCACCGCATCACCGCCCTGGGACCGTGAGTGCTGACACCGCTTGAACGGTGCCAGCATGGGAGGGGAGTATAGATTTGTTTATTTTATCGGGCCGAACATTCAGTTTAAGAAGGGGTTGTCTTAGTAGTGGACATCTCCTTTAATGCCTAAACCGCTGGCAACAAAAGTGAGTACACCCCTAAGTGAAAATGGCGAAATTGTGCCCAAAGTGTGAATATTTTGTATGGCCGCCATTATTTTCAAGCACTGTCTTGACTCTCTTGGGCATGGAGTTCACTAGAGCTTCACAGGTTGCCACTGGAATCCTTTTCCACTTCTCCATGACGACATCACGGAGCTGGTGGATGTTAAAGATCTTGCGCTCCTCCACCTTACGTTTGAGGATGCCTCACAGATGCTCTATAGAGTTTAGGTCTGGAGACATGCTTGGCCAGTCCAGCACCTTTTACCCTCAGTTTCTTTAGCAAGGCAGTGGTCGTCTTGGAGGTGTGTTTTGGTGTTATCATGTTGGAATACTGCCCTGCAGCCCAGTTTTCTACTGGAGGGGATCATGCTCTGCTTCAGTATGTCACATGACATGTTGGCATTCAAGGTTGCATCAGAGAACTAACTCCCCACAGCTGACAGCAATCATGCAGCCCCAAACCATGATACTCCCACCACCATGCTTGACTGTAGGCAAGACACACTCGTCTTTGTACTCCTCACCTGGTTGCCGCCATACACAGTTGACATCATCTGAACCAAGCACTGACAGGCTGATTTACACACACACACACACACACACACACACACACACACACACACACACACACACACACACACACACACACTTCCCTCCCCTTTAACCTCTGCAGAAATGCTGGCAGCACTCATACGTCTATTTTGAAATGACAACCTCTGGATATGATGCTGAGCACGTGCACTCGACTCCTTTGGTCGACCATGGCGAGGACTGTTCTGAGTGGAACCTGTCCTGTTAACCATTGTATGGTCTTGGCCACCTTGCTGCAGCTCAGGTTCAGGGTGTTGGCAATCTTCTTATCGCCTCGGCCATTTTTATGTAGAGCAACAATTATTTTTTTTCAGATCCTCAAGAGAGTTCTTTGCCATGTTGCGCCATGTTGAACTTCCAGTGACCAGTATGATATAGTGTGTGAGAGTGATAACACCAAATTTAACACACTTGCTCCCCATTCACACCTGAGACCTTGTAACACTGAGTCACATGACACCGAGGAGGGAAAATGGCTAATTAGCGTGTACTCCCTTTTGTTTAGAGGGCACACCAAATGTACACAGTGATACAACCTGTACACTGACTACTATTGTATGAAAGTGTCATATCTACTAAAAAGGCAGTCTTATGAGAGAGAGTCTGTATTGTGCTGGAGGATAGAGGCTCGAAGGGAGAGAGGGTTAGACCCCGGAGCACCACGTTAAGATCCCAGGATGGGACATGAGACTGAATTTTTGGGTGAAGTCTGAGTGCCGAAGTTATGAATCTTTTGATCCATCTGTGAGAGGCCAAATCTTGTTCGAATATGGAACTTAGGGCTGAAATCTGCACCTTGAGAGTACTAGGTTTGAGATCCAACTCCAATCCATTCTGTAAAAAAATCAAGGATCTGAGCAATGTTGGGGTGTGAGGTGTCAGGAATATCCGGGGCATACCATGATGGGAATCTTTTCCATATTTTGCCATATATAGCATTGGTTACTGGTTTCCTACTTTGTTGAAGAGTTCTTATAACTTCTTCAGAGAGACCTTTGGATTTTAAGATCTCTGCTTCAGTAATCAGGCTGCAAGGTCCACTGAGGATTTGGGTAAAATAGGTGACCTTGTGAGAGACGGTTGTTGACTGGTGGAAGTATCACAGGACCATCCAGGCAAAGTTCTGTGATGGCGACGAACCAAGTCCTTTTGGGCCACAGAGGAGCCACTAGAATTGTTGCCACTTTCTCTAGCCTGACGTTCTGGATAGTTCTTGCTATCAGTGGAATTTGAGAAAACGCATACACCAGTTTGAAATGCCAGGGATGGGCTAATGCGTCCAAATTCATGGCATTGTCTCTTCTGTCCAACAAAAAGAAGAGGGGAAGTTTTGCGTTTAGTCGACTGGCAAAGAGATCTACTTCGGGGAAACCCCATTTTGCTACCAGTGACTGGAATATTTGAGGATTCAGGCTGCATTCTCCTGGCTGAATGTCTTCCCTGCTTAGAAAGTCTGCTTGAATGTTGTTTGAGCCTTTCAGGTGAATTGCCAAAATTGACAGGAGATGTTATTCTTCCCAGGAAAATATTCGACCTGCGATTTGTTTCAGGCTGTCTACCCTCGTACCTCCTTGATGATGAAGGAAGGAGACTGTAGTCACATTGTCCGAGAGTATCTTGATGTGAGTACCCTGGATTAGGTTGACTGCCGCCCTGAGCGTTTTTTCTACTGCCTTCAGCTCCCTGAAGTTGGAGGATCTGGCACTGATCTCGGGACTTAATATGCCTTGAAAGGGAGTCTGGGCCACCATGGCTCCCCATCCTCTTATACTGCTGTCGGTAGTCACTGTGATTAGGGGGTCCTGGGTCCAAGAAATCCCCCTCCGAAGACTTTGGTTGCTTAGCCACCAAGAAAGGGAAGCTTTTACCCAACCGGGGGTCCTGGTCCGTTTGTTTAGTGAGTCCCTTTGTCTGTCCCATGATCTTAGGATATGATCCTGGAGGAACCTTGAGTGGGCCTGAGCCCATGATACTGACTGGATACAGGCAGTCATCGACCCCATTACAGACATTGCCGTTCTCAATGTTGGATTCTTCTGGTGAAAATTGAGATCTTGGTTCTGAAAGCTGTTTGATGGTCTGATGGAAGAAAGGACATTTGTCTGTTGGAGTCCAGCAAGACACCAAGGAATTTCCTCCTCGACGAAGGAACGAGTTCTGACTTTTTTAGGTTCGGAGCCCAACCTAACGAGCGAAGAGTTTTTAAGGTTATGACGATCAGCATGTCGTCCAGGTATGGAATTATGCAGACAACACTGTTTTAGGATAAGTGCCATGACTTCTACCATAATATTCATAAACACTCGAGGTGCTGAAGAGATGCCGAAGGGCAGTACATTGTACTGGTAAATGAAAAAGAAAAGGGAAATCCACCGACACATCCAACAGTAAATAATTAAAAATTGTTTATTGAAGAAAAACTAAAACATGCTAAAATGAAACCTCAGAAACCTAGGTTTCCCTTTTCATTTGCTTATGATCACCAATGGGTGCGGCACCCTCAGGATGGATTCCAACTGACATATGGTTTTGAAATCGACAACGTGGTAAGCTTTCTACATTTCCCCTCCCTTCTACGACGTTGTACTGGTAGTGTTCTGTTATGTTGTCCCTGGAAATCGCAAAGCCCAGGAACTTCCTGTGGGTCGGATGAATCGGCATGTGGTAGTACGCATCTTTTAGGTCTATGGTTGCCATGACGTAATCCTTCCCTATTAAGGGAATAGTTGATCTTATGGACTCCATCTTGAATAGTCTGTATTTCATGTGATGCTTTAGGGATTTCAGGTTGGTTATGATGCGTGGGGACCCTGACGGTTTACGTATTAGGAAAATTTTTGAGTGGTGACCCCGACCCTCCTGGCCAGGGGGGGACCGGAGACACCACTCTGGACTTCAGCAGAATTTGTAAACCGACTGATAGCAGTTCCCAAGCCCACCGAGAGGGAAGGGACGTGACCCTCAGGACCTGAGGGGGGCGACTCTTGAATTCCAATAGAAGACCCCCCCCCCCCCACCCTTGATGGTATTGAGGATCCACTGGCAGGAAGATATTGCCTGCCACTGGGAAAAGAAATCCGAGAGACGCCCCCTACATGGCCCAAGTCATTGCTTGTCCTGCTGCTGGTGTTGTTGCTGGGGAACAAGGATGTTACGACCCCTGCCGCCCTTAGGATAGCTCCAGCGCCCAGACGTTCTCTTTCCCCTATATTGTGGGGGGAGACTCTGGGAAGGTCGAAAGGGACGTTTTTTTAGTTTGTTTCTGTTCAGGAAGGGATGTCTTCCTGTCCGAGGCCTTCTCCAGGATATCATCCAGTGCTGGCCCGAATACATATTTTCCTTGAAATGGAATGGAACAGAGTTTAATCTTAGAGGTGACGTCCCCACTCCATGTTTTGAGCCACAGTCCACGGCGAGCAGTATTGGATAGGACAGCTGCTCTAGCCGCGATCCGGACTGACTCAGCCGAGGCGTTCGTTAAGAAGCCCGTGGCTTTTTGAAGGAGAGGGATGGAGTCCAACAGGTCAGTCCTGGAGGTGCCCTGAGACAGATGTTCTTCTAGTTGGGCGAGCCACTTGAAGAGGGATCTGGCCACACAAGTCGATGAAATATACGCTTTGAGAGAGGCAGAAGAGGTTTCCCATGATTTTTTAAGGATGCTTTCCATTTTCCGGTCTAATGGATCCTTCAATTGGGATGAATCCTCAAAGGGAAGTGAGGTTTTCCTCACTACCCCTTGCCACCTGGATGTTCACCTTAGGGACGTCCCAATCAACGGAAATCTATGCTTTAATTCCGAAGGGGTGGTGAGACGGTTCTCCGGGGATTCCCATTCCTGTTGGATGAGATCTCTAATGACCTCATGAACAGGAAACCCAGTCTGCTTTTTTGATCTAAGGTCCCTAAACATTTCATCTTGAACGGAACAGGGGACCTCGACGTCCTCCAGCCCCATAGTGCCTCTAACTGCGTCCAGTAATTCTTCTAAGTTGTCCGAGGAAAAAATAATATCTTCCGGTTTCCACTTTTTTGGCAGGCCCTAAGGATGCTATTTCATCCAAATCATCAGAGGCAGAGCTACTAACGTCAATAGAGACCACGTCTGAGTCTAACTCTTGATCTTCCTCTTCTTAGGGGAAGAGGGCCTGGAGGAGGAGTAGACAGGCAGCGCAGCAAAAGAAACTTGGACCTCCTGTTTAATGAGATCTAAGCTCCTCAATTAGAGAATGGTTTTCTTCCTTACTTATTTTATCTGAACAGGGTCGGCACAACTTCTTATAGGATGAGTACAATTTTTTTTTTTTTTAGCACAGATTTGGGGCTGGTCTTTATACTTCTTAGAAGCGGGGGCCTTGTCTTCCTAAGAAAGGGGAAGAGAAGGGGACCCATATAACTAGAAGGAGGGGAGATCTAGCGTCATCTAAAAGAGAGGCTTAAGTTAACCCCTTACTGACCACCCAGGTACTACTCACTGTAGCCGAGAGCGTGCTGGGCTCTGCATATGTAGGAACACTGGATCTGTCACCCTCCATGATGGAGATAGCCTTACCTTTGGCGTCTTCAGGCGGGTTTTTGTAGAAAAAAACGTGCCCCCCAGCAAGGAACCTCAGTCACTTGAGGGCCAATCCGGATCGATATGGGCCTTGTTGGCCCTGGGACGCGCTTAACATCAGCGTCCCGGCGTGGAGCACACAGGCCGGAAGCAGGACCTGCGGTGAAGTCACCCTGGTGTGTTCGCGTGCCCAGATGCCTGCCAGCTCTGGGAGTGCCCATACTGTGCGTCCCAGTGTAGAACACACAGGTTGGAAGAGACAGGACCTGCGATGACGTCACTTCTGGTGCGCGCGCGCCCGCCCAGAATGCCGGAGGAAGGAGGAGATGCAGGCACCCAGCATGAAACCACTCGGCCTGCTTTACCCTCTATGGGGCGCAGGAAGCCAGGACGGTCCCAATGGGAGCAGCATGGAGGGAGAAGGGAGCGCCCCGACCGACCGCTGCCCGGCAAGTATATTTTGATACAGTGCTGCCTGCCGGCCCGACAGCACTGCAGGACCTCTCCATGCCCCAAGGGGGACAGGAAAACACTGGGGATTGATGGTGGGGAGGGACTTTTAACCTCTCTGTGTTCCTGTCCCCCGATGTTGTGAGGACAACATCCTCCAATGCTGTCGTGGAAGGCGTATTGAGAAAACTCAGTTATAGAATAGATAATGGTTTATGTAAGTTCATAATCAGTAGTGGTCCCAGTGCTGATGCTAGAAGCATATAGCCAGTGGTTATAAGAATCCCTCATAGCAGTTATCCAAGAGTGCTTTAAAGAGGTTGTCCACTACGTTAGCATTAATGACCTATCCTTAGGATAGGTCATCAATGCCTGATTGGTCGCGGTCCAACATGTGGCACCCCCACCAATCAGCGGCGACTGCCAGCCGTAAGTAGTTGCGAAGCTGCTCAGTTTTCTGATAGTGGCCAAGGCTTGGTACTGCACATCCGCCACCAATTCATATCAGTAGGAGACTGATGTGTAGAACCCTGTCGTGGCCACTACAAGAACACGGCCGGCTCCAAGTACTTTCAGCTGGTGGCCGCCGACACCAATAACAGCTGATTGGTCAGGGTCTGACCTCTACTATGGGCATACAGGTTATAGCAAAGTAAATATATACATACCTGTTCACATAGAGCGCGCTTTGTTCCCTCCTGGCCCAGTTTCACTGTGACTTCCCGGTGCCTGCGCAATAGAACCCTGCAGAGCAGAAGTACAGACAAAGGTGGCCGGGAGGAAACAAAGGTTGCTCTATGTGAGCGGCACTTTGCGCATGCACGGGAGCTGAGGGATAATGGTGCACGTCGCAGGGCCCTGTGACATGCAGGGGAGGGGGGCTATATGCTAACTAAACACATAGGCGGGGATTTCTTGGTGTCTGGGTGATGCCAAGCATGTGCAAAACCGAGTTGATAACACTTTTCTCTGCAATCAAACCTCTACTATGTATAGATTTACTTTTCTATAACATGTATGCCCATAGTAGAGGTCTGATATCTCCCAGGTGGTGACAGATTGCCTTTAAGGCCACAGCCCCACTATCAGTATTTGGTCAGTATTTTTTCTCAGAAGTGGGAGCCAAAACCAGGAGTGTGTGATAAATGCAGAATTGGTGACTTGTTTCTATTATACCTTTTCTCTGATTGTTCCTCACCTGGTTTTGACTCCCACTCCTGAGAAAAAATACTGACCGAATACTGAACAAATACTGATAGTGGGGCCGTGGCCTAAGAATAAATATATATAGTGCCATTTTGTGCCAAATGACTTTGTTACCTATTTAAGCAGATTTGTCCCTTTTTAAGTTCTGGCTTTGTGAGCATACAACTCTAACTTCTCCTGCGCATATTTTATTTTCTCCCTCATGCAATGAATTTGATAGAATTAATGAAATCTGCTTTTCCTGTCACAAGACTGAGCATAAAAGAAAGCTTGTCTAGCTTAACCTCTGCCATGCTGAGACTGGTTAGAGACACTAGAAATAAAGCAATGATATGTATATTAATGCAACCTAACTGAAAAGACATTAATATTACATATGTGCAGTACATATTTAGCAACGAATAGCCCCTAGTCTTACATAGCACGTGTAAATGTGTGTTCATATTTGGGGATTATATTATTTTTTTATTTTTTTTGTTCTTTTCCAGCTCTAACCTATCACTATGAGACGCAGTGTATCCCGACCCCCGCTGCTTGGTATGCTCATCAGCTTCCTGTATGGATCCAGAAGCTTTCAGTGGTTGCGACCTATGTGATAGAAATTGGGGTGCCATGGCTTTTCTTCCTGCCTTCAAGACGTCTTCGTCTCTTCTCATTTTACACTCAGGTATTGATAGTATTTTAGACATGTAGTGCAGTGAATTGTGTCCACAATCTATATTCATCATGGCTGTACCAGGCCATCATCATCACTCCCATAGACCATGAACGACGCAGCGGCATGCATGATAGTTGCTTTAGTTAAATTATGGGAAAATAAGCGGTGGGTCCCCAACGCATTAGATGCTTATCAAGTTGTATTACTGTATAGACTGTCTACAGCTTCAGAGCAATGTCCATGTTAAAAGGCCTTTCCCAGATTTTCCATTGAAAGCCTATTCTTAGGCAATCGGTGTAAGATTGGTGGGGATCCAGTTTGTTCTTTTTTCAGGCTTTTCAACAGTCATACAAAACCTGTTAACTCAAATGGGCTTAGCTGCAATACCATTTAATGCCGCAGACCGTTCTTTCTGCTGATTCTAAGGATATACCTTACATAGAAATCCTGGGAAGCTAACAACTTTCAAGTGCATTTGCTTATTTATCAGCCAAGTTATGATTTGTTTTGATGTTTGACCAATGTATGTGTGTAAAGTAACTTTAGGTTCTTCTTTGTTTTTTAGGTTCTGCTGCAGGTTTTGATCATACTTACTGGGAATTACAACTTCTTTAACCTGCTGACCCTGGTTCTTTGCTTTTCTCTGCTAGATGACCAGCATTTGAGATCTGGCCCAAAGGGAAGAAAAGGTCGGCAGAGAGATTGTCCTAATGTGTGATTGTGCTTGTGTCGTGTCCGATTAATGCTTCCTCTAGCATACATACACTACAGTATTATTCTGATCAAATATTTATCCTTGGTTTACGAAATGTGTGTGGAGTCGATATTGATGTTGAGAATTGTGATTCATAGATAAATTCTATTGGTTTGCATATGTCGGTCAGATAATCATGCCCCATGTAAGGAGACTCTTCCCATTCTTGTCCAACTTATTAAAAGAGTTGTGCTATAATGCACCAATATTACTGATTACCCAGGACTGAAATACGCTGGGAAATGGACAATAACAGGAAGCCTTCACATAGTCTCGGTCTTCGTTAAAGAGTTGAAGTCCCATCACTTAAGAGGTTTGGCTTCTGACCTACATGGTTCTGAGCAGTCTTCACCGCGATCGGTAGGGATCTCGGGACCTGCGCCCCACCGATCAGCAGGGAATTAAGGGGTTTACAAAATCTAAAGTAGTTCACACAAGTTTAGTCACTTTAAATGTAGACCAATATGAATATTAAGTTGCAAATGTTTACAGAGTACCTTGAGAAATTCAATGTACAATATGTCCCAAGTCAAGCTTAAAGGGAAGCTATTGTCAGAAAATGACATAGTTTAGATCAGTTTTTTGAGTTAAATGTTTTGGTTTTTTTTCTCAGCAATGTGGTTTTTATTTTTTTATTCACCCATATCACAATCTGTATTAAAAACAAGAAATAGAAATCTTGCAATTTTGTGTGATATATTTTTTTTTTTTTTTGCCGGCACTGTATATGTGTGTATATAGATATATTACTCTTATCTTTGTATTCCTTCATCCTCTGACAAGGACTCTGCTGAAAACTCTTCCTAAAGGGACAGGAAGTATTAATTTAAAACAGCCCCCAGTGGCCAGTGCGAAAATTGCAAGATTACTGATTTATTTTTATTTTATTTTTATAATTAAAAAACAAAACATGATTTGAAAACAAATACAACACACAGAACTTATTTAAACAATAGGTAGTTTTCTGATTTATAGCTTTCCATTAAGGCATGTATGCATAGTCTATTCAGTCAGACCAATAGAAGGACAGACATTACAGGAGGCATGATTTAATTCGTACTTACTGAAGAAAATTTAGTTTTAGGATGTCTACAATATTGTTAAAGGGATCCTATCTGCAAGTTTTATTGTTAGAAAGTAAAGTAATGGCTATGTAAGAGCTTGTTTGCCTTTCTTGTAGAGATACAATGTGCCAGTCATGAGAAATCTAACATTGCCTGCTATAAACAAATCAGGCTGGAAGTGCACTTGTGGGGTCAGTGCACATGGAAGGAGACGTACTGGTGCACAGACGCACCACCAGTGCACTTCCAGCCTGATTTGCATATCGCTTGTAATGTAGATTTCTCATGACTAGCGCTTTGGTTCTCTATTAAAGGTATCATTTATATAAGTCAGACAAGCGCCTATAGAGTAATATTTTAACTTTCCGTATGTAAAATTTAGAAATTGTGCTGACGGATGCCTTTTCAAGCCACAGACATGTGAGTGAATGATTTGGCAGTGTCGTGATGGATCGTAATGAAAAATTTCCATATACTTTATTACTATCTCCAGTTGTAAATGAAAAATTATATGTTGCATTGCTTGCTGTAACTTTTAAATGTAGCAAAGTGCTTGTCAGTTCTGAGCTCCAGTAGAATGGACACCTGTGCTGCAAACTGCTGGTACTCGCTATAAAGCTCCGCACAGCCCTGCACTCTCGTTCTCTGCATTCAAAGCCAGCAGGACGTCTCTGCTGCAACGCTCCTATTGATTACTGTACATATAGCAGAGTAAGGGCTTTTGAATATGATTTTTAATATATAACTTTAATGGATGCTGTTAAATGAATTAATATGCTTGGGGCTTCTTTTGTAAGTCAAACTGTTGGAGGGGGTATGCAGAGCTTTATGTCTATACAAACACCTGTCTGCATCTATTCCAGGCATTTAGCCCTAATAGCTGCCACAATTCCAGAGTGATGTATATGACATACTCTGCTCTCATTTCACGTCATTGACAGTATGGGGGGGAGGGGGAGAACTGACAGTGTATTGAGATGAGAGCTGCAGTGTGTCATATACACTGCTCTTGATCTCTGACAGTTATTAGGTCATTGTTCCCCAATAGGAGAGCAGAGCTGTGTCATTAAATGTCTTAGCATATCACACAGAAAAGACCATTTCTGACCTTTTCTAGGGGCATTTTCTAATGAAAAAAAGTATAATCCAGCAAAGGGTCCAATAAAAAATTCTTAATTTCAAGTCCATTAAAATCCACAAATATTAGTAACCGCTGTCGCGTTTCTGACTGCTGTCCTTATTCATTGCATAAGGATTTTAAATAAAGAATTTTTTATTGGACCCTTTGCAGGATTATACGTTTTTTTCACTGTGGAACCTTGCAATTCTACTGGATTATCCATGGGTGAGCTGATTTTTTTGTGGACCCTGACGGGTCTCGCTTTGCTTTCGTTTTCTAAAGACTTTTGGTTATAGTGAAAATTTAGAATCTAAACTTTACAAGCTAATATCTCTGCAAATGAGGTGTGAAATAAAAAAAACAACTATGTTGCTTAGCTCTACAGCCACTATTCCATGATGTGGCCAGTTTAACATGCAAAAAAACGGGTGAAAGATTCTTTTTGAGAAATCCTGTTCCATTTTTAATTTATTGCAGCTACACACCTTGTTGTGTAATAACTTCTTAAAGCTGGCCCTTCCCCAAATTTTTATGTTAAGCTGGAAATAAAATGTAATAGTGGCTGCAGAGCTAAATAAAACTTTTTTTTATTATTTGGCTACTTTGTTGCGGAGCTATTGGTAATCAAAGTTTTTGCACCTAATGAGTTAACTTTTCTCAAGTCAAATGGATTTGTGCTTCTTCAAGAATGATGCTGACCAATTATAAGCAAGCAGCAACACACTGGAGAAAGAACATCATTCCCCCACCATAGCTAAGAGCAGGTTTCTTAGCAAGTGAGATGTACTGTATAATGTCAGCCTGATCTGGTCTAACCTCCTACATGATTAGACAGTGCTGGATATACAGCAAATATGAAAGGTCCCTTTTAATGATAATGTTCTGTGTATTTTTTTTTATATATCTGAATTTTGGAAGTGTTTTTTCCTTGCAGGCCGTAAGTTCTCTCTGCAGTCTTTTGTTGTGCTTTTTGATCTCTTGGTCTTTGGTTTGCTTGGTTTCTGGACTGTAAAATACTTTGATCTACAAATAAACTTGGAAAAGTATCACGTGGAATCTAAAACTGGTGAGTGCTCTTGTCAGTGCTTTCGAAATATTTAAAATGACAATATTGCCGTTATATGTCGCTAAATAATAATAATAAAAAAAACAAACAGACAAATTACACATGTTTGGCATCAGTGTAATCCTACTGACCTGAGGAGTCATGTTTCCAGTTCTTTTCAGCAAAAATAAAACCCTAATATCAATGGTGAAATTTATTTTTTTTTCTTTTATTCACCATTTAACAGCACTTTAAACTATTTTTTTTATCATTTACTCATATACTGTATGGTAGAAGGAATTATATTTTTCAAAACTAGAAATGGTCCCCCGAAGAAAACAAGCCCTCATATGTGTTTAAAAAATAAAAGTTATGATTCTTTGATTCCCTTCAAGAAATCTACCCTTTTTCAATCAGCAGGTTTTTGCTATGTAACCTGAAGATAGTCTGAAACACATATTTCAGGGATGTGTCACTTGTCAAAGTGTGTGCTGTTTACTAACTGTGAAGGATTTATCACTAAGAGATTAATCACTAAGAGATTAACATTGCTGAACTACACTAGTCCGGCAACGCCCCCTCCCCCTGTGATTAGCACCTCACTGACTATGGACTTTATACATTGAGATTCTGGTGTGGGCGGGATTAGCTTTCTCAGCTCTGCTGCACTGCTAAATCTAAAAGCTCTGATTGTGTCAGAACGGCTGCACCCAGTAATCTAAGTGATACATCGTTAGATTCAGCTTCTCTTTGCCTACATCATGCTGCTCTCAGATGTGGTAACAGAAGCCTGCTGACAGATTCCCTTTAAGGGAATTAAGGCACTTTTGTAAGTGTTTTGTCTTTTTAATCCCTCTCTGCTACAAAGACACTGCTTTCCAATACTAACTGAAATTTATAACGAATGTATGTTGTGGAAGGCTGCTGTGCTATAAAACAATTTTTAGTTTTATTGGAAACCTTGACAATAACAACAATATAACTCCTATGCGAAAAAAAATGAAATAATACAACTCTATACATTGTGTGTGTGTTATGATTGATACTATTTCTGTTATTCTGCAGCTTTTACATACCATGATTTCCTGCAGTGGCTCCGCACGCTCACATTTCCCTCTATTTGGCTAGCAGCTGCATCTCTTGGCTGGGAGATTCTCAAGGGCATGTACAGGTTTGTATGGTTTATGTTCTGTCTAGTACTGTTCTGACACATTACAAAACATATTTTAATGATTTCAATAGCTAAACCCGCCCCTGCCTGTCTGTAGATCAGAGATTGGGGCTGGTTAGTTATTGAAATGAGCAATATGACAGCCACATTTTTCACTCTGTGCCAGTCAGTCGACCACACAGGAAACTATTTCTTGCATCAAACGGAGAGCCAGGCATCTGAGATAAAACAGCTGCTATGTGGTAGGAGCACCTGGCCTAATGCAGCTACATTGCTAAGTTTTATAACTTACTATCTACTGCTAATATATAAATTATTTTTTCCTTGGAAAAGAACCTTTACCCTTTAAAGGGGCTGTCCACCTTTAAATGTTATGCTCCATAGGTTTGTCCAATTAAAGAACAAGATTACTTTTACTCATCGACTGCTGCTCAAACCTTGCGGCACTTTGCCATTTTTCATAAGGCACAGTAATTGGACATAATTCTTGACATACGGGGTCTCCCATGGGCACACTACTACTCAGGTAACTCAGGGTGATGGTAAAACAGTGTGGCAATACTTTATTTAACCACCAAACAGACAATAAACGTATAGCACAGTCCCAGCAGAAACACAAGATGGTGCAATTTACAGAGTCTCACCCTTCCACTGGCCCGTCGGGAATAGAGCAGTGAGATATGTGTCCAGGTGACCTGATTGTCCCAACCTGGTTTTCTTCATAACGTCTCAGAGTTCAGTGATAGTCAATGGAGCAGATCTGTATTCCTCTTGATGGAGCCATATATCCTGGTTGCTGTTCTGAAGAGTCTCTGAATCTCCTTCTGCACGATAGAAATCCCTTTTTTATATTTCTGTCTGTGGCTCAGGTTATCATTTATAGGTCAGGGGGAAAAATGGCAGGGGCTCATGTCTCATTGCTTGAGCATTTAATCAATTTGCATAATTGGTATCCCACTGCTCTGCAGATCAACAAACTAGTTGGCCTAGTACAATATGTAATTATCATATTAGCAAACATCATTGTTTCAAGACTGAGTCGCCGCCTTGCAAAACCAGCAGACAATACGTCGTGGGAGTTGATATAAGATGTAAATAACAGCCATTCATCAATTAACAAATATCACCTCAAGTGATCAACATCCAGGCTTATTCAAACAATAGATTGTGGTGATCAACCGAAGAAGAACACCAACTCAAAAGTCAAGATAAAGGTGTATGGCTCCTGGCCTACTGAATTTACACGTCTGGATAATTAAGATTAAAAGCTGTGTCGGCACACTGATCGTGTACTGTAGTTGTGACGTCATGTCAACAAAAACCAGGGGAGCAGTGAAGAGGCATCATTGGGTACTTCTAGGTGGCTGGCATAATAATATAGGTTTTTGTCCAATGTTTGGTATTTTTGTGCTGGCATTACTATCTGCCTACACCTTGTATTATGAAATATCTGCCGTCTGTCCATAATGTAAGGTTAGACCTCTGTGAATACTACAAATTTTGTAGTCAAAACTTTTTTGAGGTTGATCAGGACTGATTTTGGGGATGTAGATGGCATATGTAGTATGGCTAGAATAAAGGTACCGTCACACTTAGCGACGCTACAGCGATCCCGACAACGATACGATCTGGGAGGGATCGTTGCTGCGTCGCTATGTGGTCGCTGGTGAGATGTCAAACAGTCAGATCTTCCCAACGACGCAGCAACGATACGGCGACCCGTAGCGACCTGTATAATGATGCAACGCAAATGCACGCCTATGTGTCTCAGTTCGGAGTCGCCAATGAGGTCGTTGGTAAGGTGTCAAACACACCGATGCATGCTACCCAGCGGGACCTCAACGATCAAAAAATGCTCCAGGCCATTTCGACATGACCAGTGATCTCACAGCAGGGGCCTGGTCGCTGCTATGTGTCAAACGTAGCGAGATCGCTGCTCAGGTCGCTGTTGCGTCACAAAACTTGTGACTCAGCAGCGATCTCGCTAGCGATCTATCTCGCTTAGTGTGACGGGGGCTTAAGGCTGGCTTCTGAGTAAATATACATAGCCTGTGCTTCCATGATTGAGGCTTCTGAACAACCGTTAGCCATCACTGTGAGTACAAAAGGGCAGTGGACTGTCCACCCATCTACTAGGTACAAAACACGAAGTATCAGGAAATATATACATTAATTGAGAGATGTTATAAATGAGATATATTACTATGTCCCCTCAGGAGCGCGTCTGTGCGCGGATTGTTCTGGAAGCTTTTGGCTACCATACAGTGGGTTGTTTTCTCGATTGCTGCAGTAGGAATGTTTGCAATCAGCCTGGTGAGTTTTACCCCTCGATCATACCCATTTCGTGTGTGTGTTTTATATTATTTAATATTTATATATTTTTTTATTATCTATCCTATTAATACACTGTCTCCGTGTAAGCTTTTTTTTTTTGTTGTTTTTTTACCGAAAAACCTTAGTAAAAAGTTTCACTATGATAGTAAAAGATATATTCTGTCACATTCCCAGTGTTAAATGTGAAATTGTTTAAAAACCTCTTTGCAATTCTCATTCTCTATGCTTTATGTACTGTCTCTCACAATTCCTCTCTTACCATGAACCCTTTTAAAGACGCCAAAAAGCTAGAGATGAAGAAATCGATTCGATGCTAAATGAATTTTTAAGAATTCAAACCCGGCGACTTTGAACAATTTGTGATTTTTTTTTTTTTTTTTAATGTTTTTTAATTTGCGCAAATCGTCCAAAATGGTCACCAACATTTTACACATTCCAGAAGTTTACAAAGGCCAGAGAAGGATCGCATCACCTCTGGCTTCCCCATGATTCCTTGCAGCTGGTAGATCACTTTGTATAGCAAAGCTAGGGACTATCATACCTGTATGAAAGCCAAGGCAGGGAATGCAGTAGCCATTTTGTTAAGTGAGCATGAAATGAGTAGGATACAGTCCTAGGAGACCACACCTTTTTTCAGGACAATTAAAATACTTCCAATTCGCTACAAATCAAATGCTTTGGAGAAAGTCACAGTATAAGTATTGGATTGGCTTGTTTTCATGCTGGTCTTGATGAGGAGGTGTGCTGGAGTCAGGCGCTCCTGATTCATTAAGAGACGCACGCCTCTTAATGACTCTGACGTGTCTGAAAAATGGCATGTGCCTCGTCACTTAACTTACTCCAGTCAGAGACTGGAGTAAGATTTGTGGCGTAAGAAATACCACAGATCGTCATACATTAGACAAGCGGGGATTGCCATGCCTCTGCAGCACCCATTTTGTTGGAGCTGGGCAACAATGGCAAGAGGTCGCTAAATGTCAGCACAACTTCACTTTGCGCCAAAATGTAGCAATTTTTCAAAGCTTTTTAAACCAGAATTCTAGCGTAAAAGCTTTGATGAATTGGGGCCTAAGAGTTTAGAAGTTTATGAATCCGCTTTCGATTTGTGATCACTAATAGTAAAACACTTCAAAACTGCTTGTGAAAAATAAATCTGCCTCTGTAAGTTTACAAATTGAGCGGAAAAATCTAGTGGATCCAGTGAAACGCAGACTTTGAATTTCTTATTCTCCATTTTTTTTAACCCTGAGACGAGACATATGGGCAGCTTGTTGGGTAGTTGTTTTGTTTTCATGTTATAATTTTTTTTTGGTTTATAGTTTTTACAGTTTTACCAATTTTACATTATTTAATTTTTTTTGTGTGTAGGTACCTTATACATACATTGAAGTTGAATCGAATGGTCAACTTTGGCCATCAGTGCATCGTATGTTTAAAGCAGTGGATGAATACCAGCTTGTGAACTCCTATGGCTTGTTCAGACGCATGACCGGGGTGGGAGGTCGCCCAGAGGTGGTGGTCGAAGGAAGTTATGATAAACAGACTTGGACGGTAAAAATTAGTTGTTTCTCACTTTTTGTGTTTTTTGTCTTTTGTGGTGGTTTAACCTTTTTAAATTACATCTGTTTTATTGTATTTTTTTCTTACATTAGCCATTATTTTTGCTATTGCTTCAGTGGAAGAGCAGTGACTAAGGCTGATAGAATATTTAGAAATTAGTATATAGTTACATAGGTTGAAAAAAGACCTAGGTCCATCAAGTTCAACCTTTCTCCACCAATTATACTTTTGTTGTCACTACATTATCTATAACCCACAATGTTATGTGTACTGAGGAAATCATCTAGCCCTTTTGTAAAGGCTGCTATAGTGTCTGCCATTACTACTTCTTGTGGTCGGTGATTCCACAGTCTGACTGCTCTGACTGTAAAGAACCCTTTCCTGTTTAGGTGCCAGAATCATCTTTCTTCCACCCGTAATGAGTGCCCCCTGGTCCTTAGTGTGGTCTTTGGGAGGAATAAGTCATGTATATATTTTCATATTTAATGCTGCTGATTTGATCAGCTTTGTTTCTGCTGCTGGTTGTTTTTTCATACGTACTTTTCTGTCTTTATCATCAGGAAATTGAGTTTATGTACAAGCCTGGAAATGTTAGTGCGCCTCCTCCAATAATCACACCTCATCAACCTCGGCTTGACTGGCAGATGTGGTTTGCTGCCCTTGGCCATCATACACACAGTCCGTGGTTTACCAGCTTTATTTATCGTCTTCTCCAGGGAAACAAAGATGGTGAGAAATAGAAAAGGCTGTGTTCTATTGCTTGGCATTGAGTAGAATTTGGTATAACAGAAATTTTTAACACTTGACTTTTTTTTTGCTGGGTTGAGATGATAATTCCAGGATAAAATTTAACAAGTTTCTGCTTCTAAAAGTTACAAACCTGGGATTTATTGTAACCCTGAATCGATGAGGTTTACCACCTTCATAATTTATCTAATGCTCTTTTTTTTTTTTTACTGTTTTTGCCTGTTTTTCTATCTAAAAAAAAAATAAAAATCAGATTAATTTACAGAGGTTGTCCACTACTTTAGCATTAATGACCTATCCTTTAGATGGACCCCAGTCGATCAGACATTGATGACCTGACACCCGGCTTTCTCGCCAATCAGCTGCTATCTGTGTTGGCTGTGGCCGGAAATGCTCAATTGCAGAGCTGCTCTGTCTTCTGATAGTGGCTGCGGCAGGGTACTACATATCTGCCTCCTATTCAAATCAGTAGAAGTCGGATGTGCAGTACCCTCCCGCGGCCACTATCCGAAGACGGAGCAGCTCCGCAATTGAGCAGTTCTGGCCGGCTGCTGCCGCTGACACCGATAACAGCTGATCAGCGAGGGTGCCGATCAGACATTGATGATCTATCCTAAGGATAGGTCATCACTGAAAAAGTAGTGGACAACCTCTTAAAGACTACGTGTTTTTACCAAGTGCTTTTATTCAATTTTTGTTTAAGAAAGCAGAAAACATCAAAAGGAAACAACCCCAACCCTCCTCCCACCCACCCTTATATTACCCAATTCTCTCACAAGATGCATAGAGGATAACTATCAGTGCATTTTAATATACCAGCATCAGCAGAGTCATTAAGGTAAAAGGAATTTGTTCGTGAATCTTCCACAACTCCATTACTCACACCATAGTCCCACAGTTCTTTACTAAATACCCCATAGCAGGTATAGATACAGAGACATGTCAAAGAAATTCACAATAATCCCAGGCAAATCCTCATCAGCTCTCTTGAGGCCATGCCTAACCCATCAATCCAGGGGCCCATCATTTCTGAAACTTGGATTCCACATTTCTTTTTGGGTACAGTATCCCCTTCCTAAAAGTCTCTGAGTTCATGACCACTATATGTGTAGGTCTGCTTAGTGTGCCTTACACCTGGGGCACAGCAGGTCTGGGCGCAGCCCTCTGTAAAATAAAAACCTTGAATATTTGTGCGCTCAATGTGTTAAATATGTGTGATAACCTGTGTAACCATTCAAGGCCAATGCAGCAGTTTATCTAAAATGTCCTGCTAGTAGTCCTTCTCTATAGGTCCAATATTTCCTTTTCTCTAGAGGCAGAATATATATTTAAAGGGACTTTTTTTCACTGTGATAGATTGATCTTATTTTAATCCCACAGCTCTTCTGAGTATTTTTTTGTTTTTCTGAAATCTGCTATATGGTACCAGTTATGAGCCTTTTTGTTTAGTGCTATTTTTTAAATGGTCTTTACAAGTGGGCGTGGCTTACAGGGTAATTATGCAGAGCAGCTTGAAGACACGCCCCCAGAGAATCCCGTGAGCCGCGCCTCATTTATAAGGACCATAAAAACTGGCGCTAAATAATAAGGCCCTTATTTCTGTAACCGTAAGACTGATTTCTAAATGACAAATACTGGAATAACCAGGAGAACAGTGGGAATAAAAGAAGTTGAAAAAACTGGCCACTTTTGCCCTGGTGATAGTTCATATTTAAGAGCTAACGGAGAGCACGTTTGTTGAGATCTATGTGAATTTTTAATAAATCCTTTAATTATTCATCGCGACAGCTGTGTACAGCAACATTGATCATTTCATGTATACTTTTCATTATAGTTCTTATCATAAATTGGTAATAACTGTGAAAATTTATTATTAAAGAAGTATTGAGCAAATTTGCCAAATATATCTGCATTAAGGTGCGCCATAAATGAGTACACCAGTTGTATAACACATAAGCAAACACTCAAAGGCTGTTCCTAACATAACCCATAAAGCTCACCCCTAAAAGTATTGAGATGTCATTGCTATAAAGGTCGCCCAACACTGTCTAGTGAACACCACCCTAATTAGGCAAGAGAAAAGCTGTCTATTACTGGTCAGCAGACACTGCATAAGGGAATATCTGATCTCTGCACCCTGCCTTGAACTCCTTTGCCTGCCTGCAGGTGAGCAAATCTCATTACTGGTAATACAGCGGTCACATTTTTTTTTAAACTAGATAGAATTGTGTAACATGCAACCCTATTTTTTTCAATCAAAAAGCAGAAACTTGACCAAAAAGAACTTGGAAGTGTGATCTGAGCATAACACATCATGTTTTATTTTACCAGTGATACGTCTGGTGCAGAATGATGAATCTCTCTATCCTTTCAACTCGCATCCTCCTCTGTACATACGAGCACAATTATACAAGTACTGGTACACAGAGGTTGATCAGACAGGGTGAGTATTACTTATGGTGTACAGTTTATTACGCTTTAAAGTTAGAAATCAGTATAATCCCTACTAGTTTCCAAATTATATCACGTTTACCCTGATTACCTGGGTTCAAATCCCACCAAGGACAACATCTGCAAGGAGTTTGTATGTTCTCCCCATGTTTGGTGGGTTTTCTCTGGGTTCTCCTGTTTCCTCCCACACTCCAAAGACCTACTGATAGAGGATTTAGATTGTGAGCCCCAACGGGGACAGCGATGATTATGTATGTAAAGTGCTGTGGAATATGTTAGCGCTATATAAAAATAAAGATTATTCTTACTATTTCTGTACCAAAATTATATCTGTTCGTTTTTATACCTGAATTTCAGGGTAACCTTAACATTTTGGTCACCTCACATCTACATATGTAACACCCAAGATGTTGAGAGTGCCTCCTAATCAGGGCTGTGGAGTCAGTCTGTATAAAATGGACCAACTCAGACTCCTAAAATATATAATAAATTTGCTAGAGTAGGTCAATGCAGTTTGTGGGGAATATTTTTTCATAAGAATTTTGGAAAGTTATAAAATGTTCTATTCATGATCTAAGGGTCTAGTCTTTGAGCTGAGATGAATCTGTGCCACTTTAAATTTATCACTTAAACATGAGCCATGTATGAGGGAGCCGGAGTCATGGAGTCGGTGGCATGGAAATTGAGTAGTCGGAGGTTTGGCTTACCGACTTCGCAGCCCTGCTCCTAATATGTCAATCTGCTGAATTTGGTTTGTCATGCCTTCACTGCGTGACATAGACAAGAATAGGTTTATTGCTGTTACTCAAAATAACTTTATTAACCAAAGTACCATAATATTATTTAAAGCGGATGTTGCCAGATTTAACAATATAAGTGGCATGCCCTATTAAATGGATCTTAGAACTGATGACACTGGTGTACTTACTTTAAAAATCTATATCATAATGGCTGTATATTCCGCAACTCCTAAAATGCTTATTTTATGAAAATTTTCAAAAAGGACTTTAAAGCCATTCTGACATGGAATTTCAGCGTAAGTATGCCAGCCTCATCCGGTCTAATATTTTAATATCTATGCCGTTTGTATTGTGAATTCTAGTGACAGATCTTCTTTAATGTCAATATTGATATTTGTGAGTTCTCTGCGCCTTCTGACCCCCTCACTGCATACGGTCTCATGAAGAGCTTCTGACTGAACTGTTATTTGATTCCTTCGGAAATCATTGTGTATTTAAGCAGTGGATGCTGCACAAAGAAAAAAAAATTTTTTTTAGCTGTCATTTAACACCCACAGAGTACTGCAACTAGAAAAAGGAATAGTCATCAGCAATCCAAGGGAAATATTGCTGGTTGTTTCTGGCTGCGGTGCACGGACATCTCCAGGCTGGTTTCTGTGTAAGCTGCTGTAGAAAGGTGGGAAGGGTGCAGATACTCACTCACTTTTTCTTAAGAATTAGTTTAAAAAGAATTAAAAGTCCATAGTAGCTTAGGGACAAGGGTCTACTACGCGCTTTGAGTCCAGCTGGGACTTAATCATGATTAAGAGTGCCTGCTGGATTCGAAATGCATAGATCCGGTGTCCCTTTGCTACTATTGGATTTGAATCAATTTTCTTTTAAGACTAATTCTTAACAAAATGTGCGTTTTAAATTCATTCAGCCTGCAGATGCTGGACCCTTCCCACCTTTCTACAGCTGTTGAGTATTGCAGTTTGGACATTTGATATCCTTCTCTTTGTATTTGTAGTGTTTTCCTTTGTAACCGTTGCTGGAGTCTGCACTTTGTTACTCAGATTATGCCCAATTGGCAATTTCTTATTCTGTCCTTTTGCCAGGCACACTCCTAGTAACTGGTGGCGCCGACGTCACGCAGAAGAATTCTACCCAATGGTGTTCCTAGGAGACCATACACTAGAATCTCTTCTAAACCAATATGGCTTAAAAGTAAGTAATTATACAGTGAAACTTCTCTGAAAGTCCACCACTTTCAGAAGACCACCCTTTATACAAACCATATTGCCTGTGACAGATTTTCAGTTGCACCTTATATTATGCAGTTTGGGGTTATCATCTGAAACATGTTTGACAGTATTAAGATTAGACCTACTTGAAGGTTAGGTGCATCATAGCAAATTGTCATTTACAGCATATAGTTGTCTGTTCTTCTTTTTTTTTTTTTTTTTTTTTTTTTTAAATAGAAAATGTTGATAATTGATGGTGGATATGCTTGTATTACATTAAATTTAGAATTATTCCATAAACCAAATTTTTTTAATCTAAACGTGGATTAGAGTACATGCGTTTTTAGGTTATGTGACGAGAAAGCTTAGGGCTTTATGCAACAAACACTCATAAGCCGCCATATACTCAGCAGAAGCTAGAAGTGTCATTTTGGCCTCAGCAGGGTCGGTATGTGTCTATACGGTGTATGAAATATAGAGGCTTTCAGTAAAAACATTGAGTTTCCATTTATACATTAAATATATAGTAAAACCTAGTGCAGCAACCAGATATGAAACCAGATTCCATTATGCTAGGATTCTGCTCAAGCTTGATTGCCAATGTCAAGGCTCCAGTTTCTTGTCACTCTGACTCTGCAGCATTTCTTTGTGCTTTGGAAGGTTCTTATTTATGGTCTATAGGTAATATACTGTAATCGCTAAATATGTCCCTATATTATTGAGTAATTAAATAGACAAATGAACTTTTAAAGGGGTCTTCCGGTCAATATATATTGATGACCTCTCCTTAGATGTCCCGACTCCTGTGCCCCCACCCATGACGGGCTGTTACAAGACCAAAGTGGACCAAAGACTTTCTAATGTCATAATGCTGTAAGAAACCGCAGAGATTTATGTACAGAAGACAGGAAAAGGAAATTACATCATGAGGCTGAGTCAAAGGTCACAACGCCACAGAAAAAAATAAATACATATTTCTAAAAAAAAAACTTTAGTTGGATTTGAGCCCATGATTCTACCTTAGGAAAATTGTGATACTACCCCCTGTGCTTTTAAACCAGAACTTACAATTATGCTTTATTTGTTAAAATAAATATATAAAAGGGCTCAGTTGCTAATGAAAATTTATTATATGAAGGATAAAACCATATAATTAAAAGAATACACATACATACACACAGATATACATGGATGGATACATATCTGTGTCTTGATATTGTGCCTGGTAGAAGCATATCTCCTAAGGTGTGCATACTACCTTCTGCCTTTCATGGCTTTACCGTTATCAACTCATTTCATACATATATCCGCACTATGTAGTGCCTTATATATATTTTTTTCTCATAGTACACAAAGGCATTAACTACATATTGAATGAAGTTTGATCAGCATGTGATCAGATTCTCTCGGATGAGGAGAAGATGGCGAAGAAAAATTCTCCACCTTCTCCATTGTGTCAGTGCCCAGAAATCGGACTGCACTCAGATGTCCTCTTTGTGCAGTCCAGTGTTTTCAGCACACTCATTGACTTGCATAGCCGAGTGTATTCGAATATCGACTCAAACTCTGGCATGCTGCAATTTTTCATTTATTTACCCCCCTCGAATAGCCTCTGTCCAAGGGAAAAATCATACATGTGCATGGCCCCATAGACTAACATTGATCCAAGTGCGATCTGATGTTTTGTCAGATTGCACTTGGACCGAAAATACACTCGCCTGCCCTAAGGAGAGGCCATCAATACATTCTGGGTGGATAAGCCCTGATCATACAATCCAAAGTTTTATAACTTTTGACAAACCTTTTTATCTATTTTTTTCCCTCTCTCTTCTTCAGGATAAGCCCACTCCTCGTCGGTCTTTGGATGCTCCCCTTCCATCAGCCCTTCGGTTTATACGAGACATTTTACGGCCATACCCTGCACCTTTACTGTTGTATTCCATTCTTGTTACATTAGTTGTCATCTATTCCTTACAAGCTTTATTTGGCAGAGGTAACCGGCCAGGAGTCTCGAAGCAACGGAGTCACTCAAAACCGCCGAGTGATAAGAGGAAGCCGAAAGAGTCAAGCAGACAAGGAGAGTCTGGGAGCTCTGGGAAGGATTCTGGTCCTAATAACAAGAGGCGAGAAAAGAGCTAATGATTGCATAAGGGGCCTGAGACTGTCATTCCACCTGGCACAACCGTCCATAAATCGAGTAGATGGCTGTGAATGTGTCACTACTTCATTACACTGGTGGAGCTTCATTCTCTTCACCATTCTCTGTGGTACTCATTGCAGCAAGTGTTGCTAATTACAGTTAGGCTTCCTTGAAGAAATGGTGGATCCATGACCACTGCTCAATGAATTTACTTACTATGTGCCACTTCTCTTCAGTTTTTAATCTTGTTTTTTATTATATGTTTATGCAAATTATCCAAATGCTAATTTAGTTTTAACCCCACCCCGCACCCACAGCAAGGGGTTACATACTAGTCTTGAATTACGATGGCCAAAGTTGGTGCAAAATTCTAAATCTAGTGATACCTGTTACATCTATCGTCTGCCCCTTTTGCAGTAGATATTAATTATGCTTCCAAATTTCTAGCGGTTGTGATAAATGCTAAGATCATGTTTCATTTATTGCGATTCAGACTAAACATGTGAAAATATAATGCCTTACCATTAATATTGGCCGGAAACTCAACCATGTATTGGGCAGTGCAAATGCACAATGTTTCCAAAAATACAATTAAAGGCATTGTCCACCTTTTTGGACAATTTTTTTTTTTTTTTTTTTTTATATATGTTTTTTTTCTTAAAGGGAATCTGTCAGTAGGATCAGCCCTTGTAAGATCGGCATAAGAATTTGTCTTATTTTAAATAAAAGGGGGCATTACAAGTGTAATGGCTAATCTCACTGCAGAGCTGTGTGTGGTTATAACTGACACCTCTGCAGATTCCTCTCGCAGGCAGACAGGGTTGCAATATTGTTACAATACAGCAGAGCTGTGAGAGCTGCAGTTGCTAATGTGTTTGTTATGAGACACAGTTCAGTTCTACTGTTTGTTACATGTCTTACACTGGTAACTCCCCCTTTTATTTATATCTAGAGGTGGAGTCTCATGCAGATCAGTGTCCAGCCCATAGTCTGGAAAGTTAATTTACATATAAGAAAAATGTGGATCTCTCTGGAATAAGACATTGGATCACAGATATCAAGGTATCATTTTATTCAGCTTCCTATGACCTACATGGCCATATAGACGCCTTAGAAGGGTTGATCCTACTGACAGATTCCCTTTAAAATCATGTATTTTTGCCTAAAATTCATTTTTGAAATTCATTTCCATCAAAAAGTTGCACTGTCTATTGCTGGCTGTAAAATTCGTTAACTGAGAATCAGTAGGTCAGTCAGCCCACTATGATGGTCTGGCAAAGATTTAGTAACTGTTATCTATCTCTTCTCAGCTGATTTATGACTGTAGACTACATTAAGGTTGAACGTGCAGGTAAAGAAAGAGCCTGAAAAAGTCAAGAGGTGCGAAATTTTTAATGAAACCCAGTTACAAAAAATTATTTTTAGCCTCAAATACATACATGCATTTAAATTTAAAAAAATTGCCAAAAAAATAATCTGCACGCTAATCTTATCGTCAAGACATCTTTACTGTATGTGTAAGCTTGCCTTTCCAAGTAGCCAGGCTCCTTATTTAAAGTGCCTTAATGATTACAAGTGTGAATCTGTCAACCTGAAGTGCCTTGGTTACATATGGCTTTGTCACAAATAAAGAGAAAAGTGTGCATTTTACGGTATATAGGTGTGCCATGCTACTGTTCACAATATGTATACATTGTGCTTTTGTCTCTCATAAATCATTTTGTGTTTAAAGAAAAGAAAATGGTCGACGCAGAATTGTCTGTTACTATATAAGCGTTTAAAAATAAGCGAACCATAGGCCCACGCCTTGTCAGTGATTATCAGGTGACTATGGGAAATAGTGTGTGCTTCCAAGATTTATGCAGATGAGATATCTGTAAGGTGCTGTAGTCTACATATCTGTACCGGTGATTGGTTCCCATTCAGTTTGGGTAAAAATTAAAGATGAACGGATCATTTCACGCAACCCTGGTTCATGGTCCAGGTCAGTAGTTGCACAAATTTCCTTACCCTCAGGCATCCCAGGCTCTGCTTAAGATTATCTGGGCTGTAGAGACGTCCTAGAGGGTAAGTGAATTTCCACAGCTACTGTCAACGTCCAGAAACTACTGACCTGGACCATGGAGCGGAGTCGCACAAAGAGATCCGTTCATCCTCTAATAAAAATAGTACTTAGAAATATTTATTAATCAGAAGTATCTATTTTTTTTATCATTGGGTTCTTTAAAGGAGGTAGTAACTACCTAGGAAACTTTTAACTGTCCAACAATCACGACTTTACTGTATATCAGGAGGAATTTCTTGCTAAAATCTTGTTTTGAAATTGGTGATTTTTTTTTGTGTTTTTTTCCTAAAAACTCCTGTTCTTGTCATCTAGTATTAAACGACAGCACATGGCAATTGTAACCTTACTTTGTAAAGATGACAACATTTCAATGGAGTCTGCAATTTTACTTGCAACTTCTTCACTACTTAAAGGGGTTTTCCCAACAGCAAAGTACATTTTAATCAATAGATCTTGGAATAATTTACACAACTGGATGTTTTTTTTGTGGGGTTTTTTTTTGTAAATGTCCCTGTGCTGAGATAATCTTATAAATGTGCCCCCGCTATGTATTGTGTAATGGCTGTGCCTGACCATGCAAGAACATGGTCTGATCATACCATCTCATGCTGTCCTGTCTGTATACTCTCTTTTGCCTTCTGCCCTGTTGCTGTGGTATGTTTAGGTAAGACACAGCCATTACACAGTACATTTCAGGAGAACATTTAAGATTCTCTCAGCACAAGAACATTTTTTTTAACACCTTCAATTGTGGCACTTATTATTCTAAGAGCTATTGACTCAAATGTACTTTGTCCTTGGGACAACCCCTTTAAAGTGAATCTGTCAGCTAAATTTAATGCAAAATGTAAAGGCGGTATAATATAGCTACCAGTCCAAAACAGCACAAAAAAGTGTCATTTGGCATGTAGGAGCATTTATCACTTTGAAGAGTGGACAAACACAGAAGAGGGCACTTGTGCTAGAACATTATAGGGACCATCTGCAGTTCAATAGTTCATCATAATGCACCCCTTTGTGTCTGACAGAAGCTGCTTTGGATGTGCAAGTGGGCCCTTTTACCTCTTCTATTGTCCAACTCCACCAACCTGAATGGTGGCGGTGGGCAATAGAAGCATTTTCCTCGTGAATACACCAAATTCATAACTAGAAATCCAAGTAGCTATTATTTAAGATCACAGTATGTATGGTGCTGTCCTTGAGTACAAGATGTCCCTTCACGGTCAGACACCGCCATTACACAGTACACAGCAGGGGCACATTTATATGATTATCTTGGCACAGGAACATTTTTTTTAACATCCAACTGTGGAAGTTATTATTCCAAGATCTATTGATTAAAATGTACTTTGTTCTTGGGAAACCCCTTTTTAACATACAATTTCAACTATGGATTTCTCTAAAATAGCAAACTAGATTTCTGCAAGAAAGGTAAGGATTTACTCAGCATTAAAGCACCTTTACATATATGCCATTAGTTTGGGGTATAAAATCCTGATGACAGATTCTCTTTAAGTGCGCCTATTAACTGTAAGTTTGGCTATCATTTTTTTATGCTGTTTTGGCAAGTAGTAAAATGGCAGAAAATTCAGCTGACGTATCTGCTTTAAACGGTGAAATGTTCAGGATATAAATGTTCTTGCTGACTTGGAATTTAGAAGTAAAACCTTCTGTTTAGAAGTTGACCCTTACATGGAACAAGCTCTGTAAATCAATGTCCAGGTTGTTAAGAAATAAATCTGCTTTTGTATGGCGTAGTCACTCTTTGTTCAGGAAAAAGCTCTTGTCTTATCGGATGTGCACAATTTCATGATGATTTTTGTAATAAATCTGTACTTGCATATCTGTTCTATTCCTTTAAAAACTGCTGTAGGTAATCACATTGTATTAAAAGAAGCTGCAGACAGAACCAATTAGTTCATTTATCAATGTCATAAGACTGTCATAATTGTGCTAAAAACACTTTTACAGAAGCGTCCAAGAAAGTGTGATTTCAGCTGCCCATACATGTTGAGTATTTGTCACTGAAATGCTAGTTTTAGCTGCAGCTTTTTGTGCAGCTTCTCATTTGCAAAAGCCGTAAGCTGCTGCCAGGACACCACCTCTCCTATGACCTCAAGGATCAGGCAAGTTAAAATTCAACAAGCATGATCGTTCTTTACTCACCCTCCTTCCCACAGCACATTGGATAATATCGTGGGTGTGGGAGGGCATGATGAGCCCCCCGAAATATAAGTTTGTATATATTTAGGTACTTACCAGTGGTCTCGCTGATTTTAGAAATTAGTTTTACTGTTTCAATTTGGCCTACACTGCCATTTCTGCTTCGTCCATCGATAGCTCGTTCTTGCAAAATTTAACACAGACATCCTTGGCTTACTGTTTTTACAGCACCCTCCTCATATTCCTCCCACCTCTATACAAATCATACAAATGCTATAACCAGTGCTCTAGACCGTAATAATGCCTCCTCTGCGTCCTTCTTACTAATAGTAATAATATTCCCCTTGTGACTCCGTTAATAATAGTAACTCCGTACATCCTTATAATAACCCCCCCCATGCTTTCTTATAAATAAGAATGATGCCTCCTGTGCTTCCCATATAATAATGATCCCCAGAAATTATGGGGCCCCGTAGCAAAATCCTTATCACAATGCAGTCACAGAAGACACTACTTCCCAACTTTTATAGACTGGAGGGAGGGCATGTATTCCGCACATAGTTATGTTGCCCCTACTGATGCCCCTTAGTGTTCTCACCCACTTAGAAAACCCTTCTTGCCACATAATGTATGCTGTTCCCACAATCCTTCACCCACAGAGACTATTATGTTATCACGCAAGGTGAGGGAAAGACTAAATGCACAATGACGGGAAGGGAGCCCAACAACTAGGGAAAGGGAGAGTGGAGACTCCTAGTCAGATCTAATATCACCCTGCCTTCCCTTTTGTTCCTATATAGGTTCCACACCTATCGCCGAGCAGCAACCTAAGCCCTGCATGTCCCTAGAGCTAGGCCCTAGATAGTGGGGAGGTGGAGAGGGGGGGCGGGGTGAGCACTGGTCAGACCCCACTACAAGCTAAAGACAAGGTAGACAAACAAAGGGGATATACTTAGCTTGATCAGACACCATAAAGCGAATGCCAACTTTCTTCCAAGGGCACCAAAGAAGAAATTAGCCGACTGCTAGTGCTGCAAGCCTGCACAGAGGTACATAGAATTATCACTGGCGACTCTCTCGAGAAAGAGTTTTTAATTACCAAGCAAGGGTGTGTCAATCAGCAGCAGAAGGTGGAGGTCACTGCTGGGACCTAAAGGATGCAACTATGCTACCGAGATGAGAGGATCAAGAAGGCGTCTGCAATGCCAAGCGCAGTGACCTTCTACAGCTAAATTCTGAGCGACTGTCGCACCTGACACACCCATGACAGATGTCCACCACAGCTTTCCAGTGTGATGTCTATTACAGCGCCCACCATGGAATATCAACCACAGCCCCCCACACAGTATGATGCCCCACCACTGCACCCAGTACAATGTGTTTTCCACCACAGTGCCCATAGAGTATTATGCCTTACCCCTTGACTCAGGCCCTTATAGGGGTTGTCTGGTCAAAAGTGATAAGTCTGCAGTCACTCTGTTTGACTGCAGACTTATGAATCCCCCCAGTGCAGGCACTGTGCACTGCGAGGATTTGCCAGTATGAGAACTGGTAACAGAGGGTATGTGTGTGTTATACATACCCCTGGTCAGTGGGTGTGGCCTCGCTCTCCATACACTTGTAATGAGCGAGGCTGCGCCTTCTAGTCAGACGCGCCCACTGGCCGTCCACGTCACTAGATGGGGCGTGGCCTCGCTCCATACAACAGTATGGAGCAAGGTGGCGCTGAATGGCCGGTGGTATGTATAACGTAGCACACAGTGCCTACGCTGGGGGGGGGATTCATAAGTCTGCAGTCACACAGAGTGTGTAGACATCACTTTTGACTGGACAACTTTTATATAAGAATTTTTTTTTTAAAGTTTAAACTCTCCTACTCCTGGTTCCCGTTCACCACTGCCTCTTTGTCCTCTTCTGACTTGTATAGCATTGGGCCGGCGCAGGCTGCGCAATGTGATATCATCACACTGCCTGACTTGGCCTGCGTAGCACCAGCCTCCAGCATACTGCAAGTACTTGCCAGAGTAATTGGCAGAGTCGATGGCTCTGTGCTGCGCCACAGCTGTTAACGGTATCTGTTTCGTGGTGAATGTGGCCCACTGCCTCACTAGCCCATCTAGCATTTACCAGAATTGTCGATGGCCAGTCTGGCCCTGAGCACAGTAAACTATATACAAATGGTAATGTACTTGTCTATGGTGGGAAAAAAGTAAAGATTACATTTTGTATGGTTGAAATCTTAGCTTGGCACGATGCGGTTAGAAACAGATTTATCAAGGTTACTTTGGAAACCTTGAGTGAGGCTCACACTATTGTGTTAACTAAATCGCCAGAATGATCTTGCAAGGTACAGCATCCCAAATAAATCAGTAAGTAAACTTAAAAGGAAAAATAAATTTCTGGGATAGAGCATGTCTTCTGGCGCTTGATGACCATCATGTGACAGATAAGGATTATCATTTTTCTGTACTAATACAAAACAGAAAAATACACAATTCATAACGCTGATATGAGCCCAGCCTATAGCGGGGGCATCACACACTGCATTGTATGAAAACAACTATCCGTCTATTTAGAAAAGTTATCCCTAATTGTGAATTCTTTAAAACAAAGAGTTAAATGGAAGAATGTAAAGTTCACTTACAACGTAACAAATGTTTTCCAGTTTGTGTAGGAAATGGAAACTCAAACACCACTCTGTTTATCTTGTTGGATCAAAATTACCTGTGTGCGTACTCTGGAGCATGTCTTATGATACTGGCCTGATAGGACAGGATTTTGTTTTTTTTAAATTATTAAACATTATTAATACTAATAATGCCGTTAATTATACCATGCTTTTTGCGATAATATTGACTTTAAAGAGAATATCCAGGACTTTATGGAAAAACAAAAAATGTGCCAAAGCACTACAGGCAGGTAATTGCAACTTACCTGCCTGTTGTGCACGGAGTCATTCTTCCTCAACACAAAGCAGTCACAGACCGTTCCTGCCGGGAATTCAGCTGCCTCTGCTGACGCGACTGGGTGGGACTTACGACGTCATTCTGATTGACAGCCTGTTCCCCCAGTTAGGTAGCGGGATCCAGCTGTCAATCACAATAACGGAAGTCCCGACCTGTCAACAGCTTGGAACGGAAAAGAAGCCTTCGCGACATCAGCAGAGGCTTCTGAATTCCCGGCAGGAACGGTCTGTGACTGCTCTGTGCCAGGGAAGAACAGTGCCTTACACAACAGGCACGTAAGTAGCAATTAAATGCCTGTTAGTGCTTAGGTACATTTTTTGTTTTTTTTAATAAAGTCCTGGATATACCCTTTAAAGGGAACTTGTCACCTCCAGAAATGCTATTTACCTGCAGCTACAGGTGTAATGTGTAGGTAAATTGCATTTAACCCCTTCATGATGCGGCCAATTTACATTTTTACGTTTTAATTTTTCCCTCCCCTTCTTCCCTAAGCTATAACTCTATTTTTATGTGCACATACAAACATGAGGACGTTTTTTGTTTTTTTTGGGCGTGACAAGTTGTACTTTTAAATTAAACCATTCATTTTCCCACATAGTGTACTGGAAAACAGGAAAAAAAATACCAGGTGGGGAGAAATTGTTAAAAAAAAAAAAGCAATTCCGTTATTTTATTTTTTTTTAAATTGTTTTTACGGTTGTATATTTTGTGGTAAAAATGACCTTGCAGTATGATTCTGCTAATCAATACAATTACGGCGATACCAAACATGTCCAGTTTCTTTATTATAAAGGGTTTGTGCGGTACTTTAGATTACCCCCCCAATGTATTCCCCCGGGGTCCCTAAGACTTTTTGTAAATATCTTCTGTTGCTGATAATGCCTCTGAACGGTGGCCGCTCACAGGCATCACGTGACCCCGTGCTGACGTCACAACAAGTTATTCCCCGCATCACACCCGGCATCCACCGCGCACTTTCCCAATGAATGGCGAGAGGCAGAGCGCGCGGTGGATGCCGGGTGTGATGTGGGTGGTAACCCCGCCCACAGTGTGGCATCCACCTGGAACCAGGAAGATCGTGACCCCCGGCTGCTGCCAGCACTTGTCATGACATCAGCGGATGTCAGAGCCGGCTGCAGCCGGGGGTCACGTGATGCCTGTGAGCGGCCAGTGATAGCGCCGCTCACAGGCATAATCAACAGCAGAAGGTATTTACAAAAAGTCTTCGGGACCTGGGGCGGAATACATGGTAGGAGGGGGGGGGTAATCTAAAGTACCGCACAACCCCCTTTAATGGTGAAAAAAAAAATCAGGAGTTTGAAAAAAAAAAAAATGGGAAGGTTATGTCGCCATTTTTCGAGATCTGTAATGTTTTCATTTTTCGGTCAATGGAGCTGGGTGATGGCTTATTTTTTTGTGGGACGAGACTACATTTTTATTAATACCAATTTGGGTTAAATATGTTTTGATCGTTTCTTACAGCATTTTTTGTGGCATTGCAGCAACCAAAAAATCTTAATTTTGGCGTTCTTGTATTATTTCTGTTTGCAATGTTTACCGATCGGGTCAATTATTTGTATATTCATCAGAATTCAGTACATATATTAATTATGGTTGTAGCAGAGGTACACTCTTAGTCTGCGTGCCCACTATGTGTTTTTCAAGCATTTTTGGGGTGGAATTTCCGCAGCGAAAACGCTTAAAAAACGCTTGGTAATACGTGCCCCATGGTCCCCAATGATAATCCGCATATGCTGTGAACATGCGCGGAAATTTCCGCTGCGGATTATCATTGCATAATCGCTGCCATTGACTTGCATTGAATCGCGTAATATCCGTATGAGTACATGTACACATGCGGATATTAAGCGATTCAATGTGCGGATGGTACCCGGGTCTGGAGAAGAGGAGACTCTCAACCAGACCCGGGTACTATAGTACCTGTAAAAAAAAGAATAAAATAAAAAAAAAAAAAACATTATACTTATGGCCCCCGGTCTCCTCAGCGATGCGTCCTGGCGGTTCGCGATGGTGTAAAATGTCCTTCCATGACGTCATTTAGTCATGTGACAGGTCACGCGACCGCTGATGTCATGTAATTTATTTTTTTTTTAACTATTAACTTGGTCACACTTTATAAATCCATGCCGGTTGCATAGATTTATATAGTGTGACCAAGTTGTCAAGCACTTTTCCAAGTGATGCTAAAATCGCTTGGAAAAGCGCTTGATAACCCGCATGCGAAAATGCATGTGAAGAACTCTTCACATCCGCTTGTCCCTGGCAGGAAAAACGCATGTACAATCCGCATGAACAATCCACATGTGTTTTTCCTGCCTGGGAGATGCAGAAAAAATTCAGAGCATTTCTGCTTCGTGGGCACTTAGCCTTATAGTCCATATATACACTGCTCAAAAAAATAAAGGGCACACTTAAATAACAGAATATAACGCCAAGTAAATCAAACTTCTGTGAAATCAAACTATCCACATAGGAAGCAACACTGATTGACCATCAATTTCACATGCTGTTGTGCAAATGGAATAGACAATAGATGGAAATTATTGGCAATTATCAAGACACCCTCAGTAAAGGAGTGGTTCTGCAGGTGGGGACCACAGACCACATCTCAGTACCAATGCTTTCTGGCTGATGTTTTGGTCACTTTTGAATGTTGGTTGTGCTTTCACACTCGTGGTAGTGCAGCTCATCCAGGATGGCACATCAATGCGAGCTGTGGCAAGAAGGCTTGCTGTGTCTGTCAGCGTAGTGTCCAGAGACTGGAGGCGCTACCAGGAGACAGGCCAGTACACCAGGAGACAGGCCAGTACACCAGGAGACGTGGAGGGGGCCGTAGGAGGGCAACAACCCAGCAGCAGGACCGCTACCTCTGCCTTTGTGCAAGGAGGAACAGGAGGAGCACTGCCAGAGCCCTGCAAAATGACCTCCAGCCGGCCACAAATGTGCATGTGTCTGCACAAACGGTTAGAAACCGACTCCATGAGGGTGGTATGAGGGCCCGACGTCCACAGATGCTCACAGTCCAACACCGTGCAGGACGCTTGGCATTTGCCACAGAACACGAGGATTGGCAAAGTCGCCACTGGCGCCCTGTGCTCTTCACAGATGAAAGCAGGTTCACACTGAGCACATGTGACAGACGTGACAGAGTCTGGAGACGCCGTGGAGAGCTGTCTGCTGCCTGCAACATCCTTCAGCATGACCGGTTTGGCAGTGGGTCAGTAATGGTGTGGGGTGGCATTTCTTTGGAGGGCCGCACAGCCCTCCATGTACTCGCCAGAGGTAGTCTGACTGCCATTAGGTACCGAGATGAGATCCTCAGACCCCTTGTGAGACCATATGCTGGTGTGGTTGGCCTTGGGTTCCTCCTAATGCAGGACAATGCCAGACCTCATGTGGCTGGAGTGTGTCAGCAGTTCCTGCAAGATGAAGGCATTGAAGCTATGGACTGGCCCGCCTGTTCCCCAGACCTGAATACGATTGAACACATCTGGGACATCATGTCTCGCTCCATCCACCAACGTCACATTGCATCACAGACTGTCCAGGTAAGGCGGATGCTTTAGTCCAGGTCTGGGAGGAGATCCCACAGGAGACCATCCGCAACCTCATCAGGAGCATGCCCAGGCATTGTAGGGAGGTCATACAGGCATGTGGAGGCCACATACACTACTGAGCCTCATTTTGACTTGTTTTAAGGACATTACATCAAAGTTGGATCAGCCTGTAGTGTGTCTTTCCACTTTAATTTTGGGGGTGACTCCAAATCCAGGCCTCCATTGGTTAATAAATTTGATTTCCATTGATGATTTTTGTGTGATTTTGTTGTCAGCACATTCAACTTTGTACAGAACAAAGTATTCAATGAGAATATTTAATTCATTCATTCAGATCTAGGATGTGCTATTTGAGTGTTCCCTTTATTTTTTTGAGCAGTGTATCATATATCATTTTCCATGTGTTCAAAAGGGCATATATCAGGACTCATAACGTAAGATTAACGAGGTCATGGCATCAGGAGATAGGTGTGTTGAGGGTGAATCACACCATCTTTCCCATATCCTTTGGAACTTCTGGGGACATCCCATATTTCTATATACTATATTCTCATATAGTATTGTATCATTCACTAGCTTTTTCCATTGTTCACAAATGTGTATTTATTAAGTTTTTTTTTTATTATATTTCTTTTTAATGGGGGAGGAAAGGGGTGATTTGAACTTATGTTTTTTTTAAAAATTTTTAACGTTCTTTTTTTTCCACTGTACTTGTTAGTCTCCTTAGAGAACATAAACATGTGATCGTCTGATCACTTGTACTATATACAGCAATGTTATAGTATTGCTGCACATAGTAAAAAAAATCACGGTCTCCTTTTGAAGCCCGGCCACAGGCAGGGTTTCAAGGGAGCTCCGTAATGACAGGCATGGAGGTCTTCAACAGACCCCCGGCTGTCAAAGCAACCGATCAGCGACCTGTGTTCGCGTCATGGGTGCGCCGATGGATGCATAAAATGATGCGCCCCCATGCCGGTGCATTGTTAATGCCACTGTCACAGTTTGACAACAGCATTTAACAGGGTAACAATCGCGGGCGGCGGCTTTGTGCCACTCGCAATTGTTAGAGGCAGGTCCTGGTTGTACCACACAGCAAGTACCTACTGCGTATGGGGTGGGCTCCATACACCTACTTCTGACTTGCACCATACATGTACGACACATGTTGTGAAGGGGTTAAGCGATTTAAAGTCGGGCTAGAAAAGGAAAGCTCCTTCCTTATACGCAGCAGAGCCACAGAGGAACATGATAACACCTTGTGCACCGTAGAGCCGAAGGACATGAAAACACCTCATGTATACAGCAGTGAGCCGAGGTACTCATGTATGCAGCGAGTGGAACGATAAAATATTCCCATCCTTTTTTTTTTTGCAAGAAGAAACAAAATTACGCTGTGTGTATCCTGCCTGGTTTCATACATCCATATAAAACACGTACATGAAAAACTGGTACCAGTGTTATCAGTGTTTTCCATCAGTATGCCATCCATGAGACTGTTTTTACCATCAGCATGTCATCCTTGTGTCCGTTTTTGCCATCATTGTCTGTTTTTAACATCAGTGTGTCATCCGCTTGTCCTTTTTTACAATCAGTGTGTCATTCGCTTGTCCATTTTTACCATCAGTGTGTCATCCGCTTGTCCGTTTTTACCATCAGTGTGTCATCCGCTTGTCCGTTTTTACCATCAATTTGTCATCCGCTCGTCTGTTTTTACTAACAGTGTGTCATCCGCTTGTCTGTTTTTACCATCAATTTGTCATCAGCTCGTCTGTTTTTACTAACAGTGTGTCATCCACTTGTCCATTTTTACCATCAGTGTGTCATCCGCGTGTCCATGTTTACCATCAGTGTCATCCGCTTGTCCGTTTTTACCATCAGTGTGTCATCCGCTTGTCTGTTTTTACCATCAATTTGTCATCCGCTCGTCCGTTTTTACCATCAGTGTGTCATCCGCGTGTCCGTTTTTACCATCAATTTGTCATCCACTCCTCCGTTTTTACTAACAGTGTGTCATCCGCTTGTCTGTTTTTACCATCAGTGTGTCATCCGCTTGTTCTTTTTTACCATCAGTGTGTCATCTGCTTGTCTGATTTTTGCCATTAGTGTTTGTACAGTATGGATAAATAAATTGCAAAACTTCTCCTATACCTTTCAATGTTAAACCAGAACAATAAACGGATGGCACACTGATGCCATCCATGTGCTGTACATTTTTTTCACTGACCCATAGACTTGTATTGCCACTTTTCATTTGTACTTCTGGAAAATACAGACGTGCATAGCACCATAGGTTATAATGGGTACATGTGGGATCCGTGAAAAAAAAACGGACGCCACGTGTACTGGATACAAGGACGTATGAAGGAGGCCTTATGTGTCTTGGACGAGTGGATATTGTTATGATAATTTGCATAATTTATTAATTACTGCTGTTTAATATGCCTTCTGTTTCTAAGTAGGGAGCTAATTAACCCATTGTGTGCTGCCGAAGGACGTCGAGGAAAGGAGAATTACTATTAATTCAGGCCGATAGAAAGTTGCTTTATTTTTAACTTTAGATACACAAGAACAATAACAGAAAATGATTACAATACTGTATGTACGCTTTAAACAAATAATTGTTGTTAAATGTAAAAAAGGAGAAGGCCTAATTTATTCTCTATATTTCTACAGAGATAGTTACTCTAATTCTTTAATTTCCTATTAATGTTTGTTTCAAGATATGTGCACATTTCTCTTTAGGATTTGTGAATCCAAACCACAGGACAGTACCTGGAAATGTGCGCCAATTTTTATAGTACATGGACAGTATATCTTTTATGCTCTAGGGAGCAGCATTTGCACGAGAGTTTTTTCATTGCAGTATTAGTTTAGTGCAGTGGTTTAAGCTTTATTTCTGATTGAAAAGATAGTTTAGTATATCATGTTCTCTATTACACTTCAAATTGCTCCATCAAACACCAATAACTGTAGGTACATGAAAAAAATATCTGGCCAAAAAAGGATAAATTGTGATATAGGAAAAAGAAATGCGTATGAAGCATAAGATCACCAACATAACACCCTAGGACAATACTTGTCTGCTAAGCGCTGGTAATATGGTCGGAGATTCTCCACGTCAGGCAAATCTTCAGTTTTCGTGTAGAGATCAAACTTACTACGGAAGAACACGGAGAAAAGAAATGTACTTAGAAACTATGGCAGACCGAATTGACATTAAATTATTTAGGTGTGTTTACAACGTGTTTGTGATGTACTGTCCGTTTAGCGCGTACCCCAGGAATACTCCTGATGTGCTCACTACAATGTCCATAGGGTTATGTTAGTGAGAAGCAGGCAGTATCTAATAAAGAAAATGTATGTATTACATGTGTATGCAATAGGTGAGTATACTAATTATTAACACATAACATTTAATAAGATAAGTTAAAATATAATTATTCACTATTACCTAGGTACCAAATAGTGACTAATTCTATTTTAACTTATCTTATTAAATGTTATGTTTTAAAGAGAATCTGTAACCCCCTGGGCGATATCAGACCTCTACTATGACCATACAGGGTATAGAAAAGTAAATCTACAGTATACATACCTGTATGGCCCATAGTAGAGGTCTGATTGCAGAGAAAAGCACTTTAATCAATTCTTTTTTCCACAGGCTTGGCATCCGGGGGACGCCAAGCAATCCCCACCTATCTGCTTATTATTTCCCTAAATCCCCGCCTCTCTGCTTAATTATCATATTCCCCCCTCCCCTGCACGTCACAGGGCCCTGTGACGTGCACTGAGCTCCCTGACTTCCGGGTATGCGCAAAGCGCCGCTCACATAGAGCAAACTTTGCTTCCCCGTCTGTCCGTGAACTGCGCTACCGGTTTCTATTGTGCAGGCGCCCGGAAGTGACAGTGACCCCCTGGCGCCTGCGCAATAGAAACCAGCGGCGCAGAGCACAGGCAGACGGGGCCAGAATGAAGCAAAGCGCGTTCTATGTGAGCAGAGCTTTGCACATACCCGGAAGTCATGGAGCACAGTGCACGTCACAGAGCCTGTCACAGGGCCCTGTGACGTGCAGGGGAGGGTGGGATTTAGGGGAATAATAAGCAGATAGGCGGGGATTGCTTGGCGTCCAGCGGACGCCAATCCTGTGGAAAAGAGAATTGATTAAAGTGCTTTTCTCTGCAATCAGACCTCTACTATGGGCCATACAGGTATGTATAGATTTACTTTTCCCTATGTATAGATTTACAGATTCCCTAATTACTATACTCATCTATTGCTTGCAAATATAATACATACATTTTCTTTATTAGATACCGCCTGTGCCTATTGCTTGCACATATTTTCTGTGAGTTGGGAGTTGTAAGGATTTTAGGAGGTTAATATCCCCTATCCCACTGTTATTTTGCTTTATTGAGTATTACATATGTACTATATATGTGTCACGGTTTCTACATAGACTGTGCCCAAGGAACGCTGTGAGTCACAGCTCAACCGCCATATGGGATTTGGAGTGTGCTGGACTGTCATTTTGTGAGTGACAGTCCAGTTATCCAATCTGATTCTGGGGCGTGCTGGGTTGTGAACATTTTGATTGACAGCTCTGATGCTCAATCTGGTTTAGTCTGTGGGCATTTGCTCAGGTGCCTCTCATCCCTAATCATTTGCAAGATATTTAACTGGATAGCTGCTAGTTTAGTGTCAGTTGTAGATTTGCTTTAAGTAGGTGTGTGTGCTTTGCTCTGAGTCTGACTCAAAGAATGGAACATGTGCGCAGCAAGTCGTTTTGACATAAGTTCAATATTTGTGGTGGGTTTTTAGGACTTTTTCACTTGGGATCAATGCAGCATCCACCTGAAAATACATCTTGTTCACATACACTTTGATGCACTTTTTGATTTTAAATACTATCTTTCAATTTCATTGTTTCTGCAACATATTCAATGCTTCCAATCCCAGAGGCTGCAAAGCCCACAACATTATGGTGCACTTTCTCTATAGGATTCATTATGACCTGGTTAAGTAAAATGCTGGAATGCATTGCCAAAGAGCGCTAGTCTGAATTAATCTGTCCATAGAACATTTCCTGAATTATGATTTCTTCCTGTGACTTTTGATGAATTTCAGTCACTATTTTAAATGTCTTCTTTAAGCAGTGGGTTCCTCCTTGGCCTATGCTTATAGAGCCCAGTTTTGTTCAGTGTACTAAATGTCACTGCAGGGATTCGCTGGTTTCTGGGCCGGGACTGGAGGGTATGTATGAGTTATTCATACTCCTGGCCAGTGGGTGCAACCTCGCTTCCATACACTTGTATGAAGCGAGGGCGCACCCACTAGTCAACCACGCCCACTGGATAGCCGAGTGACTAGACGAGGTGCGGCCTCACTCAATACAAGTGTATGGAGCCAGGCCATGCACACTCCACAGGCCCTGGTAGGGAGTATGTATAACACATACATACTGCTCCAGGCTCAGAAACCGGTGCGCTGGGGGGATTTGAATCAGACTAGCCCTTTAAGTAGCAAATGTCTTGATAACATTTTGATATTTTGAAGCCTGGGTGTTAAGGTATTTGGAGATAATCTTGTACCATTTAGACTGCTTCTGCTTGGTGGTGACAACATTTATGGTCAGCTCAAGCAGCTATCTTGCCTTTGTCATTGTGAACAGGGAACAGAAATAGAATTTTAACCACGTGGTAATTTATAAAAAGTACTTTCAATCTTATAGTTGGACCTTCCTCAGATATGGACTGTCATGACGTATACAAAGCAGCTGCAGTAATAATCGCAGAAGAAATGGACCACAGTTTGCAAGAGAAGACTCTCTTCTCCTGGTGCTTGTGATCGCATTTTCCTTGCCCTTCTCCTGGAGACTGGTCTCATTTTCCCTGTGCTTATTACTGCAGTTCCTTTGTATACCTCATGACAGTCCGTACCTGAGGAAGGACTGACTTTAGCACCGAAACGTTATCATTTCTGGATTTCCTATAATAAAGCTGTTATCTGCATATATTTTTTTTCTCGAGTGCTAAGTATTTTTATATGTTAACAGAGTGGAACCCTTCTTAAGCACCACCTACACAGGAGTGCCGTATATCTTCAAACATTTTACCCCTTGATGTCACAGCCAGTTTTGTCCTTTATGATAATCCATATTTTTCTTTCATTTTTTCATTGTAGCTTTCCAATATTTTTTTTGGCGACCTAGTCATGTGAGGGCTTGTGTTTTTCAGCATGTGTTGTGTTTGTCAGTGGCATCATTTTGGGGTTTATGGGTATATATAACTTCTTTACAAACTTTTATTAACTCTTTATGGCAAGGTATGTAAACAAAACAGAAATTCTACGCTATTCGCCGTCCTGCAAGTGTTAACTTTATCCTGAGGGTCAGCAATATGGCAATAATACCAAATATCTATGGTTTTATTTATTTTTCATCACTTTTGTAAATTAGTAGACTCTTTGGAAAAGAAAAACATTTGTTATTGTGTTTACATATTCTGAGAACTATAAGTTTCATAATTTTCCATCAGCGGAGCTCTATGAAGGCTTAATTTTTTCCTGATAAGCTTTACTTTTCATTGGCGCCATTTTGTAGTAGATGCGACTTTTTCATCACTTTTTATTACACTCTTTGGGAGACAATTTGAACAAATAAACACTAATTTCATTATTCTTTTTAAACATCATTCTCTGCTATGTATAATTGATATGTTATTTTTATTCCGTGGGTCAATGTGTTCATGACCATATCAAATTTATATTGTTTTTTTATTACTTTTGTACAATAAATAACTTTGTACAGTGCATTATATAACCTGTCATTGTTTGACTGATAAGCATATTAGGCCCTTCCTCTGTTTGGGTCTGATAGACTGAGATATATTGAAGACTCAGTCGCCATTGTTGGGCCTCTCGTTGCCATAGCAACCCATCGGCATCCCACAATGTCAAAATTGAGTGATCTCCCTTCTGTGAAACTCCTCGCATGTCTCTATCACTACTGACATTGGCATCTTAGGGGATAAGAGGTTCAAATGCTGCTAGGCCCAGTCCCAGCACACCCAGAAGGAGTTCAGCTGGGTATAACAGCCAGCTCCTAGTTCAGATGGCACATGTACAGCTCGAGTGCCCATCGCATCCCTGAGACCTAACTGTATCCTTAATTGCAGGAAATTACCTGCAATCTGAACGGACCCTTACGTTCATTTGAGATAAGGGGTAAAGCATCAAAGTCTGTATTTATAAGCTTTTTTTCTTCTAAGCTTTCATTTTGTTATTTTTGTCGTGTATTTTTCTGGACCGAACTAAAGTTTATATACAAGCAGGTTCACTAAACACTGTATTTCAGGACATATTTTACATGGTGTGCCTAATATTCAACAGTGCCAGTAATGTTGGCCATAATTGTGTATACTTATCAAATTTTTAAGCAAATTACTTACACATCACCTAAAAAAAAAAAGTAATGCTTACTTGAATTCTCGCACCCAAGGAAGCATATTAAGGTCTTTCTCATTGCAAAGGTGTTTGTAATCGCCTCCTGTGTGCCACGGGTAAAATGAATGGAATCTGATCATGTACATCCCCTAAAATAAAAGTATTGTCTCTATAAATAAGCATTTCCAAAGCATAACATTATAAATAAAAGGGATATTCCAGCCTAAGCAGTCTATCACCTCTCCGCTGAAATAGTTTAACTTGCTCTCCGCACACACAGACTGATTGACAGCTTCTCAGTGTTCCTCCTCCTTGCTGCTGCTGAGATCTCTCACTGCTTTGTACAAACTGAAGCTGTCAGGCTGAGTGGGATTAAAATGAGTATACTTGAAGTGGACTTTTCTCCAGATAAACTACATAATGTAATAGTGACTACAGAGCAGAATAAAACATAATTTTATTTTTAATTTTTCATCTCCTTTGTAGCAATACTAGCTTGTAAAGATTGGATTCTAGTTTTCGCTAAGACCGAGGGGGCATTAGCAGAGATTGGTCCCTGGGATCATTGACTTTTTACAATCCATGACTTTGATCAATCATAAGCAGGAGTCATGCAGAGGAAAAAATAACATCCCCAGAGAATGTCAGGCCCAGATTTCTCTGTGTGAAACATGTAATAACACACAGCTCTGCTCTACTCACTGATCTCATTGTCAGCATCAACTGTGATTACAAACTGGGAAGGGGAGTAGAGCAGAGCTGTGTGTCATTACTAACTCTTCTTGCAAAACTAATTTTACGGCAGTCAGTGTAGATGGAGGGGAGTACATCAAGCTTGACAGTGCTGTAAGAGGAGAGCTGCAAGAGGTGTTTGTAATGACATGCAACTCTGCTCTACTCACCTTTCCCGCTTGTAATCAAAATGGGTGCCACCAGTGAGGAGAGCAGAGCTGTGGGTCATTACATGCCTCACATAGAGGAAGCTGGGTCTGACATTCTCTGGGGGTGTGTTCTTTTTTTTTCCTCCACTGCATGACGTCTCCTGCTTATGATTGGTCAATGAAAAAGTAACCACTCCTATAGATGAATCTCTGCTAATGTCACCTTAGTCTTAGCAAAAATTAGCATATAAACTTTACTAACTAATATCTCTGCAACAGAGATCATAAATTAAAAACTTCATTTTATCTAGCTCTGCAGTCACTATTCCATGATGTGGAATTTAGGTCTAAAATATTTGATTTTATTTGTGAAAATATTGGCATTTTGGTGAAAATTTCAATTTTTACATTCTTTATTCTGTTATATTCCAGTTCATCATGCTGTACAAAATAATTCATAAATAACATTTCCCCTATGTCTACTTTACATCAGCATATTTTTTAAAACATATTTTTTTTAGTTAGCAAGTTAGAGGAGGTAAAAGTTTATCAGCAATTTCTAATTTTTCCAACAAAATTTACAAAGCCGTTTCTTTTTTAGGGACCTCATCATGTTTGAAGCAGCTTTGAGGGGCCTATATGACAGAAAATACCCAAAAGTGACACCATTTTAAAAACTGCACCCCTCAAAGTACTCAAAACCACATTCAAGAAGTTTATTAGTACACCGATACCCCATATGTGGTGGAAAACTACTGTATGGACACATGGCAAGGCTTGGAAAAAAGGAGCACTAATTGGATTCTGGAGCGCAATTGTGGCTGGAACAGATTGTGGATGCCATGTCACATTTCAAAAGCGCCTGACATGTGAAAACAGCAGAAACCCACACAAGTTTCCTTATTTTGGAAACTACACCTCTTGAGGAATTCATCTACAGGTATAGTGAGCATTTTTAAAGGGGTTGTCCGGTACTTTTAAAAAAATACCAGTGTGTTTTAATGATAAATACAACCTTCTTTCTAATTACCTTGCGCTGCTGATACTGCCTGTGAGCGGCGCTATCGGTGGCCGCTCACAGGCAGCACAAGGTAATTAGAAAGAAGGTTGTATTTATCATTAAAACACACTGGCATTTTTTTTAAAGTACCGGACAACCCCTTTAACCCTCAGGCGATTCAGAAAATTGAATAACATTGGGCTGAGTCAATGGAAAAAAAATTTCCCACTAAAATGTTACTTTGGCCCCAAGTTTTAAATTTTCAAAAAGGATAATAGCAGGAAATGAACCACAAAATATGTAAATTTCTCCTGAGTACACCAATACCTCATATGTCGTCGAAAACTACTTTTGAGACATAGTGCAAAGCTCAGAAGGGAAGGAGCTGCATATTATAATGCAGATTTTGTTTTGTGGTTTGCGGGTGCCGTGTCACATTGGCAGAACCCCTGAGGTGCAGAAAAGTAGAATATCCCCATAAGTGACACCATCTTACTAACTATACCTCTCAATCAATTCATCTAGGTGTGCAGGTGTAGCAGAGGCAAGAGAGCCTTTAAGAGAACTCTTATATGATGTTTCAAAGATGGAGAGAGACTGCCATCTGCTGGCCAGACACAGTCAAGTGGAACCAAGATACACAAGAGAAGTTGAAGAGAGAGCAGATTTGGATGCTGGACCCGATCAGGTGACTTCCAGGAAGGAGTTCCTGGAGATAAGAGGCCAGCGCGCCAAGCCTGAGCAGTTTTTGGCGCCAAGCAGCAGAGAGGAGGAGATGCGTTCTCTGCGTGCTGAGAAGCCCCGTGTGGCAGGCCTAAGCCAGAGGTCTGTGAGGTGCCACAGCCGGGCGCTGGTGGAAGAGCTCCAGATCCAGATCCCTCACAGATGTGACCCGAGTGCTGTGCCTGCTGAGGAGACTCAGAGCCTGCTTGCGGTGCTGATTGAGTTCGCAGAACCCGACGTCGCCCGCCGACAGACGAGGTCTGGACCCCCCTACCCAAAGCTTGAGAGATTGCCTCCAACAGCAAAGAAGAGAGGAGTTGAGAGACTGCTGAGCCAGTAAATTCACGCCAGTGAAAGCAGAGGAGCTGCATACGTGAACAGGGCCGTCACTTATACGGTACCGTGAGTGAACAGGGCCAATTGGGTTTAGGTACTCAGGTTGGGAGGAGAACGGTTGGGGTTAAAGGAGCTCAACGTGATCTAATTGAATTTGTCTGGAAAAGACTTTCGGCCTAGCGGGAATAACCGGTGACCCCCGCTAGGGCCATATGCAGAGTTAAAGAACTCACGTGGTGTCTCCCATGACTGAGGGCACCACATTGAGAGACTTCGTATCTTGCTAATATTTCAAATTACTGTTCATTACCCTTGTTGCCAATCCCTTGTTCAGAATATCTGTTTTATATATATATATAAACTGTTTATATTCATCTCTGACTGTTCTCGCCTTGTGTCTCTGTGCGTTGCATTCCGGCACCTGCATTACATTTGGCGTAGTCGGCAGGATGCAACATTCAGACGCAGAGATGGCGGAGCAGCCTGTGACTGGGTCCGGCCGGAGCCATATACCCCTGGGGGCTATGCTCAGCCATCTTCCCAAGTTCACGGGGGATGGCATGTCACTGTGGGACTGGGTAGAAAGACTGAGAAGTATGCTACGTATGTATCCCCTCGATCCCCTAGCCCAGGTGGAACTGGCCCTCCTAACCCTTGATGGAGAGGCCCGGCAGACTGTGATGTACCGCCCACCTGGGGATCGTGACACCATGGACAAAGTGATAAAAATTCTAGAGGACATGCACGGTGACACCACAGATCTGGGACACTTGCGCCTACGGTTGTTTCAGCGGGTCCAAGGGGAAAATGAGACCATAAATCAGTATGTTAATGCATTGCAGGAAGTGACGGCCCATATCACTAAGAAGGCTCGAGATGGGAACCGAGGACTGGGACCATTAGATGAAGTGTTGCGTGACCAACTGATTTCTGGCTTGAAAGACCTTTCCCTGAGGCAGATCTTGAAGGAGCGGCTGCGTTTGAGCCCTGATCTGGGCTTCCTGGAGGTAGGGGCTGAAGCTAGAGTCCTGGAGAAAGAAGTTCCTGTTCTCAAAGCCACAGTTAGAAGTCATGAGGCAATTGCCCCTGGATTCACTAACAAAGAGCCTGATTGGGTACGGGAAATACGTCCGGAAATTCGAGATATTCGGGGTGAGTTGAACGCTATCAGAAAGACCCCTGCTGCCCCCTTGCCGATGGACCGTACCGCCCAACGCGGACGGAGACCAGAGCGAGAAAGATGTTCCTACCAGGCCCCAGCACAGCATGTACCCGACCTATCCGTAGAATGAGGACCAGAGTGTTGGACCTGCGGCGGTAGGGGGCATATCTCCAAAGACTGTCCAAACCGAGAAAGGAGGAGGAGGGGACAGCCATTAAACTAAAATGCCCCACGGTTGTGGAGCATACCATGGGGTCTCGAGCTTCAGAGAGTGGAAGAGGGAGCTCTGAAGACATTGTCTCCGAGAGGCCCATTATCTGGTCTGAATTTAATGGGCAGCGGATCCGCTGTCTAATGGACACCGGGTCTCAAGTGACCACTATGCCTGAGACGTATTTCCAAAGTCACTTTCCTGAAGTTGCTCGTTCCTGGCGGGAACCCACTGTCAAACTGGTGGCGGCTAATCAACTACCTATCCCAGTAGCGGGAGTAGTATGGATGTCTGTCCGGGCATGTGGAAAGGACCTCGGTCGGAAAGGGATCGTGCTGACCACAGGGCCCGGAGGCGATGGGCCCATTGTAACCCTGGGCATGAATGTGATGAAGGAGGTCGGACAGTTCCTGGCTGAGGGCTGTGACAAAAACAACTTGACCCGCGCCACTCGAGACCCAGCTAACAAGAGAGTATTCCAGCATCTCGTGCGGGTCAGCCAAATTCAATAATTGCCCGCTACCTCTCAGTACCTTGGTAAGGTATCGATACCACCCGAAGCCACAATGACACTGCCAGTGGGACAGACTGTACTCACGTTACCGGTGCTGGCACATGTGTCCTTAGAAGGCGTGGACATTCAAATTGAACCAATGGAGGGAGAGGAAGCGCCCTCTGGACTCCTGGCTGCTCGGACCCTGGCCACCGTGTGGCAGGGTCGAGTGCCCGTGCGTTGCATCAATCTAAGTGGCACGAGTTTACAGTTGTTGCCCCGACAAGAGGTGGCGCGAGTGTGTATAATGCCAGAGGCCCTTACCAGAGCTGACTCTATAGGGCTGGCACCTGTGGAAGGAGAGCCATGGACCCTGGAGGTGTCCCTCAACAGCCAGGAGAATGGAAGAGAACCCTTGGCTGGGCACCACCTCTTGGAGAAAATGGAGGCTAATCTTACTGAGTTTTCTGCTGGACAAATAAGGCAGATCGAACAACTTCTACAGCGATATCAGGGAGTGTTTGCACAACATGAAGACGATTTCGGGTGCACTCGGGACATTCAGCACGAAATACACACCGAAAATACTGCTCCCATCCGAGAGAGATATCGGCAGATCCCGCCTCAAATGTACCAGGAGGTGAAAGAGCTGTTGGCCCACATGTTGCGGAACGGCGTGATCCGCGAAAGTCAGAGTCCTTGGGCGGCTCCTATCGTGCTGGTCCAGAAGAAGGATGGTACCCGGAGATTCTATAGACTATCGGAAGCTGAATGCCTGTACAGTACGGGACTCCTATCCACTCCCCCGAATTGAAGAGTCTCTATCTGCGCTAGGAAGCGCCAAGTTCTTCTCTTCCCTCGACCTGGCCAGTGGCTATTGGCAGGTCCCAGTAGCTGAGAAGGATCGTCCGAAGACAGCTTTTGTTCTCCCTATGGGCCTATTTGAGTTCAATCGGATGCCGTTCGGGCTAACAAATGCGCCGGGAACCTTCCAAAGACTGATGGAGAGATGCTTGGGGGACCTCAACTTTGAAGCGACTTTAATATATCTGGACGATATAATTATCTATTCCTCTACGTTTGAAGATCATCTCCGCCGACTGGAACAAGTGTTAGAACGGCTTCAAAGGCACGGCCTGAAAATTAAGCCTCGTAAGTGTCATCTCTTCAAGCGACAAATTGAATATCTGGGGCACACTGTGTCCAGTGCAGGAGTGCACCCCACTGCGGAGAAAGTAGCTGCCGTGCAGAAGTGGCCCACACCCGCCAATCTAAAAGAACTGAGGGCATTTCTGGGGCTCGCTGGATACTACCGCAGATTCATTAAAGACTTCGCTAAGATTGCGATACCGCTCAATGAATTGCTGAGAGGAACGACTGGGGGAGCCAAGCGACAGCCCGTTCAGTGGAGCCCATGACAAGAAGAGGCATTCCGAGCATTGAAAATGGCGCTAACGGATGCCCCAATTCTGGCCTACGCTGACTTTTCACAGCCTTTTATGTTGTACACTGATGGAAGCTTGCATGGACTGGGAGCAGTGCTGGCTCAAGTGCAAGGAGGAAAAGAGCGGGTGATCGCGTATGCCAGCAGGTCGCTCCGAGATACGGAGAAGAATCCAGACAACTACAGTTCGTTTAAGCTGGAGCTACTGGCACTGGTGTGGGCCATGACCGAGAAATTTGCTGAGTACTTGTCAGGGTCAGAAGTGCAAGTGCGGACAGATAACAACCATTTGGCCCACTTGGAGAACGCCAAACTGGGCGCATTAGAGCAGCGGTGGGTCGCAAGGATGTCCAAATACTAGTATAAAATCGCCTATCGGTCCAAGGCCCTGAACACTCATGCAGATGCCCTGTCCCAGGTCACTCAGACGGGGCCGAAGAGGGACAGAGATGAGGAGCTCGAAGGCGACGAGATTCCGGATTTCTGCCAGTTCGCCACTGCCGTGGTCGACGCCCAGGATACCAGAGAGGAGCCAAGGCCCACTCAAATTCTGGGTCGCTCAAGAGACGAGTGGATACATCTGCAACAATCCGATCCAGAGTTGGCAAAGCTGAGAGAATGGGTTGCCCTTGGTCAAAGACCCGACCAGGAAGCCAGAGCCACTTCACTTCCAACTACCCTACAAATCCTAGGCCAGTGGGAGAGGCTCTTCCTGAAAGATGGCTTGCTATGCCGAAGAATCCAGCTACCTCGAGAGTTTGATGTTACCTGGCAGGTAGTAGTTCCAGGAGCGCTGGTAACGCCACTAGCCCAGGAAGCTCATAGAAGAGGTGCTCACTTCGGCGTAGAGAAGACCTTTCGGTGGCTGCAACGGCTGGTGTATTTGCCTCAACTGCGGCAAGAAGTCGAGGGGGTCTGCCGAACATGTCGCCAGTGCGAGTTGAACAAGCCCCCGGAACAAAGAGCTCCCATTCAGACCATCCGAACTTCTGCCCCCTTGGAAGTCCTGTTGATTGACTACCTGATGATAGGAACTTCATACAATGGTTATGGACACTGTTTAGTCATGACTGATCACTTCACCAAGTTCGCAGTAGTGACGCCTACCAAAGACCAGACAGCAGAAGCCGCAGCTAAGGCCATCTGTCAGGATTTCATCCGGATTTATGGGTGCCCGAAGCGGATACATTCTGACCAGGGGGCCTGCTTCCAAGGACGAGTGATGGATGAACTATACCGCATCTATGGGATCGACCGATCCCGAACAACGCCCTATCACCCTCAAGGGAATGGCGCATGCGAGCGCTTCAACCGAACCCTGTTGCAAATGTTGCGAACGCTGGAAGCAGACAAAAAGATGAAGTGGCCCGAATTTGTGTCCGAGCTGGTGTGGGTGTATAATAATCGAGTTCATGTGACTACTGGCTACACCCCTTACATGTTGCTGTTTGGAAGAAGTGGGCGAGAAATTACTGAACTGGAGCTAGACTCAGAAGACTCCGGCCCGGGCAGTAACCCAAGTACCTGGATTCGAGAACACCAGCGCCGGCTCCATACAGTGAGAAGATTGGTTGCTCAGAAGTTTCAGGAAGTCGAGCATGCAGATCGGCCCCCGACCTCAGGTGGATCACTCCAGCAAGGAGACCGTGTACTGGTAAGGGTCAAACGATTTGGGAGTGAACTGGACCACCGTTGGGAAGCGATACCATATCGGGTGGTGAAGAAGGTTCACCCAGACAACCCAGTCTACAAGGTTAGGCCTGAAGGGGATGACGCCGCGACTCCCAGGGTGTTGCACCGCAATATGCTGCGACCTTGCTCCTCTGAAGCAGAAGCCTGTAACGAGGTTAGGCCACAACCTGTGGAGTGCCACATACAGGAACCTTGGGGGATGAAGAAGGATGGGCCACAATGCAGTTGGGCCCGTCAGAACCATCGATGCCAACCCCGAGTGGAACCCAGAATGAGTCGAGAAGTGACTTGCAATCCCCAGTGGTTGATTCATCGGATATCCCGGAGTCACCTCCGCAGGAGGAGCCCTGCAGAACTGAGCGGGCTAATGCTGGAATTCCTCCGAACCGGTATGCTCAAGAAGAGTTTATCTGGTCTCAGATCCAACAGAAAACGCAGGAGTGTGCTCAACTCCTGTCTGAACTTGCACTGCTTGGAAAGAGACATCAATTCTGCAAGAAATCCACTCGCCCGAGGACTGGCGAACAAAAAGGAGGGAGGAATGTAGCAGAGGCGAGAGAGCCTTTAAGAGAACTCTTATATGATGCTTCAAAGATGGAGAGAGACTGCCATCTGCTGGCCAGACACAGTCAAGTGGAACCAAGATACACAAGAGAAGTTGAAAAGAGAGCAGATTTAGATGCTGGACCCGATCAGGTGACTTCCAGGAAGGAGTTCCTGGAGATAAGAGGCCAGCGCGCCAAGCCTGAGCAGTTTTTGGCGCCAAGCAGCAGAGAGGAGGAGATGCGTTCTCTGTGTGCTGAGAAGCCCCGTGTGGCAGACCTAAGCCAGAGGTCTGTGAGGTGCCACAGCCGGGCGCCGGTGGAAGAGCTCCAGATCCCTCACAGATGTGACCCGAGTGCTGTGCCTGCTGAGGAGACTCGGAGCCTGCTTGCGGTACTGAGTGAGTTCGCAGAACCTGATGTCGCCCGCCGACAGATGAGGTCTGGACCCCCCTACCCAAGGCTTGAGAGATTGCCTCCAACAGCAAAGAAGAGAGGAGTTGAGAGACTGCTGAGCCAGGAAAGTCACGCCAGTGAAAGCAGAGGAGCTGCATACGTGAACAGGGTCATCCCTTCTACTGTTCACTCACGGTACCGGGCCAATTGGGTTTAGGTACTCAGGTTGGGAGGGGAACGGTTGGGGTTAAAGGAGCTCAACGTGATCTAATTGAATTTGTCCGGAAAAGACTTTCGGCCTAGCGGGAATAACCAGTGACCCCCGCTAGGGCCATATGCAGAGTTAAAGAACTCACGTGGTGTCTCCCATGACTGAGGGCACCACATTACTTTGAGAGACTTCGTATCTTGCTAATATTTCAAATTACTGTTCATTACCCTTGTTGCCAATCCCTTGTTCAGAATACCTGTTATATATATATAACATATATATATATGTTATATATATATATATATATATATATATATAATATATATATATATATATATATATATATATATATATATAAACTGTTTATATTCATCTCTGACTGTTCTCGCCTTGTGTCTCTGTGCGTTGCATTCCGGCACCTGCATTGCACATGGATCATATTGACACCACATGACAGAATTTTATACCATTGGGCAGTGAAAAAAAAATAAATAAAATTTTTACCACAAAAAAATTGTTTTAGCCCCAGATTTTACATTGTCACACAGGGAAATGGGTAAAAATGGCAAAAAAATGTGTCACACAATTTCTGCTTGTGTCTGTACAGTACTGCTTAGCTACACGGCGTGACTGGGAACGGAAGAGTTCTATTTGACTCTTGGAGAAGAAATTATCGTAGAATAGTTTGTGGACTCCATACACTGAGTCCCTAAGTGCTAGAAGAGCAGAATCTCCCCTCCAGTGACCCCATTTTGGAAATTATACCCCTCTGGGAATTTATCTACAGGTGTAGTGACGATTTTGACTCCATGGGTGCATGCCAGAAACAAGCAGCAGTGATTGATGCTGAGAGAATCTGCAATTCTGCCATTGTAGTGTCAGTGCATTGTAGTGCCCAGTACATTGTAATACCCATACATTGTGCCCAGCTCATGCTTCTGGACACATGGACCCCGTAAATTAAGCAGCCTCTCATCGCTACAGAAATGGCAAACGTGGATGCTAAATGCGGTTTAGGTACACTGTGGGGCTCAGAAGGGAGGGGGTATTTGGATTTGGGAGTGCAGAATTTGCTGGATTTCTGTTGGGGGGTGATGAGACATAGCACTTTTGTTGTTTTATTTTGTGATTTTTTAAAAAAAATATATTTTTACAATTTTTACACTTTTTTTTTTTACTGTTTTACCTTGTCCCAGGTTGGGACATCAACTTTTCCTGCTCTGATTGCTGATCTAATACTCTGCAATACTTTTGAATTGCAGGGCATTAGCTCAGTGAATCGCAAACAGGAAGGAGGCCTGTCAGCTCCTGCTCTGAGCTGAAGCTTACAGGTCACTGTACCTGGGTGACCACGCAGCCATCTTTTGGCCCAGGATCACCATGGGGACCATTGACTCAACTCCATCGCAATTGCGTTGTGCCGATCAGAGCAGAAAGGGAGCTCCCTCCCTCTACTATACCGATTGATGTCGCTGTCATTGACAGCGGCATCAGAGGGGTTAAACGCCCACGATCGGGTGTCAGCTCTCTCAGCTGCAGGGTATCGGCTCTCATATAGTGCTGACACCTGCATTTGATCGCACCGGGGTTCTGAGTGAGCCTGCACGATTGTCACACCGTACATGTATGGCGGTTTGTGGGAACACACCTCCCGCATTGCTGCACATGTACAGTGGATGTCGTGAAGGGATTAAACTAACAAGCTCTCATTCTGTAGCTGGAGTTATAAAACGCTTATACACCCATCCTAATGCACCAGTCTTATTAGGTCTAATATATTTATTTAATAATACCACCCCACTAATTCAGTGATAAAATAAATTACTGGAGAAAGTGAACACAAATGTCCAGAAAATGTTATATTTCTTTATTAGAAAATAATCAAATGAGAATAAAAAAATAGGGGTAAAAAATGTGCCTCAGAGGGAACATGTATGATGATCAGATGATGGAGAATATACATTATATGGAGAGCCAAGGGAGTATCTAGACAAGAGTGTGCACATATACATAAACAAGTAGATATCAAACTGAACTAGTATTCCAAAGCTAAACATAATGTAATTGAAATGGCCCAGCATGTAGAACAGTGATTAAGGTTTTGCTGCAGCCATGTCCCTCCACCCCGACGCGTGTTTCGCTCCAGCTTCTTTCTATGCTATTATATGTTGTTGATCTATTTAATAATGTATGCTGTCTGTATTGTGAAATCCGGGGACAGATCTGCTTTAAAAGCCACCATGCTGATTGCCTATAGCCGCAAAAAGAGTGAGCATAGCCAGGTGCTAATTGCACACTGTTTATACGTTGACCTCAATATTAAAATGGTATACAGTAGTGGAGGACATAGAATCTGGCATTTTGAATTAAAAAAAATGGTGCATCAACTGCTATAAAAATATATTAATAAGTTAAAGCGGTTGTCCACTACATGAATCGCTCAATTGTGAAGTCTAAAATAAAGAAAATCATCATACTTACTCCCCAGCAGTGTTCCTCTGATGTCGGCATGGTGTCCTTCAGTGGTCATGTGACCTTTCTTAATCACATAACGTATATTTTTCGTACTATAAGACGCACTTTTTTCCTCCATGTGGAGCACTGAATATTCATTCTTCTTAATAGCAGGCGCACAGTGTCAGTAGCAGCCACCGACTCCTGCAGCGGCTCGGCGGTCACGTGTGCTCGCTATTAAACAGCATGAATATTCACTACTCCCCACTACCATGGGCATGGGGAGTAGTGAATATTCATGCTCTTTAATAGCGGGCACACGTGATCGCCGAGACGCTGTAGGAGAATGAATAGTCACTAGTACTCCCCACTCCCATAGTCCTGGCGTGGGGAGCAGTGACTATTCCGGCAGCTCATCTCAGCATGTGAGGGCGCATGGCAGTGACATCATGCACTGCTCACATGGTGAGATCAGCTGCTGACAGCAGAACAGGACGCAGCGCTGGAGCAGAGGGAAGGTGAGTAGAATCCTTTATTTTTTGTGTGCAGCATGATGGGGATGGGGGTGCCATGCATACCAGGATGAAGGGTGCCATGCATACCAGAATGAGGGATGAAGGGTGCCATGCATACCAGGATGAGGGATGAGGGGTGCCATGTATTCCATGATGAGGGATGACGGCTGCCATGCATTCTAGGATGAGGGATGAAGGCTGCCATGCATACCAGGATGAGGGATGATGGGTGCCATGCATAACAGGATGAGGGCTGCCATGTATACCAGAATGGGGATGAGAATTCCATGCATACCAAGATTGGGGTGAGGAGTGCCATGCATAACAGGATGGGGGGTGCCATGCATAACAGGATGGGGGGGTGCCATGCATACCATGATGGGGGGTTGCCAGGCATACCAGGATGGGGATGATGGGTGCCATGCATACCAGGATGGTGGATTTGGGTGCCATGCATACCAGGAGGGTGGATTGAGATGCCATACATACCATGATGGGGGATTGGGGTGCCATGCACACCATGATGGGGATGAGGGGTGCCATGAATACCAGGATGGGGATGAGTGGTGCCATGCATACCAGCATGGGGATGGGGGCGGGGGCCACATATAACAGGAAGGGGAGCCATATATACCAGCATGGGGGATATTAGTAGAGAATTGGGGGACATTACCCCTATAACAGTTTCAGCAGCAGACCACCTCCCCCATAACAGTGCATCATGACCACATTTTTTGCTTCAATATTTTTTTCTATTTTCCTCCTCTAAAACCTAGGTGCGTCTTATGGTCTGGTGCATCTTATATTCCGAAAAATACGGTAATCACTGCAGGTTACAGTAATCTGTAGGGGCAGACTTCCATCACATGCCCATCAGGGAACACAATACCTACATCACACACTGCACCAATCTGGGAGTTGCTCTCCCACGTCTTGCGGATGTATGTGGTGTGTTGATTGGCCACAGGGATTGCGTGATATAACAATGACATGCAATCCCAGAGACAGCCGGTACCAGCACCGGTTGTGAGTATAAGTGTTATTATTTTACTGGTGGCAAACATACAAATTGAGAAGGGGTTGTCAGTAGTGGAAATCTCTTTAACAATTAATGGTTTTTACCTGTTCATGGCTGAGACAGCAATATCAATGTATAAGCTCTGGCGACAGGAGGTGGGAACTCAGGAAACAGTTGGGCAAGGCTGTACTATGCTGTAACTCCCATAGAAGTTAATGGAAGTTACGGAAAAAGTGTAGTTGACTGTATTACACGGTTTCCAAATTTCCTACCTTCTGTGGCCGGCAGTTGGGCATTGATATATCCAGCACAGTCCTGAACGTCTTTAGCAATGACCTGTGTTGGACTTTGAAGATGTGACTGATGTACGTTAAGTACCCATTATGCCAGTTTCTTGACCTACAAAGGCAGTTTAGTAGTTGATGCTAAATGGACAAGTCTTACCTCATCTGGTATTGAACACTGGTTAAACTTCAGCACTTGGTACAGATATTCTGCAGGAAAGTAAACAAAACGAGTAGAAAAGCTGCTAGAACCTTCTGCTAAGGTAAATTAACGGGAAATTCTGATACTACACCATCCAAAAATATTGTTCAAACTTCCTTTGACAAAATTCTGCATAGAATCATTTGTGTGAGCTGTGCATTTTTTTCACTTGTGCCCTAAAGTTGTAGGATTATTTAAAACGATCTTACACAACATTTTAGAATACAATTATGATTTCTTACTTTTGTATTGTAAGCTACCTTAATACTTCTTGCTACATTTTCCTAAAATATCCAATATTTATCTCTCTGTATATAATCCATTGTGGACATTAAGCAGTATAAACATTATAGCTCTTCCATTAAAGAAGCACTCTCATTAAGTTTTATATTCATTAAATGTGTATATATGTATGTAATGTAGTGTGAGTTGTAGCGCTATGCCGGCGCCCCTGCATGGTGTCCCCTTCTCCCTCGATGCAGGGATGCCGGCTAACTCACCGCCCTGGCCTCGCGGCATGATTCCTGGCGTTCCCTGCTTCCTGCTCTGTACTGAGTTCCAGCCGTGCACCTAGTGCGCGTGCTTCCCTGCTCTTAAACGGGTAGCATGCTCATATAGTAAATGCCCTCAGCCTGTTCCTGAGAGTCATTTAGTGTAATTATTTCCACCTGCAAGATAGTTCCCAGCCAATTCTTGGGAGTCATCCTGTATAAAAGACTCCCTCAGTTGCCAAGCGACATGTTTAGTAATTATGTAGTGTGGTGTCCTACCAGTGCGGTTGTGAGGTCCCCTGGTCCCGGTGTGGCCAGTATCCTGAATCCAAATCCCTGGTTCCTGTGCGGCCAGTGTTCTGGACCCGATTTCCTGGTCCCGGTGTGGCCAGTGTCCTGAACATGAATCCCTGGTCCCGGTCAGCCAAAGTCCTGAACCCGAATCTCTGGTCCCGGTGTGGCCAGTCCTGATTCTGAAGTCCCCTGGTCCCAGTGCGGCCAGTGCCTGAACATTCTCCACTGGTCCTGGTGCATCCAGTCCTGAACCCGAAGTCCCCTGGTCCCAATGCGGTCAGTGCCTGAACATTGTCCTCCGGTCAGTGTGTAGCTAGTCCCTGATTCAGTATCCTAGACTGGTGTGTCTGAACATAGTCCTAGTCCGTGTCAGCAAATCGGACACCTGGGGTCAGCAGATGCAGTACCTGGATCTGCCTAGAAGTGGTACCTGATGGTTACCTGAAGCCCAATCTGTCTCCACCATCAGGAGCTCAAGTGAACATCAGGTAGCCGCTTAGCTACCCCCCTTCCTAGGCAGGTCTGGCCCTGTGGCACAGTGGGTCCACAAATCCATGTGCGCCACCGTTGGGCATAACATCAGTGTATTAATATACTCGCCTACCGCTGCTTTCTCCATTGTTCAGTGTTGTTCTTCTCCTCTTCTAAGTGACATCACGGCATTTGCGACTAGTCGGCTCACTCTATGCTCTTTCCATGAGCCGGAAGTCTCTGTTACAATGTAAGTCTTTGGAACCTCGTTCTGATGTTCCATAGGCTTATTTTGTAAAAGTCACTTCCCAGTCACACAGTGATCCGGACAGTCTGCAGAGGGGTGAACTCAGTCAGAACAGGAAAAGAACGTTGGACACCAGAGAAAGTGGTTGTAGGTGAATATATTAATACACTCTCACCACATTCCATACACATATGCACACATTTAATGAATAAAAAAGTTAATGGGAGTGCTTCTTTAAATATTGCCTTTATAAAACAGAAAAAGTGATAGGAAAATAGGGTTACGTTACCATCATGACCCCAAGACATGAGTACATTTTCTAGACCACAATTAGGCTTGTAGATGCCGGATTCAGTGCTGAACAGAGAAAATATTCAGATGTGAGCTGTGCTGTTTCCAATTAAATTCTGAATTACTACATTGTACAAATTTGGCCTTTCTATCCATTGCTTTTAAATTGATCATTTGTTCAAATATCCATGGTGCCAAAAATTTTATGGATGATGGAAAAATGGCATAGAGAGATGCTAAATTCTGTCTATAAAATGCAAATAATATAACCAGATTTACTCACCTGTAAACTGGGTGCTTTGTATCTGGATTGTTTTCAAATGTTGTGTCACTGAATACAATAGATTTTTGGAACTTACAACCAACTGGAAAGGTGTCACCAACAACAGCCCACTGAAAAGAGAATAATTGGTTTCTGAGGGAGATTTGCAAAGGTAAATGTGCAAAAATTCTGGCTTAGTTTGCACCCAAAAACTGTGTTACATGTCTTGCACTACATTTACGTGTTTTAGACCCTTTTTGCACCTCATGCATGGGTGAGTGGCTGTGCTGAAAGAGGTGTAGCCTTAAATGTAACACATACATAGTAATTTTATTGAAGTAGCAGTCCAGGAAACCTGACAGTCAATACATGCTGTCCAATCCACCTGCAGCAGATATCAGACACTGGCTGCCTGATTTCAGCCAAGTATGTTTAACTCTGAAACACTGTGGCATTTTAAAGAAAAAACTTTAAAAGCTATCAGGGACCGAGTCACATGGGAGACTAGTTTTATAGTCGGGTCCCCTGCAACTTCTCCCTGCCCACAGCCCTGGAGTGACAGGTCTCTCCCTGCGTACTCATATAGGGAGGGAACGACCATTGCAGTCACTCCAAGGCAGCGAGCAGGGAGAAACAGACTAATCTCACGTGCAGCTCAGTCCCCAATGGCTTTTAAATTATGTTTTTCTTTGAAACACTGCAGCATTTCATTGTTAAACATACATGGTAGAAATTATACAGCCAATGTCTGTCACCATCTTTTAGGTTCCCTTTAATTCATTCTGCCACTGTACATATGTATATGTATATATGTGCGAAAATGCACAGCTTTCACAAATAAGTGTATGCAGGTTTTTGCAAAAAAAAAAATAATTTTATATATATGTGCTCTAGTATTTCCTTATTTAGTTCTTTCTATGTCAAAATTCATGGTGTACTTCTCTTCAGATTGGTCATGTGATTTCAGGGTGACCCCATGTGAATTAAATGCCTTTGAAGGATTCAGTAGAACTTGCCTGAATGATAATATGCTTCAGAAGTGAGAAGGGACATAAATTGCTAAGCTATAATGGTTACTGATGATTAGACATCTCTTAATGCAATTATAATAAATATATTGACAGCTTTTCCATGACTATATACCGTACTTATTATATATTAGATTACTGCAGGGGGTAGGATAATCCTACTGTCACCACAGCAGACAGAGATGGTTCTGTCTCTACCTGCCTATATGATGGTGTCCTGATACATCATGGAATTGATAGTAGAGCATGGATCAGGGTTCCCCCACCAGTAGCCAGTGGCCACCTGATTTGTGGCTTACGGCTGTTTCCTCAAATATGTGGCACTCTCAACTGTACCAAATACTAACTAGGGAAAATATGTCTATCCTCAGAACTCCAATGCTGCTCAGAAGCTGGAATTACAGACATGGCTGGACCGTTTTCTTTTCTATGGAACATTAAAAAGCTTGAATGTCACAATTAGAAATGTGAAAGTCTTATTCTGTGACCCAATTTTTGAGTCAAACATACTATGGTGATGGTGAATAGTGTTAAAAATGCACTAGGATTAAATACTAACTCATACAAATTGAAGATTTTAAAGTTAAGAAACCAAAGAAAAGTCAAAGATATTACAATGACAGTAGCTTGCGCCTGTTCAGACTTGCTTTATTTTGTTAAGATGTGCTGGTCAGTTTTCTATTACTTTGTAATACTAATTTATAGTAGCCAAAGCTAATTATTCTTTTGTATGAAAAATAGCTACTACTGTAATATTCATTGTATATTCTTGACGGTATTTTGCTGATCATATGGGTTACCTGAGGCTCATTCTCCAGGGCCAAAATTTTTCCAATATCATGCAACAAACCAACCAACTGAAACCAGTCTGAAGGAAGAAAATATGTAAATCTCTGGGAGCATATAAAAGATAACAAGAACAGACTGCATTTTAACAACTAGTAAAGAGGTAAAAGCTACAGAACTGTGCAAAAGTTTTAGGCAGATGTGGGAATAAAATGAGTATTATTAGTGTACTTACTCAAAGTGAACAAAAGAGAAATCAAATCTAAATCAAATCAATATTCGGTGTGATCAGCCTTAGCCTTCAAAACAACATCATTTTTTCCAGATAAACTTGCAACAGTTTTTGAAAGAATTGGACAGGGAGGTGGTTCCAAACATCTTGGAAAACCAAACCACAGAATCTTCAGTTGATGTAGGCTTGCGCAAATCCTTCTGTTTCTTCAAGTAATCCGAGACACATTCAATGATGTTGAAGTCAGGGCTCTGTTGGGGCTATATAATCACTTCTAGGACTCTTTGCTTTCCTTTCTAGACTGAGCACAACAACAACATACAAGGTAGTTATACTGCATTATCATTATTATTGCCTCCCAGGCAAAGATTTCAAAGCAGACTGGGTTTTGAAATCTGCTGTTCACGTCTAAAGAAGCACCAGGAAATGTACACTATTGAGGACCATAGATGCAGTGGTTGGCCAAGGAAACTTAGTGCTGCAAATTCATGGAAAACATTGAGGCCAAAAAGTTATGTATTTGTCATGAAAAAAAGGCAAAGCTGTTCAACAATTCACAAAAACTTGAAGGGTGCAGAAACATTGATGAGTCAAAATTGGAAACATTTGCCTGAAACAGAAGACAGTTTGTTTGCCAAAGGGATGCAGAGCAGCACAATAATAAGTGTCAGGCAACAGTGAAGCATGGTGGAGGTTTATTACAAGTTTGGAGGTGCATTTCAGCAAATGGAGCAAATGCAAAGAAATACAGGCAGTATTATCAATTATGCAATATAATCAGGGAGCAATCTGATTGGTTCCAAATTTATTCTGCAGCAGGACAACAATCCCAAACATACAGTCAATGTCATTTAAGAACTATCTTCAGTGTAAAGAAGAATAAATGGAGTCCATAGAACCTTTATCACAAAATCGAGTCCGTCTGGGATTACATAAGGCTAAAGAATGTGTAAATACGTACATTCTCATAAGATCTTGGGTTAGTTCTCCCTGTTGAGTTCCTTCAAAAATTGTGTGCAGATGTCCCTAGAAGAATTGATGCTTTGTCAATGTTTTGAAGGAAAAAGCCACACTAAATATTGATTTGATTTAAATTTCTCTTTTGTTCATTCACTTTGCACTTGCTAACTAAAAAAAAATGAACTACTAAAGGGGTTGTCCAGGTTTGTCACAAAAGTCTGCAGTCACTATATGTGACTGCAAACTTATGAAACCTTACAAAGTACATGCCACGTGTTCTAGAATTCTCCAATGCCAGCGGCCAGTGTGGTCGGTCATTTGACCCCAAGTATGTGATATGCATATTTCCATCCAAATTCTGACTAGACATGCGCAACCTGGCTCAATTCACTTGTACTGAGTGAGTCCACACATGTCTAGTTGGAATGTGGCCCGGAGTATGCACATTGCATAGAATCATAGAATCATAGAATCATAGAATGGTAGAGTTGGAAGGGACCTCCTGGGTCATCTGGTCCAACCCCCTGCTCAAAGCAGGATTCACTAGATCATCTCAGACAGATGTCTGTCCAGCCTCTGTTTGAAGACGTCCATTGAAGGGGAACTCACCACCTCTCGTGGCAGCCTGTTCCACTCATTAATCACCCTAACTGTCAAAAAGTTTTTTCTAATATCTAATCTGTGTCTCCTCCCATTTAGTTTCATCCCATTGCTTCTAGTCTTTCCTTGTGCAAATGAGAATAAAGATGATCCTTCTACAATGTGACAGCCCTTGACATATTTGTAGACAGCTATTAAGTCTCCTCTCAGTCTTCTTTTTTGTAAGCTAAACATTCCCAAATCCTGCAACCGTTCCTCATAGGACATGGTTTGCAGACCAGTCACCATTCTGGTCGCTCTTCTCTGAACTTGCTCCAGTTTGTCTATGTCTTTTTTAAAATGTGGTGCCCAAAACTGTACACAGTATTCCAGATGAGGTCTGACCAAAGAGGAGTAAAGACCGATAATGACTTCACGTGATCTAGACTGTATGCTTCTATTAATACATCCCAGAATTGTATTTGCCTTTTTTGCTGCTGCATCACACTGTTGACTCATGTTCAGTCTATGATCTATTAGTATACCTAAGTCTTTTTCACATGTACTGTTGCTTAGCTCTATTCCTCCCATTCTGTATATGCTTTTTTCATTTTTATTGCCCAGATGTAGTACTTTGCATTTTTCCCTGTTAAAAACCATTCTGTTGGTTGCTGCCCACTGCTCCAGTTTATTTAGGTCTTTTTGAATCCTCTCTCTCTCTTCTCTAGTATTAGCTATCCCTCCTAGCTTTGTGTCATCAGCAAATTTAATCAGTTTACCCTCAATTCCTTCATCTAAATCATTGATAAAGATGTTGAACAATACAGGTCCCAGGACGGAGCCCTGTGGTACCCCACTTGAGACATTCATCCAGCTGGATGTGAAGCCATTTACAACCACCCTTTGAGTACGATCACTAAGCCAGTTATGAATCCACCTAACAGTTGCCTGGTCCATTGCATACTTGGTCATTTTTTCAATAAGGATGGTGTGAGATACTTTGTCAAATGCTTTGCTGAAGTCAAGATATACTATATCTACAGCATTTCCCTGATCCACCCAGTCAGTGATTCTGTCATAGAAGGAAATTAAGTTAGTCTGACATGACTTGTTAGTTACAAACCCATGCTGACTCTGGTTAATCACTTCATTCTTATCCATGTACTTACATACATGTTGTTTAATAATTTGTTCAAAGATCTTTCCTGGTATAGAAGTCAGACTCACCGGCCTATAGTTCCCTGGGTCCACCTTCTTCCCCTTTTTGAAGATAGGAACAACATTTGCTCTTCTCCAGTCTTCTGGGACTTCTCCTGTTCTCCAAGAATTTTCAAAGATTATGGAGAGTGGTTCTAAAATTTCTTCTACGATCTCCTTCAGTACTCTGGGGTGTAATTCATCTGGACCTGGAGACTTGAACTCATTTATGTTAGCTAAATATTCCCTCACAATCTTTCTGTTTACAGATAACTTGGATTCCTCTATTCCTTTAAAAGGACAGTGAAGATCAGTTGATGTTACATTTTCTTTCTGAGAGAAAACAGATGCAAAATAGGAATTAAAAAGTTCGGCCTTCTCAACATCCTCTCTTACCATTTCTCCATTTTCATCCTGTAAAAATCCTATAGCATCTTTGACTTTTCTTTTACTTTTGACATACCCCCAAAATCCTTTTTTATTGCTTTTGACATCTCTTGCAAGCCTTAATTCATTGTCAGCTTTAGCTAACCTGATACGTGCCCTGCAGGATCTGCAGACTGCATTATAATCTTCTTTAGATATGCCTCCCTCTTTCCATTTAATAAACATTTCTTTCTTTCTTTTTAGCATGTGTTTAAGTTCTGTGTTCATCCATCCTGGTTTCCTTAAATGCTTCCCATTCTTCCTACTTTTCGGGATTGTTAACGATTGTGCTTTGAGAATCTCATTTTTAAAAATTTCCCATCCTTCCTGGACATTTTTGTCCTTAAGGACATCCAGCCATTGGATCCCTCCTATTCTCTTTCTGAGTCTCTTAAAATCTGCCTTTCTAAAATCTAACCTTGAAGTTTGAGTCTTCACATGTCTTCCTCCTCTAGTTATCCAAAATTCTATAATAGCATGATCGCTGCCTCCTAGGGTCCCAGCCACCTTTACCTCCTCAACCATTTCCTCCCTGTTTATAAGGATTAGATCCAAAGTAGCAGATCCCCTTGTTTTCTCCCCTACCTTTTGGAAGATAAAGTTGTCAGCAAGAGAGGATAAGAATTTGCTTGACCTGTTAGTTTTACTTGAGAGAGATTCCCAACAAATGTCTGGATAGTTGAAATCTCCCATGACCACTACGTCGTATTTTTTGGAGAACTTGGTCATTTGATACATAAAGAGTTCATCCATATCTTCAGATTGCCCAGGTGGCCTGTAGTAAATGCCTACAATGGTGTCCTTTCCGTTGTTCTCTCCTTGTATTCTTACCCAAACAGTTTCCACAGAACTCCCAGTCTCTGAAGCTTCAATGTCTGTGCAGATATACGCTTTTCTAACATACAATGCAACACCTCCTCCTCGTTTATCAAGTCTGTTTCTTGCAAATAAGTTGTATCCTTTTAGCCTTTTATTCCAATCATGTGTATCGTCCCACCAAGTTTCAGTGATTCCAATGACATCATATTCCTTTTCCTGCATTAGTAGTTCCAATTCGCCTTGTTTGTTGCCCATGCTTTGTGCATTTGTATAAAAACATTTTAGTTTGTGATTGGTTTCTCTTCCTCCCATATTTTTATTATTTAAATTGTTTTGTCTTTGTTCTTCCTTTCCACTTCCAGTAGCAGAGATCTCAATAGTATTTGTCAGCTGTATGGCTTTTTCTGGCCTTTTGCTTCCCTTCCCACATTGTTCTAGTTTAAAGCTCTTCTTGTGTTCATATGACTACCTGCTCCCAGTGCTGACACCGGAGAATCCTGACAGCGTGCACTGTGTGCGCTGTGTGAATTCACAAGTCTGCAGTCACATAGAGTGACTGCAAACTTTTGTGCCAAATCTGTACAACCCCTTTAACACTATTAAAGTGTATCAAAAATTATTCTATTTTTGAAAGTGTTCTTACTTTGCAGTATTTTTTGCACACCTGCCGAAAACTTTTGCACAATGCTGTATACCCATTTAGAAGAAACATTTCACAAAGAGTAAGTAAAATATTTTTGTTATAAAAAAACTTTTTTTTGCTTAGTACTAACACATTCTGTATAACAGAAAATATTACATGATTTTAGTATTAAACCCAAACAGGAATAACATTACTATGCACTGGCAATGCAAACATTGTCAGTTTTTCATTTTACATGCATTGGAGTAATTCAAAATTGTCACAAAAGTGTCCATACAGTGTATAACTGACTTACATACACACTGTCACTGTTGTCCAAGAGGTTTGTGGGATTAGATTAGTTAAAGGGGTTTTCCGGTCTTAAGCTAGAAGTCTGCAGTCACTCTGCATGCTGTGAGGATTCTCTGGTGTTAGGAGCGGGCGTCCATGTGACCACAAGCATGCGATATGCATACTCCCATCCACATTCCAGCTAAACTGTATTCGGCCATGCTCAATATACTTGCATTGAGAGAGGACGGATACAGTCTAGTCGGCATGTGACTGCATGTATGTAAATCCGGTCACTCTCCCGGCCCAACAACGGAGAGTCCTCACAGCGTGCAGTGCATGCGATGTGAGGATTCACAAGTCTACAGTCATGTAGAGTGACTGCAGACTTGTAGTTTAAGACTGGATAAACTCCTTAAAGCTATGTTCACACGTTGTGCTTTTGCTGCATTTTTATATGCAAATTAAAAGCTGCTTTTTACAGTACTAGAAAAAGCTATGAGATTTCAGAAATCTCATGCACACACATTGATTTTTTTCCTGACTAAATTGTAAAACTGCTGCTTTTTTTGAAAACTGAAGCATGTCAATTTGTTGAGCGTTTTTGCAGCGTTTTTTTCACCTATAAAAAGCAATGAGTAAGTGCAAAAAAGCAGCAAAAATCCAGCAAAAAAACCATTGTCATCAGTTTTTGCTGCGTTTTTAGTGAAAAAAGGTATGTACAGCAGGATATGAAACACATTTATTTCTGTGATTTTCTCAAGTTTAAACCAAAATGTCTTGGTCTCCTCACCTGAGCATGGCAGTTAGGATTAGTACACTTTAATTAAATTATATATATATGTGTAAAACAACATTGCCTGACTAATGTGTGAAATTGAACAATACCTGATTAACTCAATAGCTGACCAATGTGTGAAAGTAAATAATTCCTGACCTGCAAAATTCTCTGCTAATGTCTTATTTAAACTATTCCCAACCAATTCAACTCCCCCCGCTGTTTTCACATTTGCAGTTGTATATTTTTTCATGAACTCATAAACTTTTTTGATCAGAATAGTCACTATTTTTTATAGACATGAAAATATTTTTCCACTAAATAATTTGATCAAATTCCCATTTTTTTCCTAAAATGTTTTATGGTTTCACATACATCTTACATTAGTGGTCTAACACCTTGCATTGTTCATGCTTGCATGGTGGAAGCAAAGCTGAATTTTTGGGATCCTGAAAAACACAGCATAAAACGCAGCAAAAAAAAAGAAGCAAAAACGCAGCAAGAAAAGCAGCAAAAGAGCAAGCAAAACCTGTTTTTTTGTCTGCAGCTTTTTTACTGCCAAAAGTAGCATAAAAGCAACGTGAGAACATACATATATGTAAGTATAAGTAAACGTGAGAATATAGCCTTAATATAGTTGAACAGCTGCTACACAAAAAGTTTGCATCCTTTGCAGGATGTATATAATAATCTGTTGATGCAAGATTCATTTGTATATTTTTGTATACAGTATTTGTTAGGAGATATATTTTGTAGCATGTTTGTACCTTTGTCTGGGTGAGCCTTTCGGATACCCTCTGCTGTTTGGTACGCATGGAAGGAGTTTGGGAAGTCCACATCAGGATCAGATTCATCCACCAGATTATCTAGCAAACTTAAAGCCTCCATGACACTCATCTTTTTATGCGTACAAGAACTCCAGAGAGCGTGCTGGATAGAAAATTGTTATAATATTTTAAGATGGTACTGGACACAAACATAAGCCGTGGACCCCTTCTATTCATACTAATATAATGTTATGGATGCATAATTTGAATTGTTCCCATTGAATGCTCCATTTTATCTGCAAGAATTGATAAGAGTTCTGCTGGACGGGGTCAGGAGTACAGCTTCTTACCTTGACCTGGAATGACATAATCGGCGCGTCGTGATGCAGACGTGATGTCACGCCAGGTCAGCAAATCAAAAAAGGCCCTTGGATGCCAACAAGTAAGAGGTGGTACTCCTTCTCCCACATAGTGGCCAAAGGCTAGTGTCATGTCTGATGGAACGGGACTTGACAGCTTTTAACCTACAGATAACAGGCTATGATTTTTTTTCTAGGAAGAAAGTGATACTCCAGCCGCTTTCCGAATAAAATAGTAAACTTTATTCCAACATTTTAAAATTGGGACATTCTCAGGTATATCCAAAAAGATTTAATCCCTTTTCCTATGACCATATCCAGATCCTTATTCATGGATAAAGACCTGGTTAAAGTCCGAAACGTTGTAAGAAAAAGGATTACGGTAAATCTTTTTGGATATATCTGAGAATGTCATGATTTTAAAATGTTGGAAATGTTGGAATAAAGCTTATTATTTTATTTGGAAAACAGCTGGAGCATCACTTTTTTCCTTGAATTTTCACTGTGCCACATGGGCAGAAATGGCTTTCTCCGTGATCATACTCTCCTGATCAAAATCAAGGGGACCTGTGGGGATAGCATGACATCGATAGTAGTCACATATTAGCTGCACAAGGAATATTGATGGGCAATAGTGGTAGAACATTAGCACCATGCACAGCTTTTTGGATTTCAATGCAGAACACAGTTCTCATGGAAATATAAAATACATAAAATATAAGTTTATTAAATTAAATAATTGGCCCATTAGCATTAATAATTTAGTGAATCAACAGATTTCAAGCCTTCTTTGAATAATGGAAAATCTCTTAAGAACACTTTTTGCCTATCCTTTAATAGGGGATAAATGTATGATCATTGGGGTTCCCATCCATGGAATTCCCATAATCACTAGATTGGGGGGACCTGTGTACCTTGTTCTTCTTTAACAACCATGTGCATTTTAATATGGTAGTTGAACATGCAGCTAAATGGGGCTTATAAAAACAAAGGCGCTCAGCAGTGGGGGTCCCAACTGTGAGGCCCCGACTGATCATATATTGAACTGTTTGAATAGTGTAGTCGCCCATGTATGATCCAGCTCCATATTTAAGATCTTGAATATTGTAGTTGACCATGCTTGCTCTTGCTCCAATTAAAGGGAATCTGTCACCACATTTGAGCTAGGTAAACCATTAATATGGATATACAGGCTATAGACTGAATAAAAAAGTGATATCTGTCTGTCTCACATTTCATGCAGAGAAATCATCTTTTAAGACTTTATATTAATGAGCTCTTCCAGGATATGGGCAGGCTGCTGTCGGGAAGAAAACACTGCCTCTGCACTTCATTAGCATATGTTTCTCCTCCCTTCATCATTCCTACGTCCATGTGACATCGGGAGCTTGAGATGAAATTGCGCGCCAGGGCATTTCAGCTCCCTTCATTCCTCCTCCGTATTCCACCCTTCTAAGGGCATAGGCTTCACTTTCCTTCTGCGCAGGTGCTGGTGAATCACTGGTACTTCCGCTCCCAGTTTCAGGAGGGCACCTTTTCTGCGTGCCACGGAACACTGGGAGCGGGTATGCCAGTGACTCGTTGGCACCTGCGCAGAAGAAGTGAAGCCTATACCCTTAGTAGTACGGAACATTGAGGAGGAACAAAGTGAGAAGGAATGCGCAGGTGTGCCATTTCATCTCAAGCACCCAATATCACAGGAATGTAGGAATGATGAGGGGAGCAGAAACATCTATCTATATATAAATAAAAATGTAAATGTTCGTTTGTTCAAAATCTTAAATCTCTGAAAGTTCTTTACCGATTGCTTTGAAATTTTGACACAACATTGCATTCGAATACATGCATGTTTTTATATACCTACTATGCTTTTATACACCAGCTGTTGGACGTAAAAGCAACAGCGAGAGGGGGGGTTTCTTCTAACTGTTATGATATGCAACATATACTAAGGAAAGATAGGGGAAAGCTGTCCCTACAGTAAGACTAAGCTGAATCCCTACGATGTAGCGGGCTGCCTGTTCCTAGTGAACAGACCCGCCTTAGTCCTTGGCTAGTCTGAACGAAGACCTATAGAATTAAGGGAGGGGTCCCTAAAAGAACTAAAGACTGGGACAAAAATGGGACACCTCCTAAATAGAGAAGTTGTTGCAGAACACAAAAAAACAAACTGACAAAAATGTACTAGAGGTCCCAGAGGACCAAGCGAACTGACAGAGAAAGGCACCGAAGCACCAGGCTAGAGAAACAGTCAAACACTGAAGTCCAGCACAGCCAGAAGGGCGGAGCTGGAATATAAAGGCAGATGGTCACGTGACCGCAAACCACAAGATAGAAAAAACAAACAGGAGGGTTCTAACACTAACAGTCTATTCAGTAGGACTATCAGCTGTGTATCCACCAGACTTCTGCACAACACAATTGATGGTCCCAACCCCATTTATAAGGCAAGAAATCCCACTTATTAAACCTGACAGGGCACACCTGTGAAGTGAAAACCATTTCCGGTGACTACCTCTTGAAGCTCATCAAGAGAATGGCAAGAGTGTGCAAAGCAGTCATCAAAGAAAAAGGTGGCTACTTTGAAGAACCTAGAATATAAGAGATATTTTCAGTTGTTTCACACATTTTTGTTAAGTATATAATTCCACATGTGTTAATTCATAGTTTTGATGCCTTCAGTGTGAATGTACAATTTTCATAGTCAAGAAAATTCAGAAAAATCTTTAAATGAGAAGATGTGTATACACACACTTACATTTTTATTTATATAGATATATATATATATTATAAATTTAGATACGGATTGCTTCTCACATGTACGATAAATAATATGTTGCATGTTCTAGAGTCGGCAAACCAGACAATCTCTATATCTACACAGACAATGGAACAACAAAAAATATTGTATACCCACAAGCATTAAATATTTTAGAAATGTGCGCTTTCTCTTTTCTTTCTTTTCCATTTAACCAGACTGAGGCACAGCAACACATGGCCGGGTACAGCTAGTATGCTAATAAAATGTGGAGGCAGTGTTTTCTTCCCAACAGCAGCCTCCCCATATCCTGTAAGAGCTCATTAACATAACGTCATAAAAGATTATTTTTCTGCAACAAGGTATGAGATGTGACACAGACAGGTATCACTTTTTTTATTCCATCTATAACCTGTATGCCTATAGTAATGGTTTACCTAGCTCAAATGTGGTGACAGATTCCCTTTAAAGTCTAAGGAATACATCTTCTGCGTGTGAATATACCCTAAGAGTTCCAAAGCATCAGAACTATTCATCTTTGTAGGTTGTTTTGGAGATATAATCAGGAGTTTCTTTACGGATATATTAGAAGTAAAACCACTACAATCATACAGTGCCATTTGGAGGGTAAAGAGGCTCCACCAGAGGTTCATGTATATGAAACAGAGGTCCTCAAAGTACATCATTTCACTGCTTGACAAGTGAAATTGCCATACCCATTCCTTCCCACCAACCACAATATCACAAAATAAAAAACACATTAGTTGGTAAAAAACTATTGTAACTAGTGCCCCAGAATACATCGGGGAGCCCGACAAAAAATCATGACACTTCACCACAGTGGTCCGCTGGGCCACTTCTGCACCTGGCTATTTTTCACGCCTATAACTCAGCCAGGACATGCTTGCACATGGCAGCATCCTTCTGCTGCAATCTTCCTTCATGAATATGTAAGGGTGATGGACTGTGTTGTCGCGTTTCTACCCCTGAAGACACCAATCGCATTGTGCGTATTATGTCATGCGTCTTTGTATATATCAGGTCATGTGAATTGCATGGTAATATACGGTGTGTAGTAGTGCTATAAGTAGTGTATAATGTGGGATGTGATAATGTAAGGCATAGTGTATTGGATAGGTAGAATAGGGATAGATTGTTGACTGTAGCATAGGTAGTGACGATAGGGTAAATTAGGATAGAGTTAATGTTGGGACTAGCCCACAGTGGGAGCGGTTAGTGTTAGGGCAAGTGATGCTTCCTGTGAGTAAGAGAGTTCGAGTTTGGAGTGCTAAGTGAGCAGTGCTGTCTAAGGGGTGATCCACAGAAAGAGGAGACCAGAGGTGAGGGATAGCGAGATCCTGAAGAGAAGTGACTGATGAGACAGAGGCCTTCCGGGGAAGGGCTCTCGGTGAGGACGCTGAGTCACGATCCCCGAAGATTTTAACACTGAAGGTAACGGGGCTAAAAAGGACTCAGTTCGTGGGACTAGTGGGGGCCCCGAGCGGTACATGCAGGGCGCCAATAGTGGAAGAAATAGGATGCAGAACCGTTGAGCGAGTAGGGAGACTTGCTGATCAGGACTGTGGTGTTGAAGCTGGGTTGTGGCAAAGTAGGGCAAAACAATGTGCTTCACTAGCCCTGAAGTAGATTACACAGTAAGGATACTGTGTGAAGGAGAATGCTCCGTATGGTAGAGGAAATGACCATAAGACTTTGTACCTGCTATCCCTTGTATGTAACCTTTGCCAAGTTACCGTTCAGTAAAGAGTCTGCTTTGGCACGGAAGTCTCACTCATTGAACTGTGAACCACATGGTCCTGGCCGGCCCACACCGCCGACTACATGCGGCCTGCACGAGCGTAAGGCCCTCACAGCAAAAGTTCACACATCCAGCCAGGACCCACACTTTCATGTAGTATGCCAGGGAGTAAAAGGAGAAAAGTGTCTCTCCTGCAGCTACCTCCCTGCACTGCACAACAGATACATAATACTTTTATTACAGAGTGCCCCCTGGGGCTCTGCTAACCACTCCCTGTCTCTTGTGACTGTGTTAACTCTTATAGTTGCTGGATGCTTTTGAAGCAACAGCACTACTTCTGAATGTCACACATTTATTGTCAAACTACTGTGTTTTCTCTTTTTAAATATTAAAAATCAATAAATGGCTTCACCCGACTAATAATTATGAGTGGAGAAAAATTTTTTTGTTATCATTTATATTCTCTGAAACAAGGTCAAGAAAGGAAAAATTGTGCTGGGGTATGTAAACTTTTGAGCACAACTGTATATATGTACCTGAAACAAGATATGGACAAAGCCTAAATTATAAAATTTCTACATGATAAAATATTTATAGAGACATTTAAACAACTAGTCCTAGATATAGTTAGTGCATACCACTTCATAAGCATATCATAAACACAACCTAGGTCTGTATATACCCCCAGGATAAAGAAAAGAAATATGCTAAATGTAAAAATGTATTATTTAATTGAAGAATAATAAAAAATGTTTTCATGTTTTTTTTTAATCTTCAGTAAAATAATACATTTTAACATTTAGCATATTTCTCCTCTTTATCCCGGGGATATATACAGACCTAGGCTGTGTTTATATTATAGAGACATTTGTAGCTTTTAACAGTGAACATTGACCTATAATGTGATATGAATTTAGGCAATGTGAGAAAAGGACATTGTGCTGTTCTCATCGTGAAAATGAAAACAATATTGTCAGACAATCAATACTGCTATCAGTCACTGTTTATTATGTAACTATTAGTTATCAATAATACCTTTGAGCCTTGGACACGAGATTAAACATAAATTCAGATTGTTTAGTGTACATTTTGTATACATTCTACATGCATTCCTTTATGAGATATGGCAAGACTTGTTAAAGGGTCGATATTGACTGTTAGGATTGTTACATCCAATAGGTGGCACTAGAGATCAAGTCCTCGTCCTCTCTGAAGAGGCAATTTGCATATTTAATTTCCCAGAGGAGCATTACATGGCCTATAAGTCTCCTTACCCTGGCATGTCAGGCTTGTCACTCTCCACAAGAGAAAACAGTACAACTTAGAGGTCTACCATGGAGGCCTCAAAGCATATGAAGGCGGCAGTGAAAAAACATATGTTAAACTTTTCTTCCCTACTTATGCGCTGTAGTACTATGGACTGACCTATATTGTAGTTCCATCAGGCTTCTTTATGGAGGCATAGAGTAAAAAAAAAATTCTGAACATGCCATTGCATGAAAATGGCTTTTAAGGGTAAATAAGATGCCACGCAGAGGGACCATATGACACAGAAAGCATATTGCTCTATAATATTTAAATGCAATTATTTTGTGTGTCGTTATACAGCCTGTACACAGCTGTGCCATATGGATAAGCTCTAATGATTTTAGGATCTACTCTTAGCTTTGGCAGATAAGCTGCACTAGATTTAGACCATTATAAACAAGTTTTAAAGGTGTATTTTTGTTACAAGAAGTTATCACCTATTATCTTAACATCTCACTCTTTGTGTTAGAACCTTCCTGTTTGTTTTTTCCATCTTGTGTTTTGCGGTCATGTGACCATCTGCCTTTATATTCCAGCTCCGCCCTTTTGGCTGTGCTGGACTTCAGTGCTGTTTGACTGTTTTGCTAGCCAGGTTATTCGGTGCCTATCTCTGTCAGTTCGCTTGGTCCTTCTGGGACCTCTAGTACCTTTTTTGTCAGTTTGTCTTTTTGTGTTCTGCAACAACTATCTCTGTTCAGGAAGTGTCCCATTTTTGTTTCAGTCCTTAGTTCTTTTAGGGACTCCTTCCTTTATTCTATAGGTCTTCGTTCAGACTAGCCGAGGACTTTGGCGGGTCCTTTCACAAGGAACAGACAGCCCGCTACATCGTAGGGATTCAGCTTAGTCTTACTGTAGGGACAGCTTTCCCCTATCTTAGTACATGTTGCAGATCATAACACTTTGCACTAACCCAGGGCTGTTGTGTACTTTACTAAGCTGTTACTAAATGGTAATATGTTTAGAGCTGTTAATATTAGGTAACAATGTCTCATCGGCCAGGGACCGACACCTGGTACCCCCGCTGATCAGCTGTCACCGGGAGTCGGCGGCAGCCGCCAGCAAGAAGTACTCACTTGCCGAGCTGCTCCGTCTACTTGTAGTGGCCAAAGCTTGGTACTGCACATCTGCCTCCTATTCAAATCAATAGTGATGTGTAATACCCTGCGACAGCCACTACAAGTAGACGGAGCAGCTCGGCAAGTGAGTACTTCCTGCCGGTGACCTCTACCACCGATATCAGCTAATCGGCGGGGGTGCCAGTTGTCGGACCCTGGCCGATAAGACATTGATGACCTATCCTAAGGATAGCTCATCAATGTAAAAGTCATGGACAAACTCTTTAAGTTATCTACTTGCCAATCTTATCAAAGGAGAAGCTATGCAAACGAGGATTGGAGGTGGGGGGGGGGGCAGGATATCTTGATCACCGGCTGATTTACAAAATAATTACATTTTTATTGTCTGCAGATAATAATACAAAATTGTCTGCACCGGCAAAGTGACGTATGTATTACATTTTTATTGTCTATAGATAATTATAGAAAATCATCTTTTGGTTAATTTTCGCAGTGCTACTTATTTTAAATTATTGTGTTTTTTTGTGGGATGAACTTACCTTTTGACTGGTAACAACTTGGGGTAAATATGACATTTTGATCGCTTTTTATCCCGCTGCCTGTGAGGCAGGATTAACAAAAAAACAACACTTCTGCCATTGTTTTTGTTCTTTTTTTATGGTAATCATCATGCTGGTCAAATAAGGTGCTAGTCATTTAGCTCTGGTTGTCACAGATGTGATAATACCAATTATGTGTCCTCTTTTTTTTTTACATGAAAACATTTGTGTAATGTACTGAATGGACTGTAACAGTGTTGTTGGTGGAGTATTTCAGGATCTGAGTCCCCAGCATGAATGTTGCCCCAGGTCCCAAATTGTTTAAAATTGTCCTTAATTATACATTGGGTTCCCTTGCATATTTTTTCAAATACCTTCTGTTGAGCAATATAAACATACACTAATCAGCCATAACATTAAAATGACTTGTGTTGTTTAGGTCTGTCTTGTGCCATGAAAAAGATCAAGGAATGGATTCCACAAAACCTCTAAATGGGGTTTTCCAAGAATGTAATAAAATGGCCTCTGTCATGTAATTCAAATGGAAGTCCATCCTAGTCACATGTCAGGATGGGATGTAGTCTGAAGAAACATTACTCACGAGACTTGTGTCTCAATGACACAGGAGCTGTGACAGGAGAAGAAATAAATCTTCACCTTGGCTGACTAAGGAGGACTGAGCTGTAGAAAAATATCTTTTTCTCTCCGTCAGCTGAGGAGAAGATTTATTTCTTCTCCTGTCACATCCCTTCTCCAGCAGCTCACTGGTTGGTCTCTGGAATTATGCATATTATAACACTATATGATTATTTCCCCTGCTTTCACGGGTGTGTCAGAAGTGACAGTCGCTCTGCAGTTGGTTGCAGAAGATCTCTTTGTTTGGCATTACAGACATCTTCTTAACTGTCTCACTGTAGGACCCAGCGGCTACCTCCCTCTTGCTAATTGACACCCAGGCCTGGGTGTTTAAATACTTGCCAGTGATATTCACTTGTTCTCTTGTGAAGGCTTGGAGCTGTTGCAGTCTGCTTACTTCCTCTTTGGTACCTGGAAGACGTTAGGAGTAATCTCTCTGAAGTTGGTTCAAGCTAAGTTACTTTTCCCCGTGTTTGTCTCCTTTCTTGTCTTTAGTTGTTAGTGGGGACTGACTAGTGCTCATCCCCCATTTCCCTATCTAGGGCCAAGCGCTAGGGAAATACAGGGTTTAGGTTCCTGAGCGGCGATTGGTGAGGAACCAATATAGGGACGATAGGAGAGACAGGGTGATACCAGATCAGCCTAGGAGGTCTCCAACCCTCCCTTTCCCTAGAGTCTGGGCTCCCTTCCCCTCTTCCCTTCGTGTTGCACTTAGTATTTCCCACACCTTGCACGACACCTGCACAGTAAACGCCACCCAAAAATTTGAAAAAGTAATGCCAGAATTTTTTGTTTTTTGTTCATCCCACCTCACAAATAATTACATAAAAATTAATCAAAAAGTTGTACATATCCCAAAATGCTACCAATAAAAGCTACAGCATGTAAATGCAAAAAAGCGAATCCTTGTACAGCTCTGCAAAAGTAGAAGAATGTAAATAAATGATATAACTTGGATATCACTGCAACTGTATTGACCTGTATTATAAAACTATATTATAATTTATCCCGTATGGTGAACGCCATAAGAACAAAATACAAAAAAACTATGCTAAAATTGGTGGGTTTTGCTCATCCAGATTCACAAAAAAATAAAATAAAAAATGATCAAAAAATGGAACCCAGCAAATGGATGCTTTAAAAAATGTTTTTGTTTTTCTCTGTGAAAGTAGTAAAACATAACAAAACTATATAAAATTGGTAGAACCTGCAAAAACTAGTTTATATGTACAGCGGGGAAAATGAGACTTTTCAAAGCTTTTATGCCACTTTTCTGGATCGGCCCCTATGGCTCCTGAAATGTGACAATGAAAAAATAGTATCCTAGAGGACCAACATGAACAGGGGTTAAAAATCCACTGGGTAGTATTAGAGAAAAAATGTCTTATCTTCATATGCAAATAAGGTGGACAGAACACCATGGGCGGAGCCATGCAGTACAGAGCACCCTGCTTCCCACTGTTGTTCTCACTAATTTAAAGTTGTCAATCAATGGCAGAGCTAGCTGGCAAATCTGAGGAAGGAAAGGTGCTGTGAGCCGCACAGTCTTTCCCACAGGGCTTTGAGCACCTCATCTGAACATAAAGAATATTTTCGTTAAAGTAATCAAGTGAATTTTTACACTAAAGTTATCTCTATTTTTAGTATAAGGTCCCGATAAAGGCCTGTGCTTAGTTACTGAGGTGGGTTTCAACTGCCAATTGACAGATTTCAAATGATGGACTAACTGCACAGAAGCACTCCCAACAAACATGTTATGCCCTAAAGCTTATAAAGTATGAGCGTAGTGTAGATGCATTAATATACTCTCGCATCGCCATCTTCCCCGGTTTCCAGCACTGCTCAGCTCCTCTTCTCACTGCTCAGCTCATCCTGCTCAGAGCAAGGCTACATAAACTTACATTGTAATAGCGACTTTTAGTTCACTCAAACTTCAGTGTGATCTGGAGCGGTACTGGAAATCTGGGAACACAGCGAATGGTAAGTGTTTTACTGCTCTTACACAACACTGCGCACATATTTAGAAAGGTTTAGGATAACATTTTTATTGAGAGTCCTTCTTTAAAGGGAGCCTCTTTTGTAAAATAATGATATTAACCTTTAAAGGACACAATTTTCCCCCTGCAGCATTCTGCTTCCAGTCATAGGGGTGACGCCGGCACGGTTTCAATCACCGCTCAGTGTATAGAGATCAGAGGCTGCACCCCCGGCACTAACTGACAGTCGGCTATATGCCAAGCAAGCTGTCAGTCAGTGCTGGGGGCTATGTTACAGTCACCGCTCACTAAGTACTGAATGGTAACTGAAACCGCACAGGCGCCACCTCTATGACAGGAAGCCAAACGCTGCAAGGGGGAGTTAAGTTCAGTTCCTCCTGGCAGTGGGGCTCTCGATGCCAGCGCCGCATGGTGTCATAACGTTATTAATATGCAGATTAACCCCATATCTGCAGGTTATTTTCACACACGCAGGTGGTGCACGTGGTTCGTGGACCCACTGTACCACGGAGCCGGGCTTACCTAGGAGGGGTATGACTAAGCGGCTACCTGGTGTTCACTGGAGCTCCTGATGGTGGAGTCAGACTTGATTGAGCTGCAGGTATCCTCTAGGTACCACTCCTAGGCAGTCCCAGGGGTCAGGTTCACCAACACGGATAAGGATTCAGAGTTGCTTGCAGGCAGGATTCGCTCTCTTTTCAGACTACTCAGTTTCTGGGTGCTCTGACAGAAGAGATACTGACACAGAGTCACAGACAGGGCTGGATTCGGGTACTGGAACAGGCTCCGACAGTAGAGACTCAGGAATGCTAACCAGGACTGACACACGTGCAGGTTCAAGTACTGACGGAACGGTTTCAGGGTTCAGATATCGCTGGTGCGGCTTCACAGGGTTTGGGTACCGCCGGTGCAGCTTCTTGGGGTTCAGGTACTGTCGGAGCGGCTTCTCAGGATTCAGGTACCGCTGGTGCGGCTTCAGACTACAGGGGCCGCCAGATGCGTTTTGTGTTCAGGCCCTGGAAACAAAAGGACCAGGGGTTCGGGATCAGGACCTGGCCACACAAAGACCAGAGGTTCAGGTTCAGGCCTTGCCACTCAAGGACCAGGGGTTCGAGCTAACACTCAACTACACGGGATGAGGGATATGGCAACATACAGTTGCACACACACTCTACTCAAGGAACTATAGGGGTTGCTCAGGCACCTCCCCAATAGAGAAGGTGTCTTTTATACTTAGATGCCTCACAGCTATTGGCTGGAGGCATTTACAATGTAAGAGCAGGGGAGTGCGCGTGTGAGCACCAGGTACGGCACCGGAAGCCAGCGCGCAGAAAGCAGGGAGATGCGCCAAAGATGAGGAGGTGACCACGCGGCAGCGGTGGTGAGTATGTCAGCGTCCCTGCATGAAGGGAGAAGGGGATCATGCAGGGGCGATAGCATTAGCGTTACAGTTAATGGCGTTATTATACATGACAGGTTGTCTTTAAGTCCTGTAAATTGGAGGCTTGATGGATAAGACCCAAGGATTACCCATCAGAACATTGCCCAGAGCATCACACTGCTTTCACCGGCTTGCATTTTTTCTATAATGCATCCTGGTGCCATCTTCTACCCAGATAAGCAAAGCCCTAAGCAGGTACCATAGTTTAATGCAGGTTTGCTAAACATCATCAGATTACTGATGGTTATATATTTTTTTACAGAAATAGAATGGTTGCAACCTTGTGATGTCCTATGCTCACCCCTCAAAAGGGTTAATTGAAAGATCGCAATATTTAAAAAATAAATAAATGAATAATATTTTTTCTTTGTCACAGAAGAAATAAGCTACATCGCTGTGTTATTGATTGGGTTATTGCAAATTATACTTTTTATAGAGCTTCTACTGATATATCTGTTACCTTTAATATACTTCAAGTTAATAAATTACTATTCAACTCTTTGGATGATACTAAGAAGGTCGGTTGACCTTCAAAGGTTAACCCCTTCAAAAAAATTTATGTAATGTTTCCATAAATAGGACATGATATATGCATCATCTATGTGACTACAATCTGTATATTTTTATGTAATTTTATAACCAAAAAATCAAGTTAAACGCACCTTTTCCTTCACAAAGTCCAGAGTTTGGTGTGTGTGCATTAGAGAGTAGGTCATTTTCACTCTGTCCACAAGAGGGCCATCCTAGAATAAGCGGAGAGAGAAATATCTTTTATCTCATAGCTCCTGAGTATGGATTTACCATTAGTTCTCCTGCACTTCTCAAGGTCTGTAATCTTAACTAATGATTGATATTCAGCATGAATTTTAATGCTTAACCAAAATGCTTGACTTCTATGAGAAGGTAGGTGCAAATCTGGATGTTGGTCATGCAGCTGATGAAATATATTAAGATTCTTGCAAAATAATTTCATACTGTACTATACAAGAGCCTCGAACTAAAACTTCAAAAGTATGGCCCTAGGTGGCAATATTTGCACATGGGTAAAGAATTTAAGGGAGAGACAAAAAGATTTATTGCAAAGATACATAGGTTTTGCTGAACATATAATAAACTAACACAAAGGAATAACTTAAAGAGTATTTTTTTTTTTTTATTATTATGGGCCTAAAAACTAACAGGCAGGTACAGTTAGTTCCAGAAATATGTGGACAGTGACACAAGTTTTGGCATTTTAGCTGTTTACCAAATCATATTCAAGATACAGTTACAGTGGTGAAAATAAGCATTTGATACACTGACGATTTTGCAAGTTTTCCCCACCAAGAGTGATGTTTCCCCCATCATGCTTTATGGTTGGGACGGTGTTCTTGGGGTTGTACTCATCCTTCTTCATTCTCCAAACACGGCGAGTGGAGTTGATACCAAAAAGTTATATTTTAGTCTCATCTGACCACATGACATTCTCCCATGCCGCCTCTGGATCATCAAGATGGTCACTGGGGAACTTCAAATGGGCCTGAACATGCGCTGGTGTGAGCAGGGGGACCTTGCGTGCCCTGCAGGATTTTAATCCATGACGGTGTAGTGTGTTACTATCGGTAATGTTTGAGACTGTGGACCCTGCTTTCTTCAGGTTCCTGACCAGATCCTCCCGTGTAGTGCTGGGCTGATTCCTGATCTTTCTCATAACCATCCGTACCCCACGGGGCAAGATCTTACATGTAGCCCCAGACCAAGGAAAACTGACAGTCATCTTGTGTTTCTTCCATTTTCTAATAATTGCACCAACAGTTGTTGCCATCTGACCAAGCTGCTTGCCTATTATCCTGTAGCCCATCCTAGCCTAGTGCAGGTCTACAATTTTCTCCCTGGTGTCCTGGAATCCAGTTTTGGGCTTGGGATCCAGTTTTGGGCTCCACATTTTAAAAAGGATATTCAGAAGTTAGTGTCAGTTCAAAGGCAGGCAACTAGATTATTACAAGGGATGGAAGGCTTCCCATATGATGAGAGGTTGAAAAAGTTGAGCTTGTTTAAGCTTAGAAAAACGACGCCTCAGAGGGGATCTCATTTACATGTATAAATATATGTGTGGTCCGTACAAAGAACTAGCACATGACTTATTCCTTCCAAGGACCATACTAAGGACCAGGGGGAACTCATTACGGGTGGAAGAAAGGCGATTCCGGCAGATAAACAGGAAAGGGTTCTTTACAGTCAGAGAAGTCGGACTGTGGAATGCCCAACCACAAGAGGTAGTAATGGCCGACACTATAACAGCTTTCAAAAAAGGGCTGGATGACTTCCTCGATATACATAATATTGTGGGTTACAGTTAAATTAGACAAAATGCTACAACTATAGTAGTACATCTAGTACGGTATTAGTAATTACATAACTAATATTATAATTAGGTTTGATCCAGGGTTCTTGGACTGGTCGCCTTTTCTCTGGGTCAAGAAGGAATTTTTCTGTGTGACACAAATTGGCTGAAGGTGTCCTGGGGTTTTTGCCTTCTTCTGGTTCAACAGATTTAGGCATAAGGATTTTAGTAATACCATTGTTAAAATCGCAAAAGTAATACAAAATATAAAACTAATTAAAATAATTTAATTAACGGGTACATTTTTAATTGTAATAGTGTAGCAATAATAAAAATGCTAATAATAATAATAATAATAATAATAATACATTTGTGAGGCCTAGTCCCAGTTAGTTAGTAAGTTAGTGTAGTGTTAGTGTAGGGAGTACAATTGGAGGACGAAGGTTGAACTTGATGGACCTAGGTCTTTATTCAATCTACGTTACTATGTTACTATATTGCTATGTCCTTAGACAGCTCTATGGTCTTGGCCATGGTGGAGAAGTTAGAGTATGAATATGTGGACAAGTGTCTTTTATACGGGTAACAAGTTTAAACAGGTGCAATTAATACAGGTAATGAGTGCAGAGTAGGAGGGATTCTTAAAGAAAAAGTAACAGGTCTGTGACAGACAGAATTCTTGCTGGTTAATAGGTGATCAAATACTTATTTCTTGCAATAAAATGCAATTGAATTATTTAAAAATCATACAATGTGATTTTCTGGGTTTTATTTTTAGATTCTGTCTCTCACAGTTGAAGTGTACCTACGATAAAAATTACAGACTTCTCCATTCTCTGTAGGTGGGAAAACTTGAAAAATCGGCAGTGCATCAAATACTTATCTTCCCCACTGTATATAATCAATATGGGCTTAAAGCACCACTCCAACGTTTGTTTGTTTTTTTGCACCGCTGGAGTGGTGCTTTAAATGTAAGTCCCTTGCCCCTTGTCATATACTCACCTTTCGCCAACTTCATCAATTTCCCTGCCGCCCCAGTTCATTTTCTGTGAAAAGTGACCTGCCTGTGCGCTCCAGTGTATGCTGGAGTGTGTCGGAGGTCACTTTTCAATACAAATCTATGAGAGCCTTGTTCTGGGACCTGTGATCTGGCGGTGTCCGTCATAAAAGCGCCGCCGGCCACAGTTTTGTGCACTTCTGAAAAGAAGGACACTGTTGAACAGAGGCCAGATGGAATCCAGAGTAACGATGCTACCTCATTATAGTGAATTGATCCCTGAGGGATTTCATCTGAATCACTTCACTCAGAGATTTAGATGGAAGCGCCGATATAAGTGCTCAGCGTAGAGCACAGGACAAATGCGATCTCAAATGTTATGTTAAATGTTCCCAATAAAAGCTTCAAATCCAATCACAAAAAAGGCAAGTCCCCACTCAGGTTCGTCATCTGTTAATAGGGGGCTTCCATGTTACTGGTAGCACAAAGGCTCTGTAAAAGCAATATGGCTCCTCACCCGATCTAAAAAGAAATCCAGTGAATTCGGTGCTCCAAAATAGAAGTGCACCCCTCCCTTCTGAGCCCCACAGTGTGCCTAAACCATATTTAGCATCCACATGTTTAGCATTTCTGTAGCTATGAGAGCCCGCCTAATTTACGGGTGCATGTCTCCAGAAGCATGAGCTGGGCATAACGTACTGGTCACTACAACGTACTGGTCACTACAACAGCTGCTGGTTTCTGGAAAACCCCCATGGTGTCAAAATCGTCACTACACTAGTAGATAAATTCACAAAGGGGTATCATTTCCAAAATGGGGTCACTTGAGTGGGATTCTGCTCTTCTAGCACATAGGAGCTCTGTATATGGAGTCCGCAAACTATTCTCAAAAATATGCGCTCTAGGAGGCAAAAAGTGCTCTCTCTCCCGAGTCTCGCCATATGGCTAAGCAGTACTGCACAGCCACATATGGGGTATTTCTATGTTCAGCCGAGATTGTGGGACAAATTTTGGTGTCATTTTTACCCATTTCCCAGTGTGAAAATGTAAAATCTGCGGCTAAAACAAAATTTTGGTGGTAAAAATGTAATTATTTTTTCTTCACTGCCCAATGATATAAAATGCTGTGACATACCTCTGCTGTAAATATGATCACTGCACCCTTATATGAATTCATTGAGAGGTGTAGTTTGTAAAATGGGGTCACTCATGGAAGGTTCGGCTGATCTGGCACCTCTGGCTCTAACAATGTGACATGGCACCTTCAAACCAGTCCAGCAAAATCTGAACTCCAATATGGCGCTTCTTCCCTTCTGAGCTGTGCACTATGCCTCAAAAGTAGTTTTTCACCACATATTGGGTATCTGTGTACTCAGGAGAAATTGCACAAGAAATTTTGGGGTCAATTTTCTCCTGTTACCCTTGTGAAAATGCACAATTTGGGGCAAAAATTTTTTTTTTGTGGGAAAAATGTGATTTTTTTTATATTCACAGCTCAACGTTATAAACTTCTGCGAAGAACCTGGGAGTTCAAGGTGCTCATTACACATCTATACAAGTTCCCTGAGGGGTCTAGTTTCCAGAAAGGTGTCATTTGTGGTGGTTTCCAATGTTTAAGCACTTCAGGGGCTTTCCAAAAGCAACATGGTGTCCGCTAATTATGCCAGCAAATTTTACATTCAAAAATTCAAATGGCGCTAATTTCCTTCCGAGCCCTGCCATGCGCCCAAACAGTGGTTTTCCCCCTCATATTGGATATCGGTGTGCTCAGGAGAAATTGCACAACAAATTTTAGGGTCCATTTTCTAATGTTACCCTTGTAAAAGTAAAAACAATAGGGTCTAAACTAAAATTTTTGTGAAAAAAAGTTGAATGTTTATTTTTTCCTTCCACATTCCATTAATTTCTGTGAAGCACCTCAAAGGTTAATAAACTTATTTAATGTGGTTTTGAGCACCTTGAGAGGTGCAGTTTTTAGAATTCTATCACTTTAGGGTATTTTCTGTTATGTACACCCCTCAAAGTCACTTCAAATGTGATGTGGTCCCTAAAAAAATGGTTTTGTAAATGTTGTTGTAAAAATGAGAAATCGATGGTCAACTTTTAACCCTTATACCTTCCTAACAAAAAAAATTATGTTTCCAAAATTGTGCTGATGTACAGTAGACATGTGATAAATGCTATTTATTAACTATTTTGTGTGACATATCTCTCTGATTTAAGGGCATAAAAATTAAAAGTTTGAAAATTGCAAAATTTTCACCAAATTTCTGATTTTTTTTCACAAATAAACATAAGTCATGTCAAAGAAATTTTACCACTGTCATGAAGTACATTATGTCACAAAAAAATCTCAGAATCACCGGGATCCGTTGAAGCGTTCCAGAGTAATTACCTCATAAAGTGACACTGGTCAGCATTAAAAAAATTGGCCTGGTCATGAAGGTGAAAACAAGCTTCGGGGTGAAAGGGTTAAATTTGTAGACTTTTGGCATACGGGAGATATATTTAATAAATGATAGGTCAAGGTTTAGTTAGTTAGACAGCATGAAAATAAGTAAGTTTGCAATTGACTTGCTATTTCTATCAGCTTTCATTCTCCTAAAATGAGAACTTTTATATTACATCTATATATATAATCGTCTAATTCTGTCTGTTTGTCTGTAACGGAAATCCCGCGTCGCTGATTGGTCGCGCTAGCCGCTCCATTCATTGTATATGGGATTGGTGGAAAAAGCCCAGCACTGTATGTGGCTATATCCAATAGTCTAATAAACAGTGCATGGAATGAAGGCATGCACAGCCATCGCTCCATATAGATTCAGGATCAGTGGAGAGAGCCGAATGCTGGATAGGTGTTAGCATTTAATGGGGTTTTCCCCAATAACAAAGTAAAATTTAATCAATATATCTTGGAATAAAAATAGGTTCCACAATTGGATTTGTTAAAAAAAAAATGTTCCTGTGTTCTGTGAATTTTATAAATGTGCCCCTGCTATGTACTGTGTAATGGCTGTGTCTGACCGTGCAGGACCATGGTCTGATCATACCACAGCTCCTGGGCAGGGGAGGACGCAAAAGATTATACAGACATTACAGCAGGGGATCATAGCTGATTCTTTCTGTGAGGCAAAACATTTCCTTGCCTGTTTTTAAGCAATGTTTTACCTCACAGAAAGAATCAGCTGCGATCCCATGCTGTCATGTCTGTACATTCTTTTGCTTCCTTCCCTACCCAGAAGATGTGGTATGATCAGACCATGTTCTTCGGTATTGCCCTTGTTAGGGCAGGAGCATATACATGGGGCATGACAGTGCAGATAGGTGTGACAACTGAAATTGTCTGCCTGTGAAACTCCATTGAATTTAACATCCCTACAGCTCAAGTGGATGAGATCTACACTTTTTTCTTCTTTATATGCACTATGGCACCTTGAATTTGACCTTGTCCTACATTCACATGGTACCAACTAGCAATTGTTATTGACAATTGTAGTACAGATGTAGGCACGATGTTGTGGGTCAGTATTTATATTTTGTCTTGCCTGGGTTAATCCTAATTTTATGATTACTATTAAAAGTTATATTTTAAGAAATCTTTCTATGCTGTCTACATTACATACCCTGAGAGATTAGATCCCGTATAAACTAACAGGTATTCGAGCTAATAAAACTAGGTTAATTCAAAACATAAAAATCTGAACATGCAGATATATTTGTGTTGTTTTATACTCACTTTGTAATTCCTGTACTGATAGTTTTCAGGCTCTGGTCGGTAAGTCAAAGATGGATCCTAGAGAGAAAATATTTTCTTGCATTATGTTGTGTACAAAATTATGCCAAAATTTATGTAAAAATATCAGCCTATTATAAAATGTTTGGCTTTTGTGAACTAGTAATATGAAATGTAGCCTAAGGCTGTGTTCACATTTGCATTGGACACTTTGTCAGATTTATCAGAATTCCACAATGGAATTTTCTCCACCACTAGAGTTTTTTTTTTCTATAAAAGATGTTCTAAGCAGATGTTATAGATATTGTTCTGAAATCCCAGTGAGAAATGTTGGCCGGTGTGCAAATATAATACTCATTATAGATTAGATTTAGTGATTATTTTCTTCTGCTGCTCACTATCTCAAATATCTTTAAATTCTATAAGAATATCAGCACGATACAGAGAAAAAGCTAATGGGCATTAATTGCATAACAAAGAATGTGTAAAGGTTTATGACATGAGTCTATGTATTTGACTAAATATAATATTAAGACTGGCAGTCCTATTGATGTTACTGACGACATGTAATACCAGCTTCATCCACCTATAACTGTAGCATATAACCACTTGGCAACATCCTGCTGTATAGCGTGGGTTCAGCAGTTGATCTCACTGCATACACTGCGAAATCCGACTGTTTGGCACAGACAGCATCCGAGTGTAGCTGCTGCAATTTTAGCTGTTCATTGTCTTAGTTGCTGCTGTCAAGCATTTAAAGTGGTTATTCACTACTTTTTGATTGATGACCTATCAAAGTCTGATTGGCCGGGGTCCGACACCCGGCACCTCGGCCGACCAGCTGTTATCAGTGTCGGGGGCCGCCTGCTGGAAGTACTCACTTGTGGAGCTGGCCGCTGGTAGTGGCGGAGGCTTGGTACCACACATCTACCTCCTATTCAAATCAATAGGAGCCAATGTATAGTACCCTGTGGCGGCCAATAGCAGAAGACGCACAGATCCACATGTGAGTACCCCCGACCGGCGGCGGCGACACCAATTGGCGGGGGTGCCGGGTGCCAGACCCCGACCAATCAGGGATAGGTCATCAATGTAAAAGTAGTGGACAACCTCTTTAAGTTGTTGGATGCAGGGAATTCACCCCGTCATCAGGGTGCTGATGGTAGTTGAGGACCTGCTGAATGCACCCATATCTGTGGCTGAGATTCCTGGATTATCAGTAATTTTAGAATAGACTACAATACTATAGTACTGCAGTGCCGTGTAGAGGTTCAAGTCCCTAGGGAGACTAATAAAAAAAAGTGTAAAAATTATAAAAATTAAAACAAAAATATAAAAGTTAAAAAAAACAACTTTTACAGAAATATGAAAAAAAAAATTAACAAATTTGGTATTGTTGCGTCCATGTTTGAAATAATAAAATATTATAATATTTATCCCATCAACTGAACACTAAAAAGAAAAAAAAAATTGAAACAAAATTAGCAGATTTGGTATCGCTGTGTCAGTAACAGTTTGACTTAATAAGATAATATAATAGTTATCTCACAAGCCGAACACTAAAAAGAAAAAAAAATGTAAATTGCATATCAGAAAGTCGTATGTACCCCAAAATGACACCAATAAAAACCATAACTCGGTGTGCAAAAAAACAAGCCCTCATACAATTCTATCAAACAAAAAAAAAAAAGTTACGGTTCTCAGAATATTGAGATACAAAACAATTAGTTAACGTCAACAAACAATAAAGTAGTCAAAGACAAAGAGCTTTTTCATGTGTTTTTTCTTTATTTTTTTTAAGCCGCACTTTGTTTGACAATTATTCATCGGTCCACTAGGTGTGTATGGCTGAACTATATGCTCTGCTGAATTTATTCACATGGAAATTATCAAAACACTTACAATGTCCAAGGTTCTGATAACACTGACCCTGTCTTTATAGGGAACCTGTCATGTTGAGCATGTAGTCCGATCTGCAGATGCATGGTGCAGAGCAGAAGAAACTGAACGCATTGATAGATTTGAGGGAAAAAGATTCTAAACTGAACAGTCAAGAGGGCGATCCTAATCAATGACTGACAGCTATTTGCTCACTTCTACAGAGATAACTGTCAGTCACTGAGTAGAACCATCCCTTTGACTGATAAACCCAAAATAAGCAGGCATTTCAATAAAAAAAAAATACAAACTATATTAAATAATTTCCAGTGAACCTTCATATTAATTTGTTCAGCTTCCCCCACCCTATAACACACTTTTCACAGATGGCACAGTATTTCAGAACTGAAAGGTTCCCATTAATTCAGTTTACATGATCACAAGTATGTGGAGGAGCTGGTATTTTTGTTCTAATAATTATAGCAGCAACATATTCCAGAAGACCTGACATAGAATAAATTCACGTAAACATGGTAGACTCTGTTCACATCATAGTTTTTCAATTACGTTGTTCTGACCTGTCATTGGAGAAGAACAATTAAATTACTGGCAGTGCACACATTCTGGACACCATCAGCACCCAACGAACCCCTTTCATTACAACAGGATCTGTTGGATTTCTGTCATGGTGCCTGGAATTGCACCAGATAAAATAGTGTAGCCTTCAATGGAGGTGTCAGCAGAGCATTTAAAGGAACTGCATGACAAACCAATTATGTGAAAGTTAAATATATATATATGTATATATTGGTGGAATGAGCACTGGAGAAAACGTACAGACTTCATGTAGATTGTGCCATAGTAGCTCTGACCAAAGTGCTGAAAACTCGGCATTGCTAAGACGAAAAAAAAGTCAGAACTGCAAAAGGGCAGGATAAATAGAACTCAACTCATAAACAGTCAGTGGTGAAGGAAAAGGACTTTACCCAACTGTCTCCATTGCTAGCATAAAACATAACTCAATGTTTGACCTTACATGCACATTATTTTATTTATTTTTATACAAGTACTATCAAATCTATTGTATAGTCTTCATTTTTAGCCTTACTCACCAGCTGTAATACCCTCATCCTTTGGGTTACAAGTAAGGGAAATCAAGCCCAGCAGAAGACACATGTGCAGAGAGAAAGAACATGAGAGAATTCCCCTAATTTATTTATATGATTATGTAAGAGTGACAATGACCAAGCAATAAGTGACCCTTTAACTAGAGAGAAGGGCAGAGGAAGAGGTGTTTCTGCTGAGTCTTCCAGGCCGGCCTGGATCAGTGATTTTTAGTATAACCCTTTCAGATCATTATGAATAAACCCATATCAAGAGTGATCATTTTATAGCATTTCCTGAAAAATGATTGGGAATTGCAATTTATTGGACATTTTCCCACCAAATACTTCTGAATCCTCTATATCAAGTTTTCCTATCTAGCTCATTGTTTTATTTGCAGTGGTTTTCCCATATCTATTTTATGAAAAATGTATTTTATAGATACAAAAGAGACATTTTTTTTAGTTGCAGGATGAGGAATAGTCATGATAAATCAACAAATTTTAGCAAAGATTTAAAGCCATGCATCCAGGTCTCCAGGGGCAAGCGATCCCAGTGGCAGAGGATGTGACTACCCAATGTAAGTCTATGGGAAACTCAAGCATTTTTCAGGCGGCTCCCCCCGGCGGTCTGTAGAGGGCCTAAAAATTGCCCAAATCATGGGAACAGTGCTCAAGTGACATGGGAACAGCATGAGGAAGACCCCTGGAAGCATCTCTGACTCCCAGATCACTGCTGTCAACAACGTTGTCAGAGTATTACGCCACTTTTACGGACTCACAATAAAACATACAAAAACGAAACCAAAATGGATTTTCCTGGGAAATATGTTAAGGAACATCCTTTCCAGGGTAATGACTTGTATATAAGGCAAAATAAATAACCAAAAACAAAAATACTCCTCCACACCTTGGGCTATGTTCACACGTAGCGTTTTTAATGCATTTTTGCACTTTTGCATTGCTTACAACCAAGACAAATGCATTCACCAGGAAATGTCATTTTAACATTTTACAACCTTATCTGGCCATGTGGTGTGTGACACATAATCAGACACATGCATACAGTACTGAAAAGACATGGGAACAGCATGAGGAAGACCTCTGGAAGCATCTCTGACTCCCAGGTCACTGCCTAAAAGTGTGCCCATCATAAGTGATCCTTGGCGCATGCGAAGATGCCTCCCGCCATGCACTTGTCATTGCAGACTTGCAACAATCACCGTCCACGTCCTTGTCCCAGTGCAGCGCTCAGTTGTCCCTACCCCATTCCTTGAAATGCAAGCGCAAGTATGCAGCCAGCCACGCACCAACCCACAGGCTGCAATACTATGCTGCCAAATTTTTGACAGCTGCTTGCACTTGAAATGTTGCCTTTTAGGCTCGTGGAGGCGGAAGCTGTCCACAATCTAATGGCGGCGACTGGGTATCCATACTCGCTCCCCAGCCGCAACTATTTGTCCCGGTGTCGTCTCCGCCTTCCACAAGCACGGGCCCCACAACATTACCCGTGCCCTCCCCAGTGCACTTACTGGGAAGGACCGCCTAACCACAAACAAGTGGACAGGTGAATGTGGCCAGGAACAGTACGGAGCCAGTCCACAGCTTTTTTTGCTGAGTTGTATTTCACCACAGCCATATTCTTTAGCTTGGTGAAAGGACTTGGGAAACCATATCTACCCAACTGTCATTTCTCACAAGAAGTCCTCTAAAGCAGCTTTCACTTGAAATGTGGCCTTTTAGGCTCATGGAGGTGGAAGCTTTTCATAACCTCATGCCGGCGGCCAGGAGTCCATACTCAGTCCCCAGCTGCCACTGTTTCTCCCGGTATCGTCTCCACCTTCCACAAGCCCTGGTCCCACAACATTACCCGTGCCCTCCCCAGTGCACTTAATGGGAAGGACCGCCTAACCACAAACACGTGGACAGGTGAATGTGGCCAGGGACTGTGCGGAGCTAGTCCACAGCTTTTTTTGCTGAGAGTTGTATTTCACCACAGATATGTTCTTTAGCTTGGTGAAAGGACTGGCATAGAGGGAAACTGAATCTACGCTGGGTGTCATTTCTCCCAGGAAGTCCTCTAAAGCAGCTTGTTGCAGAAGCAATGGCAGCCTGTCCAACATCAACTCACACTTCTCGGTGGTGCTTTGACACACAAACATCTTTCTTTGCGCATTTAATTTCATGACTACAGAGTTGGGCAATGGCCTGATCTGCAATCCGGTTTGAGAAATAACATGCATAAGCACGTCCGATCCACATTAAAAAAACAGCCATAGAGTGTCTGGGAACCTTCCCCCACACTTTTCTTAGCCAGGGCTGCTTCTTTGCAGGGTTGGACAGACCCACCAGAAAACCAGAGACTCCTCCGGTGGGCCCTGGCTTCTCTTGTGGTCATTTTGGAGATGGAGGAGGAGGTGCAGGAGCTGAACAATGTGATTACATTGAGGTTACATTGGCGACTCTGTTTTTATACTAAAGAAAGATCCTACTGTTATTTTTTAAGGCAAATACATTCACTGGGAAATGTCATTTTAACATTTTACAACCTTATCTGGCAATGTGGTGTGTGACACATCAGACACATCCTGTTTCATTGATGATGGAGGGACTCTGAAAGACACATAGAGCAGGGCCACAGTAATGAGTACGACATGTTCCCATTAGAAAGGAGAGAGTCTGCTATACAGTTATAGGGTATGCAGTGAGTCCAACGGCTGACCAAATTTAGGAAAAACCCCACTAAGAATTTAAAGAGACATAGAGCAGGGCCACAGTAACGACAAATTCCCATTAGAAAGGAGAGAGTCTCCCATAGTGTTGGTCTATGCAGTGAATGCAAGGGCTGCCAAAAATTTGGAGGCACTTCAATGCCCCTTGGAAGAGACATGGAGGTCAGAGGGCCTCCTCAAAACAATGTTCCCATTATTAGGAAGTGGGTCTCCCATAGTGTTGGCCTATGCAGTGAATGCAAGGGTTGCCAAAAATTTGGAGGCACTCCAATGCCCCTTGGAAGAGACATGGAGGAGGGCCTGATAAAAAAATGTTTCCATTAGAAAGGAGCGGACCTCCTATACTTGTAATGCCCATGCACTAAGTGTATGGGCTGACAAACATTTACCCCTGGGGGGTATACATGAACATACTGTATAAAAAATTTTTTTTACGGGCATCATAAATACCCTTTAAAAAAATTATGTGGGTGTTGCATCACGGACCACGGTCACCCTGGTGATATGGTGGTGGAGGATGAGGAGAAGGAGGAGGACAAGAGCAAATAGCCAAAATCAGGAACCATGTCTGGGTGTGAAAAGGTGCATGGGAATACACCTCCCAAGAAAAGACACTGGATTTGAGTTTATGTTACGCTGCTATCATTCGGTGGTGTTAAGAAGTCTGGCCCAATCCAGCCCTTGTTCATTTTTATAAGAGTCAGCCTGTCAGCATATTCAGTTGACAGGAGGATGCCCTTATTAGTTATAATTCCACCAGCGGCACTAAAAACCCGCTCTGATAAAACGCTAGCGGCAGGGCAGGCTAGGACCCCCAAGGCATAGAGAGCCAGTTCATTCCATGTATCCAGCTTGGATACCCAATAATTATAAGGCACAGAGGAATCACGGAGGACGTTGGTACGGTCGGCAAGGTACTCCTCAGCATCTTCCCAAACTTTGCACTCCTTGTGAGAGTACCCCGCGCCTCAGGGCCTGTGCGATGGGAGGGGCTAAGAAAACTCTCCCAGAACTTTGACAGTGTTCCCCTGCCTCTGCTGGATTGAAGTTGTGTCTCTCTCGCCTGTACTCCTTGGTTGTCCAACAAAGTGTGCCCTCTGCCGCCAGCGTTTTCAGATGGGAATTTTTTTAATAGTTCCGCAACAATGGCCTTCTGGTACAGCCCCATTTTTGTAGACCTGTCCGCCTCAGGAATAAGAGATATAAAGTTCTCCTTCTAGCGTGGGTCTAGAAGTGTCATCAACCAGTAATGACTGTCACCCAAAATTTTGAGAACGCGAGGGTCATGGGAAAGGCAGCGTAACATAAACTCAGCCATGCGTGCCAGACTACTAACAGGCAAGACTTCCGTGTCCTCACCAAGAGGATGACTGACCATGCTCTCCTCCTCCTCCTCCTTCTCCTCTCTGTCCTCTGGCCATCCACGCTGAACAGATGGTATGACAGCTGTGCAAGTAGTACCGTCTGTAGCGCATGAAACTAGCTCCTGTCCTTCCTCCTGCTCCTCCTCTTCCTCATTGTCACGTTGGGATGAGATGTGGCTGGGCTGTGTGTAATCACCCTGTTTGGTTCCTTGCTCCATCTCATCATGCTCCGCCTGCAATGCATCCTCTTTGATTGTGAGCAGAGAGTGTTTCAGAAGACAGAGAAGCAGGATGGTGACGCTAATTATGGCATCATGGCCGGAGTCCTCAAAGTTTTGGAGGATGAAACATATGTCTGACATCCATGTCCATTCCTGAGGTCTTATGTGTGGAGTCTGAACTGAATACCGACGGCCTTGTTGATGCTGGTACTCAACAACTGCCCTCTTCTGCTCACAAATCCTTCCCAACTGCCCTCTTCTGCTTACAAATCCTTCATGCACATGTGCCAGGCATGGTACGTGTGTGAACTCGCCTCGCCTCAGAGCCGCCACCAGGTTCCCGCCATTGTCACACATGACCATGCCTGGCTGTAGGTTCAGCAGTGTGAGCCACAGATCTGCCTACTCTTTCAGAGCTGTCCACAACTCTTCAGCATTGTGTGGTTTGTCACCTAAGCATATTAGCTTCCGCACAGCCTGTTGCCATTTGGCCGATGCAGTGCTGCAGTGCTTCCAGCTTGTGACTGATGTGGTCATTTCGTAGATGGAGGCTGAAGAGAAGGAGGGGTCTGAGGAGGATGAGGTGCAGGAGCTGTAGACTGTGGGGGCAACACTGATTGACCTAGTGCCCGCAATCCTTGGCGTCGGGAGGACGTGTTCCGTCCCAAGGTCCGACTGGGTCCCGGCTTCCACTATGTTAACCCAGTGTACCGTCAGCGAGATGTACCGTCCCTGCCCACAAGCTCTTGTCCACGTGTCCGTGGTTAGGTGGACTTTCCCAGTATCTGCGTTGTTGAGGGCACGGCTAATGTTTTGGGACACGTGCTTGTGTAATGCGGGGACGGCACACCGGGAGAAATAGTGGCGGCTGGGGACCGAGTACCGAGGGATGGCCGCCGCCTTCAGGTTGCAGAATGCTTCCATCTCCACGAGCCTAAAAGGCAACATTTCGAGCACAAGCAGTCGTGAAATGTGAGAATTTAGTAGTGTGGCCTGTGGGGCATTGGCTGCATATTTGCGCTTGCGTTCCAACGACTGGGGAATGGACAACTGAAGGCTGCGTTGGGACAAGGACATGGACATGCTTCCTGATGCTGCTACTTGAGAGTGCGCAACGACAGGTGCAGGGCAGGAGGCAGCTTCGCATGCACCATGGACAGGGGATTGGCTTGCATGCACAACAGCGGAAGAAGCAATTGTGCCACCTGCAGACACTGTTTCTGAACCCTGGGGTTCGGCCCACAATATCGGGTGCTTTGCTGCCATGTGCCTGATCATGCTGGTGGTGGTCAGGCTGGTCATTTTGCCACCTCTGCTCATGCTGGCCTGGCAGGTGGTGCAAATGGCCTTTTTGGGGTTATTGGCAGAGTCTTTAAAAAACAACCAGACTCGGGAAGACCTAACAGTTGTACTGGCAACTTCCTTCGTGTTGGTGTTACGGGGAATGGTAGCTTGCCTTCTGTCTGCGGTCACCACACTGCTTCTTCCTGCCTGTTGGGGTGCTCTGCCTCCCTCCCCCTGTGTGCTGCTGTTCTCGCTCTGTATGTCCTCCTGCCAGGTTGGGTCAGTTACTATATCATCCACCACCTTGTCTTCCACTCCCGCACCCTGGTCCTCCTCCTGACTTTCTGGCAATTGTGTCTCATCATTGTCCACCTCTTGTGACACTTTCCCAATGTCGCTTTCGTGTGACTGTGGCTGCTCAAATATTTGGGCATGGCTACACGCTATCTCCTCTTGCCCCGCTTCAGGTGGACCGGGCGAGAGGCCCGAATCTATAAACGGAAAAGTGAACCGCTCTTCAGAGTGTCCAAGTGTGGGATCAGTTGTCTCCGGGCACTCGGCATGGTGGGGGGAAGGAGGATCAGGGTGAGGAACATGCAGTCCAGACTCACGACTACTGAGACTTGACCATGTGGAAGACAGGGTGGTGGTGGTGGTGGCTAAGTGACTGGAAGCCTTATCCGCTATCCAACCAACAACCTTTTGACACTGCTCTGGGTTCAATAGTGGTGTGCTGTGGTCCCCTAGGAATTGGGACAGGAAGGTCGGGCGAGAAGATGTGGGTGTTTGTTGTGGCACAATTTCAGCTTGGCCACGGCCTTGTCCTCGGCCTCTGCATGCACCTTAACCATCATGTCAAGTTCCCCGTTCCTTGCCACGTGCCTTGCCCATTTTAAATGGAGGACAGTATCTTTGGAGTTTGGAGAGAACTTATATGTGATCCGTGTGACGGAGAAAACAGAGTTTTAAATACCTGGCTTGTAGGTAACTAGTTTGAACAGCAAACTGGTGTGAATTACTTCACTGACACACTGAAAGAAATTTTTAATGGAGGTCATAAATGGCAGTATTTTCTGACAACGTATATGTGATCCGTATGACGGAGAAAACAGAGTTTTGAATACCTGGCCTGTAGGTAACTAGTTTGAACTGCAAACTGGTGTGAATTGCTTCACTGACACACTGAAAGAAATTTTTAATGGAGGCAAGAAATGGCAGTATTTTCTGACAACTTATATGTGATCCGTGTGATGGAGAAAACAGAGTTTTAAATACCTGGCCTGTAGGTAACTAGTTTGAACAGCAAACCAGTGTCAAAAACTTCGCTGACACAGTGAAAAAAATTGAAATGGAGGCCACAAATGGCAATATTTTCTGAAAACGTATATGTGATCTGTGTGACGGAGAAAACACAGTTTTAAATAGCTGGATTTCTAGTGCTGTAATATTTCTTGTGCTATATGCACTCCAGTCTGCTATATACCCTGCCTGCCTATATACCCTGCCTGATATCTCTGCAGATGGATTAGTTAGTCCTCAAAAGGACTGTTTGTTAAGATGGATATGTGTAATGTACGGTTTTTCTCCCTACACTACCTAATACACAAGCAAATCTCTCCTTGATGAAGCAGCACCTCTCCCTACTCTGCCTGATTCCGGGGTGTCTGTGACGAGCATGGTGGTGCCAGGTCTGATATAGACCTGATGACGCTGTGCGGCCATCCAATCACTGTAATGCCACAACCACCATGGCTGTGGCATTACAATGAGTGAAAGGCAATCCCTGCATGTTGATTGGCGCTCTAAAGAGCGCCAAACATGCAGGGAGGGGACCCGAGCTCTCGCCGAGCAACCCCGGAAATACTCGGTGGGCGCCGAGCATCTCGAGCAGTAGTGAGCATGCTCGCTCATCACTAGTGGCAGGTGCTCCCTCAATAGTCAGCGTTAATCTCAGCTGAGTCGGCATTTTCAGGATGAAGATCCAGGTGAAATAAATGGCGGAGCAGAGAGCCACGGGTGTAGTTTATTTAAATATTATCAGTTTAAAACAGTTTATAACATTTTGGTTTGATCACCCAGACAGTTTGCAAGAGAGAAAATGTAAAAGGTAGAAAATGTGATAAGGCAAGCTGTCCCGGGTGTATCAGGTGTGACAGCCAGTCATCCTGAATCCAGCTGCAGCAGGTCATTGCCCTAGGCTCTGCATGCACCTTCTTGATCTTTTCATTTCTGTAGTGTAGTGATATCCTTCTCCCTCTAGGACCAAGCATTGACCTCCACCATCTGCTGCTAATTGACACACCCTTGCTGGATGTTTAAATACCTTCAGTCTCTCCAGATAGCACTATTTTCCTCTGTCCAGGCCTGAAGTACTAGTTGTCGGCTAGTGTCTTCATGGAGTTCTCTTGGAGGATATTTGGCGTGATCTCTCTGGTGTCTTCTCAAGCTAAGTGTATTACTTTGTCTGTTTACCTGTTTGTCTTCAGTTGCAGTGGGGGGCTGGACTAGTACTCACCCCGTCCCCTCCCTATCTAGGGTCTATTGCTAGGGGCAGTCAGGGATTAGGTTTCCTACTCAGCGATACGTGCGGAACCTATTTAGGGATGTTAGGGGAGTCAGGGTGTTGTCAGATCTGCCTAGGGGTCTCCACTCCCCCTTTCCCTAGTGTTTGGGCTTCCTCCCCCTCTTCCTGTCGTTGTGCACTTAGTCTTTCCCTCACCTTGCTTGACACATACATTGTAGTGAAATTACATGCCTTTTAGAGGCCTGGAGCACCAGAGGACATAGCAATCCCTCTCAGGTGACACACTGATGTCACTGCATTGCCACATCAGTGCAGGACAAAAGAGTGAAAGAAGAAATCAAAGGAGTATTACCAGAATTGAGAGTTATGTGGAGACTGGCAGAAATATCCAAACACTGTACTTTGCTGTCTTCGGCAGTCTAATTGACAATGAATAAAGTGAAGGTCAATTATGCACACTTCCACTTCATTCAAGATGGGGTGATCAGTGAGTTATCTCCTGTGCATTAAAATATCAATCTGGGAACACCTTAAGGTTTTGGTTTTTAAATGTTTTTAGTGCAAACGGGTATTGGTACTAACTATTAGTGTGAATAAAACTTTGTGGGAGCACTATTACCAACATATTATACTATGCGGAGGCCCAAAAGGGGGGCACTACTACTAAATGGGGTCCACAAAGGATGAAATTACCACTGTAAGGTGCTATGAAAGGTGAACACTACCAATGTGTTACGCTCACGCCCGGACTGACTGGCGTGAGCGTGGTTAGTGGTCCCACTGGGCCACGAACCGAGGAGTGCCTGGAGGGGCGTGACTAGGGGCCTCGCCAGATCTGACCACGAACACACGGTGGCTTAATCGACTCCGTGGTCTGAGGAGGGACGTGGAAGGTGGCACAGGTGCTACTCCAGGTCAGACCCCGGTCACAGCTGTTGACCAGGGGAATGCGGGAACGGGCAGGCACGGCTGGTATGCAGACAGGTGGGTACTGGCATGCACGGCTGGTATGCAGACAGGTAGGTACTGGCTGGCACAGCTGGTATGCAGACAGTCGGGTTCTGGCTGGCACAGCTGGTATGCAGACAGGAAAGGACTGGCAGGTATGCAGACAGGCGGGTACTGGCAGATAGGAAAGCAGGCTGGATAGGGACCAGTACAGACTGGGATACAGGAACAAACCGCAGGTGCGGAGGACAAGTAGAGCAGAGCGAAACCGCAGGAATGGAGGACAAGCAGAGCAGAGCGAAACCGCAGGTGCAGAGGACAAGCAGAGCAGAGCGAAACCGCAGGTGCGGAGGAGAAGCAGAGCGAAAACCGCAGGTGCGGAGGACAAGCAGAGCAGAGTGAAAACCGCAGGTGCGGAGGACAAGCAGAGCAGAGCGAAACCGCAGGTGCGGAGGACAAGCAGAGTAGAGCGAAACCGCAGGAGTGGAGGACAAGCAGAGCAGAGCAAAACCGCAGGTGCAGAGGAGAAGCAGAGCAGAGCAAAAACCGCAGGTGCGGAGGACAAGCAGAGCAGAGTGAAAACCGCAGGTGCGGAGGACAAGCAGAGCAGAGCGAAACCGCAGGTGCGGAGGACAAGCAAGGCAGAACAAAGCAGAGCGAAACCGCAGGTGCGGAGGATAAGCGAGGCAGAGCGAAATCACAGGTGCGGAAGACAAGCGAGGCAGAACAGAGCAGAGCAAAACCGCAAGTGCAGAGGAACAAGCAGAGCAGAACAGAGCAGAGCGAAACCGCAGAGCAGAAGGTGCAGGCAGACAGGACAGGGCACTGTTCACATGGAACAGACTGGGAAACACAGGAAGATAGTTAGAACACAGGAGGTAGATACGGAGGCAGGGAAACGGGACAAGCAGAACCAGATACACACAAGGTACAAGGAGTTGAAGTTAGGTGCAGGTTCAGACACTGCAGGAAAAGGAAAGGTACAGACATAGAGACAAACAGGTAAGGGGCTAGGACACAGTTCAGACAGGAACTGAACCAGGAACAAGATACAGGAATGAGCCTGGGAACTCAGCCCCCATGGTGGCAGAAACAGACAAGAAGTCACAGATACAGGTAACGGGCCTGGGTATACTGCCCCCAGGGTGGTGGAAACAGACAAGATACAGAACAGGACCTAGCAACTCAGTTGCACAGAACACACTGAAGGAAAGTGTTGCTCAGGCACCTCCTACTGGGTGGAGGGGGTTTAAGTATCCAGTGACTCACAGCAATAGGCTGGGGACGCATTAGGAGTGCGCACACTGTAACTTTAAGAATCAGGCATTAACCGCGCCGCCCCCCTAAGCAATCAGACAAGAGACATGCACACAGCAAGTACTGGAGCAAAGAGTGCAGCCTGGACTGATAGGTAAGTTGGCGGTCTTGCATGGTGGGAGATGGTAAGCCATGCCAGCATGCAACCAGGGATGTTACACAATGTAACTGTTGGTATATGCAACAGTTGTGGACTTCTTTGTTTGTGTGAAGGAGGACTTTATGCTGATCTGACAATAGATGGCGATTTTGTGTAAAGTTTCCTTGTTTACTGTATTGTAAAAGAAAAAAGTCTCTCTTGTACTTTGTTTTGTTCTTACTTCCTGGTGCAGTACTGTGTGACTATGCATTTTTTTCCTTTACCTCATGTTCTGAGAAGTAAAAGCTTGTTATCCCATGTAATCTGCTCTGTGTAGTTTTCTACTGCAACTGTGGGTATCCAGAAGCTGTGCAACAGGTTATGGGCCCAGGCACCGAGGACCCCAGACACCCAGGACACCGGAATTCTCAGCAAGACCCTGGTGAATTCTTCAGTACAATTCTCTCCAAACAAGTAAGACAAATTAAAGATGACAAGTAGCACAGAGCTAAAACTCAGAGTAGCTAAGCTGAATAATGAGAATTATCAGTTATGGAAGCTCAAAGTAGAAATGTTATTGTCTAAAGATGATTTATGGGAAGTAATCACTACAGATAGACCAGATGAGGATAATCAGACATGGGATAAGAAAAATAGACAAGCAAGAGGTACCACCAGCCTATTAGTAGATGATACGCAAGTAATCCACATAAGGAATGAGGATGCCACAAAGGGAATGTGGGAAGCACTAAGAAAGCTACATGAAAGACCCAGCTTAAATCACAAGTTATTTCTGCTAAGAAAGCTTTACAGTATGAGACTAAGTGCAGACCATGAAATTAAGAAGCATATATTCTCTATTATGGAAGTGATATCACAGCTGAGATCAATTGGTGAAGATATTAAGGAAAGCCATGTAGCAGCAATATTATTGTGCAGTTAACCGGATTCATATACTGCTTTGAAAAAAACACAAGAGACAAGATCTGAAACAGACATTACATTAGAGTTTGTGAAGACCAGACTCATAGATGAATATCAGAGAAGGAAAGAACAAACAAATGATTCTTCTACTGAAAAAAATAATGGAAATGCTCTTAAAGCTACAGAATCAAAAAGACCCTATAATAAAGAAACAAGAGAATGTTTCAGATGTAAGAAAAAAGGACATTTAAAGAAAGACTGTACTATATGGAAAGCAGAACAACAGAAATTACATCATAAAGAGAATACACAGAAGGTGAAAAACACAATTTCTGATTCATGTGAAAATAATTGGAATGGCACATTTAAAGTGACTGATAAGAAATCATCATTGGGTTGGTTTATTGACTCAGGAGCAACAAGTCACATGACAAGTAATAAAAATGTCTTTACTGAACTTAATTTAAATAAGAAGAAAGCCATTTATCTTACAGATGGAAGTAAAATAACTGCAGAATGTGTTGGACAAGGAATGCTAAACTGTTCTAACAAGTTTGGGCATGATTCAAAAATACTTGTACAGGATGTGTTATATGTTCCAGGATTAGAAGGAGGATTGTTATCTGTAAAACGTCTAACAGCTAAAGGACTTACTGTAAAATTCAAAGATGATGAGTGCACAATCCTAGCAGGAAACAAGGTAATAACCAATGTCAAGGCAGATGAACAATTATATCATCTAGACACATTAAAGGAACAGATGAAGTTGTGTACACATGATCACAAGAATTGAATTCACGTGTGGCATAGACATCTAGGACACAGAGATCCTGAAAGTATAATGGAGCTACAAAGGAAAGAATTGACAAAGGATCTATTGATATCTGATTGCTCAATTACCGCAAGATGTGAATGTTGTATAAAATCCAAAGCCACAAGGATATCTATTCCTAAAGAAAGTGAAACGAAAAGCACAAGACCACTTGATTTGGTGCATACTGACGTATGTGGACCCATGAAAGTGACTACATCAGGAGGCAATAGATATATGGTGACTTTTATAGATGACTGCTCAAGATACACAGTCACATACTTGATCAAGAACAAAAGCGAAGTTTTCAATAAACTAGTAGCCTACGTGACAAAGTCGAATAACAAGTTTCAGAGGAAGCCAATTGTCAAGAGAAGTGATAATGGAGGTGAATTCACAGGACACCAAATAGAAAACTACTTAAGAAAAAATGGTATACAGCATCAAAAGACTGTTCCATATACACCTGAACTTAATGGAGTAGCAGAAAGGAAAAACAGAACTCAGACTGAAATGATAAGGTGTATGCTGACAGATTCCAAACTATCAGAGAAATATTGGGGTGAAGCAGCAATGACAGCTACCTATCTACAGAACCGACTTTTTTCAAGAAAACTGAAAAAAAAAACCCATATGAACTGTGGCAAGGTATGAAACCAAGTGTAAATCATATAAGAGTTTTAGGTTGTAAAGTTTTTGTATTCGTTCCAACAGAAAAACGTTCTAAACTTCAAAATAGGTCCATGGAAGGAATATTTGTTGGATATAGTAAAAATTGCAAAGGATATAGAATCCTAGATCCCAAAACAGAGTTATGGTAAGTAACAGTGTGACATTTATTGAGGATCTAAATGAAGACACTATGATTTCACTGGAAGCAAAAAATGAGAAAAACAGCAATGATATAGCTGAAGGAATATCTGATGAAAAATAAGTTGAAATTAACCCCTTAATAACATCTGACGTACTAATACGCGTCTGTGCCCTGGGACTTAAGAGCCAGACCCGTATTAGTACGTCATCGCGATCGCGCGCGCACACAGGCTGTGCGGGCGCGATCGCCGCCGGGTGTCAGCTGATTGTCACAGCTGACACCCGGTACTATGTGCAGGGAGCGGTCCTGCACCGCTCCCAGCACATTAACCCCTGCGATGCTGCGATCGAAGTCGATCGCAGCCGATCGCAGCATTGCGGGGGCAAGGGGAGGTGATCGCAGATACTCACCTCCTCTTCCGGCTTCCAGCGCTGTCTGCAAAGGCTTCCCGGGTGTTGCCATGATGACCCGATGTCGTCATGACAACATCCGGGTCACCAGACAGCAGGAAGATTGTTTGGACATGCGCAGTGCATCTCCAAACAATCTTCTCACTGTGCAGCGCTGATAGCCTGTATGACACAGGGATGGTGCTGCATTCCTGTGCCATGCAGGCGATCAGAGAAAAAAAAGTGAAAGTCCCATAGTGGGACAAAGTACTAAAGTATAAAAACTGTCAGTAAGTGAAAAAAAAAAAAAAAATTCCAAAAATATAAAAAAAAATAAAATAAAATAATCCACCAAAAATAAAAATATAATGTACCCATCAATAAATATTATTATAAAAAAAAACAAAAAAAACAATAAAAGTACACATATTTGGTATCGCCGCGTCCGGAACAACCTGACCTATAAAACTGTCCCACTAGTTAACCCCTTCAGTGAACACGGTAAAAAAAAAAAAAAAAAAACGAAGCAAAAAACAATGCTTTATCACCATACCGCCAAATAAAAAATGGAATAACACGCGATCAAAAAGACGAATATAAATAAACATGGTACCGCTGAAAACGTCATCTCGTCCCACAAAAAAAAAGCTGACATACAGCTCCAACAGCCGAAAAATAAAAAAGTTATAGCTCTCAGAATAAAGCTATGCTAAAAAATATTTTTTTCTACAAAATTGCTTTTATTATGTAAAAGTGCAAAACATAGAAAAACGATATAAATGTGGTACCGCTGTAAACGTACTGACCCGAAGAATAAAGCTGCCTTATCACTTTTACCACACGCGGAACAGAATAAAAAAAAAAAAAAACAATTCCTGAATTGTTGGTTTTTGTTTATTCTGCCTCCCAAAAATCGGAATAGAAAGCGATCAAAAAATGTCACGTGCCTGAAAATGGCACCAATAACAACGTCAACTCATCCCGCAAAAAACGAGCCATCACATGACTGTCTGCCAAAATCTGGAAAAATTATAGCTCTCAAAATATGGCGATGCAAAAACTAGATTTTACAAAAAATGCGTCTTTTTGTGTGTGACAGCTGTCAGTCATAAAAACCCCATATGATTCTGGTATTGCTGTAATCACACCGACCCGAAGAATAAAGTCGTCTAATCACTTATACCGCACGAGGAACGGCGTCAAAAATAAACTCTTGGGTTAGGATCGGGCTAGGGTTAGGGCTGGGTTTGGGGTTAGGGTTGTGCTAGGGTTAGGGTTGTGCTAGGGTTAGGGTTGTGCTACGGTTAGGGTTGTGCTACGGTTAGGGCTGGGGTTGGGGTTAGGGTTGGGGTTAGGGTTGTGATGGGGTTGGGATTTTTTTCAAAAGTAAGAAAAAAGATGACGATATGGCGACTAGTGTTGAGCGCAAGTGCTCACTACTTGAGTTTGCATCGGGTGCTCTGGTATGCATTGAGTATCGTGGGTATTTGAGTGACATGCTCGAGTGTCTGCCCCATATGCTTCGCGGCCAAAAAAACTTTACGGGGATTGCCTGCCATGCACGAGCGATCCCCGCATGTTTTTTTTTGGGTGTCTAATAACCGTGAAATATGTGGAGCAGGGACTCGAGCATGTCACTCGAGCACACGCTGTACATGGTGCATACCTGAGTACCCGATGCAAACTCAAGTAGCGAGCTCTTGCGCTCAAGACTAATGACAACTTATTCAATATGATGACCTAATGTAAACAAATTCTGTGTCGTACCTCTGGGTTCAAAATGTTCACTATACACCTTAATAAAATCCTTGAGGGGTATAGTTTCCAAAATGGGGTCACTTGTGGGGGAGCTCCACTGTTTAGGCACATCACGGGCTCTCCAAACGCGACATGGTGTCCGCTAACAAATTGAATGGAAAATCGGCTCAAATTGTTAGCGGATGCCATGTTGCGTTTGGAGAGCTACTGCGTGCACAAACATTGGAGCTCCCCCACAAGTGACCCCATTTTGGAAACTAGACCCCCCAAGGCACCTATCTAGATGCATAGTGAGCACTTGGAACCCCCAGGTGCTTCACAAATTGATTCGTAAAAATGAAAAAGTGAAAAAAAAACACTTTTTCATATTTATGAATCAATTTGTGAAACACCTGGGGGTTCCAAGTGCTCACTATGCATCTAGATAGGTGCGTTGGGGGGTCTAGTTTCCAAAATGGGGTCACTTGTGGGGGAGCTCCAATGTTTGGGCACACAGGGACTCTCCAAATGCAACATGGTATCCGCTAACAAATTGTCGGCTCAAATTGTTAGCAGATTTTTACGAATCAATTTGTGAAGCACCTGGGGGTTCCAAGTTCCAAGTGTAAAGTAGACATGTGGGAAATGTTATTTATTAACTCTTTTGTGTGACATATCTCTCTGATTTAAGGGCATAAAAATTCAAATTTTGAAAATTGCAAAATTTTCAAAATTTTTGCCAAATTTCCATTTTTTTTACAAATAAACGCAAGTGATATCGAAGAAATTTTATCACAATCATGAAGTACAATATGTCACGAAAAAACAATCTCAGAATCAGGGGGATCCGTTGAAGCGTTCCAGAGTAATTACCTCATAAAGTGACAGTGGTCAGAATTGTAAAAATTGGCCTGGTCATTAACGTGCAAACCACCCTCGGGGCTTAAGGGGTTAATAAAAAACAGAATACTGAAAGTGAAGAGATAAAACTACAAACAGACACAGAACCAAAACGTTCAATAAGAGAAAACAAAGGAAAACCACCAATACGCCTTTCATACAAGGCAAGTACAAGTAAAATTTATGAGCCTACCTCTTGGGAAGGCATATCTCGACTTCCTGAAGAAGAAGCCAATAAATGGATAGAGGCAACAGAAATAGAAATAAAATCCATGCATGAATCAAAAACATGGACGCTAGCAGAATTACCAGAAGGAAGAAAAGCTATAGGATGTAAATGGGTTTTTAAAGTAAAGTACCGAACAGATGGCACAGCTGAACGATACCGAGCAAGACTCGTAGCTAAAGGTTATTCTCAAAAATATGGAGAAGACTATGATGAAACTTTTGCTCCAGTTGTCAAACATACTACAATAAGAACTTTGTTTGCAGTTGCAGCAATAAAACAAATGGAACTGAAACATCTGGATGTAAAGACAGCATTTTTGAATGGAAGTTTAACAGAAGATATTTGCATGGAACAACCTCCAGGATTCAAAGATGAAAGTAACCCAAGCATGGTTTGCAAATTACAGAAAAGTATATACGGTTTAAAACAAGCTGCTAAAGCGTGGAATGATAAAATCACGGAGGTGCTCACAAATGAAAAATTTAAAAGAAGCAAAGCTGATCCTTGCCTGTATACAAAAGGACTAATGGACAGATGGATCTATGTACTCATATATATTGATGACATTTTAGTTTGTTTTGAAAAAGAAAGGGATAAAGAGGACATACTAAAAATCCTGAATCAACGTTTCGAGATCAAAGACTTGGGAAATGTGAAACAGTACTTCGGAATACAGATAGAAAGAGAAGAAGATGGAAGTTTCCTACTTAATCAAAATCACACGATTGAAGACATAACCAAAACATTTGGATTGAAGGATGCAAAACCAGCAAAGTCTCCATTGGAAACTAATTATCTTAAAGAGATGAGTAGTGAGAAAAATGTGTTACCAAATAATGAAGAGTACAGAATGGCAATAGGAAAATAACTGTATCTAGCGACTGTTATAAGGTCAGACATTGCAGCAGCAGTAGGAATTCTGAGTAGAAAAGTGTCCAAGCCAAGTAAAGTGGATTGGAATGCTGTGAAGAGAGTAATACATTATTTGAAAGGAACCAGCAATGTTAAACTGAAACTGCCTACAAGTGATAAATGCATTTTAACTGGATAAGTTGATGCAGATTGGGCTGGAGATCCAACTGACAAAAAATCTACCGGTGGCTATCTTTTCTTTCTCTCAGGCGGACCAATTAGTTGGACTAGTAAAAAACAATCAATAGTAACGCTGTCATCAACAGAAGCAGAATATGTTGCAGCAGCACATGCGAGTCAAGAAGTTCTATGGTTAAGACAATTGCTAACAGACCTAGGACAAGTACAGTTTGAACCAACAAAAATAAATGAGGACAATCAGGGATGTCTTGTTCTTGCTCAGATGGAAAGAGTTAACTCAAGAACCAAGCATATTGATGTGAAATATCATTTCTTGAGGGACCATCAGGAACAAGGAATCCGAAAAATTAGAATATTGTCCAACTGAAGATATGACAGCAGACATTTTCACAAAGGCATTGAATGCTGAAAAACATCAGAAACCAATGAAGAAATTAAGTTTGACTGAATAAGTCCATATTGTTGAGAAAGGGTGTTGGTATATGCAACAGTTGTAGACTTCTTTGTTTGTGTGAAGGAGGACTTTATGCTGATCTGACAGTAGATGGCGATGTTGTGTAAAGTTTTCTTGTTTACTGTATTGTAAAAGAAAAAAGCCTCTCTTGTACTTTCTGTTTTGTTCTTACTTCCTGGTGCAGTACTGTGTGACTGTGCATTTTTTTCCTTTACCTCATGTTCTGAGAAGTAAAAGCTTGTTATCCCATGTAATCTGCTCTGTGAAGTTTTCTACTGCAACTGTGGGTATCCAGAAGCTGTGTAACTATAACAAGGCGGAAAGGTGAATGTTACTACTGTATGAGGGAAGAAAGAGAGAATCACTACTGTATAGGTGCCACAGAGGGGGGCATTATTACTGTACGGGGGCAAAAATAAAACATTTTGCTACTGCATGGGGACCACAAAAGGGGACATAATTACTGTATTAGGGCACAAAGAGAGGCAGTACTACTGAATATAGTCTGTAAATAATTACATGACTACTGTGATGTACTTTTTTGAGGGGGAATAATTTTACTGTGTAGGGAGCAAAAGAGGGTTACCGTTGCTGTGTAAGGCATACTATGGAGTTGGTGTAGAAGTGGTGGAAAAAGTGGGAAAGAAATCTGGAAAAGTGAATAGTCATAGAAGTCTTTGTGCTAATTCTGCAGGGAAGAGACATGGATGGAAGAAGTCTTCATGGCGGTCTCGGTTGAATAAAGAAAAAAGGCAAAATGAATACTTCAATAACAGGAAACCTCTCTCTGAGTCACTGGATGTATCTGTACTGTATACACATAATATCTATAGACACCGATTTAAAACTGCCATCTAACACCATCTGCTTACTGGTGGTAATATTAGTCTTAGTACAGTGTTTTTGTTAATGAACAGCATGGTGGTATTATTCAGTAACTACCGTATATGACAGTAATATATTGTTATGGTGTGGCAGAATTATTTGTCCCTGGTATAGTTGTATTATTGACAAATCTGATATTAATATAGTTGTTTAGCTTGTTTTTTCAGTAAAAGAATGCTAAAGTTATTACCATATAGCTTTGTTTTCTGTTGGATTAATAAATCATATTTGTATTCTTTTTTTTTTTTAGGGTGGGGGGGTCAAACATATATACAGTATTTATAGATCTTAGCAAGGCCAGTGGGACACAAAGATATGGGCAGCTTCCTGGTGGTGGTGGGGTCCCAAATCTAAAATTTGCCCTGGGGTCAATAGGATTCTAGTTGCCCCTGTCCGCAGACCTGTATTTTCCATCTGTATAGCATTTCCCTCGCCTAAAGCGAAGATTGAGTTTGCTGCCCAAGCTGTATGTCTAAATTTGTTACCATCCCTCAGCACCTGGTGAACCTACGGCTGTCATGCTCCCTAGCCCTGCCTAGCTAGGCACCTGCATTTTATCTTGTGTTATCTCAATGAACTTAATATAAATCTAGTAAATTTGATACTTGAAATCAGCAAATTGACCCTGTATTTTCCATATCTGTTTAGCCCTTAATTAATTTCCGCCTTCTTAGCTACTAAATCAACCGGTCAACCAGATTACATTAGCAATTGGGTTTGCTAACTACATCCAACCCCAGACTCCCCCAAATTTTACGTGTTGCCAATGAAAAGTAAATCAGGGTGCAAAAAAGTACTGTCTTTTATCGTCTTGCTTGCCACGTGCTAGAAGTGTTAAAGAGGTTGTCCGATACCAATAATGCCCTTTATAAAATGTCATCTTTACGGTCAAACCACTTTTGTAATTTGCTTTATTATAAAATTCCCTACCATTCTCCCTATATAGCTAATCCCTATATGTGCTTTTATAATTTACTGCCTGTGACGTTTCATTTGAGGACAGGCTCAAACCGGAGGAGGATGACCTTACAATTACTTCTCTGCAGCTTCTACCCCAGCCTCCCCCGGAAAAGAACGTCACCACAGCTTCTGACACCGCTATCCCCTGCTTATGTCCTAATTCAGTAGATGTGATGGAGAAGTGAGCACAGCTTCAGTGGCCGCCACTACACTTCTACTGTGTCTGCCACCAGCATCTTCAGTTGCCGCCATAGTCCTTGTTTCTGAGACCACCACCTCTTTCCATGAAACTATTTTCCTGGTCTTGATGAATCGGGGACATAGTTTATGAGTCCGGTATATTGATGAGGAGATTACTGTCAATCACTGCCATGATAAGGAGGTGTTGAGGAGAGCTATAGGCTCAAATACTTAATTAACCTCAAGATATAGGAGATTGAGAGAAAATACCCACAAAGTGTATTATTTCACCTTACATAAGGTTGCTTAGATCAAAAGATGGCTGCCATTTCCTGTTTCATGACACCATGCTCTGTTCTGGGAGGAAGCTGCATTCTATAGAAGGACTAACCAACCACAGAGCGACACATCACATGGACCAACTCACCTTGATGACCTCATGGACTACGCCCCCTGATGACCACATGGACCAACCCACCATGATGACCTCATGGACTACACCCCCTGATGACCTCGTGGACCACGCCCCCTGATGACCTTATTGATCATGCCCCCTGATGACCTCATGGATCACGCCCCCTGATGACCTCATGGATCTGCCCATGGACTAACCAATGAATACATCGGGTTATTCCCATTCTAGGGTTAACCGAGCCCTATTTACAGTCTATATAAGTCTATCATAAACATGTCAGCCCTATATATGCAGAAAGCAAAACAAAAATTTTTTTGCTGATGAGCCTGGACCATGCCAGCATCAGCATGTACATACCAACCCCAAATGCATAATTGATACAGGAGAAAAGATAAGGGGCATAGAGGTAACAACAGGTATATATAAGTTTATTAAATAATTACTTATTAACAATGAGTATCACATAGTAATCAAACACTTAAATAACACATAATAAATACATACATAGAAAAGGTCACAGCTTGGGTGATCAGGTGTATATGGTCAGGAGTATACAGCATACGTCAAGCCCCCTACATCCCTAGGCCATTAGTAATTTGAGAAGGTAATAGAACGGGGATAGGGGGAGGGGGGGGGAAGAGGCAAGGCATATACCAATAGATATAAGTCATGGGCTATAGTAGTAAGTAATCCAAGACATAGTGTCAACTGGAATGACAGACGCCCATAGAGACAGTGGGAAATGCCTTACCTAGAATGTAAAGTAACGCTGAAAATGAGAAGGGTTCCGTGGAAGGAAATGCCTCAACGTGCATTTCGCCCTCAGCACGCAGGCTTTCTCAAGAGGCTATTGCTGTGGGGATGTAAGGACCTTAAATATGTTATCACGTGCTGCGGTCACGTGACGTAGCACATGACCACCACTGGGGAGTGAGGCTGTATGTACGGAAAGTCTGGCGCTATCGATGGCACATGCGCCGCAGGAGCTCGCCCCCCGTGTGCGCGCCCAGGCCATCACTCCGTCCGCGCATGCGCAGAAGTCAAAATGAGCGGAGGGCCAGAGATATCTGGGCGCGCGCCGAGAGAGGGAGACCAGCGAAACGGATGCGCGCAGCGGCAGACAGAGACGGCCCTTCATGTGAATTCATTATTGAGCTCCTCCTCTTCGCCCTCTCACATAACTATTTCCTATTTAAGGACACAATATATCTGCAGAGACGTGGCACGGCGATGGGGGCGGCTTGCGCGCCCTCGCACGCTAATCTCTTCCTGGGGGCCTGGGAAAGGGAGATATTTGGCGACGAGGGCGCACTCGCCGCGGACCAAGTCGTGTCATGGATGCGATATATCGATGATATTTTATTCTTCTGGCGGGGGACGGTGGGGGAGCTTGATGAGTTCATGATGCGACTCAATGCCAATTCGCGTGGAATTTGATTGACCTATGTGTACCACACCACACGTGTCGACTTCTTGGACATCACTCTGGAGGTGGACTCCATTCCAACATCCAGACTGATGTCTTTAGAAAATCGACATCGGTCAATGCCTTGATCCACGCAGAGTCGGCACATTATGTATCAACCATTCGGGCCGTCCCGGTCGGCCAGTTCCTGAGGATGAGGCGGATCTGCTCCACAAATCAAAAATTTGAGGCCCAGGCATGTGATTTAACAACACGTTTTAAACAGCGCGGGTACAGTAACCGCAGCATCTCGCGTGGCTATGAGAGGGCTCGTAGAACCCCTCGGAATAGTCTTCTATATACCAACCAGACTAAACGGGGTATGGAGACACAGGGTAAAATCCGCTTCATCTCATCGTTTAACCACGAGTGGGATGCGATGCGACGGGTCCTCGATCGTCACTGGAGTATCCTTAATACAAAGCCGTCTCTACGTGGCCATCTAGGCAATTCACCACTCATGACGGCACGCCGTGCGAGAAACCTCGGGGACCTCTTAGTGTCCAGTCATTATGTTCCCCCAAGGCCTAATCCATTTGGGTCCCGTGGGCCAACTGTTGGATGCTTTCCCTGTGGTCATTGTCTTGCCTGCGCCAATGTCTCGCGCAGTGCTTCTTTCACATCCTCCGATGGTTCCCGTCAATTTAAGATCCTCCACTACATTTCTTGTGGCACAAGTAATGTTATTTATTACGCCACCTATGGATGTGGTCTGATTTATGTAGGCTTGACATCAAGGGAACTTCGGGTGAGGGTACGCGAGCATGTGCGGGACATTGGCGCGGCCAGGACGGCGACCGATTTACGTGAGCTCAAGACTTTACCTCGCCACTTTAGGGTTTCACATAATTGTGACCCTAAAACATTATTGGTATGCGGCATTGATGTGGTACACCTTCGTTCCCGAGGTGGCAACATCAAACAGGTTCTTGCTCAAAAAGAGGCTAAGTGGATAGTTAGTCTCAACATGGTGAGCCCGCGGGGCCTGAATGAGACCCTGAGCTTTGCTCCATTTTTATAATATATGTATTTTTATAACATATATATTTTAATTACTTTTCTTATTTATATAATTGATGTTCTCCTGCCGACTCTGTGTTACGTTTTTCGTGGTATTTGTATAATTAGTCTACCATCTATATGCCTTTTGGCATTTTTTGTTATTTTTGTTTGTAACATTTGTTTTTCTTCTTCAGTGGATATCCTTTATGGAACTTTATTTTTGCTATCATATGGACTTTAATTGGGAGATATATATGGGACCTTAATCTTATTATTCCATCATGTGGGCATTGGATGAAGACCTTCATAAATGTGACTTGGACTGTGTTGATCATAATTTTTGACATACGTGGATGACAATTATGTTAGTGTCAACTATATGTATGCTACAGGTCAGCATTTGCATTTAGCAGCTTTAATATACTGTTATACACCTGTTATGCACTGTCATGCACTTTCAATATACTGCCATGCTGGGCCTGTTAGATTTACATTGTTTAATAACATTCACTATCTGTGCTTATGACGATTTCTGATACTTACTTTTTTTATTGTCTCATGTCATGATGACTCCAGCGTGAGGCTCTCTACTCTCTGTCTGCCGCTGCGCGCATCCGTTTCGCTGGTCTCCCTCTCTCGGCGCGCGCCCGGGTTATCTCTGGCCCTCCGCTCATTTGCACTTCTGCGCATGTGCGGACGGCGTGACGGCCTGGGCGCGCACACGGGGGGCGAGCTCCTGCGGCGCAGGCGCCTTCGATAGCGCCAGACTTTCCGTACATACAGCCTCACTCCCCAGTGGTGGTCATGTGCTACGTAACGTGACCGCAGCACGTGATAACATATTTAAGGTCCTTACATCCCCACAGCAATAGCCTCTTGAGAAAGCCTGCGTGCTGAGGGCGAAACGCGCGTTGAGGCATTTCCTTCCACGGAACCCTTCTCATTTTCAGCGTTACTTTACATTCTAGGTAAGGCATTTCCCACTGTCTCTATGGGCGTCTGTCATTCCAGTTGACACTATGTCTTGGATTACTTACTACTATAGCCCATGACTTATATCTATTGGTATATGCCTTGCCTCTTTTTCCCCCCTCCCCCTCCCCCTGTTCTATTACCTCCTCAAATTACTAATGGCCTAGGGATGTAGGGGGCTTGACATACGCTGTATACTCCTGACCATATACACCTGATCACCCAAGCTGTGACCTTTTCTATGTATGTATTTATTATGTGTCATTTAAGTGTTTGATTACTATGTGATACTCATTGTTAATAAGTAATTATTTAATAAACTTATATATACCTGTTGCTACCTCTATGCCCCTTATCTTTTCTCCTGTATCAACTATATAAGTCTATGTTCGGGTTGAATAAAGACACTTGGAGCTGTGCCATAGCTGAGAGCTTACATCCGACTGTGTGTGTGTCTGATGTTATTCTTTCTTGATGTTATTCTTTCACTTGATCATATCCATTAGGCCAGGAGCAGGTAACTAGTGAACATATCAAAGTGTTCACCCTAACAGAGGCAGAGTGAATACACTGGATTCATGAACTGTATCAAGTGTATTCTCTGCTTGGCTAATAGGAAGCCTGTGTGGATGACAACTATTTTTAAATATGTGGAATAATCATTCAGCTTAACACCTTCTGACATATGATGGGAACATGTCAGATGATGTTATCAGCAGGGTACTAGGAAGTGAAACCCTTACAGATGATAGACAATGTGTCTGCGCTGAAGAGTAAACAGTTTTTGCACTAGCAATTGGTGGGATCTCAGCTTAGGGACCTCTACAGATAACAATGTATGACTGTGACATGTCAGAAAATATTTAAAAGTGCACATGGAGTGCCTTTTTGTGTTTGTACAGACCTGTGTACTCTAGGCACATTGAATAACCAAGTTAGGCTAGGTTCTCAACATGTTTGATGAGAAATCTCAGCATACAGTTGAAAAATTAATGTGATTTATCAAGAAAGTCTCTAAATCTATGCATTTTCTGCATTTTACATATCCACTATGTACAGGTATGTGTGCAAACACATACAAGTGCTTAATGCGCAGCCGTGTGGCAGGAGTTATTGAGAAAGATTACAATATGTAAACATACCTTAGAACTTCTCCATTTAAGACTATGAAATGTCACAAATATAATTTGGCTATTTTCACACGTTTACAGTGCCACCAAAAGCAATGAGATTTCAGAAATCTCATGCCCACGCTTGTTTTTTGCTTTCCTGTTTTTCCTGACTGAATTGGAAAACTGCTGCTTTTTTGACAACTGCAACATGTCAATTCTTTTAGCATTTTTTCATCCATAGAAAGCAATGAGTAAGTGCAAAAATGCAGCAAAAACACCACTATCAGTTTTTGCTGAGTTTTTGGTGAAAAAAACAAAGAAACAAAAAATAACAGGTACAGCAGGATGTGAAACCCATTTATTTTTGTGATTTTCCCAAGTATAAACCATAATGTCTTGGTATCCTCACATGATTATGGATTTTAGTATTTTTTTTATTGTAATATAATTTGCACTTTTATTTTTTTTAAGTAATCCTTTTGTTTCTCCTGACTGGCAGCATAGTTTAAATAATCAACGATACACATTAAAACAGTGGCCATTAAGGATTTCTTATTCTTATTTCTTATCGCCATTTTAATATGTAAATAGCACCCCAGTGGGCAAAAATCCCACGGGGGACAGCTGTATATTACAACTGACACCCTGCTGCATTGGCTTCGACCAGTATTGGAACCAATCGGTGCCTATTAACCCAATAAATGCCGTTGTCAATCGCGACAGTGACATCTAGGTGGTTAAAAGGGGGTTAAAGGAACTCCTTTAACATTATTGCCCCTTCACGATCATAATCAAAGGTGCCAATACTTGCCATGGCATCCTCAGGTCATCTGATGACCTCAGGGTATGATGGCCTGTTAGACCCAGCTTTGAGCAGGGTCTAACAGGCTGTGTCAATGAACAACTCATAGGTCTCAGGCACTGCGGTGCATAAGACCAACAATCAAAGTATTAAAGTAAAGTATTAAAGTAAAAAATATTAATGTCCCCCAATGTAAACAAGTAAAAAGTTAAATATACTGTATGTCAAAAAAATTAAAAACACACCCAAAACAGCACACAAAAATCACCCAAAAAACACCCAATTCACTAAAAACACAGGCTTTGTGCTAAAACAAAAATAAAAAAATGTGCACATGATTGGTATCGCCACGTTCGGAACGACCCAAACTATAATATTGCCATTTTTTTTATTTTCTATGGTGAACACTATAAAAAAAAAAAATAATAAAAAATTTGGCAAAAATGTCATCAAACTGACAAACAAAAAAATGAAGGAAAAGTGATCAAAAAGTCATATTAAAAAAATGGTATAAAAATAAGCCCTAAATTGGCTCATTCAAAAACAAAGAAGTTACAGATCTCAGAATATGGCGATGCAAAAATTTTAGTAAAATATTTTTTTTTTGTTTGCAAAAGTAGTAAAGCATAAAAGACCCAATATAAATATGGTATCGCTGTAATTGTACTGACCCAAAGAATAAATCGGTCTTACCACTTTTACTGCAAGGTAAACTGCGTACAAAAAAAATGAAAATAATAACAGAATTGCTAGATTTTGTTCTGTGTCTGAAGAATCAGAATAAAAAGTGATCAAAACGTTATATACTCCAAAATGGTACCAAAAAAAATCTTCAACTCTTCGCGCAAAAAATAAGCACTATTCCGCAAAAAATAAAAAAATTACAGCTCTCTGAATAAGGCGACAAAAAAAACATTTATAAAAAAAAGAAACATTTTTACATTTGTGTGATAGTAGAGAAACAAAGAAACCAATATAAATCTCTTATCGCTGTAATCGCATCGAAGAATAAAGCTGTCTTATTACTAATACCGCATGATGAACCACATAAAATAAAGACTACTCTTGTACTGCTGTCTATTTGTTCATTCTACCTCCCAAAAATCGGAATAAGGCTTGGTTCACTCTTATCCTGTGCTCTCCGCTGAGCGATTACGTCAGGGTTTCCGAGTAAATCCCAAAAAACACAATTCAGAGAATACCCCCAAAGGAACCACTGACTTACAGTGGCTTGCAAAAGTATTCATCCCCTTGGCATTTTTCTTGTTTTGCTACCTCACAACTTGGAATTTCACTGTTTTGAGAGTTTGCATCAGTACATGTAAAGAACATGCCTACAACTGTGAACATTTGGTCTTGTTTTTATGGTGAAGCAAATATCAAATAGAATAAAAAATAGAAAACTTCAGTGTGCATAACTATTCACCCGCCTAAAGACAGTACTTTGTAGAGCCTCCTTTTGTGGTGATTACAACTGCAAGTCGCATTGGATAAGTCTCGATGAGCTTTCCATATCTTGCCACTTGGATTTTTGCCCACTCCTCAAGGCAAAGCTGATCCAGCTCCTTCAAGTTAGATGGTTTCTTCTGGTGAACAGCAATCTTGAAGTCTGACCACAGAGTCTCATTTGGATTAAGGTCTGGGCTTTGACTAGGCCACTCCAGAACATTTGCACGTTTCCCCTTAAACCACTCGAGTGTTGCTTTAGCAATATGCTTTGGGTCATTGTCAATGATTTGAGATTGGGACAGAGGTTCACCTTCCAACAAGACAGACTGAAACAGGTTTTGCTCAAGAATATCCCAGTATTTCACACCATCCATCTGCCCCTCGACTCGGACCATTTTCCCTGTCCCTGCTGCTGAAAAACATGCCCACAGCATGGTGCTGCCACCACCATGTTTCACTGTGGGATGGTGTTCTAGGGTTGATGAGCTGTGTTGGTTTGGGGCCAGACTTAGCATTTACCTTGGTGGACAAAAAGTTCAATTTCGGTCTCATCTGACCTCAGCACCTTCCTCCATACACTTGGGGAGTCTCCCACATGTCTTTCGGCTAACTCAAAATGAGCCATACAATTTTTTGTGTGTAAGTAAAGAATATTTCATGTTTGCATGCTATAGCGTTACAGAGTGCAACTTTATTTGTTAGTTATACATGCAGATGGCTACTCTTAGTATGCACCTGTTCACTGTTTGGAAGTGACGGTGTCATTTATATTTGCATACCTTTTGTCTCTGTACTGCCTCTCTGATTAATGCCCCCCTTGCTTGGGCTGAGAGTTTTGGTGGACGGCCCCCTCTTGGCTGGTTTCCTTTGGTACCATGTTCTTTCCATTTGATGATAATGGATTTGATGGTGCTCCAGGGAATCATCAGAGATTGAGATATTTTTTTTATAACCCAATCCTGACTTGTACTTCTCAAGAACTTTGTCCCTGACTTGTTTGGAGATCTCCTTGGTCTTCATGGTGTTGTTTGGTTAGTGGTGCCTCTTACTTAATGGTGTTGCAGCCTCTGTGACATTTCAGAAAAGTTGTGTATATACTGACAGACCATGTGATACTAAGATTGCACACAGGTGGATTTCCTTTCACTAAGCATGTGACTTAGGAAGGGAATTGCTTGCACCAGAAAGCAAAAGGGGTGAATACATATGCACATACTTAATGGTGTTGCAGCCTCTGTGACCTTTCAGAAAAGTTGTGTATATACTGACAGACCATGTGATACTGAGATTGCACACAGGTGGACTTCCTTTCACTAAGCATGTGACTTATGAAGGGAATTGCTTGCACCAGAAAGCAAAAGGGGTGAATACATATGCACATGCCAATTTTTAGCTATTTGATCCCATAAATTTAATTTATGCCTATATATTTTTCTCACTTCACCAACTTCCACTATTCAGTGCTGATGCATCACACACAAATCAGATTACACATACAGGTTGTAATGTAACAATAGGTAAAAAGCCAAGGAGGGTGAATACTTTTGCAAGTCAATGTATGAGGTTGATTGGAGTCACTTTGGACTCCATCTGGGCCCTGTCCCAGCTGTGTCCCATTATTTTAGGTGTCTTTTTACCACCCAAATGTGGTCGACCACAGTTCTGTGCACACCTAGAAAGATGGATACCCCTGGAAAAGGCGCCAAATGCAGTCCAAAGTGTCTCCATCTGCTTCATTGCAGTGAGTGGATCCTTCAGGGTTTTCGTCTGAATTGTATTTTTGTAGGATTTACATGGAAATCCAGTTGTAAGTGCTCAGCATAGAACACAAGAATGGAGTCTCAGCCTTATGCTGGAACTGATTAAAAAAATGTATATACCCCGAAATGTTACCAATAAAAAAGTAACCTATCCTGCACAAAACCAACCCCCACTTAGGTCAGTTATCTGTCACTGGAAATATAAAGGGTACCCACGTTACTGGCAGAGCAAAGACTCTGGAAAAGCAACACGGCTCACCAGCCCCCAACCCCAAATAAAATCCAGTGCAGGCGGGGGGGGGGGCCCTCACCGTCGGGCTCCCCGCGCGCTATGGGACCCACTGAGCGGAGGAGAGCGGTGTCAGCGCCCGCTCCCCCCCGCTTGCTCAGGGCCCCGGCACCCGGCACAATACTTACCCCTCCCCGTGCCTCCGCAGCAGCTCCTGCATCCTCCCCGGCTCCAGCACTGTGACGTCTCAAGTCAGAGGGCGCAGTGACGTCTTTACACCGCGCTCTCTCCTGAGCAGTCACAGCGCAGAGCGGGATGAGGCGTAAGACGTGAGGTGAGTATTTGATTTTTTTTATATTGTTTGGAGGCCTGTGGCAGTATAAGGGAGGGGGTGAGGTGGGGGTGTGTGACATCCTGCATGGGGCATTATATAGGAGGGGAGGTGTGTGACATCCTGCATGGGGCATTATATGGGAGGGGAGGTGTGTGACATCCTGCATGGGGCAGTATAAGGGAGGGGGGGTGACATCCTGCATGGGGCATTATATGGGGTGGTTGTGTGACATCCTGCATGGGGCATTATATGGGGGGGTGACATCCTACATGGGGCATTATAAGGGAGGGTGTGTGTGTGACATCCTGCATGGGGCATTATAAGGAAGGGGGGGTCATCCTGCATGGGGTATTATAAGGGGGGGTGACATCCTACATGGGGCATTATATGGGGGGAACAGCCTGCATGGGGCATTATGTGGGGGAACAGCCTGCGTGGGGCATTATGTGGGGGGAACAGCCTGCATGAGGCATTATGTGTGGGGAACAGCCTGCATGGAGCATTATATGGGGGCCAGTATTCTGTATGGAGCGTTATATGGGGGCCAGTATCCTGCATGGAGCGTTATATGGGGGCCAGTATCCTGCATGGAGCGTTATATGGGGGCCAGTATTCTGTATGGAGCGTTATATGGGGACCAGTATCCTGTATGGAGCATTATATGGGGGCCAGTATCCTGCATGGAGCGTTATATGGGGGCCAGTATTCTGTATGGAGCGTTATATGGGGGCCAGTCTCCTGTATGGAGCGTTATATGGGGACCAGTATTCTGTATGGAGCGTTATATGGGGACCAGTATCCTGTATGGAGCATTTTATGGGGGCCAGTATACTGTGTGGAGCGATTCGCTGGAATCTGAGCTATTGTGGAATTTACAATAGATATCACTCATATATATATTTCTCTTCGGTATCTGTGCACCATGAATCAGGTATGTGTTAACCGCTTCCCGACCGCCCACTGTAGATAAACGTCCGCGCTGCCTGGGCTCTGTGCAGCGCGGACGTTTAAAAACGGTGGGTGGTCTCGCAGTGCTCAGGACCCCCTGGGTCTTGCAAGCGCTGTGAGAGCGGTGCAGAGCGTTAGCTCTGACAGGGAACATCATCGGGACCTGATTAGATCAGGTCCCAGTGATGTTAACCCTTTGCTGTCTTCTATATGCTGCGATCTATAGTGATCGCGGCATATAGGAGACAGCAGCAGGAGAGGGGGTCGTCCACTTACCTCTCTGACGACCCCTTGATTGCTTTCAGGACCTGGCGTTGCTATGGCAGCTGGAGGTCACATGACCGCCTCCAGCTCTGCCATATATGGTGTCCTTCCTGTCTGGCTTCAGCCTGTAGCTGATGCCAGACAGGAGACTGTGAAACAGTCAGTGAAGATCTCATATAATGTAATATATGTCTATTACATTACATGAGATCAGGGATCAGAAAAATAAAAATTAATGTCCCATACAGGGACTAAGTAAAAATGTAAAAAAAAGTAAAAAAAAATGTTTTGAAACTGTTAAAAAAAAAATACAAAATAAATAAAAATAAATAAATAAAATATTAAACCGATAAATCCATATAGTTATGCAAAAATAAAAAAAGTACACATATTTGGTATTGCCGCGTCCGAAACAACCCGAGCTATAAAACTGTCACACTAATTAACTCCTTATGTGTACACCGTAATAAAAATAAATAAAAAACGGAGCAAAAAACTATGCTTTTTCCTCATATCGCCAAACAAAAAGTGGAAAAAAATGCGATCAAAAAGCAAAATGGAAATAGAAATGGTACCGCTGAAAACGTCATCTTGTTCCGCAAAATTCAAGCCGCTATACAGCTCCATCAGCAAAAAAATAAAAAAGTTATACCTCTCAGAATAAAGCAATGCAAAAAAAATATTTTTTCTATAAAATTGTTTTATTGTGTAAAAGCGCCAAAACATAAAAAAAATATACAGTAAGTGTAGTATCGCTGTAAATGTACTGACCCGAAGAATAACGCTGCCTGATCACTTTTACCACACGCAGAACGGCATAAAAAAACCCCTCAAAAAACAATTCCTGAATTGTTGGTTTTTGTTAATTTTACCTCCCAAAAAAACGGAATAGAAAGCGATCAAAAAATGTCACGTACCCACAAATGGTACCAATAAAAATGTCAACTCATCCCGCAAAAAACAAGCCATCACATGACTCTGTCGGCCGAAATATGGAAAAATTATAGCTCTCAAAATATGGCGATGCAAAAACTAGATTTTGCAAAAAAAAAGCGTCTCTTAGTGTGTGACAGCTGTCAGTCATAAAAACCCGATATAAATCTGGTATCTCTGTAATCGCACCGACCCGAAGAATAAAGTAATCTAATCAGTTATATAACACTAGGAAAGGCGTAAAAAAATAAATAAAACCAATTCTTCACCTGCTACTGATTTGTTTATTATGTCTCCCAAAGATCGCAGTATGGCTCGGCACACATTTATCCTGCGCTCTGCGCTGAGCACTTACGCCAGAGTTTCCATGTAAATCTTTGAAATATGTGATTCAGCCGGAACCCATGACGGAAGATTCCCTGTAATGAGGCAGATATAGGCCACTGTGGATGCCGTCTGGCCTGTGATCCCACGGTGTCATTTGTTTTAGGCGTGCATAAAAGTGCGGTTGGCCACAGTTTTGTGCACTTCTGAAAAAAAGGACACCGCTAAACAGAGGCCAGACGGAGTCCAGAGTAACTCTGCTGCCTCATTACAGTGAATGGATCCCGCAGGGGTTTCATCTGAATTACATCACTTGGAAATTTAGATGGAAACCCCGATGTAAGTGCTCAGCCTAGAGCGCCGGATAAATGTTACGTAAAATGTTCCCAATAAAAGCTTCAACTCAGTCCTCAAAAAAAGCTAGTCCCCACTCAGGTCCGTCATCTGTTAAAAATATAAGGGACTTCCAAGTTACTGGTAGCAGAAAGGCTCTGGAAAAGCGAAATGGCCCTTGCCCCCCAAAAGAAATTCAGAAAATTTTGTGCTCCCAAATCCAAATGCCTATTCTACAATAATTTGTTCTCCAATTGTCAAATAGCACTCCGTCCCCCCCAGATCTCGCCATATGGCTGAGCGGTACGATACAGCCACATATGGGGTATTGGCACTTTTAGAAGAAATTGTGTGACACATTTCGGCACCATTTTTACATATTGCCCTGTGTGAAAATGTAAAATCTGAGGGTAAAACATTTTTTTGTGGTAAAAATATAATTATGCTTTTTTCACTGCCCAATGGTATAAATTTAAAAATTAAAAAATACTCACTACTTCCCTAGATGAATTCCTTGAGAGGTGTAGTTTACAAAATGGGGTCACTTGTGGGGGTTTCTGCTGTTTCTGCATGTCAGCGACTCTTCAAATGTGACACGGTGTCTGCTGCCTATCCCAGCCAACATAGCGCTCCTTTCTCTTCCGAACCCTGCCGTACACCAAAGCAGTGGTTTTCCCCCACATATGGGGTATCGGCGTGTTCAGGAGAAATTGTACAACAAATTTCATGGTGCAATTTATCCTGTTACCCTTATGATAATGCAAAATTAGGGAAAGGAAAACATTTTTTGTAGGAAAAATGTGAAAATTTTATTTTTATGGCTCAATATTATAAACTTCTGTGAAGCAGCTGGGGGTGCAAGGTGCTCACCACATATCTAGATAAGTTCCCTAAGGGGTCTAGTTTCCAAAATGGTGTCACTTATATGGGGTTTCCACTGTTTAGGCACATCAGGGGCTCCCCAAATGCAACATGGCGTCCGCTAATTATTCGCACAAATTTTACATTCAAAAAGTCAAATGGCGCTCCTTCCCTTCCGAGCACTGCCGTGCGCCCAAACAGTGGTTTGCCTCCACATATGGGGTATCGGCGTGTTCAGGAGAAATTGCACAACAAATTTCATGGTGCAATTTATCCTATTACCCTTATGATAATGCAAAATTAAGGGATGAAAAACGTTTTTGCGGGAAAAATGTGAAAATTTTATTTTTACAGCTGATTATTATAAACTTCTGTGAAGCACCTTGGGGTTCAAGGTGCTCACCACACATCTAGATAAGTTCCCTAAGGGGTCTAGTTTCCAAAATGGTGTCACTTGTGGGGGGTTTCTACTGTTTAGTCACATCAGGAGCTCTCCAAACGCAACATGGTGTCTGCTAATTATTCAGACAAATTTTACATTCAAAAAGTCTAATGGCGCTCCTTCCTTTCCGAGCCCTGCCGTGCGCCCAAACAGTGGTTTTCCCTCACATATGGGGTATCAGCACGCTCAAGAGAAATTGCACAAAAAATTTTGGGGTCCATTTTTTCCTGTTACCCCTGTGAAAATAAAAAAAATTGGGTCTAAAGTAACATTTTTGTGAAAAAAGTTAAATGTTAATTTTTTTTTTCCACATTCCAAAAATTCCTGAAGGGTTAATAAAGTTCTTCAATGTGGTTTTGAGCACCTTGAGGGGTGCAGTTTTTAGAACGGTGTCACTTTTGGGTATTTTCTGTCATAAAGACCCCTCAAAGTGACTTCAAATATGATGTGGTCCCTAAAAAAATGATTTTGTAAATTTTGTTGGAAAAATGAGAAATCGCTGGTCAACTTTTAACCCTTATAGCTCCCTAACAAAAAAAAATTTTGGTTCCAAAATTGTGCTGATGTAAAGTAGACATGTGGGAAATGTTATTTATTAAGTATTTTGTGTGACATATCTCTCTGATTTAAGGGCATGAAAATTCAAAGTTTGAAAATTGCAAAATTTTCTAAATTTTCACCAAATTTCCGATTTTTTCACAAATAAACGCATGTGATATCAAAGAAATTTTACCACTATCATGAAGTACAATATGTCACGAAAAAACATTCTCAGAATCAGGGGGATCCGTTGAAGCGTTCCAGAGTAATTGCTTCATAAAGTGACAGTGGTCAGAATTGAAAAAATTGGCCCGGTCACGAAGGCAAAAACAGGCTCTGGTGCGAAGTGGTTAAAGGGGCCCACTGAGACTCTTTCATCCAGGGCCCACAAAAACCCAGAGCCGGCCCTGCCGCACACACACTTAGATCACCGGCGGTCGCGGCCAGCGAAAGTTCCCTCTGCGGCTGGCCGCAGGTGACTGCTCTGCACCCGGCGGCCGGAACTACGCAATGTTACTGCATGGGGTCCGGCAGGGATTACCTTTAACGCACGCTGCCTGCCTCCCCTGTTTCCTCTCTCTGAGAATCCCGCTGGAGCGGAGCGCTTGTCCTGTTACTGTGGGCCGGCTGCCAGTGACTGTGGCAGCCAGCCAGTGTAAATTACACAATACACTCACTCACTGTGTAATTATTGAAATTTGGAAGGGCCTGGGCCATGGGAGTAGGAACCGGTCCGGACCTGGAGAAAGGACAGGTGGTTAAAGACATTGAAGTGGATGCACTTTTTGAGGAGGCTAATATTTTTTTCCCTGCAACAAGGCACGCACTCTTCATTTTAAGTGCTTTACCATCCACCACAGCTATTGTTGAACGATCTTTCAGTACCCTTCGAAGGGTAAAGACCTGGCTCAGAATTACAATGGGAGAGGACAGACTGACTGGATTGTGTTTGATGAGCGTCTATCGGAAATTCTTCAAGGAAAATCAGGACTGGATTGAAACTAAAGTTTTGAACAAGTTTTCTTCAAACCCAAGAAAAGTGATATTAGTATAAGACGTGTAATTAGAATAAAAATCAAAATTTTTTGCAAGCAAATAATTGTAATAACTAATAAAGCACTTCTATAATTACATATAATTTTCTTAAAATTTTCATTTCATTCACCTTTTTCGTTTTAAAATTTTACAACCTGAACGACCATGGCTTGCCCCCCCCCCCCAGTTTTGATCCTGGGTATGCCCATGTTTTCACATCTAAATGATATAAAGTTTTGTGAATCACCTGTAGGTTAAAAAATGCTCAGTACTCCCCTAATTTCTAAAATGGAGTCACTTGTGGGGGAGTTCTTGCTGTTTTGGCACGTTAGGGGTCTGCAAATGCGGTATGGCATTCATAATCTATTTCAGCCAAATATCAAAAGTAAAATAGCGCTCTTTCTTTTCCGAGCCTGTTCAGGAGAAATTGTGTGCTTTCTCCTATTATCCATTGTGAAAATTACAAATTTGAGGCTAAAACAACATTTTAGAGGAGAAAAAATAATTTTCGTTTTCACATCCACATTTTAAAAAGTTCTGTGAAGCACCTATGAGTTTAAAATGCTCAATACACCCTAGATGAATTCCTTGATTGGTCTAGGTTTCCAAAATGAGGTGACGTATTTTTTGGACTATAAGACGCACTTTTTTCCGGAAAAATTTTGGAGGAAAGTGGGGAGTGCGTCTTATAGTCCAGATGTGCGGTCCGGCTCTGGATTGTGGGTGGTGTGGGGGGAGTGGCAACGACAGAGGAGCGGGACACAGGAGGCAGGAGCCACTTGCAACAGCTGACACTGTGCCTGCTGCTAAAGAAAATGAATATTAACTGCTCCCCACGACCATGTGCACGGAGAGCAATGACTATTCATTCTCTTTAATAGTGCGCACAGTGTCAGCCGCAGCCAACAGCTTCTTTCAGAGGCTGCGGCTAACAGTGTGCCCGCTATTAAAGAGCATGAATATTCACTACTCCCCTCTCCCATGGGCGTGGAGAGTAGTGAATATTCATTCTCTTTACTAGTGGGCACAGATGATAGCCGAGCCGCGGCTGCGGCTGACACTGTGCGCGCTATTAAGGAAAATGAATATTCACTACTCCCCACACCCATAGCCCGGATGTGGGGAGCAGTGACTATTCCGGCAGTGACATCATGCGCTGCTCACATGGTGAGATCAGCAGCTGGCAGCAGAACAGGACACAACGTTGGATCAGAGGCAATGTGAGTAAAATCCTTTATTTTTTTGTGTGCAGCGTGATGGGGATGGGGGTGCCATACATACCAGGATGGGCATGGGGGTGCCATGCAGACCAGGATGGGGGATCATGCTTACCTGGATGGAGGACCATGTATACCAAGATGAGGATGGGGGCCACGTATAACAGGAAGGGGGGGTATAAAGTGAAGAGGCTTGAAAGATAATGAGCGCAAATAGGGCTTTACCTGATTGATTACAAACAGTGCAAATAAATTAAAATCTTGCACTCACCTTAGCAAGTTGCAACCTGCAACCATATGTAAGCATGTACCAGCTGCTGCATAGCCGCGGATCCTTCGGATCAAGAGTTGATGCAATATGGAGTAAAAATGTTTTTTACTGCGCTGCTGGCTGACCATGTGGAAAAGACACATCAAATCCAAAGGAATTCCTATAAAGGATTTTTTACTTTTTATTTCTTGTCTGTTAAAGATTAAAATCAACGCTTTTCAAAGTTTTATCCAACTTCTTCATCAGGATAGAATAAGACAAATCTAGGTGACAATTGAACATCTTCATTTTTATATACACAAGGTACAAGTGGAAAGAAAAAAAAAAGGGGGGGGAGAAAACAAGTTCAGGGGAAACACATGATAGGGCAAATGTCAAGGTTCACCCTTCACGTTATGAATCTCTCAGATTTATAATATTTTCAACCCGATTTAATCTGTATAGTAGTACTAAAAACCCATCTTTTATATTAAAAATGGAAAACCAAAAAAAGGGTAGTGTGATCACTCAAAAAATAAAATGTGTATGTGTCCCTAACAGAACTTCATCCTGCTTATTAGGAACACCTTTATTGCTGGGAGACTAGTATCATTACTATGAGCCACATGCCAAATTGGTTTGTCTCCCTAATTGAATCATAGAATCATAGAATCATAGAATGGTAGAGTTGGAAGGGACCTCCTGGGTCATCTGGTCCAACCCCCTGCTCAAAGCAGGATTCACTAGATCATCTCAGACAGATGTCTGTCCAGCCTCTGTTTGAAGACGTCCATTGAAGGAGAACTCACCACCTCTCGTGGCAGCCTGTTCCACTCATTAATCACCCTAACTGTCAAAAAGTTTTTTCTAATATCTAATCTGTGTCTCCTCCCATTTAGTTTCATCCCATTGCTTCTAGTCTTTCCTTGTGCAAATGAGAATAAAGATGATCCTTCTACAATGTGACAGCCCTTGACATATTTGTAGACAGCTATTAAGTCTCCTCTCAGTCTTCTTTTTTGCAAGCTAAACACTCCCAAATCCTGCAACCGTTCCTCATAGGACATGGTTTGCAGACCAGTCACCATTCTGGTCGCTCTTCTCTGAACTTGCTCCAGTTTGTCGATGTCTTTTTTAAAATGTGGTGCCCAAAACTGTACACAGTATTCCAGATGAGGTCTGACCAAAGAGGAGTAAAGACCGATAATAACTTCACGTGATCTAGACTGTATGCTTCTGTTAATACATCCCAGAATTGTATTTGCCTTTTTTGCTGCTGGGATGGGAAGAGGAGAATCCACAGGTATCAGGACCAGCAGGCCGCAACACCGACGTAAGAGTGAAACATGCCATGCGACCACTGTGTTCACAAAAGACAGGAACACCAACAACCCGAAGTGAGCCTGACATGGGTGACATACCTCTAAATAATTTTCCAAATGATTTATAGCTAAAAATGGAGAAATTATCTGTTATGTGTTTATGCTCAGAATTCCAAAACGCTGTCAGTATTACCTTCATATGATCATACTATTACCTTCTAAAGGGTAGAAAACAGACTAAAACAAAAAAAACTATTAATTATAGAAAGGTTTGCAAAAAGAGCTACCTCAATGGATTTTAACCTGCCAGAGGGATCATTGAATATGCTCATGAATCATAATCACTAGCAGTGAGAGCCACACATCAGTTAATAGCATCTCCCTTAGAAGACTATTTGATACTCCAACAGAGGCACTTAAACTGGAGTATCATTAACAATTTTAGAGTATTATTATAGTATATAAGGAACGGAGCGACCTGAAACAAAGGGTCAGAAAAGAAGGTCACGATATCTCAACCATATTGAAAAAAAAAAAAACACATTAGAGCGCAACATTTATAATCTTACTAAACTAAATGAATATCTTAGATCGAGGGCCTACTTATATGTAGATTACTCATAATAAAACAGGTTTTTGCAGTTATATAAACATAAAACAGAGATCAGGAAAGAGACCCGACATTTCAAACAGAGAGTACAACATTTATAGTCTTTCGTATTAGACTAGAACAATTATTTCACAACAAAAAATGACTTGACTGGTAAATAAAACAAGGCTTTTACAATTATACAAACAATACTCTATCTCAAACAACTTGTGTCAAAAAGGCAGAAATCATTATAGAAATTAAGACTCAACCTCCATTTTTTTTTCTTCTATAGATAGAGCTGAACAATATAGATCAACGATTGGTTTACCTTATAAATAATTAAATTATTAAATGAATAAATAATTTGTCATTTGATAATATAATCGATAGATAATAAATAGGTTAAAAATTAGGTTAAATAAATATATTAAATAATTTTTACATTTTATACACTGCGTGCAGAATTAATAGGCAAATGAGTATTTTGATCACTTAATACTTTTTATACATGTTGTCCTACTCCAAGCTGCATAGGCTTGAGAGCCAACTACCAATTAAGTAAATCTGGTGATGTGCATCTCTGTAATGAGGAGGGGTGTTGACTAATGAGATCAACACCCTATATAAGGTGTGCTTAATTATTAGGCAACTTCCTTTCCTTTGGCAAAATGGGTCAGAAGAGAGATTTGACGAGCTCTGAAAAGTCCAAAATTGTGAGATGTCTTGCAGAGGGATGCAGCAGTCTTGAAATTTCCAAACTTTTGAAGCGTGATCACCGAACAATCAAGCGTTTCATGACAAATAGCCAACAGGGTCGCAAGAAGCGTGTTGGCCAAAAAAGGCGCAAAATAACCGCCCATGAATTGAGGAAAATCTAGCGTGAAGCTGCCAAGATGCCATTCGCCACCAGTTTTGCCATATGTCAGAGCTGCAACGTTACTGGAGTATCAAAAAGCACAAGGTGTGCGATACTCAGGGACATGGCCAAGGTAAGGAAGGCTGAAAAACGACCACCTTTGAACAAGAAACATAAGATAAAATGTCAAGAATGGGCCAAGAAATATCTTAAGACTGATTTTTCAAAGGTTTTATGGACTAATGAAATGAGAGTGACTCTTGATGGGCCAGATGGATGGGCCAGAGGCTGGATCAGTAAAGGGCAGAGAGCTCCACTCCGACTCAGACGCCAGAAAGGTGGAGGTGGGGTACTGGTATGGGCTGGTATCATCAAAGATGAACTTGTGGGACCTTTTCGGGTTGAGGATGGAGTGAAGCTCATCTTCCAGACCTACTGCCAGTTACTGGAAGACAACTTCTTCAAGCAGTGGTAACAGGAAGAAGTCGGTATCATTCAAGAAAAACATGATTTTCATGCAGGACAATGCTCCATTACATGCATCCAACTACTCCACAGCGTGGCTGGCCAGTGAAGGTCTAAAAGAAGAAAAAATAATGACATGGCCCCCTTGTTCACCTGATCTGAACCCCATAGAGAGCCTGTGGTCCATCATAAAATGTGAGATCTACAGGGAGGGAAAACAGTACACCTCTCGGAACAGTGTCTGGGAGGCTGTGGTGGCTGCTGCATGCAATGTTGATCGAAAACAGATCAAGCAACTGACAGAATCTATGGATGGAAGGCTGTTGAATGTCATCATAAAGAAAGGTGGCTATATTGATCACTAATTTTTTTGGTTTTTGTTTTTGCATGTCAGAAATGTTTATTTCTAAATTTTGTGCACTGATATTGGTTTACCTGGTGAAAACAAACAAGTGAGATGGGATTATATTTGTTTTTTATTAAGTTGCCTAATAATTCTGCACAGTAATAGTTACCTGCACAAACAGATATCCTCCTAAGATAGCCAAATATAAAAACACCCCACTCCAACTTCCAAAAATATTAAGCTTGGATATTTGAGTCTTTTGGGTTGATTGAGAACATAGTTGTTGATCAATAATAAAAATAATCCTCTAAAATACAACTTGCATAATAATTCTGCACACAGTGTAGAAGGAAATCTGTAATTTCATTAAGCCTATTTGGACTTAAAGTATTTAATTTGTATATCCAATAGATTTCCTTCCTGTTTAATTGTTCAATCCGATTTGCATAATGTGAGGGGATTTGTTCTATTGGAAATATTTTTAAATTCTTGTATTCCTTATTATGCCTCATAGTACAATGTCGGGATAGACCATGTTTCAAAAACCATTTGAGATATTTGATCTGTGTGAATTCAATCTTTTATGAAGAGGTTGGATAGTTCTTCTAACATATAGCTTTTTACAACTGTATATAATCACGTATACTACAAAATTGCTGGAACAGGACATGTGATTTTTAATAAGAAAAGTTTCCCCTGTCTGATCATGTGTGAATGAAGTTAACCCATGACAGATAGTATCACAACACAGACAGTTTCTTGTACGACATTTATATACTCCAGGGGTATCTTCAGATGACCAAATTTTCTCTGTTTTCATTCTGACAGCTAGGTGCTAAAATGTTCTTCAAAGTGGGAGCTCTACGGAAGTGAACAATGTATTCTTTGGTAAGCTTTTTCCCAAAATAGGGTCATTTAAAAGGATATACCAATTATCCTTTATGATGTCCCGGATTTCAATTTTCATCTAGATTTATGAAGAAGTTGGATAAAACTTTGAAACGCATTGATTTTAATCTTTAACAGACAAGAAATAAAAAGTAAAAACTCCTTTATTGGAATTCCTTTGGATTTGATGTGTCTTTTCCACATGGTCAGCCAGCAGCGCAGTGAAAACAGTTTTTACTCCATATTGCAGGAAGGAGGGAGGGGCATATGTGCCAGAATGGGGGCATATTTATATACCAGGAAGGATATTAGTACAGAATTGGGGGACATTACCCCTATAACAGTGTCAGCAGATGACCCTCCCCCCCGATGACAGTGCATCATGACCACAATTTTTGCTTTATTTTTTTTTTTTTGTATTTTTCTCTTCTAAAACTTAAATGCGTTTTATGGTCTTGTGCATCTTGTAGCCTGAAAAATATGGTAATTTTTTATGGGTTGCTGCTGTTTTGATACCTCAAGGGCTCTGCAAATGAGAAATGGTGACAGCCAAATTTAGACTCCAAATACCAAATGCCACTCTCTTCCCTTCAGTTTGGCAAACATGACTACATGTGGGGTATTGCTCAGATGAAAGTGGATAACAAACTGTGGTGTCCACTTTTTTGTGTTACCTCTTGCAAATGTGAAAAATTTGGGACTATAACTATATTTTTGTGAAAAAATGAAAAATTTTCAATATGACTACCTAATATTATCAAATTCTTTGCAGTACCTGTGGGTTCACAAAGTTCACTATACCCCTGGATCAAATCCTTGAGGGATGTAGTTTCCAAAATAGGGTCAGTTGTTGTGGGGCTTCTGCTGTTTAGGCACCTTATGGGCTCTGCAAATGCAATATGCAAATTTATGCTCCAAAATCCAAATGGTGCGCTTCCCCTTCCGAGCCCTGCCCTTTGTCCAAAACAGAGGTTTCTGATCACATTTGGGGTATCGACATGCTCAGAATCAACTGGGTAAAAAGTTGTGGGGTCCATTTTCTCTTGCTATGCCTTGTAAAAGTGAAATATTTGGGGCTAAAACAACATTTTAGAGGAAAGATTACAATTTTTATTTTTTTTCCTTCCAATTTGCATTAATTCCCTTAAGCGTTAACAAATTTTCTGACCTCAGGTTTGAAGCATATGAAGGGTGTGGTTTTTAAAATCACATCACTTTTGTGGAGTTTACAATATATAGAATCCTCAAAGTTTATTTAAATTTGAATAGGTCCCTAAAGAAACAGGTTTAGCAAATTTCTTGAAAGAATGAAAAATTGCTGCTAAACGTTTAACCCTTCTAACAGCCTAACAAAGTAAAATTGCATTTGAAAACTGATGCTGATGTAAAGTAGACCTATGAGAAATGTTATTTATCAATTATTTTGTTTAGCATCACTAACTGGTTTAAGGATATAAAAATTGAAAGTTTGAAAATTGCTAATTTTTCAAAATTTTCACCAAAATTTTGATATTTTCACAAATAAATGCAAAACATATCAACCTAAATTTACCACTAAGATAAAGTACAATGTGTCACGAAAAAATAGTCTCAGAATCACTTTTAATATGTTGAAGCATTACAGAGTTATTACCACATAAAGTAACACTGGTCAGATTTAAAAAATGGGCTTGTCATTAAGGTCAAAATTGGCTCTGTCAATAAGGGGTTAAATTAGTGATAATAAAATTAGTGATTTGTTTTAAAGTAAACAATGCCCTACCAATTCAATGCACTACCAAAGTGTAAAGTAAACAATGCCCTACTATTAAATGGCATACCAATGTGTAAAGTACACAATGCCCTACAATTCAATGTCCTACCAATGTGGTAAGTAAACAATGCCCTACCAATGTGTAAAGTAAACAATGCCCTACAATTCAATGCCCTACCAATCTGTTAAGTAGACTATGCCCTAAAATTCAATGCTCTACCATTGTGTTAAAAATAATATGCCACCAGTTTTTTTCCATCCCATCTGAGAGCAGCATTCCAGCAATGTGTCACTTTGATAAAATTTCTGATTTATCTGTTGCAGATCTAGAAGTCATATGATTGATGAGCTCTATATAATGACTGACAGCTTTCTGCCCAAGTACAGTATACACAGAAAACTCAGATCAGTGATGGGATGCGGTTATACAGAGCTCATGAATATGCTTGACTGCATGACAGCAGACGTACTAACTCTCTAGTGCTTATCTCCTACTCCTACAACAGTGATTTTATCAAAACTACATAAAGCAGCCTAGCAAGTGATACATTGCTGGAATCAGGGTCTCTGTCTCTGCATTATGCTGCTCCCAGATTTGGTGGCAAAAACCTGGTGACAGATTCCCTTTATGTAAACAATGCCCTACCAAGTCAATGGATATTTTTGTTTTTTACATTTGCAATTGTGTATTTTTTTATCATGAACTCATGTAACCTTTGTTCACGGCCACACTTCATACATGAATCCAACTTGCTTTGTTCAGAATTGTCACTATTTTTTCAGACATAAAAAATCTTTTTTTCCGCTAAATAATTTGATAAAATTGCACTATTTTCCAAAAATGTTTATGGTAAGTATGTCTTGCATTGGTGGCCTAACACCTTGTGTTGTTTATGCTTGTAAGGTGGAAGCAAATACTCTCTGTCAAGAATAACACCGGGAGATCAAACAGATCCCACCGCTGCTACCAATTTGTCAAGGATGACACCTAGAGGGTCGTGCAGATCCCACAGCTGCCACCAGTTTATCACGGATGACACCGGGCATATCACACAGATCCGATCGCTGTCACCAGTTTGTCAAGGGACGCAATTCCACTGCCTCCAATTGTCAGAACAATTGCGCAATTGACTGAATGATGGACACGACCACAGTTGCTTCCACTACTAAGCTGGTTATTGGGGAACTCACAGTGAGTGTACGGTACGGTCACTGCCAACTCCACAATAACAAAAGAAAACGACTAACTGCCACCACCAATCGTTTACACAGACCAATTGTACACCAGTTACAGGTAGCGGATAGCTTCAGAGGAGCAGAGCCATTAAATTTTATATATTTAATCCGAAAAGGTAGGAAGTGTTGATAAAAGATATGCAAAGATGATACAAAATGGGAACAAAACAATATGGTATATACAATTGCATAACATAAAAAGGAATAACAAAAGAGAAGTACTAAACCTGATGTTGCAGGAATGGCTCTTATGTTTATGAAGGGAAGCACTCCAATTGGGAAAATGGAACACTGACAGTGAACTACAGTCATGGCCGAAATTGTTGCCATCCTTGAAGTGGTTTCAGAAAATGAAACATTTCTCTCTGAAAATTATTACAATTACACATGTTTTGTTATACACATGTTTATTTCTTTTGTGCATATTGGAACAACACAAAACAACAAAGGAAAAAAAGGCAAATTGCACATAATTTCACACAAAAAAAACAAAAAATGGGCTGGGCAAAATTGCTGGCACCTTTCCAAAATTGTGCGTAAACAACTTTGTTTCAAACATGTGATGCTCGTTCAAACTCAACTGTGGCAAGTAACAGGTTTGGACAATATGTAAATAACACCTGAAACCAGATAAAAAGGGGAGAAGTTGACTACATTTTTGCATTGTGTGTCTTTGTGCTACACTAAACACGGAGAGCAGAAAGAGGAGAAAAGAGCTGTCTGAGGAGATGAGAACCAAAATTGTTGAACAATATCAACAATCTCAAGGTTACAAAGAGGAAAAGTTGAACCGGCACATACGACCAAGATATATATATATATAAATCGAAAACTTTATTGGAAAAAGGATTAAAACATGATGATAAAACCAGAAACCTCAGGGAAACCTGACGCGTTTAAGGTGCAGAACGCCGCACTCTTAATCATAGGATTACAAGGTTACAAGTCCATCTTCAGGGAACTTGATGTTTTTTTGTCCATAGTGTGCAACAAAAACAAGAAGTTTACATCCAATGGCACTATAGCTAATTTCCCTGGATGTGGACAGAGAAAAATTTATGAAAGGTTGCAACACAGGACAGTCCAGATGGTGGATAAGCAGCCCTAATCAATGCCAAAGAAATTCAAGCTGTCCTGCAGGCTCAGGGTGCATCAGTGTCAGCGCGAACAATCCATCGATATTTGAATGAAATTAAACGCTATGGCAGGAGATCCAGAAAGACCCCATTGCTGACACAAAAACATAAAAAAGCTAGGCTGCAGTTGTCCAATATGTACGTGAGTAAGCCAAAATCCTTCTGGGAAAGCGTCTTGTGGACAGATGAGACTAAGATAGAGCTTTTTGGTAAAGCACATCATTCTACTGTTTACCGAAAATGGAATGAGGCCTACAAAGAAAAGAAAACAATACCTACAGTCAAATATGTTGGAGGTTCAAAGATGTTTTTGGGTTGTTTTGCTGCTGCTGCTACTGGGTGCCTTGACTGTGTGCAAGGCATCATGAAATCTGAAGATTACCAAAGGATTTTGGGTCGCAATGTAGTGCACAGTGTCAGAAAGCTAGGTTTGCGTCATGGGTCTTCCAGCAGGACAATGACCCCAAGCATACTTCAAGAAGCACCCAGAAATGGATGAAAAAAAAGCGCTAGAGACTTCTGAAGTGGCCAGCAATGAGTCCGGATCTAAATCCTATTGAACACCTGTGTAGAGATCTTAAAATTGCTGTTGGGAGAAAGGACCCTTCAAATATGGGAGACCTGGAGCAGTTTGCAAAAGAAGAGTGGTCCAAAATTGCAGATGAGAAGTGTACGAAGCTTGTTAATGGTTATAGGAAGCGATTGGTTGCAGCTATCTATTTCAAAGGGTGTGCTACCAGATATTAAGTTGAGGGTGCCAACAATTTTGTCCAGCCCATTTTTGGGGTTTTGTGTGAAGTGATGTTCCATTTGCCTTTTTTTCTGTTTTTCTTTGTGTTGTTCAAATACACACAAAGGAAATGCACGTTTTGTTATACATATGTTTAATTAAAATCATTTTCTGAGAGAAATACTTTATTTTCTGGAACAAGTGATGTGAGTGAATGCATTATGTTCGTCCCTTCGTTACGACACTGAATAGGATCAGTTCAAACCCAATATTCATCACTGAACACTGGTTCCAAAATGTTTGAGACCAGGGCTTTGATCAGAGGAAGCTTATGCCTGGGATACGTACTTCTCTGCCTCTATGTAAACAATTTTTTTTCCCCAGAGCAAATCTTCAGTGGTAATTACCTACTCACTGCTGGAGGGCCCTACTTCAATGGGGATGGAAGTGTCAGCTCTCTCACTTCCCCAGTTATAATTAGTTTCTTTCTTCTCCAACCACAATTAATCCCATATGTTCAATGTCAAGGTGATATGTCCCTTCTCTGGAGATGCCTTTATGGATTTTATTTTTTCTCCATGATACTCTCGCAGATGGCTGTTTGAAAATCAAATTATCCTAGCTAGTTAAGAAGAGGTGGCAATTCATGTGTGTGGCTCACACTTTTGAAGGTCTAAGGGAATCGCTGCTTTGGTTTCTCTGTGACTGCCATAGATATCAGTGGATAGGGCAACACATTTGTGTGGCCAATAGTGATGAGCGAGCATGTTCTGTTAACCCTTTCGGCGAGCATGCTCGGGTGCTCGCTGAGTATCTTCGGCATGCTCGGGTGTTATGTTTGAATCACTCCGTGTGCATGATTTGCGACTGTTTGACAGCTTTAATACATGTGAGGAATGCCTAACAAACATGCATTCCTCATATGTGTTAAAGATATTAAACAGTCGCAAATCATGCACACGGAGCGACTCAAACATAACACCTGAGCACGCCAAAGATACTCGGAAAACACCCGAGCATGCTCTTAAATCTCAAGTAACGAGCATGCTCGCTCATCACTAGTGGCCAACTCTGCCACAAAAAGTGTCAGGTGGGGTCCAAAACCAAGAAATTGGATAGGAAACTACACCAAATGTTTTGTGCAGGAGCCTCCAAGATGTTTGGAGTTTGTGGACAATTTCCAATAGTATCAATATATAGACTTCATGACACATGACATCCTTCTATACTAGAGTGGTTAGTGAAGACTTTGTATAATTTGGTAACTAAATCATGATTATTATGTGTGTTCATATTTATGCCATCCTGAATTAATACTGTCCTTAGGGTACTAATTATGTCTTGGTTGTCATGTGTGGTCAGGATCCTCATGTGTATAATTTATCCATAAGATTGTACAGTTATTGAATTGCATCTGTGAATGCTATTCTTCATCTTTGAGATTACAGGAAGATTGTTGAGTAGCTGCTGGACTGTACACTTTCAAGTTCATTTAGCACAACTTGGTTTATCATTTTACAGTACTCATTATTGGAGTGCTCTTGTGTTTATTTCCTAACCCTTCCAAAATCACCAGCATCAGCATCTATTAGGCTACTTATAGGTAACACAGGTCTATGTGACGTACAAAACATCGAATTTACTGCCTGGCCAGCTATGACATTAGGCAGGCTACATCAGGATGCTGTACAAAGCCAATTTATAATGTCTCACAAGTAAGAAGTTTTAGAAAATGTTAGTATTTTTTGTCATTGTCAAATTCTGCAAATATGTACAAGTCAGTGTTAGTCGAATATTGTTATGTACTGACTCCTGTGCTGCGGTATGCCAGTGTGTCCAATCATTATACCATACTGATTGTTCTAGTAAAATATGTCTGTATGTTAAAGGGTAAATTGACTCTGATTTTTATCTATAAATGTCTGAGAAGGGAAAACCTCTTTAAAGGGGACGTATTACCTTCACACATACTATGGTATATTACAGTGAGGAGACTGTAGATACAAATGAATTTCAAATAAATGATATTTGGAATAATAATGACTATAATTACATGAATTATGTTATGACAGAATCACAGTTTATGGGAGCCGCCATCTTGGGATTGGCAGTTCAGTGTGCTGTGTTCCAAAGAGACAAGCCCCCAAACTCTAGGCTAGTTGCTAGGCAGCGCCTTCGGTCAGCAGCAGTGTAGTATCCTGAAGAGCTCATTTATCAAATTGTACCATTATAGAAACATGGAAAATGTATATAAAGGGGTACTTCTATCTATATACTGTGTGTAGAGCCAGAGAAAAGGCTACCCATAAATAAATAAAAATTCACATATATGTCTCCTGCCTAAAAATGGAGCAAGTGTGACCATGTATGTGTGTATATGTCCAAATATACACTGCTCAAAAAAATAAAGGGAACACTTAAACAACAGAATATAACTCCAAGTAAATCAAACTTCTGTGAAATCAAACTGTCCACTTAGGAAGCAACACTGATTGACAATCAATTTCACATGCTGTTGTGCAAATGGAATAGACAATAGATGGAAATTATTGGCAATTATCAAATGTGAGGCAGTGACCGGGATCGTATACGAGGGACGTTATATATCCCCCAGAATGTGTACAGAGACCTATTAAATCCATTGGAGTGCATTGCAGTCACAAACTCACCTGCGACTGCAATGCAGGAATGAAGGTGAGCAATGACCTGGTCAGGCTATCTGACTAAGGCAGATTAAGTAAAACCTGGCAGGGCCTTCATTTCTTGGAGGAGGTCACAGGAGGCAGTGGGGCGACCTCCTCTCTCCAACCCGGGTTTTCCAGTGGCTCTTGCCACAGGTCCTTTAAAAACCCTGCACTAAGGATTAGTGTTGTTCTATGTTGGAACCTGCTAGGAGCATAGCAGGAAATCTCGGTGGGCCTGTGAGCAGCTGAACCCACGCCTGGGAAGGCTCTGCACCTGTCAGGCTCTGAGCGGCCCGGCGTGGCCGTTGCCCACGGCAACCGTTGTTTAAGGACTCGTGTTAACCCGGCTGCGAACAGGAGGACTTTTCTGTTACCCTTGAGTTGCTGCATAAAACTGTTTATGTTGGACTTGCTTGGGTCACTGCCTCAGTTACTGCACGGTGTGAACACCGCTGCCTTACACAAGACTCACTCAATAAAGGAGTGGTTCTGCAGGTGGAGACCACATCTCAGTACCAATGCTTTCTGGCTGATGTTTTGGTCACTTTTGAATGTTGGTTGTACTTTCACACTCGTGGTAGCATGAGACGGACTCTACAATCCACAGAAGTGGCTCAGGTAGTGCAGCTCATCCAGGATGGCACATCAATGCGAGCTGTGGCAAGAAGGTTTGCTGTGTCTGTCAGTGTAGTGTCCAGAGGCTGGAGGCACTACCAGGAGACAGGCCAGTACACCAGGAGACGTGGAGGGGGGCGTAGGAAGGCAACAACCCAGCAGCAGGACTGCTACTTCCGCCTTTGTGCAAGGAGGAACAGGAGGAGCACTGCCAGAATCCTGCAAAATGACCTCCAGTAGGCCACAAATGTGCATGTGTCTGCACAAACGGTTAGAAACCGACTCCATGAGGGTGGTATGAGAGCCCGACGTCCACAGATGGGGGTTGTGCTCACAGCCCAACACCGTGGATTGGCAAAGTCGCCACTGGCGCCCTATGCTCTTCACAGATGAAAGCAGGTTCACACTGAGCACATGTGACAGACGTGACAGAGTCTGGAGACGCCATGGAGAGCGATTTGCTGTCTGCAACATCCTTCAGCATGACCGGTTTGGCAGTGGGTCAGTAATGGTGTGGGGTGGCATTTCTTTGGAGGGCCGCACAGCCCTCCATGTGCTCGCCAGAGGTAGCCTGACTGCCATTAGGTACCGAGATGAGATCCTCAGACCCCTTGTGAGACCATATGCTGGTGCGGTTGGCCCTGGGTTCCTCCTAATGCAGGACAATGCCAGACCTCATGTGGCTGGAGTGTGTCAGCAGTTCCTGCAAGATGAAGGCATTGAAGCTATGGACTGGCCCGCCCATTCCCCAGACCTGAATCCAATTGAGCACATCTCGGACATCATGTCTCGCTCCATCCACCAACGTCACGTTGCACCACAGACTGTCCAGGAGTTGGCGGATGCTTTAGTCCAGGTCTGGGACGAGATCCCACAGGAGACCATCTGCAACCTCATCAGGAGCATGCCCAGGCGTTGTAGGGAGGTCATACAGGCACATGGAGGCCACACACAATACTGAGCCTCATTTTGACTTGTTTTAAGTACATTACATCAAAGTTGGATCAACCTGTAGTGTGTTTTTCCACTTCAATTTTAGGGGTGACTCCAAATCCAGGCCTCCATTGGTTAATAAATTTGATTTCCATTGAAGATTTTTGTGTGATTTTGTTGTCAGCACATTCAACTTTGTACAGAACAAAGTATTCAATGAGAATATTTCATTCATTTAGATCTAGGATGTGTTATTTGAGTGTTCCCTTTATTTTTTGAGCAGTGTATATGTATACTTGATATATATATTAAAATAAAAACAGCACTCCGGTGGAAGTAAGTGAAAAAGGTGGACTCAATTCACACAGATACAAGTGCTTCTCACAAAATTAGAATATCATCAAAAAGTTAATTTATTTCAGTTCTTCAATACAAAAAGTGAAACTCATGTATTATATAGAGTCATTACAAACAAAGTGATCTATTTCAAGTGTTTATTTCTGTTAATGTTGATGATTATGGCTTACAGCCAATGAAAACACAAAAGTCATTATCTCAGTAAATTAGAATAATTAACAAACAACACCTGCAAAGGCTTCCTAAGCATTTAAAAGGTCCCTTATTCTGTTTCAGTAGGCTCCACAATCATGGAGAAGCCTGCTGACTTGACAGATGTCCAGAAGGCAGTCATTGACACACTTCGCAAGGAGGGTACGCCACAAAAGGTCATTGCTAAAGAAGCTGGCTGTTCAGAGTGCTGTATCCAAGCATATTAATGGAAAATTGAGTGGAAGGAAAAAGTGTGTTAGAAAAAGGTGCACAAGCAACCGGGATAACCACAGCTTTGAAAGGATTGTTAAGAAAAGGCCATTCAAAAATTTGGGAGAGATTAACAAGGAGTGGACTGCTGCTGGAGTCATTGCTTCAAGAGCCACCACACACAGACGTATCCAGGACAGGGTCAACAAGTGTCGCATTCCTTGTGTCAAGCCACTCATGACCAATAGACAACGCCAGAAGTGTCTTACCTGGGCCAAGGAGAAAAAGACCCGGACTGTTGCTCAGTGGTCCAAGGTGTTGTTTTCAGATGAAAGTAAATTTTGCATTTCATTTTGAAATCAAGGTCCCAGAGTCTGGAGGTAGAGTGGAGAGGTACACAATCCAAGCTGCTTGAGGTCTAGTGTGAAGTTTCCACAATCAGTGATGGTTTGGGGAGCCATGTCATCTGCTGGTGTAGGCCCACTGTGTTTTATCATGACCAAAGTCAGCGCAGCTGTCTACCAAGAAATTTTAGAGCACGTCATGCTTCCCTCTGCCGACAAGCTTTTTGGAGATGGAAATTTCATTCTCCTGTAGGACTTGGCACCTGTCCACACTGCCAAAAGTACCAATACCTGGTTTAAAAACAACAGTATTACTGTGCTTGATAGGCCAGAAAACTCGCCTGATCTTAACCCCATAGAGAATCTACACTTAGTTTTCCAACAGGAAACTTCACCGCTGCAACTGCAACGAACACCACAGCTTCTCCAGAGACTGGCTCCTTCAAAGAGGTCAGCATAGAATGAACTATAGCCAGCGGTCAGCTGATAGATCATGTGGCTATTTAAAGGGAGGTGGATGTGGTACCAACCAACATCAGCTGACCAACCTAAAAAGGCTGCCAGCAAGAGACTAAGATTAACCCTTGCTGGACCAAAAGGAAAAAACTACATTTAAATTACAGCATACCCAAAGCTGCCACAAATCCCCAAATTATTTGTGACACCGAGCTGGTGCGGAGCAGCCAGGGAAATTTGTAAGGTAGTGGGGTTTGCCTCTGGATTAGACCTAGAGCTGTTATTTTCATGTAATGTTTACATTGTTTATAATGTTTGGGTCACCATTGTTATGGGCGCTCCGGGTTTGTGTGTAATATGTAATAAAAGGCTGCTGTGGCCATTTTACCTAAGTTGCATGCAGTCATGAGTTTATTTTATTTACACTGGGTTTGGCAGGGAGTTTAATGGGTAATAGATAAAACTACCAAATCCATCTTTAACTTGTCATGTTTTTTTCCCGTATGCTTGAGAAAAAGGGAAGCACTGAATCTTTCCAAAACTGACCTTCTTTTGTTTCCATTTCCTTTGGAGGTTCTACTATAACTCCCAAGCAGCACGCTCGCTGTCTTGGCATCATATTTGACACGGAACTTAGTTCACTAAGTACCCTATATTTATTATGCAACTTTGCTTTACATTTATATATAATGATGGTAGGGTATGAGATATATTTTTGTCTTTTGTAGGTTTTGCTTCTTTTTGCTAGTGTGAACATGCTCCTATTTCTTGCATGTCTACCATCTTTGACCTCAGTTCACATTGCTTGGTTTTTTGTCTTGTTTGCATTCTGTGCAATTTAAGGGTGTGGCATCCCCTTTGTTGAGCTGATTGGTATATATGTAGCTTACCACGGGCCTAGGTGGTCTGGAGTTGGGACCCGGTCCTATTTGTCTACCCTTTTATATGCATCACTTCAACTTTGATATACAGTAAGGTTTTTAATATAGGCAGTATAGGTACCGTCCCAATTTAGGGTCACCTTGCCGCTGGTGGGACGGCTTGTATACTTTTTTTGATCAAAAATAGTTCACTAAGTACCCTATATTTATTATGCAACTTTGCTTTACATTTATATATAATGATGGTAGGGTATGAGATATATTTTTGTCTTTTGTAGGTTTTGCTTCTTTTTGCTAGTGTGAACATGCTCCTATTTCTTGCATGTCTATCATCTTTGACCTCAGTTCACATTGCTTGGTTTTATAACTCCCAAGCAGCACGCTCGCTGTCTTGGCATCATATTTGACACCGAACTTTCCTTTATTTCTTATATCCAATCGCTCACTTGCTCATGTTACCTGCATCTTAAAAACATCTCCAGAATCCGCCCTTTCCTTACCTATGACACTGCAAAAACTCTTACTGTTAGGGCTCGTGCAGATGACCATATTTTTGGTCTGAGTGTGATCCCACAGAGCATTGGATCACACTTGGACCAATGTTATTCTATTGGGCCATTCACATGTCCAATTTTTTTTTTATCCTTCCATACTCTTCATGAGCTCAATAACACTTTGTAACTAGACATATACAAATACTGGCTGATGACCGGTTCATGCAGCTTTAGGCCTCTTTCATACGTCCAGATATTTCCAGTACTGGAAAAAACAGTGTCGGAGATATCCCTCTCCATCTGTACTTGTTTGGCATACGTTTGGCAACCGTGTGCCACATCGGGATCACACGTACCGGCGCCTGGGAATCAGAGGTACAGTTAGCGCTGTTCCCAAGTTCCAGGTGCTGAAGGCATCTGTCATCACTGTCCATGGTTGCTCTACGATCAGTGCCAGCAGGGGACAATGTTGATAGTTGTATTCTGCCCCCGCTGTGTCCAGCAAGTGTAAATATAAGAATAAAATACAAAACACATTATACTCACCTTTACACCTAATTCCCTGAAGCCACTGTCCTCTGTAAAAAAATTAAATAAAAAACAACGATAATACTCACCTGATATACTGTCCCAAGCTGTAATCCATCTGACCGACAATTCTGTATCTGCGTCTGCGGTGGCTTGAAGTGACCGCAAACGCTGAGGAGCAGAGGAGAATGACTCGCTCCAGCGAGCGGGCCCCTGACCTGCGCTGAGCTCAGAGAGCAGTGTCCTGTCACTTAGTGAGCTCTGCGCAGTTCAGGGGTTTGCTCGCTGGAGTGAGTCATTTTCCTCTGCTCCTCAGCATATGCGGTCGCTTCAAGCCATTTCAGACGCTGATGCAGAATTGCCGGTCAGATGGATTATAGCGTGGGATAGTATATCGGACAAGTGAGTATTATGGTTGTCTTTTATTTTTTATTTTTTTTTACAGGGGACAATGGCTTCAAGGAATTAGGTGTGAAGGTGAGTATTATGGTTGTTTTTTATTTTATTCTTATTTTTACACTTGCTGGACATAGCAGGGCCTCATTTCAAGTCTCAACATTGTCCCCTGCTGGTGCTGATCGCAGGGGACAATGATGACAGATGCCTTCAGCACACGGCTCTTGGGAACAGCGCTAACTGTACCACTGATTCCCAGGCACTGGTACGTGTCACACTGATGACACATGGATGTGTGTTGGAAGTTTTACGGCCTGTGCAGCGTGAAAAAAACGGACATGTCAGCGTGTTTTGCCCACGGTCCATGGAAACACACTGACATTTGCGCAGACCCATTCATTTCAATGGTTCTACGTGTGTAAGTGTCTCCAGTACGTGCAATAACTCTCACCACACGTACTGGAGACACTGATGTGTGAAAGAGGCCTTAGTTGAATAAACCTAGTTATTCTAATGATGGCTGGCCACACATGACAGGCACTTTTTACCTTTTGTCTTACCCCAGTTTGGGGCTCATTGAGACATCAGTGATTTTCTCGTATGAGATAATCGGTCTGAGTTTTATCATTGTTTTTTATCAGAGTTTCATCCGAGTTTGGTCTGTTTTTACCATCCGAGTATGAGTTCCATCAATTTTTCTCGGAAAGCAAAAAATAAAAAAGCATGTCTATGTTTTCCTATCTAGTAGCCTGTGAAAAATGGGCAGCATTCACGTGGCATTTGAGTGCTGTCTAATTTTATCACTGACCCATAGACTTGCATTTTCTATTTTAATCCAACACTTGGATCGATATCAGACATTTATCTGCCATTTTGCACTGACCGCTCGGTCCATGAACAATACCCCCACTTTTTATTGTATTTGTTCTAATTTAGTAAGTAAGCATTGATCTTTGTTGTTTTTTTTACCTTTGCACTGTTTGTTCTATTCTATTGTTTGTGTGCTAAGCTGCCATATATCAACCCTTGTATTTTATACATCAGACGTTTTGTAAGACTAGACTTTGCACATGCATTCCTTTTGAAAAGTTTTGATAAAATGTATGTTCATTAAAGGAAAGCTTATTTCCACATCAATGCATGGAGTTGCTGCTAAGCTTTTCTCTTTCTCGTTCATCTATTGATGTATTCATTATGCTAGGTAGTCACTTTTTGCTCATATTTCTGTTCATTCAGATTTTTTTTCTTTTGCTGATGCACTTTATTTAGGTTTGCCGTTTATAAACATGTGGGTATTTCCATATCTTTATCTCATTCTTTTTTTAGTGGCATGTTATAGCATATATTGAAATATAGTTTATAGTGGAGTTTCAGTGATATATTGATGTCTCTTTGTGGTTAACCATGCATTGGGGCAGAACTTATCATGTTCTTGTCATTCTGTATACTTTGCATAAGTTTTAAAGGAGTTGTGCAGAACTATGATATTAAAAACTATTTGTTTACATAGAATACGTTATTATTATCAGATTGGTGAGGGCACTTCCAAAGATCAAATGTGTGGTCCCACAGTTGCAGGACATACATGGTGTAAAACACCGGAACACTAGAGCTCTGTGCATTGTGTAGTGGCCATTCTCCAATCCTGCAGCTCAGTTCCCATTTACTTAAATGCACTTAAAATATTTGGTAATGATGACCTACTCTAAGAACACATTCTCAATATTGTACTCTTGCACAATACCTTTACGTGCCTTAATTGTTACTAGTATTGTGCTCTGGATGTTTTTGTAGCTTTGTACTTTTGCAGTAATTTGTTATTGGATGTGCTGTACTTTTTGTTTTCTATACCTACACTTACTTTTTTTCAATTGATTTATTAAGTATTAGTGATTGATTTTCATTCTTTGTTTTTCAGTGGTTTCCGCTCCTCTGTTTGTGTATTTAAATGTACATTACTCATTGATGTTTTGCAAAGATGGAATGTACTGATATTCCCCAGTCTTAGTCACTTAATAAACCAATGTATCATTTATCATTTATCCAAATGCTTGTGTACACATAGCAGTCCTAAAATACACATCTGATATAATATTGCCTGAATCACAGTAATAATGCAGAAGCATATCTTAAAGGGAAGGTGACGCATTTTTACATTATGTAAAATAAATTAAAATGTTAAATTCCTTAATGTTATAACATATTTTCAAGTGCCCAGTATTTATAGTTTATTTTATTTTAATTTGTTTTGCAGCTACTGGCGGCTGCCATCTTACTTTTCAGGAGTGTAAAAGTTACTACACTACACTCACACTCCTTTAAATACGGCAGCCCTGGACATAGGCTTCAGCAGTCGGATGCCGACCCTATCTATAACATTGTAGCCACATTAGCTGTGAACTGGGCACGCCTCTGTGGGCTGCTCAATTCACAGCTGTAGGTGTGTATAGGTGCCATTTCATTGTGGCCTAGAGCTTCCACACTGAGGACATGTAATTGGAAGCTTTTTACACACACACACAAGCTCCCCCAGCTTTGCTCTCATATTCTCCCATCCTCCACTGCCTGTGCAGTAAAGCTATGGACCCTCACCGCTGCACTGTTTAGTCTCCTCGGTCCTGGCCTCGCAGCTGCTCTCTTCTCCACTGCGTGCAGCTCTGTTCCTCAGGTCCACGTTGCTCCACAGTCCGTTGTCTTCCTTCTGCTTGCTCTTCTGTAAATATACTGAGATCCACTTCCTGTTTAGCAGCTGGTTGAGATTAAATCAAGTGCAGTCACCAAGAAAATGGCGGTGCATTGTCTCTAGTCTTTATTCTGCCTCCCCCACTTTTGGGTGTAGTATAACACCTAAAAGGGGAGGGAAACATTGATGCCCCAATTTTGCAGCTAACGTAATGCAAGTAAGCATTACTGTAGCTGCTTGAGGTCTATACAGGAAGATGCTCCCCCTAGCTGGAAGTATAGGTAATCTTTTTTTTTTATAGATATTTTGCATGTTGCAGTGTTTGCAATCTATGCAAACACTGCATTACAAAGCTTAAATTAATATTATAATGTTATTTTCACAAAAAGAAAAAAAAATTGATGGCACCTTCCCTTTAAAGGGGACATTCTGTCTTCTGATTGTCAGGATTTCTGTTGCCCTTCCACAATTTAACCTCTAGTGGCCGCTATTGTTCACTTTAATATTGTGCTGCAGTTTCACTCCTTACCACTGAAGGCTGCTGTTGTGTTCTGCAACTGCCCTTTACCAAGATGGCGGATTCTGAATCTATGGAATCCATCTTGTTTCCTGTTTGGGCCTACTTAAAGCCGCATGGATCTCTCACTCATTGCTTGAGTATTGTGTCTAGCTGTAAGCCTAGTTTCTTACCCAGACTGTTCTATTAATCTACAGATTGTTTCCTATAAACTCCTTGCTATCTCCAAGAACTTTTACTACCGCTTGCTGTTCCTGCTTGTTCTCCTTTGGATACTGGTTTCAGCAGTACTATGCCAGTATCGCAACACTGATGAAAGTCTGCAGTCACTCTGTGAATGCAGACTTCTGAACTCTGATAGTATGCATTCATGTGCTGTTAGGATTCACTGGTATTGCTGGTGAGACTGGACGGTCACTTACATACTTTCGTCCACATTACGACTAAAAGTGCTTGGCTTTTTTCAATACATGTGATCTGAGAGTAGCCAAACATGTCTAGACAGCACATGTCTGCATGTATATATGCAAATCACATACTTGCAGTCGCATGACCACACGCTCTCACCAGCAATAGCAGTGAATCCTGACAGTCTGCGCACCACACACTGTCGGGGTTCAGAAGTCTACAGTGATATTGAGTGACTGCAGACTTTTGTCAAAAGACCAGACAACCCCTTTAAAGATGCATGCCTCTGTTTTTGAGGGTTAGCATTAGTTTATGTAAAGAACATGCCTACAAATGGGAACATTTGGTTTTCTTTTTATTGTGAAGCAAACAGCAAATAGGACAAAATAACTGAAAATTTCATTGTGCATAATTATTCACCCCCTAAAGTCAGTACTTTGAAGAGCCCTCTTTTGCGGCAATTACAGCTGCAAGTCGCTTTGGTGAAGTCTCTTTGAGCTTTCCACATCTTGCCATTGGAATTTTTGCTCATTCCTCAATGCAAAACTGCTCCAGCTCCTTCAAGTTAGGTGGTTACCTCTGGTGAACAGCAATCTTCAAGTCTGACCACAGATTCTCAATTGGATTAAGGTCTGGGCTTTGACTAGGCCACTCTAAAACAATTACACGTTTCCCCTTAAACCACTTGAGTGTTGCTTTAGAAGTATGCTTTGGGTCATTGTCTTTTTGGAAGGTGTCAGTCTCAAGTCACAGACTGAAATGGGTTTTGCTCAAGAATATCCCAGTATTTCGCACTATCCATCTTCCCCACGACTCGGACCATTTTCCCTGCTGCTGAAAAACATCCCCACAGCATGATGCTGCCACCACCATGTTTCACTGTGAGGATGGTATCCTTGGGGTGATGAGCTGTGCTGGTTTGGCGCCAGACATAGCATTTACCTTGGTGGCCAAACAGTTAGATTTTGGTCTCATCTGACCACAGCACCTTCCTCCATACAATTGGGAAGTCTCCCACATGTCTTTTGACAAACTCAAAACGAGCCATACAATTTTTTTTGTGTAAGTAAAGGTTTTTTCTCTGCTCACTCTTCCATAAAGGACACCTGTATGTTATATATGGCTTATTGTGGTCGTATGGATATATACACTGCTCAAAAAAATAAAGGGAACACTCAAATAACACATCCTAGATCTGAATAAATGAAAGATTCTCATTGAATACTTAGTTCTGTACAAAGTTGAATGTGCTGACAACAAACTCACACAAAAATCATCAATGGAAATCAAATTTATTAACCAATGGAGGCCTGGATTTGGAGTCACCCCCAAAATTAAAGTGGAAAAAACACTACAGGCTGATCCAACTTTAATGTAGTGTCCTTAAAACAAGTCAAAATGAGGCTCAGTATTGTGTGTGGCCTCCACGTGCCTGTATGACCTCCCTACAACACCTGGGCATGCTCCTGATGAGGTTGCGGATGGTCTCCTGTGGGATCTCGTCCCAGACCTGGACTAAAGCATCCGCCAACTCCTGGACAGTCTGTGGTGCAACGTGACGTTGGTGGATGGAGCGAGACATAATGTCCGAGATGTGCTCAATCGGCTTCAGGTCTGGGAAACGGTCGGGCCAGTCCATAGCTTCAATGCCTTCATCTTGCAGGAACTGCTGACACACTCCAGCCACATGAGGTCTGGCATTGTCCTGCATTAGGAGGAACCCAGGGCCAACCGCACCAGCATATGGTCTCACAAGGGGTCTGAGGATCTCATCTCGGTACCTAATGGTAGTCAGGCTACCTCTGGCAAGCACATGGAGGGCTGTGCGGCCCTCCAAAGAAATGCCACCCCACACCATTACTGACCCACTGCCAAACCGGTCATGCTGAAGGATGTTGCAGACAGCAAATCGCTCTCCATGGCGTCTCCAGACTCTGTCACGTCTGTCACATGTGCTCAGTGTGAACCTGCTTTCATCTGTGAAGAGCACAGGGCACCAGTGGCGACTTTGCCAATCCTGGTGTTCTGTGGCAAATGCCAAGCGTCTTGCACGGTGTTGGGCTGTGTGCACAACCCCCATCTGTGGATGTCGGGCCCTCATACCACCCTCATGGAGTCAGTTTCTAACCGTTTGTGCAGACACATGCACATTTGTGGCCTGCTGGAGGTCATTTTGCAGAGCTCTGGCACTGCTCCTCCTGTTCCTCCTTGCACAAAGGCGGAGGTAGCGGTCCTGCTGCTGAGTTGTTGCCCTCCTATGGCCCCCTCCATGTCTCCTGGTGTACTGGCCTGTCTCCTGGTAGCGCCTCCAGCCTCTGGACACTACGTTGACAGATACAGCAAACCTTCTTGCCACAGCTCGCATTGATGTGCCATCCTGCATGAGCTGCACTACCTGAGCAACTTCTGTGGTTTGTAGAGTCCGTCTCATGCTACCACGAGTGTGAAAGCACAACCAACATTCTAAAGTGACCAAAACATCATCCAGAAAGCATTGGTACTGAGATGTGGTCTGTGGTCCCCACCTGCAGAACCACTCCTTTATTGAGGGTGTCTTGATAATTGCCAATAATTTCCATCTATGGTCTATTCCATTTGCACAACAGCATGTGAAATTGATTGTCAATTAGTGTTGCTTCCTAAGTTGACAGTTGATTTCACAGAAGTTTGATTTACTTGGAGTTATATTCTGTAGTTTAAGTGTTCCCTTTATTTTTTTGAGCAGTGTACTTTAATCTCTGCTTGGGAACTATGCAGCTCCTTTAGGGTTACCTTTGGTCTCTGTGTTGCCTGATTAATGCCCTCCTTGCCTGGGCTGAGAGCTTTAGTGGGTGGCCCTCTCTTGGCTGGTTTCTTGTGGTACCATGTTCTTTCTGACATGGCCCCTGGGGCCGTGGGGTACTCGGTAGCCGGGCCAGTTGGTGCTGGGGATGTCACGGTGGCAGTGATCCGGTCCGTGACCCAGGGCGGTCAATTAAAGGAAAAGTAAAAGGGGAATAAAGGTTTTGGAGATAATGTTCATGACACCACCTGTGGTATGCGGCTATATGGGGCCGCCGCTGCGGTGCAGATCCACTGGAGCTGATGGTTCAGCTCTCCACAGGCAGAGCTAAGCTCCAGGGCAGTATATGAAGAATTGTGGAGGTAGATGTTGTTGGTGTGGTGTAATGCAGGGCTGAGGGCGCAGATAATCACCAGACAACAAATTAATGGTGGTTTCCTCTATCTTTACTTGCGGTTTGTCAGAGCAGACCGGGGCACGGGTACTAACTGGTGGTGGAGGTCCGGGCGGCCTAGAAGCAAGTTGGGGATCCACCTCGCCAGGTGGAGTTGTAGGCCTTCCCTCTGCGCTATTCTCTTTGGCCCTGTCGCTTAATCTATGCTCTGTCCCTCGTTCCTGAGTAAAACGTCTATTCCTCACCCGTATGGCAGGCAGCTCGGGCCTTCTTCAAGTGTCGCTCCCTCGTGGCGGCGCTGGGCCCTAGGATGCTGCTGGGCCACCGTGCGTCTGGTGGGGCCAGGAGACCTGCAGTCTCCTGCCCTCCGAATTTAGCTGCCGGGCCTTCAGTGCCCACACAACCACGGACTCCAGTGTCCGATTCCCTTGAGCTTCCCTCTGGGGCGAGCTTGTTCACAGCTCCCTTCCCCAGGTCCTTCCTCGTCGTTCTCATGTCTCCAACTCTCTTTCAACTCACTCTTTCTAACCCCGCCTCCAGATTCCAGTTTGAAGGGGAGGAGCTCTCCTTTCTGGTCTGGAGCCAGGAAAGTGTTGGATGCTGGTATACCTGATTAGGGGACCCCCCTCTTGCTTCTAGGCATGGCATCACCCCCTGTGAGGGAGGCAATGCCACTGTGGCAACCGGACCCCTGGGGTGCCACATTTCCATTTGATGATAATGGATTTGATGGTGCTCAGGGGTATCATCAGAGTTTGGGATATTTTTTTGTAACCCAACCCTCACTTCTAGTTCTCAACAACGTTGTCCCTGACTTGTTTGGAGATCTCCATGGTCGACCTGGTGTTGTTTGGTTAGAGATGTCTCTTGCTAAATGGTGTTGCAGCCTCTGTGGCCTTTCAGCAAAGGTGTGTATATACTGATAGACCATGTGACACTTAAATTGCACACAGGTGGACATCCTATCACTAAGCATGTGACTTATGAAGGTAATTTCTTGCACCAGAAATTTTTAGGGGCTTCATAGTAAAAGGGGTGAATACATATGCACATGCCAATTTTTAGTTATTTGAGCCCTTAAATTTAATTTATGCCTATATATCTCTCACTTCACTTCACCAACTTAGACTATTTAGTGCTGATGCATCACACACAAATTGGATTATAAAAATATTTAAACACAGGTTGTAATGTTGTAATGTAACAAAATAGGTAAAAAGCCAAGGGGGGGTGAATACTTTCACAAGCCACTGTGCATAGTGTGGGTTACTAAGGGGGCCATCGTACAGCGTGTGGGCTACTAAGGGGGGCCATTATACAATGTGGGGACTACTAAGTGGGCCCTCCTACAGAGTGGTGGCTACTAGAGGTGCCTCCTACAGAGTGGTCGCTACTAAGGGGGCCATGATACAGTGTGATAGCTAGTAAAGGGGCCATGATACAGTGAAGGGGCTAATAAGAGGCCCTCCTACAGTGTGCGGACTAATAAGGGGGCCCTCCTACAGAGTTGGGCTTCTAGTGAGGACATCAGAGTGAGGGCTATTAAGGGGGCCATCTTACAGAGTGGTGGCTATTAAGGGGGCCAATGTCCTGTGTGGACTCTTGTGGAGGTCATCATACAGTTTAGAGACTACTGGGGGGTGTAATACAGTGAGGAGACCATCATACACTGTGGGGGCTACTGTGGGGACATTGTACAGTGTGGGAGCTACTAAGGGGCCATTATACAGTGTGTTGGCTACTAAGAGACCATTGCACAGTGTGGAGGCTACTATGGGGCCATCATACAGTGTGGGGACTACTGTGGAGGCATCATATAGTTTTCGGAGTGTTACACGGTCTATAGTGGAGCTGTGGGGACATCATACTTTATAAAGGGGAACTGTGTGGACATTATACTGTGTATAAGGGAGTTGTGACATTTTTATGTTGATGGGAGCTGTACAGGGGAAGTTTCAGGACATTATTAATGTTAAGTGGACATTTTTTCTTATAGGGGCACTGAGGGTATTGTGATGGTTAAAGTGGCACACGGGACATTATTGCTTTCTACGGGGCAAAATGGGGGCACTGTTTTATAGGGCACTTGCACAAGGCATTAATATATTCTAAAGGTCTATTTTACCATCTAACGGGCACAAAGAATGCGTTTTACTTTGCAGTGGTGGGCATTACTATGTGGGGCAATAAGAGGAGCACTGTTTTTGTACAACACAGAAAGTGAAGTAATAGGGAAACATACGGCATCAGCGGCTCAACATTGGGGTTGTCAGCAGAATAAGGAGTTTGTGCAGGTTGGGAAAAGATGGGGACGGTGCAGGAAGCTTGAGAAGTCAAATGTGTCTTTTTTGTAATCTCTGCAGACGAGTTGTGGCTGGTGAAGTCGCCCTGTCGGTCTGGGCCAGAAGGAAAAGACGGGAAAAGTGAGCGACTCCACCAGAAAGAACATCAGTTGTAAGTCACCATCTATAACTGTACTGTACTCACTTGAATGTCCTGCAGGACTGGTATCTACAACGATATGGTCACTATATGGTGGTAATATCACTGGTGGTCTTTGTATAGTGATTAACTTTCAGTGGCAGCTGGGTCATTGGCTGAGGTTTCCCTATACCTATTATTTGGGCTGCGCCACCGTAGTTGTAATCAGGGTTACTTGGTTAGAGACCCACTCAGATGTTTCGCCCTCCCCCCTGAGCTGAACCACTAGCTACGCCTCTAAACCTATCCCTATCTCAGCAGATTCACAGCCTCTAGGCTATTATTAAAAGAGCTTACAGGTTCCCTAGCAAAGTGAAAAAATTACCTCAAAATCTCCTTAAGGTCATACTGCATTTATTATTAGATAGAATAAATACATTAATGGAAAAATATTAAACAATATTAACACAAGAATAATAAATACACAAATAAAAAATATAAAATAATTAGGTGCAAAGTATGTTACAATGTCATTCTTCTTTATGAAAAGAGAATACAAAATGGATACAAATGAAGTCTGGCCATTCAGATACTCTGTTCCTTCCTCAACTCGCCATCTAGTTTCCATGTCTCTGGGTGAAACTCCTGGTGTAAAATCAGCAAACATTTAAGATTTTAACAAAAGCAATGCACACTTTTTATGGTCTCTTTTTTACTTATGCTTTGACATTACTAATAAAACAATGTGGAGCATATATAAATATACATGGGCTCTTCTAGTTTAATCTGATGCCATATTATAGCCACCATGCTAAGGGTGCAGTCAGACGGCCATATAAATCGAAAATAGAAATACATGAAGCTGTCACGCTTGGGTCAGGAGAGCTGCTGGCCAATCTGTGCATTGCGTTTTGATCTCGTTCTGATTTATACAGCCATGTGATTGCACTTTTAATATAATATTTAAAGAAAACCTGTCATGTGAAAAAATGCTATTAATCTGTAGGTATGGGTTTAATCTGCATGTTAATAGTATTCTGAACCTGCCCGGCGCCGGCACTTAGACCCCCAAAGCTGGGAGAGAACGAAAGTTATTCCTTCCAACAGTGTTTAGGCGTCAGTCACAGTGGTGGCACCAGCACGGTTTCAAACACCGCTCTGTGTATGTAGAGCGGCAGCTGTAACTGACTGACAGCCGGCCCTAATGCTGATCCTGCTGTCAGTCAGTGGCGGGGGTGCGGTTGCTGCCGCCTCTCTCTACACACAGAGTTGTGACTGAAGCCATACCAGCGCAGCCCCTATGACCGAACTCTGCCGGCAAAAATGCCATTTTTATTTTCTGTTTAGCAGCTGATAGAAATGCCTTCATTGCTGAAGTGCGATAAAGATGGCTGAAAGTGTCACATTTTAGTAGCCCTGGCAGCATATGGAGTCATTAAATTCTATGGGGCTAATCACCTTTCCAATCTTTCCCAATTGGACCAATAGTCTGCATGAAAAAAAATTGAATCACGTCCAACGATTTGCAGATTGAACTCATTAAGTAAAAGAGTCTGCAAAAGCAACAGACAGCACATGGATGCCATTATCTGCTGCCCTTTATTCATAGTGTGCTTCTTAGGGTATTCTTGAACCCCCCACCGGATAAAAGACACACAGAACACAAACGGATGATAAGAGATCAGTTTTTTAAAGATGCAAAAAAAAACCCACACATGACTAAAGCCTAGTAATAGACAATCAGTTCTCCGGTATTCTTTGTGCTTAAAAATTTAATTTCTGAAAGGTTTATTTATCTTACAGTACATGGAGTACAGTACATGGAATTGCAGCTGCAGGTGTACCCTCTGTACAATAGGACCCACACCCGCCTTTAAATGAATAGTGCAGTGCCTCACAGATTCCTCTTGCATGTAAAGGGCTGTGTTAATGATCCATATAGCTAATAATTACTGTTGGACTGTGATCCACCATAGAATGTAGAACTCTGGAGAAAGATTTCCTAGAAAGCAAAGAGAGTGGAACTACTTAAAGAGGTTGTCCACTACTTTAGCATTGATGACCTATCCTTAGGATAGGTCATCAATGTCTAATGGGTTGGGGTCCGAAACCGGGTACCCCCACCGATCAGCTGTTACCGGTGTCTGCGGCTGCCAACCAGAAATGCTCACTTGCATAGGTGATAGCTTCCAGATGGCTGGATGTCCAATCGCTGGGACCTCCATAACAAGAACTGGGACTCTGAAGAGACCCGTGTGAATGGAGCAGAGGTTTATCATGCACACTGCCACTCCATTTATTCTTATGGGAATGCCAAAGACAAGTCAAGCACAGCACTATCTCTGACGTTCTCATTAAGAATGAATGGAACGGCACTGAGCATGATTGACCACCGCTCCATTAACATGAGGTTTTTAAGAACCCCAGTTCTCAGAAATGGTAGGGGTCCCATTGGTTGGACCCCCAGCAATTAGGAAATTATCCCCTATCCCATTGATTAGGAATAACTTCTAAACTTGAAAATACCCCTTTAAGAAGCATGCTAAAGTATTCCAGCCCATTCAGACATACAATAGTTTAGGGAAAATTAAAAACTATCACTATTAAAATAACAAAATAAAATACATTATGTGTGAGGCAGCAGGTTCCCACAGGTGTTACCAAATATATCATATTATATAATGCCTTAAGATTATAATATTAATACCTAGGTCCTAAGTAAACTACTGTGGGATATTTGTGATTATGAATGACACGCTATTTGATGTGACTCTTTGATTCCTACAATGATTATGCAGTTTCTGCAGTATTTATATATGACTGTGCCGCCTAGGGCTCATATGACTAATATGCTTCAACTTGCTTAGAATAGTTTCCAAGCTTGTTCACTGTGGAAACACTCTGACCGGTTGTAGGCTGTGAATTCTAGCACAACCACTATGTGACCTGCGTGTGGTATGCTGAGATCACAGTATAAAGGACCCAGACACACTATGATCAGAAGCCGTCTATTTACTAAGCAGCACATGTGACACTGTTTGGTAAATTCTATTCATTGCTTTGCGGATATATGCTTTTGTGGCCTACAATATTCAACCAAAGCTATGAGGATTGCTCAGCTGGATTGGTGAGTCCTCCTTCCCCATTTGTCCCATCAGTTGCCAGAGTCGATGGTTCAGATTCTGCACTTGGCAAGTCCCCAGGGAACAACCAACACGCATTAAACGTGGTTGATGCAGCCGTCGAGCACGTCGTCTTTTCCTCCGCAGGGATCGAAGATGTGTCATCAAGTCTGTCATTGGCGTAGGCAATATAGGCTGGATCATTGTGGTCAGCTCCTGTAAATGGGCTTCCCCATCAGAAGATTCTCTGCAAGACATAATAAATATTGTTATACAGCCTGAAGATGAATATACAGTATATGTAAATGCTTAATAAATTAGCAAATGTGTCCTGTACCCACCTCGCTTCATATTTTCTACACTATAATCGATATAGTAGATAGAAAAACAGCTTCCCTCTATATCACGTCTTAATTCTATCTAAAGAGGCTGGCCATTACTTTTTTTATTGATGAGCTCTCAATACCTGACCAGAGGGGGAGCGACACACAGCACCTCAGTCGATCAGTTGTGACCACGCCAGTCAGAAGTTCTCGGATGCTGCCGGAACTCAGCAGCTCCATCATTTCTATAGAGGCCACACCCGGGTACTGCAGATCAAACCCCAATTCAAATGCTGTCAGAACTCAGCAGCTCCGTCATTTCTATAGAGGCCACAGCTGGGTACTGCAGATCAAACCCCAATTCAAATGCTGTCAGAACTCAGTAGCTCCGTCATTTCTATAGAGGCCACAGCCGGGTACTGCAGATCAAACCCCTATTCAAATGCTGTCGGAACTCAGCAGCTCCATCATTTCTATAGAGGCCACAGATGGGTACTGCAGATCAAACCCCTATTCAAATACTGTCAGAACTCAGCAGCTTTGTCATTTCTATAGTGGCCACAGCGGGGTACTGCTGATCAAACCCTTATTCAAATGCTGTCGGAACTCAGCAGCTCCGTCATTTCAATAGAGGCCACAGCTGGGTACTGCAGATCAAACCCCTATTCAAATGCCATCGGAACTCAGCAGCTCCGTCATTTCTATAGTGGCCACAGCCGGGTAGTGCAGATCAAACCCCTATTCAAATGCTCTCGGAACTCAGCAGCTCCGTCATTTCTATAGAGGCCACAGCAGGGTACTGCAGATCAAACCCCTATTCAAATGCCGTTGGAACTCAGCAGCTCCGCCATTTCTATAGTGGCCACAGCCGGGTACTGCAGATCAAACCCCTATTCAAATGCCTTTGGAACTCAGCAGCTCCGTCATTTCTATAGAGGCCACAGCCGGGTATTGCAGATCAAACCCCTATTCAAATGCTGTCGGAACTCAGCAGCTCCATCATTTCTATAGAGGCCACAGATGGGTACTGCAGATCAAACCCCTATTCAAATACTGTCAGAACTCAGCAGCTTTGTCATTTCTATAGTGGCCACAGCGGGGTACTGCTGATCAAACCCTTATTCAAATGCTGTCGGAACTCGGCAGCTCCGTCATTTCTATAGAGGCCACAGCTGGGTACTGCTGATCAAACCCCTATTCAAATGCCGTCGGAACTCAGCAGCTCCGTCATTTCTATAGAGGCCACAGCGGGGTACTGCTGATCAAACCCCTATTCAAATGCTGTCGGAATTCAGCAGCTTCGTCATTTCTATAGTGGCCACAGCCAGGTACTGCAGATCAAACCCCTATTCAAATGCTGTCGGAACTCAGCAGCTCCGTCATTTCTATAGTGGCTGCGGTAGGATACTGCAGATCCACCCCCTTTAATGGCCGTTGCTGGGTGTTGGCCATAAAAAAAGTAGTGCCCAACCCCTTGACTTTGCTACTTTAGTTATGTGTATAATTTGCAGTGATAGATAGATAGATGAGTAGATTGCTATTTTATTTTGTATACCAGACCTTCTATAGAGCACTTAGTAAAAGCAAAAGAAACTATTAAACACTAATAATATGACACAACTTAAAGTGAATTACCAGCAGAAAAAAAAACACTATTTTCCCACCCATGTTTCAGTTGGAAACATTAGGGGAGTGTAGGAGAGCATAGGTTACCCACATAAATATTTGCTATCGATTGTATCAGAAAATAATTTGTCCTCCACTCTCATTACCAGAAACTTACATGGAGGTGCTTAAGTGTTTTGGAACATAACAGAGTGAACATGTTTGTGACCTTGAGAGCACATCAGGACATTTATTCATGGATGACTGCAGGTCCAATGTCCAGCCCTGATATTAAGCAGTCAGCAGCACAAAGCTGATCAACCATGTGCGTAGGAATATATTTGTGCCACAGAGGAAAACATTTACTTAAGTTATGTTAACACATATGTTCTGTTAAGACATGAACAAAACCCTCAACTTGTTGTAGTCTACTCCTAGTACGAATTAATTCCCGTAAGACAGTGCAATGAATACATTTATTCAGAAAAGCTAATAGGACACTCTTCTATTCAAAAGAATCAAAGCCATTGCACAACCATTGTAGCACTAAAACTCTCAGCATGCGTGCCAGCGAGCCGATGACATACTGTGATCTATACAACTGCCGGAGTGCTGGGAATTCTTGAAAGTGAACTAAAGGGTTATTTTTTACCTTTTCCAAATTATCTACCCTTCTCACTTAACTTTTAACATGGGACATATAATGACAGCAATATAATAAAACATGGCTATCTGTCATTACATCTCAAAGGAGAACGCATGTTCTTCGGACATTGTGGGGCTTTTTTTCTTGCATGATGCATACTGCTGATGTATGGTCCAGGTCATGCAGGGGAAAAGTGTACGCCCTCAGGGAAGTTTGTCTGGTATCGCCCCATTTGGCTTATCATAAGTTAGAATCTAAACTTTACAAGCTAATATCTTTGCAACGGTGCTGCACATGTCAAATCTGCAGGGCTGGCCAATTTACGCTTTCGATTTTGTCTGTGACAAATCTCATCCACAAAGCTGGTACTATAATATTTTGTGAAGTTTCCCTGAGAAAAAGAAATTCCTAACCCTTGTGAGCAAGTCCTCGGGGCTGGTAGTGTCCCTTTAGACCAGTGCTGCATGCAGGTATAGTAGACATGCTCCCTAAGCCGCACATGCTTTCTCTACCTGGAGCGTTACATCACAGATGTCGATACTATGCTATGTTCTCATAATGTGGCAGCCAAGACATTCCGTTCTGACCAGTGACAGCAGTAATTAGTGAGGGTTTATTACAACCTGCAAAGACCTAACCAAGAGTCATTTTTGACAGTGAAGGAATACCTAATGATTGCTTCTGTTTTTCTTTACATACGCTACGGAGCGCTGCACTTTCATAAAACACAAGTGGAAATAGGAACTCTTATCTACTTGCTAGTACAGGAAGGTGGTACTTGTGTACAGTTATTGAGTGAATATTATCAAGCAAAATTGCATCTTTATCCATCAAAATATTCACGGTAGCTCATAACTAGGAAAAATCAAATCATTACAGCACATTATCTTTTCTTTGTGTCTGATATATAGTTTATTACGCAAGTGATTTTATGTAACTGTTGGATTAATTCTAGTTCGTCCAACAGCTTTTTCTCCCACCTCAAATCTTTGGTGACGATTTATCTCCCACTCAAACAAAGAATTGGGTTTATTAAAATCCTACATGCCTGATCCTTCGTTTCCCGGAAATCTGCTGTCAGAAGACAAGCATAATTAGTACATCTATCTTTTCAAAATTAGCGTTTTAGGACGGCAATTATTTCATGTGTATAATTACCTTAGGACTACAAGAAACATTTCTTTCCTGCCTCAATGAATGACTGAAAAGGCAAGAGACAGCTAGAGAATTACAAGTGACTGACCACTGATGGACCACTACAGTGCTGTGCCTGAAAGACAGCTCTTGCGGTTAAAGGGGTTGTCCACTACATGGACAACCCCTTCTCATTCCTCTTGTTTGGCCCCTTTAGAATAAAAACACCTATTCTCACCTCCAGTGCCAGCACCATTCCAGCAGTGTCGGCACTCGCGTTCCTGGGGATCATGTGAGGCTATTATGACACGTGAGCCCTGCAGCCAATCAGTGCTGGCCTCACTGTCCTCTCCTTCGGATGTATTGTACATGAAGAGGAAGCCAGGGCTTCGGCTGTTCTCTGACTTCCTCTTGATGTTCGATTTGTCCGAAGGCGGGGACAGTGACACCAGCACTGGTTGGCTGCAGGGCTCACGTGTCATAATAGCCTCACATGAGCCCAGGGAACGCAAGTGACGACACCGCTGGAACGGCGCCGGCACGGGAGGGGAGTGTTTTTATTTTAACATGAGGAATAGTGTTGAGCATTCCGATACTGAAATATCGGGTATCGGCCGATATTCGCGGTATCGGAATTCCGATACTTAATTCCGATACTATTGCAATATCGTATACCGGAATCGGAAGTTCCCATAATGCAATGAGACATTTTCATTTTATTCAGCCAATGAGGATCCTAAGAAGTGTGGGCACATCCTGTTAGGCATGTAGGCATCTTAACTAATGGCATGGCTGTGATTGGCTGCTGAAATGATGTCATGATGCACTATAAAAGCCACCGCCGCCATTTTGAGCTCACTCTGCTGTGAATTCAGTTAGGGATAGGACGCTGTTGTTCTGAGGGACAGTTTTAGCTACCTATTTGCTCTATACTGCTTTACCCAAGCTACTTTCTAAATCACTGTGCCTTGCAGTGCTAGTGCACAGTTCCCTGTGCTGTTCACCGCTATCTGCAAGGTCTGTGTGTGTGAGTGCAGCTCACCCTGTAGTGTGTGCTTCAGCCAAGTCTGGTTGTAGTGCACTCAGTGTGTGTCACTGCCTCATACATTGTCCTTTTTTGCCAATTCATAATTTTTCCTGATATCTCCTATTAGTGTGGTGGTTCCATCTGTATTCAGCTAAATTGGTTCCAAACACACTATATAGGAGTAGATAGAGAAATTTTTTTCCGTCTTGCAGCACTAGTGCACAGTGCTCTGCATCTGTACTGTTCACCGCTGTCTGCAAGGTCTGGTGTGTGAGTGCAGCTCACCCTGTAGTGTGTGCTTCAACCCCGTCTGGTTGTAGTGCACTCAGTGTGTGTCACTGCCTCATACATTGTCCTTTATTGCCAATTCATAATTTTTCCTGATATCTCCTATTAGTGTGGTGGTTCCATCTGTATTCAGCTAAATTGGTTCCAAACACACTATATAGGAGTAGATAGAGAATTTTTTTTCCGTCTTGCAGCACTAGTGCACAGTGCTCTGCATCTGTACTGTTCACCGCTGTCTGCAAGGTCTGGTGTGTGAGTGCAGCTCACCCTGTAGTGTGTGCTTCAACCCCGTCTGGTTGTAGTGCACTCAGTGTGTGTCACTGCCTCATACATTGTCCTTTATTGCCAATTCATAATTTTTCCTGATATCTCCTATTAGTGTGGTGGTTCCATCTGTATTCAGCTAAATTGGTTCCAAACACACTATATAGGAGTAGATAGAGAATTTTTTTTCCGTCTTGCAGCACTAGTGCACAGTGCTCTGCATCTGTACTGTTCACCGCTGTCTGCAAGGTCTGGTGTGTGAGTGCAGCTCACCCTGTAGTGTGTGCTTCAACCCCGTCTGGCTGTAGTGCACTCAGTGTGTGTCACTGCCTCATACATTGTCCTTTATTGCCAATTCATAATTTTTCCTGATATCTCCTATTAGTGTGGTGGTTCCATCCATATTCAGCTAAATTGATTCCAAACACACTATATAGGAGTAGATAGAGGAGCCTTTCTGCAGCATTGGGCCCTGCAGCCCCAGCCAGATTAGTATTAGCCTATTTTTTGCAGCCTCATCTATTGCATTGTAGGTTACCTTCCTACATTGTAATAGCTACAAAAAGTTTGTGATACTATCGTTATTACATCTTTAGGCACATCCAGTGTCTTTTTGTGACAAAAAAAACCTAAATAAAGTTCACCAAACACTCCACTTTACAGTTGTGTAGGCCACATTAGCTCATATTAAAGTCTAGTCCACACTTTATAAAATTAGTGTTTCTTATACCTGTTAGCAGCTGTTCAGGAATAAGCACACTAAGCCCTTAGTACTTTTCTGCCTATCTTTATCAGTCTACCAAGATGAAGAAGGCAGGGAGTAAGGCATGTGGTCGTGGTCGTGGGCGTGGAGTTTCTGCAGGGAGAGGACGTGAGGATTCTGTGCCTGCAGGGAGAGGACGTGGGGATTCTGTGCCTGCTGCGGGCACCAGTGACTCAGCATCCCCCAGTTTTACCAGGGAACAGTCCTTTATGCGCAGCTTTGTAGGAGCTAGCCGTACCCCACTGCTGCGCGAGGACCAAATTGAAGCCGTTGTCGGATGGATGGCAGCTAACGCATCGACTTCAATTAGTTCCAGATCCTCTCAGGTCCTGAGCACTGAAGAGCACCCATCTGTCTCTTCACCACCTGCCAAATTGCCCAGGCAGTCAGAGAGCCCTGGACAGGAGCCATCTCTACTTCTGTTCTCTGAATCTCTTGGCTTGGAAAGAGGGGGCCAGCCAAGCAGAATTCGAGAATTTGAAGAAGAGGTAGTATGCAGTGATGCGCAACCGTTTTGTCTCTCTGAATCTGAAGAGGCGGGTGGGCCAGTGCCTATGGTCAGCAGCACACCTCAGTACGCATCTGATGATGAGACTCAGGTGCCACTTTCTGGTGCGTACTGTGCTGTCGAGACTACCCAGGAGAAGCAGTTGTTTGAAGAGGGTGGTGTAGATGATGAGGTCCTTGACCCATCATGGCGTGAGGGACAGGAAGGTGGTGGGAGCAGCTCTGAGGAAGAGATTCCCCGAACGGCCCAAAAAGGAGGGAGAGGGAGGGGGCAGACTTGGTTGCCTGTAGCCTCCACTTCGGCACCCATTAGGAGCATGGCTCTTCCAAAATCCAAAGCGGGCGCTCCCAAGACTTGCAGTGCCTGGTCCTTTTTTGACACAGTTGCAGATGACATTTGCTTTGTCAAATGCAAGCTGTGTAATCAGAAGGTGAAAAGAGGGAAAAGTGTCAGCAACCTCAATACCACAAATATGTGGAAACATGTGCGGACCAAGCACGTGGTGGAGTTACACAAACACACTGAAGACCTAGGCCAACCTACAGCGCCACCTACCACCTCTTCAGGTCGTGTTGTAGCCTCTTCCTCCAGCTCACACACAGCTGGTTCGGCTTCCTCACAGGATCGCCATGGAAGAATCTCTGGCACTGTTGTACAGAGACACAGTGTAATTCCACCCACAGCACCACTTTCCCAGTCATCCTCACACTCCCAGGCCAGTCTACAGCCATCGTTAGCACAGGCATGGGAGAAAAGGCGCCCATACTCGGCAAACCACCCCCGAGCACAGGCTCTGAATGCTGGCATTGCTAAACTACTGGCCCTTGAAATGCTATCATTCAGGCTGGTGGAGACTGACACATTCCGTAACTTTATGGCATTGGCAGTCCCACAATACAACGTGCCCAGCCGCTTTTATTTCAGCAGGCAAGCCGTCCCTGCCCTGCAACATCATGTGGAGGGAAAAATTAAACATGCGCTACAAAACGCCGTCAGTAGCAAGGTCCACCTGACCACTGATGCGTGGACCAGTAAGCATGGACAGGGACGATACCTTTCCCTCACTGCCCATTGGGTAAATGTTGTGGAGCCGGGTACAGATCTTGAGAGTGGCGCTGTACGTGTTCTGCCAACTCCAAGGATTGCAGGAATCCAGTCTGTACACATTGACTCCTCCTCATACTCCAGTTCCTCTGAATCAGCGCTGCAGGAGCCGTCACGGTCTACCTCCACATCGACCCGTGAACGGTTACCTGTTATGATGACCGATATGAGCACAGCCGTGGCCAAACGTCAACAGGCCGTATTAAAATTAATTTCTTTGGGGAATCGAAGCCACACAGCGCAGGAGCTCTGGAATGCCATCAAGCAGCAGAGTGACGTGTGGTTTGTGCCAGCGAATCTCCAGCCAGGCATGGTAGTGTGTGACAATGGCCGAAATCTGGTGGCAGCTCTGGGCCTAGGCAACCTCACTCACATCCCATGTCTGGCACATGTGCTCAACTTGGTCGTGCAGAGTTTTTTGAGGGACTATCCGGATCTTGATGCACTGCTTCACAAGGTCCGCATAGAGTGCGCTCACTTGCGGCGTTCCAGCAATGCAAGATCACGCATTGCAGCTCTGCAGCGCCGATTATGTCTTCCGGAACATCGCATCATATGTGACCTACCCACCAGGTGGAATTCAACGTTACATATGTTGGAGAGGTTGTGTGAGCAGCAGGCAGCAGTAATGGAGTACCAGCTGCAGCAGGCGCAAACAAGTCGCAGTGCGCGCCGTTCACACTTCACCACCACTGAGTGGGCCTCTATGAAGGACATTTGCCACGTTTTGCGTGCCTTCGATTATTCCACGCGGATGGCGAGTGCAGATGATGCACTAGTCAGCATGACTATCCCCCTTATCTGCCTGCTTGAAAAAACACTGCAAGCACTAAGGGACGAGGTTTTGGAAGAGGTGGAGGATGAGGAGTCACAAATGCCATCTGCTTCTCTACAGTCTGCGCAACGTGGTTCCTCACAAAGGCCTAGGCAGGGGACACTTTGTGAGGAGGATGAGGAGGAGTCAATGGATGAGGAAGACATCTGTCCAGAGGAGGGAGGTACACAATGCTCTAGTAGTCAGTATCTAGAGCGAGGGTGGGGTGATGCAGAGCAGGCAGAGATCACGCCTCAAGCAGGGGACAGCGTTTCTTGGCCAGTTGGCAGTCTGCAGCACATGGTTGATTTCATGCTGCAGTGCCTCAGAAACGACCGCCGCATCGCCCACATTCTCAACACGGCTGATTATTGGGTGTCCACCCTCCTAGATCCTCGCTACCGGGACAACTTACAAAGCCTCATAACACCATTGAACCGGGAGCGTAAAATGCGGGAGTACCAAGACGCACTGGTGCATTCCATCATGTTCTCCATTCCAACCGAGAGCAGTGCTGCTAGTGCTTTACAAAGCAGCTCAGTGCGTCGAGGCAGTGGAGGAAGCTCTGCACAAAGAGGGAGCAGAAGCAGCGCCTCAGCACAAGGCAAGACCAGTATGGCCGAAATGTGGCAAAGTTTTGTGTCCCCGCCGCCACAAATGTCTACACCATCACAGACAGCTCCAGTCAGCAGGAGGCAACGTTTCCGTCAGATGGTGACAGACTACATGTCTTGCCCTCTTAGTGTACTCCCAGACGGCTCTTCTCCCTTCAAGTTTTGGGTCTGTAAGCTGGATACATGGCCAGAGCTTAGTCAGTATGCACTGGAGGTGCTAGCTTGCCCTGCTGCTAGTGTATTATCGGAACGCGTCTTTAGTGCCGCAGGTGGTGTACTAACAGACCGTCGCATGCGACTATCCTCCGATAACGTTGACCGGCTTACTTTTCTCAAAATGAACAAGGCCTGGATCTCTCATGAATTTGCCAGTCCTCTTCCAGAATAAATAATTGGTTGGCAACAGTATCCAGGTCTCCTGTTCTGTTCATGTTTCTACCACCTGAACTGTAATCCCTGAGCTCCAACACCGCCAGTTGGCGCTCGGAAGTGCCGTCTGCACAGTCAACACTTGCTGCCGTGTTATTGGGGTTCAGTAACGTCAGCTGTTCTCCTGCTGTGCGGACGGCAATTTCTCCTGATTTGTCCACATCCACTGTACTACACATTTTAAAGTTGCTCCAATTACTCCTCTGGCTCCTCTGTTTTCATTCTTATCCCTGGGCTCCAGCACCGCCAGTTGGCGCTCGGAAGTGCTGTCTGCACAGTCAACACTTGCTACCATGTTATTGGGGTTCAGTAACGTCAGCTGTTCCCCTGCTGTGCGGACGGCAATTTCTCCTGCTCTGTCCACATTCTCACTACTACAGATTTTAAAGTTGCTCCAATTACACCTCTGGCTCCTCTGTTTTCATTCTTATCCCTGGGCTCCAGCACCGCCAGTTGGCGCTCGGAAGTGCCGTCTGCACAGTCAACACTTGCTGCCGTGTTATTGGGGTTCAGTAACGTCAGCTGTTCTCCTGCTGTGCGGACGGCAATTTCTCCTGCTTTGTCCACATCCACTGTACTACACATTTTAAAGTTGCTCGAATTACACCTCTGGCTCCTCTGTTTTCATTCTTATCCCTGGGCTCCAGCACCGCCAGTTGGCGCTCGGAAGTGCCGTCTGCACAGTCAACACTTGCTGCCGTGTTATTGGGGTTCAGTAACGTCAGCTGTTCTCCTGCTGTGCAGACGGCAATTTCTCCTGCTTTGTCCACATCCACTGTACTACACATTTTAAAGTTGCTCGAATTACACCTCTGGCTCCTCTGTTTTCATTCTTATCCCTGGGCTCCAGCACCGCCAGTTGGCGCTCGGAAGTGCCGTCTGCACAGTCAACACTTGCTGCCGTGTTATTGGGGTTCAGTAACGTCAGCTGTTCTCCTGCTGTGCGGACGGCAATTTCTCCTGCTTTGTCCACATCCACTGTACTACACATTTTAAAGTTGCTCGAATTACACCTCTGGCTCCTCTGTTTTCATTCTTATCCCTGGGCTCCAGCACCGCCAGTTGGCGCTCGGAAGTGCCGTCTGCACAGTCAACACTTGCTGCCGTGTTATTGGGGTTCAGTAACGTCAGCTGTTCTCCTGCTGTGCGGACGGCAATTTCTCCTGCTTTGTCCACATCCACTGTACTACACATTTTAAAGTTGCTCGAATTACACCTCTGGCTCCTCTGTTTTCATTCTTATCCCTGGGCTCCAGCACCACCAGTTGGCGCTCGGAAGTGCCGTCTGCACAGTCAACACTTGCTGCGGTGTTATTGGGGTTCGGTAACGTCAGCTGTTCCCCTGCTGTGTTCACGGCAATTTCTCCTGCTCTGTCCATATTCACTGTGCTACTTATTTAAAACTTGCTCCAATTACACCTCTGGCTCCTCCGTTTTTAGTATTTACCCTGGGCTCCAATACCGCTAGTTGCTGCTCAGAAGTGCCGTCTGCACAGTCAACGCTTGCTCCAGTGTTATTGGGATTCAGTAACGTCAGCTGATCCCCAGCTGTGTGTCCGGCAAATTCTCCTGCTTTGTCCACATCCACTGTAGTACGGATTTAAAACCTCCTCCAAATACACCTCTGGCTCTTCTGTTTTTAGTATTTACCCTGGGCTCCAGCACCGCCAGCTGGTTCTCGGCAGTTCCATTGGCTCTTGTACCTTCTGCTACCCATCCGGGTTCCAGTACCGTCAGCTGGTTCTCGGCAGTGTCTTTGGCACGGGTACTCCCTCCTGCCCAGCCTGGTTCCAGCACGCCAGCTGTTTCCGGGTAGTGTCAACGTCACTTTGCCTCCAATGCGTTGTCCTGTCGTGTTGCGGTCGGGTTAGCCGACTCTATGGTGCCTGCAGTTTAGGTGACTCCTATGTGGGCTGCGGGATCTGGCAATGAAGGCTGGTTCCATAGTGCCAATAGGACAAGCACCCTCTGTAGGACTGTGGGTTTTGGTAACTGCGGCCGGCTCGCGGCCTTGAACTTTTTTTTTACATGGGTACCTTCTGCTACCCATCCGGGTTCCAGTACCGTCAGCTGGTTCTCGGCAGTGCCTTTGGATTAGGTGCCTCCTTCTCGGTATCCAAGTTCCACCAACGTCTGCTGGTCCTTGGTAGTGCTTTCTGGCACAGGTACCTCCTGCTTAGTAACCGAGTTCCAGTAACATCAGCTGGTCCTCGGTAGTTCCATTGGCTCTTGTACCTTCTGCTACCCATCCGGGTTCCAGTACCGTCAGCTGGTCCTCGGTAGTTCCATTTGCTCTTGTATCTTCTGCTACCCATCCGGGTTCCAGTACCGTCAGCTGGTCCTCGGTAGTTCCATTTGCTCTTGTATCTTCTGCTACCCATCCGGGTTCCAGTACCGTCAGCTGGTTCTCGGCAGTGCCTTTGGATTAGGTGCCTCCTTCTCGGTATCCAAGTTCCACCAACGTCTGCTGGTCCTTGGTAGTGCTTTCTGGCACAGGTACCTCCTGCTTAGTAACCGAGTTCCAGTAACATCAGCTGGTCCTCGGTAGTTCCATTGGCTCTTGTACCTTCTGCTACCCATCCGGGTTCCAGTACCGTCAGCTGGTCCTCGGTAGTTCCATTTGCTCTTGTATCTTCTGCTACCCATCCGGGTTCCAGTACCGTCAGCTGGTTCTCGGCAGTGCCTTTGGATTAGGTGCCTCCTTCTCGGTATCCAAGTTCCACCAACGTCTGCTGGTCCTTGGTAGTGCTTTCTGGCACAGGTACCTCCTGCTTAGTAACCGAGTTCCAGTAACATCAGCTGGTCCTCGGTAGTTCCATTGGCTCTTGTACCTTCTGCTACCCAACCGGGTTCCAGTACCGTCAGCTGGTCCTCGGTAGTTCCATTTGCTCTTGTATCTTCTGCTACCCATCCGGGTTCCAGTACCGTCAGCTGGTCCTCGGTAGTTCCATTTGCTCTTGTATCTTCTGCTACCCATCCGGGTTCCAGTACCGTCAGCTGGTTCTCGGCAGTGCCTTTGGATTAGGTGCCTCCTTCTCGGTATCCAAGTTCCACCAACGTCTGCTGGTCCTTGGTAGTGCTTTCTGGCACAGGTACCTCCTGCTTAGTAACCGAGTTCCAGTAACATCAGCTGGTCCTCGGTAGTTCCATTGGCTCTTGTACCTTCTGCTACCCATCCGGGTTCCAGTACCGTCAGCTGGTCCTCGGTAGTTCCATTTGCTCTTGTATCTTCTGCTACCCATCCGGGTTCCAGTACCGTCAGCTGGTTCTCGGCAGTGTCTTTGGCACGGGTACTCCCTCCTGCCCAGCCTGGTTCCAGCACGCCAGCTGTTTCCGGGTAGTGTCAACGTCACTTTGCCTCCAATGCGTTGTCCTGTCGTGTTGCGGTCGGGTTAGCCGACTCTATGGTGCCTGCAGTTTAGGTGACTCCTATGTGGGCTGCGGGATCTGGCAATGAAGGCTGGTTCCATAGTGCCAATAGGACAAGCACCCTCTGTAGGACTGTGGGTTTTGGTAACTGCGGCCGGCTCGCGGCCTTGAACTTTTTTTTTACATGGGTACCTTCTGCTACCCATCCGGGTTCCAGTACCGTCAGCTGGTTCTCGGCAGTGCCTTTGGATTAGGTGCCTCCTTCTCGGTATCCAAGTTCCACCAACGTCTGCTGGTCCTTGGTAGTGCTTTCTGGCACAGGTACCTCCTGCTTAGTAACCGAGTTCCAGTAACATCAGCTGGTCCTCGGTAGTTCCATTGGCTCTTGTACCTTCTGCTACCCATCCGGGTTCCAGTACCGTCAGCTGGTCCTCGGTAGTTCCATTTGCTCTTGTATCTTCTGCTACCCATCCGGGTTCCAGTACCGTCAGCTGGTTCTCGGCAGTGTCTTTGGCACGGGTACTCCCTCCTGCCCAGCCTGGTTCCAGCACGCCAGCTGTTTCCGGGTAGTGTCAACGTCACTTTGCCTCCAATGCGTTGTCCTGTCGTGTTGCGGTCGGGTTAGCCGACTCTATGGTGCCTGCAGTTTAGGTGACTCCTATGTGGGCTGCGGGATCTGGCAATGAAGGCTGGTTCCATAGTGCCAATAGGACAAGCACCCTCTGTAGGACTGTGGGTTTTGGTAACTGCGGCCGGCTCGCGGCCTTGAACTTTTTTTTTACATGGGTACCTTCTGCTACCCATCCGGGTTCCAGTACCGTCAGCTGGTTCTCGGCAGTGCCTTTGGATTAGGTGCCTCCTTCTCGGTATCCAAGTTCCACCAACGTCTGCTGGTCCTTGGTAGTGCTTTCTGGCACAGGTACCTCCTGCTTAGTAACCGAGTTCCAGTAACATCAGCTGGTCCTCGGTAGTTCCATTGGCTCTTGTACCTTCTGCTACCCATCCGGGTTCCAGTACCGTCAGCTGGTCCTCGGTAGTTCCATTTGCTCTTGTATCTTCTGCTACCCATCCGGGTTCCAGTACCGTCAGCTGGTTCTCGGCAGTGTCTTTGGCACGGGTACTCCCTCCTGCCCAGCCTGGTTCCAGCACGCCAGCTGTTTCCGGGTAGTGTCAACGTCACTTTGCCTCCAATGCGTTGTCCTGTCGTGTTGCGGTCGGGTTAGCCGACTCTATGGTGCCTGCAGTTTAGGTGACTCCTATGTGGGCTGCGGGATCTGGCAATGAAGGCTGGTTCCATAGTGCCAATAGGACAAGCACCCTCTGTAGGACTGTGGGTTTTGGTAACTGCGGCCGGCTCGCGGCCTTGAACTTTTTTTTTACATGGGTACCTTCTGCTACCCATCCGGGTTCCAGTACCGTCAGCTGGTTCTCGGCAGTGCCTTTGGATTAGGTGCCTCCTTCTCGGTATCCAAGTTCCACCAACGTCTGCTGGTCCTTGGTAGTGCTTTCTGGCACAGGTACCTCCTGCTTAGTAACCGAGTTCCAGTAACATCAGCTGGTCCTCGGTAGTTCCATTGGCTCTTGTACCTTCTGCTACCCATCCGGGTTCCAGTAACATCAGCTGGTCCTCGGTAGTTCCATTGGCTCTTGTACCTTCTGCTACCCATCCGGGTTCCAGTACCGTCAGCTGGTTCTCGGCAGTGCCTTTGGATTAGGTGCCTCCTTCTCGGTATCCAAGTTCCACCAACGTCTGCTGGTCCTTGGTAGTGCTTTCTGGCACAGGTACCTCCTGCTTAGTAACCGAGTTCCAGTAACATCAGCTGGTCCTCGGTAGTTCCATTGGCTCTTGTACCTTCTGCTATCCATCCGGGTTCCAGTACCGTCAGCTGGTCCTCGGTAGTTCCTCAGCTTTCTTGTACCTTCTGCTACATTTCCAAGTTCAAGCTTTTTGAAATGGTTCTTGGTAATCACTCTGGATCTCCCTGACGAGGACCCTGAAGACGAGGACCCTGAAGACCAACCCTAAGAAGACGAGGACCCCGAAGACAATGACCCTGAAGACGAGGACCCTGAAGACCACCCCGAAGAAGACGAGGACCCTGAAGACCACCCCGAAGAAGACGAGGACCCTGAAGACCACCCCGAAGAAGACGAGGACCCCGAAGACGAGGACCCAGAAGACCAACCCGAAGAAGACGAGGACCCCGAAGACGAGGACCCCCGAAGACGACGACCCTGAAGACCACCCCGAAGAAGACCAAGAAGATGACCCTGAAGAAGTTGACCAAGAAGACAAAGAAGAGAAGACAAGCACCAAGATACAGAAAAACAAGAGACAGAAAACCAAGAAGCAGAAATACAAGAAGCTGCAGAACAAAAAGCGGAAGAACATTAAGCATAAGACTAAAAATCAGAGCAAAAGATAATATCTAAATTATAAGCAGAAGATGACTAAGCAGTGTATGGGGGTGAGTCCGTTCCTCCTCGTGGTGCCCCTGGAAAAGACCTGCTGCTGCAGGCCAAACTGAACGCGGACAAATCCTGTTGTAAATCTTTTGTGACGGGCAGAACGAAAGGTGTAATGTCCAACCTTTTATAGATAACAACTACAGGAATGCCTGTCACAAATAAGAATATGATGAAGAAGAAGAATATGAAGAAGATGAAGAAGTAGAATATGAAGAATGTAAAAAAAAGAATAATACGAAGAAGGTGAAGAAGAAGAAGGTGAAGAAGAAGTGGATGAAAAAGATGCTGAGGATGATGAAGGAGAAAGTGTGGGAGAAGTAAAAAAGAAGGTGAAGAGCATGGAAGTAGTGAAACATAAATATCTGACAAAATATAAAAATACTTAACATAGTTAATATTTCCGTAACTCAGAACATAATAAAAAAATATTAATTCCTGCTATTCCATTTGACTGGGCTAAACCTCTATGCCTTTATTGTCTCCCCCACCTCCCCCAATACATTCTACATTATTCTTAGTTGTTTTCCTTCATGTAGAAATAACCTACAAGGAAAGAAAGGGTTTATTTTAATTCCGATATTTATGTCCCATTGACTTGCATTGGTTTCCGGTATCGGAATCGGCGATATCCGATACTTTTTCGGTATCGGTCCGATCCAATCCGATCCGATATTTCCCGATATCGGAAGGTATCGCTCAACACTAATGAGGAATGCAAAAAGTTCCAAATGGACTTGCCATTATGGCACCATGTTTTGTCATTCAGTACAGGCCTTTTTCATGGCATTTTTTAATTTTTATAAAGAAGCCTATTTGCAAAACTCCAGAAAAAGGCCACACTTCAGAGCTAGCTGCATTTTGAAAAAAAAAACAACACTGACCCAAAAAATGCTGCCAAACAGCACGAACCAGAATCCAATGTATGTAAGGTGTTTTATATTTCAATGGGGTGGCATAACTATGTAATGTCTCATGCAAGTAGTTGGCCTTACACTTTGTATGCTCGCCATTCATAACGCCATGCATATCGTGTGTGTTTAAAGTCTTAAAAACGCCATAAAAAGTAGCATTTTCAGAAAAACGCTGTATATGTAACTAGCCTTATACCAACAGCCCACCAGTAGAGTATCCTGTGCACAGAGTTTTGGGAAGGCTGTACTCAGCTTCGGAGTAAATGGAGAAGTGTGTGATGATGAAGGATAGGGTGTGTGCTTATACTAATCTTTGCTTAGGCAGACAGGTAGTGCATGCACAAAAGGACTCTGTTTCTGTAAAGACCAGATGTCCCATTTTCTAGCTGTCTGAGATCTGTTATAGTCTTCAAGACATGAGAGTGTGCAAGTCTACACGTTCACACTCTTTCAGCCAAATTCTCCACCACAGGGATTTTATCCAATACATACTCTCATACTATGCACTCATACGCTTGACATTTTAGAAAGCTGCTACTTCCTATCCCAGAGGTACAAGCAGTGATGATATACTCTATAAAAATGAATCAGAAGTCAGTTATGATATTGATCTTTTTAATATTAGCTTTGTCTGGTATTAATACCTAATAGTATTAATATATAAATCCAGATTCAGTAAATGACAGGTTAGATCACATTAATCTGTTCTGTCATATATTATATTTTTCTCATCAATTCTGAATATTACTGTTGCAGACCACAAGGATCTCCAGCTGTATCTGGACTTTTCCATATATTCTGCAATTCTTATATGATATTATTCTTTTTAATAAAAACTGAAATATGGAAAATATTGGCACGCAAGTACCTGGTGAGGGAAGGGAAAGTGGCTATATTAATAACTCCAACGGATTATTTAACATTTTTTTTATGTGTGTTGAAAGGTAACCTGTCATTAGATTCATACAACCCGAACCACTGTCATTAGATTCATACAAATCGAACCATCAGCAGCATTAATCAGAGCCTGGCTGCGCGATTGCAGACAAAGTTTAACTCTGCAGCGTTTCAGAGAAAACATAGTTTAGAAGCCGGCCAGAGGCTATAGGGAGAGGATTTTGAAGTTAAACATACCTGGCTGAATTCGTGCAGCCAGGCTCCGATTCATACTGCCCATGATTTGGGCAGCATGAATCTAATGGCATGCACCTTTAAATGTACCAGTAGTCATCACAATTTGTAATAGAAGACAATCAGCTCATGGTAAAGCTGTTCTTATTGTTCTCATGAGGACAAACCCTGTCTATATTCCTGCTTGGAACCCACTTGTCTAAAGGCTCCCATACAAATTAGATAATAGTTGATGGAACATATTGATGTCAGGTTCAGTCAACTATGTAACGTATATATGAGGGGATTCTCGAATCTCTCCTTGCACAGATTTTGTCGTCAAGCAAAATAAAGATTGGTTTGACTTTTTTTAACTCGATCCAATAGTTCTGCGAGGAAAGAAGTCTGGCTGTCGGACAAATAAGCATTAGGTGAATGTAGGAAACAGAGTAAAGAGGAAAATGTAGCACCTGTTCCTCATGACTGTCAGGAAAGTTTATTTGACTTCTGGTAAACTTTGTTTTGCATGATGAAATAAAATACAGGCAACGAGGTCAGAATAGGGACAGAAAAACATTTTCCATTTTTCAGTAAAACTGAAATATCAAGAATCTCCAAACTTCCAAAAAGCATTTAGGACCTTGTTTGCTGCACATTGTACATAGAAGTTTTTTTCCATTTAAAAAAGCACTCCCATCAAAGTTTTTATCTTAATATATAGCAATCATCATATTATATAGCACTGTGTACTTACAATTGCTCATTTTGCCTTTCTACTCAGCTAATTCTTCTCTTTTCTCTGCTCTATGTAGAAACAGGAAATCTCTTGTCCCTGCATTTATCATTCCCCTCTTCAACTCCTGACCCAGTTGCTCCCTCCTCCCCCCTGCCAGGGGCTTTTGCAGTGACTCTTGACTCATACAGGGAAAATTTACTTCCTGTTTCTACATAAAGCTTAGAAGGATTCAGCTAGTCAGTTTCTAATCACGTGATGTCATAGACCTGATGGAAAATAGAAGAATTAGCTGGATAGAAATGCAAAAATGAACAATTGTAAGTACACAGTTCTATATAATATAATGATTGCAATATATTAAGAGGATAAAAATTTTGATGGGAGTGCTTCTTTAATATAATGTCATTTCCATAACACGAAAATAATGAAACTCAGGTAAATCAGAATAATTATTTCCGTTCTGGAAAAACTCCTTTATTTTGTTAGAATAAATAAACTCTGTACTAAATCACGTTATCACCTTCTTTATGTGTATTGGAAAAGTTTGTCCAAGCGTTTTAATGCAGTTGTTTGGCTATTCAATGAAAAGTTGTCCTAGCACATATTGGCAATTTTACTTATTATCCACACAGTGGCGCTGTGATGTCTTTGAATGTAATGCTCATTAATTTAGCAGACCATGCAGAACTGATTAAATCTGACCTCTGCACATTGTGCCATACAGGACATTAAAATGACTTTAAGCCCACCTGAATGGCATGCAACATTTAAGGATTATTACTTACAGTACATATTATTTGATTATGCATTATGACCTACTTCATCTGCTGCGAAGCAAATAGAATGTCATCATGGGCTACTTAGAAAACAGATGAGCTCTGTAAGGCGAGGTAAAAAGTGAAGGCTGCACCCTTTCCTGACTGCAATCTCTTTAATTAACTACATATTCGCTGTCAGTGAATCCATTGGTAAATATATTTCTGCGGATTCACAGCAAATATATAATTCAGTCTAATTCCCATATTCTCCACAGTATATATACAGTAGTGTTCAAAATAATAGCAGTGTGTTCAAAAACATGAGTTAAGCACAAAATCTTTATACTAGTATTCTTTCCATGCATTTGGAACATTGCACACTGTTTTCTAATTCAAAACATGAAGAGAAATTTATGTAATTTTTAACTACTTTGCAGAAAATAAAAAATGAACATTGGGCTGTTCTTAAAAAAAATAGCAGTGTCTGCATTTGTCTTTACAAACTCACAATATGTACTCTTTTTTTGAAGGATGTAGCATTCCTGTGAATCACTAACCTAATATTTAGTTTTATACCCACAGTTTTTTAGAACTGCTTCACATCTATGTTGCATAGAGTCAACCAACTTCTGGCACCTGTCAACTGTTATTCCAGCCCAGGATGCTTTGACTACATCCCACAATTTTTTGGCATTTGTTGGCTTTGCCTCAGAAACAGCATTTTGGATGTCACCCCCACAAGTGTTCTATCAGATTAAGGTCCGGGTCCGGATTGGGCTGACTGCTCCATAACCTCAATTTTGTTGGACTGGAACCAAGATTTTGCTTGTTTACTGGTGTGTTTAGGGTAATTGTCTTGTTGAAACACCCATTTCAAGGGCATATCCTCTTCAGCGAAAGACAACATGACCTCTTAAAGTATTTTAATATATGCAAACTGGTCCATGATCTCTGGTATGCAGTAAATAGATCCAGCATCATAGTAAGAGAAACATGCCCATATCATGATGCTTGCACCACCATGCTTCACTGTCTTCAGAGTGTACTGTGGCTTGAATGCAGAGTTTGAGAGTCGTCTGGTGAACTGTCTACAGCCCTTGGACCCAAAAAGATCAATTTTACTTTCATCAGTCCACAAAATGTTTCTCCTTTTCTCTTTTGACCAGTTGATGTGTTCTTTGGCAAATTGTATCCGCTTCAGTACATGTCTTTCTTTAACAGTGTGACTTTGCGGGGACTTCTTGCTTACAGATTAGCTTCACACAGGCGTCTTCTAACTGTCACAGTACTCATAGGTAACTTTGATCATCCTGGAGCTGATCATTGGCTGAGCCTTTGCCATTCTGGCTATTCTTAGATCCATTTGAATGGTAGTCTTCTGTTTTCTTCCACGTCTCTCTGGTTTTGCTTTCCATTTTAAAGCATTGGAGATCATTTTAGCTGAACAGCCTATCATTGTCTGCATTTTTTTATAAGTTTTACCCACTTTTTAATCAAAGTAAGCTGTTCTTCTGAACAATGTCTCGAATGACCCATATTTCTCAGGCTTTCAAGGAGAAATGCATGTACAACATGTGCTGGCTTCACCCTTAAATAAGGGCCACCTGATTCACACCTGTTTCTTCACAGAATGATTGACCTCACTAATTGAACTCCACACTGCTATTATTTTGAACCCCCTTTCAATTAATTATTCAAATACACAAACTTAAAGGGAACCTGTCACGTCCTAGCTATTATCTACACTGCCTCCATAACGTTGTTAATGATGCAATGTGCATCACTAACAAGCTTTTTTCATTAAAATTGTTGGTATTATAATGATTTTATAACCTTTGATATACTTTGTCCTACCTGCTCGTATTCAGTCATAGGGGTGTGATTCTCACATTCAGTCATGGGCGGGCGCAGCATTCAGTCACTGCTGGTGCCACCTACGTAGTTGAAAATTGCTCCTGGCAAGCGCTATTATTGTGGGGCACATGCACATTTGTACATGTCCAGCCGCCTGCGCAGTGAGGCTATGTGATTACCAGCTTCACTGCGCATGCGCTATGACGCTCTATTCCCCGCATATGTGCAGTGAGACTGTGTGATTACCAGCTTCACTGCGCACGCGCTATGTTCCCGCACGTGCGCAGTGAGGTTGTGTAGTTCACAGCTTCACTACGCACACGCAGGGAACACAGCGCGAGTGCAGTGAAGCTGGTAATCACACAGCCTCACTGCGCAGGCGGCCGGACATGTACAAATGCGCATGCGCCCCACAATAATAGCGCTTGCCGGGAGCAATATTCAAATACGTGGGCGGCGCCAGCAGTGAGTGAATGCAGTGCTGCCCATGACTGACACATATATGCCTACTGGAGGCGGACACTCAGATGTAGTAGACCATGTCTGGGTGTCTGTCTCCAGTATGCGTATATGCCCGAAAATTATGCACGTCAGACCATACATTCCCTCTGTCAGCATCATTATAGTCTATACACCTGAATCCCATTTTGAGGGGGGTTCGGACATAACCCAGAAAGGACCAACAAACATGTGACAAAACGCAATGTGAAAGTACCCTTACTCTTAGACTAAAAAAGTTTGTTCAACCCTGTTGTATACAGAATTTCTGACTTATCCCTATAATTTTGCATCCATGGCACATATTTTTTTGGGTTTATCAAAGTGGAGTGTTTTTTGCAGCCGGACATTATATAATAGTTTATGTTAAAATGTAAAATGCACTACATACTTGGTTTATTACAATGTGGTGCCATTTTTTTAATTAGTGGCATTTTCTTCATGAAAAATACTATGGGTATGGCACTTTTCCTGAAAAGAAAGGGGAAGTGGGGGATCCTGTTCGCTCAACAGTTTTTAACCAAAATGTAAATGACGATACAAGGTAAAACATCAAAATATTTCCTCTCTCTTTTAGGATTTGTTCTAATATTTACAAAAGAAGTAATTGAATTTTGTTATACTAGTAATAGTCGAGCACTTTAGCCTCCTTTATGAATGCTAATATTATTCATTTTGATTTCAGGATGATTTGTGTGGCCACCTTCCTTTCTCTGCTGCATATAATAGTGCAAATTGTAACTGGTTATTTAAAAAGTGACAAATCGGAAATATGCCAGTCTAAGAAACTAAAGGTCACTGTGACCAGGATTACTGTTGTGCTGTCTCATGATGTATAAGATACTGTTATGTTACAAAGTATTTCTAAAATATAATATACTGACCTTAGTAATGAAGAAGAAATAAAATATCAGTCAGTTTTATTCCAAAGTATAAAATATAACACTAAGGAAAGAAATCAAAGAAGGGGAAAGGTGGAAGGGTCAAAGTGAAAAGGGATTGAAGAGATGTGGAGGAGGGGAGAGGGAGAGATGACTGCCTGCAGTTTCACACGTACTCCTTGTGCTTGGCTAGTGATTCATGTCTGTGTGTGTAGAAGAGTGCAGAAGTACGGCACATATTCCATGTGTCAGTCTCCTGCTAAAAAAGATGTTTAGCTGCTCTAATGTGTTATTTATTATGCTTGCTTAAATATCAGCAACATATTCTACAGTGCTTTACATTGTAAAGCGAACCTATAAATTTATATGATGGATATGAAGAGCAGTAACTGTATGTATGCATGTGTATATATAGAGTGTTGAGCAAATGTTTTTGGCAGGTGTGGAAAAAATGCTAGAAAGTAAAAATGCTTTTAGAAATAGAAGTGTTAATAGTTTAATTTTTAGCAATTAACAAAATGGAAAACTAATGAACAAAAGAATAATCTAAATCAAATCAACATTTGTCGTGACAATCCTTTGCCTTCAAAACAGCATAAATTCTTCCAGGTACACTTGAAGGAACTTGTCAGGAAGGATGTTCCAAACGTCTTGGAAAACTAACATCTTGGAGAACTAACCACATATCTTCTGTGAAGGCTTGAGCAGAATAAATTTGGAGTCAGTTAGATGCCTCCATGATGGTAATGCATGATGGATAAGTTGGGAAGGGAAATAAGCATGAAATCTCTTTCATCTGCTGGAGTAAGTCTCTTGGCCTACCACTGAGTCTACGTTCCTCTACATTGCACATTTCTTCATATGCTCATTGCTAGGAAATACAAGCAGATACTTATCCATCATGCAAACCATGAGGGAAGAGTCTGATTGGCTCCAGATTAATTCTGCAGCAGGACAAATGACCACAAACATACAGCCAATGTCAATAAGAACTACAACCCCTGGCAAAAATTATGGAATCACCGGGCTCGGAGGATGTTCATTCAGTTGTTTAATGTTGTTAAAAAAAAGCAGATCACAGACATGGCACAAAACTAAAGTCATTTCAAATGGCAACTGTAGGGCTTTAAGCAACACTAAAAAAAATCAAGATAAAAAATGTGTTACTCAGTAAGGGTAATTTTTTTCAGACCAAGCAGAGGGAAAAAATTATGGAATCACTCAATTCTGAGGAAAAAATTATGGAATCATGAAACACAAACAACAAACACACAAAAGAACACTCCAATACATCACTAGTATTTTGTTGCACCACCTCTGGCTTTATTAACAGCTTGCAGTCTCTGAGGCATGGACTTAATGAGTGACAAACAGTACTCTTCATCAATCTGGCTCCAACTTTCTCTGATTGCTGTTGCCAGATCAGCTTTGCAGGTTGGAGCCTTGTCATGGACCATTTTCTTCAACTTCCACCAAATATTTTCAATTGGATTGAGATCCGGACTATTTGCAGGCCATGACATTGACCTTATGTGTCTTCTTTCAAGGAAGGTTTTCACAGTTTTTGCTCTATGGCAGGATGTATTATCATCTTGAAAAATGATGTCATCATCCCCAAACATCCTTTCAATTGATGGGATAAGAAAACTGTCCAAAATATCAATGTAAACTTGGGCATTTATTGAAGATGTAATGACAGCCATCTCCCCAGTGCCTTTACCTGACATGCAGCCCCATATCATCAATAACTGTGGAAATTTGCATGTTCTCTTCATGCAGTCATCTTTATAAATCTCATTGGAACGGCACCAAACAAGAGTTCTAGCATCATCACCTTGCCCAATGCAGATTCGCGATTCATCACTGAATATGACTTTCATCCAGTCATCCACAGTCCACGATTGCTTTTCCTTAGCCCATTGTAACCTTGTTTTTTTCTGTTTAGGTGTTAAGGGTGGCTTATGTTTAGCTTTTCTGTATGTAAATCCCATTTCCTTTAGGCGGTTTCTTACAGTTCGGTCACAGACATTGACTCCAGTTTCCTCCCATTCGTTCCTCATTTGTTTTGTTGTGCATTTCCTGTTTTGGAGACATATTGCTTTAAGTTTCCAGTCTTGATGCTTTGATGTCTTCCTTGGTCTACCAGTATGTTTGCCTCTAACAAGCTTCCCATGATGTTTGTATTTGGTCCAGATTTTAGACACAGCTGACTGTGAACAACCAACATATTTTGCAACATTGCGTGATGATTTACCTTCTTTTAAGAGTTTGATAATTCTCTCCTTTGTTTCAATTGACATCTCTCGTGTTGGAGCCATGATTCATGTCAGTCCACTTGGTGCAACAGCTCTCCAAGGTGTGATCACTCCTTTTTAGATGCAGACTAACGAGCAGATCTAATTTGATGCAGGTGTTAGTTTTGGAAATGAAAATTTACAGGGTGATTCCATAATTTTTTTCCTCAGAATTGAGTGATTCCATAATTTTTTCCATCTGCTTGGTCTGAAAAAATTACCCTTACTGAGTACCACATTTTTTATCTTGATTTCTTTTAGTGTTTCTTAAAGCCCTAAAGTTGCCATTTGAAATGAGTTTAGTTTTGTGTATGTGATCTGCTTTTTTTCAACAACATTAAACAACTGAATGAACATCCTCCGAGCCCGATGATTCCATAATTTGATGTGGCCTCATCAGAGCCACAATCTCAACATCATAAAGTTTGTCTGGGATTACATGAAGAGATAGAAGGATTTATGCAACCAACATCCACAGAAGATCTGTGGTTAGTTCTCCAAGATGTTTGGAACAACCTCTCTGCTGAGTTTCATCAAGAATTGAGTGCAAGTGCAAAAAATTGATGTTTTGAAGGGATTGAAGGGAAAGTGCGGGTACACCAAATATTGATTTGCTTTAGATTAATCTAGTGTTTATTCACCTTGCATTTAGTTAATTGATAAAAATAAACTATAAACACTCCTATTTTTTAAAGCACTCTTGCTTTTCGGCATATTTCCAAACCTGTCTAAAACATTTGCACAGTACTGTGTGTGTGTATATATATATATATATATATACATACGCACACATATAGTCAATATAATTAGATAGTAATTAAGAAAAAATATACATTGTAGGTGTAATACAATATACAGGTATGTGACATTTCATCCATATCCATTCTAAGCATCAACTGCAGTCATAATACAGCCCTGTATACAAAATGTAAGGCAAGTGCATAATAAAGGTAAAAAAGCATTAAAATGTTGTACCATAATTACTCACTATATCATAATTAATGCCATAGTGAAATCTAAAACAACACGCAGTGTATTGTAATGAAAGATTCAAGTGCCATATAGACATAAATCTTTTATTACATTCCACAACATGTTTTAGATTTTACTATTTTACACATATGGCTTTAATTTTGATATAATGAGCAATTACAATATTTTATTGATTTGTATCTTTATTATGCACTTAACTTATATTTTGTATAAGCGACCTTTATTATGACTGACACTGATGTTTTGTATTGGTGTGGATGAGCTGTCACATATATTGTATTGCCATTTCAATGTATATTATATTTGTTTTCTATGGATGCAGATGAAATGTCACATGTATTATATTGCACTTACAATGTATCTTTGTATTAATAATTACTATCTAATTATATTGATTGTAAAGTTATGTATATAAAACTCTGCCTCGCTAATACATCATATGTATTTAAAAGGCTGTACAATGTGCGAAACATTGTATCCTGGGTGAATAAGCAACACTCATTTGTTTCATTTGAAATCTTTGGAGGGATCCCTCTATTTTTGACATCTATCCATCAATATATCTTTATATATAAAATATAAATAAGGCAGGCAGCAAATCGAATAAAGTGTACAAAAAAGTGGGGGTACTTTTTTGACCTATCTTAAATGCATCTGAATCTATCTGAGTGCTGCCTATTTCTATTTTATTATATTTTAGTGGACAAATTCTGTATGTCCGGGAGGCTTTAGCACCTACTGTTTCATATTTTGTGCAGCTCTGATACTTTCCCATTGATCTATCGATCTATCATTCTATCTATTTACCCCATATCTCTATCTATTTACCCTCTATCTATCTATCTATCTATCTATCTATCTATCTATCTATCTATCTATCTATCTATCTATCTACCTATCTACCCTATATCTATCATTCTGTCTATCTATTTACCCTCTATCTATCTATCTACCCCATATCTATCTATCTATCTATCTATCTATCTATCTACCCCATATCTATCTATTTACCCCATATCTATCTATTTACCCCATATCTATTTACCCCATATCTATCTATTTACCCCTATCTATCTATCTATCTATCTATCTATCTATCTACCCCATATCTATCTATTTACCCCATATCTAACTATCATTCTATTTACCCCATATCTATTTACCCTCTATCTATCTATCTATCTATCTATCTATCTATCTATCTATCTATCTATTTACCCCATATCTATCTATCTATCTATCTATGTATCTATGTATCTATCATTCTATCTATTTACCCCATATCTATATATCTATTTATTTACCCTATATCTATCTATTTACCCCCTATCTATCTATCTATTTACCCCATATCTATCTATTTACCCCATATCTATCTATATATCTATTTACCCCATATCTCTATTTACCCCATATCTATCTATCTATCTATCTATCTATCTATCTATTTACCCTATATCTATCTATTTACCCCATATCTCTATCTCTTTACCCCATATCTCTATCTCTTTACCCCATATCTATCTATTTACCCCATATCTATCTATCTATCTATCTATCTATCTATCTATCTATCTATCTATATCTCTGTACCACATATCTCTATCAATTTATCCCATATCTCTATCTATTTACCCCATATCTATCTATTTACCCCATATCTATCTATGTAGTTACCCCATATCTATCTATTTACCCCATATCTATATATCCATCTACCCCATATCTATCTATTTACCCTATATCTATCTATGTATTTACCCCATACCTATCTATCTATCCATATATCTATCCATATCTATGTATTTACCCCATATCTATCTATTTACCCCATATCTATCTATATATTTACCCCATATCTATCTATCGATCTATCTAATCTATCCATATCTATGTATTTACCCCATATCTATCTATGTATTTACCCCATATCTATCTATGTATTTACCCCATATCTATCTATTTACCCCATATCTATCTATCTATCTATCTATCTATCTATCTATCTATCTATCCATATATCTATCTACCTACCTACCTATCTAGGTTCCAGAAAAATAGAGGCAGTACTCCAACTCTACAATTTCAATGGGCTTTTAATGACCCATCATGTCAGAGGTGGCAACGTTTCATCCCTTAGTGAGGGACTTTTTCAAGCCTATTTTTCTGGAACCTAACAATAAGCTTTAGTATTGCCTGTGAAGCCTTGCACCCGCTTATACTTTTTTGCCAATTGCTGGTGCTGCACCTTTATTTTTGCCATCTATCTATCTATCTATCTATCTATCTATCTATCTATCTATCTATCTATCTATCTATCTATCTATCTAGCTATCTATCTAGCTATCTAGCTATCGTGTCAGACTGGTGTTCCCAGGGCCCATTAGTAATATTGATCTTGAAGCAGGGGCGTAACTCAGTCCCTGGAGCCTAAGGGACCCAAAAATTATATTGGCCCATATGAAAAGACTATTACTATTAGTGACCTGAGATAGTTGGGGGGTCTTGTTGGAGATTTCGTATTGGGGCTCATTAGCTTCAACTTACGCCACTACTTTGGAGGCCCACTGTTCTACTCTATGCAAATAATACATTACCCTCACTGACAAATTTAACTCTGCTTCTATATAATAATGAACTGGGTCTGGGATTAGATGCTGCTTCTGTCTGTAAATAGGGAATAAAGTGTATGGTTCCAACTACTGGTCCTATTGGAAGGTGAGTCCACCAGGGAATTCACCCGTTCCTCTATGGGTCAGTCTAAGCTTACATATATCGAACTGTGCAAAAGTTTTTAGCAGGTGTGAAAATGCTTTCAAAACTAGAAGTGCTAATAGCTTATTTTTAGCAATTAATAAAATGCAAAGTGAATGAACAAAAGAGAAACCTAAATCAAACCAATAATTGGTGTGACCACCCTTTGGCTTTGACAACAGCCTCAAAGCATCAATTCTTCTGGGCACACTTGTACACAGTTTTTGAAGGAATATGGCAGGATTTTTTTCCAAACATCTTGGAGAACTAACCACAGATCTTCTGTGGATTGTAGGTTTGTGCAAATCCTTCTGTCTCTTCCTGTAAACCTACCCAGACTTAATAATGCTGACATCAGGGCTCTGTGGGGGCCATATCATTACTTATAGGCCTCCTTGATCTTTTTTACACTGAAGATAGTTCTTAATAATATTAGTTGTGTCTTTGGGTTCATTGCTCTAATGAAGAATAAATTTGGAGCCAATCAGATGCCTCCCTGAAGGTTATTGCATGTTGGATAAGTATCTGTTTTTATCTCTCAGCATTAAGTACACCAAGAAATGGGCAATGTTGTGCAGCAGATGAAAGATACATTATGCTTACTCCCCTTCGAAATCGGAAGATTTCAAGCAATGTCAGCTCAGAACTGGCCATTGGGACCCAGCTATATTGTTCTTCTGTTCAGAGAAGTCTGATCAAAAGTGGTCTACATGGAAGAAACATGGAAGAATTGTGGCCAAAAATCCGTACCTTCAACATGGAAACAAGGCCAAGAAACTCAAAATGTCTAAAAATATAGGAACTAGGGTGCAGAAAAATGGTATCAGATGCTCTTAACTAATGAGTCAAAATTTTAAATCTGTCCAACTGCTGATGGATCTTTTGTCTTTTCTTTCCTTTCATTGGTTTTGCCTCTATTCAGGTGTCTCTCACTTCGCAATTTGGTTTTGTCCTATCATTTCTTGGGAGGGGCTGTTTATACTCACCTTGCACCTGCATCTTTGCTGGCTATATTTCAAGATAGATGATATTTGGAGATCCGGTGCCTCAGCTAGGGATTATTTTACCTGGTTAATCTCTGTTGCTTACCCTACTGTTTGTTTGGGTGTCTTCCTACCCAGTACCCATTCCTTTCTTGAACGTTTGGGGTCTGGGAGGTTTTCCACGTATTTCATTTGTTGTGTGATTCTTCTTATTTTTTTCATCTTTACTGTGTGTCTGTGTGAACACGTGCATAGGCCTATGTCTTTTCCTCAGATTTTTATGTATTTCACTTTATAGTTATTATTGTTCTAGTGTTGCACATTGTTTATAGAGATAGTGCATTTAAAGACATTCAGAGTAAGTCGACGTTGAGTGGGGGTGCCATTGCATATACTTAGGTTGTCAACCTAAGTGGTCAGGCAGGGACATATCAGGGTCAGATTAGGGACTTTCCTAGTCTGAACAGGGATCTGTTGGGTTCAGGTGTTTTTATCTCCTGGTTTGTATGTAACCTGTGTGAGTGTACTTATATAGTCATAACACATGGTTGAAGTTCCTTGTAAGTTTGAGGCTGCAATTTAGCAAATAAAGTTGGGGATTGCTGAAAAATACGGAAAGACACTTATCTCATCATCCAATACCATCAGAGAAGCATCTGATTAGCTCCAAATTTATTCTGCAGCAGGACAATGACCCCAAACATACAGCCAATGTCATTAAGAACTATCTTCATCAGGAAGAAGAAGAAGGAGTCCTGGAAATGATGATATGGCTCCCATAGATCCATGACCTCAACATTATTGAGTCTGTCTGGCATTGCATGAAGAGACAGAAGGATTTGCACAAGCCTACATCAGCAGAAGACAGCTCTGTCAACTATATAGTGCCCACGGCCTGGTACTGCATATCCGCTCCCTATTGATTTGAATCACTGTTAAGAGACAGAAGGATTTACCCAAGGGTACATTGACAGAAAATCTGTGATTAGTCCTCCAAGATGTTTGGAACAACCTCTCTGAGAAGTTCCATCAAAAACTGTGCGAAAGTGTGCTTAGAAGAATTGAGGTTTTGATGCTGTTTAGAAGGCAAAGTGTGATCACACTGAATATTGATTTGATTTAGATTTATCTTTTGTTTACTCACTTTGTATTTTGTTAATTGCTAAATATAAACTATTAACGCTTCTATTTTTGAAAGCATTCTCACTTTGCAGCATTTTTTGCACACCACCCTAAAACCTTTGCACAGTACTGTGTGTATATATACTCTATATGTTTACTTATGCTTATTCACATTCAATATCTGCTGTGAAGGTCTGATATGTAATAAAGACTATTCAATAAATATGTTGCAACTTCATTGAGTATTTGTTGAGCTGTCTCTTTGACGCCAGTGTGAGCGAGCCCTGAATGTAAACTGTAAATTTGCATTAACCTTTCCAGTAATGTGTGAGTAACTTTAATTGATTAGACTAATTAAGGAAATAGATATACTGCATTATATCTTGCACAGATCCCACAATACGGCAGGATTATAACCTTATTCATGGTTGCATTTAAAATGTAAAACTGCTGAGATTAAATCTTCCTATAAACCCAGCTTGTTTAGCTCTAACTCTATAACTGTGCACAATATTCCTATCCTGTAATACCATTGTATGCAGTAAACTTTTCCTGTGACCTCGCAATGTTTATGTTCTATATACTGTGACAACAGTGTGTACATTGCGCCAGCACAGTGACATCACTGCAGTTAGTATTCCAGTACTGTCACATCACTCTAGTTAACCTCTTGTGCTGTGACATCATTGCCTGTATTTTTCCTGTACAGATATATCAGTTTACTAAGTATAGAAGATACAAAGGTTGCAGTTGCACTTAGAAACTAGTGTCAGAGGTTGCCTAAAATTTCCTCTGCAGCATAAAAAAAAATGCATTTTTATGGTCACATAGTGTGAATAGAGCCAACATTGCTGCATTGTGGCTTCCGTTATCAACGGAAGCTGCAGTGCAACTGTTAGTATAGCTTAACCACTTCGCGCCAGAGCCTGTTTTTGCCTTCGTGACCGGGCCAATTTTTTCAATTCTGACCACTGTCACTTTATGAGGTAATTACTCTGGAACGCTTCAACGGATTCCCCTGATTCTGAGAATGTTTTTTCGTGACATATTGTACTTCATGATAGTGGTAAAATTTCTTTGATATCACTTGCGTTTGATTGTGAAAAAATCGGAAATTTGGCGAAAATTTTGAAAATTTTGCAATTTTCAAACTTTGAATTTTCATGCCCTTTAATCAGAGAGATATATCACACAAAATAGTTAATAAATAACATTGCCCACATGTCTACTTCACATCAGCACAATTTTGGAACCAAAATTTTTTTTTGTTAGGAAGCTATAAGGGTTAAAAGTTGACCAGCGATTTCTCATTTTTACAACAAAATTTACAAAAACATTTTTTTTAGGGACCACATCTTATTTTAAGTGACTTTGAGGAGCCTTTATGACAGAAAATACCCAAAAGTGATACCATTCTAAAAACTGCACCCCTCAAGGTGCTCAAAACCACATTCAAGAAGTTTATTAACCCTTCAGGTGCTTCACAGGAATTTTTGGAATGTGGAAGAAAACAATGAACATTTAACTTTTTTTCACAAAACTGCTACTTTAACCTCAAATTTTTAATTTTCACAAGGGCAGCCAGAAAAAATGGACCCCAAAATGTGTTGTGTAATTTCTCCTGAGCACGCTGATACCCCATATGTGGTGCAAAGCCACTGTTTGGGTGCACGGCATGGCTTGGAAGGTAAGGAGCGCCATTTGATTTTTGGAATGGAAATTTGACTGGAATGGATAGCGGACGCCATGTTGCATTTGGAGAGCCCCAGAGGTGTCTAAACAGAGGAAACCCCCAACAAGTGACCCCATTTTGGAAACTAGACCCCTCAAGGAACTTATCTAGATGTGTGGTGAGCACCTTGAACCCCCAGGGGCTTCACAGAATTTTATAATGTTGAAGTGTGAAAATAAAAAAACACATTTTTAACACAAAACTGCTACTTTAGCCTCAAATTTTTAATTTTCACAAGGGCAGCCAGAAAAAATGGACCCCAAAATGTGTTGTGCAATTTCTCCTGAGCACGCTGATACCCCATATGTGGTGCAAAGCCACTGTTTGGGCGCACGGCATGGCTTGGAAGGTAAGGAGCGCCATTTGACTTTTGGAATGGAAATTTGACTGGAATGGATAGCGGACGCCATGTTGCATTTGGAGAGCCCCTGAGGTGCCTAAACAGAGGAAACCCCCAACAAGTGACCCCATTTTGGAAACTAGACCCCTCAAGGAACTTATCTAGATGTGTGGTGAGCACCTTGAACCCCCAGGGGCTTCACAGAATTTTATAATGTTGAAGTGTGAAAATAAAAAACACATTTTTAACACAAAACTGCTACTTTAGCCTCAAATTTTTAATTTTCACAAGGGCAGCCAGAAAAAATGGACCCCAAAATGTGTTGTGCAATTTCTCCTGAGAACGCTGATACCCCATATGTGGTGCAAAGCCACTGTTTGGGCGCACGGCATGGCTTGGAAGGTAAGGAGCGCCATTTGACTTTTGGAATGGAAATTTGACTGGAATGGATAGCGGACGTCATGTTGCATTTGGAGAGCCTCTGAGGTGCCTAAACAGAGGAAACCCCCAACAAGTGACCCCATTTTGGAAACTAGACCCCTCAAGGAACTTATCTAGATGTGTGGTGAGCACCTTGAACCCCCAGGGGCTTCACAGAATTTTATAATGTTGAAGTGTGAAAATAAAAAAACACATTTTTAACACAAAACTGCTACTTTAGCCTCAAATTTTTAATTTTCACAAGGGCAGCCAGAAAAAATGGACCCCAAAATGTGTTGTGCAATTTCTCCTGAGCACGCTGATACCCCATATGTGGTGCAAAGCCACTGTTTGGGCGCACGGCATGGCTTGGAAGGTAAGGAGCGCCATTTGACTTTTGGAATGGAAATTTGACTGGAATGGATAGCGGACGCCATGTTGCATTTGGAGAGCCCCTGAGGTGCCTAAACAGAGGAAACCCACAACAAGTGACCGAATTTTACAATCTACTCCTCTGTATAAATTAATCTAGTGGTGGGAAAATAAGTAGATAGGTAAATGGTCACTAAACCCATAGATGAATTCCCACAGAGGTGTCATTTCTATAATGGGGTCACTTCAGGGGGGATTATGCTGTTCTGGCACTTTTCTGAGTACCAGAGCTAAAGAATCCCCCCTGAAGTGACCCCATTTTGGAAATGAAACCCCTCTGGGAATTCATCTATGGGTTTAGTGACCATTTTAACTCAATGGATGATTTCCAGAAACAAGCACGCAATGGAAGGTTTAGATTCTGGAGAACCCCCCCTGGAAATTAAGTGAGCTCTACTCGAATGTGTCATTCACTAAATGAACCAAATGTTTGAATGACAAATTGGGATACATTTTTACAGTTTAAAAACGTGGTTCTGTGTGGAAGATTTTAAAGCAGTCAGTGACGCATAAGGCTGGCAATGATGGGCATTGTGGGCAATAGTAGCGGGTATCACGCCTCATTCCTCTCTTAGTACATACACGACATCTTTTCTGGGGGTTCCTTCTTGTTTCCGTTGCTGGAATAAGTGCAATAAAATGTCGCTCAGTGAGTCTTTTCACATCCTCAGATTCTAATGGATGAGCGGGGCTAACACTTTGAAAGACAAGATTTTCAATTACCTTTTCTTGATAATCAAGAAAAGGATCTGAATTTCCTGCTTTTTTGTACAACACAAAAGAATTGTATGTGGCCACCTGAAACAAATAAATAACCAACTTTTTATACCAGGTATAGGACTTTCTTGATACCTGGTATGGCTGTAGAACCTGGTCTGCAAGGTCCACACCCCCCATGTGTTTGTTGTAGTCAATGACTGACACAGGTTTTTGCTTCGGAGTGGTGGATCCTAGTTCTACAGTGGCCCTTGTGGCATCTGTGTGGATCGAGCTGAGGACAAAAATATCCCTCTTATCCCTATATTTCAGGGCAAGCAGCTCTCCGTTGCGTACAGCCCCTGACTGCCCCTTTTGAAACTTTTGGTTGACCAATGGTTGTGGAAACCCCTGACGGTTTTTACGGATGGTCCCACAAGCCCCGATGTTGTGTTCAACCAGACTTTTAAATAGGGGTATGCTGGTGTAATAATTGTCCACATATAGATTGTAGCCTTTTTGAAAAAATGGACTTATCAGCTCCCAAACAATTTTTCCACATGTCCCCAGATAAGTAGGGCATCCTGGTGGGTTTAGTTGGCTATCTTTCCCCTCATATATGCGAAAAGCGGATGTGTATCCGGTTGAACTTTCGCACATTTTATAGAGCTTTATTCCAAACCTTGCCCTTTTAGATGGGATAAATTGCTTGAGGTGCAGTCTTCCTTTGAATTTTACAAGGGACTCGTCTATAGAAATATTTTGTGTTGGGGTGTAGAGGCTTAAGAATTTTTCTGACAAATTTTCAATGATGGGTCTAATTTTATATAACCTGTCATGTTCTGGGGCATTTCTGGGCAGGCATTGACTATTGTCGTTAAAATGCCAAAACAGCATGAGCATTTCATAACGGGTCCTAGGCAGAATGACTGAAAACATAGGGGTGGCTTGAACAGGGTGGTTGGACCAGTAGGATCGAATGCTCGGTTTTTTAACAAGCCCCATGGCAAATGTAAGTCCTAAAATTTTTTTTATTTCCGGGACATTAGTTGGTGTCCATAAATTTGCCCTAGCATAGTAAGATCGGGGATTCTGGCTTATGAATTGGGACGCGTATAAATTTGTTTGCACGACAATATGCTCTAGCAAGCTGTCTGTAAAAAACAAATTAAAAAAATGAATTGGTCCAAAATCTTCCACCTCCACATTTATACCAGGAGTGGCGTTGAAATCAGGGCTGAATGGAGCAGCCGAATCCGAAGCCTCCCATCTGGGAAATGCTAGATCATGTGGCAACGCCCCTTGTACACTGGCGTGCGCCAATTCACTAGTAGCAGGGACAGCGCTTGTACTGGGCAGTGTTCCCTGATTTGGAGACGTTTCTCCAGTAGCGCTATTTGCCCCTATTGCTGTACTGGTCCTTGGGCTTGAGGATGGAACAGAATCACTGCTCATTTCTGGGCTCTCAGTGTCGCCGCTACTAAAGCCTTCAAAATCCATATCTCCATCTGAGATTGCGCTGTCATCAGTGTCAGAACACAGCAGGGCATACACCTCCTCTGCGGTATAAGTCTGACGGGCCATTTTATTTTTATATTTTTTGACTGGACTGAACGGACCGGACTGAAAGGACGGGACCGGACTGGACTGACCGGACTGATCTGACAGGACTGACTGACTGATGTGACAGGACTGACTGACTGATCTGACAGGACTGACTTACTGACAGATCTGACAGGACTGACTGACTGACAGATCTGACTGACTGACAGATCTGACAGGACTGACTGACTGACAGATCTGACAGGACTGACAGATCTGACAGGACTGACTGACTGACAGATCTGACTGACTGACAGATCTGACAGGACTGACTGACTGACAGATCTGACAGGACTGACTGACTGACAGATCTGACAGGACTGACTGACTGACAGATCTGACAGGACTGACTGACAGGACTGACTGACTGACAGATCTGACAGGACTGACTGACAGATCTGACAGGACTGACTGACAGATCTGACAGGACTGACAGATCTGACTGACAGATCTGACAGGACTGACAGATCTGACTGGACTGATCTGACAGGACTGACTGACTGACAGATCTGACTGGACTGATCTGACAGGACTGACTGATCTGACAGACTCACTAACCCTAACTCTTACTTTCTTTTTTTTTTTTTTTTTTTTTTACTTTCACAGTGGCAAGGCTGACAGCTCTTGTCACACTGTTTCTCCTCTGCTCTCTCACTGAGATCGGAGGAGAAACTGCATTTATCAGGCAGATCGCCCGGGAAAGTTTGTTGCTAAAACAAACTTCCCTGGTGATCTCTCTGATTGGCTGGTGTGACGCTGACATCATCGAGACCTGAGCCAATCAGGTCTCGATGATGTCAGAGGTCACCGCACCGGGATTCCCGCGGCTGACAGGTATGTGGGGGGTCCCGATCGCCGACCACCGGCTGTCCCTATCTTTTAAATGCCGCAATCGCTATGGATCGCGGCATCTAGAAGATAGGAACAGGTTAACATCATGGGGACCTGATCCAATCAGGTCCCCATGATGCCACATGTCAGAGCTATCGCTCTGAACCGGTACCGCAGTGCTAGCAGGACCCTGGGGGTCCTGAGCGCTGCGGGACCACCCACCGTTTTTAAACGTCGGCGCTGCACAGAGCCCAGGCAGCGCCGACGTTTATGTACAGTGGGCGGTCCTGAACCGGTTAAGTAATAGCCTTAGAAATATTAGGCTCTGTTCACATCTGTGTCAGAGACTAAATCAGGGGCATGTCACAAATTCTAAAAAAAATGAAGTATTATTCTTCCCATCAAAGTGATGGGCATCACAACATAACCCAACATAGGGCGTGGTTGGTGTCTGCTTCATTTTCAGTTATCTGGAACTATGACAATAAAAACAATCAGAAATTAATAATCTAATATAAATTCAGCCTTTTTAGAATTACAGTCTTTTCTGGATAACAATGTGATAAAAACATAAAAGGCCATACTGATACATCTGTGAGACATGATAATAATCATGAAGTCTGGACTGACTGCAGGTCTCCTGACCAAAACTCAACAGACTCATAGGCATACATGAGACCGGCAGCTGGTCCGGACACTATGGTCCATACTCGGACTGTGTTTAACAAATCAAGTAATAGACGACACTCATGCAGCTAATTGTTCTTGGTGCACAAGTAGGGCATCCAGCTCCCACGTAATACAAAGAAAGTAACATGGCACTCGAAGTAATGTGAAGAAAAGTTCCATTTTTTTTATTATGCATTCAAATGATTAGTTGAACGTTTTCCGTCTACAGCACTATCCTTGTGATGCTGATTGCTTTACCAGATGCGCTATTTTTTCTGGGGGTTCCAATACGCTGGCATTCTGTTCTGATGAAGGTCTTTTGTAGACCGAAAAAATTCAGCTAATCATTTGAACGCATACTAAAAAACTGAACTTTTCTTCACATCACTTTGAGTGTCAAGTTACTTTTTTTGTGTTTTACAAATGTCTGAATTTGGCCTAATAATAAAGTGTTAGTGAAAATGGTATAGGAGAAAGGAAATGTTTTCTAGTTGTATGAAAGCTAAAGTGAACCTTTCAGATGATTCATGCTGCCCAAACCACGAGCAGCATGAATCAGAGCCTAGCGGCACGATTGCAGCCAAGTAGGTTTTCTCTGAAACGCTCCTGCGTTTCAGAGAAAACATAGTTTAACAAAGTACTATAAGCAGAGATGTGACTAGTCTGGCACCACCCTTGGCTGGCTCCTCCCTATCCCACTCTAGTTGATTAACATTTTTCTTTGTGTACATAAGTAGAGACCTGTCAATCAAGAAAGTATTCTGGGGAGAAGCCGGCCAAGGGCATCAGTCTTGTCTCTCCCTATAGTCCCTGGCTGTTTCATCTACATTTTCTCTGAAGTAGGGGAGAGTTTCAGAGAAAAACATAACTGATTGTGAAAGTGCAACCAGGCTCTCGTTCACGCTGCCCTGGATTTGAGCAGCATTAACCGACTGACGGGTGTAGCGTCGGCGTCCCTGCCCTCTGCTAGGCAGGGACGCTGTTCCCCTCACCTCTCTGCTCCGAGCCCGGCGTCCTCCTCCCGCTCTGCTGGCAGCGCGCGCTCTTTCCCGGCCACTGTGCTTAGGGCGCGCGCTCCCTCCCTCTTAAAGGGGCCGCGCGCGCCGTCCTAAGGAGTCCCCGGCCAATGGCCGGAGGACTTCACCATATATAAGGCACCTCCTCCAAAATGGAGGTGCCCGAGCAATGTTGTTGCACTGTTCACTACTCTGCTTCAGCCCTCAGGTCCCGTTGCCAGTTACCTGCCTGATTCCTGCCAGAGTCCTGCCAGTTTGCTGTCTGTTTCCTGCCTGATATTCCTGCTACCTGCTTGCTAGCCTGAGGTCCGACGGTCTGCCTTCCTACTCCTGTCAGTCTGTCTATGGACCAGCTTGGCCGCTCACCTAGGAGCGCACATCTGCTACCTGCCTGCTAGCCTTCCTGGAGGCTCCGCCGTCACGTGCTGTGACCACCTGCTATTCCAGAGACTCCTGCCCGCTCACCTGGGAGCGCTCATCTGCTGCCTGTCTGCTAGCCTACCTGGAGGCTCCGCCGTCACGTGCTGTGACCACCTGCTATTCCAGAGACTCTTGCCCGCTCACCTGGGAGCGCTCATCTGCTACCTGTCTGTTGATCTTCCTGGAGGCTCCGCCGTCACATGTTGTGACCACCCGATTATCCAGAGACTCTCGCCTGCTCACCTGGGAGCTCACGTCTATCATCTGCCGCCACAGGTCGTACCAATCCTTTACCCAGAGACTGCCCCGGTCACTTGCCGTGACCTCCTGCCCGCTCATCCAGAGACTGCCCCGGTCACTTGCCGTGACCTCCTGCCCGTTCATCCAGAGACTGCCCCGGTCACTTGCCGTGACCTCCTGCCCGTTCATCCAGAGACTGCCCCGGTCACTTGCCGTGACCTCCTGTCCGTTCATTCAGAGACTGTCCCAGTCACCTGCTGTGACTGCCTGCCCGTCTACCCTGGTCGCCACCCGCTCCCTTACAAGGACCGCCCCCTTGTATAGTAGCTCAGAGGTTCCGCCTCCCAGACCCGTTACAACGGGTTTCCTTTAGGGCGCAGTCAGATGGCTGTATAAATCAGACCGAGATCGTAACGCTTGCACGGACTGACCAGCATCTCTCTCGACCCGAACTTGACAGCTTCGTGTATTCCTATGCAGCTGTCACACTCGGGTTGGGAGAGTCTCTGGCCAGTCTGTGCACTGTGTTCCGATTTATATTTGTACCTGTAGGGCAGTGATCTACCTGTGGAACAGAACCAGTGCATAGTAACTGATTAGAGGTGCTGATCTGGTAAAGGTATTAACATCAGATAGCTGATTTTACAAAATGTAGCAAGAAGGGAAACCTAATTCATGTGTATTCCATAAAATAATTATCTACTCTAGTTTTGCATCTGGGAAATAAGTGACCTAATAAAGAGATTGCTTAACATATTATGGTATTGTCAAGCAAGTTCATTTCTCACATTGATAACCAGAATGCCTGAACTTTAGTAAACTAGATCTTCCGGGTCATTTATTGCTGGGACAACTCCAGGGTGCAATAAGATATGAAAATCAATGTTTGCACTTCATTATCTGTTTAAATAAACATGATGAGAAAGATGTTGCAAAATGTAATAACTGATAGGACACAAATATAGCTATCTTACCTATTAAAAGGAAATAATATTACTACATTTGTATATAGGGAAAAACTAAATGTATTTTCTATGAAAGTTTACAAAGGACACAGCAGCAAAAGTGACTTTAATTTAAAACTAATTATGATTTGTGATCTTCAAACTTCAATCAATGGGAATTTTTTTCGTTTATCACTATTTGAATTTGAAGAGAAAGTTTGAGGCTGCATCCGCATGTTCGCAGGAAACCTCCGGGTTCTCCGGTTTCCTCCCATACTCCAAAGACATACTGATAGGGAAACTAAATTGTGAACCCCAATGGGGACAGTGATGGTATCTGTAAAGTGCTGTGGGGTTAATGGCACTATATAAGTGAGTAAAATCAATAAAAATGAATAAATAAAGAGAGACCCGTCAATCAACTGGAGAGGAGCACAGATAAGTCGAGCCAGTGACCGCACCGAACTAGTCAGGTCTCTCTTCTCTGAAACACCACAGCATTTCCAAGTAAAACATACCTGGCTGTAATGACGCAATCAGACTCTGATTCATGCCCCCATTATTCAGGTATCATGAATCTAATAGTATATTCCCTTTAAGTTCTGCAGGTGTCATTGTTTCTTTTCAGTGCAGCAAATAGGAATCATTTACTATTGCCTAAATAAATTGTTGAATCCCAGTAAGGAGCAAATAAGTTAACTTAAAAATATATTTTAAGAAATCTATAATGGAATATGAATAAATATCTTGAATACTTGTTCTCTATTCATATCTGCAACTCTATTAGACCTTTCCAATTTTTTGAATGTGAACAATAATTTAATCCTAATAACTAAAAAGCAGATACAACTACAGTTAATCGAAATATATTGATTCCCAAAGGCTGCCAGAAAAGAGTCTAAGATGTTGAGGTATAATGTATATCTACATAAGTCAGAAATTTCTGAGACTGTCCCATTTATGTGAATGAGGCTTACAGAAATCCATACATGTCCTGCAGAAATAACCATATTCAGATGTGGAGATGTATTCAGTCACAGAATCTGCGGCGTGTAAAGATACAAATACAGGCGCCGATTCATCAGAATTCTAATGTGAAACTTTATGAAATGCAGCAAAATTTTTAAGCAAAAATTTTGCAACTTTTGTAATTTTTATGCCAATACTGACCAGTTATTCGAACGTTTTGAAAAGTGAGTAGACTTGAGTCAGAAGAGGTTGGCGCCAAGCACGACGGCCACAAAAATCATTGTAATTTTCACCACTAAAGTGGCATAAATTCCGACAGAAATGCAGTCCACTACATAACTGGAGTACATTTATTGCGGTGGCGCATGGCAGCTGAAAGACGCGCCGTATTTGTTAATTAATTAATTTGGTACATCTTACTCTAGTGGAATCTGCATCAAGACTAGCATATAAAATGACTATCATGATGATTTGGGCCACAGAGTTGTCTGGTAATCTCCTCATTGGAAAGCTGGTTTAGTAGTCCTCATTCCTGCCTATGACACTGATAAGACAGATGATTTTCTGTACTCAAAATCTATTACTAATCTGTTTGCTCCATGTCATTGGCAAACACTTAGACAATTAAATGAGCAGTTCCACGATTGGACCCAATTGCACAGTTTAACATATTTTAGTTATTTGCTCCTTAGTGCAGGTGCAGACAACCATATTTTCGGTACGAGTGCAATCTGACAAAACATTGTATCGTACTTTGACCAATGTTAGTCCATGCACATGTCCAATTTTTGCAGCATGCCCGAGTTTGATCTGATATTCAGACCACACTTGGACATACAAGCCCATGAGTCTGTGGAAACCATTGGACTGCACTCGGATGACTTCTGAGCATATACCGATTTCCACAGAGAGAATCGGATAACACTTATCACACTCTGATAAAACTCGGGTCAATGTTTGATCAGAGTATGATTTGTATTATTGACCAAATTCTCTTGGATGACGGAATCTACAGCCATCTGCAGCTGCCCTTAGGGTGTATTGTGCTGGCCAATAATTTAATGAACCATCCTGAGAACTGAGAAGTTAGAGACTCCCTATAATTATTATGCCCCCTTAAAATGGGTTAAGATTAGAACAGATAAACCATAGAATATGCACCCTAAATGAGCACCTACACAATATTAAGTAATTTATGCTTTGCAGGGTCAAGAAAATCATATATTGTTCTGCTAAAGTGATGGAAATCACATACAAATCAGTCCAGTAGAAACAAAGACCCCAGTTTATCAATCTGTTTACACCAGAATTCTGGCGTAAAACACCTTCAAATGTCGTAACTTTGCCAAATGGGAGCTGCTGGGGCAGGACAGGGTGTAGTAAAGCCTAGCTAACAAATTATTTAAAAGTTGCTGCGTAACTTACGCCATTAATGTTACTCCAGTTTAGGACTAGAGTAACATTCCTGGTAGGCGCACACCAGCAATAAAACACGTCAAATTTAATAATTAACTTGCACTTCTTAATGAACTTTGGACTTCTTATTCCTGGCACCCATCATTAAGGTTGGCATACAAAACACCAGTCTGAATGAAGTGGGCCCAAGATGTCTTCTGTTGCCCCTTCAACAAGTCAGTTTTGTGACCAATTCTGGAGCAAGTGGACGTCCACTGTAAGGATTTATAGTTATTAATGATGCTGTTGCTTTGGTAAAGATCATTACTCATATTTGACATCAGCGAATAATATATATCAGTAATAGATCATTACAGACATTGACTGATACATTACTAGCATATTTCCCAAAGCTTAAATTATCTGTGGCTTATTATGAAACATAACTGTCGGAATAAATGTTTGTAAACTGTGTAGATGCTTGTTATAGTGTAATAATTATCACAAACATAAGGAAGTCTATAATTATGGGGAGAATTGCACAGTTATTATGATGTAACCAACAAAATTGTATGTTTGCCCTTTAGCAAACTGATATGTCCCAGCTACAGACACATTTCTAAGTTGCATTCTTTACTTTCAGAATTCTTAGAGATTTAAAGGGAACCTGTCATCACGATTTAGCATGTTGAACTAAAGATATGGGCATAAAAGCGCTGTTATATTGATTTAATAGGTAGATTTATGTGGCACCCTGCTACCACAGGTACCACAGGGCCCAAAAGGGTGCATGGACGGACTTCTCCACCAGAGGCCCCCATTACACAACAGACACCTCCACCCTTCCACCTCATACCACCAGAGGGAGCCCTGTTAGGGATATATATACAGGAGGGTGGAGTTAAGTAGAGAGTGTGTGCTGGCACAGAGATTAGTGAAGAAGCAGCATGTGAGCTGCTGTGCTGAGGGCCAGCCAGGGCCTAAAGCACGTGCTGAAGCCCTGGGGGCCTAGAGCGGGGCCGGAGGCAAGGAGAAGAGTGAGAGGAGTTATGGGGCAGAGGAGCATCTGAAGCTCACCCCAGGACACAAGCCGGACACCGGGTCCGCGCCTACAGGGTCCTCTACACCCAGTAGGAATAACCGGTATACCAGGAGGATTCTAAACCCCTGGTCAACCTGATGCTACAATCATTTAAAGAATTAGGAACCACGAAGGCCCCAGCATCCAGGGATAGTGGTAGCCAGAAGAAAGTTCTTACCACCAAGCATGCAGGTGAGGAGAGGGAAAGAGTACAGAAGCTAGGCCTAGTTTCAGGCTGGTCAGAAGCTTCAGAGAGAGAGGAAGAAACTGATCAGGACGCCTTATACCCGCTCACTGGGGAGAGTCCAGAAGTGCACCCTTCCTATCAAGTACCCTGGACCGTACCTGCCGTCTACACCAGTAAAGGTACTGAAGCGAACCCCCTGTGTGCGTGTCTGTTATTCTCCCCTGGCCCGGCTGGGCCACCTCTCACCTGCATCCCTTTCATCAACCCTGCCCCGGGGGCCCTCTCCGCCTGTGGGGAGCAGAAACATCCCAGCTGCCATCCCATCACCCCCGGAGGTCTGCAGCAGCGCCAGTACTCATTACTGGGAACCACAGGTGGCGTCACGAGACAAAAACTGTTAACAAACCCCCTTTTAAAGAGTGACAAGCCGACTGCCGTGACATCCCACAGAAGGCCAAGGCCCGGGTACCGAGTTTCCCCCCATATCCCCCTGGGCGCGTCATTTAGATCTCGGCTCTGTGCATGCGCCAACACGGCACAATTTTCCTGAACCCCACAGCGAGCTCTATGTCTGCAAGTGCCTTTCTTGGTTAGGACGATGCTGGCGTGAAATTTGAAAAAAATAAGAAGATTCTGTCACCTGAGGCAGCGGAGGGGCTGTGGCAGTGGAGGGGCTGTGGCAGAGACAAAGACCCTACCACAGCTTATTGCACCCAAACTTCTAATGATAATTAGACAATCATGGATTTCTACACTGAAGTTACCTATTAAATATGTATAACAGCACCTTCATGCCCTTACCTTTAGTTTAACATGCCTGATCCTAATGACAGGTTCTCTTTAAAGTCTATGGTTATTCTGTATTTGGCAATTAATCTAATGTTTTTGCATATACTAGTGGTTAGATTGATTAAAAAAAAGAATGTTGCATTAAGTTTCAAACTGCAATCTCCATTTGCTTATTCATTTCAGATATGAATTAGATTTTTAATATGCAGTTTGCAAGCTGTTCCTAGATGGAGACCGTCCATGGTTGTGAACTCTGTGAATCCGAAAAGCTGCTGCCTTTACTAGCTTTTATGCCCTAACACAGCTCAAAGGCTAAGGGATGCAAAAAAAATACTAACTGACTTCTGGGGTCCAGCGCTGCCTCTCGCCAGTTCTCTGGTCTTTGTTGATTGACTGCAGCGGTAACATCACGTCAACAGCGCTGATGTAAATCACTAAATAACTCCTGCTGACTGCATTGGCAGAGCCACAGACCTCACTGCAGCTGATCAACAAAGACCAGAGCAGCAGCAAGAGGCAGCATTAGACCCTGAAAGAGTGAGTCAAAGCTCAGTTTGTTTCTTCCCTGCCTAACTGAGCCTTTGCAGCAATATATTTTTAAGCATAACAGGAATTATAGGGGTTCTTTTGTTCAGACTTCTTTTGCCCATGATTTTCTTCTCTCCCAGGTGCTGATATAGTCATTGTTTGCTATCTCCCTGCAAAATCTGCAGTGGGTTCTTCTACCTACCTGGTTCCTATCTTCCCTCACTAATATCATGCTCTTCCAAGTACAACTCCCTTACCTATTGACATCTCTAACACTGAGAAAAGGGAGTGAGAAAACTGTTACAGTGAATGTCTTTAGTCTTGACTGACATCAGCACCACAGCCACCTATTTACAGGAGTTGCACAGACTCTACAGCAACAAAATGTAGGAATTTCCAAAAAGTTGCTTAACTTCACATTAGGACTAAGACTTAGGACTCTACAATAAAGCTTTTAGACTTATTTTGTTTGTTTGTTTTTTTAGCTTTTATCCACAAGGACAATGTTTAGATGTTGACTTTAAGGTGTTGTCCCACTATTGTGCAATAATTTTGAGAAAAGTCTACGGTGAAAAACTGCCAACGGTCCAGATTTTCCTTGGATTATTTTGAAGCTTTCAATATACAACTCATCACATAAGGGACCAGGAGTTAAAATTTTGGAATTGATGCTAACAAGGTAATATTTATACAAAAGTTTTTTTTTTTTTAAAGGAGTGCTCTCTTTTTATATCTCACAGGGGAGAGCTAGAAAAAAAAGACATACTTTTCACCAGAATCTTCTCTCTGCTCCAGGACGACCAGTATGACAGTGTCCACAGAACCAGAAGCAATGACGTCTTGATGACCTATCACCAGATCATGCAGCCAATCAGTGGCCTCATTGGTCTGAACATCATGGTCATGATGTCATTGCTTCTGATCTAGAAGACTGTAGGAATAGGAGCGCCGGGAGGTGAGCAGATTCTGGTGATGTGTCTTCTTTTTTTTTCTTCAGATCGGCTTCTCCCTGTGAAGTTTAAAAATATACTGATGAACCCAATTAAGGTCTTTACCAATAAATAAAATAAAATCAAGGTTGTCTGTATATGTAAGAATACAGACATAGATGGAGCTGACACTAACCTTATGGCACATTTATTAATTGGTTCTCTATATATCAATGAGAAGAGGCTAAGGCTCGATAACCGAAAAATAAAATGATTGTGTTTTTTTTAGCTCACAATATTCATTCACATAATTGTTGATCCAACTCAGCAAGTTTGTGAATGGAATTTTAAGCCTCCTTTCTTTCCCTTGTGTTATCATATTACAGAATGCGTAGAAACTCTTAAAGTGATGGCGCACTCTATCAGTGTGTCATGGGTTTTTTGGTGAGGGCTGTGACCATGCTTAGAGAAGGTTTAACATTGCATCAGCGTTGCATCAGACGCTGAAGATGGCCAGCATTCAAGAATCAATGCAGGAGGGGCGGTTATGTCGTGTGGGTAATTTACGTGTCAAGCGTTACCTGCCAAATATATCCTGTAAAGGGAGTTAAAATTACAGAATAGGATAGGTGAAGCATTATCTTCAAAAATAGGTGGTGAAGTATTTTACAAAGAAGACAATGATGAAATCCAGCAAATTATTTGTGCAATATCATGAAAAAAATCATTAAAAAGTAAACAATACAGGATCATAAAACTATAAACCGCTATATTATTGTAATGTATATTCTATGGTATATTTTATATAATATCTATAATATATTTTATATACTCCATGAATATATGTATGATGCTCCATGTTACAGTTTGCTATATTCCTATACATGTCAAAGCCTTTTCAGCCCAATTCGTTACTCGCTGATTCTTCTCGGTAAAGTATGTTTACTTACATTTCTAAGGTTTTATTTGCCAATGCCTCCATTAAGTTAAACATGCATATTTTTCCGTTTATACTAGATTGTGGTTATCGGATGATTATTCATTATGCTCTTTCATACTATGCTGGAAACCCAAGCCTCTACTGTGTCTGTGCCAAGCTCTCCAACTCATGATTGTTTAACATTATAAGCTAAAAATACATAAAAAATGCTGCATAAAACAATTCTTAATGTACTGTGCAATATCAATATCATTTTGTCTAGCGTAACTTGTATACGGCTATTCACATGTAGCTCAAGAGCATTACTGTATTGGTAGCTATTACTGGATATCTTGGACAGGACGCAAAATGAATGTTTTGCCCCTGTCTTTGGAAAATAATTAAACATTTTCCCACCCATTTAGCGATTTTACTGAAGTGAAGGTAGAAGTGTCTGGACCCCGATGCAAAATCTGTAGTAGGGCCACCAACTATTACATGGATGCAGAGTAAGCCAAACATTGTATGAGCCAAGCATCGTCCCATTCCTACTTGCAGGTGATTGACAGCATCGTATGAGTGGGAGAGTCTTTAGCCCCTGATCATGGAGGACTCCACAGAGGATGCACTGCAATGAGTGGACTCCAAAGCTCGGCTTTCTCTGCAACTAAGGCCTCATTCAGATGTCCGTGAATCATATTCATGATCTATCCCTGAGTTTCACAGATAGAACATATAACCATTAAAGTCCATGGTGCTATTCACTTGTCCATTTTTTTTGTGGACTGTGTGTCCGCCAAAAAAATCATGAAGACGTCAGTTTTTGATCCGAGTCTCAGATCAAAATTACATGTGCAAGTCTATGGATCTGTGAAAAATCACTGACAGCACACATTGCCATCCATGTGCAATCTACTGTTCACATTAGAATCTCTACATCTGCTGAGTGAAAGACCCAAAAACGTACAAAGAAGTTTGCGGAGCCTCAGGTACAGCAGCAACACAAACCTGGTGACGGATTTCCTTTTCCTGTGCGATTTCTGCTGAAAACAATATGTTCAAACTTGACCTAAATATTTACTTTTCCAGCATTACAGTGATGGACATTGCATATATATGTATATAGTGGGGAAGATAAGTATTTGATACACTGCCGATTTTGCAGGTTTTTCCCCCTACAAAGAATGGAGAGGTCTATCGTTTTTATCTTAGGTACACATCAACTGTGAGAGACAGAATCTAAAAAAAATCCAGAAAACCACATTGTATGTTTTTTACATAATTAAATTGCATTTTATTGCATGAAATAAGTATTTGATCACCTACCAACCAGCAAGAATTCTGGGTTTCACAGACCTGTTAGTTTTTCTTTAAGAAGCCCTCCAACTCTGCACTCATTACCTGTATTAATTGCACCTGTTTGAACTCGTTACCTGTATAAAAGACACCTGTCCACACACTAAATCAATCACACTACAACCTCTCCACCATGGCCAAGACCAAAGAGCTGTCTAAGGACACCAGGGACAAAATTGTAGACCTGCACAAGGCTGGGATGGGTTACAGAATAATAGGCAAGCATCTTGGTGAGAAGGCAACAACTGTTGGCACAATTATTAGAAAATGGAAGAAACACAAGATGACTGTCAATCTTCCTTGGTTTGGGGCTCCATGCAAGATCTCACCTCGTGGGGTAAGGATGAATCTGAAAAAGGTCAGGAATCAGACCAGAACTACACAGGAGAACCTGGTCAATGACCTGAAGAGAGCTGGGACCACATTCTCAAGCATTACCGTTAGTAACACACTTCGCTGTCATGGATTAAAATCCTGCAGGGCACACAAGGTCCCCCTGCTCACGCCAGCACATGTCCAGGCCCATTTGAAGTTCATCAATGACCATCTGGATGATCCTGAGAAGGAATGGGATAAGTTCTTGTGGTCAGATGAGACCAAAATAGAACTTTTTGGTATCAACTGCACTCACCATGTTTGGAGGAAGAAGAAAGATGAGTACAACCCCAAGAACACAGTCCCAACTGTGAAGCATGGTGGGGGAAACATCATACTTTGGGGGTGCTTTTCTGCAAAGGGGACAGGACGACTGCACCGTATGGAAGGGAAGATGGATGGGGTCATGTATCGTGAGATTTTGGCCAACAACCTCCTTTCCTCAGTAAGATCATTCAAGATGTTTCATGACACTGGGTCTTCCAGAATGACAATGACCTGAAACACACAGCCAGGGCAACTAAGGAGTTGCTCCGTAAGAAGCATTTCAAGGTCCTGGAGTGGCCTAGCCAGTCTCCAGACTTGAACCCAATAGAAAATCTTTGGAGGGAGCTGAAACTCAATGTTGACCAGCGACAGCCCCGAAACCTGAAACATCTGGAGAAGATTTGTAGGAGGAGTGGATCAAAATCCCTGCTGTAGTGTGTGCAAATTTGGTCAAGAACTACAGGAAACGTCTGAACTCTGTAATTGCAAACAAAGATTTCTGTACCAAATATTAAGTTCTGTTTTTCTATTGTATCAAATACTTATTTCATGCAATAAAATAGAAATTAATTATGTAAAAATCATACAATGTGATTTTTCTGGAATTTTTTAGATTTTGTCTCCTCACAGTTGAAGTGTACCTACGATAAATATTACAGACCTCTGCATTCTTTGTAGGTGGGAAAACTTACAAAATTGTCAGTGTTTCAAATACTTCTTTTCCCCACTGTGTGTGTATATTTACAGGTGCATCTCACTCAATTAGAATATCATAAAAAAGTTAATTTATATGATTATGGCTTACAGCCAATGAAAACACAAGAGCTATTATCTCAGTAAATTAGAATAATTAACAAAAAACACCTGCAAATGCTTCATAAGCATTTAAAAAGGTCCATTAGTCTGTTTCAGTAGGTTCCACAATCATGGGGAAGACTGCTGACTTTAAACGCTTAGGAAGCCTTGGCAGGTGTTTTTGTTAATTATTCTATTTTACTGAGTTAATGACTTTTGTCTTTTCATTGGCTGTAAGCCATGATCATCAACATGAACAGAAATAAACACTTGAAATAGATCACTCTGTTTGTAATGACTCTATATAATATATGAGTTTCCCTTTTTGTATTGAAGAACTGAAATAAATTAACTTTTTGATGATATTCTAATTTAGTGAGAAGCACTTGTGTGTATATATATATATATATATATATATATATATATGTAAAATAGCAAATGTATCTAAAGAGTACTGATGACTGCACTGAAGTTCAATGCAATGTGAACTATATTCTTCAGTAGCAATCTCTATATCGGTCTGCTGAACAATTCTTTTTACTACATGTAAGTGTAATACCCTAAACAATGTGAATAATTAATCATATTTACTTTCAAAACCGATACAAGAGTAAAACACAACAAAATAATAGGACGGTCCTATAAGTATTGTTAACATATTATTTAGAATTCTGGGCGTGTGAAATAAGAAAGTCGGGCATGTTGTATTTTGTCATATGTCTGTCTGTGCACTATTATGTCATATATCAGTATTTACCTGGGAGCGGGTACCTCTGGCAGCCGGGGGGAGGGCAAAGCATAAGATCTTTGCAGCTGCTGCACACACAAGAGGCTGATACACAACACAACCATCCAGGACCTCATGGCAAGGACTAGAACTGGCTGCCAGTCACAAGTGTCCTGTGTGAGAGAGAAGGCAATATGTACAGTATATGTGTTATAGAAACAATCCCTATATACTATTTCTCTTAGAGTTAAAATCTAAAAAGATTGCAGAAAACCAAATAGTGGAATTTCCACAGACGCTAAACAGCACTTGGTGCAGATCTATTCATAACCACAAAGATTCTCTCCTACTTGTATGAGAAGTGAAATCTCTATTGTCTGATGAATATATATCTATTGATGAGTTTTCTCCACTGTATATAAATACACTATCCCGACCCCATTACAGTCTAATGTCTGATCGAAGAAAGAAAATTAAATAACTGAGAAAAGTTGGTAAATCTGCACTACTGATACTATATGCACAATAAAGATCCATCCTTTTATCTTATTTACCGGATAAGACCACATTTCGCTTTTATTGTCCCCCCTTCCTTTCCCGTATAAAGTAAATGTGATACATTAGCATAGATTATCAGGTAAACTGAATGAGCGGCCCTGCAAAAAAGGAAGAAAGTCTTGGAAGGTAATCAATGAAAGAAGTAGAAGTTTTCAGTTTATCCATATAAACTATTCTATTCTTACAAGTAACTCAAAGTTTTACCCAAAGTAGCCGAAAGTTTTTATGGGTCCCTTGTGATCAGGACTCTATAAGTTCAGGCTTCTGTAACTCTAACATTTTTACAGATCTGCAGAATTTCTAGCCTCAGATTTCTAACCTGATTCAGAGAAGCTTGTCCTTCTGCCGGCTCTCCTGCACTGTGTCTAATAGTAGAGTGGACAGGTACAAGCTCCTGAATATTGGGGGTGGGTCTAAAGTACTGGGATGGGAGGTTACACAGCTTAACTGTTTAAAGAGCCTTTACTACTAACATAATAGGCCGACGAGTACAAGAATGTCTTATCTATGATTGAGCTCAGAAAAAATGAACAGAGTAGGACATTTTCTATAAGTTAGTATCCTCTTGTGGAGCACATCAGGTTACAATGATTTGACAATCACTTAACGAGCAACCGTTATTTTATTAGTTTTTTTCATTCATAAATTAATAGTACATGGAAAAATTAGAAACTTTGTAATACATCTTATCAGAGAGATCTGCTTCTTTCTCAGCCAGGACTTTCATTCATTCTCAAAATTCTCAATTCACAGGTAAAATAAGTCTTCAGTGAAAAAAGATTTTCCTATTACTGAGAAAGGAGATAACAGTTCTATAGAGAGCTATAAAAGTAATTTCAGAAGAACTATAAAAGTAATTTCAGGAGACCTTGCAAGACAATGTCTGTATCTGCCTCTAAGTTCTCCCTTCTATCCTGCTTCCTCAATATAGAATCTTATCACCAACTGTCACCTCCCATTTCAGTAATGTGAAAATCTGTCTTCGCTGAATACAAATTTTATCTATAAATTAAGAGTGAGGGAAAGAAGCAAAATTGTAGATATTTTAGAGCTGGCGTCTCTGCACTCTTCCTCTTTCCCCCGGCAGAAACGCTGACTTACTCACCGCTGCAGCCTCCATCCCACTCATCATCCTCCTGCTGCTGCCCGGGATCTGTGCACGGCTCTCAGATCCGCGGGCACTGTGCTTAGGGTGCGCGCACACTACCTCCCTCTTTAAGGACCAGTGCGCTGTCATAAAGTGTCTCCAGTCAATTGCTAGGAGACACTTATTATTTAAGGCACCTCCCACATGGTGGGAGGTGCCTGAGCAATGTTGTTAGTATGCTTCCTGCACACTTGCTAGTTGTCAAGTCTCTATATTGTTAGTACCTGCTAGTTCCTGTTGGTGTCTGCCTGTACCTGCCCATACCCACTTGTTCCTGCCTGTCTTTGCTTATGCCTTTCAGTCACACCTGTCTGCTCCTGCCTGTGCCCACTAGTATACCAGCAATGCCTGTCTGCTCCTGCCTATGCCCATTTGTATACCATCCGAACCTGCTTGCACCTGCCTGTGACCACCTGTATACTAGCCGCACCTGCCTGTGCCCACCTGTATACCAACTGTACCCGTCTGCACCTGCCTGTGCCCATCTGTATACCAGCCGCACCTGTTTTCACCTGCCTGTGCCCATCTGTATACTAGCCGTGCCCGTCTGCACCTGCCTTTGCCTATCTGTATACCAGCTGAACCTGCCTGTGCCCACCTGAATGCTAGCTGTGCCCACCTACTCCTGCCTGTGCCCATCTGTATACCAGCCGTACCTGTCTGTGCCCATCTGTATACCAACTGCACTTGCCTGCACCAGCCTGTGCCCATCTGTATACCAGCCGAACCTGCTTTTGCCCACCTGAATACCAGCTGTGCCAGCCTGCACCTGCCTGTGCCCATCTGTCTACCAGCCATACCTGCATGCACCTGCCTGTGCCCACCTGTATACCAACCGTACCTGTCTGTGCCCATCTGTCTAACAGCTGTGGCCGCCAGCACCTGCCACTCCTGGGTTTCTGCCGTGCCTGTGACACGCCCCCAGGGCAATGTGGTACTCGGCAGCCGGGCCTATGGATGCCGGTGGGGGAGAATATCACGGTGGCTGGCCCGGTCCGTGGCCCAGGGCGGTCAACAAAAAGGGGAATTATTTATAGGGGATTTGTAAAGTGTTCGTGACGGCACCTGTGGAATGCGGCTAAAGGGAGCCTCCGCTGCGGAGCAGTCCTCTGGAGCTGATGTTACTGAAGTAGGGATGGTGTGGCTCTCCACAGCAAGAGCTAGTGTGACACCCCAGGGGTCTGGTTGCCACAGTGATAGAGATATTATGTCTGAGAGCAGGTGGGAGGTCCTTTGGTCAGGGATCCTGTGCATGCCACACCTCCTGCCCAGTCTTGGGAGGGGAAGAACTTCCCCTGTAAAAACCCGGGGCTGAGGCAGGGTGAGTCAGACAAGGAGAGTGGAGAAGAGAAGCAGCATAGGAAACAGCAGAGTTACAAGGAGTCAGGGGCTGGCAGCTACAGAGCTCGCCCTGACTAAGAAGATTCTTTACCGGACCCGGAGTCCGAGGCTGTGGGGACTAACTCCTACCCAGCAGCAGAATCCGTCGGGCAGGGGATTTCAGGTCCTCTGGCCCAGAAGCCCGAAGGCACGGTCACACGCGTGGGACCAGCACCGCCATCGTGGAGCGGAAGCCATTAGAAGGCCCCGAGTCACCGGCCATACGGGTGAGCACCACACGGTACACTCAGGGACGTGGGCTACTTACATCAGCTTCTAGCAAGGTAGCCAGAAGAGTACAGTCAGTTTGGGAGGCTTACAACTACGCCTGGCCAGGGGAGATCCCATCTGCTCAAAGACTGACCAGGCCCCGTTTGCTAGCAAGTACTCCGGGAGGGTCTGTCGTTGTTACCAGTAAAGACCCTGAACTACACAGTACCGTCTCTGAGTGGTTCCTGCTACCCCCATCATCTACGTCGGCTGCCCTGAGGCCATACCCCTCCCGTTGGGGGTTATACTATCACGCTGCACAATCCTACCACCGGCCTCAGCGGTCTGCCCTGCAGCAGCAGCTTCCTGGCTGCACTCAACGGGTGGCGTAGTCATCAACTATTTACTACTAATAGACTGCCGTCTAGTTTGACTCCCTGGGCACGGACCGGGTCACCGCCACGAGATTACAACCCTCCACGGATCCGGCTCCGGGTAAGCTCCCGCGTGCGCACCGCAGCGCGACACAGGCCCAGGGGCGCGTCAATTTTGGCGTAGTCGGCAGGATTTCGTGCCCGCAACCACCGGGTACTGCGTGCCTGAAAAGCAAAGACTGTTCAAACTTACCAGTGGTGAAGGTTTCCCGCCATCCGGCGCCATCTTCTACCTTCTTCCCGCCATCCGCGAAGTTTTCCCGCCATCCGGCGCCATCTTCGACCTTCTTCCCGCCATCCGTGGAGTTTTCCCGCCATTGGACGCCATCTTGAGGACGCCGCGCGGGAAGAAGAGGGGCGTGGACTCCGAAAGCGCGCGAGAACTGAAGCCCCGCCTCACGTCCGGACGTTGCGTAAGGTCCTGGAAGGAGCCCAGCAGACGCCGACGTCACAGGAGCGCGACGGAAGGTCCTCAACCCTGACGATCCACTGCGGAGCCGCGGCCTACGGAAGAGGATCATCGCAAGGTAGGCCACGGTCCACTAGGGGGGAGGAAGATGTCGGATACGGAGGAGAGCTTCACTGCCTCAACCCCCGCCAGCGCTACCGCTGCTGCAGTTATGCCCTTCACCATGCCCTATATCCCGGGAGCAGCTTGGCTACCCCAGTACTCAGGGGAGTCACATACCCTGCATGACTTTAGAGAAAAGCTGGATAGCCTCTTCCAGGTGTACCCCCTCACAGAAGAGCAAAAAGTGAGCATCCTGGTGGCCCAACTAACCGGGGCAGCCAAAAGGGAAGTAAAATCCTGGCCACCTGGGAGGAAGACTGTCGCAGGGATACTAACCCGGCTGAAGGACACCTTTGATACCCGCACCTCAGCCGAGATTAAGCTTAGATTCTACGGGTGCAAGCAGCGAGCGCATGAGAGTATAAGGGACTATGCACTAAACCTACAAGAGGCCCTGAGGGCCATAAAGCAGACCGACCCTGATGGGGTGGGAAACGAGGACAGGCTGTTGACTGAACAATTTATAGAGGGTTTATATTGCAATGCCCACCGAACCCAGTTGCGGGCAATGGCCTTACAGGATCCCCATCTGGACTTTGCACAGTTCAAGGACAGAGCCATCCGGGTGCTCCGAGAACCGGCACCAGGTGGCGTTGTGACCCACAGACGCCCCACTACCACTTACTACCAGGAGGCGGCGCCCTTGTCAGCAGGGCCTGTGGGAGCTGATGCGCAGGCTTTGGACAATGACCCGGCTCCAGACCTACACCATCAGGTCCAAGAGCTAGCTAAGAGCGTTGCTGCGCTAACCCGAACTGTGCAGTCTTTACAGGTTTCCACCCCAGGGAAGATCCAGCTGGCATCCGGACCGGAGGACATCCCGTGGCGTCGACCAAGGAGGACCCCACCGGCCAGAGGAAGACCCAGTGACCGATACAGTGAGGACGGACGACCCATCTGCCGCCGCTGCAATCAACCCGGACATATGGCAAGGTACTGTTCTTTAAACGGGCACAACCTGGGGTAGAGGGCCAACCCCCAGGAAAAAGATCACCAGGCCCATCGAACTGGCGCGACAGATATGTGGGAGGACATCCAGTCTTGCCTGTGGTACTGGATGGCATTCCCATGAGTGCCCTACTGGACACCGGGTCACAGGTCACCACCATCCCGTACGTGCTCTTCAAGCAGTACTGGAATGACTCGGATATTACCCGCTACCCCGACGACGACTTGAGTATCATCGCCAGCAATGGTCAGCCCGTGCCACAGATCGGATTTAAAGAGGTGACCATCAAAATTGGTAGAGTCGAACTGGCCGCACAGGGACTGATCATTGTAGATATCGATAAACATGAGAGTCACCCAAAAATAACTCTAGGAACTAATGTAATTGAAAATTGTCTTGCAGAGGTGATTTTCCTTTTACAGCAGGTTGCCAAGAATGCCAGCTCCGGCGAGCAGCGGGTGCTCCAGAAAGAGATCCGGGCACTGATGCAACGGCAACAAGTGGAACTCTCCGGCGGTGAGATTGGTAGCGTAAGAATGTGTGACCCTTTTCCTATTGCCATGCCCCCAAAAAGTGAAATGATGATTTGGTGCCGGGCAGCTATTGGTCTGAGAGGTAGAGATTACCAGGCAATGGTAGAACCAGTTTACTCAGACAGTAGGCCCACCATTTTGACAGCACGGGGGGTGGTCAATGTACGCCATGGGAGGGTGCCCATTCGCATAATAAATATCGGGGAGAGGGAAGTGTACCTGCCCCGGTATGCCACGCTAGCCAAATTATATACCACTAATCAAAGTTCTATACAATCTGTGGAACCCTTGCCTCCATCTCACCCGGAGGAAGGTAACGGCTCTAAGAAAGACATGGAGGACTGGTGTCAGCAACTACATTTGGGTACTGACTCCACTCCCTCACATCAGAAACAAGGAGTCTATCGGGTGGTTCAAGAGTATGAGAGAGTGTTTAGTAAACACCCGTTAGACTTCGGGCGAGTCAAGGGGGTAGAACATCGCATCCCCACGGGAGATCATCCTCCCATAAAAGAGAGGTATCGACCCGTACCCCCTGCACATTACCAACACGCCAAGGGGATGCTTAGAGATATGAAGGAGGCTGGGGTAATCCGGGATAGTTGTAGCCCCTGGGCAGCCCCATTAGTTTTAGTCAAAAAGAAAGACAACACCATGAGGATGTGTGTAGATTACCGGAAAATCAACCGTATCACACACAAGGATGCGTACCCCTTACCAAGGATAGAGGAGTCATTGGCTGCTTTAAGATCTGCTAACTTCTTCTCTACCTTGGATCTCACTAGCGGGTACTGGCAGGTTCCTGTAGCAGAGGCGGACCGGGAGAAGACCGCATTCACCACCCCGATGGGACTTAGCGAGTTCACCTGCATGCCGTTCGGACTCTGCAACGCACCAGGAACCTTCCAACGCCTAATGGAGTGTTGTCTGGGCCACAGAAACTTCGAGACGGTCCTGTTGTACCTGGACGATGTCATCGTATATTCCAAGACGTATGAGGACCACCTGAAACACCTGGCGGAAGTGTTCGAGGCTCTGGCGAGTTACGGCCTAAAGGTGAAACCCTCCAAGTGTCACCTCCTGAAACCAAAGGTGCAGTACCTGGGACACGTGGTGAGCGCTGACGGAGTGGCTCCCGACCCCGATAAGATCACCGCAATTAAGGGATGGCCAAGCCCCTCCAGCGTAAAAGAAGTGCGGCAGTTCCTCGGGTTGGTAGGCTACTACCGAAGGTTTATTCCCGGTTTCACCAAAAAGGCAGCACCTATGCAGGACCTCCTGATAGGCCAGTCCCGGAAGGCCAAGAACCAGAAGCCGCCCTTCAAATGGGAAGAGCTGGAAGAAGAGTCCTTCCGCCAGCTGAAGATGGCCCTCACGGGGGACGAAATCCTGGCGTACCCGGATTATAGCCAGCCCTTTATCCTCTACACCGACGCCAGTAACATCGGGCTAGGAGCCGTACTGTCCCAGATCCAGCAGGGGAAGGAACGAGTAATCGCCTACGCCAGCCGAAAACTGCGACCCACCGAAAGGAACCCCGAGAATTACAGCTCATTTAAGTTAGAGTTCCTGGCCGTAGTATGGGCAATCACTGAGCGCTTTAAGCATTACCTCGCTTCTTCCCGGTTCACCGTGTACACGGATAACAACCCGCTGACACACCTGGACACGGCAAGACTCGGTGCCCTGGAGCAGAGGTGGATGGCCCGTCTGTCCAACTACGAGTTCACAATTAAATACCGGGCAGGACGCTCCAATACCAACGCGGACGCCCTGTCCAGGATGCCCAACCTGCCGGACGGAGGAGAAGATCCGGAGGGACTGGAAGAAGTTGAACTCCCTGCGTTCCACCGTCATGGGACTATTCAGTATTCCCACCGGGTAAGGAGTAAGCAGGCTGCTACGTTGAACCCCTTACCCCACTACAACTGGGCGGAAACGCAAGACAGCGACCCTGCCGTCCGACTGGTGAAGGAGATGCTGACTCGGCCGGAGGCTCGCCTTGAACCAGACGCTCCGGAGGAAGCCAAACAACTATGGGCAGAGAAGAGTCGACTGTTCCTTTACAAAGGGAAGTTGTGCCGCAGAATGGTTAACTCCCGGACGCATGAATTACTCTGGCAAGTAGTGGTGCCACGAAGAGACGCAGCCATGGTGATGGAGGCATACCATGACGGAGCTGGACACTTTGGGTGGAAAAAGCTGGAGTTCCTGCTGCGCGAGCGGTTCCACTGGGTAGGCATGAGGGGAACCATCGAGAAGTGGTGCAGAGATTGTGGCCCGTGCAACCTGAGAAGGAAGGACCGAGCCAGCCAGAAGACTCCCCTGCAGTCCATCGTCACCCGGCAACCGTTGGAACTGGTAGCCTTGGATCATGTAAAACTGACCCCAAGCAGAAGTGGCTACGTCTACGCGTTAACCATCGTGGATCATTACTCCCGGTTCTTGGTTGTCGTCCCCGTCAAGGACTTAACGGCTCAAACAGCAGCTAGAGCCTTCCAGCAGCACTTCTGCCGTCCACACGGGTACCCGGACCAAGTGCTGACGGACCAGGGACCTGCCTTTGAAGCGGAGGTCTTTCAGGAATTCTGCAATCTGTATGGCTGCCGGAAGATAAGGACGACACCCTACCATCCGCAGACTAATGGACTTTGTGAAAAAATGAACCAGGTGGTAATGGATCTTCTAAAAACGTTGCCCCTGGAAGAACGCAGTCTGTGGCCTGAAAAGTTGCCCGATCTGGTGGACCTATACAACCACATCCCGGTAGGTTCCACCAACTGTACCCCGGCTTACCTAATGAGGGCAAGACCTGGTAAGTTACCTGTTGACCTGGAAATGGGAGTCCTGACCCCCGAGGACACTTCACCAGAAACAGACTGGGACACAGAGAGGCAGCAGCAGTACCGGAGAGTACAGGAGAGCGTGGAGCGAAGTCTCTGTCAGGCTAGGGAAAGACAAGAGAAAACTTACAACCAGTATGCTCCCGCTGTTCCCCTGGTACCCGGAGAGCAGGTCTTGAAGAGGAAGAGACGGCTCCACAAGTTGGACGACCAGTGGGAGAAGGACCCGTACACCGTACTGCCCTCAAGCCACGAGAACCCGAAGGTCTGTACCATCAGTAAAGACGGAGGGGAAACCACAGCCATTGTATCCCGGGACCACCTGAAGAAGTGTCCCGAACAACTGAGGAACCCTGAAGAGGAACAAGAAGACCATCGACCCGTGGAAGAAAAGGAAGATATGGTTAGTACCGTGCTCGGGGACTTTCCTCAGTCTTGGACTCAAGTCAATGGTGCAGTTGTGGTACCCGTACTCACCTTCCTCCAACCATCATCCCAAGAACCTACGGAGCAACGGGTAGAGCTGGAAGAACAGCCGGTCCAGGAGGCAGAAGACTCCACACAAGCAGAACAGGAGAATCAACCCTCTGCTTATAGTGAGCCTGCTGTACCCCTAGTGAGACAAAGAGCCGGTAGACAGCTGCCCAGTTTACCCTTGACAGCTCCTACACCCTGTAGTTCAGGGCCAGACAGTCAGCTCCGTAGGTCCACTCGGGCCACTAGAGGCCAGTTACCCGCACGCTGGAGAATTTAAAGTGTATAAATTGTTTTATCTATGTTTTTCTGTGTCTTGTTGCTTGTGTATAATTTTGTGTTTCTAGTTATTTTTAGGAAACCTTGGTGGATTTACCGGGAATCCTTGTATATAGTTGGAGCGTAACCCAGGATGGACTAGAGACTGTTAAGGACTCGGGGTAGGACAGACCCCTACCTGGTTACGTCTCCCTGTGTTGGTGAAATGGACACCTTTGCTTTTCTTCAAAGACTGCATCCGGTTGCGGACACGCCGTAACCATCTTATGTGTTTTTCTTATAGTATTGTTATTGTTATACTTTGTTATGTTTTTCTAAATGTGTTTAGTCCCGGAGTACTAAATTTCACTAGGGGGGAATGTGACACCCCAGGGGTCTGGTTGCCACAGTGATAGAGATATTATGTCTGAGAGCAGGTGGGAGGTCCTTTGGTCAGGGATCCTGTGCATGCCACACCTCCTGCCCAGTCTTGGGAGGGGAAGAACTTCCCCTGTAAAAACCCGGGGCTGAGGCAGGGTGAGTCAGACAAGGAGAGTGGAGAAGAGAAGCAGCATAGGAAACAGCAGAGTTACAAGGAGTCAGGGGCTGGCAGCTACAGAGCTCGCCCTGACTAAGAAGATTCTTTACCGGACCCGGAGTCCGAGGCTGTGGGGACTAACTCCTACCCAGCAGCAGAATCCGTCGGGCAGGGGATTTCAGGTCCTCTGGCCCAGAAGCCCGAAGGCACGGTCACACGCGTGGGACCAGCACCGCCATCGTGGAGCGGAAGCCATTAGAAGGCCCCGAGTCACCGGCCATACGGGTGAGCACCACACGGTACACTCAGGGACGTGGGCTACTTACATCAGCTTCTAGCAAGGTAGCCAGAAGAGTACAGTCAGTTTGGGAGGCTTACAACTACGCCTGGCCAGGGGAGATCCCATCTGCTCAAAGACTGACCAGGCCCCGTTTGCTAGCAAGTACTCCGGGAGGGTCTGTCGTTGTTACCAGTAAAGACCCTGAACTACACAGTACCGTCTCTGAGTGGTTCCTGCTACCCCCATCATCTACGTCGGCTGCCCTGAGGCCATACCCCTCCCGTTGGGGGTTATACTATCACGCTGCACAATCCTACCACCGGCCTCAGCGGTCTGCCCTGCAGCAGCAGCTTCCTGGCTGCACTCAACGGGTGGCGTAGTCATCAACTATTTACTACTAATAGACTGCCGTCTAGTTTGACTCCCTGGGCATGGACCGGGTCACCGCCACGAGATTACAACCCTCCACGGATCCGGCTCCGGGTAAGCTCCCGCGTGCGCACCGCAGCGCGACACAGGCCCAGGGGCGCGTCACTAGCTCCAGGGCAGTGTAGATAGGGTCGGTTGCGCTGGGCGTTGTAGTGCAGGGGGAAGATGGCGCAGCTGAAATAATGGACGGAGGCAATGCGGTGCAGTCATCCGAGTCTTTACTCACAGTTGTTAAGTTCCTCAGGTTGCACTGTCCAGCTTACAGCCTCCCACGTCGCGCTGCGTTCACCAGAACGAGGGTTCAGCTCTTCCTCAGGGAATTTAGGAGCACCTGACGGAACCCCGCTTTCTTGTGTTCCTCTCTAGACCGTCTTCATGCTGGGTCTTCTCCCTCCTGCCCTGCACTTCCCCACTCTCAATCCCGCTCCAGTGCTCTGAAGTCCCTCCTGTCTTACTGGAGTTCCCGGACCTGCTTGACCCTCACGGAGATTAGAATGAGGCTTTGGCAACAGAACTATATAAGCCAGAAGCCTCCGGTTTTTCCAGCCAAGACTTGAAGTTACACGACTGGTCCAGGGGCCGGTCCCCTTCTTGCGGCCTACGATCCCTCTGTCTTCTGACAGATTCGGGGCGTACGGGTGTCGTCCCGCACTCGCCGTACCCCCTAGGATCCCCTTACTAGAACAGAGCCTACTCCTCTGCTCCCCTCCTGGGCCTCTATGACTGGGCCCTACTTGTGGAGCAGAGCTCCTAAGGAGACTCTGCTCCCAGACTGTTCTCCACTGACTGACCTTTCTGTTCTACCACCCTAAGATGGCTTCCCTTTATATACCTCCTTCTATGTTGCTCCCCTAAACTGCTTCCTCCACCCACACCCACTACTGGTTCCCCCTACCCTTGGGTTCCCCCCACTCCAGCCAGGGACGGGGGGGGGGACTGCGCATACATCTTGCCACTCCAGCTGGCCTGGAGCAGTGTAGTGTTGAATGTGGGTGTTGGGGTTCCGGGCAGCACTCCCTCCTTACCTGAGAGAAGGGGATACCACACCTCTGGGTGAGGTGCACTACCTCTGTGGCGACTGAACCCTCAGGGGGGCCACACCTGCCTTTACTTTTCTACTTAGCCGATCCAACCTCCTGTCCCTTGGGAGTCAGCTGCAGTGCATCCGAGGTTAGTCTAAGGCTGCGTGCCCACGATGCGTTTTTCAAGCATTTTTGCAGCGGAATTTCCGCAGCGAAAACGCTTAAAAAACGCTAGGTAATATGTGCCCCATGGTCCAGAATGATAATCCACATGTGCTGTGCACATGCTGCGGAAATCTCTGCTGTGGATTATCATTGCGGAAAAATACGCAGCATGTCCATTAATTTTGCGGACACGCAGCGTAATCGCAGCCATTGACTTGCATTGAACCGCGTGACATCCGCATCACTGCATCTGCACATGCGGATATCATACGGTTCAATGTGCGGATGATACCCGGGTTTGGAGAAGAGCAGACTCTCATCCAGACTCGGGTACCATAGAACCTGTTAAAAAAAGAATTTAAAATAAAAAATAAAGATTATACTTAACTTCTGATGGCCCCCGGCCTCCTCAGCGATGAGTCCGGTCTGTTGTATGGGTCGCGGTGGTGTGAAAGGACCTGCCATGACGTCATTTAGTCATGTGACAGGTCACGCGACCGCGGCGGTCGCGTGACCTGTCACATGACTAAATGACGTCATGGCAGGTCCTTTCACACCACCACGAGCCGCCCAAGACACCGGACGCACCGGAGAAAAGACCGGGGGCCATCGGATGGTAAGTATAATCTTTATTTTTTATTTTTTACCATTCTTATTCTTTTTTTTAACTATTACTAGGTCACACTATATAAATCCATGCCGGTTGCATGGATTTATATAGTGTGACCAAGTTGTCAAGCACTTTTCCAAGTGATGCTAAAATCGCTTGGAAAAGCGCTTGATAACCCGCAGGCAGAAATGCATGCAAAAACGCTTCTACCTGGCAGGAAAAACGCATGTAAAATCCGCATGCGTTTTTCCTGCCAGGGAGAAGCGGAAAAAATATGCAGCATTTCTGCATCGTCGGCACTTAGCCTTAGTGTAGAACCTAGTCACGCCCCTCCAGGCTCTCCTTGGACTGCGGCACGGTGGTTCCACCACTCCCGTTACAGATACATTACAAAGTTGCTTATTTTCATGTGTACTATTAGGCTATGTGCCCACGATGCAGAAATGCTCAGGATTTTTTCCTGAGCGTTTCTGCATCTCTCTGGCAGAAAAAAAACGCATGCAGATTGTACATGCGTTTTCCTGCCAGGGACATGCGGATGTGAAGCGTTCTTCACTTGCATTTCCGCATGTGGGTTGACAAGCGCTTTCCAAGCGATTTTAGCATCACTTGGAAAGTGCTTGTCAACTTGGTCACACTATATAAATCCATGCAAACGGCATGGATTTATATAATGTGACCGAAAGAATGGTAAAAAATAAAAAAATAAAAATATACTTACCCTCTGATGGCCCCCGGTGTCTTTCTTCCCTCCGTCCTGGCTGCCGGCAGTGGTACACTGAAGGACCTGCCGACGTCAGCGTTGCGTGACCCGTCACATGACTATGACGTCAGCGCAGGTCCTTCAGTCCATCGCGAGCTGCCGGCAAACACAGACAAGGACACCGGGGGCGGCCAGAAGGTAAATATAATCTTTATTTTTTATTTTATTTTTTTTTCACAGCTTCCATGGTACCTCCTCTCCTCTAGACCTGGGTACCATCCGCACATTGGAACGCATGTATTCCGCATGTCTTTATCTAGTGAAGCGGAATCCATGCGTTCTAATGCAAGTCAATGGCGGCGAAAACTCAGCAATTCCGCAAAATAATTGGTAGTACTGCGTTTTTTTCCGCAATGATAATACACAGTGGAAATTTCCGCAGCATGTGCACAGCACATGCGGATTATCATTGGAGAACATGGCAGGCCTTCTACCATGCGTTTTTTAAGCGTTTCTGCAGCGTTTTTGCAGCTGCGGAAACGCTTTAAAAACGCATCGTGGGCACACAGCCTTATTATTGATTTATGAAGTAAAAATTAAAAGCAATGGTTACTCTTTAATTCAATCTGACATGTAAAAAATAAAAAAGATCATGAACAGGAGTGCAGAAAAATGGCAACATGTGCTGTGGACTAATTATTCAAAATTTGAAATATTTGGCTATAATAGAAGGCAGTTTGTTTGCCTAATGGCTGGAAAGCGGTACAATAATGAGTGTCTGTAAGAAAAAGTAAAGCATGGTGGAGTGTACTTTCAAGTTTGGGGCTGCATACTGTAGTAGCAAATGGAGTTGTGGATTTGATTAGGCTTAATGGTGTCTCAATGCTGAGAAATACACGCAGATACTTATCCATCATGCAATACCATCAGGGAATTGTTTGACTGAGTCCAAATTTATTCTGCAACAGAACAACGACCCCAAGCATACAACCAATCTATTATGAGGCCACTGTTTGTAGCAGCCTGGCAGTTGTTAATAGGGCTTCCATGAACATGATCAGCGCAATACACTCTGTTTATCAGATCCCAAGGGTTGCCCCGGTCTTCACCCTTTAACTCCTGTACAGGGGTCAGGACATACACAGGGGCCCCTGGGTTGGTGTCACGGAGTCTGCTGCTGGTCGGTGGAGCAAGCTGTGGGCAAGAAGGGTCGTCATGCGAATTCAGTCGCTGGTCAAAGCCAGAAGAATAATCTTTAGATTGGAGAATCATCAGAAAATGGGCCGAGGTCAGAACAAGCAGGGCCGGCGTCAGCACCCGGGCAAGTGCCGGGGCCCTGAGCAGGCAGGGGGGCCCACTGGCGGTCGCGCACCCCGCTGGGCTATGGGCGGAGGAGAACGGTGCCAGCGCCCGCCCTTCTCCCCCGCTTGCTCAGGGCCCCGGCAGCCGGATACTTACCTCTCCCCGTGCCTCCCTGCTCTGCGCTCCCTGTGACGTCTCAGGTCAGAGGGTGCGGTGACATCTTTACACCGCGCCCTCCCCTGAGCCGTCACAGGGAGCGCAGAGCGGGACGACGCCAGCGACGATGGAGTCCAGACATGAGTAGTGGCAGCAGGTGAGGAGGAGTGAGGTGAGTATTTGATTTTTTTTTTTAATGTATGGAGGCATGGGGCATAATATGGGGGGGTGACATCCTGCATGGGGCATTATAAAGAGAGGGGGGGTGACATCCTGCATGGGGCATTATAAAGAGAGGGGGGGTGACATCCTGCATGGGGTATTATAAAGAGAGGGGGGGTGACATCCTGCATGGGGCATTATAAAGAGAGGGGGGTTGACATCCTGCATGGGGCACTATAAAGAGGGGGGGTGACATCCTGCATGGGGCATTATAAAGAGGGGGGGTACATCCTGCATGGGGCATTATAAAGAAAGGGGTGACATCCTGCATGGGGCATTATAAAGAGAGGGTGTGACATCCTGCATGGGGCATTATAAAGGGCAGGGGGTGACATCCTGCATGGGGCCTTATAAAGAGGGGGGGTACATACTGCATGGGGCATTATAAAGAGGAGGGGTGACAGCCTGCATGGGGCATTATAAGGGGGGGAACAGCCTGCATATTGCATTATGTGGGGGGAACAGCCTGCATGGAGCATTATAAGGGGGGGGGGACAGCCTGTATGGGGCATTATGTGGGGGGTAACAGCCTGCATGGAGCATTATAAGGGGGGAGACAGCCTGTATGGGGCATTATGTGGGGGGTAACAGCCTGCATGGAGCATTATATGGGGGCCAGTATCCTGTATGGAGCGTTATAAGGGGACGAGTATCTGTATGGAGCTTTATATGGGGGCCAGTATCCTGTATGGAGCTTTATAAGGGGACCAGTATCCCGTATGGAGCCTTATATGGGGGCCAGTATTCCGTATGGAGCCTTATATGGGGGCCAGTATTCCGTATGGAGCCTTATATGGAGGCCAGTATTCCGTATGGAGCCTTATATGGGGGCCAGTATTCCGTATGGAGCCTTATATGGGGGCCAATATTCCGTATGGAGCCTTATATGGGGGCCAGTATTCCGTATGGAGCCTTATATGGGGGCCAGTATTCCGTATGGGGCCTTATATGGGGGCCAGTATTCCGTATGGGGCCTTATATGGGGGCCAGTATTCCGTATGGGGCCTTATATGGGGGCCAGTATTCCGTATGGGGCCTTATATGGGGGCCAGATTTCCGTATGGGGCCTTATATGTGGGCCAGTATTCCGTATGGGGTGTTATATGGGGGCCAGTATTCTGTGTGGAACGATTCGCCGGTTTCTGAGCTATGTAATGTAAGAAGTGAAATCTTTGCATTGTACTATATATATATATATATATACAGTACAGACCAAAAGTTTGGATACACCTTCTCATTTAAAGATTTTTCTGTATTTTCTTGACTATGGAAATTGTACATTCACACTAAAGGCATCAAAACTATGAATTAACACATGTTGACTTATATACTTAACAAAAAAGTGTCAAACAACTGAAAATATGTTCTTATATTCTAGGTTCTCTAAAGTAGCCACCTTTTGCTTTGATGACTGCTTTGCACACTCTTGGCATTCTCTTGATGAGCTTCAAGAGGTAGTCACCGGAAATGGTCTTCCAACAATCTTGAAGGAGTTCCCAGAGATGCTTAGCACTTGTTGGCCCTTTTGCCTTCACTCTGCGGTCCAGCTCACCCCAATCCATCTCGATTGGGTTCAGGTCTGGTGACTGTGGAGGCCAGGTCATCTGGCATAGCACCCCATCACTCTCCTTCTTGGTCAAATAGCCCTTACACAGCCTGGAGGTGTGTTTGGGGTCATTGTCCTGTTGAAAAATAAATGATGGTCCAACTAAACGCAAACCGGATGGAATAGCATGCCGCTGCAAGATGCTGTGGTAGCCATGCTGGCTCAGTATGCCTTCAATTTTGAATAAATCCCCAACAGTGTCACCAGGAAAGCACCCCCACAACATCACACCTCCTCCTCCATGCTTCACGGTGGGAACCAGGCATGTAGAGTCCATCCGTTCACCTTTTCTGCGTCGCACAAAGATTGGAACCAAAGATCTCAAATTTGGACTCATCAGACCAAAGCACAGATTTCCACTGGTCTAATGTCCATTCCTTGTGTTCTTTAGCCCAAACTTGTCTCTTCTGCTTGTTGCCTGTCCTTAGCAGTGGTTTCCTAGCAGCTATTTTACCATGAAGGCCTGCTGCACAAAGTCTCCTCTTAACAGTTGTTGAAGGGATGTGTCTGCTGCTAGAACTCTGTGTGGCATTGACCTGGTCTCTAATCAGAGCTGCTGTTAACCTGCGATTTCTGAGGCTGGTGACTCAGATAAACTTATCCTCAGAAGCAGCGGTGACTCTTGGTCTTCCTTTCCTCGGGCGGTACTCATGTGAGCCAGTTTCTTTGTAGCGCTTGATGCTTTTTGCAGCTGCACTTGGGGACACTTTCAAAGTTTTCCCAATTTTTCGGACTGACTGACCTTCATTTCTTAAAGTAATGATGGCCACTCGTTTTTCTTTACTTAGCTGCTTTTTTCTTGCCATAATACAAATTCTAACAGTCTATTAAGTAGGACTATCAGCTGTGTATCCACCAGACTTCTGCACAACACAACTGATGGTCCTAACCCCATTTATAAGGCAAGAAATCCCACTTATTAAACCTGACAGGGCACATCTGTGAAGTGAAAACCATTTCTGGTGACTACCTCTTGAAGCTCATCAAGAGAATGCCAAGAGTGTGCAAAGCAGTCATCAAAGCAAAAGGTGGCTACTTTGAAGAACCTAGAATATAAGACATATTTTCAGTTGTTTCACTCTTTTTTGGTAAGTATATAATTCCACATGTGTTAATTCATAGTTTTGATGCCTTCAGTGTGAATGTACAAGTTTCATAGTCATGAAAGTACAGAAAAATCTTTAAATGAGAAGGTGTGTCCAAACTTTTGGTCTGTACTGTATATATATATATATATATATTTCTCTGCGGTATCTGTGCATCATGAATCGTGGTATGTATTAAAGGGGCCCATTGAGACTCTTTCGCCCGGGGCCCAGAAAAACCTGGAGCCGGCCCTGTAGAGCAAGGTAAATATAGCAAAATAGCAGAAAACAGATTGCTGATAACCAGAGTTTTATTCAGTACAACTGGCACTGGAAACTCTTTCTCAGAAATTTAAATAGAGAGCAGCCCCGCCCAGAGCTCATAACAGGGAGAAACCCTAAAGAGTCCGGAATCAAGCCCCAAGCTTCCAGGCTGAGTGGAACCCCAAGTCACAGGAGTAAATCAGGACTACCATATTGTCGATCGCAAATTGAAGCAGACACAGAGAGGATAGACACCAGCACAGATGTCCCACAATGTCATTAAGAACTATCTTTGTGTAAAAAAGAACAAGGAGTCCTGGAAGTGATGATATGGTCCCCATAGAGCTCTGGGAACCATATCAACATCATCAACTCTGTCTAAGATTACTTGAAGAGACTTGCTTGAGTCTACATCCACAAAAGAAAGATCTTTAGTCAGTTCTTCAAGAAGCTTGGCCAAGTTCCTTCAAAAACTGAGTGCAAGTGTACAAAGAACAATTGATGCTGTTTTGAAGACAATGGGTGGTTACACCAAATCTTGATATGATTTAGGTTTCACTTTTGTCCATTCACTTTGCATTTTGTAAATTCATAAAAATAAACTAACACATCTATTTTTTCTACACCCCTGCCTAAAATTTTTGCACAGTACTATATGCTACGATCCTTCGGACCAATTGCATTGAGAAGTGCCGATGCCTAAGATTATACTGCATTATATATGCTTTTTCTATGGCAATCTATGGCAGATACATGCAGTTGCATGCATCATATGCTATAAGTCACAAAGGACAGTTTTATATCGTCTCACAAAATGTAAACATCAAACACTGTGGGGCCGATTCATCAAAGTGCTTACCCCACCATGCCCCTTCATTTAGATTGACGTGTACAACGGCATTCTTAATGTAACGGCCCCTGTGTATTATAGCCCTAGGGTCCATTTACAATGCAAGATTATCATGAATGAGCATTCCTAGGGACACTCGTTTCATTATAACCGTGCTGTGTAAGCAGGCTGTCGACAGGAAGAATTAGCAAAGTGATCTTTTGGTTTGCACAAAAAATCATCGTTCATCGACCTGTGTAAACGGGATCAGCACTTGTGAGAGCAATGGCAGCCTATGCGTCCTGAGCGATCTATTAGAGATCATGTGCATGTGAAGAAGTCTGTGTACACAGGCTATTAAATGACTGCAAACATGTCAGTCAATTACCTTGTACATCATGTATTGTGAATGAACCCTTACTTATCTAACTATAATAGATGTATATGTATATATTTATAGTATTTATTGGGTAAGGCTAGAAATCAGTATATATCCAATTATATTGAGGAGCGTCACAGCTTTTCACCAAACATTTCATTTCATGCACTGGCAAATCCACATCAAAATCCTCATGTACATCATTGATATGCTCAGTTAACAACACATTTTTCCCTTCGTCAGTGAGAAAATTAAGTCCAATACAGACTATTACAGATATCTGGTGTAATGCAGGGCACACGTCATAAGTGGCGTAAGATTTCTTTAATCAGTTTATACAAACAAAGTCCTGTTGTCCCACTTCTTAGAGCTGGGAGTTTTAGGATCGCTGTTGAAGACGTACCACATGTAATTTGCTGACAGAGGTACGTTTTATATATGCAGACAACCACAGGACCATGAACCAAATATATTCCCTCATACAGGTTTCTTACCAGAGTATGAAACTAAGAAAATAACAAATCTATCTATCTTTGTATCTATCTGTCTAGTAAAATAAAAATCATAGCAGCACCTTTCCATACAAAAATGTGTGCAAAGGCCCCAAGATTATCACCAAAAACCTCTTACAAATAAAAACCCCCCCTCCAAACTAGGGCAGCACTCTAAAGTCAGATGATGAAAAAACAAATTTTAAGTAGCCCAGATGACATTCAGCTCACAATGGCTATCTACGTATCTATCTATCTACGTATCTATCTATCTACGTATCTATCTATCTATCTATCTATCTATCTATCTATCTATCTATCTATCTATCTATCATAAATGTAAATAAAACCAAACGGGGACAGCACTCCAAAGTCAGCGGGTGAGATTAGAAAGGCTTTGTATTTTCAGCTGAAACATAGTTGTTTGAGTTGTTTTCTCACCATTTGACTTTCTAAAAGTAATTTTGATGATACAGTGGCATGTAAACGTCTAGGCACCCCTGGAGAAAATTACTGTTATTGTGAACAGTTAAACAAGTTGAAGATAGTAATAGTAATAGTTAGTAAAGCCGAATAAAGACTTGCGTCCATCAAGTTCGACCTGTTAGTTCTGTAATTGCTAAAGTTGATCCAGAGGAGGGCAAAAACCCCAAATGATTTAGCCAATCTTCACCTGAGGAAAAATTCCCTCCCGACTCTGAAACCAGCAGTCAGAATAAATCCCTGTATCAACCTACTATTTTATTTTATTTTTAAGTATATGCAGAAATCTGCCTGGTATCTAGAAATGTATCCAGTCCCCGCTTGAACTGGTTTAGTGAATCCGACATTACCGTCTCCTCACTCAGTGAATTCCATATTCTCACTGCTCTTACCGTAAAGAACCCCTTCCTATGCTGGTGATCTCTAAAAGGTCTAAAGTAAAAGGTGACACATTTACTTTGTATTTTAGGGAAAAAAAATATATTGTCATTTTTTACATTTTAAAAATTACAAGAAGGAAAATGAGCCGATGCAAAAGTTTGGGCACCCTTGGAGATTTGTGTCCTCAGATAACTTTGACCAAGGCTTCAGACCTTAATTAGCCTGTTAGGGTTATGGCTTGTTTACTATCATTGTTAGGAAAGGCCAGGTGATGCAAATTTCCCAGCATTAGAAAAACTCAGCCTCGTCTTGTGCAAAACAACAGCAGCCATGGATTCTTCTAAGCAGCTGCCTAGTATTCTGAAAATGAAAATGATGGAGGCCCACAAAGCAGGAGAAGGCTATAAGAAGATAGCAAAGTGTTTTCAAGTTGCCTTTTCCTCAGTTCGAAATGTAATTAAGAAATGGCAGTTAACAGTTACTGTGGAGGTCAAGATAAATTTGGCTTGGTTCTCCAGGCCTTAAGTGAGAGCTGCTTGTAGGATTGCTAGACTACGTAATGTTATGGGCTTTGTGTTACGCTCGCGCTCATACTGTTAAGTGTGAGTGTGGGTTGAGGTCTCACTGTGCCGTGGACAGAGGAGAGCCTGGAAGGGCGTGGCTAAGCGAACACCCAACTCTTCGCTAGAGCCCCTGATGGTGGGGTTAGACTTGGCTCCGGATGGATGCCAGGTTCTACTCCAGGGCAGACCTCGGCACACGGCAGCTGACCTTCCAGGAGGTATATAGACTGGCACAGCTGATTCACAGACATGCGGGTACAGACAGCCACGACTAGTATACAGACTGGTGCTGGCAAGCACGGCTGATATACAGGCAGGCGGGTATTGGCAGACAAGGCTGGCATATAGGTAGGCTGGTGCTGGCGGGCACGGCTGATGTACAGGCAGGGGTAGGACCCAGTTCAAACTGGACAGGCAGGAACAGCTTCAGGAAGAACTGGGTCTCTGACAGGGGAGGTACTGGACCGCAAGTGCGGACAGGCAGGGAGCCACAGATGCGGACAGGCAAGGAACCGCAAATACGGACAGGCATGGAACCGCAGATGCGGACAGGAAGAGAACCGCGATTACCAAAAGAGAGACTGGACTCTGTTCACATGGAATAGACAGGATCAGGTTAGCACAAGAGAATTACAAGGACAAGTACACACAGGACAGACAGGATCAAGTTCACACAAGACCAATACAGGGATAGGTACACACAGGACAGACAGAACCAAGTTCACACAGGGTACTTACAATGAAGTAGCAAGTGTACATGCTAATCACCAATGTTGCACAGCGATAAAAGATTAAAGATAGGCACTGATTCAGACACTGCAGGTTTAGAGACAGATACTGGTTCAAATACTGAAAGTTTTAGAGATAGGAACTGGTTCATAAACTACAGGTTTAGGGGAAAGATCCAGACTTAGGACCTATCCCTGAACCTGTTTGTATCTAATTCAGACAGGATCAGACAGCCTGGTCATGCATACCCAGGGACACAGGAACAAGCAAGATTAGATACAGGTACAGATTCAGGGTTCAGGCCTGGGCATACAGACCCAGGGTAACAGGTTCAGAGACAGAAACAGGACAGGACCTGGCAACTCGGTAGTTCCATAGACACACACTCTTAAAGAGAATGTTGCTCAGGCACCTCTCAACAGTACCAAATGCCTCCCAGCAATAGGCTGGGGACACAAAAGGAATGCAATCATTGTTTCTTTAAGAATCAGGAAGTGCACGCACGGACACCCTAAGCATGCAGCCAGGAAACATGCCAGCAAGCAGTGGAAAAGGAGCTCATTATCTATCTATCTATCTATCTATCTATCTATCTATCTATCTATCTATCTATCTATCTATTTTACTCACTTATATAGCGCCATTAATTCCCCAGCGCTTTATCTATCTCATATCTAAACTCCTCAAGATTATTATCGAGTATGAGCGCCACATACACATACTTACATGCATTGGCATGTTAGCAATGAGATCATTAATAGCTGTCTGAGGAATGTTCTGCCACACTTAATGCACTTGGGCACAGAAAATCATCAAGATCCACTGCTGGCAGCTTCTTTTGCAATTGATGACCAATGACTTTCCAGATGTGTTCAATGGAAGACAAATCAGGAGACACTGCAAGCCATGGTTGCTTGTTTAAACCACGTAGGTTGCTCACAGTAGCACAAACAACATGCAGCCTGTTGTGTTGAAAAATGGCTCCTGGGACACTTTGGAGAAATGGCTGTATAACTAGTTCCAGAATCATGACAAAAGCAATGTTACGCTGAGCTGTTAGTGTACCTGGAATGAAGACAAGAGGAGTCTGGCCACATTACATTACATTTATAAATATACTTTCTTGCCAGTGCAACATTTCAGGTCTCAGACCCTTTGTCAAGCAAGAGTGAATGGTGGCATATATCAGAAGATGATGGTGAAATCAGTGAGCGCTGCAAATCACTTCTACTCTTTGACCAAACCTCCACATAGTTTGAGACTTAAAGTGACGGTACCCATGTCACCGACACTGCGGTTTTCTGATCTTGACTGACAAAGAATTTGTGACCTGAAACACTTGCACTTACAAGAAAGTATATTATTTATAAATGAAGTGTGACCTTTTGGGTCTGGATAAATAAAATAAAGATATTCTGAGAAAAACCTGCTAATAATGGAGTCTCTTAAGGTAAGGTAAGGTTCTGTCTCTTTCTAAAATCTATAAATGTTGTCAGCCTGCAGCTCTTTGAATACTGATGATCTGTGTGGCTGCTGTGGTTTTGTAATGTAGCATGGGGCGGTAGCCTTGGGCGAGGTACTGGTCTCTTCAGGGGCGGACACAGACTGTAGTGGGCCCCTGTGCAAGAAATTTTTGCCCCCCCCCCGCCCTTCATAGGGCAGCAAAGTTATGTAAACATAATCCCCCCATTTGCATCTCTCACCCACCCATGTGCAGCTCTCATCCCCCCCATGTGCAGCTCTCATTCCCCCCATGTGCAGTTCTCACCCCCCCATGTGCAGCTCTCATCCTCCCCTTGTGCAGCTCTCATCCCCCCCTTGTGCAGCTCTCATCCCCCCCATGTGTAGCTCTCATCCCCCCCGTGCATCTCATCCCCCCCGTGCATCTCTCATCCCCCCGTGCATCTCTGATTCCCCCCACTCCCAGTTAATTAATTGTATTTAAAAAAAATAAAACTTGTTATACTTACCCCCATGCGTTCCCTGCAGAATCCTGGCGCTCGTCCACGTCGCTGCCACCAGGTTCTCCTGACTTCCGGTCACATGACCGGAAATCAGGGGAATCATGAAGGCGCTGCCGCAGCAGCGCTGCACTGCTACACAGAGGAAAGCAGCGCTGAGATGTCCCGGCTCTTAGCACTCAGCATGGGGCCGGGGGCCCAGGGCCGGCTCCAGGTTTTTGCGGGCCCCGGGCGAAAGAGTCTCAGTGGGCCCCTTTAACACATACCACGATTCATGATGCACAGATACCGAAGAGAAATATATATATATAGTACAATGTGTTACGCTCGCGCCCGGACAGACTGGCGTGAGCGTGATTAGTGATCCCTCTGGACCATGAACCGAGGAGTGCCTAGAGGGGCGTAACTAAGTATCAACCCGGTCCGACCAAGGTTGCACAGCGGCTCAGTCGACTTCGTGAACCAGGGAGGAACCGAGCAGAGGGATCAGGTGATACTCCAGGTCAGACCCCGTCACAGCTGTTGACCCACACCGGGGAATGCAGGAACAGGCAGGTTAGACTGGCATGTAGACAGGCGGGCACTGGCAGGCACGGCTGGTATACAGACAGGTAGATATTGGCAGGCACAGCTGGTATGAAAACAGGTGGGCACTGGCAGGTACGGCTGGCATGCAGACAGTTGGGTACTGGCAGGTAGGAACGTAGGCAGGATAGAGACCAGTACAGACTGGGATACAGGATACAGGAGCAAAACCCGCAAGTGCGGTAGATAAGCAGAGCAAAGCAAAACCTGCAAGTGCGGTAGACAAGCGGAGCAGAGCAAAACCACAGGTGCGGTGAACAAGCAGAGCAAAGCAAAACCCGCGGATGCGGTGAACAAGCAGAGCAGGGCAAAACCGCAGATGCGGTGAACAAGCCAAGCAGAGCAAAACCCGCAGATGCGGTGAACAAGCAGAGCAAAGCAAAACCCGCAGATGCGGTGATCAAGCAGAGCAAAGCAAAACCGCAGGTGTGGTGAACAAGCAGAGAAGAGCAAAACCGCAGGTGTGGTGAACAAGCAGAGCGGAGAAAAACCACAGGTGCGGTGAACAAGCAGAGCGGAGAAAAACCGCAGGTGCGGTGAACAAGCAGAGCAAAGCAAAACCCGCAGATGCGGTGATCAAGCAGAGCAAAGCAAAACCGCAGGTGTGGTGAACAAGCAGAGAAGAGCAAAACCGCAGGTGTGGTGAACAAGCAGAGCGGAGAAAAACCACAGGTGTGGTGAACAAGCAGAGCGGAGCAAAACCGCAGGTGCGGTGAACAAGCAGAGCGGAGCAAAACCGCAGGTGCGGTAAACAAGCAGAGCGGAGCAAAACCACAGGTGCGGTAAACAAGCAGAGCGGAGCAAAACCGCAGGTGCGGCGAACAAGCAAAGGGGAGCAAAATCGCAAGTGCGGTGGACAAACAGAGCGGAGCAAAACAGCAGATGCGGTGGACAAGCAGAGCGGAGCAGAACCGCAGATGCGGTAAACAAGTAGAGCAGAGCGGAACCGCAGGTAGACAGGACAGGGCTCTGTTCACATGGAACAGACTGGAAAATACAGGAAGATAGTTAGAACGCAGGAGGTAGATACGGAGGCAGGGAAATGGGACAAGCAGAACCAGATACACACAAGGTACTTACAAAGAAGTAGCGAGTGGACACAAAACTCACAAACAGAAGTACAGAGACAATGAGTTGGAGCTAGGTGCTGGTTCAGACACTGCAGGAAAAGGGAAGGTTCAGACATACAGACAAACAAATAACGGGCTAGGACACAGTTCAGACAGGAACTGAACCAGGAACAAGATACAGGAACTAGCCTGGGAACTCAGCCCCCAGGGTGGCGGAAACAGACTAGGAGTCATAGGTACAGGTAACAGGCCTGGGTACTCAGCCCCCAGGGTGGCGGAACAGACTAGATACAGGACAGGACCTGGCAACTCAGTTGCAAGAAACAAACTGAGTGAAAGTGTTGCTCAGGCCCCTCCTACTGGGTGGAGGGGGTTTAAGTATCCAGTGACTCACAGCAATAGGCTGGGGACGCATTAGGACTGTGCACACAGTAGGTATAAGAAGCAAGCAGAAAGCCGCGCCGACGCCCTAAGCAATCAGACAAGAGACATGGACACAGCAGGTACAGGAGCAAAGAGTGCAGCATGGACTGACAGGTAAGATTGCGGTCTTGCATGGTGGGAGGTGGTGCACCATGCAAGCACGCCGCCAGGGATGTTACACAATGCAAAGATTTCACTTCTTACATTACATGAGTGATATCTATTGTAAATTCCACAATACCTCAGAAACCAGCGAATCGCTCCACACAGTATACTGGCCCCCATAAAATGCTCCATACAGGAGACTGGCCCCCATAAAATGCTCCATACAGAATACTGGCCCCCATAAAATGCTCCATACAGGATACTGATCCCCATATAACGCTCCACACAGGATACTGGCCCCCATATAACGCTCCATACAGGATACTGGCCCCCATATAATGCTCCATACAGAATACTGGCCCCCATATAACGCTCCATACAGAATACTGGCCCCCATATAATGCTCCATACAGGATACTGGCCCACATATAATGCTCCATACGGAATACTGGCCCCCATACAATGCTCCATACAGAATACTGGTCCCCATATAATGCTCCATACAGAATATTGGCCCCCATATAACGCTCCATACAGGATACTGGCCCCCATATAATGCTGCATACAGAATACTGGCCCCCATAAAATGCTCCATACAGAATACTGGCCCCCATAAAATGCTCCATACAGAATACTGGCCCCCATATAACGCTCCATACAGAATACTGGCACCCATATAACGCTCCATACAGGATACTGGCCCCCATATAACACTCCATACAGGATACCGGCCCCCATATAACGCTCCATACGGAATACTGGCCTCCATATAACGCTCCATACGGGATACTGGCCCCCATATAACGCTCCATACAGAATACTGGCCCCCATATAACGCTCCATGCAGGATACTGGCCCTCATATAATGCTCCATGCAGGATACTGGCCCCCATATAACGCTCCATACAGAATACTGGCCCCCATATAACGCTCCATGCAGGCTGTTCTCCCCACATAATGCCGCACGCAGGCTGTTCCCCCCACATAATGCCCCATGCAGGCTGTTCCCCCCCATATAGGATGTCACCCCCCTTATAATTCCCCATGCAGGATGACACACACCCCCCTTCCTTATAATGCCCCATGCAGGATGTCACACACACCCCCTCCCTTATAATGCCCCATGCAGGATGTCACACACACCCCCTCCCTTATAATGCCCCATGCAGGATGTCACACACACCCCCTCCCTTATAATGCCCCATGCAGGATGTCACCCCCCCTCCCTTACATTGCCCCATGCAGGATGTCACACACACCCCCCTCCCTTATAATGCCCCATGCAGGATGTCACACACACCCCCTCCCTTATAATGCCCCATGCAGGATGTCACACACACCCCCTCCCTTATAATGCCCCATGCAGGATGTCACACACCTCCCCTCCCTTATAATGCCCCATGCAGGATGTCACACCCCCCCTCCCTTATAATGCCCCATGCAGGATGTCACACACACCCCCCTCCCTTATAGTGCCCCATGCAGGATGTCACACACCTCCCCTCCCTTATAATGCCCCATGCAGGATGTCACCCCCCCCTCCCTTATAATGCCCCATGCAGGATGTCACACACACCCCCCTCCCTTATAATGCCCCATGCAGGATGTCACACACACCCCCTCCCTTATAATGCCCCATGCAGGATGTCACACACACCCCCCTCCCTTATAATGCCCCATGCAGGATGTCACCCCCCTCCCTTATAATGCCCCATGCAGGATGTCACACACACCCCCCTCCCTTATAATGCCCCATGCAGGATGTCACACCCCCCCTCCCTTATAATGTCCCATGCAGGATGTCACCCCCCCTCCCTTATAATGCCCCATGCAGGATGTCACCCCCCCTTATAATGCCCCATGCACGATGTCACACACCCCCCTCCCTTATAATGCCCCATGCAGGATGTCACACACACCCCCCTCCCTTATAATGCCCCATGCAGGATGTCACACACTCCCCCTCCCTTATAATGCCTCATGCAGGATGTCACACACACCCCTCCCTTATAATGCCCCATGCAGGATGTCACACACACCCCCTCCCTTATAATGCCCCATGTAGGATGTCACACCCCCCTCCCTTATAATGCCCCATGCAGGATGTCACCCCCCCTCCCTTATAATGCCCCATGCAGGATGTCACCCCCCTCCCTTATAATGCCCCATGCAGGATGTCACACACACCCCCCTCCCTTATAATGCCCCATGCAGGATGTCACACACTCCCCCTCCCTTATAATGCCTCATGCAGGATGTCACACACACCCCTCCCTTATAATGCCCCATGCAGGATGTCACACACACCCCCTCCCTTATAATGCCCCATGTAGGATGTCACACCCCCCTCCCTTATAATGCCCCATGCAGGATGTCACCCCCCCTCCCTTATAATGCCCCATGCAGGATGTCACCCCCCTCCCTTATAATGCCCCATGCAGGATGTCACACACACCCCCCTCCCTTATAATGCCCCATGCAGGATGTCACACACCCCCCTCCCTTATAATGTCCCATGCAGGATGTCACCCCCCCTCCCTTATAATGCCCCATGCAGGATGTCACCCCCCCTTATAATGCCCCATGCACGATGTCACACACCCCCCTCCCTTATAATGCCCCATGCAGGATGTCACACACACCCCCCTCCCTTATAATGCCCCATGCAGGATGTCACACACTCCCCCTCCCTTATAATGCCTCATGCAGGATGTCACACACACCCCTCCCTTATAATGCCCCATGCAGGATGTCACACACCCCCCCCTCCCTTATAATGCCCCATGTAGGATGTCACACCCCCCTCCCTTATAATGCCCCATGCAGGATGTCACCCCCCCTCCCTTATAATGCCCCATGCAGGATGTCACACACACCCCCCTCCCTTATAATCTCTTATGCCCCAGCATGTTACTTAAAATTGTGTGTCCTTGCTCAGTGTGTGGACTTATGCTGTGGGGGCACTACGCCCTTGCAGGCCACATGTTACCAATACATCTTTATGAACGTTTACTTCATAATACTGAGCATTTTTCACACACAGTTTCTATTCTTTCCTCTTTACTCGCTTGTTTCACTGTCTTCGTTGTTTCACTCTACTTCACCACAATCTGGCTCAGTACTAGAGTCCAGTTAGCAAGAGTCCTATTCATAACCCGCGGTTCCGCATCTTTTTTCCTTCCAGGGAACTATATTGCCAGTATGGCCGATACTTTACTTATCTGCTACTGAAGCTCTGGAACTCTGGCGCGGGGCACTCTCTTCGTCTCATGTACTTTGTCCCATCCTGGGACATTACCTCTCCGAGTTATAAACTCTGGGCTGTACTACTAGGTATCCTCTCCTTTTACCCGTCTCCAATCAATCACTCTTTCTTTTGGTCACTTCTGTGCTTCTTTCCACTAGGATCTTGCTATCCTCTGTCACGGTCTCCTCTCACATTAGGGACACCCATGAAGTGTGGCACTGCTCACTTACCAGACCTTAGGTCCGCTTTCTATGGACACTGGGCCCTATCTGACGTGCTGACAGGGAACTGTCTCTGTCCTTTCAGCTTATCCCATCTCACTCTGGGAGAATCCCAACTGTTAATCCTAAGCTCCCTACCATCGGGCTACATACAATATTAACACCATTAACGCATGTCACTGTTCACATTACAACATTACACTTGTTCTTCATGGGGGAATATGTTCATCTCCTTATAGTACCTCCATAAATCATCAGGCAGTCAGTTGTAGTTCTGTCCAAATCCTTGCTCCATCTCCTTACCATGGTTTGTCTATTCCTCCCTTGCATATGCCTACATCCAGCACAAAAGGTACCACAGTCTTCATAAGACTTCTGCAGCTTGCCAGATTACTGAATGTACATGTAGATGTTTTTTTTTGCTTGTTGTTTTGTTTTTTGTTTTTTAAAACAGCATCCACATGTAAGAGAAAATTGTGCTGATTGGGGACACGACACATCACCAATCACTGTAAACTGTTTGTTTTTTTGTATTGATTCTAAAAATGGTTCCATCTTGATAATATACTCGTCTATGCAAGGAATGGGCACTGAGAAACTCTGTTTCACGCTTAGCCCAAATGGAACAAAAGAAATCATTGCACCATTTGACTAATAGAGTCTAACAAAGAAAATAGCAAACTCATAGCTACGAACCCACTACATCAATGAGGGAAATGCTTCCCCTGCCCACCTCACCAGTATCTGAAGATTGCCATGTATCTGAATATATACTTGGCAATCTATCAGTCACAGTTGTGAAGAGCATAGGCAGCGCCTCCCTCATGGGTACAGTGGGTTCAGCTGCTAGTAGCAAAGAGGATATAATAGTGAGGGATCCTCTTTGTTTTTAATGACATTCATTTTTTTTAACTCTGATCTGAACATGTGTGTAATATCCATATATGTATATGTGTCTGTGTTCTCTTTTTATAATATATACAGCACAATGCAAAAGTTTTAGGCTGGTGTAGAAAAAAATGCTGAAAAGCAACAATGCTTTAATGTTGTGCAGTGTTAATAAATTTTCTAGCAATTACAAAATGCGTAGAGATTAAAATGAACAGAGAAATCTAAATAAAATCAATATTTCATATGACCACCCCTTGGCATTGAAAACATCAAATCTTTCACACAGTTTTTGAAGAAACTCGGCAGGGAGGTTGTTCCAAACATCTTGTAGAACTAATCACAGAATTTCTGTCAATATAGGCTTGTGTCTTCTGTCTGTTGGCCATGACTCAAATCCATAGGGAACGGATGTGCAGTACCAGGCCACGGCCACTATATAGTTAGCAGAGCTGTGCTGACCGCAACTTAGCACATCTGGCTGCCGCCAGGATTGGGGGTTGCTGATCGTCAGGAGTGCAGGGGGTTGTACCGCCACAGATCAGATAATGATGACCTATTCTAAAGATAGGCCAACAGTATAAAAGTAGCAGAAAGCACTTTAACCTTTGATCTTCAGCATATAAAAGAAAAAGGAGTCCTATGTTACGAGTCCGGATGGTGGAACCTCTGTGCTTCGGTGATGAGGGACCTGAGGGGCGTGACTAAGTGCCTACTCGGCCCGACCAAGGTCACACGGCGGCTTAGTCGACTCCATGAACTAGGGAGGGACCGAACAGGTGGACCAGGTGCCACTCTGGGACTGATCTTGTGTGAGAGCAGGTGACTCCCACGGGTCAGAGGGCAGAAATTGACCGGTACAGCGGATAAGCACGGCAGGAAGGCTGACGGGTGGTCCGGGTAAATAAGCAGGCTGGTTCGGCAGATAGCTAGACGGGTGCTCCGGGTAGGCAAGCAGGAGGGCACGGCCAGTAACTGGCAGGTGCTCAGGGTAGGCGGGCTGGCGGGCACGACAGGTAACAGGCAGGTGCTCCAGGTAGGCCAGCTGGCGGGCACAGCAGGTAACGGACAGGTGGTCCAGGCAAGCAGGCTGGCGGGCACAACTGCAGACAGACTGGATGACAGAACTGTTAGACAGGCTGGTGGGTTGGACTGACAGACAGGCTGACAGGCAGGACTGACAGGCAGCGGGACCTGAGGGCTGGAGCTTGTGTTTAGCATACGAAACAACAACCTTGCACAGACACCTCCATTTTGGAGGAGGTGCCTAATATAGGGGAAGTCCTCCGGCCCTTGGCTGGGGACTCTATAGGATGGTGCTCGCGGCCCCTTTAAGAGGGAGGGAGCGCGCGCGCGCCCCAAGTACAGTGCGTGCCACAGCTCCAGGGGAGCGGGAAGACGCCGGACCTGGACCGCGGCGGTGAGGGGAACTTGTGTCTCTGCCCGGCAGGAGGCAGCGACGCCGATGCTACATCCTCTAAGTGATGATCAGAGCCCTGAGCTCAACATCACCGAGTCTGTCTGAATTACATCAAAAGACTGAAAGATTTGCACAAGCCTACATCCACTGAAGATCTGTGGTTAGTTCTCCAAGATGTTTGAAACAACCTCACTGCCAAATTCCTTTAAACGCTGTGAGCAAGTGTACCTAGAAGGACTGATACTTTGATGCTGTTTTGTACACAATGGGTGGTAACTAGTGGATGTTTGGGTCCGGCGGGTTTGGCTGAACATTTAAAAAAAGTTTTGTTCGGGTACCCGAACGGTACCCGAAATCAAACCCGTACCCGGATCCCATTCAAATTAATTGGGAACTCGAACATCAGGCGTTTCCCACACTGTCACGCAGTTGCTCTGATTGGCGGTAAGTTCATTATCGCCAGTCAGAGCGCTGCGGTTCTCATGCTGTCACACAGATGACAGCGTGTAATAACCAGAGCAGGTAAAGCTGACAGCTGCCGGCTGCAGGAAATACCCAATGTTCGGACTGCCAAACCCGAACAGTAACTCGGACTTCCTGGAGAAGCGTTCGGGGTCCGTGCACAGACACTAGGTGTTCGGTACGGACCCCGAACGTTACCGTCCGCCCATTCCAAGTGGTCACACCAAATATTGATTTGATTTAGATTTCTCTTTTGTTCATTCCCTTTCCACTTTAATTGATTATAAACAAACTATTAACACTTCTATTGAAAGCAGTCTTACTTCTTACAATTTTTTACACTCCTGCCTGCCTAAAACCTTTGCAAAGTATTGTACATGCAGCATTACCATCTTGTGTCCATAAATTGTGCTTAGCCCCTGGAAGTATACTAATCTATTACCACTCCCCTCGTTCTTGTCTTATGGAAAGTATTCAGACTTGGTGCTTAGCACAGCATCAGTTGTAAATACAGCCCTGAAGACACCACTTATGGCAGGTATTTGGACATTTCTGACACCTTAGCATAATTAAAATTGTCACAGAATGAAATATATGTTGCACATCAAGCAATATGTCTTCAAATTATTAACACAAATGTTAGAACAAAAAACAAACTTTTCAGTCTGTTATGTACAGTTGAAACCAGAAGTTTACATACACTATATAAAAAGACACATATGCATGTTTTTCTCAATATCTGACATGAAATCAGAATAAACCTTTCCCACTTTAGGTCAATTAGAATTACCATAATTTTTAATATTTGCCAAATGCCAGAATAATGAAAGAGAGAATGTTTTAAGGCATTTTTATTACTTACTGCAAAGTCAAAAGTTTACATACATTTCATTAGTATTTGGTACAATTGCCCTTAAACTGAATGACTTGAGTCAAACGTTTGGGATATCCTTCCACAAGCTTCTCACAATAGTTGGTCGGAATTTGGGCCCATTCCTCCTGACAAAACTGGTGTAACTGATCCAGGTTTGTAGGTCGCCTTTCTCGCACCTGCCTTTTCAGCTTTGGCCATAAATTTTCAATAGGATTGAGATCTGCGCTTTCTGATGGCCACTCCAAAACACTGACTTTGTTGTCCTTAAGCCACTTTGTTACCATTTTGGCAGTATGCTTCTGGTCATTGTCCATTTGGAAGACCCATTTCCACTCAAGCTTTAACTTCCTGGCTCATGTCTTGAAATGTTACTTCAGTATTGCCACATAATCTTCTTTTCTCATGATGCCATCTATTTTGTAAAGTGCACCAGTCCCTCCTGCAGCAAAACAACCCCACAACATGATGATGCCACCCCCGTGTTTCACTGTTGGGATGGTGTTCTTAGGTTTCCAAGCTTCTCCCTTTTTCCTCCAAACACAACTATGGTTATTATGCCCAAAAAGTTCAATTTTAGTTTCATCAGACCACAGGACATGTTTCCAAAAATTAAGGTCTTTGTTCCTGTGTGCATTTTCAAAAATTAATCTGCCTTTTTTATGTTTCTTTTGGAGTAGTGGCTTCTTCCTGGCAGAGTGGCTTTTCAGCCCATGTTGATACAGTATTCATTTCACTGTGGATACTGACACAATCTTACCTGCTTCCGCTATCATCTTCACAAGGTCTTTTGCTTTTGTCCTTGGGTTGATATGCACATGTCGGACCAAAGCACGTTCATCTCTGGGATACAGAACCAGTCTCCTTCCTGAGCAGTATGATGGCTGAACATTCCCATCTTGTTTGTACTTGCATATAATTGCTTGTACAGATGAACGAGGCACCTTCAGGTATCTTAAAATTGTACCCAAGGATGGGCCAGACTTGGGAAAGTCTTCCTGATATCTTGGCTGATTTCTTTAGACTTCCTCATGATGCTACACAAAGAAGCAGTGTGTTTCAGGTGTGCATTAAAATACATCTACAGATGTGTCTCTAATTAACTCAGATGTTGCCAAAAGCTTCCAAACACATGACATCATATGGGCAGTCTAGAATTGTTTAAAGGCATAGTGATCTTAGTGTATGTAAACTTTTGACTTTGCAGTAAGTAAAAAATAATGCCTTAAAACATTCTGTCTCTCTCATTATTCTGGCATTTGGCAAATATTAAAAATTATGATAATCCTAATTGATCCACAATGGGAAAGGTTTATTCTGATTTCATGTCAGATATTGAGAAAAACATGCATATGTGTGTTTTTATATAGTGTATATAAACTTCTGGTTTCAACTGCATATTGAGCAAGAATAAATTCTATTTTAAACACAATGTTCCTTTTCCAAATAACATGGCTAATCAGAAACACATATTTACATATTGGCCAGAAAAATATATCTTTGTACCCAGTTAGCCACAAAAAGTATATGAAAAATAGAGGATACCAGAATGTACCGCATCTTGATGGAATATGTGACACTTTTAAACTGAGAATAATTGTTTGGGTACCTCTGGTCAAAATTACTATTATTGTGAACAGTTAAGCAAGTTGAAGATGAAATGATCTCTAAAAGGCCTAAAATTAAAGATGACACGTTTCCTTTGTATGTTAGGAAAGTATATATATATTTTCATCTTTTACATTTTCAAAATTTCAAAAAGGAAAACTGACCTATGCAAAAGTTTGGTCACCCTGCACGGTTAGTACATAGTAGCACCCCCTTTTGAAAGTATCACAGCTTGTAAACACTTTTTGTAGTAGCCAGACAAAAGTCTTTCAATTCTTGTTTGGGGGATTTTCATCCATTCTTCCTTTGAAAATTCTTCCAGTTCCGTGAGATTCCTCGGTCGTCTTACATGCACTGCTATTTTGAGGTCTAGTCACAGATTTTCAGTGATGTTCAGATTAGGGGACTGTGAGGGCTATTGTAAAACCCTCAGCTTGCACTTTTTGAGGTAGTCTATTGTGGATTTTGATGTGTGTTTAGGATCATTATCCATTTGTAGAAGCCATCCGCTTTTGAACTTCAGCTTTTTTACAGATGATGTTATGTTTGCAATAAGAATTTGTTGAAATTTCATTGAATCCATTCTTCCCTCTACCCATGAAATGTTCCCTGTGCCATTGGCTGCAACACAACCCCAAAGCATGATTGATCCACCCCAATGCTTAATGGTTGGTGAGATGTTCTTTTCCTGAAATTCTGTGTCCTTTTCTCTCCACACATACATTTGATCAATGTAGCTGACGCGCCCCTGGGCCTGTGTCGCGCTGCGTTGCGCACGCGGGAGCTTACCCGGAGCCGGATCTTTTGAGGGTTGTAGTCTCGTGGCGGTGATCCGGTCCGTGCCCAGGGAGTCAGACTAAGTGGCGCTGTATTAGCGGTAGATGTTGGACGACTACGCCACCCGTTGAGTACAGCTAAGGAGCTGCTGCTGCAGGGCAGACCGCTGAGGCCGGTGGTAGGATTGTGCAGCGTGATAGTATAACCCCCAACGGGAGGGGTATGGCCTCAGGGCAGCCGACGTGGATGATGGGGGTAGCAGGAACCACTCGGAGACGGTACGGTGTAGTTCAGGGTCTTTACTGGTGACAAAGATAGACCCTCCCGGAGTACTGGCTAGCGATTGGGGCCTGGTCAGTCCTTGAGCAGATGGGATCTCCCCTGGCCAGACGGAGTTGTAGGCCTCCCAAACTAACGATACTCTTCCGGCTACCTTGCTAGAGGCGGGTATAAGTAGCCCACGTCCCTGAGTGTACCGTGTGGTGCTCACCCGTATGGCCGGTGACTCGGGGCCTTCTAGTAGCTTCCGCTCCACGACGGCGGTGCTGGTCCCACGCGTGTGACCGTGCCTTCGGGTTTCTGGGCCAGAGGACCTGCAATCCCCTGCCGGTCGGTTTCTGCTGCTGGATAGGAGTTAGTCCCCACAGCCTCGGACTCCGGGTCCGGTGATAACTTCTCAGTCAGGGCGAGCTCTGCAGCTGCCAGCCCCTGACTCCTTGTAGCACTGCTCCCACAGAGCTCCTGATGTTCTTTTCCTATATCTGCTTCTCTGTCTCTACTTCTTCTCTACTCACTAACCCTGCCTCAGCCCTAGGTTTATATAGGGGAAGTTCTTCCCCTCCCAGGACTGGGCAGGAGGTGTGGCATGCACAGGATCCCTGACCAAGAGACCTCCCACCTGCTCTCAGACATAACATTGCTGTTACTGTGGAAACCAGACCCCTGGGGTGCCACATAGCCATAAAGTTCTATTTTAAACTCATTGGTCCACAGGACTTGTTTACAAAATGCATCAGGCTTGTTTACATATTCTGTTGCATATTTTTGATGCTGAATTTTATGATGAGGAAGTAGGAGAGAGTTTATTCTGATTACTCTTCCAAGAAGGCCATATTTGTGCAAGTGTCTCTGAACAGTAGAACAATGTACCAAAACTCCAGAGTCTGCTAAATATTTCTGAATGTCTTTTGCAGTCAAGCATGGGTTCTGATTTGCCTCTCTAACAATCTTATGAGCAGCTCTCACTGAAATTTTGCTTGGTCTTCCAGACCTTATCTTGAACTCCACTGTTCCTGTTAACTGCCATTTCTTAATTTCATTTTGAACTGAGGAAAAGGCAACTTGAAGACACTTTGCTATCTTCTTATAGCCTTCTCCTGCTTTGTGGGCCTCCTCCATTTTCATTTACAGAGTGCTAGGCAGCTACTTAGAAGAACCCATGGCTGCTGTTTTTGGCACAAGGTTAGAGGAGGCTGGGTTTTTCTAAAGCTGGAAAATTTGCATCACCTGGCCTTTCTTAACGATCATAGTGAACAAGCCATAACCCTAACAGGCTAATTAAGGTCTGAAACCTTGATCAAAGTTATCTGAGCACACAAATCTCCAATGACGCCCAAACTTTTGCGTCGGCCCATTTTCATTTTTGTAATTTTTAAAATGTAAAAAATTGATAAATTTTTTTTTGCCTAAAATACAAAGGAAATGTGTCATATTTAACTTTAGGCCTTTTAGAGATCATTTCATCTTCAACTTGCTTAACTGTTCACAATAATAGTAATTTTGACCAGGGGTGCGCAAACTTTTACATGCCACTGTATATATACAGGGTCTATCTTCTCAAGACCACCTCTGCTATTATACATGCATCAGCCACATTTGGCTGTGAATGAATAATACATGTACAAATCAGGTTGTCTACTTTTTGGAAGATTAGTTGGAATTACCTGAGCGCCATCTGCTGGTAAAGTCAGACATCGTATACCAATATTGTTCTAATATATATTATTTTATCTATGCAACATTTAGTACATTGAAAAAGTACTCATACCCCGAGAACTTTTCCACATTTGTTCACATTACATCCACAAACCTAAATGTATTATATTGGAATTTTATGTTCTATACCAACACAAAGTACAAAGTATTTGTGAAGTGGACAGAAAATGATACATGGTTTTCTAATTATTTCAAAAATATAAATCTGAAAATTTTCCATCCCGCGGAAGCACTCAGATGTCATCCGAGTGCAGTCCGATATTTTTCACACCCATAGACTTGAATGAGTCTCATCTGATTCCAGAGTCAAATCGCAGCATTTGGTCATCAGCACTGCCCCATTGAATAACATTGGTCTGAGTGCTATCCGATAAAACATCGGATAGCACTCGTCCAATATATATGGCGGTGTGAGTGAGCCATAATACTGAGCTTTTCAACACATTAGGAGATTAAAATATGGGCTGGTCTAGGCATAAAACAACTGAACAGATATAGAGAAACCAGTCGAACACTGTTGATGTCAAAGTCGTGCACTTTGTGCTGCCATAGTTGTGCCACGTAGCATATTCTGATCTGGCTCTAAAACCAGACAGCGCAATAAATGATCCTCTGGATTATTGAGAATCTATCCCATAGAAGTCTATAGAATCAGATTCATCTGTCTTCTGTTTCCCTCCAGCTTATCTATAACATGGTAGAGGAGGAAGGGAATCCAGATGGCCAGAAAAGTGGAAATGGACCCTTTGTAGGCTAAAGCTAAATCCATGAAAAATGTGCAAACATCAATAGAAAGAGCACATAGACAGCAGCCTGTGAATTCTGCGATTCCTTAGCACACCACTACTGAGCTGAAAGCGAAGTGCAAGGTTCCATTGTTGATCACTATTTACGTCACCAAACCGGATCCTGTAAGAGATGGGATGGTGATTCGTTTTAAAATCTTTTATTCTAGAAGATTGCGCTCAGTAATCAGGACACCTTTGTCACTGTAATGTCGGCATATTTGTAAGAAAGTTTTCAAAGACTTGGATTAGTAATTTGAAACTTGTGTTTTTCTTGGTTGGGCAACGTAAATGGTATATGACAAAAACGAGCATCACTGCACAATACCTAGTGGACATGAAGAATTCTTGATGCTTAAATTACTTAAGAGTATAGGTATCATTCAATATATGGGGAAAATGCCATAGTATAGCTGTTATTATAGAAAGAATGCATTATTGAATGTGTGCCCTGAGATTTCACCTATAGCAACTTTTAATTTAGTCAGAGTGAGATTGCAAAATATCATATTACTGGAAAGATGTCTAAAATAACCCTACACTCATGGAGCTGCAAACCTGCACTTACTATGCTAAATATAAGTACAGTATGTTGTCCAGTTAACATTTTCTTAGGGCTACATGGAAACTTTTTTTTAATCACTACTAATTGATTTTAATGAGAACTTTTAAGTTATTTCTTGCCCCAGAAATGAATACCAGGACCTGTCAGCTCTGTTCCTGCTGTCTCCAAAGGTTTCTATATCAGCCCAATTTCAATTAGTGCCAGTTTGCAGAAAATGAGACTTAGTCCACGGCCCCACTATCAGTATTCAGTCAGTATTTTTTCTCAGGAGTGGGAGCCAAAACCAGGTGAGGAACAATCAGAGAAAATGTATAATAGAAACACGTGCATTTATCATCCACTACTGTTTTTTTCTCCCACTCCTGAGAAAAAATACTGACCGAATACTGACCAAACACTGATAGTGGGGCAGTGGCCTTAAACGCGAGATCAGGTTGATTCTACTTGGTCTTTCTCTTTTCATCTGCAAAATAAGGATTGTTCTTTTCAGTGTGCTGGAACTGATTTTTATTTAATTTTGGGCTGATGTCATCCATTTTTCTTATATGCGAGAAAAAAATGATAGATGGTTCTCAAGCTTCTTCTAGCAACAAGTCAGTGAAAATCAGACAGCACATGAATGCAACTCATATGGCTTCTGTGTGCTGTCCATTTTTTTCACGGACACATTCACTTGAACACATCATATTTGGAGGCCAAAAGGCACTGCATATCACCTCAAAAACTCCATACCAACAGTGAAGTTTGGAGGTGGCAACATCATGATGTGGGGCTGTTTTTCAACAAATGGCACTATCAAACTTCATATGATTGAAGGAAGGATGAATGGAAAAATGTACCGAGACATTCTTGATAAAAATCTACTGCCATCTACCAGCATGATGAAGATAAAATGAAGTAGGGAACTCTCAACTAGTTTCAGAGAAAGAAAATAAAGCTGCTAGAATGGCCCAGTCATTCACATCACCTGAATCTAATAGAACATTTATGGAAGAAACTAAAGCTCAGAGTTCATAGAAGGAGCTCATGGAACCTTCAGTATTTGAAGAGTGTTTGTGTAGAAGAATGGGCCAAAATTACGCCTGAGCAATGTATGGAACTAGTTTCTCCATACAGGAGGAATCTTGAAGCTGTCATCACTAACACAAGCTGGATTTTGGTAAGAACTTACCTGTAAAATCCTTTTCAGCGAAGGAAGGAAGGGAGACACAGATTCTCTACTTCGTGGGTAGGCGGAGCCCCATAGGATAGTCACCTCAGATTGGAAAAAGACGACCGGCCCCTCCAGTATATAGGCTCCTCCTACTCTCATGTTCATCAGTCCGTACACAAGCTAAGGAAGAGCAGACCAACCAGTAGAACAACATATCCCCTTCTGAAATTTCAGAAATGAGAGAAAACAGGTTATGTAATAGAAACACACAGTCTTAGGCATACCCCATTGGACCTGACAACTGTGTAGAGCTGGCGAAACTGGAAGGAGAGCCGTAGAGCGCTAAACCCAGTCCAGAAGATCGACATCAGGAAGGAGACGCGCTGCATCTAGAAACACAAAAAAACACTTCTGCCCTGGGAGGGTGCTGTGTCTCCCTTCCTTCCTTTGCTGAAAAGGATTTTACAGGTAAGTTCTTACCAAAATCCGGCTTTCAGCAGCAGAAGGGAAGGAAGGGAGACACAGATTCTCTACTTCGTGGGACGTCCTAAAGCAGTACCTACTTAAGGGTGGGAAATAGAGGCAGAAGCTTCCATACCCCAAAACTTAGGCAAGAGCGCAAACCGCGCTAAAATAATGGAAAACTAAGTAAAGGGATAACTTAAATTACCGCCGCCTGCAGGACCCTGCGTCCCAGGGCCGCATCGGCTGAAGGACTTACGTCCACCTTATAAAACTTAGTAAAGGTGTGAACGGAGCGCCAGGTGGCCGCCCGGCAGAGCTGCGCTGCCGAGGCCCCCTGACGAAAAGCCCACGATGAGCCAATGGCTCTCGTGGAATGAGCTTTAACTTTAACCGGACAAGGCTCGCCCTTGAGCCAGTACGCTTCCAGGATAGCTGAACGAATCCACCGAGCTATCGTGTCTTTGGAAGCACGTTGACCACGCCGACGACCTGCCGGAATTATAAAAAGAGAGTCCGACTTCCGAAAACCTTGGGTGATCGTAAGATAGAACTTCAATGCCCGCACTAAGTCCAACGAGTGCAAGGCCCGCTCCCTTGGATTCTTAGGTCCTGGACAAAGAGAAGGCAACACAATGTCCTGATTAATGTGGAATTGTGACACTACCTTAGGCAAAAAATCTTCCCGAGTACGAAGCACCACGCGATCCAGAAAAAATTCCAGAAAAGGAGGTGAGCAAGAAAGTGCTGCCAATTCCGATACCCTTCTCAAAGAGGTGACTGCCACCAAGAAGGCCACCTTCCAAGAAAGTACTGAAAGTTTAGCAGAATCCATAGGCTCAAAAGACCTATGCTGAAGGGCTTCCAGGACTAGATTAAGCCGCCATGGAGCCACAACTGCCCTCCGTGGCGGAAACTGACGTGCGACTCCGCGAAAAAAAGAGCGCACATCCCTACGAGAGGCAATAGCCTTCCTAAAAAGTGCGGAAAGAGCAGATACCTGTCCCCGCACCGTACTAACTGCCAAACCCCTGGCCAGACTAGATTGCAGAAAGGCCAAGAAGTTGGGGATGGAAAAAACCCTCGGGTTTCTTGAGGATCCAGAACACCATGAATAGAAAGACTCCCAAGTTCTTTGATAAATCCTGGACGTAGCTGGACTCCGGGCCGCCCACAAGGTAGCAATGACCTCGGGCGAAAAACCGCGATGGGTCAAGATCTCGGTCTCAAGAGCCACGCCGTCAAACGAAGGGACCTCAGGTCTGGATGACGAATGGGCCCCTGAGTGAGCAAGTCCGGGCGAAGGGGCAGCGGAAACGGAGGTGCCGCCTGAAGAGACACCAGCGTTGAATACCATGTCCTCCGCGGCCAGTCTGGTGCTATCAGAATTATTGATACCCTTTCGAGTTTGATCCGTCGGATCACCAGAGGTAGCAAGGATATCGGCGGAAACGCATAGATCAGCTTGAACTGACCCCACGGGGCCACTAGAGCATCCACCGCCACCGCCTCCGGGTCCCTGTACCTGGACATGAACGTCGGAACCCTGGCGTTCAGCCTGGATGCCATCAAGTCCACCTGAGGAGTCCCCCAACAGGAACACAGCAGAGAAAACTCTTCTGGATGGAGACTCCATTCCCCAGGGTCCACTTGCTCGCGACTGAGGAAGTCCGCCGAGATATTCAACACCCCTGGAATGTGAATTGCAGAGATTGCTGGAACTTTAGACTCGGCCCAGACCAGGATCCGAGAGACCTCCGACATGAGACTGGAACTCCTCGTCCCTCCTTGGTGGTTGATGTACGCAACAGCCGTAGCGTTGTCCGACTGGATCCGGACCGGTAGACCGCTCAATAAGACCGCCCAATGTTGGAGGCAGAGAAATATTGCTCTCAACTCCAAAATATTGATCGGGAGAGACGACTCCTTTGGCGACCAGACTCCCTGAATCCAGAGGTTGTTCCAAACTTCCCCCCAGCCTGTCCGGTTGGCATCGGTTGTCACCACCGACCATCTCGGAGGAAGGAAGGATTTCCCCACGGATAGAGTCTCCGGACGTAACCACCATCCAAGAGATTCTCGCACCCTGCGGGAGATAATGACCGAGCGATCCAGAGAAGTTAGCGATCGATCCCAATGGGTCAGAATAAGGCTCTGGAGATCCCGGGAATGAAATTGTGCAAATGGTACTGCTTCCATAGTTGCCACCATTTGACCCAGAAGGCGACATTGACAGCGCCGACCTCATAGCCTGGACCAGAAGACGAAGGTTCGTCTGTTTGACAGGAGGCAGGGACACAACTGCCCGAACAGTATCGAACTGCATCCCCAGGAAAAGAATAGACTGTGCTGGCTCCAATGACGATTTCTTCCAATTGATCAGCCACCCGAAGTCCATCAGGTACTGAAGGGAGAGATCGAGAGCCGCTATTGCCTCCTCCGCTGTGGGTGACACTATGAACAGGTCGTCCAGGTAGGGGAGGATCGTAACCCCCTGTCTTCGAAGAAGCGCCATGAGAGGAGCCAGAATTTTTGTAAAAACCCTGGGAGCTGAGGCCAACCCGAAAGGCAGGGCCACAAACTGGTAATGGGTTTGACCTATAGCGAAACGCAAAGAAACGCTGGTGAGCCCTGCCGATAGGGATATGCAAATAGGCGTCGCAACTGTCTAAGGACACCAAGAAATCGTACTGCGACAGGGTCGCTATCACCGATCGGAGAGACTCCATGCGGAACTTCCGTGTCCGGACGTAAATATTCAAATCCCTGAGATCCAGCACCGGACGAAACTTGTCCTCCTTTTTGGGGACCACAAAAAGGTTGGAATAAAAACCCTTTCCCTGGTCTTCCGGAGGAACCTGAACCACCACACCCTGCTGTAGGAGAGAGTCGACCTCCTGAAACAGTGCGGCAGCCAGTCTTGGCACGGACGGAATGCCTGTCAGACGAAACCTGTCTGGAGGCAGCGAATGAAACTCTATGAAATAGCCTGCCGACATAACCCGTGTCACCCAGGCGTCTGCTATGTGGGATGCCCAGATCGACCCGAATTGTAGCAGACGACCTCCCACCCGAGAGCCCTCGGGGGGATCCCTGGCGTCAGTCAGCCTTAGCGGACTTTTTATCAACCTCCCGTCTGTCCTGACGGGACCGTTGCTTCCAAGGAGTACAAGATTTCTGGGCGGATCTGCCGGAGGATGAGGGACGACCCAATCTCCAAGAAGGCTGACTGAATCGTCCCCTGGCCCGAAAGGACCGAAGACCTCTGCTGGGCCCTGTCCTGCCGGCTGTGGATGCCACTGCCTTTTTCCCAGGCAGAGTAACATCCTTAGCTTTAGCTTTGGCAATTAGTTCCGAAAGATCTGAACCAAAGAGCTGACCGCCCTTATATGCTAGACTAAGCAATCCCTGTTTGGATACTGCATCCCCGGTCCACTGTTTAAGCCACAGAGCTCTTCTAATCGTGACTGCCGAAGCCTGAGCCCTGGACAGAATTGAAGCAGTGTCCAGTACTGCATCTCTGCCATAACACATAGCTTCTTCTATTCGCTGAAAAAGCTTTTCCACTTCTGAACGCGAAGTCCCATCCTGCCACGCCGCACGCAGCTGATCCAACCACCGCAGAGAAGCCTCACCGGCCCACATGGCCCCCAAGGCCGCTCGGAAACCATGACCCGCGGCTTCATAGATGGATTTCGCCGCTGACTCCGATCTTCTGTCCAAAGGATCCTGAAGATTGGCTCTCCCTTTAACAGGAAGCAGGGAAGACTTGGTCAGCTGAGACAGAGATATATCCACCTCAGGAGAGGGAACCCAATTAGTAACCATCCCCTTGGCACAGGGATATAGGGCATCAAAAAAACGCGTTTCTCGGAAGCGTTTATCCGGACACTGACGCTCCTTCTCCACCGCTTTGTTAAGTTCCTCATGCGCAGGTAATGTAGAACGAACACGGCGCGTCTTCTGATACAGACGGCCCGACCTAGACGGTCTTGTCGGCTCTTCAGACAGCTCTAATACTTCCCTCATGTCCTTAATAAGCCCATCTACGCGACCAGAAAGAGAAACAGAGCGATCCTGTTGATCCTCCTCTTCGGACACAGAAATTTCATCAACCGAATCTGTTGGTGAATCCGAAGCCTCTGATGCGCTCTGCGAGGGAGACAACGCCACCATAGTCTTGCGGCGCTTTTTACCTCGTGGCATTGGGTGTGATCTAGCTGACACCCACTGTCCCAGGAGACTAGAGAGACTATCAATGGAGCGAGTGAGCGCCTCCACCTTAACATCACTGAGAGTTGAACTTGATGTAGTAGAAGACCTGAGTGTATCAGAGGCGTGCGACTGAACCTGAAATGGATCAGGAGACCGATCCGCACTTCCAGGCCCCTGATCCGACATGCCACCCACACCAGATGCCAGGATGTACAACAAGGATGGCAAAAAAGTGTGAAAGCTGCACAGCCTGTTTTCAAAACTCACTTTTTTTTTTTTTTTTATATTTTTATTTATTTATTTATTTTTATATATGCGACAGGCTCTGAAGGGTTAAAGCTCACCCTTAGAAAAGAGCTACCCCAGAAATGCCGAGCAAAAAATCAATAGGGGGAAACTCCCTTAAACACCATGTGTTTCCCCTAAAGTTCCACTTTTTCAGAAGGGGTTAACATCACAGCAACTATAATACTACACAGCCTAAAAGGTCAGTGAAGTAAATAGCTTTAGGAGAGAAAGCGGCAGTGCTCCTGAGGACTCCTAATAGGTAGCCTGGAGAGACAGCACTGACAAAGAACCCCTGCCAGAGGCAGAGGGGACTCACCGGTACTGCGGCGACCGCTCCTCCTAAGTGTGTGGACGGACGGGGAGCAGAGAGCAGGAGGCGCCGCTGGACGCCGGGAGGGAGAAGCAGGGACCGCCAGCGCACGCTCAACCAAGCGCTTCCTGCCTAAGTAATGACGGCAGGAAGCCAGGAGACGCTAAGCCATGCCCCCACTAGGCCACGCCCCCCGCCTTATTCAAACAACAAAAATGAGGGCAGAAAACTTCCTACCTCTATGAAGGCAGGAAGCAAGTCAATTAAAGCAAGAAAACGCGCGCCAATACAGGGAGCTTCCTGCCTCAATGAAGGCAGGAAGCAAAAACGAAAAAGCATGCGCAAATAAAAAATAAAAATAAAAATTACTGGCCTCCGTCTCTGCTCCCCAGTCAAGGCAGCGTCTGAAATAGACAAGAAACACACAGGCAGTACACTTGCCGTAGCCGTCAAAGATACTCTTTAGACCAAAGAGCACTTACCCGGCTGAACGCCACAGGGATCCTCAGGGATGTGTGGCGCCATGGCCCTTTGCTCCCCCCTATGGTGGAGCATGCAGGGACCCTCTCTGATGTGTGGTGTGCGCCTCCGCCAGGGAGTGCCCTGTATCCCCCGGGGCCGGCAGGCATAAGTGGGAACCTCCTCAAGGGGTACACAGAGCTGCCAGGGGAGGGTCAGAGGTCTCAGCAGCGCCGAGACCCCCAGAGACCTCTAGACCACGGGGGGTCCAGGACTCGCTGGATATAAAATAACAACTCTTCTGAGGAGCTGCCGAAGCAGCGACTATCCTCTGAGACCTCAGATAAAAAGACTGATGAACATGGGAGTAGGAGGAGCCTATATACTGGAGGGGCCGGTCGTCTTTTTCCAATCTGAGGTGACTATCCTATGGGGCTCCGCCTACCCACGAAGTAAAGAATCTGTGTCTCCCTTCCTTCCCTTCTGCTGCTGAAAGCTTTTGTACAAAGTATTAAATAAATTTCAGTAAAAGTGTTCAGTACTTTTTTCCTGAGTCATTTCTCATTATTACATATAACTTAATTTATGGATATCTATGGTTTGATTTATTTTCTTGTGTGGAAACCCAAGCAAAGAGCTCAATGTAAGTCTATGAGAAACTCCAGCATTTTTCAGGCGGCTTCCCACGGTGGTCTGCAGAGGGCTTAAAAATTGCCCAAATCGATGGGAAGAGTGCTCAAATGACATGAGGACAGCATGGGAAAGACCCCTGTAAGCATTTCTGACTCCCAGGTCACTGCTGTCAACAACATTGTAACAGGTATTACGCCACTTTTACGGACTCACAATAAAACATACAAAAACAAAACTAAAATGGATTTTCCTGGGAAATATGTTAAGGAACATCCTTTCTAGGGTAATGACTTGTATATAAGGCAAAATAAATTACCAAAAACAAAATTGCTCCTCCACACCTTGTGCTATGTTCACACGTAGCGTTTTTGATGCAATTTTGCATTGCTTTCAACTGTGACAAATGCATTCACCAGAAAAGGAGGGACTCTGAAAGTCACAAAGCCTATTTTTATAGGGCCATCAGGCGGCCTTTACTATTCTTAAAGAGCCATCAGCCGGCTATGCTTTCTTGTTCCCATTACTAAAGAGTGGATCTCCTATACTGTTATTGCGTATGCAGTGAGTGGCAGGTCTGTCCAAAATTTGGAAACACCCCAAAGACTTAGAGGAGGGCCTCCTGAAAACAATGTTCCCATTATTAGGAAGTGGGTCTCCCATACTATTTGCCTATGCAGTGAATGCAAGGGCTGGCAAAAATTTGGATCTACTCCAATGCCCCTTGGAAGAGACGTAGAGGAGGGCCTCCTGAAAAAAAAATGTTCCCATTATTAGGAAGTGGGTCTCCCATTGTGTTTGCCTATGCAGTGAATGCAAGGGTTGCCAAAAATTTGGAGGCACACCAATGCCCCTTGGAAGAGACGTTGAGGTCAGAGGGCCTCCTGAAAACAATGTTCCCATTATTAGGAAGTGGATCTCCCATAGTGTTGGCCTATGCAGTGAATGCAAGGGTTGCCAAAAATTTGGAGGCACACCAATGCCCCTTGGAAGAGACGTGGAGGTCAGAGGGCCTCCTGAAAACAATGTTCCCATTATTAGGAAGTGGGTCTCCCATTGTGTTTGCTTACGCAGTGAATGCAAGGGCTGCCAAAAATTGGGAGGCATTCCAATGCCCCTTGGAAAAGACATAGAGGGTCTCATGAAAAAATGTTCCCATTATTAGGAAGTGGGTCTCCCATAGTGTCAGCCTATGCAGTGAATGCAAGGGCTGAAAAAAAAATTGGGAGGTACTCCAATGCCCCTTGGAACAGACGTGGAGGTCAGAGGGCCTCCCGAAAACAATGTTCCTATTATTAGGAAGTGGGTCTCCCATAGTGTTGGCCTATGCAGTGAATGCAAGGGTTGCCAAAAATTTGGAGGCACTCCAATGCACCTTGGAAAAGACGTGGAGGAGGGCCTCATAAAAAAATGTTCCCATTAGAAAAGAGCGGGTCTCCTATACTTGCAATGCCCATGCACTAAGTGTATGGGCTGACAAACATTTACCCCTGGGGGTATACATGAACATACTGTATAATTTTTTTTTTTACGGGCATCATAAACACCATTTAAAAAAATTATGCGGGTGTTGCATCATGGACCACGGTCAAAATGGTGATATGGTGGTGGAGGATGAGGATGAGGAGAAGGAGGAGGACAAGAGCAAATAACCAAAATCAGGAAGCATATAACCATGTGTGGGTGTGAAAAGGTGCATGGGAATACGCCCCCCAAAAAAGGATACTGGATTTGAGTTTATGTTATGCTGCTATCATTCGTGGGTGTTGAGAAGTCTGGCCCAATCCAGCCCTTGTTCATTTTTATAAGACTCAGCCTGTCAGCATTTTCAGTTGACAGGTCAATGTGCTTATCAGTTATAATTCCACCAGCGGCACTAAAAACCCGCTCTGATAAAACGCTAGCGGCAGGGCTGGCCAGGACCTCCAAGGCATAGAGAGCCAGTTCTTTCCACGTGTCCAGCTTGGATACCCAATAATTATAAGGCACAGAGGAATCACGGAGGACGTTGGTACGGTCAGCAAGGTACTCCCTCAGCATCTTCCCAAACTTTGCACTTGTTAGAACTTTGCTCTTAGGTTTTTTTTCCTTTGCTGGTCACATGACCCTGTTGGCCTATTTAATCCTGCTCCGCCCTTCTGGCTTTGCTGGACTTCATTGTATATCTACTTTCTAGCTAGCCTGTGCTCTGTGACTTGCTCTGTTAGTTTGCTTGGTCTACTGACCTCTATGTTCTATATATTTTGTTTGTTCGTCTGTCTGCTACTATTTCTGTTAGGAGGTGTCCCATATTCCTCCCAGTCCTTAGTACTTGTAGGGATTCCTTCCCCACATCTATAGGTCGCCGTACAGACTAGCTTAGGACTTTAGCAGGTCTGATCGCAGGATCAGGTTCCCTGTTACATCGTAGGGATTAAGCTGAGTTCTATCGTAGGGACAGATCTCCTCTCTTTCCTTAGCTCTGGTAGCAGAACATAACAGCACTCCTTGTGAGAGTACCCCGCGCCTCAGGGCCTGTGCGATGGGAGGGGCTGAGAAAACTCTCCCAGAACTTTGACAGTGTTCCCCTGCCTCTGCTGGATTGGAGGTGTGTCTCTCTCGCCTGTACTCCTTGTTGTCCAACGAACTGTGACCTCTGCCGCCAGCGTTTTCAGATGGGAATTTTTTTAATAGTTCCTCAACAAGGGCCTTCTGGTACTGCCCCATTTTTGTAGAAGTGTCCCCCTCAGGGATAAGAGATATAAAGTTCTCCTTGTAGCGTGAGTCTAGAAGCGTCACCAACCAGTGATGACTGTCACCCAAAATTTTGAGAACGCGAGGGTCAAGGGAAAGGCAACCTTGCGTGCCAGACTGCTAACAGGCAAGACTTCTGTGTCCTCACCAAGAGGACGACTGACCATGCTCTGCTCCTCCTCCACCTCCTCCTCCTCTCTATCCTCAGGCCATCCACGCTGAACAGACAGTATGACAGTTGTGCAGGTAGTACCGTCTATAGCTCATGAAACTAGCTCCTGTTCTTCCTCCTCCTCCTCTTCCTCATTGTCACCCAATCCACGTTGGGATGAGATGAGGCTGGGCTGTGTATAATCACCCTGTATGGTTCCTTGCTCCATCTCATCGTGCTGAGCCTGCAAAGCATCCTCTTTGATTGTGAGCAGAGAGCGTTTCAGAAGACAGAGAAGCGGGATGGTGACGCTAATTATGGCGTCATCACCGCTCACCATCTTGGTGGAACCCTCAAAGTTTTGGAGGATGGTACATATGTCTGACATCCATGTCCACTCCTGAGGTCTTATGTGTAGAGTCTGAACTAAATACCGACGGCCTTGTTGATGCTGGTAGTCAACAACTGCCCTCTTCTGCTCACAAATCCTTCCCAACATCTGCAGTGTAGAGTACCAACGCGTGGGGACATCGCACACCAGTCGGTAAAACGGAAGCTGCAAATGCTGCTGAAGCACGGCAAGGGCGGCGGGAGCTGTAGTTGACTTTCTAAAATGGGCACACAGGTGGCGTACTTTGACAAGCAGATCGGGCAGCTCCGGGTAGGTTTTGAGAAACCGCTGAACCATGAGGTTAAGCACATGGGCCAGACATGGTACATGTGTGAGCTCACCTCGCCTCAGAGCCGCCACCCGGTTCCAGCGATTGTCAAACATGACCAGCGGTGTCAGCCACAGATCTGCCTGCTCTTTCAGAGCTGTCCACAACTCTTCAGCATTGTGCGGTTTGTCACCTAAGCATATTAACTTCAGCACAGCCTGTTGCCGCTTGGCTGAGGCAGTGCTGCAGTGCTTCCTGCTTGTGGCTGATGTGGTCATTTCGGAGATGGAGGCTGAAGAGGAGGAGGAGGCTGAGGAGGATGAGGTGCAGAAGCCATCCCTGCCCACAAGCACTTGTCCACGTGTCCGTGGTTAGGTGGACTTTCCCAGTAACTGCATTGTTGAGGGCATGGCTAATGTTGTGGGACACGTGCTTGTGTAATGCGGGGATGGCACACCGGGAGAAATAGAGGTGGCTGGGGACCGAGTATCAAGGGACGGCTGCTGCCATCAGGTAGCGGAAAACTTCCAACTCCACAAGCCTAAAATGCAACATTTCTAGCGCAAGCAGTCGCAAAATGTGGGAATTCAGTAGTGTGGCCTGTGAGGCGTTGGCTGCGTATTTGCGCTTGTGTTCCAAGGACTGGGGTATGGACAACTGAATGCTGCGTTGGGACAAGGACGTGCTTGCTGATGGTGCTAGTTGACAGTGTACAACGACAGGTGCATGGCAGGAGGCATCTTCGCATGCACTATGGACAGGGGATTGGCTTGCACGCACAACAGCGGAAGAAGCAGTGGTGTCACCCGCAGACACTGTTCCTGGACGCTGGGGTTCGGCCCACAAAGTTGGGTGCTTTTCTGCCATGTGCCTGATTATGCTGGTGGTGGTCAGACTGGTAGTTTTGCTACCACTGCTGATGCTGGCCTGACAGGTGGTACAAATGGCCTTTTTGGGGTTATCGGCAGAGTCTTTAAAAAATAACCAGACTCAGGAAGACCTAACAGTTGTACTGGCAACTTCCTTCGTGTTGGTGTTACAGGGAGCGGTTGATCACCTTCTGTCTGCGGCCACCACACTGCTTCTTCCTGCCTGTTGGGGTGTTCTGCCTCCCTCCACCTGCGTGCTGCTGTCCTCGCTCTGCATGTCAGCTTGGGTCAGTTACTATATCATCCACCACTAAATGTGTTGTGTATATCATCCACCACCTCGTCTTCCAATTCCGCATCCTGGTCCTCCTCCTGACTTTCTGGCAATTGTGTGTCATCATCGTCCACCTCTTGTGACACTTTCCCACCGTAGCCTTCGTATGACTGTGGCTGCTCAAATATTTGGGCATCGATACATGCGATCTCCTCTTGCCCCGCTTCAAGTGGACCAGGCGAGAGGCCCGAATCTATAAATTGAAAAGTGAACAGCTCTTCAGAGTGTCCAAGTGTGGGATCAGTTGTCTCTGGGCAATCGGTATGGTGGGAGAAAGGAGGATCAGGCTGAGGAATATGCGGTCCAGACTCACGGCTACTGAGACTTGACCGTATGGAAGACAGGGTGGTGGTGGTGGCTAAGTGACTGGAAGCATTATCTGCTGCCAACCAATAACCTTTTCACACTGCTCTGTGTTCAATAGTGGTGTTCTGCGGTCCCCTATTAATTGGGACAGGAAGGTTGAGTGAGAAGATGTGGGTGTTTGTTGTGGCACAATTTCAGCTTGCCCACAGCCTCGGCCTCTGCATGCACCATCACGTCCAGTTCCCCTTCCCTTGCTAAGTGCCTTGTCCATTTTAAATGGTGGACAATATCTTCCACACTCACTACAAATGGCTGAATTTGGAGCGAACTTATATGTGATCCGTATGACGGTAATTATTTTTAACAGCAAACTGGTGTCAATAAATTCGCTGACACACTGAAACAAAATTGTAATGGAGGCCAGAAATGGCAATATTTTCAGCGCAATTATATGTGCTCTGTGTGACGGACGAACCACAGTTTTAAATAGCTGGCCTGTAGGTAACTATTTTTAACAGCAGACTGGTGTCAATAAGTTCACTGACACACTGCAACAAAATTTCAATGGAGGCCAGAAATGGCAATATTTTCAGCGCAATTATATGTGATCCATGTGATGGACAAACCACAGTTTTAAATAGCTGGCCTGTAAGTAACTATTTTTAACAGCGTCGACTTCATGTCAATAAGTTCACTGACACACTGCAACAAAATTTCAGTGGAGGCCAGAAAAGGTAATATTTTCAGCGCAATTATATGTGATCCGTGTGACGGACAAATCACAGGTTTAAATAGCTGGCCAGTAGGTAACTATTTTTAACAGTGCCAACCTCGTGTCAATAAGTTCACTGACACACTGCAACAAAATTTTAATGGAGGCGAGAATGGCAATATTTTCACCCCAATTATATGTGATCCGTGTGACGGACAAAACACAGTTTTAAATAGCTGGATTATTAGCGCTGTAAATATGGAAAGAACCTGGCTGTATTCTGCAGTGCCAACAAGCATATGGAGCAGAAAAACGGTGTTCTCTGGATTGCTTTTTAAGCAAATAATCAAGATTATGATAAAAAAATATATATTCCTGGCCCCTGATACCTGGGGCTATTTCTACAAATATCTGTAAAAGCACCAGCAGACAGAACTGGAATGGACCCTCTTGCTATGTGCACTGCTGTCTGCTATTTACCCTGCCTGCCTGCCTAGCACTGATATCTCTGCAGCTGGATTAGTCTTCAGAAGGACTGTTAGTTGAGATAGACATGTGGACAATCTTGTAGAATACCTACACTAACTAATAAACAATCAAATCTCTCCCTAGCTCAGCAGCACCTCTCCCTACACTGCCTGATTGCGGAGTAGACTGGGACGAGCACTGCGGCGCCAGGTCTGATTTAGACCTGATGACGCTATGCGGCCAGCCAATCACTGTAATGCCACAACCAACATGGCTATGGCATTACAGTGTGTGGCAGACAATCCCTGCATATTGATTGGCACTCTAAAGAGCGCCAAACATGCAGGGAGGGAACCTGAGCTCTCGCCGGGCAACCCCGGAAATACTTGGCGATCGCTGAGTATCTCAAGCAGTGAGATGCTCGAGCGAACACCAAGCAGTAGCGAGCATGCTCGCTCATTACTATTCAATACTTATTTCACTCACTGTGTATATTTATTATTTAAAAATACAGATGATTACATTACCAAACATTAATGGAGGTGTTGCATTCAGTATTGCTGAGAGAAACAGCAACAAGTCAAGAGCAGCAGCTTAGTTTTTTGTGACAAGTTATGGACCTGCGGGTGTAAGATTATATGTTGTCTACACTTTTGGTTAGCTCTGACTTAGTAAGGAGTTCAATGTAGTTACCCATTTTGAAATGTATCAAGTGCTGGTTTTACATTTTAAAGGTGTTGTCCAGCCTTAGGCTACATCCAGACTTTGAATCATCACAGCGCGAGCATTGTGCGCTGTGAAGATTCTTCGATGCTGGCGCTGGGAGCATGTTGGTACGTGACCACAAGTATGCAGCTTGTACGAGGAACAGAGGGCACAGGCAGAGACATAGCCAGGCAGTTTGAGGTCGAGCAGGCAGCACAGGTTCAGACTACGTAGCCGAGGTCAGGAGCGGAGAGGCCAGACAGAATGGGTACACAAGCAGGGTCAATAACAGGAGAGTCAACACAAATATGCACTTAGATGAATCACTAGGAATGGACTGCTGCTAGGAACCTAAGTTCAGGTACGGTTTGAAGGGCAGAGCTGCCTAATATATTCCGGCATGGAATATACCAGTGAAGTTAAACTCTGCAGAACACACAGGGGTTAAATTCCTGCAGAATCTGGCTGCGCCTCCCTATAGCCAGATAGAGGAAGATGAAGCGTGCTGGGAATGATGCAAGAGCGAGTTCAGCGTGAAGGTCTGAGACTGAGAGCAGCAGAGCGGTGTGCACAATGAGTAGAATGGCGCTGAGAAAGCGTGCGGGTTACTGGTGTGAAAGTACTACTCCTTATGCCCCCTTTTTTGGCCAGACTGACAGATAAACCTTTCCAAGATGATAGGGCCACAGACGTTCTCTGCAGGCTCCCAAAACCTCTAATCAGCTATTCTAATCAACCAAATAGAAGGTCTTCCCCAGAACTTTCTTAGAATCCAGAATGTCCTTAACCTCAAACACATCCGAGGGACCCTCCAGAAGAGAAGTAGAAGTGAAAGTATGACATTTAGAGAAGAGATTCAGGACCATCGGTTTCCAGAGCGCAACACGTAACGAATTTGGAATCTGCATATTCACCTGGAACTGAAGAAAGTAAATCACTGGATTAATTTGTTTGAGGATTTTGAATGGCCCAAGATACTGGGGAGCGAACTTGTACGAAGGTACTTTCAGGCAAATGTTCTGGGAAGATTACCTAGACTTTAGATCCGGGTTTGTAATGAGGCGACGAAGTTCTATTCTTGTCTGCATGAGACTTCATACAAGACACGGCATAAAGGAGACAGGCCTGAGTTTGCTGCCAGATCTGAAAGAACTTGCCGTAAGAGGAATCCGCTGCTGGTACCCCAGAGGAAACAGGCACAGGAGAGGGAACTTGAGGATGATGGGAGTATGCAACAAAAAAAGGAGATGCTCCAGAACACTCCCTGTTACGCTCACGCCCAGACTGACTGGCGTGAGCGTGGTTAGTGGTCCCACTGGGCCACGAACCGAGGAGTGTCTGGAGGGGCGTGACTAGGGGCCTCGCCAGATCCGACCACGAACAGACGGCGGCTTAATTGACTCCGTGGTCCGAGGAGGGACGTGGGAGGTGGCCCAGGTGCTACTCCAGGTCAGACCCCGGTCACAGCTGTTGACCCACACCGGAGAATGCAGGAACGGGCAGGTTTGGCTGGTATGCAGACAGTCGGGTACTGGCAGGCACGGCTGGCATGCAGACTGGCGGGTACAGGCAGGTACGGCTGGTATACAGACAGGCCAGTACTGGCAGGTAGGAAGACAGGCTCAATAGGGACTGGGATACAGGAACAGAGTCGCAGGTGCGGAGGACAAGTGGAGCAGAGCAGAGCCGCAGGTACGGAGGACAAGCGGAGCAGAGCAGAGCCGCAGTTGCGGAGGACAAGCGGAGCAGAGCCGCAGGTGCGGAGGACATGTGGAGCAGAGCTGCAGGTGCGGAGGACAAGTGGAGCAGAGCTGCAGGTGTGGAGGAAAAGCAGAGCAGAGCAGCAGGTGCGGAGGACAAGCGGAGCAGAGCAGAGCCGCAGGTGCGGAGGACAAGCAGAGCAAAGCAGAGCCGCAGGTGCGGAGGACAAGCGGAGCAGAGCCACAGGTGCGGAGGACAAGCGGAGCAGAGCCGCAGGTGCGGAGGACAAGTGGAGCAGAGGCGCAGGTGCAGAGGACGAGCAGAGCAGAGCCGCAGGTGCGAAAGACAAGCGATGCAGAGCAGAGCAGAGCCGCAGGAGCGGGGGACAAGCAAAGCGGAGCAGAGCAGAGCCGCAGGTGTGGGGGACAAGCAGAGCAGAGCCGCAGGTGCAGGGGACAGGCAGAGTAGAGCGGAGCAGAGCCACAGGTGCGGGCAGACAGGACAGGGCTCTGTTCACATGGAACAGACTGGGAAGCACAGAAAGATAGCTAGAAATACAGGAGGTAGATACGGAGGCAGGGAAACGGGACAAGCAGAACCAGATACACACAAGGTACTTGCAATGAAGTAGCGAGTGGACACAAAACTCACAAACAGAAGTACAAAGACAACGAGTAGGAGTTAGGTACTGGTTCAGACGCTGCAGGAAAAGGGAAGGATCAGACATAAAGACAAACAGGTAATGGGCTAGGACACAGTTCAGACAGGAACTGACACTGGAACGAGATAAAGGAACGAGCCTGGGTACTCAGCCCCCAGGGTGGTGGAAACAGACAAGATACAGGACAGGACCTTGCAACTCAATTGCACAGAACACACTGAAAGTGTTGCACAGGCACCTCCTACTGGGTGGAAGAGGTTTAAGCATCCAGTGACTCACAGCAATAGGCTGGGGACGCATTAGGACTGCGCACACTGTAACTTTAAGAATCAGGAAGTGCCAGCGCCGCCACCCTAAGCCAGCAAACAAGAGACATGCACACAGCAAGCAGTGAAGCACAGTGCACAACCTGGACTGGTAGGTAAGTTGGTGGTCTTGATGGTAAGCCATGCCAGCACGCCACCTGGGATGTTACAGTAGCCCCCTCACCCCTTATGCGCCCTCTTCTGCAAGCCTGCAAGGATTTTCTGCAGAGAAGTTGGAGGCCGATCCTTCACAATGGATTCCCAAGACTTCTCTTCAAGAAGACTACCTCTTCTGTCCATTAGAGGGAACGAGACTGGTCTCACCATCTTTGTGACTAGGATGCGGAAACGCATTAAAAACGCATGGTAGAAAGGAAGCAATGTTCCCCAATGATAATCCGCATGTGCTGTGCACATGCTGCGGAAATTTCCGCTGCAGATTATCATTGCGGAAAAAAACGCAGCACTACCAATTATTTTGTGGAAGCGCTGCGTTTTTGCCGCCATTGACTTGCATTAGAACGCGCCAATTCTGCAAGACTGAATCTATACTTGCGTAATTGGCGCGTTCTAATGTGTGGATGGTACCCGGGTGTAGAGGAGAGGAGAGTCTCATCCACACCCAGGTACCATTAAAAAAGCGGTAAAAAAAGAATAAAATAAAAAATAAATGTATATTTACCTTCCGGCGGCCCGCGCTGCGCTCTTACTTGCTTCCCGGCACTTTGCAGTGGATTGAAGGACCTGCGCTGACATCAGAGTCATGTGACGGGTCACGCGATGCTGACATCGGCAGGTCTTTCAATCCACCGCTGCCGGCACCAGGCGAAGCAAGCCAGCGCGGGCCATCGGATGGTAAGTATATATTTATTTTTTTATTTTTAACCACTCTCTCGGGTCACACTATATAAATCCATGCAGTTTGCATGGATTTATATAGTGTGACCTAGCTGTCACAAGCACTTTCCAAGCGATGCTAATCGCTTGGAAAGAGCTTGTCAATCCACATGCGGAAATGTCAGTGAATAAAGCTCCAGTTCCACATGTCCCTGGCAGGAAAACGCATGTACAATCCGCATGCGTTTTTTTTCTGACAGGGAGATGCAGAAACGCTCAGGAAAAAATCCTGAGCATTTCTGCATCGTGGGCACATAGCCTACGTGTGGAAAGATCACCAGAGTGAAAATCAGCAAAATGTTTGCTGAGCCCTGATATGGAGCAACTCACTGCATTAGGATTCGGAGTCGCTCCAGCAACATGCTCTGCGATGCGTCTTTTGAGCATGCGGCTAGTGCAAATTATTTATTATCTCCAAGTTTTTTGTCCACCAAAAGCCCAAGGACAGACACATGGCTTCATATTAATGGATCCTATAAATGTGGAGGCACCAAGTGTAATATTTGCAAATTTATGTTTAAGACCCAGACATTTACTGACAGTGCAGGCAAAATATATAATATCAAGCACTTTATTAATTGCTCTAGTACATATGTCATTTATCAAACACTGTGCACATCTTGCAAAAAACGCATCGCAGAGCATCTGGCTGGAGCGACTCCGAATCCTAATGCAGTGAGTCGCTCCATGTCAGGGCTCAGCAAACATTTTGCTGATTTTCACTGTGGTGATCTTTCCACACTTAGGCTATGTGCCCCACGTAGCAGAGCGTTTTTGCCTCTCTCTGGCAGAAAAAAATGCATGCAGATTTACATGCGTTTTTTCTGCCAGAGAGAAGCGTTTTTTCAGCGGTTTTACATGCGTTTTCGCATGAGTTTTTTCAAGCACTTTTCCAAGCGATTTTGAGCATCACTTGGAAAAGTGCTTGACAAGTTGGTCACACAATATAAATCCATGCAACCGGCATGGATTTATATTGTGTGACCATCTTAGATGCTTTAAATGCTGCATCTATAGTAAAAAAAAAAAAGAATTAAAAAGTTAAAAATAAAAAAAAACTGTATACTCACCTCTCCAGTCTCCTCCCAGCGGCGACCCTCTCTCTTCGGCGTACCGCATGACCATCAGCTGACTAAATGAAGTCAACGCGTGTCCTGCCAGTATACCGCGGGACGCCAAATAGAGAGGATCTCCGCCGGGAGGAGACTGGAGAGGTGAGTATACAGGTTTTTTTTATTTTTAACTTTTTTATTTCTTTTTTTCACCGTGTGGTAGCCGGGATGAAGAGGAGTTTTAGCCTCCTCTTCATCCCGGGTACCACACGCACCGCGATTACGCTGCAAATTCGCGGCCATTGAATTTAATTGAAACGCAACAAATCCACATATACCTGCGGGTTTGCTGCGTTTCAATGTTCCTCAATGGCCGCGAATTTGCAGCATAATCGCGGTAGAAATGGTCATGCTGCGTTTTGCAAAGCTATGCGAATTCGGCGCGCTAATTAGCGCATCATGTGCACAGCACATCCGAATTCACATTGCTTTGTGTTACGCTCGCGCCAGAACTGACTAGCGTGAGCGTGATTAGTGATCCCACTGTACTATGAGCAGAGGAGTGCCTGGAGGGGCGTAACTAAGTATCAACCCGATCCGACCAAGGTTGCACGGCAGCTTAGTTGACTCTGTGGACCAAGGAGGAACCAAGCAGAGGGACCAGGTGCGACTCCAGGTCAGACCCCGGTCACAGTTGTTGACCCACAATGCAGGAACAGGCAGGTTAGACTGGCATACAGGCAGGTGGGTATTGGCAAGTACGGCTGGTATGCAGACAGGTGGGCACTGGCAAGCATGGCTGGTATGCAGACAGGTGGGCACTGGCAAGCACGGCTGGTATGCAGACAGGTGGGCACTGGCAAGCACGGCTGGAGTGCAGACAGGTGGGCACTGGCAAGCACGGCTGGAGTGCAGACAGTTGGGCACTGGCAAGCACGGCTGGAGTGCAGACAGGGATGTACTAGCAGGTTGGAGCGCAGGCTGGATAGGGTCCAGTACAGACTGGGTGACAGGTACAGAGCCGCAGATGCGGTAGACAAGCAAAGTAAAGTGAAACTGCCGGAGCGGAGGACAAGACAGAGTAGAGAGGAACTGCTGGTGCGGTGAGCAAGCAGAGCGGAGCGAAAACCGCAGGTGCGGTGGGCAAGGCAGAGCAGAGAGGAACCGCCAGAGTGGTGGACAAGGCAGAGCAGAGAGGAACCGCCGGAGTGGTGGACAAGCCAGAGCAGAGCGAAACCGCAGGTGCGGTGGACAAGGCAGAGCAGAGCGGAACCGCCGGAGCAGTGGGCAAGGCAGAGCAGAGTGAAGGCGCTGGCGCGGTGAGCAAGGCAGAGCAGAGAGAAGCCGCCGGAGTGGTGGGCAAGTCAGAGCAGAGAGAAGCCGCCGAAGCGGTGGGCAAGACGGAGCAGAGGGAAACCGCTGACGCGGTGAGCAAGCAGAGCGGAGCGAAACCGCAGGTGCAGTGGACAAGGCAGAGAGGACAGGGCTCTGTTCACATGGAACTGTTATGATCTGCAACAGAACTAAGGAAAGATAGGGGAAAGCTGTCCCTACAGTAAGACTAAGCTGAATCCCTACGATGTAGCGGGCTGCCTGTTCCTTGTGAACAGACGCGCCTTTGTCCTCGGCTAGTCTGAACGAAGACCTATAGAGTTAAGGGAGGGGTCCCTAAAAGAACTAAGGACTGGGAAAAAAATGGGACACCTCCTAAACAGAAGTAGGTGCAGAGCACAAAAGACAAACAGACAAAATGTACTAGAGGTCCCAGAGGACCAAGTGAACTAGACAGAGATAGGCACTGAAGCACCTGGCAAGAGAGACAGTCAAACAACACTGAAGTCCAGCAAAGCCAGAAGGGCGGAGCGGGAATATATAGGCAGATGGTCACGTGACCGCAAAACACAAGATAGAAAAAACTAACAGGAGGGTTCTAACAGTACCCCCTCTTTTATGAGGATCCTCTGGATCCTCCAGGCCCAGGCATATCCGGAAACCTCCTGTGGAAAGCTTTAACAAGCCTTGGAGCAGAGACATCATCCGTCCTTACCCAGGAGTTGTCTTCGGGACCGAAACCCTTCCAGGAAACAAGATACTGTAATCTCCCTCTATGCCATCTAAAATTCAAGATACGCGAAATTTCATATTCGCCGTCTTCCACCACAGGAGGAACTGTGACAGTGACGTCCCTATCAGATACGTCAGCCTTTTTCAACAAGGAACCATGAAAGACAGGATTAATCTTCCAGGAAGTAGGGACATCCAACCTAGCAGCAGACTGGTTAACAACCTGAAACACTTTAAACGGACCCACAAACTTAAGACCCAGTTTTTTAGAGGGAATCCTCAACCGCAGGTTCTTCGAGGACAACCAAACCATGTCACCCACAGTAAACAAAACCTCTTTACGTTTCCTGTCAAAATACTTCTTGGACTTTTTGCTAGCCTCTTGAAGGTTACAACGTACATTAGTCCAAACTCTCTCCAAATCACCGGAAAAATTCTCCTCCTCCGGCACTGCCGACCCCAATTTGGAGAACGAACCAAAAGACGGATGTCTCCCAGTACAACAAAAAAAAGCAGAACACCCAGCAGAGGAGGATGTATGATTGTTAAGAGAAAATTCTGCGAGAGGCAGAAACTCAGACCACACCTATTGACTGTCCGTCACAAAACAACGCAAAAACTCCTCAACATCCTGGTTATTTCTTTCAGTCTGTCCATTAGACTCAGGATGATAACCAGGCAAAAATGACAAATGGACTCCCAACCTGTCACAAAAAGCATGCCAAAAGCGAGCCACAAACTGAGGTCCTCTACCAGAAACAATATCCGTGGGAACGCCATGGAGCTTGACAATCTCCTTAACAAACGCCTTAGCGAGTGTCTTGGTGCAGGGCAACTTAATGAATGGAACCAAATGACACATCTTACTAAAACGGTCCACGACCACCCAAATGACAGTAAAACCCTCGGACACAGGAAGATCAGTAATAAAATCCATAGTGAGATGCGTCCAAGGAGAACTAGGAACCTCCATTGGTTCTCCGCTGTCAGAGCAGATTTTCTGGGAACTAGGACCTGAAGTTACAGGAGTTTTTACATCATTAACCCTGGACTTCAGTCTCCTGTCCACACGAACAGCTAACTGCATAGCTTCCTGCAGAGTCTCAAGTGCAGGGAATGCAACTAGCAAATCCTTAACCCTTTCACTCAGACCAGCAAGAAATAAACATCTTAGCCCAGAATCATTCCATTTAACTTCTGAAGCCCATCTCCTGAAGTGTGTGCAATAATTTTCAACATCATCTGACCCCTGATTCAAACGTCTAAGTTCTGATTCAGCAGATGAGATTCAATCAGGATCGTCATATAATAGTCCCATAGCAGAAAAAAATTCTTCAACAGAACTTAAACACGGATTATTAGGCTGGAGAGAAAATGCCCAACCCTGTGGTTCTTTGTGCAAAAGTGACATAATAAAACCAATGCGCTGTGATTCATTCCCAGAGGATCTTGGTCTCAAATGAAAATATAACAAACAAGCATTTTTAAAGGAAAAAAAATCTTGCTGTTTACCATAAAAAAAAAGCAGGCAGTCCTACCTTGGGTTCAACAAAATGCGCTCCAGGACAGCTACTCACGTGTTGCTGAAGCTCGGCCACCTCCAGAGACAATCCCTGCATGCATTGAGCCAACTCCTGGACGGAAACCATACTGATCTCCGAATTTATTTCCTTTTAGTTTTTTTTTTTGGGCTGGACTTACTGTTATGATCTGCAACAGAACTAAGGAAAGATAGGGGAAAGCTGTCCCTACAGTAAGACTAAGCTGAATCCCTACGATGTAACGGGCTGCCTGTTCCTTGTGAACAGACCCGCCTTAGTCCTCGGCTAGTCTGAATGAAGACCTATAGAGTTAAGGGAGGGGTTCCTAAAAGAACTAAGGACTGGGACAAAAATGGGACACCTCCTAAACAGAAGTAGGTGCAGAGCACAAAAGACAAACAGACAAAATGTACTAGAGGTCCCAGAGGACCAAGCGAACTAGACAGAGACAGGCACCGAAGCACCTGGCTAGAGAGACAGTCAAACAACACTGAAGTCCAGCAAAGCCAGAAGGGCGGAGCTGGAATATATAGGCAGATGGTCGCGTGACCGCAAAACACAAGATAGAAAAAACTAACAGGAGGGTTCTAACAGGAACACACTGGAAAATACAGGAAGATGGCTAGAACACAGGAAGAAGATACAGAGGAAGGGAAAAGGGACAAGCAGAACCAGATACACACAAGGTACTTACTGTGAAGTAGTGAGTGGACACAAAACTCACAAACAGAAATACAGAGACAACGAGTTGGAGTTAGGTGCAGGTTCAGATACTGCAGGAAAAGGGAAGGTACGGACATAGATACAAACAGGTAACAGGCTAGGATACAGTTCAGACAGGAACTGCTACTGCAATGAGATACAAGAACGAGCCTGGGTATACAGCCCCCAGAGTGGCGGAAACAGACTAGAAGTCACAGGTAACAGGCCTGGGTATACAGCCCCCAGAGCGGCGGAAACAGACTAGAAGTCAGAGATAACAGGACAGGACCTGGCAATTCAGTTGCAAAGACAAACTGAGTGAAGGTGTTGCTCAGGCACCTCCTTCTGGGTGGAGGGGGTTTAAATATCCAGTGACTCACAGCAGTAGGCTGGGGACGCATTAGGAGTGCACCCACAGCAGCTATAAGAATCAGGAAGTAACCGGGCCGCTGCCCTAAGCAGAGAAGAGACATGCACACAGCATGAACTGGAGCAAGGTTTGCTGGCTGGACTGACAGGTAAGATTGCGGTCTTGAATAGTGGGAGGTGGTGCACTATGCAAGCACGCCGCCAGGGATGTTACACTTTGCATTGCAGATGGTTTTACAAGCATTTTCGTGGCGTTTTCGCGGCCATAAAAACGCTGCAAAAACACTACAAAAACGCTACGTGGGCACATGGCCTTAAGGTTATTGGTATAGATAAGGTGCAAAGACAAATACGTGGAGGAGATAGAGGCAAGCTTCTCTTAGCCAGAGAAGCCTCATGGATTCTTAAACTTAACTCTCGCATTCCCAATGGTCTCAATTTTTGCAATGATCTAATGTACATTCTTTTATACTTTTTTCTAATGATGTACTTAATTTGCCAGTGTACTGTTATGGAGACCCTCTTTATTTTAAGGAGAACTTTGGAATAGACAGCAAAGGGTCTTCACATTGCCAGTGAGATTCAAATTAAAATACTTGATCGATGAAGGGAGAGAAACTAAATACATGCGACATGCATGGTCAGCAGGTTGAGTCTTCTGGTGTGGCAACAAAGACTCACCACATTTATTAGCTAGACAAAACAGAAATACAATTGATACATACAACTGAACAGGAAACCGAAATAGACTATCAGTAATAAACACACTTCCCTTGGCCCAACGTAAAACTTTCTTATCAGGGAATTCACAGGAAACCAGTATCTTAGTCAGACATTCCACAATGTAAGCCAAATCAGCTCAGTTTTAAGGAAGATTTAAATACAATTATTTAAAATGAATTCATCTTTATTTCCAATAATTTGTTAAAATTAATTTTCATTAAATATAAAAAAACAGGTACTTTCAAAATCATAAAGTCCGATCCCAGTCACCAACTTCTATTAGCATAGTGCATTATCTCTTTAAATAAATCATGCCAAAAAACTCATATCAGAAAAATGCTCCCACTCCATTTCTATTGCACTCATCCCCTAATAACGTGCTGAGGAAATATATATATTCCTTTGGTATGAATGAAATCACCTTACAAGAAAATATATAAGGTGCAAATACAAGAAAGTTTTTCTCTTTCTTTTTTTCAATAATGAAAATGTATCTAAATATAGTTTTATTGGATATACAAATATATAAGTATTAATATTTTCAAACAAGGTGATATCAGAAAGAAATAAAACTAACAGCAAGTAAGCCATTTCATGATTAAAGTATTTTTTCAGACAAAGTAATGCCGAAAACTAGCATGGGGAAATAGAACTAGCAGTAGTTGATCATCTCATGATAAAGTGCTGTGCTTGTGGAGATAAAATCAGTTATAGTTCACATATAAGAGGCATGATGATTTAAATGTCTGACTCTTGCGGATGAGACTGTAATCTACCCCGACGACGCCGTTTCGCCTTGGGCTTCTTCAATAGGGGGCATTAGTAGATGTTTATGATGTACCGTTTATATGCTATTCTCACCTGCTATGTGTAATCTATTCAATCAATCAGAGCTGTTGCGGCGCATGCGTTAGTTACTTAGATGCCCAATGAGCAAAAGGGACTTCTGGAATCACTGCGCTTGACACGCATGCGGTGGAACGCATGCAGTGTCTATTGCGCAGGACCGGAAGTCACCCGGGCCCGTTCACGCGCGCATGCGTACTCTCTGTTGAAAATCCCCATATAGTGGTGGCGGAGTTTAGAGGGGGCGTGCCAATACACCGGAGTTAAATAAGAGAATCTAAACTCATGAATAAACTCATTGGGCATCTAAGTAACTAACGCATGTGTCGCAAACACTCTGATTGATTGAATAGATTACACACAGCTGGTGAGAATAACATAAACGGTCAGGGGCGGACACAGACTGTAGTGGGCCCCTGTGCAAGAATTTTGTTTGGGCCCCCTCCCTGCCCTTCATAGGGGGCATGAAGAGCCCCCCCCTGTGCATCTCTCATCCCCCCGTGCATCTCTGATTCCCCCCACTACTAGTTAATTAATTGTATTTAAAAAAAATAAAACTTGTTATACTTACCCCCAGGGCCGGCTCCAGGTTTTTGTGGGCCCTGGGCGACAGAGTTTCAGTGGGCCCCTTTAACACATACCATGATTCATGATGCACAGATAAATATATATATATATATAGTACAAGGCCAAGGGTTTCACTTACTACATTACATGAGCGATATCTATTGTAAATTCTACAATAACTCAGAAACCGGCGAATCCTCACAGCGCACAGTGCAGACCGGACAGTATAGTCCTCCATACAGTATTATGGGCACCATATAATGCTCCATACAGGATACTGACCCCCTTATAATGCTCCATACAGGATACTGTCCCCATATAACACTGCATACAGAATACTGGCCCCCATATAACGCTCCATACAGAATACTGTCCCCCATATAACCCCATATAACGCTCCATACAGAATACTGACCCCCATATAACGCTCCATACAGAATACTGGCCCCCATATAAAGCTCCATGCAGGCTGTTCCCCCCTTATAATGCCCCATTACACGAGCGATATCTATTGTAAATTCTACAATAGCTCAGAAACCGGTGAATCCTCACAGCGCACAGTGCAGACTGGACAGTATAGTCCTCCATACAGTATTATGGGCACCATATAATGCTCCATACAGGATACTGACCCCCTTATAATGCTCCATACAGGATACTGGTCCCCATATAACGCTCCATACAGGATACTGTCCCCCATATAACGCTCCATACAGAATACTGACCCTCATATAACACTCCATACAGAATATTGGCCCCCATGTAACGCTCCATGCAGGCTGTTTCCCCTTTATAATGCCCCATGCAGGATGACACCCCCCTTTTAATGCCCTATGCAGGATGTCACCTCTACCCCCCATAAAATGCCCCATGCAGGATGTCACCTCTCCCCCCCATATAATGCCCCATGCAGGATGTCAATTCCCCCCTCCCCCTCTTATAATGCCCCATGCAGGATGTCACCCCCCCTCCCTTATAATGCCCCATGCAGGATGTCACTTCCCCCCTTCCCCTCTTATAATGCCCCATGCAGGATGTCACTTCCCCCTTCCCCTCTTATAATGCCCCATGCAGGATGTCACACACCCCCACCCCCATATAATTCCCCCATGCAGGATGTCAATTCCCCCCTCCCCCATATAATGCCCCATGCAGGATGTCAATTCACCCCTTCCCCTCTTATAATGCCCCATCCAGGATGTCACCCCCTCCCTTACAATGGCCCATGCAGGACGTCACTTCCCCCCTTCCCCTCTTATAATGCCCCATGCAGTATGTCACAACCCATATAATGCCCCATGCAGTATGTCACACAACCCCCCCCCATATAATGCCCCATGCAGTATGTCACACCCCCCTCCCTTATAATGCCCCATGCAGGATGTCACCTCTCCCTCCATATAATGCCCCATGCAGGATGTCACCCCCTCCTATATAATGCACCATGCAGGATGTCACCCCCCCCCATATAATGCCCCATGCAGGGTGTCACACCCACTCTCCCCCACCATATAATGCCCCATGCCCCCATACATAAAAAAAAAAAAAAATCAAATACTCACCTCACTTCTCACCTGATGCTGATCCGGACTCCAGCATCGCCCGCGTCTTCGCGCTGTGACAGCTCAGGAGAGATCGCGCACGGTGTAAATGTAGCACCCTGAGGACTCGGCTGCTACAGGGGTATTGCACCTCAAACCTGAGGTGTGGTATTCCACTCCCGGGTAAGGATGGAGTGTGGGACTGAGCTCAGCTAGCTGCATGCACTACACTCATCCCATTTCCGGGGGACAGATCAATGGTACTTCCACTAGGTGAATGTGCAGGTACGACAGTGTCTGTCCCTGGCTGGAGTGGGAGGGGGGGTGGAACATCCCAGTACTGTAGGGGCAGATAGGGGAGGGGCTCTGGGCATAGAGGTAGGAGCCCATTGGGTGCTAGTCACCTGGGCTCACACATAGAGGGAGTATATATGGTGGGCACCATCTAGAGATAGGGTCAGTCTGTCAGGAGAGTGCTGAGGAGGAGTTCAGCCAGGAGGGCTGACAGGGAGCTGTGGCTCCGGCTGGGCCCAGCTCCAGGGCCAGGCCTGAAGCAGAGAGGAAGAGGAAGAAAGGCCCAGAGGCATAAGACCAAGAGGGAACCCTGAGATCCCACGAGTGAGCTAAAAAGGGTGAAGGGTTGGCAGAAGAGGGCACCGGATCCCAAATTGACGGAGGCAAAACATCCTTAATCAGGAACCGGAGGTCGTGGTCAAGTTTTGCCACGACCCTCACCACATTCACCAGGAAGGTACACCACGAGTAGGGTCAGGAAAGCCTTAAAAGGTTTTACCATATAGAGGCCCAAGGGAACCGGACAAAGGTGGATCCCTGGTGGGGATGGCCGGAGAGAGAGAGAGGGGAGCTCAGGACCATGTTCCGGAATTGCCTGGGGGTTAGCCGAGTCCCACACCTGGTGGACGCAGCACGGCTCGGGTGGTCACTCAAGGCCGGAGTGACCGAAGCAACACCAGTGAGTAAAAACCCTGAAACTGCATCCCACGTCTCTGTGCCTCCTTACCGCACCATCACAACCTCCATCATCTACACCTGCTGCCCTGAGGCCATACCCCTCCCGTTGGGGGTTATACCATCCCCGCTGCACCATCCTTCCACCGGCCTCAGCGGTCTGCCCTGCAGCGGCAGCTCCAAAGCTGCATTCAACGGGTGGCGTAGTCATCCAACATCTACTGCTAATAGACTCGCCACTTAGTTTGACTCCCTGGGCACGGACCGGGTCACCGCCACGAGACTACTACCCCCATCTGATCCGGCTCCGGGTAAGCCCCCGTGCGCGCGATGCCGCACGACACAGAAGGCCCAGGGGCGCGTCAACTTTGGCGTAGTCGGCAGGATCACGTGCCCGCCACCACCGGGTACTGCGTGCCTGAAGAAAAGTTTATCTGTACCGTAAGAAGAAGTCTCCCGCCGGTTCCGGAGGGTTCCCGCCATCGGACGCCATCTCGGATCGTTTCCCGCCGTTTGCCCGCCATCTGCAGTCTTTTCCCGCCATCCACAGAGTTTCCCGCCATTGGGAGACGGTTCCCGCCATCTGAGAAGATTTCCCGCCCTGGCAGAGCGGACGCCATTATGGGCGTGCCAGAGGGTGGCAAGAGACTACCTCCCATCGTGGGCCTGGTCCCAGAAGAGCGCCAAAAGCAAAGACCGCCCCCACCAGCAGAGACTGCAATGATAGAGATGTCCATCAGCGTGGGGGGACTGCCCCTGGAACTGACAATCACCAAGTTGCCCCGGGACCACCCTCAGTGTGGGCGGATCAAGAACAAAAGAGTGAGGATGGGTGCAGCCTGGAGGAGTCTGGAGAGATCGCACCCGGAGATGGAGGGAGAGTCAGGCAGCACCGACCCTGTGGTCAGGAGCCTGTTGCAGGCCGCCACCCCAGAAGGCCTGGTGGAGATTCTGGCACAGCTCCCCCGAGATCGGGAGCATGCACAGACCGCACTGGAGGGCTTGGCTCGGAAGATGGCCCGAGTGCAGCAAGAAGTGCTGGCCGAGTGGAGCAGAGAAATGGCCCTGCAAGCTGGAACCCGCCAGCAAAGGCCGCCACCCGCAACGAGGAGCACGCCTGCCCCTGAAGATGGTGCAGGAGGGACGAAGGCCGGAGACGACGCCGTGGAAGGAGCTGAAGAGATGGAAGCAGGTAAAGGGGACGTCACCACCCCAAGCCTAGTAGCTGTAAGCCTGCCCCAGCTCCCCGTCGCAGAGCCCGAAATCCCCCTTACCGAGCCCGTTGCTGCACCGTCACCGCTCCAAACTAGGCCTCAAGCGGCAGGAGCCGCGGCCGCGCCCTCTGTGACGTCACGCGCCTCAATCCAGAGCGTGGCCAAGCAGGAAACGCCACCGGCCTGGTCGCAGGGCCGAGTACCCCCGGGCGCCGCAGTCTCCAAAGCGCCCTTCATCTTCAGGGTGCCGCCGGCCTGGTCGCAAGGCCTGGTGAATCCGGGCGCCGCTGCCACCACCGCGCCCTCGACCTCCAGAGTGCTACCCTTGGGTGAAGACTTGTTCGCCCAGCATACTTGCCCGGATGGGCAGCCCTTTGTGTGGCCTCCGGAGTACACCACTCCCCGACTCCAGAAGGAATGGCCTCTGTGTGAGCCCCTGATTCCGGCTCCGGCGCCCGCCAAGATCACCCCACTCCCGTTGGAGGAGGCGCAGTTCGCATGGGACCCCACTGGAGAAAACCTCATCGGGTTCACCCAAGAGACCCGGGCGGCCGCAGCCCAGCGTGCGGAGTGCTGCCGGCAACAACTGGAGGTCTTCGACAGGGAACGGCGAGAGAGGCGGGTCCGCGAGGAGCGGCAGCAAGTTCAGAGTGCGGAGCAGAAACGTCGGACCCGGCGAAACCCCCGTGCAGCCCACGGTCCCCGCGCCACCGGGACCATAATCAAGTTCCAACTGGAGCACGGTTGGGGCTTTATCCGGGATCACAGAACCCCCGGCGATGTCTTTGTCACCCGCAGAGATGTCGAGAGTCATCTGCCGGAGGGACACAGAGGACGTGACCTTTACCCGGGTGACGAGGTCACCTTCACCCGGCATCAGTGTGCTAAGGGACCATATGCTCTTCATGTGCACCGACTGACCGAGGAAGAGCTACAGTGCGAGGAGGAACAAGAGGACCCGGACGGGTTTGAAGACTACCCGCGGGAAGGAGCAGGAGGACGCCGTTACTGAAGTACGGTAAAGTGGAACTGTAAATAGTTACCCGTGAGGGTACAAGAACTGCTGCTAATTAAAATATGGTCCCCGTTGGGACTAGTGAATAGTTCCCGTGTGTCCCTATCCCTAACCAGGCTGAGGACTGTGAGCAGCCATCCCTTATCCCCACTGGCCGAGGACTGAGAGCGGCCACCCTGTAAATAGTTGCGCTTCCTAAGGCGCCCCCTACCGGTTTTATAAGGAACTGTTTTTGTGACTGTTGCACTTTTACCTGGTCATCAATTGCACCGTGGCCAGAAGATCAAGAGTGTGTGTTATATGAGAATGTTTTATATGCAAGAGTTTTATATTGAAAGTTAATGTGATTTATATGTAAGTGCACTTTAAAATTTTTGTATGTTTTATATTGTTTTACTCTTTTACAGCCCGAGGACGTGCTGTGGTTTACCAGGGGGGAATGTAGCACCCTGAGGACTCGGCTGCTACAGGGGTATTGCACCTCAAACCTGAGGTGTGGTATTCCACTCCCGGGTAAGGATGGAGTGTGGGACTGAGCTCAGCTAGCTGCATGCACTACACTCATCCCATTTCCGGGGGACAGATCAATGGTACTCCCACTAGGTGAATGTGCAGGTACGACAGTGTCTGTCCCTGGCTGGAGTGGGAGGGGGGGTGGAACATCCCAGTAGTGTAGGGGCAGATAGGGGAGGGGCTCTGGGCATAGAGGTAGGAGCCCATTGGGTGCTAGTCACCTGGGCTCACACATAGAGGGAGTATATATGGTGGGCACCATCTAGAGATAGGGTCAGTCTGTCAGGAGAGTGCTGAGGAGGAGTTCAGCCAGGAGGGCTGACAGGGAGCTGTGGCTCCGGCTGGGCCCAGCTCCAGGGCCAGGCCTGAAGCAGAGAGGAAGAGGAAGAAAGGCCCAGAGGCATAAGACCAAGAGGGAACCCTGAGATCCCACGAGTGAGCTAAAAAGGGTGAAGGGTTGGCAGAAGAGGGCACCGGATCCCAAACTGACGGAGGCAAAACATCCTTAATCAGGAACCGGAGGTCGTGGTCAAGTTTTGCCACGACCCTCACCACATTCACCAGGAAGGTACACCACGAGTAGGGTCAGGAAAGCCTTAAAAGGTTTTACCATATAGAGGCCCAAGGGAACCGGACAAAGGTGGATCCCTGGTGGGGATGGCCGGAGAGAGAGAGAGAGAGAGGGGAGCTCAGGACCACGTTCCGGAATTGCCTGGGGGTTAGCCGAGTCCCACACCTGGTGGACGCAGCACGGCTCGGGTGGTCACTCAAGGCCGGAGTGACCGAAGCAACACCAGTGAGTAAAAACCCTGAAACTGCATCCCACGTCTCTGTGCCTCCTTACCGCACCATCACAACCTCCATCATCTACACCTGCTGCCCTGAGGCCATACCCCTCCCGTTGGGGGTTATACCATCCCCGCTGCACCATCCTTCCACCGGCCTCAGCGGTCTGCCCTGCAGCGGCAGCTCCAAAGCTGCATTCTCCCACGCTGTCAGTGACGTGCATGAGGTGAGCCGAGTTCATTGGACATGACCTCGGATCATCTTTATGTCGTCACAGCGAGACACTGAGGAGCGCAAGCATGCCTGCGCTTCTCAGTGTCCGCGGGATGACAGGCTGGATGGCAGCTTTCTGCTGCGGTCCAGCCTGTCATCTCGATGTAGCAGAGCTGAAGCTGTCGTGGGAACCATGGAAAGGTAAGGATGAGGTTGCTTAATTATTTTACTTTTATTGCAGAAGACATTGGCTTCAGCTGGAATGGGCGTGACGGTAAGTATGGTTTAATTTAGAACAATAAAGAATTGTGTGTTTATTTCAATTAAAGGACTTTATTCTGGGTGTTGTGTTTTTTTAAATACTTTACTAGAAATTCATGGTGGTCATGTCTAATATTGGCGTGACCCCATGAATTTCGGGCTTAGGGCCAGCTGATAATGCCAAGCTGGCCTTAACCCCTTTATTACCCAGTGAGCCACCGCACCAGGGCCCTGGATGAGTTGGGTACAGCGCCAGAAGATGGCGCTTCTATGAATGCGCCATTTTCTGGGGCGGCTGCGGACTGCAATTTGCAGCGGGTGGGGCCCAGAAAGCTTGGGCCTCCCTGCGCTGCGGATTCCAGCCCCCAGCTGCCTAGTTGTACCTGGCTGGGCACAAAAATAGGGCGAAGCCCCACGCATTTTTTTTTTAAATTATTTCATGAAATTCATGGAATAATTAAGAAAAAAAGGGCTTCCCTATATTGTTGTGTCCAACCAGGAACAAATAGGCAGCTGGTGGTTGGGGGCAGCCCGTCCCTGCCTGCTGTACCTGGCTGGACACAAATATAGTGCGAAGCCCCACATCAATTTTTTTTTAATTATTTCATGAAATAATTTTTTTAAAAAAGGGCTTCCCTATATTGTTGTGTCTGGCCAGGTACAAATAGGCAGCTGGTGGTTGGGGGCAGCCCGTTCCTGCCTGCTGTACCTGACTGGACACAAATATAGGGCGAAGCCCCACGTCAATTTTTTTTAAATTATTTCAGGAAATTCATGAAATAATGAAAAAAAAATTGATGTGGGGCTTCGCCCTATATTTGTGTCCAGTCAGGTACAGCAGGCAGGAACGGGCTGCTCCCAACCACCAGCTGCCTATTTGTACCTAGCCGGACACAACAATATAGGGAAGCCCTTTTTTTCTTAATTATTCCATGAATTTCATGAATTTAAAAAAAAAATACGTGGAGCTTCGCCCTATTTTTGTGTCCAGCCAGGTACAACTAGGCAGCTGGGGGCTGGAATCTGCAGCGCAGGGAGGCCCAAGCTTTCTGGGCCCCACCCGCTGCAAATTGCAGTCCGCAGCCGCCCCGGAAAATGGCGCGTTCATAGAAGCGCCATCTTCTGGCGCTGTACCCAACTCATCCAGGGCCCTGGTGCGGTGGCTCACTGGGTAATAAAGGGGTTAAGGCCAGCTTGGCATTATCAGCTGGCCCTAAGCCCGAAATTCATGGGGTCACGCCAATATTAGACATGACCACCATGAATTTCTAGTAAAGTATTTAAAAAAAACACAAACACCCAGAAAAAAGTCCTTTAATTGAAATAAACACACAATTCTTTATTGTTCTAAATTAAACCATACTTACCATCACGCCCATTCCAGCTGAAGCCAATGATCTCCTGCAATAAAAGTAAAATAATAAAGCAACATCATCCTTACCTTTCCATGGTTCCCACGACAGCTTCAGCTCTGCTACATCGAGATGACAGGCTGGACCGCAGCAGAACGCTGACATCCAGCCTGTCATCCCGCAGACACTGAGAAGAGCAGGCATGCTTGCGCTCCCCAGTGTCTCTCTGTGACGTCATCCAGATGAGCAGAGTTCATGTCCAATGAACTCAGCTCACCTCATGCACGTCACTGACAGCGTGGGAAAATTCTCACGCTGAAGCGCTGAGTGCAGGAGAATTTTCCCACGCTGTCAGTGACGTACATGAGGTGAGCCTAGTTCATTGTCGGCTCATCTGGATGCCGTCACAGTCAGACACTGAGGAGCGCAAGCATGCCTGCGCTTCTCAGTGTCCGCGGGATGACAGGCTGGATGGCAGCGTTCTGCTGCGCTCCAGCCTGTCATCTCGATGTAGCAGAGCTGAAGCTGTCGTGGGAACCATGGAAAGGTAAGGATGAGGTTGCTTTATTATTTTTCTTTTATTGCAGGAGATCGTTGGCTTCAGCTGGAATGGGCGTGATGGTAAGTATGGTTTAATTTAGAACAATAAAGAATTGTGTCTTTATTTCAATTAAAGGACTTTATTCTGGGTGTTTGTGTTTTTTTTTTAACTTTGACTATGGGGTTAGTAATGGGGGTGTCTTATAGACGCCTCTCCATTACTAACCTGGGCTTGATGTCAGCTGGCATTATAAGCTGACATCAACCCCAACCCTATTACCCCCTGCCACCGCACCAGGGCAGCGTGGAAGAGCGAGGCTAAGTGCCAGAATTGGCGCATCCTATGGATGCGCCATTTCTGGGGCGGCTGACGGCTGGTGTTTCTAGCCTGGGAGGGGGCCAATATTCATGGCTCCCTTCCTGGGCTATTAATATCAGCCCCCAGCTGTCTGCCTAGCCTTTGCTAGCTATTAAATTAGGGGGGACCCCACGTCATTTTTTGGGGGGGGGGTCCTCCATTTTAATAGCTAGTAAAGGCTAGGTATTCAGCTGGGGGCTGATATTAGTAGCCTGGGAAGCTCCGTGGGTATTACCCCCTTCCCAGGCTTCAAACATCTGCCCCAGCTGTCTGCTTAACCTCCGCTAGAGACTAAAATTACGGGGAACCCCACGCCAATTTTTTTTAATAATAAATCCTTTATTTTAATACTAAATGACAAGTACAGTAACCAACACTATCACTGTACTTATTATATATGTGACTGACATGTTTCTATCTATCTAATCTATGTGTGAAGCTCTATTCTGTCTGTTATAAATTGTCGGGTACAGATGCTGAATTGCCGGCCGGCTTTTTTAAAGAGACGGTGCATGAAAACACTATTATATTTTTTGATAAATCCTTTACACTAAATGACAATTACAGTAAGCAACACTGTCACTGTACTTCGTATATATGTGGCTGACATGTTTCTATCTATCTAATCTATGTGTGATTCTCTATTCCTTCTATTCTAAATTGTCGGGTACAGATGAGACGGTGCATGAAAACACTATTATTTTTTTTAATAAATCCTTTGCAGTAAATGACAAGTACAGTAAGCAACACTGTCACAGTACTTCATATATATGTGACTGACAAGTTTCTATCTATCTAATCTATGTGTGAAGCTCTATTCTGTCTGTTATAAATTGTCGGGTACCGCTGCTGAATTGCCGGCCGGCTTTTTTAAAGAGACGGTGCACGAAAACACTATTATATTTTTTAATAAATCCTTTACACTAAATGACAAGTACAGTAAGCAACACTGTCACTGTACTTCATATATATGTGACTGACATGTTTCTATCTATCTAATCTATGTGTGATGCTCTATTCCTTCATGTCTAAATTGTCGGGTACCGGTGTATGCCGCTGCTGAATTGCCGGCCGGCTTTTTTAAAGAAAGCGTCTTCTGAGCAGTTTGTGAGCTTTTGGACACCTTTGAAGGTGTTTTCTATGTGTTCCTATGTGTTTTTGTTTGCCTGCCATTGGTTTTAACGGTGTTCGACGGTGTTCTAAGGTGTTCGAGGAACAGTTCGACGAACAGTTCCTCGAACATCCCGGTGTTCGACGAACCGAACCGAACCCGAACACTACGGGGGTGGCTCAACACTAATCATGACCACATTTTTTGCTTAAATTTTTATTTTTTTTATTTCCCTCCTCTAAAACCTAGGTGCGTCTTATAGTCCGAAAAATACGGTATATATTTGTATATCCAATAAAACTATATTTAGATAAATTTTCATTATAGAAAAAAAGAAAGAGAAAAACTTTCTTCTATTTGCACCTTATATATTTTCGAGTAAGGTGATTTAATTCATACCAAAGGAATATATATATTTCCTCAGCACGTTATTAGGGGATGAGTGCAGTAGAAATGGAGTGGGAGCATTTTTCTGATACGAGATTTTTGGCATGATTTATTTAAAGAGATAATGCCTGATGGAGAGCCGGCCCCCGTACCAGATGGATGGGTTCACCCTCGTCAGCGGAAGAACCTGTCTACAGAGGCCGAGGCCCCGCTTGCTCCGCTCCTGCCCGTACCACAGCCAGTCGCCATCCCCCAGCTCCCGGAGGAAGAGGGCCAGATCGAGTGGGACCAGACCAGGGAGGATCTGATGGGTTTTCGCAGGAGACACGGGCGGCCGCAGCTCGCAAGCGGGAGTTCTGCGAGCGGGAAATCAGGCAGCTTGAGAAGGAGGAGCGGGCGCGGCGCCAGAAGAGGGAGCAGCTGCAGGCCCGGAGCGCCGAGGAGAAGATGCGGACCCGCCGAAACCCCAAAGCTGCACGCGGTCCTAAAATTGCTGGGACCGTGGTAAAGTTCCACCAAGAGAAAGGGTGGGGGTTCATCCGGGACCCTACTACAGACACGGACCTCTTTGTTAATAGGAGGGACATGGAGAGCCACCTGCCTGAGGGTCACTAGGGACGGTATCTGTATCCGGGGGACTTGGTGTCCTACACCCGGCATCGAGGCCTGCGAGGGTGGTATGCCCTCAATGTCCAGAGGGTGGAGGAAGAGCACTACCATGAGCACTGCTATCCAGAGGACCCGGACGGGTTTGAAGAGTATGGCGAGAAGGAGGAGAGTCTACAAGGACATCGCTACTAATGGGCGACAACCTATTGTAAATAGTTACCCGCCTGGGTGAAAAAAAAAATTAAAGGACATGCTGTCTTCCGGAGTATGAGAAGTTTGACACGCTGTTTTCCGGATTACAGAAAAGTTTACCGGTTAAGGGTTGTTGTGAACGTTTGAATGTCTGTCAAAAAAGTTACCTGAAAAGGGTCTGTGAGTATCCGGCTGAGGACTGGGAGCAGCTAACTTTTGTGAACTATCCGGCCGAGGACTGGGAGCGGTCAACTTTGTAAATAATTGCACTTCTTAAAGTGCCCCCTACTGGTTTTATAAGGAACTACAACAACTGACCTCAGAACAAAAACCTGTTAGAGGTGGCCGAAGACAAGGTCCAGCATCTGGATCAGCTACGCCCTGCAGCCACCCCAGGGCCTTCGTTGAGGGTTTACGAACGGTCCCTCATGTTCAAAAGTTTTGCCAAGTTTGCACCTTATTGAAAAATGGACACCTGGTCGCAAGTTGCACCGCGGCCAGTACAAGAGAGTCCACTTGAAAATGTTTTATATGAAAAGTTTTATATACCGAAATGCTTTATATGATGCTTTACATGATGTTTGATAAAAGAGTTCCTGTGATATTAAAAGTGCACTTATAATGTTGAAAAGAGAAAATGTTTCCCATAAAGGGAAGTGATATGCAGTTGACAGTTTTAAAAAACTTTTGCATGTCCTAATTTGCATTGTCTTTGCTCTGTTCCAGCCCGCGGACGTGCTGTGGTTTGCCGGGGGGGAATGTAGCACTCCGAGGGCTCGGTCGCTACAGAGGTATTGCATCTCATCCAGATGTGCGATATCTCACTTCCAGGTAAGGATGGAGTGTGGATCAGGACCCTGACACCTGCATACATTACACCACATTTCCGGAGAGGGCAGGGCGACCGATATGCTCCAAGTAGAGCACGACAGTCCCTGTCCCTGGCTGGAGTGGGGGGAGGGGAACACCAAGGAAGGGGGGACCCTGTAGTGCATAGGAGGGAGAGGGCAGTTCCTGGGTGCACCTAGAGGGAGGTATAAAAGGTGGGCATCGTCTTAGAGACAGAGAGAAGTTCAGTTCAGTCAGAGAGAAGAAGTGACGGAGCGGGGCCTCTGTGGAGCTCTGCTCCGGAGGCGGGCCTAGCCTGTGAGGCCCAGCCAGCACTGAAAGAGCAAGGAGAGAGTAAGAGGAGAAGACAGGGAGCAGAGGCTCAGGCCGAGCTCTGCTCCACAGGCAGGCCTGAGAGAACGGCCGGAGCCTGGAGGAAGGAGAGGGAAGGAAGAGGAGCGGAGGAGGCTCCAGGAACAAGGAACGAAGGGACCCCAGGGGTGTGGACCGGTGAGTCGCCACCGCACGCCCGAATCTACCTGCGTAGAAGGGTCAGGCCAAAGGGGGAGACTGGTCCCCAAAACTAGTGGAGGCGGGGAACTACCCTCAGCTAGAAACCGGAGGCTGTGACATTTCACGTGGCGCAGCCCCTCTCTACACCCGCTAGGAAGGCACCATATAGGGTCAGGGAAACTGGCGCCAAAGTTTACCAGAGAAGGCCCGAGGCAGCCGGACAGAAGCGAGGTCACTGGCGGGGTATGACAGGCCAGAGAAAGGACACATAACGGGGGTCCTGTGAAACGCTCCAAAGTTATCTGGGAGTAGGCCGAGCCCCTCACCTGGTGAACACAGTGCGATGAGGTACGTTATGACCAGCCAGAGACAAGTTCCAGACAAGTTGCATATAGGGACAGGTCAGCAGCAGGCTGAGGAGTCCCTGTAGGCAGAGGAGGAACACGAGGCCAGGAGGGGAACTAGCAGAGTTCGTCCTGACCAGAGACTTACTAAGCCGGACACTGGAGTCCGAGGCTGTGGGGGTTATAAGCCCAGCAGCAGAAAACCACCATGCAGGGGACTTCAAGTCCTCTGGCCCAAGGAAGCCCGGAGGCTCAGCCACACGAGAGGGACCAGTACTGCCCTGGAGGGGTGAGAAGCACGGAAGGCCCGAGTCGCCAGTCATACGGGTGAGAACAACACGGTACACTCAGGGACGTGGGCTACCACTACACTACAGCGGGATAGCCAAGAAAGAGTGAAGTCAGCACGGTAGGCCTACAAACTCCCCCTGACCAGCGGGATTTCCCAGTTGCTCTCAGACTGACCAGGCCTCCATTGTTAACCTGTATTCTGGACGGGTCCCTTATTACCACCAACAGTAAAGACCCTGAATTGCATGACAGACTCCGTGTGGTTACTGCTGCTCCCGCGCACCATCACCACCAACATCCCTATCGACTGCCCTGAGGCTATACTCCTCCCATGGGGAGTTATACTACCCTCAGCTGCACCCACAACACCAGCCTCAGCGGTCTGCCCTGCAGCGGCGGTTCACTCTGACCGCAATCCACGGGTGGCGTAGTCGGACATTTAATATCACAAAACCCTATAAATAGCCTGCCATGGGTTTGACCACCCTGAGCCACGGGACCGGGTCACCGCCATGGTGACTACAACCCCCAGCATCTTCAAAAAGGCCCGGTTCCGGGTATCCCCACACACACACAGCCCAGGGGCGCGTCAAATGTACCAAAATACTGGCATCAAAAATACACCAGGGGGTTACTGGAATGGAGTTGTGTTACATTATGTGACTTTCTAAAAAGTCACTATTGATGAAACAGGCAAAACATCTGTAATTGCTTAACTCTGCCCACAAAGCAGAAAACAAAAGAAAAGCAGGTGAGCACATATAAAATAGCCTTAAAATAAGGCACAAATAGAATAATGAATTGGGTCCAAACAAAAAAAAACGCAAAAACAGACAAAACGAGACAAAAAACAGGAGCAAATGCAATGATGAATCTGGCCTTTGCTTATTCGATAAGCATGGTCATTACATGATGTCATTTAGTAAAATACGTTATGTAATATATGTCAATAATGTAAGTATTTTAGATATTACTTAGCTATTTAGATTTTGTACTATTTGTTACAGCTTACATGCTTAGTTGTATCTTCAAGCATATAATTAGCTGCCCAGTATTTAATTATGCGATTTATGTTAATGGCTTTGTGTAGATTGATGCAGTGTGATTTAATGGTACATTCTACTGATGAAAAAATTACATTTTAAATAAATTGAATACTACTTGGGGGATTTAAACTTCTAGACCGAGTACCTCTGAATTTAGTATTTATAGGTTATAAATAATACTAGCAGACTCTCAGTGCTCTCACCTAACAGGTAACCCCAATCATCTTACCTGTATTGTGCATGCACTCCCCCTACCAATTTGGATCCATAGTTGCATTTTTTAATTACATTTAATTCCATAGCATCCTTTAAGCCTTTAGATACAAAAACAGTGGTCCATCACCCAGCATTGGACAGCACCAATCAAGAGCCTAGTTACCAGCACGTGCTACCCTGGGACTTACACAGCACCTCCTACAGGTAAATACGTATTTTCTTAGCTGTGCCCCCCAGACCCCATGCATGTATACACCACTATACTATTCGCCAACAGCAGCAAGTAGCCTCAGGCACTGCGATTCACAATAGCCGTCCATCACCCGGAACCGGACAACAAGCAAGACCGTAGATACCATCAAGTGCAGCCCTGTCACTCACACAGAGTCCTCCTCCTTCACGGGTAAATACTGCATTTCTTCTTATGTGCCATTTAGACCCTCTCTACTGTATTATAGGTATAACTAACAATACTCTATATCCACTAGCGGTAATTTCTCCAGCTGCCTTAACCAGGAACGATCATCACCCCAAGCACAAGCCATCCACACTTGGAAATCTAATCTGACCGACAACAGGTAAATCACCTCTTCCACTAGGGAGATCAGCTACTCCAATCATACGGGGAGCTATCTAGTCATTAACCCCTCCTTTCCCCCTCCCCCCCCTTTTTTTACACCTAGGAACCATCCAGACTACAACCCCTCTAAAACCGGCCTAGAAACCCATGAGGCCACTAGCACCAGGAATCCACACAGAGCATCTACACCAAAAGACCCACCATCAATCCCTATTTATTATTTTAACATTTTAATTTTCCATGTGATTTAACGTAATTTTTATGTGAGATCTACTATCCTAAATAAAAACATTTTTTATCATCCTCTCCTACTGTTCATATCTTGTCCCTAAAAAAACCCTCCCCCCTTCATTTTAAAAATTGGACTCTTCCAATATTGTCAACCTGTGGTTGGTTGTCTATCCCTCGCAGTAGATAATATCCAGGCCCACCTACCAGCGCCTACACACAATTTTATTTGTCTATAAATAATATGTCATTCACATGAATGAATCCTTAAAGGGAAATCCACCCAAAAGTGATCATCTCTTTTATGTGTACCACTACTGTAGTCTTTGAGTATGTTGGTGACTTTTTTAATTTTAATTTTCTAACTGTTTAGTGCAATAAACCATTTCAGCACCACTGAGAGATTTCTTTTATCAGTGGAATGCTCTAAACACATTGCTGTTCTAACGAACGATGAGATTTCCAGTAACTGAAATATCAGAGCAGAGGCAAAGGGGATTAATCATTACCTTGAGCCATTTTATTCATATAATCAGTCTGCACTAATGTGGTCATCCCATCTGTGTCCTATGAGAAGATCATTTTTGCTGTCTTTCTCATGTACATACCACCTGCTTCCACTAAGTGGATGGATTCATCATGAACTACAATGTTGAGCAGAGTTACCATCTTTTAATAAAAAAGGGAAAAGCTATATGTTTGGCCACCCAGTTGTTGGGTTGTGATCTGCAGCCGGTCAAGGGTTCTGCTTTTATGTTGTGATATTTGTTGTTTGAGAAAGTCCTAAACCAAATTCAAAGATACACAGCAATATATAACGTTTGGAAGAGTATTATGATACTATGATGATTATCAAATACCTTCATATTTATCATCCAATCCACTTTTAGTGGAATCAAAATACTCTACTGGCTTTAAGCTTTTTGTTGAGTCTGCCTCACCTGTGGAGGTCTTGTGGTAACTGCCTGTGGTCTTTGTCCACCGCTTCTTTTGACATTTTTTTTTCTCTTTCTCCGCTACTGACATCTAGAAGCTAAAATGTCATCCACAAGGGAATCATTTTTTACTTTATCTACAGGATGGAAAAAAAGGAAAAACTGTGGCTTTTACTGTTGCTTCTCACTGTTAGTAGCAATGAATGCCTGAGGATAATACATTTTACCTTTACTTGTTCCTCTGTTTACTGTATCTGCTTCGGCAAGCTAATAGATCCCACTACCCACAGTATCTATGCTCCTAAATACAAGTGTTTGTTTGCAAGAATATTGCTGTGTCCGATAGTAGTCTAGTCTGTGCATCTGTTGCATGACATATTAGTCCATCTGTTTTAGAATCGATCAAGGTTGTACAATAATTATGGTAATTTATTAACAGTTACAGTACACATTATATGATATTATTAAATAATTATCGGCAGCCCACTAAACACAACACATCTGTTTGGAAATGTTTTGTATAAATTCTCTGCACAAAATGCTGTAAACCATGTAAAAGTCTGGAAACTTGCCTGTTCTTCCAGTGGTCTCTCTACACTTAATGCTCTATTATGCAGCGCCTTGTCTAGAAGGGATAAAGAGGCATAAATATTACAATTAACTCATCCCCGAGTTCATATATGTAAATTAAATATGCATCAATTCAGGAATAATTACTAAACATAAACTATAGAAGAATAATCCTAAATACACAACTACACGTTTCTAAGACTGCTTTCTACAAAAAAGGTGCTTTATTCCTTTAAGAGTTGATTTGTGAAGATGGATTTAGTTAAATTACTTTAATCGTTGGATTACAGTGAACATGTCAGCTGCATTCTCCCCATATACATTCTGTCTTCTTTCTAGAGGGCAATACACATTTCTAGCACACAGGATCTGGTTTATAATTGCTATAATAATTGCTTATAATAACTGCTTATAATCTGGCCCATAAACACTATCTAAGCGATGCTAAATTATAGCATTAATTGCATATTTAAGAGTAAGTTTACCTTGGCTACTTTCTGGTTTAGGAAGTCCATGAACAAAACATATCACTCCAATAAGGGCGCAGAAGGAAATGACATGCTTAAGAGCCATTTCACACCAATACAAATAGCCTTGTCCAATCCTGCTGTATACTTGGATTCGGTCGCTGACTTATTCTTGTGCCAATAACTAGTGCATTGGTTTATAATTGAGGATATTAGAGAGGGGCAAGAGGAGAAGGACATTTTCTTCAAGGAAGAAGTGAAGCTGGAGCTGTCCTAGGCAGAAGTGCTGAAACTGTTGTAGCCAGAGGCACCAAAGCTGTCCACTAGTGTCATGCTGAATCTGGATGGCACTGCCCTCCGTGCTGCTGCACCAAAATTTGACTATAATGTCCAGCTGACCACTTACGTAGTGGTGAATCTAGACTGTGCTGCCCAGATCAGAGCTGCCCATCGGTGTGGTGCTGAATCCAGGACTGTACTGCCCAGAGGAGAGCTGGCCACCACTATGGTGCTGAATCTAGGACTGTACTGCCCAGAGAAGAGCTGCCCATCGATGTGGTGCTGAATCTAGGAATGTAGTGCCCAGAGGAGAGCTGCCCACCGGTTTGGTGCTGAATCTAGGACTGTAGTGCCCAGAGAAGAGCTGCCCACCACTTTGGAGCTGAACCAGTACTAAACGAGGGAAAGGACACAGGAGATTGCCCCAAATGCTGAGCAGAGATGCTAGATGTGCTGTAGCTGTCTTCTATTGTTCATCAGCAGATCGCATCAGTCTATGAATGGGATGTGCTCTGCTATATCCCTGCAGCTTGTAGATCAGGAATCAGAGCTCCAGTGTGCATCACCTGAATGACAGCAGTCTGGCATCACCAATGCTGCTTATGCGGCACATTGCGTCCTTTACTACTGCTTGCGATGTAAAACCCCTTCTAATTGGAGCGAGGGGATCTGTGATTGCTTATTGAAGACACACCCTCATACATGGTGGACTTGTGTGTTCCCTTTAAAAATATGAGTGGTTCTCGCATGTTGTGGCTGATGCCTGATAACATAAGTGCTATCCTCTCAATCTGCATGACTGCAGCTGTCATCTCATGGGCGGCTGATGTATTCCGTCACTATAGTACAGGTGAGATCACTGCCATCTGTAGGAACAAAACACCATCTCATCCGTGTCATGTACAGATTGTGGTAAATCGACTCTCTCGGCTTCTTAAAGAGGCAGACACAGGAAGCGTTTCTATTTAAAGTGCGGCTGATTTATTGCAATCTTCATAAACCACGTCACCAGAAAACATAAATACAGCTTTTGTCCGGCAGAAGGGTAAACATAAAATAACAACTCCATACAATAGTGCTGGTTAGCCCACCTGGCTTAAGGCCCCGTCACACATAACGAGATCGCTAGCGAGATCGTTGATACGTCACGGTTTTTGTGACGCAATAGCGATCTTGCTAGCGATCTCGTTATGTCTGTCAGGTAGCAACGATCAGGCCCCTGCTGTGAGATCGCTGATCGTTACAAAGCTTCCTGGACCATTCCTGGGTCATTGCGCTCCCGCTGGGCAGTGTGCATCGCTGTATTTGACACCTTATCAACGACCTCGTTAGCGATTCAGAACTGAGACACGTAAGCGTGCATAAATTGGACTTTTACGCGCCCCTCGTCCCCGATTGGTGGTCGCTACAGCGTTCTCATTTTCCGCCGTGCATAAAGAAGGCAACAGAATAGCGATTCCATCCTTTGTTTCTGACCTCGTGCTGGATTGCAGATCCTAGCAGAATTCTCCGGGCTGTTGATATCCGTTCATTCGACTGAGTCCTGAGTTTGCGGATCGTTGTAGCGTTCTCCGGCTGTGACTGGCCGTACATCTGGTCTTGTTCCTGACTGCGTCCTTGTTTTTTCGGATCCCACCAGCGGTCTCCGGCTGGGCGCGGAAAAGTAATTTTATGCACGCCTTTGTGACTCAGTACAGTCCCTATCAAGGTGTGGATCGTTGAAATAGCTGCTGTGTGAAAGTGTCCCAAAGACCGCCGAGACCGTTAGTTAAATCGCTGGGGTGGCCGAAATTGTTGGGAAGTTCTGCATGTTTGACAGCTCCCCAGCGATCACGAAACGACTCTCCAGTGATCCGAAAACCGTGACGTAATAACGATCTCGCTAGAGATCTCGTTATGTGTGACAGGGCCTTTAGAGTCCAGCTTTCATGTCCTTTAACAAAGGGATTCAAACCAGGAGACCTGCAATCTCCATACATCCAACAAACAGCTCAGAGCTTTCACCTCCAGGCCCTCCCCACACTAAATGCTCTGAAAGGCTGTGAATTTTATCCTCAGAGTTCCTCCCTTTCTATAGGTGTTCAATCATCCCAGCAAAGATGGCTGTTTAGCTCACTTGTGTGCTGGAACCTTTTTCCTATGTACAATTACTGCAGCTATCAATCTCAGTGCTACATATCTCCCCTCTAGTACTTTGCCAGTGCCTTTGTCACAAGATGCATGTCACTATGCAAGTCGTCCCCATATTCCTAAACATCAGCAATAAAGTAGGAAGGAGTGAGTCACTGAATGCAAAATGTGACAAAATAAAACCAACCTTGTAAGGCGGCATGTGTAATGGTCATAGCAACCTCCAGTTACTGTCACATAAAATCCCTGGTGCCAGTGATAAAGGAGGGGAGAACTCTGTAATACCATATATGTGCAGGTTTAGTCCACCAGCGTCTGGAAGGCATGTTGAGCTCAGCTATGTTGCTCATGAGAGCGCTGGGTCCTAATGTCCACCATTACCACTCCGTTCTTAGTCTAATTTTACATATCACTTGATCAATGTATTTCTTCCAACATTAGATATTAATAATAAAGTGTTTAATTGAAAATATAATGAATAAGGTTAAAGCTTTAAAAGAAGAGACGTGTATGATAAACTATACAGTGGGTACGGAAAGTATTCAGACCCCTTTAAATGTTTAACTCTTTGTTTCATTGCAGCCATTTGGTAAGTTCTAAAAAGTTCATTTTTTTCTCATTAAAGTACACTCTGCACCCCATCTTGACTGAAAAAAAACAGAAATGTAGAAATTTTTGCAAATTTAGTAAAAAAGAAAAACTGAAATATCACATGGTCATAAGTATTCAGACCCTTTCTCAGTATTGAGTAGAAGCACCCTTTTGAGCTAGCACTGCCATGAGTCTTCTTGGGAATGATGGAACAAATTTTTCACACCTGGATTTGGGGATCCTCAGCCATTCTTCCTTGCAGATCATCTCCAGTTCCGTCAAGTTGGATGGTGAACGTTGATGAACAGCCATTTTCAGGTCTCTCCAGAGATGACCAATTGGGTTTAGGTCAGGGCTCTGGCTGGGCCAGTCAAGAATGGTCACAGAGTTGTTCTGAAGCCACTCCTTTGTTGTTTTAGCTGTGTTCTTAAGGTCATTGTCTTGCTGGAAGGTGAACCTTCGGCCAAATCTGAGGTTCAGAGCACTCTGGAAGAAGTTTTCATCCAGGATATCTCTGTACTTGGCCGCATTCATGTTTCCTTCAATTGCAACCAGTCGTCCTGTCCCTGCAGCTGAAAAACACCCCCATAGCATCATGCTGCCACCACCACGTTTTACTGTTGGGATTGTATTGGGCAGGTGATGAGCAGTGCCTGTTTTTTTCCACACATACCGCTTAGAATTATCACTAAAAAGTTCTATCTTTGTCTCATCAGACCAGAGAATCTTATTTCTCATAGCCTGAGAGTCCTTCATGTGTTTTTGAGCAAACTCTATGCGGGCTTTCATATGTCTTGCACTGAGGAAAGGCTTCCGTCGGGCCACTCTGCCATAAAAGCCCGACTGGTGGATGGCTGCTTGACTTTGTGGAACTTTCTCCTATCTCTCTACTGCATCTCTGGAGCTCAGCCACAGTGATCTTGGGGTTCTTCTTTATGACGCGCCCCCTGGGCCATGTTGTTAGGGATACCCGGAGCCGGATCAGATGGGGGTTGTAGTCTCCGAGTGGCTGTGACCCGGTCCGTGCCCAGGGTGTCAAGCTCAGAGTGTGGCAGTCCTACAGATGTTATTAGTTCTTTGTGTCGACTACGCCACCCGTTGATTTGCGGTCACTACGGCCGCCGCTGCAGCAGGGTCCGCTGAGGCTGGTGGTGTGTGTGCAGCTTTGGGTAGTATAACCCCCAACGGGAGGGGTATAGCCTCAGGGGGTCAGCCGTGGAGGATGGTGGTTGTGAAGGTGCAGCAAAGAGACTCAGAGGCATAAAATGCAGTTCCAGGGTTTTACTTACTGGTGTTGCTCGGGTCACTGTGTACAGCAGTGACCACCCGAGCCGTGCTGCGTCCACCAGGTCCTGGACTCGGTCAACTCCCAGGCAACTCCGGAGTGTGGTCCTGAGCTCCTTTCTGACTCTCCCTTCTTCTGGCCGTTCCCACCAGGGATCCACCTAAGTCCGGCTCCCTCGGGCCTCTTGTTGGTCAAGCCTCCTCTGGGCTCCCTGACCCTATTCTTGGTCTGCCTTCCGGGTGGATTTAGTGGGTGGTCGTGGCAGATCCTGCCCACGACCTCCGGTCTCTGGCTGAGGATTAGTGCTGTAGCCTCCACCAGCTTGGGATCCGGTACCCTGTTGCCGACCCTTCACCCTATTAGCTCTCTTATGGGCTCTTGGGGTCCCCTCTTCCTGCGCCTCTGGGTCCCTCTTCCTTCTCCTCTGCTCTGCTTCTCAGGCTCTCAGACAGACTGTCTGACTGTCTGACTGGCTGACTGACAACTGACTGACCCTGATCTAAGATGGTGCCCACCTTATATACTCCCTCTATGTGTGAGCTCAGGTGACCAGCACCCAATGAGCTCCTAGCTTTACCCAGGCTGCTCCCCCTATCTGCCCCTACACTACTGGGATGTTCCACCCCCCTCCCACTCCAGCCAGGAACAGACACTGTCGTACCTGCACATTTCTCTAGTGGGAGTACCATCGGTCTGCTCCCCGGAAATGGGATGTGTGTAGTGCATGCAGCTAACTGAGCTCAGTTCCACACTCCATCCTTACCCGGGAGTGGAATATCACACCTCTGGCTGAGGTGCAATACCCCTGTAGCAGCCGAATCCTCAGGGTGCTACATTCCCCCCTGGTAAATCACAGCACGTCCTCGGGCTGTAAGATATAAACATTCAAAACATACAATTTTTTTTTCATAAACATAAACATAGAAAACATCATATATATATCATCAGCAATAAACTTTTCATATAAATAACATTCTTGTTTCTGGTTCCTCCGGTCACGGTGCAACTTGTGACCGGGAAAAGTGCGACAGTCTCTCTTGGAATAAAACAGTTCCCTATAAAACCGGTAGGGGGCGCTTTAGGAAGCGCAACTATATACAAGGGAAATATGGCCGCTCTCAGTCCTCGGTCAGTGGGAATAGGGACACACGGGTTTCAGTTCAATTGGCTGGTCCCAACGGGGACTATATTTTAACTAGAACAGTTCTTATACCCTGACGGGTAACTATGTACAGTCTCTCTCTACCGTACTTCAATGACGGCGTCCTCCTGCTTTTTCTTGTTGGTAGGTTTCAGACCCGTCCGGGTCCTCTTGCTCCTCCTCACACCGCAGCTCCTCCTCCGTCAGGCGATGCACATGGAGGGCGTAGGGTCCTTTGGCACACTTGTGCCGGGTGAAGGTGACCTCGTCCCCTACGTACAGGTCACGACCTCTGTGTCCCTCCGGCAGATGGCTTTCTACGTCTCTGCGAGTTACAAAGACGTCGCCGGGGGTCTGATGGTCTCTGATAAAGCCCCATCCGTGCTGCATATTGAATTTTATCACAGTCCCGGTGGCACGGGGACCATGAGCTGCACGGGGTTTCCTCCTGGTCCGGCTCTTCTGCTCCGCGCTCCTTATCTGCATTTGCTGTTCCCGGACCCGCCTCTCTCTCCGCTCCCTCTCGAAGACCTCGAGCTGCTGGCGGCAGCACTCTGCACGCTCCGCTGCGGCCGCCCGAGTCTCCTGAGTGAACCCCATGAGGTCTTCCCCGGTGGGGTCCCACTCAAACTGTGCCTCCTCTAGCGGGAGCGAGGTCCTCCTTGCGGGCTTCGGAACCGGAATCAGGGGTTCATCTAGGGGTCTCTCTTTCCGGAGTCGGGGATGGTGAAACTCCGGTGGCCATATGAAGGGCTGCCCATCCGGGCACGTATGCTGGGCGAACAGGTCCTCACCCAGGTGCGGTACTTTAGGTGTTATGGGCGCTGTGGTGGTAGTGGCGCCCGGGTTGACCAGGCCTTGCGACCAGGCTTGGGGCACCCTAAAGGCAAAGGGCACCGTAAGAACGGCGGCGCCCTGGGTTACTCGGCCCTGCGACCAGGCCGGTGGCTCCGCGGAGGTAGGGGGCGCTGTTGGAATTGCGGCGCCCGGAGGTACTAGACCTTGCGACCAGGCCGATGGTATTTCCTGTTTGGTCGCGCTCGAAGTCGAGGCGTGTGACATCACAGGGGTCATGGCCGCGGTTTCCGGTTGAGGCCTAGTCGGCGGCGGTGACGATGCAGCGACGGGCACGGCAGGGGGAACTTCGGGCTCTGCGACGGGGAGCTGGGGCAGGCACGCGGTTTCCCGGCTCGGGGTAGAGACGTCCCCTTTACCTGCCTCCGTCCGTTCGGCTCCCTTCTCGGCGCCGTCTCCGGCCTTGAGTCCTCCTGCACCATCCTCAGAGGCGGTCTGTCTCCTCGTCTCGGGTGGCGTGCTCCGCTGACGGGTTCCGGTCTGCTGGGCCATCTCTCGGCTCCACTCCGCCAACGTCTCTCGCTGCACCCGGGCCATCCTCCGTGCGAGGCCCTCCAGCGCGGTCTGTGCACACTCCCGGTCTCGGGGGAGCTGTGTTAGGATCTCCAGCAGGCCTTCTGGAGTGGCGACCTGCAACAGGCTCCTGACCACTGGGTCGGTGCTGCCTGACTCTCCCTCCATCTCCGGGTAGGCTTTCTCTGGACTCCTCTCCAGACTTCTTGTCTCCGGGTGCGCTCTCTCCAGACTGCTCCAGGCGACACCCATCTTTGTTCTCTTGTTCTGTCTCCGCCCACATTGAGGGTGGTCCCGGGGCAACTTAGTGATTGTCAGTTCCAGGGGCAGTTCTCTTACGCTGATGGACACTTCCAGCATCACAGTCTCTGTTGGTGGGCGCGGTTTCCGCTTTTGGCGCCATTCTTCGACCTGGCCCACGATGGGAGGTGGCCTCTTGCCACCCTCTGGCACGCCCATAATGGCGTACGCTCTTCCAAGGCGGGAAATCTTTGGAAAACGCGGGAATCGTCTCCCAGTGGCGGGAAACTCCATGGATGGCGGGAAAAAGCTGCATATGGCGGACAACCGGCGGGAAACGACCTGTGATGGGGTCCGTTGGCGGGGACCCTCCGGAACCGGCGGGAGACTTCTTTTTAAGGTAACGGTGAACTTCTCTTCAGGCACGCAGTACCCGGTTGTTGCGGGCACGTGATCCTGCCGACTACGCCAAAGTTGACGCGCCCCCTGGGCCATGTTGTTAGGGATACCCGGAGCCGGATCAGATGGGGGTTGTAGTCTCCGAGTGGCTGTGACCCGGTCCGTGCCCAGGGTGTCAAGCTCAGAGTGTGGCAGTCCTACAGATGTTATTAGTTCTTTGTGTCGACTACGCCACCCGTTGATTTGCGGTCACTACGGCCGCCGCTGCAGCAGGGTCCGCTGAGGCTGGTGGTGTGTGTGCAGCTTTGGGTAGTATAACCCCCAACGGGAGGGGTATAGCCTCAGGGGGTCAGCCGTGGAGGATGGTGGTTGTGAAGGTGCAGCAAAGAGACTCAGAGGCATAAAATGCAGTTCCAGGGTTTTACTTACTGGTGTTGCTCGGGTCACTGTGTACAGCAGTGACCACCCGAGCCGTGCTGCGTCCACCAGGTCCTGGACTCGGTCAACTCCCAGGCAACTCCGGAGTGTGGTCCTGAGCTCCTTTCTGACTCTCCCTTCTTCTGGCCGTTCCCACCAGGGATCCACCTAAGTCCGGCTCCCTCGGGCCTCTTGTTGGTCAAGCCTCCTCTGGGCTCCCTGACCCTATTGTTGGTCTGCCTTCCGGGTGGATTTAGTGGGTGGTCGTGGCAGATCCTGCCCACGACCTCCGGTCTCTGGCTGAGGATTAGTGCTGTAGCCTCCACCAGCTTGGGATCCGGTACCCTGTTGCCGACCCTTCACCCTATTAGCTCTCTTATGGGCTCTTGGGGTCCCCTCTTCCTGCGCCTCTGGGTCCCTCTTCCTTCTCCTCTGCTCTGCTTCTCAGGCTCTCAGACAGACTGTCTGACTGGCTGACTGACAACTGACTGACCCTGATCTAAGATGGTGCCCACCTTATATACTCCCTCTATGTGTGAGCTCAGGTGACCAGCACCCAATGAGCTCCTAGCTTTACCCAGGCTGCTCCCCCTATCTGCCCCTACACTACTGGGATGTTCCACCCCCCTCCCACTCCAGCCAGGAACAGACACTGTCGTACCTGCACATTTCTCTAGTGGGAGTACCATCGGTCTGCTCCCCGGAAATGGGATGTGTGTAGTGCATGCAGCTAACTGAGCTCAGTTCCACACTCCATCCTTACCCGCGAGTGGAATATCACACCTCTGGCTGAGGTGCAATACCCCTGTAGCAGCCGAATCCTCAGGCTGCTACATTTACCTCTCTGACCAAGGCTCTTCTCCCACAATTGCTCAGTTTGGCTGGATGGCAGGTCTAGGAAGACTTCTGGTGGTCCCAAACTTCTTCCATTTAAGGATTATGCAGGCCACTGTGCTCTTAGGAATCTTGAGTAATGTAGAAATTCTTTTGTAACCTTGGCCAGATCTGTGCCTTGCCACAATTCTGTCTCTGAGCTCCTTGAGCAGTTCCTTTGAGCTCATGATTCTCATTTGGTCTGACATGCACTGTGAGCTGTGAGGTCTTATATAGACAGGTGTGTGCCTTTCCAAATCAAGTCCTATCAGTTTAATTAAACATAGCTGGACTCCAATGAAGGAGTAGAAACATCTCAAGGAGGATCACAAGGAAATAGACAGCATGTGACTTAAATATGAGTGTCTGAGCAAAGGGTCTGAATACTTATGACCATGTGATATTTCAGTTTTTCTTTTTTAATAAATTTAAAAAATTTCTACATTTCTGTTTTTGTTAGTCAAGATGGGGTGCAGAGTGTACTTTTTTTTAAATCAAATATTTTTTATTGTTAAAACTTTTTTTTGTAACACAACAGTAAAACAAATAAAACAACCCAACCAAAGAAGGGACCCAGTCCCTATTCTATCCCTCCCCCCACAACACATCGCCCTTTCAAACAAAATATTCTGAGTTAAATGTTCCACAGTTCTATCCACAGCAAATTAACAATCTTACAGTATGAATAGTCACAATTGTATTAAGGGGTATCTAACTCTTGCTTTGGAGCAGTTATATACATGTCTAAAGCAGCCCAATGTAGGATTTTGCACCTGTCAAGTAATCTATACATCAATCATAGCAGAAAAGATATACCACAGTAACGCCCGCATTATAGTGTCAATCTCAAAATGCTAGTATGCAGACATATGAGTGGAACTAACTAGGGCATCGCAATAGAACATAAAAAAGTTCGAAAAAAACTAAGCGACAACAGAACCCTGGATAAACATAGAAAAAAATCTTTTTATTAAATACACATATAATAAAGTTACATAATACCATAGAGCTTAAAGCCACATGTGTGAATAAAAGAAAGGAAAAAGACACCAAGAGTCCCCTCAATAACCCCATATAGTTAATAATTAAAGATGTATAGTACTAACATCAAAAATTCATATATCAAAAAGTATCATCATCAAAAGAGGGGGCAATTCCCAAGTACCTGATTAATAATGACAAGTACTGATGATATGTCCAAGGGGAAACCAGTGAGAGGGGGAGGACGGGGGGGAAATCGGTGTCACCCCTACGCGCGTTTCGGCAGGCCTTCGTCAGGGGGCTTAGGGGAAACATCACTGAGGCCTCTTAAATGTGGACGCCGCGGCTCGCCCCGCCTACTATGACGCGAGAAGCGTCATTAAGGTCCTTAGGCATACACATACGTCCCAGCAGCTGTGCACCATCTGACAATCATTAGACTGGCTATTTAAGAGGCCTCAGTGTTGTTTCCCCTAAGCCCCCTGACGAAGGCCTGCCGAAACGCGCGTAGGGGTGACACCGATTTCCCCCCCGTCCTCCCCCTCTCACTGGTTTCCCCTTGGACATATCATCGGTACTTGTCATTATTAATCAGGTACTTGGGAATTGCCCCCTCTTTTGATGATGATACTTTTTGATATATGAATTTTTGATGTTAGTACTATACATCTTTAATTATTAACTATATGGGGTTATTGAGGGGACTCTTTGTGTCTTTTTCCTTTCTTTTATTCACACATGTGGCACTTTGTGCCTTTAAGCTCTATGGTATTATGTAACTTTATTATATGTGTATTTAATAAAAAGATTTTTTTCTATGTTTATCCAGGGTTCTGTTGTCGCTTAGTTTTTTTCTAACTTTTTTATCAATCATAGCAGACCAAGTCGAAATCTATGCAGTTCTCTGGATGCTAGGCCGGAGCCGTCAATCCATGGAGCCCATATTTTTTCAAATTTAGAGATGGCCTTCCTTTTCAGATATATACTTTTTTCCAGATTTAATAACCAATTAATCTTATTTCTAAATTCTGTCACCGTGGGCACCTGCTCTGATAACCAATGTTGGGCTATTAGTTTCCTGGCCATGTATAACATGCGTGCCCCCGCTATTTTGCCATGTTCGTCAGTGCTCAGATCTTCTATATATCCCAGTATACATACTAATGGTGAGAGATCTGAATCGACTGAGTATGTTCTATCAATGATCGCTATTACATCCCTCCAGAAGTTTTCCAGAGCAGGGCAGGTCCACATCATATGAAGCATGTTAGCCGGGGATATTTTACATCTAGCACATAGGGAGTCTGGTCGAATCCCTATATCATGGAGAAATTGGGGTGTTCTATATGACTGGTGCAGCACCTGTGAGAGAATTTATGGGACTCACTCAGAGATAACTGGGGAACTCTTTCCAGTATTTCAGACCACAGCCCCTCTTCAATAGGGCCTATCAAGCCCTCCCATTTTTCTTTTGATCTTATGGGGTGTTTTGCTAATACCAGGTCCAGCAGACCCCTATAAAGCAATGAGATTAGCCCCCCAGAATTATGTGAGCTAGCCATTCTCTGTATTATAGCATTTTGAGGAACGCCATTATTTAGGACAAGAACCTCTGCCTGATATGCATGTCGTAACTGAAGGTACTTATAAAATTCGGTGTTGGGCAGTCCATATTCATTTTGTATCTGTGAAAACTCCTTGAGTGAATCTCCCGCTAAAACATGAGTGAATCTTTCTAGTCCTTTTAGACACCAATTTTTAAACCCTTCAAATTTATATAGGTTAGGGAGCCATGGCGTTTCCCACAGTGATGTAAATTGTGAGATCCCTTGTATCCCTTGTAATTTCCTCACTGCCCACCAAAGTTTGTGTATTAACAGGGTAGTTGGGGTTCTACAAGAGGGTGTCTTAAATTTGTGAGCCTCCAATTCTTCATAGAGTCTGAGTGATTTAAAATGTGATTGGAGTAGAAGACGTTGAGCCCCCCCTCCCCCTCCAGGGTCGTCCCACCCACGAATATGCTGGAGCTGAGCTGCCATATAATAAAGCCACGGATTTGGGACAGCAAGGCCACCCATTGTTTTATCTCTTTGCAAAGTTTCCAGTTTAATTCTTGGAGCTTGTTTTCCCCAGATTAAATCCCTGAACATGCTGTTTACTTTAAGGAAATATCTCTGGGGAAGGCATATTGGAGAATTATGCAATACATATAGCAATTGTGGCATCCAGATCATCTTGACCAAGTTAGTGCGGCCCACCACTGACAGTGGCAATTTAGACCACGTGTCCAGTTTACACTTGAATCTGGCCAGTATTGGGTTGAGGTTTAGTTTCTCATAGTCAGTTACTTTAGATGTTACATTAATACCCAAATATTTAAATTCATTGACCACTTGTAAGCCCGAGTCAGTATAGTGAGGTGCATTAATGTTCCCATTATCTATTGGAAGCAGTACTTCTCGATTGTCTCCATAGCTACAGATAATGTTTTGGAGGCTTCCGCTAAAAATAGTAGTGCATCGTCAGAATAAAGCGCAATTTTCTCCTCTATATTCCCTCTGCGAAATCCCATTATGCCAGGGTGCATCCTGATAGCCGCAGAGTGTACTTTAATGAGAAAAAAATGAACTTTTTAGAATTTACCAAATGGCTGCAATGAAACAAAGAGTGAAAAATTTAAAGAGGTCTGAATACTTTCCGTACCCACCGTATATCTGTTGTGAATAAAAGTACTAGTAAATTCACTCTGTATCTCAAGTGTCATATCTACAGTGTCAAAGGTTTTCTATCTGGATCTTATTGCTATTCCTTCTGTGCACTACATCTTCTAATTAGGAGTGCGAAACTTCTAACGCTTTACAGTATGATAAACTGATTGTATATACGAGTACTTATATATATCTCTTTGGACAAAAACTATTGTGATACACCTTTAAATCATTGAATTCAGAGTTTTCAGTCAGTTTCATCGCTGCAGGCGGATGACATCCAGCCAGTAGTTATGTAGTTAGAGTTTACATATAAACGTATGTGAATGGATTATTCTAAAGAGTTCACTGAATTCAAGTCTGGTCCTGTAATAGGATTAACATTGTTGTAACATTGTAACAACTCAGTTTGCAAAAGTTCTTCGCTCCTAAATATTCCACAAGCAATCATCTGTGTATGATATTATTAAAAAGTGGAAGCAGTTAGGAACCGCAGCAACTCAGCCACGAAGAGGAGACCACGTAAAGTTACAGAGCGGTGTCACCAAGTGCTGGCACATGGTGGATCGATAAAAATCACCAACGCTCTGCTGAGTACATAACTCCAGAGTCTAAAACTCCTTTGTCATTAACATCAGCACAAATTTTTTGCCCCAGTAGCTTCATGGCATGGGTTACCCCTGGCAAAAATTATGGAATCATCGGGCTCAGAGGATGTTCATTCAGTTGTTTAATGTTGTTGAAAAAAAGCAAATCACAGACATGGCACAAAACTAAAGTCATTTCAAATGGCAACTTTAGGGCTTTAAGAAACACAAAGAAATCAAGATAAAAAATGTGGTACTCAGTAAGGGTCATTTTTTTCAGACCAAGCAGAGGGAAAAAATTAACTAAAAAATAACTAAATAACCCCAAGTGTAATAACCAGGTCTTGGTATTGCAGAACCCCAGTCCTCTAATAACCTTGGTTGCTCTTCTCTGCACCCGCTCTAGTTCAGCTATGTCTTTCTTATACACCGGAGACCAGAACTGTACACAGTATTCTAAATGTGGTCGCACTAGTGTCTTGTATAGCGGTAAAATTATGTTCTCCTCATGAGCATCTATGCCTCTTTTAATGCATTCCATTATTTTATTTGCCTTTGCAGCAGCTGCCTGACTCTGGCCACCAAACGTGAGCTTGTCGTCCACCAATACACCCAGGTCTTTTTCAGCGACAGTTTTGCCCAGTGTTTTACAATTAAGCATATAATTATACATTTTATTTCCTCTGCCCAAGAGCATTACCTTACATTTATCCCTATTAAAGCTCATTTGCCATTTATCAGCCCAAGCTTCTAGTTTACATAGATCCTCCTGTAATATAAAATTGTCCTCCTCTGTATTGATTACCCTGCAGAATTTAGTGTTATCTGCAAATATTGAAATACTACTCTGTATGTCCCCTACAAGGTGATTAATAAATATGTGAAAAACAAGCGGGCCCAATACGCACCCCTGTGATACTCCACTGTTAACTGTGACCCAGTCTGAGTGTGTTCCATTAATAACCACCCTTTGTTTCCTATCACTGAGCCAGTTCTTAACCCACATAGATATATTTTCCCCTATCCCCATTGTTCTAATTTTATGTATCAACATTTTGTGTGGAACCATATACACAGCATCCACTGCATTTCCTTGGTCCAGTCCGGAACTTACCTCTTCATAAAAGTTGATCAGATTAGTTTGACAGGAAGGGTCCCTCGTAAACCGATGTTGATATTGGGTCATGAGGTTATTCTTCTTCAGATACTCTAGTATAGCATCTCTTAGAAAACCCTCCAGGATTTTACCCACAGTTGAGGTTAAGCTTACTATCCTATAATTTCAAAGTTTGGTTTTTGTCCCCTTTTTGAATATTGGCACCACATTTGCTATACGCCAGTCCTAAGGTACAGACCCTGTTATTTAAGAAACTTTAAAGATTAAAAATAATGGTCTATGACTTTATTAATTCCTGCAGTACTCGCGGGTGTATCCCATCCAGGCCCGGGGATTTGTCAACTTTAGTGATTTTTAGATGCCGCTGTACTTCCTGCTGGGTTAAGCAAGTGAAATTTAATGGAGAATTTTTGTTATCACTGATCATGTTTTCTGTCATGCGATTTTCTTGTGTAAAAACTGTTGAAAAAAAATAATTTAGTATATTGGCATTATTCTCATCCTCATCCACCATTTCACCCAGACTATTTTTTAAGAAGGCCAGCACTATCATTTTTTACTATTTATGTAGTTAAAGAATATTTTGGGATTATTTTTACTTTCTCTGGCAATGAGTCTCTCTGTCTCAATCTTTGCTGTCTTGATTTGGTTTTTACAGAATTTATGTAATTTTCTCTATTTATTTAATGCCTCATCACTACCTACTTGCTTTAGTTCTCTAAATGCTTTTTTTGGTCACTTATTGCGCCCCTTACAGCTCTATTTAGCCATAATGGTTTCCTCCTATTTCTTGCATGTTTATTCTCATAGGGTATATATTGTGCACAGGTCCTATTCAGGATGCTAATAAATGTCTCCCATTTGCTTTGTGTAGTTTTATGTCTCAGGATTTCGTCCCAGTTTATTGCACTAAGATCATCTCTCAACCGTTGGAAATTTGCCTTCCTGAAGTTTAGTGTCCTTGTAACCCCTCTATTACACATCTTATTAAAGGATACATGAAAACGTATTATTTTGTGATCACTATTACCCAAGTGACCCCCAACTCGTATATTTGATATGCGGTCTAGCCTGTTGGTTAATATTAGGTCTAGCAGTGCCCCGCTTGTTGGGTCCTGAACCAGTTGTGAAAGGTAATTGTCTCTCATAGTTGTCAAAAACCTATTACCTTTGCTGGAACTACAGGTTTCTGTTCTCCAATGTATTTCAGGGTAGTTAAAGTCCCCCATAATAATGACTTCTCCTTGAGTTGCTGCCACATTGTACTTATCAAAGTGATGGACTCTTCTGCTGCATTCCTACCCCTGAAGACAACAATCGAGCTATGTGTACAGTGCCATGCAGTTTTACGTGTAGTGTGAATAATCATGTGCGTCTTTTATATTGTCTTATAGTAATGTACAGCGTATAAGTACTGTTCATATAGTTAAGTGGCTTAGCAACGATACAAGACATATGATAAGGATAATGGGTTTAGTCTTTAGGAGAGGATATAGTTAATGGATAGAGACTGCAAGATGGCGGGGGAGTGGCGTGAAATGGTGAGATGGACCCATCCCATCATAGGCGTAAGAGAAGTGAAAGAGAGCGAAAATGCATCCAACCTGGGAAGTGGCTTGTTTGGAGAGACTGGCCTGTAGTGAGTAGTGCCCGCCCCGAATGGGTGCCGTGGAAGAAAGAGAAACCACGCCCATTGTAGCAAGCTACGGGAGAATGGGTGGAAACTCCCAGGAAATGGGCATGTGAATCAGAAGTAGCCTCACCCAAGAATAGGTGGAGCAATGGAAGAGCACACCCACTGCAGAGTGGGCCTGGATCATTGTTGGTGAGGAGGCGAAGCGGCATGATAAGAAGGAGTGCTACAGCTAACCTATTGAAAGCGATGGCCGATGCAATGGCATCGCACTCTGCGGTGGGCCTGGACAAGCCGAGTGGAAAAGGAAGATGGCGCAGCTAGAGCAAGAGGTGCGGCTGGGTTGACTGACTCAGTAAAGCCCCCAACCAAAGTCCAGGGAAGGCCCAGGATCCAATTCCTGACCCCAAGACAAAAGGTTCTTCTGCAGGTCCCAAAACCGGAACCCAATTCCAAGGTGGAGGCAGCCGTGTAAGCATGACAGAGGTCCGGCGACCAGGCAGGGTGGCAGCCTTGGTGGTGAGTACACCACAGCCCCCTGGAGAGGTATCAGCACTCATCCCCTGGCCACAGCAGTACATGGAAAAGACCCCAGCCCCGGACCTCGCTATGGCCAGATGATGGTGAAGGTCATTGAGGGGAAGAAAGAGCGGGAGAAATGGGTGAGGGTCCAACTCGAGTGCCCAGGAGGAGATGAGGTCGTTGACCGGATGACCAACTGTCACATCCACTATTTTAGCCCTCAGTGGGGAGACCATGTCCAGCAATGACTCCTCCACATACAATAACACGGCCTTGGGCCTGACTGAGGCAGTGGGTGCTGCGACTGCAATGTGTGTCTCCCAGGGCCCCTACTGTACATGCTGTGTGTTGTCTACCAGGTTCCAGAATGGGTGAGGACAACCATGTCCAAAGAGGGAAGGAATGTAAGAGTGATGGACTGTTCTGCTGCATTTCTACCCATAAAGGCAACAATCATCCTATGTGTACACTGCCATGCGGTTTTACATGTAACGTGAATACCGATGTGCGCCTCTTACAGTGGCATGTAAAAGTTTGGACATGCAAGTTTGGGCACATATTTTTGCTGCGTCCAAAGCGCTGCGTTCGAGCATGCAGGTAAATCCGGATGTGTTCATCGAACACATGCAGAGTTAATGCATCTGTGTCGATACAGCTTATAATCTTAATCAGCCAGACGATTAGATTTCTTAAGCTAATAGAAATACATTCATAAGTCAACAGAAACACAATAGTGTTTGTGTATTTCTGTGGCTGGTCAAGAAGAACAGACCAGTATTTGTATAAAACTGAATGTTGACTTCTCTTCGTTTGGAAACAATGATGTTTGTTAATATGCTAATGACATACACTGTGTGCAGAATTATTAGGCAAATGAGTATTTTGAGTACATGATACTTTTTATACATGTTGTCCTACTCCAAGCTGCATAGGCTTGAGAGCCAACTACCAATTAAATAAATCTGGTGATGTGCATCTCTGTAATGAGGAGGGGTGTTGACTAAAGACATCAGCACCCTATATAAGGTGTGCTTAATTATTAGGCAACTTCCTTTCCTTTGGCAAAATGGGTCAGAAGAGAGATTTGACAGGCACTTAAAAGTCCAAAATTGTGAGATGTCTTGCAGAGGGATGCAGCAGTCTTGAAATTTCCAAACTTTTGAAGCGTGATCACCGAACAATCAAGCGTTTCATGGCAAATACCCAACAGGGTCGCAAGAAGCGTGTTGGCCAAAAAAGGCGTGTCAGGAATTCCAACACATAGAGGGACGACACAGGGGAGATCACGCAATATCTCACCGTGCCGTCACGCTGTCCGTTTTTTGGCCGGAGTCGCGAGCACGTGATCCAGACTACTCGCTACGTAGGTATCGGTAAGCGACCAGTGAGCGTATGGCGCAACACCCTGGGTTCCACAGCCTGGAATCCGTGTTTAACGCCCTCCGTACGGTCACTGTCAGCTTCACGATAGCCCAATTATTAATACTCTCTGCCAGCACCGGCCGAGTTTGAAATATAATACAAGCCTGGCCGGACGCCTGCGTTTTGGTAGCGTATATGGCTTCAGGGAAGGGAACGATTACAGACCAAAACAAATAGAACTATTAAATTTTATGTTTAATCCAAAAGGGAGGCAATGTTTGGGAAAATATATACATAAGGATGTTACAAAGGAGACATTAAAATACATACTAAGCTACATAAAATAAACAGGAGGAAAGAAGATAACTTTACTTACACTATACGATCGCTGAGACGATTCAATATAGGTGGAGGGGCTCTCCAGTTAAATTATGCTGTTATTGAACAGTACCCGTTGCTTATAATTCTTATTCCCCACTGGCAATGAGTGCTCCTGTCTTCTCCATGGATTCTCTTATACCTAAGGGGAGATCTGGCCACACGCCGGTTGTGATAACATCATGTGTGCCGGTCTCCAGCCTGTACATTTTTATTAAAAACGCTAACTTCTGCGATAACTCACCACTCATTGATCGCAGAAGATTGCAAACTACGCCATTTTTACCCTTATGATTTTATCTTTATTTAGAGACCACATATCACATAGTTGCAGTCTGCTATTCTGGTGTTTTTGCGCTACAGCTCCCTGATTTTGGTTACAGCCCTGGAAAACTACCTACACATTCCTGGGCTGATTTGGTCACTAAACATATGGGTCCCGTTACTGTCGGACGTATGGAACTCATAATATTTCATAATTCATATCGGAGTCAGTTCGTCTGTAAATTCCACTTTGAGGCTCGGGAAGCAGCCTCACGGGTACACGCTAATTAGTGCAAGCCAGCGTTTTAATTACCTCCTGTGTCTTTCAGAGACAAGATGCTTGCTTCCTAACAAAGTTATAACACTCCTTGCCTGGCATCGTTTGCATAAGCTATTTCCCAGGTGAGTGCTAATTGGGGCTTTTGAGCTGAGGAAAATGGGACAGCTCAGTGCTGACAAGTGGTAATAATTTGCAGTAGACACTGTATAATTGTCATCGCTGGACAAACATGGGAGAAGGGGCTAATATTCTGTTAATATGTCCCTGATATTAATATTTTCCTGACAAGGCGCAAAATAACTGCCCATGAATTGAGGAAAATCAAGCGTGAAGCTGCCAAGATGCCATTCGCCACCAGTTTTGCCATATTTCAGAGCTGCAACGTTACTGGAGTATCAAAAAGCACAAGGTGTGCGATATTCAGGGAAATGGCCAAGGTAAGGAAGGCTGAAAAACGACCACCTTTGAACAAGAAACCTAAGATAAAACATCAAGAATGGGCCAAGAAATATCTTAAGACTGATTTTTCAAAGGTTTTATGGACTGATGAAATGAGAGTGACTCTTGATGGGCCAGATGGATGGGCCAGAGGCTGGATCAGTAAAGGGCAGAGAGCTCCACTCCGACTCAGACGCCAGCAAGTTGGAGGTGGGGTACTGGTATGGGCTGGTATAATCAAAGATGAACTTGCGGGACTTTTTCGGGTTGAGGATGGAGTGAAGCTCAACTCCCAGACCTACTGCCAGTTTCTGGAAGACAACTTCTTCAAGCAGTGGTACAGGAAGAAGTCGGTATAGTTCAAGAAAAACATGATTTTCATGCAGGACAATGCTCCATCGCATGCATCCAACTACTCCACAGCGTGGCTGGCCAGTAAAGGTCTAAAAGAAGAAAATATAATGACATGGCCCTCTTGTTCACCTGCTCTGAACCCCATAGAGAACCTGTGATCCATCATAAAATGTGAGATCTACAGGGAGGGAAAACAGTACACCTCTTGGAACAGTGTTTGGGAGGCTGTGGTGCCTGCTGCATGCAATGTTGATCGAAAACAGATCAAGCAACTGACAGAATCTATGGATGGAAGGCTGTTGAGTGTCATCATAAAGAAAGGTGGCTATATTGATCACTAATAGTGTTGAGCCACCCCCGTAGTGTTCGAGTTCGGTTCGGTTCGTCGAACACCCGTGTGTTCGCCGAACTGTTCGTCGAACTGTTCGTCGAACACCTTCGAACACCGTTAAAACCAATGGCAGGCAAACAAAAACACATAGAAACACATAGAAAACACCTTCAAAGGTGTCCAAAAGCTGACAAACTGCTCAGAAGACACAACTAACACATGGAAAAGTGACAAGTACATATAGTCATGCGAAAAGAAAAGAGGTGGAGGAGTAAAAGGAGGGGGAGACACAGATATAGGCATGTCATGCCCTTCTAAAATCCAAAAAGTGAGAAGCCGACACATTCAGTCCGCTCCTGCCCGTGCCACCTCCGTGTCGCCGGGTTTGTGCCAGAGCCGCGGTGAACCCTGACGGCCAGCCCCCCTCTCCCAATACTGGTGCCTGTCCGCTGGTGGGTCGAGAGAGCCCCCCTGTGGTGGAGGCAGCTCTAAGCTTTTTAATTTAAATTGTCCCTCTAATTTGAATGAATACACTTTAAATCCATTTACAAGGATCTATTGGAGGGCAAGTCTCATGCCAGCAGCCGCGTAATTCCAGCTCCAGTAGCGTCCACTAAAGCTGCTGCAGTTAAAAAGCTTTTATAAGGATCGAGCTCGGCTGTCCACCGCAAGGCATCCTAGTGCCAGTCCCAGCCCCTATGCCTTGGGGTGCCTCCTGATGCTCTTCACTAAGTATCTCGTGGTCCCGAAGCATTTCCTTTGAAAAAATTAAGTGTCCAAACTACAGGTGGTATAGCTTGCTTAACAGCCGGGATAATCCGCTGACTAGCAGACACTGCTACTAGGCACAAAGTATTTCCTGGGCTAGATGCAGTTAAAAATTTGTAAGTAGATACTCTCGTTGGATTCTGAGAAAGCATTCCATAGAGTCTCCTGGCACGCCATATATGATTCTCTTAAAAAGCTTGGGGTAGGGGTCTAGGGGACCCTTTTATAGCCAAAATCACGGCCCTGTATCACAATACGTCACCTAGGCTGAAGATAAATGGAACTGTAGCACCGAGGGCTCGGTTGCTACAGACGTATTGCACCTCACCCAGAGGTGTGATATCTCACTCTCAGATAAGGATGGAGTGTGGATCAGGACCCGACACCTGCATGCATTACACCACATTGCCGTGGGGCAGGGCGACCAATATGCCCCTGAGATGGGCACGACAGTCCCTGTCCCTGGCTGGAGTGGGGGGAGGGAACACTGAGGAAGGGGAACCCTGCAGTGCAGGAGCAGGGAGGAAGCAGTTCCTGGGTGCATTGAGAAGGGAGTATAAAAGGTGGGCACCATCTTAGTTCAGTGCAGAGAAGTCTGAGCAGAAGTGGCAGGGAGCAGGGGCTCTGCATGAGCTCTGCTCCGGAGGCGGGCCTAGTAACAGAGGCCCAGGCCTGCAAGAGGGAGAAGGAAGGAAGAGGAGCGGAGAAGGCTCCAGGAACGAGGAATGAAGGGATCCCAGGGGTGCGGACGGGCGAGTCGCCACCGCACGCCCGAATCCACCTGCGTGGAGGGGTCAGGCCAAAGGGGGAGACCGGTCCCCGAACTAGTGGAGGCAGGAAACGACCCTCAGCTAGAAACCGGAGGCTCTGACATTTTATGTGGCGCAGCCCCTTGCTCCACCCGCTAGGAAGGCACCACATAGGGTCAGGGAAACTGGCGCCAAGTTTACCAAGAGGAGGCCCGAGGCAGCCGGACAGAAGTGTTGGTAAGAAAGGCCAGACAACGGACACACAAAGGGGGTCCTGTGAAGCGCTCCAAAGTTATCTGGGAGTTGTCTGAGCCCCTCACCTGGTGAGCACAGTACGACGTGGGCAGCCGTTACCTGCAGACGTGGTCTGGATAATAAGAACTGTGAGTAAAGGCCCTGAACTGCATCACTGACTCCGTGTCGTTACTGCTGCTGCCCTGCACCATCACCCCCATCCTCCGCATACACTGCCCTGAGGCTATACTCCTCCCGTGGGGAGTTATGCTACGCTCTGCTGCACCCACAACACCAGCCTTAGCGGTCTGCCCTGTAGCGGCGGTTCACTCTGACCGCAATCCACGGGTGGCGTAGTCGGACATTTAAACATCAAAACCACATAAATAGTTCCGCCACTGGTTTGACCGCCCTGAGCCACGGAACCGGATCGCCGCCACGAAGACTACAACCACCAGCATCCACCAAAAAGGGTCCGGCTCCGGGTGTCCCAAGGCCCAGGGGGTGCGTCAGAACATTTTCATCACCTTTCACAATCACCAATGGGACAAGGCAGGGATGTCCTCTGTCCCCTCTCTTATACATCCTAGTGATGGAGCACCTGCTCTCATCAATTCGCCATAACCCCAATATTAGGTGGATTGAGGTGGGAGGCACCGAGTACAAGTGCTCTCTATTTGCTGATGATGTCCTAGTATATATCACTCAATCACATATATCCATCCCTGCTGTTATGGCTGAAATAGATCACTTTGTTACATGGTAAAATTTTAAAATCAATGCAGCGAAGTCTGAGGCCCTCGATGTCTCCCTCCCTAAATCCATATAGGATTCCATCCAGTCCAACTTTCCCTTTGCCTGGCCCTCACAGGGTATCAAATACTTAGGAATTCCTATTCATAGAGACCTCTCCCATCTATGTTATCTTAATTTTGGGCCCTTTATTGAACAATTCCATACAGACCACGGTTGGCAAGTTAGAACTGTAAGATTCACTACGTGAACCACTGGTGTTTTGTGGAAAAGCACATGTACACCGCGTTCCAAATTATTATGCAAAAAGTGTTTAGGAGTGATAAGGGAAGAATTTGTTTGTTTGTCAGTTAAACTCATTGATGGTGATGTGTGTCAGGGCTCTTTATATCACTGTAAGCAATTGCAGACACCTGTGCTAATTAGTATGGCAGGTGTGTCCAATGAAAGGCAAGACTACTTAAGAAGGCTCTCTCACATTATTAAGCAGCCTACATTTTCTGCCAAAATGGGAAAGAAAAAGGATGTGTCGGCTGCTGAGAAGCAACAAATTGTGGAGTGTTTAGGTCAAGGCATGACTACAATCAACATTGTGCGATGATCAGGATGAAGTGTCTTGGCAATCAAGAAGTATGTAGCTGATTCACAGTACACACGTGTGCGTGCTGATAAGGGCAAATTGAGGACTCTTTCCTACAGGCAATTACGTCAGGTTGAAACAGCAGCGGCAAAAAAGCCTTGTCATAGCAGCAGACAAGTTTTTGAAGCTGCTTGTGCCTCCAACGTCCCCCGAACAACAAGATGCAGGGTCCTTCAGAGGTTTGCAGCTGTGCATATGCCATCCTGTCGACCTCCTCTATCCACTTCACACAAGCAGAAACGGCTCCAGTGGGCCAAACATTACATGAAGACTGATTTCATAACTGTTTTGTTCACGGATGAGTGCCGTGCAGCGCTCGATGGTCCAGATGAATGGAGTGGAGGATGGCTGGTTGACGGACACCCCACACAAACACGGCTACAGCGCCAACAAGGAGGAGGTGGAGTAATGTTTTGGGCTGGAATCATGGGGAGAGAGATTGTCGGCCCCTTTAGGATCCCTGAAGGCGCTAAAGATGAACTCCATAATGTATGTGGATTTTCTCAAACAGCACTTCCTGCCATGGTTCAAGAAGAAGAACCGTGTATTTCACAGCAAGATCATTTTTCTGCATGATAATGCACCATCTCATGCTGCACATAAAACATCTGCATCTCTGGCTGATATGGGCATAAAAGGGGACAAACTTATGTTGTGACCCCCATGCTCCCCTGACCTGTACCCCATTCAGAACCTTTGGAGCATCATTAAAAGGAGTGTCTATGATGGCGGGAGGCAGTTCACATCTAAGCAACAGCTCTGGGAGGGTATTCTGTCCTCATGCAAAACAATTGAAGCAGAAACCATCCAAAACCTGACAAATTCAATGGACGAGAGAGTTCAGAAGCTCCTTTCGAACAAGGGGTCCTATGTGAAAATGTAACATCACCTAGAATAAAGTTTTGAGTTGAAAACTGTTTGATTTCAGTTTCTAACAACCTGCTAATGCTTATAATTTCAAAAATGACCATTTTTTTGGTCTTTATTAAAATGAAAAGGTTGATCGAAAAGTTTGGGGGATCTAAGAGTGTGGCAACCCAGTAGTCATGATTACTTCGAATTCTGACAATATGAGGGTCATGCTGCAGGTAGTGCAGCAAGAAGGCACTTATGTGTCTTGCGCATCTCGGAGCCCCAAAATTATTTTCCGGGCTAGATGCAGCTAAAAATTATTTTTAATTTTAAATCTGGTGAAGCTTATTATAGATGGCCTAATAGGATCAGTGCTGCACACTGCTACAAAGCCCAAATTATTTTCCAGTCAAGATACAGATAAACATGATTAGTAATTTGAAAGCTTAAAACGGTTGGTAGGGTGATTTTAACCAATCATCAAGCTTTTACTCTCCCCAGGATGACACAGGGGTAGAAAAGTCGTTTCGGATCCATGATTTGTTCATCTTTATGAACGTGAGTCTGTCTACATTATCAGTGGAGAGCCGCGTGCGCTTATCTGTCAGCACACCACCAGCAGCGCTGAACACACGTTCAGACAGAACGCTGGCTGCGGGGCATGACAAGATCTCCAAGGCGTAAGTGGCTAGCTCCGGCCATTTATCCAGATTGGAAGCCCAAAAAGAGCAAGGGTCCAGTGACACAGTCGTGGCTTCAATGTTTACTTGGAGATACTCCTGTACCATCGTCTCTAGGCGTTGACTATGTGTCAGACTTCTTGTCTCCTGTGGCCTTGCAAAGGATGGGCTAAAAAAGTGGTGAAATGATTCCGCAAAATTGATGTTACCAGCAGATACTGTGGTTCTGTTACGGTTTGAGTGCTGAACACTTGACGGTCCCACGGTTGGCAAGTTGGAACTGTGAGATTCACTACGTGCACCACTGGTATTTTGTGGAAAAGCACATGTAAGATTCTGCAACAGTCTCTGCTGATACTCCTGCATGCGTGCATCCCTTTCTATGGCAGGAATAATTTCTGCAAATTTACTTTTGTACCGGGGATCTAACAGTGTGGCAACCCAGTAGTCAGGATTATTTCTAATTCTCACAATTTGAGGGTCATGTTGCAGGTAGTGCAGCAAGAAGGCACTCATGTGTGTTGCGCATCCAGGAGCACCAAGTCCCTGTTGTGTTGGTGGCGAGGTAGCAATCATGCTTCCTTCCTCTGTCCTCTCCCCCCAAACTCGCACAACAGAAATGTGATCAAGGTCTCCCTCATCTGATGAGTCTTCCATCAGTTCGTCCTCCACTTCTTCCTGGGCTCCTGCACCTTCCTCACTAGTTTGGCTGCTACCATGAACCCTGGTAAAATCATCTCCCCCACCCTCACATGCCTGCCGCCTTGGTGCTGCCGACCGTCTGGACCTTGCAGATGTTAGCCCTTCCGCATACAACTCCTCCTCCTCTACTTCCTCCACCTCCTCTTGTGCCACCACCTGACTCCGAATTCTGTTTAACATGTGCTCCAGCATGTAAATCACCGGAATAGTCATGCTGATAATGGCATCGTCAGCACTAAACATCTTCGTCGCCATTTCAAAACTGTGCAGAAGGGTGCATAGGTCCCTGATCTGAGACCACTCCTCCAGCGTGATTTGCCCCACCTCTGAATCTCGTTGGCCCAGGCTATACGTCAGAACGTATTGCACCAGGGCTTGTCGGTGCTGCCACAGTCGCTGCAACATGTGCAGAGTTGAATTCCACAGGGTAGGCACATCGCATTTTAGCCAGTGAAGTGGCAGGCCCAACGACTTCTGTAGAGATGTAAGTCGCTGAGCTGCGGGATGCGAACGGCGGAAGTGAGCACACAGCGACCGTGCCCTCTGCAGAAGGCCATCTAGTCTGGGATAGTGGGCTAAAAATTGCTGGACAACCAGGTTCAACACGTGAGCCATACAAGGCACGTGTGTGACATTGCCCCGGCGAAGGGCCGCACCCAGGTTTGCAGCATTGTCGCACACGGCCTTCCCTGGTTTCAGGTCCAGTGGAGACAACCATTCATGAAATTGGTTCTCCAGAGCTGACCACAACTCCTCAGCTGTGTGACTCACATTTCCCAGACATTTCAATGTAAAAACCGCCTGATGACGTTGAGCCCTACTGCCAGCATAGTAAGGAGGTGTGCAGGATCCCTTCTGCGCAGTTAGAAAGCTTGTGGCATGACCAGACAGCCTTTGGGTGCAGGTGGAAGACCGAGAGGAGGTTGAGGAGGCAGAAGCAGTGGAGGAAAAATGACATAAAGAGGATTGACGCACAACTCGTGGGGACGGCAAGACTTGGACAGCAGCCCCTTGTCCTGCTGTCACCATAGTTACCCAGTGCCCAGTCAGCGACATGTAACGCCCCTGTCCATGCCTACTCGTCCAAGTGTCTGTGGTGAAATGCACCCTGTCACACACAGAGTTTCTCAAAGAAGCGGTGATGTTGTGTGCGACATGCTGGTGGAGCGCAGGCACACCTTTCTTTGAGAAGTAGTGCCGACTGGGCATCTGGTACTGGGGCACTGCGACGGACATAAGGTCTCGAAAATCCTCTGTGTCCACCAGGCGGAAAGGCAGCATTTCTGTAGCCAAGAGCTTGCAGATGGTGAAATTCAACCTCTTAGCTTTCTCATGGCTAGGAGGAAATGGTCTTTTACTTGTCCACATCTGAGGGACCGAGGGCTGGCTATTGTGCTTAGACGGGGTTGATAAGGGTGTCCCCGGCAAACTGCCGGTCTGTGAGGAAGATGCAGGCGGACATGTTAGGTTGCCTTGATCCAAAGGTGGTGCTATCGATGTTGGACAGCGCTCAAGACCAGCTGGTGTTACCACCTCCAAAGAAAATGATGACCTGCCAATCACGCTGGCTGTTGCGGGTAAAGAGGTGGCAGGTCTGCGCCCCAAAACAGGTGTGACTGCTGTCCCCCCAGTCACAGAGGATGAAGAGGCCGCGGATGCACAAGATATGGCAGACGGTGGTTGGCCCGGCCGGCTAGACCGCATTGTAGCACACTGAGCTTCCCACTGCAACTTATGCTTCATGTCCATGTGCCGGTTCATGCATGAAGTACTCAAACTATGTATTTTTTGGCCTCTACTTAGCTTTTGCTGACAAATGTTACAGATAACACGAGTTGGGTCATCTTTATCGATCTGAAAAAATGCCCAGGCTATGCAAGGCTTAGCACCCATGCGACCTGAAGAGCCACCACGACTTGTGGTGAGAGGCAGAGTTGTGTTTGAGGATGCAGTTGTTGACGTGCTTCCAGTACTACGTCTCTGTCCAGGAAGGCGCAACCTGACCTCGTCGTCACTAGCATCTTCCTCCACCTCCTCTGCTGACCTCATCTCTTGGCTGACTGTGGGTTGACAGTAAGTGGGATCTCCGACCTCATCATCATCACCCTGTGCGTTATCACACCCGTCGTCCTCAGAGCCAACCTGTTCCTGCCCTGACAAAAAACTAAAGTTGTCGCTCCAATCAGGTATTTGAGTCTTATCATCGTCTTCCTCATTGTCTCCACCAACAGGAGTTACAGTTTGGGAATGAGGGTCTACATTATGGTCAGAACCTTCTGCGTCTGGTCCTGGATCCGACTCATAAAGATTCTGGGCATCAGTGCAGATCATTTCCTCGTCTGGATTCACAGAAGCGCTGGAGTCGACCTCTGATTCCCAGGCTATAGTATGAGTAAACAGCTCTGCAGACTCAACCATCTGTTCTACCTCATACTCAGACGGGCAGCTGGAGATTTGGGAGCTGTGAGGAAGCAAGTGCGATTTGGGTGACACCTTTGAGGACTGGAGTATTTGTGATGTTGAAGTTGATGTGGAGGAGAGCCCACTTAAAGGAGCACTTGATATCCGTTGAAGCACCTGCTGTTTTTGTGCCTCATCTGGAATTTGTAGCGATTGGCGTGGCCGTAAGAAAGGGATCTTATCACATTGTCCGCTAAAAGAAGTAGACATTTTAGTTTGGCTGGAAGATGGTCTTTCTTCTGCACCTACCCCACGGACACAACCTTTTTTCCCCTTCCCAACACGCCTATTCCCCTTTCCACCAGCAGCAGGCCTTTTTCTACTCATTTTGGTGGTTAACTAATTCACAACTCTGGAGTTGTTTGCACAAAAAAACAATGGATGGTAACCGAGCAGAGCTGAGTGGCCAAACTGTGGTATTAGGCCAAAACTATTGGCTGGGTTAGATGCAGAAAAAAATTATTTTTAATTTGCAACCTGATGGAGGTCAGTATAGATGGACTAATAGACCAAGTCCCACACACCGCTAGAAGCCCAAATATTTTTTCAGAGCTAGATGCAGAAATTTTTTTTATTCAATTTGCAACCTGATGGAGGTCAGTATAGATGGACTAATAGACCAAGTCCCACACACTGCTAGAAGCCCAAATATTTTTTCAGAGCTAGATGCAGAAAAAAGTTATTTTTAATTTGCAACCTGATGGAGGTCAGTATAGATGGACTAATAGACCAAGTCCCACACACCGCTAGAAGCCCAAATATTTTTTCAGAGCTAGATGCAGAAAAATTTTTTATTCAATTTGCAACCTGATGGAGGTCAGTATAGATGGACTAATAGACCAAGTCCCACACACTGCTAGAAGCCCAAATATTTTTTCAGAGCTAGATGCAGAAAAAAATTATTTTTAATTTGCAACCTGATGGAGGTCAGTATAGATGGACTAATAGACCAAGTCCCACACACTGCTAGAAGCCCAAATATTTTTTCAGAGCTAGATGCAGAAAAAAATTATTTTTAATTTGCAACCTGATGGAGGTCAGTATAGATGGACTAATAGAACAAGTCCCACACGCTGCTAGAAGCCCAAATATTTTTTCAGAGATAAATGAAGAAAAAAATTATTTTTAATTTGCAACCTGATGGAGGTCAGTATAGATGGACTAATAGACCAAGTCCCACACACTGCTAGAAGCCCAAATATTTTTTCAGAGCTAGATGCAGAAAAAAATTATTTTTAATTTGCAACCTGATGGAGGTCAGTATAGATGGACTAATAGACCAAGTCCCACACACCGCTAGAAGCCCAAATATTTTTTCAGAGCTAGATGCAGAAATTTTTTTTATTCAATTTGCAACCTGATGGAGGTCAGTATAGATGGACTAATAGACCAAGTCCCACACACTGCTAGAAGCCCAAATATTTTTTCAGAGCTAGATGCAGAAAAAAATTATTTTTAATTTGCAACCTGATGGAGGTCAGTATAGATGGACTAATAGACCAAGTCCCACACACTGCTAGAAGCCCAAATATTTTTTCAGAGCTAGATGCAGAAAAAAATTATTTTTAATTTGCAACCTGATGGAGGTCAGTATAGATGGACTAATAGAACAAGTCCCACACGCTGCTAGAAGCCCAAATATTTTTTCAGAGATAAATGAAGAAAAAAATTATTTTTAATTTGCAACCTGATGGAGGTCAGTATAGATGGACTAATAGACCAAGTCCCACACACTGCTAGAAGCCCAAATATTTTTTCAGAGCTAGATGCAGAAAAAAATTATTTTTAATTTGCAACCTGATGGAGGTCAGTATAGATGGACTAATAGACCAAGTCCCACACACTGCTAGAAGCCCAAATATTTTTTCAGAGCTAGATGCAGAAAAAAATTATATTCAGTTTGCAACCTGATGGAGGTCAGTATAGATGGACTAATAGAATGATGCTATGCCCAAAAGATTTTACTTCACTAGGTGCAGTAAAAAAATTGGTATTCTATACACAGGTGGTATATCTTGCAACACAGATAGGCTACTCCACTGACTAACACACTCTGCAATAGGCCAAAAAGGATTAGCTTTGCTAGATTCAGCCAAATGCTGTGAAAAAAACTTGCACAGCACTGGCACAGACCTGCCTGGCAAAAACTGATAGGAACTGATGTAACCTAGTCCTGAAAAGGACTCCAATTACAATTAGTCTTTACTCCCACAATCTATCTATTTAAGAGCACAGACCTGCCTGATAAAAGTCGTAGGAAATGCTGTAACCTAGTCCTTAAAAGGACTGCAATCACAACTATTCCCTACTCCCAAGCTATCTGTATATTTGTGCGAAAATTGGCTTGAAATTAACAAGGTATAGCGCACACAGCAACAGCGGTGCCGTCTAACACGCAGCTGCAGCAGTGAGAAAATGGTGGCGACGGGGAAAATGGCTTGGTCTTATAGGGCAAGGACATGTGACATACACTGCCAATCACACATGCCCTTGCTTGTGTGAAAAAAAGCACTTCGCTCCGTGTGTGCGCTGCTGATAGGCTGACAGATTGCACCTCCCCACTGCAAATGCGGGAAAGAGAAAAAAAAATGGAGATCTTCATTGTTCCTGCAGAGATCCATCCCCTGCCCCTCCCCCCGCCCCGCTGTACACTCAAACTGCGTATTAACATTAATTTTCATCATTACTGAGAAAAAATCCAGTTATGATTTTGGTGCACGAACAGTTATCGAACATAACCTCGAACAGCCGAATTTTTCTCAAATTGTTCGTGTTCGCCGACCGGCTCGAACACCGCCCAAAACAGCTCGAATTTGAGATTGGCGAACAGTTCGAGTAGAACAACGCTCATCTCTAATCACTAATTTTTTCGATTTTTGTTTTTGCAAGTCAGAAATGTTTATTTCTAAATTTTGTGCACTGATATTGGTTTACCTGGTGAAAATAAACAAGTGAGATGGGATTATATTTGGTTTTTATTAAGTTGTCTAATAATTCTGCACAGTAATAGTTACCTGCACAAACAGATATCCTCCTAAGATAGCCAAATCTAAAAAAAACCCCACTCCAACTTCCAAAAATATTAAGCTTGGATATTTATGAGTCTTTTGGGTTGATTGAGAACATAGTTGTAGATCAATAATAAAAATAATCCTCTAAAATACAACTTGCCTAATAATTCTGCACACAGTGTATTGTACTAAGCCAGCTGAATGTTGATTTATAGAGCCCCTACTATACCAACTATGTAAATTCTGATCCCTGTGAGTAATGCCCTCCTTAAACCCTTGACCTGTGGATGTGTACTTAAAAGGAGATATGCTTCTGTAGCAGTCAGACTTAAAACAGATTTAAAAGAGACTTTACAAAGAGAATCAAAGACTAGCAAAACATCAGAGAGACTCTGTCACACCATCAGCTTAGGAGCATGGCTTTACCCAAAGAGACACAGATTTGGATTCTACATGATTCCGGTCTAAGGGTAAGAGGCCCTGACTGGAAAAATACGGATCTGCTCCATTGACCATCAGAGAGCCCATGGATACATTTGGGACGACCAAGTTGGGACGATGAAGTCACCTGGCCCCATGGATATGTTGTTTGGGGTTGCCAGGTGGGACCCTCCGGTCGCCTGGAACCCATGGAGACATTCGGAGAAGCCAGATTGGGACCAGCCGGTCATTTGGCCCCGGGGAAACTCTCGGAGAGGCCAGAGTGGGACCCTCAGGTCTCCTGGCCTTGTACCTCGATGGACTGCTAGCTTCCTAATCTTGCCTCTACCTTCTCTCTGTGAGGGCCCGGCAGAAGCGGGGGGCCACTGGTTGAGATAGTTGGCCCTGGATGTCCTAAAGTCACAGCTGTTCTATCCCAGGCGGGCCAGCGGAAGGGTGAGGACTGTGTAATATTATACCATCTTGGGGATATGCTGGGACTGTTCTATGTGTTTATTGTCCACTTTGTGGTTCAATAAATTATTGCCACACTGTTTTACCCTCACCCTGTGTTGTCTGAGTAGTGTTACGCCCACGGAAGACCCCGGGTCTTCACGACATCTAATACATTGTATTGGGGAAATTTCTGTTGTGGAGACAGCATCTCCGCAACACAAATTGACATGCTACAGCTCGTAAAGCCGCGCCACGGGCGAGTTTCTGCGGTATCAAATAGAAGCACAGCGGGCATGGGATTTCTATAAATCCATCCACTGTGCTTCTAATGTAGAACGCAGCGTTTTGAACGCAGCGCAGGTGATCTGCATCCAAACCGCTGCTATTACGGATCATGGGCACGCAGCCTTAGGGTTATGGCTTGTTCACCATCATCGTTAGGAAAGGTTAGGTGATACAAATTTCCCAACTTTACAAAAACCCAGCCTACTCTAACCTTGTGCCAAAAACAGCAGCTATGGTTTCTTCTCAGCAGCAGCCTAGCACTCTGAAAATGAAAATGATGGAGGCCCACAAAGCAGAAGTAGGCTGTAAGAAAATAGCAAAGCATTTTCAAGTTGCAAGCTTATTGACGTCACCGCTCGTCACTGCAGGCGCGTCCTCACGCTACTGTCAGTGAGTTCCAGCTGGCTTGCTGAGCAGACGCATTCTCATGCAACCGCTCAACACACCATCCGGATATAGCAGAGATGGGGAACGTTGTGCTTCATCATGAGTATGGATTACCTGCGGACTGGTGAGGATTAGTTTGTTTTTTTATTTTTATTTGGATCTTAATAAATGGGTAAAAGACGGTCCTGGTGTGTTTTGCTCAAATAACGGACTTTGTTCTGTGTGAGTTTTTTTACTTGAACTAAAGGAGTCAGTAATGGGGATGTCTTATTGACGCCTCTCCATTACTAACCCCTGGGCTTGATGTCAGCAAACATGAAACAGCTGACATCAACCCCAAAACCATTACCCCACTTGCCAACGCACCAAGGCAAGTGAGAAGAGCTGAGGCTAAGAACCAGAATTGGCCCATCTAATGGATGTGCCATTTCTGGGGTGGCTGAGGGCTGATGCTAATAGTCTGAGAGGAGGCCAATATCCATGGCCCCTTCTCAACCTATTCATATCAGCCCGCAGCTGTGTGTTTAGCCTTTGCTGGTTATTAAAACTTGGGAGTACCCCAAGTAATTTTTTGGGGGATACCCCCTTTTTAATAACCAGTAAATGCTACACAAACAGCTGTGAGCTGTTATTTATAAGCTGGGAAGATCCATAAATAGTGGCCCATTCCCAGAACAACACCACCAGCCCACTGCTTTCCCTCAGCTGGTTAAGAAAATGAGGGGGACCCCACCTGATTTTTAAAAAAAAAAAAAAATACCCAAATTTGTAAGGAAGTAAAACAACGCCAAAATGTTGTAGACTAGACTACATATGAATAGACAATATAAGATACCAAGTTCCTAGGCCAAGTCATCACTGCTATAGCCCTACTTATGTATTTGAAGCCCCCCTCACTTTCTCAAAATCTTTTTAAATTTCCCCAAGATTTCTGTGAAATTCAGATATGCTTTAGCATTACATTTAAACTACCATTTTGTATAAGGTAGCAAAGAAAAAAACAAGCAGATAAGAAAAAACAAAATGTATTAGAAATTATGAAAACATTAAATAAAACAAATATAAATATAAAACAAATAAACATTACAAAATTATAATAAGGTACTGAACTGTAATCAGGGCCAGGAGTGGGTGATCAGCAACAGGAGTGGAGACATAGGGGGTAAGTGAGGGAAGTGTACTAAAGGGTGGAAGCTCATCTTTTGGGACAAAGGATGATATAAAGTGAAAAAAAAAAACACGCCTCCACAGAAACCAACAACATGACTTGCACCTTTGATGTCGAAATGATGCTGGTTCTGGTTCAGCAAAGACCAGAATTGTGGGACAGAAGGGATGATGGCTATGGGGACCAGAGTCACCTGCAGGCACCGTGGAACTATATTTGCTGCCAACTATATCCTAATTTGGAAGACAGCTCACAGCAGATTCAAGATGATATAAGAATGGCAAATATGAACGGGATATTAGGATTGTCTGAATATGTGTTATGTTGTAGGTGAGGTCTAACAAATAACTATTGAAGCCAGAACATTAGGTGTGTAATTTTTGGTCCAAAAAATATCGCCAAACTCGAAAATTTGGCAACCCAGCATAAACACAGAAAAAGACAAAGAAAAACATTATACATGTTATTGCATACAGAATCCTTTACTTATAAAAAAAATTATATAATCTCTTCCACTTTTCTTTCCAGTGGGTATAGTGACAAGGTTATGTAGGAGTTGCTGGGACCAGTTCTGCTGTGAGCGACAACAGTGTAGGAAGAGTGGGTGTGGTCTTAAAAAAATGGCCATACCTATATTATGACCGGCTCCAGTTTTTGGCCCCAGTCCTAGATCTTCGCCCATAAGTAGCTACCTTTTTCAGTTTGTTTGTGTAATGTTTTGATTAGGATTTTGCATAATAATAAATGCTTTTTACTCTTTCATCCCTGACCTTACAGATCTGATCAGACCAAAAAGGGAAATACCTCCAGCTCGGAAGAAGAAGAGCCTGTGGAGAGCACCAGCACACCACAGCCCCTCGACACCTCCCTTCATGCACCAATAAGCCAGCTTCACTACCGCCGAAAGAGGGGGGGCCCATCACCACCACTGGCGTACACCACATGGGAATACCTGTGAATGAGGATGGGCAGGAGGATTTTTGTCTGAGCCTGGCCCATTATTTCAAGCATGTTCCCTTTTCTTTGAGGCTGAAGACCAGGGCCACCTTCCAAATTGTATTGTCTGTCGCCATGCCACCAAATTTTCCAATGGCCATTTTTGAATTCCTCGAAAGTGAGCAGCTTTCTGAGGTGAACAAAAACCGGTGATTAGACCCCCAAGAAGGTCACTCAGCAGACCCACCATCACGGCAGCCACCACCTCCATTGTCAGCATCACAGCAGCCGCCACCTAAAGTGCCAGTATCACGGCAGCCACCAATACCACCTCCAGTCACAGCATCTTGGCAGCCATCACCACCTACAGTGCCAGCATCACGGCAGCCAACAACCCCCTCACCAACATGTCTCTTTCCCCAAACACCCTTGTCTTGTTGACATGATGGCCAAAACACAGAAAACAAGGCCAGATGAAGATCTGAGACTCAGAATTTCTGCGCCGAGATGCCACGACAGCCACTGAAGGGTTTTACATAGGTGCGTATTATATGGATGCTATACATAGTAACATAGTCTTCCTTCAACCTTAAAAACTAAGTCCATCTAGTTCAACCCATAGCCTAACAATTTGATCCAGAGGAAGGCAAAAAAAAAACATGTGGCCAACACTAAGCTCCACATTGGGGAAATAAATTCCTTCCTTACTCCATACGGCAATCAGACTAGTTCCCTGGATCAACACCCTATCAAGGAATCTAGTATATATAACCTGTAATATTATACTTTTCAAGAAAGGCATCCAGGCCCTTCTTAAATTTTAGTAGTGAATCACTCATTACAACATCATGCGGCACAGAGTTCCATAGTCTCACTGCTCTTACAGTAAAGAATCCGCATCTGTGATTATGATTAAACCTTCTTTCCTCCAGACGGAGAAGATGCGCCCTTGTTCCCGTCTCAGGCCTCAGAGTAAAAAGATCAATAGAAAGGTCTTTGTACTGTCCCCTCATGTATTTGTACATAGTAGTAAGATCACCCCTAAGCCTTCATTATAATAACCCCAAGTGTAATAACCTGTCTTGGTATTGCAGAACCCCAGTCCTCTAATAACCTTGGGCGCTCTTCTCTGCACCCGCTCTAGTTCAGCTATGTCTTTCTTATACACCGGAGACCAGAACTGTACACAGTATTCTAAGTGTGGTCGCACTAGTGTCTTGTACAGCTGTAAAATTATGTTCTCCTCATTAGCATCTATGCCTCTTTTAATGCATCCCATTATTTTATTTACCTTTGTAGCAGCTGCCTGACACTGGCCCCCAAATGTGAGCTTGTCGTCTACCAATACACCCAGGTCTTTTTCAGTTACAGTTTTGCCCAGTGTTTTACAATTAAGCATATAATTATACATTTTATTTCCTTTGCCCAAGTGCATTACCTTACATTAATCCCCATTAAAGCTCATTTGCCATTTATCAGCCCAAGCTTCTAGTTTACATAGATCCTCCTTTAATATAAAATTGTCCTCCTCTGTATTGATTACCCTGCAAAGTTTAGTGTCATCTGCAAATATTGTAATACTACTCTGTATGCTCCCTACAGGGTCATTAATAAATATGTGAAAAACAAGCGGGCCCAATACTGACCCCTGTGGTACCCCACTGTTAACTGTGACCCAGTCTGAGTGTGTTCCATTAATAACCACCCTTTGTTTCCTATCACTGTGCCAGTTCTTAACCCACTTACATATATTTTCCCCTATCCCCATTGTTCTCATTTTATGTATCAACCTTTGTGTGGAACCTTATCAAAAGGTTTTTGAAAAGTCCATATGCACAACATCCACTGCATTTCCTTGGTCCTGTCCAGAACTTGCCTCCTAATAAAAGCTGATGGCATAAGCATGGTCCGTGTGCCGTGCATTTTTTTTCTCGCACGCATTGACTTGCATTGGTGAGCAGGGTTGAATTAAGAGTAACCAGGGTCCTGGGCAGTTTAGAAGGTGTGGGCCCCCTCCCCCAGGTACCCAATGTATTACGTGACATGTCACATGATCCTATTTTGATAAGTCATGTGAGTAACATACAGGTGCTCTGGTGCACATCTGTAGATGGAAAAAGACAGACAGCGGCGCACATAGCGCACCGCACACATTTTTTCCTTGTGTACAGCACTATTGTAGCGCCCCGAGGGTTCGGCCGCTACAGAGGTATTGCATCTCAACCAGATGTGTGATATCTCACTTCCAGGTAAAGATGGAGTGTGAATCAGGACCCCGACACCTGCATGCATTATACCACATTTCCAGGGGGCAGGGTGGCCGATATGCTCCAAGTAGAGCACGACAGTCCATGTCCCTGGCTGGAGTGGGGGGAGGGAACACCGAGGAAGGGAGGACCCTGTAGTGCATAGCAGGGAGAGGGCAGTTCCTGGGTGCACTTAGAGGGAGCATATAAAAGGTGGGCACCATCTCAGTTGAGAGTCCAGTCTGAGAAGAAGTTCAGTCAGTAAGAGGAGAGGACAGGGAGCAGAGGCTCAGACCGAGCTCTGCTCCGCAGGCAGGCCTGGGAGAGGCCGGGGCCTGGAGGAAGGAGAAGGAAGGAAGAGGAGCGGAGTAGGCTCCAGGAACAAGGAACGAAAGGACCCCAGGGGTGCGGACTGGCGAGTCGCCACCGCACGCCCGAATCTATCTGAGTAGGGGGGTCTGGCAAAAGGGGGAGACCGGTCCCCGAAACTAGTGGAGGCGGGGAACTACCCTCAGCTAGAAACCGGAGGCTGTGACATTTCAGGTGGAGCAGCCCCTCGCTACACCCGCTAGGAAGGCACCACATAGGGTCAGGGAAACGGCGCCAAGGTTTACCAGAGAAGGCCCGAGGCAGCCGGACAGAAGCGAGGTCACTGGCGGGGTATGACAGGCCAGAGAAAGGAAACACAAAGGGGGTCCTGTGAAACGCTCCAAAGTTATCTGGGAGTAGGCCGAGCCCCTCACCTGGTGAACACAGTGCGACGTGGGATGTTATGACCAGCTGTAGTAAAGTGGATAAAGAACTGTGAGTAAATACCCTGGACTGCATTACAGGACTCTGTGTCGTTACTGCTGCTCCCGCGCACCATCACCCCCAACATCCCTATTCACTGCCCTGAGGCTATACTCCTCCCGTGGGGAGTTGTACTATCCTCTGCTGCACCCACAACACCAGCCTCAGCGGTCTGCCCTGCAGCGGCGGTTCACTCTGACCGCAATCCACGGGTGGCGTAGTCGGACATTTAATCACAAAACCCTACAAACAAGAACGCCATTTGGGTTGACCACCCTGAGCCACGGGACCGGGTCCCCGCCACGCAAGGACTACAACCCACAGCATCCACAACGGGTCCGGTTCCGGGTATCCCCACGCATACACGGCCCACGGGGCGCATCACTATGCATAACATAGTGCTATATGAAAAAGAGCAGGTGTGGGAAATTCATTTTCCTGAGGGGCCACATGAGACCGTGACTGTAGTGGAGGCCGAACCAATAGGCTGAAATTAATACTGCTCAATATTAATGCTAACATATTAATTATAATTATTTTTTTACATTAATTGTATGACTTTATAGGGGGATGTCAGCATAATTAATTGTGCTCAATATATACAGTATGAGCCCCCACATAGCCCCCTACATACAATAGGAGCCCTTGTGACAATACAGCTTTTTTTCCTGATTATGCCAGACACATTTGACTCGCCCCCTGGGCCGTGGGGTACTCGGAACCGGGCAATAGGGAGACGGTGGGGGTAGTAGTGGCGACCCGGTCCCTTGGCTCAGGGTGGTCAGACCCGTGGCAGTCTTTTAGATGTTTTAAGAGATGTCCGAATACGCCACCCGTGGATTGCGGTTATTAGGAACCGCCGCTGCAGGGCAGACAGCTGGGGCCGATGATGTGTGCAGCTGGGATGGTATGACTCCCCACGGGAAGAGTACGGCCCCAGGGCAGTGTAGTGGATGGTGGGAGCGATGGTGGTGAGAGTCCCAGTACCGGTAGTGCCGGAGGAGCGAAAAAGCACACAGACAACGTACTGCAGTCCAGGGTCTTTACTCACGGTTAATATCCTAGTCACTTCAGCTGGCAATGACTGCCCGAGCCGTGCGGCGTCCACCAGGTGAAGGGCTCGGTCAACTCCCAGGCAGCTCAGGAGTATGGCTCAGGACCCCCTTCAATCCTTCCTCTGGCCTGCCTCACCAGTGACCCACATTTGTCCAGCTACCGCGGACTTGTGCGGTTAAACGTAGGCCCCGTCCTCCGCTGTCCTATATGGTGCCTTCCTAGCAGGTTTGATGAGGTGTCGCACCAATAAATGATCACGACGTCCGGTCTTTGGCTGAGGGTAGTTTCTCCTCCACCAACTTGGGATCCGGCACCCTTAATCTGCCTGACCCTACATCCTGTATTTTCGTGGGTTCTTAGGGTCCCTTCTGCCTTCTTGTTCCTGAGCCCTTCTGTTTCTTCCTCTCTTTCCTTGCTGTTCCTTTCTGTTCCTGGCCCTCTCCTCAGGCCTGCCTCATGGAGCTGGGCCCAGACTGAGCCACAGCTCCCTGTCAGCCTCTCTGGCCAAACTCCTTCTCTCTCCTCTCCTCCTGCTTGAACTGACCCAGAACTAAGATGGTGTCCACCTTTTATACCTCCCTCTAGAAACATGAGCCCAGGTGACTAGCAACCAATGGGCTCCTTCCTACGCTCAGGAACCAACCCCTATCTGCCCCTACAGCACTGGGTATTCCACCCCCCTCCCCACTCCAGACAGGGACATAGTCGGTCGTGCCTGCACTTCTGTCTAGTGGGAGCACCGTTGAGCTGTCCCTCGGAAATGGGGTGTGTGTGCTGTATGCAGCTAACTGAGCTCTGGTCCATACTCCATCCTTACCCGGGAGTGGAATACCACACCTCTGGCAGAGGTGCAATACCCCTGTAGCGGCCGAACCCTCGGGGCGCTACATTCCCCCCTGGTAAAGCACAGCACGTCCTCAGGCTGGAAAAGAGCAAAAACAGTTAATTACAGGACATGCAAAAACTTTTTCAAAACTTTTCACATTTAGAAACGGACGACACAGTTCAATTCCCTTTATGGGACACACTTTTCTTTTCACTAGACATTATGAAAACACTTTCAATACTTCCGGAACTCTTTTGTCACTTGTCATATAAAACGGTTTCAAGATTATGTAAAACATTTTCTAGCAGCATATTAAGCTTTCTCATGTAAAACATTTTTAGGCAAGACACATTCTTGTATTCTTGGATCATGGCCGCGGTGCAACTTGCGACCAGGTAAAGGTGCAACAGTCCAGTAAACGTGTCTTGAGGTAGACGTTGCGGTTTTTGTATAAAACCAGTAGGGGGCGCTTTAGGAAGCGCAACTATTTACAGGGGATTGGCCGTTCCCAGTCCTCGGCCGGTTTTGGGGAGGGGAGTGGCTGCTCACAGTCCCCAGCCTGTTAGGGGATATAGGGGATAACGTTCACACGGGAAACAGTTTCACGAAAGTCCTTTGTACCCCGACGGGTAACTATTTACACTGGTATGCTACTGTTTACTGGTAGCGATATCCTCCAGCTGCTCCTTGCTCCTCATAATCTTCAGGCCCGTCCGGGTCCTCTTGGTACTCAGAGTCCGAGTAGTGCTGTTCCTCCTTCTCTACTACTCTGTGGACGTGGAGGGCGTACCATCCCTTCACGCCTTGGTGTCAGGTGTAGGACACCACATCTCTTGGATATAGATCCCGCCCTCGATGACCTTCTGGCCAGTGGCTCTCTACATCCCTCCTAGTCACGAACACGTTGCTGATGGTCTCAGGATCTTTAATGAAACCCCAGCCATGTTCCATGTGAAATTTTACGACAGTCCCGGTGACTCGGGGAGCGCGGGCAGCTCGGGGATCTCGTCGGGCCTTCATCTTCTGCTCCGCACTTTGGGCCTGCAGCTTCTCCTGTTTCACGCATCGCTCTCGCTGCTCCCTCTCACACATTTCCAGCTGTTGGCAGCAGGCCTCCCGCCGTTCGGCTGCGTCCGCCCGTGTTTCCTGTGTGAACCCCATCAGGTCCTCCCCAGTAGGGTCCCATTCAAACTGGGCGTCCTCCAACAGCAGCTGGGGGGTTTCCTGAGGCGCCGGAGCAGGTATGAGGGGCTTAGATGATACTCCAACCTCCGCGGGCGGGCTCCTCCGAAGGCGGGGGTTAACATACTCGGGGGGCCAGACAAAAGGAAGCCCATCCGGACTGGTATGTTGGGCGAAAAGATCTGCGCCTAGTGGTGGTACTGCAGAGGCAGGGGGCGCGAGCGGGTTGGCGGCGCCCGGGGGTACGCGGCCTTGCGACCAGGCCCGCGCTGGTCATTTCCTAGTTGCTCCCAGGGGTGATACAGCGGGAGCAGGGGGTTCCGACGGGGCAGAGGCGCCCGGGGGCGCTAGGCCTTGCGGCCGGGCCTGTGATGGTGGTCTGCTAAGCACGCCCGGGGTCAGATGGCACGGCGTGGGGCGGGGCTCGCTGGCAGCGCCGACGGCCTGAGGGCCGGTTGGTGGCGGTGGAGGCACAGTGTTGACGGCGGGTCCAGGTACTTTGGGCTCCGCAACAGGGTGCAGGGGCAGGTCAGCGGCCCCAGGGTTCGGGGTAGAGGCGTCTCCGGTACCTGCCTCTGCTGTTGCGGCCTCCTCCGCGGCATCGTCTTCAGCCTCCGCTCTGTCTTCACTGCCCTCGGTGGCTGGTGTGCTGCTGGATGTCGACGGCGCCTCCTGCTGCAGGGTTACAGCCCGCCGGGCCATTTCTTCTTTCCACCCGGCAATCACGTTCTGCTGCGCCCGGACCATTCTCCGGTCCAGCTCCTCCAGCGCAATCCGCTCATACTCGGGGTCTCCCTTGGGGAGGTGGGCTAGCAGCTCTGTGAAGCTGCATGGTGGTGCGGCCTGCAGCAGACCCCTTGCCAAGGTGTTGGAGCCGGTTTCTTTCTCCATCTCCGGGTGCGGCCTGGCCAGACTGATCCAGACCACCCCCTGCCCCGCAGTTTTCTTCTCTTTCCGCCCCCATGGGGGGTGGTCCTGGGGCATTCTGCTGACAATCACTCTCAGGGGCAGCCCTCCCACGTTGACGGACATTTCTACAGCCGTGCTCATGGTTGTTGGGGGCGGGCTTCCTCTTTGGCGCCATTCTGGGACCCGGCCCACGATGGGATGCGGCCTCCTGTGGTCTTTTGGCGCGCACATTATGGCGCTCGTTCTTCTGGGGCGGGCGCCATCTTTAGTACAATGAAACAGTCTCTTTTCAGGCGCGCACTACCCGTTGTTAGCGGGCATGAAATCCTGCCGACTACGCCAAAGCTGACTCGCCCCCTGGGCCGTGGGGTACTCGGAACCGGGCAATAGGGAGACTATGGGGGTAGTAGTGGCAACCCGGTCCCGTGGCTCAGGGTGGTCAGACCCGTGGCAGTCTTTTAGATGTTTTAAGAGATATCCAACTACGCCACCTTTGGATTGCGGTTATTAGGAACCGCCGCTGCAGGGCAGACCGCTGGGGCCGATGATGTGTGCAGCTGGGATGGTATGACTCCCCACGGGAAGAGTACGGCCCCAGGGCAGTGTAGTGGATGGTGGGAGCGATGGTGGTGAGAGTCCCAGTACCGGTAGTGCCGGAGGAGCGAAAAAGCACACAGACAACGTACTGCAGTCCAGGGTCTTTACTCACGGTTAATATTCTAGTCACTTCACCTGGCAATGACTGCCCGAGCCGTGCGGCGTCCACCAGGTGAAGGGCTCGGTCAACTCCCAGGCAGCTCAGGAGTATGGCTCAGGACCCCCTTCAATCCTTCCTCTGGCCTGCCTCACCAGTGACTCACTTTTGTCCAGCTACCGCGGACTTGTGCGGTTAAACGTGGGCCCCGTCCTCCGCTGTCCTATATGGTGCCTTCCTAGCAGGTTTGATGAGGTGTCGCACCAATAAATGATCACGACGTCTGGTCTTTGGCTGAGGGTAGTTTCTCCTCCACCAACTTGGGATCTGGCACCCTTAATCTGCCTGATCCTTCACCCTGTATTCTCGTGGGTTCTTAGGGTCCCTTCTGCCTTCTTTTTCCTGAGCCCTTCTGTTTCTTCCTCTCTTTCCTTGCTGTTCCTTTCTGTTTCTGTTCCTTTCTGTTCCTGGCCCTCTCCTCAGGCCTGCCTCATGGAGCTGGGCCCAGACTGAGCCACAGCTCCCTGTCAGCCTCTCTGGCTGAACTCCTTCTCTCTCCTCTCCTCCTGCTTGAGCTGACCCAGAACTAAGATGATGCCCACCTTTTATACCTCCCTCTAGAAACATGAGCCCAGGTGACCAGCAACCAATGGGCTCCTTCCTATGCTCAGGAACCAACCCCTATCTGCCCCTACAGCACTGGGTATTCCACCCCCCTCCCCACTCCAGACAGGGACATAGTCGGTCGTGCCTGCACTTCTGTCTAGTGGGAGCACCGTTGAGCTGTCCCTCGGAAATGGGGTGTGTGTGCTGTGTGCAGCTAACTGAGCCCTGGTCCATACTCCATCCTTACCCGGGAGTGGAATACCACACCTCTGGCAGAGGTGCAATACCCCTGTAGCGGCCGAACCCTCGGGGCGCTACACATTCAGTAGGCCAGGAGCCATACACCTTTATGTTGACTTTTGAATGTGTTCTTCTTTGGTTGATCAATACAGACTATTATTTGTATAAACCTGAATGTTGATCACTTGAGTTTATATTTGTTAATTGATGTAAATAACAGGCATTCATATTATATCAGCTCCTACAATGTATTGTCTGCCAGTATTGAAAGACAGAGACTCAGGATCTTTGAACTATGGATGTTTGCTAGATATGTTAAAGGAGTTGTCCACTCCTTTCACATTGATGCCCTATCCGTAGCGGCACCCCCGCCAATCAGCTGTTATAGGTGCTGGCAGCGGCGGCCGCCGGCCAGATATCCTTTCCTGTGGTGCTTGGCCGTCAAGTTGTAGTGGCTGGCACTTGTTACTGCACATCCGCCTCCTATTCAACTGACTGGGAGGCGAATGTGTAGTAATCCCTGGCGGCCACTACAGATCGACAGCCAAGCACCACAGGTAAGTACTTCCGGCTGGCAGCCACCGCCACCGATAACAGCTGATCGGCGGGTGTGCCGCTTGCGGGACCCCGGCCGATTATACATTGATGCCCTATCCTATGGATAGGGCATCAATGTGAAAGTAGTGGACAACCCCTTTAACCCCTTTACAGCCTGTGCCGTATTTGTACGCACAGGCTGTAACCCCACGGTTCAGTGAGGGCTCCAGCGCTGAGCCCGCACTGAACCGGGCACATGTCAGCTGATTATTACAGCTGACATGTGCCCGCAACAGCCGCGGGTGGAATCGCGATCCACCCGCGGCTGTTAACATGTTAAATGCCGCTGTCAATCTCTGACAGCGGCATTTAACATCGCCGCGCTGGAAGCGCGTCACTTACCCCGCCCATCGGTGACCCCGTTACATGATCGCGGGTCACCGATGGGTGGGCATGACAACCCTGGGTCTGCAGCAGACTTCAGTGGTTGTCATGAGCTGGTCGCTATGAGCGTCACCTTGTGGTCGGCGCTCATAGCACAGGACCATTTCTGCTACATACAGGTGATCTGATCACCTATATGTAACAGAGGCGATCAGACAAGTGCTGCTTCGAGTCTCCTATGGAGACTATAGAAGCAAGCAAAAAGTGAAAAAAAAAAATGTTTTTAAAAATATTAAAAAAATAAAAAAAATATAAAAGTTTAAATCACCCCCTTCGCCCCATTCAAAATAATAAAAAAAAAACCCCACATACACATATTTGGTATCGCCGCGTTCAGAATCGCCCGATCTATCAATATAAAAAAAGAATTAATCCGATCGGTAATCGGTGTAACGAGAAAAAAATTCTAAACGCCAGAATTACGTTTTTTGGTCGCCGCAACATTGCAATAAAGGGCGATCAAAACATCAGATCTACCCCAAAATAGTATCAATAAAAACGTCAGCTCGGTGCACAAAAAATAAGCCCTCACCCGCCCCAGATCCCAAAAAATGGAGACGCTACGGGTCTTGGAAAATGGCGTCATTTTTTATTTTTTTTTTACCAAACTTTGGAATTTTTTTTCACCACTTAAATAAAAAAGAACCTCTACATGGCATCTTCAAACTCGCAATGACCTGGAGAATCATAATGGCAGGTCAGTTTTAGCATTTAGTGAACATGGTAAAAAAACACTTTAGAATTTCACTTTTTTTGCAATTTCACCGCACTTGGAATTTTTTTCCCGTTTTCCAGTGCACAATATGGATAAACCAAAAGTACAACTTGTCCTGCAAAAAATAAGCACTCACACGGCCATAATGACCAAAAAATAAAAAAGTTATGGCTCTGGGAAGAAGGGGAGCAAAAAACTAAAACTGAAAATGGCCCGGTCATGAAGGGGTTAAAAAACAAACAAGAACATACATGATTATGTGACTTGGCTTTCCATGTGGCCATACAGCCTGGTTAGCCGTCCAGGTCATATGTGGGGCAAAACATTTTTTGACAGATTCTTTTTGTTTGTAATGCGGCATTTTGGTAAAGTTGCTTTTCGCTGAGGGTCTGACTGCTTGTGCTGCTGCTGTTCCATAGGACAGAATCTGGCAGAAGTCACCTTACATATTTTACAGAGCGTTAAAATTGCGCCTCTTACAAATTTTGAAGAGTATTTTTAGTCAAGGAGGAGAACATAATTTGCAGTAACTCAAATCTAGAGTACGTGGATAGAAAATACTGTTTTATCTCATCAATAGTATCTTTACTCATGCTTGATAGCATTGTTATGAGCAGTGTTGAGCGAATTTGTTCGGCATTTCAAATTCGTGTTCGGGGTTCCGGCTTGTTCGTGCCAAAAAATCGGCTCCGCCCACGAACATCCCTGATTTGCCACTTTGTCACCAGTACTGGTTCTCACTAGTAGAGAGAACTTGTTTTCACCAGATCACCCCCTTATCGCCTATACATGTTTGGTATTTACGAACTCGTAATGACCTGGAGAATAATAATGGCAGGTCAGTTTTAGCATTCAGTGAACATGGTAAAAAAAATAAAAAAAACCACCTGTGGTATTGCACTTTTTTTGCTATTTCACCGCACTTGGAATTTTTTTCCTGTTTTTCCATACACGATGTGGTAAAACTAGTAATGGCGTTGAAAAGTACAACTCGTCCCGCAAAAAATAAGCCCTCACACGGCCATATTGACCAAAAAATAAAAACTCTATGGCTCTGGGAACAAGGGGAGTAAAAAACGAAAATGCAAAAACGGAAAATCCCTGGGTTGCGAAGGGATTAAATACCATTGTAGGGTGTTTGCCAGTAAACACTGGGGGATGAGCCGTGGATACTCAAGCCCTGCGGATTAATATCATCATCCTTTATTCTTGACCTGTGGATGTGTGCTTGAAAGGACTATTGGAAACTATATAAAGGGGCATATGCCTCTGTATCAAGGAGACTTTACAAAGAGACAGCCAAGAGAGACTCTTCAGCATAGCAACCAGGACACATGGCTCCATCAAGAGAAATACAAATCTGCTCCATTGACTATCACTGAACTCTCAGAGCCATTATGAGGAAATACCTTGTGTTTGCTTCTAGGGGCGCTATGGCCTGTTTGTACGCTATATTTCACCTTGTATTGTGATGAATAATATATACTATGATATTATTTGATTCTGTTGACTAGATTTTAATCATGTACTAAATAAAAAATCTGTTTTATGCCATTTATACTCTACGTCTCTCCTGTCATATATATATAACTGAGTAGGCATGTGGTTGACAGGCACGATGTATTGACGGGCTGCCCGCTTTGAAGGATGAAGGCCGTTTTTTGTGTGCTACCAATAATGTGTCTGCACCCACCCCCACAGATTAAACCTCTCCCCTCCACACTAAATAAATATGCCCCCTGCACAATTAGTATATAACTCCCCTGCAAAATTAATAAATAGCCCCCCTGCACAATGAATAAATACCCCCCTGCACAATGAATAAACAGCCCCCTGCACAATGAATAACCCCCTGCACAATTTAATAGCCCCGATGCACAATTATTAAACAGCCCTCCCTGCACAATTTAATAGCACCCTGCACAATAAACAGCCCCCCTGCACAATTTAATAATTAGCCCCCCTGCACAAATAATAGCCCCCTGGGCTGAATCTTCGTTGTCTGCAGCTCCATAGCCACACGAGCACTTATCACTAAGGCTCTGCTCTCTCTTGTGGGCACCGGTGAGTGACGTCAGTAGCACGATCACATGACCTGATCACACTGCTGACGTTTCTCTAAGCCGACGGTCAGCGTTCCAATTGTACTTGCGTATACAATCACTGGGACCCGGCACGTTGCAGCTTCTCTGAGCAGGCTGTCAGCTTGACAGCTTGCTCAGAGAACAGCCGAATCCCAGTCCGGGAGGCGGCAGAATGCTGCCACCGCGGGAAGGAGGAGGGCACCTCGGACCGATGCATTAAGCGGCTCGACGCCCCCCCCTGCTGGCTGCGCCTGGGGCACGTGCCCCGGCTGCCCCCCCACCCGCCTAGATACGCCCCTGCATGACCTACACATATGCTCATTATGTATATACACACACGTATACAGAGACAAGACCTGTATACACATTATACATATACACATTATACTGGGACATGACATATGCATACTCTCTTCATCAGTAGTTATCCAGTGGCAGCATTGGAAGAGTGCTGACCTTGGAAATCAGCAGTAAGAGGGAGGGTTGTAAACAGGAGACCCCCTGTCAGCCCTGCACTGTCTCTGCACACCCTCCCCCATCTGGACTGCTGAGCTGCCTGAAACATTAAAGGAGGGGGGATGTGCTGTGCAGCCACAGAGAGAGTTGTAATCTCTCTCTCATCTCCCCATGGCCGGCTATATTCCCTGACAGACTTGGCCCCACTGACCTCCTTCCTCCCCCTTCCATCGTATCCTCCCACTAGGTGGCGCTGTACTCTGCTCTGACTTGCCCGAAGAAAAGGATCAGCAGGGAGGAGGAGCTGCGAGGTAATGACACAGAACAGCCACACTGCACGCACGGGTGCGTCAGGCAAACCCTGTGTGCTGCGCGGTGCCTGCACTCAGTGCACAGACAGTTAATAAAGTTTGATTATTTGAAGAAAAAAAAAAAAAACATCTACAGCGAGTTTCAGAGCAATGCACTGGGGCCCAGGCCCCGGATATAAGTGCCTAGCGACGCCCCGGGCCCACACACAAACATATACAGACAAAGACACATACAAGCATAAACACATTTGAAGACATACACAAAATTTCATATAAACAGACATATCACACATACATACAGTCATATGAAAAAGTTTGGGCACCCCTATTAATCTTAAGCTTAATGTTTTATAAAAAATGGTGTTTTTGCAACAGCAATTTCAGTTTGATATATGTAATAACTGTTGGACACAGTAATGTTTCTGCCTTGAAATGAGGTTTATTGTACTAACAGAAAATGTGCAATCTGCATTCAAACTAAATTTGAAAGGTGCATAAGTATGGGCACCCTTATCATTTTCTTGTTTTAAATACTCCTACCTACTTTTTACTGACTTACTAAAGCACTTTTTTTGGTTTTGTAACCTCATGGAGCTTTGAATTTTATAGCCAGGTGTATGCAATCATGAGAAAAGCTACTTAAAGTGGCCACTTGCAAGTTGTTCTCCTGTTTGAATCTCCTCTGAAGTGTGGCATCATGTGCTCCTCAAAACAACTGTCAAATGATCTGAAAACAAAGATTATTCAACATAGTTGTTCAGGGGAAGCATACAAAAAGCTGTCTCAGAGATTTAACCTGTCAGTTTCCACTGTGAGGAACATAGTAAGGAAATGGAAGAACACAGGGACAGTTCTTGTTAAGGCCAGAAGTGGCAGGCCAAGAAAAACATCAGAAAGGCAGAGAAGAAGAATGGTGAGATCAGTCAAGGACAATCCTCAGACCACCTCCAGAGAGCTGCAGCATCAACTTGCTGCAGATGGTGTCACTGTGCATCGGTCAACTATACAAGGCACTTTGCACAAGGAGAAGCTGTATGGGAGAGTGATGCGAAAGAAGCCGTTTCTGCAAGCACGCCACAAACAGAGTTGGCTGAGGTATGCAAAAGCACATTTGGAGAAGCCAATTTCTATTTGGAAGAAGGTCCTGTGGACTGATGAAATCAAGATTGAGTTATTTGGTCATACAAAAAGGCGTTATGCATGGTGGCAAAAAAACACAGCATTCCAAGAAAAACACTTGCTACCCACAGTAAAATTTGGTGGAGGTTCCATCATGCTTTGGGGCTGTGTGGTCAATGCTTGCACTGGGAATCTTGTTAAAGTTGAGGGACGCATGGATTCCACTCAGTATCAGCAGATTCTTGACAATAGTGTTCAAGAATCAGTGATAAATATGAAGTTACAAAGTGGATGGATCTTTCAGCAAGACAATGATCCAAAACACCGCTCCAAATCTACTCAGGCATTCATGCAGAGGAACAACTACAATGTTCTGGAATGGCCATCCCAGTCCCCAGACCTGAATATCATTGAACATCTGTGGGATCATTTGAAGAGGGCTGTCCATGCTCGGCGACCATCAAACTTAACTGAACTGGAATTGTTTTGTAAAGAGGAATGGTCAAAAATACCTTCATCCAGGATCCAGGAACTCATTAAAAGCTACAGGAAGTGACTAGAGGCTGTTATTTTTGCAAAAGGAGGATCTACTAACTATTAATGTCACTTTTCTGGTGAGGTGCCCATACTTATGCACCTGTCAAATTTTGTTTGAATGCAGATTGCACATTTTCTGTTAGTACAATGAACCTCATTTCAAGGCAGAAACATTACTGTATCCAACAGTTATTACATATATCAAACTGAAATAGCTGTTGCAAAAACACCAATTTTTATAGAACATTAAGCTTAAGATTAATAGGGGTGCCCAAACTTTTTCATATGACTGTAGATAAACACAATCATATATGCACACACTGTCACACACACACACGTCACTCACCTTCCCCCGGCTCGTCTCCCGTCCAGCTTCTCTTCTATGGGAAGCAGCTGTGCAGGGCGCACTGTGTCCTGCGTGACGTGACTTTAGCAGACACGACCGCGCCCAGCCCGCCCCTGCCTGCCGGGATATGTGTGCCGCATTGGCGGCGCACACAACATTATAATGAGGGTAATCTGGCTATAGGCTCCCCGGACGGGGCGATAGCTCAAATTGCCCTCATTATAATCTGCCTACGTTGGCGAGTCTCATCTGATATACGCGGCCACTCACAGCATGTTGCGATTATTTTTCTCAGTCCGATCCGAGCTGAGAAAAAATCACAGATGAACACAATCATTCAATGACAATAGTCAGAGTGCAAGCAGATTTTTTAACGCATTGCACTCATCTGATTTAAACGCAGATTAGCATGAGCCCTTAGACTCAACCAAAAGATTGTAGAAATAGAGATAATGTTTCTAAAGTATATCTTATTGCTCTAATAGGCATCTAGTCATTCAACACAGTCTATTAACTATATATTCTACATGCCGAGCTTATGAATATTAATAACAGTATGTAAAATAATCACAGGCTGCAATTACCCACCATGATTTTTTTAAACAATGAAATCAACTTTTTTGTGGTTGTAAATTTGAAATAACAGTGACAGCTATGATGACATCACAAAGCACATGACATCATAGACATCACATGACATCACAATTGAAGTAGAATGTATAAAGTTCTGCATCGGAGCCATCTTGTGTCACTAGAACCTGACAGCTGAAAGGGGACGAGTCCAGGTAGGTAGCTCTTTATTTTTAAGCTTTGGTATACTTATAGTTTATCCAACAGATTTATCGGGAACACTCGGTCACAAGACATTATCAAGACAACCCTTCACTAAATGAGGAGTTGCTGATGATCAGTTGATCTTAAAGGGTATGGCAGCAAAAATCCTAGCAATTAGCTGCTATATTGCTGGGGAAGTAATGACCCCTACAGGACACCTATAGTAGGAGGATGACAATGTAATAATATATGTTTGTTGGGAGTCTTCCAGCTCTTTGCACTGGCTCCCCACTATGGAAGTCGTCAGTGGAGCTCGCCCTCTATGTCATCCCTATGCTCTAGTAAGGCATGTAGATAGAAAGTAGTCAAGTTGGGATATCTTTATGTGGCTCAATTTTTGGGTCGTTTTGCTATTTATGCGGACAAATTATAGTATCATTCTCTGTTGTCAGATCTTTTATTCCTATTGAAGTAGAGGCTGACATTTGAGTTGTAGCTTAATGCGATCAGGAATGGTAGTAAGGAGTCCTGTGTTTTCTTTTAATACATAGAGCAGAAGGTAATACAGATAAAAGGATCCCTTTAAATGGGCGTTTTATAATTATGAAACAACGTAGGGGGTTATGTATTTTTATTAAATTAATTTCTTGTTAATGTTAAAAGTTGGATACATTAAAAAAAAAAACAGTGACAGTTCTGATGACATTACAGGACACATGACATCAACGACATTCCATGACATCACAATTGGAATAGAATATACAAATTTCTAAACCAGAATCATTTTGTATTTTAGACACAGTGCACATGACATCATAGACATCAGATGGCATCACAATTGGAGCAGAATATATAAAATTCTGCACGGGAGCCATCTTGTGTCACTAGAACCTGACAGCTGGAAGGGGACGAGTCCAGGTAGGTAGTTCTTTACTTCTAAGCTTTGGTATACTTAAAGCGTATGCACCGGATTTATCATGGATTGCCGGGAACACTCTGTAATAGGACATTTTCAGGACAACCGCTTGCTTAAATGAGGAGTTGCTGAATATCAGTTGATATTAATGGGTATGGCAGCTAAAACCCCTAGCAATTAGCTGCTATATCGCTGGGGAAGTAATGACCCCTACAGGACACTTATTGTAGGAGGATGACAATGTAATAATACATGTTTGTTGGGAGTCTTCCAGCTCTTTGCACTGGCTCCCAACTATGGAATTCTTCAATGGAGCTCGCCCTCTATGCCATCCCTATGCTCTAGTAAGGCATGTAGATAGAGAGTGGTGAAGTTGGGATATCTTCATGTGGCTCTATTTTTTGGGTAGTTTTTCTATTTACGTGGACAAATTATATTAGCCTCTAATTCAATAGTAATAAAAGAGCTGACAACAGAGAAGGATGACATTTGAGTTGTAGTTTAATGCGGTCAGGAATGGTAGTAAGGAGTCCTGTGTTTTCTTTTAATACATAGAGCAGTAGGTAATATAGATAAAATAAAAGGATCCCTTTAAATGGGCGTCTTTTAATTATGAAACAACGTAGGGGGGTATGTATTTTTATTAAATTAATTTCTTGTTAATGTTAAAATTTGGGTACATAAAAAATAAACAGTGACAGTTCTGATGACATCACGGCACACGTTACATAATCGACATTCCATGACATCACAATTAGAATAGAATGTACAAATTTCTAAACCTGAATCATTTTGTGTTTTAGACACAGGGCACATGACATCATAGACATCACAATTGAAGCAGAATGTATAAAGTTCTGCACCGGAGCCATCTCGTGTCACTAGAACTTGACAGCTGAAAGGGGACGAGTCCAGGTAGGTAGCTCTTTATTTTTAAGCTTTGGTATACTTATAGCGTATCCAAAGGATTTATCGGGAACACTCTGTAATAAGACATTTTCAGGACAACCCCTTCCTTAAATGAGGAGTTGCTGATGATCGGTAGATCTTAACGGGTATAGCGGCAAAAAACCTAGCAATTAGCTGCTATATTTCTGGGAGAGGAATCACTCCTACAGGACAAATATAATAGGAAGATGACAGTGTAATAAAACATGTTTGTTGGGAGGTTAAGTTGGGACATTTTTATGTGGCTCCATTTTTGGGTAGTTTTGCCATTTACGTGGACAAATTATATTATTATCATTCTCTATTATCAGCTCTTTTGTTCCCATTGAATTAGGGTCTGACATTGGAGTTGTAGTTTAATGCGGTCAGAAATGGAAGTATAGGGGTTGACACAGAGGCGTAACTAGGGTTTTGGTTCTGGGGGGCGAAACTTCTGAGTGGGCCCCTAACCAGGTAACCCTGACTATAACTATGGTGGCGCGCGCATCCAGATAGTGGATGTAGGAGAACCTCAGAACATGACCGAACGGTTACTAAAAATAATCTCTATACAAAGACCAGCACTGATATTACCACCATATGGTGACATCAGTCCTGCAGAACATATAAGAGATCAAAGCACAGTTATATATAGTACCTTACAGCTGACGTTCTTTCTGATTAAATTGTTCACTTTTTCCGTCTTTTCCATCTGGCCCAGACCGACACAACGACTTCTCCATCCGGGACTCAGAGTCTCAGGTCTGCAGAGATCACAACAAAGACACATTTGACTCCTTACATTTCAGGCACCATCCACATCTATTCCCAACCTGCACAAACGCCTCATCCTGCTAATACCCCAATAATGAGCCTCTGTTGCTGTATGTGTCCCTATTACTGCACCTTCTGTGTGGTACTGTGTGCTCTCTAGATGGTAAAACAAACCTCTAGAATATAATAATGCTGTGTGTAAGTGCCCTAGAAAAACATTGCCCATATTGTGCCCCCTAGAAAGTAATAGTGCTATCTGTGTGCCCCTTTGACAGTCATAATAACCTGAGTTCCCTTATAACGATAAGTGCCCATTTAACATTTAATAATGTCCTGAGTCTCCCCCAATGTACAGCTCCCCTCTACAGAATATGATCCTCTCCTATACATAGTATAATTCCCCCTCATCGTATAGTACCCCCCACACAGTATACAACCCCTTAGTAGCCTCCAAACGGATGGCTCCCACACTGTACAAAGACCCCACATTATCTCCCACACTCTATGATGGCCCCACACTGTGCAAAGACCCCACATTATCTCACACACTGTATGACCCTAACTGTAATCCCCACACTGTATAAATAGCCTCCATATAGTATAATGCACCAGATAGTCCTCTATAGTATAATCCCCCCCCATAGACAGGGTCTGTAGTATAATCTCCCCCCAAAGACAGAGTCTGTAGTATAATCTCCCCCATAGGAGGAATAAATAAACACAATACTCACCTCTCCTCCACGTTCCCCCGCTGCTCCGAGTGAACTCACACATCTCAGCACAGCGGGCCGGGCACCAAGTGATGATGTCACTGACGTCAGACTCAGAGAGGGACTGATGAGAGAGGGAGCGTCGCACTCCCTCTCTCATCATTGAGCTTGCAGTGATGGGCGGGGGGCCTGATGCTGGCACCGGGCCCCCCCTCCTCCTGCTCAAGGGCCGCATAGCGGCCGCCGGGGAGTGCAGGGACATCCAGTCTGCCTGCTCTGCCCTGAGTGTAACTGTAAAGGCGTGCTGCACACGACGATACAGTTACAATAGCGTAGATCCGGGTGGGCCCCCACAGTGCGCTGGGTCCGGGGCCACAGCCCCCTCTGCCCTCCTCGGTAGCTACTGGGCTGACATTGGAGTTGTAGTTTAATGCGTTCAAAAATGAATGAAAGGAGTCTTTTCTTTTAATATATAGAGCAGTAGAAAATATAGATAAAATAAAAGGATCCCTTTAAATGTATGTTTTATAATTATAAAAGGAGGTAGGGGTTTTTGACTTTTTATTAAATTATTTTTTTGTTGATGTTAAAAATTGGATCCATGATAAAAAGACAGTTCTAATGACATCACAACGGGAATAGAATGTACAAAATTCTAAACCTGAATATCATTTTATGTCTTCAGACACTGACCGTTGAAGGGGACAGGTTCAGATAAGCATCTCTTCAAATTGCTGTGATTGTGAAGGTGATGCCTTTACAGAAAGACATATATAAGAAACCTCATGAGGGCACGAGATGATGACAGGCCAAAACTGATGAGGGCGCGAGATGATGATAGGCCAAACCTGATGAGGGCACGAGATGATGATAGGCCAAACCTTATGAGGGCGCCAGTTGATGATAGGTAGTGTTGAGCCAGTATGTTCTATTAACCCTTTCGCCGAGTATGCTTGGGCCGAGCTCCGAGTTTTTACAGCTGCTCGGTGATAAGGTTAAATCGCTCCCGTGTGCATGATTTTTGCAACTGTTTGACAGCTTTATTACATGGGAGGAATGTCTATTTATTACACATTCCTCACATGTAATAAAGCTGTCAAACAGTTGCAAATCATGCACACGGGAGTGATTTAACCTTATCACCGAGCAGCTGTAAATACTCAGAACTCGGCCCGAGCATACTCTGACAGAACATACTCGCTCAACCCTAATGTTAGGCCAAATCTGATGAGGGCACAGGATGATGATAGGCCAAACCTGAGATAATGATAGGCCAAACCTGAGATGATGATAGGCCAAACCTTATGAGAGCGTGAGATGATGATTGGGCAAACTTGATGAGGGCGCGAGATGATGATAAGCCAAACCTGATGAGGGCGTGAGATGATGATAGGCCAAGCCTGATGAGGGGGAAAATGATTATAGGCCAAATCTGATAAGGTCACGAGATGATGAAATACCAAACTTAAGATGATGATAGGCCAAACCTTATGAGGGCGCCAAGTTATAATAGGCCAAGATGATCATAGGCTGATAGGGGTGCGAGATGATGATAGGCCAAACCTTATATGCGTGAGAGATCATGGTAGGCCAAACCTTATGAGGGTGCGAGAACATGGTAGGCCAAACATGATGAGGGCGCGAGATGATGATAGACCAAACCTGATGAGGGCACGAGATGATAGGCCATACTTGAAGAGGGCACAAGATGATGATTGGCCAAACTTGCTGAGGGCCCGAGATGATGATAGGCCAAATCTGATGAGGGCGCGAGATGATAGGCCAAACCTGATGAGGGTCCGAGATGATGATAGGCCAATTCTGATAAGGGCACGAGATGATGGTAGACCAAACCTGGTGAGGGTGCGGGAAGATCATAGGCCAAACCTGATGAGAGCGATATGAAGATAGGCCATACCGAGATGATAATAGGCTAAACCTGATGAGGGTGCGAGATGATAATAGGCCCAACCTGAAGAGGGCACGAGATGATGGTAGGCCAAACCTGATAAGGGCGCGAGATGATGGTAGGCCAAACCTGATGAAGGCTCGAGATGATGATTGGCCAAACCTGATGAGAGTGCCAGATGATGGTAGGCCAAACCTGATAAGGGCGCGAGATGATGGTAGGCCAAACCTGATGAGGGCTCGAGATGATGATTGGCCAAACCTGATGAGGGTGCCAGATGATGGTAGGCCAAACCTAATGAGGGCACGAGATGATGATAGGCCAAACCTGATGAGGGCGCGAGATAATGGTACGCCTAAACTGATGAGAGCATGAGATGATAGTAGTCCAAACCTGAAGAGGATGCGAGATGATGGTACGCCAAACCTGAAGAGGGCGCGACATGATGATTGGCCAAACCTGATGAGGGCGCAAGATGATGATAGGCCAAACCTGATGAGGGCGCGAGATAAGGGTACGCCAAATCTGATGAGGACGCGAGATGATGGTAGGCCAAACCTGATGAGGACACGAGATGATGGTACACCAAACCTGAAGAGGGCGCGAGATGATTATTGGCCAAACCTGATGAGGGCGCGAGATGATGGTAGGCCAAACCTGATGAGGGCGCGAGAAGATGGTAGGCCAAATCTGATGGGGGATTGAGATGATGGTAGACCAAACCTGGTGAGAGTGCGGGAAGATCATAGGCCAAACCTGATGAGAGCGCGATGTGAAGATAGGCCATACCTGAGATGATAATAGGGTAAACCTGATGAGGGTGCAAGATGATGATAGGCCCAACCTGAAGAGGGCGCGAGATGATGGTAGGCCAAACCTGATAAGGGAGCGAGATGATGGTAGGCCAAACCTGATGAGGGCTCGAGATGATGATTGGCCAAACCTGATGAGGGTGCCAAATGATGGTAGGCCAAACCTAATAAGGGCACGAGATGATGATAGGCCAAACCTGATGAGGGCGCGAGATAATGGTACGCCGAAACTGATGAGAGCGCGAGATGATAGTAGTCCAAACCTGAAGAGGATGCGAGATGATGGTACGACAAACCAGAAGAGGGCGCGAGATGATGATTGGCCAAACCTGATGAGGGCGCAAGATGATGATAGGCCAAACCTGATGAGGGCGCGAGATAAGGGTACGCCAAATCTGATGAGGGCGCGAGATGATGGTAGGCCAAACCCGATGAGGACACGAGATGATGGCACACAAACCTGAAGAGGGCGCAAGATGATTATTGGCCAAACCTGATGAGGGCGCGAGATGATGGTAGGCCAAATCTGATGAGGGCGCGAGATGATAGGCCAAACCTGATGAGGGTCCGATATGATGATAGGCCAATCCTGATAAGGGCACGAGATGATGATAGGCAAAACCTAATGAGGGCGCGAGGTGATAATAGGCCACACCTGATGAGGGCGCGAGATGGTGATAGGCCAAACCTGAAGAGGGCGCGAGATGATGGTAGGCCAAACCTGATGAGGGCGCAAAATGATGGTAGGCCAAACCTGAGATAATGGTAGGTCAGACCTGATGAGGGTGCGAGATGATGATAGGCCAAACCTAATGATGGCACGAGATGATGGTAGGCCAAACTTGATGAGGGTGCGAGATGATGGTAGACCAATCCTGAGATGAAGGTAGGCCAGACCTGATGAGGGCGTCAGATGATGATAGGCCAAACCTAATGATGGTGCGAGATGATAGTAGGCCAAGCCTGATTGGTTCGCCAGATGATAGTAGTCCAAACTTGATGAGGGTGCGAGATGATGATTTGCCAACCCTGATGAGGGCGCGAGATAAGGGTACGCCGAATCTGATGAGGGCGCGAGATGACAGTAGGCCAAACCTGAAGAGGATGCGAGATGATGGTACGCCAAACCTGAAGAGGGCGTGAGATGATGATTGGCCAAACCTGATGAAGGCGCGAGATGATGATAGGCCAAACCTGATGAGGGAGCGAGATAAGGGTATTCCAAATCTGATGAGGGCGCGAGATGATGGTAGGCCAAACCTGAAGAGGACGGAAGATGATGGTACACCAAACCTGAAGAGAGCGCGAGATGATGATTGGCCAAACCTGATGAGGGTGCAAGATGATGGTACGCCAAATCTGATGAGGGCTCGAGATGATGACAGGCCAAGCCTGATGAGTGCGTGAGATGATGACAGGCCAAACCTGTTGAGAGCGCGAATTGATGATAGGCCAAATTTGATGAGGGCTCGAGATGATGATTGGCCAAACCTGATGAGGGTGCCAGATGATAGTAAGCCAAACCTAATGAGGGCACGAGATGATGATAGGCCAAACCTGATGAGGGCGCGAGTTAATGGTAGGCCAAACCTGATGAGGGCGAGTGATAAGGGTACGCCAAGTCTGATGAGGACGCGAGATGATGTTAGGTAAAACCTGAAGAGTGCGCGAGATGATGGTATGCCAAACCAGATAAGGGTACGCCAAATCTGATGAGGGAGCGAGATGATGATAGGACAAACCTGAAGAGGGCGCGAGATGATGGTAGACCAAACCTGATAAGGGCACGAGATGATAGGCCAAACGTGATGAGGGCACAAGATGATGATTGGCCAAACCTGATGGCCAAATGGTAGGCCAAATCTGATGAGGGATCGAGATGATGATAGGCCAAACATGATGAGGGTGCGAGATGATGGTAGGCCAGAATTGATGAGGGCGTGAGCTGATGGCTGGCCAAACCTGATGAGGCCGCAAGATGATGGAAGGCAAAACCTGATGAGGCCGCGAGATGATGGAAGGCCAAACCTGATGAGGGCGTGAGATGATGTTAGGCCAATTCTGATAAGGGCACGAGATGATGATAGGGAAATCCTGATGAAGGCGCGAGGTGATAATAGGCCACACCTGATGAGGGCACGAAATGATGATAGACCAAACCTGAAGAGGGCGCGAGATGATGGTAGGCCAAACCTGATGAGGGCGCGAAATGATGGTAGGCCAAACCTGAGATGATGGTAGGCCAGACCTGTTGAGGGCGTGAGATGATGATAGGCCAAACCTAATGATGGCGTGAGATGATGGTAGGCCAAGCCTGATGAGGGTACAAGATGATGATAGGGCAAACATGATGAGAGCACGAGATGAAGGTATGCCAAACCTGATGATGGCGTGAGATGAAGATTGGCCAAACCTGATGAGGGTGCGATATAATGGTAGGTCAAGCCTGATGAGGGCGCGAGATGATGGAATGTCCAACCTGATGAGTACGAGAGATGATGTTAGGCCAAACCTTATAAGGGCAAGAGATGATAATAGGTCAAACCTGATGAGGGCGTGAGATGATGTTAGGCCAATCCTGATAAGGGCACGAGATGATGATAGGCAAGTCCTGATGAGGGTGCGAGGTGATGATAGGCCAGACCTGATGAGGGCGCGGTATGATGATAGGCCAAACCTAATGATGGCACAAGATGATGGTAGGCCAAGCCTGATTGGTATGACAGATGATGGTAGGCCAAACTTGATGAGGGCATGAGCTGATGGCAGGCCAAACGTGATGAGGCCGCAAGATGATGGAAGGCCAAACCTGATGAGGCCGCGAGATGATGGAAGGCCAAACCTGATGAGGGCGTGAGATGATGTTAGGCCAATCCTGATAAGGGCACGAGATGATGATACGCAAATCCTGATGAGGGCGAGAGGTGATAATAGGCCACACCTGATGAGGGCGCGAGATGATGATAGGCCAAACCTGAAGAGGGCGTGAGATGATGGTAGGCCAAACCTGATGAGGGCACGAAATGATGGTAGGCCAAACCTGAGATGATGGTAGGCCAGACCTGATGAGGGCATGAGATGATGATAGGCCAAACCTAATGATGGCGCGAGATGATGGTAGGCCAAGCCTGCTTGGTGCGCCAGATGATGGTAGGCCAAAATTGATGAGGGTGCGAGATGATGGCGGCCAAACCTGATGAGGGCGCGAGATGAGGGTACGCCAAATCTGATGAGGGCGCGAGATGATGGTAGGCCAAACCTGAAAAGGACGGAAGATGATGGTACACCAAACCTGAAGAGAGCGCGAGATGATGATTGGCCAAACCTGATGAGGGCGCAAGATGATGGTACGCCAAATTTGATGAGGGCTCGAGATGATGACAGGCCAAGCCTGATGAGTGCGTGAGATGATGACAGGCCAAACCTGCTGAGAGCGTGAAATGATGATAGGCCAAATTTGATGAGGGCTCGAGATGATGATTGGCCAAACCTGATGAGGGTGCCAGATGATGTTAAGCCAAACCTAATCAGGGCACGAGATGATGATAGGCCAAACCTGATGAGGACGCGAGTTGATGGTAGGCCAAACCTGATGAGGGCGAGAGATAAGGGTATGCCAAGTCTGATGAGGACACGAGATGATGTTAGGCCAAACCTGAAGAGTGCGCGAGATGATGGTATGCCAAACCTGATAAGGGCACGAGATGATAGGCCAAACGTGATGAGGGCACAAGATGATGATTGGCCAAACCTGATGGCCAAATGGTAGGCCAAATCTGATGAGGGATCGAGATGATGATAGGCCAAACATGATGAGGGTGCGAGATGATGGTAGGCCAAAATTGATGAGGGCGTGAGCTGATGGCTGGCCAAACCTGATGAGGCCGCAAGATGATGGAAGGCAAAACCTGATGAGGCCGCGAGATGATGGAAGGCCAAACCTGATGAGGGCGTGAGATGATGTTAGGCCAATCCTGATAAGGGCACGAGATGATGATAGGGAAATCCTGATGAAGGCGCGAGGTGATAATAGGCCACACCTGATGAGGGCAATAAATGATGATAGGCCAAACCTGAAGAGGGCACGAGATGATGGTAGGCCTAACCTGATGAGGGCGCGAAATGATGGTAGGCCAAACCTGAGATGATGGTAGGCCAGACCTGTTGAGGGCGTGAGATGATAATAGGTCAAACCTGATGAGGGCGTGAGATGATGTTAGGCCAATCCTGATAAGGGCACGAGATGATGATAGGCAAATCATGATGAGCGTGCGAGGTGATGATAGGCCAGACCTGATGGGGGCACGATATGATGATAGGCCAAACCTAATGATGGCACAAGATGATGGTTGGCCAAGCCTGATTGGTGCGCCAGATGATGGTAGGCCAAACTTGATGAGGGCATGAGCTGATGGCAGGCCAAACCTGATGAGGCCGCAATATGATGGAAGGCCAAACCTGATGAGGCCGCGAAATGATGGAAGGCCAAACCTGATGAGGGCGTGAGATGATGTTAGGCCAATCTTGATAAGGGCACGAGATGATTATCCGCAAATCCTGATGAGGGCGAGAGGTGATAATAGGCCACACCTGATGAGGGCGCGAGATGATGATAGGCCAAACCTGAAGAGGGCGCGAGATGATGGTAGGCCAAACCTGATGAGGGCGCGAAATGATGGTAGGACAAACCTGAGATGATGGTAGGCCAGACCTGGTGAGGGCGTGAGATGATGATAGGCCAAACCTAATGATGGTGCTAGACGATGGTAGGCAAATCCTGATGAGGGCGCGAGGTGATAATAGGCCACACCTGATGAGGGCACGAGATGATAGGCCAAACCTGAAGAGGGCGCGAGATGATGGTAGGCCAAACCTGATGAGGGCGTGAAAGGATTGTAGGCCAAACCTCAGATGATGGTAGGCCAGACCTGATGAGGGCGTGAGATGATGGTAGGCCAAGCCTGATTGGTGCGCCAGATGATGGTAGGTCAAACTTGATGAGGGTGCGAGATGATGGCAGGTGAAACCTGATGAGGGCACGAGATGATGGCAGACAAAACCTGATGAGGGTACAAGATGATGATAGGGCAAACATGATGAGAGCAAGAGATGAAGGTATGCCAAACCTGATGATTGCGTGAGATGATGATTGGCCAAACCTGATGAGGGTGTGAGATTATGATAGGCCATACCTGATGAGGGCTCTAGATAATGATAGGCCAAACCTGATGAGGGCGCGAGATGATGGAATGCCCAATCTGATGAGTACGAGAGATGATGCTAGGCCAAACCTGATAAGGGCGCGAGATAAAGCTATGCCAAATCTTATAAGGGCGCGAGATGATTGGCCAAACCTGATGAGGGCACGATATGGTGGTAGGCCAAATCTGATGAGGGCTCGAGATGATGGAAGGCCAAACCTGATGAGGGCGTAAGATGATGTTAGGCCAATCATGATAAGGGCACTAGTTGATGATAGGCAATTCCTGATGAGGGCGCGAAATGATGATAGGCCAAATATGTTGATGGCTCGAGATGATGATTGGCCACACCTGATGAGGGCGCGAGATGATGGTAGGACAAACCTGAAGAGGGCGCGAGATGATGGTAGGCCAAACCTGATAAGGGCGCGAGATGATAGGCCAAGCGTGATGAGGGCGCGAGATGATGATTGGCCAAACCTGATGAGGGCGCGAGATGATGGTAGGCCAAATCTGATGAGGGCATGAGATGATGATTGGCCAAACTTGATAAAGGCGCGAGATGATGTTAGGCCAAACCTGATGAGGGCGCGATATAATGGTAGGCCAAACCTGATGAAGGTGAGAGATGATGGAATACCCAACCTGATAAGTATGTGAGATGATGTTAGGCCAAACCTGATAATGGCACGGGATAAAGCTACGACAAATCTGATGAGGGCGAGAAATGATGGTAGGACAAACCTGAAGAGGGCGCGAGATGATGGTAGGCCAAAACTGATAAGGGCGCGAGATGATAGGCCAAACGTGATGAGGACACGAGATGATGATTAGCCAAACCTGATGAGGGTGCGAGATGATGATTGGCCAAACCTGATAAGGGCGCGAGATGATGGTAGGCCAAACCTGATGAGGGCTCGAGATGATGATTGGCCAAACCTGATGAGGGTGCCAGATGATGGTAAGCCAAACCTAATGAGGGCACGAGATGATGATAGGACAAACCTGATGAGCGCGCGAGTTGATGGTAGGCCAAACCTGATGAAGGCGAGAGATAAGGGTACGCCAAGTCTGATGAGGACGCGAGATGATGTTAGGCCAAACCTGAAGAGTGCGCGAGATGATGGTATGCCAAACCTGATGAGGGCGCGAGGAGATGAAAGGCCAAACCTGATGAGGGCGTGAGATGATGATAGGCCAAACCAGATAAGGGTACGCCAAATCTGATGAGGGAGCGAGATGATGATAGGACAAACCTGAAGAGGGTGCGAGATGATTGTAGGCCAAACCTGATAAGGGCACGAGATGATAGGCCAAACGTGTTGAGGGCACGAGATGATGAATGGCCAAACCTGATGAGGGCGCGAGATGATGGTAGGCCAAATCTGATGAGGGATCGAGATGATGATAGGCCAAACCTGATGAGGGCGCGAGATGCTGGTAGGCCAAACTTGATGAGGGCGTGAGCTGATGGCTGGCCAAACCTGATGAGGCCTCAAGATGATGGAAGGCAAAACCTGATGAGGCAGCGAGATGATGGAAGGCCAAACCTGATGAGGGCGTGAGATGATGTTAGGCCAATCCTGATAAGGGCACGAGATTATGATAGGGAAATCCTGATGAAGGCGCGAGGTGATAATAGGCCACACCTGATGAGGGCAAGAAATGATGATAGGCCAAACCTGAAGAGGGCTTAAGATGATGGTAGGCCAAACCTGATGAGGGCGCGAAATGATGGTAGGCCAAACCTGAGATGATGGTAGGCCAGACCTGATGAGGGCGTGAGATGATGATAGGCCAAACCTAATGATGGCGCGAGATGATGGTAGGCCAAGCCTGATGAGGGTACAAGATGATGATAGGGCAAACATGATGAAAGCATGAGATGAAGGTATGCCAAACCTGATGATGGCATGAGATGAAGATTGGCCAAACCTGATGAGGGCGCGATATAATGGTAGGCCAAACCTGATGAGGGCGCGAGATGATGGAATGCCCAACCTGATGAGTATGAGAGATGATGTTAGGCCAAACCTGATAAGGGCAAGAGATAATAATAGGTCAAACCTGATGAGGGCATGAGATGATGTTAGGCCAATCCTGATAAGGACACGAGATGATGATAGGCAAATCATGATGAGGGTGCGAGGTGATGATAGGCCAGACCTGATGAGGGCGCAATATGATAATAGGACAAACCTAATGATGGCACGAGATGATGGTAGGCCAAGCCTGATTGGTGCGCCAGATGATGGTAGGCCAAACTTGATGAGAGCATGAGCTGATGGCAGGCCAAACCTGATGAGGCCGCAATATGATGGAAGGCCAAACCTGATGAGGCCGCGAGATGATGGAAGGCCAAACCTGATGAGGGTGTGAGATGATGTTAGGCCAATCTTGATAAGGGCACGAGTTGATGATATGTAAATCCTGATGAGGGCGCGAGGTGATAATAGGCCACACCTGATGAGGGCGCGAGATGATGATAGGCCAAACCTGAAGAGGGCACGAGATGATGGTAGGCCGAACCTGATGAGGGCACGAAATAATGGTAGGCCAAACCTGAGATGATGGTAGGCCAGACCTGATGAGGGCGTGAGATGATGATAGGCCAAACCTAATGATGGCGCAAGATGATGGTAGGCCAAGCCTGATTGGTGCGCCAGATGATGGTAGGCCAAAATTGATGAGGGTGCGAGATGATGGCGGCCAAACCTGATGAGGGCACGAGATGATGGCAGACAAAACCTGATGATGATAGGGCAAACATTATGAGAGCACGAGATGAAGGTATGCCAAACCTGATGATGGCGTGAGATGATGATTGGCCAAACCTGATGAGGGTGTGAGATGATGATAGGCCAAACCTGATGAGGGCGCGATATAATGGTAGGCCAAACCTGATGAGGGCGAAAGATGATAGAATGCCCAACCTGATGAGTATGAGAGATGATGTTAGGCCAAACCTGATAAGGGCGCGAGATAAAGCTATGCCAAATCTGATAAGTGCGCGAGGTGATTGGCTAAACCTGATGAGGGCACGAGATGATGATTGGCCAAACCTGTTCAGGGCGCGAGATGATGGTAGGCCAAACTGATGAGGGCTCGAGATGATGGTAGGCCAAACCTGATGAGGGCACTAGTAGATGGTAGGCCAAACCTGAAGAAGGCGCGAGATGATGGTATGCCAAACCTGATGAGGGTGTGAAATGATGATAGGACAAACCTGATGAGGGCGCGAGATAAGGGTACGCCAAATCTTATGAGGGCGCGAGATGATGATAGGCCATACCTGATGAGGGCGCGAGATAAGGGTACGATAAATCTGATGATGGCGTGATGTAATGGTGGGCCAAACCTGATGAGTTTGCGAGATGATGAAATGCCCAACCTCATGAGTACGTGAGATGATGTTAGGCCATAACTGATGAGGGCGCGAGATGATGGTAGGCCAAACCTGAAGAGGACGCGAGATAAGGGCACGCCAAACCTGATGAGGGTGCGAGATGATGGAATGCCCAACATGATGAGTACTTGAGATGATGTTAGGCCATACCTGATGAGGGCGCAAGATAAATCTACGCCAAATCTGATGAGGGCACGAGATGATGTTAGGCCAAATCTGTTGAAGGCGCGAGATGATGGTAGGCCAAACCTGAAAAGGGCGCGAGATGATAGGCCAAACGTGATGAGGGCGCGAGATGATGATTGGCCAAACCTAATGAGGGGGCGAGATGATGGTAGGTCAAATCTGTTGAGAGATCGAGATTAAGGGAAGCCAAACCTGGTGAGGGTGCGAGATGATGATAGGCCAAACCCGATGAGAGAGCAAGATGAAGATAGGCCATACCTGAGATGATAATAGGCTAAATCTGATGAGGGCGCGAGATGATGAAAGGCCCAACCTGAAAAGGGCGCGAAATGGTGTTAGGCCAAACCTAATAATACCGCGAGATGATAGGCCAAACCTGATTAGGGTGCGAGATGATGATTGGCCAAACCTGATAAGGGCGCGAGATGATGGTATGCCAAACCTGATGAGGGCTTAAGATGATGATAGGCCAAACCTGATGAGGGCGCGAGATGATGGTAGGCTAAACCTGATGAGGGCGCAAGTTAAGGGTACATTAAATCTGATGAGGGCACGAGATGATGGTACGCCAAACCTGAAGAGGACGCAAGATGATGGTATGCCAAACCTGATGAGGGCGCGAGATGATGGTAGGCCAAACCTGATGAGGGCGCGAGATGATGGTAGGCCAAATCTGATGAGGGCTCGAGATGATGGAAGGCCAAAACTGATGAGGCTGCAAGATGATGGAAGGCCAAACCTGATGAGGGCGTGACATGATATTAGGCCAATCCTGATACGGGCACAAAATGATGATAGGCAAATACTGATGAGGGCACGAAATGATGATAGGCCAAATATGGTGATGGCTCGAGATGATGATTGGCCACACCTGATGAGGGCGCAAGATGATGATAGGCCATACCTGATGAGGGCACGAGATAAGGGTACGATAAATCTGATGAGGGCGCGATGTAATGGTGGACCAAACCTGATGAGTTTGCGAGATGATGAAATGCCCAACCTCATGAGTACGTGAGATGATGTTAGGCCATAACTGATGAGGGCGCGAGATGATGGTAGGCCAAATCTGATCAGGGCGCGAGATGATGGTAGGCCAAACCTGATGAGGTCTCGAGTTGATGGTAGACCAAACCTGATGGGGGCGCGAGATAAAGGTACGCCAAATCTTATGAGGGCGCGAGATGATGACTGGCCAAACCTGATCAGGGCGTGAGCTGATGGTAGGCCAAACCTGATGAGGGCACTAGTAGATGGTAGGCCAAACCTGAAGAGGGCTTGAGATGATCGTACTCCAAACCAGATGAGGGCGTGAGATGATGATAGGCCAAACCTGATTAGGGTACGAGATAAGGGTACGCCAAATCTTATGAGGGCGCGAGATGATGATGGGCCAAATCTGATGAAGGCGCGAGATGAAGGTACACCAAATCTGATGAGGGCGCGATACACTGGTGGACCAAACCTGATGAGGTTGCGAGAGAGGATGGAGCGCCCAACCTGATGAGTACGTGAGATGTTAGGCCAAACCTTATGAGGGCGCAAGATGATGATAGGTCTAACCTGATGACGGCGTGAGATAAGGGCATGCCAAATCTGATGAGGTCACGAGATGATGATAGCCCAAACCTGATCAGGCCGCGAGATAAGGGTACGCCAAATCTGATGAGGGCGCGATATAATGGTAGGCCAAACCTGATAAGGGTGCGAGATGATGAAATTCCCAGCATGATGAGTACGTGAGATGATGTTAGGCCATACCTGATGAGGGCGCGAGATAAAGCTACGCCAAATCTGATGAGGGCACGAGATGATGGTAGGCCAAATCTGATGAGGGCACAAGATGATGGTAGGCCAAACCTGAAGAGGGCGCAAGATGATAGTCCAAACCTGATGAGAGCGTGAGATGATGATAGTCCAAACCTGAAGAAGGCATGAGATGATGGTAAGCCAAACCTGGTGAGGGTGCGAGATGATGATAGGCCAAACCTGATGAGAGAGCAAGATGAAGATAGGCCATACCTGAGATGATAATAGGCTAAACCTGATGAGGTCGCTAGATGATGATAGGCCCAATCTGAAGAGGGTGTGAGATGATGTTAGGTCAAACCTGATAAGGGCGTGAGATGATAGGCCAAACCTGATGAGGGCGCGAGATGATGATTGGTCAAACCTGATAAGGGCGCGAGATAATGGTATGCCAAACCTGATGAGGGCTCGAGATGATGAAAGGTCAAACCTGATGAGGGCGCGAGATGATGGTAGGCTAAACCTGATGAGGGCGCAAGATAAGGGTATGCCAAATCTGATGAGGGCGCGAGATGATGGTAGGCCAAAACTGAAGAGGACGCAAGATGATCATATGCCAAACCTGATGAGGGCATGAGATGATGGAAGGCCAAACCTGATGAGGGCGTGAGATGATGTTAGGCTAAATCTGATGAGGGCTTGAGATGATGGAAGGCCAAACCTGATGAGGGCACGAGATGATGTTAGGCCAATCCTGATAAGGGCACGAGATGACGATATGCAAATCCTGATGAGGGCGCTAGGTGATGATATGCCACACCTGATGAGGGTGCGAGATGATGATAGGCTCAACCTGAAGAAGGCGCGAGATGTTGGTAGGCCAAACATGATGAGGGCACGAGATGATGGTAGGCTAATTATGATGAGGGCGTGAGAAGATGTTAGGCCAAACCCGATGAGGGCGTGAGATGTTGATAGGCCAAACCTGATGAGGACGGGAAATGATAATAAGCCAAACCTGATGAGGTCGCGAGATGATGATAGGCCAAATCTGATGAAGGTGCGATATGATGATAAATCAAACCTGATGGGGCACAAGAATAATATGCAAAACCTGGAATGATGATGATAGGCCAAACCTGATGAGGGTGCGAGATGACGGTAGGCCAAAACTGATCAGGTCGCGATATGATGGTAGGCCAAATCTGATGTGAGAGCAATATGATTGTAGGCCAAACGTGAGGAGAGTGAGAAAGGATGGTAGACCAATCCTGATGAGGGCGCGAGATGATGGAGGGCCAAACCTGATGAGGGCGTGATATTATGTTAGACCAATCCTGATGAGGGCGCGAGATGATGATAGGCCAAACCTGCTGAGGGTACAAGATGATGATTGGCCAAACCTCATGAGGGCCTGAGATGATGGTAGGCCAAACCTGATGAGGGTTCGAGATTAAGATAGGCCAAACCTGATGAGGCCGCGAGATGATGGAAGGTCAAACCTGATGAGGGCGTGAGATGATGTTAGGCCAAGCCTGATAAGGGCACAAGGTGATAATAGGCAAATCCTGATGAGGGCACGAGGTGATGATAGGCCACACCTGATGAGGGCGCGAGATGATGATAGGCCAAACCTGAAGAGGGTGCGAGATGATGGTAGGCCAAACCTGATGAGGGCGCAAAATGATGGAAGGCCAAACCTGAAGAGGGCACGAGATGATGATAGGCCAAACCTGATGAGTGCGCGAGATGATGTAATGCCCAACCTGATGAGTACGAGAGATGAAGTTAGGCCAAACCTGTTAAGGGCGCGAGATAAAGCTACACCAAATCTGATAAGGGCGCAAAATTATTGTCCAAACCTTATAAGGGCGCGAGATGATGGTATGCCAAACCTGATGAGGGCGCGAGATGATGGTAGGCCAAATTTGATGTGAGAGCAATATGATGGTAGGCCAAACTTGAGGAGGGTGAGAAAGGATGGTAGACCAATCCTGATGAGGGTGCGAGATGATGATAGGCCAAAGCTGATGAGAGCGCAAGTTGAAGATAGGCCATACCTGAGATGATAATAGGCTAAACCTGATGAGGGCTTGAGATGATGATAGGCCCAACCTGAAGAAGTCACGAGTTGATGGTATGCCAAACATGATGAAGGCACGAGATGATGGTAAGCCAATCATGATGAGGGCTTGAGATGATGTTTGGCCAAACCTGATGAGGGCACGAGATGTTGATAGTCCAAACCTGATGAGAATGGGAAATGATAATAAGCCAAACCTGATGAGGTCGCGAGATGTTGATAGTCCAATTCTGATGAAGGTGCTAGATGATGATAAATTAAACCTGATGGGGCACAAGAATGATACGCAAAACCTGAGATGATGATAGGCCAAACCTGATGAGGGTGCGAGATGATGGTAGGCCAAAACTGGTGTAAGTGCAAGATGATGGTAGGCCAAACTTGAGGGTGAGAAAGGATGTTAGACCAATCCTGATGAGGGCGTGAGATGACGGTAGGCATAACCTGATGACGGCGTGAAATAATGGTAGGCCAAACCTGAAGACGGCGCGATATAATGCTAGGCCAAACCTGATGCTGGCGCGAGATGAGTACGAGAGATGATGTTAGGCCCAACCTGATGAGTACGAGAGATGATGTTAGGCCAAACCTGATGAGGGCGCGAGATAAAGCTACGCCAAATCTGATAAGGGCGCGAGATGATTGTCCAAACCTGATGAGGGTGCGAGATGATGATTGGCCAAACCGGATAAGGGCGCGAGATGATGGTAGGCTAAACCTGATGAGGGCTCGAGATGATGGTAGGCCAAACCTAATGAGGGCGCGAGTTAAAGGTATGCCAATTCTGATGAGGGCACTTGTAGATGGTAGGCCAAACCTGAAGAGGGCGCGAGATGATGGTACGCCAAACCTGATGAGGGCGTGAGATGATGATAGGCCAAAACTGATGAGGGCGCGAGATAAGGTTACGCCAAATCTGATGAGAGCGCGAGATGATGATAGGCCAAATCTAAAGAGGGTGCGAAATAAGGGTACGCCAAATCTGATGAGGGCGCGATATAATGGTGGGTGCAACCTGATGATGGTGCGATATGATGGAATGCCCAACATGATGAGTATTTGAGATGATGTTAGGTGAAACCTGATGAGGGCGCGTAATAAAGTTACCAATCATGAAATTGTCGCGAGATGATAGGTCAAACGTGATGAGGGCGCGAGATGATGGTAGGCCCAATCTGATGAGGGATCGAGATGATGATAGGCCAAACCTGATGAGGGCGCGAGATGATGATTGTCCAAACCTGATGAAGGCACAAGATGATGCTGGGCCAAACCTGGTGAGGGTGCGAGATGATGAGAGGCGCAACCTGAAGAAGGCGCGAGATGATGGTAGGCCAAACATTATTAAGGCTCGAGATGATGGTAGACCAATCATGATGAGGGCTTGAGATGATGTTTGGCCAAACCTGATGAGGGCGCGAAATTTTCATAGTCCAAACCTGATGAGGGCGGGAAATGATAATAAGCCAAACCTGATGAGGGTGCGAGATGATGGTAGGCCAAAACTGATCAGGGCGCGATATGATGGTAGACCAAGTCTGATGTGAGTGCAAGATGATGGTAGGCCAAACTTGAAGAGGGTGAGAAAGGATGGTAGACCAATCCTGATGAGGGCGTGAGATGATGTTAGGCCAAACCTGATGAGTCCGCGAGATGATGATAGGCCAAACCTGATGAGGGCACGATATAATGCTAGGCCAAACCTGATGAGGGCAAGAGATGAAGGAATGCCCAACCTGATGAGTATGAAAGATGATGTTAGGCCAAACCTGATGATGGCGCAAGATAAAGCTATACCAAAACTTATAAGGGCCTGAAATGATTGGCCAAACGTGATAAGGGCGCGAGATGATGGTAGGCCAAACCTGATGAGGGCTCGAGATGATGGTAGGCCAAACCTGATGAGGGCGCGAGATAAAGGTACGCTAAATCTGATGAGAGCACAAGTAGATGGTAGGCCAAACCTGAAGAGGGCGCGAGATGATGGTACGCCAAAACTGATGAAGGCGTGAGATGATGATAGGCCAAAACTGATGAGGGCGCGAGATAAGAGAACGCCAAATCAGATGAGAGCGCGAGATGATGATAGGCCAACCCTGATGAGGGTGCGATATAAGGGTACGCCAAATCTGATGATGGCGCGAGATAAAGGTACGCCAAATCTGATGAGGGCAAAAGTTGATGGTAGGCCAAACCTGAAGAGTGCGCGAGATAATGGTACGCCAAAACTTTTAAAGGTGTGAGATGATGATAGGCCAAAACTGATGAGGGCGCGAGATAAGGGTACGCCAAATCTGATGAGTGCGTGAGATGATGTTAGGCCAAACCTGATGAGGGCGCGAGATAAAGCTACGCCAAATCTTATAACGGTGCGAGATGATTCTCCAAACCTGATGAGGGCGCGAGATGATGATTGGCCAAACCTGTTCAGGGCGCGAGATGATGGTAGGCCAAACCTGATGAGGGCTCGAGATGATGGTAGGCCAAACCTGATGAGGGCACTAGTAGATGGTAGGCCAAACCTGAAGAGGGCGCGAGATGATGGTATGCCAAACCTGATGAGGACGTGAGATGATAGGACAATCCTGATGAGGGCGCGAGATAAGGGTACGCCAAATCATATGAGGGCGCGAGATGATGATAGGCCAAACCTGATGAGGGCGCGAGATAAGGGTACGATAAATCTGATGAGGGCGCGATATAATGGTGGGCCAAACCTGATGAGGTTGCGAGATGATGGAATGCCCAACCTCATGAGTACGTGAGAAGATGTTAGGCCATAACTGATGAGGGCGCGAGATGATGATAGGCCAAACCTGATGAGGGCGCGAGATAAGGGCACGCCAAATCTAATGAGGGCGCGAGATGATGATTGGCCAAACCTGATGAGGGCGTGAGATAAGGGCACGCCATATCTGATGAGGGCGCGATATAATGATAGGCCAAACCTGATGAGGGTGCGAGATGATGGAATGCCCAACATGATGAGTACTTGAGATGATGTTAGGCCATACCTGATGAGGGCGCAAGATAAAGCTACGCCAAATCTGATGAGGGCACGAGATAATGTTAGGCCAAATCTGTTGAGGGCGCGAGATGATGGTAGGCCAAACCTGAAGAGGGCGCGAGATGATAGGCCAAACGTGATGAGGGCGCGAGATGATGATTGGCCAAACCTAATGAGGGCGCGAGATGATGGTAGGTCAAATCTGTTGAGGGATCGAGATTATGGTAAGCCAAACCTGATGAGGGTGCGAGATGATTATAGCCCAAACCTGATGAGAGAGCGAGATGAAGATAGGCCATACCTGAGATGATAATAGGCTAAATCTGATGAGGGCGCGAGATGATGAAAGGCCCAACCTGAAAAGGCCGCAAAATGATGTTAGGCCAAACCTAATAAGGGCGGGAGATGTTAGGCCAAACCTGATTAGGGTGCGAGATGATGATTGGCCAAACCTGATAAGGGCGCGAGATGATGGTATGCCAAACCTGATGAGGGCTTAACATGATGATAGGCCAAACCTGATGAGAGCGCGAGATGATGGTATGCCAAACCTGATGAGGGCTTAACATGATGATAGGCCAAACCTGATGAGAGCGCGAGATGATGGTAGGCTAAACCTGATGAGGGCGCAAGTTAAGGGTACACTAAATCTGATGAGGGCGCGAGATGATGGTACGCCAAACCTGAAGAGGACGCAAGATGATGGTATGCCAAACCTGATGAGGGCGCGAGATGATGGTAGGCCAAATCTGATGAGGGCGCGAGATGATGGTAGGCCAAATCTGATGAGGGCTCGAGATGATGGAAGGCCAAAACTGATGAGGGCGTGACATGATATTAGGCCAATCCTGATACGGGCACAAGATGATGATAGGCAAATTCTGATGAGGGCACGAAATGATGATAGGCCAAATATGGTGATGGCTCGAGATGATGATTGGCCACACCTGATGAGGGCGCGAGATGATGGTAGGACAAACCTGAAGAGGGCACGAGATGTTAGGCCAAACCTGATAAGGGCGCGAGATGATAGGCCAAGCATGATGAGGGCAAGAGATGATGATTGGCCAAACCTGATGAGGGCGCGAGATGATGGTAGGCCAAATCTGATGAGGGATCGAGATGAAGATAGGCCATACCTGAGATGATAAGAGGCTAAACCTGATGAGGGCGCGAGATGATGATAGGCCATACCTGATAAGGGCGCGAGATGTTGATAGACCAAACCTGATGAGGGCACGAGATGATGGTAGGCCAATCATGATGTGGGCGTGAGATGATGTTAGGCCAAACCTGATAAGGGCGCGAGATGTTGATAGGCCAAACCTTATGAGGAGGAAAATGATAATAAGCCAAACTGATGAGGTCGCGAGATGATGATAGGCCAAATCTGATGAATGTGTGAGATGATGATAAATCAAACTTGATGGGGCACAATAATGATACGCCAAACCTGAGATGATGGTAGGCCATACCTGATGAGGGTTCTAGATTATGATATGCCAAACCTGATGAGGCCGCGAGATGATGGAAGGCCAAACCTGATGAGTCCGCGAGATGATGGAAGGCCAAACATGATGAGGGCGTGAGATGATGTTAGGCCAATCCTGATAAGGGCACGAGGTGATGATAGGAGAATCCTGATGAGTGCGCGAAGTGAAGATAGGCCACACCTGATGAGGGCACGAGATGATGATAGGCAAAATCTGAAGAGGGAGCGAGATGATGGTAGGGCAAACCTGATGAGGGTGCGATATCATGATAGGCCAAACCTAATGATGGCACGAGATGATGGTAGGCCAAACTTGAGGAGGGCGTGAGATGATGGCAGGCCAAACCTGATGAGGCCGTGAAATGATGGAAGATCAAACCTGATGAGGCCACGAAATGATGGAAGGCCAAACCTGATAAGGGCACGAGATGATGATAGGCAAATCCTGGTGAGGGCGCGAGGTAATAATAGGCCACACCTGATGAGGGCGCGAGATGATATTAGGCCAATCCTGAAGAGGGTGCGAGATGATGGTAGGTCAAACCTGATGAGGGCGCGAAATAATGGTAGGCCAAACCTGAGATGGTGTTAGGCCAGACCTGATGAGGGCGCGAGATGATGATAGGCCAAACCTAATGATGGCGCAAGATGATGGTAGGCCAAGCCTGATTGGTGCGCGAGATGATGGTAGGCCAAACTTGATGAGAGCACGAGATGATTGCAGGCCAAACCTGATGAGGGCACGAGATGATGGCAGACAAAACCTGATGAGGGCACGAGATGATGGTAAGCTAAACCTGATGAGGGCGCAAGATAAGGGTACGCCAAATCTGATGAGGGTGCTAGATGATGGTATGCTATACCTGATGAGGACGCGAGATGATGGAAGACAAAACTTATGATGGCGTGAGATTAGGGTACACCAAATCTGATGAGGGCACGAGATAATGATAGGCCAAACCTCATGAGGGCGCGAGATGATGATTGGCCAAATCTGAAAAGGGCACGAGATGATGGTAGGCCAAACCTGATGAAGGCTCGAGATGATGGAAGTCCAAACCTGATGAGGGCTCGATATGATGGAAGTCCAAACCTGATGAGAGCGCGAGATGAAGATAGGCCATACCTGAGATGATAATATGGTAATCCTGATTAGGGCGCGAGATGATGATAGGCCAAACCTGAAGAAGGCGCAAGATGATGGTAGGCCAAACATGATGAGGGCATGAGATGATGGTAGGCCAATCATGATGAGGGCGTGAGAAGATGATAGGCCAAACCCGATGAGGGCGTGAGATGTTGATAGGCCAAACCTGATGAGGACGGGAAATGATAATAAGCCAAACCTGATGAGGTCACGAGATGATGAAAGGCCAAATCTGATGAAGGTGCGAGATGATGATAAATGAAACATGATGGGGCACAAGAATGTTACGCCAAACCTGAGATGATGATAGGCCAAACCTGATAAGGGTGCGAGATGATGGTAGGCCAAAACTGATCAGGGCGCGATATGATGGTTGGCCAAATCTGATGAGAGTGCAAGATGGTATGCCAAACTTGAGGAGGGTGAGAAAGGATGGTAGACCAATCCTGATGAGGGTGTGAGATGATGGTAGGCCAAACCTGATGAGTCCGCGATATAATGGAATGCCAAACCTGATGAGGGCGTGAGATTATGGTAGGCCAATCCTGATGAGGGCGTGAGATGATGATAGGCCAAACCTGATGAGGGTGCGAGATGATGATTGTCCAAACCTCATGAGGAGGGCGTGAAATGATGGTAGGCCAAACCTGATGAGGCCGCGAGATGATGGAAGGCCAAACCTGATGAGGGCGTGAGATGATGTTAGGACAATCCTAATAAGGGCACGAGGTGATGATAGGCAAATCCTGATGAGGGCACGAGGTGATGATAGGCCACACCTGATGAGGGCGCGAGAAGATGATAGTCCAAACCTGAAGAGGGCACAAAATGATGGTAGGCCAAACCTGATGAGGGCGCGACATGATGGTAGGCCAAACCTGAAGAGGGCGCAAGATGATGATAGGCCAAACCTGATGAGGGCGCAACATAATGCTAGTCCAAACCTGATGAGGGCGCGAGATGGTGGAATGCCAAACCTGATGAGTACAGGAGATGATATTAGGCCAAACCTGATGAGGGCGCGAGATAAAGCTATGCAAAATCTGATAAGGGTGCAAGATGGTTGTCCAAACCTGATGAGAGCGCGAGATGATGATTGGCTAAACCTGATGAGGGCTCGAGATGATGGTAGGCCAAACCTAATGAGGGCGCGAGATAAAGTTATGCCAATTCTGATGAGGGCACTATTAGATGGTACGCCAAATCTGATGAGAGCGTGAGATAAGGGTACACCAAATCTGATGAGGGCGTGATATAATGGTTGGCCCAACCTGATAAGGGTGCGAGATGATGGAATGCCCAACATGATGAGTACGCGAGATGATGTTAGGCCAAACCTGATGAGGGCGCGAGATAAAGCTACGCCAAATCTGATGAGGGCGTGAGATGATAGGTCAAAACTGATGAGGGCGCGAGATAAGGGTAAGCCAAATCTGATGAGGGCGCAAGATGTTGGTAGGCCAAACCTGAAGTAGTCGCAAGATGATAGGTCAAACGTGATGAGGGCGCGAGATGATGACTGGCCAATCCTGATGAGGGCGTGAGAAGATGGTAGGCCAAATCTGATGAGGGATCGAGATGATGATAGGCCAAACCTGATGAGGGCGCGAGATAATGATAGTCCAAACCTGATGAAGGCACAAGATGATGGTGGGCCAAACCTGGTGAGGGTGCGAGATGATGGTAGGCCAAACCAGATCATGATGCGAGATGATGGTATGCCAAACCTGATGAGGGCGCGAGATAATGGAAGGCCAAACCTGATGAGGGCGTGAGATGATGATAGGCCAAACCTGATGAGGGCGCGAAATAAAGGTACGCCAAATCTGATGAGGGCGCGAAATGATGATAGGCCAAACCTGATGAGGCCGCGAGATAAGGGTGCGCCAAATATGATGAGGGCGCGAGATGATGGTAGGCCAAACCTGATGAGGGTGTGAGATGATGGTAGGCCAAATCTGATGATGACTCGAGATGATGGAAGGCCAAACCTGAGGGCTTGAGATGATGTTAGGCCAATCGTAAGAAAGGCACGAGATGATGATTGGCAAATCCTGATGAGAGCGAGAGATGATGATAGGCCACACCTGATGAGGGCGCGAAATGATAGGCCAAATCTGGTGAGGGCTCGAGATGATGGTAGGCCAAACCTGATTAAGGCACAAGATGATGGTGGGCCAAACCTGGTGAGGGTGCGAGATGATGATACGCCATGCCCGAGATGATAATAGGCTAAACCTGATGAGGGCGTGAGATGATGATAGGCCAAACCTGAAGAAGGCGCAAGATGATGGTAGGCCAAACATGATGAGGGCACGAGATGATGTTAGGCCAATCATGATGAGGGCGTGAGAAGATGATAGGCCAAACCAGATGAGGGCGCGAGATGTTGAAAGGCCAAACCTGATGAGGACGGGAAATGATAATAAGCCAAACCTGATGAGGTCACGAGATGATGATAGGCCAAATCTGATGAAGGTGCGAGATGATGATAAATCAAACCTGATGGGGCACAAGAATGATACGCCAAACCTGAAATGATGATAGGCCAAACACGATGAGGGTGCGTGATGATGGTAGGCCAAAACTGATCAGGGCGCGATATGATGGTAGGCCAAATTTGATGTGAGAGCAAGATGATGGTAGGCCAAACTTGAGGAGTGTGAGAAAGGATGATAGACCAATCCTGATGAGGGTGCGAGATGATGATAGGCCAAACCTGATGAGAGCGCGAGTTAAAGATAGGCCATACCTGAGATGATAATAGGCTAAACCTGATGAGGGCTTGAGATGATGATAGGCCCAACCTGAAGAAGGCGCAAGATGATGGTAGGCCAAACATGATGAGGGCATGAGATGATGGTAGGCCAATCATGATGAGGGCGTGAGAAGATGATAGGCCAAAACCGATGAGGGCACGAGATGTTGATAGGCCAAACCTTATGAGTACGGGAAATGATAATAAGCCAAACCTGATGAGGTCACGAGATGTTGATAGTCCAAATCTGATGAAGGTGCGAGATGATGATAAATGAAACCTGATGGGGCGCAAGAATGTTACGCCAAACCTGAGATGATGATAGGCCAAACCTGATGAGGGTGCGAGATGATGGTAGGCCAAAACTGATCAGGGCGTGATACGATGGTAGGCCAAATCTGATGTAAGTGCAAGATGATGGTAGGCCAAACTTGAGGGTGAGAAAGGATGATAGACCAATCCTGATGAGGGCATGAGATGATGGTAGGCATAACCTGATGACGGCGTGAAATGATGGTAGGCCAAACCTGAAGAAGGCGCGATATAATGCTAGGCCAAACCTGATGCTGACTCGAGATGAGTACGAGAGATGATGGTAGGCTAAACCTAATGAGGGCTCGAGATGATGGTAGGCCAAACCTAATGAGGGCGCGAGTTAAAGGTATGCCAATTCTGATGAGGGCACTAGTAGATGATAGGCCAAACCTGAAGTGGGCGCGAGATGATGGTACGCCAAACCTGATGAGGGCGTGAGATGATGATAGGCCAAAACTGATGAGAGCACGAGATAAGGGTACGCCAAATCTGATGAGGGCGCGAGATGATGATTGGCCAAATCTGAAGAGGGCGCAAAATAAGGGTACGCCAAATCTGATGAGGGTGCGATATAATGGTGGGTTCAACCTGATGATGGTTCGAGATGATTGAATGCCCAACATGATGAGTATTTGAGATGATGTTAGGCCAAACCTGATGAGGGCGCGTGATAAAGTTACGCTAAATCGGATGAGGGCGCGAGATGATGGTAGACCAAACATGAAATAGTCGCAAGGTGATAGGCCAAACGTGATGAGGGCGCCAGACGATAGTAGTCCAAATCTGATGAGGGATCGAGATGATGATAGGCCAAACCTGATGAGGGCGCGAGATGATGATTGTCCAAACCTGATGAAGGCACAAGATGATGGTGGGCCACACCTGGTGAGGGTGCGAGATGATGATAGGCCCAACCTGAAGAAGGCGCGAGATGATGGTAGGCCAAACATTATTAAGGCACGAGATGATGGTAGACCAATCATGATGAGGGCTTGAGATGATGTTTGGCCAAACCTGATGAGGGTGCGAAATGTTCATAGTCCAAACCTGATGAGGACGGGAAATGATAATAAGCCAAACCTGATGAGTTCGCGAGATGATGATAGGCCAAATCTGATGAAGGTGCGAGATGATGATAAATCAAACCTGATGGGGCACAAGAATGATACGCCAAACCTGAGATGATGATAGGCCAAACCTGATGAGGGTGCGAGATGATGGTAGGCCAAAACTGATCAGGGCGCGATATGATGGTAGACCAAGTCTGATGTGAGTCCAAGATAATGGTAGGTCAAACTTGAGGAGGGTGAGAAAGGATGGTAGACCAATCCTGATGAGGGCGTGAGATGATGTTAGGCCAAACCTGATGAGTCCGCGAGATGATGATGGGCCAAACCTGATGAGGGCACGATATAATGCTAGGCCAAACCTGATGAGGGCACGAGATGATGGAATGCCCAACCTGATGAGTATGAAAGATGATGTTAGGCCAAACCTGATGATGGCGCAAGATAAAGCTATACCAAAACTGATAAGGGCCCAAAATGATTGGCCAAACATGATAAGGGCGTGAGATGATGGTAGGCCAAACATGATGAGGGCTCAAGATGATGGTAGGCCAAACCTGATGAGGGCGCGAGATAAAGGTATGCTAAATCTGATGAGAGCACTAGTAGATGGTAGGCCAAACCTGAAGAGGGCGCGAGATGATGGTACACCAAAACTGATGAAGGTGTGAGATGATGATAGGCCAAAACTGATGAGGGCGCGAGATAAGAGTACGCCAAATCAGATGAGAGCGCGAGATAAAGGTAGGCTAAACCTGATAAGGGCTCGAGATTATGGTAGGCTAAACCTAATGAGGGCGCGAGATAAAGGTTCGCCAATTCTGATGAGGGCACTAGTAGATGGTGGGCCAAACCTGAAGAGGGCGCGTGATGATGGTATGCCAAACCTGTTGAGGGACTGAGATGATGATAGGCCAAAACTCATGAGGGCGCGACATAAGGGTACGCCAAATCTGATGAGGGCATGAGATGATGATAGACCAAATCTGATGAGGGCGCGAGATAAGGTTACGCAGAATCTGATGAGGGCGCGATATAATGGTGGGCCCAACCTGATGAGAGTTCGAGATGATGGAATGCGAAACATGATGAGTACGTGAGATGATGTTAGGCCAAACCTGATGCGGGCGTGAGATAAAGCGACGCCAAATCTGATGAGGGCGCGAGATGATGGTAGGCAAAATCTGATGAGGTCGCTAGATGATGGTAGGCCAAACCTGAAGAAGGCGCGAGATGATGGTAGGCCAAACTTGATGAAGGCACGAGATGATGGTAGGACAATCATGATGAGGGCTTGAGATGATGTTTGGCCAAAGCTGATGAGAGCGCGAGATGTTGATAGTCCAAACCTGATGAGGCGGGAAATGATATTAAGCCAAACCTGATGAGGTCGCTAGATGATGATAGGCCAAATCTGATGAATGTGCGAGATGATGATAAGTCAAACGTGATGGGGCACAAGAATGATACACCAAACCTGAGATGATGATAGGCCAAACCTGATGAGGGTGCGAGATGATGGTAGGCCAAAACTGATCAGGGCCTGATATGATGGTAGGCCAAATCTGATGTGAGTGCAAAATCAGGGTAGGCCAAACTAGAGGAGGGTGAGAAAGGATGGTAGACCAATCCTGTTGAGGGCGTGAGATGATGGTAGGCCAAACCTGATGAGTCCACGAGATGATGATAGGCCAAACCTGATGAGGGCGCGATATAATGCTAGGCCAAACCTGATGAGGGCGCGAGATGATGGAATGCCCAACCTGATGAGTACGAAAGATGATGTTAGGCCAAACCTGATGAGGGCGCGAGATAAAGCTATACCAAATCTGATAAGGGCACGAGATTATTGTCCAAACCTGATGAGGACGTGAGATGATGGTAGGCCAAACCTGATGAGTCTGCGAGATGATGGAAGGCCAAACCTGTTGAGGGCGTGAGATTATGCTAGGCCAATACTGATGAGGGCGCGAGATGATGATAGGCCAAACCTCATGAGGGCGTGAGATGATGGTAGGCCACACCTGATGAGGGTACGACATTATGATAGGCCAAACCCGATGAGGCCGTGAGATGATGTAAGGCGAAACGTGATGAGGACGTGAGATGATGTTAGGCCAATCCTGATAAGGGCACGAGGCGATGATAGGCCACACCTGATGATGGCGCGAGATGACGAAAGGCCAAACCTCATGAGGCCGCGAGATGATGATAGGCCAAACCTGATGAGGGCGTGAAATGATGGTAGGCCAAAACTGAAGAGGGCGCGAGATGAAGCTACGCCAAATCTGAAAAGGGCGCAAGATGATTGTCCAAACCTGATGATGGCGCGAGATTATTGGCCAAACCTGATAAGGGCGCGAAATGATGGTAGGCTAAACCTTATGAGGGCTCAAGATGATGGTAGGCCAAACCTAATGAGGGCGCGAGATAAAGGTATGCCAATTCTGATGAGGGCACTAGTAGATGGTAGGCCAAACCTAAAGAGGGCACGAGATGATGGTACGCCAAACCTGATGAGGGCGTGAGATGATGATAGGCCAAAACTGATGACGTCACGAGATAAGGGTACGCCAAATCTGATGAGACTGCGAGATGATGATAGGCCAAATCTGATGAGGGCGCAAAATAAGGGTACGCCAAATCTGATGAGGGCGCGATATAATGGTGGGCCGAACCTGATGAAGGTGCGAGATGATGGAATGCCCAACATGATGAGAATGTGAGATGATGTTAGGCCAAACCTGATGAGGGGACGAGATAAAGCTACGCCAAATCTGATGAGGGGGTGAGATGATGGTAGGCCAAATCTGATGAGGGCGCTAGATGATGGTAGGCCAAACCTGAAGTAGTCACGAGATAATAGGCCAAACGTGATGAGGGCGCGAGATGATGATTGGCCAATCCTGATAAGGGTGCGAGATGATGGTAGAACAAACCTGAAGAGGGCTTCAGATGATGGTAGGCCAAACCTGATAAGGGCGCGAGATGATAGGCCAAACGTGATGAGGGCTCGATATGATGATTGGCCAAACCTGATGAAGGCGCGAGATAATGGTAGGCCAAATCTGATGAGGGATCGAGATGATGATAGGCCAAACCTGATGAGGGCACGAGATGATGATAGTCCAAACCTGATGAAGGCTCAAGATGATGTTGGGCCAAACGTGGTGAGGGTGCGAGATAATGGAAGGCCAAACCTGATGAGGACGTGAGATGATGATAGGCCAAACCTGATAAGGGCACGAGATAAGGGTACGCCAAATCTGATGAGGGCGCGAAATGATAGGCCAAACCTGATGAGGCAGTGAGATAAGGGTACACCAAATCTGATGAGGGCGCGAGATGATGGTATGCCAAAACTGATGAGGGTGTGAGATGATGGTAGGTCAAATCTGATGAAGGTGCGAGATGATGATAAATCAAACCTGATGGGGCACAAGAATGATAAGCCAAACATGAGATGATGATAGGCCAAACCTGATGAGGGTGCGAGATGATGCTAGGCCAAAACTGATCGGGGCGCGATATGATGGTAGGCCAAATCTGATGTGAGTGCAAGATGAAGGTAGGCCAAACTTGAAGAGGGTGAGAAAGGATGGTAGACCAATCCTGATGAGGGCGTGAGATGATGATAGGCCAAACCTGAAGAGGGCGCGATATAATGCTAGGCCAAACCTGATGAGGGCGCGAGATGATGGAATGCCCAACCTGATGAGTACGTAAAATTATGTTAGGCCAAACCTGATGAGGGCACGAGAATATGCTACACCAAATCTGATAAGGGCTCGAGATGATGGTAGACCAAACCTGATGAGTCCGCGAGATGATGAAATGCCAAACCTGATGAGGGCGTGAGATTATGTTAGGCCAATACTGATGAGGGCGCGAGATGATGATAGGCCAAACCTGATGAGGGTGCAAGATGATGATTGGCCAAACCTCATGAGGGCGTGAGATGATGGTAGGCCAAACCTGATGAGGGTTCAAGATTATGATAGGCCAAACCTGATAAGGACGCGAGATGATGGAAGGCCAAACCTGATGAGGCTGCAAGATGATGGAAGGCCAAACCTGATGAGCGCTTGAGATGATGTTAGGCCAATCCTGATAAGCGCACAAGGTGATGATAGGCATATCCTGATAACAGCGCGAGTTGATGATAGGCCACACCTGATGAGGACGCGAGATGATGATAGGCAAATCCTGATGAGGGCGCGAAATGATGGTAGGCCAAACCTGATGAGGGCTCTAGTAGATGGTAGTCCAAACCTGAAGAGGTTGCGAGATGATGATAGGCCAAGCCTGATGAGGCCACGAGATAAGGGTACGCGAAATCTGATGAGGGCGCGAGATGATGGTAGGCCAAACCTGATGAGGGTGTGAGATGATGGTAAGCCAAATCTGATGAGGGCTTGAGATGATGGAATGCCAAACCTTATGAGGGCATGAGATGATGTTAGGCCAATCATGATAAGGGCGTGAGATGATGATAGGCCACACCTGATGAGGGCGCGAAATGATGATAGGCCAAATCTGGTGAGGGCTCGAGATGATGATTGGCCACACCTGGTGAGGGTGTGAGATGATGATAGGCTAAAACTGATGAGGTCACGAAATGATGATAGGGCAAATCTGATAAGGGCGTGAGATGATGGAATGCCCAACCTGATGAATTTGTGAGATGATGTTAGGCCAAACCCAATGAGGGCACGAGATAAAGCTACACCAAATCTGATGAGGATGTGAGATGATGGTAGGCCAAATCTGATGATGACTCGAGATGATGGAATGCCAAACCTTATGTGGGCGTGAGATGATGTTAGGCCAATTGTGATAAGGACGAGAGATTGTGATAGGCCATACCTGATGAGGGCGCGAAATGATGATAGGCCAAATCTGGTGAGGGCTCGAGATGATGATTGGCCACACCTGATGAGGGTGTGAGATGATGATAGGCTAAAACTGATGAAGTCGCGAAATGATGATAGGGCAAACCTGATAAGGAAGTGAGATGATGGAACGCCCAACCTGATGAATTTGTGAGATGATGTTAGGCCAAACCTATTGAGGGCGCGAGATAAAGCTACACCAAATCTGATGAGGGCGCGAGATGATGGTAGGACAAACCTAAAGAGGGCTTGAGATGATGGTAGGCCAAACCTTATAAGGGCTCGAGATGATAGGCCCAACGTGATGACGGCGCAATATGATGATCGGCCAAACCTGATGAGGGCGCGAGATGATGGTAGGCCAAATATGATGAGGGATCGAGATGATGATAGGCTAATCCTGATGAGGACACGATATGATGATAGTCCAAACTTGATGAAGGCACAAGATGATGGTGGGCCAAACCTGGTGAGGGTGCGAGATGATGATAGGCCAAACCTGATGAGAGCGAGAGATGAAGTAGGCCATACCTGAGATGATAATAGGCTAAACCTGATGAGGGCTCGAGATAATGATAGGCCAAACATGAAGAAGGCGAGAGATAATATTAGGCCAAACTTGATGAAGGCACGAGATGATGGTAGGCCAATCATGATGAGGGTGCGAAATGATGGTAGGCCAAACCTGAAGAGGGCGAAAAATGATGATAGGCCAAACCTGATGAGGGCGCGATATAATGCTAGGCCAAACCTGATGAGGGCGCGAGATGATGGATTGCCCAACCTGATGCGTGCGAGAGATGATGTTAGGCCAAACCTGATGAGGGCGCGAGATGATGATTGGCCAAACCTGATAAGGGCGCGAGATGATGATAGTCCAAACCTGATGAAGGCACAAGATAATGGTGGGCCAAACCTGGTGAGGGTGCGAGATGATGGTAGGCCAAACCTGATGAAGGCATAAGATGATGGTGGGCCAAACCTGGTGAGGGTGCGAGATGATGGTAGGCCAAACCTGAAGATGACGCGAGATGATGATAGGCCAAAACTGATGAGTGCGCGAGATAATTGTATGCCAAATCTGATGAGGTCGCGAGATGATGATAGGCCGAACCTGATGAGTGCGCGAGATAATGTTACGCCAAATCTGATGAGGGCGCGAGATGATGGTAGGCCAAACCTGATGAGGGCGTGAGATGATGGTAGGCCAAATCTGATGAGGGCTCGAGATGATGGAAGGCTAAACCTGATGAGGGCGTGAGATGATAAGCAAATCCTGATGAGGGCGCGAGGTAAAGAAAGGCCACACCTGATGAGGGAGCGAAATGATGATAGGCCAAATCTGGTGAGGGTTCGAGATGATGATTAGCCACACCTGATGAGGGTGCGAGATGATGATAGGCCAAACCTGATGAGGGCGCGAAATGATGGAAGGCCAAACCTGATAAGGGTGTGAGATGATGGAATGCCCAACCTGATGAGTATGTGAGAAGATGCTAGGCAAAACCTAATGAGTGCGCGAGATAAAGCTTTGCCAAATCTGATGAGGGCGCGAGATGATGATTGGCCAAACTTGAAGAGGGCGCGAGATGATGGTAGGCCAATTCTGATGAGGGATCGAGATGATGATAGGCCAAACCTGATGAGGGCGCGAGATGATGATAGGCCAAACCTGATAAGAGCGCAATATGAAGATAGGCCATACCTGCGATGATAATAGGCTAAACCTGATGAGGGCTCGAGATGATGATAGGCCCAACCTGAAGAAGGCGCAAGATGATGGTAAGCCAATCATGATGAGCGCTTGAGATGATGTTAGACCAAATCTGATGAGGGCGCAAGATGTTGATAGTCCAAACCAGATGAGGACGGGAAATTATAATAAGCCAAACCTGATGAGGTCGCGAGATGATGATAGGCCAAATCTGATGAAAGTGCGAGATGATGATAAATCAAACCTGATGGGGCACAAGAATGATACGCCAAACCTGAGATGATGATAGGCCAAACATGATGAGGGTGCGAGATGAGGGTAGGCCAAAACTGATCAGGGTGCGATGTGATGGTATGCCAAATCTGATGTGGGTGCAAGATGATAGTAGGCCAAACTTGAGGAGAGGGAGAAAGGAAGGTAGGCCAATCCTGATGAGGGTGTGAGATGATTGTAGGCCAAACCTGATGAGTCCGCGAGATGATGGAAGGCCACACCTGATGAGGGTGTGGGATTATGTTAGGCCAATCCTTATGAGGGCACGAGATGATGATAGGCCAAAACTGATGAGGGTGTGAGATGATGATTGGCCAAACCTCATGAGGCCGCGAGATGATGGAAGGCCAAACCTGATGATGCCGCGAGATGATGGAAGGCCAAACCTGATGAGGCCGCGAGATGATGGAAGGCCAAACCTGATGATGCCGCGAGATGATGGAAGGCCAAACCTGATGAGGGCGTGAGATGATGTTAGGCCAATCCTTATAAGGGCAAGAGGTGATGATAGGCAAATCCTGATGACAGCACGAGGTGATGATAGGCTTCACCTGATGAGGGCGCAAGATGATGATAGGCCAAACTGAAGAGGGCGCGAGATGATGGTAGTTCAAACCTGATGAGGGCGCGAAATGATGGTAGGCCAAACCTGAAGAGGGCGCAAAATGATGATAGGCCAAACCTTATGAGGGCGCGATATAATGCTAGGCCAAACCTGATGAGGGCGCGAGATGATGGAATGCCCAACCTGATGAGTACGAGAGATGATGTTAGGCCAAACCTGTTGAGGGCGCGAGATGATGGTAGGCCAAATCTGATGAGGGCACTAGTAGATGGTAGGCCAAACTTGAAGAGGGCGTGAGATGATGATAGGCCAAAATTGATGAGGGCGCGAGGTAAGGTACGCCAAATCTGATGAGGGCTCGAGATGATGATAGGCCAAATCTGATGAGGGTGCGAGATAAGGGTACGCCAAATCTGATGAGGGCGCGATATAATGGTGGGTCCAACCTGGTGAGGGTGCGAGATAATGGAATGCCCAACATGATGAGTACGTGAGATGATGTTAGGCCAAACCTGATGAGGGCGCGAGATAAAGCTACGCCAAATCTGATGAGGGCGCGAGATGATGGTAGGCCAAATCTGATGAGGGCTCGAGATGATGATAGTCCAAACCTGATGGTGGGCCAAACCTGGTGAGGGTGCGAGATGATGGTAGGCCAAACCTGATGAAGGCATAAGATGATCGTGGGCCAAACCTGGTGAGGGTGCGAGATGATGGTAGGCCAAACCTGAAGAAGACGAGAGATGATGATAGGCCAAACCTGATGAGTGCCCGAGATAAGGGTATGCCAAAACTGATGAGGGCACGAGATGATGATATGCCAAACCTGATGAGTGCGCGAGATAAGGGTATGCCAAATCTGATGAGGGCACGAGATGATGGTAGGCCAAACCTGATGAGGGCGTGAGATGATGGTAGGCCAAATCTGATGAGGGCTCGAGATGATGGAAGGCCAAACCCGATGAGGGTGTCAGATGATGTTAGGCCAATCCTGATAAGGGCACGAGATGATAGGCAAATCCTGATGAGGGCGTGGGGTAATGAAAGGCCACACCTGATGAGGGCGCGAAGTGATGATAGGCCAAATCTGGTGAGGGTTCGAGATGATGATTGGCCACACCTGATGAGGGTGCGAGATGATGATAGGCTAAACCTGATGAGGGCGCGAAATGATGATATGCCAAACCTGATAAGGGCGTGAGATGATGGAATGCCCAACCTGATGAGTACGTGAGATGATGTTAGGCCAAACATATTGAGGGCGCGAGATAAAGCTTTGCCAAATCTGATGAGGGCGCGAGATGATGGTATAACAAACCTGAAGAGGCCTCAAGATGATGATAGGCCAAACCTGATGAGGGCGCGAGATGATGATAGTCCAAACCTGATGAGAGCGCGAGATGAAGATAGGCCAAACATGATGAGGGCTTGAGATGATGGTAGGCCAAACATGATGAGGGCACGAGATGATGGTAGGCCAATCATGATGAGGGCTTGAGATGATGTTAGACCAAACCTGATGAGGACAGGAAATTATAATAAGCCAAACCTGATGAGGTCGTGAAATGATGATAGGCCAAATCTGATGAAGGTGCGAGATGATGATAAATCAAACCTGATGGGGCACAAGAATGATACGCCAAACCTGAGATGATGATAGGCCAAACCTGGTGAGGGTGCGACATGAGGGTAGGCCAAAGCTGATCAGGGTGCGATGTGATGGTAGGCCAAATTGAGGAGGGTGAGAAAGGATGGTAGACCAATCCTGATGAGGGCGTGAGATGATGTTAGGGCAAACCTGATGAGTCCGCGAGATGATGATAGGCCAAACCTGATGAGGGCACGATATAATGCTAGGCCAAACCTGATGAGGGCGTGAGATGATGGTAGGCTAAAGCTGATGAGGGTTCAAGATTATGATAGGCCAAACCTGATGAGGCCGCGAGATGATGGAAGGCCAAAGCTGATGAGGCCGCGAGATGATGGATGGCCAAACCTGATGAGGGCGTGAGATGATGTTAGGCCAATCCTTATAAGGGCAAGTGGTGATCATAGGCAAAACCTGATGAGGGCGCGAGGTGATGATAGGCCACACCTGATGAGGGCACGAGATGATGATAGGCCAAACCTGATGAGGGTGCAAGATGATGATTGGCCACACCTGATGAGGGCGCGAGATAATGATGGGCCAAACCTGATGAGGGTGCGAGATGATGGTAGGCCAAACCTGATGAGGGTGCGAAATGATGTTAGGCCAAAACTGAAGAGGGCGCGAGATGATGGTAGGCCAAACCTGATGAGGGCGCGAAACGATGGTAGGCCAAACATGAAGAGGGCGCGAAATGATGATTGGCCAAACCTGATGAGGGTGCGATATAATGCTAGGCCAAACCTGTTGAGGGTGCGAGATGATGGAATGCCCAACCTGATGATTGCGAGAGATGATGTTAGGCCAAACCTGATGAGGGCGCGAGGTGATGATTGGCCAAACCTGATAAGGGCGCGAGGTGATGGTAGGCCAAATCTGATGAGGGCACTAGTAGATGGTAGGCAAAACCTGAAGAGGGCGTGAGATGATGATAGGCCAAAACTGATGAGGGCGCGAGATAAGGGTACGCCAAATCTGATGAGGTCTCGAGATGATGATAGGCCAAATCTGATGAGGGTGCGAGATAAGGGTACGCAAAATCTGATGAGGGCGCGATATAATGGTGGGCCCAACCTGATGAGAATGCGAGATGATGGAATGCCCAACATGATGAGTACGTGAGATGATGTTAGGCCAAACCTGATGAGGGCGCGAGATAAAGCTAAGCCAAATCTGATGAGGGCGCGAGATGATGGTAGGCCAAATCTTATGAGGGCGCGAGATGATGGTATGCCAAATCTGATGAGGGATCGAGATGATGATATGCCAATTCTGATGAGGGCGCGAGATGATAATAGTCCAAACCTGATGAAGGCACAAGATCATGGTGGGTCAAACCTGGTGAGGGTGCGAGATGATGGTAGGCCAAACCTGATGAGGGCGCGAGATAATGGAAGGCCAAACCTGATGAGGGCGTGAGATGATGATAGGCCAAACCTGATGAGGACGCGAGATAAGGGTACGCCAAATCTGATGAGGGCGCGAGATGATGGTAGGCCAAACCTGATAAGGACACGAGATGATGATAGGCAAATCCTGATGAGGGCGCGAGGTGATGATAGGCCACACCTGATGAGGGCGCGAGATGATGATAGGCTTAATCTGATGAGGGCGTGAAATGATGATAGGCCAAACCTGATAAGGGCGTGAGATGATGGAATGCCCAACCTGATGAGTACGTGAGATGATGTTAGGCCAAACCTTATGAGGGCGCGAGATAAAGCTATGCCAAATCTGATGAGGGCACGAGATGATGGTAGGCCAAATCTGATGAGGGATCGAGATGATGATAGGCCAATCCTGATGAGGGAGCGATATGATGATAGGCCAAACCTGATGAGAGCACGAGATGAAGATAGGCCATACCTGAGATGATAATAGGCTAAACCTGATGAGGGCTCGAGATGATGATAGGCCCAACTTGAATAAGGCGCGAGATGATGGTAGGCCAAGCATGATGAAAGCACGAGATGATGGTAGGCCAAACCAGATAAGGACACGAGATGATGATTGGCAAATCCTGATGAGGGCGCGAGGTGATGATAGGCTTAATCTGATGAGGGCGCGAAATGATGATAGGCCAAACCTGATAAGGGCGTGAGATGATGGAATGCCCAACCTGATGATTACGTGAGATGATGTTAGGCCCAACCTTATGAGGGCGCGAGATAAAGCTAAGCCAAATCTGATGAGGGCACAAGATGATGGTAGGCCAAATCTGATGAGGGATCAAGATGATGATAGGCCAAACCTGATGAGAGCACGAGATGAAGATAGGCCATACCTGAGATGATAATAGGCTAAACCTGATGAGGGCTCGAGATGATGATAGGCCCAACCTGAAGAAGGCGTGAGATGATGGTAGGCCAAACATGATGAAGGCACGAGATGATGGTAGGCCAATCATGATGAGTTCTTGAGATGATGTTTGGCCAAACCTGATGAGGTCACGAGATGATGATAGGCCAAATCTGATGAAGGTGCGAGATGATGATAAATCAGACCTGATGGGGCACAAGAATGATACGCCAAACCTGAGATAATGATAGGCCAAACCTGATAATGGTACGAAATGATGGAATGCCAACCTGATGAGTACGGAAGATGATGTTAGGCCAAACCTGATGAGGGCGCGAGATAAAGCTACGCTAAATCTGATAAGGGCTCGAGACGATTGGCGAAACCTTATGAGAGCGTGAGATGATGGTAGGCCAAACCTGATGAGTCCGCGAGATGATGGAAGGCCAAACCTGATGAGGGCGTGAGATTATGTTAGGCCAATCCTGATGAGGGCACGAGATGATGATAGGCCAAACCTGATGAGGTTGCGAGATGTTGATTGGCCAAACCTCATGAGGGCGTGAGATGTTGGTAGGCCAAACCTGATGAGGGTTCAAGATTATGATAGGCCAAACTTGATAAGGCCGCGAGATGATGGTAGGCCAAACCTGATGAGGCTGCTTGATGATGGAAGGCCAAACCTGATGAGCGCGTGAGATGATGTTAGGCCAATCCTGATAAGGGCACGAGGTGATGATAGGCCAATCCTGATGACGGCACGAGGTGATGATAGGCCACACCTGGTGAGGGCGCGAGATGATGATAGGCCAAACCTGATGAGGATGCGAGATAAGGGTACGCCAAATCTGATGAGTACACGAGATGATGATAGGCCAAACCTGGTGAGGGCGCGAGATAAGGGTACGCCAAATCTGATGAGGGCGCGATATAATTGTAGGCCAAACCTGATGAGGGTGCGAGATGATGGAATGCCCAACATGATGAGTACGTGAGATGATGTTAGGCCAAACCTGATGAGGGCGCGAGATAAAGCTACGCCAAATGTGATGAGGGCGCGAGATGATGGTAGGCCAAATCTGAAGAGGGCTCGAGATGATGGTAGGCCAAACCTAATAAGGGCAAGAGATGATAGGCCAAACGTGATGAGGGTGCGAGATGATGATTGACCAAACCTGATGAGGGCGCGAGATGATGGTAGGCATTACCTGATGAGGGATCGAGATGATGATAGGCCAAACCTAATGAGGGCGCTAGATGATGATAGGTCAAGCCTGATGAGTGTACGAGATGATGGAATGCCCAACATGATGAGCACGTGAGATGATGTTAGGCCAAACCTGATGAGGGCGCGAGATAAAGCTACGCCAAATCTGATGAAGGCGTGAGATGATGGTAGGCCAAACCTGATTAGGGCGCGAGATGATAGGCCAAACGTGATGAGGGCGCGAGATGATGACTGGCCAAAGGTGAAGATGACGCGAGATGATAGTATGCTAAACCTGATGAGGGCGCGAGATGATGGAAGACCAAACCTGATGAGGGCGTGAGATGGTGATAGGCCAAACCTGATGAGAGCGCTAGATAAGGGTACGCCAAATCTGATGAGGGCGCTTGATGATGATAGGCCAAACCTGATGAGGGCACAAGATAAGGGTACGCCAAATCTGATGAGGGCGCGAGATGATGGCAGGCCAAACCTGATGAGGGCGTGAGATGATGGTAGGCCAAATCTGATGAGGGCTTGAGATGATGGAAGGCCAAACCTGATGAGGGCGTGAGATGCTGATAGGCCAATCATGATAAGGGCACGAGATGATGGGCAAATCCTGATGAGGGCACGAGGTGATGATAGGCCACAACTGATGATGGCGCGAAATGATGATAGGCCAATTCTGGTGAGGGCTCGAGATGATTGGCCACACCTGATGAGGGTGCGAGATGATGATAGGCTAAACCTGATGAGGGCGAGAAATGATGATAGGCCAAACCTGATAAGGGCGTGAGATGATGATAGGCCAAACCTGATGAGGACGCGAGATATGGGTACGCCAAATCTGATGAGTACGCCAGATGATGATAGGCCAAACCTGGTGAGGGCGCGAGATAAGGAAACGCCAAATCTGATGAGGGCACGATATAATGGTAGGTCAAATCTGATGAGGGTGCGAGATGATGGAATGCCCAACATGATGAGTACGTGAGATGATGTTAGGCCAAACCTGATGAGGGCGAGAGATAAAGCTTAGCCAAATCTGATGAGGGCGCGAGATGATGGTAGGCTAAATCTGATGAGGGCGCGAGATGATGGTAGGCCAAACCTGATAAGGGCGCGAGATGATAGGCCAAACAAGATGAGCGCGCGAGATGATGATTGGCCAAACCTGATGAGGACAGGAAATGATAATAAGCCAAACCTGATTAGGTCACGAGATGATGATAGGCCAAATCTGATGAAGGTGCGAGATGATGATGAATCAAACCTGATGGTGTACAAGAATGATACACCAAACCTGAGATGATGATAGCCAAATCTGATGAGGGTGTGAGATTATGGTAGGCCAAACTAATCAGGGTGCGATATGATGGTAGGACAAATCTGATGTAAGTGCAAGATGATACTAGGCCAAACTTGATGAGGATGAGAAAGGATCGTAGACCAATCCTCATGAGGGCGTCAGATGATGGTAGGCCAAACCTGATGAGTCTGCAAGATGACGGAAGGCCAAACCTGATGAGGGTGTGAGATTCTGTTAGGCCAATCCTGATGAGGGCGCGAGATGATGATAGGCCAAACCTGATGAGGGTGCGAGATGATGATAGGCCACACCTGATGAGGGCGCGAGATGATGATAGGCCAAACCTGATGAGGGTGCGAGATGATGGTAGGCCAAACCTGATGAGGGTGCGAAATGATGTTAGGCCAAAACTGAAGAGGGCGCGAGATGATGATATGCAAAACCTGATGAGGGCGCGATATAATGCTAGGCCAAACCTGATGAGGGTGCGAGATGATGGAATGCCCAACCTGATGAATACGAGAGATGATGTTAGGCCAAACCTGATGAGGGCGCGAGATAAAGCTACGTCAAATCTGATAAGGGCGCGAGATGATGGTAGGCCAAATCTGATGAGGGCACGAGATAAAGGTACGCCAAATCTGATGAGGGCACTAGTACATGGTAGGCCAAACCTGAAGAGGGTGCGAAATGGGACGCCAAACCGGATGAGGGCGTGAGATGATGATAGGCCAAAACTGATGAGGGCGCGAGAATGGGTATGCCAAGCTGATGAGGACGCGAGATGATGATAGGCCAAATCTAATGAGGCACGAGATAAGGGTATGCCAAATCTGATGAGGGCGCGATATAATGGTGTGCCCAACCTGATGAGGGTGCGAGATGATGGAATGCCCAACATGATGAGTGAGTGAGATGATGTTAGGCCAAACCTGATGAGGGTGCGAGATAAAGCTACACCAAATCTGATGAGGGCGCGAGATGATGGTAGGCCAAATCTGATGTGGGCGCGAGATGATGGTAGGCCAAACCTGAAGTGGGCACGAGATGATAGGCCAAAGGTGATGAGGGATCGAGATGATGATAGGCCAAACCTGATAAGGGCGCGAGATGATGATAGTCCAAACCTGATGAAGGCACAAGATGATGGTGGGCCAAACCTGGTGAGGGTGCGAGAAGATGGTAGGCCAAACCTGAAGATGACGCGAGATGATGATATGCCAAACCTGATGAGGGTGCGAGATGATGATTGGCCAAACCTCATGAGGGCTTGAGATGATGGTAGGCCAAACCTCATGAGGGTTCAAGATTATGATAGGCCAAACCTGATAAGGCCGCGAGATGATGGATGGCCAAACCTGATAAGGCTGCAAGATGATGGAAGGCCAAATCTGATGAGCGCGTGAGATGATGTTAGGCCAATCCTGATAAGGGCACGAGGTGATGATAGGTCACACCTGATGAGGGTACGAAATGATGGTAGGCAAAACCTGATGAGGGCGCGAGATAAAGGTACACCAAATCTGAAGAGGGCGCGACTTGATGGTAGGCCAAACCTGATGAGGGCGTGAGATGATGGTGGGCTAAATCTGATGAGGACTCGATATGATGGAAGGCCAAACGTGATGAGGACATGAGATGATGTTAGGCCAATCCTGATAAGAGCACGAGATGATCATAGGGAAATCCTGATGAGGGCGCGAAGTGATAGGCCACACCTGATGAGGCCACGAAATGATGATAGACCAAATCTGATGAGGGCTCGAGATGATGATTGGCCACACCTGATGACGGTGCAAGATGATGATAGGCTAAACCTGATGATTGCGCAAAATGATGATAGGCCAAACCTGATAAGGGCGAGAAATGATGGAATGCCCAACCTGATCAGTACGTGAGATGATGTTAGGCCAAACCTTATGAGGGCTCGAGATAAAACGACGCCAAATCTGATGAGGGCACGAGATGATGGTAGGACAAACCTGAAGAGGGCTCGAGATGATGGTAGGCGAAACCTGATAAGGGCGCGGGATGATAGGCCAAACGTGATGAGGGCGCGAGATGATGGCAGGCCAAACATGATGAAGGCACGAGATGATGGTAAGCCACTCATGATGAGGGCTTGAGGTGATGTTTGGCCAAACCTGATGAGGGCGCGAGATGATGATAGGCCAAATCTGATGAAGGTGCGAGATGATGATAAATCAAACCTGATGGGGCACAAGAATGATATGCCAAACATGAGATGATGATAGGTCAAACCTGATGAGGGTGCGAAATGATGGTAGGCCAAAACTGATCGGGTCGCGATATGATGGCAGGCCAAATCTGATGTGAGTTCAAGATGATGGTAGGCCAAACTTGAGGAGAGTGAGAAAGGATGGTAGACCAATCCTGACGAGGGCGTGAGATGATGGTAGGCCAAACCTGATGAGTCCGCGAGATGATGGAAGGCCAAACCTGATGAGGGCGTGAGATTATGTTAGGCCAATCCTGATGAGGGCACGAGATGATGATAGGCCAAACCTGATGAGATTGCGAGATGTTGATTGGCCAAACCTCATGAGGGCGTGAGATGTTGGTAGGCCAAACCTGATGAGGGTTCAAGATTATGATAGGCCAAACTTGATAAGGCCGCGAGATGATGGTAGGCCAAACCTGATGAGGCTGCTTGATGATGGAAGGCCAAACCTGATGAGCGCGTGAGATGATGTTAGGCCAATCCTGATAAGGGCACGAGGTGATGATAGGCCAATCCTGATGATGGCACGAGGTGATGATAGGCCACACCTGGTGAGGGCGCGAGATGATGATAGGCCAAACCTGATGAGGACGCGAGATAAGGGTACGACAAATCTGATGAGTACACGAGATGATGATAGGCCAAACCTGGTGAGGGCGCGAGATAAGGGTACGCCAAATCTGATGAGGGCGCGATATAATTGTAGGCCAAACCTGATGAGGGTGCGAGATGATGGAATGCCCAACATGATGAGTACGTGAGATGATGTTAGGCCAAACCTGATGAGGGCGCGAGATAAAGCTACGCCAAATCTGATGAGGGCGCGAGATGATGGTAGGCCAAATCTGAAGAGGGCGCGAGATGATGGTAGGCCAAACCTGATAAGGGCAAGAGATGATAGGCCAAACGTGATGAGGATGCGAGATGATGATTGACCAAACCTGATGAGGGCGCGAGATGATGGTAGGCATTACCTGATGAGGGATCGAGATGATGATAGGCCAAACCTAATGAGGGCGCGAGATGATGATAGGTCAAGCCTGATGAGTGTACGAGATGATGGAATGCCCAACATGATGAGCACGTGAGATGATGTTAGGCCAAACCTGATGAGGGCGCGAGATAAAGCTACGCCAAATCTGATGAAGGCGTGAGATGATGGTAGGCCAAATCTAATGAGGGCGCGAGATGATGGTAGGCCAAACCTGATAAGGGCGCGAGATGATAGGCCAAACGTGATGAGGGCGCGAGATGATGACTGGCCAAAGGTGAAGATGACGCGAGATGATTGTATGCTAAACCTGATGAGGGCGCGAGATGATGGAAGACCAAACCTGATGAGGGCGTGAGATGATGATAGGCCAAACCTGATGAGAGCGCTAGATAAGGGTATGCCAAATCTGATGAGGGCGCTTGATGATGATAGGCCAAACCTGATGAGGGCGCAAGATAAGGGTACGCCAAATCTGATGAGGGCGCGAGATGATGGCAGGCCAAACCTGATGAGGGCGTGAGATGATGGTAGGCCAAATCTGATGAGGGCTTGAGATGATGGAAGGACAAACCTGATGAGGGCGTGAGATGCTGATAGGCCAATCATGATAAGGGCACGAGATGATGGGCAAATCCTGATGAGGGCGTGAGGTGATGATAGGCCACAACTGATGATGGCGCGAAATGATGATAGGCCAATTCTGGTGAGGGCTCAAGATGATTGGCCACACCTGATGAGGGTGCGAGATGATGATAGGCTAAACCTGATGAGGGCGAGAAATGATGATTGACCAAACCTGATGAGGGCGCGAGATGATGGTAGGCATTACCAGAAGAGGGATCGAGATGATGATAGGCCAAACCTAATGAGGGCGCGAGATGATGATAGGTCAAGCCTGATGAGTGTACGAGATGATGGAATGCCCAACTTGATGAGCACGTGAGATGATGTTAGGCCAAACCTGATGAGGGCGCGAGATAAAGCTATGCCAAATCTGATGAAGGCGTGAGATGATGGTAGGCCAAATCTGATGAGGGCGCGAGATGATGGTAGGCCAAACATGAGGAGAGTGAGAAAGGATGGTAGACGAATCCTGACGAGGGCGTGAGATGATGGTAGGCCAAACCTGATGAGGGCGCGATATAATGCTAGGCCAAACCTGATGAGGGCGCGAGAAGATGGAATGCCCAACCTGATGAGTACGGAAACTGATGTTAGGCAAAACCTGATGAGGGCGCGAGAAAAAGCTACACCAAATCTGATAAGGGCTCGAGATGATTGGCCAAACCTGATGAAGGCGTGAGATGATGGTAGACCAAACCAGATGAGTCCGCGAGATGATGGAAGGCCAAACCTCATGAGGGCGTAAGATTATGTTAGGCCAATCCTGATGAGGGCGCGAGATGATGATAGGCCAAACCTGATGAGGGTGCGAGATGATGATTGGCCAAACCTCATGAGGGCTTGAGATGATGGTAGTCCAAACCTGATGAGGGTTCAAGATTATGATAGGCCAAACCTGATAAGGCCGCGAGATGATGGAAGGCCAAACCTGATGAGGCTGCAAGATGATGGAAGGCCAAATCTGATGAGCGCGTGAGATGATGTTAGGACAATCCTGATAAGGGCACGAGGTGATGATAGGCAAATCCTTTTGACGGCGTGAGGTGATGATAGGCCACACCTGATGAGGGCGCGATATGATGATAGGCCAAACCTGATGAGGGCGCGAAATGATGGTAGGCCAAACCTGAAGAGGGTGCGAGATGATGAAAGGCTAAACCTGATAAGGGCGCGAGATGATGGTACGACAAATCTGATGAGGGCACTAGTAGATGGTAGGCCAAAACTGAAGAGTGTGCAAGATGATGGTACGCCAAACCTGATGAGGGCGTGAGATGATGATGGGCCAAAACTGATGAGGGCGCGAGATAAGGGTACGCCAAATCTGATGAGGGTGCGAGATGATGATTGGCCAAACCTCATGAGGGCTTGAGATGATGGAAGGCCAAACCTGATGAGGGTTCAAGATTATGATAGGCCAAACCTGATAAGGCCGCGAGATGATGGAAGGCCAAACCTGATGAGGCTGCAAGATGATGGAAGGCCAAATCTGATGAGCGCGTGAGATGATGTTAGGCCAATCCTGATAAGGGCACGAGGTGATGGTAGTCCAAATCTGAGGAGGGCGCGAGATCATGGTAGTCCAAACCTGATAAGGGCGCGAGATGATAGGACAAACGTGATGAGTGCGCGAGATGATGATTGGCCAAACCTGATGAGGTCACGAAATGATGGTAGGCGTAATCTGATAAGGAATCGAGATGATGATAGGCCAAACCTGATGAGGGCACGAGATGATGATAGTCCAAACCTGATGAAGGCATAAGATGATAGTGGGCCAAACCTGGTGAGGGTGCGAGATTATGGTAGGCCAAACCTGAAGATGACGCGAGATGATGGTATGCCAAACCTGATGAGGGCGCGAGATGATGGAAGGACAAACCTGATGAGGGCGTGAGATGATGATAGGCCAAACCTGATGAGGGCGCGAGATAAGAGTATGCCAAATCTGATGATCGAGCGAGATGATGATAGGCCAATCCTGATGAGCGAGCGAGATAAGGGTACGCCAAATCTGATGAGGGCTCGAGATGATGGAAGGCCAAACCTGATGAGGGCGTGAGATGATGTTAGGCCAATCCTGATAAGGGCACGAGATGATAGGCAAATCCTGATGAGGGCGCGAAATGATGATAGGCCAAATCGGGTGAGGGCTCGAGATGATGATCGGCCACACCTGATGAGGGTGCGAGATGATGATAGGCCAAACCTGATAAGGGCGTGAGATGATGGAATGCCCAACCTGATGAGTAGGTGAGATGATATTAGGCCAAACCTAATGAGGGCACGAGATAAATCTTTGCCAAATCTGATGAGGGTGCGAGATGATGATAGGCCAAACCTGATAAGGCTGCGAGATGATGGAAGGCCAAACCTGATGAGACTGCAAGATGATGGAAGGCCAAATCTGATGAGCGCGTGAGATGATGTTAGGCCAATCCTGATAAGGGCACGAGGTGATGATAGGCAAATCCTTTTGACGGCGTGAGGTGATGATAGGCCACACCTGATGAGGGCGCGAGATGATAGGCCAAACCTGATGTGGACACGAGATAAGGGTACGCCAAATCAGATGAGTACGCGAGATGATTATAGGCCAAACCTGGTGAGGGCACGAGATAAGGGTACACCAAATTTGATGAGGGCGCGATGTAATGGTAGGCCAAACCTGATGAGGGTGCGAGATGATGGAAGGCCAAACCTGATAAGGGCGCGAGATGATGATAGGCCACACCTGATGAGGGCGTGAGATGATGATAGGCCCAACCTGAAGAGGGCGCGAGATGATGGTAGGCCAAACCTCATGAGGGCGCGAAATGATGGTAGGCCAAACCTGAAGAGGGCGCGAGATGATGATAGGCCAAACCTGATGAGGGCGCGATATAATGCTAGGCCAAACCTGATGTGTGTGCGAGATGATGGAATGCCCAACCTGATGAGTACGAGAGATGATGTTAGGCCAAACCTGATGAGGGCGCAAGATGATGATTGGCCAAACCTGATAAGGGCGCGAGATGATTGTAGGCCAAACCTGATGAGGGCTCGAGATGATGATAGGCCCAAACTGAAGAAGGCGCGAGATGATGGTAGGCCAAACATGATGAGGGCACGAGATGATGGTAGGCCAATCATGATGAGGGCGTGAGAAGATGATAGGCCAAACCTGGTGAGGGCGCGAGACAAGGGTACACCAAATTTGATGAGGGCGCGATATAATGGTAGGCCAAACCTGATGAGGGTGCGAGATGATGGAATGCCCAACATGATGAGTACGTGAGATGATGTTAGGCCAGACCTGATTAAAGCGCGAGATAAAGCTACGCCAAATCTGATGAGGGAGCGAGATGATGGTAGTCCAAATCTGATGAGGGCGCGAGATCATGGTAGGCCAAACCTGATAAGGGCGCGAGATGATAGGCCAAACGTGATGAGGGCGCGAGATGATGATTGACCAAACCTGATGAGGTCACGAAATGATGGTAGGCGTAATCTGATGAGGGATCTATATGATGATAGGCCAAACCTGATGAGTGCGCGAGATAAGGGTATGCCAAATCTGATGAGGGCACGAGATGATGGTAGGCCAAACCTGATGAGGGTGTGAGATGATGGTAGGCCAAATCTGATGAGGGCTCGAGATGATGGAAGGCCAAACCTGATGAGGGCGTCAGATGATGTTAGGCCAATCCTGATAAGGGCACGAGATGATAGGCAAATCCTGATGAGGACGCGATGTAATGAAAGGCCATACCTGATGAGGGCGCGAAATGATGATAGGCCAAATCTGGTGAGGGTTCGAGATGATGTTTGGCCACACCCGATGAGGGTGCGAGATGATGATAGGCTAAACCTGATGAGGGCGCGAAATGATGATAGGCCAAACCTGATAAGGGCGTGAGATGATGAAATGCCCAACCTGATGAGTACGTGAGTTGATGTTAGGCCAAACCTATTGAGGGCGCGAGATAAAGCTTTGCCAAATCTGATGAGGGCGCGAGATGATGGTAGAACAAACCTGAAGAGTCCTCGAGATGATGATTGGCCAAACCTGATAAGGGCTCGAGATGATAGGCCAAACGGGATGAGGGCGCGAGATGATGATTGGCCAAACTTGAAGAGGTCGCAAGATGATGGTAGGCTAAATCTGATGAGGGATCAAGATGAAGATAGGCCAAACCTGATGAGGGCGTGAGATGATGATAGTCCAAACCTGATGAAAGCGCGCGATGAAGATAGGCCAAACATGATGATGGCTTGAGATGATGGTAGGCCAAACATAATGAGGGCACGAGATGATGGTAGGCCAATCATGATGAGGGCTTGAGATGATGTTAGACCAAATCTGATGAGGGCGTGAGATGTTGATAGTCCAAACCTGATGAGGACGGGAAATGATAATAAGCCAAACCTGATGAGGTCGCGAAATGATGATAGGCCAAATCTGATGAAGGTGCAAGATGATGATAAATCAAACCTGATGGGGCACAAGAATGATGCGCCAAACCTGAGATGATGATAGGCCAAACCTGATGAGGGTGCGAAATGAGGGTAGGCCAAAACTGATCAGGGCGCTATATGATCGTAGGCCAAATCTCATGTGGGTGCAAGATGATAGTAGGCCAAACTTGAGGAGGGTGAGAGATGATAGGCCAAATGTGATGAGGGCGTGAGATGATGGTAGGCCAAACCTGATGAGTCCGCGAGATGATGGAAGGCCAAACCTGATGAGGGCGTGAGGTTATGTTAGGCCAATCCTAATGAGGGCGTGAGATGATGATAGGACAAACCTGATGAGGGTGCGAGATGATGATTGACCAAACCTGATGAGGGCATGAGATGATGGTAGGCCAAACCTGTTGAGGGTTCGAGATTATGATAGGCCAAACCTGATAATGGCATGAGGTGATGATATGCAAATCCTGATGAGAAAGCAAGGTGTTGCTTTTCCACACCTGATGAGGGCACGAGAAGATGATAGGCCAAACCTGAAGAGGGCGCGTGATGATGGTAGGCCAAACCTGATGAGGGTGCGAAATGAAGGTAGGCCAAACAAGAGATGATGGTAGGCCAGACCTAATGAAGGCGCGAGATGATGATAGGCCAAACCTGATGAAGGTGTGAGATTATGATAGGCCAAACCTGATGATGGCGTAAGATGATGTTAGACCAAACCTGATGAGGGCACGAAATGATAGTAGGCCAAACGTGAGATGATGGTAGGCTAGACCTGATGAGGGCACGATATGATTATAGGCCAAACCTGGTGAGGGCACGAGATGATGACAGGCTAAACCTGAAGAGGGCGCGAAATGATGGTAGGCTAAACCTGATGAGGGCGCAAAATGATGGTAGGCCAAACCTGAGATGATGGTAGGCAAGACCTGATGAGGGCGCGAGATGATGGCAGGCCTAACCTGATGAGGCCGCGAGATGATGACAGGCCAAACCTGATGAGGCCACGAGATGATGGAAGGCCAAACCTGATGAGGGCGTGGGTTGATGTTAGGCCAATCATGATAAGGGCCCAAGATGATGATAGTCAAATCCTGATCAGGGTGCGAGGTGATGGTAGGCCAAACCTGATGAGGGCACGAAATGATCGTATGCAAAGCCTAAGATGATTGTAGGCCAGACCTGATGACTGTGCGAGATCATGATAGGCCAAACCTAATGATGGCACGAGAAGATGGTAGGCCAAGCCTGATTGGTGCGCCAGAAGATGGTAGGCCCATCTTGATGAAGGCGCGATATATTGGTAGGCCAAACCTGATGAGGGTGCGAGATGATGGAATGCCCAACCTGATGAGTACGTGAGATGATGTCAGGCCAAACCTGATGAGGACGCGAGATAAAGCTATGCCAAATCTGATGAGGGCGAGAGATGATGGTAGGACAAACCTGAAGAGGGCTCGAGATGATGGTAGTCCAAACCTGATAAGGGTGCAAGATGATACGCCAAACGTGATGAGGGCTCGAGATGATGATTGGCCAAACCTGATGAGGGCGCGAGATGATGGTAGGCCAAATCTGATGAGGGATTGAGATGATGGTAGGTCAAACCTGATAAGGGCGCGAGATGATGATAGTCCAAACCTGATGAAGGCACAAGATGATGATAGGCCAAACCTGATGAGGGCGCGAGAAGAAGATAGGCCATACCTGAGATGATAATAGGCTAAACCTGATGAGGGCTCGAGATGATGATAGGCCCAACCTGAAGAAGGCGCAAAATGATGGTTGGCCAAATCTGATGAGGGATCGAGATGATAATAGGCCAAACCTGATGAGGACGCGAGATGATGATAGGCAAATCATGATGAGGGCTTGAGATGATGTTAGGCCAAACCTCATGAGGGCGCGAGATGTTGATAGTCCAAGTCTGATGAGGACTGGAAATGATAATAAGCGAAACCTGATGATGTCGTGAGATGATGATAGGCCAAATCTGATGAATGTGCCAGATGATGATTAATCAAGCCTGATGGGACACAAGAATGATAGGCCAAACCTGAGATGATGATAGGCCAAACCTGATGAGGGTACGAGATGATGGCAGGCCAAAACTGATCAGGGTGCGATATGATGGTAGGCCAAATCTGATGTGAGTGCAAGATGATGGTAGGCCAAACTTGAGGAGGGTGAGAAAGGATGGTAGACCAATCCTGATGAGGGCGTGAGATGATGGTAGACCAAACCTGATGAGGGCGCGAGATGATGGAATGCCCAACCTGATGAGTAAGAAAGATGATGTTAGGCCAAACCTGATGAGGGCACGAGATAAAGCTACACCAAATCTTATAATGGCGCGAGATGATTGGCCAAACCTGATGAGGGCGCGAGATGATGATTGGCCAAACCTAATAAGGGCGCGAGATGATGGTAAGCCAAACTTGATGAGTGCTCGAGATGATGGTAGGCCAAACATGAGGAGGGTGAGAAAGGATGGTAGTTTAATCCTGATGAGGGTGCGAGATGATGATTGGCCAAACCTCATGAGGGCGTGAGATGATGGTAGGCCAAACCTGATGAGGGTTTAAGATTATGATATGCCAAACCTGATGAGGCCACGTGATAATGGAAGGCCAAACCTGATGAGGCCGCGAGATTATGGAAGGCCAAACATAATGAGGGCGTGAGATGATGTTAGGCCAATCCTGATAAGGGCAAGAGGTGATGATAGTCAAATCCTGATGAGGGCGCGAGGTGATGATAGGCCACACCTGATGAGGGCGCGAGATGATGATAGGCCAAACATGAAGAGGGCGCGAGATGATGGTAGGCCAAACCTGATGAGGGCGCGAAATAATGGTAGGCCAAACCTGAAGAAGGCGCGAGATGATGATAGGCCAAACCTGATGAGGGCGCGATATAATGCTAGGCCAAACCTGATGAGGGTGTGAGATGATGGAATGCCCAACCTGATGAGTACGAGAGATGATGTTAGGCCAAACCTGATGAGGGCGCGAGATGATGATTGGCCAAACCTGATGAGGGCTAGAAATGATGGTGGGCCAAACCTGATGAGGGCACGAGATAAACGTGCGCCAAATCTGATGAAGGCACTAGTAGATGATAGGCCAAACCTGAACAGGACGCTAGATGATGGTAGCTTGAGATGAGAGCCTGATGAGAGCTTGAGATGATGATACGCCAAAACTGATGGGGCGCGAGATAAGGTTACGCCACATCTGATGAGGGTGCGATATAATGGTGGGCGCAACCTGATGAGCGTGAGAGATGATGGAATGCCCAACATGATGAGTACGTGAGATGATGTTAGGCCAAACCTGATGGGGGTGCGAGATAAAGCTACGCCAAATCTGATGAGGGCGCGAGATGATGGTAAGCCAAATCTCATGAGGGCGTGTGATGATGGTAGGCCAAATCTGAAGTGGGCGCGAGATGATAGGCCAAACGTGATGAGGGCGCGAGATGTTGATTGGCCAAGCCTGATGAGGGCGCGAGATGGTGGTAGACCAAACCTGATGAGTGCGCGAGATGATGATAGTCCAAACCTGATGAAGGCATAAGATGATGGTGGGCCAAACCTGGTGAGGGTGCGAGATGATGGTAGGACAAAGCTGAAGATGACGCGAGATGACGATATGCCAAACCTGATGAGGGCGCGAGATAATAGAAGGTAAAACTTGATGAGGGCGTGAGATGATGATAGGCTAAACCTGATGAGGGCGCAAGATAAGGGTACACCAAATCTAATGAGGGCGCGAGATGATGATAGGCCAAACCTGATGAGGGCGTGAGATGATGGGAGGCCAAATCTGATGATGACTCGAGATGATGGAAGGCCTCACCTGATGAGGTCGCGAGACGATGATAGTCCAAATCTGATGAAGGTGCGAGATGATGATAAATCAAACCTGATGGGGCACAGGAATGATACGTCAAACCTGAGATGATGATAGGCCAAACCTGATGAGGGTGCGAGATGAGGGTAGGCCAAAACTGATCGGGGCGCAATATGATTGTAGGCCTAATCTGATGTGAGTGCAAGATGATGGTAGGCCAAACTTGAGGAGGGTGAGAGAGGATGGTAGAGCTATCCTGATGAGGGTGTGAGATGATGGTAGGCCAAACCTGATGAGTCCATGAGATGATGATAGGCCAAACCTGATGAGGGCGCGATATAATGCTAGGCCAAACCTGATGAGGGCAAGATGATGGAATGCCCAACCTGATGAGTACAGAAGATGATGTTAGGCCAAACCTGATGAGGGTGCGAGATAAAGCTACGCCAAATCTGATAAGTGCTCGAGATGATTGGCCAAACCTGATGAGTCCACGAGATGATGGAAGGCCAAACCTGATGAGGGCATGAGATTATGTCAGGCCAATCCTGATGAGGGCGCGATATGATGACAGGCCAAACCTGATGAGGGTGAGAGATGATGATTGGCCAAACCTCATGAGGGCGTGAGATGATGGTAGGCCAAACCTGATGAGGCCGCGAGATGATGGAAGGCCAAACCTGATGAGGGCGTGAGATCATGTTAGACCAATCCTGATAAGGGCACAAGATGATGATAGGCAAATCCTGATCAGGGTGCAAGGTGATAATAGACCACACCTGATGAGGGCGCGAGATGATGATAGGCTAAACCTGAAGAGGGTGCGAGATGATGGTAGACCACACCTGATGAGGGCGCGAAATGATGGTAGGCCAAACCTAAGATGATTGTAGGCCAGACCTGATGAGGGCGCGAGATGATGATAGACCAAACCTAATAATGGCACGAGAAGATGGTAGGCCAAGCCTGATTGGTGCGCCAGATGATGGTAAGCCAAACTTGATGAGGGCGCGATATAATGGTAGACCAAACCTGATGAAGGTACGAGATGATGGAATGCCCAACATGATGAGTACGTGAGATTATGTTAGGACAAACCTGATGAGGGCGCGAGATAAAGCTACGCCAAATCTGATGAGGGCGCGAGATGATAGTAGGCCAAATCTGATGAGGTCACGAGATGATGATAGGCCAAATCTGATGAAGGTGCCAGATGATGATTAATCAAACCTGATGGGACACAAGAATGATAGGCCAAACCTGAGATGATGATAGGCCAAACCTGATGAGGGTACGAGATGATGGCATGCCAAAACTGATCAGGGTGCGATATGATGGTAGGCCAAATCTGATGTGAGTGCAAGATGATGGTAGGCCAAACTTGAGGAGGGTGAGAAAGGATGGAAGACCAATCCTGATGAGGGCGTGAGATGATGGTAGGCCAAACCTGATGAGGGCGCGAGATGATGGAATGCCCAACCTGATGAGTAAGAAAGATGATGTTAGGCCAAACCTGATGAGGGCACGAGATGATGATTGGCCAAACCTAATAAGGGCGCGAGATGATGGTAGGCCAAACCTGATGAGTGCTCGAGATGATGGTAGGCCAAACATGAGGAGGGTGAGAAAGGATGGTAGTTTAATCCTGATGAGGGTGCGAGATGATGATTGGCCACACCTCATGAGGGCGTGAGATGATGGTAGGCCAAACCTGATGAGGGTTTAAGATTATGATATGCCAAACCTGATGAGGCCACGAGATAATGGAAGGCCAAACCTGATGAGGCCGCGAGATGATGGAAGGCCAAACATAATGAGGGCGTGAGATGATGTTAGGCCAATCCTGATAAGGGCAAGAGGTGATGATAGTCAAATCCTGATGAGGGCGCGAGGTGATGACCGGCCACACCTGATGAGGGCGCAAGATGATGATAGGCCAAACATGAAGAGGGCGCGAGATGATGGTAGGCCAAACCTGATGAGGGCGCGAAATGATGGTAGGCCAAACCTGAAGAGGGCGCGAGATGATGATAGGCCAAACCTGATGAGGGCGCGATATAATGCTAGTCCAAACCTGATGAGGGCGTGAGATCATGGAATGCCCAACCTGATGAGTACGAGAGATGATGTTAGGCCAAACCTGATGAGGGCGCGAGATGATGATTGGCCAAACCTGATGAGGGCTCGAAATGATGGTGGGCCAAACCTGATGAGGGCACGAGATAAACGTGCGCCAAATCTGATGAAGGCACTAGTAGATGATAGGCCAAACCTGAACAGGGCGCTAGATGATGGTAGCTTGAGATGAGAGCCTAATGAGAGCTTGAGATGATGATAGGCCAAAACTGATGAGGCGCGAGATAAGGTTACGCCACATCTGATGAGGGCGCGATATAATGGTGGGCGCAACCTGATGAGCGTGCGAGATGATGGAATGCCCAACATGATGAGTACGTGAGATGATGTTAGTCCAAACCTGATGGGGGCGCGAGATAAAGCTACGCTAAATCTGATGAGGGCGCGAGATGATGTTAAGATAAATCTCATGAGGGCGCGAGATGATGGTAGGCCAAATCTGAAGTGGGCGAGAGATGATAGGCCAAACGTGATGAGGGCGCGAGATGTTGATTGGCCAAACCTGATGAGGGCTCGAGATGGTGGTAGACCAAACCTGATGAGTGCGCGAGATGATGATAGTCCAAACCTGATGAAGGCATAAGATGATGGTGGGTCAAACCTGGTGAGGGCGCGAGATGATGGTAGGACAAAGCTGAAGATGACGCGAGATGACGATATGCCAAACCTGATGAGGGCGCGAGATAATGGAAGGCAAAACTTGATGAGGGCGTGAGATGATGATAGGCTAAACCTGATGAGGGCGCGACATAAGGGTACACCAAATCTAATGAGGGCGCGAGATGACGATAGGCCAAACCTGATGAGGGCGTGAGATGATGGTAGGCCAAATCTGATGATGACTCGAGATGATGGAAGGCCTCACCTGATGAGGTGCGAGACGATGATAGGCCAAATCTGATGAAGGTCCGAGATGATGATAAATCAAACCTGATGGGGCACAGGAATGATACGCCAAACCTGAGATGATGATAGGCCAAACCTGATGAGGGTGCGAGATGAGGGAAGGCCAAAACTGATCGGGGCGCGATATGATTGTAGGCCAAATCTGATGTGAGTGCAAGATGATGGTAGGCCAAACTTGAGGAGGGTGAGAGAGGATGGTAGACCAACCCTGATGAGGGCGTGAGATGATGGTAGTCCAAACCTGATGAGTCCGTGAGATGATTATAGGCCAAACCTGATGAGGGAGCGATATAATGCTAGGCCAAACCTTATGATGGCGCAGATGATGGAATGCCCAACCTGATGAGTACGGAAGATGATGTTAGGCCAAACCTGATGAGGGCTCGAGATAAAGCAACGCCAAATCTGATAAGTGCTCGAGATGATTTGCCAAACCTGATGAGGGCGTGAGATGATGGTAGGCCAAACCTGATGAGTCCACGAGATGATGGAAGGTCAAACCTGATGAGGGCATGAGATTATGTCAGGCCAATCCTGATGAGGGCACGAGATGATGGCAGGTCAAACCTGATGAGGGTGCGAGATGATGATTGGCCAAACCTCATGAGGGCGTGAGATGATGGTAGGCCAAACCTCATGAGGGTTCGAGATTATGATAGGCCAAACCTGATGAGGGCGCGAGATAAAGCTACGCCAAATCTGATGAGGGCGGGAGATGATGGTAGGACAAACCTGAAGAGGGTGCGAGATGATGGTAGGCCAACCCTGATAAGGGCACTAGATGCTAGGCCAAATGTGGTGAACGCGTGAGATGATGATTGGCCAAACCTGATGAGGGCGCGAGATGATGGTAGGCCAAATCTGATGAGGGATCGAGATGATGATAGGCCAAACCTGATGAGGGCGCGAGATGATGATAGTCCAACACTGATGAAGGCACAAGGTGATGGTTGGCCAAACCTGGTAATGGTGCGAGATGATGTTAGGCCAAACCTGATGAGAGCGCGAGATGAAAATAGGCCATACCTGAGATAATAGGCTAAACCTGATGAGGTCGCGAGATGATGATAGGCCAAATATGATGAAGGTGCGAGATGATGATAAATCAAACCTGATGGGGAACAAGAATGATACGCCAAACCTGACATGACGATAGGCCAAACCTGATGAGGGTGTAAGATGATGGTAGGCCAAAACTGATCAGGGCGCGATATGATGGTAGTCCAAATCTGATGTGGGTGCAAGATGATGGTAGGCCAAACTTGAGGAGGGTGAGAAAGGATGGTAGGCCAATCCTGATGAGGGCGTGAGATGATGGTAGGCCAAACCTGATGAGTCCGCGAGATGATGGAAGGCCAAAACTGATGAGGGCGTGGGATTATGTTAGGCCAATCCTGATGAGGTCGCGAGATGATAGGCCAAACCTCATGAGGGCGTGAGATGATGGTAGGCCAAACGTAATGAGGGTTCGAGATTATTATAGGCCATACCTGATGAAGCCGCGAGATGATGGAAGGCCAAACCTGATGAGGGCGTGAGATGATGTTAGGCCAATCCTGATAAGGACACGAGGTGATGATAGGCAAATCCTGATGAGGGCGCGAGGTGATGATAGGCCACACCTGATGAGGGCGCGAGATGATGATAGGCCAAACCTGAAGAGGGCGCGAGATGATGGTAGGCCAAACCTGATGAGGACACGAAATGATGGAAGGCCAAACCTGAGATGTTGATAGGCCAGACGTGATGAGGGCGCGAGATGATGATAGGACAAACCTGTTGAGGGAGGGAGATGATGATAGGCCAAACATGATGAGGGCTTGAGATGATGTTAATCCAATCCTGATAAGGGCACGAGATGATGATAGGCAAATCCTGATGAGGGCGCGAGGTGATGTTAGGCCAAACCTGATGAGGGTGCGAAATGATGGTAGGCCAAACCTGAGATGATGGCAGGCCAGACCTGATGAGGGCGTGATATAATGATAGGCCAAACCTAATGATGGCACGAGATGATGGTAGGCCAAACTTGATGAGGGAGCGAGATGATGGCAGGCAAAACCTGATGATGGCGTGAGATGATGATAGGCCAAACCTGATGAGGGTGCGAGATTATGATAGGCCATACCTGATGAGGGCTTGAGATGATTATAGGACAAACCTGGTGAGGGCACGAGATGATGATAGGCTAAACCTGAAGAGGGCGCGAGATGATGATAGGCCAAACCTGATGAGAGCGCGAGATGAAAATAGGCCATACCTGAGATGATAATAGGCTAAACCTGATAAGGGTGCGAGGTGATGATAGGCCCAACCTGAAGAAGGCGCGAGATGATGGTAGATCAAACATGATGAGGGCACGAGATGAAGTTAGGTCAAACCTGATGAGGGCGCAAGATGTTGATAGGCCAAACCTGATGAGGACGGGAAATGATAATAAGCCAAACCTGATAAGGTCGCGAGATGTTGATAGGCCAAATATGATGAAGGTGCGAGATGATGATAAATCAAACCTGATGGGGTAGAAGAATGATACGCCAAACCTGAGATGATGATAGGCCAAACCTGATGAGGGTACAAGTTGATGGTAGGCCAAAACTGATCAGGGCGCGATATGATGGTAGGCCAAATCTGATGTGGGTGGAAGACGATGGTAGGCCAAACTTCAGGAGGGTGAGAAAGGATGGTAGGCCAATCCTGATGAGGGTGTGAGATGATGGTAGGCCAAACCTGATGAGTCCGCGAGATGATGGAAGGCCAAACCTGATGAGAGCGCGAGATTATGTTAGGCCAATCCTGATGAGGGCGCGAGATGATAGGCCAAACCTCATGAGGGCTTGAGATGATGGTAGGCCAAACCTGATGAGGTTTCGAGATTATTATAGGCTAAACCTGATGAGGCCGCGAGATGATGGAAGGCCAAACCTGATGAGGCCGCGAGATGATGGAAGGCCAAACCTGATGAGGGCGTGAGATGATGTTAGGCCAATCCTGATTAGGATGCGAGGTGATGATAGGCAAATCCTGATGAGGACGCGAGGTGATGATAGGCCACACCTGATGAGGGCGCGAGATGATGATTGGCCAAACCTGAAGAGGGCGCGAGATGATGGTAGGCCAAACCTGATGAGGACACGAAATGATGGAAGGCCAAACCTGAGATGTTTATAGGCCAGACCTGAAGAGGGCGCGAGATGATGTTAGGCCAATCCTGATAAGGGCACAACATGATGATAGGCAAATCCTGATGAGGGCGCAAGGTGATGTTAGGCCAAACCTGATGAGGGCGTGAAATGATAGTAGGCCAAACTTGAGATGATGGCAGGCCAGACCTGATGAGGGCGCGATAAAATGATAGGCCAAACCTAATGATGGCACGAGATGATGGTAGGCCAAGCCTGATTGGTGCGCCAGATAATGGTAGGCCAAACTTGATGAGGGCGCGAGATGATGGCAGGCAAAACATGATGAGGCCTCGAGATGATTGTATGCCAAACCTGATGATGGCGTGAGATGATGATAGGCCAAACCTGATGAGGGTGCGAGATTATGATAGGCCATACCTGATGAGGGCTTGAGATGATTATAGTCCAAACCTGGTGAGGGCACGAGATGATGATAGGCTAAACCTGAAGAGGGTGCGAGATGATGGTAGGCCAAACCTGATGAGGGCGCGAAATGATGGTAGGCCAAACCTGAGATGATGGTAGGCCAGACCTGATGAGGGCAGGAGATGATGGCAGGCCTAACCTGATGAGGCTGCTTGATGATGACAGGCCAAACCTGATGAGGCCGCGAGATGATGGAAGGCCAAACCTGATGAGGGCGTGAGATCATGTTAGGCCAATCCTGATAAGGGCACAAGATGATAGGCAAATCCTGATAAGGGTGCGAGGTGATAATAGACCACACCTGATTAGGGCGCAAGATGATTATAGACTAAACCTGAAGAGGGTGCGAGATGATGGTAGGCCAAACCTGATGAGGGCGCGAAATGATTGTAGGCCAAACCTAAGATGATTGTAGGCCAGACCTGATGAGGCCGCGAGATGATGATAGGCCAAACCTAATGATGGCACGAGAAGATGGTAGGCCAAGCCTGATTGGTGCGCCAGATGATGGTAAGCCAAACTTGATGAGGGCGCGATATAATGGTAGACTAAACCTGATGAGGGTGTGAGATGATGGAATGCCCAACATGATGAGTACGTGAGATGATGTTAGGACAAACCTGATGAGGGCGCGAGATAAAGCTTCGCCAAATCTGATGAGGGCGCGAGATGATAGTAGGCCAAATCTGATGAGGGCGTGAGATGATGGTAGGCCAAATTTGATGAGGGTGCAACATCATGGCAGGCCAAACCTGATGAGGGCGCGAGATGATGGCAGGCCAAACCTGATGAGGCCGCGAGATGATGGAAGGCCAAACCTGATAAGGCCGTGAGATGATGGAAGGCGTAACCTGATGAGGGCGTGAGATGATGTTAGGCCAATCCTGATAATGGCACGAGATGATGATAGGCAAATCCTTCTGCGGGCGCGAGGTGAAAATAAGCCACACCTGATGAGGGCGTGAAATGATGGTAGGCCAAACCTGAGATGAGAGTAGGCCAGACCTGATGAAGGTGCGAGATGATGATAGGCCAAACCTAATGATGGCACGAGATGATGGTAGGCCAAGCCTGAATGGTGTGCCAGATGATGGTAGGACAAACTTGATGGGGGCGCGAGATAAGGTTACGTCAAATCTGTTGAGGGCGTGAGATGATGGTAGACCAAACCTGATGAGGGAGCGAGATGATAGTAGGCCAAATCTGATTAGGTCTCGAGATGATGTAAGGCCAAACCTGATGAGGGCGTGAGATGATGATAGGCCAAACCTGATGAGGGTGTGAGATAAGTGTACGCCAAATCTGATGAGGGCGCGAGATGATGGTAGGCCAAACCTAATGAGGGCGTGAGATGATGGTAGGCCAAATCTGATGAGGGCTTGAGATGATTGAAGGCCAAACCTGATGAGGGCGTGAGATGCTGTTAGGCCAATCCTGATAAGGGCACGAGATGATGGGCAAATCCTGATGAGGACGCGAGGTGATGATAGGCCACACCTGATGAGGAGGCGAAATGATGATAGGCCAAATCTGGTGAGGGCTCGAGATGATGATTGGCCACACCTGATGAGGGTGCGAGATGATGATCGGCTAAACCTGATGAGGGCGCAAAATGATGATAGGCCAAACCAGATAAGGACGTGAGATGATCGAATGCCCAACCTCATGAGTACATGAGATAATGTTAGGCCAAACCTAATGAGGGTGCGAGATAAAGCTTTGCCAAATCTGATGAGGGCACGAGATGATGGTAGGACAAACCTGAAGAGGGCTCGAGATGATGGTAGGCCAAACCTGATAAGGGCTCGACATGATAGGCCAAACGTGATGAGGGTGCGAGATGATGGTAGGCCAAATCTGATGAGGGATCGAGATGATGATAGGCCAAACCTGATGAGGGTGCGAGATGATGATAGTCCAAATCTGATGAGGGATCGAGATGATGATACGCCAAACCTGATGAGGGTGTGAGATAATAATAGGCTAAATCTGATGAGGGCTCGAGATGATAATAGGCCCAACCTGTAGAAGGTGCGAGATGATGGTAGGCCTAACATGATGAGGGCACGAGATGATGGTAGGCCAATCATGATGAGGGCTTGAGATGATGTAAGGCCAAACCTGATGAGGGCGCGAGATGTTGATAGTCCAAACCTGATGAGGATGGGAAATGATAATAAGCCAAACCTGATGAGTTCGCGAAATGATCATAGGCCAAATCTGATGATGGTGCGAGATGATGATTTATCAAACCTGATGGGGCACAAGAATGAGACGCCAAGCCAGAGATGATGATAGGCCAATCCTGATGAGGGCGTGAGATGATGATTGGCCAAACCTGATGAGGGCGCGAGATGATGGTAGGCCACCCTGATAAGGGCACTCGATGCTAGGCCAAACGTGGTGAGGGCGTAAGATGATGAATGGCCAAACCTGATGAGGGCGCGAGATGATGGTAGGCCAAATCTTATGAGGGATCGAGATGATGATAGGCCAAACCTGATGCAGACACAAGATGATGGTTGGCCAAACCTGGGATGGTGCGAGATGATGATTGGCCAAACCTGATGAGAGCGCGAAATGAAGATAGGCCATACCTGAGATGATAATAGGCTAAACCTGATGAGGGCGCGAGAAGATGATAAGTCCAACCTGAAAAAGGCGCGAGATGATGGTAGACCAAACATGATGAGGGCACGAGATGATGTTAGGCCAAACCTGATGAGGGCGCAAGATGTTGATAGGCCAAACCTGATGAGGACTGGGAATGATAATAAGTCAAACCTCATGAGGTCGCGAGATGATGATAGGCCAAATCTGATGAAGGTGCGAGATGATGGTAAATCAAACCTGATGGGGCACAAGAATGATACGCCAAACCTGAGATGATGATAGGCCAAACCTGATGAGGGTGCGAGGTGATGGTAGGCCAAATCTGTTCAGGGCGCGATATGATGGTAGGTCAAATCTGATGTGGGTGACAGATGATGGTTGGCCAAACTTGAGGGTGAGAAAGGATGGTAGGCCAATCCTGATGGGGGCGTGAGATGATGGTAAGCCAAACCTGATTAGGGCGTGAGATAATGTTAGGTCAATCCTGATAAGAGCACGAGGTGATGATAGGCAAATCCTGATGAGGGCGCGAGGTGATGATAGGCCACACCTGATGAGGGCGCGAGATGATGATAGGCTAAACCTGAAGATGGTTCGAGATGATGGTAGGCAAATCCTGATGAGGGCGCGAAATGATGGTAGGCCAAACCTGAGATAATGGCAGGCCAGACCTGATGAGGACGCGATATGATGATAGGCCAAACCTAAGGATGGCACGAGATGATGGTAGGCCAAGCCTGATTGGTGTGCCAGATGATGGTAGGCCAAACTTGATGAGGCCGCGAGATGATGGAAGGCCAAACCTGATGAGGCCGCGAGATGATGGAAGGCCAAACCTGATGAGGGCGTGAGATGATGTTAGGCCAATCCTGATAAGGGCACGAGATGATGATAGGCAAATCCTGATGATGGTGCGAGGTGATGCTAGGCCACAACTGATGAGGGTGCAAATTGATGTTAGGCCAAATCTGGTGGGGGATTGAGATGTTGATTGACCACACCTGATGAGGGCGTGAGATGATGTTAGGCCAAACCTAATGAGGGTGCGAGATAAATCTACATCAAATCTGATGAGGGCGCGAGATGATGCTAGGACAAACCTGAAGATGGCGCGAGATGATGATAGTCCAAACCTGATGAAGGCACAAGATGATGGTGGGCCAAACCTGGTGAGGGTGCGAGATGATGATAAGCCAAACCTGATGAGAGCGCGAGATGAAGATAGGCCATACCTGAGATGATAATAGGCTTATCCTGGTGAGGCCGCGAGAAGATGATAGATCCAACCTGAAAAAGGCACGAGATGATGATAGATCAAACATGCTGAGGGCATGAGATGATGTTAGGCCAAATCTGATGAGGACGCAAGATGTTGATAGGGCAAACCTGATGAGGACTGGGAATGATAATAAGCCGAACCTGATGAGGTCGCGAGATGATGATAGGCCAAATCTGATAAAGGTGCGAGATGATGATAAATCAACCCTGATGGGGAACAAGAATGATACGCCAAACCTGAGATGATGGTAGGCCAAACCTGATGAGGGTGCGAGATGATGGTAGGCCAAAACCGATCAGGGCGCGATATGATGGTAGGCCAAATCTGATGTGGGTGCAAGATGATGGTAGGCCAAACTTGAGGAGGGTGAGAAAGGATGGTAGGCCAATCCTGATGAGTCAGTGAGATGATGGAGGGCCAAACCTCATGAGGGCGTGGGATTATGTTAGACAAATCCTAATGAGAGCGTGAGATGATGATAGGCCAAACCTGATGAGGGTGCGATATGATGATAGGCCAAACCTAAGGATGGCACGAGATGATGGTAGGCCAAGCCTGATTGGTGCGCCAGATGATGGTAGGCCAAACCTGATGAGGCCACGAGATGATGGAAGGCCAAACCTGATGAGGCCGCGATATGATGGAAGGCCCAACCTGATGAGGGCATGAGATGATGTTAGGCCAATCTTGATAAGGGCACGAGATGATGATAGGCAAATCCTGATGAGGGCGCGAGGAGATGATAGGCCACACCTGATGAGGGCGCGAAATGTTGGTAGGCCAAACCTGAGATGATGGCAGGCCAGACCTGATGAGGGAGCGATATGATGATAGGCCAAACCTAAGGATGGCACGAGATGATGGTAGGCCAAGCCTGATTGGTGCGCCAGATGATGGTAGGCCAAACTTGATGAGGCCGCGAGATGATGGAAGGCCAAACCTGATGAGGCCGCAAGATGATGGAAGGCCAAACCTGATGAGAGCGAGAGATGATGTTAGGCCAATCCTGATAAGGGCACAAGATGATGATAGGCAAATCCTGATGAGGGTGCGAGGTCATAATATGCCACACCTGATGAGGGCGTGAGATGAAAATAGGCTAAACCTGAAGAGTGCACGAGATGATGGTAGGCCAAACCTGATTAGGGCGAGAAAAGATGGTAGGCCAAAACTGATCGGGGTGCGATATGATGGTAGGCCAAATCTGATAAGGGCACGAGATGATGGAAGGCCAAACCTGATGAGAGCGTGAGATGATGTTAGGCCAATCCTGATAAGGGCACGAGATGATGATAGGCAAATCCTGATGAGGGCATAAGGTGATGATAGGTCACACCTGATGAGGGCGTGAAATGATAATATGCCAAATCGGGTGAGGGCTCAAGATGATGATTGGCCACACATGATGAGGGTGCGAGATGATGATAGGCTAAACCTGATGAAGGCGCAAAATCATGATAGACCAAACCTGATAAGGGTGTGAGATGATGTGAGGCCAAACCTGATGAGGGCTCTAGATAAAGCTACGCCAATTCTGATGAGGGCACGAGATGATGGTAGGACAAACCTGAAGAGGGCGCGAGATGATGGTAGGCCAAACCTGATAAGGGCACGAGATGATAGGTCAAAAGTGATGAGGGCAAGAGATGATCATAGTCGAAAACTAATGAAGGCACGAGATGATGGAAGGCCAAACCTGATGAGGGCTTGAGATGATGTTAGGCCAATCCTGATGAGGGCGCGAGATGATGATAGGCCCCACCTGTAGATGGTTCAAGATGATGGTAGGCAAAACATGATGAGGGCATGAGATGATGGTAGGCCAATCATAATGAGGGCGTGAGATGATTTTTAGCAAACCCGATGAGGGTGCGAGATGATTATTGGCCAAACCTGATGAGGACGCGAGATGATGGTTAGCCAAATCTGATGAGGGATCGAGTTGATGATAGGCCAAACCTGATGAGGCCGCGAGATGATGGAAGGCCAAACCTGATGAGGCCACAAGATGATGGAAGGCCAAACCTGATGAGGGCGCGAGATGAAGATACTCCATACCTGAGATGATAATAGGCTACACCTGATGAGGGTGCGAGATGATGGTAGGGCAAACATGATGAGGGCACGAGATGATGGTAGGCCAATCATGATGAGGACGTGAGAAGATGTTAGGTCAATCCCGATGAGGGCGCGAGATGTTGATAGGCTAAACCTGATGAGGAAGGGAAATGATAATAAGCCATACCTGATGAGGTCGCGAGATGATGATAGCCCAAATCTGATGAAGGTGCGAGATGATGATAAATCAAACCTGATGGGGCTCAAGAATGATACGCCAAACCTGAGATGATGATAGGCCTAACCTGATGAGGGTACGAGATGATGGTAGGCCAAAACTGATCAGGGCGCGAGTTGATGGTAGGCCAAATCTGATGTGAGTGCAAGATGATGGAAGGCCAAACTTGAGTAGGATGAGAAAAGATGGTAGACCAATCCTGATGAGTCCGCGAGATGATGGAAGGCCAAACCTGATGAGGACGTGAGATGATGGTAGGCCTAATCTGATGAGGACTCGATATGATGGTAGGCCAAACGTGATGAGGGCGTGAGATGATGTTAGGCCAATCCTGATAAGGGCACGAGATGATGATAGGGAAATCCTGATGAGGGCGCGAGGTGATAGGCCACACCTGATGAGGGCGCGAAATGATGATAGGCCAAATCTGGTGAAGGTTCGAGATGATGATTGGCCACACCTGATGAGGGTGCGAGATGATGATAGGCTAAACCTGATGAGGGCGCAAAATGATCATAGGCCAAACCTGATCAGGGCGTGAAATGATGGAATGCCCAACCTGATGAGTACGTGAGATGATGTTAGGCCAAACCTGATGAGGGCGCGAGATAAAGCTACGCCAAATCTGATGAGGGCGCGAGATGATGCTAGGACAAACCTGAAGAGGGCTCGAGATGATGGTAGGAAAAACCTGATAAGGGCGCGAGATGATATACCAAACGTGATGAGGGCTCGAGATGATGATTGGCCACCCTGATGAGGGCGCGAGATGACGGTAGGCCAAATCAGATGAGGGACCGAGATGATGATAGGTCAAGCTTGATAAGGGCGCGAGATGATGATAGTACAAACCTGATGAAGGTACAAGATGATGGTGGGCCATACATGGTGAGGGCTCGAGATGATGATAGGCCCAACCTGAAGAAGGCGCGAGATGATGGTAGGCCAAACATGATGAAGGCAAGAGATGATGGTAGGCCAATCATGATGAGGGCTTGAGATGATGTTAGGCCAGACCTCATGAGGGCACGAGATGTTGATAGTCCAAACCTGATGAGGACGAGAAATGATAATAAGCCAAACCTGATGAGGTCGCGAGATGATGATAGCCCAAATATGATGAAGGTGCGAGATGATGATAAATCAAACCTGATGGGGCTCAAGAATGATACGCCAAACCTGAGATGATGATAGGCCAAACCTGATGAGGGCACGAGATGATGGTAGGACAAATCTCATGAGGGCGCAAGATGATGGTAGGCCAAACCTGAAGTGGGCGCGAGATGATAGGTCAAACGTGATGAGGGCGCGAGATGTTGATTGGCCAAACCTGATGAGGGCGCGAGATGATGGTAGGCCAAATCTGATGAGGGATCGAGATGATGATAGTACAAACCTGATGAGGGCGTGAGATGATGATAGTCCAAACCTGATGAAGGCACAAGATCATGGTGGGCCAAACCTGGTGAGGGTGCGAGATGATGGTAGGCCAAAGCTGAAGATGACGCGAGATGACGGTATGCCAAACCTGATGAGGGCGCGAGATAATGCAAGGCCAAACCTGATGAGGGCGTGAGACGATGACAGGCCAAACCTGATGAGGGCGCGAAATTAGGGTACGCCAAATTTAATGAGGGTGCGAGATGATGATAGGCCAAATCTGATGAGGGCGTGAGATGATGGTAGGCCAAATCAGATGATGACTCGAGATGATGGAAGGACACAGCTGATGAGGTCGCGAGATGATGATAGGCAAAATCTGATGAAGGTGCGAGATGATGATAAATCAAACCTGATGGGGCACAGGAATGATAAGCCAAACCTGAGATGATGATAGGCCAAACCTGATGAGGGTGCGAGATGATGGTAGGCCAATACTGATCGGGGTGCGATATGATGGTAGGCCAAATCTGATAAGGGCACGAGATGATGGAAGGCCAAACCTGATGAGAGCGTGAGATGATGTTAGGCCAATCCTGATAAGGGCACGAGATGATGATAGGCAAATCCTGATGAGGGCATAAGGTGATGATAGGTCACACCTGATGAGGGCGTGAAATGATAATATGCCAAATCGGGTGAGGGCTCGAGATGATGATTGGCCACACATGATGAGGGTGCGAGATGATGATAGGCTAAACCTGATGAAGGCGCAAAATCATGATAGACCAAACCTGATAAGGGCGTGAGATGATGTGAGGCCAAACCTGATGAGGGCTCTAGATAAAGCAACGCCAATTCTGATGAGGGCACGAGATGATGGTAGGACAAACCTGATGAGGGCTTGAGATGATGTTAGGCCAATCCTGATGAGGGCGCGAGATTATGATAGGCCCCAGCTGTAGTTGGTTCAAGATGATGGTAGGGAAAACATGATGAGGGCGTGAGATGATGGTAGGCCAATCATAATGAGGGCATGAGATGATTTTTACCAAACCCGATGAGGGTGCGAGATGATTATTGGCCAAACCTGATGAGGCCGCGAGATGATGGAAGGCCAAACCTGATGAGGCCACAAGATGATGGAAGGCCAAACCTGATGAGGGCGCGAGATGAAGATACTCCATACCTGAGATGATAATAGGCTACACCTGATGAGGGCGCGAGATGATGGTAGGGCAAACATGATGAGGGCACGAGATGATGGTAGGCCAATCATGATGAGGACGTGAGAAGATGTTAGGCCAATCCCGATGAGGGCGCGAGATGTTGATAGGCTAAACCTGATGAGGAAGGGAAATGATAATAAGCCATACCTGATGAGGTCGCGAGATGATGATAGCCCAAATCTGATGAAGGTGCGAGATGATGAGAAATCAAACCTGATGGGGCTCAAGAATGATACGCCAAACCTGAGATGATGATAGGCCTAACCTGATGAGGGTGCGAGATGATGGTAGGCCAAAACTGATCAGGGCGCGAGTTGATGGTAGGCCAAATCTGATGTGAGTGCAAGATGATGGAAGGCCAAACTTGAGTAGGATGAGAAAAGATGGTAGACCAATCCTGATGAGGGCGTGAGATGATGGTAGGCCAAACCTGATGAGTCCGCGAGATGATGGAAGGCCAAACCTGATGAGGGCGTGAGATGATGGTAGGCCTAATCTGATGAGGACTCGATATGATGGTAGGCCAAACGTGATGAGGGCGTGAGATGATGTTAGGCCAATCCTGATAAGGGCACGAGATGATGATAGGGAAATCCTGATGAGGGCGCGAGGTGATAGGCCACACCTGATGAGGGCGCGAAATGATGATAGGCCAAATCTGGTGAAGGTTCGAGATGATGATTGGCCACACCTGATGAGGGTGCGAGATGATGATAGGCTAAACCTGATGAGGGCGCAAAATGATCATAGGCCAAACCTGATCAGGGCGTGAAATGATGGAATACCCAACCTGATGAGTACCTGAGATGATGTTAGGCCAAACCTGATGAGGGCGCGATATAAAGCTACGCCAAATCTGATGAGGGCGCGAGATGATGCTAGGACAAACCTGAAGAGGGCTCGAGATGATGGTAGGCCAAACCTGATAAGGGCGCGAGATGATATACCAAACGTGATGAGGGCTCTAGATGATGATTGGCCAAACCTGATGAGGGCGCGAGATGACGGTAGGCCAAATCTGATGAGGGACCGAGATGATGATAGGTCAAACCTGATAAGGGCGCGAGATGATGATAGTACAAACTTGATGAAGGCACAAGATGATGGTGGGCCATACATGGTGAGGGTGCGAGATGATAATAGGCTAAACCTGATGAGGGCTCGAGATGATGATAGGCCCAAACTGAAGAAGGCGCGAGATGATGGTAGGCCAAACATGATGAAGGCACGAGATGATGGTAGGTCAATCACGATGAGGGCTTGAGATGATGTTAGGCCAAACCTCATGAGGGCGCGAGATGTTGATAGTCCAAACCTGATGAGGACGAGAAATGATGATAGCCCAAATCTGATGAAGGTGCGAGATGATGATAAATCAAACCTGATGGGGCTCAAGAATGATACGCCAAACCTGAGATGATGATAGGCCAAACCTGATGAGGGCACGAGATGATGGTAGGCCAAATCTCATGAGGGCGCAAGATGATGGTAGGCCAAACCTGAAGTGGGCGCGAGATGATAGGTCAAACGTGATGAGGGTGCGAGATGTTGATTGGCCAAACCTGATGAGGGCGCGAGATGATGGTAGGCCAAATCTGATGAGGGATCGAGATGATGATAGTCCAAACCTGATGAGGGCGCGAGATGATGATAGTCCAAACCTGATGAAGGCACAAGATGATGGTGGGCCAAACCTGGTGAGGGTGCGAGATGATGGTAGGCCAAAGCTGAAGATGACGTGAGATGACGGTATGCCAAACCTGATGAGGGCGCGAGATAATGCAAGGCGAAACCTGATGAGGGCGTGAGACAATGATAGGCCAAACCTGATGAGGGCGCGAAATTAGGGTACGCCAAATTTAATGAGGGCGCGAGATGATGATAGGCCAAACCTGATGAGGGCGTGAGATGATGGTAGGCCAAATCAGATGATGACTCGAGATGATGGAAGGACACAGCTGATGAGGTCGCGAGATGATGATAGGCAAAATCTGATGAAGGTGCGAGATGATGATAAATCAAACCTGATGGGGCACAGGAATGATAAGCCAAACCTGAGATGATGATAGGCCAAACCTGATGAGGGTGCGAGATGATGGTAGGCCAAAACTGATCGGGGTGCGATATGATGGTCGGCCAAATCTGACGTGAGTGCAAGATGATGGTAAGCCAAACTTGAGGAGGGTGAGAAAGGATGCTAGGACAATTCTGATGAGGGCGTGAGATGATGGTAGGCCAAACCTGATGAGTCCGTGAGATGGTGGTAGGCCAAACCTGATGAGGGCACGAGATGATGGATTGCCCAACGTGATGAGTCCGGAAGATGATGTTAGGCCAAACCTGATGAGGGTGCGAGATAAAGCTACGCCAAATCTAATAAGTGCTCGAGATGATTGGCCAAACCTGATGAGGTCGTGAGAGGATGGGAGGCCAAACCTGATGAGTCCGCGAGATGATGGAAGGCCAAACCAGATGAGGGCATGAGATGATGATAGGCCAAACCTGATGAGTCCGCGAGATGATTTAAGGCCAATCCTGACGAGGGCACGAGATGATGATAGGCCAAACCTGATGATGGTGCGAGATGATGATTGGCCAAACCTCATGAGGGCGTGAGATGATGGTAGGCCAAACCTGATGAAGGTTCGAGATTATGATATGCCAAACCTGATGAGGCCGCAAGATGATGGAAGGCCAAACCTGATGAGGGCGTGAGATGATGTTAGGCAAATCCTGATGATGGCGCGAGGTGATTATAGGCCACACCTTATGAGGGTGTGAAATGATGATAGGCCAAACCTGATGAGGTCGCAAAATGATGGTAGGCTAAACCTGAAGAGGGTGCGAGATGATGATATGCCAAACCTGATGAGGGCGCGATATAATGCTAGGCCAAACCTGATGAGGGTGTGAGATGATGGAATGCCCAACCTGATGAGTACAAGAGATGATGGTAGGCCAAACCTGATGAGTCCGTGAGATGGTGGTAGGCCAAACCTGATGAGGGCGCAATATAATGTTAGGCCAAACCTGATGAGGGCGTGAGATGATGGATTGCCCAACGTGATGAGTCCGGAAGATGATGTTAGGCCAAACCTGATGAGGGTGCGAGATAAAGCTACACCAAATCTAATAAGTGCTCGAGATGATTGGCCAAACCTGATGAGGTCGTGAGAGGATGGGAGGCCAAACCTGATGAGTCCGCGAGATGATGGAAGGCCAAACCAGATGAGGGCATGAGATGATGATAGGCCAAACCTGATGAGTCCGCGAGATGATGTTAGGCCAATCCTGACGAGGGCACGAGATGATGATAGGCCAAACCTGATGAGGGTGCGAGATGATGATTGGCCAAACCTCATGAGGGCGTGAGATGATGGTAGGCCAAACCTGATGAAGGTTCGAGATTATGATATGCCAAACCTGATGAGGCCGCAAGATGATGGAAGGCCAAACCTGATGAGGGCGTGAGATGATGTTAGGCAAATCCTGATGATGGCGCGAGGTGATTATAGGCCACACCTTATGAGGGTGTGAAATGATGATAGGCCAAACCCGATGAGGTCGCAAAATGATGGTAGGCTACACCTGAAGAGGGTGCGAGATGATGATATGCCAAACCTGCTAAGGGCGCGAGATGATTGGCTAAACCTGATGAGGGCTCGAGATGATTGGCCAAACCTGATAAAGGGCGCGAGATGATGGAAGGCCAAACTTGAAGTGGGTGCGAGATGATGGTACGCCAAACCTGATGAGGGCGTGAGATGATGATGGGCCAAAACTGATGAGGGCGTGAGATAAGTGTACGCCAAAACTGATGAGGGTGCGAGATGATGATAGACCAAACCTGATGAGGGCACGAGATAAGGGTACACCAAATCTGATGAGGGCGCGATATAATGGTGGGCCTAACCTGATGAGGTTGCGAGATGATGGAATGCCCAACCTGATGAGTACGTGAGATGATGTTAGTCCAAAACCTGATGAGGGCACGAGAAGATAATAGGCCAAACCTGATGAGGACGCGAGAAAAGGGAACGCCAAATCTGATGAGTACGCGAGATGATGATAGGCCAAACCTGATGAGGGCGTGAGATGATGATGGGCCAAAACTGATGAGGGCGTGAGATAAGTGTACGCCAAAACTGATGAGGGTGCGAGATGATGATAGACCAAACCTGATGAGGGCGCGAGATAAGGGTACGCCAAATCTGATGAGGGCGCGATATAATGGTAGACCAAACCTGATGATGTTGGGAGATGATGGAATGCCCAACATGATGAGTACATGAGATGATGTTAGGCCAAACCTGATGAAGGCGTGAGATAAAGCTACACCAAATCTGATGAGGCCACAAGATGATGGAAGGCCAAACCTGATGAGGGCGTGAGATGATGTTAGGCCAATCCTGATAAGGGCAAGAGGTGATGATAGGAAAATCCTGATGACTGCGCAAGGTGATTATAGGCCACACCTGATGAGGGTGCGAGATGATAGGCTAAACCTGATGAAGGCGCAAAATGATGATAGACCAAACCTGATAAGGGCGTGAGATGATGTTAGGCCAAACCTGATGAGGGCTTGAGATAAAGCTACGCCAAATCTGATGAGGGCACGAGATGATGGTAGGACAAACCTGAAGAGGGCGCGAGATGATGGTAGGCCAAACCTGATAAGGGCACGAGATGAAAGGCCAAAAGTGATGAGGGCAAGAGATGATCATAGTTCAAACCTAATGAAGGCACGAGATGATGGAAGGCCAAGCCTGATGAGGGCTTGAGATGCTGTTAGGCCAATCCTGATGAGGGCGCGATATGATGATAGGCCCCACCTGAAGATGGTTCAAGATGATGGTAGGCAAAACATGATGAGGGCGCGAGATGATGGTAGGCCAATCATGATGAGGGCGTGAGATGATTTTTACTAAACCCGATGAGGGCGCGAGATGATGATTGACCAAATCTGATGAGGGCGCGAGATGATGGTAGGCCAAATCTGATGAGGGATCGAGTTGATGATAGGTCAAACCTGATGAGGCCACGAGATGATGGAAGGCCAAACCTGATGAGGCCACAAGATGATGGAAGGCCAAACCTGATGAGGGCACGAGATGAAGATACTCCATACCTGAGATGATAATAGGCTAAACCTGATGAGGGCAAAAGATGATGGTAGGGCAAACATGATGAGGGCACGAGATGATGGTAGGCCAATCATGATGAGGACGTGAGAAGATGTTAGGCCAATCCCGGTGAGGGCGCGAGACGTTGATAGGCTAAACCTGATGAGGAAGGGAAATGATAATAAGCCATACCTGATGAGGTCGCGAGATGATGATAGCCCAAATCTGATGAAGGTGCGAGATGATGATAAATCAAACCTGATGGGGCTCAAGAATGATACGCCAAACCTGAGATGATGATAGGACTAACCTGATGAGGGTGCGAGATGATGGTAGGCCAAAACTGATCAGGGCGCGAAATGATGATACGCCAAATCTGGTGAAGGTTCGAGATGATGATTGGCCACACCTGATGAGGGTTCGAGATGATGATAGGCTAAACCTGATGAGGGCGCAAAATGATGATAGGCCAAACCTGATCATGGCGTGAAAGGATGGAATGCCCAACCTGATGAGTACGTGAGATGATGTTAGGCCAAACCTGATGAGGGCGCGAGATAAAGCTACGCCAAAACTGATGAGGGCGCGAGATGATGCTAGGACAAACCTGAAGAGGGCTCGAGATGATGATAGCCCAAATCTGATGAAGGTGCGAGATGATGATAAATCAAACCTGATGGGGCTCAAGAATGATACGCCAAACCTGAGATGATGATAGGCCTAACCTGATGAGGGTGCGAGATGATGGTAGGCCAAAACTGATCAGGGCGCGAGTTGATTGTAGGCCAAATCTGATGTGAGTGCAAGATGATGGAAGGCCAAACTTGAGTAGGATGAGAAAAGATGGTAGACCAATCCTGATGAGGGCGTGAGATGATGGTAGGCCAAACCTGATGAGTCCGCGAGATGATGGAAGGCCAAACCTGATGAGAGCGTGAGATGATGGTAGGCCTAATCTGATGAGGACTCGATATGATGGAAGGCCAAACGTGATGAGGGCGTGAGATGATGTTAGGCCAATCCTGATAAGGGCACGAGATGATGATAGGGAAATCCTGATGAGGGCGCGAGGTGATAGGCCACACCTGATGAGGGTGCGAAATGATGATAGGCCAAATCTGGTGAAGGTTCGAGATGATGATTGGCCACACCTGATGAAGGTTCGAGATGATGATAGGCTAAACCTGATGAGGGCGCAAAATGATGATAGGCCAAACCTGATCAGGGCGTGAAATGATGGAATGCCCAACCTGATGAGTACGTGAGATGATGTTAGGCAAAACCTGATGAGGGCGCGAGATAAAGCTATGCCAAATCTGATGAGGGCGCGAGATGATGCTAGGACAAACCTGAATAGGGCTCGAGATGATGGTAGGCCAAACCTGATAAGGGCGCGAGATGATATACCAAACGTGATGAGGGCTCGAGATGATGATTGGCCAAACCTGATGAGGGCGCGAGATGACGGTAGGCCAAATCTGATGAGGGACCGAGATGATGATAGGTCAAACCTGATAAGGGCGCGAGATGATGATAGTACAAACCTGATGAAGGTACAAGATGATGGTGGGCCATACATGGTGAGGGTGCGAGATGATAATAGACTAAACCTGATGAGGGCTCGAGATGATGATAGGCCCAACCTGAAGAAGGCGCGAGATGATGGTAGGCCAAACATGATGAAGGCACGAGATGATGGTAGGCCAATCATGATGAGGGCTTGACATGATGTTAGGCCAAACCTCATGATGGCGAGAGATGTTGATAGTCCAAACCTGATGAGGACGAGAAATGATAATAAGCCAAACCTGATGAGCTCAGGAGATGATGATAGCCCAAATCTGATGAAGGTGCGAGATGATGATAAATCAAACCTGATGGGGCTCAAGAATGATACGCAAACCTGAGATGATGATAGGCCAAACCTGATGAGGGCACGAGATGATGGTACGCCAAATCTCATGAGGGCGCAAGATGATGGTAGGCCAAACCTGAAGTGGGCGCGAGATGATAGGTCAAACGTGATGAGGACGCGAGATGTTGATTGGCCAAACCTGATGAGGGCGCGAGATGATGGTAGGCCAAATCTGATGAGGGATCGAGATGATGATAGTCGAAACCTGATGAGGGCGCGAGGTGATGATAGTCCAAACCTGATGAAGGCACAAGATGATGGTGGGCCAAACCTGGTGAGGTTGCGAGATGATGGTAGGCCAAAGCTGAAGATGACGCGAGATGACAGTATGCCAAACCTGATGAGGGCACGATATAATGCAAGGCCAAACCTGATGAGGGCGTGAGATGATGATAGGCCAAACCTGATGAGGGCGCAAAATTAGGGTACGCCAAATTTAATGAGGGCGCAAGATGATGATAGGCCAAACCTGATCAGGGCGTGAGATGATGGTAGGCCAAATCTGATGATGACTCGAGATGATGGAAGGACACAGCTGATGAGGTTGCGAGATGATTATAGGCCAAACCTGATGAGGGTGCGAGATGATGGTAGGCCAAAACTGATCAGGGCGCAATTTGATGGTAGGCCAAATCTGATATGAGTTCAAGATGATGGTAGGCCAAACTTAAGTAGGATGAGAAAAGATGGCAGACCAATCCTGATGAGGGCGTGAGATGATGGTAGGCCAAACCTGATGAGTCCGCGAGATGATGGAAGGCCAAACCTGATGAGGGCATGAGATGATGGTAGGCCTAATCTGATGAGGACTTGATATGATGGAAGGCCAAACGTGATGAGGGCGTGAGATGATGTTAGGCCAATCCTGATAAGTACACGAGATGATGATAGGGAAATCCTGATGAGGGCGCGAGGTGATAGGCCACACCTGATGAGGGTGCGAAATGATGATAGGCCAAATCTGGTGAGGGTTCGAGAAGATGATTGGCCACACCTGATGAGTGTGTGAGATGATGAAAGGCTAAACCTGATCAGGGCGAGAAATGATGGAATGCCCAACCTGATGAGTACGTGAGATGATGTTAGGCCAAAATTGCTGGAGGCGCGAGATAAAGCTACGCCAAATCTGATGAGGGCGCGAGATGATGATTGGCCAAACCTGATGATGGTGCGAGATGATGGTAGGCCAAATCTGATCAGGGATCGAGATGATGATAGGCCAAACTTGATAAGGGAGCGAGATGATGATATTCCAAACCTGATGAGGGTGCGAGAAGAAGATAGGCCCTACCTGAGATGATAATAGGCCAAACCTGATGACGGCTCGAGATGATGATAGGCCCAACCTGAAGAAGGCGAAAGATGATTGTAGGCCAAACATGATGAAGGCACGAGATGATGGTAGACCAATCATGATGAGGGCTTGAGATGATGTTAGGCCAAACCTCATGAGGGCGCGAGTTGTTGATAGTCCAAACCTGATGAGGACGGGAAATGATAATAAGCCAAACCTGATGAGGTCGCAAGATGATGATAGGCCAAATCTGATGAAGGTGCCAGATGATGATAAATCAAACCTGATGGGACACAAGAATGATAGGCCAAACCTGAGATGATGATAGGCCAAACGTGATGAGGGTGCGAGATAATGGCAGGCCAAAACTGATCAGGGTGCGATATAATGCTAGGCAAAACCTGATGAGGGCGCGAGATGATGGAATGACCAACCTGATGAGTACGAAAGATGATGTTAGGCCAAACCTGATGAGGGCGCGAGATAAAGCTACGCCAAATCTTATAAGGGCGCGAGATGATCGGCCAAACCTGATGAGGGCGCGAGATGATGATTGGCCAAACCTGAAAAGGGCGCGAGATGATGGTAATCCAAACCTGATGAGGGCTCGAGATGATGGTAGGCCAAACATGAGGAGGGTGAGAATGGATGGTAGTTTATTCCTGATGAGGGTGCGAGATGATGATTGACCAAACCTCATGAGGGCGTGAGATGATGGCAGGCCAAACCTGATGAGGGTTTAAGATTATGATACACCAAACCTGATGAGGTCGCGAGATGATGATAGCCCAAATCTGATGAAGGTGCGAGATGATGATAAATCAAACCTGATGGGGCTCAAGAATGATACGCCAAACCTGAGATTATGATAGGCCAAACCTGATGAGGGTGCGAGATGATGGTAGGCCAAAACTGATCAGGGCGCGATTTGATGGTAGGCCAAATCTGATGTGAGTTCAAGATGATAGTAGGCCAAACTTGAGTAGAATGAGAAAAGATGGTAGACCAATCCTGATGAGGGCTTGAGATGATGGTAGGCCAAACCTGATGAGTCCGCGAGATGATGGAAGGCCAAACTTGATGAGGGCGTGAGATGATGGTAGGCCTAATCTGATGAGGACTCGATATGATGGAAGGCCAAACGTGATGAGGGCGTGAGATGATGTTAGGCCAATCCTGATAAGGGCACGAGATGATGATAGGGAAATCCTGATGAGGGCGCGAGGTGATAGGCCACACCTGATGAGGGTGCGAAATGATGATAGGCCAAATCTGGTGAGGGTTCGAGAAGATGATTGGCCACACCTGATGAGTGTGTGAGATGATGAAAGGCTAAACCTGATGAGGGCGCAAAATGATGATAGGCCAAAACTGATCAGGGCGTGAAATGATGGAATGCCCAACCTGATGAGTACGTGAGATGATGTTAGGCCAAAATTGATGAGGGCGTGAGATAAAGCTATGCCAAATCTGATGAGGGCAAGAGATGATGGTAGGAAAAACCTGAAGAGGGCTCGAGATGATGGTAGGCCAAACCTGATAAGGGCGCGAGATGATAGGCCAAATGTGATGAGGGCTCGAGATGATGATTAGCCAAACCTGATGAGGGCGCGAGATGATGGTAGGCCAAATGTGATCAGTGATCGAGATGATGATAGGCCAAACCTGATAAGGGCGCGAGATGATGATAGTCCAAACCTGATGAGGGTGCGAGATGATGGAATGCCCAACCTGATGAGGGCTCGAGATGATGTTAGGACAAACCTGATGAGAGCGTGAGATCATGATTAGCCAAATCTGATGAGGGCGCGAGATGATGGTAGGCCAAACCTGATGAGGGCTCAAGATGATGGTGGGCCAAACCTGATGAGGGCGGAAGATAAACGTACGACAAATCTGATGAGGACAGTATTAGATGATAGGCCAAACCTGAAGAGGGCGCTAGAAGATGGTACGCCAATCTTGATGAGGGCGTGAGATGATGATAGGCCAAAACTGATGGGGCGCGAAATAATGTTGCGCCACATCTGATGAGGGTGCGTGATATAATGGTGGGCCCAACCTGATGAGTGTGCGAGATGATGGAATGCCCAACATGATGAGTACGTGAGATGATGTTAGGCCAAACCTGATGAGGGCGCGAGATAAACTACGCCAAATCTGATGAGGGCGCGAGATGATGGTAGGCCAAACCTGAAGTGGGTGCGAGGTGATAGGTCAAACGTGATGAGGGGGCGAGATATTGATTGGCCAAACCTGATGAGGGCGCGATATAATGCTAGGCCAAACCTGATGATGGCGCGAGATAAAGCTACGCCAAATCTGATAAGTGCTCGAGATGATTGGCCAAACCTGATGAGGGCGTGAGATGATGGTAGGCCAAACCTGATGAGTCCGCGAGATGATGGAAGGCCAAACCTGATGAGGGCATGAGATGATGTTAGGCCAATCCTGATGAGGGTGCGAGATGATGATTGGCCAAAGCTCATGAGGGCGTGAGATGATGGTAGGCCAAACCTGATGAAGTTTCGAGATTATGATATGCTAAATTTGATGAGGCCACGAGATGATGGAAGGCCAAACCTGATGAGGCCACAAGATGATGGAAGGCCAAACCTGATGAGGGCGTGAGATGATGTTAGGCAAATCCTGATGACGGCGCGAGGTGATTATAGGCCACACCTGATGAGGGTGCGAGATGATGATAGGCCAAACCTGATGAGGGCGCAAAATGATGGTAGGCTAAACCTGAAGAGGGTGCGAGATGATGATATGCCAAACCTGATGAGGGCGCGATATAATGCTAGGCCAAACGTGATAAGGGCGCGAGATGATGGAATGCCCAACCTGATGAGTACTAAAGATCATGTTAGGCCAAACCTGATGAGGGCGCAAGATAAAGCTACGCCAAATCTGCTAAGGGCGCGAGATGATTGGCCAAACCTGATGAGGGCTCGAGATGATTGGCCAAACCTGATAAGGGCGCGAGATGATGGTAGGCCAAACCTGAAGTGGGTGCGAGATGATGGTACACCAAACGTGATGAGGGCGTGAGAAGATGATGGGCCAAAACTGATGAGGGCGTCAGATAAGTGTACGCCAAAACTGATGAGGGTGCGAGATGATGATAGACCAAGCCTGATGAGGGCGCGAGATAAGGGTACACCAAATCTGATGAGGGTGCGATATAATGGTGGGCCTAACCTGATGAGGGTGTGAGATGATGGAATGCCCAATCTGATGAGTACGTGAGATGATGTTAGTCCAAACCTGATGAGGGCACGAGATGATAATAGGCCAAACCTGATGATGACGCGAGATAAGGGAACGCCAAATCTCATGAGTACGCAAGATGATGATAGGCCAAACCTGATGAGGGCGTGAGATAAAGCTACACCAAATCTGATGAGGGCGCGAGATGATAGTAGGCCAAATCTGATGAGGGTGCGAGATGATGGTAGGCCAAGCCTATTAAGGGCGCGAGATGATAGGCCAAACGTGATGACGGCGCGAGATGATTATAGTCCAAACCTGATGAAGGCAGAAGATGAACATGGGCCAAACCTGGTGAGGGTGCGAGAGGATGTTAGGCAAAACCTGAAAAGGACGCGAGATGATGGTATGCCAAACCTGATGAGGGCGCGAGATGATGTTAGGCCAAACTTATTGAGGGCACAAGATAAGGGCACGCCAAATCTGATGAGGGCAAGAGATGATGATAGGCCAAATATGATGAGGTCGCGAGATAACGGTACGCCAAATCTGATGAGGGCGCGATATAATGGTGGACCCAACATGATGAGGGTGCGAGATAATGGAATGCCCAACATGATGAGTACGTGACATGATGTTAGGCAAAACCTGATGAGGGCGCGAGATGATGGTAGCTCAAATCTGATGAGGGCGCGAGATGATGGTAGGCCAAACCTGAAGAGGGCGCGAGATGATGGGCCAAACGTGATAAGGGCGCGAGATGATGATTATCCAAACCTGATGAAGGCGCGAGATAATGGTAGGCCAAACCTGATGAGGGCGTGAGATGATAGGCTAAAACTGATGAGGGCGCGAGATAAGGGTACGCCATATCTGATGAGGGCGCGAGATGATGATAGGCCAAATCTGATGAGGGCGCGATATAAGGGTGCGCCAAATCTGATGAGGGCGCGATATAATGGTGGGCCCAACGTGATGAGGGTGCGAGATAATGGAATGCCCAACATGATGAGTACGTGAGATGATGTTAGTCCAAACCTGATGAGGGCGCGATATAAAGCTCCGCCAAATCTGATGAGGGCGCGAGATGATGGTAGGCCAAATCTGATGAGGGATCGAGATGATGATAGGCCAAACCTGATGAGGGCACGAGATGATGATAGTCCAAACCTGATGAATGCACAAGATGATGGACCAAACCTGGTGAGGGTGCGAGATGATGGTAGGCCGAACATGATAAGGGCTCGAGATGATGGTAGGCAAAACCTGATAAGGGCGCGAGATGATAGGCCAAACGTGATGAGGGCGCGAGATGATGATTGGCCAAACCTGATGAGGGCGCGAGATGATGGTAGGCCAAGTCTGATGAGGGATCGAGATGATGATAAGCCACACCTGATGAGGGCGCGAGATGATGATAGTCCAAACCTCATGAAGGCACAAGATGATGGTGGGCCAATCCTGGTGACGGTGCGAGATGATGATAGGCCAAACCTGATGACAGCGCGAGATGAAGATAGGCCATACCTGAGATGGTAATAGGCTAAACCTGATGAGGGCTGGAGATGATGATAGGCCCAACCTGAAGAAGGCGTGAGATGATGGTAGGCCAAACATGATGAAGGTACGAGATGATGGTAGCCTAATCATGATGAGGGCTTGAGATGATGTTTGGCCAAACCTGATGAGGGCGCGAGATGATGATAGGCCAAATCTGATGAAGGTGCGAGATGATGATAAATCAAAACTGATGAGAAACAAGAATGATAAGCCAAAGCTGAGATGATGATAGGCCAAACCTGATGAGGATGCGAGATGATGGTAGGCCAAAACTGATCGGGGCGCAATATGATGGTAGGCCAAATCTGATGTGAGTGGAAGATGATGGTAGCCAAACTTGAGGAGGGTGAGAAAGGATGGTAGACCAATCCTGATAAGGGCGTGAGATGATGGTAGGCCAAACCTGATGAGTCCGTGAAATAATGATAGGCCAAACCTGATGAGGGCACGATATAATGCTAGGCAAACCTGATGAGGGCTCGAGATGGTGGAGTGCCCAGCATGATGAGTACGTGAGATGATGTTAGGCCAAACCTGATGAGGGCGTGAGATAAAGCTACGCCAAATCTGATAAGGGCTCAAGATGATTGGCCAAACCTGATGAGGGTGCGAGGTGATGATTGGCCAAACCTCATGAGGGCGTGAGATGATGGTAAGCCAAACCTGATGAGGGTTCGAGATTATGATAGGCCATACCTGATGAGGCCGCGAGATGACGGAAGGCCAAACCTGATGAGCCCGCAAGATGATGGAAGGCCAAACCTGATGAGTGCCTGAAATTATGTTAGGCCAATCCTGATAAGGGCACGAGGTGATAATAGGCAAATCCTGATGACGGCGCAAGGTGATGACATGCCACACCTGATGAGGGCACGAGATGATTGGCCAAACCTGATAAAGGCGCGAGATGATGGTAGGCCAAACCTGATGAGGGCTCGAGATGGTGGTAGGCCAAACCTGATGAGGCCACGAGATAAAGGTACGCCAAATCTGATGAGGGCGCGAGATGATGGTAGGCATAATCTGATGAGGGATCAAGATGATGATAAGCCAAACCTGATGAGAGTGCGATATGATGATAGGTTAAGCCTGATGATGGCGCGAGATAAGTGTATGTCAAATCTGATGAGTGCGCGATATAATTGTGGGCCCAACTTAATGAGGGTGCGAGATGATGGAATGCCCAACCTAATGAGTACGTGAGATGATGTCAGTCCAAACCTGATGAGGGCGCGAGATGATGATAGGCCAAACCTGATGAGGACGCGAGATAAGGGTATGCCAAATCTGATAAGTACGTGAGATAATGATAGGCAAAACCTGGTGAGGGCGCGAGATAAGGGTACGCCAAATCTGATGAGGGCGCGATATAATGGAAGGCCAAACCTGATGAGGGTGCGAGATGATGGAATGCCCAACATGATGAGTACGTGAGATGATGTTAGGCCAAACCTGATGAGTGCGCGAGATAAAGCTACGCCAAATCTGATGATGGCGCAAGATGATGGTGGGCCAAATCTGAAGATGACTCTAGATGATGGTATGCCAAATCTGATGAGGGTGCGAGATAATGGAAGGCCAAACCTGATGAGGGCGCGAGATAATGGTACGCCAAACCTGATGAGGGCACGAGATGATGGAAGGCCAAACCTAATGAGGGTGTGAGATTTTGATAGGCCAAACCTGATGAGGGCGCGAGATAAGGGTATGCCAAATTTGATGAGGGCACGAGATGATGATTGGCCAAACTGGATTAGGGCGCGGGATAAGGGTGTGCCAAATCTGATGAGGGCGCAAGATAATGGTAGGCCAAATCTGATGAGGAAGTGAGATGATGATAGGCAAAATCTGATGAAGGCTCGAGATGATGGAAGGCCAAACCTGATGAGGGCGTGAGATGATGTTAGGCCAATCCTGAGAGGGGCACGAGATGATAGGCAAATCCTGATGAGGGCGCGAGGTGATGATAGGGCACACCTGATGAGGGCGCGAAATGATAATAGGCCAAATCTGGTGAGGGCTCGAGATGATGATTGGCCACACCTGATGAGGGTGCGTGATGATGATAGGCCAAACCTGATAAGGACGTGAGATGATGGAATGCACATCCTGATGAGTACGAGAGATGATTTTAGGCCAAACCTAATGATTGTGCGAGATAAAGCTGTGCCAAATCTGATGAGGGCGCGAGATGATGGTAGGACAAACCTGATAAGGGCTCAAAATGATAGGCCAAACGGGATGAGGGCGCGAGATGATGATTGGCCAAACCTGATGAGGGCGCGAGATGATGGTAGGCCATAATCTGATGAGGGATCGAGATGATAATAGGCCAAACCTGATGAGGGCGCGAGATGATGATAGTCCAAACCTTATGAAGGCACAAGATGATGGTGGGCCAAACCTGGTGAGGGTTCGAGATGATGATAGGCCAAACCTGATGAGAGCGCGAGATGAAGATAGGGCATACCTGAGATGATAATAGGCTACATCTGATGAGGGCTCGAGATTATTATAAGCCCAACCTGAAGAAGGCGCGATATTATGGTAGGCCAAACCTGATGAGGCCGCGAGATGATGGAAGGCCAAACCTGATGAGGGCGTGAGATGATGTAAGGCCAATCCTGATAAGAGAACGAGGTGATGATAGGCAAATCGGGATAAGGACGTGAGGTGATGATAGGCCACACCTGAAGAGGGCGCGAAATGATGGTAGGCCAAACCTGAGATGATAGCAGGCCAGACCTGATGGGGGCGCGATATGATGATAGGCCAAACCTAATGATGGCACGAGATGATGGTAGGACAAACCTGAAGAGGGTGCAAAATGATGGTAGGCCAAACATGATAAGGGCACGAGATGCTAGGCCAAACGTGATGAGGGCGCGAGATGATGATTGGCCAAACCTGATGAGGGCACGAGATGATGATAGGCCAAACCTCATGAGGGCGCGAGATGATGATAGTCTAAACCTGATGAAGGCACAAATGATGGTGGGCCAAACCTGGTGATGGTGCGAATTGATGATAGGCCAAACCTGATGAGAGCGCGAGATGATGATAGTCCAAACCTGATGAAGGCACAAGATGATGGTGGGCCAAACCTGATGAGGGCACAAGATGTTGATAGGCCAAACCTGATGAGGACGCGAGATGATGATAGGCCAAATCTGATGAAGGTGCGAGATGATGATAAATCAAACCTGATGGGGAACAAGAATGATACGCCAAATCTGAGATGATGATACGCCAAACCTGATGAGGGTGCGAGATGATGGTAGGCCAAAACTGATCAGGGCGCGTTATGATGGCAGGCCAAATCTGATGTGGGTGCAAGATGATGGTAGGCCAAACTTGAGGAGGGTGAGAAAGGATGGTAGGCCAATCCTGATGAGGGTGTGAGATAATGGTAGGCCAAACCTGATTAGTCCGAGAGATGATGGAAGGCCAAACCTGATGAGGGTTTGAGATTATGATAGGCCAATCCTGATGAGGCCAAAAGATAATGAAAGGCCAAACCTGATGAGGGCGTGAGGTGATGGAAGGCCAAACCTGATGAGGGCATGAGATGATGATAGGCCAAACCTGATGAGGGCGCGAGATAATGGTACGCCAAACCTGATGAGGGCACGAGATGATGGATGGCCAAACCTGATGAGGGTGTGAGATTTTGATAGGCCAAACCTGATGAGGGCGCGAGATAAGGGTATGCCAAATTTGATGAGGGCGCGAGATGATGATTGGCCAAACTTGATGAGGGCGCGAGATAAGAGTATGCCAAATCTGATGAGGGCGTGAGATAATGGTAGGCCAAACCTGATGAGGAAGTGAGATGATGATATTCCAAATCTGATGAAGGCTCGAGATGATGGAAGGCCAAACCTGATGAGGGCGTGAGATTATGTTAGGCCAATCCTGAGAGGGGCACGAGATGATAGGCAAATCCTGATGAGGGCGCGAGGTGATGATAGGGCACACCTGATGAGGGCGCGAAATGATAATAGGCCAAATCTGGTGAGGGCTCGAGATGATGATTGGCCACACCTGATGAGGGTGCGTGATGATGATAGGCCAAACCTGATAAGGGCGTGAGATGATGGAATGCCCATCCTAATGAGTACCTGAGATGATGTTAGGCCAAACCTAATGATTGTGCGAGATAAAGCTATGCCAAATCTGATGAGGGCGCGAGATGATGGTAGGACAAACCTGATAAGGGCTCGAGATGATAGGCCAAATGGGATGAGGGCGCGAGATGATGATTGGCCAAAACTGATGAGGGCGCGAGATGATGGTAGGCCAAATCTGATGAGGGATCGAGATGATGATAGGCCAAACCTGATGAGGGCGCGAGATGATGATAGTCCAATCCTTATGAAGGCACAAGATGATGGTGGGCCAAACCTGGTGAGGGTTCGAGATGATGATAGGCCAAACCTGATGAGAGCGCGAGATGAAGATAGGCCATACCTGAGATGATAATAGGCTACATCTGATGAGGGCTCGAGATTATTATAAGCCCAACCTGAAGAAGGCGCGATATTATGGTAGGCCAAACCTGATGAGGCCGCGAGATGATGGAAGGCCAAACCCGATGAGGGCGTGAGATGATGTAAGGCCAATCCTGATAAGAGAACGAGGTGATGATAGGCAAATCCTGATAAGGACGTGAGGTGATGATAGGCCACACCTGAAGAGGGCGCGAAATGATGGTAGGCCAAACCTGAGATGATAGCAGGCCAGACCTGATGGGGGCGCGATATGATGATAGGCCAAACCTAATGATGGCACGAGATGATGGTAGGACAAACCTGAAGAGGGCGCAAGATGATGGTAGGCCAAACCTGATAAGGGCACGAGATGCTAGGCCAAACGTGATGAGTGCGCGAGATGATGATTGGCCAAACCTGATGAGGGCACGAGATGATGATAGGCCAAACCTTATGAGGGTGCGAGATGATGATAGTCCAAACCTGATGAAGGCACAAGATGATGGTGGGCCAAACCTGATGAGGGCACAAGATGTGGATAGGCCAAACCTGATGAGGACGCAAGATGATGATAGGCCAAATCTGATGAAGGTGTGAGATGATGATAAATCAAACCTGATGGGGAACAAGAATGATACGGCAAATCTGAGATGATGATACGCCAAACCTGATGAGGGTGCGAGATGATAGTAGGCCAAAACTGATCAGGGCGCGATATGATGGTAGGCCAAATCTGATGTGGGTGCAAGATGATGGTAGGCCAAACTTGAGGAGGGTGAGAAAGGATGGTAGGCCAATCCTGATGAGGGTGTGAGATGATGATAGGCCAAACCTTATGAGGGCGCGAGATGATGATAGTCCAAACCTGATGAAGGCACAAGATGATGGTGGGCCAAACCTGATGAGGGCACAAGATGTTGATAGGCCAAACCTGATGAGGACGCGAGATGATGATAGGCCAAATCTGATGAAGGTGTGAGATGATGATAAATCAAACCTGATGGGGAACAAGAATGATACGGCAAATCTGAGATGATGATACGCCAAACCTGATGAGGGTGCGAGATGATAGTAGGCCAAAACTGATCAGGGCGCGATATGATGGTAGGCCAAATCTGATGTGGGTGCAAGATGATGGTAGGCCAAACTTGAGGAGGGTGAGAAAGGATGGTAGGCCAATCCTGATGAGGGCGCGAGATGATGATAATCCAAACCTGATGAAGGCACAAGATGATGGTGGGCCAAACCTGATGAGGGCACAAGATGTTGATAGGCCAAACCTGATGAGGACGCGAGATGATGATAGGCCAAATCTGATGAAGGTGTGAGATGATGATAAATCAAACCTGATGGGGAACAAGAATGATACGGCAAATCTGAGATGATGATACGCCAAACCTGATGAGGGTGCGAGATGATAGTAGGCCAAAACTTATTAGGGCGCGATATGATGGTAGGCCAAATCTGATGTGGGTGCAAGATGATGGTAGGCCAAACTTGAGGAGGGTGAGAAAGGATGGTAGGCCAATCCTGATGAGGGTGTGAGATGATGGAAGACCAAACCTGATGAGGGCGTGGGATTATGTTAGGCCAATCCTGATGAGGGCGCGAGATGATGATAGACCAAACCTCATGAGGGCGTGAGATGATGGTAGGCCAAACCTGATGTGGGTTTGAGATTATGATAGGCCAATCCTGATGAGGCCGAGAGATGATGGAAGGCCAAACCTGATGAGGCCGTGAGATGATGGAAGGCCAAACTTGATGAGGGCGTGAGAAGATGTTAGGCCAATCCTGATAAGGGCACGAGGTGATGATAGGCAAATCCTGATGAGGGCGTGAGGTGATGATAGGCCACACCTGATAAGGGCGTGAGATGATGATAGGCCAAACCTGAAGAGGGTGCGAAATAATAGTAGACCAAACCTGAGATGATGGTAGGCCAGACCTGATGAGGGTGCGAGATGATGATAAGCCAAACCTGAAGAGGGTGCAAAATAATAGTAGACCAAACTTGATATGATGGTAGGCCAGACCTGATGAGGGCGTGAGATGATGTAAGGCCAATCCTGATAAGAGAACGATGTGATGAGAGGCAAATCCTGATGAAGGCGCGAAATGATAGTAGGCCAAACCTGAGATGATGGCAGGCCAGACCTGATGGGGGCGCGATATGATGATAGGCCAAACCTAATGATGGCATGAGATGATGGTAGGCCAAGCCTGATTGGTGCGCCAGATGATGGTAATCCAAACTTGATGAGGGCGTGAGATGATGGCAGGCGAAAACCTGATGAGGCCGCGAGATGATGGTAAGCCAAACCTGATGAGGGTGTGAGATGATGTTACGCCAATCGTGATAAGGGAGCTAGATGATGATAGGCAAATCCTGATGAGGGTGTGAGGTGATAATAGGCCACACCTGATGAGGGCGCAAGATGATGGTAGGCCAATCCTGATGAGGGCGTAAAATGATGGTAGGCCAAACGTGGGATGATGGTAATCCAGACCTGATGAGGGCGCGAGATAATGAAAGGCAAAACCTAATGATGGCGCGAGAAGATGGTAAGCCAAGCCTGGTTTGTGCGCCAGATGATGTTAGGCCAAACTTGATGAGGTCGCGAGATGATGGCAGGCCAACCCTGATGAGGGCACGAGATGATGGCAGACTAAACCTGATGAGAGCACGAGATGATGGTATCCCAAAGCTGATAATGGCGTGAGATGATGATAGGCCATACCTGATGAGGGTAAGAGATTATGATAGGTCAAACCTGGTGAGTGCTCGAGATGATGAATGGCCACACCTGATGAGGATGCGAGATGATGATAGGCTAAACCTCATGAGGGCGCGAAATGATGTTAGGCCAATCCTGATGAGGGCGCGAGATAAAGCTACGCCAAATCTGATGAGGGCGCAAGATGATGGTAGGACAAACCTGATGAGGGAGCGAGATGATGGTATGCCAAACCTGATAAGGGCACAAGATGCTAGGCCAAACATGATGAGGGCGCGAGATGATGATTGGCTAAACCTGATGAGGGCTCGAGATGATGGTAGGCCAAATCTGATGAGGGATTGAGATGATGATAGGCCAAACCTGATGAGAGCGCGAGATGAGGATAGTCCAAACCTGAAGAAGGCACAAGATGATGATTGGTCAAACCTGATGAGGGCACAAGATGTTGATAGGCCAAACCTGATGAGGACGCGAGATGATGATAGGCCAAATCTGATGAAGGTGCGAGATGATGATAAATCAAACCTGATGGGGAACAAGAATGATACGCCAAATCTGAGTTGATGATAGGCCAAACCTGATGAGGGTGCGAGGTGATGGTAGGCCAAAACTGATCAGGGCACGATATGATGGTAGGCCAAACCTGATGTGGGTGTGAGATGATGGTAGGCCAAACCTGATGAGTCAGGGAGATGATGGAAGGCCAAACCTGATGAGGGCGTGGGATTTTGTTGGGTCAATCCTGATGAGGGCGCGAGATGATGATATGCCAAACCTCATGAGGGCGTGAGATGATGGTAGGCCAAACCTGATGAGGGTTTGAGATTATGATAGGCCAATCCTGATGAGGCCGAAAGATGATGGAAGGCCAAACCTGATGAGGGCGTGAGATGATATTAAGCCAATCCTGATAATGGCACAAGGTGATGATAGGCAAATCCTGATGAGGGCGCAAGGTGATGATAGGCCACACCTGATGAGGGCGCGAGATGATGATAGGCCAAACCTGGAGAGGGTGCGAAATGATAGCAGACCAAACCTGAGATAATGGTAGGCCAGAACTAATGAGGGCGCGAGATGATGATAGGCCAAACCTGATGAGGGCGTGAGATGATGATAGGCCAAACATGATGAGGACATGAGATGATGTTAGACGAATCCTGATTAGGGCGCGAGGTGATGTTAGGCCAAACCTGATAAGGGCGCAAAATGATGGTAGGCCAAACCTGAGATGATGGCAGGCCAGACCGAATGATGGTGCGATATGATGATAGGCCAAACCTAATGATGGCACGAGATGATGGTAGGCTAAGCCTGGTTGGTGCGCCAGATGATGGCAGGCCAAACCTGATGAGGCAGCGAGATGATGGTATGCCAAACCTGATCATGGCGTGAGATGATGATGGGCCAAACCTGATGAGGGTGCGAGATTATGATAGGCCATACCTGATGAGGGCTTGAGATGATGATAGGACAGTCCTGGTGAGGGCTTGAGATGATGATTGGCCACACCTGATAAGAGTGCGAGATGACGATAGGCTAAATCTGATGAGGGCGCGTAATGTTGTTAGGCCAGACCTGATGAGGGCGCAAGATAAAGCTACGCCAAATCTGATGAGGGCGCGAGATAATGGTAGGACAAACGTGATGAGTGCGCCAGATGATAATTGGTCAAACCTGATGAGGGTGCGAGATGATGGTAGGCCAAATCTGATGAGGGCGCGAAATGATGGTAGGCCAAACTTGAGATGATGGCTGGCCAGACCTGATGAGGGCGCGATATGATGATAGTCCAAACCTAATGATGTCACGAGATGATGGTAGGCTAAGCCTGATTGGTGCGCCAGTTGATGGTTGGCCAAACTTGATGAGGGCGCGAGTTAATGTAGGCCAAACCTTATGAGGCCGCGAGATGATGGTATGACAAACCTGATGATAGCGTGAGATGATGTTAGGCCAATCCTGATAAGGGCACGAGATGATGATAGGCTAAACCTGATAAGGGCGCGAAATGATGGTAGGCCAAACCTGAGATCATGGTAGGCCAGACCTGATGAGGGTGCGAGATGATGATAGGCCAAACCTAATAATGGCGCAAAAAGATGGTAAGCCAAGCCTGATTGGTGCGCCAGATGATGGTAGGCCGAACTTGATTAGGGTGCGAGATGATGGCAGGCCAAACCTGATGAGGGTACAAGATGATGATACGGCAAACATGATGAGAGCATGAGATGATGGTATGCCAAACCTGATGATGGCATGAGATGATGATAGGCCAAACCTGATGAGGGTGCGAGATTCTGATAGGCCATACCTGATGAGGGCTCGAGATGATGATAGGCCAAACCTGGTGAGGGCTCGAGATGATGATTGGCCTCACCTGATGAGAGTGTGAGATGATGATTGGCTAAACCTGATGAGGGCGCGAAATGATGTTAGGCCAAACCTGATGAGGGCGCGAGATAAAGCTACGCAAAATCTGATGAGGGCGCGAGATGATGATTGGCCAAACCTGATGAGGGCTCGAGATGATGGTAGGCCAAATCTGATGAGGGATCGAGATGATGATATGCCAAACCTGATGAGGGCGAGAGATGATGATAGTCCAAGCCTCATGAAGGCACAAGATGATGGTGGGCCAAACCTGGTGAGGGTGCGAGATGATGATAAGCCAAACCTGATGAGATCACGAGATGAAGATAGGCCATACCTGAGATGATAGTAGGCTAAACCTGATGAAGGCGCGAGATGATGATAGACCAAACCTGAAAAAGGCGCGAGATGGTGATAGGCCAAACATGATGATGGCACGAGATGTTGGTAGGCCAATCATGATGAGGGTGTGAGAAGATGTTAGGCCAAACCTGATGAGGGCACGAGATGTTGATAGGCCAAACCTGATGAGGACGGGAAATGATAATAAGCCAAACCTGATAAGGTCACGGGATGATGATAGGCCAAATCTGATGAAGGTGCGAGATGATGATAAATCAAACCTGATGGGGCACAAGAATGATACTCCAAACCTGAGATGATGATAGGTCAAACCTGATGAGGGTACGAGATGATGGTAGGCCAAAACTGATCAGGGCATGATATGATGGTAGGCCAAATCTGATGTGAGTTCAAGATGATGGTAGGCCCAACTTGAGGAGGGTGAGAAAGGATGGTAGACCAATCCTGATGAGGGCGTGAGATAATGGAAGGCCAAACATGATGAGGGCGTGAGATTATTTTAGGCCAATCCTGAAGAGGGAGCGAGATGATGATAGGCCAAACCTGATAAGGGTGCGATATGATGATTGGCCAAACCTCATGAGGGCTTGAGATGATGGTAGGCCAAACCTGCTGAGGGTTCGAGATTATGATAGGCCAAACCTGATGAGGTCGTGAGATGATGGAAGGCCAAACCTGATGAGGGCGTGAGATGATGATAGGCCAAACCTGAAGAGGGCGCGAGATGATGGTAGGCCAAACCTGATGAGATCACGAATTGATGGTAGACCAAACCTGAAGAGGGCGCGAGATGATGATAGGTCAAACCTGATGAGGGCACGATATAATGATAGGCCAAACCTGATGAGGGCGCGAGATGATGGAATTCCCAACCAGATGAGTACGAGAGATGATGTTAGGCCACATCTGATGAGGGCGTGAGATAAAGCTACGCCAAATCTGATAAGGGCGTGAGATGATTGGCCAAACCTGATCAGGGTACTAGTAGATGGTAGGCCAAACCTGAAAAGGTCGCGAGATTATAGGCGAAAACTGATGAGGGCGCGAGATAAGGGTACTCCAAATATGATGAGGGCGCGAGATGATGATAGGCCAAAACTGATGAGGGTGCGAGATAAGAGTGCGTCAAATCTGATGAGGGCGCAATATAATGGTGGGCCCAACCTGATTAAAGAGCGAGATGATAGAATGCCCAACATGATGAGTACGTGAGATGATGTTAGGCCAAACGTGATGAGGGCGCGAGATAAAGCTACGCCAAATCTGATGAGGGCGCGAGACGATGGTAGGCCAAATCTGATGAGGGCACGAGATGATGGTAGGCCAAACCTGAAGTGGGCACGAGATGATGGTAGGCAAAATCTGATGAGGGTGCGAGATGATGGTATGCCAAAACTGATCAGTGCGCGATATGATGGTATGCAAAATCTGATGTGGGTGAAAGATGTTGGTATGCCAAACTTGAGGAGGGTGAGAAAGGATGGTAGGCCAATCCTGATGAGGGCGTGAGATGATGGTAGGACAAACCTGATGAGGGCGTGAGATGATTGGCCAAACCTGATGAGGGTGCACCATGATGATTGGCCAAACCTGATAAAGGCGCGAGATGATGGTAGGCCAAACCTGATGAGGGATCGAGATGATGGTAGGCCAAACCTGATGGCGCGACATAAAGGTACGCCAAATCTGATGACGGCACTAGTAGATGGTAGGCCAAACCTGAAAAGGTCGCGAGATTATGGTACGCCAAACTTGATGAGGGCGTGAGATGATGATAGGCCAAAACTGATGAGGGCGCGAGATAAGGGTACGCCAAATATGATGAGGGCGCGAGATGATGATAGGCCAAATATGATGAGGGCGCGAGATAAGGGTACGCCAAATCTGATGAGGGCGCTATATAATGGTGGGCCCAACCTGATGAGAGTGCGAGATGTTGGAATGCCCAACATGATGAGTACGTGAGATGATGTTAGGCCAAACCTGATGAGGGCGCGAGATAAAGCTACGCCAAATCTGATGAGGGCGCGAGATGATGGTAGGCGAAATCTGATGAGGGCGTGAGATGATGGTAGGCCAAACCTGAAGTGGGCACGAGATGATAGGCCAAACCTGATGAGGCGCGAGATCATGATTGGCCAAACCTGATGAGGATGCGAGATGATGATTGGCCCAACCTCATGAGGGTGCAAAATGATGATTGGCCAAGCCTTTTGAGGCCGCAAGATGATGGAAGGCCAAACTTGATGAGGATGCGATATGATGGAAGGCGAAACCTGATGAGGGCATGAGATGATGTTAGGCCACACCTGATAAGGGCGAGAGATGATGGTTGTTTTTAAGTATGTTTTATTTGTCTTTGTGTAATGTCTTCTGACATATGTCGTGCCACCATAGCCTGAAATGATTTTGTGATTATTTATATATATATTTCTCAATAAAGATATTTTTTCTATTTTCTTTATATTTTTGGCCGTAAATTCGTATTTTTTCTTGCTTAGGCACTCATTATAATAAAGCCCCTTAAAAGGGGTATACATAGAAATCACAGGACCGCTTTGCAAAGTCCTATCACGGTACATAGATGCAGTCACAGGAGGGCATACCTTCAAACTTTTAAGACACAGAGAGAGATATGTACTGCGACACTTACACAGTTATTTTGCCCCTACTGAAGCCCCCAAGTGTTCTTGTCCATTATGATATCCCTTCCATGGCCCCATAAATAAATGCCCACAAAAATGACCCTATACAGAATGATGTTCCCTCATTACTGCACCTACACAGCATGATGGCCTAGCAATCCCCACACAGTGAGATGGTCATCCTAGCCCCCACACATAGTACGTTGGTCACCATAGCCCCCTCCCACACATTATGATGGTCACCTCAGCTCCCTAAACAGTATGATGGTCATCACAGCTCCCCACATATTATGATGAATAAATACCAATAAAAATGCTCCCCACCCATGCATAGAAAGGGTTCAGTAGCTACTAACGTATGTCACAATATAGCTTTTCCTTGGTAAAAATAAGTATGAAACCTGGAGAATTTGAATTTTAAAAAATTCAATCATCCTTAAAGTATATCACAATAAAGTATACTACAATATAGCTTCTTCATGGTAAAAATGGGTATGCTGATTTAACAGCTCACATTTAGTGTCGACTATGATTGAACTAAAAAATAGGACAAAAATTAGCTTCCTACAGCACCATATTAATAAAATCTTTAGAACGTTGAGTTTATGATACGCTTACCTGTTAGTGTTTTCCATGACGGAACAACAAGTTGTAAATGGCTTAAATGTTAAAAAGCTGTTGCTGGTCTGACTTCATCGGAGTCTTAGTAATAGTACAAAATGCCTTGGTGAAAAGCATGAATCTTAGGGCTTGTTCAGATAAATGTATTTTTGTTTGCAAACAGTTTGGCACACAAAGAATATACCAATGTACCACACACAGACCGGTGGAAGTAAGTGTTCAGACGTATGTAAAAAAAATCACTGCAGATGCAATACTCTGATCCATTTTTGGATCAGGCTTGCCTATTAAACTCAATGGGTTCTTAAAATGACATATGGACACAATACATATGGTGTCTGTTGTTCACAAATCCATTGTATTTATTAACATAGAAAACTGTATGTGGCCTTGTGTCATTTTTTACCTTTTTGATGTATAAATTAATAAATTTGATTTTGATGACATATCGATGCCAAAAATAGACATACACGTGAAAAATTGTTGTTTTTTATGGATGAAAATCAAACTATTTTTCATACAGATGTCTGAGAAAGTAGTCAGGTATTGACTGGTGTAGCTGCAACTAAATGCATTGGATAAATTCAATAAACGACTTAAAGGGTATTCCCACAAACGAAAGATGATTTTAATCAATAGACCTTTGACTAATAATAAGTTCCACAATTGGATGTGTTTAAAAAGTGTTCCTGTGCTGAGATAAACTTATGAATGTTTTCTTGTGTAATGTCTGTGTCTGACCGTTTACGGAACATGGTCTGATCATACCACATCTCCTGGGCAGGGGAGGAATCAAAAGACTATACAGATATTACATTAGGTGATCACAGCTGATTCTTTTTGTGAAGTAAAACATTTCCATGCCTGCTTTTAAACAATGTTTTACTTCAAAGAAAATCAGTTGTGATCCTGTGCTGTAATGTCTGTATATGCTTTTGCTTCCTCCCCTGCCCAGGAGATGTGGTATGATCAGATCGTGTTCCGTACACAGTCAGATACAGTCATTGATTAAAATGAACTTTTGCTAGTGGGAAAATCCCTTTAAGGGGCATTTACACTGCAAGATAATTATGAATGAGCATTGTTAAAAATGCTCTCTTCACTGGTATCTTGCCATGTAAACAGTTTGCTTAACGATTGTTCATTGGGTGTAATGATCTCTTGTTCAGAAAAAATATTCATTATTCTCATTTATACATTGCATTGTCCTGTGTAAACTTGTGCAATGTAAATGTAAATTGCATGATCTTTCATCAGTATGTTACATGATACCAAGATGTGGTTAACGCAGATGCAGTGACTGTGAACAAACATTTAAGCTATAAATGTTAGATGTAAGTGCTTGTCAGTAAAGATGAATGAATCGATTACATGCAAATCAAATACCTGACTGATTATTATAAATAGAAAAAACTACATATGTAATTATTCTCCAGGTGGTATGTGCTCCCGGAATCTAATTTAAAAAAAAAAAAAGGAAAAGAATTTAAACACATCAAGGATAAGAATAAAATAAATATATAAGCAGTAACTGTTGAGTAGAAAGTAAAAGAAAAGACAAAAAAAAGAAAAAGAAGAAAAAAGAATAAAAGTTTTTTAATGAGATATGAATTTTATACATTATACATTTTTTTTAATTAGATCCATTCAGATTAGTTTTTAATGTTTATACTTCCATGCTTGTAAAGCTCTTGATAAAATGGGAGTGAAAGAGTTAAAACCTTGGTAAAACACGCCCAAAAATGATATGCACTGACTTTCTTTATATATAAAATGCACAAAGCTGTAGTAGCCTATATGTAATACCTGAAGAAGGCTTATAAGAGCTGAAACGCATTGTATGCTATGTTAATAAAATTTGGTTATTTAATATATCTACCTATTGTTTTCCGGGAGCGCCTACCACCTGGAGAATACCTTATTTTCCAGCGTTTTTAACCCCTGAAAATCTTCTCAAAAGTCAGGAGTCGTCTTATACGCCGGGTGTCATCTTATAGGGCGTATTCCCTTATAGTCCGAATGTTGGGGGAGGAGGGGGTATATATATATATGATGTGTGGGGGGAGCGGTAGGCGCGGAGGAGCGGGGCACAGGAGGCAGCAGCCGCCTGCTGCAGCCTGTACTGTCCCCGCTGCTAAAGAAAATGAATATTCACTGCTCCCCACGCCTCATGCTCCTTAATAGAGATGAGCGTTGTTCGACTCGAACTGTTCGCCAATCTCAAATTCGAGCTGTTTTGGGCGGTGTTCGAGCCGTTCGGCGAACATGAACGATTTGAGAAAAATTCGGCTGTTCGAGGTTATGTTCGATAACTGTTCGTGCACCAAAATCATAACTGGATTTTTTCTCAGTAATGATGAAAATTAATGTTAATACGCAGTTTGAGTGTACAGCTGGGTGGGGGGAGGGGCAGGGGATGGATCTCTGCAGGAATAATGAAGATCTCCATTTTTTTTTCTCTTTCCCGCATTTACAGTGGGGAGGTGCAATCTGTCAGCCTATCAGCAGCGCACACACGGAGCGAAGTGCTTTTTTTCACACAAGCAAGGGCATGTGTCATTGGCAGTGTATGTCACATGTCCTTGCCCTATAAGACCAAGCCATTTTCCCCGTCGCCACCATTTTCTCACTGCTGCAGCTGCGTGTTAGACGGCACCGCTGTTGCTGTGTGCGCTATACCTTGTTAATTTCAAGCCAATTTTCGCACAAATCTACAGATAGCTTTGGAGTAGGGAATAGTTGTGATTGCAGTCCTTTTAAGGACTAGGTTACAGCATTTCCTACGACTTTTATCAGGCAGGTCTGTGCTCTTAAATAGATAGATTGTGGGAGTAAAGACTAATTGTAATTGCAGTCCTTTTCAGGACTAGGTTACATCAGTTCCTATCAGTTTTTGCCAGGCAGGTCTGTGCCAGTGCTGTGCAAGTTTTTTTCACAGCATTTGGCTGAATCTAGCAAAGCTAATCCTTTTTGGCCTATTGCAGAGTGTGTTAGTCAGTGGAGTAGCCTATCTGTGTTGCAAGATATGCCACCTGTGTATAGAATACTAATTTTTTTACTGCACCTAGTGAAGTAAAATCTTTTGGGCATAGCATCATTCTATTAGTCCATCTATACTGACCTCCATCAGGTTGCAAATTGAATATAATTTTTTTCTGCATCTAGCTCTGAAAAAATATTTGGGCTTCTAGCAGTGTGTGGGACTTGTTCTATTAGTCCATCTATACTGACCTCCATCAGGTTGCAAACTGAATATAATTTTTTTCTGCATCTAGCTCTGAAAAAATATTTGGGCTTCTAGCAGTGTGTGGAACTTGTTCTATTAGTCCATCTATACTGACCTCCATCAGGTTGCAAACTGAATATAATTTTTTTCTGCATCTAGCTCTGAAAAAATATTTGGCCTTCTAGCAGTGTGTGGGACTTGTTCTATTAGTCCATCTATACTGACCTCCATCACGCTGCAAATTCAAAATAATTTTTTGTCTGCATCTAGCTCTGAAAAAATATTTGGCCTTCTAGCAGTGTGTGGGACTTTCTCTATTAGTCCATCTATACTGACCTCCATCAGGTTGCAAATTAAAAATAATTTTTATCTGCATCTACCTCTGAAAAAATATTTGGGCTTCTAGCTGTGTGTGGGACTTGTTCTATTAGTCCATCTATACTGACCTCCATCAGGTTGCAAACTGAATATAATTTTTTTCTGCATCTAGCTCTGAAAAAATATTTGGCCTTCTAGCAGTGTGTGGGACTTTTTCTATTAGTCCATCTATACTGACCTCCATCAGGTTGCAAATTCAAAATAATTTTTTGTCTGCATCTAGCTCTGAAAAAATATTTGGCCTTCTAGCAGTGTGTGGGACTTTCTCTATTAGTCCATCTATACTGACCTCCATCAGGCTGCAAATTAAAAATAATTTTTATCTGCATCTACCTCTGAAAAAATATTTGGCCTTCTAGCTGTGTGTGGGACTTTTTCTATTAGTCCATCTATACTGACCTCCATCAGGTTGCAAATTAAAAATAATTTATATCTGCATCTAGCTCTGAAAAAATATTTGGCCTTCTAGCAGTGTGTGTGACTTTCTCTATTAGTCCATCTATACTGACCTCCATCAGGTTGCAAATTAAAAATAATTTTTTATCTGCATCTAGCTCTGAAAAAATATTTGGCCTTCTAGCAGTGCGTGGGACTTTCCCTATTAGTCCATCTATACTGACCTCCATCAGGTTGCAAACTGAATATATTTTTTTTCTGCATCTACCTCTGAAAAAATATTTGGGCTTCTAGCTGTGTGTAGGACTTGTTCTATTAGTCCATCTATACTGACCTCCATCAGGTTGCAAACTGAATACAATTTTTTTCTGCATCTACCTCTGAAAAAATATTTGGGCTTCTAGCTGTGTGTGGGACTTGTTCTATTAGTCCATCTATACTGACCTCCATCAGGTTGCAAATTGAATATAATTTTTTTCTGCATCTAACCCAGCCAATAGTTTTGGCCTAATACCACAGTTTGGCCACTCAGCTCTGCTCGGTTCCCATCCATTGTTTTTTTGTGCAAACAACTCCAGAGTTGTGAATTAGTTAACCACCAAAATGAGTGGAAAAAGGCCTGCTGCTGGTGGAAAGGGGAATAGGCGTGTTGGGAAGGGGAAAAAAGGTTGTGTCCGTGGGGTAGGTGTTAAAGCAACAGTAACATCTGCAGAAGAAAGACCATCTTCCAGCCAAACTAAAATGTCTACTTCTTTTAGCGGACAATGTGATAAGATCCCTTTCTTATGGCCACGCCAATCGCTACAAATTCCAGATGAGGCACAAAAACAGCAGGTGCTTCAACGGATATCAAGTGCTCCTTTAAGTGGGCTCTCCTCCACATCAACTTCAACATCACAAATACTCCAGTCCTCAAAGGTGTCACCCCAATCGCACTTGCTTCCTCACAGCTCCCAAATCTCCAGCTGCCCGTCTGAGTATGAGGTAGAACAGATGGTTGAGTCTGCAGAGCTGTTTACTCATACTATAGCCTGGGAATCAGAGGTCGACTCCAGCGCTTCTGTGAATCCAGACGAGGAAAAAATCTGCACTGATGCCCAGAATCTTTATGAGTCGGATCCAGGACCAGACGCAGAAGGTTCTGACCATAATGTAGACCCTCATTCCCAAACTGTAACTCCTGTTGGTGAAGACAATGAGGAAGACGATGATGAGACTCAAATACCTGATTGGAGCGACAACTTTAGTTTTTTGTCAGGGCAGGAACAGGTTGGCTCTGAGGACGACGGGTGTGATAACGCACAGGGTGATGATGATGAGGTTGGAGATCCCACTTACTGTCAACCCACAGTCAGCCAAGAGATGAGGTCAGCAGAGGAGGTGGAGGAAGATGCTAGTGACGACTAGTGTTGAGCCACCCCCGTAGTGTTCGAGTTCGGTTCGGTTCGTCGAACACCCGTGTGTTCGCCGAACTGTTCCTCGAACTGTTCGTCGAACACCTTCGAACACCGTTAAAACCAATGGCAGGCAAACAAAAACACATAGAAACACATAGAAAACACCTTCAAAGGTGTCCAAAAGCTGACAAACTGCTCAGAAGACACAACTAACACATGGAAAAGTGACAAGTACATATAGTCATGCGAAAAGAAAAGAGGTGGAGGAGTAAAAGGAGGGGGAGACACAGATATAGGCATGTCATGCCCTTCTAAAATCCAAAAAGTGAGAAGCCGAGACGGCCAGTCCGCTCCTGCCCGTGCCACCTCCGTGTCGCCGGGTTTGTGCCAGAGCCGCGGTGAACCCTGACGGCCAGCCCCCCTCTCCCAATACTGGTGCCTGTCCGCTGGTGGGTCGAGAGAGCCCCCCTGTGGTGGAGGCAGCTCTAAGCTTTTTAATTTAAATTGTCCCTCTAATTTGAATGAATACACTTTAAATCCATTTACAAGGATCTATTGGAGGGCAAGTCTCATGCCAGCAGCCGCGTAATTCCAGCTCCAGTAGCGTCCACTAAAGCTGCTGCAGTTAAAAAGCTTTTATAAGGATCGAGCTCGGCTGTCCACCGCAAGGCATCCTAGTGCCAGTCCCAGCCCCTATGCCTTGGGGTGCCTCCTGATGCTCTTCACTAAGTATCCCGTGGTCCCGAAGCATTTCCTTTGAAAAAATTAAGTGTCCAAACTACAGGTGGTGTAGCTTGCTTAACAGCCGGGATAATCCGCTGACTAGCAGACACTGCAACTAGGCACAAAGTATTTCCTGGGCTAGATGCAGTTAAAAATTTGTAAGTAGATACTCTCGTTGGATGCTGAGAAAGCATTCCATAGAGTCTCCTGGCACGCCATATATGATTCTCTTAAAAAGCTTGGGGTAGGGGTCTAGGGGACCCTTTTATAGCCAAAATCACGGCCCTGTATCACAATACGTCACCTAGGCTGAAGATAAATGGAACTGTAGCACCGAGGGCTCGGTTGCTACAGACGTATTGCACCTCACCCAGAGGTGTGATATCTCACTCTCAGATAAGGATGGAGTGTGGATCAGGACCCGACACCTGCATGCATTACACCACATTGCCGTGGGGCAGGGCGACCAATATGCCCCTGAGATGGGCACGACAGTCCCTGTCCCTGGCTGGAGTGGGGGGAGGGAACACTGAGGAAGGGGAACCCTGCAGTGCAGGAGCAGGGAGGAAGCAGTTCCTGGGTGCATTGAGAAGGGAGTATAAAAGGTGGGCACCATCTTAGTTCAGTGCAGAGAAGTCTGAGCAGAAGTGGCAGGGAGCAGGGGCTCTGCATGAGCTCTGCTCCGGAGGCGGGCCTAGTAACAGAGGCCCAGGCCTGCAAGAGGGAGAAGGAAGGAAGAGGAGCGGAGAAGGCTCCAGGAACGAGGAATGAAGGGATCCCAGGGGTGCGGACGGGCGAGTCGCCACCGCACGCCCGAATCCACCTGCGTGGAGGGGTCAGGCCAAAGGGGGAGACCGGTCCCCGAAACTAGTGGAGGCAGGAAACGACCCTCAGCTAGAAACCGGAGGCTCTGACATTTTATGTGGCGCAGCCCCTTGCTCCACCCGCTAGGAAGGCACCACATAGGGTCAGGGAAACTGGCGCCAAGTTTACCAAGAGGAGGCCCGAGGCAGCCGGACAGAAGTGTTGGTAAGAAAGGCCAGACAAAGGACACACAAAGGGGGTCCTGTGAAGCGCTCCAAAGTTATCTGGGAGTTGTCTGAGCCCCTCACCTGGTGAGCACAGTACGACGTGGGCAGCCGTTACCTGCAGACGTGGTCTGGATAATAAGAACTGTGAGTAAAGGCCCTGAACTGCATCACTGACTCCGTGTCGTTACTGCTGCTGCCCTGCACCATCACCCCCATCCTCCGCATACACTGCCCTGAGGCTATACTCCTCCCGTGGGGAGTTATGCTACGCTCTGCTGCACCCACAACACCAGCCTTAGCGGTCTGCCCTGTAGCGGCGGTTCACTCTGACCGCAATCCACGGGTGGCGTAGTCGGACATTTAAACATCAAAACCACATAAATAGTTCCGCCACTGGTTTGACCGCCCTGAGCCACGGAACCGGATCGCCGCCACGAAGACTACAACCACCAGCATCCACCAAAAAGGGTCCGGCTCCGGGTGTCCCAAGGCCCAGGGGGTGCGTCAGAACATTTTAATAACCTTTCACAATCACCAATGGGACAAGGCAGGGATGTCCTCTGTCCCCTCTCTTATACATCCTAGTGACGGAGCACCTGCTCTCATCAATTCGCCATAACCCCAATATTAGGTGGATTGAGGTGGGAGGCACCGAGTACAAGTGCTCTCTATTTGCTGATGATGTCCTAGTATATATCACTCAATCACATATATCCATCCCTGCTGTTATGGCTGAAATAGATCACTTTGTTACATGGTAAAATTTTAAAATCAATGCAGCGAAGTCTGAGGCCCTCGATGTCTCCCTCCCTAAATCCATATAGGATTCCATCCAGTCCAACTTTCCCTTTGCCTGGCCCTCACAGGGTATCAAATACTTAGGAATTCCTATTCATAGAGACCTCTCCCATCTATGTTATCTTAATTTTGGGCCCTTTATTGAACAATTCCATACAGACCACGGTTGGCAAGTTGGAACTGTGAGATTCACTACGTGCACCACTGGTATTTTGTGGAAAAGCACATGTAAGATTCTGCAACAGTCTCTGCTGATACTCCTGCATGCGTGCATCCCTTTCTATGGCAGGAATAATTTCTGCAAATTTACTTTTGTACCGGGGATCTAACAGTGTGGCAACCCAGTAGTCAGGATTATTTCTAATTCTCACAATTCGAGGGTCATGTTGCAGGTAGTGCAGCAAGAAGGCACTCATGTGTGTTGCGCATCCAGGAGCACCAAGTCCCTGTTGTGTTGGTGGCGAGGTAACAATCATGCTTCCTTCCTCTGTCCTCTCCCCCCAACCTCGCACAACAGAAATGTGATCAAGGTCTCCCTCATCTGATGAGTCTTCCATCAGTTCGTCCTCCACTTCTTCCTGGGCTCCTGCACCTTCCTCACTAGTTTGGCTGCTACCATGCGCCCTGGTAAAATCATCTCCCCCACCCTCACATGCCTGCCGCCCTGGTGCTGCCGACCGTCTGGACCTTGCAGATGTTAGCCCTTCCGCATACAACTCCTCCTCCTCTACTTCCTCCACCTCCTCTTGTGCCACCACCTGACTCCGAATTCTGTTTAACATGTGCTCCAGCATGTAAATCACCGGAATAGTCATGCTGATAATGGCATCGTCAGCACTAAACATCTTCGTCGCCATTTCAAAACTGTGCAGAAGGGTGCATAGGTCCCTGATCTGAGACCACTCCTCCAGCGTGATTTGCCCCACCTCTGAATCTCGTTGGCCCAGGCTATACGTCAGAACGTATTGCACCAGGGCTTGTCGGTGCTGCCACAGTCGCTGCAACATGTGCAGAGTTGAATTCCACCGGGTAGGCACATCGCATTTTAGCCGGTGAAGTGGCAGGCCCAACGACTTCTGTAGAGATGTAAGTCGCTGAGCTGCGGGATGCGAACGGCGGAAGTGAGCACACAGCGACCGTGCCCTCTGCAGAAGGCCATCTAGTCTGGGATAGTGGGCTAAAAATTGCTGGACAACCAGGTTCAACACGTGAGCCATACAAGGCACGTGTGTGACATTGCCCCGGCGAAGGGCCGCACCCAGGTTTGCAGCATTGTCGCACACGGCCTTCCCTGGTTTCAGGTCCAGTGGAGACAACCATTCATGAAATTGGTTCTCCAGAGCTGACCACAACTCCTCAGCTGTGTGACTCACATTTCCCAGACATTTCAATGTAAAAACCGCCTGATGACGTTGAGCCCTACTGCCAGCATAGTAAGGAGGTGTGCAGGATCCCTTCTGCGCAGTTAGAAAGCTTGTGGCATGACCAGACAGGCTTTGGGTGCAGGTGGAAGACCGAGAGGAGGTTGAGGAGGCAGGAGCAGTGGAGGAAAAATGACATAAAGAGGATTGACGCACAACTCGTGGGGACGGCAAGACTTGGACAGCAGCCCCTTGTCCTGCTGTCACCATAGTTACCCAGTGCCCAGTCAGCGACATGTAACGCCCCTGTCCATGCCTACTCGTCCAAGTGTCTGTGGTGAAATGCACCCTGTCACACACAGAGTTTCTCAAAGAAGCGGTGATGTTGTGTGCGACATGCTGGTGGAGCGCAGGCACACCTTTCTTTGAGAAGTAGTGCCGACTGGGCATCTGGTACTGGGGCACTGCGACGGACATAAGGTCTCGAAAATCCTCTGTGTCCACCAGGCGGAAAGGCAGCATTTCTGTAGCCAAGAGCTTGCAGATGGTGAAATTCAACCTCTTAGCTTTCTCATAGCTAGGAGGAAATGGTCTTTTACTTGTCCACATCTGAGGGACCGAGGGCTGGCTATTGTGCTTAGACGGGGTTGATAAGGGTGTCCCCGGCAAACTGCCGGTCTGTGAGGAAGATGCAGGCGGACATGTTAGGTTGCCTTGATCCAAAGGTGGTGCTATCGATGTCGGACAGCGCTCAAGACCAGCTGGTGTTACCACCTCCAAAGAAAATGATGACCTGCCAATCACGCTGGCTGTTGCGGGTAAAGAGGTGGCAGGTCTGCGCCCCAAAACAGGTGTGACTGCTGTCCCCCCAGTCACAGAGGATGAAGAGGCCGCGGATGCACAAGATATGGCAGACGGTGGTTGGCCCGGCCGGCTAGACCGCATTGTAGCACACTGAGCTTCCCACTGCAACTTATGCTTCATGTCCATGTGCCGGTTCATGCATGAAGTACTCAAACTATGTATTTTTTGGCCTCTACTTAGCTTTTGCTGACAAATGTTACAGATAACACGAGTTGGGTCATCTTTATCGATCTGAAAAAATGCCCAGGCTATGCAAGGCTTAGCACCCATGCGACCTGAAGAGCCACCACGACTTGTGGTGAGAGGCAGAGTTGTGTTTGAGGATGCAGTTGTTGACGTGCTTCCAGTACTACGTCTCTGTCCAGGAAGGCGCAACCTGACCTCGTCGTCACTAGCATCTTCCTCCACCTCCTCTGCTGACCTCATCTCTTGGCTGACTGTGGGTTGACAGTAAGTGGGATCTCCGACCTCATCATCATCACCCTGTGCGTTATCACACCCGTCGTCCTCAGAGCCAACCTGTTCCTGCCCTGACAAAAAACTAAAGTTGTCGCTCCAATCAGGTATTTGAGTCTTATCATCGTCTTCCTCATTGTCTCCACCAACAGGAGTTACAGTTTGGGAATGAGGGTCTACATTATGGTCAGAACCTTCTGCGTCTGGTCCTGGATCCGACTCATAAAGATTCTGGGCATCAGTGCAGATCATTTCCTCGTCTGGATTCACAGAAGCGCTGGAGTCGACCTCTGATTCCCAGGCTATAGTATGAGTAAACAGCTCTGCAGACTCAACCATCTGTTCTACCTCATACTCAGACGGGCAGCTGGAGATTTGGGAGCTGTGAGGAAGCAAGTGCGATTTGGGTGACACCTTTGAGGACTGGAGTATTTGTGATGTTGAAGTTGATGTGGAGGAGAGCCCACTTAAAGGAGCACTTGATATCCGTTGAAGCACCTGCTGTTTTTGTGCCTCATCTGGAATTTGTAGCGATTGGCGTGGCCGTAAGAAAGGGATCTTATCACATTGTCCGCTAAAAGAAGTAGACATTTTAGTTTGGCTGGAAGATGGTCTTTCTTCTGCACCTACCCCACGGACACAACCTTTTTTCCCCTTCCCAACACGCCTATTCCCCTTTCCACCAGCAGCAGGCCTTTTTCCACTCATTTTGGTGGTTAACTAATTCACAACTCTGGAGTTGTTTGCACAAAAAAACAATGGATGGTAACCGAGCAGAGCTGAGTGGCCAAACTGTGGTATTAGGCCAAAACTATTGGCTGGGTTAGATGCAGAAAAAAATTATTTTTAATTTGCAACCTGATGGAGGTCAGTATAGATGGACTAATAGACCAAGTCCCACACACCGCTAGAAGCCCAAATATTTTTTCAGAGCTAGATGCAGAAAATTTTTTTATTCAATTTGCAACCTGATGGAGGTCAGTATAGATGGACTAATAGACCAAGTCCCACACACTGCTAGAAGCCCAAATATTTTTTCAGAGCTAGATGCAGAAAAAAAATATTTTTAATTTGCAACCTGATGGAGGTCAGTATAGATGGACTAATAGACCAAGTCCCACACACCGCTAGAAGCCCAAATATTTTTTCAGAGCTAGATGCAGAAAAAAATTATTTTTAATTTGCAACCTGATGGAGGTCAGTATAGATGGACTAATAGACCAAGTCCCACACACCGCTAGAAGCCCAAATATTTTTTCAGAGCTAGATGCAGAAAAAAATTATATTCAATTTGCAACCTGCTGGAGGTCAGTATAGAAGGACTAATAGAACAAGTCCCACACACTGCTAGAAGCCCAAATATTTTTTCAGAGCTAAATGAAGAAAAAAATTATTTTTAATTTGCAACCTGATGGAGGTCAGTATAGATGGACTAATAGACCAAGTCCCACACACTGCTAGAAGCCCAAATATTTTTTCAGAGCTAGATGCAGAAAAAAATTATTTTTAATTTGCAACCTGATGGAGGTCAGTATAGATGGACTAATAGACCAAGTCCCACACACTGCTAGAAGCCCAAATATTTTTTCAGAGCTAGATGCAGAAAAAAATTATTTTTAATTTGCAACCTGATGGAGGTCAGTATAGATGGACTAATAGACCAAGTCCCACACACCGCTAGAAGCCCAAATATTTTTTCAGAGCTAGATGCAGAAAAAAATTATATTCAATTTGCAACCTGCTGGACGTCAGTATAGAAGGACTAATAGAACAAGTCCCACACACTGCTAGAAGCCCAAATATTTTTTCAGAGATAAATGAAGAAAAAAATTATTTTTAATTTGCAACCTGATGGAGGTCAGTATAGATGGACTAATAGACCAAGTCCCACACACTGCTAGAAGCCCAAATATTTTTTCAGAGCTAGATGCAGAAAAAAATTATTTTTAATTTGCAACCTGATGGAGGTCAGTATAGATGGACTAATAGACCAAGTCCCACACACCGCTAGAAGCCCAAATATTTTTTCAGAGCTAGATGCAGAAAAAAATTATATTCAATTTGCAACCTGCTGGAGGTCAGTATAGAAGGACTAATAGAACAAGTCCCACACACTGCTAGAAGCCCAAATATTTTTTCAGAGCTAAATGAAGAAAAAAATTATTTTTAATTTGCAACCTGATGGAGGTCAGTATAGATGGACTAATAGACCAAGTCCCACACACTGCTAGAAGCCCAAATATTTTTTCAGAGCTAGATGCAGAAAAAAATTATATTCAGTTTGCAACCTGATGGAGGTCAGTATAGATGGACTAATAGAATGATGCTATGCCCAAAAGATTTTACTTCACTAGGTGCAGTAAAAAAATTGGTATTCTATACACAGGTGGTATATCTTGCAACACAGATAGGCTACTCCACTGACTAACACACTCTGCAATAGGCCAAAAAGGATTAGCTTTGCTAGATTCAGCCAAATGCTGTGAAAAAAACTTGCACAGCACTGGCACAGACCTGCCTGGCAAAAACTGATAGGAACTGATGTAACCTAGTCCTGAAAAGGACTCCAATTACAATTAGTCTTTACTCCCACAATCTATCTATTTAAGAGCACAGACCTGCCTGATAAAAGTCGTAGGAAATGCTGTAACCTAGTCCTTAAAAGGACTGCAATCACAACTATTCCCTACTCCCAAGCTATCTGTATATTTGTGCGAAAATTGGCTTGAAATTAACAAGGTATAGCGCACACAGCAACAGCGGTGCCGTCTAACACGCAGCTGCAGCAGTGAGAAAATGGTGGCGACGGGGAAAATGGCTTGGTCTTATAGGGCAAGGACATGTGACATACACTGCCAATCACACATGCCCTTGCTTGTGTGAAAAAAAGCACTTCGCTCCGTGTGTGCGCTGCTGATAGGCTGACAGATTGCACCTCCCCACTGCAAATGCGGGAAAGAGAAAAAAAAATGGAGATCTTCATTGTTCCTGCAGAGATCCATCCCCTGCCCCTCCCCCCGCCCCGCTGTACACTCAAACTGCGTATTAACATTAATTTTCATCATTACTGAGAAAAAATCCAGTTATGATTTTGGTGCACGAACAGTTATCGAACATAACCTCGAACAGCCGAATTTTTCTCAAATTGTTCGTGTTCGCCGACCGGCTCGAACACCGCCCAAAACAGCTCGAATTTGAGATTGGCGAACAGTTCGAGTAGAACAACGCTCATCTCTAGTGACGACGAGGTCAGGTTGCGCCTTCCTGGACAGAGACGTAGTACTGGAAGCACGTCAACAACTGCATCCTCAAACACAACTCTGCCTCTCACCACAAGTCGTGGTGGCTCTTCAGGTCGCATGGGTGCTAAGCCTTGCATAGCCTGGGCATTTTTTCAGATCGATAAAGATGACCCAACTCGTGTTATCTGTAACATTTGTCAGCAAAAGCTAAGTAGAGGCCAAAAAATACATAGTTTGAGTACTTCATGCATGAACCGGCACATGGACATGAAGCATAAGTTGCAGTGGGAAGCTCAGTGTGCTACAATGCGGCCTAGCCGGCCGGGCCAACCACCGTCTGCCATATCTTGTGCATCCGCGGCCTCTTCATCCTCTGTGACTGGGGGGACAGCAGTCACACCTGTTTTGGGGCGCAGACCTGCCACCTCTTTACCCGCAACAGCCAGCGTGATTGGCAGGTCATCATTTTCTTTGGAGGTGGTAACACCAGCTGGTGTTGAGCGCTGTCCGACATCGATAGCACCACCTTTGGATCAAGGCAACCTAACATGTCCACCTGCATCTTCCTCACAGACCGGCAGTTTGCCGGGGACACCCTTATCAACCCCGTCTAAGCACAATAGCCAGCCCTCGGTCCCTCAGATGTGGACAAGTAAAAGACCATTTCCTCCTAGCCATGAGAAAGCTAAGAGGTTGAATTTCACCATCTGCAAGCTCTTGGCTACAGAAATGCTGCCTTTCCGCCTGGTGGACACAGAGGATTTTCGAGACCTTATGTCCGTTGCAGTGCCCCAGTACCAGATGCCAAGTCAGCACTACTTCTCAAAGAAAGGTGTGCCTGCGCTCCACCAGCATGTCGCACACAACATCACCGCTTCTTTGAGAAACTCTGTGTGTGACAGGGTGCATTTCACCACAGACACTTGGACGAGTAGGCATGGACAGAGGCGTTACATGTCGCTGACTGGGCACTGGGTAACTATGGTGACAGCAGGACAAGGGGCTGCTGTCCAAGTCTTGCCGTCCCCACGAGTTGTGCGTCAATCCTCTTTATGTCAAAGTTCCTCCACTGCTTCTGCCTCCTCAACCTCCTCTCGGTCTTCCACCTGCACCCAAAGCCTGTCTGGTCATGCCACAAGCTTTCTAACTGCGCAGAAGGGATCCTGTACACCTCCTTACTATGCTGGCAGTAGGGCTCAACGTCATCAGGCGGTTTTTACTTTGAAATGTCTGGGAAATGTGAGTCACACAGCTGAGGAGTTGTGGTCAGCTCTGGAGAACCAATTTCATGAATGGTTGTCTCCACTGGACCTGAAACCAGGGAAGGCCGTGTGCGACAATGCTGCAAACCTGGGTGTGGCCCTTCGCCGGGGCAATGTCACACACGTGCCTTGTATGGCTCACGTGTTGAACCTGGTTGTCCAGCAATTTTTAGCCCACTATCCCAGACTAGATGGCCTTCTGCAGAGGGCACGGTCGCTGTGTGCTCACTTCCGCCGTTCGCATCCCGCAGCTCAGCGACTTACATCTCTACAGAAGTCGTTGGGCCTGCCACTTCACTGGCTAAAATGCGATGGGCTTACCCGGTGGAATTCAACTCTGCACATGTTGCAGCGACTGTGGCAGCACCGACAAGCCCTGGTGCAATACGTTCTGACGTATAGCCTGGGCCAACGAGATCCAGAGGTGGGGCAAATCACGCTGGAGGAGTGGTCTCAGATCAGGGACCTATGCACCCTTCTGCACAGTTTTGAAATGGCGACGAAGATGTTTAGTGCTGACGATGCCATTATCAGCATGACTATTCCGGTGATTTACATGCTGGAGCACATGTTAAACAGAATTCGGAGTCAGGTGGTGGCACAAGAGGAGGTGGAGGAAGTAGAGGAGGAGGAGTTGTATGCGGAAGGGCTAACATCTGCAAGGTCCAGACGGTCGGCAGCACCAAGGCGGCAGGCATGTGAGGGTGGGGGAGATGGTTTTACCAGGGCGCATGGTAGCAGCCAAACTAGTGAGGAAGGTGCAGGAGCCCAGGAAGAAGTGGAGGACGAACTGATGGAAGACTCATCAGATGAGGGAGACCTTGATCACATTTCTGTTGTGCGAGGTTGGGGGGAGAGGACAGAGGAAGGAAGCATGATTGTTACCTCGCCACCAACACAACAGGGACTTGGTGCTCCTGGATGCGCAACACACATGAGTGCCTTCTTGCTGCACTACCTGCAACATGACCCTCGAATTGTGAGAATTAGAAATAATCCTGACTACTGGGTTGCCACACTGTTAGATCCCCGGTACAAAAGTAAATTTGCAGAAATTATTCCTGCCATAGAAAGGGATGCACGCATGCAGGAGTATCAGCAGAGACTGTTGCAGAATCTTACATGTGCTTTTCCACAAAACACCAGTGGTGCACGTAATGAATCTCACAGTTCCAACTTGCCAACCGTGGGACCGTCAAGTGTTCAGCACTCAAACCGTAACAGAACCACAGTATCTGCTGGTAACATCAATTTTGCGGAATCATTTCACCACTTTTTTAGCCCATCCTTTGCAAGGCCACAGGAGACAAGAAGTCTGACACATAGTCAACGCCTAGAGACGATGGTACAGGAGTATCTCCAAGTAAACATTGAAGCCATGACTGTGTCACTGGACCCTTGCTCTTTTTGGGCTTCCAATCTGGATAAATGGCCGGAGCTAGCCACTTACGCCTTGGAGATCTTGTCATGCCCCGCAGCCAGCGTTCTGTCTGAACGTGTATTCAGCGCTGCTGGTGGTGTGCTGACAGATAAGCGCACGCGGCTCTCCACTGATAATGTAGACAGACTCACGTTCATAAAGATGAACAAATCATGGATCCGAAATGACTTTTCTACCCCTGTGTCATCCTGGGGAGAGTAAAAGCTTGATGATTGGTTAAAATCACCCTACCAACCGTTTTAAGCTTTCAAATTACTAATCATGTTTATCTGTATCTTGGCTGGAAAATAATTTGGGCTTTGTAGCAGTGTGCAGCACTGATTCTATTAGGCCATCTATAATAAGCTCCACCAGATTTAAAATTACTAATCATGTTTATCTGTATCTTGACTGGAAAATAATTTGGGCTTTGTAGCAGTGTGCAGCACTGATCCTATTAGGCCATCTATACTAAGCTCCACCAGATTTAAAATTAATAATAATTTTTAGCTGCATCTAGCCCGGAAAATAATTTTGGGGCTCCGAGATGCGCAAGACACATAAGTGCCTTCTTGCTGCACTACCTGCAACATGACCCTCATATTGTCAGAATTCGAAGTAATCATGACTACTGGGTTGCCACACTCTTAGATCCCCCAAACTTTTCGATCAACCTTTTCATTTTAATAAAGACCAAAAAAATGGTCATTTTTGAAATTATAAGCATTAGCAGGTTATTAGAAACTGAAATCAAACAGTTTTCAACTCAAAACTTTATTCTAGGTGATGTTACATTTTCACATAGGACCCCTTGTTCGAAAGGAGCTTCTGAACTCTCTCGTCCATTGAATTTGTCAGGTTTTGGATGGTTTCTGCTTCAATTGTTTTGCATGAGGACAGAATACCCTCCCAGAGCTGTTGCTTAGATGTGAACTGCCTCCCGCCATCATAGACACTCCTTTTGATGATGCTCCAGAGGTTCTGAATGGGGTAGAGGTCAGGGGAGCATGGGGGTCACACCATAAGTTTGTCCCCTTTTATGCCCATATCAGCCAGAGATGCAGATGTTTTATGTGCAGCATGAGATGGTGCATTATCATGCAAAAAAATGATCTTGCTGTGAAATACACGGTTCTTCTTCTTGAACCATGGCAGGAAGTGCTGTTTGAGAAAATCCACATACATTATGGAGTTCATCTTTAGCGCCTTCAGGGATCCTAAAGGGGCCGACAATCTCTCTCCCCATGATTCCAGCCCAAAACATTACTCCACCTCCTCCTTGTTGGCGCTGTAGCCGTGTTTGCGTGGGGTGTCCATCAACCAGCCATCCTCCACTCCATCCATCTGGACCATCGAGCGCTGCACAGCACTCATCCGTGAACAAAACAGTTTTGAAATCAGTCTTCATGTAATGTTTGGCCCACTGGAGCCGTTTCTGCTTGTGTGAAGTGGATAGAGGAGGTCGACAGGATGGCATATGCACAGCTGCAAACCTCTGAAGGACCCTGCATCTTGTTGTTCGGGGGACGTTGGAGGCACCAGTAGCTTCAAAAACTTGTCTGCTGCTATGACAAGGCTTTTTTGCCGCTGCTCTTTTAACCTGACGTAATTGCCTGTAGGAAAGAGTCCTCAATTTGCCCTTATCAGCACGCACACGTGTGTACTGTGAATCAGCTACATACTTCTTGATTGCCAAGACACTTCATCCTGATCATCGCACAATGTTGATTGTAGTCATGCCTTGACCTAAACACTCCACAATTTGTTGCTTCTCAGCAGCCGACACATCCTTTTTCTTTCCCATTTTGGCAGAAAATGTAGGCTGCTTAATAATGTGAGACAGCCTTCTTAAGTAGTCTTGCCTTTCATTGGACACACCTGCCAAACTAATTAGCACAGGTGTCTGCAATTGCTTACAGTGATATAAAGAGCCCTGACACACATCACCATCAATGAGTTTAACTGACAAACAAACAAATTCTTCCCTTATCACTCCTAAACACTTTTTTGCATAATAATTTGGAACACAGTGTACATGTGCTTTTCCACAAAACACCTGTGGTTCACGTAGTGAATCTTACAGTTCTAACTTGCCAACCGTGGTCTGTATGGAGCTGTTCAATAAAGGGCCCAAAATTAAGATAACATAGATGGGAGAGGTCTCTATGAATAGGAATTCCTAAGTATTTGATACCCTGTGAGGGCCAGGCAAAGGGAAAGTTGGACTGGATGGAATCCTATATGGATTTGGGGAGGGAGACATCGAGGGCTTCAGACTTCGCTGCATTGATTTTAAAATTTGACCATGTAACAAAGTGATCTATTTCAGCCATAACAGCATGGATGGATATATGTGATTGAGTGATATATACTAGGACATCATCAGCAAATAGAGAGCACTTGTACTCGGTGCCTCCCACCTCAATCCACCTAATATTGGGGTTATGGCGAATTGATGAGAGCAGGTGCTCCGTCACTAGGATGTATAAGAGAGGGGACAGAGGACATCCCTGCCTCGTCCCATTGGTGATTGTGAAAGGTGATGAAAATGTTCTGATGCACCCCCTGGGCCTTGGGACACCCGGAGCCGGACCCTTTTTGGTGGATGCTGGTGGTTGTAGTCTTCGTGGCGGCGACCCGGTTCCGTGGCTCAGGGTGGTCAAACCAGTGGCGGAACTATTTATGTGGTTTTGATGTTTAAATGTCCGACTACGCCACCCGTGGATTGCGGTCAGAGTGAACCGCCGCTGCAGGGCAGACCGCTGAGGCTGGTGTTGTGGGTGCAGCAGAGCGTAGCATAACTCCCCACGGGAGGAGTATAGCCTCAGGGCAGTGTATGCGGAGGATGGGGGTGATGGTGCAGGGCAGTAGCAGTAACGACACGGAGTCAGTGATGCAGTTCAGGGCCTTTACTCACAGTTCTTATTATCCAGACCACGTCTGCAGGTAACGGCTGCCCACGTCGTACTGTGCTCACCAGGTGAGGGGCTCAGACAACTCCCAGATAACTTTGGAGCGCTTCACAGGACCCCCTTTGTGTGTCCTTTGTCTGGCCTTTCTTACCAACCCTTCTGTCCGGCTTTCTCGGGCCTCCTCTTGGTAAACTTGGCGCCAGTTTCCCTGACCCTATGTGGTGCCTTCCTAGCGGGTGTAGCGAGGGGCTGCGCCACATAAAATGTCACAGCCTCTGGTTTCTAGCTGAGGGTCGTTTCCTGCCTCCACTAGTTTCGGGGACCGGTCTCCCCCTTTGGCCTGACCCCTCCATGCAGGTGGATTCGGGCGTGCGGTGGCGACTCGCCCTTCCGCACCCCTGTGATCCCTTCATTCCTCGTTCCTGGAGCCTTCTCCGCTCCTCTTCCTTCCTTCTCCCTCTTCCAGGCCTGGGCCTCTGTTACTAGGCCCGCCTCCGGAGCAGAGCTCATGCAGAGCCCCTGCTCCCTGCCACTTCTGCTCAGATTTCTCTGCACTGAACTAAGATGGTGCCCACCTTTTATACTCCCTTCTCAATGCACCCAGGAACTGCTTCCTCCCTGCTCCTGCACTACAGGGTTCCCCTTCCTCAGTGTTCCCTCCCCCCACTCCAGACAGGGACTGTCGTGCCCATCTCAGAGGCATATTGGTCGCCCTGCCCCACGGCAATGTGGTGTAATGCATGCAGGTGTCGGGTCCTGATCCACACTCCATCCTTACCTGAGAGTGAGATATCACACCTCTGGGTGAGGTGCAATACCTCTGTAGCAACCGAGCCCTCAGGGTGCTACAGTTCCATTTATCTTTAGCCTAGGTGACGTATTGTGATACAGGGCCGTGATTTTGGCTATAAAAGGGTCCCCTAGACCCCTACCCCAAGCTTTTTAAGAGAATCATATATGGCGTGCCAGGAGACTCTATGGAATGCTTTCTCAGCATCCAACGAGAGTATCTAATTACAAATTTTTAACTGCATCTAGCCCAGGAAATACTTTGTGCCTAGTAGCAGTGTCTGCTAGTCAGCGGATTATCCCGGCTGTTAAGCAAGCTACACCACCTGTAGTTTGGACACTTAATTTTTTCAAAGGAAATGCTTCGGGACCACGGGATACTCAGTGAAGAGCATCAGGAGGCACCCCAAGGCATAGGGGCTGGGACTGGCAGTAGGATGCCTTGCGGTGGACAGCCGAGCTCGATCCTTATAAAAGCTTTTTAACTGCAGCAGCTTTAGTGGACGCTACTGGAGCTGGAATTACGCGGCTGCTGGCATGAGACTTGCTCTCCAATAGATCCTTGTAAATGGATTTAAAGTGTATTCATTAAAATTAGAGAGACAATTTAAATTAAAAAGCTTAGAGCTGCCTCCACCACAGGGGGGCTCGCTCGACCCACCAGCGGACAGGCACCAGTATTGGGAGAGGGGGGCTGGCCGTCAGGGTTCACCGCGGCTCTGGCACAAACCCGGCGACACGGAGGTGGCACGGGCAGGAGCGGACTGAACGTGTCGGCTTCTCACTTTTTGGATTTTAGAAGGGCATGACATGCCTATATCTGTGTCTCCCCCTCCTTTTACTCCTCCACCTCTTTTCTTTTCGCATGACTATATGTACTTGTCACTTTTCCATGTGTTAGTTGTGTCTTCTGAGCAGTTTGTCAGCTTTTGGACACCTTTGAAGGTGTTTTCTATGTGTTTCTATGTGTTTTTGTTTGCCTGCCATTGGTTTTAACGGTGTTCGAAGGTGTTCGACGAACAGTTCGACGAACAGTTCGGCGAACACACGGGTGTTCGACGAACCGAACCGAACTCGAACACTACGGGGGTGGCTCAACACTACTCCTTAATAGCGGCACAAAGTGTAGCCGCAGTGCAGTTCCTGCTGCTGCCGGAATCGCCTGTGCCCGCTGTTAAAGAGCATGAATATTCAACCTCTCTCCACGCCCATGGGTGTGGGGAGGGGTGAATATTCATTCCCTTTAATAGCGGGCACACGCGATCACCCGGCAGCAGCAGGAGAGCCGCGCTGCGGCTACGCTGTGTGCCGGCTATTAAGGAGCATGAATATTCAGTGCTCCCCACGCACACAGTCCCAGTGTGGGGAGCAGTGACTTCCGGCAGCTGATTTCTCCTTGTGAGCAGCGCATGGTAGTGATGCCATGCGCGGCTCACATGGAGAAATCAGTGTTGGCAGACAGGACGCAGCGCTGGGGGAGAGAAGACAGGTGAGTAGGAGTGTTTTTTTTTATGTGCAGCATGATGGGAATTAGGGAGACCATGCACCAAAATAAGGATGAGGGGGCATACATAACAGGATAAAGGCGAGGGGGCTATACATACCAGGATAAGGCTGAGGGGGGCATACATAACAGGATAAAGATGAGGGGGCCATTCATACCAGGATAAGGATGAGGGGTTCCATGCATACCAGGACAGGGATGAGGGGTGCCATGCATACCAGGACAGGGATGAGGGGTGCCATGCATGCCAGGACAGGGATGAGGGGTGCCATGCATACCAGGACAGGGATGAGGGGTGCCATGCATACCAATCAGGACAGGGATGAGGGGTGCCATGCATACTAGGAGAGGCAGAGAAGAGGTAATACTGTACAAGGGCGTGCCAGATGAGTGAAAGAGGCGTGTTTTTTTGGGCACCGCACCGCTCTCTCTCTTTTTTCCATACCCCGGGCGTCCCGGACGCCTGCAGCTTGTTTCACTTACACCTTCCCGGTGAGGCGCCCCCTCACCTCGTCACTGCAGTCCTCATGAGCGAGATCAGAGAGGCGGAGAAGGAGGTGCCGGTAATAGGATACAAGGGCGGGCCAGAGGGATGTGCTACCGCTCTGATAGTCTTGGAGACAGGGAGAGCTGGGCAGGCAGGGAGAGCTGACCAATCCAAGAAGGATTTGTATACAACAACCAGCCAATCGCCAGTAAGGTTCATCACTTTAAAATTACCATATTGAAATCAAATCTGATTTTTTTGAAATTTTTACCATTATCATCACTGTCTCCATTGGGGTTCACAATCTAAATTCTCAATTGGAATAAGCAACAGGAAAACCAGCACCTACGCCTCCAATCACTCCTTCATATAGCAGGACTAAGCACCTATCCCTTCATGTCCTGGGTGCAAAAACAGCTTCCATTCATAGATAAAAAATACTGTGAATAGTTCAAGAAAAGTGGAAGGCACTCACCGGACTGTGTTAAAATGCTTCTTTATTGTTTCTTCTTTAAAAACATCACAAGCTGGGGAGTATATGTCATGCTGTTCTTGACGACGGCCGTTTCGTGCTGACACGCGCTTCAATAGGTCAAACAGGTATGGGGAATATAACAAAGGTGATTATATTGAGGCTATGTGCCCACGATGCAGAAATGAAGCTGAAAATGTCTGCATCTCCCTGGCAGAAAAAAACGCATGCAGATTGTGCATGCGTTTTTCCTGCCAAATGCATGCGGATTTGAAGCATTATTCACATGCGTTTCTGCATGCGGATTGACAAGCACTTTCCAGGCGATTTTAGCATCACTTGGAAAGTGCTTGACAACCAGGTCACACTATATAAATCCATGCAAACAGCATGGATTTATATAGTATGACCGTAAAAGAATGTTTAAAAATAAAAAATTAAATCTATACTTACCTTCCGATGGCCCGGGGTGTGTAGCTGCGCTCCTTCCTGGCTGCCAGCTGATCGCGGGACACTGCACTGAAGGGCCTGCGGTCACATGACTGTGACGTCACCGCAGGTCCTTCAGTCTGCTGGCAAGCACAGGGAAGGAGACCGGGGGCCGTCGGAAGGTGAATATAATCTTTATTTTTTATTTTATTCTTTTTTTTACAGGTACAATGGTACCCAGGTCTGCATGTGAGCCTTCTCTCCTCCAGAACTGGGTACCATCCGCACATTGAAACGCATATAATCCGTGAGTACAAATGTACTGACACGGATTATGTGCGTCTCAATGCAAGTCAATGGCGGCGATTACGCCGCGCTTTCGCAAAATTAATGGACATGCTGCGGATTTTTGAGCGCAGCATAAACGCTGCGGAAAAATCCGCAGCATGGGCATTGAAAGTGCGGAATTGCATTGGAGACCATGGCAGAAGGCTTACCATGCGTTTATGCTGCGGAAATTTCCGCACCAAAAACGCATGAAATACGCATCGTGGGCACACAGCCTGAATCTAATCAACACAAAACGACATCACCAAAAAAGGGGTCGGAATAAGACCCGCTCACACCGCTGCAAACATATAAACAAAACAACCATATTAAAAACAAAGTACAAAAAATAAGTTATACTCTGATTGACATTACATTAATTTTTTTTTATAGAAACGCCGACATCTCTAATCTATCATTTAGGCCAGTGGGTCCCTGTATTCACAATCTAAATTCCCTATCAGTATGTCTTTGGAGTGTGGGAAGAAACCGGAGAAAACTCACAAACATGCGGAAAACATACAAACTCCTTGCAGTTGTCCTTGGTGGGATTTGAACCCAGGACCCCAGTTCTGCAAGGTTACAGTGCTAACCACTGAACACGGTGCTCCCATGGGCAGGGAATACCTTCTAAACTTCAGATCTCAGGGCAGTATAGCTGTGTGTGTCTGTTTTTACTATAGCTGTGCTATGCAGATGTAGCAGAGCTGATCTTAGAAGTGTCAGATATAGAGAAGATGACTTTCCATATGTAACACAGCTGGGCTCATCAGTGCAGCAGAGCTGGGGTTGTCATTGCGGAATAGCTGAAGGTGTCGGCTCTGCTGCATCTGTAATGGCTGTAGAGCTGGGTTTGTTGGTGATGTCAGTGGTAACAGGTCAGGTAAGTCCCTCTGAGCACTCTCTCTCTCTCTTTCCTTATCTCCGCTCTTCAGGTGTTTATGGTGTCACTGTCTTCTCATCTCTTACTGTTTTATCTCTTCTTGCTGTATAATAGACCTCAGGCTCAGGAGGTCCCTGGATGGTGCCTGGGTGGGGGGCCATGAGTCTAGAGACAGGACACAGTAGCGGCTGTATAGGAGCAGGGCAGCGTGTGAGGAGGGGGGTGGATGTGTGCCGAGTCCCCCACTGTGATAGCGCCAATCTCCCCCCTCTCCCCTCCCCGGACTGAGAGGATGGAGGAGCAGTAGATCATGACTGACTCACTCCCTCCGTCCACCAGTACCAGGGAGCGCTTCTCTGCTCACTCAGCCTGATGACAGTGCTGCTAGTCCGATAAGCGCTTTCATCAGTGACAGGAGGTAGGAGCTCACTGAACATCTCCACAGATACTCCCGGACTGTGAGGGGCGGTGTCTGCACAGCCCACAGTGCAACCAATCTAGATCACATGGCCGCAGTCAGAGGGAGTCTGGGGAACGTCACGTCAATATTCAGTGCCCGGAACAAGGCATCACGGGAAATGAGAGCAATCTCCGCCTCAGCATCAGGTGACCGGGAGAGAGAGCGCCCCTCAGAGGATCTTTTAGTAATTAAATATAATTGGGAAAATTCTCATCTCAGGTTGACAAATTGCTTGGGGGCACATGTTAAGTAGTGGACAACCCCTTTAAATTGGCGTAACTTTTCATGAATTAACCCTGGCCAGGCTCGGCCCAGTTTGGCAAAGCTGAGCGGAACTGGTGTGAAAACACCAAAAGTTGCACAATTTTTATGTAAATTCCAAACTATGTAAAGATGTTGTGACTTATGAAGGTGTTTTACACCGGAATTCTGGCATAAACACCTTAATGAATTAGGGCCTATGTGTCTTGGATGAGGAGTCCAAGGTCGGTCCCTGGTGGGCTCTCCCTAAACCTGCTTACCTCCACTGGCAGGTCTCTCCCTATACATACATGACTGCAGTAATGCAGCAAGCGCCTGATTCATGGAGCCTGTGATTTGGCTAGCAGGAATCTCATGTCAGGTTCCCTTTATAAATGCTAAGAGAAGTTGTTTAGTCATATGACATTGATAATCTACCCATTGCATAGGTCATCAATATCAGATTGGGGAGGTCTCATACTTATCACCCCCCATTAATTAACTGTTGTCAGCCACTGCCAAGTACTGCACTTCAACTCCAATTCAAGAGCTGATAGAAATTGTTCGGGGTGCCAGGTGTCAGACCCCCAGCGGTGTGATACTGATGACGTATTATACTGCCCTATCCTAAGGATAGGTTCTAAATGTTATATAACTGGACAACCCGTTTAAAGAAGTTGGCCACAACTTTTGATTATGCCCCCAATGTATCCCCCCGGGTCCAATAAGTGTGTTTGCAATTACTTTCTGTTGCAGGTTCTGCCTGTGAGCGGCGCTATCGCTGGCTGCTCACAGGCATCACATGACCCGCCATTGATGTCACGTCAAGTGAGGCGTGACTCAGCGCTGGGGTCCCCGCGGTGGCTGCTGGGTTGTGGGCTGGGTTACCCCGTACGTCACACCCAGCATCCACCGCGCGCTTTCCCGATGAATGAGGAGAGGAAGAGCGCGTGGTGGATGCCTGGTGTGACGTGCGGGGTAACTCCGCCCACAACCCAGCATCCACCGGTGGAACGCAGAAGAGGGACCCTCGGCTGCAGCCTGGACTTGTCGTGACGTCAGCGGATGTCAGAGCCGGCTGCAGCCGGGGGTCACATGATACCTGTGAGCGGCCAGCGATAGCCCCGCTCACAGGCAGTAACTGCAACAGAAGGCAATTGCAAAAAGACTTACAGGCCCCGGGGGGATACATTGGGGAGGGGATAATAAGTAGTGGACAACCCCTTTAAAGGGTTCTTTCCAAAATAGTAAGTTATCCCAGGTTACTTACCGATCGCTGGGACCTCCAATGATCCCAAGAACAGGACTTGGGATTATGGAAACTCGGTACTTCAGAGCACAGTCTTGAATTAAGTGGTGATGTGTATGTTCAACCTCCACTCCATTCATGGACTATGGGACTGCACTTGTGTATCCGGCAGTTACATACACAATGAAAAATGCTCAAACCAGAGACCTGACATCTAATGTGCCCCAAATTACAGTGCCTCATAAATGGTGTTCCCAAACACAGTTCCTTCATCAAAGATTGCTCCCTTATACACTGCCACAGGCATAGTAGCCCTATCAGTAGTATTCTAAAGTTATCTAATTCTGTCATTTGTGGTGCACTTTAGAGGACCATAGCAGACTGTCTTCATGAGCAGCGAGACTGCAGAAGTCACAGACTTTCCCTAGGAGACAGCGAGACTTCTATGAAGCAAAACAATGTCGCCATGTGGCACTGCCACTGCACATGGTGTCCATTGTGTTAAATAGGACTGCATTATCTGTACTCAGTTATCATTGTGTTATCTGTGGTGTTACATAGAACTGCAGGTAACATTACTACGTTATCTATACTCAGAAATATCAGTGTTTTATCTGCAGTGTTAAAAAAAAATGTAGAAGGGGTCGGGAGGCTAATATTTGTCTTGGGGCTTGAACCCCTGATGTTTTCTGACCCTAGCAATGGTAAGCCCTGCATACAAGCACAGTGCACAAATTGTACATGTCACATAAGCATAGCGCACACATCAGACACATCACACAAGCAAAGTGACATCACTCAAACAGAGCGTACACCTCACACCTTATATATCAGATAATCACATCTCACACATAAGAAATCACTCAAACACAATGCACACATTGGACACATCACACAAGCAAAGCACACATTTCAGACACGTGACCCAAGCACAATGCTCACATCAGACACGGTACACAAGCACAAGCTCCAGGGGGACCTGGAATACATTGGAGTAAAAATGTAGCACTTTTTTGAAAACTTACAATTAATGATTTAGAAAAAAACATCTAGAAGCCTCAAGCCTTACACACTATAACGAACATAAAAACAAACAAACAGCTAAATACATATAAAATGGCACAAATGAAAAGAATTAGTCACAAATGAAAAACACCAAAAGCTAGTTAAAGAAAGGTGCAAATGCAATGATGAATCGGACTCGTAGAATATTTTTTTATGAAAGTCTATTTAAAATATACAGCATAAGAATCACAAGCAGCTTTTTGGTGTATTATCAAAAAAGAATTGTCAAAAAGTATTAATCAAAAAAGGGAGTCAAAACAGGCGAACATATATTCACTTAAAACTAGATTATTTATTAAATAGGATTAAAATCTCACCAACACAAAAAAACCCGTATGTGCACAAAATGTTAAAATATACGATATCTCCATAGTCAAGTTAACTTGAGATATTGGTACAAGCTTTTGATGACTGCTGTATGTTCTATACTACAGAAAAGGAAAATGAATTGAAAGAGAAATAATAACAAGAAAAGCAAAGGATATCTTGGGGAATGGACAGAGAGATGATCACGGTAAGCGTGAGCGTGAGCAGAACATGATCGTCAGAATGACGAGTGGAGTGGGGTGAGAAGCTGCCACAAGGCCAAGAGATGACACGTTAAAATGGGAAACATTGCAAAAATGTAATGGTATTTACCAGCCAAGATCTCACTGAAAATGCACAACAGGATCCAGCAGACCTCCTTAACACAGGTGCAGAATGCTGATGAACAATCACTCTCAACCTCTCACTCCATGCCATGGAGGGGGTGATTGCCCAGCATAAAAACTGCACACAGGTTAAACTTGCAATAGGGTGCAGTTCACACACATGTAGCACAGTGCCTAGCCAGCAACCTAATACACGTCCCTACTATTCGATTAGACGGGTTGCCCAGCACCCAATCAATGCATAACAGAGATGAAACCCCCTAATTTACAAGGTCACCATTGATGGGCCTGAAAATGCGAAAGAAGAAAATCTAGTAAAGTTGGGAAAAAAAATAGTTAAATGTAATGTAGGTGCTAGTCGACTTGTAAGAACTGTCCCAGTAATCAGGTCAGTAATGTGTGGCAGATGGACAGGAACCCTGAGAATTGTTTCTTATCTGACATCCTTAGATATTAAATTGATTACCTGGAATGGTAGGACATTACTCATTAAAGTTTGATGGGCTCCTCAACCTAGTATTGACCTGGTCCTTTAGCCCACTGTGGAATTTAGCTTTCTCATAGAGAGCAAGCTAAATCCAAGTGGGCAGAAGGACCTGGTCCATTAGCCCACTAGTTCTAGTATTAAAAAACTCCCAGGGGCCTGGTCTTTTAGCCCACTGGGATTTAGCTTTCACACACAGAGCAGAGAATCTGCATACAGAGCAAGCTAGATCCAAGTGGGCAGAAGAACCTGGTCCTTTAGAGCAGCCTAAATCCTAGTGGAAAGAAGGACCTGGTTCTTTACTAGGTCTAGTATTAAAACACTCACAGGGACCTGGTCCTTTAGCTTTCTCATAGAGGGCAGGCTAAATCCAAGTGGGCAAAAGGACCTGGTCCTTTAGCCTGATAGGTCTTGTATTAAAACACTCACAGGGACTCCTGAGGAAGGAGTATCCGAAATGCGAGTCGGGGTTTGGTGTGCCACGCACAGTCCTTCCGGACCACCCATTTGTATTTCCTTTATATGGCTATAGCTTGTAGGTATAGATTCTAGCCCATACAATCGCGATTTATAGCAGCAAGCCATTGATTTTATATCCCTTTCTGGATGTTTGGTGGGCAATGTTAGGCGTTTTTCTCTCTTTGGGTATATATACACTTTCCCAAAGAGAGCAGGCTAAATCGTAGTGGACTGAAGGACCTGGTCCATTAGACCACTAGTTCTAGTATTAAAACACTCATAGAGGAATGGTCTTTTAGCCCACTGGGATTTAGCTTTCTTACATAGAGGAGAATAAATGCAAGTGGGCAGAAGAACCTGGTCCATTAACCCACTAGTTATAGTTAGTGATGAGCGAGCACTAAAATGCTCGGGTGCTCGAAGCTCGGGTCGAGCACATTGGAATACTCGGGTGCTCGACCCGAGCAGCGAGCCCAATGTAAGTCTATGAGAAACTCGAGCATTTTTCTGGCGGTCCCCCCCGGCGGTCTGCAGAAGGTCTAAAATTGCCCAAATCAATGGGAACAGTGCTCAATTAAACGTCAGGCAGGCAGAATATATAGACAGACAGGCAGGCAGGGTATATAGGAGGGTGCATGAAAAACATAGCAGGACACTTGGAACACACTAGTGCCCTCCGATTTTCATGCACCCGTCTCTTTAAAAAAAACGGCCGGCGATTCAGCAGCGGCATACACCGGTAGCCGACAATTTAGAACAGAAAGAATAGAGCATCACACATAGATTAGATAGATAAAAACATGTCAGTCACATATATAATAAGTACAGTGACAGTGTTGGTTACTGTACTTGTCATTTAGTGTTAAAATAAAGGATTTATTAAAAAAAAAATTGGCGTGGGGTTCCCCATAATTTTAGTCTCTAGCGGAGGTTAAGCGGATGGCTGGGGCAGATGTTTGAAGCCTGGGAAGGGGGTAATACCCACGGAGCTTCCCAGACGCTAATATCAGCCCCCAGCTGAATACCTAGCCTTTACTAGCTATTAAAATGGGGGACCCCCCCAAAAAATGACGTGGGGTCCCCCCTATTTTAATAGCTAGCAAAGGCTAGGCAGACAGCTGGGGGCTGATGTTAATAGCCCAGGAAGGGTGCCATGAATATTGGCCACCTCCCAGGCTAGACACACCAGCCGTCAGCCACCCCAGAAATGGCGCATCCATAAGATGTGCCAATTCTGGCACTTAGCCTCGCTCTTTCACTGCCCTGTAGCGGTGGCAGTGGGGTAATAGGGTTGGGGTTGATGTCAGCTTATAATGCCAGCTGACATCAAGCCCAGGTTAGTAATGGAGAGGCGTCTATAAGACACCCCCATTACTAACCCCATAGTCAAAGTTAAAAAAAATACAAACACCCAGAATAAAGTCCTTTAATTTAAATAAAGACACATTCCTTTAATGTTCTAAATTAAACCCTACTTACCATCACGCCCATTCCAGCTGAAGCCAACGATCTTCTGCAATAAAAATAAAATAATAAACCAACCTCATCCTTACCTTTCCATGGTTCCCAGGACGGCTTCAGCTCTGCTACATTGACATGACAGGCTGGAGCGCAGCAGAATGCTGCCATCCAGCTTGCCATGCCGCAGACACTGAGAAGCTCCTCAGTGAAGCTCCTCAGTGTCTGGCTTTGACGGCATCCAGATGAGCTGAGTTCATGTCCAATGAACTCAGCTCACCTCATGCACGTCACTAACAGCGTGGGAGAATTCTCCTGCGCTCACCGCTTGAGCAGGAGAATTCTCCCACACTTGGATGGCATTGAGATGACAGGCTGGATCGCAGCAGAGCGCTACCATCCAGCTTGTCATCCTTCAGAGACACTGCAGAGCGCTCTGCAGTGTCTCTGAAGCGCTTGATCGCAGCAGAGCGCTACCATTCAGCTTGTCATCCTTCAGAGACACTGCAGAGCGCAAGCATGCTTGCGCTCTGCAGTTTCTCTGAAGGATGACAAGCTGGATGGTAGCGCTCTGCTGCGATCCAGCCTGTCATCTCAGTGCCATCCCAGCGTGGGAGAATTCTCCTGCTCAGGCGGTGATGTCATTTGCCGGCACCGCATGCGCAGGAGAATTCTCCCACGCTGTCAGTGACGTGCATGAGGTGAGCTGAGTTCATTGGACATGAACTCGGCTCATCTGGCTGCCGTCACAGCCAGACACTGAGAAGCTTCACTGAGGAGCTACTCAGTGTCTGCGGCATGGCAAGCTGGATGGCAGCGTTCTGCTGCGCTCCAGCCTGTCATGTCAATGTAGCAGAGCATGCTCGCTCATCACTAGTTATAGTATTAACCCCTTCACAACATATGATGCAGTTACGTAATAGGTCATAAAAATATGAAAGAAAAATTACAAAATCATCCTTTTGCCCTATTAAAAAAAACAATAAAAAAATACACATAATTGGTATTGCTACGGTCAGAAATGTCCAATTTATCAAAATATAAAATAAATGAATCCAATCAGTAAACGGCGTAATGAGAAAAAAAAAACTGAACTGCCAGAATTGCGTTGTTATAAACGCTGCAACATTGCAATAAGATGCAGTAAGAGGTTATTAAAGCATGGTATCTACCCCAAAATGGTACTATTAAAAATGTCAGGTCAGTGCGCAAACAATAAGCCCTTCACACAGCCCCTTTATACAAATAAATGTAAGCTTTACGGGTCTCAGAAAATGGCAACATAAGCAAAAAATTTTTTTTTACAAAGTTGAAAATATTTTTTTCACCAACTAAATAAAAAAAAATATATATATCTTTGGTATCTGCACACTAGTACTGACCTAAGGAATCATATTACCAGGTCAGTTTTACCATAAAGTGAACATGAATAAGGAAAAAATTGTGGAAATGCATTTTTTTGCAATTTCAACACACTTGGAACTTTTTTTTCCTGCTTTTCAGTACACTATGTGGTAGAATGAGTGGTGTCATTCAAAAGTACAAATCGTCCCGCAAAAAACAGGCCCTCATATGGCTATGTGGAGGGAAAAATAAAAACCGTTATGGCTCTTGAAAGAAGGGGAGGGAAAAAAACAAAAGAAAAATCGTCCGAGGGTGAAAGGGTTAAAACACTCCTGGGGACCTGCATGGAAATAATCTGTGGTCGGAGGATCCATAAAAATGATTACCGGTAAATTAAACGGGACGTGGATGTGATCGGCACAGGATATTGTACAGACGGAAATCAGGAGAAAAATTCCTGCGTATAAACGTCGCCTGTAAATAAATATCAGTGATCAGACTTCATATCTAGTCCGCGGCTCACTATTACATGAAGAATAAAATGACAGGATTCATAAATATATATATCCAATAAGTGTCCTTTGGCCCATAGGACCTAGCAGCCTTATATAGAAGAAGGGCCTGGTCCCTCTGCCCACTAGGATCTAGCAGCCTTATATAGAGAAAGGGTCTGGTTCCTCTGCCCACTAGGATCTAGCACTCATATAGAGAAAGGCCCTGATCTCTCTGCCCACTAGGATCTAGCACTCTTATATAGGGAAAGGGTCCGGTCCCTCTGCCCACTAGGATCTAGCAACTTCATATATAGAAGGGCCTGGTCCCTCTGCCCACTAGGATCTAGCACTCTTATATAGCGAAAGGGCCTGGTCTCTCTGTCCATTAGGATCTAGCCCCCTTATATAGAAAAAGGGCCTGGTCCCTCTGCCCACTAGGATCTATCAGCCTTATATAGAGAAAGGGCCTGGCCCCTCTGCCCACTAGGATCTATCAGCCTTATATAGAGAAAGGGCCTGGTCCCTCTGCCCACTAGGATCTATCAACCTTACATAGAGACAGGGCCTGGTCCCCCTGCCCACTAGGATCTAGCACTCTTATATAGAAGAAGGGTCTGGTCCCCCAGAAGGGTCTGGTCCCCCTGCACACTAGGATCTAGCAGCCTTATATAGAGAAAGGGCCTGGTCCCTCTGCCCACTAGGATCTAGCACTCTTATATAGACAAAGGGCCTGGTGCCTCTGCCCACTAGGATCTAGCACTCTTATATAGACAAAGGGCCTGGTCCCTCTGCCCACTAGGACCTAGCACTCTTATATAGAGAAAGGGCCTGGTCCCTCTGCCCACTAGGATCTAGCACTCTTATATAGGGAAAAGGGCCTGGTCCCTCTGGCCACTAGGATCTATCACTCTTGTATCAAGTAAGGGCCTGGTCCCTCTGCCCATTTTTTGATCAAACTTATGTTAACTAAATACCCTTTATTATTTATTATATTTTTTTGCACTGTGCGATTTATCCATTTACTTCCAGTTATTTGGGTATTTTGCTTGTCTTTGGTTTTTCTCTGTCTAGTGGCCTTATGTGAACATGCATTTACATTTTGCATGCACATTGTTTCAGTTCAGACTCCCAGGTTTTTTCTTTGTAGTTTAGTGTGCTTCAGTGCATATAAGGGTGTGGCCGCCCTTTGTCTGAGCTGAAAGGTTCATTCTGCCTCTCAGGTCTATGCTTCTACTAGGAGTTCAGTCTCTCTGCCCTTATCCATATGTATGTCACTTTACAAATGGTAAGGTTTTAATATTAGAGTTAGAACTGTCCCATAAGGGTTGCCGTGACGTGGCGGGATGGCTTTTACATTATTTTGATCAAAATTATGTTAACTAAATACCCTTTATTATTTATATATTTGTTTGCACTGTGCGATTTATCCATTTACTTCCAGTTATTTGGGTATTTTGCTTGTCTTTGGTTTTTCTTTATATAGATAAAGGGCCTGGTCCCTCTACCCACTAGGATCTAGCACTCTTATATAGACAAAGGGCCTGGTCCCTCTGCCCACTAGGATCTAGTACTCTTGTATCAAGTAAGGGCCTGGTCCCTCTGCCCACTAGGATCTAGCACTCTTGTATCAAGAAAGGGCCTGGTCCCTCTGCCCACTAGGATTTAGCAGCCTTATATAGAGAAAAGGCCTGGTCCCGCTGCCCACTAAGATCTGGCACTCATATAGAAGGGCCTGGTCCCCTTGCCCACTAGGATCTAGCACTCTTATATAGAGAAAGGGTCTGATCCCTCTGGCCACTAGGATCTAGCACTCTTATATAGAGAAAGGGCCTGATCCCTCTGGCCACTAGGATCTAGCACTCTTATCTAGAGAAAGGGCCTGGTCCCTCTGCCCACTAGGGTCTAGCCCCTTTACACAGAGAAAGGGCCTGGTCCCTCTGCCCACTAGGATCTAGCAGCATTATATTGAAGAAGGGCCTGGTCCCTCTGGCCACTAGGATCTAGCACTCTTATATAGAGAAAGGGCCTGGTCCTTCTGCTCACTAGGATCTAGCCCTCTTATATAGAGAAAGGGCCTAGTCCCTCTGCCCACTACAAACGAACCTTCTCTGTGTGAGACAGCTGAAGCCTAGTGGACAGAAGGATCAGGCCCTTTACCGTACTGGGATATAGCCACAACCCTCGCCTGATCCAGCGGTAGAGACTAAATCCAAGTGGTCTAAAGGACCTCTGCTGACGTCATGCCCATGCGATTTGATATCACCGGATGGGGCGGGGCCTCTTTCTCCATTGCAAACCTGATGCCAGGAAGCCGCGTTCTGGTGCTGAGGCTGTGGAGAGATGACACTGAGGAACTGAGGGGTTTTGGAGGCGCAGATAAGTGGATGTTCCTGCATGGAGGCTGCACAGTGAAAAGGGGGATTTTGTATGTGTGGGGAAGGAGGAGGTGCTGTTACTTGCGTGGGGCTTTGTGCTGTGGGTCATATTGTTTGTATGGGGCTGCATGCTAGGGGGATGCTGTTACTTGTATAGGGCTGCATGCTGGGGGTCTGCATGGGGAAGGAGGGGGTCTTGTTACTTTAATGGGCCTGCGTGGGAAAGGAGGGGATCCTGTTACTTGCATGGGGCTGCATGGTGGAAGTCTGCATGGGGAAGGAGGAGGTCCTGTGACTTGCATGGGGCTGCATGCTTGGGGTCTGCGTGGGGAAGAAGGGGGTCCTGTTACTTGCTTGGGGTCTGCGCGGGGAAGGATGGGGTCCTGGTATTCGCCTGGGGCTCCGTGCTTAGGGTCTACGTGGGGAAGGAAGGGATCTGATTGTTACACGCATGCTGCTAGGTTCAGTCTGGTAATTCTTCTCCTCCTAATTGTCGATCGGTATCTTCAGGGGCCATTGTTCGATCATCAGATCTGAATTGGACTTCATCTGTACTCCTTGGTACGAACTCTGGAGCCTCAGGACTTAGTTCACTCTACTGAGGCTAGTACATCCCTCTCCTTGCCGGTCCGAGAAATACAACGGTGTCTTCTTCTCCATCGGAACTTTCAAGGTCACTATCCACCTCCGGAGCTTCGGTTTGTGGTGGTCCCTTAGTCGATCTCAGACGATGTCGGTCTACTTCTGGGAAGTCTTGTTGTGGCGGGAGATAATCACAGAGTAGTAGTAAATTCCGATGGACTATTCTGGTTTTCTTGTCTCCCGTTTCCAATCGGATTTCATACACTGGGCTGTCATCAGCTTGCCTCCTTACGACCACATACACCTTGTCTTCCCAGTACGAACAAAGTTTTCCTGGACTGCCTTTCTCACGTACGTTCTTGACTAGCACCCGGCTTCCCGGTGCCAATTCTGCTTCATAACATTTTCGATCATAGTACTCCTTACTCTTGCTCTATCCTTGCATAACCACTTTGGACGCAATGTTGTATGCCTCTGCCATCCGTTCCTTCCATTTCCGAACGTACTTCCGATATGTTCTGTAAGTCTCTGACACTGGTGTATCGAACATGATGTAGATTGGCAGTCTTGGCGATCGTCCATACAATAGGAAAAAGGGTGATTAACCCGTTGCATCGCTGTTTGTACAGTTATAGGCATGTACCACTTTTGACAGAGAACTCTTCCAGTCTTTCTTCTCATCAGCTGATAAAGTGCGCAACTTCAACAATAATGTCCGGTTAAAACGTTCCAGTTTTCCATTACCCTCTGGGTGATAGGGCATTGTGTGGGATCTCTGAATTCTACAGTACTTTCCTAGCTTGGCAAAGAGCTGGTTCTCAAATTCTCTTCCTTGGTCGTGGTGTAACCTCGTAGGGTCACCCAAACTTGAAAGAAAAATCATTGAAAATCTTCTCTGCTGCTGTTCGACCTGATTTATTGGTGGTGGCATATGCTTGAGCAAATCAAGTGAAATGGTACATCACCACAAAGATGTATTCGTAACCACCCTTGCATGTCTCGAGACGTAGAAAGTCTATTGAGACCATCTCAAATGGATACGTAGTTTGGATGTTGCCCATAGGTGCCCGGGTTGATGTGTTGGGACGTTTAATCTTTCAGACACCCACACTCCCTGGTCACGTACCTCTCAATATCTTTCTGCATGTACGACCAGAATAAACGTTCACGGATCAAATTTGTTGTCCTTTCCACTCCCAGATGTCCCATGTTTTCATGGAGTTCTTTGAAGACCAACCTACGGAATACTCTGGGTAGTACCAACTGCCCGTTTTGTCCTCCTTTACGATACAGGATACAGTCTTCACTGAGGTAGAGCCTCGTCCATTCTTTAACTAAAACAGATACTGCTGGTGACTCATTGTCTCTCTCCTGTTTACTTGGAAACCGATTTTGGTCCACATAAAGTAGTATTCTACCAATTATCTGATCTTCCCATTGTGCTCTACGGATTTTCCCTTTTGGTAGTTGTTGAATAGACTGGGGGTGATTTTGTTCTCTCGCTTTTATGGTGGTTTCCACTGTCAACGGACACCACAATGGTGTGTCTTCCTCCTGATAAGCTTGTACTGCTTGGGTAGTGCTCTCAATTGCTTCCAGACTGACTTCCTCTGAGCATTCTTTCATGAACTCCTCAGTCTCTAGTGGCATTCTTGCATCCGCATTGCATTTGCCTGGCCTGTACTTGATGCGTAAATTGAAGTCAGCTAGTTCAGCGACCCATCTCTGACCCATTGCATTCAGTTTGGCTATAGTAAGGACATAGGTCAAAGGGTTGTTGTCAGTGTATACCTCAAACTCTTTGCTGTAGTAGAGATAATCTCTAAATCGTTCACAGATAGCCCATTTCAATGCCAGGAACTCCAATTTTCCAGAATGTAGATGGTAATTCTTCTCGGCATCTGTCAATGTTCTAGAACCATAACCGATGACCCTCAATTTTCCATCTTGATGCTGGTACAGGGCAGCTCTCAGTCCAACTTGAGAAGTGTCACAATGAAGAACAAATGGTAAATTGAAATCAGGATATCCCAAGATGGGTGGTTTTACCAGGTAATCTACTAGTTCTTATAATACCTCCTGGTGATCTGCTGTCCAGAGAATGTGCATTGGTTTTTTTAAGCCCGGTCCTACCCGCATTCTTCTTTTTCTCCGTGGGTGTTGTCGTCTCTGTCGCCCCCCCCCAAGAGGGGGTATAGTGAGTGGGGCAATCCTGGAGAAGTTCTGAATGTAAGTACGATAGTAGGAGAGGAATCCTAATATCTGCCTCAACTCCCCGACAGTAGAGGGCCGCTTGTCTTTTAAGGCCAGTACTGGAGCGATTTCTGCTGGGTTCATGGTATATCCTTCTCCGAACACAATTTTCCCTAGAAATCGGACTTGCCTTTTGAACAGTTCACATTTGTTTGGGGTCAACTTAACTCCATGTTGTTGATACCGTTTTAATACGGTCCTCACGTGTTCAATATGCTCCCGGACGGTTTTGCTTTGTACCACATTGTCATCTGAGTACGGCTGGCAGATATCATCCCACAATCCTTCTAAACATGTCTCCATGCTCCTCTGGAATTCTGCTGGAGCTGAACTGAGCCCAAACGGTATGCGGATCAACTCATATCCTCACGGTGTGATGAATGCTGTCAAGGGTCTACTGGACTCTTCAACAAACCTTTGGTGGTATGCCTTACCCTGATCAAGGACAGAGAACCATGTACTTCCTGATAGGCTATCCAGCATATCTTGGATCTTTGGTATCGGGTGTCGATCAGTTACTGACTTTCAGTTTAGTTCCCAGTAATCACAGCAGAGTCTCAACATACCGTCCTTCTTCCTAACACAGACAGTAGGAGAGGAATAAGACGACTTTGACTTTTGGACTCAACCTCTGTTGATGAGATTTTGTAAATATTCTTTCACTTCACGGTATAATGGTTTTGGCACAGACATGTAACTTCTGGTTACTGGGGTCGTGTCTTTCAAATTGATTTTCAATTGCAACGACGGGATACAGCCTATGTCAGAGTCATCTTTAGAGAATGCATGACACTCTTCTCTCAGCATCTGTTTTGCTATCGCTAAATCTTCAGCACACAAGTGTTCCAGGGATAATGGGGGATGCCAGGACCCTGAGGTGGGTCTTGCAATTTCCTCCCCTGGGCAACTCCAGTTCCTTGGTGGGGAGACTGAATTCACTGTAGACCCCTGGGCTGGTCTCACACTGGCTGGATATACCGTTTTAAGGGTTTCGATGTGATCTAACACAGTCTTTGGATCCAGTTTAATTTCGGGTTTCGTAGTATTCATCACAGGTACTGTCACTCGAGCAAACCCACCAGTAGAAATCGTCAGCACAGTCTCACCTTGAACTAGGCCTTCCGGAAGTTCTGAGGAGTCTTTTGGCACTAACAGTCTTTTCTGAACTTTTCTTCCCGGTTCTACCCGGACTCCACACCTCACCCCCACCATTTGGTTTGCAGCGATGATGGTTGGGCGCAAGCCTACCTTGACTTCCTTTAGGTCCATTGTATTCTGTGCTTTCTTTACTCTATGAATCACGTTTTCCACCATGGCGTTGGGTATGGCGAGCGATGTGGCAATGCATCCACCACCAACGCCCCCTGTCTTGTGTTTCGTGATGACCTGATTGATTACATTATAACCCAGGATAGGATCCTCTGCAACGTTCTGATCACTGGTCACGAGAAAAGGTACCAAAAGCTCGATGGTGTTGCTGTTCTTTGTGGCCCTGAGTTGGAAAATCACTTCCACCCAACCTATGAAAGGGATTTTAGTCTGGTTGATGGCTTTGCCGTGGAGTTCCACTGGTCCCAAGAGTTCTTTTAGTGACCGAAGGCAAGTGTGTAGCGCCTTCTCCATTCTTCATTTAAAAGGCTCGCTTGGGCTCCTGTATCCCACAGTGCTTTTACTAGGAGTGCATCTACAGTAGCTGGCACTGTATAAAGCACCTTTCACCAATTAGGCTGATGAGGCTATCTTTACTGACTGAGGAATCCTCCTCCCAGGAGACAGGACTGGTAACCTCCTGTCTTTTAACCCAAACAACCATAACCATTGGCATTCCTTGGCATAATGTCCTTCCTCACCACATCTTAGATAGTGGACACCCACGGTACTCTGATTTGATGAATGGCACGCTTCACAAGCCGGGTATCTTCTGTTTTGGAACCCCCTCCTGGGTCTGAGGGATACCGGTTCTGGCCTGGAACAAATCAACTTTTTCACCTCAATCAACTCGGCTTGCAGTTCTCCTATTATTACCTCCTAGTCAGCGCTGGCAGGCCTCTCTTTTGTTGGTGATTTAAGGTTCCCTCTCGGAGGTGGCACTGGAGGGTCTCTATGATGATCTTCGGACTGGCTACCGGGGGTCTCCAACTTCAGCTGACTAATTTTGGTGATTTTAGGAGCAGAGCCTTTCTTTAACTTCTGTTCGCTCTCTGACTCCAAACTAGCGGCCTCATTCATTTTTTCAATTAGGACCTTGTCCAAAATGCCAGGATCTTCTAGGTACTGTTTCAGCTGCAACTTGATATCTTTGCTGATTAATCCCGTTTCCAATGATCTCAAGAACTTCTTCTGGACTAGTCCAGCATCATACATCTCTTCCGCTTGTATATCTCTGGATGCAAGCAACAGTCTATCCTTCAGTTCAATTGCTCTGAACAAGAAATTTTGGGGTGATTCATTATTTTTCTGTGAGAGGTTAATGAGTCGGTGGAACAATTCTGAAGTACTTTCTTCTTTATAGTGCCCTTTTAAAATCATCTTCAGCTGTTGCAAGGTCAATTGACTTTTCATTTCTAGCATACTACACAGGTTCAGTCCTGGGCTGATCGTTTTCACCACCCTCTCAACGATCTCATCTGGCTGGTAGCCTTTCTGTAAGCCTGCATCGATCTGGTGCAACAAGTTCATATAAGACAGTCTCTCTTTCTGTTCACATTCTCCAATCTGTCCCAGGATCTTGAATTCTTTCCTTATGGTGATTTGTGGTGTTAGAGAGGACTGTCTCCCTGATTTATCTAACCCGAGCAGGTTAAAGGTCCTGTCCGAGTCTATCACCCATTCAGAGTATTTGGTCGATTCCTGCAGGGCTGTTGGGGCTTTGAATTGTTCTTTCAATTGCTGTGGTTCAGTCTGTGGATGGAGATTCCTGCTTTTGGTAATTGGTGCCGCCCCTCCATCCTCCAACTTCAACCTGGTTAGAAACTGCGTTAGTTCCTGGAGGAATGTCCCCATGACGTCTTCAGCTTCTTTCTCCCCCAGCTCATCCATTTTTGCATTAATGGCAGCTAACAGTTGCCTGCAGTTGTGTGCTTTGGAAATCTGTTCTACTGACATCTTTATATGTTCTGCTACTGTTCTCAATTCTTCACAGCTTAACTGAAGAAGCAGCTCACTAATTCTGTCCATTTGTATTTCCACATCCATTGCTGCTAGTGAGTTTTTCTTTAACTGGTGTAGCAGATTTTAGTTGAGGTGCTGTGCTGCTGTGTTTTTCCAGACACTTTTCCTCTTCTCCCTCTACACGTTAATTCCCGCTCAGGATTCCCCTTACGGGCCACCAATATTACACTCATTCCACTAGGTTCAGATAGGGGCGAGTCAGGTTACATGAATTATTTGGAAAACTGGGGGAACCGTTACTCAGGGTGACCCTAGACCATGTGCTGCAGCTTCTCTCAGGCACACGGGGTATTGACCCTCAGGCACAGACACGTAGGTTGTTTCACTTGCTGACCAGACACACTTGACAAGAGTCCTCATAAACGTTAGAAGAGTATCATTAAATAAGAAGCCGCACAGCCAGTGCAAGTTAAGTCTTATGAGCAACACGCTCCAGTGACAAACAGTACAGTTTCCTTAGCAGCAGAGCAGTTCACAGTCTTCCCAGTAGTACAGGACAGCACAGTTCTAATGCAAAGGCACATTAATGAACACAGCATTCTTTACAGCACAGTGAGATATTGGAGGGGGGGAGGGTTTGCTGAGGGAGTTGATCCCTGTGACACCATTTCTTCCAGTCCTTATCTTTCTGCCTTACAATACTCTGCACTGTTAGTTCAGGAACTCTACCTGACCTGTGCTTAGCTTCACTCCTGACTTGAATCCTTTTCACTTGAAGGGGCGCTTCTGTGAGATACAGAACACACACCACCTTTCTCTTCCGCTCCAGCCAGACAGTAAACAACTTCCCCACAATCCCCCTGGGGCTCTGCTAAAACACTCCCCTTCTCCTGTGACTGTGGTAACCCCTCTAGTTGCTGGATGCTTCTGGAGCACATCACTTCCTGTCTCATGTGCTTGTGTTCCTTCTAATAGCTGCTGAATGCTTTTAAAGCAACAGCACTACTTCTGCATGTCAGATGTTACTTACATGGGGCTGCCTTTGGGGGTCTGCATGGGGGAAAAAGGGGCCCTGTTACTTGCCTGGGGCTACGTGCTTGGTGGTCTGCGTAAGGAAGGAGGGGTGCTGGTATTCGCCTGCAGCTACATGCTGGGGTTCTGCGTGGGGAATGAGGAGGTGCTGTTACTTGCATGGGGCTGTGTGCTTGGGGTCTGCGAGGGGATGGAGAGGGTCCTGTTACTTGCATGGGGCTGTGTGCTGGGGGTCTGCGTGGGAAAAAAGTGGTCTTGTTACTTGCATGGGCCTGCGCGCTGAGGGTCTGCGTGGGACAGGAAGGGGTGCTGTTACTTGCGTGGGCTGCATGATGGGACTCTGTGCGGGAAAGGAGGGGGTGCTGGTACTCGCATGGGGCTACATGATGGGGTCTACGTGGGGAAGGAGGGGGTGCTGTTATTTGCGTGCGGCTTGGGGTCTGCGTGGGAAAAGAGGGGGTGCTGGTACTCACGTGGGGATGTGTGCTGGGGGTCTATGTGGGAAAGGAGGGGTTGCTAGTACTAATGTGAGGCTACGTGCTGGAGTTCTGCGTGGGGAAGGAGAGGGTCCTGTTACTTGTGTGGGGCCGCGTGCTGGTGGTCTACGTGGGGAAAGAGAGGGTGCTGGTACTCGCATGGGGCTGTGTGCTGGGGGTCTACGTGGGGAAGGAGAGGGTCCTGTTACATGCATGGGGCCGTGTGCTGGGGGTCTGTGTGAGGAAGGAGGGGGTGCTGTTACTTGCGTGGGGCTGTGTGCTGGGGGTCTGCGTTGGGAAGGAGGGGGTGCTGTTAATTGCGTGGGGCTTGGAGTCTGAGTGGGGAAGGAGTGGGTGCTGGTTTTCGCCTGGGTCTGCGTGCTTAGGGTCTGAGTGGGGAAGGGGGGGTCCTGTTATTTGCGTGGGGCTGCGTGCTTGCGATCTACGTGGGGAAGAGGGGGTGCTGGTACTTGAGTGTGGCAGCGTGCTAGGGGTCTGTGTGGGGAAGGAGGAGGCACCGTTACTTGCGTGGTGCTGAGTGTCCTATGTCTGTTCCCCCCCCTTTCCCGTGTCTGTTTCCCTTCCTTTCCCGTGTCTGTTTCCCTTCCTTTCCCGTGTGTTTCCCTTCCTTTCCCTTGTGTTTCCCTTCCTTTCCCGTGTCTGTTTCCCACCCCTTTACTGTGTCTGTTTCCCACTGTCAGGGACGGCACCAGCAGGATCACACAGTATCCCACCGCTGCCACCAATTTGTCAGGGATTCCACCCACACAAAGTCAGGACGACACCGGGGAGATCACACAATATCTCACCGTGCCTTCACGCTGTCCGTATTTCGTCCGGAGTCGCGAGCACACGATCGAGACTACTCTCTACGTAGGTATCGGTAAGCGACCAGTGAGCGTATGGCGCAACACCCTGGGTTCCACAGCCTGGAATCCGTGTTTAACGCCCTCCGTATGGTCACTGTCAGCTCCGCGATAGCCCAATTATTAATACTCTCTGCCACCACCGGCCAAGTTTTAAATATAATACAGGCCTCGCCGGACGCCTCCGTTTTGGTAGCGTATATGGCTTCGGGGAAGGGAACGATTACAGAACAAAAGAAACAGAACTATTAAATTTTATATTTAATCCAAAAGGGAGGCAGTGTTTAGGAAAAATATATACAAGGATGTTACAAAGGGGACATTAAAATACATAGGCAGTTACATAAAATAAAACAGGATGAAAGAGTGAAACTTACACTATAAAGTTCGCTGCGACGACTCAATATAGGTGGAGGAGGGGGCGCTCCGGTTGGAATATGCTGTTATTGACAGGACCAGTTGCTTATAATTCTTATTCCCCCCTGGCAATGAGTGCTCCTGTCTTCTCCATGGGTTCTCTTATACCTAAGGGGCGATCTGGCCCCACGCCCCTTGTGGTGACATCATGTGGGCCGGTCTCCAGCCTGTACATTTTTATTAGAAACGCTAACTTCTGCGATAACTCATCGCTCGTTGATCGCAGAAGCTTGCAGACTACGCCATTTTTTCCCTTATGATTTTATCTTTATTTAGATATCCCACATCACATAGCTGCAGTCTGCCATTCTGGTGTTTTTGCGCTGCAGCTCTCTGATTTTGGTTACAGCCCTGGAAAATTATTTACACATTCCTGGGCTGATTTGGTCACTACACATATGGGTCCCGTTACTGTCGGACCTATGGAACTCATAATATCTCATAATTCATATCGGAGTCATCATGTCTGCAAATTCCCCTTTGAAGCTCGAGAAGCAGCTTCAACATTTACACGCAAATTAGTGCAAGCCTGCGTTCTAATTACCTCCCTTTCAGGGACAAGATGCTTGCTTCTTAAGGAAGTTATTACACTCCTTGCCTGGCCTTGTTTACATAAACTATTTACCAGGCGTGGACTAATTGGGGCTTTTGTGCTGAGCAGAAGGGGAATAAGGGAGGGGGGTGAACATCTACGTCAGGCAGATATGGAAGAACATTTTGCTGATATTAATATTTTCCTGACACCCACCCCTTTCCGTGTCTGTTTCCCACCCCTTTCCCGTGTCTGTTTCCTCCCCCTCTTTCCCGTGTCTGTTTCCCCCTCTCTTTCCCGTGTCTATTTCCCCCCCTCTTTCCCGTGTCTGTTCCCCCCCCTTTCCTGTGTCTGTTTCCCCCTCTTTCCCGTGTCTGTTTCCCCCCCTCTTTCCCGTGTCTGTTTCCCTCCCTCCTTCCCGTGTCTGTTTCCCTCCCTCCTTCCCGTGTCTGTTCCCCCCCTTCTTTTCCGTGTCTGTTCCCCCCCTCTTTCCCGTGTCTGTTTCCCCCCTCTTTCCCGTGTCTGTTTTCCCCCCTCTTTCCCGTGTCTGTTTCCCCCCCTCTTTCCCGTGTCTGTTTCCCCCCTCTTTCCCGTGTCTGTTTCCTCCCCCTCTTTCCCGTGTCTGTCCCCCCCCTCTTTCCCGTGTCTGTCCCCCCCCCTTTCCCGTGTCTGTTCCCCCCCTCTTTCCCGTGTCTGTTTCCCCCTCTCTTTCCCGTGTCTATCCCCCCCCCTTTCCCGTGTCTATTTCCTCTCCCTTTCTCACGTCTGTCCCCCCCCATTCTTTCCACTGTCCTCCAGCGTTTACCACTACAAAAGGAGGGGTGGGGCAGAGCAGGAGGAGTGAGGGAAACACAAATCCATATAGGGAGAGCAGCTGCCTAGGCAAATCAGGGATTAGCTTCTGCCCTACAAAAAAAGCCCCACCCTTGTGGATAAGCTGAAAGGCACGGCTGAGATTAACCCCTCAAGTTGCTGACCTGCTTAAGGGATGAGAATAAAGGGGGAGGACAGATCCCAAACTAAAATCACTGACAAATATCCCCAGTCCAGGACCCCGTCCCTATACTGTCTGTGGTCCATTAGACTGTTGATATGAACACATCTAGTCGATAAACATAAACTCCCCCTTTATAGAAAGAAACACTGACACCATGGAACTTCTTTTGTGGATGGAGTCGGCCACAGCTTTATTCATATGAATGTTAACCAATACTGTAATTCTTTCTCTTTAACCAAACACTCGAGCTGAAATGGTATGCACCAGCGGGCTCCCGGTGGGCAAGTCCGTCTTCAGATCGTTCAATAAACCTCCACTGACTTCTGCTCCAAGGGTGCTGAGTTGCCTGGTAGTCTCTCAAAATAAGGCTTTTATCGCAACTAGATTGCAAATTTTGTTCTGCCTATAGGGTACCATGATACTAAACCTCCCCCACCCAGCTTGGGAGTCAGTGGGTAATGGGGGTTGGAGAGTGGGATTTGTGTCCCCTCAAGCAGTTTTCGCAGTGTTTATTTTCCTGGGCTCCTGCCGCTGTTGGCATTGCTGCGGGCTCCCTTGCTGTCTGTTTTCTCCTATCCTTGTACTATTCCTTTCCTCGGCAAACATCCAGACTGAAGACCTAGGTGCCTTCTGTCACCATTGCCATTTGGGGACACCGCGTAGTTTCACAGCTCCTGAATCTTTTCTGGTAGTAATATGCGCCCTCCTGAGCCCATTTTCATTTTTTACAGGCACCCCATCATCATGCTGGGAGCCACACAGGCCGCCTCCTGTGGTCATTTCAGCTTGGGGGGGACATCTCTCCTTCAGGGATATCTGGATGGCTCACATGGACACCACCTCCCTGACCCTGGTATATCTCGGGGTTACAAGGTGAAATGCCCACGAGTGGCAGGGCGTATACTCACGCTCTTGTGTCTGATAATGTATTCAACCAGAAGGAATTTTATGGTAAATACAGAAATCACATTTTTCAACAATTTTTACAACTAAAGCGCTGGGGACTCGCCCTAATGTCCAACTTGGCTTTATTCTACATATTGTTTTGTAAAGTTCATTGTTCTTCTGTTGTATGTATAAATATATTTATATCTGTCTCCTTTTTGTTATATAAATAATTCTAGGTGTTTTAATAAAACTGTTTGAGAACTTTGGGCTGAATTTTCATTTCTAGAATTATAAATCTTGGTGTGATATTAGTGAAGAGAAACTGCAGGTGGATCTGTATCAGATCGTGTTCACACATTGCGATTTGTTGGAGAAACGATCTGCAGCCAAGTCCTCACATGTAGAGCAGCACTAAATCCTTCAGATCTCACCGACAATTTCTTTTGTCTTCAGCAGCAACCTTTAACCCCTTTCCGACATGTGCCGTACTATTAAGACATGTCGGGCGCACCTTTCCGGGCACATGTCAGCTGATCTGTACAGCTATCATGTGCCCCTAATAGCCGCAGGTGGAGTCGCGATCCACCCGCGGCTGTTAACTAGTTAAATGTCAATCTCTGACAGCGGCATTTAACTCGCGCTTACAGGAAATATGTCACTAATGCCACCCTTCGCCGCCCGTGTTACATGACCGCGGGTCGTCGATGGGTTGGCATGACAACCCGGGGTCTGCAGGAGACCCCTGCGGTTGTCATTACCAGATTGCTATGAGCGCAGACCGCAAGTGAGCATTTCTGCTACACACAGGCGATCTGATCATCGCCTGTGTATAGCAGAGGCAATCAGAAAATTGCAGCTTCTATTGAAACATGCTAAATGTAAAAAAAAATGTTTTTAAAAAAAAAGTTTAAATCACTCCCCTTTCGCCCCATTCAAAATAAAACAAACCAAAAATTAAATATACATATTTGGTATCGTCGCATTCAGAATCGCCCGATCTATCAATATATAAAAAGAATTAATCTGATCAGTAAATGGCGTAACAAGAAAAAAAATCTAAACGCTAGAGTTACGTTTTTTTGGTCGTCGCAACATTGCAATAAAATGCAATAACGGGCGATCAAAACATCGGATCTACCCGAAAATGGAATCAGTAAAAACGTCAGGTCGGCGCACAAAAATAAGTCCTTCCCCAGCCCCAGATCATAAAAAAGTGAGACACAACGGGTCTCGGAAAATGGCGCCATTTTTTTTTTATTTTTTTATTTTTTACAAACTTTGGATATTTTTTCACCACTTAAATAAAAAAGAACCTCTACATGGCATCTACAAACTCGCAATGACCTGGAGAATCATAATGGCAGGTCAGTTTTAGCATTTAGTGAACATGGTAAAAAAACACTTTGGAATTTCACTTTTTTTGCAATTTCACCGCACTTGGAATTTTTTTCCCGTTTTCCAGTGCACAATATGGTTAAACCAAAAGTACAAAAAATAAGCCCTCACACGACCATAATGACCAAAAAATAAAAAAGTTAATGATCTGGGAAGAAGGGGAGCAAAAAACTAAAACTGAAAATGGCCCGGTCATGAAGGGGTTAAAAAACAAGCAAAAACATACTCGATTATGTGACTTGGCTTTCCATGTGGCCAAACAGCCTGGTTAGCCGTCCAGGTCATATGTGGGGCCAAACATTTTTTGACAGATTCTTTTTGTTTGTAATGAGGCATTTTGGTAAAGTTGCTTTTCGCTGAGGGTCTGACTGCTTGTGCTGCTGCTGTTCCATAGGACAGAATCTGGCAGAAGTCACCTTACATATTTTACAGAGCGTTAAAATTGCACCTCTTACAAATTTTGAAGAATATTTTTAGTCAAGGAGGAGGACATAATTTGCAGTAACTCAAATCTAGAGTACGTGGATACAAAATACTGTTTTATCTCAGCAATAGTATCTTTACTCATGCTTGATAGCATTGTTATGAGTAGTGTTGAGCGAATTTGTTCGGCATTTCAAATTCGTGTTCGGGGTCCCGGCTTGTTCGCGCGAAAAAAATCGGCTCCGCCCATGAACATCCCTGATTTGCCACTTTGTCACCAGTACTGGTTCTCACTAGTAGAGAGAACTTGTTTTCACCGGATCACCCCCTTATCGCTCATCCTATCCGGCACAATGCAGCACTTTTATCTCATGTAGAATTGAGCAGCAGTGCACATGCTCAGTCTGACCTCCATTATCAACCTATGGGGTTCTCCAGCGATGCTGTTTTTTTCTGGCAGCCACACAGCAATGGTCAGACATCCAACCTAATTCTTAAGGCGCGTTTCAGACATCCGTGTTTCCAGTACGTGTGGTGTCTGTTTCCACACGTACTGGAGACACCGACACACGTAGACCCATTTTAATGAATCGGTCTGTGCACATGTCAGTGTGTTTCCTCGGACCGTGTGTCATTGGGCATAACACGCTGACACGCTGTCCGTCTTTTACTCGCAGCACTGGCCGCAAAACTTCCCGCACACGTGCACAGTGATGATGTGTGTCATTTGGGAATCAGTGTACCTTTAGCGCTGTTCCCAAGCGCCGGGTGCTGAAAGCTGCCCTCATCATTGTCCCCTGCTTGCTGTGATCAGCGCTTGCAAGGGACAATGATGAGAGTAGTATTCAGCCCCCGCTGTGTCCAGCAAGTGTTAAAATAAGAATAAAAAAAGAAAAACTTATACTCACCTGTCCTAAGTGTCCCACCCTGTAATCCACCTGATCGCTCACAACGAGGAGCCAGGGAGAATGACTCACTGCAGCGAGCGAGCTCCGAACCTTCACTGAGCTCAGTGAGTGACAGGACACCACTCAGTGAGCTCAGCAGCGGTCAAGGGCCCGCTCGCTGCAGCGAGTCATTCTCCACAGCGTGAGTGGTCAGATGGATTACAGCGGGGGACATCTTCTGACAGGTGAGTATAAGGATTTTTTAAATTTGATTCTTATTTTTACACCAGGACACAGCGTGAGCGGAATACTACTCTCATCATTGTCCCTTGCTAGTCCTGATCGCAGCTCAAGCAGGAGACAATGATGAGGGCAGTATTGAGCACCCGGCACTTGGGAACAGCGCTCACTGTACGCTGATTCCCAGGCTCTGATACTTGTGATACTGATGCGGCACATGGCTGCCACACGTATCACACGGACACTGATATCTCTAGTACTGTTTTTTCCAGTATCGGAAATATCTGGACGTGTGAAAGAGGCCTAATTCTGTAATTCCCCATTATATTTCCCCATTTTTCCAAGCAGTGTGAGTTGGACACTCATTGATCAGCAAGTTTTCTCCTGTCTCTTGGATCAGTGGGAACTTGTTTTCACTACACAAACCCTTTAAGGCCCATAAACACCCAATCCCTACAATCCTTTAGTGGAATGGTCTCTCATGACTATCATACAGGAGTGCTTAGCCAAACGTTCTTGTGCTCTCTATTAGAGAGCAGGTGTCGAGCTCCTCTGGTGGCAGCTTATCTTCAGAGAGAACAAGAGGATCAACTACTGGAATTCCAATGCCCCGGATCCTTCTCTCCCCTGACATCAGTTATCAAGGGAGAGGCAGGAAGCCCCAATACACGTCAGATTGTTGGCTGATCCTGCCGACTTTAGCTTTGTGTGTATGGAAGCCTTAGGCTATCATAGAATCATAGAATCATAGAATGGTAGAGTTGGAGGGGACCTCCTGGGTCATCTGGTCCAACCCCCTGCTCAAAGCAGGATTCACTAAATCATCTCAGACAGATGTCTGTCCAGCCTCTGTTTGAAGACGTCCATTGAAGGGGAACTCACCACCTCTCGTGGCAGCCTGTTCCACTCATTAATCACCCTAACTGTCAAAAAGTTTTTTCTAATATCTAATCTGTGTCTCCTCCCATTTAGTCTCATCCCATTGCTTCTAGTCTTTCCTTGTGCAAATGAGAATAAAGATGATCCTTCTACAATGTGACAGCCCTTGACATATTTGTAGACAGCTATTAAGTCTCCTCTCAGTCTTCTTTTTTGCAAGCTAAACATTCCCAAATCCTGCAACCGTTCCTCATAGGACATGGTTTGCAGACCAGTCACCATTCTGGTCGCTCTTCTCTGAACTTGCTCCAGTTTGTCTATGTCTTTTTTAAAATGTGGTGCCCAAAACTGTACACAGTATTCCAGATGAGGTCTGACCAAAGAGGAGTAAAGACCGATAATGACTTCACGTGATCTAGACTGTATGCTTCTGTTAATACATCCCAGAATTGTATTTGCCTTTTTTGCTGCTGCATCACACTGTTGACTCATGTTCAGTCTATGATCTATTAGTATACCTAAGTCTTTTTCACATGTACTGTTGCTTAGCTCTATTCCTCCCATTCTGTATATGCTTTTTTCATTTTTATTGCCCAGATGTAGTACTTTGCATTTTTCCCTGTTAAAAACCATTCTGTTGGTTGCTGCCCACTGCTCCAATTTATTTAGGTCTTTTTGAATCTTCCCTCTCACTTCTCTAGTATTAGCTATCCCTCCTAGCTTTGTGTCATCAGCAAATTTAATCAGTTTACCCTCAATTCCTTCATCTAAATCATTGATAAAGATGTTGAACAATACAGGTCCCAGGACGGAGCCCTGTGGTACCCCACTTGAGACATTCATCCAGCTGGATGTGAAGCCATTTACAACCACCCTTTGAGTCCGATCACTAAGCCAGTTATGAATCCACCTAACAGTTGCCTGGTCCATTGCATACTTGGTCATTTTTTCAATAAGGATGGTGTGAGATACTTTGTCAAATGCTTTGCTGAAGTCAAGATATACTATATCTACAGCATTTCCCTGATCCACCCAGTCAGTGATTCTGTCATAGAAGGAAATTAAGTTAGTCTGACATGACTTGTTAGTTACAAACCCATGCTGACTCTGGTTAATCACTTCATTCTTATCCAGGTACTTACATACATGTTGTTTAATAATTTGTTCAAAGATCTTTCCTGGTATAGAAGTCAGACTCACCGGCCTATAGTTCCCTGGGTCCACCTTCTTCCCCTTTTTGAAGATAGGAACAACATTTGCTCTTCTCCAGTCTTCTGGGACTTCTCCTGTTCTCCAAGAATTTTCAAAGATTATGGAGAGTGGTTCTAAAATTTCTTCTACGATCTCCTTCAGTACTCTGGGGTGTAATTCATCTGGACCTGGAGACTTGAACTCATTTATGTTAGCTAAATATTCCCTCACAATCTTTCTGTTTACAAATAACTTGGATTCCTCTATTCCTTTAAAAGGACAGTGAAGATTAGTTGATGTTACATTTTCTTTCTGAGAGAAAACAGATGCAAAATAGGAGTTAAAAAGTTCGGCCTTCTCAACATCCTCTCTTACCATTTCTCCATTTTCATCCTGTAAAAATCCTATAGCATCTTTGACTTTTCTTTTACTTTTGACATACCCCCAAAATCCTTTTTTATTGCTTTTGACATCTCTTGCAAGCCTTAATTCATTGTCAGCTTTAGCTAACCTGATACGTGCCCTGCAGGATCTGCAGACTGCATTATAATCTTCTTTAGATATGCCTCCCTCTTTCCATTTAATAAACATTTCTTTCTTTCTTTTTAGCATGTGTTTAAGTTCTGTGTTCATCCATCCTGGTTTCCTTAAATGCTTCCCATTCTTCCTACTTTTCGGGATTGTTAACGATTGTGCTTTGAGAATCTCATTTTTAAAAATTTCCCATCCTTCCTGGACATTTTTGTCCTTAAGGACATCCAGCCATTGGATCCCTCCTATTCTCTTTCTGAGTCTCTTAAAATCTGCCTTTCTAAAATCTAACCTTGAAGTTTGAGTCTTCACATGTCTTCCTCCTCTAGTTATCCAAAATTCTATAATAGCATGATCGCTGCCTCCTAGGGTCCCAGCCACCTTTACCTCCTCAACCATTTCCTCCCTGTTTATAAGGATTAAATCCAAAGTAGCAGATCCCCTTGTTTTCTCCCCTACCTTTTGGAAGATAAAGTTGTCAGCAAGAGAGGATAAGAATTTGCTTGACCTGTTAGTTTTACTTGAGAGAGATTCCCAACAAATGTCTGGATAGTTGAAATCTCCCATGACCACTACGTCATATTTTTTGGAGAACTTGGTCATTTGATACATAAAGAGTTCATCCATATCTTCAGCTTGCCCAGGTGGCCTGTAGTAAATGCCTACAATGGTGTCCTTTCCGTTGTTCTCTCCTTGTATTCTTACCCAAACAGTTTCCACAGAACTCCCAGTCTCTGAAGCTTCAATCTCTGTGCAGATATACGCTTTTCTAACATACAATGCGACACCTCCTCCTCGTTTATCAAGTCTGTTTCTTGCAAATAAGTTGTATCCTTTTTGCCTTGTATTCCAATCATGTGTATCGTCCCACCAAGTTTCAGTGATTCCAATGACATCATATTCCTTTTCCTGCATTAGTAGTTCTAATTCTCCTTGTTTGTTGCCCATGCTTTGTGCATTTGTATAAAAACATTTTAGTTTGTGATTGGTTTCTCTTCCTCCCATATTTTTATTATTTAAATTGTTTTGTCTTTGTTCTTCCTTTCCACTTCCAGTAGCAGAGATCTCAATAGTATTTGTCAGCTGTATGGCTTTTTCTGGCCTTTTGCTTCCCTTCCCACATTGTTCTAGTTTAAAGCTCTCCTGATGAGTGTAGCAAGGCGACTTCCAAATACACGTTTTCCAGTCTTCGTAAGGTGCACCCCATCTCTAGCAAGTAGTCCATCGTATAGGTAATTCATTCCGTGATCCAGAAATCCAAATCCTTGTTGACGGCACCATCGACGTAGCCAGTTGTTCACCTGTAGAATCTTATTCCACCTCATTGTTCCATGGCCATCCACTGGAAGGATGGATGACAAGACCACCTGCGCTCCCAATTCTTTCACTTTCTTGCCTAAGTCTTCAAAGTCACTGCAGATGGTTTCCAGGTCCTTTCTTGCGGTGTCATTTGTCCCCACATGTATTAGCAGGAATGGGTAGTGATCTGTAGGTCTGAAGAGTCTTGATATCCTGTCAGACACATCTTTAATTTTTGCTCCTGGAAGACCGCACATTTCTCTTGAGGTTATGTCTGGTCTGCAGATAGCGGCCTCTGTTCCTCTTAGCAGGGAATCCCCCATGACCACCACTCTCTGTTTTTTCTTCACAACATTCTTCTTTCTCCATCCAGGAGGATTCTGAGGGCTTACAAGGTTATTCATTGCTGGCAAAGTCTTATTTTGCGGTATTTCTTCATGGTTCTCCTGCGTGAGAGCCTGGTACTGGTTCCTGAGCAGTATGGGTGCTGACTGCCTCTCGATCCTCCTGCTTCTGTGGGTCACATGCTTCCATTCCTCTGTTTCATCAGGTGCAGTTCGAATTTCTTCTCTTTCTGAATCATGAAGAGATAATTCTGCTCTGTCTAAGAACTCTTCACCTTCCTTAATGATTTTCAAGGTAGTTAACCTCTCTTCTAGATTTCGCAACTTTTCCTCCAACAGGGACACAAGCTTGCATTTCTGGCATGTGAAGTTTGGCTTTTCCACTGGCAAGTCTGTGAACATGTAGCAGGATATGCAGCTCACCAAATGGCTCCTGGACTCTTCCATGTTCTTACTGTTAATGTTCTGAAAACAGTGAAAAAAGCTTTACCGATGTCCTCTTTTCAGCTCCAACAGCCAAAATCCAGTGTTCTTTGAGCTCGCGGAGACTCTTCACTTACCCCAAAGAGTCTCGCGGAGACTCTTCACTTACTTCACACATGTTGTGCTTTGCTGCATATTTTGCAGCAGATTTTTATGCAGATTTTCAGCTGCATCTAGCAGTACTAGCAAAGTCTATGAGAAACCAGAATTCTCTGTTCACACATGTTGCTTTTTGTTTGCTGCATATTTTCTGCCTTGCTTGCGTATTTGGAAAATAGAACGTGTCACTTCTTTAAGCGTTTCTGCAGCAGAAAACGCACCTGCGTTTTTGCTGCGTATTTTCACCAATAGGAAGTAATGGGTGGACAAAAATACGCAGCCAAAAAACTCAACCAATACGTGCGTTTTTTACTCAGCTGTTTTCCTGCCAGAGAAAAGTTAGCAGATTTGCAGCAGAAAAAAAGACGTGTGTGAACATAGCCTTAGAGTAATCTGTATAAGGGCTCATTCAGACGTCCATGCACCTCAGTCTGATCTCAGAATGCAATGCATGGACTTGCCGAGGCTCTGCCAACCAGAGCATGACAGCCTCATAGAAATATATGAAGGCTCATGCTTGAGTCGGGAGACCCGCGGCCAGTACGTGCATTGCATTCCGAGATGTGTATGGATATCTGAATGAGCCATGATAAACAGTACTGGCGGTGCAGAAATCATGAACCTCCGTGCAGTAACTCCGATCTAGTCATCTCTGTAGTGAGATAACTAGAATGGAGTTGCTGTATGGAGGACGTCCTTATTCTGTGTGCCCTGAAATCTTGAACCTCAATGCAGTAACTCCATTCTAGTCATCTCTGTAGTGAGACAAACCTTAAGAAAAGAAACAAGTTGAGCCTATACCAGGTCCACACTGATAATCTGCCTTATCTGGCAGATACCCGGTGGGCTTCTCTGGTAGGTCATAAAATGGGTCCCCTGGCTGCTGTTGTCAGTGTACCATTGTGTAGCAGTGAGTCCTGCATTCTGTGCAGTCTGAGGTCATCTGTTCATCTACTTATTTTTATGGTAGATAAATAAACAAAAATGACTGGACAACTCAGTGTTCTAAGAGTTTAGGAAGGTCACTCCACAAAGCATCTGGACACAGATTTGACAAGCAGGTCTCCTATATTGTGCACTAATTAGTAGCTTCTAAATCTTCCTGGTTGCAGAGTTTGCCCTGAAGTTCATCATTGTCAGAACAGATATTCACACAGGTATATAAGTGCCAACTTCCTACAGTATTTACTGGAAAAATATTAATGTGGTCACAAAATGACAAGTGTCCATGAAGCAGAGCTGAACTATGTTCAGCTGGCAGGGGTACCAGAAGTGACACGGTGACGGGATGAGACGCTCCTATTGATTATTGCTCATGGCAGCTGCAATTTGAGATGGCCTCTTAATTTTGTGGATGATGGGCTCAGAAATTAGGTGATGTTCACATCAAGCTAGTTGTCTTCACTTAGGAGTTTTTTTTTTTACATACAAGCTATCAACCACACTAAATATATCCATAGGGCCAGTGATATAAATTGAAGTTCAGGGGTCCCAATGCAAAATCTCCAATAGGGCCCCTAGCAATCATGGGCCTGTAATAGTATTGGTCTTCTCATATGGGCGTAAAGGAGGTTTGAGCCCCTTAGACTCCATGGCCTGCGTGAGACTGCAACCCCTGAACCAATTGGAGTTACTTCCCTGCCTAGGGCTCCACTCAATAAGCAGAGCCAAAAAGAATGTACTTTTGTCCTGATTTTTCTGGTTTACAGTATTTAAATTTTTTTGTGTTTTGTAATAGCTTAGTATAGTACTCTATTTCATATAAAGGCCCCAATTCATTAAGACTGGTGTTTTGTATGCCAGCCTTAATGAGGGGAGTGAAGGAATAAGATGTGCCAAATTCCTTAAGAGGCACAAACCACTTATTGAATTTACTGAGGCACCTCTGTTCACCGTGCCATAAATTTTACTCCAGTCATAGACTGGAGTAATATTTTTGGTGTAAGAAACGCCAGTTTATATGAATTTTTTAATGTGTTTTCTACCACATCTTTAAAAAACAAACATACCTGGTTTCACAGGTTTACCGCGACAGAGAGGAGCCGGAAGACCGCAGCATCTGAGTTCACGCACTCCTGGATTTAATAGAAGCACGTCTCTGTTTTATTAAATGGTGCTGGATTCTTTCAGCAGTGCAGAAGTTAAACTGCTCAACCTTGAGTCTCTGTAGCTTCCTTCTTGAAAGTTCTCAGCTGTGCAGTATCAGCCACTTCCCTCTCCTATATAGTCTCTGCTCTGGCAATCTGGATTGCCAGGGTTAAGTCTTGTACTGCCTGGTGAGGAGTGGAGGATTCGTTGTTCGGTAGAGACGTATAAGTAGAGTTGTACTGTGACTGTTTCTTGGTATTTTGGCTGTGTGCATAGTCCTGTTGTCTTCTATTTTTGTTTTCCCTTTTAATCCCTTCAGTGTTTCCCTCTGTTGTCTGTGAGTGCATATTTTGTATGTTTGGTATTTTCCTTGTTTATCTGGTTTGTGTATTTTCATACACTATTCCTCCCCACTTCCCTGGGTGGGGAGGGGACAGATAAGGGTTGATTCAGGGGGTAAAGAAAGGTACGTGGCCCTGGCCTCTTCACCGTCAGAAGTAACCTGGGGAGCAGAGATAGCTAGGGCGCCCCTAACGTTAGGGACAGGGTAGAAGCCCCTAGTCCTGGGTTATCAGACAACAGGATTGTGACACCTGGAATCCTAATGAGAGATTGTTCACACAGCATTTTTGCTGCTTTTTCCATGCTTTTTTTGTGTTTGAAAAAATTGAAAAAATGCAGCATTTTACAATAGTTGCAAAATAAATGTGATTTCTAAAATTTCATTTGCAGTTTTTTCTTCTTTGCGTTTTTGAGCTACTATGCGTTCATCTTACAGCCACAGTGTTTAAATTCTTTCAGCGTTTTTGCTGGATTTTTTATCTATTCAAATGAATGTATCAAAAAAAGCACATAATGTATGCTGCGTTTTTCCTGCCAACATTGTTTTTTGTGCAGGAAACAATGCTGCAAAAAAGCAATGTGTAAACATTGCCTAAAGGCACATACATGATTCAATAGCTCTGCATTCACATATTTATTTTTAGACCACGTTAGTATTAAGTCAGTATATGACATCAGTATTTCTAAGCCAAAATCTGGTTTTGGTTTACAAATACTGATGTAAAATACTGACCAAACACTGATCGAGTAAACGTAGCCGGATGGTCATTCTAGCGATTGACCTAATAGTCCATGCAGTCGTGACCGCTTTCACAATATAAAGGTTCAGTGATGAGTCTGGGTTTAGGGTCCTTGCTGATTGAGTCATGTAAGTTCTATGTGGGCGGCTGATGTCTCCTTTTTATTTTAGTAGACTATTAGAAGTATAACATATAGGTCGATATCATGGTGTTTTTTTCTGTTGATAATGATATTTATTGCTAACAAGTATTTCTTCTTTGATTGTCTTTCATGCATATCATGTACAGAATTATGACGTTCTGAAACTTAATGTATAATGCCTGTGGACTCAGTTTTGTGCAGTTCCTCTGTTGTTACTCCTGGACATGTGTGTGTATAGCACCTGGTGTAAGCAGAGTCCCAGCTACCTGATCTTACCTAATTGGCTTCAGCTGCTGTACAATCCATCTCCTAGAGTGCATGTAATTCTCAGAACTGCAGCTGTCAATTAGTAGCGTTGCAAAATTAGCATCTCAGGCCTTACTGCCAACTAAGGCTGCATGCCCACTATGCGTTTTTCAAGCGTTTTTGCCGCGGAATTTCCGCAGCGAAAACGCTTAAACGTTTGGTAATACGTGCCCCCTGGTCCCCAATGGTAATCCGCATGTGCTGTGCACATGCTGCGGAAATTTCCGCTTCGGATTATCATTGCGGAAAAATACGCAGCATATCCATTAATTTTGCGGACACGCAGCGTAATTGCCGCCATTGACTTGCATTGACTACACGTACACATGCGGATATTAAGCTTTTCGATGTGCGGATGGTACCCGAGTCTGGAGAAGAGGAGACTCTTCCAGACCCGGGTACCATAGTACCTGTAAAAAAAAGAATTTAAAATAAAAAATAAAGATTATACTTACCTTCCGATGTCCCCCGGCCTCCTCAGCGATGCGTCCGGTCTCTTGTACGGCTTGCGGTGGTGTGAGGACCTGCCATGACGTAATTTAGTCATGTGATGGGTCACGCTACCGCTGAAGTCGATACAACACACCGGACGCATCGCTATAGAGACCATCGGAGGGGCCATCGGAAGGTATTTCTTTTTTACCATTCTTATTCTTTTTTAACTATTACTTGGTTACACTATATAAATCCATGCCGGTTGCATGGATTTATATAGTGTGACAAAGTTGTCAAGCACTTTTCCAAGCGCTTGACAACCCCGCATACAGTAATGCATGCAAAAACACTTGACAAACTCTTCTACCTGGTGGGAAAAACGCATTTAAAATCCGCATGCATTTTTCCTGCCAGGGAGAAGCGTAAAAAATATGCAGCATTTCTGCATCGTGGGCAAATAGCCTAAGGGTTACCATTTTCCTTCTCACCTACAGTCTGGTACTACCGGCAATGATAAGGCAAGGTTAGACTGGGTAGGGACAAATGAATGGTAGCAGCTATTTGTCAGTTTATTCATATATTTCCAGGAGGAATAACAGAGGAATGCCACAATGCAAGAAAAAAGTAACGTTCCATAAGTATTCACTAACAAAGACAAGTGAGGAAGCCACCAAAGGGCCCCAATCATTCCATTCAGCAGTGGGACCTGCATTTATCAGACATATGCTACAGTGCCTACAAGTAGTATTCAACCCCCTGCAGATTTAGCTGGTTGACATATGCGGAATTAACTTGGCATTGTGACATTTGTACTGTAGATCAGCCTGGAAGTGGGAAATGCACTGCAGCAAATTTTGTTTTTGTTTTTTGTTTTTTTTAAAAACGTTAAAAGTTAATTCAGAGTGTCATTTATTATTCAACCCCTCAAACCACAAGAATTCTGTTTGGTCCCCCAAAAGTATTAAGAAGTAGTTCAGGCACCAAGAATAATGAGCTTCACATGTGTGGATTAAAGATCTCTTTTGCCAGCCTTTTCTGACTATTTAAGACCCTCCCCAAACTTGTGAACAGCACTCAGACATGGTCAACATGGGAAAGACAAAGGAGCATTCCAAGGCCATCAGAGACAAGATCGTGGAGGGTCACAAGGCTGGCAAGGGGTACAAAACCCTTTCCAAGCAGTTGGGCCTACCTGTCTCCACTGTTGGGAGCATCATCCGTAAGTGGAAGGCTTATGGAACTACTGTTAGCCTTCCACGGCCAGGACAGCCTTTGAAAGTGTCCTCCCGTGCCGAGGCCAGGCTTGTCCGAAGAGTCAAGGCTAACCCAAGGACAACAAGGAAGGAGCTCCGGGAAGATCTCATGGCAGTGGGGACATTGGTTTCAGTCAATACCATAAGTAACGTACTCCACCGCAATGGTCTCCGTTCCAGACGAGCCCGAAAGGTACCTTTACTTTCAAAGCGTCATGTCAAGGCTCGTCTACAGTTTGCTCATGATCACTTGGAGGACTCTGAGACAGACTGGTTCAAGGTTCTATGGTCTGATGAGACCAAGATCGAGATCTTTGGTGCCAACCACACACGTGACGTTTGGAGACTGGATGGCACTGCATACGACCCCAAGAATACCATCCCTACAGTCAAGCATGGTGGTGGCAGCATCATGCTGTGGGGCTGTTTCTCTGCCAAGGGGCCTGGCCATCTGGTCCGCATCCATGGGAAGATGGATAGCACGGCCTACCTGGAGATTTTGGCCAAGAACCTCCGCTCCTCCATCAAGGATCTTAAGATGGGTCGTAATTTCATCTTCCAACAAGACAACGACCCAAAGTACACAGCCAAAAAAACCAAGGCCTGGTTCAAGAGGGAAAAAGTCAAGGTGTTGGAGTGGCCTAGTCAGTCTCCTGACCTTAACCCAATTGAAAACTTGTGGAAGGAGCTCAAGAATAAAGTCCACATGAGACACCCAAAGAACCTAGATAACTTGGAGAAGATCTGCATGGAGGAGTGGGCCAAGATAACTCCACAGACCTGTGCCGGCCTGATCAGGTCTTATAAAAGACGATTATTAGCTGTAATTGCAAACAAGGGTTATTCCACAAAATATTAAACATAGGGGTTGTATAATAATTGACCCACACTTTTATGTTTAAAATTTAATAAAATTCAACTGAGCAACATAACTTTTTGGTTTGTAAGATTTATGCTTCTGTTCATAAAACCTACTCTCGTTTGCAGTTTGAAGGCTCTAACTTATTTGCATCTTATCAAACCAGCTAAATCTGCAGGGGGTTGAATACTACTTGTAGGCACTGTATATGGCATATCCTTTCAATTTGCCATAAATGCCCCAAATGGGACAAACTGTGTACCCCACATGTACTGTTCTACTTGTGGGGATGGTGGGGTTTACATATTTAAAGGGAGGTGATCATCCCCAAATTGCATATTACACTAGTTATACAGGGGACTGATCCCCCTTTAAAAAAAAATCATACTAGCACAATTGTGGTACAGCTAATGAGAAACTAACTTACTTCAAATGCAAATGAGGGGATTTTGATGCCCCCTTGGTGTCGCTAAGTGCTCAGTGCACATTACTCCAACACCAGAGAGGAGGAGAGGGCAGAGAAGAAATTTTACATATGCGGCTCCAGACTTCATTTGATCACTCTCTCTTTTGAAAGGCGGGAGGAGAGAGGCCAGCGGGCTCGTGTGACATAATGTCATATGAACCCTGGGAGAGTGAGTGCCAACATCGCTGGAATGGCGCCGGACGTGAGTATAAAGGTTCATACTCATATGCGAGAAAAACGGACAAGTGCAATCCGATAAAAAATCTGATTGCACTCTGACCAATGTTATTCTATGAAGCACTTCTCATCTGCAATTTTTTTTATTTTTTTCTCAGCTGAAATCGGACTGAGAAAATCGCAGCATGCTGCGTCTTGCCGCGTATCTTAGACGAGACTCGCCAATGCAAGTCAATGGGTGCGAGAAAAAAAAGCTGACGGCATACGGACCATCCGCATGTCATCCGATTTTTATGGATAAATTACCATTCTGAAGCATAGAACATTGTAAATGGTCCTGTAAATGATTGCAGAATAATAGTTGCAGAGAAAAAAAACGCATTGCATACGGATGACATATGGATGTTAGGTGTGAAAAATCGCATTGTCTTCTCATGAAAATCGCATGACACTTGTCCGATTTTTCCATCCAGATATCGGAATGTTTTTTTTTCACACATATGGGTATGAGCCCTAAGTGTTGTTATTTTAACAGGGGAAAACGTACTGATTGAGAAAGGGTTGTCAAGAGTTGTGGACAACCCCTTTGAATGAAGTGGTGTTAACATTTTTTGTGATGTAGGAGTGGGGTGGGGGGGCGGGGCAATATTGTATGTGGGATCTGTGTGCCAGGGCTGATTTTTAGTCCCAGTCCGGCGCTGGCCTATACCCTATAGCAAGTAAATAAATAATTAGTAATAGCACACTATTTATTTATATAGTTACATAGGAAGAAAAAAGACCTAGGTCCATCAAGTCCAATCTTTCTCCACCAAATATACATTTTTGTCACAAAATGGGGTATATGCTCAATTTTTTTTCTTTTGTTCTCTCTCTGAAATAGCCATAGTGTGAACGTGTTCTTACACTTTCCACATATATCAAGTTTATGCTTCGGCTCATTTATGTTAAGTGCACACAGTTCATTTTTGGTGCATTTTTTGGACGTTTTTTCAGGGCGGAAAAGGGCCAAAAACGCATTGCATACCTTATTCCATGACTTCCTATGACATTTTGCAAGTTCTGTGCACATGATCTTGCACCGTTAAAAACGGTGGTGCTCCTGGCCAGCACTGGTTTACATTCGTCAAAAGTTGAATTTAGGACAAACTGAACAATCAGCACTGAGTGTAATTATTTGTATAATAAAATTGCTTGTTTTATTCATCACAAAAAAATAAATGTTGCTGATTTTTTTTGGCTGCATTGAAATATATAAAAGGGTATTAAATTAATGTACAACTTTGGATGTTTACTCACTTAAAGGGAAGCTCACCCCCTGGGACTTATCAGACATCTACACTGTGTTCCAAATTATTATGCAAATAATATTTTCTCTGATTTTCCCATATTACCTATATGAATTGCAGTCATTGTAATTTTCCAGTCAAATAACTATTAGAGTACAATTGAAAGGTTTTTGTACAAACTGCCTATGATAACAGTATATTTTAAAAAAATAAAAAACTCAAACTGCACTCAAAATGCATGTTCCAAATTATTATGCACAGCAGAGTTTTCAACCTTTTCATTTTAATAAAGAACAAAAAATGGTCATTTTTGAAATTATAAGCATTAGCAGGAAATTACAAACTGAAATCAAACAGTTTTCAACTCAAAACTTTATTCTAGGTGATGTTACATTTACACATAGGACCCCTTGTTCGAAAGGAGCTTCTGAACTCTCTCGTCCATTGAATTTGTCAGGTTTTGGATGGTTTCTGCTTTAATTGTTTTGCTTGAGGACAGAATACCCTCCCAGAGCTGTTGCTTAGATGTGAACTGCCTCCCGCCATCATAGACACTCCTTTTGATGATGCTCCAGAGGTTCTCAATGGGGTTGAGGTCAGGGGCGCATGGGTGCCACACCATAAGTTTGTCCCCTTTTATGCCCATAGCAGCCAGAGATGCAGATGTGTTATGTGCAGCATGAGACGGGGCATTATCATGCATGAAAATGATCTTGCTGCGGAATGCACGGTTCTTCTTCTTGAACCATGGAAGGAAGTGCTGTTTGAGAAACTCAACATACATTATGGAGTTCATCTTTACCCCTTCAGGGATCCTAAAAGGGCCGACAATCTCTCTCCCCATGATTCCAGCCCAAAACATTACTCCACCTCCTCCTTGTTAGCGCCGTAGCCGTGTTTGCATGGGGTGTCCATCAACCAGCCATCCTCCACTCCATCCATCTGGACCTTTGAGATCATTTCATGCATGATAATGCCCCGTCTCATGCTGCACATAACACATCTGCATCTCTGGCTGCTATGGGCATAAAAGGGGACAAACTTATGGTGTGGCACCCATGCTCCCCTGACCTCAACCCCATTGAGAACCTCTGGAGCATCATCAAAAGGAGTGTCTATGATGGCGGGAGGCAGTTCACATCTAAGCAACAGCTCTGGGAGGGTATTCTGTCCTTAAGCAAAACAATTAAAGCAGAAACCATCCAAAACCTGACAAATTCAATGGACGAGAGAGTTCAGAAGCCCCTTTCGAACAAGTGGTCCTATGTGCAAATGTAACATCACCAAAAATAAAGTTTTGAGTTGAAAACTGTTTGATTTCAGTTTGTAATAACCTGATAATGCTTATAATTTCAAAAATGACCATTTTTTTGTTCTTTATTAAAATGAAAAGGTTGAAAACTCTGCTGTGCATAATAATTTGGAACATGCATTTTGAGATTTTTATTTTTTAAAAAATATACTGTTATCATAGGCAGTTTGTACAAAAACCTTTCAATTGTACTCTAATAGTTATTTGACTGGAAAATTACAATGACTGCAATTCATATAGGTAATTTGGGAAAATCTGAGAAAATATTATTTGCATAATAATTTGGAACACAGTGTAATATGGGCATACATAACATGGGTGATAGAAATGTAAATCTATACATACCTGTATGGCCCGTATTAGAGGTCTGCTTGCTTTGAAATATCTTTTTATAAAATCTGTTTTCCTATGCCTATCTACCTACTTATCACAGGGCGCTGTGACGTGCAATCTAGGTCTGCACATCCCGCACATGCGCAATGCTCCTATAACGCAAGGCGCGTTCTTTTTTCTCCCTGCCCTATTTTACACTGCTGGGCTCTAGTGCGCAGGCGCCGGGGAGACACTGTGACTTCTGCTCCAGTGACCTCCTGGATGCGCAACAATAAGGTTTGGTCTCCACTTCCTCCCGGCATCCTGATTTTTTAAAAAAAAAAGCAAGCAGACCTCTAATATGGGCCATACAGGTAAGTATAGATTTACATTTCTATCACCTGTATGCCCATCTTAGTAGGTCAGATAAGTCCCAAGGGGTAACAGATTCCCCTTAATGACCAAGTCAAATTTTACAATTCTGACCAGGGTAAGTTTATAAGGTACTAACCCTGGAACGCTTCAACGGAGCTCACTGATTCTGAGACTGTTTTTTTCGTGACATATTGTACTTCATGGTAGTGGTAACATTTGTTCAATATGACTTGTGTTTATTTGTGAAAAAAACAGAAGTTTGGCGAAAATGTTGCAAATTTTCAAATTTGAATTCTTATGCCCTTAAATCAGAGAGTTATGTCACACAAAATAGTTATTCCCACATGTATACTTTACATCAGCACAATTTATGAAACAATTTTTTTTTTCTTGTTAGGAAGTTGTAATTGTTAAACGATGACCTGCGATTTCTCATTTTCCCAACAAAATTTACAAAACAATTTTTGTAGGGACCACATCACATTTGAAGTGATTTTCAAGGGTCTATACGACAAAAAAATACCCAAAAGTGACACCATTCTAAAACTGCACCCCTCAAGGTACAAAAAACCACATTAATATTATTATTATTATTATAGCTTATTATAGCGGCATTTATTCCATGGCGCTTTACATGTGAAAAAAGGGGTATACATACAAAAACAATTACAATGATCTTTAACAAAATGTGATGACGACTGGTACAGGAGGAGCGAGGACCCTGCCCGCGAGGGCTCACAGTCTACAAGGGATGGGTGAGGATACAGTAGTAGAGGGTAGAGCTGGTTGTGCAGCGGTATGGTGGAGCAATGGTTGCTGAAGGTTGTAGGCTTGTCGGAAGAGGTGAGTCTTCAGGTTCCTTTTGAAGGTTTCCATGGTGGGCAAGAGTCTGATATGTTGGGGTAGAGAGCTCCAGAGTAGGGGGACGCACGGGAGAAATCTTGTATGCGATTGTGGGAAGAAGAGATAACAGCAGGAGATCTTGTGAGGATCGGAGGTTGCGTGCAGGTATGTACCAAGAGACTAGGTCACAGATATATGGAGGAGATAGGTTGTCGATGGCTTTGTATGCTGTGGTTTGGGTTTTGAACTGGAGTCTCTGGGCAATGGGGAGCCAGTGAAGGGATTGACAGAGAGGAGAGGCCAGGGAATAGCGTGGGGACAGGTGGATTAGTCGGGCAGCAGAGTTTAGGATAGACTGGAGGGGTGCAAGAGTGTCAGAGGGGAGGCCACAGAGCAGGAGGTTGCAGTAGTTGAGGTGGGAGATGATGAGGGCATGCACTAGTGTTTTTGCAAATTCGTGGTTATGGAATGTGCGGATCCGAAGATATTTTTGAGTTGGAGTTGGCAGGAAGTGGAAAGGACTTGGATATGTGGTTTGAAGGAGAGATCAGAGTCCAGGGTTACCCCAAGGCAGCGAGCTTGCGGGACTGGGGAGAGTGAAGAGCCATTGACGTTGATAGATTGGTCAAATGGGGGGGGGGGTGAATGAGATGGTGGAAAGATGATGAATTCTGTTTTACCCTTGTTAAGTTTTAGAAATCTAGCAGAGAAGAAGGATGCGAAAGCGGACAGACATTGGTGGATTTTGGTTAGTAGGGAGGAGATATCGGGTCCATGGAGGTAGATCTGTGTGTCATCAGCATACATGACACACAGATCAAGAAGTTTATTAACCCTTCAGGTGCTTCACATGAACTAAAGCAATGTGACTTCCGCTCCAGTGACCTCCAGGGTGCGCAACAATAAGGTTTGGTCTCCACTTCCTCCCGGCATCCTGATTTTATAAAAAAAAAAAGCAAGCATACCTCTAATATGGGCCATACAGGTAAGTATAGATTTACATTTCTATCACCAGTATGCCCATAGTAGAGGTCTGATAACTCCCAGGGGGTGACAGATTCCCTTTAAAAAATCAATTTACTTCAAATAAAAACACCATGAAATCAACCACTGGGATTTAGCTTTCTTATATAAAGCAGACTAAATCCTAGAGGGAGGAAGGACCTGGTGCATTGGGCCTTTATAGTATTAACCCCTTCACACCATATATGATACAGTTACATCATATGTCATAAAAATATAAGAAATAAAAAACAAATATCCCTTTTGCTCCATTAAAAAAACAAGAAAAAATACACAAATTTGGAATTGAGGTGTTCAGGAAGGTCTGACCTATCAAAATATAAAATAAATTAATCGGATCGCTAAACGGCATAACGAGAAAAAAATTGAAATGCCAGAATTACGTTTTTTTGGCCGTCACAACATTGCAATAAGATGCAATAAGAGGCGATCAAAACACGGTAGCTACGCCAAAATGGTATCAATAAAAACGTCACACCCAAAAAAAAAAATGCTCTCAACGCCGATGTGGACAGAAAAAAAAAAAGTTATGAGGAGGAAAAAAATTAAAATGAAAAAAACGTAAAGTCACCCGAGGGTTAAAACACCCCTAGGTGCATGCATGGAAAAAATCTGTGGCCGTGTGATCCACAAAAATGATTACCAGTAAATGAAACGGGATGTGGGTGTGATCAGAGCAGGATATTGTACAGACTGAAATCAGGGGGAAAATTCCTACGTATAAACATCCCATAAAAATAAATATCTGTGATCAGACGTCCTATCTAGTCCGCGCCTCAACATTACTGCGAAAAATAACATTACAGGATTCATATCTAATATATAAAATCGTCTTATCCCGTCTGTCTGTCCAGGAAATCCCGCGTCGCTGATTGGTCCGGCCGCGGCCAATCAGCGACGCGGGATTTCAGAAAAAGATGGTGGCCGTTAGCGGCTCATCTGCCGGACGGAGGTCAGCGGCGATGCAGCCGGGAGATGAGCGATGCTAGCCGCTCATCTCCCGGCTGCTCGCAGCACAAGTACCCCGACGGGCAGCGCCGCTGACCTCCATGCGACTACCGTCGGGAGATCAGTGGCTTGGGCCGCTGATCTCCCGACGGCAAGTGTGAACGGAGGACCGGGGACCAGCTCCGCCGGTCGGGATACTTCGGCTGCGAGCAGCCTCCCATCTCCCAGCTGCTTGCAGCGGAAGTACCCGCACAGGCAGTGCCGCTGCCCAGTCCTCACTAATACGGTTCGCTGATTGGTCGCGGCCGGCGGCAGCGACCAATCAGTGATATTGGCGCCAAATTTAAACAACCCTCTCCGGTTCTCACTAACACGGTTCGCTGATTGGTCGCGGTCGCGACCAATCGCCGATATTGGCGCCAAATTTAAACACCGCTCTGCTGATTGGTCGCGGCCGGGGGCCACGACCAATCAGCGATTTTGGCGCCAAATGAAAACACCGCTCTGCTGATTGCGCCTGGTCGGCCGCATACATGTTCTAGAATACCCTGTAAAGGACATATTGATACTCATGCTAGAGAAACTCCATTTTGTCTGCTCGCTTTAAAATCATGTTATTATCACTCCTTGCATAACATACATTCTTTCTTTCTCTTCCCATAGAACTTATTTCACACTAACCTTTTCTCAAGAGAACATTTTGTCAGACACTCTTATCTAACTTGTTTAGGCCAGGTTTGACCTTGTAAAATTTCCATAGTGCTTCAAACTAACAATGATAATATGACCATATATGTGTTTCCGTAATAATTGTACTCACATCAGTTAGCCTATAGTATTGTAGTATGGCTGTAGAGTTGATTGGCTATTTGATATACTCAAAACAATATAAAATGCTAAGCAAAATAAACGGGATCAGAGATTCTTTGAATCCTCCCAATACAGAACATTGTTTCCGTTTTGATTTTCTGTGGATTGCAATCAACATAATAATTTGACACTCACTTGGTCAACCGTGAAGGGTTATTGCCCTCCCTTAACAACCCGATGCGTTAGAATCGGGCCACCATCTAGTATATCTATATCCAATAAGTGTCCTGAAGCCCAGTGGGATTCAGCATTGTTATATAGGGCAGGATAAATCCTAGTGGCCAGAAGGGCCTGGTTCCTCTGCCCAGTAGGAAATAGCCGGCTCTGTGTGAGAAAGCAAAATCCTAGTGGCCAGAAGGACCAGGCCCTTCACCGCACTGGGATATAGCCACAACCCTGATCCAGCACCCGGCTCCTCTGCGATCACGTGTCTCTGCGCACCCTGCAGTGACGGCAACGCGCTGCCCGACGTCCCCTGCGTGGCACCGGATTCCAACTGCCAGAAGTACCCTGCGTGCTGCAGAGGTGACGGATAACGGCTTCTGTACCGGGCGACGCTGACACCGCAGGGGGTACCGACGGCAGGGGGCGGGCATAGGGCGATGTTAGGGGCCGCCTGCCCCCCCCCCCGGCCGTCACAGTGCTGGAGCCGGGGGAAGGAGCTTGGCGGCCAGCGCTGGCCCGCGACAGTTGGTGATTTTGTTTACTCATGTTTTTAAGATGGCGCCATCTACCGCCAGGTAAATGTATTCATAGGACATGTAATGTGCGGCTTTATGCAGCTCGCTCCGGCGCTCCCTCTACTGGTGGCTGCAGGTAGTGGTCTTGTCACCATTTGTACCATTTGTACAAATTTGAAATGATCTCAATGGTCCAGATGGATGGAGTGGAGGATGGCTGGTTGATGGACACCCCATGCAAACACGGCTACGGCGCTAACAAGGAGGAGGTGGAGTAATGTTTTGGGCTGGAATCATGGGGAGAGAGATTGTCGGCCCTTTTAGGATCCCTGAAGCTGTAAAGATGAACTCCATAATGTATGTTGAGTTTCTCAAACAGCACTTCCTTCCATGGTTCAAGAAGAAGAAACGTGCATTCCGCAGCAAGGTCATTTTCATGCATGATAATGCCCCGTCTCATGCTGCACATAACACATCTGCATCTCTGGCTGCTATGGGCATAAAAGGGGACAAACTTATGGTGTGGCACCCATGCTCCCCTGACCTCAACCCCATTGAGAACCTCTGGAGCATCATCAAAAGGAGTGTCTATGATGGCGGGAGGCAGTTCACATCTAAGCAACAGCTCTGGGAGGGTATTCTGTCCTCATGCAAAACAATTAAAGCAGAAACCATCCAAAACCTGACAAATTCAATGGACGAGAGAGTTCAGAAGCTCCTTTCGAGCAAGAGGTCCTATGTGTAAATGTAACATCACCTAGAATAAAGTTTTGAGTTGAAAACTGTTTGATTTCAGTTTGTAATAACCTGCTAATGCTTATAATTTCAAAAATGACAATTTTTTTGTTCTTTATTAAAATGAAAAGGTTGAAAACTCTGCTGTGCATAATAATTTGGAACATGCATTTTGAGTGCAGTTTGAGTTTTTTATTTTTTTTAAAATATACTGTTATCATAGGCAGTTTGTACAAAAACCTTTCAATTGTACTCTAATAGTTATTTGACTGCAAAATTACAATGACTGCAATTCATATAGGTAATTTGGGAAAATCTGAGAAAATATTATTTGCATAATAATTTGGAACACAGTGTAGATGTGCTGTCTATTTACACACAGAATGTGAAGTGTATATGTGGCACCCCAGGGGTCTGGTTTCCACAGTAACAGCAATGTTATGTCTGAGAGCAGGTGGGAGGTCTCTTGGTCAGGAATCCTATGCATGCCACACCTCCTGCCCAGTCCTGGGAGGGGAAGAACTTCCCCTATATAAACCTAGGGCTGAGGCAGGGTTAGTGAGTAGAGAAGAAGTAGAGACAGAGAAGAGAAGCAGATATAGGAAAAGACCATCAGGAGCTCTGTGGGAGCAGTGCTATAAGGAGTCAGGGGCTGGCAGCTGCAGGGCTCGCCCTGACTGGGAAGCTATCACCGGACCCGGAGTCCGAGGCTGTGGGGACTAACTTCTACCCAGCAGCAGAAACCGACCGGCAGGGGATTTCAGGTCCTCCGGCCAAGAAACCCGAAGGCACGGTCACACTCGTGGGACCAGCACCGCCGTCGTGGAGCGGAAGCTACTATAAGGCCCCGAGTCACCGGCCATACGGGTGAGCACCACACGGTACGCTCAGGGACGTGGGCTACTTATACCCGCCTCTAGCAAGGTAGCCAGAAGAGTGCAGTCAGTTTGGGAGGCCTACAAGTCCGCCTGGCCAGGGGAGATCCCATCTGCTCAAGGACTGACCAGGTCCCGATCGCTAGCCAGTACTCCGGGAGGGTCTATCTTTATCACCAGTAAAGACCCTGAACTACACCGCATCGTCTCTGAGTGATTCCTGCTACCCCCATCATCCACGTCGGCTGCCCTGAGGCCATACCCCTCCCGTTGGGGGTGATACTATCACGCTGCACAATCCTACCACCGGCCTCAGCGGTCTGCCCTGCAGCGGCAGCTCCTTCGCTGCATTCAACGGGTGGCGTAGTCGTCCAACATCTACCGCTAATACAACGCCACTTAGTCTGACTCGCTGGGCACGGACCGGGTCACCGCCACGAGACTACAACCCTCAACAGATCCGGCTCCGGGTAAGCTCCTGCATGCGCAACGCTGTGCGACACAGGCCCAGGGGTGCGTCAACTTTTTGCTCTTCTGTGAGGGGATACACCTGGAAGAGGCTATCCAGCTTTTCTCTAAAGTCATGCAGGGTATGTGACTCCCCTGAGTACTGGGGTAGCCAGGCCGCTCCCGGGATATAGGGCATGGTGAAAGGCATGACTGCAGCAGCGGTGGCGCTGGCGGGGGTTGAGGCAGTGAAGCTCTCCTCCGTATCCGACATCTTCCTCCCCCCTAGCGGACCGTGGCCTACCTTGCGGCGGTCGCGTGACCTGTCACATGACTAAATGACGTCATGGCAGGTCCTTTCACACCACCACGAGCCGCCCAAGACACCGGACGCACCGGAGAAAAGACCGGGGGCCATCGGATGGTAAGTATAATCTTTATTTTTTATTTTTTACCATTCTTATTCTTTTTTTTAACTATTACTAGGTCACACTATATAAATCCATGCCGGTTGCATGGATTTATATAGTGTGACCAAGTTGTCAAGCACTTTTCCAAGTGATGCTAAAATCGCTTGGAAAAGTGCTTGATAACCCGCAGGCAGAAATGCATGCAAAAACGCTTCTACCTGGCAGGAAAAACGCATGTAAAATCCGCATGCGTTTTTCCTGCCAGGGAGAAGCGGAAAAAATATGCAGCATTTCTGCATCGTCGGCACTTAGCCTTAGTGTAGAACCTAGTCATGCCCCTCCAGGCTCTCCTTGGACTGCGGCACGGTGGTTCCACCACTCCCGTTACAGATACATTACAAAGTTGCTTATTTTCATGTGTACTATTAGGCTATGTGCCCACGATGCAGAAATGCTCAGGATTTTTTCCTGAGCGTTTCTGCATCTCTCTGGCAGAAAAAAAACGCATGCAGATTGTACATGCGTTTTCCTGCCAGGGACATGCGGATGTGAAGCGTTCTTCACTTGCATTTCCGCATGTGGGTTGACAAGCACTTTCCAAGCGATTTTAGCATCACTTGGAAAGTGCTTGTCAACTTGGTCACACTATATAAATCCATGCAAACGGCATGGATTTATATAATGTGACCGAAAGAATGGTAAAAAATAAAAAAATAAAAATATACTTACCCTCTGATGGCCCCCGGTGTCTTTCTTCCCTCCGTCCTGGCTGCCGGCAGTGGTACACTGAAGGACCTGCCGACGTCAGCATTGCGTGACCCGTCACATGACTATGACGTCAGCGCAGGTCCTTCAGTCCATCGCGAGCTGCCGGCAAACACAGACAAGGACACCGGGGGCGGCCAGAAGGTAAATATAATCTTTATTTTTTATTTTATTTTTTTTTTCACAGCTTCCATGGTACCTCCTCTCCTCTAGACCTGGGTACCATCCGCACATTGGAACGCATGTATTCCGCATGTCTTTATCTAGTGAAGCGGAATCCATGCGTTCTAATGCAAGTCAATGGCGGCGAAAACTCAGCAATTCCGCAAAATAATTGGTAGTACTGCGTTTTTTTCCGCAATGATAATACACAGTGGAAATTTCCGCAGCATGTGCACAGCACATGCGGATTATCATTGGAGAACATGGCAGGCCTTCTACCATGCGTTTTTTAAGCGTTTCTGCAGCGTTTTTGCAGCTGCGGAAACGCTTAAAAAACGCATCGTGGGCACACAGCCTTATTATTGATTTATGAAGTAAAAATTAAAAGCAATGGTTACTCTTTAATTCAATCTGACATGTAAAAAATAAAAAAGATCATGAACAGGAGTGCAGAAAAATGGCAACATGTGCTGTGGACTAATTATTCAAAATTTGAAATATTTGGCTATAATAGAAGGCAGTTTGTTTGCCTAATGGCTGGAAAGCGGTACAATAATGAGTGTCTGTAAGAAAAAGTAAAGCATGGTGGAGTGTACTTTCAAGTTTGGGGCTGCATACTGTAGTAGCAAATGGAGTTGTGGATTTGATTAGGCTTAATGGTGTCTCAATGCTGAGAAATACACGCAGATACTTATCCATCATGCAATACCATCAGGGAATTGTTTGACTGAGTCCAAATTTATTCTGCAACAGAACAACGACCCCAAGCATACAACCAATCTATTATGAGGCCACTGTTTGTAGCAGCCTGGCAGTTGTTAATAGGGCTTCCATGAACATGATCAGCGCAATACACTCTGTTTATCAGATCCCAAGGGTTGCCCCGGTCTTCACCCTTTAACTCCTGTACAGGGGTCAGGACATACACAGGGGCCCCTGGGTTGGTGTCACGGAGTCTGCTGCTGGTCGGTGGAGCAAGCTGTGGGCAAGAAGGGTCGTCATGCGAATTCAGTCACTGGTCAAAGCCAGAAGAATAATCTTTAGATTGGAGAATCATCAGAAAATGGGCCGAGGTCAGAACAAGCAGGGCCGGCGTCAGCACCCGGGCAAGTGCCGGGGCCCTGAGCAGGCAGGGGGGCCCACTGGCGGTCGCGCACCCCGCTGGGCTATGGGCGGAGGAGAACGGTGCCAGCGCCCGCCCTTCTCCCCCGCTTGCTCAGGGCCCCGGCAGCCGGATACTTACCTCTCCCCGTGACTCCCTGCTCTGCGCTCCCTGTGACGTCTCAGGTCAGAGGGTGCGGTGACATCTTTACACCGCGCCCTCCCCTGAGCCGTCACAGGGAGCGCAGAGCGGGACGACGCCAGCGACGATGGAGTCCAGACATGAGTAGTGGCAGCAGGTGAGGAGGAGTGAGGTGAGTATTTGATTTTTTTTTTTAATGTATGGAGGCATGGGGCATAATATGGGGGGGTGACATCCTGCATGGGGCATTATAAAGAGAGGGGGGGTGACATCCTGCATGGGGCATTATAAAGAGAGGGGGGGTGACATCCTGCATGGGGTATTATAAAGAGAGGGGGGGTGACATCCTGCATGGGGCATTATAAAGAGAGGGGGGGTGACATCCTGCATGGGGCACTATAAAGAGGGGGGGTGACATCCTGCATGGGGCATTATAAAGAGGGGGGGTACATCCTGCATGGGGCATTATAAAGAAAGGGGTGACATCCTGCATGGGGCATTATAAAGAGAGGGTGTGACATCCTGCATGGGGCATTATAAAGGGCAGGGGGTGACATCCTGCATGGGGCCTTATAAAGAGGGGGGGTACATACTGCATGGGGCATTATAAAGAGGAGGGGTGACAGCCTGCATGGGGCATTATAAGGGGGGGAACAGCCTGCATATTGCATTATGTGGGGGGAACAGCCTGCATGGAGCATTATAAGGGGGGGGGGACAGCCTGTATGGGGCATTATGTGGGGGGTAACAGCCTGCATGGAGCATTATAAGGGGGGAGACAGCCTGTATGGGGCATTATGTGGGGGGTAACAGCCTGCATGGAGCATTATATGGGGGCCAGTATCCTGTATGGAGCGTTATAAGGGGACGAGTATCTGTATGGAGCTTTATATGGGGGCCAGTATCCTGTATGGAGCTTTATAAGGGGACCAGTATCCCGTATGGAGCCTTATATGGGGGCCAGTATTCCGTATGGAGCCTTATATGGGGGCCAGTATTCCGTATGGAGCCTTATATGGAGGCCAGTATTCCGTATGGAGCCTTATATGGGGGCCAGTATTCCGTATGGAGCCTTATATGGGGGCCAATATTCCGTATGGAGCCTTATATGGGGGCCAGTATTCCGTATGGAGCCTTATATGGGGGCCAGTATTCCGTATGGGGCCTTATATGGGGGCCAGTATTCCGTATGGGGCCTTATATGGGGGCCAGTATTTCGTATGGGGCCTTATATGGGGGCCAGTATTCTGTATGGGGCCTTATATGGGGGCCAGATTTCCGTATGGGGCCTTATATGGGGGCCAGTATTCCGTATGGGGTGTTATATGGGGGCCAGTATTCTGTGTGGAACGATTCGCCGGTTTCTGAGCTATGTAATGTAAGAAGTGAAATCTTTGCATTGTACTATATATATATATATTTCTCTGCGGTATCTGTGCATCATGAATCGTGGTATGTATTAAAGGGGCCCATTGAGACTCTTTCGCCCGGGGCCCAGAAAAACCTGGAGCCGGCCCTGTAGAGCAAGGTAAATATAGCAAAATAGCAGAAAACAGATTGCTGATAACCAGAGTTTTATTCAGTACAACTGGCACTGGAAACTCTTTCTCAGAAATTTAAATAGAGAGCAGCCCCGCCCAGAGCTCATAACAGGGAGAAACCCTAAAGAGTCCGGAATCAAGCCCCAAGCTTCCAGGCTGAGTGGAACCCCAAGTCACAGGAGTAAATCAGGACTACCATATTGTCGATCGCAAATTGAAGCAGACACAGAGAGGATAGACACCAGCACAGATGTCCCACAATGTCATTAAGAACTATCTTTGTGTAAAAAAGAACAAGGAGTCCTGGAAGTGATGATATGGTCCCCATAGAGCTCTGGGAACCATATCAACATCATCAACTCTGTCTAAGATTACTTGAAGAGACTTGCTTGAGTCTACATCCACAAAAGAAAGATCTTTAGTCAGTTCTTCAAGAAGCTTGGCCAAGTTCCTTCAAAAACTGAGTGCAAGTGTACAAAGAACAATTGATGCTGTTTTGAAGACAATGGGTGGTTACACCAAATCTTGATATGATTTAGGTTTCACTTTTGTCCATTCACTTTGCATTTTGTAAATTCATAAAAATAAACTAACACATCTATTTTTTCTACACCCCTGCCTAAAATTTTTGCACAGTACTATATGCTACGATCCTTCGGACCAATTGCATTGAGAAGTGCCGATGCCTAAGATTATACTGCATTATATATGCTTTTTCTATGGCAATCTATGGCAGATACATGCAGTTGCATGCATCATATGCTATAAGTCACAAAGGACAGTTTTATATCGTCTCACAAAATGTAAACATCAAACACTGTGGGGCCGATTCATCAAAGTGCTTACCCCACCATGCCCCTTCATTTAGATTGACGTGTACAACGGCATTCTTAATGTAACGGCCCCTGTGTATTATAGCCCTAGGGTCCATTTACAATGCAAGATTATTATGAATGAGCATTCCTAGGGACACTCGTTTCATTATAACCGTGCTGTGTAAGCAGGCTGTCGACAGGAAGAATTAGCAAAGTGATCTTTTGGTTTGCACAAAAAATCATCGTTCATCGACCTGTGTAAACGGGATCAGCACTTGTGAGAGCAATGGCAGCCTATGCGTCCTGAGCGATCTATTAGAGATCATGTGCATGTGAAGAAGTCTGTGTACACAGGCTATTAAATGACTGCAAACATGTCAGTCAATTACCTTGTACATCATGTATTGTGAATGAACCCTTACTTATCTAACTATAATAGATGTATATGTATATATTTATAGTATTTATTGGGTAAGGCTAGAAATCAGTATATATCCAATTATATTGAGGAGCGTCACAGCTTCTCACCAAACATTTCATTTCATGCACTGGCAAATCCACATCAAAATCCTCATGTACATCATTGATATGCTCAGTTAACAACACATTTTTCCCTTCGTCAGTGAGAAAATTAAGTCCAATACAGACTATTACAGATATCTGGTGTAATGCAGGGCACACGTCATAAGTGGCGTAAGATTTCTTTAATCAGTTTATACAAACAAAGTCCTGTTGTCCCACTTCTTAGAGCTGGGAGTTTTAGGATCGCTGTTGAAGACGTACCACATGTAATTTGCTGACAGAGGTACGTTTTATATATGCAGACAACCACAGGACCATGAACCAAATATATTCCCTCATACAGGTTTCTTACCAGAGTATGAAACTAAGAAAATAACAAATCTATCTATCTTTGTATCTATCTGTCTAGTAAAATAAAAATCATAGCAGCACCTTTCCATACAAAAATGTGTGCAAAGGCCCCAAGATTATCACCAAAAACCTCTTACAAATAAAAACCCCCCCTCCAAACTAGGGCAGCACTCTAAAGTCAGATGATGAAAAAACAAATTTTAAGTAGCCCAGATGACATTCAGCTCACAATGGCTATCTACGTATCTATCTATCTACGTATCTATCTATCTACGTATCTATCTATCTATCTATCTATCTATCTATCTATCTATCTATCTATCATAAATGTAAATAAAACCAAACGGGGACAGCACTCCAAAGTCAGCGGGTGAGATTAGAAAGGCTTTGTATTTTCAGCTGAAACATAGTTGTTTGAGTTGTTTTCTCACCATTTGACTTTCTAAAAGTAATTTTGATGATACAGTGGCATGTAAATGTCTAGGCACCCCTGGAGAAAATTACTGTTATTGTGAACAGTTAAACAAGTTGAAGATAGTAATAGTAATAGTTAGTAAAGCCGAATAAAGACTTGCGTCCATCAAGTTCGACCTGTTAGTTCTGTAATTGCTAAAGTTGATCCAGAGGAGGGCAAAAACCCCAAATGATTTAGCCAATCTTCACCTGAGGAAAAATTCCCTCCCGACTCTGAAACCAGCAGTCAGAATAAATCCCTGTATCAACCTACTATTTTATTTTATTTTTAAGTATATGCAGAAATCTGCCTGGTATCTAGAAATGTATCCAGTCCCCGCTTGAACTGGTTTAGTGAATCCGACATTACCGTCTCCTCACTCAGTGAATTCCATATTCTCACTGCTCTTACCGTAAAGAACCCCTTCCTATGCTGGTGATCTCTAAAAGGTCTAAAGTAAAAGGTGACACATTTACTTTGTATTTTAGGGAAAAAAAATATATTGTCATTTTTTACATTTTAAAAATTACAAGAAGGAAAATGAGCCGATGCAAAAGTTTGGGCACCCTTGGAGATTTGTGTCCTCAGATAACTTTGACCAAGGCTTCAGACCTTAATTAGCCTGTTAGGGTTATGGCTTGTTTACTATCATTGTTAGGAAAGGCCAGGTGATGCAAATTTCCCAGCATTAGAAAAACTCAGCCTCGTCTTGTGCAAAACAACAGCAGCCATGGATTCTTCTAAGCAGCTGCCTAGTATTCTGAAAATGAAAATGATGGAGGCCCACAAAGCAGGAGAAGGCTATAAGAAGATAGCAAAGTGTTTTCAAGTTGCCTTTTCCTCAGTTCGAAATGTAATTAAGAAATGGCAGTTAACAGTTACTGTGGAGGTCAAGATAAATTTGGCTTGGTTCTCCAGGCCTTAAGTGAGAGCTGCTTGTAGGATTGCTAGACTACGTAATGTTATGGGCTTTGTGTTACGCTCGCGCTCATACTGTTAAGTGTGAGTGTGGGTTGAGGTCTCACTGTGCCGTGGACAGAGGAGAGCCTGGAAGGGCGTGGCTAAGCGAACACCCAACTCTTCGCTAGAGCCCCTGATGGTGGGGTTAGACTTGGCTCCGGATGGATGCCAGGTTCTACTCCAGGGCAGACCTCGGCACACGGCAGCTGACCTTCCAGGAGGTATATAGACTGGCACAGCTGATTCACAGACATGCGGGTACAGACAGCCACGACTAGTATACAGACTGGTGCTGGCAAGCACAGCTGATATACAGGCAGGCGGGTATTGGCAGACAAGGCTGGCATATAGGTAGGCTGGTGCTGGCGGGCACGGCTGATGTACAGGCAGGGGTAGGACCCAGTTCAAACTGGACAGGCAGGAACAGCTTCAGGAAGAACTGGGTCTCTGACAGGGGAGGTACTGGACCGCAAGTGCGGACAGGCAGGGAGCCACAGATGCGGACAGGCAAGGAACCGCAAATACGGACAGGCATGGAACCGCAGATGCGGACAGGAAGAGAACCGCGATTACCAAAAGAGAGACTGGACTCTGTTCACATGAAATAGACAGGATCAGGTTAGCACAAGAGAATTACAAGGACAAGTACACACAGGACAGACAGGATCAAGTTCACACAAGACCAATACAGGGATAGGTACACACAGGACAGACAGAACCAAGTTCACACAGGGTACTTACAATGAAGTAGCAAGTGTACATGCTAATCACCAATGTTGCACAGCGATAAAAGATTAAAGATAGGCACTGATTCAGACACTGCAGGTTTAGAGACAGATACTGGTTCAAATACTGAAAGTTTTAGAGATAGGAACTGGTTCATAAACTACAGGTTTAGGGGAAAGATCCAGACTTAGGACCTATCCCTGAACCTGTTTGTATCTAATTCAGACAGGATCAGACAGCCTGGTCATGCATACCCAGGGACACAGGAACAAGCAAGATTAGATACAGGTACAGATTCAGGGTTCAGGCCTGGGCATACAGACCCAGGGTAACAGGTTCAGAGACAGAAACAGGACAGGACCTGGCAACTCGGTAGTTCCATAGACACACACTCTTAAAGAGAATGTTGCTCAGGCACCTCTCAACAGTACCAAATGCCTCCCAGCAATAGGCTGGGGACACAAAAGGAATGCAATCATTGTTTCTTTAAGAATCAGGAAGTGCACGCACGGACACCCTAAGCATGCAGCCAGGAAACATGCCAGCAAGCAGTGGAAAAGGAGCTCATTATCTATCTATCTATCTATCTATCTATCTATCTATCTATTTTACTCACTTATATAGCGCCATTAATTCCCCAGCGCTTTATCTATCTCATATCTAAACTCCTCAAGATTATTATCGAGTATGAGCGCCACATACACATACTTACATGCATTGGCATGTTAGCAATGAGATCATTAATAGCTGTCTGAGGAATGTTCTGCCACACTTAATGCACTTGGGCACAGAAAATCATCAAGATCCACTGCTGGCAGCTTCTTTTGCAATTGATGACCAATGACTTTCCAGATGTGTTCAATGGAAGACAAATCAGGAGACACTGCAAGCCATGGTTGCTTGTTTAAACCACGTAGGTTGCTCACAGTAGCACAAACAACATGCAGCCTGTTGTGTTGAAAAATGGCTCCTGGGACACTTTGGAGAAATGGCTGTATAACTAGTTCCAGAATCATGACAAAAGCAATGTTACGCTGAGCTGTTAGTGTACCTGGAATGAAGACAAGAGGAGTCTGGCCACATTACATTACATTTATAAATATACTTTCTTGCCAGTGCAACATTTCAGGTCTCAGACCCTTTGTCAAGCAAGAGTGAATGGTGGCATATATCAGAAGATGATGGTGAAATCAGTGAGCGCTGCAAATCACTTCTACTCTTTGACCAAACCTCCACATAGTTTGAGACTTAAAGTGACGGTACCCATGTCACCGACACTGCGGTTTTCTGATCTTGACTGACAAAGAATTTGTGACCTGAAACACTTGCACTTACAAGAAAGTATATTATTTATAAATGAAGTGTGACCTTTTGGGTCTGGATAAATAAAATAAAGATATTCTGAGAAAAACCTGCTAATAATGGAGTCTCTTAAGGTAAGGTAAGGTTCTGTCTCTTTCTAAAATCTATAAATGTTGTCAGCCTGCAGCTCTTTGAATACTGATGATCTGTGTGGCTGCTGTGGTTTTGTAATGTAGCATGGGGCGGTAGCCTTGGGCGAGGTACTGGTCTCTTCAGGGGCGGACACAGACTGTAGTGGGCCCCTGTGCAAGAAATTTTTGCCCCCCCCCCGCCCTTCATAGGGCAGCAAAGTTATGTAAACATAATCCCCCCATTTGCATCTCTCACCCACCCATGTGCAGCTCTCATCCCCCCCATGTGCAGCTCTCATTCCCCCCATGTGCAGTTCTCACCCCCCCATGTGCAGCTCTCATCCTCCCCTTGTGCAGCTCTCATCCCCCCCTTGTGCAGCTCTCATCCCCCCCATGTGCAGCTCTCATCCCCCCCGTGCATCTCATCCCCCCCGTGCATCTCTCATCCCCCCGTGCATCTCTGATTCCCCCCACTCCCAGTTAATTAATTGTATTTAAAAAAAATAAAACTTGTTATACTTACCCCCATGCGTTCCCTGCAGAATCCTGGCGCTCGTCCACGTCGCTGCCACCAGGTTCTCCTGACTTCCGGTCACATGACCGGAAATCAGGGGAATCATGAAGGCGCTGCCGCAGCAGCGCTGCACTGCTACACAGAGGAAAGCAGCGCTGAGATGTCCCGGCTCTTAGCACTCAGCATAGGGCCGGGGGCCCAGGGCCGGCTCCAGGTTTTTGCGGGCCCCGGGCGAAAGAGTCTCAGTGGGCCCCTTTAACACATACCACGATTCATGATGCACAGATACCGAAGAGAAATATATATATATAGTACAATGTGTTACGCTCGCGCCCGGACAGACTGGCGTGAGCGTGATTAGTGATCCCTCTGGACCATGAACCGAGGAGTGCCTAGAGGGGCGTAACTAAGTATCAACCCGGTCCGACCAAGGTTGCACAGCGGCTCAGTCGACTTCGTGAACCAGGGAGGAACCGAGCAGAGGGATCAGGTGATACTCCAGGTCAGACCCCGTCACAGCTGTTGACCCACACCGGGGAATGCAGGAACAGGCAGGTTAGACTGGCATGTAGACAGGCGGGCACTGGCAGGCACGGCTGGTATACAGACAGGTAGATATTGGCAGGCACAGCTGGTATGAAAACAGGTGGGCACTGGCAGGTACGGCTGGCATGCAGACAGTTGGGTACTGGCAGGTAGGAACGTAGGCAGGATAGAGACCAGTACAGACTGGGATACAGGATACAGGAGCAAAACCCGCAAGTGCGGTAGATAAGCAGAGCAAAGCAAAACCTGCAAGTGCGGTAGACAAGCGGAGCAGAGCAAAACCACAGGTGCGGTGAACAAGCAGAGCAAAGCAAAACCCGCGGATGCGGTGAACAAGCAGAGCAGGGCAAAACCGCAGATGCGGTGAACAAGCCAAGCAGAGCAAAACCCGCAGATGCGGTGAACAAGCAGAGCAAAGCAAAACCCGCAGATGCGGTGATCAAGCAGAGCAAAGCAAAACCGCAGGTGTGGTGAACAAGCAGAGAAGAGCAAAACCGCAGGTGTGGTGAACAAGCAGAGCGGAGAAAAACCACAGGTGCGGTGAACAAGCAGAGCGGAGCAAAACCGCAGGTGCGGTGAACAAGCAGAGCGGAGCAAAACCGCAGGTGCGGTAAACAAGCAGAGCGGAGCAAAACCACAGGTGCGGTAAACAAGCAGAGCGGAGCAAAACCGTAGGTGCGGCGAACAAGCAAAGGGGAGCAAAATCGCAAGTGCGGTGGACAAACAGAGCGGAGCAAAACAGCAGATGCGGTGGACAAGCAGAGCGGAGCAGAACCGCAGATGCGGTAAACAAGTAGAGCAGAGCGGAACCGCAGGTAGACAGGACAGGGCTCTGTTCACATGGAACAGACTGGAAAATACAGGAAGATAGTTAGAACGCAGGAGGTAGATACGGAGGCAGGGAAATGGGACAAGCAGAACCAGATACACACAAGGTACTTACAAAGAAGTAGCGAGTGGACACAAAACTCACAAACAGAAGTACAGAGACAATGAGTTGGAGCTAGGTGCTGGTTCAGACACTGCAGGAAAAGGGAAGGTTCAGACATACAGACAAACAAATAACGGGCTAGGACACAGTTCAGACAGGAACTGAACCAGGAACAAGATACAGGAACTAGCCTGGGAACTCAGCCCCCAGGGTGGCGGAAACAGACTAGGAGTCATAGGTACAGGTAACAGGCCTGGGTACTCAGCCCCCAGGGTGGCGGAACAGACTAGATACAGGACAGGACCTGGCAACTCAGTTGCAAGAAACAAACTGAGTGAAAGTGTTGCTCAGGCCCCTCCTACTGGGTGGAGGGGGTTTAAGTATCCAGTGACTCACAGCAATAGGCTGGGGACGCATTAGGACTGTGCACACAGTAGGTATAAGAAGCAAGCAGAAAGCCGCGCCGACGCCCTAAGCAATCAGACAAGAGATATGGACACAGCAGGTACAGGAGCAAAGAGTGCAGCATGGACTGACAGGTAAGATTGCGGTCTTGCATGGTGGGAGGTGGTGCACCATGCAAGCACGCCGCCAGGGATGTTACACAATGCAAAGATTTCACTTCTTACATTACATGAGTGATATCTATTGTAAATTCCACAATACCTCAGAAACCAGCGAATCGCTCCACACAGTATACTGGCCCCCATAAAATGCTCCATACAGGAGACTGGCCCCCATAAAATGCTCCATACAGAATACTGGCCCCCATAAAATGCTCCATACAGGATACTGATCCCCATATAACGCTCCACACAGGATACTGGCCCCCATATAACGCTCCATACAGGATACTGGCCCCCATATAACGCTCCATACAGAATACTGGCCCCCATATAACGCTCCATACAGAATACTGGCCCCCATATAATGCTCCATACAGGATACTGGCCCACATATAATGCTCCATACGGAATACTGGCCCCCATACAATGCTCCATACAGAATACTGGTCCCCATATAATGCTCCATACAGAATATTGGCCCCCATATAACGCTCCATACAGGATACTGGCCCCCATATAATGCTGCATACAGAATACTGGCCCCCATAAAATGCTCCATACAGAATACTGGCCCCCATAAAATGCTCCATACAGAATACTGGCCCCCATATAACGCTCCATACAGAATACTGGCCCCCATATAACGCTCCATTCAGGATACTGGCCCCCATATAACACTCCATACAGGATACCGGCCCCCATATAACGCTCCATACGGAATACTGGCCTCCATATAACGCTCCATACGGGATACTGGCCCCCATATAACGCTCCATACAGAATACTGGCCCCCATATAACGCTCCATGCAGGATACTGGCCCCCATATAATGCTCCATGCAGGATACTGGCCCCCATATAACGCTCCATACAGAATACTGGCCCCCATATAACGCTCCATGCAGGCTGTTCTCCCCACATAATGCCCCACGCAGGCTGTTCCCCCCACATAATGCCCCATGCAGGCTGTTCCCCCCCATATAGGATGTCACCCCCCTTATAATTCCCCATGCAGGATGACACACACCCCCCTTCCTTATAATGCCCCATGCAGGATGTCACACACACCCCCTCCCTTATAATGCCCCATGCAGGATGTCACACACACCCCCTCCCTTATAATGCCCCATGCAGGATGTCACACACACCCCCTCCCTTATAATGCCCCATGCAGGATGTCACCCCCCCTCCCTTACATTGCCCCATGAAGGATGTCACACACACCCCGCTCCCTTATAATGCCCCATGCAGGATGTCACACACACACCCTCCCTTATAATGCCCCATGCAGGATGTCACACACACCCCCTCCCTTATAATGCCCCATGCAGGATGTCACACACCTCCCCTCCCTTATAATGCCCCATGCAGGATGTCACACCCCCCTCCCTTATAATGCCCCATGCAGGATGTCACGCACACCCCCCTCCCTTATAGTGCCCCATGCAGGATGTCACACACCTCCCCTCCCTTATAATGCCCCATGCAGGATGTCACACCCCCCCTCCCTTATAATGCCCCATGCAGGATGTCACACACACCCCCCTCCCTTATAATGCCCCATGCAGGATGTCACACACACCCCCTCCCTTATAATGCCCCATGCAGGATGTCACACACACCCCCCTCCCTTATAATGCCCCATGCAGGATGTCACCCCCCTCCCTTATAATGCACCATGCAGGATGTCACACACACCCCCCTCCCTTATAATGCCCCATGCAGGATGTCACACACCCCCCTCCCTTATAATGTCCCATGCAGGATGTCACCCCCCCTCCCTTATAATGCCCCATGCAGGATGTCACCCCCCCTTATAATGCCCCATGCACGATGTCACACACCCCCCTCCCTTATAATGCCCCATGTAGGATGTCACACCCCCCTCCCTTATAATGCCCCATGCAGGATGTCACCCCCCCTCCCTTATAATGCCCCATGCAGGATGTCACCCCCCTCCCTTATAATGCCCCATGCAGGATGTCACACACACCCCCCTCCCTTATAATGCCCCATGCAGGATGTCACACACCCCCCTCCCTTATAATGTCCCATGCAGGATGTCACCCTCCCTCCCTTATAATGCCCCATGCAGGATGTCACCTCCCCTTATAATGCCCCATGCACGATGTCACACACCCCCCTCCCTTATAATGCCCCATGCAGGATGTCACACACACCCCCCTCCCTTATAATGCCCCATGCAGGATGTCACACACTCCCCCTCCCTTATAATGCCTCATGCAGGATGTCACACACACCCCTCCCTTATAATGCCCCATGCAGGATGTCACACACACCCCCCTCCCTTATAATGCCCCATGTAGGATGTCACACCCCCCTCCCTTATAATGCCCCATGCAGGATGTCACCCCCCCTCCCTTATAATGCCCCATGCAGGATGTCACACACACCCCCCTCCCTTATAATCTCTTATGCCCCAGCATGTTACTTAAAATTGTGTGTCCTGGCTCAGTGTGTGGACTTATGCTATGGGGGCACTACGCCCTTGCAGGCCACATGTTACCAATACATCTTTATGAACGTTTACTGCATAATACTGAGCATTTTTCACACACAGTTTCTATTCTTTCCTCTTTACTCGCTTGTTTCACTGTCTTCGTTGTTTCACTCTACTTCACCACAATCTGGCTCAGTACTAGAGTCCAGTTAGCAAGAGTCCTATTCATAACCCGCGGTTCCGCATCTTTTTTCCTTCCAGGGAACTATATTGCCAGTATGGCCGATACTTTACTTATCTGCTACTGAAGCTCTGGAACTCTGGCGCGGGGCACTCTCTTCGTCTCATGTACTTTGTCCCATCCTGGGACATTACCTCTCCGAGTTATAAACTCTGGGCTGTACTACTAGGTATCCTCTCCTTTTACCCGTCTCCAATCAATCACTCTTTCTTTTGGTCACTTCTGTGCTTCTTTCCACTAGGATCTTGCTATCCTCTGTCACGGTCTCCTCTCACATTAGGGACACCCATGAAGTGTGGCACTGCTCACTTACCAGACCTTAGGTCCGCTTTCTATGGACACTGGGCCCTATCTGACGTGCTGACAGGGAACTGCCTCTGTCCTTTCAGCTTATCCCATCTCACTCTGGGAGAATCCCAACTGTTAATCCTAAGCTCCCTACCATCGGGCTACATACAATATTAACACCATTAACGCATGTCACTGTTCACATTACAACATTACACTTGTTCTTCATGGGGGAATATGTTCATCTCCTTATAGTACCTCCATAAATCATCAGGCAGTCAGTTGTAGTTCTGTCCAAATCCTTGCTCCATCTCCTTACCATGGTTTGTCTATTCCTCCCTTGCATATGCCTACATCCAGCACAAAAGGTACCACAGTCTTCATAAGACTTCTGCAGCTTGCCAGATTACTGAATGTACATGTAGATGTTTTTTTTTGCTTGTTGTTTTGTTTTTTGTTTTTTAAAACAGCATCCACATGTAAGAGAAAATTGTGCTGATTGGGGACACGACACATCACCAATCACTGTAAACTGTTTGTTTTTTTGTATTGATTCTAAAAATGGTTCCATCTTGATAATATACTCGTCTATGCAAGGAATGGGCACTGGGACAACTCTGTTTCACGCTTAGCCCAAATGGAACAAAAGAAATCATTGCACCATTTGACTAATAGAGTCTAACAAAGAAAATAGCAAACTCATAGCTACGAGCCCACTACATCAATGAGGGAAATGCTTCCCCTGCCCACCTCACCAGTATCTGAAGATTGCCATGTATCTGAATATATACTTGGCAATCTATCAGTCACAGTTGTGAAGGGCATAGGCAGCGCCTCCCTCATGGGTACAGTGGGTTCAGCTGCTAGTAGCAAAGAGGATATAATAGTGAGGGATCCTCTTTGTTTTTAATGACATTCATTTTTTTTAACTCTGATCTGAACATGTGTGTAATATCCATATATGTATATGTGTCTGTGTTCTCTTTTTATAATATATACAGCACAATGCAAAAGTTTTAGGCTGGTGTAGAAAAAAATGCTGAAAAGCAACAATGCTTTAATGTTGTGCAGTGTTAATAAATTTTCTAGCAATTACAAAATGCGTAGAGATTAAAATGAACAGAGAAATCTAAATAAAATCAATATTTCATATGACCACCCCTTGGCATTGAAAACATCAAATCTTTCACACAGTTTTTGAAGAAACTCGGCAGGGAGGTTGTTCCAAACATCTTGTAGAACTAATCACAGAATTTCTGTCAATATAGGCTTGTGTCTTCTGTCTGTTGGCCATGACTCAAATCCATAGGGAACGGATGTGCAGTACCAGGCCACGGCCACTATATAGTTAGCAGAGCTGTGCTGACCGCAACTTAGCACATCTGGCTGCCACCAGGATTGGGGGTTGCTGATCGTCAGGAGTGCAGGGGGTTGTACCGCCACAGATCAGATAATGATGACCTATTCTAAAGATAGGCCAACAGTATAAAAGTAGCAGAAAGCACTTTAACCTTTGATCTTCAGCATATAAAAGAAAAAGGAGTCCTATGTTACGAGTCCGGATGGTGGAACCTCTGTGCTTCGGTGATGAGGGACCTGAGGGGCGTGACTAAGTGCCTACTCGGCCCGACCAAGGTCACACGGCGGCTTAGTCGACTCCATGAACCAGGGAGGGACCGGACAGGTGGACCAGGTGCCACTCTGGGACTGATCTTGTGTGAGAGCAGGTGACTCCCACGGGTCAGAGGGCAGAAATTGACCGGTACAGCGGATAAGCACGGCAGGAAGGCTGACGGGTGGTCCGGGTAGATAAGCAGGCTGGTTCGGCAGATAGCTAGATGGGTGCTCCGGGTAGGCAAGCAGGAGGGCACGGCCAGTAACTGGCAGGTGCTCAGGGTAGGCGGGCTGGCGGGCACGACAGGTAACAGGCAGGTGCTCCAGGTAGGCCAGCTGGCGGGCACAGCAGGTAACGGACAGGTGGTCCAGGCAAGCAGGCTGGCGGGCACAACTGCAGACAGACTGGATGACAGAACTGTTAGACAGGCTGGTGGGTTGGACTGACAGACAGGCTGACAGGCAGCGGGACCTGAGGGCTGGAGCTTGTGTTTAGCATACGAAACAACAACCTTGCACAGACACCTCCATTTTGGAGGAGGTGCCTAATATAGGGGAAGTCCTCCGGCCCTTGGCTGGGGACTCTATAGGATGGCGCTCGCGGCCCCTTTAAGAGGGAGGGAGCGCGCGCGCGCCCCAAGTACAGTGCGTGCCACAGCTCCAGGGGAGCGGGAAGACGCCGGACCTGGACCGCGGCGGTGAGGGGAACTTGTGTCTCTGCCCGGCAGGAGGCAGCGACGCCGATGCTACATCCTCTAAGTGATGATCAGAGCCCTGAGCTCAACATCACCGAGTCTGTCTGAATTACATCAAAAGACTGAAAGATTTGCACAAGCCTACATCCACTGAAGATCTGTGGTTAGTTCTCCAAGATGTTTGAAACAACCTCACTGCCAAATTCCTTTAAACGCTGTGAGCAAGTGTACCTAGAAGGACTGATACTTTGATGCTGTTTTGTACACAATGGGTGGTAACTAGTGGATGTTTGGGTCCGGCGGGTTTGGCTGAACATTTAAAAAAAGTTTTGTTCGGGTACCCGAACGGTACCCGAAATCAAACCCGTACCCGGATCCCATTCAAATTAATTGGGAACTCGAACATCAGGCGTTTCCCACACTGTCACGCAGTTGCTCTGATTGGCGGTAAGTTCATTATCGCCAGTCAGAGCGCTGCGGTTCTCATGCTGTCACACAGATGACAGCGTGTAATAACCAGAGCAGGTAAAGCTGACAGCTGCCGGCTGCAGGAAATACCCAATGTTCGGACTGCCAAACCCGAACAGTAACTCGGACTTCCTGGAGAAGCGTTCGGGGTCCGTGCACAGACACTAGGTGTTCGGTACGGACCCCGAACGTTACCGTCCGCCCATTCCAAGTGGTCACACCAAATATTGATTTGATTTAGATTTCTCTTTTGTTCATTCCCTTTCCACTTTAATTGATTATAAACAAACTATTAACACTTCTATTGAAAGCAGTCTTACTTCTTACAATTTTTTACACTCCTGCCTGCCTAAAACCTTTGCAAAGTATTGTACATGCAGCATTACCATCTTGTGTCCATAAATTGTGCTTAGCCCCTGGAAGTATACTAATCTATTACCACTCCCCTCGTTCTTGTCTTATGGAAAGTATTCAGACTTGGTGCTTAGCACAGCATCAGTTGTAAATACAGCCCTGAAGACACCACTTATGGCAGGTATTTGGACATTTCTGACACCTTAGCATAATTAAAATTGTCACAGAATGAAATATATGTTGCACATCAAGCAATATGTCTTCAAATTATTAACACAAATGTTAGAACAAAAAACAAACTTTTCAGTCTGTTATGTACAGTTGAAACCAGAAGTTTACATACACTATATAAAAAGACACATATGCATGTTTTTCTCAATATCTGACATGAAATCAGAATAAACCTTTCCCACTTTAGGTCAATTAGAATTACCATAATTTTTAATATTTGCCAAATGCCAGAATAATGAAAGAGAGAATGTTTTAAGGCATTTTTATTACTTACTGCAAAGTCAAAAGTTTACATACATTTCATTAGTATTTGGTACAATTGCCCTTAAACTGAATGACTTGAGTCAAACGTTTGAGATATCCTTCCACAAGCTTCTCACAATAGTTGGTCGGAATTTGGGCCCATTCCTCCTGACAAAACTGGTGTAACTGATCCAGGTTTGTAGGTCGCCTTTCTCGCACCTGCCTTTTCAGCTTTGGCCATAAATTTTCAATAGGATTGAGATCTGCGCTTTCTGATGGCCACTCCAAAACACTGACTTTGTTGTCCTTAAGCCACTTTGTTACCATTTTGGCAGTATGCTTCTGGTCATTGTCCATTTGGAAGACCCATTTCCACTCAAGCTTTAACTTCCTGGCTCATGTCTTGAAATGTTGCTTCAGTATTGCCACATAATCTTCTTTTCTCATGATGCCATCTATTTTGTAAAGTGCACCAGTCCCTCCTGCAGCAAAACATCCCCACAACATGATGATGCCACCCCCGTGTTTCACTGTTGGGATGGTGTTCTTAGGTTTCCAAGCTTCTCCCTTTTTCCTCCAAACACAACTATGGTTATTATGCCCAAAAAGTTCAATTTTAGTTTCATCAGACCACAGGACATGTTTCCAAAAATTAAGGTCTTTGTTCCTGTGTGCATTTTCAAAAATTAATCTGCCTTTTTTATGTTTCTTTTGGAGTAGTGGCTTCTTCCTGGCAGAGTGGCTTTTCAGCCCATGTTGATACAGTATTCATTTCACTGTGGATACTGACACAATCTTACCTGCTTCCGCTATCATCTTCACAAGGTCTTTTGCTTTTGTCCTTGGGTTGATATGCACATGTCGGACCAAAGCACGTTCATCTCTGGGATACAGAACCAGTCTCCTTCCTGAGCAGTATGATGGCTGAACATTCCCATCTTGTTTGTACTTGCATATAATTGCTTGTACAGATGAACGAGGCACCTTCAGGTATCTTAAAATTGTACCCAAGGATGGGCCAGACTTGGGAAAGTCTTCCTGATATCTTGGCTGATTTCTTTAGACTTCCTCATGATGCTACACAAAGAAGCAGTGTGTTTCAGGTGTGCATTAAAATACATCTACAGATGTGTCTCTAATTAACTCAGATGTTGCCAGAAGCTTCCAAACACATGACATCATATGGGCAGTCTAGAATTGTTTAAAGGCATAGTGATCTTAGTGTATGTAAACTTTTGACTTTGCAGTAAGTAAAAAATAATGCCTTAAAACATTCTGTCTCTCTCATTATTCTGGCATTTGGCAAATATTAAAAATTATGATAATCCTAATTGATCCACAATGGGAAAGGTTTATTCTGATTTCATGTCAGATATTGAGAAAAACATGCATATGTGTGTTTTTATATAGTGTATGTAAACTTCTGGTTTCAACTGCATATTGAGCAAGAATAAATTCTATTTTAAACACAATGTTCCTTTTCCAAATAACATGGCTAATCAGAAACACATATTTACATATTGGCCAGAAAAATATATCTTTGTACCCAGTTAGCCACAAAAAGTATATGAAAAATAGAGGATACCAGAATGTACCGCATCTTGATGGAATATGTGACACTTTTAAACTGAGAATAATTGTTTGGGTACCTCTGGTCAAAATTACTATTATTGTGAACAGTTAAGCAAGTTGAAGATGAAATGATCTCTAAAAGGCCTAAAATTAAAGATGACACGTTTCCTTTGTATGTTAGGAAAATATATATATATTTTCATCTTTTACATTTTCAAAATTTCAAAAAGGAAAACTGACCTATGCAAAAGTTTGGTCACCCTGCACGGTTAGTACATAGTAGCACCCCCTTTTGAAAGTATCACAGCTTGTAAACACTTTTTGTAGTAGCCAGACAAAAGTCTTTCAATTCTTGTTTGGGGGATTTTCATCCATTCTTCCTTTGAAAATTCTTCCAGTTCCGTGAGATTCCTCGGTCGTCTTACAGGAACTGCTATTTTGAGGTCTAGTCACAGATTTTCAGTGATGTTCAGATTAGGGGACTGTGAGGGCCATTGTAAAACCCTCAGCTTGCACTTTTTGAGGTAATCTATTGTGGATTTTGATGTGTGTTTAGGATCATTATCCATTTGTAGAAGCCATCCGCTTTTGAACTTCAGCTTTTTTACAGATGATGTTATGTTTGCAATAAGAATTTGTTGAAATTTCATTGAAACCATTCTTCCCTCTACCCATGAAATGTTCCCTGTGCCATTGGCTGCAACACAACCCCAAAGCATGATTGATCCACCCCAATGCTTAATGGTTGGTGAGATGTTCTTTTCCTGAAATTCTGTGTCCTTTTCTCTCCACACATACATTTGATCAATGTAGCTGACGCGCCCCTGGGCCTGTGTCGCGCTGCGTTGCGCACGCGGGAGCTTACCCGGAGCCGGATCTTTTGAGGGTTGTAGTCTCGTGGCGGTGATCCGGTCCGTGCCCAGGGAGTCAGACTAAGTGGCGCTGTATTAGCGGTAGATGTTGGACGACTACGCCACCCGTTGAGTACAGCTAAGGAGCTGCTGCTGCAGGGCAGACCGCTGAGGCCGGTGGTAGGATTGTGCAGCGTGATAGTATAACCCCCAACGGGAGGGGTATGGCCTCAGGGCAGCCGACGTGGATGATGGGGGTAGCAGGAACCACTCGGAGACGGTACGGTGTAGTTCAGGGTCTTTACTGGTGACAAAGATAGACCCTCCCGGAGTACTGGCTAGCGATTGGGGCCTGGTCAGTCCTTGAGCAGATGGGATCTCCCCTGGCCAGACGGAGTTGTAGGCCTCCCAAACTAACGATACTCTTCCGGCTACCTTGCTAGAGGCGGGTATAAGTAGCCCACGTCCCTGAGTGTACCGTGTGGTGCTCACCCGTATGGCCGGTGACTCGGGGCCTTCTAGTAGCTTCCGCTCCACGACGGCGGTGCTGGTCCCACGCGTGTGACCGTGCCTTCGGGTTTCTGGGCCAGAGGACCTGCAATCCCCTGCCGGTCGGTTTCTGCTGCTGGATAGGAGTTAGTCCCCACAGCCTCGGACTCCGGGTCCGGTGATAACTTCTCAGTCAGGGCGAGCTCTGCAGCTGCCAGCCCCTGACTCCTTGTAGCACTGCTCCCACAGAGCTCCTGATGTTCTTTTCCTATATCTGCTTCTCTGTCTCTACTTCTTCTCTACTCACTAACCTTGCCTCAGCCCTAGGTTTATATAGGGGAAGTTCTTCCCCTCCCAGGACTGGGCAGGAGGTGTGGCATGCATAGGATCCCTGACCAAGAGACCTCCCACCTGCTCTCAGACATAACATTGCTGTTACTGTGGAAACCAGACCCCTGGGGTGCCACATTCCCCCCTAGTGAAATTTAGTACTCCGGGACTAAACATATTTTTAGAAAAACATAACAAGGTATAAACAATAATAATTCAATAAGAAAAACACATAAAGATGGTTACGGCGTGTCCGCAACCGGGTGCAGTCTTTGAAGAAAACAAAGGTGTCCATTTCACCAAAACAGGGAGACGTAACCAGGTAGGGGTCTGTCCTGCCCCGAGTCCTTAACAGTCTTTAGTCCATTCCTGGGTTACGCTCCAACCATGTACAAGGATTCCCGGTAAATCCACCAAGGACTCCTATAAATAACTAGAAACACATAATTATACACAAGCAACAAGAAAAACAGGTAACCACAAATAAAACAATTTATACACTTCAAATCCTCCAACGTGCGGGTAACTGGCCTCTAGTGGCCCTAGTAGACCTACGGAGCTGACTGTCTAGCCCTGAACTACAGGGTGTAGGAGCTGTCAAGGGTAAACTGGGCAGCTGTCTACCGGCTCTTTGGCTCACTAGGGGTACAGCAGGCTCACTATAAGCAGAGGGTTGATCCTCCTGTTCTGCTTGTGTGGAGTCTTCTGCCTCCTGGACCGGCTGCTCTTCCAGCTCTACCTGTTGCTCCGTAGGCACTTGGGATGCTGGTTGGAGGAACGTGAGGACGGGTACCACAACTGCACCATTGACTTGAGTCCAGGACCAAGGGAAGTCTCCGAGCACAGTACTAACCATATCTTCCCTTTCCTCTACGGGTCGATGGTCTTCTTGTTCCTCTTCAGGGTTCCGTAGCTGTTCAGGACACTTCTTCAGGTGATCCCGGGATACAATGGCTATGGTCTCCCCTCCGTCTTTACTGATGGTACAGACTTTCGGGTTCTCGTGGCTTGAGGGCAGTACGGTGTACGGGTCCTTCTCTCACTGGTCGTCCAACTTGTGGAGCCGTCTTTTCCTCTTCAAGACCTGCTCTCCGGGTACCAGGGGAACAGCGGGAGCATACTGGTTGTAAGTTTTCTCTTGTCTTTCCCTAGCCTGACAGAGACTTCGCTCCACGCTCTCCTGTACTTTCCGGTACTGCTGCTGCCTCTCTGTGTCCCAGTCTGCTTCTGGTGAAGTGTCCTCGGGTGTCAGGACTCCCATTTCCAGGTCAACAGGTAACTTACCAGGTCTCGCCCTCATTAGGTAAGCCGGGGTACAGTTGGTGGAACCGACCGGGATGTGGTTGTATAGGTCCACCAGATCGGGCAGCTTCTCAGGCCACAGACTGCGTTCTTCCAGGGGCAACGTTTTCAGGAGATCCATTACCACCTGGTTCATTTTCTCACAAAGTCCATTAGTTTGCGGATGATAGGGTGTCGTCCTTATCTTCCGGCAGCCATACAGATTGCAGAATTCCTGGAAGACCTCCGCTTCAAAGGCAGGTCCCTGGTCCGTCAGCACTTGGTCCGGGTACCCGTGTGGACGGCAGAAGTGCTGCTGGAAGGCTCTAGCTGCTGTTTGAGCCGTTAAGTCCTTAACGGGGACGACAACCAAGAACCGGGAGTAATGATCCACAATGGTTAACGCGTAGACGTAGCCACTTCTGCTTGGGGTCAGTTTTACATGATCCAAGGCTACCAGTTCCAAACGCTGCCGGGTGACGATGGACTGCAGGGGAGTCTTCTGGCTGGCACGGTCCTTCCTTCTTAGGTTGCACGGGCCACAGTCTCTGCACCACCTCTCGATGGTTCCCCTCATGCCTACCCAGTGGAACCGCCCACGCAGCAGGAACTCCAGCTTCTTCCATCCGAAGTGTCCAGCCCCATCGTGGTATGCTTCCATCTCCATGGCTGCGTCTCTCCGTGGCACCACTACTTGCCAGATTAGTTCATGCGTCCGGGAGTTAACCATTCTGCGGCACAACTTCCCCTTGTAAAGGAACAGTCGACTCTTCTCAGCCCACAGTTGCTTGGCTTCCTCCGGAGCGTCTGGGTCAAGGCGAGCCTCTGGCCGAGTCAGCATCTCCTTCACCAGCCGGACGGCAGGGTCACTGTCTTGCGTTTCCTCCCAGTTGTAGTGAGGCAAGGGGTTAAACGTAGCGGCTTGCTTACTCCTTACCCGATGGGAATACTGGATAGTCCCATGACGGTGGAACGCGGGGAGTTCGACTTCTTCCAGTCCCTCTGGATCTTCTCCTACGTCCGGTAGGTTTGGCATCCTGGACAGGGCGTCCGCGTTGGTATTGGAGCGTCCTGCCCGGTATTTGATTGTGAACTCGTAGTTGGACAGACGGGCCATCCATCTCTGCTCTAGGGCACCGAGTCTTGCCGTGTCCAGGTGTGTCAACGGGTTGTTATCCGTGTACACGGTGAACCGGGAAGAAGCGAGGTAGTGCTTAAATCGTTCGGTGACTGCCCACACCACTGCCAGGAACTCTAGCTTAAATGAGCTGTAATTCTCAGGGTTTCTTTCGGTGGGTCGCAGTTTTCGGCTGGCGTAAGCGATTACTCGTTCTTTCCCCTGCTGGATCTGGGACAGTACGGCTCCTAGCCCGATGTTACTTGCGTCGGTGTAGAGGATAAAGGGCTGGCTGTAATCAGGGTACGCCAGGATTTCATCCCCCGTGAGGGCCATCTTCAGCTGGCGGAAGGACTCTTCTTCTAACTTCTCCCATCTGAAGGGTGGCTTCTGGTTCTTGGCCTTCCGGGACTGGCCTATCAGGAGGTCCTGCATAGGAGCTGCCTTTTTGGTGAAACCGGGGATGAATCTGCGGTAATAGCCTACCAACCGAGGAACTGCCGCACTTCCTTTACACTGGAGGGACTTGGCCATTCCTTAATTGCGGTGATCTTATCAGGGTCGGGAGCCACTCCATCAGCGCTCACCACGTGTCCCAGGTACTGCACCTTTGGTTTCAGGAGGTGACACTTGGAGGGTTTCACCTTTAGGCCGTAGCTTGCCAGAGCTTCGAACACTTCCGCCAGGTGTTTCAGGTGGTCCTCATACGTCTTGGAATATACGATGACATCGTCCAGGTACAACAGGACCGTCTCGAAGTTTCTGTGGCCCAGACAGCACTCCATTAATCGTTGGAAGGTTCCTGGTGCATTGCAGAGTCCGAACGGCATGCAGGTAAACTCGCTAAGTCCCATCGGGGTGGTGAATGCGGTCTTCTCCCGGTCCGCCTCTGCTACAGGAACCTGCCAGTACCCACTAGTGAGATCCAAGGTAGAGAAGAAGTTAGCAGATCTTAAAGCAGCCAAAGACTCCTCTATCCTTGGTAAGGGGTACGCATCCTTGTGTGTGATACGGTTGATTTTCCGGTAATCTACACACATCCTCATGGTGTTGTCTTTCTTTTTGACTAAGACTAGTGGAGCTGCCCAGGGGCTACAGCTATCCCTGATCACCCCAGCCTCCTTCATGTCTCTAAGCATCCCCTTGGCGTGTTGGTAGTGTGCAGGGGGTACGGGTCGATACCTCTCTTTTATGGGAGGATGGTCTCCCGTGGGGATGCGGTGTTCTACCCCCTTGACTCGCCCGAAGTCTAACGGGTGTTTACTAAACACTCTCTCGTACTCTTGAACCACCCGATAGACTCCCTGTTTCTGGTGTGAGGGAGTGGAGTCAGTACCCAAATGTAGTTGCTGACACCAGTCCTCCATTGTTTTCTGAGAGCCGTTACCTTCCTCCGGGGAAGATGGAGGCAAGGGTTCTACGGACTGTATGGAATCTTGATTGATGGTATACAATTTGGCTAGCGTGGCATACCGGGGCAGGTACACTTCCCTCTTCCCGATATTTATTATGCGAACGGGCACCCTCCCATGGCGTACATTGACCACCCCCCGTGCTGTCAAAATGGTGGGCCTACTGTCTGAGTAAACTGGTTCTACCATTGCCTGGTAATCTCTACCTCTCAGACCAATAGCTGCCCGGCACCAAATCATCATTTCACTTTTCGGGGGCATGGCAATAGGGAAAGGGTCACACATTCGCACGCTACCAATCTCACCACCGGAGAGTTCTAGCTGTTGCCGTCGCATCAGTGCCCGGATCTTTTTCTGGAGCACTCGCTGCTGGCCGGAGCTGGCGTTCTTGGCAACCTGCTGTAAAAGGAAAATCACCTCTGCAAGACAATTTTCAATTACATTAGTTCCTAGAGTTATCTTTGGGTGACTCTCGTGTTTGTCAATGTCTACAATGATCAGTCCCTGTGCTGCCAGTTCGACTCTACCGATTTTAATGGTCACCTCTTTAAATCCAATCTGTGGCACGGGCTGACCATTGCTGGCGATGATACTCAAGTCGTCGTCAGGGTAGCGGGTGATATCCGAGTCATTCCAGTACTGCTTGAAGAGCACGTACGGGATGGTGGTGACCTGTGACCCGGTGTCCAGTAGGGCACTCATAGGAATGCCATCCAGTACCACGGGTAAGACTGGACGTCCTCCCACATATTTGTCGCGCCAGTTCGATGGGCCTGGTGATCTTTTTCCTGGGGGTTGGCCCTCTACCCCAGGTTGTGCCAGTTTAAAGGACAGTACCTTGCCATATGTCCGGGTTGATTGCAGCGGCGGCAGATGGGTCGTCCGTCCTCGTTGTATCGGTCGCTGGGTCTTCCTCTGGCCGGTGGGGTCCTCCTTGGTCGACGCCACGGGATGTCCTCCGGTCCGGATGCCAGCTGGATCTTCCCTGGAGTGGAAACCTGTAAAGACTGCACAGTTCGGGTTAGCGCAGCAACGCTTTTAGCTAGCTCTTGGACCTGATGGTGCAGGTCTGGAGCCGGGTCATTGTTCAAAGCCTGCGCATCAGCTCCCACAGGCCCTGCCGACAAGGGCGCCGCCTCCTGGTGGTAAGTGGTAGTGGGGCGTCTGGGGGTCACAACGCCACCTGGTGCCGGTTCTCGAAGCACCCGGATGGCTCTGTCCTTGAACTGTGCAAATCCCAGATGAGGGTCCTGTAAGGCCATTGCCCGCAACTGGGTTCGGTGGGCATTGCAATATAAACCCTCTATAAATTGTTCAGTCAACAGCCTGTCCTCGTCTCCCACGCCGTCAGGGTCGGTCTGCTTAATGGCTCTCAGGGCCTCTTGTAGGTTCAGGGCATAGTCCCTTATACTCTCATGTGCCCGCTGTTTGCACCCGTAGAATCTAAGCTTGATCTCGGCTGAGGTGCGGGTATCAAAGGTGTCCCTCAGCCGGGTTAGTATCCCTGCGACAGTCCTCCCCCCAGGTGGCCAGGACTTTACCTCCCTTTGGGCTGCCCCGGTTAATTGGGCCACCAGGATGCTCACTTTTTGCTCCTCTGTGAGGGGGTACACCTGGAAGAGGCTATCCAGCTTTTCTCTAAAGTCATGCAGGGTATGTGACTCCCCTGAGTACTGGGGTAGCCAGGCTGCCCCCGGGATATAGGGCATGGTGAAAGGCATGACCGCAACAGCGGTGGCGCTGGCGGGGGTTGAAGCGGTGAAGCTCTCCTCAGTATCCGGCATCCTTCTCCCCCCTAGTGGACCGTGGCCTACCTTGCGATGATCCTCTTCCGTAGGCCGCGGCTCCGCAGTGGATCGTCAGAGTTGAGGACCTTCCGTCGCGCTCCTGTGACGTCGGCGTCTGCTGGGCTCCTTCCAGGACCTTACGCAACGTCCGGACGTGAGGCGGGGCTTCAGTTCTCGCGCGCTTTCGGAGTCCACGCCCCTCTTCTTCCCGCGCGGCGTCCTCAAGATGGCGTCCAATGGCTTGAAAACTCCACGTATGGCGGGAAGAAGGCTGAAGATGGCGCCGGATGGCGGGAAAACTCCACCGATGGCGGGAAGGAAGCGGAAGATGGCGCCGGATGGCGGGAATCTTCACCACAGGTAAGTTTGAACAGTCTTTTTCAGGCACGCAGTACCCGGTGGTTGCGGGCACGAAATCCTGCCGACTACGCCAAAAGTTGACGCGCCCCTGGGCCTGTGTCGCGCTGCGTTGCGCACGCGGGAGCTTACCCGGAGCCGGATCTTTTGAGGGTTGTAGTCTCGTGGCGGTGATCCGGTCCGTGCCCAGGGAGTCAGACTAAGTGGCGCTGTATTAGCGGTAGATGTTGGACGACTACGCCACCCGTTGAGTACAGCTAAGGAGCTGCTGCTGCAGGGCAGACCGCTGAGGCCGGTGGTAGGATTGTGCAGCGTGATAGTATAACCCCCAACGGGAGGGGTATGGCCTCAGGGCAGCCGACGTGGATGATGGGGGTAGCAGGAACCACTCGGAGACGGTACGGTGTAGTTCAGGGTCTTTACTGGTGACAAAGATAGACCCTCCCGGAGTACTGGCTAGCGATTGGGGCCTGGTCAGTCCTTGAGCAGATGGGATCTCCCCTGGCCAGACGGAGTTGTAGGCCTCCCAAACTAACGATACTCTTCCGGCTACCTTGCTAGAGGCGGGTATAAGTAGCCCACGTCCCTGAGTGTACCGTGTGGTGCTCACCCGTATGGCCGGTGACTCGGGGCCTTCTAGTAGCTTCCGCTCCACGACGGCGGTGCTGGTCCCACGCGTGTGACCGTGCCTTCGGGTTTCTGGGCCAGAGGACCTGCAATCCCCTGCCGGTCGGTTTCTGCTGCTGGATAGGAGTTAGTCCCCACAGCCTCGGACTTCTCAGTCAGGGCGAGCTCTGCAGCTGCCAGCCCCTGACTCCTTGTAGCACTGCTCCCACAGAGCTCCTGATGTTCTTTTCCTATATCTGCTTCTCTGTCTCTACTTCTTCTCTACTCACTAACCCTGCCTCAGCCCTAGGTTTATATAGGGGAAGTTCTTCCCCTCCCAGGACTGGGCAGGAGGTGTGGCATGCACAGGATCCCTGACCAAGAGACCTCCCACCTGCTCTCAGACATAACATTGCTGTTACTGTGGAAACCAGACCCCTGGGGTGCCACATAGCCATAAAGTTCTATTTTAAACTCATTGGTCCACAGGACTTGTTTACAAAATGCATCAGGCTTGTTTACATATTCTGTTGCATATTTTTGATGCTGAATTTTATGATGAGGAAGTAGGAGAGAGTTTATTCTGATTACTCTTCCAAGAAGGCCATATTTGTGCAAGTGTCTCTGAACAGTAGAACAATGTACCAAAACTCCAGAGTCTGCTAAATATTTCTGAGCGTCTTTTGCAGTCAAGCATGGGTTCTGATTTGCCTCTCTAACAATCTTATGAGCAGCTCTCATTGAAATTTTGCTTGGTCTTCCAGACCTTATCTTGAACTCCACTGTTCCTGTTAACTGCCATTTCTTAATTTCATTTTGAACTGAGGAAAAGGCAACTTGAAGACACTTTGCTATCTTCTTATAGCCTTCTCCTGCTTTGTGGGCCTCCTCCATTTTCATTTACAGAGTGCTAGGCAGCTACTTAGAAGAACCCATGGCTGCTGTTTTTGGCACAAGGTTAGAGGAGGCTGGGTTTTTCTAAAGCTGGAAAATTTGCATCACCTGGCCTTTCTTAACGATCATAGTGAACAAGCCATAACCCTAACAGGCTAATTAAGGTCTGAAACCTTGATCAAAGTTATCTGAGCACACAAATCTCCAATGACGCCCAAACTTTTGCGTCGGCCCATTTTCATTTTTGTAATTTTTAAAATGTAAAAAATTGCTAAATTTTTTTTTGCCTAAAATACAAAGGAAATGTGTCATATTTAACTTTAGGCCTTTTAGAGATCATTTCATCTTCAACTTGCTTAACTGTTCACAATAATAGTAATTTTGACCAGGGGTGCGCAAACTTTTACATGCCACTGTATATATACAGGGTCTATCTTCTCAAGACCACCTCTGCTATTATACATGCATCAGCCACATTTGGCTGTGAATGAATAATACATGTACAAATCAGGTTGTCTACTTTTTGGAAGATTAGTTGGAATTACCTGAGCGCCATCTGCTGGTAAAGTCAGACATCGTATACCAATATTGTTCTAATATATATTATTTTATCTATGCAACATTTAGTACATTGAAAAAGTACTCATACCCCGAGAACTTTTCCACATTTGTTCACATTACATCCACAAACCTAAATGTATTATATTGGAATTTTATGTGCTATACCAACACAAAGTACAAAGTATTTGTGAAGTGGACAGAAAATGATACATGGTTTTCTAATTATTTAAAAAATATAAATCTGAAAATTTTCCATCCCGCGGAAGCACTCAGATGTCATCCGAGTGCAGTCCGATATTTTTCACACCCATAGACTTGAATGAGTCTCATCTGATTCCAGAGTCAAATCGCAGCATTTGGTCATCAGCACTGCCCCATTGAATAACATTGGTCTGAGTGCTATCCGATAAAACATCGGATAGCACTCGTCCAATATATATGGCGGTGTGAGTGAGCCATAATACTGAGCTTTTCAACACATTAGGAGATTAAAATATGGGCTGGTCTAGGCATAAAACAACTGAACAGATATAGAGAAACCAGTCGAACACTGTTGATGTCAAAGTTGTGCACTTTGTGCTGCCATAGTTGTGCCACGTAGCATATTCTGATCTGGCTCTAAAACCAGACAGCGCAATAAATGATCCTCTGGATTATTGAGAATCTATCCCATAGAAGTCTATAGAATCAGATTCATCTGTCTTCTGTTTCCCTCCAGCTTATCTATAACATGGTAGAGGAGGAAGGGAATCCAGATGGCCAGAAAAGTGGAAATGGACCCTTTGTAGGCTAAAGCTAAATCCATGAAAAATGTGCAAACATCAATAGAAAGAGCACATAGACAGCAGCCTGTGAATTCTGCGATTCCTTAGCACACCACTACTGAGCTGAAAGCGAAGTGCAAGGTTCCATTGTTGATCACTATTTACTTCACCAAACCGGATCCTGTAAGAGATGGGATGGTGATTCGTTTTAAAATCTTTTATTCTAGAAGATTGCGCTCAGTAATCAGGACACCTTTGTCACTGTAATGTCGGCATATTTGTAAGAAAGTTTTCAAAGACTTGGATTAGTAATTTGAAACTTGTGTTTTTCTTGGTTGGGCAACGTAAATGGTATATGACAAAAACGAGCATCACTGCACAATACCTAGTGGACATGAAGAATTCTTGATGCTTAAATTACTTAAGAGTATAGGTATCATTCAATATATGGGGAAAATGCCATAGTATAGCTGTTATTATAGAAAGAATGCATTATTGAATGTGTGCCCTGAGATTTCACCTATAGCAACTTTTAATTTAGTCAGAGTGAGATTGCAAAATATCATATTACTGGAAAGATGTCTAAAATAACCCTACACTCATGGAGCTGCAAACCTGCACTTACTATGCTAAATATAAGTACAGTATGTTGTCCAGTTAACATTTTCTTAGGGCTACATGGAAACTTTTTTTTAATCACTACTAATTGATTTTAATGAGAACTTTTAAGTTATTTCTTGCCCCAGAAATGACTATCAGGACCTGTCAGCTCTGTTCCTGCTGTCTCCAAAGGTTTCTATATCAGCCCAATTTCAATTAGTGCCAGTTTGCAGAAAATGAGACTTAGGCCACGGCCCCACTATCAGTATTCAGTCAGTATTTTTTCTCAGGAGTGGGAGCCAAAACCAGGTGAGGAACAATCAGAGAAAATGTATAATAGAAACACGTGCATTACTCCACTCCACTACTGTTTTTTTCTCCCACTCCTGAGAAAAAATACTGACCGAATACTGACCAAACACTGATAGTGGGGCAGTGGCCTTAAACGCGAGATCAGGTTGATTCTACTTGGTCTTTCTCTTTTCATCTGCAAAATAAGGATTGTTCTTTTCAGTGTGCTGGAACTGATTTTTATTTAATTTTGGGCTGATGTCATCCATTTTTCTTATATGCGAGAAAAAAATGATAGATGGTTCTCAAGCTTCTTCTAGCAACAAGTCAGTGAAAATCAGACAGCACATGAATGCAACTCATATGGCTTCTGTGTGCTGTCCATTTTTTTCACGGACACATTCACTTGAACACATCATATTTGGAGGCCAAAAGGTACTGCATATCACCTCAAAAACTCCATACCAACAGTGAAGTTTGGAGGTGGCAACATCATGATGTGGGGCTGTTTTTCAACAAATGGCACTATCAAACTTCATATGATTGAAGGAAGGATGAATGGAAAAATGTACCGAGACATTCTTGATAAAAATCTACTGCCATCTATCAGCATGATGAAGATAAAATGAAGTAGGGAACTCTCAACTAGTTTCAGAGAAAGAAAATAAAGCTGCTAGAATGGCCCAGTCATTCACATCACCTGAATCTAATAGAACATTTATGGAAGAAACTAAAGCTCAGAGTTCATAGAAGGAGCTCATGGAACCTTCAGTATTTGAAGAGTGTTTGTGTAGAAGAATGGGCCAAAATTACGCCTGAGCAATGTATGGAACTAGTTTCTCCATACAGGAGGAATCTTGAAGCTGTCATCACTAACAAAAGCCGGATTTTGGTAAGAACTTACCTGTAAAATCCTTTTCAGCGAAGGAAGGAAGGGAGACACAGATTCTCTACTTCGTGGGTAGGCGGAGCCCCATAGGATAGTCACCTCAGATTGGAAAAAGACGACCGGCCCCTCCAGTATATAGGCTCCTCCTACTCCCATGTTCATCAGTCCGTACACAAGCTAAGGAAGAGCAGACCAACCAGTAGAACAACATATCCCCTTCTGAAATTTCAGAAATGAGAGAAAACAGGTTATGTAATAGAAACACACAGTCTTAGGCATACCCCATTGGACCTGACAACTGTGTAGAGCTGGCGAAACTGGAAGGAGAGCCGTAGAGCGCTAAACCCAGTCCAGAAGATCGACATCAGGAAGGAGACGCGCTGCATCTAGAAACACAAAAAAACACTTCTGCCCTGGGAGGGTGCTGTGTCTCCCTTCCTTCCTTTGCTGAAAAGGATTTTACAGGTAAGTTCTTACCAAAATCCGGCTTTCAGCAGCAGAAGGGAAGGAAGGGAGACACAGATTCTCTACTTCGTGGGACATCCTAAAGCAGTACCTACTTAAGGGTGGGAAATAGAGGCAGAAGCTTCCATACCCCAAAACTTAGGCAAGAGCGCAAACCGCGCTAAAATAATGGAAAACTAAGTAAAGGGATAACTTAAATTACCGCCGCCTGCAGGACCCTGCGTCCCAGGGCCGCATCGGCTGAAGCACTTACGTCCACCTTATAAAACTTAGTAAAGGTGTGAACGGAGCGCCAGGTGGCCGCCCGGCAGAGCTGCGCTGCCGAGGCCCCCTGACGAAAAGCCCACGATAAGCCAATGGCTCTCGTGGAATGAGCTTTAACTTTAACCGGACAAGGCTCGCCCTTGAGCCAGTACGCTTCCAGGATAGCTGAACGAATCCACCGAGCTATCGTGTCTTTGGAAGCACGTTGACCACGCCGACGACCTGCCGGAATTATAAAAAGAGAGTCCGACTTCCGAAAACCTTGGGTGATCGTAAGATAGAACTTCAATGCCCGCGCTAAGTCCAACGAGTGCAAGGCCCGCTCCCTTGGATTCTTAGGTCCTGGACAAAGAGAAGGCAACACAATGTCCTGATTAATGTGGAATTGTGACACTACCTTAGGCAAAAAATCTTCCCGAGTACGAAGCACCACGCGATCCGGAAAAAATTCCAGAAAAGGAGGTGAGCAAGAAAGTGCTGCCAATTCCGATACCCTTCTCAAAGAGGTGACTGCCACCAAGAAGGCCACCTTCCAAGAAAGTACTGAAAGTTTAGCAGAATCCATAGGCTCAAAAGACCTATGCTGAAGGGCTTCCAGGACTAGATTAAGCCGCCATGGAGCCACAACTGCCCTCCGTGGCGGAAACTGACGTGCGCCTCCGCGAAAAAAAGAGCGCACATCCCTACGAGAGGCAATAGCCTTCCTAAAAAGTGCGGAAAGAGCAGATACCTGTCCCCGCACCGTACTAACTGCCAAACCCCTGGCCAGACTAGATTGCAGAAAGGCCAAGAAGTTGGGGATGGAAAAAACCCTCGGGTTTCTTGAGGATCCAGAACACCATGAATAGAAAGACTCCCAAGTTCTGTGATAAATCCTGGACGTAGCTGGACTCCGGGCCGCCCGCAAGGTAGCAATGACCTCGGGCGAAAAACCGCGATGGGTCAAGATCTCGGTCTCAAGAGCCACACCGTCAAACGAAGGGACCTCAGGTCTGGATGACGAATGGGCCCCTGAGTGAGCAAGTCCGGGCGAAGGGGCAGCGGAAACGGAGGTGCCGCCTGAAGAGACACCAGCGTCGAATACCATGTCCTCCGCGGCCAGTCTGGTGCTATCAGAATTATTGATACCCTTTCGAGTTTGATCCGTCGGATCACCAGAGGTAGCAAGGATATCGGCGGAAACGCATAGATCAGCTTGAACTGACCCCACGGGGCCACTAGAGCATCCACCGCCACCGCCTCCGGGTCCCTGTACCTGGACATGAACGTCGGAACCCTGGCGTTCAGCCTGGATGCCATCAAGTCCACCTGAGGAGTCCCCCAACAGGAACACAGCAGAGAAAACTCTTCTGGATGGAGACTCCATTCCCCAGGGTCCACTTGCTCGCGACTGAGGAAGTCCGCCGAGATATTCAACACCCCTGGAATGTGAATTGCAGAGATTGCTGGAACTTTAGACTCGGCCCAGACCAGGATCCGAGAGACCTCCGACATGAGACTGGAACTCCTCGTCCCGCCTTGGTGGTTGATGTACGCAACAGCCGTAGCGTTGTCCGACTGGATCCGGACCGGTAGACCGCTCAATAAGACCGCCCAATGTTGGAGGCAGAGAAATATTGCTCTCAACTCCAAAATATTGATCGGGAGAGACGACTCCTTTGGCGACCAGACTCCCTGAATCCAGAGGTTTTTCCAAACTCCCCCCCAGCCTGTCCGGTTGGCATCGGTTGTCACCACCGACCATCTCGGAGGAAGGAAGGATTTCCCCACGGATAGAGTCTCCGGACGTAACCACCATCCAAGAGATTCTCGCACCCTGCGGGAGATAATGACCGAGCGATCCAGAGAAGTTAGCGATCGATCCCAATGGGTCAGAATAAGGCTCTGGAGATCCCGGGAATGAAATTGTGCAAATGGTACTGCTTCCATAGTTGCCACCATTTGACCCAGAAGGCGCATGCATTCCCGAAGGGACATTGACAGCGCCGACCTCATAGCCTGGACCAGAAGACGAAGGTTCGTCTGTTTGACAGGAGGCAGGGACACAACTGCCCGAACAGTATCGAACTGCATCCCCAGGAAAAGAATGGACTGTGCTGGCTCCAATGACGATTTCTTCCAATTGATCAGCCACACGAAGTCCATCAGGTACTGAAGGGAGAGATCGAGAGCCGCTATTGCCTCCTCCGCTGTGGGTGACACTATGAACAGGTCGTCCAGGTAGGGGAGGATCGTAACCCCCTGTCTTCGAAGAAGCGCCATGAGAGGAGCCAGAATTTTTGTAAAAACCCTGGGAGCTGAGGCCAACCCGAAAGGCAGGGCCACAAACTGGTAATGGGTTTGACCTATAGCGAAACGCAAGAAACGCTGGTGAGCCCTGCCAATAGGGATATGCAAATAGGCGTCGCAACTGTCTAAGGACACCAAGAAATCGTACTGCGACAGGGTCGCTATCACCGATCGGAGAGACTCCATGCGGAACTTCCGTGTCCGGACGTAAATATTCAAATCCCTGAGATCCAGCACCGGACGAAACTTGTCCTCCTTTTTGGGGACCACAAAAAGGTTGGAATAAAAACCCTTTCCCTGGTCTTCCGGAGGAACCTGAACCACCACACCCTGCTGTAGGAGAGAGTCGACCTCCTGAAACAGTGCGGCAGCCAGTCTTGGCACGGACGAATGCCTGTCAGACGAAACCTGTCTGGAGGCAGCGAATGAAACTCTATGAAATAGCCTGCCGACATAACCCGTGTCACCCAGGCGTCTGCTATGTGGGATGCCCAGATCGACCCGAATTGTAGCAGACGACCTCCCACCCGAGAGCCCTCGGGGGGATCCCTGGCGTCAGTCAGCCTTAGCGGACTTTTTATCAACCTCCCGTCTGTCCTGACGGGACCGTTGCTTCCAAGGAGTACAAGATTTCTGGGCGGATCTGCCGGAGGATGAGGGATGACCCAATCTCCAAGAAGGCTGACTGAATCGTCCCCTGGCCCGAAAGGACCGAAGACCTCTGCTGGGCCCTGTCCTGCCGGCTGTGGATGCCACTGCCTTTTTCCCAGGCAGAGTAACATCCTTAGCTTTAGCTTTGGCAATTAGTTCCGAAAGATCTGAACCAAAGAGCTGACCGCCCTTATATGCTAGACTAAGCAATCCCTGTTTGGATACTGCATCCCCGGTCCACTGTTTAAGCCACAGAGCTCTTCTAATCGTGACTGCCGAAGCCTGAGCCCTGGACAGAATTGAAGCAGTGTCCAGTACTGCATCTCTGCCATAACACATAGCTTCTTCTATTCGCTGAAAAAGCTTTTCCACTTCTGAACGCGAAGTCCCATCCTGCCACGCCGCACGCAGCTGATCCAACCACCGCAGAGAAGCCTCACCGGCCCACATGGCCCCCAAGGCCGCTCGGAAACCATGACCCGCGACTTCATAGATGGATTTCGCCGCTGACTCCGATCTTCTGTCCAAAGGATCCTGAAGATTGGCTCTCCCTTTAACAGGAAGCAGGGAAGACTTGGTCAGCTGAGACAGAGATATATCCACCTCAGGAGAGGGAACCCAATTAGTAACCATCTCCTTGGCACAGGGATATAGGGCATCAAAAAAACGCGTTTCTCGGAAGCGTTTATCCGGACACTGACGCTCCTTCTCCACCGCTTTGTTAAGTTCCTCATGCGCAGGTAATGTAGAACGAACACGGCGCGTCTTCTGATACAGACGGCCCGACCTAGACGGTCTTGTCGGCTCTTCAGACAGCTCTAATACTTCCCGCATGTCCTTAATAAGCCCATCTACGCGACCAGAAAGAGAAACAGAGCGATCCTGTTGATCCTCCTCTTCGGACTCAGAAATTTCATCAACCGAATCTGTTGGTGAATCCGAAGCCTCTGATGCGCTCTGCGAGGGAGACAACGCCACCATAGTCTTGCGGCGCTTTTTACCTCGTGGCATTGGGTGTGATCTAGCTGACACCCACTGTCCCAGGAGACTAGAGAGACTATCAATGGAGCGAGTGAGCGCCTCCACCTTAACATCACTGAGAGTTGAACTTGATGTAGTAGAAGACCTGAGTGTATCAGAGGCGTGCGACTGAACCTGAAACGGATCAGGAGACCGATCCGCACTCCCAGGCCCCTGATCCGACATGCCACCCACACCAGATGCCAGGATGTACAACAAGGATGGCAAAAAAGTGTGAAAGCTGCACAGCCTGTTTTCAAAACTCACCTTTTTTTTATTTTTTTATATTTTTATTTATTTATTTATTTTTATATATGCGACAGGCTCTGAAGGGTTAAAGCTCACCCTTAGAAAAGAACTACCCCAGAAATGCCGAGCAAAAAATCAATAGGGGGAAACTCCCTTAAACACCATGTGTTTCCCCTAAAGTTCCACTTTTTCAGAAGGGGTTAACATCACAGCAACTATAATACTACACAGCCTAAAAGGTCAGTGAAGTAAATAGCTTTAGGAGAGAAAGCGGCAGTGCTCCTGAGGACTCCTAATAGGTAGCCTGGAGAGACAGCACTGACAAAGAACCCCTGCCAGAGGCAGAGGGGATTCACCGGTACTGCGGCGACCGCTCCTCCTAAGTGTGTGGACGGACGGGGAGCAGAGAGCAGGAGGCGCCGCTGGACGCCGGGAGGGAGAAGCAGGGACCGCCAGCGCACGCTCAACCAAGCGCTTCCTGCCTAAGTAATGACGGCAGGAAGCCAGGAGACGCTAAGCCACGCCCCCGCTAGGCCACGCCCCCGCCTTATTCAAACAACAAAAATGAGGGCAGAAAACTTCCTACCTCTATGAAGGCAGGAAGCAAGTCAATAAAAGCAAGAAAACGCGCGCCAATACAGGGAGCTTCCTGCCTCAATGAAGGCAGGAAGCAAAAACGAAAAAGCATGCGCAAATAAAAAATAAAAATAAAAATTACTGGCCTCCGTCTCTGCTCCCCAGTCAAGGCAGCGTCTGAAATAGACAAGAAACACACAGGCAGTACACTTGCCGTAGCCGTCAAAGATACTCTTTAGACCAAAGAGCACTTACCCGGCTGAACGCCACAGGGATCCTCAGGGATGTGTGGCGCCATGGCCCTTTGCTCCCCCCTATGGTGGAGCATGCAGGGACCCTCTCTGATGTGTGGTGTGCGCCTCCGCCAGGGAGTGCCCTGTATCCCCCGGGGCCGGCAGGCATAAGTGGGAACCTCCTCAAGGGGTACACAGAGCTGCCAGGGGAGGGTCAGAGGTCTCAGCAGCGCCGAGACCCCCAGAGACCTCTAGACCACGGGGGGTCCAGGACTCGCTGGATATAAAATAACAACTCTTCTGAGGAGCTGCCGAAGCAGCGACTATCCTCTGAGACCTCAGATAAAAAGACTGATGAACATGGGAGTAGGAGGAGCCTATATACTGGAGGGGCCGGTCGTCTTTTTCCAATCTGAGGTGACTATCCTATAGGGCTCCGCCTACCCACGAAGTAAAGAATCTGTGTCTCCCTTCCTTCCCTTCTGCTGCTGAAAGCTTTTGTACAAAGTATTAAATAAATTTCAGTAAAAGTGTTCAGTACTTTTTTCCTGAGTCATTTCTCATTATTACATATAACTTAATTTATGGATATCTATGGTTTGATTTATTTTCTTGTGTGGAAACCCAAGCAAAGAGCTCAATGTAAGTCTATGAGAAACTCCAGCATTTTTCAGGCGGCTTCCCACGGTGGTCTGCAGAGGGCTTAAAAATTGCCCAAATCGATGGGAAGAGTGCTCAAATGACATGAGGACAGCATGGGAAAGACCCCTGTAAGCATTTCTGACTCCCAGGTCACTGCTGTCAACAACATTGTAACAGGTATTACGCCACTTTTACGGACTCACAATAAAACATACAAAAACAAAACTAAAATGGATTTTCCTGGGAAATATGTTAAGGAACATCCTTTCTAGGGTAATGACTTGTATATAAGGCAAAATAAATAACCAAAAACAAAATTGCTCCTCCACACCTTGTGCTATGTTCACACGTAGCGTTTTTGATGCAATTTTGCATTGCTTTCAACTGTGACAAATGCATTCACCAGAAAAGGAGGGACTCTGAAAGTCACAAAGCCTATTTTTATAGGGCCATCAGGCGGCCTTTACTATTCTTAAAGAGCCATCAGCCGGCTATGCTTTCTTGTTCCCATTACTAAAGAGTGGATCTCCTATACTGTTATTGCGTATGCAGTGAGTGGCAGGTCTGTCCAAAATTTGTAAACACCCCAAAGACTTAGAGGAGGGCCTCCTGAAAACAATGTTCCCATTATTAGGAAGTGGGTCTCCCATACTATTTGCCTATGCAGTGAATGCAAGGGCTGGCAAAAATTTGGATCTACTCCAATGCCCCTTGGAAGAGACGTAGAGGAGGGCCTCCTGAAAAAAAAATGTTCCCATTATTAGGAAGTGGGTCTCCCATTGTGTTTGCCTATGCAGTGAATGCAAGGGTTGCCAAAAATTTGGAGGCACACCAATGCCCCTTGGAAGAGACGTTGAGGTCAGAGGGCCTCCTGAAAACAATGTTCCCATTATTAGGAAGTGGATCTCCCATAGTGTTGGCCTATGCAGTGAATGCAAGGGTTGCCAAAAATTTGGAGACACACCAATGCCCCTTGGAAGAGACGTGGAGGTCAGAGGGCCTCCTGAAAACAATGTTCCCATTATTAGGAAGTGGGTCTCCCATTGTGTTTGCTTACGCAGTGAATGCAAGGGCTGCCAAAAATTGGGAGGCATTCCAATGCCCCTTGGAAAAGACATAGAGGGTCTCATGAAAAAATGTTCCCATTATTAGGAAGTGGGTCTCCCATAGTGTCAGCCTATGCAGTGAATGCAAGGGCTGAAAAAAAAATTGGGAGGTACTCCAATGCCCCTTGGAACAGACGTGGAGGTCAGAGGGCCTCCCGAAAACAATGTTCCCATTATTAGGAAGTGGGTCTCCCATAGTGTTGGCCTATGCAGTGAATGCAAGGGTTGCCAAAAATTTGGAGGCACTCCAATGCACCTTGGAAAAGACGTGGAGGAGGGCCTCATAAAAAAATGTTCCCATTAGAAAAGAGCGGGTCTCCTATACTTGCAATGCCCATGCACTAAGTGTATGGGCTGACAGACATTTACCCCTGGGGGTATACATGAACATACTGTATAATTTTTTTTTTTACGGGCATCATAAACACCATTTAAAAAAATTATGCGGGTGTTGCATCATGGACCACGGTCAAAATGGTGATATGGTGGTGGAGGATGAGGATGAGGAGAAGGAGGAGGACAAGAGCAAATAACCAAAATCAGGAAGCATATAACCATGTGTGGGTGTGAAAAGGTGCATGGGAATACGCCTCCCAAAAAAGGATACTGGATTTGAGTTTATGTTATGCTGCTATCATTCGTGGGTGTTGAGAAGTCTGGCCCAATCCAGCCCTTGTTCATTTTTATAAGACTCAGCCTGTCAGCATTTTCAGTTGACAGGTCAATGTGCTTATCAGTTATAATTCCACCAGCGGCACTAAAAACCCGCTCTGATAAAACGCTAGCGGCAGGGCTGGCCAGGACCTCCAAGGCATAGAGAGCCAGTTCTTTCCACGTGTCCAGCTTGGATACCCAATAATTATAAGGCACAGAGGAATCACGGAGGACGTTGGTACGGTCAGCAAGGTACTCCCTCAGCATCTTCCCAAACTTTGCACTCCTTGTGAGAGTACCCCGCGCCTCAGGGCCTGTGCGATGGGAGGGGCTGAGAAAACTCTCCCAGAACTTTGACAGTGTTCCCCTGCCTCTGCTGGATTGGAGGTGTGTCTCTCTCGCCTGTACTCCTTGTTGTCCAACGAACTGTGACCTCTGCCGCCAGCGTTTTCAGATGGGAATTTTTTTAATAGTTCCTCAACAAGGGCCTTCTGGTACTGCCCCATTTTTGTAGAAGTGTCCCCCTCAGGGATAAGAGATATAAAGTTCTCCTTGTAGCGTGAGTCTAGAAGCGTCACCAACCAGTGATGACTGTCACCCAAAATTTTGAGAACGCGAGGGTCAAGGGAAAGGCAGCCTTGCGTGCCAGACTGCTAACAGGCAAGACTTCTGTGTCCTCACCAAGAGGACGACTGACCATGCTCTGCTCCTCCTCCACCTCCTCCTCCTCTCTATCCTCAGGCCATCCACGCTGAACAGACAGTATGACAGTTGTGCAGGTAGTACCGTCTATAGCTCATGAAACTAGCTCCTGTTCTTCCTCCTCCTCCTCTTCCTCATTGTCACCCAATCCACGTTGGGATGAGATGAGGCTGGGCTGTGTATAATCACCCTGTATGGTTCCTTGCTCCATCTCATCGTGCTGAGCCTGCAAAGCATCCTCTTTGATTGTGAGCAGAGAGCGTTTCAGAAGACAGAGAAGCGGGATGGTGACGCTAATTATGGCGTCATCACCGCTCACCATCTTGGTGGAACCCTCAAAGTTTTGGAGGATGGTACATATGTCTGACATCCATGTCCACTCCTGAGGTCTTATGTGTAGAGTCTGAACTGAATACCGACGGCCTTGTTGATGCTGGTAGTCAACAACTGCCCTCTTCTGCTCACAAATCATTCCCAACATCTGCAGTGTAGAGTACCAACGCGTGGGGACATCGCACACCAGTCGGTAAAACGGAAGCTGCAAATGCTGCTGAAGCACGGCAAGGGCGGCGGGAGCTGTAGTTGACTTTCTAAAATGGGCACACAGGTGGCGTACTTTGACAAGCAGATCGGGCAGCTCCGGGTAGGTTTTGAGAAACCGCTGAACCACGAGGTTAAGCACATGGGCCAGACATGGTACATGTGTGAGCTCACCTCGCCTCAGAGCCGCCACCCGGTTCCGGCCATTGTCAAACACGACCAGCGGTGTCAGCCACAGATCTGCCTGCTCTTTCAGAGCTGTCCACAACTCTTCAGCATTGTGCGGTTTGTCACCTAAGCATATTAACTTCAGCACAGCCTGTTGCCGCTTGGCTGAGGCAGTGCTGCAGTGCTTCCTGCTTGTGGCTGATGTGGTCATTTCGGAGATGGAGGCTGAAGAGGAGGAGGAGGCTGAGGAGGATGAGGTGCAGAAGCCATCCCTGCCCACAAGCACTTGTCCACGTGTCCGTGGTTAGGTGGACTTTCCCAGTAACTGCATTGTTGAGGGCATGGCTAATGTTGTGGGACACGTGCTTGTGTAATGCGGGGATGGCACACCGGGAGAAATAGAGGTGGCTGGGGACCGAGTATCAAGGGACGGCCGCTGCCATCAGGTAGCGGAAAACTTCCAACTCCACAAGCCTAAAATGCAACATTTCTAGCGCAAGCAGTCGCAAAATGTGGGAATTCAGTAGTGTGGCCTGTGAGGCGTTGGCTGCGTATTTGCGCTTGTGTTCCAAGGACTGGGGTATGGACAACTGAATGCTGCGTTGGGACAAGGACGTGCTTGCTGATGGTGCTAGTTGACAGTGTACAACGACAGGTGCATGGCAGGAGGCATCTTCGCATGCACTATGGACAGGGGATTGGCTTGCACGCACAACAGCGGAAGAAGCAGTGGTGTCACCCGCAGACACTGTTCCTGGACGCTGGGGTTCGGCCCACAAAGTTGGGTGCTTTTCTGCCATGTGCCTGATTATGCTGGTGGTGGTCAGACTGGTAGTTTTGCTACCACTGCTGATGCTGGCCTGACAGGTGGTACAAATGGCCTTTTTGGGGTTATCGGCAGAGTCTTTAAAAAATAACCAGACTCAGGAAGACCTAACAGTTGTACTGGCAACTTCCTTCGTGTTGGTGTTACAGGGAGCGGTTGATCACCTTCTGTCTGCGGCCACCACACTGCTTCTTCCTGCCTGTTGGGGTGTTCTGCCTCCCTCCACCTGCGTGCTGCTGTCCTCGCTCTGCATGTCAGCTTGGGTCAGTTACTATATCATCCACCACTAAATGTGTTGTGTATATCATCCACCACCTCGTCTTCCAATTCCGCATCCTGGTCCTCCTCCTGACTTTCTGGCAATTGTGTGTCATCATCGTCCACCTCTTGTGACACTTTCCCACCGTAGCCTTCGTATGACTGTGGCTGCTCAAATATTTGGGCATCGATACATGCGATCTCCTCTTGCCCCGCTTCAAGTGGACCAGGCGAGAGGCCCGAATCTATAAATTGAAAAGTGAACAGCTCTTCAGAGTGTCCAAGTGTGGGATCAGTTGTCTCTGGGCAATCGGTATGGTGGGAGAAAGGAGGATCAGGCTGAGGAATATGCGGTCCAGACTCACGGCTACTGAGACTTGACCGTATGGAAGACAGGGTGGTGGTGGTGGCTAAGTGACTGGAAGCATTATCTGCTGCCAACCAATAACCTTTTCACACTGCTCTGTGTTCAATAGTGGTGTTCTGCGGTCCCCTATTAATTGGGACAGGAAGGTTGAGTGAGAAGATGTGGGTGTTTGTTGTGGCACAATTTCAGCTTGCCCACAGCCTCGGCCTCTGCATGCACCATCACGTCCAGTTCCCCTTCCCTTGCTAAGTGCCTTGTCCATTTTAAATGGTGGACAATATCTTCCACACTCACTACAAATGGCTGAATTTGGAGCGAACTTATATGTGATCCGTATGACGGTAATTATTTTTAACAGCAAACTGGTGTCAATAAATTCGCTGACACACTGAAACAAAATTGTAATGGAGGCCAGAAATGGCAATATTTTCAGCGCAATTATATGTGCTCTGTGTGACGGACGAACCACAGTTTTAAATAGCTGGCCTGTAGGTAACTATTTTTAACAGCAGACTGGTGTCAATAAGTTCACTGACACACTGCAACAAAATTTCAATGGAGGCCAGAAATGGCAATATTTTCAGCGCAATTATATGTGATCCATGTGATGGACAAACCACAGTTTTAAATAGCTGGCCTGTAAGTAACTATTTTTAACAGCGTCGACTTCATGTCAATAAGTTCACTGACACACTGCAACAAAATTTCAGTGGAGGCCAGAAAAGGTAATATTTTCAGCGCAATTATATGTGATCCGTGTGACGGACAAATCACAGGTTTAAATAGCTGGCCAGTAGGTAACTATTTTTAACAGTGCCAACCTCGTGTCAATAAGTTCACTGACACACTGCAACAAAATTTTAATGGAGGCGAGAATGGCAATATTTTCACCCCAATTATATGTGATCCGTGTGACGGACAAAACACAGTTTTAAATAGCTGGATTATTAGCGCTGTAAATATGGAAAGAACCTGGCTGTATTCTGCAGTGCCAACAAGCATATGGAGCAGAAAAACGGTGTTCTCTGGATTGCTTTTTAAGCAAATAATCAAGATTATGATAAAAAAATATATATTCCTGGCCCCTGATACCTGGGGCTATTTCTACAAATATCTGTAAAAGCACCAGCAGACAGAACTGGAATGGACCCTCTTGCTATGTGCACTGCTGTCTGCTATTTACCCTGCCTGCCTGCCTAGCACTGATATCTCTGCAGCTGGATTAGTCTTCAGAAGGACTGTTAGTTGAGATAGACATGTGGACAATCTTGTAGAATACCTACACTAACTAATAAACAATCAAATCTCTCCCTAGCTCAGCAGCACCTCTCCCTACACTGCCTGATTGCGGAGTAGACTGGGACGAGCACTGCGGCGCCAGGTCTGATTTAGACCTGATGACGCTATGCGGCCAGCCAATCACTGTAATGCCACAACCAACATGGCTATGGCATTACAGTGTGTGGCAGACAATCCCTGCATATTGATTGGCACTCTAAAGAGCGCCAAACATGCAGGGAGGGAACCTGAGCTCTCGCCGGGCAACCCCGGAAATACTTGGCGATCGCTGAGTATCTCAAGCAGTGAGATGCTCGAGCGAACACCAAGCAGTAGCGAGCATGCTCGCTCATTACTATTCAATACTTATTTCACTCACTGTGTATATTTATTATTTAAAAATACAGATGATTACATTACCAAACATTAATGGAGGTGTTGCATTCAGTATTGCTGAGAGAAACAGCAACAAGTCAAGAGCAGCAGCTTAGTTTTTTGTGACAAGTTATGGACCTGCGGGTGTAAGATTATATGTTGTCTACACTTTTGGTTAGCTCTGACTTAGTAAGGAGTTCAATGTAGTTACCCATTTTGAAATGTATCAAGTGCTGGTTTTACATTTTAAAGGTGTTGTCCAGCCTTAGGCTACATCCAGACTTTGAATCATCACAGCGCGAGCATTGTGCGCTGTGAAGATTCTTCGATGCTGGCGCTGGGAGCATGTTGGTACGTGACCACAAGTATGCAGCTTGTACGAGGAACAGAGGGCACAGGCAGAGACATAGCCAGGCAGTTTGAGGTCGAGCAGGCAGCACAGGTTCAGACTACGTAGCCGAGGTCAGGAGCGGAGAGGCCAGACAGAATGGGTACACAAGCAGGGTCAATAACAGGAGAGTCAACACAAATATGCACTTAGATGAATCACTAGGAATGGACTGCTGCTAGGAACCTAAGTTCAGGTACGGTTTGAAGGGCAGAGCTGCCTAATATATTCCGGCATGGAATATACCAGTGAAGTTAAACTCTGCAGAACACACAGGGGTTAAATTCCTGCAGAATCTGGCTGCGCCTCCCTATAGCCAGATAGAGGAAGATGAAGCGTGCTGGGAATGATGCAAGAGCGAGTTCAGCGTGAAGGTCTGAGACTGAGAGCAGCAGAGCGGTGTGCACAATGAGTAGAATGGCGCTGAGAAAGCGTGCGGGTTACTGGTGTGAAAGTACTACTCCTTATGCCCCCTTTTTTGGCCAGACTGACAGATAAACCTTTCCAAGATGATAGGGCCACAGACGTTCTCTGCAGGCTCCCAAAACCTCTAATCAGCTATTCTAATCAACCAAATAGAAGGTCTTCCCCAGAACTTTCTTAGAATCCAGAATGTCCTTAACCTCAAACACATCCGAGGGACCCTCCAGAAGAGAAGTAGAAGTGAAAGTATGACATTTAGAGAAGAGATTCAGGACCATCGGTTTCCAGAGCGCAACACGTAACGAATTTGGAATCTGCATATTCACCTGGAACTGAAGAAAGTAAATCACTGGATTAATTTGTTTGAGGATTTTGAATGGCCCAAGATACTGGGGAGCGAACTTGTACGAAGGTACTTTCAGGCAAATGTTCTGGGAAGATTACCTAGACTTTAGATCCGGGTTTGTAATGAGGCGACGAAGTTCTATTCTTGTCTGCATGAGACTTCATACAAGACACGGCATAAAGGAGACAGGCCTGAGTTTGCTGCCAGATCTGAAAGAACTTGCCGTAAGAGGAATCCGCTGCTGGTACCCCAGAGGAAACAGGCACAGGAGAGGGAACTTGAGGATGATGGGAGTATGCAACAAAAAAAGGAGATGCTCCAGAACACTCCCTGTTACGCTCACGCCCAGACTGACTGGCGTGAGCGTGGTTAGTGGTCCCACTGGGCCACGAACCGAGGAGTGTCTGGAGGGGCGTGACTAGGGGCCTCGCCAGATCCGACCACGAACAGACGGCGGCTTAATTGACTCCGTGGTCCGAGGAGGGACGTGGGAGGTGGCCCAGGTGCTACTCCAGGTCAGACCCCGGTCACAGCTGTTGACCCACACCGGAGAATGCAGGAACGGGCAGGTTTGGCTGGTATGCAGACAGTCGGGTACTGGCAGGCACGGCTGGCATGCAGACTGGCGGGTACAGGCAGGTACGGCTGGTATACAGACAGGCCAGTACTGGCAGGTAGGAAGACAGGCTCAATAGGGACTGGGATACAGGAACAGAGTCGCAGGTGCGGAGGACAAGTGGAGCAGAGCAGAGCCGCAGGTACGGAGGACAAGCGGAGCAGAGCAGAGCCGCAGTTGCGGAGGACAAGCGGAGCAGAGCCGCAGGTGCGGAGGACATGTGGAGCAGAGCTGCAGGTGCGGAGGACAAGTGGAGCAGAGCTGCAGGTGTGGAGGAAAAGCAGAGCAGAGCAGCAGGTGCGGAGGACAAGCGGAGCAGAGCAGAGCCGCAGGTGCGGAGGACAAGCAGAGCAAAGCAGAGCCGCAGGTGCGGAGGACAAGCGGAGCAGAGCCACAGGTGCGGAGGACAAGCGGAGCAGAGCCGCAGGTGCGGAGGACAAGTGGAGCAGAGGCGCAGGTGCAGAGGACGAGCAGAGCAGAGCCGCAGGTGCGAAAGACAAGCGATGCAGAGCAGAGCAGAGCCGCAGGAGCGGGGGACAAGCAAAGCGGAGCAGAGCAGAGCCGCAGGTGTGGGGGACAAGCAGAGCAGAGCCGCAGGTGCAGGGGACAGGCAGAGTAGAGCGGAGCAGAGCCACAGGTGCGGGCAGACAGGACAGGGCTCTGTTCACATGGAACAGACTGGGAAGCACAGAAAGATAGCTAGAAATACAGGAGGTAGATACGGAGGCAGGGAAACGGGACAAGCAGAACCAGATACACACAAGGTACTTGCAATGAAGTAGCGAGTGGACACAAAACTCACAAACAGAAGTACAAAGACAACGAGTAGGAGTTAGGTACTGGTTCAGACGCTGCAGGAAAAGGGAAGGATCAGACATAAAGACAAACAGGTAATGGGCTAGGACACAGTTCAGACAGGAACTGACACTGGAACGAGATAAAGGAACGAGCCTGGGTACTCAGCCCCCAGGGTGGTGGAAACAGACAAGATACAGGACAGGACCTTGCAACTCAATTGCACAGAACACACTGAAAGTGTTGCACAGGCACCTCCTACTGGGTGGAAGAGGTTTAAGCATCCAGTGACTCACAGCAATAGGCTGGGGACGCATTAGGACTGCGCACACTGTAACTTTAAGAATCAGGAAGTGCCAGCGCCGCCACCCTAAGCCAGCAAACAAGAGACATGCACACAGCAAGCAGTGAAGCACAGTGCACAACCTGGACTGGTAGGTAAGTTGGTGGTCTTGATGGTAAGCCATGCCAGCACGCCACCTGGGATGTTACAGTAGCCCCCTCACCCCTTATGCGCCCTCTTCTGCAAGCCTGCAAGGATTTTCTGCAGAGAAGTTGGAGGCCGATCCTTCACAATGGATTCCCAAGACTTCTCTTCAAGAAGACTACCTCTTCTGTCCATTAGAGGGAACGAGACTGGTCTCACCATCTTTGTGACTAGGATGCGGAAACGCATTAAAAACGCATGGTAGAAAGGAAGCAATGTTCCCCAATGATAATCCGCATGTGCTGTGCACATGCTGCGGAAATTTCCGCTGCGGATTATCATTGCGGAAAAAAACGCAGCACTACCAATTATTTTGTGGAAGCGCTGCGTTTTTGCCGCCATTGACTTGCATTAGAACGCGCCAATTCTGCAAGACTGAATCTATACTTGCGTAATTGGCGCGTTCTAATGTGTGGATGGTACCCGGGTGTAGAGGAGAGGAGAGTCTCATCCACACCCAGGTACCATTAAAAAAGCGGTAAAAAAAGAATAAAATAAAAAATAAATGTATATTTACCTTCCGGCGGCCCGCGCTGCGCTCTTACTTGCTTCCCGGCACTTTGCAGTGGATTGAAGGACCTGCGCTGACATCAGAGTCATGTGACGGGTCACGCGATGCTGACGTCGGCAGGTCTTTCAATCCACCGCTGCCGGCACCAGGCGAAGCAAGCCAGCGCGGGCCATCGGATGGTAAGTATATATTTATTTTTTTATTTTTAACCACTCTCTCGGGTCACACTATATAAATCCATGCAGTTTGCATGGATTTATATAGTGTGACCTAGCTGTCACAAGCACTTTCCAAGCGATGCTAATCGCTTGGAAAGAGCTTGTCAATCCGCATGCGGAAATGTCAGTGAATAAAGCTCCAGTTCCACATGTCCCTGGCAGGAAAACGCATGTACAATCCGCATGCGTTTTTTTTCTGACAGGGAGATGCAGAAACGCTCAGGAAAAAATCCTGAGCATTTCTGCATCGTGGGCACATAGCCTACGTGTGGAAAGATCACCAGAGTGAAAATCAGCAAAATGTTTGCTGAGCCCTGATATGGAGCAACTCACTGCATTAGGATTCGGAGTCGCTCCAGCAACATGCTCTGCGATGCGTCTTTTGAGCATGCGGCTAGTGCAAATTATTTATTATCTCCAAGTTTTTTGTCCACCAAAAGCCCAAGGTCAGACACATGGCTTCATATTAATGGATCCTATAAATGTGGAGGCACCAAGTGTAATATTTGCAAATTTATGTTTAAGACCCAGACATTTACTGACAGTGCAGGCAAAATATATAATATCAAGCACTTTATTAATTGCTCTAGTACATATGTCATTTATCAAACACTGTGCACATCTTGCAAAAAACGCATCGCAGAGCATCTGGCTGGAGCGACTCCGAATCCTAATGCAGTGAGTCGCTCCATGTCAGGGCTCAGCAAACATTTTGCTGATTTTCACTGTGGTGATCTTTCCACACTTAGGCTATGTGCCCCACGTAGCAGAGCGTTTTTGCCTCTCTCTGGCAGAAAAAAATGCATGCAGATTTACATGCGTTTTTTCTGCCAGAGAGAAGCGTTTTTTCAGCGGTTTTACATGCGTTTTCGCATGAGTTTTTTCAAGCACTTTTCCAAGCGATTTTGAGCATCACTTGGAAAAGTGCTTGACAAGTTGGTCACACAATATAAATCCATGCAACCGGCATGGATTTATATTGTGTGACCATCTTAGATGCTTTAAATGCTGCATCTATAGTAAAAAAAAAAAAAGAATTAAAAAGTTAAAAATAAAAAAAAACTGTATACTCACCTCTCCAGTCTCCTCCCAGCGGCGACCCTCTCTCTTCGGCGTACCGCATGACCATCAGCTGACTAAATGAAGTCAACGCGGGTCCTGCCAGTATACCGCGGGACGCCAAATAGAGAGGATCTCCGCCGGGAGGAGACTGGAGAGGTGAGTATACAGGTTTTTTTTATTTTTAACTTTTTTATTTCTTTTTTTCACCGTGTGGTAGCCGGGATGAAGAGGAGTTTTAGCCTCCTCTTCATCCCGGGTACCACACGCACCGCGATTACGCTGCAAATTCGCGGCCATTGAATTTAATTGAAACGCAACAAATCCACATATACCTGCGGGTTTGCTGCGTTTCAATGTTCCTCAATGGCCGCGAATTTGCAGCATAATCGCGGTAGAAATGGTCATGCTGCGTTTTGCAAAGCTATGCGAATTCGGCGCGCTAGTTAGCGCATCATGTGCACAGCACATCCGAATTCACATTGCTTTGTGTTACGCTCGCGCCAGAACTGACTAGCGTGAGCGTGATTAGTGATCCCACTGTACTATGAGCAGAGGAGTGCCTGGAGGGGCGTAACTAAGTATCAACCCGATCCGACCAAGGTTGCACGGCGGCTTAGTTGACTCTGTGGACCAAGGAGGAACCGAGCAGAGGGACCAGGTGCGACTCCAGGTCAGACCCCGGTCACAGTTGTTGACCCACAATGCAGGAACAGGCAGGCTAGACTGGCATACAGGCAGGTGGGTATTGGCAAGTACGGCTGGTATGCAGACAGGTGGGCACTGGCAAGCATGGCTGGTATGCAGACAGGTGGGCACTGGCAAGCACGGCTGGTATGCAGACAGGTGGGCACTGGCAAGCACGGCTGGAGTGCAGACAGGTGGGCACTGGCAAGCACGGCTGGAGTGCAGACAGTTGGGCACTGGCAAGCACGGCTGGAGTGCAGACAGGGATGTACTAGCAGGTTGGAGCGCAGGCTGGATAGGGTCCAGTACAGACTGGGTGACAGGTACAGAGCCGCAGATGCGGTAGACAAGCAAAGTAAAGTGAAACTGCCGGAGCGGAGGACAAGACAGAGTAGAGAGGAACTGCTGGTGCGGTGAGCAAGCAGAGCGGAGCGAAAACCGCAGGTGCGGTGGGCAAGGCAGAGCAGAGAGGAACCGCCAGAGTGGTGGACAAGGCAGAGCAGAGAGGAACCGCCGGAGTGGTGGACAAGCCAGAGCAGAGCGAAACTGCAGGTGCGGTGGACAAGGCAGAGCAGAGCGGAACCGCCGGAGCAGTGGGCAAGGCAGAGCAGAGTGAAGGCGCTGGCGCGGTGAGCAAGGCAGAGCAGAGAGAAGCCGCCGGAGTGGTGGGCAAGTCAGAGCAGAGAGAAGCCGCCGAAGCGGTGGGCAAGACGGAGCAGAGGGAAACCGCTGACGCGGTGAGCAAGCAGAGCGGAGCGAAACCGCAGGTGCAGTGGACAAGGCAGAGAGGACAGGGCTCTGTTCACATGGAACTGTTATGATCTGCAACAGAACTAAGGAAAGATAGGGGAAAGCTGTCCCTACAGTAAGACTAAGCTGAATCCCTACGATGTAGCGGGCTGCCTGTTCCTTGTGAACAGACCCGCCTTAGTCCTCGGCTAGTCTGAATGAAGACCTATAGAGTTAAGGGAGGGGTTCCTAAAAGAACTAAGGACTGGGACAAAAATGGGACACCTCCTAAACAGAAGTAGGTGCAGAGCACAAAAGACAAACAGACAAAATGTACTAGAGGTCCCAGAGGACCAAGCGAACTAGACAGAGACAGGCACCGAAGCACCTGGCTAGAGAGACAGTCAAACAACACTGAAGTCCAGCAAAGCCAGAAGGGCGGAGCTGGAATATATAGGCAGATGGTCGCGTGACCGCAAAACACAAGATAGAAAAAACTAACAGGAGGGTTCTAACAGGAACACACTGGAAAATACAGGAAGATGGCTAGAACACAGGAAGAAGATACAGAGGAAGGGAAAAGGGACAAGCAGAACCAGATACACACAAGGTACTTACTGTGAAGTAGTGAGTGGACACAAAACTCACAAACAGAAGTACAGAGACAACGAGTTGGAGTTAGGTGCAGGTTCAGATACTGCAGGAAAAGGGAAGGTACGGACATAGATACAAACAGGTAACAGGCTAGCATACAGTTCAGACAGGAACTGCTACTGCAATGAGATACAAGAACGAGCCTGGGTATACAGCCCCCAGAGTGGCGGAAACAGACTAGAAGTCACAGGTAACAGGCCTGGGTATACAGCCCCCAGAGCGGCGGAAACAGACTAGAAGTCAGAGATAACAGGACAGGACCTGGCAATTCAGTTGCAAAGACAAACTGAGTGAAGGTGTTGCTCAGGCACCTCCTTCTGGGTGGAGGGGGTTTAAATATCCAGTGACTCACAGCAGTAGGCTGGGGACGCATTAGGAGTGCACCCACAGCAGCTATAAGAATCAGGAAGTAACCGGGCCGCTGCCCTAAGCAGAGAAGAGACATGCACACAGCATGAACTGGAGCAAGGTTTGCTGGCTGGACTGACAGGTAAGATTGCGGTCTTGAATAGTGGGAGGTGGTGCACTATGCAAGCACGCCGCCAGGGATGTTATACTTTGCATTGCAGATGGTTTTACAAGCATTTTCGTGGCGTTTTCGCGGCCATAAAAACGCTGCAAAAACACTACAAAAACGCTACGTGGGCACATGGCCTTAAGGTTATTGGTATAGATAAGGTGCAAAGACAAATACGTGGAGGAGATAGAGGCAAGCTTCTCTTAGCCAGAGAAGCCTCATGGATTCTTAAACTTAACTCTCGCATTCCCAATGGTCTCAATTTTTGCAATGATCTAATGTACATTCTTTTATACTTTTTTCTTATGATGTACTTAATTTGCCAGTGTACTGTTATGGAGACCCTCTTTATTTTAAGGAGAACTTTGGAATAGACAGCAAAGGGTCTTCACATTGCCAGTGAGATTCAAATTAAAATACTTGATCGATGAAGGGAGAGAAACTAAATACATGCGACATGCATGGTCAGCAGGTTGAGTCTTCTGGTGTGGCAACAAAGACTCACCACATTTATTAGCTAGACAAAACAGAAATACAATTGTTACATACAACTGAACAGGAAACCGAAATAGACTATCAGTAATAAACACACTTCCCTTGGCCCAACGTAAAACTTTCTTATCAGGGAATTCACAGGAAACCAGTATCTTAGTCAGACATTCCACAATGTAAGCCAAATCAGCTCAGTTTTAAGGAAGATTTAAATACAATTATTTAAAATGAATTCATCTTTATTTCCAATAATTTGTTAAAATAAATTTTCATTAAATATAAAAAAACAGGTACTTTCAAAATCATAAAGTCCGATCCCAGTCACCAACTTCTATTAACATAGTGCATTATCTCTTTAAATAAATCATGCCAAAAAACTCATATCAGAAAAATGCTCCCACTCCATTTCTATTGCACTCATCCCCTAATAACGTGCTGAGGAAATATATATATTCCTTTGGTATGAATGAAATCACCTTACAAGAAAATATATAAGGTGCAAATACAAGAAAGTTTTTCTCTTTCTTTTTTTCTATAATGAAAATGTATCTAAATATAGTTTTATTGGATATACAAATATATAAGTATTAGTATTTTCAAACAAGGTGATATCAGAAAGAAATAAAACTAACAGCAAGTAAGCCATTTCATGATTAAAGTATTTTTTCAGACAAAGTAATGCCGAAAACTAGCATGGGGAAATAGAACTAGCAGTAGTTGATCATCTCATGATAAAGTGCTGTGCTTGTGGAGATAAAATCAGTTATAGTTCACATATAAGAGGCATGATGATTTAAATGTCTGACTCTTGCGGATGAGACTGTAATCTACCCCGACGACGCCGTTTCGCCTTGGGCTTCTTCAATAGGGGGCATTAGTAGATGTTTATGATGTACCGTTTATATGTTATTCTCACCTGCTATGTGTAATCTATTCAATCAATCAGAGCTGTTGCGGCGCATGCGTTAGTTACTTAGATGCCCAATGAGCAAAAGGGACTTCCGGAATCACTGCGCTTGACACGCATGCGGTGGAACGCATGCAGTGTCTATTGCGCAGGACCGGAAGTCACCCGGGCCCGTTCACGCGCGCATGCGTACTCTCTGTTGAAAATCCCCATATAGTGGTGGCGGAGTTTAGAGGGGACGTGCCAATACACCGGAGTTAAATAAGAGAATCTAAACTCATGAATAAACTCATTGGGCATCTAAGTAACTAACGCATGTGTCGCAAACACTCTGATTGATTGAATAGATTACACACAGCTGGTGAGAATAACATAAACGGTCAGGGGCGGACACAGACTGTAGTGGGCCCCTGTGCAAGAATTTTTTTTGGGCCCCCTCCCTGCCATTCATAGGGGGCATGAAGAGCCCCCCCCGGGGCATCTCTCATCCCCCCGTGCATCTCTGATTCCCCCCACTACTAGTTAATTAATTGTATTTAAAAAAAATAAAACTTGTTATACTTACCCCCAGGGCTGGCTCCAGGTTTTTGTGGGCCCTGGGCGACAGAGTTTCAGTGGGCCCCTTTAACACATACCATGATTCATGATGCACAGATAAATATATATATATATATAGTACAAGGCCAAGGGTTTCACTTACTACATTACATGAGCGATATCTATTGTAAATTCTACAATAACTCAGAAACCGGCGAATCCTCACAGCGCACAGTGCAGACCGGACAGTATAGTCCTCCATACAGTATTATGGGCACCATATAATGCTCCATACAGGATACTGACCCCCTTATAATGCTCCATACAGGATACTGTCCCCATATAATGCTCCATACAGGATACTGGTCCCCATATAACACTGCATACAGAATACTCGCCCCCATATAATGCTCCATACAGAATACTGTCCCCCATATAACCCCATATAACGCTCCATACAGAATACTGACCCCCATATAACGCTCCATACAGAATACTGGCCCCCATATAAAGCTCCATGCAGGCTGTTCCCCCCTTATAATGCCCCATTACACGAGCGATATCTATTGTAAATTCTACAATAGCTCAGAAACCGGCGAATCCTCACAGCGCACAGTGCAGACTGGACAGTATAGTCCTCCATACAGTATTATGGGCACCATATAATGCTCCATACAGGATACTGACCCCCTTATAATGCTCCATACAGGATACTGGTCCCCATATAACGCTCCATACAGGATACTGTCCCCCATATAACGCTCCATACAGAATACTGACCCCCATATAACACTCCATACAGAATATTGGCCCCCATGTAACGCTCCATGCAGGCTGTTTCCCCTTTATAATGCCCCATGCAGGATGACACCCCCCTTTTAATGCCCTATGCAGGATGTCACCTCTACCCCCCATAAAATGCCCCATGCAGGATGTCACCTCTCCCCCCCATATAATGCCCCATGCAGGATGTCAATTCCCCCCTCTTATAATGCCCCATGCAGGATGTCACCCCCCCTCCCTTTTAATGCCCCATGCAGGATGTCACTTCCCCCCTTCCCCTCTTATAATGCCCCATGCAGGATGTCACTTCCCCCTTCCCCTCTTATAATGCCCCATGCAGGATGTCACACACCCCCACCCCCATATAATTCCCCCATGCAGGATGTCAATTCCCCCCTCCCCCATATAATGCCCCATGCAGGATGTCAATTCACCCCTTCCCCTCTTATAATGCCCCATCCAGGATGTCACCCCCCTCCCTTACAATGGCCCATGCAGGACGTCACTTCCCCCCTTCCCCTCTTATAATGCCCCATGCAGTATGTCACAACCCATATAATGCCCCATGCAGTATGTCACACAACCCCCCCCTATAATGCCCCATGCAGTATGTCACACAACCCCCCCATATAATGCCCCATGCAGTATGTCACACCCCCCTCCCTTATAATGCCCCATGCAGGATGTCACCTCTCCCTCCATATAATGCCCCATGCAGGATGTCACCCCCTCCTATATAATGCACCATGCAGTATGTCACCCCCCCCATATAATGCCCCATGCAGGGTGTCACACCCACTCTCCCCCACCATATAATGCCCCATGCCCCCATACATAAAAAAAAAAAAAATCAAATACTCACCTCACTTCTCACCTGATGCTGATCCGGACTCCAGCATCGCCCGCGTCTTCGCGCTGTGACAGCTCAGGAGAGATCGCGCACGGTGTAAATGTAGCACCCTGAGGACTCGGCTGCTACAGGGGTATTGCACCTCAAACCTGAGGCGTGGTATTCCACTCCCGGGTAAGGATGGAGTGTGGGACTGAGCTCAGCTAGCTGCATGCACTACACTCATCCCATTTCCGGGGGACAGATCAATGGTACTCCCACTAGGTGAATGTGCAGGTACGACAGTGTCTGTCCCTGGCTGGAGTGGGAGGGGGGGTGGAACATCCCAGTAGTGTAGGGGCAGATAGGGGAGGGGCTCTGGGCATAGAGGTAGGAGCCCATTGGGTGCTAGTCACCTGGGTTCACACATAGAGGGAGTATATATGGTGGGCACCATCTAGAGATAGGGTCAGTCTGTCAGGAGAGTGCTGAGGAGGAGTTCAGCCAGGAGGGCTGACAGGGAGCTGTGGCTCCGGCTGGGCCCAGCTCCAGGGCCAGGCCTGAAGCAGAGAGGAAGAGGAAGAAAGGCCCAGAGGCATAAGACCAAGAGGGAACCCTGAGATCCCACGAGTGAGCTAAAAAGGGTGAAGGGTTGGCAGAAGAGGGCACCGGATCCCAAACTGACGGAGGCAAAACATCCTTAATCAGGAACCGGAGGTCGTGGTCAAGTTTTGCCACGACCCTCACCACATTCACCAGGAAGGTACACCACGAGTAGGGTCAGGAAAGCCTTAAAAGGTTTTACCATATAGAGGCCCAAGGGAACCGGACAAAGGTGGATCCCTGGTGGGGATGGCCGGAGAGAGAGAGAGAGAGGGGAGCTCAGGACCACGTTCCGGAATTGCCTGGGGGTTAGCCGAGTCCCACACCTGGTGGACGCAGCACGGCTCGGGTGGTCACTCAAGGCCGGAGTGACCGAAGCAACACCAGTGAGTAAAAACCCTGAAACTGCATCCCACGTCTCTGTGCCTCCTTACCGCACCATCACAACCTCCATCATCTACACCTGCTGCCCTGAGGCCATACCCCTCCCGTTGGGGGTTATACCATCCCCGCTGCACCATCCTTCCACCGGCCTCAGCGGTCTGCCCTGCAGCGGCAGCTCCAAAGCTGCATTCAACGGGTGGCGTAGTCATCTAACATATACTGCTAATAGACTCGCCACTTAGTTTGACTCCCTGGGCACGGACCGGGTCACCGCCATGAGACTACTACCCCCATCTGATCCGGCTCCGGGTAAGCCCCCGTGCGCGCGATGCCGCACGACACAGAAGGCCCAGGGGCGCGTCAACTTTGGCGTAGTCGGCAGGATCACGTGCCCGCCACCACCGGGTACTGCGTGCCTGAAGAAAAGTTTATCTGTACCGTAAGAAGAAGTCTCCCGCCGGTTCCGGAGGGTCCCCGCCATCGGACGCCATCTCGGATCGTTTCCCGCCGTTTGCCCGCCATCTGCAGTCTTTTCCCGCCATCCACAGAGTTTCCCGCCATTGGGAGACGGTTCCCGCCATCTGAGAAGATTTCCCGCCCTGGCAGAGCGGACGCCATTATGGGCGTGCCAGAGGGTGGCAAGAGACTACCTCCCATCGTGGGCCTGGTCCCAGAAGAGCGCCAAAAGCAAAGACCGCCCCCACCAGCAGAGACTGCAATGATAGAGATGTCCATCAGCGTGGGGGGACTGCCCCTGGAACTGACAATCACCAAGTTGCCCCGGGACCACCCTCAGTGTGGGCGGATCAAGAACAAAAGAGTGAGGATGGGTGCAGCCTGGAGGAGTCTGGAGAGATCGCACCCGGAGATGGAGGGAGAGTCAGGCAGCACCGACCCTGTGGTCAGGAGCCTGTTGCAGGCCGCCACCCCAGAAGGCCTGGTGGAGATTCTGGCACAGCTCCCCCGAGATCGGGAGCATGCACAGACCGCACTGGAGGGCTTGGCTCGGAAGATGGCCCGAGTGCAGCAAGAAGTGCTGGCCGAGTGGAGCAGAGAAATGGCCCTGCAAGCTGGAACCCGCCAGCAAAGGCCGCCACCCCCAACGAGGAGCACGCCTGCCCCTGAAGATAGTGCAGGAGGGACGAAGGCCGGAGACGACGCCGTGGAAGGAGCTGAAGAGATGGAAGCAGGTAAAGGGGACGTCACCACCCCAAGCCTAGTAGCCGTAAGCCTGCCCCAGCTCCCCGTCGCAGAGCCCGAAATCCCCCTTACCGAGCCCGTTGCTGCACCGTCACCGCTCCAAACTAGGCCTCAAGCGGCAGGAGCCGCGGCCGCGCCCTCTGTGACGTCACGCGCCTCAATCCAGAGCGTGGCCAAGCAGGAAACACCACCGGCCTGGTCGCAGGGCCGAATACCCCCGGGCGCCGCAGTCTCCAAAGCGCCCTTCATCTTCAGGGTGCCGCCGGCCTGGTCGCAAGGCCTGGTGAATCCGGGCGCCGCTGCCACCACCGCGCCCTCGACCTCCAGAGTGCTACCCTTGGGTGAAGACTTGTTCGCCCAGCATACTTGCCCGGATGGGCAGCCCTTTGTGTGGCCTCCGGAGTACACCACTCCCCGACTCCAGAAGGAATGGCCTCTGTGTGAGCCCCTGATTCCGGCTCCGGCGCCCGCCAAGATCACCCCACTCCCGTTGGAGGAGGCGCAGTTCGCATGGGACCCCACTGGAGAAAACCTCATCGGGTTCACCCAAGAGACCCGGGCGGCCGCAGCCCAGCGTGCGGAGTGCTGCCGGCAACAACTGGAGGTCTTCGACAGGGAACGGCGAGAGAGGCGGGTCCGCGAGGAGCGGCTGCAAGTTCAGAGTGCGGAGCAGAAACGTCGGACCCGGCGAAACCCCCGTGCAGCCCACGGTCCCCGCGCCACCGGGACCATAATCAAGTTCCAACTGGAGCACGGTTGGGGCTTTATCCGGGATCACAGAACCCCCGGCGACGTCTTTGTCACCCGCAGAGATGTCGAGAGTCATCTGCCGGAGGGACACAGAGGACGTGACCTTTACCCGGGTGACGAGGTCACCTTCACCCGGCATCAGTGTGCTAAGGGACCATATGCTCTTCATGTGCACCGACTGACCGAGGAAGAGCTACAGTGCGAGGAGGAACAAGAGGACCCGGACGGGTTTGAAGACTACCCGCGGGAAGGAGCAGGAGGACGCCGTTACTGAAGTACGGTAAAGTGGAACTGTAAATAGTTACCCGTGAGGGTACAAGAACTGCTGCTAATTAAAATATGGTCCCCGTTGGGACTAGTGAATAGTTCCCGTGTGTCCCTATCCCTAACCAGGCTGAGGACTGTGAGCAGCCATCCCTTATCCCCACTGGCCGAGGACTGAGAGCGGCCACCCTGTAAATAGTTGCGCTTCCTAAGGCGCCCCCTACCGGTTTTATAAGGAACTGTTTTTGTGACTGTTGCACTTTTACCTGGTCATCAATTGCACCGTGGCCAGAAGATCAAGAGTGTGTGTTATATGAGAATGTTTTATATGCAAGAGTTTTATATTGAAAGTTAATGTGATTTATATGTAAATGCACTTTAAAATTTTTGTATGTTTTATATTGTTTTACTCTTTTACAGCCCGAGGACGTGCTGTGGTTTACCAGGGGGGAATGTAGCACCCTGAGGACTCGGCTGCTACAGGGGTATTGCACCTCAAACCTGAGGTGTGGTATTCCACTCCCGGGTAAGGATGGAGTGTGGGACTGAGCTCAGCTAGCTGCATACACTACACTCATCCCATTTCCGGGGGACAGATCAATGGTACTCCCACTAGGTGAATGTGCAGGTACGACAGTGTCTGTCCCTGGCTGGAGTGGGAGGGGGGGTGGAACATCTCAGTAGTGTAGGGGCAGATAGGGGAGTGGCTCTGGGCATAGAGGTAGGAGCCCATTGGGTGCTAGTCACCTGGGCTCACACATAGAGGGAGTATATATGGTGGGCACCATCTAGAGATAGGGTCAGTCTGTCAGGAGAGTGCTGAGGAGGAGTTCAGCCAGGAGGGCTGACAGGGAGCTGTGGCTCCGGCTGGGCCCAGCTCCAGGGCCAGGCCTGAAGCAGAGAGGAAGAGGAAGAAAGGCCCAGAGGCATAAGACCAAGAGGGAACCCTGAGATCCCACGAGTGAGCTAAAAAGGGTGAAGGGTTGGCAGAAGAGGGCACCGGATCCCAAACTGACGGAGGCAAAACATCCTTAATCAGGAACCGGAGGTCGTGGTCAAGTTTTGCCATGACCCTCACCACATTCACCAGGAAGGTACACCACGAGTAGGGTCAGGAAAGCCTTAAAAGGTTTTACCATATAGAGGCCCAAGGGAACCGGACAAAGGTGGATCCCTGGTGGGGATGGCCGGAGAGAGAGAGAGAGAGGGGAGCTCAGGACCACGTTCCGGAATTGCCTGGGGGTTAGCCGAGTCCCACACCTGGTGGACGCAGCACGGCTCGGGTGGTCACTCAAGGCCGGAGTGACCGAAGCAACACCAGTGAGTAAAAACCCTGAAACTGCATCCCACGTCTCTGTGCCTCCTTACCGCACCATCACAACCTCCATCATCTACACCTGCTGCCCTGAGGCCATACCCCTCCCGTTGGGGGTTATACCATCCCCGCTGCACCATCCTTCCACCGGCCTCAGCGGTCTGCCCTGCAGCGGCAGCTCCAAAGCTGCATTCAACGGGTGGCGTAGTCATCCAACATCTACTGCTAATAGACTCGCCACTTAGTTTGACTCCCTGGGCACGGACCGGGTCACCGCCACGAGACTACCACCCCCATCTGATCCGGCTCCGGGTAAGCCCCCGTGCGCGCGATGCCGCACGACACAGAAGGCCCAGGGGCGCGTCATAAACATATCACCGCGCCCTCTGACCTGAGACGTCACAGTCAGAGGACGCGGAAGACGCTGCAGAGGCACGGGGAGGGGTAAGTATTGTGCCGTCGCCGTCACATGACCGGAGATGTCCCTGCGCTCAGCATGGGGCCGGGGGAGGGGAAAAACAGTGAATTTCCTAGATCTACACATCACCACTACTCCTAGTGGTTATATTATGTCTGATGTGTATAGAAAATCCACAGCCACAAATGCATTATTGCATGGAACTTTCTCTCAACTCCCTTCTACAATCAAGGGAATCCCCACGGGACAATTTTAGAGATTGAAAAAAATATGCACCAGTAATGAATCTTTTCATCAACAAGCCCAAGACCTTATATGACGTTTTAAGGACCAGGGCTACAGCAATAGAAACATTAAAACTGGCTTTAAAAGAGCTGTGAATACTAACAGGGAACAATTGCTATATGGTAACAAAAAAAAAAAAAAATGAAGACAATCGAAGCCCTATAACATTCATATCTAATTACAACGACCAATGGCCAGAACTTACTGCAATTATTAGGAAACATTGGAATGTGTTATTAACGGACCCAGTACTACAGAAAATTCTACCTCAAAGCCCCCTAATGGTTGCCAAATGATCAAGGAATTTGAGGGACTCTTTAGTCCACAGCCACTATGAAACGAGATCACATCTACAAATGGTAGATAAATCTAAATTTGTTTTTTTTACATGTGGTAAATGGAAAGCCTGCAAAAATTTGATAAAAGGAAAAGATTTTGCTAATTACAATAACAGTAAAATATTTGAAATCAGAAAAATTCTTTCTTGTAACTCTAAAGCCGTAATATATTACGCTCAATGTCCATGTGAAAAAATCTACATAGGCCTGACAACCCGTGAACTTAGAGTAAGAACAAGGGAGCATGTACTTGATATAGAAAAATCAATCTCAGTAGATGATATGGCCACTTTGAGAACCCTACCTAGGCACTTTAAACTTCCCCACAAAAGTGATCCTAGGGGACTGAAAATAAAGGGGATTGACCAAGTAGATATGGGCATCAGGGGGGGTGATCTGAGTTTAGCATTAGCACAATTAGAAAGCAAGTGGATATTCAGGCTTGGCACATTGTCCCCACAAGGATTGAATGAACACTTTGGATTTGGTGCTTTCTTATAAAATCTTGGGATTAGTTTGTTGGAGTTTTTTATACACCCCTTGATGCCTTTGACTACTCTCTGAGTTGTGTCGTCCTTCCTTTTGCTAATAACTTCTTCCTCTTTCATTGGAACCTTTTCTCTGGGTGAATAAAACACCTACTATTGGTGAAATTTCCTCCCTGTTTCAAAAAATTTTAAAACAATTTTCTAACAAAAAGCACATAATTTTGGTGAATATTTATCACCTATTGCCCTACATCCTGTGAGGCACCTCTTTTAAATCTGTTTTTTATTTTCGTGATTTTAATTATTATTTTATTATACCTAGTTGTCACCTATTGGCACCTGCTGGATATCTGGGTGGTTATTTTGAATCTGGAGGGATGTGGGTACCGGAGAGAGACCTCAAGAAATGACAGTCATGAAGTCTGAATTACATCTATTGAGGATCTTCAGCAATCAAATGAAAAGGGATAAGGGGAGAAAAAGAGATAGGAAGATTGACAAATATGGACTTCCCGGACATCTTTTGGTCCAGGTTACTATACTAGTATTGTCAAGTCCCCTCTTCTCTTCTCCTTTAATGATATAATGATAACCTTATTTTCATTTTATATAAGTTCCTTACATAATGGTATTATTTTTTTTTTTTATTTTTTTTTTTTTGTGGTTTTCACATCATTTTGTTGTATTTTCATGTCTACTTATTTATATAATATTATACCTTTCACTAGAGATACCTTAGTATAGGGCACATAATGCTCTCTCTGATTCTTAATTTATTGCCTACCTCCTTTGGGATGTGGGACATATAACAGGAAAAGTATCCCTTTAGGGTACATGAACATGTACCCCACAATTTATAATTCATTTGTTTTGAGATGTGGGGTGTACCCCTCTTATAAGTCACATGGTTTGTATTAGATGCATCCTATATTCCACTATACATATATATATATATATATATATATATATATTTTCACACACATTTTTACACAGCACATCACCATTATCACATGACACACCACACATATAATTTTGTCAATTTTTTTTTTTATTTTAGTGGCCCATTTACTATATCATGCACATACATTCACACACATTCACTATTTTTTCGCAGTATATTGTTCACATTCATTCACACATTTTATTCACATAATTTCCCCCTTATTCAAAAGCTCCTAGCAATCAATCATTGATAGTTCTCCATCAATATTATTTTAGATACATATATCATGTAATTGTGGAGAATATTCATGAGTTTAGATTCTCTTATTTAACTCCAGTGTATTGGCACGCCCCCTCTAAACTCCGACACCACTATATGGGGATTTCCAACAGAGAGTGCGCATGCGCGCGTGAACGGGCCCGTGTGACTTCCGGTCCTGCGCAATAGACACTGCATGTGTTCCACCGCATGCGTGTCAAGCGCAGTGATTCCGGAAGTCCCTTTTGCGCATTGGGCATCTAAGTAACTAACGCATGCGCCGCAACCGCTCTGATTGATTGAATAGATTACACACAGCTGGTGAGAATAACATATAAACGGTACATCATAAACATCTACTAACGCCCCCTATTGAAGAAGCCCAAGGCGAAACGGCGTCGTCGGGGTAGATTACAGTCTCATCCGCAAGAGTCAGACATTGAGTCATGTAAGTACTCTCATTTAAATCATCATGCCTCTTATATGTGAACTATAACTGATTCTATCTCCACAAGCACAGCACTTTATCATGAGATGATCAACTACTGCTAGTTCTATTTCCCCATGCTAGTTTTGGACATTACTTTGTCTGAAAAAATACTTTAATCATGAAATGGCTTACTTGCTGTTAGTTTTATTTCTTTCTAATATCACCTTGTTTGAAAATACTAATACCGTACTTACCGTATTTTTCGGACCATAAGACGCACTTTTTTCCTCCAAAATTTTGGAGGAAAATGGGGGGGTGCGTCTTATGGTCCGAATTTTGGGGGGGGGTGTATATTTATATGTGGTGTGGGGGGAGCGGTATCGGTGGAGGAGCGGGGCACAGGAGGCAGCAGCCGCCCGCTGCAGCCTACACTGTCCCCGCTGCTAAAGAAAATTAATATTCATGCTCCTTAATAGCGGTATACAGTGTAGCCTCGCCGCGGCTGCTGCTGCTGCCGGCTATCTCCTGTGCCCGCTGTTAAAGGCATGAATATTCAAACCTCTCTCCACGCCCGTGGGCATGGGGAGGGGGTGAATATTCATGCCCTTTAATGAGCGGGCACAGGAGATAGCCGGCAGCAGCAGCGGCAGAGCGACTGCGCTGTGTGCCGGCTATGAAGGAGAGTGAAGTCACTGCTCCCCGCGCACACAGACCCGGCGTGGGGAGCAGTGACTTCCGGCAGCTGATCTCTCCTTGTGAGCCGCGCATGGCAGTGACGTCATGCGCGGTTCACATAGAGAGATCAGTGCAGGCAGACCAGACGCAGCGCTGGAGGAGAGAGAAGAAAGGTGAGTATGAGTGTTTATTTTTTTTTAATGTGCAGCCTGATGGGGATTAGGGGTGCCATGCATACCAGGACAGGGATTAGGGGTGCCATGCATACTAGGACAGGGATTAGGGGTGCCATGCATACCAGGACAGGGATTAGGGGTGCCATGCTTACCAGGACAGGGATGAGGGGTGCCATGCATACCAGGACAGGGATGAGGGGTGCCATGCATACCAGGATAGGGATGATGGGTGCCATGCATACCAGGATAGGGATTAGGGGTGCCTGCATACCAGGACAGGGATGAGGGGTGCCATGCATACCAGGACAGGGATCAGGGGTGCCATGCATACCAGGATAGGGATTAGCGGTGCCATGCATACCAGGACAGGGATGAGGGGTGCCAAGCATACCAGGACAGGGATTAGGGGTGCCATGCATACCAGGACAGGGATTAGGGGTGCCAAGCATACCAGGACAGGGATGAGGGGTGCCAAGCATACCAGGACAGGGATGAGGGGTGCCAAGCATACCAGGACAGGGATGAGGGGTGCCATGCATACCAGGACAGGGATTAGGGGTGCCATGCATACCAGGACAGGGATGAGGGGTGCCATGCATAACAGGACAGGGATGATGGGTGCCATGCATATCAGGATAGGTATGAGGGGTGCCATACATACCAGGATAAGGATGAGGGGTGCCATGCATACCAGGACAGGGATGAGGGGTGCCATGCATACCAGGACAGGGATGATGGGTGCAATGCATATCAGAATAGGTATGAGGGGTGCCATGCATACCAGGATAAGGAAGAGTGGTGCCATGCATACCAGGATGAAGGGATGCCAGGCATACCAGGATGGGGATGGGGACCACATATAAAAGGAAGGGGGGCGGCATATATACCAGGATGGGGGATATTGTCAGAATTGGGGGACATTACCTTATACCAGTGTCAGCAGAAGACCCCCTCCCTCTTAAAAGTGCATCATGACTAGAGATGAGCGGTGTTCGACTAGAACTGTTCGCCAATCTCAAATTCGAGCTGTTTTGGGCGGTGTTCGAGTTGTTCGACGAACCCGAACGATTTGCAAAAAATTCGGCTGTTCGAGGTTATGTTCGATAACTGTTCGTGCACCAAAAGCGTGTCCTGCATGTCTGGCGCTATTTTGAGCACCAATCATGCAGGGATTGTCTGCCACTCACTGTAATGCCACAGCCATGGTGGTTGTGGCATTACAGTGATTGCCCAAATCGATGGGAACAGTGCCAACAGTGAAACATGAAAAGCCGGCAATTCATCAGCGGCGTACACAGGTACCCGACAATTTAGAACCGAAAGAATAGAGCTTCACACATAGATTAGATAGATAGAAACATGTCAGTCACACATATAAGAAGTACAGTGACAGTGTTGCTTACTGTACTTGTCATTTAGTGTAAAGGATTTATCAAAAAAAATAATAGTGTTTTCATGCACCGTCTCTTTAAAAAAGCCGGCCGGCAATTCAGCAGCGGTACCCGACAATTTATAACAGACAGAATAGAGCTTCACACATAGATTAGATAGATAGAAACATGTCAGTCACATATATATGAAGTACAGTGACAGTGTGGATTACTGTACTTGTCATTTAGTGTAAAGGATTTATTAAAAAAAATAATAGTGTTTTCATGCACCGTCTCTTTAAAAAAGCCGGCCGGCAATTCAGCATCTGTACCCGACAATTTAGAATAGAAGGAATAGAGAATCATACATAGATTAGATAGATAGAAACATGTCAGCCACATATATACGAAGTACAGTGACAGTGTTGATTACTGTACTTGTCATTTAGTGTAAAGAATTTATCAAAAAAAATAATAGTGTTTTCATGCACCGTCTCTTTAAAAAAGCCGGCCGGCAATTCAGCAGCGGTACCCGACAATTTATAACAGACAGAATAGAGCTTCACACATAGATTAGATAGATAGAAACATGTCAGTCACATATATATGAAGTACAGTGACAGTGTGGATTACTGTACTTGTCATTTAGTGTAAAGGATTTATTAAAAAAAATAATAGTGTTTTCATGCACCGTCTCTTTAAAAAAGCCGGCCGGCAATTCAGCATCTGTACCCGACAATTTAGAATAGAAGGAATAGAGAATCACACATAGATTAGGTAGATAGAAACATGTCAGTCACATATATATGAAGTACAGTGACAGTGTTGCTTACTGTACTTGTCATTTAGTATAAAGGATTTATTAAAAAAAATAATAGTGTTTTCATGCACTGTCTCTTTAAAAAAGCCTGCCGGCAATTCAGCATCTGTACCCGACAATTTAGAATAGAAGGAATAGAGAATCACACATAGATTAGATAAATAGAAACAGTATTAATTTCAGCCTATTGGTTCGGCCTCCACTACAGTCACGGTCTCATGTGGCCCCTCAGGAAAATTAATTTCCCACCCCTGCTCTTTTTCATATAGCACTATGTTATGCATAGTGATGCGCCCCGTGGGCCGTGTATGTGTGGGGATACCCGGAACCGGACCCGTTGTGGATGCTGTGGGTTGTAGTCCTTGCGTGGCGGGGACCCGGTCCCGTGGCTCAGGGTGGTCAACCCAAATGGCGTTCTTGTTTGTAGGGTTTTGTGATTAAATGTCCGACTACGCCACCCGTGGATTGCGGTCAGAGTGAACCGCCGCTGCAGGGCAGACTGCTGAGGCTGGTGTTGTGGGTGCAGCAGAGGATAGTACAACTCCCCACGGGAGGAGTATAGCCTCAGGGCAGTGAATAGGGATGTTGGGGGTGATGGTGCGCGGGAGCAGCAGTAACGACACAGAGTCCTGTAATGCAGTCCAGGGTATTTACTCACAGTTCTTTATCCACTTTACTACAGCTGGTCATAACATCCCACGTCGCACTGTGTTCACCAGGTGAGGGGCTCGGCCTACTCCCAGATAACTTTGGAGCGTTTCACAGGACCCCCTTTGTGTTTCCTTTCTCTGGCCTGTCATACCCCGCCAGTGACCTCGCTTCTGTCCGGCTGCCTCGGGCCTTCTCTGGTAAACCTTGGCGCCGTTTCCCTGACCCTATGTGGTGCCTTCCTAGCGGGTGTAGCGAGGGGCTGCTCCACCTGAAATGTCACAGCCTCCGGTTTCTAGCTGAGGGTAGTTCCCCGCCTCCACTAGTTTCGGGGACCGGTCTCCCCCTTTTGCCAGACCCCCCTACTCAGATAGATTCGGGCGTGCGGTGGCGACTCGCCAGTCCGCACCCCTGGGGTCCTTTCGTTCCTTGTTCCTGGAGCCTACTCCGCTCCTCTTCCTTCCTTCTCCTTCCTCCAGGCCCCGGCCTCTCCCAGGCCTGCCTGCGGAGCAGAGCTCGGTCTGAGCCTCTGCTCCCTGTCCTCTCCTCTTACTGACTGAACTTCTTCTCAGACTGGACTCTCAACTGAGATGGTGCCCACCTTTTATATGCTCCCTCTAAGTGCACCCAGGAACTGCCCTCTCCCTGCTATGCATTACAGGGTCCCCCCTTCCTCGGTGTTCCCTCCCCCCACTCCAGCCAGGGACATGGACTGTCGTGCTCTACTTGGAGCATATCGGCCACCCTGCCCCCTGGAAATGTGGTGTAATGCATGCAGGTGTCGGGGTCCTGATTCACACTCCATCTTTACCTGGAAGTGAGATATCACACATCTGGTTGAGATGCAATACCTCTGTAGCGGCCGAACCCTCGGGGCGCTACAATAGTGCTGTACACAAGGAAAAAATGTGTGCGGTGCGCTATGTGCGCCGCTGTCTGTCTTTTTCCATCTACAGATGTGCACCAGAGCACCTGTATGTTACTCACATGACTTATCAAAATAGGATCATGTGACATGTCACGTGATACATTGGGTACCTGGGGGAGGGGGCCCACACCTTCTAAACTGCCCAGGACCCTGGTTACTCTTAATTCAACCCTGCTCACCAATGCAAGTCAATGCGTGCGAGAAAAAAAATGCACGGCACACGGACCATGCTTATGCCATCAGCTTTTATTAGGAGGCAAGTTCTGGACAGGACCAAGGAAATGCAGTGGATGTTGTGCATATGGACTTTTCAAAAACCTTTTGATAAGGTTCCACACAAAAGGTTGATACATAAAATGAGAACAATGGGGATAGGGGAAAATATATGTAAGTGGGTTAAGAACTGGCACAGTGATAGGAAACAAAGGGTTGTTATTAATGGAACACACTCAGACTGGGTCACAGTTAACAGTGGGGTACCACAGGGGTCAGTATTGGGCCCGCTTGTTTTTCACATATTTATTAATGACCCTGTAGGGAGCATACAGAGTAGTATTTCAATATTTGCAGATGACACTAAACTTTGCAGGGTAATCAATACAGAGGAGGACAATTTTATATTAAAGGAGGATCTATGTAAACTAGAAGCTTGGGCTGATAAATGTCAAATGAGCTTTAATGGGGATTAATGTAAGGTAATGCACTTGGGCAAAGGAAATAAAATGTATAATTATATGCTTAATTGTAAAACACTGGGCAAAACTGTAACTGAAAAAGACCTGGGTGTATTGGTAGACGACAAGCTCACATTTGGGGGCCAGTGTCAGGCAGCTGCTACAAAGGCAAATAAAATAATGGGATGCATTAAAAGAGGCATAGATGCTAATGAGGAGAACATAATTTTACAGCTATACAAGACACTAGTGGGTAATATAAATACCAGCTGTCCGCCGCTCGTGCTAAATATATACTAGGGCCTATACCTTGTGTTTGCTTCTAGGGGTGCTATGTCCTGTTTCTACGCTATATTTCACCTTGTATTGTGATGAATAATATATACTATGATATTATTTGATTCTGTTGACTAGATTTTAATCATGTACTAAATAAAAAATCTGTTTTATGCCATTTATACTCTACGTCTCTCCTGTCATATATATATAACTGAGTAGGCATGTGGTTGACAGGCACGATGTATTGACGGGCTGCCCGCTTTGAAGGATGAAGGCCGTTTTTTGTGTGCTACCAATAATGTGTCTGCACCCACCCCCACAGATTAAACCTCTCCCCTCCACACTAAATAAATATGCCCCCTGCACAATTAGTATATAACTCCCCTGCAAAATTAATAAATAGCCCCCCTGCACAATGAATAAATACCCCCCTGCACAATGAATAAATAGACCCCTGTACAATACATAGCCCCCCTGCACAATGAATAAACAGCCCCCTGCACAATGAATAACCCCCTGCACAATTTAATAGCCCCGATGCACAATTATTAAACAGCCCTCCCTGCACAATTTAATAGCACCCTGCACAATAAATAAACAGCTCCCCTGCACAATTTAATAATTAGCCCCCCTGCACAATTAATAATTGCCCCCCTGCACAATTAATAATATAGCCCCCGCACAATTAATAATTAGCCACCCTGCACATTTAATAGCCCCCTGGGCTGAATCTTCGTTGTCTGCAGCTCCATAGCCACAGGAGCACTTATCACTAAGGCTCTGCTATCTCTTGTGGGCACCGGTGAGTGACGTCAGTAGCACGATCACATGACCTGATCACACTGCTGACGTTTCTTTAAGCCGACGGTCAGCGTTCCAATTGTACTTGCGTATACAATCACTGGGACCCGGCACGTTGCAGCTTCTCTGAGCAGGCTGTCAGCTTGACAGCTTGCTCAGAGAACAGCCGAATCCCAGTCCGGGAGGCGGCAGAATGCTGCCACCGCGGGAAGGAGGAGGGCACCTCGGACCGATGCATTAAGCGGCTCGACGCCCCCCCCTCCCGGCTGCGCCTGGGGCACGTGCCCCGGCTGCCCCCCCACCCGCCTAGATACGCCCCTGCATGACCTACACATATGCTCATTATGTATATACACACACGTATACAGAGACAAGACCTGTATACGCATTATACATATACACATTATACTGGGACATGACATATACATACTCTCTTCATCAGTAGTTATCCAGTGGCAGCATTGGAAGAGTGCTGACCTTGGAAATCAGCAGTAAGAGGGAGGGTTGTAAACAGGAGACCCCCTGTCAGCCCTGCACTGTCTCTGCACACCCTCCCCCATCTGGACTGCTGAGCTGCCTGAAACATTAAAGGAGGGGGGATGTGCTGTGCAGCCACAGAGAGAGTTGTAATCTCTCTCTCATCTCCCCATGGCCGGCTATATTCCCTGACAGACTTGGCCCCACTGACCTCCTTCCTCCCCCTTCCATCGTATCCTCCCCCTAGGTGGCGCTGTACTCTGCTCTGACTTGCCCGAAGAAAAGGATCAGCAGGGAGGAGGAGCTGCGAGGTAATGACACAAAACAGCCACACTGCACGCACGGGTGCGTCAGGCAAACCCTGTGTGCTGCGCGGTGCCTGCACTCAGTGCACAGACAGTTAGGCTGTGTGCCCACGTAGCATTTTTCAAGCGTATATGCTGCGGAATTTCCGCAGCGTAAACGCTTGAAAAACGCATGTATATCCGCACCCCATGGTCCCCAATGGGATTCCGCAAGTTCTATGCACATGCTGCGGATTTTTCCGCAGCGTTTATGCCGCGTTCAAAAATCCGCAGCATGTCATTTAATTTTGCGTTTCCGCAAGCGGAATTGCCTTTGTCCAATGCATAAAAAACGCAAGGCAATTCCGCATGTGGAAAACGCGTGATAAACGCGCGAAAAATGCGCGATAAACGCGTGCGGAATTCCGCATGCGTTTTTCCGGGAGAGGACTTGCATTTATGCAGCAGAAATTTTCTGCTGCATAAATGCAACATGGGCACATAGCCTTAATAAAGTTTGATTATTTGAAGAAAAAAAAAAAAAACATCTACAGCGAGTTTCAGAGCAATGCACTGGGGCCCAGGCCCCGGATATAAGTGCCTAGCGACGCCCCGGGCCCACACACAAACATATACAGACAAAGACACATACAGGCATAAACACATTTGAAGACATACACAAAAATACATATAAACAGACATATCATACATACATAGATAAACACAATCATATATGCACACACTGTCACACACACACACGTCACTCACCTTCCCCCGGCTCGTCTCCCGTCCAGCTTCTCTCCTATGGGAAGCAGCTGTGCAGGGCGCACTGTGTCCTGCGTGACGTGACTTTAGCAGACACGACCGCGCCCAGCCCGCCCCTGCCTGCCCGGATATGTGTGCCGCATTGGCGGCGCACACAACATTATAATGAGGGTAATCTGGCTATGGGCTCCCCGGACGGGGCGATAGCTCAAATTGCCCTCATTATAATCTGCCTACGTTGGCGAGTCTCATCTGATATACGCGGCCACTCACAGCATGTTGCGATTATTTTTCTCAGTCCAATCCGAGCTGAGAAAAAATCACAGATGAACACAATCATTCAATGACAATAGTCAGAGTGCAAGCAGATTTTTTAACGCATTGCACTCATCTGATTTAAACGCAGATTAGCATGAGCCCTTAGACTCAACCAAAAGATTGTAGAAATAGAGATAATGTTTCTAAAGTATATCTTATTGCTCTAATAGGCATCTAGTCATTCAACACAGTCTATTAACTATATATTCTACATGCCGAGCTTATGAATATTAATAACAGTATGTAAAATAATCACAGGCTGCAATTACCCACCATGATTTTTTTAAACAATGAAATCAACTTTTTTGTGGTTGTAAATTTGAAATAACAGTGACAGCTATGATGACATCACAAAGCACATGACATCATAGACATCACATGACATCACAATTGAAGTAGAATGTATAAAGTTCTGCATCGGAGCCATCTTGTGTCACTAGAACCTGACAGCTGAAAGGGGACGAGTCCAGGTAGGTAGCTCTTTATTTTTAAGCTTTGGTATACTTATAGTTTATCCAACAGATTTATCGGGAACACTCGGTCACAAGACATTATCAAGACAACCCTTCACTAAATGAGGAGTTGCTGATGATCAGTTGATCTTAAAGGGTATGGCAGCAAAAATCCTAGCAATTAGCTGCTATATTGCTGGGGAAGTAATGACCCCTACAGGACACCTATAGTAGGAGGATGACAATGTAATAATATATGTTTGTTGGGAGTCTTCCAGCTCTTTGCACTGGCTCCCCACTATGGAAGTCGTCAGTGGAGCTCGCCCTCTATGTCATCCCTATGCTCTAGTAAGGCATGTAGATAGAAAGTAGTCAAGTTGGGATATCTTTATGTGGCTCAATTTTTGGGTCGTTTTGCTATTTACGCGGACAAATTATAGTATCATTCTCTGTTGTCAGCTCTTTTATTCCTATTGAAGTAGAGGCTGACATTTGAGTTGTAGTTTAATGTGATCAGGAATGGTAGTAAGGAGTCCTGTTTTTCTTTTAATACATAGAGCAGTAGGTAATACAGATAAAAGGATCCCTTTAAATGGGCGTTTTATAATTATGAAACAACGTAGGGGGTTATGTATTTTTATTAAATTAATTTCTTGTTAATGTTAAAAGTTGGATACATTAAAAAAAAAAACAGTGACAGTTCTGATGACATTACAGGACACATGACATCAACGACATTCCATGACATCACAATTGGAATAGAATGTACAAATTTCTAAACCAGAATCATTTTGTATTTTAGACACAGTGCACATGACATCATAGACATCAGATGACATCACAATTGGAGCAGAATATATAAAATTCTGCACGGGAGCCATCTTGTGTCACTAGAACCTGACAGCTGGAAGGGGACGAGTCCAGGTAGGTAGTTCTTTACTTCTAAGCTTTGGTATACTTAAAGCGTATGCACCGGATTTATCATGGATTGCCGGGAACACTCTGTAATAGGACATTTTCAGGACAACCGCTTGCTTAAATGAGGAGTTGCTGAATATCAGTTGATATTAATGGGTATGGCAGCTAAAACCCCTAGCAATTAGCTGCTATATCGCTGGGGAAGTAATGATCCCTACAGGACACTTATTGTAGGAGGATGACAATGTAATAATACATGTTTGTTGGGAGTCTTCCAGCTCTTTGCACTGGCTCCCAACTATGGAATTCTTCAATGGAGCTCGCCCTCTATGCCATCCCTATGCTCTAGTAAGGCATGTAGATAGAGAGTGGTGAAGTTGGGATATCTTCATGTGGCTCTATTTTTTGGGTAGTTTTTCTATTTACGTGGACAAATTATATTAGCCTCTAATTCAATAGTAATAAAAGAGCTGACAACAGAGAAGGATGACATTTGAGTTGTAGTTTAATGCGGTCAGGAATGGTAGTAAGGAGTCCTGTGTTTTCTTTTAATACATAGAGCAGTAGGTAATATAGATAAAATAAAAGGATCCCTTTAAATGGGCGTCTTTTAATTATGAAACAACGTAGGGGGGTATGTATTTTTATTAAATTAATTTCTTGTTAATGTTAAAATTTGGATACATAAAAAAAAAACAGTGACAGTTCTGATGACATCACGGCACACGTTACATAATCGACATTCCATGACATCACAATTAGAATAGAATGTACAAATTTCTAAACCTGAATCATTTTGTGTTTTAGACACAGGGCACATGACATCATAGACATCACAATTGAAGCAGAATGTATAAAGTTCTGCACCGGAGCCATCTCGTGTCACTAGAACTTGACAGCTGAAAGGGGACGAGTCCAGGTAGGTAGCTGTTTATTTTTAAGCTTTGGTATACTTATAGCGTATCCAAAGGATTTATCGGGAACACTCTGTAATAAGACATTTTCAGGACAACCCCTTCCTTAAATGAGGAGTTGCTGATGATCGGTAGATCTTAACGGGTATAGCGGCAAAAAACCTAGCAATTAGCTGCTATATTTCTGGGAGAGGAATCACTCCTATAGGACAAATATAATAGGAAGATGACAGTGTAATAAAACATGTTTGTTGGGAGGTTAAGTTGGGACATTTTTATGTGGCTCCATTTTTGGGTAGTTTTGCCATTTACGTGGACAAATTATATTATAATCATTCTCTATTATCAGCTCTTTTGTTCCCATTGAATTAGGGTCTGACATTGGAGTTGTAGTTTAATGCGGTCAGAAATGGAAGTATAGGGGTTGACACAGAGGCGTAACTAGGGTTTTGGTTCGGGGGGGCGAAACTTCTGAGTGGGCCCCTAACCAGGTAACCCTGACTATAACTATGGTGGCGCGCGCATCCAGATAGTGGATGTAGGAGAACCTCAGAACATGACCGAACGGTTACTAAAAATAATCTCTATACAAAGACCAGCACTGATATTACCACCATATGGTGACATCAGTCCTGCAGAACATATAAGAGATCAAAGCACAGTTATATATAGTACCTTACAGCTGACGTTCTTTCTGATTAAATTGTTCACTTTTCCCGTCTTTTCCATCTGGCCCAGACCGACACAACGACTTCTCCATCCGGGACTCAGAGTCTCAGGTCTGCAGAGATCACAACAAAGACACATTTGACTCCTTACATTTCAGGCACCATCCACATCTATTCCCAACCTGCACAAACGCCTCATCCTGCTAATACCCAATAATGAGCCTCTGTTGCTGTATGTGTCCCTTTTACTGCACCTTCTGTGTGGTACTGTGTGCTCTGTAGATGGTAAAACAAACCTCTAGAATATAATAATGCTGTGTGTAAGTGCCTAGAAAAACATTGCCCATATTGTGCCCCCTAGAAAGTAATAGTGCTATCTGTGTGCCCCTTTGACAGTCATAATAACCTGAGTTCCCTTATAACGATAAGTGCCCATTTAACATTTAATAATGTCCTGAGTCTCCCCCCATGTACAGCTCCCCTCTACAGAATATGATCCTCTCCTATACATAGTATAATTCCCCCTCACCGTATAGTACCCCCCACACAGTATACAACCCCTTAGTAGCCTCCAAACGGATGGCTCCCACACTGTACAAAGACCCCACATTATCTCCCACACTCTATGATGGCCCCACACTGTGCAAAGACCCCACATTATCTCACACACTGTATGACCCTAACTGTAATCCCCACACTGTATAAATAGCCTCCATATAGTATAATGCACCAGATAGTCCTCTCTATAGTATAATCCCCCCCATAGACAGGGTCTGTAGTATAATCTCCCCCCAAAGACAGAGTCTGTAGTATAATCTCCCCCATAGGAGGAATAAATAAACACAATACTCACCTCTCCTCCACGTTCCCCCGCTGCTCCGAGTGAACTCACACATCTCAGCACAGCGGGCCGGGCACCAAGTGATGATGTCACTGACGTCAGACTCAGAGAGGGACTGATGAGAGAGGGAGCGTTGCACTCCCTCTCTCATCATTGAGCTTGCAGTGACGGGCGGGGGGCCTGATGCTGGCACCGGGCCCCCCCTCCTCCTGCTCAAGGGCCGCATAGCGGCCGCCGGGGAGTGCAGGGACATCCAGTCTGCCTGCTCTGCCCTGAGTGTAACTGTAAAGGCGTGCTGCACACGACGATACAGTTACAATAGCGTAGATCCGGGTGGGCCCCCACAGTGCGCTGGGTCCGGGGCCACAGCCCTCCTCGGTAGCTACTGGGCTGACATTGGAGTTATAGTTTAATGCGTTCAAAAATGAATGAAAGGAGTCTTTTCTTTTAATATATAGAGCAGTAGAAAATATAGATAAAATAAAAGGATCCCTTTAAATGTATGTTTTATAATTATAAAAGGAGGTAGGGGTTTTTGACTTTTTATTAAATTATTTTTTTGTTGATGTTAAAAATTGGATCCATGATAAAAAGACAGTTCTAATGACATCACAACGGGAATAGAATGTACAAAATTCTAAACCTGAATATCATTTTATGTCTTCAGACACTGACCGTTGAAGGGGACAGGTTCAGATAAGCATCTCTTCAAATTGCTGTGATTGTGAAGGTGATGCCTTTACAGAAAGACATATATAAGAAACCTCATGAGGGCACGAGATGATGACAGGCCAAAACTGATGAGGGCGCGAGATGATGATAGACCAAACCTGATGAGGGCACGAGATGATGATAGGCCAAACCTTATGAGGGCGCCAGTTGATGATAGGTAGTGTTGAGCCAGTATGTTCTATTAACCCTTTCGCCGAGTATGCTTGGGCCGAGCTCCGAGTTTTTACAGCTGCTCGGTGATAAGGTTAAATCGCTCCCGTGTGCATGATTTTTGCAACTGTTTGACAGCTTTATTACATGGGAGGAATGTCTATTTATTACACATTCCTCACATGTAATAAAGCTGTCAAACAGTTGCAAATCATGCACACGGGAGTGATTTAACCTTATCACCGAGCAGCTGTAAATACTCAGAACTCGGCCCGAGCATACTCTGACAGAACATACTCGCTCAACCCTAATGTTAGGCCAAACCTGATGAGGGCGCAAGATGATGATAGGCCAAACCTGAGATAATGATAGGCCAAACCTGAGATGATGATAGGCCAAACCTTATGAGAGCGTGAGATGATGATTGGGCAAACTTGATGAGGGCGCGAGATGATGATAAGCCAAACCTGATGAGGGGGCAAAATGATTATAGGCCAAATCTGATAAGGGCACGAGATGATGAAATACCAAACTTAAGATGATGATAGGCCAAACCTTATGAGGGCGCCAAGTTATAATAGGCCAAGATGATCATAGGCTGATAGGGGTGCGAGATGATGATAGGCCAAACCTTATATGCGTGAGAGATCATGGTAGGCCAAACCTTATGAGGGTGCGAGAACATGGTAGGCCAAACATGATGAGGGCGCGAGATGATGATAGACCAAACCTGATGAGGGCACGAGATGATAGGCCATACTTGAAGAGGGCACAAGATGATGATTGGCCAAACTTGCTGAGGGCCCGAGATGATGATAGGCCAAACCTGATGAGGGCGCGAGATGATAGGCCAAACCTGATGAGGGTCCGAGATGATGATAGGCCAATCCTGATAAGGGCACGAGATGATGATAGGCAAAACCTAATGGGGGAGCGAGGTGATAGTAGGCCACACCTGATGAGGGCGCGAGATGGTGATAGGCCAAACCTGAAGAGGGCGCGAGATGATGGTAGGCCAAACCTGATGAAGGCGCAAAATGATGGTAGGCCAAACTTGAGATAATGGTAGGCCAGACCTGATGAGGGCGCGAGATGATGATAGGCCAAACCTAATGATGGCACGAGATGATGGTAGGCCAAACTTGATGAGGGTGCGAGATGATGGCAGGCAAAACCTGATGAGGGCATGAGATTATGTTAGGCCAATCCTGATGAGGGCGCGAGATGATGGTAGACCAATCCTGAGATGAAGGTAGGCCAGACCTGATGAGGGTGTCAGATGATGATAGGCCAAACCTAATGATGGTGCGAGATGATAGTAGGCCAAGCCTGATTGGTGCGCCAGATGATAGTAGTCCAAACTTGATGAGGGTGCGAGATGATGATTGGCCAACCCTGATGAGGGTGTAAGATTATGATAGGCCAAACCTCATGAGGGTGTGAGATGATGATAGGCCAAACCTGATAAGGGCGAGAGACGAGAGAAGATGGTAGGCCAAACCTGATGAGGGCTCGAGATGATGATTTGCCAAACTTGATGAGAGCATGAGATGATGGTACGCCAAACCTGATAAGGGCGCGAGATGTTGGAAGGCCAAACCTCATAAGGGCGTGAGATAAGGGTACGCCAAATCTGATGAGGGCGCAAGATGATGATAGGCCAAACCTGATGAGGGCGCGAGATAAGGGTACGCCGAATCTGATGAGGGCGCGAGATGATAGTAGGCCAAACCTGAAGAGGATGCGAGATGATGGTACGCCAAACCTGAAGAGGGCGTGAGATGATGATTGGCCAAACCTGATGAAGGCGCGAGATGATGATAGGCCAAACCTGATGAGGGAGCGAGATAAGGGTATTCCAAATCTGATGAGGGCGCGAGATGATGATCAGCCAAACCTGATGAGGGCACGAGATGAGGGTACGCCAAATCTGATGAGGGCTCGAGATGATGACAGGCCAAGCCTGATGAGTGCGTGAGATCATGACAGGCCAAACCTGTTGAAAGCGTGAAACGATGATAGGCCAAATTTGATGAGGGCTCGAGATGATGATTGGCGACACCTGATGAGTGTGCGATATAATGGTAGACCAAACCTGATGAGGGAGCGAGATGATGGAATGCCCAACCTGATGAGTACGTGAGATGATGTTAGGCCAAATCTGATGAGGGCCTGAAATAAAGCTATGCCAAATCTGATGAGGGCGCGAGATGATGGTTGGACAAACCTGAAGAGGGCGCGAGATGATGATAGGCCAAACCTGATAAGGGCGCGAGATGATAGGCCAAACGTTATGAGTGCGCGAGATGAAGATAGGCCAAACCTGATGAGGGCACGAGAAGATGGTAAGCCAAATCTAAAGGGGGATCGAGATGATGGTAGACCAAACCTGGTGAGGGTGCGGGAAGATCATAGGCCAAAACTGATGAGAGCGCGATATGAAGATAGGCCATACCTGAGATGATAATAGGCTAAACCTGATGAGTGTGCGAGATGATAATAGGCCCAACCTGAAGAGGGCACGAGATGATGGTAGGCCAAACCTGATAAGGGCGCGAGATGATGGTAGGCCAAACCTGATGAAGGCTTGAGATGATGATTGGCCAAACCTGATGAGGGTGCCAGATGATGGTAGGCCAAACCTGATAAGGGCGCGAGATGATGGTAGGCCAAACCTGATGAGGGCTCGAGATGATGATTGGCCAAACCTGATGAGGGTGCCAGATGATGGTAGGCCAAACCTAATGAGGGCACGAGATGATGATAGGCCAAACCTGATGAGGGCGCGAGATAATGGTACGCCTAAACTGATGAGAGCATGAGATGATAGTAGTCCAAACCTGAAGAGGATGCGAGATGATGGTACGCCAAACCTGAAGAGGGTGCGACATGATGATTTGCCAAACCTGATGAGGGCGCAAGATGATGATAGGCCAAACCTGATGAGGGCGCGAGATAAGGGTACGCCAAATCTGATGAGGGCGCGAGATGATGGTAGGCCAAACCTGATGAGGACACGAGATGATGGTACACCAAACCTGAAGAGGGCGCGAGATGATTATTGGCCAAACCTGATGATGGCGCGAGATGATGGTAGGCCAAACCAGATGAGGGCGCGAGAAGATGGTAGGCCAAATCTGATGGGGGATTGAGATGATGGTAGACCAAACCTGGTGAGAGTGCGGGAAGATCATAGGCTAAACCTGATGAGAGCGCGATGTGAAGATAGGCCATACCTGAGATGATAATAGGGTAAACCTGATGAGGGTGCAAGATGATGATAGGCCCAACCTGAAGAGGGCGCGAGATGATGGTAGGCCAAACCTGATAAGGGAGCGAGATGATGGTAGGCCAAACCTGATGAGGGCTCGAGATGATGATTGGCCAAACCTGATGAGGGTGCCAAATGATGGTAGGCCAAACCTAATAAGGGCACGAGATGATGATAGGCCAAACCTGATGAGGGCGCGAGATAATGGTACGCCGAAACTGATGAGAGCGCGAGATGATAGTAGTCCAAACCTGAAGAGGATGCGAGATGATGGTACGACAAACCAGAAGAGGGCGCGAGATGATGATTGGCCAAACCTGATGAGGGCGCAAGATGATGATAGGCCAAACCTGATGAGGGCACGAGATAAGGGTACGCCAAATCTGATGAGGGCGCGAGATGATGGTAGGCCAAACCCGATGAGGACACGAGATGATGGCACACAAACCTGAAGAGGGCGCAAGATGATTATTGGCCAAACCTGATGAGGGCGCGAGATGATGGTAGGCCAAATCTGATGAGGGCGCGAGATGATAGGCCAAACCTGATGAGGGTCCGATATGATGATAGGCCAATCCTGATAAGGGCACGAGATGATGATAGGCAAAACCTAATGAGGGCGCGAGGTGATAATAGGCCACACCTGATGAGGGCGCGAGATGGTGATAGGCCAAACCTGAAGAGGGCGCGAGATGATGGTAGGCCAAACCTGATGAGGGCGCAAAATGATGGTAGGCCAAACCTGAGATAATGATAGGCCAGACCTGATGAGGGCGCGAGATGATGATAGGCCAAACTTAATGATGGCACGAGATGATGGTAGGCCAAACTTGATGAGGGTGCGAGATGATGGCAGGCAAAACCTGATGAGGGCATGAGATTATGTTAGGCCAATCCTGATGAGGGCGTGAGATGATGGTAGACCAATCCTGAGATGAAGGTAGGCCAGACCTGATGAGGGCGTCAGATGATGATAGGCCAAACCTAATGATGGTGCGAGATGATAGTAGGCCAAGCCTAATTGGTTCACCAGATGATAGTAGTCCAAACTTGATGAGGGTGCGAGATGATGATTGGCCAACCCTGATGAGGGTGTAAGATTATGATAGGCCAAACCTCATGAGGGTGTGAGATGATGATAGGCCAAACCTGATAAGGGCGAGAGACGAGAGAAGATGGTAGGCCAAACCTGATGAGGGCTCGAGATGATGATTGGCCAAACTTGATGAGAGCAGGAGATGATGGTACGCCAAACCTGATAATGGCGCAGGATGTTGGAAGGCCAAACCTCATAAGGGCGCGAGATAAGGGTACGCCAAATCTGATGAGGGCGCGAGATTATGATAGGCCAAACCTGATGAGGGCGCGAGATAAGGGTACGCCGAATCTGATGAGGGCGCAAGATGACAGTAGGCCAAACCTGAAGAGGATGCGAGATGATGGTACGCCAAACCTGAAGAGGGCGTGAGATGATGATTGGCCAAACCTGATGAAGGCGCGAGATGATGATAGGCCAAACCTGATGAGGGAGCGAGATAAGGGTATTCCAAATCTGATGAGGGCGCGAGATGATGGTAGGCCAAACCTGAAGAGGACGGAAGATGATGGTACACCAAACCTGAAGAGAGCGCGAGATGATGATTGGCCAAACCTGATGAGGGTGCAAGATGATGGTACGCCAAATCTGATGAGGGCTCGAGATGATGACAGGCCAAGCCTGATGAGTGCGTGAGATGATGACAGGCCAAACCTGTTGAGAGCGCGAAATGATGATAGGCCAAATTTGATGAGGGCTCGAGATGATGATTGGCCAAACCTGATGAGGGTGCCAGATGATGGTAAGCCAAACCTAATGAGGGCACGAGATGATGATAGGCCAAACCTGATGAGGGCGCGAGTTGATGGTAGGCCAAACCTGATGAGGGCGAGTGATAAGGGTACGCCAAGTCTGATGAGGACGCGAGATGATGTTAGGCCAAACCTGAAGAGTGCACGAGATGATGGTATGCCAAACCAGATAAGGGTACGCCAAATCTGATGAGGGAGCGAGATGATGATAGGACAAACCTGAAGAGGGCGCGAGATGATGGTAGGCCAAACCTGATAAGGGCACGAGATGATAGGCCAAACGTGATGAGGGCACAAGATGATGATTGGCCAAACCTGATGGCCAAATGGTAGGCCAAATCTGATGAGGGATCGAGATGATGATAGGCCAAACATGATGAGGGTGCGAGATGATGGTAGGCCAGAATTGATGAGGGCGTGAGCTGATGGCTGGCCAAACCTGATGAGGCCGCAAGATGATGGAAGGCAAAACCTGATGAGGCCGCGAGATGATGGAAGGCCAAACCTGATGAGGGCGTGAGATGATGTTAGGCCAATTCTGATAAGGGCACGAGATGATGATAGGGAAATCCTGATGAAGGCGCGAGGTGATAATAGGCCACACCTGATGAGGGCACGAAATGATGATAGACCAAACCTGAAGAGGGCGCGAGATGATGGTAGGCCAAACCTGATGAGGGCGCGAAATGATGGTAGGCCAAACCTGAGATGATGGTAGGCCAGACCTGTTGAGGGCGTGAGATGATGATAGGCCAAACCTAATGATGGCGTGAGATGATGGTAGGCCAAGCCTGATGAGGGTACAAGATGATGATAGGGCAAACATGATGAGAGCACGAGATGAAGGTATGCCAAACCTGATGATGGCATGAGATGAAGATTGGCCAAACCTGATGAGGGTGCGATATAATGGTAGGTCAAGCCTGATGAGGGCGCGAGATGATGGAATGCCCAACCTGATGAGTACGAGAGATGATGTTAGTCCAAACCTTATAAGGGCAAGAGATGATAATAGGTCAAACCTGATGAGGGCGTGAGATGATGTTAGGCCAATCCTGATAAGGGCACGAGATGATGATAGGCAAGTCCTGATGAGGGTGCGAGGTGATGATAGGCCAGACCTGATGAGGTCGCGGTATGATGATAGGCCAAACCTAATGATGGCACAAGATGATGGTAGGCCAAGCCTGATTGGTATGCCAGATGATGGTAGGCCAAACTTGATGAGGGCATGAGCTGATGGCAGGCCAAACCTGATGAGGCCGCAAGATGATGGAAGGCCAAACCTGATGAGGCCACGAGATGATGGAAGGCCAAACCTGATGAGGGCGTGAGATGATGTTAGGCCAATCCTGATAAGGGCACGAGATGATGATAGGCAAGTCCTGATGAGGGTGCGAGGTGATGATAGGCCAGACCTGATGAGGGCGCGGTATGATGATAGGCCAAACCTAATGATGGCACAAGATGATGGTAGGCCAAGCCTGATTGGTATGCCAGATGATGGTAGGCCAAACTTGATGAGGGCATGAGCTGATGGCAGGCCAAACCTGATGAGGCCGCAAGATGATGGAAGGCCAAACCTGATGAGGGCGTGAGATGATGTTAGGCCAATCCTGATAAGGGCACGAGATGATGATACGCAAATCCTGATGAGGGCGAGAGGTGATAATAGGCCACACTTGATGAGGGCGCGAGATGATGATAGGCCAAACCTGAAGAGGGCGTGAGATGATGGTAGGCCAAACCTGATGAGGGCACGAAATGATGGTAGGCTAAACCTGAGATGATGGTAGGCCAGACCTGATGAGGGCATGAGATGATGATAGGCCAAACCTAATGATGGCGCGAGATGATGGTAGGCCAAGCCTGCTTGGTGCGTCAGATGATGGTAGGCCAAAATTGATGAGGGTGCGAGATGATGGCGGCCAAACCTGATGAGGGCACGAGATGAGGGTACGCCAAATCTGATGAGGGCGCGAGATGATGGTAGGCCAAACCTGAAAAGGACGGAAGATGATGGTACACCAAACCTGAAGAGAGCGCGAGATGATTGGCCAAACCTGATGAGGGCGCAAGATGATGGTACGCCAAATTTGATGAGGGCTCGAGATGATGACAGGCCAAGCCTGATGAGTGCGTGAGATGATGACAGGCCAAACCTGCTGAGAGCGTGAAATGATGATAGGCCAAATTTGATGAGGGCTCGAGATGATGATTGGCCAAACCTGATGAGGGTGCCAGATGATGGTAAGCCAAACATAATCAGGGCACGAGATGATGATAGGCCAAACCTGATGAGGATGCGAGTTGATGGTAGGCCAAACCTGATGAGGGCGAGAGATAAGGGTATGCCAAGTCTGATGAGGACACGAGATGATGTTAGGCCAAACCTGAAGAGTGCGCGAGATGATTTTATGCCAAACCTGATAAGGGCACGAGATGATAGGCCAAACGTGAAGAGGGCACAAGATGATGATTGGCCAAACCTGATGGCCAAATGGTAGGCCAAATCTGATGAGGGATCGAGATGATGATAGGCCAAACATGATGAGGGTGCGAGATGATGGTAGGCCAAAATTGATGAGGGCGTGAGCTGATGGCTGGCCAAACCTGATGAGGCCGCAAGATGATGGAAGGCAAAACCTGATGAGGCCGCGAGATGATGGAAGGCCAAACCTGATGAGGGCGTGAGATGATGTTAGGCCAATCCTGATAAGGGCACGAGATGATGATAGGGAAATCCTGATGAAGGCGCGAGGTGATAATAGGCCACACCTGATGAGGGCAATAAATGATGATAGGCCAAACCTGAAGAGGGCACGAGATGATGGTAGGCCTAACCTGATGAGGGCGCGAAATGATGGTAGGCCAAACCTGAGATGATGGTACGCCAGACCTGTTGAGGGCGTGAGATGATAATAGGTCAAACCTGATGAGGGCGTGAGATGATGTTAGGCCAATCCTGATAAGGGCACGAGATGATGATAGGCAAATCATGATGAGGGTGCGAGGTGATGATAGGCCAGACCTGATGGGGGCACGATATGATGATAGGCCAAACCTAATGATGGCACAAGATGATGGTTGGCCAAGCCTGATTGGTGCGCCAGATGATGGTAGGCCAAACTTGATGAGGGCATGAGCTGATGGCAGGCCAAACCTGATGAGGCCGCAATATGATGGAAGGCCAAACCTGATGAGGCCGCGAGATGATGGAAGGCCAAACCTGATGAGGGCGTGAGATGATGTTAGGCCAATCTTGATAAGGGCACGAGATGATTATCCGCAAATCCCGATGAGGGCGCGAGGTGATAATAGGCCACACCTGATGAGGGCGCGAGATGATGATAGGCCAAACCTGAAGAGGGCGCGAGATGATGGTAGGCCAAACCTGATGAGGGCGCGAAATGATGGTAGGACAAACCTGAGATGATGGTAGGCCAGACCTGGTGAGGGCGTGAGATGATGATAGGCCAAACCTAATGATGGTGCTAGACGATGGTAGGCAAATCCTGATGAGGGCGCGAGGTGATAATAGGCCACACCTGATGAGGGCACGAGATGATAGGCCAAACCTGAAGAGGGCGCGAGATGATGGTAGGCCAAACCTGATGAGGGCGTGAAAGGATTGTAGGCCAAACCTCAGATGATGGTAGGCCAGACCTGATGAGGGCATGAGATGATGGTAGGCCAAGCCTGATTGGTGCGCCAGATGATGGTAGGTCAAACTTGATGAGGGTGCGAGATGATGGCAGGTGAAACCTGATGAGGGCACGAGATGATGGCAGACAAAACCTGATGAGGGTACAAGATGATGATAGGGCAAACATGATGAGAGCAAGAGATGAAGGTATGCCAAACCTGATGATTGCGTGAGATGATGATTGGCCAAACCTGATGAGGGTGTGAGATTATGATAGGCCATACCTGATGAGGGCTCTAGATAATGATAGGCCAAACCTGATGAGGGCGCGAGATGATGGAATGCCCAATCTGATGAGTACGAGAGATGATGCTAGGCCAAACCTGATAAGGGCGCGAGATAAAGCTATGCCAAATCTGATAAGGGCGCGAGATGATTGGCCAAACCTGATGAGGGCGCGATATGGTGGTAGGCCAAATCTGATGAGGGCTCGAGATGATGGAAGGCCAAACCTGATGAAGGCGTAAGATGATGTTAGGCCAATCATGATAAGGGCACTAGTTGATGATAGGCAATTCCTGATGAGGGCGCGAAATGATGATAGGCCAAATATGTTGATGGCTCGAGATGATGATTGGCCACACCTGATGAGGGCGCGAGATGATGGTAGGACAAACCTGAAGAGGGCGCGAGATGATGGTAGGCCAAACCTGATAAGGGCGCGAGATGATGATAGGCAAATCATGATGAGGGTGCGAGGTGATGATAGGCCAGACCTGATGGGGGCACGATATGATGATAGGCCAAACCTAATGATGGCACAAGATGATGGTTGGCCAAGCCTGATTGGTGCGCCAGATGATGGTAGGCCAAACTTGATGAGGGCATGAGCTGATGGCAGGCCAAACCTGATGAGGCCGCAATATGATGGAAGGCCAAACCTGATGAGGCCGCGAGATGATGGAAGGCCAAACCTGATGAGGGCGTGAGATGATGTTAGGCCAATCTTGATAAGGGCACGAGATGATTATCCGCAAATCCCGATGAGGGCGCGAGGTGATAATAGGCCACACCTGATGAGGGCGCGAGATGATGATAGGCCAAACCTGAAGAGGGCGCGAGATGATGGTAGGCCAAACCTGATGAGGGCGCGAAATGATGGTAGGACAAACCTGAGATGATGGTAGGCCAGACCTGGTGAGGGCGTGAGATGATGATAGGCCAAACCTAATGATGGTGCTAGACGATGGTAGGCAAATCCTGATGAGGGCGCGAGGTGATAATAGGCCACACCTGATGAGGGCACGAGATGATAGGCCAAACCTGAAGAGGGCGCGAGATGATGGTAGGCCAAACCTGATGAGGGCGTGAAAGGATTGTAGGCCAAACCTCAGATGATGGTAGGCCAGACCTGATGAGGGCATGAGATGATGGTAGGCCAAGCCTGATTGGTGCGCCAGATGATGGTAGGTCAAACTTGATGAGGGTGCGAGATGATGGCAGGTGAAACCTGATGAGGGCACGAGATGATGGCAGACAAAACCTGATGAGGGTACAAGATGATGATAGGGCAAACATGATGAGAGCAAGAGATGAAGGTATGCCAAACCTGATGATTGCGTGAGATGATGATTGGCCAAACCTGATGAGGGTGTGAGATTATGATAGGCCATACCTGATGAGGGCTCTAGATAATGATAGGCCAAACCTGATGAGGGCGCGAGATGATGGAATGCCCAATCTGATGAGTACGAGAGATGATGCTAGGCCAAACCTGATAAGGGCGCGAGATAAAGCTATGCCAAATCTGATAAGGGCGCGAGATGATTGGCCAAACCTGATGAGGGCGCGATATGGTGGTAGGCCAAATCTGATGAGGGCTCGAGATGATGGAAGGCCAAACCTGATGAAGGCGTAAGATGATGTTAGGCCAATCATGATAAGGGCACTAGTTGATGATAGGCAATTCCTGATGAGGGCGCGAAATGATGATAGGCCAAATATGTTGATGGCTCGAGATGATGATTGGCCACACCTGATGAGGGCGCGAGATGATGGTAGGACAAACCTGAAGAGGGCGCGAGATGATGGTAGGCCAAACCTGATAAGGGCGCGAGATGATAGGCCAAGCGTGATGAGGGCACGAGATGATGATTGGCCAAACCTGATGAGGGCGCGAGATGATGGTAGGCCAAATCTGATGAGGGCATGAGATGATGATTGGCCAAACTTGATAAAGGCGCGAGATGATGTTAGGCCAAACCTGATGAGGGCGCGATATAATGGTAGGCCAAACCTGATGAAGGTGAGAGATGATGGAATACCCAACCTGATAAGTATGTGAGATGATGTTAGGCCAAACCTGATAATGGCACGGGATAAAGCTACGACAAATCTGATGAGGGCGAGAAATGATGGTAGGACAAACCTGAAGAGGGCGCGAGATGATGGTAGGCCAAAACTGATAAGGGCGCGAGATGATAGGCCAAACGTGATGAGGATACGAGATGATGATTAGCCAAACCTGATGAGGGTGCGAGATGATGATTGGCCAAACCTGATAAGGGCGCGAGATGATGGTAGGCCAAACCTGATGAGGGCTCGAGATGATGATTGGCCAAACCTGATGAGGGTGCCAGATGATGGTAAGCCAAACCTAATGAGGGCACGAGATGATGACAGGACAAACCTGATGAGCGCGCGAGTTGATGGTAGGCCAAACCTGATGAAGGCGAGAGATAAGGGTACGCCAAGTCTGATGAGGACGCGAGATGATGTTAGGCCAAACCTGAAGAGTGCGCGAGATGATGGTATGCCAAACCTGATGAGGGCGCGAGGAGATGAAAGGCCAAACCTGATGAGGGCGTGAGATGATGATAGGCCAAACCAGATAAGGGTACGCCAAATCTGATGAGGGAGCGAGATGATGATAGGACAAACCTGAAGAGGGCGCGAGATGATGGTAGGCCAAACCTGATAAGGGCACGAGATGATAGGCCAAACGTGATGAGGGCACGAGATGATGAATGGCCAAACCTGATGAGGGCGCAAGATGATGGTAGGCCAAATCTGATGAGGGATCAAGATGATGATAGGCCAAACCTGATGAGGGCGCGAGATGCTGGTAGGCCAAACTTGATGAGGGCGTGAGCTGATGGCTGGCCAAACCTGATGAGGCCTCAAGATGATGGAAGGCAAAACCTGATGAGGCCGCGAGATGATGGAAGGCCAAACCTGATGAGGGCGTGAGATGATGTTAGGCCAATCCTGATAAGGGCACGAGTTTATGATAGGGAAATCCTGATGAAGGCGCGAGGTGATAATAGGCCACACCTGATGAGGGCAAGAAATGATGATAGGCCAAACCTGAAGAGGGCTTAAGATGATGGTAGGCCAAACCTGATGAGGGCGCGAAATGATGGTAGGCCAGACCTGAGATGATGGTAGGCCAGACCTGATGAGGGCGTGAGATGATGATAGGCCAAACCTAATGATGGCGCGAGATGATGGTAGGCCAAGCCTGATGAGGGTACAAGATGATGATAGGGCAAACATGATGAAAGCATGAGATGAAGGTATGCCAAACCTGATGATGGCATGAGATGAAGATTGGCCAAACCTGATGAGGGCGCGATATAATGGTAGGCCAAACCTGATGAGGGCGCGAGATGATGGAATGCCCAACCTGATGAGTACGAGAGATGATGTTAGGCCAAACCTGATAAGGGCAAGAGATAATAATAGGTCAAACCTGATGAGGGCATGAGATGATGTTAGGCCAATCCTGATAAGGACACGAAATGATGATAGGCAAATCATGATGAGGGTGCGAGGTGATGATAGGTCAGACCTGATGAGGGCGCAATATGATGATAGGACAAACCTAATGATGGCACGAGATGATGGTAGGCCAAGCCTGATTGGTGCGCCAGATGATGGTAGGCCAAACTTGATGAGAGCATGAGCTGATGGCAGGCCAAACCTGATGAGGCCGCAATATGATGGAAGGCCAAACCTGATGAGGCCGTGAGATGATGGAAGGCCAAACCTGATGAGGGTGTGAGATGATGTTAGGCCAATCTTGATAAGGGCACGAGTTGATGATATGCAAATCCTGATGAGGGCGCGAGGTGATAATAGGCCACACCTGATGAGGGCACGAGATGATGGTAGGCCGAACCTCATGAGGGCACGAAATAATGGTAAGCCAAACCTGAGATGATGGTAGGCCAGACCTGATGAGGGCGTGAGATGATGATAGGCCAAACCTAATGATGGCGCAAGATGATGGTAGGCCAAGCCTGATTGGTGCGCCAGATGATGGTAGGCCAAAATTGATGAGGGTGCGAGATGATGGCGGCCAAACCTGATGAGGGCACGAGATGATGGCAGACAAAACCTGATGATGATAGGGCAAACATGATGAGAGCACGAGATGAAGGTATGCCAAACCTGATGATGGCGTGAGATGATGATTGGCCAAACCTGATGAGGGTGTGAGATGATGATAGGCCAAACCTGTTGAGGGCGCGATATAATGGTAGGCCAAACCTGATGAGGGCGCGAGATGATAGAATGCCCAACCTGATGAGTATGAGAGATGATGTTAGGCCAAACCTGATAAGGGCGCGAGATAAAGCTATGCCAAATCTGATAAGTGCGCGAGATGATTGGCTAAACCTGATGAGGGCGCGAGATGATGATTGGCCAAACCTGTTCAGGGCGCGAGATGATGGTAGGCCAAACTGATGAGGGCTCGAGATGATGGTAGGCCAAACCTGATGAGGGCACTAGTAGATGGTAGGCCAAACCTGAAGAAGGCGCGAGATGATGGTATGCCAAACCTGATGAGGGTGTGAAATGATGATAGGACAAACCTGATGAGGGCGCGAGATAAGGGTACGCCAAATCTTATGAGGGCGCGAGATGATGATAGGCCATACCTGATGAGGGCGCGAGATAAGGGTACGATAAATCTGATGAGGGCGCGATGTAATGGTGGGCCAAACCTGATGAGTTTGTGAGATGATGAAATGCCCAACCTCATGAGTTCGTGAGATGATGTTAGGCCATAACTGATGAGGGCGCGAGATGATGGTAGGCCAAACCTGAAGAGGGCGCGAGATAAGGGCACGCCAAACCTGATGAGGGTGCGAGATGATGGAATGCCCAACATGATGAGTACTTGAGATGATGTTAGGCCATACCTGATGAGGGCGCAAGATAAATCTACGCCAAATCTGATGAGGGCACGAGATGATGTTAGGCCAAATCTGTTGAAGGTGCGAGATGATGGTAGGCCAAACCTGAAGAGGGCGCGAGATGATAGGTCAAACGTGATGAGGGCGCGAGATGATGATTGGCCAAACCTAATGAGGGGGCGAGATGATGGTAGGTCAAATCTGTTGAGAGATCGAGATTAAGGGAAGCCAAACCTGGTGAGGGTGCGAGATGATGATAGGCCAAACCCGATGAGAGAGCAAGATGAAGATAGGCCATACCTGAGATGATAATAGGCTAAATCTGATGAGGGCGCGAGATGATAAAAGGCCCAACCTGAAAAGGGCGCGAAATGATGTTAGGCCAAACCTAATAATACCGCGAGATGATAGGCCAAACCTGATTAGGGTGCGAGATGATGATTGGCCAAACCTGATAAGGGCGCGAGATGATGGTATGCCAAACCTGATGAGGGCTTAAGATGATGATAGGCCAAACCTGATGAGGGCGCGAGATGATGGTAGGCTAAACCTGATGAGGGCGCAAGTTAAGGGTACACTAAATCTGATGAGGGCACGAGATAATGGTACGCCAAACCTGAAGAGGACGCAAGATGATGGTATGCCAAACCTGATAAGGGCGCAAGATGATGGTAGGCCAAACCTGATGAGGGCGCGAGATGATGGTAGGCCAAATCTGATGAGGGCTCGAGATGATGGAAGGCCAAAACTGATGAGGCTGCAAGATGATGGAAGGCCAAACCTGATGAGGGCGTGACATGATATTAGGCCAATCCTGATACGGGCACAAAATGATGATAGGCAAATCCTGATGAGGGCACGAAATGATGATAGGCCAAATATGGTGATGGCTCGAGATGATGATTGGCCACACCTGATGAGGGCGCGAGATGATGGTAGGACAAACCTGAAGAGGGCACGAGATGTTAGGCCAAACCTGATAAGGGCGCGAGATGATAGGCCAAGCGTGATGAGGGCAAGAGATGATGATTGGCCAAACCTGATGAGGGCGTGAGATGATGGTAGGCCAAATCTGATGAGGGATCGAGATGAAGATAGGCCATACCTGAGATGATAAGAGGCTAAACCTGATGAGGGCGCGAGATGATGATAGGCCATACCTGATAAGGGCGCGAGATGTTGATAGGCCAAACCTGATGAGGGCATGAGATGATGGTAGGCCAATCATGATGTGGGCGTGAGATGATGTTAGGTCAAACATGATAAGGGCGCGAGATGTTGATAGGCCAAACCTGATGAGGAGGGAAATAATAATAAGCCAAACCTGATGAGGTCACGAGATGATGATAGGCCAAATCTGATGAAGGTGTGAGATGATGATAAATCAAACTTGATGGGGCACAAGAATGATACGCCAAACCTGAGATGATGGTAGGCCATACCTGATGAGGGTTCGAGATTATGATATGCCAAACCTGATGAGGCCGCGAGATGATGGAAGGCCAAACCTGATGAGTCCGCGAGATGATGGAAGGCCAAACATGATGAGGGCGTGAGATGATGTTAGGCCAATCCTGATAAGGGCACGAGGTGATGATAGGAGAATCCTGATGAGGGCGTGAAGTGAAGATAGGCCACACCTGATGAGGGCGCGAGATGATTATAGGCAAAACCTGAAGAAGGCGCGAGATGATAGTAGCGCAAACCTGATGAGGGTGCGATATCATGATAGGCCAAACCTAATGATGGCACGAGATGATGGTAGGCCAAACTTGATGAGGGCGTGAGATGATGGCAGGCCAAACCTGATGAGGCCGTGAGATGATGGAAGATCAAACCTGATGAGGCTGCGAAATGATGGAAGGCCAAACCTGATGAGGGCATGAGATGATGTTAGGCCAATCCTGATAAGGGACACGAAATGCTGATAGGCAAATCCTGGTGAGGGCGCGAGGTAATAATAGGCCACACCTGATGAGGGCGCAAGATGATATTAGGCCAAACCTGAAGAGGGTGCGAGATGATGGTAGGCCAAACCTGAAGAGGGCGCGAAATGATGGTAGGCGAAACCTGAGATGGTGTTAGGCCAGACCTGATGAGGGCGCGAGATGATGGTAGGCCAAGCCTGATTGGTGCGCTGGATGATGGTAGGCCAAACCTGATGAGGGCACGAGATGATTGCAGGCCAGAACTGATGAGGGCACGAGATGATGGCAGACAAAACCCGATGAGGGTACAAGATGATGATAGGGCAAACATGATGAGAGCACGAGATGATGGTTAGCAAAACCTGTTGAGGGTGCGAGATTATGATAGGCCATACCTGATGAGGGCTTGAGATGATGATAGGTCAAATGTGATGAAGGCGTGATATAACGGTAGGCCAAACCTAATGAGGGCGCGAGATGATGGAATGCCCAACCTGATGAGTACGAGAGATGATGTTAGGCCAAACTTGATAAGGGCGTGAGATAAAGCTATGCCAAATCTAATAAGGGTGTGAGATGATTGGCCAATCCTGATGAGGGCGCGAGATGATGATTGGCCAAATCTGATCAGGGCGCGAGATGATGGTAGGCCAAACCTGATGAGGTCTCGAGTTGATGGTAGACCAAACCTGATGGGGGCGCGAGATAAAGGTACGCCAAATCTTATGAGGGCGCGAGATGATGACTGGCCAAACCTGATCAGGGCGTGAGCTGATGGTAGGCCAAACCTGATGAGGGCACTAGTAGATGGTAGGCCAAACCTGAAGAGGGCTTGAGATGATCGTACTCCAAACCAGATGAGGGCGTGAGATGATGATAGGCCAAACCTGATGAGGGTATGAGATAAGGGTACACCAAATCTTATGATGGCGCGAGATGATGATGGGCCAAATCTGATGAAGGCGCGAGATGAAGGTACACCAAATCTGAGGAGGGCGCGATACACTGGTGGACCAAACCTGATGAGGTTCCGAGAGAGGATGGAGCGCCCAACCTGATGAGTACGTGAGATGTTAGGCCAAACCTTATGAGGGCGCAAGATGATGATAGGTCTAACCTGATGACGGCGCGAGATAAGGGCATGCCAAATCTGATGAGGTCGCGAGATGATGATAGCCCAAACCTGATGAGGCCGCGAGATAAGGGTACGCCAAATCTGATGAGGGCGCGATATAATGGTAGGCCAAACCTGATAAGGGTGCGAGATGATGGAATTCCCAGCATGATGAGTACGTGAGATGATGTTAGGCCATACCTGATGAGGGCGCGAGATAAAGCTACGCCAAATCTGATGAGGGCACGAGATGATGGTAGGCCAAATCTGATGAGGGCACAAGATGATGGTAGGCCAAACCTGAAGAGGGCGCAAGATGATAGTCCAAACCTGATGAGAGCGCGAGATGATGATAGTCCAAACCTGATGAAGGCATGAGATGATGGTAAGCCAAACCTGGTGAGGGTGCGAGATGATGATAGGCCAAACCTGATGAGAGAGCAAGATGAAGATAGGCCTTACCTGAGATGATAATAGGCTAAACCTGATGAGGTCGCGAGATGATGATAGGCCCAATCTGAAGAGGGCGTGAGATGATGTTAGGTCAAACCTGATAAGGGCGTGAGATGATAGGCCAAACCTGATGAGGGCGCGAGATGATGATTGGTCAAACCTGATAAGGGCGCGAGATAATGGTATGCCAAACCTGATGAGGGCTCGAGATGATTAAAGGTCAAACCTGATGAGGGCGCGAGATGATGGTAGTCTAAACCTGATGAGGGCGCAAGATAAGGGTATGCCAAATCTGATGAGGGCGCGAGATGATGGTAGGCCAAAACTGAAGAGGACGCAAGATGATCATATGCCAAACCTGATGAGGGCATGAGATGATGGAAGGCCAAACCTGATGAGGGCGTGAGATGATGTTAGGCTAAATCTGATGAGGGCTTGAGATGATGGAAGGCCAAACCTGATGAGGGCACGAGATGATGTTAGGCCAATCCTGATAAGGGCACGAGATGACGATATGCAAGTCCTGATGAGGGCGCTAGGTGATGATATGCCACACCTGATGAGGGTGCGAGATGATGATAGGCTCAACCTGAAGAAGGCGCGAGATGTTGGTAGGCCAAACATGATGAGGGCACGAGATGATGGTAGGCCAATTATGATGAGGGCGTGAGAAGATGTTAGGCCAAACCCGATGAGGGCGCGAGATGTTGATAGGCCAAACCTGATGAGGACGGGAAATGATAATAAGCCAAACCTGATGAGGTCGCGAGATGATGATAGGCCAAATCTGATGAAGGTGCGATATGATGATAAATCAAACCTGATGGGGCACAAGAATAATATGCAAAACCTGGAATGATGATGATAGGCCAAACCTGATGAGGGTGCGAGATGACGGTAGGCCAAAACTGATCAGGGCGCGATATGATGGTAGGCCAAATCTGATGTGAGAGCAATATGATTGTAGGCCAAACGTGAGGAGAGTGAGAAAGGATGGTAGACCAATCCTGATGAGGGCGCGAGATGATGGAGGGCCAAACCTGATGAGGGCATGATATTATGTTAAACCAATCCTGATGAGGGCGCGAGATGATGATAGGCCAAACCTGATGAGGGTACAAGATGATGATTGGCCAAACCTCATGAGGGCCTGAGATGATGGTAGGCCAAACCTGATGAGGGTTCGAGATTAAGATAGGCCAAACCTGATGAGGCCGCGAGATGATGGAAGGTCAAACCTGATGAGGGCGTGAGATGATGTTTGGCCAATCCTGATAAGGGCACAAGGTGATAATAGGCAAATCCTGATGAGGGCACGAGGTGATGATAGGCCACACCTGATGAGGGCGCGAGATGATGATAGGCCAAACCTGAAGAGGGTGCGAGATGATGGTAGGCCAAACCTGATGAGGGCGCAAAATGATGGAAGGCCAAACCTGAAGAGGGCACGAGATGATGATAGGCCAAACCTGATGAGGGCGCGAGATGATGTAATGCCCAACCTGATGAGTACGAGAGATGAAGTTAGGCCAAACCTGTTAAGGGCGCGAGATAAAGCTACACCAAATCTGATAAGGGCGCAAAATTATTGTCCAAACCTTATAAGGGCGCGAGATGATGGTATGCCAAACCTGATGAGGGCGCGAGATGATGTTAGGCCAAATTTGATGTGAGAGCAATATGATGGTAGGCCAAACTTGAGGAGGGTGAGAAAGGATGGTAGACCAATCCTGATGAGGGTGCGAGATGATGATAGGCCAAAGCTGATGAGAGCGCAAGTTGAAGATAGGCCATACCTGAGATGATAATAGGCTAAACCTGATGAGGGCTTGAGATGATGATAGGCCCAACCTGAAGAAGTCGCGAGATGATGGTAGGCCAAACATGATGAAGGCACGAGATGATGGTAGGCCAATCATGATGAGGGCTTGAGATGATGTTTGGCCAAACCTGATGAGGGCACGAGATGTTGATAGTCCAAACCTGATGAGAATGGGAAATGATAATAAGCCAAACCTGATGAGGTCGCGAGATGTTGATAGTCCAAATCTGATGAAGGTGCGAGATGATGATAAATCAAACCTGATGGGGCACAAGAATGATACGCAAAACCTGAGATGATGATAGGCCAAACCTGATGAGGGTGCGAGATGATGGTAGGCCAAAACTGATGTAAGTGCAAGATGATGGTAGGCCAAACTTGAGGGTGAGAAAGGATGTTAGACCAATCCTGATGAGGGCGTGAGATGATGGTAGGCATAACCTGATGACGGCGTGAAATAATGGTAGGCCAAACCTGAAGACGGCGCGATATAATGCTATGCCAAACCTGATGCTGGCGCGAGATGAGTACGAGAGATGATGTTAGGCCAAACCTGATGAGGGCGCGAGATAAAGCTACGCCAAATCTGATAAGGGCGCGAGATTATTGTCCAAACCTGATGAGGGTGCGAGATGATGATTGGCCAAACCGGATAAGGGCGCGAGATGATGGTAGGCTAAACCTGATGAGGGCTCGAGATGATGGTAGGCCAAACCTAATGAGGGCGCGAGTTAAAGGTATGCCAATTCTGATGAGGGCACTAGTACATGGTAGGCCAAACCTGAAGAGGGCGCGAGACGATGGTACGCCAAACCTGATGAGGGCGTGAGATGATGATAGGCCAAACCTGAAGAGGGCGCGAGATGATGGTACGCCAAACCTGATGAGGGCGTGAGATGATGATAGGCCAAAACTGATGAGGGCGCGAGATAAGGGTACGCCAAATCTGATGAGAGCGCGAGATGATGATAGGCCAAATCTAAAGAGGTTGCGAAATAAGGGTACGCCAAATCTGATGAGGGCGCGATATAACTGTGGGTGCAACCTGATGATGGTGTGATATGATGGAATGCCCAACATGATGAGTATTTGAGATGATGTTAGGCCAAACCTGATGAGGGCGCGTAATAAAGTTACCAATCATGAAATTGTCGAGAGATGATAGGTCAAACGTGATGAGGGCGCGAGATGATGGTAGGCCCAATCTGATGAGGGATCGAGATGATGATAGGCCAAACCTGATGAGGGCACGAGATGATGATTGTCCAAACCTGATGAAGGCACAAGATGATGCTGGGCCAAACCTGGTGAGGGTGCGAGATGATGAGAGGCGCAACCTGAAGAAGGCGCGAGATGATGGTAGGCCAAACATTATTAAGGCTCGAGATGATGGTAGACCAATCATGATGAGGGCTTGAGATGATGTTTGGCCAAACCTGATGAGGGCGCGAAATTTTCATAGTCCAAACCTGATGAGGGCGGGAAATGATAATAAGCCAAACCTGATGAGGGTGCGAGATGATGGTAGGCCAAAACTGATCAGGGCGCGATATGATGGTAGACCAAGTCTGATGTGAGTGCAAGATGATGGTAGGCCAAACTTGAGGAGGGTGAGAAAGGATGGTAGACCAATCCTGATGAGGGCGTGAGATGATGTTAGGCCAAACCTGATGAGTCCGTGAGATGATGATAGGCCAAACCTGATGAGGGCACGATATAATGCTAGGCCAAACCTGATGAGGGCAAGAGATGATGGAATGCCCAACCTGATGAGTATGAAAGATGATGTTAGGCCAAACCTGATGATGGCGCAAGATAAAGCTATACCAAAACTTATAAGGGCCCGAAATGATAGACCAAACGTGATAAGGGCGCGAGATGATGGTAGGCCAAACCTGATGAGGGCTCGAGATGATGGTAGGCCAAACCTGATGAGGGCGCGAGATAAAGGTACGCTAAATCTGATGAGAGCACAAGTAGATGGTAGGCCAAACCTGAAGAGGGCGCGAGATGATGGTACGCCAAAACTGATGAAGGCGTGAGATGATGATAGGCCAAAACTGATGAGGGCGCGAGATAAGAGAAAGCCAAATCAGATGAGAGCGCGAGATGATGATAGGCCAACCCTGATGAGGGTGCGATATAAGGGTACGCCAAATCTGATGATGGCACGAGATAAAGGTACGCCAAATCTGATGAGGGCAAAAGTAGATGGTAGGCCAAACCTGAAGAGTGCGCGAGATAATGGTACGCCAAAACTTTTAAAGGTGTGAGATGATGATAGGCCAAAACTGATGAGGGCGCGAGATAAGGGTACGCCAAATCTGATGAGTGCGTGAGATGATGTTAGGCCAAACCTGATGAGGGCGCGAGATAAAGCTACGCCAAATCTTATAACGGTGCGAGATGATTCTCCAAACCTGATGAGGGCGCGAGATGATGATTGGCCAAACCTGTTCAGGGCACGAGATGATGGTAGGCCAAACCTGATGAGGGCTCGAGATGATGGTAGGCCAAACCTGATGAGGGCACTAGTAGATGGTAGGCTAAACCTGAAGAGGGCGCGAGATGATGGTATGCCAAACCTGATGAGGGCGTGAGATGATAGGACAATCCTGATGAGGGCGCGAGATAAGGGTACGCCAAATCATATGAGGGCGCGAGATGATGATAGGCCAAACCTGATGAGGGCGCGAGATAAGGGTACGATAAATCTGATGAGGGCGCGATATAATGGTGGGCCAAACCTGATGAGGTTGCGAGATGATGGAATGCCCAACCTCATGAGTACATGAGAAGATGTTAGGCCATAACTGATGAAGGCGCGAGATGATGATATTCCAAACCTGATGAGGGCGCGAGATAAGGGCACGCCAAATCTAATGAGGGCGCGAGATGATGATAGGCCAAACCTGATGAGGACGTGAGATAAGGGCACGCCATATCTGATGAGGGCGTGATATAATGATAGGCCAAACCTGATGAGGGTGCGAGATGATGGAATGCCCAACATGATGAGTACTTGAGATGATGTTAGGCCATACCTGATGAGGGCGTAAGATAAAGCTACGCCAAATCTGATGAGGGCACGAGATAATGTTAGGCCAAATCTGTTGAGGGCGCGAGATGATGGTAGGCCAAACCTGAAGAGGGCGCGAGATGATAGGCCAAACGTGATGAGGGCGCGAGATGATGATTGGCCAAACCTAATGAGGGCGCGAGATGATGGTAGGTCAAATCTGTTGAGGGATCGAGATTATGGTAAGCCAAACCTGATGAGGGTGCGAGATGATGATAGCCCAAACCTGATGAGAGAGCAAGATGAAGATAGGCCATACCTGAGATGATAATAGGCTAAATATGATGAGGGCGCGAGATGATGAAAGGCCCAACCTGAAAAGGGCGCAAAATGATGTTAGGCCAAACCTAATAAGGGCGCGAGATGATAGGCCAAACCTGATTAGGGTGCGAGATGATTATTGGCCAAACCTGATAAGGGCGCGAGATGATGGTATGCCAAACCTGATGAGGGCTTAACATGATGATAGGCCAAACCTGATGAGAGCACGAGATGATGGTAGGCTAAACCTGATGAGGACGCAAGTTAAGGGTACACTAAATCTGATGAGGGCGCGAGATGATGGTACGCCAAACCTGAAGAGGACGCAAGATGATGGTAGGTCAAACCTGATGAGGGCGCGAGATGATGGTAGGCCAAATCTGATGAGGGCGTGAGATGATGGTAGGCCAAATCTGATGAGGGCTCGAGATGATGGAAGGCCAAAACTGATGAGGCTGCAAGATGATAGAAGGCCAAACCTGATGAGGGCGTGACATGATATTAGGCCAATCCTGATACGGGCACAAGATGATGATAGGCAAATTCTGATGGGGGCACGAAATGATGATAGGCCAAATATGGTGATGGCTCGAGATGATGATTGGCCACACCTGATGAGGGCGCGAGATGATGGTAGGACAAACCTGAAGAGGGCACGAGATGTTAGGCCAAACCTGATAAGGGCGCGAGATGATAGGCCAAGCATGATGAGGGCAAGAGATGATGATTGGCCAAACCTGATGAGGGCGCGAGATGATGGTAGGCCAAATCTGATGAGGGATCGAGATGAAGATAGGCCATACCTGAGATGATAAGAGGCTAAACCTGATGAGGGCGCGAGATGATGATAGGCCACACCTGATAAGGGCGCGAGATGTTGATAGACCAAACCTGATGAGGGCACGAGATGATGGTAGGCCAATCATGATGTGGGCGTGAGATGATGTTAGGCCAAACCTGATAAGGGCGCGAGATGTTGATAGGCCAAACCTGATGAGGAGGAAAATGATAATAAGCCAAACCTGATGAGGTCGCGAGATGATGATAGGCCAAATCTGATGAAGGTGTGAGATGATAAATCAAACTTGATGGGGCACAAGAATGATACGCCAAACCTGAGATGATGGTAGGCCATACCTGATGAGGGTTCGAGATTATGATATGCCAAACTGATGAGGCCGCGAGATGATGGAAGGCCAAACCTGATGAGTCCGCGAGATGATGGAAGGCCAAACATGATGAGGGCGTGAGATGATGTTAGGCCAATCCTGATAAGGGCACGAGGTGATGATAGGAGAATCCTGATGAGTGCGCGAAGTGAAGATAGGCCACACCTGATGAGGGCACGAGATGATGATAGGCAAAATCTGAAGAGGGAGCGAGATGATGGTAGGGCAAACCTGATGAGGGTGCGATATCATGATAGGCCAAACCTAATGATGGCACGAGATGATGGTAGGCCAAACTTGATGAGGGCGTGAGATGATGGCAGGCCAAACCTGATGAGGCTGTGAGATGATGGAAGATCAAACCTGATGAGGCCACGAAATGATGGAAGGCCAAACCTGATAAGGGCACGAGATGATGATAGGCAAATCCTGGTGAGGGCGCGAGGTAATAATAGGCCACACCTGATGAGGGCACGAGATGATATTAGGCCAATCCTGAAGAGGGTGCGAGATGATGGTAGGCCAAACCTGATGAGGGCGCGAAATAATGGTAGGCCAAACCTGAGATGGTGTTAGGCCAGACCTGATGAGGGCGCGAGATGATGATAGGCCAAACCTAATGATGGCGCAAGATGATGGTAGGCCAAGCCTGATTGGTGCGCGAGATGATGGTAGGCCAAACTTGATGAGAGCACGAGATGATTGCAGGCCAAGCCTGATGAGGGCACGAGATGATGGCAGACAAAACCTGATGAGGGCACGAGATGATGGTAAGCTAAACCTGATGAGGGCGCAAGATAAGGGTACGCCAAATCTGATGAGGGTGCTAGATGATGGTATGCTATACCTGATGAGGACGCGAGATGATGGAAGACAAAACTTATGATGGCGTGAGATTAGGGTACACCAAATCTGATGAGGGCACGAGATAATGATAGCCCAAAGCTCATGAGGGCGCGAGATGATGATTGGCCAAATCTGAAAAGGGCACGAGATGATGGTAGGCCAAACCTGATGAAGGCTCGAGATGATGGAAGTCCAAACCTGATGAGGGCTCGATATGATGGAAGTCCAAACCTGATGAGAGCGCGAGATGAAGATAGGCCATACCTGAGATGATAATATGCTAATCCTGATTAGGGCGCGAGATGATGATAGGCCAAACCTGAAGAAGGCGCAAGATGATGGTAGGCCAAACATGATGAGGGCGTGAGAAGATGATAGGCCAAACCCGATGAGGGCGTGAGATGTTGATAGGCCAAACCTGATGAGGACGGGAAATGATAATAAGCCAAACCTGATGAGGTCACGAGATGATGAAAGGCCAAATCTGATGAAGGTGCGAGATGATGATAAATGAAACGTGATGGGGCACAAGAATGTTACGCCAAACCTGAGATGATGATAGGCCAAACCTGATAAGGGTGCGAGATGATGGTTGGCCAAAACTGATCAGGGCGCGATATGATGGTTGGCCAAATCTGATGAGAGTGCAAGATGATGGTATGCCAAACTTGAGGAGGGTGAGAAAGGATGGTAGACCAATCCTGATGAGGGTGTGAGATGATGGTAGGCCAAACCTGATGAGTCCGCTATATAATAGAAGGCCAAACCTGATGAGGGCGTGAGATTATGGTAGGCCAATCCTGATGAGGGCGTGAGATGATGATAGGCCAAACCTGATGAGGGTGCGAGATGATGATTGTCCAAACCTCATGAGGAGGGCGTGAGATGATGGTAGGCCAAACCTGATGAGGCCGCAAGATGATGGAAGGCCAAACCTGATGAGGGCGTGAGATGATGTTAGGCCAATCCTAATAAGGGCACGAAGTGATGATAGGCAAATCCTGATGAGGGCGCGAGGTGATGATAGGCCACACCTGATGAGGGCGCGAGAAGATGATAGGCCAAACCTGAAGAGGGCACGAAATGATGGTAGGCCAAACCTGATGAGGGCGCGACATGATGGTAGGCCAAACCTGAAGAGGGCGCGCAAGATGATAGGCCAAACCTGATGAGGGTGCGACATAATGCTAGTCCAAACCTGATGAGGGCGCGAGATGATGGAATGCCAAACCTGATGAGTACAGGAGATGATATTAGGCCAAACCTGATGAGGGCGCGAGATAAAGCTACGCAAAATCTGATAGGGGCGCGAGATGGTTGTCCAAACCTGATGAGAGCGCGAGATGATGATTGGCCAAACCTGATAAGGGCGCGAGATGATGGTAGGCTAAACCTGATGAGGGCTCGAGATAAAGTTATGCCAATTCTGATGAGGGCACTATTAGATGGTACGCCAAATCTGATGAGGGCGTGAGATAAGGGTACACCAAATCTGATGAGGGCGCGATAAAATGGTAGGCCCAACCTGATAAGGGTGCGAGATGACGGAATGCCCAACATGATGAGTACGCGAGATGATGTTAGGCCAAACCTGATGAGGGCGCGAGATAAAGCTACGCCAAATCTGATGAGGACGTGAGATGATAGACCAAAACTCACGAGGGCGCGACATAAGGGTACGCCAAATGTGATGAGGGCGCAAGATGATGGTAGGCCAAACCTGAAGTAGTCACAGAATGATAGGTCAAACGTGATGAGGGCGCGAGATGATGATTGGCCAAACTTGATGAGGGCGCGAGATGATGGTAGGCCAAATCTGATGAGGGATCGAGATGATGATAGGCCAAGCCTGATGAAGGCACAAGATGAGGGTGGGCCAAACCTGGTGAGGGTGCGAGATGATGGTAGGCCAAACCTGATTATGATACGAGATGAATGTATGCCAAACCTGATGAGGGCGCGAGATAATGGAAGGCCAAACCTGATGAGGGCGTGAGATGATGATAGGCCAAACCTGATGAGGGCGCGAGATGATGGTAGGCCAAACATGATGAAGGCACGAGATGATGGTAGGCCAATCATGATGAGGGCTTGAGATGATGTTTGGCCAAACCTGATGAGGGCACGAGATGTTGATAGTCCAAACCTGATGAGGACGGGAAATGATAATAAGCCAAACCTGATGAGGTCGTGAGATGTTGATAGTCCAAATCTGATGAAGGCGCGAGATGATGATTGGCCAAACCTGATGAGGGCGCGAGATGATGGTAGGCCAAACCTCATGAAGGCACAAGATGATGGTGGGCCAAACCTGGTGAGGGTGCGAGATGATGATAGGCCAAACCTGATGAGAGAGCGAGATGAATATAGGCCATACCTGAGATGATAATATGCTAATCCTGATTAGGGTGCGAGATGATGATAGGCCAAACCTGAAGAAGGCGCAAGATGATGGTAAGCCAAACATGATGAGGGCATGAGATGATGGTAGGCCAATCATGATGAGGGCGTGAGAAGATGATAGGCCAAAACCGATGAGGGCACGAGATGTTGATAGGCCAAACCTGATGAGGACGGGAAATGATAATAAGCCAAACCTGATGAGGTCACGAGATGTTGATAGTCCAAATCTGATGAAGGTGCGAGATGATGATAAATGAAACCTGATGGGGCGCAAGAATGTTACGCCAAACCTGAGATGATGATAGGCCAAACCTTATGAGGGCGCGACATAATGCTAGTCCAAACCGGAGGAGGGCGCGAGATGATGGAATGCCAAAGCTGATGAGTACAGGAGATGATATTAGGCCAAACCTGATGAGGGCGCGAGATAAAGCTACGCAAAATCTGATAAGGGCGCGAGATGATTGTCCAAACCTGATGAGAGCGCGAGATGATGATTGGCCAAACCTGATAAGGGCGCGAGATGATGGTAGGCTAAACCTGATGAGGGCTCGTGATGATGGTAGGCCAAACCTAATGAGGGCGCGAGATAAAGTTGCGCCAATTCTGATGAGGGAACTATTAGATGGTACGCCAAATCTGATGAGAGCGTGAGATAAGCGTACACCAAATCTGATGAGGGCGCGATATAATGGTGGGCCCAACCTAATAAGGGTGCGAGATGAAGGAATGCCCAACATGATAAGTACGCGAGATGATGTTAGGCCAAACCTGATAAGGGCGCGAGATAAAGCTACGCCAAATCTGATGAGGGCGTGAGATGATAGGCCAAAACTGATGAGGGCGCGAGATAAGGGTACGCCAAATGTGATGAGGGCGCAAGATGATGTTATGCCAAACCTGAAGTAGTCGCAAGATGATAGGTCAAACATGATGAGGGCGCGAGAAGATGGTAGGCCAAATCTGATGAGGGATCGAGATGATGATAGGCCAAACCTGATGAGTGCGCGAGATGATGATGGTCCAAACCTGATGAAGGCACAAGATGATGGTGGGCCAAACCTGGTGAGGGTGCGAGATGATGGTAGGCCAAACCTGATCATGATGCGAGATGATGGTATGCCAAACCTGATGAGGGCGCGAGATAATGGAAGGCCAAACCTGATGAGGGAGTGAGATGATGATAGGCCAAACCTGATGATGGCGCAAAATAAAGGTACACCAAATCTGATGAGGGCGCGAAATGATGATAGGCCAAACCTGATGAGGGTGTGAGATGATGGTAGGCCAAATCTGATGATGACTCGAGATGATGGAAGGCCAAACCTGAGGGCGTGAGATGATGTTAGGCCAATCGTGATAAAGGCACGAGATGATGATTGGAAAATCCTGATGAGAGCGAGAGATGATGATAGGCGACACCTGATGAGGGCGCGAAATGATGATAGGCCAAATCTGGTGAGGGCTCGAGATGATGGTAGGCCAAACCTGATTACGGCACAAGATGATGATAGGCCAAACCTGATGAGAGCGCGAGATGATGATACGCCAGCCTGAGATGATAATAGGCTAAACCTGATGAGGGCGTGAGATGATGATAGGCCAAACCTGAAGAAGGCGCGAGATGATGGTAGGCCAAACATGATGAGGGCACGAGATGATGGTAGGCCAATCATGATGAGGGCGTGAGAAGATGATAGGCCAAACCAGATGAGGGCGCGAGATGTTGATAGGCCAAACCTGATGAGGATGGGAAATGATAATAAGCCAAACCTGATGAGGTCACGAGATGATGATAGGCCAAATCTGATGAAGGTGCGAGATGATGATAAATTAAACCTGATGGGGCACAAGAATGATACACCAAACCTGAGATGATGATAGGCCAAACCTGATGAGGGTGCGTGATGATGGTAGGCCAAAACTGATCAGGGCGCGATATGATGGTAGGCCAAATTTGATGTGAGAGCAAGATGATGGTAGGCCAAACTTGAGGGTGAGAAAGGATGGTAGACCAATCCTGATGAGGGTGCGAGATGATGATAGGCCAAATCTGATGAGAGCGCGAATTGAAGATAGGCCATATCTGAGATGATAATAGGCTAAACCTGATGAGGGCTTGAGATGATGATAGGCCCAACCTGAAGAAGTCGCGAGATTATGGTAGGCCAAACATGATGAAGGCATGAGATGATGGTAGGCCAATGATGATGAGGGCTTGAGATGATGTTTGGCCAAACCTGATGAGGGCACGAGATGTTGATAGTCCAAACCTGATGAGGACGGGAAATGATAATAAGCCAAACCTGATGAGGTCGCGAGATGTTGATAGTCCAAATCTGATGAAGGTGCGAGATGATGATAAATCAAACCTGATGGGGCACAAGAATGATACGACAAACCTGAGATGATGATAGGCCAAACCTGATGAGGGTGCGAGATGATGGTATGCCCAACCTAAGGAGGGCGCAATATGATGTTAGGTCAAAACTGATGAGGCACTAGATGATAGGCCAAACCTGATGAGGGCACGAGATGATGATTGGCCAAACCTGATATGGGCGCGAGATGATGGTAGGCCAAACCTGATGAGGGATCGAGATGATGATAGGCCAAACCTGATGAGGGCACGAGAAGATGGTAGGCTAAACCTGATGAGGGCGCAAGATAAGGGTACACCAAATCTGATGAGGGTGCTAGATGATGGTATGCTATACCTGATGAGGACGCGAGATGATGGAAGGCAAAACTTATGAGGGCATGAGATTAGGGTACGCCAAATCTGATGAGGGCACGAGATAGTGATAGGCCAAACCTCATGAGGGCGAGAGATGATGATTGGCCAAATCTGAAAAGGGCACGAGATGATGGTAGGCAAACCTGATAAAGGCTCGAGATGATGGTAGTCCAAACCTGCTGAGGGCTCGAGATGATGGAAGGCCAAACCTGATGAGGGCGTGAGATGATGTTAGGCTAATCCTGATAAGGGCACGAGATGATGATAGGCAAATGCTTATGAGGGCGCAAGGTGATGATAGGCCACACCTGATGAGGGCGCGAAATGATGATAAGCCAAATCTGGTTAGGGCTCGAGATGATGATGATTGTTCACACCTGATGAGGGTGCGAGATGATGATAGGCTAAACCTGATGAAGGCGCAAAATGATGATAGGCCAAACCTGATAAGGGCGTTAGATGATGGAATGCCAAACCTGATGAGTACGTGAGGTGATGTTAAGCAAAACCTGATGAGGGTGCTAGATAAAGCTATGCCAAATCTTATGAGGGCGTGAGATGATGGTAGCACAAACCTGAAGAGGGCGCGAGATGATGGCAGGCCAAACCTTATAAACGCACGAGATAATAGGCCAAATGTGATGAGGGTGCGAGATGATGATTGGCCAAACCTGATGAGGGCACGAGATGATGGTAGGACAAACCTCATGAAGGCACAAGATGATGGTGGGCCAAACTTGGTGAGGGTTCGAGATGATGATAGGCCATACCTGATGAGAGCGCGAGAAGAAGATACGGCATACCTGAGATGATAATGTGCTAACCTGATTAGGGCGCGAGATGATGATAGGCCAAACCTGAAGAAGGCGCAAGATGATGGTAGGCCAAACATGATGAGGGCATGAGATGATGGTAGGCCAATCATGATGAGGGCGTGAGAAGATGATAGGCCCAACCCGATGAGGGCACGAGATGTTGATAGGCCAAACCTGATGAGGACGGGAAATGATAATAAGCCAAACCTGATGAGGTCACGAGATGATGATAGGCCAAATCTGATGAAGGTGCGAGATGATGATAAATGAAACCTGATGGGGCGCAAGAATGTTACGCCAAACCTGAGATGATGATAGGCCAAACCTGATAAGGGTGCGAGATGATGGTAGGCCAAAACTGATCAGGGCGCGATATGATGGTAGGCCAAATCTGATGTGAGTGCAAGATGATGGTAGTCCAAACTTGAGGAGGGTGAGAAAGGATGGTAGACCAATCCTGATGAGGGTGTGAGATGATGGTAGGTCAAACCTGATGAGTCCGCGATATGATGGAAGGCCAAACCTGATGAGGGCGTGAGATTATGTTAGGCCAATCCTGATGAGGGCGCGAGATGATGATAGGCCAAACCTGATGAGGGTGCGAGATGATGATAGGTCAAACCTCATGAGGAGGGCATGAGATGATGGAAGGCCAAACCTGATGAGGGCGTGAGATGATGTTAGGCCAATCCTAATAAGGGCACGAGGTGATGATAGGCAAATCCTGATGAGGGCGCGAGGTGATGATAGGCCACACCTGATGAGGGCGCGAGAAGATGATAGGCCAAACCTGAAGAGGGCACGAAATGATGGTAGGCCAAGCCTGATGAGGGCGTGACATGATGGTAGGCCAAACCTGATGAGGGCGCGACATAATGCTAGTCCAAACCTGATGAGGGCGCGAGATGGTGGAATGCCAAACCTGATGAGTACAGGAGATGATATTAGGCCAAACCTGATGAGGGCGCGAGATAAAGCTATGCAAAATCTGATAAGGGCGCGAGATGATAGTCCAAACCTGATGATAGCGCGAGATGATTATTGGCTAAACCTGATGAGGGCTCGAGATGATGGTAGGCCAAACCTAATGAGGGCGCGAGATAAAGTTATGCCAATTCTGATGAGGGCACTATTAGATGGTACGCCAAATCTGATGAGAGCGTGAGATAAGGGTACACCAAATCTGATGAGGGCGCGATATAATGGTGGGCCCAACCTGATAAGGGTGCGAGATGATGGAATGCCCAACATGATGAGTACGCGATATGATGTTAGGCCAAACCTGATGAGGGCCGAGATAAAGCTACGCCAAATCTGATGAGGGCGTGAGATGATAGGTCAAAACTGATGAGGGCGCGAGATAAGGGTAAGCCAAATCTGATTAGGGCACAAGATGTTGGTAGGCCAAACCTGAAGTAGTCGCAAGATGATAGGTCAAACGTGATGAGGGCGCGAGATGATGACTGGCCAAACCTGATGAGGGCGTGAGAAGATGGTAGGCCAAATCTGATGAGGGATCGAGATGATGATAGGCCAAACCTGATGAGGGCACGAGATAATGATAGTCCAAACCTGATGAAGGCACAAGATGATGGTGGGCCAAACCTGGTGAGGGTGCGAGATGATGGTAGGCCAAACCAGATCATGATGCGAGATGATGGTATGCCAAACCTGATGAGGGCGTGAGATAATGGAAGGCCAAACCTGATGAGGGCGTGAGATGATGATAGGCCAAACCTGATGAGGGCGCGAAATAAAGGTACGCCAAATCTGATGAGGGCGCGAAATGATGATAGGCCAAACCTGATGAGGCCGCGAGATAAGGGTGCGCCAAATCTGATGAGGGCGCGAGATGATGGTAGGCCAAACCTGATGAGGGTGTGAGATGATGGTTGGCCAAATCTGATGATGACTCGAGATGATGGAAGGCCAAACCTGAGGGCTTGAGATGATGTTAGGCCAATCGTAATAAAGGCACGAGATGATGATTGGCAAATCCTGATGAGAGCGAGAGATGATGATAGGCCACACCTGATGAGGGCGCGAAATGATAGGCCAAATCTGGTGAGGGCTCGAGATGATGGTAGGCCAAACCTGATTAAGGCACAAGATGATGGTGGGCCAAACCTGGTGAGGGTGCGAGATGATGATACGCCATGCCCGAGATGATAATAGGCTAAACCTGATGAGGGCGTGAGATGATGATAGGCCAAACCTGAAGAAGGCGCGAGATGATGGTAGGCCAAACATGATGAGGGCACGAGATGATGGTAGGCCAATCATGATGAGGGCGTGAGAAGATGATAGGCCAAACCAGATGAGGGCACGAGATGTTGAAAGGCCAAACCTGATGAGGACGGGAAATGATAATAAGCCAAACCTGATGGGGTCACGAGATGATGATAGGCCAAATCTGATGAAGGTGCGAGATGATGATAAATCAAACCTGATGGGGCACAAGAATGATACGCCAAACCTGAAATGATGATAGGCCAAACCTGATGAGGGTGCGTGATGATGGTAGGCCAAAACTGATCAGGGCGCGATATGATGGTAGGCCAAATTTGATGTGAGAGCAAGATGATGGTAGGCCAAACTTGAGGAGGGTGAGAAAGGATGATAGACCAATCCTGATGAGGGTGCGAGATGATGATAGGCCAAACCTGATGAGAGCGCGAGTTGAAAATAGGCCATACCTGAGATGATAATAGGCTAAACCTGATGAGGGCTTGAAATGATGATAGGCCCAACCTGAAGAAGTCGCAAGATGATGGTAGGCCAAACATGATGAAGGCACGAGATGATGGTAGGCCAATCATGATGAGGGCTTGAGATGATGTTTGGCCAAACCTGATGAGGGCACGAGATGTTGATAGTCCAAACCTGATGAGGACGGGAAATGATAATAAGCCAAACCTGATGAGGTCGCGAGATGTTGATAGTCCAAATCTGATGAAGGTGCGAGATGATGATAAATCAAACCTGATGGGGCACAAGAATGATACGCCAAACCTGAGATGATGATAGGCCAAACGTGATGAGGGTGCGACATGATGGTAGGCCAAAACTGATCAGGGCGTGATACGATGGTAGGCCAAATCTGATGTAAGTGCAAGATGATGGTAGGCCAAACTTGAGGGTGAGAAAGGATGATAGACCAATCCTGATGAGGTCGTGAAATGATGGTAGGCATAACCTGATGACGGCGTGAAATGATGGTAGGCCAAACCTGAAGAAGGCGCGATATAATGCTAGGCCAAACCTGATGCTGACGCGAGATGAGTACGAGAGATGATGGTAGGCTAAACCTAATGAGGGCTCGAGATGATGGTAGGCCAAACCTAATGAGGGCGCGAGTTAAAGGTATGCCAATTCTGATGAGGGCACTAGTAGATGATAGGCCAAACCTGAAGTGGGCGCGAGATGATGGTACGCCAAACCTGATGAGGGCGTGAGATGATGATAGGCCAAAACTGATGAGGGCGCGAGATAAGGGTACGCCAAATCTGATGAGGGCGCGAGATGATGATAGGCCAAATCTGAAGAGGGCGCAAAATAAGGGTACGCCAAATCTGATGATGGCGCGATATAATGGTGGGTCCAACCTGATGATGGTTCGAGATGATTGAATGCCCAACATGATGAGTATTTGAGATGATGTTAGGCCAAACCTGATGAGGGCGCGTGATAAAGTTACGCTAAATCGGATGAGGGCGCGAGATGATGGTAGACCAAACATGAAATAGTCGCAAGGTGATAGGCCAAACGTGATGAGGGCGCGAGACGATAGTAGTCCAAATCTGATGAGGGATCGAGATGATGATAGGCCAAACCTGATGAGGGCGCGAGATGATGATTGTCCAAACCTGATGAAGGCACAAGATGATGGTGGGCCACACCTGGTGAGGGTGCGAGATGATGATAGGCCCAACCTGAAGAAGGCGCGAGATGATGGTAGGCCAAATATTATTAAAGCACGAGATGATGGTAGACCAATCATGATGAGGGCTTGAGATGATGTTTGGCCAAACCTGATGAGGGTGCGAAATGTTCATAGTCCAAACCTGATGAGGACGGGAAATGATAATAAGCCAAACCTGATGAGTTCGCGAGATGATGATAGGCCAAATCTGATGAAGGTGCGAGATGATGATAAATCAAACCTGATGGGGCACAAGAATGATACGCCAAACCTGAGATGATGATAGGCCAAACCTGATGAGGGTGCGAGATGATGGTAGGCCAAAACTGATCAGGGCGCGATATGATGGTAGACCAAGTCTGATGTGAGTGCAAGATGATGGTAGGTCAAACTTGAGGAGGGTGAGAAAGGATGGTAGACCAATCCTGATGAGGGCGTGAGATGATGTTAGGCCAAACCTGATGAGTCCGCGAGATGATGATAGGCCAAACCTGATGAGGGCACGATATAATGCTAGGCCAAACCTGATGAGGGCACGAGATGATGGAATGCCCAACCTGATGAGTATGAAAGATGATGTTAGGCCAAACCTGAAGATGGCGCAAGATAAAGCTATACCAAAACTGATAAGGGCCCAAAATGATTGGCCAAATGTGATAAGGGCGCGAGATGATGGTAGGCCAAACATGATGAGGGCTCGAGATGATGGTAGGCCAAACCTGATGAGGGCGCGAGATAAAGGTATGCTAAATCTGATGAGAGCACTAGTAGATGGTAGGCCAAACCTGAAGAGGGCGCGAGATGATGGTACGCCAAAACTGATGAAGGCGTGAGATGATGATAGGCCAAAACTGATGAGGGCGCGAGATAAGAGTACGCCAAATCAGATGAGAGCGCGAGATAAAGGTAGGCTAAACCTGATAAGGGCTCGAGATTATGGTAGGCTAAACCTAATGAGGGCGCGAGATAAAGGTTCGCCAATTCTGATGAGGGCACTAGTAGATGGTGGGCCAAACCTGAAGAGGGCGTGTGATGATGGTATGCCAAACCTGTTGAGGGAGTGAGATGATGATAGGCCAAAACTCATGAGGGCGTGACATAAGGGTACGCCAAATCTGATGAGGGCATGAGATGATGATAGGTCAAATCTGATGAGGGCGCGAGATAAGGTTACGCAGAATCTGATGAGGGCGCGATATAATGGTGAGCCCAACCTGATGAGAGTTCGAGATGATGGAATGCGAAACATGATGAGTACGTGAGATGATGTTAGGCCAAACCTGATGCGGGCGTGAGATAAAGCGACGCCAAATCTGATGAGGGCGCGAGATGATGGTAGGCAAAATCTGATGAGGGCGCTAGATGATGGTAGGCCAAACCTGAAGAAGGCGCGAGATGATGGTAGGCCAAACTTGATGAAGGCACGAGATGATGGTAGGACAATCATGATAAGGGCTTGAGATGATGTTTGGCCAAAGCTGATGAGAGCGCGAGATGTTGATAGTCCAAACCTGATGAGGCGGGAAATGATATTAAGCCAAACCTGATGAGGTCGCTAGATGATGATAGGCCAAATCTGATGAAGGTGCGAGATGATGATAAATCAAACCTGATGGGGCACAAGAATGATAAGCCAAACATGAGATGATGATAGGCCAAACCTGATGAGGGTGCGAGATGATGCTAGGCCAAAACTGATCGGGGCGCGATATGATGGTAGGCCAAATCTGATGTGAGTGCAAGATGATGGTAGGCCAAACTTGAACAGGGTGAGAAAGGATGGTAGACCAATCCTGATGAGGGCGTGAGATGATGATAGGCCAAACCTGAAGAGGGCGCGATATAATGCTAGGCCAAACCTGATGAGGGCGCGAGATGATGGAATGCCCAACCTGATGAGTACGTAAAATTATGTTAGGCCAAACCTGATGAGGGCACGAGAATATGCTACACCAAATCTGATAAGGGCTCGAGATGATGGTAGACCAAACCTGATGAGTCCGCGAGATGATGAAATGCCAAACCTGATGAGGGCGTGAGATTATGTTAGGCCAATCCTGATGAGGGCGCGAGATGATGATAGGCCAAACCTGATGAGGGTGCAAGATGATGATTGGCCAAACCTCATGAGGGCGTGAGATGATGGTAGGCCAAACCTAATGAGGGTTCAAGATTATGATAGGCCAAACCTGATAAGGATGCGAGATGATGGAAGGCCAAACCTGATGAGGCTGAAAGATGATGGAAGGCCAAACCTGATGAGCGCTTGAGATGATGTTAGGCCAATCCTGATAAGCGCACAAGGTGATGATAGGCATATCCTGATAACAGCGCGAGTTGATGATAGGCCACACCTGATGAGGACATGAGATGATGATAGGCAAATCCTGATGAGGGCGCAAAATGATGGTAGGCCAAACCTGATGAGGGCTCTAGTAAATGGTAGTCCAAACCTGAAGAGGTTGCGAGATGATGATAGGCCAAGCCTGATGAGGCCACGAGATAAGGGTACGCGAAATCTGATGAGGGCGCGAGATGATGGTAGGCCAAACCTGATGAGGGTGTGAGATGATGGTAAGCCAAATCTGATGAGGGCTTGAGATGATGGAATGCCAAACCTTATGAGGGCATGAGATGATGTTAGGCCAATCATGATAAGGGCGTGAGATGATGATAGGCCACACCTGATGAGGGCGCGAAATGATGATAGGCCAAATCTGGTGAGGGCTCGAGATGATGATTGGCCACACCTGGTGAGGGTGTGAGATGATGATAGGCTAAAACTGATGAGGTCACGAAATGATGATAGGGCAAATCTGATAAGGGCGTGAGATGATGGAATGCCCAACCTGATGAATTTGTGAGATGATGTTAGGCCAAACCCAATGAGGGCACGAGATAAAGCTACACCAAATCTGATGAGGATGTGAGATGATGGTAGGCCAAATCTGATGATGACTCGAGATGATGGAATGCCAAACCTTATGTGGGCGTGAGATGATGTTAGGCCAATCGTGATAAGGACGAGAGATTGTGATAGGCCATACCTGATGAGGGCGCGAAATGATGATAGGCCAAATCTGGTGAGGGCTCGAGATGATGATTGGCCACACCTGATGAGGGTGTGAGATGATGATAGGCTAAAACTGATGAAGTCGCGAAATGATGATAGGGCAAACCTGATAAGGAAGTGAGATGATGGAACGCCCAACCTGATGAATTTGTGAGATGATGTTAGGCCAAACCTATTGAGGGCGCGAGATAAAGCTACACCAAATCTGATGAGGGCGCGAGATGATGGTAGGACAAACCTAAAGAGGGCTTGAGATGATGGTAGGCCAAACCTTATAAGGGCTCGAGATGATAGGCCCAACGTGATGACTGCGCAATATGATGATCGGCCAAACCTGATGAGGGCGCGAGATGATGGTAGGCCAAATATGATGAGGGATCGAGATGATGATAGGCCAATCCTGATGAGGACACGATATGATGATAGTCCAAACTTGATGAAGGCACAAGATGATGGTGGGCCAAACCTGGTGAGGGTGCGAGATGATGATAGGCCAAACCTGATGAGAGCGAGAGATGAAGTAGGCCATACCTGAGATGATAATAGGCTAAACCTGATGAGGGCTCGAGATAATGATAGGCCAAACATGAAGAAGGCGAGAGATGATATTAGGCCAAACTTGATGAAGGCACGAGATGATGGTAGGCCAATCATGATGAGGGAGCGAAATGATGGTAGGCCAAACCTGAAGAGGGCGAAAAATGATGATAGGCCAAACCTGATGAGGGCGCGATATAATGCTAGGCCAAACCTGATGAGGGAGCGAAATGATGATAGGCCAAATCTGGTGAGGGTTCGAGATGATGATTAGCCACACCTGATGAGGGTGCGAGATGATGATAGGCCAAACCTGATGAGGGCGCGAAATGATGGAAGGCCAAACCTGATAAGGGCGTGAGATGATGGAATGCCCAACCTGATGAGTACGTGAGAAGATGTTAGGCAAAACCTAATGAGTGCGCGAGATAAAGCTTTGCCAAATCTGATGAGGGCGCGAGATGATGATTGGCCAAACTTGAAGAGGGCGCGAGATGATGGTAGGCCAAATCTGATGAGGGATCGAGATGATGATAGGCCAAACCTGATGAGGGCGCGAGATGATGATAGGCCAAACATGATAAGAGCGTGATATGAAGATAGGCCATACATGAGATGATAATAGGCTAAACCTGATGAGGGCTCGAGATGATGATAGGCCCAACCTGAAGAAGGCGCAAGATGATGGTAAGCCAATCATGATGAGCGCTTGAGATGATGTTAGACCAAATCTGATGAGGGCGCAAGATGTTGATAGTCCAAACCAGATGAGGACGGGAAATTATAATAAGCCAAACCTGATGAGGTCGCGAGATGATGATAGGCCAAATCTGATGAAAGTGCGAGATGATGATAAATCAAACCTGATGGGGCACAAGAATGATACGCCAAACCTGAGATGATGATAGGCCAAACATGATGAGGGTGCGAGATGAGGGTAGGCCAAAACTGATCAGGGTGTGATGTGATGGTATGCCAAATCTGATGTGGGTGCAAGATGATAGTAGGCCAAACTTGAGGAGAGGGAGAAAGGAAGGTAGGCCAATCCTGATGAGGGTGTGAGATGATTGTAGGCCAAACCTGATGAGTCCGCGAGATGATGGAAGGCCAAACCTGATGAGGGTGTGGGATTATGTTAGGCCAATCCTTATGAGGGCACGAGATAATGATAGGCCAAAACTGATGAGGGTGTGAGATGATGATTGGCCAAACCTCATGAGGGCGTGAGATGATGGTAGGCTAAACCTGATGAGGGTTCAAGATTATGATAGGCCAAACCTGATGAGGCTGCGAGATGATGGAAGGCCAAACCTGATGATGCCGCGAGATGATGGAAGGCCAAACCTGATGAGGGCGTGAGATGATGTTAGGCCAATCCTTATAAGGGCAAGAGGTGATGATAGGCAAATCCTGATGACAGCACGAGGTGATGATAGGCTTCACCTGATGAGGGCGCAAGATGATGATAGGCCAAACTGAAGAGGGCGCGAGATGATGGTAGTTCAAACCTGATGAGGGCGCGAAATGATGGTAGGCCAAACCTGAAGAGGGCGCAAAATGATGATAGGCCAAACCTTATGAGGGCGCGATATAATGCTAGGCCAAACCTGATGAGGGCGCGAGATGATGGAATGCCCAACCTGATGAGTACGAGAGATGATGTTAGGCCAAACCTGTTGAGGGCGCGAGATGATGGTAGGCCAAATCTGATGAGGGCACTAGTAGATGGTAGGCCAAACTTGAAGAGGGCGTGGGATGATGATAGGCCAAAATTGATGCGGGCGTGAGGTAAGGTACGCCAAATCTGATGAGGGCTCGAGATGATGATAGGCCAAATCTGATGAGGGTGCGAGATAAGGGTACGCCAAATCTGATGAGGGCGTGATATAATGGTGGGCCCAACCTGGTGAGGGTGCGAGATGATGGAATGCCCAACATGATGAGTACGTGAGATGATGTTAGGCCAAACCTGATGAGGGCGCGAGATAAAGCTACGCCAAATCTGATGACGGCGCGAGATGATGGTAGGCCAAATCTGATGAGGGCACGAGATGATGGTAGGCCAAACCTGAAGTGGGAGCGAGATGATGGTAGGCCAAATCTGATGAGGGATCGAGATGATGATATGCCAATGCTGATGAGGGCTCGAGATGATGATAGTCCAAACCTGATGAAGGCAAAAGATGATGGTGGGCCAAACCTGGTGAGGGTGCGAGATGATGGTAGGCCAAACCTGATGAAGGCATAAGATGATCGTGGGCCAAACCTGGTGAGGGTGCGAGATGATGGTAGGCCAAACCTGAAGAAGACGCGAGATGATGATAGGCCAAACCTGATGAGTGCGCTAGATAAGGGTATGCCAAAACTGATGAGGGCGCGAGATAATGATATGCCAAACCTGATGAGTGCGCGAGATAAGAGTATGCCAAATCTGATGAGGGCACGAGATGATGGTAGGCCAAACCTGATGAGGGCGTGAGATGATGGTAGGCCAAATCTGATGAGGGCTCGAGATGATGGAAGGCCAAACACGATGAGGGTGTCAGATGATGTTAGGCCAATCCTGATAAGGGCACGAGATGATAGGCAAATCCTGATGAGGGCGTGGGGTAATGAAAGGCCACACCTGATGAGGGCGCGAAGTGATGATAGGCCAAATCTGGTGAGGGTTCGAGATGATGATTGGCCACACCTGATGAGGGTGCGAGATGATGATAGGCTAAACCTGATGAGGGCGCGAAATGATGATATGCCAAACCTGATAAGGGCGTGAGATGATGGAATGCCCAACCTGATGAGTACGTGAGATGATGTTAGGCCAAACATATTGAGGGCGCGAGATAAAGCTTTGCCAAATCTGATGAGGGCGCGAGATGATGGTATAACAAACCTGAAGAGGCCTCAAGATGATGATAGGCCAAACCTGATGAGGGCACGAGATGATGATAGTCCAAACCTGATGAGAGCGCGAGATGAAGATAGGCCAAACATGATGAGGGCTTGAGATGATGGTAGGCCAAACATGATGAGGGCACGAGATGATGGTAGGCCAATCATGATGAGGGCTTGAGATGATGTTAGACCAAACCTGATGAGGACAGGAAATTATAATAAGCCAAACCTGATGAGGTCGTGAAATGATGATAGGCCAAATCTGATGAAGGTGCGAGATGATGATAAATCAAACCTGATGGGGCACAAGAATGATACGCCAAACCTGAGATGATGATAGGCCAAACCTGGTGAGGGTGCGACATGAGGGTAGGCCAAAGCTGATCAGGGTGCGATGTGATGGTAGGCCAAATCTGATGTGAGTGCAAGATGATGGTAGGCCAAACTTGAGGAGGGTGAGAAAGGATGGTAGACCAATCCTGATGAGGGCGTGAGATGATGTTAGGCCAAACCTGATGAGTCCGCGATATGATGATAGGCCAAACCTGATGAGGGCACGATATAATGCTAGGCCAAACCTGTTGAGGGCGTGAGATGATGGTAGGCTAAACCTAATGAGGGCGCGAGATAAAGTTATGCCAATTCTGATGAGGGCACTATTAGATGGTACGCCAAATCTGATGAGAGCGTGAGATAAGGGTACACCAAATCTGATGAGGGCGCGATATAATGGTGGGCCCAACCTGATAAGGGTGCGAGATGATGGAATGCCCAACATGATGAGTACGCGATATGATGTTAGGCCAAACCTGATGAGGGCCGAGATAAAGCTACGCCAAATCTGATGAGGGCGTGAGATGATAGGTCAAAACTGATGAGGGCGCGAGATAAGGGTAAGCCAAATCTGATTAGGGCACAAGATGTTGGTAGGCCAAACCTGAAGTAGTCGCAAGATGATAGGTCAAACGTGATGAGGGCGCGAGATGATGACTGGCCAAACCTGATGAGGGCGTGAGAAGATGGTAGGCCAAATCTGATGAGGGATCGAGATGATGATAGGCCAAACCTGATGAGGGCACGAGATAATGATAGTCCAAACCTGATGAAGGCACAAGATGATGGTGGGCCAAACCTGGTGAGGGTGCGAGATGATGGTAGGCCAAACCAGATCATGATGCGAGATGATGGTATGCCAAACCTGATGAGGGCGTGAGATAATGGAAGGCCAAACCTGATGAGGGCGTGAGATGATGATAGGCCAAACCTGATGAGGGCGCGAAATAAAGGTACGCCAAATCTGATGAGGGCGCGAAATGATGATAGGCCAAACCTGATGAGGCCGCGAGATAAGGGTGCGCCAAATCTGATGAGGGCGCGAGATGATGGTAGGCCAAACCTGATGAGGGTGTGAGATGATGGTAGGCCAAATCTGATGATGACTCGAGATGATGGAAGGCCAAACCTGAGGGCTTGAGATGATGTTAGGCCAATCGTAATAAAGGCACGAGATGATGATTGGCAAATCCTGATGAGAGCGAGAGATGATGATAGGCCACACCTGATGAGGGCGCGAAATGATAGGCCAAATCTGGTGAGGGCTCGAGATGATGGTAGGCCAAACCTGATTAAGGCACAAGATGATGGTGGGCCAAACCTGGTGAGGGTGCGAGATGATGATACGCCATGCCCGAGATGATAATAGGCTAAACCTGATGAGGGTGTGAGATGATGATAGGCCAAACCTGAAGAAGGCGCGAGATGATGGTAGGCCAAACATGATGAGGGCACGAGATGATGGTAGGCCAATCATGATGAGGGCGTGAGAAGATGATAGGCCAAACCAGATGAGGGCACGAGATGTTGAAAGGCCAAACCTGATGAGGACGGGAAATGATAATAAGCCAAACCTGATGGGGTCACGAGATGATGATAGGCCAAATCTGATGAAGGTGCGAGATGATGATAAATCAAACCTGATGGGGCACAAGAATGATACGCCAAACCTGAAATGATGATAGGCCAAACCTGATGAGGGTGCGTGATGATGGTAGGCCAAAACTGATCAGGGCGCGATATGATGGTAGGCCAAATTTGATGTGAGAGCAAGATGATGGTAGGCCAAACTTGAGGAGGGTGAGAAAGGATGATAGACCAATCCTGATGAGGGTGCGAGATGATGATAGGCCAAACCTGATGAGAGCGCGAGTTGAAAATAGGCCATACCTGAGATGATAATAGGCTAAACCTGATGAGGGCTTGAAATGATGATAGGCCCAACCTGAAGAAGTCGCAAGATGATGGTAGGCCAAACATGATGAAGGCACGAGATGATGGTAGGCCAATCATGATGAGGGCTTGAGATGATGTTTGGCCAAACCTGATGAGGGCACGAGATGTTGATAGTCCAAACCTGATGAGGACGGGAAATGATAATAAGCCAAACCTGATGAGGTCGCGAGATGTTGATAGTCCAAATCTGATGAAGGTGCGAGATGATGATAAATCAAACCTGATGGGGCACAAGAATGATACGCCAAACCTGAGATGATGATAGGCCAAACGTGATGAGGGTGCGACATGATGGTAGGCCAAAACTGATCAGGGCGTGATACGATGGTAGGCCAAATCTGATGTAAGTGCAAGATGATGGTAGGCCAAACTTGAGGGTGAGAAAGGATGATAGACCAATCCTGATGAGGTCGTGAGATGATGGTAGGCATAACCTGATGACGGCGTGAAATGATGGTAGGCCAAACCTGAAGAAGGCGCGATATAATGCTAGGCCAAACCTGATGCTGACGCGAGATGAGTACGAGAGATGATGGTAGGCTAAACCTAATGAGGGCTCGAGATGATGGTAGGCCAAACCTAATGAGGGCGCGAGTTAAAGGTATGCCAATTCTGATGAGGGCACTAGTAGATGATAGGCCAAACCTGAAGTGGGCGCGAGATGATGGTACGCCAAACCTGATGAGGGCGTGAGATGATGATAGGCCAAAACTGATGAGGGCGCGAGATAAGGGTACGCCAAATCTGATGAGGGCGCGAGATGATGATAGGCCAAATCTGAAGAGGGCGCAAAATAAGGGTACGCCAAATCTGATGATGGCGCGATATAATGGTGGGTCCAACCTGATGATGGTTCGAGATGATTGAATGCCCAACATGATGAGTATTTGAGATGATGTTAGGCCAAACCTGATGAGGGCGCGTGATAAAGTTACGCTAAATCAGATGAGGGCGCGAGATGATGGTAGACCAAACATGAAATAGTCGCAAGGTGATAGGCCAAACGTGATGAGGGCGCGAGACGATAGTAGTCCAAATCTGATGAGGGATCGAGATGATGATAGGCCAAACCTGATGAGGGCGCGAGATGATGATTGTCCAAACCTGATGAAGGCACAAGATGATGGTGGGCCACACCTGGTGAGGGTGCGAGATGATGATAGGCCCAACCTGAAGAAGGCGCGAGATGATGGTAGGCCAAACATTATTAAAGCACGAGATGATGGTAGACCAATCATGATGAGGGCTTGAGATGATGTTTGGCCAAACCTGATGAGGGTGCGAAATGTTCATAGTCCAAACCTGATGAGGACGGGAAATGATAATAAGCCAAACCTGATGAGTTCGCGAGATGATGATAGGCCAAATCTGATGAAGGTGCGAGATGATGATAAATCAAACCTGATGGGGCACAAGAATGATACGCCAAACCTGAGATGATGATAGGCCAAACCTGATGAGGGTGCGAGATGATGGTAGGCCAAAACTGATCAGGGCGCGATATGATGGTAGACCAAGTCTGATGTGAGTGCAAGATGATGGTAGGTCAAACTTGAGGAGGGTGAGAAAGGATGGTAGACCAATCCTGATGAGGGCGTGAGATGATGTTAGGCCAAACCTGATGAGTCCGCGAGATGATGATAGGCCAAACCTGATGAGGGCACGATATAATGCTAGGCCAAACCTGATGAGGGCACGAGATGATGGAATGCCCAACCTGATGAGTATGAAAGATGATGTTAGGCCAAACCTGAAGATGGCGCAAGATAAAGCTATACCAAAACTGATAAGGGCCCAAAATGATTGGCCAAATGTGATAAGGGCGCGAGATGATGGTAGGCCAAACATGATGAGGGCTCGAGATGATGGTAGGCCAAACCTGATGAGGGCGCGAGATAAAGGTATGCTAAATCTGATGAGAGCACTAGTAGATGGTAGGCCAAACCTGAAGAGGGCGCGAGATGATGGTACGCCAAAACTGATGAAGGCGTGAGATGATGATAGGCCAAAACTGATGAGGGCGCGAGATAAGAGTACGCCAAATCAGATGAGAGCGCGAGATAAAGGTAGGCTAAACCTGATAAGGGCTCGAGATTATGGTAGGCTAAACCTAATGAGGGCGCGAGATAAAGGTTCGCCAATTCTGATGAGGGCACTAGTAGATGGTGGGCCAAACCTGAAGAGGGCGTGTGATGATGGTATGCCAAACCTGTTGAGGGAGTGAGATGATGATAGGCCAAAACTCATGAGGGCGTGACATAAGGGTACGCCAAATCTGATGAGGGCATGAGATGATGATAGGTCAAATCTGATGAGGGCGCGAGATAAGGTTACGCAGAATCTGATGAGGGCGCGATATAATGGTGAGCCCAACCTGATGAGAGTTCGAGATGATGGAATGCGAAACATGATGAGTACGTGAGATGATGTTAGGCCAAACCTGATGCGGGCGTGAGATAAAGCGACGCCAAATCTGATGAGGGCGCGAGATGATGGTAGGCAAAATCTGATGAGGGCGCTAGATGATGGTAGGCCAAACCTGAAGAAGGCACGAGATGATGGTAGGCCAAACTTGATGAAGGCACGAGATGATGGTAGGACAATCATGATAAGGGCTTGAGATGATGTTTGGCCAAAGCTGATGAGAGCGCGAGATGTTGATAGTCCAAACCTGATGAGGCGGGAAATGATATTAAGCCAAACCTGATGAGGTCGCTAGATGATGATAGGCCAAATCTGATGAAGGTGCGAGATGATGATAAATCAAACCTGATGGGGCACAAGAATGATAAGCCAAACATGAGATGATGATAGGCCAAACCTGATGAGGGTGCGAGATGATGCTAGGCCAAAACTGATCGGGGCGCGATATGATGGTAGGCCAAATCTGATGTGAGTGCAAGATGATGGTAGGCCAAACTTGAACAGGGTGAGAAAGGATGGTAGACCAATCCTGATGAGGGCGTGAGTTGATTATAGGCCAAACCTGAAGAGGGCGCGATATAATGCTAGGCCAAACCTGATGAGGGCGCGAGATGATGGAATGCCCAACCTGATGAGTACGTAAAATTATGTTAGGCCAAACCTGATGAGGGCACGAGAATATGCTACACCAAATCTGATAAGGGCTCGAGATGATGGTAGACCAAACCTGATGAGTCCGCGAGATGATGAAATGCCAAACCTGATGAGGGCGTGAGATTATGTTAGGCCAATCCTGATGAGGGCGCGAGATGATGATAGGCCAAACCTGATGAGGGTGCAAGATGATGATTGGCCAAACCTCATGAGGGCGTGAGATGATGGTAGGCCAAACCTAATGAGGGTTCAAGATTATGATAGGCCAAACCTGATAAGGACGCGAGATGATGGAAGGCCAAACCTGATGAGGCTGAAAGATGATGGAAGGCCAAACCTGATGAGCGCTTGAGATGATGTTAGGCCAATCCTGATAAGCGCACAAGGTGATGATAGGCATATCCTGATAACAGCGCGAGTTGATGATAGGCCACACCTGATGAGGACATGAGATGATGATAGGCAAATCCTGATGAGGGCGCAAAATGATGGTAGGCCAAACCTGATGAGGGCTCTAGTAAATGGTAGTCCAAACCTGAAGAGGTTGCGAGATGATGATAGGCCAAGCCTGATGAGGCCACGAGATAAGGGTACGCGAAATCTGATGAGGGCGCGAGATGATGGTAGGCCAAACCTGATGAGGGTGTGAGATGATGGTAAGCCAAATCTGATGAGGGCTTGAGATGATGGAATGCCAAACCTTATGAGGGCATGAGATGATGTTAGGCCAATCATGATAAGGGCGTGAGATGATGATAGGCCACACCTGATGAGGGCGCGAAATGATGATAGGCCAAATCTGGTGAGGGCTCGAGATGATGATTGGCCACACCTGGTGAGGGTGTGAGATGATGATAGGCTAAAACTGATGAGGTCACGAAATGATGATAGGGCAAATCTGATAAGGGCGTGAGATGATGGAATGCCCAACCTGATGAATTTGTGAGATGATGTTAGGCCAAACCCAATGAGGGCACGAGATAAAGCTACACCAAATCTGATGAGGATGTGAGATGATGGTAGGCCAAATCTGATGATGACTCGAGATGATGGAATGCCAAACCTTATGTGGGCGTGAGATGATGTTAGGCCAATCGTGATAAGGACGAGAGATTGTGATAGGCCATACCTGATGAGGGCGCGAAATGATGATAGGCCAAATCTGGTGAGGGCTCGAGATGATGATTGGCCACACCTGATGAGGGTGTGAGATGATGATAGGCTAAAACTGATGAAGTCGCGAAATGATGATAGGGCAAACCTGATAAGGAAGTGAGATGATGGAACGCCCAACCTGATGAATTTGTGAGATGATGTTAGGCCAAACCTATTGAGGGCGCGAGATAAAGCTACACCAAATCTGATGAGGGCGCGAGATGATGGTAGGACAAACCTAAAGAGGGCTTGAGATGATGGTAGGCCAAACCTTATAAGGGCTCGAGATGATAGGCCCAACGTGATGACTGCGCAATATGATGATCGGCCAAACCTGATGAGGGCGCGAGATGATGGTAGGCCAAATATGATGAGGGATCGAGATGATGATAGGCCAATCCTGATGAGGACACGATATGATGATAGTCCAAACTTGATGAAGGCACAAGATGATGGTGGGCCAAACCTGGTGAGGGTGCGAGATGATGATAGGCCAAACCTGATGAGAGCGAGAGATGAAGTAGGCCATACCTGAGATGATAATAGGCTAAACCTGATGAGGGCTCGAGATAATGATAGGCCAAACATGAAGAAGGCGAGAGATGATATTAGGCCAAACTTGATGAAGGCACGAGATGATGGTAGGCCAATCATGATGAGGGAGCGAAATGATGGTAGGCCAAACCTGAAGAGGGCGAAAAATGATGATAGGCCAAACCTGATGAGGGCGCGATATAATGCTAGGCCAAACCTGATGAGGGAGCGAAATGATGATAGGCCAAATCTGGTGAGGGTTCGAGATGATGATTAGCCACACCTGATGAGGGTGCGAGATGATGATAGGCCAAACCTGATGAGGGCGCGAAATGATGGAAGGCCAAACCTGATAAGGGCGTGAGATGATGGAATGCCCAACCTGATGAGTACGTGAGAAGATGTTAGGCAAAACCTAATGAGTGCGCGAGATAAAGCTTTGCCAAATCTGATGAGGGCGCGAGATGATGATTGGCCAAACTTGAAGAGGGCGCGAGATGATGGTAGGCCAAATCTGATGAGGGATCGAGATGATGATAGGCCAAACCTGATGAGGGCGCGAGATGATGATAGGCCAAACATGATAAGAGCGTGATATGAAGATAGGCCATACATGAGATGATAATAGGCTAAACCTGATGAGGGCTCGAGATGATGATAGGCCCAACCTGAAGAAGGCGCAAGATGATGGTAAGCCAATCATGATGAGCGCTTGAGATGATGTTAGACCAAATCTGATGAGGGCGCAAGATGTTGATAGTCCAAACCAGATGAGGACGGGAAATTATAATAAGCCAAACCTGATGAGGTCGCGAGATGATGATAGGCCAAATCTGATGAAAGTGCGAGATGATGATAAATCAAACCTGATGGGGCACAAGAATGATACGCCAAACCTGAGATGATGATAGGCCAAACATGATGAGGGTGCGAGATGAGGGTAGGCCAAAACTGATCAGGGTGTGATGTGATGGTATGCCAAATCTGATGTGGGTGCAAGATGATAGTAGGCCAAACTTGAGGAGAGGGAGAAAGGAAGGTAGGCCAATCCTGATGAGGGTGTGAGATGATTGTAGGCCAAACCTGATGAGTCCGCGAGATGATGGAAGGCCAAACCTGATGAGGGTGTGGGATTATGTTAGGCCAATCCTTATGAGGGCACGAGATAATGATAGGCCAAAACTGATGAGGGTGTGAGATGATGATTGGCCAAACCTCATGAGGGCGTGAGATGATGGTAGGCTAAACCTGATGAGGGTTCAAGATTATGATAGGCCAAACCTGATGAGGCTGCGAGATGATGGAAGGCCAAACCTGATGATGCCGCGAGATGATGGAAGGCCAAACCTGATGAGGGCGTGAGATGATGTTAGGCCAATCCTTATAAGGGCAAGAGGTGATGATAGGCAAATCCTGATGACAGCACGAGGTGATGATAGGCTTCACCTGATGAGGGCGCAAGATGATGATAGGCCAAACTGAAGAGGGCGCGAGATGATGGTAGTTCAAACCTGATGAGGGCGCGAAATGATGGTAGGCCAAACCTGAAGAGGGCGCAAAATGATGATAGGCCAAACCTTATGAGGGCGCGATATAATGCTAGGCCAAACCTGATGAGGGCGCGAGATGATGGAATGCCCAACCTGATGAGTACGAGAGATGATGTTAGGCCAAACCTGTTGAGGGCGCGAGATGATGGTAGGCCAAATCTGATGAGGGCACTAGTAGATGGTAGGCCAAACTTGAAGAGGGCGTGGGATGATGATAGGCCAAAATTGATGCGGGCGTGAGGTAAGGTACGCCAAATCTGATGAGGGCTCGAGATGATGATAGGCCAAATCTGATGAGGGTGCGAGATAAGGGTACGCCAAATCTGATGAGGGCGTGATATAATGGTGGGCCCAACCTGGTGAGGGTGCGAGATGATGGAATGCCCAACATGATGAGTACGTGAGATGATGTTAGGCCAAACCTGATGAGGGCGCGAGATAAAGCTACGCCAAATCTGATGACGGCGCGAGATGATGGTAGGCCAAATCTGATGAGGGCACGAGATGATGGTAGGCCAAACCTGAAGTGGGAGCGAGATGATGGTAGGCCAAATCTGATGAGGGATCGAGATGATGATATGCCAATGCTGATGAGGGCTCGAGATGATGATAGTCCAAACCTGATGAAGGCAAAAGATGATGGTGGGCCAAACCTGGTGAGGGTGCGAGATGATGGTAGGCCAAACCTGATGAAGGCATAAGATGATCGTGGGCCAAACCTGGTGAGGGTGCGAGATGATGGTAGGCCAAACCTGAAGAAGACGCGAGATGATGATAGGCCAAACCTGATGAGTGCGCTAGATAAGGGTATGCCAAAACTGATGAGGGCGCGAGATGATGATATGCCAAACCTGATGAGTGCGCGAGATAAGGGTATGCCAAATCTGATGAGGGCACGAGATGATGGTAGGCCAAACCTGATGAGGGCGTGAGATGATGGTAGGCCAAATCTGATGAGGGCTCGAGATGATGGAAGGCCAAACACGATGAGGGTGTCAGATGATGTTAGGCCAATCCTGATAAGGGCACGAGATGATAGGCAAATCCTGATGAGGGCGTGGGGTAATGAAAGGCCACACCTGATGAGGGCGCGAAGTGATGATAGGCCAAATCTGGTGAGGGTTCGAGATGATGATTGGCCACACCTGATGAGGGTGCGAGATGATGATAGGCTAAACCTGATGAGGGCGCGAAATGATGATATGCCAAACCTGATAAGGGCGTGAGATGATGGAATGCCCAACCTGATGAGTACGTGAGATGATGTTAGGCCAAACATATTGAGGGCGCGAGATAAAGCTTTGCCAAATCTGATGAGGGCGCGAGATGATGGTATAACAAACCTGAAGAGGCCTCAAGATGATGATAGGCCAAACCTGATGAGGGCACGAGATGATGATAGTCCAAACCTGATGAGAGCACGAGATGAAGATAGGCCAAACATGATGAGGGCTTGAGATGATGGTAGGCCAAACATGATGAGGGCACGAGATGATGGTAGGCCAATCATGATGAGGGCTTGAGATGATGTTAGACCAAACCTGATGAGGACAGGAAATTATAATAAGCCAAACCTGATGAGGTCGTGAAATGATGATAGGCCAAATCTGATGAAGGTGCGAGATGATGATAAATCAAACCTGATGGGGCACAAGAATGATACGCCAAACCTGAGATGATGATAGGCCAAACCTGGTGAGGGTGCGACATGAGGGTAGGCCAAAGCTGATCAGGGTGCGATGTGATGGTAGGCCAAATCTGATGTGAGTGCAAGATGATGGTAGGCCAAACTTGAGGAGGGTGAGAAAGGATGGTAGACCAATCCTGATGAGGGCGTGAGATGATGTTAGGCCAAACCTGATGAGTCCGCGATATGATGATAGGCCAAACCTGATGAGGGCACGATATAATGCTAGGCCAAACCTGTTGAGGGCGTGAGATGATGGTAGGCTAAAGCTGATGAGGGTTCAAGATTATAATAGGCCAAACCTGATGAGGCCGCGAGATGATGGAAGGCCAAAGCTGATGAAGCCGCGAGATGATGGATGGCCAAACCTGATGAGGGCGTGAGATGATATTAGGCCAATCCTTATAAGGGCAAGTGGTGATGATAGGCAAAACCTGATGAGGGCGCGAGGTGATGATAGGCCACACCTGATGAGGGCACGAGATGATGATAGGCCAAACTGAAGAGTTCGCGAGATGATGGTAGGCCAAACCTGATGAGGGTGCGAAACGATGGTAGGCCAAACATGAAGATGGCGCGAAATGATGATTGGCCAAACCTGATGAGGGTGCGATATAATGCTAGGCCAAACCTGTTGAGGGTGCGAGATGATGGAATGCCCAACCTGATGATTGCGAGAGATGATGTTAGGCCAAACCTGATGAGGGCGCGAGATGATGATTGGCCAAACCTGATAAGGGCGCGAGGTGATGGTAGGCCAAATCTGATGAGGGCACTAGTAGATGGTAGGCCAAACCTGAAGAGGGCGTGAGATGATGATAGGCCAAAACTGATGAGGGCGCGAGATAAGGGTACGCCAAATCTGATGAGGTCTCGAGATGATGATAGGCCAAATCTGATGAGGGTGCGAGATAAGGGTACACAAAATCTGATGAGGGCGCTATATAATGGTGGGCCCAACCTGATGAGAATGCGAGATGATGGAATGCCCAACATGATGAGTACGTGAGATGATGTTAGGCCAAACCTGATGAGGGCGCGAGATAAAGCTAAGCCAAATCTGATGAGGGCGCGAGATGATGGTAGGCCAAATCTGATGAGGGCGCGAGATGATGGTATGCCAAATCTGATGAGGGATCGAGATGATGATATGCCAATTCTGATGAGGGCGCGAGATGATAATAGTCCAAACCTGATGAAGGCACAAGATCATGGTGGGTCAAACCTGGTGAGGGTGCGAGATGATGGTAGGCCAAACCTGATGAGGGCGCGAGATAATGGAAGGCCAAACCTGATGAGGGCGTGAGATAATGATAGGCCAAACCTGATGAGGACGCGAGATAAGGGTACGCCAAATCTGATGAGGGCGCGAGATGATGGTAGGCCAAACCTGATAAGGACACGAGATGATGATAGGCAAATCCTGATGAGGGCGCGAGGTGATGATAGGCCACACCTGATGAGGGCGCGAGATGATGATAGGCTTAATCTGATGAGGGCGCGAAATGATGATAGGCCAAACCTGATAAGGGCATGAGATGATGGAATGCCCAACCTGATGAGTACGTGAGATGATGTTAGGCCAAACCTTATGAGGGCGCGAGATAAAGCTATGCCAAATCTGATGAGGGCACGAGATGATGGTAGGCCAAATCTGATGAGAGATCGAGATGATGATAGGCCAATCCTGATGAGAGTGCGATATGATGATAGGCCAAACCTGATGAGAGCACGAGATGAAGATAGGCCATACCTGAGATGATAATAGGCTAAACCTGATGAGGGCTCAAGATGATGATAGGCCCAACTTGAATAAGGCGCGAGATGATGGTAGGCCAAGCATGATGAAAGCACGAGATGATGGTAGGCCAAACCAGATAAGGACACGAGATGATGATTGGCAAATCCTGATGAGGGCGCAAGGTGATAATAGGCTTAATCTGATGAGGGCGCGAAATGATGATAGGCCAAACCTGATAAGGGCGTGAGATGATGGAATGCCCAACCTGATGAGTACGTGAGATGATGTTAGGCCCAACCTTATGAGGGCGCGAGATAAAGCTAAGCCAAATCTGATGAGGGCACAAGATGATGGTAGGCCAAATCTGATGAGGGATCAAGATGATGATAGCCCAAACCTGATGAGAGCACGAGATGAAGATAGGCCATACCTGAGATGATAATAGGCTAAACCTGATGAGGGCTCGAGATGATGATAGGCCCAACCTGAAGAAGGCGTGAGATGATGGTAGGCCAAACATGATGAAGGCACAAGATGATGGTAGGCCAATCATGATGAGGGCTTGAGATGATCTTTGGCCAAACCTTATGAGGTCACGAGATGATGAAAGGCCAAATCTGATGAAGGTGCGAGATGATGATAAATCAGACCTGATGGGGCACAAGAATGATACACCAAACCTGAGATAATGATAGGCCAAACCTGATAAGGGTGCGAGATGATGGTAGGACAAAACTGATCGGGGCGCGATATGATGGTAGGCCAAATCTGACGTGAATGCAAAATGATGGTAGGCCAAACTTGAGGAGGGTGAGAAAGGATGGTAGACCAATCCTGATGAGGGTGTGAGATGACGGTAGGCCAAACCTGATGAGGGCGCGAAATGATGTAATGCCCAACCTGATGAGTACGGAAGATGATGTTAGGCCAAACCTGATGAGGGCGCGAGATAAAGCTACGCTAAATATGATAAGGGCTCGAGACGATTGGCGAAACCTTATGAGAGCGTGAGATGATGGTAGGCCAAACCTGATGAGTCCGCGAGATAATGGAAGGCCAAACCTGATGAGGGCATGAGATTATGTTAGGCCAATCCTGATGAGGGCACGAAATGATGATAGGCCAAACCTGATGAGGTTGCGAGATGTTGATTGGCCAAACCTCATGAGGGCGTGAGATGTTGGTAGGCCAAACCTGATGAGGGTTCAAGATTATGATAGGCCAAACTTGATAAGGCCGCGAGATGATGGTAGGCCAAACCTGATGAGGCTGCTTGATGATGGAAGGCCAAACCTGATGAGCGCGTGAGACGATGTTAGGCCAATCCTGATAAGGGCACGAGGTGATGATAGGCCAATCCTGATGACGGCGCGAGGTGATGATAGGCCACACCTGGTGAGGGCGCGAGATGATGATAGGCCAAACCTGATGAGGACGCGAGATAAGGGTACGCCAAATCTGATGAGTACACGAAATGATGATAGGCCAAACCTGGTGAGGGCGCGAGATAAGGGTACGCCAAATCTGATGAGGGCGCGATATAATGGTAGGCCAAACCTGATGAGGGTGCGAGATGATGGAATGCCCAACATGATGAGTACGTGAGATGATGTTAGGCCAAACCTGATGAGGGCGCGAGATAAAGCTACGCCAAATCTGATGAGGGCGCGAGATGATGGTAGGCCAAATCTGAAGAGGGCGCGAGATGATGGTAGGCCAAACCTGATAAGGGCAAGGGATGATAGGCCAAACGTGATGAGGGTGCGAGATGATGATTGATCAAACCTGATGAGGGCGCGAGATGATGGTAGGCATTACCTGATGAGGGATCGAGATGATGATAGGCCAAACCTAATGAGGGCGCGAGATGATGATAGGTCAAGCCTGATGAGTGTACGAGATGATGGAATGCCCAACATGATGAGCATGTGAGATGATGTTAGGCCAAACCTGATGAGGGCGCGAGATAAAGCTACGCCAAATCTGATGAAGGCGCGAGATGATGGTAGGCCAAATCTGATGAGGGCGCGAGATGATGGTAGGCCAAACCTGATAAGGACGTGAGATGATAGGCCAAACGTGATGAGGGCGCGAGATGATGACTGGCCAAAGGTGAAGATGACGCGAGATGATAGTATGCTAAACCTGATGAGGGCGCGAGATGATGGAAGGCCAAACCTGATGAGGGCGTGAGATGATGATAGGCCAAACCTGATGAGAGCGCTAGATAAGGGTACGCCAAATCTGATGAGGGCGCTTGATGATGATAGGCCAAACCTGATGAGGGCGCAAGATAAGGGTACGCCAAATCTGATGAGGGCGCGAGATGATGGCAGGCCAAACCTGATGAGGGCGTGAGATGATGGTAGGCCAAATCTGATCAGGGCTTGAGATGATGGAAGGCCAAACCTGATGAGGGCGTGAGATGCTGATAGGCCAATCATGATAAGGGCACGAGATGATGGGCAAATGCTGATGAGGGCGCGAGGTGATGATAGGCCACAACTGATGATGGCGCGAAATGATGATAGGCCAAATCTGGTGAGGGCTCGAGATGATGATTGGCCACACCTGATGAGGGTGCGAGATGATGATAGGCTAAACCTGATGAGGGCGAGAAATGATGATAGACCAAACCTGATAAGGGCGTGAGATGATGATAGGCCAAACCTGGTGAGGGCGCGATATAATGGTAGGTCAAACCTGATGAGGGTGCGAGATGATGGAATGCCCAACATGATGAGTACGTGAGATGATGTTAGGCCAAACCTGATGAGGGCGAGAGATAAAGCTTAGCCAAATTTGATGAGGGCGCGAGATGATAGGCCAAACGTGATGAGGGCGCGAGATGATGATTGGCCAAACCTGATGAGGACAGGAAATGATAATAAGCCAAACCTGATTAGGTCACGAGATGATGATAGGCCAAATCTGATGAAGGTGCGAGATGATGATGAATCAAACCTGATGGTGTACAAGAATGATACGCCAAACCTGAGATGATGATAGCCAAATCTGATGAGGGTGTGAGATTATGGTAGGCCAAACTAATCAGGGCGCGATATGATGGTAGGACAAATCTGATGTGAGTGCAAGATGATACTAGGCCAAACTTGATGAGGATGAGAAAGGATCGTAGACCAATCCTCATGAGGGCATCAGATGATGGTAGGCCAAACCTGATGAGTCTGCGAGATGATGGAAGGCCAAACCTCATGAGGATGTGAGATTATGTTAGGCCAATCCTGATGAGGGCGCGAGATGATGATAGGCCAAACCTGATGAGGGTGCGAGATGATGATAGGCCACACCTGATGAGGGCGCGAGATGATGATGGGCCAAACCTGATGAGGGTGCGAGATGATGGTAGGCCAAACCTGATGAGGGTGCGAAATGATGTTAGGCCAAAACTGAAGAGGGCGCGAGATGATGATATGCAAAACCTGATGAGGGCGCGATATAATGCTAGGCCAAACCTGATGAGGGTGCGAGATGATGGAATGCCCAACCTGATGAGTACGAGAGATGATGTTAGGCCAAACCTGATGAGGGCGTGAGATGATGGTAGGCTAAAGCTGATGAGGGTTCAAGATTATGATAGGCCAAACCTGATGAGGCCGCGAGATAATGGAAGGCCAAAGCTGATGAGGCCGCGAGATGATGGATGGCCAAACCTGATGAGGGCGTGAGATGATGTTAGGCCAATCCTTATAAGGGCAAGTGGTGATGATAGGCAAAACCTGATGAGGGCGCGAGGTGATGATAGGCCACACCTGATGAGGGCGCGAGACGATGATAGCCAAACTGAAGAGTTTGCGAGATGATGGTAGGCCAAACCTGATGAGGGCGCGAAACGATGGTAGGCCAAACATGAAGAGGGCTCGAAATGATGATTGGCCAAACCTGATGAGGGTGCGATATAATGCTAGGCCAAACCTGTTGAGGGTGCGAGATGATGGAATGCCCAACCTGATGATTGCGAGAGATGATGTTAGGCCAAACCTGATGAGGGCGCGAGGTGATGATTGGCCAAACCTGATAAGGGCGCGAGGTGATGGTAGGCCAAATCTGATGAGGGCACTAGTAGATGGTAGGCCAAACCTGAAGAGGGCGTGAGATGATGATAGGCCAAAACTGATGAGGGCGCGAGATAATGGTACGCCAAATCTGATGAGGTCTCGAGATGATGATAGGCCAAATCTGATGAGGGTGCGAGATAAGGGTACGCAAAATCTGATGAGGGCGCGATATAATGGTGGGCCCAACCTGATGAGAATGCGAGATGATGGAATGCCCAACATGATGAGTACGTGAGATGATGTTAGGCCAAACCTGATGAGGGCGCGAGATAAAGCTAAGCCAAATCTGATGAGGGCGCGAGATGATGGTATGCCAAATCTGATGAGGGATCGAGATGATGATATGCCAATTCTGATGACGGCGCGAGATGATTATAGTCCAAACCTGATGAAGGCACAAGATCATGGTGGGTCAAACCTGGTGAGGGTGCGAGATGATGGTAGGCCAAACCTGATGAGGGCGCGAGATAATGGAAGGCCAAACCTGATGAGGGCGTGAGATGATGATAGGCCAAACCTGATGAGGACGCGAGATAAGAGTACGCCAAATCTGATGAGGGCGCGAGATGATGGTAGGCCAAACCTGATAAGGACAGGAGATGATGATAGGCAAATCCTGATGAGGGCGCGAGGTGATGATAGGCCACACCTGATGAGGGAGCGAGATGATGATAGGCTTAATCTGATGAGGGCGTGAAATGATGATAGGCCAAACCTGATAAGGGCGTGAGATGATGGAATGCCCAACCTGATGAGTACGTGAGATGATGTTAGGCCAAACCTGATGAGGGCGCGAGATAAAGCTATGCCAAATCTGATGAGGGCACGAGATGATGGTAGGCCAAATCTGATGAGGGATCGAGATGATGATAGGCCAATCCTGATGAGGGAGCGATATGATGATAGGCCAAACCTGATGAGAGCACGAGATGAAGATAGGCCATACCTGAGATGATAATAGGCTAAACCTGATGAGGGCTCGAGATGATGATAGGCCCAACTTGAATAAGGCGCGAGATGATGGTAGGCCAAGCATGATGAAAGCACGAGATGATGGTAGGCCAAACCAGATAAGGACACGAGATGATGATTGGCAAATCCTGATGAGGGCGCGAGGTGATGATAGGCTTAATCTGATGAGGGCGCGAAATGATGATAGGCCAAACCTGATAAGGGCGTGAGATGATGGAATGCCCAACCTGATGAGTACGTGAGATGATGTTAGGCCCAACATGATGAAGGCACGAGATGATGGTAGGCCAATCATGATGAGGGCTTGAGATGATGTTTGGCCAAACCTGATGAGGTCACGAGATGATGATAGGCCAAATCTGATGAAGGTGCGAGATGATGATAAATCAGACCTGATGGGGCACAAGAATGATACGCCAAACCTGAGATAATGATAGGCCACACCTGATAAGGGTGCGAAATGATGGAATGCCCAACCTGATGAGTACGGAAGATGATGCTAGGCCAAACCTGATGAGGGCGCGAGATAAAGCTACGCTAAATCTGATAAGGGCTCGAGACGATTGGCGAAACCTTATGAGAGCGTGAGATGATGGTAGGCCAAACCTGATGAGTCCGCGAGATGATGGAAGGCCAAACCTGATGAGGGCGTGAGATTATGTTAGGCCAATCCTGATGAGGGCACGAGATGATGATAGGCCAAACCTGATGAGGTTGCGAGATGTTGATTGGCCAAACCTCATGAGGGCGTGAGATGTTGGTAGGCCAAACCTGATGAGGGTTCAAGATTATGATAGGCCAAACTTGATAAGGCCGCGAGATGATGGTAGGCCAAACCTGATGAGGCTGCTTGATGATGGAAGGCCAAACCTGATGAGCGTGTGAGATGATGTTAGGCCAATCCTCATAAGGGCACGAGGTGATGATAGGCCAATCCTGATGACGGCACGAGGTGATGATAGGCCCCACCTGGTGAGGGCGCGAGATGATGATAGGCCAAACCTGATGAGGACGCGAGATAAGGGTACGCCAAATCTGATGAGTACACGAGATGATGATAGGCCAAACCTGGTGAGGGCGCGAGATAAGGGTACACCAAATCTGATGAGGGCACGATATAACTGTAGGCCAAACCTGATGAGGGTGCGAGATGATGGAATGCCCAACATGATGAGTACGTGAGATGATGTTAGGCCAAACCTGATGAGGGCGCGAGATAAAGCTACGCCAAATCTGATGAGGGCGAGAGATGATGGTAGGCCAAATCTGAAGAGGGCGCGAGATGATGGTAGGCCAAACCTGATAAGGGCAAGAGATGATAGGCCAAACGTGATGAGGGTGCGAGATGATGATTGACCAAACCTGATGAGGGCGCGAGATGATGGTAGGCATTACCTGATGAGGGATCGAGATGATGATAGGCCAAACCTAATGAGGGCGCGAGATGATGATAGGTCAAGCCTGATGAGTGTACGAGATGATGGAATGCCCAACATGATGAGCACGTGAGATGATGTTAGGCCAAACCTGATGAGGGCGCGAGATAAAGCTACGCCAAATCTGATGAAGGCGTGAGATGATGGTAGGCCAAACCTGATAAGGGCGCGAGATGATAGGCCAAACGTGATGAGGGCACGAGATGATGACTGGCCAAAGGTGAAGATGACGCGAGATGTTAGTATGCTAAACCTGATGAGGGCGCGAGATGATGGAAGACCAAACCTGATGAGGGCGTGAGATGATGATAGGCCAAACCTGATGAGAGCGCTAGATAAGGGTACGCCAAATCTGATGAGGGCGCTTGATGATAGGCCAAACCTGATGAGCGCGCAAGATAAGGGTACGCCAAATCTGATGAGGGCGCGAGATGATGGCAGGCCAAACCTGATGAGGGCGCGAGATGATGGTAGGCTAAATCTGATGAGGGCGCGAGATGATGGTAGGCAAAACCTGATAAGGGCGCGAGATGATAGGCCAAACGTGATGAGCGCGCGAGATGATGATTGGCCAAACCTTATGAGGACAGGAAATGATAATAAGCCAAACCTGATTAGGTCACGAGATGATGATAGGCCAAATCTGATGAAGGTGCGAGATGATGATGAATCAAACCTGATGGTGTACAAGAATGATACACCAAACCTGAGATGATGATAGCCAAATCTGATGAGGGTGTGAGATTATGGTAGGCCAAACTAATCAGGGTGCGATATGATGGTAGGACAAATCTGATGTAAGTGCAAGATGATACTAGGCCAAACTTGATGAGGATGAGAAAGGATCGTAGACCAATCCTCATGAGGGCGTCAGATGATGGTAGGCCAAACCTGATGAGTCTGCAAGATGATGGAAGGCCAAACCTGATGAGGGTGTGAGATTATGTTAGGCCAATCCTGATGAGGGCGCGAGATGATGATAGGCCAAACCTGATGAGGGTGCGAGATGATAATAGGCCACACCTGATGAGGGCGCGAGATGATGATAGGCCAAACCTGATGAGGGTGCGAGATGATGGTAGGCCAAACCTGATGAGGGTGCGAAATGATGTTAGGCCAAAACTGAAGAGGGCGCGAGATGATGATATGCAAAACCTGATGAGGGCGCGATATAATGCTAGGCCAAACCTGATGAGGGTGCGAGATGATGGAATGCCCAACCTGATGAGTACGAGAGATGATGTTAGGCCAAACCTGATGAGGGCGCGAGATAAAGCTACGTCAAATCTGTAAGGGCGCGAGATGATGGTAGGCCAAATCTGATGAGGGCACGAGATAAAGGTACGCCAAATCTGATGAGGGCACTAGTACATGGTAGGACAAACCTGAAGAGGGTGCGAAATGGGACGCCAAACCGGATGAGGGCATGAGATGATGATAGGCCAAAACTGATGAGGGCGCGAGAATGGGTATGCCAAACTGATGTGGACGCGAGATGATGATAGGCCAAATCTAATGAGGCACGAGATAAGGGTATGCCAAATCTGATGAGGGCGCGATATAATGGTGTGCCCAACCTGATGAGGGTGCGAGATGATGGAATGCCCAACATGATGAGTGCGTGAGATGATGTTAGGCCAAACCTGATGAGGGTGCGAGATAAAGCTACACCAAATCTGATGAGGGCACGAGATGATGGTAGGCCAAATCTGATGAGGGATCGAGATGATGATAGGCCAATCCTGATGAGGGAGCGATATGATGATAGGCCAAACCTGATGAGAGCACGAGATGAAGATAGGCCATACCTGAGATGATAATAGGCTAAACCTGATGAGGGCTCGAGATGATGATAGGCCCAACTTGAATAAGGCGCGAGATGATGGTAGGCCAAGCATGATGAAAGCACGAGATGATGGTAGGCCAAACCAGATAAGGACACGAGATGATGATTGGCAAATCCTGATGAGGGCGCGAGGTGATGATAGGCTTAATCTGATGAGGGCGCGAAATGATGATAGGCCAAACCTGATAAGGGCGTGAGATGATGGAATGCCCAACCTGATGAGTACGTGAGATGATGTTAGGCCCAACATGATGAAGGCACGAGATGATGGTAGGCCAATCATGATGAGGGCTTGAGATGATGTTTGGCCAAACCTGATGAGGTCACGAGATGATGATAGGCCAAATCTGATGAAGGTGCGAGATGATGATAAATCAGACCTGATGGGGCACAAGAATGATACGCCAAACCTGAGATAATGATAGGCCACACCTGATAAGGGTGCGAAATGATGGAATGCCCAACCTGATGAGTACGGAAGATGATGCTAGGCCAAACCTGATGAGGGCGCGAGATAAAGCTACGCTAAATCTGATAAGGGCTCGAGACGATTGGCGAAACCTTATGAGAGCGTGAGATGATGGTAGGCCAAACCTGATGAGTCCGCGAGATGATGGAAGGCCAAACCTGATGAGGGCGTGAGATTATGTTAGGCCAATCCTGATGAGGGCACGAGATGATGATAGGCCAAACCTGATGAGGTTGCGAGATGTTGATTGGCCAAACCTCATGAGGGCGTGAGATGTTGGTAGGCCAAACCTGATGAGGGTTCAAGATTATGATAGGCCAAACTTGATAAGGCCGCGAGATGATGGTAGGCCAAACCTGATGAGGCTGCTTGATGATGGAAGGCCAAACCTGATGAGCGTGTGAGATGATGTTAGGCCAATCCTCATAAGGGCACGAGGTGATGATAGGCCAATCCTGATGACGGCACGAGGTGATGATAGGCCCCACCTGGTGAGGGCGCGAGATGATGATAGGCCAAACCTGATGAGGACGCGAGATAAGGGTACGCCAAATCTGATGAGTACACGAGATGATGATAGGCCAAACCTGGTGAGGGCGCGAGATAAGGGTACACCAAATCTGATGAGGGCACGATATAACTGTAGGCCAAACCTGATGAGGGTGCGAGATGATGGAATGCCCAACATGATGAGTACGTGAGATGATGTTAGGCCAAACCTGATGAGGGCGCGAGATAAAGCTACGCCAAATCTGATGAGGGCGAGAGATGATGGTAGGCCAAATCTGAAGAGGGCGCGAGATGATGGTAGGCCAAACCTGATAAGGGCAAGAGATGATAGGCCAAACGTGATGAGGGTGCGAGATGATGATTGACCAAACCTGATGAGGGCGCGAGATGATGGTAGGCATTACCTGATGAGGGATCGAGATGATGATAGGCCAAACCTAATGAGGGCGCGAGATGATGATAGGTCAAGCCTGATGAGTGTACGAGATGATGGAATGCCCAACATGATGAGCACGTGAGATGATGTTAGGCCAAACCTGATGAGGGCGCGAGATAAAGCTACGCCAAATCTGATGAAGGCGTGAGATGATGGTAGGCCAAACCTGATAAGGGCGCGAGATGATAGGCCAAACGTGATGAGGGCACGAGATGATGACTGGCCAAAGGTGAAGATGACGCGAGATGTTAGTATGCTAAACCTGATGAGGGCGCGAGATGATGGAAGACCAAACCTGATGAGGGCGTGAGATGATGATAGGCCAAACCTGATGAGAGCGCTAGATAAGGGTACGCCAAATCTGATGAGGGCGCTTGATGATAGGCCAAACCTGATGAGCGCGCAAGATAAGGGTACGCCAAATCTGATGAGGGCGCGAGATGATGGCAGGCCAAACCTGATGAGGGCGCGAGATGATGGTAGGCTAAATCTGATGAGGGCGCGAGATGATGGTAGGCAAAACCTGATAAGGGCGCGAGATGATAGGCCAAACGTGATGAGCGCGCGAGATGATGATTGGCCAAACCTTATGAGGACAGGAAATGATAATAAGCCAAACCTGATTAGGTCACGAGATGATGATAGGCCAAATCTGATGAAGGTGCGAGATGATGATGAATCAAACCTGATGGTGTACAAGAATGATACACCAAACCTGAGATGATGATAGCCAAATCTGATGAGGGTGTGAGATTATGGTAGGCCAAACTAATCAGGGTGCGATATGATGGTAGGACAAATCTGATGTAAGTGCAAGATGATACTAGGCCAAACTTGATGAGGATGAGAAAGGATCGTAGACCAATCCTCATGAGGGCGTCAGATGATGGTAGGCCAAACCTGATGAGTCTGCAAGATGATGGAAGGCCAAACCTGATGAGGGTGTGAGATTATGTTAGGCCAATCCTGATGAGGGCGCGAGATGATGATAGGCCAAACCTGATGAGGGTGCGAGATGATAATAGGCCACACCTGATGAGGGCGCGAGATGATGATAGGCCAAACCTGATGAGGGTGCGAGATGATGGTAGGCCAAACCTGATGAGGGTGCGAAATGATGTTAGGCCAAAACTGAAGAGGGCGCGAGATGATGATATGCAAAACCTGATGAGGGCGCGATATAATGCTAGGCCAAACCTGATGAGGGTGCGAGATGATGGAATGCCCAACCTGATGAGTACGAGAGATGATGTTAGGCCAAACCTGATGAGGGCGCGAGATAAAGCTACGTCAAATCTGTAAGGGCGCGAGATGATGGTAGGCCAAATCTGATGAGGGCACGAGATAAAGGTACGCCAAATCTGATGAGGGCACTAGTACATGGTAGGACAAACCTGAAGAGGGTGCGAAATGGGACGCCAAACCGGATGAGGGCATGAGATGATGATAGGCCAAAACTGATGAGGGCGCGAGAATGGGTATGCCAAACTGATGTGGACGCGAGATGATGATAGGCCAAATCTAATGAGGCACGAGATAAGGGTATGCCAAATCTGATGAGGGCGCGATATAATGGTGTGCCCAACCTGATGAGGGTGCGAGATGATGGAATGCCCAACATGATGAGTGCGTGAGATGATGTTAGGCCAAACCTGATGAGGGTGCGAGATAAAGCTACACCAAATCTGATGAGGGCGCGAGATGATGGTAGGCCAAATCTGATGTGGGCGCGAGATGATGGTAGGCCAAACCTGAAGTGGGCACGAGATGATAGGCCAAAGGTGATGAGGGATCGAGATGATGATAGGCCAAACCTGATGAGGGCGCGAGATGATGATAGTCCAAACCTAATGAAGGCACAAGATGATGGTGGGCCAAACCTGGTGAGGGTGCGAGAAGATGGTAGGCCAAACCTGAAGATGACGCGAGATGATGGTATGCCAAACCTGATGAGGGTGCGAGATGATGATTGGCCAAACCTCATGAGGGCTTGAGATGATGGTAGGCCAAACCTCAGGAGGGTTCAAGATTATGATAGGCCAAACCTGATAAGGCCGCGAGATGATGGATGGCCAAACCTGATAAGGCTGCAAGATGATGGAAGGCCAAATCTGATGAGCGCGTGAGATGATGTTAGGCCAATCCTGAAAAGGGCACGAGGTGATGATAGGTCACACCTGATGAGGGTACGAAATGATGGTAGGCAAAACCTGATGAGGGCGCGAGATAAAGGTACACCAAATGTGATGAGGGCGCGACTTGATGGTAGGCCAAACCTGATGAGGGTATGAGATGATCGTGTGCTAAATCTGATGAGGACTCGATATGATGGAAGGCCAAAAGTGATGAGGGCATGAGATGATGTTAGGCCAATCCTGATAAAAGCACGAGATGATCATAGGGAAATCCTGATGAGGGCGCGAAGTGATAGGCCACACCTGATGAGGCCACGAAATGATGATAGACCAAATCTGATGAGGGCTCGAGATGATGGTAGGCCAAATCTGATGAGGGATCGAGATGATGATAGGCCAATCCTGATGAGGGAGCGATATGATGATAGGCCAAACCTGATGAGAGCACGAGATGAAGATAGGCCATACCTGAGATGATAATAGGCTAAACCTGATGAGGGCTCGAGATGATGATAGGCCCAACTTGAATAAGGCGCGAGATGATGGTAGGCCAAGCATGATGAAAGCACGAGATGATGGTAGGCCAAACCAGATAAGGACACGAGATGATGATTGGCAAATCCTGATGAGGGCGCGAGGTGATGATAGGCTTAATCTGATGAGGGCGCGAAATGATGATAGGCCAAACCTGATAAGGGCGTGAGATGATGGAATGCCCAACCTGATGAGTACGTGAGATGATGTTAGGCCCAACCTTATGAGGGCGCGAGATAAAGCTAAGCCAAATCTGATGAGGGCACAAGATGATGGTAGGCCAAATCTGATGAGGGATCAAGATGATGATAGGCCAAACCTGATGAGAGCACGAGATGAAGATAGGCCATACCTGAGATGATAATAGGCTAAGCCTGATGAGGGCTCGAGATGATGATAGGCCCAACCTGAAGAAGGCGCGAGATGATGGTAGGCCAAACATGATGAAGGCACGAGATGATGGTAGGCCAATCATGATGAGGGCTTGAGATGATGTTTGGCCAAACCTGATGAGGTCACGAGATGATGATAGGCCAAATCTGATGAAGGTGCGAGATGATGATAAATCAGACCTGATGGGGCACAAGAATGATACGCCAAACCTGAGATAATGATAGGCCAAACCTGATAAGGGTGCGAAATGATGGAATGCCCAACCTGATGAGTACGGAAGATGATGTTAGGCCAAACCTGATGAGGGCGCGAGATAAAGCTACGCTAAATCTGATAAGGGCTCGAGACGATTGGCGATACCTTATGAGAGCGTGAGATGATGGTAGGCCAAACCTGATGAGTCCGCGAGATGATGGAAGGCCAAACCTGATGAGGGCGTGAGATTATGTTAGGCCAATCCTGATGAGGGCACGAGATGATGATAGGCCAAACCTGATGAGGTTGCGAGATGTTGATTGGCCAAACCTCATGAGGGCGTGAGATGTTGGTAGGCCAAACCTGATGATGTTAGAACCTTGCTGTTAGGTTTTTTTTCCTTTGCTGGTCACATGACCTTGTTGGCCTATTTAATCCTGCTCCGCCCTTCTGGCTTTGCTGGACTTCATTGTATATCTACTTTCTAGCTAGCCTGTGCTCTGTATCTAACTCTGTTAGTTTGCTTGGTCTACGGACCTCTATGTTCTATCTATTTTGTTTGTTCGTCTGTCTGCTACTATTTCTGTTAGGAGGTGTCCCATATTCCTCCCAGTCCTTAGTACTTGTAGGGATTCCCTCCCCACATCTATAGGTCTTCGTACAGACTAGATTAGGACTTTAGCAGGTCTGATCGCAGGATCAGGTTCCCTGTTACATCGTAGGGATTCAGCTGAGTCTTATAGTAGGGACAGATCTCCTCTCTTTCCTTAGCTTTGGTAGCAGAACATAACAGTAAGTCCAGCCTGCAAATTCTCTAAGGAAAGATTTTTTTTTTTTTTTTTTTTTTGTTCCATCATGGTGTCGGTTCAGGATTTGGCTAAACACCTGCAGGGACTCTCTCTGGAAGTGGCCGAGCTCCGTCAGCACGTGAGTAACTGTCCTGGAGCATATTTCTTGGAGCCTAAGGTATGTTTGCCGGATTTATTTTTTGGTGAACATCGAGAATTTTTTTCATTTAAAAATGCTTGCTTATTGTATTTTCGTTTGAGACCCAAGTCCTCTGGGGATGAATCCCAGCGCGTAGGGTTCATAATGTCACTTTTGCGCAAAGAGCCTCAGGAGTGGGCCTTTTCTTTGCAACCTAGTGATACATGCTTCAGATCAGTGGATAGTTTTTTTTCTGCTTTAGGACTATTATATGATGATCCTGACCGTGTCGCATCAGCTGAGACTGAGTTGAGACGTTTAAAACAAGGATCAGGTAATGTCGAAAAATATTGTACTCATTTTCGTCGTTGGTCCACTCAAACAGGGTGGAACGATTCTGCTCTGAAAAGTCTATTTCTTGCTGGGCTCAGTGAAAGGGTTAAAGACCTGCTAATTGCTTATCCTACACCTGAGGATTTGCAACAGGCTATGCAATTAGCTATACGGGTGGATAGAAGACTGCGTGCTAGGGTTAATGAGAGCAAATCCTCTGCTATGTCAGTTTCTGGTTATGATAATGTGTGTACTAACAGTGGTGAACCGATGGAGATTGGATCGGTGGCACCTCGCTCTCAAGAAAAAGACCGTCGTTTTTCGCAAGGCTTGTGTTTCTATTGCGGAAAATCTGGTCATTTGATTAAAGGCTGTGAGCTTCGTATGAAGAAAGAAAAAAAAATGGTCAGTCACGCCCGTATTGCCTGTTTAAATTCCAAGGGTATATTTTTAGCTGCTTCCACGATTGCTCAGGAAAAATTAATGGAATTTCGGGTGTTTGTTGATTGCGGGTCTACACTGAATGTAATTGATGGGGGATTCGTGGAAAAACTCAATTTAAAACCTGAACCTTTGTCATCCCCCATTGCTGTGGTTTCTGTGGATGGTTCCCCTTTGAAGAATATTACTCTCAAGGTCAGTGAATTTCCTCTCACTATTAATGGTGTTCACCATGAGAAATTGGATTTGGTAGTGTTGAATAACTTGCCTTCTCCAGTAATATTGGGTTTGCCCTGGTTAAAATTTCACAATCCTGTACTGGATTGGTCTACCAGTGAAATTAAATCCTGGAGCCATAAATGTTATGACAAGTGTTGTAACGGGCGTATTGCAGCTTTGGATAGGGGAGAATTGCCTGTTCCTATTCAGGATTTTTGGAGAGTTTTTTCTGAGAAGGAATTACAGGTTTTGCCTCCCCATAGAGACTATGATTGTTCTATTGAATTTGTCCCTGGAGCGACTCTTCCTAAAAGTCGTTTATTTAACCTTACTATTCCTGAGAGGAAGGCTTTGGAGGAATACATACAGACAAGTTTGGCCGCTGGTCACATTAGGCCCTCTAAGTCTCCTGTGGCGGTTGGATTTTTTTTTGTAAAAAAAAGGGACGGCGGTTTACGTCCTTGTCTGGATTTTCGTGAGATCAACAAAATTACGGTACGCAATCCTTACCCACTGCCATTGATTCCTGATCTGTTTAACCAGTTATTGGGGGCCAAGTGGTTCTCTAAAATTGACCTTAAGGGGGCATACAATCTGTTGCGCATGAAGGAGGGTGATGAATGGAAGACTGCTTTTAACACTCCTGTGGGTCATTTTGAGAATCTGGTTATGCCTTTTGGTCTTACTAATGCTCCTGCATTTTTTCAGAATCTGATTAATGACATCCTTAGACCTTTGATCGGTAAAAATGTGGTTGTGTATTTGGATGACATTTTGATTTATTCGCCAGATCTGGAGTCTCATTGGCGGAGCGTGCGTGAGGTATTACAGTTATTAATGGACAATTCGCTTTTTGCTAAGCTGGAGAAATGTGAGTTCGCTGTACAGAGAATTAGTTTTTTGGGCTACATTATCTCCAGCAAAGGTTTTGAGATGGATCCGGTTAAGGTTCAGGCTGTGCAGGAATGGCCTAGGCCTATTGGTTTGAAATCGACACAGAGGTTTTTGGGTTTCGCCAATTACTACAGAAAATTCATAAAAAATTTTTCTAGTATTGTCAAACCTCTGACTGATCTCACCAGGAAAGGTGCTGATGCGGTTCAGTGGTCTTCTGAGGCCATTGAAGCTTTTGTGTATCTCAAGGAGAGGTTCACCTCTGCTCCCATCCTTATGCAGCCTGATGTTACTAGGCCGTTTTTGGTTGAGGTTGATGCTTCCTCTGTGGGGGTTGGCGCAGTATTGTCTCAGGATAACGGGGATGGATTACATCCCTGTGCCTTTTTTTCAAAAAAATTTTCGGAGACTGAACTGAATTACGATATTGGTAATCTGGAATTATTGGCTATTAAACTCGCATTTGAACACTGGCGCCACTTCTTGGAAGGTGCGGAATTTCCCGTTCAGGTTCTTACGGATCATAAAAATCTGATATATCTTGATGCTGCCAAGCGCCTGAATGCCCGTCAGGCTAGGTGGGCACTGTTTTTCTCGCGGTTTAATTTCTCCGTTACTTACATCCCTGGTACTAAGAATGTTAAGGCGGATGCCTTGTCTCGCAGTTTTTCTCCCATAGTCGGTGCTGAGAAAGAGGAAAACATTTTACAAGAAGGTGTTGTGATAGCTGCTTTAGACTCCGTTTTGGAAGATGAGATTCTTAAAGCTCAAGAGAATGCCCCATCTAACACTCCTCATGGGAGGTTGTTTGTGCCTGAGACCTTTAGGAGAGATTTGTTTGTTGAGTGTCACGAATCTCGGTTGGCAGGTCATCCCGGAATCTCTGTGACCAAGAGACTGGTGGGTCGCAGTTTTTGGTGGCCTGGATGGCAGAAGGAAGTCATTAAGTGGGTGCGCCAATGTACTATATGTGCTAGATCTAAGTCCTCACATACTCCTGCTGCGGGGTTGCTTTGTCCTTTGGAGGTCCCCAGTGCTCCTTGGACACATTTGGCTATGGACTTTATAACTGACCTTCCCCCCTCTGAGGGTTTTACTGTCATCTGGGTGGTCGTGGACCGTTTTAGCAAGATGTGTCACTTGGTTCCCTTCGTCAAACTGCCCTGCGCTAAAACTCTCGCTAAGGCCTTTGTCAAGGAAATTGTCAGACTTCATGGCGTTCCTACTGACATTGTTTCTGATAGGGGTCCTCAGTTCGTGGCTCGTTTTTGGCGTGCCTTTTGTGACAGGTTGGGAATTCATTTGTCGTTTTCGTCCGGATATCATCCTGAATCTAATGGCCAGACAGAAAGGAAAAACCAGGATGTTGAGCAGTTCTTGCGTTGTTTTGTGGCAGACAATCAAGAGGGGTGGTCTGAGTTTCTGCCACTTGCCGAATTTGCTCTGAACAATCATACATCTTCTTCTGCTGGTTGTTCGCCTTTTTTTTGTTGTTCTGGGAGACATCCGTCGTTTGGGTCGTTCTCCAAGTTGGGATCTGCCGTGCCTGAGGAGGAGAATTTTTCCGGTGATTTGGAAAGAGTTTGGACGGATGTGCGTGGTAATCTTCAGGAGGCCAACAGAAAATCTAAAAACTACTTTGATAGGAAACGACAGGAGGTTTTGTTCGCTGTTGGTGACATGGTTTGGTTGTCCTCTAGGAATCTGCGGTTGAGGATTCCTTCTAAGAAATTGGGTCCCAAGTTTGTAGGGCCCTTTAAGGTGCTTCAGGTTGTCAACCAATCTGCTGTTAGGTTGGAGGTTCCTACCTCCTGGAGAATGAATCCGGTCTTTCATGTCTCTCTGTTAAAAAAAGCTGTTGTGTCGGATGGTGACGCCTCTGCCTCTGTTCCTCCGGTGGTGGAGGACGGGGAATATGAAATTTCTCGCATCCTTGACTCTAGACGGTATAGAGGTAGTTTGCAGTATCTTGTGGCCTGGAAAGGTTTCGGACCCGAGGATAACTCTTGGGTGAGGTCAGATGATGTTTCCGCGTCCAGACTTATCAGAGCGTTTCACAGGAGATTTCCTGATAAGCCTGGTCCTAGGGGATCCGGAGGATCCTCTTAGAAGGGGGGGTACTGTTAGAACCTTGCTGTTAGGTTTTTTTTCCTTTGCTGGTCACATGACCTTGTTGGCCTATTTAATCCTGCTCCGCCCTTCTGGCTTTGCTGGACTTCATTGTATATCTACTTTCTAGCTAGCCTGTGCTCTGTATCTAACTCTGTTAGTTTGCTTGGTCTACGGACCTCTATGTTCTATCTATTTTGTTTGTTCGTCTGTCTGCTACTATTTCTGTTAGGAGGTGTCCCATATTCCTCCCAGTCCTTAGTACTTGTAGGGATTCCCTCCCCACATCTATAGGTCTTCGTACAGACTAGATTAGGACTTTAGCAGGTCTGATCGCAGGATCAGGTTCCCTGTTACATCGTAGGGATTAAGCTGAGTCTTATAGTAGGGACAGATCTCCTCTCTTTCCTTAGCTTTGGTAGCAGAACATAACAGATGAGGTTCAAGATTATGATAGGCCAAACTTGATAAGGCCGCGAGATGATGGTAGGCCAAACCTGATGAGGCTGCTTGATGATGGAAGGCCAAACCTGATGAGCGTGTGAGATGATGTTAGGCCAATCCTCATAAGGGCACGAGGTGATGATAGGCCAATCCTGATGACGGCACGAGGTGATGATAGGCCACACCTGGTGAGGGCGCGAGATGATGATAGGCCAAACCTGATGAGGACGCGAGATAAGGGTACGCCAAATCTGATGAGTACACGAGATGATGATAGGCCAAACCTGGTGAGGGCGCGAGATAAGGGTACACCAAATCTGATGAGGGCGCGATATAATTGTAGGCCAAACCTGATGAGGGTGCGAGATGATGGAATGCCCAACATGATGAGTACGTGAGATGATGTTAGGCCAAACCTGATGAGGGCGCGAGATAAAGCTACGCCAAATCTGATGAGGGCGCGAGATGATGGTAGGCCAAATCTGAAGAGGGCACGAGATGATGGTAGGCCAAACCTGATAAGGGCAAGAGATGATAGGCCAAACGTGATGATGGTGCGAGATGATGATTGACCAAACCTGATGAGGGCGCGAGATGATGGTAGGCATTACCTGATGAGGGATCGAGATGATGATAGGCCAAACCTAATGAGGGCGCGAGATGATGATAGGTCAAGCCTGATGAGTGTACGAGATGATGGAATGCCCAACATGATGAGCACGTGAGATGATGTTAGGCCAAACCTGATGAGGGCGCGAGATAAAGCTACGCCAAATCTGATGAAGGCGTGAGATGATGGTAGGCCAAACCTGATAAGGGTGCGAGATGATAGGCCAAACGTGATGAGGGCGCGAGATGATGACTGGCCAAAGGTGAAGATGACGCGAGATGATAGTATGCTAAACCTGATGAGGGCGCGAGATGATGGAAGACCAAACCTGATGAGGGCGTGAGATGATGATAGGCCAAACCTGATGAGAGCGCTAGATAAGGGTACGCCAAATCTGATGAGGGCGCTTGATAATAGGCCAAACCTGATGAGGGCGCAAGATAAGGGTACGCCAAATCTGATGAGGGCGCGAGATGATGGCAGGCCAAACCTGATGAGGGCGCGAGATGATGGTAGGCTAAATCTGATGAGGGCGCGAGATGATGGTAGGCAAAACCTGATAAGGGCGCGAGATGATAGGCCAAACGTGATGAGCGCGCGAGATGATGATTGGCCAAACCTGATGAGGACAGGAAATGATAATAAGCCAAACCTGATTAGGTCACGGCATGATGATAGGCCAAATCTGATGAAGGTGCGAGATGATGATGAATCAAACCTGATGGTGTACAAGAATGATACACCAAACCTGAGATGATGATAGCCAAATCTGATGAGGGTGTGAGATTATGGTAGGCCAAACTAATCAGGGTGCGATATGATGGTAGGACAAATCTGATGTAAGTGCAAGATGATACTAGGCCAAACTTGATGAGGATGAGAAAGGATCGTAGACCAATCCTCATGAGGGCGTCAGATGATGGTAGGCCAAACCTGATGAGTCTGCAAGATGATGGAAGGCCAAACCTGATGAGGGTGTGAGATTATGTTAGGCCAATCCTGATGAGGGCGCGAGATGATGATAGGCCAAACCTGATGAGGGTGCGAGATGATGATAGGCCACACCTGATGAGGGCGCGAGATGATGATAGGCCAAACCTGATGAGGGTGCGAGATGATGGTAGGCCAAACCTGATGAGGGTGCGAAATGATGTTAGGCCAAAACTGAAGAGGGCGCGAGATGATGATATGCAAAACCTGATGAGGGCGCGATATAATGCTAGGCCAAACCTGATGAGGGTGCGAGATGATGGAATGCCCAACCTGATGAGTACGAGAGATGATGTTAGGCCAAACCTGATGAGGGCGCGAGATAAAGCTACGTCAAATCTGATAAGGGCGCGAGATGATGGTAGGCCAAATCTGATGAGGGCACGAGATAAAGATACGCCAAATCTGATGAGGGCACTAGTACATGGTAGGACAAACCTGAAGAGGGTGCGAAATGGGACGCCAAACCGGATGAGGGCGTGAGATGATGATAGGCCAAAACTGATGAGGGCGCGAGAATGGGTATGCCAAACTGATGAGGACGCGAGATGATGATAGGCCAAACCTAATGAGGCATGAGATAAGGGTATGCCAAATCTGATGAGGGCGCGATATAATGGTGTGCCCAACCTGATGAGGGTGCGAGATGATGGAATGCCCAACATGATGAGTGCGTGAGATGATGTTAGGCCAAACCTGATGAGGGTGCGAGATAAAGCTACACCAAATCTGATGAGGGCGCGAGATGATGGTAGGCCAAATCTGATGTGGGCGCGAGATGATGGCAGGCCAAACCTGAAGTGGGCACGAGATGATAGGCCAAAGGTGATGAGGGATCGAGATGATGATAGGCCAAACCTGATGAGGGCGCGAGATGATGATAGTCCAAACCTGATGAAGGCACAAGATGATGGTGGGCCAAACCTGGTGAGGGTGTGAGAAGATGGTAGGCCAAACCTGAAGATGACGCGAGATGATGGTATGCCAAACCTGATGAGGGTGCGAGATGATGATTGGCCAAACCTCATGAGGGCTTGAGATGATGGTAGGCCAAACCTCATGAGGGTTCAAGATTATGATAGGCCAAACCTGATAAGGCTGCGAGATGATGGATGGCCAAACCTGATAAGGCTGCAAGATGATGGAAGGCCAAATCTGATGAGCGCGTGAGATGATGTTAGAACAATCCTGATAAGGGCACGAGGTGATGATAGGTCACACCTGATGAGGGTACGAAATGATGGTAGGCAAAACCTGATGAGGGCGCGAGATAAAGGTACACCAAATGTGATGAGGGCGCGACTTGATGGTAGGCCAAACCTGATGAGGGTGTGAGATGATGGTGGGCTAAATCTGATGAGGACTCGATATGATGGAAGGCCAAAAGTGATGAGGGCATGAGATGATGTTAGGCCAATCCTGATAAGAGCACGAGATGATCATAGGGAAATCCTGATGAGGGCGCGAAGTGATAGGCCACACCTGATGAGGCCACGAAATGATGATAGACCAAATCTGATGAGGGCTCGAGATGATGATTGGCCACACCTGATGACGGTGCAAGATGATGATAGGCTAAACCTGATGATTGCGCAAAATGATGATAGGCCAAACCTGATAAGGGCGAGAAATGATGGAATGCCCAACCTGATCAGTAAGTGAGATGATGTTAGGCCAAACCTTATGAGGGCTAGAGATAAAATGACGCCAAATCTGATGAGGGCACGAGATGATGGTAGGACAAACCTGAAGAGGGCTCGAGATGATGGTAGGCGAAACCTGATAAGGGCGCGGGATGATAGGCCAAACGTGATGAGGGCGCGAGATGATGGCAGGCCAAACATGATGAAGGCACGAGATGATGGTAAGCCACTCATGATGAGGGCTTGAGTTGATGTTTGGCCAAACCTGATGAGGGCGCGAGATGATGATAGGCCAAATCTGATGAAGGTGCGAGATGATGATAAATCAAACCCGATGGGGCACAAGAATGATATGCCAAACATGAGATGATGATAGGTCAAACCTGATGAGGGTGCGAAATGATGGTAGGCCAAAACTGATCGGGTTGCGATATGATGGCAGGCCAAATCTGATGTGAGTTCAAGTTGATGGTAGGCCAAACTTGAGGAGAGTGAGAAAGGATGGTAGACCAATCCTGACGAGGGCGTGAGATGATGGTAGGCCAAACCTGATGAGTCCGCGAGATGATGGAAGGCCAAACCTGATGAGGGCGTGAGATTATGTTAGGCCAATCCTGATGAGGGCACGAGATGATGATAGGCCAAACCTGATGAGGTTGCGAGATGTTGATTGGCCAAACCTCATGAGGCCGTGAGATGTTGGTAGGCCAAACCTGATGAGGGTTCAAGATTATGATAGGCCAAACTTGATAAGGCCGCGAGATGATGGTAGGCCAAACCTGATGAGGCTGCTTGATGATGGAAGGCCAAACCTGATGAGTGCGTGAGATGATGTTAGGCCAATCCTGATAAGGGCACGAGGTGATGATAGGCCAATCCTGATGACGGCACGAGGTGATGATTGGCCACACCTGGTGAGGGCGCGAGATGATGATAGGCCAAACCTGATGAGGACGCGAGATAAGGGTACGCCAAATCTGATGAGTACACGAGATGATGATAGGCCAAACCTGGTGAGGGCGCGAGATAAGGGTACGCCAAATCTGATGAGGGCGCGATATAATTGTAGGCCAAACCTGATGAGGGTGCGAGATGATGGAATGCCCAACATGATGAGTACGTGAGATAATGTTAGGCCAAACCTGATGAGGGCGCGAGATAAAGCTACGCCAAATCTGATGAGGGCGCGAGATGATGGTAGGCCAAATCTGAAGAGGGCGCGAGATGATGGTAAGCCAAACCTGATAAGGGCAAGAGATGATAGGCCAATCATGATAAGGGCACGAGATGATGGGCAAATCCTGATGAGGGCGCGAGGTGATGATAGGCCACAACTGATGATGGCGCGAAATGATGATAGGCCAATTCTGGTGAGGGCTCAAGATGATTGGCCACACCTGATGAGGGTGCGAGATTATGATAGGCTAAACCTGATGAGAGCGAGAAATGATGATTGACCAAACCTGATGAGGGCGCGAGATGATGGTAGGCATTACCAGATGAGGGATCGAGATGATGATAGGCCAAACCTAATGAGGGCGCGAGATGATGATAGGTCAAGCCTGATGAGTGTACGAGATGATGGAATGCCCAACATGATGAGCACGTGAGATGATGTTAGGCCAAACCTGATGAGGGCGCGAGATAAAGCTACGCCAAATCTGATGAAGGCGTGAGATGATGGTAGGCCAAATCTGATGAGGGCGCGAGATGATGGTAGGCCAAACCTGATAAGGGCGCGAGATGATAGGCCAAACGTGATGAGGGCGCGAGATGATGACTGGCCAAAGGTGAAGATGACGCGAGATGATTGTATGCTAAACCTGATGAGGGCGCGAGATGATGGAAGACCAAACCTGATGAGGGCGTGAGATGATAGGCCAAACCTGATGAGAGCGCTAGATAAGGGTACGCCAAATCTGATGAGGGCGCTTGATGATGATAGGCCAAACCTGATGAGGGCGCAAGATAAGGGTATGCCAAATCTGATGAGGGCGCGAGATGATGGCAGGCCAAACCTGATGAGGGCGTGAGATGATGGTAGGCCAAATCTGATGAGGGCTTGAGATAATGGAAGGCCAAACCTGATGAGGGCGTGAGATGCTGATAGGCCAATCATGATAAGGGCACGAGATGATGGGCAAATCCTGATGAGGGCGCGAGGTGATGATAGGCCAAAACTGATGATGGCGCGAAATGATGATAGGCCAATTCTGGTGAGGGCTCGAGATGATTGGCCACACCTGATGAGGGTGCGAGATGATGATAGGCTAAACCTGATGAGGGCGAGAAATGATGATAGGCCAAACCTGATAAGGGCGTGAGATGATGATAGGCCAAACCTGATGAGGACGCGAGATATGGGTACGCCAAATCTGATGAGTACGCCAGATGATGATAGGCCAAACCTGGTGAGGGCGCGAGATAAGTAAACGCCAAATCTGATGAGGGCACGATATAATGGTAGGTCAAACCTGATGAGGGTGCGAGATGATGGAATGCCCAACATGATGAGTACGTGAGATGATGTTAGGCCAAACCTGATGAGGGCGAGAGATAAAGCTTAGCCAAATCTGATGAGGGCGCGAGATGATGGTAGGCTAAATCTGATGAGGGCGCGAGATGATGGTAGGCAAAACCTGATAAGGGCGCGAGATGATAGGCCAAACGTGATGAGGGCGCGAGATGATGATTGGCCAAACCTGATGAGGACGGGAAATGATAATAAGCCAAACCTGATTAGGTCACGAGATGATGATAGGCCAAATCTGATGAAGGTGCGAGATGATGATGAATCAAACCTGATGGTGTACAAGAATGATACACCAAACCTGAGATGATGATAGCCAAATCTGATGAGGGTGTGAGATTATGGTAGGCCAAACTAATCAGGGTGCGATATGATGGTAGGACCAATCTGATGTAAGTGCAAGATGATACTAGGCCAAACTTGATGAGGATGAGAAAGGATCGTAGACCAATCCTCATGAGGGTGTCAGATGATGGTAGGACAAACCTGATGAGTCTGCAAGATGATGGAAGGCCAAACCTGATGAGGGTGTGAGATTATGTTAGGCCAATCCTGATGAGGGCGTGAGAAGATGATAGGCCAAACCTAATGAGGGTGCGAGATGATGATAGGCCACACCTGATGAGGGTGCGAGATGATGATAGGCCCAACCTGAAGAGGGTGCGAGATGATGGTAGGCCAAACCTCATAAGGGCGCGAAATGATGGTAGGCCAAACCTGAAGAGGGTGCGAGATGATTATAGGCCAAACCTGATGAGGGCGCGATATAATGCTAGGCCAAACCTGATGTGTGCGCGAGATGATGGAATGCCCAACCTGATGAGTACGAGAGATGATGTTAGGCCAAACCTGATGAGGGCGCAAGATGTTGATTGGCCAAACCTGATAAGGGCGCGAGATGATTGTAGGCCAAACCTGATGAGGGCTCGAGATGATGATAGGCCCAAACTGAAGAAGGCGCGAGATTATGGTAGGCCAAACATGATGAGGGCACGAGATGATGGTAGGCCAATCATGATGAGGGCGTGAGAAGATGATAGGCCAAACCTGGTGAGGGCGCGAGATTAGGGTACACCAAATTTGATGAGGGCGCGATATAATGGTAGGCCTAACCTGATGAGGGTGTGAGATGATGGAATGCCCAAGATGATGAGTGCGTGAGATGATGTTAGGCCAGACCTGATTAAAGCGCGAGATAAAGCTACGCCAAATCTGATGAGGGAGCGAGATGATGGTAGACCAAACCTGATAAGGGCGAGAGATGATAGGCCAAACGTGATGAGGGCGCGAGATGATGATTGGCCAAACCTGATGAGGTCACGAAATGATGGTAGGCGTAATCTGATGAGGGATCTAGATGATGATAGGCCAAACCTGATGAGTGCGCGAGATAAGGGTATGCCAAATCTGATGAGGGCTCGAGATGATGGAAGGCCAAACCTGATGAGGGCATCAGATGATGTTAGGCCAATCCTGATAAGGGCACGAGATGATAGGCAAATCCTGATGAGGACGCGAGGTAATGAAAGGCCACACCTGATGAGGGCGCGAAATGATGATAGGCCAAATCTGGTGAGGGTTCGAGATGATGTTTGGCCACACCCGATGAGGGTGCGAGATGATGATAGGCTAAACCTGATGAGGGCGCGAAATGATGATAGGCCAAACCTGATAAGGGCGTGAGATGATGGAATGCCCAACCTGATGAGTACGTGAGTTGATGTTAGGCCAAATCTATTGAGGGCGCGAGATAAAGCTTTGCCAAATCTGATGAGGGCGCGAGATGATGGTAGAACAAACCTGAAGAGTCCTCGAGATGATGATTGGCCAAACCTGATAAGGGCTCGAGATGATAGGCCAAACGGGATGAGGGCGCGAGATGATGATTGGCCAAACTTGAAGAGGTCGCGAGATGATGGTAGGCTAAATCTGATGAGGGATCAAGATGATGATAGGCCAAACCTGATGAGGGCGCGAGATGATGATAGTCCAAACCTGATGAAAGCGCGCGATGAAGATAGGCCAAACATGATGATGGCTTGAGATGATGGTAGGCCAAACATAATGAGGGCACGAGATGATGGTAGGCCAATCATGATGAGGGCTTGAGATGATGTTAGACCAAATCTGATGAGGGCGTGAGATGTTGATAGTCCAAACCTGATGAGGACGGGAAATGATAATAAGCCAAACCTGATGAGGTCGCGAAATGATGATAGGCCAAATCTGATGAAGGTGCAAGACGATGATAAATCAAACCTGATGGGGCACAAGAATGATGCGCCAAACCTGAGATGATGATAGGCCAAACCTGATGAGGGTGCGAAATGAGGGTAGGCCAAAACTGATCAGGGCGCTATATGATGGTAGGCCAAATCTGATGTGGGTGCAAGATGATAGTAGGCCAAACTTGAGGAGGGTGAGAGATGATAGGCCAAATGTGATGAGGGCGTGAGATGATGGTAGGCCAAACCTGATGAGTCCGCGAGATGATGGAAGGCCAAACCTGATGAGGGCGTGAGCTTATGTTAGGCCAATCCTAATGAGGGCGTGAGATGATGATAGGACAAACCGGATGAGGGTGCGAGATGATGATTGGCCAAACCTGATGAGGGCATGAGATGATGGTAGGCCAACCCTGATGAGGGTTCGAGATTATGATAGGCCAAACCTGATAATGGCATGAGGTGATGATATGCAAATCCTGATGAGAAAGCAAGGTGTTGCTGAGCCACACCTGATGAGGGCACGAGATGATGGTAGGCATTACCAGATGAGGGATCGAGATGATGATAGGCCAAACCTAATGAGGGCACGAGTTGATGATAGGTCAAGCCTGATGAGTGTACGAGATGATGGAATGCCCAACATGATGAGCACGTGAGATGATGTTAGGCCAAACCTGATGAGGGCGCGAGATAAAGCTACGCCAAATCTGATGAAGGCGTGAGATGATGGTAGGCCAAATCTGATGAGGGCGCGAGATGATGGTAGGCCAAACCTGATAAGGGCGCGAGATGATAGGCCAAACGTGATGAGGGCGCGAGATGATGACTGGCCAAAGGTGAAGATGACGCGAGATGATTGTATGCTAAACCTGATGAGGGCGCGAGATGATGGAAGACCAAACCTGATGAGGGCGTGAGATGATAGGCCAAACCTGATGAGAGCGCTAGATAAGGGTACGCCAAATCTGATGAGGGCGCTTGATGATGATAGGCCAAACCTGATGAGGGCGCAAGATAAGGGTATGCCAAATCTGATGAGGGCGCGAGATGATGGCAGGCCAAACCTGATGAGGGCGTGAGATGATGGTAGGCCAAATCTGATGAGGGCTTGAGATAATGGAAGGCCAAACCTGATGAGGGCGTGAGATGCTGATAGGCCAATCATGATAAGGGCACGAGATGATGGGCAAATCCTGATGAGGGCGCGAGGTGATGATAGGCCAAAACTGATGATGGCGCGAAATGATGATAGGCCAATTCTGGTGAGGGCTCGAGATGATTGGCCACACCTGATGAGGGTGCGAGATGATGATAGGCTAAACCTGATGAGGGCGAGAAATGATGATAGGCCAAACCTGATAAGGGCGTGAGATGATGATAGGCCAAACCTGATGAGGACGCGAGATATGGGTACGCCAAATCTGATGAGTACGCCAGATGATGATAGGCCAAACCTGGTGAGGGCGCGAGATAAGTAAACGCCAAATCTGATGAGGGCACGATATAATGGTAGGTCAAACCTGATGAGGGTGCGAGATGATGGAATGCCCAACATGATGAGTACGTGAGATGATGTTAGGCCAAACCTGATGAGGGCGAGAGATAAAGCTTAGCCAAATCTGATGAGGGCGCGAGATGATGGTAGGCTAAATCTGATGAGGGCGCGAGATGATGGTAGGCAAAACCTGATAAGGGCGCGAGATGATAGGCCAAACGTGATGAGGGCGCGAGATGATGATTGGCCAAACCTGATGAGGACGGGAAATGATAATAAGCCAAACCTGATTAGGTCACGAGATGATGATAGGCCAAATCTGATGAAGGTGCGAGATGATGATGAATCAAACCTGATGGTGTACAAGAATGATACACCAAACCTGAGATGATGATAGCCAAATCTGATGAGGGTGTGAGATTATGGTAGGCCAAACTAATCAGGGTGCGATATGATGGTAGGACCAATCTGATGTAAGTGCAAGATGATACTAGGCCAAACTTGATGAGGATGAGAAAGGATCGTAGACCAATCCTCATGAGGGTGTCAGATGATGGTAGGACAAACCTGATGAGTCTGCAAGATGATGGAAGGCCAAACCTGATGAGGGTGTGAGATTATGTTAGGCCAATCCTGATGAGGGCGTGAGAAGATGATAGGCCAAACCTAATGAGGGTGCGAGATGATGATAGGCCACACCTGATGAGGGTGCGAGATGATGATAGGCCCAACCTGAAGAGGGTGCGAGATGATGGTAGGCCAAACCTCATAAGGGCGCGAAATGATGGTAGGCCAAACCTGAAGAGGGCGCGAGATGATGATAGGCCAAACCTGATGAGGGCGCGATATAATGCTAGGCCAAACCTGATGTGTGAGCGAGATGATGGAATGCCCAACCTGATGAGTACGAGAGATGATGTTAGGCCAAACCTGATGAGGGCGCAAGATGTTGATTGGCCAAACCTGATAAGGGCGCGAGATGATTGTAGGCCAAACCTGATGAGGGCTCGAGATGATGATAGGCCCAAACTGAAGAAGGCGCGAGATGATGGTAGGCCAAACATGATGAGGGCATGAGATTATGGTAGGCCAATCATGATGAGGGCGTGAGAAGATGATAGGCCAAACCTGGTGAGGGCGCGAGATAAGGGTACACCAAATATGATGAGGGCGCGATATAATGGTAGGCCAAACCTGATGAGGGTGTGAGATGATGGAATGCCCAAGATGATGAGTACGTGAGATGATGTTAGGCCAGACCTGATTAAAGCGCGAGATAAAGCTACGCCAAATCTGATGAGGGAGCGAGATGATGGTAGGGCAAACCTGATAAGGGCGAGAGATGATAGGCCAAACGTGATGAGGGCGCGAGATGATGATTGGCCAAACCTGATGAGGTCACGAAATGATGGTAGGCGTAATCTGATGAGGGATCTAGATGATGATAGGCCAAACCTGATGAGTGCGCAAGATAAGGGTATGCCAAATCTGATGAGGGCACGAGATGATGGTAGGCCAAACCTGATGAGGGCGTGAGATGATGGTAGGCCAAATCTGATGAGGGCTCGAGATGATGGAAGGCCAAACCTGATGAGGGCGTCAGATGATGTTAGGCCAATCCTGATAAGGGCACGAGATGATAGGCAAATCCTGATGAGGACGCGAGGTAATGAAAGGCCACACCTGATGAGGGCGCGAAATGATGATAGGCCAAATCTGGTGAGGGTTCGAGATGATGTTTGGCCACACCCGATGAGGGTGCGAGATGATGATAGGCTAAACCTGATGAGGGCGCGAAATGATGATAGGCCAAACCTGATAAGGGCGTGAGATGATGGAATGCCCAACCTGATGAGTACGTGAGTTGATGTTAGGCCAAATCTATTGAGGGCGCGAGATAAAGCTTTGCCAAATCTGATGAGGGCGCGAGATGATGGTAGAACAAACCTGAAGAGTCCTCGAGATGATGATTGGCCAAACCTGATAAGGGCTCGAGATGATAGGCCAAACGGGATGAGGGCGCGAGATGATGATTGGCCAAACTTGAAGAGGTCGCGAGATGATGGTAGGCTAAATCTGATGAGGGATCAAGATGATGATAGGCCAAACCTGATGAGGGCGCGAGATGATGATAGTCCAAACCTGATGAAAGCGCGCGATGAAGATAGGCCAAACATGATGATGGCTTGAGATGATGGTAGGCCAAACATAATGAGGGCACGAGATGATGGTAGGCCAATCATGATGAGGGCTTGAGATGATGTTAGACCAAATCTGATGAGGGCGTGAGATGTTGATAGTCCAAACCTGATGAGGACGGGAAATGATAATAAGCCAAACCTGATGAGGTCGCGAAATGATGATAGGCCAAATCTGATGAAGGTGCAAGACGATGATAAATCAAACCTGATGGGGCACAAGAATGATGCGCCAAACCTGAGATGATGATAGGCCAAACCTGATGAGGGTGCGAAATGAGGGTAGGCCAAAACTGATCAGGGCGCTATATGATGGTAGGCCAAATCTGATGTGGGTGCAAGATGATAGTAGGCCAAACTTGAGGAGGGTGAGAGATGATAGGCCAAATGTGATGAGGGCGTGAGATGATGGTAGGCCAAACCTGATGAGTCCACGAGATGATGGAAGGCCAAACCTGATGAGGGCGTGAGCTTATGTTAGGCCAATCCTAATGAGGGCGTGAGATGATGATAGGACAAACCTGATGAGGGTGCGAGATGATGATTGGCCAAACCTGATGAGGGCATGAGATGATGGTAGGCCAAACCTGATGAGGGTTCGAGATTATGATAGGCCAAACCTGATAATGGCATGAGGTGATGATATGCAAATCCTGATGAGAAAGCAAGGTGTTGCTAGGCCACACCTGATGAGGGCACGAGATGATGATAGGCCAAACCTGAAGAGGGCGCGTGATGATGGTAGGCCAAACCTGATGAGGGCGCGAAATGAAGGTAGGCCAAACAAGAGATGATGGTAGGCCAGACCTGATGAAGGCGCGAGATGATGATAGGCCAAACCTGATGAAGGTGTGAGATTATGATATGCCAAACATGATGATGGCGTAAGATGATGTTAGGCCAATCTTGATAAGGGCACGAGATGATGATAGGCAAATCCTGATGAGGGCGCGAGGTGATGTTAGACCAAACCTGATGAGGGCACGAATTGATAGTAGGCCAAACGTGAGATGATGGTAGGCTAGACCTGATGAGGGCACGATATGATTATAGGCCAAACCTGGTGAGGGCACGAGATGATGACAGGCTAAACCTGAAGAGGGCGCGAAATGATGGTAGGCTAAACCTGATGAGGGCGCGAAATGATGGTAGGCCAAACCTGAGATGATGGTAGGCAAGACCTGATGAGGGCGCGAGATGATGGCAGGCCAAACCTGATGAGGCCACGAGATGATGGAAGGCCAAACCTGATGAGGGTGTGGGTTGATGTTATTCCAATCATGATAAGGGCCCAAGATGATGATAGTCAAATCCTGATCAGGGTGCAAGGTGATGGTAGGCCAAACCTGATGAGGGCACGAAATGATCGTATGCCAAGCCTAAGATGATTGTAGGCCAGACCTGATGACTGTGCGAGATCATGATAGGCCAAACCTAATGATGGCACGAGAAGATGGTAGGCCAAGCCTGATTGGTGCGCCAGAAGATGGTAGCCCCATCTTGATGAAGGCGCGATATATTGGTAGGCCAAACCTGATGAGGGTGCGAGATGATGGAATGCCCAACCTGATGAGTACGTGAGATGATGTCAGGCCAAACCTGATGAGGACGCGAGATAAAGCTATGCCAAATCTGATGAGGGCGCGAGATGATGGTAGGACAAACCTGAAGAGGGCTCGAGATGATGGTAGGCCAAACCTGATAAGGGTGCAAGATGATACGCCAAACGTGATGAGGGCTCGAGATGATGATTGGCCAAACCTGATGAGGGCGCGAGATGATGGTAGGCCAAATCTGATGAGGGATTGAGATGATGGTAGGTCAAACCTGATAAGGGCGCGAGATGATGATAGTCCAAACCTGATGAAGGCACAAGATGATGGTGGGCCAAACATGGTGAGGGTGCGAGATGATGATAGGCCAAACCTGATGAGGGCGCGAGAAGAAGATAGGCCATACCTGAGATGATAATAGGCTAAACCTGATGAGGGCTCGAGATGATGATAGGCCCAACCTGAAGAAGGCGCAAAATGATGGTAGGCCAAATCTGATGAGGGATCGAGATGATAATAGGCCAAACCTGATGAGGACGCGAGATGATGATAGGCAAATCATGATGAGGGCTTGAGATGATGTTAGGCCAAACCTCATGAGGGTGCGAGATGTTGATAGTCCAAGCCTGATGAGGACTGGAAATGATAATAAGCGAAACCTGATGAGGTCGTGAGATGATGATAGGCCAAATCTGATGAATGTGCCAGATGATGATTAATCAAGCCTGATGGGACACAAGAATGATAGGCCAAACCTGAGATAATGATAGGCCAAACCTGATGAGGGTACGAGATGATGGCAGGCCAAAACTGATCAGGGTGCGATATGATGGTAGGCCAAATCTGATGTGAGTGCAAGATGATGGTAGGCCAAACTTGAGGAGGGTGAGAAAGGATGGTAGACCAATCCTGATGAGGGCGTGAGATGATGGTAGGCCAAACCTGATGAGGGCGCGAGATGATGGAATGCCCAACCTGATGAGTAAGAAAGATGATGTTAGGCCAAACCTGATGAGGGCACGAGATAAAGCTACGCCAAATCTTATAATGGCGCGAGATGATTGGCCAAACCTGATGAGGGCGCGAGATGATGATTGGCCAAACCTAATAAGGGCGCGAGATGATGGTAGGCCAAACTTGATGAGTGCTCGAGATGATGGTAGGCCAAACATGAGGAGGGTGAGAAAGGATGGTAGTTTAATCCTGATGAGGGTGCAAGATGATGATTGGCCAAACATCATGAGGGCGTGAGATGATGGTAGGCCAAACCTGATGAGGGTTTAAGATTATGATATGCCAAACCTGATGAGGCCACGTGATAATGGAAGGCCAAACCTGATGAGGCCGCGAGATGATGGAAGGCCAAACATAATGAGGGCGTGAGATGATGTTAGGCCAATCCTGATAAGGGCAAGAGGTGATGATAGTCAAATCCTGATGAGGGCGCGAGGTGATGACAGGCCACACCTGATGAGGGCGCGAGATGATGATAGGCCAAACATGAAGAGGGCGCGAGATGATGGTAGGCCAAACCTGATGAGGGAGCGAAATAATGGTAGGCCAAACCTGAAGAAGGCGCGAGATGATGATAGGCCAAACCTGATGAGGGCGCGATATAATGCTAGGCCAAACCTGATGAGGGTGTGAGATGATGGAATGCCCAACCTGATGAGTACGAGAGATGATGTTAGGCCAAACCTGATGAGGGCGCGAGATGATGATTGGCCAAACCTGATGAGGGCTAGAAATGATGGTGGGCCAAACCTGATGAGGGCACGAGATAAACGTGCGCCAAATCTGATGAAGGCACTAGTAGATGATAGGCCAAACCTGAACAGGGCGCTAGATGATGGTAGCTTGAGATGAGAGCCTGATGAGAGCTTTAGATGATGATAGGCCAAAACTGATGGGGCGCGAGATAAGGTTACGCCACATCTGATGAGGGCGCAATATAATGGTGGGCGCAACCTGATGAGCGTGAGAGATGATGGAATGCCCAACATGATGAGTACGTGAGATGATGTTAGGCCAAACCTGATGGGGGTGCGAGATAAAGCTACGCCAAATCTTATGAGGGCGCGAGATGATGGTAAGCCAAATCTCATGAGGGCGTGTGATGATGGTAGGCCAAATCTGAAGTGGGTGCGAGATGATAGGCCAAACGTGATGAGGGCGCGAGATGTTGATTGGCCAAGCCTGATGAGGGCGCGAGATGGTGGTAGACCAAACCTGATGAGTGCGCGAGATGATGATAGTCCAAACCTGATGAAGGCATAAGATGATGGTGGGCCAAACCTGGTGAGGGTGCGAGATGATGGTAGGACAAAGCTGAAGATGATGCGAGATGACGATATGCCAAACCTGATGAGGGCGCGAGATAATGGAAGGTAAAACTTGATGAGGGCGTGAGATGATGATAGGCTAAACCTGATGAGGGCGCGAGATAAGGGTACACCAAATCTAATGAGGGCGCGAGATGACGATAGGCCAAACCTAATGAGGCCGTGAGATGATCGGAGGCCAAATCTGATGATGACTCGAGATGATGGAAGGCCTCACCTGATGAGGTCGCGAGACGATGATAGTCCAAATCTGATGAAGATGTGAGATGATGATAAATCAAACCTGATGGGGCACAGGAATGATACGTCAAACCTGAGATGATGATAGGCCAAACCTGATGAGGGTGCGAGATGAGGGTAGGCCAAAACTGATCGGGGCGCGATATGATTGTAGGCCTAATCTGATGTGAGTGCAAGATGATGGTAGGCCAAACTTGAGGAGGGTGAGAGAGGATGGTAGACCTATCCTGATGAGGGTGTGAGATGATGGTAGGCCAAACCTGATGAGTCCATGAGATGATGATAGGCCAAACCTGATGAGGGCGCGATATAATGCTAGGCCAAACCTGATGAGGGTGCGAGATAAAGCTACGCCAAATGTGATAAGTGCTCGAGATGATTGGCCAAACCTGATGAGTCCAAGAGATGATGGGAGGCCAAACCTGATGAGGGCATGAGATTATGTCAGGCCAATCCTGATGAGGGCGCGATATGATGACAGGCCAAACCTGATGAGGGTGAGAGATAATGATTGGCCAAACCTCATGAGGGCGTGAGATGATGGTAGGCCAAACCTGATGAGGCCGCGAGATGATGGAAGGCCAAACCTGATGAGGGCGTGAGATCATGTTAGGCCAATCCTGATAAGGGCACAAGATGATGATAGGCAAATCCTGATCAGGGTGCAAGGTGATAATAGACCACACCTGATGAGGGCGCAAGATGATGATAGACCAAACCTGATGAGGGCGCGAAATGATGGTAGGCCAAACCTAAGATAATTGTAGGCCAGACCTGATGAGGGCGCGAGATGATGATAGACCAAACCTAATGATGGCACGAGAAGATGGTAGGCCAAGCCTGATTGGTGCGCCAGATGATGGTAAGCCAAACTTGATGAGGGCGCGATATAATGGTAGACCAAACCTGATGAGGGTACGAGATGATGGAATGCCCAACATGATGAGTACGTGAGATTATGTTAGGACAAACCTGATGAGGGTGCGAGATAAAGCTACGCCAAATCTGATGAGGGCGCGAGATGATAGTAGGCCAAATCTGATGAGGTCGCGAGATGATGATAGGCCAAATCTGATGAAGGTGCCAGATGATGATTAATCAAACCTGATGGGACAAAAGAATGATAGGCCAAACCTGAGATGATGATAGGCCAAACCTGATGAGGGTACGAGATGATGGCATGCCAAAACTGATCAGGGTGCGATATGATGGTAGGCCAAATCTGATGTGAGTGCAAGATGATGGTAGGCCAAACTTGAGGAGGGTGAGAAAGGATGGTAGACCAATCCTGATGAGGGCGTGAGATGATGGTAGGCCAAATCTGATGAGGGCGCGAGATGATGGAATTCCCAACCTGATGAGTAAGAAAGATGATGTTAGGCCAAACCTGATGAGGGCACGAGATAAAGCTACGCCAAATCTTATAAGGGCGCGAGATGATTGGCCAAACCTGATGAGGGCGCGAGATGATGATTGGCCAAACCTAATAAGGGCGCGAGATGATGGTAGGCCAAACCTGATGAGTGCTCGAGATGATGGTAGGCCAAACATGAGGAGGGTGAGAAAGGATGGTAGTTTAATCCTCATGAGGGTGCGAGATGATGATTGGCCACACCTCATGAGGGCGTGAGATGATGGTAGGCCAAACCTGATGAGGGTTTAAGATTATGATATGCCAAACCTGATGAGGCCACGAGATAATGGAAGGCCAAACCTGATGAGGCCGCGAGATGATGGAAGGCCAAACATAATGAGGGAGTGAGATGATGTTAGGCCAATCCTGATAAGGGCAAGAGGTGATGATAGTCAAATCCTGATGAGGGCACGAGGTGATGACCGGCCACACCTGATGAGGGCGCAAGATGATGATAGGCCAAACATGAAGAGGGCGCGAGATGATGGTAGGCCAAACCTGATGAGGGCGCGAAATGATGGTAGGCCAAACCTGAAGAGGGCGCGAGATGATGATAGGCCAAACCTGATGAGGGCGCGATATAATGCTAGGCCAAACCTGATGAGGGCGTGAGATGATGGAATGCCCAACCTGATGAGTACGAGAGATGATGTTAGGCCAAACCTGATGAGGGCGCGAGATGATGATTGGCCAAACCTGATGAGGGCTCGAAATGATGGTGGGCCAAACCTGATGAGGGCACGAGATAAACGTGCGCCAAATCTGATGAAGGCACTAGTAGATGATAGGCCAAACCTGAACAGGGCGCTAGATGATGGTAGCTTGAGATGAGAGCCTGATGAGAGCTTGAGATGATGATAGGCCAAAACTGATGGGGCGCGAGATAAAGTTACACCACATCTGATGAGGGCGCGATATAATGGTGGGCGCAACCTAATGAGCGTGCGAGATGATGGAATGCCCAACATGATGAGTACGTGAGATGATGTTAGGCCAAACCTGATGGGGGCGCGAGATAAAGCTACGCCAAATCTGATGAGGGCACGAGATGATGTTAAGCCAAATCTCATGAGGGCGCGAGATGATGGTAGGCCAAATCTGAAGTGGGCGCGAGATGATAGGCCAAACGTGATGAGGGCGCGAGATGTTGATTGGCCAAACCTGATGAGGGCTCGAGATGGTGGTAGACCAAACCTGATGAGTGCGCGAGATGATGATAGTCCAAACCTGATGAAGGCATAAGATGATGGTGGGCCAAACCTGGTGAGGGCGCGAGATGATCGTAGGACAAAGCTGAAGATGACGGGAGATGACGATATGCCAAACCTGATGAGGGCGCGAGATAATGGAAGGCAAAACTTGATGAGGGCGTGAGATGATGATAGGCTAAACCTGATGAGGGCGCGACATAAGGGTACACCAAATCTAATGAGGGCGCGAGATGACGATAGGCCAAACCTGATGAGGGCGTGAGATGATGGTAGGCCAAATCTGATGATGACTTGAGATGATGGAAGGCCTCACCTGATGAGGTCGCGAGACGATGATAGGCCAAATCTGATGAAGGTCTGAGATGATGATAAATCAAACCTGATGGGGCACAGGAATGATACGCCAAACCTGAGATGATGATAGGCCAAACCTGATGAGGGTGCGAGATGAGGGAAGGCCAAAACTGATCGGGGCGCGATATGATTGTAGGCCAAATCTGATGTGAGTGCAAGATGATGGTAGGCCAAACTTGAGGAGGGTGAGAGAGGATGGTACACCATCCCTGATGAGGGCGTGAGATGATGGTAGTCCAAACCTGATGAGTCCGTGAGATGATTATAGGCCAAACCTGATGAGGGCGCGATATAATGCTAGGCCAAACCTTATGATGGCGCGAGATGATGGAATGCCCAACGGAAGATGATGTTAGGCCAAACCTGATGAGGGCTCGAGATAAAGCTCCGCCAAATCTGATAAGTGCTCGAGATGATTTGCCAAACCTGATGAGGGCGTGAGATGATGGTAGGCCAAACCTGATGAGTCCACGAGATGATGGAAGGTCAAACCTGATGAGGGTGCGAGATGATGATTGGCCAAACCTCATGAGGGCGTGAGATGATGGTAGGCCAAACCTCATGAGGGTTCGATATTATGATAGGCCAAACCTGATGAGGGCGCGATATAAAGCTACGCCAAATCTGATGAGGGCGGGAGATGATGGTAGGACAAACCTGAAGAGGGTGCGAGATGATGGTAGGCCAACCCTGATAAGGGCACTAGATGCTAGGCCAAATGTGGTGAAGGCGTGAGATGATGATTGGCCAAACCTGATGAGGGCGCGAGATGATGGTAGGCCAAACCTGATGAGGGCGTGAGATGATGATAGTCCAACACTGATGAAGGCACAAGGTGATGGTTGGCCAAACCTGGTAATGGTGCGAGATGATGTTAGGCCAAACCTGATGAGAGCGCGAGATGAAAATAGGCCATACCTGAGATAATAGGCTAAACCTGATGAGGTCGCGAGATGATGATAGGCCAAATATGATGAAGGTGCGAGATGATGATAAATCAAACCTGATGGGGAACAAGAATGATACGCCAAACCTGACATGACGATAGGCCAAACCTGATGAGGGTGTAAGATGATGGTAGGCCAAAACTGATCAGGGCGCGATATGATGGTAGTCCAAATCTGATGTGGGTGCAAGATGATGGTAGGCCAAACTTGAGGAGGGTGAGAAAGGATGGTAGGCCAATCCTGATGAGGGCGTGAGATGATGGTAGGCCAAACCTGATGAGTCCGCGAGATGATGGAAGGCCAACACTGATGAGGGCGTGGGATTATGTTAGGCCAATCCTGATGAGGTCGCGAGATGATAGGCCAAACCTCATGAGGGCGTGAGATGATGGTAGGCCAAACGTGATGAGGGTTCGAGATTATTATAGGCCAAACCTGATGAGGCCGCGAGATGATGGAAGGCCAAACCTGATGAGGGCGTGAGATGATGTTAGGCCAATCCTGATAAGGACACGAGGTGATGATAGGCAAATCCTGATGAGGGCGCGAGGTGATGATAGGCCACACCTGATGAGGGCGCGAGATGATGATAGGCCAAACCTGAAGAGGGCGCGAGATGATGGTAGGCCAAACCTGATGAGGACACGAAATGATGGAAGGCCAAACCTGAGATGTTGATAGGCCAGACGTGATGAGGGCGCGAGATGATGATAGGACAAACCTGTTGAGGGAGGGAGATGATGATAGGCCAAACATTATGAGGCTTGAGATGATGTTAATCCAATCCTGATAAGGGAACGAGATGATGATAGGCAAATCCTGATGAGGGCGCGAGGTGATGTTAGGCCAAACCTGATGAGGGCGCGAAATGATGGTAGGCCAAACCTGAGATGATGGCAGGCCAGACCTGATGAGGGTGTGATATAATGTTAGGCCAAACCTAATGATGGCACGAGATGATGGTAGGCCAAGCCTGATTGGTGCGCCAGATGATGGTATGCCAAATTGATGAGGGAGCGAGATGATGGCAGGCAAAACCTGATGAGGGTGCGAGATTATGATAGGCCATACCTGATGAGGGCTTGAGATGATTATAGGACAAACCTGGTGAGGGCACGAGATGATGATAGGCTAAACCTGAAGAGGGCGCGAGATGATGATAGGCCAAACCTGATGAGAGCGCGAGATGAAAATAGGCCATACCTGAGATGATAATAGGCTAAACCTGATAAGGGTGCGAGGTGATGATAGGCCCAACCTGAAGAAGGCGCGAGATGATGGTAGATCAAACATGATGAGGGCACGAGATGAAGTTAGGTCAAACCTGATGAGGGCGCAAGATGTTGATAGGCCAAACCTGATGAGGACGGGAAATGATAATAAGCCAAACCTGATAAGGTCGCGAGATGTTGATAGGCCAAATATGATGAAGGTGCGAGATGATGATAAATCAAACCTGATGGGGTACAAGAATGATACGCCAAACCTGAGATGATGATAGGCCAAACCTGATGAGGGTGCAAGTTGATGGTAGGCCAAAACTGATCAGGGCGCGATATGATGGTAGGCCAAATCTGATGTGGGTGGAAGACGATGGTAGGCCAAACTTGAGGGTGAGAAAGGATGGTAGGCCAATCCTGATGAGGGCGTGAGATGATGGTAGGCCAAACGTGATGAGTCCGCGAGATGATGGAAGGCCAAACCTGATGAGGGTGCGAGATTATGTTAGGCCAATCCTGATGAGGGCGCGAGATGATAGGCCAAACCTCATGAGGGCTTGAGATGATGGTAGGCCAAACCTGATGAGGTTTCGAGATTATTATAGGCTAAACCTGATGAGGCCGCGAGATGATGGAAGGCCAAACCTGATGAGGCCGCGAGATGATGGAAGGCCAAACCTGATGAGGTCGTGAGATGATGTTAGGCCAATCCTGATAAGGACGCGAGGTGATGATAGGCAAATCCTGATGAGGGCGCGAGGTGATGATAGGCCACACCTGATGAGGGCGCGAGATGATGATAGGCCAAACCTGAAGAGGGCGCGAGATGATGGTAGGCCAAACCTGATGAGGACACGAAATGATGGAAGGCCAAACCTGAGATGTTTATAGGCCAGACCTGAAGAGGGCGCGAGATGATGTTAGGCCAATCCTGATAAGGGCACAACATGATGATAGGCAAATCCTGATGAGGGCGCTGTTAGAACCTTGCTGTTAGGTTTTTTTTTCCTTTGCTGGTCACATGACCTTGTTGGCCTATTTAATCCTGCTCCGCCCTTCTGGCTTTGCTGGACTTCATTGTATATCTACTTTCTAGCTAGCCTGTGCTCTGTATCTAACTCTGTTAGTTTGCTTGGTCTACGGACCTCTATGTTCTATCTATTTTGTTTGTTCGTCTGTCTGCTACTATTTCTGTTAGGAGGTGTCCCATATTCCTCCCAGTCCTTAGTACTTGTAGGGATTCCCTCCCCAAATCTATAGGTCTCCGTACAGACTAGATTAGGACTTTAGCAGGTCTGATCGCAGGATCAGGTTCCCTGTTACATCGTAGGGATTCAGCTGAGTCTTATAGTAGGGACAGATCTCCTCTCTTTCCTTAGCTTTGGTAGCAGAACATAACAGTAAGTCCAGCCTGTAAATTCTCTAAGGAAAGATTTTTTTTTTGTTCCATCATGGTGTCGGTTCAGGATTTGGCTAAACACCTGCAGGGACTCTCTCTGGAAGTGGCCGAGCTCCGTCAGCACGTGAGTAACTGTCCTGGAGCATATTTCTTGGAGCCTAAGGTATGTTTGCCGGATTTATTTTTTGGTGAACATCGAGAATTTTTTTCATTTAAAAATGCTTGCTTATTGTATTTTCGTTTGAGACCCAAGTCCTCTGGGGATGAATCCCAGCGCGTAGGGTTCATAATGTCACTTTTGCGCAAAGAGCCTCAGGAGTGGGCCTTTTCTTTGCAACCTAGTGATACATGCTTCAGATCAGTGGATAGTTTTTTTTCTGCTTTAGGACTATTATATGATGATCCTGACCGTGTGGCATCAGCTGAGACTGAGTTGAGACGTTTAAAACAAGGATCAGGTAATATGGAAAAATATTGTACACATTTTCGTCGTTGGTCCACTCAAACAGGGTGGAATGATTCTGCTCTGAAAAGTCTATTTCTTGCTGGGCTCAGTGAAAAGGTTAAAGACCTGCTAATTGCTTATCCTACACCTGAGGATTTGCAACAGGCTATGCAATTAGCTATACGGGTGGATAGAAGACTGCGTGCTAGGGTTAATGAGAGCAAATCCTCTGCTATGTCAGTTTCTGGTTATGATAATGTGTGTACTAACAGTGGTGAACCGATGGAGATTGGATCGGTGGCACCTCGCTCTCAAGAAAAACACCGTCGTTTTTCAGAAGGCTTGTGTTTCTATTGCGGGAAATCTGGTCATTTGATTAAAGGCTGTGAGCTTCGTATGAAGAAAGAAAAAAAAATGGTCAGTCACGCCCGTATTGCCTGTTTAAATTCCAAGGGTATATTTTTAGCTGCTTCCACGATTGCTCAGGAAAAATTAATGGAATTTCGGGTGTTTGTTGATTGCGGGTCTACACTGAATGTTATTGATGGGGGATTCGTGGAAAGACTCAATTTAAAACCTGAACCTTTATCATCCCCCATTGCTGTGGTTTCTGTGGATGGCTCCCCTTTGAAGAATATTACTCTCAAGGTCTGTGAATTTCCTCTCACTATTAATGGTGTTCACCATGAGAAATTGGATTTGGTAGTGTTGAATAACTTGCCTTCTCCAGTAATATTGGGTTTGCCCTGGTTAAAATTTCACAATCCTGTACTGGATTGGTCTACCAGTGAAATTAAATCCTGGAGCCATAAATGTTATGACAAGTGTTGTAACGGGCGTATTGCAGCTTTGGATAGGGGAGAATTGCCTGTTCCTATTCAGGATTTTTGGAGAGTTTTTTCTGAGAAAGAATCGCAGGTTTTGCCTCCCCATAGAGACTATGATTGTTCTATTGAATTTGTCCCTGGAGCGACTCTTCCTAAAAGTCGTTTATTTAACCTTACTATTCCTGAGAGGAAGGCTTTGGAGGAATACATACAGACAAGTTTGGCCGCCGGTCACATTAGGCCCTCTAAGTCTCCTGTGGCGGTTGGATTTTTTTTTGTAAAAAAAAAGGACGGCGGTTTACGTCCTTGTCTGGATTTTCGTGAGATTAACAAAATTACGGTACGCAATCCTTACCCACTGCCATTGATTCCTGATCTGTTTAACCAGTTATTGGGGGCCAAGTGGTTCTCTAAAATTGACCTTAAGGGGGCATACAATCTGTTGCGCATGAAGGAGGGTGATGAATGGAAGACTGCTTTTAACACTCCTGTGGGTCATTTTGAGAATCTGGTTATGCCTTTTGGTCTTACTAATGCTCCTGCATTTTTTCAGAATCTGATTAATGACATCCTTAGACCTTTGATCGGTAAAAATGTGGTTGTGTATTTGGATGACATTTTGATTTATTCGCCAGATCTGGAGTCTCATTGGCGGAGCGTGCGTGAGGTATTACAGTTATTAATGGACAATTCGCTTTTTGCTAAGCTGGAGAAATGTGAGTTCGCTGTACAGAGAATTAGTTTTTTGGGCTACATTATCTCCAGCAAAGGTTTTGAGATGGATCCGGTTAAGGTTCAGGCTGTGCAGGAATGGCCTAGGCCTATTGGTTTGAAATCCATACAGAGATTTTTGGGTTTTGCCAATTACTATAGAAAATTCATAAAAGATTTTTCTAGTATTGTCAAACCTCTGACTGATCTCACCAGGAAAGGTGCTGATGCGGTTCAGTGGTCTTCTGAGGCCATTGAAGCTTTTGTGTATCTCAAGGAGAGGTTCACCTCTGCTCCCATCCTTATGCAGCCTGATGTTACTAGGCCGTTTTTGGTTGAGGTTGATGCTTCCTCTGTGGGGGTTGGCGCAGTATTGTCTCAGGATAATGGGGATGGATTACATCCCTGTGCATTTTTTTAAAAAAATTTTCGGAGACTGAATTGAATTACGATATTGGTAATCGGGAATTATTGGCTATTAAACTCGCATTTGAACACTGGCGCCACTTCTTGGAAGGTGCGGAATTTCCCGTTCAGGTTCTTACGGATCATAAAAATCTGATATATCTTGACGCTGCCAAGCGCCTGAATGCCCGTCAGGCTAGGTGGGCACTGTTTTTCTCGCGGTTTAATTTCTCCGTTACTTACATCCCTGGTACTAAGAATGTTAAGGCGGATGCCTTGTCTCGCAGTTTTTCTCCCATAGTCGGTGCTGAGAAAGAGGAAAACATTTTACAAGAAGGTGTTGTGATAGCTGCTTTAGACTCCGTTTTGGAAGATGAGATTCTTAAAGCTCAGGAGAATGCCCCATCTAACACTCCTCATGGGAGGTTGTTTGTGCCTGGGACCTTTAGGAGAGATTTGTTTGTTGAGTGTCACGAATCTCGGTTGGCAGGTCATCCCGGAATCTCTGAGACCAAGAGACTGGTGGGTCGCAGTTTTTGGTGGCCTGGATGGCAGAAGGAAGTCATTAAGTGGGTGCGCCAATGTACTATATGTGCTAGATCTAAGTCCTCACATACTCCTGCTGCGGGGTTGCTTTGTCCTTTGGAGGTCCCCAGTGCTCCTTGGACACATTTGGCTATGGACTTTATAACTGACCTTCCCCCCTCTGAGGGTTTTACTGTCATCTGGGTGGTCGTGGACCGTTTTAGCAAGATGTGTCACTTGGTTCCCTTCGTCAAACTGCCCTGCGCTAAAACTCTCGCTAAGGCCTTTGTCAAGGAAATTGTCAGACTTCATGGCGTTCCTACTGACATTGTTTCTGATAGGGGTCCTCAGTTCGTGGCTCGTTTTTGGCGTGCCTTTTGTGACAGGTTGGGAATTCATTTGTCGTTTTCGTCCGGATATCATCCTGAATCTAATGGCCAGACAGAAAGGAAAAACCAGGATGTTGAGCAGTTCTTGCGTTGTTTTGTGGCAGACAATCAAGAGGGGTGGTCTGAGTTTCTGCCACTTGCCGAATTTGCTCTGAACAATCATACATCTTCTTCTGCTGGTTGTTCGCCTTTTTTTTGTTGTTCTGGGAGACATCCGTCGTTTGGGTCGTTCTCCAAGTTGGGATCTGCCGTGCCTGAGGAGGAGAATTTTTCCGGTGATTTGGAAAGAGTTTGGACGGATGTGCGTGGTAATCTTCAGGAGGCCAACAGAAAATCTAAAGACTACTTTGATAGGAAACGACAGGAGGTTTTGTTCGCTGTTGGTGACATGGTTTGGTTGTCCTCTAGGAATCTGCGGTTGAGGATTCCTTCTAAGAAATTGGGTCCCAAGTTTGTAGGGCCCTTTAAGGTGCTTCAGGTTGTCAACCAATCTGCTGTTAGGTTGGAGGTTCCTACCTCCTGGAGAATTAATCCGGTCTTTCATGTCTCTCTGTTAAAAAAAGCTGTTGTGTCGGATGGTGACGCCTCTGCCTCTGTTCCTCCGGTGGTGGAGGACGGGGAATATGAAATTTCTCGCATCCTTGACTCTAGACGGTATAGAGGTAGTTTGCAGTATCTTGTGGCCTGGAAAGGTTTCGGACCCGAGGATAACTCTTGGGTGAGGTCAGATGATGTTTCCGCGTCCAGACTTATCAGAGCGTTTCACAGGAGATTTCCTGATAAGCCTGGTCCTAGGGGATCCGGAGGATCCTCTTAGAAGGGGGGGTACTGTTAGAACCTTGCTGTTAGGTTTTTTTTTCCTTTGCTGGTCACATGACCTTGTTGGCCTATTTAATCCTGCTCCGCCCTTCTGGCTTTGCTGGACTTCATTGTATATCTACTTTCTAGCTAGCCTGTGCTCTGTATCTAACTCTGTTAGTTTGCTTGGTCTACGGACCTCTATGTTCTATCTATTTTGTTTGTTCGTCTGTCTGCTACTATTTCTGTTAGGAGGTGTCCCATATTCCTCCCAGTCCTTAGTACTTGTAGGGATTCCCTCCCCAAATCTATAGGTCTCCGTACAGACTAGATTAGGACTTTAGCAGGTCTGATCGCAGGATCAGGTTCCCTGTTACATCGTAGGGATTCAGCTGAGTCTTATAGTAGGGACAGATCTCCTCTCTTTCCTTAGCTTTGGTAGCAGAACATAACAGGCGCGAGGTGATGTTAGGCCAAACCTGATGAGGGCGTGAAATGATAGTAGGCCAAACCTGAGATGATGGCAGGCCAGACCTGATGAGGGCACGATATAATGATAGGCCAAACCTAATGATGGCACGAGATGATGGTAGGCCAAGCCTGATTGGTGCGCCAGATAATGGTAGGCCAAACTTGATGAGGGCGCGAGATGATGGCAGGCAAAACATGATGAGGCCTCGAGATGATTGTATGCCAAACCTGATGATGGCGTGAGATGATGATAGGCCAAACCTGATGAGGGTGCGAGATTATGATAGACCATACCTGATGAGGGCTTGAGATGATTATAGGCCAAACCTGGTGAGGGCACAAGATGATGATAGGCTAAACCTGAAGAGGGCGCGAGATGATGGTAGGCCAAACCTGATGAGGGCGCGAAATGATGGTAGGCCAAACCTGAGATGATGGTAGGCCAGACCTGATGAGGGCAGGAGATGATGGCAGGCCTAACCTGATGAGGCTGCTTGATGATGACAGGCCAAACCTGATGAGGCAGCGAGATGATGGAAGGCCAAACCTGATGAGGGCGTGAGATCATGTTAGGCCAATCCTGATAAGGGCACAAGATGATAGGCAAATCCTGATCAGGGTGCGAGGTGATAATAGACCACACCTGATGAGGGCGCGAGATGATTATAGACTAAACCTGAAGAGGGTGCGAGTTGATGGTAGGCCAAACCTGATGAGGGCGCGAAATGATTGTAGGCCAAACCTAAGATGATTGTAGGCCAGACCTGATGAGGGCGCGAGATGATGATAGGCCAAACCTAATGATGGCACGAGAAGATGGTAGGCCAAGCCTGATTGGTGCGCAAGATGATGGTAAGCCAAACTTGATGAGGGCGCGATATAATGGTAGACCAAACCTGATGAGGGTATGAGATGATGGAATGCCCAACATGATGAGTACGTGAGATGATGTTAGGACAAACCTGATGAGGGCGCGAGATAAAGCTTCGCCAAATCTGATGAGGGCGCGAGATGATAGTAGGCCAAATCTGATGAGGGCGCGAGATGATGGTAGGCCAAATTTGATGAGGGTGCAACATCATGGCAGGCCAAACCTGATGAGGGCGCGAGATGATGGCAGGCCAAACCTGATGAGGCCGTGAGATGATGGAAGGCGTAACCTGATGAGGGCGTGAGATGATGTTAGGCCAATCCTGATAATGGCACGAGATGATGATAGGCAAATCCTTCTGCGGGCGCGAGGTGAAAATAAGCCACACCTGATGAGGGCGTGAAATGATGGTAGGCCAAACCTGAGATGATAGTAGGCCAGACCTGATGAAGGTGCGAGATGATGATAGGCCAAACCTAATGATGGCGCGAGATGATGGTAGGCCAAGCCTGAATGGTGTGCCAGATGATGGTAGGACAAACTTGATGGGGGCGCGAGATAAGGTTACGTCAAATCTGTTGAGGGCGTGAGATGATGGTAGACTAAACGTGATGAGGGAGCGAGATGATAGTAGGCCAAATCTGATTAGGTCTCGAGATGATGAAAGGCCAAACCTGATGAGGGCGTGAGATGATGATAGGCCAAACCTGATGAGGGTGTGAGATAAGTGTATGCCAAATCTGATGAGGGCGCGAGATGATGGTAGGCCAAACCTAATGAGGGCGTGAGATGATGGTAGGCGAAATCTGATGAGGGCTTGAGATGATTGAAGGCCAAACCTGATGAGGTCGTGAGATGCTGTTAGGCCAATCCTGATAAGGGCACGAGATGATGGGCAAATCCTGATGAGGGCGCGAGGTGATGATAGGCCACACCTGATGAGGAGGCGAAATGATGATAGGCCAAATCTGGTGAGGGCTCGAGATGATGATTGGCCACACCTGATGAGGGTGCGAGATGATGATCGGCTAAACCTGATGAGGGCGCAAAATGATGATAGGCCAAACCAGATAAGGACGTGAGATGATCGAATGCCCAACCTCATGAGTACATGAGATAATGTTAGGCCAAACCTAATGAGGGCGCGAGATAAAGCTTTGCCAAATCTGATGAGGGCACGAGATGATGGTAGGACAAACCTGAAGAGGGCTCGAGATGATGGTAGGCCAAACCTGATAAGGGCTCGACATGATAGGCCAAACGTGATGAGGGTGCGAGATGATGGTAGGCCAAATCTGATGAGGGATCGAGATGATGATAGGCCAAACCTGATGAGGGTGCGAGATGATGATAGTCCAAATCTGATGAGGGATCGAGATGATGATACGCCAAACCTGATGAGGGTGTGAGATAATAATAGGCTAAATCTGATGAGGGCTCGAGATGATAATAGGCCCAACCTGTAGAAGGTGCGAGATGATGGTAGGCCTAACATGATGAGGGCACGAGATGATGGTAGGCCAATCATGATGAGGGCTTGAGATGATGTAAGGCCAAACCTGATGAGGGCGTGAGATGTTGATAGTCCAAACCTGATGAGGATGGGAAATGATAATAAGCCAAACCTGATGAGGTCGCGAAATGATGATAGGCCAACTCTGATGATGGTGCGAGATGATGATATATCAAACCTGATGGGGCACAAGAATGAGACGCCAAACCAGAGATGATGATAGGCCAAACCTGAGGAGGGCGTGAGATGATGATTGGCCAAACCTGATGAGGGCGTGAGATGATTGTAGGCCACCCTGATAAGGGCACTAGATGCTAGGCCAAACATGGTGAGGGCGTAAGATGATGAATGGCCAAACCTGATGAGGGCGCGAGATGATGGTAGGCCAAATCTTATGAGGGATCGAGATGATGATAGGCCAAACCTGATGCAGGCACAAGATGATGGTGGGCCAAACCTGGGATGGTGCGAGATGATGATTGGCCAAACCTGATGAGAGAGCGAAATGAAGATAGGCCATACCTGAGATGATAATAGGCTAAACCTGATGAGGGCGCGAGAAGATGATAAGTCCAACCTGAAAAAGGCGCGAGATGATGGTAGACCAAACATGATGAGGGCACGAGATGATGTTAGGCCAAACCTGATGAGGGTGCAAGATGTTGATAGGCCAAACCTGATGAGGACTGGGAATGATAATAAGTCAAACCTCATGAGGTCGCGAGATGATGATAGGCCAAATCTGATGAAGGTGCGAGATGATGGTAAATCAAACCTGATGGGGCACAAGAATGATACGCCAAACCTGAAATGATGATAGGCCAAACCTGATGAGGGTGCGAGGTGATGGTAGGCCAAATCTGTTCAGGGCGCGATATGATGGTAGGTCAAATCTGATGTAGGTGACAGATGATGGTTGGCCAAACTTGAGGGTGAGAAAGGATGGTAGACCAATCCTGATGGGGGCGTGAGATGATGGTAAGCCAAACCTGATGAGGGCGTGAGATAATGTTAGGTCAATCCTGATAAGGGCACGAGGTGATGATAGGCAAATCCTGATGAGGGCGCGAGGTGATGATAGGCCACACCTGATGAGGGCGCGAGATGATGATAGGCTAAACCTGAAGATGGCGCGAGATGATGGTAGGCAAATCCTGATGAGGGCGCGAAATGATGGTAGGCCAAACCTGAGATAATGGCAGGCCAGACCTGATGAGGCCGAGATATGATGATAGGCCAAACCTAAGGATGGCACGAGATGATGGTAGGCCAAGCCTGATTGGTGTGCCAGATGATGGTAGGCCAAACTTGATGAGGCCGCGAGATGATGGAAGGCCAAACCTGATGAGGCCGCGAGATGATGGAAGGCCAAACCTGATGAGGGCGTGAGATGATGTTAGGCCAATCCTGATAAGGGCACGAGATGATGATAGGCAAATCCTGATGATGGTGCGAGGTGATGCTAGGCCACAACTGATGAGGGTGCAAATTGATGTTAGGCCAAATCTGGTGGGGGCTTGAGATGTTGATTGACCACACCTAATGAGGGTGCGAGATAAATCTACATCAAATCTGATGAGGGCGCGAGATGATGCTAGGACAAACCTGAAGATGGCGCGAGATGATGATAGTCCAAACCTGATGAAGGCACAAGATGATGGTGGGCCAAACCTGGTGAGGGTGCGAGATGATGATAAGCCAAACCTGATGAGAGCGTGAGATGAAGATAGGCCATACCTGAGATGATAATAGGCTTATCCTGGTGAGGTCGCGAGAAGATGATAGATCCAACCTGAAAAAGGCACGAGATGATGATAGATCAAACATGCTGAGGGCATGAGATGATGTTAGGCCAAACCTGATGAGGACGCAAGATGTTGATAGGCCAAACCTGATGAGGACTGGGAATGATAATAAGCCGAACCTGATGAGGTCGCGAGATGATGATAGGCCAAATCTGATAAAGGTGCGAGATGATGATAAATCAAACCTGATGGGGAACAAGAATGATACGCCAAACCTGAGATGATGGTAGGCCAAACCTGATGAGGGTGCGAGATAATGGTAGGCCAAAACCGATCAGGGCGCGATATGATGGTAGGCCAAATCTAATGTGGGTGCAAGATGATGGTAGGCCAAACTTGAGGAGGGTGAGAAAGGATGGTAGGCCAATCCTGATGAGTCAGTGAGATGATGGAGGGCCAAACCTGATGAGGGCATGGGATTATGTTAGACAAATCCTAATGAGAGCGTGAGATGATGATAGGCCAAACCTGATGAGGGTGCGATATGATGATAGGTCAAACCTAAGGATGGCACGAGATGATGGTAGGCCAAGCCTGATTGGTGCGCCAGATGATGGTAGGCCAAACCTGATGAGGCCGCGAGATGATGGAAGGCCAAACCTGATGAGGCCGCGATATGATGGAAGGCCCAACCTGATGAGGGCATGAGATGATGTTAGGCCAATCTTGATAAGGGCACGAAATGATGATAGGCAAATCCTGATGAGGGCGTGAGGTGATGATAGGCCACACCTGATGAGGGCGCGAAATGTTGGTAGGCCAAACCTGAGATGATGGCAGGCCAGACCTGATGAGGGAGCGATATGATGATAGGCCAAACCTAAGGATGGCACGAGATGATGGTAGGCCAAGCCTGATTGGTGCGCCAGATGATGGTAGGCCAAACTTGATGAGGCCGCGAGATGATGGAAGGCCAAACCTGATGAGGCCGCAAGATGATGGAAGGCCAAACCTGATGAGAGCGAGAGATGATGTTAGGCCAATCCTGATAAGGGCACAAGATGATGATAGGCAAATCCTGATGAGGGTGCGAGGTCATAATATGCCACACCTGATGAGGGCGTGAGATGATAATAGGCTAAACCTGAAGAGTGCACGAGATGATGGTAGGCCAAACCTGATGAGGGCGAGAAAAGATGGTAGGCCAAAACTTGGGATGATGGTAGGCCAGACCTGATGAGGGCGCGAGATGATGATAGGCAAAACTAATGATGGCGCGAGAAGATGGTAAGCCAAGCCTGATTGGTGCACCAGATGATGGTAGGCCAAACTTGATGAGGTCATGAGATAATGGCAGGCCAAACCTGATGAGGGTACAAGATTATGATAGGGCAAACCTGATGAAAGCACGAGATGATGGTATGCCAAAACTGATGAGGGTACGAGATTATGATAGGCCATACCTGATGAGGGCTCGAGATGATGATAGGCCAAACCTGGTGAGGGCTCGAGATGTTGATTGGCAACATCTGATGAGGATGCGAGATGATGATAGGCTAAACCTGATGAGGGCGCGAAATGATGCTAGGCCAAACCTGATGAGGGCGCGAGTTAAAGCTTCGCCAAATCTGATGAGGGCGGGAGATGATGGTAGGACAAACCTGAAGAGGGCACGAGATGATGGTAGGCCACCCTGATAAGGGCACTAGATGCTAGGCCAAACGTGGTGAGGGCGTAAGATGATGATTGGCCAAACCTGATGAGGGCGCAAGATGATGGTAGGCCAAATCTTATGAGGGATCGAGATGATGATAGGCCAAACCTGATGAGGGAGCGAGATGATGATAGTCCAAACCTGATGCAGGCACAAGATGATGGTGGGTCAAACCTGGTGATGGTGCGAGATGATGATTGGCCCAACCTGAAGAAGGCGCGAGATGATGGTAGACCAAACATGATGAGGGCACGAGATGATGTTAGGCCAAACCTGATGAGGGCGCAATATGTTGATAGGCCAAACCTGATGAGGACGGGAAATGATAATAAGCCAAACCTGATGAAGTCGCGAGATGATGATAGGCCAAATCGGATGAAGGTGCGAGATGATGATAGATCAAACCTAATGGGGCACAAGAATGATATGCCAAACATGAGATGATGATAGGCCAAACCTGATGAGGGTGCGAGATGATGGTAGGACAAAACGGATCAGGGCGCGATATGATGGTAGGCCAAATCTGATGTGGGTGCAAGATGATGGTAGGCCAAACTTGAGGAGGGTGAGAAAGGATGGTAGGCCAATACTGATGAGGGCGTGAGATGATGGTAGGCCAAACCTGATGAGTCCGCGAGATGATGGAAGGCCAAACCTGATGAGGGCGTGAGATGATGATTGGCCAAACCTCATGAGGGCGTGAGATGATGGTAGGCCAAACCTGATGAGGGTTCGAGATTATTACAGGCCAAACCTGTTGAGGCCGCTAGATGATGGAAGGCCAAACCTGATGAAGCCGCGAGATGATGGAAGGCCAAACCGGATGATGGCGTGAGATGATGTTGGGACAATCCTGCTAAAGGCACGAGGTGATGATAGGCAAATCCTGATGAGGGCGTGAGGTGTTGATAGGCCACACCTGATCAGGGCGCGAGATGATGATAGGCCAAACCTGAAGAGGGCGCGAGATTATGGTAGGCTTAACCTGATGCGGGCACGAAATGATGGTCGGCCAAACCTGAGATGACTGTAGGCCAGACCTGATGAGGGTGCGAGATGATAATAGGACAAACCTGATGAGGGCGTGAGATGATGATAGGCCAAACATGATGAGGGCGTGAGATGATGTTAGGCCAATCCTGATAAGGGCACGAGATGATGATAGGCAAATCCTGATGAGTTGTACGAGGTGATGTTAGGACAAACCTGATGAGGGCGCGAAATTATGGTAGGCCAAACCTGAGATGATGGCAGGCCAGACCTGATGAGGGCGTGATATAATGATAGGCCAAACCTAATGATGGCAAGAGATGATGGTAGGCCAAGCCTGATTGGTGCGCCAGATGATGGTAGGCCAAACTTGATGAGGGTACGAGATGATGGCAGGCCAAACCTGATGAGGCCGCGAGATGATGGTATGCCAAACCTGATGATGGTGTGAGATGATGATAGGCCAAACCTGATGAGGGTGCGAGATTATGATAGGCCATACCTGATGAGGGCTCGAGATGATTATAGGCCAAACCTGGTGAGGGCACGAGATGATGATAGGCTAAACCTGAAGAGGGCGCGAGATGATGGTAGTCCAAACCTGATGAAGGCACAAGATGATGGTAGGCCAAAGCTGAAGATGACTCGAGATGACGGTATGCCAAACCTGATGAGGGCGCGAGATAATGCAAGGCCAAACCTGATGAGGGCGTGAGACGATGATAGGCCAAACCTGATGAGGGCGCGAAATTAGGGCACGCCAAATTTAATGAGGGCGCGAGATGATGATAGGCCAAACCTGATGATGACTCGAGATGATGGAAGGACACACCTGATGAGGTCGCGAGATGATGATAGGCAAAATCTGATGAAGGTGCGAGATGATGATAAATCAAACCTAATGGGGAACAAGAATGAGATGCCAAACATGAGATGATGATAGGCCAAACCTGATGAGGGCGCGAGATGATGGTAGGCCAAAACTGATCAGGGCGCGATATGATGGTAGGCAAAATCTGATGTGGGTGCAAGATGATGGTAGGCCAAACTTGAGGAGGGTGAGAAAGGATTGTAGGCCAATCCTGATGAGGGCGTGAGATGATGGTAGGCCAAACCTGATGAGTCCGCGAGATGATGAAAGGCCAAACCTGATGAGGGCGTGAGATAATGATTGGCCAAACCTCATGAGGGCGTGAGATGATGGTAGGCCAAACCTGATGAGGGTTCGAGATTATTATAGGCCAAACCTGATGAGGCCGCTAGATGATGGAAGGCCAAACCTGATGAAGCCGCGAGATGATGGAAGGCCAAGCCTGATTGGTGCGCCAGATGATGGTAGGCCAAACTTGATGAGGGCACGAGATGATGGCAGGCCAAAGCTGATGAGGCCGCGAGATGATGGTATGCCAAACCTGATGATGGCGTGAGATGATGATAGGCCAAAACTGATGAGGGTGCGAGATTATGATAGGCCATACCTGATGAGGGCTCGAGATGATTATAGGCCAAGCCTGGTGAGGGCACGAGATGATGATAGGCTAATCCTGAAGAGTGCGCTAGATGATGGTAGGCCAAACCTGATGAGGGTGCAAAATGATGGCAGGCCAATCCTGATATGATGGTAGGCCAGACCTGACGAGGGCACGAGATGATGGCAGGCCAAACTTGATGAGGCCGCGAGATGATGACAGGCCAAACCTGATGACGCCGTGAGATGATTGAAGGCCAAACATGATGAGGGCGTGAGATGATGATAGGCAAATCCTGATCAGGGTGCGAGGTGATAATAGGCCACACCTGATGAGGGCGCGAGATGATGATAGGCTAAATCTGAAGAGGGCGCGAGATGATGGTAGGCCAAACCTGAGATGATTTTAGGCCAGACCTGATGAGGGCGCGAGATGATGATTGGCCAAACCTGATGAGGGCTCGAGATGATGGTAGGCCAAACCTGATGAGGGCGTGAGATAAACGTACGCCAAATCTGATGAGGGCACTAGTAGATGATAGGCCAAACCTGAACAGGGCGCTAGATGATGGTACGCCAATCCTGATTAGAGCTTGAGATGATGATATGCCAAAACTGATGGGGCGCGAGATAAGGTTACGCCACATCTGATGAGGGTGTGATATAATGGTGGGCGCAACTTGATGAGAGTGTGAGATGATGGAATGCCCAACATGATGAGTACGTGAGATGATGTTAGGCCAAACCTGATGAGGGCGCGAGATAAAGCTACGCCAAATCTGATGAGGGCGGGAGATGATGGAAGGACAAACCTGAAGAGGGCGCGAGATGATGGTAGGCCACTCTGAAAAGTGCACTAGATGCTAGGCCAAACGTGGTGAGGGTGTAAGATGATGATTGGCCAAACCTGATGAGGGCGCGAGATGATGGTAGGCCAAATCTGATGAGAGATCGAGATGATGATAGGACAAACCTGATGAGGGAGCGAGATGATGATAGTCCAAACCTGATGAAGGCACAAGATGTTGGTGGGCCAAACCTGGTGATGGTGCAAGATGATGATTGGCCAAACCTGATGAGAGAGCGAAATGAAGATAGGCCATACCTAAGATGATAATAGGCTAAAGCTGATGAGGGCGCGAGATGATGATAGGCTAACCTGAAGAAGGCACGAGATGATGGTAGACCAAACATGATGAGGACACGAGATGATGTTAGGTCAAACCTGATGAGGGTGCAATATGTTGATAGGCCAAAGCTGATGAGGACGGGAAATGATAATAAGCCAAACCTGATGAAGTCACGAGATGATGATAGGCCAAATCTGATGAAGGTGCGAGATGATGATAAATCAAACCTAATGGGGAGCAAGAATGATACGCCAAACATGAGATGATGATAGGCCAAACCTGATGAGGGTGTGAGATGATGGTAGGTCAAAACTGATCAGGGCACGATATGATGGTAGGCCAAATCTTATGTGGGTGCAAGATGACGGTAGGCCAAACTTGAGGAGGGTGAGAAAGGATGGTAGGCCAATCCTGATGAGGGCGTGAGATGATGGTAGGCCAAACCTGATGAGTCTGCGAGATGATGGAAGGCCAAACCTGATGAGGGCGTGAGATGATGATTGGTCAAACCTCATGAGGGCGTGAGATGATGGTAGGCCAAACCTGATGAGGGTTCGAGATTATTATAGGCCAAACCTGAAGAGGCCGCTAGATGATGGTAGGCCAAACCTGATGAAGCCGCGAGATGATGGAAGGCCAAACCTGATGAGGGCGTGAGATGATGTTGGGCCAATACTGATGAGGGCGTGAGGTGATGATAGGCCACACCTGATGAGGGCGCGAGATGATGATAGGCCAAACCTGAAGAGGGCGCGAGATTATGGTAGGCTAAACCTGATGCGGGCACGAAATGATGGTAGGCCAAACCTGAGATGACTGTAGGCCAGACCTGATGAGGGTGCGAGATGATGATAGGACAAACATGATGAGGGCGTGAGATGATGTTGGGCCAATCCTGATAAGGGCATGAGATGATGATAGGCAAATCCTGATGAGGGCACGAGGTGATGTTAGGCCAAACCTGATGAGAGCGCAAAATGATGGTAGGCCAAACCTGAGATGATGGCAGGCCAGACCTGAAGAGGGCGCGATATAATGATAGGCCAAGCCTAATGATGGCAAGAGATGATGGTAGGCCAAGCCTGACTGGTGCGCCATATGATGGTAGGCCAAACTTGATGAGGGCACGAGATGATGGCAGGCAAAACCTGATGAGGCCGCGAGATGATGGTATGCCAAACCTGATGATGGCGTGAGATGATGATAGGCCAAACCTGATGAGGGTGCGAGATTATGATAGGCCATACCTGATGAGGGCTCGAGATGATTATAGGCCAAACCTGGTGAGGGCACGAGATGATGATAGGCTAAACCTGAAGAGGGCGCGAGATGATGGTAGGCCAAACCTGATGAGGCCGCGAGATGATGGTATGCCAAACCTGATGATGGCGTGAGATGATGATAGGCCAAACCTGATGAGGGTGCGAGATTATGATAGGCCATACCTGATGAGGGCTCGAGATGATTATAGGCCAAACCTGGTGAGGGCACGAGATGATGATAGGCTAAACCTGAAGAGGGCGCGAGATGATGGTAGGCCAAACCTGATGAGGGCGCAAGATGATGGCAGGCCAATCCTGATATGGTGGTAGCCCAGACCTGATGAGGGCACGAGATGATGGCTGGCTAATTTTGATGAGGCCGCGAGTTGATGACAGACCAAGAGATGAGGCCTGATGAGGCCGAGAGATGATGGAAGGCCAAACCTGATGAGGGCGTGAGATGATGATAGGCAAACCCTGATCAGAGTGCGAGGTGATAAAAGGCCACACCTGATGAGGGCACGAGATGATGATAGGCTAAATCTGAAGGCGCGAGATGATGGTAGGCCAAACCTGATGTGGGCGCGAAATGATGGTAGGCCAAACCTGAGATGATTTTAGGCCAGACCTGATGAGGGTGCGAGATGATGATAGGCCAAACCTAATGATGGTACGAGAAGATGGTAGGCCAAGCCTGTTTGGTGCACCAGATGATGGAAGGCCAAACTTGATGAGGGCGCGATATAATGGTAGGCCAAACCTGATGAGGGTGCGAGATGATGGAATGCCCAACATGATGATTACGTGAGATGATGTTAGGACATACCTGATGAGGGCGAGAGATAAAGCTATGCCAAATCTGATGAGGGCGCGAGATGATGATAGGCCAAATCTGATGAGGGCGCGAGATGATGGTAGGCAAATCCTGATGAGGGCACGAGGTGATGCTAGGCTAAGCCTGATGAGGGCGCGAAATGATGGTATGCCAAACGTTAGATGATGGCAGGCCAGACCTGATGAGGGCACGATATAATGATAGGCCAAACCTAATGATGGCAAGAGATGATGGTAGGCCAAGCCTGATTGGTGGTCCAGATGATGGTAGGCCAAACTTGATGATGGTGTGAGATGATGATAGGCAAAACCTGATGAGGGTGCGAGGTTATGATAGGCCATACCTGATGAGGGCTCGAGATGATTATAGGCCAAACCTGGTTAGGGCATGAGATGATGATAGGCTAAACCTGAAGAGGGCGCGAGATGATGGTAGGTCAAACCTGATGAGGGCGGGAAATGATGGTAGGCCAAACCTGAGATGATGGTAGGCCAGACCTGATGAGGGCGCAAGATGAAGGCAGGCCAAACCTGATGAGGCCGTGAGATGATGGAAGGCCAAAGCTGATGAGGGCGTTGGATGATGTTAGGCCAATCCTAATAAGGGCACAAGATGATGATAGGCAAATCCTGATCAGGGTGCGAGGTGATAATAGGCCACACCTGATGAGGGCGCGAGATGATGATAGGCTAAACCTGAAGAGGGAGCGAGATGATGGTAGGCCAAACCTAATGAGGGCTCGAAATGATGGTAGGCCAAATCTGATGAAGGTGCAAGATGATGATAAATCAGACCTAATTGGGAAAAAGAATGATACGCCAAACATGAGATCATGATAGGCCAAACCTGATGAGGGTGAGAGATGATGGTAGGCCAAAACTGATCAGGGCGCGATATGATGGTAGGCCAAATCTGATGTGGGTGCAAGATGATGGTAGGCCAAACTTGAGGGTGAGAAAGGATGGTAGGCCAATCCTGATGAGGGCGTGAGATGATGGTAGGCCAAACCTGATGAGTCCGCGAGATGATGGAAGGCCAAACCTGATGAGGGCGTGAGATGATGATTGGCCAAACCTCATGAGGACGTGAGATGATGGTAGGCCAAACCTGATGAGGGTTCGAGATTATTATAGGCCAAACCTGATGAGGCCGCTAGATGATGGAAGGCCATACCTGATGAAGCCACGAGATGATGGAAGGCCAAACCTGATGAGGGCGTGAGATGATGTTCGGCCAATCCTGATAAGGGCACGAGGTGATGATAGGCAAATCCTGATGAGAGCATGAGGTGATGATAGGCCAGACTTGATAAGGGCGCGAGATGATGATAGGCCAAACCTGAAGAGGGCACGAGATTATGGTAGGCTAAACCTGATGCGGGCACGAAATTATGGTAGGCCAAACCTGAGATGACTGTAGGCCAGACCTGATGAGGGTGCGAGATGATGATAGAACAAACTTGATGAGGGCATGAGATGATGATAGGCCAATCCTGATAAGGGCACGAGATGATGATAGGCAAATCCTGATGAGGGCACGAGGTAATGTTAGGCCAAACCTGATGAGGGCGCGAAATGATGGTAGGCCAGGCCTGAGATGATGGCTGGCCAGACCTGATGAGGGCGCGATATAATGATAGGCCAAACCTAATGATGGCAAGAGATGATTGTAGGCCAAGCTTGATTGGTGCGCCAGATGATGGTAGGCCAAACTTGATGAGGGCACGAGATGATGGCAGGCCAAACCTGATGAGGCCGCGAGATGATGGTATGCCAAACCTGATGAGGGTGCGAGATTATGATAGGCCATACCTGATGAGGGCTCGAGATGATTATAGGCCAATCCTGGTGAGGGCACGAGATGATGATAGGCCAAACTTGATGAGGCCGCGAGATGATGACAGGCCAAACCTGATGAGGCCGCGAGATGATGGAAGGCCAATCCTGATAAGGGCGTGAGATGATGATAGGCAAATCCTGATCAGGGTGCGAGGTGATAATAGGCCACACCTGATGAGGGCACGAGATGATGATAGGCTAAATATGAAGAGGGCGCGAGATGATGGTAGGCCAAACCTGATGAGGGCGCGAAATGATGGTAGGCCAAACCTGAGATGATTTTAGGCCAGACCTGATGAGGGTGCGAGATGATGATAGGCCAAACCTAATGATGGCACGAGAAGATGGTAGGCCGAGCCTGTTTGGTGCACCAGATGATTGTAGGCCAAACTTGATGAGGGCGCGATATAATGGTAGGCCAAACCTAATGAGGGTGCGAGATGATGGAATGCCCAACATGATGAGTACGTGAGATGATGTTAGGACATACCTGATGAGGGCGTGAGATAAAGCTACGCCAAATCTGATGAGGGCGCGAGATGATGATAGGCCAAATCTGATGAGGGTGCGAGATGATGGTAGGCAAATCCTGATGAGGGCGCGAGGTGATGTTATGCCAAGCATGATGAGGGCGCGAAATGATGGTATGCCAAATGTGAGATGATGGCAGGCCAGACCTGATGAGGGCGCGATATAATGATAGGCCAAACCTAATGATGGCAAGAGATGATGGTAGGCCAAGACTGATTGGTGGTCCAGATGATGGTAGGCCAAACTTGATGAGGGCGCGAAATGATGGCAGGCCAAACCTGATGAGGCCGCGAGATGATGGTGTGCCAAACCTGATGATGGTGTGAGATGATGATAGGCAAAACCTGATGAGGGTGCGAGATTATGATAGGCCATACCTGATGAGGGCTCGAGATGATTATAGGCCAAACCTGGTTAGGGCATGAGATGATGATAGGCTAAACCTGAAGAGGGCGCGAGATGATGGTAGGCCAAGCCTGATGAGGGCGCGAAATGATGGTAGGCCAAACCTGAGATGATGGTAGGCCAGACCTGATGAGTGCGCAAGATGAAGGCAGGCCAAACCTGATGAGGCCACGAGATGATGGAAGGCCAAACCTGATGAGGCTGCGAGATGATGGAAGGCCAAACCTGATGAGGGCGCGAGATGATGATAGGCTAAACCTGAAGAGGGAGCGAGATGATGGTAGGCCAAACCTGATGAGGGCACGAAATGATGGTAGGCCAAACCTGATATGATTGTAGGACCGACCTGATGAGGGCGCGAGATGATGATAGGCCAAACCTAATGATAGCACTAGAAGATGGTAGGACAAGCCTGATTGGTGCGCCAGATGATGGTAGGCCAAACTTGATGAGGGCGCGACATGATGCCAGGCCAAACCTGTTGAGGGCGCGAGTTGATGGCAGGCCAAACCTGATGAGGCCGCGAGACGATGGAAGGCCAAACCTGATGAGGCTGCGAGATGATGGAAGGCAAACCTGATGAGGGCGTGAGATGATGTTAGGCCAATCCTGATAATGGCACGAGATGATGATAGGCAAATCCTGCTGCGGGCGCGAGGTGAAAATAGGCCACACCTGATGAGGGCGCGAAATGATGGTAGGCCAAACCTGAGATGATGGTAGGCCAGACCTGATGAGGGTGCGAGATGATGATAGGCCAAACCTAATGATGGTGCGAGATGATGTTAGGCCAAGCCTGATTGGTGTGCCAGATGATGGTAGGCCAAACTTGATGAGGGCGCGAGATAAGGTTGCACCAAATCTGTTGAGGGCTTGAGATGATGGTAGACCAAACCTGATGAGGGCACGAGATGATAGTAGACCAAATCTGATAAGGTCTCGAGATGATGGAAGGCCAAACCTGATGAGAGCGTGAGATGATGTTAGGCCAATCCTGATAAGGGCACGAGATGATGATAGGCAAATCCTGATGAGGGCATGAGGTGATGATAGGCCACACCTGATGAGGGCGTGAAATGATAATATGCCAAATCGGGTGAGGGCTCGAGATGATGATTGGCCACACATGATGAGGGTGCGAGATGATGATAGGCTAAACCTGATGAAGGCGCAAAATCATGATAGACCAAACCTGATAAGGGCGTGAGATGATGTGAGGCCAAACCTGATGAGGGATCTAGATAAAGCTACGCCAATTCTGATGAGGGCACGAGATGATGGTAGGACAAACCTGAAGAGGGCGAGATGATGGTAGGCCAAACCTGATAAGGGCACGAGATGATAGGTCAAAAGTGATGAGGGCAAGAGATGATCATAGTCCAAAACTAATGAAGGCACGAGATGATGGAAGGCCAAACCTGATGAGGGCTTGAGATGATGTTAGGCCAATCCTGATGAGGGCACGAGATGATGATAGGCCCCACCTGTAGATGGCTCAAGATGATGGTAGGCAAAACATGATGAGGGCGTGAGATGATGGTAGGCCAATCATAATGAGGGCGTGAGATGATTTTTACCAAACCCGATGAGGATGCGAGATGATTATTGGTCAAACCTGATGAGGACGCGAGATGATGGTAGGCCACATCTGATGAGGGATCGAGTCGATGATAGGCCAAACCTGATGAGGCCGCGAGATGATGGAAGGCCAAACCTGATGAGGCCACAAGATGATGGAAGGCCAAACCTGATGAGGGCGCGAGATGAAGATACTCCATACCTGAGATGATAATAGGCTACACCTGATGAGGGCGCGAGATGATGGTAGGGCAAACATGATGAAGGCACGAGATGATGGTAGGCCAATCATGATGAGGGCACGAGATGTTGATAGGCTAAACCTGATGAGGAAGGGAAATGATAATAAGCCATACCTGATGAGGTCGCGAGATGATGATAGCCCAAATCTGATGAAGGTGCGAGATGATGATAGATCAAACCTGATGGGGCTCAAGAATGATACGCCAAACCTGAGACGATGATAGGCCTAACCTGATGAGGGTACGAGATGATGGTAGGCCAAAACTGATCAGGGCGCGAGTTGATGGTAGGCCAATTCTGATGTGAGTGCAAGATGATGGAAGGCCAAACTTGAGTAGGATGAGAAAAGATGGTAGACCAATCCTGATGAGTCCGCGAGATGATGGAAGGCCAAACCCGATGAGGGCGTGAGATGATGGTAGGCCAAATCTGATGAGGACTCGATATGATGGTAGGCCAAACGTGATGAGGGCGTTAGATGATGTTAGGCCAATCCTGATAAGGGCACGAGATGATGATAGGGAAATCCTGATGAAGGTTCGAGATGATGATTGGCCACACCTGATGAGGGTGCGAGATGATCATAGGCCAAACCTGATCAGGGCGTGAAATGATGGAATGCCCAACCTGATGAGTAAGTGAGATGATGTAAGGCCAAACCTGATGAGGGCGCGAGATAAAGCTACGCCAAATCTGATGAGGGCGCGAGATGATGCTAGGACAAACCTGAAGAGGGCTCGAGATGATGGTAGGCCAAACCTGAAGAGGGCGCGAAATGATGGTAGGCCAAACCTGAGATGATGGTAGGCCAGACCTGATGAGGGCGCAAGATGAAGGCAGGCCAAACCTGATGAGGCCGCGAGATGATGGAAGGCCAAACCTGATGAGGGCGTTAGATGATGTTAGGCCAATCCTCATAAGGGCACAAGATGATGATAGGCAAATCCTGATCAGGGTGCGAGGTGATAACAGGCCACACCTGATGAGGGCGTGAGATGATGATAGGCTAAACCTGAAGAGGGAGCGAGATGATGGTAGGCCAAACCTGATGAGGGCACGAAATGATGGTAGGCCAAACCTGATATGATTGTAGGCCCGACCTGATGAGGACGCGAGATGATGATAGGCCAAACCTAATGATGGCGCTAGAAGATGGTAGGACAAGCCTGATTGGTGCGCCAGATGATGGTAGGCCAAACTTGATGAGGGCGCGACATGATGCCAGGCCAAACCTGATGACGGCGCGAGTTGATGGCAGGCCAAACCTGTTGAGGCCGCGAGACGATGGAAGGGCAAACCTGATGAGGCTGCGAGATGATGGAAGGCCAAACCTGATGAGGGAGTGAGATGATGTTAGGCCAATCCTGATAATGGCACGAGATGATGATAGGCAAATCCTGCTGCGGGCACGAGGTGAAAATAGGCCACACCTGATGAGGGCGCGAAATGATGGTAGGCCAAACCTGAGATGATGGTAGGCCAAATCTGATGAAGGTGCGAGATGATGATAAATCAGACCTAATGGGGAAAAAGAATGATATGCCAAACATGAGATCATGATAGGCCAAACCTGATGAGGGTGCGAGATGATGGTAGGCCAAAACTGTTCAGGGCGCGATATGATGGTAGGCCAAATCTGATGTGGGTGCAAGATAATGGTAGGCCAAACTTGAGGGTGAGAAAGGATGGTAGGCCAATCCTGATGAGGGCGTGAGATGATGGTAGGCCAAACCTGATGAGTCCGCGAGATGATGGAAGGCCAAACCTGATGAGGGCGTGAGATGATGATTGGCCAAACCTCATGAGGGCGTGAGATGATGGTAGGCCAAACCTGATGAGGGTTCGAGATTATTATAGGCCAAACCTGATGAGGCCGCTAGATGATGGAAGGCCATACCTGATGAAGCCACGAGATGATGGAAGGCCAAACCTGATGAGGACGTGAGATGATGTTCGGCCAATCCTGATAAGGGCACGAGGTGATGATAGGCAAATCCTGATGAGAGCATGAGGTGATGATAGGCCAGACTTGATGAGGGCGCGAGATGATGATAGGCCAAACCTGAAGAGGGCACGAGATTATGGTAGGCTAAACCTGATGCGGGCACGAAATGATGGTAGGCCAAACCTGAGATGACTGTAGGCCAGACCTGATGAGGGTGCGAGATGATGATAGGACAAACTTGATGAGGGCGTGAGATGATGATAGGCCAATCCTGATAAGGGCACGAGATGATGATAGGCAAATCCTGATGAGGGCACGAGGTAATGTTAGGCCAAACCTGATGAGGGCGCGAAATGATGGTAGGCCAGGCCTGAGATGATGGCTGGCCAGACCTGATGAGGGCGCGATATAATGATAGGCAAAACCTAATGATGGCAAGAGATGATTGTAGGCCAAGCTTGATTGGTGCGCCAGATGATGGTAGGCCAAACTTGATGAGGGCACGAGATGATGGCAGGCCAAACCTGATGAGGCCGCGAGATGATGGTATGCCAAACCTGATGATGGCTTGAGATGATGATAGGCCAAACCTGATGAGGGTGCGAGATTATGATAGGCCATACCTGATGAGGGCTCGAGATGATTATAGGCCAAACCTGGTGAGGGCACGAGATGATGATAGGCCAAACTTGATGAGGCCGCGAGATGATGACAGGCCAAACCTGATGAGGCCGCGAGATGATGGAAGGCCAATCCTGATAAGGGCGTGAGATGATGATAGGCAAATCCTGATCAGGGTGCGAGGTGATAATAGGCCACACCTGATGAGGGCACGAGATGATGATAGGCTAAATATGAAGAGGGCGCGAGATGATGGTAGGCCAAACCTGATGAGGGCGCGAAATGATGGTAGGCCAAACCTGAGATGATTTTAGGCCAGACCTGATGAGGGTGCGAGATGATGATAGGCCAAACCTAATGATGGCACGAGAAGATGGTAGGCCGAGCCTGTTTGGTGCACCAGATGATTGTAGGCCAAACTTGATGAGGGCGCGATATAATGGTAGGCCAAACCTAATGAGGGTGCGAGATGATGGAATGCCCAACATGATGAGTACGTGAGATGATGTTAGGACATACCTGATGAGGGCGTGAGATAAAGCTACGCCAAATCTGATGAGGGCGCGAGATGATGATAGGCCAAATCTGATGAGGGTGCGAGATGATGGTAGGCAAATCCTGATGAGGGCGCGAGGTGATGTTATGCCAAGCCTGATGAGGGCGCGAAATGATGGTATGCCAAACGTGAGATGATGGCAGGCCAGACCTGATGAGGGCGCGATATAATGATAGGCCAAACCTAATGATGGCAAGAGATGATGGTAGGCCAAGACTGATTGGTGGTCCAGATGATGGTAGGCCAAACTTGATGAGGGCGCGAAATGATGGCAGGCCAAACCTGATGAGGCCGCGAGATGATGGTGTGCCAAACCTGATGATGGTGTGAGATGATGATAGGCAAAACCTGATGAGGGTGCGAGATTATGATAGGCCATACCTGATGAGGGCTCGAGATGATTATAGGCCAAACCTGGTTAGGGCATGAGATGATGATAGGCTAAACCTGAAGAGGGCGCGAGATGATGGTAGGCCAAGCCTGATGAGGGCGCGAAATGATGGTAGGCCAAACCTGAGATGATGGTAGGCCAGACCTGATGAGTGCGCAAGATGAAGGCAGGCCAAACCTGATGAGGCCGCGAGATGATGGAAGGCCAAACCTGATGAGGGCGTTAGATGATGTTAGGCCAATCCTCATAAGGGCACAAGATGATGATAGGCAAATCCTGATCAGGGTGCGAGGTGATAATAGGCCAAACCTGATGAGGGCGCGAGATGATGATAGGCTAAACCTGAAGAGGGAGCGAGATGATCGTAGGCCAAACCTGATGAGGGCACGAAATGATGGTAGGCCAAACCTGATATGATTGTAGGACCGACCTGATGAGGGTGCGAGATGATGATAGGCCAAACCTAATGATAGCACTAGAAGATGGTAGGACAAGCCTGATTGGTGCGCCAGATGATGGTAGGCCAAACTTGATGAGGGCGCGACATGATGCCAGGCCAAACCTGATGAGGGCGCGAGTTGATGGCAGGCCAAACCTGATGAGGCCGCGAGACAATGGAAGGCCAAACCTGATGAGGCTGCGAGATGATGGAAGGCCAAACCTGATGAGGGCGTGAGATGATGTTAGGCCAATCCTGATAATGGCACGAGATGATGATAGGCAAATCCTGCTGCGGGTGCGAGATGAAAATAGGCCACACCTGATGAGGGCGCGAAATGATGGTAGGCCAAACCTGAGATGATGGTAAGCCAGACCTGATGAGGGTGCGAGATGATGATAGGCCAAACCTAATGATGGCGCGAGATGATGTTAGGCCAAGCCTGATTGGTGTGCCAGATGATGGTAGGCCAAACTTGATGAGGGCGCGAGATAAGGTTGCACCAAATCTGTTGAGGGCTTGAGATGATGGTAGACCAAACCTGATGAGGGCACGAGATGATAGTAGATCAAATCTGATAAGGTCTCGAGATGATGGAAGGCCAAACCTGATGAGAGCGTGAGATGATGTTAGGCCAATCCTGATAAGGGCACGAGATGATGATAGGCAAATCCTGATGAGTGCATGAGGTGATGATAGGCCATACCTGATGAGGGCGTGAAATGATAATATGCCAAATCGGGTGAGGGCTCGAGATGATGATTGGCCACACATGATGAGGGTGCGAGATGATGATAGGCTAAACCTGATGAAGGCGCAAAATCATGATAGACCAAACCTGATAAGGGCGTGAGATGATGTGAGGCCAAACCTGATGAGGGCTCTAGATAAAGCTACGCCAATTCTGATGAGGGCACGAGATGATGGTAGGACAAACCTGAAGAGGGCGCGAGATGATGGTAGGCCAAACCTGATAAGGGCACGAGATGATAGGTCAAAAGTGATGAGGGCAAGAGATGATCATAGTCCAAAACTAATGAAGGCATGAGATGATGGAAGGCCAAACCTGATGAGGGCTTGAGATGATGTTAGGCCAATCCTGATGAGGGCGCGAGATGATGATAGGCCCCACCTGTAGATGGTTCAAGATGATGGTAGGCAAAACATGATGAGGGCGTGAGATGATGGTAGGCCAATCATAATGAGGGCGTGAGATGATTTTTACCAAACCCGATGAGGATGCGAGATGATTATTGGTCAAACCTGATGAGAACGCGAGATGATGGTAGGCCACATCTGATGAGGGATCGAGTTGATGATAGGCCAAACCTGATGAGGCCGCGAGATGATGGAAGGCCAAACCTGATGAGGCCACAAGATGATGGAAGGCCAAACCTGATGAGGGCGTGAGATGAAGATACTCCATACCTGAGATGATAATAGGCTACACCTGATCAGGGCGCGAGATGATGGTAGGGCAAACATGATGAGGGCACGAGATGATGGTAGGCCAATCATGATGAGGACGTGAGAAGATGTTAGGCCAATCCCGATGAGGGCGCGAGATGTTGATAGGCTAAACCTGATGAGGAAGGGAAATGATAATAAGCCATACCTGATGAGGTCGCGAGATGATGATAGCCCAAATCTGATGAAGGTGCGAGATGATGATAAATCAAACCTGATGGGGCTCAAGAATGATACGCCAAACCTGAGATGATGATAGGCCTAACCTGATGAGGGTACGAGATGATGGTAGGCCAAAACTGATCAGGGCGCGAGTTGATGGTAGGCCAATTCTGATGTGAGTGCAAGATGATGGAAGGCCAAACTTGAGTAGGATGAGAAAAGATGGTAGACCAATCCTGATGAGTCCGCGAGATGATGGAAGGCCAAACCTGATGAGGTCGTGAGATGATGGTAGGCCTAATCTGATGAGGACTCGATATGATGGTAGGCCAAACGTGATGAGGGCGTGAGATGATGTTAGGCCAATCCTGATAAGGGCACGAGATGATGATAGGGAAATCCTGATCAGGGCGCGAGGTGATAGGCCACACCTGATGAGGGCGCGAAATGATGATAGGCCAAATCTGGTGAAGGTTCGAGATGATGATTGGCCACACCTGATGAGGGTGCGAGATGATCATAGGCCAAACCTGATCAGGGCGTGAGATGATGGAATGCCCAACCTGATGAGTAAGTGAGATGATGTAAGGCCAAACCTGATGAGGGCGCGAGATAAAGCTACGCCAAATCTGATGAGGGCGCGAGATGATGGTAGGCCAAACCTGAAGAGGGCGCGAAATGATGGTAGGCCAAACCTGAGATGATGGTAGGCCAGACCTGATGAGGGCGCAAGATGAAGGCAGGCCAAACCTGATGAGGCCGCGAGATGATGGAAGGCCAAACCTGATGAGGGCGTTAGATGATGTTAGGCCAATCCTCATAAGGGCACAAGATGATGATAGGCAAATCCTGATCAGGGTGCGAGGTGATAACAGGCCACACCTGATGAGGGCACGAGATGATGATAGGCTAAACCTGAAGAGGGAGCGAGATGATGGTAGGCCAAACCTGATGAGGGCACGAAATGATGGTAGGCCAAACCTGATATGATTGTAGGCCCGACCTGATGAGGGCGCGAGATGATGATAGGCCAAACCTAATGATGGCGCTAGAAGATGGTAGGACAAGCCTGATTGGTGCGCCAGATGATGGTAGGCCAAACTTGATGAGGGCGCGACATGATGCCAGGCCAAACCTGATGACGGCGTGAGTTGATGGCAGGCCAAACCTGTTGAGGCCGCGAGACGATGGAAGGCCAAACCTGATGAGGCTGCGAGATGATGGAATGCCAAACCTGATGAGGGAGTGAGATGATGTTAGGCCAATCCTGATAATGGCACGAGATGATGATAGGCAAATCCTGCCGCGGGCACGAGGTGAAAATAGGCCACACCTGATGAGGGCGCGAAATGATGGTAGGCCAAACCTGAGATGATGGTAGGCCAGACCTGATGAGGGTGCGAGATGATGATAGGCCAAACCTAATGATGGCGCGAGATGATGGTAGGCCAAGCCTGATTGGTGTGCCAGATGATGGTAGGCCAAACTTGATGAGGGTGCGAGATAAGGTTGCACCAAATCTGTTGAGGGCTTGAGATGATGGTAGACCAAACCTGATGAGAGCACGAGATGATAGTAGACCAAATCTGATAAGGTCTCGAGATGATGGAAGGTCAAACCTGATGAGAGCGTGAGATGATGTTAGGCCAATCCTGATAAGGGCACGAGATGATGATAGGCAAATCCTGATGAGGGCATGAGGTGATGATAGGCCACACCTGATGAGGGCGTGAAATGATAATTTGCCAAATCGGGTGAGGGCTCTAGATGATGATTGGCCACACATGATGAGGGTGCGAGATGATGATAGGCTAAACCTGAAGAAGGCGCAAAATCATGATAGACCAAACCTGATAAGGGTGTGAGATGATGTGAGGCCAAACCTGATGAGGGCTCTAGATAAAGCTACGCCAATTCTGATGAGGGCACGAGATGATGGTAGGACAAACCTGAAGAGGGCGCGAGATGATGGTAGGCCAAACCTGATAAGGGCACGAGATGATAGGTCAAAAGTGATGAGGGCAAGAGATGATCATAGTCCAAAACTATTGAAGGCACGAGATGATGGAAGGCCAAACCTGATGAGGGCTTGAGATGATGTTAGGCCAATCCTGATGAGGGCGCGAGATGATTTTTACCAAACCCGATGAGGGTGCGAGATGATTATTGGCCAAACCTGATGAGGACGCGAGATGATGGTAGGCCACATCTGATGAGGGATCGAGTTGATGATAGGCCAAACCTGATGAGGCCGCGAGATGATGGAAGGCCAAACCTGATGAGGCCACAAGATGATGGAAGGCCAAACCTGATGAGGGCGCGAGATGAAGATACTCCATACCTGAGATGATAATAGGCTACACCTGATGAGGGTGCGAGATGATGGTAGGGCAAACATGATGAGGGCACGAGATGATGGTAGGCCAATCATGATGAGGACGTGAGAAGATGTTAGGCCAATCCCGATGAGGGCGCGAGATGTTGATAGGCTAAACCTGATGAGGAAGGGAAATGATAATAAGCCATACCTGATGACGTCGCGAGATGATGATAGCCCAAATCTGATGATGGTGCGAGATGATGATAAATCAAACCTGATGGGGCTCAAGAATGATACGCCAAACCTGAGATGATGATAGGCCTAACCTGATGAGGGTACGAGATGATGGTAGGCCAAAACTGATCAGGGCGCGAGTTGATGGTAGGCCAAATCTGATGTGAGTGCAAGATGATGGAAGGCCAAACTTGAGTAGGATGAGAAAAGATGGTAGACCAATCCTGATGAGTCCGCGAGATGATGGAAGGCCAAACCTGATGAGGGCGTGAGATGATGGTAGGCCTAATCTGATGAGGACTCGATATGATGGTAGGCCAAACGTGATGAGGGCGTGAGATGATGTTAGGCCAATCCTGATAAGGGCACGAGATGATGATAGGGAAATCCTGATGAGGGCGCGAGGTGATAGGCCACACCTGATGAGGGCGCGAAATGATGATAGGCCAAATCTGGTGAAGGTTCGAGATGATGATTGGCCACACCTGATGAGGGTGCGAGATGATGATAGGCTAAACCTGATGAGGTCGCAAAATGATCATAGGCCAAACCTGATCAGGGCGTGAAATGATGGAATGCCCAACATGATGAGTACGTGAGATGATGTTAGGCCAAAGCTGATGAGGGCGCGAGATAAAGCTACGCCAAATCTGATGAGGGCGCGAGATGATGCTAGGACAAACCTGAAGAGGGCTCGAGATGATGGTAGGAAAAACCTGATAAGGGCGCGAGATGATATACCAAACGTGATGAGGGCTCGAGATGATGATTGGCCACCCTAATGAGGGCGCGAGATGACGGTAGGCCAAATCAGATGAGGGACCGAGATGATGATAGGTCAAGCCTGATAAGGGCGCGAGATGATGATAGTACAAACCTGATGAAGGTACAAGATGATGGTGGGCCATACATGGTGAGGGTGCGAGATGATAATAGGCTAAACCTGATGAGGGCTCGAGATGATGATAGGCCCAACCTGAAGAAGGCGCGAGATGATGGTAGGCCAAACATGATGAAGGCAAGAGATGATGGTAGGCCAATCATGATGAGGGCTTGAGATGATGTTAGGCCAAACCTCATGAGGGCACGAGATGTTGATAGTCCAAACCTGATGAGGACGAGAAATGATAATAAGCCAAACCTGATGAGGTCGCGAGATGATGATAAATCAAACCTGATGGGGCTCAAGAATGATACGCCAAACCTGAGATGATGATAGGCCAAACCTGATGAGGGCACGAGATGATGTTAGGCCAAATCTCATGAGGGCGCAAGATGATGGTAGGCCAAACCTGAAGTGGGCGCGAGATGATAGGTCAAACGTGATGAGGGCGCGAGATGTTGATTGGCCAAACCTGATGAGGGCGCGAGATGATGGTAGGCCAAATCTGATGAGGGATCGAGATGATGATAGTCCAAACCTGATGAGGGCGCGAGATGATGATAGTCCAAACCTGATGAAGGCACAAGATGATGGTGGGCCAAACCTGGTGAGGGTGCGAGATGATGGTAGGCCAAAGCTGAAGATGACGCGAGATGACGGTATGCCAAACCTGATGAGGGCACGAGATAATGCAAGGCGAAACCTGATGAGGGCGTGAGACAATGATAGGCCAAACCTGATGAGGGCGCGAAATTAGGGTACACCAAATTTAATGAGGGCGCGAGATGATGTTAGGCCAAACCTGATGAGGGCGTGAGATGATGGTAGGCCAAATCAGATGATGACTCGAGATGATGGAAGGACACATCTGATGAGGTCGCGAGATGATGATAGGCAAAATCTGATGAAGGTGCGAGATGATGATAAATCAAACCTGATGGGGCACAGGAATGATAAGCCAAACCTGAGATGATGATAGGCCAAACCTGATGAGGGAGCGAGATGATGGTAGGACCAAACTGATCGGGGTGCGATATGATGGTAGGCCAAATCTGACATGAGTGCAAGATGATGGTAAGCCAAACTTGAGGAGGGTGAGAAAGGATGGTAGGCCAATCCTGATGAGGGCGTGAGATGATGGTAGGCCAAACCTGATGAGTCCGTGAGATGGTGGTAGGCCAAACCTGATGAGGGCGCGATATAATGCTAGGCCAAACCTGATGAGGGCGCGAGATGATGGATTGCCCAACGTGATGAGTCCGGAAGATGATGTTAGGCCAAACCTGATGAGGGTGCGAGATAAAGCTACGCCAAATCTAATAAGTGCTCGAGATGATTGGCCAAACCTGATGAGGTTGTGAGAGGATGGGAGGCCAAACCTGATGAGTCCGCGAGATGATGGAAGGCCAAACCAGATGAGGGCATGAGATGATGATAGGCCAAACCTGATGAGTCCGCGAGATGATGTTAGGCCAATCCTGACGAGGGCACGAGATGATGATAGGCCAAACCTGATGAGGGTGCGAGATGATGATTGGCCAAACCTCATGAGGGCGTGAGATGATGGTAGGCCAAACCTGATGAAGGTTCGAGATTATGATATGCCAAACCTGATGAGGCCGCAAGATGATGGAAGGCCAAACCTGATGAGGGCGTGAGATGATGTTAGGCAAATCCTGATGATGGCGCGAGGTGATTATAGGCCACACCTTATGAGGGTGTGAAATGATGATAGGCCAAACCTGATGAGGTCGCAAAATGATGGTAGGCTAAACCTGAAGAGGGTGCGAGATGATGATATGCCAAACCTGATGAGGGCGCGATATAATGCTAGCCCAAACCTGATGAGGGTGTGAGATGATGGAATGCCCAACCTGATGAGTACAAGAGATGATGGTAGGCCAAACCTGATGAGTCCGTGAGATGGTGGTAGGCCAAACCTGATGAGGGCGCGATATAATGCTAGGCCAAACCTGATGAGGGCGCGTGATGATTGATTCCCCAACGTGATGAGTCCGGAAGATGATGTTAGGCCAAACCTGATGAGGGTGCGAGATAAAGCTACGCCAAATCTAACAAGTGCTCGAGATGATTGGCCAAACCTGATGAGGTCTTGAGAGGATGGGAGGCCAAACCTGATGAGTCCGCGAGATGATGGAAGGCCAAACCAGATGAGGGCATGAGATGATGATAGGCCAAACCTGATGAGTCCGCGAGATGATGTTAGGCCAATCCTGACGAGGGCACAAGATGATGATAGGCCAAACCTGATGAGGGTGCGAGATGATGATTGGCCAAACCTCATGAGGGCGTGAGATGATGGTAGGCCAAACCTGATGAAGGTTCGAGATTATGATATGCCAAACCTGATGAGGCCGCAAGATGATGGAAGGCCAAACCTGATGAGGGCGTGAGATGATGTTAGGCAAATCCTGATGATGGCGCGAGGTGATTATAGGCCACACCTTATGAGGGTGTGAAATGATGATAGGCCAAACCTGATGAGGTCGCAAAATGATGGTAGGCTAAACCTGAAGAGGGTGCGAGATGATGATATGCCAAACCTGATGAGGGCGCGATATAAAGCTATGCCAAATCTGCTAAGGGCGCGAGATGATTGGCTAAACCTGATGAGGGCTCGAGATGATTGGCCAAACCTGATAAGGGCGCGAGATGATGGAAGGCCAAACCTGAAGTGGGTGCGAGATGATGGTACGCCAAACCTGATGAGGGCGTGAGATGATGATGGGCCAAAACTGATGAGGGCGTGAGATAAGTGTACGCCAAAACTGATGAGGGTGCGAGATGATGATAGACTAAACCTCATGAGGGCGCGAGATAAGGGTACACCAAATCTGATGAGGGCGCGATATAATGCTGGCCTAACCTGATGAGGGTGCGAAATGATGGAATGCCCAACCTGATGAGTACGTGAGATGATGTTAGTCCAAACCTGATGAGGGCACGAGATGATAATAGGCCAAACCTGATGAGGATGCGAGAAAAGGGAACGCCAAATCTGATGAGCACGCGAGATGATGATAGGCCAAACCTGATGAGGGCATGAGATAAGGGTACGCCAAATCTGATGAGGGCCTGATATAATGGTAGACCAAACCTGATGATGTTGGGAGATGATGGAATGCCCAACATGATGAGTACATGAGATGATGTTAGGCCAAACCTGATGAAGGCGTGAGATAAAGCTACACCAAATCTGATGAGGCCACAAGATGATGGAAGGCCAAACCTGATGAGGGCGTGAGATGATGTTAGGCCAATCCTGATAAGGGCACGAGGTGATGATAGGAAAATCCTGATGACGGCGCGAGGTGATTATAGGCCACACATGATGAGGGTGCGAGATGACAGTAGGCCAAATCAGATGAGGGACCGAGATGATGATAGGTCAAGCCTGATAAGGACGCGAGATGATGATAGTACAAACCTGATGAAGGTACAAGATGATGGTGGGCCATACATGGTGAGGGTGCGAGATGATAATAGGCTAAACCTGATGAGGGCTCGAGATGATGATAGGCCCAACCTGAAGAAGGCGCGAGATGATGGTAGGCCAAACATGATGAAGGCAAGAGATGATGGTAGGCCAATCATGATGAGGGCCTGAGATGATGTTAGGCCAAACCTCATGAGGGCACGAGATGTTGATAGTCCAAACCTGATGAGGACGAGAAATGATAATAAGCCAAACTTGATGAGGTCGCGAGATGATGATAGCCCAAATATGATGAAGGTGCGAGATGATGATAAATCAAACCTGATGGGGCTCAAGAATGATACGCCAAACCTGAGATGATGATAGGCCAAACCTGATGAGGGCACGAGATGATGGTAGGCCAAATCTCATGAGGGCGCAAGATGATGGTAGGCAAAACCTGAAGTGGGCGCGAGATGATAGGTCAAACGTGATGAGGGCGTGAGATGTTGATTGGCCAAACATGATGAGGGCGCGAGATGATGGTAGGCCAAATCTGATGAGGGATCGAGATGATGATAGTACAAACCTGATGAGGGCGTGAGATGATGATAGTCCAAACCTGATGAAGGCACAAGATGATGGTGGGCCAAACCTGGTGAGGGTGCGAGATGATGGTAGGCCAAAGCTGAAGATGACGCGAGATGACGGTATGCCAAACCTGATGAGGGCGCGAGATAATGCAAGGCCAAACCTGATGAGGGCGTGAGACGATGACAGGCCAAACCTGATGAGGGCGCGAAATTAGGGTACGCCAAATTTAATGAGGGCGCGAGATGATGATAGGCCAAATCTGATGAGGGCGTGAGATGATGGTAGGCCAAATCAGATGATGACTCAAGATGATGGAAGGACACAGCTGATGAGGTCGCGAGATGATGATAGGCAAAATCTGATGAAGGTGCGAGATGATAATAAATCAAACCTGATGGGGCACAGGAATGATAAGCCAAACCTGAGATGATGATAGGCCAAACCTGATGAGGGTGCGAGATGATGGTAGGCCAAAACTGATCGGGGTGCGATATGATGGTAGGCCAAATCTGATAAGGGCACAAGATGATGGAAGGCCAAACCTGATGAGAGCGTGAGATGATGTTAGGCCAATCCTGATAAGGGCACGAGATGATGATAGGCAAATCCTGATGAGGGCATGAGGTGATGATAGGCCACACCTGATGAGGGCGTGAAATGATAATTTGCCAAATCGGGTGAGGGCTCTAGATGATGATTGGCCACACATGATGAGGGTGCGAGATGATGATAGGCTAAACCTGAAGAAGGCGCAAAATCATGATAGACCAAACCTGATAAGGGTGTGAGATGATGTGAGGCCAAACCTGATGAGGGCTCTAGATAAAGCTACGCCAATTCTGATGAGGGCACGAGATGATGGTAGGACAAACCTGAAGAGGGCGCGAGATGATGGTAGGCCAAACCTGATAAGGGCACGAGATGATAGGTCAAAAGTGATGAGGGCAAGAGATGATCATAGTCCAAAACTATTGAAGGCACGAGATGATGGAAGGCCAAACCTGATGAGGGCTTGAGATGATGTTAGGCCAATCCTGATGAGGGCGCGAGATGATTTTTACCAAACCCGATGAGGGTGCGAGATGATTATTGGCCAAACCTGATGAGGACGCGAGATGATGGTAGGCCACATCTGATGAGGGATCGAGTTGATGATAGGCCAAACCTGATGAGGCCGCGAGATGATGGAAGGCCAAACCTGATGAGGCCACAAGATGATGGAAGGCCAAACCTGATGAGGGCGCGAGATGAAGATACTCCATACCTGAGATGATAATAGGCTACACCTGATGAGGGTGCGAGATGATGGTAGGGCAAACATGATGAGGGCACGAGATGATGGTAGGCCAATCATGATGAGGACGTGAGAAGATGTTAGGCCAATCCCGATGAGGGCGCGAGATGTTGATAGGCTAAACCTGATGAGGAAGGGAAATGATAATAAGCCATACCTGATGACGTCGCGAGATGATGATAGCCCAAATCTGATGATGGTGCGAGATGATGATAAATCAAACCTGATGGGGCTCAAGAATGATACGCCAAACCTGAGATGATGATAGGCCTAACCTGATGAGGGTACGAGATGATGGTAGGCCAAAACTGATCAGGGCGCGAGTTGATGGTAGGCCAAATCTGATGTGAGTGCAAGATGATGGAAGGCCAAACTTGAGTAGGATGAGAAAAGATGGTAGACCAATCCTGATGAGTCCGCGAGATGATGGAAGGCCAAACCTGATGAGGGCGTGAGATGATGGTAGGCCTAATCTGATGAGGACTCGATATGATGGTAGGCCAAACGTGATGAGGGCGTGAGATGATGTTAGGCCAATCCTGATAAGGGCACGAGATGATGATAGGGAAATCCTGATGAGGGCGCGAGGTGATAGGCCACACCTGATGAGGGCGCGAAATGATGATAGGCCAAATCTGGTGAAGGTTCGAGATGATGATTGGCCACACCTGATGAGGGTGCGAGATGATGATAGGCTAAACCTGATGAGGTCGCAAAATGATCATAGGCCAAACCTGATCAGGGCGTGAAATGATGGAATGCCCAACATGATGAGTACGTGAGATGATGTTAGGCCAAAGCTGATGAGGGCGCGAGATAAAGCTACGCCAAATCTGATGAGGGCGCGAGATGATGCTAGGACAAACCTGAAGAGGGCTCGAGATGATGGTAGGAAAAACCTGATAAGGGCGCGAGATGATATACCAAACGTGATGAGGGCTCGAGATGATGATTGGCCACCCTAATGAGGGCGCGAGATGACGGTAGGCCAAATCAGATGAGGGACCGAGATGATGATAGGTCAAGCCTGATAAGGGCGCGAGATGATGATAGTACAAACCTGATGAAGGTACAAGATGATGGTGGGCCATACATGGTGAGGGTGCGAGATGATAATAGGCTAAACCTGATGAGGGCTCGAGATGATGATAGGCCCAACCTGAAGAAGGCGCGAGATGATGGTAGGCCAAACATGATGAAGGCAAGAGATGATGGTAGGCCAATCATGATGAGGGCTTGAGATGATGTTAGGCCAAACCTCATGAGGGCACGAGATGTTGATAGTCCAAACCTGATGAGGACGAGAAATGATAATAAGCCAAACCTGATGAGGTCGCGAGATGATGATAAATCAAACCTGATGGGGCTCAAGAATGATACGCCAAACCTGAGATGATGATAGGCCAAACCTGATGAGGGCACGAGATGATGTTAGGCCAAATCTCATGAGGGCGCAAGATGATGGTAGGCCAAACCTGAAGTGGGCGCGAGATGATAGGTCAAACGTGATGAGGGCGCGAGATGTTGATTGGCCAAACCTGATGAGGGCGCGAGATGATGGTAGGCCAAATCTGATGAGGGATCGAGATGATGATAGTCCAAACCTGATGAGGGCGCGAGATGATGATAGTCCAAACCTGATGAAGGCACAAGATGATGGTGGGCCAAACCTGGTGAGGGTGCGAGATGATGGTAGGCCAAAGCTGAAGATGACGCGAGATGACGGTATGCCAAACCTGATGAGGGCACGAGATAATGCAAGGCGAAACCTGATGAGGGCGTGAGACAATGATAGGCCAAACCTGATGAGGGCGCGAAATTAGGGTACACCAAATTTAATGAGGGCGCGAGATGATGTTAGGCCAAACCTGATGAGGGCGTGAGATGATGGTAGGCCAAATCAGATGATGACTCGAGATGATGGAAGGACACATCTGATGAGGTCGCGAGATGATGATAGGCAAAATCTGATGAAGGTGCGAGATGATGATAAATCAAACCTGATGGGGCACAGGAATGATAAGCCAAACCTGAGATGATGATAGGCCAAACCTGATGAGGGAGCGAGATGATGGTAGGACCAAACTGATCGGGGTGCGATATGATGGTAGGCCAAATCTGACATGAGTGCAAGATGATGGTAAGCCAAACTTGAGGAGGGTGAGAAAGGATGGTAGGCCAATCCTGATGAGGGCGTGAGATGATGGTAGGCCAAACCTGATGAGTCCGTGAGATGGTGGTAGGCCAAACCTGATGAGGGCGCGATATAATGCTAGGCCAAACCTGATGAGGGCGCGAGATGATGGATTGCCCAACGTGATGAGTCCGGAAGATGATGTTAGGCCAAACCTGATGAGGGTGCGAGATAAAGCTACGCCAAATCTAATAAGTGCTCGAGATGATTGGCCAAACCTGATGAGGTTGTGAGAGGATGGGAGGCCAAACCTGATGAGTCCGCGAGATGATGGAAGGCCAAACCAGATGAGGGCATGAGATGATGATAGGCCAAACCTGATGAGTCCGCGAGATGATGTTAGGCCAATCCTGACGAGGGCACGAGATGATGATAGGCCAAACCTGATGAGGGTGCGAGATGATGATTGGCCAAACCTCATGAGGGCGTGAGATGATGGTAGGCCAAACCTGATGAAGGTTCGAGATTATGATATGCCAAACCTGATGAGGCCGCAAGATGATGGAAGGCCAAACCTGATGAGGGCGTGAGATGATGTTAGGCAAATCCTGATGATGGCGCGAGGTGATTATAGGCCACACCTTATGAGGGTGTGAAATGATGATAGGCCAAACCTGATGAGGTCGCAAAATGATGGTAGGCTAAACCTGAAGAGGGTGCGAGATGATGATATGCCAAACCTGATGAGGGCGCGATATAATGCTAGCCCAAACCTGATGAGGGTGTGAGATGATGGAATGCCCAACCTGATGAGTACAAGAGATGATGGTAGGCCAAACCTGATGAGTCCGTGAGATGGTGGTAGGCCAAACCTGATGAGGGCGCGATATAATGCTAGGCCAAACCTGATGAGGGCGCGTGATGATTGATTCCCCAACGTGATGAGTCCGGAAGATGATGTTAGGCCAAACCTGATGAGGGTGCGAGATAAAGCTACGCCAAATCTAACAAGTGCTCGAGATGATTGGCCAAACCTGATGAGGTCTTGAGAGGATGGGAGGCCAAACCTGATGAGTCCGCGAGATGATGGAAGGCCAAACCAGATGAGGGCATGAGATGATGATAGGCCAAACCTGATGAGTCCGCGAGATGATGTTAGGCCAATCCTGACGAGGGCACAAGATGATGATAGGCCAAACCTGATGAGGGTGCGAGATGATGATTGGCCAAACCTCATGAGGGCGTGAGATGATGGTAGGCCAAACCTGATGAAGGTTCGAGATTATGATATGCCAAACCTGATGAGGCCGCAAGATGATGGAAGGCCAAACCTGATGAGGGCGTGAGATGATGTTAGGCAAATCCTGATGATGGCGCGAGGTGATTATAGGCCACACCTTATGAGGGTGTGAAATGATGATAGGCCAAACCTGATGAGGTCGCAAAATGATGGTAGGCTAAACCTGAAGAGGGTGCGAGATGATGATATGCCAAACCTGATGAGGGCGCGATATAAAGCTATGCCAAATCTGCTAAGGGCGCGAGATGATTGGCTAAACCTGATGAGGGCTCGAGATGATTGGCCAAACCTGATAAGGGCGCGAGATGATGGAAGGCCAAACCTGAAGTGGGTGCGAGATGATGGTACGCCAAACCTGATGAGGGCGTGAGATGATGATGGGCCAAAACTGATGAGGGCGTGAGATAAGTGTACGCCAAAACTGATGAGGGTGCGAGATGATGATAGACTAAACCTCATGAGGGCGCGAGATAAGGGTACACCAAATCTGATGAGGGCGCGATATAATGCTGGCCTAACCTGATGAGGGTGCGAAATGATGGAATGCCCAACCTGATGAGTACGTGAGATGATGTTAGTCCAAACCTGATGAGGGCACGAGATGATAATAGGCCAAACCTGATGAGGATGCGAGAAAAGGGAACGCCAAATCTGATGAGCACGCGAGATGATGATAGGCCAAACCTGATGAGGGCATGAGATAAGGGTACGCCAAATCTGATGAGGGCCTGATATAATGGTAGACCAAACCTGATGATGTTGGGAGATGATGGAATGCCCAACATGATGAGTACATGAGATGATGTTAGGCCAAACCTGATGAAGGCGTGAGATAAAGCTACACCAAATCTGATGAGGCCACAAGATGATGGAAGGCCAAACCTGATGAGGGCGTGAGATGATGTTAGGCCAATCCTGATAAGGGCACGAGGTGATGATAGGAAAATCCTGATGACGGCGCGAGGTGATTATAGGCCACACATGATGAGGGTGCGAGATGACAGTAGGCCAAATCAGATGAGGGACCGAGATGATGATAGGTCAAGCCTGATAAGGACGCGAGATGATGATAGTACAAACCTGATGAAGGTACAAGATGATGGTGGGCCATACATGGTGAGGGTGCGAGATGATAATAGGCTAAACCTGATGAGGGCTCGAGATGATGATAGGCCCAACCTGAAGAAGGCGCGAGATGATGGTAGGCCAAACATGATGAAGGCAAGAGATGATGGTAGGCCAATCATGATGAGGGCCTGAGATGATGTTAGGCCAAACCTCATGAGGGCACGAGATGTTGATAGTCCAAACCTGATGAGGACGAGAAATGATAATAAGCCAAACTTGATGAGGTCGCGAGATGATGATAGCCCAAATATGATGAAGGTGCGAGATGATGATAAATCAAACCTGATGGGGCTCAAGAATGATACGCCAAACCTGAGATGATGATAGGCCAAACCTGATGAGGGCACGAGATGATGGTAGGCCAAATCTCATGAGGGCGCAAGATGATGGTAGGCAAAACCTGAAGTGGGCGCGAGATGATAGGTCAAACGTGATGAGGGCGTGAGATGTTGATTGGCCAAACATGATGAGGGCGCGAGATGATGGTAGGCCAAATCTGATGAGGGATCGAGATGATGATAGTACAAACCTGATGAGGGCGTGAGATGATGATAGTCCAAACCTGATGAAGGCACAAGATGATGGTGGGCCAAACCTGGTGAGGGTGCGAGATGATGGTAGGCCAAAGCTGAAGATGACGCGAGATGACGGTATGCCAAACCTGATGAGGGCGCGAGATAATGCAAGGCCAAACCTGATGAGGGCGTGAGACGATGACAGGCCAAACCTGATGAGGGCGCGAAATTAGGGTACGCCAAATTTAATGAGGGCGCGAGATGATGATAGGCCAAATCTGATGAGGGCGTGAGATGATGGTAGGCCAAATCAGATGATGACTCAAGATGATGGAAGGACACAGCTGATGAGGTCGCGAGATGATGATAGGCAAAATCTGATGAAGGTGCGAGATGATAATAAATCAAACCTGATGGGGCACAGGAATGATAAGCCAAACCTGAGATGATGATAGGCCAAACCTGATGAGGGTGCGAGATGATGGTAGGCCAAAACTGATCGGGGTGCGATATGATGGTAGGCCAAATCTGATAAGGGCACAAGATGATGGAAGGCCAAACCTGATGAGAGCGTGAGATGATGTTAGGCCAATCCTGATAAGGGCACGAGATGATGATAGGCAAATCCTGATGAGGGCATAAGGTGATGATAGGTCACACCTGATGAGGGCGTGAAATGATAATATGCCAAATCGGGTGAGGGCTCGAGATGATGATTGGCCACACATAATGAGGGTGCGAGATGATGATAGGCTAAACCTGATGAAGGCGCAAAATCATGATAGACCAAACCTGATAAGGGTGTGAGATGATGTGAGGCCAAACCTGATGAGGGCTCTAGATAAAGCTACGCCAATTCTGATGAGGGCACGAGATGATGGTAGGACAAACCTGAAGAGGGCGTGAGATGATGGTAGGCCAAACGTGATAAGGGCACGAGATGATAGGTCAAAAGTGATGAGGGCAAGAGATGATCATAGTCCAAAACTAATGAAGGCACGAGATGATGGAAGGCCAAACCTGATGAGGGCTTGAGATGATGTTAGGCCAATCCTGATGAGGGCGCGAGATGATGATAGGCCCCACCTGTAGATGGTTCAAGATGATGGTAGGCAAAACATGATGAGGGCGTGAGATGATTTTTACCAAACCCGATGAGGGTGCGAGATGATTATTGGCCAAACCTGATGAGGACGCGAGATGATGGTAGGCCAAATCTGATGAGGGATCGAGTTGATGATAGGCCAAACCTGATGAGGCCGCGAGATGATGGAAGGCCAAACCTGATGAGGCCACAAGATGATGGAAGGCCAAACCTGATGAGGGCGCGAGATGAAGATACTCCATACCTGAGATGATAATAGGCTACACCTGATGAGGGTGCGAGATGATGGTAGGGCAAACATGATGAGGGCACGAGATGATGGTAGGCCAATCATGATGAGGACGTGAGAAGATGTTAGGCCAATCCTGATGAGGGCGCGAGATGTTGATAGGCTAAACCTGATGAGGAAGGGAAATGATAATAAGCCATACCTGATGAGGTCGCGAGATGATGATAGCCCAAATCTGATGAAGGTGCGAGATGATGATAAATCAAACCTGATGGGGCTCAAGAATGATACGCCAAACCTGAGATGATGATAGGCCTAACCTGATGAGGGTACGAGATGATGGTAGGCCAAAACTGATCAGGGCGCGAGTTGATGGTAGGCCAAATCTGATGTGAGTGCAAGATGATGGAAGGCCAAACTTGAGTAGGATGAGAAAAGATGGTAGACCAATCCTGATGAGTCCGCGAGATGATGGAAGGCCAAACCTGATGAGGGCGTGAGATGATGGTAGGCCTAATCTGATGAGGACTCGATATGATGGTAGGCCAAACGTGATGAGGGCGTGAGATGATGTTAGGCCAATCCTGATAAGGGCACGAGATGATGATAGGGAAATCCTGATGAGGGTGCGAGGTGATAGGCCACACCTGATGAGGGCGCGAAATGATGATAGGCCAAATCTGGTGAAGGTTCGAGATGATGATTGGCCACACCTGATGAGGGTGCGAGATGATGATAGGCTAAACCTGATGAGGGTGCAAAATGATCATAGGCCAAACCTGATCAGGGCGTGAAATGATGGAATGCCCAACCTGATGAGTACGTGAGATGATGCTAGGACAAACCTGAAGAGGGCTCGAGATGATGGTAGGAAAAACCTGATAAGGGCGCGAGATGATATACCAAATGTGATGAGGGCTCGAGATGATGATTGGCCACCCTGAATAGGGCGCGAGATGACGGTAGGCCAAATCAGATGAGGGACCGAGATGATGATAGGTCAAGCCTGATAAGGGCGCGAGATGATGATAGTACAAACCTGATGAAGGTACAAGATAATGGTGGGCCATACATGGTGAGGGTGCGAGATGATAATAGGCTAAACCTGATGAGGGCTCGAGATGATGATAGGCCCAACCTGAAGAAGGCGCGAGATGATGGTAGGCCAAACATGATGAAGTCAAGAGATGATGGTAGGCCAATCATGATGAGGTCTTGAGATGATGTTAGGCCAAACCTCATGAGGGCACGAGATGTTGATAGTCCAAACCTGATGAGGACGAGAAATGATAATAAGCCAAACCTGATGAGGTCGCGAGATGATGATAGCCCAAATATGATGAAGGTGCGAGATGATGATAAATCAAACCTGATGGGGCTCAAGAATGATACGCCAAACCTGAGATGATGATAGGCCAAACCTGATGAGGGCACGAGATGATGGTAGGACAAATCTCATGAGGGCGCAAGATGATGGTAGGCCAAACCTGAAGTGGGCGCGAGATGATAGGTCAAACGTGATGAGGGCGCGAGATGTTGATTGGCCAAACCTGATGAGGGCGCGAGATGATGGTAGGCCAAATCTGATGAGGGATCGAGATGATGATAGTACAAACCTGATGGGGGCGTGAGATGATGATAGTCCAAACCTGATGAAGGCACAAGATGATGGTGGGCCAAACCTGGTGAGGGTGCGAGATGATGGTAGGCCAAAGCTGAAGATGACGCGAGATGACGGTATGCCAAACCTGATGAGGGCGCGAGATAATGCAAGGCAAAACCTGATGAGGGCGTGAGACGATGACAGGCCAAACCTGATGAGGGCGCGAAATTAGGGTACGCCAAATTTAATGACGGCGCGAGATGATGATAGGCCAAATCTGATGAGGGCGTGAGATGATGGTAGGCCAAATCAGATGATGACTCGAGATGATGGAAGGACACAGCTGATGAGGTCGCGAGATGATGATAGGCAAAATCTGATGAAGGTGCGAGATGATGATAAATCAAACCTGATGGGGCACAGGAATGATAAGCCAAACCTGAGATGATGATAGGCCAAACCTGATGAGGGTGCGAGATAATGGTAGGCCAAAACTGATCGGGGTGCGATATGATGGTAGGCCAAATCTGATAAGGGCACGAGATGATGGAAGGCCAAACCTGATGAGAGCGTGAGATGATGTTAGGCCAATCCTGATAAGGGCACGAGATGATGATAGGCAAATCCTGATGAGGGCATAAGGTGATGATAGGTCACACCTGATGAGGGCGTGAAATGATAATATGCCAAATCGGGTGAGGGCTCGAGATGATGATTGGCCACACATGATGAGGGTGCGAGATGATGATAGGCTAAACCTGATGAAGGTGCAAAATCATGATAGACCAAACCTGATAAGGGCGTGAGATGATGTGAGGCCAAACTTGATGAGGGCTCTAGATAAAGCTACGCCAATTCTGATGAGGGCACGAGATGATGGTAGGACAAACCTGATGAGGGCTTGAGATGATGTTAGGCCAATCCTGATGAGGGCGCGAGATGATGATAGGCCCCACCGGTAGTTGGTTCAAGATGATGGTAGGGAAAACATGATGAGGGCGTGAGATGATGGTAGGCCAATCATAATGAGGGCATGAGATGATTTTTACCAAACCCGATGAGGGTGCGAGATGATTATTGGCCAAACCTGATGAGGCCACAAGATAATGGAAGGCCAAACCTGATGAGGGCGCGAGATGAAGATACTCCATACCTGAGATGATAATAGGCTACACCTGATGAGGGCGCGAGATGATGGTAGGGCAAACATGATGAGGGCACGAGATGATGGTAGGCCAATCATGATGAGGACGTGAGAAGATGTTAGGCCAATCCCGATGAGGGCGCGAGATGTTGATAGGCTAAACCTGATGAGGAAGGGAAATGATAATAAGCCATACCTGATGAGGTCGCGAGATGATGATAGCCCAAATCTGATGAAGGTGCGAGATGATGAGAAATCAAACCTGATGGGGCTCAAGAATGATACGCCAAACCTGAGATGATGATAGGCCTAACCTGATGAGGGTGCGAGATGATGGTAGGCCAAAACTGATCAGGGCGCGAGTTGATGGTAGGCCAATTCTGATGTGAGTGCAAGATGATGGAAGGCCAAACTTGAGTAGGATGAGAAAAGATGGTAGACCAATCCTGATGAGGGCGTGAGATGATGGTAGGCCAAACCTGATGAGTCCGCGAGATGATGGAAGGCCAAACCTGATGAGGGCGTGAGATGATGGTAGGCCTAATCTGATGAGGACTCGATATGATGGTAGGCCAAACGTGATGAGGGCGTGAGATGATGTTAGGCCAATCCTGATAAGGGCACGAGATGATGATAGGGAAATCCTGATGAGGGCGCGAGGTGATAGGCCACACCTGATGAGGGCGCGAAATGATGATAGGCCAAATCTGGTGAAGGTTCGAGATGATGATTGGCCACACCTGATGAGGGTGCGAGATGATGATAGGCTAAACCTGATGAGGGCGCAAAATGATCATAGGCCAAACCTGATCAGGGCGTGAAATGATGGAATACCCAACCTGATGAGTACCTGAGATGATGTTAGGCCAAACCTGATGAGGGCGCGATATAAAGCTACGCCAAATCTGATGAGGGCGCGAGATAATGCTAGGACAAACCTGAAGAGGGCTCGAGATGATGGTAGGCCAAACCTGATAAGGGCGCGAGATGATATACCAAACGTGATGAGGGCTCTAGATGATGATTGGCCAAACCTGATGAGGGCGCGAGATGACGGTAGGCTAAATCTGATGAGCGACCGAGATGATGATAGGTCAAACCTGATAAGGGCGCGAGATGATGATAGTACAAACTTGATGAAGGCACAAGATGATGGTGGGCCATACATGGTGAGGGTGCGAGATGATAATAGGCTAAACCTGATGAGGGCTCGAGATGATGATAGGCCCAAACTGAAGAAGGCGCGAGATGATGGTAGGCCAAACATGATGAAGGCACGAGATGATGGTAGGCCAATCACGATGAGGGCTTGAGATGATGTTAGGCCAAACCTCACGAGGGCGCGAGATGTTGATAGTCCAAACCTGATGAGGACGAGAAATGATGATAGCCCAAATCTGATGAAGGTGCGAGATGATGATAAATCAAACCTGATGGGGCTCAAGAATGATACGCCAAACCTGAGATGATGATAGGCCAAACCTGATGAGGGCACGAGATGATGGTAGGCCAAATCTCATGAGGGAGCAAGATGATGGTAGGCCAAACCTGAAGTGGGCGCGAGATGATAGGTCAAACGTGATTAGGGCGCGAGATGTTGATTGGCCAAACCTGATGAGGGCGCGAGATGATGATAGTCCAAACCTGATGAAGGCACATGATGATGGTGGGCCAAACCTGGTGACGGTGCGAGATGATGGTAGGCCAAAGCTGAAGATGACGCGAGATGACGGTATGCCAAACCTGATGAGGGCGCGAGATAATGCAATGCGAAACCTGATGAGGGCGTGAGACAATGATAGGCCAAACCTGATGAGGGCGCGAAATTAGGGTACGCCAAATTTAATGAGGGCGCGAGATGATGATAGGCCAAACCTGATGAGGGCGTGAGATGATGGTAGGCCAAATCAGATGATGAATCGAGATGATGGAAGGACACAGCTGATGAGGTCGCGAGATGATGATAGGCAAAATCTGATGAAGGTGCGAGATGATGATAAATCAAACCTGATGGGGCACAGGAATGATAAGCCAAACCTGAGATGATGATAGGCCAAACCTGATGAGGGTGCGAGATAATGGTAGGCCAAAACTGATCGGGGTGCGATATGATGGTAGGCCAAATCTGACGTGAGTGCAAGATGATGGTAAGCCAAACTTGAGGAGGGTGAGAAAGGATGGTAGGCCAATCCTGATGAGGGCGTGAGATGATGGTAGGCCAAACCTGATGAGTCCGTGAGATGGTGGTAGGCCAAACCTGATGAGGGCGCGATATAATGCTAGGCCAAACCTGATGAGGGCGCGAGATGATGGATTGCCCAATGTGATGAGTCCGGAAGATGATGTTAGGCCAAACCTGATGAGGGTGCGAGATAAAGCTACGCCTAATCTAATAAGTGCTCGAGATGATTGGCCAAACCTGATGAGGTCGTGAGAGGATGGGAGGCCAAACCTGATGAGTCCGCGAGATGATGGAAGGCCAAACCACATGAGGGCATGAGATGATGATAGGCCAAACCTGATGAGTCCGCGAGATGATGTTAGGCCAATCCTGACGAGGGCACGAGATGATGATAGGCCAAACCTGATGAGGGTGCGAGATGATGATTGGCCAAACCTCATGAGGGCGTGAGATGATGGTAGGCCAGACCTGATGAAGGTTCGAGATTATGATATGCCAAACCTGATGAGGCCGCAAGATGATGGAAGGCCAAACCTGATGAGGGCGTGAGATGATGTTAGGCAAATCCTGATGATGGCGCGAAGTGATTATAGGCCACACCTTATGAGGGTGTGAAATGATGATAGGCCAAACCTGATGAGGTCGCAAAATGATGGTAGGCTAAACCTGAAGAGGGTGCGAGATGATGATATGCCAAACCTGATGAGGGGGCGATATAATGCTAGGCCAAACCTGATGAGGGTGTGAGATGATGGAATGCCCAACCTGATGAGTACAAGAGATGATGGTAGGCCAAACCTGATGAGTCCGTGAGATGGTGGTAGACCAAACCTGATGAGGGCGCGATATAATGCTAGGCCAAACCTGATGAGGGCGCGAGATGATGGATTGCCCAACGTGATGAGTCCGGAAGATGATGTTAGGCCAAACCTGATGAGGGTGCGAGATAAAGCTACACCAAATCTAATAAGTGCTCGAGATGATTGGCCAAACCTGATGAGATCGTGAGAGGATGGGAGGCCAAACCTGATGAGTACGCGAGATGATGGAAGGCCAAACCAGATGAGGGCATGAGATGTTGATAGGCCAAACCTGATGAGTCCGCGAGATGATGTTAGGCCAATCCTGACGAGGGCACGAGATGATGATAGGCCAAACCTGATGAGGGTGCGAGATGATGATTGGCCAAACCTCATGAGGGCGTAAGATGATGGTAGGCCAAACCTGATGAAGGTTCGAGATTATGATATGCCAAACCTTATGAGGCCGCAAGATGATGGAAGGCCAAACCTGATGAGGGCGTGAGATGATGTTAGGCAAATCCTGATGATGGCGCGAGGTGATTATAGGCCACACCTTATGAGGGTGTGAAATGATGATAGGCCAAACCTGATGAGGACGCAAAATGATGGTAGGCTAAACCTGAAGAGGGTGCGAGATGATGATATGCCAAACCTGATGAGGGCGCGAGATAAAGCTACGCCAAATCTGCTAAGGGCTCGAGATGATTGGCCAAACCTGATAAGGGCGCGAGATGATGGAAGGCCAAACCTGAAGTGGGTGCGAGATGATGGTACGCCAAACCTGATGAGGGCGTGAGATGATGATGGGCCAAAACTGATGAGGGCGTGAGATAAGTGTACGCCAAAACTGATGAGGGTGCGAGATGATGATAGACCAAACCTGATGAGGGCGCGAGATAAGGGTACACCAAATCTGATGAGGGCGTGATATAATGGTGGGCCTAACCTGATGAGGGTGCAAGATGATGGAATGCCCAACCTGATGAGTACGTGAGATGATGTTAGTCCAAACCTGATGAGGGCACGAGATGATAATAGGCCAAACCTGATGAGGACGCGAGAAAAGGGAACGCCAAATCTGATGAGTACGCGAGATGATGATAGGCCAAACCTGATGAGGGCATGAGATAAGGGTACACCAAATCTGATGAGGGCGCGATATAATGGTAGACCAAACCTGATGATGTTGGGAGATGATGGAATGCCCAACATGATGAGTACATGAGATGATGTTAGGCCAAACCTGATGAAGGCGTGAGATAAAGCTACACCAAATCTGATGAGGCCACAAGATGATGGAAGGCCAAACCTGATGAGGGCGTGAGATGATGTTAGGCCAATCCTGATAAGGGCACGAGGTGATGATAGGAAAATCCTGATGACGGCGCAAGGTGATTATAGGCCACACCTGATGAGGGTGCGAGATGATAGGCTAAACCTGATGAAGGCGCAAAATGATGATAGACCAAACCTGATAAGGGCGTGAGATGATGTTAGGCCAAACCTGATGATTCTCGAGATAAAGCTACGCCAAATCTGATGAGGGCACGAGATGATGGTAGGACAAACCTGAAGAGGGCGCGAGATGATGGTAGGCCAAACCTGATAAGGGCACGAGATGATAGGCCAAAAGTGATGAGGGCAAGAGATGATCATAGTTCAAACCTAATGAAGGCACGAGATGATGGAAGGCCAAGCCTGATGAGGGCTTGAGATGATGTTAGGCCAATCCTGATGAGGGCGCGATATGATGATAGGCCCCACCTGAAGATGGTTCAAGATGATGGTAGGCAAAACATGATGAGGGCGCGAGATGATGGTAGGCCAATCATGATGAGGGCGTGAGATGATTTTTACCAAACCCGATGAGGGCGCGAGATGATGATTGACCAAACCTGATGAGGGCGCGAGATGATGGTAGGCCAAATCTGATGAGGCCACAAGATGATGGAAGGCCAAACCTGATGAGGGCACGAGATGAAGATACTCCATACCTGAGATGATAATAGGCTAAACCTGATGAGGGCAAAAGATGATGGTAGGGCAAACATGATGAGGGCACGAGATGATGGTAGGCCAATCATGATGAGGACGTGAGAAGATGTTAGGCCAATCCCGGTGAGGGCGCGAGACGTTGATAGGCTAAACCTGATGAGGAAGGGAAATGATAATAAGCCATACCTGATGAGGTCGCGAGATGATGATAGCCCAAATCTGATGAAGGTGCGAGATGATGATAAATCAAACCTGATGGGGCTCAAGAATGATACGCCAAACCTGAGATGATGATAGGCCTAACCTGATGAGGGTGCGAGATGATGGTAGGCCAAAACTGATCAGGGCGCGAAATGATGATAGGCCAAATCTGGTGAAGGTTCGAGATGATGATTGGCCACACCTGATGAGGGTTCGAGATGATGATAGGCTAAACCTGATGAGGGCGCAAAATGATGATAGGCCAAACCTGATCATGGCGTGAAAGGATGGAATGCCCAACCTGATGAGTACGTGAGATGATGTTAGGCCAAACCTGATGAGGGCGCGAGATAAAGCTACGCCAAATCTGATGAGGGCGCGAGATGATGCTAGGACAAACCTGAAGAGGGCTCTAGATGATGATAGCCCAAATCTGATGAAGGTGCGAGATGATGATAAATCAAACCTGATGGGGCTCAAGAATGATACGCCAAACCTGAGATGATGATAGGCCTAACCTGATGAGGGTGCGAGATGATGGTAGGCCAAAACTGATCAGGGCGCGAGTTGATTGTAGGCCAAATCTGATGTGAGTGCAAGATGATGGAAGGCCAAACTTGAGTAGGATGAGAAAAGATGGTAGACCAATCCTGATGAGGGCGTGAGATGATGGTAGGCCAAACCTGATGAGTCCGCGAGATGATGGAAGGCCAAACCTGATGAGAGCGTGAGATGATGGTAGGCCTAATCTGATGAGGACTCGATATGATGGAAGGCCAAACGTGATGAGGGCGTTAGATGATGTTAGGCCAATCCTGATAAGGGCACGAGATGATAGGGAAATCCTGATGAGGGCGCGAGGTGATAGGCCACACCTGATGAGGGCGCGAAATGATGATAGGCCAAATCTGGTGAAGGTTCGAGATGATGATTGGCCACACCTGATGAAGGTTCAAGATGATGATAGGCTAAACCTGATGAGGGCGCAAAATGATCATAGGCCAAACCTGATCAGGGCGTGAAATGATGGAATGCCCAACCTGATGAGTACGTGAGATGATGTTAGGCAAAACCTGATGAGGGCGCGAGATAAAGCTACGCCAAATCTGATGAGGGCGCGAGATGATGCTAGGACAAACCTGAATAGGGCTCGAGATGATGGTACGCCAAACCTGATAAGGGCGCGAGATGATATACCAAACGTGATGAGGGCTCGAGATGATGATTGGCCAAACCTGATGAGGGCGCGAGATGACGGTAGGCCAAATCTGATGAGGGACCGAGATGATGATAGGTCAAACCTGATAAGGGCGCGAGATGATGATAGTACAAACCTGATGAAGGTACAAGATGATGGTGGGCCATACATGGTGAGGGTGCGAGATGATAATAGGCTAAACCTGATGAGGGCTCGAGATGATGATAGGCCCAACCTGAAGAAGGCGCGAGATGATGGTAGGCCAAACATGATGAAGGCACGAGATGATGGTAGGCCAATCATGATGAGGGCTTGAGATGATGTTAGGCCAAACCTCATGATGGCGCGAGATGTTGATAGTCCAAACCTGATGAGGACGAGAAATGATAATAAGCCAAACCTGATGAGCTCACGAGATGATGATAGCCCAAATCTGATGAAGGTGCGAGATGATGATAAATCAAACCTGATGGGGCTCAAGAATGATATGCCAAACCTGAGATGATGATAGGCCAAACCTGATGAGGGCACGAGATGATGGTAGGCCAAATCTCATGAGGGCGCAAGATGATGGTAGGCCAAACCTGAAGTGGGCGCGAGATGATGGTAGGCCAAATCTGATGAGGGATCGAGATGATGATAGTCGAAACCTGATGAGGGCGCGAGGTGATGATAGTCCAAACCTGATGAAGGCACAAGATGATGGTGGGCCAAACCTGGTGAGGTTGCGAGATGATGGTAGGCCAAAGCTGAAGATGATGCGAGATGACAGTATGCCAAACCTGATGAGGGCGCGATATAATGCAAGGCCAAACCTGATGAGGGCGTGAGATGATGATAGGCCAAACCTGATGAGGGCGCGAAATTAGGGTACGCCAAATTTAATGAGGGCGCAAGATGATGATAGGCCAAACCTGATCAGGGCGTGAGATGATGGTTGGCCAAATCTGATGATGACTCGAGATGATGGAAGGACACAGCTGATGAGGTCGCGAGATGATGATAGGCAAAATCTGATGAAGGTGCGAGATGATGATAAATCAAACCTGATGGGGCACAGGAATGATAAGCCAAACCTGAGATGATGATAGGCCAAACCTGATGAGGGTGAGAGATGATGGTAGGCCAAAACTGATCGGGGTGCGATATGATGGCAGGCCAAATCTGATGTGATTGCAAGATGATGGTAGGCCAAACTTGAGGAGGGTGAGAAAGGATGGTAGGCCAATCCTGATGAGGGCGTGAGATGATGGTAGGCCAAGCCTGATGAGTCCGTGAGATGGTGGTAGGCCAAACCTGATGAGGGTGCGATATAATGCTAGGCCAAACCTGATGAGGGCGCGAGATTATGGATTGCCCAACATGATGAGTCCGGAAGATGATGTTAGGCCAAACCTGATGAGGGTGCGAGATAAAGCTACTCCAAATCTAATAAGTGCTCGAGATGATTGGCCAAACCTGATGAGGGCGTGAGATGATGGGAGGCCAAACCTGATGAGTCCGCGAGATGATGGAAGGCCAAACCCGATGAGGTCGTGAGATGATGTTAGGCCAATCCTGACGAGGGCACGAGATGATGATAGGCCAAACCTGATAAGGGTGCGAGATGATGATTGGCCAAACCTCATGAGGGCGTGAGATGATGGTAGGCCAAACCTGATGAAGGTTCGAGAATATGATATGCCAAACCTGATGAAGCTGCAAGATGATGGAAGGCCAAACCTGATGAGGGCGTGAGATGATGTTAGGCAAATCCTGATGACGGCGCGAGCTGATGATAGGCCACACCTTATGAGGGTGCGAAATGATGATAGGACAAACCTGATGAGGGAGCAAAATGATAGTAGGCTAAACCTGAAGAGGGTGCGAGATGATGATATGCCAAACCTGATGAGGGCGCGATATAATGCTAGGCCAAACATGATAAGGGCGCGAGATGATGGAATGCCCAACCTGATGAGTACGAAAGATCATGTTAGGCCAAACCTGATGAGGGCGCGAGATAAAGCTACGCCAAATCTGCTAAGGGCGCGAGATGATTGGGCAAACCTGATGAGGGCTCGAGATGATTGGCCAAACCTGATAAGGGCGCGAGATGATGTTAGGCCAAACCTGAAGTGGGTGCGAGATGATGGTACGCCAAACCTGATGAGGGCGTGAGATGATGATGGGCCAAAACCTGATGAGGGCGTGAGAAAAGTGTACGCCAAAACTGATGAGGGTGCGAGATGATGATAGACAAAACCTGATGAGGGCGCGAGATAAGGGTACACCAAATCTGATGAGGGCGCGAAATAATGGTGGGCCTAACCTGATGAGGGTTCGAGATGATGGAATGCCCAACCTGATGAGTACGTGAGATGATGTTAGTCCAAACCTGATGAGGGCACGAGATGATAATAGGCCAAACCTGATGAGGACGCGAGATAAGGGAACGCCAAATCTGATGAGTACACGAGATGATGATAGGCCGAACCTGATGAGGGCATGAGATAAGGGTACGCCAAATCTGATGAGGGCGCGATATAATGGTAGACCAAACCTGATGATCTTGGGAGACGATGGAATGCCCAACATGATGAGTACGTGAGATGATGTTAGGCCAAACCTGATGAGGGCGCGAGATAAAGCTAAGCCAAATCTGATGAGGGCACAAGATGATGGTAGGCCAAATCTGATCAGGGATCAAGATGATGATAGGCCAAACCTGATGAGGGCGTGAGATGATATTAGGCCAATCCTGATAAGGGCACGAGGTGATGATAGGAAAATCCTGATGACAGCGCGAGGTGATTATAGGCCACAACTGATGAGGGTGCGAGATGATAATAGGCTAAACCTGATGAAGGCGCAAAATGATGATAGACCAAACCTGATAAGGGCGTGAGATGATGTTAGGCCAAACCTGATGAGGGCTCGAGATAAAGCTACGCCAAATCTGATGAGGGCACGAGATGATGGTAGGACAAACCTGAAGAGGGCGCGAGATGATGGTAGGCCAAACCTGATAAGGCACGAGATGATAGGCCAAAAGTGATCAGGGCAAGAGATGATCATAGTTCAAACCTAATGAAGGCACGAGATGATGGAAGGCCAAACCTGATGAGGGCTTGAGATGATGTTAGGCCAATCCTGATGAGGGCACGATATGATGATAGGCCCCACCTGAAGATGGTTCAAGATGATGGTAGGCAAAACATGATGAGGGCGCGAGATGATGGTAGGCCAATCATGATGAGGGCGTGAGATGATTTTTACCAAACCCGATGAGGGCGCGAGATGATGATTGACCAAACCTGATGAGGGCGCGAGATGATGGTAGGCCAAATCTGATGAGGGATCGAGTTGATGATAGGCCAAACCTGATGAGGCCACGAGATGATGGAAGGCCAAACCTGATGAGGCCACAAGATGATGGAAGGCCAAACTTAATGAGGGCGCGAGATGAAGATACTCCATACCTGAGATGATTATAGGCTAAACCTGATGAGGGCAAAAGATGATGGTAGGGCAAACATGATGAGGGCACGAGATGATGGTAGGACAATCATGATGAGGACGTGAGAAGATATTAGGCCAATCCCGATGAGGGCGCGAAATGTTGATAGGCCAAACCTGATGAGGAAGTGAAATGATAATAAGCCAAACCTGTTGAGGTCGCGAGATGATGATAGCCCAAATCTGATGAAGGTGCGAGATGATGATAAATCAAACCTGATGGGGCTCAAGAATGATACGCCAAACCTGAGATTATGATAGGCCAAACCTGATGAGGGTGCGAGATGATGGTAGGCCAAAACTGTTCAGGGTGCAATTTGATGGTAGGCCAAATCTGATATGAGTTCAAGATGATGGTAGGCCAAACTTAAGTAGGATGAGAAAAGATGGTAGACCAATCCTGATGAGGGCGTGAGATGATGGTAGGCCAAACCTGATGAGTCCGCGAGATGATGGAAGGCCAAACCTGATGAGGGCGTGAGATGATGGTAGGCCTAATCTGATGAGGACTTGATATGATGGAAGGCCAAACGTGATGAGGGCATGAGATGATGTTAGTCCAATCCTGATAAGTACACGAGATGATGATAGGGAAATCCTGATGAGGGCGCGAGGTGATAGGCCACACCTGATGAGGGTGAGAAATGATGATAGGCCAAATCTGGTGAGCGTTCGAGAAGATGATTGGCCACACCTGATGAGGGCGCGAAATGATGATAGGCCAAACCTGATCAGGGCGTGAAATGATGGAATGCCCAACCTGATGAGTACGTGAGATGATGTTAGGCCAAAATTGATGGAGGCGCGAGATAAAGCTACGCCAAATCTGATGAGGGCACGAGATGATGATTGGCCAAACCTGATGAGGGTGCGAGATGATGGTAGGCCAAATCTGATCAGGGATCGAGATGATGATAGGCCAAACTTGATAAGGGAGCGAGATGATGATATTCCAAACCTGATGAGGGTGCGAGAAGAAGATAGGCCCTACCTGAGATGATAATAGGCCAAACCTGATGACGGCTCGAAATGATGATAGGTCCAACCTGAAGAAAGCGAAAGATGATTGTAGGCCAAACATGATGAGGGCTTGAGATGATGTTAGGCCAAACCTCATGAGGGCGCGAGTTGTTGATAGTCCAAACCCGATGAGGACGGGAAATGATAATAAGCCAAACCTGATGAGGTCACAAGATGATGATAGGCCAAATCTGATGAAGGTGCCAGATGATGATAAATCAAACCTGATGGGACACAAGAATGATAGGCCAAACCTGAGATGATGATAGGCCAAACATGATGAGGGTGCGAGATGATGGCAGGCCAAAACTGATCAGGGTGCGATATAATGCTAGGCAAAACCTGATGAGGGCGCGAGATGATGGAATGACCAACCTGATGAGTACGAAAGATGATGTTAGGCCAAACCTGATGAGGGCGCGAGATAAAGCTACGCCAAATCTTATAAGGGCGCGAGATGATCGGCCAAACCTGATGAGGGCGCGAGATGATGATTGGCCAAACCTGAAAAGGGCGCGAGATGATGGTAATCCAAACCTGATGAGGGCTCGAGATGATGGTAGGCCAAACATGAGGAGGGTGAGAATGGATGGTAGTTTATTCCTGATGAGGGTGCGAGATGATGATTGACCAAACCTCATGAGGGCGTGAGATGATGGCAGGCCAAACCTGATGAGGGTTTAAGATTATGATACACCAAACCTGATGAGGTCGCGAGATGATGATAGCCCAAATCTGATGAAGGTGCGAGATGATGATAAATCAAACCTGATGGGGCTCAAGAATGATACGCCAAACCTGAGATTATGATAGGCCAAACCTGATGAGGGTGCGAGATGATGGTAGGCCAAAACTGATCAGGGCGCGATTTGATGGTAGGCCAAATCTGATGTGAGTTCAAGATGATAGTAGGCCAAACTTGAGTAGAATGAGAAAAGATGGTAGACCAATCCTGATGAGGGCGTGAGATGATGGTAGGCCAAACCTGATGAGTCCGCGAGATGATGGAAGGCCAAACCTGATGAGGGCGTGAGATGATGTTAGGCCTAATCTGATGAGGACTCGATATGATGGAAGGCCAAACGTGATGAGGGCGTGAGATGATGTTAGGCCAATCCTGATAAGGGCACGAGATGATTATAGGGAAATCCTGATGAGGGCGCGAGGTGATAGGCCACACCTGATGAGGGTGCGAAATGATGATAGGCCAAATCTGGTGAGGGTTCGAGAAGATGATTGGCCACACCTGATGAGTGTGTGAGATGATGATAGGCTAAACCTGATGAGGGCGCAAAATGATGATAGGCCAAAACTGATCAGGGCGTGAAATGATGGAATGCCCAACCTGATGAGTACGTGAGATGATGTTAGGCCAAAATTGATGAGGGCGCGAGATAAAGCTACGCCAAATCTGATGAGGGCAAGAGATGATGGTAGGACAAACCTGAAGAGGGCTCGAGATGATGGTAGGCCAAACCTGATAAGGGCGCGAGATGATAGGCCAAATGTGATGAGGGCTCGAGATCATGATTAGCCAAATCTGATGAGGGCGCGAGATGATGGTAGGCCAAACCTGATGAGGGCTCGAGATGATGGTGGGCCAAACCTGATGAGGGCGCAAGATAAACGTACGCCAAATCTGATGAGGACAGTATTAGATGATAGGCCAAACCTGAAGAGGGCGCTAGAAGATGGTACGCCAATCTTGATGAGGGCGTGAGATGATGATAGGCCAAAACTGATGGGGCGCGAAATAATGTTGCGCCACATCTGATGAGGGTGCGTGATATAATGGTGGGCCCAACCTGATGAGTGTGCGAGATGATGGAATGCCCAACATGATGAGTACGTGAGATGATGTTAGGCCAAACCTGATGAGGGCGCGAGATAAACTACGCCAAATCTGATGAGGGCGCGAGATGATGGTAGGCCAAATCTCATGAGGGCGCGAGATGATGGTAGGCCAAACCTGAAGTGGGTGCGAGGTGATAGGTCAAACGTGATGAGGGGGCGAGATGTTGATTGGCCAAACCTGATGAGGGCGCGATATAATGCTAGGCCAAACCTGATGATGGCGCGAGATAAAGCTACGCCAAATCTGATAAGTGCTCGAGATGATTGGCCAAACCTGATGAGGGCGTGAGATGATGGTAGGCCAAACCTGATGAGTCCGCGAGATGATGGAAGGCCAAACCTGATGAGGGCATGAGATGATGTTAGGCCAATCCTGATGAGGGTGCGAGATGATGATTGGCCAAAGCTCATGAGGGCGTGAGATGATGGTAGGCCAAACCTGATGAAGTTTCGAGATTATGATATGCCAAATTTGATGAGGCCACGAGATGATGGAAGGCCAAACCTGATGAGGCCACAAGATGATGGAAGGCCAAACCTGATGAGGGCGTGAGATAATGTTAGGCAAATCCTGATGACGGCGCGAGGTGATTATAGGCCACACCTGATGAGGGTGCGAGATGATGATAGGCCAAACCTGATGAGGGGGCAAATGATGGTAGGCTAAACCTGAAGAGGGTGCGAGATGATGATATGCCAAACCTGATGAGGGCGCTATATAATGCTAGGCCAAACGTGATAAGGGCGCGAGATGATGGAATGCCCAACCTGATGAGTACTAAAGATCATGTTAGGCCAAACCTGATGAGGGCGCGAGATAAAGCTACGCCAAATCTGCTAAGGGAGCGAGATGATTGGCCAAACCTGATGAGGGCTCGAGATGATTGGCCAAACCTGATAAGGGCGCGAGATGATGGTAGGCCAAACCTGAAGTGGGTGCGAGATGATGGTACGCCAAACGTGATGAGGGCGTGAGAAGATGATGGGCCAAAACTGATGAGGGCGTCAGATAAGTGTACGCCAAAACTGATGAGGGTGCGAGATGATGATAGACCAAGCCTGATGAGGGCGCGAGATAAGGGTACACCAAATCTGATGAGGGTGCGATATAATGGTGGGCCTAACCTGATGAGGGTGTGAGATGATGGAATGCCCAATCTGATGAGTACGTGAGATGATGTTAGTCCAAACCTGATGAGGGCACGAGATGATAATAGGCCAAACCTGATGATGACGCGAGATAAGGGAACGCCAAATCTCATGAGTACGCAAGATGATGATAGGCCAAACCTGATGAGGGCGTGAGATAAAGCTACACCAAATCTGATGAGGGCGCGAGATGATAGTAGGCCAAATCTGATGAGGGTGCGAGATGATGGTAGGCCAAGCCTATTAAGGGCGCGAGATGATAGGCCAAACGTGATGACGGCGCGAGATGATGATAGTCCAAACCTGATGAAGGCAGAAGATGAACATGGGCCAAACCTGGTGAGGGTGCGAGAGGATGTTAGGCAAAACCTGATAAGGACGCGAGATGATGGTATGCCAAACCTGATGAGGGCGTGAGATGATGTTAGGCCAAACTTATTGAGGGCACAAGATAAGGGCACGCCAAATCTGATGAGGGCACGAGATGATGATAGGCCAAATATGATGAGGTCGCGAGATAACGGTACGCCAAATCTGATGAGGGCGCGATATAATGGTGGACCCAACATGATGAGGGTGCGAGATAATGGAATGCCCAACATGATGAGTACGTGACATGATGTTAGGCCAAACCTGATGAGGGCGCGAGATGATGGTAGCTCAAATCTGATGAGGGCGCGAGATGATGGTAGGCCAAACCTGAAGAGGGCTCGAGATGATGGGCCAAACGTGATAAGGGCGCGAGATGATGATTATCCAAACCTGATGAAGGCGCGAGATGATGGTAGGCCAAACCTGATGAGGGCGTGAGATGATAGGCTAAAACTGATGAGGGCGCGAGATAAGGGTACGCCATATCTGATGAGGGCGCGAGATGATGATAGGCCAAATCTGATGAGGGCGCGATATAAGGGTACGCCAAATCTGATGAGGGCGCGATATAATGGTGGGCCCAACGTGATGAGGGTGCGAGATAATGGAATGCCCAACATGATGAGTACGTGAGATGATGTTAGTCCAAACCTGATGAGGGCGCGATATAAAGCTCCGCCAAATCTGATGAGGGCGCGAGATGATGGTAGGCCAAATCTGATGAGGGATCGAGATGATGATAGGCCAAACCTGATGAGGGCGCGAGATGATGATAGTCCAAACCTGATGAATGCACAAGATGATGGACCAAACCTGGTGAGGGTGCGAGATGATGGTAGGCCGAACATGATAAGGGCTCGAGATGATGGTAGGCAAAACCTGATAAGGGCGCGAGATGATAGGCCAAACGTGATGAGGGCGCGAGATGATGATTGGCCAAATCTGATGAGGGCGCGACATGATGGTAGGCCAAGTCTGATGAGGGATCGAGATGATGATAAGCCACACCTGATGAGGGCGCGAGATGATGATAGTCCAAACCTCATGAAGGCACAAGATGATGGTGGGCCAATCCTGGTGACGGTGCGAGATGATGATAGGCCAAACCTGATGACAGCGCGAGATGAAGATAGGCCATACCTGAGATGGTAATAGGCTAAACCTGATGAGGGCTGGAGATGATGATAGGCCCACCTGAAGAAGGCGTGAGATGATGGTGTAGCGCCGGCGTCCCTGCCCTCTGCTAGGCAGGGACGCTGTTCCCCTCACCTCTCTGCTCCGTGTCCGGCGTCCTCCTCCCGCTCTGCTGGCAGCGCGCGCTCCTTCCCGGCCACTGTGCTTAGGGCGCGCGCGCGCGCTCTCCCTCCCTCTTAAAGGGGCCGCGCGCGCCGTCCTAAGGAGTCCCCGGCCAATGGCCGGAGGACTTCACCATATATAAGGCACCTCCTCCAAAATGGAGGTGCCCGAGCAATGTTGTTGTGTAGCACCCTGAGGACTCGGCTGCTACAGGGGTATTGCACCTCGACCCAGAGGTGTGGTATTCCACTCCCGGGTAAGGATGGAGTGTGGGACTGAGCTCAGTAGGCTGCATGCACTACATACATCCCATTTCCGGGGGACAGAACTACGGTACTCCCACCAAGTATATGTGCAGGTACGACAGCGTCTGTCCCTGGCTGGAGTGGGAGGGGGGTGGAACATCCCAGTAGTGTAGGGGCAGATAGGGGGAGTACTCTGGGTAAAGCTAGGAGCTCATTGGGTGCTAGTCACCTGGGCTCACACATAGAGGGAGTATATAAGGTGGGCACCATCTTAGAATAGGGTCTTTTTAGCAGAGGAGCTCAGCCAGGAGGGCTGACAGGGAGCTGTGGCTCCGGCTGGGCCCAGCTCCAGGGCCAAGCCTGCAGTGAAGAGAGAGGAGGAAGAAAGGCCCAGAGAAGCAGAGTCAGAAGGAACCCTAAGAACCCAGAATCAGACCAAAAAGGGTGAAGGGTTGGCGGACACGGGTACCGGAACCCGAACTGGTGGAGGCCACTTATCCTCAGCCAGGAACCGGAGGTCGTGGTCAAGATTTGCCACGACCCTCACCAAATCCACCAGAAAGGCACACCAAGCATAGGTCAGGGAACCCAGAGGAGGTTTGACCACTAAGAGACCCGAGGGAGCCGGCCAAAGGTGGATCCCTGGTGGGAATGGCCAGAGACAGAGAGGGAGAAGGGAGCTCAGGACCACGCTCCAGAACTGCCTGGGGGTTAGCCGAGTCCAGGACCTGGTGGACGCAGCACGGCTCGGGTGGTCACTCAAGGCCAGAGTGACTGAGAGAACACTTGTGAGTAAAACCCCTGAAACTGCATCTCCTGACTCTGACTCTTCTTACTGCACCGTCATAACCCCTATCATCTTCATCTGCTGCCCTGAGGCCATACCCCTCCCGTTGGGGGTTATACCACCACGCTGCACATCCTTATACACCTGGCCTCAGTGGACTGTTCTGCAGCGGCGGCTTCAAAGCCGCACTCAACGGGTGGCGTAGTCGACACATATTCTAACATCTACTGTCATAGACTGCCGCTTAGTTTGACACCCTGGGCACGGACCGGGTCACCGCCACAAGGACTACTACCCCTATCCAGATCCGGCTCCGGGTATCCCTTGAACATGGCCCAGGGGGTGCGTCAGTTGCACTGTTCACTACTCTGCTTCAGCCCTCAGGTTCCGTTGCCAGTTACCTGCCAGATACCTGCCAGATTCCTGCCAGCTTGCTGTCTTATTCCTGCCTGATTATCTGCTACCTGCCTGCTAGTCTGAGGTCCGACGGTCTGCCTTACTACTCCTGTCAGTCTGTCTAAGGACCAGCCTGTTCGCTCACCTGGGAGCGCACTTCAGCCACCTGCCTGCTTGCCTGAGGTCCGACGGTCTGCCTTCCAACTCCTGTCAGTCTGTCTATGGACCAGCTTGCCTGCTCACCTGGGAGCACACATCTGCTACCTGCCTGCTAGCCTACCTGGAGGCTCCACCGTCACGTGCTGTGACCACCTGCCTGTCCAGTGACTCCTGCCCGCTCACCTGGGAGCGCTCATCTGCTGCCTGTCTGCTAGCCTACCTGGAGGCTCTGCCGTCACGTGCTGTGACCACCCGCCTGTCCAGAGACTTCTGCCCGCTCACCTGGGAGCGCTCATCTGCCGCCTTTCTGTTGGTCTTCCTGGAGGCTCCGCCGTCACATGCTGTGACCACCCGTTCTTCCAGAGACTCTCGCCTGCTCACCTGGGAGCTCACGTCTATCATCAGCCGCCACAGGTCGTACCAACCCTTTACCCAGAGACTGCCCCGGTCACTTGCCGTGACCATCTGCCCGTTCATCCAGAGACTGCCCCGGTCACTTGCCGTGACCATCTGCCCGTTCATTCAGAGACTGCCCCGGTCACTTGCCGTGACCATCTGCCCGTTCATTCAGAGACTGCCCCGGTCACTTGCCGTGACCATCTGCCCGTTCATCCAGAGACTGCCCCGGTCACTTGCCGTGACCTCCAGCCCGTTCACTCAGAGACTGTCCCGGTCACCTGCTGTGACTTCCTGCCCGTCTTCCCTGGTCGCCACCCGCTCCCTTACAAGGACCGCCCCCTTGTATAGTAGCTCAGAGGTTCCGCCTCCCAGACCCGCTACAGTTTGCTCGGGCCATGGAACCCGGTGGCACCCAAGCTCCCTCGCTCTCGGACCTGTGTCATGAAATGTCCCGTCAAAGGTCCCAACAGGAGTCCATCCTGGGTCACCTGCGGAATGTCAATACTCGCCTGGACACTCTGACTGCTCCACCAGCAACCTCCGCCAGTGCCATGTCTCGCAATCCGGCAGCTCCGCTGCCCACTAATACCATGGTATCCTACCCCGGACCCCGGCTTTCTGCACCTCCTCGCTTCGGAGGCGACTCCGCCCACGCTCGGGGCTTCATAAATCAGTGCACCCTGCACTTTGAACTATTGTCCCACCAGTTTAACTCCGACCGAGCCAAAATTGCATTCATCATGTCCCATCTCACCGGGGAGGCCCTGGCCTGGCTAAATCCTCTATGGGAGAGAGGAGACCCCCTGGTGTCCAACTTGCCTGCTTTTCTCACGGCTTTCCGGAAAGTCTGCGACGAACCCGGACGGAAGACCTCATCCGCATCATCACTGCTACGCCTCCGTCAGGGAAGTCTCACCGTGGGCCAATATGCCATACGGTTCCGTACCCTTGCCTCGGAGCTGGCCTGGGATAACAACGCTCTGGTATCCGTCTTCTGGGAGGGTCTGTCCGGCCGTATTAAAGATGAACTTGCCGGTCGGGACATCCCTACCACTCTCGATGACCTAATAACTCTTGCCACCCGGATTGACCTACGGTTCCAGTAGCGTGCCAAAGAGGTCACCCGTGAGAGGAGGTTACCACGTCTAGCTCCTACTTTTCAGAAACCCGTCACTCCCTCCGTCTCTACCCAGGTACACTCTCCTGAGCCTATGCAGGTCGACCAGACCAAGATGGTCAAAACCCGTCAGGACTTACGCTGTGCCGAGGGGAGCTGCTTCTACTGTGGCAGTAAGGAGCACCGGATCCGTACCTGCCCGGAGAGGTCGGGAAATGCCTGTGTCTAGGTTCGCTCAGAGAGGTCGACCTAGACAAGAATAAATCCTCTCCATCTCTGCTGTTGTCAGTCTCAATCGTCTGCGGGGAGAACCGTTATTTCGAACTAGCCCAACTTGACTCTGGAGCAGCCGGGAATCTTATTTCACAGTCCCTGGTAGAGAAATACCGCATCCCCACCAAACCTCTGGCTGTACCCTTGTCTGTTGCTGCCGTGGATGGGGGTCTCTTACCACGCCCCATCCAACTCATCACCGAATCCATTACTCTGCAGGTGGGAATGCTGCATTCTGAGAGTATCTCCTTTCATGTTCTGCCTGGACTCTCTCACGCCCTCTTACTAGGCCTACCTTGGCTCCAGAGACATGCACCCGTGCTTGACTGGCAGACCGGAGAAGTCCTTCGCTGGGGACAGGACTGCCATAAGACCTGTCTGGTTCCCGTCCATCCCGTCCGTCCTTCTCCTACCCCAGCTAATCTACCTGGACTTCCGATTCCTTATTGGTCTTATGCTGATGTCTTTAATAAAAAGGAAGCAGAGACACTACCCCCTCATAGACCATACGACTGCCCTATCGACCTGTTACCTGGTACTACTCCTCCCCGTGGGCGTATTTATCCATTATCCGCTGCTGAGACCCGGTCGATGTCCGAATATATTGAGGAGAATCTGGCCAGGGGATTCATCCGGAAATCTACCTCCCCGGCGGGAGCAGGCTTCTTTTTCGTCAAAAAGAAGGACGGCTCTCTCCGTCCCTGTATAGACTATAGAGGCCTTAACCAGATCACGGTGAAGAATAAGTACCCCCTTCCGCTCATTCCGGAGTTATTTGATCGTCTGAGGGGGGATAGAATCTTCACCAAACTGGACCTCCGTGGGGCGTACAACCTGGTTCGTATCCATCAGGGGGATGAATGGAAGACGGCATTCAACACCCGGGACGGCCACTATGAATATCTGGTAATGCCCTTTGGTCTCTGTAATGCTCCTGCCGTCTTTCAAGAGTTGGTCAATGACATCTTCCGGGACCTTCTCTACTCCTGCGTAGTGGTGTACCTGGACGACATCTTGGTCTTCTCTCCGGATCTCCAGACTCACCGGAGGGACGTTCGTCAGGTCCTGCTCAGGCTGAGGCAGAATCACCTCTTCGCTAAATACGAGAAGTGCCTCTTTGAGCAGACCTCGCTTCCGTTTTTGGGCTACATTATTTCTCAGACCGGCCTACGAATGGATCCAGAGAAACAGTCTGCCATCGAGAAATGGCCTCGACCGGAGGGGTTGAAGGCCATTCAGCGATTCCTGGGCTTCGCTAACTACTACCGCCTCTTCATACCACACTTCTCTTCCCGGACTGCCCCAATTTCCGCGCTCACCCGTAAGGGTACTAATCCCAAAGAGTGGCCGCCCGAAGCAGAGGAGGCCTTTCTTTCCCTAAAACAGGCCTTCTCTTCCGCCCCGGTGCTGCATCGCCCGGACGGCAACAAGCAGTTCTTCCTGGAAGTTGACGCCTCCTCCTCTGGAGCCGGAGCGGTACTTACTCAAAAATCATCTTCCGGGAGAATGGTAACTTGTGGCTTCTTCTCCAAACTCTTCTCCTCTTCTGAGCGCAACTATTCCATAGGAGACCGAGAGTTATTGGCCATCAAGCTGGCGTTGGAGGAGTGGCGTTACCTACTCGAGGGGGCTCTTCACCCGGTAATAATTTATACTGACCACAAGAACTTGGCTTACCTCCAGCATGCCCAGAGACTTAACCCGCGCCAAGCCCGGTGGTCCTTGTTTTTTGCTCGCTTTGATTTTGTTCTTCATTTTCGCCCGGCTGACAAAAACGTCAAAGCAGACGCCTTGTCCCGATCCTTTCTGGTGTCCGATCTCGAGGAAGAACCTAAACATATCATCGATCCCGCCAGAGTAATGCAGGTGGCTCCCGTGAGTCTAAATCGTCTCCCTCCCGGTAAGACGTTTGTTTCAGTACCTGATCGGAAGAAGATCCTTCACTGGGGCCATTCGTCTAAACTAGCTGGCCATGCCGGTCAGAAAAAGACCCTCCAGCTTATTGCCCGGCACTACTGGTGGCCTACCCTGCACAAGGACGTAATAGACTTTGTTTCTGCCTGTGTGTCCTGCGCCCGCAACAAAGTCCCGAGACACCTGCCAGCCGGTCGCCTCCTTCCGCTTCCTGTGCCTGCTGCCCCCTGGCAGCATATTGCTATGGACTTCATAACTGATCTCCCCGTCTCCGCCGGTTGTACGGTCATTTGGGTGGTCGCTGATCGCTTTTCCAAGATGGCTCACTTTATTCCCCTGCCAGCCCTCCCGTCTGCACCCGAGCTGGCTAAAGACTTTATTCGTCACATCTTTCGTCTTCATGGCCTGCCCCTCCACATCGTGTCGGATCGTGGGGTACAGTTCACCTCACGCTTCTGGAGAGCCACTTGTAAACTGCTAGACGTCACCCTGGACTTCTCTTCCGCTTACCACCCACAGTCCAATGGTCAAGTGGAGCGGATCAATCAGAACCTGACCAGTTACCTCCGGCACTTCGTTAATGCTCATCATTCAGACTGGGTGGATCTCCTACCATGGGCCGAGTTCTCTTATAACAATCACGAGAGCGAATCCTCCTCCAAATCCCCGTTTTTTGTAGTCTTCGGTCAGCATCCTCGGATTCCTTTTCCTGTCTCCACCTCTGTGGACAACCCGGCTGCGGAATCTCTCGTTGGCGAATTTTCCTCCATTTGGGAGAGTACCCGATCCGCACTCCTTCAGTCGTCCGAACGGATGAAAAGACACGCTGACAAAAAACGCCTGGATCCTCCACAATTTCGTCCTGGAGATAAAGTCTGGCTCTCATCTAAATATGTCCGACTCAAGATACCTTCTTACAAGTTAGGGCCTCGGTTCATCGGTCCTCTGGAGGTCATCAGTCAGATCAACCCGGTGGCTTATAAATTGAAACTCCCGGCCAACTTACGGATCCCTAACTCCTTCCATGTATCTCTCCTCAAACCTGTGGTACTTAACTCTTTTTCCAAGTCTACAGGTACGCCTCCTGCTCCGGTTTCTGCTGAGGACGAGTTTGAGGTAGAGAACATTCTTGCCACCAAAAGGGTAAGAGGAAAGACCTTTTTTCTAGTAGATTGGAAGGGGTTTGGTCCTGAGGAGAGAACGTGGGAGCCCCGGGAGAACATCCATGCCCCTCTTATCCTAGCTAAATTTCTGTCTGGCCTAAAAAAGGGGGGGCCTAAAGGGGGGGGTACTGTAGCGCCGGCGTCCCTGCCCTCTGCTAGGCAGGGACGCTGTTCCCCTCACCTCTCTGCTCCGTGCCCGGCGTCCTCCTCCCGCTCTGCTGGCAGCGCGCGCTCCTTCCCGGCCACTGTGCTTAGGGCGCGCGCGCTCTCCCTCCCTCTTAAAGGGGCCGCGCGCGCCGTCCTAAGGAGTCCCCGGCCAATGGCCGGAGGACTTCACCATATATAAGGCACCTCCTCCAAAATGGAGGTGCCTGAGCAATGTTGTTGCACTGTTCACTACTCTGCTTCAGCCCTCAGGTCCCGTTGCCAGTTACCTGCCAGATACCTGCCAGATTCCTGCCAGCTTGCTGTCTTATTCCTGCCTGATTATCTGCTACCTGCCTGCTAGTCTGAGGTCCGACGGTCTGCCTTACTACTCCTGTCAGTCTGTCTAAGGACCAGCCTGTCCGCTCACCTGGGAGCGCACTTCAGCCACCTGCCTGCTTGCCTGAGGTCCGACGGTCTGCCTTCCAACTCCTGTCAGTCTGTCTATGGACCAGCTTGCCTGCTCACCTGGGAGCACACATCTGCTACCTGCCTGCTAGCCTACCTGGAGGCTCCGCCGTCACGTGCTGTGACCACCTGCCTGTCCAGTGACTCCTGCCCGCTCACCTGGGAGCGCTCATCTGCTGCCTGTCTGCTAGCCTACCTGGAGGCTCTGCCGTCACGTGCTGTGACCACCCGCCTGTCCAGAGACTTCTGCCCGCTCACCTGGGAGCGCTCATCTGCCGCCTGTCTGTTGGTCTTCCTGGAGGCTCCGCCGTCACATGCTGTGACCACCCGTTCTTCCAGAGACTCTCGCCTGCTCACCTGGGAGCTCACGTCTATCATCAGCCGCCACAGGTCGTACCAACCCTTTACCCAGAGACTGCCCCGGTCACTTGCCGTGACCATCTGCCCGTTCATCCAGAGACTGCCCCGGTCACTTGCCATGACCATCTGCCCGTTCATTCAGAGACTGCCCCGGTCACTTGCCGTGACCATCTGCCCGTTCATTCAGAGACTGCCCCGGTCACTTGCCGTGACCATCTGCCCGTTCATCCAGAGACTGCCCCGGTCACTTGCCGTGACCTCCAGCCCGTTCACTCAGAGACTGTCCCGGTCACCTGCTGTGACTTCCTGCCCGTCTTCCCTGGTCGCCACCCGCTCCCTTACAAGGACCGCCCCCTTGTATAGTAGCTCAGAGGTTCCGCCTCCCAGACCCGTTACAGATGGTAGGCCAAACATGATGAAGGTACGAGATGATGGTAGCCTAATCATGATGAGGGCTTGAGATGATGTTTGGCCAAACCTGATGAGGGCGTGAGATGATGATAGGCCAAATCTGATGAAGGTGCGAGATGATGATAAATCAAAACTGATGAGAAACAAGAATGATAAGCCAAAGCTGAGATGATGATAGGCCAAACCTGATGAGGGTGCGAGATGATGGTAGGCCAAAACTGATCGTGGTGCAATATGATGGTAGGCCAAATCTGATGTGAGTGGAAGATGATGGTAGCCAAACTTGAGGAGGGTGAGAATGGATGGTAGACCAATCCTGATAAGGGCGTGAGATGATGGTAGGCCAAACCTGTTGAGTCTGTGAAATAATGATAGGCCAAAGCTGATGAGGGCGCGAGATGATGATAGTCCAAACCTGATGAATGCACAAGATGATGGACCAAACCTGGTGAGGGTGCGAGATGATGGTAGGCCGAACATGATAAGGGCTCGAGATGATGGTAGGCAAAACCTGATAAGGGCGCGAGATGATAGGCCAAACGTGATGAGGGCGCGAGATGATGATTGGCCAAACCTGATGAGGGCGCGACATGATGGTAGGCCAAGTCTGATGAGGGATCGAGATGATGATAAGCCACACCTGATGAGGGCGCGAGATGATGATAGTCCAAACCTCATGAAGGCAGAAGATGATGGTGGGCCAATCCTGGTGACGGTGCGAGATGATGATAGGCCAAACCTGATGACAGCGCGAGATGAAGATAGGCCATACCTGAGATGGTAATAGGCTAAACCTGATGAGGGCTGGAGATGATGATAGGCCCAACCTGAAGAAGGCGTGAGATGATGGTAGGCCAAACATGATGAAGGTACGAGATGATGGTAGCCTAATCATGATGAGGGCTTGAGATGATGTTTGGCCAAATCTGATGAGGGCACGAGATGATGATAGGCCAAATATGATGAGGTCGCGAGATAACGGTACGCCAAATCTGATGAGGGCGCGATATAATGGTGGACCCAACATGATGAGGGTGCGAGATAATGGAATGCCCAACATGATGAGTACGTGACATGATGTTAGGCCAAACCTGATGAGGGCGCGAGATGATGGTAGCTCAAATCTGATGAGGGCGCGAGATGATGGTAGGCCAAACCTGAAGAGGGCGCGAGATGATGGGCCAAACGTGATAAGGGCGCGAGATGATGATTATCCAAACCTGATGAAGGCGCGAGATGATGGTAGGCCAAACCTGATGAGGGCGTGAGATGATAGGCTAAAACTGATGAGGGCGCGAGATAAGGGTACGCCATATCTGATGAGGGCGCGAGATGATGATAGGCCAAATCTGATGGGGGCGCGATATAAGGGTACGCCAAATCTGATGAGGGCGCGATATAATCGTGGGCCCAACGTGATGAGGGTGCGAGATAATGGAATGCCCAACATGATGAGTACGTGAGATGATGTTAGTCCAAACCTGATGAGGGCGCGATATAAAGCTCCGCCAAATCTGATGAGGGCGCGAGATGATGGTAGGCCAAATCTGATGAGGGATCGAGATGATGATAGGCCAAACCTGATGAGGGCGCGAGATGATGATAGTCCAAACCTGATGAATGCACAAGATGATGGACCAAACCTGGTGAGGGTGCGAGATGATGGTAGGCCGAACATGATAAGGGCTCGAGATGATGGTAGGCAAAACCTGATAACTGCGCGAGATGATAGGCCAAACGTGATGAGGGCGCGAGATGATGATTGGCCAAACCTGATGAGGGCGCGAGATGATGGTAGGCCAAGTCTGATGAGGGATCGAGATGATGATAAGCCACACCTGATGAGGGCGCGAGATGATGATAGTCCAAACCTCATGAAGGCACAAGATGATGGTGGGCCAATCCTGGTGACAGTGCGAGATGATGATAGGCCAAACCTGATGACAGCGCGAGATGAAGATAGGCCATACCTGAGATGGTAATAGGCTAAACCTGATGAGGGCTGGAGATGATGATAGGCCTAACCTGAAGAAGGCGTGAGATGATGGTAGGCCAAACATGATGAAGGTACGAGATGATGGTAGCCTAATCATGATGAGGGCTTGAGATGATGTTTGGCCAAACCTGATGAGGGCGTGAGATGATGATAGGCCAAATCTGATGAAGGTGCGAGATGATGATAAATCAAAACTGATGAGAAACAAGAATGATAAGCCAAAGCTGAGATGATGATAGGCCAAACCTGATGAGGGTGCGAGATGATGGTAGGCCAAAACTGATCGGGGCGCAATATCATGGTAGGCCAAATCTGATGTGAGTGGAAGATGATGGTAGCCAAACTTGAGGAGGGTGAGAATGGATGGTAGACCAATCCTGATAAGGGCGTGAGATGATGGTAGGCCAAACCTGTTGAGTCCGTGAAATAATGATAGGCCAAACCTGATGAGGGCACGATATAATGCTAGGCCAAAACTGATGAGGGCTCGAGATGGTGGAATGCCCAGCATGATGAGTACGTGAGATGATGTTAGGCCAAACCTGATGAGGGCGTGAGATAAAGCTACGCCAAATCTGATAAGGGCTCGAGATGATTGGCCAAACCTGATGAGGGTGCGAGGTGATGATTGGCCAAACCTCATGAGGGCGTGAGATGATGGTAAGCCAAACCTGATGAGGGTTCGAGATTATGATAGGCCATACCTGATGAGGCCGCGAGATGACAGAAGGCCAAACCTGATGAGCCCGCAAGATGATGGAAGGCCAAACCTGATGAGTGCCTGAAATTATGTTAGGCCAATCCTGATAAGGGCACGAGGTGATAATAGGCAAATCCTGATGACGGCGCAAGGTGATGACATGCCACACCTGATGAGGGCACGAGATGATTGGCCAAACCTGATAAGGGCGCGAGATGATGGTAGGCCAAACCTCATGAGGGCTCGAGATGGTGGTAGGCCAAACCTGATGAGGCCACGAGATAAAGGTACGCCAAATCTGATGAGGGCGCGAGATGATGGTAGGCATAATCTGATGAGGGATCAAGATGATGATAAGCCAAACCTGATGAGAGTGCGATATGATGACAGGTTAAGCCTGATGATGGCGCGAGATAAGTGTATGTCAAATCTGATGAGTGCGCGATATAATTGTGGGCCCAACTTAATGAGGGTGCGAGATGATGGAATGCCCAACCTAATGAGTACGTGAGATGATGTCAGTCCAAACCTGCTGAGGGCGCGAGATGATGATAGGCCAAACCTGATGAGGACGCGAGATAAGGGTATGCCAAATCTGATAAGTACGCGAGATAATGATAGGTCAAACCTGGTGAGGGCGCGAGATAAGGGTACGCCAAATCTGATGAGGGCACGATATAATGGAAGGCCAAACCTGATGAGGGTGCGAGATGATGGAATGCCCAACATGATGAGTACGTGAGATGATGTTAGGCCAAACCTGATGAGTGCGCGAGATAAAGCTACGCCAAATCTGATGATGGCGCAAGATGATGGTGGGCCAAATCTGAAGATGACTCTAGATGATGGTATGCCAAATCTGATGAGGGTGAGAGATAATGGAAGGCCAAACCTGATGAGGGCGTGAGGTGATGGAAGGCCAAACCTGATGAGGGCATGAGATGATGATAGGCCAAACCTGATGAGGGCGCGAGATAATGGTACGCCAAACCTGATGAGGGCACGAGATGATGGAAGGCCAAACCTGATGAGGGTGTGAGATTTTGATAGGCCAAACATGATGAGGGCGCGAGATAAGGGTATGCCAAATTTGATGAGGGCGTGAGATGATGATTGGCCAAACTGGATGAGGGCGCGGGATAAGGGTATGCCAAATCTGATGAGGAAGTGAGATGATGATAGGCCAAATCTGATGAAGGCTCGAGATGATGGAAGGCCAAACCTGGTGAGGGCGTGAGATGATGTTAGGCCAATCCTGAGAGGGGCACGAGATGATAGGCAAATCCTGATGAGGGCGCGAGGTGATGATAGGGCACACCTGATGAGGGCGCGAAATGATAATAGGCCAAATCTGGTGAGGGCTCGAGATGATGATTGGCCACACCTGATGAGGGTGCGTGATGATGATAGGCCAAACCTGATAAGGGCGTGAGATGATGGAATGCACATCCTGATGAGTACGAGAGATGATGTTAGGCCAAACCTAATGATTGTGCGACATAAAGCTGTGCCAAATCTGATGAGGGCGCGAGATGATGGTAGGATAAACCTGATAAGGGCTCAAAATGATAGGCCAAACGGGATGAGGGCGCGAGATGATGATTGGCCAAACCTGATGAGGGCGCGAGATGATGGTAGGCCAAATCTGATGAGGGATCGAGATGATGATAGGCCAAACCTGATGAGGGCGCGAGATGATGATAGTCCAAACCTTATGAAGGCACAAGATGATGGTGGGCCAAACCTGGTGAGGGTTCGAGATGATGATAGGCCAAACCTGATGAGAGCGCGAGATGAAGATAGGGCATACCTGAGATGATAATAGGCTACATCTGATGAGGGCTCGAGATTATTATAAGCCCAACCTGAAGAAGGCGCGATATTATGGTAGGCCAAACCTGATGAGGCCGCGAGATGATGGAAGGCCAAGCCTGATGAGGGCGTGAGATGATGTAAGGCCAATCCTGATAAGAGAACGAGGTGATGATAGGCAAATCGGGATAAGGACGTGAGGTGATGATAGGCCACACCTGAAGAGGGCGCGAAATGATGGCAGGCCAAACCTGAGATGATAGCAGGCCAGACCTGATGGGGGCGCGATATGATGATAGGCCAAACCTAATGATGGCACGAGATCATGGTAGGACAAACCTGAAGAGGGTGCAAAATGATGGTAGGCCAAACATGATAAGGGCACGAGATGCTAGGCCAAACGTGATGAGGGCGCGAGATGATGATTGGCCAAACCTGATGAGGGCACGAGATGATGATAGGCCAAACCTGATGAGGGCGCGAGATGATGATAGTCCAAACCTGATGAAGGCACAAATGATGGTGGGCCAAACCTGGTGATGGTGCGAATTGATGATAGGCCAAACCTGATGAGAGCGCGAGATGATGATAGTCCAAACCTGATGAAGGCACAAGATGATGGTGGGCCAAACCTGATGAGGGCACAAGATGTTGATAGGCCAAACCTGATGAGGACGCGAGATGATGATAGGCCAAATCTGATGAAGGTGCGATATGATGATAAATCAAACCTGATGGGGAACAAGAATGATACGCCAAATCTGAGATGATGATACGCCAAACCTGATGAGGGTGCGAGATGATGGTAGGCCAAAACTGATCAGGGCGCGATATGATGGCAGGCCAAATCTGATGTGGGTGCAAGATGATGGTAGGCCAAACTTGAGGAGGGTGAGAAAGGATGGTAGGCCAATCATGATGAGGGTGTGAGATAATGGTAGGCCAAACCTGATTAGTCCGAGAGATGATGGAAGGCCAAACCTGATGAGGGTTTGAGATTATGATAGGCCAATCCTGATGAGGCCGAAAGATAATGAAAGGCCAAACCTGATGAGGGCGTGAGGTGATGGAAGGCCAAACCTGATGAGGGCATGAGATGATGATAGGCCAAACCTGATGAGGGCGCGAGATAATGGTACGCCAAACCTGATGAGGGCACGAGATGATGGATGGCCAAACCTGATCAGGGTGTGAGATTTTGATAGGCCAAACCTGATGAGGGCGTGAGATAAGGGCATGCCAAATTTGATGAGGGCGCGAGATGATGATTGGCCAAACTTGATGAGGGCGCGAGATAATGGTATGCCAAATCTGATGAGGGCGTGAGATAATAGTAGGCCAAACCTGATGAGGAAGTGAGATGATGATATTCCAAATCTGATGAAGGCTCGAGATGATGGAAGGCCAAACCTGATGAGGGCGTGAGATGATGTTAGGCCAATCCTGAGAGGGGCACGAGATGATAGGCAAATCCTGATGAGGGCGCGAGGTGATGATAGGGCACACCTGATGAGGGCGCGAAATGATAATAGGCCAAATCTGGTGAGGGCTCGAGATGATGATTGGCCACACCTGATGAGGGTTCGTGATGATGATAGGAAAAACCTGATATGGGCGTGAGATGATGGAATGCCCATCCTGATGAGTACCTGAGATGATGTTAGGCCAAACCTAATGATTGTGCGAGATAAAGCTATGCCAAATCTGATGAGGGCGCGAGTTGATGGTAGGACAAACCTGATAAGGGCTCGAGATGATAGGCCAAACGGGATGAGGGCGCGAGATGATGATTGGCCAAACCTGATGAGGGCGCGAGATGATGGTAGGCCAAATCTGATGAGGGATCGAGATGATGATAGGCCAAACCTGATGAGGGCGCGAGATGATGATAGTCCAAACCTTATGAAGGCACAAGATGATGGTGGGCCAAACCTGGTGAGGGTTCGAGATGATGATAGGCCAAACCTGATGAGAGCGCGAGATGAAGATAGGCCATACCTGAGATGATAATAGGCTACATCTGATGAGGGCTCGATATTATTATAAGCCCAACCTGAAGAAGGCGCGATATTATGGTAGGCCAAACCTGATGAGGCCGCGAGATGATGGAAGGCCAAACCCGATGAGGGCGTGAGATGATGTAAGGCCAATCCTGATAAGAGAACGAGGGGATGATAGGCAAATCCTGATAAGGACGTGAGGTGATGATAGGCCACACCTGAAGAGGGCGCGAAATGATGGTAGGCCAAACCTGAGATGATAGCAGGCCAGACCTGATGGGGGCGCGATATGATGATAGGCCAAACCTAATGATGGCACGAGATGATGGTAGGACAAACCTGAAGAGGGCGCAAGATGATGGTAGGCCAAACCTGATAAGGGCACGAGATGCTAGGCCAAACGTGATGAGGGCGCGAGATGATGATTGGCCAAACCTGATGAGGGCACGAGATGATGATAGGCCAAACCTTATGAGGGCGCGAGATGATGATAGTCCAAACCTGATGAAGGCACAAGATGATGGTGGGCCAAACCGGATGAGGGCACAAGATGTTGATAGGACAAACCTGATGAGGACGCGAGATGATGATAGGCCAAATCTGATGAAGGTGTGAGATGATGATAAATCAAACCTGATGGGGAACAAGAATGATACGGCAAATCTGAGATGATGATACGCCAAACCTGATGAGGGTGCGAGATGATAGTAGGCCAAAACTGATCAGGGCGCGATATGATGGTAGGCCAAATCTGATGTGGGTGCAAGATGATGGTAGGCCAAACTTGAGGAGGGTGAGAAAGGATGGTAGGCCAATCCTGATGAGGGTGTGAGATGATGATAGGCCAAACCTTATGAGGGCGCGAGATGATGATAGTCCAAACCTGATGAAGGCACAAGATGATGGTGGGCCAAACCTGATGAGGGCACAAGATGTTGATAGGCCAAACCTGATGAGGACGCGAGATGATGATAGGCCAAATCTGATGAAGGTGTGAGATGATGATAAATCAAACCTGATGGGGAACAAGAATGATACGGCAAATCTGAGATGATGATACGCCAAACCTGATGAGGGTGCGAGATGATAGTAGGCCAAAACTAATCAGGGCGCGATATGATGGTAGGCCAAATCTGATGTGGGTGCAAGATGATGGTAGGCCAAACTTGAGGAGGGTGAGAAAGGATGGTAGGCCAATCCTGATGAGGGCGCGAGATGATGATAGTCCAAACCTGATGAAGGCACAAGATGATGGTGGGCCAAACCTGATGAGGGCACAAGATGTTGATAGGCCAAACCTGATGAGGACGCGAGATGATGATAGGCCAAATCTGATGAAGGTGTGAGATGATGATAAATCAAACCTGATGGGGAACAAGAATGATACGGCAAATCTGAGATGATGATACGCCAAACCTGATGAGGGTGCGAGATGATAGTAGGCCAAAACTGATCAGGGCACGATATGATGGTAAGCCAAATCTGATGTGGGTGCAAGATGATGGTAGGCCAAACTTGAGGAGGGTGAGAAAGGATGGTAGGCCAATCCTGATGAGGGTGTGAGATGATGGAAGACCAAACCTGATGAGGGCGTGGGATTATGTTAGGCCAATCCTGATGAGGGCGCGAGATGATGATAGACCAAACCTCATGAGGGCGTGAGATGATGGTAGGCCAAACCTGATGTGGGTTTGAGATTATGATAGGCCAATCCTGATGAGGCCGAGAGATGATGGAAGGCCAAACCTGATGAGGCCGTGAGATGATGGAAGGCCAAACTTGATGAGGGCGTGAGAAGATGTTAGGCCAATCCTGATAAGGGCACGAGGTGATGATAGACAAATCCTGATGAGGGCGCGAGGTGATGATAGGCCACACCTGATAAGGGCGTGAGATGATGATAGGCCAAACCTGAAGAGGGTGCGAAATAATAGTAGACCAAACCTGAGATGATGGTAGGCCAGACCTGATGAGGGTGCGAGATGATGATAAGCCAAACCTGAAGAGGATGCAAAATAATAGTAGACCAAACTTGATATGATGGTAGGCCAGACCTGATGAGGGCGTGAGATGATGTAAGGCCAATCCTGATAAGAGAACGATGTGATGAGAGGCAAATCCTGATGAAGGCGCGAAATGATAGTAGGCCAAACCTGAGATGATGGCAGGCCAGACCTGATGGGGGCGCAATATGATGATAGGCCAAACCTAATGATGGCATGAGATGATGGTAGGCCAAGCCTGATTGGTGCGCCAGATGATGGTAATCCAAACTTGATGAGGCCGTGAGATGATGGCAGGCGAAAACCTGATGAGGCCGCGAGATGATGATAAGCCAAACCTGATGAGGGTGTGAGATGATGCTAGGCCAATCGTGATAAGGGAGCTAGATGATGATAGGCAAATCCTGATGAGGGTGTGAGGTGATAATAGGCCACACCTGATGAGGGCGCAAGATGATGGTAGGCCAATCCTGATGAGGGCGCAAAATGATGGTAGGCCAAACGTGGGATGATGGTAGGCCAGACCTGATGAGGGCGCGAGATAATGAAAGGCAAAACCTAATGATGGCGCGAGAAGATGGTAAGCCAAGCCTGGTTTGTGCGCCAGATGATGTTAGGCCAAACTTGATGAGGTCGCGAGATGATGGCAGGCCAACCCTGATGAGGGCACGAGATGATGGCAGACTAAACCTGATGAGAGCACGAGATGATGGTATCCCAAAGCTGATAATGGCGTGAGATGATGATAGGCCATACCTGATGAGGGTAAGAGATTATGATAGGTCAAACCTGGTGAGTGCTCGAGATGATGAATGGCCACACCTGATGAGGATGCGAGATGATGATAGGCTAAACCTCATGAGGGCGCGAAATGATGTTAGGCCAATCCTGATGAGGGCGCGAGATAAAGCTACGCCAAATCTGATGAGGGTGCAAGATGATGGTAGGACAAACCTGATGAGGGAGCGAGATGATGGTATGCCAAACCTGATAAGGGCACGAGATGCTAGGCCAAACATGATGAGGGCGCGAGATGATGATTGGCTAAACCTGATGAGGGCTCGAGATGATGGTAGGCCAAATCTGATGAGGGATTGAGATGATGATAGGCCAAACCTGATGAGAGCGCGAGATGAGGATAGTCCAAACCTGAAGAAGGCACAAGATGATGGTTGGCCAAACCTGATGAGGGCACAAGATGTTGATAGGCCAAACCTGATGAGGACGCGAGATGATGATAGGCCAAATCTGATGAAGGTGCGAGATGATGATAAATCAAACCTGATGGGGAACAAGAATGATACGCCAAATCTGAGTTGATGATAGGCCAAACCTGATGAGGGTGCGAGGTGATGGTAGGCCAAAACTGATCAGGGCACAATATGATGGTAGGCCAAACCTGATGTGGGTGTGAGATGATGGTAGGCCAAACCTGATGAGTCAGGGAGATGATGGAAAGCCAAACCTGATGAGGGCGTGGGATTTTGTTGGGTCAATCCTGATGAGGGCACGAGATGATGATATGCCAAACCTCATGAGGGCGTGAGATGATGGTAGGCCAAACCTGATGAGGGTTTGAGATTATGATAGGCCAATCCTGATGAGGCCGAAAGATGATGGAAGGCCAAACCTGATGAGGCCGTGAGATGATGGGAGGCCAAACCTGATGAGGGCGTGAGATGATATTAAGCCAATCCTGATAATGGCACAAGGTGATGATAGGCAAATCCTGATGAGGGCGCGAGGTGATGATAGGCCACACCTGATGAGGGCGCGAGATGATGATAGGCCAAACCTGAAGAGGGTGCGAAATGATAGCAGACCAAACCTGAGATAATGGTAGGCCAGAACTGATGAGGGCGCGAGATGATGATAGGCCAAACCTGATGAGGGCGTGAGATGATGATAGGCCAAACATGATGAGGACGTGAGATGATGTTAGACCAATCCTGATTAGGGCGCGAGGTGATGTTAGGCCAAACCTGATAAGGGCGCAAAATGATGGTAGGCCAAACCTGAGATGATGGCAGGCCAGACCGAATGATGGTGCGATATGATGATAGGCCAAACCTAATGATGGCACGAGATGATGGTAGGCTAAGCCTGGTTGGTGCGCCAGATGATGGCAGGCCAAACCTGATGAGGCAGTGAGATGATGGTATGCCAAACCTGATCATGGCGTGAGATGATGATGGGCCAAACCTGATGAGGGTGCGAGATTATGATAGGCCATACCTGATGAGGGCTTGAGATGATGATAGGACAATCCTGGTGAGGGCTTGAGATGATGATTGGCCACACCTGATAAGAGTGCGAGATGACGATAGGCTAAATCTGATGAGGGCGCGTAATGTTGTTAGGCCAGACCTGATGAGGGCGCGAGATAAAGCAACGCCAAATCTGATGAGGGCGCGAGATAATGGTAGGACAAACGTGATGAGTGCGCCAGATGATAATTGGTCAAACCTGATGAGGGTGCGAGATGATGGTAGGCCAAATCTGATGAGGGATCGAGATGATGATAGGCCAAACCTGATGGGGGCGCGAGATGATGATAGTCCAAACCTGATGAAGGCACAAGATGATGGTGGGCCAAACCTGGTGACGGTGCGAGATAATGATAGGCCAAACCTGATGAGAGCGCGAGATGTAGATAGGCCATACCTGAGATGATATTAGGCTAAACCTTTCGATGGCACGAGATGATGATAGGCCCAATCTGAAGAAGGCGTGAGATGATGGTAGACCAAACATGATGAGGGCACGAGATGATGTTAGGCCAAACCTGATGAGGGCGCACGATGTTGATAAGCCAAACCTGATGAGGACGGGAAATGATAATAAGTCAAACCAGATTAGGTCGCGAGATGATGATAGGCCAAATCTGATGAAAGTGCGACATGATGATAAATCAAACGTGATGGGGAACAAGAATGAAACGCCACACCTGAGATGATGATTGGCCAAACCTGATGAGAGTGCGAGATGATGGTAGGCCAAAACTGATCAGGACGCGATATGATGGTAGGCCAAATCTGATGTGGGTGCAAAATGACGGTAGGCCAAACTTGAGGAGGGTGAGAAAGGATGGTAGGCCAATCCTGATGAGGGCGTGAGATGATGGTAGGCCAAACCTGATGAGTCCGCGAGATGATGGAAGGCCAAACGTGATGAGGGCGTGGGATTCTGTTAGGCCAATCCTGATGAGGGCGCGAGATGATGATAGTCCAAACGTCATGAGGGCGTGAGATGATGGTAGGCCAAACCTGATGAGGGTTCGAGATTATGATAGGCCAAACCTGATGAGGCCGCGAGATGAAGGAAGGCCAAACCTGATGAGGCCGCGAGATGATGGAAGGCCAAACCTGATGAGGGCGTGAGATGATGTTAGGCCAATCCTGATAAGGGCACGAGGTGATGATAGGCAAATCCTGATGAGGGCACGAGGTGATGATAGGCCAAATGTGATGAGGGCGCGAGATGATGATAGGCCAAATCTAATGAGGGCGCAAAATGATGGTAGGCCAAACCTGAGATGATGGTAGGCCAGACCTGATGAGGGCGCGAGATGATGATAGGCCAAACCTGATGAGGGAGTGAGATGATGAGAGGCCAAACATGATGAGGTCGTGAGATGATGTTAGGCCAATCCTAATAAGGGCACGAGTTGATGATTGGCAAATCCTGATGACGGCGCGAGGTGATGTTAGGCCAAACCTGATGAGGGCGCGAAATGATGGTAGGCCAAACTTGAGATGATGGCTGGCCAGACCTGATGAGGGCGCGATATGATGATAGGCCAAACCTAATGATGTCACGAGATGATGGTAGGCTAAGCCTGATTGGTGCGCCAGTTGATGGTTGGCCAAACTTGATGAGGGCGCGAGTTAATGCAGGCCAAACCTTATGAGGCCGCGAGATGATGGTATGACAAACCTGATGATAGCGTGAGATGATGTTAGGCCAATCCTGATAAGGGCACGAGATGATGATAGGCTAAACCTGAAGAGGGCACGAGATGATGGTAGGCCAAACCTGATAAGGGCGCGAAATGATGGTAGGCCAAACCTGAGATCATGGTAGGCCAGACCTGATGAGGGTGCGAGATGATGATAGGCCAAACCTAATAATGGCGCAAAAAGATGGTAAGCCAAGCCTGATTGGTGCGCCAGATGATGGTAGGCCGAACTTGATCAGGGTGCGAGATGATGGCAGGCCAAACCTGATGAGGGTACAAGATGATGATACGGCAAACATGATGAGAGCATGAGATGATGGTATGCCAAACCTGATGATGGCATGAGATGATGATAGGCCAAACCTGATGAGGGTGCGAGATTCTGATAGGCCATACCTGATGAGGGCTCGACATGATGATAGGCCAAACCTGGTGAGGGCTCGAGATGATGATTGGCCTCACCTGATGAGAGTGTGAGATGATGATTGGCTAAACCTGATGAGGGCGCGAAATGATGTTAGGCCAAACCTGATGAGGGCGCGAGATAAAGCTACGCCAAATCTGATGAGGGCGCGAGATGATGATTGGCCAAACCTGATGAGGGCTCGAGATGATGGTAGGCCAAATCTGATGAGGGATCGAGATGATGATATGCCAAACCTGATGAGGGTGAGAGATGATGATAGTCCAAGCCTCATGAAGGCACAAGATGATGGTGGGCCAAACCTGGTGAGGGTGCGAGATGATGATAAGCCAAACCTGATGAGATCACGAGATGAAGATAGGCCATACCTGAGATGATAGTAGGCTAAACCTGATGAAGGCGCGAGATGATGATAGGCCAAACCTGAAAAAGGCGCGAGATGGTGGTAGGCCAAACATGATGATGGCACGAGATGTTGGTAGGCCAATCATGATGAAGGCGTGAGAAGATGTTAGGCCAAACCTGATGAGGGCACGAGATGTTGATAGGCCAAACCTGATGAGGACGGGAAATGATAATAAGCCAAACCTGATAAGGTCACGGGATGATGATAGGCAAAATCTGATGAAGGTGCGAGATGATGATAAATCAAACCTGATGGGGCACAAGAATGATACTCCAAACCTGAGATGATGATAGGCCAAATCTGATGTGAGTTCAAGATGATGGTAGGCAAAACTTGAGGAGGGTGAGAAAGGATGGTAGACCAATCCTGATGAGGGCGTGAGATAATGGAAGGCCAAACATGATGAGGGCGTGAGATTATTTTAGGCCAATCCTGAAGAGGGAGCGAGATGATGATAGGCCAAACCTGATAAGGGTGCGATATGATGATTGGCCAAACCTCATGAGGGCGTGAGATGATGGTAGGCCAAACCTGCTGAGGGTTCGAGATTATGATAGGCCAAACCTGATGAGGCCGTGAGATGATGGAAGGCCAAACCTGATGAGGGCGTGAGATGATGATAGGCCAAACCTGAAGAGGGCGCGAGATGATGGTAGGCCAAACCTGATGAGATCACGAATTGATGGTAGACCAAACCTGAAGAGGGCGCGAGATGATGATAGGCCAAACCTGATGAGGGCACGATATAATGATAGGCCAAACCTGATGAGGGCGCGAGATGATGGAATTCCCAACCAGATGAGTACGAGAGATGATGTTAGGCCACATCTGATGAGGGCGTGAGATAAAGCTACGCCAAATCTGATAAGGGCGTGAGATGATTGGCCAAACCTGATCAGGGTACTAGTAGATGGTAGGCCAAACCTGAAAAGGTCGCGAGATTATAGGCGAAAACTGATGAGGGCGCGAGATAAGGGTACTCCAAATATGATGAGGGCGCGAGATGTTGATAGGCCAAAACTGATGAGGGTGCGAGATAAGAGTGCGTCAAATCTGATGAGGGCGCAATATAATGGTGGGCCCAACCTGATGAAAGAGCGAGATGATAGAATGCCCAACATGATGAGTACGTGAGATGATGTTAGGCCAAACGTGATGAGGGCGCGAGATAAAGCTACGCCAAATCTGATGAGGGCGCGAGACGATGGTAGGCCAAATCTGATGAGGGCACGAGATGATGGTAGGCCAAACCTGAAGTGGGCACGAGATGATGGTAGGCAAAATCTGATGAGGGTGCGAGATGATGGTATGCCAAAACTGATCAGTGCGCGATATGATGGTATGCATAATCTGATGTGGGTGAAAGATGTTGGTATGCCAAACTTGAGGAGGGTGAGAAAGGATGGTAGGCCAATCCTGATGAGGGCGTGAGATGATGGTAGGACAAACCTGATGAGGGCGTGGGATTATGTTAGGCCAATCCTGATGAGTGTGCGAGATGATGACAGCCCAAACCTTATGAGGGTGCGAGATGATGATTGGCCAAACCTCATGAGGGCGTGAGATGATGGTAGGACAAACCTGATGAGGGTTCGAGATTATGATAGGCCAAACCTGATGAGGCCACGAGATGATGGAAGGCCAAATCTGATGAGGCCGCGAGATGATGGAAGGCCAAACCTGATGAGGGCGTGAGATGATGTAAGGCCAATCCTGATAAGAGAATGAGGTGATGATATGCAAATCCTGATAAGGGCGCGAGGTGATGATAGGCCACACCTGATGAGGGCGCGAATTGATGGTAGGCCAAACCTAAGATGATGGCAGGCCAGACCTGATGAGGGTGCGATATGATGAAAGGCCAAACCTAATGATGGCACGAGATGATGGTAGGCCAAGCCTGATAGGTGCGCCAGATGATGGTAGGCCAAACTTGATGAGGGCGCGAGATGATGGCAGGCCAAACCTGATGAGGCAGCGAGATGATGGAAGGCCAAACCTGATGAGGGCGTGAGATGATGATAGGCTAAACAAGAAGAGGGCGCGAGATGATGGTATGCCAAACCTGATGATGGCACGAAATAATGCTAGGCCAAACCTGATGAGGGCACGAGATGATGGAATGCCCAACCTGATGAGTACGAGAGATGAGGTTAGGCCAAACCTGATGAGGGCACGAGATAAAGCTACGTCAAATCTGATAAGGGCGTGAGATGATTGGCCAAACCTGATGAGGGTGCAACATGATGATTGGCCAAACCTGATAAGGGCGCGAGATGATGGTAGGCCAAACCTGATGAGGGATGGAGATGATGGTAGGCCAAACCTGATGGCGCGATATAAAGGTACGCCAAATCTGATGACGGCACTAGTAGATGGTAGGCCAAACCTGAAAAGGTCGCGAGATTATGGTACGCCAAACGTGATGAGGGCGTGAGATGATGATAGGCCAAAACTGATGAGGGCGCGAGATAAGGGTACGCCAAATATGATGAGGGCGCGAGATGATGATAGGCCAAATATGATGAGGGCGCGAGATAAGGGTACGCCAAATCTGATGAGGGCGCTATATAATGGTGGGTCCAACCTGATGAGAGTGCGAGATGTTGGAATGCCCAACATGATGAGTACGTGAGATGATGTTAGGCCAAACCTGATGAGGGCGCGAGATAAAGCTACGCCAAATCTGATGAGGGCGCGAGATGATGGTTGGCCAAATCTGATGAGGGATCGAGATGATGATAGGCCAAACCTGATAAGGGCGCGAGATGATGATAGTCCAAACCTGATGAAGGCACAAGATGATGATGGGCCAAACCTGGTGAGGGTGCGAGATGATGGTAGGCCAAACCTGAAGTTGACGGGAGATGATGGTGCACCAAACCTGATGAGGGCTCGAGATAATGGAAGGCCAAACCTGATGAGGGCGTGGTTTGATGATAGGCCAAACCTGATAAGGGCGTGAGATAAGGGTACGCCAAATCTGATGAGGGCGCGAGATGATGATAGGCCAAACCTCATGAGGGCGCGAGATAAGGGTACGCCAAATCTGATGAGGTCACGAGATGATGGTAAGCCACACCTGATGAGGGCGCGAAATGATGATACGACAAATCTGGTGAGGGCTCGAGATGATGATTGGCCACAGCTGATGAGGATGTGAGATGATGATAGGCTAAACCTGATGAGGGCGCGAAATGATGATAGGCCAAACCTGATAAGGGCGTGAGATGATGGAATGCCCAACCTGATGAGTACGTGAGATGATGTTAGGCCAAACCTAATGAGGGTGCGAGATAAAGCTACGCTAAATCTGATGAAGGCGTGAGATGATAGTAGGCCAAATCTGATGAGGGATCGAGATGATGATAGTCCAAACCTGATGAAGCCACAAGATGATGGTGGGTCAAACCTGGTGAGGGTGCGAGATGTTGATAGGCCAAACCTGATGAGAGCGCGAGATGAAGATAGGCCATACCTGAGATGATAATAGGCTAAACCTGATGAGGGCTCGAGATGATGATAGGCTCAACCTGAAGAAGGCGCGAGATGATGGTAGGCCAAACATGTTGAAGACACAAGATGATGGTTAGCCAATCATAATGAGGGCTTGAGATGATGTTTGGCCAAACTTGATGAGCGTGCGAGATTTTGATAGGCCAAATCTGATTAAGGTGCGAGATGATGATAAATCAAACCTGATGGGGCACAAGAATGATACACCAAACCTGAGATGATGATAGGCCAAACTTGATGAGGGTGCGAGATGATGGTAGGCCAAAACTGATCAGGGCGCCTATGATGGCAGGCCAAATCTTATGTGAGTGCAAGATGATGGTAGGCTAAACTTGAGGAGGGTGAAAAAGGATGGTAGACTAATCCTGATGAGGGCGTGAGATGATGGAAGGCCAAACCTGATGAGTCCGCGAGATGATGATAGGCCAAACCTGATGAGAGCGCGATATAATGCTAGGCCAAACATGATGAGGGCGCGAGAGTATGGAATGCCCAACCTGATAAGTACGAGAGATGATGTTAGGCCACACCTGATGAGGGCGCGAGATAAAGCTATGCCAAATCTGATAAGTGCGCGAGATGATTGGCCAAACCTTGTGAGGGCGCGAGATGATGATTGGCCAAACCTGGTAAGGGCTCGAGATGATGGTAGGCCAAACCTGATGAGGGCTCGATATGATGGTAGGCCAAACTTGATGAGGGCGCGAGATAAAGGTATGCCAAATCTGATGAGGGCACTAGTAGATGGTCGGCCCAACCTGATGGGGGTGCGAGATAATGGAATGCCCAACATGAGGAGTACGTGAGATGATGTTAGGCCAAACCTGATGAGGGCGTGAGATAAAGCTACGCCAAATCTGATGAGGGCTCGAGATGATGGTAGGCCAAATTTGATGAGGGCACGAGATGATGGTAGGCAAAACCTGAAGTGTGCGCGAGATGATAGGCCAAACGTGATGCAGTCGCGAGATCATGATTGGCCAAACCTGATGAGGGTGCGAGATGATGATTGGCCAAACCTCATGAGGGTGCAAAATGATGATTGGCCAAGCCTTTTGAGGCCGCAAGATGATGGAAGGCCAAACTTGATGAGGACGCGATATGATGGAAGGCGAAACCTGATGAGGGCATGAGATGATGTTAGGCCACACCTGATAAGGGCGAGAGATGATGGAATGCCCAACCTGATGAGTAGGAAAGATGATGTTACACCAAACCTGATGAGGGCGCGAGATAAAGCTATGCAAAATCTGATAAGGGCGCAAGATGATTGGCCAAACCTGATGAGGCCATGAGATGATGGTAGGCCAAACCTGATGAGTCCGCGAGATGATGGAAGGCCAAACCTGATGAGCGCGCAAGATGATAATTGGCCAAAGCTGATGAAGGCGCGAGATGATGATAGGCCAAAGCTGATGAGGTCGCGAGATGATGATAGGCCCATCCTGATAAGGGCGCGAGATGATCATAGGCTAAACCTGAGATGATGATTGGCCAAACCTGATGAGGGAGCGAGATAATGATAGGCCAAACCTGATGGGGACGCGAGATGATGATAGGCCAAACCTGATGAAGGCGCGAGAAAACATATATGATAATGATTCCCCAGTGTGTCGCCTTATAATAATTACCCCCACTGTACCTCATTATAATAAAAGATTAGAAGAAGGATTAGAACCGAATATTAGGTTACCATACACATATCTAATGAAGATAACAAGTATCTCCATATTAGAACCAATTCAGAAGACTATGTAACTAGGGCCATTCGTATAAGTAACATATATCCCGAAGTGCCTAAGCAAGAAAAAATACGAATTTACGGCCAAAAATATAAAGAAAATAGAAAAAATATCTTTATTGAGAAATATATATATAAATAATCACAAAATCATTTCAGGCTATGGTGGCACGACATATGTCAGAACACATTACACAAAGACAAATAAAACATACTTAAAAACAACCACCAGGTCTCGATCCCATTACAAGGTGAATCATATCTCTGATGTGACATTTCCTCCTTTTGTTATTTTCTTATAATTGACATGTACTATGAAGGTTTATGTCTCTATGTGGGTGTGCTAGTGGTAGCCATTTATTTGTCTACAGATATGATTACCCTAAGTGATATGTCTATAGTTTAAAACGATATGTGAGGCATGCGATATGTGTACTCTGTGGTGACACCTGGTGGTTGTTTTTAAGTATGTTTTATTTGTCTTTGTGTAATGTCTTCTGACATATGTCGTGCCACCATAGCCTGAAATGATTTTGTGATTATTTATATATATATTTCTCAATAAAGATATTTTTTCTATTTTCTTTATATTTTTGGCCGTAAATTCGTATTTTTTCTTGCTTAGGCACTCATTATAATAAAGCCCCTTAAAAGGGGTATACATAGAAATCACAGGACCGCTTTGCAAAGTCCTATCACGGTACATAGATGCAGTCACAGGAGGGCATACCTTCAAACTTTTAAGACACAGAGAGAGATATGTACTGCGACACTTACACAGTTATTTTGCCCCTACTGAAGCCCCCAAGTGTTCTTGTCCATTATGATATCCCTTCCATGGCCCCATAAATAAATGCCCACAAAAATGACCCTATACAGAATGATGTTCCCTCATTACTGCACCTACACAGCATGATGGCCTAGCAATCCCCACACAGTGAGATGGTCATCCTAGCCCCCACACATAGTACGTTGGTCACCATAGCCCCCTCCCACACATTATGATGGTCACCTCAGCTCCCTAAACAGTATGATGGTCATCACAGCTCCCCACATATTATGATGAATAAATACCAATAAAAATGCTCCCCACTCATGCATAGAACGGGTTCAGTAGCTACTAACGTATGTCACAATATAGCTTTTCCTTGGTAAAAATAAGTATGAAACCTGGAGAATTTGAATTTTAAAAAATTCAATCATCCTTAAAGTATATCACAATAAAGTATACTACAATATAGCTTCTTCATGGTAAAAATGGGTATGCTGATTTAACAGCTCACATTTAGTGTCGACTATGATTGAACTAAAAAATAGGACAAAAATTACCTTCCTACAGCACCATATTAATAAAATCTTTAGAACGTTGAGTTTATGATACGCTTACCTGTTAGTGTTTTCCATGACGGAACAACAAGTTGTAAATGGCTTAAATGTTAAAAAGCTGTTGCTGGTCTGACTTCATCGGAGTCTTAGTAATAGTACAAAATGCCTTGGTGAAAAGCATGAATCTTAGGGCTTGTTCAGATAAATGTATTTTTGTTTGCAAACAGTTTGGCACACAAAGAATATACCAATGTACCACACACAGACCGGTGGAAGTAAGTGTTCAGACGTATGTAAAAAAAATCACTGCAGATGCAATACTCTGATCCATTTTTGGATCAGGCTTGCCTATTAAACTCAATGGGTTCTTAAAATGACATATGGACACAATACATATGGTGTCTGTTGTTCACAAATCCATTGTATTTATTAACATAGAAAACTGTATGTGGCCTTGTGTCATTTTTTAGCTTTTTGATGTATAAATTAATAAATTTGATTTTGATGACATATCGATGCCAAAAATAGACATACACGTGAAAAATTGTTGTTTTTTATGGATGAAAATCAAACTATTTTTCATACAGATGTCTGAGAAAGTAGTCAGGTATTGACTGGTGTAGCTGCAACTAAATGCATTGGATAAATTCAATAAACGACTTAAAGGGTATTCCCACAAACGAAAGATGATTTTAATCAATAGACCTTTGACTAATAATAAGTTCCACAATTGGATGTGTTTAAAAAGTGTTCCTGTGCTGAGATAAACTTATGAATGTTTTCTTGTGTAATGTCTGTGTCTGACCGTTTACGGAACATGGTCTGATCATACCACATCTCCTGGGCAGGGGAGGAATCAAAAGACTATACAGATATTACATTAGGTGATCACAGCTGATTCTTTTTGTGAAGTAAAACATTTCCATGCCTGCTTTTAAACAATGTTTTACTTCAAATAAAATCAGTTGTGATCCTGTGCTGTAATGTCTGTATATGCTTTTGCTTCCTCCCCTGCCCAGGAGATGTGGTATGATCAGATCGTGTTCCGTACACAGTCAGATACAGTCATTGATTAAAATGAACTTTTGCTAGTGGGAAAATCCCTTTAAGGGGCATTTACACTGCAAGATAATTATGAATGAGCATTGTTAAAAATGCTCTCTTCACTGGTATCTTGCCATGTAAACAGTTTGCTTAACGATTGTTCATTGGGTGTAATGATCTCTTGTTCAGAAAAAATATTCATTATTCTCATTTATACATTGCATTGTCCTGTGTAAACTTGTGCAATGTAAATGTAAATTGCATGATCTTTCATCAGTATGTTACATGATACCAAGATGTGGTTAACGCAGATGCAGTGACTGTGAACAAACATTTAAGCTATAAATGTTAGATGTAAGTGCTTGTCAGTAAAGATGAATGAATCGATTACATGCAAATCAAATACCTGACTGATTATTATAAATAGGAAAAACTACATATGTAATTATTCTCCAGGTGGTATGTGCTCCCGGAATCTAATTTAAAAAAAAAAAAAAGGAAAAGAATTTAAACACATCAAGGATAAGAATAAAATAAATATATAAGCAGTAACTGTTGAGTAGAAAGTAAAAGAAAAGACAAAAAAAAGAAAAAGAAGAAAAAAGAATAAAAGTTTTTTAATGAGATATGAATTTTATACATTATACATTTTTTTTTAATTAGATCCATTCAGATTAGTTTTTAATGTTTATACTTCCATGCTTGTAAAGCTCTTGATAAAATGGGAGTGAAAGAGTTAAAACCTTGGTAAAACATGCCCAAAAATGATATGCACTGACTTTCTTTATATATAAAATGCACAAAGCTGTAGTAGCCTATATGTAATACCTGAAGAAGGCTTATAAGAGCTGAAACGCATTGTATGCTATGTTAATAAAATTTGGTTATTTAATATATCACCGCATCCTACCTATTGTTTTCCGGGAGCGCCTACCACCTGGAGAATACCTTATTTTCCAGCGTTTTTAACCCCTGAAAATCTTCTCAAAAGTCAGGAGTCGTCTTATACGCCGGGTGTCATCTTATAGGGCGTATTCCCTTATAGTCCGAATGTTGGGGGAGGAGGGGGTATATATATATATGATGTGTGGGGGGAGCGGTAGGCGCGGAGGAGCGGGGCACAGGAGGCAGCAGCCGCCTGCTGCAGCCTGTACTGTCCCCGCTGCTAAAGAAAATGAATATTCACTGCTCCCCACGCCTCATGCTCCTTAATAGAGATGAGCGTTGTTCGACTCGAACTGTTCGCCAAACTCAAATTCGAGCTGTTTTGGGCGGTGTTCGAGCCGTTCGGCGAACACGAACGATTTGATAAAAATTCGGCTGTTCGAGGTTATGTTCGATAACTGTTCGTGCACCAAAATCATAACTGGATTTTTTCTCAGTAATGATGAAAATTAATGTTAATACGCAGTTTGAGTGTACAGCTGGGTGGGGGGAGGGGCAGGGGATGGATCTCTGCAGGAATAATGAAGATCTCCATTTTTTTTTTCTCTTTCCCGCATTTACAGTGGGGAGGTGCAATCTGTCAGCCTATCAGCAGCGCACACACGGAGCGAAGTGCTTTTTTTCACACAAGCAAGGGCATGTGTCATTGGCAGTGTATGTCACATGTCCTTGCCCTATAAGACCAAGCCATTTTCCCTGTCGCCACCATTTTCTCACTGCTGCAGCTGCGTGTTAGACGGCACCGCTGTTGCTGTGTGCGCTATACCTTGTTAATTTCAAGCCAATTTTCGCACAAATCTACAGATAGCTTTGGAGTAGGGAATAGTTGTGATTGCAGTCCTTTTAAGGACTAGGTTACAGCATTTCCTACGACTTTTATCAGGCAGGTCTGTGCTCTTAAATAGATAGATTGTGGGAGTAAAGACTAATTGTAATTGCAGTCCTTTTCAGGACTAGGTTACATCAGTTCCTATCAGTTTTTGCCAGGCAGGTCTGTGCCAGTGCTGTGCAAGTTTTTTTCACAGCATTTGGCTGAATCTAGCAAAGCTAATCCTTTTTGGCCTATTGCAGAGTGTGTTAGTCAGTGGAGTAGCCTATCTGTGTTGCAAGATATACCACCTGTGTATAGAATACCAATTTTTTTACTGCACCTAGTGAAGTAAAATCTTTTGGGCATAGCATCATTCTATTAGTCCATCTATACTGACCTCCATCAGGTTGCAAATTGAATATAATTTTTTTCTGCATCTAGCTCTGAAAAAATATTTGGGCTTCTAGCAGTGTGTGGGACTTGTTCTATTAGTCCATCTATACTGACCTCCATCAGGTTGCAAACTGAATATAATTTTTTTCTGCATCTAGCTCTGAAAAAATATTTGGGCTTCTAGCAGTGTGTGGAACTTGTTCTATTAGTCCATCTATACTGACCTCCATCAGGTTGCAAACTGAATATAATTTTTTTCTGCATCTAGCTCTGAAAAAATATTTGGCCTTCTAGCAGTGTGTGGGACTTGTTCTATTAGTCCATCTATACTGACCTCCATCACGCTGCAAATTCAAAATAATTTTTTGTCTGCATCTAGCTCTGAAAAAATATTTGGCCTTCTAGCAGTGTGTGGGACTTTCTCTATTAGTCCATCTATACTGACCTCCATCAGGTTGCAAATTAAAAATAATTTTTATCTGCATCTACCTCTGAAAAAATATTTGGGCTTCTAGCTGTGTGTGGGACTTGTTCTATTAGTCCATCTATACTGACCTCCATCAGGTTGCAAACTGAATATAATTTTTTTCTGCATCTAGCTCTGAAAAAATATTTGGCCTTCTAGCAGTGTGTGGGACTTTTTCTATTAGTCCATCTATACTGACCTCCATCAGGTTGCAAATTCAAAATAATTTTTTGTCTGCATCTAGCTCTGAAAAAATATTTGGCCTTCTAGCAGTGTGTGGGACTTTCTCTATTAGTCCATCTATACTGACCTCCATCAGGCTGCAAATTAAAAATAATTTTTATCTGCATCTACCTCTGAAAAAATATTTGGCCTTCTAGCTGTGTGTGGGACTTTTTCTATTAGTCCATCTATACTGACCTCCATCAGGTTGCAAACTGAATATAATTTTTTCTGTATCTAGCTCTGAAAAAATATTTGGCCTTCTAGCAGTGTGTGGGACTTTCTCTATTAGTCCATCTATACTGACCTCCATCAGGTTGCAAATTAAAAATAATTTATATCTGCATCTAGCTCTGAAAAAATATTTGGCCTTCTAGCAGTGTGTGTGACTTTCTCTATTAGTCCATCTATACTGACCTCCATCAGGTTGCAAATTAAAAATAATTTTTTGTCTGCATCTAGCTCTGAAAATATATTTGGCCTTCTAGCAGTGTGTGGGACTTTCCCTATTAGTCCATCTATACTGACCTCCATCAGGTTGCAAACTGAATATATTTTTTTTCTGCATCTACCTCTGAAAAAATATTTGGGCTTCTAGCTGTGTGTAGGACTTGTTCTATTAGTCCATCTATACTGACCTCCATCAGGTTGCAAACTGAATACAATTTTTTTCTGCATCTACCTCTGAAAAAATATTTGGGCTTCTAGCTGTGTGTGGGACTTGTTCTATTAGTCCATCTATACTGACCTCCATCAGGTTGCAAATTGAATATAATTTTTTTCTGCATCTAACCCAGCCAATAGTTTTGGCCTAATACCACAGTTTGGCCACTCAGCTCTGCTCGGTTCCCATCCATTGTATTTTTGTGCAAACAACTCCAGAGTTGTGAATTAGTTAACCACCAAAATGAGTGGAAAAAGGCCTGCTGCTGGTGGAAAGGGGAATAGGCGTGTTGGGAAGGGGAAAAAAGGTTGTGTCCGAGGGGTAGGTGTTAAAGCAACAGTAACATCTGCAGAAGAAAGACCATCTTCCAGCCAAACTAAAATGTCTACTTCTTTTAGCGGACAATGTGATAAGATCCCTTTCTTATGGCTACGCCAATCGCTACAAATTCCAGATGAGGCACAAAAACAGCAGGTGCTTCAACGGATATCAAGTGCTCCTTTAAGTGGGCTCTCCTCCACATCAACTTCAACATCACAAATACTCCAGTCCTCAAAGGTGTCACCCCAATCGCACTTGCATCCTCACAGCTCCCAAATCTCCAGCTGCCCGTCTGAGTATGAGGTAGAACAGATGGTTGAGTCTGCAGAGCTGTTTACTCATACTATAGCCTGGGAATCAGAGGTCGACTCCAGCGCTTCTGTGAATCCAGACGAGGAAATGATCTGCACTGATGCCCAGAATCTTTATGAGTCGGATCCAGGACCAGACGCAGAAGGTTCTGACCATAATGTAGACCCTCATTCCCAAACTGTAACTCCTGTTGGTGGAGACAATGAGGAAGACGATGATGAGACTCAAATACCTGATTGGAGCGACAACTTTAGTTTTTTGTCAGGGCAGGAACAGGTTGGCTCTGAGGACGACGGGTGTGATAACGCACAGGGTGATGGTGATGAGGTTGGAGATCCCACTTACTGTCAACCCACAGTCAGCCAAGAGATGAGGTCAGCAGAGGAGGTGGAGGAAGATGCTAGTGACGACGAGGTCAGGTTGCGCCTTCCTGGACAGAGACGTAGTACTGGAAGCACGTCAACAACTGCATCCTCAAACACAACTCTGCCTCTCACCACAAGTCGTGGTGGCTCTTCAGGTCGCATGGGTGCTAAGCCTTGCATAGCCTGGGCATTTTTTCAGATCGATAAAGATGACCCAACTCGTGTTATCTGTAACATTTGTCAGCAAAAGCTAAGTAGAGGCCAAAAAATACATAGTTTGAGTACTTCATGCATGAACCGGCACATGGACATGAAGCATAAGTTGCAGTGGGAAGCTCAGTGTGCTACAATGCGGCCTAGCCGGCCAGGCCAACCACCGTCTGCCATATCTTGTGCATCCGCGGCCTCTTCATCCTCTGTGACTGGGGGGACAGCAGTCACACCTGTTTTGGGGCGCAGACCTGCCACCTCTTTACCCGCAACAGCCAGCGTGATTGGCAGGTCATCATTTTCTTTGGAGGTGGTAACACCAGCTGGTGTTGAGCGCTGTCCGACATCGATAGCACCACCTTTGGATCAAGGCAACCTAACATGTCCACCTGCATCTTCCTCACAGACCGGCAGTTTGCCAGGTACACCCTTATCAACCCCGTCTAAGCACAATAGCCAGCCCTCGGTCCCTCAGATGTGGACAAGTAAAAGACCATTTCCTCCTAGCCATGAGAAAGCTAAGAGGTTGAATTTCACCATCTGCAAGCTCTTGGCTACAGAAATGCTGCCTTTCCGCCTGGTGGACACAGAGGATTTTCGAGACCTTATGTCCGTTGCAGTGCCCCAGTACCAGATGCCCAGTCGGCACTACTTCTCAAAGAAAGGTGTGCCTGCGCTCCACCAGCATGTCGCACACAACATCACCGCTTCTTTGAGAAACTCTGTGTGTGACAGGGTGCATTTCACCACAGACACTTGGACGAGTAGGCATGGACAGAGGCGTTACATGTCGCTGACTGGGCACTGGGTAACTATGGTGACAGCAGGACAAGGGGCTGCTGTCCAAGTCTTGCCGTCCCCACGAGTTGTGCGTCAATCCTCTTTATGTCAAAGTTCCTCCACTGCTTCTGCCTCCTCAACCTCCTCTCGGTCTTCCACCTGCACCCAAAGCCTGTCTGGTCATGCCACAAGCTTTCTAACTGCGCAGAAGGGATCCTGCACAACTCCTTACTATGCTGGCAGTAGGGCTCAACGTCATCAGGCGGTTTTTACTTTGAAATGTCTGGGAAATGTGAGTCACACAGCTGAGGAGTTGTGGTCAGCTCTGGAGAACCAATTTCATGAATGGTTGTCTCCACTGGACCTGAAACCAGGGAAGGCCGTGTGCGACAATGCTGCAAACCTGGGTGCGGCCCTTCGCCGGGGCAATGTCACACACGTGCCTTGTATGGCTCACGTGTTGAACCTGGTTGTCCAGCAATTTTTAGCCCACTATCCCAGACTAGATGGCCTTCTGCAGAGGGCACGGTCGCTGTGTGCTCACTTCCGCCGTTCGCATCCCGCAGCTCAGCGACTTACATCTCTACAGAAGTCGTTGGGCCTGCCACTTCACTGGCTAAAATGCAATGTGCCTACCCGGTGGAATTCAACTCTGCACATGTTGCAGCGACTGTGGCAGCACCGACAAGCCCTGGTGCAATACATTCTGACGTATAGCCTGGGCCAACGAGATCCAGAGGTGGGGCAAATCACGCTGGAGGAGTGGTCTCAGATCAGGGACCTATGCACCCTTCTGCACAGTTTTGAAATGGCGACGAAGATGTTTAGTGCTGACGATGCCATTATCAGCATGACTATTCCGGTGATTTACATGCTGGAGCACATGTTAAACAGAATTCGGAGTCAGGTGGTGGCACAAGAGGAGGTGGAGGAAGTAGAGGAGGAGGAGTTGTATGCGGAAGGGCTAACATCTGCAAGGTCCAGACGGTCGGCAGCACCAAGGCGGCAGGCATGTGAGGGTGGGGGAGATGGTTTTACCAGGGCGCATGGTAGCAGCCAAACTAGTGAGGAAGGTGCAGGAGCCCAGGAAGAAGTGGAGGACGAACTGATGGAAGACTCATCAGATGAGGGAGACCTTGATCACATTTCTGTTGTGCGAGGTTGGGGGGAGAGGACAGAGGAAGGAAGCATGATTGTTACCTCGCCACCAACACAACAGGGACTTGGTGCTCCTGGATGCGCAACACACATGAGTGCCTTCTTGCTGCACTACCTGCAACATGACCCTCGAATTGTGAGAATTAGAAATAATCCTGACTACTGGGTTGCCACACTGTTAGATCCCCGGTACAAAAGTAAATTTGCAGAAATTATTCCTGCCATAGAAAGGGATGCACGCATGCAGGAGTATCAGCAGAGACTGTTGCAGAATCTTACATGTGCTTTTCCACAAAACACCAGTGGTGCACGTAATGAATCTCACAGTTCCAACTTGCCAACCGTGGGACCGTCAAGTGTTCAGCACTCAAACCGTAACAGAACCACAGTATCTGCTGGTAACATCAATTTTGCGGAATCATTTCACCACTTTTTTAGCCCATCCTTTGCAAGGCCACAGGAGACAAGAAGTCTGACACATAGTCAACGCCTAGAGACGATGGTACAGGAGTATCTCCAAGTAAACATTGAAGCCATGACTGTGTCACTGGACCCTTGCTCTTTTTGGGCTTCCAATCTGGACAAATGGCCGGAGCTAGCCACTTACGCCTTGGAGATCTTGTCATGCCCCGCAGCCAGCGTTCTGTCTGAACGTGTGTTCAGCGCTGCTGGTGGTGTGCTGACAGATAAGCGCACGCGGCTCTCCACTGATAATGTAGACAGACTCACGTTCATAAAGATGAACAAATCATGGATCCGAAATTACTTTTCTACCCCTGTGTCATCCTGGGGAGAGTAAAAGCTTGATGATTGGTTAAAATCACCCTACCAACCGTTTTAAGCTTTCAAATTACTAATCATGTTTATCTGTATCTTGGCTGGAAAATAATTTGGGCTTTGTAGCAGTGTGCAGCACTGATTCTATTAGGCCATCTATAATAAGCTCCACCAGATTTAAAATTACTAATCATGTTTATCTGTATCTTGACTGGAAAATAATTTGGGCTTTGTAGCAGTGTGCAGCACTGATCCTATTAGGCCATCTATACTAAGCTCCACCAGATTTAAAATTAATAATAATTTTTAGCTGCATCTAGCCCGGAAAATAATTTTGGGGCTCCGAGATGCGCAAGACACATAAGTGCCTTCTTGCTGCACTACCTGCAACATGACCCTCATATTGTCAGAATTCGAAGTAATCATGACTACTGGGTTGCCACACTCTTAGATCCCCCAAACTTTTCGATCAACCTTTTCATTTTAATAAAGACCAAAAAAATGGTCATTTTTGAAATTATAAGCATTAGCAGGTTATTAGAAACTGAAATCAAACAGTTTTCAACTCAAAACTTTATTCTAGGTGATGTTACATTTTCACATAGGACCCCTTGTTCGAAAGGAGCTTCTGAACTCTCTCGTCCATTGAATTTGTCAGGTTTTGGATGGTTTCTGCTTCAATTGTTTTGCATGAGGACAGAATACCCTCCCAGAGCTGTTGCTTAGATGTGAACTGCCTCCCGCCATCATAGACACTCCTTTTGATGATGCTCCAGAGGTTCTGAATGGGGTAGAGGTCAGGGGAGCATGGGGGTCACACCATAAGTTTGTCCCCTTTTATGCCCATATCAGCCAGAGATGCAGATGTTTTATGTGCAGCATGAGATGGTGCATTATCATGCAAAAAAATGATCTTGCTGTGAAATACACGGTTCTTCTTCTTGAACCATGGCAGGAAGTGCTGTTTGAGAAAATCCACATACATTATGGAGTTCATCTTTAGCGCCTTCAGGGATCCTAAAGGGGCCGACAATCTCTCTCCCCATGATTCCAGCCCAAAACATTACTCCACCTCCTCCTTGTTGGCGCTGTAGCCGTGTTTGCGTGGGGTGTCCATCAACCAGCCATCCTCCACTCCATCCATCTGGACCATCGAGCGCTGCACAGCACTCATCCGTGAACAAAACAGTTTTGAAATCAGTCTTCATGTAATGTTTGGCCCACTGGAGCCGTTTCTGCTTGTGTGAAGTGGATAGAGGAGGTCGACAGGATGGCGTATGCACAGCTGCAAACCTCTGAAGGACCCTGCATCTTGTTGTTCGGGGGACGTTGGAGGCACCAGCAGCTTCAAAAACTTGTCTGCTGCTATGACAAGGCTTTTTTGCCGCTGCTCTTTTAACCTGACGTAATTGCCTGTAGGAAAGAGTCCTCAATTTGCCCTTATCAGCACGCACACGTGTGTACTGTGAATCAGTTACATACTTCTTGATTGCCAAGACACTTCATCCTGATCATCGCACAATGTTGATTGTAGTCATGCCTTGACCTAAACACTCCACAATTTGTTGCTTCTCAGCAGCCGACACATCCTTTTTCTTTCCCATTTTGGCAGAAAATGTAGGCTGCTTAATAATGTGAGACAGCCTTCTTAAGTAGTCTTGCCTTTCATTGGACACACCTGCCAAACTAATTAGCACAGGTGTCTGCAATTGCTTACAGTGATATAAAGAGCCCTGACACACATCACCATCAATGAGTTTAACTGACAAACAAACAAATTCTTCCCTTATCACTCCTAAACACTTTTTTGCATAATAATTTGGAACACAGTGTACATGTGCTTTTCCACAAAACACCAGTGGTTCACGTAGTGAATCTTACAGTTCTAACTTGCCAACCGTGGTCTGTATGGAGCTGTTCAATAAAGGGCCCAAAATTAAAATAACATAGATGGGAGAGGTCTCTATGAATAGGAATTCCTAAGTATTTGATACCCTGTGAGGGCCAGGCAAAGGGAAAGTTGGACTGGATGGAATCCTATATGGATTTGGGGAGGGAGACATCGAGGGCTTCAGACTTCGCTGCATTGATTTTAAAATTTGACCATGTAACAAAGTGATCTATTTCAGCCATAACAGCATGGATGGATATATGTGATTGAGTGATATATACTAGGACATCATCAGCAAATAGAGAGCACTTGTACTCGGTGCCTCCCACCTCAATCCACCTAATATTGGGGTTATGACGAATTGATGAGAGCAGGTGCTCTGTCACTAGGATGTATAAGAGAGGGGACAGAGGACATCCCTGCCTCGTCCCATTGGTGATTGTGAAAGGTGATGAAAATGTTCTGATGCACCCCCTGGGCCTTGGGACACCCGGAGCCGGACCCTTTTTGGTGGATGCTGGTGGTTGTAGTCTTCGTGGCGGCGACCCGGTTCCGTGGCTCAGGGTGGTCAAACCAGTGGCGGAACTATTTATGTGGTTTTGATGTTTAAATGTCCGACTACGCCACCCGTGGATTGCGGTCAGAGTGAACCGCCGCTGCAGGGCAGACCGCTGAGGCTGGTGTTGTGGGTGCAGCAGAGCGTAGCATAACTCCCCACGGGAGGAGTATAGCCTCAGGGCAGTGTATGCGGAGGATGGGGGTGATGGTGCAGGGCAGCAGCAGTAACGACACGGAGTCAGTGATGCAGTCCAGGGCCTTTACTCACAGTTCTTATTATCCAGACCACGTCTGCAGGTAACGGCTGCCCACGTCGTACTGTGCTCACCAGGTGAGGGGCTCAGTCAACTCCCAGATAACTTTGGAGCGCTTCACAGGACCCCCTTTGTGTGTCCTTTGTCTGGCCTTTCTTACCAACCCTTCTGTCCGGCTTTCTCGGGCCTCCTCTTGGTAAACTTGGCGCCAGTTTCCCTGACCCTATGTGGTGCCTTCCTAGCGGGTGTAGCGAGGGGCTGCGCCACATAAAATGTCACAGCCTCCGGTTTCTAGCTGAGGGTCGTTTCCTGCCTCCACTAGTTTCGGGGACCGGTCTCCCCCTTTGGCCTGACCCCTCCACGCAGGTGGATTCGGGCGTGCGGTGGCGACTCGCCCTTCCGCACCCCTGTGATCCCTTCATTCCTCGTTCCTGGAGCCTTCTCCGCTCCTCTTCCTTCCTTCTCCCTCTTCCAGGCCTGGGCCTCTGTTACTAGGCCCGCCTCCGGAGCAGAGCTCATGCAGAGCCCCTGCTCCCTGCCACTTCTGCTCAGATTTCTCTGCACTGAACTAAGATGGTGCCCACCTTTTATACTCCCTTCTCAATGCACCCAGGAACTGCTTCCTCCCTGCTCCTGCACTACAGGGTTCCCCTTCCTCAGTGTTCCCTCCCCCCACTCCAGACAGGGACTGTCGTGCCCATCTCAGAGGCATATTGGTCGCCCTGCCCCACGGCAATGTGGTGTAATGCATGCAGGTGTCGGGTCCTGATCCACACTCCATCCTTACCTGAGAGTGAGATATCACACCTCTGGGTGAGGTGCAATACCTCTGTAGCAACCGAGCCCTCAGGGTGCTACAGTTCCATTTATCTTTAGCCTAGGTGACGTATTGTGATACAGGGCCGTGATTTTGGCTATAAAAGGGTCCCCTAGACCCCTACCCCAAGCTTTTTAAGAGAATCATATATGGCGTGCCAGGAGACTCTATGGAATGCTTTCTCAGCATCCAACGAGAGTATCTAATTACAAATTTTTAACTGCATCTAGCCCAGGAAATACTTTGTGCCTAGTAGCAGTGTCTGCTAGTCAGCGGATTATCCCGGCTGTTAAGCAAGCTACACCACCTGTAGTTTGGACACTTAATTTTTTCAAAGGAAATGCTTCGGGACCACGGGATACTCAGTGAAGAGCATCAGGAGGCACCCCAAGGCATAGGGGCTGGTACTGGCAGTAGGATGCCTTGCGGTGGACAGCCGAGCTCGATCCTTATAAAAGCTTTTTAACTGCAGCCGCTTTAGTGGACGCTACTGGAGCTGGAATTACGCGGCTGCTGGCATGAGACTTGCTCTCCAATAGATCCTTGTAAATGGATTTAAAGTGTATTCATTAAAATTAGAGAGACAATTTAAATTAAAGAGGTTAGAGCTGCCTCCACCACAGGGGGGCTCGCTCGACCCACCAGCGGACAGGCACCAGTATTGGGAGAGGGGGGCTGGCCGTCAGGGTTCACCGCGGCTCTGGCACAAACCCGGCGACACGGAGGTGGCACGGGCAGGAGCGGACTGAACGTGTCGGCTTCTCACTTTTTGGATTTTAGAAGGGCATGACATGCCTATATCTGTGTCTCCCCCTCCTTTTACTCCTCCACCTCTTTTCTTTTCGCATGACTATATGTACTTGTCACTTTTCCATGTGTTAGTTGTGTCTTCTGAGCAGTTTGTCAGCTTTTGGACACCTTTGAAGGTGTTTTCTATGTGTTTCTATGTGTTTTTGTTTGCCTGCCATTGGTTTTAACGGTGTTCGACGAACAGTTCGACGAACAGTTCGGCGAACACACGGGTGTTCGACGAACCGAATCGAACTCGAACACTACGGGGGTGGCTCAACACTACTCCTTAATAGCGGCACAAAGTGTAGCCGCAGTGCAGTTCCTGCTGCTGCCGGAATCGCCTGTGCCCGCTGTTAAAGGGCATGAATATTCAACCTGTCTCCACGCCCATGGGTGTGGGGAGGGGTGAATATTCATTCCCTTTAATAGCGGGCACACGCGATCACCCGGCAGCAGCAGGAGAGCCGCGCTGCGGCTACGCTGTGTGCCAGCTATTAAGGAGCATGAATATTCAGTGCTCCCCACGCACACAGTCCCAGTGTGGGGAGCAGTGACTTCCGGCAGCTGATTTCTCCTTGTGAGCAGCGCATGGTAGTGATGCCATGCGCGGCTCACATGGAGAAATCAGTGTTGGCAGACAGGACGCAGCGCTGGGGGAGAGAAGACAGGTGAGTAGGAGTGTTTTTTTTTTTATGTGCAGCATGATGGGAATTAGGGAGACCATGCACCAAAATAAGGATGAGGGGGCATACATAACAGGATAAAGGCGAGGGGGCTATACATACCAGGATAAGGCTGAGGGGGGCATACATAACAGGATAAAGATGAGGGGGCCATTCATACCAGGATAAGGATGAGGGGTTCCATGCATACCAGGACAGGGATGAGGGGTGCCATGCATACCAGGACAGGGATGAGGGGTGCCATGCATGCCAGGACAGGGATGAGGGGTGCCATGCATACCAGGACAGGGATGAGGGGTGCCATGCATACCAATCAGGACAGGGATGAGGGGTGCCATGCATACTAGGAGAGGCAGAGAAGAGGTAATACTGTACAAGGGCGTGCCAGATGAGTGAAAGAGGCGTGTTTTTTTGGGCACCGCACCGCTCTCTCTCTTTTTTCCATACCCCGGGCGTCCCGGACGCCTGCAGCTTGTTTCACTTACACCTTCCCGGTGAGGCACCGCGTCACCTCGTCACTGCAGTCCTCATGAGCGAGATGAGAGAGGCAGAGAAGGAGGTGCCGGTAATAGGATACAAGGGCGGGCCAGAGGGATGTGCTACCGCTCTGATAGTCTTGGAGACAGGGAGAGCTGGGCAGGCAGGGAGAGCTGACCAATCCAAGAAGGATTTGTATACAACAACCAGCCAATCGCCAGTAAGGTTCATCACTTTAAAATTACCATATTGAAATCAAATCTGATTTTTTTGAAATTTTTACCATTATCATCACTGTCTCCATTGGGGTTCACAATCTAAATTCTCAATTGGAATAAGCAACAGGAAAACCAGCACCTACGCCTCCAATCACTCCTTCATATAGCAGGACTAAGCACCTATCCCTTCATGTCCTGGGTGAAAAAACAGCTTCCATTCATAGATAAAAAATACTGTGAATAGTTCAAGAAAAGTGGAAGGCACTCACCGGACTGTGTTAAAATGCTTCTTTATTGTTTCTTCTTTAAAAATATCACAAGCTGGGGAGTATATGTCATGCTGTTCTTGACGACGGCCGTTTCGCGCTGACACGCGCTTCAATAGGTCAAACAGGTATGGGGAATGTAACAAAGGTGATTATATTGAGGCTATGTGCCCACGATGCAGAAATGAAGCTGAAAATGTCTGCATCTCCCTGGCAGAAAAAAACGCATGCAGATTGTGCATGCGTTTTTCCTGCCAAATGCATGCGGATTTGAAGCATTATTCACATGCGTTTCTGCATGCGGATTGACAAGCACTTTCCAGGCGATTTTAGCATCACTTGGAAAGTGCTTGACAACCAGGTCACACTATATAAATCCATGCAAACAGCATGGATTTATATAGTATGACCGTAAAAGAATGTTTAAAAATAAAAAATTAAATCTATACTTACCTTCCGATGGCCCGGGGTGTGTAGCTGCGCTCCTTCCTGGCTGCCAGCTGATCGCGGGACACTGCACTGAAGGGCCTGCGGTCACATGACTGTGACGTCACCGCAGGTCCTTCAGTCTGCTGGCAAGCACAGGGAAGGAGACCGGGGGCCGTCGGAAGGTGAATATAATCTTTATTTTTTATTTTATTCTTTTTTTTACAGGTACAATGGTACCCAGGTCTGCATGAGAGTCTTCTCTCCTGCAGAACTGGGTACCATCCGCACATTGAAACGCATATAATCCGTGAGTACAAATGTACTGACACGGATTATGTGCGTCTCAATGCAAGTCAATGGCGGCGATTACGCCGCGCTTTCGCAAAATTAATGGACATGCTGCGGATTTTTGAGCGCAGCATAAACGCTGCGGAAAAATCCGCAGCATGGGCATTGAAAGTGCGGAATTGCATTGGAGACCATGGCAGAAGGCTTACCATGCGTTTATCATGCCTTTACGCTGCGGAAATTTCCGCACCAAAAACGCATGAAATACGCATCGTGGGCACACAGCCTGAATCTAATCAACACAAAACGACATCACCAAAAAAGGGTTCGGAATAAGACCCGCTCACACCGCTGCAAACATATAAACAAAACAACCATATTAAAAACAAAGTACAAAAAATAAGTTATACTCTGATTGACATTACATTAATTTTTTTTTATAGAAACGCCGACATCTCTAATCTATCATTTAGGCCAGTGGGTCCCTGTATTCACAATCTAAATTCCCTATCAGTATGTCTTTGGAGTGTGGGAAGAAACCGGAAAAAACTCACAAACACGGGGAAAACATACAAACTCCTTGCAGTTGTTGTCCTTGGTGGGATTTGAACCCAGGACCCCCTCGCTGCAAGATTACAGTGCTAACCACTGAACACGGTGCTCCCATGGGCAGGGAATACCTTCTAAACTTCAGATCTCAGGGCAGTATAGCTGTGTGTGTCTGTTTTTACTATAGCTGTGCTATGCAGATGTAGCAGAGCTGATCTTAGAAGTGTCAGATATAGAGAAGATGACTTTCCATATGTAACACAGCTGGGCTCATCAGTGCAGCAGAGCTGGGGTTGTCATTGCGGAATAGCTGAAGGTGTCGGCTCTGCTGCATCTGTAATGGCTGTAGAGCTGGGTTTGTTGGTGATGTCAGTGGTAACAGGTCAGGTAAGTCCCTCTGAGCACTCTCTCTCTCTTTCCTTATCTCCGCTCTTCAGGTGTTTATGGTGTCACTGTCTTCTCCTCATCTCTTACTGTTTTATCTCTTCTTGCTGTATAATAGACCTCAGGCTCAGGAGGTCCCTGGATGGGGGGCCATGAGTCTAGGGACAGGACACAGTAGCGGCTGTATAGGAGCAGGGCAGCGTGTGAGGAGGGGGGTGGATGTGTGCCGAGTCCCCCACTGTGATAGCGCCAATCTCCCCCCTCTCCCCTCCCCGGACTGAGAGGATGGAGGAGCAGTAGATCATGACTACCTCACTCCCTCCGTCCACCAGTACCAGGGAGCGCTTCTCTGCTCACTCAGCCTGATGACAGTGCTGCTAGTCCGATAAGCGCTTTCATCAGTGACAGGAGGTAGGAGCTCACTGAACATCTCCACAGATACTCCCGGATTGTGAGGGGCGGTGTCTGCACAGCCCACAGTGCAACCAATCTAGATCACATGGCCGCAGTCAGAGGGAGTCTGGGGAACGTCACGTCAATATTCAGTGCCCGGAACAAGGCATCACGGGAAATGAGAGCAATCTCCGCCTCAGCATCAGGTGACCGGGAGAGAGAGCGCCCCTCAGAGGATCTTTTAGTAATTAAATATAATTGGGAAAATTCTCATCTCAGGTTGACAAATTGCTTGGGGGCACATGTTAAGTAGTGGACAACCCCTTTAAATTGGCGTAACTTTTCATGAATTAACCCTGGCCAGGCTCGGCCCAGTTTGGCAAAGCTGAGCGGAACTGGTGTGAAAACACCAAAAGTTGCACAATTTTTATGTAAATTCCAAACTATGTAAAGATGTTGTGACTTATGAAGGTGTTTTACACCGGAATTCTGGCATAAACACCTTAATGAATTAGGGCCTATGTGTCTTGGATGAGGAGTCCAAGGTCGGTCCCTGGTGGGCTCTCCCTAAACCTGCTTACCTCCACTGGCAGGTCTCTCCCTATACATACATGACTGCAGTAATGCAGCAAGCGCCTGATTCATGGAGCCTGTGATTTGGCTAGCAGGAATCTCATGTCAGGTTCCCTTTATAAATGCTAAGAGAAGTTGTTTAGTCATATGACATTGATAATCTACCCATTGCATAGGTCATCAATATCAGATTGGGGAGGTCTCATACTTATCACCCCCCATTAATTAACTGTTGTCAGCCACTGCCAAGTACTGCACTTCAACTCCAATTCAAGAGCTGATAGAAATTGTTCGGGGTGCCAGGTGTCAGACCCCCAGCGGTGTGATACTGATGACGTATCATACTGCCCTATCCTAAGGATAGGTTCTAAATGTTATATAACTGGACAACCCGTTTAAAGAAGTTGGCCACAACTTTTGATTATGCCCCCAATGTATCCCCCCGGGTCCGATAAGTGTGTTTGCAATTACTTTCTGTTGCAGGTTCTGCCTGTGAGCAGCGCTATCGCTGGCTGCTCACAGGCATCACATGACCCGCCATTGATGTCACGTCAAGTGAGGCGTGACTCAGCGCTGGGGTCCCCGCGGTGGCTGCTGGGTTGTGGGCTGGGTTACCCCGTACGTCACACTCAGCATCCACCGCGCGCTTTCCCGATGAATGAGGAGAGGAAGAGCGCGTGGTGGATGCCGGGTGTGACGTGCGGGGTAACTCCGCCCACAACCCAGCATCCACCGGTGGAACGCAGAAGAGGGACCCTCGGCTGCAGCCTGGACTTGTCGTGACGTCAGCGGATGTCAGAGCTGGCTGCAGCCGGGGGTCACATGATACCTGTGAGCGGCCAGCGATAGCCCCACTCACAGGCAGTAACTGCAACAGAAGGCAATTGCAAAAAGACTTACAGGCCCCGGGGGGATACATTGGGGAGGGGATAATAAGTAGTGGACAACCCCTTTAAAGGGTTCTTTCCAAAATAGTAAGTTATCCCAGGTTACTTACTGATCGCTGGGACCTCCAATGATCCCAAGAGCAGGACTTGGGATTATGGAAACTCGGTACTTCAGAGCACAGTCTTGAATTAAGTGGTGATGTGTATGTTCAACCTCCACTCCATTCATGGACTATGGGACTGCACTTGTGTATCCGGCAGTTACATACACAATGAAAAATGCTCAAACCAGAGACCTGACATCTAATGTGCCCCAAATTACAGTGCCTCATAAATGGTGTTCCCAAACACAGTTCCTTCATCAAAGATTGCTCCCTTATACACTGCCACAGGCATAGTAGCCCTATCAGTAGTATTCTAAAGTTATCTAATTCTGTCATTTGTGGTGCACTTTAGAGGACCATAGCAGACTGTCTTCATGAGCAGCGAGACTGCAGAAGTCACAGACTTTCCCTAGGAGACAGCGAGACTTCTATGAAGCAAAACAATGTCGCCATGTGGCACTGCCACTGCACATGGTGTCCATTGTGTTAAATAGGACTGCATTATCTGTACTCAGTTATCATTGTGTTATCTGTGGTGTTACATAGAACTGCAGGTAACATTACTACGTTATCTATACTCAGAAATATCAGTGTTTTATCTGCAGTGTTAAAAAAAAATGTAGAAGGGGTCGGGAGGCTAATATTTGTCTTGGGGCTTGAACCCCTGATGTTTTCTGACCCTAGCAATGGTAAGCCCTGCATACAAGCACAGTGCACAAATTGTACATGTCACATAAGCATAGCGCACACATCAGACACATCACACAAGCAAAGTGACATCACTCAAACAGAGCGTACACCTCACACCTTATATATCAGATAATCACATCTCACACATAAGAAATCACTCAAACACAATGCACAAATTGGACACATCACACAAGCAAAGCACACATTTCAGACACGTGACCCAAGCACAATGCTCACATCAGACACGGTACACAAGCACAAGCTCCAGGGGGACCTGGAATACATTGGAGTAAAAATGTAGCACTTTTTTTGAAAACTTACAATTAATGATTTAGAAAAAAACATCTAGAAGCCTCAAGCCTCACACACAATAATGAACATAAAAACAAACAAACAGCTAAATACATATAAAATGGCACAAATGAAAAGAATTAGTCACAAATGAAAAACACCAAAAGCTAGTTAAAGAAAGGTGCAAATGCAATGATGAATCGGACTCGTAGAATATTTTTTTATGAAAGTCTATTTAAAATATACAGCATAAGAATCACAAGCAGCTTTTTGGTGTATTATCAAAAAAGAATTGTCAAAAAGTATTAATCAAAAAAGGGAGTCAAAACAGGCGAACATATATTCACTTAAAACTAGATTATTTATTAAATAGGATTAAAATCTCACCAACACAAAAAAACCCGTATGTGCACAAAATGTTAAAATATACGATATCTCCATAGTCAAGTTAACTTGAGATATTGGTACAAGCTTTTGATGACTGCTGTATGTTCTATACTACAGAAAAGGAAAATGAATTGAAAGAGAAATAATAACAAGAAAAGCAAAGGATATCTTGGGGAATGGACAGAGAGATGATCACGGTAAGCGTGAGCGTGAGCAGAACATGATCGTCAGAATGACGAGTGGAGTGGGGTGAGAAGCTGCCACAAGGCCAAGAGATGACACTTTAAAATGGGAAACATCGCAAAAATGTAATGGTATTTACCAGCCAAGATCTCACTGAAAATGCACAACAGGATCCAGCAGACCTCCTTAACACAGGTGCAGAATGCTGATGAACAATCACTCTCAACCTCTCACTCCATGCCATGGAGGGGGTGATTGCCCAGCATAAAAACTGCACACAGGTTAAACTTGCAATAGGGCGCAGTTCACACACATGTAGCACAGTGCCTAGCCAGCAACCTATTACACGTCCCTACTATTCGATTAGACGGGTTGCCCAGCACCCAATCAATGCATAACAGAGATGAAACCCCCTAATTTACAAGGTCACCATTGATGGGCCTGAAAATGCGAAAGAAGAAAATCTAGTAAAGTTGGGAAAAAAAATAGTTAAATGTAATGTAGGTGCTAGTCGACTTGTAAGAACTGTCCCAGTAATCAGGTCAGTAATGTGTGGCAGATGGACAGGAACCCTGAGAATTGTTTCTTATCTGACATCCTTAGATATTAAATTGATTACCTGGAATGGTAGGACGTTACTCATTAGAGTTTGATGGGCTCCTCAACCTAGTATTGACCTGGTCCTTTAGCCCACTGTGGAATTTAGCTTTCTCATAGAGAGCAAGCTAAATCCAAGTGGGCAGAAGGACCTGGTCCATTAGCCCACTAGTTCTAGTATTAAAAAACTCCCAGGGGCCTGGTCTTTTAGCCCACTGGGATTTAGCTTTCACACACAGAGCAGAGAATCTGCATACAGAGCAAGCTAGATCCAAATGGGCAGAAGAACCTGGTCCTTTAGAGCAGCCTAAATCCTAGTGGAAAGAAGGACCTGGTTCTTTACTAGGTCTAGTATTAAAACACTCACAGGGACCTGGTCCTTTAGCTTTCTCATAGAGGGCAGGCTAAATCCAAGTGGGCAAAAGGACCTGGTCCTTTAGCCTGATAGGTCTTGTATTAAAACACTCACAGGGACTCCTGAGGAAGGAGTATCCGAAATGCGAGTCGGGGTTTGGTGTGCCACGCACAGTCCTTCCGGACCACCCATTTGTATTTCCCTTATATGGCTATAGCTTGTAGGTATAGATTCTAGCCCATACAATCGCGATTTATAGCAGCAAGCCATTGATTTTATATCCCTTTCTGGATGTTTGGTGGGCAATGTTAGGCGTTTTTCTCTCTTTGGGTATATATACACTTTCCCAAAGAGAGCAGGCTAAATCCTAGTGGACTGAAGGACCTGGTCCATTAGACCACTAGTTCTAGTATTAAAACACTCATAGAGGAATGGTCTTTTAGCCCACTGGGATTTAGCTTTCTTACATAGAGGAGAATAAATGCAAGTGGGCAGAAGAACCTGGTCCATTAACCCACTAGTTATAGTTAGTGATGAGCGAGCACTAAAATGCTCGGGTGCTCGAAGCTCGGGTCGAGCACATTGGAATACTCGGGTGCTCGACCCGAGCAGCGAGCCCAATGTAAGTCTATGAGAAACTCGAGCATTTTTCTGGCGGTCCCCCCCGGCGGTCTGCAGAAGGTCTAAAATTGCCCAAATCAATGGGAACAGTGCTCAATTAAACGTCAGGCAGGCAGAATATATAGACAGACAGGCAGGCAGGGTATATAGGAGGGTGCATGAAAAACATAGCAGGACACTTGGAACACACTAGTGCCCTCCGATTTTCATGCACCCGTCTCTTTAAAAAAAACGGCCGGCGATTCAGCAGCGGCATACACCGGTAGCCGACAATTTAGAACAGAAAGAATAGAGCATCACACATAGATTAGATAGATAAAAACATGTCAGTCACATATATAATAAGTACAGTGACAGTGTTGGTCACTGTACTTGTCATTTAGTGTTAAAATAAAGGATTTATTAAAAAAAAAATTGGCGTGGGGTTCCCCGTAATTTTAGTCTCTAGCGGAGGTTAAGCGGATGGCTGGGGCAGATGTTTGAAGCCTGGGAAGGGGGTAATACCCACGGAGCTTCCCAGACGCTAATATCAGCCCCCAGCTGAATACCTAGCCTTTACTAGCTATTAAAATGGGGGACCCCCCCAAAAAATGACGTGGGGTCCCCCCTATTTTAATAGCTAACAAAGGCTAGGCAGACAGCTGGGGGCTGATGTTAATAGCCCAGGAAGGGTGCCATGAATATTGGCCACCTCCCAGGCTAGACACACCAGCCGTCAGCCACCCCAGAAATGGCGCATCCATAAGATGTGCCAATTCTGGCACTTAGCCTCGCTCTTCCCACTGCCCTGTAGCGGTGGCAGTGGGGTAATAGGGTTGGGGTTGATGTCAGCTTATAATGCCAGCTGACATCAAGCCCAGGTTAGTAATGGAGAGGCGTCTATAAGACACCCCCATTACTAACCCCATAGTCAAAGTTAAAAAAAATACAAACACCCAGAATAAAGTCCTTTAATTTAAATAAAGACACATTCCTTTAATGTTCTAAATTAAACCCTACTTACCATCACGCCCATTCCAGCTGAAGCCAACGATCTTCTGCAATAAAAATAAAATAATAAACCAACCTCATCCTTACCTTTCCATGGTTCCCAGGACGGCTTCAGCTCTGCTACATTGACATGACAGGCTGGAGCGCAGCAGAATGCTGCCATCCAGCTTGCCATGCCGCAGACACTGAGAACCTCCTCAGTGAAGCTCCTCAGTGTCTGGCTTTGACGGCATCCAGATGAGCTGAGTTCATGTCCAATGAACTCAGCTCACCTCATGCACGTCACTAACAGCGTGGGAGAATTCTCCTGCGCTCACCGCTTGAGCAGGAGAATTCTCCCACACTTGGATGGCATTGAGATGACAGGCTGGATCGCAGCAGAGCGCTACCATCCAGCTTGTCATCCTTCAGAGACACTGCAGAGCGCTCTGCAGTGTCTCTGAAGCGCTTGATCGCAGCAGAGCGCTACCATTCAGCTTGTCATCCTTCAGAGACACTGCAGAGCGCAAGCATGCTTGCGCTCTGCAGTTTCTCTGAAGGATGACAAGCTGGATGGTAGCGCTCTGCTGCGATCCAGCCTGTCATCTCAGTGCCATCCCAGCGTGGGAGAATTCTCCTGCTCAGGCGGTGATGTCATTTGCCGGCACCGCATGCGCAGGAGAATTCTCCCACGCTGTCAGTGACGTGCATGAGGTGAGCTGAGTTCATTGGACATGAACTCGGCTCATCTGGCTGCCGTCACAGCCAGACACTGAGAAGCTTCACTGAGGAGCTACTCAGTGTCTGCGGCATGGCAAGCTGGATGGCAGCGTTCTGCTGCGCTCCAGCCTGTCATGTCAATGTAGCAGAGCATGCTCGCTCATCACTAGTTATAGTATTAACCCCTTCACAACATATGATCCAGTTACGTAATAGGTCATAAAAATATGAAAGAAAAATTACAAAATCATCCTTTTGCCCTATTAAAAAAAACAATAAAAAAATACACATAATTGGTATTGCTACGGTCAGAAATGTCCAATTTATCAAAATATAAAATAAATTAATCCAATCAGTAAACGGCGTAATGAGAAAAAAAAAACTGAACTGCCAGAATTGCGTTGTTATAAACGCTGCAACATTGCAATAAGATGCAGTAAGAGGTTATCAAAGCATGGTATCTACCCCAAAATGGTACTATTAAAAATGTCAGGTCAGTGCGCAAACAATAAGCCCTCACACAGCCCCGTATACAAATAAATGTAAGCTTTACGGGTCTCAGAAAATGGCAACATAAGCAAAAAATTTTTTTTTACAAAGTTGAAAATATTTTTTTCACCAACTAAATAAAAAAATATATATATATATCTTTGGTATCTGCACACTAGTACTGACCTAAGGAATCATATTACCAGGTCAGTTTTACCATAAAGTGAACATGAATAAGGAAAAAATTGTGGAAATGCATTTTTTTGCAATTTCAACACACTTGGAACTTTTTTTTCCTGCTTTTCAGTACACTATGTGGTAGAATGAGTGGTTTTATTCAAAAGTACAAATCGTCCCGCAAAAAACAGGCCCTCATATGGCTATGTGGAGGGAAAAATAAAAACCGTTATGGCTCTTGAAAGAAGGGGAGGGAAAAAAACAAAAGAAAAATCGCCCGAGGGTGAAAGGGTTAAAACACTCCTGGGGACCTGCATGGAAATAATCTGTGGTCGGAGGATCCATAAAAATGATTACCGGTAAATTAAACGGGACGTGGATGTGATCGGCACAGGATATTGTACAGACGGAAATCAGGAGAAAAATTCCTGCGTATAAACGTCGCCTGTAAATAAATATCAGTGATCAGACTTCATATCTAGTCCGCGGCTCACTATTACATGAAGAATAAAATGACAGGATTCATAAATATATATATCCAATAAGTGTCCTTTGGCCCATAGGACCTAGCAGCCTTATATAGAAGAAGGGCCTGGTCCCTCTGCCCACTAGGATCTAGCAGCCTTATATGGAGAAAGGGTCTGGTTCCTCTGCCCACTAGGATCTAGCACTCATATAGAGAAAGGCCCTGATCTCTCTGCCCACTAGGATCTAGCACTCTTATATAGGGAAAGGGTCCGGTCCCTCTGCCCACTAGGATCTAGCAACTTCATATATAGAAGGGCCTGGTCCCTCTGCCCACTAGGATCTAGCACTCTTATATAGCGAAAGGGCCTGGTCTCTCTGTCCATTAGGATCTAGCCCCCTTATATAGAAAAAGGGCCTGGTCCCTCTGCCCACTAGGATCTATCAGCCTTATATAGAGAAAGGGCCTGGCCCCTCTGCCCACTAGGATCTATCAGCCTTATATAGAGAAAGGGCCTGGTCCCTCTGCCCACTAGGATCTATCAACCTTACATAGAGACAGGGCCTGGTCCCCCTGCCCACTAGGATCTAGCACTCTTATATAGAAGAAGGGTCTGGTCCCCCAGAAGGGTCTGGTCCCCCTGCACACTAGGATCTAGCAGCCTTATATAGAGAAAGGGCCTGGTCCCTCTGCCCACTAGGATCTAGCACTCTTATATAGACAAAGGGCCTGGTGCCTCTGCCCACTAGGATCTAGCACTCTTATATAGACAAAGGGCCTGGTCCCTCTGCCCACTAGGACCTAGCACTCTTATATAGAGAAAGGGCCTGGTCCCTCTGCCCACTAGGATCTAGCACTCTTATAAAGGGAAAAGGGCCTGGTCCCTCTGGCCACTAGGATCTAGCACTCTTGTATCAAGTAAGGGCCTGGTCCCTCTGCCCATTTTTTGATCAAACTTATGTTAACTAAATACCCTTTATTATTTATTATATTTTTTTGCACTGTGCGATTTGTCTTTGGTTTTTCTCTGTCTAGTGGCCTTATGTGAACATGCATTTACATTTTGCATGCACATCGTTTCAGTTCAGACTCCCAGGTTTTTTCTTTGTAGTTTAGTGTGCTTCAGTGCATATAAGGGTGTGGCCGCCCTTTGTCTGAGCTGAAAGGTTCATTCTGCCTCTCAGGTCTATGCTTCTACTAGGAGTTCAGTCTCTCTGCCCTTATCCATATGTATGTCACTTTACAAATGGTAAGGTTTTAATATTAGAGTTAGAACTGTCCCATAAGGGTTGCCGTGACGTGGCGGGATGGCTTTTACATTATTTTGATCAAAATTATGTTAACTAAATACCCTTTATTATTTATATATTTGTTTGCACTGTGCGATTTATCCATTTACTTCCAGTTATTTGGGTATTTTGCTTGTCTTTGGTTTTTCTTTATATAGATAAAGGGCCTGGTCCCTCTGCCCACTAGGATCTAGCACTCTTATATAGACAAAGGGCCTGGTCCCTCTGCGCACTAGGATCTAGCACTCTTATATAGAGAAAAGGGCCTGGTCCCTCTGCCCACTAGGATCTAGCACTCTTGTATCAAGTAAGGGCCTGGTCCCTCTGCCCACTAGGATCTAGCACTCTTGTATCAAGAAAGGGCCTGGTCCCTCTGCCCACTAGGATTTAGCAGCCTTATATAGAGAAAAGGCCTGGTCCCGCTGCCCACTAAGATCTGGCACTCATATAGAAGGGCCTGGTCCCCTTGCCCACTAGGATCTAGCACTCATATAGATAAAGGGCCTGGCCCCTCTGCCCACTAGGATTTAGCACTCTTATATAGAGAACGGGTCTGATCCCTCTGGCCATTAGGATCTAGCACTCTTATATAGAGAAAGGGCCTGATCCCTCTGGCCACTAGGATCTAGCACTCTTATCTAGAGAAAGGGCCTGGTCCCTCTGCCCACTAGGGTCTAGCCCCTTTACACAGAGAAAGGGCCTGGTCCCTCTGCCCACTAGGATCTAGCAGCATTATATTGAAGAAGGGCCTGGTCCCTCTGGCCACTAGGATCTAGCACTCTTATATAGAGAAAGGGCCTGGTCCTTCTGCTCACTAGGATCTAGCCCTCTTATATAGAGAAAGGGCCTAGTCCCTCTGCCCACTACAAACGAACCTTCTCTGTGTGAGACAGCTGAAGCCTAGTGGACAGAAGGATCAGGCCCTTTACCGTACTGGGATATAGCCACAACCCTCGCCTGATCCAGCGGTAGAGACTAAATCCAAGTGGTCTAAAGGACCTCTGCTGACGTCATGCCCATGCGATTTGATATCACCGGATGGGGCGGGGCCTCTTTCTCCATTGCAAACCTGATGCCAGGAAGCCGCGTTCTGGTGCTGAGGCTGTGGAGAGATGACACTGAGGAACTGAGGGGTTTTGGAGGCGCAGATAAGTGGATGTTCCTGCATGGAGGCTGCACAGTGAAAAGGGGGATTTTGTATGTGTGGGGAAGGAGGAGGTGCTGTTACTTGCGTGGGGCTTTGTGCTGTGGGTCATATTGTTTGTATGGGGCTGCATGCTAGGGGGATGCTGTTACTTGTATAGGGCTGCATGCTGGGGGTCTGCATGGGGAAGGAGGGGGTCTTGTTACTTTAATGGGCCTGCGTGGGAAAGGAGGGGATCCTGTTACTTGCATGGGGCTGCATGGTGGAAGTCTGCATGGGGAAGGAGGAGGTCCTGTGACTTGCATGGGGCTGCATGCTTGGGGTCTGCGTGGGGAAGAAGGGGGTCCTGTTACTTGCTTGGGGTCTGCGCGGGGAAGGATGGGGTCCTGGTATTCGCCTGGGGCTCCGTGCTTAGGGTCTACGTGGGGAAGGAAGGGATCTGATTGTTACACGCATGCTGCTAGGTTCAGTCTGGTAATTCTTCTCCTCCTAATTGTCGATCGGTATCTTCAGGGGCCATTGTTCGATCATCAGATCTGAATTGGACTTCATCTGTACTCCTTGGTACGAACTCTGGAGCCTCAGGACTTAGTTCACTCTACTGAGGCTAGTACATCCCTCTCCTTGCCGGTCCGAGAAATACAACGGTGTCTTCTTCTCCATCGGAACTTTCAAGGTCACTATCCACCTCCGGAGCTTCGGTTTGTGGTGGTCCCTTAGTCGATCTCAGACGATGTCGGTCTACTTCTGGGAAGTCTTGTTGTGGCGGGAGATAATCACAGAGTAGTAGTAAATTCCGATGGACTGTTCTGGTTTTCTTGTCTCCCGTTTCCAATCGGATTTCATACACTGGGCTGTCATCAGCTTGACTCCTTACGACCACATACACCTTGTCTTCCCAGTACGAACAAAGTTTTCCTGGACTGCCTTTCTCACGTACGTTCTTGACTAGCACCCGGCTTCCCGGTGCCAATTCTGCTTCATAACATTTTCGATCATAGTACTCCATACTCTTGCTCTATCCTTGCATAACCACTTTGGACGCAATGTTGTATGCCTCTGCCATCCGTTCCTTCCATTTCCGAACGTACTTCCGATATGTTCTGTAAGTCTCTGACACTGGTGTATCGAACATGATGTAGATTGGCAGTCTTGGCGATCGTCCATACAATAGGAAAAAGGGTGATTAACCCGTTGCATCGCTCTTTGTACAGTTATAGGCATGTACCACTTTTGACAGAGAACTCTTCCAGTCTTTCTTCTCATCAGCTGATAAAGTGCGCAACTTCAACAATAATGTCCGGTTAAAACGTTCCAGTTTTCCATTACCCTCTGGGTGATAGGGCATTGTGTGGGATCTCTGAATTCTACAGTACTTTCCTAGCTTGGCAAAGAGCTGGTTCTCAAATTCTCTTCCTTGGTCGTGGTGTAACCTCGTAGGGTCACCCAAACTTGAAAGAAAAATCATTGAAAATCTTCTCTGCTGCTGTTCGACCTGATTTATTGGTGGTGGCATATGCTTGAGCAAATCAAGTGAAATGGTACATCACCACCAAGATGTATTCGTAACCACCCTTGCATGTCTCGAGACGTAGAAAGTCTATTGAGACCATCTCAAATGGATACGTAGTTTGGATGTTGCCCATAGGTGCCCGGGTTGATGTGTTGGGACGTTTAATCTTTCAGACACCCACACTCCCTGGTCACGTACCTCTCAATATCTTTCTGCATGTACGACCAGAATAAACGTTCACGGATCAAATTTGTTGTCCTTTCCACTCCCAGATGTCCCATGTTTTCATGGAGTTCTTTGAAGACCAACCTACGGAATACTCTGGGTAGTACCAACTGCCCGTTTTGTCCTCCTTTACGATACAGGATACAGTCTTCACTGAGGTAGAGCCTCGTCCATTCTTTAACTAAAACAGATACTGCTGGTGACTCATTGTCTCTCTCCTGTTTACTTGGAAACCGATTTTGGTCCACATAAAGTAGTATTCTACCAATTATCTGATCTTCCCATTGTGCTCTACGGATTTTCCCTTTTGGTAGTTGTTGAATAGACTGGGGGTGATTTTGTTCTCTCGCTTTTATGGTGGTTTCCACTGTCAACGGACACCACAATGGTGTGTCTTCCTCCTGATAAGCTTGTACTGCTTGGGTAGTGCTCTCAATTGCTTCCAGACTGACTTCCTCTGAGCATTCTTGCATGAACTCCTCAGGCTCTAGTGGCATTCTTGCATCCGCATTGCATTTGCCTGGCCTGTACTTGATGCGTAAATTGAAGTCAGCTAGTTCAGCGACCCATCTCTGACCCATTGCATTCAGTTTGGCTATAGTAAGGACATAGGTCAAAGGGTTGTTGTCAGTGTATACCTCAAACTCTTTGCTGTAGTAGAGATAATCTCTAAATCGTTCACAGATAGCCCATTTCAATGCCAGGAACTCCAATTTTCCAGAATGTAGATGGTAATTCTTCTCGGCATCTGTCAATGTTCTAGAACCATAACCGATGACCCTCAATTTTCCATCTTGATGCTGGTACAGGGCAGCTCTCAGTCCAACTTGAGAAGTGTCACAATGAAGAACAAATGGTAAATTGAAATCAGGATATCCCAAGATGGGTGGTTTTACCAGGTAATCTACTAGTTCTTATAATACCTCCTGGTGATCTGCTGTCCAGAGAATGTGCATTGGTTTTTTTAAGCCCGGTCCTACCCGCATTCTTCTTTTTCTCCGTGGGTGTTGTCGTCTCTGTCGCCCCCCCCAAGAGGGGGTATAGTGAGTGGGGCAATCCTGGAGAAGTTCTGAATGTAAGTACGATAGTAGGAGAGGAATCCTAATATCTGCCTCAACTCCCCGACGGTAGAGGGCCGCTTGTCTTTTAAGGCCAGTACTGGAGCGATTTCTGCTGGGTTCATGGTATATCCTTCTCCGAACACAATTTTCCCTAGAAATCGGACTTGCCTTTTGAACAGTTCACATTTGTTTGGGGTCAACTTAACTCCATGTTGTTGATACCGTTTTAATACGGTCCTCACGTGTTCAATATGCTCCCGGACGGTTTTGCTGTGTACCACATTGTCATCTGAGTACGGCTGGCAGATATCATCCCACAATCCTTCTAAACATGTCTCCATGCTCCTCTGGAATTCTGCTGGAGCTGAACTGAGCCCAAACGGTATGCGGATCAACTCATATCCTCACGGTGTGATGAATGCTGTCAAGGGTCTACTGGACTCTTCAACAAACCTTTGGTGGTATGCCTTACCCTGATCAAGGACAGAGAACCAGGTACTTCCTGATAGGCTATCCAGCATATCTTGGATCTTTGGTATCGGGTGTCGATCAGTTACTGACTTTCAGTTTAGTTCCCAGTAATCACAGCAGAGTCTCAACGTACCGTCCTTCTTCCTAACACAGACAGTAAGGAGAGGAATAAGACGACTTTGACTTTTGGACTCAACCTCTGTTGATGAGATTTTGTAAATATTCTTTCACTTCACGGTGTAATGGTTTTGGCACAGACATGTAACTTCTGGTTACTGGGGTCGTGTCTTTCAAATTGATTTTCAATTGCAACGACGGGATACAGCCTATGTCAGAGTCATCTTTAGAGAATCCATGACACTCTTCTCTCAGCATCTGTTTTGCTATCGCTAAATCTTCAGCACACAAGTGTTCCAGGGATAATGGGGGATGCCAGGACCCTGAGGTGGGTCTTGCAATTTCCTCCCCTGGGCAACTCCAGTTCCTTGGTGGGGAGACTGAATTCACTGTAGACCCCTGGGCTGGTCTCACACTGGCTGGATATACCGTTTTAAGGGTTTCGATGTGATCTAACACAGTCTTTGGATCCAGTGTAATTTCGGGTTTCGTAGTATTCATCACAGGTACTGTCACTCGAGCAAACCCACCAGTAGAAATCGTAAGCACAGTCTCACCTTGAACTAGGCTTCTCTGAGGAGTCTTTTGGCACTAACAGTCTTTTCTGGACTTTTCTTCCCGGTTCTACCCGGACTCCACACCTCACCCCCACCATTTGGTTTGCAGCGATGATGGTTGGGCGCAAGCCTACCTTGACTTCATTTAGGTCCATTGTATTCTGTGCTTTCTTTACTCTATGAATCACGTTTTCCACCATGGCGTTGGGTATGGCGAGCGATGTGGCGATGCATCCACCACCAACGCCCCCTGTCTTGTGTTTCGTGATGACCTGATTGATTACATTATAACCCAGGATAGGATCCTCTGCAACGTTCTGATCACTGGTCACGAGAAAAGGTACCAAAAGCTCGATGGTGTTGCTGTTCTTTGTGGCCCTGAGTTGGAAAATCACTTCCACCCAGCCTATGAAAGGGATTTTAGTCTGGTTGATGGCTTTGCCGTGGAGTTCCACTGGTCCCAAGAGTTCTTTTAGTGACCAAAGGCAAGTGTGTAGCGCCGTCTCCATTCTTCATTTAAAAGGCTCGCTTGGGCTCCTGTATCCCACAGTGCTTTTACTAGGAGTGCATCTACAGTAGCTGGCACTGTATAAAGCACCTTTCACCAATTAGGCTGATGAGGCTATCTTTACTGACTGAGGAATCCTCCTCCCAGGAGACAGGACTGGTAACCTCCTGTCTTTTAACCCAAATAACCATAACCATTGGCATTCCTTGGCATAATGTCCTTCCTCACCACATCTTAGATAGTGGACACCCACGGTACTCTGATTTGATGAATGGCACGCTTCACAAGCCGGGTATCTTCTGTTTTGGAACCCCCTCCTGGGTCTGAGGGATACCGGTTCTGGCCTGGAACAAATCAACTTTTTCACCTCAATCAACTCGGCTTGCAGTTCTCCTATTATTACCTCCTAGTCAGCGCTGGCAGGCCTCTCTTTTGTTGGTGATTTAAGGTTCCCTCTCGGAGGTGGCACTGGAGGGTCTCTATGATGATCTTCGGACTGGCTACCGGGGGTCTCCAACTTCAGCTGACTAATTTTGGTGATTTTAGGAGCAGAGCCTTTCTTTAACTTCTGTTCGCTCTCTGACTCCAAACTAGCGGCCTCATTCATTTTTTCAATTAGGACCTTGTCCAAAATGCCAGGATCTTCTAGGTACTGTTTCAGCTGCAACTTGATATCTTTGCTGATTTATCCCGTTTCCAATGATCTCAAGAACTTCTTCTGGACTAGTCCAGCATCAAACATCTCTTCCGCTTGTATATCTCTGGATGCAAGCAACAGTCTATCCTTCAGTTCAATTGCTCTGAACAAGAAATTTTGGGGTGATTCATTATTTTTCTGTGAGAGGTTAATGAGTCGGTGGAACAATTCTGAAGTACTTTCTTCTTTATAGTGCCCTTTTACAATCATCTTCAGCTGTTGCAAGGTCAATTGACTTTTCATTTCTAGCATACTACACAGGTTCAGTCCTGGGCTGATCGTTTTCACCACCCTCTCAACGATCTCATCTGGCTGGTAGCCTTTCTGTAAGCCTGCATCGATCTGGTGCAACAAGCTCATATAAGACAGTCTCTCTTTCTGTTCACATTCTCCAATCTGTCCCAGGATCTTGAATTCTTTCCTTATGGTGATTTGTGGTGTTAGAGAGGACTGTCTCCCTGATTTATCTAACCCGAGCAGGTTAAAGGTCCTGTCCGAGTCTATCACCCATTCAGAGTATTTGGTCGATTCCTGCAGGGCTGTTGGGGCTTTGAATTGTTCTTTCAATTGCTGTGGTTCAGTCTGTGGATGGAGATTCCTGCTTTTGGTAATTGGTGCCGCCCCTCCATCCTCCAACTTCAGCCTGGTTAGAAACTGCGTTAGTTCCTGGAGGAATGTCCCCATGACGTCTTCAGCTTCTTTCTCCCCCAGCTCATCCATTTTTGCATTAATGGCAGCTAACAGTTGCCTGCAGTTGTGTGCTTTGGAAATCTGTTCTACTGACATCTTTATCTGTTCTGCTACTGTTCTCAATTCTTCACAGCTTAACTGAAGAAGCAGCTCACTAATTCTGTCCATTTGTATTTCCACATCCATTGCTGCTAGTGAGTTTTTCTTTAACTGGTGTAGCAGATTTTAGTTGAGGTGCTGTGCTGCTGTGTTTTTCCAGACACTTTTCCTCTTCTCCCTCTACACGCTAATTCCCGCTCAGGATTCCCCTTATGGGCCACCAATATTACACTCATTCCACTAGGTTCAGATAGGGGCGAGTCGGGTTACATGAATTATTTGGAAAACTGGGGTAACCGTTACTCAGGGCGACCCTAGACCATGTGCTGCAGCTTCTCTCAGGCACACGGGGTATTGACCCTCAGACACAGACACGTAGGTTGTTTCACTTGCTGACCAGACACACTTGACAAGAGTCCTCATAAACGTTAGAAGAGTATCATTAAATAAGAAGCCGCACAGCCAGTGCAAGTTAAGTCTTATGAGCAACATGCTCCAGTGACAAACAGTACAGTTTCCTTAGCAGCAGAGCAGTTCACAGTCTTCCCAGTAGTACAGGACAGCACAGTTCTAATGCAAAGGCACATTAATGAACACAGCATTCTTTACAGCACAGTGAGATATTGGAGGGGGGGAGGGTTTGCTGAGGGAGTTGATCCCTGTGACACCATTTCTTCCAGTCCTTATCTTTCTGCCTTACAATACTCTGCACTGTTAGTTCAGGAACTCTACCTGACCTGTGCTTAGCTTCACTCCTGACTTGAATCCTTTTCACTTGAAGGGGCGCTTCTGTGAGATACAGAACACACACCACCTTTCTCTTCCGCTCCAGCCAGACAGTAAACAACTTCCCCACAATCCCCCTGGGGCTCTGCTAAAACACTCCCCTTCTCCTGTGACTGTGGTAACCCCTCTAGTTGCTGGATGCTTCTGGAGCACATCACTTCCTGTCTCATGTGCTTGTGTTCCTTCTAATAGCTGCTGAATGCTTTTAAAGCAACAGCACTACTTCTGCATGTCAGATGTTACTTACATGGGGCTGCCTTTGGGGGTCTGCATGGGGGAAAAAGGGGCCCTGTTACTTGCCTGGGGCTACGTGCTTGGTGGTCTGCGTAAGGAAGGAGGGGTGCTGGTATTCGCCTGCAGCTACATGCTGGGGTTCTGCGTGGGGAATGAGGAGGTGCTGTTACTTGCATGGGGCTGTGTGCTTGGGGTCTGCGAGGGGATGGAGAGGGTCCTGTTACTTGCATGGGGCTGTGTGCTGGGGGTCTGCGTGGGAAAAAAGTGGTCTTGTTACTTGCATGGGCCTGCGCGCTGAGGGTCTGCGTGGGACAGGAGGGGGTGCTGTTACTTGCGTGGGCTGCATGATGGGACTCTGTGCGGGAAAGGAGGGGGTGCTGGTACTCGCATGGGGCTGCATGATGGGGTCTACGTGGGGAAGGAGGGGGTGCTGTTATTTGCGTGCGGCTTGGGGTCTGCGTGGGAAAAGAGGGGGTGCTGGTACTCACGTGGGGATGTGTGCTGGGGGTCTATGTGGGAAAGGAGGGGTTGCTAGTACTAATGTGAGGCTACGTGCTGGAGTTCTGCGTGGGGAAGGAGAGGGTCCTGTTACTTGTGTGGGGCCGCGTGCTGGTGGTCTACGTGGGGAAAGAGAGGGTGCTGGTACTCGCATGGGGCTGCGTGCTGGGGGTCTACGTGGGGAAGGAGAGGGTCCTGTTACATGCATGGGGCCGTGTGCTGGGGGTCTGTGTGAGGAAGGAGGGGGTGCTGTTACTTGCGTGGGGCTGTGTGCTGGGGGTCTGCGTTGGGAAGGAGGGGGTGCTGTTAATTGCGTGGGGCTTGGAGTCTGAGTGGGGAAGGAGTGGGTGCTGGTTTTCGCCTGGGTCTGCGTGCTTAGGGTCTGAGTGGGGAAGGGGGGGTCCTGTTATTTGTGTGGGGCTGCGTGCTTGCGATCTACGTGGGGAAGAGGGGGTGCTGGTACTTGAGTGTGGCAGCGTGCTAGGGGTCTGTGTGGGGAAGGAGGAGGCACCGTTACTTGCGTGGTGCTGAGTGTCCTATGTCTGTCCCCCCCCCCTTTCCCGTGTCTGTTTCCCTTCCTTTCCCGTGTGTTTCCCTTCCTTTCCCTTCCTTTCCCTTGTGTTTCCCACCCCTTTACTGTGTCTGTTTCCCACTGTCAGGGACGGCACCAGCAGGATCACACAGTATCCCACCGCTGCCACCAATTTGTCAGGGATTCCACCCACACACAGTCAGGACGACACCGGGGAGATCACACAATATCTCACCGTGCCTTCACGCTGTCCGTATTTCGTCCGGAGTCGCGAGCACACGATCGAGACTACTCTCTACGTAGGTATCGGTAAGCGACCAGTGAGCGTATGGCGCAACACCCTGGGTTCCACAGCCTGGAATCCGTGTTTAACGCCCTCCGTACGGTCACTGTCAGCTCCGCGATAGCCCAATTATTAATACTCTCTGCCACCACCGGCCAAGTTTTAAATATAATACAGGCCTCGCCGGACGCCTCCGTTTTTGGCTTCGGGGAAGGGAACGATTACAGAACAAAAGAAACAGAACTATTAAATTTTATATTTAATCCAAAAGGGAGGCAGTGTTTAGGAAAAATATATACAAGGATGTTACAAAGGGGACATTAAAATACATAGGCAGTTACATAAAATAAAACAGGATGAAAGAGTGAAACTTACACTATAAAGTTCGCTGCGACGACTCAATATAGGTGGAGGAGGGGCGCTCCGGTTGGAATATGCTGTTATTGACAGGACCAGTTGCTTATAATTCTTATTCCCCCCTGGCAATGAGTGCTCCTGTCTTCTCCATGGGTTCTCTTATACCTAAGGGGCGATCTGGCCCCACGCCCCTTGTGGTGACATCATGTGGGCTGGTCTCCAGCCTGTACATTTTTATTAGAAACGCTAACTTCTGCGATAACTCATCGCTCGTTGATCGCAGAAGCTTGCAGACTACGCCATTTTTTCCCTTATGATTTTATCTTTATTTAGATATCCCACATCACATAGCTGCAGTCTGCCATTCTGGTGTTTTTGCGCTGCAGCTCTCTGATTTTGGTTACAGCCCTGGAAAATTATTTACACATTCCTGGGCTGATTTGGTCACTACACATATGGGTCCCGTTACTGTCGGACCTATGGAACTCATAATATCTCATAATTCATATCGGAGTCATCATGTCTGCAAATTCCCCTTTGAAGCTCGAGAAGCAGCTTCAACATTTACACGCAAATTAGTGCAAGCCTGCGTTCTAATTACCTCCCTTTCAGGGACAAGATGCTTGCTTCTTAAGGAAGTTATTACACTCCTTGCCTGGCCTTGTTTACATAAACTATTTACCAGGCGTGGACTAATTGGGGCTTTTGTGCTGAGCAGAAGGGGAATAAGGGAGGGGGGTGAACATCTACATCAGGCAGATATGGAAGAACATTTTGCTGATATTAATATTTTCCTGACACCCACCCCTTTCCGTGTCTGTTTCCCACCCCTTTCCCGTGTCTGTTTCCTCCCCCTCTTTCCCGTGTCTGTTTCCTCCTCTCTTTCCCGTGTCTGTTTCCCTCCCTCCTTCCCGTGTCTGTTCCCCCCCTTCTTTTCCGTGTCTGTTCCCCCCCTTTCCCGTGTCTGTTTCCCCCTCTTTCCCGTGTCTGTTTCCCCCCCTCTTTCCCGTGTCTGTTTCCCTCCCTCCTTCCCGTGTCTGTTTCCCTCCCTCCTTCCCGTGTCTGTTCCCCCCCTTCTTTTCCGTGTCTGTTCCCCCCCTTTCCCGTGTCTGTTTCCCCCCTCTTTCCCGTGTCTGTTTTCCCCCCTCTTTCCCGTGTCTGTTTCCCCCCCTCTTTCCCGTGTCTGTTTCCCCCCTCTTTCCCGTGTCTGTTTTCCCCCCTCTTTCCCGTGTCTGTTTTCCCCCCTCTTTCCCGTGTCTGTTTCCTCCCCCTCTTTCCCGTGTCTGTCCCCCCCCTCCTTCCCGTGTCTGTCCCCCCCCCTTTCCCGTGTCTGTTTCCCCCCTCTTTCCCGTGTCTGTTTCCCCCCTCTTTCCCGTGTCTGTTTTCCCCCCTCTTTCCCGTGTCTGTTTCCCCCCCTCTTTCCCGTGTCTGTTTCCCCCCTCTTTCCCGTGTCTGTTTCCTCCCCCTCTTTCCCGTGTCTGTCCCCCCCCTCTTTCCCGTGTCTGTCCCCCCCCTTTCCCGTGTCTGTTCCCCCCCTCTTTCCCGTGTCTGTTCCCCCCTCTCTTTCCCGTGTCTATCCCCCCCCCTTTCCCGTGTCTATTTCCTCTCCCTTTCTCACGTCTGTCCCCCCCCATTCTTTCCACTGTCCTCCAGCGTTTACCACTACAAAAGGAGGGGTGGGGCAGAGCAGGAGGAGTGAGGGAAACACAAATCCATATAGGGAGAGCAGCTGCCTAGGCAAATCAGGGATTAGCTTCTGCCCTACAAAAAAAGCCCCACCCTTGTGGATAAGCTGAAAGGCACGGCTGAGATTAACCCCTCAAGTTGCTGACCTGCTTAAGGGATGAGAATAAAGGGGGAGGACAGATCCCAAACTAAAATCACTGACAAATATCCCCAGTCCAGGACCCCGTCCCTATACTGTCTGTGGTCCATTAGACTGTTGATATGAACACATCTAGTCGATAAACATAAACTCCCCCTTTATAGAAAGAAACACTGACACCATGGAACTTCTTTTGTGGATGGAGTCGGCCACAGCTTTATTCATATGAATGTTAACCAATACTGTAATTCTTTCTCTTTAACCAAACACTCGAGCTGAAATGGTATGCACCAGCGGGCTCCCGGTGGGCAAGTCCGTCTTCAGATCGTTCAATAAACCTTCACTGGCTTCTGCTCCAAGGGTGCCGAGTTGCCTGGTAGTCTCTCAAAATAAGGCTTTTATCGCAACTAGATTGCAAATTTTGTTCTGCCTATAGGGTACCATGATACTAAACCTCCCCCACCCAGCTTGGGAGTCAGTGGGTAATGGGGGTTGGAGAGTGGGATTTGTGTCCCCTCAAGCAGTTTTCGCAGTGTTTATTTTCCTGGGCTCCTGCCGGTGTTGGCATTGCTGCGGGCTCCCTTGCTGTCTGTTTTCTCCTATCCTTGTACTATTCCTTTCCTCGGCAAACATCCAGACTGAAGACCTAGGTGCCTTCTGTCACCATTGCCATTTGGGGACACCGCGTAGTTTCACAGCTCCTGAATCTTTTCTGTTAGTAATATGCGCCCTCCTGAGCCCATTTTCATTTTTTACAGGCACCCCATCATCATGCTGGGAGCCACACAGGCCGCCTCCTGTGGTCATTTCAGCTTGGGGGGACATCTCTCCTTCAGGGAGATCTGGTTGGCTCACATGGACACCACCTCCCTGACCCTGGTATATCTCGGGGTTACAAGGTGACATGCCCACGAGTGGCAGGGCGTATACTCACGCTCTTGTGTCTGATAATGTATTCAACCAGAAGGAATTTTATGGTAAATACAGAAATCACATTTTTCAACAATTTTTACAACTAAAGCGCTGGGGACTCGCCCTAATGTCCAACTTGGCTTTATTCTACATAGTGTTTTGTAAAGTTCATTGTTCTACTGTTGTATGTATAAATATATTTATATCTGTCTCCTTTTTGTTATATAAATAATTCTAGGTGTTTTAATAAAACTGTTTGAGAACTTTGGGCTGAATTTTCATTTCTAGAATTATAAATCTTGGTGTGATATTAGTGAAGAGAAACTGCAGGTGGATCTGTATCAGATCGTGTTCACACATTGCGATTTGTTGGAGAAACGATCTGCAGCCAAGTCCTCACATGTAGAGCAGCACTAAATCCTTCAGATCTCACCGACAATTTCTTTTGTCTTCAGCAGCAACCTTTAACCCCTTTCCGACATGTGCCGTACTATTAAGACATGTCGGGCGCACCTTTCCGGGCACATGTCAGCTGATCTGTACAGCTATCATGTGCCCCTAATAGCCGCAGGTGGAGTCGCGATCCACCCACGGCTGTTAACTAGTTAAATGTCAATCTCTGACAGCGGCATTTAACTCGTACTTACAGGAAATATGTCACTAATGCCACCCTTCGCCGCCCGTGTTACATGACCGCGGGTCGTCGATGGGTTGGCATGACAACCCGGGGTCTGCAGGAGACCCCTGCGGTTGTCATTACCAGATTGCTATGAGCGCAGACCGCAAGTGAGCATTTCTGCTACACACAGGCGATCTGATCATCGCCTGTGTATAGCAGAGGCAATCAGAAAATTGCAGCTTCTATTGAAACATGCTAAATGTAAAAAAAAATGTTTTTAAAAAAAAAGTTTAAATCACTCCCCTTTCGCCCCATTCAAAATAAAACAAACCAAAAATTAAATATACATATTTGGTATCGTCGCATTCAGAATCGCCCGATCTATCAATATATAAAAAGAATTAATCTGATCAGTAAATGGCGTAACAAGAAAAAAAATCTAAACGCTAGAGTTACGTTTTTTTGGTCGTCGCAACATTGCAATAAAATGCAATAACGGGCGATCAAAACATCGGATCTACCCGAAAATGGAATCAGTAAAAACGTCAGGTCGGCGCACAAAAATAAGTCCTTCCCCAGCCCCAGATCATAAAAAAGTGAGACACAACGGGTCTCGGAAAATGGCGCCATTTTTTTTTAATTTTTTTAGTTTTTACAAACTTTGGATATTTTTTCACCACTTAAATAAAAAAGAACCTCTACATGGCATCTACAAACTCGCAATGACCTGGAGAATCATAATGGCAGGTCCGTTTTAGCATTTAGTGAACATGGTAAAAAAACACTTTGGAATTTCACTTTTTTTGCAATTTCACCGCACTTGGAATTTTTTTCCCGTTTTCCAGTGCACAATATGGTTAAACCAAAAGTACAAAAAATAATCCCTCACACGACCATAATGACCAAAAAATAAAAAAGTTAATGATCTGGGAAGAAGGGGAGCAAAAAACTAAAACTGAAAATGGCCCGGTCATGAAGGGGTTAAAAAACAAGCAAAAACATACTCGATTATGTGACTTGGCTTTCCATGTGGCCAAACAGCCTGGTTAGCCGTCCAGGTCATATGTGGGGCCAAACATTTTTTGACAGATTCTTTTTGTTTGTAATGAGGCATTTTGGTAAAGTTGCTTTTCGCTGAGGGTCTGACTGCTTGTGCTGCTGCTGTTCCATAGGACAGAATCTGGCAGAAGTCACCTTACATATTTTACAGAGCGTTAAAATTGCACCTCTTACAAATTTTGAAGAATATTTTTAGTCAAGGAGGAGGACATAATTTGCAGTAACTCAAATCTAGAGTACGTGGATACAAAATACTGTTTTATCTCAGCAATAGTATCTTTACTCATGCTTGATAGCATTGTTATGAGTAGTGTTGAGCGAATTTGTTCGGTATTTCAAATTCGGGGTCCCGGCTTGTTCGCGCGAAAAAATCGGCTCCGCCCATGAACATCCCTGATTTGCCACTTTGTCACCAGTACTGGTTCTCACTAGTAGAGAGAACTTGTTTTCACCGGATCACCCCCTTATCGCTCATCCTATCCGGCACAATGCAGCACTTTTATCTCATGTAGAATTGAGCAGCAGTGCACATGCTCAGTCTGACCTCCATTATCAACCTATGGGGTTCTCCAGCGATGCTGTTTTTTTCTGGCAGCCACACAGCAATGGTCAGACATCCAACCTAATTCTTAAGGCGCGTTTCAGACATCCGTGTTTCCAGTACGTGTGGTGTCTGTTTCCACACGTACTGGAGACACCGACACACGTAGACCCATTTTAATGAATCGGTCTGTGCACATGTCAGTGTGTTTCCTCGGACCGTGTGTCATTGGGCATAACACGCTGGCACGCTGTCCGTCTTTTACTCGCAGCACTGGCCGCAAAACTTCCCGCACACGTGCACAGTGATGATGTGTGTCATTTGGGAATCAGTGTACCTTTAGCGCTGTTCCCAAGCGCCGGGTGCTGAAAGCTGCCCTCATCATTGTCCCCTGCTTGCTGTGATCAGCGCTTGCAAGGGACAATGATGAGAGTAGTATTCAGCCCCCGCTGTGTCCAGCAAGTGTTAAAATAAGAATAAAAAAATAAAAACTTATACTCACCTGTCCTAAGTGTCCCACGCTGTAATCCACCTGATCGCTCACAACGAGGAGCCAGGGAGAATGACTCACTGCAGCGAGCGAGCTCCGAACCTTCACTGAGCTCAGTGAGTGACAGGACACCACTCAGTGAGCTCAGCAGAGGTCAAGGGCCCGCTCGCTGCAGCGAGTCATTCTCCCCAGCGTGAGTGGTCAGATGGATTACAGCGGGGGACATCTTCTGACAGGTGAGTATAAGGATTTTTTAAATTTGATTCTTATTTTTACACCAGGACACAGCGTGAGCGGAATACTACTCTCATCATTGTCCCTTGCTATCCTGATCGCAGCTCAAGCAGGAGACAATGATGAGGGCAGTATTGAACACCCGGCACTTGGGAACAGCGCTCACTGTACGCTGATTCCCAGGCTCTGATACTTGTGATACTGATGCGGCACATGGCTGCCACATGTATCACACACACGGACACTGATATCTCTAGTACTGTTTTTTCCAGTATCGGAAATATCCGGACGTGTGAAAGAGGCCTAATTCTGTAATTCCCCATTATATTTCCCCATTTTTCCAAGCAGTGTGAGTTGGACACTCATTGATCAGCAAGTTTTCTCCTGTCTCTTGGATCAGTGGGAACTTGTTTTCACTACACAAACCCTTTAAGGCCCATAAACACCCAATCCCTACAATCCTTTAGTGGAATGGTCTCTCATGATTATCATACAGGAGTGCTTAGCCAAACGTTCTTGTGCTCTCTATTAGAGAGCAGGTGTCGAGCTCCTCTGGTGGCAGCTTATCTTCAGAGAGAACAAGAGGATCAACTACTGGAATTCCAATGCCCCGGATCCTTCTCTCCCCTGACATCAGTTATCAAGGGAGAGGCAGGAAGCCCCAATACACGTCAGATTGTTGGCTGATCCTGCCGACTTTAGCTTTGTGTGTATGGAAGCCTTAGGCTATGTTCACACATGTTGTGCTTTGCTGCATATTTTGCAGCAAATTTTCAGCTGCATCTAGCAGTACTAGCAAAGTCTATGAGAAACCAGAATTCTCTGTTCACACATGTTGCTTTTTGTTTGCTGCATATTTTCTGCCTTGCTTGCGTATTTGGAAAATAGAACGTGTCACTTCTTTAAGCGTTTCTGCAGCAGAAAACGCACCTGCGTTTTTGCTGCGTATTTTCACCAATAGGAAGTAATGGGTGGACAAAAATACGCAGCCAAAAAACTCAACCAATACGTGCGTTTTTTACTCAGCTGTTTTCCTGCCAGAGAAAAGTTAGCAGATTTGCAGCAGAAAAAAAGACGTGTGTGAACATAGCCTTAGAGTAATCTGTGTAAGGGCTCATTCAGACATCCATGCACCTCAGTCTGATCTCAGAATGCAATGCATGGACTTGCCGAGGCTCTGCCAACCAGAGCATGACAGCCTCATAGAAATATATGAAGGCTCATGCTTGAGTCGGGAGACCCGCGGCCAGTACGTGCATTGCATTCCGAGATGTGTATGGATATCTGAATGAGCCATGATAAACAGTACTGGCGGTGCAGAAATCATGAACCTCCGTGCAGTAACTCCGATCTAGTCATCTCTGTAGTGAGATAGCTAGAATGGAGTTGCTGTATGGAGGACGTCCTTATTCTGTATGCCCAGAAATCTTGAACCTCAATGCAGGAACTCCATTCTAGTCATCTCTGTAGTGAGACAAACCTCAAGAAAAGAAACAAGTTGAGCCTATACCAGGTCCACACTGATAATCTGCCTTATCTGGCAGATACCCGGTGGGCTTCTCTGGTAGGTCATAAAATGGGTCCCCTGGCTGCTGTTGTCAGTGTACCATTGTGTAGCAGTGAGTCCTGCATTCTGTGCAGTCTGAGGTCATCTGTTCATCTACTTATTTTTATGGTAGATAAATAAACAAAAATGACTGGACAGCTCAGTGTTCTAAGAGTTTAGGAAGGTCACTCCACAAAGCGTCTGGACACAGATTTGACAAACAGGTCTCCTATATTGTGCACTAATTAGTAGCTTCTAAATCTTCCTGGTTGCAGAGTTTGTCCTGAAGTTCATCATTGTCAGAACAGATATTCACACAGGTATATAAGTGCCAACTTCCTACAGTATTTACTGGAAAAATATTAATGTGGTCACAAAATGACAAGTGTCCATGAAGCAGAGCTGAACTATGCTCAGCTGGCAGGGGTACCAGAAGTGACACGGTGACGGGATGAGACGCTGCTATTGATTATTGCTCATGGCAGCTGCAATTTGAGATGGCCTCTTAATTTTGTGGATGATGGGCTCAGAAATTAGGTGATGTTCACATCAAGCTAGTTGTCTTCACTTAGGAGTTTTTTTTTTACATACAAGCTATCAACCACACTAAATATATCCATAGGGCCAGTGATATAAATTGAAGTTCAGGGGTCCCAATGCAAAATCTCCAACAGGGCCCCTAGCAATCATGGGCCTGTAATAGTATTGGTCTTCTCATATGGGCGTAAAGGAGGTTTGAGCCCCTTAGACTCCATGGCCTGCGTGAGACTGCAACCCCTGAACCAATTGGAGTTACGTCCCAGCCTAGGGCTCCACTCAATAAGCAGAGCCAAAAAGAATGTACTTTTGTCCTGATTTTTCTGGTTTACAGTATTTAAATTTTTTTGTGTTTTGTAATAGCTTAATATAGTACTCTATTTCATATAAAGGCCCGAATTCATTAAGACTGGTGTTTTGTATGCCAGCCTTAATGAGGGGAGTGAAGGAATAAGATGTGCCAAATTCCTTAAGAGGCACAAACCACTTATTGAATTTACTGAGGCACCTCTGTTCACCGTGCCATAAATTTTACTCCAGTCATAGACTGGAGTAATATTTTTGGTGTAAGAAACGCTGCCAGTTTATATGAATTTTTTAATGTGTTTTCTACCACATCTTTAAAAAACAAACATACCTGGTTTCACAGGTTTACCGCGACAGAGAGGAGCCGGAAGACCGCAGCATCTGAGTTCACGCACTCCTGGATTTAATAGAAGCACGTCTCTGTCTTATTAAATGGTGCTGGATTCTTTCAGCAGTGCAGAAGTTAAACTGCTCAACCTTGAGTCTCTGTAGCTTCCTTCTTGAAAGTTCTCAGCTGTGCAGTATCAGCCACTTCCCTCTCCTATATAGTCTCTGCTCTGGCAATCTGGATTGCCAGGGTTAAGTCTTGTACTGCCTGGTGAGGAGTGGAGGATTCGTTGTTCGGTAGAGACGTATAAGTAGAGTTGTACTGTGACTGTTTCTTGGTATTTTGGCTGTGTGCATAGTCCTGTTGTCTTCTATTTTTGTTTTCCCTTTTAATCCCTTCAGTGTTTCCCTCTGTTGTCTGTGAGTGCATATTTTGTATGTTTGGTATTTTCCTTGTTTATCTGGTTTGTGTATTTTCATACACTATTCCTCCCCACTTCCCTGGGTGGGGAGGGGACAGATAAGGGTTGATTCAGGGGGTAAAGAAAGGTACGTGGCCCTGGCCTCTTCACCGTCAGAAGTAACCTGGGGAGCAGAGATAGCTAGGGCGCCCCTAACTTTAGGGACAGGGTAGAAGCCCCTAGTCCTGGGTTATCAGACAACAGGATTGTGACACCTGGAATCCTAATGAGAGATTGTTCACACAGCATTTTTGCTGCTTTTTCCATGCTTTTTTTGTGTTTGAAAAAATGCAGCATTTTACAATAGTAGCAAAATAAATGTGATTTCTAAAATTTCATTTGCAGTTTTTTCTTCTTTGCGTTTTTGAGCTACTATGCGTTCATCTTACAGCCACAGTGTTTAAATTCTTTCAGCGTTTTTGCTGGATTTTTTATCTATTCAAATGAATGTATCAAAAAAAGCACATAATGTATGCTGCGTTTTTCCTGCCAACATTGTTTTTTGTGCAGGAAACAATGCTGCAAAAAAGCAATGTGTAAACATTGCCTAAAGGCACATACATGATTCAATAGCTCTGCATTCACATATTTATTTTTAGACCACGTTAGTATTAAGTCAGTATATGACATCAGTATTTCTAAGCCAAAATCTGGTTTTGGTTTACAAATACTGATGTAAAATACTGACCAAACACTGATCGAGTAAACGTAGCCGGATGGTCATTCTAGCGATTGACCTAATAGTCCATGCAGTCGTGACCGCTTTCACAATATAAAGGTTCAGTGATGAGTCTGGGTTTAGGGTCCTTGCTGATTGAGTCATGTAAGTTCTATGTGGGCGGCTGATGTCTCCTTTTTATTTTAGTAGACTATTAGAAGTATAACATATAGGTCGATATCATGGTGTTTTTTTCTGTTGATAATGATATTTATTGCTAACAAGTATTTCTTCTTTGATTGTCTTTCATGCATATCATGTACAGAATTATGACGTTCTGAATCTTAATGTATAATGCCTGTGGACTCAGTTTTGTGCAGTTCCTCTGTTGTTACTACTGGACATGTGTGTGTATAGCACCTGGTGTAAGCAGAGTCCCAGCTACCTGATCTTACCTAATTGGCTTCAGCTGCTGTACAATCCATCTCCTAGAGTGCATGTAATTCTCAGAACTGCAGCTGTCAATTAGTAGCGTTGCGAAATTAGCATCTCAGGCCTTACTGCCAACTAAGGCTGCATGCCCACTATGCGTTTTTCAAGCGTTTTTGCCGCAGAATTTCCGCAGCGAAAACGCTTAAACGTTTGGTAATACGTGCCCCGTGGTCCCCAATGGTAATCCGCATGTGCTGTGCACATGCTGCGGAAATTTCCGCTTCGGATTATCATTGCGGAAAAATACGCAGCATATCCATTAATTTTGCGGACACGCAGCGTAATTGCCGCCATTGACTTGCATTGACTACACGTACACATGCGGATATTAAGCTTTTCGATGTGCGGATGGTACCCGAGTCTGGAGAAGAGGAGACTCTTCCAGACCCGGGTACCATAGTACCTGTAAAAAAAAGAATTTAAAATAAAAAATAAAGATTATACTTACCTTCTGATGTCCCCCGGCCTCCTCAGCGATGCGTCCGGTCTCTTGTACGGCTTGCGGTGGTGTGAGGACCTGCCATGATGTAATTTAGTCATGTAATAGGTCACGCGACCGCTGAAGTCGAAGATGCAACACACCGGACGCATCGCTATGGAGACCATCGGAGGGGCCATCGGAAGGTATTTCTTTTTTACCATTCTTATTCTTTTTTAACTATTACTTGGTTACACTATATAAATCCATGCCGGTTGCATGGATTTATATAGTGTGACAAAGTTGTCAAGCACTTTTCCAAGCGCTTGACAACCCCGCATACAGAAATGCATGCAAAAACACTTGACAAACTCTTCTACCTGGTGGGAAAAACGCATTTAAAATCCGCATGCATTTTTCCTGCCAGGGAGAAGCGTAAAAAATATGCAGCGTTTCTGCATCGTGGGCAAATAGCCTAAGGGTTACCATTTTCCTTCTCACCTACAGTCTGGTACTACCGGCAATGATAAGGCAAGGTTAGACTGGGTAGGGACAAACGAATGGTAGCAGCTATTTGTCAGTTTATTCATATATTTCCAGGAGGAATAACAGAGGAATGCCACAATGCAAGAAAAAAGTAACGTTCCATAAGTATTCACTAACAAAGACAAGTGAGGAAGCCACCAAAGGGCCCCAATCTTTCCATTCAGCAGTGGGACCTGCATTTATCAGACATATGCTACAGTGCCTACAAGTAGTATTCAACCCCCTGCAGATTTAGCTGGTTGACATATGCGGAATTAACTTGGCATTGTGACATTTGTACTGTAGATCAGCCTGGAAGTGGGAAATGCACTGCAGCAAATTTTGTTTTTGTTTTTTGTTTTTTTTAAAAACGTTAAAAGTTAATTCAGAGTGTCATTTATTATTCAACCCCTCAAACCACAAGAATTCTGTTTGGTCCCCCAAAAGTATTAAGAAGTAGTTCAGGCACCAAGAATAATGAGCTTCACATGTGTGGATTAAAGATCTCTTTTGCCAGCCTTTTCTGACTATTTAAGACCCTCCCCAAACTTGTGAACAGCACTCAGACATGGTCAACATGGGAAAGACAAAGGAGCATTCCAAGGCCATCAGAGACAAGATCGTGGAGGGTCACAAGGCTGGCAAGGGGTACAAAACCCTTTCCAAGGAGTTGGGCCTACCTGTCTCCACTGTTGGGAGCATCATCCGTAAGTGGAAGGCTTATGGAACTACTGTTAGCCATCCACGGCCAGGACAGCCTTTGAAAGTGTCCTCCCGTGCCGAGGCCAGGCTTGTCCGAAGAGTCAAGGCTAACCCAAGGACAACAAGGAAGGAGCTCCGGGAAGATCTCATGGCAGTGGGGACATTGGTTTCAGTCAATACCATAAGTAACGTACTCCACCGCAATGGTCTCCGTTCCAGACGAGCCCGTAAGGTACCTTTACTTTCAAAGCGTCATGTCAAGGCTCGTCTACAGTTTGCTCATGATCACTTGGAGGACTCTGAGACAGACTGGTTCAAGGTTCTATGGTCTGATGAGACCAAGATCGAGATCTTTGGTGTCAACCACACACGTGACGTTTGGAGACTGGATGGCACTGCATATGACCCCAAGAATACCATCCCTACAGTCAAGCATGGTGGTGGCAGCATCATGCTGTGGGGCTGTTTCTCTGCCAAGGGGCCTGGCCATCTGGTCCGCATCCATGGGAAGATGGATAGCACGGCCTACCTGGAGATTTTGGCCAAGAACCTCCGCTCCTCCATCAAGGATCTTAAGATGGGTCGTAATTTCATCTTCCAACAAGACAACGACCCAAAGCACACAGCCAAAAAAAACCAAGGCCTGGTTCAAGAGGGAAAAAGTCAAGGTGTTGGACTGGCCTAGTCAGTCTCCTGACCTTAACCCAATTGAAAACTTGTGGAAGGAGCTCAAGAATAAAGTCCACATGAGACACCCAAAGAACCTAGATAACTTGGAGAAGATCTGCATGGAGGAGTGGGCCAAGATAACTCCACAGACCTGTGCCGGCCTGATCAGGTCTTATAAAAGACGATTATTAGCTGTAATTGCAAACAAGGGTTATTCCACAAAATATTAAACATAGGGGTTGTATAATAATTGACCCACACTTTTATGTTTAAAATTTAATAAAATTCAACTGAGCAACATAACTTTTTGGTTTGTAAGATTTATGCTTCTGTTCATAAAACCTACTCTCGTTTGCAGTTTGAAGGCTCTAACTTATTTGCATCTTATCAAACCAGCTAAATCTGCAGGGGGTTGAATACTACTTGTAGGCACTGTATATGGCATATCCTTTCAATTTGCCATAAATGCCCCAAATGGGACAAACTGTGTACCCCACATGTACTGTTCTACTTGTGGGGATGGTGGGGTTTACATATTTAAAGGGAGGTGATCATCCCCAAGTTGCATATTACACTAGTTATACAGGGGACTGATCCCCCTTTAAAAAAAAATCATACTAGTACAATTGTGGTACAGCTAATGAGAAACGAACTTACTTCAAATGCAAATGAGGGGATTTTGATTCCCCCTTGGTGTCGCTAAGTGCTCTGTGCACATTACTCCAACACCAGAGAGGAGGAGAGGGCAGAGAAGAAATTTTACATATGCGGCTCCAGACTTCATTTGATCACTCTCTCTTTTGAAAGGCGGGAAGAGAGAGGCCAGCGGGCTCGTGTGACATAATGTCATATGAACCCTGGGAGAGTGAGTGCCAACATCGCTGGAATGGCGCCGGACGTGAGTATAAAGGTTCATACTCATATGCGAGAAAAACGGACAAGTGCAATCCGATAAAAAATCTGATTGCACTCTGACCAATGTTATTCTATGAAGCACTTCTCATCTGCAATTTTTTTGATTTTTTTCTCAGCTGAAATCGGACTGAGAAAATCGCAGCATGCTGCGTCTTGCCGCGTATCTTAGACGAGACTCGCCAATGCAAGTCAATGGGTGCGAGAAAAAAAAGCTGACGGCATACGGACCATCCGCATGTCATCCGATTTTTATGGATAAATTACCATTCTGAAGCATAGAACATTGTAAATGGTCCTGTAAATGATTGCAGAATAATAGTTGCAGAGAAAAAAAACGCATTGCATACGGATGACATATGGATGCTAGGTGTGAAAAATCGCATTGTCTTCTCATGAAAATCGCATGACACTTGTCCGATTTTTCCATCCAGATATCGGAATGTTTTTTTTTCACACATATGGGTATGAGCCCTAAGTGTTGTTATTTTAACAGGGGAAAACGTACTGATTGAGAAAGGGTTGTCAAGAGTTGTGGACAACCCCTTTGAATGAAGTGGTGTTAACATTTTTTGTGATGTAGGAGTGGGGTGGGGGGGCGGGGCAATATTGTATGTGGGATCTGTGTGCCAGGGCTGATTTTTAGTCCCAGTCCGGCGCTGGCCTATACCCTATAGCAAGTAAATAAATAATTAGTAATAGCACACTATTTATTTATATAGTTACATAGGAAGAAAAAAGACCTAGGTCCATCAAGTCCAATCTTTCTCCACCAAATATACATTTTTGTCACAAAATGGGGTATATGCCCAATTTTTTTTCTTTTGTTCTCTCTCTGAAATAGCCATAGTGTGAACGTGTTCTTACACTTTCCACATATATCAAGTTTATGCTTCGGCTCATTTATGTTAAGTGCACACAGTTCATTTTTGGTGCATTTTTTGGACGTTTTTTCAGGGCGGAAAAGGGCCAAAAACGCATTGCATACCTTATTCCATGACTTCCTATGACATTTTGCAAGTTCTGTGCACATGATCTTGCACCGTTAAAAACGGTGGTGCTCCTGGCCAGCACTGGTTTACATTCGTCAAAAGTTGAATTTAGGACAAACTGAACAATCAGCACTGAGTGTAATTATTTGTATAATAAAATTGCTTGTTTTATTCATCACAAAAAAATAAATGTTGCTGATTTTTTTTGGCTGCATTGAAATATATAAAAGGGTATTAAATTAATGTACAACTTTGGATGTTTACTCACTTAAAGGGAAGCTCACCCCCTGGGACTTATCAGACATCTACACTGTGTTCCAAATTATTATGCAAATAATATTTTCTCAGATTTTCCCATATTACCTATATGAATTGCAGTCATTGTAATTTTCCAGTCAAATAACTATTAGAGTACAATTGAAAGGTTTTTGTACAAACTGCCTATGATAACAGTATATTTTAAAAAAATAAAAAACTCAAACTGCACTCAAAATGCATGTTCCAAATTATTATGCACAGCAGAGTTTTCAACCTTTTCATTTTAATAAAGAACAAAAAATGGTCATTTTTGAAATTATAAGCATTAGCAGGTTATTACAAACTGAAATCAAACAGTTTTCAACTCAAAACTTTATTCTAGGTGATGTTACATTTACACATAGGACCCCTTGTTCGAAAGGAGCTTCTGAACTCTCTCGTCCATTGAATTTGTCAGGTTTTGGATGGTTTCTGCTTTAATTGTTTTGCTTGAGGACAGAATACCCTCCCAGAGCTGTTGCTTAGATGTGAACTGCCTCCCGACATCATAGACACTCCTTTTGATGATGCTCCAGAGGTTCTCAATGGGGTTGAGGTCAGGGGCACATGGGTGCCACACCATAAGTTTGTCCCCTTTTATGCCCATAGCAGCCAGAGATGCAGATGTGTTATGTGCAGCATGAGACGGGGCATTATCATGCATGAAAATGATCTTGCTGCGGAATGCACGGTTCTTCTTCTTGAACCATGGAAGGAAGTGCTGTTTGAGAAACTCAACATACATTATGGAGTTCATCTTTACCCCTTCAGGAATCCTAAAAGGGACGACAATCTCTCTCCCCATGATTCCAGCCCAAAACATTACTCCACCTCCTCCTTGTTAGCGCCGTAGCCGTGTTTGCATGGGGTGTCCATCAACCAGCCATCCTCCACTCCATCCATCTGGACCATTGAGATCATTTCATGCATGATAATGCCCCGTCTCATGCTGCACATAACACATCTGCATCTCTGGCTGCTATGGGCATAAAAGGGGACAAACTTATGGTGTGGCACCCATGCTCCCCTGACCTCAACCCCATTGAGAACCTCTGGAGCATCATCAAAAGGAGTGTCTATGATGGCGGGAGGCAGTTCACATCTAAGCAACAGCTCTGGGAGGGTATTCTGTCCTTAAGCAAAACAATTAAAGCAGAAACCATCCAAAACCTGACAAATTCAATGGACGAGAGAGTTCAGAAGCTCCTTTCGAACAAGGGGTCCTATGTGCAAATGTAACATCACCAAAAATAAAGTTTTGAGTTGAAAACTGTTTGATTTCAGTTTGTAATAACCTGCTAATGCTTATAATTTCAAAAATGACCATTTTTTTGTTCTTTATTAAAATGAAAAGGTTGAAAACTCTGCTGTGCATAATAATTTGGAACATGCATTTTGAGATTTTTATTTTTTAAAAAATATACTGTTATCATAGGCAGTTTGTACAAAAACCTTTCAATTGTACTCTAATAGTTATTTGACTGGAAAATTACAATGACTGCAATTCATATAGGTAATTTGGGAAAATCTGAGAAAATATTATTTGCATAATAATTTGGAACACAGTGTAATATGGGCATACATAACATGGGTGATAGAAATGTAAATCTATACATACCTGTATGGCCCGTATTAGAGGTCTGCTTGCTTTGAAATATCTTTTTATAAAATCTGTTTTCCTATGCCTATCTACCTACTAAATTTAAATATCCCCCCACCTCCCCGTCACAGGGCGCTGTGACGTGCAGTCTAGGTCTGCACATCCCGCACATTGCAATGCTCCTATAACGCAAGGCGCGTTCTTTTTTCTCCCTGCCATATTTTACACTGCTGGGCTCTAGTGCGCAGGCGCCGGGGAGACACTGTGACTTCTGCTCCAGTGACCTCCTGGATGCGCAACAATAAGGTTTGGTCTCCACTTCCTCCCGGCATCCTGATTTTTTTTAAAAAAAAGCAAGCAGACCTCTAATATGGGCCATACAGGTAAGTATAGATTTACATTTCTATCACCTGTATGCCCATCTTAGTAGGTCAGATAAGTCCCAAGGGGTAACAGATTCCCCTTAATGACCAAGTCAAATTTTACAATTCTGACCAGGGTAAGTTTATAAGGTACTAACCCTGGAACGCTTCAACGGAGCTCACTGATTCTGAGACTGTTTTTTTCGTGACATATTGTACTTCATGGTAGTGGTAAAATTTGTTCAATATGACTTGTGTTTATTTGTGAAAAAAACGGAAGTTTGGCGAAAATGTTGCAAATTTTCAAATTTGAATTCTTATGCCCTTAAATCAGAGAGTTATGTCACACAAAATAGTTATTCCCACATGTATACTTTACATCAGCACAATTTATGAAACAATTTTTTTTTTCTTGTTAGGAAGTTGTAATTGTTAAACGATGACCTGCGATTTCTCATTTTCCCAACAAAATTTACAAAACAATTTTTGTAGGGACCACATCACATTTGAAGTGATTTTCAAGGGTCTATGCGACAAAAAAATACCCAAAAGTGACACCATTCTAAAACTGCACCCCTCAAGGTACAAAAAACCACATTAATATTATTATTATAGCTTATTATAGCGGCATTTATTCCATGGCGCTTTACATGTGAAAAAAGGGGTATACATACAAAAACAATTACAATGATCTTTAACAAAATGTGATGACGACTGGTACAGGAGGAGCGAGGACCCTGCCCGCGAGGGCTCACAGTCTACAAGGGATGGGTGAGGATACAGTAGTAGAGGGTAGAGCTGGTCGTGCAGCGGTATGGTGGAGCAATGGTTGCTGAAGGTTGTAGGCTTGTCGGAAGAGGTGAGTCTTCAGGTTCCTTTTGAAGGTTTCCATGGTGGGCAAGAGTCTGATATGTTGGGGTAGAGAGCTCCAGAGTAGGGGGACGCACGGGAGAAATCTTGTATGCGATTGTGGGAAGAAGAGATAACAGCAGGAGATCTTGTGAGGATCGGAGGTTGCGTGCAGGTATGTACCAAGAGACTAGGTCACAGATATATGGAGGAGATAGGTTGTCGATGGCTTTGTATGCTGTGGTTTGGGTTTTGAACTGGAGTCTCTGGGCAATGGGGAGCCAGTGAAGGGATTGACAGAGAGGAGAGGCCGGGGAATAGCGTGGGGACAGGTGGATTAGTCGGGCAGCAGAGTTTAGGATAGACTGGAGGGGTGCAAGAGTGTCAGAGGGGAGGCCACAGAGCAGGAGGTTGCAGTAGTTGAGGTGGGAGATGATGAGGGCATGCACTAGTGTTTTTGCAAATTCGTGGTTATGGAATGTGCGGATCCGAAGATATTTTTGAGTTGGAGTTGGCAGGAAGTGGAAAGGACTTGGATATGTGGTTTGAAGGAGAGATCAGAGTCCAGGGTTACCCCAAGGCAGCGAGCTTGCGGGACTGGGGAGAGTGAATAGCCATTGACGTTGATAGATTGGTCAAATGGGGGGGGGTGAATGAGATGGTGGAAAGATGATGAATTCTGTTTTACCCTTGTTAAGTTTTAGAAATCTAGCAGAGAAGAAGGATGCGAAAGCGGACAGACATTGGTGGATTTTGGTTAGTAGGGAGGAGATATCGGGTCCATGGAGGTAGATCTGTGTGTCATCAGTATACATGACACACAGATCAAGAAGTTTATTAACCCTTCAGGTGCTTCACATGAACTAAAGCAATGTGACTTCCGCTCCAGTGACCTCCAGGGTGCGCAACAATAAGGTTTGGTCTCCACTTCCTCCCGGCATCCTGATTTTATAAAAAAAAAAAGCAAGCATACCTCTAATATGGGCCATACAGGTAAGTATAGATTTACATTTCTATCACCAGTATGCCCATAGTAGAGGTCTGATAACTCCCAGGGGGTGACAGATTCCCTTTAAAAAATCAATTTACTTCAAATAAAAACACCATGAAATCAACCACTGGGATTTAGCTTTCTTATATAAAGCAGACTAAATCCTAGAGGGAGGAAGGACCTGGTGCATTGGGCCTTTATAGTATTAACCCCTTCACACCATATATGATACAGTTACATCATATGTCATAAAAATATAAGAAAAAAAAAAACAAATATCCCTTTTGCTCCATTAAAAAACAAGAAAAAATACACAAATTTGGAATTGAGGTGTTCAGGAAGGTCTGACCTATCAAAATATAAAATAAATTAATCGGATCGCTAAACGGCATAACGAGAAAAAAATTGAAACGCCAGAATTACGTTTTTTTGGCCGTCACAACATTGCAATAAGATGCAATAAGAGGCGATCAAAACACGGTAGCTACGCCAAAATGGTATCAATAAAAACGTCACACCCAAAAAAAAAAATGCTCTCAACGCCGATGTGGACAGAAAAAAAAAAAGTTATGAGGAGGAAAAAAATTAAAATGAAAAAAACGTAAAGTCACCCGAGGGTTAAAACACCCCTAGGTGCATGCATGGAAAAAATCTGTGGCCGTGTGATCCACAAAAATGATTACCAGTAAATGAAACGGGATGTGGGTGTGATCAGAGCAGGATATTGTACAGACTGAAATCAGGGGGAAAATTCCTACGTATAAACATCCCATAAAAATAAATATCTGTGATCAGACGTCCTATCTAGTCCGCGCCTCAACATTACTGCGAAAAATAACATTACAGGATTCATATCTAATATATAAAATCGTCTTATCCCGTCTGTCTGTCCAGGAAATCCCCCGTCGCTGATTGGTCCGGCCACGGCCAATCAGCGACGCGGGATTTCAGAAAAAGATGGTGGCCGTTAGCGGCTCATCTGCCGGACGGAGGTCAGCGGCGATGCAGCCGGGAGATGAGCGATGCTAGCCGCTCATCTCCCGGCTGCTCGCAGCACGAGTACCCCGACGGGCAGCGCCGCTGACCTCCATGCGACTACCGTCGGGAGATCAGTGGCTTGGGCCGCTGATCTCCCGACGGCAAGTGTGAACGGAGGACCGGGGACCAGCGCCGCCGGTCGGGATACTTCGGCTGCGAGCAGCCTCCCATCTCCCAGCTGCTTGCAGCGGAAGTACCCGCACAGGCAGTGCCGCTGCCCAGTCCTCACTAATACGGTTCGCTGATTGGTCGCGGCCGGCGGCAGCGACCAATCAGTGATATTGGCGCCAAATTTAAACAACGCTCTCCGGTTCTCACTAACACGGTTCGCTGATTGATCGCGGTCGCGACCAATCACCGATATTGGCGTCAAATTTAAACACCGCTCTGCTGATTGGTCGCGGCCGGGGGCCACGACCAATCAGCGATTTTGGCGCCAAATGAAAACACCGCTCTGCTGATTGCGCCTGGTCGGCCGCATACATGTTCTAGAATACCCTGTAAAGGACATATTGATACTCATGCTAGAGAAACTCCATTTTGTCTGCTCGCTTTAAAATCATGTTATTATCACTCCTTGCATAACATACATTCTTTCTTTCTCTTCCCATAGAACTTATCTCACACTAACCTTTTCTCAAGAGAACATTTTGTCAGACACTCTTATCTAACTTGTTTAGGCCAGGTTTGACCTTGTAAAATTTCCATAGTGCTTCAAACTAACAATGATAATATGACCATATATGTGTTTCCGTAATAATTGTACTCACATCAGTTAGCCTATAGTATTGTAGTATGGCTGTAGAGTTGATTGGCTATTTGATATACTCAAAACAATATAAAATGCTAAGCAAAATAAACGGGATCAGAGATTCTTTGAATCCTCCCAATACAGAACATTGTTTCCGTTTGGTTTTCTGTGGATTGCAATCAACATAATAATTTGACACTCACTTAGTCAACCGTGAAGGGTTATTGCCCTCCCTTAACAACCCGATGCGTTAGAATCGGGCCACCATCTAGTATATCTATATCCAATAAGTGTCCTGCAGCCCAGTGGGATTCAGCATTGTTATATAGGGCAGGATAAATCCTAGTGGCCAGAAGGGCCTGGTCCCTCTGCCCAGTAGGAAATAGCCGGCTCTGTGTGAGAAAGCAAAATCCTAGTGGCCAGAAGGACCAGGCCCTTCACCGCACTGGGATATAGCCACAACCCTGATCCAGCACCCGGCTCCTCTGCGATCACGTGTCTCTGCGCACCCTGCAGTGACGGCAACGCGCTGCCCGACGTCCCCTGCGTGGCACCGGATTCCAACTGCCAGAAGTACCCTGCGTGCTGCAGAGGTGACGGATAACGGCTTCTGTACCGGGCGACGCTGACACCGCAGGGGGTACCGACGGCAGGGGGCGGGCATAGGGCGATGTTAGGGGCCGCCTGCCCCCCCCCGGCCGTCACTGTGCTGGAGCCGGGGGAAGGAGCTTGGCGGCCAGCGCTGGCCCGCGACAGTTGGTGATTTTGTTTACTCATGTTTTTAAGATGGCGCCATCTACCGCCAGGTAAATGTATTCATAGGACATGTAATGTGCGGCTTTATGCAGCTCGCTCCGGCGCTCCCTCTACTGGTGGCTGCAGGTAGTGGTCTTGTCACCATTTGTACCATTTGTACAAATTTGTACCATTTGTGCAGCATGAGACGGGGCATTATCATGCATGAAATGATCTCAATGGTCCAGATGGATGGAGTGGAGGATGGCTGGTTGATGGACACCCCATGCAAACACGGCTACGGCCCTAACGAGGAGGTGGAGTAATGTTTTGGGCTGGAATCATGGGGAGAGAGATTGTCGGCCCTTTTAGGATCCCTGAAGCGGTAAAGATGAACTCCATAATGTATGTTGAGTTTCTCAAACAGCACTTCCTTCCATGGTTCAAGAAGAAGAAACGTGCATTCCGCAGCAAGATCATTTTCATGCATGATAATGCCCCGTCTCATGCTGCACATAACACATCTGCATCTCTGGCTGCTATGGGCATAAAAGGGGACAAACTTATGGTGTGGCACCCATGCTCCCCTGACCTCAACCCCATTGAGAACCTCTGGAGCATCATCAAAAGGAGTGTCTATGATGGCGGGAGGCAGTTCACATCTAAGCAACAGCTCTGGGAGGGTATTCTGTCCTCATGCAAAACAATTAAAGAAGAAACCATCCAAAACCTGACAAATTCAATGGACGAGAGAGTTCAGAAGCTCCTTTCGAACAAGAGGTCCTATGTGTAAATGTAACATCACCTAGAATAAAGTTTTGAGTTGAAAACTGTTTGATTTCAGTTTGTAATAACCTGCTAATGCTTATAATTTCAAAAATGACAATTTTTTTGTTCTTTATTAAAATGAAAAGGTTGAAAACTCTGCTGTGCATAATAATTTGGAACATGCATTTTGAGTGCAGTTTGAGTTTTTTAGTTTTTTTTAAAATATACTGTAATCATAGGCAGTTTGTACAAAAACCTTTCAATTGTACTCTAATAGTTATTTGACTGCAAAATTACAATGAATGCAATTCATATAGGTAATTTGGGAAAATCTGAGAAAATATTATTTGCATAATAATTTGGAACACAGTGTAGATGTGCTGTCTATTTACACACAGAATGTGAAGTGTATGTGTTAGGCTACCTTCACACATCCACTTTTTAAGGACTGCAAATACGGACACACGCACACCCATTGTATTCAATGGTGGTGCATGAATGTCAGTTTTTTCACATGGACGACGTGTCCGTGTGATAAACTTGCAGACATGTAATTTTTTCTGCCAGCACGAAGGATATGCTTGCGTGCCGCACACGTGCATACTGATGACATACGTGCACACTGATGACACACGGTTGACATCTTGACCCGGGGGAATGCATTGGGGGGGGGGGATAACAAAATGTAGTGAACAACCCCTCTAAGGTCAAAATTGGCTTGCTCACTAAGGGGACAAAATATATGGGGGGAGTCCACAGTTGTTTTTTTTTTATCATCAGCGTTGCCTGGTCTTGCAGGTCGCAGGAAAACCAGGCAAGGATGAGGACAGTTGTCAGCACCCGGTGCCTGGTATTAGCGCTAACCAGGGCTGTGGAGTCAAAGTCGGAGTCCATTTTGGTGAGTCGGTATAAAATGGACCAACTCCAACTCCTAAACTATATAATAAATTGGGTACAGTAGTTCAATGCAGTTTATGGGGAATATTTTTTTTCATAAGAATTTGGGAAAGTTATGAAATGTCCCATTCCTGATCTAAGGGTCTAGAATTTTAGCTGAGATTAATCTGTGCTACAGTAAATTTATCACTTAAACATGAGCCATGTATGAGGGAGTCGGAGTCGGTGTCATGGAAATTGAGGAATCGGAGTTGGAGTCGTAGTCAGAGGTTTGGCTTACCGACTCCACAGCCCTGGCAGAAACGCCCCCACAAGTGACCCCGTTTTGGAAACTAATTAAGGAATTAATTTAGGGGTACACTGAGCATGTTTACCCTACAAGTGATTCACAAAACTTTATAACATTTAGATGTGAGAACAAAAAATAGTTTTTTTCTCCACTAAAATACTGTTTTAGCACCAAATTTATAATTTACACGAGTGGTAATGGGAGAAATTGGACCCCATATTTTTTTATGCAATTTCTCCCGAATGTGGCAGTACCCAATATGTGGTTGTACACTACTGTTTGAGCACACAGCAGGGGTCGGATGGGAAGGAGCGCTACTTGGCTTTTAAAACGCAGATTTTGTTTGAATAGATTGTGGGCTCCATTAGCTGAGCCCTTGAGGTGCCAGAACAGCAGAATCCCCCACAAGTGACCCCATATTAGAAACTTCACTGCCTAAAGAATTCATGTAGGGGTGTAGTGAGTATTTTGAACCCATATGTTCACAGAATTTTATAACATTGAGACATGGAAATATGACATTTTAGTGGTAAAAATTACATTTTTGTATTTGCTGCAAATTTTTCAGGTACGCAAGGGTTAATAGTTGAAAATGGACTCCATAATTTATTGCGCATTTTCTCCCTAATGAAGTCCTGCCCTATATATCGTCAGAAACTACTGTTAGGCCACACTACTGTTAGGGCTGAGATGGAAGGAGCGCTATTTGGCTTTTGGAGCACAGATTTTGCTAGAATAGTTTGCGTGCGACATTTGCCGAGCCCTGGAGTGCCAGAATAGCAGAAAAAAAACAAAAGTAACCCCATTGTAGAAATTGCACCTCTCAATGAATTCATCTATGGCTGCAGTTACTATTTTGTGACATCCACGCCAAGCTTTTTTTCTGGAGAATTGTAAATATACCAGTTTAGTGCCCATACATTGTGCCCCCATATATTGTGGCGCCCCCATACATTGTGCCCAGCTTGTGATTCAGGAGACATGCACCCCGTAAATTAAGTGCTCTCTCCACACTACTTTTATTATATTATAGAATATATTCTGGCATTTGGCAAATATTAAAATTTATGGTAATCCTAATTAACCTAAAACGGGAAAGGTTTATTCTGATTTCATTGCAGATATTGAGAAAAACATACACTATATAAAAAGACACATATGCATGTAAACTTCTTGTTTCAACTGTAGATAAGTTCCTTGAGGGGGTCTAGTTTCCAAAATGGTGTCACATGTGGGGGGTTTCCACTGTTTAGGCACATCAGGGGCTCCCCAAACGCGACATGGCATCCGCTAATTATTCAAGCAAATTTTACATTCAAAAAGTCAACTGGCGCTCCTTCCCTTCCTTACCCTGCCATGTGTCCAAACAGTGTTTATCCCCACATATGGGGTATCGGCTTACTCAGGGGAAATTGCACAACAAATGTTATGGTGCAATTTCTCCTGTTACCCTTTTGAAAATGCAAAATTGTGGGCTAAAAAACATTTTTTGGGGAGAAATGTGAACATTTTATTTTTACGGCTCAATGTTATAAACGTCTGTGAAGCACCTTGGGGGTTCAAGGTGCTCACCACACATCTAGATATGTTCCTGAGGGGTCTAGTTTCCAAAATGGTGTAATTTGTGGGGGGTTTCCACTGTTTACCTCTATGTGAACAGGCCAGCTGTGAACTGCGTTAACCTTAGGGAGTTCACAGCAGAGTTTCTGTAAATTTGTCTTCAAATATGTATATGTACGTATGCCTGTATGTGTACTTATCTGTGTATATTTTTGTATATGTGCGTGTCTCGTATTGTATGTGTACATATCTGTGTACCGTGTGCAAGCATGTCTGAGTGCATGTCTACGTACTGTGTGTGCATGTCTCCCTTCTGTATGTGTGCATGTTTGCGTACCGTACGTCATGTCTGCATCCTTTGTGTGCATAACTCTCACTCACTGACACACACATGTATGCACTCTCACACACTCCCCTCCACACTCTCCGACTCTTTTTTTCTCTTGCTCACACATTCTTTCACACTCTCCTACACAAAATCTCACACACAGACACTCTCTCACACAAACACACTGTCTCACACACATTATCTCACACACCTATTCTCTCACACAGTCACAAAAACACACACATACACTCTCCTACACATTCTAATTCACATTGTCTCTTGCACATTCTCTATCAAACACTCTCATACACATACACTCACATACACACCCTCTCACACACTCACTATCATGCACACACGCACTCACAAAAACACATTTTCGCACACTCTTACACACTCTAATACACATTCTCACACACTGACATACGCTACCATGCACGCGCACATACATTCTCTCACACACACATATTCTCTCACAGACACACACTCTCTTGTACACACTCTTACACACACAAACACATTCACTCTCTCACAAACTCACTTGCACACACACATTCTCACTTACACAGTCACAAACCCACACAATCTTTCACTTAAAAACACAGCCACACACAATCTCACACACACTCTTTTTATCACACTCACACCTACACTCAAACATTCTCACACATTCTCTCACACACATATTCTCAGGCTGCGTGCCCACTATGCGTTTTTCAAGCATTTTTGCCTTGGAATTTCCGCAGCAAAAACGCTTAAAAAACGCTTGGTAATACGTACATTTTTAAACATTCACTCTCACATACTCTCACACGCTTTCCTACACACACTCATCTACACACACTCTCCCCACTCACACACTTCTACACAAACACACACATTCATACACAAATACACATTCTCATACACACTCACTCTCATACTGTCTCACACTCTCTCACACAAAAACACTCTCCCCGCCCCAATCTCACACACACTCTCACATTCACACAGACACACACATTCTTAGACCAGACACTCTCTCACACGCACTCTTTTTCTCTAGACACTCTCCTACACACATTGACACTGAAAAACAAATGGGTGGATTCTGCGCTGTTGTAGGAAGAATGACGAATGCCAATCTAATTGTAAATGGTTTAACGATTTGACATTTGTTTTCTAGTATCGATGCTTTTATCTCCTCGTGGGTCTGCAGCAGCCTTAAGTGTTTTCAGTGGTTGTGTGTACAGAACGCAAACCAGGTGAGCGCAATTGTGCTGTCTTTTCCATATCTGCGTTTTGTCTCCTTCCAGTCTCTCTCTTGGACTCTCCTACACACACACACTTCCCTTTGCACACTCCCCTCCACATACACAAAAAATTCTCACTCACACACACAGGCATACTCAAACGCACTCACATTCACACAAACATACTCTTTCACACACAGACACACTTTCACACACACATTCTCAGACCAGGCACTCTCTCTCACTCTGACACTCTCCTTCATACACACACTCCCCTCCACACATACTCTCACACACACTTTTACATACTCTCTCGCACTCACACACAATCTCACATGCACACTCACGAACACACTCTTACACACAAACACAATCACACACTCTCGCATTCACGGTCACATGTACACACAATCCCACACACACCCTTACACACAAAAACTCTCTGATACACATACACACACTCTTACACACGCACACCATCTCTCCTTCACTCACACACTCCTGCACAAACACATTCTTACACAATCACTCACTCACACACTCTCTTACACACTCTACTACAGTCTTAGACACGCTCACACACATACACTCAAATACACTCTCATACACACACTCACTCTCTCACCCAATCTCACACACACAAACACACACTTACACAAACACATACAGACTCTTAACACACAAACTGTCAAACATTTTCTCTTACACACACACTCACAAGCACACTCTCTCTCACACACACACTATCCTACACCCCCCACTCTCAGACACACACTCCACACTCTCTCATACAGACATACTTTCCTACACACATACTCTCTCTCACACAAACACACACAATCTCACACACACTGCTTCACACAATTATCACTGACACACACTCTCTCACACAAATGCTCTCTCACTCACACACATACGCACTCTTAAACACAAAAACTATCAATGTACTACTACCTGCTAGAAAATGAAGTAGTGTAGGTCAGGCATAGAGAAAATGGAAGTTTCGCAAATACATATTACAACTATTGTTTAATAGGCAAACATCACATGTAGAGTTTGCAAGATATACCTTCTGGCTACTTTGTCTAAATTAGAAGCAAATTGTTTGAAAATTACTTCTACCTAAATGGCAGAAAACACATCTATCTTGCTGATGGATAGGACAGCTTGAGGGGATATGGAGGAGGCTGTTTTTTTATAGCAAAATGTTTAATTACACCTAATAATTTATGGAAAGTATCAGATTTTTCTAACTATTGAACTCACCTTAATTTAAAACAAACTCACATAAACACACTCAGACAAACACATTCTCACACTCTCCCACACAAACACTCTCCCACACACACACTCTCCCACACACACACTCATTCACATAAACATACAAGCACACTCACATAAACACTCACACACAAAAACTCACACAAACATGCTGACAAAAACATGCTCATACATACACGCCCACACAAACACACTCACGCAAACCTGCTCACGCAAACACGCCCACACACAAACACACCCACACATGCACGCCCACACTATCCCACATACTCACATAAACACACTTTCTCCCACAAACACACTCACTCACATAAACCTATAAGCTCACTCACATTAACACTCACACAAACACGGTGACAAAAACATGCTCACAAATACACACCCACAAACACTCCCAAACACACTCACACAAATATTCTAACACAAACACACTCAAACAGTCACATAAACACACACACTCACCCAGACACTCACACAAACACTCACATAAACACACTCTCACACACACACTCACGCTCACACAGACACACTCAGACAAGCTCACACATACACGCTCACACAAACATGTGCAAAACCTGAGATGATGATAGGCCAAACCTGACGAGGGTGCGAGATGATGATGGGCCAAATTTGACGAGGGTGGAGATCATGGTGGGCCAAACCTGAGATGATGATAGGCCAAACCTGATCTATGCGCAAGATGATGGTAGGCCCAACTTGATGGCGCGAGATGATTATATGCTAAATGTAACATACCTGGCGGCGTCCTTGCATGGTGGTCCATCTCCCACTGTGCAAGAGCGCGCACTTGATCTCCAGTCCAGAATGTCTCTCTGGCTTCCCTCCTTGCTGTCTGTTTGTCTGTTTTGGCTGCATAGGGCGACGCCCGCTGAACTTCCTGTTTCTTGTACCTGCTGCGGACACGCCTCTGTTGCACCTTCAGCCTATTGCTGTCCATCTTTGGGTATTTATACCACCTTCTTCCTCAAGATGGCGCCTGAGCATTGTGTCCTGTCAGTCGGCTTTTTGTCTCTGATATGCCAGGTCCTATCCTGTTTTCCAGTTCTGTGTCTGAACTGTGGTCTGTTCTTGTGAACACGCTTCTTGCCTGTTCTTTCGCCTTCTAGGGGCCGTATTCCTAGATCTGCCTGTCTGTACCTTGCGGTATCTGTTCCCGTCTGAACAGAGTCCTGTTTGTGTCTCTGCCTTGCGGTATCTGTTCCCGTCTGAACAGAGTCCTGTTTGTGTCCCTGCCTTGCGGTATCTGTTCCTGTCTGAACTGAGTCCTGTCTATTTCTCCTGTCTTGCAGTATCAGTTCCCGTGTCTGAACTGAGTCCTGTCTATGTCTCCTGCCTTGCGGTATCAGTTCCCGTGTCTGAACTGAGTCCTGTCTGTGTACTCTTGCCTGCTGCCTTTCCTGGAGGCTGTATTTCCAGGCCTGTCTGAACACGCTCCGAGCCTGTTCCTCCCGCCTTCTAGGGGCCGATTACCTAGATCCGTTCCTGTATCTTGTCTGTCCTGTCTGAACACGCTCCTTGCCTGTTCGTCCCGCCTCTCTGGGGGCCGTATTTCCAGACCCGCTCCTGTATCCCGCTGCATTGTCGGTCTCTTCCGTACACTCAGTTCCAGTCTGAACTCTCTCCTATCCTTTACCTGTTTTGCCTCTATGTCCGTTCCTTTCCTTTTTCTGCAGAGTCTGTACTCGTACCTAACTCCTGCTTGTTGTCTCTGTACTCCCGTTTGTGAGTTTGTGGTCCACTTGCTACTTCACTGCAAATACCCTGTGGGTATCTGGCTCTGCCTTTCCCTTCCTGTCTGTTCCGTGTGAACAGAGCCCTGTCCGTCCTGCTCTGACTCCTTGCTCACTGCTCCGGCAGCCTTGCTCCGCTCTGACCCTTTTGCTCACTGCTCCGGCAGCCTTGCTCCGCTCTGACCCTTTTGCTCACTGCTCCGGCAGTCCTGTCCTGCCCTGCTTCTGCCCGCTGCTCCGGCAGTCCTGTCCTGCCCTGCTTCTGCCCGCTGCTCCGGCAGTCCTGTCCTGCCCTGCTTCTGCCCGCTGCTCCGCAGTCCTGTCCTGCCCTGCTTCTGCCCGCTGCTCCGGCAGTCCTGTCCTGCCCTGCTTCTGCCCGCTGCTCCGGCAGTCCTGTCCTGCCCTGCTTCTGCCCGCTGCTCCGGCAGTCCTGTCCTGCCCTGCTTCTGCCCGCTGCTCCGGCAGTCCTGTCCTGCCCTGCTTCTGCCCGCTGCTCCGGCAGTCCTGTCCTGCCCTGCTTGTGCTCGCTGCTCCTGCAGCCCCGTCCTGCTCTGTTCTTGCCCACCGCTTCGGGCGTTCCCTCTCTGCTGTGGTTGTCTACCGCATCTGCGGCTCTGTGACCCAGTCTGTACTGGGTCTTAACCTTTCTGTGCTCCAGCCCGTCCTTTCGGCCAGTACCTCCCTGCCTGCATACTCGCCTGTATCCACCCATCTGCATACCTGCCGTGTTTGCTTACATCCACCAGTCTGTGCCAGCCTAACCTGCCTGTTCCAGTAATCCCAGTGTGGGTCAACCCCCGTGTCCGGAGTTTGACCTGGAGTAGCACCTGGTCCCTCTGCCCGGTTTCTCCCTGGTGCACTGGCGTCGTATGCCGTCGTGCCACCTTGGTCGGATCGGCCAGATACTTAGTCACGCCCCTCCAGGCACTCTCCGGTCCATGGTCCAGTGGAACCACAACACCCGCACACGCCAGTCAGTCCGGGCGTGTGCATAACAGCATGCTCAGGCCATGGTTCCCGTTGAGCCCCACGGCCTTCGCTCTCTGAGAAGTTTTCCAGCGAATACATGCATTAAAAATAAATAAATAAATAAAATTTTTTTTTTTTTTCTCAGCTGAATTCCAGGCGAATTACGCACCCGTCCAGATGGATCTATCTGCTCTCGTTCCTGCGGATCCGCCACGTTACTATGGGGATCCAAGACAAAGTCGTGCATTTGTGGAGCAATGCATGCTACACTTCAAGTTCTACCCTCTATGTTTTCCCACCGATCGGGTTAAGGTGGCATTCATTATGTCTTACCTGGCGGGTGATGCCTTGGAATGGATCAACCCCCTATATGAAACACAGGATCCGATCCTCCTGGACCTAATGGCCTTCCTGGTGGCCTTTCTAATGGTCTTCGATGATCCTAACCCGGAGGCTCCTGCTGAAGCTTCACCTCCCAATATCCCGGAGCAGCCCCGATGGGTAATGTGTGTGGGTAGCGCAATAGTCCTCCAGCCCAATGAGACTACTGCCCACCCAGAATCCTCACAGGGTGACTACGCTTTCCGGAATACTTCTCCCAACCTCAAGAGGCAGTCCAGACGTGCTAGACGTAGAGGCAAGCCGTCACGCCAGGGTCTGTCCTCCCTGAGACCTCCTGACCCCAACCTTGAAGTCCCTACTGAAGCTTCATCTCCCTGTATCCCGGAGAAGCCCCAACGGGTAATGTGCGTGGGTAGTGCTCCGGTTCTCCTGCCTGAAGAGACTTCTGCCCATCCAGACTCCACACAGGAGAACTTCCTGCACCCGTCATCAGATGCTTCACCCACTTTAACCGGTGTGCATGTCCAAGGATGCTCCAAAGCTGTGGTTACCTTTGAGTCTGTGCACCTCTACTACCTGGCGGAGGACCCCCTGTTGCCTCCTGAATCCTCCGGGATACCACTCGATGACAAATGGAGAGAGACTTCTCTACACTCGGTACTCGATACTTTGTCCGCTTCGTCCTGTGAGCCTGACAATCGGTACCCCAAAGTGGTAGTTACCCCCGAGTCTCTACACCCCTCCGACCAGGCGGAGGACCTCCAGTTGTCTCCAGAACCCTTCGGGGTGCTACCTGGTAGCGAAAGGACAGAGACTCTCCTATACTCTGTACCTGATACCTCGCTCGCTTCGTCCAGTGAGTCCAACCTAGTGTACTCCGAAGCAGAGGTTACTTCTGAGTCTCTACACCCCTCCGACCAGGCGGAGGACCTCCAGTTGTCTCCAGAACCCTTCGGGGTGCTACCTGGTAGCGAAAGGACAGAGACTCTCCTTTACTCTGTACCTGATACCTCGCTCGCTTCGTCCAGTGAGTCCAACCTAGTGTACTCCGAAGCAGAGGTTACTCCCGAGTCTCTACACCCCTCCGACCAGGCGGAGGACCTCCAGTTGTCTCCAGAACCCTTCGGGGTGCCACCTGGTGGTGAATGGACAGAGACTTTCCTATATCCTGTATCTGATACCTCGCTTGCTTCGTCCAGTGAGTCCGACCTTGTGTACTCTGAAGCAGAGGTTACCCTTGAGTCTCTACACCCCTCTGACCAGGCGGAGGACCTCCAGTTGTCTCCAGAACCCTTCGGGGTGCCACCTGGTGGTGAATGGACAGAGACTTTCCTATACTCGGTACCCGATACCTCGCCTGCTTCCTCCAGTGAGTCCGACCTAGTGTACTCTGAAGCAGATGTTTTCTCTGAGCCTCTGCACTCTTCTGACCCGGCGGAGGACCTCCAGTTGTTTCCTGAATTCTCCGGGGTACCACCAGATAACAAAGAGACAGTGACTTTTCCTCATTACGTACCTGATAACCCGTCTATTTCTTCCTGTGAGCTTGACAAGATGTACCTCGAAGCAGAGATTACCCCCAAGTCTCTGTCCCCCTCCAACCCGGTGAAGGACTTCCAGTTGTCTCCTGTACCCTCTGGGGTGCCACCTGAAAATATGTGGAGAGAGACTTCCTTGTGTGCTGTTCCTGGTACTCCACCCATTTCGTCTGTTGCTAAGGATGGCTGGATAGGAGGTAGCATCCTAGCTAACCAGATGAGATCAATTTTTCCTGTGGACAGTGGAAGTGATCTCCTTGAAGTGAACGACTGGTCCTCGAATTCCCTGCGGAAGATTCTGGCAGGCCTGAAGAAGAGGGGGCGTAAGGGGGGGGGTACTGTAACATACCTGGCGGCGTCCTTGCATGGTGGTCCATCTCCCACTGTGCAAGAGCGCGCACTTGATCTCCAGTCCAGAATGTCTCTCTGGCTTCCCTCCTTGCTGTCTGTTTGTCTGTTTTGGCTGCATAGGGCGACGCCCGCTGAACTTCCTGTTTCTTGTACCTGCTGCGGACACGCCCCTGTTGCACCTTCAGCCTATTGCTGTCCATCTTTGGGTATTTATACCACCTTCTTCCTCAAGATGGCGCCTGAGCATTGTGTCCTGTCAGTCGGCTTTTTGTCTCTGATATGCCAGGTCCTATCCTGTTTTCCAGTTCTGTGTCTGAACTGTGGTCTGTTCTTGTGAACACGCTTCTTGCCTGTTCTTTCGCCTTCTAGGGGCCGTATTCCTAGATCTGCCTGTCTGTACCTTGCGGTATCTGTTCCCGTCTGAACAGAGTCCTGTTTGTGTCTCTGCCTTGCGGTATCTGTTCCCGTCTGAACAGAGTCCTGTTTGTGTCCCTGCCTTGCGGTATCTGTTCCTGTCTGAACTGAGTCCTGTCTATTTCTCCTGTCTTGCAGTATCAGTTCCCGTGTCTGAACTGAGTCCTGTCTATGTCTCCTGCCTTGCGGTATCAGTTCCCGTGTCTGAACTGAGTCCTGTCTGTGTACTCTTGCCTGCTGCCTTTCCTGGAGGCTGTATTTCCAGGCCTGTCTGAACACGCTCCGAGCCTGTTCCTCCCGCCTTCTAGGGGCCGATTACCTAGATCCGTTCCTGTATCTTGTCTGTCCTGTCTGAACACGCTCCTTGCCTGTTCGTCCCGCCTCTCTGGGGGCCGTATTTCCAGACCCGCTCCTGTATCCCGCTGCATTGTCGGTCTCTTCCGTACACTCAGTTCCAGTCTGAACTCTCTCCTATCCTTTACCTGTTTTGCCTCTATGTCCGTTCCTTTCCTTTTTCTGCAGAGTCTGTACTCGTACCTAACTCCTGCTTGTTGTCTCTGTACTCCCGTTTGTGAGTTTGTGGTCCACTTGCTACTTCACTGCAAATACCCTGTGGGTATCTGGCTCTGCCTTTCCCTTCCTGTCTGTTCCGTGTGAACAGAGCCCTGTCCGTCCTGCTCTGACTCCTTGCTCACTGCTCCGGCAACCTTGCTCCGCTCTGACCCTTTTGCTCACTGCTCCGGCAGCCTTGCTCCGCTCTGACCCTTTTGCTCACTGCTCCGGCAGTCCTGTCCTGCCCTGCTTCTGCCCGCTGCTCCGGCAGTCCTGTCCTGCCCTGCTTCTGCCCGCTGCTCCGGCAGTCCTGTCCTGCCCTGCTTCTGCCCGCTGCTCCGCAGTCCTGTCCTGCCCTGCTTCTGCCCGCTGCTCCGGCAGTCCTGTCCTGCCCTGCTTCTGCCCGCTGCTCCGGCAGTCCTGTCCTGCCCTGCTTCTGCCCGCTGCTCCGGCAGTCCTGTCCTGCCCTGCTTCTGCCCGCTGCTCCGGCAGTCCTGTCCTGCCCTGCTTGTGCTCGCTGCTCCTGCAGCCCCGTCCTGCTCTGTTCTTGCCCACCGCTTCGGGCGTTCCCTCTCTGCTGTGGTTGTCTACCGCATCTGCGGTTCTGTGACCCAGTCTGTACTGGGTCTTAACCTTTCTGTGCTCCAGCCCGTCCTTTCGGCCAGTACCTCCCTGCCTGCATACTCGCCTGTATCCACCCATCTGCATACCTGCCGTGTTTGCTTACATCCACCAGTCTGTGCCAGCCTAACCTGCCTGTTCCAGTAATCCCAGTGTGGGTCAACCCCCGTGTCCGGAGTTTGACCTGGAGTAGCACCTGGTCCCTCTGCCCGGTTTCTCCCTGGTGCACTGGCGTCGTATGCCGTCGTGCCACCTTGGTCGGATCGGCCAGATACTTAGTCACGCCCCTCCAGGCACTCTCCGGTCCATGGTCCAGTGGAACCACAACACCCGCACACGCCAGTCAGTCCGGGCGTGTGCATAACACTAAACCTGAGATGATGATAGGCAAAACCTGATGGGGGCGCGAGATGATGGTAGGCCAAACCTGAGATGATGATAGGCCAAATCTGATGGGGGCGCGAAACCTATCATCATCTCAGGTTTAGCATATAATCATCTCGCGCCATCATCAAGTTGAGCCTACCATCATCTCGCACCCTCATCAGGTTTGACCTATCATCATCTCGAGCCCTCATCAGGTTTATCCTATCATCATCTCACGTTCTCATCAGGTTTGGCGTATCATCATCTGGTACTCTCATCAGGTTTGGTCTACCATCATCTCATGCCCTCATCAGGTTTATCCTATCATCATCTAGTGCCCTCATCAGGTTTGGCCTATCATCATCTCGCTCCCCCATCAGGATTGGCCTATCATCATCTCAGGTTTGGCCTGATGGGGGCGCGAGATGATGATAGGCAAAACCTGATGAGGGCGTGAGATGATGTTAGGCCAATCTTGATGAGGGCGCGAGATGATGGTAGGCCATACCTGATGAGGGCGCGAGATGATGATATGCAAAACCTGAGATGATGATAGGTCAAACCTGATGGGGGCGCAGGATGATGATAAGCCAAACCTGATGTGGGCTCGAGATGATGGTAGGCTAAACCTGATGAGGGCGCGAGATGATGGTAGGCCAAACCTGAGAAGATGGTAGGCCAAATCTGATAAGAGCGTGAAATGATAAGCCAAACCTGATGAGGAAGTGAGAGGATAGGCCAAACCTGATGAGGGCGCGAGATGATGATAGGCCAAACCTGATGAGGGCGTGAGATGATGGTAGTCTAAACCTGATGAAGGCTCCAGATGATAAGCCAAACCTGATGAGGGCGTGAGATGATGGTAGGCCAAACCTGATGAGGGCTCGAGATGATGATAGGCCAAATCTGATGAGGGTGCGAGATGATGGTAGGCCAAATCTGATGATGGCTCTAGATGATGATTGGTCAAACCTGATGAGGGAGCGAAATGATGATAGGCCATACCTGATGAGGACGCGAGATGATGATATGCCAAACCTGAGATGATAATACGCCAAATCTGATGAGGGTGCGAAATGATGATAGGTCAAACCTGATGGGGGCGCGAGATAAGCCAAACCAGATGAGGGCTCGAGTTGATGGTAGGCCAAACCTGATGAGGGCGCGAGATGATGATATGCCAAACCTGAGATGATGATAGGAAAAATCTGATGAGGGCGCAAGATGATGGTAGGCCAAATCTGACGAGGGTGCGAATTGATGATAGGTCAAACCTGATGAGGCCTCGAGATGATGGTAGGCCAAACCTGCTGAGGGTGTGAAATGATAAGCCAAACCTGATGAGGGTGTGAGATGATGGTATGCCAAACCTGATGAGGGCTAGAGATGATGGTAGGCCAAACCTGATGAGGGTGTGAGATGATGATAAGCCAAATCTGATGAGGGCGCGAGATGATGGTAGTCCAAACCTGATGAGGGTGCGAGATGATGGTAGTCCAAACCTGATGAGGGCGCGAGATGATGGTGGTCCAAACCTCATGATGGCTCCAGATTATGATTGGCCAAACCTGATTTGGGTGCGAGATGATGATAGGCCAAACCTGATGAGGGCACGAGATGATGGTAGGCCAATCCTGATGAGGAACAGAAAAAAACATGAGTACAAAATGGTATAAAAAGTTCAAGTTTTATTTAGTCAATCTGTAAATAACTTATATTTATATTATGGATATATTAATGTAATACATGACAAAGTGCAATGTGCTGGAAGAAAAACGCAGTCCTACCTGCAAAGACATATCATACCCAAGCTAAAAAGATAGAGTCCATATACATAGTGTGATATCTTTGCAGAGATATACTGGATAGAATAAGGTTGTATATTAGAAGTGGAGCACATAAAAATGTTTAAACCAAACCCAGGTTTACCAGATGCTTACCACAATTGTATATGGTGTCCAAGGGGACGCGGAGGACAGGTGGCAAAGGTGTCTCGACGCATGTTTCGCTTGTAAAAAGCTTCATAAAGAGACAGGTAAATGAAAGAGAATGAACAGGACCTTTATAAATACACCCACAATTGGTCACATGTTGCGTCATGTGATTGAAACACATAGCTCAAGATAAATAAGGATCTTAGACGGAGAGTGCGTGGTAGTTTTAAACCAGTTCCGCCGCATGAATACTGGGCGTCATCATGCAACTCAGGATCAAATGAAGGCCTGAAGTGGCGCATGCGCGGCAGCACCAAACCCGTTCGGCCCCATGGATAATGGCCATCATGCCCCCTGTATGCATCAGTAGCATGTACGGTCACGCATCCGGAGATCGCACACAGGGGAAAAAGATAGCCAAATTCATGCGCGGAAATTCATGCGCGGAAATCGGGGAGCTGCGGCGCACGTGCACATCGACCCATAATGGCGCATGCAATCACCGAAAATCAAACATATGTCACCAACAAATATTACCTCAACTGGTGTATACAGTAAGTAGTACAGTGCATGAAATACACAAAATTACAAAAAAAGCCATGTAGAAGCATAACATGTAACACACTCGCAAGATAATACATATCTATAAATATTTATATCTAAAGATAATCCAACAGACATGTTTCCAATGCAGTCCGATAAAATTCCAAATGGCATCTCATAGGAAAAGACGAATGTCTATATTTAATAGGAAAAGCCCAGAAGAACTGCAGAGGATAGAAGATGTGGTGCATCAAAAGGTAATCCTGTTAAATACAAATCATATAAGAGGAAAACAGAATAATTAGAAAAGTAAAAAATTTAAATCCATTAAAAATTCCCACCATCCCAAATAGTCCATAAGGGATAACGGAAAATACGGGAGAGCATTCAAAGCGGACGCAATTACAAAAATGATGAAAAGACCAGACTCTCATTCAGACCCCGCGGAGCCACGGTATCGAGGGTCACGATCCATCTGGCCTCTTTCTGGGCCAGAATTTGTTTCCTATTACCTCCCCGGAAGCCCAAATGTAGAACATCAATGTCGCGCACTCTCAAGGAGCTAGGAAGTGACGCGACAGTGTCCTCAGCTCCCGAGGGTCAATCACTGTGCTTGTCGCACAAATGTCCCGCACTTGCTCCTGAACCCTGACCCTGAGCTCCCTAGTGGTCATACCAACATAAATTAGTTGGCAACCACAAGTAGCATAATAGATAACTTGAGTAGAACTACATGAAATATATTTCAAGATTTTAAACTCACGGGAGAAGGAAGCAGAGTGCAGGACATTCACGCAGGTAGAACAGTAACCACATGGAAAGCACCCAACCGTGGGTTCACGGGAGCCAAAAAAATTGGTCAAAGGAGGAATATAGTGACTGGACACCAGCAAATCCCCCAAATTCTTAGCTCGTCAAGCCGTCATGAGGGGATAATCCCCAACAGAGTCACGCAGGGAGGGCTCCATGCCAAGAATCCCTTAATGTTTTGAAACATTTTTTCGCATCTCACCCCATTGATGATTAAAGGTGGATATATAGCGAACCCTCTCAGGCTTCTCCCTACCTTTTGGGAGAGGTAGAATAGAGAAGACGGTCACGAGGAGTCCTCCTCACTCTCTCATAGCCATGACTGATGGATCTATTTCTGTAGCCCCGATTCCTAAAGTGTTCAGCCAGATCTGTGGCCTGTCTCTCAAAAGATGACTCTGTAGAGCAGATGCGCCTCATCCTCAGGAATTGGCAGACCGGGGCGGTCCAAATCGCAGAAATATTATGCGCAGACTTTGCGTGTAAAAGCACATTAACCGCCGTTGGCTTTCTAAAGACGTCGGTCTGGAGAGACAAAGATGAGTCTACCTCCAACACAACGTCCAGAAACTCAATATGTCTATGATGGTATACATATGACTGTTTAATATCCCAGGTGTTAGAATTGAGCTGTAGCATAAATTCCTCGAGCACTGTCCCATGCCAAAAAAATAAAATATCATCAATGTACCTGAGCCACGACACAACCCACGCGGCGCCCCGCACGCCCCCATCACCAAACACCTCCCTCTCCCACGCACCCAGGAAGAGGTTGGCGTAGGAGGGCGCGCAGGCCGCCCTCATGGCCGTGCCGCGTCTCTGCAGGTACACAACATCCTTAAACAAAAAATAATTATGTGAAAGGGCAAAGTGAAGGAGCTCGAGTATAAACTCACTCGAGGGGCAATCCATGTCGGACGTCCTGAGGAAGAGGCAGAGACTGCAGACAGGCCCAAATCATGGCTGATACATGTATATAGGCTCTCAATATCAGCCGTGACCATGAAAGTATCATTATCCACAAGGACTTCTTTAACCTGTGTAGGGTTGTCCGTCGGGTCTTTAATATAGTATGGTAGTGTGGCCACTAGAGGTCTAAGGTGACTGTCAATGTATTGGCAGATTGGTCCACATAAACTACCCAAACCGGACACGATCGGACGCCCCGGTGGGTTGAGGGCGTCCTTGTGGAGATTAGGTAGCAAATAAAAGGTGGCCGTCATTGAAAACCGAACTGTCAAGGCATCTGCCGTTTTTTTATCTATGATGCCTTGTTCACATGCTCGGGCCAGGATACCCTGTAATGCGGCAAAGAAGGAGGCTGATGGGTTGTAATCTAATTAAGAGTAAGTATCACAATTCCACAACTGACGCAAGGCCTCCCTCTCGTACATTACACGGCCACAACACAGTATAAACCCCCCCTTGTCCGCTTGTTTAATCACAATATCCTTAAGGGATTTTAGCTGTTGTATTGCCATCCGCTGAGCCGTGGAGAGATTGTCCCCTCTTCTCCGTGTGGAGAGTTTTTTCAAGTCTTCAGTAAAAAGGCGGACAAAAATCTCCACTGACGGGCTTAGTGACAAGGGGGGGAATCTAGTGTATTTGGGCACCCACGATGTTAAGGACCCACCTGAGGGAGCCAGAAATTGCTCCATGAGGAGATCTTCTAAGTTCTGTAGAGCCTCCCTCTCTGCCGCTATCAAAGGGGCATCCTCACCGTGTGGCCTAAAATGAAGTTTTTTTTAAATTAATTTCCAACCAAACAGGTGGAGGTCCTTGAGGGCAGTTAAAAAAGTCAAACCCATTAGAGGGAGCAAAAGATAAAACAAATCCCAGGACCTCCACCTGTCTCTCGGTCAGCATATGATTCGAGAGGTTGATGACACGGAGCCCCCCTTGGGCAGCACTAACCTGAGGCGGATTGTGATTCCTGCTGCGTGTATTGGGTTTTGATTGAAATCTAGGTGCAGATTGACTATGCATCCCTACTCCAGAACCCCGATTTTCAGATGTAGTATCATCATTAGAGACGTTAGAAGTGATGGAAGTAGATCTTGACCGAGATGCCAAAGTATGGCATGATCTTGATCTTGTAGGTGGAAGCCTTCATCTATATACAGCATTCGTTTGTCTGTCATGAATATCACGCTGAAATTTCTTAATTTTATTCTATTGACTATCCTTAACCAGCTTCTGGGACTCAAGATCCACCTCCTCATTGAGTTTACTCAGATCATCATTATTTAGATCGTTTTTAAGTTGGGTCTGGAGCGTCTCAATTTCTACTTCTATCTCCTTCAGGGATGTCGCATTGAATTCCCTCAGGAGTTTCAGGAACCCCAATGAGCAGGTATCTGCCAATGTTTCCCACTTTGCTTTAAAGTCATTATCCTCAATATTAAAAGACAGAAAAATTTGAATCCTCAGAGCACAGGGAATGAGGGCCTGGTCAATATATTTAATAAGAAAAGCGTGGTTCCACCACGTCCGTGTTCTGCGTCTAAGAAGGGTTTTAAACTTCGCAATGCTCTCCCTTAAATCCGGATCCCCTCCCAGTCCATTAGCACCATTGTCACCAGAAATATCGTTCAATTGAGCCAGCCAGGAATTATCCCGGGCACTTAAGTCCATTGTCGGCCATAAAGTTACTGTGAAAACACAGGCACAAGTCAATGTACAAACAACGACCAACATATCTTAAAGAAACAATGGCTGAAAACCCGGTAAATCCAGAGTGAGCCAGAATAGCCTAGTCATATAGAATTTAGAACAGAAAAAAACATAGGTACAAAATGGTATAAAAAGTTAAAGTTTTATTTAGTCAATCTGTAAATAACTTACATTAATATATCCATAATATAAATATAATACATGACAAGAAAGTGCAATGTGCTGGAAAAAGAGTCCATGTACATAGTGTGGTATTTTTCCAGAGATATACTGGATAGAATAAGGCTATATATTCCAAATGGAGCACATAAAAATGTTTAAACCAAACCCAGGTTCACCAGATGCTTACCACAATTGTATATGGTGTCCATGGGGACGCGGAGGACAGGTGGCAAAAGGTGTCTCGACGCACGTTTCGCTTGTTTAAAACTTTATCAAGAAACAGGTAAGTGAAAGAGAATGAACAGGACCTTTATAAATATACCCACAATTGGTCAAATGGTGCGTCATGTGATTGAAACACATAGCTCAAGATAAATAAGGATCTTAGACGGAGGGTGCGTGGTAGTTTTAAACCCGCTCTGCCCCATGAATACTGAGCATCATCATGCAACTCAGGATCAAATGAAGGCCTGAAGAGGCGCATGCGCGGCAGTATCAAACCCATTCGGCCCCATGGATAATGGCCGTCACGCCCCCTGTATGCATCTCCAGCACGTGCGGTCACGCATCCGGAGATCACACACAGGGGATAAAGATTGCCAAATCCATGCGCGGAAATCGGGGGGCAGCGGCGCAGGCGCATATCGGCCCGTAATGGCACATGCAATCACCGAAAATCAAACATATGTCACAAACAAATATTACCTCAGTTGGTGTATACAGTATTTGGTGACATATGTTAACCGCTTCCCGACCGCCCACTGTAGATAAACGTCCGCGCTGCCTGGGCTCTGTGCAGCGCCGACGTTTAAAAACGGTGGGTGGTCCCGCAGCACTCAGGACCCCCAGGGTCTTGCAAGCGCTGCGGGAGCAGTGCAGAGCGATAGCTCTGACAGGGAACATCATTGAGACCTGATTGGATCAGGTCCCAGTGATGTTAACCCTTTGCTGTCTTCTATATGCCGTGATCTATAGTGATCACGGCATATAGAAGACAGCAGGAGGAGAGGGGGTCGTCCACTTACCTCTCCGACAGCCCCCTTATACCTTCCAGGACCTGACGTTGCTATGGCAGCTGGAGGTCACATGACCGCCTCCAGATCTGCCATATATGGTGTCCTGCCTGGCTCAGCCTGCAACTGAAGCCAGGCAGGAGACTGACTGTGAAACAGTCAGGGAAGATCTCATGTAATGTAATACATGTCTATTACATTACATGAGATCAGTGATCAGAAAAATAAAAATTAATGTCCCATACAGGGACTAAGTAAAAATGTAAAAAAAAAAGTTAAAAAAAATGTTTTTAAACTGTTAAAAAAAATTACAAAATAAATAAAAATAAATAAAATATTAAACCGATAAATCCGTATATTTATGTAAAAATAAAAAAAGTACACATATTTGGTATCACCGCGTCCGAAACAACCCGAGCTATAAAACTGTCACACTAATTAACTCCTTCTGTGCACACCGTAATAAAAATAAATAAAAAACGGAGCAAAAAAACTATGCTTTTTCCTCATATCGCCAAACAAAAAGTGGAAAAAAATGCGATCAAAAAGAAAAATGGAAATAAAAATGGTACCGCTGAAAACGTCATCTTGTTCCGCAAAAAACAAGCCAACATACAGCTCCATCAGCCGAAAAATAAAAAAGTTATACCTCTCAGAATAAAGCAATGCAAAAAAAATATTTTTTCTATAAAATGGTTTTATTGTGTAAAAGCGCCAAAACATAAAAATATATACAGTAAGTGTAGTATCGCTGTAAACGTACTGACCCGAAGAATAACGCTGCCTGATCACTTTTACCACACGCAGAATGGTATAAAAAAAAAACTCAAAAAACAATTCCTGAATTGTTGGTTTTTGTTAATTTTACCTCCCAAAAAACGGAATAGAAAGCGATCAAAAAATGTCACGTACCCAAAAATGGTGCTAATAAAAATGTCAACTCGTCCCGCAAAAAACAAGCCGTCACATGACTCTGTCGGCCAAAATCTGGAAAAATTATAGCTCTCAAAATATGGCTATGCAAAAACTAGATTTTGCAAAAAAAAGCGTCTTTTAGTGTGTGACAGCTGTCAGTCATAATAACCCGATATAAATCTGGTATCTCTGTAATCGCACCGACCCGAAGAATAAAGTAATCTAATCAGTTATATCACACTAGGAACGGCATAAAAAATAAATAAAACCAATTCTTCACCTGCTACTGATTAGTTTATTATGTCTCCCAAAGATCGCAGTAAGGCGCAGAGCCTTACATTTATCCTGCGCTCTGCGCTGAGCACTTACCCCAGAGTTTCCATGTAAATCTCTGAAATATGTGATTCAGCCGGAACCCATGATGGAAGATTACCTGTAATGAGGCAGATATAGGCACTGTGGATGTCGTCTGGCCTGGGATCCCACGGTGTCATTTGTTTTAGGCGTGCATAAAAGTGCGGTTGGCCACAGTTTTGTGCACTTCTGAAAAAAAGGACACCGCTAAACAGAGGCCAGACGGAGTCCAGAGTAACTCTGCTGCCTCATTACAGTGAATGGATCCCGCAGGGGTTTCATCTGAATTACATCACTTGGAAATTTAGATGGAAACCCCGATGTAAGTGCTCAGCCTAGAGCGCCGGATAAATGTTACGTAAAATGTTCCCAATAAAAGCTTCAACTCAGTCCTCAAAAAAAGCTAGTCCCCACTCAGGTCCGTCATCTGTTAAAAATATAAGGGACTTCCAAGTTACTGGTAGCAGAAAGGCTCTGGAAAAGCGAAATGGCCCTTGCCCCCCAAAAGAAATTCAGAAAATTTTGTGCTCCCAAATCCAAATGCCTATTCTACAATAATTTGTTCTCCAATTGTCAAATAGCACTCCGTCCCCCCCAGATCTCGCCGTATGGCTGAGCGGTACGATACAGCCACATATGGGGTATTGACACTTTTAGAAGAAATTGTGTGACACATTTCGGCACCATTTTTACCCATTGCCCTGTGTGAAAATCTGAGGGTAAAACATTTTTTTGTGGTAAAAATATAATTATGCTTTTTTCACTGCCCAATGGTATAAATTTAAAAATTAAAAAATACTCACTACTTCCCTAGATGAATTCCTTGAGAGGTGTAGTTTACAAAATGGGGTCACTTGTGGGGGTTTCTGCTGTTTCGGCATGTCAGCGACTCTTCAAATGTGACATGGTGTCTGCAACCTATCCCAGCCAACATAGCGCTCCTTTCCCTTCCGAACCCTTCCGTACACCAAAGCAGTGGTTTTCCCCCACATATGGGGTATCGGCGTACTCAGGAGAAATTGCACAACAAATTTCATGGTGCAATTTATCCTGTTACCCTTATGATAATGCAAAATTAGGGAATGAAAAACATTTTTTGTGGGAAAAATGTGAAAATTTTATTTTTACGGCTCAATATTATAAACTTCTGTGAAGCGGCTTGGGGTGCAAGGTGCTCACCACACATCTAGATAATTTCTCTAAGGGGTCTAGTTTCCAAAATGGTGTCACTTGTGGGGGGTTTCCACTGTTTAGGCACATCAGGGGCTCCCCAAATGCAACATGGCATCCGCTAATTATTCAAACAAATTTTACATTCAAAAAGTCAAATGGCGCTCCTTCCCTTCCAAACCCTGCCGTGCGCCCAAACAGTGGTTTGCCTCCACATATGGGGTATCAGCGTGTTCAGGAGAAATTGCACAACAAATTTCATGGTGCAATTTTTCCTATTACCCTTATGATAATGCAAAATTAAGGGATGAAAAACGTTTTTGTGGGAAAAATGTGAAAATTTTATTTTTACAGCTCAATATTATAAACTTCTGTGAAGCACCTTGGGGTTCAAGGTGCTCACCACACATCTAGATAAGTTCCCTAAGGGGTCTAGTTTCCAAAATGGTGTCACTTATGGGGGGTTTCCACTGTTTAGGAACATCAGGAGCTCTCTAAACGCAACATGGCGTCTGTTAATTATTCAGACAAATTTTACATTCAAAAAGTCTAATGGCTCCTTCCCTTCCGAACCCTGCAGTGCGCCCAAACAGTGGTTTTCCCTCACATATGGGGTATCAGCGCGCTCATGAGAAATTGCACAAAAAATTTTGCGGTCCAGTTTTTCCTGTCACCCCTGTGAAAATAAAAAAAATTGGGTCTAAAGTAACATTTTTGTGAAAAAAGTTAAATGATAATTTTTTTCTTCCACATTCCAAAAATTCCTGTGAAGCACCTGAAGGGTTAATAAAGTTCTTGAATGCGGTTTTGAGCACCTTGAGGGGTGCAGTTTTTAGAATGGTGTCACTTTTGGGTATTTTCTGTCATAAAGACCCCTCAAAGTGACTTCAAATATGATGTGGTCCCTAAAAAAATGTTTTTGTAAATTTTGTTGGAAAAATGAGAAATCGCTGGTCAACTTTTAACCCTTATAGCTCCCTAACAAAAAAAAATTTTGGTTCCAAAATTGTGCTGATGTAAAGTAGACATGTTGAAAATGTTGTTTATTAACTATTTTGTGTGACATATCTCTCTGATTTAAGGGCATGAAAATTCAAAGTTTGAAAATTGCAAAATTTTCAAAATTTTCGCCAAATTTCCGATTTTTTCACAAATAAACGCAAGTGATATCGAGCAAATTTTACCACTATCATGAAGTACAATATGTCACGAAAAATCATTCTCAGAATCAGGGGGATCCGTTGAAGTGTTCCAGAGTAATTACTTCATAAAGTGACAGTGGTCAGAATTGAAAAAATTGGCCCGGTCACGAAGGCAAAAACAGGTTCTGGTGCGAAGTGGTTAATATATTAATGTAAGTTATTTACAGATTGACTAAATAAAACTTTAACTTTTTATGCCATTTTGTACTCATGTTTTTTTCTGTTCTAAATGCTATATGAGGCTATTCTGGCTGACTCTGGATTTACCGAGGTTTCAGCCATTGTTTCCTTAAGATATGTTTGTCGTTGTTTGTACAATCCTGACCAGGGCGTGATATGATGGTAGGCCCAATCTGATAAGGGCTCGAAATGATGATAGTCCAAACATGATGAAGGCACGAGATGATGGTAGGCCAAATCTGATGAGGGCACGAGATGATAATAGGCCAAACGTAATGAGGGCGCGAGATGATGATATGCCAAACTTGATGAGAGTGCAAGATGATGATAGGCCAAACCTGTTGAGGGTCGCAAGACGATGATATGCCAAACCTGATGAGGGCAAGTTATGATGATGGGCCAATCATGATGAGGGTGCGAGATAATGATAGGCTTAATCTGATGCGGGCGCGAGAGGATAATAGGCCAAACGTGATGAGGGCGAGAGATGATTATAGGCCAAACCTGATGAGGGCACGAGGTGATGATAGGCCAAACCTGAGATGATGATAGGTTAGCGGGGGAGGGGGGGTCACATGCTGCCTGTGAGCAGCCAGTGATAGCGCAGCTCACAGGCAGAAACAGCAGCGGGTGGTAATTAGAAAGAAGCTGCTTTTCATCATAAAAACAAATTGGGCTATTTTGAATAGTAGTGGACAACTATTTTAAGGCGTTCCAGCTTCCCACTACTTTGTGATTGATAGGGAACATGGAAAGCCTGTTCGATCCCCAGAGTGGCCGTGATCTGTTTCATCAGTTTTCAAGTGAAGTGTCTGCCTCTGTCACTCTCTATGTTTTGGACACGCCATATATCTGCAAACCACCTCACTTTTAAATTTTTTTATTTTTCCTTTTGCGTTAATTTTGGTCACTGCCCAAGCTTCAGGCAACCAAGGGAAGAGATCAATGAATAACATGACGTATTCATAAGTACCCACCTTAAGTAGCTAAGAAGTTCTGGGTGAGCGGCTGCTTATATATTCTTCATGATGTCATAATATCCAGGCAGAGGTGACCATGATGCTGATCTGATCTAGAAAAAATAATGATGTAGCAAGTTTGCTAGCTCTAGAGACCTGGATGTCGTCATGACAACGTCGGGTCATCATTACAATGATCGGGCCTATGCGATGACGTCGCGGGGCGCCGATCGGAGTTCAGAGGGGGCTTCCTCCTTTTGCCTGTTCTCTAAATGCTGCGATCGATATTGACCGCAGCATTTAGGGGATTAAAGCGCCGAGAGCGGTGCGGGTACCTGCTGTCAGAATCAACTGACATCCGGCGGCAATCGCACGCACACAACCTTTGTGCGCGCAAAATCGCCTGCACGTATACATACGTCCAAGGTTGGTAAGTACCAGGTGAACTGGATGTATGAATACAGCCAAAGTCGTGAAGGGGTTAACTGCACAAACAATTTACTGTACATTTAAATGTATACCTATATATAGATATGTATAGACATCTAGAAAACAAAGGTCTACTGCATGCATTGCATAATTCTCTCTTATCACACATTACTGTGTAAATATATGCAATTAGAAAAGTTTTTTTAGAAACTGCATTATGCAACAGATTTTTTGTTGCTTCAATCCATCTAAAATAAAATTAAAATTAGAGAAAGTTTGCAGCCAGTCATCATTGTGGCTTCAATTTCTACAGAGACCTACAGTATGAGTTTTTCTGCATGCAAACTTTACATCATCAAGCACAAGGCCAAAATGGGTTACTGCCTCTGTGACAAACTATCTGAGCGAGCTACAATTAATTTACCTACTGGATGACCCCCTGAATAAATTGCAAGGAAATGTTCCAATATTTTCTGCAGGGAATAATTGGTCAATTGATAGGAGCTTGGAAACAATCTCGTCAAATACTCCTCTGTCATTCTCTTCATATATTCTCTTAGCAACCTTCTGAACAAGAACTTCTGCAGTGAGTGGAGTTCCATCTAATTGGTGAAGCCCATCAGGATCATCTAAAAGAATACATTTCTGACCTACTTTCAGTCATCTAATTATGTCATTTCTGGAGAGCTGCACTTAATGTCTCCTTCATTAATGCTGAGTGCTTAAACTTAAACTCAATTAGGCATTCATTTCCATTCATAAAATAGTAACCTAAATAGTAGTGATGAGCGAGCACTAGAATGCTCGGGTACTCATTGCTCGAGTCGAGCAAATCATAATGCTCGGGTGGTCGACCCGAGCAACAAGCCCAATGTAAGTCAATGGCAAACTCGAACATTTTTCCCGCGGCCCCCCGGAAAAATTGGCCAAATCGATGGGAAAAGTGCCAAAATTATATAGGAACAGCATGGGGAAGACCCCTGGAAGCATCTCTGACTCCCAGGTCACTGCTGTGAACATGTTGTCAGAGTATTACGCCAATTTTACGGACTGACAATAAAACATACGAAAACTATGCCAAAATGGAAAAAATGTTAAGGAACATTCTTTCCAGGGTAATTACTTCTATATAAGGCAAAAATAAATAACCAAACCCAAAAATGCTCCCCCATACCTTGGGCTATGTTCACATGTAGTGTTTTTGATGCGTTTTTGCACTTTTGCATTGCTTTCAACGGTGAAAATACATTCACCGGTAAATGTCATTTTAACATTTTACCACCTTATCTGGCCATGTGGTGTGTGAGACATGATCAGACACATCATTTATGAAGGAGGGACTGTGAAAGTCACAAAGCCTATTTTTACAAGGCCATCAGGTGGCCCTTACTATTGTTAGAGGGCCATCAGCCGGCTATGCTTTGTTGTTAAAATTATTAAGGAGTGGGTCTCCGTCTACTGTTATTGCATATGCAGCAAGTTCGAGGGCTGCCAAAAATTGGGAGGCGCTCCAATACCCCCTTTGAAGAGACGTCAAGGAGGTCCTCATTAAAAAAATTGTTACCATTGTTAAGGAGTGGGTCTCCAAACTGGTAATGCCCATGCACTAAGTTCATGGGCTGAAAAACATACATGAACATACTATATAACATACAGAATGTTAGAGATAGACTTCTAAAAAAATTTCCTACGGGCATCATAAACACCCTTAAAAAAATTATGTGGGTGTTGCATCACGGTCACCCTGGTGATGTGGTGGAGGATGAGGAGGAGAAGGAGGAGGACAACAGATAATAGACAAAATCAGGAAGCGTATACCCATGTATGAAGAGGTGCATGGGAATAGACCCCCGCAAAAAAAAGCCACTGGATTTGAGTTTATATTCTGCTGCTATCATCCGGTGGGGTTGAGAAGTCTGGCCCAATCCAGCCCTAGTTCATTTTGATGAGTCAGCCTGTTGGCATTTTCAGTTGATAGGCGGATGCGCCTATCAGTTATAATGCCCCCGGCGGCACTAAAAACCCGCTCTGACAAAACGCTAGCGGCAGACTGGCCAGGACCTCCAAGGCATAGAGAGCCAGTTCATGCCATGTGTCCAGCTTGGATACCCAATAGTTATAAGGCACAGAGGAATCACGGAGAACATTGGTACAGTCGGCAAGGTACTCCTTCAGCATCTTCCAAAACTTTTCCCTCCTTGTCAGAATACCCCACGCATCAGGGCCTGGGCGCTGGAAGGGTCTGAGAAAACTGTCCCACACCTTTGACAGTGTTCCCCTGCCACTGCTGCATCGTGTTTTTGTCTCCCTCGCCTGTACTCCTTGGTTGTCCAAGGAACTGTGACCTCTGTCACCAGCGTTTTCAGATGGGAATTTTTTTAATAATTCCTCAACAAGGGCCTTCTGGTACTGCAACATTTTATTAAACCTCTCCACCATGGGAAGAAGAAATAGAAAGTTCTCCTTGTAGCATGGGTCTAGAAGTGTGACCAACCAGTAATTACGGTCGGTCAAAATGCGTACAACGCGAGGGTCATGGGAAAGGCAGCGTAACAAACTCAGCCATGTGTGCCAGACTGCCAACAGCCAAGTCATCCCTGTCGTGACCAAGAAGACGACTGTCCATGCTTTCCTCCTCCTCATCCTCCTCCTCATTCTCCCTCTCCTCAGGCCATCCACGCTGAACAGACGGTATGACTGTTGAGTGGATAGGACCGTCTGTAGCGCAGGAAAACAGCTCCTATTCCTCCTCGTCTTCCTCCTTCTCATAATCACCTAATCCGAGTTGAGATGAGGCTGGGCTGTGTGGCATCACTCTGTATGGTTCCTTGCTCCATCTCATCGTGCTCTGCCGGCAATGCCTCCTCTTTAATTGTGAGCAGCGAGTGTTTCAGTAGACAGAAAAGCGATATGGTGACGCCAATTATGGTGTCATCGCCACTCACCATCTTCGTGGAGTCCTCAAAGTTTTGGAGGACGGCACAGATGTCAGACTTCCATGCCCACTCATCAGCTCTTATATGCGGAGGCTGACTTGAATACTGACGGGCATGTTGAAGCTGGTACTGCCCTCTGCTGCTCACAATTGCTTCACAACATATGCATCATTGAGTTCCAATGCGTGGTGACATCACACACCAGTCGGTGAGCTGGAAGCTGCTAACGCTGGTGAAGCACGACGAGGGCCGCGGAAGCTGTAGGAGACTTTCAGAAATGGGCACACACGCAGCGTACTTTCACAAGCAGATCATGCAGATCCGGGTAGGTTTTGAGAAACCACTGAACCACTAGGTTGAGCACATGGACCAGTCATGGTACATGTGCAAGCTTGCCTAGCTTCAGAGCCGCCACCAGGTTCCGGCCATTGTCACACATGACCATGCCTGGCTGTAGGTTCAGTGGTGACAGCCACAGATCTGCCTGCTCTGTTACAGCTGTCAAATCAACAACTCTGCAGCGGTGTGAGTTTTGGCCCCTAAGCACATTAGCTTCAGCACAGCCTGTTGTCACTTGGCCGATGCAGTGCTGCAGTGCTTCCAGCTTCCGACTGATGTGGTTATTTCAGAGATGGAGGAGCAGGAGCTGTGGAATGTGGGGGCGACCCTGATTGACCCAGGTCCAGCAATCCTCGGCGTTGGGAGGACGTGTTCCATCCCAGGGTCCGACTGGGTGCCGGCTTCCACTATATTAACCCAGTGTGCCGTCAGCGAGATGTACCGTCCCAGCCCACAAGCACTTGTCCATGTGTCTGTGGTTAGGTAGACCTTCCCAGTAACCTCGCTGTTGAGGGCACGGGTAATGTTCTGGGACACGTGCTTGTGTAAGGCGGGGCTGACAAACTAGGAGAAATAGTGGTGTCTGGGGACAGAGTACCAAGCGATGGCTGCTGCCATGAGGTTGCGGAAAGATTCCTTCTCCACGAGCCTAAAAGGCAACATTTCAAGTGCAAGCAGTCTAGAAATATGGTAATTTAGCTCTGAAAGCAAGCGCAAATACGCAGCCAACGCCCCACAGTTCACAAAGTGCAGAGGTAGGGACAACTGAACGCTGCGCTGGGACAAGGACGTGGTTGCTGATGGTGGTGGTTGCGAGTGTGCAACGACAGGTGCAGGGCAGGAGGAATCTTCACCTGCACCATGGATAGAGGATTGGCGTGCGCGCACAACAGGCAATGGTGTTACCCGAAGACACTGATCCTGGACCCTGGTCTTCGACCCAACTAGTTGGGTGCTTTGCTGTCATGTGCCTGAGCATGCTGGTGGTGGTTAGGCTGGTAGTTTTACTGTCCCTGCTGATGCTGGCGTGGCAGATGTTGCAAATGGCCTTTTTGGGGTTATCTGAACAGTCTTTAAAAAAGAGCAAGACTCTGGAAGACCTAACAGTTGGACTGGCAACTTCCTTTGTGTTGGTGTTCCGGGGAACAGTTGCCCGCCGTGTGTCTGTGGCCACCACACTGCTTTTTCCTGCCTGTTGTGGTGCTACGCCTCCCTCGCCCCCTGTGCTGCTGTCCTCGCTATGCATGTCACCTTGCCAGATTGGGTCAGTGGCGTCATTGTCCACCACCTCCTCTTCCACGTACGCATCCTGGGCCTCCTCCTGACTTGCTGGCAATTGTGTCTCATCATCATCATTCACCTCTTGCAACACTAATTGCACTTTCCCACAGTTGCCTTCGTGTGACTGTGGCTGCTCAAATATTTGGGCATCACTACATGAAGTGGGCCGGGCAAGAGGCCCGAATCTATAAATGGAAAAGTGGACAGCTCTTCAGAGTGTCCAAGTTTGGGATCACTTGTCTCTGGGCACTCGGCATGCTGGGAGAAAGGAGGAACAGGGTGAGGAATATGTAGTCCAGACTCACGGCTACTGAGACTGGACCGTGTGGAAGACAGGGTGGTGGTGGCAAACTGACTGGAAGCATTATCTGCTATCCAACCAACAACCCTTTCACACTGCTCTGGCTTCAAGAGTGGTGTTCCACGGCCCCCTAGAAATTTGGACCGAAATGTAGTTCGACATGATGTGGGTGTTTGTTGTGCTCCCTCAGCAGGCACAGTTTAATCTTGCCCAAGGGCTCGACTCTGCGTGCACCATTAGCATCACATCCACTTCCCCGTCCCTTGCCCATTTTCAATGAAGTGTGATTTTGGCACGCTACAAAAAAAGTGACGATTATTACGGCAGTAATATCGGATCACGTCAGATGATCACAGTTTTAGGCAGTGGCGATATAGATATAAATCTGGATTAAGAGCAAAAGAAATAAAAAATTAGCCCTGATTTCTAAGGCTATGGATATCTGTAACAGCAGAAGACAGAACTTGCTCCTTTTCTGTTGTATACACTGTCCTCAAACTCTGCCTGCCTAACTCCTGCTATCACCAGGAATAATATATGCAGCTGGATTAATCCTTAGAAGGACTCTTAGTTTAAATGTGTATATATATATATATATATATATATATATATATATATATATATTGCAGTAGATGTGGAATACTTATACCTAACTAATAAACCGCCAATTCTCTCCCTAACTAAGCAGAACCTCTCCCTACTCTTCCTGTCTGAAGGGTAGACTGTGACGTGCATAGGGTCACCGCGTCTAATATAGACCCGATAACGCTATGCAGCCAGCCAATCACTGTAGTGCCTCAACCAACATAGCTGCGGCATTACAGTGAGTGGCAGGCAATCTCTATATGTTTATTCACTGTTAAAACAGCGCCAAACATGCGGGGCAGGGACTCGAGCTCCTGGCCGAGCACTTTGGAAGTAGTCGCGGAGCGCCGAGCAGTGAGATGCTCGGGCGAGTACAGAGCAGAAGTGAGCACGCTCGCTCATCACTACTAAATTGGGAAAAATCTATGCTATTAAATTGGTTATTAGAGGTAGTTATAAAAAGAAATACATTTACAGTATGATTTATAATAAAAGAAGTCTCATTAGCTTATTCAATCTTTCCATCTAAAATTTTATTTAAAAAGTACATGTCCATGAAACTTTGGTCCCGATTCATCATTTGCTGCTTTTTTTAAGTCACTTTCCTTTTTTGTTTTGTGTTATTAGTACTTGCTTTTGCTGCTAAATTCTTCAAAATGGCGCAGAGGATTCATGAATTTGGTATTAGTGATGAGCGAGTATGTTCTGTTAACCCTTTCTGCGAGTATGCTCAGGCGAATACCGAGTTTCTTCAGCTTGCTGTTTGACAGCTTTAATACATGTGAAGAATGCCTAAGAAGCAGACATTTCTCACATGTATTAAAGCTGTCAAACAGTCGCAAATCATGCACACAGAGAGACTGAAGATACTCGGGTGTTCGCCCGAGCATACTCGCAGAAAGGGTTAACAGAACATACTCTCTCATCACTATTTGGCATTTGACAAGACAAAAATGATTTTTTTTCAGCCTTGAACTGTTTTTGAGACTTTTTGGTGCCAAAAGTCACACATTCAGCAACATGACGTAAAAAATGCACCAAAAATTGCTTATAATAACTGCTTATAATCTGGCCCATAAACACTATCTAAGCGATGCTAAATGATAGCATTAATTGCATATTTAAGATTTAAGTTTACATTGGCTACTTTCTGGTTTAGGAAGTCCATGAACAAAACATATCACTCCAATAAGGGCGCAGAAGGAAATGACATGCTTAAGAGCCATTTCACACCAATACAAATAGCCTTGTCCAATCCTGCTGTATACTTGGATTCGGTCGCTGACTTATTCTTGTGCCAATAACCAGTGCATTGGTTTATTATTGAGGATATCAGAGAGGGGCAAGAGGAGAAGGACATTTTCTTCAAGGTAGAAGTAAAGCTGGAGCTGTCCTAGGCAGAAGTGCTGAAACTGTTGTAGCCAGAGGCACCAAAGCTGTCCACTAGTGTCATGCTGAATCTGGATGGCACTGCCCTCCGTGGTGTTGCACCAAAATTTGACTATAATGACCAGCTGACCACTTACGTAGTGGTGAATCTAGACTGTGCTGCCCAGATCAGAGCTGCCCATCGGTGTGGTGCTGAATCCAGGAGTGTACTGCCCAGAGGAGAGCTGGCCACCACTATGGTGCTGAATCTAGGACTGTACTGCCCAGAGAAGAGCTGCCCATCGGTGTGGTGCTGAATCTGGGAATGTAGTGCACAGAGGAGAGCTGCCCACCGGTTTGGTGCTGAATCTAGGACTGTAGTGCCCAGAGGAGAGCTGCCCACCACTGTGGTGCTGAACCAGTACTAAACAAGGGAAAGGACACAGGAGATTGCCGCAAATGCTGAGCAGAGATGCTAGATGTGCTGTAGCTGTCTTCTATTGTTCATCAGCAGATCGCATCAGTCTATGAATGGGATCTGCTCTGCTATATCCCTGCAGCTTGTAGATCAGGAATCAGAGCTCCAGTGTGCGTCACCTGAATGACAGCAGTCTGGCATCACCAATGCTGCTATGCTGCACATTGCGCCCTTTACTACTGCTTGCGATGTAAAACCCCTTCTAATTGGAGCGAAAGGATCTGTGATTGCTTATTGAAGACACACCCTCGTACATAGTGGACTTGTGTGTTCCCTTTAAAAATATGAGTGGTTCTCGCATGTTGTGGCTGATGCCTGATAACATAAGTGCTATCCCCTCATTCTGCATGACTGCTGCTGTCATCTCATGGGCGGCTGATGTATTCCGTCACTATAGTACAGGTGAGATCACAGCCATCTGTAGGAACAAAACACCATCTCATCCGTGTCATGTACAGATTGTGGTAAATCGACTCTCTCAGCTTCTTAAAAAGAGGCAGACACAGGAACCGTTTCTATTTAAAGTGCAGCTGATTTATTGCAATTTTCATAAACCACGTCACCAGAAAACATAAAAACAGCTTTTGTCCGGCAGAAGGGTAAACATAAAATAACAACTCCATACAATAGTGCTGGTTAGCCCACCTTGTTTAGAGTCCAGCTTTCATGTCCTTTAACAAAGGGATTCAAACCAGGAGACCTGCAATCTCCATACATCCAACAAACAGCTTAGAGCTTTCACCTCCAGGCCCTCCCCACACCAAATGCTCTGAAAGGCTGTGAATTTTATCCTCAGAGTTCCTCCCTCTCTATAGGTGTTCAATCATCCCAGCACCAAAGATGGCTGTTTAGCTCACTTGTGTGCTGGAACCTTTTTCCTATGTACAATTACTGCAGCTATCAATCTCAGTGCTACATATCTCCCCTCTAGTACTTTGCCAGTGACTTTGTCACAAGATGCATGTCACTATGCAAGTCGTCCCCGTATTCCTAAACATCAGCAATAAAGTAGGAAGGAGTGAGTCACTGAATGCAAAATGTGACAAAATAAAACCAGCCTTGTAAGGCTGCATGTGTAATGGTCATAGCAACCTCCAGTTACTGTCACATAAAACACCTGGTGCCAGTGATAAAGGAGGGGAGATCTCTGTAATACCATCTATGTGCAGGTTTAGTCCACCAGTGTCTGGAAGGCATGTTGAGCTCAGCTATGTTGCTCATGAGAGCGCTGGGTCCTAATGTCCACCATTATCACACCATTCTTAGTCTAATTTTACATATCACTTGATCAACGTATTTTTTTTCCATCATTAGATATTAATAATAAAGTATTTAATTGAAAATATAAAGAATAAGGTTAAAGCTTTAAAAGAAGAGACGTGTATGATAAACTATACAGTGGGTACGGAAAGTATTCAGACCCCTTTAAATTTTTAACTCTTTGTTTCATTGCAGCCATTTGGTAAGTTCTAAAAAGTTCATTTTTTTCTCATTAAAGTACACTCTGCACCCCATCTTGACTGAAAAAAAAACAGAAATGCAGAAATTTTTGCAAATCTAGTAAAAAAGAAAAACTGAAATATCACATGGTCATAAGTATTCAGACCCTTTCTCAGTATTGAGTAGAAGCACCCTTTTGATCTAGCACTACCATGAGTCTTCTTGGGAATGATGCAACAAGTTTTTCACACCTGGATTTGGGGATCCTCTGCCGATCCTCTCCCTTTCCGTCAAGTTGGATAGTGAACTTTGATGAACAGCCATTTTCAGGTCTCTCCAGAGATGACCAATTGGGTTTAGGTCAGGGCTCTGGCTGGGCCAGTCAAGAATGGTCACAGAGTTGTTCTGAAGCCACTCCTTTGTTGTTTTAGCTGTGTTCTTAAGGTCATTGTCTTGCTGGAAGGTGAACCTTCAGCGAAATCTGAGGTCCAGAGCACTCTGGAAGAAGTTTTCATCCAGGATATCTCTGTACTTGGCCGCATTCATGTTTCCTTCAATTGCAACCAGTCGTCCTGTCCCTGCAGCTGAAAAACACCCCCATAGCATGATGCTGCCACCACCATGTTTCACTGTTGGGATTGTATTGGGCAGGTGATGAGCAGTGCCTGTTTTTTTCCACACATACCGCTTAGAATTATCACCAAAAAGTTCTATCTTTGTCTCATCAGACCAGAGAATCTTATTTCTCATAGCCTGAGAGTCCTTCATGTGTTTTTGAGCAAACTCTATGCGGGCTTTCATATGTCTTGCACTGAGGAAAGGCTTCCGTCGGGCCACTCTGCCATAAAAGCCCGACTAGTGGATGGCTGTTTGACTTTGTGGAACTTTCTCCTATCTCCCTACTGCATCTCTGGAGCTCAGCCACAGTGATCTTGGGGTTCTTCTTTACCTCTCTGACCAAGGCTCTTCTCCCACAATTGCTCAGTTTGGCTGGACGGCAGGTCTAGGAAGACTTCTGGTGGTCCCAAACTTCTTCCATTTAAGGATTATGCAGGCCACTGTGCTCTTTTGTAACCTTGGCCAGATCTGTGCCTTGCCACAATCCTGTCTCTGAGCTCCTTGAGCAGTTCCTTTGAGCTCATGATTCTCATTTGGTCTGACATGCACTGTGAGCGGTGAGGTCTTATATAGACAGGTGTGTGCCTTTCCAAATCAAGTCCTATCAGTTTAATTAAACACAGCTGGACTCCAATGAAGGAGTAGAAACATCTCAAGGGGGATCGCAAGGAAATGGACAGCATGTGACTTAAATATGAGTGTCTGAGCAAAGGGTCTGAATACTTATGACCATGTGATATTTCAGTTTTTCTTTAATAAATTTGCAAAAATTTCTACATTTCTGTTTTTGTTAGTCAAGATGGGGTGCACAGTGTACTTAAATGAGAAAAAAAATGAACGTTTTAGAATTTACCAAATGGCTGCAATGAAACAAAGAGTGAAAAATGTAAAGAAGTCTGAATACTTTCCGTACCCACTGTATATCTGTTGTGAATAAAAGTACTAGTAAAGTCACTCTGTATCTCAAGTGTCATATCTACAGTGCCAAAGGTTTTCTATCTGGATCTTATTGCTATTCCTTCTGTGCACTACATCTTCTAATTAGGAGTGCGAAACTTCTAACGCTTTACAGTATGATAAACTGATTGTATATACGAGTACTTATATATATATATATCTCTTTGGACAAAACTATTGTGATACACCTTTAAATCATTGAATTCAGAGTTTTCATTCAGTTCCATCACTGCAGGCGGATGAAATCCAGCCAGTAGTTATGTAGTTAGAGTTTACATATAAACGTATGTGAATGGATTATTCTAAAGAGTTCACTGAATTCAAGTCTTGTCCTGTAATAGGATTAACATTGTTGTAACAGTGTAACAACTCAGTTTGTAAAAGTTCTTCGCTCCTAAATATTCCACAAGCAATCATCTGTGTATGATATTATTAAAAAGTGTAAGCAGTTAGGAACCACAGCAACTCAGCCACGAAGAGGAGACCACGTAAAGTTACAGAGCGGTGTCACCAAGTGCTGGCACATGATGGATCGCTAAAAATCACCAACGCTCTGCTGAGTCCATAACTCCAGAGTCTAAAACTCATTTGTCATTAACATCAGCACAAAATATTTGTCCCAGTAGCTTCGTGGCATAGGTTTCCAGGTAGTACGACCTGTTATGCACACGCCCGGACTGACTGGCGTGTGCGTGTTTAGTGATCCCACTGGACCATGAACCGGAGAGTGCCTGGCGGGGCGTAACTAAGTATCTACCCGATCCGACCAAGGTCGCACGACGGCTAACGATGCCAGTGCACCCGGGAGGAACCGAGCAGAGGGACCAGGTGCTACTCCAGGTCAGACCCCAGACACGGCTGTTGACCCACACCGGAGAATACAGGAACAGGCAGGTTAGGCTGGCACACTGACTGGTGGGTATTGGCAGGCACGGCTGGTATGCAAACAGGCGGGCACTGGTAAGCACGACTGGTATGCAGGCAGGGGGTACTGGCAAGCATGGCTGGAGTGCCGACAGGGAGACACTAGCAGGTTGGAGCACAGACTGGGACTCAGGAACAGAACCGCAGATGCGGTAGACAAGCAGAGCGAGACCGCCGGAGCGGTGAGCAAAGGCAGAGCAGAGCGAGACCGCCTGGAGCGGTGAGCAAAGGCAGAGCAGAGCGAGACCGCCTGGAGCGGTGAGCAAAGGCAGAGCAGAGCGAGACCGCCTGGAGCGGTGAGCAAAGGCAGAGCAGAGCGAGACCGCCTGGAGTGGTGAGCAAAGGCAGAGCAGAGCGAGACCGCCTGGAGCGGTGAGCAAAGGCAGAGCAGGCAGGAACCGCCGGAGCGGTGAGCAAAGGGGACAGGGCTCTGTTCACACGGAACAGACTGAAAGGGAAAGACAGAACCAGATACACACAAGATACTTGCAATGAAGTAGCGAGTGGACTCTAAACTCACAAATGGGAGTACAGGGACAACGAGTAGGGGTTAGGTACGGGTTCAGACTCTGCAGGAAAAGGGAAGGTACGGACATAGAGAAAAACAGGTAACAGGCTAGGAGAGTATTCAGACAAGAACAGACACAGCAGCAAGATACAGGAGCGGGTCTAGGTATGAGGCCCCTAGAAGGCGGAACGAACAGGCTAGGAGCGTGTTCAGACAGGAATAGGCAAGATACAGAAGCGGGTCTAGGTATGCGGCCCCTAGAAGGCGGAACGAACAGGCTAGGAGCGTGTTCAGACAGGAACAGGCAAGATACAGGAGCGGGTCTAGGTATGCGGCCCCTTGAAGGTGGAAAGAACAGGCTAGGAGCGTGTTCAGACAGGAACAGGCACGATACAGGAGGGGGTCTAGGTATGCGGCCCCTAGAAGGCGGAAAGAACAGGCTAGGAGCATGTTCACACTGGCCTGGAAATACAGCCTCCAGGATAGGCAGACAGACAACAGGCTAGAAGATAGTTCAGACAGGACCTGGCACATCAGCGGCGAAAAGCCATCTGACTGAACGCATTGCTCAGGCACCAGCTTGTATGTGGAGCTGGTTTAAATATCCAATGACTGACAGCAATAGGCTGAGGACGCATTAGGGGTGTGCCCACAGCAGCTACAAGAAACAGGAAGTTACCGGGCCGCCGCCCTAAGCAGCCAGAACAGAGGCAAGCAGACAGCATGGAAAGAAGCCAGGCTAGCAGACTGGAGTGATGATCAAGTTTGCGATCTTGCATAGTGGGAGATGGTGCCCTATGCAAGAACGCCGCCAGGTATGTTACACAACCCCTGGCAAAAATTATGGAATCATCAGGCTCAGAGGATGTTCATTCAGTTGTTTAATGTTGTTGGAAAAAAGCAGATCACAGACATGGCACAAAACTAAAGTCATTTCAAATGGCAACTTTAGGGCTTTAGGGAAACACAAAGAAATCAAGATAAAAAATGTGGTACTCAGTAAGGGTCATTTTTTTTCAGACCAAGCAGAGGGAAAAAATGAAGGAATCACTCAATTCTGAGGAAAAAATTATGGAATCATGAAAAACAAACACACAAAAGAACACTCCAATACATCACTAGTATTTTTTTGCACCACCTCTGGCTTTAATAACTCAGTCTCTGAGGCATGGACTTAATAGTGACAAACAGTACTCATCAATCTGGCTCCAATTTTCTCTGATTGCTGTTGCCAGATCAGCTTTGCAGGTTGGAGCCTTGTCATGGACCATTTTCTTCAACTTCCACCAAAGATTTTCAATTGGATTGAGATCCAGACTATTTGCAGGCCATGACATTGACCTTATGTGTCTTATTTCAAGGAATGTTTTCACAGTTTTTGCTCTATGGCAGGATGCATTATCACCTTGAAAAATGATGTCATCATCCCCAAACATCCTTTCAATTGATGGGATAAAAAAACTGGGCATTTATTGAAGATGTAATGACAGACATCTCCCCAGTGCCTTTACCTGGCATGCAGCCCCATATCATCAATCACTGTGGAAATTTGCATGTTCTCTTCATGCAGTCATCTTTATAAATCTCATTGGAACGGCACCAAACAAAAGTTCCAGCATCATCACCTTGCCCAATGCAGATTCACGATTCATCACGTCATCCACAGTCCATGATTGCTTTTCCTTAGCCCATTGTAACCTTGTTTTTTTCTGTTTAGGTGTTAATGATGGCTTTTGTTTAGCTTTTCTGTATGTAAATCCCATTTCCTTTAAGCGTTTTCTTACAGTTAGGTCACAGACATTGACTCCAGTTTCCTCCCATTCGTTCCTCATTTGTTTTGTTGTGCATTTCCTGTTTTGGAGACATATTGCTTTAAGTTTCTGGTCTTGACGCTTTGAAGTCTTCCTTGGTCTATCAGTATGTTTGCCTTTAACAGCCTTCCCATGTTGTATTTGGTCCAGATTTTAAACACAGCTGACTGTGAACAACCAACATCTTTTGCAACATTGCGTGATGATTTACCTTCTTTTAAGAGTTTGTTTCAATTGACATCTCTCGTGTTGGAGCCATGATTCATGTCAGTCCACTTGGTGCAACAGCTCTCCAAGGTGTGATCACTCCTTTTTAGATGCAGACTAACGAGCAGATCTAATTTGATGCAGGTGTTAGTTTTGGAAAATAAAATTTACAGGGTGATTCCATAATTTTTTCCCTCTGTTCGGTCTGAAATTTTTTTTACCCTTATTGAGTACCACATTTTTAATCTTGATTTCTTTGTGTTTCTTAAAGCCCTAAAGTTGCCATTTGAAATGACTTTAGTTTTGTGCCATGTCTGTGATCTGCTTTTTTTCAACAACATTAAACAGCTGAATGAGCATCCTCTGAGCCTGGTGATTCCATAATTTTTGCCAGGTGTTGTAGCAGCTGCATGCAAGCCGTACATCACCAAGCACAATGCCAAGAGTCAGATGAAGTGGTGTAATGAAATCAGCCACAGGACTCTGCAGCAGTAGAAACTTTTTCTACGGAGTGATGAATCACACTTCTCTATTTGGTAGTCTGTTATATGAATCTGAGTTTGGAAAACATAGTAACATAGTTTTTAAGGTTGAAGGAAGACTATGTTACTAAGTCCATTTAGTTCAACCCATAGCCTAACATGTTGATCCAGAGGAAGGCAAAAAAAAAACCATGTGGCAAACACTAAGCTCCACATTGGGGAAAAAAATTCCTTCCTGACTCCATACGGCAATCAGACTGGTTCCCTGGATCAACGCCCTATCAATGAATCTAGTATATATAACCTGTAATATTAAAATAACTAAATAACCCCAAGTGTAATAACCTGTCTTGGTATTGCAGAACCCCAGTCCTCTAATAACCTTGGTCGCTCTTCTCTGCACCCGCTCTAGTTCAGCTATGTCTCTCTTATACACCGGAGACCAGAACTGTACACAGTATTCTAAATGTGGTCGCACTAGTGTCTTGTATAGCGGTAAAATTATGTTCTCCTTATGAGCATCTATGCCTCTTTTAGTGCATTCCATTATTTTATTTGCCTTTGCAGCAGCTGCCTGACACTGGCCACCAAACGTGAGCTTGTCGTCCACCAATACACCCAGGTCTTTTTCAGTGACAGTTTTGCCCAGTGTTTTACAATTAAGCATTTAATTATAAATTTTATTTCCTCTGCCCAAGTGTATTACTTTACATTTATCCCTATTAAAGCTCATTTGCCATTTATCAGCCCAAGCTTCTAGTTTACATAGATCCTCCTGTAATATAAAATTGTCCTCCTCTGTATTGATTACCCTGCAGAGTTTAGTGTCATCTGCAAATATTGAAATACTACTCTGTATGCCCCCTACAAGGTCATTAATAAATATGTGAAAAACAAGCGGGCCCAATACTGACCCCTGTGGTACCCCACTGTTAACTGTGACCCAGTCTGAGTGTGTTCCATTAATAACCACCCTTTGTTTCCTGTCACTGAGCCAGTTCTTAACCCACATAGATATATTTTCCCCTATCCCCATTGTTCTAATTTTATGTATCAACATTTTGTGTGGAACCATATGAAAAGCTTTTGAAAAGTCCATATACACAACATCCATTGCATTTCCTCGGCCCAGTCCGGAACTTACCTCTTCATAAAAGTTGAACAGATTAGTTTAACAGGAAGGCTCCCCCATAAACCCATGTTGATATTGGGTGATGAGGTTATTCTTCTTCAGATACTCTAGTATAGCATCTCTTAGAAAACCCTCCAGGATTTTACCCACAGTTGAGGTTAAGCTCACTATCCTATAATTTCCAAGAACGGTTTTTGTCCCCTTTTTGAATATTGGCACTACATTTGCTATACGCCAGTCCTATGGTACAGACCCTGTTATTATGGAATCTTTAAAGATTAAAAATAATGGTCTATGACTTTATTAATTCCTGCAGTATCCCATCCGGGCCCGGGGATTTGTCAACTTTAGTGATTTTTAGATGCCGCTGTACTTCCGGCTGGGTTAAGCAAGTGACATTTAATGGAGAATTTTTGTTATCACTGATCATGTTTTTTGTCATGCAATTTTCTTGTGTAAAAACTGTTGAAAAAAAATAATTTAGTATATTGGCATTATTCTCATCCTCATCCACCATTTCACCATTTTAAGGGGGCCAACACTATCATTTTTTAGTTTTTTACTATTTATGTAGTTAAAGAATATTTTGGGATTATTTTTACTTTCTCTGGCAATGAGTCTCTCTGTCTCAATCTTTGCTGCCTTGATTTGGTTTTCACAGAATTTATGTAATTTTCTGTATTTATTTAATGCCTCATCACTACCTACTTGCTTTAGTTCTCTAAATGCTTTTTTTTGTCACTTATTGCGCCCCTTACAGCTCTATTTAGCCATAATGGTTTCCTCCTATTTCTTGCATGTTTATTCCCATAGAGTATGTATTGTGCACAGGTCCTATTCAGGATGCTAATAAATGTCTCCCATTTGCTTTGTGTAGTTTTATGTCTCAGGATATCGTCCCAGTTTATTGCACTAAGATCATCTCTCAACCGTTGGAAATTTGCCTTCCTGAAGTTTAGTGTCCTTGTAACCCCTCTATTACACATCTTATTAAAGGATACATGAAAACTTATTATTTTGTAATCACTATTACCCAAGTGACCCCCAACTCGTATATTTGATATGCGGTCTAACCTGTTGGTTAATATTAGGTCTAGCAGTGCCCCGCTTGTTGGGTCCTGAACCAGTTGTGAAAGGTAATTGTCTCTCATAGTTGTCAAAAACCTATTACCTTTGCTGGAACTACAGGTTTCTGTTCCCCAATGTATTTCAGGGTAGTTAAAGCCCCCCATAATAATGATTTCTCCTTGAGTCGCTGCCACATTGTACTTATAAAAGTGATGGACTGTTCTGCTGCATTCCTACCTCTGAAGACAACAATCGAGCTATGTGTACAGTGCCATGCAGTTTTACGTGTAGTGTGAATAATGATGTGCGTCTTTTATATTGTCTTATAGTAATGTACGGCGTATAAGTACTGTTCATATAGTTAAGTGGCTTAGCAACGATACAAGACATATGATAAGGATAATGGGTTTAGTCTTTAGGAGTGGATATAGTTAATGGATAGAGACTGCAAGATGGCGGGGGAGTGGTGCGAAATGGTGAGATGTACCCATCCCATCATGGGCATAAGAGAAGTGAAAGAGAGCGAAAATGCATCCAACCTGGGAAGTGGCTTGTTTGGAGAGACTGGCCTGTAGTGAGTAGTGCCTGCCCCGAATGGGCGCCGTGGAAGAAAGAGAAACCACGCCCATTGTAGCAAGCCAAGGGAGAATGGGTGGAAAATCCCAGGAAATGGGCATGTGAATCAGAAGTAGCCTCACCCAAGAAAACGTGGAGCAATGGAAGAGCACACCCACTGCAGAGTGGACCTGGATCATTGTTGGTGAGGAGGCGAAGCGGCATGATAAGATAGAGTGCTACAGCTAACCTATTGAAAGCGATGGCCGATGCAACGGCATCGCACTCTGCGGTGGGCCTGGACAAGCCGAGTGGAAAAGGAAGATGGCGTAGCTGGAGCAAGAGGTGCGGCTGGGTTGACTGACTCAGTAAAGCAACCAACCAAAGTCCAGGGAAGGCCCAGGATCCAATTCCTGACCCCAAGACAAAAGGTTCTTCTGCAGGTCCCAAAACCGGAACCCAATTCCAAGGTGGAGGCAGCCGTGTAAGCATGACAAAGGTCCTGCGACCAGGCAGGGTGGCAGCCTTGGTGGTGAGTACACCACAGCCCCCTGGAGAGGTATCAGCACTCATCCCCTGGCCACAGCAGTACATGGAAAAGACCCCAGCCCCGGACGTTGCTATGGCCAGATGATGGTGAAGGTCATTGAGGGGAAGAAAGAGCGGGAGAAATGGGTGAGGGTCCAACTCGAGCACCCAGAAGGAGGTGAGGTCGTTGACCGGATGACCAACTGTCATATCCACTATTTTAGCCCTCAGTGGGGAGACCATGTCCAGCAACGACTCCTCCATGTACAATCACACGGCCTTGGGCCTGACTGAGGCAGTGGGTGCTGCGACTGCAGTGTGCGTCTCCCAGGGCCCCTACTGTACATGTTGTGTGTTGTCTACCAGGTTCCAGAATGGGCGAGGACAACCATGTCCAAAGAGGGAAGGAATGTAAGAGTGATGGACTGTTCTGCTGCATTCCTACCCCTGAAGGCAACAATCATCCTATGTGTACACTGCCATGCGGTTTTACATGTAACGTGAATAGCGATGTGCTCCTCTTACAGTGCATGTAAAAGTTTGGACAAGCAAGTTTGGGCACATATTTTTGCTGCATCCAAAGCGCTGCGTTCGAGCATGCAGGTAAATCCGGATGTGTTCATCGAACACATGCAGAGTTAATGCATCTGTGTCGATACAGCTTATAATCTTAATCAGCCAGACGATTAGATTTCTTAAGCCAATAGAAATACAGTCATAAGTCAACAGAAACACAATAGTGTATGTGTATTTCTGTGGCTGGTCAAGAAGAACAGACCAGTATTTGTATAAAACTGAATGTTGACTTCTCTTTGTTTGGAAACAATGATGTTTGTTAATATGCTAATGACATACACTGTGTGCAGAATTATTAGGCAAATGAGTATTTTGAGTACATGATACTTTTTATACATGTTGTCCTACTCCAAGCTGCATAGGCTTGAGAGCCAACTACCAATTAAGTAAATCTGGTGATGTGCATCTCTGTGATGAGGAGGGGTGTTGACTAGTGTTGAGCGAACATGCTCGACACTGCTCGGTACTCGCCCGAGCATCACGCTACTCGGGATGTTCGGCGAGCACCGAGCATTTCTGGGTTACTCGGGCGGGAGCTCGGGTCTCCGCCCTGCATGTTTGGCGCTCTTTACAGAGCCAATGAACATGCAGGGATTGCCAGCCAGTCACTGTAATGCCGCAGCCATGTTGTTTGTGGGCATTACAGTGATTGGCTGGCCGCACAGCGTCACCTCGAGTATTTAAAACCGGGCGCCGCCATCTTGGACACAGTCGCTCCGGATCAGACAGTGTAGGGACAGCGCTGCTGATTTAGGGAGAGATATATCCTGCAAAATAGTTAGTGTAGGGTCTGTAAAGGCTGCCAGATCAAACAAACAGTCCTTCTCAGGACTAATATCCATCCCAGGTATATCAGGCAGGCAGGCTGTATAGGAGACGCAGTGGTTATACCAGCAAACGCTGCATTACAGTCCTGTGTGCTGCTCCTGTTGCTGAAATTGCTGGACTTAGCTCCAGGTCCCGGGGGCCAGGAAAATCCTTTTTTTTAATCTAAATCCTCTTTTTTTTTTCCTCCTTCACAATGTACAAATACCCATCTTATTAACCTTTTAGTGCCCCCCCCCCCCAAAAAAAAAAAAAAAGTGTGCCTCTGATTTTTCAGACACAAATATATCTGTTGAAAATAGTCTGGTGTAGGCCAGAGAAATAGAAGTGTGGTTTTGCAGTTCTATGGGCCATTTGTATCTAAAAAAAACAGTTTGAGTGTGTCGCTCACTGTTCAGCCGCAAATATATATATATTTTAAAAAGCCTGGTATACACCAGTAAATTATTACTGTGGTTTTGATGTTCCACGGTAAAACATCTCTATTATCCTGTTTTTGGCATTTTTTGCTGTATAAAAATAATAAGTGTCTCCCTGATTTTTCAGACACAAATATATCTGTTAAAAATAGTCTGGTGTAGGCCAGAGAGACAGAAGTGTGCTTTTGCTGTTCCACGGTAAAAAATCTCTATTATCCTGCTTTTTGCATTTTTTGCTGTAAAAAAAAAAAAAATAGTGTCTCCCTGATTTTTCAGACACAAATATATCTGTTGAAAATAGTCTGGTGTAGGCCCGAGAAATACAAGTGTGGTTTTGCAGTTCCACGGTACAAACCTCTGTATTATCCACTTTTGGGCCATTTGTATCTAAAAAAAACAGTGAGTGTGTCGCTCACTGTTCAGCCGCAAATATATATATATTTTAAAAAGCCTGGTATACACCAGTAAATTATAACTGTGGTTTTGCTGTTCCACGGTAAAAAATCTCTATTATTCAGGTTTTGGTAGTTTTTTCCGTAAAGAAAAACAGTAGTGTCTCCTGACTGTTGTGACACAAAAATATATCTGTTGAAAATAGTCTTGTGTAGGCCCGACATCCCAGTGTGGTTTCGCAGTTCCACGGGTCAAATCGCTGTACTATCCAGTTTTGGGCCTTTGGTATCTAAAAAAAAAAGCAGTTTGAGTGTGTCGCTCACTGTTCAGCCGCAAATATCTCTATTTAAAAAAGTGTGGTATACCCCAGTAAACAATAACTGTGGTTTTCCTCTTCCACGGTTCTAATCTACTCTTTATTACCCTTTTTCCATTGATAGTGCAAGTGTAAGCTATTTTACTTCATTTACAATGGGCAAGGCGCGTGGCAAGGGACGTGGAAGTGGACGTTCTGGTGATGGTTCGTGCAGAGGATGGGGCCGTGGCCAAGGTGAAAATGTGCCACAACCAACAGCCACATCTTCTCGCTCCCACTTCTTGACCGAATTACTAGGGAAGCACAGAACAACACCAGTATTGAGAACTGATCAGTGTGAACAGGTTATTAATTGGATTGCAGACAATACTTCCAGTTACCTGGGCACCACCACCTCTGGTCTGTCTTCCACACGGTCAACTCTTAGTAGCCGTGAGTCTCGACCGCATACTCCTCCTCACCCTGATGCTCCTTCCTCCCACCATGCCGAGTGTCGTCAGACAGCAAGTGATCCCACACTTGGACACTCTGAAGAGCTGTTCACTGGTCCATTTCCATATTTGGGCCCCTCGCCTGATACGCTTGAAGTGGTGGAAGAGATCCCATGTTGCGATGCCCAAATATTTGAACAGCCACGGCCACAGGAAGTCGACGTTGGCATTCTGTCACAATAGGTGGACGATGACGAGACACAATTGCCAGGAAGTGAGGAGGAGGATCGTGGTGCGCAAGTGGAAGAGGAGGAGGTGGTGGATGATCTAGTAACTGACCCAACGTGGAAGGAGGACATGCAGAGTGAGGCCAGCAGCACACAGGGGGAGGGAGGCAGAGTACCCCAACAGGCAGGAAGAAGCAGTGTGGTGGCCGCAGACAGAAGGCAGGCAACCGTTCCCCGTAACACCAACACGAGGGACGTTGCCAGTACAAGCGGTAGGTCTTCCAGAGTCTGGAATTTTTTTAAAGACTCTGCTGATAACCCAAAAAGGCCATATGTTCCACCTGCCATGCCAGCATCAGCAGGGGTGACAAAACTACCAGCCTGACCACCACCAGCATGATCAGGCACATGGCAGCAAAGCACCCGACTTTGTGGGGCGAAACCCAGGGTCCACGACCAGTGTCAGCGGGTGTCACCACTGCTTCTTCCACCGCTGTGCGTGCAATAGAACCCCCTGTTGTGTGTGCAAGGCAATCCCCTGTCCATACTGCATACTCTCAGTCTTCACTTGTTATGGCAATTTCTCAAGAAACAGCATCAACGTCCACGTCCCACCGCAGCGTTCAATTGTCCATATCCCAGACCTTTGAACGAAAGCGGAAATTCGCAGCTAACGCCCCACAGGCCACAGTCCTAAATTCGCACATTTCACGACTGCTTGCATTGGAAATGCTGCCTTTTAGGCTGGTGGAGACGGAATCCTTCCTCAATCTTATGGCGGTGGCCGTCCATCGGTACTCGGTCCCCAGCCGACACTATTTTGCCCGGTGTGCCATCCCCGCACTACACAAGCACGTGTCCCAAAGCATCTGCCGTGCCCTCAACAACGCAGTTACTGGGAGAGTCCACCTGACAACGGACACGTGGACAAGTGCTTGTGGCCAGGGACGGTACGTCTCTCTGACGGCACACTGGGTAAACATAGTGGAAGCCGGGACCCAGTCGGACCTTGGGACGGAACACATCCTCCCCACACCGAGGATTGCGGGCCCTATGTCAGTCAGAGTTGCCCCCACAGTGTACAGCTCCTGCGCATCCTCCTCCTCATGTTCAGCCTCCATCTCAGATATCACCACATCAGTTACAAGCTGGAAGCATTGCAGTACTGCCTCCGTCAAACGGCAACAGGCTGTGCTGAAACTCATAAGCTTAGGTGATAAACCTCACACTGCTTGTGAGTTGTGGACAGCTGTGAAAGAGCAGGCAGATGTGGCTGAGACCGCTGAACCTACATCCCGGCATGGTCATGTGTGACAATGGCCGTAACCTGGTGGCGGCTCTGAGGCGAGGTGAGATCACACACGTACCATGCCTGGCTCATGTGCTTAACCTCGTGGTTCAGCGGTTTCTTAAATCATACCCCGAGTTGCCAGATCTGCTCGTGAAAGTACGCCGCCTGTCAGCTCATTTTCGCAAGTCGGCTACAGCTTCCGCCGCCCTTGCTGTGTTGCAGCAGCGTTTGCAGCTTCCGGCACACCGACTGGTGTGTGATGTCCCCACACGTTGGAACTCTACCCTCCACATGTTGCAAAGGATTTGTGAGCAGAAGAGAGCAGTTGTGGAGTACCAGCTGCAACAAGGCCGTCGATATTCAGGTCAGACTCCACACATAAGACCTCAGGAGTGGACCTGGATGTCTGACATATATACCATCCTGACAACTTTGAGGAGGCCACCAAGATGGTGAGTGGCGATGATGCCATCATTAGTGTCAGCATCCCACTTGTCTGTCTTTTGCAACGCTCTCTGCAGAGAATTAAAGAGGAGGCATTGCAGCCAGAGTATGATAAGATGGATCAAGAAGCCGTAGCGGGCGATTACACACAGCCCAGCCTCATCTCATCCCAACGTGCATTGGGGGACAATGAGGGAGAGGAGGAGGAGGAGGAGGAAGAACAGGAGCTGCTATCATGCGTTGTAGACGGTAGTACCTGTACAAGTGTCATACCGTCGGTTCAGTTTGGGTGGCCGGAGGACAGGGGGGAGGAGGAAGAGGAGGAGGAGGAGGAGAGCATGGTCAGTCGTCATCTTGGTGAGGACACGGAAATCTTGCCCGTTACCAGTCTGGCACGCATGGCTGACTTTATGTTACGCTGCCTTAACCGTGACCCTCGCGTTGTCAAAATGTTGGGTGACAGTCATTACTGGTTGGTGACACTTGTAGACCCCCGCTACAAGGAGAACTTTCACTCTCTTATTCCTGAGGTGGAGAGGTCTACAAAAATGGGGCAATACCAGAAGGCCCTTGCTGCAGAACTCTTAAAAAAATTCCCATCTGAACACGCTAGCGGCAGAGGTCACAGTTCGTTGCCCAACCAAGGCGTACAGGCGAGAGAGATGCAACTCCAATCCAGCAGAGGCAGGGGAACACTGTCAACGTTCTGGGACAGTTTTCTGACACCCGCCCAGCTTACAGGCCCTGAGGCGTGGGGTACTCTCACAAGGAGTGGAAAGTTTCAAAAGATGGTGAGGGAGTACCTTGCCGATCGTACCAGCGTCCTCCGTGATTCCTCTGTGCCTTTTAATTATTGGGTATCCAAGCTGGACACTTGGAATGAACTCGCTCTGTACGCCTTGGAGGTCCTGGCCTGCCCTGCCGCTAGCGTGTTATCGGAGCGTGTTTTTAGTGCCGCTGGGGGAATTATAACTGATAAGCGCACTCGCCTGTCAACTGACAATGCTGACAAGCTGACCCTTATCAAAATGAACAAGAGCTGGATTGGGCCAGACTTCTCATCACCACCAAATGACAGCAGAGTAACATAAAGTCAAATCCACTGTGTTATTTCGGGAGGTGTATTCACATGCACCGCTTCACACCCACACATGGGTATACGCTTCCTCGTTTCGGCTGTTTAATCTTCTTCTCCTTATCCTCAGCCTCCACCACCACTATACCACCAGGGTGCCAGCATTGCAAGTTCCTCCATCCTAATTTTTGGCAGCTTTTGCTGGGAAAGCATAAGCAAATACCATGGGACACCCACTCCCCAATAATGGGACTTATGTTTGTAATATGCTGTACTGCATGGCTCTTGTAAGGGGCATTGCAAGTTGCTCCGTCCTAATTTTTGGCAGCTTTTGCTGGGCAAGCATAAGCAAATACTACGGTAGACCCACTCCCCAATAATGGGACTTATGTTTGTAATATGCTGTACTGCATGGCTCTTGTAAGGGGCATTGCAAGTTGCTCCGTCCTAATTTTTGGCAGCTTTTGCTTGCAAGGCATAAGCAAATACTATGGGACACCCACTCCCCAATAATGGGACTTATGTTTGTAATATTCTGTACTGCATGTGACGCGCCCCCTGAGCCGTGTGTACACGTGTGTGGGATACCCGGTGCCGGGTCTCTGGGGTCTGTAGTCTCCGTGGCGGTGACCCGGTCCCGTGGCTCAGGCTGGTCAGACCAGTGGCAGTCTTTCTTAGGTTTTGAGGTTAATTGTCCGACTGCGCCACCCGTGGATTGCGGTCAGGGAGTACCACCGCTGCGAGGCAGACCGCTGAGGCTGGTGTTGTTTGCGCAGCATAGAATGGGATAACTCCCCTCGGGAGGAGTATAGCCTCAGGGCCGTGAGTGTGGATGATGGGGGTGATGGTGTACGAGCGCAGCAGGAACGACTCAGAGTCTTTGCAGTGCTGTTCAGGGTCTTTACTGATGATTATAAGGTAGACCCTCCCGGGAGTACTGGCTAGCATAAGAGGCCTGGTCAGTCTGTGAGCAAGCAGGAGTTCCCCTGGCCAGGTGGAGTTGTAGGCCTCCCCGTCTGTCTGCACTCTTCCTGGCTACCTTGCTGTAAGCGGGCAGAAGTAGCCCACGTCCCTGAGTATACCGTGTAGTGCTCAACCGTATGGCTGGTGACTTGGGGCCTTCTGTTAGCCTCCGCTCCACGACGGCGGTGCTGGTCCCTTGCTTGTGACTGAGCCTCCGGGCTTCTATGGCCAGAGGACCTGAAATCCCCTGCCGGCTGGTTTCTGCTGCTGGATATATAAGTCCTCACAGCTTCGGACTCCTGTGTCCGGTTCCTATTGTCTTCTGCCAGGGCGAGCTCTGCTTGGCTTCCAGCCCCTGGTCTTTAGCTCCTAGCTCCTACAGAGCTCCTTGCTGTTACTTTCCCTTGCTCTCACTCTGACTCTGACTGTTCTCTGACTCACTCAACCCCGCCCCAGATCCAGTGTATAAGGGCAGAATTCTCCCCTCCCAGGACTGGGGCAGGAGGATGTTGCATGTTTAAGGGATCCTGACCAGGAAACCTCCCACTTGCTCTCCGACGTAATATCTCTATTACTGTGGTAACCAGACCCCTGGGGTGCCACACATGGCTCTTGTAAGGGGCATTGCAGTTCCTCATAATTTTTGGAAAGCCTTCCATTCACTGCTTAGGCCAACAGTGCACGGGAGACCCAGTTGCTATAAATCGAAAAAAAGGTTTAGTTAATGCCCTCTGACCTCCATGTCATTTCCAAGGGGCATTGGAGTGGCTCGAAATTTTTGGTAGGCATTGCACTCACTGTATGCCCTATAACTGTGTAGCCGAACCGCTCCTTTTGTTACAGAAACATATCCTACAAGACATATCTGGTTGACTCTCCTGATATTGATGTGAATGGTCCCTGTTCCTCCTGCTCTTTCTCCTTTGCCACCACCTCATCCATCATTTATCACCTAAAGCTTTGTTTTAACGGGAGTCATAGAACTGGGATAGTAGCAGGAAAACATCCAGCTATCCTCGGAGGAGGTAGGATATGCGCCAAAACGCGGACCACCTCAGGCCTAGCTGCTACTACATACATGCGCTTGCATTCCAAGAAAACAAAGCAGATGCTAACTTCTATCATCATCATCATGCTCCTCACCTAGGCACTCTCAACTCCCCTGATGGAGAAGCCAGGGCCCACCGGAGGAGTCTGGTTCTCTGGTGGGTTCGTCCAATGCTGCCCTAAAGCAGGCCAGGCTAAGAAAAGTGTGGGGGAAGGTGACAGGAGAAAGCAGGGCGGCTGGGGACCGAGTATGGACACCTGGCCGCCACCTGGCGGCTGGGGACCGAGCGTGGACACCCGGCCGCCGGGCGGCTGGGGACAGAGTATGGATACCTCGCTGCCGAAGTGGCCATGAGGTAGTGGCCAGCTTCGGCCTCCTCCAAACTAAAAGGCCCCATTTCAAGTGAAAGCTAGCAGTATGGTATTGCAGCCTGCGGGTGGGTGGGTGGTTGGCTGCATATTTTCGCTTGCATTGCAAGGAATGGGGGAGACACAATTGAACACTGCCCTGGGACAAGGACTTGCACGGGGATAGTTGCAAGTCTGCATCTTCTGATGCGGCAAGGATCACTTCTGATGGGCACACTTTTAGGCAGTGACCTGGGTGTCAGAGATGCTTCCAGGGGTCTTCCCCATGCTGTTCCCATGTCTTTTTAGCACTGTATGCATGTGTCACACAGCACATGGCCAGATAAGGTTGTAAAATGTTAAAATGACATTTCCCGGTGAATGCATTTGTCACGGTTGAAAGCAATACAAACGTGCAAAAACGCATAAAAAATGCTACTTGTGAACATAGCCCAAGGTGTGGAGGAGTATTTTTGTTTTTGGTTATTTATTTTACCTTATACACAAGTCTTTACCCTGGAAAGGATGTTCCTTAACCCCTTTCCGACCTGGTCAGTAATAGTACGCACCAGGTCGGGAAGGCCGGTTCAGCGGGGGCTCCGGCGGTGAGCCCGCACTGAAGCGAGCACATGTCAGCTGATTATTGGAATCGCAATCCACCCGCGGCTGTTAACATGTTAAATCTCTGACAGTGGCATTTAACTCGCGCTTCCGGGAGTCCTAAGCCCCGCCTATCAGTGACCCCGTCACGTGATCGCGGGTCACCAATGGGTGGGCATGACAACTCAGGGTCTGCAGCAGACGCCTGTAGTTGTCATGTCTCAATTGCTATGAGCGCCACCTAGTGGTCAGCGCTCATAGCAAGTGAGCATTTTTTCTGCATACAAGCTATCTGCTCATCGCTTGTATGCAGTAGAAGCAATCAGACAACTTCTGCTTCTAGTCTCCTCTGGAGACTATAGAAGCAAGCAGAAAGTGTAAAAAAAAAGTTTTTAAAAAAATAAAAAATATATAAAAGTTTAAGTCACCCTCCTTTCGCCCCATTCAAAATAAAATATATATATATATAAAAAAAAAAACACATACACATATTTGGTATCGCCGCGTTCAGAATCGCCCGATCTATCAATATAAAAGAAGAATTAATACAATCAGTAAACGGCGTAACGAGAAAAAAATTTTAAACGCCAGAATTAAGTTTTTTTGGTCGCTACAACTTTGCAATAAAATGCAATAACGGGCGATCAAAACATCGGATGTACCCCAAAATGGTATCAATAAAAACGTCAGCCCGGCACGCAAAAAATAAGCCCTCACCTGGCCCCAGATCCCGAAAAATGGAGACGCTAAGGGTCTCGGAAAATGGCGTCATTTTTTTTGTTTTTTTTAGCAAGCTTTGGATTTTTTTTTCACCACTTAAATAAAAAAGAACCTATACATGTTTGGTGTCTATGAACTCGTAACGACCTGGAAAATAATGATGGCAGGTCAGTTTTAGCAATCTGTGAACGTGGTAAAAAAAGGACCCAAAAAACAACTGTGGAATTGTATTTTTTTTGCAGTTTCACTGCACTTGGAATTTTTTTCCCATTTTCCAGCACACGATATAGTAAAACCAGTGATGGTGTTTAAAAGTACAACTCGTCCCGCAAAAAATAAGCCCTCACATGGCCATATTGAACGAAAATTAAAAAAGTTCTGGCTCTGGGAAGAAGGGGAGCAAAAAAGGAAAACACAAAAACAGAAAGACCCATGGTCGTTAAGGGGTTAACATATTTCACAGGAAAGCACTTTCACTTTCGTTTTTGAACGTTGTATTGTGAGCCTGTAAAAGTGGCTTAATACCTCTGACCACGTTGTTGACAGCAGTGACCTGGGGGTCAGAAATGCTTCCAGGGGCTATCCCCATGCTGTCCCCATGTCATTTGAGCACTGTCACTATCGTTTTGGGCACTTTTTAGGCTTTCTACAGACTGCCGGGGGAGCCGCCGCAGAAATGTTCGGGTCTCCCATAGACTAACATTGGGCTCGTTGCTCGGGTCGAGCACCCGAGTATCACAGTGAGCTCGGCCCGAGCTTCGAGCACCCGAGCATTTTAGTGCTCGCTCAACACTAGTGTTGACTAATGACATCAGCACCCTATATAAGGTGTGCTTAATTATTAGGCGACTTCCTTTCCTTTGGCAAAATGGGTCAGAAGAGAGATTTGACAGGCACTGAAAAGTCCAAAATTGTGAGATGTCTTGCAGAGGGATGCAGCAGTCTTGAAATTTCCAAACTTTTGAAGCGTGATCACCGAACAATCAAGCGTTTCATGGCAAATACCCAACTGGGTCGCAAGAAGCGTGTTGGCCAAAAAAGGCATGTCAGGAATTCCAACACATAGAGGGACGACACAGGGTAGATCACGCAATATCTCATCGTGCCGTCACACTGTCCGTATTTTGTCCGGAGTCGCGAGCACGCGATCCAGACTACTCGCTACGTAGGTATCGGTAAGCGACCATTGAGCGTATGGCGCAACAACCTGGGTTCCACAGCCTGGAATCCGTGTTTAACGCCCTCCGTACGGTCACTGTCAGCTTCACGATAGCCCAATTATTAATACTCTCTGCCACCACCGGCCGAGTTTGAAATATAATACAGGCCTGGCCGGACGCCTGCGTTTTGGTAGCGTATATGGCTTCGGGGAAGGGAACGATTACAGAACAAAAGAAACAGAACTATTAAATTTTATGTTTAATCCAAAAGGGAGGCAATGTTTAGGAAAAATATATACATAAGGATGTTACAAAGGAGACATTAAAATACATACTAAGTTACATAAAATAAACAGGAGGAAAGAAGATAACTTTACTTACACTATATGATCGATGAGACGAATATAGGTGGAGGAGGGACTCTCCAGTTAAATTATGCTGTTATTGAACAGGACCCGTGACTTATAATTCTTATTCCCCCCTGGCAATAAGTGCTCCTGTCTTCTCCATGGATTCTCTTATACCTAAGGGGAGATCTGGCCACACGCCCCTTGTGGTAACATCATGTGGGCCGGTCTCCAGCCTGTACATTTTTATTAAAAACGCTAACTTCTGCGATAACTCACCACTCATTGATCGCAGAAGATTGCAAACTACGCCATTTTTACCCTTATGATTTTATCTTTATTTAGAGACCACATATCACATAGCTGCAGTCTGCTATTCTGGTGTTTTTGCGCTACAGCTCCCTGATTTTGGTTACAGTCCTGGAAAACTACCTATACATTCCTGGGCTGATTTGGTCACTAAACATATGGGTCCCGTTACTGTTGGACGTATGGAACTCATAATATTTCATAATTCATATCGAAGTCAGTTCGTCTGTAAATTCCCCTTTAAGGCTCGGGAAGCCGCCTCACGGGTACACCCAAATTAGTGCAAGCCAGCGTTTTAATTACCTCCTGTGTTTTTCATAGACAAGATGCTTGCTTCCTAACACAGTTATAACACTCCTTGCCTGGCATCGTTTGCATAAGCTATTTCCCAGGTGTGTGCTAATTGGGTCTTTTGTGCTGAGGAAAATGGGACAGCTGAGTGCTGACAAGTGGTAATAATTTGCAGTAGACACTGTATAATTGTCATCTCTGGACAAACACTACAGCAGAGGGCATGGGAGAAGGGGCTAATATTCTGTTAATATGTCCCTGACATTAATATTTGCCTGACAAGGCGCAAAATAACTGCCCATGAATTGAGGAAAATCAAGCGTGAAGCTGCCAAGATGCCATTCGGCACCAGTTTTGCCATATTTCAGAGCTGCAACGTTACTGGAGTATCAAAAAGCACAAGGTGTGCGATATTCAGGGACTTGGCCAAGGTAAGGAAGGCTGAAAAACGACCACCTTTGAACAAGAAACTCAACATAAAACGTCAAGAATGGGCCAAGAAATATCTTAAGACTGATTTTTCAAAGGTTTTATGGACTGATGAAATGAGAGTGACTCTTGATGGGCCAGATGGATGGGCCAGAGGCTGGATCAGTAAAGGGCAGAGAGCTCCACTCCGACTCAGACGCCAGCAAGGTGGAGGTGGGGTACTGGTATGGGCTGGTATCATCAAAGATGAACTTGTGGGACCTTTTCGGGTTGAGGATGGAGTGAAGCTCAAGTCCCAGACCTACTGCCAGTTTCTGGAAGACAACTTCTTCAAGCAGTGGTACAGGAAGAAGTCAGTATCGTTCAAGAAAAACATGATTTTCATGCAGGACAATGCTCCATGACATGCATCCAACTACTTCCCAGCGTGGCTGACCAGTAAAGGTCTAAAAGAAGAAAAAATAATGACATGGCCCCCTTGTTCACCTGATCTGAACCCCATAGAGAACCTGTGATCCATCATAAAATGTGAGATCTACAGGGAGGGAAAACAGTACACCTCTTGGAACAGTGTCTGGGAGGCTGTGGTGGCTGCTGCACGCAATGTTGATTGAAAAGAGATCAAGCAACTGACAAAATCTATGGATGGAAGGCTGTTGAATGTCATCATAAAGAAAGGTGGCTATATTGATCACTAATTTTTTTGGTTTTTGTTTTTGCATGTCAGAAATGTTTATTTCTAAATTTTGTGCACTGATATTGGTTTACCTGGTGAAAATAAACAAGTGAGATGGGATTATATTTGGTTTTTATTAAGTTGTCTAATAATTCTGCACAGTAATAGTTACCTGCACAAACAGATATCCTCCTAAGATAGCCAAATCTAAAAAAAACCCCACTCCAACTTCCAAAAATATTAAGCTTGGATATTTATGAGTCTTTTGGGTTGATTGAGAACATAGTTGTTGATCAATAATAAAAATAATCCTCTAAAATACAACTTGCCTAATAATTCTGCACACAGTGTATTGTACTAAGCCAGCTGAATGTTGATTTATAGAGCCCCTACTATACCAACTACGTAAATTTGATTGGTTCAAACAATGAGACCTGATCCCTGTGAGTAATGCCCTCCCTAAACCCTTGACCTGTGGATGTGTACTTAAAAGGAGATATGCTTCTGTAGCAGTCAGCCTTAAAACAGATTTAAAAGAGACTTTACAAAGAGAATCAAAGACTAGCAAAACATCAGAGAGACTCTGTCACACCATCAGCTTAGGAGCATGGCTTTACCCAAAGAGACACAGATTTGGATTCTACATGATTCCGGCCTAAGGGTACGAGGCCCTGACTGGAAAAATACGGATCTGCTCCATTGACCATCAGAGAGCCCATGGATACATTTGGGACGACCAAGTTGGGACGATGAAGTCACCTGGCCCCATGGATATGTTGTTTGGGGTTGCCAGGTGGGACCCTCCGGTCGCCTGGAACCCATGGAGACATTCGGAGAAGCCAGATTGGGACCAGCCTGTCATTTGGCCCCGGGGAAACTCTCGGAGAGGCCAGGGTGGGACCCTCAGGTCTCCTGGCCTTGTACCTCGATGGACTGCTAGCTTCCTAATCTTGCCTCTACCTTCTCTCTGTGAGGGCCCGGCAGAAGCGGGGGGCTACTGGTTGAGATAGTTGGCCCTGGATGTCCTAAAGTCACATCTGTTCTATCCCAGGCGGGCCAGCGGAAGGGTGAGGACTGTGTAATATTATACCATCTTTGGGATATGCTGGGACTGTTCTATGTGTTTATTGTCCACTTTGTGGTTCAATAAAGTATTGCCACAATGTTTTACCCTCACCCTGTGTTGTCTGAGTAGTGTTACGCCCACAGAAGACCCCGGGTCTTCACGACATCTAATACATTGTATTGGGGAAATTTCTGTTGCGGAGACAGCATCTCCGCAACAGAAATTGACATGCTACAACTCGTAAAGCCGCGCCACGGGCGAGTTTTTGCGTTATCAAATAGAAGCACAGCGGGCATGGGATTTCTATAAATCCATCCACTGTGCTTCTAATGTAGAACACAGCGTTTTGAACGCAGCGCAGGTGATCTGCATCCAAACCGCTATTACGGATCATGGGCACGCAGCCTTAGGGTTATGGCTTGTTCACCATCATCGTTAGGAAAGGTTAGGTGATACAAATTTCCCAACTTTATAAAAACCCAGCCTACTCTAACCTTGTGCCAAAAACAGCAGCTATGGTTTCTTCTCAGCAGCAGCCTAGCACTCTGAAAATGAAAATGATGGAGGCCCACAAAGCAGAAGTAGGCTGTAAGAAAATAGCAAAGCATTTTCAAGTTGCAATCTTATTGACGTCACCGCTCGTCACTGCAGGCGCGTCCTCACGCTACTGTCAGTGAGTTCCAGCTGGCTTACTGAGCAGACGCATTCTCATGCAACCGCTCAACACACCATCCGGATATAGCAGAGCTGGGGATCGTTGTGCTACATCATGAGTATGGATTACCTGTGGACAGGTGAGGATTAGTTTGTTTTTTTTATTTTTATTTGGATCTTAATCAATGGGTAAAAGAGGGTCCTGGAGTGTTTTGCTCAAATAACGGACTTTGTTCTGTGTGAGTTTTTTTACTTGAACTAAAGGAGTCAGTAATGGGGATGTCTTATTGACGCCTCTCCATTACTAACCCCTGGGCTTGATGTCAGCAAACATGAAACAGCTGACATCAACCCCAAAACCATTACCCCACTTGCCAACGCACCAAGGCAAGTGAGAAAAGCTAAGCACCAGAATTGGCCCATCTAATGGATGTGCCATTTCTGGGGTGGCTGAGGGCTGATATTATTAGTCTGAGAGGAGGCCACTATCCATGGCCCCTTCTCAACCTATTCATATCAGCCCGCAGCTGTGTGTTTAGCCCTTGCTGGTTATTAAAACTTTGGAGTACCCCAAGGAATTTTTGGGGGATACCCCCTTTTTAATAACCAGTAAAGGCTACACAAACAGCTGTGAGCTGTTATTTATAAGCTGGGAAGATCCATAAATAGTGGCCCATTCCCAGAACAACACCACCAGCCCACTGCTTTCCCTCAGCTGGTTAAGAAAATGAGGGGGACCCCACCTGATTTTTTTTTAAAATAAATACCCAAATTTGTAAGGAAGCAAAACAACGCCAAAATGTTGTAGACTAGACTACATATGAATAGACAATATAAGATCCCAAGTTTCTAGGCCAAGTCATCACTGCTATAGCCCTACTTATGTATTTGAAGCCCCCCCTTTCTCAAAATCTTTTTAAATTTCCCCAAAATTTCTGTGAAATTCAGATATGCTTTAGCATTACATTTAAACTACCATTTTGTATAAGGTAGCAAAGAAAAAAACAAGCAGATAAGAAAAAACAAAATGTATTAGAAATGATGAAAACATTTAATAAAACAAATATAAATATAAAACAAATAAACATTATAAAATTTTAATAAGGTATGGAACTGTAATCAGGGCCAGGAGTGGGTGTTGAAAACGGTGGGGGGATCAGCAACAGGAGTGGAGACATAGGGGGTAAGTGAGGGAAGTGGACTAAAGGGTGGAATCTCATCTTTTGGGACAAAGGATGATATAAAGTGAAAAAAAAAAAAACACGCCTCCACAGAAACCAACAACATGACTTGCACCATAGATGTCGAAATGATGCTGGTTCTGGTTCAGCAAAGACCAGAATTGTGGGACAGAAGGGATGACGGCTATGGGGACCAGAGTCACCTGCAGGCACCTTGGAACTATATTTGCTGCCAACTATATCCTAATTTGGAAGACAAATATGAACGGGATATTAGGATTGTCTGAATATGTGTTATGTTGTAGGTGAGGTCTAACAAATAACTATTGAAGCCAGAACATTAGGTGTGTAATTTTTGGTCCAAAAAATATCGCCAAACTCGAAAATTTGGCAACCCAGCATAAACACAAAAAAATACAAAGAAAAATAACTATTATACTAGCAGTAGTGATCTTAGAATACACATTATACATGTTATTGCATACAGAATCCTTTACCTATAAAAAAAATTATATAATCTCTTCCACTTTACTTTCCAGTTGGTGTAGTGACAAGGTTATGTAGGAGTTGCTGGGACCAGTTCTGCTGTGAGCGACAACAGTGTAGGAAGAGTGGGTGTGGTCTTAAAAAAATGGCCATACCTATATTATGACCGGCTCCAGTTTTTGGCCCCAGTCCTAGATCTTCGCCTGTAAGTGGCTACCTTTTTCAGTTTGTTTGTGTAATGTTTTGATTAGGATTTTGCATAATAATAAATGCTTTTTACTCTTTCATCCCTGACCTTACAGATCTGATCGAACCAAAAAGGGAAATACCTCCAGCTCGGAAGAAGAAGAGCCTGTGGAGAGCACCAGCACACCACAGCCCCTTGACACCTCCCTTCATGCACCAATAAGCCAGCTTCACTACCGCCGAAAGAGGGCCCCCCATCACCACCACTAGCGTACACCACATGGGAATACCTGTGAATGAGGATGGGCAGGCGGATTTTGGTCTGAACCTGGCCCATTATTTCAAGCATGTTCCCTTTTCTTTGAGGCTGCAGACCAGGGCCACCTTCCAAATTGTATTGTCTGTCGCCATGCCACCAAATTTACCAATGGCCATTTTTGAATTCCTCGAAAGTGAGCAGCTTTCTGAGGTCAACACAAACCGGTGATTAGACCCCCAAGAAGGTCACTCAGCAGACCCACCATCACGGCAGCCACCACCTCCATTGTCAGCATCACGTCAGCCACCACCACCACCACCTAAAGTGCCAGTATCACGGCAGCCACCAGTACCACCTCCAGTCACAGCATCTTGGCAGCCATCACCACCTACAGTGACAGCATCACGGCAACCACCTCCAGTGCCAGCATATTGACAGCCACCACCATCTCAAGTGCCAGCATCTTGGCAGCCACCTCCAGTGCCAGCATCAAGGCAGCCAAGAACCCCCTCACCAACATGTCTCTTGCCCCAAACACCCTTGTCATGTTGAAATGATGGCGAAAACACAGAAAACAAGACAGATGAAGATCTGAGACTTAGAATTTCTGCACCGAGATGCCACCACAGCCACTGAAGGGTTTTACATAGGTGCGTATTATATGGATGCTATATATAGTAATATAGTCTTCCTTCAACCTTAAAAACTAAGTCCATCTAGTTCAACCCATAGCCGAACATATTGATCCAGAGGAAGGCAAAAAAAAAACATGTGGCAAACACTAAGCTCCACATTGGGGAAAAAAATTCCTTCCTGACTCCATACGACAATCAGACTAGTTCCCTGGATCAACACCCTATCAAGGAATCTAGTATATATAACCTGTAATATTATACTTTTCAAGAAAGGCATCCAGGCCCTTCTTAAATTTTCGTAGTGAATCACTCATTACAACATCATGCTGCAGAGAGTTCCATAGTCTCACTGCTCTTACAGTAAAGAATCCGCATCTGTGATTATGATTAAACCTTCTTTCCTCCAGACGTAGAAGATGCCCCCTTGTTCCTGTCTCAGGCCTCAGAGTAAAAAGATCAATAGAAAGGTCTTTGTACTGTCCCCTCATATATTTGTACATAGTAGTAAGATCACCCCTAAGCCTTCATTTTTCCAAACTAAATAACCCCAAGTGTAATAACCTGTCTTGGTATTGCAGAACCCTAGTCCTCTAATAACCTTGGTCGCTCTTCTCTGCACCCGCTCTAGTCCAGCTATGTCTTTCTTATACACCGGAGACCAGAACTGTACACAGTATTCTAAGTGTGGTCGCACTAGTGTCTTGTATAGCGATAAAATTATGTTCTCCTCATGAGCATCTATGCCTCTTTTAATGCATCCCATTATTTTATTTGCCTTTGTAGCAGCTGCCTGACACTGGCCCCCAAATGTGAGCTTGTCGTCTACCAATACATCCAGGTCTTTTTCAGTTACAGTTTTGCCCAGTGTTTTACAATTAAGCATATAATTATACATTTTATTTCCTCTGCCCAAGTGCATTACCTTACATTTATCCCTTTTAAAGCTCATTTGCCATTTATCAGCCCAAGCTTCTAGTTTACATAGATCCTCCTGTAATATAAAATTGTCCTCCTCTGTATTGATTACCCTGCAAAGTTTAGTGTCATCTGCAAATATTGAAATACTACTCTGTATGCTCCCTACAAGGTCATTAATAAATATATGAAAAACAAGCGGGCCCAATACTGACCCCTGTGGTACCCTACTGTTAACTGTGACCCAGTCTGAGTGTGTTCCATTAATAACCACCCTTTGTTTCCTATCACTGTGCCAGTTCTTAACCCACATACATATATGTGTATCCTATCCCCATTGTTCTCATTTTATGTATCAAACTTTTGTGTGGAACCGTATCAAAAGGTTTTGGAAAAGTCCATATACACAACATCCACTGCATTTCCTTTGTCCTGTCCATAACTTGCCTCCTCATAAAAGCTGATGGCATAAGCATGGTCCGTGTGCCGTGCATTTTTTTTCTCGCACGCATTGACTTGCATTGGTGAGCAGGGGTGAATTAAGAGTAACCAGGGTCCTGGGCAGTTTAGAAGGTGTGGGCCCCCTCCCCCAGGTACCCAATGTATCACGTGACATGTCACATGATCCTATTTTGATAGATCATGTGATAAGTCATGTGAGTAACATACAGGTGCTCTGGTGCACATCTGTAGATGGAAAAAGACAGACAGCGGCGCACATAGCGCACCGCACAAATTTTTTCCTTGTGTACAGCACTATGCATAACAGCGCTATATGAAAAAGAGCAGGGGTGGGAGATTAATTTTCCCGAGGGGCCACATGAGAACTTGACTGTAGTGGAGGCCGAACCAATAGGCTGAAATTAATACTGCTCAATATTAATGCTAACATATTAATTATAATTATTTTATTACATTAATTGTATGACTTTATAGAGGGATGTCAGCATAATTAATTGTGCTCAATATATACAGTATGAGCCCCCACAAAGCCCCCTACATACAATAGGAGCCCTTAGGAAAAAAAGCTGTATTGTCACAATTATGCCAGACACATTCAGTAGGCCAGGAGCCATACACGTTTATGTTGACTTTTGAATGTGTTCTTCTTTGGTTGATCAACACAGACTATTATTTGTATAAACCTGAATGTTGATCACTTGAGTTTATATTTGTTAATTTATGTAAATAACAGGCATTCATATTATATCAGCTCCTACAATGTATTGTCTGCCAGTTTTGAAAGACAGAGACTCAGGATCTTTGAACAATGGATGTTTGCTAGATATGTTAAAGGAGTTATCCACTCCTTTCACATTGATGCCCTATCCGTAGCGGCACCCCCGCCAATCAGCTGTTATCGGTGCTGGCAGCGGCGGCCGCCGGCCGGATATCCTTTCCTGTGGTGCTTGGCCATCAAGTTGTAGTGGCTGGCATTTGTTACTGCACATCCACCTCCTATTCAACTGACTGGGAGGCGGATGTGTAATAATCCCTGGCGGCCACTACAGATCGACAGCCAAGCACCACAGGTAAGGACTTCCGGCCGGCAGCCGCCGCCACCGATAACAGCTGATCGGCGGGTGTGCCGCTTGCGGGACCCCGGCCCATTATACATTGATGCCCTATCCTATGGATAGTGCATCAATGTGAAAGTAGTGGACAACCCCTTTAACCCCTTTACAGCCTGTGCCGTATTTGTACGCACAGGCTGTAACCCCACGGTTCAGTGAGAGCTCCGGCGCTGAGCCCGCACTGAACTGGGCACATGTCAACTGTAATAATCAGCTGACATGTGCCCGCAACAGCCGCGGGTGGAATCGCGATCCACCTGCGGCTGTTAACATGTTAAATGCCGCTGTCAATCTCTGACAGCGGCATTTAACATAGCCGCACTGGAAGTGCGTCACTTACTGCGCCCATTGGTGACCCCGTTACGTGATCGCGGGTCACCGATGGGTGGGCATGACAACCCTGGGTCTGCAGCAGACTCCAGTGGTTGTCATGAGCTGGTCGCTATGAGCGTCACCTAGTGGTCGGCGCTCATAGCACAGGACCATTTCTGCTACGTACAGGTGATCTGATCACCTATATGTAGCAGAGGCGATCAGACAAGTGCAGCTTCGAGTCTCCTATGGAGACTATAGAAGCAAGCAAAAAGTGAAAAAAAAATGTTTTTAAAAATATTAAAAAAATATATAAAAGTTTAAATCACCCCCTTTGCCCCATTCAAAATAAAATAATAAAAAAAAAACCCACATACACATATTTGGTATCGCCGCGTTCATAATCGCACGATCTATCAATATAAAAAAAGAATTAATCCGATCGGTAATCGGTGTAACGAGAAAAAAATTCTAAACGCCAGAATTACGTTTTTTGTCGCCGCAACATTGCAATAAAATGCAATAACGGGCGATCAAAACATCGGATCTACCCCAAAATAGTATCAATAAAAACGTCAGCTCGGTGCGCAAAAAATAAGCCCTCACCCGCCCCAGATCCCGAAAAATGGAGACGCTACGGGTCTTGGAAAATGGCGCCATTTTTATTTATTTTTTTTTACCAAACTTTGGAATTTTTTTTCACCACTTAAATAAAAAAGAACCTATACATGTTTGGTATTTACGAACTCGTAATGACCTGGAGAATAATAACGGCAGATCAGTTTTAGCATTCAGTGAACGTGGTAAAAAAAATAAAAAAAAACATCTGTCGTATTGCACTTTTTTTGCAATTTCACCGCACTTGGAATTTTTTTCCCGTTTTCCCGTACACGATATGGTAAAACTAGTAATGGCGTTGAAAAGTACAACTCGTCCCACAAAAAATAAGCCCTCACACGGCCATATTGACCAAAAAATAAAAACGCTATGGCTCTGGGAACAAGGGGAGCAAAAAACGAAAATGCAAAAACTGAAAATCCCAGGGTTGCGAGGGGTTAAATACCACACTGGGGGATGAGCTGTGGATACTCAAGCCCGGCGGATTAATATCATCATCCTTTATTCTTGACCTGTGGATGTGTGCTTGAAAGGACTATTGGAAACTATATAAAGGGGCATATGCCTCTGTACCAAGGAGACTTTACAAAGAGACAGCCAAGAGAGACTCTTCAGCATAGCAACCAGGACACATGGCTCCATCAAGAGAAATACAAATCTGCTCCATTGACTATCACTGAACTCTCAGAGCCGTTATGAGGAAATTCAGGTTGGGACAATCATGTCACTTGGCCACATACCTCACTGCTCTATTCCCGGCAGGCTAGCGGAAGGGGGAAACTCTGTAACTTGCACCATCTTGTGTATTTGCTGGGACTGTTCTATATGTTGTCTGTTTGGTGGTTCAATAAAGTAGTGCCGCACTGTTTTACCCTCACCCTGTGTTGTCTGATTAGTATTACACCCACAGGCGACCAGTGTCCCCACAACCCCCTATATACAGTATGAGCCCCACATAGCCCTCTACATACAGTATGAGCCCCCACAAAATCCCCCTATATACAGTATGAGTACTGTGAAGACACAGGGTCTTCTATGGCCATAACACTACTCAGATAACACAGAGTGAGGTTAAAACAGTGTGGCAATACTTTATTGAACCACCAAACACACAATAACCATATAGAACAGTCCCAGCAAACACCCAAGATAGTGCAAAACAACACAGTCTCACCCTTCCGCTGGCCCGCTGGGAATAGAGCAGCTGCAACTTTGGGACTTCCAGGGCCAACTAACTCAACTAGTGGCACCCCGCTTTTTGTGGACACCAACAGAGAGAACATAGCGGCAAGCTTAGGAAGCTGACAATCCATTGAGGTACGTGGCCAGGAGACCCTCGGGTCCCAATCTGGCTTCTCCTGACATATCCATGGAACCAAGTGACCGGATGGTCCCAACCTGGATTTCTCCAGAATATATCCATGAGTTCTGTGATAGTCAATAGAGCAGATCTGTATACCTCTGGATGGAGCCATGCTGTCCTGTAGAGCTGTCCCTTAGTGTTCCTGTCTGTGGTTTTGTAAAAAGACTCCTGATACAGAGTCATAACCCCCTTATATGGTTTGCAACTGCCCTTCAAGACATTTTCTACAGGTCAGGGGGAGGTGAGATGAGTTTAACTCTCCATTGTTTGATCATTTAATTGATCTTAATAGCTTATACTCCTCTGCTCTGCGAGTCAACAAGCCACAGGGCCCACACAATAGTTAATCAACATATTTAACAAACATTCATTGTTCAAAGACCCCATGCAAAGATAACAGTACAATAAACTGTAAGAGCTGATATAAATTGTAAATAACAGCTATTCATCAGTTAGCAAGGCTCAACTCAACCTACAAAAGAAGTCAACATTCAGACTTATGACAAAAGTCCATGTTTCTTGTCCCACCTGAAGAAACACATGAATTCAAAAGTCAACATAAAAATAATAGTGTATTTCTCCTGGCCTACTTAATTTAGATAAGTATTATTAATTATTATTTTGGATAATTAGGATTAAAAGCTGTGTCGTCACAAGTTCCCATATAGCTCCCTACCTCCAGTAGGAGGCCGCACGTAGCTCCCTACCTCCAGTAGGAGGCCGCACGTAGCTCCCTACCTCCAGTAGGAGGCCGCACGTAGCTCCCTACCTCCAGTAGGAGGCCGCACGTAGCTCCCTACCTCCAGTAGGAGGCCGCACGTAGCTCCCTACCTCCAGTAGGAGGCCGCACGTAGCTCCCTACCTCCAGTAGGAGGCCGCACGTAGCTCCCTACCTCCAGTAGGAGGCCGAAAGTAGCTCCCTACCTCCAGTAGGAGGCCGAAAGTAGCTCCCTACATCCAGTAGGAGGCCGAACGTAGCTCCCTACATCCAGTAGGAGGCACCATATAGCTCCCTAGATACAGTACACACATGCAGTCACACACACACATGCAGTCAGACACCAGCAGGCACGCACACACAGTCATGCACATGCAGTCGCACACATATGCACACGCAGTCATGTATACACATGCAGACTTGCACATATACGGGTCGCAGAAATGTGCACACACCAGGGGCATTGCTAGAGTTAGAAAAGATCAGGGGCCCAAGCCCCGAGGTTTAAGCTTTGCATGCTACCCCTCGCCCTAAACAAAAAAAAAAAGAATTCAGAAGTCAGCAGTCACATAGAATGACTGCAGACTAATTACAAACGTGGACAATATTTTTAATCCTACTAACATAAATAAAAATATAAAAATGTCAGCATCATAAAAAACATTTACATCCAGTTACCTTATAGGTGACGCTGTCTCTGGAGTCGTTCTCTTTCTTTTCTTCCTCTTGTCCAGACACATGATGACTTTTCCCATCTACAGCTCATCTCTGCAGACTTCCATCTTCTCCAGTCTTCTGCAGCACATCCCCACACGATGTCCTTAAAGATTAGCAACGTCATTATAATGCTCCTGAATACAAATATCTGCCCTACATTGATCCCCTAAATAAATAATTGCCCCTCTCTATATTCTCTGCACAAAATATGACTCACACACTCTTATGGCATATGCCCTCCGTACTGCCCTTTCCTTTCCATACTGGGCCCCCTCTATAGGTCCCAGTCTCTGTACTGTGCCCCCTCATCACACTCCCCCTCCTTAGCATACTGTTCCTTCCTGGCTGTGACCTTACACTGTCCCCCCATGCTATCCCCCACCCACTACTCAGTCTCTATTCTGTGCTCACTCACACTTTTCTTCCCCCATAGTGTCTTCTCACATTATTCCCCTACCTCCTCTTATTTCCTCCTCACACATCCCCCTAACTCCCCATACTGTGTCAGCACACATCCCATCACCCTGGCTTCCCATACTGTGTTCGCACACATTTTCCCCCTCGCTACCAATAATGTGTCTGCACCCACCACCACAGATTAAACCTCTCCCTTCCACACTGAATAAATATGCCTCCTGCACAATTAGTAAATAGCCCCCTGCAGAATTAGTATATAGCTCCCCTGCCAAATTAATAAATAGCCCCCCTGCACAATGAATAAATACCCCCTGCACAATTAATAAATAGACCCCTGTACAATGATTAGCCCCCTGCACAATACATAAACCCCGTGCACAATGAATAAACAGCCCCCTGCACAATGAATAACCCCCTGCACAATTTAATAGCCCCGATGCACAATTAATAAATAGCCCCCCTGCACAATTTAATAATATAGCCCCCGCACAATTAATAATTAGCTACCCTGCACAATTAATAGCCCCCTGAGCTGAATCTTCGTTGTCTGCAGCTCCATAGCCACAGGAGCACTTATCACTAAGGCTCTGCTCTTTCTTGTGGGCACCGACGAGTGACGTCAGTAGCACGATCACATGACCTGATCACACTGCTGACGTCTCTCTAAGCCGACGGTCAGAGCTCCAATTGTACTTGCATATACAATCACTGGGACCCGGCACGTCGCAGCTTCTCTGAGCAGGCTGTCAGCTTGACAGCTCGCTCAGAGAACAGCCGAACCCCAGTCCGGGAGGCGGCAGAATGCTGCCACCGGGGAGGAGGAGGGCACCTCGGACCGATGCATTAAGCGGCTCGACGCCCCCCCCTCCCCCCTCCCTGCCGGCTGCGCCTGGGGCGCGTGCCCCGGCTGCCCCGCCCACCCGCCTAGATACGCCACTGCATGACCTACACATGTGCTCATTATGTATATACACACACGTATACAGAGACAAGACCTGTATACACATTATACATATACACATTATACTGGGACATGACATATACATACTCTCTTCATCAGTAGTTATCCAGTGGCAGCATTGGAAGAGTCCTGACCTTGGAAATCAGCAGTAAGAGGGAGGGTTGTAAACAGGAGACCCCCTGTCAGCCCTGCACTGTCTCTGCACACCCTCCCCCATCTGGACTGCTGAGCTGCCTGAAACATTAAAGGAGGGGGGATGTGCTGTGCAGCCACAGAGAGAGTTGTAATCTCTCTCTCATCTCCCCATGGCCGGCTATATTCCCTGACAGACTTGGCCCCACTGATCTCCTTCCGCCCCCTTCCATCATATCCTCCCCCCAGGTGGCGCTGTACTCTGCTCTGACTTGCCCGAAGAAAAGGATCAGCAGGGAGGAGGAGCTGCGAGGTAATGACACAGAGCAGCCACACTGCACGCACGGGTGCGTCAGGCAAACCCTGTGTGCTGCGCGGTGCCTGCACTCAGTGCACAGACAGTTAATAAAGTTTGATTATTTGAAGAAAAAAAAAAAAAAACATCTACAGCGAGTTTCAGAGCAATGCACTGAGGCCCAGGCCCCGGATATAAGTGCCTAGCGACGCCCCGGGCCCACACACAAACATATACAGACAAAGACACATACAGGCATAAACACATTTGAAGACATACACAAAAATACATATAAACAGACATATCATACATACATAGATAAACACAATCATATATGCACACACTGTCACACACACACACGTCACTCACCTTCCCCCGGCTCGTCTCCCGTCCAGCTTCTCTCCTATGGGAAGCAGCTGTGCAGGGCGCACTGTGTCCTGCGTGACGTGACTTTAGCAGACACGACCGCGCCCAGCCCGCCCCTGCCTGCCGGGATATGTGTGCCGCATTGGCGGCGCACACAACATTATAATGAGGGTAATCTGCCTATGAGCTCCCCAGACGGGGCGATAGCCCAAATTGCCCTCATTATAATCTGCCTACGTTGGCGAGTCTCATCTGATATACGCGGCCACTCACAGCATGGTGCGATTATTTTTCTCAGTCCGATCCGAGCTGAGAAAAAATCACAGATGAACACAATCATTCAATGACAATAGTCAGAGTGCAAGCAGATTTTTTATCGCATTGCACTCATCTGATTTAAACGCAGATTAACATGAGCCCTTAGACTCAACCAAAAGATTGTAGAAATAGAGATAATGTTACTAAAGTATATCTTATTGCTCTAATAGGCATCTAGTCATTCAACACAGTCTATTAACTATATATTCTACATGCCGAGCTTATGAATATTAATAACAGTATGTAAAATAATCACAGACTGCAATTACCCACCATGATTTTTTTAAACAATGAAATCAACTTTTTTGTGGTTGTAAATTTGAAATAACAGTGACAACTCTGATGACATCACAAAGCACATGACTTCATAGACATCACATGACATCACAATTGGAGTAGAATGTATAAAGTTCTGCACCGGAGCCATCTTGTGTCACTAGAACCTGACAGCTGAAAGGGGACGAGTCCAGGTAGGTAGCTCTTTATTTTTAAGCTTTGGTATACTTATAGTGTATCCAACAGATTTATCGGGAACACTCGGTCACAAGACATTATCAAGACAACCCTTCACTAAATGAGGAGTTGCTGATGATCAGTTGATCTTAAAGGGTATGGCAGCAAAAATCCTAGCAATTAGCTGCTATATTGCTGGGGAAGTAATGACCCCTACAGGACACCTATAGTAGGAGGATGACAATGTAATAATATATGTTTGTTGGGAGTCTTCCAGCTCTTTGCACTGGCTCCCCACTATGGAAGTCGTCAGTGGAGCTCGCCCTCTATGCCATCCCTATGCTCTAGTAAGCCATGTAGATAGAAAGTAGTCAAGTTGGGATATCTTTATGTGGCTCAATTTTTGTTTTTTTTTGCTATTTACGCCGACAAATTATAGTATCATTCTCAGATGTCAGCTCTTTTATTCCTATTGAAGTAGAGGCTGACATTTGAGTTGTAGTTTAATGTGATCAGGAATGGTAGTAAGGAGTCCTGTGTTTCCTTTTAATACATAGAGCAGTAGGTAATACAGATAAAAGGATCCCTTTAAATGGACGTCTTATAATTATGAAACAACGTAGGGGGTTATGTATTTTTATTAAATTAATTTCTTGCTAATGTTAAAAGTTGGATACATTAAAATAAAAACAGTGACAGTTCTGATGACATTACAGGACACGTGACATGAACGACATTCCATTACATCATAATTAGAATAGAATGTAAAAATTTCTAAACCAGAATAATTTTGTATTTTTGACACAGGGCACATGACATCATAGACATCAGATGACATCACAATTGGAGCAGAATATATAAAATTCTGCACCGGAGCCATCTTGTGTCACTAGAACCTGAGTCCAGGTAGGTAGTTCTTTACTTCTAAGCTTTGGTATACTTAAAGCGTATGCACCGGATTTATCATGGATTGCCGGGAATAGGACATTTTCAGGACAACCGCTTGCCTAAATGAGGAGTTGCTGAATATCAGTTGATATTAATGGGTATGGCAGCTAAAACCCCTAGCAATTAGCTGCTATATCGCTGGGGAAGTAATGACCCCTACAGGACACTTATTGTAGGAGGATGACAATGTAATAATACATGTTTGTTGGGAGTCTTCCAGCTCTTTGCACTGGCTCCCAACTATGGAATTCTTCAATGGAGCTCACCCTCTATGCCATCCCTATGCTCTAGTAAGGCATGTAGATAGAGAGTGGTGAAGTTGGGATATCTTCATGTGGCTCTATTTTTTGGGTAGTTTTTCTATTTACGCGAATAAATTATATTAGCCTCTAATTCAATAGTAATAAAAGAGCAGACAACAGAGAAGGATGACATTTGAGTTGTAGTTTAATGCGGTCAGGAATGGTAGTATGGAGTCCTGTGTTTTCTTTTAATACATAGAGCAGTAGGTAATATAGATAAAATAAAAGGATCCCTTTAAATGGGCGTCTTATAATTATGAAACAACTTAGGGGGGGTATGTATTTTTATTAAATTAATTTCTTGTTAATGTTAAAATTTGGATACGTAAAAAAAAACAGTGACAGTTCTGATGACATCACGGCACACGTTACATAATCGACATTCCATGACATCACAATTAGAATAGAATGTACAAATTTCAAAACCTGAATCATTTTGTGTTTTAGACACAGGGCACATGACATCATAGACATCACAATTGAAGCAGAATGTATAAAGTTCTGCCCCGGAGCCATCTCGTGTCACTAGAACTTGACAGCTGAAAGGGGACGAGTCCAGGTAGGTAGCTCTTTATTTTTAAGCTTTGGTATACTTATAGCGTATCCAAAGGATTTATCGGGAACACTCTGTAATAAGACATTTTCAGGACAACCCCTTCCTTAAATGAGGAGTTGCTGATAATCGGTAGATCTTAACGGGTATAGCGGCAAAAAACCTAGCAATTAGCTGCTATATTGCTGTGGAAGTAATGACTCCTACAGGACAAATATAATAGGAAGATGACAGTGTAATAAAACATGTTTGTTGGGAGGTTAAGTTGGGACATTTTTATGTGGCTCCATTTTTGGGTAGTTTTGCCATTTACGTGGACAAATTATATTATTATCATTCTCTATTCTCAGCTCTTTTGTTCCCATTGAATTAGGGTCTGACATTGGAGTTGTAATTTAATGCTGTCAGAAATATAGTAACATAACATAGTAACATAGTTTGTAAAGCCGAATAAAGACTTGCGTCCATCAAGTTCGACCTGTTAATTTTGTAATTCCTAAAGTTGATCCAGAGGAGGGCAAAAATCCCAAATGATTTAGCCAATCTTCACCTGTGGAAAAATTCCCTCCCGACTCTGAAACCAGCAGTCAGAATAAATCCCTGTATCAACATACTATTTTATTCTATTTTTAAGTATATGCTGAAATCTGCCTGGTATCTAGAAATGCATCCAGTCCCCGCTTGAACTGGTTTAGTGAATCCGACATTACCGTCTCCTCACTCAGTGAATTCCATATTCTCATTGCTCTTACCGTAAAGAACCCCTTCCTATGCTGGTGCTGAAACCTTTTCTCTTCTAGTTTTAGTGAATGCCCTCTTATTACCGTAATATCCCTCCTTTTGAACAAATCCCTGGCTAGGTCTCTATACTGTCCCCTAACATATTTGTACACATTTATTATGTCCCCCCTCAACCTTCTCTTTTCCAGGCTGAATAGTCCTAGTTTTGCCAACCTCTCTGGGTATTGCAGTCCCTCCATTCCCTTTATTAATTTTGTTGCCCTTCTTTTTACCTTTTCAAGCTCATTTATATCCTTTCTATATATTGGGGCCCATAACTGAGCACAGTATTCCAAGTGTGGTCTGACCAGTGCTTTGTACAGTGGAAGAACAATGTTCTCATCCTTTGCAGCTATACCTCTTCTGATACATCCCATTACCCTGTTTGCCCTTACAGCAGCGGCCTCACTTTGGGCACTCCAATTTAGTTTGCTATCAATTAAGATGCCCAAGTCCTTCTCCATCTCTGAATTCCCCAATGATTTCCCATTCAGTGAGTACTGGTGACTTCCATTTTTCCTTCCCATATGTATGACCTTACATTTCTCCTCATTAAACCTCATTTGCCATTTAATGCTCCACCTACCCAGCTTATCCAAGTCCCTCTGTAGGTCTGCACTATCCTCTTTTGAATTAATTGTTTTACATAACTTTGTGTCATCTGCAAATATTGACATTTTACTATTTATCCCGTTGACTATGTCATTAATAAAGATATTAAATAACATTGGGCCTAGTACAACCCCTGTGGTACCCCACTAGTGACGCTTACCCAATCTGAGTTTATTCCATTTATAACTACCCTCTGCCTTCTATCCTTTAGCCAGTTAGCTACCCACTTGCAGACATTTTCCCCCAGACCCATCATTCTCATTTTGTATACCAACCTATTATGTGGCACGCTATCGAACGCTTTTGAGAAGTCGAGATACACGACATCCACTGATTCCCCCTGATCTAGTCGAGAGCTAACCTCCTCGTAGAAGTCAATCAGGTTTGTTTGGCAGGAGCGATTCCTCATGAATCCATGTTGGTTCGGGGTTAATAGATTATTAGCATCAAGATGCTCCGTAATTGCCTCTTTAATGAAACTCTCAAAAATTTTGCCCACAACGGACGTCAGACTCACCGGCCGATAGTTTCCGGCGTCACTTTTTGCTCCCTTTTTGAATATTGGTACTACATTAGCCTGTCGCCAATCAAGTGGTACAGACCCAGTCTCAACAGAGTCCTTAAATATAAGATATAACGGTCTGTCTATCACATTACTTAGTTCCCTTAGTACCTGTGGGTGTATGCCATCAGGTCCTGGTGATTTGTTTATTTTAATGTTACTGAGTCGTTTCTGTACCCCAACTTGGGTTAGATTTGTCATACTTAGTGGAGGATTAAGTTTGTCACTTCTCATTTCGCCTGTTAGTTCTATTTCCTTTGTGAAAGTTGTCGAAAAAAAATTGTTTAATAGATTAGCTTTATCCTCATCTTTCTCTATGATTTTGCCTTCATCACTTTTTATCGGTCCAATATTATCCGATTTAATCCTTTTACTATTTATATACGTAAAGAACAGTTTGGGATTTGATCTACTTTCCCTAGCAATACGTCTCTCTGTTTCCTCCTTCGCTATTTTTATTTGTTTTTTGCAAGTTCTCGTTTTTTCCTTGTAACACATTAGTGCCTCCTTACTGTTTTCCTGTTTTAATCTCTTGAATGCCTCTTTTTTGCTATTTAACGCCCCTTTTACGTTCTTGTTCAACCATATTGGTTTCCTCTTATTTCGGGCCCTTTTATTCCCATACGGTATATACCTCTCGCTCTGAGTATTCAGAATTCTTTTGAAGGTTTCCCATTTACTATTCGTATCCCTTTGATTAAGAACTTTGTCCCAGTCTATAAGTTGAAGGTTTTCTTTCAGCTGATCAAACTTCGCCCTCCTAAAGTCTAATGTTTTTGTTGTTCCCTTATTGATAACCCTACTGAAGGGCATTTCGAAATTGATAATATTATGATCGCTATTACCTAGGTGCCCCCCTATCTGTACCTCAGTTATGCTATCAGGCCTATTAGTCAATATTAAGTCCAACACGGCCTTCCCTCTCGTTGGTTCCTGCAATAGTTGGGAGAGATAATTATCCTTAATATTTGTCAAGAACCTTTTTCCTTTTTGAGATCTACAGGTTTCTGTTTCCCAGTCAATATCTGGGTAGTTGAAATCCCCCATTACAATCACTTTATTATGTTTTGCTACTTTGTCTATTTGTCCTAATAGCAGATTCTCATTCTCCTCTGTTATATTGGGTGGCTTATAGCAGACCCCTAGTAATATTTTATTATTATTTTTTGCCCCCTCTATCTCTACCCACATGGACTCGACCCCCTCTTCTCCCTCTCCTATATCTTCCCTTAGTCTGGGCTTTAGACATGACTTTACATATAAGCAGACTCCTCCGCCTTTCCCCTGTTTCCGGTCCCTTCTAAATAAACTATAATCTAATAAATTTACCGCCCAGTCGTAGCTATCGTCTAGCCAAGTCTCTGTCATACCTACGATGTCATACCTCTCCTCCGATATAAGCGCCCGCAGCTCATCCGCCTTATTGGTCAGGCTTCTTGCGTTGGTCAGCATGCAAGATAAAATTTTGGGGTTATTTAGCATCCTATTCTTCTCTAACGATCTAACTGTACTATCCCCATCCCCCTCTCCACCCTCATTATATTCACTTCTCCCCGTCCCCCTTGCTTGCCTCACATCCCACTTATTTCCTTGGTCCCCCCCCCCCCGTCTCTAGTTTAAATACTCCTCCAACCAATTAGCCATCTTCTTCCCCAGCACCGCTGCACCCTCCCCATTGAGGTGCAGCCCGTCCCTACGGTAGAGCCTGTAGCCGACTGCGAAGTCGGCCCAGTTCTCCATGAACCCAAACCCTTCTGCCTTACACCAACTCTTTAGCCACTTATTCACCTCCCTAACTTCCCGTTGGCGCTCCTGTGTGGCTCGCGGGATTGGTAGTATTTCTGAGAAAACTACCTTGGAGGTCCTTGCCCTAAGCTTCCTACCTAGATCCCTGAAATCATTTTTAAGGACCCTCCATCTACCACTCACTTTGTCATTGGTGCCAATGTGGACCATGACCGCTGGGTCTTCGCCAGCCCCTCCCAGTAACCTGTCAACCCGATCCGCGATGTGCCGGACTCGAGCGCCAGGGAGGCAGCACACCGTTCGGCGATCCCGGTCTTTGTGACAGATTGCCCTATCTGTCCCCCTAATAATAGAGTCACCCACTACCAAGACCTGTCTAGCCTGCCCTACACTTCCCCCCTCCCCCTCATTACTAGAGCATACACTCCCCCGGCGGTCAGAGGACCTGTCGTGCTCCAATAATGCCGGTTCTGAACCAGCCTTCCTATACTTCTTCCCTCTATCCCTCCTAACTGTTATCCAGCTCCCTGCCTGTTCAGCCTGCACTTCCCCACTATGCTCCACCCCCAGTGTTGACCCATTGAGTGTCTGCTCGGTGAGCAGCAAACTCCGTTCCATGTTGTCGATGCTCCTCAGTATCGCTATCTGAGCACTTAGATCCAGGATTTGGGCTTCCAAGTGCACGATATGCTCACATCTCTCGCAGCAGTATGGATCCTTGAGCGGTAGCTCACGGAATGCATACATTGCGCAAGATGTACACTGCACGGCTCCGGCCAACATGGACGCCATTCTAAATATGGGGATACAGTCGGTATGTATATATAAGTACAAAACACAATTATTTATATATAGGTGCATGGACGGGGATCAATTAGGGATGTGCAAGTGTATCGATTAGATATCGGCGCGGAATCAGTTAAGTATGGACGGGGGATCAATTAAGTATCAATTAAGTATGGACGGGGGAATCAGCTGAGTGGGTCAGTTGGATTAATTAAGTATGGACGGTGTGTCAATTAACTATGGACTGGAGATCAATAAATGTGGACTGGGGAAATAATTGTGGACTGGGGAATCAATTAATTAATTATGGACAGGGGGTTAAGGCAAATAAATAGGTATGGATGTGTATCAATTAACTATGGACTGGGGATCAATAAATATGGACTGGGGAAATAATTGTGGACTGGGGAATCAATCAATTAATTATGGACAGGGGGTTAAATAAATATGGATGGGGGATACGGCAAATAAATAGGGACTGGGGATCAGTAAAAGTGGACAGGGGGAATCTATTAAATAGGACAAGGGGGATCAATTGATTATGGGCTGGGGGGGTCAATCAGTTAAATGTGGTCAGGGGGATCACTTTAATATGGACGGGGGGTGGTCGGGGATCAATTAAATGAGGACGGGGGGGTCAATTTAAATGTGGTCAGGGGGATCAGTTAAATATGGACGGGGGTGATCAGGGGGATCAATTAAAATATGGACGGGGGGTGATCTATTAAATATGGACAGGGGGTGATCAATTAAATTAAATATGGACTTGGGGGATACAAATACAATTACAATACAAATATGATACAGTACAGTACACACTCGGGTTCAGTAGGGCCGCTTATCGCGGCCTCCTGCCCTTCACTCACCTCCGCTAGGGACGCTGCACGCTGTCACAGCACGCTCGTCCCTCCGGTCGCCTCTTACCAGTCCTCCTGGTCACCTCTTGGTCACCACCACCTGGCGCCCTCCGCCGGCCGCTATCACAGCGCTCTCTTGCGATCGTCCCTCCGGTCGCCTCCTACCGGTCCTCCCGGTCCACTCGGTCACCTCCGCCTGGCTACCTCACCGGAGGGCCGCGAGCCGAGTCGGACCACGCCGCACGCCTCACGCCGCTCACCACAGCCACACCACGCGCACTCTCTCACTTCCGGTCGCGCGCTCGGGGCTGACACAGAGGCGTAACTAGGGTTTTGGTTCTGGGGGCAAAACTTCTGAGTGGGCCCCTAACCAGGTAACCCTGACTATAACTATGGTGGCGCGCGCATCCAGATAGTGGATGTAGGAGAACCTCAGCAGATGACCGAACGGTTACTAAAAATAATCTCTATACAAAGACCAGCACTGATATTACCACCATATGGTGACATCAGTCCTGCAGAACGTATAAGAGATCAAAGCACAGTTATATATAGTACCTTACAGCTGACGTTCTTTCTGATTAAATTGTTCACTTTTCCCGTCTTTTCCATCTGGCCCAGACCGACACAACGACTTCTCCATCCAGGACTCAGAGTCTCAGGTCTGCAGAGATCACAACAAAGACACATTTGACTCCTTACATTTCAGGCACCATCCACATCTATTCCCAACCTGCACAAACGCCTCATCCTGCTAATACCCCAATAATGAGCCTCTGTTGCTGTATGTGTCCCTATTACTGCACCTTCTGTGTGGTACTGTGTGCTCTCTAGATGGTAAAACAAACCTCTAGAATATAGTAATGCCGTGTGTAAGTGCCCTAGAAAAACATTGCCCATATTGTGCCCCCTAGAAAGTAATAGTGCTCTCTGTGTGCCCCTTTGACAGTCATAATAACCTGAGTTCCCTTATAACGATAAGTGCCCATTTAACATTTAATAATGTCCTGAGCCTCCCCCCATGTACAGCTACCCTCTGCAGAATATGATCCTCTCCTATACATAGTATAATTCCCCCTCACCGTATAGTACCCCCCACACAGTATACAACCCCTTAGTAGCCTCCAAACTGATGGCTCCCACACTGCACAAAGACCCCACATTATCTCCCACACTCTATGATGGCCCCACACTGTGCAAAGACCCCACATTATCTCACACACTGTATGAACCTAACTGTAATCCCCACACTGTATAAATAGCCTCCATATAGTATAATGCACCAGATGGTCCTCTATATAGTATAATCCCCCCCCCATAGACAGAGTCTGTAGTATAATCTCCCCCCATAGACAGAGTCTGTAGTATAATCTCCCCCATAGGAGGAATAAATAAACACAATACTCACCTCTCCTCCACGTTCCCCCGCTGCTCCGAGTGAACGCACACATCTCAGCACAGCGGACCGGGCACCAAGTGATGATGTCACTGATGTCAGACTCAGAGGGGGACTAATGAGAGAGGGAGTAGGCCAATCATGATGAGGGCGTGAGATGATGTTAGACCAAACCCGATGAGGGCGCGAGGTGGTGATAGGCCAAACCTGATGAGGACGCAAAATCATAATAAGCCAAACCTGATGAGGGTGCGAAATGATGGTAGGCCAAACCTGATGAGGGCGCGGGATGATGGTAGGCCAAGACTGATGAGGGCACGAGATGATGGTTGGCCAAATCTAATATCAAACCTGATGAGCGCGCGAAATGATATGCCAAACCTGATGGGGGCGCAAGATTATGATATGCAAAACCTGAGATGATAGGTCACACCTGATGAGGGCGCGAGATGATGATAGGCCAAACCTGATATGAACGCAAGATGATGATATGATGATAGGCCAATCCTGATGAAGGCTCGAGATGATGGAAGGCCAAACCTGTTGAGGGCATGAGATGATGTTAGGCCAAACCTGATGAGGGTGTGAGATGATGTTAGGCCCATCCTGATGAGGGCGAGAGATGATGATAGTCCAAACCTAATGAAGGCATGAGATGATGAAAGGCAAAACCTGATGAGGGCGTGAGATGATATTAGGCCAATCCTGATGAGGGCGCGAGATGATAGTAGGCCAAAACTGATCAGGGCGCGAAATGATGGTAGGTCAAATCTGATGTGGGTGCAAGATGATGGTAGGCCAACCTTGAGGAGGGTGAGAAAGAATGGTAAGCCCATCCTGATAAGGGCGCAAGATAATGATAGGCCAAACCTGATGAGGGCGTGAGATGATGATAGGCCAAACCTGATAAAGGTGCAAATGATGATTGGCCAAACCTCATGAGGGCGTGAGATGATGGTAGGCCAAACGTGATGAGGGATTGAGATGATGATAGGCCAAACCTAATGAGGGCACGAGATGATGGTAGGCCAAACCTGATGACGCCGCGAGATGATGGAAGGCCAAACTTGATGAGGGCGTGAGATTATGTTAGGCCAAACCTGATGAGGGCTTGAGATGATGGAAGGAAACCTGACAAGGGCACGAGATGATGTTAGGCCAAACCTGATGAGGGCTCGAAATGATGGTAGACCAATCCTGAGATGAAGGTAGGTCAGACCTGATGAGGGCGTCAGATGATGATAGGCCAAACCTAATGATGGCGCGAGATGATGGTAGGCCAAGCTTGATTGGTGCGCCAGATGGTGGTAGTCCAAACTTGATGAGGGCGCGAGATGATGATTGGCCAACCCTGATGAGGGTGTAAGATTATGATAGGCCAAACCTCATGAGGGTGTGAGATGATGATAGGCCAAAGCTGATAAGGGCGAGAGACGAGAGATGATGGTAGGCCAAACCTGATGAGGGCGCGAGATAAGGGTACGCCGAATCTGATGAGGGCGGAGATGATAGTAGGCCAAACCTGAAGAGGATGCGAGATGATGGTACGCCAAACCTGAAGAGGGCGTGAGATGATGATTGGCCAAACCTGATAGGGATGCTAGATGATGATAGGCCAAACCTTATGAGGGCGCGAGATAAGGGTACGCCGAATCTGATGAGGGCGGAGATGATAGTAGGCCAAACCTGAAGAGGACGTGAGATGATGATTGGCCAAACCTGATGAGGGCGCGAGGTGATGATAGCCCAAACCTGATGAGGGAGCGAGATAAGGGTATTCCAAATCTGATGAGGGCGCGAGATGATGATAGGCCAAACCTGATGAGGGAGCGAAATAAGGATACGCCAAATCTGATGAGGGCGCGAGATGATGGTAGGCCAAACCTGAAGAGGATGGAAGATGATGGTACACCAAACCTGAAGAGAACGCGAGATGATGATTGGCCAAACCTGATGAGGGCGCAAGATGATGGTACGCCAAATCTGATGAGGGCTCGAGATGATGATAGGCCAAACCTGATGAGTGCGTGAGATGATGACAGGCCAAACCTGTTGAGAGCGTGAAATGATGATAGGCCAAATTTGATGAAGGCTCGAGATGATGATTGGCCACACCTGATGAGGGTACGAGTTGATGATAGGCCAAACCTGATGAGGGTCCGATATAATGGTAGGCCAAATCTGATGAGGGTGCGAGATGATGGTTGGACAAACCTGAAGAGGGCGCGAGATGATGGTAGGCCAAACCTGATAAGGGCGCGAGATGATAGACCAAACATTATGAGTGCGCGAGATGATGATAGGCCAAACCTAATGAGGGCACGAGATGATGAAAAGCCTAACCTGAAGAGGATGCGAGATGATGGTTGGCCAAGCCTGATGAGGGCGCAAGATGATGATAGGCCAAAAGTGATGAGGGCGCAAGAAAAGGGTACGCCAAATCTGATGAGGGCACGAGATGATGATAGTCCAAACCTGATGAGGGCGCGAGATAAGGGTACGCCAAATCTGATGAGGGCGCGAGATGATGGTAGGCCAAACCTGAAGAGGACGAGAGATGATGGTAGGCCAAATCTGATGAGGGCATGAGATGATGATTAGCCAAACCTGATAAGGACGCGAGATGATGGTAGGAAAAATCTGATGAGGGCACGATATAATGGTAGGCCAAACCTGGTGAAGGTGAGAGATGATGGAATACCCGACCTGATAAGTATGTGAGATGAAGTTAGGCCAAACCTGATGACGGCACGAGATAAAGCTACGACAAAACTGATGAGGGCGAGAGATGTTGGTTGGGCAAACCTGAAGAGGGCGCAAGATGATGGTAGGCCAAAACTGATAAGGGCGCGAGATGATAGGCCAAACGTGATGAGGACGCGAGATGATGATTATCCAAACCTGATGAGGGCGCGAGATGATAGTAGGCCAAATCTGATGAGGGATCGAGATGATGATAGGCCAAACCTGATGAGGGCGTAAGATGATGATAGGCCAAACCTGATGAGGGAGTGAGATGATGATAGTCCAAACCTGATGAGGGATCGAGATGATGGTAGGCCAAACCTGGTGAGGGTGAGAGATGATGAAAGGCCAAACCTGATGAGAGTGCGAGATGAAGATAGGCCATACCTGATATGATAATAGGCTAAACCTGATGAGGGCGCGAGATGATGAGTGGCCAAACCTGATAAGGTCGTGAGATGATGGTAGGCCAAACCTGATGAGGGCTCGAAATGATGATAGGCCAAACCTGATGAGTGCGCGAGATAAGGGTATGCCAAATCTGATGAGGGCGCGAGATGATGATAGGCCAAACCCGATGAGGGCACGAGATGATGGTAGGCCAAACCTGATGACGGCGCTAGATAATGGTACGCCAAATCTGATAAGGGCGCGAGATGATGATAGGCCAAGCCTGATGAGGGCGTGAGATGATGGTAGGCCAAATCTGATGGGGGATCGAGGTGATGATAGTCCAAACCTGATGAGGGCGCGAGATGATGGTAGTCCAAACCTGAAGAGGTCGCGAGATGAAGGTACGCCAAACCTGATGAGGGCGCGAGATGATGAAAGGCAAACCTAATGAGGGCGTGAGATGATGATAGGCCAAACCAGATTAGAGGACGCAAAATCTGATGAGGGCGCGATATAATGGTAGGCCAAACCTGATGAGGGCGCAAGATAAAGCTACGCCAAATCTGATGAGGGCTCGAGATGATGGTAGGACAAACCTGAAGAGGGCGCGAGATGATGGTAGGCCAAACCTGATAAGGGTGCGAGATGATGGTAGGCCAAATCTGATAAGGGATCGAGATGATGATAGGCCAAGCCTGATGAGGGCGCAAGATGATCATAGGCCAAACCTGATGAGGGCGCACGTTGATGATAGGCCAAACCTGATGAGTGCACGAGATGATGATAGTCCAAACCTGATGAGGGCTCGAGATGATGATAGGCCAAACCTGATGAGGGCGCGAGATGATGGAAGGCTTAACCTGATGAGGGTGCGAGATAAGGGTACGCCATATCTGATGATGGCGCGAGATGATGGTAGGCCAAACCTGAAGAGGACTCGAGATGATATGCCAAACATGATGAGAGCGCGAGATGATGGAAGGCCAAACCTGATGAGGGCGTGAGATGATGATAGGCCAAACCTGATGAGAGCGCGAGATAAGCGTACGCCAAATCTGATGAGGGCGCGAGTTGATGATAGGCCAAACCTAATGAGGGCGTGAGATAAGTGTACGCCAAATCTGATGAGGGTGCGAGATGACGGTAGGCCAAACCTGATGAGGGAGCGAGATGATGGTTGGCCAAATCTGATGACTGCTCGAGATGATGGAAGCCCAAACCTGATGAGCGCGTGAGATGATGTTAGGCCAATCCTGATAAGGGCACAAGATGATGATAGACAAATCCTTATGAGGGCGCGAGGTGATGATAGGCCACAGCTGATGAGGGCGCGAAATGATGACAGGCCCAATCTGGTGAGGGCTCGAGATGATTGGCCACACCTGAGGAGGGAGCGAGATGATGATAGGCTAAACCTGATGAGGGAGCGAAATGATGATAGGCCAAACCTGATAAGGGCGAGAGATGATGGAATGCCCAACCTGATGAGTACGTGAGATGATGTTAGGCCAAACCTGATGAGGGCGCGAGATAAAGCTACGCCAAATCTGATGAGGGCGCGAAATGATGGTAGGATAAACCTGAAGAGGGCGCGAGATCATGGTAGGCCAAACCTGGTGAGGGTGAGAGATGATGATAGGCCAAACCAGATGAGAGCACGAGATGAAGATAGGCCATACCTGACATTATAATCGGCTAAGCCTGATGAGGGCACGAGGTGATGATAGGCTCAACATGAAGAGAGCGCGAGATGATGGTAGGCCAAACCTGATGAGGGCTCGAGATGATGATAGGCCAAACGTAATGAGGGCGCGAGATGATGGTATGCCAAACCTGATGAGGGCACGAGATGATGGGAGTCCAAACCTGATGAGGGTGTGAGATGATGATACGCCAAACCTGATGAGGGCGCGAGATAAGGGTACGCCAAATCTGATGAGGGCGCGAGATGATTGTAGGCCAAACCTGATTAGGGCGCGAGATGATGGTTGGCCAAACCTGATGAGGGCTCGAGATGATGGAAGGCCAAACCTGATGAGGGCGTGAGATGATGTTAGGCCAATCCTGATAAGGGCACGAGATGATGATAGGCAAATCTGATGAATGCGCGAGATGATGGTATGCCAAATCTGATGAGGACTCAAGATGATGATATGCCAGACCTGAAGAGGGCGCGCTATAATGATAGGCCAAACCTAATGATGGCACGAGATGATGGTAGGCCAAGCCTGATTGGTGCGCCAGATGATGGTAGGCCAAACTTGATGAGGGCTTGAGCTGATGGCAGGCCAAACCTGATTAGGCCACGAGATGATGGAAGGCCAAACCTGATGAGGGCATGAGGTCATAATAGGCCACACCTGATGAGGGCACGAGATGATGATAGGCCAAACTTAATGAGGGCGTGAGATAAGTGTACTCCAAATCTGATGAGTGTGCGAGATGACGGTAGGCCCAACCTGATGAGGGAGCGAGATGATGGTTGGCCAAATCTGATGACGGCTCGAGATGATGGAAGCCCAAACCTGATGAGCGCGTGAGATGATGTTACGCCAATCCTGATAAGGGCACAAGATGATGATAGGCAAATCCTGATGAGGGCACGAGGTGATGATAGGCCACAGCTGATGAGGGCGCGAAATGATGACAGGCCAAATCTGGTGAGGGCTCGAGGTGATGATTGGCCACACCTGATGAGGGAGTGAGATGATGGTAGGCTAAACCTGGTGAGGGCACAAAATGATGATAGGCCAAACCTGATGAGTACGTGAGATGATGGAATGCCCAACCTGATGAGTACGTGAGATAATGTTAGGCCAAACCTGATGAGGGTGCAAGATAAAGCTACGCCAAATCTGATGAGGGTGCGAGATGATGGTAGGACAAACCTGAAGAGGGCGCGAGATCATGGTAGGCCAAACCTGGTAAGGGTGAGAGATGATGATAGGCCAAGCCTGATGAGAACACGAGATGAAGATAGGCCATACCTGACATTATAATAGGCTAAACCTGATGAGGGCACGAGGTGATGATGGGCCCAACATGAAGAGGGCGCGAGATGATGGCAGGCCTAATCTAATAAGGGCGCGAGATGATAGGCCAGACCTGATCAGGGCACGAGATGATGGTAGGCCAAACCTGATGAGGGCTCGAGATGATGATAGGTCAAACCTAATGAGGGCACGAGATGATGGTATGCCAAACCTGATGAGGGCACGAGATGATGGGAGGCCAAACCTGATGAAGGCGTCAGATGATGATACGCCAAACCTGATGAGGGCACAAGATAAGGATATGCCAAATCTGATGAGGGCGCGAGATGATGATAGGCCAAACCTGATGAGGGCGCGAGATAAGGGTACGCCAAATCTGATGAGGGCGCGAGATGATGATACGCCAAACCTGATGAGGGCACAAAATAAGGGTATGCCAAATCTGGTGAGGGCGCGAGATGATGATAGGCCAAACCTGATGAGGGCGCGAGATAAGGGTACGCCAAATCTGATGAGGGCGCGATATGATGTTAGGCCAAACCTGATGAGGGCGCGAGATGATGGTTGGCCAAACCTGATGAGGGCTCGAGATGATGGAAGGCCAAACCTGATGAGGGCGTGAGATGATGTTAGGCCAATCCTGATAAGGGCACGAGATGATGATAGGCAAATCTGATGAATGCGCGAGATGATGGTATGCCAAACCTGATGAGGACTTGAGATGATGATAGGCCAAACCTGATGAGGGCGCGAAATGATGGTAGGCTAAACCTGATGAGGGCGCGAGATAAGGGTACGCCATATCTGATGACGGCGCGAGAAGATAGTAGGCCAAACCTGAAGAGGACACGAGATGATGGAATGCCCAACCTGATGAGTACGACAGACGATGTTAGGCCAAACCTGATAAGGGCGTGAGATGATGATAGGTCAAACCTGATGAGGGCGTGAGATGATGTTAGACCAATCCTGATAACGGCACGAGATGATGATAGGCAAATCCTGATGAGGGCACGAGGTGATGATAGGCCAGACCTGATGAGGGCGCGAAATGATGATAGGTCAAACCTAATGATGGCACGAGATGATGGTAGGCCAAGCCTGATTGGTGCGCCAGATGATGGTAGGCCAAACTTGATGAGGGCGTGAGCTGATGGCAGGCCAAACCTGATGAGGCTGCAAGATAATGGAAGGCCAAACCTGATGAGGCCGCGAGATGTTGGAAGTCCAAACCTGATGAGGGCGTGAAATAATGTTAGGCCAATCCTGATAAGGGCACGAGATGATGATAGGCAAATCCTGATGAGGGCGCGAGGTGATAATAAGCCACACCTGATAAGGGCGCGAGATGATGATAGGCCAATCCTGAAGAGGGCGCGTGATTATTGTAGGCCAAATCTGATGAGGGCACGAAATGATTGTAGGCCAAACCTGAGATGATAGAAGGCCAGACCTGATGAGGGCGTGAGATGATGATAGACCAAACCTAATGATGGCGCGAGATAATGGTAGGCCAAGCCTGATTGGTGCGCCAGATGATGGTAGGCCAAACTTGATTACGGTGCGAGATGATGGCAGGCCAAACCTGATGAGGGCACGAGATGGTGGCAGACAAAACCTGATGAGGGTACAAGATGATGATAGGGAAAACATGATGAGAGCACGAGATGAAGGTATGCCAAACCTGATGATGGCGTGAGATAATGATTGGCCAAACCTGATGAGGGTACGAGATTATGATAGGCCATACCTGATGAGAGCTCGAGATGATGATAGACCAAACCTGATGAGGGCGCGATATAATGGTAGACCAAACCTGATGAGGGCGCGAGATGATGGAATGCCCAATCTGATGAGTACTAGAGATGATGTTAGGCCAAAGCTGATAAGGGCGTGAGATGATGACAGGTCAAACCTGATGAGGGCGTGAGATGATGTTAGGCGAATCCCGATAAGGGCACGAGATGATGATAGGCAAATCCTGATGAGGGCGCGAGCTGATTGTAGGCCAGACCTGATGAGGGCGCGATATAATGATAGGCCAAACCTAATGATGGCACTAGATGATGGTAGGCCAAGCCTGATTGGTGCGCCAGATGATGGTAGGCCAAACTTGATGAGGGCGTGAGCTGATGGCAGGCCAAACCTGATGAGGCCACAAGATGATGGAAGGCCAAACCTGATGAGGGTGTGAGATCATGTTAGGCCAATCCTGATAAGGGCGCGAGGTGATAATAGGCCACACCTGATGAGGGCGTGAGATGATGATAGGCCAAACCTGAAGAGGGCGCGAGATGATGGTAGGCCAAACCTGTTGAGGGAGCCAAATGATGGTAGGCCAAACTAGAGATGATGGCAGGCCAGATCTTGATGAGGGCGTGAGATGATGATAGGCCAAACCTAATGATGGCGTGAGATGATGGTAGGCAAATCCTGATGAGGGCGCGAGGTGATAATAGGCCACACCTGATGAGGGCGCGAGATGATGATAGGCCAAACCTGAAGAGGGCGCGAGATGATGGTAGGCCAATCCTGATGAGGGCGCGAGATGATGGTAGGCCAAACCTGATAAAGGTGCGAGATGATAGGCCAAGCGTGATGAGGGCGCGAGATGATGATTGGCCAAACGTGATGAGGGCGCGAGATGATTGTAGGCCAGATCTGATGAGGGATCGAGATGAAGATAGGCCATACGTGAGATGATAATAGGCTAAACCTGATGAGGGCGCGAGATGATGATAGGCCCAACCTGTAGAAGGTGCGAGATGATGACCGGCCAAACATGATGAGGGCACGAGATGATGGTAGGCCAATCATGATGTGGGCGTGAGATGATGTTAGGCCAAACCTGATGAGGGCACGAGATGTTGATAGGCCAAACCTGATGAGGATGGGAAATGATAATAAGCCAAATCTGATGAGTTCGCGAGATGATGATAGGCCAAATCTGAGGAAGGTGCGAGATGATGATAAATCAAACTTGATGGGGCACAAGAATGATACGCTAAACCTGAGATGATGATAGGCCAAACCTGATGAGGGTGCGAGATGATGGTAGGCCTAAACTGATCAGGGCGCGATATGATGGTAGGCCAAATCTGATATGGGTGCAAGATGATGGTAGGCCAAACTTGAGGAGGGTGAGAAAGGTTGGTAGGCCAACCTGATGAGGGTGCGAGATGATGATTGGCCAAACCTCATGAGGCCGTGAAATGATGGAAGGCCAAACCTGATGAGTCCGCTAGATGATGGAAGGCCAAACCTGATGAGGGCGTGAGATGATGTTAGGCCAATCCTGATAATGGCACGAGGTGATGATAGGCAAATCCTGATGAGGGCGCAAGGTGAAGATAGGCCACACCTGATGAGGGCACGAGATGATGATAGGCAAAACCTGAAGAGGGCACGAGATGATGGTAGGGCAAATCTGATGAGGGTGCGATATCATGATAGGCCAAACCTAATGATGGCACGACATGATGGTAGGCCAAGCCTGATTGGTGCAACAGATGATGGTAGGCCAAACTTGATGAGGGCGTGAGATGATGGCAGGCCAAACCTGATGAGGCCGTGAGATGATGGAAGACCAAACCTGATGAGGCCGCAAAATGATGGAATGCCCAACATGATAATTACGTGAGATGATGTTAGACTATACCTGATGAGGGCGCGAGATAAAGCTACGCCAAATCTGATGAGGGCACGAGATGATGGTAGGCCAAATCTGATGAGCGTGCGAGATGATGGTAGGCCAAACCTGAAAAGGACGCGAGATGATAGGCCAAACGTGATGACGGCGCGAGATGATGGTAGGTCAAATCTGATGAGAGAGCAAGATGAAGATAGGCCATACCTGAGGTGATAATAGGCTAAACCTGTTGAGGGCACAAGATAATGATAGACCCAACCTGAAGAGGGCGCGAAATGATGTTAGGCCTAACCTATTAAGGGTGCGAGATGATAGGCCAAACCTGATTAGGGTGCGAGATGATGATTGGATAAACCTGATAAGGGCGCGAGATGATGGTATGCTAAACCTGATGAGGGCTTGAGATGATGATAGGCCAAACCTGATGAGGGCTTGAGATGATGATAGGCCAAACCTGATAAGGGCATGAGATGATGGAATGCCAAACCTGATGAGGGCGCGAGATAAAGCTATGCCAAATCTTATGAGGGCGCGAGATGATGGTAGGACAAACCTGAAGAGGGCGCGAGATTGTGGTAGGCCAAACCTGATCAGGGCGTGAGATGATAGGCCAAGCGTGATGAAGGCGCAAGTTGATGATTAGCCAAACCTGATGAGGGCGTGAGGTGGTAGGCCAAATCTGATGAGGGATCGAGATGAAGATAGGCCATACCTGAGATGATAATAGGCTAAACCTGATGAGGGTGCGAGATGATGATAGGCTAAACCTCATGAGGGCACGAGTTAAGGGTATGCCAAATCTGATGAGGGCGCGAGATGATGGTAGGCCCAACCTGAAGAGGATGCAATGTGATGGTATGCCAAACCTGATGAGGGTGCGAGAAAATGGTAGGCCAATCCTGATGAGGGCGCGAGATGATGGTAGGCCAAATCTGATGAGGGCTCGATATGATGGAAGGCCAAACCTGATGAGGGCGTGAGATGATGTTAGGCCAATCCTGATAAGGGCACAAGATGATGATAGGCAAATCCTAATGAGGGCGCGAAATGATGATAGGCCAAATCTGGTGATGGCTTGAGATGATGATTGGCCACACCTGATGAGGGTGCAAGATGATGATAGGCTAAACCTCATGAGGGCTCAAAATGATGATAGGCCAAACCTGATAAGGGTGTGAGATGATGGAATGCCAAACCTGATCAGGGCGCGAGATAAAGCTATGCCAAATTTTATGAGGGCGCGAGATGATGGTAGGACAAACATGAAGAGGGCGCGAGATGATGGTAGGCCAAACCTGATAAGGGCGTGAGATGATAGGCCAAGCTTGATGAAGGCGCGAGTTGATGATTAGCCAAACCTGATGAGGGCGCGAGATGATGGTAGGCCAAAGCTGATAAGGGCGTGAGATGATAGGCCAAGCGTGATGAAGGCGCGAGTTGATGATTAGCCAAACCTGATGAGGGCGCGAGATGATGGTAGGCCAAATCTGATGAGAGATCGAGATGAATATAGGCCATACCTGAGATGATAATAGGCTAAACCTGATGAGGGCGCGAGATGATGATAGGCCCAATCTCAAGAAGGTGCGAGATGATGGCAGGCAAAACATGATGAGGGCACGAGATGATGGTAGGCCAAACCTAATGAGGACGGGAAATGATAATAAGCCAAACCTGATGAGGTCGCGAGATGATGATAGGCCAAATCTGATGAAGGTGCGAGATGATGATAAATCAAACTTCATGGGGCACAAGAATGATACGCCAAACCTGAGATGATGATAGGCCAAACCTGATGAGGGTACAAGATGATGGTAGGCCAAAACTGATCAGGGCACGATATGATGGTAGGCCAAATCTAATATGGGTGCAAGATGATGGTAGGTTGAACTTGAGGAGTGTGAGAAAGGATGATAGGCCATTCCTGATGATGGCGCAAGATGATGATAGGCCAAACCTGATGAGGGTGCGAGATGATGATTGGCCAAACCTCATGAGGGCGTGAGATGATGGTAGGCCAAACTTGATGAGGGTTCGAGATTATGATATGCAAAACCTGATGAGGGTATGAAATCATGATAGGCCAAACCTAATGATGGCACGAGATGATGGTAGGTCAAGCCTGATTGGTGCACCAGATGATGGTAGGCCAAACTTGATGAGGGCGTGAGATGATGGCAGGCCAAACCTGATGAGGCTGTGAGATGATGGAAGACCAAACCAGATGAGGCCACAAAATGATGGAAGGCGAAACCTGATGAGGGCGTGAGATGATGTTAGGCCAACCCTGATAAGGGCACGAGATGATGATAGGCAAATCCTGGTGAGGGCGCGAGTTAATAATAGGCCACACCTGATGAGGGCGCGAGATGATGATAGGCCAAAGCTGATGAGGGTGCGAGATGATGATTGGCCAAACCTCATGAGGGCGTGAGATGATGGTAGGCCAAACCTGAGATGATGTTAGGCTAGAACTGATGAGGGCACGAGATGATGATAGGCCAAACCTAATGATTTCGCGAGATGATGGTAGGCCAAACTTGATGAGAGTGCAAGATGATTGCAGGCCAAACCTGATGAGGGCACGAGATGATGATAGGGCAAATATGATGAGAGCACGAGATGATGGTTAGGAAAACCTGATGAGGGTGCGAGATTATGATAGGCCATACCTGATGAAGGCTCGAGATGATGATAGGCCAAATTTGATAAGGGCGCGAGATAAAGCTAGGCTAAATCTAATAAGGGAGCGAGATGATAGGCCAAACCTGACGAGGGCGCTAGATGATGATTGGCCAAATCCTGATGAGGGCGCGAGGTTATAATAGGCCACACCTGATAAGGGCGCGAGATGATGATAGTCCAATCCTAAAGAGGGCGCGTGATGATTGTAGGCCAAATCTGATGAGGGCGCGAAATGATGGTAGGCCAAACCTGAGATGATGGAAGGCCAGACCTGATGAGGGCGTGAGATGATGATAGACCAAACCTAATGATGGCGCGAGATGATGGTAGGCCAAGTCTGATTGGTGCGCCAGATGATGGTAGGCCAAACTTGATGACGGTGCGAGATGATGGTAGGCCAAAGCTGATGAGAGCACGAGATGATGGCAGACAAAACCTGATGAGGGTACAAGATGATGATAGGGCAAACATGATGAGAGCACGAGATGAAGGTATGCCAAACCTGATGATGGCGTGAGATAATGATTGGCCAAACCTGATGAGGGTGCGAGATTATGAAAGGCCATACCTGATGAGGGCTCGAGATGATGATAGGCCAAAACTGATGAGGGCGCGATATAATGGTAGACCAAACCTGATGAGAGCGCGAGATGATGGAATGCCCAATCTGATGAGTACTAGAGATGATGTTAGGCCAAACCTGATAAGGGCGTGAGATGATGATAGGTCAAACCTGATGAGGGCGTGAGATGATGTTAGGTGAATCCTGATAAGGGCACGAGATGATGATAGGCAAATCCTGATGAGTGCGCGAGGTGATTATAGGCCAGTCCTGATGAGGGCGTGATATAATGATAGGCCAAAGCTAATGATGGCACGAGATGATGGTAGGCCAAGCCTGATTGGTGCGCCAGATGATGGTAGGCCAAACTTGATGAGGGCGTGAGCTGATGGCAGGCCAAACCTGATGAGGCCACGAGATGATGGAAGACCAAACCTGATGAGGGCGTAAGATCATGTTAGGCCAATCCTGATAAGGGCACGAAGTGATAATAGGACACACCTGATGAGGGCGCGAGATGATGATAGGCCAAACCTGAAGAGGGCGCGAGATGATGGTAGGCCAAACCTGTTGAGGGAGCCAAATGATATTAGGCCAAACTAGAGATGATGGCAGGCCAGATCCTAATGAGGACGTGAGATGATGATAGGCCAAACCTAATGATGGCGCGAGATGATGGTAGGCAAATCCTGATGAGGGTGCGAGGTGATAATAGGCCACACCTGATGAGGGCGCGAGATGATAGGACAAACCTGAAGAGGGCGCGAGATGATGGTATGCAAACCTGATGAGGGCGCGAAAGGATGGTAGGCCAAACCTGAGATGATGGTAAGCCAGACCTGATGAGGGCGTGAGATGATGATAGGCCAAACCTAATGATTGCGCAAGATGTTGGTAGGCCAAGCCTGATTGGTGCGCCAGATGATGGTAGGCCAAACTTGATGAGGGTGCGAGATGATCGCAGGCCAAACCTGATGAGGGCACGAGATGATGGCAGACAAAACCTGATGAGGGTACAAGATGATGATAGGGCAAACATGATGAGAGCACGAGATGAAGGTATGCCAAACCTGATGATGGCGTGAGATGATGGTAATCCAAACCTGATAAAGGTGCGAGATGATAGGCCAAGCGTGATGAGGGCGCGAGATGATGATTGGCCAAACGTGATGAGGGCGCGAGACGATTGTAGGCCAGATCTGATGAGGGATCGAGATGAAGATAGGCCATACGTGAGATGATAATAGGCTAAACCTGATGAGGGCGCGAGATGATGATAATAGGCCCAACCTGTAGAAGGTGCGAGATGATGGCCGGCCAAACATGATGAGGGCACGAGATGATGGTAGGCCAATCATGATGTGGGCGTGAGGTGATGTTAGGCCAAACCTGATGAGGGCACGAGATGTTGATAGGCCAAACCTGATGAGGACGGGAAATGATAATAAGCCAAACCTGATGAGTTCGCGAGATGATGATAGGCAAAATCTGAGGAAGGTGCGAGATGATGATAAATCAAACTTGATGGGGCACAAGAATGATACGCTAAACCTGAGATGATGATGATAGGCCAAACCTGATGAGGGTGCGAGATGATGGTAGGCCTAAACTGATCAGGGCGCGATATGATGGTAGGCCAAATCTGATATGGGTGCAAGATGATGGTAGGCCAAACTTGAGGAGGATGAGAAAGGATGGTAGGCCAGTCCTGATGATGGCGCGAGATGATGATAGGCCAACCTGATGAGGGTGCGAGATGATGATTGGCCAAACCTCATGAGGCCGTGAAATGATGGAAGGCCAAACCTGATGAGTCCGTGAGATGATGTTAGGCCAATCCTGATAAGGGCACGAGGTGATGATAGGCAAATGCTGATGAGGGCGCGAGGTGAAGATAGGCCACACCTGATGAGGGCACGAGATGATGATAAGCAAAACCTGAAGACGGCGCGAGATGATGGTAGGGCAAACCTGATGAGGGTGCGATATCATGATAGGCCAAACCTAATGATGGCACGAGATGATGGTAGGCCAAGCCTGATTGGTGCAACAGATGATGGTAGGCCAAACTTGATGAGGGCGTGAGATGATGGCAGGCCAAACCTGATGAGGCCGTGAGATGATGGAAGACCAAACCTGATGAGGCCGCAAAATGATGGAATGCCCAACATGATAATTACGTGAGATGATGTTAGGCTATACCTGATGAGGGCGCGAGATAAAGCTACGCCAAATCTGATGAGGGCACGAGATGATGGTAGGCCAAATCTGATGAGGGTGCGAGATGATGGTAGGCCAAACCTGAAGAGGACGCGAGATGACAGGCCAAACGTGATGAGGGCGCGAGATGATGGTAGGTCAAATCTGATGAGGGATCGAGATTATGTTAAGCCAAACCTGGTGAGTGTGCGGGATGATGATAGGCCAAACCTGATGAGAGAGCAAGATGAAGATAGGCCATACCTGAGATGATAATAGGCTAAACCTGATGAGGGCACGAGATAATGATAGACCCAACCTGAAGAGGGCGCGAAATGATGTTAGGCCTAACCTAATAAGGGCGCGAGATGATAGGCCAAACCTGATTAGGGTGCGAGATGATATTTGGCCAAACCTGATAAGGGCGCGAGATGATGGTATGCTAAACCTGATGAGGGCTTGAGATGATGATAGGCCAAACCTGATGAGGGCTTGAGATGATGATAGGCCAAACCTGATAAGGGCGTGAGATGATGGAATGCCAAACCTGTTGAGGACGCGAGATAAAGCTATGCCAAATCTTATGAGGGCGCGAAGTGATGGTAGGACAAACCTGAAGAGGGCGCGAGATTGTGGTAGGCCAAACCTGATCAGGGCGTGAGATGATAGGCCAAGCGTGATGAAGGCGCGAGTTGATGATTAGCCAAACCTGATGAGGGCGCCAGATGATGGTAGGCCAAATCTGATGAGGAATCGAAATGAAGATAGGCCATAACTGAGATGATAATAGGCTAAACCTGATGAGGGTGCGATATGATGATAGGCTAAACCTCATGAGGGTGCGAGTTAAGTGTATGCCAAATCTGATGAGGGCGCGAGATGATGGTAGGCCAAACCTGAAGAGGATGCAAGATGATGGCATGCCAAACCTGATGAGGGCCCGAAAAAATGGTAGGCCAAACCGGATGAGGGTGCGAGATGATGGAAGGCCAAATCTGATGAGGGCTCGATATGATGGAAGGCCAAACCTGATGAGGGCGTGAGATGATGTTAGGCCAATCCTGATAAGGGCACAAGATGACGATAGGCAAATCCTGATGAGGGCGCAAAATGATGATAGGCCAAATCTGGTGATGGCTTGAGATGATGATTGGCCACACCTGATGAGGGTGCGAGATGATGATAGGCTAAACCTCATAAGGGCTCAAAATGATGATAGGCCAAACCTGATAAGGGCGTGAGATGATGGAATGCCAAACCTGATGAGGGCGCGAGATAAAGCTATGCCAAATTTTATGAGGGCACGAGATGATGGTAGGACAAACCTGATGAGGGCACCAGATGATGGTAGGCCAAACCTGATAAGGGCGTGAGATGATAGGACAAGCTTGATGAAGGCGCGAGTTGATGATTAGCCAAACCTGATGAGGGCGCGAGATGATGGTAGGCCAAATCTGATGAGGGATCGAGATGAATTTAGGCCATACCTGAGATGATAATAGGCTAAACCTGATGAGGGCGCGAGATGATGATAGGCCCAATCTGAAGAAGGTGCGAGATGATGGCGGTAAAACATGATGAGGGCACGAGATGATGGCAGGCCAATCATGATGTGGGCGTGAGATGATGTTAGGCCAAACCTGATGAGGGCGCGAGATGTTGATAGGCCAAACCTAATGAGGACGGGAAATGATAATAAGCCAAACCTGATGAGTTGGAGAGATGATCATAGGCCAAATCTGATGAAGGTGCGAGATGATGATAAATCAAACTTCATGGGGCACAAGAATGATACGCCAAACCTGAGATGATGATAGGCCACACCTGATGAGGGTACGAGATGATGGTAGGCCAAAACTGATCAGGGCGCGATATGATGGTAGGCCAAATCTAATATGGGTGCAAGATGATGGTAGGTCGAACTTGAGGAGTGTGAGAAAGGATGATAGGCCAATCCTTATGATGGCGCGAGATGATGATAGGCCAAACCTGATGAGGGTGCGAGATGATGATTGGCCAAACCTCATGAGGGCGTGAAATGATGGTAGGCCAAACCTGATGAGGGTTCGAGATTATGATATGCAAAACCTGATGAGGGTGCGATATCATGATAGTCCAAACCTAATGATGGCACGAGATGATGGTAGGCCAAGCCTGATTGGTGCACCAGATGATGGTAGGCCAAACTTGATGAGGGCGTGAGATGATGGCAGGCCAAACCTGATGAGGCCGTGAGATGATGGAAGACCAAACCTGATGAGGCCGCAAAATGATGGAAGGCGAAACCTGATGAGGGCGTGAGATGATGTTAGGCCAAACCTGATAAGGGCACGAGATGATGATAGGCAAATCCTGGTGAGGGCGCGAGTTAATAATAGGCCACACCTGATGAGGGCGCGATATGATGATAGGCCAAACCTGATGAGGGTGCGAGATGGTGATTGGCCAAACCTAATGAGAGCGTGAGATGATGGTAGGCCAAACCTGAGATGATGTTAGGCCAGAAATGATGAGGGCGCGAGATGATGATAGGCCAAACCTAATGATGGCGCGAGATGATGGTAGGCCAAACTTGATGAGAGCGCAAGATGATTGCAGGCCAAACCTGATGAGGGCGCGAGATGATGGCAGACAAAACCTGATGAGGGTACAAGATGATGATTGGGCAAACATGATGAGAGCACGAGATGATGGTTAGGAAAACCTGATGAGGGTGCGAGATTATGATAGGCCATACCTGATGAGGGCTCGAGATGATGATAGGCCAAATGTGATAAGGGCGCGAGATAAAGCTAGGCTAAATCTAATAAGGCAGCGAGATGATTGGCCAAACCTGACGAGGACGCGAGATGATGATTGGCCAAATCTGATCAGGGCACGAGATAATGATAGGCCAAACCTGATTAGGGTGCGAGATGATATTTGGCCAAACCTGATAAGGGCGCGAGATGATGGTATGCTAAACCTGATGAGGACGTGAGATAAAGCTATGCCAAATCTTATGAGGGCGCGAGGTGATGGTAGGACAAACCTGAAGAGGGCGCGAGATTGTGGTAGGCCAAACCTGATCAGGGCGTGAGATGATAGGCCAAGCGTGATGAAGGCGCGAGTTGATGATTAGCCAAACCTGATGAGGGCGCGAGATGATGGTAGGCCAAATCTGATGAGGAATCGAGATGAAGATAGGCCATACCTGAGATGATAATAGGCTAAACCTGATGAGGGTGCGAGATGATGATAGGCTAAACCTCATGAGGGTGCGAGTTAAGTGTATGCCAAATCTGATAAGGGCGCGAGATGATGGTAGGCCAAACCTGAAGAGGATGCAAGATGATGGCATGCCAAACCTGATGAGGGCGCGAAAAAATGGTAGGCCAAACCTGATGAGGGTGCGAGATGATGGTAGGCCAAATCTGATGAGGGCTCGATATGATGGAAGGCCAAACCTGATGAGGGCGTGAGATGATGTTAGGCCAATCCTGATAAGGGCACAAGAAGACGATAGGCAAATCCTGATGAGGGCGCGAAATGATGATAGGCCAAATCTGGTGATGGCTTGAGATGATGATTGGCCACACCTGATGAGGGTGCGAGATGATGATAGGCTAAACCTCATAAGAGCTCAAAATGATGATAGGCCAAACCTGATAAGGGCGTGAGATGATGGAATGCCAAACCTGATGAGGGCGCGAGATAAAGCTATGCCAAATTTTATGAGGGCACGAGATGATGGTAGGACAAACCTGATGAGGGCGCCAGATGATGGTAGGCCAAACCTGATAAGGGCGTGAGATGATAGGACAAGCTTGATGAAGGCACGAGTTGATGATTAGCCAAACCTGATGAGGGCGCGAGATGATGGTAGGCCAAATCTGATGAGGGATCGAGATGAATTTAGGCCATACCTGAGATGATAATAGGCTAAACCTGATGAGGGAGCGAGATGATGATAGGCCCAATCTGAAGAAGGTGCGAGATGATGGCGGTAAAACATGATGAGGGCACGAGATGATGGCAGGCCAATCATGATGAGGGCGCGAGATGTTGATAGGCCAAACCTAATGAGGACGGGAAATGATAATAAGCCAAACCTGATGAGTTGGAGAGATGATCATAGGCCAAATCTGATGAAGGTGCGAGATGATGATAAATCAAACTTCATGGGGCACAAGAATGATACGCCAAACCTGAGATGATGATAGGCCATACCTGATGAGGGTACGAGATGATGGTAGGCCAAAACTGATCAGGGCGCGATATGATGGTAGGCCAAATCTAATATGGGTGCAAGATGATGGTAGGTCGAACTTGAGGAGTGTGAGAAAGGATGATAGGCCAATCCTTATGATGGCGCGAGATGATGATAGGCCAAACCTGATGAGGGTGCGAGATGATGATTGGCCAAACCTCATGAGGGCGTGAAATGATGGTAGGCCAAACCTGATGAGGGTTCGAGATTATGATATGCAAAACCTGATGAGGGTGCGATATCATGATAGTCCAAACCTAATGATGGCACGAGATGATGGTAGGCCAAGCCTGATTGGTGCACCAGATGATGGTAGGCCAAACTTGATGAGTGCGTGAGATGATGGCAGGCCAAACCTGATGAGGCCGTGAGATGATGGAAGACCAAACCTGATGAGGCCGCAAAATGATGGAAGGCGAAACCTGATGAGGGCGTGAGATGATGTTAGGCCAACCCTGATAAGGGCACGAGATGATGATAGGCAAATCCTGGTGAGGGCGCGAGTTAATAATAGGCCACACCTGATGAGGGCGCGATATGATGATAGGCCAAACCTGATGAGGGTGCGAGATGGTGATTGGCCAAACCTAATGAGAGCGTGAGATGATGGTAGGCCAAACCTGAGATGATGTTAGGCCAGAACTGATGAGGGCGCGAGATGATGATAAGCCAAACCTAATGATGGCGTGAGATGATGGTAGGCCAAACTTGATGAGAGTGCAAGATGATTGCAGGCCAAACCTGATGAGGGCGCGAGATGATGGCAGACAAAACCTGATGAGGGTACAAGATGATGATAGGGCAAACATGATGAGAGCACGAGATGATGGTTAGGAAAACCTGATGAGGGTGCGAGATTATGATAGGCCATACCTGATGAGGGCTCGAGATGATGATAGGCCAAATTTGATAAGGGCGCGAGATAAAGCTAGGCTAAATCTAATAAGGGAGCGAGATGATTGGCCAAACCTGACGAGGACGCGAGATGATGATTGGCCAAATCTGATCAGGGCACGAGATAATGGTAGGCCAAACCTGATGAGAGCTCGAGATGATGGTAGGCCAAACCTGATGAGGGCGCGAGATAAAGGTACGCCAAATCTTATGAGGGCGCGAGATGATGATTGTCCAAACCTGATGAGGGCACTAGTAGATGGTAGGCCAAACCTGAAGAGGGCGTGAGATGATAGCATGTCAAACCTGATGAGGACGTGAGATAATGATAGGCCAAACCTGATGAGGGCGCGAGATAAGGGTACGCCAAATCTTATGAGGGCGCGAGATGATGATGGGCCAAACCTGATGAAGGCGCGAGATAAGGGTACACTAAATCCGAGGAGGGCGCGATATACTGGTGGGCCAAACCTAATGAGGTTGCGAGATGATGGAGTGCCCAACCTGATGAGGCCCCGAGATAAGGGCATGCCAAATCTGATGAGAGCCCGAGAAGATGATAGGCCAAAACTGATGAGGGTGCGAGATGATGAGTATGTGAGATGAGGTTAGGCCATACCTGATGAGGGCGCGAGATAAAGCTACGCCAAATCTGATGAGGGCACAAGATGATGGTAGGACAAATCTGATGAGGGCGCGAAATGATGGTAGGCCAAACCTGAAGAGGGCTCAAGATGTTAGGCCAATCCTGATGAGAGCGCGAGATGACAGGCCAAACCTGATGAAGGCATGAGATGATGGTAAGCCAAACCTGGTGAGGGTGCGAGATGATGATAGGCCAAACCTGAAGAGGGCACGAGATGATGTTAGACCAAACCTGATTAGGGCGCGAGATGACAGGCCAAACCTGATGAGGGAGCGAGATGATGATTGGCCAAACCTGATAAGGGCGCGAGATAATGGTATGCCATACCTGATGAGGGCTCGAGATCACGAAAGGCCAAACCTGATGAGGGAGTGAGATGATTATAGGCTAAAGCTGATGAGGGCGCGAGATAAGGGTACGCCAAATCTGATCAGGGCGCGAAATGATGGTAGGCCAATACTGATGAGGACGCAAGATGATCGTATGCCAAACCTGATGAGGGCGCGAGATGATGGAAGGCCAGACCTGATGAGGGCGCGAGATGATGGTAGGCTAAATCTGATGAGGGCTCGAGATGATGGAATGCCAAACCTGATGAGGGCGTGAGATGATGTTAGGCCAATCCTGATAAGGGCACGAGATGATGACAGGCAAATCCTGATGAGGGCGCGAGGTGATGGTAGGCCACACTTGATTAGGGCGCGAGATGATGATAGGCCCAACCTGAAGAAGGCACGAGATGATGGTAGGCCAAACATGATGAGGGCACGAGATGATGGTAGGCCAATTATGATGAGGGTGTGAGAAGATGTTAGGCCAAACCCGATGAGGGCGCGAGATGTTGATAGGCCAAAGCTGATGAAGACGGGAAATGATAATAAGCCAAACCTGATGAGGTCACGAGATGATGATAGGCCAAATCTGATGAAGGTGCGATATGATGATAAATCAAACCTGATGGGGCACAAGAATGATACGCCAAACCTGGAATGATCATGATAGGCCAAACCTGAAGAGGGCGCAAGATGATGGTATGCCAAACCTGATGAGGACGCGAGATGATGGTAGGCCAAATCTGATGAGGGCTCGAGATGATGGAAGGCCAAACCTGATGAGGGCGTGAGATAAGGGTACGCCAAATCTGATGAGGGCACGATATAATGGTGGGCCAAACCTGCTGAGGTTGCGAGATGATGGAGTGCCCAACCTGATGAGTACGTGAGATGTTAGGCCAAACCTTATGAGGAAGCAAGATGATGATAGGCCAAACCTGATGAGGGCGCGAGATAAGGGCATGCCAAATCTGATGAGGGCGCGAGATGATGATAGGCCACACCTGATGAGGTCGCGAGATGATGATAGGCCAAATCTTGTGATGGCTCGAGATTATGATTGGCCACACCTGATGAGGATGCGAGACGATGATAGGCTAAACCTCATGAGGGCACAAAATGATGATAGGCCAAGCTTGATAAGGGCGTGAGATGATGGAATCCCCAACCTGATGAGTACGTGAGATGATGTTAGGCCAAACCTGATGAGGGCGCGAGATAAAGCTATGCTAAATCTGGTGAGAGCGCGAGATGATGGTAGGACAAACCTGAAGAGAGCGCGAGATGATGGTAGGCCAAACCTGATAAGGGTACGAGATGATAGGCGAAGTGTGATGAGGGCGCGAGAATATGATTGGCCAAACCTGATGAGGGCGCGAAATGATGGTAGATCAAACCTGAAGAGGGCGCGAAATGACAGGCCAAACCTGATGAGGGCGCGATATAATGCTAGGCCAAACCTGATGAGGGCGCAAGATGATGGAATGCCCAACCTGCTGAGTATGAAAAATGATGTTAGGCCAAACCTGATGTGGGCGCAAGATAAAGCTTCGCCAAATCTGATAAGGGTGCGAAATGATTGGCCAAACCTGATGAGGGCGCCAGATGATTGGCCAAACCTGATAAGGGCTCGAGATGATGGTAGGCCAATCCTGATAAGGGCACGAGGTGATGATAGGCAAATCCTGATGAGGGCGCGAGGTGATGATAGGCCACACCTGATGAGGGCGCGAGATGATGATAGGCCAAACCTGAAGAGGGCACGAAATGATGGTAGGCCAAACCTGATGAGGGTGCGAAATGATGGTAGCCCAAACCTGAAGAGGGCGTGAGATTATAGGCCAAACCTGATGATGGCACGATATAATGCTAGGCCAAACCTGATGAGGGCGCGAGATGATGGAATGCCCAACCTGATGAGTACGAGAGATGATGTTAAGCCAAAGCTGATGAGGGCGCGAGATAAAGCTATGTCAAATCTGATAAGGGCGCAAGATGATTGTCTAAACCTGATGAGGGCGCGAGATGATGATTGGCCAAACCTGATAAGGGCGCAAGATGATGGTAGGCTAAACCTGATGAGGGCTCGAGATGATGATAGGCCAAACCTGATGAGGGTTCGAGATGATGATTGGCCAAACCTCATGAGGGCCTGAGATGATGGTAGGACAAACCTGAGGAGGGTTTGAGATTATGATAGGCCAAACCTAATGAGGCCGCGAGATGATGGAAGGCAAAACCTGATGAGGGTGTGAGATGATGTTAGGCCAATCCTGATAAGGGCGCAAGGTGATGATAGGCAAGTCCTGATGAGGGCACGAGGTGATGATAGGCCACACCTGGTGAGTGTGCGAGATGATAATAGGCCAAACCTGAAGAGGGCGCGACATGATAGTAGGCCAAACCTGATGAGGTCGCGAAATGATTGTAGGCCAAACCTGAAGAGGGCGCGAGATGATGGTATGCCAAACCTGATGAGGACGCAAGATGATGGTAGGCCAAATCTGATGAGGGCTCGAGATGATGGATGGCCAAACCTGATGAGGGCGTGAGATAAGTTTACGCCAAATCTGATGAGGGCGCGATATACTGGTGGGTCAAACCTGATGAGGTTGCGAGATGATGGAGTGCCCAACCTGATGAGTACGTGAGATGTTAGGCCAAACCTTATGAGGGCGCAAGATGATGATAGGCCAAACCTGATGAGGACGCGAGATAAGGGCATGCCAAATCTGATGAGGGCGCGAGATGATGATAGGCCACACCTGATGATGTCGCGAGGTGATGATAGGCCAAATCTTGTGATGGCTCGAGATGATGATTGGCCACACCTGATGAGGGCGCGAAATGATGGTAGATCAAACCTGAAGAGGGCGCGAGATGACAGGCCAAACCTGATGAGGGCGCGATATAATGCTAGGCCAAACCTGATGAGGGCGCAAGATGATGGAATGCCCAACCTGCTGAGTACGAAAGATGATGTTAGGCCAAACCTGATGTGGGCGCAAGATAAAGCTTCGCCAAATCTGATAAGGGTGTGAAATGATTGGCCAAACCTGATGAGGGCGCCAGATGATTGGCCAAACCTGATAAGGGCTCGAGATGATGGTAGTCCACACCTGATGAGGGCGCGAGATGATGATAGGCGAAACCTGAAGAGGGCACGAAATGATGGTAGGCTAAACCTGATGAGGGCGCGAAATGATGGTAGCCCAAACCTGAAGAGGGCGTGAGATGATAGGCCAAACCTGATGATGGCTCAAGATGATGGAATGCCCAACCTGATGAGTACGAGAGATGATGTTAGGGCCAACCTGATGAGGGCGCGAGATAAAGCTACGACAAATCTGATAAGGGCGCAAGATGATTGTCCAAACCTGATGAGGGCGCGAGATGATAATTGGCCAAACCTGATAAGGGCGCGAGATGATGGTAGGCTAAACCTGATGAGGGCTCGAGATGATGGTAGGCCAAACCTAATGAGGGCGCAAGATAAAGTTACGCTAATTCTTATGAGGGCACTAGTTGATGGTAGGCCAAACCTGAAGAGGGCTCGAGATGATGGTACGCCAAACCTGATGAGGGCGTGAGATGATGATAGGCCAAAACTGATGATGGCGCGAGATAAGGGTACGCCAAATCTGATGAGGGCGCGAGATGATGATAGGCCAAAGCTGATGAGGTCGCGAGATAAGGGTACGCCAAATCTGATGAGGGCGCTATATAATGCTGAGACCAACCTGATGAGGGTGCGAGATGATGGAATACCCAACATGATGAGTACATGATATGATGTTAGGCCAAACCTAATGAGGGCGCGAGATAAAGCTAAGCCAAATCTGATGAGGGCGCGAGATGATAGTAGGCCAAATCTGATGAGGGAACTAGATGATGGTAGGCCAAACCTGATTAGGGCTCGAGATTAAAAGCCAAATGTGATGAGGGCGCGAGATGATGATTGGCCAAACCCAATGAGGGCTCGAGATGATGGTAGGCCAAATCTGATGAGGGATCGAGATGATGATAGGCCAAACCTGATGAGGATGCGAGATGATGATAGTCCAAACATGATGAAGGCAGAAGATGATGGTGGGCCAAACGTGAAGATGACACGAGATGATGCTATGCCAAACCTGATGAGGGCGCGAGATAATGGAAGGCCTAACCTGATGAGGGAGTGAGATAATGATAGGCCAAACCAGATGAGGGCGCGAGATAAGGGTACGCCAAATCTGATGAGGGCGCGAGATGATGATAGGCCAAACCTGATGAGGGTGTGAGATGATGGTAGGCCAAATCTGATGATGACTCGAGATGATGGAAGGCCAAACCTGATGAGGGCGTGAGATGATGTTAGGCCAATCGTGATAAGGACGCGAGATGATGATAGGTCACAACTGAACAGGGTGCGAGATGATGGTAGGCCAAATCTGAAGAGGGATCGAGATGATGATAGGCCAAACCTGATGAGGCCGCGAGAGGATGATAGTTCAAACCTTATGAAGGCACAAGATGATGGTGGGCCAAACCTTGTGATGGTGCGAGATGATGATGGGCCAAACCTGATGAAAGCGCGAGATGAAGATAGGCCATACCTGAGATGATAATAGGCTAAACCTGATGAGGGCTCGAGATGATGATAGGCCCAACCTGAAGAAGGCTCGAGATGATGGTAGGCCAAACATGATGAAGGCACAAGATGATGGTAGGCAAATCATGATGAGGGCTTGAGATGATGTTTGGCCAAACCTGATGAGGGCACGAGATGCTGATAGTCCAAACCTGATGAGGACGGGAAATGATGATAAGCCAAACCTGATGAGGTCGCGACATAATGATAGGCCAAATCTGATGAAGGTGCGAGATGATGATAAATCAAACCTGATGGGGCTCAAGAATGATGCGCCAAACCTGAGATGATGATAGGCCAAACCTGATGAGGGTGCGAGATGATGGTAGACCAAAACTGATCAGGACGCGATATGATGGTAGGCCAAATCTGAGGAGTCCACGAGATGATGATAGGCCAAACCTGATGAGGGCGCGATATAATGTTAGGCCAAACCTGATGAGGGCGCGAGATGATGGAATGCCCAACCTGATGAGTACGAAAGATGATGTTAGGCCAAACCTGATGAGGGCGCGAGATAAAGCTATACCAAATCTGATAAGGGCGTGAGATTATTGGCCAAACCTGATGAGGGCGGTAGATGATGGTAGGCCAAACCTGATGAGTCCACGAGATGATGGAAGGCCAAACGTGATGAGGGCCTAGATCATGTTAGGCCAATCCTGATGAGGGTGCGAGATGATGATAGGCTAAACCTGATGAGGGCGCAAAATGATGATAGGCCAAACCGGATAAGGGCGTGAGATGACGGAATGCCCAATCTGATGAGTGCTTGAGATGATGTTAGGCCAAACCTGATGAGGGCTCGAGATAAAGCTACGCCAAATCTGATGAGGGCGCGAGATGATGTTAGGACAAACCTGAGGAGGGCGCAAGATAATGGAAGGCCAAACCTGGTGAGGGTGAGAGATGATGATAGGCCAAACCTGATGAGAGCACGAGATGAAGATAGGCCATACCTGAGATTATAATAGGCTAAACCTGATGAGGGCGCGAGGTGATGATAGGCCCAACATGAAGAGGGCGCAAGATGATGGCAGGCCAAATTTAATAAGGGCGCGAGATGATAGGCCAAACTTGATGAGGGCGCGAGATGATGAGTGGCCCAACGTGATAAGCGCGCGAGATGATGGTTGGCCAAACCTGATGAGGGCTCGAGATGATGATATGCCAAACCTAATGAGGGCGTGAGATGATGGTATGCCAAACCTGATGAGGGCGCGAGATGATGGGAGGCCAAACCTTATGAGGGCGTGAGATGATGATAGGCCAAACCTGATGAGGGCGTGAGATAAGGGTATGCCAAATCTGATAAGGGCGCGAGATGATGATAGTCCAAACCTGATGAGGGCGCGAGATAAGGGTACGCCAAATCTGATGAGGGCGCGAGATGATGGTAGGCCAAACCTGATGAGGGCGCGAGATGATGGTAGCACAAACCTGATGAGGGCTCGAGATGATGGAAGGCCAAACCTGATGAGGGCATGAGATTATGCTAGGCCAATCCTGATAAGGGCTCGAGATGATGATAGGCAAATCTGATGAATGCGCGAGATGATGGTATGCCAAACCTGATGAGGACTCGAGATGATGATAGGCCAAACCTAATGAGGGCGCGAAATGATGATAGTCTAAACCTGATGAGGGCGCGAGATAAGGGTACGCCATATCTGATGATGACGCGAGATCGTGGAAGGCCAAACCTGAAGAGGATGCGAGATGATGGTAGGCCAAACCTGAAGAGGATGCGAAATGATGGTAGGCCAAACCTGAGATGATGGTAGGCCAGACCTGATGAGGGCATGAGATGATGAAAGGCCAAACCTAATGATGGCGTGAGATGATGTTAGGCCAATCCTGATAAGGGCACGAGATGATTATAGGCAAATCCTGATGAGGGCGCGAGGTGATGATAGGACTGACCTGACGAGGGTGCGATATGATGATAGGCCAAACCTGATGATGGCACAAGTTGATGGTAGGCCAAGCCTGATTGGTGGGGCAGATGATGGTAGGCCAAACATGATGAGGGCGTGAGCTGATGGCAGGCCAAACCTGATGAGGCCACAAGATGATGGAAGGCCAAACCTGATGAGGCCGCGAGATGATGGAAGTCCAAACCTGATGAGGGTGTGAGATGATGTTAGGCCAATCCTGATAAGGGCACGAGATGATGATAGGCAAATCCTGAGGAGGGCGCGACGTGATGATAGGCCAGACCTGATGAGGGTGTGAGATGATGATAGACCAAACCTAATGATGGCACGAGATGATTTTAGGCCAAGCCTGATTGGTGCGCGAGATGATGGTAGGCCAAAGTTGATGAGGGCGTGAGCTGATGGCAGCCCAAACCTGATGAGGCCGCAAGATGATGGAAGGCCAAACCTGATGAGGCCGCGAGATGATGGAAGGCCAAACCTGATGAGGGCATGAGATGATGTTAGGCCAATCCTGATAAGGGCACGAGATGATGATAGGCAAATCCTGATGAGGGCACGAGGTGATAATAGGCCACACCTGATGAGGGTGCGAGATGATGGTAGGCCAAACCTGAAGAGGGTGCTAGATGATTGTAGGCCAAATCTGATGAGGGCACGAAATGATGGTAGGCCAATCCTAAGATCATGGAAGACCAGACCTGATGAGGGTGTGAGATGATGATAGACCAAACCTAATGATGGGCGAGATGATGGTAGGCCAAGCCTGATTGGTGAGCCAGATGATGGTAGGCCAAAGTTGATGAGGGCGTGAGCTGATGGCAGCCCAAACCTGATGAGGCCGCAAGATGATGGAAGGCCAAACCTGATGAGGCCACGAGATGATGGAAGGCCAAACCTGATGAGGGCGTGAGATGATGTTAGGCCAATCCTGATAAGGGCACGAGATGATGATAGGCAAATCCTGATGAGGGCGCGAGGTGATAATAGGCCACACCTGATGAGGGTGCGAGATGATGGTAGGCCAAACCTGAAGAGGGTGCAAGATGATTGTAGGCCAAATCTGATGAGGGCACGAAATGATGGTAGGCCAATCCTAAGATCATGGAAGACCAGACCTGATGAGGGTGTGAGATGATGATAGACCAAACCTAATGATGGGCGAGATGATGGTAGGCCAAGCCTGATTGGTGAGCCAGATGATGGTAGGCCAAACTTGATGAGGGTGCGAGATGATGGCAGGCCAAACCTGATGAGGGCACGAGATGATGGCAGACAAAACCTGATGAGGGTACAAGATGATGAGGGCAAGCATGATGAGAGCATGAGATAAAGGTTTGCCAAACCTGATGATGGCGTGTGATGATGATTGGCCAAACCTGATGAGGGTGCGAGATTATGATAGGCCAATCCTGATGAGGGTGCGAGATGATGTTTGGCCAAACCTCATTAGGGCGTGAGATGATGGTAGGCCAAACCTGATGAGGGTTCGAGACTATGATAGGCCAAACCTGATGAGGCCGCAAGATAATGGAAGGCCAAACCTGATGAGGGCGTGAGATGATGTTAGGCCAATCCTGATGAGGGCACGAGATGATGATAGGCCACACCTGATGAGGGCGCGAGATGATGATAGGCCAATCCTGATGAGGGCGCGAAATGATGGTAGACCAAACCTGAAGAGGGCGCGAGATGATGACAAACCAAATCTAATGAGGGCACGAGATGATGATAGGCCAAACCTGATGAGGACACGAGATAATGGTACACCGAAAGTGATGAGAGTGCGAGATGATAGTAGTCCAAACCTGGAGAGGATGCGAGATTATGGTACGCCAAACCTGAAAAGGGCGTGAAATGATTGTTGTCCAAACCTGATGAGGGCGCAAGATGATGAGAGGCCAAACCTGATGAGGGCGCAAGATAAGGGTACGCCAAATCTGATGAGGGCGCGAGATGATGGTAGGCCAAACCTAATGAGGACGCGAGATGATGGTACACAAATCCTGAAGAGTGCACGAGATGATGATTGGCCAAACCTGATGAGGGCGCGATATAATGTTAGGCCAAACATGATGAAGGTGAGAGATGATGGAGTACCCAACCTGATAAGTTTGTGCGATGATGTTAGGCCAAACATGATGACGGTATGAGATAAAGCTACGACAAATCTGATGAGGGCGAGAGATGATGGTAGGACAAACCTGAAGAGGGCGCGAGATGATGGTAGGCCAAAACTGAAATGGGCGCGAGATGATAGGCCAAACCTGATGAGGGCGCGAGATGATGGTATGCCAAACCTGATGAGGGCGCGAGATGAAGATAAACCATATTTGAGATGATAATAGGCTAAACCTGATGAGGGTGCGAGATGATGATAGGCCCAACATGAAGAGGGCGCGAGATGATGGTAAGCCAAATCTGATAAGGGCGCGAGATGATAGGCCAAACCTGATGAGGGTGTGAAATGATGAGTGGCCAAACCTGATAAGGGCGCGAGATTATGGTAGGCCAAACCTGATGAGGGCTCGAGATGATAGGCCAAACCTGATGAGGGCGTGAGATGATGGTATGCCAATCCTGATGAGGGCGCGAGATGATGGTATGACAAACCTGATGAGGGCGTGAGATGATGATAGGCCAAACCTGATGAGGGCGCGAGATAAGGTTATGCCAAACTTGATGAGGGCGCGAGATGATGGGAGGCCAAACCTGATGAGGGCGTGAGATGATGATAGGCCAAACCTGATGAGGGCGCGAGATAAGGGTATGCCAAATCTGATGAGGGCGCGAGATGATGGGAGGCCAAACCTTATGAGGGCGTGAGATGATGATAGGCCAAACCAGATTAGGGGACGTAAAATCTGATGAGGGCGCGATATAATGGTAGGCCAAACCTGATGAGTGTGCAAGATAAAGCTACGCCAAATCTGATGAGGGCGCGAGATGATGGTAGGACAAACCTGAAGAGGGCGCGAGATGATGGTAGGCCAAACCTGATAAGGGCGCGAGATGATGATAGGCCAAATCTGATAAGGGATCGAGATGATGATAGGCCAACCCTGATGAGGGTGCAAGATGATCATAGGCAAAACCTGATGAGGGCGCACGTTGATGATAGGCCAAACCTGATGAGTGCGCAAGATGATGATAGGCCAAACCTGATGAAGGCACGAGATGATGGTAGGCCAAATCTGATAAATGCGCGAGATGTTGGTATGCCAAACCTGATAAGAGCTCGAGATGATGATAGGCCAAACCTGATGAGGGCACGAGATGATGGAAGGCTAAACCTGATGAGGGCACGAGATAAGGGTACGCCATATCTGATGACGGCGCGAGACGATAGTAGGCCAAACCTGAAAAGGACTCGAGATGATGGTATGCCAAACCTGAAGAGAGCGCGAGATGATGGAAGGCCCAACCTGATGAGGGTGTGAGATGATGATAGGCCAAACCTGATGAGAGCGAGAGATAACCGTACGCCAAATCTGATGAGGGTGCGAGATGATGGTAGGCCAAACCCGATGAGGGCGCGAGATGATGATAGGCCAAATCATAATGAGGGCGTGAGATAAGTGTACGCCAAATCTGATGAGGGTGCTAGATGATAGTAGGCCAAACCTGATGAGGGAGCGAGATGATGGTTGGCCAAATCTGATGACGGCTTGAGATGATTGAAGCCCAAACTTGATGAGCGCTTGAGATAATGTTAGGCCAATCCTGATAAGGGCACGTGATGATGATAGGTAAATTCTGATGAGGGCACGAGATGATGATAGGCTAAACCTGATGAGGGTGCGAAATGATGATAGGCCAAACCTGATAAGGGCGTGAGATGACGGAATGCCCAACCTGATGAGTACGTGAGATGATGTTAGGCCAAACCTGATGAGGGCGCGAGATAAAGCTACGCCAAATCTGATGAGGGCGCGAGATGATGGTAGGACAAACCTGAAGAGGGCGCAAGATCATGGTAGGCCAAATCTGATGAGAGCAAGAGATGAAGATAAGCCATACCTGAGATTATAATAGGCTAAACCTTATGAGGGCGCGAGGTGATGATAGGCAGAACATGAAGAGGGCGCGAGTTGATGGCAGGCCAAATCTAATAATGGCGCGAGATGATAGGTCAAACGTGATGAGGGCACGAGATGATGAGTTGCCCAACCTGATAAGGGCGCGAGATGATGGTAGGCCAAACCTGATGAGGGCTCGTGATGATAGGCCAAACCTAATGAGGGCGCGAGATGATGGTATGCCAAACCTGATGAGGGCGCGAGATGATGGGAGGCCAAACCTTATGAGGGCGTGAGATGATGATAGGCCAAACCTGATGAGGGCGCGAGATAAGGCTATGCTAAATCTGATAAGGGCGCGAGATGATGATAGGCCAAACCTGATGAGGGCGCGAGATGAGGTTACGCCAAATCTGATGAGGGCGAGAGATCATGGTATGCCAAACCTGATGAGGTCACGAGATGATGGTTGGCCAAACCAGATTAGGGCTCGAGATGATGGAAGGCCAAACCTGATGAGGGCGTGAGATTATGTTAGGCCAATCCTGATAAGGGTGCGAAATGATGGTAGGCTAAACCTGATGAGGGCGCGAGATGATGGTAGGCCAAACCTGAAGAGGACGCGAGATGATGGTAGGCCAAACCTGACGAGGATGCGAAATGATGGTAGGCCAAACCTGAGATGATGGTGTGCCAGACCTGATGAGGTCGTGAGTTGATGAAAGGCCAAACCTAATGATGGCGCGAGATGATGTTAGGCCAATCCTGATAAGGGCACGAGATGATTATAGGCAAATCCTGATGAGGGCGCGAGGTGATGATAGGACTGACCTGATGAGGGTGCGATATGATGATAGGCCAAACCTGACGATTGCACAAGTTGATGGTAGGCCAAGCCTGATTGGTGCGCCAGATGATGGTAGACCAAACATGATGAGGGCGTGAGCTGATGGCAGGCCAAACCTGATGAGGCCACAAGATGATGGAAGGCCAAACCTGATGAGGCAGCGAGATGATGGAAGGCCAAACCTGATGAGGGTGTGAGATGATGTTAGGCCAATCCTGATAAGGGCACGAGATGATGATAGGCAAATCGTGATGAGGGTGTGAGGTGATGATAGGCCACACCTGATGAGGGCGCGAGATGATGATAGGCCAAACCTGAAGAGGGCGCGAGATGATGGTAGGCCAAACCTGATGAGGGTGCGAAATGATGGTAGGCCAAACCTGAGATGATGTTAGGCCAGACCTGATGAGGGCGTGAGATGAAGATAGGCCCAACCTAATGATGGCGCTAGTTGATAGTAGGCCAAACCTGAGATGATGGTAGGACAGACCTGATGAGGCCGTGAGATGATGATAGGCCAAACCTAATGATGGCATGAGATGATAGTAGTCCAAACCTGATTGGTGCAAGATGATGGCAGTCCAAACCTGATGAGGGTACGAGATGATGACAGACAAAACCTGATGAGGGTACAAGATTATGATAGGGCAAACATGATGAGAGAATGAGATGAAGGTGTGCCAAACCTGATGATGGCGTGAGATGATGATTGGCCAAATCTGATGAGGGCACTATATAATGGTAGGCCACACCTGATGAGGGCGCAAGATGATGATAGGTCAAACCTGATGAGGGCGTGAGATGATGTTAGGCCAATCCTGATAATGGCACAAGATGATGATAGGCAAATCCTGATGAGGGCGCGAGGTGATGATAGGCCAGACCTGATGAGGGCGCGATATGATGATAGGCCAAACCTAATGATGGCACGAGATGATGGTAGGCCAAGCCTGATTGGTGCGCGAGATAATGGTAGGCCAAACTTGATGAGGGCGTGAGCTGATGGCAGGCCAAACCTGATGAGGCCGCAAGATGATGGAAGGCCAAACCTGATGAGGCCGCGAGATGATGGAAGGCCAAACCTGATGAGGGCGTGAGATGATGTTAGGCCAATCCTGATAAGGGCACGAGATGATGATAGGCAAATCCTGATGACGGCGCGAGGTGATGGTAGGCCACACCTGATGAGGGTGCGAGATGATGGTAGGCCAAACCTGAAGAGGGCGCGAGATGATGGTAGGCCAAATCTGATGAGGGGACGAAATGATGGTAGGCCAAACCTAAGATCATGGAAGGCCAGACCTGATGAGGGTGTGAGATGATGATAGACCAAACCCAATGATGGCGCGAGATGATGGTAGGCCAAGCCTGATTGGTGCGCTAGATGATGGTAGGCCGAACTTGATGAGGGTGCGAAATGATGGCAGGCCAAACCTGATGACTGCACGAGATGATGGCAGACAAAACCTGATGAGGGTACAAGATGATGAGGGCAAACATGATGAGAGCACGAGATAAAGGTTTGCCAAACCTGATGAGATGTTGATAGGCCAAACCTGATGAGGACGGGAAATGATAATAAGCCAAACCTGATGAGGTCGCGAGATGATGATAGGCCAAATCTGAGGAATGTGCGAGATGATGATAAATCAAACTTGATGGGGCACAAGAATGATACGCTAAACCTGAGATGATGATAGGCCAAACCTTATGAGGGTGCGAGATGATGGTAGGCCTAAACTGATCAGGGCGCGATATGATGGTAGGCCAAATCTGATATGGGTGCAAGATGATGGTAGGCCAAACTTGAGGGTGAAAAAGGATGGTAGGCCAATCCTGATAATGGCGCGAGATGATGATAGGCCAAACCTGATGAGGGTGCGAGATGATGATTGGCCAAACCTCATGAGGGCGTGAGATGATGGTAGGCCAAACCTGATAGGGGTTCGAGATTATGATATGTCAAACCTGATGAAGCCGCGAAATGATGGAAGGCCAAACCTGATGAGTCCGCGAGATGATGGAAGGCCAAACCTGATGAGGCCGCAAGATGATGGAAGGCCAAACCTGATGAGGCCGCGAGATGATGGAAGGCCAAACCTGATGAGGGCGTGAGATGATGTTAGGCCAATCCTGATAAGGGCACGAGGTGATGATAGGCAAATCCTGATGAGGGCACGAGGTGAAGATAGGCCACACCTGATGAGGGCGTGAGATGATCATAGGCAAAACCTGAAGAGGGCGTGAGATGATGGTAGGGCAAACGTGATGAGGGTGCGATATCATGATAGGCCAAACCTAATGATGGCATGAGATGATGGTAGGCCAAGCCTGATTGGTGCAACAGATGATGGTAGGCCAAACTTGATGAGGGCGTGAGATGATGGCAGGCCAAACCTGATGAGGCCGTGAGATGACGTAAGACCGAACCTGATGAGGCCGCAAAATGATGGAATGCCCAACATGATAAGTACGTGAGATGATGTTAGGCTGTACCTGATGAGGGCGCGAGATAAAGCTACGCCAAATCTGATGAGGGCACGAGATGATGGTAGGCCAAATCTGATGAGCGCGCGAGATGATGAATGGCCAAACCTAATGAGGGCGCGAGATGATGGTAGGTCAAATCTGATGAGGGATCGAGATTATGGTAAGCCAAACCTGGTGAGGGTGCGAGATGATGATTGGCCAAACCTAATGAGGGCGTGAGATGATGGTAGGTCAAATCTGATGAGGGATCGAGATTATGGTAAGCCAAACCTGGTGAGGGTGCGAGATGATGATAGGCCAAACCTTATGAGAGAGCAAGATGAAGATAGGCCATACCTGAGATGATAATAGGCTAAACCTGATGAGGGCGCGAGATAATGATAGGCCCAACCTGAAGAGGGCGCGAAATGATGTTAGACCTAACCTAATAAGGGCGCGAGATGATAGGCCAAACCTGCTTAGGGTGCAAAATGATGATTGGCCAAACCTGATAAGGGCGCGAGATGATGGTATGCTAAACCTGATGTGGGCTTGAAATGATGATAGGCCAAACCTGATGAGGGCGCGAGATGATGGTAGGCTAAACCTGATGAGAGCGCGAGTTAAGGGTATGCCAAATCTGATGAGGGCGCGAGAAGATGGTAGGCCAAATCAGAAGAGGACCCAAGATGATGGTATGCCAAACCTGATGAGTGCACGAGATAATGGTAGGCCAAACCTGATGAGGGCGCGAGATGATGGTAGGCCAAATCTGATGAGGGCTCGATATGATGGAAGGCCAAACCTGATAAGAGAGCAAGATGAAGATAGGCCAAACCTGATGAGGACGCGAGATAATGGTACGCCGAAAGTGATGAGAGCGCGAGATAATAGTAGTCCAAACCTGAGGAGGATGCGAGATGATGTTACGCCAAACCTGAAGAGAGCGCGAGATGATTGTTGTCCAAACCTGATGAGGGCGCGAGATGATGATTGGCCAAACCTGATGAGGGTGCGAGATGATGGTAGGCCAAATCTGATGAGTCCATGAGATGATGATTGGCCAAACCTGATAAGGGCGTGAGATGATGGTAGGCCAAAACTGATGAGGGCGCGATATAATGGTAGGCCAAACCTGATGAAGGTGAGAGATGATGGAATACCCAACCTGATAAGTATGTGCGATGATGTTAGGCGAAACATGGTGAGGGCACGAGATAAAGCTACGACAAATCTGATGAGGGCGAGAGATTATGGTAGGACAAACCTGAAGAGGGTGCGAGATGATGGTAGGCCAAAACTGATAAGGGCGCGAGATGATAGGCCAAACGTGATGAGGACGCGAGATGATGATTAGCCAAACCTGATGAGGGTGCGAGATGATAGTAGGCCAAATCTGATGAGGGATCCAGATGATGATAGGCCAAACCTGCTGAGGGCGTAAGATGATGATAGGCCAAACCTGATGAGGGCGTGAGATGATGATAGTCCAAACCTGATGAAGGCACGTGATGATGGTAGGCCAAACCTGGTGAGGGTGAGAGATGATGATAGGCCAAACCTGATGAGAGCGCGAGATGAAGATAGGCCATACCTGAGATGATAATAGGCTAAATCTGATGAGGGTGCGAGATGATGATAGGCCCAACATGAAGAGGGTGCGAGATGATGGTAGGCCAAATCTGATAAGGGCACGAGATGATAGGCCAAACCTGATGAGGCCGTGAAATGATGAGTGGCCAAACTTCATAAGGGCGCGAGATGATGGTAGGCCAAACCTGATGAGGGCTCGAGATGATGATAGGCCAAACCTGATGAGGGCGCGAGATGATGGTATGCCAAACCTGATGAAGGCGCGAGATGTTGGAAGGCCAAACCTGATGAAGACGCGAGATAAGGGTATGCCAAATCTGATTAGGGCGCGAGATGATGATAGGCCAAACCCGATGAGGGCGCGAGATGATGGTAGGCCAAACCTGATGATGGCGATAGATAAGGGTACGCCAAATCTGATGAGGGCGCGAGATGATGTTAGGCCAAACCATAATGAGGGCGTGAGATAAGTGTACGCCAAATCTGATGAGGGTGCGAGATGATGGTAGGCCAAACCTGATGAGGGAGCGAGATGATGGTTGGCCAAATCTGATGATGGCTCGAGATGATGGAAGCCCAAACCTGATGAGCGCGTGAGATAATGTTAGGCCAATCCTGATAAGGGCACGAGATGATGATAGGGAAATCCTGATGAGGGCGCTAGGTGATGATAGGCCACACCTAATGAGGGCGCGAAATGATGACAGGCCAAATGTGGTTAGGGCTCGAGATGATGATTGGCCACACCTGATGAGGGTGCGAGATGATGACAGGCTAAACGTGATGAGGGCGCGAAATGATGATAGGCCAAACCTGATAAGGGCGTGAGATGACGGAATGCCCAATCTGATGAGTGCTTGAGATGATGTTAGGCCAAACCTGATGAGGGCGCGAGATAAAGCTACGCCAAATCTGATGAGGGCGCGAGATGATGGTAGGACAAACCTGAGGAGGGCGCAAGATCATGGAAGGCCAAACCTGGTGAGGGTGAGAGATGATGATAGGCCAAACCTGATGAGAGCACGAGATGAAGATAGGCCATACCTGAGATTATAATAGGCTAAACCTGATGAGGGCGCGAGGTGATGATAGGCCCAACATGAAGAGGGCGCAAGATGATGGCAGGCCAAATCTAATAAGGGCGCGAGATGATAGGCCAAACCTGATGAGGGCGCGAGATGATGAGTGGCCCAACCTGATAAGCGCGCGAGATGATGGTTGGCCAAACCTGATGAGGGCTCGAGATGATGATATGCCAAACCTAATGAGGGCGTGAGATGATGGTATGCCAAACCTGATGAGGGCGCGAGATGATGGGAGGCCAAACCTTATGAGGGCGTGAGATGATGATAGGCCAAACCTGATGAGGGCGTGAGATAAGGGTATGCCAAATCTGATAAGGGCGCGAGATGATGATAGGCCAAACCTGATGAGGACGCGAGATAAGGGTACGCCAAATCTGATGAGGGTGCGAGATGATGGTAGGCCAAACCTGATGAGGGCGCGAGATGATGGCAGCACAAACCTGATGAGGGCTCGAGATGATGGAAGGCCAAACCTGATGAGGGCATGAGATTATGTTAGGCCAATCCTGATAAGGGCTCGAGATGATGATAGGCAAATCTGATGAATGCGCGAGATGATGGTATGCCAAACCTGATGAGGACTCGAGATGATGATAGGCCAAACCTGATGAGGGCGCGAAATGATGATAGTCTAAACCTGATGAGGGCGCGAGATAAGGGTACGCCATATCTGATGATGACGCGAGATGGTGGAAGGCCAAACCTGAAGAGGACGCGAGATGATGGTAGGCCAAACCTGAAGAGGATGCAAAATGATGGTAGGCCAAACCTGAGATGATGGTAGGCCAGACCTGATGAGGGCATGAGATGATGAAAGGCCAAACCTAATGATGGCGTGAGATGATGTTAGGCCAATCCTGATAAGGGCACGAGATGATTATAGGCAAATCCTGATGAGGGCACGAGGTGATGATAGGACTGACCTGACGTGGGTGCGATATGATGATAGGCCAAACCTGATGATGGCACAAGTTGATAGTAGGCCAAGCCTGATTGGTGGGGCAGATGATGGTAGGCCAAACATGATGAGGGCGTGAGCTGATGGCAGGCCAAACCTGATGAGGCCACAAGATGATGGAAGGCCAAACCTGATGAGGCCGCGAGATGATGGAAGGCCAAACCTGATGAGGGTGTGAGATGATGTTAGGCCAATCCTGATAAGGGCACGAGATGATGATAGGCAAATCCTGAGGAGGGCGCGACGTGATGATAGGCCAGACCTGATGAGGGTGTGAGATGATGATAGACCAAACCTAATGATGGCACGAGATGATTTTAGGCCAAGCCTGATTGGTGCGCGAGATGATGGTAGGCCAAAGTTGATGAGGGCGTGAGCTGATGGCAGCCCAAACCTGATGAGGCCGTAAGATGATGGAAGGCCAAACCTGATGAGGCCGCGAGATGATGGAAGGCCAAACCTGATGAGGGCGTGAGATGATGTTAGGCCAATCCTGATAAGGGCACGAGATGATAATAGGCAAATCCTGATGAGGGCACGAGGTGATAATAGGCCACACCTGATGAGCGTGCGAGATGATGGTAGGCCAAACCTGAAGAGGGTGCTAGATGATTGTAGGCCAAATCTGATGAGGGCACGAAATGATGGTAGGCCAATCCTAAGATCATGGAAGACCAGACCTGATGAGGGTGTGAGATGATGATAGACCAAACCTAATGATGGGCGAGATGATGGTAGGCCAAGCCTGATTGGTGAGCCAGATGATGGTAGGCCAAACTTGATGAGGGTGCGAGATGATGGCAGGCCAAACCTGATGAGGGCACGAGATGATGGCAGACAAAACCTGATGAGGGTACAAGATGATGAGGGCAAGCATGATGAGAGCATGAGATAAAGGTTTGCCAAACCTGATGATGGCGTGTGATGATGATTGGCCAAACCTGATGAGGGTGCGAGATTATGATAGGCCATACCTGATGAGGGCTCGAGATGATGATAGGCCAAATCTGATGAGGGCGCGATATAATGGTAAGCCAAACCTGATGAGCGCACGAGATGATGGAATGCCCAACCTGAGGAGTACGAGAGATGATGTTAGGCCAAACCTGATAAGGGCGTGAGATCATGATAGGTCAAACCTGATGAGGGCGTGAGATGATGTTAGGCCAATCCTGAAAAGGGCACGAGATGATGTTAGCCAAATCCTGATGAGGGCGCGAGGTGATGATAGGCCAGACCTGATGAGGGCGCGAGATGATGGTAGGCCAAGCCTGATTGGTGCGCCAGATGATGGTAGGCCAAACTTGATGAGGGCGTGAGCTGATGGCAGGCCAAACCTGGTGAGGCCGCAAGATGATGGAAGGCCAAACCTGATGAGGCCGCGAGATGATGGAAGGCCAAACCTGATGAGGGCATGCGATGATGGTAGGCCAAACTTGATGAGGGTGCGAAATGATGGTAGTCCAAACTAGAGATGATGGTAGGCCAGACCTGATGAGGGTGTGAGATGATGATAGGCCCAACCTAATGATGGCGCGAGATGATGGTAGGCCAAGCCTGTTTGGTGCGCCAGATGATGGTAGGCCAAACCTGATAAGGGGGCGAGGTGATAATAGGCCACACCTGATGAGGGCGCGAGATGATGATAGGCCAAACCTGAAGAGGGTGCAAGATGATGGTAGGCCAAACCTGATGAGGGCGCGAAAGGATGTTAGGCCAAACCTGAGATGATGGTAGGCCAGAGCTGATGAGGGCGTGAGATATTGATAGGCCAAACCTAATGATTGCGCGAGATGTTGGTAGGCCAAGCCTGATTGGTGCGCCAGATGATGGTAGGCCAAACTTGATGAGGGTGCGAGATGATGGCAGGCCAAATCTGATGAGGGCACGAGATGACGGCAGACAACCTGATGAGGGTACAAGATGATGATAGGGCAAACATGATGAGAGCACGAGATGAAGGTATGCCAAACCTGATGATGGCGTGAGATGATGGTAGGCCAAACCTGATAAGGGTGCGAGATGATAGGCCAATCGTGATGAGGGCGCGAGATGATGATTGGCCAAACCTGATGAGGGCGCGAGATGATTGTAGGCCAAATCTGATGTGGGATCGAGATGAAGATAGGCCATACCTGAGATGATAATAGGCTAAACCTGATGAGGGCGCGAGATGATGATAGGCCCAACCTGTAGAAGGTGCGAGATGATGGCAGGCCAAACATGATGAGGGCACGAGATGATGTTAGGCCAAACCTGATGAGGACGGGAAATGATAATAAGCCAAACCTGATGAGGTCGCAAGATGATGATAGGCCAAATCTGAGGAAGGTGCGAGATGATGATAAATCAAACTTGATGGGGCACAAGAATGATACGCTAAACCTGAGATGATGATAGGCCATACCTGATGAGGGTGCGAGATGATGGTAGTCCTAAACTTGTCAGGGTGCGATATGATGGTTGGCCAAATCTGATATGGGTGCAAGATGATGGTAGGCCAAACTTGAGGAGGGTGAGAAAGGATGGTAGGCCAATCCTGATGATGGCGTGAGATGATGATAGGCCAAACCTGATGAGGGTGCGAGATGATGATTGGCCAAACCTCTTGAGGGCGTGAGATGATGGTAGGCCAAACCTGATAAGGGTTCGAGATTATGTTATGCCAAACCTGATGAGACTGCAGAATTATGGAAGGCCAAACCTGATGAGTCCGCGAGATGATGGCAAGCCAAACCTGATGAGGGCGTGAGATGATGTTAGGCCAATGCTGATGAGGGCGCGAGGTGAAGATAGGCCACACCTGATGAGGGCACGAGATGATGATAGGCAAAACCTGAAGAGGGCGCGAGATGATGGTAGGGCAAACCTGATGAGGGTGCGATATCATGATAGGCCAAGCCTAATGATGGCACGAGGTGATGGTAGGCCAAGCCTGATTGGTGCAACAGATGATGGTAGGCCAAACTTGATGAGGGCGTGAGATGATGGAAGACCAAACCTGATGAGGCCGCAAAATGATGGAATGCCAACATGATAAGTACGTGAGATGATGTTAGTCTGTACCTGATGAGAGCGCGAGATAAAGCTACGCCAAATCTGATGAGGGCACGAAATGATGGTAGGCCAAATCTGATGAGGGCGCGAGATGATGGTAGGCCAAACCTGAAGAGTGCGCGAGATGATAGGCCAAACGTAATGAGAGCGCGAGATGATGATTGGCCAAACCTAATGAGGGCGCGAGATGATGGTAGGTCAAATCTGATGAGGGATCGAGATTATGGTAAGCCAAACCTGGTGAGGGTGCGAGATGATGATTGGCCAAACCTAATGAGGGCACGAGATGATGGTATGTCAAATCTGATGAGGGATCGAGATTATGGAAAGCCAAACCTGGTGAGGGTGCGAGATGATGATAGGCCAAACCTTATGAGAGAGAAAGATGAAGATAGGCCATATCTGAGATGATAATAGGCTAAACCCGATGAGGGCGCGAGATAATGATAGGCCCAACCTGAAGAGGGCGCAAAATGATGTTAGGCCTAACCTAATAAGGGCGCGAGATGATAGGCCAAACCTGATTAGGGTGCGAGATGATGATTGGCCAAACCTGATAAGGGCGCGAGATGATGGTATGCTAAACCTGATCAGGGCTTGAGATGATGATAGGCCAAACCTGATGAGGGCGCGAGATGACGGTAGGCTAAACCTGATGAGGGCGCGAGTTAAGGCTATGCCAAATCTGATGATGGCGCGAGATGATTGTAGGCCAAATCTGAAGAGGACCCAAGATGATGGTATGCCAAACCTGATGAGTGCGCGAGATAATGGTAGGCCAAACTTGATGAGGGCGCGAGATGATGGTAGGCCAAATCTGATGAGGGCTCGATATGATGGAAGGCCAAACCTGATGAGGGCGTGAGATGATGTTAGGCCAATCCTGATAAGAGCACAAGGTGACGATAGGCAAATCCTTATGAGGGCGCAAAATGATGATAGGCCAAATCTGGAGATGGCTCGAGATGATGATTTGCAACACCTGATGAGGGTGCGAGATGATGATAGGCTAAACCTCATGAGGGCTCAAAATGATGATAGGCCAAACCTGATAAGGGCGTGAGATGATGGAATGCCAAACCTGATGAGGGCGCGAGATAAAGCTATGCCAAATCTTATGAGGACACGAGATGATGGTAGGACAAACCTGATAAGGGCGCGAGATGATAGGCCAAGAGTGATGAAGGCGCGAGATGATGATTAGCCAAACCTGATGAGGGCGCGAGATGATGGTAGGCCAAATCTGATGAGGGATCGAGATGAAGATAGGTCATGCCTGAGATAAAATTGGCTAAACCTGATGAGGGCGCGAGATGATGATAGGCCCAACCTGAAGAAGGTGCGAGATGATGGCAGGCAAAACATGATGAGGGCGTGAGATGATGATAGGCCAAACCTGATGAGGGCGCGAGATAAGGTTATGCCAAACTTGATGAGGGCGCGAGATGATGGGAGGCCAAACCTGATGAGGGCGTGAGATGATGATAGGCCAAACCTGATGAGGGCGCGAGATAAGGGTATGCCAAATCTGATGAGGGCGCGAGATGATGGGAGGCCAAACCTTATGAGGGCGTGAGATGATGATAGGCCAAACCAGATTAGGGGACGTAAAATCTGATGAGGGCGCGATATAATGGTAGGCCAAACCTGATGAGGGTGCAAGATAAAGCTACGCCAAATCTGATGAGGGCGCGAGATGATGGTAGGACAAACCTGAAGAGGGTGCGAGATGATGGTAGGCCAAACCTGATAAGGGCGCGAGATGATGATAGGCCAAATCTGATAAGGGATCGAGATGATGATAGGCCAACCCTGATGAGGGTGCAAGATGATCATAGGCAAAACCTGATGAGGGCGCACGTTGATGATAGGCCAAACCTGATGAGTGCGCGAGATGATGATAGGCCAAACCTGATGAAGGCACGAGATGATGGTAGGCCAAATCTGATAAATGCGCGAAATGTTGGTATGCCAAACCTGATAAGAGCTCGAGATGATGATAGGCCAAACCTGATGAGGGCACGAGATGATGGAAGGCTAAACCTGATGAGGGCACGAGATAAGGGTACGCCATATCTGATGACGGCGCGAGACGATAGTAGGCCAAACCTGAAAAGGACTCGAGATGATGGTATGCCAAACCTGAAGAGAGCGCGAGATGATGGAAGGCCCAACCTGATGAGGGTGTGAGATGATGATAGGCCAAACCTGATGAGAGCGAGAGATAACCGTACGCCAAATCTGATGAGGGTGCGAGATGATGGTAGGCCAAACCCGATGAGGGCGCGAGATGATGATAGGCCAAATCATAATGAGGGCGTGAGATAAGTGTACGCCAAATCTGATGAGGGTGCTAGATGATAGTAGGCCAAACCTGATGAGGGAGCGAGATGATGGTTGGCCAAATCTGATGAGGGCGCGAGATGATGGTAGGACAAACCTGAAGAGGGCGCAAGATCATGGTAGGCCAAATCTGATGAGAGCAAGAGATGAAGATAAGCCATACCTGAGATTATAATAGGCTAAACCTTATGAGGGCGCGAGGTGATGATAGGCAGAACATGAAGAGGGCGCGAGATGATGGCAGGCCAAATCTAATAATGGCGCGAGATGATAGGTCAAACGTGATGAGGGCACGAGATGATGAGTTGCCCAACCTGATAAGGGCGCGAGATGATGGTAGGCCAAACCTGATGAGGGCTCGTGATGATAGGCCAAACCTAATGAGGGCGCGAGATAATGGTATGCCAAACCTGATGAGGGCGCGAGATGATGGGAGGCCAAACCTTATGAGGGCGTGAGATGATGATAGGCCAAACCTGATGAGGGCGCGAGATAAGGCTATGCTAAATCTGATAAGGGCGCGAGATGATGATAGGCCAAACCTGATGAGGGCGCGAGATAAGGTTACGCCAAATCTGATGAGGGCGAGAGATCATGGTATGCCAAACCTGATGAGGTCACGAGATGATGGTTGGCCAAACCAGATTAGGGCTCGAGATGATGGAAGGCCAAACCTGATGAGGGCATGAGATTATGTTAGGCCAATCCTGATAAGGGTGCGAAATGATGGTAGGCTAAACCTGATGAGGGCGCGAGATGATGGTAGGCCAAACCTGAAGAGGACGCGAGATGATGGTAGGCCAAACCTGACGAGGATGCGAAATGATGGTAGGCCAAACCTGAGATGATGGTAGGCCAGACCTGATGAGGTCGTGAGTTGATGAAAGGCCAAACCTAATGATGGCGCGAGATGATGTTAGGCCAATCCTGATAAGGGCACGAGATGATTATAGGCAAATCCTGATGAGGGCGCGAGGTGATGATAGGACTGACCTGATGAGGGTGCGATATGATGATAGGCCAAACCCGACGATTGCACAAGTTGATGGTAGGCCAAGCCTGATTGGTGCGCCAGATGATGGTAGACCAAACATGATGAGGGCGTGAGCTGATGGCAGGCCAAACCTGATGAGGCCACAAGATGATGGAAGGCCAAACCTGATGAGGCAGCGAGATGATGGAAGGCCAAACCTGATGAGGGTGTGAGATGATGTTAGGCCAATCCTGATAAGGGCACGAGATGATGATAGGCAAATCATGATGAGGGTGTGAGGTGATGATAGGCCACAACTGATGAGGGCGCGAGATGATGATAGGCCAAACCTGAAGAGGGCGCGAGATGATGGTAGGCCAAACCTGATGAGGGTGCGAAATGATGGTAGGCCAAACCTGAGATGATGTTAGGCCAGACCTGATGAGGGCGTGAGATGAAGATAGGCCCAACCTAATGATGGCGCTAGTTGATAGTAGGCCAAACCTGAGATGATGGTAGGACAGACCTGATGAGGCCGTGAGATGATGATAGGCCAAACCTAATGATGGCACGAGATGATAGTAGTCCAAACCTGATTGGTGAAAGATGATGGCAGTCCAAACCTGATGAGGGTACGAGATGATGACAGACAAAACCTGATGAGGGTACAAGATTATGATAGGGCAAACATGATGAGAGAACGAGATGAAGGTATGCCAAACCTGATGATGGCGTGAGATGATGATTGGCCAAATCTGATGAGGGCACTATATAATGGTAGGCCACACCTGATGAGGGCGCAAGATGATGATAGGTCAAACCTGATGAGGGCGTGAGATGATGTTAGGCCAATCCTGATAATGGCACGAGATGATGATAGGCAAATCCTGATGAGGGCGCGAGGTGATGATAGGCCAGACCTGATGAGGGCGCAATATGATGATAGGCCAAACCTAATGATGGCACGAGATGATGGTAGGCCAAGCCTGATTGGTGCGCGAGATAATGGTAGGCCAAACTTGATGAGGGCGTGAGCTGATGGCAGGCCAAACCTGATGAGGCCGCAAGATGATGGAAGGCCAAACCTGATGAGGCCGCGAGATGATGGAAGGCCAAACCTGATGAGGGCGTGAGATGATGTTAGGCCAATCCTGATAAGGGCACGAGATGATGATAGGCAAATCCTGATGACGGCGCGAGGTGATGGTAGGCCACACCTGATGAGGGTGCGAGATGATGGTAGGCCAAACCTGAAGAGGGCGCGAGATGATGGTAGGCCAAATCTGATGAGGGGACGAAATGATGGTAGGCCAAACCTAAGATCATGGAAGGCCAGACCTGATGAGGGTGTGAGATGATGATAGACCAAACCCAATGATGGCGCGAGATGATGGTAGGCCAAGCCTGATTGGTGCGCTAGATGATGGTAGGCCGAACTTGATGAGGGTGCGAAATGATGGCAGGCCAAACCTGATGACTGCACGAGATGATGGCAGACAAAACCTGATGAGGGTACAAGATGATGAGGGCAAACATGATGAGAGCACGAGATAAAGGTTTGCCAAACCTGATGAGATGTTGATAGGCCAAACCTGATGAGGACGGGAAATGATAATAAGCCAAACGTGATGAGGTCGCGAGATGATGATAGGCCAAATCTGAGGAATGTGCGAGATGATGATAAATCAAACTTGATGGGGCACAAGAATGATACGCTAAACCTGAGATGATGATAGGCCAAACCTTATGAGGGTGCGAGATGATGGTAGGCCTAAACTGATCAGGGCGCGATATGATGGTAGGCCAAATCTGATATGGGTGCAAGATGATGGTAGGCCAAACTTGAGGTTGAAAAAGGATGGTAGGCCAATCCTGATAATGGCGCGAGATGATGATAGGCCAAACCTGATGAGGGTGCGAGATGATGATTGGCCAAACCTCATGAGGGCGTGAGATGATGGTAGGCCAAACCTGATAGGGGTTCGAGATTATGATATGTCAAACCTGATGAAGCCGCGAAATGATGGAAGGCCAAACCTGATGAGGCCGCAAGATGATGGAAGGCCAAACCTGATGAGGCCGCGAGATGATGGAAGGCCAAACCTGATGAGGGCGTGAGATGATGTTAGGCCAATCCTGATAAGGGCACGAGGTGATGATAGGCAAATCCTGATGAGGGCGCGAGGTGAAGATAGGCCACACCTGATGAGGGCGTGAGATGATCATAGGCAAAACCTGAAGAGGGCGTGAGATGATGGTAGGGCAAACGTGATGAGGGTGCGATATCATGATAGGCCAAACCTAATGATGGCACGAGATGATGGTAGGCCAAGCCTGATTGGTGCAACAGATGATGGTAGGCCAAACTTGATGAGGGCGTGAGATGATGGCAGGCCAAACCTGATGAGGCCGTGAGATGACGTAAGACCGAACCTGATGAGGCCGCAAAATGATGGAATGCCCAACATGATAAGTACGTGAGATGATGTTAGGCTGTACCTGATGAGGGCGCGAGATAAAGCTACGCCAAATCTGATGAGGGCACGAGATGATGGTAGGCCAAATCTGATGAGCGCGCGAGATGATGAATGGCCAAACCTAATGAGGGCGCGAGATGATGGTAGGTCAAATCTGATGAGGGATCGAGATTATGGTAAGCCAAACCTGGTGAGGGTGCGAGATGATGATTGGCCAAACCTAATGAGGGCGTGAGATGATGGTAGGTCAAATCTGATGAGGGATCGAGATTATGGTAAGCCAAACCTGGTGAGGGTGCGAGATGATAGGCCAAACCTTATGAGAGAGCAAGATGAAGATAGGCCATACCTGAGATGATAATAGGCTAAACCTGATGTGGGCGCGAGATAATGATAGGCCCAACCTGAAGAGGGCGCGAAATGATGTTAGACCTAACCTAATAAGGGCGCGAGATGATAGGCCAAACCTGCTTAGGGTGCAAAATGATGATTGGCCAAACCTGATAAGGGCGCGAGATGATGGTATGCTAAACCTGATGTGGGCTTGAAATGATGATAGGCCAAACCTGATGAGGGCGCGAGATGATGGTAGGCTAAACCTGATGAGAGCGCGAGTTAAGGGTATGCCAAATCTGATGAGGGCGCGAGAAGATGGTAGGCCAAATCAGAAGAGGACCCAAGATGATGGTATGCCAAACCTGATGAGTGCACGAGATAATGGTAGGCCAAACCTGATGAGGGCGCGAGATGATGGTAGGCCAAATCTGATGAGGGCTCGATATGATGGAAGGCCAAACCTGATAAGAGAGCAAGATGAAGATAGGCCAAACCTGATGAGGACGCGAGATAATGGTACGCCGAAAGTGATGAGAGCGCGAGATAATAGTAGTCCAAACCTGAGGAGGATGCGAGATGATGTTACGCCAAACCTGAAGAGAGCGCGAGATGATTGTTGTCCAAACCTGATGAGGGCGCGAGATGATGATTGGCCAAACCTGATGAGGGTGCGAGATGATGGTAGGCCAAATCTGATGAGTCCATGAGATGATGATTGGCCAAACCTGATAAGGGCGTGAGATGATGGTAGGCCAAAACTGATGAGGGCGCGATATAATGGTAGGCCAAACCTGATGAAGGTGAGAGATGATGGAATACCCAACCTGATAAGTATGTGCGATGATGTTAGGCGAAACATGGTGAGGGCACGAGATAAAGCTACGACAAATCTGATGAGGGCGAGAGATTATGGTAGGACAAACCTGAAGAGGGTGCGAGATGATGGTAGGCCAAAACTGATAAGGGCGCGAGATGATAGGCCAAACGTGATGAGGACGCGAGATGATGATTAGCCAAACCTGATGAGGGTGCGAGATGATAGTAGGCCAAATCTGATGAGGGATCCAGATGATGATAGGCCAAACCTGCTGAGGGCGTAAGATGATGATAGGCCAAACCTGATGAGGGCGTGAGATGATGATAGTCCAAACCTGATGAAGGCACGTGATGATGGTAGGCCAAACCTGGTGAGGGTGAGAGATGATGATAGGCCAAACCTGATGAGAGCGCGAGATGAAGATAGGCCATACCTGAGATGATAATAGGCTAAATCTGATGAGGGTGCGAGATGATGATAGGCCCAACATGAAGAGGGTGCGAGATGATGGTAGGCCAAATCTGATAAGGGCGCGAGATGATAGGCCAAACCTGATGAGGCCGTGAAATGATGAGTGGCCAAACTTCATAAGGGCGCGAGATGATGGTAGGCCAAACCTGATGAGGGCTCGAGATGATGATAGGCCAAACCTGATGAGGGCGCGAGATGATGGTATGCCAAACCTGATGAAGGCGCGAGATGTTGGAAGGCCAAACCTGATGAAGACACGAGATAAGGGTATGCCAAATCTGATTAGGGCGCGAGATGATGATAGGCCAAACCCGATGAGGGCGCGAGATGATGGTAGGCCAAACCTGATGATGGCGATAGATAAGGGTACGCCAAATCTGATGAGGGCGCGAGATGATGTTAGGCCAAACCATAATGAGGGCGTGAGATAAGTGTACGCCAAATCTGATGAGGGTGCGAGATGATGGTAGGCCAAACCTGATGAGGGAGCGAGATGATGGTTGGCCAAATCTGATGATGGCTCGAGATGATGGAAGCCCAAACCTGATGAGCGCGTGAGATAATGTTAGGCCAATCCTGATAAGGGCACGAGATGATGATAGGGAAATCCTGATGAGGGCGCTAGGTGATGATAGGCCACACCTAATGAGGGCGCGAAATGATGACAGGCCAAATGTGGTTAGGGCTCGAGATGATGATTGGCCACACCTGATGAGGGTGCGAGATGATGACAGGCTAAACGTGATGAGGGCGCGAAATGATGATAGGCCAAACCTGATAAGGGCGTGAGATGACGGAATGCCCAATCTGATGAGTGCTTGAGATGATGTTAGGCCAAACCTGATGAGGGCGCGAGATAAAGCTACGCCAAATCTGATGAGGGCGCGAGATGATGGTAGGACAAACCTGAGGAGGGCGCAAGATCATGGAAGGCCAAACCTGGTGAGGGTGAGAGATGATGATAGGCCAAACCTGATGAGAGCACGAGATGAAGATAGGCCATACCTGAGATTATAATAGGCTAAACCTGATGAGGGCGCGAGGTGATGATAGGCCCAACATGAAGAGGGCGCAAGATGATGGCAGGCCAAATCTAATAAGGGCGCAAGATGATAGGCCAAACCTGATGAGGGCGCGAGATGATGAGTGGCCCAACCTGATAAGCGCGCGAGATGATGGTTGGCCAAACCTGATGAGGGCTCGAGATGATGATATGCCAAACCTAATGAGGGCGTGAGATGATGGTATGCCAAACCTGATGAGGGCGCGAGATGATGGGAGGCCAAACCTTATGAGGGCGTGAGATGATGATAGGCCAAACCTGATGAGGGCGTGAGATAAGGGTATGCCAAATCTGATAAGGGCGCGAGATGATGATAGGCCAAACCTGATGAGGACGCGAGATAAGGGTACGCCAAATCTGATGAGGGCGCGAGATGATGGTAGGCCAAACCTGATGAGGGCGCGAGATGATGGCAGCACAAACCTGATGAGGGCTCGAGATGATGGAAGGCCAAACCTGATGAGGGCATGAGATTATGTTAGGCCAATCCTGATAAGGGCTCGAGATGATGATAGGCAAATCTGATGAATGCGCGAGATGATGGTATGCCAAACCTGATGAGGACTCGAGATGATGATAGGCCAAACCTGATGAGGGCGCGAAATGATGATAGTCTAAACCTGATGAGGGCGCGAGATAAGGGTACGCCATATCTGATGATGACGCGAGATGGTGGAAGGCCAAACCTGAAGAGGACGCGAGATGATGGTAGGCCAAACCTGAAGAGGATGCGAAATGATGGTAGGCCAAACCTGAGATGATGGTAGGCCAGACCTGATGAGGGCATGAGATGATGAAAGGCCAAACCTAATGATGGCGTGAGATGATGTTAGGCCAATCCTGATAAGGGCACGAGATGATTATAGGCAAATCCTGATGAGGGCGCGAGGTGATGATAGGACTGACCTGACGTGGGTGCGATATGATGATAGGCCAAACCTGATGATGGCACAAGTTGATAGTAGGCCAAGCCTGATTGGTGGGGCAGATGATGGTAGGCCAAACATGATGAGGGCGTGAGCTGATGGCAGGCCAAACCTGATGAGGCCACAAGATGATGGAAGGCCAAACCTGATGAGGCCGCGAGATGATGGAAGGCCAAACCTGATTAGGGTGTGAGATGATGTTAGGCCAATCCTGATAAGGGCACGAGATGATGATAGGCAAATCCTGAGGAGGGCGTGACGTGATGATAGGCCAGACCTGATGAGGGTGTGAGATGATGATAGACCAAACCTAATGATGGCACGAGATGATTTTAGGCCAAGCCTGATTGGTGCGCGAGATGATGGTAGGCCAAAGTTGATGAGGGCGTGAGCTGATGGCAGCCCAAACCTGATGAGGCCGTAAGATGATGGAAGGCCAAACCTGATGAGGCCGCGAGATGATGGAAGGCCAAACCTGATGAGGGCGTGAGATGATGTTAGGCCAATCCTGATAAGGGCACGAGATGATGATAGGCAAATCCTGATGAGGGCGCGAGGTGATAATAGGCCACACCTGATGAGGGTGCGAGATGATGGTAGGCCAAACCTGAAGAGGGTGCTAGATGATTGTAGGCCAAATCTGATGAGGGCACGAAATGATGGTAGGCCAATCCTAAGATCATGGAAGACCAGACCTGATGAGGGTGTGAGATGATGATAGACCAAACCTAATGATGGGCGAGATGTTGGTAGGCCAAGCCTGATTGGTGAGCCAGATGATGGTAGGCCAAACTTGATGAGGGTGCGAGATGATGGCAGGCCAAACCTGATGAGGGCACGAGATGATGGCAGACAAAACCTGATGAGGGTACAAGATGATGAGGGCAAGCATGATGAGAGCATGAGATAAAGGTTTGCCAAACCTGATGATGGCGTGTGATGATGATTGGCCAAACCTGATGAGGGTGCGAGATTATGATAGGCCATACCTGATGAGGGCTCGAGATGATGATAGGCCAAATCTGATGAGGGCGCGATATAATGGTAAGCCAAACCTGATGAGCGCGCGAGATGATGGAATGCCCAACCTGAGGAGTACGAGAGATGATGTTAGGCCAAACCTGATAAGGGCGTGAGATCATGATAGGTCAAACCTGATGAGGGCGTGAGATGATGTTAGGCCAATCCTGAAAAGGGCACGAGATGATGTTAGCCAAATCCTGATGAGGGCGCGAGGTGATGATAGGCCAGACCTGATGAGGGCGCGATATAATGATAGGCCAAACCTAATGATGGCACGAGATGATGGTAGGCCAAGCCTGATTGGTGCGCCAGATGATGGTAGGCCAAACTTGATGAGGGCGTGAGCTGATGGCAGGCCAAACCTGGTGAGGCCGCAAGATGATGGAAGGCCAAACCTGATGAGGCCGCGAGATGATGGAAGGCCAAACCTGATGAGGGCATGCGATGATGGTAGGCCAAACTTGATGAGGGTGCGAAATGATGGTAGTCCAAACTAGAGATGATGGTAGGCCAGACCTGATGAGGGCGTGAGATGATGATAGGCCCAACCTAATGATGGCGCGAGATGATGGTAGGCCAAGCCTGTTTGGTGCGCCAGATGATGGTAGGCCAAACCTGATAAGGGGGCGAGGTGATAATAGGCCACACCTGATGAGGGCGCGAGATGATGATAGGCCAAACCTGAAGAGGGCGCAAGATGATGGTAGGCCAAACCTGATGAGGGCGCGAAAGGATGTTAGGCCAAACCTGAGATGATGGTAGGCCAGAGCTGATGAGGGCGTGAGATATTGATAGGCCAAACCTAATGATTGCGCGAGATGTTGGTAGGCCAAGCCTGATTGGTGCGCCAGATGATGGTAGGCCAAACTTGATGAGGGTGCGAGATGATGGCAGGCCAAATCTGATGAGGGCACGAGATGACGGCAGACAACCTGATGAGGGTACAAGATGATGATAGGGCAAACATGATGAGAGCACGAGATGAAGGTATGCCAAACCTGATGATGGCGTGAGATGATGGTAGGCCAAACCTGATAAGGGTACGAGATGATAGGCCAATCGTGATGAGGGCGCGAGATGATGATTGGCCAAACCTGATGAGGGCGCGAGATGATTGTAGGCCAAATCTGATGTGGGATCGAGATGAAGATAGGCCATACCTGAGATGATAATAGGCTAAACCTGATGAGGGCGCGAGATGATGATAGGCCCAACCTGTAGAAGGTGCGAGATGATGGCAGGCCAAACATGATGAGGGCACGAGATGATGTTAGGCCAAACCTGATGAGGACGGGAAATGATAATAAGCCAAACCTGATGAGGTCGCAAGATGATGATAGGCCAAATCTGAGGAAGGTGCGAGATGATGATAAATCAAACTTGATGGGGCACAAGAACGATACGCTAAACCTGAGATGATGATAGGCCATACCTGATGAGGGTGCGAGATGATGGTAGTCCTAAACTTGTCAGGGTGCGATATGATGGTTGGCCAAATCTGATATGGGTGCAAGATGATGGTAGGCCAAACTTGAGGAGGGTGAGAAAGGATGGTAGGCCAATCCTGATGATGGCGTGAGATGATGATAGGCCAAACCTGATGAGGGTGCGAGATGATGATTGGCCAAACCTCTTGAGGGCGTGAGATGATGGTAGGCCAAACCTGATGAGGGTTCGAGATTATGTTATGCCAAACCTGATGAGGCTGCGAAATTATGGAAGGCCAAACCTGATGAGTCTGCGAGATGATGGCAAGCCAAACCTGATGAGGGCGTGAGATGATGTTAGGCCAATGCTGATGAGGGCGCGAGGTGAAGATAGGCCACACCTGATGAGGGCACGAGATGATGATAGGCAAAACCTGAAGAGGGCGCGAGATGATGGTAGGGCAAACCTGATGAGGGTGCGATATCATGATAGGCCAAGCCTAATGATGGCACGAGGTGATGGTAGGCCAAGCCTGATTGGTGCAACAGATGATGGTAGGCCAAACTTGATGAGGGCGTGAGATGATGGAAGACCAAACCTGATGAGGCCGCAAAATGATGGAATGCCAACATGATAAGTACGTGAGATGATGTTAGTCTGTACCTGATGAGGGCGCGAGATAAAGCTACGCCAAATCTGATGAGGGCACGAAATGATGGTAGGCCAAATCTGATGAGGGCGCGAGATGATGGTAGGCCAAACCTGAAGAGGGCGCGAGATGATAGGCCAAACGTAATGAGAGCGCGAGATGATGATTGGCCAAACCTAATGAGGGCGCGAGATGATGGTAGGTCAAATCTGATGATGGTAGGCCAAACCTGAAGTAGTCAAGAGATGATAGGCCAAACGTGATGAGGGCGCGAGATGATGATTGGCCAAAGCTGATGAGGGCACGAGTTGATGGTAGGCCAAATCTGATGAAGGATCGAGATGATGATAGGCAAAACCTGATGAGGGTGCGAGATGATGATAGTCCAAACCTGATGAAGGCACAAGATGATGGTTGGCCAAACCTAGTGAGGGTGCGAGTTGATGGTAGGCCAAACCTGAAGATTGCTCGAGATGATGGTATGCCAAAACTGATGAGGGCGTGATATGATGATAGGCCAAACCTGGTGAGGGCGTGAGATAAGAGTACGCCAAATCTGATGAGGGTGTGAGATTATGATAGGCCAAACCTGATGAGGGCGCGAGATAAGGGTACGCCAAATCTGATGAGGGCGTGAGATGATGATAGGCCAAACCTGATGAGGCCACGAGATAAGGGTTTGCCAAATCTAATGAGGGCGCGAGATGATGGTAGGCCAAACCTGATGAGGGTGTGAGATGATGTTAGGCCAAACGTGATAAGGGCACGAGATGATGATAGGCCAAATCTGGTGAGGGCTCGAGATGATGATTGGCCACACCTGATGAGGGTGTGAGATGATGATAGGCTAAACCTGATGAAGTCGCGAAATGATGATAGGCCAAACCTGATAAGGGCGTGAGATGATGGAATGCCCAACCTGATGAATTCGTGAGATGATGTTAGGCCAAACCTAATGAGGGCGCGAGATAAAGCTACACCAAATCTGATGAGGGCGCGAGATGATGGTAGGACAAACCTAAAAAGGGCTCGAGATGATGGTAGGCCAAACATTATAAGGGCGCGAGATGATAGGCCAAACGTTATGAGGGCGTGAGATGATGATTGGCCAAACCTGATGAGAGTGCGAGATGATGGTAGGCCAAATCTGATGAGGGATCGAGATGATGATAGTCTAAACCTGATGAAGGCACAAGATGATGGTGGGCCAAACCTGGTGAGGTTGCGAGATAATGATAGGCCAAATCTGATGAGAGCACGAGATGAAGATAGGCCATACCTGAGATGATAATAGGCTAAACCTGATGAGGGCTCGAGATGATGATAGGCCCAACCTGAAGAAGGCGCGAGATGATGGTAGGCCAAACTTGATGAAGGCACGAGATGATGATAGGCCAATCATGATGAGGGCTTGAGATGATTTTTGGCTAAACCTGAGGAGGGTGCGAGATGTTGATAGTCCAAACCTGATGAGGCGGGAAATGATTATAAGCCAAACCTGATGAGGTCGTGAGATGATGATAGGCCAAATCTGATGAAGGTGCGAGATGATGATAAATCAAAGCTGATGGGGCACAAGAATGATACGCCAAATCTGAGATGATGATAGGCAAAACCTGATGAGGGTGCGATATGATGGTAGGCCAAAAAACTGATCAGGGCACGATATGATGGTAGGCCAAATCTGATGTGAGTGCAAGATGAGGGTAGGCCAAACTTGAGGAGGGTAAGAAAGGATGGTAGACCAATCCTGATGAGGGCGTGAGATGATGGTAGGCCAAACCTGATGAGTCCGTGAGATGATGATAGGCCAAACCTGATGAGGGCGTGATATCATGCTAGGCCAAACCTGATGAGGGCGCGAGATGATGGAATGCCCAACCTGATGAGTACAAAAGACGATGTTAGGCCAAACCTGATGAGGGCGCGAGATAAAGCTATACCAAATCTGATAAGGGCGCGAGATTATTGGCCAAACCTGTTGAGGACATGAGATGATTTTAGGCCAAACCTGATGAGTCCGTGAGATGATGGAAGGCCAAACCTGATGAGGGCGCGAGATGATGATAGGCCAATCCCAATGAGGGTGCGAGATGATGACTGGCCACACCTCATGAGGGCGTGAGATGATGGTAGGCCAAACCTGATGAGGGTTCGAGATTATGATAGGCCAAACCTGATGAGGCCGCAAGATGATGGAAGGACAAACCTGATGAGGCCGCGAGATGATGGAAGGCCAAACATGATGAGGGCGTGAGATGATGTTAGGCCAATCCTGATAAGAACACGAGATGATGATAGGCCACACCTGATGAGGGCGCGAGATGATGATAGGCCAAACCTGATGAGGGCGCGAGATGATGATAGGCCAAACCTGATGAGGGCGCGAAATGATGGTAGGCCAAACCTGAAGAGGGCGTGAGATAATGACAGGCTAAACCTGATGAGGGCGCGATATAATGCCAGGCCAAACCTGATGAGGGCGAGAGATGATGGAATGCCCAACCTGATGAGTACGAAAGATGATGTTATGCCAAACCTGATGAGGGCGCGAGATAAAGTTACGCCAAATCTGATAAGGGCGCGAAATGATTGTCCAAACCTGATGAGGGCGCGAGATGATTGTCCAAACCTGATAAGGGTGCGAGATGATGGTAGGCTAAACATGATGAGGGCTCGAGATGATGGTAGGCCAAACCTAATGATGGCGCAAGATAATGGTACGCCAATTCTGATGAGGGCACTACTAGATGGTAGGCCAAACCTGAAGAGGGCATGAGATTATGGTATGCCAAACCTGATGAGGGCGTGAGATGATGATAGGCCAAAAGTGATGAGGGCGCGAGATAAGGATATGCCAAATCTGATAAGGGCGCGAGATGATGGAATACCCAACCTGATGAGTACGTGAGATGATGATAGGCCAAACCTGATGAGGGCATGAGATGATGTTAGGCCAATCCTGATAAGGGCACGAGATGATGATAGGAAAATCCAGCTGAGGGCGCGTAATAAGGATACGACAAATCTGATGAGGGCGCAATATAATGGTGGGCCAAACCTGTTGAGGGTGCGAGATGATGGAATGCCCAATATGATGAGTACGTGAGATGATGTTAGGCCAAACCTGATGAGGGCGCGAGATAAAGCTACGCCAAATCTGATGAGGGTTCGAGATGATGCTAGGCCAAATCTGATGAGGGCGCTAGATGATGGTAGGCCAAACCTGAAGTAGTCGCGAGATAATAGGTCAAACGTGATGAGGGTGCGAGATGATGATTGGCCAAATTTGATGAGGGCACGAGATGATGGTAGGCCAAACCTGAAGTGGGCACGACATGATAGGCCAAACGAGGTGAGGGCGCGAGATGATGATTGGCCAATCCTGATGAGGGTGCGAGATGATGGTAGGCCAAATCTGATGAGGGATCGAGATGATGATAGGCCAAACCTGATGAAGGCACAAGATGATGGTGGGCCAAACCTGGTAAGGGTGCGAGATGAAGGTAGGCCAAACCTGAAGATGACGCTAGATGATGGTTTGCCAAACCTGATGAGGACGCGATATAATGGAAGGCTAAACCTGATGAGGATGTGAGATGATGATAGGCCAAACCTGATAAGGACGTGAGATGATGGAATACCCAACCTGTTGAGTAGGTGAGATGATGTTAGGCCAAACCTGATGAGGCCGCGAGATGATGGAAGGCCAAACCTAATGAGGGCATGAGATGATGTTAGGCCAATCCTGATAAGGGCACGAGATGATGATAGGCAAATCCTGCTGAGGGCGCGAGGTGAAAATAGGCCACACCTGATGAAGGCGCGAGACCATGATAGGCCAAACCTGTAAAGGGCACGAGATTATGGTAGGCCAAACCTGATGAGGGCGCGAAATGATGGTAGGCCAAGCCTGATAAGGGCACGAGATGAAAGGCCAAACGTGATGAAGGCGAGAGATGATCATAGTCCAAACCTAATGAAGGCAAGAGATGATTTGAGGCCAAATCTGATGAGAGCGTGAGATGATGTTAGGCCAATCCTGATGAGGGCGCGAGATGATGATAGGTCCCATCTGAAGATCGTTCAAGATGATGGTAGGCCAAAGATGATGAGGGCGCGAGATGATGGTAGGCCAATCATGATGAGGGCGTGAGATGATGTTAGACCAAATCCGATGAGGTCGCGAGATGATGATTGGCCAAACCTGATGAGGGTGCGCGATGATGGTAGGCCAAATCTGATGAGGGATCGAGTTGATGATAGGCCAATCCTCATGAGGGCACGCGATGAAGATATGCCGTACCTGAGATGATAATAGGCTAAACCTGATGAGGGCTCGAGATGATGATAGGCCCAACCTGAAGAAGGCTCGAGATGATGGTAGACCAAACATGATGAAGGCACGAGATGATGGTAGGCAAATCATGATGAGGGCTTGAGATGATGTTTGGCCAAACCTGATGAGGGCACGAGATGTTGATAGGCCAAACTTGATGAGCACGGGAAATGATAATAAGCCAAACCTGATGAGGTTGTGAGATGATTACAGGCCAAATCTGATGAAGGTGCGAGATGATGATAAATCAAACCTGATGGGGCACAACAATGAAATGCCAAACCTTAGATGATGATAGGCCAAACCTGATGAGGGTGTGAGATGATGGTAGGCCAAAACTGATCAGGGCGCGATATGATGGTAGGCCAAATCTGATGTGAGTGCAAGATGATGGTAGGCCAAACTTGAGGAGGATGAGAAAGGATGGTAGACCAATCCTGATGAGGGCGTGAGATGATGGTAGGCAAAACCTGATGAGGTTGCGAGATGATGATAGACCAAACCTGATCAGGGTGCGAGATGCTGATTGGCCAAACCTCATGAGGGAGTGAGATGACGGTAGGCCAAACCTGATGAGAGTTCGAGATTATGATAGGCCAAACCTGATGAGGCGTGAGATGATGGAAGGCCAAACCTGATGAGGCCATGAGATGAAGGAAGGCCAAACCTGATGAGGCCGCGAGATGATGGAAGGCCAAACCTGATGAGGGCGTGAGATGATGTTAGGCCAATCCTGATAAGGGCACGAGGTAATGATAGGCAAATCCTGATGAGGGCGCGAGGTGATGATAGGCCACACCTGATGAGGGCGCGAGATAATGATAGGCCAAACCTGAAGAGGGCACGGGATGATGATATGCAAAACCTGATGAGGGCGCAATATAATGCTAGGCCAAACCAGATGAGGGTACGGGATGATGGAATGCCCAACCTGATGAGTGCGAGAGATGATGTTAGGCCAAACCTGATGAGGAAGCGAGATAAAGCTACGTCAAATCTGATAAGGGCGCTAGATGATTGGTCAAACCTGATGAGGGCGCGAGATGATGATTGGCCAAACCTGATAAGGGCGCGAGATGATGGTAGGCCAAACCTGATGAGTGCACGAGATAAAGGTACGCCAAATCTGATGAGGGCACTAGTAGATGGTAGGCCAAACCTAAGGAGGGCACGAGATGATGGTACGCCAAACCTGATGAGGGCGTGAGATGATGATAGGCCAAAACTGATGAGGGCGCGAGATAAGGGAACGCCAAACTGATGAGAACGCAAGATTATTATATGCCAAATCTGATGAGGGCGCGAGATAAGGGTATGCCAAATCTGATCAGGGAGTGAGATGATGATAGGCCAAACCTGATGAGGGTGCGAGATGAGGGTAGGCCAAAACTGATCAGGGAGTGAGATGATTGTAGGCCAAACCTGATGAGTCCGCGAGATGATGGAAGGCAAAACCTGATGAGGGAGTGAGATAATGGTATGCCAAACCTGCTAATGGTTCCAGATTATGATAGGCCAAACCTCATGAGGCTGCGAGATGATGGAAAGCCAAACCTGATGAGGCTGCGACATCATGGAAAGCCAAACCTGATGGGGGTGTGAGATGATGTTAGGCCAATCCTGATAAGGGCACGAGGTGATTATAGGCAAATCCTGATGAGGGCACGAGGTGATGATAGGCCACATCTGATGAGGGCGCGAGATGATGATAGGCCAAACCTGATGAGGGCGCGAGATGATTGTCCAAACCTGATAAGGGTGCGAGATGATGGTAGGCTAAACATGAGGGCTCGAGATGATGGTAGGCCAAACCTAATGATGGCGCAAGATAATGGTATGCCAATTCTGATGAGGGCACTACTAGATGGTAGGCCAAACCTGAAGAGGGCATGAGATTATGGTATGCCAAACCTGATGAGGGCGTGAGATGATGATAGGCCAAAAGTGATGAGGGCACGAGATAAGGATATGCCAAATCTGATAAGGGCGCGAGATGATGGAATACCCAACCTGATGAGTACGTGAGATGATGATAGGCCAAACCTGATGAGGGCATGAGATGATGTTAGGCCAATCCTGATAAGGGCACGAGATGATGATAGGAAAATCCTGCTGAGGGCGCGTAATAAGGATACGACAAATCTGATGAGGGCGCGATATAATGGTGGGCCAAACCTGTTGAGGGTGCGAGATGATGGAATGCCCAATATGATGAGTACGTGAGATGATGTTAGGCCAAACCTGATGAGGGCGCGAGATAAAGCTACGCCAAATCTGATGAGGGTTCGAGATGATGCTAGGCCAAATCTGATGAGGGCGCTAGATGATGGTAGGCCAAACCTGAAGTAGTCGCGAGATAATAGGTCAAACGTGATGAGGGTGCGAGATGATGATTGGCCAAATTTGATGAGGGCACGAGATGATGGTAGGCCAAACTTGAAGTGGGCACGACATGATAGGCCAAACGAGGTGAGGGCGCGAGATGATGATTGGCCAATCCTGATGAGGGTGCGAGATGATGGTAGGCCAAATCTGATGAGGGATCGAGATGATGATAGGCCAAACCTGATGAAGGCACAAGATGATGGTGGGCCAAACCTGGTGAGGGTGCGAGATGAAGGTAGGCCAAACCTGAAGATGAAGCTAGATGATGGTTTGCCAAACCTGATGAGGACGTGAGATAATGGAAGGCTAAACCTGATAAGGGCGTGAGATGATGGAATACCCAACCTGATGAGTAGGTGAGATGATGTTAGGCCAAACCTGATGAGGCCGTGAGATGATGTTAGGCCAATCCTGATAAGGGCACGAGATGATGATAGGCAAATCCTGCTGAGGGCGCGAGGTGAAAATAGGCCACACCTGATGAAGGCGCGAGACCATGATAGGCCAAACCTGTAAAGGGCACGAGATTATGGTAGGCCAAACCTGATGAGGGCGCGAAATGTTGGTAGGCCAAGCCTGATAAGGGCACGAAATGGAAGGCCAAACGTGATGAAGGCGAGAGATGATCATAGTCCAAACCTAATGAAGGCAAGAGATGATTTGAGGCCAAATCTGATGAGAGCGTGAGATGATGTTAGGCCAATCCTGATGAGGGCGCGAGATGATGATAGGTCCCATCTGAAGATCGTTCAAGATGATGGTAGGCCAAAGATGATGAGGGCGCGAGATGATGGTAGGCCAATCATGATGAGGGCGTGAGATGATGTTAGACCAAATCCGATGAGGGCGCGAGATGATGATTGGCCAAACCTGATGAGGGTGCGCGATGATGGTAGGCCAAATCTGATGAGGGATCGAGTTGATGATAGGCCAATCCTCATGAGGGCACGCGATGAAGATATGCCGTACCTGAGATGATAATAGGCTAAACCTGATGAGGGCTTGAGATGATGATAGGCCCAACCTGAAGAAGGCACGAGATGATGGTAGGCAAATCATGATGAGGGCTTGAGATGATGTTTGGCCAAACCTGATGAGGGCACGAGATGTTGATAGGCCAAACTTGATGAGCACGGGAAATGATAATAAGCCAAACCTGATGAGGTTGTGAGATGATTACAGGCCAAATCTGATGAAGGTGCGAGATGATGATAAATCAAACCTGATGGGGCACAACAATGAAATGCCAAACCTTAGATGATGATAGGCCAAACCTGATGAGGGTGTGAGATGATGGTAGGCCAAAACTGATCAGGGCGCGATATGATGGTAGGCCAAATCTGATGTGAGTGCAAGATGATGGTAGGCCAAACTTGAGGAGGATGAGAAAGGATGGTAGACCAATCCTGATGAGGGCGTGAGATGATGGTAGGCAAAACCTGATGAGGTTGCGAGATGATGATAGACCAAACCTGATCAGGGTGCGAGATGATGATTGGCCAAACCTCATGAGGGAGTGAGATGACGGTAGGCCAAACCTGATGAGAGTTCGAGATTATGATAGGCCAAACCTGATGAGGCGTGAGATGATGGAAGGCCAAACCTGATGAGGCCACGAGATGAAGGAAGGCCAAACCTGATGAGGCCGCGAGATGATGGAAGGCCAAACCTGATGAGGGCATGAGATGATGTTAGGCCAATCCTGATAAGGGCACGAGGTGATGATAGGCAAATCCTGATGAGGGCGCGAGGTGATGATAGGCCACACCTGATGAGGGCGCGAGATAATGATAGGCCAAACCTGAAGAGGGCACGGGATGATGATATGCGAAACCTGATGAGGGCGCAATATAATGCTAGGCCAAACCAGATGAGGGTACGGGATGATGGAATGCCCAACCTGATGAGTGCAAGAGATGATGTTAGGCCAAACCTGATGAGGGAGCGAGATAAAGCTACGTCAAATCTGATAAGGGCGCTAGATGATTGGTCAAACCTGATGAGGGCGCGAGATGATGATTGGCCAAACCTGATAAGGGCGCGAGATGATGGTAGGCCAAACCTGATGAGTGCACGAGATAAAGGTACGCCAAATCTGATGAGGGCACTAGTAGATGTTAGGCCAAACCTAAGGAGGGCACGAGATGATGGTACGCCAAACCTGATGAGGGCGTGAGATGATGATAGGCCAAACCTGATGAGGGCGCGAGATGATGATTGGCCAAACCTGATAAGGGCGCGAGATGATGGTAGGCCAAACCTGATGAGTGCACGAGATAAAGGTACGCCAAATCTGATGAGGGCACTAGTAGATGGTAGGCCAAACCTAAGGAGGGCACGAGATGATGGTACGCCAAACCTGATGAGGGCGTGAGATGATGATAGGCCAAAACTGATGAGGGCGCGAGATAAGGGAACGCCAAACTGATGAGAACGCGAGATTATTATATGCCAAATCTGATGAGGGCGCGAGATAAGGGTATGCCAAATCTGATCAGGGAGTGAGATGATGATAGGCCAAACCTGATGAGGGTGCGAGATGAGGGTAGGCCAAAACTGATCAGGGAGTGAGATGATTGTAGGCCAAACCTGATGAGTCCGCGAGATGATGGAAGGCAAAACCTGATGAGGGAATGAGATAATGGTATGCCAAACCTGCTAATGGTTCCAGATTATGATAGGCCAAACCTCATGAGGCTGCGAGATGATGGAAAGCCAAACCTGATGAGGCTGCGACATCATGGAAAGCCAAACCTGATGAGGGTGTGAGATGATGTTAGGCCAATCCTGATAAGGGCACGAGGTGATTATAGGCAAATCCTGATGAGGGCACGAGGTGATGATAGGCCACATCTGATGAGGGCGCGAGATGATGATAGGCCAAACCTGATGAGGGCGCGAGATGATTGTCCAAACCTGATAAGGGTGCGAGATGATGGTAGGCTAAACATGAGGGCTCGAGATGATGGTAGGCCAAACCTAATGATGGCGCAAGATAATGGTACGCCAATTCTGATGAGGGCACTACTAGATGGTAGGCCAAACCTGAAGAGGGCATGAGATTATGGTATGCCAAACCTGATGAGGGCGTGAGATGATGATAGGCCAAAAGTGATGAGGGCACGAGATAAGGATATGCCAAATCTGATAAGGGCGCGAGATGATGGAATACCCAACCTGATGAGTACGTGAGATGATGATAGGCCAAACCTGATGAGGGCATGAGATGATGTTAGGCCAATCCTGATAAGGGCACGAGATGATAGGAAAATCCTGCTGAGGGCGCATAATAAGGATACGACAAATCTGATGAGGGCGCGATATAATGGTGGGCCAAACCTGTTGAGGGTGCGAGATGATGGAATGCCCAATATGATGAGTACGTGAGATGATGTTAGGCCAAACCTGATGAGGGCGCGAGATAAAGCTACGCCAAATCTGATGAGGGTTCGAGATGATGCTAGGCCAAATCTGATGAGGGCGCTAGATGATGGTAGGCCAAACCTGAAGTAGTCGCGAGATAATAGGTCAAACGTGATGAGGGTGCGAGATGATGATTGGCCAAATTTGATGAGGGCACGAGATGATGGTAGGCCAAACTTGAAGTGGGCACGACATGATAGGCCAAACGAGGTGAGGGCGCGAGATGATGATTGGCCAATCCTGATGAGGGTGCGAGATGATGGTAGGCCAAATCTGATGAGGGATCGAGATGATGATAGGCCAAACCTGATGAAGGCACAAGATGATGGTGGGCCAAACCTGGTGAGGGTGCGAGATGAAGGTAGGCCAAACCTGAAGATGAAGCTAGATGATGGTTTGCCAAACCTGATGAGGACGTGAGATAATGGAAGGCTAAACCTGATAAGGGCGTGAGATGATGGAATACCCAACCTGATGAGTAGGTGAGATGATGTTAGGCCAAACCTGATGAGGCCGTGAGATGATGGAAGGCCAAACCTAATGAGGGCATGAGATGATGTTAGGCCAATCCTGATAAGGGCACGAGATGATGATAGGCAAATCCTGCTGAGGGCGCGAGGTGAAAATAGGCCACACCTGATGAAGGCGCGAGACCATGATAGGCCAAACCTGTAAAGGGCACGAGATTATGGTAGGCCAAACCTGATGAGGGCGCGAAATGTTGGTAGGCCAAGCCTGATAAGGGCACGAGATGGAAGGCCAAACGTGATGAAGGCGAGAGATGATCATAGTCCAAACCTAATGAAGGCAAGAGATGATTTGAGGCCAAATCTGATGAGAGCGTGAGATGATGTTAGGCCAATCCTGATGAGGGCGCGAGATGATGATAGGTCCCATCTGAAGATCGTTCAAGATGATGGTAGGCCAAAGATGATGAGGGCGCGAGATGATGGTAGGCCAATCATGATGAGGGCGTGAGATGATGTTAGACCAAATCCGATGAGGGCGCGAGATGATGATTGGCCAAACCTGATGAGGGTGCGCGATGATGGTAGGCCAAATCTGATGAGGGATCGAGTTGATGATAGGCCAATCCTCATGAGGGCACGCGATGAAGATATGCCGTACCTGAGATGATAATAGGCTAAACCTGATGAGGGCTCGAGATGATGATAGGCCCAACCTGAAGAAGGCTCGAGATGATGGTAGACCAAACATGATGAAGGCACGAGATGATGGTAGGCAAATCATGATGAGGGCTTGAGATGATGTTTGGCCAAACCTGATGAGGGCACGAGATGTTGATAGGCCAAACTTGATGAGCACGGGAAATGATAATAAGCCAAACCTGATGAGGTTGTGAGATGATTACAGGCCAAATCTGATGAAGGTGCGAGATGATGATAAATCAAACCTGATGGGGCACAACAATGAAATGCCAAACCTTAGATGATGATAGGCCAAACCTGATGAGGGTGTGAGATGATGGTAGGCCAAAACTGATCAGGGCGCGATATGATGGTAGGCCAAATCTGATGTGAGTGCAAGATGATGGTAGGCCAAACTTGAGGAGGATGAGAAAGGATGGTAGACCAATCCTGATGAGGGCGTGAGATGATGGTAGGCAAAACCTGATGAGGTTGCGAGATGATGATAGACCAAACCTGATCAGGGTGCGAGATGATGATTGGCCAAACCTCATGAGGGAGTGAGATGACGGTAGGCCAAACCTGATGAGAGTTCGAGATTATGATAGGCCAAACCTGATGAGGCGTGAGATGATGGAAGGCCAAACCTGATGAGGCCACGAGATGAAGGAAGGCCAAACCTGATGAGGCCGCGAGATGATGGAAGGCCAAACCTGATGAGGGCGTGAGATGATGTTAGGCCAATCCTGATAAGGGCACGAGGTGATGATAGGCAAATCCTGATGAGGGCGCGAGGTGATGATAGGCCACACCTGATGAGGGCGCGAGATAATGATAGGCCAAACCTGAAGAGGGCACGGGATGATGATATGCCAAACCTGATGAGTGCACGAGATAAAGGTACGCCAAATCAGATGAGGGCACTAGTAGATGTTAGGCCAAACCTAAGGAGGGCACGAGATGATGGTACGCCAAACCTGATGAGGGCGTGAGATGATGATAGGCCAAACCTGATGAGGGCGCGAGATGATGATTGGCCAAACCTGATAAGGGCGCGAGATGATGGTAGGCCAAACCTGATGAGTGCACGAGATAAAGGTACGCCAAATCTGATGAGGGCACTAGTAGATGGTAGGCCAAACCTAAGGAGGGCACGAGATGATGGTACGCCAAACCTGATGAGGGCGTGAGATGATGATAGGCCAAAACTGATGAGGGCGCGAGATAAGGGAACACCAAACTGATGAGAACGCGAGATTATTATATGCCAAATCTGATGAGGGCGCGAGATAAGGGTATGCCAAATCTGATCAGGGAGTGAGATGATGATAGGCCAAACCTGATGAGGGTGCGAGATGAGGGTAGGCCAAAACTGATCAGGGAGTGAGATGATTGTAGGCCAAGCCTGATGAGTCCGCGAGATGATGGAAGGCAAAACCTGATGAGGGAATGAGATAATGGTATGCCAAACCTGCTAATGGTTCCAGATTATGATAGGCCAAACCTCATGAGGCTGCGAGATGATGGAAAGCCAAACCTGATGAGGCTGCGACATCATGGAAAGCCAAACCTGATGAGGGTGTGAGATGATGTTAGGCCAATCCTGATAAGGGCACGAGGTGATTATAGGCAAATCCTGATGAGGGCACGAGGTGATGATAGGCCACATCTGATGAGGGCGCGAGATGATGATAGGCCAAACCTGATGAGGGCGCGAGATGATTGTCCAAACCTGATAAGGGTGCGAGATGATGGTAGGCTAAACATGAGGGCTCGAGATGATGGTAGGCCAAACCTAATGATGGCGCAAGATAATGGTACGCCAATTCTGATGAGGGCACTACTAGATGGTAGGCCAAACCTGAAGAGGGCATGAGATTATGGTATGCCAAACCTGATGAGGGCGTGAGATGATGATAGGCCAAAAGTGATGAGGGCACGAGATAAGGATATGCCAAATCTGATAAGGGCGCGAGATGATGGAATACCCAACCTGATGAGTACGTGAGATGATGATAGGCCAAACCTGATGAGGGCATGAGATGATGTTAGGCCAATCCTGATAAGGGCACGAGATGATAGGAAAATCCTGCTGAGGGCGCGTAATAAGGATACGACAAATCTGATGAGGGCGCGATATAATGGTGGGCCAAACCTGTTGAGGGTGCGAGATGATGGAATGCCCAATATGATGAGTACGTGAGATGATGTTAGGCCAAACCTGATGAGGGCGCGAGATAAAGCTACGCCAAATCTGATGAGGGTTCGAGATGATGCTAGGCCAAATCTGATGAGGGCGCTAGATGATGGTAGGCCAAACCTGAAGTAGTCGCGAGATAATAGGTCAAACGTGATGAGGGTGCGAGATGATGATTGGCCAAATTTGATGAGGGCACGAGATGATGGTAGGCCAAACTTGAAGTGGGCACGACATGATAGGCCAAACGAGGTGAGGGCGCGAGATGATGATTGGCCAATCCTGATGAGGGTGCGAGATGATGGTAGGCCAAATCTGATGAGGGATCGAGATGATGATAGGCCAAACCTGATGAAGGCACAAGATGATGGTGGGCCAAACCTGGTGAGGGTGCGAGATGAAGGTAGGCCAAACCTGAAGATGAAGCTAGATGATGGTTTGCCAAACCTGATGAGGACGTGAGATAATGGAAGGCTAAACCTGATAAGGGCGTGAGATGATGGAATACCCAACCTGATGAGTAGGTGAGATGATGTTAGGCCAAACCTGATGAGGCCGTGAGATGATGGAAGGCCAAACCTAATGAGGGCATGAGATGATGTTAGGCCAATCCTGATAAGGGCACGAGATGATGATAGGCAAATCCTGCTGAGGGCGCGAGGTGAAAATAGGCCACACCTGATGAAGGCGCGAGACCATGATAGGCCAAACCTGTAAAGGGCACGAGATTATGGTAGGCCAAACCTGATGAGGGCGCGAAATGTTGGTAGGCCAAGCCTGATAAGGGCACGAGATGGAAGGCCAAACGTGATGAAGGCGAGAGATGATCATAGTCCAAACCTAATGAAGGCAAGAGATGATTTGAGGCCAAATCTGATGAGAGCGTGAGATGATGTTAGGCCAATCCTGATGAGGGCGCGAGATGATGATAGGTCCCATCTGAAGATCGTTCAAGATGATGGTAGGCCAAAGATGATAAGGGCGCGAGATGATGGTAGGCCAATCATGATGAGGGCGTGAGATGATGTTAGACCAAATCCGATGAGGGCGCGAGATGATGATTGGCCAAACCTGATGAGGGTGCGCGATGATGGTAGGCCAAATCTGATGAGGGATCGAGTTGATGATAGGCCAATCCTCATGAGGGCACGCGATGAAGATATGCCGTACCTGAGATGATAATAGGCTAAACCTGATGAGGGCTCGAGATGATGATAGGCCCAACCTGAAGAAGGCTCGAGATGATGGTAGACCAAACATGATGAAGGCACGAGATGATGGTAGGCAAATCATGATGAGGGCTTGAGATGATGTTTGGCCAAACCTGATGAGGGCACGAGATGTTGATAGGCCAAACTTGATGAGCACGGGAAATGATAATAAGCCAAACCTGATGAGGTTGTGAGATGATTACAGTCCAAATCTGATGAAGGTGCGAGATGATGATAAATCAAACCTGATGGGGCACAACAATGAAATGCCAAACCTTAGATGATGATAGGCCAAACCTGATGAGGGTGTGAGATGATGGTAGGCCAAAACTGATCAGGGCGCGATATGATGGTAGGCCAAATCTGATGTGAGTGCAAGATGATGGTAGGCCAAACTTGAGGAGGATGAGAAAGGATGGTAGACCAATCCTGATGAGGGCGTGAGATGATGGTAGGCAAAACCTGATGAGGTTGCGAGATGATGATAGACCAAACCTGATCAGGGTGCGAGATGATGATTGGCCAAACCTCATGAGGGAGTGAGATGACGGTAGGCCAAACCTGATGAGAGTTCGAGATTATGATAGGCCAAACCTGATGAGGCGTGAGATGATGGAAGGCCAAACCTGATGAGGCCACGAGATGAAGGAAGGCCAAACCTGATGAGGCCGCGAGATGATGGAAGGCCAAACCTGATGAGGGCGTGAGATGATGTTAGGCCAATCCTGATAAGGGCACGAGGTGATGATAGGCAAATCCTGATGAGGGCGCGAGGTGATGATAGGCCACACCTGATGAGGGCGCGAGATAATGATAGGCCAAACCTGAAGAGGGCACGGGATGATGATATGCAAAACCTGATGAGGGCGCAATATAATGCTAGGCCAAACCAGATGAGGGTACGGGATGATGGAATGCCCAACCTGATGAGTGCAAGAGATGATGTTAGGCCAAACCTGATGAGGGAGCGAGATAAAGCTACGTCAAATCTGATAAGGGCGCTAGATGATTGGTCAAACCTGATGAGGGCGCGAGATGATGATTGGCCAAACCTGATAAGGGCGCGAGATGATGGTAGGCCAAACCTGATGAGTGCACGAGATAAAGGTACGCCAAATCTGATGAGGGCACTAGTAGATGGTAGGCCAAACCTAAGGAGGGCACGAGATGATGGTACGCCAAACCTGATGAGGGCGTGAGATGATGATAGGCCAAAACTGATGAGGGCGCGAGATAAGGGAACGCCAAACTGATGAGATCGCGAGATTATTATATGCCAAATCTGATGAGGGCGCGAGATAAGGGTATGCCAAATCTGATCAGGGAGTGAGATGATGATAGGCCAAACATGATGAGGGTGCGAGATGAGGGTAGGCCAAAACTGATCAGGGAGTGAGATGATTGTAGGCCAAACCTGATGAGTCCGCGAGATGATGGAAGGCAAAACCTGATGAGGGAGTGAGATAATGGTATGCCAAACCTGCTAATGGTTCCAGATTATGATAGACCAAACCTGATGAGGCTGCGAGATGATGGAAAGCCAAACCTGATGAGGCTGTGACATCATGGAAAGCCAAACCTGATGAGGGTGTGAGATGATGTTAGGCCAATCCTGATAAGGGCACGAGGTGATTATAGGCAAATCCTGATGAGGGCACGAGGTGATGATAGGCCACATCTGATGAGGGCGCGAGATGATGATAGGCCAAACCTGAAGAGGGCGCGAGATGATGGTAGTCCAAACCTGATGAGGGTGCGAAATGTTGGTAAGCCAAACCTGAAGAGGGCGCGAGATGATGATATGCTAAACCTGATGAAGGCGCGATATAATGCTAGGCCAAACCTGATGAGGGTGTGAGATGATGGAATGCCCCACCTGATGAGTACGAGAGATGATGTCAGGCCAAACCTAATGAGGGCGCGAGATAATGCAACGTCAAATCTAATAAGGGCGTAGGATGATTGGCCAAACTTGATGAGGGCGTGAGATGATGATTGGCCAAACCTGATAAGGGCGCGAAATGATGGTAGGCCAAACCTGATGAGGGCGCAAGATGATTGTAGGCCAAACCTGATGAGGGCGCGAGATAAAGGTACCCCAAATCTGATGAGGGCACTAGTAGATGGTAGGCCAAACCTGAAGAGGGCTCAAGATGATGGTACGCCAAACCTGATGAGGGCGTGAGATGATGATAGGCCAAAACTGATGAGGGTGCGAGATAATGGTACGCCAATCTGATGGAGACGCGAGATGATGATAGGCCAAACGTGATGAGGGCGCGAGATTGTGATTGGCCAAAATTGATGAGGCCACGAGATGATGGTAGGCTTAATCTGATGAGGGATCAAGATGATAGGCCAAACCTGATGAGGGCGCGAGATGATGATTGTCCAAACCTGATGAAGGCATAACATGATGGTGGGCCAAACCTGGTGAGGGCGCGAGATAGTGGTAGGCCAAACCTGATGAGGGCGTGAGATGAAGGTAGGCCAATTCTGATGACGACTCGAGATGATGGAAGGCCAAACCTGATGAGGGCATGAGATGATGTTATGCCAGTCCTGATAAGGGCACGAGATGATTGACAAATCCTGATGAGTGCTCTAGGTGATGATATGCCACAACTGATGAGGGCGCGAAATGATGATAGGACAAATCTGGTGAGGGCTGGAGTTGATGATTGGCCACACCTGATGAGGGCGTGAAATGATGATAGGCCAATCCTGATAAGGGCGTGAGATGATGGAATGCCCAACCTGATGACTACATGAGATGATGTTAGGCCAAACCTAATGAGAGCGTGAGATAAAGCTTTGACAAACCGGATGAGGGCGTGAGTTGATGGTAGGCCAAATCTGATGAGGGCACGAGATGATGGTAGGCCAAACCTGATAAGGGCTGGAGATGATCGGCCAAACTGGAAGAGGGCGCGAGATGAGGATTGGCCAAACCTGATGAGGACGCGAGATGATGATAGGCCCAACCTGAAGAAGTCACGAGATAATGGTACGCCAAACATGATGAGGGCACGAGATGATGGTAGGCCAATCATGATGAGGGCTTGAGATGATCTTAGGCCAAACCTGATGAGGGCGCAAGATGTTGATAGTCCAAACCTGATGAGGAAGGGAAATGATAATAAGCAAAATCTGATGCGGTCACGAAATGATGATAGGCCAAATCTGATGAAGGTGCGAGATGATGATAAATCAAACCTGATGGGGCACAAGAATGATATTCCAAACCTGAGATGATGATAGGCGTAACCTGATGAGGGTGCGAGATGAGGGTAGGCCAAAACTGATCAGGGCGTGCGCTGATTGCAGGCCAAACCTGATGAGTCCGCGAGATGATGGAAGGCCAAGCCTGATGAGGGAGTGAGATAATGGTATGCCAAACCTGATAATGGTTCCAGATTATGATAGGCCAAACCTGATAAGGTTGCGAGATGATGGAAAGCCAAACCTGATGAGGCTGCGAGATGATTGAAGGCCAAACCTGATGAGGGCGTGAGATGATGTTAGGCCAATCCTGATAATGGCACGAGGTGATGATAGGCAAAGCCTGATGAGGGCGCGAGGTAATGATAGGCCACACCTGATGAGGGCGCGAGATGATGATAGGCCAAACCTGAAGAGGGCGCGAGATGATGGTAGTCCAAACTTGATGAGGGTGCGAAATGTTGGTAGGCCAAACCTGAAGAGGGCACGAGATGATGATATGCTAAACCTGATGAGGGCACGATATAATGCTAGGCCAAACCTGATGAGGGTGTGAGATGATGGAATGCCCAACTTGATGAGTACGAGAGATGACGTCAGGCCAAACCTAATGAGGGCGCGAGATAATGCAACGTCAAATCTGATAAGGGCGTGGGATAATTGGCCAAACTTGATGAGGGCGCGAGATGATGATTGGCCAAACCTGATCAGGGCGCGAAATGATGGTAGGCCAAACCTGATGAGGGCGCGAGATGATTGTAGGCCAAACCTGATGAGGGCGCGAGATAAAGGTACGCCAAATCTGATGAGGGCACTAGTAGATGGTAGGTCAAACCTGAAGAGGGCGCAAGATGATGGTACGCCAAACCTGATGAGGGCGTGAGATGATGATAGGCCAAAACTGATGAGGGTGCGAGATAAAGGTACGCCAATCTGATGGAGATGCGAGATGATGATAGGCCAAATCTGATGAGGGCGCGAGATAAGGGTATGCCAAATCTGATGAGGGCGCGATACAATTGTGGGCCCAACCTGATGAGGGTGCGAGATGATGGAATGCCCAACATGATGAGTGCGTGAGATGATGTTAGGCCAAATCTGATGAGTGCGCGAGATGATGGTAGGCCAAATCTGATGAGGGCGCGAGATGATGGTAGGCCAAACATGAAGTGGGCGTGAGATGATAGGCCAAACGTGATGAGAGCGCGAGATGATGATTGGCCAATCCTGATGAGGGTGCAAGATGATGGTATACCAAATCTGATGAGGGATCGAGATGATGATAGGCCAAACCTGATGAGGGTGCGAGATGTTGATAGTCCAAACCTGATGAAGGCACAAGATGATGGTGGGCCAAATCTGGTGAGGGTGCGAGATGATGGTAGGCCAAACCTGAAGATGACGCGAGATGATGGTATGCCAAACCTTATGAGGGCGTGAGATGATGATAGGCCAATCCTGATGAGGGCACGAGATAAGGGTACGCCAAATCTGATGAGGGCGCGACTTGATGGTAGGCCAAACCTGATGAGGGCGTGAGATGATGATAGGCCAAATATGATGAGTACTCGATATGATGGAAGGCCAAACGTGATGAGGGCGTGAGATGATGTTAGGCCAATCCTGATAAGGGCACGAGATGATAATAGGGAAATCCTGATGAGGGCGCGAGGTGATAGGCCACACCTGATGAGGGCGTGAAATTATGATAGACCAAATCTGATGAGGGCTCGAAATGATGATTGGCCACACCTGATCAGGGTGCAAGATGATGATAGGCTAAACCTGATGAATGTGCAAAATGATGATAGGCCAAACCTGATAAGGGCGTGAAATGATGGAATGCCCAACCTGATGAGTACGTGAGATGATGTTAGGCCAATCCTTATGAGGGCTCGAGATAAAACTACGCCAAACCTGATGAGGGCACGAGATGATGGTAGGACAAACCTGAAGAGGGCTCGAGATGATGGTATGAGTAACCTGATAAAGGCGCGAGATGATAGGCCAAACTTGATGAGGGCGCAAGATGATGGTAGGCCAAACATGATGAAGGCACGAGATCATGGTAGGGCAATCATGATGAAGACTTGAGATGATGTTTGGCCAAACCTGATGAGGGCACGAGATGTTGATAGTCCAAACCTGATGAGGACAGGAAATGATAATAAGCCAAACCTGATGAGGTCGCGAGATGATAATAGGCCAAATCTGATGACAGTGCGAGATGATGATAAATCAAACCTGATGGGACACAAGAATGATACGCCAAACCTGAGATGATGATAGGCCAAACCTGATGAGGGTGCGAGATGATTGTAGGCCAAAACTGATCGGGGCACGATATGATGGTAGGCCAAATCTGATGTGATTGCAAGATGATGGTAAGCCAAACTTGAGGGTGAGAAAGGATGGTAGACCAATCCTGATGAGGGCATGAGATGATGGTAGGCCAAACCTAATGAGTCCGCGAGATGATGATAGGCCAAACCTGATGGGGGTGCGATATAATGCTATGTCAAACCTGATGATGGCGCGAGATGATGGAATGCCCAACCTGATGAGTACGGAAAATGATGTTAGGCCAAACCTGATGAGGTTGCGAGAAAAAGCTACACCAAATCTGATAAGGGCTCGAGATGATTGGCCAAACCTGATGAGGGTGTGAGATGATGGTAGGCCAAACCTGATGAGTCCTCGAGATAATAGAAGGCCAAACCTGATGAGGGCGTGAGATTAGGTTAATCCTGATGAGGGCGCAAGATGATGATAGGCCAAACCTGATGAGGGTGCGAGATGATGATTGGCCAAACCTCATGGGGGCGTGAGATGATGGTAGGCCAAACCTGATGAGGGTTCAAGATTATGATAGGCCAAACCTGATAAGGCCGCGAGATGATGGAAGGCCAAACCTGAAGAGGCTGAAAGATGATGGAAGGCCAAACCTGATGAGCGCGTTAGATGATATTAGGCCAATCCTGATAAGGGCACGAGGTGATGATAGGCAAATCCTGATGACGGCGCGAGGTGATGATTGGCCACACCTGATGAGGGCGCGAGATGATGATAGGCCAAACCTGATGAGGGTGCGAAATGATGGTAGGCCAAACCTGAAGAGGGCGCGAGATGATGATAGGCCAAACCTGATTAGGTCGCGAGATGATGGAATGCCCAGACTGATGAGTACAAAAGATTATGATAGGCCAAACCTTATGATGGCGCGAGATAAATCTGCGCCAAATCTGGTAAGGGCGCGAGATGATTGGCCAACCCTGATGAGGGCGCGAGATGATTGGCCAAACCTGATCAGGGCGCGAGATGATGGTAGGCTAAACATGATGAGGGCTCAAGATGATGGTAGGCCAAACCTGATGAGGGCGCGAGATAAAGGTACGCCAAATCTGATGAGGGCACTGGTAGATGGTAGGCCAAACCTGAAGAGGGTGCGAGATGTTGGTATGCCAAACCTGATGAGGGCATGAGATGATGATGGGCCAAAATTGATGAGGGCGCTAGACGAGGGTACGCCAAATCTGATGAGGGCGCGATACAATGGTGGACCCAGCCTGATGAGGGGGCGAGATGATGGAATGCCCAACCTGATGAGTACGTGAGATGTTGTTATTCAAAACCTGATGAGGGCGCGAGATGATGATAGGCCAAACCAGATGAGGACACTTGATAACGGTACGCCAAATCTGATGAGTACGCGAGATGATGATAGGCCAAACCTGGTGAGGGCACGAGATAAGGGTACACCAAATCTGATGAGGGCGCGAGATGATGATAGGCCAAACCTGGTGAGGGCGCGAGATAAGGGTACACCAAATCTGATGAGGGCGAGATAAAATGGTAGGCCAAACCTGATGAGGGTGCGAGATGATGGAATGCCCAACATGATGAGCACGTGAGATGATGTTAGGCCAAACCTGATGAGGGCGTGAGATAAAGCTACGCCAAATCTGATGAGGGCGCGAGATGATGGTAGGCCAAATCTGATGAGGGCGCGAGATGATGGTAGGCCAAGCCTGATAAGGGCGAGAGATGATAGGCCAAACGTGATGAGGGCACGAGATGATGATTGGCCAAACCTCATGAGGGTGCGAGATGATGGTAGACCAAATCTGATGAGGGCGCGAGATGATGATAGTCCAAACCTGATGAAGGCACAAGATGATGGTGGGCCAAACCTGGTGAGTGTTCAAGATGATGGTAGGCCAAACCTGAAGATGACGCGAGATGATGGTATGCCAAACCTTATGAGGGCGTGAGATGATGGTAGGCCAAACCTGATGAGGGCGCGAGATAAGGGTATGCCAAATCTGATGAGGGCGCAACTTTATGGTAATCCAAACCTGATGAGGGCGTGAGATGATGGTAGGCCAAATCTGATGACGACTCGATATGATGGAAGACCAAACGTGATGAAGGCGTGAAATGATGTTAGGCGAGTCCTGATAAGGGCACGAGATCATGATAGGGAAATCCTCATGAGGGTGCGAGGTGATAGGCCACACCTGATGAGGGCGTGAATTGATGATAGGCCAAATCTGATGACGGCTTGAGATAATGATTGGCCACACCTGATGAGGGTGAGAGATGATGATAGGCTAAACCTGATGATTGCGCAAAATGATTATATGCCAAACCTGATAAGGGCGTGAAATGATGGAATGCCCAACCTAATGAGTACATGAGATAATGTTAGGCCAAACCTTATGAGGGCTCGAGATAAAACTACGCCAAATCTGATGAGGGCACGAGATGATGGTAGGACAAACCTGAAGAGGGCTCGAGATGATGGTAGTTGAAACCAGATAAGGGCGCGAGATGATAGGCCAAACGTGATGAGGGCGCGAGATGATGGTAGGCCAAACATGATGAAGGCACGAGATGATGGTAGGCCAATCATGATGACGGCTTGAGATGATGTTTGGCCAAACCTGATGAGGGCGCGAGATGTTGATAATACAAACCTGATGAGGAAAGGAAATGATAATAAGCCAAACCTGATGAGGTCGCGAGATGATGATAGGCCAGACCTGTTGAGGGTGCGAGATAGTGGTAGGCCAAATCTATTGTGAGCGCAAGATGATGGTAGGCCAAACTTGAGGAGGGTGAGAAAGAATGGTAGACCAATCCTGATGAGGGCGTGAGATGATGGTAGGCCAAACCTGATGAGTCCGCGAGATGATGATAGGCCAAACCTGATGAGGGCGCGATATAATGCTAGGCCAAACCTGATGATGGCGCGAGAATAATCTGCACCAAATCTAATAAGGGCTCGAGATGATTGGCCAAACCTGATGAGGGCGTGAGATTATGGTAGGCCAAACCTGAAGAGTCCACGAGATGATGGAAGGCCAAACCTGATGAGGGCGTGAGATTATGTTAGGCCAATCCTGATGAGAGTGCGAGATGATAATAGGCCAAACCTGATCAGGGTGCGAGATGATGATAGGTCAAACCTCATGAGGATGTGAGATGATGGTAGGCCAAACCTGATGAGGGTTCAAGATTATGATAGGCCAAACCTGATAAGGCCTCGAGATGATGGAAGGCCAAACCTGATGAGGCTGCTTGATGATGCAAGGCCAAACCTGATGAGCGTGTGAGATGATGTTAGGCCAATCCTGATAGGGGCACGAGGTGATGATAGGCAAATCCTGATGACGGCGCGAGGTGATGATAGGCCACACCTGATGAGGGCGCGAGATGATGATAGGCCAAACCTGATGAGGGCGCGAGATAAAGCTACGCAAAATCTGATAAGGGCGCGAGATGATTGGCGATCCCTGATGAGGGCGTGAGATAAAGATGCACCAAATCTAATGAGGTCACTAGGCCAAATGGTAGGCCAAATCTGAAGAGGTTGCGAAATGATGGTACGCCAAACCTGATGAGGGCGTGAGATGATGATGGGTCAAAACTGATGAGGGCACGAGATAAGGGTACGCCAAATCTGATGGGGGCGCGAGATGATGGTAGGCCAAATCTGATGAGGGCACGAGATGATGGTAAGCCAAACCTGATAAGGGCGCGAGATGATAGGCCAAACATGATGAGGGCGCGAGAAGATGATAGGCCAAGCCTGATGAGGGCGTGAGATGATGGTAGGTGTAATCTGATGAGGGATCGAGATGATGAAAGGCCAAACCTGATGAGGGCGCGTGATGATGATAGTCCAAACCTGATGAAGGCATAAGATGATGGTGGGCCAAACCTGAAGATGACGCGAGATGACGGTATGCCAAACCTGATGAGGGCGCGAGATGATGGAAGGCCAAACCTGATGAAGGCGTGAGATGATGATAGGCCAAACCTGATGAGGGCGCGAGATAAGGATACGCCAAATCTGATGAGAGCGCGAGATGATGATAGGCCAAACCTGATGAGTGCGTGAGATGATGGTAGGTCAAATCTGATGAGGGCTCGAGATGATAGAAGGCCAAACCTGATGAGTGCGTGAGATGATGTTAGGCCAATCCTGATAATGGCACGAGATGATTGACAAATCCTGATGAGGGCTTGTGATGATGATAGGCCACACCTGATTAGGGCGCGAGATGATGATAGGCCAAACCTGATGAGTGCGCGAGATAAGGGTACGCCAAATCTGTTGAGGGCGCGAGATGATGGTAGGCCAAACCTGCTGAGGGCGTGAGATGATGGTAGGCCAAATCTGATGAGGGCTCGAGATGATAGAAGGCCAAACCTGATGAGTGCGTGAGATGATGTTAGGCCAATCCTGATAATGGCACGAGATGATTGGCAAATCCTGATGAGGGCTTGAGATGATTATAGGCCACACCTGAAGAGGGCGCAAAATGATGATAGGCCAAACCTGATAAGGGCGCGAGATGATGAAATGCCCATCCTGATGTGTACGTGAGATGATGTTAGGCCAAACCTAATGAGGGCGCGAGATAAATCTTTGCCAAATCTGATGAGGGCGCGAGATGATGGTAGGACAAACCTGAAGAGGGCTCGAGATAATGGTAGGCCAAATGTGATAAGGGCTTGAGATGATAGGCCAAACGGGATGAGGGCGCGAGATGATGATTGGCCAAACCTAATGAGGGCGCGAGATGGTGATAGTCCAAACCTGATGAGAGCGCGAGAAGAAGATAGGCCATACCTGAGATGATAATAGGCTAACCTGATGAGAGCTCGAGATGATGATAGGCCCAACCTGAAGAAGGCGCGAGATGATGGTAGGCCAAACATGATGAGGGCACGAGATGATGGTAGGCCAAACATGATGAGGGCTTGATATGACGTTAGGCCAAACCTGATGAGGGAGCAAGATGTTGATAGTCCAAACCTGATGAGGACGGGAAATCGTAATAAGCCAAACCTGATGAAGGTGCGAGATGGTGATAAATCAAACCTGATGGGGCACAAGAATGATACTCCAAACGTGAGATTATGATAGGCCAAACCTGATGAGGGTGCGAGATGAGGGTAGGCCAAAACTGATCAGGGCGCGATATGATGGTAGGCCAAATCTGATGTGGGTGCAAGATGATAGTAGGCCAAGCTTGAGGAGGGTGAGAAAGGATGGTAGGCCAATCCTGATGAGGGCGTGAGATGATGGTAGTCCAAACCTGATGAGTCCGCAAGATGATGGAAGGCCAAACCTGATGAGGGAGAGAGATGATGGTAGGCCAAACCTGAAGAGGGTTCCAGATTATGATAGGCCAAACCTGATGAGGCCGCAAGATGATGGAAGGCCAAACCTGATGATTGCGCAAAATGATGATAGGCCAAACGTGATAAGGGCGTGAAATGATGGAATGCCCAACCTGATGAGTACGTGAGATGATGTTAGGCCAAACCTTATGAGGGCTCGAGATATAACTACGCCAAATCTGATGAGGGCGCGAGATGATGGTAGGACAAACCTGAAGAGAGCTCGAGATGATGGTAGTCGAAAACAGATAAGGGCGCGAGATGATAGGCCAAACGTGATGAGGGCTCGAGATGATGGTAGGCCAAACATGATGAAGGCACGAGATGATGGTAGGCCAATCATGATGAGGGCTTGAGATGATGTTTGGCCAAACCTGATGAGGGCACGAGATGTTGATAGTACAAACCTGATGAGTACAGGAAATGATAATAGGCCAAACCTGATGAGGGTGCGAGATGATGATTGTCCAAACCTCATGAGGGCGTGAGATGATGGTAGGCCAAACCTGATGAGGGTTCAAGATTATGATAGGCCAAACCTGATAAGGCCGCGAGATGATGGAAGGCCAAACCTGATTAGGCTGCTTGATGATGGAAGGCCAAACCTGATGAGCGCGTGAGATGATGTTAGGCCAATCCTGATAAGGGCACGAGATGATTCTAGGCAAATGCTGCTCAGGGCGCGAGGTGAAAATAAACAACACCTGATGACGGCGCGAGATGATGATAGGCCAAACCTGAAGAGGTCGCGAGGTGATGGTAGGACAAACCTGATGAGGGCACGAAATGATGGTAGGCCAAGCCTAATGATGGCGCAAGATGATGGTAAGCCAAGCCTGATTGTTGTGTCAGACGATGATAGGTCAAACTTGATAAGGGTGTGAGATAAGGGTACGCCAAATCTGATGAGGGCGCGAGATGATGTTAGACCAAACCTGATGAGGGCGCGAGATGATGATAGGCGAAACCTGATGAGGACGCGAGATGATGGTATGCCAAACCTTATGAGGGCGTGAGATTATGAAAGGCCAAACCTGATGAGAGCACGAGATAAGGGTACGCCAAATCTGATGAGGGCACGACTTGATTGTAGGACAAACCTGATGAGGGTGTGAGATGATGGTAGGCCAAATCTGATGAGAACTTGATATGATGGAAGGCCAAACGTGATGAGGGCGTGAGATTATGTTAGGCCAATATTGATAAGGGCACGAGATGATGATAGGGAAATCCTGATGAGGGCGCGAGGTGATAGGCCACACCTGATGAGGGCGCGAAATGATGATAGACCAAATCTGATGAGGGCTCGAAATGATGATTGGCCACACCAGATGAGGGTGCGAGATGATGATAGGCTAAACCTTATGAATGTGCAAAATGATGATAGGCCAAACCTGATAAGGGCATGAAATGATGGAATGCCCAACCTGATGAGTACGTGAGATGATGTTAGGCCAAACCTTATAAGGGCTCGAGATAAAAGTATGCCAAATCTGATGAGGGCACGAGATGATGATAGGACAAACGTGAAGAGGGCTCGAGATGATGGTAGGTGAAACCTGATGAGGGCGCGAGGTAGGGGTACGCCAAATCGGATGAGGGCGCGATATAATGGTGGGCCCAACCTGATGAGGGTGCGAGATGATGGAATGCCCAACCTGATGAGTACGTGAGATGATGTTAGGCCAAACCTGATGAGGGCGCAAGATGATGATAGGCCATACCTGATCAGGACGTGAGATGTTGGTAGGACAAACCTTATAAGGGCGCGAAATGATTGGCCAAACGTGATGAGGGCACGAGATGATGATTGGCCAAACCTAATGAGGGCGCGAGATGATGATAGGCCAATCCTGATGAAGGGACAAAATGATGGTGGGCCAAACCTGGTGAGGGTGCGAGATGATGGTAGGCCAAAACTGAAGATGACGGGAGATGATGGTATGCCAAACCTGATGAGGGCGCGAGATGATGGAAGGCCAAACCTGATGAGGGCATGAGATGATGATAGGCACAACCTGATGAGGGCGCGAGATAAGTGTTCGCCAAATCTGATGAGGGTGCGGGATGATGATAGACCAAACCTGATGAGGGTGCGAGGTAAGGGTACGCCAAATCTGATGAGGGCGCGAGATGATGGTAGTCTAAACCAGATGAAGGCGTGAGATGATGGTAGGCCAAATCTGATGAAGGTTCGAGTTGATGGAAGGCCAAACCTGATGAGGGCACGAATTGATGAAAGGCCAAATCTGGTGTGGGCTCGAATTGATGATTGGCCACACCTGATGAGGGCGCGAGATGATGATAGGATAAACCTGATGAGGGCACAAAATGATGATAAGCCAAACCTGATAAGGGCGTGAGATGATGGAATGCCCAACCTGATGAGTACGTGAGATGATCTTAGGCAAAACCTAATGAGGGCGCGAGATAAAGCTACGCCAAATCTGATGAGGGCGCGAGATGATTGTAGGACAAACCTGAAGATATCTCGAGATGATGGTATGCCAAACCTGATTAGTGCTCGAGATGAAAAGCCAAACGTGATGAGGGCACGAGATGATGGAATGCCCAACCTGATGAATATAAAAGACGATGTTAGACCAAACCTGATGTGGGCGCGAGTTAAAGCTACGCCAAATCTGATAAGGGCACTAGATGATTGGCCAAACATGATGAAGGCGTGAGATGATGAAAGGCCAAACCTGATAAGGGCGCGAGATAATGGTAGGCCATACCTGATGAGGGCTCGAGATGATGGTAGGCTAAACCTGATGAGGGCACGAGATAAAGGGACGCCAAATCTGATGACGACACTAGTAGATGGTAGGCAAACCTGAAGAGGGCGCGAGATAAGGGTACGCAAAATCTGATGAGGGCGCGATATAATGGTGGGCCCAACCTGATGAGGGTGCGAGATGATGGAATTCCCAACCTGATGAGTACGTGAGATGATGTTAGGCCAAACTTGATGAGGGCAGGAGATGATGATAGGCCAAACCTAGTGGGGGCGCGAGATAAGGGTACGCCAAATCTGATGAGGGCGCTATATAATGGTAGACCAAACCTGATGAGGGTTCGAGATGATGGAATGCCCAACATGATGAGTACGTGAGATGATGTTAGGCCAAACCTGATGAGGGCGCGAGATGATAGGCTAAACGTGATGAGGGCGTGAGATGATGATTGGCCAAACCTGATGAGGGCGCGAGATGATGGTAGGCCAAATCTGATGAGGGATCGAGATGATGATAGGCCAAACCTGATGAGGGCGCAAGATGATGATATTCCAAACCTGATGAAGGCACGAGATGATGGTAGGCCAATCATGATGAGAGCTTGAGATGATGTTAGGCCGAACCTGATGAGGGCACGAGATGTTGATAGTCCATACCTGATGAGGACAATAAATGATAATTAGCCAAACCTGATGAGGTCGCGAAATGATGATAGGCCAAACCTGAGGAAGGTGCGACATGATGGTAGGCCAAAACTGGTCAGGGCGCGATATGATGGTAGGCCAAATCTGATGAGTCCACGAGATGATGGAAGACCAAACCTGATGAAGGCATGAGATTATGTTAGCCCAATCCTAATGAGGGCGCGGGAAGATGATGCACCAAACCTATTGAGGGTGCGAGACGATGATTGGCCAAACCTCATGAGGGCGTTAGATGATGGTAGGCCAAACCTCATGAGGGTTCGAGATGATGGTAGGCCAAACCTGATGAGCGCGCGAGATGATGATAGGCCAAACCTCATGAGGGCGTGAGATGATGGTAGGCCAAACCTGATGAGAGTCCGAGATTATGATAGGCCAAACCTGATGAGGCCATGGGATGATGGAAGGCCAAACTTGATGAGGGCGTGAGATTATGAAAGGCCAATCCTGATGAGGGCAAGAGATATTAGGCCAATCCTGATGAGGGTGCGAGATGATGATTGGCCAAACCTCATGAGGGCGTGAGATGATGGTAGGCCAAACCAGATGAGGGTTCAAGATTATGTAAGGCCAAACCTGATAAGGCCGCGAGATGATGGAAGACCACACCTGTTGAGGCTGCAAGATGATGGAAGGCCAAACCTGATGAGGGCGCAAGATGATGATAGGCCAAACCTGAAGAGGGCACGAGATGATGGTAGGCCAAACCTGATTAGGGCGCGAAATGATGGTAGGTCAAACCTGAAGAGGGCGCGAGATGATGATATGCAAAACCTGATGAGGGCACGATATAATGCTAGGCCAAACCTAATGAGGGTACGATATTATGGAATGCCCAACCTGATGAGTATGAGAGATGATGTTAGGCCAAACCTGATGAGGGCGCGAGATAAAGCTACATCAAATCTGATAAGGGCGCGAGATGTTTGGCTAAACCTGATGAGGGTGCGAAATGGTGGTAGGTCAAACCTTAGATGATAGTAGGCCAGACCTAATGAGGGCGCGATATGATGATAGGCCAAACCTAATGAAGGCACGAGATGATGGTAGGCCAAGCCTGATTGGTGCGCGAGATGATGGCAGGCCAAATCTGATGAGTCAGCGAGATGATGTAAGGCCAAACCTGATGAGGGCGTGAGATGATGTTAGGCCAATCCTGATGAGGGCACAAGATGAGGATAATCAAATCCTGCTGAGGGTGCGGGGTGAAAATAGGCGCGAGATCATGATAGGCCAAACCTGAAAAGGGCGCGAGATTATGGTAGGCCAAACCTGATGAGGGCACGAAATGATGGTAGGCCAAGCCTGATAAGGGCACGAGATGATAGGCCAAACCTGATTAGGGCAAAAGATGATCATAGTCCAAACCTAATGAAGGCAAGAGATGATTAGAGGCCAAACCTGTTGAGGGTGTGAGATTATGTTAGCCCAATCCTGATGAGGGCGCGAGATGATGATAGGCCGAACCTGAAGATAGTTCAAGATGATGGTAGGCCAAACATGATGAGGGCGCGAGATGATGGTAGGCCAATCATGATGAGGGCGTAAGATGATGTTAGACCAAATCCAGTGAGGGCGCGCGATGATGGTAGGCCAAATCTGATGAGGGATCGAGTTAATGATAGGCCAAGCCTGATGAGGGCGCGAGATGAAGATATGCCATACCTGAGATGATAATAGGCTAAACCTGATGAGGGCGCGAGTTGATGATAGGCCCAACCTGAAGAAGGTGCAAGATGATGGTAGGCCAAACATTATGAGGGCACGAGATGATGGTATGCCAATCATGATGAGGACGTGAGAAGATGTTTGGCCAAACCCGATGAGGGTGCGAGATGTTGATAGGCCAAACCTTATGAGCACGGGAAATGATAATAAGCCAAACCTGATGAGGTCGCAAGATGATGATAAATCAAACGTGGTGGGGCACAACAATGAAACGCCAAACCTGAGATGATGATAGGCCAAACCTGATGAGGGTGTGAGATGATGGTATTCCAAAACTGATCAGGGCGCGATATGATGGTAGGCCAAACTGATGTGAGTGCAAGATGATGGTAGGCCAAACTTGAGGAGGATCAGAAAGGATGGTAGACCAATCCTGATGAGGGCGTGAGATAATGGTAGAACAAACCTGATGAGTCCACGAGATGATGGAAGACCAAACCTGATGAGGGCGTGAGATTATATTAGGCCAATCCTGATGAGGGCGAGATATGATGATAGTCCAAACCTGATGAGGGTGCGAGATGATGATAGGCCAAACCTGATGAGGGTGCGAGATGATGATTGGCCAAACCTCATGAGGGAGTGAGATGATAGAAGGCCAAACCTGATGAGGGTTCGAGGTTATGATAGGCCAAACCTGATGAGGTCGCGAGATGATGGAAGGCCAAACCTGATGAGGCCGTGAAATGATGGAAAGCCAAACCTGATGAGGGCGTGAGATGATGTTAGGCCAATCCTGATAAGGGCACGAGGTGATGACAGGCAAATCCTTATGAGGGCGCAAGGTGGTGATAGGCCACTCCTGATGAGGGCGCGAGATGATGGTAGGCCAAACCTGATGAGGGCGCGAAATGATGGTAGTCCAAACCTGAAGAGGGCGCGAGATGATGATATGCAAAACCTGATGAGGGAGCTATTTAATGCTAGGTGAAACCTGATGAGGGTACGACATGATGGAATGCCCAGCCTGATGAGTACGAGAGATGATGTTAGGCCAAACCTGATGAGGGAGCGAGATAAAGCTACGTCAAGTCTGATAAGGGCGCGAGATGATTGGTCAAACCTGATGAGGGCGCGAGATGATGATTGGCCAAACCTGATAAGGGCGTGAGATGATGGTAGGCCAAACCTGATGAGGGCGCAAGATAAAGGTATGCCAAATCTGATGAGGGCACTAGTAGATGGTAGGCCAAACCTGAAGAGGGCGCGAGATGATGGTACGCCAAACCTGATGAGGGCGTGAGATGATGATAGGCCAAAACTGATGAGGCCTCTAGATAAGGGTACGCCAAACTGATGAGGACGCGAGATGATGATAGGCCAAATCTTATGAGGGCGCGAGATAAGGGTATGCCAAATCTGATTAGGGCATGATATAATGGTGGGCCCAACCTGATAAGGGTGCGAGATGATGGAATGCCCAACCTGATGAGTACGTGAGATGATATTAGGCCAAACCTTATGATGGCACAAGATAAAACTACGCCAAATCTGATGAGGGCACGAGATGATGGTAGGACAAACCTGAAGAGGGCTCGAGATGATGTTTGGCCAAACCAGATGAGGGCGCGACATGTTGATAGTCCAAACCTGATGAGGACAATAAATCATAATAAGCCAAACCTGATGAGGTCGCGAGATGATGATAGGCCAAATCTGATGAAGGTGCGAGATGATGATAAATCAAACCTGATGGGGCACAAGAATGATACGCCAAACCTGAGATGATGATAGGCTAAACCTGATGAGGGTGCGAGATGATGGTAGGCCAAAACTGATCGGGGCGCGATATGATGATAGGCCAAATCTGATGTGAGTACAAAATGATGATAGGCCAAACTTGAGGGTGAGAAAGGATGGTAGACCAATCCTGATGAGGGTGTGAGATGATGGTAGGCCAAACCTGATGAGTCCGCGAGATGATGATAGGCCAAACCTTATGAGGGCGCGATATAATGCTAGGCCAAACCTGATGAGGGCACGAGATGATGGAATGCTCAACCTGATGAGTATGGAAAATGATGTTAGGCCAAACCTGATGAGGGCGCGAGAAAAAGCTGCACCAAATCTGACAAGGGCTCGAAATGATTGGCCAAACCTGATGAGAGCGTGAGATGATCGTAGGCCAAACCTGAAGAGTCTTCGAGAAGATGGAAGGCCAAACCTGATGAGGGCGTGAGATTATGTTAGGCCAATCCTGATGAGGGCGCGAGATGATAATAGGCCAAACCTGATGAGGGTGCGAGATGATGGAAGGCCAAACCTGATGAGGCCGCGAGATGATGGAAGGCCAAACCTGATGAGGGCGTGAGATGATGTTAGGCCAATCCTGATGAGGGCACAAGATGAGGATAGGCAAATCCTGCTGAGGGTGCGGGGTGAAAATAGGCCACACCTGATTGAGGCGCGAGATCATGATGGGCCAAACCTGAAAAGGGTGCGAGATTATGGTAGGCCAAACCTGAAGAGGGTTCGAGATGATGGTAGGTGAAACCTGATAAGGGCGCAAGATGATAGGCCAAACATGATGAAGGCACAAGATGATGGTAGGCCAATCATGATGAGGGCACGAGATGATGGAATGCCCATCCTGATGAGTACGGAAAATGATGTTAGGCCAAACCTGATGATGGCGTGAGATGATGGTAGGCCAAATCTGATGAGGACTCGATATGATGGAAGGCCAAACGTGATGAGGGCATGAGATAATGTTAGGCCAATCCTGATAAGGGCACGAGATTATGATAGGGAAATCCTGATGAGGGCGCGAGGTGATAGGCCACACCTGATGAGGGCGCCAAATGATGATAGGCTAAATCTGATGAGGGATCGAGATGATGATTGGCCACACCTGATGATGGTGCGAGATGATGATAGGCTAAACCTAGTTGCGCAAAATGATGATAGGCCAAACCTCATAAGGGCGGGAAATGATGGAATGCCCAACCTGATGAGTACGTGTGATGCTGTTAGGCCAAACCTTATGAGGGCTCGAGATAAAATTACGCCAAATCTGATGAGGGCACGAGATGATGGTAGGATAAACCTGAAGAGGGTTCGAGATGATGGTAGGGGAAACCTGATAAGGGCGCGAGATGATAGGCCAAACATGATGAAGGCACAAGATGTTGGTAGGCCAATCATGATGAGGGCAGGAGATGATGGAATGCCCAACCTGATGAGTACGGAAAATGATGTTAGGCCAAACCTGATGAGGGCGCGAGAAAAAGCTGCACCAAATCTGACAAGGGCTCGAAATGATTAGCCAAACATGATGATGGCGTGAGATGATGGTAGGCCAAACATGAAGAGTCCGCGAGATGATGGAAGGCCAAACCTGATGAGGGCGTGAGATTATGTTAGGCCAATCCTGATGAGGGCGCGAGATGATAATAGGCCAAACCTGTTGAGGGTGCGAGATGATAATTAGCCAAACCTCATGAGGGCGTGAAATGAAGGTAGGCCAAACCTGATGAGGGTTCAAGATTATGATAGGCCAAACCTGATAAGGCCGCGAGATGATAGAAGACCAAACCTGATGAGGCTGCAAGATGATGGAAGGCCAAACCTGACGAGGGCGCGAGATGATGATAGGCCAAACCTGAAGAGGGCACGAGATGATGGTAGGCCAAACCTGATTAGGGCGCAAAATGATGGTAGGCCAAACGTGAAGAGGGCGCGAGATGATGATATGAAAAACCTGATGAGGGTGCGATATAATGCTAGGCCAAACCTGATGATGGTACGAGATTATGGAATGCCAAACCTGATGAGTACGAGAGATGATGTTAGGCCAAACCTGATGAGGGCGCGAGATAAAGCTAAGTCAAATCTCATAAGGGCGCGAGATGATTGGCCAGACCTGATGAGGATGCGAGATGATGTTAGGCCAAACCTGATGAGGGCGCGAGATAAAGCTATGTCAAATCTCATAAGGGCGCGAGATGATTGGCCAAACCTGATGAGGGCGTGAGATGATGATAGGCCAAAACTGATGAGGGCGCGAGATAAGGGTACGCCAAAATGATGAGGATGCGAGATGATGATAGGCTAAATCTGATGAGGGCGCGAGATAAGGGTATGCCAAGTCTGTTTAGGGCGTGATATAATGGTGGGCCCAACCTGATAAGGGTGCGAGATTATGGAATGCCCAACCTGATGAGTACGTGAGATGATATTAGGCCAAACCTTATGACGGCACGAGATAAAACTACGCCAAATTTGAAGAGGGCACAAGATGATGGTAGGACAAACCTGAAGAGGGCTCGAGATGATGATAGGCCAAACCTGAAGTGGGCGCGAGATGATAGGCCAAACGTGATGAGGGCACGAGATGATGATTGGCCAATTCTGATGAGGGTGCGATATGATGGTAGGCCAAATCTGATGAGGGATCGAGATGATGATAGGCCAAACCTGATGAGGGCGCGAGATGATGATAGTCCAATTCTGAGGAAGGCACAAGATGATGGTGGGCCAAACATGGTGAGGGTGCGAGAAGATGGTAAGCCAAACCTGAAGATGACGCGAGATGATGGTATGCCAAACCTTATAAGGGCGTGAGATGATGATAGGCCAGACCTGATGAGGGCGCGAGATAAGGGCACGCCAAATCTAATGAGGGCGCGACTTGATGGTAGGCCAAACCTGATGAGGGCGTGAGATGATGGTAGGCCAAATCTGATGAGGACTCGATATCATGGAAGGCAAAACGTGATGAGGGCGTGAGATGATGTTAGGCCAATCCTGATAAGGGCATGAGATTATGATAGGGAAATCCTGATGAGGGCGCGACGTGATAGGCCACACCTGATGAGGGCGCCAAATGATGATAGGCTAAATCTGAAGAGGGCTCGGGATGATGATTGGCCACACCTGATGAGGGTGCGAGATGATGATAGGATAAACCTGATGATTGTGCAAAAAGATGATAGGCCAAACCTGATAAGGGCGTGAAATGATGGAATGCCCAACCTGATGAGTAAGTTAGATGCTGTTAGGCCAAACCTTATGAGGGCTCGAGATAAAACTACACCAAATCTGATGAGGGCACAAGATGATGGTAGGAAAAACCTGAAGAGGGTTCGTGATGATTGTAGGCGAAACCTGATAATGGCCCGAGATGATAGGCCAAACATGATGAAGGCGCGAGATGATGGTAGGCCAATCATGATGAGGGCTTGAGATGATGTTTGGCCAAACCTGATGTGGGCGCGAGATGTTGATAATCCAAACCTAATGAGGCCAGGAAATGATAATAAGCCAAACCTGATGAGGTTGCGAGATGATGATAGGCCAAATCTGATGACAGTGCGAGATGATGATAAATCAAACCTGATGGGATACAAGAATGATACGCCAAACCTGAGATGATGACAGGCCAAACCTGATGAGGGTGCGAGATGATGGTAGGCCAAAACTGATCGGGGCGCGATATGATGATAGGCCAAATCTGATGTGAGTGCAAGATGATGGTAGGCCAAACTTGAGGAGGGTAATAAAGGATGGTAGACCAATCCTGATGAGGGCGTGAGACGATGGTAGGCCAAATCTGATGAGGACTCGATATCATGGAAGGCCAAATGTGATGAGGGCGTGAGATGATGTTAGGCCAATCCTGATAAGGGCACGAGATTATGATAGGGAAATCCTGATGAGTCCGCGAGATGATGATAGGCCAAACCTGATGAGGGCGTGATATAATGCTAGGCCAAACCTGATGAGGGCACGAGATGATGGAACGTCCAACCTGATGAGTCCGGAAAATGATGTTAAGCCAAACCTGATGAGGGCGCAAAAAAAAGGTTCACCAAATCTGATAAGGGCTCTAGATGATTGGCCAAACCTGATGAGGGCATGAGATGATGGTAGGCCAAACCTGAAGAATACGCAAGATGATGGAAGGCCAAACCTGATGAGGGCATGAGATTATGTTAGGCCAATCCTGATGAGGGCGCGAGATGATGATAGACCAAACCTGATTAGGTCGCGAGTTAAGGGTATGCCAAATCTGATGAGGGCGCGATATAATGGTGGACCCAACCTGATGAGGTTGCAAGATGATGGAATGCCCAACCTGATGAGTACGTGAGATGATGTTAGGCCAAACCTGATGAGGGCGCGAGATAAAGCTACGCTAAATCAGATGAGAGCGCGAGATGATGGTAGGCCAAATCTGATAAGGGCGCGAGGTGATGGTAGGCCAAACCTGAAGTGGGCGCGAGATGATAGGCCAAACGTGATGAGGGCGTGAGATGATGATTGACCAATCCTGATGAGGGTGCGAGATGATGGTAGTCCAATTCTGATGAGGGATCGAGATGATGATAGGCCAAACCTGATGAGGGAGCGAGGTGATGATAGTCCAATTCTGATGAAGGCACAAGATGATGGTGGGCCAAACCTGGTGAGGGTGCGAGATGATGGTAGGCCAAACCTGAAGATGACGCGAGATGATGGTATGCCAAACCTTATGAGGGCGTGAGATGATGATAGGCCAGACCTGATGAGGGCGCGAGATAAGGGCACGCCAAATCTAATGAGGGCACGACTTGATGGTAGGCCAAACCTAATGAGGGCGTGAGATGATGGTAGGCCAAATCTGATGAGGACTCGATATGATGGAAGGCCAAACGTGATGAGGGCGTGAGATGATGTTAGGCCAATCCTGATAAGGGCACGAGATTATGATAGGGAAATCCTGATGATGGCGTGAGGTGATAGGCCACACCTGATGAGGGTGCCAAATGATGATAGGCTAAATCTGATGAGGGCTCGGGATGATGATTGGCCACACCTGATGAGGGTGCGAGATGATGATAGGATAAACCTGATGATTGCGCAAAATGATGATTGGCCAAACCTGATAAGGGCGTGAAATGATGGAATGCCCAACCTGATGAGTACGTGAGATGCTGTTAGGCCAAACCTTAAGAGGGCTCGAGATAAAACTACACCAAATCTGATGAGGGCACAAGATGATGGTAGGACAAACCTGAAGAGGGTTCGTGATGATGGTAGGCGAAACCTGATAAGGGCCCGAGATTATAGGCCAAACATGATGAAGGCACGAGATGATGGTAGGCCAATCATGATGAGGGCTTGAGATGATGTTTGGCCAAACCTGATGTGGGCTCGAGATGTTGATAGTCCAAACCTGATGAGGACAGGAAATGATAATAAGCCAAACCTGATGAGGTCGCGAGATGATGATAGGCCAAATCTGATGACGGTGCGAGATGATGATAAATCAAACCTGATGGGATGCAAGAATGATACGCCAAACCTGAGATGATGATAGGCCAAACCTGATGAGGGTGCGAGATGATGGTAGGCCAAAACTGATCGGGGCGCGATATGATGATAGGCCAAATCTGATGTGAGTGCAAGATGATGGTAGGCCAAACTTGAGGAGGGTAAGAAAGGATGGTAGACCAATCCTGATGATGGCGTGAGATGATGGTAGTCCAAACCTGATGAGTCCGCAAGATGATGATAGGCCAAACCTGATGAGGGCACGAGATGATGGAACGTCCAACCTGATGAGTACGGAAAATGATGTTAGGCCAAACCTGATGAGGACGGAAGAAAAAGGTTCACCAAATCTGATAAGGGCTCTAGATGATTGGCCAAACCTGATGAGGGCATGAGATGATGGTAGGCCAAACCTGAAGAGTCCGCAAGATGATGGAAGGCCAATCCTGAAGAGGGCGCGAGATGATGATAGGCCAAACCTGATTAGGTCGCGAGTTAAGGGTTGCCAAATCTGATGAGGGCGCGATATAATGGTGGACCCAACCTGATGAAGGTGCGAGATGATGGAATGCCCAACCTGATGAGTACGTGAGATGATGTTAGGCCAAACCTGATGAGGGTGCGAGATAAAGCTATGCTAAATCTGATGAGAGCGCGAGATGATGGTAGGCCAAATCTGATGAGGGCGCGAGGTGATGGTAGGCCAAACCTGAAGTGGGCGCGAGATGATAAGCCAAACGTGATGAGGGCGCGAGATGATGATTGGCCAATCCTGATGAGGGTGCGAGATGATGGTAGGCCAATTCTCATGAGGGATCGAGATGATGATAGGCCAAACCTGATGAGGGCGCGAGATGATGATAGTCCAATTCTGATGAAGGCACAAGATGATGGTGGGCCAAACCTGGTGAGGGTGCGAGGTGATGGTAGGCCAAACCTGAAGATGACGTGAGATGATGGTATGCCAAACCTTATGAGGGCGTGAGATGATGATAGGCCAAACCTGATGAGGGCGCGAGATAAGGGTACGCCAAATCTGATGAGGGCGCGACTTGATGGTAGGCCAAACCTGATGAGGGCATGAGATGATGGTAGGCCAAATCTGATGAGGACTCGATATGCTGGAAGGCCAAACGTGATGAGAGCGTGAGATGATGTTAGGCCAATCCTGATAAGGGCACGAGATTATGATAGGGAAATCCTGATGAGGGTGCGAGGTGATAGGCCACACCTGATGAGGGCGCCAAATGATGATAGGCTAAACCTGATGATTGCGCAAAATGATGATAGGCCAAACCTGATAAGGCGTGAAATGATAGAATGCCCAACCTGATGAGTACGTGAGATGCTGTTAGTCCAAACCTTATGAGGGCTCGAGATAAAACTACACCAAATCTGATGAGGGCACGAGATGATGGTAGGACAAACCTGAAGAGGGTTCGAGATGATGGTAGGCGAAACCTGATAAGGGCGTGAGATGATAGGCTAAACATGATGAAGGCGCAAGATGATGGTAGGCCAATCATGATGAGGGCTTGAGATGATGTTTGGCCAAACCTGATTAGGGCGCGAGATGTTGATAGTACAAACCTGATGAGGACAGGAAATGATAATAAGCCAAACCTGATGAGGTCGCGAGATGATGATAGGCCAAATCTAATGAAGGTGCGAGATGATGATAAATCAAACCTGATGGGGCACAAGAATGATACGCCAAACCTGAGATGATGATAGGCCAAACCTGATGAGGGTGCGAGATGATGGTAGGCCAAAACTGATCGGGGCGCGATATGATGATAGGCCAAATCTGATGTGAGTGCAAGATGATGGTAGGCCAAACCTGATGAGTCCACGAGACGATGATAGGCCAAACCTGATGAGGGCACGATATAATGCTAGGCCAAACCTGATGAGGGCACGAGATGATGGAACATCCAACCTGATGAGTACGGAAAATGATGTTCGGCCAAACCTATTGAGGGCGCAAGAAAAAGCTGCACCAAATCTGATAAGGGCTCTAGATGATTGGCCAAACCTGATGAGGGCATGAGATGATGGTAGGCCAAACCTGAAGAGTCCGCAAGATGATGGAAGGCCAAACCTGATGAGGGAGTGAGATTATGTTAGGCCAATCCTGATGAGGGTGCGATATGATAATAGGCCAAAGCTGATGAGGGTGCGAGATGATGATTGGCCAAACCTCATGAGGGCGTCAGATGATGGTAGGCCAAACCTGATAAGGGCACGAGGTGATGATAGGCAAATCCTGATGATGACGCGAGGTGATGAGAGGCCACACCTGATGAGGGCGCGAGATAATGATAAGCCAAACCTTATGAGGGCGCAAAATAATGTTAGGCCAAACCTGAAGAGGGCGCGAGATGATTGGCCAACCCTGATGAGGGCGCGAGATAAAGGTACGCCAAATCTGATGAGGGCACTAGTAGATAGTAGGCAAAACCTGAGGAGGGTGCGAGATGATGGTACGCCAAACCTGAGGAGGGCATGAGATGATGATGTGCCAAAACTGATGAGGGCACGAGATAAGGGTAAGCCAAATCTGATGAGGGCGCGATATAATGGTGGACCCAACCTGATGGGGGTGCGAGATGATGGAATGCCCAACCTGATGAGTACGTGAGATGATGTTAGGCAAAACCTGATGAGGGCGCGATATGATGATAGGCCACACCTGATGAGGGCGCGAGATGATGATTGGCCAATCCTGATGAGAGTGCGAGATGATGGTAGGCCAAATCTGATGAGGGATCGAGATGATGATAGTCCAAACCTGATAAGGGCGCGAGATGATGATAGTCCAAACCTGATGAAGGCACAAGATGATGGTGGGCCAAACCTGGTGAGGGTGCTAGATGATGGTAGGCAAAACCTGAAGATGACGCGAGATGATGGTATGCCAAACCTTATGAGGGCGTGAGATGATGATAGGCCAAACCTGTTGAGAGTGCGAGATAAGGGTACGCCAAATCTTATGAAGGCGCGACTTGATGGTACGCCAAACCTGATGAGGGCGAAAGATGATGGTAGGCCAAATCTGATGAGGACTCTATATGATGGAAGGCCAAACGTGATGTCCTCATCATGGTTTATCAGGGCTCGAGATGATGATTGGCCACACCTGAAGAGGGCGCAAAATGATGATAGGCCAAACGTGATTAGGTCGTGAGATGATGGAATGCCCATCCTGATGAGTACGTGAGATGATGTTAGGCCAAACCTAATGAGGGCGCGAGATAAATCTTTGCCAAATCTGATGAGGGCGCGAGATGATGGCAGGACAAACCTGAAGAGGGCTCGAGATGATGGTAGGCCAAACGTGATAAGGGCTCGAGATGATAGGCCAAAAGGGATGAGGGCGCGAGATGATGATTGGCCAAACCTGATGAGGGCGCGAGATGATGGTAGGCCAAATCTGATGAGGGATCGAGATGATGATAGTCCAAACCTAATGAGGGCATGAGATGGTGATAGTCCAAACCTGATGAGAGCGCAAGAAGAAGATAGGCCATACCTGAGATGATAATAGGCTAAACCAGATGAGAGCTCAAGATAATGATAGGTCCAACCTGAAGAATGCGCGAGATGATGGTAGGCCAAACATGATGAGGGCACGAGATGATGGTAGGCCAATCATGATGAGGGCTTGATATGATGTTAGGCCAAACCTGATGAGGGCGCAAGATGTTGATAGTCCAAAATTGATGACGACGGGAAATGGTAATAAGCCAAACCTGATGAGGTCACGAAATGATGATAGGCCAAATCTGATGAAGGTGCGAGATGATGATAAATCAAACCTTATGAGGCACAAGAATGATACTCCAAACGTGAGATGATGATAGGCCAAACATGATGAGGGTGCGAGATGAGGGTATGCCAAAACTGATCAGGGCGCGATATGATGGTAGGCCAAATCTGATGTAGGTGCAAGATGATAGTAGGCCAAACTTGAGGAGGGTGAGAAAGGATGGTAGGCCAATCCTGATGAGGGCGTGAGATGATGGTAGGCCAAACCTGGTGAGGGAGTGAGATGATGGTAGGCCAAACCTGATGAGGGTTCCAGATTATGATAGACCAAACCTGATGAGGCCTCAAGACGATGGAAGGCCAAACCTGATGATTGCGCAAAATGATGATAGGCCAAACCTGATAAGAGCGTGAAATGATTGAATGCCCAACCTGATGAGTACGTGAGATGATGTTAGGCCAAACCTTATGAGGGCTCGAGATAAAACTTCGCCAAATCTGATGAGGGCACGAGATGATGGTAGGACAAACCTGAAGAGAGCTCGCTATGATGGTAGTCGAAACCAGATAAGGGCGCGAGATGATAGGCCAAACGTGATGAGGGCTCGAGATGATGGTAGGCCAAACATGATGAAGGCAAGAGATGATGGTAGGCCAATCATTATGAGGGCTTGAGATGATGTTTGGCCAAACCTGATGAGGGCACGAGATGTTGATAGTGCAAACCTGATGAGTACAGGAAATGATAATAAGCCAAACCTGATGAGGTCGCGAGATGATGATAGGCCAAATCTGATGAAGGTGCGAGATGATGATAAATCAAACCTGATGGTGCACAAGAATGATACGCCAAACCTGAGATGATGATAGGCCAAACCTGATGAGGGTGCGAGATGATGGTAGGCCAAAACTGATCGGGGTCAGATATGATTTTAGGCCAAATCTGATGTGAGTGCAAGATGATGGTAGGCCAAACTTGAGGAGGGTGAGAAAGGATGGTAGACCAATCCTGATGAGGGCGTCAGTGATCGTAGGCCAAACCTGATGAGTCCGCGAGATAATGATAGGCCAAACCTGATGAGGGCGCGATATAATGCTTGGCCAAACCTGATGAGGGCGCTAGATGATGGAATGCCCAACCTGATGAGTACAGAAAATGAAGTTAGGCCAAACCTGATGATGGCGCGAGAAAAAGCTGCACCAAGTCTGATAAGGGCTCGAGATGATTGGCCAAACCTGATGAGGGCGTGAGATGATGGTAGGCCAAACCTGAAGAGTCCGCGAGATAATGGAAGGCCAAACCTGATGAGGGTGTGAGATTATGTTAGGCCAATCCTGATAAGGGCGCGAGATGATAATAGGCCAACCTGATGAGGGTGCGAGATGATGATTGGCCAAACCTCATGAGGGCGTGAGATGATGGTAGGCCAAACCTGATGAGTGTTCAAGATTATGATAGGCCAAACTTGATAAGGCCGCGAGATGATGGAAGGCCAAACCTGATGAGGCTGCTTGATGATGGAAGGCCAAACCTGATGAGGGCGCGAGATAAGGGTACGCCAAATCTGATGAAGGCGCGACTTGATGCTAGGCCAAACCTGATGAGGGCGTCAGATGATGGTAGGCCAAATCTGATGAGGACTCGATATGATGGAAGGCCAAACGTGATGAGGGCGTGAGATGATGTTAGGCCAGTCCTGATAAAGGCACGAGATGATAGGGAAATCCTGATGAGGGCTCCAGATAATGATTGGCCACACCTGATGAGGGTGCGAGATGATGATAGGCTAAACCTGATGATTGCGCAAAATGATGATAGGCCAAACCTGATAAGGGCGTGAAATGATGGAATGCCCAATCTGATGAGTACTTGAGATGATGTTAGGCCAAACCTTATGAGGGCTCGAGATAAAATTACGCCAAATCTGATGAGGGCACGAGATGATGGTAGGACAAACCCGAAGAGGGCTCGAGATGATTGTAGTCGAAACCAGATAAGGGCGCGAGATGATAGGCCAAACATGATGAGGGCACAAGATTATGGTAGGCCAAACATGATGAGGGCACGAGATGATGGTTGGCCAATCATGATGAGGGCTTGAGATGATGTTTGGCCAAACCTGATGAGGGCGCGAGATGTTGATAGTACAAACCTGATGAGGACAGGAAATGATAATAAGCCAAACCTGATGAGGTCGCGAGATGATGATAGGCCAAATCTGATGAAGGTACGAGATGATGATAAATCAAACCTGATTGGGCACAAGAATGATACTCCAAACCTGAGATGATGATAGGCCAAACCTGATGAGAGTGCGAGATGATGGTAGACCAAAACTGATCGGGGCCAGATATGATGGTAGTCCAAATCTGATGTGAGTGCAAGATGATGGTAGGCCAAACTTGAGGAGGGTGAGAAAGGATGGTAGACCAATCCTGATGAAGGTGTGAGACGATGGTAGGTCAAACCTGATGAGTCCGCGAGATGATGATAGGCCAAACCTAATGAGGGCTCGATATAATGCTAGACCAAACCTGATGAGGGCACGAGAAAAAGCTGCACCAAATCTGATAAGGGCTCGAGATGATTGGGCAAACCTGATGATGGCGTGAGATGATGGTAGGCCAAACCTGAAGAGTCCACGAGATGATGGAAGGCCAAACCTGATGAGGACGTGAGATTATGTTAGGCCAATCCTGATGAGGGCGCGAGATGATGATAGGCCAATCCTGATGAGGGTGCGAGATGATGATTGGCCAAACCTCATGAGGGCTTGAGATGATGGTAAGCCAAACCTGTTGAGGGTTCAAGATTATGATAGGCCAAACCTGATAAGGATGCGAGATGATGGAAGGCCAAACCTGATGAGGCTGCAAGATGATGGAAGGCCAAACCTGATGAGCGCGTGAGATGATGTTAGGCCAATCCTTATAAGGGCACAAGGTGATGATAGGCAAATCCTGAAGACGGCGCGAGGTGATGATAGGCCACACCTGATGAGGGTGTGAGATGATGATAGGCCAAACCTGATGAGGGCGCGAAATGATGTTAGGCCAAACCTGAAGAGGGCGCGAGATGATGATAGGCAAACCTGATGAGGGTGCGAGATGATGGAATGCCCAGCCTGATGAGTGCAAAAGATGATGATAGGCCAAACCTGTTGACGGCGCGAGATAAAGTTACGCCAAATCTGATAAGGGCGCGAGATGATTGGCCAACCCTGATGAGGGCGCGAGATGAGGGGCCAAATCTTATAAGGGAGCGAGATGATGGTAGGCCAATCCTGAGAAGGGCTCAGAATGATGGTAGGCCAAAGCTGATGAGGGCGCGAGATAAAGGTACGCCAAATGTGATGAGGGCACTAGTAGATGGTAGGCCAAACCCTGAAGAGGGTGCGAGATGATGGTACGCCAAACCTGAGGAGGACGTGAGATGATGATGGGCCAAAACTGATGAGGGCACGAGATAAGGGTACGCCAAATCTGATGAGGGAGCAAGATGATGATAGGCCAAACCTGATGAGGGCACGAGATAAGGGTATGCTAAACCTGATGTGGGCGCGATATAATGGTGGACCCAACCTGATGAGGGTGCGAGATGATGGAATGCCCAACCTGATGAGTACGTGAGATGATGTTAGGCAAAACCTGATGAGGGCGCGAGATGATCATAGGCCAAACCTGATGAGGACACGAGATAAGGGTACGCCAAATCTGATGAGTACCCAAGATGATGATAGGCCAAACCTGGTGAGGGCGCGAGATAAGGGTACACCAAATCTGATGAGGGTGAGATAAAATGGTAGGCCAAACCTGCTGAGGGCATGAGATAATGGAATGCCCAACATGATGAGTACGTGAGATGATGTTAGGCCAAACCTGAAGAGGGCGTGAGATAAAGCTATGCCAAATCTGATGAGGGCGCGAGATGATGGTAGGCCAAATCTGATGAGGGCGCGAGATGATGGTAGGCCAAACCTGATAAGGGCGAGAGATGATAGGCCAAACGTGATGACGGCACGAGATGATGATTGGCCAAACCTGATGAGTGTGCGAGATGATGGTAGACCAAATCTGATGAGGGATCGAGATGATGATAGGCCAAACCTGATGAAGGCACAAGATGATGGTGGGCCAAACCTGGTGAGGGTGCGAGATGATGGTAGGCCAAACCTGAAGATGACGCGACATGATGGTATGCCAAACCTTATGAGGGCGTGAGATGATGATAGGCCAAACCTGATGAGGGTGCGAGATAAGGGTATGCCAAATCTGATGGGGGCGCGACTTTATGGTAGGCCAAACCTGATGAGGGCGTGAGATGATGGTAGGCCAAATCTGATGAGGACTCGATATGTTGGAAGGCCAAACGTGATGAGGGCGTGAGATGATGTTAGGCGAGTCCTGATAAGGGCACGAGATGATGATAGGGAAATCCTCATGAGGGTGCAAGGTGATAGGCCACACCTGATGAGGGCGTGAAATGATGATAGGCCAAATCTGATGAGGGCTTGAGATAATGATTGGCCACACCTGATGAGGGTGCGAGATGATGATAGGCTAAACCTGATGATTGCGCAAAATGATGATATGCCAAACCTGATAAGGGCGTGAAATGATGGAATGCCCAACCTGATGAGTACGTGAGATAATGTTAGGCCAAACCTTATGAGGGCTCGAGATAAAACGACGCCAAATCTGATGAGGGCACGAGATGATGGTAGGACAAACCTGAAGAGGGCTCGAGATGATGGTAGTTGAAACCAGATAAGGGCGCGAGATGATAGGCCAAACGTGATGAGGGCGTGAGAAGATGGTAGGCCAAACATGATGAAGGCACGAGATGATGGTAGGCCAATCATGATGAAGGCTTGAGATGATTTTTGGCCAAACCTGATGAGGGCGCGAGATGTTGATAGTACAAACCTGATGAGGAAAGGAAATGATAATAATCCAAACCTGATGAGGTCACGAGATGATGATAGGCCAAACCTAATGAGGGTGCGAGATGATGGTAGGCCAAAACTGATCGGGGCGCGATATGATGGTAGGCCAAATCTGATGTGAGCGCAAGATGATGGTAGGCCAAACTTGAGGAGGGTGAGAAAGGATGGTAGACCAATCCTGATGAGGGCATGAGATGATAGTAGGCCAAACCTGATGAGTCCGCGAGATGATGATAGGCCAAACCTGATGAGGGCACGATATAATGCTAGCCCAAACCTGATAAGGTTGCAAGATGATGGAATGCCCAACCTGATGAGTACTTAAAATGATGTTAGGCCAAACATGATGATGGCGCAAGAAAAATCTGCACCAAATCTGATAAGGGCTCGAGATGATTGGCCAAAGTTGATGAGGGCGTGAGATTATGGTAGGCCAAACCTGAAGAGTCCACGAGATGATGGAAGGCCAAACCTGATGAGGGCGTGAGATTATGTTAGGCCAATCCTGATGAGGGTGCGAGATGATAATAGGCCAAACCTGATGAGGGTGCGAGTTGATGATTGGCCTAAACCTCATGAGGGCGTGAGATGATGGTAGGCCAAACCTGATGAGGGTTCAAGATTATGATAGGGCAAACCTGATAAGGCCGCGAGATGATGGAAGGGCAAACCTGATGAGGCTGCTTGATGATGGAAGGCCAAACCTGATGAGCGCGTGAGATGATGGTAGGCCAATCCTGATAAGGGCACGACGTGATGATAGGCAAATCCTGATGACGGCGCGAGGTGATGATAGGCCACACCTGATGAGGGCGCGAGATGATGATAGGCCAAACCTGATGAGGGTACGAAATGATGGTAGGCCAAACCTGAAGAGGGTGCGAGATGATGATAGGCCAAACCTGATAAGGGCGCGAGATGAAGCTACACAAAATCTGATAAGGGCGCGAGATGATTGGCCATCCCTGATGAGGGCGTGAGATGATTGGCCAAACCTGCTAAGGGCGCGAGATGATGGTAGGCCAAACCTAATGAGGGCATGAGATAAAGGTGCTCCAAATCTGATGAGGGCACTAGTAGATGGTGGGCCAAACCTGAAGCAGTTGCGAGATGATGGTACACCAAACCTGATGAGGGCGTGAGATGATGATGGGCCAAAACTGATGAGGGCACGAGATAAGGGTACGCCAAATCTGATGGGGGCGCGAGATAATGGTAGGCCAAATCTGATGAGGGCATGAGATGATGGTAAGCCAAACCTGAAAAGGGCGCGAGATGATAGGCCAAACGTGATGAGGGCGCGAGATGATGATAGGCCAAACCTGATGAGTGCGCGATATAAGGGTACACCAAATCTGTTGAGGGCGCGAGATGATGGTAGGCCAAACCTGATGAGGGCGTGAGATGATGGTAGGCGTAATCTGATGAGGGATCGAGATGATGAAAGGCCAAACCTGATGAGGGCGCGAGATGATGATAGTCCAAACCTGATGAAGGCAAAAGATGATGGTGGGCCAAACCTGAAGATGACGCGAGATGACGGTATGCCAAACCTGATGAGGGCACGAGATGATTGAAGGCCAAACCTGATGAGGGCATGAGATGATGATAGGCCAAACCTGATGAGGGCGCGAGATAAGGGTACGCCAAATCTGATGAGGGCGCGAGATGATGATAGGCCAAACCTGATTAGTGTGCGAGATAAGGGTACGCCAAATCTATTGAGGGCGCGAGATGATGGTAGGCCAAATCTGATGAGGGATCGAGATGATAGAAGGCCAAACCTGATGAGTGCGTGAGATGATGTTAGGCAAATCCTGATAAGGGCACGAGATGATTGGCAAATCCTGATGAGGGCTTGAGGTGATGATAGGCCACACCTGATTAGGGCGTGAAATGATGATAGGCCAAATCTGGTGAGGGCTTGAGATGATGATTGGCCACACCTGAAGACGGCGCAACATGATGATAGGCCAAACCTGATTAGGTCGTGAGATGATGGAATGCCCATCCTGATGAGTACGTGAGATGATGTTAGGCCAAACCTAATGAGGGCGTGAGATAAATCTTTGCCAAATCTGATGAGGGCGTGAGATGATGGCAAGACAAACCTGAAGAGGGCTCGAGATGAAGGTAGGCCAAACGTGATAAGGGCTCGAGATGATAGGCCAAATGGGATGAGGGCGCGAGATGATGATTGGCCAAACCTGATGAGAGCGCGAGATGATGGTAGGCCAAATCTGATAAGGGATCGAGATGATGATAGGCCAAGCCTAATGAGTGCACGAGATGGTGATAGTCCAAACCTGATGAGAGCGCGAGAAGAAGATAGGCCATACCTGAGATGATAATAGGCTAAACCTGATGAGAGCTCGAGATGATGATAGGCCCAACCTGAAGAAGGCGCAAGATGATGGTAGGCCAAACATGATGAGGGCACGAGATGATGGTGGGCCAATCATGATGAGGGCTTGATATGATGTTAGGCCAAACCTGATGAGGGCGCAAGATGTTGATAGTCCAAACCTGATGACGACGGGAAATGGTGATAAGCCAAACCTGATGAGGTCACGAAATGATTATAGGCCAAATCTGATGAAGGTGCGAGATGATGATAAATCAAACCTGATGGGGCACAAGAATGAAACTCCAAACGTGAGATGATGATAGGCCAAATCTGATGAGGGTGCGAGATGAAGGTAGGCCAAAACTGATCAGGGCGCGATATGATGGTAGGCCAAATCTGATGTGGGTGCAAGATGATAGTAGGCCAAACTTGAGGAGGGTGAGAAAGTATGGTAGGCCAATCCTGATGAGGGCGTGAGATGATGGTAGGCCAAACCTGATGAGGGAGTGAGATGATGGTAGGCCAAACCTGATGAGGGTTCCAGATTATGATAGGCCAAACCTGATGAGGCTGCAAGACGATGGAAGACCAAACCTGATGATTGCGCAAAATGATGATAGGCCAAACCTGATAAGAGCGTGAAATGATTGAATGCCCAACCTGATGAGTACGTGAGATGATGTTAGGCCAAACCTTATGAGGGCTCAAGTTGATGGTAGGACAAACCTGAAGAGAGCTCGATATGATGGTAGTCGAAACCAGATAAGGGCTCGAGATGATAGGCCAAACGTGATGAGGGCTCGAGAAGATGGTAGGCCAAACATGATGAAGGCAAGAGATGATGGTAGGCCAAACCTGATGAGGGTGTGAGATTATTTTAGGCCAATCCTAATGAGGGCACGAGATGATGAGAGGCCAAACCTGATGAGGGTGAGAGATGATGATTGGCCAAACCTCATGAGGGCGTGAGATGATGGTAGGCCAAACCTGATGAGGGATCGAGATTATGATAGGCCAAACCTGATGAGGCCGCGAGATGATGGATTGCCAAACCTGATGAGGCCACGAGATGATGGAAGGCCAAACCTTTTAAGGGAGTGAGATGATGTTAGGCCAATCCTGATGAGGGCACGAGGTGATGATACGAAAAACCTGATGAGAAAGCGAGGTGATGATAGGCCACACCTGATGAGGGCACGAGATGATGATAGGCCAAACCTGAAGAGGGCGCATGATGATGTTAGGCCAAACCTGATGAGGGTGCGAAATAAAGGTAGGCCAAACATGAGATGATGGTAGGCCAGACCTGATAAAGGCTCGAGATGATGATAAGCCAAGCCTGATGAAGGCGTGAGATGATGATAGGCCAAACCTGTTGATGGCGTGAGATGATGTTAGGCCAATCCTGATAAGGGCACGAGATGTTGATAGGCAAATCCTGATGAGGGCGCGAGGTGATGTTAGGCCAAACCTCATGAGGGCGCAAAATGATGGTAGGCCAAACCTGAGTTGATGGTAGGCCAGACCAGATGAGGGCACGATATGATGATAGGCCAAACCTAATGATGGACGAGATGATGGTAGGCCAAGCCTGATTGGTGCACCAGATGATGGTAGGCCAAACTTGATGAGGGCGCGAGATGATGGCAGGCCAAACCTGATGAGGCCGCGAGTTGATGGAAGGCCAAACCTGATGAGGCTGCGAGATGATGGAAGGCCAAACCTGATGAGGGCGTGAGATGATGTTAGGCGAATCCTGATAAGGGCATGAGATGATATTAGGCCAAATCTGCTGGGGGCTCGAGATGATGACTGGCCACACCTGATGAGGGTGTGAGATGATGTTAGGCCAAACCTGATGAGGGCACGAGATAAAGCTACACCAAATCTGATGAGGGCGCGAGATGATGGTAGGACAAATCTGAAGAGGGAGCGAAGTGATTGTAGGCCAAGCTTGATAAGGGCACGAGATAATAGGCCAAACGTGATGAGGGCGTGAGATGATGATTGGCCAAACCTGATGAGGGCGCGAGATGATGGTAGGCCAAATCTGATGAGTGATCGAGATGATGATAGACCAAAGCTGATGAGGGCACGAGATGATGATAGTCCAAACCTGATGAAGGCACAAGATGATGGTGAGCCAAACCTGGTGACGGTGCGAGATGATGATAAGCTAAATCTCATGAGAGCGCGAGACGAAGATAGGCCATACCTGAGATGATAATAGGCTAAACCTGATGAGGGCGCAAGATGTTGATAGGCCAAACCTGATGAGGAAGGGAAATGATAATAAGCCAAACCTGATGAGGTCGCGAGATGATGATAGGCCAAATCTGATGAAGGTGCGAGATGATGATAAATCAAACCTGATGGGGAAAAAGAATGATACGCCAAACCTGAGATGATGATAGGCCAAACCTGATGAGGGTGCGATATGATGGTAGGCCAAATCTGATGTGGGTGCAAGATGATCGTAGACCAAACTTGAAGAGGGTGAGAAAGGATGGTAGGCCAATCCTGATGAGGGCGTGAGATGATGGTAGGCCAAACCTGATGAGTCCACGAGATGATGGAAGGCCAAACCTGATGAGGGCGTGAGATGATGATATGCCAAACCTGATGAGGGTGCGAGATGATGATTGGCCAAACCTCATGAGGGTGCGAGATGATGGTAGGCAAAAACTGTTCAGGGCGCGATATGATGGTAGGCCAAATCTGATGTGGGTGCAAGATGATGGTAGGCCAAACTTGAGGAGGGTGAGAAAGGATGGTAGGCCAATCCTGATGAGGGCGTGAGATGATGGTAGGCCAAACCTGATCAGTCTGCGAGATGATGGAAGGCCAAACCGGATGAGTGCGTGGGATTATGTTAGGCCAATCCTGATGAGGGCATGAGATGATGATAGGCCAAACCTGATGAGGGCGTGAAATGATGGTAAGCCAAACCTAAGATGATGGTAGGCCAGACCTGATGAGTGCACGAGATGATGATAGGCTAAACCTGAAGAGGGCGCGAGATGACTGTAGGCCAAACCTGATGAGGGTGCGAATTGATGGTAGGCCAAACCTTGGGATGATGGTAGGCCAGACCTGATGAGGGCGCGAGAAGATGGTAAATCTAGCCTGATTGGTGCGCTAGATGATGGTAGGCCAAACTTGATGAAGGCGTGAGATGATGGCAGGCCAAACCAGATGAGGGCACGAGATGATGGCAGACCAAACCTGTTGAGGGTACAAGATGATGATGGGGCAAATATGATGAAAGCAATAGATGATGGTATGCCAAACCTGATGAGGGTACGAGATTATGATAGGCCATACCTGATGAGGGCTCGAGATGATGATAGGTGTAGCGTCGGCGTCCCTGCCTCCTGCTAGGCAGGGACGCTGTTCCCCTCACCTCTCCACTCCGTGCCCGGCGTCCTCCTCCCGCTCTGCTGGCAGCGCGCGCTGCTTCCCGGCCACTGTGCTTAGGGCGTGTGCGCTCTCCCCCTCTCTTAAAGGGGCCGCGCGCTTCGTCCTAAGGAGTCACCATATATAAGGCACCTCCTCCAAAATGGAGGTGCCCGAGCAATGTTGTTGCAAAGCCTTCACTCTGCTTCAGCCCTCAGGTCCCATTACCAGTTACCTGCCAGTCACCTGCCAGATTCCTGCCTGTTACCTGCCAGTTACCTGCCAGATTCCTGCTTGATACCTGCCTGATATCCGTTTACCTGCTTGCAAGCCTGCGGTCCGACGGTCTGCCTTCCGACACCTGTCAGTCTGTCTATGGACCAGCCTGCCTGCTCACCTGGGAGCGCTCACCGGCTACCTGTCTGCTAGCCTGCCTGGAGGCTCTGCCGTCACTTGCCGTGACCACCTGCCCGTCCAGAGACTCTTGCCCGCTCACCTGCTACCTGCCTGCTAGCCTACCTGGAGGCTCTGCCGTCACTTGCCGTGACCACCTGCCCGTCCAGAGACTCTTGCCCGCTCACCTGGGAGCGCTCACCTGCTACCTGCCTGCTAGCCTACCTGGAGGCTCTGCCGTCACTTGCCGTGACCACCTGCCTGTCCAAAGACTCTCGCCCGCTCACCTGGGAGCGCTCACCAGCCACCTGCCTGCTGTCCTTCTACCCAGAGACTGTCCCTGTCCCTTGCCATGAGTACCCGTTCTTCTACCCAGAGACTGTCCCTGTCACTTGCCGTGACTACCTGCCCTTCTACCCAGAGACTGTCCCTGTCACTTGCCGTGACTACCTGCCCGTCTTCCCTGGGAGCCACCCCCTTCCTTACAAGGACCGTCCCCTTGTATAGTTGCTCAGAGGTTCCGCCTCCCAGACCCGTTACAGTTTGCTCGGGCCATGGAACCCGGTGGCACCCAAGCTCCCACACTCTCGGACCTATGTCATGAACTGTCCCGTCAGAGGTCCCAACAGGAGTCCATCCTGAGTCATCTGCGGAATGTCAACTCTCGCCTGGACACTCTGACTGCTCCATCAGCAACCACCGCTAGTGTCATGACTCGCAGCCCGGCAGCGCCGCTGCCCACCAATACCATGGCATCCTGCCCCGGACCCCGGCTTTCTGCACCTCCACGCTTCGGAGGCGACCCCGCTCAAGCTCGGGGCTTCATAAACCAGTGCACCCTGCACTTTGAACTCCTGTCCCACCAGTTTATCTCCGACCGGGCCAAAGTAGCCTTCATCATGTCCCATCTCACGGGGGAGGCACTGGCTTGGCTAAATCCTCTATGGGAGAGAGGAGACCCCCTGGTGTCCAACCTGCCAGCCTTTCTCACAGCTTTCCGGAAAGTCTTCGACGAACCCGGACGGAAGACCTCATCCGCATCATCTCTGCTACGCCTCCATCAAGGAAATGTCACCGTGGGCCAATATGCCATACGGTTCCGTACCCTTGCTTTGGAGCTGGCCTGGGATAACGACGCCCTGGTGTCTGTCTTTTGGGAGGGTCTGTCCGGCCGTATTAAAGATGAACTCGCCGGTCGGGACATACCTACCACTCTCGACGACTTAATAACTCTTGCCACCCGGATTGACATCCGGTTCCAGGAACGCGCCAAAGAGGTCACCCGTGAGAGGAGGTTTCCACGTCTAGCCTCTACCTTTCAGAAACCTGTCACTTCTCCCGCTACTCCCCAGGCGCACTCACCCGAGCCTATGCAGGTCGACCAGACCAAGATGGTCAAAACCCGTCAAGAGTTACGCCGTGCCGAGGGGAGCTGCTTCTACTGTGGCAGTAAGGAGCACCGGATCCGTTCCTGCCCGGAGAGGTCGGGAAACGCCTGTGTCTAGGATCGCTCAGAGAGGTCGTCCTAGACAAGAGTAAACCCTCTCCATCTCTGTTGCTGTCGGTCTCTATCATCTGTGGGGAGAACCGTTATTTTGAACTAGCCCAACTTGACTCTGGAGCTGCCGGAAATCTCATTTCTCAGTCTCTGGTAGAGAAATACCGCATTCCCACCAAACCTCTAGCTGTACCCTTATCTGTCGCTGCCGTGGATGGGGGCCTCTTACCACATCACATCCAACTCATCATCGAATCCATAACCCTGCAGGTGGGAATGCTGCACTCTGAGAGCATCTTCTTTCATGTTCTGCCTGGACTCTCTCACGCCCTCTTACTAGGCCTACCTTGGCTTCAGAGACATGTACCCGTGCTTGATTGGCAGGCCGGAGAGGTCCTTCGCTGGGGACAGGACTGCCATAAGACTTGTTTAGTTCCCGTCCATCCTGTCCGTCCTTCTCCTACTCCAGCCAATCTACCTGGTCTTCCGGCTCCTTATTGGTCGCATGCGGACGTCTTTAATAAAAAGGAGGCAGAGACATTACCCCCTCATAGACCATACGACTGTTATGTTCTGCTACCAGAGCTAAGGAAAGAGAGGAGATCTGTCCCTACGATAGAACTCAGCTTAATCCCTACGATGTAACAGGGGACCTGATCCTGCGATCAGACCTGCTAAAGTCCTAAGCTAGTCTGTACGGAGACCTATAGATGTGGGGAAGGAATCCCTACAAGTACTAAGGACTGGGAGGAAAATGGGACACCTCCTAACAGAAATAGTAGCAGACAGACGAACAAACAAAATATATAGAACATAGAGGTCCGTAGACCAAGCAAACTAACAGAGTTAGATACAGAGCACAGGCTAGCTAGAAAGTAGTTAAACAATGAAGTCCAGCAAAGCCAGAAGGGCGGAGCAGGATTAAATAGGCCAACAAGGTCATGTGACCAGCAAAGGAAAAAAACTAAGAACAAGGTTCTAACAGTACCCCCCCTTCTAAGAGGATCCTCCGGATCCCCTAGGACCAGGCTTATCAGGAAATCTCCTGTGAAATGCTCTGATAAGTCTGGACGCGGAAACATCATCCGACCTCACCCAAGAGTTATCCTCGGGTCCGAAACCTTTCCAGGCCAAAAGATACTGCAAACTACCTCTATACTGTCTAGAGTTAAGGATGCGAGAAATTTCATATTCCCCGTCCTCCACCACCGGAGGAACAGAGGCAGAGGCGTCACAATCCGATACAACAGCTATTTTCAACAGAGAGACATGAAATACCGGATTAATTCTCCAGGAGGTAGGAACCTCCAACCTAACAGCAGATTGGTTGACAACCTGAAGCACCTTAAAGGGCCCTACAAACTTGGGACCCAATTTCTTAGAAGGAATCCTCAACCGCAGATTCCTAGAGGACAACCAAACCATGTCACCAACAGCGAACAAAACCTCCTGTCGTTTCCTATCAAAGTAGTCTTTAGATTTTCTGTTGGCCTCCTGAAGATTACCACGCACATCCGTCCAAACTCTCTCCAAATCACCGGAAAAATTCTCCTCCTCAGGCACGGCAGATCCCAACTTGGAGAACGACCCAAATGACGGATGTCCCCCAGAACAACAAAAAAAAGGCGAACAACCAGCAGAAGAAGATGTATGATTGTTCAGAGCAAATTCAGCAAGTGGCAGAAACTCAGACCACCCCTCTTGATTGTCTGCCACAAAACAACGCAAGAACTGCTCAACATCCTGGTTTTTCCTTTCTGTCTGGCCATTAGATTCAGGATGATATCCGGACGAGAACGACAAATGAACTCCCAACCTGTCACAAAAGGCACGCCAAAAACGAGCCACGAACTGAGGACCTCTATCAGAAACAATGTCAGTAGGAACGCCATGAAGTCTGACAATTTCCTTGACAAAGGCCTTAGCGAGAGTTTTAGCGCAGGGCAGTTTGACGAAGGGAACCAAGTGACACATCTTGCTAAAACGGTCCACGACCACCCAGATGACAGTAAAACCCTCAGAGGGGGGAAGGTCAGTTATAAAGTCCATAGCCAAATGTGTCCAAGGAGCACTGGGAACCTCCAAAGGACAAAGCAACCCCGCAGCAGGAGTATGTGAGGACTTAGATCTAGCACAAATAGTACATTGGCGCACCCACTTAATGACTTCCTTCTGCCATCCAGGCCACCAAAAACTGCGACCCACCAGTCTCTTGGTCTCAGAGATTCCGGGATGACCTGCCAACCGAGATTCGTGACACTCAACAAACAAATCTCTCCTAAAGGTCCCAGGCACAAACAACCTCCCATGAGGAGTGTTAGATGGGGCATTCTCCTGTGCTTTAAGAATCTCATCTTCCAAAACGGAGTCCAAAGCAGCTATCACAACACCTTCTTGTAAAATGTTCTCCTCTTTCTCAGCACCGACTATGGGAGAAAAACTGCGAGACAAGGCATCCGCCTTAGCATTCTTAGTACCAGGGATGTAAGTAACGGAGAAATTAAACCGCGAGAAAAACAGTGCCCACCTAGCCTGACGGGCATTCAGGCGCTTGGCAGCATCAAGATATATCACATTTTTATGATCCGTAAGAACCTGAACGGGAAATTCCGCACCTTCCAAGAAGTGGCGCCAGTGTTCAAATGCGAGTTTAATAGCCAATAATTCCCGATTACCAATATCGTAATTCAGTTCAGTCTCCGAAAATTTTTTTGAAAAAAAGGCACAGGGATGTAATCCATCCCCGTTATCCTGAGACAATACTGCGCCAACCCCCACAGAGGAAGCATCAACCTCAACCAAAAACGGCTTAGTCACATCAGGCTGCATAAGGATGGGAGCAGAGGTGAACCTCTCCTTGAGATACACAAAAGCTTCAATGGCCTCAGAAGACCACTGAACCGCATCAGCACCTTTCCTGGTGAGATCGGTCAGAGGTTTGACAATAATAGAAAAAATTTTTATGAATTTTCTGTAATAATTGGCGAAACCCAAAAACCTCTGTATCGATTTCAAACCAATAGGCCTAGGCCATTCCAGTACAGCTTGAACTTTAACCGGGTCCATCTCAAAACCTTCGCTGGAGGTAATGTAGCCCAAAAAACTAATTCTCTGTACAGCGAACTCACATTTCTCCAGCTTAGCAAAAAGCGAATTGTCCATTAACAACTGTAATACCTCACGTACGCTCCGCCAATGAGACTCCAGATCCGGCGAATAAATCAAAATGTCATCCAAATACACAACCACATTTTTGCCGATCAAAGGTCTAAGGATGTCATTAATAAGATTCTGAAAAAATGCAGGAGCATTAGTAAGACCAAAAGGCATAACCAGATTCTCAAAATGACCCACAGGAGTGTTAAAAGCAGTCTTCCATTCGTCACCCTCCTTCATGCGCAACAGATTGTATGCCCCCTTAAGGTCAATTTTAGAGAACCACTTGGCCCCCATTAACTGGTTAAACAGATCAGGAATCAATGGCAGTGGGTAAGGATTGCGTACAGTAATTTTGTTAATCTCACGAAAATCCAGACAAGGACGTAAACCGCCGTCCTTTTTTTTTACAAAAAAAAATCCAACCGCCACAGGAGACTTAGAGGGCCTAATGTGACCGGCGGCCAAACTTGTCTGTATGTATTCCTCCAAAGCCTTTCTCTCAGGAATAGTAAGGTTAAATAAACGACTTTTAGGAAGAGTCGCTCCAGGGACAAATTCAATAGAACAATCATTGTCTCTATGGGGAGGCAAAACCTGCGATTCCTTCTCAGAAAAAACTCTCCAAAAATCCTGAATAGGAACAGGCAATTCTCCCCTATCCAAAGCTGCAATACGCCCGTTACAACACTTGTCATAACATTTATGGCTCCAGGATTTAATTTCACTGGTAGACCAATCCAGTACAGGATTGTGAAATTTTAACCAGGGCAATCCCAATATTACTGGAGAAGGCAAGTTATTCAACACTACCAAATCCAATTTCTCATGGTGAACACCATTAATAGTGAGAGGAAATTCACAGACCTTGAGAGTAATATTCTTCAAAGGGGAACCATCCACAGAGACCACAGCAATGGGGGATGATAAAGGTTCGGGTTTTAAATTGAGTCTTTCCAAGAATCCCCCATCAATTACATTCAGAGTAGACCCACAATCAACAAACACCCGAAATTCCATTAATTTTTCCTGAGCAATCGTGGAAGCAGCTAAAAATACACCCTTGGAATTTAAACAGGCAATACGGGCATGACTGACCATTTTTTTTTTCTTTCTTGATACGAAGCTCACAGTCTTTAATCAAATGACCAGATTTTCCGCAATACAAACACAAGCCTTCAGAAAATCTGCGATCTTTTTCTTGAGAGCGAGGTGCCATCGCTCCAATCTCCATCGATTCACCACTGTTAGTACACACATTCTCATAACCAGAAACTGACATAGCAGAGGATTTGCTCTCATTAACCCTTGCACGCAGTCTCCTATCCACCCGTATAGCTAATTGCATAGCCTGTTGCAAATCTTCAGGTGTAGGATAAGCAATTAGCAGGTCTTTAACCCTTTCACTGAGCCCAGCAAGAAATAGACTTTTCAGAGCAGAATCGTTCCACCCTGTTTGAGTAGACCATCGACGGAAATGAGTACAATATTTTTCCACATTACCTGATCCCTGTCTCAAACGTCTTAACTCAGTCTCAGCTGATGCGACACGGTCAGGATCATCATATAATAGTCCCAAAGCAGAAAAAAAACTATCCACTGATCTGAAGCATGTATCACTAGGTTGCAAAGAAAAGGCCCACTCCTGAGGCTCTTTGCGCAAAAGTGACATTATGAACCCTATGCGCTGGGAATCATCCCCAGAGGACTTGGGTCTCAAACAAAAATACAATAAGCAAGCATTTTTAAATGAAAAAAATTCTCGGTGTTCACCAAAAAATAAATCCGGCAAACGTACCTTAGGCTCCAAGAAATGTGCTCCAGGACAGTTACTCACGTGCTGACGGAGCTCAGTCACCTCCAAAGAGAGTCCCTGCAGGTGTTTAGCCAAATCCAGAACCGACACCATGATGGAACAGAAAAAAAAATATTTCCTTAGAGCATTTGCTGGGCTGGACTTACTGTTATGTTCTGCTACCAGAGCTAAGGAAAGAGAGGAGATCTGTCCCTACGATAGAACTCAGCTTAATCCCTACGATGTAACAGGGGACCTGATCCTGCGATCAGACCTGCTAAAGTCCTAAGCTAGTCTGTACGGAGACCTATAGATGTGGGGAAGGAATCCCTACAAGTACTAAGGACTGGGAGGAAAATGGGACACCTCCTAACAGAAATAGTAGCAGACAGACGAACAAACAAAATATATAGAACATAGAGGTCCGTAGACCAAGCAAACTAACAGAGTTAGATACAGAGCACAGGCTAGCTAGAAAGTAGTTAAACAATGAAGTCCAGCAAAGCCAGAAGGGCGGAGCAGGATTAAATAGGCCAACAAGGTCATGTGACCAGCAAAGGAAAAAAACTAAGAACAAGGTTCTAACAACGACTGCTCAATTGACCTGATGCCCGGCGCTACTCCTCCCCGTGGGCGCATTTACCCTTTGTCCGCTGCTGAGATCCGATCCATGTCAGAATATATTGAGGAGAATCTGGCCCGGGGATTCATCCGGAAATCTACTTCCCCGGCGGGAGCAGGTTTCTTCTTCGTCAAAAAGAAGGATGGCTCACTCCGTCCCTGTATAGACTATAGAGGCCTTAACCAGATCACGGTGAAGAATAAATACCCCCTTCCGCTCATTCCGGAATTATTTGACCGTCTGAGGGGGGCTAGAATCTTCATCAAGCTGGACCTCCGTGGGGCGTATAACCTGGTCTGTATCCGTCAGGGGGATGAATGGAAGACGGCATTCGACACCCGGGACGGCCACTATGAATACCTGGTAATGCCCTTCGGTCTTTGTAACGCTCCCGCCGTCTTTCAAGAATTGGTCAATGACATCTTCCGGGACCTTCTCTACTCCTGCGTAGTGGTGTACCTGGACGACATCTTGGTCTTCTCTCCTGATCTCCCCACACACCGGAGGGATGTTCGTCAGGTTCTGCTCAGGCTCAGGCAGAACCACCTCTAAACTAAATATGAGAAGTGCCTCTTTGAGCAGACCTCGCTTCCGTTTTTGGGCTACATAATTTCTCAGACCAGCCTACGAATGGATCCTGAGAAACTGTCTGCCATCGAGAAGTGGCCTCGACCAGAGGGGTTGAAGGCTATTCAGCGGTTCCTGGGCTTCGCCAACTACTACCGCCTCTTCATACCGCACTTCTCTTCCCGGACTCCCCCAATCTCTGCGCTCACCCGTAAGGGCACTAATCCCAGAGAATGGCCGCCCGAAGCTGAGGAAGCCTTTCTTTCCTTAAAACAGGCTTTCTCTTCCGCCCCGGTGCTGCATCGCCCGGACGGCAACAAGCAATTCTTCCTGGAAGTTGACGCCTCCTCCTCTGGAGCCGGAGCGGTACTTACCCAAAAATCGTCTTCCGGGAGAATGGTAACTTGCGGCTTCTTCTCCAAACTCTTCTCCTCTTCCGAGCGCAACTATTCTATAGGAGACCGAGAGTTATTGGCCATTAAGCTGGCATTGGAGGAGTGGCGTTACCTGCTCGAGTGGGCTCTTCACCCGGTAATAATTTACATGGACCACAAGAACTTGGCTTACCTCCAGCATGCCCAGAGACTTAACCCGCGCCAAGCCCGGTGGTCCTTGTTTTTTGCTCGCTTTGATTTTGTTCTTCATTTTCGCCCGGCTGACAAAAACATCAAAGCTGATGCCTTGTCCCGATCCTTCCTGGTGTCTGATCTTGAGGAGGAACCTAAACACATCATCGATCCCGCCAGAGTAATGCAGGTGGCCCCCGTGAGTCTAAATCGTCTCCCTCCCGGTAAGACGTTCGTAATGGTACCTGATCGGGAGAAGATCCTACACTGGGGTCACTCGTCTAAGCTTGCTGGCAATGCCGGTCAGAAAAAGACCCTCCAGCTTATCACCCGGCACTACTGGTGGCCTACCCTGCACAAGGACGTAATAGACTTTGTTTCTGCCTGTGTGTCCTGCGCCCGCAACAAGGTTCCGAGACACCTGCCAGCCGGTCGCCTCCTTCCTCTTCCAGTACCTGCTGCCCCCTGGCAGCATATAGCTATGGACTTCATAACAGATCTCCCTGTCTCTGCCGGTTGTACGGTCATTTGGGTGGTCGCTGACCGCTTTTCCAAAATGGCTCATTTCATTCCCCTGCCAGGCCTCCCGTCTGCACCCGAGCTGGCTAAAGACTTTATCCACCACATCTTCCATCTCCATGGCCTGCCCCTCCACATCGTGTCGGATCGTGGGGCTCAGTTCACCTCACGCTTCTGGAGAGCCACATGTAAGCTGCTAGACGTCACCCTGGACTTCTCCTCCGCATACCACCCACAGTCCAATGGTCAAGTGGAGCGGATCAATCAGATCCTGACCAGTTACCTCCGGCACTTCGTTAATGCCCACCATTCAGACTGGGTGGATCTCCTGCCATGGGCCGAATTCTCTTACAATAATCACGAGAGCGAATCTTCCTCCAAATCCCCGTTTTTTGTAGTCTTCGGTCAGCATCCTTGGATCCCATTTCCCGTCTCCACCTTGGTGGACAATCCGGCTGCGGAATCTCTCGTTAGCAAATTTTCCTCCATTTGGGAGAGTACCCGATCCGCACTCCTTCAGTCGTCCGAGCGGATGAAAAAACACGCTGACAAAAAACGCCTGGATCCTCCACAATTCCGTCCTGGAGATAAAGTCTGGCTCTCGTCCAAGTATGTCCGGCTCAAGATTCCTTCCTACAAGTTAGGGCCTCGGTTCATCGGCCCACTGGAAGTTATCAAACAGATCAACCAGGTGGCCTATAAATTGAAACTCCCGGCCAACTTGCGGATCCCTAACTCCTTCCATGTATCTCTCCTCAAACCCGTGGTACTTAACTCTTTTTCCAAGTCTACAGGTACGCTTCCTGCCCCGGTTTCCGCTGAAAACGAGTTTGAGGTAGAGAACATTCTGGCCACCAAAAGGGTAAGAGGAAAACCCTTTTTTTCTGGTAGATTGGAAGGGGTTTGGTCCTGAGGAGAGAACGTGGGAGCCCCGGGAGAGCATCCATGCCCCTCTCATCCTTGATAAATTTCTGTCTGGCCTAAAAAAGGGGGGGCCTAAAGGGGGGGGTACTGTAGCGTCGGCGTCCCTGCCTCCTGCTAGGCAGGGACGCTGTTCCCCTCACCTCTCCACTGCGTACCCGGCGTCCTCCTCCCGCTCTGCTGGCAGCGCGCGCTGCTTCCCGGCCACTGTGCTTAGGGCGCGCGCGCACTCCCCCTCTCTTTAAGGGGCCGCGCGCGTCGTCCTAAGGAGTCCCCGGCCAATGGCCGGAGGACCTCACCATATATAAGGCACCTCCTCCAAAATGGAGGTGCCCAAGCTATGTTGTTTCAAAGCCTTCACTCTGCTTCAGCCCTCAGGTCCCGTTACCAGTTACCTGCCAGTCACCTGCCAGATTCCTGCCTGTTACCTGCCAGTTACCTGCCAGATTCCTGCTTGATACCTGCCTGATATCCGTTTACCTGCTTGCAAGCCTGCGGTCCGACGGTCTGCCTTCCGACACCTATCAGTCTGTCTATGGACCAGCCTGCCTGCTCACCTGGGAGCGCTCACCGGCTACCTGTCTGCTAGCCTACCTGGAGGCTCTGCCGTCACTTGCTGTGACCACCTGCCCGTCCAGAGACTCTTGCCCGCTCACCTGGGAGCGCTCACCTGCTACCTGCCTGCTAGCCTACCTGGAGGCTCTGCCGTCACTTGCCGTGACCACCTGCCCGTCCAGAGACTCTTGCCCGCTCACCTGGGAGCGCTCACCTGCTACCTGCCTGCTAGCGTACCTGGAGACTCTGCCGTCACTTGCCGTGACCACCTGCCTGTCTAAAGACTCTCGCCCGCTCACCTGGGAGCCACCTGCCTGCTGTCCTTCTACCCAGAGACTGTCCCTGTCACTTGCTGTGAGCTTCTACCCAGAGACTGTCCCTGTCACTTGCCGTGACTACCTGCCCTTCTACCCAGAGACTGTCCCTGTCACTTGCCGTGACTACCTGCCCATCTTCCCTGGGAGCCACCCGCTTCCTTACAAGGACCGGCCCCTTGTATAGTTGCTCAGAGGTTCCGCCTCCCAGACCCGTTACAATAGGCCAAACCTGGTGAGGGCTCGAGATGATGATTGGCCACACCTGATGAGGATGCAAGATGATGATAGGCTAATCCTGATGAGGGCGCGAAATGATCTAAGGCCAAACCTGATGAGGGCGCGAGATAAAGCTACGCCAAATCTGATGAGGGCGGGAGATGATGATAGGACAAACCTGAAGAGGGCGCGAGATGATGGTAGGCCAAACCTGATAAGGGCACTAGATGCTAGGCCAAACCTGGTGAAGGCACAAGATGATGGTGGGCTAAACCGGGTGATAGTGCGATATGATGATAGGCCAAACCTGATGAGAGCGGGAGATGAAGATAGGCCATACCTGAGATGATAATAGGCTAAACCTGATGAGGGCGCGAGATTATGATAGGCCCAACCTGAAGAAGGAGCGAGATGATGGTAGACCAAACATGATGAGGTCACGAGATGATGTTAGGCCAAACCTGATGAAGGCACAAGATGATGATGAGCCAAACCTGGTGACGGTGCGAGATGATGATAGGCTAAATCTCCTGAGAGCGCGAGACGAAGATAGGCCATACCTGAGATGATAATAGGCTAAACCTGATGAGGGCGCAAGATGTTGATAGGCCAAACCTGATGAGGAAGGGAAATGATAATAAGCCAAACCTGATGAGGTCACGAGATGATGATAGGCCAAATCTGATGAAGGTGCGAGATGATGATAAATCAAACCTGATGGGGAAAAAGAATGATACGCCAATCCTGAGATGATGATAGGCCAAACCTGATGAGGGTGCGAGATGATGGTAGGCCAAATCTGATGTGGGTGCAAGATGATCGTAGACCAAACTTGAAGAGGGTGAGAAAGGATGGTAGGCCAATCCTAATGAGGGCGTGAGATGATGGTAGGCCAAACCTGATGAGTCCACGAGATGATGGAAGGCCAAACCTGATGAGGGTGTGAGATGATGATATGCCAAACGTGATGAGGGTGCGAGATGATGATTGGCCAAACCTCATGAGGGTGCGAGATGATGGTAGGCAGAAACTGATCAGGGCGCGATATGATGGTAGGCCAAATCTGATGTGGGTGAAAGATGATGGTAGGCCAAACTTGAGGAGGGTGAGAAAGGATGGTAGGCCAATCCTGATGTGGGCGTGAGATGATGGTAGGCCAAACCTGATCAGTCCGCGAGATGATGGAAGGCCAAACCGGATGAGGGCGTGGGATTATGTTAGGCCAATCCTGATGAGGGCGTGAGATGATCATAGGCCAAACCTGATGAGGGTGCGAGATGATGATTGGCCAAACCTCATGAGGGCGCGAGGTGATGATAGGCCACATCTGATGAGGGCGCGAAATGATGGTAGGCCAAACCTAAGATGATGGCAGGCCAGACCTGATGAGTGCACGAGATGATGATAGGCTAAACCTGAAGAGGGCGCGAGATGATTGTAGGCCAAACCTGATGAGGGCGCGAATTGATGGTAAATCTAGCCTGATTGGTGCTCTAGAAGATGGTAGGCCAAACTTGATGAAGGCGCGAGATGATTGCAGGCCAAACCAGATGAGGGCACAAGATGATGGCAGACCAAACGTGATGAGGGTACAAGATGATGATGGGGCAAACATGATGAAAGCACTAGATGATGGTATGCCAAACCTGATGAGGGTACGAGATTATGATAGGCCATACCTGATGAGGGCTCGAGATGATGATAGGCCAAACCTAGTGAGGGCTCGAGATGATGATTGGCCACACCTGATGAGGATGCGAGATGATGATAGGCTAATCCTGATGAGGGCGCGAAATGATCTAAGGCCAAACCTGATGAGGGCGCGAGATAAAGCTACGCCAAATCTGATGAGGGCGGGAGATGATGATAGGACAAACCTGAAGAGGGCGCGAGATTATGGTAGGCCAAACCTGATAAGGGCACTAGATGCTAGGCCAAACCTGATGAAGGCACAAGATGATGGTGGGCCAAACCTGGTGATAGGGCGAGATGATGATAGGCCAAACCTGATGAGAGTGGGAGATGAAGATAGGCCATACCTGAGATGATAATAGGCTAAACCTGATGAGGGCATGAGATTATGAAGGCGCGAGATGATGGTAGACCAAACATGATGAGGTCATGAGATGATGTTAGGTCAAACCTGATGAGGACGCAAGATGTTGATAGGCCAAACCTGATTAGGGAGGTAAATGATAATAAGCCCATCCTGATGAGGTCACGAGATGATGATAGGCCAAATCTGATGAAGGTGCGAGATGATTATAAATCATACCTGATGGGGAACAAGAATGATACGCCAAACCTGAGATGATGATAGGCCAAACCTGATGAGGGTGCGAGATGATGGTAGGCCAAAACTGATCAGGGCGCGATATGATGGTAGGCCAAATCTGATGTGGGTCCAAGATGATGGTAGGCCAAACTTGAGGAGGGTGAGAAAGGATGGTAGGCCAATCCTGATGAGGGCGTGCGATGATGGTAAGCCAAATCTAATGAGTCCACGAGATGATGGAAGGCCAAACCTGATGAGGGCGTTGGATTATGTTAGGCCAATCCTGATGAGGGCGCGAGATGATGATAGGCCAAACGTGATAAGGGTGCGAGATGATGATTGGCCAAATCTCATGAGGAAATGAGATGATGGTAGGCCAAACCTGATGAGGGTTCGAGATTATGATAGGCTAAATCTGATGAGGGCGTGAGATGATGTTAGACCAAATCTGATGAAGATGCGAGATGATAATAAATCAAACCTGATGGGGAACTAGAATAATACGCCAAACCTGAGATGATGATAGGTCTAACCTGATGAGGGTGCGAGATGATGGTAGGCCAAAACTGATCAGGGCGCGATATGATGGTAGGCCAAATATGATGTGGGTGCAAGATGATGGTAGGCCAAACTTGAAGAGCGTGAGAAAGGATGGTAGGCCAATCCTGATGATGGCGTAAGATGATGGTAGGCCAAACCTGATGAGTCCGCGTGATGATGATAGGCTAAACCTGAAGAGGGTGCGAGATGATGGTAGGCCAAACCTGATGAGGACGCGAATTGATGGTAGGCCAAACCTTGGGATGATGGTAGGCCAGACCTGATGAGGGCGCGAGATGATGATAGGCCAAACCTAATGATGGCGCGAGAAGATGGTAAGCCTTGCCTGATTGGTGCGCTAGATGATGGTAGGCCAAACTTGAAGAAGGCATGAGATGATGTTATGCAAATCCTGATGAGGGCGCAAGGTGATGATTGGCCACATCTGATGAGGGCACAAAATGATGGTAGGCCAAACCTGAGATGATGGCAGGCCAGACCTGATGAGGGCGCGATATGATGATAGGCCAAACCTAAGGATGGCATGAGATGATGGTAGGCCAAGCCTGATTGGTGCGCCAGATGATGGTAGGCCAAGCTTGATGAAGCCACGAGATGATGGAACGCCAAACCTGATGAGGCCGCTAGATGATGGAAGGCCAAATCTGATGAGGGCTTGAGATGATGTTAGGCCAATCCTGATAACGGCACGAGATGATGATAGGCAAATCCTGATGAGGGTGTGAGGTGATAATAGGCCACACCTGATGAGTGTGCGAGATGATCATAGGCTAAACCTGAAGTGGGCGCGAGATGATGGTAGGCCAAATCTGATGAGGGCACGAATTGATGGTAGGCCAAACCTTGGGATGATGGTAGGCCAGACCTGATGAGGGCGCGAGATGATGATAGGCCAAACCTAATGATGGCGCGAGAAGATGGTAAGCCTTGCCTGATTGGTGCGCTAGATGATGGTAGGCCAAACTTGAAGAAGGCGTGAGATGATGTTATGCAAATCCTGATGAGGGCGCAAGGTGATGATTGGCCACATCTGATGAGGGCGCGAAATGATGGTAGGCCAAACCTGAGATGATGGCAGGCCAGACCTGATGAGGGCGCGATATGATGATAGGCCAAACCTAAGGATGGCATGAGATGATGGTAGGCCAAGCCTGATTGGTGCGCCAGATGATGGTAGGCCAAGCTTGATGAAGCCACGAGATGATGGAACGCCAAACCTGATGAGGCCGCTAGATGATGGAAGGCCAAATCTGATGAGGGCTTGAGATGATGTTAGGCCAATCCTGATAACGGCACGAGATGATGATAGGCAAATCCTGATGAGGGTGTGAGGTGATAATAGGCCACACCTGATGAGTGTGCGAGATGATCATAGGCTAAACCTGAAGTGGGCGCGAGATGATGGTAGGCCAAACCTGATGAGGGCACGAATTGATGGTAGGCCAAACCTTGGGATGATGGTAGGCCAGACCTGATAAGGGAGCGAGATGATGATAGGCCAAACCTAATGATGGCGCGAGAAAATGGTAAGCCTAGCCTGATTGGTGCACCAGATGATGGTAGGCCAAGCTTGATGAAGGCGCGAGATGATGGCAGGTCAAACCAGATGAGGGCACGAGATGATGGCATACCAAACCTGATGAGGGTAGAAGATGATGATAGGGCAAACATGATGAAAGCACGAGATGATGGTATGCCAAACATGATGAGGGTATGAGATTATGAGAGGCCATACCTGATGAGGGCTCGAGATGATGATAGGCTAAACCTGATGAGGGCGCGAAATGATGTTAGGCCAAACCTGATGAGGGCGCGAGATAAAGCTACGCCAAATCTGGTGACGGCGGGAGATGATGGTAGGACAAACCTGAAGAGGGCGCGAGATGATGGTAGGCCAAACCTGATAAGGGCACTAGATGCTAGGCCAAACATGATGAGGGCACGAGATGATGATTGCCCAAACTTGATGAGAGCGCGAGATGATGTTAGGCCAAATCTGATGAGGGATCGTGATGATGATAGGCCAAACCTGATGCGGGCGCGAGATGATGATATTCCAAACCTGATGAAGGCACAAGATGATGGTGGGCCAAACCTGGTGATGGTGCGAGATGATGGTAGACCAAACATGATGAGGGCACGAGATGATGTTAGGCCAAACCTGATGAGGGCGCAAGATGTTGATAGGCCAAACCTGATGAAGACGGGAAATGATAATAATCCCAACCTGATGAGGTCGCGAGATGATGATAGGCCAAATCTGATGAAGGTGCGAGATGATGGTAGGCCAAAACTGATCAGGGCGCCATATGATGGTAGGCCAAATCTGATGTGGGTGCAAGATGATGGTAGGCCAAACTTGAGGAGGGTGAGAAAGGATGGTAGGCCAATCCTGATGAGGGCGTGAGATGATGGTAAGCCAAATCTAATGAGTCTGCGAGATGATGGAAGGCCAAACCTGATGAGGGTGTTGGATTATGTTAGGCCATTGCTGATGAGGGCGCGAGATGATGATAGGCCAAACCTGATGAGGGTACGAGATAATGAGTGGCCAAACCTCATGAGGGCGTGAGATGATGGTAGGCCAAACCTGGTGAGGGTTCGAGATTATGATAGGCCAAATCTGATGAGGCCGCGGGATGATGGAAGGCCAAACCTGATGAGGGTGTGAGATGATGTTAGGCCAATCCTGATAAGGGCACGAGATGATGACAGGTAAATCCTGATGAGGGTGCGAGGTGATAATAGGCCACACTTGATGAGTGCGCGAGATGATGATAGGCTAAACCTGAAGAGGGCACAAGATGATGGTAGGCCAAACCTGATGAGGGCGCGAAATGATGGTAGGCCAAACCTTGGGATGATTGTAGGCCAGACCTGATGACGGCACGAGATCATGATAGGCCAAACCTAATGATGGCGCGAGAAGATGGTAAGCCAAGTCTGATTGGTGCGCCAGATGATGGTAGGCCAAACATGATGAAGGGGCGAGATGATGGCATGCCAAACCAGATGAGGACATGAGTTGATGGCAGACAAAACCTGATGAGGGTACAAGATGATGATAGGGCAAACATGATGAAAGCATGAGATGATGGTATGCCAAACCTGATGAGGGTACGAGATTATGATAGGCCATACCTGATGAGGGCTCGAAATGATGATAGGCCAAACCTGGTGAGGGCTCAAGATGATGATTGGCCACACCTGATGAGGATGCGAGATGATGATAGGCTAAATCTGATGAGGGCGCGAAATGATGTTAGGCCAAACCGGATGAGGGCGCAAGATAAAGCTACGCCAAATCTGATAAGGGCAGGAGATGATGGTAGGACAAACCTGAAGAGGGAGCTAGATTATGGTAGGCCAAACCTGATAAGGGCACTAGATGCTAGGCCAAACGTGATGAGGGCGTGAAATGATGATTGGCCAAACCTGATGAGGGCGCGAGATGATGGTAGGCCAAATCTAATGAGGGACCGAGATGATGATAGGCCAAACCTGATGAGGGCGCGAGATGATGATAGTCCAAATCTGATAAAGGCACAAGATGATGGTGGGCCAAACCTGGTGATGGTGCGAGATGATGATAGGCCAAACCTGATGAGGGCGCGAGATGATGATAGTCCAAACCTGATGAAGCACAAGATGATGGTGGGCCAAACCTGGTGACCGTGCGAGATGAAGATAGGCCATACCTAAGATGATAATAGGCTAAACCTGATGAGGGCGCGAGATGATGATAGCCCCAACCTGAAGAAGGCGCGAGATAAAGGTAGACCAAACATGATTAGGGCACTAGATGATGTTAGGCCAAACCTGATGAGGGTGCAAGATGTTGATGGGCCAAACCTGATGAGGACGGGAAAAGATAATAAGCCAAACCTGATGAGGTCGCGAGATGATGATAGGCCAAATCAGATGAAGGTGCGAGATGATGATAAATGAAACCTGATGGGGAACAAGAATGATATGCCAAGCCTGAGATGATGATAGGCCAAACCTGATGAGGGTGCGAGATGATGGTAGGCCAAAACTGATTAGGGCGCTTTATGATGGTTTGCCAGATCTGATATGGGTGCAAGATGATAGTAGGCCAAACTTGAGGAGGGTGAGAAAGGATCATAGTCCAATCCTGATGAGGGCGTGAGATGATGGTAGGCCAAACCTAATGAGTCTGCGAGATGATGGAAGGCCAAACCTGATGAGGGCGTGGGATTATGTTAGGACAATCCTGATGAGGGCGCGAGATGATGATAGCCCAAACCTGATGAGGGTGTGAGATGATGATTGGCCAAACCTCATGAGGGCATGAGATGATGATAGGCTAAACGTGATGAGGGTTCGAGATTATAATAGGCCAAACCTGATGAGTCCGCGAGATGATGGAAGGCCAAACCTGATGAGGCCGCGAGATGATGGAAGGCCAAACCTGATGAGGGCGTGAGATGATGTTAGGCCAATCCTGATAAGGGCACGAGGTGATGATAGGCTAAACCTGAAAAGGGCGCGAGATGATGGTAAGCCAAACCTGATGAGGGTGCGAAATGAAGGTAGTTCAAACCTGGGATGATGGTAGGCCAGACGTGACGAGGGCGCGAGATGATCATAGGCCAATCCTAATGATGGCGCGAGAAGATGGTAAGGCAAGCCTGATTGGTGCGCCAGATGATGGTAGTCCAAACTTAATGAGTGTGCGAGATGATGGCAGGCCAAACCTGATGAGGGCACGAGATGATGGCAGACAAATCCTGATGAGGGTACAAGATGATGATAAGGCAAACATGATGAGAACATAGGATGATGGTATGCTAAACCTGATGATGGCGTGAGATGATGATAGGACAAACCTGATGAGGGTGCGAGATTATGATAGGTCTTACCTGATGAGGGCTCGAGATGATGATAGGCCAAACATGGTGAGGGCTCGATATGATGATTGGCCACACCTCATGAGGGTGCGAGATGATGATAGGCTAAACCTGAGGAGGGCGTGAAATGATGTTAGGCCAAACCTGATAAGGGCGCGAGATAAAGCTACGCCAAATCTGATGAGGGCGCGAGATGAAGATAGGCCATACCTGACATGATAATATGCTAAACCTGATGAGGGCGCGAGATGATGATAGCACCAACCTGAAAAAGGCACGAGATGATGGTAGGCCAAACATGATGAGGGCACGATATAATGGTAGGCCAATCATGATGAGGGCGTGAGAAGATGTTAGGCCAAACCTGATGAGGGTGCGATTTGTTGATAGCCCAAACCTGATGAAGACTGGAAATGATAATAAGCCAAACCTGATAAGGTCACGAGATGATGATAGGCCAAATCTGATGAAGGTGCGAGATGATGATAAATCAAACCTGATGGGGCACAAGAATGATACTCCACACCTGAGATGGTAGGCCAAACCTGATGAGTCCGCGAGATGATGGAAGGCCAAACCTGATGAGGCCGCGAGATGATGGCAGGCCAAACCTGATGAGGGCACGAGATGATGGCAGACAAATCCTGATGAGGGTACAAGATGATGATAAGGCAAACATGATGAGAGCATAGGATGATGGTATGCCAAACCTGATGATGGCGTGAGATGATGATAGGACAAACCTGATGAGGGTGCGAGATTATGATAGGTCTTACCTGATGAGGGCTCGAGATGATGATAGGCCAAACATGGTGAGGGCTCGATATGATGATTGGCCACACCTGATGAGGGTGCGAGATGATGATAGGCTAAACCTGAGGAGGGCGCGAAATGATGTTAGGCCAAACCTGATAAGGGCGCGAGATAAAGCTACGCCAAATCTGATGAGGGCGCGAGATGAAGATAGGCCATACCTGACATGATAATATGCTAAACCTGATGAGGGCGCGAGATGATGATAGCACCAACCTGAAAAAGGCACGAGATGATGGTAGGCCAAACATGATGAGGGCACGATATAATGGTAGGCCAATCATGATGAGGGCGTGAGAAGATGTTAGGCCAAACCTGATGAGGGTGCGATTTGTTGATAGCCCAAACCTGATGAAGACTGGAAATGATAATAAGCCAAACCTGATAAGGTCACGAGATGATGATAGGCCAAATCTGATGAAGGTGCGAGATGATGATAAATCAAACCTGATGGGGCACAAGAATGATACTCCACACCTGAGATGGTAGGCCAAACCTGATGAGTCCGCGAGATGATGGAAGGCCAAACCTGATGAGGCCGCGAGATGATGGCAGGCCAAACCTGATGAGGGCACGAGATGATGGCAGACAAATCCTGATGAGGGTACAAGATGATGATAAGGCAAACATGATGAGAGCATAGGATGATGGTATGCCAAACCTGATGATGGCGTGAGATGATGATAGGACAAACCTGATGAGGGTGCGAGATTATGATAGGTCTTACCTGATGAGGGCTCGAGATGATGATAGGCCAAACATGGTGAGGGCTCGATATGATGATTGGCCACACCTGATGAGGGTGCGAGATGATGATAGGCTAAACCTGAGGAGGGCGCGAAATGATGTTAGGCCAAACCTGATAAGGGCGCGAGATAAAGCTACGCCAAATCTGATGAGGGCGCGAGATGAAGATAGGCCATACCTGACATGATAATATGCTAAACCTGATGAGGGCGCGAGATGATGATAGCACCAACCTGAAAAAGGCACGAGATGATGGTAGGCCAAACATGATGAGGGCACGATATAATGGTAGGCCAATCATGATGAGGGCGTGAGAAGATGTTAGGCCAAACCTGATGAGGGTGCGATTTGTTGATAGCCCAAACCTGATGAAGACTGGAAATGATAATAAGCCAAACCTGATAAGGTCACGAGATGATGATAGGCCAAATCTGATGAAGGTGCGAGATGATGATAAATCAAACCTGATGGGGCACAAGAATGATACTCCACACCTGAGATGGTAGGCCAAACCTGATGAGTCCGCGAGATGATGGAAGGCCAAACCTGATGAGGCCGCGAGATGATGGCAGGCCAAACCTGATGAGGGCACGAGATGATGGCAGACAAATCCTGATGAGGGTACAAGATGATGATAAGGCAAACATGATGAGAGCATAGGATGATGGTATGCCAAACCTGATGATGGCGTGAGATGATGATAGGACAAACCTGATGAGGGTGCGAGATTATGATAGGTCTTACCTGATGAGGGCTCGAGATGATGATAGGCCAAACATGGTGAGGGCTCGATATGATGATTGGCCACACCTGATGAGGGTGCGAGATGATGATAGGCTAAACCTGAGGAGGGCGCGAAATGATGTTAGGCCAAACCTGATAAGGGCGCGAGATAAAGCTACGCCAAATCTGATGAGGGCGCGAGATGAAGATAGGCCATACCTGACATGATAATATGCTAAACCTGATGAGGGCGCGAGATGATGATAGCACCAACCTGAAAAAGGCACGAGATGATGGTAGGCCAAACATGATGAGGGCACGATATAATGGTAGGCCAATCATGATGAGGGCGTGAGAAGATGTTAGGCCAAACCTGATGAGGGTGCGATTTGTTGATAGGCCAAACCTGATGAAGACTGGAAATGATAATAAGCCAAACCTGATAAGGTCACGAGATGATGATAGGCCAAATCTGATGAAAGTGCGAGATGATGATAAATCAAACCTGATGGGGCACAAGAATGATACTCCACACCTGAGATGGTAGGCGAAACCTGATGAGGGTGCGAGATGATGGTAGGCCAAAACTGATCAGAGCGCGATATGATGGTAGGCTAAATCTGTTGTGAGTACAAGATGATGGTGGGCCAAACTTGAGGAGGGTGAGAAAGGATGATAGACCAATCCTGATGAGGGCGTGAGATGATGTAAGGACAAACCTGATGAGTGCGTGAGATAAAGCTACGCCAAGTCTGATGAGGGCGGGAGATGATGGTAGGACAAACCTGAAGAGGGCGCGAGATGATGGTAGGCCAAACCTGATAAGGGCACTAGATGCTAGGCCAAACGTGATGAGGGCGCAAGATGATGATTGGCCAAACCTGATGAGGGCACGAGATGATGGTAGGCCAAATCTGATGAGGGATAGAGATGATGATAGGCCAAACCTGATGAGGGCGCGAGATGATGATATTCCAAACTTGATGAAGGCACAAGATGATGGTGGGCCAAACCTGGTGATGGTGCGAGATGATGGTAGACCAAACATGATGAGGGCACGAGATGATGTTAGGCCAAACCTGATGAGGGCGCAAGATGTTGATAGGCCAAACCTGATGAGGACGGGAAATGATAATAATCCCAACCTGATGAGGTCGCGAGATGATGATAGGCCAAATCTGATGAAGGTGCGAGATGATGGTAGGCCAAAACTGATCAGGGCGCCATATGATGGTAGGCCAAATCTGATGTGGGTGCAAGATGATGGTAGGCCAAACTTGAGGAGGGTGAGAAAGGATGGTAGGCCAATTCTGATGAGGGCGTGAGATGATGGTAAGCCAAATCTAATGAGTCCGCGAGATGATGGAAGGCCAAACCTGATGAGGGTGTTGGATTATGTTAGGCCATTGCTGATGAGGGCGCGAGATGATGATAGGCCAAACCTGATGAGGGTGCGAGATAATGAGTGGCCAAACCTCATGAGGGCGTGAGATGATGGTAGGCCAAACCTGGTGAGGGTTCGAGATTATGATAGGCCAAATCTGATGAGGCCGCGGGATGATGGAAGGCCAAACCTGATGAGGGTGTGAGATGATGTTAGGCCAATCCTGATAAGGGCACAAGATGATGACAGGTAAATCCTGATGAGGGTGCGAGGTGATAATAGGCCACACTTGATGAGTGCGCGAGATGATGATAGGCTAAACCTGAAGAGGGCACAAGATGATCGTAGGCCTAACCTGATGAGGGCGCGAAATGATGGTAGGCCAAACCTTGGGATGATTGTAGGCCAGACCTGATGACGGCACGAGATCATGATAGGCCAAACCTAATGATGGCGCGAGAAGATGGTAAGCCAAGTCTGATTGGTGCGCCAGATGATGGTAGGCCAAACATGATGAAGGGGCGAGATGATGGCATGCCAAACCAGATGAGGACACGAGTTGATGGCAGACAAAACCTGATGAGGGTACAAGATGATGATAGGGCAAACATGATGAAAGCATGAGATGATGGTATGCCAAACCTGATGAGGGTTCGAGATTATGATAGGCCATACCTTATGAGGGCTCGAAATGATGATAGGCCAAACCTGGTGAGGGCTCGAGATGATGATTGGCCACACCTGATGAGGATGCGAGATGATGATAGGCTAAATCTGATGAGGGCGCGAAATGATGTTAGGCCAAACCGGATGAGGGCGCAAGATAAAGCTACGCCAAATCTGATAAGGGCAGGAGATGATGGTAGGACAAACCTGAAGAGGGAGCTAGATTATGGTAGGCCAAACCTGATAAGGGCACTAGATGCTAGGCCAAACGTGATGAGGGCGTGAAATGATGATTGGCCAAACCTGATGAGGGCGCGAGATGATGGTAGGCCAAATCTAATGAGGGACCGAGATGATGATAGGCCAAACCTGATGAGGGCGCGAGATGATGATAGTCCAAATCTGATAAAGGCACAAGATGATGGTGGGCCAAACCTGGTGATGGTGCGAGATGATGATAGGCCAAACCTGATGAGGGCGCGAGATGATGATAGTCCAAACCTGATGAAGCACAAGATGATGGTGGGCCAAACCTGGTGACCGTGCGAGATGAAGATAGGCCATACCTAAGATGATAATAGGCTAAACCTGATGAGGGCGCGAGATGATGATAGCCCCAACCTGAAGAAGGCGCGAGATAAAGGTAGACCAAACATGATTAGGGCACTAGATGATGTTAGGCCAAACCTGATGAGGGTGCAAGATGTTGATGGGCCAAACCTGATGAGGACGGGAAAAGATAATAAGCCAAACCTGATGAGGTCGCGAGATGATGATAGGCCAAATCAGATGAAGGTGCGAGATGATGATAAATGAAACCTGATGGGGAACAAGAATGATATGCCAAGCCTGAGATGATGATAGGCCAAACCTGATGAGGGTGCGAGATGATGGTAGGCCAAAACTGATTAGGGCGCTTTATGATGGTTTGCCAGATCTGATATGGGTGCAAGATGATAGTAGGCCAAACTTGAGGAGGGTGAGAAAGGATCATAGTCCAATCCTGATGAGGGCGTGAGATGATGGTAGGCCAAACCTAATGAGTCTGCGAGATGATGGAAGGCCAAACCTGATGAGGGCGTGGGATTATGTTAGGACAATCCTGATGAGGGCGCGAGATGATGATAGCCCAAACCTGATGAGGGTGTGAGATGATGATTGGCCAAACCTCATGAGGGCATGAGATGATGATAGGCTAAACGTGATGAGGGTTCGAGATTATAATAGGCCAAACCTGATGAGTCCGCGAGATGATGGAAGGCCAAACCTGATGAGGCCGCGAGATGATGGAAGGCCAAACCTGATGAGGGCGTGAGATGATGTTAGGCCAATCCTGATAAGGGCACGAGGTGATGATAGGCTAAACCTGAAAAGGGCGCGAGATGATGGTAAGCCAAACCTGATGAGGGTGCGAAATGAAGGTAGTTCAAACCTGGGATGATGGTAGGCCAGACGTGACGAGGGCGCGAGATGATCATAGGCCAATCCTAATGATGGCGCGAGAAGATGGTAAGGCAAGCCTGATTGGTGCGCCAGATGATGGTAGTCCAAACTTAATGAGTGTGCGAGATGATGGCAGGCCAAACCTGATGAGGGCACGAGATGATGGCAGACAAATCCTGATGAGGGTACAAGATGATGATAAGGCAAACATGATGAGAACATAGGATGATGGTATGCTAAACCTGATGATGGCGTGAGATGATGATAGGACAAACCTGATGAGGGTGCGAGATTATGATAGGTCTTACCTGATGAGGGCTCGAGATGATGATAGGCCAAACATGGTGAGGGCTCGATATGATGATTGGCCACACCTGATGAGGGTGCGAGATGATGATAGGCTAAACCTGAGGAGGGCGCGAAATGATGTTAGGCCAAACCTGATAAGGGCGCGAGATAAAGCTACGCCAAATCTGATGAGGGCGCGAGATGAAGATAGGCCATACCTGACATGATAATATGCTAAACCTGATGAGGGCGCGAGATGATGATAGCACCAACCTGAAAAAGGCACGAGATGATGGTAGGCCAAACATGATGAGGGCACGATATAATGGTAGGCCAATCATGATGAGGGCGTGAGAAGATGTTAGGCCAAACCTGATGAGGGTGCGATTTGTTGATAGCCCAAACCTGATGAAGACTGGAAATGATAATAAGCCAAACCTGATAAGGTCACGAGATGATGATAGGCCAAATCTGATGAAGGTGCGAGATGATGATAAATCAAACCTGATGGGGCACAAGAATGATACTCCACACCTGAGATGGTAGGCCAAACCTGATGAGTCCGCGAGATGATGGAAGGCCAAACCTGATGAGGCCGCGAGATGATGGAAGCCCAAACCTGATGAGGCCACGAGATGATGTAAGGCCAATCCTGATAAGGGCACGAGGTGATGATAGGCTAAACCTGAAAAGGGCGCGAGATGATGGTAAGCCAAACCTGATGAGGGTGCGAAATGAAGGTAGTTCAAACCTGGGATGATGGTAGGCCAGACGTGACGAGGGCGCGAGATGATCATAGGCCAATCCTAATGATGGCGCGAGAAGATGGTAAGGCAAGCCTGATTGGTGCGCCAGATGATGGTAGTCCAAACTTAATGAGTGTGCGAGATGATGGCAGGCCAAACCTGATGAGGGCACGAGATGATGGCAGACAAATCCTGATGAGGGTACAAGATGATGATAAGGCAAACATGATGAGAGCATAGGATGATGGTATGCCAAACCTGATGATGGCGTGAGATGATGATAGGACAAACCTGATGAGGGTGCGAGATTATGATAGGTCTTACCTGATGAGGGCTCGAGATGATGATAGGCCAAACATGGTGAGGGCTCGATATGATGATTGGCCACACCTGATGAGGGTGCGAGATGATGATAGGCTAAACCTGAGGAGGGCGCGAAATGATGTTAGGCCAAACCTGATAAGGGCGCGAGATAAAGCTACGCCAAATCTGATGAGGGCGCGAGATGAAGATAGGCCATACCTGACATGATAATATGCTAAACCTGATGAGGGCGCGAGATGATGATAGCACCAACCTGAAAAAGGCACGAGATGATGGTAGGCCAAACATGATGAGGGCACGATATAATGGTAGGCCAATCATGATGAGGGCGTGAGAAGATGTTAGGCCAAACCTGATGAGGGTGCGATTTGTTGATAGGCCAAACCTGATGAAGACTGGAAATGATAATAAGCCAAACCTGATAAGGTCACGAGATGATGATAGGCCAAATCTGATGAAAGTGCGAGATGATGATAAATCAAACCTGATGGGGCACAAGAATGATACTCCACACCTGAGATGGTAGGCGAAACCTGATGAGGGTGCGAGATGATGGTAGGCCAAAACTGATCAGAGCGCGATATGATGGTAGGCTAAATCTGTTGTGAGTACAAGATGATGGTGGGCCAAACTTGAGGAGGGTGAGAAAGGATGATAGACCAATCCTGATGAGGGCGTGAGATGATGTAAGGACAAACCTGATGAGTGCGTGAGATAAAGCTACGCCAAGTCTGATGAGGGCGGGAGATGATGGTAGGACAAACCTGAAGAGGGCGCGAGATGATGGTAGGCCAAACCTGATAAGGGCACTAGATGCTAGGCCAAACGTGATGAGGGCGCAAGATGATGATTGGCCAAACCTGATGAGGGCACGAGATGATGGTAGGCCAAATCTGATGAGGGATAGAGATGATGATAGGCCAAACCTGATGAGGGCGCGAGATGATGATATTCCAAACTTGATGAAGGCACAAGATGATGGTGGGCCAAACCTGGTGATGGTGCGAGATGATGGTAGACCAAACATGATGAGGGCACGAGATGATGTTAGGCCAAACCTGATGAGGGCGCAAGATGTTGATAGGCCAAACCTGATGAGGACGGGAAATGATAATAATCCCAACCTGATGAGGTCGCGAGATGATGATAGGCCAAATCTGATGAAGGTGCGAGATGATGGTAGGCCAAAACTGATCAGGGCGCCATATGATGGTAGGCCAAATCTGATGTGGGTGCAAGATGATGGTAGGCCAAACTTGAGGAGGGTGAGAAAGGATGGTAGGCCAATTCTGATGAGGGCGTGAGATGATGGTAAGCCAAATCTAATGAGTCCGCGAGATGATGGAAGGCCAAACCTGATGAGGGTGTTGGATTATGTTAGGCCATTGCTGATGAGGGCGCGAGATGATGATAGGCCAAACCTGATGAGGGTGCGAGATAATGAGTGGCCAAACCTCATGAGGGCGTGAGATGATGGTAGGCCAAACCTGGTGAGGGTTCGAGATTATGATAGGCCAAATCTGATGAGGCCGCGGGATGATGGAAGGCCAAACCTGATGAGGGTGTGAGATGAAGATAGGCCATACCTAAGATGATAATAGGCTAAACCTGATGAGGGCGCGAGATGATGATAGCCCCAACCTGAAGAAGGCGCGAGATAAAGGTAGACCAAACATGATTAGGGCACTAGATGATGTTAGGCCAAACCTGATGAGGGTGCAAGATGTTGATGGGCCAAACCTGATGAGGACGGGAAAAGATAATAAGCCAAACCTGATGAGGTCGCGAGATGATGATAGGCCAAATCAGATGAAGGTGCGAGATGATGATAAATGAAACCTGATGGGGAACAAGAATGATATGCCAAGCCTGAGATGATGATAGGCCAAACCTGATGAGGGTGCGAGATGATGGTAGGCCAAAACTGATTAGGGCGCTTTATGATGGTTTGCCAGATCTGATATGGGTGCAAGATGATAGTAGGCCAAACTTGAGGAGGGTGAGAAAGGATCATAGTCCAATCCTGATGAGGGCGTGAGATGATGGTAGGCCAAACCTAATGAGTCTGCGAGATGATGGAAGGCCAAACCTGATGAGGGCGTGGGATTATGTTAGGACAATCCTGATGAGGGCGCGAGATGATGATAGCCCAAACCTGATGAGGGTGTGAGATGATGATTGGCCAAACCTCATGAGGGCATGAGATGATGATAGGCTAAACGTGATGAGGGTTCGAGATTATAATAGGCCAAACCTGATGAGTCCGCGAGATGATGGAAGGCCAAACCTGATGAGGCCGCGAGATGATGGAAGGCCAAACCTGATGAGGGCGTGAGATGATGTTAGGCCAATCCTGATAAGGGCACGAGGTGATGATAGGCTAAACCTGAAAAGGGCGCGAGATGATGGTAAGCCAAACCTGATGAGGGTGCGAAATGAAGGTAGTTCAAACCTGGGATGATGGTAGGCCAGACGTGACGAGGGCGCGAGATGATCATAGGCCAATCCTAATGATGGCGCGAGAAGATGGTAAGGCAAGCCTGATTGGTGCGCCAGATGATGGTAGTCCAAACTTAATGAGTGTGCGAGATGATGGCAGGCCAAACCTGATGAGGGCACGAGATGATGGCAGACAAATCCTGATGAGGGTACAAGATGATGATAAGGCAAACATGATGAGAACATAGGATGATGGTATGCTAAACCTGATGATGGCGTGAGATGATGATAGGACAAACCTGATGAGGGTGCGAGATTATGATAGGTCTTACCTGATGAGGGCTCGAGATGATGATAGGCCAAACATGGTGAGGGCTCGATATGATGATTGGCCACACCTCATGAGGGTGCGAGATGATGATAGGCTAAACCTGAGGAGGGTGCGAAATGATGTTAGGCCAAACCTGATAAGGGCGCGAGATAAAGCTACGCCAAATCTGATGAGGGCGCGAGATGAAGATAGGCCATACCTGACATGATAATATGCTAAACCTGATGAGGGCGCGAGATGATGATAGCACCAACCTGAAAAAGGCACGAGATGATGGTAGGCCAAACATGATGAGGGCACGATATAATGGTAGGCCAATCATGATGAGGGCGTGAGAAGATGTTAGGCCAAACCTGATGAGGGTGCGATTTGTTGATAGCCCAAACCTGATGAAGACTGGAAATGATAATAAGCCAAACCTGATAAGGTCACGAGATGATGATAGGCCAAATCTGATGAAGGTGCGAGATGATGATAAATCAAACCTGATGGGGCACAAGAATGATACTCCACACCTGAGATGGTAGGCCAAACCTGATGAGTCCGCGAGATGATGGAAGGCCAAACCTGATGAGGCCGCGAGATGATGGCAGGCCAAACCTGATGAGGGCACGAGATGATGGCAGACAAATCCTGATGAGGGTACAAGATGATGATAAGGCAAACATGATGAGAGCATAGGATGATGGTATGCCAAACCTGATGATGGCGTGAGATGATGATAGGACAAACCTGATGAGGGTGCGAGATTATGATAGGTCTTACCTGATGAGGGCTCGAGATGATGATAGGCCAAACATGGTGAGGGCTCGATATGATGATTGGCCACACCTGATGAGGGTGCGAGATGATGATAGGCTAAACCTGAGGAGGGCGCGAAATGATGTTAGGCCAAACCTGATAAGGGCGCGAGATAAAGCTACGCCAAATCTGATGAGGGCGCGAGATGAAGATAGGCCATACCTGACATGATAATATGCTAAACCTGATGAGGGCGCGAGATGATGATAGCACCAACCTGAAAAAGGCACGAGATGATGGTAGGCCAAACATGATGAGGGCACGATATAATGGTAGGCCAATCATGATGAGGGCGTGAGAAGATGTTAGGCCAAACCTGATGAGGGTGCGATTTGTTGATAGGCCAAACCTGATGAAGACTGGAAATGATAATAAGCCAAACCTGATAAGGTCACGAGATGATGATAGGCCAAATCTGATGAAAGTGCGAGATGATGATAAATCAAACCTGATGGGGCACAAGAATGATACTCCACACCTGAGATGGTAGGCGAAACCTGATGAGGGTGCGAGATGATGGTAGGCCAAAACTGATCAGAGCGCGATATGATGGTAGGCTAAATCTGTTGTGAGTACAAGATGATGGTGGGCCAAACTTGAGGAGGGTGAGAAAGGATGATAGACCAATCCTGATGAGGGCGTGAGATGATGTAAGGACAAACCTGATGAGTGCGTGAGATAAAGCTACGCCAAGTCTGATGAGGGCGGGAGATGATGGTAGGACAAACCTGAAGAGGGCGCGAGATGATGGTAGGCCAAACCTGATAAGGGCACTAGATGCTAGGCCAAACGTGATGAGGGCGCAAGATGATGATTGGCCAAACCTGATGAGGGCACGAGATGATGGTAGGCCAAATCTGATGAGGGATAGAGATGATGATAGGCCAAACCTGATGAGGGCGCGAGATGATGATATTCCAAACTTGATGAAGGCACAAGATGATGGTGGGCCAAACCTGGTGATGGTGCGAGATGATGGTAGACCAAACATGATGAGGGCACGAGATGATGTTAGGCCAAACCTGATGAGGGCGCAAGATGTTGATAGGCCAAACCTGATGAGGACGGGAAATGATAATAATCCCAACCTGATGAGGTCGCGAGATGATGATAGGCCAAATCTGATGAAGGTGCGAGATGATGGTAGGCCAAAACTGATCAGGGCGCCATATGATGGTAGGCCAAATCTGATGTGGGTGCAAGATGATGGTAGGCCAAACTTGAGGAGGGTGAGAAAGGATGGTAGGCCAATTCTGATGAGGGCGTGAGATGATGGTAAGCCAAATCTAATGAGTCCGCGAGATGATGGAAGGCCAAACCTGATGAGGGTGTTGGATTATGTTAGGCCATTGCTGATGAGGGCGCGAGATGATGATAGGCCAAACCTGATGAGGGTGCGAGATAATGAGTGGCCAAACCTCATGAGGGCGTGAGATGATGGTAAGCCAAACCTGGTGAGGGTTCGAGATTATGATAGGCCAAATCTGATGAGGCCGCGGGATGATGGAAGGCCAAACCTGATGAGGGTGTGAGATGATGTTAGGCCAATCCTGATAAGGGCACAAGATGATGACAGGTAAATCCTGATGAGGGTGCGAGGTGATAATAGGCCACACTTGATGAGTGCGCGAGATGATGATAGGCTAAACCTGAAGAGGGCACAAGATGATGGTAGGCCAAACCTGATGAGGGCGCGAAATGATGGTAGGCCAAACCTTGGGATGATTGTAGGCCAGACCTGATGACGGCACGAGATCATGATAGGCCAAACCTAATGATGGCGCGAGAAGATGGTAAGCCAAGTCTGATTGGTGCGCCAGATGATGGTAGGCCAAACATGATGAAGGGGCGAGATGATGGCATGCCAAACCAGATGAGGACACGAGTTGATGGCAGACAAAACCTGATGAGGGTACAAGATGATGATAGGGCAAACATGATGAAAGCATGAGATGATGGTATGCCAAACCTGATGAGGGTACGAGATTATGATAGGCCATACCTGATGAGGGCTCGAAATGATGATAGGCCAAACCTGGTGAGGGCTCGAGATGATGATTGGCCACACCTGATGAGGATGCGAGATGATGATAGGCTAAATCTGATGAGGGCGCGAAATGATGTTAGGCCAAACCGGATGAGGGCGCAAGATAAAGCTACGCCAAATCTGATAAGGGCAGGAGATGATGGTAGGACAAACCTGAAGAGGGAGCTAGATTATGGTAGGCCAAACCTGATAAGGGCACTAGATGCTAGGCCAAACGTGATGAGGGCGTGAAATGATGATTGGCCAAACCTGATGAGGGCGCGAGATGATGGTAGGCCAAATCTAATGAGGGACCGAGATGATGATAGGCCAAACCTGATGAGGGCGCGAGATGATGATAGTCCAAATCTGATAAAGGCACAAGATGATGGTGGGCCAAACCTGGTGATGGTGCGAGATGATGATAGGCCAAACCTGATGAGGGCGCGAGATGATGATAGTCCAAACCTGATGAAGCACAAGATGATGGTGGGCCAAACCTGGTGACCGTGCGAGATGAAGATAGGCCATACCTAAGATGATAATAGGCTAAACCTGATGAGGGCGCGAGATGATGATAGCCCCAACCTGAAGAAGGCGCGAGATAAAGGTAGACCAAACATGATTAGGGCACTAGATGATGTTAGGCCAAACCTGATGAGGGTGCAAGATGTTGATGGGCCAAACCTGATGAGGACGGGAAAAGATAATAAGCCAAACCTGATGAGGTCGCGAGATGATGATAGGCCAAATCAGATGAAGGTGCGAGATGATGATAAATGAAACCTGATGGGGAACAAGAATGATATGCCAAGCCTGAGATGATGATAGGCCAAACCTGATGAGGGTGCGAGATGATGGTAGGCCAAAACTGATTAGGGCGCTTTATGATGGTTTGCCAGATCTGATATGGGTGCAAGATGATAGTAGGCCAAACTTGAGGAGGGTGAGAAAGGATCATAGTCCAATCCTGATGAGGGCGTGAGATGATGGTAGGCCAAACCTAATGAGTCTGCGAGATGATGGAAGGCCAAACCTGATGAGGGCGTGGGATTATGTTAGGACAATCCTGATGAGGGCGCGAGATGATGATAGCCCAAACCTGATGAGGGTGTGAGATGATGATTGGCCAAACCTCATGAGGGCATGAGATGATGATAGGCTAAACGTGATGAGGGTTCGAGATTATAATAGGCCAAACCTGATGAGTCCGCGAGATGATGGAAGGCCAAACCTGATGAGGCCGCGAGATGATGGAAGGCCAAACCTGATGAGGGCGTGAGATGATGTTAGGCCAATCCTGATAAGGGCACGAGGTGATGATAGGCTAAACCTGAAAAGGGCGCGAGATGATGGTAAGCCAAACCTGATGAGGGTGCGAAATGAAGGTAGTTCAAACCTGGGATGATGGTAGGCCAGACGTGACGAGGGCGCGAGATGATCATAGGCCAATCCTAATGATGGCGCGAGAAGATGGTAAGGCAAGCCTGATTGGTGCGCCAGATGATGGTAGTCCAAACTTAATGAGTGTGCGAGATGATGGCAGGCCAAACCTGATGAGGGCACGAGATGATGGCAGACAAATCCTGATGAGGGTACAAGATGATGATAAGGCAAACATGATGAGAACATAGGATGATGGTATGCTAAACCTGATGATGGCGTGAGATGATGATAGGACAAACCTGATGAGGGTGCGAGATTATGATAGGTCTTACCTGATGAGGGCTCGAGATGATGATAGGCCAAACATGGTGAGGGCTCGATATGATGATTGGCCACACCTGATGAGGGTGCGAGATGATGATAGGCTAAACCTGAGGAGGGTGCGAAATGATGTTAGGCCAAACCTGATAAGGGCGCGAGATAAAGCTACGCCAAATCTGATGAGGGCGCGAGATGAAGATAGGCCATACCTGACATGATAATATGCTAAACCTGATGAGGGCGCGAGATGATGATAGCACCAACCTGAAAAAGGCACGAGATGATGGTAGGCCAAACATGATGAGGGCACGATATAATGGTAGGCCAATCATGATGAGGGCGTGAGAAGATGTTAGGCCAAACCTGATGAGGGTGCGATTTGTTGATAGCCCAAACCTGATGAAGACTGGAAATGATAATAAGCCAAACCTGATAAGGTCACGAGATGATGATAGGCCAAATCTGATGAAGGTGCGAGATGATGATAAATCAAACCTGATGGGGCACAAGAATGATACTCCACACCTGAGATGGTAGGCCAAACCTGATGAGTCCGCGAGATGATGGAAGGCCAAACCTGATGAGGCCGCGAGATGATGGAAGCCCAAACCTGATGAGGCCACGAGATGATGTAAGGCCAATCCTGATAAGGGCACGAGGTGATGATAGGCTAAACCTGAAAAGGGCGTGAGATGATGGTAAGCCAAACCTGATGAGGGTGCGAAATGAAGGTAGTTCAAACCTGGGATGATGGTAGGCCAGACGTGACGAGGGCGCGAGATGATCATAGGCCAATCCTAATGATGGCGCGAGAAGATGGTAAGGCAAGCCTGATTGGTGCGCCAGATGATGGTAGTCCAAACTTAATGAGTGTGCGAGATGATGGCAGGCCAAACCTGATGAGGGCACGAGATGATGGCAGACAAATCCTGATGAGGGTACAAGATGATGATAAGGCAAACATGATGAGAGCATAGGATGATGGTATGCCAAACCTGATGATGGCGTGAGATGATGATAGGACAAACCTGATGAGGGTGCGAGATTATGATAGGTCTTACCTGATGAGGGCTCGAGATGATGATAGGCCAAACATGGTGAGGGCTCGATATGATGATTGGCCACACCTGATGAGGGTGCGAGATGATGATAGGCTAAACCTGAGGAGGGCGCGAAATGATGTTAGGCCAAACCTGATAAGGGCGCGAGATAAAGCTACGCCAAATCTGATGAGGGCGCGAGATGAAGATAGGCCATACCTGACATGATAATATGCTAAACCTGATGAGGGCGCGAGATGATGATAGCACCAACCTGAAAAAGGCACGAGATGATGGTAGGCCAAACATGATGAGGGCACGATATAATGGTAGGCCAATCATGATGAGGGCGTGAGAAGATGTTAGGCCAAACCTGATGAGGGTGCGATTTGTTGATAGGCCAAACCTGATGAAGACTGGAAATGATAATAAGCCAAACCTGATAAGGTCACGAGATGATGATAGGCCAAATCTGATGAAAGTGCGAGATGATGATAAATCAAACCTGATGGGGCACAAGAATGATACTCCACACCTGAGATGGTAGGCGAAACCTGATGAGGGTGCGAGATGATGGTAGGCCAAAACTGATCAGAGCGCGATATGATGGTAGGCTAAATCTGTTGTGAGTACAAGATGATGGTGGGCCAAACTTGAGGAGGGTGAGAAAGGATGATAGACCAATCCTGATGAGGGCGTGAGATGATGTAAGGACAAACCTGATGAGTGCGTGAGATAAAGCTACGCCAAGTCTGATGAGGGCGGGAGATGATGGTAGGACAAACCTGAAGAGGGCGCGAGATGATGGTAGGCCAAACCTGATAAGGGCACTAGATGCTAGGCCAAACGTGATGAGGGCGCAAGATGATGATTGGCCAAACCTGATGAGGGCACGAGATGATGGTAGGCCAAATCTGATGAGGGATAGAGATGATGATAGGCCAAACCTGATGAGGGCGCGAGATGATGATATTCCAAACTTGATGAAGGCACAAGATGATGGTGGGCCAAACCTGGTGATGGTGCGAGATGATGGTAGACCAAACATGATGAGGGCACGAGATGATGTTAGGCCAAACCTGATGAGGGCGCAAGATGTTGATAGGCCAAACCTGATGAGGACGGGAAATGATAATAATCCCAACCTGATGAGGTCGCGAGATGATGATAGGCCAAATCTGATGAAGGTGCGAGATGATGGTAGGCCAAAACTGATCAGGGCGCCATATGATGGTAGGCCAAATCTGATGTGGGTGCAAGATGATGGTAGGCCAAACTTGAGGAGGGTGAGAAAGGATGGTAGGCCAATTCTGATGAGGGCGTGAGATGATGGTAAGCCAAATCTAATGAGTCCGCGAGATGATGGAAGGCCAAACCTGATGAGGGTGTTGGATTATGTTAGGCCATTGCTGATGAGGGCGCGAGATGATGATAGGCCAAACCTGATGAGGGTGCGAGATAATGAGTGGCCAAACCTCATGAGGGCGTGAGATGATGGTAGGCCAAACCTGGTGAGGGTTCGAGATTATGATAGGCCAAATCTGATGAGGCCGCGGGATGATGGAAGGCCAAACCTGATGAGGGTGTGAGATGATGTTAGGCCAATCCTGATAAGGGCACGAGATGATGATAGGTAAATCCTGATGAGGGTGTGAGGTGATAATAGGCCACACTTCATGAGTGCGCGAGATGATGATAGGCTAAACCTGAAGAGGGCGCAAGATGATGGTAGGCCAAACCTGATGAGGGCGCGAAATGATGGTAGGCCAAACCTTGGGATGATTGTAGGCCAGACCTGATGACGGCACGAGATCATGATAGGCCAAACCTAATGATGGCGCGAGAAGATGGTAAGCCAAGTCTGATTGGTGCGCCAGATGATGGTAGGCCAAACATGATGAAGGGGCGAGATGATGGCATGCCAAACCAGATGAGGACACGAGTTGATGGCAGACAAAACCTGATGAGGGTACAAGATGATGATAGGGCAAACATGATGAAAGCATGAGATGATGGTATGCCAAACCTGATGAGGGTACGAGATTATGATAGGCCATACCTGATGAGGGCTCGAAATGATGATAGGCCAAACCTGGTGAGGGCTCGAGATGATGATTGGCCACACCTGATGAGGATGCGAGATGATGATAGGCTAAATCTGATGAGGGCGCGAAATGATGTTAGGCCAAACCGGATGAGGGCGCAAGATAAAGCTACGCCAAATCTGATGAGGGCAGGAGATGATGGTAGGACAAACCTGAAGAGGGAGCTAGATTATGGTAGGCCAAACCTGATAAGGGCACTAGATGCTAGGCCAAACGTGATGAGGGCGTGAAATGATGATTGGCCAAACCTGATGAGGGCGCGAGATGATGGTAGGCCAAATCTAATGAGGGACCGAGATGATGATAGGCCAAACCTGATGAGGGCGCGAGATGATGATAGTCCAAATCTGATAAAGGCACAAGATGATGGTGGGCCAAACCTGGTGATGGTGCGAGATGATGATAGGCCAAACCTGATGAGGGCGCGAGATGATGATAGTCCAAACCTGATGAAGCACAAGATGATGGTGGGCCAAACCTGGTGACCGTGCGAGATGAAGATAGGCCATACCTAAGATGATAATAGGCTAAACCTGATGAGGGCGCGAGATGATGATAGCCCCAACCTGAAGAAGGCGCGAGATAAAGGTAGACCAAACATGATTAGGGCACTAGATGATGTTAGGCCAAACCTGATGAGGGTGCAAGATGTTGATGGGCCAAACCTGATGAGGACGGGAAAAGATAATAAGCTAAACCTGATGAGGTCACGAGATGATGATAGGCCAAATCAGATGAAGGTGCGAGATGATGATAAATGAAACCTGATGGGGAACAAGAATGATATGCCAAGCCTGAGATGATGATAGGCCAAACCTGATGAGGGTGCGAGATGATGGTAGGCCAAAACTGATTAGGGCGCTTTATGATGGTTTGCCAGATCTGATATGGGTGCAAGATGATAGTAGGCCAAACTTGAGGAGGGTGAGAAAGGATCATAGTCCAATCCTGATGAGGGCGTGAGATGATGGTAGGCCAAACCTAATGAGTCTGCGAGATGATGGAAGGCCAAACCTGATGAGGGCGTGGGATTATGTTAGGACAATCCTGATGAGGGCGCGAGATGATGATAGCCCAAACCTGATGAGGGTGTGAGATGATGATTGGCCAAACCTCATGAGGGCATGAGATGATGATAGGCTAAACGTGATGAGGGTTCGAGATTATAATAGGCCAAACCTGATGAGTCCGCGAGATGATGGAAGGCCAAACCTGATGAGGTTGCGAGATGATGGAAGGCCAAACCTGATGAGGGCGTGAGATGATGTTAGGCCAATCCTGATAAGGGCACGAGGTGATGATAGGCTAAACCTGAAAAGGGCGCGAGATGATGGTAAGCCAAACCTGATGAGGGTGCGAAATGAAGGTAGTTCAAACCTGGGATGATGGTAGGCCAGACGTGACGAGGGCGCGAGATGATCATAGGCCAATCCTAATGATGGCGCGAGAAGATGGTAAGGCAAGCCTGATTGGTGCGCCAGATGATGGTAGTCCAAACTTAATGAGGGTGCGAGATGATGGCAGGCCAAACCTGATGAGGGTACGAGATGATGGCAGACAAATCCTGATGAGGGTACAAGATGATGATAAGGCAAACATGATGAGAGCATAGGATGATGGTATGCCAAACCTGATGATGGCGTGAGATGATGATAGGACAAACCTGATGAGGGTGCGAGATTATGATAGGTCTTACCTGATGAGGGCTCGAGATGATGATAGGCCAAACATGGTGAGGGCTCGATATGATGATTGGCCACACCTGATGAGGGTGCGAGATGATGATAGGCTAAACCTGAGGAGGGCACAAAATGATGTTAGGCCAAACCTGATAAGGGCGCGAGATAAAGCTACGCCAAATCTGATGAGGGCGCGAGATGAAGATAGGCCATACCTGACATGATAATATGCTAAACCTGATGAGGGCGCGAGATGATGATAGCACCAACCTGAAAAAGGCACGAGATGATGGTAGGCCAAACATGATGAGGGCACGATATAATGGTAGGCCAATCATGATGAGGGCGTGAGAAGATGTTAGGCCAAACCTGATGAGGGTGCGATTTGTTGATAGGCCAAACCTGATGAAGACTGGAAATGATAATAAGCCAAACCTGATAAGGTCATGAGATGATGATAGGCCAAATCTGATGAAGGTGCGAGATGATGATAAATCAAACCTGATGGGGCACAAGAATGATACTCCACACCTGAGATGGTAGGCCAAACCTGATGAGTCCGCGAGATGATGGAAGGCCAAACCTGATGAGGCCGCGAGATGATGGAAGGCCAAACCTGATGAGGGGGCGTGAGATGATGTTAGGCCAATCCTGATAAGGGCACGAGGTGATGATAGGCTAAACCTGAAAAGGGCGCGAGATGATGGTAAGCCAAACCTGATGAGGGTGCGAAATGAAGGTAGTTCAAACCTGGGATGATGGTAGGCCAGACGTGACGAGGGCGCGAGATGATCATGGGCCAATCCTAATGATGGCGCGAGAAGATGGTAAGGCAAGCCTGATTGGTGCGCCAGATGATGGTAGTCCAAACTTAATGAGGGTGTGAGATGATGGCAGGCCAAACCTGATGAGGGCACGAGATGATGGCAGACAAATCCTGATGAGGGTACAAGATGATGATAAGGCAAACATGATGAGAGCATAGGATGATGGTATGCCAAACCTGATGATGGCGTGAGATGATGATAGGACAAACCTGATGAGGGTGCGAGATTATGATAGGTCTTACCTGATGAGGGCTCGAGATGATGATAGGCCACACATGGTGAGGGCTCGATATGATGATTGGCCACACCTGATGAGGGTGCGAGATGATGATAGGCCAAACCTGAGGAGGGCGCGAAATGATGTTAGGCCAAACCTGATAAGGGCGCGAGATAAAGCTACGCCAAATCTGATGAGGGCGCGAGATGAAGATAGGCCATACCTGACATGATAATATGCTAAACCTGATGAGGGCGCGAGATGATGATAGCACCAACCTGAAAAAGGCACGAGATGATGGTAGGCCAAACATGATGAGGGCACGATATAATGGTAGGCCAATCATGATGAGGGCGTGAGAAGATGTTAGGCCAAACCTGATGAGGGTGCGATTTGTTGATAGGCCAAACCTGATGAAGACTGGAAATGATAATAAGCCAAACCTGATAAGGTCACGAGATGATGATAGGCCAAATCTGATGAAGGTGCGAGATGATGATAAATCAAACCTGATGGGGCACAAGAATGATACTCCACACCTGAGATGGTAGGCGAAACCTGATGAGGGTGCGAGATGATGGTAGGCCAAAACTGATCAGAGCGCGATATGATGGTAGGCTAAATCTGTTGTGAGTACAAGATGATGGTGGGCCAAACTTGAGGAGGGTGAGAAAGGATGATAGACCAATCCTGATGAGGGCGTGAGATGATGTAAGGCCAAACCTGATGAGGGCGTGAGATTATGTTAGGCCAATCCTGATGAGGGCGCGAGATGATGATAGGCCAAACCTGATGAGGGTGCGAGATGATGATTGGCCAAACCTCATGAGGGCGTGAGATGATTGTAGGCCAAATCTGCTGAGGGCGCAAGATGATGATAGGCCAAACCTGATGAGGACGCGGGATTAGGGTACGCCAAATCTGTTGAGTACGCGAGATGATGATAGGCCAAACCTGGTGAGGGCGCGAGATAAGGGTATGCCAAATCTGATGAGGGCGCGATATAATGGTAGGCCAAACCTGATGAGTGTGCGAGATGATGGAATGCCCAACATGATGAGTAAGTGAGATGATGTAAGGCCAAACCTGATGAGAGCGCGAGATGATGATAGGCCACACCTGATGAGGGCGCGAGATGAAGATACGCCATACCTGAGATGATAATATGCTAAACCTGATGACGTCGCGAGATGATGATAGGCTCAACCTGAAGAAGGTGCGAGATGATGGTAGGCCAAACATGATGAGGACACGAGATGTTGATAGGCCAAACCTGATGAGGACTGGAAATGATAATAAGCCACACCTGATTAGGTCGCGAGATGATGATAGGCCAAATCTGATGATGTGCGAGATGATGATAAATCAAACCTGATGGGGCTCAAGAATGATACGCCAAACCTGAGATGATGATAGGCCAAACCTGATGAGGGCGCGATTTGATGGTAGGCCAAATCTCATGTGAGTGCAAGATGATGGTAGGCCAAACTTGAGTAGGATGAGGAAAGATGGTAGACTAATCCTGATGAGGGCGTGAGATGATGGTAGGCCAAACCTGATGAGTATGTGAGATGATGGAAGGCCAAACCTGATGAGGGCGTGAGATGATGGTAGGCTAAATCTGATGAGGACTCAATATGATGGAGGGCCAAACGTAATGAGGGCTTGAGATGATGTTAGGCCAATCATGATAAGGGCATGAGATGATGATAGGGAAATCCTGATGAGGGCACGAAGTGATAGGCCACACCTGATGAGGGCGCGAAATGATGATAGGCCAAATCTGGTGAGGGCTCGAGATGATGATTGGCCACACCTGATGAGGGTGCGAGATGATGACAGACTAAACCTGGTGAGGGCGCAAAATGATGATAGGCCAAACCTGATCAGGGCGTGAAGTGATGGAATGCCCAACCTGATGAGTACGTGAGATGATGTTAGGCCAAACCTGATGAGGGCGCGAGATAAATCTACATCAAATCTGATGAGGGCGCGAGATGATGGTAGGACAAACCTGAAGAGGGCTCGAGATGATGGTAGGCCAAACCTGATAAGGGTGCGAGATGATAGGCCAAACGTGATGAGGGCTCGAGATGATGATTGGCCATACCTGATGAGGGCGCAAGACGATGATAGTCCAAACCTGATGAAGGCACAAGATGATGGTGGGCCAAACATGGCGAGGGTGCGAGATGATGATAGGCCAAACCTGATGAGGGCGCGAGATGAAGATAGGCCATACCTGAGATGATAATAGGCTAAACCTGATGAGGGCTCGAGATGATGATAGGCCCAACCTGAAGAAGGCGTGAGATGATGGTAGGCCAAACATGATGAAGGCACGAGATGATGGTAGGCCAATCATGATGAGGGCTTGAGATGATGTTAAGCCAAACCTGATGAGGGCACGAGATGTTGATCATGCAAACCTGATAAGGACAGGAAATTTAAACTCAATAAAGTCCGATTTATTGGACAATATCCACACTGGTGAACATCACCAAAATAGATCATAAATCATGAGGAAGGGGAAAAAGAGGAAAAGAGTGTGAATAGATATAAAATATAACTTGTAATATTAATTCAATTAAAATACTAATATTTTTATATAGATATAAAATTAAATTCTTACATACATGTAAATGGATGCATATGGGGTCGATATTAAATTGTAAGCTCAGACCCTGTAAGTCCTGGATTGTGTATCACAGCCAATAAATTTATACAAATCCACCACCCATGTCCCTCTAAGTTAGAGGTGGGGAATTATATTGTATTGTCCCTATTAGGTGAATGTTTCCCTATTAACTCCACATTAATCACTATGAAAAATAATTGTGGGTCACCGCTCTATTCTAATTGAGATGAATATAAATAAATATACAGTTTAGAAACTGTGGATCACCGTAAGTGTGACAGCTGTAACTGTTATAAGAATATCTACTGTCACATATTAATAAGGGTCACTCTTATATTACAAGTGACTCCACAGATGAATGAAGCGGGATCCCCGCAAAAATCAGGTTTGGCCCACCATCATCTCGAGCACTCATCAGGTTTGACCTGCCAAACCTGATGAGAGCGCGAGATGAAGATAGCCCATACCTGAGATGATAATAGGCCAAACCTGATGAGGGCGCGGGATGATGGAAGGCCAAACCTGATTAGGGCGTGAGATGATGGTAGGCCAAACCTGAAGTGGGCGTGAGATGATAGGTCAAACGTGATAAGGGCGCGAGATGATGATTGGCCAAACCTGATGAGGGCTCGAGATGATTGTACACCAAACCTGATGAGGGCGTGAGATGATGATAGGCCAAAACTGATGAGGGCGCGAAATAAGTGTACGCCAAATCTGATGAGGGCGCGAGATGATGATAGGCCAAATCTGATGAGGGCGCGAGAAAGGGTAAGCCAAATCTGATGAGGGCGCGATATAATGGTGGGCCCAACCTGATGAGGGTGCGAGATGATTTAATGCCCAACATGATGAGTACGTGAGATGATGTTAGGCCAAACCTGATGAGGGCGCGAGATGATGGTATGCCAAATCTGATGAGGGCGCAAAATGATGGTAGGCCAAACCTGAAGTAGGCGCGAGATGATAGTCCAAACGTGATAAGGGCGTGAGATGATGATTGGCCAAACCTGATGAGGGCACCAGATGATGGTAGGCCAAATCTGATGAGGGATCGAGATGATGATAGGCCAAACCTGATGAGGGCGCAAGATGATGATAGTCCAATTCTGATGAAGGCACAAGATGATGGTGGACCAAACCTGGTGAGGGTGCGAAATGATGGTAGGTCGAACATGAAGATGACGCGAGATGATGGTATGCCAAACCTGATGAGGGCGCGAGATAATGTAAGGCCAAACCTGATGAGGGCGTGAGATGGTGATAGGCCAAACCTGATGAGAGCGCGAGATTAGGGTACACCAAATCTGATGAGGGCGCGAGATGATGATAGGCCAAACCTGATGATGGCACGAGATAAGGGTACGCCAAATCTGATGAGGGCGTGAGATGATGGTAGGCCAAACCTGATGAGGGCGTGCGATGATGGTAGGCCAATTCTGATGATGACTCGAGATGATGGAAGGCCAAACCTGATGAGGGCATGAGATGATGTTAGGTCAATGCTGATAAGGGCACGAGATGATGATAGGCAAATCCTGATGAGGGCGCGAGGTGATGATAGGTCACACCTGATGAGGGCGCGAAATGATGATAGGCCAAATCTGGTGAGAGCTCGAGATGATGATTGGCCACACCTGATGAGGGTGTGAGATGATGATAGGCTAAACCTGATGAGGGCGCGAAATGATGATAGGCCAAACCTGATAAGGGCGTGAGATGATGGAATGCCCAAACTGATGAGTACGTGAGATGATGTTAGGCCAAACCTGATGAGGGCGCGAGATAAAGATTTGCCAAATCTGATGAGGGCGCGAGATGATGGTAAGACAAACCTGAAGAGGGCTCGAGATGATAGTAGGTGAAACCTGATAAGGTCGCGAGATGATAGGCTAAACGTGATGACAGCGCGAGATGATGATTGGCCAAACCTGATGAGGGCGCGAGATGATGGTAGCCCAAATCTGATGAGGGATCGAGATGATGATAGGCCAAACCTGCTGAGGGCGCGAGATGATGATAGTCCAAAACCGATGAAGGCACAAGATGATGGTGGGCCAAACCTGGTGAGGGTTCGAGATGATGATAGGCCCAACCTGAAGAAAGAGCGAGATTATGGTAGGCCAAACATGATGAGGGCACGAGATGATGGTAGGCCAATCATGATGGGGGCTTGAGATGATGTTGGGCCAAACCTGATGAGGACGCGAGATGTTGATAGTCCAAACCTGATGAGGACGGGAAATGATAATAAGCCAAACCTGAAGAGGTCGCGAAATGATGATAGGCCAAATCTAATGAAGGTGCGAGATGATGATAAATCAAACCTGATGGGGCACAAGAATGGTACGCCAAACCTGAGATGATGATAGGCCAAACCTGATGAGGGTGTGAGATGAGGGTAGGTTAAAACTGATCAAGGCGCTATATGATAGTAGGCCAAATCTGATGTGGGTGCAAGATGATAGTAGGCCAAACTTGAGGAGGGTGAGAACGGATGGTAGGCCAATCCTGATGAGGGCGTGAGATGATGTTAGGCCAACCCTAATCAGGGTGCGAGATGATAATAGGGCTAACCTGATGAGTGTACGAGATGATGGTAGGCCAAACCTGATGAGGGTTCGAGATTATGATAGGCCAAATCTGATGAGGCCGCGAGATGATGGAAGGCCAAACCTGATGAGGCCGCGAGATGATGGAAGGCCAAACCTGATGAGGGCGTGAGATGATATTAGGCCAATCCTGATAAGGGCACGAGGTGATGATAGGCAAATCCTTATGAGGGAGTAAGGTTATGATAGGCTACACCTGATGAGGGCCCGAGATGATGATAGGCCAAACCTGAGATGATGGTAGGCCAGACCTGATGAAGGCGCGAGATGATGATAGCCCAAACCTGATAATGGCATGAGATGATGTTAGGCCAATCCTGATAAGGGCACGAGATGATGGTAGGCAAATCCTGATTAGGGCACGAGGTGATGTTAGGCCAAACCTCATGATGGCGTGAAATGATGGTAGCCCAAACCTGAGATGATAACAGGCCAGACCTGATGAGGGCGCGATATGATGATAGGCCAAACCTAATAGTGGTGCGCCAAATGGCAGGCCAAACCTGATGAGGCAGCGAGATGATCGTATGCCTAACCTGATGAGGGCGTGAGATGATAGGCCAAACCTGATGAAGGTGCGAGATTATGATAGGCCATACCTGATAAGGGTGCGAGATGATGATAGGCTAAACCTGATGAGGGCACGAGATAAAGCTACACCAAATCTGGTGAGGGCGCGAGATGATGGTAGGACAAACCTGATAAGGGCACGAGATGATAGGCCAAACGTGATGAGGGCACGAGATGATGATTGGCCAAACCTGATGTGGGTGCGAGATGATAGTAGGCCAAATCTGATGAGGGATCGAGATGATGATAGGCCAAACCTAATGGGGGCGCGAGATGATGATAGTCCAAACCTGATGAGAGCGCGAGATGAAGATAGGCCATACCTGAGATGATGATAGGCTAAACCTGATGAGGGTGCGAGATGATGATAGGCCCAACCAGAAGAAGGCACGAGATGATGGTAGGCCAAACATGATGAGGGCTTGAGATGATGTTAGGCCAAACCTAATGAGGGCGCGAGATAAAGCTATGCCAAATCTGATGAGGGCACGAGATGATGATAGGCCAAACCTGATGAGGACTCGAGATGATGGTAGGCCAAATCTGATGAGGGATCAAGATGATGATAGGCCAAACCTGTTGAGGGCACGAGATGATGGAATGCCCAATCTGATGAGTATGAGAGATGATGTTAGTCCAAACCTGATGGGGGCGCGAGATAAAGCTACGACAAATCTTATAAAGGCGCGAGATGATTGGCCAAACCTGATGAGGGTGCGAGATGATGATTGGCCAAACCTGATAAGGGCACAAGATGATGGTTGGCCAAACATGATGAGGACTCGAGGTAGGCCAAATCTGATGAGGGCTCGAGGTAAAGGTACGCCAAATCTGATGAGGGCACTAGTAGATGGTAGACTAAACCTGAAGAGGGCGCGAGATGATGGTACTCCAAACCTGATGACGGAGTGAGATGATGATAGGCCAAAACTAATGAGGGCGCAAGATGATGATAGGCCAAGCCTGATGAAGGCTCAAGATGAAGGTGGGCCAAACCTGGTGAGGGTGTGAGATGATGGTAGGCCAAACCTGAAGATGACAAGAGAAGATGGTATGCCAAACCTGATGACGGAGCGAGATGATGGAAGGCCAAACCTGATGAGGGCGTGAGATGATGATAGGCCAAACCTGATGAGGGCGCGAGATAAGGGTACGCCAAATCTATAAAGGGCGTGAGATGATGGTAGGCCAAACCTGATGTGAGTGCAAGATAATGGTAGGCCAAACTTGAGGAGGTGAGAAAGGATGGTAGACCAATCCTGATGAAGGTCTGAGATGATGGTAGGCCAAACATGATGAGTCCACGAGATGATGATAGGCCAAACATGATCAGGGTGCGATATAATGCCAGGCCAAACCTGATGAGAGTGCGAAATGATGGAATGCCCAACCTGATGAGTACGAAATATGATGTTAGGCCAAACCTGATGAGGGCGTGAGATAAAGCTACGCCAAATCTTATAAAGGCGCGAGATGATTGGCCAAACCTGATGAGGGCGCGAGATGATGATTGGCCAAACCTGATAAGGGCACAAGATGATGGTTGGCCAAACATGATGAGGACTCGAGATGATGGTAGGCAAAATCTGATGAGGGCGCGAGTTAAAGGTACGCCAAATCTGATGAGGGCACTAGTAGATGGTAGACTAAACCTGAAGAGGGCGCGAGATGATGGTACTCCAAACCTGATGACGGAGTGAGATGATGATAGGCCAAAACTAATGAGGGCGCGAGAGAAGGGTAAGCCAAATCTGATGAAGACGCGAGATGACGATGAGCCAAATCTGATGAGGGTGCGAAATAAGGGTATACCAAATCTGATGAGGGTGCGATATAATGGTGGACCCAACCTGATGAGCGTGCGAGATGATGGAATGCCCAACATGATGAGGGCGCGAGATAATGCTACGCCAAATCTGATGAGGGCGCGAGATGATGGTAGGCCAAATATGGTGAGGGCGTTAGAAGATGGTAGGCCAAACCTGATGAGGGATCGAGATGATGGTAGGCCAAATCTGATGAGGGATCGAGATTATGATAGGCCAAACCTGATGAGGGCGCAAGATGATGATAGGCCAAGCCTGATGAAGGCTCAAGATGAAGGTGGGCCAAACCTGGTGAGGGTGCGAGATGATGGTAGGCCAAACCTGAAGATGACAAGAGAAGATGGTATGCCAAACCTGATGACGGAGCGAGATGATGGAAGGCCAAACCTGATGAGGGCGTGAGATGATGATAGGCCAAACCTGATGAGGGCGCGAGATAAGGGTACGCCAAATCTATAAAGGGCGTGAGATGATGGTAGGCCAAACCTGATGTGAGTGCAAGATAATGGTAGGCCAAACTTGAGGAGGTGAGAAAGGATGGTAGACCAATCCTGATGAGGGTCTGAGATGATGGTAGGCCAAACATGATGAGTCCACGAGATGATGATAGGCCAAACATGATCAGGGTGCGATATAATGCCAGGCCAAACCTGATGAGGGTGCGAAATGATGGAATGCCCAACCTGATGAGTACGAAATATGATGTTAGGCCAAACCTGATGAGGGCGTGAGATAAAGCTACGCCAAATCTGATAAGGGCGCAAGATGATTGGCAAACCTGATGCGGGCGCGAGATGATGATTGGCCAAACCTAATATGTGTGCGAGATGATGGTAGGCCAAACCTGATGAGGGCTCGAGATCATGGTAGGCCAAACATGAGGAGGGTGAGAAAGGATGGTAGACCAATCCTGATGAGGGCGTGAGATGATGTTAGGCCAAACCTGATGAGTCTGCGAGATGATGGAAGGCCAAACCTGATGAGGGTGTGAGATCATGTTTGGCCAATCCTGCTGTGGGCGCGAGATGATGATAGGCCAAGCCTGATGAGGGTGCGAGATGATGATTGGCCAAACCTCTTGAGGGCGTGAGATGATGGTAGGCCAAACCTGATGAGGGTTCGAGATTATGATAGGCCAAACCTGATGAGGCCCCGAGATGATGGAAGGCCAAACCTGATGAGGGCGTGAGATGATGTTAGGTCAATCCTGATAAGGGCAAGAGGTGATGATAGGCAAATCCTGATGAGGGCGCGAGGTGATGATAGGCCACACCTTATGAGGGCGCGAGATGATGATAGGCCAAACCTGAAGAGTGCGAGAGATGATGGTAGGCTAAACCTGATGAGGGCGCGAAATGATGGTAGGCCAAACCTGATAAGGGCACGAGATGATGGAATGCCCAACCTGATGAGTACGAAAGATGATGTTAGGCCAAACCTGATTAGGGCACGAGATAAAGCTTCGCCAAATATGATGAGGGCACGAGATGATTGGCCAAACTTGATAAGATCGCAAGATGATTGTAGGCAAATCCTGATGAGGGCTCGAGATGATGGTGGACCAAACTTGATGAGGGCGCGAGATAAAGGCACGCCAAATCTGATGAGGGCACTAGTAGATGGTAGGCAAAACCTGAAAAGGGTGCGAGATGATAATACGCCAAACCTGATGAGGGCGTGAGATGATGATAGGCCAAAACTGATGAGGGCGCGAGATAAGGGTACGCCAAATTGGATGAGGGCGTGAGATGATGATAGGCCAAATCTGATGAGGGCGTGAGATAAGGGTACGCCAAATCTGATGAGGGCGCGATATGATGGAATTCCCAACATGATCAGTACGTGAGATGATGTTAGGCCAAACCTGGTGAGGGTGCGAGATGATGGTAGGCCAAACCTGAAGATGACGCGAGAAGATGGTATGCCAAACCTCATGAGGGCGTGAGATTATGATAGACCAAACCTGATGAGGGCGTGAGATAAGGGTACGCCAAATCTGAAGAGGGCGTGAGATGATGATAGGCCAAACCTGATGAAGGCGTGAGATGATGGTAGGCTAAATCTGATGTGAGTGCAAGATAATGGTAGGCCAAACTTGAGGAGATGAGAAAAGATGGTAGACCAATCCTAATGAGGGCGTGAGATGATGGTAGGCCAAACCTGATGAGTCCGCGAGATGATGATAGGCCAAACCTAATGATGGCGCGTGATGATGGTAGTCCAGGCCTGATTGGTGAGCCAGATGATGGTAGGCCAAACTTGATGAGGGCGTGAGATGATGGCAGGCCAAACCTGATGAGGGAACGAGATGATAATACGGCAAACATGATGAGAGCACGAATTGATGGTATGCCAAACCTCATGATGGCGTGAGATGATGATTGGCCTAACCTGATGAGAGTGCGAGATTATGATAGGCCATACCTGATGAGGGCTCGAGATGATGATAGGCCAAACCTGATGAGGGCGTGATATAATGGTAGATCAAACCTGATGAGGGCGCGAGATGATGGAATGCCCAACCTGATGAGTACGAGAGATGATGTTAGGCCAAACCTGATGAGGGCGCGATATAAAGCTACGCCAAATCTGATAAGGGCGCAAGATGACTGGCCAAACCTGATAAGGGTGCGACATGATGATTGGCCAAACCTGATAAGGGCGCGAGATGATGGTAAGCCAAACCTGAAGAGGGCTCGAGATGATGCTAGGCCAATCCTAAGGAGGGCGCAAGATGATGGTACGTCAAACCTGATGAGGGCGTGAGATGATGATAGGCCAAACCTGATGAGGGAACGAGGTGATGATAGAACCAAACCTGATGAGGGCGCGAGATGAAGATAGGCCATACATGAGATGATAATATGCTAAACCTGATGAGGGCTCAAGATGATGATAGACCCAACCTGAAGAAAGCGCGAGATTATGGTAGGCCAAACATGATGAGGGCACGAGATGATGATAGGCCAAACCTGATGAGGGCGCGAGATGTTGGTAGGCCAAACCTGATGAGAGCGTGAGATGATGATAGGCCAAACCTAATGAGGGCGCGAGATGATGGTAGGCCAAACCTGATGAGTGCGTGAGATGTTGATAGGTCATTCCTATGAGGGTGTTAGATGATTGTAGTCCAATCCTGAGGAGGGCGCATAATAATGGTAGGCCAAACCTGATGAGGGCCCAAAATGGTAAAAGGCCAAGCCTGATTAGTGCGTGAGATGATGATTGACCAAACTTGAGAAGCTGATAGGCCAAACCTGATGAGGGCGTGAGATCATGACAGGCCAATCCTGGTGAAGCCGCAAGATGATGATAGGCCATACCTGATGATGGTGCGAGATAATGATTGACCAAACCTGTGATGATGATAGGAAAAACCTGATGAGGGCGCGAGATGATGTTAGGCCAAACCTGATTAGGGCGCGAGATGATATTAAAGCCAAACCTGATGAGGGTGTGAAATGATAATAGGCCAAACCTGAGATGATGATAGGCCAAACCTGATGAGGGCGCGAGATGATGATAGGCCAAACCTGATGAGGGTGCGAGATTATGGTAGGCCAAACCTGATGAGGGCGCGAGATGATAGTAGGCCAGACCTGCTGAGGGTGCGAGAGGATGGTAAGCCAAAACTGATGAGGGTGTGAGATGATGATAGGCCAAACCTAATTAAGACGCGAGGTGATGATAGGCCATACCTGATGAGGATGCCAGATGATGATAGTCCAAACCTGATGAAGGCACGAGATGATTGTAGGCCAAACCTGATGTGTGTGCGAGATGATGATACTCCAAACCTGAGATGATGATAGGCCTTACCTGATGAGGACGCGAGATGATGATAGACCAAACCTGATGAATGCACGAAATGATTGTAGGCCAAACTTGATTAGTGTGCGAGATGATGGTAGGTCAAATCTGATGACGACGCGAGACAATGGTAGGTCAAACCTGATGATGGTGCCAGATGATGATTGGCCCAACCTGATGAGGGCGCGGGATGATGGTAGGCAAAACCTGATGGGGACACAAAATAATAATAAGCCAAATCTGATGAAGGCGCGAGATGATGGTAGGACAATCTTGATGAGGGCGCGAGATGATGATAGGCCAAAGCTGATGAGGGCGCAAGATGATGGTAGGCCATTCCTGTTCAGGGTGCAAGGTGATAATAGGCCAAACTTGATGATGGGACAAGATAATGATAGGCCAATCCTAATGAGGGCGCGAGATGATGAAAAGCCAAACCTGAAGAGGGCGCGAGATGATGGTAGGCCAAATATGATGTGTGTGCGAGATGATGATAGTCCAAATCAGAGATGATGATAGGCCTTACCTGAAGAGGACGAGAGATGATGATAGACCAAAGCTGATGAAGGCACGAAATGATTGTAGGCCAAACCTGATTAGTGTGCGAGATGATGGTAGGTCAAATCTGATGGGGGCGCAAGATGATAGGCCAAACCTGAAGAGGACGTGAGAAAATGGTAGGTCAAACCTGATGATGGTGCCAGATGATGATTGTCGAAACCTGATGAGGGCGCGGGATGATGTTTGGCCAAACCTGATGGGGGCACAAAATAATGATAAGCCAAATCTGATGAAGGTGCAAGATAATGGTTGGACAACCTTGATGAGGGCGCAAGATGATGATAGGCCAAAGCTGATGAGGGCGCAAGATGATGGTAAGCCATTCCTGTTCAGGGCGCAAGATGATAATAGGTCAAACCTGATGATGGGACCAGATGATCATAGGCCAAACCTAATGAGGGTGCGAAATGATGATAGGTCAAACCTGATGATGGTGCGAGATGATGGTAGGCCATTCCTGAATTAGGGCGCAAGATGATGGTAGTCCAATCCTGATGAGGGCTCAAGATGATGATAGGCCAAACCTGTAGAGGGCGCGAAATGATAATAGGCCAAACCTGATGGGGGCTCGAGAAGATCATAGGCCAAACCTGATGAGGGCGTGAGATGATGATAGGCCAAACCTGATGAGGGATCAAGATGACGTTAGGCCAAACCTGTTGAGGGCGTGAAATGATAATAGGCCAAACCTGATGGGGGCGCGAGAGGATCATAGGCCAAACCTGATGAGGGCACGAGATGATTGTAGGCCAAACCTGATTTGTGTGCAAGATGATGATAGTCCAAACCTGAGATGATGATAGGCCTTACCTGATGAGGGCATGAGATGATGAAAGGCCAAACCTGAGGAGGGCGCGATATGATGGTAGGCCAAACCTGATTACAGTGCGAGACGATGATAGGCCAAACCTGATGAGGACGCGAGACAATGTTAGGTCAAACCTGATGATGGTGCCAGATGATGATTGGCCAAACCTGATGAGGGCGCGAGATGATGATTGGCCAAACCTGATGAGGGCACAAGATGATGATCGGCCAGATCTGATCTTCATGAGGACGCGGGATGATGGTAGGCCAAACCTGATGGGGGCACCAAATAATGATAAGCCAAATCTGATGAAGGCGCGAGATGATGGTATGCCAATCTTGATGAGGGCTCAAGATGACTATAGGCCAAACCTGATGATGGGGTGAGTTGATGATAGGCCAAACCTAATGAGGGCGCGAGATGTTGGTAGGCCATTCCTGATGAGGGCGCAAGATGATGGTAGTCCAATCCTGATGAGGGCGCGAGTTGATGGTAGGCCAAACCTGATGAGGGCTCAAGATGACGATAGGCCAAACCTGTTGAGGGCGTGAAATAACTAGAGGCCAAACCTGATGGGGGCGCGAGAGGATTATAGTCCAAACCTGATGAGGGCGTGAGATGATGATTGGCCAGACCTGATGAGGGCACAAGATGATGATAGGCCAAACCTGATGATGGCGCGAGATGATGATAGGCCAAACCTGATGAGGGCACGAGATGATGCTAGGCCAAACCTGATGAGGCGCGAGATGATGATATGCCAAACCTGATGATTGCGCGAGATGATGATTGGCCAAACCTGAGATGATAATTTGCCAAACCTGATGAGGGCACGATGATGATAGGCCAAACCTGATGAGGGCATGAGATGATGATAGGCCAAACCTGATGACGGCGCGAGAGGACGGTAGGCCATTCCTGATGAGGGCGCAAAATGATGGTAGTCCAATCCTGATGAGGGCGCAAGATGATGGTAGGCCAAACCTGATGAGGGTGCGACATGATGATGGGCCAAACCTGAGGGTGTGAGATGACGATAGGCCATTCTTAATCAGGGCGCAAGATGATGGTAGGCCAATCCTGATAAGGGCGTGAGATGATGATTGGCCAAACCTGACGAGGGCGCGAAATGATGGTAGGCCATTCCTGATGAGGGTGCAAGATGATGGTAGGCCAAACCTGATGATGACTCGAGTTGATGATTGGCCAAACCTGAGATGATGATAGGCCAAACCTGATGAGGGCGCAAGATGATGGTAGGCCAAACCGAATGAGGGCGCGAGATGTTGGTAGGCCAAACCTGATGAGGGTGCGAGATGTTGGTAGGCCATTCCTTATGAGGGCGCAAGATGATGGTAGTCCAATCCTGAGAAGGGCACGAAATGATGGTAGGCCAAACCTGATGAGGGCCCAAAATGATAAAAGGCGAAGCCTGATTAAGGCGTGAGATGATGATAGACCAAAAGCTGATGAGGGCGCGAGATGATGGTAGGCCAAAGCTAATATCAAACCTTATGATAGTGCGAGATGATGATAGTACAAACCTGATAGGGGTGAAAGATGATGATAGGCCAATCCTGATGAGCGCGCAAGATGATGATAGGCCAATCCTGATGAGGGCGCGAGATGATGATTGTCCAAACCTGAGATGATGATGAGCCATACCTGATGATGGCTCGAGATGATGATTGACCAAACCTGAGATGATGATAGGCCAAACCTGATGACGCCATGAGATGATGATAGCCCAAACCTGATGAGGGCGTGAGATGATGATAGGCCAAACCTGATGAGGGCGTGAAATGATAATAGGCCAAACCTGATGAGGTCTCGATATCATGATTGGCCAAACCTGAGATGATGATAGGCCAAACCTGAAGAGGGGAAGAGATGATGATATGCAAACCTGATGAGGGCGCAAGATGATGGTAGGAATAACCTGATGAGGGCGCAAAATGATGGTAGGCCAAACCACATGGGGGCACGAGATGGCGGTAGGTCAATCTTGATGAGGGCGCGAGATGATGATAGGCCAAAGCTGATGAGGGCGTGAGATGATAGTAGGCCAAACCTGATGAGGGTTCGAGATAATGATAGGCTGAAACTTGTGAGAGTGTGACATGATGGTAGGCCAAACCTGATGAGGGCGTGAGACGATGGTAGGCCAAACCTGATGAGGGTGCGAGATGATGATGGGCCAAATCTGAGGGTGTGAGATTATAGGCCACTCCTGATCAGGGCACGAGGTGATAATAGGCCAAACCTGATGATGGCACTTGATGATGATAGGCCAAACCTAATGAGGGCGCGAGATGATGATAGGGCGAACCTGATGAGGGCACGAGATGTTGGTAGGCCATTCTTGATGAGAGCGCAAGATGATGGTAGTCCAATCCTGATGAGGGCGTGAGATGATAATAGGCCAAAACATGATGATGGCGAAAGATGATGATAGGCCAAACCTGATGATGGCGCGAGATGATGATTGGCCAAACCTGATGAGGGTACAAGATGATGATAGGCCAAACCTGATGATGGCGCGAGATGATGATTGGCCAAACCTGATGATGGCGCGAGATGATAAGCTAAACCTGATTATGGCATGAGATGATGATAGGCCAAACATGATGAGGGTGTGAGATGATGATAGGCCAAACCTGATGAGGCGCGAGATAATGATGTGCCAAACCAGATGATGGCGCGAGATGATGATTGGTCAAACCTGAGATGATGATAGGCCAAACCTGATGAGGGCGCGAGATGATGGTAGTAATAACCTGATGAGGGCGCGAAATGATGGTAGGCCAAACCACATGGGGGCACGAGATGGCGGTAGGTCAATCTTGATGAGGGCGCGAGATGATGATAGGCCAAAGCTGATGAGGGCGTGAGATGATAGTAGGCCAAACCTGATGAGGGTTCGAGATAATGATAGGCCGAAACTTGTGAGAGTGTGACATGATGGTAGGCTAAACCTGATGAGGGCGCGAGAGGATGGTAGGCCAAACCTGATGAGGGTGCGAGATGATGATGGGCCAAATCTGAGGGTGTGAGATGAAGATAGGCCACTCCTGATCAGGGCACGAGGTGATAATAGGCCAAACCAGATGATGGCACGAGATGATGATAGACCAAACCTAATGAGGGCGCGAGATGATGATAGGGCGAACCTGATGAGGGCGCGAGATGTTGGTAGGCCATTCCTGATGAGAGCGCAAGATGATGGTCGTCCAATCCTGATGAGGGCGCGAGATGATAATAGGCCAAAACCTGATGATGGCGAGAGATGATGGTAGGCCAAACCTGATGATGGCGCGAGATGATGATTGGCCAAACCTGATGAGGGCACGAGATGATGATAGGCCAAACCAGATGATGGCGCGAGATGATGACTGGCCAAACCTGATGAGGGCACGATGATGATAGGCCAAACCTGATGAGGGCGTGATTTTATGGTAGGCCAAACCTGATGAGGGCGTGAGAGGATGGTATGCCAAACCTGTTGAGGCGCGAGTTGATGATAGGCCAAACCTGATAAGGGTGCGAGGTGATGGTAGGCCATTCCAGATGAGGGCGCAAGACGATGGTAGTCCAAACCTGATATGAGCTTGAGATGATGGTAGGCCAAAACTGATGAGGGCGTGAGATAATGAGAGGCCAAACCTGATGAGGGTACACGTTAATGATTGGCCAAACCTGAGATGTTGATAGGCCAAACCTGATGCGGGCATGAGATGATAGGCCAAACGTGATGAGGGCGCGGTAGGATGGTAGGCCAAACCTGATGAGGGCGTGAAGTGATGATATGCTAAACCTGATGAGGCACGAGATGATGATATGCCAAACCTGATGAGGGTGCGAGATGATGATTTGCCAATCTTGAGATGATAGGCCAAACTTGATGACGGCGTGAGATGATGATAGGCCAAACCTGATGATGGCACGAGATGATGATAGGCCACTCCTGATGGGTACGAGGTGATAATAGGCCAAACCTGATGATGGCACGAGATGATGATAATCCAAACCTGATGAGGGCGCAAGATGATGATGGGAAAAGAAATGTGGTCTTCCAGCGGATCTTCGATAAAATTAAGCTTTTATTAGGAACATATAAAAGCAGCCATGTCACAAGGACAATACACGGGATACAAGGACTCAAGACATGATAGTCCCAACGCGTTTCAGCTAAGTATTAGCCTTAATCATGGGATAGAGTCACTGTGGGACATAATGGTATATATAGCTATGTATACAAACATGGCTCCACCTAAACACAGATGGTAAATAATTAATTAATTACTAGGTAGGAGTTGAATTAAAAGTGACAGGCCAGTAGAACAAAATACAAAATAAAACCACTATATTTCACTGACACTACAAAAGAAAAACAGTTGTACAGAGTATATATATACAGTTCAGACCAAAAATTTGGACACACCTTCTCATTTAAAGATTTTTCTCTATTTTTATGACTGAAAATTGTACATTCACACTGAAGGCATCAAAACTATGAATTGACACATGTGGAATTATATACTTAACAAAAAAGTGTGAAACAACTGGAAATATGTCTTATATTCTAGGTTCTTCAAAGCAGCCACCTTTTGCTTTGATGACTGCTTTGCACACTCTTGGCATTCTCTTGATGAGCTTCAAGAGGTAGTCACCGGAAATGGTTTTCACTTCACAGGTGTGCCCTGTCAGGTTTAATAAGTGGGATTTCTTGCCTTATAAATGTGGTTGGGACCATCAGTTGTGTTGTGCAGAAGTCTGGTGGATACACAGCTGATAGTCCTACTGAATAGACTGTTAGAATTTGTATTATGGCAAGAAAAAAGCAGCTAAGTAAAGAAAAACGAATGGCCATCATTACTTTAAAAAATGAAGGTCAGTCAGTCCGAAAAATTGGGAAAACTTTGAAAGTGTCCCCAAGTGCTGTTGCAAAAACCATCAAGCGCTACAAAGAAACTGGCTCACATGAAGACCGCCCCAGGAAAGGAAGACGAAGAGTCACCTCTGCTTCTGAGGATAAGTTTATCCGAGCCACCAGCCTCAGAAATCGCAAGTTAACAGCAGCTCAGATTAGAGACCAGGTCAATGCCACACAGAGTTCTAGCAGCAGACACATCTCTTCAACAACTGTTAAGAGGAGACTTTGTGCAGCAGGCCTTCATGGTAAAATAGCTGCTAGAAAACCACTGCTAAGGACAGGCAACAAGCAGAAGAGACTTGTTTAGGCTAAAGAACACAAGGAATGGACATTAGACCAGTGGAAATCTGTGCTTTGGTCTGATGAGTCCAAAATTTGAGATCTTTGGTTCCAACCACCGTGTCTTTGTGAGACGCAGAAAAGGTGAACAGATGGACTCTACATGCCTGGTTCCCACCGTGAAGCATGGAGGAGGAGGTGTGATGGTGTGGAGGTGCTTTGCTGGTGACACTGGTGGGGATTTATTCAAAATTGAAGGCATACTGAACCAGCATGGCTACCACAGCATCTTGCAGCGGCATGCTATTCCATCCGGTTTGCATTTAGTTGGACCATCATTTATTTTTCAACCGGACAATGACCCCAAACACACCTCCAGGCTGTGTAAGGGCTATTTGACCAAGAACGAGAGTGATGGGGTGCTACGCCAGATGACCTGGCCTCCACAGTCACCAGACCTGAACCCAATCGAGATGGTTTGGGGTGAGCTGGACCGCAGAGTGAAGGCAAAAGGGCCAACAAGTGCTAAGCATCTCTGGGAACTCCTTCAAGATTGTTGGAAGACCATTTCTGGTGACTACCTCTTGAAGCTCATCAAGAGAATGCCAAGAGTGTGCAAAGCAGTCATCAAAGCAAAAGGTGGCTACTTTGAAGAACCTAGAATAGAAGACATATTTTCAGCTGTTTCACACTTTTTTGTTAAGTATATAATTCCACATGTGTTAATTCATAGTTTTGATGGCTTCAGAGTTAATGTACAATTTTCATAGTCATGAAAATACAGAAAAATCTTTAAATGAGAAGGTGTGTCCAAACTTTTGGTCTGTACTGTATATAAATCATGAAACAGTACAATCTGAAAAAAGTACGAGAGTTACCTTAAATGAATAGAATTATTTAAGAAGTCTGGTATTGATTTTCTACTACAATATTATCGATTCTGATTGAGAATTAGTATGAATAACTTCTCTTTGAAAATAAAATTTCATAAATTTAGCTATAAGCATATAAATTTCTTTGTTACAATAGAGTCTCATCTTCATATTAAATTCTCCCCCAGAGATATTTGGAATTGCAGGGGAAAAAAAAAAATTAAAAAAAAATTAAAAATTATTTTTTTCTTTTTTTTTCCTTCTCCTTTCCAATTTATGTATATTGTAATATTAAGTCTTGTCTGATGTTCAGACCTTGCGGTATTCTAGTAGCTAATCTAAAGATCCAAAAGGATTCTCTATTGAGAATTTTTCTCTTATATTCTCTTCCTCTAAAAGGTTTATAAACTTTTTCTATGGCTCTAAATTTAAAACCAGACACATCTCCTCCATGTATGTGCTGAAAATGTCTTGATAAGGAAGAACAATTAAAGATTTTTGGGTTGCTAGTATCAGATAGGTGCCTCCTAATGCGTTTTTTCAATGGCCCAGTGGTGCAACCAACATACTGTAATTTGCAATGAAAACATTCTGCAAGGTAGATAACATTATCAGTATTACAATTCATGAAAGAATTAATATTATAGGTCTGATTAGTAATGTAAGATTGAAAAGATGTGCTTTTCTGGGCATAGCCACAAGAAATGCAACGTATGTGACCACAGCCATAGAAACCTTTTAGTGTTAGCCAAGTATCGGAGAGAGGATTTTTTTCTGACAAAAAAAGACTGGGAAACAAAATAGTACCTAAAGTGGCTGCTTTTCGAGATACAAATTGAATATTCGAAGTCTCCAAGATTTTACAGAGTGTCTGATCTTGATTTAAGACTGGCAGATATTTTCTCACACTATTAATAATATCCTGATATTGCGGGCTGTATTGGGTGCAGAAAATGATTTTATTATTTGAAGTCTGATTTTTTGCCCTAGTTTTTCTAGTGGGATTTTTTAAAAGATCTAATCTATTAATATCTGCTACAATATTGTCCGCTCTGGATAAGAATTTATTGGGGTAACCCCTCTCCTTAAAAGTTGGTTTTTGGTAGATTGTTTTTCTTTTGTAGTGTCAGTGAAATATAGTGGTTTTATTTTGTATTTTGTTCTACTAGCCTGTCACTTTTAATTCAACTCCTACCTAGTAATTAATTAATTATTTACCATCTGTGTTTAGGTGGAGCCATGTTTGTATACATAGCAATATATACCATTATGTCCCACAGTGACTCTATCCCATGATTAAGGCTAATACTTAGCTGAAACGAGTTTGGACTATCATGTCTTGTGTCCTTGTATCCCGTGTATTGTCCTTGTGACATGGCTGCTTTTATATGTTCCTAATAAAAGCTTAATTTTATCGAAGATCCGCTGGAAGACCACATTTCTTTTTCCTGTTCTAAAAGAGTGCCTGGAACCAGGGCTATTCCGCTGTCGGATCAACTCACACAGAGCCTCCAGCTGTTAACGATCGGGTGAGCTGATTTTTTTCTCCCCTTCTCCCTTTCCTTGTTTGTCAAGACTACGCAAGATGATGATAGGCCAAACCTGATGAGGGCGCGAGATGATGGTAGGCCATTCCTGATGAGGGCATAAGATGATGGTAGTCCAATTCTGATGAGGGTGCGAGATGATGCTAAGCCAAACCTCATGAGGGCTCAAGATGATGATAGGCCAAACGTGTTGAGGGCGCAAAATGATAATAGGCCTAACCTGATGGGGGCACGAGAGGATCATAGGCCAAACCTGATGAGGGCATGAGATGATGGTAGGCCATTGCAGATGAGGACACAAGATGATGTTAATCCAATCCTGATGAGGGCGCGAGATGTTGGTAGGCCATTCTTAATGAGAGCGCAAGATGATGATAGTCCAAATCTGAGGAGGGCGCGAGATGATGGTAGGCCAAACCTGATGAGGGCCAAAAATGATAATAGGCAAACCTGATGAATGCGCGATATGATGATAGGACAAACCTGATGAGGGCGCAAGATGATGATAGGCCAAACCTGATGAGGGCACGAGATGATGATAGGCCAAACCTGATGAGAGCGGGAGATGATGATAGGCCAAACCGGATGAGGGCGCGACATGATGATAGGCCAAACCTGATGAGGGCGCTAGATGATGGTAGGCCATTCCTGATGAGGGTGCGAGATGATGGTAGTCCAATCCTGTTGAGGGCACGAGATAACGAGAGGCCAAACCTGATGAGGGCGCGAGATGATGATAGGCTAAACCTGATGAGGGCGAGAGATGATGATAGGCCAAACCTGATGGGGGTGCGAGAGGATCATAGGCCAAACCTGATGAGGGCGTGAGATGATGATAGGCCAAACGTAATGAGGGCGCGAGATGATGATAGGCCAAACCTGATGAGGGCGTGAGATTTTGGTAGGCCATTCTTGATGAGAGCGCAAGATGATGATAGCCCAATCCTGAGGAGGGTGCGAGAGGATGGTAGGCCAAACCTGATGAGGGCCCAAAATAATAATAGGCCAAAACTGATGACTGCGTGAAATGATCATAAGCCAAACCTGATGAGGGCGCGAGATGATGTTAGGCCAAACCTGATGAGGGTGCGAGATGATGATAGGCCAAACCTGATGAGGGCGCAAGATGATGGTAGGCCAAACCTGAAGAGGGCGCGAGAGGATGGTGAGCCAAACCTGATGAGGCCGTGAGATGATGATAGGCCAAACCTGATGAGGGCGTGAAATGATAATAGACCAAACCTGATGAGGGCGCGAGACGATGATTAGCCAAACTTGAGATGATCATAGGCCAATTCTGATGAGGGCGTGAGATGATGGTAGGCCAATCCTGATCAGGGCGCGAGAGGATGGTAGACCAAACCTGATGAGGGCACGAGATGATGGTAGGCTAAAACTGATGATGGCGCTAGATGATCATTGGCCAAACCTGATAAGGGTGCAAGATGATGGTAGGCCATTCCAGATGAGGGCGCAAGATGATGGTAGGCCAAACCTGATAAGGGTACGAGATGATGATAGGCCAAACCTGATGAGGGCGTAAGATGATGATGGGTAAAACCTGATGAGGCGCGAGATGACAATAGGCCAAACCTGATGAGGCGCGAGAAGATCATAGGCCAAGCCTGATGAGGGGAGAGATGATGATAGGCCAATCCTGATGAGGGCGCCAGATGATGGTAGGCCTAACCTGATGAGGGCGCGAGATGATGATATGCCATACCTGATGATGTCGCGAGATGATGATTGGCCAAACCTGAGATGATGATAGGCCAAGCCTGATGAGGGCATGATGATGATAGGCCAAACCTGATGAGGACGTGAGATTATGGTAGGCCAAACCTGATGAGGGCGCGAGAGGATGGTAAGCTAAACATGATGAGGCACGAGATGATGATAGGCCAAACATGATGAGGGCGCCAGATGATGGTAGGCCAAACCTGATGATGGGGCGAGATGATGCTAGGCCAAACCTCATGAGGGCGTGAGATGAAGGTAGGCCAAACCTGATGTGGGCGTGAGATGATAGGCCAAACCTCATGAGGGTGCGAGATGATGATTGGCCTAACCTGAGATGATGGTAGGCCATACCTGAAGAGGGCACGAGAGGATGGTAGGCCATTCCTGATGAGAGCGGGAGATGATGATAGGCCAAACCTGATGAGGGCACGAGATGATGATAGGCCATTCCTGATGAGGGTGCGAGATGATGGTAGTCCAATCCTGATGAGGGCGCGAGATGATGATAGGCCAAACCTGATGAGGGCGCGAGATGATGATTGGCCAAACCTGAGATGATGATAGGCCAAGCCTGATGAGGGCATGATGATGATATGCCAAACCTGATGGGGGCACGAGAGGATCATAGGCCAAACCTGATGAGGGCGCAAGATGATGATAGGCCAAACCTGATGAGGGCGCGAGATGTTGGTAGGCCATTCTTGATGAGAGCGCAAGATGATGATACCCAACCTGAGGAGGGTGCGAGATGATGGTAGGCCAAACCTGATGAGGGCCCAAAATAATAATAGGCCAAAACTGATGACTGCGTGAGATGATCATAAGCCAAACCTGATGAGGGCGCGAGATGATGTTAGGCCAAACCTGATGAGGGTGCGAGATGATGATAGGCCAAACCTGATGAGGGCGCGAGATGATGGTAGACCAAACTTAATGAGTGCGCGAGAGGATGGTAAGCCAAACTTGAAGTTGCCGTGAGATGATGATAGGCCAAACCTGATGAGGGCGCGAAATGATAATAGGCCAAACCTGATGAGGGCGCGAGACGATGATTAGCCAAACCTGAGATGATCATAGGCCAATTCTGATGAGGGCGCGTGATGATGGTAGGCCAATCCTGATGAGGGCGCGAGAGGATGGTAGACCAAACCTGATGAGGGCACGAGATGATGGTAGGCTAAAACTGATGATGGCGCTAGATGATGATTGGCCAAACCTGATGAGGGTGCGAGATGATGGTAGGCCAAACCTGATGAGGGCGCGAGATGATGATAGGCCAAACCTGATAAGGGTGCAAGATGATGGTAGGACATTCCAGATGAGGGCGCAAGATGATGGTAGGCCAAACCTGATAAGGGTACGAGATGATTATAGGCCAAACCTGATGAGGGCGTAAGATGATGATGGGTAAAACCTGATGAGGCGCGAGATGATGATAGGCCAAACCTGATGAGGCGCGAGAAGATCATAGGCCAAACCTGATGAGGCGAGAGATGATGATAGGCCAATCCTGATGAGGGCGCCAGATGATGGTAGGCCAAACCTGATGATGGCGCGAGATGATGGTAGGTCAAACCTGATGAGGGCGCGAAATGAAGATATGCCAAACCTGATGATGTCGCGAGATGATGATTGGCCAAACCTGAAATGATGATAGGCCAAGCCTGATGAGGGCACGATGATGATAGGTCAAACCTGATGAGGGCATGAGATTATGGTAGGCCAAACCTGATGAGGGCGCGAGAGGATGGTAATCTAAACATGATGAGGCATGAGATGATGGTAGGCCATTCCAGATGAGGGCGCAAGATGATGGTTGTCCAATCCTGATGAGAGCACGAGATGATGGTAGGATAAACCTGATGACGGCCTGAGATGATGATAAGCCAAACCTGATGAGGGCACCAGATGATGATAGGCCAAACCTGATGAGGGCACGAGATGATGATAGGCCAAACCTGATGAGGGCACGAGATGATGGTGATCCAATCCTGATGAGGGCGCGAGATGATGGCAGGCTATTCCAGATGAGGGCGAAAGATGATGGTAGTCCAATCCTGATGAGGTCGCGAGATGATGGTAGGCCAAACCTGATGATGGCGCGAGATGATGGTAGGCCAATTCTGATGAGGGCGTGAGGTGATGATATGCCAAACCTGATGAGGGTGCGAGATGATGATTGGCCTAACCTGAGATGATGGTAGACCAAACTTGATGAGGGTGCGAGAGGATGGTAGGCCAAACCTAATGAGAGCATGAGATGATGATAGGCCAAACCTGATGAGGGCGCGAGATGATAGGCCAAACCTGAAGAGGGCGTGAGATGATGATAAGCCAAACCTGATGAGGGCGCGAGATGATGATTTGCCAAACCTAATGAGGGTGTGAGATGATGATAGGCCACACTTGATGAGTGCGCAAGATGATGGTAGGCCAAACCTGATGATGGCGCGAGAGGATGGTAGGCCAAACCTGATGAGGCGCGAGATGAAGATAGGCCAAACCTGATGAGGTGCGAGATGATGATAGGCCAATCCTGATGATGGCGCGAGATGATGGTAGGTCAAACCTGATGAGGGTGCGAGATGATGGTAGGCCAAACCTGATGAAGGCTCGAGAGGATGATAGGCCAAACCTGATGAGGCGCGAGATGATGATATGCCAAACCTGATGATGGCGCGAGATGATGATTGGCCAAACGTGAGATGATGATAGGCCAAACCTGATGAGGGCACGATGATGATAGGCCAAACCTGATGAGAGCGTGAGATTATGGTAGTCCAATCCTGATGAGTGCGCGAGAGGATGGTAAGCCAAACATGATGAGGCGCGAGATGATGATAGGCCAATCCTGATGAGGGCGCGAGATGATGGTAGTCCAATCCTGATGAGGGCGCGAGATGATGGTAGGCTAAACCTGATGAGGGCCTGAGATGATGATAAGCCAAACCTGATGAGGGCACTAGATGATGATAGGCCAAACCTGATGAGGGCATGAGATGATGGTATGCCATTTCAGATGAGGGTGCAAGATGATGGTGATCTAATCCTGATGAGGGCGAGAGATGATGGCAGGCCACTCCAGATGAGGGCGCAAGATGATGGTAGTCAAATCCTGATGAGGGTGCAAAATGATGGTAGGCCAAACCTGATGAGGTTGCCAGATGATGGTATGCCAAACCTGATGATGGCGCGAGATGATGGTAGGCCAAACCTGATGAGGGCATGAGGTGATGATATGCCAAACCTGATGAGGGCATGAGATGATGATAGGCCAAACCTGATGAGGGCGTGAGATGATGATAGGCCAAACCTGATGAGGACACGAGATGATGATTGGCCTAAACTGAGATGATGATAGGCCAAACCTGATGAGGCGCGAGATGCTGATAGACCAAACCTGATGAGGGTGCGAGAGGATGGTAGGCCAAACCTAATGAGCTCGTGAGATGATGATAGGCCAAACCTGAGGAGGGCTCGAGATGATGATTGGCCAAACCTGATGAGGGCGCGAGATGATAGGGCAAACCTGAAGAGGGCGTGAGATGATGATAGGCCACACTTGATGGCGGCGTGAGGTGATGGTAGGCCAAACCTGATGAGGGCGTGAGAGGATGGTAGGCCAAACCTGATGAGGGGCGAGATGATCATAGGCCAAACCTGATGATGGCGAGAAATGATAATAGGCCAATCCTGATGAGGTCACGAGATGATGATAGGCGAAATCTAATGAAGGCGAGAGATTATGGTAAGCCAAACCTTACGAGGGCACGAGAGGATGCTAGGCCAATCCTAATGGGGACGTGAGATGATGATAGTTCAAACCTGATGAGGCCGCGAGATGATCGTAGGCCAAACATAATGAGGAAGCGAGATGATGGAAGGCCAAACCTCATGATGGCGTGAGATGATTTTACGCCAATCCTGATGAGGGCGTGATGTAATGATAGGCCAAATCTGATGAGGGTGCGAGATGATGGTAGGCCAACCCTAATGAGGACACAAAATTATGGTAGGCCAAATCTGATGGGAGCGCGAGATGATGGTAGGCCAAACCTGATGGGGGCGTGAGATGATGGTAGGCAAATCCTGATGAGCGCGCAAGATGATAATTGGCAAAAGCTAATGAGGGCGCGAGATGCTGATGAGGGCGCAAGATGATAATTGGCCAAAGCTGATGAGGTCGCGAGATGATGATAGGCCCATCCTGTTAAGGGCGCGAGAAGATCATAGGCTAAACCTTAGATGATGATAGGCCAAACCTAATGAGGCGCGAGATGATGATAGGCCAAACCTGATGAGGCGCAAGATGATGATAGGCCAATCCTGATGAGGGCGCCAGATGATGGTAGGCTATTCCAGATGACGGCGCAAGATGATTCTAGTCCAATCGTGATGAGGGCGCGAGATGATAGTAGGCCAAACCTGATAATGGCGCGAGATGATGGTATGTGAAACCTGATGAGGGCACGAGAGGATGATAGGCCAAACCTGATGAGGCGCGAGATGATTGGCCAAACCTGACGAGGGCGCGAGATGATGGTAGGCCATTCCTGATGAGGGTGCAAGATGATGGTAGGCCTAACCTGATGATGACGCGAGTTAACGATTGGCCAATCCTGAGATGATGATTAGCCAAACCTGATGAGGGCGCAAGATGATGGTAGGCCAAACCTGATGAGGGCGCGAGATGTTGGTTGGCCATTCCTTATGAGGGCGCAAGATGATGGTAGTCCAATCCTGATGAGGGCCCAAAATTATAAAAGGACAAGCCTGATTATGGCGTGAGATGATGTTAGACCAAAGCTGATGAGGGCGAGAGATGCTGGTAGGCCAAAGCTGATATTAAACCTTATGATAGCGCGAGATGATGATAGTACAAACCTGATAGGGGTGAAAGATGATGATAGGCCAATCCTGATGAGGGCGCAAGATGATGATAGGCCAATCCTGATGAGGGCGTGAGATGATGATTGTCCAAACCTGAGATGATGATAAGCCATACCTGATGATGGCTCGAGATGATGATTGACCAAACCTGAGATGATGATAGGCAAAACTTGATGACGCCACCAGATGATGATAGGCCAAACCTGATGAGGGCGTGAGATGATGATAGGCCAAACCTGATAAGGGCGTGAAATGATAATAGGCCAAACCTGATGAGGTCTCGAGATGATAGTAGGGCAAATCTGATGATGGCGAGAGATGATGATTGGCCAAACCTGAGATGATGATAGGCCAAACCTGATGAGGGCTCGAGATGATAGGCCAAACCTGATGAGGGCGCGAGAGGATGGTGAGCCGAACCTTATGAGGCCGTGAGATGATGATAGGCCAAACCTGATGAGGGCGCGAAATGATAATAGGCCAAACCTGATGAGGGTGCGAGACGATGAATAGCCAAACCTGAGATGATCATAGGCCAATTTTTATGAGGGCGCGAGATGATGGTAGGCCAAACCTGATGAGGGCGTGAGAGGATGGTAGACCAAACCAGATGAGGGCACGAGATGATGGTAGGCTAAACCTGATGATGGCGCTAGATGATGATTGTCCAAACCTGATGAAGGTGCAAGATGATGGTAGGCCAAACCTGATGAGGGGCGAGATGATGATAGGCCAAACCTGATAAGGGAGCAAGATGATGGTAGGCCATTCCAGATGAGGGCGCAAGATGATGGTAGGCTAAACCTGATAAGGGTACGAGTTGATGATAGGCCAAACCTTATGAGGGCGTAAGATGATGATGGGTCAAACCTGATGAGGCGCGAGATGATGATAGGCCTAACCTGATGAGTCGCGCGATGATGATAGTTCAAACCTGATGAGGCCGCGAGATGATGGTAGGCCAAACCTTATGAGGAAACGAGATGATGATAGGCCAATCCTGATGAGGGCACCAGATGATGGTAGGCTATTCCAGATGATGGCGCAAGATGATGCTAGTCCAATCCTGATGAGGGCACGAGATGATAGTAGGCCAAACCTGATGATGGCACAAGATGATGGTAGGTCAAACCTGATGAGGGAGCGAGATGATGGTAGGCCAAACCTGATGAGGGCGCGAGAGGATGATAGGCCAAACCTGATGAGGACCGAGATGATGATTGGCCAAACCTAAGATAATGATAGGCCAAACCTGATGAGGGCGTGAGATTATGGTAGGCCAAACCTGATGAGGGCGCGAGAGGATGGTAAGCCAAACATGAAGAGGCGTGAGATGATGATAGGCCAAACCTGATGAGGGCGCGAGATGATGGTAGGTCATTCCAGATGAGGGCGCAAGATGATGGCAGTCCAATCCTGATGAGGGAGCGAGATCATGGTAGGCTAAACCTGATGAGGGCCTGAGATGATGATAAGCCAAACCTGATGAGGGCACCAGATGATGATAGGCCAAACCTGATGAGGGCACGAGATGATGGTAGGCCATTCCAGATGAGGGTGCAAGATGATGGTGATCCAATCCTAATGAGGGCTCGAGATGATGGCAGGCCATTCCAGATGAGGGTGCAAGATGATGGTAGTCCAATCCTGATGAGGGCGTGAAATGATGGTAGGCCAAACCTGATGAGGTCGCGAGATGATGGTTGGCCAAACCTGATGAGGGCATGAGGTGATGATATGCCAAACCTGAAAAGGGCGTGAGATGATGATAGGCCAAACCTGATGAGGGCGCGAGATGATGATTGGCCTAACCTGACAAGATGATATGCCAAACCTGAGGAGGGCTCGAGATGATGATTGACCAAACCTGATGAGGGCGCGAGATGATAGGCCAAACCCGAAGAGGGCGTGAGATGATGATAAGCCAAACCTGATGAGGGCGCGAAATGATGATTTGCCAAACCTAATGAGTGTGTGAGATGATGATAGGCCACACTTGATGAGGGCGCGAGATGACGGTAGGCCAAACCTGATGATGGCGCGAGAGGATAGTAGGCCAAACCTGATGATGACATGAGATGATGGTAGGCCAAACCTATGAGGGCACGAGATAATGGTAAACCAAACCAAATGAGGGCGCGAAATGATGGTAGGCCAAATCTGATGGGGGCGCGAGATGATGGTAGGCCAAATCTAATGAGGGCGCGAAATGATGGTAGGCCAAATCTGTTGGGGGCGCGAGGTGATGGTAGGCCAAACCTGATGAGGGCACGAGATGATGGTAGGCCAAACCTGATGGGGATGCGAGATCATGGTAGGCAAATCCTTATGAGCACGCAAGTTGATGATTGGCCAAAGCTGATGAGGGCGCGAGATGATGATAGGCCAAAGCTGATGAGGGCGCAAGATAATATTTGGCCAAAGCTGATGAGGTCGCGAGATGATGATAGGCCCATCCTGATAAGGGTGAGAGATGATCATAGGCTAAACCTGAGATGATGTTGGCCAAACCTGATGAGGGAGCGAGATAATGATAGGCCAAACCTGATGAGGCGCGAGATGATGATAGGCCAAACCTGATGAGGCGCGAGATGATGATAGGCCAATCCTGATGAGGGCGCCAGATGATGGTAAGCTATTCCAGATAACGGCGCAAGATGATGCTAGTCCAATCCTGATGAGGGCGCGAGATGATAGTAAGCCAAACCTGATGATCGCACGAGATGATGGTCGGTCAAACCTGATGAGGCGCAAGATGATGATATGCCAAACCTGATGAGGGCACGATGATGATAGGCCAAACCTGATGAGGGCGTGAGATTATGGTAGGCCAAACCTGATGAGGACGCGAGAGGATGGTAAGCCAAACATGATGAGGTGCGAGATGATGATAGGCCAAACCTGATGAGGGCGTGAGATGATGGTAGGCCATTCCAGATGAGGGAGCAAGATGATGGTAGTCCAATCCTGATGAAGCCGCGAGATGATGGTAGGCTAAACCTGATGAGGGTCTGAGATGATGATAAGCCAAACCTGATGAGGGCACCAGATGATGATAGGCCAAACCTGTTGAGGTCACGAGATGATGGTAGGCCATTCCAGATGAGGGCGCAAGATGATGGTGATCCAATACTGTTGAGGGTGCGAGATGATAGCAGGCCATTCCAGATGAGGGCGCAAGATGATGGTAGTCCAATTCTGATGAGGGCGCGAGATGATGGTAGGCCAAACCTGATGAGGTCGCGACATGATGGTAGGCCAAACCTGATGATGGCGCGAGATGAGGGTAGGCCAAACCTGATGATGGCGCGAGAGGATGGTAGGCCAAACCTGATGATGGCGTGAGATGATGGTAGGCCAAACCTGATGAGGGTTCGAGAGGATGGTAGGCCAAACCTGATGAGGGGCGAGATGATCATAGGCCAAACCTAATGATGGCGCGAAATGATAATAGGCCAAACCTGATGAGGTCGCGAGATGATTGTAGGCCAAACCTGATGAGGGCGTGAGATGATGGTAGGCCAAACCTGATGAGGGTGCGAGATGATGATTGGCCTAACCTGAGATGATGATAGGCCAAACCTGATGAGGTGCGAGGTGCTGATAGACCAAACCTGATGAGGGCGCGTGATGATGCTGGGCCAAACCTGATGAGGGTGCGAGAGGATGGTAGGCCAAACCTGAGGAGGGCTCGAGATGATGATTGGCCAAACCTGATGAGGGTACAAGATGATAGGCCAAAGCTGAAGAGGGCTTGAGATGATGGTAAGCCAAACCTGATGAGGGCGCGAGATGATGATTTGCCAAGCCTAATGAGGGCGTGAGATGATGATAGGCCACACTTGATGAGGGCGCGAGATGATGGTAGGCCAAACCTGAGGATGGCGCGAGAGAATGGTACTCCAAACCTGATGATGGCGTGAGATGATGGTAGGCCAAACCTGATGAGGGCACGAGATGATGATGGGCCAAATATGATAAGGGCGCTTGATGATGGTAAGCCAAACCTGATGAGGGCACGAGAGGATGGTAAGCCAAACCTGATGAGGGGCGAGATGATCATAGGCCAAACATAATGATGGCGCAAAATGATAATAGGCCAAACCTGATGAGGTCGCGAGATGATGATAGTTCAAACCTGATGAGGACGCGAGATGATGGTAGGCCAAACATAATGAGGATGCGAGATGATGGAAGGCCAAACCTGATGATGGCGTCAGATGATGTTCGGCCAATCCTGATGATACCCCTGAGGAAGCCAGGATTTAATGGTGTAACGCGTAGGGTCAGGCATCTTTTTTTTTACATTCCCCCTGCTCCATTTATGATTCTCACATGGTTGGTATATTTTGTTCTCTTTATAATTGACTTATATACTTTTCTCTCTTTCTTATTATTTTCCATTGGGCATTTCTCCAGGTTAGGGAGAATACAAATATATTTTTGACTTTCTTGTGATATATTTGGAAAGTATATTTTATCTATATATATTTATACTATTAGGAACAAAATCTAAATTATATATACCATACCTGTGTAATATTTTTGTTATATGAATTTATATTTATTCAATATTTATTGGCTGTGTATACTAAAAATTCTATAAGGGGTTATATTTTCACATGTCTTTGTTGTATATGTTTTTTTATCATGTTTTTAATTAGTGGTGTTGTTTGTCCTAGTTATAACAAAATTTCCAAATCTTTTTCAATACTCTGCCTCTATATCTCATGATGTTGTACGCTTGGTGCCTGCTTTGCCCTCTTTTTTCCTGTTTCCATTTGCTTGTTTGGGGGTTTTCGGCACAGGCATAGGTTTAGCTATATGGTGGTGCTGGGTCTCCTTTTACCATTAGGCCAATCCTGATGAGGGCGTGATATAATGATAGGCCAAATCTGATGGGGGCGCGAGATGATGGTAGGCCAAACCTGATGTGGGCATGAGATGATGGTAGGTCAAATCTGATGGGGGCGCGAGATGATGGTAGGCCAAACCTGATGAGGGCATGAGATGATGGTAGGTCAAATCTGATGGGGGCGCGAGATGATGGTAGGCCAAACCTGATGAGGGCACAAGATGATGGTAGGCCAAACCTGATGGGGGCACGAGATGATGGTAGGCAAATCCTGATGAGCGCACAAGATGATAATTGGCCAAAGTTGATGAAGGCGCGAGATGATGATAGGCCAAAGCTGATGAGGGCGCAAGATGATAATTGGCCAAAGCTGATGAGGTCGCGAGATGATGATAAGCCCATCCTGATAAGGGCGCGAGATGATCATAGGCTAAACCTGAGATGATGATTGGCCAAACCTGATGAGGGAGCGAGATAATGATAGGCCAAACCTGATGGGAACGCGAGATGATGATTGGCCAAACCTGATGAAGGCGTGAGAAAACATATATGATAATGATTCCCCAGTGTGTCACCTTATAATAATTATCCCCACTGTACCTCATTATAATAAAGCCCCTTAAAAGGGGTATACATAGAAATCACAGGACCGCTTTGCAAAGTCCTATCACGGTACATAGGTGCAGTCACAGGAGGGCGTACCTTCAAACTTTTAAGACACAGAGAGAGATATGTGCTGCGACACTTAACCAGTTATTTTGCCCCTACTGAAGCCCCCAAGTGTTCTTGTCCATTATGATATCCCCTCCATGGCCCCATAAATAAATGCCCACAAAAATGACCCTATACAGAATGATGTTCCCTCATTGCTGCACCTACACAGCATGATGGCCTAGCAATCCCCACACAGTGAGATAGTCATCCTAGCCCCCACACATAGTATGTTGGTCACCATAGCCTCCTCCCACACATTATGATGGTCACCTCAGCTCCCTAAACAGTATGATGGTCATCACAGCTCCCCACATATGATGAGTAAATACCAATAAAAATGCTCCCCATCCATGCATAGAACGGGTTCAGTAGCTACTAACGTATGTCACAATATAGCTTTTCCTTGGTAAAAATAAGTATGAAACCTGGCGAATTTGAATTTTAAAAAATTCAATAATCCTTAAAGTATATCACAATAAAGTATACCACAATATAGCTTCTTCATGGTAAAAATGGGTATGCTGATTTTACAGCTCACATTTAGTATCGACTATGATTGAACTAAAAAATAGGACAAAAATTAGCTTCCTACAGCACCATATTAATAAAATCTTTAGAACGTTGAGTTTATGATACGCTTACCTGTTAGTGTTGTCCATGACGGAACAACAAGTTGTAAATGGCTTAAATGTTAAAAAGCTGTTGCTGGTCTGACTTCATCGGAGTCTTAGTAATAGTACAAAATGCCTTGGTGAAAAGCATGAATCTTAGGGCTTGTTCAGATAAATGTATTTTCGTTTGCAAACAGTTTGGCACGCAAAGAATATACCAATGTACCACACACAGACCGGTGGAAGTAAGTGTTCAGACGTATGTAAAAAAAAATCACTGCAGATGCAATACTCTGATCCATTTTTGGATCAGGCTTGCCTATTAAACTCAATGGGTTCTTAAAATGACATATGGACACAATACATATGGTGTCTGTTGTTCACAAATCCATTGTATTTATTAACATAGAAAACTGTATGTGGCCTTGTGTCATTTTTTTAGCTTTTTGATGTATAAATTAATACATTTGATTTTGATGACATATCGATGCCAAAAATAGACATACACATGAAAAATTGTTGTTTTTTATGGATGAAAATCAAACTATTTTTCATACAGATGTCTGAGAAAGTAGTCAGGTATTGACTGGTGTAGCTGCAACTAAATGCATTGGATAAATTCAATAAACGACTTAAAGGGTATTCCCACAAACGAAAGATGATTTTAATCAATAGACCTTGGACTAATAATAAGTTCCATAATTGGATGTGTTTAAAAAATGTTCCTGTGCTGAGATAAACTTATGAATGTTTTCTTGTGTAATGTCTGTGTCTGACCGTTTACGGAACATGGTCTGATCATACCACATCTCCTGGGCAGGGGAGGAATCAAAAGAGTATACAGATATTACATTAGGTGATCACAGCTGATTCTTTTTGTGAAGTAAAACATTTCCATGCCTGCTTTTAAACAATGTTTTACTTCAAATAAAATCAGTTGTGATCCTGTGCTGTAATGTCTGTATATGCTTTTGCTTCCTCCCCTGCCCAGGAGATGTGGTATTATCAGATCGTGTTCCGTACACAGTCAGATACAGTCATTGATTAAAATGAACTTTTGTTAGTGGGAAAACCCCTTTAAGGGGCATTTACACTGCAAGATAATTATGAATGAGCATTGTTAAAAATGCTCTCTTCACTGGTATCTTGCCATGTAAACAGTTTGCTTAACGATTGTTCATTGGGTGTAATGATCTCTTGTTCAGAAAAAATATTCATTATTCTCATTTATACATTGCATTGTCCTGTATAAACTTGTGCAATGTAAATGTAAATTGCATGATCTTTCATCAGTATGTTACATGATACCAAGATGTGGTTAACGCAGATGCAGTGACTGTGAACAGACATTTAAGCTATAAATGTTAGATGTAAGTGCTTGTCAGTAAAGATGAATGAATCGATTACATGCAAATCAAATACCTGACTGATTATTATAAATAGGAAAAACTACATATGTAATTATTCTCCAGGTGGTATGCGCTCCCGGAATCTAATTAAAAAAAAATAAAAAAAAGGAAAAGAATTTAAACACATCAAGGATAAGAATAAAATAAATATATAAGCAGTAACTGTTGAGTAGAAAGGAAAAGAAAAGACAAAAAAAGAAAAAGAAGAAAAAAAAATAAAAGTTTTTTTAATGAGATATGAATTTTATACATTATACATTTTTTTTTTAATTAGATCCATTCAGATTAGTTTTTAATGTTTATACTTCCATGCTTGTAAAGCTCTTGTTAAAATGGGAGTGAAAGAGTTAAAACCTTGGTAAAACACGCCCAAAAATGATATGCACTGACTTTCTTTATATATAAAATGCACAAAGCTGTAGTAGCCTATATGTAATACCTGAAGAAGGCTCATAAGAGCTGAAACACATTGTATGCCATGTTAATAAAATTTGGTTATTTAATATATCACCGCGCCTACCACCTGGAGAATACCATATTTTCCAGCGTTTTTAACCCCTGAAAATCTTCTCAAAAGTCTGGAGTCGTCTTATACGCCGGGTGTCATCTTATAGGGCGTATTCCCTTATAGTCCGAATGTTGGGGGAGGAGGGGGCATATATATATATGATGTGTGGGGGGAGTGGTAGGCGCAGAGGAGCGGGGCACAGGAGGCAGCAGCCGCCTGCTGCAGCCTGTACTGTCCCCGCTGCTAAAGAAAATGAATATTCACTGCTCCCCACGCCTCATGCTCCTTAATAGCGGCACACAGTGTAGCCGCAGTGCGGTTCCTGCTGCTGCCGGAATCACCTGTGCCCGCTGTTAAAGGGCATGAATATTCAACCTCTCTCCACGCCCATGGGTGTGGGGAGGGGTGAATATTCATTCCCTTTGATAGCGGGCACACGCGATCACCCGACAGCAGCAGGAGAGCCGCGCTGCGGCTACGCTGTGTGCCAGCTATTAAGGAGCATGAATATTCAGTGCTCCCCACGCACACAGTCACAGTGTGGGGAGCAGTGACTTCCGGCAGCTGATTTCTCCTTGTGAGCAGCGCATGGTAGTGATGCCATGCCTGGCTCACATGGAGAAATCAGTGTTGGCAGACAGGACGCAGCGCTGGAGGAGAGAAGAAAGGAGAGTAGGAGTGTTTTTTTTTTTTATGTGCAGCATGAAGGGGTTTAGGGAGAACATGCACCAAAATAAGGATGAGGGGGCATACATAACAGGATAAAGGTGAGGGGGCTATACATACCAGGATAAGGCTGAGGGGGGCATACATAACAGGATAAAGATGAGGGGGCCATTCATACCAGGATAAGGATGAGGGGTTCCATGCATACCAGGACAGGGATGAGGGGTGCCATGCATACCAGGACAGGGATGAGGAGTGCCATGCATGGCAGGACAGGGATGAGGGGTGCCATGCATACCAGGACAGGGATGAGGAGTGCCATGCATACCAATCAGGACAGGGATGAGGGGTGTCATGCATACTTGGAGAGGCAGAGAAGAGGTAATACTGTACAAGGGAGTGCCAGATGAGCGAAAGAGGTGTGTTTTTCTGGGCACAGCACCGCTCTTTCTCTTTTTTCCATACCCCGGGCGTCCCGGACGCCTACAGCTTGCTTCACTTACACCTTCCCGGTGAGGCGCCCCCTCACCTCGTCACTGCAGTCCTCATGAGCGAGATCAGAGAGGAAGAGAAGGAGGTGCCAGTAATAGGATACAAGGGCGGGCCAGAGGGATGTGCTACCGCTCTGATAGTCTTGGAGACAGGGAGAGCTGGGCAGGCAGGGAGAGCTGACCAATCCAAGAAGGATTTGTATACAACAACCAGACAATCGCCAGTAAGGTTCATCACTTTAAAATTACCATATTGAAATCAAATGTGATTTTTTTAAATTTTTTACCATTATCATCACTGTTTCCATTGGGGCTCACAATCTAAATTCTCAATTGGAATAAGCAACAGGAAATCCAGCACCTACGCCTCCAATCACTCCTTCATATAGCAGGACTAAGCACCTATCCCTTCATGTCCTGGGTGCAAAACCAGCTTCCATTCACAGACAAAAAATACTGTGAATAGTTCAAGAAAAGTGGAAGGCACTCACCGGACTGTGTTAAAATGCTTCTTTATTGTTTCTTCTTTAACCCCTTAATCCCCGAGGGTGGTTTGCACGTTAATGACCAGGCCAATTTTTACAATTCTGACCACTGTCACTTTATGAGGTAATTACTCTAGAACGCTTCAACGGATCCCCCTGATTCTGAGTTTGTTTTTTCGTGACAAATTGTACTTCATGATAGTGGTAAAATTTCTTCGATATCACTTGCGTTTATTTGTGAAAAAAATGGAAATTTGGCGAAAATTGTGAAAATTTTGCAATTTTCAAAATTTTAATTTTTATGCCCTTATATCAGAGAGATATGTCGCACAAAAGAGTTAATAAATAACATTTCTCACATGTCTACTTTACGTCAGCACAATTTTTGAACCAAAATTTTTTTTTGTTAGGGAGCTATAAGGGTTAAAAGTTGACCAGCGATTTCTCATTTTTCCAACAAAATTTACAAAACCATTTTTTTAGGGACCACATCACATTTGAAGTCACTTTGAGAGGTCTTTATGACAGAAAATACCCAAAAGTGACACCATTCTAAAAACTGCACCCCTCAAGGTGCTCAAAACCACATTCAAGAACTTTATTAACCCTTCAGGTGCTTCACAGGAATTTTTGGAATGTGGAAGAAAAAAATGAACATTTAACTTTTTTCACAAAAATGTTACTTTAGACCCAATTTTTTTTATATTCACAGGGGTAACAAGAAAAAATGGACCCCAAAATTTGTTGTGCAATTTCCCCTGGGCACGCAGATACCCAATATGTGAGGAAAAAACACTGTTTGGGCGCACGGCAGGGCTCGGAAGGGAAGGAGCGCCATTTGACTTTTTGATTGTAAAATTTGCTTGAATAATTAGCGGACGCCATGTTGCGTTTGGAGAGCCCCTGTGTGCCCAAAAATTGGAGCTCCCCCACAAGTGACCCCATTTTGGAAACTAGACCCCCCAAGGCACCTATCTAGATGCATAGTGAGCACTTGGAACCCCTAGGTGCTTCACAAATTGATTCGTAAAAATGAAAAAGTGTTTTTTTTTTCATTTTTACGAATCAATTTGTGAAGCACCTGGGGGTTCCAAGTGCTCACTATGCATCTAGATAGGTGCCTTGGGGGGGTCTAGTTTCCAAAATGGGGTCACTTGTGGGGGAGCTCCAATGTTTGGGCACACAGGGACTCTCCAAATGCAACATGGTATCCGCTAACAAATTGAATGGAAAATCGGCTCAAATTGTTAGCGGACACCATGTTGCGTTTGGAGAGACCTTGTGTGCCCAAACATTGGAGCTCCCCCACAAGTGACCCCATTTTGGAAACTAGACCCCCCAAGGCACCTATCTAGATGCATAGTGAGCACTTGGAACCCCCAGGTGCTTCACAAATTGATTCGTAAAAATGAAAAAAAACACACTTTTTTTGTTTAAAAATAAAACAATAAATCTATACTTACCTTCCGATGGCCTGGGGTGTGTAGCTGTGCTCCTTCCTGGCTGCCAGCTGATCGCGGGACACTGCACTGAAAGGCCTGCGGTCACATGACTGTGATGTCACCGCAGGTCCTTCAGTCTGCTGGCAAACACAGGGAAGGAGACCGGGGGCCGTCGGAAGGTGAATATAATCTTTATTTTTTATTTTATTCTTTTTTTTACAGGTACAATGGTACCCAGGTCTGCATGTGAGTCTTCTCTCCTCCAGAACTGGGTACCATCCGCACATTGAAACGCATATAATCCGTGAGTACAAATGTACTGACACGGATTATGTGCGTCTCAATGCAAGTCAATGGCGGCGACTACGCCGCGCTTCCGCAAAATTAATGGACATGCTGCGGATTTTTGTGCGCAGCATAAACGCTGCGGAAAAATCCGCAGCATGGGCATTGAAAGTGCGGAATTGCATTGGAGACCATGGCAGCAGGCTTACCATGCGTTTATCATGCCTTTACGCTGCGGAAATTTCCGCACCAAAAACGCATGAAATACGCATCGTGGGCACACAGCCTGAATCTAATCAACACACAACGACATCACCAAAAAAGGGGTCGGAATAAGACCCGCTCACACCGCCGCGAACATATAAACAAAACAACCATATTAAAAACAAAGTACAAAAAATAAGTTATACTCTGATTGACATTACATTAAATTTATTTTATAGAAACGCCGACATCTCTAATCTATCATTTAGAATGGTGGGTCCCTGTATTCACAATCTAAATTCCCTATCAGTATGTCTTTGGAGTGTGGGAAGAAACCGGAGAAAACTCACGCAAACACGGGGAGAACATACAAACTCCTTGCAGTTGTTGTCCTTGGTGGGATTTGAACCCAGGACCCCCGCGCTGCAAGGTTACAGTGCTAACCACTGAACACGGTGCTCCCATGGGCAGGGAATACCTTCTAAACTTCAGATCTAAGGGCAGTATAGCTGTGTGTGTCTGTTTTTACTATAGCTGTGCTATGCAGATGTAGCAGAGCTGATCTTAGAAGTGTCAGATATAGAGAAGATGACTTTCCATATGTAACACAGCTGGGCTCATCAGTGCAGCAGAGCTGAGGTTGTCATTGCGGAATAGCTGAAGGTGTCGGCTCTGCTGCATCTGTAATGGCTGTAGAGCTGGGTTTGTTGGTGATGTCAGTGGTAACAGGTCAGGTAAGTCCCTCTGAGCACTCTCTCTCTCTCTCCTTATCTCCGCTCTTCAGGTGTTTATGGTGTCACTGTCTTCTTCTCATCTCTTACTGTTTTATCTCTTCTTGCTGTATAATAGACCTCAGGCTCAGGAGGTCCCTTGGTGGTGAGCCTGGGTGGGGGGCCATGAGTCTAGGGACAGGACACAGTAGCGGCTGTATAGGAGCAGGGCAGCGTGTGAGGAGGGGGACGGATGTGTGCCGAGTCCCCCACTGTGATAGCGCCAATCTCCCCCCTCTCCCCTCCCCGGACTGAGAGGATGGAGGAGCAGTAGATCATGACTACCTCACTCCCTCCGTCCACCAGTACCAGGGAGCGCTTCTCTGCTCACTCAGCCTGATGACAGTGCTGCTAGTCCGATAAGCGCTTTCATCAGTGACAGGAGGTAGGAGCTCACTGAACATCTCCACAGATACTCCCGGACTGTGAGAGGCGGTGTCTGCACAGCCCACAGTGCAACCAATCTAGATCACATGGCCGCAGTCAGAGGGAGTCTGGGTAACGTCACGTCAATATTCAGTGCCCGGAACAAGGCATCACGGGAAATGAGAGCAATCTCCGCCTCAGCATCAGGTGACCGGGAGAGAGAGCGCCCCTCAGAGGATCTTTTAGTAATTAAATATAATTGGGAAAATTCTCATCTCAGGTTGACAAATTGCTTGGGGGCACATGTTAAGTAGTGGACAACCCCTTTAAATTGGCGTAACTTTTCATGAATTAACCCTGGCCAGGCTCGGCCCAGTTTGGCAAAGCTGAGCAGAACTGGTGTGAAAACGCCAAAAGTTGCACAATTTTTATGTAAATTCCAAACTATGTAAAGATGTTGTGACTTATGAAGGTGTTTTACACCGGAATTCTGGCATAAACACCTTAATGAATTAGGGCCTATGTGTCTTGGATGAGGAGTCTGAGGTCGGTCCCTGGTGGGCTCTCCCTAAACCTGCTTACCTCCACTGGCAGGTCTCTCCCTATACATACATGACTGCAGTAATGCAGCAAGCGCCTGATTCATGGAGCCTGTGATTTGGCTAGCAGGAATCTCATGTCAGGTTCCCTTTATAAATGCTAAGAGAAGTTGTTTAGTCATATGACATTGATAATCTACCCATTGCATAGGTCATCAATATCAGATTGGGGAGGTCTCATACTTATCACCCCCCATTAATTAACTGTTGTCAGCCACTGCCAAGTACTGCACTTCAACTCCAATTCAAGAGCTGATAGAAATTGTTCAGGGTGCCAGGTGTCAGACCCCCAGCGGTGTGATACTGATGACTTATCATACTGCCCTATCCTAAGGATAGGTTCTAAATGTTATATAACTGGACAACCCTTTTAAAGAAGTTGCCAACAACTTTTGATTATACCCCCAATGTATTCCCCCCGGGACCCATAAGTGTGTTTGTAATTACCTTCTGTTGCAAGTTCTGCCTGTGAGCGGCGCTATCGCTGGCCGCTCACAGGCATCACGTGACCCGCCGTTGATGTAACGTCAAGTGAGGCGTGACTCAGCGCTGGGGTCGCTGCTGGGTTGTGGGCTGGGTTACCCCGTACGTCACACCCAGCATCCACCGCGCGCTTTCCCGATGAATGAGGAGAGGAAGAGCGCGTGGTGGATGCCTGGTGTGACGTGCGGGGTAACTCCACCCACAACCCAGCATCCACCGGTGGAACGTAGAAGAGGGACCCTCGGCTGCAGCCTGGACTTGTCGTGACGTCAGCGGATGTCAGAGCCGGCTGCAGCCGGGGATCACATGATACCTGTGAGCGGCCAGCGATAGCCCCGCTCACAGGCAGTAACTGCAACAGAAGGTAATTACAAAAAGACTTACAGGCCCCGGGGGGATACATTGGGGAGGGGATAATAAGTAGTGGACAACCCCTTTAAAGGGTTCTTTCCAAAATAGTAAGTTATCTCAGGTTACTTACCGATCGCTGGGACCTCCAATGATCCCAAGAACAGGACTTGGGATTATGGAAACTCGGTCCTTCAGAGCACAGTCTTGAATTAAGTGGTGATGTGTATGTTCAACCTCCACTCCATTCATGGACTATGGGACTGCACTTGTGTATCCGGCAGTTACATACACAATGAGAAATGCTCAAACCAGAGAGACCTGACATCTAATGTGCCCCAAATTACAGTGCCTTATAAATGGTGTTCCCAAACACAGTTCCTTCATCAAAGATTGCTCCCTTATACACTGCCACAGTCATAGTATCCCTATCAGTAGTATTCTAAAGTTATCTAATTCTGTCATTTGTGGTGCACTTTAGAGGACCATAGCAGACTGTCTTCATGAGCAGCGAGACTGCAGAAGTCACAGTCTTTCCCTAGGAGACAGCGAGACTTCTATGAAGCAAAACAATGTCGCCATGTGGCACTGCCACTGCACATGGTGTCCATTGTGTTAAATAGGACTGCATTATCTGTACTCAGTTATCATTGTGTTATCTGTGGTGTTACATAGGACTGCAGGTAACATTACTACGTTATCTATACTCAGAAATATCACTGTTTTATCTGCAGTGTTAAAAAAAAAAATGTAGAAGGGGTTGGGAGGCTAATATTTGTCTTGAGGCTTGAACCCCTGATGTTTTCTGACCCTAGCAATGGTAAGCCCTGCATACAAGCACAGTGCACAAATTGTACATGTCACATAAGCATAGCGCACACATCAGACACATCACACAAGCAAAGTGACATCACTCAAACAGAGCGTACACCTCACACATATATCAGATAATCACATCTCACACATAAGAAATCACTCAAACACAATGCACACATTGGACACATCACACAAGCAAAGCACACATTTCAGACACGTGACCCAAGCACAATGCTCACATCAGACACGGTACACAAGCACAAGCTCCAGGGGGACCTGGAATACATTGGAGTAAAAATGTAGCACTTTTTTGAAAAGTTACAATTAATGAATTAGAAAAAAACATCTAGAAGCCTCAAGCCTCACACACAATAATGAACATAAAAACAAACAAACAGCTAAATACATATAAAATGGCACAAATGAAAAGAATTAGTCACAAATGAAAAACACCAAAAGCTAGTTAAAGAAAGGTGCAAATCCAATGATGAATCGGACTCGTAGAATATTTTTTTATGAAAGTCTATTTAAAATATACAGCATAAGAATCACAAGCAGCTTTTTGGTGTATTATAAAAAAAGAATTGTCAAAAAGTATTAATCAAAAAAGGGAGTCAAAACAGGCGAACATATATTCACTTAAAACTAGATTATTTATTAAATAGGATTAAAATCTCACCAACACAAAAAACCCGTATATGCACAAAATGTTAAAATATACGATATCTCCATAGTCAAGTTAACTTGAGATGTTGGTTCGAGTTTTTGATGACTGCTGTATGTTCTATACTACAGAAAAGGAAAATGAATTGAAAGAGAAATAATAACAAGAAAAGCAAAGGATATCTTGGGGAATGGACAGAGAGATGATCACGGTAAGTGTGAGCGTGAGCAGAACATGATCGTCAGAATGACGAGTGGAGAGGGGTGAGAAGCTGCCACAAGGCCAAGAGATGACACTTTAAAATGGGAAACATCGCAAAAATGTAATGGTATTTACCAGCCAAGATCTCACTGAAAATGCACAACAGGATCCAGCAGACCTCCTTAATAGAGGTAGGTAACACAGGTGACGAATGCTGATGAACAATCACTGTCAACCTCTCACTCCATGCCATGGAGGGGGTGATTGCCCAGCATAAAAACTGCACACAGGTTAAACTTGCAATAGGGCGCAGTTCACACACATGTAGCACAGTGCCTAGCCAGCAACCTATTACACGCCCCTACTATTCGATTAGACGGGTTGCCCAGCACCCAATCAATGCATAACAGAGATGAAACTCCCTAATTTACAAGGTCACCATTGATGGGCCTGAAAATGCAAAACAAGAAAATCTACTAAAGTTGGAAAGCTAAAGATTAAAAAAAAAAAAAAGTTTAATGTAATGTAGGTGCTAGTCGACTTGTAAGAACTGTCCCAGTGATCAGGTCAGTAATGTGTGGCAGATGGACAGGAACCCTGAGAACTGTTTCTTATCTGACATCCTTAGATATTAATTTGATTACCTGGAATGGTAGGACATTACTCATTAGAGTTTGATGGGCTCCTCAACCTAGTATTGACCTGGTCCTTTAGCCCACTGTGGAATTTAGCTTTCTCATAGAGAGCAAGCTAAATCCAAGTGGGCAGAAGGACCTGGTCCATTAGCCCACTAGTTCTAGTATTAAAAAACTCACAGGGGCCTGGTCTTTTAGCCCACTGGGATTTAGCTTTCACATACAGAGCAGAGAATCTGCATACAGAGCAGGCTAGATCCAAGTGGGCAGAAGAACCTGGTCCTTTAGAGCAGCCTAAATCCTAGTGGAAAGAAGGACCTGGTTCTTTACTAGGTCTAGTATTAAAACACTCACAGGGACCTGGTCCTTTAGCTTTCTCATAGAGGGCAGGCTAAATCCAAGTGGGCAAAAGGACCTGGTCCTTTAGCCTGATAGGTCTTGTATTAAAACACTCACAGGGACTCCTGAGGAAGGAGTATCCGAAATGCGAGTCGGGGTTTGGTGTGCCACGCACAGTCCTTCCGGACCACCCATTTGTACTTCCCTTATATGGCTATAGCTTGTAGGTATAGATTCTAGCCCATACAATCGCGATTTATAGCAGCAAGCCATTGATTTTATATCCCTTTCTGGATGTTTGGTGGGCAATGTTAGGCTTTTTTCTCTCTTCGGGTGTATATACACTTTCCCAAAGAGAGCAGGCTAAATCCTAGTGGACAGAAGGACCTGGTCCATTAGACCACTAGTTCTAGTATTAAAACACTCATAGAGACATGTACTGTTAGCCCACTGGGATTTAGCTTTCTTACATAGAGGAGAATAAATGCAAGTGGGCAGAAGAACCTGGTCCATTAACCCACTAGTTATAGTTAGTGATGAGCGAGCACTAAAATGCTCGGGTGCTCGAAGCTCTGTATCGCCCATTCCAGCTGAAGCCAACGATCTTCTGCAATAAAAATAAAATAATAAACAAACCTCATCCTTACCTTTCCATGGTTCCTAGGACGGCTTCAGCACTGCTACATTGACATGACAGGCTGGAGCGCAGCAGAACGCTGCCATCCAGCTTGCCATGCCGCAGACACTGAGAAGCTCCTCAGTGAAGCTCCTCAGTGTCTGGCTGTGACGGCATCCCGATGAGCTGAGTTCATGTCCAATGAACTCAGCTCACCTGATGCACATCGCTGACAGCGTGGGAGAATTCTCCTGCGCTCACCGCTTGAGCAGAATTCTCCCACGCTGGGATGGCATTGAGATGACAGGCTGGATCGCAGCAGAGCGCTACCATCCAGCTTGTCATCCTTCAGAGACACTGCAGAGCGCTCTGCAGTGTCTCTGAAGCGCTGGATTGCAGCTGAGCGCTACCATCCAGCTTGTCATCCTTCAGAGACACTGCAGAGCGCAAGCATGCTTGCGCTCTGCAGTGTCTCTGAAGGATGACAAGCTGGATGGTAGCACTCTGCTGCGATTCAGCTTGTCATCTCAATGCCATCCCAGCGTGGGAGAATTCTCCTGCTCAAGCGGTGATGTCATTTGCCGGCACCGAATGCGCAGGAGAATTCTCCCACGCTGTCAGTGACGTGCATGAGGTGAGCTGAGTTCATTGGACATGAACTCGGCTCATCTGGATGCCGTCACAGCCAGACACTGAGGAGCTTCTCAGTGTCTGCGGCATGGCAAGCTGGATGGCAGTGTTCTGCCAGCCTGTCATGTCAATGTAGCAGAGCAAGCTCGCTCATCACTAGTTATAGTATTAACCCCTTCACAACATATGATGCAGTTACGTAATATGTCATAAAAATATGAAAGAAAAATTACAAAATCATCCTTTTGCCCTATTAAAAAAAGCAATAAAAATACACATAATTGGTATTGCTGCGGTCAGAAATGTCCAATTTATCAAAATATAAAATAAATTAATCCAATCAGTAAACGGCGTAATGAGAAAAAAAAACTGAACTGCCAGAATTGCGCTGTTATAACCGCTGCAACATTGCAATAAGATGCAGTAAGAGGTTATCAAAGCATGGTATCTACCCCAAAATGGTACTGTTAAAAATGTCAGGTCAGTGTGCAAACAATAAGCCCTCACACAGCCCCGTATACAAAAAAATGTAAACTTTACGGGTCTCAGAAAATGGCAACATAAGCAAAAAATTTTTTTTTACAAAGTTGAAAATATTTTTTTCACCAACTAAATAAAAAAATATATGTATATCTTTGGTATCTGCACACTAGTACTGACCTAAGGAATCATATTACCAGGTCAGTTTTACCATGAAGTGAACATGAATAAGGAAAAAATTGTGGAAATGCATTTTTTTGCAATTTCAACACACTTGGAACTTTTTTTTCCTGTTTTTCAGTACACTATGTGGTAGAATGAATGGTGTCATTCAAAAGTACAAATCGTCCCGCAAAAAACAGGCCTTCATATTGCTATGTGGAGAGAAAAATAAAAAACGTTATGGCTCTTGAAAGAAGGGGAGGGAAAAAAACAAAAGAAAAATCGTCCGAGGGTGAAAGGGTTAAAACACTCCTGAGGACCTGCATGGAAAAAATCTGTGGTCGGAGGATCCATAAAAATGATTACCGGTAAATTAAACGGGACGTGGATGTGATCGGCACAGGATATTGTACAGACGGAATTCAGGAGGAATATTCCTGCGTATAAACGTCGCCTGTAAATAAATATCAGTGATCAGACTTCATATCTAGTCCGCGGCTCACTATTACATGAAGAATAAAATGACAGGATTCATAAATATATATATCCAATAAGTGTCCTTTGGCCCATAGGACCTAGCAGCCTTATATAGAAGAAGGTCCTGGTCCCTCTGCCCACTAGGATATAGCAGCCTTATATAGAGAAAGGGCCTGGTCCCTCTGCCCACTAGGATCTAGCACTCTTATACAGAGAAAGGGCCTGGTCCTTCTGCCCACTAGGATCTAGCACTCTTATATAGGGAAAATGGCCTGGTCCCTCTGCCCACTAGGATCTAGCACTCTTATATAGGGAAAAGGGCCTGGTCCCTCTGCCCACTAGGATCTAGCACTCTAGTATCAAGTAAGGGCCTGGTCCCTCTGCCCATTTTTTGATCAAAATTATGTTAACTAAATACCCTTTATTATTTATTATATTTTTTGCACTGTGCGATTTATCCATTTACTTCCAGTTATTTGGGTATTTTGCTTGTCTTTGGTTTTTCTCTGTCTAGTGGCCTTATGTGAACATGCATTTACATTTTGCATGCACATCAATTTACGTTTCAGTTCAGACTCCCAGGTTTTTTCTTTGTAGTTTAGTGTGCTTCAGTGCATATAAGGGTGTGGCTGCCCTTTGTCTGAGCTGAAAGGTTCATTCTGCCTCTCAGGTCTATGCTTCTACTAGGAGTTCAGTCTCTCTGCCCTTATCCATATGTACAGTTATATGAAAAAGTTTGGGCACCCCTATTAATCTTAAGCTTATTGTTTTATAAAAATTGGTGTTTTTGCAACAGCTATTTCAGTTTGATCTATGTAATAACTGTTGGACACAGTAATGTTTCTGCCTTGAAATGAGGTTTATTGTACTAACAGAAAATGTGCAATCTGCATTCAAACAAAATTTGACAGGTGCATAAGTATGGGCACCTCACCAGAAAAGTGACATTAATATTTAGTAGATCCTCCTTTTGCAAAAATAACAGCCTCTAGTCACGTCCTGTAGCTTTTAATGAGTTCCTGGATCCTGGATGAAGGTATTTTTGACCATTCCTCTTTACAAAACAATTCCAGTTCAGTTAAGTTTGATGGTCGCCGAGCATGGACAGCCCTCTTCAAATGATCCCACAGATGTTCAATGATATTCAGGTCTGGGGACTGGGATGGCCATTCCAGAATATTGTAATTGTTCCTCTGCATGAATGCCTGAGTAGATTTGGAGCGGTGTTTAGGATCATTGTCTTGCTGAAAGATCCATCCCCTGCGTAACTTCAACTTTATCACTGATTCTTGAACATTATTGTCAAGAATCTGCTGATACTGAGTGGAATCCATGCGTCCCTCAACTTTAACAAGATTCCCGGTGCCAGCATTGGCCACACAGCCCCAAAGCATGATGGAACTTCCACCAAATTTTACTGTGGGTAGCAAGTGTTTTTCTTGGAATGCTGTGTTTTTTTGCCGCCATGCATAACGCCTTTTTGTATGACCAAACAACTCAATCTTGGTTTCATCAGTCCACAGGACCTTCTTCTAAAAAGAAATTGACTTCTCCAAATGTGCTTTTGCATACCTCAGCCGACTCTGTTTGTGGCGTGCTTCTTTCGCATCACTCTCCCATACAGCTTCTCCTTGTGCAAAGTGCGTTGTATAGTTGACCGATGCACAGTGACACCATCTGCAGCAAGTTGATGCTGCAGCTCTCTGGAGGTGGTCTGAGGATTGTCCTTGACTGATCTCACCATTCTTCTTCTCTGCCTTTCTGATGTTTTTCTTGGCCTGCCACTTCTGGCCTTAACAAGAACTGTCCCTGTGTTCTTCCATTTCCTTACTATGTTCCTCACAGTGGAAACTGACAGGTTAAATCTCTGAGACAGCTTTTTGTATCCTTCCCCTGAACAACTATGTTGAATAATCTTTGTTTTCAGATCATTTGACAGTTGTTTTGAGGAGCCCATGATGCCACTCTTCAGAGGAGATTCAAACAGGAGAACAACTTGCAAGTGGCCACTTTAAGTAGCTTTTCTCATGATTGCATATACCTGGCTATGAAGTTCAAAGCTCAATGAGGTTACAAAACCAAAAAAACTCAGTAAAAAGTAGGTAGGAGTGTTTAAAACAAGAAAATGATAAGGGTGCCCATACTTATGCACCTGTCAAATTTTGTTTGAATGCAGATTGCACATTTTCTGTTAGTACAATAAACCTCATTTCAAGGCAGAAACATTACTGTGTCCAACAGTTATTACATATATCAAACTGAAATAGCTGTTGCAAAAACACCAATTTTTATAAAACATTAAGCTTAAGATTAATAGGGGTGCCCAAACTTTTTCATATAACTGTATGTCACTTGACAAATGGTAAGGTTTTAATATTAGAGTTAGAACTGTCCCATAAGGGTTGCCATGACATGGCGGGATGGCTTTTACATTATTTTGATCAAAATTATGTTAACTAAATACCCTTTATTATTTATATATATTTTTTGCACTGTGCAATTTATCCATTTACTTCCAGTTATTTGGGTATTTTGCTTGTCTTTGGTTTTTCTTTATATAGATAAAGGGCCTGGCCCCTCTGCCCACTAGGATGTAGCACTCTTATATAGACAAAGGGCCTGGTCCCTCTGTCCACTAGGATCTAGCACTCTTGTATCAAGTAAGGGCCTGGTCCCTCTGCCCACTAGGATCTAGCACTCTTGTATCATGAAAGGGCCTGGTCCCTCTGCTCACTAGGATCTAGCAGTCTTATATAGATAAAGGGCCTGGCCCCTCTGCCCACTAGGATTTAGCAGCCTTATATAGAGAAAAGGCCTGGTCCCGCTGCCCACTAAGATCTGGCACTCATATAGAAGGGCCTGGTCCCCTTGCCCACTAGGATCTAGCACTCATATAGATAAAGGGCCTGGCCCCTCTGCCCACTAGGATTTAGCACTCTTATATAGAGAAAGGGCCTGATCCTTCTGGCCACTAGGATCTAGCACTCATATAGAGAAAGGGCCTGGTCCCTCTACCCACTAGGGTCTAGCCCCCTTACACAGAGAAAGGGTCTGGTCCCTCTGCCCACTATGATCTAGCAGCATTATATTGAAGAAGGGCCTGGTCCCTCTGTCCACTAGGATCTTGCACTCTTATATAGAAGAAGGGCCTGGTCCCTCTGTCCACTAAGATTTAGCAGCCTTATATAGGGAAGGGCCTGGTCCCTCTGGCCACTAGGATCTAGCACTCTTGCACAGAGAAAGGGTCTGGTCCCTCTGCCCACTAGGATCTAGCAGCATTATATTGAAGAAGGGCCTGGTCCCTCTGTCCACTAGGATCTTGCACTCTTATATAGAAGAAGGGCCTGGTCCCTCTGCCAACTAGGATCTAGCCCTCTTACATAGAGAAAGGGCCTGGTCCCTCTGTCAACTAGGATTTAGCAGCCTTATATAGGGAAAGGCCTGGTCCTTCTGGCGACTAGGATCTAGCACTCTTATATAGAGAAAGGGCCTGGTCCTTCTGCTCACTAGGATCTAGCCCTCTTATATAGAGAAAGGGCTTAGTCCCTCTGCCCACTAGGATCTAGCCCTCTTATATAGAGAAAGGGCCTAGTCCCTCTGCCCACTAGAAACGAACCGGCTCTGTGTGAGATAGCTGAAGCCTAGTGGACAGAAGGATCAGGCCCTTTACCGTACTGGGATATAGCCACAACCCTCACCTGATCCAGCGGTAGAGACTAAATCCAAGTGGTCTAAAGGACCTCTGCTGACGTCATGCCCATGCGATTTGATATCACCGGATGGGACGGGGACTCTTTCTCCATTGCAAACCTGATGCCAGGAAGCCGCGTTCTGGTGCTGAGGCTGTGGAGAGATGACACTGAGGAACTGAGGGGTTTTGGAGGCGCAGATAAGTGGATGTTCCTGCATGGAGGCTGCACAGTGAAAAGGGGGATTTTGTATGTGCGGGGAAGGAGGAGGTGCTGTTACTTGCGTGGGGCTTTGTGCTGTGGGTCATATTGTTTGTATGGGGCTGCATGCTAGGGGGATGCTGTTACTTGTATAGGGCTGCATGCTGGGGGTCTGCATGGGGAAGGAGGGGGTCTTGTTACTTGCATGGGCCTGCGTGGGAAAGGAGGGGAACCTGTTACTTGCATGGGGCTGCATGGTGGAAGTCTGCATGGGGAAGGAGAGGGTCCTGTGACTTGCATGGGGCTGCATGCTTGTCTGCGTGGGGAAGAAGGGGGTCCTGTTACTTGCATGGGGTCTGCGTGGGGAAGGATGGGGTCCTGGTATTCGCCTGGGGCTCCGTGCTTAGGGTCTACATGGGGAAGGAAGGGATCTGATTGTTACACGCATGCTGCTAGGTTGAGTCTGGTAATTCTTCTCCTCCTAAGTGTCGATCGGTATCTTCAGGGGCCATTGTTCGATCATCAGATCTGAATTGGACTTCATCTGTACTCCTTGGTATGAACTCTGGAGCCTCAGGACTTAGTTCACTCTCCTGAGGCTAGTACATCCCTCTCCTTGCCGGTCCGAGAAATACAACGGTGTGTTCTTCTCCATCGGAACTTTCAAGGTCACTATCCACCTCCGGAGCTTCGGTTTGTGGTGGTCCCTTAGTCGATCTCAGACGATGTCGGTCTACTTCTGGGAAGTCTTGTTGTGGTGGGAGATAATCACAGAGTAGTAGTAAATTCCGATGGACTATTCTGGTTTTCTTGTCTCCCGTTTCCAATCGGATTTCATACACTGGGCTGTAATCAGCTTGCCTCCTTACTACCACATACACCTTGTCTTCCCAGTACGAACAAAGTTTTCCTGGACCGCCTTTCTCATGTACGTTCTTGACTAGCACCCTGCTTCCCGGTGCCAATTCTGCTTCATAACATTTTCGATCATAGTGCTCCTTACTCTTGCTCTATCCTTGCATAACCACTTTGGATGCTATGTTGTATGCCTCTGCCATCCGTTCCTTCCATTTCCGAACGTACTTCCGATATGTTCTGTAAGTCTCTGACACTGGTGTATCGAACATGATGTAGATTGGCAGTCTTGACGATCGTCCATACAATAGGAAAAAGGGTGATTAACCCGTTGCATCGCTCTTTCTACAGTTATAGGCATGTACCACTTTTGACAGAGAACTCTTCCAGTCTTTCTTCTCATCAGCTGATAAAGTGCGCAACTTCAAAAATAATGTCAGGTTAAAACGTTCCAGTTTTCCATTACCCTCTGGGTGATAGGGCATTGTGTGGGATCTCTGAATTCTACAGTACTTTCCTAGCTTGGCAAAGAGCTGGTTCTCAAATTCTCTTCCTTGGTCGTGGTGTAACCTCGTAGGGTCACCCAAACGTGAAAGCAAAATCATTGAAAATCTTCTCTGCTGCTGTTCGACCCGATTTATTGGTGGTGGCATATGCTTGAGCAAATCGAGTGAAATGGTACATCACCACCAAGATGTATTCGTAACCACCCTTGCACGTCTCGAGACCTAGAAGGTCTATTGAGACCATCTCAAATGGATACGTAGTTTGGATGTTGCCCATAGGTGCCCGGGTTGATGTGTTGGGACGTTTAATCTTTCAGACACCCACACTCCCTGGTCACGTACCTCTCAATATCTTTCTGCATGTACGACCAGAATAAACGTTCACGGATGAAATTTGTTGTCCTTTCCACTCCCAGATGTCCCATGTTTTAATGGAGTACTTTGAAGACCAACCTACGGAATACTTTGGGTAGTACCAACTGCCGGTTTTGTCCTCCTTTACGATACAGGATACAGTCTTCACTGAGGTAGAGCTTCGTCCATTCTGTAACTAAAACAGATGCTGCTGGTGACTCATTGTCTCTCATGTTTACTTGGAAACCGATTTTGGTCCACATAAAGTAGTATTCTACCAATTATCTGATCTTCCCATTGTGCTCTACGGATTTTCCCTTTTGGTAGTTGTTGAATAGACTGGGGGTGATCTTGTTCTCTCTCTTTTATGGTGGTTTCCACTGTCAACGGACACCACAATGGTGTGTCTTCCTCCTGATAAGCTTGTACTGCTTGGGTAGTGCTCTCAATTGCTTCCAGACTGACTTCCTCTGAGCATTCTTGCATGAACTCCTCAGGCTCTAGTGGCATTCTTGCATCCGCATTGCATTTGCCTGGCCTGTACTTGATGCTGAAATTGAAGTCAGCTAGTTCAGCGACCCATCTCTGACCCATTGCATTCAGTTTGGCTATAGTAAGGACATAGGTCAAAGGGTTGTTGTCAGTGTATACCTCAAACTCTTTGCTCTAGTAGAGACAATCTCTAAATCGTTCACAGATAGCCCATTTCAATGCCAGGAACTCTAATTTTCTGGAATGTAGATGGTAATTCTTTTCGCCGTCTGTCAATGTTCTAGAACCATAACCGATGACCCTCAATTTTCCATCTTGATGCTGGTACAGGGCAGCTCTCAGTCCAACTTGAGAAGTGTCACAATGGAGAACAAATGGTAAATTGAAATCAGGATATCCCAAGATGGGTAGTTTTACCAGGTAATCTACTAGTTCTTCTAATACCTCCTGGTGATCTGCTGTCCAGAGAATGGGCTTTGTTTTTTTTAAGCCCGGTCCTACCCACATTCTTCTTTTTCTCCGTGGGTGTTGTCGTCTCTTTCGTCCCCCCCCTCCAAAAGGGGGTATAGTGGGGCAATCCTGGAGAAGTTCCGAATGTAAGTACGATAGTAGGAGAGGAATCCTAATATCTGCCTCAACTCCCCGACTGTAGAGGGCCGCTTGCCTTTTAAGGCCAGTACTGAAGCGATTTCTGCTGGGTTCATGGTATATCCTTCTCCGAACACAATTTTCCCTAGAAATCGGACTTGCCTTTTGAACAGTAATACAGTCCTCACGTGTCCAACATGCTCCCGGACGGTTTTGCTGTGTACCACATTGTCATCCAAGTACGGGTGGCAGATATCATCCCTCAATCCTTCTAAACATGGTCTCCATGCTCCTCTGGAATTCTGCTGGAGCTGAACTGAGCCCAAACGGTATGCGGATCAAGTCATATAATCCTCACGTGTGATGAATGCCGTCAAGGGTCTACTGGACTCTTCAACAAACCCTTGGTGGTATGCCTTACCCTGATCGAGGACAGAGAGCCAGGTACTTCCTGATAGGCTATCCAGCATATCTTGGATCTTTGGTATCGGGTGTCGATCAGGTACTGACTTTCAGTTTAGTTCCCAGTAATCACAGCAGAGTCTCAACGTAACGTCCTTCTTCCTAACACAGACAATAGGAGAGGAATAAGACGACTTTGACTTTTGGACCCAACCTCTGTTGATGAGATTTTGTAAATATTCTTTCACTTCACGGTGTAATGGTTTCGGCACAGACATGTAACTTTTGGTTACTGGGGTCGTGTCTTTCAACTTGATTTTCAATTGCAACAACGGGATACTGCCTATATCAGAGTCATCTTTAGAGAATGGGTGACACTCTTCTCTCAGCATCTGTTTTGCTATCGCTAAATCTTCAGCACACAAGTGTTCCAGGGATACTGGGGGATCCCAGGACCCTGAGGTGGGTCTTGCAATTTCCTCCCCTGGGCAACTCCAGTTCCTTGGTGGGGAGACTTAATTCACTGTAGACCCCTGGGCTGGTCTCACACTGGCTGGATATACCGTTTTAATGGTTTCGATGTGATCTAACACAGTCTTTGGATCCAGTCTAATTTCGGGTTTCGTAGTATTCATCACAGGGACTGTCACTCGAGCAAACCCACCAGTAGAAATCGTAAGCACAGTCTCACCTTGTACTAGGCCTTCCGGAAGTTCTGAGGAGTCTTTTGGCACTAACTTTTGGCACTGACTTCACACCTCACCCCCACCATTTGGTTTGCAGGGATGATGGTTGGGCGCAAGCCTACCTTGACTTCCTTTAGGTCCATTGTATTCTGTGCTTTCTTTACTCTATGAATCACGTTTTCCACCATGGCGTTGGGTATGGCGAGCGATGTGGCGATGCATCCACCACCAACGCCCCCTGTCTTGTGTTTCGTGATGACCTGATTGATTACATTATAACCCAGGATAGGATCCTCTGCCACGTTCTGATCACTTGTCACGAGAAAAGGTACCAAAAGCTCGATGGTGTTGCTGTTCTTTGTACCCTGAGTTGGAAAATCACTTCCACCCAGCCTTTGAAAGGGATTTTAGTCTGGTTGATGGCTTTGCCGTGGAGTTCCACTGGTCCCAAGAGTTCTTTTAGTGACCGAAGACAACTGTGTGGCAGGTAGCGCCTTCTCCATTCTTCATTTAAAAGGCTCACTTGGGCTCCTGTATCCCACAGTGCTTTTACTAGGAGTCCATCTAGCTGGCACTGTATAAAGCACCTTTCACCAATTAGGCTGATGAGGCTATCTTTACTGACCGAGGAATCCTCCTCCCAGGAGTACATCGTTTGACCTCCACACTGGGCACTAAGTAACTGATGCCCCTGTCTCCTTTGTAGCTGTTGTAGACGGGAACACACTTGGGGATTGTACTGACGCAGCCGTTTTACCTCATGTGCCATTCTGGGGTTTGGTGAGATTTGGACTTGCTTCTGGGGCCTCCTCCATGTCGCGGTTACCAGTCGTCCCACACTGGTAACCTCCTGTCTTTTAACCCAAACAACCGTAACCATTGGCATTCCTTGGCATAATGTCCTTCCTCACCACATCTTAGATAGTGGACACTCATGGTACTCTGATTTGATGAATGGCACGCTTCACAAGCCGGGTATCTTCAGTTTTGGAACCCCCTCCTGGGTCTGAGGGGGGTTGGAACAAATGGCCTGGAACAAATCAACTTTTTCACCTCAATCAGCTCGGCTTGCAGTTCTCCTATTACTTCCTCCCAGTCAGCGCTGGCAGGCCTCTCTTTTGTTGGTGATTTAAGGTTCCTTCTCGGAGGTGGCACTGGAGGGTCTCTATGATGATCTTCGGACTGGCCACCGGGGGTCTCCAACTACAGCTGACTCATTTTGGTGATTTTAGGAGCAGAGGAGCAGTTTTTAGGAGCAGTTTTCTTTAACTTCTGTTCGCTCTCTGACTCCAAACTAGCGGCCTCATTCATTTTTTCAATTAGGACTTCGTCCAAAATGCCAGGATCTTCTAGGTACTGTTTCAGCTGCAACTTGATATCTTTGCTGATTAATCCCGTTCCCAATGATCTCAAGAACTTCTTCTGGACTAGTCCAGCATCAAACTTCTCTTCCTCTTCTACATCTCTGGATGCAAGCAACAGTCTATCCTTCAGTTCAATTGCTCTGAACAAGAAATTTTGGGGTGATTCATTATTTTTCTGTGAGCGGTTAATGAGTCGGTGGAACAATTCTGAAGTACTCTCTTCTTTATAGTGCCCTTTTAAAATCATCTTCAGCTGTTGCAAGGTCAATTGACTTTTCATTTCTAGCATACTACGGAGGTTCAGTCCTGGGCTGATCGTTTTCACCACCCTCTCAATGATCTCATCTGGCTGGTAGCCTTTCTGTAAGCCTGCATCGATCTGGTGCAACAATTTCATATAAGACAGTCTCTCTTTCTGTTCACATTCTCCAATCTTGAATTCATTCCTTACGGTGATTTGTGGTGTTAGAGAGGACTGTCTCCCTGATTTATCTAACCCGAGCAGGTTAAAGGTCCTGTCCGAGTCTATCACCCGTTCAGAGGATTTGGTCGATTCCTGCAGGGCTGTTGGGGCTTTGAATTGTTCTTTCAATTGCTGTAGTTCAGTCTGTGGATGGAGATTCCTGCTTTTGGTAATTGGTGCCGCCCCTCCATACTCCAACTTCAACATGGTTAGAAACTGCGTTAGTTCCTGGAGGAATGTCCCCATGACGTCTTCAGCTCCTTACTCCCCCAGCTCATCCATTTTTGCATTAATGGCAGCTAACAGTTGCCTGCGGTTGTGTGCTTTGGAAATCTGTTCTACTGACATCTTTATATGTTCTGCTACTGTTCTCAATTCTTCGCAGGTTAACTGAAGAAGCAGCTCACTAATTCTGTCCATTAGGATTTCCACATCCATTTCTGCTAGTGAGTTTTTCTTTAACTGGTGTAGCAGAGTTTAGTTGAGGTGCTGTGCTGCTGTGTTTTTCCAGACACTTTTCCTCTTCTCCCTCTGCACGCTAATTCCCACTCAGGATTCCCCGTATGGGCCACCAATATTACACTCATGCCGCTAGGTTCAGATAGGGGCGAGTCAGGTTACATGAATTATTTGGAAAACTGGGGGAACCTTCTCTCAGGCACACAGGGGTATTGACCCTCAGACACAGACACGTAGGTTGTTTCACTTGCTGACCAGACACACTTGACAAGAGTCCTCATAAATGTTAGAAGAGTATCATTAAATAAGAACTCAAAGAAACACACAAAGGGAGGGCACCAGTGGTCTTATAAACACTTTTTGCACAACCCGTCACATACCTGATTAGAACTGAGAACATGCAACAAGAAAAAGTGGTATGTATAAATAGACAGGGAGCATTAGATATATAACATCATAATTTTTATTAATTAGAAAAAGGACCGGACACAACATAGAAAATTAAAACCATTTAAAATAGCATTATGCTTTAGTAAATACCACAGCAATATCACATTTCAATATGTATCAACAATGGCCGAAGAAAAGACCTCCTATAATAAACAGAAACGTCACCAATAGACGTATAATAGCATAAGTTGCACCTAGCTATATATACAGACCCCTGACGTCCTAAAGAAATATCAATAGATATATAATAGCTGCTAATCCGAATTTTAAATTTTTAAATTTTACCCACAGGGAGGGAGAAGAGATATTGAAAAAATATATAAAGGGGAGACGCAAGTCCCTAAGCCAGCATTCAGCAATTCCCAAAATACAACCTGTGGGTTAGGAATGGGACTGTCTCCATGTGCATCAAATAGGTAGGTCAAAAAAGGGCCACTACCCCATGCGTATCGCCACTAGCGTTGTGGCTTCATCAGGGGAGAGATGTGGTGTAAAGGCAGCTGGGCCAGTCCTGAATTTATATCCTGAAGAAGCTAAAGTGTGTAATTCAGTAATTACCTGAGTTGGTGTCAGCTGTAAAGATCCGTATCTCATGCCACTGGCATGTTGTGCCAGCGCATGCGCGCTTGTCCACGGGGAGTAATTGCGGAAGCAAAACCATGAATGCTTCCGAGGCGTGCGCTACCCGCATCTGTGTGATGCGCATGCGCAGGAGCGCGCGCTCGGTCCCAGTATCCGGGAGCGCGCCCCACAGTATCGAAGGCATAAATCAGAAATGGGAGACACCCAGTCTCCTCCCACACCCCAGTCCGTGCGGTGGAGTGGGTGTGTGAGACAAGACTGGGACAATCTCTCTATGCATTAGCGCACCGGTTCGTGACACCTATGCATACATAGCTGATGAAGGGAGGTTAACAGGGGGGAGGGGGGGGGTTAATAAAAAGTAACAAGAGAGTCCCAAAAAGCCACGGGCACATTATTAGAGATAAACTGATATATTCACGTATGGGACTGATTTTATGTATTCCTCATAATGTGACCATAAAGGAGTAAATGAGTAGATAGGAACACTAGGACAGACAATGACAAAGAGACATACAACATGTATGTAAATGACCATTTTGTTAAAAAAAAAAAAAAAAAAGGGGGGGAAGGGAGGGGGAAAGGAGAAGAGGTTATTATAACCAAACTGTCAAGGATAATGATAGTCACCTAGGTACAGATGTCCCAAACTAATCATGGTGACATAAGTGCAGACACATATCGAAAAAACTGTGTATCTCAATAAAACATCAGGAGTCCGATCGAGGAAAAGGATCCCAATCCCAGAATGTTCAACGTGGTTTATAAAAACCAGTAAAAAGAAGCTCTTCATTTAGTCCAACAGGTTCCAAGCTATTTAATTTATAGATCCATCTTGATTCCTGTCGTAATAACTCCGGGATGATGTCTCTGTTACGGATGTTTTTTTCAATTGTCTGTAAGCCAACTAAATAAATCCCGCTGGTCTTGCAGTTGTGGAAATTTAAAAAATGTGCAGCAACTGATGTACAGTGGTGGCCAAAAGTATTGGCACCCCTGCAATTCTGTCAGATAATACTCAGTTTCTTCCTGAAAATGATTGCAATCACAAATTCTTTGGTATTATTATCTTCATTTAATTTGCTTGCAAGGAAAAAACACAAAAGAGAATGAAGCAAAAATCAAATCATTGATCATTTCACACAAAACTCCAAAAACGGGCCAGACAAAAGTATTGGCACCCTCAGCCTAATACTTGGTTGCACAACCTTTAGCCAAAATAACTGCGAACAACCGCTTCCAGTAACCATCAATGAGTTTCTTACTATGCTCTGCTGGAATTATAGACCATTCTTCTTTGGCAAACTGCTCCAGGTCCCTGATATTTGAAGGGTGCCTTCTCCAAACTGCCATTTTGAGATCTCTCCACAGGTGTTCTATGGGATTCAGGTCTGCACTCATTGCTGGCCACCTTAGAAGTCTCCAGTGCTTTCTCTCAAACCATTTTATAGTGCTTTTGGAAGTGTATTTTGGGTCATTGTCCTGCTGGAAGACCCAGGACCTCTGAGGGAGACCCAGCTTTCTCACACTGGGCCCTACATTATGCTGCAAAATTTGTTGGTAGTCTTCAGACTTCATAATGCCATGCACACGGTCAAGCAGTCCAGTGCCAGAGGCAGCAAAGCAACCCCAAAACATCAGGGAACCTCCACCATGTTTGACTGTAGGGACCGTGTTCTTTTCTTTGAATGCCTCTTTTTTTTTCCTGTACACTCTATGTTGATGCTTTTTGCCAAAAAGCTCTACTTTTGTCTCATCTGACCAGAGAACATTCTTCCAAAACGTTTTAGGCTTTCTCAGGTAAGTTTTGGCAAACTCCAGCCTGGCCTTTTTTATGTCTCGGGGTAAGAAGTGGGGTCTTCCTGGGTATCCTACCATACAGTCCCTTTTCATTCAGACGTTGACGGATAGTACGGGTTGACACTGTTGTACCCTCGGACTACAGGGCAGCTTGAACTTGCTTGGATGTTAGTCGAGGTTCTTTATCCACCATCCGCACAATCTTGCGTTGAAATCTTTCGCCTATTTTTCTTTTCCGTCCACATCTAGGGAGGTTAGCCACAGTGCCATGGGCTTTAAACTTCTTGATGACACTGCGTACGGAAGACACAGGAACATTCAGGTCTTTGGAGATGGACTTGTAGCCTTGAGATTGCTCATGCTTCCTCACAATTTGGTTTCTCAAGTCCTCAGACAGTTCTTTGGTCTTCTTTCTTTTCTCCATGCTCAATGTGGTACACACAAGGACACAGGACAGAGGTTGAGTAAACTTTAATCCATGTTAACTGGCTGCAAGTGTGATTTAGTTATTGCCAATACCTGTTAGGTGCCACAGGTAAGTTACAGGTGCTGTTAATTACACAAATTAGAGAAGCATCACATGATTTTTCAAACAGTGCCAATACTTTTGTCCACCCCCTCTTTTAGGTTTGGTGTGGAATTATATCCAATTTGGCTTTAGGACAATTCTTTTTGTATTTTTTCATTGAAGACAAATTAAATGAAGATAATAATACCAAAGAATTTGTGATTGCAATCATTTTCAGGAAGAAACTGAGTATTATCTGACAGAATTGCAGGGGTGCCAATACTTTTGGCCACCACTGTAAGAGTCTTTCCCTTGTCATGGTCCGTCCTCGCAGTATTAATAGTGGATAGATGCTGTTGGAATCTTCGTCTTAATTCCTGTGTGGTTTGCCCCACATAGATTTTAGGGCAACTACACACAACCACATAAATGACGTTTCGTGTCTTGCAGTTCACATAATTTTTGAGACGAATCTGTGTGGGAAATACAGTGTTAGGAACACAATCACTTGCCAACATAAAGGGACAGGTGGTGCACTCACCACATGGGAAGGTACCCTTTAGTCTGACCCCCCTGTTGAGCGATTGTTTGGGCCGTACAAAATGGCTATTAACCAAATCGTCTTTCAGGTTACGGGCCCTCCTGGCTATGACCCTTGGTTTATCGGAAATGAGGTTGTTTACTTTGGGATCACTCAATAAGATCCCCCAGTTTCTAGATAGTATCCGGTAGACATCTTGCCATTGATTGTGATAAGTAGTTATCAAATTAACCCCTTCAGGTTTTTTTTCGATCTTTGGACACGTCAGGGGTCTGTATATAGCTAGGTGCAACTTATGCCATTATACGTCTATTGGTGACGTTTCTGTTTATTATAGGAGGTCTTTTCTTTGGCCATTGTTGATACATATTGAAATGTGATATTGCTGTGGTATTTACTAAAGCATAATGCTTTTTTAAATGTTTTTAATTTTCTATGTTGTGTCCGGTCCTTTTTCTAATTAATAAAAATCATGATGTTATATATCTAATGCTCCCTGTTTATTTATACATACCACTTTTTCTTGTTGCATGTTCATCATTAAATAAGAAGCCACACAGCCAGTGCAAGTTAAGTGTTATGAGCAACAGGCTCCAGTGACAAACAGTACAGTTTCCCTAGCAGCAGAGCAGTTCACAGTCTTCCCAGTAGTACAGGACAGCACAGTTCTAATGCTAAGGCACATTAATGAACACAGCATTCTTTACAGCACAGTGAGATATTGGAGGGGGGGACGGTTTGCTGAGGGAGTTGATCCCTGTGATAGCATTTCTTCCAGTCCTTATCTTTCTGCCTTACAATACTCTGCACTGTTAGTTCAGGAACTCTACCTGACCTGTGCTTAGCTTCACTCCTGACTTGAATCCTTTTCACTTGAAGGAGCGCTTCTGTGAGATGCCGAACACACATCACCTTTCTCTTCCGCTCCAGCCAGACAGTAAACAACTTCCCCACAATCCCGCTGGGGCTCTGCTAAAACACTCCCCTTCTCCTGTGACTGTGTTAACCCCTCTGGATGCTTCTGGAGCACAGCACTACCTGTCTCATGTGCTTGTGTTCCTTCTAATAGCTGCTGAATGCTTTTAAAGCAACAGCACTACATCTGTATGTCAGATGTTACTTACATGGGGCTGCCTTTGGGGGTCTGCATGGGGAAAAAAGGGGCCCTGTTACTTGCATGGGGCTACGTGCTTGGTGGTCTGCGTAGGGAAGGAGGGGTGCTGGTATTCGCCTGCAGCTACATGCTGGGGTTCTGCGTGGGGAATGAGGGGGTGCTGTTACTTGCATGGGCTGCGTGATGGGACTCTGCGCGGGAAAGGAGGGGGTGCTGGTACTCGCATGGGGCTGCATGATGGGGGTCTACGTGGGGAAGGAGGGGGTGCTGTTATTTGCGTGCAGCTTGGGGTCTGCGTGGGAAAAGAGGGGGTGCTGGTACTCAAATGGGGATGTGTGCTGGGGGTCTATGTGGGAAAGGAGGGGTTGCTAGTACTCACGTGAGGCTATGTGCTGGAGGTCTGCGTGGGGAAGGAGAGGGTCCTGTTACTTGTGTGGGGCTGCGTGCTGGTGGTCTACGTGGGGAAAGAGAGGGTGCTGGTACTCGCATGGGGCTGCGTGCTGGGGGTTTGCGTGGGGAAGGAGAGGGTCCTGTTACATGCATGGGGCCATGTGCTGGGGGTCTGCGTTGAGAAGGAGGGGGTGCTGTTAATTGCGTGCAGCTTGGAGTCTGCATGGGGAAGGAGTGGGTGCTGGTTTTCGCCTGGGTCTGCGTGCTTAGGGTCTGAATGGGGAAGGAGGGGGTCCTGTTATTTGTGTGGGGCTGCGTGCTTGCGATCTACGTGGGGAAGAGGGGGTGCTGGTACTTGAGTGTGGCAGCGTGCTAGGGGTCTGTGTGGGGAAGGAGGAGGCACCGTTACTTGTGTGGTGCTGGGGGTCCTATGTCTGTTCCCCCCCCTTTCCCGTGTCTGTTTCCCTTCCTTTCCCGTGTGTGTTTCCCTTCCTTTCCCGTGTGTGTTTCCCACCCCTTTACTGTATCTATTTCCCACACCTTTCCGTGTCTGCTTCCCACCCCTTTCCGTGTCTGTTTCCCACCCCTTTCCGTGTCTGTTTCCCACCCCTTTCCGTGTCTGTTTCCCACCCCTTTCCCATGTCCCCCCCCTCTTTCCCCTGTCTGTTTCCCCCCCTCTTTCCCCTGTCTGTCCCCCCCCCTCTTTCCCGTGCCTGTTCCCCCCCTCTTTCCCGTGTCTATTTCCCCCCCTTCTTTCCCGTGTCTATTTCATCCCCCTATCCAACGTCTGTCACCCCCCGATCCTTTCCACTGTCCTCGGCGTTTACCACTACAAAAGGAGGGGTGGGGCAGAGCAGGAGGAGTGAGGGAAACACAAATCCATATAGGGAGAGCAGCTGCCTAGGCAAATCAGGGATTAGCTTCTGCCCTACAAAAAAAGCCCCACCCTTGTGGATAAGCTGAAAGGCACGGCTGAGATTAACCCCTCAAGTTGCTGACCTGCTTAAGGGATGAGAATAAAGGGGGAGGACAGATCCCAAACTAAAATCACTGACAAATATCCCCAGTCCAGGACCCCGTCCCTATACTGTCTGTGGTCCATTAGACTGTTGATATGAACACATGTAGCCGATAAACATAAACTCCCCCTTTATAGAAAGAAACACTGACACCATTGAACTTCTTTTGTGGATGGAGTCGGCCACAGCTTTATTCATATGAATGTTAACCAATACTGTAATTCTTTCTCTTTAACCAAACACTCGAGCTGAAATGGTATGCACCAGCGGGCTCCCGGTGGGCAAGTCCGTCTTCAGATCGTTCAATAAACCTCCACTGGCTTCTGCTCCAAGGGTGCTGAGTTGCCTGGTAGTCTCTTAAAATAAGGCTTTTATCGCAACTAGATTGCAAATTTTGTTCTGCCTATAGGGTACCATGATACTCAACCTCCCCCACCCAGCTTGGGAGTCAGTGGGTAATGGGGGTTGGAGAGTGGGATTTGTGTCCCCTCAAGCAGTTTTCACAGTGTTTATGTTCCTGGGCTCCTGCCGGTGTTGGCATTGCTGCGGGCTCCCTTGCTGTCTGTTTTCTCCTATCCTTGCACTATTCCTTTCCTCGGCAAACATCCAGACAGAAGACCTAGGTGCCTTCTGTCACCATTGCCATTTGGGGACACCGCGTAGTTTCACAGCTCCTGAATCTTTTTTGTTAGTAATATGCACCCTCCTGAGCCCATTTTCATTTTTTACAGGCACCCCATCATCATACTGGGAGCCACACAGGCCGCCTCCTGTGGTCATTTCAGCTTGGGGGGGACATCTCTCCTTCAGGGAGATCTGGTAGGCTCACATGGACACCACCTCCCTGACCCTGGTATATCTCGGAGTTACAAGGTGAAATGCCCACGAGTGGCAGTGCGTATACTCATGCTCTTGTGTCTGATAATGTATTCAACCAGAAGGAATTTTATGGTAAATACAGAAATCACATTTTTCAACAATTTTTACAACTAAAGCGCTGGGGACTCGCCCTAATGTCCAACTTGGCTTTATTCTACATAGTGTTTTGTAAAGTTCATTGTTCTACTGTTGTATGTATAAATATATTTATATCTGTCTCCTTTTTGTTATATAAATAATTCTAGGTGTTTTAATAAAACTGTTTGAGAACTATGGGCTGAATTTTCATTTCTAGAATTATAAATCTTGGTGTGATATTAGTGAAGAGAAACTGCAGGTGGATCTGTATCAGATCGTGTTCACACATTGCGATTTGTTGGAGAAACGATCTGCAGCAAAGTCCTCACATGTAGAGCAGCACTAAATCCTTCAGATATCACCGCAAATTTCTTTTGTCCTCAGCAGCAACCTTTAACCCCTTTCCGACATGTGCTGTACTATTAAGACACATGTCGGGCGCACCTTTCCGGGCACATGTCAGCTGATCTGTACAGCTATCATGTGCCCCTGATAGTCGCAGGTGGAGTCGCGATCCACCCGCAGCTGTTAACTAGTTAAATGTCAATCTCTGACAGCGGCATTTAACTCGCGCTTACAAGAAGTACGTCACTAATGCCACCCATCGCCGCCCGTGTTACATGACCGCATGTCGTCGATGGGTTGGCATGACAGCCCGGGGTCTGCAGGAGACCCCTGCGGTTGTCATTACCAGATTGCTATGAGCGCAGACTGCAAGTGAGCATTTCTGCTACACACAGGCGATCTGATCATCGCCTGTGTATAGCAGAGGCAATCAGAAAATTGCAGCTTCTATTGAAACATGCTAAATGTAAAAAAAAATGTTTTTAAAAAAAAAGTTTAAATCACTCCCCTTTCGCCCCATTCAAAATAAAACAAACAAAAAATTAAATATACATATTTGGTATCGTCGCATTCAGAATCTCCCGATCTATCAATATATAAAAAGAATTAATCTGATCAGTAAATGGCGTAACAAGAAAAAAAATCTAAACGCTAGAGTTACATTTTTTTGGTCGTCGCAACATTGCAATAAAATGCAATAACGGGCGATCAAAACATCGGATCTACCGGAAAATGGAATCAGTAAAAACGTCAGGTCGGCGCGCAAAAATAAGTCCTTCCCCGGCCCCAGATCACAAAAAAGTGAGACACAACGGGTCTCGGAGAATGGCGCCATTTTTTTTTTTTTTTTTAAATTTTTTACAAACTTTGGATTTTTTTTCACCACTTAAATAAAAAAGAACCTCTACATGGCATCTACAAACTCGCAATGACCTGGAGAATCATAATGGCAGGTCAGTTTTAGCATTTAGTGAACATGATGAAAAAACACTTTAGAATTTCACTTTTTTTGCAATTTCACCGCAGTTGGAATTTTTTTCCCGTTTTCCAGTGCACAATATGGTTAAACCAAAAGTACAACTTGTCCTGCAAAAAATAAGCCCTCACACGACCATAATGACCAAAAAATAAAAAAAGTTATGGCCCTGGGAAGAAGGGGAGCAAAAAACTAAAACTGAAAATGGCCCGGTCATGAAGGGGTTAAAAAACAAACAAAGCATACATGATTATGTGACTTGGCTTTCCATGTGGCCATACAGCCTGGTTAGCTGTCCAGGTCATATGTGGGGCAAAACATTTTTTGACAGATTTTTTTTGTTTGTAATGAGGCATTTTGATAAAGTTGCTTTTCGCTGAGGGTCTGACTGCTTGTGCTGCTGCTGTTCCATAGGACAGAATCTGGCAGAAGTCACCTTACATATTTTACAGAGCGTTAAAATTGCGCCTGTTTTATCTCATCAATAGTATCTTTACTCATGCTTGATAGCATTGTTATGAGTAGTGTTGAGCGAATTTGTTCGGCATTTCAAATTCGTGTTCGGGGTTCCGGCTTGTTCACGCCAAAAAATCAGCTCCGCCCACATCCCTGATTTGCCACCAGTACTGGTTCTCACTAGTAGAGAGAACTTGTTTTCACCGGATTACCCCCTTATCGCTCATCCTATCCAGCACAATGCAGCACTTTTATCTCATGTAGAATTGAGCAGCAGTGCACATGCTCAGTCTGACCTCCATTATCACCCTATGGGGTTCTCCAGCGATGCTGTTTTTTTCTGGCAGCCACATAGCAATGGTCAGACATCCAACCTAATTCTTAAGGCGCGTTTCAGACATCCGTGTTTCCAGTACGTGTGGTGTCAGTTTCCACACGTACTGGAGACACCGACACACGTAGACACATTTTAATGAATCGGTCTGTGCACATGTCAGTGTGTTTCCTCGGACCGTGTGTCATTGGGCATAACACGCTGACATGTCCGTCTTTTACTCGCAGCACTGGCCGCAAAACTTCCCGCACACGTGCACAGTGATGATGTGTGTCATCAGTGTGACACGTAGCGGCGTTTGGGAATCAATGTACCGTTAGCGCTGTTCCCAAGCACCGGGTGCTGAAAGCTGCCCTCATCATTGTCCGTTGCTTGCTGTGATCAGCGCTTGCAAGGGACAATGATGAGAGTAGTATTCAGCCCCCGCTGTGTCCAGCAAGTGTTAAAATAAGAATAAAAAAAACAAACTTATACTCACCTGTCCTAAGTGTCCCACGCTGTAATCCACCTGATCGCTCACAACGAGAAGCCAGGGAGAATGACTCACTGCAGCGAGCGAGCTCCGAACCTTCACTGAGCTCAGTGAGTGACAGGACACCGCTCAGTGAGTGACAGGACACCACTCAGTGAGCTCAGCGGAGGTCCAGGGCCCGCTCACTGCAGCGAGTCATTCTCCCCAGCGTGAGCGGTCAGATGGATTACAGCGGGGGACATCTTCTGACAGGTGAGTATAAGGATTTTTTAAATTTGATTCTTATTTTTACACCAGGACACAGCGGGAGTGGAATACTACTCTCATCATTGTCCCTTGCTAGTGCTGATCGCAGCGCAAGCAGGAGACGATGATGAGGGCAGTATTGAGCACCCGGCACTTGGGAACACCGCTCACTGTACGCTGATTCCGCGCTGAGACTTGTGATACTGATGCGGCACATGGCTGCCACACGTATCACACACACGGACACTGATATCTCTAGTACTGTTTTTTCCAGTATCGGAAATATCCGGACGTGTGAAAGAGGCCTAATTCTGTAATTCCCCATTGTATTTCCCCATTTTTCCAAGCAGTGTGAGTTGGACACTCATCGATCAGCAAGTTTTCTCCTGTCTCTTGTATCAGTGGTAACTTGTTTTCACTACACAAACCCTTTAAGGCTCATAAACACCCAATCCCTACAATCCTTTAGTGGAATGGTCTCTCATGACTATCATACTGGAGTGCTTAGCCAAACGTTCTTGTGCTCTCTATTAGAGAGCAGGTGTCGAGCTCCTCTGGTGGCAGCTTATCTTCAGAGAGAACAAGAGGATCAACTACTGGAATTCCAATGCGCCGGATCCTTCTCTCCCCTGACATCAGTTATCAAGGGAGAGGCAGGAAGCCCCAGTACACGTCAGATTGTTGGCTGATCCTGCCGACTTTAGCTTTGTGTGTATGGAAGCCTTAGGCTATGTTCACACATGTTGTGTTTTGCATATTTTGCAGCAGATTTTTATGCAAATTTTCAGCTGCGTCTAGCAGTACTAGCAAAGTCTATGAGAAACCAGAATTCTTTGTTCACACATGTTTTTGTTTGCTGCATATTTTCAGCCTTTCTTGCGTATTTGGAAAATAGAGCGTGTCACTTCTTTCAGCGTTTCTGCAGCAGAAAACGTACCTGCGTTTTTGCTGCATATTTTCACCAATAGGAAGTAATGGGTGGACAAAAATGCGCAGCAAAAAAACTCAACCAATTTGCGCGTTTTTTACTCAGCTGTTTTCCTGCTAGAGAAAGGTTAGCAGATTTGCAGCAGAAAAAAACACGTGTGTGAACATAGCCTTAGAGTAATCTGTGTAAGGGCTCATTCACACGTCCATGCACCTCAGTCTGATCTCAGAATGCAATGCATGGACTTGCCGAGGCTCTGCTAACCAGAGCATGACAGCCTCATAGAAATATATGAAGGCTCATGCTTGAGTCGGGAGACCCGCGGCCAGTACGTGCATTGCATTCTGAGATGTGTATGGATATCTGAATGAGCCATGATAAACAGTACTGGCGGTGCAGAAATCATGAACCTCCGTGCAGTAACTCCGATCTAGTCATCTCTGTAGTGAGATAGCTAGAATGGAGTTGCTGTATGGAGGACGTCCTTATTCTGTGTGCCCTGAAATCTTGAACCTCAATGCAGTAACTCCATTCTAGTCATCTCTGTAGTGAGACAAACCTTAAGAAAAGAAACAAGTTGAGCCTATACCAGGTCCACACTGATAATCTGTTTTATCTGGCAGATGCCCGGTGGGCTGCTCTGGTAGGTCTTAAAATGGGCCCCCTGGCTGCTGTTGTCAGTGTACCATTGTGTAGCAGTGAGTCCTGCATTCTGTGCAGTCTGAGGTCATCTGTTCATCTACTTATTTTTATGGTAGATAAATAAACAAAAATGACTGGACAACTCAGTGTTCTAAGAGTTTAGGAAGGTCACTCCACAAAGCGTCTGGACACAGATTTGACAAGCAGGTCTCCTATATTGTGCACTAATTAGTAGCTTCTAAATCTTCCTGGTTGCAGAGTTTGTCCTGAAGTTCATCATTGTCGGAACAGATATTCACACAGGTATATAAGTGCCAACTTCCTACAGTATTTACTGGAAAAATATTAATGTGGTCACAAAATGACAAGTGTCCATGAAGCAGAGCTGAACTATGTTCAGCTGGCAGGCGTACCAGAAGTGACACGGTGACGGGATGAGACGCTCCTATTGATTATTGCTCATGGCAGCTGCAATTTGAGATGGCCTCTTAATTTTGTGGATGGGCTCAGAAATTAGGTGATGTTCACATCAAGCTAGTTGTCTTCACTTAGGAGGTTTTTTTTTTTACATACAAGCTATCAACCACATTAAATATATCCATAGGGCCAGTGATATAAATTGAAGTTCAGGGGTCCCAATGCAAAATCTCCAACAGGGCCCCTAGCAATCATGGGCCTGTAATAGTATTGGTCTTCTCATATGGGCGTAAAGGAGGTTTGAGCCCCTTAGACTCCATGGCCTGCGTGAGACTGCAACCCCTGAACCAATTGGAGTTACGTCCCTGCCTAGGGCTCCACTCAATAAGCAGAGCCGAAAAGGATGTACTTTTGTCCTGATTTTTCTGGTTTACAGTATTTAAACTTTTTTGTGTTTTGTAATAGCTTAGTATAGTACTCTATTTCATATAAAGGCCCCAATTCATTAAGACTGGTGTTTTGTATGCCAGCCTTAATGAGGGGAGTGAAGGAATAAGATGTGCCAAATTCCTTAAGAGGCACAAACCACTTATTGAATTTGGCACATTTACTGAGGCACCTCTGTTCACCGTGCCAGAAATTTTACTCCAGTCATAGACTGGAGTAATATTTTTGGTGTAAGAAACGCTGCCAGTTTATATGAATTTTTTAATGTGTTTTCTACCACATCTTTAAAAAACAAACATACCTGTCTCACGGGTTTACCGCGACAGAGAGAAGCCAGAAGACCGCAGCATCTAAGTTCACGCACTCCTGGATTTAAGAGAAGCACGTCTCTGTCTTATTAAATGGTGCTGGCTTCTTTCAGCAGTGCAGGAGTTAAACTGCTCAACCTTGAGTCTCTGTAGCTTCTTTCTTGGAAGTTCTCAGCTGTGCAGTATCAGCCACTTCCCTCTCCTATATAGTCTCTGCTCTGGCAATCTGGATTGCCAGGGTTAAGTCTTATACTGCCTGGTGAGGAGTGGAAGATTCGTTGTTTGGTAGAGACGTATAAGTAGAGTTGTACTGTGACGGTTTCTTGGTATTTTGGCTGTGTGCATAGTCCTGTTGTCTTCTATTTTTGTTTTCCCTCTTAATCCCTTCAGTGTTTCCCTCTGTTGTCTGTGAGTGCATATTTTGTATGTTTGGTATTTTCCTTGTTTATCTGGTTTGTGTATTTTCATACACTATTCATCCCCACTTCCCTGGGTGGGGAGGGGACATATAAGGGTTGATGCAGGGGTAAAGAAAGGTACGTGGCCCCGGCCTCTTCACCGTCAGAAGTAACCTGGGGAGCAGAGATAGCTAGGGCGCCCATAACGTTAGGGACAGGGTAGAAGCCCCTAGTCCTGGGTTATCAGACAACAGTATTGTGACACCTGGAATCCTAATGAAAGATTGTTCACACAGCATTTTGCTGCTTTTTCCATGCTTTTTTTGTGTTTGAAAAAATGCAGCATTTTACAATAGTAGCAAAATAAATGTGATTTCTAAAATTTAATTTGCAGTTTTTTCTTCTTTGCGTTTTTGAGCTACTATGCGTTCATCTTACAGCCACAGTGTTTAAATTCTTTCAGCGTTTTTGCTGGATTTTTTATCTATTCAAATGAATGCATCAAAAAAAGCACATAATGTATGCAGCGTTTTTCCTGCCAACATTGTTTTTTGTGCAGGAAACAATGCTGCAAAAAAGCACTGTGTAAACATTGCCTAAAGGCACATACATGATTCGATAGCTCTGCATTCACATATTTATTTTTAGACCACGTTCACACGTTTAGTATTTGGTCAGTATATGACATCAGTATTTGTAATAAAGAAAATGACGGCACTTCCACTTCAAGAAATAGGTGTGAACAGGTGCCTACTAAGAGGAGCTACCTCCATATACAATGAACAAATAACGTAGCACACTGTAATACTGATTATGTAAATATGAGATATGAATAGCATAATTGCTGTAAAAATAGAAATAAATGAAACATTTTTTGAAAAATTTTTGGCGCATGTAAATATGAAGTATGAAATATGAATAGCATTGCTGCTGTAGAAATAAATGAGAAATCTTAGCGCATAAATTGGCCAATTCATGTGTACCTGACAGCCGCGGCAAGGCGTTTCTCGATGTCAGGACCTAACAATGTGAATACCTCTCTATCAGTCAGATCCTGATGCATTTAAAACCACCTGCGGCATGGGGGTGGGGGTTACTGGATTTAGCATTGACTGAGCACTCCACCCCCACCCCCATGCCGCAGGTGGTTTTAAATGCATCAGGATCTGACTTTCCCACACATAAGCAGATGGAGGTCTCTTAGAGAGGTATTCACATTGTTAGGTCCTGACATCGAGAAACGCCTTACCGCAGCTGTCAGGTACACATGAATTGGCCAATTTATGCGCTAAGATTTCTCATTTATTTCTACAGCAGCAATGCTATTCATATTTCATACTTCATATTTACATGCGCCAAAAATTTTTCAAAAAATGTTTCATTTATTTCTATTTTTACAGCAATTATGCTATTCATATCTCATATTTACATACTCAGTATTACAATGTGCTACGTTATTTGTTCATTGTATATGGAGGTAGCTCCTCTTAGTAGGCACCTGTTCACACCTATTTCTTGAAGTGGACGTGCTGTCATTTTCTTTGTTACAAATACTGATGTCATATACTGACCAAATACTAAACGTGTGAACGTGGTCTAAAAATAAATATGTGAATGCAGATCTATTGAATCATGTATGTGCCTTTAGGCAATGTTTACACAGTGCTTTTTTGCAGCATTGTTTCCTGCACAAAAAACAATGTTGGCAGGAAAAACGCTGCATACATTATGTGCTTTTTTTGATGCATTCATTTGAATAGATAAAAAATCCAGCAAAAACGATGAAAGAATTTAAACACTGTGGCTGTAAGATGAACGCATAGTAGCTCAAAAACGCAAAGAAGAAAAAACTGCAAATGAAATTTTAGAAATCACATTTATTTTGCTACTATTGTAAAATGCTGCATTTTTTCAAACACAAAAAAAGCATGGAAAAAGCAGCAAAAATGCTGTGTGAACAATCTCTCATTAGGATTCCAGGTGTCACAATACTGTTGTCTGATAACCCAGGACTAGGGGCTTCTACCCTGTCCCTAACGTTAGGGGCGCCCTAGCTATCTCTGCTCCCCAGGTTACTTCTGACGGTGAAGAGGCCGGGGCCACATACCTTTCTTTACCCCTGAATCAACCCTTATCTGTCCCCTCCCCACCCAGGGAAGTGGGGATGAATAGTGTATGAAAATACACAAACCAGATAAACAAGGAAAATACCAAACATACAAAATATGCACTCACAGACAACAGAGGGAAACACTGAAGGGATTAAGAGGGAAAACAAAAATAGAAGACAACAGGACTATGCACACAGCCAAAATACCAAGAAACAGTCACAGTACAACTCTACTTATACGTCTCTACCAAACAACGAATCCTCCACTCCTCACCAGGCAGTATAAGACTTAACCCTGGCAATCCAGATTGCCAGAGCAGAGACTATATAGGAGAGGGAAGTAGCTGATACTGCACAGCTGAGAACTTCCAAGAAGGAAGCTACAGAGACTCAAGGTTGAGCAGTTTAACTCCTGCACTGCTGAAAGAAGCCAGCACCAATTAATAAGACAGAGACGTGCTTCTATTAAATCCAGGAGTGCGTGAACTTAGATGCTGCGGTCTTCTGGCTCCTCTCTGTCGCGGTAAACTCGTGAAACCAGGTATGTTTGTTTTTTAAAGATGTGGTAGAAAACACATTAAAAAATTCATATAAACTGGCAGCGTTTCTTACACCAAAAATATTACTCCAGTCTATGACTGGAGTAAAATTTCTGGCACGGTGAACAGAGGTGCCTCAGTAAATGTGCCAAATTTAATAAGTGGTTTGTGCCTCTTAAGGAATTTGGCACATCTTATTCCTTCACTCCCCTCATTAAGGCTGGCATACAAAACACCAGTCTTAATGAATTGGGGCCTTTATATGAAATAGAGTACTATACTAAGCTATTACAAAACACAAACAAATGAAAATACTGTAAACCAGAAAAATCAGGACAAAAGTACATCCTTTTTAGCTCTGCTTATTGAGTGGAGCCCTAGGCTGGGACGTAACTCCAATTGGTTCAGGGGTTGCAGTCTCACGCAGGCCATGGAGTCTAAGGGGCTCAAACCTCCTTTACGCCCATATGAGAAGACCAATACTATTACAGGCCCATGATTGCTAGGGGCCCTGTTGGAGATTTTGCATTGGGACCCCTGAACTTCAATTTATATCACTGGCCCTATGGATATATTTAGTGTGGTTGATAGGAGGTTTTTTTTTTACATACAAGCTAAGTGAAGACAACTAGCTTGATGTGAACATCACCTAATTTCTGAGCCCATCATCCACAAAATTAAGAGGCCATCTCAATTTGCAGCTGCCATGAGCAATAATCAATAGGAGCGTCTCATCCTGTCACCGTGTCACTTCTGGTACCCCTGCCAGCTGAACATAGTTCAGCTCTGCTTCATGGACACTTGTCATTTTGTGACCACATTAATATTTTTCCAGTAAATACTGTAGGAAGTTGGCACTTATATACCTGTGTGAATATCTGTTCTGACAATGATGAACTTCAGGGCAAACTCTGCAACCAGGAAGATTTAGAAGCTACTAATTAGTGCACAATATAGGAGACCTGCTTGTCAAATCTGTGTCCAGATGCTTTGTGGAGTGACCTTCCTAAACTCTTAGAACACTGAGTTGTCCAGTCATTTTTGTTTATTTATCTACCATAAAAATAAGTAGATGAACAGATGACCTCAGACTGCACAGAATGCAGGACTCACTGCTACACAATGGTACACTGACAACAGCAGCCAGGGGGCCCATTTTATGACCTACCACCGGGCATCTGCCAGATAAGGCAGATTATCAGTGTGGACCTGGTATAGGCTCAACTTGTTTCTTTTCTTGAGGTTTGTCTCACTACAGAGATGACTAGATCGGAGTTACTGCACGGAGGTTCATGATTTCTGCACCGCCAGTACTGTTTATCATGGCTCATTCAGATATCCATACACATCTCAGAATGCAATGCACGTACTGGCCGCGGGTCTCCCGACTCAAGCATGAGCCTTCATATATTTCTATGAGGCTGTCATGCTCTGGTTGGCAGAGCCTCGGCATTGCATTCTGAGATCAGACTGAGGTGCATGGACGTCTGAATGAGCCCTTACACAGATTACTCTTAGGCTATGTTCACACCCGTGTTTTTTTCTGCTGCAAATCTGCTAACTTTTCTCTAGGAGGAAAACAGCTGAGTAAAAAACGCGCGTATTGGTTGAGTTTTTTTGCTGCGCATTTTTGTCCACCCATTACTTCCTATTGGTGAAAATACGCAGCAAAAACGCAGGTACGTTTTCTGTTGCAGAAACGCTGAAAGCAGTGACATGCTCTATTTTCCAAATACACAAGAAAGGCAGAAAATATGCAGCAAACAAAAAGCAACATGTGTGAACAGAGAATTCTGGTTTCTCATAGACTTTGCTAGTACTGCTAGACGCAGCTGAAAATTTGCATAAAAATCTGCTGCAAAATATGCAGCAAAACACAACATGTGTGAACATAGCCTAAGGCTTCCATACACACAGAGCTAAAGTCGACAGGATCAGCCAACAATCTGACGTGTATTGGGGCTTCCTGCCTCTCCCTTGATAACTGATGTCAGGGGAGAGAAGGATCCGGCGCATTGGAATTCCAGTAGTTGATCCTCTTGTTCTCTCTGAAGATAAGCTGCCACCAGAGGAGCTCGACACCTGCTCTCTAATAGAGAGCACAAGAACGTTTGGCTAAGCACTCCTGTATGATAGTCATGAGAGACCATTCCACTAAAGGATTGTAGGGATTGGGTGTTTATGGGCCTTAAAGGGTTTATGTAGTGAAAACAAGTTACCACTGATCCAAAAGACAGGAGAAAACTTGCTGATCGATGAGTGTCCAACTCACACTGCTTGGAAAAATGGGGGAATACAATGGGGAATTACAGACTTAGGCCTCTTTCACACGTCCGGATATTTCCGATACTGGAAAAAACAGTACTAGAGATATCAGTGTCTGTGTGTGTGATACATGTGGCAGCCATGTGCCGCATCAGTATCACAAGTCTCAGCGCGGAATCAGCGTACAGTGAGCGGTGTTCCCAAGTGCCGGGTGCTCAATACTGCCCTCATCATTGTCTCTTGCTTGGGCTGCGATCAGCACTAGCAAGTGACAATGATGAGAGTAGTATTCCGCTCCCGCTGTGTCCTGGTGTAAAAATAAGAATCAAATTTAAAAAATCCTTATACTCACCTGTCAGAAGATGTCCCCCGCTGTAATCCACCTGACCACTCACGCTGGGCAGAATGACTCGCTGCAGCGAGAGGGCCCTGGACCTCCGCTGAGCTCACTGAGTGGTGTCCTGTCACTGTTAGAACTCTCCTGTTGTTTCTAGTTTGCTGGTCACATGACCATTTTTGCCTATTTAATCCGGCTCCGCCCTCCTGGCCTTGCTGGACTTCATTGTATTTTCTACTCTTGAGCTAGCTTGGTACTCTGTTACCTTTCTCTGTTAGTTTTGCTAGGTCTTCTGACCTCTATGTTCTATGTTGTGTGTTTGTCTTTTACTGCTACAATTTCTGCTAGGAGGTGTCCAACTTTATCTCAGTCCCTAGTTCTTGTAGGGATCCCTCCCTTGCATCTATAGGTCTTCGTACAGACTAGCCGAGGACTTTAGCGGGCGGATTGCAGGATCAGGTTCCCCGTTACATCGTAGAGATCCAGTTTAGTTCTATTGTAGAGACAGATCTCCTGTCTTTCCTTAGTGCTTGTAGCAGATCATAACAGTCACTCACAGAAGGTTCGGAGCTCGCTCGCTGCAGTGAGTCATTCTCCCTGGCTTCTCGTTGTGAGCTATCAGGTGGATTACAGCGTGGGACACTTAGGACAGGTGAGTATAAGTTTGTTTTTTTTATTCTTATTTTAACACTTGCTGGACACAGCGGGGGCTGAATACTACTCTCATCATTGTCCCTTGCAAGCGCTGATCACAGCAAGCAAGGGACAATGATGAGGGCAGCTTTCAGCACCCGGCGCTTGGGAACAGCGCTAACGGTACATTGATTCCCAAACGCCGCTACGTGTCACACTGATGACACACATCATCACTGTGCACGTGTGCGGGAAGTTTTGCGGCCAGTGCTGCGAGTAAAAAAAGGACATGTCAGCGTGTTATGCCCAATGACACACGGTCCGAGGAAACACACTGACATGTGCACAGACCGATTCATTAAAATGGGTCTACGTGTGTCGGTGTCTCCAGTACGTGTGGAAAAGGACACCACACGTACTGGAAACACGGATGTCTGAAACGCGCCTTAAGAATTAGGTTGGATGTCTGACCATTGCTATGTGGCTGCCAGAATAAAACCGCATCGCTGGAGAACCCCATAGGGTGATAATGGAGGTCAGACTGAGCATGTGCACTGCTGCTCAATTCTACATGAGATAAAAGTGCTGCATTGTGCCGGATAGGATGAGCGATAAGGGGGTGATCCGGTGAAAACAAGTTCTCTCTACTAGTGAGAACCAGTACTGGTGACAAAGTGGCAAATCAGGGATGTTCATGGGCGGAGCCGATTTTTTCGCGCGAACAAGCCGGAACCCCGAACACGAATTTGAAATGCTGAACAAATTCGCTCAACACTACTCATAACAATGCTATCAAGCATGAGTAAAGATACTATTGATGAGATAAAACAGTATTTTGTATCCACGTACTCTAGATTTGAGTTACTGCAAATTATGTCCTCCTCCTTGACTAAAAATATTCTTCAAAATTTGTAAGAGGTGCAATTTTAACGCTCTGTAAAATATGTAAGGTGACTTCTGCCAGATTCTGTCCTATGGAACAGCAGCAGCACAAGCAGTCAGACCCTCAGCGAAAAGCAACTTTACCAAAATGCCTCATTACAAACAAAAAAAATCTGTCAAAAAATGTTTTGCCCCTCATATGACCTGGACGGCTAACCAGGCTGTATGGCCACATGGAAAGCCAAGTCACATAATCAAGTATGTTTTTGTTTGTTCTTTAACCCCTTCATGACCGGGCCATTTTCAGTTTTAGTTTTTTGCTCCCCTTCTTCCCAGAGCCATAACTTTTTTATTTTTTGGTCATTATGACAGTGTGAGGGCTTATTTTTTGCAGGACAAGTTGTACTTTTGGTTTAACCATATTGTGCACTGGAAAACGGGAAAAAAATTCCAAGTGCGGTGAAATTGCAAAAAAAGTGAAATTCTAAAGTGTTTTTTTACCATGTTCACTAAATACTAAAACTGACCTGCCATTATGATTCTCCAGGTCATTGCGAGTTTGTAGATGCCACGTAGAGGTTCTTTTTTATTTAAGCAGTAAAAAAAAAAATCCAAAATTTGTAAAAAATAAAAAAAAATAAAAAAAATGGCGGCATTTTCCGAGACCCGTTGTGTCTCACTTTTTTGTGATCTGGGGCCGGGGAAGGAGTTATTTTTGCGCGCCGACCTGACGTTTTTACTGATTCCATTTTCGGGTAGATCCGATGTTTTGATCGCCCGTTATTGCATTTTATTGCAATGTTGTGACGACCAAAAAAACGTAACTCTAGCGTTTTGATTTTTTTTCTTGTTATGCCATTTACTGATCAGATTAATTCTTTTTATATATTGATAGATCGGGAGATTCTGAATGCGACGATACCAAATATGTATATTTAATTTTTTGTTTGTTTTATTTTGAATGGGGCGAAAGGGGAGTGATTTAAACTTTTTTTTTTTTTAAAACATTTTTTTTTTACATTTTGCATGTTTGAATAGAAGCTGCAATTTTCTGATTGCCTCTGCTATACACAGGCGATGATCAGATCGCCTGTGTGTAGCAGAAATGCTCACTTGCGGTCTGTGCTCATAGCAATCTGGTAATGACAACCGCAGGGGTCTCCTGCAGACCCCGGGTTGTCATGCCAACCCATCGACGACCTGCGGTCATGTAACACGGGCGGCGATGGGTGGCATTAGTGACGTACTTCCTGTAAGCGCGAGTTAAATGCCGCTGTCAGAGATTGACATTTAACTAGTTAACAGCTGCGGGTGGATCGCGACTCCACCTGCGGCTATTAGGGGCACATGATAGCTGTACAGATCAGCTGACATGTGCCCGGAAAGGTGCGCCTGACATGTGTCTTAATAGTACAGCACATGTCGGAAAGGGGTTAAAGGTTGCTGCTGAAGACAAAAGAAATTTGCGGTGATATCTGAAGGATTTAGTGCTGCTCTACATGTGAGGACTTTGCTGCAGATCGTTTCTCCAACAAATCGCAATGTGTGAACACGATCTGATACAGATCCACCTGCAGTTTCTCTTCACTAATATCACACCAAGATTTATAATTCTAGAAATGAAAATTCAGCCCATAGTTCTCAAACAGTTTTATTAAAACACCTAGAATTATTTATATAACAAAAAGGAGACAGATATAAATATATTTATACATACAACAGTAGAACAATGAACTTTACAAAACAATATGTAGAATAAAGCCAAGTTGGACATTAGGGCGAGTCCCCAGCGCTTTAGTTGTAAAAATTGTTGAAAAATGTGATTTCTGTATTTACCATAAAATTCCTTCTGGTTGAATACATTATCAGACACAAGAGCGTGAGTATACGCCCTGCCACTCGTGGGCATTTCACCTTGTAACCCCGAGATATACCAGGGTCAGGGAGGTGGTGTCCATGTGAGCCAACCAGATCTCCCTGAAGGAGAGATGTCCCCCCAAGCTGAAATGACCACAGGAGGTGGCCTGTGTGGCTCCCAGCATGATGATGTTGTGCCTGTAAAAAATGAAAATGGGCTCAGGAGGGCGCATATTACTACCAGAAAAGATTCAGGAGCTGTGAAACTACGCGGTGTCCCCAAATGGCAATGGTGACAGAAGGCACCTAGGTCTTCTGTCTGGATGTTTGCCGAGGAAAGGAATAGTGCAAGGATAGGAGAAAACAGACAGCAAGGGAGCCCGCAGCAATGCCAACACCGGCAGGAGCCCAGGAAAATAAACACTGTGAAAACTGCTTGAGGGGACACAAATCCCACTCTCCAACCCCCATTACCCACTGACTCCCAAGCTGGGTGGGGGAGGTTGAGTATCATGGTACCCTCTAGGCAGAACAAAATTTGCAATCTAGTTGCGATAAAAGCCTTATTTCGAGAGACTACCAGCCAACTCAGCACCCTTGGAGCAGAAGTCAGTGGAGGTTTATTGAACGATCTGAAGACGGACTTGCCCACCGGGAGTCCGCTGGTGCATACCATTTCAGCTCGAGTGTTTGGTTAAAGAGAAAGAATTACAGTATTGGTTAACATTCATATGAATAAAGCTGTGGCCGACTCCATCCACAAAAGAAGTTCCATGGTGTCAGTGTTTCTTTCTATAAAGGGGGAGTTTATGTTTATCGGCTACATGTGTTCATATCAACAGTCTAATGGACCACAGACAGTATAGGGACGGGGTCCTGGACTGGGGATATTTGTCAGTGATTTTAGTTTGGGATCTGTCCTCCCCCTTTATTCTCATCCCTTAAGCAGGTCAGCAACTTGAGGGGTTAATCTCAGCCCTGCCTTTCAGCTTATCCACAAGGGTGGGGCTTTTTTTGTAGGGCAGAAGCTAATCCTTGATTTGCCTAAGCAGCTGCTCTCCCTATATGGATTTGTGTTTCCCTCACTCCTCCTGCTCTGCCCCACCCCTCCTTTTGTAGTGGTAAACGCCGAGGACAGTGGAAAGGATGGGAGGGGGGGACAGACGTGGGATAGGGGGATGAAATAGACACGGGAAAGGGGGGGGGGATAGACACGGGAAAGAGGGGGGGAACAGACACGGGAAAGAGGGGGGGAACAGACACGGAAAAGAGGGGGGGAATCAGACACGGGAAAGAGGGGGGGGGACAGACACGGGAAAGAGGGGGAGGAAATAGACACGGGAAAGAGGGGGGAAACAGACACGGGAAAGAGGGGGGGAAACAGACACGGGAAAGAGGGGGGAAAACAGACATGGGAAAGAGGGGGGGAACAGACACGGGAAAGAGGGGGGGGACAGACACGGGAAAGAGGGGGGGAACAGACACGGGAAAGGGGGGGAACAGACACGGGAAAGGGGGGGAACAGACACGGAAAAGAGGGGGGGAAACAGACACGGGAAAGAGGGGGGGAACAGACACGGGAAAGAGGGGGGGAACAGACACGGAAAAGAGGGGGGGAAACAGACACGGGAAAGAGGGGGGGGACAGACACGGGAAAGAGGGGGAGGAAATAGACACGGGAAAGAGGGGGGAAACAGACACGGGAAAGAGGGGGGGAAACAGACACGGGAAAGAGGGGGGAAAACAGACATGGGAAAGAGGGGGGGAACAGACACGGGAAAGAGGGGGGGGACAGACACGGGAAAGAGGGGGGGAACAGACACGGGAAAGGGGGGGAACAGACACGGAAAAGAGGGGGGGAAACAGACACGGGAAAGAGGGGGGGGACAGACACGGGAAAGAGGGGGAGGAAATAGACACGGGAAAGAGGGGGGAAACAGACACGGGAAAGAGGGGGGGAAACAGACACGGGAAAGAGGGGGGAAAACAGACATGGGAAAGAGGGGGGGAACAGACACGGGAAAGAGTGGGGGGACAGACACGGGAAAGAGGGGGGGAAACAGACAAGGGAAAGAAGGGAGGGACAGACACGGGAAATAGGGGGGGACACGGGAAAGGAGTGGGAAACAGACACGGAAAGGGGTGGGAAACAGACACGGAAAGGGGTGGGAAACAGATACAGTAAAGGGGTGGGAAACACACACGGGAAAGGAAGGGAAACACACAAGGGAAAGGAAGGGAAACACACGGGAAAGGAAGGGAAACACACGGGAAAGGAAGGGATACACACGGGAAAGGAAGGGAAACAGACACGGGAAAGGAAGGGAAACAGACACGGGAAAGGGGGGGACGACAGACATAGGACCCCCAGCACCACGCAAGTAACGGTGCCTCCTCCTTCCCCACACAAACCCCTAGCACGCTGCCACACTCAAGTACCAGCACCCCCTCTTCCCCACTCAGACCCTAAGCACGCAGACCCAGGCGAAAACCAGCACCCACTCCTTCCCCACGCAGACTCCAAGCCGCACGCAATTAACAGCACCCCCTCCTTCCCAACGCAGACCCCCAGCACATGGCCCCATGCATGTAACAGGACCCTCTCCTTCCCCACGCAAACCCCAAGCACGCAGCCCCATGCGAGTACCAGCACCCTCTCTTTCCCCACGCAGACCACCAGCACGCAGCCCCACACAAGTAACAGGACCCTCTCCTTCCCCACGCAGACCTCCAGCACATAGCCTCACGTGAGTACTAGCAACCCCTCCTTTCCCACATAGACCCCCAGCATACATCCCCATGTGAGTACCAGCACCCCCTCTTTTCCCACGCAGACCCCAAGCAGCATGCAAATAACAGCACCCCCTCCTTCCCCAAGTAGACCCCCATCATGCAGCCCCATGCGAGTATCAGCACCCCCTCCTTTCCCGCGCAGAGTCCCATCACGCAGCCCATGCAAGTAACAGCACCCCCTCCTGTTCCACGGAGACCCTCACCACGCAGGCCCATGCAAGTAACAAGACCCCTTTTTTCCCACGCAGACCCCCAGCACACAGCCCCATGCAAGTAACAGGACCCTCTCCATCCCCTCGCAGACCCCAAGCACACAGCCCCATGCAAGTAACAGGACCCCCTCATTCCCCACGCAGAACCCCAGCATGTAGCTACAGGCGAATACCAGCACCCCTCCTTCCTTACGCAGACCACCAAGCACGTAGCCCCATGCAAGTAACAGGGCCCCTTTTTTCCGCATGCAGACCCCCAAAGGCAGCCCCATGTAAGTAACATCTGACATACAGATGTAGTGCTGTTGCTTTAAAAGCATTCAGCAGCTATTAGAAGGAACACAAGCACATGAGACAGCAAGTGTTGTGCTCCAGAAGCATCCAGAGGGGTTAACACAGTCACAGGAGAAGGGGAGTGTTTTAGCAGAGCCCCAGCGGGATTGTGGGGAAGTTGTTTACTGTCTGGCTGGAGCGGAAGAGAAAGGTGGTGTGTGTTCTGTATCTCACAGAAGCGCCCCTTCAAGTGAAAAGGATTCAAGTCAGGAGTGAAGCTAAGCACAGGTCAAGTAGAGTTCCTGAACTAACAGTGCAGAGTATTGTAAGGCAGAAAGATAAGGACTGGAAGAAATGGTGTCACAGGGATCAACTCCCTCAGCAAACCCTCCCCCCCTCCAATATCTCACTGTGCTGTAAAGAATGCTGTGTTCATTAATGTGCCTTTGCATTAGAACTGTGCTGTCCTGTACTACTGGGAAGACTGTGAACTGCTCTGCTGCTAAGGAAACTGTTCTGTTTGTCACTGCAGCCTGTTGCTCATAAGACTTAACTTGCACTGGATGTGCGGCTTCTTATTTAGTGATGAACATGCAACAAGAAAAAGTGGTATCTATAAATAGACAGGGAGCATTAGATATACAACATCATGATTTTTATTAATTAGAAAAAGGACCGGACACAACATAGAAAATGAAAAACATTTAAAAAAGCATTATGCTTTAGTAAATACCACAGCAATATCACATTTCAATATGTATCAACAATGGCCAAAGAAAAGACCTCCTATAATAAACAGAAACGTCACCAATAGACGTATAATAGCACAAGTTGCACCTAGCTATATATACAGACCTCTGACGTGCCCAAGGACCGAAAAAAACCTGAAGGCGTTAATTTGATAACTACTTATCACAATCAATGGCAAGATGTCTACCGGATACTATCTAGAAACTGGGGGATCTTATTGAGTGATCCCAAAGTAAACAACCTCATTTCCGATAAACCAAGGGTCATAGCCAGGAGGGCCCGTAACCTGAAAGACCATTAGGTTAATAGCCATTTTGTACGGCCCAAACAATAGCTCAACAGGGGGGTCAGACTAAAGGGTACCTTCCCATGTGGTGAGTGCACCACCTGTCCCTTTATGTTGGCAAGTGATTGTGTTCCTAACACTGTATTTCCCACACAGATTCGTCTCAAAAATTATGTGAACTGCAAGACACGAAACGTCATTTATGCGGTTGTGTGTAGTTGCCCTAAAATCTATGTGGGGCAAACCACACAGGAATTAAGACGAAGATTCCAACAGCATCTATCCACTATTAATACTGCGAGGACGGACCGTGACAAGTGAAAAGACTCTTACAGTGGTGGCCAAAAGTATTGGCACCCCTGCAATTCTGTCAGATAATACTCAGTTTCTTCCTGAAAATGATTGCAATCACAAATTCTTTGGTATTATTATCTTCATTTAATTTGTCTTCAATGAAAAAACACAAAAGAGAATGAAGCAAAAATCAAATCATTGATCATTTCACACAAAACTCCAAAAACGGGACAGACAAAAGTATTGGCACCCTCAGCCTAATACTTGGTTGCACAACCTTTAGCCAAAATAACTGCGAACAACCGCTTCCGGTAACCATCAATGAGTTTCTTACTATGCTCTGCTGGAATTGTAGACCATCTAAACTGCTCCAGGTCCATGATATTTGAAGGGTGCCTTCTCCAAACTGCCATTTTGAGATCTCTCCACAGGTGTTCTATGGGTTTATCGGAAATGAGGTTGTTTACTTTGGGATCACTCAATAAGATCCCCCAGTTTCTAGATAGTATCCGGTAGACATCTTGCCATTGATTGTGATAAGTAGTTATCAAATTAACGCCTTCAGGTTTTTTTCGGTCCTTGGGCACGTCAGAGGTCTGTATATATAGCTAGGTGCAACTTGTGCTATTATACGTCTATTGGTGACGTTTCTGTTTATTATAGGAGGTCTTTTCTTTGGCCATTGTTGATACATATTGAAATGTGATATTGCTGTGGTATTTACTAAAGCATAATGCTTTTTTAAATGTTTTTCATTTTGCAGGGGTGCCAATACTTTTGGCCACCCCTGTACATCAGTTGCTGCACATTTTTTAAATTTCCACAACTGCAAGACCAGCGGGATTTATTTAGTTGGCTTACAGACAATTGAAAAAAACATCCGTAACAGAGACATCATCCCGGAGTTATTACGACAGGAATCAAGATGGATCTATAAATTAAATAGCTTGGCCCCTGTTGGACTAAATGAAGAGCTTCTTTTTACTGGTTTTTATAAACCACGTTGAACATTCTGGGATTGGGATCCTTTTCCTCGATCGGACTCCTGATGTTTTATTGAGATATACAGTTTTTTCGATATGTGTCTGCATTTATGTCACCATGATAAGTTTGGGACATCTGTACCTAGGTGACTATCATTATCCTTGACAGTTTGGTTATAATAACCTCTTCTCCTTTCCCCCTCCCTTCCCCCCCCTTTTTTTTTTAACAAAATGGTCATTTACATACATGTTGTATGTCTCTTAGTCATTGTCTGTCCTAGTGTTCCTATCTACTCATTTACTCATTTATGGTCACATTATGAGGAATACATAAAATCAGTCCCATACGTGAATATATCAGTTTATCTCTAATAATGTGCCCGTGGCTTTTTGTGACTCTCTTGTTACTTTTTATTAACTACCCCCCCCCTCCCCCCTGTTAACCTACCTTCATCATCTATGTATGCATAGGTGTCACAAACCGGTGCGCTAATGCATAGAGAGATTGTCCCAGTCTTGTCTCACACACCCACTCCACCGCACGGACTGGGGTGTGGGAGGAGACTGGGTGTCTCCCATTTCTGATTTATGCCTTCGATACTGTGGGGCGCGTTCCCGGATACTGGGACTGGAAGCATTCATGGTTTTGCTTCCGCAATTACTCCCCGTGGACCAGCGCGCACGCGCTGGCACAACATACCAGTGGCATGCGATATGGATCTTTACAGCTGACACCAACTCAGGTAATTACTGAATTACACACTTTAGCTTCTTCAGAATATAAATTCAGGACTGGCCCAGCTGCCTTTACACCACATCTCTCCCCTGATGAAGCCACAAAGCTAGTGGCGATACGCATGGGGTAGTGGCCCTTTTTTGACCTACCTATTTGATGCACATGGAGACAGTCCCATTCCTAACCCACAGGTTGTATTTTGGGAATTGCTGAATGTTGGCTTAGGGACTTGCGGCCCCCCTTTATATATTTCTTCAATATCTCTTCTCCCTCCCTGTGGGTAAAATTTAAAAATTAAAATTTAGGATTAGCTGCTATTATATATCTATTGATATTTCTTTAGGACGTCAGGGGTCTGTATATATAGCTAGGTGCAACTTATGCTATTATACGTCTATTGGTGACGTTTCTGTTTATTATAGGAGGTCTTTTCTTCGGCCATTGTTGATACATATTGAAATGTGATATTGCTGTGGTATTTACTAAAGCATAATGCTTTTTTAAATGTTTTTAATTTTCTATGTTGTGTCCGGTCCTTTTTCTAATTAATAAAAATCATGATATTATATATCTAATGCTCCCTGTCTATTTATACATACCACTTTTTCTTGTTGCATGTTCTCAGTTCTAATCAGGTATGTGACGGGTTGAGCAAAAAGTGTTTATAAGACCACTGGTGCCCTCCCTTTGTGTGTTTCTTTGAGTTATTATTTAATGATACTCTTCTAACGTTTATGAGGACTCTTGTCAAGTGTGTCTGGTCAGCAAGTGAAACAACCTACGTGTCTGTGTCAATACCCCTGTGTGCCTGAGAGAAGCTGCAGCACATGGTCTATGGTCGCCCTGAGTAACGGTTCCCCCAGTTTTCCAAATAATTCATGTAACCTGACTCGCCCCTATCTGAACCTAGCGGCATGAGTGTAATATTGGTGGCCCGTACGGGGAATCCTGAGCGGGAATTAGCGTGTAGAGGGAGAAGAGGAAAAGTGTCTGGAAAAACACAGCAGCACAGCACCTCAACTAAACTCTGCTACACCAGTTAAAGAAAAACTCACTAGCAGCAATGGATGTGGAAATCTTAATGGACAGGATTAGTGAGCTGCTTCTTCAGTTGACCTGTGAAGAATTGAGAACAGTAGCAGAACATATAAAGATGTCAGTAGAACAGATTTCCAAAGCAAACAACCGCAGGCAACTGTTAGCAGCCATTAATGCAAAAATGGATGAGCTGGGGGAGTAAGGAGCTGAAGACGTCATGGGGACATTCCTCCAGGAACTAACGCAGTTTCTAACCAGGTTGAAGTTGGAGTATGGAGGGGCGGCACCAATTACCAAAAGCAGGAATCTCCATCCACAGACTGAACTACAGCAATTGAAAGAACAATTCAAAGCCCCAACAGCCCTGCAGGAATCGACCAAATCCTTTGAACGGGTGATAGACTCGGACAGGACATTTAACCTGCTCGGGTTAGATAAATCAGGAAGACATTCCTCTCTAACACCACAAATCACAGTAAGGAAAGAATTCAAGATCCTGGGACAGATGGGAGAATGTGAACAGAAAGAGAGACTGTCTTATATGAACTTGTTGCACCAGATCGATGCAGGCTTACAGAAAGGTTACCAGCCAGATGAGATCATTGAGAGGGTGGTGAAAACGATCAGCCCAGAACTGAACCTCCGTAGTATGCTAGAAATGAAAAGTCAATTGACCTTGCAACAGCTGAAGATGATTTTAAAAGGGCACTATAAAGAAGAGAGTACTTCAGAATTGTTCCACCGACTCATTAACCAGTCACAGAAAAATAATGAATCACCCCAAAATTTCTTGTTCAGAGCAATTGAACTGAAGGATAGACTGTTGCTTGCATCCAGAGATGTAGAAGCGGAAGAGAAGTTTGATGCTGGACTAGTCCAGAAGAAGTTCTTGAGATCATTGGGAACGGGATTAATCAGCAAAGATATCAAGTTGCAGCTGAAACAGTACCTAGAAGATCCTGGCATTTTGGATGAAGTCCTAATTAAAAAAATGAATGAGGCCGCTAGTTTGGAGTCAGAGAGCGGACAGAAGTTAAAGAAAACTGCTACTAAAAACTGCTCCTCTGCTCCTAAAATCATCAAAATGAGTCAGCTGAAGTTGGAGACCCCCGGTGGCCAGTCCGAAGATCATCATAGAGACCCTCCAGTGCCACCTCCTGGAGGGAACCTTAAATCACCAACAAAAGAGAGGCCTGCCAGCGCTGACTGGGAGGAAGTAATAGGAGAACTGCAAGCCGAGTTGATTGAGGTGAAAAAGTTGATTTGTTCCAGGCCAGAACCGGTATCCCTCAGACCCAGGAGGGGGTTCCAAAACAGAAGATACCCGGCTTGTGAAGCGTGCCATTCATCAAATCAGAGTACCGTGGGTGGCCACTATCTAAGATGTGGTGAGGAAGGACATTATGCCAAGGAATGCCAATGGTTACGTTTGTTTGGGTTAAAAGACAGGAGGTTACCAGTGTGTGGCGACTGGTAACCCCGACATGGAGGAGGCCCCAGAAGCAAGTCCAAATCTCACCAAACCCCAGAACGGCACATGAGGTAAAACGGCTGCGTCAGTACTATCCCCAAGTGTGTTCCCGTCTACAACAGCTGCAAAGGAGACAGGGGCATCAGTTACTTAATGCCCAGTGCGGAGGTCAAAAGATGTACTCCTGGGAGGAGGATTCCTCGGTCAGTAAAGATAGCCTCATCAGCCTAATTGGTGAAAGGTGCTTTATACAGTGCCAGCTAGATGGACTCCTAGTAAAAGCACTGTGGGATACAGGAGCCCAAGCGAGCCTTTTAAATGAAGAATAGAGAAGGTGCTACCTGCCACACACTTGCCTACGGTCACTAAAAGAACTCTTGGGACCAGTGGAACTCCACGGCAAAGCCATCAACCAGACTAAAATCCCTTTCATAGGCTGGGTGGAAGTGATTTTCCAACTCAGGGCCACAAAGAACAGCAACACCATCGAGCTTTTGGTACCTTTTCTCGTGACCAGTGATCAGAACGTGGCAGAGGATCCTATCCTGGGTTATAATGTAATCAATCAGGTCATCAAGAAACACAAGACAGGGGGCGTTGGTGGTGGATGCATCGCCACATCGCTCGCCATACCCAACGCCATGGTGGAAAACGTGATTCATAGAGTAAAGAAAGCACAGAATACAATGGACCTAAAGGAAGTCAAGGTAGGCTTGCGCCCAACCATCATCCCTGCAAACCAAATGGTGGGGGTGAGGTGTGGAGTCCGGGTAGAACCGGGAAGAAAAGTCCAGAAAAGACTGCTAGTGCCAAAAGACTCCTCAGAACTTCCGGAAGGCCTAGTTCAAGGTGAAACTGTGCTTACGATTTCTACTGGTGGGTTTGCTCGAGTGACAGTACCTGTGATGAATACTACGAAACCCGAAATTAGACTGGATCCAAAGACTGTGTTAGATCACATCGAAACCCTTAAAACGGTATATCCAGCCAGTGTTTGACCAGCCCAGGGGTCTACAGTGAATTCAGTCTCCCCACCAAGGAACTGGAGTTGCCCAGGGGAGGAGATTGCAAGACCCACCTCAGGGTCCTGGGATCCCCCAGTATCCCTGGAACACTTGTGTGCTGAAGATTTAGCGATAGCAAAACAGATGCTGAGAGAAGAGTGTCATGCATTCTCTAAAGATGACTCTGATATAGGCTGTATCCCGTCGTTGCAATTGAAAATCAAGTTGAAAGACACGACGCCAGTAACCAGAAGTTACATGTCTGTGCCGAAACCATTACACCGTGAAGTGAAAGAATATTTACAAAATCTCATCAACAGAGGTTGGGTTCAAAAGTCAAAGTCGTCTTATTCCTCTCCTATTGTCTGTGTTAGGAAGAAGGACGGTACGTTGAGACTCTGCTGTGATTACTGGGAACTAAACTGAAAGTCAGTACCTGATCGACACCCGATACCAAAGATCCAAGATATGCTGGATAGCCTATCAGGAAGTACCAGGTTCTCTGTCCTTGATCAGGATAAGGCATACCACCAAGGGTTTGTTGAAGAGTCCAGTAGACCCTTGACAGCATTCATCACACCGTGAGGATTATATGACTTGATCCGCATACCGTTTGGGCTCAGTTCAGCTCCAGCAGAATTCCAGAGGAGCATGGAGACATGTTTAGAAGGATTGAGGGATGATATCTGCCAGCCGTACTTGGATGACAATGTGGTACACAGCAAAACCGTCCGGGAGCATGTTGAACACGTGAGGACCGTATTACTGTTCAAAAGGCAAGTCCGATTTCTAGGGAAAATTGTGTTCGGAGAAGGATATACCATGAACCCAGCAGAAATTGCTCCAGTACTGGCCTTAAAAGGCAAGCGGCCCTCTACCGTCGGGGAGTTGAGGCAGATATTAGGATTCCTCTCCTACTATTGTACTTACATTTGGAACTTCTCCAGGATTGCCTCACTATACCCCCTCTTGGGGGGGGGGGACGAAAGAGATGACAACACCCACGGAGAAAAAGAAGAATGCGGGTAGGACCAGGCTTAAAAAAAACAATGCCCATTCTCTGGACAGCAGATCACCAGGAGGTATTAGAAGAACTAGTAGATTACCTGGTAAAACCACCCATCTTGGGATATCCTGATTTCAATTTACCATTTGTTCTTCATTGTGACACTTCTCAAGTTGGACTGAGAGCTGCCCTGTACCAGCATCAAGATGGAAAATTGAGGGTCATCGGTTATGGTTCTAGAACATTGACAGACGCCGAGAAGAATTACCATCTACATTCCGGAAAATTAGAGTTCCTGGCATTGAAATGGGCTATCTGTGAACGACTTAGAGATTGTCTCTACTACAGCAAAGAGTTTGAGGTATACACTGACAACAACCCTTTGACCTATGTCCTTACTATAGCCAAACTGAATGCAATGGGTCAGAGATGGGTCGCTGAACTAGCTGACTTCAATTTCAGCATCAAGTACAGGCCAGGCAAATGCAATGCGGATGCAAGAATGCCACTAGAGCCTGAGGAGTTCATGCAAGAATGCTCAGAGGAAGTCAGTCTGGAAGCAATTGAGAGCACTACCCAAGCAGTACAAGCTTATCAGGAGGAAGACACACCATTGTGGTGTCCATTGACAGTGGAAACCACCATAAAAGAGAGAGAACAAGATCATCCCCAGTCTATTCAACAACTACCAAAAGGGAAAATCCGTAGAGCACAATGGGAAGATCAGATAATTGGTAGAATACTACTTTATGTGGACCAAAATCGGTTTCCAAGTAAACATGAGAGAGACAATGAGTCACCAGCAGCATCTGTTTTAGTTAAAGAATGGACGAAGCTCTACCTCAGTGAAGACTGTATCCTGTATTGTAAAGGAGGACAAAACCGGCAGTTGGTACTACCCAAAGTATTCCGTAGGTTGGTCTTCAAAGTACTCCATGAAAAAATGGGACATCTGGGAGTGGAAAGGACAACAAATTTGATCCGTGAACGTTTATTCTCGTCGTACATGCAGAAAGATATTGAGAGGTACGTGACCAGGGAATGTGGGTGTCTGAAAGATTAAACGTCCCAACACATCAACCCGGGCACCTATGGGCAACATCCAAACTACGTATCCATTTGAGATGGTCTCAATAGACTTTCTACATCTCGAGACATGCAAGGGTGGTTACGAATACATCTTGGTGGTGATGTACCATTTCACTCGATTTGCTCAAGCATATGCTACCACCAATAAATCGGGTCGAACAGCAGCAGAGAAGATTTTCAATGATTTTGCTTTCAAGTTTGGGTGACCCTACGAGGTTACACCACGACCAAGGAAGAGAATTTGAGAACCAGCTCTTTGCCAAGCTAGGAAAGTACTGTAGAATTCAGAGATCCCACACAATGCCCTATCACCCAGAGGGCAATGGAAAACTGGAACGTTTTAACCGGACATTATTGTTGAAGTTGCGCACTTTATCAGCTGATGAGAAGAAAGACTGGAAGAGTTCTCTGTCAAAAGTGGTACATGCCTATAACTGTACAAAGAGCGATGCAACGGGTTAATCACCCTTTTTCCTATTGTATGGACGATCGTCAAGACTGCCAATCTACATCATGTTCGATACACCAGTGTCAGAGACTTACAGAACATATCGGAAGTACGTTCGGAAATGGAAGGAACGGATGGCAGAGGCATACAACATAGCATCCAAAGTGGTTATGCAAGGATAGAGCAAGAGTAAGGAGCACTATGATCGAAAATGTTATGAAGCAGAATTGGCACCGGGAAGCAGGGTGCTAGTCAAGAACGTACATGAGAAAGGCGGTCCAGGAAAACTTTGTTCGTACTGGGAAGACAAGGTGTATGTGGTAGTAAGGAGGCAAGCTGATGACAGCCCAGTGTATGAAATCCGATTGGAAACGGGAGACAAGAAAACCAGAATAGTCCATCGGAATTTACTACTACTCTGTGATTATCTCCCACCACAACAAGACTTCCCAGAAGTAGACCGACATCGTCTGAGATCGACTAAGGGACCACCACAAACCGAAGCTCCGGAGGTGGATAGTGACCTTGAAAGTTCCGATGGAGAAGAACACACCGTTGTATTTCTCGGACCGGCAAGGAGAGGGATGTACTAGCCTCAGGAGAGTGAACGAAGTCCTGAGGCTCCAGAGTTCATAACAAGGAGTACAGATGAAGTCCAATTCAGATCTGATGATCGAACAATGGCCCCTGAAGATACCGATTGACACTTAGGAGGAGAAGAATTACCAGACTGAACCTAGCAGCATGCGTGTAACAATCAGATCCCTTCCTTCCCCAAGTAGACCCTAAGCACGGAGCCCCAGGCGAATACCAGGACCCCATCCTTCCCCGCACAGACCCCAAGCAAGTAACAGGACCCCCTTCTTCCCCACGCAGATCCCAAGCATGCAGCCCCATACAAGTCACAGGACCCCCTCCTTCCCCATGCAGACTTCCACCATGCAGCTCCATGCAAGTAACAGGATCTACTCCTTTCCCACGCAGGCCCATGCAAGTAACAAGACCCTCTCCTTCCCCATGCAGAACCCCAGCATGCAGCCCTATACAAGTAACAGCATCACCCTAGCATGCAGTCCCATACAAACAATATGACCCACAGCACAAAGCCCCACGCAAGTAACAGCACCTCCTCCTTCCCCACACATACAAAATCCCCCTTTTCACTGTGCAGCCTCCATGCAGGAACATCCACTTATCTGCGCCTCCAAAACCCCTCAGTTCCTCAGTGTCATCTCTCCACAGCCTCAGCACCAGAACGCGGCTTCCTGGCATCAGGTTTGCAATGGAGAAAGAGGCCCCGCCCCATCCGGTGATATCAAATCGCATGGGCATGATGTCAGCAGAGGTCATTTAGACCACTTGGATTTAGTCTCTACCGCTGGATCAGGCGAGGGTTGTGGCTATATCCCAGTACGGTAAAGGGCCTGATCCTTCTGTCCACTAGGCTTCAGCTGTCTCACACAGAGCTGGTTCGTTTCTAGTGGGCAGAGGGACTAGGCCCTTTCTCTATATAAGAGGGCTAGATCCTAGTGGGCAGAGGGACTAAGCCCTTTCTCTATATAAGAGGGCTAGATCCTAGTGAGCAGAAGGACCAGGCCCTTTCTCTATATAAGAGTGCTAGATCCTAGTCGCCAGAAGGACCAGGCCTTTCCCTATATAAGGCTGCTAAATCCTAGTGGACAGAGGGACCAGGGCCTTTCTCTATGTAAGAGGGCTAGATCTTAGTGGGCAGAGGGACCAGGTCCTTCTTCTATATAAGAGTGCATGATCCTAGTGGACAGAGAGACCAGGCCCTTCTTCAATATAATGCTGCTAGATCCTAGTGGGCAGAGGGACCAGGCCCTTCTTCTATATAAGAGTGCAAGATCCTAGTGGACAGAGGGACCAGGCCCTTCTTCAATATAATGCTGCTAGATCCTAGTGGGCAGAGGGACCAGACCATTTCTCTGTGTAAGGGGGCTAGACCCTAGTGGGCAGAGGGACCAGGCCCTTTCTCTATATAAGAGTGCTAGATCCTAGTGGCCAGAGGGACCAGGCCCTTCCCTATATAAGGCTGCTAAATCTTAGTGGACAGAGGAACCAGGCCCTTTCTCTATGTAAGAGGGCTAGTTCCTAGTGGGCAGAGGGACCAGACCATTTCTCTGTGTAAGGGGGCTAGATCCTAGTGGGCAGAGGGACCAGACCCTTTCTCTGTGTAAGGGGGCTAGACCCTAGTGGGCAGAGGGACCGGGCCCTTTCTCTATATAAGAGTGCTAGATCCTAGTGGCCAGAGGGCATGGAGTGAGAGGTTGAGAGTGATTGTTCATCAGCATTCTGCACCTGTGTTAAGGAGGTCTGCTGGATCCTGTTGTGCATTTTCAGTGAGATCTTGGCTGGTAAATACCATTACATTTTTGCGATGTTTCTCATTTTAAAGTGTCATCAGTTGGCCTTGTGGCAGCTTCTCACCCCACTCCACTCATCATTTTGACGATCATGTTCTGCTCACGCTCACGCTTACCGTGATCATCTCTCTGTCCATTCCCCAAGATATCCTTTGCTTTTCTTGTTATTATTTCTCTTTCAATTCATTTTCCTTTTCTGTAGTATAGAACATACAGCAGTCATCAAAAGCTCGAACCAACATCTCAAGTTAACTTGACTATGGAGATATCGTATATTTTAACATTTTGTGCACATACGGGTTTTTTTGTGTTGGTGAGATTTTAATCCTATTTAATAAATAATCTAGTTTTAAGTGAATATATGTTCGCCTGTTTTGACTCCCTTTTTTGATTAATACTTTTTGACAATTCTTTTTTTATAATACACCAAAAAGCTGCTTGTGATTCTTATGCTGTATATATTAAATAGACTTTCATAAAAAAATATTCTACGAGTCCGATTCATCATTGCATTTGCACCTTTCTTTAACTAGCTTTTGGTGTTTTTCATTTGTGACTAATTCTTTTCATTTGTGCCATTTTATATGTATTTAGCTGTTTGTTTGTTTTTATGTTCGTTATAGTGTGTAAGGCTTGAGGCTTCTAGATGTTTTTTTCTAAATCATTAATTGTAAGTTTTCAAAAAAGTGCTACATTTTTACTCCAATGTATTCCAGGTCCCCCTGGAGCTTGTGCTTGTGTACCGTGTCTGATGTGAGCATTGTGCTTGGGTCACGTGTCTGAAATGTGTGCTTTGCTTGTGTGATGTGTCCAATGTGTGCATTGTGTTTGAGTGATTTCTTATGTGTGAGATGTGATTATCTGATATATAAGGTGTGAGGTGTACGCTCTGTTTGAGTGATGTCACTTTGCTTGTGTGATGTGTCTGATGTGTGCGCTATGCTTATGTGACATGTACAATTTGTGCACTGTGCTTGTATGCAGGGCTTACCATTGCTAGGGTCAGAAAACATCAGGGGTTCAAGCCCCAAGACAAATATTAGCCTACAAACCCCTTCTACATTTTTTTTTAACACTGCAGATAAAACAGTGATATTTCTGAGTATAGATAACGTAGTAATGTTACCTGCAGTCCTATGTAACACCACAGATAACACAATGATAACTGAGTACAGATAATGCAGTCCTATTTAACACAATGGACACCATGTGCAGTGGCAGTGCCACATGGCGACATTGTTTTGCTTCATAGAAGTCTCACTGTCTCCTAGGGAAAGTCTGTGACTTCTGCAGTCTCGCTGCTCATGAAGACAGTCTGCTATGGTCCTCTAAAGTGCACCACAAATGACAGAATTAGATAACTTTAGAATACTACTGATAGGGCTACTATGACTGTGGCAGTGTATAAGGGAGCAATCTTTGATGAAGGAACTGTGTTTGGGAACACCATTTATGAGGCACTGTAATTTGGGGCACATTAGATGTCAGGTCTCTGGTTTGAGCATTTTTCATTGTGTATGTAACTGCCGGATACACAAGTGCAGTCCCATAGTCCATGAATGGAGTGGAGATTGAACATACACATCACCACTTAATTCAAGACTGTGCTCTGAAGGACCGAGTTTCCATAATCCCAAGTCCTGTTCTTGGGATCATTGGAGGTCCCAGCGATCGGTAAGTAACCTGAGATAACTTACTATTTTGGAAAGAACCCTTTAAAGGGGTTGTCCACTACTTATTATCCCCTCCCCAATGTATCCCCCCGGGGCCTGTAAGTCTTTTTGTAATTACCTTCTGTTGCAGTTACTGCCTGTGAGCGGGGCTATCGCTGGCCGCTCACAGGTATCATGTGACCCCCGGCTGCAGCCAGCTCTGACATCCGCTGACGTCACGACAAGTCCAGGCTGCAGCCGAGGGTCCCTCTTCTGCGTTCCACCGGTGGATGCTGGGTTGTGGGCGGAGTTACCCCGCACGTCACACCCGGCATCCACCACGCGCTCTTCCTCTCCTCATTCATCGGGAAAGCGCGCGGTGGATGCTGGGTGTGACGCACGGGGTAACCCAGCCCACAACCCAGCAGCCACCGCGGGGACCCCAGCGCTGAGTCACGCCTCACTTGACGTGACATCAATGGCGGGTCACGTGATGCCTGTGAGCAGCCAGCGAGAGCGCCGCTCACAGGCAGAACCTGCAACAGAAGGTAATTACAAACACACTTATGGGTCCCGGGGGGAATACATTGGGGGCATAATCAAAAGTTGTGGCCAACTTCTTTAAAAGGGTTGTCCAGTTATATAACATTTAGAACCTATCCTTAGGATAGGGCAGTATGATACGTCATCAGTATCACACCGCTGGGGGTCTGACACCTGGCACCCTGAACAATTTCTATCAGCTCTTGAATTGGAGTTGAAGTGCAGTACTTGGCAGTGGCTGACAACAGTCAATTAATGGGGGGTGATAAGTATGAGACCTCCCCAATCTGATATTGATGACCTATGCAATGGGTAGATTATCAATGTCATATGACTAAACAACTTCTCTTAGCATTTATAAAGGGAACCTGACATGAGATTCCTGCTAGCCAAATCACAGGCTCCATGAATCAGGCGCTTGCTGCATTACTGCAGTCATGTATGTATAGGGAGAGACCTGCCAGTGGAGGTAAGCAGGTTTAGGGAGAGCCCACCAGGGACCGACCTCGGACTCCTCATCCAAGACACATAGGCCCTAATTCATTAAGGTGTTTATGCCAGAATTCCGGTGTAAAACACCTTCATAAGTCACAACATCTTTACATAGTTCGGAATTTACATAAAAATTGTGCAACTTTTGGCGTTTTCACACCAGTTCCGCTCAGCTTTGCCAAACTGGGCCGAGCCTGGCCAGGGTTAATTCATGAAAAGTTACGCCAATTTAAAGGGGTTGTCCACTACTTAACATGTGCCCCCAAGCAATTTGTCAACCTGAGATGAGAATTTTCCCAATTATATTTAATTACTAAAAGATCCTCTGAGGGGCGCTCTCTCTCCCGGTCACCTGTTGCTGAGGCGGAGATTGCTCTCATTTCCCGTGATGCCTTGTTCCGGGCACTGAATATTGACGTGACGTTACCCAGACTCCCTCTGACTGCGGCCATGTGATCTAGATTGGTTGCACTGTGGGCTGTGCAGACACCGCCCCTCACAGTCCGGGAGTATCTGTGGAGATGTTCAGTGAGCTCCTACCTCCTGTCACTGATGAAAGCGCTTATCGGACTAGCAGCACTGTCATCAGGCTGAGTGAGCAGAGAAGCGCTCCCTGGTACTGGTGGACGGAGGGAGTGAGGTAGTCATGATCTACTGCTCCTCCATCCTCTCAGTCCGGGGAGGGGAGAGGGGGGAGATTGGCGCTATCACAGTGGGGGACTCGGCACACATCCACCCCCCTCCTCACACGCTGCCCTGCTCCTATACAGCCGCTACTGTGTCCTGTCCCTAGACTCATGGCCCCCCACCCAGGCACCATCCAGGGACCTCCTGAGCCTGAGGTCTATTATACAGCAAGAAGAGATAAAACAGTAAGAGATGAGAAGAAGACAGTGACACCATAAACACCTGAAGAGCGGAGATAAGGAAAGAGAGAGAGAGAGTGCTCAGAGGGACTTACCTGACCTGTTACCACTGACATCACCAACAAACCCAGCTCTACAGCCATTACAGATGCAGCAGAGCCGACACCTTCAGCTATTCCGCAATGACAACCCCAGCTCTGCTGCACTGATGAGCCCAGCTGTGTTACATATGGAAAGTCATCTTCTCTATATCTGACACTTCTAAGATCAGCTCTGCTACATCTGCATAGCACAGCTATAGTAAAAACAGACACACACAGCTATACTGCCCTGAGATCTGAAGTTTAGAAGGTATTCCCTGCCCATGGGAGCACCGTGTTCAGTGGTTAGCACTGTAATCTTGCAGCGCGGGGGTCCTGGGTTCAAATCCCACCAAGGACAACAACTGCAAGGAGTTTGTATGTTCTCCCTGTGTTTGCATGGGTTTCCTCTGGGTTCTCCGGTTTCTTCCCACACTCCAAAGACATACTGATAGGGAATTTAGATTGTGAATACAGGGACCCACCGGCCTAAATGATAGATTAGAGATGTCAGTGTTTCTATAAAAAAAATTTAATGTAATGTCAATCAGAGTATAACTTATTTTTTGTACTTTGTTTTTAATATGGTTGTTTTGTTTATATGTTTGCAGCGGTGTGAGCGGGTCTTATTCCGACCCCTTTTTTGGTGATGTCGTTTTGTGTTGATTAGATTCAGGCTGTGTGCCCACGATGCGTATTTCATGCGTTTTTGGTGCGGAAATTTCTGCAGCGTAAAGGCATGATAAACGCATGGTAAGCCTTCTGCCATGGTCTCCAATGCAATTCCGCACTTTCAATGCCCATGCTGCGGATTTTTCCGCAGCGTTTATGCTGCGCACAAAAATCCGCAACATGTCCATTAACTTTGCGGAAGCGCGGCGTAGTCGCCGCCATTGACTTGCATTGAGACGCACATAATCCGTGTCAGTACATTTGTACTCACGGATTATATGCTTTTCAATGTGCGGATGGTACCCAGTTCTGGAGGAGAGAAGACTCACATGCAGACCTGGGTACCATTGTACCTGTAAAAAAAAGAATAAAATAAAAAATAAAGATTATATTCACCTTCCGACGGCCCCCGGTCTCCTTCCCTGTGCTTGCCAGCAGACTGAAGGACCTGCGGTGACGTCACAGTCATGTGACCGCAGGCCCTTCAGTGCAGTGTCCCGCGATCAGCTGGCAGCCAGGAAGGAGCACAGCTACACACCCCGGGCCATCAGAAGGTAAGTATAGATTTATTTTTTTATTTTTAAACATTCTTTTACGGTCACACTATATAAATCCATGCTGTTTGCATGGATTTATATAGTGTGACCTAGTTGTCAAGCACTTTCCAAGTGATGCTAAAATCGCCTGGAAAGCGCTTGTCAATCCACATGCAGAAACGCATGTGAATAATGCTTCAAATCCGCATGCATTTGGCAGGAAAAACGCATGCACAATCTGCATGCGTTTTTTCTGCCAGGGAGATGCAGAAATGCTGCAGAAATTTTCTGCTTCATTTCTGCATCGTGGGCACATAGCCTCAAAGTAATCACCTTTGTTATATTCCCCATACCTGTTTGACCTATTGAAGTGCGTGTCAGCGCGAAACGGCCGTCGTCAAGAACAGCATGACATATACTCCCCAGCTTGTGATGTTTTTAACCCCTTAACAACATCTGACGTACTAATACGCGTCTGTGCCCTGGGACTTAAGAGCCAGACCCGTATTAGTACGTCATGGCGATCGCGCGCGCACACAGGCTGTGCGGGCGCGATCGCCGCCGGGTGTCAGCTGATTGTCACAGCTGACACCCGATACTATGTGCAGGGAGCGGTCCTGCACCGCTCTCAGCACATTAACCCCCGCGATGCTGCGATCGAAGTCGATCGCAGCATTGCGGTGGGAAGGGGAGGTGATCGCAGATACTCACCTCCTCTTCCAGCGCTGTCTCACGCGGCTTCCCGGGTGTTGCCATGACGACCCGATGTCGTCATGACAACATCCGGGTCACCCGACAAGCAGGAAGATTGTTTGGACATGCGCAGTGCATCTCCAAACAATCTTCTCCCTGTCCAGCGCTGATAGCCTGCATGGCACAGGGATGGTGCTGCATTCCTGTGCCATGCAGGCGATCAGAGAAAAAAAAGTGAAAGTCCCATAGTGGGACAAAGTAATAAAGCATATAAACTTTCAGAAAGTGAAAAAAAAAAATGTAAAAAAATTGCAAAAATATAAAAAAAAATAATCCACCAAAAATAAAAATATAATGTACCCATCAATAAATATTATTATAAAAAAAAACAAAAAAAAAACAATAAAAGTATACATATTTGGTATCGCCGCGTCCGGAACAACCTGACCTATAAAACTGTCCCACTAGTTAACCCCTTCAGTGAACACGGTAAAAAAAAAAAAAAAAAAAAAAACGAAGCAAAAAACAATGCTTTATCACCATACCGCCAAACAAAAAATGGAATAACACGCGATCAAAAAGACAAATATAAATAAAAATGGTACCGCTGAAAACGTCATCTCGTCCCGCAAAAAACAAGCCGAGATACAGCTCCATCAGCCAAAAAATAAAAAAGTTATAGCTCTCAGAATAAAACTATGCTAAAAATAATTTTTTCTATAAAATTGCTTTTATTATGTAAAAGTGCAAAACATAGAAAAACGATATAAATGTGGTACCGCTGTTAACGTACTGACCTGAAGAATGAAGCTGCCTTATCAATTTTACCACACGCGGAACAGAATAAAAAAAAAAAAAACAATTCCTGAATTGTTGGTTTTTGTTTATTCTGCCTCCCAAAAATCGGAATAGAAAGCGATAAAAAAATGTCACGTGCCTGAAAATGGCACCAATAACACCGTCAACTCATCCCGCAAAAAAACAAGCCATCACATGACTGTCTGCCAAAATCTGGAAAAATTATAGCTCTCAAAATATGGCGATGCAAAAACTAGATTTTACAAAAAATGCATCTTGTCAGTCATAAAAACCCCATATGATTCTGGTATTGCTGTAATCACACCGACCCGAAGAATAAAGTCGTCTAATCACTTATAAGCACGAGGAACGGCGTCAAAAATAAACTCTCGGGTTAGGGTTGGGCTAGGGTTAGGGCTGGGTTTGGGGTTAGGGTTGTGATGGGGTTGGGATTTTTTTCAAAAGTAAGAAAAAAAGATGACGATATGGCGACTAGTGTTGAGCGCAAGTGCTCGCTACTTGAGTTTGCATCGGGTGCTCTGGTATGCATTGAGTATCGTGGGTATTTGAGTGACATGCTCGAGTCTCCACCCCATATGCTTCGCGGCCAAAAACACTTTACGGGGATTGCCTGCCATGCACGAGCGATCCCCGCATGTTTTTTTTTGGGTGTCTAATAACCGTGAAACATGCGGAGCAGGGACTCGAGCATGTCACTCGAGCACACGCTGCACATGGTGCATACCTGAGTACCCGATGCAAACTCAAGTAGCGAGCACTTGCGCTCAAGACTAATGACAACTTATTCAATATGATGACCTAATGTTATCAAATTCTGTGTCGTACCTCTGGGTTCAAAATGTTCACTATACACCTTAATAAAATCCTTGAGGGGTATAGTTTCCAAAATGGGGTCACTTGTGGGGGAGCTCCATTGTTTAGGCACATCACGGGCTCTCCAAACGCGACATGGTGTCCGCTAACAAATTGAATGGAAAATCGGCTCAAATTGTTAGCGGACGCCATGTTGCGTTTGGAGAGGCCCTGTGTGCCCAAACATTGAAGCTCCCCAAAAAGTGACCCCATTTTGGAAACTAGACCCCCCAAGGCACCTATCTAGATGCATAGTGAGCACTTGGAACCCCCAGGTGCTTCACAAATTGATTCATAAAAATGAAAAAGTGTTTTTTTTTCATTTTTATGAATCAATTTGAGCCGACAATTTGTTAGCGGATACCATGTTGCATTTGGAGAGTCCCTGTGTGCCCAAACATTGGAGCTCCCCCACAAGTGACACCATTTTGGAAACTAGACCCCCCCAAGGCACCTATCTAGATGCATAGTGAGCACTTGGAACCCCCAGGTGCTTCACAAATTGATTCATAAAAATGAAAAAGTGTTTTTTTCTTCACTTTTCATTTTTATGAATCAATTTGTGAAGCACCTGGGGGTTCCAAGTGCTCAGTATGCATCTAGATAGGTGCCTTGGGGGGTCTAGTTTCCAAAATAGGGTCACTTGTGGGGGAGCTCCAATATTTAAGCACACAAGGTCTCTCCAAACGCAACATGGTGTCCGCTAACAATTTGAGCCGATTTTCCATTCAATTTGTTAGCGGATACCATGTTGCATTTGGAGAGTCCCTGTGTGCCCAAACATTGGAGCTCCCCCACAAGTGACCCCATTTTGGAAACTAGACCCCCCAAGGCACCTATCTAAATGCATAGTGAGCACTTGGAACCCCTAGGTGCTTCACAAATTGATTCGTAAAAATGACAAAAAAAACACTTTTTCATTTTCACGAATCAATTTGTGAAGCACCTAGGGGTTCCAAGTGCTCACTATGCATCTAGATAGGTGCCTTGGGGGGTCTAGTTTCCAAAATAGGGTTACTTGTGGGGGAGCTCCAATTTTTGGGCACACAGGGGCTCTCCAAACGCAACATGGTGTCCGCTAACAATTTGAGCCGACAATTTGTTAGCGGATACCATGTTGCATTTGGAGAGTCCCTGTGTGCCCAAACATTGGAGCTCCCCCACAAGTGACCACATTTTGGAAACTAGACCCCCCAAGGCACCTATCTAGATGCATAGTGAGCACTTGGAACCCCCAGGTGCTTCACAAATTGATTCATAAAAATGAAAAAGTGTTTTTTTTTTCACTTTTTCATTTTTACGAATCAATTTGTGAAGCACCTGGGGGTTCCAAGTGCTCACTATGCATCTAGATAGGTGCCTTGGGGGGTCTAGTTTCCAAAATAGGGTTACTTGTGGGGGAGCTCCAATTTTTGGGCACACAGGGGCTCTCCAAACGCAACATGGTGTCCGCTAACAATTTGAGCCGACAATTTGTTAGCAGATACCATGTTGCATTTGGAGAGTCCCTGTGTGCCCAAACATTGGAGCTCCCCCACAAGTGACACCATTTTGGAAACTAGACCCCCCCAAGGCACCTATCTAGATGCATAGTGAGCACTTGGAACCCCCAGGTGCTTCACAAATTGATTCATAAAAATGAAAAAGTGTTTTTTTCTTCACTTTTCATTTTTATGAATCAATTTGTGAAGCACCTGGGGGTTCCAAGTGCTCAGTATGCATCTAGATAGGTGCCTTGGAGGGTCTAGTTTCCAAAATGGGGTCACTTGTGGGGGAGCTCCAATGTTTGGGCACACAAGGTCTCTCCAAACGCAACATGGTGTCCGCTAACAATTTGAGCCGATTTTCCATTCAATTTGTTAGCGGATACCATGTTGCATTTGGAGAGTCCCTGTGTGCCCAAACATTGGAGCTCCCCCACAAGTGACACCATTTTGGAAACTAGACCCCCCAAGGCACCTATCTAGATGCATAGTGAGCACTTGGAACCCCCAGGTGCTTCACAAATTGATTCGTAAAAATGAAAAAATGAAAAAAAAAACACTTTTTCATTTTTACGAATCAATTTGTGAAGCACCTAGGGGTTCCAAGTGCTCACTATGCATCTAGATAGGTGCCTTGGGGGGTCTAGTTTCCAAAATGGGGTCACTTGTGGGGGAGCTCCAATTTTTGGGCACACAGGGGCTCTCCAAACGCAACATGGCGTCCGCTAATTATTCAAGCAAATTTTACAATCAAAAAGTCAAATGGCGCTCCTTCCCTTCCGAGCCTTGCCGTGCGCCCAAACAGTGTTTTTTCCCCACATATTGGGTATCTTCGTGCCCAGGGGAAATTGGACAACAAATTTTGGGGTCCATTTTTTCTTGTTACCCCTGTGAAAATAAAAAAAATTGGGTCTAAAGTAACATTTTTGTGAAAAAAGTTAAATGTTCATTTTTTTCTTCCACATTCCAAAAATTCCTGTGAAGCACCTGAAGGGTTAATAAAGTTCTTGAATGTGGTTTTGAGCACCTTGAGGGGTGCAGTTTTTAGAATGGTGTCACTTTTGGGTATTTTCTGTCATAAAGACCTCTCAAAGTGACTTCAAATGTGATGTGGTCCCTAAAAAAATGGTTTTGTAAATTTTGTTGGAAAAATGAGAAATCGCTGGTCAACTTTTAACCCTTATAGCTCCCTAACAAAAAAAAATTTTGGTTCCAAAATTGTGCTGACGTAAAGTAGACATGTGGGAAATGTTATTTATTAACTCTTTTGTGCGACATATCTCTCTGATTTAAGGGCATAAAAATTAAAATTTTGAAAATTGCAAAATTTTCAAAATTTTCGCCAAATTTGCGTTTTTTTCACAAATAAACGCAAGTGATATCGAAGAAATTTTACCACTATCATGAAGTACAATATGTCACGAAAAAACAATCTCAGAATCAGGGGGATCCGTTGAAGCTTTCTAGAGTAATTACCTCATAAAGTGACAGTGGTCAGAATTGTAAAAATTGGCCTGGTCATTAACGTGCAAACCACCCTCGGGGCTTAAGGGGTTAAAGAAGAAACAATAAAGAAGCATTTTAACACAGTCCGGTGAGTGCCTTCCACTTTTCTTGAACTATTCACAGTATTTTTTGTCTATGAATGGAAGCTGTTTTTGCACCCAGGACATGAAGGGATAGGTGCTTAGTCCTGCTATATGAAGGAGTGATTGGAGGCGTAGGTGCTGGATTTCCTGTTGCTTATTCCAATTGAGAATTTAGATTGTGAGCCCCAATGGAAACAGTGATGATAATGGTAAAAATTAAAAAAAAAATCACATTTGATTTCAATATGGTAATTTTAAAGTGATGAATCTTACTGGCGATTGGCTGGTTGTTGTATACAAATCCTTCTTGGATTGGTCAGCTCTCCCTGCCTGCCCAGCTCTCCCTGTCTCCAAGACTATCAGAGCGGTAGCACATCCCTCTGGCCCGCCCTCGTATCCTATTACTGGCACCTCCTTCTCTGCCTCTCTGATCTCGCTCATGAGGACTGCAGTGAGGAGGTGAGGGGGCGCCTCACCGGGAAGGTGTAAGTGAAGCAAGCTGTAAGCGTCCGGGACGCCCGGGGTATGGAAAAAAGAGAAAGAGCGGTGCTGTACCCAGAAAAACACACCTCTTTCACTCATCTGGCACGCCCTTGTACAGTATTACCTCTTCTCTGCCTCTCCAAGTATGCATGACACCCCTCATCCCTGTCCTGATTGGCATGCATGGCACCCCTCATCCCTGTCCTGGTATGCATGGCACCCCTCATCCCTGTCCTGCCATGCATGGCACCCCTCATCCCTGTCCTGGTATGCATGGCACCCCTCATCCCTGTCATGGTATGCATGGAACCCCTCATCCTTATCCTGGTATGAATGGCCCCCTCATCTTTATCCTGTTATGTATGCCCCCCTCAGCCTTATCCTGTTATGTATAGCCCCCTCACCTTTATCCTGTTATGTATGCCCCCTCATCCTTATTTTGGTGCATGTTCTCCCTAAACCCCATCATGCTGCACATAAAAAAAACAAACACTTCTACTCACCTTTCTTCTCTCCTCCAGCGCTGCGTCCTGTCTGCCAACACTGATTTCTCCATGTGAGCCGCGCATGGCATCACTACCATGCGCTGCTCACAAGGAGAAATCAGCTGCCGGAAGTCACTGCTCCCCACACTGGGACTGTGTGCGTGGGGAGCACTGAATATTCATGCTCCTTAATAGCCGGCACACAGCGTAGCCGCAGCGCGGCTCTCCTGCTGCTGCCGGGTGATCGCATGTGCCCGCTATTAAAGGGAATGAATATTCACCCCTCCCCACACCCATGGGCGTGGAGAGAGGTTAAATATTCATGCCCTTTAACAGCGGGCACAGGCGATTCCGGCAGCAGCAGGAACCGCACTGCGTCTACACTGTGTGCCGCTATTAAGGAGCATGAGGCGTGGGGAGCAGTGAATATTCATTTTCTTTAGCAGCGGGGACAGTACAGGCTGCTAAAGGCTCCTTTTGAGAAGATTTTCAGGGGTTAAAAACGCTGGAAAATACGGTATTCTCCAGGTGGTAGGCGCTCCCGGAACACAGTAGGTAGGATGCGGTGATATATTAAATAACCAAATTTTATTAACATAGCATACAATGTGTTTCAGCTTTTATGAGCCTTCTTCAGGTATTACATATAGGCTACTACAGCTTTGTGCATTTTATATATAAAGAAAGTCAGTGCATATAATTTTTGGGCGTGTTTTACCAAGGTTTTAACTCTTTCACTCCCATTTTAACAAGAGCTTTACAAGCATGGAAGTATAAACATTAAAAACTAATCTGAATGGATCTAATTTAAAAAAAAATGTATAATGTATAAAATTCATATCTCATTAAAAAAAACTTTTATTCTTTTTTCTTCTTTTTCTTTTTTTGTCTTTTCTTTTCCTTTCTACTCAACAGTTACTGCTTATATATTTATTTTATTCTTATCCTTGATGTGTTTTAATTCTTTTTCTTTTTTTTTAATTAGATTCCGGGAGCGCATACCACCTGGAGAATAATTACATATGTAGTTTTTCCTATTTATAATAATCAGTCAGGTATTTGATTTGCATGTAATCGATTCATTCATCTTTACTGACAAGCACTTACATCTAACATTTATAGCTTAAATGTTTGTTCACAGTCACTGCATCTGCGTTAACCACATCTTGGTATCATGTAACATACTGATGAAAGATCATGCAATTTACATTTACATTGCACAAGTTTACACAGGACAATGCAATGTATAAATGAGAATAATGAATATTTTTTCTGAACAAGAGATCATTACACCCAATGAACAATCGTTAAGCAAACTGTTTACATGGCAAACAGTTTGCTCATTCATAATTATCTTGCAGTGTAAATGCCCCTTAAAGGGGTTTTCCCACTAACAAAAGTTCATTTTAATCAATGACTGTATCTGACTGTGTACGGAACACGATCTGATAATACCACATCTCCTGGGCAGGGGAGGAAGCAAAAGCATATACAGACATTACAGCAGAGGATCACAACTGATTTTCTTTGAAGTAAAACATTGTTTAAAAGCAGGCATGGAAATGTTTTACTTCACAAAAAGAATCAGCTGTGATCACCTAATGTAATATCTGTATACTCTTTTGATTCCTCCCCTGCCCAGGAGATGTGGTATGATCAGACCATGTTCCGTAAACGGTCAGACACAGACATTACACAAGAAAACATTCATAAGTTTATCTCAGCACAGGAACATTTTTTAAACACATCCAATTATGGAACTTATTATTAGTCCAAGGTCTATTGATTAAAATCATCTTTCGTTTGTGGGAATACCCTTTAAGTCGTTTATTGAATTTATCCAATGCATTTAGTTGCAGCTACACCAGTCAATACCTGACTACTTTCTCAGACATCTGTATGAAAAATAGTTTGATTTTCATCCATAAAAAACAACAATTTTTCATGTGTATGTCTATTTTTGGCATCGATATGTCATCAAAATCAAATGTATTAATTTATACATCAAAAAGCTAAAAAATGACACAAGGCCACATACAGTTTTCTGTGTTAATAAATACAATGGATTTGTGAACAACAGACACCATATGTATTGTGTCCATATGTCATTTTAAGAACCCATTGAGTTTAATAGGCAAGCCTGATCCAAAAATGGATCAGAGTATTGCATCTGCAGTGATTTTTTTTACATACGTCTGAACACTTACTTCCACCGGTCTGTGTGTGGTACATTGGTATATTCTTTGCGTGCCAAACTGTTGGCAAACGAAAATACATTTATCTGAACAAGCCCTAAGATTCATGCTTTTCACCAAGGCATTTTGTACTATTACTAAGACTCCGATGAAGTCAGACCAGCAACAGCTTTTTAACATTTAAGCCATTTACAACTTGTTCCGTCATGGACAACACTAACAGGTAAGCGTATCATAAACTCAACGTTCTAAAGATTTTATTAATATGGTGCTGTAGGAAGCTAATTTTTGTCCTATTTTTTAGTTCAATCATAGTCGATACTAAATGTGAGCTGTAAAATCAGCATACCCATTTTTACCATGAAGAAGCTATATTGTAGTATACTTTATTGTGATATACTTTAAGGATGATTGAATTTTTTAAACTTCAAATTCTCCAGGTTTCATACTTATTTTTACCAAGGAAAAGCTATATTGTGACATACGTTAGTAGCTACTGAACCCGTTCTATGCATGGGTGGGGAGCATTTTTATTGGTATTTACTCATCATATGTGGGGAGCTGTAATGACCATCATACTGTTTAGGGAGCTGAGGTGACCATCATAATGTGTGGGAGGGGGCTACGGTGACCAACATACTATGTGTGGGGGCTAGGATGACTATCTCACTGTGTGGGGATTGCTAGGCCATCATGCTGTGTAGTTGCAGTAATGAGGGAACATCATTCTGTATAGGGTCATTTTTGTGGGCATTTATTTATGGGGCCATGGAGGGGATATCATAATGGACAAGAACACTTGGGGGCTTCAGTAGGGGCAAAATAACTGGGTGTCGCAGCACATATCTCTCTCTGTGTCTTAAAAGTTTGAAGGTATGCCCTCCTGTGACTGCACCTATGTACCGTGATAGGACTTTGCAAAGCGGTCCTGTGATTTCTATGTATACCCCTTTTAAGGGGCTTTATTATAATGAGGTACAGTGGGGATAATTATTATAAGGTGACACACTGGGGAATCATTATCATATATGTTTTCTCGCGCCTTCAGCAGGTTTGGCCAATCATCATCTCGCGTTCCCATCAGGTTTGGCCTATCATTATCTCGCTCCCTCATCAGGTTTGGCCAATCATCATCTCAGGTTTAGCCTATGATCATCTCGCGCCCTTATCAGGATGGGCTTATCATCATCTCGCGACCTCATCAGCTTTGGCCAATTATCATCTTGCGCCCTCATCAGCTTTGGCCTATCATCATCTCGCGCCTTCATCAACTTTGGCCAATTATCATCTTGTGCGCTCATCAGGATTTGCCTACCATCATCTTGCGCCCCCATCAGGTTTGACCTACCATCATCTCGTGCCCTCATCAGGTTTGGCCTACCATCATCTCGCGCCCCCATCAGATTTGACCTACCATCATCTCATGCCTCATCAGGTTTGGCCTACCATCATCTCGCGCCCCCATCAGATTTGACCTACCATCATCTCATGCCCACATCAGGTTTGGCCTACCATCATCTCGCGCCCCCATCAGATTTGGCCTATCATTATATCACGCCCTCATCAGGATTGGCCTAATGGTAAAAGGAGACCCAGCACCACCATATAGCTAAACCTATGCCTGTGCCGAAAACCCCCAAACAAGCAAATGGAAACAGGAAAAAAGAGGGCAAAGCAGGCACCAAGCGTACAACATCATGAGATATAGAGGCAGAGTATTGAAAAAGATTTGGAAATTTTATTATAACTAGGACAAACAACACCACTAATTAAAAACATGATAAAAAAACATATACAACAAAGACATGTGAAAATATAACCCCTTATAGAATTTTTAGTATACACAGCCAATAAATATTGAATAAATATAAATTCATATAACCAAAATATTATACAGGTATGGTATATATAATTTAGATTTTGTTCCTAATAGTATAAATATATATAGATAAAATATACTTTCCAAATATATCACAAGAAAGTCAAAAATATATTTGTATTCTCCCTAACCTGGACAAATGCCCAATGGAAAATAATAAGAAAGAGAGAAAAGTATATGTCAATTATAAAGAGAACAAAATATACCAACCATGTGAGAATCATAAATGGAGCAGGGGGAATGTAAAAATAAAGATGCCTGACCCTACGCGTTACACCATTAAATCCTGGCTTCCTCAGGGGTATCATCAGGATTGGCCGAACATCATCTGACGCCATCATCAGGTTTGGCCTTCCATCATCTCGCGTCCTCATTATGTTTGGCCTACCATCATCTCGCGTCCTCATCAGGTTTGAACTATATTCATCTCGCGACCTCATCAGGTTTGGCCTATTATCATTTTGCGCCATCATTAGGTTTGGCCTATGATCATCTCGCCCCTCATCAGATTTGGCTTAACATCCTCTCGTGCCCTCATCAGGTTTGGCTTACCATCATCAAGCGCCCTTATCATATTTGGCCCATCATCATCTCGTGCCCTCATCAGGTTTGGCTTACCATCATCTCACGCCATCATCAGGTTTGGCCTACCATTCTCTCGCGCCATCATCAGGTTTGGCCTACCATCATCTCGCACCCTCATTAGGTTTGGCAAATCATCATCTCGCGCCCTCATCAGGTTTGGCTTACCATCATCTCAAGCCCTCTTCAGGTTTTGCCTATCATCTTGTGCCCTCATCAGGTTTGGCCAATCATCATCTCGAGCCCTCCTCAGGTTTGGCCTACCATCCTCTCGCACCCTCATCAGGTTTGGCCTAGCATCATCACGCGCCCTCATCAGGTTTGGTCTATCAGCACCTCGCGCCTCATCAGGTTTGGCCTATCTTCATCTCAGGTTAGGCCAATCATCATCTCGCGCCCTCATCAGGTTTGGCCTACCATCATCTCACGCCCTCATCAGGTTTGGCCTACAATCATCTCGCGACCTCATCAGGTTTGGCCTATTATCATTTCGCGCCATCACTAGGTTTGGCCTATGATCATCTCGCCCCTCATGAGGTTTGGCCTATCATCATCTCGCACCTCATCATGTTTGGCTTACCATCCTCTCGCGCCCTCATCAGGTTTGGCCTACCATAATCTCACGCCCTCATCAGGTTTGGCCTATCATCATCGTGCCCTCATCAGGTTTGGCATATCATCATCTCGCGCCTCATCAGGTTTGGTCTATCATGCTCTCGCGCCCTCATCAGGTTTGGCCTACCATCATCTCGCGCCCTCATCAGGTTTGACCGACCATCATCTCGCGCGATCATCAGGTTTGGCTTACTATCATCTCGCGCCCTCATCAGGATTGGACTAGCATCATCTTGCATCGTTATCTGGAATAGCCTACCAGCATCTGGCGCCCTCATCAGGATTGGCCTATCATCATCTCGCGCCTCATCAGGTTTGGCCTATCATCATCTCACGCCTCATCAGGTTTGGCCTATCATTATCTCGCTCCCTCATCAGGTTTGGCCAATCATCATCTCAGGTTTAGCCTATGATCATCTCGCGCCCTTATCAGGATGGGCCTATCATCTCGCGACCTCATCAGCTTTGGCCAAATATCATCTTGCGCCCTCATCAGCCTTTGCCTATCATCATTTCGCGTCCTCATCAGCTTTGGCCAATCATCAACTTGCGTGCTCATAAGGATTTGCCTACCATCATCTCGCATCCCCATCAGGTTTGGCCTACCATCATCTCGTGCCCTCATCAGGTTTGGCCTACCATCACCTCGCGCCCCCATCAGATTTGGCCTACCATCATTTCACGCCCTCATTAGATTTGGCCTACCATCATCTCGCGCCCCCATCAGATTTGGCCTACCATCATTTCGCACCCTCATTTGGTTTGGTCTACCATTATCTCGTGCCCTCATAGGTTTGGCCTACCATCATCTCATGTCATCATCAGGCTTGGCCTACTATCCTCTCGCGCGATCATCAGGTTTGGCCTACCATCATCTCGCGCCCTCATTAGGTTTGGTCAATCATCATTTCGAGCCCTCCTCAGGTTTGGCATATCATCTTGTCAGGTTAGGCCAATCATCATCTCGCGCCCTCATCAGGTTTGGCCTATCATCATCTCACGCCCTTTTCAGGTTTGGCATATCATCACCTCACGCCATCATCAGGTTTGGCTTACCATCATCTCGCGACCTCATCAGGTTTGGCCTATCATCATTTCGCGCCCTCATCAGGATTGGACTACCATCATCTTGCGCCCTCATCTGGAATGGCCTGCCATCATCTCGAGCCCTCATTAGGATTGGATCACCATCATCTTGCTCCCTCATCTGGAAATGCCTACCATCATCTCGTGCCCTCATCAGGTTTGGCCTATCATCATCTGGTGCCCTCATCAGGTTTGGCCTATCATCATCTCAGGCCCTCATCAGGTTTAGCCTACCATGATCTCGCTCCCTCATCAGGATTGGACTACCATCATCTTGCGCCCTCATCTGGAATGACCTACCATCATCTCGCGCCCTCATCAGGTTTGGCCTATCATCATCTCGCGCCTCTTCATGTTTGGCTTACCATCCTCTCGCGCCCTCATCAGGTTTGGCCTACCATAATCTCACGCCCTCATCAGGTTTGGCCTATCATCATCTTAGGTTTGGCCAATCATCATCTCGCGCCATCATCAGGTTTGTCATATCATCATCTTGGTCCTCATCAGGTTTGGCCTATCATCCTCTCGTGCCCTCATCAGGTTTGGCCTACCATCATCTCGCGCCCTCATCAGGTTTGACCTACCATCATCTCGCGCCATCATCAGGTTTGGCCTACTATCATCTCGTGCCCTCATCAGGATTGGACTAGCATCATCTTGCGCCATCATCTGGAATAGCCTGCCATCATCTGGTGCCCTCATCAGGATTGGCCTATCATCATCTCACGCCTCATCAGGTTTGGCCTATCATCATCTCGCGCCTCATCAGGTTTGGCCTATCATCATCTCAGGTTTAGCCTATGATCATCTCGCGCCCTTATCAGGATGGGCCTATCATCATCTTGCGCCCTCATCAGCTCTGGCCAATTATCATCTTGTTCCCTCATCAGGATGGGCCTATCATCATCTTGCGCCCTCATCAGCTCTGGCCAAATATCATCTTGCGCCCTCATCAGCTTTGGCCTACCATCATCTCGTGCCCCCATCAGACTTGGCCTACAATCATTTCACGCCCTCATTAGGTTTGGCCTACCATCATCTTGCGCCTTCATCAGATTTGGACTATCATTATATCACGCCCTCATCAGGATTGGCCTAACATCATCTCGTTTCCTCATTATGTTTGGCCTACCATCATCTCGCGGCCTCATCATGTTTGAACTATCATTATCTCACGTCCTCATCAGATTTGGCCTACCATCCTCTCGTGCCCTCATAAGGTTTGGCCTACCATGATCTCTCGCTTTCATTAGATTTCGCCTATCATCATCTCGCTACCTCATCAGGATTGGCCTATTATCATTTCGTGCCATCATCAGGTTTGGCCTATGATCATCTCGCCCCTCATCAGGTTTGGCCTACCATCCTCTCGCGCCCTCATCCGGTTTGGCTTACCATCATCTTGCGCCCTTATCAGTTTTCGCCTATTATCATCTCGTGCCCTCATCAGGTTTGGCCTACCATCATCTCACGCCATGATCAGTTTTGGCCTACCATCATCTCGCGCCCTCATCAAGTGTGGCCTATCATCATCTCACACCCTCATTAGGTTTGGCAAATCATCATCTCGCGCCCTCTTCAGGTTTGGCCTATCATCTTGCACCCTCATCAGGTTTGGCCAATCATCATCTCACGCCCTCATCAGGTTTGGCATATCATCACCTCACGCCCTCATCAGGTATGGCCTACCATCATCTCACACCCTCATCAGGTTTGGCATATCATCACCTCACGCCCTCATCAGGTATGGCCTACCATCATCTCACGCCCTCATCAGGTTTGGCCTACGATCATCTCGCGCTATCATCAGGTTTGGCCTACCATCATCTCGCGACCTCATCTGGTTTGGCCTACCATCATCTCACGCCCTCATCAGGATTGGACTACCATCATCTTGCGCCCTCATCTGGAATGGCCTGCCATCATCTCGTGCCTTCATCAGGATTGGCCTATCATCATCTCGCGCCTCATCAGGTTTGGCCTATCATCATCTCGCGCCTCATCAGATTCGGCCTATCATTATCTCACACCCTCATCAGGTTTGGCCAATCATCATCTCAGGTTTAGCCTATGATCATCTCGCTCCCTTATCAGGATGGGCCTATCATCATCTCGCGACCTCATCAGCTTTGGCCAATTATCATCTTGCGCCCTCATCAGCTTTGGCCTATAATCATCTCGCGCCCTCATCAGCTTTGGCCGATTATCATATTGCGCGCTCATCAGGATTTGCCTACCATCATCTTGCCCCCCCATCAGGTTTGGCCTACCATCATCTCGTGCCCTCATCAGGTTTGGTCTACGATCATCTCCCGCCCCCATCAGATTTGGCCTACCATCGTTTCGCGCCCTCATTAGGCTTGGCCTACCATCATATAACGCCTTCATCAGGATTGGCCTAACATCATGTCACGCCATCATCAGGTTTGGCCTTCCATCATCTCGCTTCCTCATTATGTTTGGCCTACCATCATCTCGTGCCCTCATAGGTTTGGCCTACCATCATTTCATGCCATCATCAGGTTTGACCTACCAACCTCTCATGTCATCATCAGGTTTGGCCTACCATCATCTCGCGCCCTCATCAAGTGTGGCCTATCATCATCTCACACCCTCATTAGGTTTGGCAGATCATCATCTCGTGCCCTTATCAGGTTTGGCTTATCATCTCACACCCTCTTCAGGTTTGGTCTATCATCTCGCGCCCTCATAAGGTTTAGTCAATCATCTCGAGCCCTACTCAGGTTTGGCCTATCATCATCTCAGGTTAGGCCAATCATCATCTCGCGCCCTCCTCAGGTTTGGCTTATCATCATCTCACGCTCTCATTAGGTTTGGCTTACCATCCTCTCGCGCCCTCATCAGGTTTGGCCTACCATCATCTTGCGTCCTCATCAGGTTTGGTCTATCAGCATCTCACGCCTCATCAGGTTTGGCCTATCATCATCTCAGGTTAGGCCAATCATCATCTCGCGCCCTCATCAGGTTTGGCCTATCATCATCTCACGCCCTCATCAGGTTTGGCCTACCAGCATCTCACGCCCTCATCAGGATTGGCCTACCATCATCTCGCGCTATCATCAGGTTTGGCCTACCATCATCTCGCGACCTCATCAGGTTTGGCCTACCATCATCTCACGCTCTCATCCGGATTGGACTACCATCATCTTGCGCCCTCATCTGGAATGGCCTGCCATCATCTCGCGCCCTAATCAGGATTGGCTCACCATCATCTTGCGCCCTCATCTGGAATGGCCTACCAACATCTCGTGCCCTCATCAGGTTTGGCTTATCATCATCTCAGGACCTCATCAGGTTTAGCCTACCATCATCTCACAGCCTCATCAGGATTGGACTACCATCATCTAGCGCCCTCATCTGGAATGGCCTACCATCATCTCGCGCCCTCATCATATTTGGCCTATCATCATCTCACGCCTCATCATGTTTCGCTTACCATCCTCTCGCGCCCTCATCAGGTTTGGCCTACCATAATCTCACGCCCTCATCAGGTTTGGCCTATCATCATCGCGCGCCTCATCAAGTTAGGCCTATCATCATCTCGCGCCTCATCAGGTTTGACCCATCATCATCTTACGCCCTCATAAGGTTTGGCCTATCATCAACTCGTACCCTTATCAGGTTTGGCCTACCATCATCTTGCGCCCTCATCTGGAATGGCCTACCATCATCTTGCTCCCTTATCAGGTTTGGCCTATCATCATCTCGCCCCTCATCAGGTTTGGCCTACCATCATCTCGCACCTTCATCAGGTTTGGCCAATCATTATCTAGCGCCATCATCAGGTTTAGCCTACCATCATCTCGTGCCCTCATCTGGTTTGGTCTACCATCCTCTCACGCCCTCATCAGGTTTGGCCTACCATCATCTCACGCCCTCATAAAAATTGGCCTATGATCATCTCAGGTTTGGCTATTCATCGTCTCACGCCCTCATCAGGTTTGGCCTATTATCATTTCGTGCCCTCATCAGGTTTGGCCTATCATCATCTCACGGCCTCATAAGGTTTGGCTCACCATCCTCTCGCGCCCTCATCAGGTTTGGCCTATCATCATCTCAGGTTTGGCCAATCATCATCTCTCGCCATCATCAGATTTGCCCTACTATCATCTCGAGACCTCATCAGGTTTGGCCTATTATCATTTCACGCCCTCATCAGGTTTGGCCTATCATCATCTCATGCCCTCATCAGGTTTGGCCTATCATCATCTCGTGGCGTCATCAGGTTTGGCCTATCATCATCTCAGGTTTGGTCAATCATCATCTCGAGCCATCATCAGGTATGGCTTATCATCATCTCAGGTTTGGACAATCATCATCTCATGCCCTCATCAGGATTGGCCTATCATCATCTTGCGCCCTCATCAGGATTGGCCTATCATCATTTTTCACCCCTATCAGGTTTGTACTATCATCATCTCGCGCTATCATAAAGTTTAATATCAGCTTTGGCCTGCCAGCATCTCTCGCCCTCATCAGCTTTGTGTCATGGTTGTGTCGCCACGAAGATCGTCACGATTGCACAGCCTGACTTCTCGCAGCTGAGTTTTTGGTGCTTTGTGCTTTTCGTCAGTGAGGGAGTTAACTCTCTCTCTCTCTGTGCTAGACAAGGTCCAGCCTCGCCCAGCTGCAATCAATTCTGCAGTAGTGAGATTCCTTCATATGTCTGCTGCTCTGTTAGGGAAGTTGTCGGTGAAAGCATTTCATGCAGACTAGCAGAGCGGATCGTGGTATTTGGAGTTTCAGAGATAAGTGTATTTGGAGTGATTTTTCCCTTCCTCGCTTTATCATTTATCTCCTTTCCCGTTGGTGTTCCCTCTGTTGTAGTTGTGTAGGTTTTGTATGCAAGGTGGTTTTGGTTTTACCCTTGTACTGTCTCGTTCGTCTAAGTATTGAGTGTTGGCATATTATTACCTGTCCCCTTTTGTTGTGATCGGGGTCCTTCTCAGGACTAGATTACTTAGATGCAGGGATCATCAGGAGGTAGGGGTTACGCTGGCGGCCTGGACCTCTGTACCTTTAACAGTACCTCCAGGTAGAGGGATTAGTCAGGGCCCCAGCTCAGGGTCAGCTTAGGCCCCCTACCTCCAGTACACAGAGACAGCGTGACATTTTCACCGACCCCTTAGATTTAATCCAGCTACCATGGATCCAGTAGCCGGTCTAGCTCGGCAGTTGCAGAGTTTGTCCATGGAGCTGGCGGACGTTAGGTCCAAGGTTTTGTGTCCCCAGGAGCAAGCCGGACCAGAACCTAAGGTAGCTCTCCCTGACAGGTTCACTGGGGGGCGGGACAAGTTTTTTGTTTTCCGAGAGGCATGCAAGTTGTACTTTCGGCTGCGGCCTCGGTCATCGGGGAGTGAAGAACAAAGGGTGGGAATTGTCATCTCGCTCCTACAAGGGGACCCACAATCTTGGGCGTTCTCTCTTCCCCCGGGCTCCCCGGTTCTCCAGTCAGTGGATAGGTTTTTTGCTGCTCTGGGTCTTGTATATGATGACCCGGATCGGATCTCCCTTGCTGAATCTAAGTTACGTAGGATCCAGCAGGGTGATCAGCCGACGGAGGAATTCTGTTCGGAGTTCCGTAGGTGGGCCTCTGACACCCAGTGGAATGACCCGGCTCTTAGGAGCCAGTTTTGTCAAGGTTTATCCGACAAATTAAAGGATGTGTTGGCACAGTATGACTCTCCCGCGTCACTGGAAGCTGCTATGGCCCTTGCTATTCGCATTGACAGACGGCTTCGGGAGAGGTGCGGGATAACTCCACCCCCTGTGATGACTCCACCTCCTACAAGGTCCCCTCATATGGTGGTTCCCCTGGTCAGTCCAGAGGAGCGTATGCAATTAGGAGGGACATCATTTCGGGGGAGGGGACCGGTGGCACACCACAAGACTGGAAGGTGTTTCTTCTGCGGGAGAAAGGGACATTTTATTGGGGGGTGTCCATCCCATCCTTTGCAGAGTAAAGAGTCGTCGGAAAACTTTTAATCCCAGGTTGTGTGGTGGACGGCAATCTGGGAGTAGGTATTTCGTCCCTGGGGTCATCTCAGTTTCTCGTACCGGCGGAGGTGGTGGTGGGTACGAGAACTGAGAAGATATCTGTTCTTTTAGATAGTGTGGCCGGGGCTAATCTGGTGGACGCTCGGTTTGCCCGGGTTCAAGGTATGCATTTGAGTGAGTTGGCTAGACCCATCCCCATATTCTCGATCGATGCCAGGCCCCTCGGTCAGGGAAGTTTTTTGCATGTTGTGCATAACGTAAAACTTCAAGTGGGGGCGATACATAAAGAACTGTTGTCTTGCTACGTGTTGGAGGGTCTTCCCACTCCTATAGTGTTGGGCCTTCCTTGGTTAACTAAGCATAACCCGGTTATTAATTGGCAATCCAGAGAGATAAGCCAATGGAGTAATTTCTGTAATAAAAACTGCATGAATACGGTCATCGGTGCTGTGACTCCTAGGGTCTTGCCTCCATTTTTGGTGGACTTTGAGGATGTATTCTCGGAGAAGGGGTGTCGGGAACTACCTCCTCATCGCGAGTATGACTGTTCTGTTAAACTGCTCCCTGAGGCCAAGTTACCTAAATCTAGGTTGTATAACCTTTCTGGTCCTGAGAGGCAGGCCATGAAGGATTATATTTCTGAAAGTTTGGCTAAGGGGCATATTAGACCTTCATCTTCCCCGGTGGCCGCGGGGTTCTTCTTTGTGAAGAAGAAGGATGGAGGCCTACGCCCTTGCCTGGATTTCCGTGAACTTAATCGGATTACGGTCCGAGATCCGTACCCGCTCCCACTTATTCCCGATCTCTTTAATCAGATCGTGGGCGCCAAATGGTTCTCTAAGCTGGATCTCAGGGGGGCGTACAATCTGATTAGAATGAAGGAGGGGGATGAGTGGAAGACGGCGTTTAACACTCCGGAGGGGCATTATGAGAACCTTGTCATGCCATTCGGTCTGACTAATGCCCCGGCGGTGTTCCAACACTTTGTTAATGACATTTTTCGCCGCCTGGTTGGACAGTTTGTTGTGATATATCTGGATGATATCTTAATTTACTCGCCTGATCTGGTGTCTCATCAGGAGCACGTTAGGCAGGTGTTACAGATCTTGCGGGATAATAAACTGTATGCTAAATGGGAAAAGTGTGTGTTCGCCGTACAGGAACTCCAGTTTTTAGGTTTCCTGGTTTCAGCGTCTGGTTTTCGTATGGACCCTGGGAAAGTGCGGGCAGTTCTTGAGTGGGATCTGCCTGAGAATCTTAAGGCACTACAACGTTTCCTGGGGTTTGCTAATTATTACCGGAAGTTCATTCGTAATTTCTCGTCCATGGTTAAACCTCTCACTGACATGACAAAAAAGGGGACGGATTTTTCTAGGTGGTCTGACAAGGCTTGTCAAGCTTTCTCCTCCTTGAAAAAATGTTTTGCCTCGGCACCCATACTCATTCAACCTGATGCGTCACAGCCATTCATTGTAGAGGTAGACGCTTCCGAGGTAGGGGTGGGAGCAGTGTTGTCACAAGGTTCGTCCCCTGGTAAGTGGCATCCGTGCGCCTTTTTCTCTAAAAAATTGTCGTCCGCCGAGAGGAATTACGATGTCGGCAATAGGGAACTCTTGGCCATTAAGTTAGCTTTTGAGGAGTGGCGCCATTTTTTGGAGGGGGCAGTCCATCCGGTCACCGTCATCACCGATCACAAGAACCTGCTTTATCTGGAGTCTGCAAAACGTCTGAATCCCAGACAAGCCAGGTGGTCGTTGTTTTTTACCAGGTTTAATTTTGTCGTTACGTTTCGTCCTGGGTCAAAAAATGTGAAGGCGGATGCCTTGTCTCGTAGTTTCCCTGGGGCCGGGAATACGGATGACCCGGTTCCTATCCTTCAAGAGGGGGTGGTGGTGTCGGCAGTATGCTCTGAGCTTGAGGAGGAGGTATTGGAGGCTCAGGGGGACGCCCCTGTTGGACCTCCAGGGAGACTGTTTGTTCCAGATCAGCTACGACAAAAGGTGATTGAGGCACACCATAACTCGGCTTTAGCAGGACACCCAGGGAGTAAAGCAACTGTGGATCTCCTCTCGCGTCGGTTTTGGTGGCCTAACTTACATAAGGAGGTGGTAACTTTTGTTGCGTCCTGTGGGGTTTGTGCGCGCTCTAAGACCCCACATACCCGTCCGTCTGGGGCCCTCTTACCTTTGAAGATCCCGGAGCATCCTTGGACTCATCTGTCTATGGACTTTATTACGGACCTCCCGCCGTCTTCGGGTAAAACTGTCATTCTCGTTGTAGTAGACAGGTTCAGCAAGATGGCACATTTTATCGCTCTTCCTGCTCTTCCTAATGCTAAAACTCTTGCGCAGGTGTTCATTGGGGAGATTGTGAGGCTTCACGGGGTACCCTCCGATGTGGTGTCGGATCGGGGGTCTCAGTTTGTGTCCAAGTTCTGGAAGGCATTTTGTACTCGGCGGGGGATGCATTTGTCGTTCTCATCGGCTTTTCATCCCCAGACCAATGGTCAGACGGAACGTCTGAACCAGAGTTTGGAGACATATCTCCGGTGTTTTGTGTCAGAGAACCAGGAGGACTGGGCTTCTTTCTTACCTCTGGCGGAGTTTGCTCTTAATAATAGGCGGAGCGAGTCCACTGGTAAGTCCCCGTTTTTTGGGGCATATGGTTTTCACCCCCAGTTTTGTACTTTCAGTAGAGGGGGCTCTTCGGGGGTTACTGAGGAGGAACGATTTTCGTCATCACTCGCTTCTGTATGGAGAGGGGTACTGAATAATCTGAGTACTATGGGGAACCGTTACAAACGTATGGCTGACAGGAGGAGAGTGTCTGGTCCGGACCTAAGTGTGAACGATCTGGTATGGTTGTCTACTAAGAATATAAAACTTAAGGTTCCTTCCTGGAAACTGGGTCCCAGGTTCATCGGGCCGTACAGGATCAGTTCTATAATTAATCCGGTGGCATTCCATCTTGATCTCCCCCCTACGTTTAAAATTCACAACGTGTTCCACAGATCGTTGCTTAAGAGGTATGTGGCGCCGGTGATACCGTCACCTTTACCTCCGCCTCCAGTGGTGGTCAATGGTAACTTGGAGTTCCAGGTATCGAAGGTCATCGATTCACGCTTTAATCGCCGGTCCCTTCAGTACCTGGTTCATTGGAAGGGGTATGGTCCTGAGGAGAGGATGTGGGTTCCTGCGTCAGATATTAACGCAGACCGGTTAATTCGGGCCTTCCACACGACTCACCCGGATAAACCTGGCCTTGAGGGTCCGGAGGCCCCTCGTAGAAGGGGGGGTACTGTCATGGTTGTGTCGCCACGAAGATCGTCACGATTGCACAGCCTGACTTCTCGCAGCTGAGTTTTTGGTGCTTTGTGCTATTCGGCAGTGAGGGAGTTAACTCTCTCTCTCTCTGTGCTAGACAAGGTCCAGCCTCGCCCAGCTGCAATCAATTCTGCAGTAGTGAGATTCCTTCATATGTCTGCTGCTCTGTTAGGGAAGTTGTCGGTGAAAGCATTTCATGCAGACTAGCAGAGCGGATCGTGGTATTTGGAGTTTCAGAGATAAGTGTATTTGGAGTGATTTTTCCCTTCCTCGCTTTATCATTTATCTCCTTTCCCGTTGGTGTTCCCTCTGTTGTAGTTGTGTAGTTTTTGTATGCAAGGTGGTTTTGGTTTTACCCTTGTACTGTCTCGTTCGTCTAAGTACTGAATGTTGGCATATTATTACCTGTCCCCTTTTGTTGTGATCGGGGTCCTTCTCAGGACTAGATTACTTAGGTGCAGGGATCCTCAGGAGGTAGGGGTTACGCTGGCGGCCTGGACCTCTGTACCTTTAACAGTACCTCCAGGTAGAGGGATTAGTCAGGGCCCCAGCTCAGGGTCAGCTTAGGCCCCCTACCTCCAGTACACAGAGACAGCGTGACACTTTGGTCTAACATCATCTCACGCCCTAATCAGGCTTGTCCTTTTATCATTTTGGGCCCTCATCAGGATTGGACTACCATCATCTAGCTCCCTCATAAGGAATGGCCAACCAACATCTCGCGCCCACATCAGGCTTGGCCTACCATCATCTTGCGCCCTCATCAGGTTTGGCTAATCATCATCTCAGGATTGGCCAATCATTAACTCGCGTCATCATCAGGTTAGGCCTACCATCATCTTGCACCCTCATCAGGAATGGCCTACCATCACCTTGCGCCCTCGTCAGGTTTGGCCAATCATCTCACGCCTCATCAGGTTTGGCCTATCATCCTCTCGTGCCCTCATCAGGTTTGGCCTACCATCATCTCGCGCCCTCATCAGGTTTGACCTACCATCATCTCGCGCCATTATCAGGTTTGGCCTACTATCATCTCGCGCCCTCATCAGGATTGGACTAGAATCATCTTGCGCCGTCATCTGGAATAGCCTACCATCATCTGGCGCCCTCATCAGGATTGGCCTATCATCATCTCGCGCCTCATCAGGTTTGGCCTATCATCATCTCGCGCCTCATTAGGTTTGACCTATCATCATCTAAGGTTTAGCCTATGATCTTCTCGCGCCCTTATCAGGATGGGCCTATCATCATCTCGCGACCTCATCAGCTTTGGCCAATTATCATCTTGCGCCCTCATCAGCATCTCGCGCCCTCATTAGCTTTGGCCAATTATCATCTTGCGCGCTCATCAGGATTTGCCTACCATCATCTCACGCCCCCATCAGGTTTGGCCTACCATCATATCGTGCTCTCATCAGGTTTGGCCTACCATCATCTCGCGCCCCCATCAGATTTGGCCTACCATCATTTCGTGTCCTCATTAGGTTTGGCCTAACATCATCTCACGCCATCATGAGGTTTGGCCTTCCATCATCTCACTTCCTCATTATGTTTGGCCTACGATCATCTCGCGGCCTCATCAGGTTTGAACTATCATCATCTCACGTCCTCATTAGGTTTGGCCTAGCATCCTCTCGTGCCCTCGTAAGGTTTGGCCTACCATAATCTCTCGCCTTCATTAGATTTCGCCTATCATCATCTCGCGACCTCATCAGGATTGGCCTATTATCATTTCTCGCCATCATCAGGTTTGGCCTATGATCATCTCGCCCCTCATCAGGTTTGGCCTACCATCCTCTCGTGCCCTCATCAGGTTTGGCCTACCATCATCTCACGCCGCCATCAAGTGTGGCCTATCATCATCTCACACCCTCTTCAGGTTTGCCCTATCATCTCGCGCCCTCATCAGGTTTGGCCAATCATCATCTCGAGCCCTCCTCAGGTTTGGCCTATCATCATCTCACGAGCTCATTAGGTTTGGCCTACCATCCTCTCGCGCCCTCATCAGGTTTGGTCTATCAGCATCTCGCGCCTCATCAGGTTTGGCCTATCATCATCTCGCGCCATCATCAGGTTTGGCATACCATCATCTCGCAACCTCATCAGGATTGGACTACCATCATCTTGCGCCCTCATCTGGAATGGCCTGCCATCATCTCGTGCCCTCATCAGGATTAGATCACCATCATCTTGCACCCTCATCTGGAATGGCATACCATCATCTCGTGCCCTCATCAGGTTTGGCCTATCATCATCTAGTGCCCTCATCAAGTTTGGCTTATCATCATCTCAGGCCCTCATCAGGTTTAGCCTACCATTATCTCGCGCCCTCATCAGGATTGGCATATCATCATCTCGTGCCTCATCAGGTTTGGCTTACCATCCTCTCGCGCCCTCATCAGGTTTGGCCTACCATATTCTCGCGCCCTCATCAGGATTGGACTACCATCATCTCGCGCCCTCATCAGGATTGGCCTATCATCATCTCGCGCCTCATCATGTTTGGCTTACCATCCTCTCGCGTGCTCATCAGGTTTGGCCTACCATAATCTCACGATCTCATCAGGTTTGGCCTATCATCATAGTGCCCTCATCATGTTTGGCCTATCATCATCTCATGTTTGGCCAATCATCATCTCGCGCCATCATCAGGTTTGGCATATCATCATCTCGCGCCTCATCAGGTTTGGCCTATCATCCTCTCGAGCATTCATCAGGTTTGGCCTACCGTCATCTCGCGCCCTCATCAGGTTTGACCTACCATCATCTCGCGCCATCATCAGGATTGGCCTATCATCATCTCGCACCTCATCAGGTTTGGCCTATCTTCATCTCGCGCCTCATCAGGTTTGGCCTACCATCCTCTCGCGCCATCATCAGGTTTGGCCTACCATCATCTTGCGCACTCATCAAGTGTGGCCTATCATCATCTCACACCCTCATTAGGTTTGGCAAATCATCATCTCGCGCCCTCATCAGGTTTGGCTTATCATCATCTCACGCCTTCTTCAGGTTTGGCCTATCATCTCTCGCCCTCATCAGGTTTGGCCTATCATCATCTCATGCTCTCATTAGGTTTGGCCTACCATCCTTTCGCACCCTCATCAGGTTTGGTCTACCATCATCTCAGGTTATACAAATTCAGATACACGTCACTCCGGAAAAAATGGTGCTCGGAAAGGATACCACTCCTGACTAAATATAAAAATTTATAATCCGGCACTCGTATAATGATATGAAAATGAATTCTTTAATGAAATGTTCATTGTTCTTAAAGGTAATTTTTTCACAAATAGCAATCCATACAATGTGTAGGTAATTTTTTCACAAATAGCAATCCATACAATGTGTAACGTTTCGGTCGTCAAACTACGACCTTCATCAGACACTGATGTATAAATAGAAAAAAGAACAATAAAAGAAAAAAATTAATATTTTAACATACTCATAAATATAGATCAAGTATTATGATTCTTACAAAAAAAGGACATATAAAGACATATAATAAATTGATAAATCAATTCCATTAGGGTGGCACAATATAATGTGTATAACAAACAATCCAACAAAAATGACCAAGTCTCAAAAAAGAAAAGAAAAATTAATGATCAGAAATAAACATAAGTAAAAAAAGAAAAAAAGAAAAAGAAAAAAAGAAAAGAAAAAAAGAGCCAGAGAGTATATCTGAAAAGAAAAAAGGGGGAAAGTAAAAAAGAAATTATGATAAAACAAAATAACACAAATATCTAGGACTCAGGAAATGGTGCAAACAGAAAGTGTCTACAGAGATTAGAAGCATATAAAACAAAAAAGAAGTGACCAAGCAGAAAAAATAATATATAGGTACAGACTGTAGGGAACAAAGCTTACCAAATTGCTGGTGTATTGTGTTATGCAGAGAACGCCCAGTGTAACGGTCACCCAGACCTCATGCAGTAAGAGCGCTATGAAAGGCAATGTGCCCGAGGGATATATAAGGAGAAAAAAAACGGAAGTGCAATAGAAGAAAAAGCTGTGTCCGCTAGAACAAAAGCGGAAGTGCGTCACTGGAACGCACTGGTGGAACGCAAACAGAGAAATCCAGGAAGTGACGACGGTGGAACGCACTGGTGGAACGCAGACAACAAACTCCAGGAAGTGACGTCAGTGGAGCGCACATTGGAATGCAAATACCAGGAAGTAACATCGGTACATCACAGTGGTGGAACACAAACTGAAGAAAGATAACCGATATAGCCTAAAAAGGTGCAGAACTCCAAAAAGGTGAACTGTAATGAAAGAAAACAAAAAGTAAAATTAGTTTAATAAAATAAATGAAAGAAACAAAGAAAATGGGATAAGCATAAAAAATTTTTAAATGGAAAAAATTCAAAAAGAAGAGTAAAAAAAGAAAGAGGAGGGGGGAGAAAGGGGAAGGGGGAGCAGGTAATAAAGAAGAAAGGAAATAAAACTATAATAGCTCTCTATATATCCATACCCTAAATTGGGATGAGTTCAAGATCGTTGCTAAAAAAGAAAAATATATGATGTGATTAGATATTTCACAAAAAACTCATGACATCATAATCTCTATTGAGTCCATTAGGTTCAAGGCTCTGTAAATAATGTATCCAGAAAGCCTCCCTGATTTTTAACTGTCTAATTCTGTTTCCTCCTCTTCTATAGGGTGATACATGTTCTAAAACAAGGAATCTCAACTGTGCTATTGTGTGACCAGATGTATGAAAATGATAAGGTATAGGTAAATTAAGTCTACCACAACGGATATCCGACTTGTGGTGGGATATACGATCTTTAATAGATTGAGTCGTTTCACCAACATATACCTTGCCGCACGGGCATTTTATCGCATAGACTACAAATTTTGAGTCGCAGGTAAAAAAATCACGAATGGGAATATCAGCTCCTGTATAAGGGTGTGAAATTTTATCACCTTTTAGAACGTTTGTGCATTGTGCACACTGTAGGCACGGAAAAGTACCTTTCTTTTGTGTGTCTAAAAAAGTTTGTTTGGGTTTCTTAAGGGCTGTTCCCTCATCGGCTCGAACTAGTTTATTCCTAAGATTAGTGGGTCTCCTAAAACAGGGTAAGAATAAGTTCTTAAACTCTGGAATGTCAGGATAGCTTCTTTGTAACATAGGCCAGTGTTTGCGAATTTTTTGATGTAACCTATAAATAAACGGATGAAAGGTGTGGACAAAGGGAATTCTACTCGGTGTATCTTTATTAGGTGATGGATCATCAACATTGCGGCATTGATTGAGGAGATTTTGAGGATAACCCCTCTGTTTAAATTTGATTTCCATCTCACCTAAACGTTTCGTACAAACTTCCGAATCTGAGACAATTCTTTTCACCCTTTGGAATTGTGATATGGGGATAGATCTTTTTACTGCCCTAGGATGACAGCTTTGATATAAAAGTAAATTGTTCCTATCCGTTTGTTTTACATAGAGATCAATAGATAAATCCCCCTCTGTATTCCGTTTAATCATAGTGTCTAAGAAATTAATCTCTTGTTGATCATATGTAATAGTAAAGGTGAGTTCTGGCCATATGGCATTCAGATGTGTATGAAACAATATTAACGTCTCAACGGTGCCATTCCATAGACAAAATATGTCGTCTATGTATCTACGCCAAAATAGGCAGTGGGTCTGATAGAGATCATTAGTATAAACATACCGGTCTTCAAAGTCTGACATGAAACAATTAGCATAAGGGGGCGCAACATGTGAGCCCATAGCGGTCCCTTGAATTTGTAAATAGTATGTATCTTCAAAAAGAAAAAAATTTTCCGTCAAGACTAGCTCGAGCAGGTCCAACAGGAACTTAATGGTCCGTGGATCCTTATCAGATTGCTCAAGTAATACTCTGGTTGCTGCAATGCCCTTGGAATGTTGTATGGAAGTATATAAACTGTTAACATCAAAGGTTACTAGTATAGTTCGTTCAGGTAATCTGTCTAGATGCTTTATTGTATTAATGAATGCCCCAGTATCCAGAATAAATGATAATGTCTTTTTCACTAAGGGTGTTAAGACCTTTTCAAGCAAAATGGATAAGGGTGACAGAACAGAGTCAGTTGATGCCACTATAGGTCTACCAGGTGGTTTATCTAGTCTTTTATGAACTTTAGGCAAAATATAAAAAACCGGAATAATAGGATCTATCTTAGTTAGAAAATCTCTGGTTTTTTGATCAATGATATGTGACTCTGTCGCTTCTGTAAGGAGTTTGTGAATTTTATCTTGAATTCTTAATGTTGGATTATTAAGTAAGGGTAAATAGATATTCTTATTATTCAATTGTGAATAAATCTCTTCTAGATACATAGAACGGTCCATAATGACCGTTGCACCCCCCTTATCTGCAGGTTTAATTGTAATGCTTTTATCGGCCTTTAGTGTCTTTAATGCTAGACGTTCAGATGAATCTAAGTTGGGTTGAAAATATAAATCACCCATTTTAATTTGTCTGTTGAAAATTGCAACCTCTTTTTCAACTAGTGAAATGAATGTTTCTATAAAACTTTTGTAAATCAAGATCCAGTTGGAAATTATAATTTCCAACTGGATCTTGATTTACAAAAGTTTTATAGAAATCTTAGACTTAAGACATTTTTTCATAATCAAACAGTACCGTATAGACACACCATGGGTACTACTTCAATTCCCATCAGTATTTCTGATCTGGGCCTTAGACTAAAAAGTACTTTTACTCCTCCAAAAAATAGTCCACCAGTTGAAACATTCATTTCTTCTTACAGAAGCGACAGAGTCACATATCATTGATCAAAAAACCAGAGATTTTCTAACTAAGATAGATCCTATTATTCCGGTTTTTTATATTTTGCCTAAAGTTCATAAAAGACTAGATAAACCACCTGGTAGACCTATAGTGGCATCAACTGACTCTGTTCTGTCACCCTTATCCATTTTGCTTGAAAAGGTCTTAACACCCTTAGTGAAAAAGACATTATCATTTATTCTGGATACTGGGGCATTCATTAATACAATAAAGCATCTAGACAGATTACCTGAACGAACTATACTAGTAACCTTTGATGTTAACAGTTTATATACTTCCATACAACATTCCAAGGGCATTGCAGCAACCAGAGTATTACTTGAGCAATCTGATAAGGATCCACGGACCATTAAGTTCCTGTTGGACCTGCTCGAGCTAGTCTTGACGGAAAATTTTTTTCTTTTTGAAGATACATACTATTTACAAATTCAAGGGACCGCTATGGGCTCACATGTTGCGCCCCCTTATGCTAATTGTTTCATGTCGGACTTTGAAGACCGGTATGTTTATACTAATGATCTCTATCAGACCCACTGCCTATTTTGGCGTAGATACATAGACGACATATTTTGTCTATGGAATGGCACCGTTGAGACGTTAATATTGTTTCATACACATCTGAATGCCATATGGCCAGAACTCACCTTTACTATTACATATGATCAACAAGAGATTAATTTCTTAGACACTATGATTAAACGGAATACAGAGGGGGATTTATCTATTGATCTCTATGTAAAACAAACGGATAGGAACAATTTACTTTTATATCAAAGCTGTCATCCTAGGGCAGTAAAAAGATCTATCCCCATATCACAATTCCAAAGGGTGAAAAGAATTGTCTCAGATTCGGAAGTTTGTACGAAACGTTTAGGTGAGATGGAAATCAAATTTAAACAGAGGGGTTATCCTCAAAATCTCCTCAATCAATGCCGCAATGTTGATGATCCATCACCTAATAAAGATACACCGAGTAGAATTCCCTTTGTCCACACCTTTCATCCGTTTATTTATAGGTTACATCAAAAAATTCGCAAACACTGGCCTATGTTACAAAGAAGCTATCCTGACATTCCAGAGTTTAAGAACTTATTCTTACCCTGTTTTAGGAGACCCACTAATCTTAGGAATAAACTAGTTCGAGCCGATGAGGGAACAGCCCTTAAGAAACCCAAACAAACTTTTTTAGACACACAAAAGAAAGGTACTTTTCCGTGCCTACAGTGTGCACAATGCACAAACGTTCTAAAAGGTGATAAAATTTCACACCCTTATACAGGAGCTGATATTCCCATTCGTGATTTTTTTACCTGCGACTCAAAATTTGTAGTCTATGCGATAAAATGCCCGTGCGGCAAGGTATATGTTGGTGAAACGACTCAATCTATTAAAGATCGTATATCCCACCACAAGTCGGATATCCGTTGTGGTAGACTTAATTTACCTATACCTTATCATTTTCATACATCTGGTCACACAATAGCACAGTTGAGATTCCTTGTTTTAGAACATGTATCACCCTATAGAAGAGGAGGAAACAGAATTAGACAGTTAAAAATCAGGGAGGCTTTCTGGATACATTATTTACAGAGCCTTGAACCTAATGGACTCAATAGAGATTATGATGTCATGAGTTTTTTGTGAAATATCTAATCACATCATATATTTTTCTTTTTTAGCAATGATCTTGAACTCATCCCAATTTAGGGTATGGATATATAGAGAGCTATTATAGTTTTATTTCCTTTCTTCTTTATTACCTGCTCCCCCTTCCCCTTTCTCCCCCCTCCTCTTTCTTTTTTTACTCTTCTTTTTGAATTTTTTCCATTTAAAAATTTTTTATGCTTATCCCATTTTCTTTGTTTCTTTCATTTATTTTATTAAACTAATTTTACTTTTTGTTTTCTTTCATTACAGTTCACCTTTTTGGAGTTCTGCACCTTTTTAGGCTATATCGGTTATCTTTCTTCAGTTTGTGTTCCACCACTGTGATGTACCGATGTTACTTCCTGGTATTTGCATTCCAATGTGCGTTCCACTGACGTCACTTCCTGGAGTTTGTTGTCTGCGTTCCACCAGTGCGTTCCACCGTCGTCACTTCCTGGATTTCTCTGTTTGCGTTCCACCAGTGCGTTCCAGTGACGCACTTCCGCTTTTGTTCTAGCGGACACAGCTTTTTCTTCTATTACACTTCCGTTTTTTTTCTCCTTATATATCCCTCGGGCACATTGCCTTTCATAGCGCTCTTACTGCATGAGGTCTGGGTGACCGTTACACTGGGCGTTCTCTGCATAACACAATACACCAGCAATTCGGTAAGCTTTGTTCCCTACAGTCTGTACCTATATATTATTTTTTCTGCTTGGTCACTTCTTTTTTGTTTTATATGCTTCTAATCTCTGTAGACACTTTCTGTTTGCACCATTTCCTGAGTCCTAGATATTTGTGTTATTTTGTTTTATCATAATTTCTTTTTTACTTCCCCCCTTTTTTCTTTTCAGATATACTCTCTGGCTCTTTTTTTCTTTTCTTTTTTTCTTTTTCTTTTTTTCTTTTTTTACTTATGTTTATTTCTGATCATTAATTTTTCTTTTCTTTTTTGAGACTTGGTCATTTTTGTTGGATTGTTTGTTATACACATTATATTGTGCCACCCTAATGGAATTGATTTATCAATTTATTATATGTCTTTATATGTCCTTTTTTTGTAAGAATCATAATACTTGATCTATATTTATGAGTATGTTAAAATATTAATTTTTTTCTTTTATTGTTCTTTTTTCTATTTATACATCAGTGTCTGATGAAGGTCGTAGTTTGACGACCGAAATGTTACACATTGTATGGATTGCTATTTGTGAAAAAATTACCTACACATTGTATGGATTGCTATTTGTGAAAAAATTACCTTTAAGAACAATGAACATTTCATTAAAGAATTCATTTTCATATCATTATACGAGTGCCGGATTATAAATTTTTATATCATCTCAGGTTAGGCCTATCATCTCTCGCCCTCATCAGGTTTGGCCTATCATCTCACGCCCACATCAGGTTTGGCCTATCATCATCTCATGCCCTCATCAGGTTTGGCATATCATCACCTCACGCCCTCATCAGAATTGGCCAACCATCATCTCGCGCCATCATCAGGTTTGGCCTACCATCATCTCGCGACCTCATCAGGATTGGACTACCATCATCTTGCGCCCTCATCTGGAATGGCCTGCCATCATCTCGCGCCCTCATCAGGATTGGATCACCATCATCTTGCGCCCTCATCTGGAATGGCCTACCATCATCTCGTGCCCTCATCACGTTTGGACTATCATCATCTGGTGCCCTCATCAGGTTTGGCTTTTCATCATCTCAGGCCGTCATCAGGTTTATCCTACCATCATCTCGCGCTCTCATCAGGATTGGACAACCATCATCTTGCGCCCTCATCTGGAGAGGCCTACCATCATCTCACGCCTCATCATGTTTAGCTTACCATCCTCTCGCGCCCTCATCAGGTTTGGCCTACCATAATCTCACGCCCTCATCAGGTTTGACCTATCATCATCGTGCCCTCATCAGGCTTGGCCTATCATCATCTCAGGTTTGGCCAATCATCATCTCGCGACATCATCAGGTTTGGCATATCTTCATTTTGCGCCCTCATCAGGTTTGACCTACCATCATCTCGTGCCATCATCAGGTTTGGCCTACCATCATCTGGCGCCCTCATCAGGATTGGCCTATCATCATCTCTCGCCTCATCAGGTTTGGCCTATGATCTTCTCGCGCCTCATCAGGTTTGGCCTATCATAATCTCGCGCCTCATCAGGTTTTACCCATCATCATCTTACGCCCTCATCAGGTTTGGCCTATCATCATCTCGTACCCTTATCAGGTTTGGCCTACCATCCTCTTGCGCCCTCATCTGGAATGTCCTACCATCATCTTGCACCCTTATCAGGTTTGGCCTATCATCATCTCGCGCCCTCATCAGGTTTGGCCTACCATCATCTCGCACCCTCATCAGGTTTGGCCAATCATCATCTAGCGCCATCATCAGTTTTAGCCTACCATCATCTCGTGCCCTCATCAGGTTTGGTCTACCATCCTCTCGCGCCCTCATCAGGATTGGCCTACCATCCTCTCGCGTCCTCATCAGAATTGGCCTATGATCATCTCAGGTTTGGCTAATCATCGTCTCGCGCCCTCATCAGGTTTGGCCTATTATCATTTCGCGCCCTCATCAGGTTTGGCCTATCATCATCTCACGGCATCTTCAGGTTTGGCTTACCATCCTCTCGCGCACTCATTAGGTTTGGTCTACCATCATCTCGCGCCCTCATCAGGTTTGGCCTATCATCATCTCGCACCCTCATCAGGTTTGGCCTAACATCATCTCGCGCCCTCATCAGGTTTGGCTTATGATCATCTCACGCAGTCATCAGTTTTGGCCTATTATTATTTTGGGCCCTCATCAGGTTTGGCCTACCATCATCTCGCACCCTCCTCAGGTTGGGCTATCATCATCTTGCGCTCTCATCAAGAATGGCCTACCAACATCTCGCGCCCTCATCAGGTTTGGCCTATCATCATCTTGCGCCCTCATCAGGTTTGGCCTATGATCCTCTCGTGCCCCCATCAGGTTTGGCATATCATCATCATGCCCTCATCAGGCTTGGCCTATCATCATCTCAGGTTTGGCCAATCATCATCTCGCGCACTCATCAGGTTTGGCCTATCATCATCTCGCGCCCTTATCAGGTTTGGCCTCTCGTTATCTCGCGCCCTCATCAGGATTGGACTACCATCATCTCGCATCCTCATCAGGAATGGCCTATCATCATCTCGTGCCCTCATCAGGTTTGGCCTATCATCATCTCCCGCTCTCATCAGGTTTGGCCTGTCATCATCTCCTGCCCTCATCAGGTTTGGCCTATCATCATCTCACGCTCTCATTAGGTTTGGCCTACCATCCTCTCGCGCCCTCTTCAGGTATGGCCTACCATCATCTCAGGTTAGGCCAATCATCATCTCGCACCCTCATCAGGTTTGGCCTATCATCTCACGCCCACATCAGGTTTGGCCTATCATCATCTCACGCCCTCATCTGGTTTGGCATATCATCACCTCACGCCCTCAACAGGTTTGGCCTACCATCATCTCACGCCCTCATGAGGTTTGGCCTACCATCATCTCGCGCCATCATCAGGTTTGGCCTACCATCATCTGGCGCCCTCATCAGGTTTGGCCTACCATAATCTCACGCCCTCATCACGTTTGGCCTATCATCATCGTGCCCTCATCAGGCTTGGCCTATCATCATCTCAGGTTTGGCCAATCATCATCTCCCGACATCATCAGGTTTGGCATATCATCATCTCGCGCCCTCATCAGGTTTGACCTACCATCATCTCGCGCCATCATCAGGTTAGGCCTACCATCATCAGGTTTGGCCTATGATCTTCTCGCGCCTCATCAGGTTTGGCCTATTGTCATCTCGCGCCTCATCAGGTTTTACCCATCATCATCTTACGCCCTCATCAGGTTTGGCCTATCATCATCTCGCACCCTTATCAGGTTTGGCCTACCATCATCTTGCGCTCTCATCTGGAATGGCCTACCATCATCTTGCACCCTTGTCAGGTTTGGCCAATCATCATCTAGCGCCATCATCAGTTTGAGTCTCCCATCATCTCGTGCCCTCATCAGGTTTGGTCTACTATCCTCTCGCGCCCTGATCAGGATTGGCCTACCATCATCTCACGCCCTCATCAGAATTGGCCTATGATCATCTCAGGCTTGGCTAATCATCGTCTCGCGCCCTCATCAGGTTTGGCCTATTATCATTTCACGCCCTCATCAGGTTTGGCCTATCATCATCTCATGGCCTCATCAGGTTTGGCTCACCATCCTCTCGCGCCCTCATCAGGTTTGGCCTACCATCATCTCGCGCCCTCATCAGGTTTGAACTATCATCATCTCGCACCCTCATCAGGTTTGGCCTAACATCATCTCGCGCAGTCATCAGGTTTGGCTTATCATCATCTCACGCAGTCATCAGTTTTGGCCTATTATTAATTTGGGCCCTCATCAGGTTTGGCCTACCATCATCTCGCACCCTCCTCAGGATTGGGCTATCATCTTGCGCTCTCATCAAGAATGGCCTACCAACATCTCGCGCCCTCATCAGGTTTGGCCTATCATCATCTCATGCCCTCATTACGTTTGGCCTATCATCATCTCACGCCCTCATCAGGTTTGGCCTATGATCCTCTCGCGCCCCCATCAGGTTTGGCCTATCATCATCTCTTGCCCTCATCAGGTTTGGCCTCTCGTTATCTCGCGCCCTCATCAGGATTGGACTACCATCATCTCTCACCCTCATCAGGAATGGTCTACCTTCATCTAGCGCCCTCATCAGGTTTGGCCTATCATCATGTCGCGCCCTCATCCGGTTTGGCCTATCATCATCTCCCGCTCTCATCAGGTTTGGCCTATCATCATCTCGTGCTCTCATCAGGTTTGGCCTATCATCATCTTGCGCCCTCATCAGGTTTGTCCTATCATCATATCGCGCACTCATCAGGTTTGGCCTATTATCATTTTCGGCCCTCATCAGGTTTGGCCTACCATCATCTCGCGCCCTCCTCAGATTTGGACTATCATCATCTTGCGCTCTCATTAAGAATGGCCTACCAACATCTCGCGCCCTCATCAGGATTGGAATACCATCATCTTGTGTCCTCATCTGGAATGGCCTACCATCATCTCACGCCCTCATCAGGTTTGGCCTATGATCCTCTCGTGCCCCCATTAGGTTTGGCCTATTATCATTTTGCGCCCTCAACACGTTTGGCCTATCATCATCTTGAGCCCTCATCAGGTTTGGCTTAGCATCTGTTATGCACACGCCCGGGCTAAGCGGCGTGTGCGTGTGATTGGTAGTGATTCCACTGGACCGTGCCGGAGAGTGAATGCCTGGAGGGGCGTGACTAAGTATTCACCCGATCCGACCAGGGTCGCACGACGGCATACGACGCCAGTACACCAAGGAGGAACCGAGCAGAGGGACCAGGTGCTACTCCAGGACAGACCCCGGACACGGCTGTTGACCCACACAGGGGAATACAGGAACAGGCTGGTAGGCTGGCACACAGACTGGTGGGTATAGGCAGGCACGACTGGTATGCAGGCAGGCGGGTATGCAGGCAGGGGGGTAAAGGCAAGCACAGCTAGTGTGCAGACAGGGAGGCACTAGCAGGTAGGAACACAGGCGGGATAGGACCCAGTACACACCGGGACTCAGGAACAATACAGGCAGAGGGTTACAGGCAAGCACAGCTAGAGTGCAGACAAGGCTGAGCAGGGAGGACAGGGCTCTGTTCACACGGAACAGACAGGAAGGGAAAGACAGAGCCAGATACTCACACAGTACTTGCAGAGACAACAAGCAGGAGTTAGGTACGAGTTCAGACTCTGCAGAAAAAGGAAGGGAACGGACATAGAGGCAAAACAGGTAAAGGACAGGAGAGAGTTCAGACTGGAACTGAGTGTACGGAGGAGACCGACACTGCAGAGGGATACAGGAGCGGGTCTGGGAATACGGCCCCCAGAGAGGCGGAACGAACAGGCAAGGAGCGTGTTCAGACAGGACAGACCAGACACAGGAGCGGGTCTAGGAAATCGGCCACTAGAAGGCGGAACGAACAGGCAAGGAGCGTGTTCAGACAGGACAGACCAGACACAGGAGCGGGTCTAGGAAATCGGCCACTAGAAGGCGAGAGGAACAGGCTAGGAGCGTGTTCAGACAGGACAGACAAGAGAACACAGAAAGGAGTCAGTTCAGACACGGGAGCTGATACCGCAAAGCAGGAGACATACAGGACTCAGTTCAGACACGGGAGCTGATACCGCAAAGCAGGAGACATACAGGACTCAGTTCAGACACGGGAGCTGATACCGCAAAGCAGGAGACATACAGGACTCAGTTCAGACACGGGAACTGATACAAAAAGCAGGAGACAAGAGACGGGACCTGGCACCTTCAGAGTGCAAGCACACACTGAAGGAAACACTATGCTCAGGCAGGGATAGAAGGGAGCTGCTGAGCTATATACCAAGTGACAGACAGCAATAGGCTGAGGACGCACAAGGGGTGTGACCCACAGCAGGTACAAAAGGCAGGAAGTGATCGGGCGCCGCCCTTAAGCAGCAGAAACAGACACAAACAGACAGCATGGAGGGAAGCCAGAGAGACATTCTGGACAGGAGATCAAGTGCGCCCTCTTGCACAGTGGGAGATGGACCACCATGCAAGGACGCCGCCAGGTATGTTACAGTACCTCCCCCCTTACGCCCCCTCTTCTTCAGGCCTGCCAGAATCTTCCGCAGGGAATTCGAGGGCCAGTCGTTCACTGGGTTGGAGGGGGACAGAGACTTAAGGGTAATCTCTGCTTCGAGGTACATCTTGTCAAGCTCACAGGAAGAAATAGACGGGTTATCAGGTACATAATGAGGAAAAGTCACTGTCTCTTTGTTATCTGGTGGTATCCCGGAGGATTCAGGAAACAACTGGAGGTCCTCCGCCGGGTCAGAAGAGTGCAGAGGCTCAGAGAAAACAACTGCTTCAGAGTACACTAGGTCGGACTCACTGGAGGAAGCAGGCGAGGTATCGGGTACCGAGTATAGGAAAGTCTCTGTCCTTTCACCACCAGGCGGCACCCCGAAGGGTTCTGGAGACAGCTGGCGGTCCTCCGCCTGGTCAGAGGGGTGTAGAGACTCACGGGTAACCTCTGCTTCAGAGTACACTAGGTCGGACTCACTGGACGAAGCAAGCGAGGTATCAGATCCAGGATATAGGAAAGTCTCTGTCCATTCACCACCAGGTGGCACCCCGAAGGATTCTGAACACAACTGGAGGTCCTCCGCCTGGTCGGAGGGGTGTAGAGACTCAGGAGTAACCTCTGCTTCGGAGTACACTAAGTTGGACTCACTGGACGAAGCGAGCGAGGTATCAGGTACAGAGTATAGGAGAGTCTCTGTCCTTTCGCTACCAGGTAGCACCCCGAAGGGTTCAGGAGACAACTGGAGATCCTCCGCCTGGTCGGAGGGGTGTAGAGACTCGGAGGTAACTACCACTTTAGGGTACCCATTGTCAGGCTCACAGGACGAAGCGGACAAAGTATTGAGTACCGGGTGTAGAGAAGTCTCTCTCCATTTGTCATCGAGTGGTATCCCGGAGGGTTCAGGAGGCAACAGGGGATCCTCCGCCAGGTAGTAGAGGTGCACAGACTCTGAGGTAACCACAGCTTTGGAGCATCCTTGGACATGCACACCGGTTAAAGAGAAAGAAGCATCTGATGCCGGGTGCAGGAAGTTCTCCTGTGTGGAGTCTGGATGGGCAGAAGTCTCTTCGGCCAGGAGAACTGGTGCACTACCCACGCACATTACCCATTGGGGTTTCTCCGGGATACAGGGAGATGAAGCTTCAGTAGGGACTTCAAGGTTGGGGTCAGGAGGTCTCAGGGAGGACAGACCCTGGCGTGACGGCTTGCCTCTAAGTCTAGCACGTCTGGACTGCCTCTTGAGGTTGAGAGAAGTATTCCGGAAAGCGTAGTCACCCTGTGAGGATTCTGGGTGGGCAGTAGTCTCATTGGGCTGGAGGACTATTGCGCTACCCACACACATTACCCGTCGGGGCTGCTCCGGGATATTGGGAAGTGAAGCTTCAGCAGGGGCTTCAGAGTTAGGGTCCTCGAAGACCATACGAAAGGCCACCAGGAAGGCCTGCAGGTCAAGGATGACAGGATCCCATGCTTCCCATAGGGGGGTGACCCATTTCAAGGCATCACCCGCTAGGTAGTCAATCATAAAGGCCACTTTAGCCCAATCGGAAGGAAAATAGAGAGGGTAGGCCTTAAAGTGTAGCATGCATTGCTCCACAAATGCACGACACTGTCTTGGATCCCCATAGTAACGTGGCGGATCCGCAGGAACGAGGGCTGATAGATCCATCTGGACGGGTGCGTAACTCGCCTGGAACTCAGCTAAAGGGGGGAAAAAAATTTATTTATTTTATTTTAATGCATGTATTCGCTGGAAAAACTTCTCAAAGAGCGAAGGCCGTGGGGCTCAACGGGAACCATGGCCTGAGCATGCTGTTATGCACACGCCCGGGCTAAGCGGCGTGTGCGTGTGATTGGTAGTGATTCCACTGGACCGTGCCGGAGAGTGAATGCCTGGAGGGGCGTGACTAAGTATTCACCCGATCCGACCAGGGTCGCACGACGGCATACGACGCCAGTACACCAAGGAGGAACCGAGCAGAGGGACCAGGTGCTACTCCAGGACAGACCCCGGACACGGCTGTTGACCCACACAGGGGAATACAGGAACAGGCTGGTAGGCTGGCACACAGACTGGTGGGTATAGGCAGGCACGACTGGTATGCAGGCAGGCGGGTATGCAGGCAGGGGGGTAAAGGCAAGCACAGCTAGTGTGCAGACAGGGAGGCACTAGCAGGTAGGAACACAGGCGGGATAGGACCCAGTACACACCGGGACTCAGGAACAATACAGGCAGAGGGTTACAGGCAAGCACAGCTAGAGTGCAGACAAGGCTGAGCAGGGAGGACAGGGCTCTGTTCACACGGAACAGACAGGAAGGGAAAGACAGAGCCAGATACTCACACAGTACTTGCAGAGACAACAAGCAGGAGTTAGGTACGAGTTCAGACTCTGCAGAAAAAGGAAGGGAACGGACATAGAGGCAAAACAGGTAAAGGACAGGAGAGAGTTCAGACTGGAACTGAGTGTACGGAGGAGACCGACACTGCAGAGGGATACAGGAGCGGGTCTGGGAATACGGCCCCCAGAGAGGCGGAACGAACAGGCAAGGAGCGTGTTCAGACAGGACAGACCAGACACAGGAGCGGGTCTAGGAAATCGGCCACTAGAAGGCGGAACGAACAGGCAAGGAGCGTGTTCAGACAGGACAGACCAGACACAGGAGCGGGTCTAGGAAATCGGCCACTAGAAGGCGAGAGGAACAGGCTAGGAGCGTGTTCAGACAGGACAGACAAGAGAACACAGAAAGGAGTCAGTTCAGACACGGGAGCTGATACCGCAAAGCAGGAGACATACAGGACTCAGTTCAGACACGGGAGCTGATACCGCAAAGCAGGAGACATACAGGACTCAGTTCAGACACGGGAGCTGATACCGCAAAGCAGGAGACATACAGGACTCAGTTCAGACACGGGAACTGATACAAAAAGCAGGAGACAAGAGACGGGACCTGGCACCTTCAGAGTGCAAGCACACACTGAAGGAAACACTATGCTCAGGCAGGGATAGAAGGGAGCTGCTGAGCTATATACCAAGTGACAGACAGCAATAGGCTGAGGACGCACAAGGGGTGTGACCCACAGCAGGTACAAAAGGCAGGAAGTGATCGGGCGCCGCCCTTAAGCAGCAGAAACAGACACAAACAGACAGCATGGAGGGAAGCCAGAGAGACATTCTGGACAGGAGATCAAGTGCGCCCTCTTGCACAGTGGGAGATGGACCACCATGCAAGGACGCCGCCAGGTATGTTACAGTACCTCCCCCCTTACGCCCCCTCTTCTTCAGGCCTGCCAGAATCTTCCGCAGGGAATTCGAGGGCCAGTCGTTCACTGGGTTGGAGGGGGACAGAGACTTAAGGGTAATCTCTGCTTCGAGGTACATCTTGTCAAGCTCACAGGAAGAAATAGACGGGTTATCAGGTACATAATGAGGAAAAGTCACTGTCTCTTTGTTATCTGGTGGTATCCCGGAGGATTCAGGAAACAACTGGAGGTCCTCCGCCGGGTCAGAAGAGTGCAGAGGCTCAGAGAAAACAACTGCTTCAGAGTACACTAGGTCGGACTCACTGGAGGAAGCAGGCGAGGTATCGGGTACCGAGTATAGGAAAGTCTCTGTCCTTTCACCACCAGGCGGCACCCCGAAGGGTTCTGGAGACAGCTGGCGGTCCTCCGCCTGGTCAGAGGGGTGTAGAGACTCACGGGTAACCTCTGCTTCAGAGTACACTAGGTCGGACTCACTGGACGAAGCAAGCGAGGTATCAGATCCAGGATATAGGAAAGTCTCTGTCCATTCACCACCAGGTGGCACCCCGAAGGATTCTGAACACAACTGGAGGTCCTCCGCCTGGTCGGAGGGGTGTAGAGACTCAGGAGTAACCTCTGCTTCGGAGTACACTAAGTTGGACTCACTGGACGAAGCGAGCGAGGTATCAGGTACAGAGTATAGGAGAGTCTCTGTCCTTTCGCTACCAGGTAGCACCCCGAAGGGTTCAGGAGACAACTGGAGATCCTCCGCCTGGTCGGAGGGGTGTAGAGACTCGGAGGTAACTACCACTTTAGGGTACCCATTGTCAGGCTCACAGGACGAAGCGGACAAAGTATTGAGTACCGGGTGTAGAGAAGTCTCTCTCCATTTGTCATCGAGTGGTATCCCGGAGGGTTCAGGAGGCAACAGGGGATCCTCCGCCAGGTAGTAGAGGTGCACAGACTCTGAGGTAACCACAGCTTTGGAGCATCCTTGGACATGCACACCGGTTAAAGAGAAAGAAGCATCTGATGCCGGGTGCAGGAAGTTCTCCTGTGTGGAGTCTGGATGGGCAGAAGTCTCTTCGGCCAGGAGAACTGGTGCACTACCCACGCACATTACCCATTGGGGTTTCTCCGGGATACAGGGAGATGAAGCTTCAGTAGGGACTTCAAGGTTGGGGTCAGGAGGTCTCAGGGAGGACAGACCCTGGCGTGACGGCTTGCCTCTAAGTCTAGCACGTCTGGACTGCCTCTTGAGGTTGAGAGAAGTATTCCGGAAAGCGTAGTCACCCTGTGAGGATTCTGGGTGGGCAGTAGTCTCATTGGGCTGGAGGACTATTGCGCTACCCACACACATTACCCGTCGGGGCTGCTCCGGGATATTGGGAAGTGAAGCTTCAGCAGGGGCTTCAGAGTTAGGGTCCTCGAAGACCATACGAAAGGCCACCAGGAAGGCCTGCAGGTCAAGGATGACAGGATCCCATGCTTCCCATAGGGGGGTGACCCATTTCAAGGCATCACCCGCTAGGTAGTCAATCATAAAGGCCACTTTAGCCCAATCGGAAGGAAAATAGAGAGGGTAGGCCTTAAAGTGTAGCATGCATTGCTCCACAAATGCACGACACTGTCTTGGATCCCCATAGTAACGTGGCGGATCCGCAGGAACGAGGGCTGATAGATCCATCTGGACGGGTGCGTAACTCGCCTGGAACTCAGCTAAAGGGGGGAAAAAAATTTATTTATTTTATTTTAATGCATGTATTCGCTGGAAAAACTTCTCAAAGAGCGAAGGCCGTGGGGCTCAACGGGAACCATGGCCTGAGCATGCTGTTATGCACACGCCCGGGCTAAGCGGCGTGTGCGTGTGATTGGTAGTGATTCCACTGGACCGTGCCGGAGAGTGAATGCCTGGAGGGGCGTGACTAAGTATTCACCCGATCCGACCAGGGTCGCACGACGGCATACGACGCCAGTACACCAAGGAGGAACCGAGCAGAGGGACCAGGTGCTACTCCAGGACAGACCCCGGACACGGCTGTTGACCCACACAGGGGAATACAGGAACAGGCTGGTAGGCTGGCACACAGACTGGTGGGTATAGGCAGGCACGACTGGTATGCAGGCAGGCGGGTATGCAGGCAGGGGGGTAAAGGCAAGCACAGCTAGTGTGCAGACAGGGAGGCACTAGCAGGTAGGAACACAGGCGGGATAGGACCCAGTACACACCGGGACTCAGGAACAATACAGGCAGAGGGTTACAGGCAAGCACAGCTAGAGTGCAGACAAGGCTGAGCAGGGAGGACAGGGCTCTGTTCACACGGAACAGACAGGAAGGGAAAGACAGAGCCAGATACTCACACAGTACTTGCAGAGACAACAAGCAGGAGTTAGGTACGAGTTCAGACTCTGCAGAAAAAGGAAGGGAACGGACATAGAGGCAAAACAGGTAAAGGACAGGAGAGAGTTCAGACTGGAACTGAGTGTACGGAGGAGACCGACACTGCAGAGGGATACAGGAGCGGGTCTGGGAATACGGCCCCCAGAGAGGCGGAACGAACAGGCAAGGAGCGTGTTCAGACAGGACAGACCAGACACAGGAGCGGGTCTAGGAAATCGGCCACTAGAAGGCGGAACGAACAGGCAAGGAGCGTGTTCAGACAGGACAGACCAGACACAGGAGCGGGTCTAGGAAATCGGCCACTAGAAGGCGAGAGGAACAGGCTAGGAGCGTGTTCAGACAGGACAGACAAGAGAACACAGAAAGGAGTCAGTTCAGACACGGGAGCTGATACCGCAAAGCAGGAGACATACAGGACTCAGTTCAGACACGGGAGCTGATACCGCAAAGCAGGAGACATACAGGACTCAGTTCAGACACGGGAGCTGATACCGCAAAGCAGGAGACATACAGGACTCAGTTCAGACACGGGAACTGATACAAAAAGCAGGAGACAAGAGACGGGACCTGGCACCTTCAGAGTGCAAGCACACACTGAAGGAAACACTATGCTCAGGCAGGGATAGAAGGGAGCTGCTGAGCTATATACCAAGTGACAGACAGCAATAGGCTGAGGACGCACAAGGGGTGTGACCCACAGCAGGTACAAAAGGCAGGAAGTGATCGGGCGCCGCCCTTAAGCAGCAGAAACAGACACAAACAGACAGCATGGAGGGAAGCCAGAGAGACATTCTGGACAGGAGATCAAGTGCGCCCTCTTGCACAGTGGGAGATGGACCACCATGCAAGGACGCCGCCAGGTATGTTACAGCATCATCTCGCACCCTCATCAGAATTGGACTACCATCATCTTATGCCCTCATCAGGAATGGCCTACCATCATCTCGCGCCCTCATCAGGTTTGGCCTATCATCATCTTGCGTAGTCTTGACAAACAAGGAAAGGGAGAAGGGGAGAAAAAAATCAGCTCACCCGATCGTTAACAGCTGGAGGCTCTATGTGAGTTGATCCGACAGCGGAATAGCCCTTGTTCCAGGCACTCTTTTAGAACAGGAAAAAGAAATGTGGTCTTCCAGTGGATCTTCGATAAAATTAAGCTTTTATTAGGAACATATAAAAGCAGCCATGTCACAAGGACAATACACGGGATACAAGGACACAAGACATGATAGTACCAACGCGTTTCAGCTAAGTATTAGCCTTAATCATGGGATAGAGTCCCTGTGGGACATAATGGTATATATCGCTATGTATACAAACATGGCTCTACCTAAACACAGATGGTAAATAATTAATTAATTACTAGGTAGGAGTTGAATTAAAAGTGACAGGCCAGTAGAACAAAATACAAAATAAAACCACTATATTTCACTGACACTACAAAAGAAAAACAATCTACCAAGAAACGACTTTTAAGGAGAGGGGTTACCCCAATAAATTCTTATCCAGAGCGGACAATATTGTAGCAGATATTAATAGATTAGATCTTTTAAAAAATCCCACTAGAAAAACTAGGGCAAAAAATCAGACTTCAAATAATAAAATCATTTTCTGCACCCAATACAGCCCGCAATATCAGGATATTATTAATATTGTGAGAAAATATCTGCCAGTCTTAAATCAAGATCAGACACTCTGTAAAATCTTGGAGACTTCGAATATTCAATTTGTATCTTGAAAAGCAGCCACTTTAGGTACTATTTTGTTTCCCAGTCTTTTTTTGTCAGAAAAAAATCCTCTCTCCGATACTTGGCTAACACTAAAAGGTTTCTATGGCTGTGGTCACATACGTTGCATTTCTTGTGGCTATGCCCAGAAAAGCACATCTTTTCAATCTTACATTACTAATCAGACCTATAATATTAATTCTTTCATGAATTGTAATACTGATAATGTTATCTACCTTGCAGAATGTTTTCATTGCAAATTACAGTATGTTGGTTGCACCACTGGGCCATTGAAAAAACGCATTAGGAGGCACCTATCTGATACTAGCAACCCAAAAATCTTTAATTGTTCTTCCTTATCAAGACATTTTCAGCACATACATGGAGGAGATGTGTCTGGTTTTAAATTTAGAGCCATAGAAAAAGTTTATAAACCTTTTAGAGGAAGAGAATGTAAGAGAAAAATTCTCAATAGAGAATCCTTTTGGATCTTTAGATTAGCTACTAGAATACCGCAAGGTCTGAACATCAGACAAGACTTAATATTACAATATACATAAATTGGAAAGGAGAAGGAAAAAAAAAGAAAAAAATAATTTTTTAATTTTTTTTTCATTTTTTTTTTTTCCCTGCAATTCCAAATATCTCTGGGGGAGAATTTAATATGAAGATGAGACTCTATTATAACAAAGAAATTTATATGCTTATAGCTAAATTTATGAAATTTTATTTTCAAAGAGAAGTTATTCATACTAATTCTCAATCAGAATCGATAATATTGTAGTAGAAAATCAATACCAGATTTCTTAAATAATTCTATTCATTTTTAGGTAACTCTCGTACTTTTTTCAGATTGTACTGTTTCATGATTTATATACGGTACAGACCAAAAGTTTGGACACACCTTCTCATTTAAAGATTTTTCTGTATTTTCATGACTATGAAAATTGTACATTCACACTGAAGCCATCAAAACTATGAATTAACACATGTGGAATTATATACTTAACAAAAAAGTGTGAAACAACTGAAAATATGTCTTATATTCTAGGTTCTTCAAAGTAGCCACCTTTTGCTTTGATGACTGCTTTGCACACTCTTGGCATTCTCTTGATGAGCTTCAAGAGGTAGTCACCAGAAATGGTCTTCCAACAATCTTGAAGGAGTTCCCAGAGATGCTTAGCACTTGTTGGCCCTTTTGCCTTCACTCTGCGGTCCAGCTCACCCCAAACCATCTCGATTGGGTTCAGGTCTGGTGACTGTGGAGGCCAGGTCATCTGGCGTAGCACCCCATCACTCTCCTTCTTGGTCAAATAGCCCTTACACAGCCTGGAGGTGTGTTTGGGGTCATTGTCCTGTTGAAAAATAAATGATGGTCCAACTAAATGCAAACCGGATGGAATAGCATGCCGCTGCAAGATGCTGTGGTAGCCATGCTGGTTCAGTATGCCTTCAATTTTGAATAAATCCCCAACAGTGTCACCAGCAAAGCACCTCCACACCATCACACCTCCTCCTCCATGCTTCACGGTGGGAATCAGGCATGTAGAGTCCATCTGTTCACCTTTTCTGCGTCGCACAAAGACACAGTGGTTGGAACCAAAGACCTCAAATTTTGGACTCATCTGACCAAAGCACAGATTTCCACTGGTCTAATGTCCATTCCTTGTGTTCTTTAGCCTATACAAGTCTCTTCTGCTTGTTGCCTGTCCTTAGCAGTGGTTTTCTAACAGCTATTTTACCATGAAGGCCTGCTGCACAAAGTCTCCTCTTAACAGTTGTTGAAGAGACGTGTCTGCTGCTAGAACTCTGTGTGGCATTGACCTGGTCTCTAATCTGAGCTGCTGTTAACTTGCGATTTCTGAGGCTGGTGGCTCGGATAAACTTATCCTCAGAAGCAGAGGTGACTCTTGGTCTTCCTTTCCTGGGGCGGTCTTCATGTGAGCCAGTTTCTTTGTAGCGCTTAATGGTTTTTGCAACAGCACTTGGGGACACTTTCAAAGTTTTCCCAATTTTTCGGACTGACTGACCTTCATTTTTTAAAGTAATGATGGCCATTCGTTTTTCTTTACTTAGCTGCTTTTTTCTTGCCATAATACAAATTCTAACAGTCTATTCAGTAGGACTATCAGCTGTGTATCCACCAGACTTCTGCACAACACAACTGATGGTCCCAACCACATTTATAAGGCTAGAAATCCCATTTATTAAACCTGACAGGGCACACCTGTGAAGTGAAAACCAGTTCCGGTGACTACCTCTTGAAGCTCATCAAGAGAATGCCAAGAGTGTGCAAAGCAGTCATCAAAGCAAAAGGTGGCTACTTTGAAGAACCTAGAATATAAGACATATTTCCAGTTGTTTCACACTTTTTTGTTAAGTATATAATTCCACATGTGTCAATTCATAGTTTTGATGCCTTCAGTGTGAATGTACAATTTTCAGTCATAAAAATAGAGAAAAATCTTTAAATGAGAAGGTGTGTCCAAATTTTTGGTCTGAACTGTATATATATACTCTGTAAAACTGTTTTTCTTTTGTAGTGTCAGTGAAATATAGTGGTTTTATTTTGTATTTTGTTCTACTGGCCTGTCACTTTTAATTCAACTCCTAACTAGTAATTAATTATTTACCATCTGTGTTTAGGTGGAGCCATGTTTGTATACATAGCTATATATACCATTATGTCCCACAGTGACTCTATCCCATGATTAAGGCTAATACTTAGCTGAAACGCGTTGGGACTATCATGTCTTGAGTCCTTGTATCCCGTGTATTGTCCTTGTGACATGGCTGCTTTTATATGTTCCTAATAAAAGCTTAATTTTATCGAAGATCCGCTGGAAGACCACATTTCTTTTCCCATCATCATCTTGAGCCCTCATCAGGTTTGGATTATCATCATCTCGTGCCATCATCAGGTTTGACCTATTATCACCTCGCACCCATCAGGAGTGGCCTATCATCATCTCGTGCCATCATCAGGTTTGGCCTATCATCATCTCACGCCGTCATCAAGTTTGGCCTATCATCATCTCAAGATTGGCAAATCATCATCTCGCACCCTCATCAGGTTTGGCATATCATCATCTCGTGCCTCATCAGGTTTGGCATATCATCACTTCACGCCCTCATCAGGTTTGGCCTACCATCCTACCGCGCCCTCATCAGGTTTTGGCCTATCAACATCTCAGGTTTGGCCAATCATTAACGTGTACCCTCATCAGGTTTGGCCTCTCATTATCTCACGCCCTCATCAGTTTTGGCCTACCATCATCTCAAGCTCATATCAGGTTTGGACTACCATAGTCTTGCGCCCTCATCTGGAAAGGCCTACCATCACTTCGCACCCTTATCAGGTTTGGCCTATCATCAACTCGCGCCTCAACAGGTTTGGCATACCATCCTCTCACGCCCTCATCAGGTTTGGCCTACCATAAAATCACGCCCTCATCAGGTTTGGCCTATCATCATCGTGCCCTCATCAGGTTTGGCCAGTCATCATCTCGCGCCATCATCTGGTTTGGCCTATCATCATCTCGTGCCCTCATCAGGTTTGGCCAATCATCATCTCGCGCCATGATCAGGTTTGGCCTACCATCATCTCTCGCCATAATCAGGTTTTGGCCTATTATCACGCGCCCTCATCAGGATTGGACTACAATCATCTTGCGCTCTCATCAAGAATGGCCTACCAACATCTCGCGCCCTCATCAGGTTCGCCCTATCATCATCTCGTGCCCTCATTAGGTTTGGTCTATCATCATCTCGTGCCATCATCAGGTTTGGCCTATTATCACCTCGTGCCCTGTTCAGGAGTGGCCTATCATCATCTCACACTCTCAGATTTGGCCCATCATCATCTCACACCCTCATCAGGTTTGGCCTACCATCCTTTCGCACCCTCATCAGGTTTGGCCTACCATCATGTCACACTCTCACAAGTTTCGGCCTATCATTATCTCGAACCCTCATCAGGTTTGGCCTACTATCATCTCACGCCCTCATCAGCTTTGGCCTATCATAATCTCGCGCCCTCATCAAGATTGACCAACCGCCATCTCGTGCCCCCATGTGGTTTGGCCTACCATCGTTTAGCGCGCCCTCATCAGGTTATTCCTACCATCATCTCGCGCCCTCATCAGGTTTGGCCTATCATCATCTCAGGTTTGGCCAATCATCATCTCGCACCATCATCTAGTTTGGCATATCATCATCTCGCGCCTCATCAGGTTTGGCCTATCATCATCTCACGCCCTCATCAGGTTTGGCCTATCATCATCTCACGCCATAATCAGGTTTAGCTTATCATCTCGAGCCATCATCAGGTTTGGCAAATCATCATCTCGCGCCATCATCAGGTTTGGCCTATCATCATCTTGTACCCTCATCAGGTTTGGCCAATCATCATCTCGCGCCATCATCAGGTATGGCCTATCATCATCTCTCGCCATCATCAGGTTTTGGCCTATTATCATCTCGTGCTCTCATCAGGATTGTACTACCATCATCTTGCGCTCTCATCAAGAATGGCCTACCAACATCTCGTGCCCTCATCAGGTTCGCCCTATCATCATCTCGTGCCCTTATTAGGTTTGGCCTATCATCATCTCGTGCCATCATCAGGTTTGGCCTATTATCACCTCGTGCCCTGATCAGGAGTGGCCTATAATCTCACACCCTCAGATTTGGCCCATCATCATCTCGCACCCTCATCAGGTTTGGCCTACCATCCTCTCACGCCCTCATCAGGTTTGGCCTACCATCATGTCACACTCTCACAAGTTTCGGCCTATCATTATCTCGAACCCTCATCAGGTTTGGCCTACTATCATCTCACGCCCTCATCAGCTTTGGCCTATCATCATCTCGCGCCCTCATCAAGATTGACCTACCGCCATCTCGTGCCCCCATGTGGTTTGGCCTACCATCGTTTTGCGCCCTCATCAGGTTATTCCTACCATCATCTCGCACCCTCATCAGGTTTGGCCTACCATCATCTTGCGCCCTCATCAGGTTTGCATATCATCATCTCTTCCCCTCATCAGGTTTGGCCTATCATCATCTCAGGTTTGGCCAATCATCATATCGAGACCGCATCAGGTTTGGCCTATTATCATTTCACGCCCTCATCAGGTTTGGCCTATCATCATCTCACGCCCTCATCAGGTTTGGCCTATCATCATCTCGTGGCGTCATCAGGTTTGGCCTATCATCTCAGGTTTGGTCAATCATCATCTCGAGCCATCATCAGGTACGGCTTATCATCATCTCCGATTTGGACAATCATCATCTCGCGCCCTCATGAGGATTGGCCTATCATCATCTTTCACCCCTATCAGGTTTGTACTATCATCATCTCGCACTATCATAAGGTTTGATATCAGCTTTGGCCTACCATCATCTCGCGCCCTCATCAGCTTTTGGTCTATCATCATCTCATGCCCTAATCAGGCTTCGCCTTTTACCATTTTGGGCCCTCATCAGGTTTGGCCTACCATCATTTCATGCCCTTCTCAGGATTGGACTACCATCATCTTGCGCCCTCATAAGCAATGGCCTACCAACATCTCGCACCCTCATCAGGTTTGGCCTACCATCATCTCGCGCCCTCATTAGGTTTGGCCTACCATCATCTTGCGCCCTCATCAGGTTTGGCCTATCATCATCTCAGGTTTGGCCAATCATCAACTCGAGTCATCATCAGGTTTGGCCTACCATCATCTTGCACCCTCATCAGGAATGGCCTACCATCATTTCGCGCCCTCGTCAGGTTTGGCCAATCATCATCTCACACCCTTATCAGGATTGGCCTACCATCATCTTGCGCCCTGATTAAGAATGGCCTATCGTCATCTCACACCCTCAGGTTTGGCCCATCATCATGTCGCACCCTCATCAGGTTTGGCCTACCATCATCTTGCGTCCTCATCAGGATTGGACTACTATCATTTTGCGCCCTCATCAGGAATGGCCTACCGTCATCTCGCGCCCTCATCAGGATTGGACTACCATCATTTTGGGCCCTCATCAGGTTTGGCCTATCATCATCTCGTGCCCTCATCAGGTTTGGCCTATCATCATCGTGCCCTCATCAGGTTTGGCAAATTAGCATCTCAGGTTTGGCATATCATCATCTCACGCCTCATCAGGTTTGGCCTACCATCATCTCTTGCCCTCATCAGGTTTGGCCTATCATCATCTCGCGCCATCATCAGGTTTGGCCAATCATCATCTCACGCCCTCATCAGGTTTGGCCTATAATCCTCTCGCGCCCCCATCAGGTTTGGCCTCTAATTATTTCACGCCCTCAACAGGTTTGGCCTATCGTCATCTTGAGCCCTCATCAGGTTTGGCCTACCATCAACTCGCGCCCTCATCAGGATTGGACTACCATCATCTTGCGCCCTCATCAGGAATGGCCTACCAACATCTCGCGCCCTCATTAGGTTTGGCCTATCATCAACTCACCCCATCATCAGGTTTGGCCTATAGTCATCTTGAGCCCTCATCAAGATTGGCATACCATCATGTCGCACCTTCATCAGATTTGGCTTATGATTATTTGGTGCCCCCATCAGGTTTGGCCTACCATCATCCCGCGTCCTCATGAAGATCAGATCTGGCCGATCATCATCTTGTGCCCTCATCAGGTTTGGCCAATCATCATCTCGTGCACTCATCAGGTTTGGCCAATCATCATCTGGCACCATCATCAGGTTTGACCTAACATTGTCTCGCGTCCTCATCAGGTTTGGCCTATCATCGTCTCGCACAGTAATCAGGTTTGGCCTACCATCATATCGCGCCCTCCTCAGGTAAGGCCTCTCATCATCTCAGGTTTGGACTATTATCATCTTGCACACACATCAGGTTTGGCCTACAATCATCTCGTGCCCTCATCAGGTTTGGCCTATGATCCTCTCGCGCCCCCATCAGGTTTGGCCTATTATCATTTCGCGCCCTCTACAGGTTTGGCCTATCATCATCTTGAGCCCTCATCAGGATTGGACTACCATCATCTTGCGCCCTAATTCAGGAATGGCCTACCATCATCTCGCACCATCATCAGGTTTGGCCTATCATCATTTCGCACCCTCATTAGGTTTGGCCTATGATCATCTGGTCCCATCATCAGGTTTGACCTATTATCACCTTGCGCCCTGAACAGGAATGGCCTACCATCATCTTGTGCCCTCATCAGCTTTGACCTATCATCATCTCGCGCCCTCATCAAGGTTGGCCTACCATCTTGCACCTTCATCAGATTTGGCTTATCATTATTTTGTGCCCCCATCAGGTTTGGCCTACCATCATCCCGCGCCCTCATCAGGTTTCGACAATCATCATCTGGCACCATCATCAGGTCTGACCTACCATTTTCTCACGTCCTCTTCAGGTTTGGCCTATCATCTTGCGCCCCCATCAGATTTGACCTACCATCATCTCGCACACTAATCAGGTTTGGCCTACAATCATTTCGTGCCTTCATCAGCTTTGGTCTATCATCATCTCGCGTCCTCATCAGGTAAGGCCTATCATCATCTCTGATTTGCACTATCATCATCTCGCACACACATCATATTTGGCCTACCATCATCTCGCGCCCTCATCAGGTTTGGCCTATCATCATCTCGCGCCCTCATTAGGATTGGCCTATCATTATCTTGTCCCATCATCAAGTTTGGCCTATTATCACCTTGCACCCTGAACAGGAATGGCCTACCATCATCTTGCGCCCTCATCAGCTTTGGCCTATCATCATCTCGCGCCCTCATCAAGATTGTCCTACCATCATCTCGCGCCTTCATCAGATTTGGCTTATTATTATTTTGTGTCCCCATCAGGTTTTGCCTACCATCATCCCGCGCCCTCATCAGGTTGAGGCAATCATCATCTGGCACCATCATCAGGTTTGACCTACCATTGTCTCGCGTCCTCATCAGATTTGTCCTACCATCATCTCGCACACTAATCAAGTTTGGCCTACAATCATTTCGTGCCTTCATCAGGTTTGGTCTATCATCATCTCGCGTCCTCATCAGGTAAGGCTTATCATCATCTCAGGTTTGGAGTATCATCATCTCGCACACACATCAGGTTTGGCCTACAATCATCTCGTGCCTTCATCAGGTTGGGACTATCATCATCTGGCATCCTCATCAGGTATGGCCTATCATCACCTCGCGTCTTAATTAGGTTTGGCCTATCATCATCTCGCGCCTCATAAGGTTTGGCCTATCATCATCTCACACCCTCATCAGTTTTGGCTTACCATCCTCTCGCGCCCTCAGCAGGTCTGGCCTACCATCATCTCGCGCCCTCATCAGGTTTGGCCTACCATCATCTCGCACCCTCATCAGGTTTGGCCTATCATCATCTCGCGCCCTCATCAGGCTTGGCCTATCATCATCTCAGGTTTGGCCTATTATCATTTCACACCCTCATCAGGTTTGGCTTTAATATCATCTCGTGCCCTAATCAGGTTTGGCCTAACATCATCTCGCGCCCTCATCAGGATTTGCCTATCATCATCTCAGGTTTGGTTAATCATTATCTCGCACCATCATCAGGTATGGCCTATCATCATCTTGCGCCTTCACCAGGATTGGCCTGTCATCATCTCACACCCTCATCAGGTTTGGCCTATCAGCTTCTCAGGTTTGGTCAATCATCATCTCGCGCCATCATCAGGTATGGCCTATCATCATCTTGCGCCCTCATCGGCTTTGGTCTATCATCATCTCACGCACTAATCAGGCTTGGCCTTTTACCATTTTGGGCCCTCATCAGGTTTGGCCTACCATCATTATGCGCCCTCCTCAGGATTGGACTACCATCATCTTACACCCTCATAGGAATGACCTCTCAACATCTCACGCACTCATCAGGTTTGGCCTACCATCATCTCGCGCCCTCATTAGGTTTGGCCTATGATCATCTCACGCTTTCATCAGGTTTGGCCTACCAACATCTCGCGCCCTCATCAGGTTTGGCCTATCATCTCGCGCCCTCATCAGGATTGGAATACCATCATCTTGCGCCCTCATCAGGATTGGACTACCATCATCTTGCGCCCTCATCAGGAATGGCCTACCATCATCTCGCGCACTCATCAGGATTGGCTTATCATCATCTCGCGCCCTCATCAGATTTGGTTCTATCATCATCTCGTTCCCTCATCAGGTTTGGCCTATCATCATCTCGCGCCCTCATCAGGTTTGGCCTATCATCATCTCGCGCCCTCATCAGGTTTGGCCTATCATCATTTCAGGTTTGGTCTATTATCATTTCATACCCTCATCAGGTTTGGCTTTAATATCATCTCGCGCCCTAATCAGGTTTGGCCTAACATCATCTCGTGCCCTCATCAGGTTTTGCCTATCATTATCTCAGGTTTGGTCAATCATCATCTCGCACCATCATCAGGTATGGCCTATCATCATCTTGCGCCTTCACCAGGATTGGCCTGTCATCATCTCACGCCCTCATCAGGTTTGGCCTATCAGCTTCTCAGGTTTGGTCAATCATCATCTCGCGCCATCATCAGGTATGGCCTATCATCATCTTGCGCCCTCATCGGCTTTGGTCTATCATCATCTCATGCACTAATCAGGCTTGGCCTTTTACCATTTTGGGCCCTCATCAGGTTTGGCCTACCATCATTATGCGCCCTCCTCAGGATTGGACTACCATCATCTTACACCCTCATAGGAATGACCTATCAACATCTCACGCACTCATCAGGTTTGGCCTACCATCATCTCGCGCCCTCATTAGGTTTGGCCTATCATCATCTCACGCTCTCATCAGGTTTGGCCTACCAACATCTCGCGCCCTCATCAGGTTTGGCCTATCATCATCTCGTGCCCTCATCATGTTTGGCCTACCATAATCTCACGCTTTCTTCAGGTTGGGTCTATCATCATCTTGAGCCCTCATCAGGTTTAGCCTATTATCATCTCATGTATGGCCTATCTTCATCTCACGCTCTCATCAGGTTTGACCTATCATTATCTCGAACCCTCACCAGGTTTGGCCCACCATCATCTTGTGCCTTCATCGGTTTTGGACTATCATCATCTCGCGCCCTCAGCAGGTTTGGATTATCATCATCTCGATCCCTCATCAGATTTGGCCTACCATCATCTCGCGCCCTCATCAGGTTTGGCCAATCATCATCTCGCGCTGTCATCACGTTTAGCCTATCATCTCGCGCCCTTATCAGGATTCGCCTACTATCATCTCGAGCCCTCTTCAGATTTGTCCTACAATCATCTCGCGCCCTCATCAGATTTGGCAAAGCTTTATCTCGCGCCCTCATCAGGTTTGGCCTAACATCATCTCACGTACTCATCAGTTTGGGCATTCCATCATCTCACGCCCTTATCAGGTTTGGCCTATCATCATTTCGCGCCCTCATCAGGTTTAGCCTATCATCATCTCGCACCCTCATCAGGTGTGGCCAATCATCATCTCGAGCTCTCACCAGATTTGGCCTATCATCATTTCGCGCCCTCATCAGGTGTGACCTATCATTACCTCGCGCCCTCATCAGGATTTGCCTATCATCATCTCGTGCCCTTATGTAACGGGTCCGGGAGGCGGAACCTCTGAGCTATTATACAAGGGGGCGGCCCTTGTAAGGGAGCGGGTGGCAGTCTCTGGGTGAACGGACAGGGAGTTACGGTAAGTGATCAGGGCAGTCTCTGGGTAAGGGGTAGGTACGACCTGTGATGGCAGAGCCTCCGGGTAGGCTAGCAGGCAGATGGTAGATGTGTGCTCCCAGGTGAGCAAGCGAGAGTCTCTGGAATAGCAGGTGGTCACGGCACGTGACGGCGGAACCTCCGGGCTGGCAGGCAGGTAGGTAACGGAGAAGCGCTCCCAGGTGAGCGGGCAAGAGTCTCCGGAATAGCTGGTGGTCACCGCACGTGACAACGGGACCTCCGGGCTGGCAAGTAGGCAGGTAACGGAGATGCGCTCCCAGGTGAGCGGGCAAGAGTCTCTGAGATAGCTGGTGGTCACAGCACGTGACAACGGAGCCTCCGGGCTGGCAAGCAGGCAGATAACGGAGAAGCGCTCCCAGGTGAGCGGGCAAGCTGGTCCATAGACAGACTGACCGGAGTAGTAAGGCAGACCGTCGGACCTCAGGCAAGCAGGCAGGTAGCTGATATGCGCTCCCAGGTGAGCGGGCAGGCTGGTCCTTTAGACAGACTGACAGGAGTAGTAAGGCAGACCGTCGGACCTCAGACTGGCAGACAGGTAACAAGTATTCAGGCAGGAATCAGGCAGGTAACTAGCAGGAAACTGGCAGGAAACTGGCAGGTAACTGGCAGGTAACTGGCAACGGGACCTGAGGGCTGAAGCACAGGTGAGACACAGGTGCAAACAACATTGCTCGGGCACCTCCATTTTGGAGGAGGTGCCTTATATATGATGAAGTCCTCCGGCCATTGGCCGGGGACTCCTTAGGACGGCGCGCGCGGTCCCTTTAAGAGGAGGGGAGCGCGCGCGCGCGCGCCCTAAGCACAGGGGCCGGGAAGGAGCGCGCGCTGAGAGCAGAGCGGGAGGAGGACGCCGGGAAGGAGCGCGCGCTGACAGCAGAGCGGGGAGAGGACGCCGGGCACGGAGCAGAGCGGTGAGGGGAGCAGCGTCCCTGCCTAGCAGAGGGCAGGGACGCCAGCGCTACAGTACCCCCCCCTTTAGGCCCCCCCTTTTTTAGGCCAGACAGAAATTTAGCTAGGATGAGAGGGGCATGGATGTTCTCCCGGGGCTCCCACGTTCTCTCCTCAGGACCAAACCCCTTCCAATCTACCAGAAAAAAGGTCTTTCCTCTTACCCTTTTGGTGGCAAGAATGTTCTCTACCTCAAACTCGTCCTCAGCAGAAACCGGAGCAGGAGGCGTACCTGTAGACTTGGAAAAAGAGTTAAGCACTACAGGTTTGAGGAGAGACACATGGAAGGAGTTAGGGATCCGTAAGTTGGCCGGGAGTTTCAATTTATAGGCCACCGGGTTGATCTGACTGATGACCTCCAGTGGGCCGATGAACCGAGGCCCTAACTTATAGGAAGGGATCTTGAGCCGGACATATTTGGACGAGAGCCAGACTTTATCCCCAGGGCGGAATTGAGGAGGGTCCAGACGTTTTTTGTCAGCGTGTCTTTTCATACGCTCGGATGACAGAAGGAGTGCGGACCGGGTACTCTCCCATATGGAGGAAAATTTGTTAACAAGAGATTCCGCAGCCGGATTGTCCGCCGAGGTGGAGACGGGAAACGGGATCCGAGGATGCTGACCGTAGACTACAAAAAACGGGGATTTGGAGGAAGACTCGCTCTCGTGATTGTTGTACGAGAATTCGGCCCATGGCAGGAGATCCACCCAGTCAGAATGGTGGGCATTAACGAAGTGCCGAAGGTAACTGGTCAGGTTCTGATTGATCCGCTCCACTTGACCATTAGACTGTGGGTGGTAAGCGGAGGAGAAGTCCAGGGTGACGTCCAGCAATTTACAAGTGGCTCTCCAGAAACGGGAAGTGAACTGTACCCCACGATCCGACACGATGTGACGGGGCAGGCCATGAAGACGGAAGATGTGGTGGATAAAGTCTTTAGCCAGCTCGGGTGCAGACGGAAGACCTGGCAGTGGAATGAAGTGAGCCATCTTGGAGAAGCGGTCAGCGACCACCCAAATGACCGTACAACCGGCAGAGACGGGTAGATCAGTAATGAAGTCCATCGCTATATGCTGCCAGGGGGCAGCAGGTACTGGCAGAGGTAGGAGGCGGCCGGCCGGCAGGTGTCTCGGAACTTTGTTGCGGGCGCAGGACACACAGGCAGAAACAAAGTCTATTACATCCTTGTGCAGGTTAGGCCACCAGTAGTGCCGGGTAATAAGCTGGAGGGTCTTTTTCTGACCGGCGTGGCCAGCTAGTTTAGACGAATGACCCCAGTGTAGGATCTTCTCCCGATCAGGTACTGGTACGAACGTCTTACCAGGAGGAAGACGATTTAGACTCACGGGAGCCACCTGCATTACTCTGGCGGGATCGATGATATGTTTCGGATCCTCCTCGAGATCAGACACCAGAAAGGACCGAGACAAGGCGTCCGCCTTGACGTTTTTGTCAGCCGGGCGAAAATGAAGGACAAAAGCAAAACGAGCAAAAAACAAGGACCACCGGGCTTGGCGCGGGTTAAGTCTCTGGGCATGCTGGAGGTAAGCCAAGTTCTTGTGGTCAGTGTAAATTATTACCGGGTGAAGAGCCCCCTCGAGCAGGTAACGCCACTCCTCCAATGCCAGTTTGATGGCCAATAACTCTCGGTCTCCTATGGAATAGTTGCGCTCAGAGGAGGAGAAGAGTTTAGAGAAGAAGCCACAAGTTACCATCCTCCCGGAAGATGATTTTTGAGTAAGTACCGCTCCGGCTCCAGAGGAGGAGGCGTCAACTTCCAGGAAGAACTGTTTGTTGCCATCTGGGCGATGCAGCACCGGGGCGGAAGAGAAGGCCTGTTTAAGGGAAAGAAAGGCCTCCTCTGCTTCGGGTGGCCACTCTTTGGGATTAGTACCTTTACGGGTGAGCGCAGAAATTGGGGCCGTCCGGGAAGAGAAGTGTGGTATGAAGAGGCGGTAGTAGTTGGCGAAGCCCAGGAATCGCTGAATGGCCTTCAACCCCTCCGGTCGGGGCCATTTCTCGATGGCAGACAGTTTCTCAGGATCCATTTGTAGGCCGGTCTGAGAGATAATGTAGCCCAGAAACGGAAGCGAGGTCTGCTCAAAGAGGCACTTCTCAAATTTAGCGTAGAGATGGTTCTGCCTTAGCCTGAGCAGGACCTGACGAACGTCCCTCCGGTGAGTCTGGAGATCCGGAGAGAAGACCAAGATGTCGTCCAGGTACACCACTACGCAGGAGTAGAGAAGGTCCCGGAAGATGTCATTGACCAACTCTTGAAAGACGGCAGGAGCGTTACAGAGACCAAAGGGCATTACCAGGTATTCATAGTGGCCGTCCCGGGTGTTGAATGCCGTCTTCCATTCATCCCCCTGACGAATACGAACCAGGTTGTACGCCCCACGAAGGTCCAGTTTGGTGAAGATCCTAGCCCCCCTCAGGCGATCAAATAATTCTGGAATGAGCGGAAGGGGGTACTTATTCTTCACCGTGATCAGGTTTAGGCCTCTATAGTCTATACAGGGACGGAGAGAGCCGTCCTTCTTTTTGACGAAAAAGAAGCCTGCTCCCGCCGGGGAGGTAGATTTCCGGATGAATCCTCTGGCCAGATTCTCCTCAATATATTCGGACATTGACCGGGTCTCAGCAGCGGATAAAGGATAGATACGCCCACGGGGAGGAGTAGTACCGGGTAGCAGATCGATGGGACAGTCGTATGGTCTATGTGGTGGTAATGTCTCTGCCTCCTTTTTATTAAAGACATCTGCATAAGACCAATAAGGAATCGGAAGTCCAGGTAGATTAGCTGGGGTAGGAGAGGGACGGACGGGATGGACGGGAACCAGGCAGGTTTTATGACAGACTTGTCCCCAGCGAAGGACCTCTCCGGTTTGCCAGTCTAGCACGGGTGCATGTCTCTGGAGCCAGGGCAGACCTAGCAAGAGGGCGTGAGAGAGTCCAGGCAGAACATGAAAGGAGATACTTTCAGAATGCAGCATTCCCACCTGCAGGGTAATGGATTCGGTGATGAGTTGAATGGGGCGAGGTAAGAGGCCCCCATCCACGGCAGCGACAGACAAGGGTACAGCCAGAGGTTTGGTAGGGATGCGGTATTTCTCAACCAGGGACTGTGAAATAAGGTTCCCGGCTGCTCCAGAGTCAAGTTGGGCTAGTTCGAAATAACGGTTCTCCCCGTAGATGATCGAAACTGACAACAGCAGGGATGGAGAGGATTTATTCTTGTCTAGGTGGACCTCTCTGAGCGAACCTAGACACAGGCGTTTCCCGACCTCTCCGGGCAGGCACGGATCCGGTGCTCCTTACTGCCACAGTAGAAGCAGCTCCCCTCGGCACGGCGTGAGTCCTGACGGGTTTTGACCATCTTGGTCTGGTCGACCTGCATAGGCTCAGGAGAGTGTACCTGGGGAGAGATGGAGGGAATGACGGGTTTCTGGAAAGTAGGAGCTAAACGTGGAATCCTTCTCTCACGGGTGACCTCTTTGGCACGCTCCTGGAACCGTAGGTCAATCCGGGTGGCAAGGGTTATTAGATCATCGAGAGAGGTAGGAATGTCCCGACCAGCAAGTTCATCTTTAATACGACCGGACAGACCCTCCCAGAAGACGGATACCAGAGCGTCGTTATCCCAGGCCAGCTCCGAGGCAAGGGTGCGGAACCGTATGGCATATTGGCCCACGGTGAGACCCTCCTGACGGAGGCGTAGCAGAGAGGATGCGGATGAGGTCTTCCGTCCGGGTTCGTCGAAGACTTTCCGGAAAGCCGAGAGAAAAGCAGGCAAGTTGGACACCAGGGGGTCTCCTCTCTCCCATAGAGGATTTAGCCAGGCCAGGGCCTCCCCGGTGAGATGGGACATGATAAAGGCAATTTTGGCCCGGTCGGAATTAAACTGATGGGACAAAAGTTCAAAGTGCAGGGTGCACTGATTTATGAAGCCCCGAGCCTGGACGGGGTCGCCTCCGAAGCGAGGAGGTGCAGAAAGCCGGGGTCCGGGGTAGGATACCATAGTATTAGTGGGCAGCGGAGCTGCCGGATTGCAAGATATGGCACTGGCGGAGGTTGTTGGTGGATCAGACAGGGTGTTCAGGCGAGTATTAACATTCCGCAGATGACCCAGGATGGCCTCCTGTTGGGACTTCTGACGGGACAGTTCAAGACAGAGGTCCGAGAGCGAGGGAGCTTGGGTGCCACCGGGTTCCATGGCCCGAGCAAACTGTAACGGGTCCGGGAGGCGGAACCTCTGAGCTATTATACAAGGGGGCGGCCCTTGTAAGGGAGCGGGTGGCAGTCTCTGGGTGAACGGACAGGGAGTTACGGTAAGTGATCAGGGCAGTCTCTGGGTAAGGGGTAGGTACGACCTGTGATGGCAGAGCCTCCGGGTAGGCTAGCAGGCAGATGGTAGATGTGTGCTCCCAGGTGAGCAAGCGAGAGTCTCTGGAATAGCAGGTGGTCACGGCACGTGACGGCGGAACCTCCGGGCTGGCAGGCAGGTAGGTAACGGAGAAGCGCTCCCAGGTGAGCGGGCAAGAGTCTCCGGAATAGCTGGTGGTCACCGCACGTGACAACGGGACCTCCGGGCTGGCAAGTAGGCAGGTAACGGAGATGCGCTCCCAGGTGAGCGGGCAAGAGTCTCTGAGATAGCTGGTGGTCACAGCACGTGACAACGGAGCCTCCGGGCTGGCAAGCAGGCAGATAACGGAGAAGCGCTCCCAGGTGAGCGGGCAAGCTGGTCCATAGACAGACTGACCGGAGTAGTAAGGCAGACCGTCGGACCTCAGGCAAGCAGGCAGGTAGCTGATATGCGCTCCCAGGTGAGCGGGCAGGCTGGTCCTTTAGACAGACTGACAGGAGTAGTAAGGCAGACCGTCGGACCTCAGACTGGCAGACAGGTAACAAGTATTCAGGCAGGAATCAGGCAGGTAACTAGCAGGAAACTGGCAGGAAACTGGCAGGTAACTGGCAGGTAACTGGCAGGTAACTGGCAACGGGACCTGAGGGCTGAAGCACAGGTGAGACACAGGTGCAAACAACATTGCTCGGGCACCTCCATTTTGGAGGAGGTGCCTTATATATGATGAAGTCCTCCGGCCATTGGCCGGGGACTCCTTAGGACGGCGCGCGCGGTCCCTTTAAGAGGAGGGGAGCGCGCGCGCGCGCCCTAAGCACAGGGGCCGGGAAGGAGCGCGCGCTGAGAGCAGAGCGGGAGGAGGACGCCGGGAAGGAGCGCGCGCTGACAGCAGAGCGGGGAGAGGACGCCGGGCACGGAGCAGAGCGGTGAGGGGAGCAGCGTCCCTGCCTAGCAGAGGGCAGGGACGCCAGCGCTACACCTTATCAGCATTGACCTAACTTCATCTCATGCCCTCATCAGGTTTGGCCTTCCATCATCTCGAGTCATCATCAGAATTGGCCTACCATCATCGCACGCCCTCATCAGGTTTGGCCTACCATCATCTCGCGCCCTCATCAGATTTGGCGTACCCTTATCTCGTGCCCTCATCAGGTTTGGCCTATCATCATCTCGTGCCCTCATCAGATTTGGCGTACCCTAATCTCCCGCTCTCATCAGGTTTGGCCTATCACCATCTCACGCCCTCATCAGGTTTGGCCTTCCATTATCTCGCGCCCTCATCAGGTTTGACAAACCATCATCTCGCATCGTCTTCATGTTCGGCCTACCATCATTTCGCACCCTCACTAGGTTTGGTCCACCATCATCTTGTGCCTTCATCAGGTTTGGACTATCATCATCTTGCGCCCTCATCAGGTTTGGCCTATCATCATCTCTATCCCTCATCAGATTTGGCCTACCATCATCTGGTGCCTTCATCAGGTTTGGCCAATCATCATCTCACGCCCTTATCACGTTTGGACTATCATCTCGCGCCTACTTCAGATTTGGCCTACCATCATTTTGCGCCCTCATCAGATTTGGCATACCATCATCTCGCGCCCTCAATAGGCTTGGCCCACCATCATCTTGTGCCTTCATCAGGTTTGGACTATCATCGTCTCGCGCCCTCATCAGGTATGGCCAATCATCATCTCGAGCCCTCATCACGTTTGGCCTATCATCTCGCACCCTTATCAGGTTTGGCCAACCATCATCTCGAGCCCTCTTCAGGTTGGTCCTACCATCATCTCGCGCCCTCATCAGATTTGGTGTAGATTTATCTCACGCCCTGATCAGGTTTGGCCTATCATCATTTTTCACCCTCATCAAGTTTAGTCTGTCATCATCTCGCACCCTCATCAGGTGTGGCCAATCATCATCTCGAGCCGTCACCAGATTTGGCCTATCATCATTTCGCGCCCTCATCAGGTGTGGCCTATCACCTCACGCCCTCATCAGGATTTCCCTATCATCATCTCATGCCCTTATCATGATTGGCCTAACATCATCTCAAGCCCTCATTACGTTTGGCCCTCCATCATATCGAGTCCTCATCAGATTTGGCCTACCATCATCTCACGCCCTCATCAGGTTTGGCCTTCCATCATCTCACATACTCATCAGGTTTGGCCTACCATCATCTCACGCCCTCATCAGGATTGGTCTACCATCTTTTCATATCCTACTCAAGTTTGGCCTACCATCATCTTGCACTCACATGAGATTTGGCCTACCAGCAAATCGCGCCCTGATCAGTTTTGGCCTACCATCATCTCGCACCCTCATCTGGTTTGGCCTATCATCATCTCTGGTTTGGCGTATCATTCTTGAGCCCCATCAGGTTTGATTTATCATCATCTCGCACATCATCAGGTTTGGCCTATCAACATCTCGTGTCCTCATCATGTTTGGCCTACCATCATCTCGCACCTTCTTCAGGTTGAGCCTATCATCATCTCGCGCCCTTATCAGGTTTAGCATATTATCATCTCAGGTATGGCGTATCTTCATCTCGCGCCCTCATCAGGTGTGGCCTATCATCATCTCGCACTCTCATCAGGTTTGTCCTTACATCATCTCACTTACTCATCATGTTGGGCATTCCATCATCTCGCACCCTAATCAGGTTTGGCCTACCATTATATCGCGCCCTCATCAGATTTGGCGTACCCTTATCTCGCGCCCTCACCAGGTTTGGCCTATCATCATCTCGCGTACTCAACAGATTTGGCGTACCCTAATCTCGCGTCCTCATCAGGTTTGGCCTATCATCATCTTGCGCCCTCAGCAGGTTTGGCTTACAATCATCTCACGCCCTCATGAGGTTTGGCCAATCGTCATCTCGCACCCTCATCAGGTTTGGCCTATCATCATCTCGCGCCCTCATCAGGATTGGCCTAACATAATCTCACGCCCTCATCAGGTTTGGCCTTACATCATCTCACGCCCTCATCAGGATTGGTCTATCATCCTTTCTCACCCTCCTCAAGTTTGGCCCACCATCATCTTGTACTCACATCAGATTTGGCCTACCATCATATCGCGCTCTGATCAGTTTTGGCCTACCATCATCTCGCACCCTCATCAGGTTTGGCCTATCATCTCAGGTGTGGAGTATCATTCTTGTGCCTCATAAGGTTTGATTTATCATCATCTCGCACCTTCATCAGATTTGGCCTATCATCATCTCGTGACCTTATCAGGTTTGGCTTATTATCATTTCCAGTCCTCATCAGGTTTGGCCTATCAACATATCGCACCCTCATCAGGTTTGGCCTAACATCTTCTCACGACCTCATCATGATTGGCCTACCATTATATCGTGCCCTCATCATGTTTGGCCTACCATCATCTCGTGCCTTCTTCAGGTTGGGGCTATCATCATCTCGCGCCCTCATCAAGTTTAGCCTATTATCATGTCAGGTATGGCCTATCTTCATCTCGCGCCCTCATCAGATTTGGCGTAGCTTTATCTCGCGCCCTTATCAGGTTTGGCCTAACATCATTTCGCGCCCTCCTCAGGTTTAGCCTATCATCATTTTGCACCCTCATCAGGTGTGGCCAATCATCATATCGAGCCCTCACCAGGCTTGGCCTATCATCATCTCGAGCCCTCATCAGGTAAGACCTATCATAATCTCGCACCCTCATCAGGTTTGGCCTATCATCATCTCACGCCATCATCAGGTTTGGCATACCATCATCCTATGCTCTCATCATGTTTGCCTTATCATCATCTCTTACCCTCATCAGGTTTTGTCTGCCGTCATCTCGTGCCCTCATCAGGTTTGGCCTGCCATCATCTAGCGCCCTCATTAAGTTTGGACTACCATCATCTGGCGCACCAATCAGGCTTGCCTTACCATCTTCTCGCGCCATCATTAGGATTGGCTTATGATCATCTCGTGCCCTCGTCAGGTCGGGCCTACCATCATCCCAGGTTTGAACTACCATCATTTCGCGCCCTCATCAGGTTTGGCTTACCATCATCTCGCGCCCTTTTCAGGTTTAGCCTATCATCACCTCGTACCCTTATCAGGATTGGCCTAACATCATCTCACGCCCTCATCTGGTTTGGCCTTCCATCATCTCGCAGCCTCATCAGGTTTGGCCTTCCATCATCTCGCGGACTCATCAGGTTTGGCCTATTATAATCTCGTAGCCTCATCACGTTTAGCCTACCATCATCTCATGCCCTCATGAGGTTTGGCCAATCATCATCTCGCACCCTCATCAGATTTGGGCTATCATCATCTCGCGCCCTCATCAGGATTGTCCTAACATAATCCCACGCCCTCATCAGGTTTGGCTTTCCATCATCTCGCGGACTCATTAGGTTTGGCCTACCATCATCTCACGCCCTCATCAGGATTGGATTATGATCCTTTCTCACCCTCCTCAAGTTTGGCCTACTATCATCTTGCACCCATATCAGATCTGGCAAACCATCATAAAGCGCCCTAATCAGTTTTGGCCTACCATCATCTCGCACCCTCATCAGGTTTGGCCTATCATCATCTCAGGTTTGGCGTATCATTCTTGTTCCCCATCAGGTTTCATTTATCATCATCTCGCACCTTCATCTGATTTGGCCTATCATCTCCTCGCAACCTCATCAGGTTTGGCTTATCATCTTTTCCCGTCCTCATCAGGTTTGGCCCATCAACATCTTGCACCCTCATCAGGTTTGGCCTAACATCATCTAGTGCCCTCATCATGTTTGGTCTATCTTTATCTCGCGCCTTCTTCAGGTTGGGGCTATCATCATCTCGCGCCCTCATCAGGTTTAGCCTATTATCATCGTAGGTATGGCCTATCTTCATCTCGCACGGTCACCAGGTTTGGCCCACCATCATCTTGTGCTTCATCAGGTTTGGACTATCATCATCTCGCGCCCTCATCAGGTTTGGCCTATCATCATCTCACACCATCACCAGGTTTGGCCCACCATCATCTTGTGCCTTTATCAGGTTTGGACTATCATCATCTCGCGCCCTCATCAGGTTTGGCCTATCATCATCTCGGTCCCTCATTAGATTTGGCCAACCATCATCTCGCGCCCTCATCAGGTTTGGCAAATCATCATTTCACGCCCTCATCGCGTTTGGCCTAGCATCTAGTGCTCTTATCAGGTTTGGCCTACCATAATCTAGCTCCCTCTTCAGGTTTGTCCTACCATCATCTCCTGCCCTCATCAGATTTGGCGTAGCATTATTTTGCGCTCTCATCCGGTTTGGCCTAACATCATTTTGCGCCCTCATCAGATTTAGCCTATCATCATCTCGCATCCTCATCAGGTGTGGCCAATCATCATCTCGAGTCCTCACCAGGTTTGGCCTATCATCATTTCGAGCCCTCATCAGGTATGGCCTATCATAATCTCGTACCCTCATCAGGTTTGGCATACCATCATCTCATGCTTTCATCATGTTTTCCCTATGATCATCTTGCACCCTCATCAGGTTTTGTCTCCCATCAACTCGTGTCCTCATCTGGTTTGGCATGCCATCATCTCGCGCCTTCATCATGTTTGGCCTACCATCATCTGGCGCACCAATCAGGCTTGGCTTACCATCTTCTCGCGCCATCATTAGGTTTGGCCTATCATGATCTCGCGCCATCATCAGGTCTGGCCTACAATCATCCCAATGTTTGGCCTACCATCATTTCGCGCCCTCATCAGGTTTGGTCTACCATCATCTTGCGCCCTCTTCAGGTTTAGCCTATCATCATCTCGCGCACTCATCAAGTGTGGCCTATTATCACCTCGCACCCTCATCAGGATTTACCTATCATCATCTCGTGCCCTTATCAGGATTGGCCTAACATCATCTCACACCCTCATCAGGTTTGGCCTTCCATCATCCCGCGGCCTCATCAGATTTGGCCTATCATAATCTCGAACCCTCATCAGGTTTGGCCTACCATCATCTCACGCCCTCATGAGGTTTGGCCAATCATTATCTCGCACCCTCATCAGGTTTGGCCTATCATCATCCGCGCCCTCATCAGCATTGGCCTAACATAATCCAACGCCCTCATCAGGTTTGGCCTTCCATCATCTCGCGGACTCATTAGATTTGGCTTAACATCATCTCACGCCCTCATCAGGATTGGCCTACCATCCTTTCTCACCCTCCTCAAGTTTGTCCTACCGTCATCTAGCACCCACATGAGATTTGGCCTACCATCATATCGCGCCCTGATCAGTTTTGGCCTACCATCATCTCGCACCCTCATCAGGTTTGGCCTATCATCATCTCAGGTTTGGCGTATCATTTTTGTTCCCCATCAGGTTTGCTTTATCATCATCTCGCACCTTCATCAGATTTGGCCTATCATCATTTCGCGACCTCATCAGGTTGGGATTATCATTTCCCGTCCTCATCAGGTTTGGCCTATCAACATCTTGCGCTCTCATCAGGATTGGCCTAACATCATCTCGTGCCCTCATCATGTTTGGTCTACCATCATCTCGCGCCTTCTTCAGGTTGGGCCTATCATCATCTTGCGCCCTCATCAGATTTAGCCTATTATCATCTCAGGTATGGCCTATCTTCATCTCGCGCTCTCATCAGGCTTGGCCTACCATCATCTCGCACCATCACCAGGTTTGGCCCACCATCATCTTGTGCCTTCATCAGGTTTGGAATATCATCATCTCACGCTCTCATCAGGTTTGGCCTATCATCATCTCGATCCCTCATCAGATTTGGCCTACCATCATCTCGTGCCCTCATCAGGTTTGGCCAATCATCATCTCGCGCCCTCATCACGTTTGGCCTAGCATCTAGTGCCCTTATCAGGTTTGGCCTACCATCATCTCGCGCCCTCTTCAGGTTTGTCCTACCATCATCTCCCGCCCTCATCAGACTTGGCGTAGCTTTATCTCGCGCACTCATCAGGTTTGGCCTAACATCATTTCGCGCCCTCATCAAGTTTAGCCTATCATCATCTCGCATCCTCATCAGGTGTGGCCAATCATCATTTCAAGCCCTCACCAGGTTTGGCCTATTATCATCTCGAGCCCTCATCAGGTATGGCCTATCATAATCTCGTACCCTCATCAGGTTTGGTATATCATCTCGTGCTTTCATCATGTTTGCCCTATCATCATCTTGTACCCTCATCAAGTTTGGTCTGCCATCATCTCGTGCCCTCATCTGGTTTGGCCTGCTATCATCTCGCGCCTTCATCAAGTTTGGCCTACCATCATCTGGCGCACCAATCGGGCTTGGCTTACCATCTTCTCGTGCCATCATTAGGTCTGGCCTACCATCATCCCAAGGTTTGGCCTACCATCAATTCGCGCCCTCATCAGGTTTGGCCTACCATCATCTCGTGCCCTCATCTGGTTTGGCCTGCCATCATTTTGCGGCCTCATCAGGTTTGGTCTTCCATCATCTCACGGCCTCATCAGGTTTGGCCTATCATCATCTCGCACCCTCATCATGTTTGGCCTATCATCATCTCATGCCCTCATCAGGTTTGGCCTTCCATCATTTTGCGGCCTCATCAGGTTTGGCCTGCCATCATCTCAAGCCCTCAACAAGTTTGGCCTACCATCATCTGGTGCCATCATTAGGTTTGGCCTATTATCATCTCAGGTATGGCCTATCATCATCTCGCACTATCACCAAGTTTGGCCCACCATCATCTTGTGCCTTCATCAGGTTTGGAATATCATCATCTCGTGCCCTCATCAGGTTTGGCCTATCATCATCTCGATCCCTCATCAGATTTGGCCTACCATCATCTCGCGCCCTCATCAAGTTTGGCCAATCATCATCTCGTGCCCTCATCATGTTTGGCCTAGCATCTAGTGCCCTTATCAGGTTTGGCCTACCAACATCTCGCGCCCTCTTCAGGTTTGTACTACCATCATCTCCCGCCCTCACCAGATTTGGCGTAGCTTTATCTCGCGCCCTCATCAGGTTTGGCCTAACATCATTTCGCGCCCTCATCAGGTTTAGCCTATCATCATCTCGCATCCTCATCAGGTGTGGCCAATCATCATCTCGAGCCCTCACCAGGTTTGGCCTATCATCATCTCGAGCCCTCATCAGGTATGGCCTATCATAATCTCGCACCCTCATCATGTTTGGCATACCATCATCTCGTGCTTTCATCATGTTTGCCCTATCCTCATCTTCTACCCTCATCAGGTTTGGTATGCCATCATCTCGTGCCCTCATCTGGTTTGACCTGCCATCATCTCGCGCCTTTATCAAGTTTGGCCTACCATCATCTGGTGCACCAATCAGGCTAGGATTACCATTTTCTCGCACCATCATTAGGTTTGGCCTATCATCATCTCGCGCCCTGATCAGGTCTGGCCTACCATCATCCCAAGGTTTGGCCTACCATCAATTCGCACCCTCATCAGGTTTGGCCTACCATCATCTCGCGCCCACTTCAGGTTTAGCCTATCATCATCTCGCACACTCATCAGGTGTGGCCTATTATCACCTCACACCCTCATCAGGATTTGCCTATCATCATCTCGTGCCGTTATCAGGATTGGCCTAACATCATCTCACGCCCTCATCAGGTTTGGCCTTCCATCATCTAGCGGCCTCATCAGGTTTGGCATTCCATCATCTCGTGGCTTCATCAAGCTTGGCCTACCATCATCTGGCACACCAATCAGGCTTGGCCTACCATCATCTCATGCCATCCTTAGGTTTGGCCTATCATCATATCGCGCCCTCATCAGGTCTGGCCTGCCATCATCTCAGGTTTGGCCTACCATCATTTCGCGCCCTCATCAGATGTGGCCAATCATCACCTCGTGCCCTCATCAGGATTTGCATAACATCATCTCACGCCTTCTTCAAGTTTGGCCTACCATCATCTAGCGCACCAATCAGGCTAGGCTTACCATCTTCTCGCGCCATCATTAGGTTTGGCCTATCATCTCGCACCCTCATCAGGTCTGGCCTACCATCATCCCAAGGTTTGGCCTACCATCAATTCGCGCCCTCATCAGGTTTGGCCTACCATCATCTCGCGCCCTCTTCAGGTTTGGCCTACCATCATCTTGCACCCACATCAGATTTGGCCTACCATCATATCGCGCCCTGATCAGTTTTGGCCTACCATCATCTCGCACCCTCATCAGGTTAGACCTATCATCATCTCAGGTTTGGCGTATTATTCTTGTTCCCCATCAGGTTTGATTTATTATCATCTCGCATCTTCATCAGATTTGGCCTAACATCATCTCACGCCCTCTTCAGATTTGGCCTATCATAATCTTGAACCCTCATCAGGTTTGGCCTACCATCATCTCATTCCCTCATGAGATTTGGCCAATCATCATCTCGCACCCTTATCACGTTTGGCCTATCATCATCTCTCACCCTCATCAGGATTGGCCTAACATAATCCAACGCCCTCATCAGGTTTGGCCATCCATCATCTCGCGGACTCATCAGGATTGGCCTACCATCATTTCTCACCCTCCTCAAGTTTGGCCTACCATCATCTTGGACCCACATCAGATTTGGCCTACCATCATATCACGCCCTGATCAGTTTTGGCCTACAATCATCTCGCAACCTCATCAGGTTTGGCCTATCATCATCTCAGGTTTGGCATATCATTCTTGTTCCCCATCAGGTATGATTTATCATCATCTCGCACCTTCATCAGATTTGGCCTATCATCATCTCGTGACCTCATCAGGTTGGGCTTATTATCATTTCCCGCCCTAATCTGGTTTGGCCTATCAACATCTTGCGTCCTCATCAGGTTTGACCTAACATCATCTCGTGACCTCATCATGTTTGGTCTACCATCATCTCGCGCCTTCTTCAGGTTGGGCCTATCATAATCTCGTGCCCTCATCAGGTTTAGCCTATTATCATCTCAGGTATGGCCTATCTTCATCTCCCGCTCTCATCAGGTTTGGCCTATCATCATCTCGCACTATCACCAGGTTTGGCCCACCATCATCTTGTGCCTTCATCAGGTTTGGCCTAGCATCTAGTGCCCTTATCAGGTTTGGCCTACCATCATCTCGCGCCCTCTTCAGGTTTGTCCTATCATCATCTCCCGCCCTCATCAGATTTGGCGTAGCTTTATCTCGCGCCCTCATCAGGTTTGGCCTTAGATCATTTCGCGCCCTCATCAGGATTAGCCTATCATCATCTCGCATCCTCATCAGGTGTGGCCAATCATCATCTCGAGTCCTCACCAGGTTTGGCCTATCATCATTTCGAGCCCTCATCAGGTATGGCCTATCATAATCTCGAACCCTCATCAGGTTTGGCATACCATCATCTCATGCTTTCATCATGTTTTCCCTATGATCATCTTGCACCCTCATCAGGTTTTGTCTCCCATCAACTCGTGTCCTCATCTGGTTTGGCATGCCATCATCTCGCGCCTTCATCATGTTTGGCCTACCATCATCTGGCGCACCAATCAGGCTTGGCTTACCATCTTCTCGCGCCATCATTAGGTTTGGCCTATCATGATCTCGCGCCATCATCAGGTCTGGCCTACAATCATCCCAATGTTTGGCCTACCATCATTTCGCGCCCTCATCAGGTTTGGTCTACCATCATCTTGCGCCCTCTTCAGGTTTAGCCTATCATCATCTCGCGCACTCATCAAGTGTGGCCTATTATCACCTCGCACCCTCATCAGGATTTACCTATCATCATCTCGTGCCCTTATCAGGATTGGCCTAACATCATCTCACACCCTCATCAGGTTTGGCCTTCCATCATCCCGCGGCCTCATCAGATTTTGCCTATCATAATCTCGAACCCTCATCAGGTTTGGCCTACCATCATCTCACGCCCTCATGAGGTTTGGCCAATCATTATCTCGCACCCTCATCAGGTTTGGCCTATCATCATCTCGCGCCCTCATCAGCATTGGCCTAACATAATCCAACGCCCTCATCAGGTTTGGCCTTCCATCATCTCGCGGACTCATTAGATTTGGCTTAACATCATCTCACGCCCTCATCAGGATTGGCCTACCATCCTTTCTCACCCTCCTCAAGTTTGGCCTACCGTCATCTAGCACCCACATGAGATTTGGCCTACCATCATATCGCGCCCTGATCAGTTTTGGCCTACCATCATCTCGCACCCTCATCAGGTTTGGCCTATCATCATCTCAGGTTTGGCGTATCATTTTTGTTCCCCATCAGGTTTGCTTTATCATCATCTCGCACCTTCATCAGATTTGGCCTATCATCATTTCGCGACCTCATCAGGTTGGGATTATCATTTCCCGTCCTCATCAGGTTTGGCCTATCAACATCTTGCGCTCTCATCAGGATTGGCCTAACATCATCTCGTGCCCTCATCATGTTTGGTCTACCATCATCTCGCGCCTTCTTCAGGTTGGGCCTATCATCATCTTGCGCCCTCATCAGATTTAGCCTATTATCATCTCAGGTATGGCCTATCTTCATCTCGCGCTCTCATCAGGCTTGGCCTACCATCATCTCGCACCATCACCAGGTTTGGCCCACCATCATCTTGTGCCTTCAATCAGGTTTGGAATATCATCATCTCACGCTCTCATCAGGTTTGGCCTATCATCATCTCGATCCCTCATCAGATTTGGCCTACCATCATCTCGTGCCCTCATCAGGTTTGGCCAATCATCATCTCGCGCCCTCATCACGTTTGGCCTAGCATCTAGTGCCCTTATCAGGTTTGGCCTACCATCATCTCGCGCCCTCTTCAGGTTTGTCCTACCATCATCTCCCGCCCTCATCAGACTTGGCGTAGCTTTATCTCGCGCACTCATCAGGTTTGGCCTAACATCATTTCGCGCCCTCATCAAGTTTAGCCTATCATCATCTCGCATCCTCATCAGGTGTGGCCAATCATCATTTCAAGCCCTCACCAGGTTTGGCCTATTATCATCTCGAGCCCTCATCAGGTATGGCCTATCATAATCTCGTACCCTCATCAGGTTTGGTATATCATCTCGTGCTTTCATCATGTTTGCCCTATCATCATCTTGTACCCTCATCAAGTTTGGTCTGCCATCATCTCGTGCCCTCATCTGGTTTGGCCTGCTATCATCTCGCGCCTTCATCAAGTTTGGCCTACCATCATCTGGCGCACCAATCGGGCTTGGCTTACCATCTTCTCGTGCCATCATTAGGTCTGGCCTACCATCATCCCAAGGTTTGGCCTACCATCAATTCGCGCCCTCATCAGGTTTGGCCTACCATCATCTCGTGCCCTCATCTGGTTTGGCCTGCCATCATTTTGCGGCCTCATCAGGTTTGGTCTTCCATCATCTCACGGCCTCATCAGGTTTGGCCTATCATCATCTCATGCCCTCATCAGGTTTGGCCTTCCATCATTTTGCGGCCTCATCAGGTTTGGTCTTCCATCATCTCACGGCCTCATCAGGTTTGGCCTGCCATCATCTCAAGCCCTCAACAAGTTTGGCCTACCATCATCTGGTGCCATCATTAGGTTTGGCCTATTATCATCTCAGGTATGGCCTATCATCATCTCGCACTATCACCAAGTTTGGCCCACCATCATCTTGTGCCTTCATCAGGTTTGGAATATCATCATCTCGTGCCCTCATCAGGTTTGGCCTATCATCATCTCGATCCCTCATCAGATTTGGCCTACCATCATCTCGCGCCCTCATCAAGTTTGGCCAATCATCATCTCGTGCCCTCATCATGTTTGGCCTAGCATCTAGTGCCCTTATCAGGTTTGGCCTACCAACATCTCGCGCCCTCTTCAGGTTTGTACTACCATCATCTCCCGCCCTCACCAGATTTGGCGTAGCTTTATCTCGCGCCCTCATCAGGTTTGGCCTAACATCATTTCGCGCCCTCATCAGGTTTAGCCTATCATCATCTCGCATCCTCATCAGGTGTGGCCAATCATCATCTCGAGCCCTCACCAGGTTTGGCCTATCATCATCTCGAGCCCTCATCAGGTATGGCCTATCATAATCTCGCACCCTCATCATGTTTGGCATACCATCATCTCGTGCTTTCATCATGTTTGCCCTATCCTCATCTTCTACCCTCATCAGGTTTGGTATGCCATCATCTCGTGCCCTCATCTGGTTTGACCTGCCATCATCTCGCGCCTTTATCAAGTTTGGCCTACCATCATCTGGTGCACCAATCAGGCTAGGATTACCATTTTCTCGCACCATCATTAGGTTTGGCCTATCATCATCTCGCGCCCTGATCAGGTCTGGCCTACCATCATCCCAAGGTTTGGCCTACCATCAATTCGCACCCTCATCAGGTTTGGCCTACCATCATCTCGCGCCCACTTCAGGTTTAGCCTATCATCATCTCGCACACTCATCAGGTGTGGCCTATTATCACCTCACACCCTCATCAGGATTTGCCTATCATCATCTCGTGCCGTTATCAGGATTGGCCTAACATCATCTCACGCCCTCATCAGGTTTGGCCTTCCATCATCTAGCGGCCTCATCAGGTTTGGCGTTCCATCATCTCGTGGCTTCATCAAGCTTGGCCTACCATCATCTGGCGCACCAATCAGGCTTGGCCTACCATCATCTCATGCCATCCTTAGGTTTGGCCTATCATCATATCGCGCCCTCATCAGGTCTGGCCTGCCATCATCTCAGGTTTGGCCTACCATCATTTCGCGCCCTCATCAGATGTGGCCAATCATCACCTCGTGCCCTCATCAGGATTTGCATAACATCATCTCACGCCTTCTTCAAGTTTGGCCTACCATCATCTAGCGCACCAATCAGGCTAGGCTTACCATCTTCTCGCGCCATCATTAGGTTTGGCCTATCATCTCGCACCCTCATCAGGTCTGGCCTACCATCATCCCAAGGTTTGGCCTACCATCAATTCGCGCCCTCATCAGGTTTGGCCTACCATCATCTCGCGCCCTCTTCAGGTTTGGCCTACCATCATCTTGCACCCACATCAGATTTGGCCTACCATCATATCGCGCCCTGATCAGTTTTGGCCTACCATCATCTCGCACCCTCATCAGGTTAGACCTATCATCATCTCAGGTTTGGCGTATTATTCTTGTTCCCCATCAGGTTTGATTTATTATCATCTCGCATCTTCATCAGATTTGGCCTAACATCATCTCACGCCCTCTTCAGATTTGGCCTATCATAATCTTGAACCCTCATCAGGTTTGGCCTACCATCATCTCATTCCCTCATGAGATTTGGCCAATCATCATCTCGCACCCTTATCACGTTTGGCCTATCATCATCTCTCACCCTCATCAGGATTGGCCTAACATAATCCAACGCCCTCATCAGGTTTGGCCATCCATCATCTCGCGGACTCATCAGGATTGGCCTACCATCATTTCTCACCCTCCTCAAGTTTGGCCTACCATCATCTTGGACCCACATCAGATTTGGCCTACCATCATATCACGCCCTGATCAGTTTTGGCCTACCATCATCTCGCAACCTCATCAGGTTTGGCCTATCATCATCTCAGGTTTGGCATATCATTCTTGTTCCCCATCAGGTATGATTTATCATCATCTCGCACCTTCATCAGATTTGGCCTATCATCATCTCGTGACCTCATCAGGTTGGGCTTATTATCATTTCCCGCCCTAATCTGGTTTGGCCTATCAACATCTTGCGTCCTCATCAGGTTTGACCTAACATCATCTCGTGACCTCATCATGTTTGGTCTACCATCATCTCGCGCCTTCTTCAGGTTGGGCCTATCATAATCTCGTGCCCTCATCAGGTTTAGCCTATTATCATCTCAGGTATGGCCTATCTTCATCTCCCGGTCTCATCAGGTTTGGCCTATCATCATCTCGCACTATCACCAGGTTTGGCCCACCATCATCTTGTGCCTTCATCAGGTTTGGCCTAGCATCTAGTGCCCTTATCAGGTTTGGCCTACCATCATCTCGCGCCCTCTTCAGGTTTGTCCTATCATCATCTCCCGCCCTCATCAGATTTGGCGTAGCTTTATCTCGCGCCCTCATCAGGTTTGGCCTTAGATCATTTCGCGCCCTCATCAGGATTAGCCTATCATCATCTCGCATCCTCATCAGGTGTAGCCAATCATCATCTCGAGCCCTCACTAGGTTTGGCCTATCATCATCTCGAGCCCTCATCAGGTATGGCCTATCATAATCTCGTACCCTCATCAGGTTTGGCATACCATCATCTAGTGCTGTCATCATGTTTGCCCCATCATCATCTTGTACCCCCATCAGGTTTGGCCTGCCATCATCTCGTGCCCTCATCTGGTTTGGCCTGCAATCATCTCGCGCCTTCATCAAGTTTGGCCTACCATCATCTAGAGCACCAATCAGGCTAGATTTACCATCTTCTCACGCCATCATTAGGTTTGGCCTATCTTCATCTCGTGCCCTCATCAGGTCTGGCCTACCATCATCCCAAGGTTTGGCCTACCATCAATTCGCGCCCTCATCAGGTTTGGCCTACAATCATCTCGCGCCCTCTTCAGGTTTAGCCTATCATCATCTCGTGCACTCATCAGGTCTGGCCTGCCATCATCTTAGGTTTGGCCCACCATCATTTCGCGCCCTCATCAGATGTGGCCTATCATCACCTCGCGCCCTCATGAGGTTTGGCCAATCATCATCTGGCACCCTCATCAGGTTTGGCCTATCATCATCTCACGCCCTCATCAGGATTGGCCTAACATAATCCCACGCCCTCATCCGGTTTAGCCTTCCATCATCTCGCGGACTGATCAGGTTTGGCCTACCATCATCTCACACCCTCATCAGGATTGGCCTACCATCCTTTCTCACCCTCAAGTTTGGCCTACCATCATCTTTCACCCACATCAGATTTGGCCTACCATCATATCGCGCCCTGATCAGTTTCTGCCTACCATCATCTCGCACCCTCATGAAGTTTGGCCAATCATCATCTCGCACCCTCATCAGGTTTGGCATATAATCATCTCACGCCCTCATCAGGTTTGGCCTTCCATCATCTCGCGGACTCATCAGGTTTGGCCTACCATCATCTCACGCCCTCATCAGGATTGGCCTACCATCCTTTCTCACCCTCTTCAAGTTTGGTCTACGATCATCTTGCACCCACATCAGATTTGGCCTACCATCATCTCGCACCCTCATCAGGTTTGGCCTATCATCATCTCAGGTTTGGCGTATCATTCTTTTTCCCCATCAGGTTTGATTTATCATCATCTTGCACCTTCATCAGATTTGGCCTATCATCATCTCGTGACATCATCAGGTTTGGCTTATTATCATTTCCCTTCCTCATCAGGTTTGGCCTATCAACATCTTGCGCCCTCATCAGGTTTAGCCTATTATCATCTCAGGTATGGCCTATCTTCGTCTCGCGCTCTCAAGAGATTTAGCCTATCATCATCTCGCACCGTCACCAGGTTTGGCTCACCATCATCTTGTGCCTTCATCAGGTTTGGCCTAACATCATCTCGTGACCTCATCATGTTTGGTCTACCATCATCTCGCTGCTTCTGCAGGTTGGGCCTATCATATTCTCGCGCCCTCATCAGGTTTAGCCTATTATCATCTCAGGTATGGCCTATCTTCATCTCCCGCTCTCATCAGGTTTGGCCTATCATCTCACACTATTACCCGGTTTGGCCCACCATCATCTTGTGCCTTCATCAGGTTTGGCCTAGCATCATCTCGCGCCCTCTTCAGGTTTGTCCTATCATCATCTCCTTCCCTCATCAGATTTGGCGTAGCTTTATCTCGCGCCCTCATCAGGGTTGGCCTTAGATCATTTCACGCCCTCATCAGGATTAGCCTATCATCATCTCGCATCCTCATCAGGTGTGGCCAATCATCATCTCGAGCCCTCACCAGGTTTGGCCTATCATCATCTCGAGCCCTCATCAGGTATGGCCTATCATAATCTCGTACCCTCATCAGGTTTGGCATACCATCATCTAGTGCTTTCATCATATTTGCCCCATCATCATCTTGTACCCTCAACAGGTTTGGCCTGCCATCATCTCGTGCCCTCATTTGGTTTGGCCTGCCATCATCTCACGCCTTCATCACGTTTGGCCTACCATCATCTAGCGCACCAATCAGGCTAGATTTACCATCTTCTCGCGCCATCATTTGGTTTGGCCTATCTTCATCTCGCTCCCTCATCAGGTCTGGCCTACCATCATCCCAAGGTTTGGCCTACCATCAATTCGCGCCCTCATCAGGTTTGGCCTACAATCATCTCGCGCCCTCATGAGGTTTGGCCAATCATCATCTCGCACCCTCATCAGGTTTGGCATATCATCATCTCACGCCCTCATCAGGATTGGCCTACCATCCTTTCTCACCCTCTTCAAGTTTGGTCTACGATCATCTTGCACCCACATCAGATTTGGCCTACCATCATCTCGCACCCTCATCAGGTTTGGCCTATCATCATCTCAGGTTTGGCGTATCATTCTTTTTCCCCATCAGGTTTGATTTATCATCATCTCGCACCTTCATCAGATTTGGACTATCATCATCTCGCGACCTCATCAGGTTTGGCTTACTATCATTTCCCTTCCTCATCAGATTTGGCCTATCAACATCTTGCGCCCTCATCAGGTTTAGCCTATTATCATCTCAGGTATGGCCTATCTTCGTCTCGCGCTCTCATGAGATTTAGCCTATCATCATCTCGCACCGTCACCAGGTTTGGCTCACCATCATCTTGTGCCTTCATCAGGTTTGGACTATCATCATCTCGTGCCCTCATCAGCTTTGGTCTATCATCATCTCGATCACTCATCAGATTTGGCCTACCATCATCTCGCGCCCTCATCAGGTTTGGCCAATCATCATCTCACGCCCTCATCACGTTTGGCCTATTATCTCGTGCCCTTATCAAGCTTGGCCTAAAATCATTTCGCTCCCTCTTCAGATTTGTCCTACCATCATCTCGCGCCCTCATCAGATTTGGTGTAGCTTTATCTCGTGCCCTCATCAGGTTTGGCCTAACATCATCTCACACCCTCATCAGGTGTGGCCAATCATCATCTCGAGCCCCCACCAGATTTGGCCTAACATCATCTCATGCCCTTATCATGATTCGCCTAACATCATCTCACGCCCTCATCAGGTTTGGCCTACCATCAACTCGCGGCCTCATCAAGTTTGGCCTACTATCATCTGGTGCACCAATCAGGCTTGGCCTACCATCATCTCGTCCATCATTAGGTTTGGCCTATCATCATATCGTGCCCTCATAAGGTCTGGCCTACCATCAACTCAGGTTTGGCCTACCATCATTTCGTGCCCTCATCAGGATTTGACTATCAACATCTCGTGCCCTTATCAGGATTGGCCTAACATCATCTCACGCCATCAACAGGTTTGGCTTATCATCATCTCGAGCCTTTATCAGGTCTGGCCTACCATCATCTAATGTTTGGCCTACCTTCATTTTGCACCCTCATCAGGTTTGGGCTAACATCATCATGCGCCCTCTTCAGGTTTGGCCTATCATCATCTTGTGCCCTCATCAGGTGTGGCCTATCATCACCTTGCTTTCTCATCAGGATTTGCCTGTCATCACCTCGTGCCCTCATCAGGATTGGCCTAACATCATCTCACGCCCTTATCAGGTTTGGCCTTCCATCATCTCGCGGCCTCATCAAGTTTGGCCTTCCATCAGCTCGCGGCCTTATCAGGTTTGGCCCACCATCATCTCATGCCCTCATGAGGTTTGGCCAATCATCATATCGCACCCTCATCAGGTTTGGCCTATCTTCATCTCGTGCCCTCATTAGGATTGGCCTAAAATAATCTCACGCCCTCATCAGGCTTGGCCTTCCATCATCTCGCGCCCTCATGACAATTGGGATATCATCTCTCACCCTCCTCAAATTTGGCCTACTATCATCTTGCACTCCCATGAGATTTGGCCTACCATCACATCGTGCCCTGATCAGTTTGGGAATACCCTCATCTTGCACCCTCATCAGGTTTGGCTCATCATTCGTGTGCCCCATCAGGTTTGATTTATCATCATCTCGCACCTTCATCAGATTTGGCCTATCATCATTTCGCGACCTCATCAGATTTGGCTTATTATCATTTCCCGTCCTCATCATGTTTGGACTATCAATATCTCGCGCCCTCATCAGGTTTGGCCTAATATCATCTCAAGCCCACATCATGATTGGCCTACCATCATCTCGTGCCCTCATCATGTTTGGCCTACCATCATCTCGCGCCTTCTTCAGGTTGGGTCTATCATCATCTTAAGCCCTCATCAGGTTTAGCCTATTATCATCTCAGGTATGGCCTATTTTCATCTCGCGCTCTCATCAGGTTTGGCCTACCATCATCTCGAGCCCTCATCAGGTTTGGCCAATCATCATCTCTCGCCCTGATCCCGTTTGGCCTATCATCTCGAGCCATTATCAGGTTTGTCCTACCGTCATCTCAAGCCCTCTTCAGGTTTGTCCTACCATCATCTTGCGCCCTCATCAGATTTGGCGTAGCTTCATCTCGCGCCCTCATTAGGTTTGGACTAACATTATCTCACGTACTCATCAGGTTGGGCATTCGATCATTTCATGCCCTTATCAGGTTTGGCCTATCATCATTTTGCGCCCTCATCAGGTTTAGCCTATCTAAATCTTGCACCCTCATCAGGTGTGGCCAATCATCATCTCGAGCCCTCACCAGATTTGGCCTATCATCATTTCGCGCCCTCATCAGGTGTGGCCTATCATCACCTTGCGACCTCATAAGGATTTGCCCATCATCTCGTGCCCTTATCAGGATTGGCCTAACAGCATCTCATGCCCTCATCAGGTTTGGCCTTCCATCATCTCAAGCCCTCATCAGATTTGGCCTACCATCATCTCACCCCCTCAGCAGGTTTGGCCTACCATCATCTCGTGCCCTCATTAGATTTGGCGTACCCTTATCTCGTGCCCTCATCAGGTTTGGCCTATCATCATCTCGCGCCCTCATCAGATTTGGCGTCCCCTTATCTCCCGCCCTCATCAGGTTTGGCCTTCCATCATCTCGCGCCCTCATCAGGTTTGGCATACCATCATCTCGCACCCTCACCAGGTTTGGTCCACCATTTTCTTATGCTTCATTAGGTTTGGACTATCATCATCTCGTACCCTCATCAGGTTTGGCCTATCATCATCTCGATCCCTCATCAGATTACGCCTACCATCATCTAGCGCCCTCATCTGGTTTGGACTATCATCATCTCGCGCCCTCATCACTTTTGGCCTATCATATCGCGCCCTTATCAGGTTTGTCCTACCATCATCTCGCACCCTCATCAGATTTGGTGTAGCTTTATCTCGTGACGTCAACAGGTTTGGCCTAACATCATCTCACGCCCTCATCAGGTGTGGCCAATCATCATCTCGAGCCCCCACCAGATTTGGCCTAACATCAATTTGTGCCCTCATCAGGTGTGGCCTAGCATCACCTAGCGCCATCATCAGGATTTGCCTCTCATCATCTCATGCCCTTATCAGGATTCGCCTAACATCATCTCACGCCCTTATCAGGTTTGGCCTTCCATCATCTCGCGGCCTCATCAGTTTTGGCCTTCCATCAATTCGCGGCCTCATCATGTTTGGCCTACCATCATCTGGTGCACCAATCAGGCTTGGCCTACCATCATCTCGTCCATCATTAGGTTTGGCGTATCATCATATCGTGCCCTCATCAGGTCTGGCCTACCATCATCTCAGGTTTGGCCTACCATCATTTCGCGCCCTCATCAGGTTTGGCCTAACATCACCTCGCGCCCTCATCAGGATTTGCCTATCAACATCTCATGCCCTTATCAGGATTGGCCTAACATCATCTCACGCCATCATTAGGTTTGGCCTATCATTATCTCACGCCTTCATCATGTTTGACTTATCATCATCTCGAGCTTTTATCAGGTCTGACTTCCATCATCTCATGTTTGGCCTACCTTCATTTCGCTCCCTCATCAGGTTTGGCCTAACATCATCATGCGCCTTCTTCAGGTTTGGCCTATCATCATCTTGCGCCCTCATCAGTTGTGGCCTATCATCACCTCGCTTTCTCATCAGGATTTGCCTATCATCACCTCGTGCCCTCATCAGGATTGGCCTAACATCATCTCACGCCCTTATCAGGTTTGGCCTTCCATCATCTCACGGCCTCATCAGGTTTGGCCTTCCATCATCTCGCGGCCTCATCAGGTTTGGCCTATCATAATCTCGATCCCTTATCAGGTTTGGCCTACCATCATCTCACGCCCTCATGAGGTTTGGCCAATCATCATCTCGCACCCTCATCAGGTTTGGCCTATCATCATCTCGTGCCCTCATTAGGATTGGCCTAAAATAATCTCACGCCCTCATCAGGTTTGGCCTTCCATCATCTCGCGGACTCATCAGGCTTAGCCTACTATCATCTCACGCCCTCATGACAATTGGCCTGTCATCTCTCACCCTCCTCAAGTTTGGCCTACTATCATCTTGCACCCACATCAGATTTGGCCTACCATCATATCGCGCCGTGATCAGTTTTGGCCTACCCTCATCTCGCACCCTCATCAGGTTTGGCCTATCATCATCTCAGGTTTGGCGTATGATTCTTGTGCCCCATCAGGTTTGATTTATCATCATCTCGCACCTTCATCAGATTTGGCCTATCATCATTTCGCGACCTCATCAGGTTTGGCTTATTATCATTTCCCGTCCTCATTATGTTTGGACTATCAACATCTTGCGCCCTCATCAGGTTTGGCCTAACATCATCTCAAGCCCTCATCATGTTTGGCCTACTATCATCTCGCGCCTTCTTCAGGTTAGGCCTATCATCATCTCAAGCCCTCATCAGGTTTAGCCTATTATCATCTCAGGTACGGCCTATCTTCATCTTGCGCTCTCATCAGGTTTGGCCTACCATCATCTCGAGCCCTCATCAGGTTTGGCCAATCATCATCTCTTGCCCTGATCCCGTTTGGCCTATTATCTCGAGCCCTCTTCAGCTTTGTCCTACCATCATCTCGCGCCCTCATCAGATTTGGCGTAGCTTCATCTCGCGCCCTCATTAGGTTTGGCCTAACATTATCTCACGTAATCATCAGGTTGGGCATTCGATCATCTCATGCCCATATCAGGTTTGGGCTATCATCATTTTGCGCCCTCATCAGGTTTAGCCTATCATCATTTCGCACCCTCATCAGGTGTGGCCAGTCATCATCTTGAGCCCTCACCAGATTTGGCCTATCATCATTTCGCGCCCTCATCAGGTGTGGCCTATCATCACCTTGTGCCCTCATCAGGATTTGCCCATCATCTCGTGCCCTTATCAAGATTGGCCTAACAGCATCTCATGCCCTCACCAGGTTTGGCCTTCCATCATCTCAAGCCCTCATCAGATTTGGCCTACCATCATCTCCCGCCCTCATCAGGTTTGGCCTACCATCATCTTGCGCCCTCATCAGATTTGGCATACCATCATCTCTTGTCATCTTCAGGTTTGGCCTACCATCATCTCCCACCCTCACCAGGTTTGGCCCACCATTTTCTTATGCTTCATTAGGTTTGGACTATCATCATCTCGTGCCCTCATCAGGTTTGGCCTATCATCATCTCGATCCCTCATCAGATTACGCCTACCATCATCTAGCGCCCACATCAGGTTTGGCTTAACATCATCTCACGTACCCATCAGGTTGGGCATCCATCATCTCACGCCCTTATCAGGTTTGGCCTATCATCATTTCGTGCCCTCATGAGGTTTAGCCTATCATCGTCTCGCATCCTCATCAGGTGTGGCCAATCATCATCTCGAGCCCCCACCAGATTTGCCCTAACATCAATTTGTGCCCTCATGAGGTGTGGCCTAGCATCACCTAGCGCCATCATCAGGATTTGCCTATCATCATCTCATGCCCTTATCAGCATTCGACTAACATCATCTCACGCCCTCATCAGGTTTGGCCTTCCATCATCTCGCAGCCTCATCAGATTTGGCCTTCCATCAACTCGCGGCCTCATCAGGTTTGGCCTGCCATCATTTCGCGCCCTCATCAAGTTTGGCCTAAAATCATCTGGTGCACCAATCAGGCTTGGCCTACCATCATCTCGTCCATCATTAGGTTTGGGCTATCATCATATCGTGCCCTCATCAGGTCTGGCCTACCATCATCTCAGGTTTGGCCTACCATCATTTCGCACCTTCATCAGGTTTGGCCTAACATCACCTCGCGCCCTCATCAGGATTTGCGTAACATTATCTCACGCCATCATAAGGTTTGGCCTATCATCATCTCACGCCTTCATCAGGTTTGGCTTATCATCATATCGAGCCTTTATCAGGTCTGGCCTACCATCATCTCATGTTTGGCTTACCTTCATTTCGCACCCTCATCAGGTTTGGCCTAACATCATCATGTGCCCTCCTCAGATTTGGCCTATCATCATCTCGCGCCCTCATCAGGTTTGGCCTTCCATCATCTCGTGGCCTCATCAGGTTTGGCCTATCATAATTTCGATCCCTCATCAGGTTTGGTCTACCATCATCTCACGCCCTCATGAGGTTTGGCCAACCATCATCTCGCACCCTCATCAGGATTAGCCTATCATCATCTCGTGCCCTCACTAGGATTGGCCTAAAATAATCTCATGCCCTCATCAGGTTTTGCCTTCCATCATTTCACGGACTCATCAGGTTTGGCCTACCATCATCTCACGCCCTCATGACAATTGGCCTATCATCTCTCACCCTCCTCAAGTTTGGCCTACTATCATCTTGCACCCACATCAGATTTGGCCTACCATCATATCGCGCCCTGATCAGTTTTGGCCTACCCTCATCTTGCACCCTCATCAGGTTTGGCCTATCATCATCTCGATCCCTCATCAGATTACGCCTACGATCATATAGCGCCCTCATCAGGTTTGGCCTACCATCATCTCGCGCCCTCATCAGATTTGGCCTGCCATCATCTCGCGCCCTCATCAGGTTTGGCCTAACAACATCTCACGTACTCATCGTGTTGGGCATTCCATCATCTCGCACCCTCATCAGGTTTGACCTACCATTATATCGCGCCCTCATCAGATTTGGGGAACCCTTATCTCACACCCTCACCAGGTTTGGCCTATCATCATCTCGCGTACTCAACAGATTTGGCGCACCCTTATCTCGCGTCCTCATCAGGTTTGGCCTATCATAATCTCGCACCCTCATCGGGTGTGGCCAATCATCTCGAGCTCTCACCAGTTTTGGCCTATCATCATTTCGCGCCCTCATCAGGTGTGGCCTATCATCACCACGTGCACTCATCAGGATTTGCCCATCATCTCGTGCCCTTATCAGGATTGGCCTAAGAGAATCTCACACCCTCATCAGGTTTGGCCTTCCATCATCTCAAGCACTCATCAGAATTGGCCTACCATCATCTCACGCCCTCATCAGGTTTGGCCTACCATCATCTTGCGCCCTCATCAGATTTGGCATACCCTTATCTCGCGCCCTCATCAGGTTTGTCCTATCATCATCTCGCGCCCTCATCAGATTTGGCATACCCTTATCTCGAGCCCTCATCAGGTTTGGCCTATCATCATCTCACACCCTCATCAGGTTTGGCCTTCCATCATCTCACGTCCTCATCAGGTTTGGCATACCATCATCTCACGTCATCTTCAGGTTTGGCCTACCATTATCTCGCACCCTCACCAGGTGTGGCCCACAATCATCTTATGCCTTCATCAGGTTTGGACTATCATCAACTCGTGCCCTCATCAGGTTTGGCCTACCATTATCTCGATCCCTCAACAGATTATGCCTACCATCATCTCGATCCCTCAACAGATTATGCCTACCATCATCTCGCGCCCTCATCAGGTTTGGCCAGTCTTCATCCCGCGCCCTCATAACGTCTGGCCTATCATCTCACGCCCTTACCAGGTTTGGCCTACCATCATCTCGCGCCCTCTTCAGATTTGGCCTACCATCATCTCGCGCCCTCATCACATTTGGCATAGCTTTATCTCGCGCACTCATTAGGTTTGGCCTAACATAATCTCACGTACTCATCAGGTTTGGCCTACCATCATTTCGCGCCCTCATCAGGTTTGGCCTATCATCATCTCGCGCCCTCATCAGATGTGGCCTATCATCACTTTGCGCCTTCATCAGGATTTGCCTATCATCACCTCGTGCCCTTATCAGGATTGGCCTAACATCTTCTCACGCCCTCATCAGGTTTGGTCTTCCATCATCTCGCGGCCTCATCAGGTTTGGCATTCCATCATCTCTTGGCCTCATCTGGTTTGGCCTATCATAATCTCGAACCATCACCAGGTTTGGCCTACCATCATCTCACGTCCTCATGAGGTTTGGCCAATCATTATCTCGCACCCTCATCAGGTTTGGCCTATCATCATCTCGCGCCCTCATCAGGATTGGCCTAACATAATCTCACGCCCTCATCAGGTTTGGCCTTCCATCATCTTGCGGACTCATCAGGTTTGGCCTACCATCATCTCACGCCCTCATCAGTATTGGCCTACCATCCTTTCTCACCCTCCTCAAGTCTGGCCTACTATCATCTTGCACCCACATCAGATTTGGCTTACCATCATATCGCGCCCTGATCAGTTTTGTCCTACCCTCATCTCGCACCCTCATCAGGTTTGGCCTATAATCATCTCAGGTTTGGCTCATCATTCTTGTGCCCCATCAGGTTTGATTTATCATCATCTCACACCTTCATCAGATTTGGCCTATCATCATTTCGCGACCTCATCAGGTTTGGCTTATTATCATTTCCCGTCCTCATCAGGTTTGGACTATCAACATTTCGTGCCCTCATCAAGTTTGGCCTAACATCATCTCAAGCCCTCATCATGATTGGCCTACCATCATCTCGTGCCCTCATCATGTTTGGCCTACCATCATCTCGCGCCTTCTTCAGGTTGGGCCTATCATCATCTCGAGCCCTGATCAGGTTTAGCCTATTATCATTTCAGTTATGGCCTATCCTCATCTCGCGCTCTCATCAGGTTTGGACTATCATCATCTCATGCCCTCATCCCGTTTGGCTTATCATCTCGAGCCCTTATCAGATTTGGCCTACCATCAAGTAGAGTCCTCTTCAAGTTTGTCCTACCATCATCTCGCGCCCTCATGAGATTTGGCAAAGCTTTTTCTCGCGCCCTCATTAGGTTTGGCCTAACATCATCTCACGTACTCATCAGGTTGGGCATTCCATCATCGTACGCCCTTATCAGGTTTGGCCTATCATCATTTCGCGCCCTCATCAGGCTTAGCCTATCATCATCTCGCACGCTCATCAGGTGTGGCCAATCAACATTTCGCACCCTCACCAGATTTGGCCTATCATCATTTCGTGCCCTCATCAGGTGTGGCCTATCATCACCTCGCGCCCTCATCAGGATTTGCCTATCATCTCGCGCCCTTATCAGGATTGACCTAACATCATCTCACGCCCTCATCAGGTTTGGCCTTCCATCATCTCGAGCCCTCATCAGATTTGGCGTACCTTTATCTCACGCACTCATCAGGTTTAGCCTATCATCATCTCGCGCCCTCATCAGATTTGGCATACCCTTATCTCGCGCCCTCATCAGGTTTGGCCTTCCATCATCTCACGCCCTCATCAGGTTTGGCATACCATCATCTCGCGTCATCTTCAGGTTTGGCCTACCATCATCTTGCACCCTCACCAGGTTTGGCCCACCATCATCTTATGCCTTCATCAGGTTTGGACTATCATCATCTGGCGTCCTCATCTGATTTGGTGTACCCTTATCTCGCGCCCTCACCAGATTTGGCCTATCATCATCTTGCGCCCTCATCAGGTTTTGCCTAACATCATCTCACGTAGTCATCATGTTGGGCATTCCATCATCTCGCACCCTCGTCAAGTTGGGTCCACCATTGTATCGCACCCTCATCAGATTTAATGCACCCTTATATCTCGCCCTCGTCAGGTTTAGCCTATCATCTTTTCGCGCCCTCATCAGATTTGGCGTACCCTTATCTCGCTCCCTCATCAGTTTTGGCCCATCATCATCTCACGCCCTCAACAGGTTTGGCGTACCATCATCTCGCACCCTTTACAGGTTTGGCCTACCATCTACTAGTGCCCTCATCAGATTTGGTGTACCTTTTTCTTGCGCCCTCATCAGGTTAAGCCTAACATCATCTCGTGCCCTTATCAGGTTTAGCCAATCATCTTGTGCCCTCATCAGGGTTGGCCAATCATCTCGCGTCCTTATCAGTTTTGGAGTAGCTTTATCTTGCGCCCTCATCAGGTTTGGCCTATCATCATCTTTAGTACTCATCAGGCTGGGCATTCCATCATCTCGCGCCCTCATCAGGTTTGGCCTATCATCATCTCGCGCCCTCTTCAGCTTTGGCCTACCATCATTTCGCGCCCTCATCAGGTTTGGCCTATCATCTCGCGCCCTCATCAGGTGTGGCCTATCATCACCTCGTGCCCTTATCAGGATTGGCCTAACATCATCTTACGCGCTCATCAGGTTTGACCTTCCATCATCTTGCAGCCTCATCAGGTTTGGCCTTCCATCATGTCACGGCCTTATCAGGTTTTGCCTATCATAATCTTGAACCCTCATCAGGTTTGGCCTATCATCATCTCACACCCTCATGAGTTTTGGCCAATCATCATCTTGCACCCTCATCAGGTTTGGCCTATCATCAGCTTGCACCCTCATCAGGATTGACCTAACATGCCTTCATCAGGTAGAGCATTCCATCATCTCGCGCCCTCATCAGGTTTGGCCTAGCATTATATCGCACCCTCATCAGGTTTGGCCTCTCTTCATCTCGCGGACTCATCAGGTTTGGCCTACCATCTTCTCACGCCATCATCAGGATTGGTCTACCATCCTTTCTCAACCTCCTCAAGTTTGGCCTACCATCATCTTGCACTCACATCAGATTTGGCCTACCATCATATCGTGCCCCGATCAGTTTTGGCCTACCATTATCTCGCTCCCTCATCAGGTTTGGCCTATCATCATCTCAGGTTTGGCGTATCATTCTTGTGCCCCATCAGGTTTGATTTATCATCATCTCGCACCTTCATCAGATTTGGCCTATCATCATTTCGCGACCTCATCAGGTTTGGCTTATTATCATTTCCTGTCCTCATCAGGTTTGGACTATCAACATCTTGCGTCCTCATCAGGTTTGGCCTAACATCATATCAAGCCCTCATCATGGTTGGCCTACCATCATCTCGTGCCCTCATCTTGTTTGGCCTACCATCATCTCGCACCTTCTTCAGGTTAGGCCTATCATCATCTCGAGCTCTCATCAGGTTAAGCCTATTATCATCTCAGGTATGGCGTATCTTCATCTCGCGCTCTCATCAGATTTGGACTATCATCATCTCGCGCCCTTATCAGGTTTGGCCTATCATCATCTTGATCCCTCATCAGATTTGGCCTACCATCATCTCGCGCCCTCATCAGGTTTGGCTTATTATCATTTCCTGTCCTCATCAGGTTTGGACTATCAACATCTCGTGCATTCCTCAGGTTTGGCCAAACAACATCTCAAGCCCTCATCATGAGTGGCCTACCATCATCTCGTGTCTTCATCATGTTTGGCCTACCATCATCTCGCGCCCTCATCACGTTTGGCCTATCATCTCGCGCCTTTATCAAGTTTCGCCTACCATCATCTCGAGCCCTCTTCAGGTTTGTCCTACCATCATCTCGTGCCCTCATCATATTTGGCATAGTTTTATCTCGAGCCCTCATAAGGTTTGGCCTAACATAATCTCACGTACTCATCAGGTTGGGCATTCCATCATTTCACGCCCTTATCAGGTTTGGCCTATGATCATTTTGCACATTCATCAGGTTTAGCCTATCATCATCTCACACTCTCATCAGGTGTGGCCAATCATCATCACAAGCCCTCATCAGATTTGGTCTATCATCATTTCGTGCCCTCATCAGGTGTGGCCTATCACCTCGCACCCTCATCAGGATTTCCCTATCATCATCTCGTGCCCTTATCAGGATTGGCCTAACATCATCTCACGCCCTCATCACGTTTGGTCTTCCATCATATCGAGTCCTCATCAGATTTGGCCTACCATCATCTCACGCCCTCATTAGGTTTGGCCTACCATCAAGTCGCGCCCTCATCAGATTTGGCGTACCCTTATCTCGTGCCCTCATCAGGTTTGGCCTATCATCATCTCGCACCCTCATCACATTTCGCCTATCATCATCTCGATCCCTCATCAGATTTGGCCTACCATTATCTCGCGCCCTCATCAGGTTTGGCCAATCATCATCTCGCGCGCTCATCTCGTTTGGCCAACCATTATCTCGAGCCCTCTTCAGGTTTGTCCTACCATCATCTCGCGCCCTCATCAGATTTGGCAAAGCTTTATCTCGCGCCCTCATTAGGTTGGGCATTCCATCATCTCACGCCCTTATCAGGTTTGGCCTATCATAATTTTGCACCCTCTTCAGGTGTGGCCAATCATTATCTCGAGCCCTCACCAGATTTGGCCTATCATCATTTCGCGCCTTAATAAGGTGTGGACTGTCATCACCTCAAGCCCTCATCAGGATTTGCCAATCATCTCGTGCCCTTATCAGGATTAGCCTAACATCATCTTATGCCCTCATCAGGATGGCCTTCCATCATCTCGAGCCCTCATCAGATTTGGCCTACCATCATCTCACGTCCTCATCAGGTTTGGCCTACCATCGTCTCGCGCCCTCAACAGATTTGGCGTACCCTTATCTCGCGCACTCATGAGGTTTGTCCTATCATCATCTCACACCCTCATCAGGTTTGGCCTTCCATTATCTCGATCCCTCATCAGATTACGCCTACCATCATCTCACGCCCTCATCAGGTTTGACTTCAATCATCTCGCGCCCTCAACAGATTTGGCGTACCCTTATCTCGCGCACTCATCAGGTTTGGCCTATCATCATCTCGCGCCCTCATCAGATTTGGTGTACCCTTATCTCGCGCCCTCATCAGGTTAGGCCTATCATCATCTCACGCCCTAATCAGGATTGGCCTTCCATCATCTCGCACCTCATCAGGTTTGGCATACCATCATCTCGCGTCATCTTCAGGTTTGGCCTACCATCATCTCGTACCCTGATCAGGTTTGGCATACCATCATCTCGCGTCATCTTCAGATTTGGCCCACCATCCTCTTATGACTTCATCAGGTTTGGCCAATCATCATCTCGCGCCCTCATCACGTTTGGCGTATCATCTCGCGCCCTTATCAAATTTGGCCTACCAGCATCTCGCGCTCATCAGATTTGGCCTACCATCATCTCGCGCCCTCATCAGATTTGGCGTAGCTTTATCTCGCACCCTCATCAAGTTTGGCCTAATATCATCTCACGTACTCATCATGTTGGGCATTCCATTATCTCGCACCCTCATCAGGTTTGGCATACCTTTATCTCACGCCCTCATCAGGTTTGGCCAACCATCATCTCGAGCCTTCATCTGGTTTGGCATACCATCATCTCGCACCCTCATCAGGTTTGGCCTACCATCATCTTGCGCCCTCTTCAGGTTTGTCCTATCATCATCTCATGCCCTCATCAGGTGTGGCCTATCATCACCTCGCGCCCTCATCAGGATTTGCCTATAATCACCTTGTGCCCTTATCAGGATTGGCCTAACATCATCTAACGCCCTCATCATGTTTGGCCTTCCATCATCTCACGGCCTCATCAGGTTTGGACTATCATCATCTCGCGCCCTCATCAGGTTTGGCCTATCATCATCTCGATCCCTCATCAGATTTGGCCTATCATAATCTCGCGCCCTCATCAGGTCTGGCCTACCATCATCCCAAGTTTTGGCCTACCATCTTTTCGCGCCCTAATCAGGTTTGGCCTACCATCATCTCGTGCACTCTTCAGGTTTAGCCTATCATCATCTCACGCCCTCATCAGGTGTGGCAAATTATCACCTCGCACACTCATCAGGATTTGCCTATCATCTCGCGCCCTTATCAGGATGAGCCTAACATCATCTCGAGCCCTCATCAGATTTGGCGTACCTTTATCTCGCGCACTCATCAGGTTTGGCATATCATCATCTCGCGCCCTCATCAGATTTGGCATACCCTTATCTCGCGCCCTCATCAGGTTTGGCCTTCCATCATCTCACGCCCTCATCAGGATGGGGATACCATCATCTCGCGTCATCTTCAGGTTTGGCCTACCATCATCTCGCACCCTCACCAGGTTTGGCCCACCATCATCTTATGCCTTCATCAGGTTTAGACTATCATCATTTCGCGCCCTCATCACATTTCGCCTATCATCATCTCGATCCCTCATCAGATTTGGCCTACCATCATCTCGCTCCCTCATCAGGTTTGGCCAATCATCATCTCGCGCCCTCATCTCGTTTTGCCTACCATTATCTCGAGCACTCTACAGGTTTGTCCTACCATCATCTCGCGCCCTCATCAGATTTGGCAAAGCTTTATCTTGCGCCCTCATTAGGTTTGGCCTAACATCATCTCACGCACTCATGAGGTTGGGCATCTCACGCCATTATCAGGTTTGGCCTATCATAATTTTGCGCCCTCTTCAGGTGTGGCCAATCACCATCTCGAGCCCTCACCAGATTTGGCCTATCATCATTTCGCGCCTTAATAAGGTGTGGCCTGTCATCACCTCAAGCCCTCATCAGGATTTGCCAATCATCTCGTGCCCTTATCAGGATTGGCCTAACATCGTCTCATGCCCTCATCAGGTTTGGCCTTCCATCATCTCGAGCCCTCATCAGATTTGGCCTACCATCATCTCACGACCTCATCAGATTTGGCCTACCATCGTCTCGCGCCCTCAACAGATTTGGCGTACCCTTATCTCGCGCACTCATGAGGTTTGTCCTATCATCATCTCACACCCTCATCAGGTTTGGCCTTCCATTATCTCGATCCCTCATCAGATTACGCCTACCATCATCTCACGCCCTCATCAGGTTTGACTTCAATCATCTCGCGCCCTCAACAGATTTGGCGTACCCTTATCTCGCGCACTCATCAGGTTTGGCCTATCATCATCTCGCGCCCTCATCAGATTTGGTGTACCCTTATCTCGCGCCCTCATCAGGTTAGGCCTATCATCATCTCACGCCCTAATCAGGATTGGCCTTCCATCATCTCGCACCTCATCATGTTTGGCATACCATCATCTCGCGTCATCTTCAGGTTTGGCCTACCATCATCTCGTACCCTGATCAGGTTTGGCATACCATCATCTCGCGTCATCTTCAGATTTGGCCCACCATCCTCTTATGACTTCATCAGGTTTGGCCAATCATCATCTCGCGCCCTCATCACGTTTGGCGTATCATCTCGCGCCCTTATCAAATTTGGCCTACCAGCATCTCGCGCTCATCAGATTTGGCCTACCATCATCTCGCGCCCTCATCAGATTTGGCGTAGCTTTATCTCGCACCCTCATCAAGTTTGGCCTAATATCATCTCACGTACTCATCATGTTGGGCATTCCATTATCTCGCACCCTCATCAGGTTTGGCATACCTTTATCTCACGCCCTCATCAGGTTTGGCCAACCATCATCTCGAGCCTTCATCTGGTTTGGCATACCATCATCTCGCACCCTCATCAGGTTTGGCCTACCATCATCTTGCGCCCTCTTCAGGTTTGTCCTATCATCATCTCATGCCCTCATCAGGTGTGGCCTATCATCACCTCGCGCCCTCATCAGGATTTGCCTATAATCACCTTGTGCCCTTATCAGGATTGGCCTAACATCATCTAACGCCCTCATCATGTTTGGCCTTCCATCATCTCACGGCCTCATCAGGTTTGGACTATCATCATCTCGCGCCCTCATCAGGTTTGGCCTATCATCATCTCGATCCCTTATCAGATTTGGCCTATCATAATCTCGCGCCCTCATCAGGTCTGGCCTACCATCATCCCAAGTTTTGGCCTACCATCTTTTCGCGCCCTAATCAGGTTTGGCCTACCATCATCTCGTGCACTCTTCAGGTTTAGCCTATCATCATCTCACGCCCTCATCAGGTGTGGCAAATTATCACCTCGCACACTCATCAGGATTTGCCTATTATCTCGCGCCCTTATCAGGATGAGCCTAACATCATCTCGAGCCCTCATCAGATTTGGCGTACCTTTATCTCGCGCACTCATCAGGTTTGGCATATCATCATCTCGCGCCCTCATCAGATTTGGCATACCCTTATCTCGCGCCCTCATCAGGTTTGGCCTTCCATCATCTCACGCCCTCATCAGGATGGGGATACCATCATCTCGCGTCATCTTCAGGTTTGGCCTACCATCATCTCGCACCCTCACCAGGTTTGGCCCACCATCATCTTATGCCTTCATCAGGTTTAGACTATCATCATCTCGCGCCCTCATCACATTTCGCCTATCATCATCTCGATCCCTCATCAGATTTGGCCTACCATCATCTCGCTCCCTCATCAGGTTTGGCCAATCATCATCTCGCGCCCTCATCTCGTTTTGCCTACCATTATCTCGAGCACTCTACAGGTTTGTCCTACCATCATCTCGCGCCCTCATCAGATTTGGCAAAGCTTTATCTTGCGCCCTCATTAGGTTTGGCCTAACATCATCTCACGCACTCATGAGGTTGGGCATCTCACGCCATTATCAGGTTTGGCCTATCATAATTTTGCGCCCTCTTCAGGTGTGGCCAATCACCATCTCGAGCCCTCACCAGATTTGGCCTATCATCATTTCGCGCCTTAATAAGGTGTGGCCTGTCATCACCTCAAGCCCTCATCAGGATTTGCCAATCATCTCGTGCCCTTATCAGGATTGGCCTAACATCGTCTCATGCCCTCATCAGGTTTGGCCTTCCATCATCTCGAGCCCTCATCAGATTTGGCCTACCATCATCTCACGACCTCATCAGATTTGGCCTACCATCGTCTCGCGCCCTCAACAGATTTGGCGTACCCTTATCTCGCGCACTCATCAGGTTTGGACTATCATCATCTCGCGCCCTCATCAAATTTGGCATACCCTTATCTCGTGCCCTCATCAGGTTTGGCCTATCATCATCTCACACCCTCATCAGGTTTGGCCTTCCATTATCTCGCGCCCTCATCAGGTTTGGCATACCGTCATCTCACGTCATCTTCAGGTTAGGCCTACCATCATTTCGCACCCTCACCAGGTTTGGCCCACCATCATCTTATGCCTTCATCAGGTTGGGACTATCATCATCTCGCGCCCTCATCAGGTTTGGCCTATCATCATCTCGATCCCTCATCAGATTACGCCTACCATCATCTCACGCCCTCATCAGGTTTGGCCTATCATCATCTCGCGCCCTCATCAGATTTGGCGTACCCTTATCTCGCGCCCTCATCAGGTTTGGCCTATCATCATCTCACGCCCTCATCAGGTTTGGCCTTCCATCATCTCGCACCCTCATCAGGTTTGGCATACCATCATCTCGCGTCATCTTCAGGTTTGGCCTACCATCATCTCGCACAATAATCAGGTTTGGTAAACCATCATCTCGCGTCATTTCAGGTTTGGCCCACCATCATCTAATGCCTTAATCAGGTTTGGCCAATCATCATCTTGCGCCCTCATCACGTTTGGCGTATCATCTGGCGCCCTTATCAAGTTTGGCCTACCATCATCTCGCGCCCTCATCAGATTTGGCCTACCATCATCTCGCACCCTCATCAGGTTTGGCATACCTTTATCTCGCACCCTAATCAAGTTTGACCTAACATCATCTCACGTACTCATCATGTTGGGCCTACCATCATCTCACGCACTTATCAGGTTTGGCCAATCATCATGTCGCACCCTCATCAGGTTTGGACAATCATCTCACGCCGTTATTAGATTTGGCGAAGCTTTATCTTGCGCCCTCTTCAGGTTTGGCCTAACATCATCTCTTGTACTCATCAGGTTGGGCATTCCATCATCTCGCGCCCTCATCAGGTTTGGCCTAGCATTACATCGCACCCTCATCAGGTTTGGCCTATCATCATCTTGCGCCCTCTTTAAGTTTGGCAATACCATCATTTCGTGATCTCATCAGGTTTGGCCTACCATCAACTCGCGCCCTCTTCAGGTTTGTCCTATCATCATCTCGCGCCCTCATCAGGTGTGGCCTATCATCACCTCGAGCCCTCGTCAGGATTTGCCTATCATCACCTTGTGCCCTTATCAAGATTGGCCTAACATCATCTCATGCCCTCATCATGTTTGGCCTTCCATCATCTCACAGCCTCATCAGGATTGGACTATCATCATCTCGCGCCCTCATCAGGTTTGGCCTATCATCATCTCGATCCCTCATCAGATTTGGCCTATCATCATCTCGCGCCCTCATCAGGTCTGGCCTACCATCATCCCAAGTTTTGGCCTATCATCTTTTCGCGCCCTAATCAGGTTTGGCCTACCATCATTTCGTGCACTCTTCAGGTTTAGCCTATCATCATCTCACGCCCTCATCAGGTGTGGCATATTATCACCTGGCACCCTCATCAGGATTTGCCTATCATCTCGCGCCCTTGTCAGGATTGGCCTAACATCATCTCACGCCCTCATCAGGTTTGGCCTTCCAATATCTCGAGCCCTCATCAGATTTGGCGTACCTTTATCTCGCGCACTCATCAGGTTTGGCCTATCAGCATCTCGCGCCCTCATCAGATTTGGCATACTCTTATCTCGTGCCCTCATCAGGTTTGGCCTTCCATCATCTCACGCCCTCATCAGGTTTGGCATACCATCATCTCGCATCATCTTCAGGTTTGGCCTACCATCATCTCGCACCCTCACCAGGTTTGGCCCACCATCATCTTATGCCTTCATCAGGTTTGGACTATCATCATCTGGCACCCTCATCAGATTTGGTGTACCCTTATCTTGCGCCCTCACCAGATTTGGCCTATCATCATTTCGCGCCCTCATCAGGTTTTGCCTAACATCATCTCACGTAGTCATCATGTTGGGCATTCCATCATCTCGCACCCTCATCAGGTATGGTCCACCATTGTATCGCGCCCTCATCAGATTTAACGTACCCTTATCTCGCGCCCTCGTCAGGTTTAGCCTATCTTCTTTTCGCGCCCTCATCAGATTTGGCGTACCCTTATCTCGCGCCCTCATCAGTTTTGGCCCATCATCATCTCATGCCCTCATCAGGTTTGGCGTACCATCATCTCGCACCCTCTACAGGTTTGGCCTACCATCTACTAGTGCCCTCATCAGATTTGGTGTACTTTTTTCTAGCGCCCTCATCAGGTTTGGCCTACCATCATCTCGTGCCCTTATCAGGTTTAGCCAATCATCTTGTGCCCTCATCAGGGTTGGCCAATCATCTCGCGCCCTTATCAGTTTTGGAGTAGCTTTATCTCGCGCCCTCAGCAGGTTTGGCCTATCATCATCTTTAGTACTCATCAGGCTCGGCATTCCATAATCTCGCTCCCGCATCAGGTTTGGCCTATCATCATCTCGCGCCCCCTTCAGGTTTGGCCTACCATCATTTCGCGCCCTCATCACTTTTGGCCTATCATCTCGCGCCCTCATCAGGTGTGGCCTATCATCACCTCGTGCCCTTATCAGGATTGGCCTAACATCATCTTACGCGCTCATCAGGTTTGACCTTCCATCATCTTGCAGCCTCATCAGGTTTGGCCTTCCATCATCTCACGGCCTTATCAGGTTTGGCCTATCATAATCTGTAACCCTCATCAGGTTTGGCCTACCATCATCTCACGCCCTCATGAGGTTTGGCCAATCATCATTTTGCACCCTCATCAGGTTTGGCCTATCATCAGCTCGCGCCCTCATCAGGATTGACCTAACATAATCTCACACCCTCATCAGGTAGGGCATTCCATCATCTCACGCCCTCATCAGGTTTGGCCTAGCATTATATCGCACCCTCATCAGGTTTGGCCTATCTTCATCTCGCGAACTCATCAGGTTTGGCCTACCATCCTTTCTCAACCTCAAGTTTGGCCTACCATCATCTTGCACTCACATCAGATTTGGCCTACCATCATATCGCGCCCCGATCAGTTTTGGCCTACCATTATCTCGCACCCTCATCAGGTTTGGCCTATCATCATCTCAGGTTTGGCGTATCATTCTTATGCCCCATCAGGTTTGATTCATCATCATTTCGCACCTTCATCAGATTTGGCCTATCATCTTCTCGAGAACTCATCAGGTTTGGCTTATTATCATTTCCTGTCCTCATCAGGTTTGGACTATCAACATCTCGCGCCCTCATCAGGTTTGGCCAAACATCATCTCAAGCCCTCATCATGATTGGCCTACCATCATCTCATGTCTTCAGCATGTTTGGCCTACCATCATCTTGCGCCCTCATCACTATTGGCTTATCATCTTGCGCCTTTATCAGGTTTCGCCTACCATCATCTCGAGCCCTCTTCAGGTTTGTCCTACCATCATATCGTGCCCTCATCAGATTTGGCGAAGTTTTATCTCAAGCCCTCATATGGTTTGGCCTAACATCATCTCAATTACTCAACAGGTTGGGCATTCCATCATTTCACGCCCTTATCAGGTTTGGCCTATGATCATTTTGCACATTCATCAGGTTTAGCCTATCATCATCTCGCACCCTCATCAGGTGTGGCCAATCATCATCTCGAGCCCTCATCAGATTTGGTCTATCATCATTTCGCACCATCATCTGGTATGGCCTATCACCTCGCGCCCTCATCAGGATTTCCCTATCATCATTTCATGCCCTTATCAGGATTGGCCTAACATCATCTCACGCCCTCATCACGTTTTGCCTTCTATCATATCGAGTCCTCATCAGATTTGGCCTACCATCATCTCACGCCCTCATCAGGTTTGGCCTACCATCAAGTCGCGCCCTCATCATATTTGGCTTACTCTTATCTCGCGCCCTCATCAGATTTGGCCTATCATCATCTCGCGACCTCATCAGGTTTGGCTTATTATCATTTCCTGTCCTCATCAGGTTTGTACTATCAACATCTCGCGCCCTCATCAGGTTTGGCCAAACATCATCTCAAGCCCTCGCCATGATTGGCCAACCATCATCTCGTGCCCTCATCATGTTTGGCCTACCATCATCTTGCACCCTCATCACGTTTGGCCTATCATCTCACGCCCATATCTGGTTTCGACTACAATCATCTCGAGCCCTCTTCGGGTTTGTCCTACCATCATGTCGTGCTCTCATCAGATTTGGCGTAGTTTTATCTCGAGCCCTCATAAGGTTTGGCCTAACATAATCTCAAGTACTCATCAGATTGGGCATTCCATCATTTCACGCCCTTATCAGGTTTGGCCTATCATCATTTTGCGCAATCATGAGGTTTAGCCTATCATCATCTCGCACCCTCATCAGGTGTGGCCAATCATTATCTCGAGCCCTCATCAGGATTTCCCTATCATCTCGTGCCTTTATCAGGACTGGCCTAACATCATCTCACGCCCTCATCACGTTTGGCCTTCCATCATATCGAGTCCTCATCAGATTTGGCCTACCATCATCTGACGCCCTCATCAGGTTTGGCCTAGCATCAAGTCGCGCCCTCATCAGATTTGGCGTACTCTTATCTCGTGCCCTCATCAAGTTTGGCCTTCCATCATCAAGCAGCCTCATCAGGTTTGGCCTTCCATTATCTCGCGGCCTTATCAAGTTTGGCCTATCATAATCTTGAACACTCATCAGGCTTGGCCTACCATCATCTCACGCCCTCATGAGGTTTGGCCAATCATCATCTCGCACCCTCATCAGGTTGGCCTATTATCATCTCGCGCCCTCATCAGGATTGGCCTAACATAATCTCATGCCCTCATCAGGTTTGGCCTTCCATCATCTCGCGGACTCTTCAGATTTAGCCTACCATCATCTCACGCCCTCATCAGGTTTGGCCAATCATCTCGAGCCCTTATCAGACTTGGTGCAGCTTTTTCTCGCGCCATCATCAGGTTTGGCCTAACTTAATTTTCCGTACTCATCAGGTGGGGCATTCCATCATCTCGCGCCCTCATCAGGTTTGGCCAAGCATTATATCGCGCCCTCATCAGGTTTGGCCTATCATTATCTCGCGGACTCATCAGGTTTGGCCTACGATCATCTCACGCCCTCATCAGGATTGGTCTACCATCCTTTCTCACCCTCCTCAAGTTTGGCCTACCATCATCTTGCACTCACATCAGATTTGGCCTAAAATCATATCTGGCCCCGATCAGTTTTGGCCTACCATCATCTCGCACCCTCATCAGGTTTGGCCTATCATCATCTCAGATTTGGCGTATCATTCTTGTGCACCATCAGGTTTGATTTATCATCATCTCGCACCTTCATCAGATTTGGCCTATCATCATCTCGCGACCTCATCAGGTTTGGCTTATTATCAATTCCTGTACTCATCAGGTTTGCGCTATCAACATCTCGTGCCCTTATCAGGTTTGGCCAAACATCATCTCAAGCCCTCATCATGATTGGCCTACCATCATCTCTTGCCTTCATCATGTTTGGCCTACCATCATCTCGAGCCCTCATCACGTTTGGCCTATCATCTCGCGCCCTCATCAGGTGTGGCCTATCATCACCTCGTGCCCTTATCAGGATTGGCCTAACATCATCTTACGCGCTCATCAGGTTTGACCTTCCATCATCTTGCAGCCTCATCAGGTTTGGCCTTCCATCATCTCACGGCCTTATCAGGTTTGGCCTATCATAATCTGTAACCCTCATCAGGTTTGGCCTACCATCATCTCACGCCCTCATGAGGTTTGGCCAATCATCATTTTGCACCCTCATCAGGTTTGGCCTATCATCAGCTCGCGCCCTCATCAGGATTGACCTAACATAATCTCACACCCTCATCAGGTAGGGCATTCCATCATCTCACGCCCTCATCAGGTTTGGCCTAGCATTATATCGCACCCTCATCAGGTTTGGCCTATCTTCATCTCGCGAACTCATCAGGTTTGGCCTACCATCTTCTCATGTCTTCATCAGGATTGGTCTACCATCCTTTCTCAACCTCAAGTTTGGCCTACCATCATCTTGCACTCACATCAGATTTGGCCTACCATCATATCGCGCCCCGATCAGTTTTGGCCTACCATTATCTCGCACCCTCATCAGGTTTGGCCTATCATCATCTCAGGTTTGGCGTATCATTCTTATGCCCCATCAGGTTTGATTCATCATCATTTCGCACCTTCATCAGATTTGGCCTATCATCTTCTCGAGAACTCATCAGGTTTGGCTTATTATCATTTCCTGTCCTCATCAGGTTTGGACTATCAACATCTCGCGCCCTCATCAGGTTTGGCCAAACATCATCTCAAGCCCTCATCATGATTGGCCTACCATCATCTCATGTCTTCAACATGTTTGGCCTACCATCATCTTGCGCCCTCATCACTATTGGCTTATCATCTTGCACCTTTATCAGGTTTCGCCTACCATCATCTCGAGCCCTCTTCAGGTTTGTCCTACCATCATATCGTGCCCTCATCAGATTTGGCGAAGTTTTATCTCAAGCCCTTATATGGTTTGGCCTAACATCATCTCAATTACTCATCAGGTTGGGCATTCCATCATTTCACGCCCTTATCAGGTTTTGCCTATGATCATTTTGCACATTCATCAGGTTTAGCCTATCATCATCTCGCACCCTCATCAGGTGTGGCCAATCATCATCTCGAGCCCTCATCAGATTTGGTCTATCATCATTTCGCACCATCATCTGGTATGGCCTATCACCTCGCGCCCTCATCAGGATTTCCCTATCATCATTTCGTGCCCTTATCAGGATTGGCCTAACATCATCTCACGCCCTCATCACGTTTTGCCTTCTATCATATCGAGTCCTCATCAGATTTGGCCTACCATCATCTCACGCCCTCATCAGGTTTGGCCTACCATCAAGTCGCGCCCTCATCATATTTGGCTTACTCTTATCTCGCGCCCTCATCAGATTTGGCCTATCATCATCTCGCGACCTCATCAGGTTTGGCTTATTATCATTTCCTGTCCTCATCAGGTTTGTACTATCAACATCTCGCGCCCTCATCAGGTTTGGCCAAACATCATCTCAAGCCCTCATCATGATTGGCCAACCATCATCTCGTGCCCTCATCATGTTTGGCCTACCATCATCTTGCACCCTCATCACGTTTGGCCTATCATCTCACGCCCATATCTGGTTTCGACTACAATCATCTCGAGCCCTCTTCGGGTTTGTCCTACCATCATGTCGTGCTCTCATCAGATTTGGCATAGTTTTATCTCGAGCCCTCATAAGGTTTGGCCTAACATAATCTCAAGTACTCATCAGATTGGGCATTCCATCATTTCATGCCCTTATCAGGTTTGGCCTATCATCATTTTGCGCAATCATGAGGTTTAGCCTATCATCATCTCGCACCCTCATCAGGTGTGGCCAATCATTATCTCGAGCCCTCATCAGGATTTCACTATCATCTCGTGCCTTTATCAGGACTGGCCTAACATCATCTCACGCCCTCATCACGTTTGGCCTTCCATCATATCGAGTCCTCATCAGATTTGGCCTACCATCATCTGACGCCCTCATCAGGTTTGGCCTAGCATCAAGTCGCGCCCTCATCAGATTTGGCGTACCCTTATCTCGTGCCCTCATCAAGTTTGGCCTTCCATCATCAAGCAGCCTCATCAGGTTTGGCCTTCCATCATCTCGCGGCCTTATCAAGTTTGGCCTATCATAATCTTGAACACTCATCAGGCTTGGCCTACCATCATCTCACGCCCTCATGAGGTTTGGCCAATCATCATCTCGCACCCTCATCAGGTTGGCCTATTATCATCTCGCGCCCTCATCAGGATTGGCCTAACATAATCTCATGCCCTCATCAGGTTTGGCCTTCCATCATCTCGCGGACTCTTCAGGTTTAGCCTACCATCATCTCACGTCCTCATCAGGTTTGGCCAATCATCTCGAGCCCTTATCAGACTTGGTGCAGCTTTTTCTCGCGCCATCATCAGGTTTGGCCTAACTTCATTTTCCGTACTCATCAGGTGGGGCATTCCATCATCTCGCGCCCTCATCAGGTTTGGCCAAGCATTATATCGCGCCCTCATCAGGTTTGGCCTATCATTATCTCGCGGACTCATCAGGTTTGGCCTACGATCATCTCACGCCCTCATCAGGATTGGTCTACCATCCTTTCTCACCCTCCTCAAGTTTGGCCTACCATCATCTTGCACTCACATCAGATTTGGCCTAAAATCATATCTGGCCCCGATCAGTTTTGGCCTACCATCATCTCGCACCCTCATCAGGTTTGGCCTATCATCATCTCAGATTTGGCGTATCATTCTTGTGCACCATCAGGTTTGATTTATCATCATCTCGCACCTTCATCAGATTTGGCCTATCATCATCTCGCGACCTCATCAGGTTTGGCTTATTATCAATTCCTGTACTCATCAGGTTTGCGCTATCAACATCTCGTGCCCTTATCAGGTCTGGCCAAACATCATCTCAAGCCCTCATCATGATTGGCCTACCATCATCTCTTGCCTTCATCATGTTTGGCCTACCATCATCTCGAGCCCTCATCACGTTTGGCCTATCATCTCGCGCCATTATCTGGTTTCGACTACCATCATATCGAGCTCTCTTCAGGTTTGTCCTACCATCATCTCGTGCCCTCCTCAGATTAGGCGAAGTTTTATCTCGAGCCCTCATAAGGTTTGGCCTAACATTATCTTACGTACTCATCAGGTTGGGCATACAATCATTTCACGCTCTTATCAGGTTTGGCCTATCATCATTTTGCGCAGTCATCAGGATTGGCCTTCCATCGTCTTGCGGCCTCATCAGGTTTGGCCTATAATAATCTGGAACCCTCATCAGGTTTGGCCTACCATCATCTCACTCCCTCACCAGGTTTGGCCTACCATCCTTTCTCACCCTCAAGTTTGGCCTACTATTATCTTGCACCCACATCAGATTTGGCCTACCATCATATCGCGCCCTGATCAGTTTTGGCATACCCTCATCTCGCACCCTCATCAGGTTTGGCCTATCATCATCTCACGTTTGGAGTATCATTCTTGTGCCCCATCAGGTTTGATTTATCATCATCTCACACCTTCATCAGATTTGGCCTATCATCATTTCGTGACCTCATCAGGTTTTGCTTATTACCATTTCCCGTCGTCATCAGGTTTGGACTATCAACATCTTGCGCCCTCATCAGGTTTGGCCTAACATCATATCAAGCCCTCATCATGATTGGCCTACCATCATCTCGTGCTCTCATCATGTTTAGCCTACCATCATCTCGCGCCTTCTTCAGGTTGGGCCTATCATCATCTCGAGCTCTCATCAGGTTTAGCCTATTATCATCTCAGGTAAGGCCTATCTTCTTCTCGCGCTCTCATCAGGTTTGGACTATCACCATCTTGTGCCCTAATTAGGTTTGGCCTATCATCATCTCAATCCCTCATCAGATTTGGCCTACCATCATCTCGCGCCCTCATCAGGTTTGGCCAATCATCATCTCGCGCCCTCATCCCATTTGGCCTATCATCTGGAGCCCTTATCACGTTTGGCCTACCATCATCTCGAGCCCTCTTCAGGTTTGTCCTGCCATCATCTCGCGCCCTCATCAGATTTGGCAAAGATTTATCTTGCGCCCTCATTAGGTTTGGCCTAACATCATCTCACGTACTCATCAGGATGGGCATTCCATCATCTCACGACCTAATCAGGTTTGACCTATCATTTTGCGCCCTCTTCAGGTGTGGCCAATCATCATCTCGAGCCCTCACCAGATTTGGCCTATCATCATTTCACGCCCTAATCAGGTGTGGCCTATCATCACCTCAAGCCCTCATCAGGATTTGCCAATCATCTCGTGCCCTTATCAGGATTGGCCTAACATCATCTCGCGCACTCATCAGGTTTGGCCTATCATCATCTCGCGCCCTCATCAGATTTGGCGTACCCTTATCTCGCGCCCTCATCAGGTTTCGCCTATCATCATCTCATGCCCTCATCAGGTTTGGCCTTCAATCATCTCGTGCCCTCATCAGGTTTGGCATACCGTCATCTCGCATCATCTTCAGGTCTGGCCCACCATCATCTTTTGCCTTCATCAGGTTTGAACTATCATCATCTCGCGCCCTCATCAGGTTTGGCCTTTCATCATCTCGATCCCTCATCAGATTACGCCTACCATCATCTCACGCCCTCATCAGGTTTGGCCTACCATCATCTCGCGCCCTCAACAGATTTGGCGTACCCTTATCTCGCGCACTCATCAGGTTTGGCCTACCATCATCTCTCGCCCTCAACAGATTTGGCGTACCCTTATCTCGCGCACTCATCAGGTTTGGCCTATCATCATCTCGCACCCTCATCACGTTTGGCCTATCATCTCGCGCCCTTTTCAGGTTTGACTTACCATCATCTCGTGCCCTCATCAGATTTGGCCTACCATTATCTCGCGCCCCCATCAGATTTGGCGTACCCTTATCTCGTGCCCTCATCAGTTTTGGCCCATCATCATCTCACGCCCTCATCAGGTTTGGCGTACCATCATCTCGCAACCTCTTCAGGTTTGGCCTTCCATCTACTAGTGCCCTCATCAGATTTGGAGCACCTTTATCTCGCGCCCTTATCAGGTTTGGCCAATCATCTCACGCCCTCATCAGGGATGGCCAATCATCTCGCGCCCTTATCAGATTTTGCGTAGCTTTATCTCGCACACTTATCAGGTTTGGCCTATCATCATCTCGCGCCCTATTCAGGTTTGGCCTACAATCATTTCGCACCCTCATCAGGTTTGGCCTATCATCATCTCGCGCCCTCATCAGGTGTGGCCTATCATCACCTCGCGCCGTCATCAGGATTTGCCTATCATCACCTCGTGCCCTTATCAGGATTGGCCTAACATCATCTCATGCGCTCATCAGGTTTGGCCTTCCACCATCAAGCAGCCTCATCAGGTTTGCCCTTCCATCATCTCGCGGCCTTACGAGGTCTAGGCCTTTGGCCTATCATAATCTTGAACCCTCATCAGGTTTGGCCTACCATCATCTCACGCCCTCATGAGGTTTGGCCAATCATCATCTCGCACCCTCATCAGGTTTGGCCTATTATCATCTCGCACCCTCATCAGGTTTGGCCTATCATCATCTCACGCCCTCATAAGGTTTGGCATACCATCATCTCGCGTCATCTTCAGGTTTGGCCTACCATCATCTCGCACCCTCACCAGGTTTGGCCCACCATCATCTTGTGCCTTCATCAGGTTTGTACTATCATCATCTCGCGCCCTCATCAGGTTTGGCCTATCATCATCTCGATCCCTCATCAGTTTTGGTCTACCATCATCTCGCACACTCATCAGGTTTGGCCAATCATCATCTCGTGCCCTCATCACGTTTGGCCTATCATCTCTCGCCCTTATCAGGTTTGGCCTACCATGATCTCGCGCCCTCATCAGATTTGGCCTACCATCATCTCGCGCCCTCATCAGATTTGGCGTAGCTTTATCTCACGCCCTCATCAGGTTTGGCCTAACATCATCTCACGTACTCATCATGTTGGGCATTCCATCATCTCATGCCCTCATCAGGTTTGGCCTACCGTTTTATCTCACCCTCATCAGATTTGGTGTACCCTTATCTCGCGCCCTCACCAGGTTTGGCCTATCATCATCTTGCGTACTCATCAGATTTGGCGTACCCTTATCTCAAGTCCTCATCAGGTTTGGCCTATCATCATCTCGCGCCCTCATCAGGTTTTGCCTAACATCATCTCATGTACTCATCAGGTTGGGCATTCCATCATCTCACACCCTCATCAGGTTGGGTCCACCATTATATCGAGCCCTCATCAGATTTGGCGTACCCTTATCTCGTGCCCTCATCAGGTTTGGCCTATCATCATCTCGCGCCCTCATCAGATTTGGCGTACCCTTATCTCGTGCCCTCATCAGTTTTGGCCCATCATCATCTCACGTCCTCCTCAAGTTTGGCGTACCATCATCTCGCACCCTCTTCAGGTTTGGCCTACCATCTACTAGTGCCCTCATCAGATTTGGCGTACCTTTATCTCGCGCCCTCATCAGCTTTGGCCTACCATCATTCCGAGCCCTCATCAGGATTGGCCTACCATCATCTCGCTCCCTTATAAGATTTGGCCCCTCATCTCGCGCCCTCATCAGGGTTGGCCAATCATCTCGCGCCCTTATCAGATTTGGCGTAATTTTATCTCGCGCCGTCAACAGGTTTGGCCTATCATCATCTTTCGCACTCATCAGGCTGGGCATTCCATCATCTCGCGCCTTCATCAGGTTTGGCCTATCATCATCTCGCGCCCTCTTCAGGTTTGGCCTATCATCACCGCGCGTCGTCTTCAGGATTTGCCTATCATCACCTTGTGCCCTTATCAGGATTGGCCTAACATCATCTCACGCGCTCATCAGATTTGGCCTTCCATCATCTTGCAGCCTCATCAGGTTTGGCCTTCCATCATCTCGCGTCCTTATCAGGTTTGGCCTATCATAATCTTGAACCCTCAACAGGTTTGGCTTACCATCATCTCAAGCCCTCATGTGTTATGATCTGCTACAGGGACTAAGAAAAGACAGGAGATCTGTCCCTACAATAGAACTAAACTAGATCCCTACGATGTAACGGGGAACCTGATCCTGCGATCAGACCCGCTAAAGTCCTCGGCTAGTCTGTACGAAGACCTATAGATGTGAGGGAGGGATCCCTACAAGAACTAGGGACTGGGATAAGTTGGACACCTCCTAGCAGAAATAGTAGCAGTCAAAGACAAACACACAACAAAAAGCATAGAGGTCAGAAGACCTAGCAAAACTAACAGAGAACGGCAACAGAGCACCAAGCTAGCTCAAGAGTAGTAAATACAATGAAGTCCAGCAAGACCAGGAGGGCGGAGCCGGATTAAATAGGCAAAAATGGTCATGTGACCAGCAAACTAAAAAAAAACTAACAGGAGAGTTCTAACAGTCCCCCCTCTTCTAAGAGGATCCTCCTGATCCCCTAGGCCCAGGCTTACCAGGAAACCTCCTGTGAAACGCTCTGACAAGTCTGGAAGCAGAAACATCATCCGCCCTCACCCATGAGTTATCCTCAGGTCCAAAACCCTTCCAAGCGATGAGATACTGCAAACTCCCTCTATACCGTCTAGAATTTAGGATGCGGGAAATTTCATATTCCCCGTCCTCCACCACCGGAGGAACAGTGGCAGAGGCGTCACCATCCGACACAGCAGCTTTTTTCAACAGAGAAACATGAAACACCGGGTTAATCTTCCAGGACGTAGGAACCTCCAACCTAACAGCAGATTGGTTAACTATCTGAAGCACCTTAAAGGGCCCTACGAACTTGGGACCCAATTTTTTAGAAGGAATCCTCAATCGCAGATTCTTAGAGGACAACCAAACCATGTCACCAACAGCAAACAAAACCTCTTGCCGTTTCCTATCAAAGTACCTCTTAGACTTTTTGTTAGCCTCCTGAAGATTACCACGCACATCCGTCCAAACTCTCTCCAAATCACCGGAAAAACTCTCCTCCTCAGGCACAGCCGAAACCAATTTGGAGAATGACCCAAAAGACGGATGTCTTCCAGAACAACAAAAAAAAGGCGAACACCCAGCAGAAGAGGATGTATGGTTGTTAAGAGCAAATTCAGCAAGTGGCAGAAACTCAGACCACCCCTCTTGATTGTCTGCCACAAAACAACGCAAGAACTGCTCAACATCCTGGTTCTTCCTTTCTGTCTGGCCATTAGACTCAGGATGATATCCGGATAAAAACGACAAATGAACTCCCAACCTGTCACAAAAGGCACGCCAAAAACGAGCCACGAACTGAGGTCCCCTATCAGAAACAATGTCAGTAGGAACACCATGTAGTCTGACAATTTCCTTGACAAAGGCCTTAGCGAGTGCCTTAGCGCAAGGCAGTTTGATGAAGGGAACCAAGTGACACATCTTGCTAAAACGGTCCACGACCACCCAGGTGACCGTGAAACCTTCAGAGGGGGGAAGGTCAGTAATAAAATCCATAGCCAGATGTGTCCAAGGTGCACTAGGAACCTCCAGAGGGCAAAGCAACCCCGCAGCAGGAGCATGCGAAGACTTGGATCTAGCACACACAGTACATTGGCGCACCCACTTAATGACTTCCTTCTGCCATCCAGGCCACCAAAAACTGCGACCCACAAGTCTCTTGGTCTCAGAAATTCCTGGATGACCTGCCAACCGAGACTCATGACACTCAACAAACAAATCTCTCCTAAAGGTCCTAGGCACAAACAACCTCCCATGGGGAGTGTTAGATGGGGCATTCTCCTGAGCTTTAAGAATCTCATCCTCCAAAACGGAGTCCAAAGCAGCAATCACAACACCTTCTTGTAAAATGCTTTCCTCTTCCTCCTCAACACCGACCATGGGAGAAAAGCTGCGAGACAAAGCATCCGCTTTAACATTCTTGGTACCCGGGATGTAAGTAACGGAAAAATTAAACCGCGAGAAAAAAAGTGCCCACCTAGCCTGACGGGCATTCAAGCGCTTGGCAGCATCAAGATAGATCAGATTTTTATGATCAGTGAAAACCTGAATGGGAAATTCAGCACCTTCCAAGAGGTGACGCCAGTGTTCAAATGCGAGTTTAATCGCCAGCAATTCCCGATTACCAATATCGTAATTAAGTTCAGTCTCAGCAAATTTTTTAGAAAAAAAGGCACAGGGATGTACTCCATCCTTGTTTTCCTGAGACAACACCGCACCGACCCCCACCGAAGAAGCATCAACCTCAACCAAAAACGGCTTAGTCACATCAGGCTGCATAAGGATGGGAGCAGAGGTGAACCTCTCCTTTAGAAACACAAAAGCTTCAATGGCCTCAGAAGTCCACTGAACCGCATTAGCACCTTTCCTGGTGAGATCGGTCAGCGGTTTGACAATAATAGAAATTTTTTTTATGAATTTTCTGTAATAATTGGCGAAACCCAAAAACCTCTGTATCGATTTCAAACCAATAGGCCTAGGCCATTCCTGCACAGCTTGAACTTTAACCGGGTCGATCTCAAAACCTTCACTGGAGATAATGTAGCCCAAAAAACTAATTCTCTGTACAGCGAACTCGCATTTCTCCAGCTTAGCAAAAAGCGAATTGTCCATTAATAACTGTAATACCTCACGTACGCTCCGCCAATGAGACTCCAGATCAGGCGAATAAATCAGAATGTCATCCAAATACACAACCACATTTTTGCCGATTAAAGGTCTAAGGATGTCATTAATAAGATTCTGAAAAAATGCTGGAGCATTGGTAAGACCAAAAGGCATCACCAGTTTCTCAAAATGACCCACAGAAGTGTTAAAAGCAGTCTTCCATTCATCACCCTCCTTCATGCGCAACAAATTGTATGCCCCCCGGAGATCAATTTTAGAGAACCACTTGGCCCCCACTAACTGGTTAAATAAATCAGGAATCAATGGCAGGGGGTAAGGATTGCGTACAGTAATTTTATTAATCTCACGAAAGTCCAGACAAGGACGTAAACCGCCATCTTTTTTTTTTAACAAAAAAAAATCCAACAGCCACAGGAGACTTGGAAGGCCTTATGTGACCGGCGGCCAAGCTTGTCTGTATGTATTCCTCCAAAGCCTTTCTCTCAGGAATAGTAAGATTAAATAAACGACTTTTAGGAAGAGTCGCTCCAGGGACAAATTCAATGGTACAATCATAGTCTCTATGGGGAGGCAAAATTTGTGACTTCTCCTCAGAAAAAACTCTCCAAAAATCCTGAATAGGTACAGGTAATTCCCCTTTTTCCACCGCAGCAATACGTCCGTTACAACACTTGTCATAACACTTAGGGCTACAGGACTTAATTTCATTGGTAGACCAATCCAGTACAGGATTGTGCAATTTTAACCAGGGTAACCCCAAAACTACTGGAGAAGGCAAATTATTTAATACTACCAAATCCAAATTTTCTTGGTGAATACCATTAATAGTGAGGGGAAATTCACAGACCTTATGAGTAACACTCTTCAAGGGAGAGCCATCAACAGAAACCATAGCAATAGGGGATGACAAAGTTTTAGGTTCTAATCTAAGTTTTTCCAAGAATCCCCCATCAATCACATTCAGAGTAGAACCACAATCCACAAATACCCGAAATTTAATTAATTCATCCTGAGCAGCGGTAGTAGCAGATAGGAATACTCCCTTAGAATTTAAACAGGCAATACGTGCATGACTGACCATTTTTTTTTCTTTCTTCATACGAAGCACACAGTTCTTAATAAAATGACCAGAATTTCCGCAATAGAAGCACAAGCCTTCAGAAAGCCTGCGGTCTTTTTCCTGAGAGCGGGGTGCCATCGCCCCAATGTCCATCGGCTCTCCATTGTCAGCACAGACCCTCTCAGGACTCGGAGCTGACATAGCAGAGGATTTGCTCTCATTAACCCTTGCACGCAGTCTCCTGTCCACCCGTATAGCTAATTGCATTGCCTCCTGCAAGCTTCCAGGTGTGGGATAAGCAGTCTGTAAATCCTTAACCCTTTCACCTAGCCCTGCAAGAAACAAGCTTTTCAAAGCTGAATCGTTCCACCCCACCTGGACAGACCACCGACGGAAGTGAGAACAATATTTTTCCACATTACCTGATCCCTGCCTCAAACGTCTCAATTCAGACTCAGCAGATGAGACACGATCAGGATCATCATACAACAAACCCAAAGCAGAAAAAAAACTATCCACTGATCTAAAGCACGGATCACTAGGTTGGAGAGAGAAGGCCCATCCCTGAGGATCTTTGCGCAAAAGTGACATTATGAACCCTATGCGCTGTGATTCATCACCAGAGGATCCGGGTCTCAAACGAAAATACAATAAACAAGCATTTTTAAAAGAAAAAAAATCTTGTTGTTCGCCAAAAAATAAATCAGGCAGACGTACCTTTGGTTCCACAAAATGTGCTCCAGAACAGCTACTCACGTGTTGTTGGAGCTTGGTCACCTCCAGAGAGAGTCCCTGCAAGCGTTGAGCCAAATCTTGAACCGAGACCATGATGGAAAACTGGAGGTCTTTCCTTAGAGAAATTTTTTTATTTTTTTTTTCTTTTAGGGCTGGACTTACTGTTATGATCTGCTACAGGGACTAAGGAAAGACAGGAGATCTGTCCCTACAATAGAACTAAACTAGATCCCTACGATGTAACGGGGAACCTGATCCTGCGATCAGACCCGCTAAAGTACTCGGCTAGTCTGTACGAAGACCTATAGATGCAAGGGAGGGATCCCTACAAGAACTAGGGACTGGGATAAGTTGGACACCTCCTAGCAGAAATAGTAGCAATCAAAGACAAACACACAACAAAAAGCATAGAGGTCAGAAGACCTAGCAAAACTAACAGAGAACGGCAACAGAGCACCAAGCTAGCTCAAGAGTAGTAAATACAATGAAGTCCAGCAAGACCAGGAGGGCGGAGCCGGATTAAATAGGCAAAAATGGTCATGTGACCAGCAAACTAAAAAAAACCTAACAGGAGAGTTCTAACATCATGAGGTTTGGCCAATCATCATCTCGCACCCTCATCAGGATTGGCCTATCATCATCTCGCGCCCTCATCAGGATTGGCCTAACATAATCTCACGCCCTCATCAGATTTGGCCTTCCATCATCTCGCGGACTCTTCAGGTTTGGCATACCTTCATCTCACGCCATCATCAGGTTTGACCAATCATATCGAGCCCTTATCAGATTTGGTGCAGCTTTTTCTCGTGCCCTCATCAGGTTTGGTCTAGCATTATATCAAGCCCTCATCAGGTTTGGCCTATCATCATCTCACGGACTCATCAGGTTTGACCTACCATCATCTCACACCTTCATCAGGATTGGTCTACCATCTTTTCTCACCCTTCTCAAGTTTGGCCTACCATCATCTTGCACTCACATCAGATTTGGCCTACCATCATATTGTGCCCTTATTAGTTTTGGCCTACCATCATCTCGCACCCTCATCAGGTTTGGCCTATCATCATCTCAGGTTTGGCGTATCATTCTTGTGCACCATCAGGTTTGATTTATCATCATCTCGCACCTTCATCAGATTTGGCCTATCATCATCTCGCAACCTCATCAGGTTTGGCTTATTATCATTTCCTGTCCTCATCAGGTTTGGACTATCAACATCTCACGCCCTCATCAGGTTTGGCCAAACATCATCTCAAGCCCTCATCATGACTGGCCTACCATCATCTCGTGCCTTCATCAGATTTGGAGCAGTTTTATCTCGAGCCCTCATAAGGTTTGGCCTAACATCATCTCTCGTACTCATCAGGTTGGGCATTCCATCATTTCACGCCCTCTTCAGGTTTGGCCTATCATCATTTTGCGCAATCATCAGGTTTAGCCTATTATCATCTCGAACCCTAATCAGGTGTCGCCAATCATCATCACGAGCCCTCATCAGATTTGGCCTATCATAATTTGGCGCCCTCATCAGGTGTGGCCTATCACCTCGCGCCCTCATCAGGATTTCCCTATCATCATCTCGTGCCCTTATCAGGATTGGCCTAACATCATCTCACGCCCTCATCACGTTTGGCCTTCCATCATATCGAGTCCTCATCAGATTTGGCTTACCATCATCTCACGCCCTCATTAGGTTTGGCGTACCATCAAGTCGCGCCTTCATCAGATTTGGCGTACCCTTATCTCGCGCTCTCATCAGGTTTGGCCTATCATCATCTCTCGCCATCATAAGGTTTGGCATACCATCATCTCGCGTCATCTTCAGGTTTTGCCTACCATCATCTAGCACCCTCACCAGGTTTGGCCCACCATCATCTTGTGCCTTCATCAGGTTTGGCTATCATCTCGCGCCCTTATCAGGTTTGGACTATCATCATCTCGATCCCTCATCAGATTTGGCCTACCATCATCTCGCACCCTCATCAGTATTGGCCAATCATCATCTCGCGCCCTCATCAGCTGTGGCCTATCATCTCGCGCCCTTTTCAGGTTTGGCCTACCATCATATCGCGCCCTCATCAGATATGGGCAACCATCATCTCGTCCCATCATCAGATTTGGCGTAGTTTTATCTCGCGCCCTCATCAGGTTTGGCCTAACATCATCTTACGTACTCATCATGTTGGGCATTCCATCATCTCGCACCCTCATCAGCTTTGGGCTACCATTTTATCGCACCCTCATCAGATTTGGTGTACCCTTATCTCACGCCCTCACCAGGTTTGGCCTATCATCATCTCGCGTACTCATCAGATTTGGAGTACCCTTATCTCGTGTCCTCATCAGGTTTGGCCTATCATCATCTCGCGCCCTCATCAGGTGGTTTTGCCTAACATCATCTCACGTACTCATCAGGTTGGGCATTCCATCATCTCGCACCCCCATCAGGTTGGGTCCACCATTATATCGCGCCCTCATCAGATTTGGCGTACCCTTATCTCCTGCCCTCATCAGTTTTGGCACATCATCATCTCATGCCCTCCTCAGGTTTGGCGTACCATCATCTCGCACCCTCCTCAGGTTTTGCCTACTATCTACTAGTGCCCTCATCAGATTTGGCGTACCTCTATCTCGCGCCCTCATCAGGGTTGGCCCATCATCTCGCTCCCTCTTCAGGTTTGGCCTAACATTATTTTGCGCCCTCATAAGGTTTGGCTTATCATTATCTCGCGCCCTCATCAGGTGTGGCCTCTCATCACCTCGCGTCGTCATCAGGATTTGCCTATCATCACCTCGTGCCCTTATCAGGATTGGCCTAACATCATCTCACGCGCTCATCAGGCTTGGCCTACCATCATCTGACGCCCTCATGAGGTTTGGCCAATCATCATCTCGCACCCTCATCAGGTTTGGCCTATTATCATATCACACCCTCATCAGGATTGGCCTAACATAATCTCATGCCCTCATCAGGTTTGGCCAATCATCTAGGGCCCTTATCAGATTTGGTGCAGCTTTTTCTTGCGCCCTCATTAGGCTTGGCCTAACATCATTTTCCGTACTCATCAGGTTGGACGTTCCATCATCTCGTGCCCTCATCAGGTTTGGCCTAGCATTATATCGTGCCCTCATCAGGTTTGGTCTATCATCGTCTCGTGGACTCATCAGGTTTGGCCTACCATCATCTTGCACTCACATCAGATTTGGCCTATCATCATATCGCGCCCCGATCAGTTTTGGCCTACCATCATCTCGCACCCTCATCAGGTTTGGCCTATCATCATCTCAGGTTTGGCGTATCATTCTTGTGCCCCATCAGGTTTGATTTATCATCATCTCGCACCTTCATTAGATTTGGACTATCATCATCTCGCGACCTCATCAGGTTTGGCTTATTATCATTTCCTGTCCTCATCAGGTTTGTACTATCAACATCTCGCGCCCTCATCAGGTTTGGCCAAACATCATCTCGCGCCTTCATCATGTTTGGCCTATCATCTCGCGCCCTTATCAGGTTTCGCCTACCATCATCTCGAACCCTCTTCGGGTTTGTCCTACCATCATCTCGTGCCCTCATCAGATTTGGTGTAGTTTTATCTTGAGCCTTCATAAGGTTTGGACTAACAACATCTCACGTACTCATCAGGTTGGGCAATCCATCATTTCACGCCCTTATCAGGTTTGGCCTATCATAATTTTGCGCAATCATCAGGTTTAGCCTATCATCATCTCGCACCCTCATCAGGTGTGGCCAATCATCATCTTTTGCCCTCATCAGATTTACCCTATCATCATTTGGCGCCCTCATCAGGTGTGGCCTATCACCTCGCGCCCTCATCAGGATTTCCCTATCATAATCTCGTGCCCTTATCAGGATTGGCCTAACATCATCTCACGCCCTCATCACGTTTGGCCTTCCATCATATCGAGACCTCATCAGATTTGGCCTACCATCATCTCATGCCCTCATCAGGTTTGGCCTACCATCAAGTTGCGCCCTCATCAGATTTGGCGTACCCTTATATCGCACCCTCATCAGGTTTGGCCTATCATCATCTCACGCCCTCATAAGGTTTGGCATACCATCATCTCGCGTCATCTTCAGGTTTGGCCTACCATCATCTCGCACCCTCACCAGGTTTGGCCCACCATCATCTTGTGCCTTCATCAGAATTGGACTATCATCATCTCGCGCCCTCATCAGGTTTGGCATATCATCATCTCGATCCCTCATGAGAATTGGCCTACCATCATCTCGCACCCACATCAGGATTGGCCAATCATCATCTCGCGCCCTCATCACGTTTGGCCTATCATCTCGCGACCACTTCATGTTTGGCCTACCATCACCTCGCGCCCTCATCAGATTTGGCCTACCATCATCTCGCGCTCTCATCAGATTTAGCGTAGCTTTATCTCGCACCCTCATCAGGTTTGGCCTAACATCATCTCACATACTCATCAGGTTGGGCATTCCATCATCTCGCACCCTCATCAGGTTGGGTCCACCATTATATCGCGCCCTCATCAGATTTGGCAAACCCTTAACTCGCGACCTAATCAGGTTTGGCCTATCATCATCTCACGCCCTCATCAGGATTGGCCTTCCATCATCTTGCGGACTCTTCAGGTTTGGCCTACCATCATCTCATGCCCTCATCAGGTTTGGCCAATCATCTAGAGCCCTTATCAGATTTGATGAAACTTTTTCTTGCGCCCTCATCAGGTTTGGCCTAACATCATTTTCCGTACTCATCAGGTTGGACGTTTCATCATCTCGTACCCTCATCAGGTTTGGACAAGCATTATATCGCGCCCTCATCAGGTTTGGCCTATCATCATCTCGCGGACTCATCAGGTTTGGCCTACCATCATCTCACGCCATTATCAGGATTGGTCTACCATCCTTTCTTACCCTCCTCAAGTTTGGCCTACCATCATCTTGCACTCACATCAGATTTCGCCTATCATCATATCGCGTCCCGATCAGTTTTGGCCTACCATCATCTCGCAAGCTCATCAGGTTTGGCCTATCATCATATCAGGTTTGGCGTATCATTCTTGTGCCCCATCAGGTTTGATTTATCATCATCTCGCACCTTCATTAGATTTGGACTATCATCATCTCGCGACCTCATCAGGTTTGGCTTATTATCATTTGCTGTCCTCATCAGGTTTGTACTATCAACATCTCGCGCCCTCATCAGGTTTGGCCAAACATCATCTCAAGCCCTCATCATGATTGGCCTACCATCATCTCGCGCCTTCATCATGTTTGGCCTATCATCTCGCGCCCTTATCAGGTTTCGCCTACCATCATCTCGAACCCTCTTCGGGTTTGTCCTACCATCATCTCGTGCCCTCATCAGATTTGGTGTAGTTTTATCTTGAGCCTTCATAAGGTTTGGACTAACAGCATCTCACGTACTCATCAGGTTGGGCAATCCATCATTTCACGCCCTTATCAGGTTTGGCCTATCATAATTTTGCGCAATCATCAGGTTTAGCCTATCATCATCTCGCACCCTCATCAGGTGTGGCCAATCATAATCTTTTGCCCTCATCAGATTTACCCTATCATCATTTGGCGCCCTCATCAGGTGTGGCCTATCACCTCGCGCCCTCATCAGGATTTCCCTATCATAATCTCGTGCCCTTATCAGGATTGGCCTAACATCATCTCATGCCCTCATCACGTTTGGCCTTCCATCATATCGAGACCTCATCAGATTTGGCCTACCATCATCTCATGTCCTCATCAGGTTTGGCCTACCATCAAGTCGCGCCCTCATCAGATTTGGCGTACCCTTATCTCGCACCCTCATCAGGTTTGGCCTATCATCATCTCACGCCCTCATAAGGTTTGGCATACCATCATCTCGCGTCATCTTCAGGTTTGGCCTACCATCATCTCGCACCCTCACCAGGTTTGGCCCACCATCATCTTGTGCCTTCATCAGAATTGGACTATCATCATCTCGCGCCCTCATCAGGTTTGGCATATCATCATCTCGATCCCTCATGAGAATTGGCCTACCATCATCTCGCGCCCTCATCACGTTTGGCCTATCATCTCGCGACCACTTCATATTTGGCCTACCATCACCTCGCGCCCTCATCAGATTTGGCCTACCATCATCTCGCGCTCTCATCAGATTTAGCGTAGCTTTATCTCGCACCCTCATCAGGTTTGGCCTAACATCATTTCACATACTCATCAGGTTGGGCATTCCATCATCTCGCACCCTCATCAGGTTGGGTCCACCATTATATCGCGCCCTCATCAGATTTGGCAAACCCTTAACTCGCGACCTAATCAGGTTTGGCCTATCATCATCTCACGCCCTCATCAGGATTGGCCTTCCATCATCTTGCGGACTCTTCAGGTTTGGCCTACCATCATCTCATGCCCTCATCAGGTTTGGCCAATCATCTAGAGCCCTTATCAGATTTGATGAAACTTTTTCTTGCGCCCTCATCAGGTTTGGCCTAACATCATTTTCCGTACTCATCAGGTTGGACGTTTCATCATCTCGTGCCCTCATCAGGTTTGGACTAGCATTATATCGCGCCCTCATCAGGTTTGGCCTACCATCATCTCACGCCATTATCAGGATTGGTCTACCATCCTTTCTTACCCTCCTCAAGTTTGGCCTACCATCATCTTGCACTCACATCAGATTTGGCCTATCATCATATCGCGTCCCGATCAGTTTTGGCCTACCATCATCTCGCACCCTCATCAGGTTTGGCCTATCATCATATCAGGTTTGGCGTATCATTCTTGCATCCCATCAGGTTTGATTTATCATCATCTCGCACCGTCATCAGATTTGGCCTATCATCATCTCGCTCCCACATCAGGTTTGGCCAAACATCATCTCAAGCCCTCATCATGATTGGCCTACCATCATCTCGTGCCTTCATCATGTTTGGCCTATCATCTCGGGCCCTTATCAGGTTTCGCCTACCATCATCACGAACCCTCTTCAGGTTTGTCCTACCATCATCTTGTGCCCTCATCAGATTTGGTGTAGTTTTATCTCGAGCCCTCTTAAGGTTTGGCCTAACAGCATCTCACGTACTCATCAGGTTGGGCATTCCATCATTTCACGCCCTTATCAGGTTTGGCCTATCATCATTTTGCGCAATCATCAGGTTTATCCTATCATCATCTCGCACCCTCATCAGGTGTGGCCAATCATCATCCCGAGCCCTCATCAGATTTAGCCTATCATCATTTGGCACCCTCATCAGGTGTGGCCTATCACCTCGCGCCCTCATCAGGATTTCCCTATCATAATCTCGTGCCCTTTTCAGGATTGGCCTAACATCATCTCACGCCCTCATCACATTTGGCCTTCCATGATATCGAGTCCTCATCAGATTTGGCCTACCATCATCTCACGCCCTCATCAGGTTTGGCCTACCATCAAGTTGCGCCCTCATTAGATTTGGCGTGCCCTTATCTCGCGCCCTCATCAGGTCTGGCCTATCATCATCTCACGCCCTCATAAGGTTTGGCATACCATCATCTCGCGTCATCTTCAGGTTTGGCCTACCATCATCTCGCACCCTCACCAGGTTTGGCCCGCCATCATCTTGTGCCTTCATCAGAATTGGACTATCATCATCTCGCGCCCTCATCAGGTTTGGCCTATCATTATCTCGATCCCTCATCAGGTTTGGCCTACCATCATCTCGCACCCTCATCAGGATTGGTCAATCATCATCTCACGCCCTCATCACGTTTGGCCTATCATCTCGCGCCCACTTCAGGTTTGGCCTACCATCACCTCGCGCCCTCATCAGATTTGGCCTACCATCATCTCGCGCTCTCATCTGATTTAGCATAGCTTTATCTCGCGCCCTCATCAGGTTTGGCCTAACATCATCTCACGTACTCATCAGGTTGTGCATTCCATCATCTCGCACCCTCATCAGGTTGGGTCCACCATTATATCGCGCCCTCATCAGATTTGGCATACCCTTAACTCGCGACCTAATCAGGTTTGGTCTATCATCATCTCGCACCCTCATCAGGATTGGCCTAACATAATCTCACGCCCTCATCAGGTTTGGCCTTCCATCATCTTGCGGACTCTTCAGGTTTGGCCTACCATCATCTCATGCCCTCATCAGGTTTGGCCAATCATCTAGAGCCCTTATCATATTTGGTGAACCTTTTTCTTGCGCCCTCATCAGGTGTGGCCTAACATCATTTTCCGGACTCATCAGGTTGGACATTCCATCATCTCGTGCCCTCATCAGGTTTGGCCTAGCATTATATCGCGCCCTCATCAGGTTTGGCCTATCAACATCTCGCGCCCACATCAGGTTTGGCCAAACATCATCTCAAGCCCTCATCATGATTGGCCTACCATCATCTCGTGCCTTCATCATGTTTGGCCTATCATCTCGGGCCCTTATCAGGTTTCGCCTACCATCATCACGAACCCTCTTCAGGTTTGTCCTACCATCATCTTGTGCCCTCATCAGATTTGGTGTAGTTTTATCTCGAGCCCTCATAAGGTTTGGCCTAACAGCATCTCACGTACCATCAGGTTGGGCATTCCATCATTTCACGCCCTTATCAGGTTTGGCCTATCATCATTTTGTGCAATCATCAGGTTTATCCTATCATCATCTCGCACCCTCATCAGGTGTGGCCAATCATCATCCCGAGCCCTCTTCAGATTTAGCCTATCATCATTTGGCGCCCTCATCAGGTGTGGCCTATCACCTCGTGCCCTCATCAGGATTTCCCTATCATAATCTCGTGCCCTTATCAGGATTGGCCTAACATCATCTCACACCCTCATCACGTTTGGCCTTCCATGATATCGAGTCCTCATCAGATTTTGGCCTACCATCATCTCACGCCCTCATCAGGTTTGGCCTACCATCAAGTCGCGCCCTCATTAGATTTGTCGTGCCCTTATCTCGCGCCCTCATCAGGTCTGGCCTATCATCATCTCACGCCCTTATAAGGTTTGGCATACCATCATCTCGCGTCATCTTCAGGTTTGGCCTAATATCTTCTCGCACCCTCACCAGGTTTGGCCCACCATCATCTTGTGCCTTCCTCAGAATTGGACTATCATCATCTCGCGCCCTCATCAGGTTTGGCCTATCATCATCTCAATCCCTCATCAGATTTGGCCTACCATCATCTCACACCCTCATCAGGATTGGCCAATCATCATCTCGCGCCCTCATCACGTTTGGCCTATCATCTCGCTCCCACTTCAGGTTTGGCCTACCATCATCTCGAGCCCTCTTCAGGTTTGTCCTACCATCATCTCATGCCCTCTTCAGATTTGGCGTAGTTTTATCTCGTGCCGTCATAAGGTTTGGCCTAATATCATCTCACGTACTCATCAGGTTGGGCATTCCATAATCTCGCACCCTTTTCAGGTTGGGCCCACCATTATATCACGCCCTAAACAGGTTTGGCATACCCTTATCTCGCGCCCTCCTCAGATTTAGCCTATCATCATCTCGCATCCTCATCATTTTGGCGTACCCTTATCTCGCGCCCTCATCAGTTTTGGCCTATCATCATCTCACGCCCTCATCAGGTTTGTCGTACCATCATCTCGCGCAATCTTCAGGTTTGGCCTACCATCTACTAGTGCCCTCATCATATTTGGCGTACCTTTATCTTGCGCCCTCATCAGGTTTGGCCAATCATCATCTCGCATACTCATCAGGTCTGGCCAATCATCTCGCGCCCTTATGAGATTTGACATAGCTTTATCTCGCGCTCTCATCAGGTTTGGCCTAACATAATCTCACGCCCTCATCAGGTTTGGCCTTCCATCATCTCGCGGACTCTTCAGGTTTGGCCTACCATCATCTCACGCCATCATCAGGTTTGGCTAATCATTTCGAGCCCTTGTCAGATTTGGTGCAGCTTTTTCTCGCGCCCTCATCAAGTTTGGCCTAACATCATTTTCCGTACTCATCAGGTTGGGCATTCCATCATCTCGTGCCCTCATCATGATTGGCCTACCATCATCTTGTGCCTTCATCATGTTTGGCCAATCATCTCGCGCCCTTATCAGGTTTTGCCTACCATCATCTCGAACCCTCTTCAGGTTTGTCCTACCATCATCTTGTGCCCTCATCAGATTTGGTGTAGTTTTATCTCGAGCCCTCATAAGGTTTGGCCTAACAGCATCTCACGTACTCATCAGGTTGGGCCTACCATCATTTCACGCCCTTATGAGGTTTGGCCTATCATCATTTTGCGCAATTAGGTTTAGCCTATCATCATCTCGCACCCTCATCAGGTGTGGCCAATCATCATCTCGATCCCTCATCAGATTTAGCCTATCATCATTTGGTGCCCTCATCAGGTGTGGCCTATCACCTCGCGCCCTCATCAGGATTTCCCTATCATAATCTCGTGCCCTTATCAGGATTGGCCTAACATTATCTCATGCCCTCATCACGTTTGGCCTTCCATCATATCGAGTCCTCAACAGATTTGGCCTACCATCATCTCACGCCCTCATCAGGTTTGGCCTACCATCAAGTCGCGCCCTCATAAGGTTTGGCATACCATCATCTCGCGTCATCTTCAGGTTTGGCCTACCATCATCTCGCACCCTCACCAGGTTTGGCCCACCATCATCTTGTGCCTTCCTCAGAATTCAACTATCATCATCTCGCGCCCTCATCAGGTTTGGCCTATCATCATCTCGATCCCTCATCAGTTTTGGCCTACCATCATCTTGCACCCTCATCAGGATTGGCCAATCATCATCTCGCGCCCTCATCACGTTTGGCCTATCATCTCGCGCCCACTTCAGGTTTGGCCTACCATCATCTCGAGCCCTCTTCAGGTTTGTCCTACCATCATCTCGTGCCCTCATCAGATTTGGCGTAGTTTTATCTCATGCCGTCTTAAGGTTTGGCCTAATATCATCTCACGTACTTATCAGGTTGGGCATTCCATTATCTCGCACCCTTATCAGGTTGGGCCCACCATTATATCACGCCCTAATCAGATTTGGCATACCCTTATCTCGCGCCCTCATCAGATTCAGCCTATCATCATCTCGCATCCTCATCATTTTGGCATACCCTTATCTCGTGCCCTCATCAGTTTTGGCCTATCATCATCTCACGCCCTCTTCAGGTTTGGCCTACCATCTACTAGTGCCCTCATCAGATTTGGCATACCTTTATCTCGTGCCCTCATCAGGTTTTGCCAATCATCATCTCGCGTCCTCATCAGGTTTGGCCAATCATCTCGCGTCCTTATAAGATTTGACATAGCTTTATGTTGCGCCCTCATCAGGTTTGGCCTAAGATCATCTCTCGTACTCATCAGGTTTGGCATTCTATAATCTCGTACCATCATCAGGTTTGGCCTAGCATTATATCGCGCCCTCATCAGGTTTTGCAGATCATCATCTCGAGCCCTCTTCACGTTTGGCATACCATCATTTTGCGCCCTAATCAGGTTTGGCCTACCATCATGTCGTGCCCTCTTCAGGTTTGGCCTTTCATCATCTCTCGCCCTCATCAGGTTTGGCCTTCCATCATCTTGCAGCCTCATCAGGTTTGGTCTTCCATCATCTCGCGGCCTTATCAGGTTTGGCCTATCATAATCTTGAACCCTCATCAGGTTTGGCCTACCATCATCTCTTGCCCTCATGAGGTTTGGCCAATTATCATCTCGCACCCTCATCAGATTTGGCCTATTATCATCTCGCGCCCTCATCAGGATTGGCCTAACATAATCTCAAGCCCTCATCAGGTTTGGCCTTCCATCATCTCGCAGACTCTTCAGGTTTGGCCTACCATCATCTCACGCCCTCATCAGGATTGGTCTACCATCATTTCACGCCCTCATCAGGTTTGGCCTAATATCATTTTCCGTACTCATCAGGTTGGGCATTCCATCATCTTGTGCCCTCATCAGGTTTGGCCTAGCATTATATCGCGCCCTCATAAGGTTTGGCCTATCATCATCTCGCGGACTCAACAGGTTTGGCCTACCATCATTTCACGCCCTCATCAGGATTGGTCTACCATCCTTTCTCACCCTCCTCAAGTTTGGCCTACCATCATTTTGCACTCACATCAGATTTGGCCTACCATCATATCGCGCCCCAATCAGTTTTGGGCTACCATCATCTCGCACCCTCATCAGGTTTGGCCTATCATCATCTCAGGTTTGGCGTATCATTCTTGTGCACCATCAGGTTTGATTTATCATCATCTCGCACCTTCATCAGATTTGGCCTATCATCTCGCGACCTCATCAGGTTTGGCTTATTATCATTTATTGTCCTCATCAGGTTTGGACTATCAACATCTCGCGCCCTCATCAGGTATGGCCAAACATCATCTCAAGCCCTCATCATGATTGGCCTACCATCATCTCGTGCCTTCATCTTGTTTGGCCTAGCATTATATCGCGCCCTCATCAGGTTTTGCAGATCATCATCTCGCGCCCTCTTCACGTTTGGCATACCATCATTTTGCGCCCTAATCAGGTTTGGCCTACCATCATGTCGTGCCCTCTTCAGGTTTGGCCTTTCATCATCTCTCGCCCTCATCAGGTTTCGCCTACCATCAACTCGCGCCCTCATCAGGTTTGGCCTAACATCTTCTCACGTCCTCATCATGATTGGCCTACCATCATCTCGTGCCCTCATAATGTTTGGCCTACCATCATCTTGCGCCTTCTTCAGGTTGGGCCTATCATCAACTCGCGCCCTCATCAGGTTTATCCTATTATCATCTTAGGTATGGCATATCTTCATCTCGCGCCCTCATCAGGCTTGGCCTATCATCAACTCGATCCCTCATGAGATTTGGCCTACCATCATCGCGCGCCCTCACTGGATTTGGTCTAACATCATCTCACGCCCTCATCATGATTGGCCTACCATCATCTCGCGCCCTCATCATGTTTGGCCTACCATCATCTTGAACTATCTTCAGGTGGGGCCTATCATCATCTCGCGCCCTCATCAGGATTGGCCTAACATCATCTCACGCCCTCATCAGGTTTGGCCTCGAATCATCTCTTGCCTTCAATAGGTTTGGACTATGATCATCTCTCGCCCTAATCACGTTTGGCCTATCATCTGGTGCCCTTATCAGGCTTGGCCTACCATCATTTCGCGCCCTCATCAGGTTTGGCCTACCATAATCTCGCACCCTTTTCAGGTTTGGCCCATCATGATCTCGTGCCTCAATCAGGTGTGGCCTATTTTCACCCCACACCCTCAGCAGGATTTGCCTATCCTCATCTAGTGCCCTCATCAGGATTGGCCTAACATGATCTCACGCCCTCATCAGGTTTGGCCTTCCATGATCTCGCAGCCTCATCAGGTTTGGCCTTCCATCATCTCGCACCCTCATCAGGTTTGGCCTATTATCATCTCGCGCCCTCATCAGGATTGGCCTAACATAATCTCAAGCCCTCATTAGGTTTGGCCTTCCATCATCTCGCAGACTCTTCAGGTTTGGCCTACGATCATCTCACGCTCTCATCAGGTTTGGCCAATCATTTCGAGCCCTTGTCAGATTTGGTGCAGCTTTTTCTCGCGCCCTCATCAGTTTTGGCCTAACATCATTTTCCATACTCATCAGGTTGAGCATTCCATCATCTCGTGCCCTCATCAGGTTTGGCCTAGCATTATATCGCGCCCTCATAAGGTTTGGCCTATCATCATCTCGCGGACTCATCAGGTTTGGCCTACCATCATCTCACACCCTCATCAGGATTGGTCTACCATCCTTTCTCACCCTCCTCAAGTTTGGCCTATCATCATTTTGCACTCATATCAGATTTGGCCTATCATCATATCGCGCCCCGATCAGTTTTGGCCTACCATCATCTCGCACCCTCATCAGGTTTAGCCTATCATCATCTCAGGTTTGGCGTATCATTCTTGTGCCCCATCAGGTTTGATTTATCATCATCTCGCACCTTCATAAGATTTGGCCTATCATCATCTCGTGACCTCATCAGGTTTGGCTTACTATGATTTATTGTCCACATCAGGTTTGGACTATCAACATCTCGCGCCCTCATCTGGTTTGGCCAAACATCATCTCAAGCCCTCATCATGATTGGCCTACCATCATCTCGTAGACTCTTCAGGTTTGGCCTACGATCATCTCACGCTCTCATCAGATTTGGCCAATCATTTCGAGCCCTTGTCAGATTTGGTGCAGCTTTTTCTCGCGCCCTCATCAGTTTTGGCCTAACATAATTTTCCATACTCATCAGGTTGAGCATTCCATCATCTCGCGCCCTCATCTGGTTTGGCCAAACATCATCTCAAGCCCTCATCATGATTGGCCTACCACCATCTCGTGCATTCATGTTGTTTGGCATATCATCTGTGCCCTCATCAGGTTTCGCCTACGATCATCTCGAGCCCTCTTCAGGTTCGTCCTACCATCATCTCGTGCCCTCATCAGATTCGGCGTAGTTTTATCTTGTGCCATCATAAGGTTTGGCCTAATATCATCTCACGTACTCATCAGGCTGGGCATTCCATCATCTCGCACCCTTATCAGGTTGGGCCCACCATTATATCATGCCCTAATCAGATTTGGCATACCCTTATCTCGCGCCCTCATAAGATTTTGCCTATCATCATCTCGCGTCCTCATCAGTTTGGCGTACCCTTATCTAGCGGCCTCATCAGTTTTGGCCTATCATCATCTCACGCCCTCATCAGGTTTGGCGTACCATCATCTTGCGCCCTCTTCAGGTTTGGCCTACCATCTACTAGTGCCCTCATCAGATTTGGCGTACCTTTATCTCGCGCCCTCATCAGGTTTGGCCTACCATCATCTCGCGCCCTTATCAGGTTTGGCCAATCATCATCTCGCGCCCTCATCAGGTTTGACCAATCATCTCGCGCCCTTATCAGACTTGACGTAGCTTTATCTCGCTCCCGCATCAGGTTTGGCCTAACATCATCTTTCGTACTCATCAGGCTGGGCATTCCATCATGTCGTACCCTCATCAGGTTTTGCCTAGCATTAAATAGCGCCCTCATCAGGTTTTGCATATCATCATCTCGTGCCTTCTTCAGGTTTGGACTACCATAATTTCGCGCCCTCATCAGGTTTGGCGTACCATCATCTCGCGCCCTCATCAGGTGTGGCCTATCATCACCTTGCGCCCTCATAACGATTTGCCTGTCATCACCTCGTGCCCTTATCAGGATTGGCCTAACATCATCTCACGCCCTCATCAGGTTTGGCCTTCCATCATTTCGCGGCCTCATCAGGTTTGGCCTTCCATCATCTCGCGACCTCATCAGGTTTGGCCTATCATAATCTCGAACCCTCATCAGATTTGGCCTTCCATCATCTCACTCCCTCATGAGGTTTGGCCAATCATCATCTCGCACCCTCATCAGGTTTGGCCTATCATCATCTCGCACCCTCATCAGGTTTGAACTATCATCATATCTCGCCCTCATCAGGATTGGCCTACCATGATCTCACGCCCTCTTCAGGATTGGTCTACCATCTTTTCTGATCCTCCTCAAGTTTGGCCTACCATCATCTTGCACTCACATCAGTTTGGCCTACCATCATATCGCGCCCTGATCAGTTTTGGCCTACCATCATCTCACACTCTCATCAGGTTTGGCCTATCATCATCTCAGGTTTGGCGTTTCATTGTTGTGCCCACCACGTTTGATTTATCATCATCTCGCACCTTCATCAGATTTGGCCTATCATCATTTAGCGACCTCATCAGGTTTGGCTTATTACGATTTCCCATCCTCATCAGGTTTGGACTATCAACATCATGCTCCCTCATCAGGTTTGGCCTAACATCATATCAAGCCCTCATCAGGATTGGCCTAACATCATATCAAGCCCTCATCATGTTTGGCCTACCATCATCTCGTGCCCTCATCATGTTTGGCCTACCATCATCTCGCGCCTTCTTCAGGTTGGGCCTATCATCATCTCGAGCTCTCATCAGGTTTAGCCTATTATCATCTCAGGTATGGCCTATCTTCTTCTCGCGCTCTCATCAGGTGTGGACTATCATCATCTTGCGCCTTCATTAGGTTTGGCCTATCATCATATCGATCCCTCATCAGATTTAGCCTACCATCATCTTGCACCCTCATCAGGTTTGGCCAATCATCATCTCGCGCCCTCATCCCGTTTGGCCTATCATCTCAAGCCCTTATCACATTTGGCCTACCATCATCTTGAGCCCTCTTCAGGTTTGTCCTACCATCATCTCGCGCCCTCATCAGATTTGGCAAAGATTTATCTCGCGCCCTCATTAGGTTTGGCCTAACATCATCTCACGTACTCATCAGGATGGGCATTCCATCATCTCACGCCCTTATCAGGTTTGGCCTATCATCATTTTGCGCCCTCTTCAGGTATGGCCAATCATGATCTCGAGCCCTCACCAGACTTGGCCTATCATCATTTCACGCCCTAATCAGGTGTGGCCTATCATGATCTCAAGCTCTCATCAGGATTTGCCAATCATCTCGTGCCCTTATCAGGATTGGCCTAACATCATCTCACGCCCTCATCAGGTTTGGCCTTCTATCATCTCGAGCCCTCATCAGATTTGGCCTACCATCATCTCACGCCCTCAGCAGGTTTGGCCTACCATCATCTTGCGCCCTCAACAGATTTGGTGTACCCTTATCTCGCACACTCATCAGGTTTGGCCTATCATCATCTCGCGCCCTCATCAGATTTGGCGTACCCTTATCTCGCGCCCTCATCAGGTTTGGCCTATCATCATCTCATGCCCTCATCAGGTTTGGCCTTCCATCATCTCGCGCCCTCGTCAGGTTTGGCATACCGTCATCTCGGGTCATCTTCAGGTTTGGCCCACCATCATCTTATGCCTTCATCAGGTTTGGACTATCATCATCTCGCGCCCTCATCAGGTTTGGCATTTCATCATCTCGATCCCTCATCAGATTACGCCTACCATCATCTCACGCCCTCATCAGGCTTGGCTTATCATCATCTCGCTCCCTCATCACGTTTGGCCTATCATCTCGGGCCCTTACCAGGTTTGGCTTACCATCATCTCGTGCCCTCATCAGATTTGGCCTACCATCATCTCGCGCCCCCATCAGATTTGGCGTACCCTTATCTCGTGCCCTTATCAGTTTTGGCCCATCATCATCTAACGCCCTCATCAGGTTTGGCGTTCCATCATCTCGCAACCTCTTCAGATTTGGCCTACCATCTACTAGTGCCCTCATTAGATTTAGAGCATCTTTATCTCACGCCCTCATCAGGTTTGACCTACCATCATCTCGCGCCCTTATCAGGTTTGGCCAATCATCTCACACCCTCATCAGGGATGGCCAATCATCTCGCGCCCTTATCAGATTTTGCGTAGCTTTATCTCGCGCCCTCATCAGGTTTGGCCTATCATCATCTTTCGTACTCATCAGGCTGGGCATTCCATCATCTCGCGCCCTCATCAGGTTTGGCCTATTATCACCTCGCGCCATCATCAGGATTTGCTTATCATCACCTCGTGCCCTTAACAGGATTGGCCTAACATCATCTCACGCGCTCATCAGGTTTGGCCTTCCATCATCAAGCAGCCTCATCAGGTTTGGCCTTCCATTATCTCACGGCCTCATCAGGTTTGGCCTTCCATCATCTCGTGGACTCTTCAGGTTTGGCCTACCATAATCTCACGCACTCATGAGGTTTGGCCAATCATCTCGAGCCCTTATTAGATTTAGTGCAGATTTTTCTCGCGCCATCATCAAGTTTGGCCTAACATCATTTTACGCACTCATCAGGTTGGGCTTTCCATCATCTCGCACCCTCATCAGGTTTGGCCTAGCATTATATCGCGCCCTCATCAGGTTTGGCCTATCATCATCTCATGTACTCATCATGTTGGGCATTCCATCATCTCGCACTCTCATCAGGTTTGGCCTACCATTTTATCTCGCCCTCATCAGATTTGGTGTACCCTTATCTCGCGCCCTCACCAGGTTTGGCCTATCATCATCTCGCGTACTCATCAGATTTGGTGTACCTTTATCTCGCGGACTCATCAGGTTTGGCCTACCATCATCTCACGCCCTCATCAGGATTGGTCTACCATCCTTTCTCACCCTCCTCAAGTTTGGCCTACCATCATCTTGCGCTCACATCAGATTTGGCCTACCATCATATCGCGCCCCGATCAGTTTTGGCCTACCATCATCTCGCACCCTCAACAGGTTTGGCCTACCATCATCTCACGCCCTCATCAGGTTTGGCCTACCATAAAGTCGCGCCCTCATCAGATTTGGCATACCCTTATCTCGCGCCCTCATCAGGTTTGGCCTATCATCATCTCACGCCCTCATAAGGTTTGGCATACCATCATCTCGCGTCATCTTCAGGTTTGGCCTACCATCATCTCGCACCCTCACCAGGTTTGGCCCACCATCATCTTGTGCCTTCATCAGGTTTGGACTATCATCATCTCGCGCCCTCATCAGGTTTGGCCTATCATCATCTCGATCCCTCATCAGATTTGGTCTACCATCATCTCGCGCCCTCACCAGATTTGGCGTAGCTTTATCTCACGCCCTCATCAGGTTTGGCCTAACATCATCTCATGTACTCATCATGTTGGGCATTCCATCATCTCGCACTCTCATCAGGTTTGGCCTACCATTTTATCTCGCCCTCATCAGATTTGGTGTACCCTTATCTCGCGCCCTCACCAGGTTTGGCCTATCATCATCTCGCGTACTTACTCATCAGATTTGGTGTACCTTTATCTCGTGTTCTCATCAGGTTTAGCCTATCATCATCTCGCGCCCTCATCAGGTTTTGCCTAACATCATCTCACGTACTCATCAGGTTGGGCATTCCATCATCTCGCACCCTCATCAGGTTGGGTCCACCATTATATTGCGCCCTCATCAGATTTGGCGTAACCTTATCTCGTGCCCTCATCAGGTTTGGCCTATCATCATCTCGCGCCCTCATCAGATTTGGTGTACCCTTATCTCGCGCCCTCACCAGGTTTGGCCTATCATCATCTCGCGTACTCATCAGATTTGGCGAACCCTTATCAAGTGTCCTCATCCGGTTTGGCCTATCATCATCTCGCGCCCTCATCAGGTTTTGAATAACAACATCTCACGTACTCATAAGGTTGGGCATTCCATCATCTCGCCCCCTCATCAGGCTGGGTCCACCATTGTATCGCGCCCTCATCAGATTTGGCGTACCCTTGTCTCGCGCCCTCATCAATTTTGACCCATCATCATCTCACGCTCTCATCAGGTTTGGCATACCAACATCTCGCACCCTCTTCAGGTTTGGCCTAACATCTACCAGTGCCCTCATCAGATTTGGCGTACCTTTATCTCGCGCCCTCATCAGGTTTGGCCTACCATCATCTCGAGCCCTCATCATGTTTGGCCTACCATCATCTCGCGCCCTTATCAGGTTTGTCCAATCATCTCGAGCCCTCATCAGGGTTGGCCAATCATCTCGCGCCCTTACAAGATTTGGCGCAGCTTTATCTCGCGCGATCATAAGGTTTGGCCTATCATCATCTTTTGTACTCATCAGTCTGGGCATTCCATCATCTCGTGACCTCATCAGGTTTGGCCTATCATCATCTCGCGCCCTCTTCAGGTTTGGCCTACCATCATTTCGCACCCTCATCAGGTTTGGCCTATCATCATCTCGCGCCCTCATCAGGTGTGGCCAATCATCACCTCGCACCGTTATCAGGATTTGCCTATCATCACCTCGTGACCTTATCAGGATTGGCCTAATATCATCTAACGCGCTCATCAGGTTTGGCCTTCCATCATCTTGCAGCCTCATCAGGTTTGGCCTTCCATCATCTCACGGCCTTATCAGGTTTGGCCTATCATAATCTTGAACCCTCATCAGGTTTGGCCTACCATCATCTCACGCCCTCATGAGGTTTGGCCAATCATCATCTCGCACCCTCATCAGGTTTGGCCTATCATCATCTCGCGCCCTCATCAGGATTAACCTAACATAATCTCACGCCCTCATCAGGTTTGGCCTTCTATCCTCTCGAGGACTCATTAGGTTTGGCCTACCATCATCTCACGCCCTCATCAGGTTTGGCCAATCATCTCGAGCCCTTATCAGATTTGGTGTAGCTTTTTCTCGCAACCTCATCAGGTTTGGCCTAACATCATTTTCCGTACTCATCAGGTTGGGCATTCCATCATCTCGCGCCATCATCAGGTTTGACATAGCATTATATCGCACCCTCATCAGGTTTGGCCTATCATCATCTCGCGGACTCATTAGGTTTGGCCTACCATCATCCCACGCCCTCATCAGGATTGGTCTACCATCCTTTCTCACCCTCAAGTTTGGCTTACCATCATCTTGGAATCACATCAGATTTGGCCTACCATCATATCATGCCCCGATCAGTTTTGGCCTACCATCATCTCGCACCCTCCTCAGGTTTGGCCTATCATTAACTCAGGTTTGGCGTATCATTCTTGTGCCCCATCAGGTTTGATTTATCATCATCTCGCACCTTCATCAGATTTGGCCTATTATCATCTCGCGACCTCATCAGGTTTGGCTTATTATCATTTCCTGTCCTCATCAAGTTTGGACTATAAACATCTCGCACCCTCATCAGGTTTGGCCAAACATCATCTCAAGCCTTCATCATGATTGGCCTACCATGATCTCGTGCCTTCATCATGTTTGGCCTACCATCATCTCGCGCCCTCATCAAGTTTGGCCTATCATCTCGCGCCTTTATCAGGTTACGCATACCATCCTCTCGTGCCCTCATCAGGTTTGGCGTAGTTTTATCTTGAGCCCTCATAAGGATTGGCCTAACATCATCTCACGTACTCATCAGGTTGGGCATTCCATCATTTCACGCCCTTATCAGGTTTGGCCTATCATCATTTTGCACATTCATCAGGTTTAGCCTATCATCATCTTGCACCCTCATCAGGTGTGGCCAATCATCATCTCGATCCCTCATCAGATTTGGTCTATCATTATTTCACGCCCTCATCAGGTGTGGCCTATCACCTCGTGCCCTCATCAGGATTTCCCTATCATCATCTCGTGCCCTTACCAGGATTGGCCTAACATCATCTCACGCCCTCATCACGTTTGGCCTTCCATCATATCGAGTCCTCATCAGATTTGGCGTACCCTTATCTCGTGCCCTCATCAGGATTGGCCTATCATCATCTCACGCCCTCATAAGGTTTGGCATACCATCATCTCGCGTCATCTTCAGGTTTGGCCTACCATCATCTCGCACCCTCACCAGATTTGGCCCACCATCATCTTGTGCCTTCATCAGGTTTGGACTATCAACATCTCGCACCCTCATCAGGTTTGGCCTATCATCATCTCGATCCCTCATCAGATTTAGTCTACCATCATCTTGCACCCTCATCAGGATTGGCCAATCATCATCTCGCGCTCTCATCACATTTGGCCTATCATCTCACGCCCACTTCAGGTTTGGCCTACCATCATCTCGCGCCCTCATCAGATTTGGCCTACCATCATCTCGCGCACTCATCAGAAATGGCCTAACATCATCTCACGCACTCATCATGTTGGGCATTCCATCATCTCGCACCCTCATCAGGTTGGGCCCACAATTGTATCGCGCCCTCATCAGATTTGGCATACCCTTATCTCGCGCCCTCATCAGATTTGGCATATCATCATCTCGCGTCTCCATCAGATTGGCATAACCTTATCTCGCACCCTCATCAGTTTTGGCCTATCATCATCTCACGCCCTCATCAGGTTTGGCGTACCATCATCTTGAGCCCTCTTCAGGTTTGGTCTACCATCTACTAGTGCCCTCATCAGATTTGGCGTACCTTCATCTCGCGCCCTCATCAGGTATAGCCTACAATCATCTCGCGCCCTCATCAGGTTTGGCCTACCATCATTTCGCGCCCTTATCTGGTTTGGCCAATCATCATCTCGCGCCCTCATCAAGTTTGGCCAATCATCCCACGCCCTTATCAGATTTGACGTTGCATTATCTCGCGCCCTCATTAGGTTTGGCCTGACATCATCTCTCGTACTCATCAAGTTGGGCATTCCATCATCTCACACCCTCATCAGGTTTGGCCTAGCATTATATCGCGCCCTCATCAGGTTTAGCATATCATCATCTCACGCCCTCTTCAGGTTTGGCCTACCAACATTTCGCACCCTCATCAGGTTTGGACTACCATCATCTCGCGCCCTCATCAGGTGTGGCCTATCATCACCTCGCGCCCTCATCAGGCTTTGCCTATCATCACCTCGTGCCCTTATCAGGATTGGCCTAACATCATCTCACGCCCTCATCAGGTTTGGCCTTCCATCATCTCGTAACCTCATCAGGTTTGGCTTTCCATCATCTCGCAGCCTCATCAGGTTTGGCCTATCATAATCTGGAACCATTATCAGGTTTGGCATACCATTATCTCAGTCCCTCATCAGGTTTGGCCTTCCATCATCTCGTAACCTCATCAGGCTTGGCCTTCCATCATCTCGTGGACTCATCAGGTTTGGCCTACAATCATCTCACGCCCTGATCAGTTTTGGCCTACCCTCATCTCGCACCCTCATCAGGTTTGGCCTATCATCATCTCAGGTTTGGAATATCATTCTTTTGCCCCATCAGGTTTGATTTATCATTATCTCGCACCTTCATCAGATTTGGCCTATCATCATTTCGCGACCGCATCAGATTTCGCTTATTATCATTTCCCGTACTCATCAGGTATGGACTATCAACATCTTGCGCCCTCATCAGGTTTGACCTAAGATCATCTCAAGCCCTCATCATGATTGGCCTACCATCATCTCGTGCCCTCATCATGTTTGGCCTACCATCATCTCGCGACATCTTCAGGTTGGGCCTATCATCATCTCGCGTCCTCATCTGGTTTGGTCAATACTCATCTCGCGCCCTCTTCCAGTTCGGCCAATCATCTCCAGCCCTTATCAGGTTTGGCCTAACATCATCTCGTGCCCTCATCAGATTTGGCCTACCATCAACTCACGCCCTCATCATGTTTGTCAAAGCTTTATCTCACGCCCTCATTAGGTTTGGCCTAACATCATCTCACGTAGTCATCAGGTTGGGCATTCCATCATCTCTCGCCCTTACCAGGATTGGCCTATCATCATTTCATGCCCTCATCAGGTGTGGCCAATCATCAACTCCAGCCCTCACCAGATTTGTCCTATCATCATTTCGCGCCCTCATCAGTTGTGGCATATCATCACCTAGAGCACTCATCAGGATTTGTCAATCATCTCGTGCCCTTATCAGGATTGGCATAACATCATCTCACGCCCTCATCAGGTTTGGCCTTCTATCATCTCGAGTCGTCATCAGAATTGGCCTACCTTCATCTCACGCCCTCATCAGGTTTGGCCTACCACTATCTCGCGCCCTCACCAGGTTTGGCCCACCATCATGTTATGCCTTCATCAGGTTTGGACTATCATCATCTCGCGCCCTCATCAGGTTTGGCCTATCATCTCGATCCCTCATCAGATTAAGCCTACCATCATCTCGTGACCTCATCAATTTTGGCCAATCATAATCTCGCGCCCTCATCACGTTTGGCCTATCATCTTGCGCACTCATCAGATTTGGCCTATCATCATCTCGCACCCTCACCAGATTTGGTGTAGCTTTATCTCGCGCCCTCATCAGGTTTGGCATAACATCATCTCATGTACTCATCATGTTGGGCATTCCATCATCTCGCACCCTCATCAGGTTTGGCCTACCATTATATCGCGCCCTCATCAGATTTGGCATACCGTTATCTCGTGTCCTCATCAGGTTTGGCCTATCATCATCTCGCGCCCTCATCAGATTTTGCCTAACATCATCTCACGTACTCATCAGGTTGGGCATTCAATCATCTCGCACCCTCATCAGGTTGGGTCCACCATTATATTGCGCACTCATCAGATTTGGCGTACCCTTATCTCGCGCCCTCATCAGATTTGGCCTACCATCATCTCGCGCCCTCATCAGATTTGGCATAGCTTTATTTCACGCTCTCATCAGGTTTGGCCTAACATCATCTCACGCACTCATCATGGTGGGCATTCCATCATCTTGCACCCTTATCAGGTTGGGCCCACCATTATATCACGCCCTAATCAGATTTGGCATACCCTTATCTCGCGCCCTCATCAGATTTGGCATATCATCATCTCGCGTTCTCATCAGTTTGGCGTACCCTTATCTCACGCCCTCATCAGTTTTGGCCTATCATCATCTCACGCCCTCATCAGGTTTGGCGTACCATCATCTCGTGCCCTCTTCAGGCTTGGCCTACCATCTACTAGTGCCCTCATCAGATTTGGGGTACCTTTATCTCGTGAACTCATCAGGTTTGGCCTATCATCATCTCGCGGCCTTATCAGGCTTGGCCAATCATCATCTCGCGCCCTCATCAGGTTTGGCAAGTCATCTAGCTCCCTTATCAGATTTCACGTAGCTTTATCTCGCTCCCTCATCAGGTTTGGCCTAACATCATCTTGCACCCTCATCAGGTGTGGCCAATCATCATCTCGAGCCCTCATCAGATTTGGTCTATCATCATTTCGCGCCCTCATCAGGTGTGGCCTATCACCTCGCGCCCTCATCAGGATTTCCCTATCATCATCTCGTGCCCTTATCAGGATTGGCCTAACATCATCTCACGCCCTCATCAGGTTTGGCCTACCATCAAGTCGCGCCCTCATCAGATTTGGTGTACCCTTATCTCGTGCCCTCATCAGGATTGGCCTATCATCATCTCACGCCCTCATAAGGTTTGGCATACCATCATCTCGCGTCATCTTCAGGTTTGGCCTACCATCATCTCGCACCCTCACCAGATTTGGCCCACCATCATCTTGTGCCTTCATCAGGTTTGGACTATCAACATATCGCACCCTCATCAGGTTTGGCCTATCATCATCTCGATCCCTCCTCAGATTTAGCCTACCATCATCTTGCACCCTCATCAGGATTGGTCAATCATCATCTCGCGCTCTCATCACGTTTGGCCTATCATCTCATGCCCACTTCAGGTTTGGCCTACCATCATCTCGCGCCCTCATCAGATTTGGCCTACCATCATCTCGCGCACTCATCAGATTTGGCCTAACATCATCTCACGCATTCATCATGTTGGGCATTCCATCATCTCGCACCCTCATCAGGTTGGGCCCACAATTGTATCGCGCCCTCATCAGATTTGGCATACCCTTATCTCGTGCCCTCATCAGATTTGGCCTATCATCATCTCGCGTCTCCATCAGATTGGCGTACCCTTATCTCGCACCCTCATCAGTTTTGGCCTATCATGATCTCACGCCCTCATCAGGTTTGGCGTACCATCATCTTGCGCCCTCTTTAGGTTTGGCCTACCATCTACTAGTGCCCTCATTAGATTTGGCGTACCTTTATCTCGCGCCCTCATCAGGTTTGGCCTACAATCATCTCGCGCCCTCATCAGGTTTGGCCTACCATCATTTCGCGCCCTTATCAGGTTTGGCCAATCATCATCTCGCGCCCTCATCAAGTTTGGCCAATCATCCCACGCCCTTATCAGATTTGACGTTGCATTATCTCGCGCCCTCATTAGGTTTGGCCTGACATCATCTCTCGTACTCATCAGGTGGGGCATTCCATCATCTCACACCCTCATCAGGTTTGGCCTAGCATTATATCGCGCCCTCATCAGGTTTAGCATATCATCATCTCGCGCCCTCTTCAGGTTTGGCCTACCAACATTTCGCACCCTCATCAGGTTTTGCCTATCATCATCTCGTGCCCTCATCAGGTGTGGCTTATCATCACCTCGCACCCTCATCAGGATTTGCCTATAATCACCTCGTGCGCTTATCAGGATTGGCCTAACATCATCTCACGCCCTCATCAGGTTTGGCCTTCCATCATGTTGCAGCCTCATCAGGTCTGGCTTTCCATCATCTCGCAGCCTCATCAGATTTGGCCTATCATAATCTGGAACCATTATCAGGTTTGGCATACCATTATCTCACTCCCTCATCAGGCTTTGCCTTCCATCATCTCGCGGAATCATCAGGTTTGGCCTACAATCATCTCACGCCCTGATCAGTTTTGGCCTACCCTCATCTCGCACCCTCATCAGGTTTGGCCTATCATCATCTTAGGTTTGGAATATCATTCTTGTGCCCCATCAGGTTTGATTTATCATCATCTCGCACCTTCATCAGATTTGGCCTATTATCATCTCGCGACCTCATCAGATTTTGCTTATTATCATTTCCCGTACTCATCAGGCTTGGACTATCAACATCTTGCGCCCACATCAGGTTTGGCCTAAGATCATCTCAAGCCCTCATCATGATTGGCCTACCATCATCTCGTGCCCTCATGTTTGGCCTACCAACATCTCGCGACTTCTTCAGGTTGGGCCTATCATCATCTTGCGTCCTCATCAGGTTTGGCCAATCCTCATCTCGCGCCCTCTTCCAGTTTGGCCGATCATCTCCAGCCCTTATCAGGTTTGGCCTACCATCATCTCGTGCCCTCATCAGATTTGGCCTACCATCAACTCACGCCCTCATCAGGTTTGGCAAAGCTTTATCTCGCGCCCTCATTAGGTTTGGCCTAACATCATCTCACGTAGTTATCAGGTTGGGGATTCCATCATCTCACGCCCTTAACAGATTTGGCCTAGCAAGATATCATGCCCTCATCAGGTTTGGCCTATCATCTCACGGACTTATCAGGTTTGGCCTACCATCATCTCACGCCCTCATCAGGATTGATCTACCATCCTTTCTCACCCTCCTCAAGTTTGGCCTACCCTCATCTTGCACTCACATCAGATTTGGCCTACCATCATATCGTGCCCTGATCAGTTTTTTGGCCTACCATCATATCGCACCCTCATCAGGTTTTGCCTATCATCATCTCTGATTTGGCGTATCATTCTTGTGCCCCATCAGCTTTGATTTATCATCATCTCGCACCTTCATCAGATTTGGCCTATCATCATCTCACGACCTCATCAGGTTTGGCTTATTATCATTTCCCGCCTCATCAGGTTTGGACTATCAACATCTTGCACCCTCCTCAGGTTCAGCCAAACATCATCTCAAGTCCTCATCATGATTGGCCTACCATCATCTCATGCCTTCATCAAGTTTGGCCTACCATCATCTCGAGCCCTCATCAGGTTTAGCCTATTATCGTCTCAGGTATGGCCTATCTTCATCTCGCACTCTCATCATGTTTGGCCAATGATCATCTCGCGCCCTCATGACGTTTGGATTATCATCTCGCGCCCTTATAATGTTTGGCCTACCATCATCTCGAGCCCTCTTTAGGTTTGTCCTACCATCATCTCGCGCCCTCATCAGATTTGGTGTAGCTTTATCTCGCGCCCTCATTAGGTTTGGCCTAACATCATCTCACGAATTCATCAGGTTGGGCATTCCATCATCTCGAGCCCTGATCAGGTTTACCCTTCCATCATCTCGCACCCTTATCAGGTTTGGCCAATCATCTCGCGCCCTCATCAGGTTTGGACAATCATCTCACGCCCTCATCAGGTTTGGCCTATCATCATCTCGATCCCTCATGAGATTTGGCCTACCATCATCTCGCACACTCATCAGGTTTTTTCAATCATCATCTCGCGCCCTCATCACGTTTGAACTATCATCATGCGCCCTTATAAGGTTTGGCCTACCATCACCTCGAGCCCTCTTTAGGTTAGTCCTAACATCATCTCACGTATTCATCAAGTTGGGCATTCCATCATCTCACGCCCCTATCAGGATTGGCCTATCATCATTTCGCAATCTCATCAGGTTTAGCCTATCATCATTTCGCACCCTCATCAGGTGTGGCCAATCATCATCTCGAGCCCTCACCAGATTTGGCCTATCATCATTTCGTGCCCTCATCAGGTGTGGCCTATCATCATCTCACGCCCTTATCACGATTGGCCTAAAATCATCTCACGCCCTCATCAGGTTTGGCCTTCCATCATCTCGAGTCATCAGATTTGGCCTACCATCATCTCACACCCTCATCAGGTTTGGCCTACCATCATCTTGCGCCCTCATCAGATTTGGAATACCCTTATCTCACGGCCTCATCAGATTTGGCCTATCATCATCTCGCGCCCTCATCAGATCTGGCGTACCCTTATCTCGCGCCCTCATCAGGTTTGGCCTATCATCATCTCACGCCCTCATCAGGTTTTGCCTTCCATTATCTCGCACCATCATCAGGTTTGGCATACCATCATCTCGAGTCATCTTCAGGTTTGGCCTACCATCATCTCGCACCCTCACCAGGTTTGGCCCACCATCATCTTGTGCCTTCATCAGGTTTGGACTATCATCATCTCGTGCCCTCATCAGGTTTGGCCTATCATCATCTCGCGCCCACATCAAATTTTGCCAATCATCATCTAGCGCCCTCATCACGTTTGGCCTATTATCTCGTGACTACTTCAGGTTGGCCTACCATCATCTCGTGCCCTCATCAGATTTGGCGTAGCTATATCTCGCACCCTCATCAGGTTTGGCCTAACCTCATCTCACTTACTCATCATGTTGGGCATTCCATCTAATTGCACCCTCATCAGGTTGGGCTCACCATTATATCGCGCCCTCATCAGATTTGGCATACCCTTATTTCGCGCTCTCATGAGATTTGGCCTATCATCATCTCGCGCCCTCATCAGATTTGGCGTACCCTTATCTCGCGCATTCATCAGTTTTGGCCTATCATCATTTCACGCCCTCATCAGGTTTGGCGTACCATCTACTAGTGCCCTCATCAGAATTGGCATACCTTTAACTCGCGCCCTCATTAGGTTTGGCCTACCATCATCTTGAGCCCTCATCAGGTTTAGCCTACCATCATCTCGTGCCCTTATCAGGTTTGGCCAATCATTTCACGCACTTATCAGATTTGGCTTAGCTTTATCTCGCGCACTCATCAGGTTTGGCCTAACATCATCTTTCGTACTCATCAGGTTGGGCATTCCATCATCTCATCAGGTTTGGCCTAGCATTATATCGTGCCCTCATCAGGTTTAGCCTGTCATCATCTCGTTCCCTCTTCAGGCTTGGCTAATCATCTCGCAACCTTATTAGATTTAGCCTAGCTTTATCTCGCGCCCTTATGAAATTTGGCCATTCACCATCTCGCGCCCTCGTCAGGTTTGGCTAATCATCTCGCACCCTTATTAGATTTAGCCTAGCTTTATCTAGCGCCCTTATCAAATTTGGCCTATCATAATCTCGAGCCATCATCAGGTATGGCCTATCATAACCTCGCACCCTCATCAGGTTTTGCTAACCATCATCTCGTGCTCTCATCATGTTTGCCCTATCATCATCTTGTAACCTCATCAGGTTTTGTCTGCCATCATCTCGTGCCCTCATCAGGTTTGGCCTGCAATCATCTCGCGCTCTCATCAAGTTTGGCCTACCATCATCTGGGGCACCAATCAGGCTTGGCCTACCATCATCTCGCGCCATCATTAGGTTTGGGTTATCATCATCTCGCGCCCTCTTCAGGTCTGGCCTAACATTATCTCAGGTTTGGCCTACCATCATCTCACGCCCTCATGAGGTTTCCAAATCATGATCTCACACCCTCATCAGGTTTGGCCTATCATCATCTCGCGCCCTCATCAGGTGTGGCCTATTATTACCTCGCGCCGTCACCAGGATTTGCCTATCATCTCGTGCCCTTATCAGGGTTGGCCTAACATCATCTCACGCCTTCATCAGGTTTGGCCTTCCATCATTTTGCGGCCTCATCAGGTTTGGTCTTCCATCATCTCACGGCCTCATCAGGTTTGGCCTGCCATCATCTCAAGCCCTCATCAAGTTTGGCCTACCATCATCTCGTGCCATCATTAGGTTTGGCCTATCATGATATCGCACCCTCATCAGGTTTTGCATATCATAATCTCGAACCCTCATCAGGTTTGGCCTACCATCATCTCACGCCCTCATGAGGTTTGGCCAATCATCATCTCGCACCCTCATCAGGTTTGGCCTATCATCATCTCACGCCATCATCAGGATTGGCCTATCATCCTTTCTCACACTCCTCAAGTCTGACCTACCATCATCTTGCACCCATATTAGATTTGGCCTACCATCATATCGCGCCCTGATCAGTTTTGGCCTACCATCATCTCGTACCCTCATCAGGTTTGGCCTATCATCATCTCAGGTTTGGCGTATCATTCTTGTGCCCCATCAAGTTTGATTTATCATCATCTCGCACCTTCATCAGATTTGGCCTATCATCATCTCGCGACCTCATCAGGTTTGGCTTATTATCATTTCCGGTCCTCATCAGGTTAGGCCTATCAACATCTCGCGCCCTCATCAGGTTTGGCCTAACATCATCTCACGCCCACATCATGATTGGCCTACCATCATTTCGTGCCCTCATCATGTTTTGCCTGCCATCATCTCGCACCTTCTTCAGGTTGGGCCTATCATCTCACGCCCTCATCAGGTTTAGCCAATTTCATCTCAGGTATGGCCTATCTTCATCTCGATCCCTCATCAGATTTGGCCTACCATCATCTCACGCCCTCATCAGGTTTGGCTAATCATCATCTCGCGCCTTCATCACGCTTGGCCTATAATCTCGCGCCCTTATCAGGTTTGTCCTACCATCATCTCGCGTCCTCAGAAGATTTGGCATAGCTTTATCTCGCGCAATCATCAGGTTTGGCATTCCATCATCTCACTCCCTTATCAGGTTTGGCCTATCATCATTTTGAGCCCTCATGAGGTTTAGCCTATCATCATCTCGCACCCTCATCAGGTGTTGCCAATCATCATCTCGAGCCATCACCAGATTTGGCCTATCATCATTTCGCGCCCTCATAAGGATTTGCCTATCGTCATCTTGTGCCCTTATCAGGATTGGCCTAACAATCTCACGCCCTCATCAGGTTTGGCCTTCCATCATATTGAGCCCTCATCAGATTTGGCCTACCATCATCTCGCGCCCTCATCAGGTTTGGCCTACCATTATCTCGTGCACTCATCAGGTTTGGCATACCATCATCTTGGGTCGTCCTCAGATTTGGCCTACAATCATCTCGCACCCTCATCTGATTTGGCATACCCTTAACTCGCGCCCTCATCAGGTTTAGCCTACCGTCATCTCGTGCCCTCATCAGGTTTGGCCTATCATCATCTCAAGCCCTCATCAGGTTTAGCATACCATCATCTCGCGCCCTTATCAGGTTTGGCCAATCGTCATCTCGCACCCTAATCAGGTTTGGCCTATCATCTCGCGCCCTTATTAGGTTAGGCCTAACATAATTTTGTGCCCTCTTCAGGTTGGGCCTATCATTATCTCGCGCCCTCATCTGGTTTAGCCTATTATCATCTCAGGTACGGCCTATCTTCATCTTGCTCTCTCATAAGGTTTGGCCTATCATCTTGCACCCTCACCAGGTTTGGCTTTCAATAATCTCGATCCCTCATCAGATTTGACCTACTATCATCTTGTGCCCTCATTAGGTTTGGCCAATCATCATCTCGCACCCTCACCAGGTTTGGCTTACCATAATCTTGATCCCTCATCAGATTTGACCTACCATCATCTCGCGCCCTCATTAGGTTTGGCCAATCATCATCTCGCGCCCTCATCACGTTTGGCCTATCATCTCGCGCCCTCTTCAGGTTTGGCCTAACATCATCTCGCACCCTCATCAGCTTTGACCTACCATCATCTCGTGCCCTCATCAGATTTGGCGTAGCTTTATCTCGCGCCCTCATCAGGTATAGCCTAACATCATCTCACGTACTTATCATGTTGGGCATTCCATCATTTTGCGGCCTCATCAGGTTTGGTCTTCCATCATCTCACGGCCTCATCAAGTTTGGCCTGCCATCATCTCACGCCCTCATCAAGTTTGGCCTACCATCATCTGTTGCACCAATCAGGCTTGGCCTACCATCATCTCGTGCCATCATTAGGTTTGGCCTATCATGATATCGCACCCTCATCAGGTGTGGCCTATCTTCACCTTGCGCCCTCATCAGCATTGGCCTAACATCATCTCACGCCCTCATCAGGTTTGGCCTTCCATAATTTCGCAGCCTCATCAGGTTTGGCATATCATAATCTCGAACCCTCATCAGGTTTGGCCTACCATCATCTCACGCCCTCATGAGGTTTGGCCAATCATCATCTCGCGCCATCATCAGGATTGGCCTACCATCCTTTCTCACCCTCCTCAAGTTTGGCCTACCATCATCTTGCACCCATATCAGATTTGGCCAACCATCATATCGCGCCCTGATAAGTTTAGGCCTACCATCATCTCGCACCCTCATCAGGTTTGGCCTATCATCATCTCAGGTTTAGCGTATCATTCTTGTGCCCCATCAAGTTTGATTTATCATTATCTCGCACCTTCCTCAGATTTGGCCTATCATCATCTCGCGACCTCATCAGGTTTGGCTTATTATCATTTCTCGCCCTCATCAGGTTTGGCCTAACATCATCTCGTGCACTCATCATGTTTGGCCTGCCATCATCTCGCAACTTCTACAGGTTGGGCCTATCATCATCTCGCGCCCTCATCAGGTTTAGCCTATTATCATCTCAGGATTGGCCTAACATCATCTCACACCCTCATCAGGTTTGGCCTTCCATCATCTCGCGGCCTCATCAGGTTTGGCCTTACATCATCTTGTGGCCTCATCAGGTTTGGCCTGCCATCAGCTGGCGCACCAATCAGGCTTGGCCTACCATCAACTTGTGCCATCATCAGGTTTGGCCTATCATCATATCGCACCCTCGTCAGGTCAGTCCTATCATCACCTCGCGCCCTCATCAGGATTTGCCTATAATCATCTCGTGCCTTTATCAGGATTGGCCTAACATCATCTCACGCCATCATTAGGATTGGCCTTTCATCATCCCATGCCCTCATCAGGTCTGGCCTACAATCATCTCAGGTTTGGCCTACCATCATTTCGCATCCTCTTCAGGTTTGGCCTGCCATCATCTCGCGTCCTCTTCAGGTTTGGCCTACCATCATCTCGCGTCGACATCAGATATGGCGTACCCTTATCTCGCGCCCTCATCAGGTTTAGACTATCATCATTTCGCGCCCTCATCAGGTTTGGCCTATCATCATCTCGTGTCCTCATCAGGTTTGGCATACCATCATCTCGCGCATTCATCAGATTTGCCTATCATCATCTCGAGCCCTTATCAGGATTGGCCAAACATAATCTCATGCCCTCATCAGGTTTGGCCTTCCATCATCTCGAGCCCTCATCAGGTTTGTGCTACCATCATCTCGTGCCCTCATCAGGTTTGGCCTACCATCATCTCGCACCCTCATCAGATTTGGCGTACCCTTATCTCGCGCCCTCATCAGGTTTGGCCTATCATCATCTCGCGCCCTTATCAGATGTGGCATACCCTTATCTCACGCCCTCATCAGGTTTGGCCTATCATCATCTCACGCCCTCATAAGGTTTGGCCTCCCATCATCTCGCGCCCTCATCAGGTTTGGCATACCATCATCTCTCGCCCTCATTAGGTTTGGCATATCATCATCTCGAGCCTTCATCAGATTTGGCCAACCATCATCTCGCGCCCTTATCAGGTTGGGCCACTCATCATCTTGCGCCCTCATCAGGTTTGGCCTATCATCTCGCGCCCTTATTAGATTTGGCCTGCCATCATCTTGCGCCCTCTTCATGTTGGGCCACTCATCATCTCGTGCTCTCATCAGGTTTGGCCTATCATCATCTCTCACCCTCACCAGGTTTGGCCTACCATGATCTTGCGCCCTCTTCAGGTTTGTCCTACCATCATCTCGCGCCCTCATCAGATTTGGCGTAGCTTTATCTCGCGCCCTCATCAGGTTTGGCCTAACATCATCTCAAGCACTCATCAGATTGGGCATTCCGTCATCTCACGCCCTTATCAGGTTTGGCCTATCATCATTTTGCGCCCTCATCACGTTTAGCCTGTCATCATCTCGCACCCTCATCAGTTGTGGCCAATCATCATCTCGAGCCCTAACCAGATTTGGCCTGTCATCATTTCGCGCCCTCATCAGGTTTGGCCTATCATCACTTAGCGCCCTCATCAGGATTTGCCTATCATCATCTCGTGCCCTTATCAGGATTGGCCTAACATTATCTCACGCGCTCATCAGGTTTGGCCTTCCATCATCTCGAGCCATCATCAGATTTGGCCAACCATCATCTCGCTCCCTCATCAGGTTTGGCCTACCATCATCTCGCACCCTCATCAGATTTGGCGTACACTTATCTCACGCCCTCATTATGGTTTGGCCTAACATCATCTCGCGCCCTCATCATATTTGGCGTACGCTTATCTCGCGCTCTCATCAGGTTTGGCCTATCATCATCTCACGCCCTCATCAGGTTTGGCCTTCCATCATCTTGCGCTCTCATCAGGTTTTGCATACCATCATCTCGAGTCCTTTTCAGGTTTGGCCTACTATCATCTCGCGCCGTCATCAGATATGGCGTACCCTTATCTCGCGCCCTCATCAGGTTTAGCCTTCCATCATCTCGCGCCCTCATCAGGTTTTGTCTATCATCATCTCGAGCCCTCATCAGGTTTGGTATACCAACATCTCCCGCATTTATCAGATTTGGCCTACCATCATCTCGTGCCTTCATCAGGTTTGGACTATCATCATCTCGCGCACTCATCAGATTTGGCGTAGCTTTATCTTGCACCCTCATCAGGTTTGGCCTACCATTATATCGCGCCCTCATCAGATTTTGCGTCCCCTAATCTGGTTTCGCCAATCATCATCTCACACCCTCATTAGGTTTGCCTTTCATCATCTCGCACCCTCATCAGGTTTGGCGTACCATCATCTCGTGCCCTCTTCAGGTTTGGCCTACCATCATCTCGCGCCCTCATCAGATTTGGCGTACCCTCATCTAGCGCCGTCATCAGGTTTGGCCTACCATAATCTCGTGCCCTCATCGGGTTTGGCCTATCATCATCTCGCGCCCTCATCAGATTTGGCATACCTTTATCTTGCGCCCTCATCAGTTTGGCCTATCATCATCTCACGCCCTCATTAGGTTTGGCCTCCCATCATCTCGCGCCCTCATCAGGTTTGGCATACCATCATATCGCGCCCTCATCAGGTTTGGCCTATCATCTTCTCGAGCACTCATCACGTTTGGCTTACCAACATCTCGCGCCCTCTTCAGGTTTGGCCTACCATCATCTCGCGCCCTCATCAGATTTGGCGTACCCTTACCTATCGCCATCATCAGGTTTGGCCTACCATCATCTCGTGCCCTCATCGGGTTCGGCCTATCATCATCTCGCGCCCTAATCAGATTTGGCATACCCTTATCTCGCGTCTTCATCAGGTTTGGCCTTCCAACATCTCGCGCCTTCATCAGGTTTGGCATACCATCATCTCGCGCCCTCATCAGGTTTGGCCTATCATCATCTCGAGCCCTCATCAGGTTTGGCCTACCATCATCTCGCGCCCTTATCAAGTTTGGCCACTCATCATTTCACGCCCTCATCAGGTTTGGCCTATCATCTTGCGCCCTTATCTGATTTGGCCTACCATCATCTCGCGCCCTCTTCATGTTGGGCTTATCATCATCTCGCACCCTCATCATATTTAGCCTATTATCATCTCAGGTATGGCTATCTTCATCTCGCGCTCTCATTGGTTTTGGCCTATCATCATCTCTCACCCTCACCAGGTTTGGCCTACCATCATCACGTGCCTTCATCAGGTTTGGACTATCGTCATCTTACGCCCTCATCAGGTTTGGCCTATCATCATCTTACGCCCTCAGCAGGTTTGGCCTATCATCATCTGCATCCCTCATCAGATTTGGCCTACTATCATCTCGCGCCCTCATCAGGTTTGGCTAATCATCATCTCGCGTCCTCATCACGTTTGGCCTATCATCTCGTGCCCTTATCAGTTTTGGCCTACCATCATCTCGCACCCTCTTCAGGTTTGTCCTACCATCATCTCTCGCCCTCATCAGATTTGTCGTAGCTTTATCTCGTGCCCTCATCATGTTTGGCCTAACATCATCGCACATACTTATCAGGTTGGGTATTCCATCATCTCTCACCTTCATCAGGTTTGGCCTTCCATTATATTGCGCCCTCATCAGTTTTGGCCTACCATCATCTCGCGCCCTTATCAGGTTTGGCCAATCATCATCTCATGGACTCATCAGATTTGGCCTACCATCATCTCGCACCCTCATCAGGTTTGGCCAATCATCATCTCGCGCCCTCATCAGATTTGGCGAACCCTTATCTTGCGCCCTCATAAGGTTTGGCCTCTCATCATCTTGCGCCCTCATCAGGTTTAGACAACAATCATCTCGCGCTCTCTTCAGGTTTGGCGTAACATCATCTCGCATCCTCTTCAGGTTTGGACTACTATCATCTCGCGCTCTCATCACTTTCGGCCTACCATCATTTCGCGCCCTCCTCAGGTTTGGCCTATCATCATCTTGCGCCCTCATAAGGTTTGGACTAACATCTCACGTACTCTTCAGGTTGGGCACTCCATCATCTCGCTACCTCATCAGGTTTGGCCCACCAGTATATCGCACCCTCATCAGATTTGGCGTACCCTTATCTCACGCCCTTATCAGGTTTGGCCTTCCATCATCTTGAGCCCTCATCAGATTTGGCCTATCATCATCTCGCGGCCTCATCAGGTTTGGCATACCATCATCTCGCGCCCTCTTTAGGTTTGGCCTACCATCATTTCGCTCCCTCATCAGGTTTGGCCTACTATCATCTCGCGCCCTCTTCAGGTTTGGCCTATCATCATCTCGCGCCCTCATCAGGTGTGGCCTATCATGACCTCGCGCCCTCATCAGGATTTGCTTATCATCACCTTGTGCCCTTATCAGGATTGGCCTAACATCATCTCATGCCCTCATCAGGTTTGGCCTTCCATCATCTTGCGGCCTCATTAGGTTTGGCCTATCATAATCTCGAACCCTCATCAGGTTTGGCCTACCATCATATCAGGCCCTCACGAGGTTTGGCCAATCATCATCTCGAACCCTCATCAGGTTTGGCCTATCATCATCTCGCGCACTCATCAGGTTTGGTCTAACATAATATCACGCCCTCATCTGGTTTGGCCTTCCATCATCTCACGCCCTCATCAGGATTGGTCTACCATCCTTTCTCACCCTCCTCAAGTTTGGCCTACAAACATCTTGCACTCACATCAGATTTGGCCTACCATCATATCGCGCCCTTATCAGTTTTGGCCTACCATCATCTCGCACCCTCATCAGGTTTGGCCTATCATGATCATTCCAGGTTTGGGGTATCATTCTTGTGTCCCATCAGGTTTGATTTATCGTCAAATCGCACCTTCATCAGATTTGGCCTATCATCATCTCGCGACCTCATCAGGTTTGGCTTATTATCATTTTCCTTCCTCATCAGGTTTGGCCTATCAACATCTCGTGCCCTCATCGGGTTTGGCCTAACATCGTCTCATGCCCTCTTCATAATTGGCCTAACATCATCTCGCACCTTCTTCAGGTAGGGCCTATCATCATCGCGCGCCCTCATCAGGTGTGGCCTACCATCACCTCGCACCCTCATCAGGATTTGCCTATCATCATCTCGTGCCCTTATCAGGATTGGCCTAACATCATCTCACACCCTCATCAGGTTTGGCCTTCCATCATCTCGAGCCCTCATCAGAATTAGCCTACCATCATCTCGCGCCCTCATCAGGTCTGGCTTTCCATCATCTCGTACCCTCATCAGGTTTGGCATACGATCATCTTGCGTCCTCTTCAATTTTGGCCTACCATCATTTCGCGCCCTCATCAGATTTGGCGTACCCTTATCTCGCGCCCTCATCAGGTTTAGCCTACCATCATCTCACGCCCTCATCAGGTTTGGGCTTTTGTCATCTCGAGCCCTCATCAGGTTTGGCATACCATTATCTCGCGCCATTATCAGGTTTGGCATGCCCTTATCTCGCACCCTCATCAGGTTTGGCCTTCCATCATCTCGAGCCCTCATCAGAATTAGCCTACCATCATCTCGCGCCCTCATCAGGTCTGGCCTTCCATCATCTTGCGCCCTCATCAGGTTTAGCCTACCATCATCTCACGCCCTCATCAGGTTTGGCCTTTCGTCATCTTGTGCCCTCATCAGATTTGGCGTAGCTTTATCTCGTGCCCTCATCAGGTATGGCCTAACATCATCTCACCTACTCATCATGTTTGGCATTCCATCATCTCGCACACTCATCAGGTTTGGCCTATCATCATCTCGCGCCCTCATCAGATTTGGCATGCCCTTATCTCGCGCCCTCATCAGGTTTGGCCTATCATCATCTTGCGCCCTCATACGGTTTGGCCTAACATCTCACGTACTCATTAGGTTGGGCACTCCATCATCTCGCAACCTCATCAGGTTTGGTCCACCAGTATATCGCGCCCTCATCAGATTTGGTGTGCCCTTATCTCGCGCCTTCATCAGGTTCGGCCCATCAACATCTCGCGCCCTCATAATATTTGGCGTACCCTTATCTCGTGCCCTCATCAGGTTTGGCCTATCATCATCTCACGCCCTCTTCAGGTTTGGCCTACCATCTACTAGTGCCGTCATCAGGTTTGGCCTACCATCAGCTCGCGCCCTGATCAGGTTTGGCCAATCATCATCTCACGTCCTCATCAGGTTTGGCCTACCATCATCTCGAGCCCTCATCAGGTTTGGCCTAACATCATCTCGTGCCCTCGTCAGGTTCGGCTAATCATCTCGCACACTTATTAGATTTAGCGTAGCTTTATCTCGCGCCCTTATCAAATTTGGCCTATCATCATCTCGAGCCCTCATCAGGTATGGCCTATAATAATCTCCCACCCTCATCAGGTTTTGCTAACCATCGTCTCGTGCTCTCATCATGTTTGCCCTATCATCATCTTGTACCCTCATCAGGTTTTGTCTGCCATCATCTCGTGCCCTCATCAGGTTTGGCCGGCAATCATCTCGCGCTCTCATCAAGTTTGGCCTACCATCATCTGGGGCACAAATCAGGTTTGGCCTACCATCATCTCAAGCCCTTATGAGGTTTGGCCAATCATCATCTCGCACCCTCATCAGGTTTGGCCTATCATCATCTTGCGCCCTCATCAGGTGTGGCCTATTATTACCTCGAGCCCTCACCAGGATTTGCCTATCATCATCTCGTGCCCTTATCAGGGTTGGCCTAACATCATCTCACGACCTCATCAGGTTTGGCCTACCATCATCTCACGCCCTCATGAGGTTTGGCCAATCATCATCTCGCACCCTCATCAGGTTTGGCCTATCATCATCTCGCGCCATCATCAGGATTGGCCTATCATGCTTTCTCACACTCCTCAAGTCTGACCTACCATCATCTTGCACCCATATTAGATTTGGCCTACCATCATATCGCGCCCTGATCAGTTTTGGCCTACCATCATCTCGTACCCTCATCAGGTTAGGCCTATCATTATCTCAGGTTTGGCGTATCATTCTTGTGCCCCATAAAGTTTGATTTATCATCATCTCGCACCTTCATCAGATTTGGGCTATCATCATCTCGCGACCTCATCAGGTTTGGCTTATTATCATTTCCCGTCATCATCAGGTTTAGCCTAACATCATCTCAAGCCCACATCATGATTGGCCTAACATCATCTCGCGCCCTCATCAGTTTTAGCCAATTATCATCTCAGGTATGGCTTATCTTCATCTCGATCCCTCATCAGATTTGGCCTACCATCATCTCGAGCCCTCATCAGGTATGGCCTATCATAATCTCGCACCCTCATCAGGTTTTGCTGACCATCATCTCGTGCTCTCATCATGTTTGCCCGATCATCATCTTGTACCCTCATCAGGTTTTGTCTGCCTTCATCTCGTGCCCTCATCAGGTTTGGTCTGCAATCATCTCGCGCTCTCATCAAGTTTGGCCTGCCATCATCTGGGGCACCAATCAGGCTTGGCCTACCATCATCTCGCGCCATCATTAGGTTTGGGCTATCATCATCTCGCGCCCTCATCAGGTCTGGCCTAACATTATCTCAGGTTTGGCCAACCATCATCTCACGCCCTCATGAGGTTTGGCCAATCATCATCTCGCACTCTCATCAGGTTTGGCCTATCATCATCTCGTGCACTCATCAGGTGTGGCCTATTATTACCTCGCGCCCTCACCAGGATTTGCCTATCATCATCTAGTGCCCTTATCAGGGTTGGCCTAACATCATCTCACGCCCTCATCAGGTTTGGCCTTCCATCATATTGCGGCCTCATCAGGTTTGGTCTTCCATCATCTCACGGCCTCATCAGGTTTGGCCTGCCAACATCTCAAGTCCTCATCAAGTTTGGCCTACCATCATCTGGTGCCATCATTAGCTTTGGCCTATCATGATATCGCACCCTCATCAGGTTTTGCATATCATAATCTCGAACCCTCATCAGGTTTGGCCTACCATTATCTCACGCCCTCATGAGATTTGGCCAATCATCATCTCACACCCTCATCAGGATTGGCCTATCATCCTTTCTCACACTCCTCAAGTCTGACCTACCATCATCTTGCACCCATATTAGATTTGGCCTACCATAATATCACGCCCTGATCAGATTTGGCCTATCATCATCTCGCGACCTCATCAGGTTTGGCTTATTATCATTTCCCGTCCTCATCAGGTTTGGCCTATCAACATCTCGCGCCCTCATCAGGTTTGGCCTAACATCATCTCACGCCCACATCATGATTGGCCTACCATCGTCTCGTGCCCTCATCATGTTTTGCCTGCCATCATCTCGCACCTTCTTCAGGTTGGGCCTATCATCATCTCGCACCCTCATCAGGTTTAGCCAACTATCATCTCAGGTATGGCTTATCTTCATCTCGATCCCTCATCAGATTTGGCCTACCATCATCTCGCGCCCTCATCAGGTTTGGCTAATCATCATCTCGCGCCTTCATCACGCTTGGCCTATCATCTCGCGCCCTTATCAGGTTTGTCCTACCATCATCTCGCGCCCTCATAAGATTTGGCATAGCTTTACCTCGCGCCCTCATCAGGTTTGGCATTCCATCATCTCACGCCCTTATCAGGTTTGGCCTATCATCATTTTGAGCCCTCATGAGGTTTAGCCTATCATCATCTCGCACCCTCATCAGGTGTGGCCAATCATCATCTCGAGCCATCACCAGATTTGGTCTATCATCATTTCGCGCCCTCAAAAGGATTTGCCTATCGTCATCTTGTGCCATTATCAGGATTGGCCTAACATTATCTCACGCCCTCATCAGGTTTGGCCTTCCATCATATCGAGCCCTCATCAGATTTGGCCTACTATCATCTCGCGCCCTCATTAGGTTTGGCCTACCATTATCTCGTGCACTCATCAGGTTTGGCATACCATCATCTTGCGTCCTCTTCAGATTTGGCCTACCATCATCTCACGCCCTCATCAGTTTTGGCATACCCTTAACTCGCGCTCTCATCAGGTTTAGCCTACCATCATCTCGCGCCCTCATCAGGTTTGGCCTATCATTTGTGGCACCCCAGGGGTCTGGTTTCCACAGTAATAGCAATATTACGTCTGAGAGCAGGTGGGAGGTCTCCTGGTCAGGAATCCTATGCATGCCACACCTCCTGCCCAGTCCTGGGAGGGGAAGAACTTCCCCTATATAAAACTAGGGCTGAGGCAGGGTTAGAAGAGAAGAAGAGGAGTCCCAGACAGAGACATAGTCTGGTCTGGAGAGAAGCAGCTATAGGAAAGAAAGATCAGGAGCTCTGTGGGAGCTGTGCTAAAAGAGGTCAGGGCTGGAAGCTGTAGAGCTCGCCCTGATTGAAGAGTTCTTACCGGACCCGGAGTCCGAGGCTGTGGGGACTAATCCTTACCCAGCAGCAGAAACCGCCCGGCAGGGGATTTCAGGTCCTCTGGCCAAGAAACCCGAAGGCGTGGTCACACGCAAGGGACCAGCACCGCCGTCGTGGAGCGGAAGCTACCAGAAGGCCCCGAGTCACCGGCCATACGGGTGAGCACCACACGGTACACTCAGGGACGTGGGCTAGTTTTATCAGCCTCTAGCAAGGTAACCAGAAGAGTACGATTAGTTGGGGAGGCCTACAACTCCACCTGGCCAGGGGAGATTCCATCTGCTCACGGACTGACCAGGCCCCGATCGCTAGCCAGTACTCCGGGAGGGTCTACCTTTGCCACCAGTAAAGACCCTGAACTACACCGCACCGTCTCTGAGTGTTTCATCATCCACGTCCGCTGCCCTGAGGCCATACCCCTCCCGTTGGGGGTTATACCATCCCCGCTGCACAACCGTATCACCGGCCTCAGCGGTCTGCCCTGCAGCGGCGGTCTCATGACCGCATTCAACGGGTGGCGTAGTCGAACATTCTAACATCTACTGCTAAATACCGCCGCTCAGTTTGACTCCCTGGGCACGGACCGGGTCACTGCCACGAAACTACTACCCCTATCAGATCCGGCTCCGGGTAGGCCCCCGCGTGCGCAACGCTACTCAGCACAGGCCCAGGGGCGCGTCACATTCATCTCAAGCCCTCATCAGGTTTAGCATACCATCATCTCGCGCTCTTATCAGGTTTGGCCAATCATCATTTTGCACCCTAAGCAGGTTTGGCCTTTCATCTCGTGCCCTTATTACGTTAGGTCTAACATCATTTCGCGCCCTCTTCAGGTTGGGCCTATCATTATCTCGCGCCCTCATCAGGTTTAGCCTATTATCATCTCAGGTATGGCCTATCTTCATCTTGCTCTCTCATAAGGTTTGGCCTATCATCATCTTGCACCCTCACCAGGTTTGGCTTACCATAATCTCGATCCCTCATCAGATTTGACCTACCATCATCTCACGCCCTCATTAGGTTTGGCCAATCATCATCTCGCACCCTCACCAGGTTTGGCTTACCATAATCTCGATCCCTCATCAGATTTGACCTACCATCATCTCGCGCCCTCATTAGGTTTGGCCAATCATCATCTCGCACCCTCACCAGGTTTGGCTTACCATAATCTCGATCCCTCATCAGATTTGGCCTACCATCATCTCGTGCCCTCATCAGATTTGGCGTAGCTTTATCTCGTGCCCTCATCAGGTACAGTCTAACATCATCTCACGTACTTATAATGTTGGGCATTCCATCATTTTGCGGCCTCATCAGGTTTGGTCTTACATCATCTCACGGCCTCATCAAGTTTGGCCTGCCATCATCTCACGCCCTCATCAAGTTTGGCCTACCATCATCTGTTGCACCAATCAGGCTTGGCCTACCATCATCTTGTGCCATCATTAGGTTTGGCCTATCATCATTTCGCGGCCTCATCAGGTTTGACATATCATAATCTCGAACCCTCATCAGGTTTCGCCTACCATCATCTCACGCCCTCATGAGGTTTGGCCAATCATCATCTCGCACCCTCATCAGGTTTGGCCTATCATCTCGCGCCATCATCAGGATTGGCCTACCATCCTTTCTCTCCCTCCTCAAGTTTGGCCTACCATCATCTTGCACCCATATCAGATTTGACCTACCATCATATCGCGCCCTGATCAGTTTAGGCCTACCATCATCTCTCACCCTCATCAGGTTTGGCCTATCATCATCTCAGGTTTAGCGTATCATTCTTGTGCCCCATCAAGTTTGATTTATCATCATCTCGCACATTCCTCAGATTTGGCCTATCATCATCTCGCGACCTCATCAGGTTTGGCCTAAGATCATCTCACGCCGACATAATAATTGGCCTAGCATCATCTCGTGCCCTCATCACGTTTGGCCTGCCATCATCTCGCACCTTCTACAGGTTGGGCCTATCATAATCTCGCGCCCTCATCAGGTTTAGCCTATTATCATCTCAGGTATGGCCTATCTTCATCTCGATCCCACATCAGATTTGGCCCACCATCATCTCGCGCCCTCATCAGGTTTGGCCAATCATCATCTCGTGCCCTCATCATGCTTGGCCTATCATCTCGCACCCTTATCAGGTTTGGCCTAACATCATCTCACGCCATCATCAGGTTTGGGATACCTTCATCTCGTGCTCTCATCATGTTTGCCCTATCATCATCTTGTACGCTCATCAGGTTTTGTCGGCCATCATCTCGTGCCCTCATCAGGTTTGGCCTGCCATCATCTCGCACCCTCATCAAGTTTGGCCTACCATCATCTGGCGCACCAATCAGGCTTGGCCTACCAACATCTCGCGCAATCATTAGGTTTGGACTATCATTATCTCACGCCCTCATCAGGTCTGGCCTACCATCATCTCAGGTTTGGCCTACCATTCTTTTGTGCCCTCATCAGGTTTGGCCTACCATCATCTCGTGCCCTCTTCAGGTTTGGCCTATCATCATCTCGCGCCCTCATCAGGTGTGGCCTATTATCACCTCGCGTCCTTATCAGGATTGGCCTGCCATCAGCTCACACCCTCATCAAGTCTGGCCTACCATCATCTGGTGCACCAATCAGACTTGGCCTACCATCATCTCGCGCCATCATTAGGTTTGGCCTATCATCATCTCACGCCCTCATCAGATCTGGCCTACCATCATCTCTAGTTTGGACTACCATCATTTTGCACCCTCATCAGGTTTGGCCTACCATCATCTCACGCCCTCATCAGGTTTGGCCTTCCATGATCTTGCGGCCTCACAAGGTTTGGTCTGCCATCAGCTCACGCCCTCATCAAGTTTGGCCTACCATCATCTTTCGCACCAATCAGGCTTGGCCTACCATCATCTCGTGCCATCATTAGGTTTGGCCTATCATTATATCGCGCGCTCATCAGGTCTGGCCTGTCACCTAGCGCCCTCATCAGGATTTGCCTAACATCATCTTGTGCCCTTATCAGGATTGGCCTAACATCATCTCACGCCCTCATCAGATTTGACCTATCATGATCTCACGCCCTTATCAGGTTTGGCCTATCATCATCTCTCGTACTCATCAGGTTGGGCATTCCATCATCTCGCGCCCTCATCAGGTTTGGCCAATCATCATCACACGCCATCATCAGGTTTGGCAAACCTTTATCTCGTGCTCTCATCATGTTTGCCCTCATCATCTTGTACCCTCATCAGGTTTTGTCTGCCATCATCTCGTGCACTCATCAGGTTTGGCCTCCCATCATCTCGCACCCTCATCAAGTTTGGCCTACCATCATCTAGCGCACCAATCAGGCTTGGCCTACCATCATCTCGCGCCATCATTGGGTTTGGTTTATCATCATCTCACACCCTCATTAGGTCTGGCCTTCCATGATCTTAGGTTTCGCCTACCATCATTTCGTGCCCTCATCAGATTTGGCCTACCATCATCTCGCGCCCTCTTCAGGTTTGGCCTACCATCATCTCGCACCCTCATCAGGTGTGGCCTACCATCACCTCACGCCCTCATCAGGATTTGCCTATCATCATCTCGTGCCCTTATCAGGGTTGGCCTAACATCATCTCACGCCCTCATCAGGTTTGGCCTTCCATCATCTCGCGGCCTCATCAGGTTTGGCCTTCCATCATCTTGTGGCCTCATCAGGTTTGGCCTGCCATCAGCTCACGCCCTCATCAAGTTTGGCCTACCGTCATCTCGCGCACCAATGAGGCTTGGCCTACCATCATCTCGTGCCATTATTAGGTTTGGCCTATCATCATATCGCGCCCTCATCAGGTCTGGCCTATCATCACCTCGCGCCCTCATCAGGATTTGCCTATCATCATCTCGTGCCATTATCAGGATTGGCCTAACATCATCTCACGCCCTCATCAGGTTTGACCTATCATCATCTCACGCCCTTATCAGGTTTGGCCTAACATCATCTGTCGTACTCATCAGGTTGGGCATTCCATCATCTCGCGCCCTCATCAGGTGTGGCCTACCATTATATAGCGCCCTCATCAGATTTGGCCAATCATCATCTCACGCCATCATCAGGTTTGGCATACCTTCATCTCGTTCTCTCATCATGTTTGCCCTATCATCATCTTGTACCCTCATCAGGTTTTGTCTGCCATCCTCTCGTACCCTCATCAGGTTTGGACTGCCATCATCTCGCACCCTCATCAAGTTTGGTCTACCATCATCTGGCGCACCAATCAGGTTTGGCCTACTATCATCTCGTGCCATCATTAGGTTTGGCCTATCATCATCTCACGGCCTCATCAGGTCTGTCCTACCATCATCTCAGGTTTGGCCTACTATCAACTCGCGCCATCATTAGGTTTGGCCTATCGTCATCTCACGGCCTCATCAGGTCTGTCCTACCATCATCTCAGGTTTGGCCTACTATCAACTCGCGACATCATTAGGTTTGGCCTATCATCATATCACGCCCTCATCAGGTCTGGCCTAACATCATCTCAGGTTTGGCCTACCATCATTTCGCACCCTCATCAGGTTTGGCCTACCATCATCTCGCACCCTCTTCAGTTTTGGCCTATCATCATCTCGCACCCTCATCAGGTGTGGCCTATCATCACCTCACGCCCTCATCACGATTTGCCTATCATCATCTCGTGCCCTTGTCAGGATTGGCCTAACATCATCTCACACCCTCATCAGGTTTGGCCTTCCATCATCTCGCTGCCTCATCAGGTTTGGCCTGCCATCAACTCATGCCCTCATCATGTTTGGCCTACCATCATCTGGCGCACCAATCAGGCTTGGCCTACCATCAACTTGTGCCATCGTCAGGTTTGGCCTATCATCATATCGTACCCTCATCAGGTCAGTCCTATCATCCCCTCGTGCCCTCATCAGGATTTGCCTATAATCATCTCGTGCCCTTATCAGGATTGGCCTAACATCATCTCGCGCCATCATTAGGTTTGGCCTTTCATCAACTCACGCCCTCATCAGGTCTGGCCTACCATCATCTCAGATTTGGCCTACCATCATTTCGCATCCTCTTCAGGTTTGGCCTACCATCATCTCGTGTCCTCTTCAGGTTTGGCCTACCATCATCTCGCGCCGTCATCAGATATGGCGTACCCTTTTCTCGCGCCCTCATCAGGTTTAGCCTGCCATCATTTCGCGCCCTTATCAGGATTGGCCTAACATAATCTCACGCCCTCATCAGGTTTGGCCTTCCATCATCTCGAGCCCTAATCAGGTTTGGCTAACCATCATCTCGTGCCCTCATCAAGTTTGGCATACCATCATCTCTCGCCCTCATCAGATTTGGCATAACCTTATCTCGTGCGCTCATCAGGTTTGGCCTATCATCATCTCGCGCCCTTATCAGATTTGGCATACCATTATCTCGCGCCCTCATCAGGTTTGGCCTTTCATCATATCACGTCCTCATAAGGTTTGGCCTCCTATCATCTCGCGCCCTCATCAGGTTTGGCATACCATCATCTCGCGCCCTCATTAGGTTTGGCCTATCATCTCGAGCCCTCATCAGGTTTGGCCTACCATCATCTCGCGCCCTTATCAGGTTGGGCAACTCACCATCTCATGCCCTCATCACGTTTGGCCTATCATCTCGCGCCATTATTAGATTTGGCCTGCCATCATCTCGCGCCCTCTTCATGTTGGGCCTATCATCACCTCGCGCCCTCATAAGGTTTAGCCTATTATAATCTCAGGTATGGCCTATCTTCATCTCGTGCTCTCATCAGGTTTGGCATACCATGATCTTGCGCCCTCTTCAGGTTTGTCCTACCATCATCTCGCGCCCTCATCAGATTGGGCGTAGCTTTATCTCGCGCCCTCATCAGGTTTGGCCTAACATCATCTCATGTACTCATCAGGTTGGGCATTCCGTCATCTCACGCCCTTATCAGGTTTGGCCTATCATCATTTCGCACCCTCATCAGGTTTAGCCTATCATCATCTCGCACCCTCATCAGGTGTGGCCAATAATTATCTCGAGCCCTCACCAGATATGGCCTGTCATCATTTCGTGCCCTCATCAGGTGTGGCCTATCATCACCTCGCGCCCTCATCAGGATTTACCTATCATCTCGTGCCCTTATCAGGATTGGCCTAACATTATCTCACGCGCTCATCAGGTTTGGGCTTCCATCATCTCGAGCCATCATCAGATTTGGCCAACCATCATCTCGCTCCCTCATCAGGTTTGGCCTACTATCATCTAGCACCCTCATCAGATTTGGCGTACACTTATCTCATGCCCTCATTATGATTTGGCCTATCATCATCTCGTGCCCTCATCAGGTTTGGCCTACCATCATCTCGCACTCTCATCAGATTTGGCGTACGGTTATCTCGCGCTCTCATCAGGTTTGGTCTATCATCATCTCACGCCCTCATCAGGTTTGGCCGTCCATCATCTCGCGCTCTCTTCAGGTTTGGCATACCATCATCTCGAGTCCTTTTCAGGTTTGGCCTACTATCGTCTCGCCCCGTCATCAGATATGGCGTACCCTTATCTCACGCCCTCATCAGGTTTAGCCTTCCATCATCTCGCGCCCTCATCAGGTTTGGCCTATCATCATCTCGAGCTCTTATCAGGTTTGGCATACCAACATCTCGCGCATTTATCAGATTTGGCCTACCATCATCTCGTGCCTTCATCAGGTTTGGACTATCATCATCTCGCGTACTCATCAGGTTTGGCCTATCATCAACGTGTGCCCTCATCAGGTTTTGCCTATGATCATCTTGCACCCTCATCAGGGTTGGCCTATCATCATCTCGATCTCTTATCAGATTTGGCCTATCATCATCTCGCGCCCTTATCAGGTTTGGCCTATCATCTCACACCCTCATTAGGTTTGCCTTTCATTATCTCGTGCTCTCATCAGGTTTGGCCTATCATCATCTCACGCCCTCATCAGGTTTGGCCTCCCATCATCTCGTGCCCTCATCGGGTTTGGCCTATCATCATCTCGAGCACTCTTCAGGTTTGGCCTACCATCATCTCGCGCCCTCATCAGATTTGGCGTACCCTTATCTACCGCCGTCATCAGGTTTGGCCTCCCATCATCTCGTGCCCTCATCGGGTTTGGCCTATCATCATCTCGAGCACTCTTCAGGTTTGGCCTATCATCATCTCGTGCCCTCATCAGATTTGGCATACCCTTATCTCGCACCCTCATAAGGTTTGGCCTATCATCATCTCACGCCCTCATCAGGTTTGGCATACCATCATCTCGCGCCCTCATCAGGTTTGGCATACCATCATCTCACGCCCTCAATAGGTTTGGCCTATCATCATCTCGACCCCTCATCAGGTTTGGCATACCATCATCTCGCGCCCTTATCAGATTTGGCTTACCATCATCTCGCGCCGTCTTCATGTTGGGCCTATCATCATCTTGCACCCTCATCAGGTTTAGCCTACTACCATCTCAGATATGCCTATATTCATCTCGCGCTCTCATCAGGTTTGGCCTATCATCATCTCTCACCCTCACCAGGTTTGGCTTACCATCATCACGTGCCTTCATCAGGTTTGGACTATCATCATCTCACGCCCTCATCAGGTTTGGCCTATCATCATCTTACACCCTCATCAGGTTTGGCCGATCATCATCTGGATACCTCATCAGATTTGGCCTACTATCATCTCGCGCCCTCATCAGGTTTGGCTAATCATCATCTCGCGTGTTCATCACGTTTGGCCTATCATCTCGCGCCCATATCAGTTTTGGCCTACCATCATCTCGCGCCCTCTTCAGGTTTGTCCTACCATCATCTCTCGCCCTCATCAGATTTGTCGTAGCTTTATCTCGTGCCGTCATCATGTTTGGCCTAACATCATCGCACAAACTTATCTGGTTGGGTACTCCATCATCTCTCACCTTCATCATGTTTGGCCTAACATTATATCGCGCCCTCATCAGGTTTGGCCTACCATCATCTCGCGCCCTTATCAGGTTTGGCCAATCATCATCTCATGGCCCCTTCAGATTTGGCCTACCATCATCTCGCGCCCTCATCAGGTTTGGCCAATCATCATCTCGCGCACTCTTCAGGATTGGTGTACCATCATCTCGCGTCCTCATTAGGTTTGGCCTACCATCATCTCGCGCCCTCATCAGATTTGGCGTACCCTTATCTTGCGCCCTCATCAGGTTTGGCCTCTCATCATCTTGCGCCCTCATCAGGTTTGGACAACAATCATTTCACGCCCTCTTCAGGTTTGGCGTACCATAATCTCGCATCCTCTCCAGGTTTGGACTACTATCATCTCGCACTCTCATCACTTTCGGCGTACCATTATCTCGCGTCCTCATCAGGTTTGGCCTATCATCATCTCGTGCCCTCATTAGATTTGGTCTGTCATCATCTCGCGCCCTCTTCAGGTTTGGCCTACCATCATTTCGCGCCCTCATCAGGTTTGGCCTATCATCATCTCGCGCCCTCATCAGGATTGGCCTAACATCATCTCACGCCCTCATCAGGTTTGGCCTTCCATCATCTCGCGGCCTCATCAGGTTTGGCCTATCATAGTCTCGAACCCTCATCAGGTTTGGCCTACCATCATCTCACGCCCTCATGAGGTTTGGCCAATCATCATCTCGCACCCTCATCAGGATAGGCCTAACATGATCTAGGCCCTCATCACATTTGGCCTTCCATCATCTCGCGGACTCATCAGGTTTGGCCTACCATCATCTACCGCCCTCATCAGGTTTGGCCAATAATCTCACGCCCTTATCAGATTTGGTATAGCTTTATCTCGCGCCCTCATCAGGTTTGGCCTAACATCATCTTTCGTACTCATCACGTTGGGCATTCCATCATCTCGCGCCCTCATCAGGTTTGGCCTAACATTATATCGCGCCCTCATCAGGTTTGGCCTATCATCATCTCGCGGACTCCTCAGATTTGGCCTAAAATCATCTCACGCCCTCATCAGATTTGGCTTTCCAACATCTCGCGGCCCCATCAGGTTTGGCCTGCCATCAGCTCACGCCCTCATCAAGTTTGGCCTACCATCATCTGGCGCACCAATCAGGCTTGGCCTACCATCATCTCGTGCCATCATTAGGTTTGACCTATCATCATATCGCGCCCTCATCAGGTCTGGCCTAACATCATCTCGCACCCTCATCAGGTTTGGCCTATCATCATCTCAGGTTTGGCGTATCATTCTTGTGCCCCATCAGGTTTGATTTATCATCATCTCACACCTTCATCAGATTTGGCCTATCATTATGTCGCGACCTCATCAGGTTTGGCTTATTATCATTTCCCGTCCTCATCAGGTTTGGACTATCAGCATCTCGTGCCCTCATCAGGTTTGGCCAAACATCATCTCAAGCCCTCATCATGATTGGCCTACCATCATCTCGTGCCTTCATGTTTGGCCTACCATCATCTCGCGCCTTCTTCAGGTTGGGCCTATCATCATCTCGAGCCCTCATCAGGTTTAGCCTATCATCATCTCGCACCCTCACCAGGTTTGGCCCACCATCATCTTGTGCCTTCATAAGGTTTGGACTATCATCCTCTCGCGCCCTCATCAGGTTTGGCCTATCATCATCTCGATCCCTCTTCAGATTTGGCCTACCATCATCTCTCGCCCTCATCAGTTGTGACCTATCATCATCTCGCGTCCTTATCACGATTGGCCTAACATCATCTCACGCCCTCATCAGGTTTGGCCTTCCATCATCTCGAGTCATCAGATTTGGCCTACCATCATCTCACACCCTCATCAGGTTTGGCCTATCATCATCTCGCGCCCTCATCAGATTTGGTGTACCCTTATCTCGCGCCCTTATCTGGTTTGGCCTATGATTATCTCACTCCCTCATCAGGTTTGGCCTTCCATTATCTCGCGCCCTCATCAGGTTTGGCATAGCATCATCTCGTGTCATCTTCAGGTTTGGCCTACCATCATCTCGCACCCTCACCAGGTTTGGCCCACCATCATCTTCTGCCTTCATCAGGTTTGGACTATCATCATCTCGCATCCTCATCGGGTTTGGCCTATCATCATCGCGATCCCTCATCAGATTTGGCCTACCATCATCTCGAGCCCTCATCGGGTTTGGCCAATCATCTCGCGCCCTCATCACATTTGGCTTTTAATCTCGAGCCCTAATCAGGTTTGGCCTACCATCATCTAGCGCCCTCATCAGATTTGGCCTACTATCATCTCGCGCCCTCATCAGATTTGGCTTAGCTTTATCTCGAGCCCTCATCAGGTGTGGCCTAACATCATCTCATGTACTCATCATGTTGGGCATTCCATCATCTCGCACCCTCATCAGGTTGGTCTCACCATTATATAGCGCCCTCATCAGATTTGGCGTACCCTTATCTCGCGACCTCATCAGCTTTGGCCTATCATCATCTCGCGCCCTCATCAGATTTGGCATACCCTTATGTCGCGCCCTCATCAGTTTTGGCCTATCATCTCACGCCCTCATCAGGTTTGGCGTACCGTCATCTCGCGCCCTCTTCAGGTTTGGCCTACCTTCAACTAGTGCCCTCATAAGAATTAGCATAACTTTATCTTGCGCCCTCATTAGGTTTGGCCTACCAACATCTGGAGCCCTCATCAGGTTTAGCCTACCATGATCTCGCGCCCTTATCAGGTTTGGCCAATAATCATCTCGCGCCCTCATCAGGTTTGGACAATCATCTTGCGCCCTTATCAGATTTGGCGTAGCTTTATCTTGCGCCCTCATCAGGTTGGCCCTAACATCATCTCTCGTACTCATCAGGTTGGGCATTCAATCATCTCGCGCCCTCATCAGGTTTGGCCTAGCATTATATCGTGCCATCATCAGGTTTGGCCTATCATCTCGCGGCGTCTTCAGGTTTGATCTACCATCATTTCGCGCCCTCTTCAGGTTTGGCCAATCATAATCTCGCACCCTCATCACACTTGGCCTATCATCTCGTGCCCTTATCAGGTTTGGCCTTCCATCATATCGCGCTCTCTTCAGGTTTGTCCTACCATCATCTTGCTCTCTCATCAGATTTGGCATAGCTTTATCTTGCGCCCTCATCAGGTTTGGCCTAATATCATCTCACGTACTCATCAGGTTGGGGATTCCATCATCTCACGCCCTTATCAAGTTTGGCCTATCATCATTTCGTGCCAACATGAGATTTAGCCTATCATCGTCTTGCATCCTCATCAGGTGTGGCCAATCATCATCTCGAGCCATCACAAGATTTGGCCTATCATCACCTCGCGACATCATCAGGTGTGGCCTATCATCATCTTGCGCCCTCATCAGGTTTGGTCTATCATCATCTTGCGCCCTCATAAGGTTTGGCCTAACATCTCACGTACTCATCAGGTTGGGCACACCATCATCTCGCAACCTCATCAGGTTTGGCCCACCAGTATATCGCGCCCTCATCAGATTTGGCGTACCCTTATCTCACGCCCTCATCAGGTTTGGCCTTCCATCATCTCGAGCCCTCATCAGATTTGGCCTACCATCATCTCGCGTCCTCATCAGGTTTGGCATATCATCATCTCGCACCCTCATCAGGTTTGGCCTATCATCATCTCGTGACCTCATCAGGTTTGGCTTATTATCATTTCCCGTCTTCATCAGCTTTGGCTTATCAACATCTCGCGCCCTCATCGGGTTTGGCCTAACATCTTATCACGCCCTCATCATAATTGGCCTACCATCATCTCGTGCCCTCATCATGTTTGGCCTACCATCATCTCGCGCCTTCTTTAGGTTGGGCCTATCATCATCTCGCGCCCTCATCAAGTGTGGCCTACCATCACCTCGCGCCCTCATCAGGATTTGCCTATCATCATCTCGTGCCCTTATCAGGATTGGCCTAACATCATCTCACGCCCTCATCAGGTTTGGCCTTCCATCATCTCGAGCCCTCATCAGATTTAGCCTACCATCATATCGCGCCCTCATCAGGTCTGGCCTTCCATCATCTCGCGCCCTCATCAGGCTTGGCATACGATCATCTTGCGTCCTCTTCACTATTGGCCTACCATCATTTCGCGCCCTGATCAGATTTGGCGTACCCTTATCTCGCGACCTCATCAGGTTTAGCCTATAATCATCTCACGCCCTCATCAGGTTTGGCCTTTCGTCATCTCGAACCCTCTTCAGGTATGGCATACCATTATCTCGCGCCCTTATCAGGTTTGGCCAATCATCATCTCGCTCCCTCATCAGGTTTGGCCTGTCATCTCGCGCCCTAATCACGTTTGTCCTAACATCATCTCGTGCCCTCTTCAGGTTTGGCCTATCATCATCTCGCACCCTCACCAGGTTTGGCTTACCATCATCTCATGCCTTCATCAGGTTTGGACTATCATCATCTCGCGTTCTCATCAGGATTGGCCTATCATCTTGAGCCCTCTTCAGGTTTGGCCTACCATCATTTCGCGCCCTCATCAGATTTGTCCTACCATCATCTTGTGCCCTCATCAGATTTGGCGTAGCTTTATCTCGCGCCCTCATCAGGTGGGGCCTAACATCATCTCACGTACTCATCATGTTGGGCATTCCATCATCTCGCACCCTCATCAGTTTTGGCCTATCATCATCTCGGGCTCTCATCAGATTTGGCATGCCCTTATCTCGGGCCCTCATCAGGTTTGGCCTATCATCATCTAGCGCCCTCATAAGGTTTGGCCTAACATCTCACGTACTCATCAGGTTGGGCACTCCATCATCTCGCAACCTCATTAGGTTTGGCCCACCAGTATATCGCGCCCTCATCAGATTTGGTGCACCCTTATCTCGCGCCTTCATCAGGTTTGGCCCATCATCATCTCACGCCCTCATAAGATTTGGCGTACCCTTATCTCGCGCCCTCATCAGGTTTGGCCTATCATTATCTCACGCCCTCATCAGGTTTGACATGCTATCATCTCACACCCTCTTCAGGTTTGGCCTACCATCTACTAGTGCCCTCATCAGGTTTGGCCAATCATCATCTCGTGCCCTCATAAGATTTGGTATACCTTTATCTCGCGCCCTCATCAGGTTTGGCCTACCATCATCTCGAGCCCTCATCAGGTTTGACCTACCATTATCTCGCGCCCTGATCAGATTTGGCCAATCATCATCTCGCACCCTCGTCAGGTTTGGCCAATCATCTCGCTCCCTTATTAGATTTAGCCTAGCTTTATCTCGCGCCCTTATCAAATTTGGCCTATCATCATCTCGAGCCCTCATCAGGTATGGCCTATCATAATCTCGCACCCTCATCAGGTTTTCCTAAACATCATCTCGTGCTCTCATCATGTTTGCCCTATCATCATCTTGTACCCTCATCAGGTTTTGTCTGCCATCATCTCGTGCCCTCATCAGGTTTGGCCTGCAATCATCTTGCGCTCTCATCAAGTTTGGCCTACCATCTCGCGCCATCATTAGGTTTGGCCTATCATCATCTCGTGCCCTTATCAGGGTTGGCCTAACATCATCTCACGCCCTCATCAGGTTTCGCCTTCCATCATTTTGCGGCCTCATCAGGTTTGGTCTTCCATCATCTCACGGCCTCATCAGGTTTGGCCTGCCATCATCTCACGCCCTCATCAAGTTTGGCCTACCATCATCTGGTGCACCAATCAGGCTTGGCCTACCATCATCTCGTGCCATCATTAGGTTTGGCCTATCATGATATCGCACCCTCATCAGGTTTTGCATATCATAATCTCGAACCCTCATCAGGTTTGGCCTACCATCATCTCACACCCTCATGAAGTTTGGCCAATCATCATCTCGCACCCTCATCAGGTTTGGCCTATCATCATCTCGCGCAATCATCAGGATTGGCCTATCATCCTTTCTCACACTCCTCAAGTTCGACCTACTATCATCTTGCACCCATATTAGATTTGGCCTACCATCATATCGCGCCCTGATCAGTTTTGGCCTACCATCATCTCGTACCCTCATCAGGTGTGGCCTATCATCATCTCAGGTTTGGCGTATCATTCTTGTGCCCCATGAAGTTTGATTTATCATCGTTTCGCACCTTCATCAGATTTGGCCTATCATCATCTCTCGACCTCATCAGGTTTGGCTTATTATCATTTCCCGTCCTCATTAGGTTTAGCCTATCAACATCTCGCGCCCTCATCAGGTTTGGCCTATCATCATCTCGCGCCGTCATCAGTTCTGGCCTAACATCATCTCAGGTTTGGCCTACAATCATCTCACGCCCTCATTAGGTTTGGCCAATCACCATCTCGCACCCTCATCAGGTTTGGCCTATCATCATATCGCGCCCTCATCAGGTGTGGCCTATTTTTAACTCGCGCCCTCACCAGGATTTGCCTATCATCATCTCGTGCCCTTATCAGGGTTGGCCTAACATCATCTCACGCCCTCATCAGGTTTCGCCTGCCATCATTTTGCGGCCTCATCAGGTTTGGTCTTCCATCATCTCACGGCCTCATCAGGTTTGGCCTGCCATCATCTCACGCCCTCATCAAATTTGGCCTACCATCATCTGGTGCACCAATCAGGCTTGGCCTACCATCATCTCGTGCCATCATTAGGTTTGGCCTATCATGATATCGCACCCTCATCAGGTTTTGCATATCATCATCTCGCGCCCTCATCAGGTTTGGCCTATCATCATCTCACGCCCTCTTCAGGTTTGGCCTACCATCTACTAGTGCCGTCATCAGGTTTGGCCTACCATCAGCTCGCGCCCTGATCAGGTTTGGCCAATCATCATCTCACGTCCTCATCAGGTTTGGCCTACCATCATCTCGAGCCCTCATCAGGTTTGGCCTAACATCATCTCGTGCCCTCGTCAGGTTCGGCTAATCATCTCGCACACTTATTAGATTTAGCGTAGCTTTATCTCGCGCCCTTATCAAATTTGGCCTATCATCATCTCGAGCCCTCATCAGGTATGGCCTATAATAATCTCCCACCCTCATCAGGTTTTGCTAACCATCGTCTCGTGCTCTCATCATGTTTGCCCTATCATCATCTTGTACCCTCATCAGGTTTTGTCTGCCATCATCTCGTGCCCTCATCAGGTTTGGCCGGCAATCATCTCGCGCTCTCATCAAGTTTGGCCTACCATCATCTGGGGCACAAATCAGGTTTGGCCTACCATCATCTCAAGCCCTTATGAGGTTTGGCCAATCATCATCTCGCACCCTCATCAGGTTTGGCCTATCATCATCTTGCGCCCTCATCAGGTGTGGCCTATTATTACCTCGAGCCCTCACCAGGATTTGCCTATCATCATCTCGTGCCCTTATCAGGGTTGGCCTAACATCATCTCACGACCTCATCAGGTTTGGCCTACCATCATCTCACGCCCTCATGAGGTTTGGCCAATCATCATCTCGCACCCTCATCAGGTTTGGCCTATCATCATCTCGCGCCATCATCAGGATTGGCCTATCATGCTTTCTCACACTCCTCAAGTCTGACCTACCATCATCTTGCACCCATATTAGATTTGGCCTACCATCATATCGCGCCCTGATCAGTTTTGGCCTACCATCATCTCGTACCCTCATCAGGTTAGGCCTATCATTATCTCAGGTTTGGCGTATCATTCTTGTGCCCCATAAAGTTTGATTTATCATCATCTCGCACCTTCATCAGATTTGGGCTATCATCATCTCGCGACCTCATCAGGTTTGGCTTATTATCATTTCCCGTCATCATCAGGTTTAGCCTAACATCATCTCAAGCCCACATCATGATTGGCCTAACATCATCTCGCGCCCTCATCAGTTTTAGCCAATTATCATCTCAGGTATGGCTTATCTTCATCTCGATCCCTCATCAGATTTGGCCTACCATCATCTCGAGCCCTCATCAGGTATGGCCTATCATAATCTCGCACCCTCATCAGGTTTTGCTGACCATCATCTCGTGCTCTCATCATGTTTGCCCGATCATCATCTTGTACCCTCATCAGGTTTTGTCTGCCTTCATCTCGTGCCCTCATCAGGTTTGGTCTGCAATCATCTCGCGCTCTCATCAAGTTTGGCCTGCCATCATCTGGGGCACCAATCAGGCTTGGCCTACCATTATCTCGCGCCATCATTAGGTTTGGGCTATCATCATCTCGCGCCCTCATCAGGTCTGGCCTAACATTATCTCAGGTTTGGCCAACCATCATCTCACGCCCTCATGAGGTTTGGCCAATCATCATCTCGCACTCTCATCAGGTTTGGCCTATCATCATCTCGTGCACTCATCAGGTGTGGCCTATTATTACCTCGCGCCCTCACCAGGATTTGCCTATCATCATCTAGTGCCCTTATCAGGGTTGGCCTAACATCATCTCACGCCCTCATCAGGTTTGGCCTTCCATCATATTGCGGCCTCATCAGGTTTGGTCTTCCATCATCTCACGGCCTCATCAGGTTTGGCCTGCCAACATCTCAAGTCCTCATCAAGTTTGGCCTACCATCATCTGGTGCCATCATTAGCTTTGGCCTATCATGATATCGCACCCTCATCAGGTTTTGCATATCATAATCTCGAACCCTCATCAGGTTTGGCCTACCATTATCTCACGCCCTCATGAGATTTGGCCAATCATCATCTCACACCCTCATCAGGATTGGCCTATCATCCTTTCTCACACTCCTCAAGTCTGACCTACCATCATCTTGCACCCATATTAGATTTGGCCTACCATAATATCACGCCCTGATCAGATTTGGCCTATCATCATCTCGCGACCTCATCAGGTTTGGCTTATTATCATTTCCCGTCCTCATCAGGTTTGGCCTATCAACATCTCGCGCCCTCATCAGGTTTGGCCTAACATCATCTCACGCCCACATCATGATTGGCCTACCATCGTCTCGTGCCCTCATCATGTTTTGCCTGCCATCATCTCGCACCTTCTTCAGGTTGGGCCTATCATCATCTCGCACCCTCATCAGGTTTAGCCAACTATCATCTCAGGTATGGCTTATCTTCATCTCGATCCCTCATCAGATTTGGCCTACCATCATCTCGCGCCCTCATCAGGTTTGGCTAATCATCATCTCGCGCCTTCATCACGCTTGGCCTATCATCTCGCGCCCTTATCAGGTTTGTCCTACCATCATCTCGCGCCCTCATAAGATTTGGCATAGCTTTACCTCGCGCCCTCATCAGGTTTGGCATTCCATCATCTCACGCCCTTATCAGGTTTGGCCTATCATCATTTTGAGCCCTCATGAGGTTTAGCCTATCATCATCTCGCACCCTCATCAGGTGTGGCCAATCATCATCTCGAGCCATCACCAGATTTGGTCTATCATCATTTCGCGCCCTCAAAAGGATTTGCCTATCGTCATCTTGTGCCATTATCAGGATTGGCCTAACATTATCTCACGCCCTCATCAGGTTTGGCCTTCCATCATATCGAGCCCTCATCAGATTTGGCCTACTATCATCTCGCGCCCTCATTAGGTTTGGCCTACCATTATCTCGTGCACTCATCAGGTTTGGCATACCATCATCTTGCGTCCTCTTCAGATTTGGCCTACCATCATCTCACGCCCTCATCAGATTTGGCATACCCTTAACTCGCGCTCTCATCAGGTTTAGCCTACCATCATCTCGCGCCCTCATCAGGTTTGGCCTATCATTTGTGGCACCCCAGGGGTCTGGTTTCCACAGTAATAGCAATATTACGTCTGAGAGCAGGTGGGAGGTCTCCTGGTCAGGAATCCTATGCATGCCACACCTCCTGCCCAGTCCTGGGAGGGGAAGAACTTCCCCTATATAAAACTAGGGCTGAGGCAGGGTTAGAAGAGAAGAAGAGGAGTCCCAGACAGAGACATAGTCTGGTCTGGAGAGAAGCAGCTATAGGAAAGAAAGATCAGGAGCTCTGTGGGAGCTGTGCTAAAAGAGGTCAGGGCTGGAAGCTGTAGAGCTCGCCCTGATTGAAGAGTTCTTACCGGACCCGGAGTCCGAGGCTGTGGGGACTAATCCTTACCCAGCAGCAGAAACCGCCCGGCAGGGGATTTCAGGTCCTCTGGCCAAGAAACCCGAAGGCGTGGTCACACGCAAGGGACCAGCACCGCCGTCGTGGAGCGGAAGCTACCAGAAGGCCCCGAGTCACCGGCCATACGGGTGAGCACCACACGGTACACTCAGGGACGTGGGCTAGTTTTATCAGCCTCTAGCAAGGTAACCAGAAGAGTACGATTAGTTGGGGAGGCCTACAACTCCACCTGGCCAGGGGAGATTCCATCTGCTCACGGACTGACCAGGCCCCGATCGCTAGCCAGTACTCCGGGAGGGTCTACCTTTGCCACCAGTAAAGACCCTGAACTACACCGCACCGTCTCTGAGTGTTTCATCATCCACGTCCGCTGCCCTGAGGCCATACCCCTCCCGTTGGGGGTTATACCATCCCCGCTGCACAACCGTATCACCGGCCTCAGCGGTCTGCCCTGCAGCGGCGGTCTCATGACCGCATTCAACGGGTGGCGTAGTCGAACATTCTAACATCTACTGCTAAATACCGCCGCTCAGTTTGACTCCCTGGGCACGGACCGGGTCACTGCCACGAAACTACTACCCCTATCAGATCCGGCTCCGGGTAGGCCCCCGCGTGCGCAACGCTACTCAGCACAGGCCCAGGGGCGCGTCACATTCATCTCAAGCCCTCATCAGGTTTAGCATACCATCATCTCGCGCTCTTATCAGGTTTGGCCAATCATCATTTTGCACCCTAAGCAGGTTTGGCCTTTCATCTCGTGCCCTTATTACGTTAGGTCTAACATCATTTCGCGCCCTCTTCAGGTTGGGCCTATCATTATCTCGCGCCCTCATCAGGTTTAGCCTATTATCATCTCAGGTATGGCCTATCTTCATCTTGCTCTCTCATAAGGTTTGGCCTATCATCATCTTGCACCCTCACCAGGTTTGGCTTACCATAATCTCGATCCCTCATCAGATTTGACCTACCATCATCTCACGCCCTCATTAGGTTTGGCCAATCATCATCTCGCACCCTCACCAGGTTTGGCTTACCATAATCTCGATCCCTCATCAGATTTGACCTACCATCATCTCGCGCCCTCATTAGGTTTGGCCAATCATCATCTCGCACCCTCACCAGGTTTGGCTTACCATAATCTCGATCCCTCATCAGATTTGGCCTACCATCATCTCGTGCCCTCATCAGATTTGGCGTAGCTTTATCTCGTGCCCTCATCAGGTACAGTCTAACATCATCTCACGTACTTATAATGTTGGGCATTCCATCATTTTGCGGCCTCATCAGGTTTGGTCTTACATCATCTCACGGCCTCATCAAGTTTGGCCTGCCATCATCTCACGCCCTCATCAAGTTTGGCCTACCATCATCTGTTGCACCAATCAGGCTTGGCCTACCATCATCTTGTGCCATCATTAGGTTTGGCCTATCATCATTTCGCGGCCTCATCAGGTTTGACATATCATAATCTCGAACCCTCATCAGGTTTCGCCTACCATCATCTCACGCCCTCATGAGGTTTGGCCAATCATCATCTCGCACCCTCATCAGGTTTGGCCTATCATCATCTCGCGCCATCATCAGGATTGGCCTACCATCCTTTCTCTCCCTCCTCAAGTTTGGCCTACCATCATCTTGCACCCATATCAGATTTGACCTACCATCATATCGCGCCCTGATCAGTTTAGGCCTACCATCATCTCTCACCCTCATCAGGTTTGGCCTATCATCATCTCAGGTTTAGCGTATCATTCTTGTGCCCCATCAAGTTTGATTTATCATCATCTCGCACATTCCTCAGATTTGGCCTATCATCATCTCGCGACCTCATCAGGTTTGGCCTAAGATCATCTCACGCCGACATAATAATTGGCCTAGCATCATCTCGTGCCCTCATCACGTTTGGCCTGCCATCATCTCGCACCTTCTACAGGTTGGGCCTATCATAATCTCGCGCCCTCATCAGGTTTAGCCTATTATCATCTCAGGTATGGCCTATCTTCATCTCGATCCCACATCAGATTTGGCCCACCATCATCTCGCGCCCTCATCAGGTTTGGCCAATCATCATCTCGTGCCCTCATCATGCTTGGCCTATCATCTCGCACCCTTATCAGGTTTGGCCTAACATCATCTCACGCCATCATCAGGTTTGGGATACCTTCATCTCGTGCTCTCATCATGTTTGCCCTATCATCATCTTGTACGCTCATCAGGTTTTGTCGGCCATCATCTCGTGCCCTCATCAGGTTTGGCCTGCCATCATCTCGCACCCTCATCAAGTTTGGCCTACCATCATCTGGCGCACCAATCAGGCTTGGCCTACCAACATCTCGCGCAATCATTAGGTTTGGACTATCATTATCTCACGCCCTCATCAGGTCTGGCCTACCATCATCTCAGGTTTGGCCTACCATTCTTTTGTGCCCTCATCAGGTTTGGCCTACCATCATCTCGTGCCCTCTTCAGGTTTGGCCTATCATCATCTCGCGCCCTCATCAGGTGTGGCCTATTATCACCTCGCGTCCTTATCAGGATTGGCCTGCCATCAGCTCACACCCTCATCAAGTCTGGCCTACCATCATCTGGTGCACCAATCAGACTTGGCCTACCATCATCTCGCGCCATCATTAGGTTTGGCCTATCATCATCTCACGCCCTCATCAGATCTGGCCTACCATCATCTCTAGTTTGGACTACCATCATTTTGCACCCTCATCAGGTTTGGCCTACCATCATCTCACGCCCTCATCAGGTTTGGCCTTCCATGATCTTGCGGCCTCACAAGGTTTGGTCTGCCATCAGCTCACGCCCTCATCAAGTTTGGCCTACCATCATCTTTCGCACCAATCAGGCTTGGCCTACCATCATCTCGTGCCATCATTAGGTTTGGCCTATCATTATATCGCGCGCTCATCAGGTCTGGCCTGTCACCTAGCGCCCTCATCAGGATTTGCCTAACATCATCTTGTGCCCTTATCAGGATTGGCCTAACATCATCTCACGCCCTCATCAGATTTGACCTATCATGATCTCACGCCCTTATCAGGTTTGGCCTATCATCATCTCTCGTACTCATCAGGTTGGGCATTCCATCATCTCGCGCCCTCATCAGGTTTGGCCAATCATCATCACACGCCATCATCAGGTTTGGCAAACCTTTATCTCGTGCTCTCATCATGTTTGCCCTCATCATCTTGTACCCTCATCAGGTTTTGTCTGCCATCATCTCGTGCACTCATCAGGTTTGGCCTCCCATCATCTCGCACCCTCATCAAGTTTGGCCTACCATGATCTAGCGCACCAATCAGGCTTGGCCTACCATCATCTCGCGCCATCATTGGGTTTGGTTTATCATCATCTCACACCCTCATTAGGTCTGGCCTTCCATGATCTTAGGTTTCGCCTACCATCATTTCGTGCCCTCATCAGATTTGGCCTACCATCATCTCGCGCCCTCTTCAGGTTTGGCCTACCATCATCTCGCACCCTCATCAGGTGTGGCCTACCATCACCTCACGCCCTCATCAGGATTTGCCTATCATCATCTCGTGCCCTTATCAGGGTTGGCCTAACATCATCTCACGCCCTCATCAGGTTTGGCCTTCCATCATCTCGCGGCCTCATCAGGTTTGGCCTTCCATCATCTTGTGGCCTCATCAGGTTTGGCCTGCCATCAGCTCACGCCCTCATCAAGTTTGGCCTACCGTCATCTCGCGCACCAATGAGGCTTGGCCTACCATCATCTCGTGCCATTATTAGGTTTGGCCTATCATCATATCGCGCCCTCATCAGGTCTGGCCTATCATCACCTCGCGCCCTCATCAGGATTTGCCTATCATCATCTCGTGCCATTATCAGGATTGGCCTAACATCATCTCACGCCCTCATCAGGTTTGACCTATCATCATCTCACGCCCTTATCAGGTTTGGCCTAACATCATCTGTCGTACTCATCAGGTTGGGCATTCCATCATCTCGCGCCCTCATCAGGTGTGGCCTACCATTATATAGCGCCCTCATCAGATTTGGCCAATCATCATCTCACGCCATCATCAGGTTTGGCATACCTTCATCTCGTTCTCTCATCATGTTTGCCCTATCATCATCTTGTACCCTCATCAGGTTTTGTCTGCCATCCTCTCGTACCCTCATCAGGTTTGGACTGCCATCATCTCGCACCCTCATCAAGTTTGGTCTACCATCATCTGGCGCACCAATCAGGTTTGGCCTACTATCATCTCGTGCCATCATTAGGTTTGGCCTATCATCATCTCACGGCCTCATCAGGTCTGTCCTACCATCATCTCAGGTTTGGCCTACTATCAACTCGCGCCATCATTAGGTTTGGCCTATCGTCATCTCACGGCCTCATCAGGTCTGTCCTACCATCATCTCAGGTTTGGCCTACTATCAACTCGCGACATCATTAGGTTTGGCCTATCATCATATCACGCCCTCATCAGGTCTGGCCTAACATCATCTCAGGTTTGGCCTACCATCATTTCGCACCCTCATCAGGTTTGGCCTACCATCATCTCGCACCCTCTTCAGTTTTGGCCTATCATCATCTCGCACCCTCATCAGGTGTGGCCTATCATCACCTCACGCCCTCATCACGATTTGCCTATCATCATCTCGTGCCCTTGTCAGGATTGGCCTAACATCATCTCACACCCTCATCAGGTTTGGCCTTCCATCATCTCGCTGCCTCATCAGGTTTGGCCTGCCATCAACTCATGCCCTCATCATGTTTGGCCTACCATCATCTGGCGCACCAATCAGGCTTGGCCTACCATCAACTTGTGCCATCGTCAGGTTTGGCCTATCATCATATCGTACCCTCATCAGGTCAGTCCTATCATCCCCTCGTGCCCTCATCAGGATTTGCCTATAATCATCTCGTGCCCTTATCAGGATTGGCCTAACATCATCTCGCGCCATCATTAGGTTTGGCCTTTCATCAACTCACGCCCTCATCAGGTCTGGCCTACCATCATCTCAGATTTGGCCTACCATCATTTCGCATCCTCTTCAGGTTTGGCCTACCATCATCTCGTGTCCTCTTCAGGTTTGGCCTACCATCATCTCGCGCCGTCATCAGATATGGCGTACCCTTTTCTCGCGCCCTCATCAGGTTTAGCCTGCCATCATTTCGCGCCCTTATCAGGATTGGCCTAACATAATCTCACGCCCTCATCAGGTTTGGCCTTCCATCATCTCGAGCCCTAATCAGGTTTGGCTAACCATCATCTCGTGCCCTCATCAAGTTTGGCATACCATCATCTCTCGCCCTCATCAGATTTGGCATAACCTTATCTCGTGCGCTCATCAGGTTTGGCCTATCATCATCTCGCGCCCTTATCAGATTTGGCATACCATTATCTCGCGCCCTCATCAGGTTTGGCCTTTCATCATATCACGTCCTCATAAGGTTTGGCCTCCTATCATCTCGCGCCCTCATCAGGTTTGGCATACCATCATCTCGCGCCCTCATTAGGTTTGGCCTATCATCTCGAGCCCTCATCAGGTTTGGCCTACCATCATCTCGCGCCCTTATCAGGTTGGGCAACTCACCATCTCATGCCCTCATCACGTTTGGCCTATCATCTCGCGCCATTATTAGATTTGGCCTGCCATCATCTCGCGCCCTCTTCATGTTGGGCCTATCATCACCTCGCGCCCTCATAAGGTTTAGCCTATTATAATCTCAGGTATGGCCTATCTTCATCTCGTGCTCTCATCAGGTTTGGCATACCATGATCTTGCGCCCTCTTCAGGTTTGTCCTACCATCATCTCGCGCCCTCATCAGATTGGGCGTAGCTTTATCTCGCGCCCTCATCAGGTTTGGCCTAACATCATCTCATGTACTCATCAGGTTGGGCATTCCGTCATCTCACGCCCTTATCAGGTTTGGCCTATCATCATTTCGCACCCTCATCAGGTTTAGCCTATCATCATCTCGCACCCTCATCAGGTGTGGCCAATAATTATCTCGAGCCCTCACCAGATATGGCCTGTCATCATTTCGTGCCCTCATCAGGTGTGGCCTATCATCACCTCGCGCCCTCATCAGGATTTACCTATCATCTCGTGCCCTTATCAGGATTGGCCTAACATTATCTCACGCGCTCATCAGGTTTGGGCTTCCATCATCTCGAGCCATCATCAGATTTGGCCAACCATCATCTCGCTCCCTCATCAGGTTTGGCCTACTATCATCTAGCACCCTCATCAGATTTGGCGTACACTTATCTCATGCCCTCATTATGATTTGGCCTATCATCATCTCGTGCCCTCATCAGGTTTGGCCTACCATCATCTCGCACTCTCATCAGATTTGGCGTACGGTTATCTCGCGCTCTCATCAGGTTTGGTCTATCATCATCTCACGCCCTCATCAGGTTTGGCCGTCCATCATCTCGCGCTCTCTTCAGGTTTGGCATACCATCATCTCGAGTCCTTTTCAGGTTTGGCCTACTATCGTCTCGCCCCGTCATCAGATATGGCGTACCCTTATCTCACGCCCTCATCAGGTTTAGCCTTCCATCATCTCGCGCCCTCATCAGGTTTGGCCTATCATCATCTCGAGCTCTTATCAGGTTTGGCATACCAACATCTCGCGCATTTATCAGATTTGGCCTACCATCATCTCGTGCCTTCATCAGGTTTGGACTATCATCATCTCGCGTACTCATCAGGTTTGGCCTATCATCAACGTGTGCCCTCATCAGGTTTTGCCTATGATCATCTTGCACCCTCATCAGGGTTGGCCTATCATCATCTCGATCTCTTATCAGATTTGGCCTATCATCATCTCGCGCCCTTATCAGGTTTGGCCTATCATCTCACACCCTCATTAGGTTTGCCTTTCATTATCTCGTGCTCTCATCAGGTTTGGCCTATCATCATCTCACGCCCTCATCAGGTTTGGCCTCCCATCATCTCGTGCCCTCATCGGGTTTGGCCTATCATCATCTCGAGCACTCTTCAGGTTTGGCCTACCATCATCTCGCGCCCTCATCAGATTTGGCGTACCCTTATCTACCGCCGTCATCAGGTTTGGCCTACCATCATCTCGCCCACTCATCGGGTTTGGCCTATCATCATCTCGTGCCCTCATCAGATTTGGCATACCCTTATCTCGCACCCTCATAAGGTTTGGCCTATCATCATCTCACGCCCTCATCAGGTTTGGCATACCATCATCTCGCGCCCTCATCAGGTTTGGCATACCATCATCTCACGCCCTCAATAGGTTTGGCCTATCATCATCTCGACCCCTCATCAGGTTTGGCATACCATCATCTCGCGCCCTTATCAGATTTGGCTTACCATCATCTCGCGCCGTCTTCATGTTGGGCCTATCATCATCTTGCACCCTCATCAGGTTTAGCCTACTACCATCTCAGATATGCCTATATTCATCTCGCGCTCTCATCAGGTTTGGCCTATCATCATCTCTCACCCTCACCAGGTTTGGCTTACCATCATCACGTGCCTTCATCAGGTTTGGACTATCATCATCTCACGCCCTCATCAGGTTTGGCCTATCATCATCTTACACCCTCATCAGGTTTGGCCGATCATCATCTGGATACCTCATCAGATTTGGCCTACTATCATCTCGCGCCCTCATCAGGTTTGGCTAATCATCATCTCGCGTGTTCATCACGTTTGGCCTATCATCTCGCGCCCATATCAGTTTTGGCCTACCATCATCTCGCGCCCTCTTCAGGTTTGTCCTACCATCATCTCTCGCCCTCATCAGATTTGTCGTAGCTTTATCTCGTGCCGTCATCATGTTTGGCCTAACATCATCGCACAAACTTATCTGGTTGGGTACTCCATCATCTCTCACCTTCATCATGTTTGGCCTAACATTATATCGCGCCCTCATCAGGTTTGGCCTACCATCATCTCGCGCCCTTATCAGGTTTGGCCAATCATCATCTCATGGCCCCTTCAGATTTGGCCTACCATCATCTCGCGCCCTCATCAGGTTTGGCCAATCATCATCTCGCGCACTCTTCAGGATTGGTGTACCATCATCTCGCGTCCTCATTAGGTTTGGCCTACCATCATCTCGCGCCCTCATCAGATTTGGCGTACCCTTATCTTGCGCCCTCATCAGGTTTGGCCTCTCATCATCTTGCGCCCTCATCAGGTTTGGACAACAATCATTTCACGCCCTCTTCAGGTTTGGCGTACCATAATCTCGCATCCTCTCCAGGTTTGGACTACTATCATCTCGCACTCTCATCACTTTCGGCGTACCATTATCTCGCGTCCTCATCAGGTTTGGCCTATCATCATCTCGTGCCCTCATTAGATTTGGTCTGTCATCATCTCGCGCCCTCTTCAGGTTTGGCCTACCATCATTTCGCGCCCTCATCAGGTTTGGCCTATCATCATCTCGCGCCCTCATCAGGATTGGCCTAACATCATCTCACGCCCTCATCAGGTTTGGCCTTCCATCATCTCGCGGCCTCATCAGGTTTGGCCTATCATAGTCTCGAACCCTCATCAGGTTTGGCCTACCATCATCTCACGCCCTCATGAGGTTTGGCCAATCATCATCTCACACCCTCATCAGGATAGGCCTAACATGATCTAGGCCCTCATCACATTTGGCCTTCCATCATCTCGTGGACTCATCAGGTTTGGCCTACCATCATCTACCGCCCTCATCAGGTTTGGCCAATAATCTCACGCCCTTATCAGATTTGGTATAGCTTTATCTCGCGCCCTCATCAGGTTTGGCCTAACATCATCTTTCGTACTCATCACGTTGGGCATTCCATCATCTCGCGCCCTCATCAGGTTTGGCCTAACATTATATCGCGCCCTCATCAGGTTTGGCCTATCATCATCTCGCGGACTCCTCAGATTTGGCCTAAAATCATCTCACGCCCTCATCAGATTTGGCTTTCCAACATCTCGCGGCCCCATCAGGTTTGGCCTGCCATCAGCTCACGCCCTCATCAAGTTTGGCCTACCATCATCTGGCGCACCAATCAGGCTTGGCCTACCATCATCTCGTGCCATCATTAGGTTTGACCTATCATCATATCGCGCCCTCATCAGGTCTGGCCTAACATCATCTCGCACCCTCATCAGGTTTGGCCTATCATCATCTCAGGTTTGGCGTATCATTCTTGTGCCCCATCAGGTTTGATTTATCATCATCTCACACCTTCATCAGATTTGGCCTATCATTATGTCGCGACCTCATCAGGTTTGGCTTATTATCATTTCCCGTCCTCATCAGGTTTGGACTATCAGCATCTCGTGCCCTCATCAGGTTTGGCCAAACATCATCTCAAGCCCTCATCATGATTGGCCTACCATCATCTCGTGCCTTCATGTTTGGCCTACCATCATCTCGCGCCTTCTTCAGGTTGGGCCTATCATCATCTCGAGCCCTCATCAGGTTTAGCCTATCATCATCTCGCACCCTCACCAGGTTTGGCCCACCATCATCTTGTGCCTTCATAAGGTTTGGACTATCATCCTCTCGCGCCCTCATCAGGTTTGGCCTATCATCATCTCGATCCCTCTTCAGATTTGGCCTACCATCATCTCTCGCCCTCATCAGTTGTGACCTATCATCATCTCGCGTCCTTATCACGATTGGCCTAACATCATCTCACGCCCTCATCAGGTTTGGCCTTCCATCATCTCGAGTCATCAGATTTGGCCTACCATCATCTCACACCCTCATCAGGTTTGGCCTATCATCATCTCGCGCCCTCATCAGATTTGGTGTACCCTTATCTCGCGCCCTTATCTGGTTTGGCCTATGATTATCTCACTCCCTCATCAGGTTTGGCCTTCCATTATCTCGCGCCCTCATCAGGTTTGGCATAGCATCATCTCGTGTCATCTTCAGGTTTGGCCTACCATCATCTCGCACCCTCACCAGGTTTGGCCCACCATCATCTTCTGCCTTCATCAGGTTTGGACTATCATCATCTCGCATCCTCATCGGGTTTGGCCTATCATCATCGCGATCCCTCATCAGATTTGGCCTACCATCATCTCGAGCCCTCATCGGGTTTGGCCAATCATCTCGCGCCCTCATCACATTTGGCTTTTAATCTCGAGCCCTAATCAGGTTTGGCCTACCATCATCTAGCGCCCTCATCAGATTTGGCCTACTATCATCTCGCGCCCTCATCAGATTTGGCTTAGCTTTATCTCGAGCCCTCATCAGGTGTGGCCTAACATCATCTCATGTACTCATCATGTTGGGCATTCCATCATCTCGCACCCTCATCAGGTTGGTCTCACCATTATATAGCGCCCTCATCAGATTTGGCGTACCCTTATCTCGCGACCTCATCAGCTTTGGCCTATCATCATCTCGCGCCCTCATCAGATTTGGCATACCCTTATGTCGCGCCCTCATCAGTTTTGGCCTATCATCTCACGCCCTCATCAGGTTTGGCGTACCGTCATCTCGCGCCCTCTTCAGGTTTGGCCTACCTTCAACTAGTGCCCTCATAAGAATTAGCATAACTTTATCTTGCGCCCTCATTAGGTTTGGCCTACCAACATCTGGAGCCCTCATCAGGTTTAGCCTACCATGATCTCGCGCCCTTATCAGGTTTGGCCAATAATCATCTCGCGCCCTCATCAGGTTTGGACAATCATCTTGCGCCCTTATCAGATTTGGCGTAGCTTTATCTTGCGCCCTCATCAGGTTGGCCCTAACATCATCTCTCGTACTCATCAGGTTGGGCATTCAATCATCTCGCGCCCTCATCAGGTTTGGCCTAGCATTATATCGTGCCATCATCAGGTTTGGCCTATCATCTCGCGGCGTCTTCAGGTTTGATCTACCATCATTTCGCGCCCTCTTCAGGTTTGGCCAATCATAATCTCGCACCCTCATCACACTTGGCCTATCATCTCGTGCCCTTATCAGGTTTGGCCTTCCATCATATCGCGCTCTCTTCAGGTTTGTCCTACCATCATCTTGCTCTCTCATCAGATTTGGCATAGCTTTATCTTGCGCCCTCATCAGGTTTGGCCTAATATCATCTCACGTACTCATCAGGTTGGGGATTCCATCATCTCACGCCCTTATCAAGTTTGGCCTATCATCATTTCGTGCCAACATGAGATTTAGCCTATCATCGTCTTGCATCCTCATCAGGTGTGGCCAATCATCATCTCGAGCCATCACAAGATTTGGCCTATCATCACCTCGCGACATCATCAGGTGTGGCCTATCATCATCTTGCGCCCTCATCAGGTTTGGTCTATCATCATCTTGCGCCCTCATAAGGTTTGGCCTAACATCTCACGTACTCATCAGGTTGGGCACACCATCATCTCGCAACCTCATCAGGTTTGGCCCACCAGTATATCGCGCCCTCATCAGATTTGGCGTACCCTTATCTCACGCCCTCATCAGGTTTGGCCTTCCATCATCTCGAGCCCTCATCAGATTTGGCCTACCATCATCTCGCGTCCTCATCAGGTTTGGCATATCATCATCTCGCACCCTCATCAGGTTTGGCCTATCATCATCTCGTGACCTCATCAGGTTTGGCTTATTATCATTTCCCGTCTTCATCAGCTTTGGCTTATCAACATCTCGCGCCCTCATCGGGTTTGGCCTAACATCTTATCACGCCCTCATCATAATTGGCCTACCATCATCTCGTGCCCTCATCATGTTTGGCCTACCATCATCTCGCGCCTTCTTTAGGTTGGGCCTATCATCATCTCGCGCCCTCATCAAGTGTGGCCTACCATCACCTCGCGCCCTCATCAGGATTTGCCTATCATCATCTCGTGCCCTTATCAGGATTGGCCTAACATCATCTCACGCCCTCATCAGGTTTGGCCTTCCATCATCTCGAGCCCTCATCAGATTTAGCCTACCATCATATCGCGCCCTCATCAGGTCTGGCCTTCCATCATCTCGCGCCCTCATCAGGCTTGGCATACGATCATCTTGCGTCCTCTTCACTATTGGCCTACCATCATTTCGCGCCCTGATCAGATTTGGCGTACCCTTATCTCGCGACCTCATCAGGTTTAGCCTATAATCATCTCACGCCCTCATCAGGTTTGGCCTTTCGTCATCTCGAACCCTCTTCAGGTATGGCATACCATTATCTCGCGCCCTTATCAGGTTTGGCCAATCATCATCTCGCTCCCTCATCAGGTTTGGCCTGTCATCTCGCGCCCTAATCAGGTTTGTCCTAACATCATCTCGTGCCCTCTTCAGGTTTGGCCTATCATCATCTCGCACCCTCACCAGGTTTGGCTTACCATCATCTCATGCCTTCATCAGGTTTGGACTATCATCATCTCGCGTTCTCATCAGGATTGGCCTATCATCTTGAGCCCTCTTCAGGTTTGGCCTACCATCATTTCGCGCCCTCATCAGATTTGTCCTACCATCATCTTGTGCCCTCATCAGATTTGGCGTAGCTTTATCTCGCGCCCTCATCAGGTGGGGCCTAACATCATCTCACGTACTCATCATGTTGGGCATTCCATCATCTCGCACCCTCATCAGTTTTGGCCTATCATCATCTCGGGCTCTCATCAGATTTGGCATGCCCTTATCTCGGGCCCTCATCAGGTTTGGCCTATCATCATCTAGCGCCCTCATAAGGTTTGGCCTAACATCTCACGTACTCATCAGGTTGGGCACTCCATCATCTCGCAACCTCATTAGGTTTGGCCCACCAGTATATCGCGCCCTCATCAGATTTGGTGCACCCTTATCTCGCGCCTTCATCAGGTTTGGCCCATCATCATCTCACGCCCTCATAAGATTTGGCGTACCCTTATCTCGCGCCCTCATCAGGTTTGGCCTATCATTATCTCACGCCCTCATCAGGTTTGACATGCTATCATCTCACACCCTCTTCAGGTTTGGCCTACCATCTACTAGTGCCCTCATCAGGTTTGGCCAATCATCATCTCGTGCCCTCATAAGATTTGGTATACCTTTATCTCGCGCCCTCATCAGGTTTGGCCTACCATCATCTCGAGCCCTCATCAGGTTTGACCTACCATTATCTCGCGCCCTGATCAGATTTGGCCAATCATCATCTCGCACCCTCGTCAGGTTTGGCCAATCATCTCGCTCCCTTATTAGATTTAGCCTAGCTTTATCTCGCGCCCTTATCAAATTTGGCCTATCATCATCTCGAGCCCTCATCAGGTATGGCCTATCATAATCTCGCACCCTCATCAGGTTTTCCTAAACATCATCTCGTGCTCTCATCATGTTTGCCCTATCATCATCTTGTACCCTCATCAGGTTTTGTCTGCCATCATCTCGTGCCCTCATCAGGTTTGGCCTGCAATCATCTTGCGCTCTCATCAAGTTTGGCCTACCATCTCGCGCCATCATTAGGTTTGGCCTATCATCATCTCGTGCCCTTATCAGGGTTGGCCTAACATCATCTCACGCCCTCATCAGGTTTCGCCTTCCATCATTTTGCGGCCTCATCAGGTTTGGTCTTCCATCATCTCACGGCCTCATCAGGTTTGGCCTGCCATCATCTCACGCCCTCATCAAGTTTGGCCTACCATCATCTGGTGCACCAATCAGGCTTGGCCTACCATCATCTCGTGCCATCATTAGGTTTGGCCTATCATGATATCGCACCCTCATCAGGTTTTGCATATCATAATCTCGAACCCTCATCAGGTTTGGCCTACCATCATCTCACGCCCTCATGAAGTTTGGCCAATCATCATCTCGCACCCTCATCAGGTTTGGCCTATCATCATCTCGCGCAATCATCAGGATTGGCCTATCATCCTTTCTCACACTCCTCAAGTTCGACCTACTATCATCTTGCACCCATATTAGATTTGGCCTACCATCATATCGCGCCCTGATCAGTTTTGGCCTACCATCATCTCGTACCCTCATCAGGTGTGGCCTATCATCATCTCAGGTTTGGCGTATCATTCTTGTGCCCCATGAAGTTTGATTTATCATCGTTTCGCACCTTCATCAGATTTGGCCTATCATCATCTCTCGACCTCATCAGGTTTGGCTTATTATCATTTCCCGTCCTCATTAGGTTTAGCCTATCAACATCTCGCGCCCTCATCAGGTTTGGCCTATCATCATCTCGCGCCGTCATCAGTTCTGGCCTAACATCATCTCAGGTTTGGCCTACAATCATCTCACGCCCTCATTAGGTTTGGCCAATCACCATCTCGCACCCTCATCAGGTTTGGCCTATCATCATATCGCGCCCTCATCAGGTGTGGCCTATTTTTAACTCGCGCCCTCACCAGGATTTGCCTATCATCATCTCGTGCCCTTATCAGGGTTGGCCTAACATCATCTCACGCCCTCATCAGGTTTCGCCTGCCATCATTTTGCGGCCTCATCAGGTTTGGTCTTCCATCATCTCACGGCCTCATCAGGTTTGGCCTGCCATCATCTCACGCCCTCATCAAATTTGGCCTACCATCATCTGGTGCACCAATCAGGCTTGGCCTACCATCATCTCGTGCCATCATTAGGTTTGGCCTATCATGATATCGCACCCTCATCAGGTTTTGCATATCATCATCTCGCGCCCTCATCAGGTTTGGCCTATCATCATCTCGCGAAATCATCAGGATTGGCCTATCATCCTTTCTCACACTCCTCAAGTTTGACCTACTATCATCTTGCACCCATATTAGATTTAGCCTACCATCATATCGCGCCCTGATCAGTTTTGGCCTACCATCATCTCGTACCCTCATCAGGTGTGGCCTATCATCATCTCAGGTTTGGCGTATCATTCTTGTGCCCCATGAAGTTTGATTTATCATCATCTCGCACCTTCATCAGATTTGGCCTATCATCATCTCTCGACCTCATCAGGTTTAGCTTATTATCATTTCCCGTCCTCATTAGGTTTAGCCTATCAACATCTCGCGCCCTCATCAGGTTTGGCCTAACATCATCTCACGCCCACATCATGATTGGCCTACCATCATCTCGTGCCCTCATCATGTTTTGCCCGCCATCATCTCGCACCTTCTTCAGATTGGGCCTATCATCATCTAGCACCCTCACCAGGTTTGGCTTACCATAATCTCGATCCCTCATCAGATTTGACCTACCATCATCTCGCGCCCTCATCACGTTTGGCCTATCATCTCGCGTCCTCTTCAGGTTTGGCCTACCATCATCTCGCACCCTCATCAGATTTGGCCTACCATCATCTCGTGCCCTCATCAGATTTGGCGTAGCTTTATCTCGCGCCCTCATCAGGTATAGCCTAACATCATCTCACGTAATTATCATGATGGGCTTTCCATCATTTTGCGGCCTCATCAGGTTTGGTCTTCCATCATCTCACGCCCTCATCAAGTTTGGCCTACCATCATCTGTTGCACCAATCAGGCTTGGCCTACCATCATCTCGTGCCATCATTAGGTTTGGCCTATCATGATATCACACCCTCATCAGATTTGCCCTACCATCATCTCGCGCCCTCTTCAGGTTTTGCCTATCATTATCTCTTGCCCTCATCAGGTGTGGCCTATCTTCACCTCGCGCCCTCATCAGGATTTGCCTATCATCACCTCGTGCCCTTATCAGGATTGGCCTAACATCATCTCACGCCCTCATCAGGTTTGGCCTTCCATCATTTCACGGCCTCATGAGGTTTGGCCAATCATCATCTCGCACCCTCATCAGGTTGGCCTATCATCATCTCGCGCCATTATCAGGACTGGCCTACCATCCTTTCTCATCCTCCTCAAGTTTGGCCTACCATCATCTTGCACCCATATCAGATTTGGCCTACCATCATATCGCGCCCTGATCAGTTTAGGCCTACCATCATCTCGCAACCTCATCAGGTTTGGCCTATCATCATCATCTCAGGTTTAGCGTATCATTCTTGTGCCCCATCAAGTTTGATTTATCATCATCTCACACCTTCCTCAGATTTTGCCTATCATCATCTCGTGACCTCATCAGGTTTGGCTTATTATCATTTCCCGTCCTCATCAGGTTTGGCCTATCAACATCTCATGCCCTCATCAGGTTTGGCCTAACATCACCTCACGCCCACATCATGATTGGCCTACCATCATCTCGTGCCCTCATCATGTTTGGCCGGCCATCATCTCGCACCTTCTACAGGTTGGGCCTATCATCATCTCGCGCCCTCTTCAGGTTTAGCCTATTATCATCTCACGTATGGCCTATCTTCATCTCGATCCCTCATCAGATCTGGCCTACAATCGTCTCGCGCCCTCATCACGTTTGGCCAATCATCATCTCGCGCCCTCATCACGCTTGGCCTATCATCTCGCACCTTTATCAGGTTTGGCCTACCATCATTTCACGCCATCATCAGGTTTGGCATACCTTCATCTCGTGCTCTCATCATGTTTGCCCTATCATCATCTTGTACCCTCATCAGGTTTTGTCTGCCATCATCTCGTGCCCTCATCAGGTTTGGCCTGCCATCATCTCGCACCCTCATCAAGTTTGGCCTACCATCATCTGGCGCACCAAACAGGCTTGGCCTACCAACATCTTGCGCAATCATTAGGTTTGGCCTATCATCATCTCACGCCCTCATCATGTCTGGCCTACCATCATCTCAGGTTTGGCCTACCATCCTTTCGCGCCCTCATCAGGTTTGGCATACCATCATCTCGCGCCCTCTTCAGGTTTGGCCTATCATCATCTCGCACCCTCATCAGGTGTGGCCAATTATCACCTCGCACCCTCATCAGGATTTGCCTACCATCATCTCGCGCCATCATTAGGTTTGGCCTATCATCATCTCACACCCTCATCATGATCTGGCCTGCCATCATCTCTAGTTTGGCCTACCATCATTTGGCTCCCTCAACAGGTTTGGCCTACCATCATCTCGCGCCCTCTTCAGGTTTGGCCTATCATCATCTCGCGCCCTCATCAGGTGTGGCCTATTATCACCGCGCGCCCTTATCAGGATTGGCCTAACATGATCTCACGCCCTCATCAGGTTTGGCCTTCCATCATCTCGTGGCCTCATCAGGTTTGGCCTGCCATCAGCTCACGCCCTCATCAAGTTTGGCCTACCATCATCTGGCGCACCAATCAGGCTTGGCCTATCATCATCTCGTGCCATCATTAGGTTTGGCCTATCATTATATCACGCCCTCATCAGGACTGGCCTATAATCACCTCGCGCACTCATCAGGCTTTGCCTATCATCATCTCGTGCCCTTATCAGGATTCACCTAACATCATCTCACGCCCTCATCAGGTTTGACCTATCATTATCTCACGCCCTTATCAGGTTTGGCCTAACATCATCTCTAGTACTCATCAGATTGGGCATTCCATCATCTCGCGCCCTCATCAGGTTTGGTCTACCATTATATCGCGCCCTCATCAGGTTTGGCCGATCATCATCTCGAGCCCTCATCAGGTATGGCCTTTCATAATCTCGCACCTTCATCAGGTTTGGCCAATCATTATCTCACGCCATCATCAGGTTTGGCATACCTTCATCTCGTGCTCTCATCATGTTTGCCCTATCATCATCTTGTACCCTCATCAGGTTTTGTCTGCCATCATCTCGTGCCCTCATCAGGTTTGGCCTGCCATCATCTCGCACCGTCATCAAGTTTGGCCTACCATCATCTGGCGCACCAATCAGACTTGGCCTACCATCATCTCGCCCCATCATTAGGTTTGGTCTATCATCATCTCACACCCTCATCAGGTCTGGAATTCCATCATCTCAGGTTTGGCCTACCATCATTTCGCGCCCTCATCAGATTTGGCCTACAATCATCACGTGCCCTCTTCAGGATTGGCCTATCATCATCTCGTGCCCTTAACAGGTGTGGCCTATTATAACCTCGCGCCCTCATCAGGATTTGCCTATCATCATCTCGTGCCCTTATCAGGATTGGCCTAAAATCATCTCACGCCCTCATCAGATTTGGCTTTCCAACATCTCGCGGCCTCATCAGGTTTGGCCTGCCATCAGCTCACGCCCTCATCAAGTTTGGCCTACCATCATCTGGCGCACCAATCAGGCTTGGCCTACCATCATCTCGTGCCATCATTAGGTTTGACCTATCATCATATCGCGCCCTCATCAGGTCTGGCCTATCATCACCTCGCGCCCTCATCAGGATTTGCCTATCATCATCTTGTGGAGTTATCAGGATAGGCCTAACATCATCTCACGCCCTCATCAGGTTTGACCTATCATCATCTCACGCCCTTATCAGGTTTGGCCTAACATCGTCTGTCATACTCATCAGGTTGGGCATTCCATCATCTCGTGTTCTCTTCAGGTTTGGCCTACTATCATCTCGCGCCGTCATCAGATATGGCGTACCATTATCTCGCGCCCTCATCAGGTTTAGCCTACCATCATTTCGCGCCCTCATCAGGTTTGGCCTATCATCATCTCGAGTCCTCATCAGGTTTGGCATACCATCATCTCGCGCATTCATCAGATTTGCCTATCATCATCTCGTGCCCTTATCAGGATTGGCCTAACATCATCTCACGCCCTCATCAGGTTTGGCCTTCCATCATATCGAGCCCTCATCAGGTTTGGCCAACCATCATCTCGCGCCCTCATCAGGTTTGGCCTACCATCATCTCGCGCCCTCATCAGATTTGGCGTACCCTTATCTCGCGCCCTCATCAGGTTTGGCCTATCATCATCTCGCGCCCTCATCAGATTTGGCATACCCTTATCTCGCGCCCTCATCAGGTTTGGCGTATCATCATCTCGTGCCCTCATCAGGTTTGGCATATCATCATCTCGTGCCGTTATCAGGTCTGTCCTATCATCTCGCGCCCTTATTAGATTTGGCCTGCCATCATCTCACGCCCTCTTCATGTTGGGCCCATCATCACCTCGTGCCCTCATCAGGTTTAGCCTATTATAATGTCAGGTATGGCCTATCTTCATTTCCTGCTCTCATCAGGTTTGGCCTATCATCATCTCTCACCCTCACCAGGTTTGGCCTACCATGATCTCGCGCCATCTTCAGGTTTGTCCTACCATCATCTCGTGACCTCATCAGATTTGGCGCAGCTTTATCTCGCGCCCTCATCAGGTTTGGCCTAACATCATCTCACGTACTCATCAGGTTGGGCATTCCATCATCTCACGTACTCATCAGGTTTGGCCTATCATCATTTCGTGCCCTCACCAGGTTTAGCCTATCATCATCTCGCTCCCTCATCAGGTGTGGCCAATCATCACCTCGAGCCCTCACCAGATTTGGCCTGTCATCATTTCGCGCCCTCATCAGCTGTGGCCTATCATCACCTCGCGCCCTCATCAGGATTTGCCTATCATCATCTTGTGCCCTTATCAGGATTGGCCTAACATCATCTCACGCGCTCATCAGGTTTGGGCTTTCATCATCTCGAGCCGTCATCAGATTTGGCCAACTATCATCTCGCTCCCTCATCAGGTTTGGCCTACCGTCATCTCGCACCCTCATCAGATTTGGAGCACACTTATCTCACGCCCTCATTAGGTTTGGCGCATCATCATCTCGCGCCCTCATCAGGTGTGGCCTATTATGACCTCGCGCCCTCATCAGGATTTGCCTATCATCATCTTGTGCCCTTATCAGGATTGGCCTAACATGATCTCACGCCCTCATCAGGTTTGGCCTTCCATCATCTCGTGGCCTAATCAGGTTTGGCCTGCCATCAGCTCACGCCCTCATCAAGTTTGGCCTACCATCATCTGGCACACCAATCAGGCTTGGCCTACCATCATCTCGTGCCATCATTAGGTTTGGCCTATCATTATATCGCGCCCTCATCATGTCTGGCCTATCATCACTTCGCGACCTCATCAGGATTTGCCTATCATCATCTCGTGCCCTTATCAGGATTGGCCTAACATCATCTCACGCCCTCATCAGGTTTGACCTATCATCATCTCACGCCCTTATCAGGTTTGGCCTAACATCATCTCTCGTACTCATCAGATTGGGCATTCCATCATCTCGCGCCCTCATCAGGTTTGGTCTACCATTATATCGTGCCCTCATCAGGTTTGGCCTATCATCATCTCGAGCCCTCATCAGGTATGGCCTATCATAATCTCGCACCCTCATCAAGTTTGGCCAATCATCATCTCACGCCATCATGAGGTTTGGCATACCTTCATCTCGTGCTCTCATCATGTTTGCCCTATCATCATCTTGTACCCTCATCAGGTTTTGTCTGCCATCATCTCGTGCCCTCATCAGATATGGCCTACCATCATATCGCGCCCTGATCAGCTTTGGCCTATCATCATCTCGCGCCCTCATCAGATTTGGCGTACCCTTATCTCGCGCCCTCATCAGTTTTGGCCTATCATCATCTCACGCCCTTATCAGGTTTGGCGTACCATCATCTCGCGCCCTCTTCAGGTTTGGCCTACCATCAACTAGTGCCCTCATCAGAATTAGCGTAACTTTATCTTGCGCCCTCATTAGGTTTGGCCTACCATCATCTCGAGCCCTCATCAGGTTTGGCCAATCATCATCTCGCGCCCTCATCAGGTTTGGACAATCATCTTGCGCCCTTATCAGATTTGGCGTAGCTTTATCTTGCGCCCTCATCAGGTTTGGCCTAACATCATCTCTCGTACTCATCAGGTTGGGCATTCCATCATCTCGCGCCCTCATCAGGTTTGGCCTAGCATTTTATCGTGCCATCATCAGGCTTGGCCTATCATCTCGCGCCTTCTTCAGGTTTGGGCTACCATCATTTCGCACCCTCATCAGGTTTGGCCTACCATCATTACGTGCCATCTTCAGGTTTGGCCTATCATCATCTCGCGCCATCATCAGGTGTGGCCTATCATCACCTCGCGCCCTCATCTGGATTTGCCTATCATCACCTCGTGCCCTTATCAGGCTTGGCCAATCATCTGGCGCCCTCATCAGGTTTGGCCAATCATTTCGCGCCCTTATCAGATTTGGCGAAGCTTTATCTTGCGCCCACATCAGGTTTGGCCTAACTTCATCTTTCGTACTCATCAGGTTGGGCATTCCATCATCTTGCGCCCTCATCAGGTTTGGCCTAGCATTATATCGTGCCCTCATCAGGTTTGGCCTGTCATCTCGCGCCCTCTTCAGGTTCGATCTACCATCATTTCGCGCCCTCATCAGGTTTGGCCAATCATAATCTCGCGCCCTCATCACGCTTGGCCTATCATCTCGCACCTTTATCAGGTTTGGCCTACCATCATTTCACGCCATCATCAGGTTTGGCATACCTTCATCTCGTGCTCTCATCATGTTTGCCCTATCATCATCTTGTACCCTCATCAGGTTTTGTCTGCCATCATCTCGTGCCCTCATCAGGTTTGGCCTGCCATCATCTCGCACCCTCATCAAGTTTGGCCTACCATCATCTGGCGCACCAAACAGGCTTGGCCTACCAACATCTTGCGCAATCATTAGGTTTGGCCTATCATCATCTCACGCCCTCATCATGTCTGGCCTACCATCATCTCAGGTTTGGCCTACCATCCTTTCGCGCCCTCATCAGGTTTGGCATACCATCATCTCGCGCCCTCTTCAGGTTTGGCCTATCATCTCGCACCCTCATCAGGTGTGGCCAATTATCACCTCGCACCCTCATCAGGATTTGCCTACCATCATCTCGCGCCATCATTAGGTTTGGCCTATCATCATCTCACACCCTCATCATGATCTGGCCTGCCATCATCTCTAGTTTGGCCTACCATCATTTGGCTCCCTCAACAGGTTTGGCCTACCATCATCTCGCGCCCTCTTCAGGTTTGGCCTATCATCATCTCGCGCCCTCATCAGGTGTGGCCTATTATCACCGCGCGCCCTTATCAGGATTGGCCTAACATGATCTCACGCCCTCATCAGGTTTGGCCTTCCATCATCTCGTGGCCTCATCAGGTTTGGCCTGCCATCAGCTCACGCCCTCATCAAGTTTGGCCTACCATCATCTGGCGCACCAATCAGGCTTGGCCTATCATCATCTCGTGCCATCATTAGGTTTGGCCTATCATTATATCACGCCCTCATCAGGACTGGCCTATAATCACCTCGCGCACTCATCAGGCTTTGCCTATCATCATCTCGTGCCCTTATCAGGATTCACCTAACATCATCTCACGCCCTCATCAGGTTTGACCTATCATTATCTCACGCCCTTATCAGGTTTGGCCTAACATCATCTCTAGTACTCATCAGATTGGGCATTCCATCATCTCGCGCCCTCATCAGGTTTGGTCTACCATTATATCGCGCCCTCATCAGGTTTGGCCGATCATCATCTCGAGCCCTCATCAGGTATGGCCTTTCATAATCTCGCACCTTCATCAGGTTTGGCCAATCATTATCTCACGCCATCATCAGGTTTGGCATACCTTCATCTCGTGCTCTCATCATGTTTGCCCTATCATCATCTTGTACCCTCATCAGGTTTTGTCTGCCATCATCTCGTGCCCTCATCAGGTTTGGCCTGCCATCATCTCGCACCGTCATCAAGTTTGGCCTACCATCATCTGGCGCACCAATCAGACTTGGCCTACCATCATCTCGCCCCATCATTAGGTTTGGTCTATCATCATCTCACACCCTCATCAGGTCTGGAATTCCATCATCTCAGGTTTGGCCTACCATCATTTCGCGCCCTCATCAGATTTGGCCTACAATCATCACGTGCCCTCTTCAGGATTGGCCTATCATCATCTCGTGCCCTTAACAGGTGTGGCCTATTATAACCTCGCGCCCTCATCAGGATTTGCCTATCATCATCTCGTGCCCTTATCAGGATTGGCCTAAAATCATCTCACGCCCTCATCAGATTTGGCTTTCCAACATCTCGCGGCCTCATCAGGTTTGGCCTGCCATCAGCTCACGCCCTCATCAAGTTTGGCCTACCATCATCTGGCGCACCAATCAGGCTTGGCCTATCATCATCTCGTGCCATCATTAGGTTTGACCTATCATCATATCGCGCCCTCATCAGGTCTGGCCTATCATCACCTCGCGCCCTCATCAGGATTTGCCTATCATCATCTTGTGCCGTTATCAGGATAGGCCTAACATCATCTCACGCCCTCATCAGGTTTGACCTATCATCATCTCACGCCCTTATCAGGTTTGGCCTAACATCGTCTGTCATACTCATCAGGTTGGGCATTCCATCATCTCGTGTTCTCTTCAGGTTTGGCCTACTATCATCTCGCGCCGTCATCAGATATGGCGTACCATTATCTCGCGCCCTCATCAGGTTTAGCCTACCATCATTTCGCGCCCTCATCAGGTTTGGCCTATCATCATCTCGAGTCCTCATCAGGTTTGGCATACCATCATCTCGCGCATTCATCAGATTTGCCTATCATCTCGTGCCCTTATCAGGATTGGCCTAACATCATCTCACGCCCTCATCAGGTTTGGCCTTCCATCATATCGAGCCCTCATCAGGTTTGGCCAACCATCATCTCGCGCCCTCATCAGGTTTGGCCTACCATCATCTCGCGCCCTCATCAGATTTGGCGTACCCTTATCTCGCGCCCTCATCAGGTTTGGCCTATCATCATCTCGCGCCCTCATCAGATTTGGCATACCCTTATCTCGCGCCCTCATCAGGTTTGGCGTATCATCATCTCGTGCCCTCATCAGGTTTGGCATACCATCATCTCGTGCCGTTATCAGGTCTGTCCTATCATCTTGCGCCCTTATTAGATTTGGCCTGCCATCATCTCACGCCCTCTTCATGTTGGGCCCATCATCACCTTGTGCCCTCATCAGGTTTAGCCTATTATAATGTCAGGTATGGCCTATCTTCATTTCCTGCTCTCATCAGGTTTGGCCTATCATCATCTCTCACCCTCACCAGGTTTGGCCTACCATGATCTCGCGCCATCTTCAGGTTTGTCCTACCATCATCTCGTGACCTCATCAGATTTGGCGCAGCTTTATCTCGCGCCCTCATCAGGTTTGGCCTAACATCATCTCACGTACTCATCAGGTTGGGCATTCCATCATCTCACGTACTCATCAGGTTTGGCCTATCATCATTTCGTGCCCTCACCAGGTTTAGCCTATCATCATCTCGCTCCCTCATCAGGTGTGGCCAATCATCACCTCGAGCCCTCACCAGATTTGGCCTGTCATCATTTCGCGCCCTCATCAGCTGTGGCCTATCATCACCTCGCGCCCTCATCAGGATTTGCCTATCATCATCTTGTGCCCTTATCAGGATTGGCCTAACATCATCTCACGCGCTCATCAGGTTTGGGCTTCCATCATCTCGAGCCGTCATCAGATTTGGCCAACCATCATCTCGCTCCCTCATCAGGTTTGGCCTACCGTCATCTCGCACCCTCATCAGATTTGGAGCACACTTATCTCACGCCCTCATTAGGTTTGGCGCATCATCATCTCGCGCCCTCATCAGGTGTGGCCTATTATGACCTCGCGCCCTCATCAGGATTTGCCTATCATCATCTTGTGCCCTTATCAGGATTGGCCTAACATGATCTCACGCCCTCATCAGGTTTGGCCTTCCATCATCTCGTGGCCTAATCAGGTTTGGCCTGCCATCAGCTCACGCCCTCATCAAGTTTGGCCTACCATCATCTGGCACACCAATCAGGCTTGGCCTACCATCATCTCGTGCCATCATTAGGTTTGGCCTATCATTATATCGCGCCCTCATCATGTCTGGCCTATCATCACTTCGCGACCTCATCAGGATTTGCCTATCATCATCTCGTGCCCTTATCAGGATTGGCCTAACATCATCTCACGCCCTCATCAGGTTTGACCTATCATCATCTCACGCCCTTATCAGGTTTGGCCTAACATCATCTCTCGTACTCATCAGATTGGGCATTCCATCATCTCGCGCCCTCATCAGGTTTGGTCTACCATTATATCGTGCCCTCATCAGGTTTGGCCTATCATCATCTCGAGCCCTCATCAGGTATGGCCTATCATAATCTCGCACCCTCATCAAGTTTGGCCAATCATCATCTCACGCCATCATGAGGTTTGGCATACCTTCATCTCGTGCTCTCATCATGTTTGCCCTATCATCATCTTGTACCCTCATCAGGTTTTGTCTGCCATCATCTCGTGCCCTCATCAGATATGGCCTACCATCATATCGCGCCCTGATCAGCTTTGGCCTATCATCATCTCGCGCCCTCATCAGATTTGGCGTACCCTTATCTCGCGCCCTCATCAGTTTTGGCCTATCATCATCTCACGCCCTTATCAGGTTTGGCGTACCATCATCTCGCGCCCTCTTCAGGTTTGGCCTACCATCAACTAGTGCCCTCATCAGAATTAGCGTAACTTTATCTTGCGCCCTCATTAGGTTTGGCCTACCATCATCTCGAGCCCTCATCAGGTTTGGCCAATCATCATCTCGCGCCCTCATCAGGTTTGGACAATCATCTTGCGCCCTTATCAGATTTGGCGTAGCTTTATCTTGCGCCCTCATCAGGTTTGGCCTAACATCATCTCTCGTACTCATCAGGTTGGGCATTCCATCATCTCGCGCCCTCATCAGGTTTGGCCTAGCATTTTATCGTGCCATCATCAGGCTTGGCCTATCATCTCGCGCCTTCTTCAGGTTTGGGCTACCATCATTTCGCACCCTCATCAGGTTTGGCCTACCATCATTACGTGCCATCTTCAGGTTTGGCCTATCATCATCTCGCGCCATCATCAGGTGTGGCCTATCATCACCTCGCGCCCTCATCTGGATTTGCCTATCATCACCTCGTGCCCTTATCAGGATTGGCCTACCATCATCTCGCGCCCTGATCAGGCTTGGCCAATCATCTGGCGCCCTCATCAGGTTTGGCCAATCATTTCGCGCCCTTATCAGATTTGGCGAAGCTTTATCTTGCGCCCACATCAGGTTTGGCCTAACTTCATCTTTCGTACTCATCAGGTTGGGCATTCCATCATCTTGCGCCCTCATCAGGTTTGGCCTAGCATTATATCGTGCCCTCATCAGGTTTGGCCTGTCATCTCGCGCCCTCTTCAGGTTCGATCTACCATCATTTCGCGCCCTCATCAGGTTTGGCCAATCATAATCTCGCGCCCTCACCACACTTGGCCTATCATCTCGTACCCTTATCAGATTTGACCTACCATCATCTCGCGCTCTCTTCAGGTTTGTCCTACCATTATCTCGCGCTCTCATCAGATTTGGCATAGCTTTATCTCGCGCCCTCATCAGGTTTGACCTAACATCATCTCACATACTCATCAGGTTGGGGATTATATCATCTCACGCCCTTATCAAGTTTGGCCTATCATCATTTCGTGCCCTCATGAGGTTTAGACTATCATCCTCTCGCATCCTCATCAGGTGTAGCCAATCATCATCTCGAGCCATCACAAGATTTGGCCTATCATCATCTCGCGACCTCATCAGGTGTGGCCTATCATCATCTCGCGCCCTCATCAGATTTGGCATGCCCTTATCTCGTGCCCTCATCAGGTTTGGCCTAACATCTCACGTACTCATCAGGTTTGGCATACCATCATCTCGAGCCCTCATCAGATTTGGCCTACCATCATCTCGCGTCCTCATCAGGTTTGGCATACCATCTTCTCGCGCCCTCTTCAGGTTTGGCCTACCATCATTTCGCGCCCTCATCAGGTTTGGCCTACTATCATGTCGCGCCCTCTTCAGGTTTGGCCTATCATCATCTCGCACCCTCATCAGGTGTGGCCTATCATCACCTCGCGCCCTCATCTGGACTTGCCTACCATCACCTTGTGCCCTTATCAGGATTGGCCTAACATCATCTCGAACCCTCATCAGGTTTGGCCTTCCATCATCTCGCGGCCTCATTAGATTTGGCCTATCATAATCTCAAACCCTCATCAGGTTTGGCCTACCATCATCTCAGGCCCTCATGAGGTTTGGCCAATCATCATCTCGAACCCTCTTCAGGTTTGGCCTATCATAATCTCGTGCCCTCATCAGGTTTGGTCTAACATAATATCACACCCTCATCAGGTTTGGCCTTCCATCATCTCACGCCCTCATCAGGATTGCTCTACCATCCTTTCTCACCCTCCTCAAGTTTGGCCTACAAACATCTTGCACTTACATCAGATATGGCCTACCATCATATCGCGCCCTGATCAGTTTTGGCCTACCATCATCTCGCACCCTCATCTGGTTTAGCCTACCATGATCATTCCAGGTTTGGCGCATCATTCTTGTGCCCCATGAAGTTTGATTTATCATCATATCGCACCTTCATCAGATTTGGCCTATCATCATCTCGTGACCTCATCAGGTTTGGCTTATTATCATTTCCCGTCTTCATCAGCTTTGGCCTATCAACATCTCGCGCACTGATCGGGTTTCGCCTAACATCTTCTCACGCCCTCATCATAATTGGCCTACCATCATCTCGTGCCATCATCATGTTTGGCCTACCATCATCTCGCGCCTTCTTCAGGTTGGGCCTATCATCATCTCGCGCCCTCATCAAGTGTGGCCTACCATTACCTCGCGCCCTCATCAGGATTTGCCTATTATCATCTCGTGCCCTTATCAGGATTGGCCTAACATCATTTCATGCCCTCATCAGGTTTGGCCTTCCATCATCTCGAGCCCTCATCAGATTTAGACTACCATCATCTCGCGCCCTCATCAGGTCTGGCCTTCCATCATCTTGCGCCCTCATCAGGTTTGGCATACGATCATCTTGCGTCCTCTTCAGTATTGACCTACCATCATTTAGCGCCCTCATCAGATTTGGCGTACCCTTATCTCGCGCCCTCATCAGGTTTAGCCTGTAATCATCTCACGCCCTCATCAGGTTTGGCCTTTCATCATCTCGAGCCCTCATCAGGTATGGCCTGTCATCTCGCGCCCTTATCAGGTTTGTCCTAACATCATCTCGTGCCCTCTTCAGGTTTGGCCTATCATCATCTCGCACCCTCACCAGGTTTGGCCTACCATCATCTTGTGCCCTCATCAGATTTGGCGTAGCTTTATCTCGCGCCCTCATCAGGTGGGGCCTAACATCATCTCACGTACTCATCATGTTGGGCATTCCATCATCTCGCACCCTCATCAGTTTTGGCCTATCATCATCTCGGGCTCTCATCAGATTTGGCATGCCCTTATCTCGGGCCCTCATCAGGTTTGGCCTATCATCTTGCGCCTTCATAAGGTTTGGCCTAACATCTCACATACTCATCAGGTTGGGCACTCCATCATCTCGCAACCTCATTAGGTTTGGCCCACCAGTATATCGCGCCCTCATCAGATTTTTTGTACCCTTATCTCACGCCTTCATCAGGTTTGGCCCATCATCATCTCGCGCCCTCTTAAGATTTGGCGTACCCTTATTTCGTGCCCTCATCAGGTTTGACCTATCATTATCTCACGCCCTCATCAGGTTTGACATGCTATCATCTCACGCCCTCTTTAGGTTTGGCCTACCATCTACTAGTGCCCTCATCAGGTTTGGCCAATCATCATCTCGCGCCCTCATAAGATTTGGCGTATCTTTATCTCGCGACCTCATCAGGTTTGGCCTACCATCATCTCGAGCCCTCATCAGGTTTGGCCTACCATCATCTCGCGCCCTGATCAGATTTGGCCAATCATCATCTCGCGCCCTCGTCAGGTTTGACCAATCATCTCGCTCCCTTAGTAGATTTAGCCTAGCTTCATCTCGCGCCCTTATCAAATTTGGCCTATCATCATCTCGAGCCCTCATCAGGTATGGCCTATCATAATCTCGCACCCTCATCTGGATTTGCTAACCATCATCTCGTGCTCTCATCATGTTTGCCCTATCATCATCTTGTACCCTCATCAGGTTTTGACTGCCATCATCTCGTGCCCTCATCAGGTTTGGCCTGCAATCATCTTGCGCTCTCATCAAGTTTGGCCTACCATCATCTCGCGCCATCATTAGGTTTTGCCTATCATCATCTCGTGCCCTCATCAGTTCTGGCCTATCATCATCTCGCGCCCTCATCAGGTGTGGCCTATTATTAACTCGCGCCCTCACCAGGATTTGCCTATCATCATCTCGTGCCCTTATCAGGGTTGGCCTAACATCATCTCACGCCCTCATCAGGTTTGGCCTTCCATCATTTTGCGGCCTCTTCAGGTTTGGTCTTCCATCATCTCATGGCCTCATCAGGTTTGGCCTGCCATCATCTCACGCCCTCATCAAGTTTGGCCTACCATCATCTGGTGCACCAATCAGGCTTGACCTACCATCATCTCGTGCCATCATTAGGTTTGGCCTATCATGATATCGCACCCTCATCAGGTTTTGCATATCATAATCTCGAACCCTCATCAGGTTTGGCCTACCATCATCTCACGCCCTCATGAGGTTTGACCTACCATCATCTCGTGCCCTCATCATGTTTGGCCTATTATCTTCTCGCGCCTTCTTCAGGTTGGGCATATCATCTCGCGCCCTCATCAGGTTTAGCCTTCTATCATCTCAGGTATGGCCTATCTTCATCTCGCGCTCTCATCAGGTTTGGCCTATCATCATCTTGCACCCTCACCAGGTTTGGCCCACCATCATCTTATTCCTTCATCAGGTTTGGACTATCATTATCTCGATCCCTCATCAGATTTGGCCTACCATCTACGCCCTCATCAGATTCGGCGTACCCTTATCTCGCGCCCTAATCAGGTTTGGCCTACCATCATCTCTCACCTCTCACCCTTATCAGCTTTGGCCTATCATCATCTCACACCCTCATGAGGTTTGGCCTATCATAATCTTACACCCTCATCAGGGTTGGCCAATCATCATCTCGCGCCCTCATCAAGTTTGGACTACCACCATCTGGCGCACCAATCAAGCTTGGCCTACCATCATCTCGTGCCATCATTAGGTTTGGCCTATCATCATCTGACGCCCTCATCAGGTCTGGCCTATCTTCATCTCAGGATTGGTCTACCATCATTTCGAGCACTCATCAGGTTTGGCCTAACATCATCTCGTGCCCTTGTCAGGTTTCCTTCCATCATCTCAAGCCCTCATCAGGTTTGGCCTAACATAATCTCACGCCCTCATCAAGTTTGATCTTCCATCATCTCGTGGCGTCATCAGGTTTGGCCTACCATCATCTCGTGCCCTCATTAGGTTTGGCCTATCATCAACTCGTACCCTCATCAGGTGTGGCCAATCATCATCTCGAGCCTTCATCAAATTTGGCCTATCATCATTTCACGCTCTCAACAGGTTTGGCCTGTCATCATCTCACGCACTCATCAGGTTTGGCCTATCATCATCTCGAGCCCTCATCAGATTTGGCGTACCATCATCTTGCGCCCTCATCAGGTTTGGCCAATCATCATCTCGCGCTCTCTTCAGGTTTGGTGTACCATCATCTTCCATCCTCTTCAGGTTTGTCCTACCATCATCTCGCGCCATCATCAGATTTGGCGTACCCTTATTTCGCTCCCTCATCAGGTTTGGCCTATCATCATCTCGCGCCCTCATCAGATTTGGAATACCCTTATCTCGTTCTCTCATCAGGTTTGGCCTATCATCATCTCGCGCCCTCATCAGGTTTGGCCAATCATCATCTCACGCCCTCTTTAGGTTTGGCGTACCATCATCTCGCGTCCTCTTCAGGTTTGGCCTACTATCATCTCCGCCCTCATCAGATTCGGCGTACCCTTATCTCGCGCCCTCATAAGGTTTGGCCTATCATCTAGCATCCCTATCAGGTTTGGCCAATCATCATCTTACGCCCTCTTCAGGTTTGGCGTACCATCATCTCGCATCCTTTTCAGGTTTGGCCTACTATCATCTCCGCCCTCATCAGATTCGGCGTACCCTTATCTCGCGCCCTCATCAGGTTTGGCCTACCATCATCTTTCGTCTCTCGCCCTTATCAGCTTTGGCCTATCATCATCTCACACCCTCATGAGGTTTGGCCTATCATAATCTTACACCCTCATCAGGGTTGGCCAATCATCATCTCGCGCCCTCATCAAGTTTGGACTACCACCATCTGGCGCACCAATCAAGCTTGGCCTACCATCATCTCGCGCCATCATTAGGTTTGGCCTATCATCATCTGACGCCCTCATCAGGTCTGGCCTACCTTCATCTCAGGATTGGTCTACCATCATTTCGAACACTCATCAGGTTTGGCCTAACATCATCTCGTGTCCTTGTCAGGTTTCCTTCCATCATCTCAAGCCCTCATCAGGTTTGGCCTAACATAATCTCACACCCTCATCAAGTTTGGCCTTCCATCATCTCGCGGCGTCATCAGGTTTGGCCTACCATCATCTCGTGCCCTCATTAGGTTTGGCCTATCATCATCTCAATCCCTCATCATGTTTGGCCTACCATCATCTCACGCCCTCATGAGGTTTGGCCAATCATCATTCGCACCTTTATCAGGTTTGGCCTATCATCATCTCACGCCCTCATCAGGTTTGGCCTATCATTATCTTGCGCCCTCATCAGGATGGGCTTACCATTCTTTCTCACCCTCCTCAAGGTTGGCCTACCATCATCTTGCACCCACATCAGATTTGACCTACCATCATTTTGCGCCCTGATCAGTTTTGGCCTACTATCATCTCGTGCCCTCATCAGGATTGGCCTAATATCATCTCACGCCCTCATCAGGTTTTGCCTTTCATCATCTCATGCCTTCATTAGGTTTGGACTATCATCATCTCTCGCCCTCATCAGGATGGGCCTAACATCATCTCACGCCCTCATCAGGTTTGGCCTAACATCATCTCATGCCCTCAACAGGTTTGGCCTTCCATCATCTTGAGCCCTCATCAGGATTGGCCTATCATCATATCATCATCTTGTGTCCATATCAGGTTTGGCCTATCATCATCTCGCGCCCTCATCAGGTATGACCTATCATCTCAGGTTTCGCATATCATAATCTTGCGCCCCCATCAGGTTTGGCATATCATTTCGCGCGCTCATCAGGTTTGATATTAGATTTGGCCAACCATCATCTCGTGCCCTCATCAGTCTTGGCCTACCATCATCCCGCGCCCTCATCAGGTTTGGCCTACCATCATTTCGCACCCTCATCAGGTTTGGCTTATTATGATTTCGCAACCTCATCAGGTTTGGCCTATCACCATCTCGTGCCCTCATCGGGTTTGGTCTAACATCATCTCACGCCCTCATCATGATTGGCCTACTCCCTCTCTCATCAGTCCCCCTCTGAGTCTGACATCAGTGACATCATCACTTGGTGCCCGGTCCGCTGTGCTGAGATGTGTGCGTTCACTCGGAGCAGCGGGGGAACGTGGAGGAGAGGTGAGTATTGTGTTTATTTATTCCTCCTATGGGGGAGATTATACTACAGACTCTGTCTATGGGGGGAGATTATACTACAGACTCTGTCTATGGGGGGGATTATACTATATAGAGGATCATCTGGTGCATTATACTATATGGAGGCTATTTATACAGTGTGGGGATTACAGTTAGGTTCATACAGTGTGTGAGATAATGTGGGGTCTTTGCACAGTGTGGGGCCATCATAGAGTGTGGGAGATATTGTGGGGTCTTTGTGCAGTGTGGGAGCCATCAGTTTGGAGGCTACTAAGGGGTTGTATACTGTGTGGGGGGTACTATACGGTGAGGGGGAATTATACTATGTATAGGAGAGGATCATATTCTGCAGAGGGTAGCTGTACATGGGGGGAGGCTCAGGACATTATTAAATGTTAAATGGGCACTTATCGTTATAAGGGAACTCAGGTTATTATGACTGTCAAAGGGGCACACAGAGAGCACTATTACTTTCTAGGGGGCACAATATGGGCAATGTTTTTCTAGGGCACTTACACACGGCATTACTATATTCTAGAGGTTTGTTTTACCATCTAGAGAGCACACAGTACCACACAGAAGGTGCAGTAATAGGGACACATACAGCAACAGAGGCTCAGTTTTGGGGTATTAGCAGGATGAGGCGTTTGTGCAGGTTGGGAATAGATGTGGATGGTGCCTGAAATGTAAGGAGTCAAATGTGTCTTTGTTGTGATCTCTGCAGACCTGAGACTCTGAGTCCTGGATGGAGAAGTCGTTGTGTCGGTCTGGGCCAGATGGAAAAGACGGGAAAAGTGAACAATTTAATCAGAAAGAACGTCAGCTGTAAGGTACTATATATAACTGTGCTTTGATCTCTTATATGTTCTGCAGGACTGATGTCACCATATGGTGGTAATATCAGTGCTGGTCTATGTATAGAGATTATTTTTAGTAACCGTTCGGTCATCTGCTGAGGTTCTCCTACATCCACTATCTGGATGCGCGTGCCACCATAGTTATAGTCAGGGTTACCTGGTTAGGGGCCCACTCAGAAGTTTTGCCCCCCGAACCAAAACCCTAGTTACGCCTCTGTGTCAGCCCCGAGCGCGCGACCGGAAGTGAGAGAGCGCGCGACCGGAAGTGAGAGAGTGCGCGTGGTGTGGCTGTGGTGAGCGGCGTGAGGCATGCGGCGTGGTCCGACTCGGCTCGCGGCCCTCCGGCGAGGTAGCCAGGCGGAGGTGACCGAGTGGACCGGGAGGACCGGTAGGAGGCGACCAGTAGGAGGCGACCGGAGGGACGAGCGCAAGAGAGCGCTGTGATAGCGGCCGGCGGAGGGCGCCAGGTGGTGGTGACCAAGAGGTGACCAGGAGGACTGGTAAGAGGCGACCGGAGGGACGAGCGCGCTGTGACAGCGTGCAGCGTCCCTAGAGGAGGTGAGTGAGGGGCAGGAGGCAGCGATAAGCGGCCCTACTGAACCCGAGTGTGTACTGTACTGTATCGTATTTGTATTGTAATTGTATTTGTATCCCCCAAGTCCATATTTAATTTAATTGATCACCCCTGTCCATATTTAATAGATCACCCCCCCGTCCATATTTTAATTGATCCCCCTGATCACCCCCGTCCATATTTAACTGATCCCCCTGACCACATTTAAATTGACCCCCCGTCCTCATTTAATTGATCCCCGACCACCCCCCGTCCATATTAAAGTGATCCCCCTGACCACATTTAACTGATTGACCCCCCCAGCCCATAATCAATTGATCCCCCTTGTCCTATTTAATAGATTCCCCCTGTCCACTTTTACTGATCCCCAGTCCCTATTTATTTGCCGTATCCCCATCCATATTTATTTAACCCCCTGTCCATAATTAATTGATTGATTCCCCAGTCCACAATTAATTATTTCCCCAGTCCATATTTATTGATCCCCAGTCCATAGTTAATTGATACACGTCCATACCTATTTATTTGCCTTATGCCCCATCCATCTTTAATTAACCCCCTGTCCATAATTAATTAATTGATTCCCCAGTCCACAATTATTTCCCCAGTCCACATTTATTGATCTCCAGTCCATAGTTAATTGACACACCGTCCATACTTAATTAATCCACCTGACCCACTCAGCTGATCCCCCGTCCATACTTAATTGATACTTAATTGATCCCCCGTCCATACTTAACTGATCCCGCGCCGATATCTAATCGATACACTTGCACATCCCTAATTGATCCCCGTCCATACACCTATATATAAATAATTGTGTTTTGTACTTGTATATATATACCGACTGTATCCCCATTTTTAGAATGGCGTCCATGTTGGCCGGAGCCGTGCAGTGTACATCTTGCGCAATGTATGCATTCCGTGAGCTACCGCTCAAGGATCCATACTGCTGCGAGAGATGTGAGCATATCGTGCACTTGGAAGCCCAAATCCTGGATCTAAGTGCTCAGATAGCGATACTGAGGAGCATCGACAACATGGAACGGAGTTTGCTGCTCACCGAGCAGACACTCAATGGGTCAACACTGGGGGTGGAGCATAGTGGGGAAGTGCAGGCTGAACAGGCAGGGAGCTGGATAACAGTTAGGAGGGATAGAGGGAAGAAGTATAGGAAGGCTGGTTCAGAACCGGCATTATTGGAGCACGACAGGTCCTCTGACCTCCGGGGGAGTGTATGCTCCAGTAATGAGGGGGAGGGGGGAAGTGTAGGGCAGGCTAGACAGGTCTTGGTAGTGGGTGACTCTATTGTTAGGGGGACAGATAGGGAAATCTGTCACAAAGACCGGGATCGCCGAACGGTGTGATGCCTCCCTGGCGCTCGAGTCCGGCACATCGCGGATCGGGTTGACAGGTTACTGGGAGGGGTGGCGAAGACCCAGCGGTCATGGTCCACATTGGCACCAATGACAAAGTGAGTGGTAGATGGAGGGTCCTTAAAAATGATTTCAGGGATCTAGGTAGGAAGCTTAGGGCAAGGACCTCCAAGGTAGTTTTCTCAGAAATACTACCAATCCCGCGAGCCACACAGGAGCGCCAACGGGAAGTTAGGGAGGTGAATAAGTGGCTAAAGAGTTGGTGTAAGGCAGAAGGGTTTGGGTTCATGGAGAACTGGGCCGACTTCGCGGTTGGCTACAGGCTCTACCGTAGGGACGGGCTGCACCTCAATGGGGAGGGTGCAGCGGTGCTGGGGAAGAAGATGGCTAATTGGTTGGAGGAGTATTTAAACTAGAGATGGGGGGGGAAACCAAGGAAATAGGTGGGATGTGAGGCAAGCAAGGGGGACGGGGAGAAGTGAATATAATGAGGGTGGAGAGGGGGGTGGGGATAGTACAGTTAGATCGTTAGAGAAGAATAGGATGCTAAATAACCCCAAAATTTTATCTTGCATGCTGACCAACGCAAGAAGCCTGACCAATAAGGCGGATGAGCTGCGGGCGCTTATATCGGAGGAGAGGTATGACATCGTAGGTATAACAGAGACTTGGCTAGACGATAGCTACGACTGGGCGGTAAATTTATTAGATTATAGTTTATTTAGAAGGGACCGGAAACAGGGGAAAGGCGGAGGAGTCTGCTTATATGTAAAGTCATGTCTAAAGCCCAGACTAAGGGAAGATATAGGAGAGGGAGAAGAGGGGGTCGAGTCCATGTGGGTAGAGATAGAGGGGGCAAAAAATAATAATAAAATATTACTAGGGGTCTGCTATAAGCCACCCAATATAACAGAGGAGAATGAGAATCTGCTATTAGGACAAATAGACAAAGTAGCAAAACATAATGAAGTGATTGTAATGGGGGATTTCAACTACCCGGATATTGACTGGGAAACAGAAACCTGTAGATCTCAAAAAGGAAAAAGGTTCTTGACAAATATTAAGGATAATTATCTCTCCCAACTAGTGCAGGAACCAACGAGAGGGAAGGCCGTGTTGGACTTAATATTGACTAATAGGCCTGATAGAATAACTGAGGTACAGATAGGGGGGCACCTAGGTAATAGCGATCATAATATTATCAATTTCGAAATGCCCTTCAGTAGGGTTATCAATAAGGGAACAACAAAAACATTAGCCTTTAGGAGGGCGAAGTTTGATCAGCTGAAAGAAAACCTTCAACTTATAGACTGGGACAAAGTTCTTAATCAAAGGGATACGAATAGTAAATGGGAAACCTTCAAAAGAATTCTGAATACTCAGAGCGAGAGGTATATACCGTATGGGAATAAAAGGGCCCGAAATAAGAGGAAACCAATATGGTTGAACAAGAACGTAAAAGGGGCGATAATAGCAAAAAAGAGGCATTCAAGAGATTAAAACAGGAAAACAGTAAGGAGGCACTAATGTGTTACAAGGAAAAAACGAGAACTTGCAAAAAACAAATAAAAATAGCGAAGGAGGAAACAGAGAGACGTATTGCTAGGGAAAGTAGATCAAATCCCAAACTGTTCTTACGTATTTAAATAGTAAAAGGATTAAATCGGATAATATTGGACCGATAAAAAGTGATGAAGGCAAAATCATAGAGAAAGATGAGGATAAAGCTAATCTATTAAATAATTTTTTTCGACAACTTTCACAAAGGAAATAGAACTAACAGGCGAAATGAGAAGTGACAAACTTAATCCTCCACTAAGTATGACAAATCTAACCCAAGTTGGGGTACAGAAACGACTCAGTAACATTAAAATAAACAAATCATCAGGACCTGATGGCATACACCCACGGGTACTAAGGAAACTAAGTAATGTGACAGACAGACCGTTATATCTTATATTTAAGGACTCTGTTGAGACTTTGTCTGTACCACTTGATTGGCGACAGGCGAATGTAGTACCAATATTCAAAAAGGGAGCAAAAAGTGACGCCGGAAACTATCGGCCGGTGAGTCTGACGTCCGTTGTGGGCAAAATTTTTGAGAGTTTCATTAAAGAGGCAATTACGGAGCATCTTGATGCTAATAATCTATTAACCCCGAACCAACATGGATTCATGAGGAATCGCTCCTGCCAAACAAACCTGATTGACTTCTACGAGGAGGTTAGCTCTCGACTAGATCAAGGGGAACCAGTGGATGTCGTGTATCTCGACTTCTCAAAAGCGTTCGATAGCGTGCCACATAGTAGGTTGGTATACAAAATGAGAATGATGGGTCTGGGGGAAAATGTCTGCAAGTGGGTAGCTAACTGGCTAAAGGATAGAAGGCAGAGGGTAGTTATAAATGGAATAAACTCAGATTGGGTAAGCGTCACTAGTGGGGTACCACAGGGGTCTGTACTAGGCCCAATGTTATTTAATATCTTTATTAACGACATAGTCAACGGGATAAATAGTAAAATGTCAATATTTGCAGATGACACAAAGTTATGTAAAACAATTAATACAAAAGAGGATAGTGCAGACCTACAGAGGGACTTGGATAAGCTGGGTAGGTGGAGCATTAAATGGCAAATGAGGTTTAATGAGGAGAAATGTAAGGTCATACATATGGGAAGGAAAAATGGAAGTCACCAGTACTCACTGAATGGGAAATCATTGGGGAATTCAGAGATGGAGAAGGACTTGGGCATCTTAATTTATAGCAAACTAAATTGGAGTGCCCAAAGTCAGGCTGCTGCTGTAAGGGCAAACAGGGTAATGGGATGTATCATAAGAGGTATATCTGCAAAGGATGAGAACATTGTTCTTCCACTTTACAAAGCACTGGTCAGACCACACTTGGAATACTGTGCTCAGTTATGGGCCCCAATATATAGAAAGGATATAAATGAGCTTGAAAAGGTACAAAGAAGGGCAACAAAATTAATAAAGGGAATGGAGGGACTGCAATACCCAGAGAGGTTGGCAAAACTAGGACTATTCAGCCTGGAAAAGAGAAGGTTGAGGGGGGACATAATAAATGTGTACAAATATGTTAGGGGACAGTATAGAGACCTTGCCAGGGATTTGTTCAAAAGGAGGGATATTACGGTAACAAGAGGGCATTCACTAAAACTAGAAGAGAAAAGGTTTCAGTACCAGCATAGGAAGGGGTTCTTTACGGTAAGAGCAGTGAGAATATGGAATTCACTGAGTGAGGAGACGGTAATGTCGGATTCACTAAACCAGTTCAAGCGGGGACTGGATGCATTTCTAGATACCAGGCAGATTTCAGCATATACTTAAAAATAGAATAAAATAGTATGTTGATACAGGGATTTATTCTGACTGCTGGTTTCAGAGTCTGGAGGGAATTTTTCCACAGGTGAAGATTGGCTAAATCATTTGGGGTTTTTGCCCTCCTCTGGATCAACTTTAGGAATTACAAAATTAACAGGTCGAACTTGATGGACGCAAGTCTTTATTCGGCTTTACAAACTATGTTACTATGTTATGTTACTATATTTCTGATAGGATTAAATTACAACTCCAATGTCAGACCCCAATTCAATGGGAACAAAAGAGCTGAGAATAGAGAATGATAATAATATAATTTGTTCACGTAAATGGCAAAACTACCCAAAAATGGAGCCACATAAAAATGTCCCAACTTAACCTCCCAACAAACATGTTTTATTACACTGTCATCTTCCTATTATATTTGTCCTGTAGGAGTCATTACTTCCCCAGCAATATAGCAGCTAATTGCTAGGTTTTTTGCCGCTATACCCGTTAAGATCTACCGATTATCAGCAACTCCTCATTTAAGGAAGGGGTTGTCCTGAAAATGTCTTATTACAGAGTGTTCCCGATAAATCCTTTGGATACGCTATAAGTATACCAAAGCTTAAAAATAAAGAGCTACCTACCTGGACTCGTCCCCTTTCAGCTTTCAAGTTCTAGTGACACGAGATGGCTCCGGGGCAGAACTTTATACATTCTGCTTCAATTGTGATGTCTATGATGTCATGTGCCCTGTGTCTAAAATACAAAATGATTCAGGTTTAGAAATTTGTACATTCTATTCTAATTGTGATGTCATGGAATGTCGATTATGTAACGTGTGCCGTGATGTCGTCAGAACTGTCACTGTTTTTTTTTTATGTATCCAAATTTTAACATTAACAAGAAATTAATTTAATAAAAATACATACCCCCCTAAGTTGTTTCATAATTATAAGACGCCCATTTAAAGGGATCCTTTTATTTTATCTATATTACCTACTGCTCTATGTATTAAAAGAAAACACAGGACTCCATACTACCATTCCTGACCGCATTAAACTACAACTCAAATGTCATCCTTCTCTGTTGTCTGCTCTTTTACTACTATTGAATTAGAGGCTAATATAATTTATTCGCGTAAATAGAAAAACTACCCAAAAAATAGAGCCACATGAAGATATCCCAACTTCACCACTCTCTATCTACATGCCTTACTAGAGCATAGGGATGGCATAGAGGGTGAGCTCCATTGAAGAATTCCATAGTTGGGAGCCAGTGCAAAGAGCTGGAAGACTCCCAACAAACATGTATTATTACATTGTCATCCTCCTACAATAAGTGTCCTGTAGGGGTCATTACTTCCCCAGCGATATAGCAGCTAATTGCTAGGGGTTTTAGCTGCCATACCCATTAATATCAACTGATATTCAGCAACTCCTCATTTAGGCAAGCGGTTGTCCTGAAAATGTCCTATTCCCGGCAATCCATGATAAATCCGGTGCATACGCTTTAAGTATACCAAAGCTTAGAAGTAAAGAACTACCTACCTGGACTCGTCCCCTTCCAGCTGTCAGGTTCTAGTGACACAAGATGGCTCCGGTGCAGAATTTTATATATTCTGCTCCAATTGTGATGTCATCTGATGTCTATGATGTCATGTGCCCTGTGTCAAAAATACAAAATTATTCTGGTTTAGAAATTTTTACATTCTATTCTAATTATGATGTCATGGAATGTCGTTGATGTCACGTGTCCTGTAATATCATCAGAACTGTCACTGTTTTTATTTTAATGTATCCAACTTTTAACATTAACAAGAAATTAATTTAATAAAAATACATAACCCCCTACGTTGTTTCATAATTATAAGACGTCCATTTAAAGGGATCCTTTTATCTGTATTACCTACTGCTCTATGTATTAAAAGAAAACACAGGACTCCTTACTACCATTCCTGATCGCATTAAGCTACAACTCAAATGTCAGCCTCTACTTCAATAGGAATAAAAGAGCTGACAACAGAGAATGATACTATAATTTGTCCGCGTAAATAGCAAAACGACCCAAAAATTGAGCCACATAAAGATATCCCAACTTGACTACTTTCTATCTACATGCCTTACTAGAGCATAGGGATGACATAGAGGGCGAGCTCCACTGACGACTTCCATAGTGGGGAGCCAGTGCAAAGAGCTGGGAGACTCCCAACAAACATATATTATTACATTGTCATCCTCCTACTATAGGTGTCTTGTAGGGGTCATTACTTCCCCAGCAATATAGCAGCTAATTACTAGGATTTTTGCTGCCATACCCTTTAAGATCAACTGATCATCAGCAACTCCTCATTTAGTGAAGGGTTGTCTTGAAAATGTCTTGTGACCGAGTGTTACCGATAAATCTGTTGGATACACTATAAGTATACCAAAGCTTAAAAATAAAGAGCTACCTACCTGGACTCGTCCCCTTTCAGCTGTCAGGTTCTAGTGACACAAGATGGCTCCGGTGCAGAACTTTATACATTCTACTCCAATTGAGATGTCATGTGATGTCTATGAAGTCATGTCCTTTGTGATGTCATCAGAGTTGTCACTGTTATTTCAAATTTACAACCACAAAAAAGTTGATTTCATTGTTTAAAAAAATCATGGTGGGTAATTGCAGCCTGTGATTATTTTACATACTGTAATTAATATTCATAAGCTCGGCATGTAGAATATATAGTTAATAGACTGTGTTGAATGACTAAATGCCTATTAGAGCAATAAGATATACTTTAGTAACATTATCTCTATTTCTACAATCTTTTGGTTGAGTCTAAGGGCTCATGCTAATCTGCGTTTAAATCAGATGAGTGCAATGCGTTAAAAAATCTGCTTGCACTCTGACTATTGTCATTGAATGATTGTGTTCATCTGTGATTTTTTCTCAGCTCGGATCGGACTGAGAAAAATAATCGCAACATGCTGTGAGTGGCCGCGTATATCAGATGAGACTCGCCAACGTAGGCAGATTATAATGAGGGCAATTTGAGCTATCGCCCCGTCTGGGGAGCTCATAGCCAGATTACCCTCATTATAATGTTGTGTGCGCCGCCAATGCGGCACACATATCCCGGTAGGCAGGGGCGGGCTGGGCGCGGTCGTGTCTGCTAAAGTCACGTCACGCAGGACACAGTGCGCCCTGCACAGCTGCTTCCCATAGGAGAGAAGCTGGACGGGAGACGGGCCGGGGGAAGGTGAGTGACGTGTGTGTGTGTGACAGTGTGTGCATATATGATTGTGTTTATCTATGTATGTGTGATATGTCTGTTTATATGTAATTTTGTGTATGTCTTCAAATGTGTTTATGCTTGTATGTGTCTTTGTCTGTATATGTTTGTGTGTGGGCCCGGGGCGTCGCTAGGCACTTATATCCGGGGCCTGGGCCGCAGTGCATTGCTCTGAAACTCGCTGTAGATGTTTTTTTTTTTTTTTTTCTTCAAATAATCAAACTTTATTAACTGTCTGTGCACTGAGTGCAGGCACCGCGCAGCACACAGGGTTTGCCTGACGCACCCGTGCGTGCAGTGTGGCTGTTCTGTGTCATTACCTCGCAGCTCCTCCTCCCTGCTGATCCTTTTCTTCGGGCAAGTCAGAGCAGAGTACAGCGCCACCTAGGGGGAGGATATGATGGAAGGGGGAGGAAGGAGATCAGTGGGGCCAAATCTGTCAGGGAATATAGCCGGCCATGGGGAGATGAGAGAGAGATTACAACTCTCTCTGTGGCTGCACAGCACATCCCCCCTCCTTTAATGTTTCAGGCAGCTCAGCAGTCCAGATGGGGGAGGGTGTGCAGAGACAGTGCAGGGCTGACATGGGGTCTCCTGTTTACAACCCTCCCTCTTACTGCTGATTTCCAAGGTCAGCACTCTTCCAATGCTGCCACTGGATAACTACTGATGAAGAGAGTATGTATATGTCATGTCCCAGTATAATGTGTATATGTATAATGTGTATACAGGTCTTGTCTCTGTATACGTGTGTGTGTATATACATAATGAGCACATGTGTAGGTCATGCAGTGGCGTATCTAGGCGGGTTGGGGGGGCAGCCGGGGCACGTGCCCCAGGCGCAGCCGGCAGGGAGGGGGGGGGGGCGTCGAGCCGCTTAATGCATTGGTCCGAGGTGCCCTCCTCCTCCCCGGTGGCAGCATTCTGCCGCCTCCAGGACTGGGGTTCGGCTGTTCTCTGAGCGAGCTGTCAAGCTGACAGCCTGCTCAGAGAAGCTGCGACGTGCCGGGTCCCAGTGATTGTAGACGCAAGTACAATTGAAGCTCTGACCGTCGGCTTAGAGAGACGTCAGCAGTGTGATCAGGTCATGTGATCGTGCTACTGACGTCACTCGTCGGTGCCCACAAGAAAGAGCAGAGCCTTAGTGATAAGTGCTCCTGTGGCTATGGAGCTGCAGACAACGAAGATTCAGCTCAGGGGGCTATTAATTGTGCAGGGTAGCTAATTATTAATTGTGCGGGGGCTATATTATTAATTGTGCAGGGGGGCTAATTATTAAATTGTGCAGGGGGGCTATTTATTAATTGTGCATCGGGGCTATTAAATTGTGCAGGGGGTTATTCATTGAGCAGGGGGCTGTTTATTCATTGTGCACGGGGTCTATGTATTGTACAGGGGTCTATTTATTAATTGTGCAGGGGTATTTATTCATTGTGCAGGGGGGCTATTTATTAATTTTGCAGGGGAGCTATATATTAATTGTGCAGGGGGCTATTTACTAATTGTGCAGGAGCATATTTATTCAGTGTGGAAGGGAGAGGTTTAATCTGTGGTGGTGGGTGCAGACACATTATTGGTAGCGAGGGGGAAAATGTGTGCGAACACAGTATGGGAAGCCAGGGTGATGGGATGTGTGCTGACACAGTATGGGGAGTTAGGGGGATGTGTGAGGAGGAAATATGAGGAGGTAGGGGAATAATGTGAGAAGACACTATGGGGGAAGAAAAGTGTGATTGAGCACAGAATAGAGACTTAGTAGTGGGTGGGGGATAGCATGGGGGGACAGTGTAAGGTCACAGCCAGGAAGGAACAGTATGCTAAGGAGGGGGGAGTGTGATGAGGGGGCACAGTACAGAGACTGGGACCTATAGAGGGGGCCCAGTATGTAAAGGCAAGGGCAGTATGGAGGGCATATGCCATAAGAGGGACAGTGTGTGAGTCATATTTTGTGCAGGGAATATAGAGAGGGGCAATTATTTATTTAGGGGATCAATGTAGGGCAGATATTTGTATTCAGGAGCATTATAATGACGCTGCTAATCTTTAAGGACATCGTGTGGGGATGTGCTGCAGAAGACCGGAGAAGATGGAAGTCTGCAGAGATGAGCTGTAGATGGGAAAAGTCATCATGTGTCTGGATAAGAGGAAGAAAAGAAAGAGAACGACTCCAGAGACAGCGTCACCTATAAGGTAACTCGATGTAAATGTTTTTTATGATGCTGACATTTTTATATTTTTATTTATGTTAGTAGGATTAAAAATATTGTCCACGTTTGTGATTAGTCTGCAGTCATTCTATGTGACTGCTGACTTCTGAATTCTTTTTTTTTTTGTTTAGGGGAGGGGTAGGATGCAAAGCTTAAACCTCGGGGCTTGGGCCCCTGATCTTTTCTAACTCTAGCAATGCCCCTGGTGTGTGCACATTTCTGCGACCCGTATATGTGCAAGTCTGCATGTGTATACATGACTGCGTGTGCATATGTGTGCAACTGCATGTGCATGACTGTGTGTGCGTGCCTGCTGGTGTCTGACTGCATGTGTGTGTGTGACTGCATGTGTGTACTGTATCTAGGAAGCTATATGGTGCCTCCTACTGGATGTAGGGAGCTATATGGTGCCTCCTACTGGATGTAGGGAGCTACTTTCGGCCTCCTACTGGAGGTAGGGAGCTACGTGCGGCCTCTTACTGGAGGTAGGGAGCTACGTGCGGCCTCTTACTGGAGGTAGGGAGCTACGTGCGGCCTCCTACTGGAGGTAGGGAGCTACGTGCGGCCTCCTACTGGAGGTAGGGAGCTACGTGCGGCCTCCTACTGGAGGTAGGGAGCTACGTGCGGCCTCCTACTGGAGGTAGGGAGCTATATGGGAACTTGTGACGACACAGCTTTTAATCCTAATTATCCAAAATAATAATTAATAATACTTATCTAAATTAAGTAGGCCAGGAGAAATACACCATTATTTTTATGTTGACTTTTGAATTCATGTGTTTCTTCAGGTGGGACAAGAAACATGGACTTTTGTCATAAGTCTGAATGTTGACTTCTTTTGTAGGTTGAGTTGAGCCTTGCTAACTGATGAATAGCTGTTATTTACAATTTATATCAGCTCCTACAGTTTATTGTACTGTTATCTTAGCATGGGGTCTTTGAACAATGAATGTTTGTTAAATATGTTGATTAACCATTGTTTGGGCCCTGTGGCTTGTTGACTCGCAGAGCAGAGGAGTATAAGCTATTAAGATCAATTAAATGATCAAACAATGGAGAGTTAAACTCATCTCACCTCCCCCTGACCTGTAGAAAATGTATTGAAGGGCAGTTGCAAACCATATAAGGGGGTTATGACTCTGTATCAGGAGTCTTTTTACAAAACCACAGACAGGAACACTAAGGGACAGCTTTACAGGACAGCATGGCTCTATCCAGAGGTATACAGATCTGCTCTATTGACTGTCACAGAACTCATGGATATATTCTGGAGAAATCCAGGTTGGGACCATCCGGTCACTTGGTTCCATGGATATGTCAGGAGAAGCCAGATTGGGACCCGAGGGTCTCCTGGCCACGTACCTCAATGGTTTGTCAGCTTCCTAAGCTTGCCGCTATGTTCTCTCTGTTGGTGTCCACAAAAAGCGGGGTGCCACTAGTTGAGTTAGTTGGCCCTGGAAGTCCCAAAGTTGCAGCTGCTCTATTCCCAGCGGGCCAGCGGAAGGGTGAGACTGTGTTGTTTTGCACCATCTTGGGTGTTTGCTGGGACTGTTCTATATGGTTATTGTGTGTTTGGTGGTTCAATAAAGTATTGCCACACTGTTTTAACCTCACTCTGTGTTATCTGAGTAGTGTTATGCCCATAGAAGACCCTGTGTCTTCACAGTACTCATACTGTATATAGGGGGATTTTGTGGGGGCTCATACTGTATGTAGAGGGCTATGTGGGGCTCATACTGTATATAGGGGGTTGTGGGGACACTGGTCGCCTGTGGGTGTAATACTAATCAGACAACACAGGGTGAGGGTAAAACAGTGTGGCAATACTTTATTGAACCACCAAACAGACAACATATAGAACAGTCCCAGCAAATACACAAGATGGTGCAAGTTACAGAGTTTCCCCCTTCCGCTGGCCCGCCGGGAATAGAGCAGTGAGGTATGTGGCCAAGTGACATGATTGTCCCAACCTGAATTTCCTCATAATGGCTCTGAGAGTTCAGTGATAGTCAATGGAGCAGATTTGTATTTCTCTTGATGGAGCCATGTGTCCTGGTTGCTATGCTGAAGAGTCTCTCTTGGCTGTCTCTTTGTAAAGTCTCCTTGGTACAGAGGCATATGCCCCTTTATATAGTTTCCAATAGTCCTTTCAAGCACACATCCACAGGTCAAGAATAAAGGATGATGATATTAATCCGCCGGGCTTGAGTATCCACAGCTCATCCCCCAGTGTGGTATTTAACCCCTTCGCAACCCTGGGATTTTCAGTTTTTGCATTTTCGTTTCTTGCTCCCCTTGTTCCCAGAGCCATAGCGTTTTTATTTTTTGGTCAATATGGCCGTGTGAGGGCTTATTTTTTGTGGGACGAGTTGTACTTTTCAACGCCATTACTAGTTTTACCATATCGTGTACGGGAAAACGGGAAAAAAATTCCAAGTGCGGTGAAATTGCAAAAAAAGTGCAATACGACAGATGTTTTTTTTTTATTTTTTTTACCACGTTCACTGAATGCTAAAACTGATCTGCCATTATTATTCTCCAGGTCATTACGAGTTCGTAAATACCAAACATGTATAGGTTCTTTTTTATTTAAGTGGTGAAAAAAAATAAAATAAAAATGACGCCATTTTCCAATACCCGTAGCGTCTGCATTTTTCGGGATCTGGGGAGGGTGAGGGCTTATTTTTTGCGCACCGAGCTTATGTTTTTATTGATACTATTTTGGGGTAGATCCGATGTTTTGATCGCCCGTTATTGCATTTTATTGCAATGTTGCGGCGACAAAAAAACGTAATTCTGGCGTTTAGAATTTTTTTCTCGCTACACCGATTACCGATCGGATTAATTCTTTTTTTATATTGATAGATCGTGCGATCCTGAACGCGGCGATACCAAATATGTGTATGTGTTTTTTTTTTTTTATTATTTTATTTAGGGGGTGATTTAAACTTTTATATATTTTTTTAATATTTTTAAAAACATTTTTTTTTCACTTTTTGCTGGCTTCTATAGTCTCCATAGGAGACTCGAAGCTGCACTTGTCTGATCGCCTCTGCTACATATAGGTGATCAGATCACCTGTATGTAGCAGAAATGGTCCTGTGCTATGAGCGCCGACCACTAGGTGACGCTCATAGCGACCAGCTCATGACAACCACTGGAGTCTGCTGCAGACCCAGGGTTGTCATGCCCACCCATCGGTGACCCGCGATCAATTAATGGGGTCACCAATGGGCGCAGTAAGTGACGCACTTCCAGCGCGGCTATGTTAAATGCCGCTGTCAGAGATTGACAGCGGCATTTAACATGTTAACAGCCGCAGGTGGATCGCGATTCCACCTGCAGCTGTTGCGGGCACATGTCAACTGTAATAATCAGCTGACATGTGCCCAGTTCAGTGCGGGCTCAGCGCCGGAGCTCTCACTGAACCGGTGGGTTACAGCCTGTGCGTACAAATACGGCACAGGCTGTAAAGGGGTTAAAGGGGTTGTCCACTACTTTCACATTGATGCACTATCCATAGGATAGGGCATCAATGTATAATGGGCCGGGGTCCCGCAAGCGGCACACCCGCCGATCAGCTGTTATCGGTGGCGGCGGCTGCCGGCCGGAAGTCCTTACCTGTGGTGCTTGGCTGTCGATCTGTAGTGGCCGCCAGGGATTATTACACATCCGCCTCCCAGTCAGTTGAATAGGAGGTGGATGTGCAGTAACAAGTGCCAGCCACTACAACTTGATGGCCAAGCACCACAGGAAAGGATATCCGGCCGGCGGCCGCCGCTGCCAGCACCGATAACAGCTGATTGGCGGGGGTGCCGCTACGGATAGGGCATCAATGTGAAAGGAGTGGACAACTCCTTTAACATATCTAGCAAACATCCATTGTTCAAAGATCCTGAGTCTCTGTCTTTCAAAACTGGCAGACAATACATTGTAGGAGCTGATATAATATGAATGCCTGTTATTTACATAAATTAACAAATATAAACTCAAGTGATCAACATTCAGGTTTATACAAATAATAGTCTGTGTTGATCAACCAAAGAAGAACACATTCAAAAGTCAACATAAAGGTGTATGGCTCCTGGCCTACTGAATGTGTCTGGCATAATTGTGACAATACAGCTTTTTTTCCTAAGGGCTCTTATTGTATGTAGGGGGCTTTGTGGGGGCTCATACTGTATATATTGAGCACAATTAATTATGCTGACATCCCTCTATAAAGTCATACAATTAATGTAAAAAAATAATTATAATTAATATGTTAGCATTAATATTGAGCAGTATTAATTTCAGCCTATTGGTTCGGCCTCCACTACAGTCAAGGTCTCATGTGGCTCCTCGGGAAAATTAATCTCCCACCCCTGCTCTTTTTCATATAGCGCTGTTATGCATAGTGCTGTACACAAGGAAAAAATTTTTGCGGTGCGCTATGTGCGCCGCTGTCTGTCTTTTTCCATCTACAGATGTGCACCAGAGCACCTGTATGTTACTCACATGACTTATCACATGATCTATCAAAATAGGATCATGTGACATGTCACGTGATACATTGGGTACCTGGGGGAGGGGGCCCACACCTTCTAAACTGCCCAGGACCCTGGTTACTCTTAATTCACCCCTGCTCACCAATGCAAGTCAATGCGTGCGAGAAAAAAAATGCACGGCACACGGACCATGCTTATGCCATCAGCTTTTATGAGGAGGCAAGTTCTGGACAGGACAAAGGAAATGCAGTGGATGTTGTGTATATGGACTTTTCCAAAACCTTTTGATACGGTTCCACACAAAAGGTTGATACATAAAATGAGAACAATGGGGATAGGGGAAAATATATCTATGTGGGTTAAGAACTGGCACAGTGATAGGAAACAAAGGGTGGTTATTAATGGAACACACTCAGACTGGGTCACAGTTAACAGTATGGTACCACAGGGGTCAGTATTGGGCCCGCTTGTTTTTCATATATTTATTAATGACCTTGTAGGGAGCATACAGAGTAGTATTCCAATATTTGCAGATGACTCTAAACTTTGCAGGGTAATCAATACAGAGGAGGACAATTTTATATTACAGGAGGATCTATGTAAACTAGAAGCTTGGGCTGATAAATGGCAAATGAGCTTTAAAAGGGATAAATGTAAGGTAATGCACTTGGGCAGAGGAAATAAAATGTATAATTATATGCTTAATTGTAAAACACTGGGCAAAACTGTAACTGAAAAAGACCTGGGTGTATTGGTAGATGACAAGCTCACATTTGGGGGCCAGTGTCAGGCAGCTGCTACAAAGGCAAATAAAATAATGGGATGCATTAAAAGAGGCATAGATGCTCATGAGGAGAACATAATTTTACCGCTATACAAGACACTAGTGCGACCACACTTAGAATACTGTGTACAGTTCTGGTCTCCGGTGTATAAGTAAGACATAGCTGAACTAGAGCGGGTGCAGAGAAGAGCGACCAAGGTTATTAGAGGACTAGGGTTCTGCAATACCAAGACAGGTTATTACACTTGGGGTTATTTAGTTTGGAAAAATGAAGGCTTAGGGGTGATCTACCTACTATGTACAAATATATGAGGGGACAGTACAAAGACCTTTCTATTGATCTTTTTACTCTGAGGCCTGAGACAGGAACAAGGGGGCATCTTCTACGTCTGAAGGAAAGAAGGTTTAATCATAATCACAGATGCGGATTCTTTACTGTAAGAGCAGTGAGACTATGGAACTCTCTGCCGCATGATGTTGTAATGAGTGATTCACTACGAAAATTTAAGAAGGGCCTGGATGCCTTTCTTGAAAAGTATAATATTACAGGTTATATATACTAGATTCCTTGATAGGGTGTTGATCCAGGGAACTAGTCTGATTGTCGTATGGAGTCAGGAAGGAATTTTTTTCCCCAATGTGGAGCCAAATTTTCGAGTTTGGCCATATTTTTTGGACCAAAAATTACACACCTAATGTTCTGGCTTCAATAGTTATTTGTTAGACCTCACCTACAATATAACACATATTCAGACAATCCTAATATCCCGTTCATATTTGCCATTCTTATATCATCTTGAATCTGCTGTGAGCTGTCTTCCAAATTAGGATATAGTTGGCAGCAAATATAGTTCCACGGTGCCTGCAGGTGACTCTGGTCCCCATAGCCGTCATCCCTTCTGTCCCACAATTCTGGTCTTTGCTGAACCAGAACCAGCATCATTTCGACATCGATGGTGCAAGTCATGTTGTTTTGTTTCTGTGGAGGCGTGTTTTTTTTTTTTTCACTTTATATCATCCTTTGTCCCAAAAGATGAGCTTCCACCCTTTAGTCCACTTCCCTCACTTACCCCCTATGTCTCCACTCCTGTTGCTGATCCCCCACCGTTTTCAACACCCACTCCTGGCCCTGATTACAGTTCCGTACCTTATTATAATTTTGTAATGTTTATTTGTTTTATATTTGTTTTATTTAATGTTTTCATCATTTCTAATACATTTTGTTTTTTCTTATCTGCTTGTTTTTTTCTTTGCTACCTTATACAAAATGGTAGTTTAAATGTAATGCTAAAGCATATCTGAATTTCACAGCAATTTTGGGGAAATTTAAAAAGATTTTGAGAAAGGGGGGGCTTCAAATACATAAGTAGGGCTATAGCAGTGATGACTTGGCCTAGGAACTTGGGATCTTATATTGTCTATTCATATGTAGTCTAGTCTACAACATTTTGGCGTTGTTTTGCTTCCTTACAAATTTGGGTATTTATTAAAAAAAAAAAAATCAGGTGGGGTCCCCCTCATTTTCTTAACCAGTTGAGGGAAAGCAGTGGGCTGGTGGTGTTGTTCTGGGAATGGGCCACTATTTATGGATCTTCCCAGCTTATAAATAACAGCTCACAGCTGTTTGTATAGCCTTTACTGGTTATTAAAAAGGGGGTATCCCCCAAAAATTCCTTGGGGTACACCCAAGTTTTAATAACCAGCAAGGGCTAAACACACAGCTGCGGGCTGATATGAATAGGTTGAGAAGGGGCCATGGATAGTGGCCTCCTCTCAGACTAATAATATCAGCACTCAGCCACCCCAGAAATGGCACATCCATTAGATGGGCCAATTCTGGTGCTTAGCCTCGGCTTTTCTCACTTGCCTTGGTGCGTTGGCAAGTGAGGTAATGGTTTTGGGGTTGATGTCAGCTGTTTCATGTTTGCTGACATCAAGCCCAGGGGTTAGTAATGGAGAGGCGTCAATAAGACATCCCCATTACTGACTCCTTTAGTTCAAGTAAAAAAACTCACACAGAACTAAGTCCGTTATTTGAGCAAAACACTCCAGGACCCTCTTTTACCCATTGATTAAGATCCAAATAAAAATAAAAAAAACAAACTAATCCTCACCTGTCCACAGGTAATCCATACTCATGATGTAGCACAACGATCCCCAGCTCTGCTATATCCGGATGGTGTGTTGAGCGGTTGCATGAGAATGCGTCTGCTCAGCAAGCCAGCTGGAACTCGCTGACAGTAGCGTGAGGACGCGCCTGCAGTGACGAGCGGTGACGTCAATAAGATTGCAACTTGAAAATGCTTTGCTATTTTCTTACAGCCTACTTCTGCTTTGTGGGCCTCCATCATTTTCATTTTCAGAGTGCTAGGCTGCTGCTGAGAAGAAACCATAGCTGCTGTTTTTGGCACAAGGTTAGAGTAGGCTGAGTTTTTGTAAAGTTGGGAAATTTGTATCACCTAACCTTTCCTAACGATGATGGTGAACAAGCCATAACCCTAAGGCTGCGTGCCCATGATCCGTAATAGCAGCGGTTTGGATGCAGGTCACCTGCGCTGCGTTCAAAACGCTGCGTTCTACATTAGAAGCACAGTGGATGGATTTATAGAAATCCCATGCCCGCTGTGCTTCTATTTGATACCGCAAAAACTCGCCCGTGGCGCGGCTTTACGAGTTGTAGCATGTCAATTTCTGTTGCGGAGATGCTGTCTCCGCAACAGAAATTTCCCCAATACAATTTATTAGATGTCGTGAAGACCCGGGGTCTTCTGTGGGCGTAACACTACTCAGACAACACAGGGTGAGGGTAAAACAGTGTGGCAATACTTTATTGAACCACAAAGTGGACAATAAACACATAGAACAGTCCCTGCATATCTCCAAGATGGTATAATATTACACAGTCCTCACCCTTCCGCTGGCTCGCCTGGGATAGAACAGCTGCGACTTTAGGACTTCCAGGGCCAACTACCTCAACCAGTGGCCCCCCGCTTCTGGCGGGCCCTCACAGAGAGAAGGTAGAGGCAAGCTTAGGAAGCTAGCAGTCCATCGATGTACAAGGCCAGGAGACCTGAGGGTCCCACCCTGGCCTCTCCGAGAGTTTCCCCGGGGTCAAATGACCGGCTGGTCCCAATCTGGCTTCTCCGAATGTCTCCATGGGTTCCAGGCGACTGGAGGGTCCCACCTGGCAACCCCAAACAACATATCCATGGGGCCAGGTGACTTCATCGTCCCAACTTGGTCGTCCCAAATGTATCCATGGGCTCTCTGATGGTCAATGGAGCAGATCCGTATTTTTCCAGTCAGGGCCTCGTACCCTTAGGCCGGAATCATGTAGAATCCAAATCTGTGTCTCTTTGGGTAAAGCCATGCTCCTAAGCTGATGGTGTGACAGAGTCTCTCTGATGTTTTGCTAGTCTTTGATTCTCTTTGTAAAGTCTCTTTTAAATCTGTTTTAAGGCTGACTGCTACAGAAGCATATCTCCTTTTAAGTACACATCCACAGGTCAAGGGTTTAGGGAGGGCATTACTCACAGGAATCAGGTCTCATTGTTTGAACCAATCAAATTTACATAGTTGGTATAGTAGGGGCTCTATAAATCAACATTCAGCTGGCTTAGTACAATACACTGTGTGCAGAATTATTAGGCAAGTTGTATTTTAGAGGATTATTTTTATTATTGATCAACAACTATGTTCTCAATCAACCCAAAAGACTCATAAATATCCAAGCTTAATATTTTTGGAAGTTGGAGTGGTTTTTTTTTTTAGATTTGGCTATCTTAGGAGGATATCTGTTTGTGCAGGTAACTATTACTGTGCAGAATTATTAGACAACTTAATAAAAACCAAATATAATCCCATCTCACTTGTTTATTTTCACCAGGTAAACCAATATCAGTGCACAAAATTTAGAAATAAACATTTCTGACATGCAAAAACAAAAACCCAAAAAAATAGTGATCAATATAGCCACCTTTCTTTATGATGACATTCAACAGCCTTCCATCCATAGATTCTGTCAGTTGCTTGATCTCTTTTCGATCAACATTGCGTGCAGCAGCCACCACAGCCTCCCAGACACTGTTCCAAGAGGTGTACTGTTTTCCCTCCCTGTAGATCTCACATTTTATGATGGATCACAGGTTCTCTATGGGGTTCAGATCAGGTGAACAAGGGGGCCATGTCATTATTTTTTCTTCTTTTAGACCTTTACTGGTCAGCCACGCTGGGAAGTAGTTGGATGCATGTCATGGAGCATTGTCCTGCATGAAAATCATGTTTTTCTTGAACGATACCGACTTCTTCCTGTACCACTGCTTGAAGAAGTTGTCTTCCAGAAACTGGCAGTAGGTCTGGGAGTTGAGCTTCACTCCATCCTCAACCCGAAAAAGTCCCGCAAGTTCATCTTTGATTATACCAGCCCATACCAGTACCCCACCTCCACCTTGCTGGCGTCTGAGTCGGAGTGGAGCTCTCTGCCCTTTACTGATCCAGCCTCTGGCCCATCCATCTGGCCCATCAAGAGTCACTCTCATTTCATCAGTCCATAAAACCTTTGAAAAATCAGTCTTAAGATATTTCTTGGCCCATTCTTGATGTTTTATGTTGGGTTTCTTGTTCAAAGGTGGTCGTTTTTCAGCCTTCCTTACCTTGGCCAAGTCCCTGAATATCGCACACCTTGTGCTTTTTGATACTCCAGTAACGTTGCAGCTCTGAAATATGGCAAAACTGGTGGCGAATGGCATCTTGGCAGCTTCACGCTTGATTTTCCTCAATTCATGGGCAGTTATTTTGCGCCTTGTCAGGCAAATATTAATGTCAGGGACATATTAACAGAATATTAGCCCCTTCTCCCATGCTCTCTGCTGTAGTGTTTGTCCAGAGATGACAATTATGCAGTGTCTACTGCAAATTATTACCACTTGTCAGCACTGAGCTGTCCCATTTTCCTCAGCACAAAAGACCCAATTAGCACACACCTGGGAAATAGCTTATGCAAACGATGCCAGGCAAGGAGTGTTATAACTGTGTTAGGAAGCAAGCATCTTGTCTCTGAAAGACACAGGAGGTAATTAAAACGCTGGCTTGCACTAATTTGGGTGTACCCATGAGGCTGCTTCCCGAGCCTCAAAGGGGAATTTACAGATGAACTGACTCCGATATGAATTATGAAATATTATGAGTTCCATACGTCCAACAGTAACGGGACCCATATGTTTAGTGACCAAATCAGCCCAGGAATGTATAGGTAGTTTTTCAGGACTGTAACCAAAATCAGGGAGCTGTAGCGCAAAAACACCAGAATAGCAGACTGCAGCTATGTGATATGTGGTCTCTAAATAAAGATAAAATCATAAGCGAAAAAATGGCGTAGTTTGCAAACTTCTGCGATCAATGAGTGGTGAGTTATCGCAGAAGTTAGCGTTTTTAATAAAAATATACAGGCTGGAGACCGGCCCACATGATGTTACCACAAGGGGCGTGTGGCCAGATCTCCCCTTAGGTATAAGAGAATCCATGGAGAAGACAGGAGCACTTATTGCCAGGGGGGAATAAGAATTATAAGTCACGGGTCCTGTTCAATAACAGCATAATTTAACTGGAGACTCCACCTATATTCGTCTCATCGATCATATAGTGTAAGTAAAGTTATCTTCTTTCCTCCTGTTTATTTTATGTAACTTAGTATGTATTTTAATGTCTCCTTTGTAACATCCTTATGTATATATTTTTCCCAAACATTGCCTCCCTTTTGGATTAAACATAAAATTTAATAGTTCTGTTTCTTTTGTTCTGTAATCGTTCCCTTCCCCGAAGCCATATACGCTACCAAAACGCAGGCGTCCGGCCAGGCCTGTATTATATTTCAAACTCGGCCGGTGGTGGCAGAGAGTATTAATAATTGGGCTATCGTGAAGCTGACAGTGACTGTACGGAGGGCGTTAAACACGGATTCCAGGCTGTGGAACCCAGGTTGTTGCGCCATACGCTCAATGGTCGCTTACCGATACCTACGTAGCGAGTAGTCTGGATCGCGTGCTCGCGACTCCGGACAAAATACGGACAGCGTGACGGCACGGTGAGATATTGCGTGATCTACCCTGTGTCGTCCCTCTATGTGTTGGAATTCCTGACACGCCTTTTTTGGCCAACACGCTTCTTGCGACCCAGTTGGGTATTTGCCATGAAACGCTTGATTGTTCGGTGATCACGCTTCAAAAGTTTGGAAATTTCAAGACTGCTGCATCCCTCTGCAAGACATCTCACAATTTTGGACTTTTCAGTGCCTGTCAAATCTCTCTTCTGACCCATTTTGCCAAAGGAAAGGAAGTCGCCTAATAATTAAGCACACCTTATATAGGGTGCTGATGTCATTAGTCAACACTAGTGTTGAGCGAGCACTAAAATGCTCGGGTGCTCGAAGCTCGGGCCAAGCTCACTGTGATTCTCGGGTGCTCGACCCGAGCAACGAGCCCAATGTTAGTCTATGGGAGACCTGAACATTTCTGCGGCGGCTCCCCCGGCAGTCTGTAGAAAGCCTAAAAAGTGCCCAAAACGATAGTGACAGTGCTCAAATGACATGGGGACAGCATGGGGATCGCCCCTGGAAGCATTTCTGACCCCCAGGTCACTGCTATCAACAACGTGGTCAGAGGTATTAAGCCACTTTTACAGGCTCACAATACAACGTTCAAAAACGAAAGTGAAAGTGCTTTCCTGTGAAATATGTTAACCCCTTAACGACCATGGGTCTTTCTGTTTTTGTGTTTTCCTTTTTTGCTCCCCTTCTTCCCAGAGCCAGAACTTTTTAATTTTCGTTCAATATGGCCATGTGAGGGCTTATTTTTTGCGGGACGAGTTGTACTTTTAAACACCATCACTGGTTTTACCATATTGTGTGCTGGAAAATGGGAAAAAAATTCCAAGTGCAGTGAAACTGCAAAAAAAATGCAATTCCACAGTTGTTTTTTGGGTCCTTTTTTTACCACGTTCACAGATTGCTAAAACTGACCTGCCATCATTATTTTCCAGGTCGTTACGAGTTCATAGACACCAAACATGTATAGGTTCTTTTTTATTTAAGTGGTGAAAAAAAAATCCAAAGCTTGCTAAAAAAAACAAAAAAAATGACGCCATTTTCCGAGACCCTTAGCTTCTCCATTTTTCGGGATCTGGGGCCAGGTGAGGGCTTATTTTTTGCGTGCCGGGCTGACGTTTTTATTGATACCATTTTGGGGTAGATCCGATGCTTTGATCGCCCGTTATTGCATTTTATTGCAAAGTTGTAGCGACCAAAAAAACTTAATTCTGGCGTTTAAAATTTTTTTCTCGTTACGCCGTTTACTGATTGTATTAATTCTTCTTTTATATTGATAGATCGGGCGATTCTGAACGCGGCGATACCAAATATGTGTATGTGTTTGTTTTTTTATATATATATATTTTATTTTGAATGGGGCGAAAGGAGGGTGACTTAAACTTTTATTTATTTTTTATTTTTTTAAAAACTTTTTTTTTACACTTTCTGCTTGCTTCTATAGTCTCCAGAGGAGACTAGAAGCAGCAGTTGTCTGATTGCTTCTACTGCATACAAGCGATGAGCAGATCGCTTGTATGCAGGAGAAATGCTCACTTGCTATGAGTGCTGACCACTAGGTGGCGCTCATAGCAATTGAGACATGACAACCACAGGCGTCTGCTGCAGACCCTGAGTTGTCATGCCCACCCATTGGTGACCCGAGATCACGTGACGGGGTCACTGATAGGCGGGGCTTAGGATTCCCGGAAGCGCGAGTTAAATGCCACTGTCAGAGATTTAACATGTTAACAGCTGCGGGTGGATTGCGATTCCAATAATCAGCTGACATGTGCTCGCTTCAGTGCGGGCTCACCGCCGGAGCCCCCGCTGAACCGGCCTTCCCGACCTGGTGCGTACTATTACTAACCAGGTCGGAAAGGGGTTAAGGAACATCCTTTCCAGGGTAAAGACTTGTGTATAAGGTAAAATAAATAACCAAAAACAAAAATACTCCTCCACACCTTGGGCTATGTTCACAAGTAGCATTTTTTATGCGTTTTTGCACGTTTGTATTGCTTTCAACCGTGACAAATGCATTCACCGGGAAATGTAATTTTAACATTTTACAACCTTATCTGGCCATGTGCTGTGTGACACATGCATACAGTGCTAAGAAGACATGGGAACAGCATGGGGAAGACCCCTGGAAGCATCTGTGACACCCAGGTCACTGCCTAAAAGTGTGCCCATCAGAAGTGATCCTTGCCGCATCAGAAGATGCAGACTTGCAACTATCCCCGTGCGAGTCCTTGTCCCAGGGCAGTGTTCAATTGTACCTCCCCCATTCCTTGCAATGCAAGCGAAAATATGGTATTGCAGCCAACCACCCACCCACCCGCAGGCTGCAATACCATACTGCTAGCTTTCACTTGAAATGGGGCCTTTTAGTTTGGAGGAGGCTGAAGCTGGCCACTACCTCATGGCCGCTTCGGCAGCGAGGTATCCATACTCTGTCCCCAGCCGCCCGGCGGCCGGGTGTCCACGCTCGGTCCCCAGCCGCCAGGTGGCGTCCAGGTGTCCATACTCAGTCCCCAGCCGCCCTGATTTCTCCTGTCACCTTCCCCCACACTTTTCTTAGCCTGGCCTGCTTTAGGGCAGCATTGGACGAGCCCACCAGAGAACCAGACTCCTCCGGTGGGCCCTGGCTTCTCCATCAGGGGAGTTGAGAGTGCCTAGGTGAGGAGCATGATGATGATGATAGAAGTTAGCATCTGCTTTGTTTTCTTGGAATGCAAGCGCATGTATGTAGTAGCGGCTAGGCCTGAGGTGGTCCGCGTTTTGGCGCATATCCTACCTCCTCCGAGGATTGCTGGATGTTTTCCTGCTACTATCCCAGTTCTATGACTCCCGTTAAAACAAAGCTTTAGGTGATAAATGATGGATGAGGTGGTGGCAAAGGAGAAAGAGCAGGAGGAACAGGGACCATTCACATCAATATCAGGAGAGTCAACCAGATATGTCTTGTAGGATATGTTTCTGTAACAAAAGGAGCGGTTCCGCTACACAGTTATAGGGCATACAGTAAGTGCAATGCCTACCAAAAATTTTGAGCCACTCCAATGCCCTTTTTTTCGATTTATAGCAACTGGGTCTCCCGTGCACTGTTGGCCTAAGCAGTGAATGGAAGGCTTTCCAAAAATTATGAGGAACTGCAATGCCCCTTACAAGAGCCATGTGTGGCACCCCAGGGGTCTGGTTACCACAGTAATAGAGATATTACGTCGGAGAGCAAGTGGGAGGTTTCCTGGTCAGGATCCCTTAAACATGCAACATCCTCCTGCCCCAGTCCTGGGAGGGGAGAATTCTGCTCTTATAAACTGGATCTGGGGCGGGGTTGAGTGAGTCAGAGAACAGTCAGAGTCAGAGTGAGAGCAAGGGAAAGTAACAGCAAGGAGCTCTGTAGGAGCTAGGAGCTAAAGACCAGGGGCTGGAAGCTGAGCAGAGCTCGCCCTAGCAGAAGGCAATAGGAACCGGACACAGGAGTCCGAGGCTGTGAGGACTTATATATCCAGCAGCAGAAACCAGCCGGCAGGGGATTTCAGGTCCTCTGGCCATAGAAGCCCGGAGGCTCAGTCACAAGCAAGGGACCAGCACCGCCGTCGTGGAGCGGAGGCTAACAGAAGGCCCCAAGTCACCAGCCATACGGGTGAGCACTACACGGTATACTCAGGGACGTGGGCTACTTCTACCCGCTTACAGCAAGGTAGCCAGGAAGAGTGCAGACAGACGGGGAGGCCTACAACTCCACCTGGCCAGGGGAACTCCTGCTTGCTCACAGACTGACCAGGCCTCTTATGCTAGCCAGTACTCCCGGGAGGGTCTACCTTATAATCATCAGTAAAGACCCTGAACTGCACTGCAAAGACTCTGAGTCGTTCCTGCTGCACTCGTGCACCATCACCCCCATCATCCACACTCACTGCCCTGAGGCTATACTCCTCCCGAGGGGAGTTATCCCAATCTATGCTGCGCACACAACACCAGCCTCAGCGGTCTGCCTCGCAGCGGTGGTACTCCCTGACCGCAATCCACGGGTGGCGCAGTCGGACAATTAACCTCAAAACCTAAGAAAGACTGCCACTGGTTTGACCAGCCTGAGCCACGGGACCGGGTCACCGCCACGGAGACTACAGACCCCAGAGACCCGGCACCGGGTATCCCACACATGTGTACACACGGCCCAGGGGGCGCGTCGCATGCAGTACAGCATATTACAAACATAAGTCCCATTATTGGGGAGTGGGTGTCCCATAGTATTTGCTTATGCCTTGCAAGCAAAAGCTGCCAAAAATTAGGACGGAGCAACTTGCAATGCCCCTTACAAGAGCCATGCAGTACAGCATATTACAAACATAAGTCCCATTATTGGGGAGTGGGTCTCCCATAGTATTTGCTTATGCTTTCCCAGCAAAAGCTGCCAAAAATTAGGATGGAGCAACTTGCAATGCCCCTTACAAGAGCCATGCAGTACAGCATATTACAAACATAAGTCCCATTATTGGGGAGTGGGTGTCCCATGGTATTTGCTTATGCTTTCTCAGCAAAAGCTGCCAAAAATTAGGATGGAGGAACTTGCAATGCTGGCACCCTGGTGGTATAGTGGTGGTGGAGGCTGAGGATAAGGAGAAGAAGATTAAACAGCCGAAACTAGGAAGCGTATACCCATGTGTGGGTGTGAAGCGGTGCATGTGAATACACCTCCCGAAATAACACAGTGGATTTGACTTTGTTACTCTGCTGTCATTTGGTGGTGATGAGAAGTCTGGCCCAATCCAGCCCTTGTTCATTTTGATAAGAGTCAGCTTGTCAGCATTGTCAGTTGACAGGCGAGTGCGCTTATCAGTTATAATTCCCCCAGCGGCACTAAAAACACGCTCCGATAACACGCTAGCGGCAGGGCAGGCCAGGACCTCCAAGGCGTACAGAGCGAGTTCATTCCAAGTGTCCAGCTTGGATACCCAATAATTAAAAGGCACAGAGGAATCACGGAGGACGCTGGTACGGTCGGCAAGGTACTCCCTTACCATCTTTTGAAACTTTCCACTCCTTGTGAGAGTACCCCGCGCCACAGGGCCTGTAAGCTGGGCAGGTGTCAGAAAACTGTCCCAGAACGTTGACAGTGTTCCCCTGCCTCTGCTGGATTGAAGTTGCATCTCTCTCGCCTGTATGCCTTGGTTGGGCAACGAACTGTGACTTCTGCCGCTAGCGTGTTTAGATGGGAATTTTTTTAAGAGTTCTGCAGCAAGGGCCTTCTGGTATTGCCCCATTTTTGTAGACCTCTCCACCTCAGGAATAAGAGAGTGAAAGTTCTCCTTGTAGAGGGGGTCTACAAGTGTCACCAACCAGTAATGACTGTCACCCAACATTTTGACAACGCGAGGGTCACGGTTAAGGCAGCGTAACATAAAGTCAGCCATGCGTGCCAGACTGGTAACGGGCAAGATTTCCGTGTCCTCACCAAGATGACGACTGACCATGCTCTCCTCCTCCTCCTCCTCTTCCTCCACCCCCTGTCCTCAGGCCACCCACGCTGAACCGACGGTATGACACTTGTACAGGTACTACCGTCTACAACGCATGATAGCAGCTCCTGTTCTTCCTCCTCCTCCTCCTCTCCCTCATTGTCCCCCAATGCACGTTGGGATGAGATGAGGCTGGGCTGTGTGTAATCGCCCGCTACGGCTTCTTGATCCATCTCATCATACTCTGGCTGCAATGCCTCCTCTTTAATTCTCTGCAGAGAGCGTTGCAAAAGACAGACAAGTGGGATGCTGACACTAATGATGGCATCATCGCCACTCACCATCTTGGTGGCCTCCTCAAAGTTTGTCAGGATGGTACATATGTCAGACATCCAGGTCCACTCCTGAGGTCTTATGTGTGGAGTCTGACCTGAATATCGACGGCCTTGTTGCAGCTGGTACTCCACAACTGCTCTCTTCTGCTCACAAATCCTTTGCAACATGTGGAGGGTAAAGTTCCAACGTGTGGGGACATCACACACCAGTCGGTGTGCCGGAAGCTGCAAACGCTGCTGCAACACAGCAAGGGCGGCGGAAGCTGTAGCCGACTTGCGAAAATGAGCTGACAGGCGGCGTACTTTCACGAGCAGATCTGGCAACTCGGGGTACGATTTAAGAAACCGCTGAACCACGAGGTTAAGCACATGAGCCAGGCATGGTACGTGTGTGATCTCACCTCGACTCAGAGCCGCCACCAGGTTACGGCCATTGTCACACACGACCATGCCGGGATGTAGGTTCAGCGGTCTCAGCCACAGATCTGCCTGCTCTTTCACAGCTGTCCACAACTCACAAGCAGTGTGAGGTTTATCACCTAAGCTTATGAGTTTCAGCACAGCCTGTTGCCGCTTGGCGGAGGCAGTACTGCAATGCTTCCAGCTTGTAACTGATGTGGTGATATTTGAGATGGAGGCTGAACATGAGGAGGAGGATGCGCAGGAGCTGTACACTGTGGGGGCAACTCTGACAGACATAGGGCCCGCAATCCTCGGTGTGGGGAGGATGTGTTACGTCCCAAGGTCCGACTGGGTCCCGGCTTCCACTATGTTTACCCAGTGTGCCGTCAGAGAGATGTACCGTCCCTGGCCACAAGCACTTGTCCACGTGTCCGTTGTCAGGTGGACTCTCCCAGTAACTGCGTTGTTGAGGGCACGGCAGATGCTTTGGGACACGTGCTTGTGTAGTGCGGGGATGGCACACCGGGCAAAATAGTGTCGGCTGGGGACCGAGTACAGAGGGACGGCCACCGCCATAAGATTGCGGAAGGATTCCGTCTCCACCAGCCTAAAAGGCAGCATTTCCAATGCAAGCAGTCGTGAAATGTGCGAATTTAGGACTGTGGCCTGTGGGGCGTTAGCTGCGAATTTCCGCTTTCGTTCAAAGGTCTGGGATATGGACAATTGAACGCTGCGGTGGGACGTAGACGTGGACGTTGATGCTGTTTCTTGAGAAACTGCCATAACAAGTGAAGACTGAGAGGAGGGGGCATCTTTACATGCAGTATGGACAGGGGATTGCCTTGCACACACAACAGGGGGTTCTATTGCATGCACAACAGTGGAAGAAGCAGTGGTGACACCCGCTGACACTGGTCGTGGACCCTGGGTTTCGCCCCACAAAGTCGGGTGCTTTCCTGCCATGTGCCTGATCATGCTGGTGGTGGTCAGGCTGGTAGTTTTGTCACCCCTGCTGATGCTGGCATGGCAGGTGGAACATATGGCCTTTTTGGGGTTATCAGCAGAGTCTTTAAAAAGATTCCAGACTCTGGAAGACCTACCGCTTGTACTGGCAACGTCCCTCGTGTTGGTGTTACGGGGAACGTTTCCTGCCTTCTGTCTGCGGCCACCACACTGCTTCTTCCTGCCTGTTGGGGTACTCTGCCTCCCTCCCCCTGTGTGCTGCTGGCCTCACTCTGCATGTCCTCCTTCCACGTTGGGTCAGTTACTAGATCATCCACCACCTCCTCCTCTTCCACTTGCGCACCACGATCCTCCTCCTCACTTCCTGGCAATTGTCTCGTCATCGTCCACCTCTTGTGACAGATTGCCAACGTCGACTTCCTGTGGCCGTGGCTCTTCAAATATTTGGGCATCGCAACATGGGATCTCCTCTTCCACCACTTCAAGCGTATCAGGCGAGGGGCCCAAATATGGAAATGGACCAGTGAACAGCTCTTCAGAGTGTCCAAGTGTGGGATCACTTGCTGTCTGACGACACTCGGCATGGTGGGAGGAAGGAGCATCAGGGTGAGGAGGAGTATGCGGTCGAGACTCACGGCTACTAAGAGTTGACGGTGTGGAAGACAGACCGGAGGTGGTGGTGTCCAGGTAACTGGAAGTATTGTCTGCTATCCAATTAATAACCTGTTCACACTGATCAGTTCTCAATACTGGTGTTGTTCTGTGCTTCCCTAGTAATTTGGTCAAGAAGTGGGAGCGAGAAGATGTGGCTGTTGGTTGTGGCACATTTTCACCTTGGCCACGGCCCCGTCCTCTGCACGAACCATCACCAGAACGTCCACTTCCACGTCCCTTGCCACGCGCCTTGCCCATTGTAAATGAAGTAAAATAGCTTACACTTGCACTATCAATGGAAAAAGGGTAATAAAGAGTAGATTAGAACCGTGGAAGAGGAAAACCACAGTTATTGTTTACTGGGGTATACCACACTTTTTTAAATAGAGATATTTGCGGCTGAACAGTGAGCGACACACTCAAACTGCTTTTTTTTAGATACCAAAGGCCCAAAACTGGATAGTACAGCGATTTGACCCGTGGAACTGCGAAACCACACTGGGATGTCGGGCCTACACAAGACTATTTTCAACAGATATATTTTTGTGTCACAACTAGAGATGAGCTTTGTTCTACTCGAACTGTTCGCCAATCTCAAATTCGAGCTGTTTTGGGCGGTGTTCGAGCCGTTCGGCGAACACGAACGATTTGAGAAAAATTCGGCTGTTCGAGGTTATGTTCGATAACTGTTCGTGCACCAAAATCATAACTGGATTTTTTCTCAGTAATAATGAAAATTAATGTTAATACGCAGTTTGAGTGTACAGCGGGGTGGGGGGAAGGGCAGGGGATGGATCTCTGCAGGAATAATGAAGATCTCCATTTTTTTTTCTCTTTCCCGCATTTACAGTGGGGAGGTGCAGTCTGTCAGCCTATCAGCAGCGCACACACGGAGCGAACTGCTGTTTTTCACACAAGCAAGGGCATGTGTCATTGGCAGTGTATGTCACATGTCCTTGCCCTATAAGACCAAGCCATTTTCCCCATCGCCACCATTTTCTCACTGCTGCAGCTGCGTGTTAGACGGCACCGCTGTTGCTGTGTGCGCTATACCTTGTTAATTTCAAGCCAATTTTCGCACAAATCTACAGATAGCTTGGGAGTAGGGAATAGTTGTGATTGCAGTCCTTTTAAGGACTAGGTTACAGCATTTCCTACGACTTTTATCAGGCAGGTCTGTGCTCTTAAATAGATAGATTGTGGGAGTAAAGACTAATTGTAATTGCAGTCCTTTTCAGGACTAGGTTACATCAGTTCCTATCAGTTTTTGCCAGGCAGGTCTGTGCCAGTGCTGTGCAAGTTTTTTTCACAGCATTTGGCTGAATCTAGCAAAGCTAATCCTTTTTGGCCTATTGCAGAGTGTGTTAGTCAGTGGAGTAGCCTATCTGTGTTGCAAGATATACCACCTGTGTATAGAATACCAATTTTTTTACTGCACCTAGTGAAGTAAAATCTTTTGGGCATAGCATCATTCTATTAGTCCATCTATACTGACCTCCATCAGGTTGCAAATTGAATATAATTTTTATCTGCATCTAGATCTGAAAAAATATTTGGCCTTCTAGCAGTGTGTGGGACTTTCTCTATTAGTCCATCTATACTGACCTCCATCAGGTTGCAAATTAAAAATAATTTTTATCTGCATCTACCTCTGAAAAAATATTTGGGCTTCTAGCTGTGTGTGGGACTTGTTCTATTAGTCCATCTATACTGACCTCCATCAGGTTGCAAACTGAATATAATTTTTATCTGCATCTACCTCTGAAAAAATATTGGGCTTCTAGCTGTGTGTGGGACTTGTTCTATTAATCCATCTATACAGACCTCCATCAGGTTGCAAACTGAATATATTTTTTTTCTGCATCTACCTCTGAAAAAATATTGGGCTTCTATCTGTGTGTGGGACTTGTTCTATTAATCCATCTATACAGACCTCCATCAGGTTGCAAACTGAATATAATTTTTTTCTGCATCTAGCTCTGAAAAAATAGTTGGCCTTCTAGCAGTGTGTGGGACTTTCTCTATTAGTCCATCTATACTGACCTCCATCAGGTTGCAAATTAAAAATAATTTTTATCTGCATCTAGCTCTGAAAAAATATTTGGGCTTCTAGCTGTGTGTGGGACTTGTTCTATTAGTCCATCTATACTGACCTCCATCAGGTTGCAAACTGAATATAATTTTTTTCTGCATCTAGCTCTGAAAAAATATTTGGCCTTCTAGCAGTGTGTGGGACTTTCTCTATTAGTCCATCTATACTGACCTCCATCAGGTTGCAAACTGAATATATTTTTTTTCTGCATCTACCTCTGAAAAAATATTGGGCTTCTAGCTGTGTGTGGGACTTGTTCTATTAATCCATCTATACTGACCTCCATCAGGTTGCAAATTAAAAATAATTTTTATCTGCATCTAGCTCTGAAAAAATATTTGGCCTTCTAGCAGTGTGTGGGACTTGTTCTATTAGTCCATCTATACTGACTTCCATCAGATTGCAAATTGAATATAATTTTTTTCTGCATCTAACCCAGCCAATAGTTTTGGCCTAATACCACAGTTTGGCCACTCAGCTCTGCTCGGTTCCCATCCATTGTTTTTTTGTGCAAACAACTCCAGAGTTGTGAATTAGTTAACCACCAAAATGAGTGGGAAAAGGCCTGCTGCTGGTGGAAAGGGGAATAGGCGTGTTGGGAAGGGGAAAAAAGGTTGTGTCCGTGGGGTAGGTGTTAAAGCAACAGTAACATCTGCAGAAGAAAGACCATCTTCCAGCCAAACTAAAATGTCTACTTCTTTTAGCGGACAATGTGATAAGATCCCTTTCTTACAGCCACGCCAATCGCTACAAATTTCAGATGAGGCACAAAAACAGCAGGTGCTTCAACGGATATCAAGTGCTCCTTTAAGTGGGCTCTCCTCCACATCAACTTCAACATCACAAATACTCCAGTCCTCAAAGGTGTCACCCCAATCGCACTTGCTTCCTCACAGCTCCCAAATCTCCAGCTGCCCGTCTGAGTATGAGGTAGAACAGATGGTTGAGTCTGCAGAGCTGTTTACTCATACTATAGCCTGGGAATCAGAGGTCGACTCCAGCGCTTCTGTGAATCCAGACGAGGAAATGATCTGCACTGATGCCCAGAATCTTTGAGTCGGATCCAGGACCAGACGCAGAAGGTTCTGACCATAATGTAGACCCTCATTCCCAAACTGTAACTCCTGTTGGTGGAGACAATGAGGAAGACGATGATGAGACTCAAATACCTGATTGGAGCGACAACTTTAGTTTTTTGTCAGGGCAGGAACAGGTTGGCTCTGAGGACGACGGGTGTGATAACGCACAGGGTGATGATGATGAGGTTGGAGATCCCACTTACTGTCAACCCACAGTCAGCCAAGAGATGAGGTCAGCAGAGGAGGTGGAGGAAGATGCTAGTGACGACGAGGTCAGGTTGCGCCTTCCTGGACAGAGACGTAGTACTGGAAGCACATCAACAACTGCATCCTCAAACACAACTCTGCCTCTCACCACAAGTCGTGGTGGCTCTTCAGGTCGCATGGGTGCTAAGCCTTGCATAGCCTGGGCATTTTTTCAGATCAATAAAGATGACCCAACTCGTGTTATCTGTAACATTTGTCAGCAAAAGCTAAGTAGAGGCCAAAAAATACATAGTTTGAGTACTTCATGCATGAACCGGCACATGGACATGAAGCATAAGTTGCAGTGGGAAGCTCAGTGTGCTACAATGCGGCCTAGCCAGCCGGGCCAACCACCGTCTGCCATATCTTGTGCATCCGCGGCCTCTTCAGCCTCTGTGACTGGGGGGACAGCAGTCACACCTGTTTTGGGGCGCAGACCTGCCACCTCTTTACCCGCAACAGCCAGCGTGATTGGCAGGTCATCATTTTCTTTGGAGGTGGTAACACCAGCTGGTGTTGAGCGCTGTCAGACATCGATAGCACCACCTTTGGATCAAGGCAACCTAACATGTCCGCCTGCATCTTCCTCACAGACCGGCAGTTTGCCGGGGACACCCTTATCAACCCCGTCTAAGCACAATAGCCAGCCCTCGGTCCCTCAGATGTGGACAAGTAAAAGACCATTTCCTCCTAGCCATGAGAAAGCTAAGAGGTTGAATTTCACCATCTGCAAGCTCTTGGCTACAGAAATGCTGCCTTTCCGCCTGGTGGACACAGAGGATTTTCGAGACCTTATGTCCGTCGCAGTGCCCCAGTACCAGATGCCCAGTCGGCACTACTTCTCAAAGAAAGGTGTGCCTGCGCTCCACCAGCATGTCGCACACAACATCACCGCTTCTTTGAGAAACTCTGTGTGTGACAGGGTGCATTTCACCACAGACACTTGGACGAGTAGTCATGGACAGGGGCATTACATGTCGCTGACTGGGCACTGGGTAACTATGGTGACAGCAGGACAAGGGGCTGCTGTCCAAGTCTTGCCGTCCCCACGAGTTGTGCGTCAATCCTCTTTATGTCAAAGTTCCTCCACTGCTTCTGCCTCCTAAACCTCCTCTCGGTCTTCCACCTGCACCCAAAGCCTGTCTGGTCATGCCACAAGCTTTCTAACTGCGCAGAAGGGATCCTACACACCTCCTGACTATGCTGGCAGTAGGGCTCAACGTCATCAGGCGGTTTTTACTTTGAAATGTCTGGTAAATGTGAGTCACACAGCTGAGGAGTTGTGGTCAGCTCTGGAGAACCAATTTCATGAATGGTTGTCTCCACTGGACCTGAAACCAGGGAAGGCCGTGTGCGACAATGCTGCAAACCTGGGTGCGGCCCTTCGCCGGGGCAATGTCACACGCGTGCCTTGTATGGCTCACGTGTTGAACCTGGTTGTCCAGCAATTTTTAGCCCACTATCCCAGACTAGATGGCCTTCTGCAGAGGGCACGGTCGCTGTGTGCTCACTTCCGCCGTTCGCATCCCGCATCTCAGCGACTTACATCTCTACAGAAGTCGTTGGGCCTGCCACTTCACCGGCTAAAATGCGATGTGCCTACCCGGTGGAATTCAACTCTGCACATGTTGCAGCGACTGTGGCAGCACCGACAAGCCCTGGTGCAATACGTTCTGATGTATAGCCTGGGCCAACGAGATCCAGAGGTGGGGCAAATCACGCTGGAGGAGTGGTCTCAGATCAGGGACCTATGCACCCTTCTGCACAGTTTTGAAATGGCGACGAAGATGTTTAGTGCTGACGATGCCATTATCAGCATGACTATTCCGGTGATTTACATGCTGGAGCACATGCTAAACAGAATTCGGAGTCAGGTGGTGGCACAAGAGGAGGTGGAGGAAGTAGAGGAGGAGGAGTTGTATGCGGAAGGGCTAACATCTGCAAGGTCCAGACGGTCGGCAGCACCAAGGCGGCAGGCATGTGAGGGTGGGGGAGATGGTTTTACCAGGGCGCATGGTAGCAGCCAAACTAGTGAGGAAGGTGCAGGAGCCCAGGAAGAAGTGGAGGACGAACTGATGGAAGACTCATCAGATGAGGGAGACCTTGATCACATTTCTGTTGTGCGAGGTTGGGGGGAGAGGACAGAGGAAGGAAGCATGATTGTTACCTCGCCACCAACACAACAGGGACTTGGTGCTCCTGGATGCGCAACACACATGAGTGCCTTCTTGCTGCACTACCTGCAACATGACCCTCGAATTGTGAGAATTAGAAATAATCCTGACTACTGGGTTGCCACACTGTTAGATCCCCGGTACAAAAGTAAATTTGCAGAAATTATTCCTGCCATAGAAAGGGATGCACGCATGCAGGAGTATCAGCAGAGACTGTTGCAGAATCTTACATGTGCTTTTCCACAAAACACCAGTGGTGCACGTAGTGAATCTCACAGTTCCAACTTGCCAACCGTCAAGTGTTCAGCACTCAAACCGTAACAGAACCACAGTATCTGCTGGTAACATCAATTTTGCGGAATCATTTCACCACTTTTTTAGCCCATCCTTTGCAAGGCCACAGGAGACAAGAAGTCTGACACATAGTCAACGCCTAGAGACGATGGTACAGGAGTATCTCCAAGCAAACATTGAAGCCATGACTGTGTCACTGGACCCTTGCTCTTTTTGGGCTTCCAATCTGGATAAATGGCCGGAGCTAGCCACTTACGCCTTGGAGATCTTGTCATGCCCCGCAGCCAGCGTTCTGTCTGAACGTGTGTTCAGCGCTGCTGGTGGTGTGCTGACAGATAAGCGCACGCGGCTCTCCACTGATAATGTAGACAGACTCACGTTCATAAAGATGAACAAATCATGGATCCGAAACGACTTTTCTACCCCTGTGTCATCCTGGGGAGAGTAAAAGCTTGATGATTGGTTAAAATCACCCTACCAACCGTTTTAAGCTTTCAAATTACTAATCATGTTTATCTGTATCTTGGCTGGAAAATAATTTGGGCTTTGCAGCAGTGTGCAGCACTGATCCTATTAGGCCATCTATACTAAGCTCCACCAGATTTAAAATTAATAATAATTTTTAGCTGCATCTAGCCCGGAAAATAATTTTGGGGCTCCGAGATGCGCAAGACACATAAGTGCCTTCTTGCTGCACTACCTGCAACATGACCCTCATATTGTCAGAATTCGAAGTAATCATGACTACTGGGTTGCCACACTCTTAGATCCCCCAAACTTTTCGATCAACCTTTTCATTTTAATAAAGACCAAAAAAATGGTCATTTTTGAAATTATAAGCATTAGCAGGTTATTAGAAACTGAAATCAAACAGTTTTCAACTCAAAACTTTATTCTAGGTGATGTTACATTTTCACATAGGACCCCTTGTTCGAAAGGAGCTTCTGAACTCTCTCGTCCATTGAATTTGTCAGGTTTTGGATGGTTTCTGCTTCAATTGTTTTGCATGAGGACAGAATACCCTCCCAGAGGTGTTGCTTAGATGTGAACTGCCTCCCGCCATCATAGACACTCCTTTTGATGATGCTCCAGAGGTTCTGAATGGGGTAGAGGTCAGGGGAGCATGGGGGTCACACCATAAGTTTGTCCCCTTTTATGCCCATATCAGCCAGAGATGCAGATGTTTTATGTGCAGCATGAGATGGTGCATTATCATGCAAAAAAATGATCTTGCTGTGAAATACACGGTTCTTCTTCTTGAACCATGGCAGGAAGTGCTGTTTGAGAAAATCCACATACATTATGGAGTTCATCTTTAGCGCCTTCAGGGATCCTAAAGGGGCCGACAATCTCTCTCCCCATGATTCCAGCCCAAAACATTACTCCACCTCCTCCTTGTTGGCGCTGTAGCCGTGTTTGCGTGGGGTGTCCATCAACCAGCCATCCTCCACTCCATCCATCTGGACCATCGAGCGCTGCACGGCACTCATCCGTGAACAAAACAGTTTTGAAATCAGTCTTCATGTAATGTTTGGCCCACTGGAGACGTTTCTGCTTGTGTGAAGTGGATAGAGGAGGTCGACAGGATGGCGTATGCACAGCTGCAAACCTCTGAAGGACCCTGCATCTTGTTGTTCGGGGGACGTTGGAGGCACCAGCAGCTTCAAAAACTTGTCTGCTGCTATGACAAGGCTTTTTTGCCGCTGCTCTTTTAACCTAACGTAATTGCCTGTAGGAAAGAGTCCTCAATTTGCCCTTATCAGCACGCACACGTGTGTACTGTGAATCAGTTACATACTTCTTGATTGCCAAGACACTTCATCCTGATCATCGCACAATGTTGATTGTAGTCATGCCTTGACCTAAACACTCCACAATTTGTTGCTTCTCAGCAGCCGACACATCCTTTTTCTTTCCCATTTTGGCAGAAAATGTAGGCAGCTTAATAATGTGAGACAGCCTTCTTAAGTAGTCTTGCCTTTCATTGGACACACCTGCCAAACTAATTAGCACAGGTGTCTGCAATTGCTTACAGTGATATAAAGAGCCCTGACACACATCACCATCAAGGAGTTTAACTGACAAACAAACAAATTCTTCCCTTATCACTCCTAAACACTTTTTGCATAATAATTTGGAACACAGTGTACATGTGCTTTTCCACAAAACACCAGTGGTTCACGTAGTGAATCTTACAGTTCTAACTTGCCAACCGTGGTCTGTATGGAGTTGTTCAATAAAGGGCCCAAAATTAAGATAACATAGATGGGAGAGGTCTCTATGAATAGGAATTCCTAAGTATTTGATACCCTGTGAGGGCCAGGCAAAGGGAAAGTTGGACTGGATGGAATCCTATATGGATTTGGGGAGGGAGACATCGAGGGCCTCAGACTTCGCTGCATTGATTTTAAAATTTGACCATGTAACAAAGTGATCTATTTCAGCCATAACAGCATGGATGGATATATGTGATTGAGTGATATATACTAGGACATCATCAGCAAATAGAGAGCACTTGTACTCGGTGCCTCCCACCTCAATCCACCTAATATTGGGGTTATGGCGAATTGATGAGAGCAGGTGCTCCGTCACTAGGATGTATAAGAGAGGGGACAGAGGACATCCCTGCCTTGTCCCATTGGTGATTGTGAAAGGTGATGAAAATGTTCTGATGCACCCCCTGGGCCTTGGGACACCCGGAGCCGGACCCTTTTTGGTGGATGCTGGTGGTTGTAATCTTCGTGGCGGCGACCCGGTTCCGTGGCTCAGGGTGGTCAAACCAGTGGCGGAACTATTTATGTGGTTTTGATGTTTAAATGTCCAACTACGCCACCCGTGGATTGCGGTCAGAGTGAACCGCCGCTGCAGGGCAGACCGCTGAGGCTGGTGTTGTGGGTGCAGCAGAGCGTAGCATAACTCCCCACGGGAGGAGTATAGCCTCAGGGCAGTGTATGCGGAGGATGGGGGTGATGGTGCAGGGCAGCAGCAGTAACGACACGGAGTCAGTGATGCAGTCCAGGGCCTTTACTCACAGTTCTTATTATCCAGACCACGTCTGCAGGTAACGGCTGCCCACGTAGTACTGTGCTCACCAGGTGAGGGGCTCAGACAACTCCCAGATAACTTTGGAGCGCTTCATAGGACCCCCTTTGTGTGTCCTTTGTCTGGCCTTTCTTACCAACCCTTCTGTCCGGCTGCCTCGGGCCTCCTCTTGGTAAACTTGGCGCCAGTTTCCCTGACCCTATGTGGTGCCTTCCTAGCGGGTGTAGCGAGGGGCTGCGCCACATAAAATGTCAGAGCCTCCGGTTTCTAGCTGAGGGTCGTTTCCTGCCTCCACTAGTTTCGGGGACCGGTCTCCCCCTTTGGCCTGACCCCTCCACGCAGGTGGATTCGGGCGTGCGGTGGCGACTCGCCCGTCCGCACCCCTGGGATCCCTTCATTCCTCGTTCCTGGAGCCTTCTCCGCTCCTCTTCCTTCCTTCTCCCTCTTCCAGGCCTGGGCCTCTGTTACTAGGCCCGCCTCCGGAGCAGAGCTCATGCAGAGCCCCTGCTCCCTGCCACTTCTGCTCAGACTTCTCTGCACTGAACTAAGATGGTGCCAACCTTTTATACTCCCTTCTCAATGCACCCAGGAACTGCTTCCTCCCTGCTCCTGCACTACAGGGTTCCCCTTCCTCAGTGTTCCCTCCCCCCACTCCAGCCAGGGACAGGGACTGTCGTGCCCATCTCAGAGGCATATTGGTCGCCCTGCCCCACGGCAATGTGGTGTAATGCATGCAGGTGTCGGGTCCTGATCCACACTCCATCCTTACCTGAGAGTGAGATATCACACCTCTGGGTGAGGTGCAATACCTCTGTAGCAACCGAGCCCTCAGGGTGCTACAGTTCCATTTATCTTCAGCCTAGGTGACGTATTGTGATACAGGGCCGTGATTTTGGCTATAAAAGGGTCCCCTAGACCCCTACCCCAAGCTTTTTAAGAGAATCATATATGGCGTGCCAGGAGACTCTATGGAATGCTTTCTCAGCATCCAACGAGAGTATCTAATTACAAATTTTTAACTGCATCTAGCCCAGGAAATATTTTGTGCCTAGTAGCAGTGTCTGCTAGTCAGCGGATTATCCCGGCTGTTAAGCAAGCTACACCACCTGTAGTTTGGACACTTAATTTTTTCAAAGGAAATGCTTCGGGACCACGGGATACTCAGTGAAGAGCATCAGGAGGCACCCCAAGGCATAGGGGCTGGGACTGGCAGTAGGATGCCTTGCGGTGGACAGCCGAGCTCGATCCTTATAAAAGCTTTTTAACTGCAGCAGCTTTAGTGGACGCTACTGGAGCTGGAATTACGCGGCTGCTGGCATGAGACTTGCCCTCCAATAAATCCTTGTAAATGGATTTAAAGTGTATTCATTCAAATTAGAGAGACAATTTAAATTAAAAAGCTTAGAGCTGCCTCCACCACAGGGGGGCTCGCTCGACCCACCAGCGGACAGGCACCAGTATTGGGAGAGGGGGGCTGGCCGTCAGGGTTCACCGCGGCTCTGGCACAAACCCGGCGACACGGAGGTGGTACGGGCAGGAGCGGACTGAACGTGTCGGCTTCTCACTTTTTGGATTTTAGAAGGGCATGACATGCCTATATTTGTGTCTCCCCCTCCTTTTACTCCTCCACCTCTTTTCTTTTCGCATGACTATATGTACTTGTCACTTTTCCATGTGTTAGTTGTGTCTTCTGAGCAGTTTGTCAGCTTTTGGACACCTTTTGAAGGTGTTTTCTATGTGTTTCTATGTGTTTTTGTTTGCCTGCCAGTGGTTTTAACGGTGTTCGAAGGTGTTCGACGAACAGTTCGGCGAACACACGGGTGTTCGACGAACCGAACTCGAACACTACGGGGGTGGCTCAACACTAGTCACAACAGTCAGGAGACACTACTGTTTTTCTTTACGGAAAAAACTACCAAAACCTGAATAATAGAGATTGTTTACCGTGGAACAGCAAAAGCACACTTCTGTCTCTCTGGCCTACACCAGACTATTTAACAGATATATTTGTGTCTGAAAAATCAGGGAGACACTTATTATTTTTATACAGCAAAAAATGCCAAAAACAGGATAATAGAGATGTTTTACCGTGGAACATCAAAACCACAGTAATACTGGTGTATACCAGGCTTTTTAAAATATATATATATTTGCGGCTGAACAGTGAGCGACACACTCAAATTGTTTTTTTTAGATACAAATGGCCCATAGAACTGCAAAACCACACTTCTATTTCTCTGGCCTACACCAGACTATTTTCAACAGATATATTTGTGTCTGAAAAATCAGAGGCACACTTTTTTTTTCTTTTTGGGGGGGGGGCACCAAAAGGTTAATAAGATGGGTATTTGTACATTGTGAAGGAGGAAAAAAAAAAGAGGATTTAGATAAAAAAAAAAGGATTTTCCTGGCCCCCGGGACCTGGAGCTAAGTCCAGCAATTTCAGCAACAGGAGCAGCAGACAGGACTGTAATGCAGCGTTTGCTGGTATAACCACTGCGTCTCCTATACAGCCTGCCTGCCTGATATACCTGGGATGGATATTAGTCCTCAGAAGGACTATTTGTTTGATCTGGCAGCCTTTACAGACCCTACACTAACTATTTTGCAGGATATATCTCTCCCTAAATCAGCAGCGCTGTCCCTACACTGTCTGATCCGGAGCGACTGTGTCCAAGATGGCGGCGCCCGGTTTTAAGTACTCGAGGTGACACTGTGCGGCCAGCCAATCACTGTAATGCCCACAAACAACATGGCTGCGGCATTACAGTGACTGGCTGGCAATCCCTGCATGTTCATTGGCTCTGTAAAGAGCGCCAAACATGCAGGGCGGAGACCCAAGCTCCCGCCCGAGTAACCCAGAAATGCTCGGTGCTCGCCGAACATCCCGAGTAGCGTGATGCTCGGGCGAGTACCGAGCAGTGTCGAGCATGTTCGCTCAACACTAGTCAACACCCCTCCTCATCACAGAGATGCACATCACCAGATTTACTTCATTGGTAGTTGGCTCTCAAGCCTATGCAGCTTGGAGTAGGACAACATGTATAAAAAGTATCATGTACTCAAAATACTCATTTGCCTAATAATTCTGCACACAGTGTATGTCATTAGCATATTAACAAACATCATTGTTTCCAAACGAAGAGAAGTCAACATTCAGTTTTATACAAATACTGGTCTGTTCTTCTTGACCAGCCACAGAAATACACATACACTATTGTGTTTCTGTTGACTTATGACTGTATTTCTATTGGCTTAAGAAATCTAATCGTCTGGCTGATTAAGATTATAAGCTGTATCGACACAGATGCATTAACTCTGCATGTGTTCGATGAACACATCCGGATTTACCTGCATGCTCGAACGCAGCGCTTTGGATGCAGCAAAAATATGTGCCCAAACTTGCTTGTCCAAACTTTTACATGCACTGTAAGAGGCGCACATCGCTATTCACGTTACATGTAAAACCGCATGGCAGTGTACACATAGGATGATTGTTGCCTTCAGGGGTAGGAATGCAGCAGAACAGTCCATCACTTTTATAAGTACAATGTGGCAGCGACTCAAGGAGAAATCATTATTATGGGGGGCTTTAACTACCCTGAAATACATTGGGGAACAGAAACCTGTAGTTCCAGCAAAGGTAATAGGTTTTTGACAACTATGAGAGACAATTACCTTTCACAACTGGTTCAGGACCCAACAAGCGGGGCACTGCTAGACCTAATATTAACCAACAGGTTAGACCGCATATCAAATTAAAATGGTGAAATGGTGGATGAGGATGAGAATAATGCCAATATACTAAATTATTTTTTTTCAACAGTTTTTACACAAGAAAATTGCATGACAAAAAACATGATCAGTGATAACAAAAATTCTCCATTAAATGTCACTTGCTTAACCCAGCCGGAAGTACAGTGGCATCTAAAAATCACTAAAGTTGACAAATCCCCGGGCCCGGATGGGATACTGCAGGAATTAATAAAGTCATAGACCATTATTTTTAATCTTTAAAGATTCCATAATAACAGGGTCTGTACCATAGGACTGGCGTATAGCAAATGTAGTGCCAATATTCAAAAAGGGGACAAAAACAGTTCTTGGAAATTATAGGATAGTGAGCTTAACCTCAACTGTGGGTAAAATCCTGGAGGGTTTTCTAAGAGATGCTATACTAGAGTATCTGAAGAAGAATAACCTCATCACCCAGTATCAACATGGGTTTATGGGGGAGCCTTCCTGTTAAACTAATCTGTTCAACTTTTATGAAGAGGTAAGTTCCGGACTGGGCCGAGGAAATGCAATGGATGTTGTGTATATGGACTTTTCAAAAGCTTTTGATATGGTTCCACACAAAATGTTGATACATAAAATTAGAACAATGGGGATAGGGGAAAATATATCTATGTGGGTTAAGAACTGGCTCAGTGACAGGAAACAAAGGGTGGTTATTAATGGAACACACTCAGACTGGGTCACAGTTAACAGTGGGGTACCACAGGGGTCAGTATTGGGCCCGCTTGTTTTTCACATATTTATTAATGACCTTGTAGGGGGCATACAGAGTAGTATTTCAATATTTGCAGATGACACTAAACTCTGCAGGGTAATCAATACAGAGGAGGACAATTTTATATTACAGGAGGATCTATGTAAACTAGAAGCTTGGGCTGATAAATGGCAAATGAGCTTTAATAGGGATAAATGTAAGGTAATGCACTTGGGCAGAGGAAATAAAATTTATAATTAAATGCTTAATTGTAAAACACTGGGCAAAACTGTCACTGAAAAAGACCTGAGTGTATTGGTGGACGACAAGCTCACGTTTGGTGGCCAGTGTCAGGCAGCTGCTGCAAAGGCAAATAAAATAATGGAATGCATTAAAAGAGGCATAGATGCTCATAAGGAGAACATAATTTTACCGCTAGACAAGACACTAGTGCGACCACATTTAGAATACTGTGTACAGTTCTGGTCTCCGGTGTATAAGAGAGACATAGCTGAACTAGAGCGGGTGCAGAGAAGAGCGACCAAGGTTATTAGAGGACTGGGGTTCTGCAATACCAAGACAGGTTATTACACTTGGGGTTATTTAGTTATTTTAATATTACAGGTTATATATACTAGATTCATTGATAGGGCGTTGATCCAGGGAACCAGTCTGATTGCCGTATGGAGTCAGGAAGGAATTTTTTTCCCCAATGTGGAGCTTAGTGTTTGCCACATGTTTTTTTTTTGCCTTCCTCTGGATCAACATGTTAGGCTATGGGTTGAACTAAATGGACTTAGTTTTTAAGGTTGAAGGAAGACTATGTTACTATGTTTTCCAAACTCAGATTCATATAACAGACTACCAAATAGAGAAGTGTGATTCATCACTCCGTAGAAAAAGTTTCTACTGCTGCAGAGTCCTGTGGCTGATTTCATTACACCACTTCATCTGACTCTTGGCATTGTGCTTGGTGATGTACGGCTTACATGCAGCTGCTACAACACCTGGCAAAAATTATGGAATCACCAGGCTCAGAGGATGCTCATTCAGCAGTTTAATGTTGTTGAAAAAAAGCAGATCACAGACATGGCACAAAACTAAAGTCATTTCAAATGGCAACTTAAGGGCTTTAAGAAACACAAAGAAATCAAGATTAAAAATGTGGTACTCAATAAGGGTAAAAAAATTTTCAGACCGAACAGAGGGAAAAAATTATGGAATCACCCTGTAAATTTTATTTTCCAAAACTAACACCTGCATCAAATTAGATCTGCTCGTTAGTCTGCATCTAAAAAGGAGTGATCACACCTTGGAGAGCTGTTGCACCAAGTGGACAGACATGAATCATGGCTCCAACACGAGAGATGTCAATTGAAACAAACTCTTAAAAGAAGGTAAATCATCACGCAATGTTGCAAAAGATGTTGGTTGTTCACAGTCAGCTGTGTTTAAAATCTGGACCAAATACAACATGGGAAGGCTGTTAAAGGCAAACATACTGATAGACCAAGGAAGACTTCAAAGCGTCAAGACCAGAAACTTAAAGCAATATGTCTCCAAAACAGGAAATGCACAACAAAACAAATGAGGAATGAATGGGAGGAAACTGGAGTCAATGTCTGTGACCTAACTGTAAGAAAACGCCTAAAGGAAATGGGATTTACATACAGAAAAGCTAAACAAAAGCCATCATTAACACCTAAACAGAAAAAAACAAGGTTACAATGGGCTAAGGAAAAGCAATCATGGACTGTGGATGACGTGATGAATCGTGAATCTGCATTGGGCAAGGTGATGATGCTGGAACTTTTGTTTGGTGCCGTTCCAATGAGATTTATAAAGATGACTGCATGAAGAGAACATGCAAATTTCCACAGTGATTGATGATATGGGGCTGCATATCAGGTAAAGGCACTGGGGAGATGTCTGTCATTACATATTCAATAAATGCCCAGTTTTTTTATCCCATCAATTGAAAGGATGTTTGGGGATGATGACATCATTTTTCAAGGTGATAATGCATCCTGCCATAGAGCAAAAACTGTGAAAACATTCCTTGAAATAAGACACATAAGGTCAAAGTCATGGCCTGCAAATAGTCTGGATCTCAATCCAATTGAAAATCTTTGGTGGAAGTTGAAGAAAATGGTCCATGACAAGGCTCCAACCTGCAAAGCTTATCTGGCAACAGCAATCAGAGAAAATTGGAGCCAGATTGATGAGTACTGTTTGTCACTCATTAAGTCCATGCCTCAGAGACTGAGTTATTAAAGCCAGAGGTGGTGCAAAAAAATACTAGTGATGTATTGGAGTGTTCTTTTGTGTGTTTGTTTTTCATGATTCCATAATTTTTTCCTCAGAATTGAGTGAATCCTTCATTTTTTCCCTCTGCTTGGTCTGAAAAAAATGACCCTTACTGAGTACCACATTTTTTATCTTGATTTCTTTGTGTTTCCCTAAAGCCCTAAAGTTGCCATTTGAAATGACTTTAGTTTTGTGCCATGTCTGTGATCTGCTTTTTTTCAACAACATTAAACAACTGAATGAACATCCTCTGAGCCTGATGATTCCATAATTTTTGCCAGGGGTTGTGTAACATACCTGGCGGCGTTCTTGCATAGGGCACCATCTTCCACTATGCAAGATCGCAAACTTGATCATCACTCCAGTCTGCTAGCCTGGCTTCTTTCCATGCTGTCTGCTTGCCTCTGTTCTGGCTGCTTAGGGCGGCGGCCCGGTCACTTCCTGTTTCTTGTAGCTGCTGTGGGCACACCCCTAATGCGTCCTCAGCCTATTGCTGTCAGTCATTGGATATTTAAACCAGCTCCACATACAAGCTGGTGCCTGAGCAATGCGTTCCGTCAGATGGCTTTTCGCCGCTGATGTGCCAGGTCCTGTCTGAACTATCTTCTAGCCTGTTGTCTGTCTGCCTATCCTGGAGGCTGTATTTCCAGGCCAGTGTGAACACGCTCCTAGCCTGTTCTTTCCGCCTTCTAGGGGCCGCATACCTAGACCCGCTCCTGTATCGTGCCTGTTCCTGTCTGAACACGCTCCTAGCCTGTTCTTTCCGCCTTCTAGGGGCCGCATACCTAGAACCCCTCCTGTATCTTGCCTGTTCCTGTCTGAACATGCTCCTAGCCTGTTCGTTCCGCCTTCTAGGGGCCGCATACCTAGACCCGCTCCTGTATCTTGCCTGTTCCTGTCTGAACACGCTCCTAGCCTGTTCTTTACACCTTCAAGGGGCCGCATACCTAGAACCCCTCCCGTATCTTGCCTGTTCCTGTCTGAACACGCTCCTAGCCTGTTTGTTCCGCCTTCTAGGGGCCGCATACCTAGACCCGCTCCTGTATCTTGCCTATTCCTGTCTGAACACGCTCCTAGCCTGTTCGTTCCGCCTTCTAGGGGCCTCATACCTAGATCCGCTCCTGTATCTTGCTGCTGTGTCTGTTCTTGTCTGAATACTCTCCTAGCCTGTTACCTGTTTTTCTCTATGTCCGTACCTTCCCTTTTCCTGCAGAGTCTGAACCCGTACCTAACTCCTACTCGCTGTCCCTGTACTCCCGTTTGTGAGTTTAGAGTCCACTCGCTACTTCATTGCAAGTATCTTGTGTGTATCTGGTTCTGTCTTTCCCTTTCAGTCCGTTCCGTGTGAACAGAGCCCTGTCCCCTTTGCTCACCGCTCCGGTGGTTCCTGCCTGCTCTGCCTTTTCTCACCGCTCCAGGCGGTCTCGCTCTGCTCTGCCTTTGCTCACCGCTCCAGGCGGTCTCACTCTGCTCTGCCTTTGCTCACACTCCAGGCGGTCTTGCTCTGCTCTGCCTTTGCTCACCGCTCCAGGCGGTCTCGCTCTGCTCTGCCCTTGCTCACCGCTCCAGGCGGTCTCGCCCTGCTCTGCTCCTGTTCACCGCTCCGGCGGTCTCGCTCTGCTCTGCTTGTCTACTGCATCTGCTGTTCTGTTCCTGAGTCCCAGTCTGTGCTCCAACCTGCTAGTGCCTCCCTGCCGGCACTCCAGCCATGCTTGCCAGTACCCCCTGCCTGCATACCAGTCGTGCTTACCAGTGCCCGCCTGTCTGCATACCAGCCGTGCCTGCCAATACCCACCAGTCAGTGTGCCAGCCTAACCTGTCTGTTCCTGTATTCTCCGGTGTGGGTCAACAGCCGTGTCTGGGGTCTGACCTGGAGTAGCACCTGGTCCCTCTGCTCGGTTCCTCCCGGGTGCACTGGCATCGTTAGCCGTCGTGCAACCTTGGTCGGATCGGGTAGATACTTAGTTACGCCCCGCCAGGCACTCTCCGGTTCATGGTCCAGTGGGATCACTAAACACGCACACGCCAGTCAGTCCGGGCGTGTGCATAACAGGTCGTACTACCTGGAAACCCATGCCATGAAGCTACTGGGACAAATATTTTGTGCTGATGTTAATGACAAATGAGTTTTAGACTCTGGAGTTATGGACTCAGCAGAGCATTGGTGATTTTTAGCGATCCATCATGTGCCAGCACTTGGTGACACCGCTCTGTAACTTTACGTGGTCTCCTCTTCGTGGCTGAGTTGCTGTGGTTCCTAACTGCTTCCACTTTTTAATAATATCATACACAGATGATTGCTTGTGGAATATTTAGAAGCGAAGAACTTTTACAAACTGAGTTGTTACACTGTTACAACAATGTTAATCCTATTACAGGACAAGACTTGAATTCAGTGAACTCTTTAGAATAATCCATTCACATATGTTTATATGTAAACTCTAACTACATAACTACTGGCTGGATTTCATCCTCCTGCAGCGATGGAACTGAATGAAAACTCTGAATTCAATGATTTAAAGGTGTATCACAATAGTTTTGTCCAAAGAGATATATATATATATATAAGTACTCGTATATACAATCAGTTTATCATACTGTAAAGCGTTAGAAGTTTTGCACTCCTAATTAGAAGATGTAGTGCACAGAAGGAATAGCAATAAGATCCAGATAGAAAACCTTTGGCACTGTAGATATGACACTTGAGGTACAGAGTGACTTTACTAGTACTTTTATTCACAACAGATATACAGTGGGTACGGAAAGTATTCAGACTTCTTTACATTTTCACTCTTTGTTTCATTGCAGCCATTTGGTAAATTCTAAAAAGTTCATTTTTTTTCTCATTAAAGTACACTGTGCACCCCATCTTGACTAACAAAAACAGAAATGTAGAAATTTTTGCAAATTTATTAAAGAAAAACTGAAATATCACATGGTCATAAGTATTCAGACCCTTTGCTCAGACACTCATATTTAAGTCACATGCTGTCCATTTCCTTGCGATCCCCCTTGAGATGTTTCTACTCCTTCATTGGAGTCCAGCTGTGTTTAATTAAACTGATAGGACTTGATTTGGAAAGGCACACACCTGTCTATATAAGACCTCACCGCTCACAGTGCATGTCAGACCAAATGAGAATCATGAGCTCAAAGGAACTGCTCAAGGAGCTCAGAGACAGGATTGTGGCAAGGCACAGATCTGGCCAAGGTTACAAAAGAATTTCTACATTACTCAAGGTTCCTAAGAGCACAGTGGCCTGCATAATCCTTAAATGGAAGAAGTTTGGGACCACCAGAAGTCTTCCTAGACCTGCCGTCCAGCCAAACTGAGCAATTGTGGGAGAAGAGCCTTGGTCAGAGAGGTAAAGAAGAACCCCAAGATCACTGTGGCTGAGCTCCAGAGATGCACTAGGGAGATAGGAGAAAGTTCCACAAAGTCAAACAGCCATCAACTAGTCGGGCTTTTATGGCAGAGTGGCCCGACGGAAGCCTTTCCTCAGTGCAAGACATATGAAAGCCCGCATAGAGTTTGCTCAAAAACACATGAAGGACTCTCAGGCTATGAGAAATAAGATTCTCTGGTCTGATGAGACAAAGATAGAACTTTTTGGTGATAATTCTAAGCGGTATGTGTGGAAAAAAACAGGCACTGCTCATCACCTGCCCAATACAATCCCAACAGTGAAACATGGTGGTGGCAGCATCATGCTATGGGGGTGTTTTTCAGCTGCAGGGACAGGACGACTGGTTGCAATTGAAGGAAACATGAATGCGGTCAAGTACAGAGATATCCTGGATGAAAACTTCTTCCAGAGTGCTCTGGACCTCAGATTTCGCCGAAGGTTCACCTTCCAGCAAGACAATGACCTTAAGAACACAGCTAAAACAACAAAGGAGTGGCTTCAGAACAACTCTGTGACCATTCTTGACTGGCCCAGCCAGAGCCCTGACCTAAACCCAATTGGTCATCTCTGGAGAGACCTGAAAATGGCTGTTCATCAAAGTTCACTATCCAACTTGACGGAACTGGAGAGGATCGGCAGAGGATCCCCAAATCCAGGTGTGAAAAACTTGTTGCATCATTCCCAAGAAGACTCATGGCAGTGCTAGATCAAAAGGGTGCTTCTACTCAATACTGAGAAAGGGTCTGAATACTTATGACCATGTGATATTTCAGTTTTTCTTTTTTACTAGATTTGCAAAAATTTCTGCATTTCTGTTTTTTTTCAGTCAAGATGGGGTGCAGAGTGTACTTTAATGAGAAAAAAATGAACTTTTTAGAACTTACCAAATGGCTGCAATGAAACAAAGAGTTAAAAATTTAAAGGGGTCTGAATACTTTCCGTACCCACTGTATAGTTTATCATACACGTCTCTTCTTTTAAAGCTTTAACCTTATTCTTTATATTTTCAATTAAACACTTTATTATTAATATCTAATGTTGGAAAAAAAATACGTTGATCAAGTGATATGTAAAATTAAACTAAGAATGGTGTGATAATGGTGGACATTAGGACCCAGCGCTCTCATGAGCAACATAGCTGAGCTCAACATGCCTTCCAGACACTGGTGGACTAAACCTGCACATAGATGGTATTACAGAGATCTCCCCTCCTTTATCACTGGCACCAGGTGTTTTATGTGACAGTAACTGGAGGTTGCTATGACCATTACACATGCAGCCTTACAAGGCTGGTTTTATTTTGTCACATTTTGCATTCAGTGACTCACTCCTTCCTACTTTATTGCTGATGTTTAGGAATACGGGGACGACTTGCATAGTGACATGCATCTTGTGACAAAGTCACTGGCAAAGTACTAGAGGGGAGATATGTAGCACTGAGATTGATAGCTGCAGTAATTGTACATAGGAAAAAGGTTCCAGCACACAAGTGAGCTAAACAGCCATCTTTGGTGCTGGGATGATTGAACGCCTATAGAGAGGGAGGAACTCTGAGGATAAAATTCACAGCCTTTCAGAGCATTTGGTGTGGGGAGGGCCTGGAGGTGAAAGCTCTGAGCTGTTTGTTGGATGTATGGAGATTGCAGGTCTCCTGGTTTGAATCCCTTTGTTAAAGGACATGAAAGCTGGACTCTAAACCAGGTGGGCTAACCAGCACTATTGTATGGACTTGTTATTTTATGTTTACCCTTCTGCCGGACAAAAGCTGTATTTATGTTTTCTGGTGACGTGGTTTATGAAGATTGCAATAAATCAGCTGCACTTTAAATAGAAACGGTTCCTGTGTCTGCCTCTTTTTAAGAAGCTGAGAGGGTCGATTTACCACAATCTGTACATGACACGGATGAGATGGTGTTTTGTTCCTACAGATGGCTGTGATCTCACCTGTACTATAGTGACGGAGTACATCAGCCGCCCATGAGATGACAGCAGCAGTCATGCAGAATGAGGGGATAGCACTTATGTTATCAGGCATCAGCCACAACATGCGTGAACCACTCATATTTTTAAAGGGAACACACAAGTCCACTATGTACGAGGGTGTGTCTTCAATAAGCAATCACAGATCCTCTCGCTCCAATTAGAAGGGGTTTTACATCGCAAGCAGTAGTAAAGGGCGCAATGTGCCGCATAGCAGCATTGGTGATGCCAGACTGCTGTCATTCAGGTGACGCACACTGGAGCTCTGATTCCTGATCTACAAGCTGCAGGGATATAGCAGAGCACATCCCATTCATAGACTGATGCGATCTGCTGATGAACAATAGAAGACAGCTACAGCACATCTAGCATCTCTGCTCAGCATTTGCGGCAATCTCCTGTGTCCTTTCCCTTGTTTAGTACTGGTTCAGCACCACAGTGGTGGGCAGCTCTCCTCTGGGCACTACAGTCCTAGATTCAGCACCAAACCGGTGGGCAGCTCTCCTCTGTGCACTACATTCCCAGATTCAGCACCACACCGATGGGCAGCTCTTCTCTGGGCAGTACAGTCCTAGATTCAGCACCATAGTGGTGGCCAGCTCTCCTCTGGGCAGTACAGTCCTGGATTCAGCACCACACCGATGGGCAGCTCTGATCTGGGCAGCACAGTCTAGATTCACCACTACGTAAGTGGTCAGCTGGTCATTATAGTCAAATTTTGGTGCAACACCACGGAGGGCAGTGCCATCCAGATTCAGCATGACCCTAGTGGACAGCTTTGGTGCCTCTGGCTACAACAGTTTCAGCACTTCTGCCTAGGACAGCTCCAGCTTCACTTCTACCTTGAAGAAAATGTCCTTCTCCTCTTGCCCCTTTCTGATATCCTCAATAATAAACCAATGCACTGGTTATTGGCACAAGAATAAGTCAGCGACCGAATCCAAGTATACAGCAGGATTGGACAAGGCTATTTGTATTGGTGTGAAATGGCTCTTAAGCATGTCATTTCCTTCTGCGCCCTTATTGGAGTGATATGTTTTGTTCATGGACTTCCTAAACCAGAAAGTAGCCAATGTAAACTTAATCTTAAATATGCAATTAATGCTATCATTTAGCATCGCTTAGATAGTGTTTATGGGCCAGATTATAAGCAGTTATTATAAGCCATTTTTGGTGCATTTTTTACGTTATGTTGCTGAATGTGTGACCTTTGGCACCAAAAAGTCTCAAAAACAGTTCAAGGCTGAAAAAAAATCTTTTTTGTCTTGTCAAATGCCAAATAGTGATGAGAGAGTATGTTCTGTTAACCCTTTCTGCGAGTATGCTCGGGCGAACACCCGAGTATCTTCAGTCTCTCTGTGTGCATGATTTGCGACTGTTTGACAGCTTTAATACATGTGAGAAATGTCTGCTTCTTAGGCATTCTTCACATGTATTAAAGCTGTCAAACAGCAAGCTGAAGAAACTCTGTATTCGCCTGAGCATACTCGCAGAAAGGGTTAACAGAACATACTCGCTCATCACTAATACCAAATTCATGAATCCTCTGCGCCATTTTGAAGAATTTAGCAGCAAAAGCAAGTACTAATAACACAAAACAAAAAAGGAAAGTGACTTAAAAAAAGCAGCAAATGATGAATCGGGACCAAAGTTTCATGGACATGTACTTTTTAAATAAAATTTTAGATGGAAAGATTGAATAAGCTAATGAGACTTCTTTTATTATAAATCATACTGTAAATGTATTTCTTTTTATAACTACCTCTAATAACCAATTTAATAGCATAGATTTTTCCCAATTTAGTAGTGATGAGCGAGCGTGCTCACTTCTGCTCTGTACTCGCCTGAGCATCTCACTGCTCGGCGCTCCGCGACTACTTCCAAAGTGCTCGGCCAGGAGCTCGAGTCCCTGCCCCGCATGTTTGGCGCTGTTTTAACAGTGAATAAACATATAGAGATTGCCTGCCACTCACTGTAATGCCGCAGCTATGTTGGTTGAGGCACTACAGTGATTGGCTGGCTGCATAGCGTTATCGGGTCTATATTAGACGCGGTGACCCTATGCACGTCACAGTCTACCCTTCAGACAGGAAGAGTAGGGAGAGGTTCTGCTTAGTTAGGGAGAGAATTGGCGGTCTATTAGTTAGGTATAAATATTCCACATCTACTGCAATATATATATATATATATATATATATATATATATATATATATATATACACATTTAAACTAAGAGTCCTTCTAAGGATTAATCCAGCTGCATATATTATTCCTGGTGATAGCAGGAGTTAGGCAGGCAGAGTTTGAGGACAGTGTATACAGCAGAAAAGGAGCAAGTTCTGTCTTCTGCTGTTACAGATATCCATAGCCTTAGAAATCAGGGCTAATTTTTTATTTCTTTTGCTCTTAATCCTGATTTATATCTATATCGCCACTGCCTAAAACTGTGATCATCTGACGTGATCCGATATTACTGCCGTAATAATCGTCACTTTTTTTGTAGCGTGCCAAATATCACACTTCATTGAAAATGGGCAAGGGACGGGGAAGTGGATGTGATGCTAATGGTGCACGCAGAGTCGAGCCCTTGGGCAAGATTAAACTGTGCCTGCTGAGGGAGCACAACAAACACCCACATCATGTCGAACTACATTTCGGTCCAAATTTCTAGGGGGCCGTGGAACACCACTCTTGAAGCCAGAGCAGTGTGAAAGGGTTGTTGGTTGGATAGCAGATAATGCTTCCAGTCAGTTTGCCACCACCACCACCCTGTCTTCCACACGGTCCAGTCTCAGTAGCCGTGAGTCTGGACTACATATTCCTCACCCTGTTCCTCCTTTCTCCCAGCATGCCGAGTGCCCAGAGACAAGTGATCCCAAACTTGGACACTCTGAAGAGCTGTCCACTTTTCCATTTATAGATTCGGGCCTCTTGCCCGGCCCACTTCATGTAGTGATGCCCAAATATTTGAGCAGCCACAGTCACACGAAGGCAACTGTGGGAAAGTGCAATTAGTGTTGCAAGAGGTGAATGATGATGATGAGACACAATTGCCAGCAAGTCAGGAGGAGACCCAGGATGCGTACGTGGAAGAGGAGGTGGTGGACAATGACGCCACTGACCCAATCTGGCAAGGTGACATGCATAGCGAGGACAGCAGCACAGGGGGCGAGGGAGGCGTAGCACCACAACAGGCAGGAAAAAGCAGTGTGGTGGCCACAGACACACGGCGGGCAACTGTTCCCCGGAACACCAACACAAAGGAAGTTGCCAGTCCAACTGTTAGGTCTTCCAGAGTCTTGCTCTTTTTTAAAGACTGTTCAGATAACCCCAAAAAGGCCATTTGCAACATCTGCCACGCCAGCATCAGCAGGGACAGCAAAACTACCAGCCTAACCACCACCAGCATGCTCAGGCACATGACAGCAAAGCACCCAACTAGTTGGGTCGAAGACCAGGGTCCAGGATCAGTGTCTTCGGGTAACACCATTGCCTGTTGTGCGCGCATGCCAATCCTCTATCCATGGTGCAGGTGAAGATTCCTCCTGCCCTTCACCTGTCGTTGCACACTCGCAACCACCACCATCAGCAACCACGTCCTTGTCCCAGCGCAGCGTTCAGTTGTCCCTACCTCTGCACTTTGTGAACTGTGGGGCGTTGGCTGCGTATTTGCGCTTGCTTTCAGAGCTAAATTACCATATTTCTAGACTGCTTGCACTTGAAATGTTGCCTTTTAGGCTCGTGGAGAAGGAATCTTTCCGCAACCTCATGGCAGCAGCCATCGCTTGGTACTCTGTCCCCAGACACCACTATTTCTCCTAGTTTGTCAGCCCCGCCTTACACAAGCACGTGTCCCAGAACATTACCCGTGCCCTCAACAGCGAGGTTACTGGGAAGGTCTACCTAACCACAGACACATGGACAAGTGCTTGTGGGCTGGGACGGTACATCTCGCTGACGGCACACTGGGTTAATATAGTGGAAGCCGGCACCCAGTCGGACCCTGGGATGGAACACGTCCTCCCAACGCCGAGGATTGCTGGACCTGGGTCAATCAGGGTCGCCCCCACATTCCACAGCTCCTGCTCCTCCTCCTCTTCAGCCTCCATCTCTGAAATAACCACATCAGTCGGAAGCTGGAAGCACTGCAGCACTGCATCGGCCAAGTGACAACAGGCTGTGCTGAAGCTAATGTGCTTAGGGGCCAAAACTCACACCGCTGCAGAGTTGTTGATTTGACAGCTGTAACAGAGCAGGCAGATCTGTGGCTGTCACCACTGAACCTACAGCCAGGCATGGTCATGTGTGACAATGGCCGGAACCTGGTGGCGGCTCTGAAGCTAGGCAAGCTTGCACATGTACCATGACTGGTCCATGTGCTCAACCTAGTGGTTCAGTGGTTTCTCAAAACCTACCCGGATCTGCATGATCTGCTTGTGAAAGTACGCTGCATGTGTGCCCATTTCTGAAAGTCTCCTACAGCTTCCGCCGCCCTCGTCGTGCTTCACCAGCGTTAGCAGCTTCCAGCTCACCGACTGGTGTGTGATGTCACCACGCATTGGAACTCAATGATGCATATGTTGTGAAGCAATTGTGAGCAGCAGAGGGCAGTACCAGCTTCAACATGCCCATCAGTATTCAGGTCAGCCTCCGCATATAAGAGCTGATGAGTGGGCATGGAAGTCTGACATCTGTGCCGTCCTCCAAAACTTTGAGGACTCCACGAAGATGGTGAGCGGCGATGACACTATAATTGGCGTCACCATATTGCTTTTCTGTCTACTGAAACACTCGCTGCTCACAATTAAAGAGGAGGCATGGCCGGCAGAGCACGATGAGATGGAGCAAGGAACCATACAGAGTGATGCCACACAGCCCAGCCTCATCTCATCTCAACTCGGATTAGGTGATTATGAGAAGGAGGAAGACGAGGAGGAATAGGAGCTGTTTTCCTGCGCTACAGACGGTCCTATCCACTCAACAGTCATACCGTCTGTTCAGCGTGGATGGCCTGAGGAGAGGGAGAATGAGGAGGAGGATGAGGAGGAGGAAAGCATGGACAGTCGTCTTCTTGGTCACGACAGGGATGACTTGGCTGTTGGCAGTCTGGCACACATGGCTGAGTTTGTTACGCTGCCTTTCCCATGACCCTCGCGTTGTACGCATTTTGACCGACCGTAATTACTGGTTGGTCACACTTCTAGACCCATGCTACAAGGAGAACTTTCTATTTCTTCTTCCCGTGGTGGAGAGGTTTAATAAAATGTTGCAGTACCAGAAGGCCCTTGTTGAGGAATTATTAAAAAAATTCCCATCTGAAAACGCTGGTGACAGAGCTCACAGTTCCTTGGACAACCAAGGAGTACAGGCGAGGGAGACAAAAACACGATGCAGCAGTGGCAGGGGAACACTGTTAAAGGTGTGGGACAGTTTTCTCAGACCCTTCCAGCGCCCAGGCCCTGATGCGTGGGGTATTCTGACAAGGAGGGAAAAGTTTTGGAAGATGCTGAAGGAGTACCTTGCCGACTGTACCAATGTTCTCCGTGATTCCTCTGTGCCTTATAACTATTGGGTATCCAAGCTGGACACATGGCATGAACTGGCTCTCTATGCCTTGGAGGTCCTGGCCAGTCTGCCGCTAGCGTTTTGTCAGAGCGGGTTTTTAGTGCCGCCGGGGGCATTTTAACTGATAGGCGCATCCGCCTATCAACTGAAAATGCCAACAGGCTGACTCATCAAAATGAACAACGGCTGGATTGGGCCAGACTTCTCAACACCACCGGATGATAGCAGGAGAATATAAACTCAAATCCAGTGGCTTTTTTTGTGGGGGGGTCTATTCCCATGCACCTCTTCAAACCCAAACATGGGTATACGCTTCCTGATTTTGTCTATTTTCTGTTGTCCTCCTCCTTCTCCTCCTCATCCTCCACCACATCACCAGGGTGACCGTGATGCAACACCCACATAATTTTTTTTAAGGGTGTTTATGATGCCTGTAGGAAATTTTTTTAGAAGTCTATCTCTAACATTCTGTATGTTATATAGTATGTTCATGTATGTTTTTCAGCCCATGAACTTAGTGCATGGGCATTTCCAGTTTGGAGACCCACTCCTTAACAATGGTAACAATTTTTTTAATGAGGACCTCCTTGACGTCTCTTCAAAGGGGGTATTGGAGCGCCTCCCAATTTTTGGCAGCCCTCGAACTTGCTGCATATGCAATAACAGTAGACGGAGACCTACTCCTTAATAATTTTAACAACAAAGCATAGCCGGCTGATGGCCCTCTAACAATAGTAAGGGCCACCTGATGGCCTTGTAAAAATAGGCTTTGTGACTTTCACAGTCCCTCCTTCATAAATGATGTGTCTGATCATGTCTCACACACCACATGGCCAGATAAGGTGGTAAAATGTTAAAATGACATTTACCGGTGAATGTATTTTCACCGTTGAAAGCAATGCAAAAGTGCAAAAACGCATCAAAAACACTACATGTGAACATAGCCCAAGGTATGGGGGAGCATTTTTGGGTTTGGTTATTTATTTTTGCCTTATATAGAAGTAATTACCCTGGAAAGAATGTTCCTTAACATTTTTTCCATTTTGGCTTAGTTTTCGTATGTTTTATTGTCAGTCCGTAAAATTGGCGTAATACTCTGACAACATGTTCACAGCAGTGACCTGGGAGTCAGAGATGCTTCCAGGGGTCTTCCCCATGCTGTTCCTATATCATTTTGGCACTTTTCCCATCGATTTGGCCAATTTTTCCGGGGGGCCGCGGGAAAAATGTTCGAGTTTGCCATTGACTTACATTGGGCTTGCTGCTCGGGTCGACCACCCGAGCATTATGATTTGCTCGACTCGAGCAATGAGTACCCGAGCATTCTAGTGCTCGCTCATCACTACTATTTAGGTTACTATTTTATGAATGGAAATGAATGCCTAATTGAGTTTAAGTTTAAGCACTCAGCATTAATGAAGGAGACATTAAGTGCAGCTCTCCAGAAATGACATAATTAGATGGCTGAAAGTAGGTCAGAAATGTATTCTTTTAGATTATCCTGATTCACCAATTAGATGGAACTCCACTCACTGCAGAAGTTCTTGTTCAGAAGGTTGCTAAGAGAATATATGAAGAGAATGACAGAGGAGTATTTGACGAGATTGTTTCCAAGCTCCTAAACGTTGGTAGGTGAAGATTTTTCATACCAACAAATTATCAATTGACCAGTTATTCCCTGCAGAAATTATTGGAACATTTCCTTGTAATTTATTCAGGGGGTCATCCAGTAGGTAAATTAATTGTAGCTCGCTCAGATAGTTTGTCACAGAGGCAGTAACCCATTTTGGCCTTGTGCTTGATGATGTAAAGTTTGCATGCAGAAAAACTCATACTGTAAGTCTCTGTAGAAATTGAAGCCACAATGATGACTGGCTGCAAACTTTCTCTAATTTTAATTTTATTTTAGATGGATTGAAGCAACAAAAAATCTGTTGCATAATGCAGTTTCTAAAAAAACTTTTCTAATTGCATATATTTACACAGTAATGTGTGATAAGAGAGAATTATGCAATGCATGCAGTAGACCTTTGTTTTCTAGATGTCTATACATATCTATATATAGGTATACATTTAAATGTACAGTAAATTGTTTGTGCAGTTAATCCCTTCACGACTTTGGCTGTATTCATACATCCAGTTCGCCTGGTACTTACCAACCTTGGACGTATGTATACGTGCAAGCGATTTTGCGCGCACAAAAGTTGTGTGCGTGCGATTGCCGCTGGATGTCAGTTGATTCTGACAGCAGGTACCCGCACCGCTCTCGGCGCTTTAATCCCCTAAATGCTGCGGTCAATATCGATCGCAGCATTTAGAGAACAGGCAGAAGGAGGAAGCCCCCTCTGAACTCCGATCGGCGCCCCGCGACGTCATCGCATAGGCCCGATCGTTGTAATGATGACCCGACGTTGTCATGACGACATCCAGGTCTCTAGTAGTGTTGAGCCACCCCCGTAGTGTTCGAGTTCGGTTCGGTTCGTCGAACACCCGTGTGTTCGCTGAACTGTTCGTCGAACACCTTCGAACACCGTTAAAACCAATGGCAGGCAAACAAAAACACATAGAAACACATAGAAAACACCTTCAAAGGTGTCCAAAAGCTGACAAACTGCTCAGAAGACACAACTAACACATGGAAAAGTGACAAGTACATATAGTCATGCGAAAAGAAAAGAGGTGGAGGAGTAAAAGGACAGGGAGACACAGATATAGGCATGTCATGCCCTTCTAAAATCCAAAAAGTGAGAAGCCGACACGTTCAGTCCGCTCCTGCCCGTGCCACCTCCGTGTCGCCGGGTTTGTGCCAGAGCCGCGGTGAACCCTGACGGCCAGCCCCCCTCTCCCAATACTGGTGCCTGTCCGCTGGTGGGTCGAGCGAGCCCCCCTGTTGTGGAGGCAGCTCTAAGCTTTTTAATTTAAATTGTTTCTCTAATTTGAATGAATACACTTTAAATCCATTTACAAGGATCTATTGGAGGGCAAGTCTCATGCCAGCAGCCGCGTAATTCCAGCTCCAGTAGCGTCCACTAAAGCTGCTGCAGTTAAAAAGCTTTTATAAGGATCGAGCTCGGCTGTCCACCGCAAGGCATCCTACTGCCAGTCCCAGCCCCTATGCCTTGGGGTGCCTCCTGATGCTCTTCACTGAGTATCCTGTGGTCCCAAAGCATTTCCTTTGAAAAAATTAAGTGTCCAAACTACAGGTGGTGTAGCTTGCTTAACAGCCGGGATAATCCGCTGACTAGCAGACACTGTTACTAGGCACAAAGTATTTCCTGGGCTAGATGCAGTTAAAAATTTGTAATTAGATACTCTCGTTGGATGCTGAGAAAGCATTCCATAGAGTCTCCTGGCACGCCATATATGATTCTCTTAAAAAGCTTGGGGTAGGGGTCTAGGGGACCCTTTTATAGCCAAAATCACGGCCCTGTATCACAATACGTCACCTAGGCTGAAGATAAATGGAACTGTAGCACCCTGAGGGCTCGGTTGCTACAGAGGTATTGCACCTCACCCAGAGGTGTGATATCTCACTCTCAGGTAAGGATGGAGTGTGGATCAGGACCCGACACCTGCATGCATTACACCACATTGCCGTGGGGCAGGGCGACCAATATGCCTCTGAGATGGGCACGACAGTCCCTGTCCCTGGCTGGAGTGGGGGGAGGGAACACTGAGGAAGGGGAACCCTGTAGTGCAGGAGCAGGGAGGAAGCAGTTCCTGGGTGCATTGAGAAGGGAGTATAAAAGGTGGGCACCATCTTAGTTCAGTGCAGAGAAGTCTGAGCAGAAGTGGCAGGGAGCCGGGGCTCTGCATGAGCTCTGCTCCGGAGGCGGGCCTAGTAACAGAGGCCCAGGCCTGGAAGAGGGAGAAGGAAGGAAGAGGAGCGGAGAAGGCTCCAGGAACGAGGAATGAAGGGATCCCAGGGGTGCGGACGAGCGAGTCGCCACCGCACGCCCGAATCCACCTGCGTGGAAGGGTCAGGCCAAAGGGGGAGACCGGTCCCCGAAACTAGTGGAGGCAGGAAACGACCCTCAGCTAGAAACCGGAGGCTGTGACATTTTATGTGGCGCAGCCCCTCGCTACACCCGCTAGGAAGGCACCACATAGGGTTAGGGAAACTGGCGCCAAGTTTACCAAGAGGAGGCCCGAGACAGCCGGACAGAAGGGTTGGTAAGAAAGGCCAGACAAAGGACACACAAAGGGGGTCCTGTGAAGCGCTCCAAAGTTATCTGGGAGTTGTCTGAGCCCCTCACCTGGTGAGCACAGTACGACGTGGGCAGCCGTTACCTGCAGACGTGGTCTGGATAATAAGAACTGTGAGTAAAGGCCCTGGACTGCATCACTGACTCCGTGTCGTTACTGCTGCTGCCCTGCACCATCACCCCCATCCTCCGCATACACTGCCCTGAGGCTATACTCCTCCCGTGGGGAGTTATGCTCCGCTCTGCTGCACCCACAACACCAGCCTCAGCGGTCTGCCCTGCAGCGGCGGTTCACTCTGACCGCAATCCACGGGTGGCGTAGTTGGACATTTAAACATCAAAACCACATAAATAGTTCCGCCACTGGTTTGACCACCCTCAGCCACGGAACCGGGTCGCCGCCACGAAGACTACAACCACCAGCATCCACCAAAAAGGGTCCGGCTCCGGGTGTCCCAAGGCCCAGGGGGTGCATCAGAACATTTTCATCACCTTTCACAATCACCAATGGGACAAGGCAGGGATGTCCTCTGTCCCCTCTCTTATACATCCTAGTGACGGAGCACCTGCTCTCATCAATTCGCCATAACCCCAATATTAGGTGGATTGAGGTGGGAGGCACCGAGTACAAGTGCTCTCTATTTGCTGATGATGTCCTAGTATATATCACTCAATCACATATATCCATCCATGCTGTTATGGCTGAAATAGATCACTTTGTTACATGGTCAAATTTTAAAATCAATGCAGCGAAGTCTGAGGCCCTCGATGTCTCCCTCCCCAAATCCATATAGGATTCCATCCAGTCCAACTTTCCCTTTGCCTGGCCCTCACAGGGTATCAAATACTTAGGAATTCCTATTCATAGAGACCTCTCCCATCTATGTTATCTTAATTTTGGGCCCTTTATTGAACAACTCCATGCAGACCACGGTTGGCAAGTTAGAACTGTAAGATTCACTACGTGAACCACTGGTGTTTTGTGGAAAAGCACATGTACACTGTGTTCCAAATTATTATGCAAAAAGTGTTTAGGAGTAGTGTTGAGCGATACCTTCCGATATCAGGAAATATCGTATCGGATTGGATCGGGCCGATACCCAAAAAGTATCGGATATCGCCGATTCCGATACCGGAAACCAATGCAAGTCAATGGGACACAAATATCGGAATGAAAATAAACCCTTTCTTTCCTTGTAGGTTAATTCTACATGAAGGAAAACAACTAAGAATAATGTAGAATGACATGAAAAGCCGGCAATTCATCAGCGGCATACACCGGTACCCGACAATTTACAACAGAAAGAATAGAGCTTCACACATAGATTAGATAGATAGAAACATGTCAGTCACATATATATGAAGTACAGTGACAGTGTTGCTTACTGTACTTGTCATTTAGTGTAAAGGATTTATTAAAAAAAATATTAGTGTTTTCGTGCACCGTCTCTTTAAAAAAGCCGGCCGGCAATTCAGCAGCGGTACCCGACAATTTATAACAGACAGAATAGAGCTTCACACATAGATTAGATAGATAGAAACATGTCAGCCACATATATAAGAAGTACAGTGACAGTGTTGCTTACTGTACTTGTCATTTAGTGTAAAGGATTTATTTAAAAAAATAATAGTGTTTTCATGCACCGTCTCTTTAAGAAAGCCGGCCGGCAATTCAGCATCTGTACCCGACAATTTAGAATAGAAAGAATAGAGAATCACACATAGATTAGATAGATAGAAACATGTCAGTCACATATATATGAAGTACAGTGACAGTGTTGCTTACTGTACTTGTCATTTAGTGTAAAGGATTTATTAAAAAAAATATTAGTGTTTTCGTGCACCGTCTCTTTAAAAAAGCCGGCCGGCAATTCAGCAGCAGTACCCGACAATTTATAACAGACAGAATAGAGCTTCACACATAGATTAGATAGATAGAAACATGTCAGTCACATATATATGAAGTACAGTGACAGTGTTGCTTACTGTACTTGTCATTTAGTGTAAAGGATTTATTTAAAAAAATAATAGTGTTTTCATGCACCGTCTCTTTAAGAAAGCCGGCCGGCAATTCAGCATCTGTACCCGACAATTTAGAATAGAAAGAATAGAGAATCACACATAGATTAGATAGATAGAAACATGTCAGTCACATATATATGAAGTACAGTGACAGTGTTGATTACTGTACTTGTCATTTAGTGTTAAAATAAAGGATTTATTTTAAAAAAAAATGGCGTGGGGTTCCCCTTAATTTTAGGCTCTAGCGGAGGTTAAGCAGACAGCTGGGGCAAATGTTTGAAGCCTGGGAAGGGGGTAATACCCACGGAGCTTCCCAGGCTACTAATATCAGCCCCCAGCTGAATACCTAGCCTTTACTAGCTATTAAAATGGGGGAACCCCCCCAAAAAAAATAACGTGGGGTCCCCCCTAATTTAATAGCTAGCACAGGCTAGGCAGACAGCTGGGGGCTGATATTAATAGCCCAGGAAGGGTGCCATGAATATTGGCCCCCTCCCAGGCTAGAAACACCAGCCGTCAGCCGCCCCAGAAATGGCGCATCCATAGGATGCGCCAATTCTGGCACTTAGCCTCGCTCTTCCACGCTGCCCTGGTGCGGTGGCAGGGGGTAATAGGGTTGGGGTTGATGTCAGCTTATAATGCCAGCTGACATCAAGCCCAGGTTAGTAATGGAGAGGCGTCTATAAGACACCCCCATTACTAACCCCATAGTCAAAGTTAAAAGAAAACACAAACACCCAGAATAAAGTCCTTTAATTGAAATAAAGACACAATTCTTTATTGTTCTAAATTAAACCATACTTACCATCACGCCCATTCCAGCTGAAGCCAACGATCTCCTGCAATAAAAGTAAAATAATAAAGCAACCTCATCCTTACCTTTCCATGGTTCCCACGACTGCTTCAGCTCTGCTACATCGAGATGACAGGCTGGACCGCAGCAGAACGCTGCCATCCAGCCTGTCATCCCGCAGACACTGAGAAGCGCAGGCATGCTTGCGCTCCTCAGTGTCTCTCTGTGACGTCATCAGGATGAGCCGAGTTCATGTCCAATGAACTCAGCTCACCTCATGCACGTCACTGACAGCGTGGGAAAATTCTCCTGCACTCAGCGCTTCAGCGTGAGAATTCTCCCACGCTGTCAGTGACATACATGAGGTGAGGTCATGTCCAATGAACTCAGCTCACCTCATGCACGTCACTGACAGCGTGGGAAAATTCTCACGCTGAAGTGCTGAGTGCAGGAGAATTTTCCCACGCTGTCAGTGACGTACATGAGGCGAGCTGAGTTCATTGGACATGACCTCGGCTCATCTGGATGCCGTCACAGCCAGACACTGAGGAGTGGAAGTATGCCTGCGCTTCTCAGTGTCTGCGGGATGACAGGATGGATGGCAGCGTTCTGCTGCGGTCCAGCCTGTCATCTCGATGTAGCAGAGCTGAAGCTGTCGTGGGAGCCATGGAAAGGTAAGGATGATGTTGCTTTATTATTTTACTTTTATTGCAGGAGATCGTTGGCTTCAGCTGGAATGGGCGTGATGGTAAGTATGGTTTAATTTAGAACAATAAAGAATTGTGTGTTTATTTCAATTAAAGGACTTTTTTCTGGGTGTTGTGTTTTTTTAAATACTTTACTAGAAATTCATGGTGGTCATGTCTAATATTGGCGTGACCCCATGAATTTCGGGCTTAGGGCCAGCTGATAATGCCAAGCTGGCCTTAACCCCTTTATTACCCAGTGAGCCACCGCACCAGGGCCCTGGATGAGTTGGGTACAGCGCCAGAAGATGACGCTTCTATGAACGCGCCATTTTCTGGGGCGGCTGCGGACTGCAATTTGCAGCGGGGGTGGCCCAGAAAGCTTGGGTCTCCCTGCGCTGCGGATTCCAGCCCCCAGCTGCCTAGTTGTATCTGGCTGGGCACAAAAATAGGGCGAAGCCCCACGCATTTTTTTTTTAAATTATTTCATGAAATTCATGGAATAATTAAGAAAAAAAGGGCTTCCCTATATTGTTGTGTCCAACCAGGTACAAATAGGCAGCTGGTGGTTGGGGGCAGCCCATTCCTGCCTGCTGTACCTGGCTGGACACAAATATAGTGCGAAGCCCCACGTCAATTTTTTTTTAATTATTTCATGAAATAATTTTTTTTAAAAAGGGCTTCCCTATATTGTTGTGTCCGGCCAGGTACAAATAGGCAGCTGGTGGTTGGGGGCAGCCTGTTCCTGCCTGCTGTACCTGGCTGGACACAAATATAGGGCGAAGCCCCACGTCAATTTTTTTTAAAATAAATCCTTTATTTTAACACTAAATGACATTTGAGGAGTTAATAAAGATGCAGTCCCTAAATTATTATTTATTTTTTAATTAATTTTTCCCAAAACTTTTGACGTGGGCTTCGCCATATTTTTGTATGCCAGCCAGGTACAGCATCCAGCTTCTATGAACGCGCCATTTTCCGGGGTGGCTGCGGACTGCAATTTTCAGCGGGGGGGGGGGGGGGGGGGCAGAAAGCTTGGGCCTCCCTGCGCTGCAGATTCCATCCCCCAGCTGCCTAGTTGTACCTGGCTGGACACAAAAATAGGGAGAAGCTCCACGTTTTTTTTTTTTAAATTCATGAAATTCATGAAATAATTAAGAAAAAAAGGGCTTCCCTATATTGTTGTGTCCAACCAGGTACAAATAGGCAGCTGGTGGTTGGGGGCAGCCCGTTCCTGCCTGCTGTACCTGGCTGGACACAAATATAGTGCGAAGCCCCACGTCAATTTTTTTTAAATCATTTCAGGAAATTCATGAAATAATTAAAAAAAATTGATGTGGGGCTTCGCCCTATATTTGTGTCCAGTCAGGTACAGCAGGCAGGAACGGGCTGCCCCCAACCACCAGCTGCCTATTTGTACCTAGCCGGACACAACAATATAGGGAAGCCCTTTTTTTCTTAATTATTCCATGAATTTCATGAATTTAAAAAAAAAAAACGTGGAGCTTCGCCCTATTTTTGTGTCCAGCCAGGTACAACTAGGCAGCTGGGGGCTGGAATCTGCAGCGCAGGGAGGCCCAAGCTTTCTGGGCCCCACCCGCTGTAAATTGCAGTCCGCAGCCGCCCCGGAAAATGGCGCGTTCATAGAAGCGCCATCTTCTGGCGCTGTACCCAACTCATCCAGGGCCCTGGTGCGGTGGCTCACTGGGTAATAAAGGGGTTAAGGCCAGCTTGGCATTATCAGCTGGCCCTAAGCCCGAAATTCATGGGGTCACGCCAATATTAGACATGACCACCATGAATTTCTAGTAAAGTATTTAAAAAAAACACAAACACCCAGAAAAAAGTCCTTTAATTGAAATAAACACACAATTCTTTATTGTTCTAAATTAAACCATACTTACCATCACGCCCATTCCAGCTGAAGCCAACGATCTCCTGCAATAAAAGAAAAATAATAAAGCAACCTCATCCTTACCTTTCCATGGCTCCCACGACGGCTCCAGCTCTGCTACATCGAGATGACAGGCTGGACCGCAGCAGAACGCTGCCATCCAGCCTGTCATCCCGCAGACACTGAGAAGCGCAGGCATACTTCCACTCCTCAGTGTCTGGCTGTGACGGCATCCAGATGAGCCGACAATGAACTCGGCTCACCTCATGTACGTCACTGACAGCGTGGGAGAATTCTCCTGCACTCAGCGCTTCAGCGTGAGAATTTTCCCACGCTGTCAGTGACGTGCATGAGGTGAGGTCATGTCCAGTTAACTCGGCGCACCTCATGCACGTCACTGACAGCGTGGGAAAATTCTCACGCTGAAGCGCTGAGTGCAGGAGAATTTTCCCACGCTGTCAGTGACGTGCATGAGGTGAGCTGAGTTCATTGGACATGACCTCGGCTCATCTGGATGCCGTCACAGCGAGACACTGAGGAGCGCAAGCATGCCTGCGCTTCTCAGTGTCTGCGGGATGACAGGCTGGATGGCAGCGTTCTGCTGCGGTCCAGCCTGTCATCTCGATGTAGCAGAGCTGAAGCTGTCCTGGGAACCATGGAAAGGTAAGGATGAGGTTGCTTTATTATTTTACTTTTATTGCAGGAGATCGTTGGCTTCAGCTGGAATGGGCGTGACTGTAAGTATGGTTTAATTTAGAACAATAAAGAATTGTGTCTTTATTTCAATTAAAGGACTTTTTTCTGGGTGTTTGTGTTTTTTTTAAATACTTTACTAGAAATTCATGGTGGTCATGTCTAATATTGGCGTGACCCCATGAATTTCGGGCTTAGGGCCAGCTGATAATGCCAAGCTGGCCTTAACCCCTTTATTACCCAGTGAGCCACCGCACCAGGGCCCTGGATGAGTTGGGTACAGCGCCAGAAGATGGCGCTTCTATGAACGCGCCATTTTCCGGGGCGGCTGCGGACTGCAATTTGCAGCGGGTGGGGCCCAGAAAGCTTGGGCCTCCCTGCGCTGCGGATTCCAGCCCCCAGCTGCCTTGTTGTACCTGGCTGGACACAAAAATAGGGCGAAGCCCCACGTATTTTTTTTTTTAATTATTTCATGAAATTCATGGAATAATTAAGAAAAAAAGGGCTTCCCTATATTGTTGTGTCCGGCTAGGTACAAATAGGCAGCTGGTGGTTGGGGGCAGCCCGTTCCTGCCTGCTGTACCTGACTGGACACAAATATAGGGCGAAGCCCCACATAATTTTTTTTTTATTATTTCATGAATTTCCTGAAATAATTAAAAAAAAATTGACGTGGGGCTTTGCACTATATTTGGGTCCAGCCAGGTACAGCAGGCAGGAACGGGCTGCCCCCAACCACCAGCTGCCTATTTGTACCTGGTTGGACACAACAATATAGGGAAGCCCTTTTTTTCTTAATTATTCCATGAATTTCATGAAATAATTAAAAAAAAAAAAACGTGGAGCTTCTCCCTATTTTTGTGTCCAGCCAGGTACAACTAGGCAGCTGGGGGATGGAATCTGCAGCGCAGGGAGGCCCAAGCTTTCTGCCCCCCGCTGAAAATTGCAGTCCGCAGCCGCCCCGGAAAATGGCGCGTTCATAGAAGCTGGATGCTGTACCTGGCTGGCATACAAAAATATGGCGAAGCCCACGTCAAAAGTTTTGGGAAAAATTAATTAAAAAATAAATAATAATTTAGGGACTGCATCTTTATTAACTCCTCAAATGTCATTTAGTGTTAAAATAATGGATTTATTTAAAAAAAAAATGGCGTGGGATCCCCCATAATTTTAGTCTCTAGCGGAGGTTAAGCAGACGGCTGGGGCAGATGTTTGAAGCCTGGGAAGGGGGTAAAACCCACGGAGCTTCCCAGGCTACTAATATCAGCCCCCAGCTGAATACCTAGCCTTTACTAGCTATTAAAATGGGGGACCCCCCCAAAAAAAATGACGTGGGGTCCCCCCTATTTTAATAGCTAGCAAAGGCTAGGCAGACAGCTGGGGGCTGATATTAATAGCCCAGGAAGGGTGCCATGAATATTGGCCCCCTCCCAGGCTAGAAACACCAGTCGTCAGCCGCCCCAGAAATGGCGCATCCATAGGATGCGCCAACTCTGGCACTTAGCCTCGCTCTTCCACGCTGCCCTGGTGCGGTGGCAGGGGGTAATAGTGGTGGGGTTCATGTCAGCGCCAGCTGCCATGAAGCCCAGGTTAGTAATGATGGGCGTCTATAAGACACCCCCATTACTAACCTACAAAGTGTTAAAAAGAAAAAACACACTACACCCAGAAAAAAATAATTTATTTGAAATAAAACACACAATTTTATTTAATTCTTAGTTTACTAAAAATAATAGTTACCTGTCCACGTTCCTGCGCTGATCTCCCATGCACAGCTGTCACATCTGGAGATGGTGACAGCTGTGCATGGCTGCTGTAAGCTCACGCTGCCGGGAACACGTCCGCTCCCGGCAGCGGGAGCCACTGACTGAGGTCACCGGAGTGCATTCAGGCAGCGCAGCTCCGGAGACCTCCTTTACGGCACTGCTGTATTGTGGGAATTTCTCACGATACAGCAGGGCCGTAAAGGAGCTAACCGGAGCAGCGCTGCCTGAACTCCGGTGAACCCTTACGGCCCCGTCATTCTAGCGGCGGCAGCGGTTCAGAGCGGTCACATTCTATGTGGCTGCTCTGAACTGGAGATCTTCGTGGGACACTCGTGGACTGCTACGGAGGGGTAAGGATAAGGTTGTGGTTTATTATTTTATATTTTATTACAGGAGATCGATGGCTTCGGGGAATTAGGTGTCTTGGTGAGTATAGGTGTAGTTTTTTATTTTTTACTTTATTTTAGGTGGCGATCGGCGGGGACAGGTAATGTATGAACTAATTTCTTTTAGGTAACCACTTGCCACCAATGACATGTATTTAACATTTATTGGGGACACAGTAGGGCAATTTAAATAGCAGGATCAGTCTGATGGGAACTACTGCTCCCATCGAGCTGATCCTGCTGGCAGGAGTGGACGGGGGACAGACATAGGCCGATGGGAGTAGTAGTGTCACATCGGCCTATGTCTGCCTGCACGCACACACTCGTAGACATCGCACAGACACCGCGCACACACACCCGCACAGACACCGCACACACTCGCAGACATCGCACAGACACCGCGCACACCCGCACAAACATCGCGCACACACCCCGCACACACACCCCGCACACACACTCATCATGACGGTCTGATCGTCTGGTAGGTGAGGCTGACCTGTGTGGCCGTGGGAAAGTTCATGTGAGTTCATGCAGTCAAGCATGAACTCACATGAACCCTCTGAGGGCACCGCGGCTAATTCAAATGAACAGCTGATCAGCATCACCTGATACCTCAGCTGTTCATTTGAAATAACCGGCGGGAAAGCGCAGCACAGAACGGGAAAGCCGGCGGTGAAGTCTTTTCACTGCCGGCTTCCCCGCCCGGGTCCTTCACTCCCCGCTCCTTGGAGCTGCGCTCCTCGCCCGGTCCTAACTTACGATCGGGATGGGAGGTGGCGAGGGGAGCGGAGGATCGGGTTGGGAGGCTGCGGGGAAGCAGTATGGGGCTGTGTGATTGTTTAAAAGCCGGCGTCTTTATACCGCCCGCCGGCTTTTAAACAATCAGGAGAATTCTCCCCCGCTGGGATGGCATTCTGATGACAGGCTGGATCGCGCTGCCATCCAACTTGTCATCCTTCACAGACACTGCAGAGCGCAGGCATTATGGGAACTTCCGATTCCGGTATCCGATATTGTGAAAGTATCGGAATTAAGTATCGGAATTCCGATACCGCGAATATCGGCCGATACCCGATATTACAGTATCGGAATGCTCAACACTATTTAGGAGTGATAAGGGAAGAATTTGTTTGTTTGTCAGTTAAACTCCTTGATGGTGATGTGTGTCAGGGCTCTTTATATCACTGTAAGCAATTGCAGACACCTGTGCTAATTAGTTTGGCAGGTGTGTCCAATGAAAGGCAAGACTACTTAAGAAGGCTGTCTCACATTATTAAGCTGCCTACATTTTCTGCCAAAATGGGAAAGAAAAAGGATGTGTCGGCTGCTGAGAAGCAACAAATTGTGGAGTGTTTAGGTCAAGGCATGACTACAATCAACATTGTGCGATGATCAGGATGAAGTGTCTTGGCAATCAAGAAGTATGTAACTGATTCACAGTACACACGTGTGCGTGCTGATAAGGGCAAATTGAGGACTCTTTCCTACAGGCAATTACGTTAGGTTAAAAGAGCAGCGGCAAAAAAGCCTTGTCATAGCAGCAGACAAGTTTTTGAAGCTGCTGGTGCCTCCAACGTCCCCCGAACAACAAGATGCAGGGTCCTTCAGAGGTTTGCAGCTGTGCATACGCCATTCTGTCGACCTCCTCTATCCACTTCACACAAGCAGAAACGGCTCCAGTGGGCCAAACATTACATGAAGACTGATTTCAAAACTGTTTTGTTCACGGATGAGTGCCGTGCAGCGCTCGATGGTCCAGATGGATGGAGTGGAGGATGGCTGGTTGATGGACACCCCACGCAAACACGGCTACAGCGCCAACAAGGAGGAGGTGGAGTAATGTTTTGGGCTAGAATCATGGGGAGAGAGATTGTCGGCCCCTTTAGGATCCCTGAAGGCGCTAAAGATGAACTCCATAATGTATGTGGATTTTCTCAAACAGCACTTCCTGCCATGGTTCAAGAAGAAGAACCGTGTATTTCACAGCAAGATCATTTTTTTGCATGATAATGCACCATCTCATGCTGCACATAAAACATCTGCATCTCTGGCTGATATGGGCATAAAAGGGGACAAACTTATGGTGTGAACCCCATGCTCCCCTGACCTCTACCCCATTCAGAACCTCTGGAGCATCATCAAAAGGAGTGTCTATGATGGCGGGAGGCAGTTCACATCTAAGCAACAGCTCTGGGAGGGTATTCTGTCCTCATGCAAAACAATTGAAGCAGAAACCATCCAAAACCTGACAAATTCAATGGACGAGAGAGTTCAGAAGCTCCTTTCGAACAAGGGGTCCTATGTGAAAATGTAACATCACCTAGAATAAAGTTTTGAGTTGAAAACTGTTTGATTTCAGTTTCTAATAACCTGCTAATGCTTATAATTTCAAAAATGACCATTTTTTTGGTCTTTATTAAAATGAAAAGGTTGATCGAAAAGTTTGGGGGATCTAAGAGTGTGGCAACCCAGTAGTCATGATTACTTCGAATTCTGACAATATGAGGGTCATGTTGCAGGTAGTGCAGCAAGAAGGCACTTATGTGTCTTGCGCATCTCGGAGCCCCAAAATTATTTTCCGGGCTAGATGCAGCTAAAAATTATTATTAATTTTAAATCTGGTGGAGCTTAGTATAGATGGCCTTATAGGATCAGTGCTGCACACTGCTACAAAGCCCAAATTATTTTCCAGTCAAGATACAGATAAACATGATTAGTAATTTTAAATCTGGTGGAGCTTATTATAGATGGCCTAATAGAATCAGTGCTGCACACTGCTACAAAGCCCAAATTATTTTCCAGCCAAGATACAGATAAACATGATTAGTAATTTGAAAGCTTAAAACGGTTGGTAGGGTGATTTTAACCAATCATCAAGCTTTTACTCTCCCCAGGATGACACAGGGGTAGAAAAGTCGTTTCGGATCCATGATTTGTTCATCTTTATGAACGTGAGTCTGTCTACATTATCAGTGGAGAGCCGCGTGCGCTTATCTGTCAGCACACCACCAGCAGCGCTGAACACACGTTCAGACAGAATGCTGGCTGCGGGGCATGACAAGATCTCCAAGGCGTAAGTGGCTAGCTCCGGCCATTTATCCAGATTGGAAGCCCAAAAAGAGCAAGGGTCCAGTGACACAGTCATGGCTTCAATGTTTGCTTGGAGATACTCCTGTACCATCGTCTCTAGGCGTTGACTATGTGTCAGACTTCTTGTCTCCTGTGGCCTTGCAAAGGATGGGCTAAAAAAGTGGTGAAATGATTCCGCAAAATTGATGTTACCAGCAGATACTGTGGTTCTGTTACGGTTTGAGTGCTGAACACTTGACGGTCCCACGGTTGGCAAGTTGGAACTGTGAGATTCACTACGTGCACCACTGGTGTTTTGTGGAAAAGCACATGTAAGATTCTGCAACAGTCTCTGCTGATACTCCTGCATGCGTGCATCCCTTTCTATGGCAGGAATAATTTCTGCAAATTTACTTTTGTACCGGGGATCTAACAGTGTGGCAACCCAGTAGTCAGGATTATTTCTAATTCTCACAATTCGAGGGTCATGTTGCAGGTAGTGCAGCAAGAAGGCACTCATGTGTGTTGCGCATCCAGGAGCACCAAGTCCCTGTTGTGTTGGTGGCGAGGTAACAATCATGCTTCCTTCCTCTGTCCTCTCCCCCCAACCTCGCACAACAGAAATGTGATCAAGGTCTCCCTCATCTGATGAGTCTTCCATCAGTTCGTCCTCCACTTCTTCCTGGGCTCCTGCACCTTCCTCACTAGTTTGGCTGCTACCATGCGCCCTGGTAAAACCATCTCCCCCACCCTCACATGCCTGCCGCCTTGGTGCTGCCGACCGTCTGGACCTTGCAGATGTTAGCCCTTCCGCATACAACTCCTCCTCCTCTACTTCCTCCACCTCCTCTTGTGCCACCACCTGACTCCGAATTCTGTTTAACATGTGCTCCAGCATGTAAATCACCGGAATAGTCATGCTGATAATGGCATCGTCAGCACTAAACATCTTCGTCGCCATTTCAAAACTGTGCAGAAGGGTGCATAGGTCCCTGATCTGAGACCACTCCTCCAGCGTGATTTGCCCCACCTCTGGATCTCGTTGGCCCAGGCTATACATCAGAACGTATTGCACCAGGGCTTGTCGGTGCTGCCACAGTCGCTGCAACATGTGCAGAGTTGAATTCCACCGGGTAGGCACATCGCATTTTAGCCGGTGAAGTGGCAGGCCCAACGACTTCTGTAGAGATGTAAGTCGCTGAGCTGCGGGATGCGAACGGCGGAAGTGAGCACACAGCGACCGTGCCCTCTGCAGAAGGCCATCTAGTCTGGGATAGTGGGCTAAAAATTGCTGGACAACCAGGTTCAACACGTGAGCCATACAAGGCACGCGTGTGACATTGCCCCGGCGAAGGGCCGCACCCAGGTTTGCAGCATTGTCGCACACGGCCTTCCCTGGTTTCAGGTCCAGTGGAGACAACCATTCATGAAATTGGTTCTCCAGAGCTGACCACAACTCCTCAGCTGTGTGACTCACATTTCCCAGACATTTCAAAGTAAAAACCGCCTGATGACGTTGAGCCCTACTGCCAGCATAGTAAGGAGTTGTGCAGGATCCCTTCTGCGCAGTTAGAAAGCTTGTGGCATGACCAGACAGGCTTTTGGTGCAGGTGGAAGACCGAGAGGAGGTTTAGGAGGCAGAAGCAGTGGAGGAACTTTGACATAAAGAGGATTGACGCACAACTCGTGGGGACGGCAAGACTTGGACAGCAGCCCCTTGTCCTGCTGTCACCATAGTTACCCAGTGCCCAGTCAGCGACATGTAACGCCCCTGTCCATGCCTACTCGTCCAAGTGTCTGTGGTGAAATGCACCCTGTCAAACACAGAGTTTCTCAAAGAAGCGGTGATGTTGTGGGCGACATGCTGGTGGAGCGCAGGCACACCTTTCTTTGAGAAGTAGTGCCGACTGGGCATCTGGTACTGGGGCACTGCGACGGACATAAGGTCTCGAAAATCCTCTGTGTCCACCAGGCGGAAAGGCAGCATTTCTGTAGCCAAGAGTTTGCAGATGGTGAAATTCAACCTCTTAGCTTTCTCATGGTTAGGAGGAAATGGTCTTTTACTTGTCCACATCTGAGGGACCGAGGGCTGGCTATTGTGCTTAGACAGGGTTGATAAGGGTGTCCCCGGCAAACTGCCGGTCTGTGAGGAAGATGCAGGCGGACATGTTAGGTTGCCTTGATCCAAAGGTGGTGCTATCGATGTCTGACAGCGCTCAACACCAGCTGGTGTTACCACCTCCAAAGAAAATAATGACCTGCCAATCACGCTGGCTGTTGCGGGTAAAGAGGTGGCAGGTCTGCGCCCCAAAACAGGTGTGACTGCTGTCCCCCCAGTCACAGAGGCTGAAGAGGCCGCAGATGCACAAGATATGGCAGACGGTGGTTGGCCCGGCTGGCTAGGCCGCATTGTAGCACACTGAGCTTCCCACTGCAACTTATGCTTCATGTCCATGTGCCGGTTCATGCATGAAGTACTCAAACTATGTATTTTTTGGCCTCTACTTAGCTTTTGCTGACAAATGTTACAGATAACACGAGTTGGGTCATCTTTATCGATCTGAAAAAATGCCCAGGCTATGCAAGGCTTAGCACCCATGCGACCTGAAGAGCCACCACGACTTGTGGTGAGAGGCAGAGTTGTGTTTGAGGATGCAGTTGTTGACGTGCTTCCAGTACTACGTCTCTGTCCAGGAAGGCGCAACCTGACCTCGTCGTCACTAGCATCTTCCTCCACCTCCTCTGCTGACCTCATCTCTTGGCTGACTGTGGGTTGACAGTAAGTGGGATCTCCAACCTCATCATCATCACCCTGTGCGTTATCACACCCGTCGTCCTCAGAGCCAACCTGTTCCTGCCCTGACAAAAAACTAAAGTTGTCGCTCCAATCAGGTATTTGAGTCTCATCATCGTCTTCCTCATTGTCTCCACCAACAGGAGTTACAGTTTGGGAATGAGGGTCTACATTATGGTCAGAACCTTCTGCGTCTGGTCCTGGATCCGACTCATAAAGATTCTGGGCATCAGTGCAGATCATTTCCTCGTCTGGATTCACAGAAGCGCTGGAGTCGACCTCTGATTCCCAGGCTATAGTATGAGTAAACAGCTCTGCAGACTCAACCATCTGTTCAACCATCTGTTCTACCTCATACTCAGACGGGCAGCTGGAGATTTGGGAGCTGTGAGGAAGCAAGTTCGATTGGGGTGACACCTTTGAGGACTGGAGTATTTGTGATGTTGAAGTTGATGTGGAGGAGAGCCCACTTAAAGGAGCACTTGATATCCGTTGAAGCACCTGCTGTTTTTGTGCCTCATCTGGAATTTGTAGCGATTGGCGTGGCCGTAAGAAAGGGAAAACTATTGGCTGGGTTAGATGCAGAAAAAAATTATATTCAATTTGCAACCTGATGGAGGTCAGTATAGATGGACTAATAGAACAAGTCCCACACACAGCTAGAAGCCCAAATATTTTTTCAGAGGTAGATGCAGAAAAAAATTGTATTCAGTTTGCAACCTGATGGAGGTCAGTATAGATGGACTAATAGAGAAAGTCCCACACACTGCTAGAAGGCCAAATATTTTTTCAGAGCTAGATGCAGACAAAAAATTATTTTTAATTTGCAACCTGATGGAGGTCAGTATAGATGGACTAATAGAACAAGTCCCACACACAGCTAGAAGGCCAAATATTTTTTCAGAGGTAGATGCAGATAAAAATTATTTTTAATTTGCAGCCTGATGGAGGTTAGTATAGATGGACTAATAGAGAAAGTCCCACACACTGCTAGAAGGCCAAATATTTTTTCAGAGCTAGATGCAGACAAAAAATTATTTTGAATTTGCAACCTGATGGAGGTCAGTATAGATGGACTAATAGAGAATGTCCCACACACTGCTAGAAGGCCAAATATTTTTTCAGAGCTAGATGCAGACAAAAAATTATTTTGAATTTGCAGCGTGATGGAGGTCAGTATAGATGGACTAATAGAACAAGTCCCACACACTGCTAGAAGGCCAAATATTTTTTCAGAGCTAGATGCAGAAAAAAATTATACTCAGTTTGCAACCTGATGGAGGTCAGTATAGATGGACTAATAGAACAAGTCCCACACACTGCTAGAAGCCCAAATATTTTTTCAGAGCTAGATGCAGAAAAAAATTATATTCAATTTGCAACCTGATGGAGGTCAGTATAGATGGACTAATAGAATGATGCTATGCCCAAAAGATTTTACTTCACTAGGTGCAGTAAAAAAATTGGTATTCTATACACAGGTGGTATATCTTGCAACACAGATAGGCTACTCCACTGACTAACACACTCTGCAATAGGCCAAAAAGGATTAGCTTTGCTAGATTCAGCCAAATGCTGTGAAAAAAACTTGCACAGCACTGGCACAGACCTGCCTGGCAAAAACTGATAGGAACTGATGTAACCTAGTCCTGAAAAGGACTGCAATTACAATTAGTCTTTACTCCCACAATCTATCTATTTAAGAGCACAGAGCTGCCTGATAAAAGTCGTAGGACATGCTGTAACCTAGTCCTTAAAAGGACTGCAATCACAACTATTCCCTACTCCCAAGCTATCTGTAGATTTGTGCGAAAATTGGCTTGAAATTAACAAGGTATAGCGCACACAGCAACAGCGGTGCCGTCTAACACGCAGCTGCAGCAGTGAGAAAATGGTGGCGATGGGGAAAATGGCTTGGTCTTATAGGGCAAGGACATGTGACATACACTGCCAATGACACATGCCCTTGCTTGTGTGAAAAAAAGCACTTCGCTCCGTGTGTGCGCTGCTGATAGGCTGACAGATTGCACCTCCCCACTGTAAATGCGGGAAAGAGAAAAAAAAATGGAGATCTTCATTATTCCTGCAGAGATCCATCCCCTGCCCCTCCCCCCACCCTGCTGTACACTCAAACTGCGTATTAACATTAATTTTCATCATTACTGAGAAAAAATCCAGTTATGATTTTGGTGCACGAACAGTTGTCGAACATAACCTCGAACAGCCGAATTTTTCTCAAAACGTTCGTGTTCGCCGAACGGCTCGAACACCGCCCAAAACAGCTCGAATTTGAGATTGGCGAACAGTTCGAGTCGAACAACGCTCATCTCTAGTCTCTAGAGCTAGCAAACTTGCTACATCATTATTTTTTCTAGATCAGATCAGCACCATGATCACCTCTGCCTGGATATTATGACATCATGAAGAATATATAAGCAGCCGCTCACCCAGAACTTCTTAGCTACTTAAGGTGGGTACTTATGAATACGTCCTGTTATTCATTGATCTCTTCCCTTGGTTGCCTGAAGCTTGGGCAGTGACCAAAATTAACGCAAAAGGAAAAATAAAAAAATTTAAAAGTGAGGTGGTTTGCAGATATATGGAGTGTCCCAACCATAGAGAGTGACAGAGGCAGACACTTCACTTGAAAACTGATGAAACAGATCACGGCCACTCTGGGGATCGAACAGGCTTTCCATGTTCCCTATCAATCACAAAGTAGTGGGAAGCTGGAACGCCTTAAAATAGTTGTCCACTACTATTCAAAATAGCCCAATTTGTTTTTATGATGAAAAGCAGCTTCTTTCTAATTACCACCCGCTGCTGTTTCTGCCTGTGAGCTGCGCTATCACTGGCTGCTCACAGGCAGCATGTGACCCCCCCTCCCCCGCTAACCTATCATCATCTCAGGTTTGGCCTATAATCATCTCTCGCCCTCATCACGTTTGGCCTATTATCATCTCGCGCCCTCATCAGATTTAACCTATCATCACCTCGCACCCTCATCAGGTTTGGCATATCATCACCTCGCGCCCTCATCAGGTTTGGCCTATAATCATCTCTCGCCATCATCACATTTGGCCTATTATCATCTCGCGCCCTCATCACGTTTGGCCTATCAGCATCTTGCGCCCTCATCAGGCTTGGCCTATCATCTCTCGCCCTCATCACGTTTGGCCTATTATCCTCTCGCGCCCGCATCAGATTAAGCCTATCATTATCTCGCACCCTCATCATGATTGGCCCATCATCATAACTTGCCCTCATCAGGTTTGGCATATCATCGTCTTGCGACCCTCAACAGGTTTGGCCTATCATCATCTTGCACTCTCATCAAGTTTGGCATATCATCATCTCGCGTCCTCATCACGTTTGGCCTATTATCATCTCGTGCCCTCATCAGATTTGGCCTATCATCATCTCGTGCCCTCAACAATTTTGGCCTATCATCATCTCTCGCCCTCATCAGGTTTGGTATGTCATGACTTCACGCCCTCATCACGTTTGGCCTACCATCATCTCGTGCCTTCATCATGTTTGGACTATCATCATTTCGTGCCCTTATCAGATTGGGCCTACCATCATATCACGCCCTGGTCAGGATTGTACAAACAACGACAAACATATCTTAAGGAAACAATGGCTGAAACCTCGGTAAATCCAGAGTCAGCCAGAATAGCCTCATATAGCATTTAGAACAGAAAAAAACATGAGTACAAAATGGCATAAAAAGTTAAAGTTTTATTTAGTCAATCTGTAAATAACTTCGCACCAGAACCTGTTTTTGCCTTCGTGACCGGGCCAATTTTTTCAATTCTGACCACTGTCACTTTATGAAGTAATTACTCTGGAACGCTTCAACGGATCCCCCTGATTGATTTTTCGTGACATATTGAACTTCATGATAGTGGTAAAAATTTATTCAATATCACTTGCGTTTATTTGTGAAAAAATTGGAAATTTGGCGAAAATTTAGAAAATTTTGCAATTTTCATGCCCTTAAATCAGAGAGATATGTCACACAAAATAGTTAATAAACAACATTTTCAACATGTCTACTTTACATCAGCACAATTTTGGAACCAAAATTTTTTTTTGTTAGGGAGCTATAAGGGTTAAAAGTTGACCAGCGATTTCTCATTTTTCCAACAAAATTTACAAAAACATTTTTTTAGGGACCACATCATATTTGAAGTCACTTTGAGGGGTCTTTATGACAGAAAATACCCAAAAGTGACACCATTCTAAAAACTGCACCCCTCAAGGTGCTCAAAACCGCATTCAAGAACTTTATTAACCCTTCAGGTGCTTCACAGGAATTTTTGGAATGTGGAAGAAAAAAATTATCATTTAACTTTTTTCACAAAAATGTTACTTTAGACCCAATTTTTTTTTTATTTTCACAGGGGTAACAGGAAAAAATGGACCATAAAATTTTTTGTGCAATTTCTCTTGAGCGCGCTGATACCCCATATGTGAGGGAAAACCACTGTTTGGGCGCACTGCAGGGTTCGGAAGGGAAGGAGCGCCATTCGACTTTTTGAATGTAAAATTTGTCTGAATAATTAACAGACGCCATGTTGCGTTTAGAGAGCTCCTGATGTTCCTAAACAGTGGAAACCCCCCATAAGTGACACCATTTTGGAAACTAGACCCCTTAGGGAACTTATCTAGATGTGTGGTGAGCACCTTGAACCACAAGGTGCTTCACAGAAGTTTATAATATTGAGCTGTAAAAATAAAATTTTCACATTTTTCCCACAAAAACGTTTTTCATCCCTTAATTTTGCATTATCATAAGGGTAATAGGAAAAATTGCACCATGAAATTTGTTGTGCAATTTCTCCTGAACACGCTGATACCCCATATGTGGAGGCAAACCACTGTTTGGGCGCACGGCAGGGTTTGGAAGGGAAGGAGCGCCATTTGACTTTTTGAATGTAAAATTTGTTTGAATAATTAGCGGATGCCATATTGCATTTGGGGAGCCCCTGATGTGCCTAAACAGTGGAAACCCCCCACAAGTTACACCATTTTGGAAACTAGACCCCTTAGGGAACTTATCTAGATGTGTGGTGAGCACCTTGCACCCCAAGCCGCTTCACAGAAGTTTATAATATTGAGCCGTAAAAATAAAATTTTCACATTTTTCCCACAAAAAATGTTTTTCATTCCCTAATTTTGCATTATCATAAGGGTAACAGGATAAATTGCACCATGAAATTTGTTGTGCAATTTCTCCTGAGTACGCCGATACCCCATATGTGGGGGAAAACCACTGCTTTGGTGTACGGCAGGGTTCGGAAGAGAAAGGAGCGCTATGTTGGCTGGGATAGGTTGCAGACACCATGTCACATTTGAAGAGTCGCTGACATGCCAAAACAGCAGAAACCCCCACAAGTGACCCCATTTTGTAAACTACACCTCTCAAGGAATTCATCTAGGGAAGTAGTGAGTATTTTTTAATTTTTAAATTTATACCATTGGGCAGTGAAAAAAGCATAATTATATTTTTACCACAAAAAAATGTTTTACCCTCAGATTTTACATTTTCACACAGGGCAATGAGTAAAAATGGTGCCGAAATGTGTCACACAATTTCTTCTAAAAGTGTCAATACCCCATATGTGGCTGTATCGTACCGCTCAGCCATACGGCGAGATCTGGGGGGGACGGAGTGCTATTTGACAATTGGAGAACAAATTATTGTAGAATAGGCATTTGGATTTGGGAGCACAAAATTTTCTGAATTTCTTTTGGGGGGCAAGGGCCATTTCGCTTTTCCAGAGCCTTTCTGCTACCAGTAACTTGGAAGTCCCTTATATTTTTAACAGATGACGGACCTGAGTGGGGACTAGCTTTTTTTGAGGACTGAGTTGAAGCTTTTATTGGGAACATTTTACGTAACATTTATCCAGCGCTCTAGGCTGAGCACTTACATCGGGGTTTCCATCTAAATTTCCAAGTGATGTAATTCAGATGAAACCCCTGCGGGATCCATTCACTGTAATGAGGCAGCAGAGTTACACTGGACTCCGTCTGGCCTCTGTTTAGCGGTGTCCTTTTTTTCAGAAGTGCACAAAACTGTGGCCAACCGCACTTTTATGCACGCCTAAATCAAATGACACTGTGGGATCCCAGGCCAGACGGCATCCACAGTGCCTATATCTGCCTCATTACAGGTAATCTTCCATCATGGGTTCCGGCTGAATCACATATTTCAGAGATTTACACGGAAACTCTGGGGTAAGTGCTCAGCGCAGAGCGCAGGATAAATGTAAGGCTCTGCGCCTTACTGCGATCTTTGGGAGACATAATAAACTAATCAGTAGCAGGTGAAGAATTGGTTTTATTTATTTTTTACGCCGTTCCTAGTGTGATATAACTGATTAGATTACTTTATTCTTCGGGTCGGTGCGATTACAGAGATACCAGATTTATATCGGGTTTTTATGACTGACAGCTGTCACACACTAAAAGACGCTTTTTTTTGCAAAATCTAGTTTTTGCATCGCCATATTTTGAGAGCTATAATTTTTCCAGATTTTGGCCGACAGAGTCATGTGATGGCTTGTTTTTTGCGGGACGAGTTGACATTTTTATTAGCACCATTTTTGGGTACGTGACATTTTTTGATCGCTTTCTATTCCGTTTTTTGGGAGGTAAAATTAACAAAAACCAACAATTCAGGAATTGTTTTTTGAGGGTTTTTTTTATGCCGTTCTGCGTGTGGTAAAAGTGATCAGGCAGCGTTATTCTTTGGGTCAGTACGTTTACAGCGATACTACACTTACTGTATATTTTTTTATGTTTTGGCGCTTTTACACAATAAAACCATTTTATAGAAAAAATATTTTTTTTGCATTGCTTTATTCTGAGAGGTATAACTTTTTTATTTTTCGGCTGATGGAGCTGTATGGTGGCTTGTTTTTTGCGGAACAAGATGACGTTTTCAGCGGTATCATTTTTATTTCCATTTTTCTTTTTGATCGCATTTTTTTCCACTTTTTGTTTGGTGATATGAGGAAAAAGCATAGTTTTTTGCTCCGTTTTTTATTTATTTTTATTACAGTGTGCACAGAAGGAGTTAATTAGTGTGACAGTTTTATAGCTCGGGTTGTTTCGGACGCGGTGATACCAAATATGTGTACTTTTTTTATTTTTGCATAAATATACGGATTTATCGGTTTAATATTTTATTTATTTATTTTTATTTATTTTGTAATTTTTTTTTAACAGTTTAAAAACATTTTTTTTTACTTTTTTTTTTACATTTTTACTTAGTCCCTGTATGGGACATTAATTTTTATTTTTCTGATCACTGATCTCATGTAATGTAATAGACATGTATTACATTACATGAGATCTTCCCTGACTGTTTCACAGTCAGTCTCCTGCCTGGCTTCAGCTGCAGGCTGAGCCAGGCAGGACACCATATATGGCAGATCTGGAGGCGGTCATGTGACCTCCAGCTGCCATAGCAACATCAGGTCCTGGAAGGTATAAGGGGGCTGTCGGAGAGGTAAGTGGACGACCCCCTCTCCTCCTGCTGTCTTCTATATGCCGTGATCACTATAGATCGCGGCATATAGAAGACAGCAAAGGGTTAACATCACTGGGACCTGATCCAATCAGGTCCCGATGATGTTCCCTGTCAGAGCTATCGCTCTGCACTGCTCCCGCAGTGCTTGCAAGACCCTGGGGGTCCTGAGCGCTGCGGGACCACCCACCATTTTTAAACGTCGGCGCTGCACAGAGCTAAGGCAGCGCGGACATTTATCTACAGTGGGCGCTCGGGAAGCGGTTAACATATGTCACCAAATACTGTATACACCAGCTGAGGTAATATTTGTTTGTGACATATGTTTGATTTTCGGTGATTGCATGTGCCATTACGGGCCGATATGCGCCTGCGCCGCTGCCCCCCGATTTCCGCGCATGGATTTGGCAATCTTTATCCCCTGTGTGTGGTCTCCGGATGCGTGACCGCACGTGCTGGAGATGCATACAGGGGGCGTGACGGCCATTATCCATGGGGCCGAACGGGTCTGGTACTGCCGCGCATGCGCCTCTTCAGGCCTTCATTTGATCCTGAGTTGCATGATGATGCTCCGTATTCATGGGGCAGAGCGGGTTTAAAACTACCACACACGCTCCGTCTAAGATCCTTATTTATCTTGAGCTATGTGTTTCAATCACATGACGCACCATTTGACCAATTGTGGGTGTATTTATAAAGGTCCTGTTCATTCTCTTTCACTTACCTGTTTCTTGATAAAGCTTTAAACAAGCGAAACGTGCGTCGAGACACCTTTTGCCACCTGTCCTCCGCGTCCCCATGGACACCATATACAATTGTGGTAAGCATCTGGTGAACCTGGGTTTGGTTTAAACATTTTTATGTGCTCCACTTGGAATATATAGCCTTATTCTATCCAGTATCTCTGGAAAAATACCACACTATGTATATGGACTCTTCTTCCAGCACATTGCACTTTCTTGTCATGTATTATATTTATATTATGGATATATTAATGTAAGCTATTTACAGATTGACTAAATAAAACTTTAACTTTTTATACCATTTTGTACCTATGTTTTTTTCTGTTCTAAATGCTATATGAGTAGGCTATTCTGGCTGACTCTGGATTTACCGGGTTTTCAGCCATTGTTTCTTTAAGATATGTTTGTCGTTGTTTGTACATTGACTTGTGCCTGTGTTTTCACAGTAACTTTATGGCCGACAATGGACTTCCGTGCCCGGGATAATTCCTGGCTGGCTCAATTGAACGATATTTCTGGTGACAATGGTGCTAATGGACTGGGAGGGGATCCGGATTTAAGGGAGAGCATTGCGAAGTTTAAAACCCTTCTTAGACGCAGAACACGGACGTGGTGGAACCACGCTTTTCTTATTAAATATATTGACCAGGCCCTCATTCCCCGGACTCTGAGGATTCAAATTTTTCTGTCTTTTAATATTGAGGATAATGACTTTAAAGCAAAGTGGGAAACATTGGCAGATACCTGCTCATTGGGGTTCCTGAAACTCCTGAGGGAATTGAATGCGACATCCCTGAAGGAGATAGAAGTAGAAATTGAGACGCTCCAGACCCAACTTAAAAACGATCTAAATAATGATGATCTGAGTAAACTCAATGAGGAGGTTGATCTTGAGTCCCAGAAGCTGGTTAAGGATAGTCAATAGAATAAAATTAAGAAATTTCAGCGTGATATTCATGACAGACAAACGAATGCTGTATATAGATGAAGGCTTCCACCTACAAGATCAAGATCGTGCCATACTTTGGCATCTCGGTCAAGATCTACTTCCATCATTTCTAACGTCTCTAATGATGATACTACATCTGAAAATCGGGGTTCTGGAGTGGGGATGCATAGTCAATCTGCACCTAGATTTCAATCAAAACCCAATACACGCAGCAGGAATCACAATCCGCCTCAGGTTAGTGCTGCCCAAGGGGGGCTCCGTGTCATCAACCTCTCGAATCATATGCTGACCGAGAGACAGGTGGAGGTCCTGGGATTTGTTTTATGTTTTGCTCCCTCTAATGGGTTTGACTTTTTTTACTGCCCTCAAGGACCTCCACCTGTTTGCTTGGAAATTAATTTAAAAAAACCTTCATTTTAGGGCACACGGTGAGGATGCCCCTTTGATAGCGGCAGAGAGGGAGGCTCTACAGAACTTAGAAGATCTCCTCATGGAGCAATTTCTGGCTCCCTCAGGTGGGTCCTTAACATCGTGGGTGCCCAAATACACTAGATTCCCCCCCTTGTCACTAAGCCTGTCAGTGGAGATTTTTGTCCGCCTTGTTACTGAAGACTTGAAAAAACTCTCTGTTATGTTCTGCTACCAGAGCTAAGGAAAGAGAGGAGATCTGTCCCTACGATAGAACTCAGCTAGATCCCTACGATGTAACAGGGGACCTGATCCTGCGATCAGACCTGCTAAAGTCCTCAGCTAGTCTGTACGGAGACCTATAGATGTGGGGAAGGAATCCCTACAAGTTCTAGGGACTGGAAGCAAAAATGGACACCTCCTAACAGAAATAGTAGCAGACAGACGAACAAACAAATAATATTGAACACAGAGGTCCGAAGACCAAGCAAACTAACAGAGTTAGATACTGAGCACCGGCTAGCTAAAGAGTAGTAATACAATGAAGTCCAGCAAAGCCAGAAGGGCGGAGCAGGACTAAATAGGCCAACAAGGTCATGTGACCAGCAATACAAAAAACCTAAGAGCAAGGTTCTAACAGTACCCCCCCTTCTAAGAGGATCCTCCGGATCCCCTAGGACCAGGCTTATCAGGAAATCTCCTGTGAAACGCTCTGATAAGTCTGGACGCGGAAACATCATCCGACCTCACCCATGAGTTATCCTCGGGACCGAAACCTTTCCAGGCCACGAGATACTGCAAACTACCTCTATACCGTCTAGAATTAAGGATGCGAGAAATTTCATATTCCCCGTCCTCCACCACCGGGGGAACAGAGGCAGAGGCGTCACAATCCGACACAACAGCTTTTTTCAACAGAGAGACATGAAACACGGGATTAATTCTCCAGGAGGTAGGAACCTCCAACCTAACAGCAGATTGGTTGACAACCTGAAGCACCTTAAAGGGCCCTACAAACTTGGGACCCAATTTCTTAGAAGGAATCCTCAACCGCAGATTCCTAGAGGACAACCAAACCATGTCACCAACAGCGAACAAAACCTCCTGTCGTTTCCTATCAAAGTAGTCTTTAGATTTTCTGTTAGCCTCCTGAAGATTACCACGCACATCCGTCCAAACTCTCTCCAAATCGCCGGAAAAATTCTCCTCCTCAGGCACGGCAGATACCAACTTGGAGAACGACCCAAACGACAGATGTCTCCCAGAACAACAAAAAAAAGGCGAACAACCAGCAGAAGAAGATGTATGGTTGTTAAGAGCAAATTCAGCAAGTGGCAGAAACTCAGACCACCCCTCTTGATTGTCTGCCACAAAACAACGCAAGAACTGCTCAACATCCTGGTTTTTCCTTTCTGTCTGGCCATTAGATTCAGGATGATATCCGGATGAGAACGACAAATGAACTCCCAACCTGTCACAAAAGGCGCGCCAAAAACGAGCCACGAACTGAGGTCCCCTATCAGAAACAATGTCAGTAGGAACGCCATGAAGTCTGAAAATTTCCTTGACAAAGGCCTTAGCGAGAGTCTTAGCGCAGGGCAATTTGACGAAGGGAACCAAATGACACATCTTGCTAAAACGGTCCACGACCACCCAGATGACAGTAAAACCCTCAGAGGGGGGAAGATCAGTTATAAAGTCCATAGCCAAATGTGTCCAAGGAGCACTGGGAACCTCCAGAGGGCAAAGCAACCCCGCAGCAGGAGTATGTGAGGACTTAGATCTAGCACATATAGTACATTGACGCACCCACTTAATGACTTCCTTCTGCCATCCAGGCCACCAAAAACTGCGACCCACCAGTCTCTTGGTCTCAGAGATTCCGGGATGACCTGCCAACCGAGATTCGTGACACTCAACAAACAAATCTCTCCTAAAGGTCCCAGGCACAAACAACCTCCCATGGGGAGTGTTAGATGGGGCATTCCCCTGTGCTTTAAGAATCTCATCCTCCATAACGGAGTCCAAGGCAGCAATCACAACACCTTCTTGTAAAATGTTCTCCTCTTTCTCAGCACCGACTATGGGAGAAAAACTGCGAGACAAGGCATCCGCCTTAACATTCTTAGTACCTGGGACGTAAGTAACGGAAAAATTAAACCGCGAGAAAAACAGTGCCCACCTAGCCTGACGGGCATTCAGGCGCTTGGCAGCATCAAGATATATCAGATTTTTATGATCCGTAAAAACCTGAACGGGAAATTCAGCACCTTCCAAGAGGTGGCGCCAGTGTTCAAATGCGAGTTTAATAGCCAATAATTCCCGATTACCAACATCGTAATTCAGTTCAGTCTCCGAAAAAATTTTTGAAAAAAAGGCACAGGGATGTAATCCATCCCCGTTATCCTGAGACAATACTGCGCCAACCCCCACAGAGGAAGCATCAACCTCAACCAAAAACGGCTTAGTCACATCAGGCTACATAAGGATGGGAGCAGAGGTGAACCTCTCCTTGAGATACACAAAAGCTTCAATGGCCTCAGAAGTCCACTGAACCGCATCAGCACCTTTCCTGGTGAGATCGGTCAGAGGTTTGACAATAATAGAAAAATTTTTAATGAATTTTCTATAATAATTGGCGAAACCCAAAAACCTCTGTATCGATTTCAAACCAATAGGCCTAGGCCATTCCTGCACAGCTTGAACTTTCACCGGGTCCATCTCAAAACCTTCACTGGAGATAATGTAGCCCAAAAAACTAATTCTCTGCACAGCGAACTCACATTTCTCCAGCTTAGCAAAAAGCGAATTGTCAATTAATAACTGTAATACTTCACGTACGCTCCGCCAATGAGATTCCAGATCCGGCGAATAAATCAAAATGTCATGCAAATACACAACCACATTTTTGCCGATCAAAGGTCTAAGGATGTCATTAATAAGATTCTGAAAAAATGCAGGAGCATTAGTAAGACCAAAAGGCATAACCAAATTCTCAAAATGACCCACAGGAGTGTTAAAAGCAGTCTTCCATTCGTCACCCTCCTTCATGCGCAACAGATTGTATGCCCCCCGAAGGTCCATTTTAGAGAACCACTTGGCCCCCACTAACTGGTTAAACAGATCAGGAATCAATGGCAGTGGGTAAGGATTGCGTACAGTAATTTTGTTAATCTCACGAAAATCCAGACAAGGACGTAAACCGCCGTCCTTTTTTTTTACAAAAAAAAAACCCAACCGCAACAGGAGACTTAGAAGGCCTAATGTGACCGGCGGCCAAACTTGTCTGTATGTATTCCTCCAAAGCCTTTCTCTCAGGAATAGTAAGGTTAAATAAACGACTTTTAGGAAGAGTCGCTCCAGGGACAAATTCAATAGTACAATCATAGTCTCTATGGGGAGGCAAAACCTGCGATTCCTTCTCAGAAAAAACTCTCCAAAAATCCTGAATAGGAACAGGCAATTCCCCCCTATCCACAGCTGCAATGCGCCCGTTACAACACTTGTCATAACATTTATGGCTCCAGGATTTAATTTCATTGGTAGACCAATCCAGTACAGGGTTGTGCAATTTTAACCAGGGCAATCCCAACACCACCGGAGAAGGCAAGTTATTCAAAACTACCAAATCCAAATTCTCATGGTGAACACCATTAATAGTGAGGGGAAATTCACAGACCTTGAGAGTAACATTCTTCAAAGGGGAGCCATCCACAGAAACCACAGCAATGGGGGATGACAAAGGTTCGGGTTTTAAATTGAGTTTTTCCAAGAATCCCCCATCAATAACATTCAGAGTAGACCCACAATCGACAAACACCCGAAATTCCATTAATTTTTCCTGAGCAATAGTGGAAGCAGCTAAAAATACACCCTTGGAATTTAAACAGGCAATACGGGCATGACTGACCCTTTTTTTTTCTTTCTTCATACGAAGCACACAGCTTTTAATGAAATGACCAGAATTTCCGCAATAGAAACACAAACCTTCAGAAAATCTGCAGTCCTTTTCTTGAGAGCGAGGTGCCATCGCTCCAATCTCCATCGGCTCTCCACTGTCAGTACACACATTCTCATGACCAGAAACTGACATAGCAGAGGATTTGCTCTCATTAACCCTTGCACGCAGTCTCCTATCCACCCGTATAGCTAATTGCATAGCCTGTTGCAAATCTTCAGGTGTGGGATAAGCAATTAGCAAGTCTTTAACCCTTTCACTAAGCCCAGCAAGAAACAGACTCTTCAGAGCAGAATCGTTCCACCCTATTTGAGTAGACCACCGACGGAAATGAGTACAATATTTTTCCACATTACCTGATCCCTGTCTCAAACGTCTCAACTCAGTCTCAGCAGATGAGACACGGTCAGGATCATCATATAATAGCCCCAAAGCAGAAAAAAAACTATCCACTGATCTAAAGCATGAATCACTAAGTTGCAAAGAAAAGGCCCACTCCTGAGGCTCTTTGCGCAAAAGTGACATTATGAACCCTATGCGCTGGGATTCATCCCCAGAGGACCTGGGTCTCAAACAAAAATACAATAAGCAAGCATTTTTAAATGAAAAAAATTCTTGATGTTCACCAAAAAATAAATCAGGCAAACGTACCTTAGGCTCCAAGAAATGTGCTCCAGGACAGTTACTCATGTGCTGACGGAGCTCGGCCACCTCCAGAGAGAGTCCCTGCAGGCGTTGAGCCAAATCTTGAACCGACACCATGATGGAACAGAAAAATCTTTCCTTAGAGAATTTGCAGGCTGGACTTACTGTTATGTTCTGCTACCAGAGCTAAGGAAAGAGAGGAGATCTGTCCCTACGATAGAACTCAGCTAGATCCCTACGATGTAACAGGGGACCTGATCCTGCGATCAGACCTGCTAAAGTCCTCAGCTAGTCTGTACGGAGACCTATAGATGTGGGGAAGGAATCCCTACAAGTTCTAGGGACTGGAAGCAAAAATGGACACCTCCTAACAGAAATAGTAGCAGACAGACGAACAAACAAATAATATTGAACACAGAGGTCCGAAGACCAAGCAAACTAACAGAGTTAGATACTGAGCACCGGCTAGCTAAAGAGTAGTAATACAATGAAGTCCAGCAAAGCCAGAAGGGCGGAGCAGGACTAAATAGGCCAACAAGGTCATGTGACCAGCAATAGAAAAAACCTAAGAGCAAGGTTCTAACACTCTCCACACGGAGAAGAGGGGACAATCTCTCTACGGCTCAGCGGATGGCAATACAACAGCTAAAATCCGTTAAGGATATTGTGATTAAACAAGCGGACAAGGGGGGGTTTATACTGTGTTGTGGCCGTGTAATGTACGAGAGGGAGGCCTTGCGTCAGTTGTGGAATCGTGATACTTACTCTTAATTGGATTACAACCCATCAGCCTCCTTCTTTGCCGCATTACAGGGTATCCTGGCCCGAGCATGTGAACAAGGCATCATAGATAAAAAAACGGCAGATGCCTTGACAGTTCGGTTTTCAATGACGGCCACCTTTTATTTGCTACCTAATCTCCACAAGGACGCCCTCAACTCACCGGGGCGTCCGATCGTGTCCGGTTTGGGTAGTTTATGTGGACCAATCTGCCAATACATTGACAGTCACCTTAGACCTCTAGTGGCCACACTACCATACTATATTAAAGACCCGACGGACAACCCTACACAGGTTAAAGAAGTCCTTGTGGATAATGATACTTTCATGGTCACGGCTGATATTGAGAGCCTATATACATGTATCAGCCATGATTTGGGCCTGTCTGCAGTCTCTGCCTCTTCCTCAGGACGTCCGACATGGATTGCCCCTCGAGTGAGTTTATCCTCAAGCTCCTTCACTTTGCCCTTTCACATAATTATTTTTTGTTTAAGGATGTTGTGTACCTGCAGAGACGCGGCACGGCCATGGGGGCGGCCTGTGCGCCCTCCTACGCCAACATCTTCCTGGGTGCGTGGGAGAGGGAGGTGTTTGGTGATGGGGGCGTGCGGGGCGCCGCGTGGGTTGTGTCGTGGCTCAGGTACATTGATGATATTTTATTTTTTTGGCATGGGACAGTGCTCGAGGAATTTATGCTGCAGCTCAATTCTAACACCTGGGATATTAAACAGTCATATGTATACCATCATAGACATATTGAGTTTCTGGACGTTGTGTTGGAGGTAGACTCATCTTTGTCTCTCCAGACCGACGTCTTTACAAAGCCAACGGCGGTTAATGTGCTTTTACACGCAAAGTCTGCGCATAATATTTCCACGATTCGGACCGTCCCGGTCTGCCAATTCCTGAGGATGAGGCGCATCTGCTCTACAGAGTCATCTTTTGAGAGACAGGCCACAGATCTGGCTGAACACTTTAGGAATCGGGGCTACAGTAATAGATCCATCAGTCATGGCTATGAGAGAGTGAGGAGGACTCCTCGTGACCGTCTTCTCTATTCCACCTCTCCCAAAAGGTAGGGAGGAGCCTGAGAGGGTTCGCTATATATCCACCTTTAATCATCAATGGGGTGAGATGCGAAAAAATGTTTCAAAACATTAAGGGATTCTTGGCATGGAGCCCTCCCTGCGTGACTCTTTTGGGGATTATCCCCTCATGACGGCTTGATGAGCTAAGAATTTGGGGGATTTGCTGGTGTCCAGTCACTATATTCCCCCTTTGACCAATTTTTTTGGCTCCCGTGAACCCACGGTTGGGTGCTTTCCATGTGGTTACTGTTCTACCTGCGTGAATGTCCTGCGCTCTGCTTCCTTCTCTTCCTTCTCACGTGAGTTTAAAATCTTGAAATGTATTTCATGTAGTTCTACTCAAGTTATCTATTATGTTACTTGTGGTTGCCAACTAATTTATGTTGGTTTGACCACTAGGAAGCTCAGGGTGAGGGTTCAGGAGCAAGTGCGGGACATTTGTGCGACCAGCACAGTGATTGACCCTCGGGAGCTGAGGACACTGTCGCGTCACTTCCTAGCTCCTTGAGAGTGCGCGACATTGATGTTCTACATTTGGGCTTCCGGGGAGGTAATAGGAAACAAGTTCTGGCCCAGAAAGAGGCCAGATGGATCGTGACCCTCGATACCATGGCTCCGCGGGGTCTGAATGAGAGTCTGGTCTTTTCATCATTTTTGTAATTGCGTCCGCTTTGAATGCTCTCCCGTATTTTCCGTTATCCCTTATGGACTATTTGGGATGGTGGGAATTTTTAATGGATTTAAATTTTTTACTTTTCTAATTATTCTGTTTTCCTCTTATATGATTTGTATTTAACAGGATTACCTTTTGATGCACCACATCTTCTATCCTCTGCAGTTCTCCTGGGCTTTTCCTATTAAATATAGACATTCGTCTTTTCCTATGAGATGCCGTTTGGAATTTTATCGGACTGCATTGGAAACATGTCTGTTGGATTATCTTTAGATATAAATATTTATAGATATGTATTATCTTGCGAGTGTGTTACATGTTATGCTTCTACATGGCTTTTTTTGTAATTTTGTGTATTTCATGCACTGTACTACTTACTGTATACACCAGTTGAGGTAATATTTGTTGGTGACATATGTTTGATTTTCGGTGATTGCATGCGCCATTATGGGTCGATGTGCACGTGCGCCGCTGCCCCCCGATTTCCGCGCATGATTTTCCGCGCATGAATTTGGCTATCTTTTTCCCCTGTGTGCGATCTCCGGATGCGTGACCGTACATGCTACTGATGCATACAGGGGGCATGATGGCCATTATCCATGGGGCCGAACGGGTTTGGTGCTGCCGCGCATGCGCCACTTCAGGCCTTCATTTGATCCTGAGTTGCATGATGACGCCCAGTATTCATGGGGCGGAACTGGTTTAAAACTACCACGCACTCTCCGTCTAAGATCCTTATTTATCTTGAGCTATGTGTTTCAATCACATGACGCACCATGTGACCAATTGTGGGTGTATTTATAAAGGTCCTGTTCATTCTCTTTCATTTATCTGTCTCTTGATGAAGCTTTTTACAAGCGAAACATGCGTCGAGATACCTTTGCCACCTGTCCTCCGCGTCCCCCTGGACACCATATACAATTGTAGTAAGCATCTGGTAAACCTGGGTTTGGTTTAAACATTTTTATGTGCTCCACTTCTAATATACAGCCTTATTCTATCCAGTATATCTCTGGAAAGATATAACACTATGTATATGGACTCTATCTTTTTAGCTTGGGTATGATATGTCTTTGCAGGTAGGACTGCGTTTTTCTTCCAGCACATTGCACTTTGTCATGTATTACATTAATATATCCATAATATAAATATAAGTTATTTACAGATTGACTAAATAAAACTTGAACTTTTTATACCATTTTGTACTCATGTTTTTTTCTGTTCCTCATCAGGATTGGCCTACCATCATCTCGTGCCCTCATCAGGTTTGGCCTATCATCATCTCGCACACAAATCAGGTTTGGCCAATCATAATCTGGAGCCATCATGAGGTTTGGACCACCATCATCTCGCGCCCTCATCAGGTTTGGACTACCATCATCTCGCACCCTCATCAGGTTTGGACTACCATCATCTCGCGCCCTCATCAGATTTGGCTTATCATCATCTCACACCCTCATCAGGTTTGGCCTACCATCATCTCGAGCCCTCATCAGGTTTGGCCTACCATCATCTCACACCCTCATCAGGTTTGGGTTATCATTTCACACCCTTAGCAGGTTTGGCCTACCATCATCTCGAGGCCTCATCAGGTTTGACCTATCATCAATTCGCACCCTCGTCAGATTTGGCCTACCATCATCTTGCGCCCTCATCAGATTTTTCCTATCATATCTCAGGTTTGGCATATCATCATCTCGCACCCTCATCAGGTATGGCCTATCATCATCTTGCACCCTCATCAGGATTGGCCTAACATCATCTCACGCCCTCATCAGGTTTTGCCTATCATCATCTCGCGCCCCCATCAGGCCAAACCTGAGATGATGATAGGCCAAGCCTGATGGGGGAGCGAGATGATAGGCCAAACCTGATGAGGGCGCTAGATGATGATAGGATAAACCTGATGAGGGCATGAGATGATGGTAGACCAAACCTGATGAGAGTACCAGATGATGATAGGCCAAACCTGATGAGAACGTGAGATGATGATAGGATAAACCTGATGAGGGCTCGAGATGATGATAAGCCAAACCTGATGAGGGTGCGAGATGATGGTAGGCTCAACTTGATGATGGCGCGAGATGATTATATGCTAAACCTGAGATGATGATAGGCCAAACCTGATCAATGCGCAAGATGATGGTAGGCCCAACTTGATGATGGCGTGAGATGACTATATGCTAAACCTGAGATGATGATAGGCAAAACCTGATGGGGGCGCGAGATGATGGTAGGCCAAAGCTGAGGAGATGATAGGTTTCGCGCCCCCATCAGATTCGGCCTATCATCTCCTCAGCTTTGGCCTACCATTATCTCGCGCCCCCATCAGGTTTTGCCTATCATCATCTCAGGTTTAGCATATAGTCATCTCGCGCCATCATCAAGTTGGGCCTACCATCATCTTGCGCATTGATCAGGTTTGGCCTATCATCATCTCAGGTTTGGCCTATCATCATCTCGCGCCCTCGTCAGGTTTGGCCCACCATGATCTCCACCCTCGTCAGATTTGGCCCATCATCATCTCGCACCCTCGTCAGGTTTGGCCTATCATCATCTCAGGTTTTGCACATGTTTGTGTGAGCGTGTATGTGTGATCTTGTCTGAGTGTGTCTGTGTGAGTGTGAGTGTGTGTGTGAGAGTGTGTTTATGTGAGTGTTTGTGTGAGTGTCTGGGTGAGTGTGTGTGTTTATGTGACTGAGTGTGTTTGTGTTAGAATATTTGTGTGAGTGTGTTTGGGAGTGTTTGTGGGTGTGTATTTGTGAGCATGTTTTTGTCAGCGTGTTTGAGTGAGTGTTAATGTGAGTGAGCTTATAGGTTTATGTGAGTGAGTGTGTTTGTGGGAGAAAGTGTGTTTATGTGAGTATGTGGGATAGTGTGGGCGTGCATGTGTGGGTGTGTTTGTGTGTGGGCTTGTTTGCGTGAGCAGGTTTGCGTGAGTGTGTTTGTGTGGGCGTGTATGTATGAGCATGTTTTTGTCAGCATGTTTGTGTGAGTTTTTGTGTGTGAGTGTTTATGTGAGTGTGCTTGTATGTTTATGTGAATGAGTGTGTGTGTGGGAGAGTGTTTGTGTGGGAGAGTGTGAGAATGTGTTTGTCTGAGTGTGTTTATGTGAGTTTGTTTTAAATTAAGGTGAGTTCAATAGTTAGAAAAATCTGATACTTTCCATAAATTATTAGGTGTAATTAAACATTTTGCTATAAAAAAACAGCCTCCTCCATATCCCCTCAAGCTGTGCTATCCATCAACAAGTTAGATGTGTTTTCTGCCATTTAGGTAGAAGTAATTGTCAAACAATTTGCTTCTAATTTAGACAAAGTAGCCAAAAGGTATATCTTGCAAACTCTACATGTGATGTTTGCCTATTAAACAATAGTTGTAATATATATTTGCGAAACTTCCATTTTCTCTATGCCTGACCTACACTACTTCATTTTCTAGCAGGTAGTAGTACATTGATAGTTTTTGTGTTTAAGAGTGCGTATGTGTGTGAGTGAGAGAGCATTTGTGTGAGAGAGTGTGTGTCAGTGATAATTGTGTGAAGCAGTGTGTGTGAGATTGTGTGTGTTTGTGTGAGAGAGAGTATGTGTGTAGGAAAGTATGTCTGTATGAGAGAGTGTGGAGTGTGTGTCTGAGAGTGGGGGTGTAGGATAGTGTATGTGTGAGAGAGTGTGCTTGTCTGTGTTTGTAAGAGAAAATGTTTGACAGTTTGTGTGTTAAGAGTGTGTATGTGTTTGTGTAAGTGTGTGTTTGTGCAGGAGTGTGTGAGTGAAGGAGAGATGGTGTGCGTGTGTAAGAGTGTGTGTATGTGTATCAGAGAGTTTTTGTGTGTACGGGTGTGTGTGGGATTGTGTGTACATGTGACCGTGCATGCGAGAGTGTGTGATTGTGTTTGTGTGTAAGAGTGTGTTCGTGAGTGTGCATGTGAGATTGTGTGTGAGTGCGAGACAGTATGTAAAAGTGTGTGTGAGAGTATGTGTGGAGGGGAGTGTGTGTATGAAGGAGAGTGTCAGAGTGAGAGAGAGTGCCTGGTCTGAGAATGTGTGTGTGAAAGTGTGTCTGTGTGTGAAAGAGTATGTTTGTGTGAATGTGAGTGCGTTTGAGTATGCCTGTGTGTGTGAGTGAGAATTTTTTGTGTATGTGGAGGGGAGTGTGCAAAGGGAAGTGTGTGTGTGTGTAGGAGAGTCCAAGAGAGAGACTGGAAGGAGACAAAACGCAGATATGGAAAAGATAGCACAATTGCGCTCACCTGGTTTGCGTTCTGTACACACAACCACTGAAAACACTTAAGGCTGCTGCAGACCCACGAGGAGATAAAAGCATCGATACTAGAAAACAAATGTCAAATCGTTAAACCATTTACAATTAGATTGGCATTCGTCATTCTTCCTACAACAGCGCAGAATCCACCCATTTGTTTTTCAGTGTCAATGTGTGTAGGAGAGTGTCAGAGAGTGAGAGTGTCTAGAGAAAAAGAGTGCGTGTGAGAGAGTGTCTGGTCTAAGAATGTGTGTGTCTGTGTGAATGTGAGATTGTGTGTGAGATTGGGGCGGGGAGAGTGTTTTTGTGTGAGAGAGTGTGAGACAGTATGAGAGTGAGTGTGTATGAGAATGTGTATTTGTGTAGGAATGTGTGTGTTTGTGTAGAAGTGTGTGAGTGGGGGAGAGTGTGTGTAGATGAGTGTGTGTAGGAAAGCGTGTGAGAGTGAATGTGTGAAAATGTACGTATTACCAAGCGTTTTTTAAGCGTTTTCGCTGCGGAAATTCCAAGGCAAAAATGCTTGAAAAACGCATAGTGGGCACGCAGCCTGAGAATATGTGTGTGAGAGAGAATGTATGTGTGTGAGAGAATGTGTGAGAATGTTTGAGTGTAGGTGTAAGTGTGATAGAAAGAGTGTGTGTGAGATTGTGTGTGGCTGTGTTTTTAAGTGAAAGATTGTGTGGGTTTGTGACTGTGTAAGTGAGAATGTGTGTGTGCAAGTGAGTTTGTGAGAGAGTGAATGTGTTTGTGTGTGTAAGAGTGTGTACAAGAGAGTGTGTGTGAGAGAATGTATGTGCGCGTGCATGGTAGCGTATGTCAGTGTGTGAGAATGTGTATTAGAGTGTGTAAGAGTGTGCGAGAATGTGTTTTTGTGAGTGCGTGTGTGCATGATAGTGAGTGTGTGAGAGGGTGTGTATGTGAGAGTGTGTGAGTGTATGTGTATGAGAGTGTTTGATAGAGAATGTGCAAGAGACAATGTGAATTAGAATGTGTAGGAGAGTGTATGTGTGTGTTTTTGTGACTGTGTGAGATAATGTGTGTGAGACAGTGTGTTTGTGTGAGTGTGTGTGTGTGTGTGTGTGCGCGTGTGATAGTGAGTTTGTGTGAGAGTGTCTGTGTGTGAGATTTTGTGTAGGAGAGTGTGAAAGAATGTGTGAGCAAGAGAAAAAAAGAGTCGGGGAGTGTGTGAGAGTGCATACATGTGTGTGTCAGTGAGTGAGAGTTATGCACACACAGGATGCAGACATGACGTACGGTACGCAAACATGCACACATACAGAAGGGAGACATGCACACACAGTACGTAGACATGCACTCAGACATGCTTGCACACGGTACACAGATATGTACACATACAATACGAGACACGCACATATACAAAAATATACACAGATAAGTACACATACAGGCATACGTACATATACATATTTGAAGACAAATTTACAGAAACTCTGCTGTGAACTCCCTAAAGTTAACGCAGTTCACAGCTGGCCTGTTCACATAGAGGTAAACAGTGGAAACCCCCCACAAATTACACCATTTTGGAAACTAGACCCCTCAGGAACATATCTAGATGTGTGGTGAGCACCTTGAACCCCCAAGGTGCTTCACAGACGTTTATAACATTGAGCCGTAAAAATAAAATGTTCACATTTCTCCCCAAAAAATGTTTTTTAGCCCACAATTTTGCATTTTCAAAAGGGTAACAGGAGAAATTGCGCCATAACATTTGTTGTGCAATTTCCCCTGAGTAAGCCGATACCCCATATGTGGGGATAAACACTGTTTGGACACATGGCAGGGTAAGGAAGGGAAGGAGCGCCAGTTGACTTTTTGAATGTAAAATTTGCTTGAATAATTAGCGGATGCCATGTCGCGTTTGGGGAGCCCCTGATGTGCCTAAACAGTGGAAACCCCCCACAGGTGACACCATTTTGGAAACTAGACCCCCTCAAGGAACTTATCTACAGTTGAAACAAGAAGTTTACATGCATATGTGTCTTTTTATATAGTGTATGTTTTTCTCAATATGTGACATGAAATCAGAATAAACCTTTCCCGTTTTAGGTTAATTAAGATTACCATAAATTTTAATATTTGCCAAATGCCAGAATATATTCTATAATACAATAAAAGTAGTGTGGAGAGAGCACTTAATTTACGGGGTGCATGTCTCCTGAATCACAAGCTGGGCACAATGTATGGGGGCGCCACAATATATGGGGGCACAATGTATGGGCACTAAACTGGTATATTTACAATTCTCCAGAAAAAAAGCTTGGCGTGGATGTCACAAAATAGTAACTGCAGCCATAGATGAATTCATTGAGAGGTGCAATTTCTACAATGGGGTTACTTTTGTTTTTTTTCTGCTATTCTGGCACTCCAGGGCTCGGCAAATGTCGCACGCAAACTATTCTAGCAAAATCTGTGCTCCAAAAGCCAAATAGCGCTCCTTCCATCTCAGCCCTAACAGTAGTGTGGCCTAACAGTAGTTTCTGACGATATATAGGGCAGGACTTCATTAGGGAGAAAATGCGCAATAAATTATGGAGTCCATTTTCAACTATTAACCCTTGCGTACCTGAAAAATTTGCAGCAAATACAAAAATGTAATTTTTACCACTAAAATGTCATATTTCCATGTCTCAATGTTATAAAATTCTGTGAACATATGGGTTCAAAATACTCACTACACCCCTACATGAATTCTTTAGGCAGTGAAGTTTCTAATATGGGGTCACTTGTGGGGGATTCTGCTGTTCTGGCACCTCAAGGGCTCAGCTAATGGAGCCCACAATCTATTCAAACAAAATCTGCGTTTTAAAAGCCAAGTAGCGCTCCTTCCCATCCGACCCCTGCTCAAACAGTAGTGTACAACCACATATTGGGTACTGCCACATTCGGGAGAAATTGCATAAAAAAATATGGGGTCCAATTTCTCCCATTATCACTCGTGTAAATTATAAATTTGGTGCTAAAACAGTATTTTAGTGGAGAAAAAAACTATTTTTTGTTCTCACATCTAAATGTTATAAAGTTTTGTGAATCACTTGTAGGGTAAACATGCTCAGTGTACCCCTAAATTAATTCCTTAATTAGTTTCCAAAACGGGGTCACTTGTGGGGGCGTTTCTGCCAGGGCTGTGGAGTCGGTAAGCCAAACCTCTGACTACGACTCCAACTCCGATTCCTCAATTTCCATGACACCGACTCCGACTCCCTCATACATGGCTCATGTGATAAATTTACTGTAGCACAGATTAATCTCAGCTAAAATTCTAGACCCTTAGATCAGGAATAGGACATTTCATAACTTTCCCAAATTCTTATGAAAAAAAATATTCCCCATAAACTGCATTGAACTACTGTACCCAATTTATTATATAGTTTAGGATTTGGAGTTGGTCCATTTTATACCGACTCACCAAAATGGACTCCGACTTCGACTCCACAGCCCTGGTTAGCGCTAATACCAGGCACCGGGTGCTGACAACTGTCCTCATCCTTGCCTGGTTTTCCTGCGACCTGCAAGACCAGGCAACGCTGATGATAAAAAAAACAACAACTGTGGACTCCCACCATATATTTTATCCCCTTAGTGAGCAAGCCAATTTTGACCTTAGAGGGGTTGTTCACTATATTTTATTATCCCCCCCCCAATGCATTCCCCCGGGTCAAGATGTCAACCGTGTGTCATCAGTGTGCACGTGTGTCATCAGTATGCACGTGTGCGGCACGCACGCATATCCTTCGTGCTGCCAGAAAAAATTACATGTCTGCAAGTTTATCACACGGACACGTCGTCCATGTGAAAAAACTGACATTCATGCACCACCATTGAATACAATGGATGTGCGTGTGTCCGTATTTGCAGTCCTTAAAAAGTGGATGTGTGAAGGTAGCCTAACACATACACTTCACATTCTGTGTGTAAATAGACAGCACATCTACACTGTGTTCCAAATTATTATGCAAATAATATTTTCTCAGATTTTCCCAAATTACCTATATGAATTGCAGTCATTGTAATTTTGCAGTCAAATAACTATTAGAGTACAATTGAAAGGTTTTTGTACAAACTGCCTATGATAACAGTATATTTAAAAAAAAAAAAAAACTCAAACTGCACTCAAAATGCATGTTCCAAATTTTTATGCACAGCAGAGTTTTCAACCTTTTCATTTTAATAAAGAACAAAAAATGGTCATTTTTGAAATTATAAGCATTAGCAGGTTATTACAAACTGAAATCAAACAGTTTTCAACTCAAAACTTTATTCTAGGTGATGTTACATTTGCACATAGGACCTCTTGTTCGAAAGGAGCTTCTGAACTCTCTCGTCCATTGAATTTGTCAGGTTTTGGATGGTTTCTGCTTTAATTGTTTTGCATGAGGACAGAATACCCTCCCAGAGCTGTTGCTTAGATGTGAACTGCCTCCCGCCATCATAGACACTCCTTTTGATGATGCTCCAGAGGTTCTCAATGGGGTTGAGGTCAGGGGAGCATGGGGGCCACACCATAAGTTTGTCCCCTTTTATGCCCATAGCAGCCAGAGATGCAGATGTGTTATGTGCAGCATGAGACGGGGCATTATCATGCATGAAAATGATCTTGCTGCGGAATGCACGTTTCTTCTTCTTGAACCATGGAAGGAAGTGCTGTTTGAGAAACTCAACATACATTATGGAGTTCATCTTTACCGCTTCAGGGATCCTAAAAGGGCCGACAATCTCTCTCCCCATGATTCCAGCCCAAAACATTACTCCACCTCCTCCTTGTTAGCGCCGTAGCCGTGTTTGCATGGGGTGTCCATCAACCAGCCATCCTCCACTCCATCCATCTGGACCATTGAGATCATTTCATGCATGATAATGCCCCGTCTCATGCTGCACAAATGGTACAAATTTGTACAAATGGTACAAATGGTGACAAGACCACTACCTGCAGCCACCAGTAGAGGGAGCGCCGGAGCGAGCTGCATAAAGCCGCACATTACATGTCCTATGAATACATTTACCTGGCGGTAGATGGCGCCATCTTAAAAACATGAGTAAACAAAATCACCAACTGTCGCGGGCCAGCGATGGCCACCAGGCTCCTTCCCCCGGCTCCAGCACAGTGACGGCCGGGGGGGGGCAGGCGGCCCCTAACATCGCCCTATGCCTGCCCCCCGCCGTCGGTACCCCCTGCGGTGTCAGCGTCGCCCGGTACAGAAGCCGTTATCCGTCACCTCTGCAGCACGCAGGGTACTTCTGGCAGTTGGAATCCGGTGCCACGCAGGGGACGTCGGGCAGCGCGTTGCCATCACTGCAGGGTGCGCAGAGACACGTGATCGCAGAGGAGCCGGTTGCTGGATCAGGGTTGTGGCTATATCCCAGTGCGGTGAAGGGCCTGGTCCTTCTGGCCACTAGGATTTTGCATTCTCACACAGAGCCGGCTATTTCCTACTGGGCAGAGGGACCAGGCCCTTCTGGCCACTAGGATTTATCCTGCCCTATATAACAATGCTGAATCCCACTGGGCTGCAGGACACTTATTTTATATAGATATACTAGATGGTGGCCCGATTCTAACGCATCGGGTTGTTAAGGGAGGGCAATAACCCTTCACGGTTGACCAAGTGAGTGTCAAATTATTATGTTGATTGCAATCCACAGAAAACCAAACGGAAACAATGTTCTGTATTGGGAGGATTCAAAGAATCTCTGATCCCGTTTATTTTGCTTAGCATTTTATATTGTTTTGAGTATATCAAATAGCCAATCAACTCTACAGCCATACTACAATACTATAGGCTAACTGATGTGAGTACAATTATTACGGAAACACATATATGGTCATATTATCATTGTTAGTTTGAAGCACTATGGAAATTTTACAAGGTCAAACCTGGCCTAAACAAGTTAGATAAGAGTGTCTGACAAAATGTTCTCTTGAGAAAAGGTTAGTGTGAGATAAGTTCTATGGGAAGAGAAAGAAAGAATGTATGTTATGCAAGGAGTGATAATAACATGATTTTAAAGCGAGCAGACAAAATGGAGTTTCTCTAGCATGAGTATCAATATGTCCTTTGCATTCCCCCCTAAAAATTATGTTATTATCAACAATAGAGGTGCTATACCAGGGTCATGCTTTGAGCCTGAGGGACATTGGTCTTCACTCAATTAGTGCCCTTGTTACCAATTGAGGCTGTCGCGGCATGTCCATCCCCCCTTGTTAATTGATATAATCATAAGCTCAGATCTGAGGTTGTTGGTCGGGGCAAGCGGGTAAAGGTCATCATTCCCTTGTCATCCAGGTCCTCAATGCTGGTTACATGTCCGTGTATAGTAGCATGGATGTTGGTTGGCAGCGTCCTCCTTGCTCTCTGATGACTGGCAGGCTTTTCTCATGCAAAATGGAATACAATAAAAGACTAGTTTTAGTAAAACATATATTAACAAGCAAGCAACAATATGCAACACTCTCTGGTCAATTCGTCATGTTTGTTATACTCTTCCCTGAGTTTCCTAATGTCTTCCATTTTAGTTTTGAACCGTATAGTAGAGTCGGGGTCAACATAGTGACAACAGGCTGGCAGGCTGGGCCTATAACCTGAGACATCCCTTCTTGAGCTGCTGTCAAATAGTCCAGCACTAAGGTCTGTTGATTAGCCACTATGATAAGTTGATTCTGCACTGCAACAGTAGTATTAATTACTTCCAAAATATTCTAAATCGGGTCATCTAAGTAATCAATGACTTCCACTAACTATCTTATCGGGTATACTCATTTGTACTAAATGAGGTCTTCCTGATGGGCGTGGGGTGTTGTCCTTGGCACGTTTATAAATGGTATGAAGAGGGATGGTTCTCAAATCTACTTTACCATGGGGAATAAGATAAGTGGCTGAAGTTAGCTGGGCCAACGTACAAGTCCCCCCTACTCCGACTGGGAGCCATTTATACGCATTATCCCCACACACCCAATATGTGGCTGATGGTAAATCCATCCCATAAAGCAGAGTGCTGTAATACTAATTTATGTACCAAATCAATAAAAACGGTGTTATTTGATAACATACACCATGAAGGCATTTGTCCCAGGGGGCTACAATATCCAACATTTGGATTGCCACATGTTGGATTACTAGGCTTATATTCAGAAAATTCATTACAAGGGACGTTACCAGATATTTTATAACGTGTCATTGGTGCCTTTTATAAACAGATTTGTATGTACCCATGAATGATTATGAATGTATCTTTTCAATAATGACGGTCTGGAAAGGGCATACTAGCGACTGAAACTGGTGAGTGAGTACATATCCAACAGTCACTGATCTGGTTGCTTTCTAATTGTCTTAATTCTTGTACCAAAATTTGATGGTGAGTAATGAACTTATTATTAAAGTACTCTGTTGTAGGCTATTCCAGGTATTGACTAGTTTAACCATATATATTATTATAAAATATCTCAGCTGTTGGGATTGTCAGGAGCACTTGGTATGGTCCGTCATACAATGGTTTTAGTCCGTGTTTCCGAACATGCCTCTTCATATACACATAATCTCCAGGCCTGAGGGTATGACAACCTTCTGCATCAGCTGGATCTGGAATAGAAGATGATACTAACGCATGGGTGTTAGTTAAGGCTTTGGTAAGCTGAATCACATATTGCACAACATAATCAGTTTCTTCTGATAATTGTTGTGGGGTAAATCTAGCTATGGCTGGTTGTGACCCAACTAGTATCTCATAGGGTGACAGTTTGTGTTTCCCTACGGGTGTGGTGCGTATGTGATATGGTGCAATGGGAAGGAAGGAGCTCAGGCCACTAGGCCATAGTTTCTAGCATCATTTTGGTTAACTGCCTTTTGAGTGTGCCATTCAATCTCTCCACCTTGCCACTTGACTGTGGATGGTAAGGAGTATGTAACGTCACTGTTGATCCGATCATGGTAAGTATTTCTTGATATACGCATGAGGAAAAGGCTGGTCCTTGATCACTTTTGATAACTTCTGGGACTCCATACCGGCAAACAACTTCAGAGACCAGCTTCTTGGCGGTAGTCTTGGCAGTCATGTTTGGAACGGCGAATGCTTCTAGCCAACTGGAAAACATATTCACTACCACTAAGCAGTCCATGGGCCCAGGCCGCAACGGCTGGATACAGGAGTCGAGGCAAACAGTACAGTTGTTTCTTCTTCCATAGCCCATTTATTAACTTAGCACCCGCCTCCTTCCACGACTGGCGTTCTTCTTTAGAGCGTAGAGAGTGTGGAGCGTAGCTTTGTGATTGGAGGGACCGGTTTATGCTCTTCTGCAGGTTGATCCTGGGTTGGCATGGAATTTAGCTGTTTGGCCTGTTGCCGCGTAAGAGCCATGGACATGGATGTCAGAAGAAGAGCTGCTCGCTTAGCATGGAGATCAGCAAGTGTATTACCTCTTGCTTCAGAGGCATCTGGCTGGTCGGGTATGATCTTTTACCTTTACGACAGCCAACTGTCTTGGTAGTTGCACCACTTCCATCAATTGTCTGACGCTTTCAGCATTTTTCACAGGAGAACCTGCAGTCAGAGCTTTGAGCTCTGCTTCCTGTGCTGACATACTGGGAGGTAAGACTGCAGCCTCTACCAATGTATCTTCAGTTGTGACAGCATATCCAGTATGAAACCTGCCAGAGGTGTCAGCATATCTGGATCCATCCATATATAACGTAAGTTCTGGGTCATCCAAGGGTACTTCCCCCACTAGAACAAGTGGAGTTGACTCCACAGTAATTTGTTCCAGACAATCATGCGTGGAGCCTCTTTCCCCTCTCCTTCAGGTGCTGGTAGCAGGGTAGCTGGGTTGATGGTGGTGCACTGATGTAATTTCACATTTTCTGGCAACATCAATGAACACTGCAACCGCAGGTGTCTCTGTGTGGACAGATGTTTAGGTTGCTGTGTGGCGTGAACCGCTCGTAGACAGCTGGGGGAGAGATGCGCTGGGTAATAACACTGTACAAAGCAGCGCCCAGTCGGTATCTGTGTGAGTACCCCGGCTGCATGCCTCCTGTATCAGAAACATACAAATGGAAAGGTTGAGCATAGTCCAGATTTCCAAGGGCAGGGGCTGTCATTTTCCTTGACTTTAGTTGCTCAAAGGCTTGTTGCAGCTGTTCTTGGTGGTCCTTGTTGTTTACATCAGCCAGAGTGTCTGTCTTCTTTTAATGCGTTATATAAGGGCTGCGTCAGACGTGAGGCGTTTGGGATCCATTTTCTGCAATGTGTACATAGTCCGAGGAACCGTTGCAGCTCTATGGAATCTTTTGGGAATGGTAGCAGGTAGATGGCCGTCTTCCTTTCTTCTGTGAGATGTCTGGCACCCTGAGTAAGGCAATGGCCTAAGAAGACCATTTGACCAAGGCAAAACTGAAGCTTCGAGGCTGAGACTCGACAATTCAGTTTTGCTAGATGCTTGAGGAGACTAACACTGGCCCTGATGGACATTTGCTCCGTGGGGGCACACAAAAGAAGATTATCCATGTATTATAAAAATACTACCTCAGAGTTGTCCAGCAGCTACGGCAGCAGACAGCTAGACATGTTCTTTGCAAACTGATTAGGGCTATTTTCCGCAGTCTGCGGCATCACTGTCCAAGTCATTTGCCTGCCCTGATATGTAAATGCAAACAGAAACAAAAAAACAAAAATGTTTGCTAAATCAATTACTGTAAACCAGACGTGTATGCTCATCTATTAGAAGCTTAAGGATATATGACAATCTAGAAAATTAATTTACATAAACACATATAATGCTCTGTCACACACTGATCATGATGATCTTCCTCATACACATTCTGGGATTCTGGGTATAGTGTGTATTGCGGCCTGTATTCCGGGTGTGCTAAGATGGCTACCACCAGAAGGAAGCATACTACAGGAAGGGTGCACCAAGATGGCCACCACCAAAGGGACATGTGGTCAGAGGCTGGAGGTGATGCAATGGGTGTAGAAACATGGCCGCTACAGGAAGGGTTGGAACTTTGGGCACTAGGAGTGGCTTGGGTAGTGGCAAGGGGTGTGTCTCCTGGACGGGGCACATGACACGCAACACAACAATCCGCCGACAATGGATTCCGCCGGCCACAACCAGAACACCTCCAACAATTCATCACTCCGCCACCACCGGAGAGCAGCATCCCCGCAACACACATAACACAGCGTCCTCCCCTCACCGTCTGCACTTTCCCCCTCCATTCACCTTTTTTTCTTCTTTGCTCTGTATCAAGCCAAGGCCGTTTTGCTATACTAGCAGCTGTAACTGGGCGCTTATCTGGCAGCGCGCATATTTCAGTTAACCATTTAAGTTCCTCCACATATTTACATACAAACTCAGTGCAACCTTTCCTCACATGTATTCACTACTTTCCAACATTTCAACATTCCATTGGTATCTGATATGTTAATCATAACTGTGGGTAGTGCCCGTAAGATGCAGACCTCCTCTATGTGTGCATCAGAGTTTGGATCTTTTAAAGTAAGGATCATCTGACCATTGTCATTGAATTGGATTCGGGATCGGAATTTAGACAAGAGGTCTGCTCCTAAAAGATTTACCGGGCAGATCGGGAATATGCCATTACTTCTGGAAATAGGCCAATTGGAATAGGTTTGGTGAAAGTGTGTTTGTTAGATCTGCCATCTACACCGATCAATATTAGATTGTCGTTAGAAAATTGGACTGGGTCAGTTCAGTGGATTGATTTTAAAATTGAGTTGGCTGCCCCAGTGTCTACAATGAACTTTACCGGATGGATTCCCTCCCACTGGGAGAACTACAGATGAACAGAGCCCGGGGGTGATTACGGGCATCATGATGGCAGACTCTGACGACAAGTCCCTTTGGAAGTGTCCTGCTCGGCGACACCTCCAGCACTGAAGACGGGAATTCACTATTGGTCTTCTCTCGGGATACATTACTTGCTGATCAGGTACCACCATGGGGTAATAGTGGGGCTGTAAGGGAGGAGGAGGGGGGAGTAAGGGGGGATACTGTGCTATGGGTACTGCGGGTGCAGCAATTACCATTGTAATGAGTGTGGGGAGATCTTGGAGGTAGAGGAATACTGGAGGAGACCAGATATCGGGTTTGATTGTGGGTTTGATTAATTGAGCAGCATAATCAACAAGATCCCTGTCGATGGCCAAGATTCTTATCTCTCTCAATTTAGTTGGATGCATGGCAATATACTGCTTTATAGCCCCGACTATTATTTTGGCCGCAACCTCTTTTGGGTATCCAAAGATACCAGTGGAAATGAATGGCAGGGCTAAGGTTGGGGCCGCATGAAGCTGTAATGCGTATACCAGGGTGTTTTGGATGGATTATTTCTTTAAGCAGGTGTTGTGACCTGGGTAAATTAACGGACCATGGTCACGGATGTAATCATTAGATGCAGCTTGTATTGTAGGTCCCCCAATACGACATATCTCTGCAGCTAGCCCCCACCAATGCTGCAGTTTCGCATTTGCTGCGTTCACAATGATCCCAACTTACTGTTGTAGTATACTCCCCATGCCTATTCTCAGTATAGTGGAGAAATTTGAAGGACTATTCAGTAAAACAGACGCCACTTCCTGATACTCGTGTCCATGTTCTATTTCCCCAGTTTGGGAGAGGGTGAATAGGGAAGAGTTCAGAGGACCCTGGGTCTCTCTGAATGGAGTATGGACCATGGCAGGGGCAGGTGGGGGTAGTGGTTTATAATACCCCCCCATCTACGTTAAGTAATGGGCAGGTTGGTGCTACAACACCGGGTTTATGTGCTCCACAATTATAGCACGTCTTGCGCCATTCTGAATTAGTGACCCAACACACATTACAGAGCCAACCGTCTGGGTCATATGATGGTGGCTGGCTCTCAGTGGGAAGTGCAGGGCATTTAATCTCATAAGGTATAAATTGCTCAGTTTCCGGATTCAGGGGCTGGGGTACTGCTACATTTGTGGGAGATGCTTCTTTAGGGGCTTTAGATTAGTATTGTGGACACATAAGTACTTCCTCCTGTACTTTTTCAACATATCTGTAGCACCCTGAGGATTCGGCTGCTACAGGGGTATTACACCTCAAGCCAGAGGTGTGGTATTCCACTCCCGGGTAAGGATGGAGTGTGGAACTGAGCTCAGTAGGCTGCATGCACTACATACATCCCATTTCCGGGGGACAGACCAATGGTACTCCCACTAGAGAAATGTGCAGGTACGACAGCGTCTGTCCCTGGCTGGAGTGGGAGGGGGGTGGAACATCCCAGTAGTGTAGGGGCAGATAGGGGGAGCAGTCTGGGTAATGCTAGGAGCTCATTGGGTGCTGGTCACCTGAGCTCACACATAGAGGGAGTATATAAGGTGGGAACCATCTTAGAACAGGGTCTTTTGTAGAGGTTTGGTCAGACAAGCAGAGCAGCTCAGCTAGCTCCAAGGCCAAGAGAGTGAGAGAGAGGAGAAAAGAAGGACCCAGAGGGGGAGAAGAGGGAACTCCAAGAACCCAAAATTAGACCAGAGGGTGAAGAGTTGGCACAAGGGTACCGGATCCCAAGCTGGTGGAGGGCACTAATCCTTAGCCAGAGACCGGAGGTCGTGGGCAGGATCTGCCACGACCACCCACTAAATCCACCCGGAAGGAAAACCAAGAATAGGGTCAGGGAACCCAGAGACAAGGGTTTTACCAACAAGAGGCCCGAGGGAGCCGGACTTAGGTGGATCCCTGGTGGGGAAGGCCAGAGAGAAGGACAAGTCAGAAAGGGAGCTCAGGAACACGCTCCAGAATCACCTGGGGGTTGGCCGAGTCCAGGACCTGGTGGACGCAGCACGGCTCGGGTGGTCACTCAAGGCCGGAGTGACCAACACAAAAGCAGTAAGTAAAAACCCTGAACTGCACAGCCCGACTCTGAGTTTCATTACCATCCTCACTGCACCTCCACAACCACCATCCTCTGCAACTGACCCCCTGAGGCTATACCCCTCCCGTTGGGGGTTATACTACCAGAAGCTGCACACACACCACCAGCCTCAGCGGACCCTGCTGCAGCGGCGGCCGTAGTGACCGCAAATCAACGGGTGGCGTAGTCGACACTAAAGAACATCCAGTAACATCTGTAGGACTGCCACACACTGAGCTTGACACCCTGGGCACGGACCGGGTCACCGCCACTCGGAGACTACAACCCCCATCTGATCCGGCTCCGGGTATCCCCCAAACAACACTGGCCCAGGGGGCGCGTCATATCCTTCATCACAAATCTCATGTGCTACTTTCCTAAACTTCTCAGCGTCTTCCAACAATCCACAGTCAACTAATCTACCCTTTTGCTGCGGAATGCCTTCATCCCACAACACAGGCTGAAGCCTCCTCCCCTCCTCAGGAAAATTTAACACTTTTGGTGCATTCTTGCATTCTTAAATGATCTTTTTCCTTCTCGAGACTGATCATGATATTCATCACATCCTCCCCCTCCTGCAGGGGAGACAAAATTCTTTCTGCTCCACGGAAACATTGATGATAATCACTACTGCCGCTTCACAACCAACAAAGATTCTTAATTCTTGTGCACAGCGGAGTCTGGACAGAGCTCCCAGCTGTTCCACTACTACCTACTACCTGCTAACTGCTACCTACTAACTGCTACCTGCTAACTGCTACGGACACTCGATATATGTATATCTACTTGCGTGTCCTACTAACTAACTAACTAACTAACTAACAATGTCCAGTCTTTTCTAAGAATCTTTGTTGGAAGTTAAAGAAGGGAAGATTCACACAATATTCACTTGTCAATCCGAGGTGATACTGCTTTGAAGTTAAATAATATCAGACCCATAATGGGACTTCACCCCTTATAGTCTCACCTTTGACTACATCCAACCAGGACGTCCGGAGATACTGCAAACAACCACACACCACGTGGAAACCACGCCAAATGGTCAGTGTCACTAGTAAAGAACTTGGGCACTTACCATGGGTTTTTGTGGGGGATGATCAGTCCCAATTCCAGTGGGGGAGGCTGAAAGCAAGTCTCTCTTTGTGGATGTCCAGAGGTGGAGGGGCATCCCTGGTTAGGGATCCGAGTCACGGCACCAACTGTTAAGGGAGGGCAATAACCCTTCACGGTTGACCAAGTGAGTGTCAAATTATTATGTTGATTGCAATCCACAGAAAACCAAACGGAAACAATATTCTGTATTGGGAGGATTCAAAGAATCTCTGATCCCGTTTATTTTGCTTAGCATTTTATATTGTTTTGAGTATATCAAATAGCCAATCAACTCTACAGCCATACTACAATACTATAGGCTAACTGATGTGAGTACAATTATTACGGAAACACATATATGGTCATATTATCATTGTTAGTTTGAAGCACTATGGAAATTTTACAAGGTCAAACCTGGCCTAAACAAGTTAGATAAGAGTGTCTGACAAAATGTTCTCTTGAGAAAAGGTTAGTGTGAGATAAGTTCTATGGGAAGAGAAAGAAAGAATGTATGTTATGCAAGGAGTGATAATAACATGATTTTTAAGCGAGCAGACAAAATGGAGTTTCTCTAGCATGAGTATCAATATGTCCTTTACAAGGTATTCTAGAACATGTATGCGGCCGACCAGGCGCAATCAGCAGAGCGGTGTTTAAATTTGGCGCCAATATCACTGGTCGCCGGCCGCGACCAATCAGCGAACCGTATTAGTGAGGACTGGGCAGCGGCACTGCCTGTGCGGGTACTTCCGCTGCAAGCAGCTGGGAGATGGGCGGCTGCTCGCAGCCGAAGTATCCCGACCAGCGGCGCTGGTCCCCGGTCCTCCGTTCACACTTGCTGTCGGAAGATCAGCGGCCCAAGCCACTGATCTCCCGACGGTAGTCGCATGGAGGTCAGCGGCGCTGCCCGTCGGGGTACTTGTGCTGCGAGCAGCTGGGAGATGAGCGGCTAGCATCGCTCATCTCCCGGCTGCATCGCCGCTGACCTCTGTGCAGAGCGGTGTTTAAATGTGGCACCAAAATCGCTGATTGGTCGCGGCCGGCGGCCGCAAACAATCAGCAGAGTCCTGTTTAAATTTGGCGCCGATATCGCTGATTGGTCACGGCTGCGACCAATCAGCGAATCGTATTACTGAAGACCGGGCAGGGGCGCTGCCTGTGCGGGTACTTCCGCTGCGAAGAGCCGGGAGATGGTCGACTGCTCGCAGCTGAAGTATCCCGACCGGTGGCGCTGGTCCCCGGTCCTCCCTTCACACTTGCCGTCGGGAGATCAGCGGGCCAAGCCGCTGATCTCCCGACGGTAGATGCATGGAGGTCAGCGGCGCCACCCGTCGGGGTACTTGTGCTGCGAGCAGCCGGGAGATGAGCGGCTAGCATCGCTCATCTCCCGGCTGCATCGCCGCTGACCTCCGTCCGGCAGATGAGCCGCTAATGGCCACCATCTTTTTCTGAAATCCCGCGTCGCTGATTGGCCGCGGTCGGACCAATCAGCGACGCGGGATTTCCTGGACAGACGGACAGACAGACGGGATAAGACGATTTTATATATTAGATATGAATCCTGTAATGTTATTTTTCGCAGTAATGTTGAGGCGCGGACTAGATAGGACGTCTGATGACAGATATTTATTTTTATGGGATGTTTATACGCAGGAATTTTCCCCCGGATTTCAGTCTGTACAATATCCTGCTCTGATCACACCCACATCCCGTTTCATTTACTGGTAATCATTTTTGTGGATCACAACGTCACAGATTTTTTCCATGCATGCACCTAGGGGTGTTTTAACCCTCGGGTGACTTTCCGTTTTTTTCATTTTAATTTTTTTCCTCCTCATAACTTTTTTTTTTTCTGTCCACATCGGCGTTGAGAGCTTTTTTTTTTTTTGGGTGTGACGTTTTTATTAATACCATTTTGGCGTAGCTACCGTGTTTTGATCGCCTCTTATTGCATCTTATTGCAATGTTGTGGCGGCCAAAAAAACGTAATTCTGGCGTTTCAATTTTTTTCTCGTTATGCCGTTTAGCGATCCGATTAATTTATTTTATATTTTGATAGGTCAGACCTTCCTGAACACCTCAATTCCAAATTTGTGTATTTTTTCTTGTTTTTTTAATGGAGCAAAAGGGATATTTGTTTTTTTTTTCTTATATTTTTATGACATATGATGTAACTGTATCATATATGTTGTGAAGGGGTAAATACTATAAAGGCCCAATGCACCAGGTCCTTCCTCCCTCTAGGATTTAGCCTGCTTTATATAAGAAAGCTAAATCCCAGTGGTTGATTTCATGGTGTTTTTATTTGAAGTAAATTGATTTTTTAAAGGGAATCTGTCACCCCCTGGGAGTTATCAGACCTCTACTATGGGCATACAGGTGATAGAAATGTAAATCTATACTTACCTGTATGGCCCATATTAGAGGTATGCTTGCTTTTTTTTTTTATAAAATCAGGATGCCGGGAGGAAGTGGAGACCAAACCTTATTGTTGCGCACCCTAGAGGTCACTGGAGCGGAAGTCACATTGATTTAGTTCATGTGAAGCACCTGAAGGGTTAACAAACTTCTTGATCTGTGTGTCATGTATGCTGATGACACACAGATCTACCTCCATGGACCCGATATCTCCTCCCTACTAACCAAAATCCACCAATGTCTGTCCGCTTTCGCATCCTTCTTCTCTGCTAGATTTCTAAAACTTAACAAGGGTAAAACAGAATTCATCATCTTTCCACTATCTCATTCACCCCCCCCCCATTTGACCAATCTATCAACGTCAATGGCTATTCACTCTCCCCAGTCCCGCAAGCTCGCTGCCTTGGGGTAACCCTGGACTCTGATCTCTCCTTCAAACCACATATCCAATCCCTTTCCACTTCCTGCCAACTCCAACTCAAAAATATCTCCGGATCCGCACATTCCATAACCACGAATTTGCAAAAACACTAGTGCATGCCCTCATCATCTCCCACCTCAACTACTGCAACCTCCTGCTCTGTGGCCTCCCCTCTAACACTCTTGCACCCCTCCAGTCTATCCTAAACTCTGCTGCCCGACTAATCCACCTGTCCCCACGCTATTCCCCGGCCTCTCCTCTCTGTCAATCCCTTCACTGGCTCCCCATTGCGCAGAGACTCCAGTTCAAAACCCAAACCACAGCATACAAAGCCATCGACAACCTATCTCCTCCATATATCTGTGACCTAGTCTCTTGGTACATACCTGCACGCAACCTCCGATCCTCACAAGATCTCCTGCTGTTATCTCCTCTTCCCACAATCGCATACAAGATTTCTCCCGTGCGTCCCCCCTACTCTGGAGCTCTCTACCCCAACATATCAGACTCTTGCCCACCATGGAAACCTTCAAAAGGAACCTGAAGACTCACCTCTTCCGACAAGCCTACAACCTTCAGCAACCATTGCTCCACCATACCGCTGCACGACCAGCTCTACCCTCTACTACTGTATCCTCACCCATCCCTTGTAGACTGTGAGCCCTCGAGGGCAGGGTCCTCGCTCCTCCTGTACCAGTCGTCATCACATTTTGTTAAAGATCATTGTAATTGTTTTTGTATGTATACCACTTTTTTCACATGTAAAGCGCCATGGAATAAATGCCGCTATAATAATCTATAATAATAATAATAATAATATTAATGTGTTTTTTTGTACCTTGAGGGGTGCAGTTTTAGAATGGTGTCACTTTTGGGTATTTTTTTGTCGTATAGACCCCTGAAAATCACTTCAAATGTGATGTGGTCCCTTCAAAAATTGTTTTGTAAATTTTGTTGGGAAAATGAGAAATCGCAGGTCATCGTTTAACAATTACAACTTCCTAACAAGAAAAAAAAATTTGTTTCATAAATTGTGCTGATGTAAAGTATACATGTGAGAATAACTATTTTGTGTGACATAACTCTCTGATTTAAGGGCATAAGAATTCAAATTTGAAAATTTGCAACATTTTCGCCAAACTTCCGTTTTTTTCACAAATAAACACAAGTCATATTGAACAAATTTTACCACTACCATGAAGTACAATATGTCACGAAAAAACAGTCTCAGAATCAGTGAGCTCCGTTGAAGCGTTCCAGGGTTAGTACCTCATAAACTTACCCTGGTCAGAATTGTAAAATTTGGCTTGGTCATTAAGGGGAATCTGTTACCCCTTGGGACTTATCTGACCTACTAAGATGGGCATACAGGTGATAGAAATGTAAATCTATACTTACCTGCATGGCCCATATTAGAGGTCTGCTTGCTTTTTTTAAAAAAAAATCAGGATGCCGGGAGGAAGTGGAGACCAAACCTTATTGTTGCGCATCCCGGAGGTCACTGGAGCAGAAGTCACAGTGTCTCCCCGGCGCCTGCGCACTAGAGCCCAGCAGTGTAAAATATGGCAGGGAGAAAAAAGAACGCATTTTGCGTTATAGGAGCATTGCGCATGTGCGGGATGTGCAGACCTAGACTGCACGTCACAGCGCCCTGTGATAAGTAGGTAGATAGGCATAGGAAAACAGATTTTATAAAAAGATATTTCAAAGCAAGCAGACCTCTAATATGGGCCATACAGGTATGTATAGATTTACATTTCTATCACCCATGTTATGTATGCCCATATTACACTGTGTTCCAAATTATTATGCAAATAATATTTTCTCAGATTTTCCCAAATTACCTATATGAATTGCAGTCATTGTAATTTTCCAGTCAAATAACTATTAGAGTACAATTGAAAGGTTTTTGTACAAACTGCCTATGATAACAGTATATTTTTTAAAAAATAAAAAACTCAAAATGCATGTTCCAAATTATTATGCACAGCAGAGTTTTCAACCTTTTCATTTTAATAAAGAACAAAAATATGGTCATTTTTGAAATTATAAGCATTAGCAGGTTATTACAAACTGAAATCAAACAGTTTTCAACTCAAAACTTTATTCTAGGTGATGTTACATTTTCACATAGGACCCCTTGTTCGAAAGGAGCTTCTGAACTCTCTCGTCCATTGAATTTGTCAGGTTTTGGATGGTTTCTGCTTTAATTGTTTTGCTTAAGGACAGAATACCCTCCCAGAGCTGTTGCTTAGATGTGAACTGCCTCCCGCCATCATAGACACTCCTTTTGATGATGCTCCAGAGGTTCTCAATGGGGTTGAGGTCAGGGGAGCATGGGTGCCACACCATAAGTTTGTCCCCTTTTATGCCCATAGCAGCCAGAGATGCAGATGTGTTATGTGCAGCATGAGACGGGGCATTATCATGCATGAAATGATCTCAATGGTCCAGATGGATGGAGTGGAGGATGGCTGGTTGATGGACACCCCATGCAAACACGGCTACGGCGCTAACAAGGAGGAGGTGGAGTAATGTTTTGGGCTGGAATCATGGGGAGAGAGATTGTCGGCCCTTTTAGGATCCCTGAAGGGGTAAAGATGAACTCCATAATGTATGTTGAGTTTCTCAAACAGCACTTTCTTCCATGGTTCAAGAAGAAGAACCGTGCATTCCGCAGCAAGATCATTTTCATGCATGATAATGCCCCGTCTCATGCTGCACATAACACATCTGCATCTCTGGCTGCTATGGGCATAAAAGGGGACAAACTTATGGTGTGGCACCCATGCTCCCCTGACCTCAACCCCATTGATAACTCTGGAGCATCATCAAAAGGAGTGTCTATGATGGCGGGAGGCAGTTCACATCTAAGCAACAGCTCTGGGAGGGTATTCTGTCCTCAAGCAAAACAATTAAAGCAGAAACCATCCAAAACCTGACAAATTCAATGGACGAGAGAGTTCAGAAGCTCCTTTCGAACAAGGGGTCCTATGTGTAAATGTAACATCACCTAGAATAAAGTTTTGAGTTGAAAACTGTTTGATTTCAGTTTGTAATAACCTGCTAATGCTTATAATTTCAAAAATGACCATTTTTTGTTCTTTATTAAAATGAAAAGGTTGAAAACTCTGCTGTGCATAATAATTTGGAACATGCATTTTGAGTGCAGTTTGAGTTTTTTATTTTTTTAAAATATACTGTTATCATAGGCAGTTTGTACAAAAACCTTTCAATTGTACTCTAATAGTTATTTGACTGGAAAATTACAATGACTGCAATTCATATAGGTAATATGGGAAAATCTGAGAAAATATTATTTGCATAATAATTTGGAACACAGTGTAGAGATGTCTGATAAGTCCCAGGGGGTGACAGCTTCCCTTTAAGTGAGTAAACATCCAAAGTTGTACATTAATTTAATACCCTTTTATATATTTCAATGCAGCCCAAAAAAATCAGCAACATTTATTTTTTTGTGATGAATAAAACAAGCAATTTTATTATACAAATAATTACACTCAGTGCTGATTGTTCAGTTTGTCCTAAATTCAACTTTTGACAAATGTAAACCAGTGCTGGCCAGGAGCACCACCGTTTTTAATGGTGCAAGATCATATGCACAGAACTTGCAAAATGTCATAGGAAGTCATGGAATAAGGTATGCAATGCGTTTTTGGCCCTTTTCCGCCCTGAAAAAACGTCCAAAAAATGCACCAAAAATGAACTGTGTGCACTGAACCTAAATGAGCCGAAGCATAAACTTGATATATGTGGAAAGTGTAAGAACACGTTCACACTATGGCTATTTCAGAGAGAGAACAAAAGAAAAAAAATTGGGCATATACCCCATTTTGTGACAAAAATGTATATTTGGTGGCGAAAGATTGGACTTGATGGACCTAGGTCTTTTTTCTTCCTATGTAACTATATAAATAAATAGTGCGCTATTACTAATTATTTATTTACTTGCTATAGGGTATAGGCCAGCGCCGGACTGGGACTAAAAATCAGCCCTGGCACACAGATCCCACATACAATATTGCCCCCCCACCCCACTCCTACATCACAAAAAATGTTAACACCACTTCATTCAAAGGGGTTGTCCACAACTCTTGACAACCCTTTCTCAATCAGTACGTTTTCCCCTGTTAAAATAACAACACTTAGGGCTCATACCCATATGTGTGAAAAAAAACGTTCCGATATCTGGATGGAAAAATCGGACAAGTGTCATGCGATTTTCATGAGAAGACAATGCGATTTTTCACACCTAGCATCCATATGTCATCCGTATGCAATGCGTTTTTTTTCTCTGCAACTATTATTCTGCAATCATTTACAGGACCATTTACAATGTTCTATGCTTTAGAATGGTAATTTATCCATAAAAATCGGATGACATGCGGATGGTCCGTATGCCGTCAGTTTTTTTTTCTCGCACCCATTGACTTGCATTGGCGAGTCTCGTCTAAGATACGCGGCAAGACGCAGCATGCTGCGATTTTCTCAGTCTGATTTCAGCTGAGAAAAAAAAAAAATTGCAGATGAGATGTGCTTCATAGAATAACATTGGTCAGAGTGCAATCAGATTTTTTATCGGATTGCACTTGTCCGTTTTTCTCGCATATGAGTATGAACCTTTATACTCACGTCCGGCGCCATTCCAGCGATGTTGGCACTCACTCTCCCAGGGTTCATATGACATTATGTCACACGAGCCCGCTGGCCTCTCTCTTCCCTCCTTTCAAAAGAGAGAGTGATCAAATGAAGTCTGGAGCCGCATATGTAAAATTTCTTCTCTGCCCTCTCCTCCTCTCTGGTGTTGGAGTAATGTGCACTGAGCACTTAGCGACACCAAGGGGGCATCAAAATCCCCTCATTTGCATTTGAAGTAAGTTCGTTTCTCATTAGCTGTACCACAATTGTGCTAGTATGATTTTTTTTTAAAGGGGGATCAGTCCCCTGTATAACTAGTGTAATATGCAATTTGGGGATGATCACCTCCCTTTAAATATGTAAACCCCACCATCCCCACAAGTAGAACAGTACATGTGGGGTACACAGTTGGGGCATTTATGGCAAATTGAAAGGATATGCCATATAGCGTATGTCTGATAAATGCAGGTCCCACTGCTGAATGGAAAGATTGGGGCCCTTTGGTGGCTTCCTCACTTGTCTTTGTTAGTGAATACTTATGAAACGTTACTTTTTTCTTGCATTGTGGCATTCCTCTGTTATTCCTCCTGGAAATATATGAATAAACTGACAAATAGCTGCTACCATTCGTTTGTCCCTACCCAGTCTAACCTTGCCTTATCATTGCCGGTAGTACCAGACTGTAGGTGAGAAGGAAAATGGTAACCCTTAGGCTATTTGCCCACGATGCAGAAACGCTGCATATTTTTTACGCTTCTCCCTGGCAGGAAAAATGCATGCGGATTTTAAATGCGTTTTTCCCACCAGGTAGAAGAGTTTGTCACGTGTTTTTGCATGTATTTCTGTATGCGGGGTTGTCAAGCGCTTGGAAAAGTGCTTGACAACTTTGTCACACTATATAAATCCATGCAACCGGCATGGATTTATATAGTGTAACCAAGTAATAGTTAAAAAAGAATAAGAATGGTAAAAAAGAAATACCTTCCGATGGCCCCTCCGATGTTCTCCATAGCGATGCGTCCGGTGTGTTGTATCTTCGACTTCAGCGGTCGCGTGACCTATTACATGACTAAATTACATCATGGCAGGTCCTCATACCACCGCAAGCCGTACAAGAGACCGGACGCATCGCTGAGGAGGCCGGGGGACATCGGAAGGTAAGTATAATCTTTATTTTTTATTTTAAATTCTTTTTTTTACAGGTACTATGGTACCCGGGTCTGGAAGAGAGTCTCCTCTTCTCCAGACCCGGGTACCATCCGCACATCGAAACGCTTAATATCCGTATGTGTACGTGTAGTCAATGCAATTCAATGGCGGCAATTACGCTGCGTGTCCGCAAAATTAATGGATATGCTGCGTATTTTTCCGCAATGATAATCCGAAGCTGAAATTTCCGCAGCATGTGCACAGCACATGCGGATTACCATTGGGGACCACGGGGCACATATTACCAAACGTTTAAGCGTTTTCGCTGCGGAAATTCCGCGGCAAAAACGCTTGAAAAACGCATAGTGGGCATGCAGCCTTAGTTGTCAGTAAGGCCTGAGATGCTAATTTCGCAAAGCTACTAATTGACAGCTGCAGTTCTGAGAATTACATGCACTCTAGGAGATGGATTGTACAGCAGCTGAAGCCAATTAGGTAAGATCAGGTAGCTGGGACTCTGCTTACACCAGGTGCTATACACACACATGTCCAGTAGTAACAACAGAGGAACTGCACAAAACTGAGTCCACAGGCATTATACATTAAGATTCAGAACGTCATAATTCTGTACATGATATGCATGAAAGACAATCAAAGAAGAAATACTTGTTAGCAATAAATATCATTATCAACAGAAAAAAACACCATGATATCGACCTATATGTTATACTTCTAATAGTCTACTAAAATAAAAAGGAGACATCAGCCGCCCACATAGAACTTACATGACTCAATCAGCAAGGACCCTAAACCCAGACTCATCACTAAACCTTTATATTGTGACCGCGGTCACGACTGCATGGACTATTAGGTCAATCGCTAGAATGACCATCAGGCTACGTTTACTCGATCAGTGTTTGGTCAGTATTTTACATCAGTATTTGTAAACCAAAATCAGATTTTGGCTTACAAATACTGATGAACAAATAACGTAGCACACTGTAATACTGAGTATGTAAATATGAGATATGAATAGCATAATTGCTGTAAAAAATAGAAATAAATGAAACATTTTTTGAAAAAATTTTGGCGCATGTAAATATGAAGTATGAAATATGAATAGCATTGCTGCTGTAGAAATAAATGAGAAATCTTTGCGCATAAATTGGCCAATTCATGCGTACCTGACAGCCGCGGCAAGGCGTTTCTCGATGTCAGGACCTAACAATGTGAATACCTCTCTAAGAGACCTCCGTCTGCTTATGTGTGGGAAAGTCAGATCCTGATGCATTTAAAACCACCTGCGGCATGGGGGTGGGGGTGGAGTGCTCAGTCAATGCTAAATCCAGTAACCCCCACCCCCATGCCGCAGGTGGTTTTAAATGCATCAGGATCTGACTGATAGAGAGGTATTCACATTGTTAGGTCCTGACATCGAGAAGCGCCTTACCGCGGCTGTCAGGTACACATGAATTGGCCAATTTATGCGCTAAGATTTCTCATTTATTCCTACAGCAGCAATGCTATTCATATTTCATACTTCATATTTACATGCGCCAAAAATTTTTCAAAAAATGTTTCATTTATTTCTATTTTTTACAGCAATTATGCTATTCATATCTCATATTTACATACTCAGTATTACAGTGTGCTACGTTATTTGTTCATTGTATATGGAGGTAGCTCCTCTTAGTAGGCACCTGTTCACACCTATTTCTTGAAGTGGAAGTGCCGTCATTTTCTTTGTTACTGGATTTAGCATTGACTGAGCACTCCACCCCCACCCCCATGCCGCAGGTGGTTTTAAATGCATCAGGATCTGACTTTCCCACACATAAGCAGACGGAGGTCTCTTAGAGAGGTATTCACATTGTTAGGTCCTGACATCGAGAAACGCCTTACCGCGGCTGTCAGGTACACATGAATTGGCCAATTTATGCGCTAAGATTTCTCATTTATTTCTACAGCAGCAATGCTATTCATATTTCATACTTCATATTTACATGCGCCAAAAATTTTTCAAAAAATGTTTCATTTATTTCTATTTTTTACAGCAATTATGCTATTCATATCTCATATTTACATACTCAGTATTACAGTGTGCTACGTTACTTGTTCATTGTATATGGAGGTAGCTCCTCTTAGTAGGCACCTGTTCACACCTATTTCTTGAAGTGGAAGTGCCGTCATTTTCTTTGTTACTGGATTTAGCATTGACTGAGCACTCCACCCCCACCCCCATGCCGCAGGTGGTTTTAAATGCATCAGGATCTGACTTTCCCACACATAAGCAGACGGAGGTCTCTTAGAGAGGTATTCACATTGTTAGGTCCTGACATCGAGAAACGCCTTACCGCAGCTGTCAGGTACACATGAATTGGCCAATTTATGCGCTAAGATTTCTCATTTATTTCTACAGCAGCAATGCTATTCATATTTCATACTTCATATTTACATGCGCCAAAAAATTTTCAAAAAATGTTTCATTTATTTCTATTTTTTACAGCAATTATGCTATTCATATCTCATATTTACATACTCAGTATTACAGTGTGCTATGTTATTTGTTCATCAGTATTTGTAAGCCAAAATCTGGTTTTGGTTTACAAATACTGATGTAAAATACTGATCGAGTAAACGTAGCCTGATGGTCATTCTAGCGATTGACCTAATAGTCCATGCAGTCGTGACCGCGGTCACAATATAAAGGTTTAGTGATGAGTCTGGGTTTAGGGTCCTTGCTGATTGAGTCATGTAAGTTCTATGTGGGCGGCTGATGTCTCCTTTTTATTTTAGTAGACTATTAGAAGTATAACATATAGGTCGATATCATGGTGTTTTTTTCTGTTGATAATGATATTTATTGCTAACAAGTATTTCTTCTTTGATTGTCTTTCATGCATATCCTGTACAGAATTATGACGTTCTGAAACTTAATGTATAATGCCTGTGGACTCAGTCTTGTGCAGTTCCTCTGTTGTTACTCCTGGACATGTGTGTGTATAGCACCTGGTGTAAGCAGAGTCCCAACTACCTGATCTTACCTAATTGGCTTCAGCTGCTGTACAATCCATCTCCTAGAGTGCATGTAATTCTCAGAACTGCAGCTGTCAATTAGTAGCGTTGCGAAATTAGCATCTCAGGCCTTACTGCCAACTAAGGCTGCATGCCCACTATGCGTTTTTCAAGCGTTTTTGCCACGGAATTTCCTCAGCGAAAACGCTTAAACGCTTGGTAATACGTGCCCCGTGGTCCCCAATGATAATCCGCATGTGCTTTGCACATGCTGTGGAAATTTCCGCTTCGGATTATCATTGCGGAAAAATACGCAGCATGTCCATTAATTTTGCGGACACGCAGCGTAATTGCCGCCATTGACTTGCATTGGACCGCATAACATCCGCATGACTACACGTACACATGTGGATATAAAGCGTTTCGATGTGCGGATGGTACCCGGATCTGGAGAAGAGGAGACTCTCCTCCAGACCCGGGTACCATAGTACCTGTAAAAAAAAGAATTTAAAATAAAGATTATACTTACCTTCCGATGTCCCCCGGCCTCCTCAGCGATGTGTCCGGTCTCTTGTACGGCTTGCAGTGGTGTGAGGACCTGCCATGACGTAATTTAGTCATGTGATGGGTCACGCGACCGCTGAAGTCGATACAACACACCGGACGCATCGCTATGGAGACCATCGGAGGGGCCATCGGAAGGTATTTATTTTTTACCATTCTTATTCTTTTTTAACTATTACTTGGTCACACTATATAAATCCATGCCGGTTGCATGGATTTATATAGTGTGACAAAGTTGTCAAGCACTTTTCCAAGCGCTTGACAACCCCGCATGCAGAAATGCATGCAAAAACACTTGACAAACGCTTCTACCTGGTGGGAAAAACGCATGCAAAATCCGCATGCGTTTTTCCTGTCAGGGAGAAGCGTAAAAAATATGCAGCGTTTCTGCATCATGGGCAAATAGCCTAAGGGTTACCATTTTCCTTCTCACCTACAGTCTGGTACTACTGGCAATGATAAGGCAAGGTTAGACTGGGTAGGGACAAATGAATGGTAGCAGCTATTTGTCAGTTTATTCATATATTTCCAGGAGGAATAACAGAGGAATGCCACAATGCAAGAAAAAAGTAACGTTCCATAATTGTTTTATAGGGAATACAAGTATTCACTAACAAAGACAAGTGAGGAAGCTACCAAAGGGCCCCAATCTTTCCATTCAGCAGTGGGACCTGCATTTATCAGACATACGCTATATGGCATATCCTTTCAATTTGCCATAAATGCCCCAAATGGGACAAACTGTGTACCCCACATGTACTGTTATACTTGTGGGGATGGTGGGGTTTACATATTTAAAGGGAGGTGATCATCCCCAAATTGCATATTACACTAGTTATACAGGGGACTGATCCCCCTATAAAAAAAAATCATACTAGCACAATTGTGGTACAGCTAATGAGAAACTAACTTACTTCAAATGCAAATGAGGGGATTTTGATGCCCCCTTGGTGTCGCTAAGTGCTCAGTGCACATTACTCCAACACCAGAGAGGAGGAGAGGGCAGAGAAGAAATTTTACATATGCGGCTCCAGACTTCATTTGATCACTCTCTCTTTTGAAAGGCGGGAAGAGAGAGGCCAGCGGGCTCGTGTGACATAATGCCATATGAACCCTGGGAGAGTGAGTACTAACATCGCTGGAATGGCGCCGGACGTGAGTATAAAGGTTCATACTCGTATGCGAGAAAAACGGACAAGTGCAATCCGATAAAAAAATCTGATTGCACTCTGACCAATGTTATTCTGTGAAGCACATCTCATCTGCAATTTTTTTTATTTTTTTCTCAGCTGAAATCGGACTGAGAAAATCGCAGCATGTTGCGTCTTGCCGCGTATCTTGGACGAGACTCGCCAATGCAAGTCAATGGGTGTTAGAAAAAAAAACTGATGGCATACGGACCATCCGCATGTCATCCGATTTTTATGGATAAATTACCATTCTGAAGCATAGAACATTGTAAATGGTCCTGTAAATGATTGCAGAATAATAGTTGCAGAGAAAAAAAACGCATTGCATACGGATGACATATGGATGCTAGGTGTGAAAAATCGCATTGTCTTCTCATGAAAATTGCATGACACTTGTCCGATTTTTCCGTTCAGATATCGGAACGTTTTTTTTCACACATATGGGTATGAGCCCTAAGTGTTGTTATTTTAACAGGGGAAAACGTACTGATTGAGAAAGGGTTGTCAAGAGTTGTGGACAACCCCTTTGAATGAAGTGGTGTTAACATTTTTTGTGATGTAGGAGTGGGGTGGGGGGGGCGGGGCAATATTGTATGTGGGATCTGTGTGCCAGGGCTGCTTTTTAGTCCCAGTCCGGCGCTGGCCTATACCCTATAGCAAGTAAATAAATAATTAGTAATAGCACACTATTTATTTATATAGTTACATAGAAAGAAAAAAGACCTAGGTCCATCAAGTCCAAACTTTCTCCACCAAATATACATTTTTGTCACAAAATGGGGTATATGCCCAATATTTTTTCTTTTGTTCTCTCTCTGAAATAACCATAGTGTGAACGTGTTCTTACACTTTCCACATATATCAAGTTTATGCTTCGGCTCATTTAGGTTAAGTGCACACAGTTAGTTTTTGGTGCATTTTTTGTACGTTTTTTCAGGGCGGAAAAGGGCCAAAAACGCATTGCATACCTTATTCCATGACTTCCTATGACATTTTGCAATTTCTGTGCACATGATCTTGCACCGTTAAAAACGGTGGTGCTGCTGGCCAGCACTGGTCTACATTTGTCAAAAGTTGAATTTAGGACAAACTGAACAATCAGCACTGAGTGTAATTATTTGTATAATAAAATTGCTAGTTTTATTCATCACAAAAAACTAAATGTTGCTGATTTTTTTTGGCTGCATCGAAATATATTAAAGGGTATTAAATTAATGTACAACTTTGGATTTTTACTCACTTAAAGGGAAGCTGCCACCCCCTGGGACTTATCAGACATCTAATATGGGCATACATAACATGGGTGATAGAAATATAAATCTATACATACCTGTATGGCCCGTATTAGAGGTCTGCTTGCTTTGAAATATCCTACTAATATTATAAATGCGAAAGTTTGTGAGTATGTATGTTTGTTACTCTTTCACGAAAAAACTACTGGACGGATTTGCATGAAACTTTACAGTAATATAGATTATACATCGGAATAACATATTGGCTACAATTTGTAATGATTTTATGTAATTTTGGTCGTAATATAACGATACACGTCAATTAAGTCGGAAAAAAATCTGGCCTCTGAGAGCTATCTTGGCGTACGCTGCCTAAACCTTTGGAGTTACACAAAGATGATGTACCGTAGAATTGTTTGTCTTGAATAGTTCTAAATAAAAGTCCGCGACAGCATAAATCTACCTTTTATGTGGAAGCCACTATGACCAAAATTGTGAACCATAAATTTAATTAAATTAGATACTATTTTACAATGCACATTTTAGTATATTTATCAAACTTTTTAGTATATTTATCAAACTCTTATATACAGACATACACAGGTGATATTTAAATGGCTGATTTACAGCAGTCAGAAGAGATTGATAATACAATAATTTGCCCATAGTGGATCATTGTATAGTGAGGTCACAGTTGCCGCCTGTCCACAGTCAGAATACAGGGGTGATCATATACCGTGGCCAGGTACAAGTGTGGCACAGGGGGTTCACACACGACCCCCAGGGACTGACATTTCCTAGAAACTTTGGCAGCTGTCAGTCATGATCTCACCCTGATACATTACACTCTGGAAACAGCTGAAGGGAGAAGGATAATTTATGACATTTTCTCAGACTTAAAAAAAAAAAAACACTTACTAGGGAACTACACGTCCCAGCACGGCCTGCCCGCGCCCACAGCCCAGGGGAGTGTGAGGCTTCCTCCTGCAGGTTGCCCGGGGGCACCGGGCCGTCATTGTCCTCACACAAGGGGTCCCCGCCGCCATTGTCCCTCCACATAACACCGTATAATAAAGCATGCGCTCACCTGCGCCAGCTGCTGCAGCCGGGAAAGTTCCGAGCGCGTCACCTGGGCGGAGGGGAAGTGACTCACACACGGGGAGGGGCAGTAACCTGAGCGCGGCTCCATGGAGGATGCACACACTGCAGCCTAACTGCACCGGCAGCAGCGCTACACAAATGGCGTCCTCCCCTCCTGTGTGTATGCAGCGCAGCATGTCACCCACAGCACCAGCAGGCTGCTCTCAGCTCCCACAGAGCACTGGGAATGGTTGCTATGGGTAACCGCGCCACAGCTGCTCCTCATAGACCATGTCACCCACAGCACCAGCAGGCTGCTCTCAGCTCCCACAGAGCACTGGGAATGGTTGCTATGGGTAACCGCGCCACAGCTGCTCCTCATAGACCAGTCATATACAACTGATATCGTCTGTACAGCGATCGTAATATAACTAATTAGATTGTTTTAGTATTTTGTTTGAACTTTACTAAGTACCTATTTTGTAATTAGTACTTATAAAAATGCCGCAAAAGCGTAAGTCTAACATTTCGCAAAGCTCTAATAAAGCCCGAGCTATGAAAATAATTAGACGTGATGAGACGTCTCAACAAGCCGAGCAATGAAGGCTTGAGCAGGCGGTGCGTTGTGCGGCACATAGAGCTGCAGAGACTCCAGAACAATCCCAAGCCCGACGTGAACGGAATGCGGAGTTTTTGGCATCTCAACGGGCTGCTGAAACTCAAGAACAGTCCCAAGCCCGACGTGAACAGCATGCGGAGTATCTGCCGTCTCAACGGGCTGCTGAAACTCCAGAACAGTCCCAAGCCCGACGTGAACAGCATGCGGAGTATCTGGCGTCTCAACGGGCTGCTGAAACTCAAGAACAGTCCCAAGCCCGACGTGAACAGCATGCGGAGTATCTGGCGTCTCAACGGGCTGCTGAAACTCAAGAACAGTCCCAAGCCCGACGTGAACAGCATGCGGAGTATCTGGCGTCTCAACGGGCTGCTGAAACTCCAGAACAGTCCCAAGCTCGACGTCAGCAGCAAGCGACTTACATGGCGTCCCAAAGAGCCACTGAAACTTATGAAATGGCCGAATCTCGCAGACGCACTGTTGCTGAAAGGGCAGCACAGCGACGTCAAACATTTACAAGAAATACATGGATATTGTTTAATAAAGCTGCATTTGAGTATGACGAGACTCTTGATTAGGAAACTCACAAGCTTATAAAAATAGAAGCAATGACCATAGATTGCAAATATTGTGGAGCTCTTAAGTGGAAAGAGGAAGCAGCAGGTATGTGTTGTTTGGGCGGGAAAGTAGCTCTTCCTTTTATAGACGAGCCAGTTCAACCTTTAAAAGAGCTTTTCTCTAATGAAACTGATGAATCTCGCCTTTTTCTAAATAATATAAGAAAATACAACATGTGCTTTCATATGACGTCTTTTGGAGCAGATCAAATTGTCTCAATGCCAGGGTTTTGCCCGACCTTTACAATACAAGGACAAGTATACCACCGTATCGGTTCTTTAATTCCTACGTCCATTTCGCAACCACAATTTTTACAAGTTTATTTCATAGGTGACGAAGAAGAACAAGTCAACAGGCGTACTGAGTGCGTGCAAAGCGTAGATAGAAACATAGTTAAAAAATTACAACGAGTACTTCACGACCACAACATTTTGGTGCATGAATTTAAAACGGCTAGAGACAGAATGATCAATGACGATCATTTCAAAGTAGTGATTCACCCAGACCGTGTACCACGTGGTCAACATGAGAGACGATTCAATGCCCCTACTACAAATGAAATAGCTGCTGTAATAGTAGCGAACAAACTATGTCTCGGGACATCGTTGTGCAGCCGCGCGATGGCATGCTCACTAGGGTTCCCGATACACATAGATTCTATGACGCTCTCGAGTACCCAATAATTTTTTGGAAAGGACAAGAGGGGTACAGCATTGATATTCCTCAGATAAATCCAATTACCAAACAAGCAATGCCAAGCAAAAAGGTGTCCTGCAAAGATTTTTATGCCTTTCACTTGATGGTCCGTCGCAGCGATTTTAATTTGATGCTTAAGTGTAGGCTCCTACTTCATCAGTTTCTGGTCGACATGTATGTAAAGATGGAAAGTGAGCGCTTAAGGTTCATTTCTTTAAATAAAAAAAAACTGCGCGCAGAAAATTATATTCACTTGCAAGATGCAATAAGAAATGATGTAGATTTGGATCCAAATAACTTAGGTCAGATGGTGATTCTCCCGTCATCATTTGTAAATAGCCCGAGATACCTACACGAATACACACAAGATGCATTCACATACGTACGTAATTATTGGAGGCCTGATTTATTTATTACAATGACTTGCAACCCCGCTTGGCCAGAAATCACCAAAGAGCTTATGGCTGGTCAAAATTCAACGGACAGACATACAAAAGGTAACATATTTGGTGATATGCAATGCTTCATGTACTCGATCGAGTGGCAAAAGCGAGGTTTGCCTCATGTGCACTTACTGCTGTGGTTAAAGGAAAAATTGCATCCGAACCAAATTGACGAAATCATATGTGCTGAGATACCAAACCCAGAAACCGATCAAAAGCTCTATGATACAGTGACAAAGAATATGATTCACGGGCCATGTGGTACATTCAATTCTTCATCGCCATGCATGAAGGAAGGAAAATGTACCAAAAAATATCCGAGGAAGCTTTTAAAAGATACTCAAACCAATGACAAAGGTTATCCTTTGTACAGGCGCAGAGCACCAGAGAATGTGGAGGAACACAGGAAATATTGGTGGACAATAGCTGGGTGGTCCCATATTCTCCACTCTTATCAAAAAATTTTAATTCTCATTTAAATGTAGAGTTCTGTAATACGGTACAGGCAATAAAATATATTTGTAAATATATTAATAAGGGTAGCGACCAGGCTATTTTTAACATCCGCCAGCAAGGGAATGTTAACATTGACCCAAGAGATGAGGTGCAGACCTTTAGAACCGGCCGATATGTTAGTAGTAACGAAGCAGCGTGGCGGATCTTAGGTCTGCCTCTGCACGAGAGACACCCAACCGTCACTCATCTCTCGATTCATTTACCCAATGGCGAGAGGGTTTACTTTACGGAAAATAATTTTAGAGAGAGATTAGAAGCACCACCTAAAACTACACTAACTACATTTCTCCTGTTGTGCCAAAGTGATACGTTTGCAAAAACATTACTTTACATTGACGTGCCTCGCTACTATACTTGGAATGTGGCACGGAAGCAATAGAAATGTCGTTTACAAGGAACACCTGTCGATGGCTGGCCAGGTGTGAAGGCAGGAGACGCTCTAGGTCGCATTTACACTTTGCACGTTAGCAATTTTGAATGTTATTGCTTGCGTATGCTGCTGAATGTAATAAGGGGTCCAACCAACTTCTCGGATTTAAAAACATTTGAAGGTCAAGAACTTGCAACTTTTCGGCAGGTGTGTGAGAAGATGGGGTTGTTGGAAGATGATAACCACTGGGATACCACCTTAGAAGAGGCCGTGCTATGTCGCTCCCCGGCGCAAATAAGAGAGCTGTTTGCCATATTGATATGCACTTGCGGTTTATCCAATCCTCTAGAACTCTGGCACAAGTATAAAACTGCGTTATCAGAGGATATCATGCACAGATTTGAAAGAATGGATCACGTTAACGATGATCTCTGTTTCAATGAGGCGTTGGGGCTTATCGAGGACAAAATATTAATAATTTCTGGAAAGAAATTGTCCGATTTTGGTCTACCCTCACCGCGGCGTAGAGGAGAGCTGTCGAACGAGTTGATAAAAGAGCTAAGCTATGATACCAACCAGTTAGACGCTCACGTTTGCGAAACTGAGCCACGTTTGCTACCTGATCAAAGAGAGATTTATCACAAAATAGTAGGACGAGTTGAGAATGGTGAAGGCGGACTTTTTTTCCTTGATGCCCCGGGTGGTACAGGAAAAACTTTCTTGCTTAATTTACTTTTAGCAAAAATTCGTAGCGGTCATAACGTTGCATTAGCTGTGGCTTCCTCTGGAATTGCTGCAACATTGCTAAGCGGTGGACGGACGGCACATTCAGTCTTTAAATTACCTCTTAATCTGGTGAACGAAGAAACCCCATCGTGTAATATCAGCAAGAGCAGCGCCCGTGGCCTCCTGTTGCAACAGTGCAAACTAATCATGTGGGACGAGTGCACAATGTCACACAAACGCGCCATCGAAGCTCTTGATCGTTGTCTACAAGACTTACACAGTAAACAAACAATAATGGGTGGTGTGGTTGTTTTATTGGCTGGGGACTTTAGGCAAACTTTGCCTGTCATCGAGCGAGGCACTGCAGCAGACGAAATTAACGCATGTCTGAAATCCTCATATTTATGGACCAAAGTTGAAAAGCTGCACCTCACCACCAACATGTGTGTCCAGTTATTCAGTGATCTAGAGTCGGGCGCGTACGCTGAGAAACTGCTCGAGATCGGTGAAGGTCGAATCGAAACTGACGAAGTAGGTATGGTTCTATTCACTAACCAATTTTGTCATGTTGTGGATTCGGAAGACGCACTTATTGCTCAAGTTTTTCCAAATTTGCAACAAAACATCCACGATGAAAATTGGCTATGTGAAAGAACTATACTAGCACCAAGAAATGAAACAGTTGCGAAAATCAATAAAATTATCTTGGACCAAGTAACCAGCGATGCAACAACCTACAACTCCATCGACACAGTCATGTCATCTGAAGACTGTACGAGCTACCCCGTGGAGTTTCTTAACTCTTTGGAGCTATCCGGGGTCCCATCTCATAAGCTCGAATTAAAGGTCAGTATACCCGTTTTGTTAATGCGCAACTTGGACGCCCCGAGATTATGTAATGGCACTAGATTGCGAGTCACTGAACTAGGCAGGCACATTGTAAAGGCCACAATTTTAACTGGAGAAGCTAAGGGTGAAAATATTCTTATACCACGCATCCCAATAATACCCAATAACTTACCCTTTAATTTCAAACGTTTGCAGTTCCCACTTAAAGTTGCATTTTCAATGACCATCAATAAATCGCAAGGGCAAACTTTGAAGGTACTGGGGATACCTTTAGGCACGCCCTGTTTTTCCCACGGTCAGCTATACGTAGCTTGCTCACGTGTTTCTAAATCGCAAAATCTACATATTTTCGCTCAACGAAAGAAATCAAATAGCATAGTTTCCAGGAGTATATTGCAGTAAAAACACATAGATAAATTACCTGCAGATGTCCATTATTCCAATTACATACTAATTCTTTACTAACACGAACAATATTAAACGCAAGTAACTTCAGTCCGTCCTGTTTATTAATCAGTGTTTAGTAATCCGTTTGTGATGAAATTTGATATGGATAATTTCAAGCCTGGGGAAGGACATAGGGCTACTTTTTATAAACACACCATACAGGCGAAGATTATATAAAACTGTAAACCTGATTGACTGACACACCTAGCGGTCAACGCACAGCCGAAACCACTGAACTTAGAATCTTGAAATTTGCAGATAGGTTCTATTATAGCTTAAATGAGCACTAAGAAAGGAATTTTGATAATTCCACCCTCAAGAGTTTCCCTCTACATATTATAGGGGTTCAAAGATTGTGTGGAATCCGTCAGTTTTGAAGTTAGACATCTGAAATTTTGGATGTATGAGTAACTAAATAAGATTATTTTTTTTTACTATTAAGATTATTTTTTTTTACTATTAAAATGATCTGTCACGAAACTTAATGTGGCAGACCAAATTCCACGCGAGCGAAGCCGCGGGTTAAAGCTAGTCTTTTTATAAAATCTGTTTTCCTATGCCTATCTACCTACTTAATTTAAATATCCCCCCACCTCCCCGTCACAGGACGCTGTGACGTGCAGTCTAGGTCTGCACATCCCGCACATGCGCAATGCTCCTATAACGCAAGGCGCGTTCTTTTTTCTCCCTGCCCTATTTTACACTGCTGGGCTCTAGTGCGCAGGCGCCGGGGAGACACTGTGACTTCTGCTCCAGTGACCTCCAGGGTGCGCAACAATAAGATTTGGTCTCCACTTCCTCCCGGCATCCTGATTTTTTTTAAAAAAAAGCAAGCAGACCTCTAATATGGGCCATGCAGGTAAGTATAGATTTACATTTCTATCACCTGTATGCCCATCTTAGTAGGTCAGATAAGTCCCAAGGGGTAACAGATTGCCCTTAATTACCAAGCCATATTTTACAATTCTGACCAGGGCAAGTTTATGAGGTACTAACCCTGGAACGCTTCAACGGAGCTCACTGATTCTGAGACTGTTTTTTCGTGACATATTGTACTTCATGGTAGTGGTAAAATTTGTTCAATATGACTTGTGTTTATTTGTGAAAAAAACGGAAATTTGGTGAAAATGTTGCAAATTTTCAAATTTGAATTCTTATGCCCTTAAATCAGAGAGTTATGTCACACAAAATAGTTATTCCCACATGTCTACTTTACATCAGCACAATTTATGAAACAATTTTTTTTTTCTTGTTAGGAAGTTGTAATTGTTAAATGATGACCTGCGATTTCTCATTTTCCCAACAAAATTTACAAAACCATTTTTGTAGGGACCACATCACATTTGAAGTGATTTTCAGGGGTCTATACGACAAAAAAATACCCAAAAGTGACACCATTCTAAAACTGCACCCCTCAATGTACAAAAAAACACATTAATATTATTATTATTATTATAGATTATTATAGCGGCATTTATTCCATGGCGCTTTACATGTGAAAAAGGGGTATACATACAAAAACAATTACAATGATCTTTAACAAAATGTGATGACGACTGGTAGAGGAGGAGCGAGGACCCTGTCCGCGAGGGCTCAGAGTCTACAAGGGATGGGTGAGGATACAGTAGTAGAGGGTAGAGCTGGTCGTGCAGCGGTATGGTGGAGCAATGGTTGCTGAAGGTTGTAGGCTTGTCGGAAGAGGTGAGTCTTCAGGTTCCTTTTGAAGGTTTCCACGGTGGGCAAGAGTCTGATATGTTGGGGTACAGAGCTCCAGAGTAGGGGGGACGCACGGGAGAAATCTTGTATGCGATTGTGGGAAGAGGAGATAACAGCAGGAGATCTTGTGAGGATCGGAGGTTGCGTGCAGGTATGTACCAAGAGACTAGGTCACAGATATATGGAGGAGATAGGTTGTCGATGGCTTTGTATGCTGTGGTTAAGGTTTTGAACTGGAGTCTCTGGGCAATGGGGAGCCAGTGAAGGGATTGACAGAGAGGAGAGGCCGGGGAATAGCGTGGGGACAGGTGGATTAGTCGGGCAGCAGAGTTTAGGATAGACTGGAGGGGTGCAAGAGTGTTAGAGGGGAGGCCACAGAGCAGGAGGTTGCAGTAGTTGAGGTGGGAGATGATGAAGGCGTGCACTAGTGTTTTTGCAAATTCGTGGTTATGGAATGTGCGGATCCGGGAGATATTTTTGAGTTGGAGTTGGCAGGAAGTGGAAAGGGCTTGGATATGTGGTTTGAAGGAGAGATCAGAGTCCAGGGTTACCCCAAAGCAGCGAGCTTGCGGGACTGGGGAAAGTGAATAGACATTGACGTTGATAGATTGGTCAAATGGGGGGGGTGTGAATGAGATGGTGGAAAGATGATGAATTCTGTTTTACCCTTGTTAAGTTTTAGAAATCTAGCAGAGAAGAAGGATGCGATAGCGGACAGACATTGGTGGATTTTGGTTAGTAGGGAGGAGATATCAGGTCCATGGAGGTAGATCTGTGTGTCATCAGCATACATGACACACAGATCAAGAAGTTTATTAACCCTTCAGGTGCTTCACATGAACTAAAGCAATGTGACTTCCGCTCCAGTGACCTCCAGGGTGCGCAACAATAAGGTTTCGTCTCCACTTCCTCCCGGCATCCTGATTTTATAAAAAAAAAGCAAGCAGACCTCTAATATGGGCCATACAGGTAAGTATAGATTTACATTTCTATCACCAGTATGCCCATCTTAGCAGGTCAGATAAGTCCCAGGGGGTGACAGATTCCCTTTAAAAAATCAATTTACTTCAAATAAAAACACCATGAAATCAACCACTGGGATTTAGCTTTTATATAAAGCAGGCTAAATCCTAGAGGGAGGAAGGACCTGGTGCATTGGGCCTTTATAGTATTAACCCCTTCACAACATATATGATACAGTTACATCATATGTCATAAAAATATAAGAAAAAAAAAACAAATATCCCTTTTGCTCCATTAAAAAAACAAGAAAAAATACACAAATTTGGAATTGAGGTGTTCAGAAAGGTCTGACCTATCAAAATATAAAGTAAATTAATCGGATCGCTAAACGGCATAACGAGAAAAATATTGAAACGCCAGAATTACGTTTTTTTGGCCGCCACAACATTGCAATAAAATGCAATAAGAGGCGATCAAAACACGGTAGCTAAGCCAAAATGGTATCAATAAAAACGTCCCACCAAAAAAAACAAAAAGCTCTCAACGCCGATGTGGACAGAAAATTAAAAAAGTTATGAGGAGGAAAAACATTAAAATGAAAAAAACGGAAAGTCACCCGAGGGTTAAAACACCCCTAGGTGCATGCATGGAAAAATTCTGTGGCCGTGTGATCCACAAAAATGATTACCAGTAAATGAAACGGGATGTGGATGTGATCAGAGCAGGATATTGTACAGACTGAAATCAGGGGGAAAATTCCTGCGTATAAACATTCCATAAAAATAAATATCTGTCATCAGACGTCCTATCTAGTCCGCGCCTCAACATTACTGCGAAAAATAACATTACAGGATTCATATCTAATATATATAATCGTCTGTCTGTCTGTCCAGGAAATCCCGCGTCGCTGATTGGTCCGGCCGCGGCCAATCAGCGACGCGGGATTTCAGATAAAGATGGCGGCCGTTAGCGGCTCATCTGCCGGACGGAGGTCCGCAGCGATGCAGCCGGGAGATGAGCGGCGCTAGCTGCTCATCTCCCGGCTGCTGGCAGCACAAGTACTCCGATGGGCGGCGCCGCTGACCTCCATGCGGCTACCGTCGGGAGATCAGCGGCTTGGCCCGCTGATCTCCCGATGGCAAGTGTGAAGGGAGTACCGGGGACCAGCGCCGCCGGTCGGGATACTTCAGCTGCGAGCAGCCGACCATCTCCCGGCTCTTCGCAGCGGAAGTACCCGCACAGTCAGCGCCGCTGCCCGGTCCCCAGTAATACGATTCGCTGATTGGTCGCGGCCGCGACCAATCAGCGAGATTGGTGCCAAGTTTAAACACCGCTCTGCACAGAGGTCAACGGCGATGCAGCCGGGAGATGAGCGGCGCCAGCCACTCATCTCCCGGCTGCTAGCAGCATAAGTACCCCGACCTGCGGCGCCGCTGACCCCCATGCGGCTACCGTCGGGAGATCAGCGGCTTGGGCCGCTGATCTCCCGACGGCAAGTGTGAACGGAGGATCGGGGACCAGCGCCGCCGGTCGGGATACTTCGGCTGCGAGCTGCCGCCCATCTCCCGGCTGCTTGCAGCGGAAGTACCCGCACAGTCAGCGCCGTTGCCCGGTCCCCAGTAATACGATTCGCTGATTGGTCGCGGCCGCGACCAATCAGCGAGATTGGCGCCAAGTTTAAACACCGCTCTGCACAGAGGTCAGCGGCGATGCAGCTGGGAGATGAGCGGCGCTAGCCGCTCATCTCCCGGCTGCTAGCAGCATAAGTACCCCGACCTGCGGCACCGCTGACCCTCATGCGGCTACCGTCGGGAGATCAGCGGCTCGGGGACCAGCGCCGCTGGTCGGGATACTCCGGCTGCGAGCAGCCTCCCATCTCCCGGCTGCTTGCAGCGGAAGTACCCGCACAGGCAGCGACGGCGACCAATCAGCGATTTTGGCGCCAAATTTAAACACGCTCTCCGTTCCTCACTATCACGGTTCACTGATTGGTCGCGGCCGCGACCAATCACCGATATTGGCGCCAAATGTAAACACCGCTCTGCTGATTGCGCCTGGTCGGCCGCATACATGTTCTAGAATACCCGATGAGTTAGAATCGGGCCACCATCTAGTATATCTATATACAATAAGTGTCCTGCAGCCCAGTGGGATTCAGCATTGTTATATAGGGCAGGATAAATCCTAGTGGCCAGAAGGGCCTGGTCCCTCTGCCCAGTTGGAAATAGACGGCTCTGTGTGAGAAAGCAAAATCCTAGTGGCCAGAAGGACCAGGCCCTTCACCGCACTGGGATATAGCCACAACCCTGATCCAGCCCCCGGGTGCACCGCAGCCTCCGGCTCCTCTGCGATCACGTGTCTCTGCGTGCCCTGCAGTGACGGCAACGCGCTGCCCGACGTCCCGTGCGTGGCACCGGATTCCAACTGCCAGAAGTACCCTGCGTGCTGCAGAGGTGACCGACGACTGCTTCTGTACCGGGCGACGCTGACACCGCAGCAGGTACCGACGGCAGGGGGCGGGCATAGGGCGATGTTAGGGGCCGCCTGCCCCCCCCGGCCGTCACTGTGCTGGAGCCAGGGGAAGGAGCCTGGTGGCCAGCTCTGGCCCGCGACAGTTGGTGATTTTGTTTACTCATGTTTTTAAAACGGCGCCATCTACCGCCAGGTAAATGTATTCACAGGACATGTAATGTGCGGCTTTATGCAGCTCGCTCCAGCGCTCGCTCTACTGGTGGATGCAGGTAGTGGTCTTGTCACCATTTGTACCATGAAGTACATATATAGATTACTAGATGGTGGCCCGGGTCGGGTATTCTAGAATATGTATGCGGCCGACTGGGCGCAATTAGCAGAGCGGTGTTTAAATTTGGCGCCAATAATGCTGATTGGTTGCGTTCGGCTATCGCGACCAATCAGCAGAGCGGTGTTTAAATGTGGCGTCTATAATGCTGATTATTCATGACCGGCAACCGCGACCAATCAGCAGAGCGTTGTTTAAATTTTGCGCCCAAATCGCTGATTGGTCGTGCCCTGCGGTGGCGACCAATCAGCAGAGCATTGTTTAAATTTGGCGCCAATCTCGCTGATTGGTCGCGTCTGGCGTCCGTGACCTATCAGCAGAGCGTTGTTTAAATTTGGCGCCAAGCTCGCTGATTGGTCGCGGCTGGCGTCCACGACCAATCAGCACAGCAGTGTTTAAATGTGGCGTCAACATCGGTGATTGGTGGCGGCCGCTATTTAAATGTGGCGCCCAAATCGGTGATTGGTCGTGGGCAGCGGCCGCGACCAATCAGCACAGCGGTGTTTAAATTTTGCGCCAAGATCACTGATTGGTCGGGTGCGGAGACCGCGACCAATCAGCGAATCGTATTGGTGAGGACCGGGGAGCGGAATCGTATTGGTGAGGACCGGGGAGCGCCGCTGCCTGTGCGGCTACTTCCGCTGCGAGAAGCCAGGACATGAGCGACTACTCGTAGCAGAAGTATCCCGACCCGCAGCGCCACATTTAAATATCGGCCGCGACCAATCACCGATCTTGGCGCCACATTTAAACACCGCTGTGCTGATTGGTCGCAGACCCTGCCCGTGACCAATCACCGATTTGAGCGCCACATTTAAATAGCGGCCGCGACCAATCACCGATCTTGCAGACACATTTAAACACCGCTGTGCTGATTGGTCGCGGATGCTGCCCGCGACCAATCACCGATTTGGCCGCCACATTTAAATAGCGTCCGCGACCAATCAGCACAGCGGTGTTTAAATGTGTCTGCAAGATCGGTGATTGGTCGCGGCCGCTATTTAAATGTGGCGCCCAAATCGGCGATTGGTCGCGGGCAGTGTCTGCGACCAATCAGCACAGCGGTGTTTAACTTTTGCAGCAAGATCAGTGATTGGTCGCGGCCGAAGTCCGCGACCAATCACCAATTTGTGCGCCACATTTAAATAGCGGCCGCGACCAATCACCGATCTTGCAGAGACATTTAAACACCGCTGTGCTGATTGGTCGCCGACGCTGCCCGCCATCTTTTTTCAGAAATCCTGCGGCGCTGATTGGCCGCTGCCGGACCAATGAGCGACGCGGGATTTCCTGGACAGACAGACAGAAAGACAGACAGACAGACGGGATAAGACGATTATATATATAGATATCATGTGCACTATAGTAGAGATTCCGGGGCACATCCTGTGCTGGGTATATCGGGGGTGGTTGTTCTATCATAGAGAAGTTTCTAAATAAATATTTATTCCAGATTACAAAGAAAATGAAGATGTTTTCAAAGCAGTGACAATAATGAATTGCTCTGCTGGTCCTGGGCTTCTCTCTTCACCTCATCGCCTTCTGCCTTATGACATCGCTTGATCCTCCACTCGCACCAGCTTCAGCCGATCACTTGAGCAGAGCAATCATCTCACCGGCAGATGTGTCCTCCCCATAGACGCCGAAAAAGAGCAGCATTTTCTCCAGGCCACAGATGGAAGATTGTGATGAGCTTTTCCTGCGGAGCCTGAGATCAGTAAATCACAAAGTGACAGATAAGTGTCAATGATCCGTGTCCGTATTCCTCTGTCCACTGCCTTCCCTGTGGTATAACTTTCTAGGACCCCAGTACAATGGCCGCAGTATACAAGGATTGCAGCAGGTGTCACCCCTCGCCCCTGGTATCACATCTGTTACTGTGCGGCTGAAGCTGCTGCAGGGACTGTGGGAGAAATCATTAAAACACGGTCCCATATTACTGCCGCCATCCTGTGGACACTTTCACAGACAGATTTTGGCCTGGATTTGGGTCAGGAATTTGTAAGCCAAAATCAGGAGCCGGAGCAGGTCTCTCCAAGATAGATTTTATCTGTTTGTTTCACTCCTGGTTTTCTCTTAAAAAAATACTGATTTAATCCATAGAGTATATGTGGTGGTTGCATATCTGTAGTATAGATGTGCTGTCTATTTACACACAGAATGTGAAGTGTATGTGTTAGGCTACCTTCACACATCCACTTTTTAAGGACTGCAAATACGGACACACGCACACCCATTATATTCAATGGTGGTGCATGAATGTCAGTTTTTTCACATGGACGACGTGTCCGTGTGAAAAACTTGCAGACATGTAATTTTTTCTGGCAGCACGAAGGATATGCGTGCGTGCCGCACACGTGCATACTGATGACACACGTGCACCCTGATGACACACGGTTGACATCTTGACCCCGGGCAATGCATTGGGGGGGTGGGGTAATAAAATGTAGTGAACAACCCCTCTAAGGTCAAAATTGGCTTGCTCACTAAGGGGATAAAATATATGAGGGGAGTCCACAGTTGTTTTTTTTATCATCAGTGTTGCCTGGTCTTGCAGGTCGCAGGAAGACCAGGCAAGGATGAGGACAGTTATCAGCACCCGGTGCCTGGTATGAGCGCTAACCAGGGCTGTGGAGTCGAAGTCGGAGTCCATTTTGGTGAGTCGGTATAAAATGGACCAACTCCAACTCCTAAACTATATAATAAATTGGGTACAGTAGTTCAATGCAGTTTATGGGGAATATTTTTTTTCGTAAGAATTTGGGAAAGTTATGAAATGTCCTATTCCTGATCTAAGGGTCTAGACTTTTAGCTGAGATGAATCTGTGCTACAGTAAATTTATCACTTAAACATGAGCCATGTATAAGGGAGTCGGTGTCATGGAAATTGAGGAATCGGAGTTGGAGTCATAGTCAGAGGTTTGGCTTACCGACTCCACAGCCCTGGCAGAAACGCCCCCACAAGTGACCCCATTTTGGAAACTAATTAAGGAATTAATTTAGGGGTATACTGAGCATGTTTACCCTACAAGTGATTCACAAAACTGTATAACATTTAGATATGAGAACAAAAAATAGTTTTTTTTCCACTAAAATACTGTTTTAGCACCAAATTTATAATTTACACGAGTGGTAATGGGAGAAATTGGACCCCATATTTTTTTATGCAATTTCTCCCGAATGTGGCAGTACCCAATATGTGGTTGTATACTACTGTTTGAGCACACAGCAGGGGTCGGATGGGAAGGAGCGCTACTTGGCTTTTAGAACCCAGATTTTGTTTGAATAGATTGTGGGCTCCATTAGCTGAGCCCTTGAGGTGCCAGAACAGCAGAATCCCCCACAAGTGACCCGATATTAGAAACTTCACTGCCTAAAGAATTCATGTAGGGGTGTAGTGAGTATTTTGAACCCATATGTTCACAGAATTTTATAACATTGAGACATGGAAATATGACATTTTAGTGGTAAAAATTACATTTTTGTATTTGCTGCAAATTTTTCAGGTACACAAGGGTTAATAGTTGAAAATGGACTCCATAATTTATTGTGCATTTTCTCCCTAATGAGGTGCTGCCCTATATATCGTCAGAAACTACTGTTAGGCCACACTACTGTTAGGGCTGAGATGGAAGGAGCGCTATTTGGCTTTTGGAGTACAGATTTTGCTAGAATAGTTTGCGTGCGACATTTGCGGAGCCCTGAAGTGCCAGAATAGCAGAAAAAAAACAAAAATAACCCCATTGTAGAAATTGCACCTCTCAATGAATTAATCTATGGCTGCAGTTACTATTTTGTGGCATCCACGCCAAGCTTTTTTTCTGGAGAATTGTAAATATACCAGTTTAGTGCCCATACATTGTGCCCCCATATATTGTGGCGCCCCCATACATTGTGCCCAGCTTGTGATTCAGGAGACATGCACCCCGTAAATTAAGTGCTCTCTCCACACTACTTTTATTATATTATAGAATATATTCTGGCATTTGGCAAATATTAAAATTTATGGTAATCCTAATTAACCTAAAACGGGAAAGGTTTAGGGTATGTGCACACGATGCAGAAATGCTCAGGATTTTTTCCTGAGCGTTTCTGCATCTCTCTGGCAGGAAAAAACGCATGCGGATTGTACATGCGGTTTCCTGCCAGGGACATGCGGAAATGAAGCGGTCTTCACTTTCATTTCCGCATGCGGGTTGACAAGCGCTTCCCAAGCGATTTTAGCATCACTTGGAAAGTGCTTGTCAACTTCACACTATATAAATCCATGCAGCCGGCATGGATTTATATAGTGTGTGAATGTCAAAAAATAAAAAATAAATATATACTTTACCCTCTGATGGCCCCCGGTGTCCTGCTTCATCGGTCCCGGCTGCCGGCAGTGAAGACTGTAGGACCTTCCGACGTCAGCGTCACGTGACCCGTCACATGACTCTGACGTCAGCGAAGGTCCTTCATTCAACCGCGAAGTGCGCGGGAAGCAGGCAGGACGCAGCGCGGGCCGTCAGAAGGTGAGAATATATATATTTTTTATTTTATTCTTTTTTTTTTAATGGTACCTGGGTCTGGATGAGAGTCCTCTCATCCACACCCGGGTACCATCCGCACATTAGACCGCATGAAAAGCGCATCAACATATACAGTGATGCGGATTCCATGCGGTCTAATGCAAGTCAATGGCGGCAAAAGAGCAGCGTTTCCGCAAAATTAATTGACATGCTGCGGATTTTTGACCGCAGTGTTTACGCTGCGGAAAAATCCGCATCATGGGCACAGCACATGCGGATTTCCATTGGGGAACATTGCTGCCCTTCTACCATGCGTTTTTCATGCGTTTCCGCGGCGTTTACGCAACTGCAAAAACGCCGCGGAAACGCATGAAAAACGCATCGTGTGAACTCAACCTTATTCTGATTTCATTGCAGATATTGAGAAAAACATACACTATATAAAAAGACACATATGCATGTAAACTTCTTGTTTCAACTGTAGATAAGTTCCTTGAGGGGGTCTAGTTTCCAAAATGGTGTCACTTGTGGGGGGTTTCCACTGCTTAGGCACATCAGGGGCTCCCCAAACGCGACATGGCGTCCGCTAATTATTCAAGCAAATTTTACATTCAAAAAGTCAACTGGCGCTCCTTCCCTTCCGTACCCTGCCATGTGTCCAAACAGTGTTTATCCCCACATATGGGGTATCGGCTTACTCAGGGGAAATTGCACAACAAATGGTATGGTGTAATTTCTCCTGTTACCCTTTTATGAAAATGCAAAATTGTGGGCTAAAAAACATTTTTTGGGGAAAAATGTGAACATTTTATTTTTACGGCTCAATGTTATAAACGTCTGTGAAGCACCTTGGGGGTTCAAGGTGCTCACCACACATCTAGATATGTTCCTGAGGGGTCTAGTTTCCAAAATGGTGTAATTTGTGGGAGGTTTCCACTGTTTACCTCTATGTGAACAGGCCAGCTGTGAACTGCTTTAACCTTAGGGAGTTCACAGAAGAGTTTCTGTAAATTTGTCTTCAACTATGTATATGTACGTATGCCTGTATGTGTACTTATCTGTGTATATTTTTGTATATGTGCGTGTCTCGTATTGTATGTGTACATATCTGTGTACCGTGTGCAAGCATGTCTGACTGCATGTCTATGTACTGTGTGTGCATGTCTGCCTTCTGTATGCGTGCATGTTTGCGTACCGTATGCCATGTCTGCATCCTGTGTGTGTGCATAACTCTCACTCACTGACACACACATGTATGCACTCTCACACACTCCCCTCCACACTCTCCGACTCTCTTTTTCTCTCTTGCTCACACATTCTTTCACACTCTCCTACACACAATCTCACACACAGGCAGTCTCTCACACAAACTCACTATCACGCGCGCACACACACACTCACACAAACACACTGTCTCACACACATTATCTCACACACCTACTCTCTCACACAGTCACAAAAACACACACATACACACTCTCCTACACATTCTAATTCACATTATCTCTCGCACATTCTCTATCAAACACTCTCATACACTCACACACTCTCACATACACACCCTCTCACACACTCACTATCATGCACACACGCACTCACAAAAACACATTCTCGCACACTCTTACACACTCTAATACACATTCTCACACACTGACATACACTACCATGCACGCGCACATACATTCTCTCACACACACACATATTCTCTCACAGACACACACTCTCTCATACACACTCTTACACACACAAACACATTCACTCTCCCACAAACTCACTCGCACACACACACTCACTTACACAGTCACAAACCCACACAATCTTTCACTTAAAAACACAGCCACACACAATCTCACACACACTCTTTCTATCACACTCACACCTACACTCAAACATTCTCACACACATACATTCTCTCTCACACACATACATTCTCTCTCACACACATACATTCTCTCTCACACACATATTCTCAGGCTGCGTGCCCACTATACGTTTTTCAAACGTTTTTGCCACGGAATTTCCGCAGCGAAAACACTTTAAAAAAAAAAGGTAATTCGTGCCTCATGGTCCCCAATGATAATTCGCATGTGCTTTGCACATGCTGCGGAAATTTCCGCTGCGGATTATCATTGCGGAAAAATACGTGGCATGTCCATTAATTATGCAGACACGTAGCGTAATTGCCGCCATTGACTTGCATTGAACCGCATAATATCCGTATGAACACATTTTCACAAGCGGATATCATACGGTCCAATGTGCGGATGGTACCCGGGTTTGGAGAAGAGGAGACTTTCCTCCAGACCCGGGTACCATAGAACCTGTTAAAAAAAAGAATTTAAAATAAAAAATAAAGATTATACCTACCTTCCGATGTCCCCCGGTTTCCTCAGCGATGCGTCCGGTCTGTTGTATGGGTCGCGGTCGTGTGAAAGGACCTGCCATGACGTCATTTAGTCATGTGACAGGTCACGCGACCGTCGGCGGTTGCGTGACCTGTCACATGACTAAATGATGTCATGGCAGGTCCTTTCACACCACCACGACCCATACAACAGACCGCACGAAGCGGAGAAAACACCGGGGGCCATCGAAAAGTAAGTATAATCTTTATTTTTTACCATTCTTATTCTTTTCTTTAACTATTACTTGGTCACACTATATAAATCCATGCCGGTTGCATGGATTTATATAGTGTGACCAAAGTTGTCAAGCACTTTTCCAATTGATGCTAAAATCGCTTGGAAAAGCGTTTGATAACCCGCATGCAGAAATGCATGCAAAAATGCTTGACAAACGCTTCTACCTGGCAGGAAAAACGCATGTAAAATCCACATGCGTTTTTCCTGCCAGGGAGAAGCGTAAAAAATATGCAGCATTTCTTCATCATGGGCACTTAGCCACACACACACATTCTCACACACAAACCGTCACACACGCACACACTTACTCTCTCTGACATACAACTACACACACTCTCTAACACACACATTCTCACACACACACACACACATTCTCACACACACACATTCGCACGCAACCTCTCACATGCACACAATCTTTCAATCTCACTTTCTCTCTCACATTCTCTCACTCACAGAAACACTCACACAGACACTCCACATACACACTCTCTCCTACGCAAAGGCACTCACACACACGTTCACATATACGTACTCTCAGACCAGACACTCTCACACTCATACACACACACTCCCACACTCCCACACACACAGAAACACTCACACAAAACATTCTCACACTCCACACACACCCACACTCTCCCCCACTCTCACACAAACACTTCTGCAGAAGCACACACGCTCAATCTCTCACATACACACCCTCACACAAACACACTCACATGCTCCTACACCCACACACACACACGCACTCTGAAACATGCACTCTCACACAAACACATTTTCACACATTCACTCTCACATACTCTCACACGCTTTCCTACACACTCATCTACACACACTCTCCCCCACTCACACACTTCTACACAAACACACACATTCCTACACAAATACACATTCTCATACACACTCACTCTCACACTGTCTCACACACACACACTCTCTCTCTAACACAAAAACACTCCCCCCCCCCCAATCTCACACACACTCTCACATTCACACAGACACACACATTCTTATACCAGACACTCTCTCACACGTACTCTTTTTCTCTAGACACTCTCACTCTTTGACACTCTTCTACACACATCGATACTGAAAAACAAATGGGTGGATTCTGCGCTGTTGTAGGAAGAATGACGAATGCCAATCTAATTGTAAATGGTTTAACGATTTGACATTTGTTTTCTAGTATCGATGCTTTTATCTCCTCGTGGGTCTGCAGCAGCCTTAAGTGTTTTCAGTGGTTGTGTGTACAGAACACAAACCAGGTGAGCGCAATTGTGCTATCTTTTCCATATCTGCGCTTTGTCTCCTTCCAGTCTCTCTCTTGGACTCTCCCACACACACACACACACACTCCCCTTTGCACACTTCCCTCCACACACAAAAAAAACTTCTCACTCACACACAAAGGCATACTCAAACGCACTCACATTCACACAAACATACTTTTTCACACACAAACATACTTTTTCACACACAGACACACTTTCACACACACATTCTCAGACCAGACACTCTCTCTCACTCTGACACTCTCCTTCATACACACACTCCCCTCCACACACTCTCACACAAAAGCATACTCTCACACACACTTTTACATACTCTCTCGCACTCACACACAATCTCACATGCACACTCACGAACACATTCTTACACACAAACACAATCACACACTCTCGCATGCACGCTCACATGTACACATAATCCCACACACACCCTTACACACAAAAACTCTGATACACATACACACACTCTTACACACTCTCACACGCACACCATCTCTCCTTCACTCACACACTCCTGCACAAACACATTCTTACACAATCACTGGCTCACACACTCTCCTGCACACTTTAATACAGTCTTAGACACGCTCACACACTTACACAAACACATACACACTCTTAACACACAAACTGTCAAACCTTTTCTCTTACACACACACACAAGCACACTCTCTCTCACACACACTATCCTACACCCCCACTCTCAGACACACACTCCACACTCTCTCATACAGACACTTTCCTACACACATACTCTCCCTCACTCAAACACACACTCTTTCACACAATTATCACTGACACACACTCTCTCACACAAATGCTCTCTCACTCACACACATACGCACTCTTAAACACAAAAACTATCAATGTACTACTACCTGCTAAAAAATGAAGTAGTGTAGGTCAGGCATAGAGAAAATGGAAGTTTCGCAAATACATATTACAACTATTGTTTAATAGGCAAACATCACATGTAGAGTTTGCAAGATATACCTTCTAGCTACTTTGTCTAAATTAGAAGCAAATTGTTTGAAGATTACTTCTACCTAAATGGCAGAAAACGCATCTATCTTGTTGATGGATAGCACAGCTTTAGGGGATATGGAGGAGGCTGTTTTTTTTATAGCAAAATGTTTAATTACACCTAATAATTTATGGAAAGTATCAGATTTTTCTAACTATTGAACTCACCTTAATTTAAAACAAACTCACATAAACACACTCAGACAAACACATTCTCACACTCTCCCACACAAACATTCTCCCACACAAACACTCTCCCACACCAACACTCTCCCACACACTCACATAAACACACACTTTCTCCCACAAACACACTCACTCACATAAACATACAAGCACACTCACATAAACACTCACACACAAAAACTCACACAAACACGCTGACACAAACATGCTCATACATACACGCCCTCACAAACACAAACCTGATGAGGGCGTGAGATGATGGTAGTCTAAACCTGATGAGGGCTCGAGATGATGGTAGGCCAAATCTGATGAGGGTGCGAGATGATGGTAGGCCAAATCTGATGATGACTCTAGATGATGATTGGTCAAACCTGATGAGGGAGCGAAATGATGATAGGCCATACCTGATGAGGACGCGAGATGATGATATGCCAAACCTGAGATGATAATACGCCAAATCTGATGAGGGTGCGAAATGATGATAGGTCAAACCTGATGGGGGCGCGAGATAAGCCAAACCAGATGAGGGCTCGAGATGATGGTAGGCCAAACCTGATGAGGGCGCGAGATGATGATATGCCAAACCTGAGATGATGATAGGAAAAATCTGATGAGGGCGCAAGATGATGGTAGGCCAAATCTGATGAGGGTGCGAAATGATGATAGGTCAAACCTGATGAGGCCTCGAGATGATGGTAGGCCAAACATGCTGAGGGTGTGAAATGATAAGCCAAACCTGATGAGGGTGTGAGATGATGGTAGGCCAAACCTGATGAGGGTGCGAGATGATGATAAGCCAAATCTGATGAAGGTGCGAGATGATGGTAGGCCAAATCTGATGAGAGAGCGAGATGATGATATGCCAATCTTGATGAGAGAGCGAAATGATGATAGGCCAATCTTGATGAGAGAGCGAAATGATGATAGGCCAATCTTGATGAGAGAGCGAAATGATGATAGGCCAATCTCGATGAGAGCGAAATGATGGTAGACCAAACCTGATGAGGGCGCGAGATGATGGTAGTCCAAACCTGATGAGGGCACGTGATGATGGTAGTCCAAAACTGATGAGGATGCGAGATGATGGTAGTCCAAACCTGATGAGGGTGCGAGATGATGGTAGTCCAAACCTGATGAGGGCGCGAGATGATGGTAGTCCAAACCTGATGATGGCTCCAGATGATGATTGGCCAAACCTGATTTGGGTGTGAGATGATGATAGGCCAAACCTGATGAGGGCACGAGATGATGGTAGGCCAATCCTGATGAGGAACAGAAAAAAACATGAATACAAAATGGTATAAAAAGTTCAAGTTTTATTTAGTCAATCTGTAAATAACTTATATTTATATTATGGATATATTAATGTAATACATGACAAAGTGCAATGTGCTGGAAGAAAAACGCAGTCCTACCTGCAAAGGCATATCATACCCAAGCTAAAAAGATAGAGTCCATATACATAGTGTGGTATCTTTCTAGAGATATACTGGATAGAATAAGGCTGTATATTAGAAGTGGAGCACATAAAAATGTTTAAATCAAACCCAAGTTTACCAGATGCTTACCACAATTGTATATGGTGTCCAGGGGGACGCGGAGGACATGTGGCAAAGGTGTCTCGACGCATGTTTCGCTTGTAAAAAGCTTCATCAAGAGACAGGTAAATGAAAGACAATGAACAGGACCTTTATAAATACACCCACAATTGGTCACATGGTGCGTCATGTGATTGAAACACATAGCTCAAGATAAATAAGAATCTTAGATGGAGCGTGCGAGGTAGTTTTAAACCAGTTCCACCCCATGAATACTGGGCGTCATCATGCAACACAGGATCAAATGAAGGCCTGAAGCGGAGCATGCGCGGCAGCACCAAACCCGTTCGGCCCCATGGATAATGGCCATCATGCCTCCTGTATGCATCAGTAGCATGTACGGTCACGCATCCGGAGATCACACACAGGGGATAAAGATAGCCAAATTCATGCGTGGAAATCGGGGGGTAGCGGCACACGTGCACATCGACCCATAATGGCGCATGCAATCACCGAAAATCAAACATATGTCACCAACAAATATTACCTCAACTGGTGTATACAGTAAGTAGTACAGTGCATGAAATACACAAAATGACAAAAAAAAAGCCATGTAGAAGCATAACATGTAACACACTCGCAAGATAATACATATCTATAAATATTTATATCTAAAGATAATCCAACAGACATGTTTCCAATGCAGTCCGATAAAATTCCAAATGGCATCTCATAGGAAAAGACGAATGTCTATATTTAATAGGAAAAGTCCAGGAGAACTGCAGAGGATAGAAGATGTGGTGCATCAAAAGGTAATCCTGTTAAATACAAATCATATAAGAGGAAAACAGATTAATTAGAAAAGTAAAAAATTTAAATCCATTAAAAATTCCCACCATCCCAAATAGTCCATAAGGGATAACGGAAAATACGGGAGAGCATTCAAAGCGGACGCAATTACAAAAATGATGAAAAGACCAGACTCTCATTCAGACCCCGCGGAGCCACGGTATCGAGGGTCACGATCCATCTGGCCTCTTTCTGGGCCAGAATTTGTTTCCCATTACCTCCCCGGAAGCCCAAATGTAGGACATCAATGTCGCGCACTCTCAAGAAGCTAGGAAGTGACCCGACAGAGTCCTCAGCTCCCGAGGGTCAATCACTGTGCTGGTCGCACAAATGTCCCGCACTTGCTCCTGAACCCTCACCCTGAGCTCCCTAGTGGTCAAACCAACATAAATTAGTTGGCAACCACAAGTAACATAATAGATAACTTGAGTAGAACTACATGAAATATATTTCAAGATTTTAAACTCACGGGAGCCATCAGAGGAAGAGAAGGAAGCAGAGCTTAGGACATTCACGCAGGTAGAACAGTGACCACATGGAAAGCACCCTACCGTGGGTTCACGGGAGCCAAAAAAATTGGTCAAAGGGGGAATATAGTGACTTGACACCAGCAAATCCCCCAAATTCTTAGCTTGTCAAGCCATCATGAGGGGGATGATCCCCAAGAGAGTCACGCAGGGAGGGCTCCATGCCAAGAATCCCTTAATGTTTTGAAACATTTTTTCGCATCTCACCCCATTAATGATTAAAGGTGGATATATAGCGAACCCTCTCAGGCTCCTCCTACCTTTTGGGAGAGGTGGAATAGAGAAGACGGTCACGAGGAGTCCTCCTCACTCTCTCATAGCCATGACTGATGGATCTATTCCTGTAGCCCCGATCTGTGGCATGTCTCTCAAAAGATGACTCTGTAGAGCAGATGCTCCTCATCCTCAGGAATTGGCAGACCGGGACGGTCCGAATCGCGGAAATATTATGCGCAGACTTTGCGTGTAAAAGCACATTAACCGCCGTTGGCTTTCTAAAGACGTTGGTCTGGAGAGACAAAGATGAGTCTACCTCCAACACAACGTCCAGAATCTCAATATGTCTATGATGGTATACATATGACAGTTTAATGTCCCAGGTGTTAGAATTGAGCTGCAGCATAAATTCCTCGAGCTCCCTCACCGTCCCATGCCAAAAAAATAAAATATCATCAATGTACCTGAGCCACGACACAACCCACGCGGCGCCCTGCACGCCCCCATCACCAAACACCTCCCTCTTCCACGCACCCAGGAAGAGGTTGGCGTAGGAGGGCGCGCAGGCCGCCCCCATGGCCGTGCCACGTCTCTGCAGGTACACAACATCCTTAAACAAAAAATAATTATGTGAAAGGGCAAAGTGAAGGAGCTCGAGGATAAACTCACTCGAGGGGCCATCCAGGTCGGATTTCCTGAGGAAGAGGCAGAGACTGCAGACAGGCCTAAATCATGGCTGATACATGTATATAGGCTCTCAATATCAGCCGTGACCATGAAAGTATCATTATCCACAAGGACGTCTTTAACCTGTGTAGGGTTGTCCGTCGGGTCTTTAATATAGTATGGAAGTGTGGCCACTAGAGGTGTAAGGTGACTGTCAATGTATTGGCAGATTGGTCCACATAATCTACCCAAACCGGACACGATCGGACGCCCCTGTAGGTTGAGGGCATCCTTGTGGAGCTTAGGTAGCAAATAAATGGTGGCCGTCTTTGAAAACCGAACTGTCACGGCATCTGCCGTTTTTTTATTTATGATGCCTTGTTCACATGCTCGGGCCAGGATACCCTGTAATGCGGCAAAGAAGGAGGCTGACTGGTTGTAATCCAATTTAGAGTAAGTATCACGATTCCTCAACTGACGCAAAGCCTCCCTCTCGTAGATTACACGGCCACAACACAATATTCCCCCCCCTTGTCCGCTTGTTTAATCACAATAGATTTTAGCTGTTGTATTGCCATCCGCTGAGCCGTGGAGAGATTGTCCCCTCTTCTCCGTGTGGAGAGTTTTTTCAAGTGTTCAGTAACAAGGCGGACAAAAATCTCCACTGACGGGCTTAGTGACAAGGAGGGGAATCTAGTGTATTTGGGCACCCACGATGTTAAGGACCCACCTGAGGGAGCCAGAAATTGCTCCATGAGGAGATCTTCTAAGTTCTTTAGAGCCTCCCTCTCTGCCGCTATCAAAGGGGCATCCTCACCGTGTGGCCTAAAATGAAGTTTTTTTAAAATTTCCAAGCAAACAGGTGGAGGTCCTTGAGGGCAGTAAAAAAAAGTCAAACCCATTAGAGGGAGCAAGAGATAAAACAAATCCCAGGACCTCCACCTGTCTCTCGGTCAGCATATGATTCGAGAGGTTGATGACACGGAGCCCCCCTTGGGCAGCACTAACCTGAGGCGGATTGTGATTCCTGCTGCGTGTATTGGGTTTTGATTGAAATCTAGGTGCAGATTGACTATGTATCCCCACTCCAGAACCCCGATTTTCAGATGTAGTATCATCATTAGATACGTTAGAAGTGATGGAAGTAGATCTTGACCGAGATGCCAAAGTATGGCATGATCTTGATCTTGTAGGTGGAAGCCTTCATCTATATACAGCATTCGTTTGTCTGTCATGAATATTATGCTGAAATTTCTTAATTTTATTCGATTGACTTTCCTTAACCAGTTCTGGGACTCAAGATCCACCTCCTCATTGAGTTTACTCAGATCATCATTATTTAGATCGTTTTTAAGTTGGGTCTGGAGCGTCTCAATTTCTACTTCCATCTCCTTCAGGGATGTCGCATTGAATTCCCTCAGGAGTTTCAGGAACCCCAATGAGCAGGTATCTGCCAATGTTTCCCACTTTGCTTTAAAGTCATTATCCTCAATATTAAAAGACAGAAAAATTTGAATCCTCAGAGCACAGGGAATGAGGGCCTGGTCAATATATTTAATAAGAAAAGCGTGGTTCCACCACGTCCGTGTTCTGCGTCTAAGAAGGGTTTTAAACTTCGCAATGCTCTCCCTTAAATCCGGATCCCCTCCCAGTCCATTAGCACCATTGTCACCAGAAATATCGTTCAATTGAGCCAACCAGGAATTATCCCGGGCACGGAAGTCCATTGTCGGCCATAAAGTTACTGTGAAAACACAGGCACAAGTCAATGTACAAACAACGACAAACATATCTTAAAGAAACAATGGCTGAAAACCCGGTAAATCCAGAGTCAGCCAGAATAGCCTACTCATATAGCATTTACAACAGAAAAAAACATAGGTACAAAATGGTATAAAAAGTTAAAGTTTTATTTAGTCAATCTGTAAATAACTTACATTAATATATCCATAATATAAATATAATACATGACAAGAAAGTGCAATGTGCTGGAAGAAGAGTCCATATACATAGTGTGGTATCTTTCCAGAGATACTGGATAGAATAAGGCTATATATTCCAAGTGGAGCACATAAAAATGTTTAAACCAAACCCAGGTTCACCAGATGCTTACCACAATTGTATATGGTGTCCATGGGGACACGGAGGACAGGTGGCAAAAGGTGTCTCGACGCACATTTCGTTTGCAAAAAGCTTTATCAAGAAACAGGTAAGTGAAAGAGAATGAACAGGACCTTTATAAATACACCCACAATTGGTCAAATGGTGCGTCATGTGATTGAAACACATAGCTCAAGATAAATAAAGATCTTAGACGGAGCGTGTGTGGTAGTTTTAAACCCGCTCTGCCCCATGAATACTGAGCATCATCATGCAACTCAGGATCAAATGAAGGCCTGAAGCGGCGCATGCACGGCAGTACCAAACCCATTCGGCCCCATGGATAATGGCCGTCACACCCCCTGTATGCATCTCCAGCACGTTCAGTCACGCATCCGGAGACCACACACAGGGGATAAAGATAGCCAAATCCATGCGCGGAAATCGGGGGGCAGCGTCGCAGGCGCATATCGGCCCGTAATGGCACATGCAATCACCGAAAATCAAACATATGTCACCAACAAATATTACTTCAGCTGGTGTATACAGTATTTGGTGACATATGTTAATATATTAATGTAAGTTATTTACAGATTGACTAAATAAAACTTTAACTTTTTATGCCATTTTGTACTCATGTTTTTTTCTGTTCTAAATGCTATATGAGGCTATTCTTGCTGACTCTGGATTTACCGAGGTTTCAGCCATTGTTTCCTTAAGATATGTTGGTCGTTGTTTGTACAATCCTGACCAGGGCGTGATATGATGGTAGGCCCAATCTGATAAGGGCGCGAGAAGATGATAGTCCAAACATGATGAAGGCACGAGATGATGGTAGGCCAAATCTGATGAGGGCGTGAGATGATAATAGGCCAAACCTGATGAAAGCGTGAGATGATCATAGGCCAAACCTGGTGAGGGCGAGAGATGATGATAGGCCAAACCTGAGATGATGATAGGTTAGCGGGGGAGGGGCGGGGGATCACATGCTGCCTGTGAGCAGCCAGTGATAGCGCAGCTCACAGGCAGAAACAGCAGCGGGTGGTAATTAGAAAGAAGCTGATTTTCATCATAAAAATAAATTGGGCTATTTTGAATAGTAGTGGACAACTATTTTAAGGCGTTCCAGCTTCCCACTTCTTTGTGACTGATAGGGAACATGGAAAGCCTGTTCGATCCCCAGAGTGGCCGTGATCTGTTTCATCAGTTTTCAAGTGAAGTGTCTGCCTCTGTCACTCTCTATGGTTTGGACACTCCATATCTGCAAACCACCTCACTTTTCAATTTTTTTATTTTTCCTTTTGCGTTAATTTTGGTCACTGCCCAAGCTTCAGGCAACCAAGGGAAGAGATCAATGAATACCAGGACGTATTCATAAGTACTGACCTTAAGTAGCTAAAAGTTCTGGGTGAGCGGCTGCTTATATATTCTTCATGATGTCATAATATCCAGGCAGAGGTGACCATGGTGCTGATCTGATCTAGAAAAAATAATGATGTAGCAAGTTTGCTAGCTCTAGAGACCTGGATGTCGTCATGACAACGTCGAGTCATCATTACAACGATCGGGCCCATGCGATGACGTCGCGGGGCGCCGATCTGAGGGCAGAGGGGGCTTCCTCCTTCTGCCTGTTCTGTAAATGCTGTGATCGATATTGACCGCAGCATTTAGGGGAATAAAGCACCGGGAGCGGTGCGGGTACCGCTCCTGGTGCCGGGTGTCTGCTGTCAGAATCAACTGACATCCGGCGGCGATCGCACGCACACAACCTCTGTGCGCGCAAAATCGCCTGCACGTATACATACGTCCAAGGTTGGTAAGTACCAGGCGAACTGGATGTATGAATACAGTCAAAGTCGTGAAGGGGTTAACTGCACAAACAATTTACTGTACATTTAAATGTATACCTATATATAGATATGTATAGACATCTAGAAAACAAAGGTCTACTGCATGCATTGCATAATTCTCTCTTATCACACATTACTGTGTAAATATATGCAATTAGAAAAGTTTTTTAGAAACTGCATTATGCAACAGATTTTTTGTTGCTTCAATCCATCTAAAATAAAATGAAAATTAGAGAAAGTTTGCAGCCAGTCATCATTGTGGCTTCAATTTCTACAGAGATCTACAGTATGAGTTTTTCTGCATGCAAACTTTACATCATCAAGCACAAGGCCAAAATGGGTTACTGCCTCTGTGACAAACATATGTGAGCGAGCTACAATTAATTTACCTACTGGATGACCCCCTGAATAAATTACAAGGAAATGTTCCAATATTTTCTGCAGGGAATAACTGGTCAATTGATAATTTGTAGGTATGAAAAATCTTCACCTACCAACGTTTAGGAGCTTGGAAACAATCTTGTCAAATACTCCTCTGTTATTCTCTTCATATATTCTCTTAGCAATCTTCTGAACAAGAACTTCTGCAGTGAGTAGAGTTCCATCTAATTGGTGAAGCCCATCAGGATCATCTAAAAGAATACATTTCTGACATACTTTCAGCCATCTAATTATGTCATTTCTGGAGAGCTGCACTTAATGTCTCCTTCATTAATGCTGAGTGCTTAAACTTAAACTCAATTCTTTCCAGGGTAATTACTTCTATATAAGGCAAAATAAATAACCAAAACCAAAAATGCTCCTCCATACCTTGGGCTATGTTCACATGTAGTGTTTTTGATGCGTTTTTGCACTTTTGCTTTGCTTTCAACGGTGAAAAATACATTCACCGGTAAATGTCATTTTAACATTTTACCACCTTATCTGGCCATGTGGTGTGTGAGACATGATCAGACACATCATTTATGAAGGAGGGACTGTGAAAGTCACAAAGCCTATTTTTACAAGGCCATCAGGTGGCCCTTACTATTGTTAGAGGGCCTTCAGCCGGCTACGCTTTGTGGTTCCAATTATTAAGGAGTGGGTCTCCGTCTACTGTTATTGCATATGCAGCAAGTTCGAGGGCTGCCAAAAATTAGGACGCGCTCCAATATGCCCTTTGAAGAGACGTCAAGGAGGTCCTCATTAAAAAAATTGTTACCATTGTTAAGGAGTGGGTCTCCAAACTGGTAATGCCCATGCACTAAGTTCATGGTCTGAAAAACATACATGAACATGCTATATAACATAAAGAATGTTAGAGGTAGACTTCTAAAAAAATTTCCTACGGGCATCATAAACACCCTTAAAAAAATTATGTGGGTGTTGCATCACGGTCACCCTGGTGATATGGTGGTGGAGGATGAGGAGGACAACAGAAAATAGACAAAATCAGGAAGCATATACCCATGTCTGGGTTTGAAGAGGTTCATGGGAATAGACCCCCCCAAAAAAAGCCACTGGATTTGAGTTTATATTCTGCTGCCATCATCCGGTGGTGTTGAGAAATCTGGCCCAATCCAGCCCTTGTTCATTTTGATGAGTCAGCCTGTTGGCATTTTCAGTTGATAGGCGGATGCGCCTATCAGTTATAATGCCCCTGCGGCACTAAAAACCCGCTCTGACAAAACGCTAGCGACAGGCTGGCCAGGACCTCCAAGGCGTAGAGAGCCAGTTCATGCCACGTGTCCAGCTTGTATACCCAATAGTTATAAGGCACAGAGGAATCACGGAGGACATTGGTACAGTCGGCAAGGTACTCCTTCAGCATCTTCCAAAACTTTTCCCTCCTTGTCAGAATACCCCACGCATCAGGGCCTGGGCGCTGGAAGGGTCTGAGAAAACTGTCCCACACCTTTGACAGTGTTCCCCTGCCACTGCTGCATCGTATGTTTGTGTTTGTCTCCCTCGCCTGTACTACTTGGTTGTCCAAGGAACTGTGACCTCTGTCACCAGCGTTTTCAGATGGGAATTTTTTTAATAATTCCTCAACAAGGGCCTTCTGGTACTTCAACATTTTATTAAACCTCTCCACCACGGGAAGCAGAAATAGAAAGTTCTCCTTGTAGCGTGGGTCTAGAAGTGTGACCAACCAGTAATTACGGTCGGTCAAAATGCATACAACGCGAGGGTCATGGCAAAGGCAGCGCAACAAACTCGGCCATGTGTGCCAGACTGCCAACAGCCAAGTCATCCCTGTCCTGACCAAGAAGACGACTGTCCATGCTCTCCTCCTCCTCATTCTCCCTCTCCTCAGGCCATCCACACTGAACAGACGGTATGACTGTTGTGTGGATAGGACCATCTGTAGCGCAGGAAAACAGCTCCTATTCCTCCTCGTCTTCCCCCTTCTTATAATCACCCAATCCGAGTTGAGATGAGATGAGGCTGGGCTGTGTGGCATCACTCTGTATGGTTACTTGCTCCATCTCATCGTGCTCTGCCGGCAATGCCTCCTCTTTAATTGTGAGCAGCGAGTGTTTCAGTAGACAGAAAAGCGATATGGTGACTCCAATTATGGTGTCATCGCCGCTCACCATCTTCGTGGAGCCCTCAAAGTTTTGGAGGATGGCACAGATGTCAGACATCCATGCCCACTCATCAGCTCTTATATGCGGAGGCTGACCTGAATACTGACGGGCATATTGAAGCTGGTACTGCCCTCTGCTGCTCACAATTGCTTCACAACATATGCATCATTGAGTTCCAATGCGTGGTGACATCACACACCAGTCGGTGAGCTGGAAGCTGCTAACGCTGGTGAAGCACGACGAGGGCGGCGGAAGCTGTAGGAGACTTTCAGAAATGGGCACACACGCAGCGTACTTTCACAAGCAGATCATGCAGATCCGGGTAGGTTTTGAGAAACCACTGAACCACTAGGTTGAGCACATGGACCAGTCATGGTCCATGTGCAAGCTTGCCTAGCTTCAGAGCCGCCACCAGGTTCCGGCCATTGTCACACATGACCATGCCTGGCTGTAGGTTCAGTGGTGACAGCCACAGATCTGCCTGCTCTCTGCAGTGGTGTGAGGTTTGGCCCCTAAGCACATTAGCTTCAGCACAGCCTGTTGTCACTTGGCCGATGCAGTGCTTCCAGCTTCCGACTGATGTGGTTATTTCAGAGATGGAGGCTGAAGAGGAGGAGGAGCAGGAGCTGTGGAATGTGGGGGCGACCCTGATTGACCCAGGTCCAGCGTTGGGAGATCGTGTTCCATCCCAGGGTCCGACTGGGTGCCGGCTTCCACTATATTAACCCAGTGTGCCGTCAGCGAGATGTACCGTCCCAGCCCACAAGCACTTGTCCATGTGTCTGTGGTTAGGTAGACCTTCCCAGTAACTGCGTTGTTGAGGGCACGGGTAATGTTCTGGGACACGTGCTTGTGTAAGGCAGGGATGACAAACTAGGAGAAATAGTGGTGTCTGGGGACAGAGTACCAAACGATGGCCGCTGCCATGAGGTTGCAGAAAGATTCCTTCTCCACGAGCCTAAAAGGCAACATTTCAAGTGCAAGCAGTCTAGAAATATGGTAGTTTAGCTCTGAAAGCAAGCGCAAATACGCAGCCAACGCCCCACAGTTCACAAAGGACAGAGGTAGGGACAACTGAACGCTGCGCTGGGACAAGGACGTGGTTGCTGATGGTGGTGGTTGCGAGTGTGCAACCACAGGTGCAGGGCGGGAGGAATCTTCACCTGCAACATGGATAGAGGATTGGCGTGCGCGCACAACAGGCAATGGTGTTACCCGAAGACACTGATCCTGGACCCTGGTGTTCGATCCAACTAGTTGGGTGCTTTGCTGTCATGTGCCTGAGCATGCTGGTGGTGGTTAGGCTGGTAGTTTTGCTGTCCCTGCTGATGCTGGCGTGGCAGATGTGGCAAATGGCCTTTTTGGGGTTATCTGAACAGTCTTTAAAAAAGAGCAAGACTCTGGAAGACCTAACAGTTGGACTGGCAACTTCCTTTGTGTTGGTGTTCCGGGGAACAGTTGCCCACCGTGTGTCTGTGGCCACCACACTGCTTGTTCCTGCCTGTTGTGGTGCTACGCCTCCCTCGCCCCCTGTGCTGCTGTCCTCGCTATGCATGTCACCTTGCCAGGTTGGGTCAGTGGCTTCATTGTCCACCACCTCCTCTTCCACGTACGCATCCTGGGCCTCCTCCTGACTTGCTGGCAATTGTGTCTCATCATCATCATTCACCTCTTGCAACACTAATTGCACTTTCCCACAGTTGCCTTCGTGTGACTGTGGCTGCTCAAATATTTGGGCATCACTACATGAAGTGGGCTAGGCAAGAGGCCCGAATCTATAAATGGAAAAGTGAACAGCTCTTCAGAGTGTCCAAGTTTGGGATCACTTGTCTCTGGGCACTCGGCATGCTGGGAGAAAGGAGGAACAGGGTGAGGAATATGTAGTCCAGACTCACGGCTACTGAGACGGGACCGTGTGGAAGACAGGGTGGTGGTGGTGGTGGTGGCAAACTGACTGGAAGCATTATCTGCTATCCAACCAACAACCTTTTCACACTGCTCTGGCTTCAAGAGTGGTGTTCCACGGCCCCCTAGAAATTTGGACCGGAATGTAGTTCGACATGATGTGGGTGTTTGTTGTGCTCCCTCAGCAGGCACAGTTTAATCTTGCCCAAGGGCTCGGCCTCTGCGTGCATCATTAGCATCACATCTACTTCCCCGTCCCTTGCCCATTTTCAATGAAGTGTGATATTTGGCACGCTCCAAAAAAAGTGACTATTATTACGGCAGTAATATCGGATCACGTCAGATGACCACAGTTTTAGGCAGTGGCGATATGGATATAAATAATCAGGATTAAGAGCAAAAGAATTTAAAAATTAGCCCTGATTTCTAGGGCTATGGATATCTGTAACAGCAGAAGACAGAACTTGCTCCTTTTCTGTTGTGTACACTGTCCTCAAACTCTGCCTGCCTAACTCCTGCTATCACCAGGAATAATATATGCAGCTGGATTAATCCTTAGAAGGACTCTTAGTTCAGATGTGTGCATATATATATATATATATATATATATATATATATATATATATATACAGTACAGACCAAAAGTTTGGACACACCTTCTCATTTAAAGATTTTTCTGTATTTTTATGACTTTGAAAATTGTACATTCACACTGAAGGCATCAAAACTATGAATTAATACATGTGGAATTATATACTTAACAAAAAAGTGTGAAACAACTGAAAATATGTCTTATATTCTAGGTTCTTCAAAGTAGCCACCTTTTGCTTTGATGACTGCTTTGCACACTCTTGGCATTCTCTTGATGACCTTCAAGAGGTGGTCACCGGAAATGGTCTTCCAACAATCTTGAAGGAGTTCCCAGAGATGCTTAGCACTTGTTGGCCCTTTTGCCTTCACTCTGCGGTCCAGCTCACCCCAAACCATCTCAATTGGGTTCAGGTCTGGTGACTGTGGAGGCCAGGTCATCTGGCGTAGCACCCCATCACTATCCTTCTTGGTCAAATAGCCCTTACACAGCCTGGAGGTGTGTTTGGGGTCATTGTCCTGTTGAAAAATAAATGATGGTCCAACTAAACGCAAACCGGATGGAATAGCATGCCGCTTCAAGATGCTGTGGTAGCCATGCTGGTTCAGTATGCCTTCAATTTTGAATAAATCCCCAACAGTGTCACCAGCAAAGCACCCCCACACCATCACACCTCCTCCTCCATGCTTCACGGTGGGAACCAGGCATGTAGAGTCCATCCGTTCACCTTTTCTGCGTCGCACAAAGACACGGTGGTGGGTAACAAAGATCTCAAATTTGGACTCATCAGACCAAAGCACAGATTTCCACTGGTCTAATGTCCATGCATTGTGTTCTTTAGCCCAAACAATAAGTCTCTTCTGCTTGTTGCCTGTCCTTAGCAGTGGTTTCCCAGCAGCTATTTTACCATGAAGGCCTGCTGCACAAAGTCTCCTCTTAACAGTTGTTGAAGAGATGTGTCTGCTGCTAGAAATCTGTGTGGCATTGACCTGGTCTCTAATCTGAGCTGCTGTTAACCTGCGATTTCTGAGGCTGGTGACTCGGATAAACTTATCCTCAGAAGCAGAGGTGACTCTTGGTGTTCCTTTCCTGGGGCGGTCCTCATGTGAGCCAGTTTCTTTGTAGCGCTTGATGGTTTTTGCAACTGCAGTTGGGCACACTTTCAAAGTTTTCCCAATTTTTTGGACTGACTGACCTTCATTTCTTAAAGTAATGATGGCCACTCATTTTTCTTTACTTAGCTGCTTTTTTCTTGCCATAATACAAATTCTAACAGTCTATTGAGTAGGACTATCAGCTGTATAGCCACCAGACTCCTGCACAACACAACTGATGGTCCGAACCCCATTTATAAGGCAAGAAATCCCACTTATTAAACTTGACAGGGCACACCTGTGAAGTGAAAACCATTTCCGGTGACTACCTCTTGAAGCTCATCAAGAGAATGCCAAGAGAGTGCAAAGTAGTCATCAAAGCAAAAGGTGGCTACTTTGAAGAACCTAGAATATAAGACATAATTTCAGTTGTTTCACACTTTTTTGTTAAGTATATAATTCCACATGTGTTAATTCATAGTTTTGATGCCTTAAGTGTGAATGTACAATTTTCAAAGTCTTGACAATACAGAAAAATATTTAAATGAGAAGGTGTGTCCAAACTTTTGGTCTGTACTGTATATATATATATATATATATATATATATATATATATATATATATATATTGCAGTAGATGTGGAATATTTATACCTAACTAATAAACCGCCAATTCTCTCCCTAACTAAGCAGAACCTCTCCCTACTCTGCCTGTCTGAAGGGTAGACTGTGACGTGCATAGGGTCACCGCGTCTAATATAGACCCAATAACGCTATGCAGCCAGCCAATCACTGTAATGCCACAACCAACATGGCTGCGGCATTACAGTGAGTGGCAGGCAATCTCTGCATGTTTATTCACTGTTAAAACAGCGCCAAAAATGCGGGGCAGGGACTCGAGCTCCTGGCCGACCATTTTGGAAGTAGTCGCGGAGCGCCGAGCAGTGAGATGCTCGGGCGAGTGCAGAGCAGAAGTGAGCATGCTCGCTCATCACTACTAAATTGGGAAAAATCTATGCTATTAAATTGGTTATTAGAGGTAGTTATAAAAAGAAATACATTTACAGTATGATTTATACTAAAAGAAGTCTCATTAGCTTATTCAAACCTTCCATCTAAAATTTTATTTAAAAAGTACATGTCCATGAAACTTTGGTCTCGATTCATCATTTGCTGCTTTTTTTAAGTCACTTTCCTTTTTTGTTTTGTGTCATTAGTACTTGTTTTTGCTGCTAAATTCTTCAAAATGGCGCACAGGATTCATGAATTTGGCATTAGTGATGAGTGAGTATGTTTTGTTAACCCTTTCTGCGAGTATGCTCAGGCGAACACCGAGTTTCTTCAGCTTGCTGTTTGACAGCTTTAATACATGTGAGGAATGCCTAAGAAGCAGACATTTCTCACATGTATTAAAGCTGTCAAACAGTCGCAAATCATGCAAACAGAAAGACTGAAACATAACCCCCCGAGCTGAAGATACTCGGTGTTCGCCCGAGCATACTCGCAGAAAGGGTTAACAGAACATACTCTCTCATCACTATTTGGCATTTGACAAGACAAAAATGATTTTTTTTCAGCCTTGAACTGTTTTTGAGACTTTTTGGTGCCAAAGGTCACACATTCAGCAACATGACGTAAAAAATGTGTAGCACCCCGAGGGCTCGTTCGCTACAGAGGTATTGCATCTCATCCAGATGTGTGATATCTCTCTTCCAGGTAAGGATGGAGTGTGCATCAGGACCCTGACACCTGCATGCATTACACCACATTTCCGGGGGGCAGGGCGACTGATATGCTCCAAGTAGAGCACGACAGTCCCTGTCTCTGGCTGGAGTGGGGGTAGGGAACACCGAGGAAGGGGGGACCCTGTAGTGCATAGGAGGGAGAGGGCAGTTCCTGGGTGCACCTAGAGGGAGGTATAAAAGGTGGGCACCATCTTAGAGACAGAGAGAAATTCAGTCAGAGAGAAGTAGTGACGGAGCGGGGCCTCTGTGGAGCTCTGCTCCGGAGGCGGGCCTAGCCTGTGAGGCCCAGCCAGCACTGAAAGAGCAAGGAGAGAGTAAGAGGAGAAGACAGGGAGCAGAGGCTCAGGCCGAGCTCTGCTCCGCAGGCAGGCCTGAGAGAACGGCCGGAGCCTGGAGGAAGGAGAGGGAAGGGAGAGGGAAGGAAGAGGAGCGGAGGAGGCTCCAGGAACAAGGAACGAAGGGACCCCAGGGGTGTGGACCGGCGAGTCGCCACCGCACGCCCGAATCTACCTGCGTAGAAGGGTCAGACCAAAGGGGGAGACTGGTCCCCGAATCTAGTGGAGGCGAGGAACTACCCTCAGCTAGAAACCGGAGGCTGTGACATTTCATGGGGCGCAGCCCCTCGCTACACCCGCTAGGAAGGCACCATATAGGGTCAGGGAAACTGGCGCCAAAGTTTACCAGAGAAGGCCCGAGGCAGCCGGACAGAAGCGAGGTCACTGGCAGGGTATGACAGGCCAGAGAAAGGACACATAACGGGGGTCCTGTGAAACGCTCCAAAGTTATCTGGGAGTAGGCCGAGCCCCTCACCTGGTGAACACAGTGCGATGAGGGACGTTATGACCAGCCAGAGACAAGTTCCAGACAAGTTGCAGATAGGGACAGGTCAGCAGCAGGCTGAGGAGTCCCTGTAGGCAGAGGAGGAACACGAGGCCAGGAGGGGAACTAGAGACCAGAGACTTACTAAGCCGGACACTGGAGTCCGAGGCTGTGAGGGTTATAAGCCCAGCAGCAGAAAACCACCACGCAGGGGACTTCAAGTCCTCTGGCCCAAGGAAGCCCGGAGGCTCAGCCACACGAGAGGGACCACTACTGGCCTGGAGGGGTGAGAAGCACGGAAGGCCCAAGTCGCCAGTCATACGGGTGAGAACAACACGGTACACTCAGGGATGTGGGCTACCACTACACTACAGCGGGATAGCCAAGAAAGAGTGAAGTCAGCACGGTAGGCCTACAAACTCCCCCTGACCAGCGGGATTTCCCAGTTGCTCTCAGACTGACCAGGCTTCCATTGTTAACCTGTATTCAGGACTGGTCCCTTATTACCAACAACAGTAAAGACCCTGAATTGCATGACAGACTCCGTGTGGTTACTGCTGCTCCCGCGCACCATCACCACCAACATCCCTATTGACTGCCCTGAGGCTATACTCCTCCCATGGGGAGTTATACTACCCCCAGCTGCACCCACAACACCAGCCTCAGCGGTCTGCCCTGCAGCGGTGGTTCACTCTGACCGGAATCCACGGGTGGCGTAGTCGGACATTTAATATCACAAAACCCTTTAAATAGACTGCCACGGGTTTGACCACCCTGAGCCACGGGACCGGGTCACCGCCACGGTGACTACAACCCCCAGCATCTACAAAAAGGCCCGGTTCCGGGTATCCCCACACACACACGGCCCAGGGGCGCGTCAACTTTGACTTAGTCGGCAGGATTTCGTGCCCGCAACCAACGGGTACTGCGTGCCTGAAAAGAGACTGTTTTACTGTATTGAATATGGCGCCCGCCCCAGCAGAACGGACGCCATAATGTGCGTGCCAAAAGACAACAGGAAGCCACCTCCCATCGTGGGTGAGGTCCCAGAATGGCGCCAACGACGGAGCCCACCACCAACAGCCATGAGTGCCCACCACCAACAGCCATGTGGGGGGGCTGCCCCTGAGAGTCATTGTCAGCAGGTTGCCTCGGGACCACCCCCAACAGGGGCGGAAAGAGAAGAAAACCGGGGGTCAGGGTGTGGTTTGGATCAGTCTCGGCAGACCACACCCGGAGATGGTGAGCAGCACCGACTCCAGCACCCTGACGGGTGGCTTGCTGCAGGCCATCGCGGCCCCGTACAGCCTCAAGGAGCTGATGGCTCAGCTCTCTGGAGAAGACCCGGAGTTCCTCCGAACTGCGTTGGAGGATCTGGACCGGAGGATGGTCCAGGCGCAGCGGGAAGCTGTAGCAGAATGGAGAGAGGAGATGGCCCGGCGGGTTGCGGCCCAGCAGCAAGGGACGCCGCCAGCATCGGCCAGCGAGCCAGCCCATGAGGACGAGGAGCGGAGGCCAGAAGCTGAGAGCAGCGCAGCCCTGGAAGCAGGTAAGGGGGACACCCCTGCCACCAGCCCTGATGCCACCAACCTGCCTCTGGACCCTGTCGCTAAGCCAGACGTTCCAGGCGTCGCTGCGCCTCCCCCGCTCCCGCCGCCGGCACACAGGCCCCAAGCCGTGAGCACCGTCGCCGGATCAAGCCCCGGGCCGTGCCCCCTGACCCCGGGTGCGGTCGGAAGCGGCCCGCTCCAGGCCCGGTCGCAAGGCCCGACCTCCCCAGACGCCTTCCAGCAGCGTGCGCCCCCGGTCCCGACACTGCCACCCCTAGGGACCGACCTGTACAATAGAAGTTGGTGACTGGGATCGGACTTTATGATTTTGAAAGAACCTGTTTTTTATATTTAATGAAAATTGATTTTAACAAATTATTGGAAATAAAAATGAATTAATTTTAAATAATTGTATTTATATCTTCCTTAAAACTGAGCTGATTTGGCTTGAGTTATTGGTTGATGTTGAATTTTGGGAAGTGATAATCCATTGACCCCTTTTTGATTTATTACACAATGTAAGTCTTAAGCAAAGGCCTCATAGAATAGTTAGAATTGTTTTCCTAAATAATAATAATGTATCTAGATATAAAAAAATTAACCATAACAATTCCTGGTTTTTTATTATTTTACAAAACAATTTATTCATCAGCTACTTCCCCATGCTATAAAAGCCTGGAGGGGACGAATCCCGTTCACTGACAAATATCTTGCTTGTAAATCTCATCATATATGTTTATAGGAGAAGTGGCATTATATTTCGCAGGCCTGTGATGCTTAATCTTGTGTGTTTTCTTGCATAGTCTCCTAATAGCAAATATACTAATCCTGGCAACTATATACACTAGTAATATCAAAATTCCTATTTGTAGAATACCTTGTAGGATATCCATTAGCCATCCACCTATACCCTTGAACCAATTGACCGGATTAAGAAATGAGAAAGTGTCTCTCCACCAGGAATCTTTGTTGACATGATGTTCTTGGAGCCACGCATCCCTCATTTCTCTAACTATCTCTATCTTGGTCTTTACCTGGAAATTTCCTGCAGAGTCTATGTAGTGGCAACAGGTAGGGCCTATTATCTGATACACCCCGCCCTCTCTAGCAGTCAAGTAATCTAGCACTATAGTGTGTTGGGTAGTAACTGCAATTAGTTGTTTCTGTACAATATTAGATGTATTGAGAACGTCAAGAATCTGGAAGATCTGGTCATCTAGATAATCAATCACCTCTACCAACTTATCCCACATTAGCATTATGAATGGGTAAATGAATAAGACACTAAAAAATGTGTTAGCCACCCCCATTTCTACAAGATGTGGTTTACCATTTGGTCTGGGCTTGTCGTCTGCAGCTCATCTGTACAGTGTGTGTGTAGAGGGATTGCTTTAATATCTACTCTTGTGTGTGGTACTATAAAAGTAGAAGGTGTCAGAAAGGCCAGTGTGCATACTCCTGTGAAATTGTTGGGTAACCACTTGTAAGCCTGATGTCCACATAAAATATATAAACTCTCTGCTGCTCCAACAACAGTGTTGTTGAACAGCCTAGCAATCCATTTAGATAACAAGGTGGTGCTTAATTTTTTAATAATTTTTCCCTGATACTGAGTGTCATTTGAGGTAAAACCTGATATTAGATTTTGCAATGTGATATTTACACAATGAAGCTTAGGATTGAGAGTGGCATCAACCTCTATACACTGCGTAGTAGTGGTAGCAGATCCATTACACTCTGAATCTTAGTCTAATAGGAAAAGTGTAGTTACTTAAGTAAAACATTTCTTTCAAAGTCACTGGAATAGCTAAATAAGGCATAGTATTGGAGGATATTGGACTATGGGTGCATATCCAACAGTTCTTAGGACGGTCATTAGAGTTCATGTCTTGGAGTAAGACTTGGTGATGCTTTATCAGTTTGTTATCCAGTTCTCTTTAAGTACTTCATGGAAAGTTAGGGCAAGGGGTACGGTTGCTATCACCATAGTCCAAACAAACAGGGCCATCATCTTTGCTGCTGCTGGGGTTCAAAACCTTTTTACAATGGCTGGCGTGGATCCAAGTGTCCTTGCCTTGAAGCTTGACAGAAGTGGCAGTGGTTAACAGCACTTGGAATGGTTCACTGTATCTGGGCTCCAGTGGTCTCCTCATATGTCTCTTTACCACGACCCAGTCTCCTGGTACCAAAGTGTGAGTGCCACTGAGGCAATTGGGGTTTGGGATAGAGGAAAGAACACGATTATGAGTAACAGTCAAATATTTATGCAACTCCAGAACATATTCAGTGAGAGAACCATAGGAGGCCTGCAGCTGCTGTGGGAAATACAACTCTGTCTTAGGGACACTACCAAACAGTATTTCATATGGGGACAGATTCTCCCTCCCCCTTGGGGTGGTCCTCACTGAATACAATGCTATGTGCAAACAATCTACCCAGGACCAGTGTGTTTCTTCAATGCACTTTTGGATTTTTAGTTTCAAGGTACCATTGAGGCGTTCCCACTATCCCACTACTTTGTAGATGATAGGGAACATGGAAAGCATGTTCTATCCCAAGAGTGACCGTGATTTGTTTCATTAGTTTTCCAGTAAAGTGGGTTCCTCTGTCACTTTCTATAGTTTCGGGCACCCCATATCTACAAACCACCTCACTGATCAATTTTTTAGCAATAGCTTTTGTGCTTACTTTAGTCACCGCCCAAGCTTCTGGCCACCCAGAGAAAAGGTCAATGCATACTAGGGCGTATTCATAATTACCCACCTTAGGTAGCTATATGTAGTCCACATGCAGTCTCTGAAATGGGTAATCTTATTTTGGTGTGCATTTCCGTGGGACTCGAATAGGCCTACCAGGGTTATGTTTTGCACAAACTAGACATTCTTGAACATACTTTGCAGCCGTATTCGGGAAACCCTGGGGCACACCAGTTTTGTAGCACCACTGCACACATAACACCCTGTGAGTTATGCACTGGAGAATGTGCAAGGGCAGCCATCATGGGTAACAGGCAGCGTGGAAAGCAAATACATTTGTTTACCTGCCATACCCCTGACACTGACTGTACAGCGCCCGCTTTGACCCATGCATTCTGCTCGTGGGGGGGAGCCTAGGTCTGGAAGACCTGCAGTAGTTCGAGGTCTACGGCCACTGGGGCCAGTGCAGGGGATGTCTCCTTATTTGAAAGGGGGCTTCCTGCACTCCCTAACTCTGAGTCTCCTGGGGTTCCCGCACCTGCTATAGCCAGTATCTCTGTCAGAGGTAGTCGTGCTGCTTCCTTAGCCACCTGGTCGGCCAAGGCATTCCCTACTGCAAGGGAAGTTTGTTCCCAAGTGTGTGATGACACTTTGACTATGGCTGCCCTTCGGGGAAGGGTGAGTGCTGTGAGTAGCTGCTCTACTGCTTGCGCATTCCTTATAGGTTTGCCAGCAGAGGTCAAGACATTAGGCTTCACCAAATGGTGACAAAGTCATGTGCAACACCATAAGCATATTGCGAGTCAGAAAATACATTAATTTCTTTACCTTTTCCCAGATTACACACTGCAGCAAGTGCTTTAAGCTCTGCCTCTTGCGCAGAGCAGCTGGAGGGGAGTGGTTCTTGTATCACTGCCTTACCATTGTGGACTACTGCATACCCGGTGATGAATCGTTCTTGTTCACTGTCCCAAGCTCTGGAACCATCTACAAAATACTCAGCAGAGGGGATGGTAAGTGGTACATCAGTAATATTTGCCAAGCCCTTTAGTTCAGCTTCCATCAATGCCTGACAATCATGTTCATGTGAAATATCAAACTGAGCTTCCTCATCTTCTAATTTGAAAAACAGGGGCAGCTCTTGGCTCATGTCTTGGCTCATGGTCCCTCCCTCTTCTCCATCCTGATACTTTCCTCCCTTTTCTAAATCCACTGGAAGTAGTGTAGCTGGATTTAGAACATTACAGCGTTTGATAGTTATATGGGGGGGTGTAAGGAGTGAGACTTCATATTTTGTCAACCTTGATGCTGAGAGGTGACGGATCTGAGCCTGTTGAAGTATTTCAGATACAGCATGAGGAACTTGAAGTGTGAGGGGGCTTCCTAACACTAAGTCCTCTGTCTTTTTAACAAGTTCTGAAGCAGCTGCCACAGCTCTAACACAAGTAGGAGACCCCATAATGACTGGACCTAGGGTTACAGATTAATAGCCTAGAGGGCGCTGCCTACCACCATGTTCTTGGGTAAGGACACCAGATGCATGTTCAGCCTGTTCGTGGCAGTACAAAGTAAAAAAAACTTGTCATAATTAAGGGGTCACTGCTTTTCTGCAGAATGACAGAAACTAGATCATCCCAAGTGGCCTCATATGCCTCCTGAACACCCTGGAGGCGCATAATAAAAGTGTAGGGTTTTTTGGGGGGATCTAGGAGCTGGGTAGCGAGGGCAATAAGTTCACTGGGGGGCCAAGGCCGATATGTTTCTATTGGCCATACATGGGGGGGATCTCGTACCTGAACATTATCATCCATCCTAGGAGGTTGAAACTGTACATGACTAGTAGTCCTCATAGGGAACAAAGGCACCCTGGGTGTTGTCCCTGGGTGTGAAGACCCACAGGACCTGCAACAATTAACCTCAGGGGGATTCTGATGACCACAATGTCTGCCAGTCCATTCCATCGACCCAGCATAAGGCAGGGTGCTGAAGGGGGTGCAGAATTTACATCAGGTACAGAGACTACAGGGGTCTGAGAGTTTTTCAAACTATCATAGATTACATAGAGAGTTCCATGCCTGGTTTCCTCTGATTTATGTTCACTCATTGAGAGACGTTTTGCTACTTCTAACCACATCCTAGCCTGCTCTAGTTTGTTTTTATCTTTCAACCATCCTTCCCAATTGCAGATATATTTCTCCCATTCCTTCTCTTCCAGATTTCCACACTTTCCCATACCAATTTCCTCAATATTATTTCACATCCCTCTACTGCTTCTTTCCCTTTCAGTCTCTCCACTATCTCACATGCTGGAACTGGGGCCACACCCTTTAGGTTAGTCAATTCCTTACGGTTGCCAGTCCCGATGACTGCAATCGCTGTGCCAGAGTTACCGTAGAACTCTCTTCAGCCCACCTAGAGCCTCTCAGACTCTAAATTTGATCCTGTCCCAGTCTCCTCTGATCCTCGAAAGATGGATCTGATCCTGTCCCAGTCTCCTCTGAGCCTTGGAAGACATCTTTAAGGAAGTACTAACACTGATTTTCCAGCCCTGTGAGCTAGGGAGATTCTTACACACAACCAAACAAATAACAATACCAAGCCTACTGCTCCACCTACTATTGCAATTATTTCTGCATGATCATATAACATTTCCTGAAGTAATCTGCAATTATTAAATAGCTGCCTCTGCAGTTTCTCTATCAAGTGGGTTAGTTCCAGGACAAAAAAAGGAAATCACCCAGGTGGGGACATAGTGGTGTGTTTTTACTACCCAGTTCAAAGGTTTTCCTTCTACACCTTGTAAAGGCACTGCGTGACAATTATATCTGCAATAAGTGTTATTTTTTATACTACATGTTTCCTGGTCTGGGTATACAGGCTAAGCAAGAACTTCAGCTACTATGATTTTCCTTCTCTTGAGCTTACACAAAACAGAACACAGACACTGAGGACAACGATTCTAATTCATCAAAAACGACTTAACAATGCATCAATCATTCAATGCACACTGCACAATCGCTGATATTAATACCCCTGCTGTATTCGGGCTAAAAACTGCATTCAGTTACCCCTTTCTTGAGGGTGCCCTTATCAATTTACAGGGGAATTCAATACCCTCAGAGTACTACCTTACCATGAAGTATGTAGCATCGGCGTCTCTGCCCCTTGCTAGGCAGAGACGCCGTCCCTCTCACCTCCCCACTCCTGGCGCGGCGTCCTCCAGCGCTTCTCTCCCCGCTGCTGCCGGCCCGCGCTCTTTCCCAGAGTGTGCTTAGGGCGCGCGCGCGCTCCCCCTCTCTTAAAGGGACCGCGCGCGCCATCCTAAGGAGTCCCCGGCCAATTGCCGGAGGACCTCCCATATATAAGGCACCTCCTCCAAAATGGAGGTGCCCGAGCAAAGTTGTTGCAAAGCATTCTCACCTCTGCTTCAGCCCTCAGGTCCCGTTTCCAGTCCTGTCTGCCTGCTTGTCTTCCCTTCTGCCCGACAGTCTGTCTCCTGCATCCGCCAGTCTGTCTATGGGCAGGTCCACCTGCGGACCAGAAAGAGGGGCTACAGTGAGAAAGTTATACAGAGAAGTTACCGGAGAGCTAAATTCTCAGATAGGAAGAACCTACTATACCAACAACGAAGAACTGGAGGAAAAGATATTGTGAGATTTATCTCAACATTCAACTCTAGAAGTAATGAGATATGGAATGCCTTGAACAAACACTGGCAGGTTCTTCTCCTGGACCATACCCTCTCCTCCTATATTCCCCGTAACCCTATGGTTACTTATAGACGGGCTCAGAATTTACGTGATAGACTTGTTCATAGTCATCTTTATAATAAGAAAAAAACTTATATATTTGGATCAAAAGGCCCTTTATGGGGATGTAGACCCTGTGGGTCATGTGTGGCCTGTCCAAACATTTGTTCTGAGAAGGCATTCACTAACGCGGACAAATCCAGGGAGTACACTATAACCCACGCCATTACGTGTACAACAATAGGGGTCATCTATAGTGCTAGATGCCCCTGTGATAAGATATATATCGGCATGACTACTAGGGAGCTCCGTAGACGAACAAGGGAACACGTTTTGGACATTATACCAGCCAAAGAATCAACTAACTTGGATGAACTGAAAACCTTACCCCGCCATTTTTAAAAAATACCATGAGTGTGATGCCTCTCTCCTCAAGGTTAGTGGAATAGACCGGGTCTATGTGGGGATCAGAGGTGGAAATTGGAAAAAGGTCTTGGCCCAAAAAGAAGTGAAATGGATCTTTACTCTTAATACCATGGTACCTCATGGTCTTAATGAATCCAATAGCTTTGTTCCTTTCCTTTAAATATACTCCCTCCCCCTTCTGTACTCTGCTCTCTTAGCTTTTTTCCTTTTTGCTTGCGGCCTCCTTTTTTTTTTTCCTCTTCTCTTTCTTTTTCTTTTTCTCTCGGCTGGTGGTAATCTTTCTGCTTATCATTATTATTTTTATCGGTTCACTATATATATTTTTTATTTTTTATTGTTGTTTTTTATGCTGTTTTTACTACTTGCTATTTATTCATTTTTCTTTTGTTCATTAGTTCTTTCGCCTACCTGATGTATTCCCTGAGGATTTCTATTTTTGCCATGAGTTGAAGTGAAGAAATATACCATTATGCTGTACTTCGGATGTTCTTCTGGGATGGACTGCAAGCGTGCCACAATATGGACACACACATTTTACTATGATCATTTTACTTTTTTTGTCATGTTTCTTATATGTATTTTTCAAGCTTTTTTCTGTAATGTTTGTTTACCACGATTATTCCATGTTCTCATTTTTGTGGGCGTGGACATAATATCCATCAGGTGCACATTGTTTCACCTGTCTTATTTATTTACCTACATATCATATTTTCTTGTGTTCTACCTTCACCTATATCCTCATGCACATTTTTTATACTTGTTATTACATATTTTTTCATTGTATTATTTTTTCTCACTTTTTTTGTCATTTTCCTTCTCTCTTTGAGTCCCCCATTCTTTTTTTGTTCCTCTAGACACGTTCACACTCTTATTCCTGCATTCTTCTGTCTTTTCTTCTACACTTACCTATACCACTGTCTCTTTGCGTTCCATGGTGGCACGCATCAATCTCTTGCAGATATCTCTCTCCCCTCTCCGCTATTACTATCTCGGAGATTTTTCAATACCTCACTTCCGGTTTGCGTTTCACATGCATCCCGGATGTTCTGTTTACGTCACTTCCGGGCGCCGTTGCGCTCCAACGTGACACGCACGCCAGCACCGATGCTGCGGGTGGACGGCGCTCTGATGAGACGCGGTCTCCTGACAGATCGCTGCTTGGCGCCCTTTTTTTGCATAGCGCTATGCTTCCGTCCTCATACTCTTCTCCTCATTGGCCAATTGCCCTATATATACCCCCTCCTCATCCCCATTTCTGTATCCTGGTTAAAGCCTACGGCGAAACGCGCGTCGGACCTGTGTGGACTCTGAGGGACTTCCAGGTAGCTCATTTGATACCTTTATGTCTTTTTTCTAGTACCTTTGACCCCTATATCAGCTGTCTTACCTATTAACTTACTGACCCCCTTTCTATGTGGTCTGAGTATTTACCCACTTGGGACATCTCTGATGCACTTTGCACTTTACTTGAATGATGGTCTCCATACGTATTTTTACTTCAGGCTGACCTGGGTCACTGTGTTCCTATACATGATTTATTTATTGATCTATGCTTCTACCTACCCTCAGATGCCCATTTTTCTGTTTACTTTTTTCCTCGTTTGTATTATTGTTCTTCATGTGTTTTTATGAATTCTTCAATAAATGCTTATTTTATATTGACCATGAGTCACATTTATAGGTTCTTTATTCAATAAGGGATATCTGGTCATCCATTATTTTGTTTTTTTGGATTTATTTGCCCCTGTATTGACTATAGAGGACTCAATCAGATCACCATTAAAAATAAATACCCCCTGCCGCTCATCTCCGAGTTGTTTGATCGCCTTAAAGGCGCCAGGATCTTTTCCAAGCTGGATCTACGTGGAGCGTATAACCTGGTCCGTATCCGTCAAGGAGACGAGTGGAAAACGGCATTTAATACCCGGGACGGACACTATGAGTACCGTGTGATGCCCTTCGGCCTCTGCAATGCTCCCACCGTCTTCCAAGAACTGGTCAACGACATCTTCCGTGACCTTCTTTACTCTTGCGTGGTGGTATACCTGGACGATATCTTTGTCTTCTCTCCGGATCTTTCCACACACCGGAGGGATGTTCTTCAGGTCCTGCTTAGGCTCAGGCAGAACCACCTCTATGCTAAATCCGAGAAGTGCCTTTTCGGACAGACCTCTCTTCCATTCCTGAGCTATGTTATCTCCCAGACAGGCTTGCGAATGGATCCCGAGAAGCTCTCTGCTGTCCTAAAGTGGCCCCGTCCGGAGGGGTTGAAGGCGATACAGTGATTCCTGGGCTTCGCCAATTACTATCGTCTCTTCATTCCACACTTCTCGTCCCGGACTGCTCCTATATCTGCGCTCACCCGTAAGGGGGCAAATCCCAAGGTATGGTCGCCCGAAGCCAAAGAGGCCTTCCTTTCCTTAAAGCAAGCCTTCTCCTCTGCCCCAGTTCTGCACCGTCCAGACTGCAATAAACAATTCTACCTGGAGGTTGATTCCTCCTCTTCCGGAGCCGGAGCAGTACTTACCCAAAAATCCTCCGGCAGAATGGTAACCTGCGGCTTCTTCTCCAAAATCTTCTCCTCTTCTGTGCGCAACTACTCCATAGGAGACCAAGAATTGCTAGCCGTAAAATTGGCGCTGGAGGAGTGGCGTTACCTGCTTGAAGGGGCTCTATACCCGGTGATCATCTACACTGATCACAAAAATCTGGCATATCTCCAAAATGCCCAAAGACTTAATCCGCGTCAGGCCCGGTGGTCTTTGTTTTTTACCCGCTTCGACTTCATCCTACATTTCCGCCCGGCGGACAAGAATGTCAAAGCTGATGCCTTGTCCCGATCCTTCCTGTCCTCCGATCTAGAGGAGGAGCCTATGCACATCATCGACCCCTCCAAGGTGATGAATGTGGCCCCCTTGGATTTGACTCGTCTTCCACCCGGCAAGACGTTTGTAGCGGTTCCAGACCGTGAGAAGGTTCTTCGCTGGGGTCATTCTTCTAAACTAGCTGGCCATGCCGGTCAAAAGAAGACTTTTCTGCTCATTTCCCGGCATTACTGGTGGTCTACCCTGCGTAAGGATGTGGTAGACTTCGTCTCTGCCTGTTCATCTTGTGGCCGCAACAAAGTTCCCAGACACTTACCAGCCGGTCATCTCCTGCCGCTTCCCATACCTGTTGCCCCGTGGCAACACATCGCTATGGACTTCATTACCGATCTCCCTGTTTCTGCCGGGTGTACTGTCATTTGGGTGGTCGCGGACCGCTTTTCTAAAATGGCCCACTTCATTCCCCTGCCTGGTCTCCTGTCTGCACCTGAGCTGGCTAAGGACTTTATCTGCCATATCTTCCGTCTCCATGGCCTACCCCTCCACATCGTGTCGGATGGAGGGGTTCAGTTCACCTCACGCTTCTGGAGAGCCATATGTAAACTGCTGGACGTCACCCTGGACTTCTCTTCCGCTTACCACCCTCAGTCCAATGGTCAAGTGGAGCGGATCAATCAGATCCTTACCAGCTACCTCCGGCACTTTGTTAATGCCCACCATTCTGATTGGGTGGACCTCCTTCCTTGGGCCAAATTCTCTTATAATAACCACGAGAGCGAATCCTCTTCCAAGTCTCCGTTCTTTATTGTCTATGGCCAACACCCCCGGATTCCGTTTCCCGTCTCCACTTCTGTGGACAATCCTGCCGCAGAGTCTCTTGTCAGCGAGTTTTCTACCATTTGGGAGAGTACTAGGTCCGCACTTCTTCAGTCCTCCGAGCGGATGAAGAGATATGCTGATAAGAGACGTCTGGATCCGCCTCCATTCCGTCCGGGAGACAAGGTTTGGCTCTCCTCCAAACATGTGCGGCTCAAGATACCCTCCTACAAGTTAGGTCCTCGCTTCATAGGCCCTTTCGAAATCCTCAAGCAAATTAATCCAGTGGCCTACAAATTAAAACTCCCGGCCACTCTACGGATTCCCAACTCCTCCCACGTATCTCTCCTCAAACCCGTTGTCTTTAACTCTTTTTCCAACAATCCAGGTGCTCTCCCTGCTCCGGTTTCCGCTGAAGACGTCTTTGAGGTAGAGAGTATTCTGGCCACCAAGAGGGTAAGAGGAAAGACCTTTTTTCTGGTAGATTGGAAGGGGTTTGGTCCTGAGGAGAGAACTTGGGAACCCAGGGAGAACATCAACGCCCTGCTTCTCCTTGAAAAATTTCTTTCTGGTCAAAAAAAGAGGGGGCCTAAAGGGGGGGGTACTGTAGCATCGGCGTCTCTGCCCCTTGCTAGGCAGAGACGTCGTCCCTCTCACCTCCCCGCTCCTGGCGCGGCGTCCTCCAGCGCTTCTCTCCCCGCTGCTGCCGGCGCCGTCCTAAGGAGTCCCCGGCCAATTGCCGGAGGACCTCCCATATATAAGGCACCTCCTCCAAAATGGAGGTGCCCGAGCAAAGTTGTTGCAAAGCATTCTCACCTCTGCTTCAGCCCTCAGGTCCCGTTTCCAGCCTGACTACCAGTCCTGTCTGCTTGCTTGTCTTCCCTTCAGCCCGACAGTCTGTCTCCTGCATCCGCCAGTCTGTACATGGGCAAGTCCACCTGCGGACCAGGAAGCACCTGCCTGCTACCTGCTGTACTTGCTAGCCCGCTCACCTGGGAGCGCCCACCTGCTACCCGCCTGCTAGCCTTCCTGGAGGCTCCGCCATCACTTGCTGTGACCACCTTCCTGGTAAACCTAAAGACTGCTACTTGCCCTGCTTCCTCGAACTGTGACCACCTGTCTGTTACCAGAGACTTCCGCCTGCTTGCCGTGTCCATCCGCCATACCGGTCAGTCCCAGCCATCTGACCCGTGGGAGCCACCTACTCTCTTACAAGGTCGTCCCCAGGGTAGCACCTGGTCCCTCAGCCCGGATCCTCCCTGGTCACAGTGTCATTAGCTGCCGTACGACCAGGGTCGGTTCGGGTGGATACTTAATCATGCCCCTCTGGGTCCCTCCTTGCACCTCGGCACAGAGGTTCCACCACCCGGACCCGTAACAAAGGATTCCTCTGTTATAGTCAATCACACTTCCCTGAACCTCTTACGGACCGATTTTCCTCTCCACCACATGTGAAGGAACACACAGAATGGGATCCCTTATCAAGCAGAGACCGTAGTCCCTTATTGGTCAATCAAAAATCATTCAGTCCCACATTCAAGGATCCTCATAGTTTACAATATCATACCAGACATTTATGACATCGACAAAACAAATAAAATAAAACAATCCTCCGACTCCTGAAATATACAGGAGAACTGCGGAGGTGCCTGATCCCGACACGGTGGGAAAGGTTGGTTACTCGTCACTTCATTCAATTATCATTCAACCGTCATTCAATCGTCAATTATACATCTAAAAACCACATTGAAACATATAAGACAACAAATTCAATCACTGGCAAGGGTTCAAAAAAATGATTGTCTTGTTAGGACCACCAATTACCCATCCTGGAGCCCTCTAAGTAGCACTGAATTATTAGTAATACGAGGGATTACTTACCGCGGATTTTATTCAGTGATTCCCAGAGAGATCCTTGTTGACGGGTCCAGAGGAGGTCCAGTTGTGACAATCCCGGGTTTCGGCACCATGTACATCCCAGGTTTCAGGCACCATGTACTGTTCTGGAGACACTCTTTGTTTTAAGGCAGTGGTTCTTAACTGGGGTTCTATCGAACCCTAGGGGTTCGGTGAATCAGTCTCAGGGGTTCGGCAAAGCCTCTGCCACGGAGGTCAAGACACACCCGACTCATTAAGTAAATTCGTGATGACACGCCCCGCTTGGCCATCACTTGCTGCAGATGATTACGTTACATTAATTGGCCTATCAGTGCTGTGGGGAATTTAGTGTGCTCAGTAATCCATACTAACTATGTCGAGCAAAAAAAGAAAGTGGTCGGACGAATATGTACAACATGGATTCACATGTATCACGGAACGTGATGGGAGTCAGCGTCCTATCTGCATGATTTGCAATGCCAAGTTGAGCAACTCTAGTCTCGCACCGGCAAAACTGAAGGAACTCTTCTTGAAGCTGCATGGAGATGGGGAATACAAGAACACAACGATTGCTGAATTCAAGGTGAAAAGAGCCAGATTCGATGAAAGGGCCACTCTACCTGCTCTTGGATTTGTACCAGTGAACAAACCGATCCTCACCGCATCGTACGATGCTTACCTGATCGCAAAGCAGGGCAAGCCGCACACCATCGATGAAACAGTCATAAAACCAGCAGCGTTAAAGATGGCGAATCTGATACTCGGAACAGCGGCCGAAGGTAAATTATCGCAAATTCCTCTTTCAAATGACACCATCAGTGACAGAGTAGAGTGCATGAGTAAAGACATCTTGGCTCAAGTAGTCGCAGATCTAATTTCAAGTCCGGCAAAATTCAGCCTTCAACTCGACGAGACCACAGACGTTTCTAATCTAAGCCAGCTTGCTGTTTTCGTGCGCTATGTGAAAGGCAACATGATAAAAGAAGAGTTTTAATTTTGTAAGCCTCTTACAACAACAACTAAGGCAGTCGATGTGAAGAAGCTTGTGGATGACTTCCTGACAGGCAACAATCTTTCATGGGATATGGTTTCTGCAGTTTGTACGGATGGAGCTCCAGTCATTCTGGGAAGAAAGTCTGGTTTTGGTGCGCTAGTAAAAGCTGATGCACCACACATCATTGTTACGCATTGTATTCTGCACAGGCATGCGTTGGCAACAAAAACCTTGCCTCCAAAAATGGCAGAAGTATTTAAAACTGTAGTGGAATGTGTGAACTATGTGCGAAATAGTGCTCTGAGGCACCGCATCTTCAGTGAGCTGTGTAAAGAAATAGGCTCTGAATTCGCGGTACTCCTGTACCATTCTAATGTTCGGTGGTTATCTCGGGGACAGGTTCTGAATCGTATTTTTGCCATGCATGTAGAATTAGCCCTGTTTTTGCAAGAGCACCAACATTGTCATGCAGATTGCTTCAAAAATCCTGAGTTCATTCTCATTTTAGCGTACATGGCTGATATATTTGCAGCTCTAAATCATCTCAATCAGCAGATGTAGGGTGGTGGAGTCAACATCATGGAAGCAGAAGAAAACCTGAAGGCTTTTCATAAAAAACTACCGTTATGGAAACGACGAACAGAGAACAATAACTTCGCAAACTTTCCACTTCTGGACGACTGTGTAAGTAAGATCGAAGATGTGTCTGGAATCGGAGACATTTCTGTATCCATGGAACTGAAGCAAACAATTGCCATGCACTTAGATGAGCTTTCAAAGTCTCTCGACGGATATTTCCCTACAAGAGAGTCATATCCAGCATGGGTGAGACAGCCGTTCACGTTTGCTGTTGAGACAGCAGATGTCAATTATGAATACCTCGATGAAATGATTGAAATTCAGCAGAGCCAGGTTCAGCTGCAACTCTTCCGAACAACAACACTCTCAACGTTTTGGTGTCGACAGTTGGAAAAGTACCCAATTATTGCTAAGAAAGCCCTGGAATTTTTTATACCATTTGTTACAACATATCTCTGCGAACAATCCTTTTCGAGGATGCTGGACATAAAAACAAAGAAAAGGAACAGACTTTGCTGTGAAAATGACATGAGAGTTGTACTTGCCAAGGTGAAGCCACGCATATCTGAACTGGTCTCTCAAAAACAACAGCAGAAGTCACACTGATTTGCAGGTATGCAATTTGTTGTGAGTTCATGCACTGTGTTGGTTTTGTTCTTTGATCAAGGTGATGTTCATGCACGGTTCATTTTGTGTACCAGTTAAAAAACATATACCTATGTCTTGAATTTGGAAAAAAATCATATTTGATTTATCACTAAAGAAGGGTTCGGTGAATGTGCATTTGAAACTGGTGGGTTCGGTACCTCAAACAAGGTTAAGAACCACTGTTTTAAGGAGAACTTTGGAATAGACAGCAAAGGGTCTTCACATTGCCATTGAGATTCAAATTAAAATACTTCATCGATGAAGGGAGAGAGACAAAATACATGCGACATGTACTGTCAGCAGGTAGAGTCTTCTGGTGTGGCAACAAAGACTCACCACATTTATTAGCTAGACAAAACGGAAATACAGTTGTTACAAACAACTGAACAGGAAACCGAAATAGCCTATCAATAAAAAACACACTTCCCTTGGCCCAACGTAAAACCTTCTTATCAGGGAATTCACAGGAAACCAGTATCTTAGTCAGACATTCCACAATGTAAGTCTTAAGCAGAGGCCTCATAGAATAGTTATAATTGTTTTCCTAAATAATAATGTTTATAGATATAAAAAATTAACCATAACAATACCATGCATATTACTGAGCAATTATCCTCAGGAGGATTTTCATTCACTAATGAACTTCCTGTTCTTTGTTGTTTCCACCCTATTTTCTCTTTTGTTTTCAGTCCATATGTATATATATGTCTTTTAACTATAGCAATGTAACCTATGATTAAGAACACCTGTTTGGTTCGAAACGCGTAACGTCTGCCTTACATATGGTGCTTTTTTAATGGAACTAATAAAATGGACATTTTAATTTTACATCTCTTGTGATGGATATGGAGAAGGTGCTGGAGTTTTTCTAATCTACTTCTTACTATCAGATGAAGTGGACAAAGTACCAAGAACAGCGTGTAGGAAAGTCTCTCTCGATTTGTTAATATCGGGTAGCACCCCAAAGGATTCAAGGGACAACTGGAGATCCCCCACCCGGGTTGGTGGGGTGCAGAGACTCGGGGGTAACCACTGCCTTGACGTACACTTTGCCAAACTTACTGGATGAAGTGGGCAAAGTACCAGGAATTGGGTGTAGGAAAGTCTCTCCATATTTTAACATCATGTCGCACCCCGGGGGATTCAAGAGACAACTGGAGGTCCACCGACTGGTAGGAGGGGTGTAGAGACTTGGGGGGTAGCCACCACCTTGACATACACTTTGCCAAGCTTACTAGATGAAGTGGGCGAAGTAACAGGTACAGGGTGTAGGAAAGTCTCTCTCCATTTTTTAACATCAGGTAGCACCCCGGAGGATTCAAGAGACAACTGGAGGTCCTCAGCCTGGTTGGAGGGGTGCAGAGACTTGGGGGTAGCCACCGCCTTGATGGACTTATTTCCAGACTTATTAGAGATGGAAGATCCTTGCTTCGGGACCATCTTCAGTCTGGTCTCTGAGATGACACGTCTGCGATGCAGGGTGGTACCTGAAGCCAGATCATTGGTACAATCATCGAGACTTTGTTGGGACTTCGCCTCTGCTTCCCTTCCTTCGGAGACTTAAGTACACAGCGAGTCAGCGACTAGCAGATCTGATGAAGAAGAAGTCGACATTGCTGATCTTGCTGAAGATATGGGGACTGGACACCCCTTGTACCTCAACAGTCCCCCAGAAAAACCATGCAGGATCTCCAGACCTGAGCGGGCACTAGACCTCTCGGCTCTGGATGACCTGTGGGTAAACTAGACAGCACCTGGAATGTGATCTTCTTCGTGTGTAATGCTCCAATCTGGAGCTTAATTTGTACAGACATATTTAGACTGTTTCTGAGTAGGGCTCGTCCTTCCCATGACAATGGGCAAACCGGATTCTGGAGTTGTCGGACGGGAATCAGACACCGACTCTTCAAGGCTTTCAGCCTGAAACTTCCGGTTAATCTGAGGCCTTCACTTGCCATGGAGACAGTCATGGTCATCTGTGGAGAGGAGACACTAAAGCCAAGGGCAGCCTCTCCTACAGGCCTAATGTCTTGGGACTCTCCAACCTTCGCAGGACAAAGACCTTCAGAGTGTCCCAAACAACCGCAGTGGGTCCGCAATCCGAGTTTATGACCGAGTTCCGGCCTCTGCTTTGCCTGGCGAACATGGTCAACCTTCATGGATTCTGTGCGGATAGCTGCCTCTACAGGCTAGGGAACAGGAGGTCTTTGGGAGGACAGAACCTGACGTGACGGTTTACCTCTACGCCTTGCACGTCTGGACTGCCTCTTGAGGTTGAGAAGGGAAGTATTTTGCGGAGCATTGTCATCCTGTGTGGATTCTGCATGGGCAGCAGCCTCTTGAGGCTGGGGAACTGGTGGGCTACCTACATGCATCACCCATCTGGACTGCTCCAGGATATTGGGAAGGGGAGCTTTAGCAGAAGCTTCAGGGTTAGGGTCATCAAAGACCATTAGAAAGGCCATCAAGAAGGCCTGCAGGTCAGAGGCGATAGGATCCCTTGCTTCCCATAGGGGGGTGACGCAATTTAAGGCATCATCTGCTAGGTAGGACATCAGAAATGCCACTTTAACCTGATCGGTCGGAAAATAATTGGCATAGAATTTGAAATGTAGCATGCATTGCTCCACAAACGCACAGCTTTGTTTTGGATCCCCATAGTACTGTGGTGGATCCGGAGGAACGAGTGCTGATAGCTCCATTTGGGCTGGAGCGTAAATCGCCTGGACTTCAGCTTGAGAAAAAAAAATTTCTTGGTGCATGTATTCGCCAGACAAGGATTCAAATGTCTCCGAGAGCGAAGGGCCGTGGGACTCAATGGGGACCATGGCCTGAGCAAACTGTTACGCTCACACCCGGACTAACTGGCGTGAGCATGGTTAGTGGTCCCACTGGGCCACGATCCGAGGAATGCCTGGAGGGGCATGACTAGGGGCCTCGCCAGATCTGACCACGAACACACGGCGGCTTAATTGACTCCGAGGACGGAGAAGGGACGTGGGAGGTGGCCCAGGTGCTACTCCAGGTCAGACCCCGGTCACAGCTGTTGACCCACACCGGGGAATGCAGGAACGGGCTGGTTTGGCTGGTATGCAGACAGGCGGGTACTGGCAGGCACGGCTGGTATACAGACTGGCGGATATAGGCAGGTACGGCTGGTATACAGACAGGCGGGTACTGGCAGGCTCGGCTGGTATACAGACAGGCCGGTACTGGAAGGTAGGAAAATATGCTGGATAGGGACCAGTACAGGCTGGAATACAGGAACAGAGCCGCAGGTGCGGAGGACAAGCGGAGTAGAGCAGCAGGTGCGGAGGACAAGCGGAGCAGAGCCGCAGATGCAGAGGACAAGCGGAGCAGAGCAGATCCGCAAGTGCGGAGGACAAGCGGAGCAGAGCAGAGCCGCAGGTGCGGAGGACAAGCAGAGCAGAGCCACAGGGGCAGAGGACAAGCAGAGCAGAGCAGCAGGTGCGGAGGACAAGCGGAGCAGAGCAGAGCCGCAGGTGCGGAGGACAAGCAGAGCAGAGCCGCAGGGACGAAAGACAAGCGAAGCGGAGCAGAGCAGCCGGTGCGGGGGACAAGCAGAGCAGAGCCGCAAGTGCAGAGGGCAAGCAGAGCCTCAGGTGCGGAGGGCAAGCGGAGCAGAGCCTCAGGTGTGGCCAGACCGGACACGGCTCTGTTCACATGGAACAGACTGGGAAACACAGGAAGATAGCTAGAAACACAGGAGGGAAACGGGACAATCAGAACCAGATACACACAGGGTACTTGCAATGAAGTAGCGAGTGGACACAAAACTCACAAACAGAAGTACAGAGACAACGAGTAGGAGTTAGGTACTGGTTCAGACACTGCAGGAAAAGGGAAGAATCAGACATAAAGACAAACAAGTAATGGTCTAGGACACAGTTCAGACAGGAACTGACACTGGAATGAGATACAGGAACGAGCCTGTGCATGCAGCCCCCAGGGTGGCGGAAAAGACTTGAAGTCACAGATACAGGTAATGAGCCTGGGTACTCAGCCCCTAGGGTGGCGGAAACAGACAGGACCTGGCAACTCAGTTGCACAGAACACACTGAAAGAAAGTGTTGCTCAGGCACCTCCTACTGGGTTGAGGAGGTTTCAGTATCCAGTGACTCACAGCAATAGGCTGGGGACGCATTAGGACTGCGCACACTGTAACTTTAAGAATCAGGAAGTGCCAGTGCCGCCGACCTAAGCCAGCAGACAAGAGACATGCACACAGCAAGCAGAGAAGCACAGTGCACAACCTGGACTAGTAGGTAAGTTGGCGGTCTTGCATGGTGGGAGATGGTAAGCCATGCCAGCATGCCACCTGGGATGTTACACTCCCCAACATGGTTGGTGTAGGAAAACTTCACCCAGGGAAGTCACTGCACCCAATCATTCTGACACCCCTTCAACTTGCCCATTGGTCTGAGGATGGTACGCGGAGGAGAAATCCAGCTGAACATTCAACAACTTGCAAAGAGCTCTCCAAAATTTAGATGTGAACTGAAATCCTCAATTAGAGACAATGTGGAGAGGAAGACCATGGAGACAAAACACATGTTGAAAGAACTGTGTGGCAAGCTTGAGAGCTAAGGGAAGGCCAACCAGAGGAATCAAGTAAATCATCTTGGAGAACCGGTCCACCACAACCTAGATAGTGTTGTAACCCTCAATGAGGGGCAAGTCCATGATAAAATCCATGGTTATGTGTTGCCAAGGGGCAGAAGGAACCGGCAGAGGCTGAAGGAGACCAGCAGGTTTGTTCCTGAGAGACTTGTTTCTGGCACACAGTGGACAGGTGGTTGCAAAGTCCCGAATATCCTTGGCCAGCAAAAGACACCAGAAGCGATGAGAAATCACCTCAGTGGACTTATGTATGACCACATGACCCGCCAGCTTGGATTCGTGTCCCCAGGAGAGAATTCTTCTCCTCCGATCAGTAAGAACAAAGAATTTACCTGGAAGGATGTCTTACAGCTGAACAGGAGCTGCTTCAGCAATCTTAGCAGGGTTAATGATGTGCTGTGCTTCTTCTTCTGAATCAGACATGTGAAAATAATGAGACAAGGCATCCGCTTTAACCTTCTTCTTCGCAGGACGGAAGTGAAACTCATAGTCAAAATGGCTCCCAAGACCTCAATCTGCGCAAGCGACGACTCCGGCGGCCATTTTCCCAAAGTCCACCGCGGGGAAATCAATGGGAAGTGTGGGGACTCCGCTCACCACCGACGTTTTCTGAAAGCCCAGGGCCCTCAGGCTCACATCACGGGGACATCCCCTCCTTCCAGCCTGGTGCCTGCAGCATCGCCCCACTCCTGTCGCCGCCACCAGCTTCCTGCAGCAGCAACCCTGCCTCTTGTGACTCCTCACCAGCATCTCTGCCCCCCCCCCCTGTAAGCTACTGTAAATTCAGACTATAAGACGGCCACCATTTTGTTAAAAAACTTTTTTTCCTATTTTCCTTCCCAAAGTTTGGGGTATGTCTTATGGTCCGGTGCATCTTATAGTCTGCGAAATATGGTCTATGCCTTATTTTCTAAATGTTGACCAAAAACCTTCAGAGATTTTTTTATTGTTCTAGTAAAAAAAAAAAAAAAGATTCCTCGTAATTTTTCTTTTTTAATTTTAAAAATTAAAAAAATCTTTGTAAAAACATTTATGATTGAAAGATTTATTGACAAAACAAGAAAACACAAATTATTGCTGAACAGATATTGTCTGCATACAAGGTTATGACCCTCAAGCCAAATGTCCCAGGTCCTGCTTTGGCTACAGACTCAAGATTTGTCGATGTTGCAGGCTGGTGGACCTCCATATCTTCCTAAAAGACTGTGCCATATATCTGCAAGAAATTGTGTAGAATTGTAACGGGGGTCAGGGTGGCAGTCGGTGGCGACTGGCATGTCAGTTTCAGTGATTAAATCCTCACCCTGGCCCGCTACAGAAAAAGGGGACTCGGAGAATCCCTGGGTGTGTGTGTGTTGTGGTGCTTCCGTGGAGGAGACCTCCATACTCACTTCTGACCCGCCGTCCTGGGTGTTGAGTCTTTTAACCTTCAGAAGGGGAAAACCAGACCAGCTTAAACATGTAAAAACTTCTTTACTTGCAGCCACAGTCACATACAGGGAGTAACAAGTGATACAGTCTCTTTGTGATCTCTTCATATTCAGCCGCACTTTACCAGCGATGAAAGTCACGGACACCGATTTGGACATGAAGACCAACACTGAGCTCGCCAGCTCTCTGGGCAACTCCATTCTCTGTCTCACTACCTGAACTGCTTGGATCCACCTCCCTGATGAGGCTGTCCTGTCTTGACACGTAAGATGAAGTTCCCACATTGACCTCTCCATGTACATCCGTTCCTGTTGTCCCCGCTGACTAGACTGTTTGGATTCACCTTTCAAACAAGGTTGTCCAAAAACTCCCAGACTGTGATACACATACACCCTTCTCCTGTACTTTCTCCTGTGTCCTCCTGACATGTCCTCACTAGTCACTGTCCCTCTCTCAACTCACTCTGCCTGCAATCAGGAAGTGACTCCTTTCTTCACTGAACCTGCCACTCCCACACTGGAGCAGCTCCTAAATCCCTTAACTCTTTCACAACCATAACTGCATACTCTGCGTGCTACAGTGCCCACCTCTGCACTATTTCTTCTATTAAGCTAATAGTCTACCTGCACCAACCTATATTGAACCTATAAGTAACCCATCAGACATTGGATCACATGACTGCTCATATATAAACATAGAACACAGCATTATGTGCATTAAGAGGGAAGAGGCGCATGACCGTCCCCATCACCCTCCTACAGAATGACACAGCCTTTGATGACAGGGTTTACATTTTGCTCAGCCATCTGTAATGTACAAAGCGCTAACAAACCATCTTGCTTGTCTGTAGTTAAAAATGTGCCCTCTGTGGTCCAAGGCTCTCTATGGAAAAGAGCAAAGCACATTTGAAGCCAAGCCAAAGGCCTTACGTCTGAAAATTCCAAACTGGCTGCTGGCTTTGATATGGAAGGGGGGCACATAAAAAAAAAACACTTTGCTAAACTGGTGTATTTAGATTCAGGGTCATGCCAGTACATTTAACCTTTTGCTCCAGGTGAAGTTTACGCAACTGTCCCGGATCCCTGCCTTGCTTCCCTCTCCCCGATCCACTGGACTCTGCTGTGCTTCATGTTGGACTCTGCAGATGGCCCGGCATGATCCCATGTGAGCATCAGCCCGGGCCTATATAAGGCTCATTGAAACACCCCCCTATGTCTTAGTATTGCATTTAGACTTCTGTGTTGCTGGACCTTGGCTTGCTACTCAGCTTCTCCTGCATTCTACCTGCCTTCCTGCAGTTTCTGACATTCTCCGCCTGCCTGCAGTCTCCAGCACTTCACCTGTCTGCCTGCAATTTAATGATGTCCTCCGCTTGCCTGCGGTTTCCTGCACTCCACCTGCCTGCCTGCGATTTCCTTACAACCTCTGCCTGCCTGTGGTTTCCTGCAGTTCACCTGCCTGCCTGCAGTTTCCAGATGTCCTCCGCCGGCCTAAAATGCATTGACCAATAAAACTGCATGTATTTATACTACTATTTGAGCAGTGCAGCTTCCTATCATTTCAAGTATCTGCTGAGGATCATCCTCCTGCACGCGGACCAGCAGCAGCAGCTGGAATTTACATGCTTTCAAAGGTCTTGTGCTTATCACAACACTCTAGGTGAGCACATTCACTTCTCTCTTCTCTATATTTGTATGGCATTACCCTATGTGCACATCTGTCCCCATCTAGCGCGTATACAACAGAAAAAAGTTATAGCTCAAACAAAGAGGAAAGAAAAGCGAAAAGTTGCATGATCAAAGGACTAAAGGGTTAGTCTACTTCAACCTCTTCTTAACTGCTAAAATTAAAAAAATGAATTAAAAGAAAAAAACACATACATCAAGTTCCAGTGATGTCACCACTATGTCTATCAGTGGTCAAGTGGCATTCTTATTCGGTTAAGAAGGGGTAGTCAAGTAGTGGACAATCCTTTAATATGGGCTGAGTACTGCCTATCTTTGCAGTCACTTTCTGCCCACCACTCAGTGTCCTGCGCTGCTCACTTCTCTTACCATTATATGAGTACACAGCGTCAAACTGGCCTGGCGGGGTACCGGTGAAATGCCCGGTGGTTCTCTGATAAAGAATAGGACACTAGAGGACGCTGCGAGAGTGCAGGAAGTTAAGAAGAATTTTTTTTATCCCTCCCCCCCTCTGTGATTGGGCAGGTTAGAGGACATAGAGGCTTACCAAAGGGCTCAGGATGGGGTCAACATAGCGACCGAGGACGGGGTGACATAAAGGCTTAGGATAAGGACATTAAAGGGAAACTGTCACCAGAAATAACACTGCTAACCTGCAGATATGCAGTTAATCTTCAGGTTAACAGTGTTATTATGCACGCAGCTGAATGCAGTGGGAACAAAATTAACTTTATTTTCCCAGCTATCATTTAGTTTTACTCATGGGGGTGGGGGCACCACGGGCTCAGTCACTGCTCTGAGAATACAGTGACCGCACCCCCGGTGACTGCCAGACCCACTGCATTGGGGCCACTGTCAGTCAGGGCCCGGGGCATGGTTACAGCGGCTGCTCAGTATACTCAGAACAATGATGGAATCGGCGGCGCCCCTATGACTGAAGCCGAATGCTGGCGGGAAGAATAAAGTTAATTTTCTCCCCACTGCATTCGGCTGCATGCAGGCACCGGGCTGCATAATAACGCTGTTACCCTGCAGATTAACCGCATGACTGCAGGTTAACAGTGTTATTTCTTTAAATAAAGGGGCCCAGAATGGGGATATTATTAAATAAAGGGGCTCATGATGGGACATTATTAAATAAAAAAGCCCAGGATCTGGGACATTATTAAATTATTAAATACAGGGGCCCAGGATCTGGGACATTATCAAAGTGGACATAGGGGACCAAGATGGAGGCAACATAGGGACCTAGGATGGGGACGTTAAATAAAGGAGCCCAGGATCTGGGACATTAGTAAATTAAGGGGAGGGGTGACATAATTACTGTATGGGGGTCAGATGAGGAACATACATTATTGGTTTATGGAGGCAAGTGGGGGACATAATTACTGTAGGGGCCACTCAGGGGACATTATTACTGCTGTAATTTAATTTATTTTTGAGGATACTGTCTTCCATGGGGTGAGCAAAAGGGATGTCCTGTTATTGTGCAGGGTGGCACTAAGTTGCTTTTTTCTTAATCTAACGTAGTGTAGAAGTCAAGGGATAAAAGTGGGGAATATGCTCGAGAAGATGAGTCCTGGCTGGAAGAAGTGATGGCTGTCTGCGCAGGATGAAGGAAAAAAGCGAAGATGAAGGACTTCAACTAGAGACGTCACTGGTGAGTCAGTGTGTTACCTGTACACTGACACTATACTCTATATACAGAGCTCCTGTGTATAATGTCATCAGTGATCACTATATTACCTGTACACTGATACTATATACACAGTTACTGTGTATAATGACACAGTTAATCACTATATTACCTGTACACTGACACTATATACAGAGATCCTGTGTATAATGTCACCGGTGATCCTGTATTACCTGTACCCTGATAATTTATTCAGAGCTCCTGTGTATAATGTCACTGGTGAGTCACTGTAATACCTGTACACTGAGACTATATATAGAGCTCCTTTGTATAATGTCACTGGTGAACCCTGTATTACCTATACACTGAAACTATATACAGAGCGCCTGTGTATAATGTCACTGGTGATCACTGCATTACGTGTACACTGACACTATATACAGAGCTCCTGTGTATAATGTCACTGGTGATCACTGTATTACCTGTACACTATATACAGAGTTTCTGTGTATAAAGTCACTGGTGATCACTGTGTTACCTGTACATTATATACAATATACAGAGCTCCTATGTATAATGTCACTGGTGATCCCTGTATTACCTGTACACTAACACTATATACAGAGCTCCTGTGTATAATGTCACTGGTGATTACTGTATTATCTGTACACTGACAATATCTACAGAGCTCCTGTGTATAATGTCACTGGTGATCTCTGTATTATCTTTACACTGAGACTATATACAGAGATCCTGTGTATAATGTCCCTGGTGATTACTGCATTACCTGTACACTGCCTGTAACATCCCTGGCGGCATGCTGGCATGGCTTACCATCTCCCACCATGCAAGACCGCCAACTTACCTACCAGTCCAGGCACACTATGCTTCTCTACCTGCTGTGTCCTTGTCTCTTGTCTGCTGGCTTAAGGCGGCGGCGCTGGCACTTCCTGATTCTGAAAGTTACAGTGTGCGCAGTCCTAATGCTTCCCCAGCCTATTACTGTGAGTCACTGGATACTTAAACCTCCTCCACCCAGTGGGAGGTGCCTCAGCAACACTTTCTTTCAGTGTGTTCTGTGCAACTGTTAGTTGCCAGGTCCTGTCCTGAACCTTGTCTGTTTTGCCACCCTGGGGTCTGAGTACCCAGGCCTGTTACCTGTATCTGTGACTTCTAGTCCATTTCCGCCATCCTGGGGGCTGAATGCCCAGGCTCATTCCTGTATCTCGTTCCTGTGTCAGCTCATGTCTGAACTGTGTCCTTGCCCGTTACCTGTTTGTCTCTATGTCCGATCCTTCCCTCTTCCTGCAGTGTCTCAACTAGTACCTAACTCCTTCCTGTTGTCTCTGTACTTCTGTTTGTGAGTTTTGTGTCCACTCGCTACTTCTTTGCAAGTACCTTGTGTGTATCTGGTTCTGCTTGTCTTGTTTCCCTGCCTCCATATCTACATCCTGTGCTCTAGTTATCTTCCCGTGTTTCCCTGTCCCTGTCTGTTCCATGTGAACAGAGCCCTGTCCTGTCTGTCCGCTCCTGCGGCTCTGCTCTGCTTGCTCTCCGCACCCGAGGCTCTGCTCTGCTCCATTTGACCTCTGCACCTGCGCCTTTGCTCTGCTCCGCTTGGCCTCTGCACCTGCGGCTTTTCTCTGCTCCGCTTGCCCTTCGCACCTGCGGCTCTGCTCTTCTCTGCTTGCCCTCCGCAACTGCGACTCTGCTCTGCTTGCCCTCCGCACCTGATGCTCGGCTTTGCTCAGCTTGCCCTCCGCACCTGTGGCTCTACTCTGCTCTGCTCCGCTTGCCCTCCGCACCTGGGGCTCTGCTCTGCTCCGCTTGCCTTCCGCACCTGCGGCTCTGTTCTGCTCCGCTTGCCTTCCGCACCTGCGGCTCTGCTCCGCTTGCCCTCCGCACCTGCGGCTCTGCTCTGCTCCCCTTGCCCTCCGCACCTGCGGCTCTGCTCTGCTTCGCTTGCCTTCCGCACCTGCGGCTCTGCTCTGCTCCACTTGCCTTCCGCACCTGCGGCTCTGCTCTGCTCCGCTTGCCCTCCGCACCTGCGGCTCTGCTCTGCTTGCCCTCTGCACCTGCAGCTCTGCTCCGCTTGCCCTCCGCACCTGCGGCTCTGCTCTACTCCGCTTGCCCTCCGCACCTGCGGCTCTGCTCTGCTCCGCTTGCCCTCTGCACCTGCGGCTCTGCTCTGCTCCGCTTGCCCTCCGCACCTGTGGCTCTGCTCTGCTCCGCTTGCCCTCTGCACCTGCGGCTCTGCTCTGCTCCGCTTGCCCTCCGAACCGGCAGCTCTGCTCTGCTCCGCTTGCCCTCCGCACCTGCGGCTCTGCTCCACTTACTCTCCGAATCTGCGGGGTTCTGCTCTGCTTTGCTTGCCCTTTGCACCTGCAGCTCTGCTCTGCTCCGCTTGCCCTCTGCACCTGCAGCTCTGCTCTTCTCCGTTTGTCCTCTGCACCGGCGGCACTGCTCTGCTCCGCTTGTCCTCTGCACCGGCAGCTCTGCTCTGCTCGCCCTCCGCACCTGCGGCTCTGCTCTGCTCCGCTTGCCCTCAGCACCTGCGGCTGTGCTCCACTTGCCCTCCGCAACTGCGGCTCTGCTCTGCTTGTCCTCCGCACCTGCGGCTCTGCTCTGCTCTGCTCCGCCTGCTCTCCGCATCTGCGTTTGTTGTCGGATCTGGCGAGGCCCCTAGTTACGCCCCTCCAGGCACTTCTCGATTCGTGGCCCAGTGGGACCACTAACCACGCTCATGCCACCATATACAGAATTCAGAACTCCTGTGTATAATATCACCAGTGGTGATATTAGTGTTATTAGCATTGTGTTTTTTACTATTGATCAGTATTGTAGTATTCAGTCACTCTGTGGGGGTAATATGTGATCTAGTCATGGTGTGACGGTATTTATCCCCTGTATGCGGTATTGTTCTGTCACTATGTCGTGGTAATAGTTTTTTAAGGTTGAAGGAAGACTAAGTCCATCTAGTTCAACCCATAGCCTAACATGTTGATCCAGAGGAAGGCAAAAAAAAACATGTGGCAAACACTAAGCTCCACATTGGGGAAAAAAATTCCTTCCTGACTCCACATACGGCAATAATCCGCATCTGTGATTATGATTAAACCTTCTTTCCTCCAGATGTAGAAGATGCCCCCTTATCCCCATCTCAGGCCTCAGAGTAAAAAGATCAGTAGAAAGGTCTTTGTACAGTCACCTCATATATTTGTACATAGTAATAAGATCACTTCTAAGCCTTAGTTTTTCCAAACTAAATAACCCTAAGTGTAATAACCTGTCTTGGTATCGCAGACCCCCCCAGTCCTCTAATAACCTTGGTAGCTCTTCTCTGCACCCGCTCTAGTTCAGCTATGTCTTTCTTATACACCGGAAACCAGAACTGTATACAATATTCTAAGTGTGGTTGCACTAGTGACTTGTACAGAGGTAAAATTATGTTCTCCTCATGAGCATCTATGCCTCTTTTAATGTATCCCATTATTTTATTTGCCTTTGCAGCAGCTGCCTGACACTAGCCACCAAACTTGAGCTTGTCGTCCACCAATACACCCAGGTCTTTTTCAGTGACAGTTTTGCCCAGTGTTTTACAATTAAGCATATACTTATACATTTTATTTCCTCTGCACAAGTGCATTACCTTACATTTATCCCCATTAAAGCTCATTTGTCATTTATCAGCCCAAGCTTCTAGTTTACATAGATCCTCCTGTAATATAAAATTGTCCTCCCTTGTATTGATTACCCTGGAGAGTTTAGTGTCATCTGAAAATATTGAAATACTTCTCTGTATGTCCCCTACAAGGTCATTAATAAATATGTTAAAAAGAAGCAGGCCCAATACTGACCCCTGTGATACCCCACTGTTAACTGTGACCCAGTCTGAGTTTGTTCCATTAATAACCACCCTTTGTTTCCTATCACTGAGCCAGTCCTTAACCCACTTACATATATTTTCCCCTATCCCCATTGTTCTCATTTTATGTATCAACCTTTTGTGTGGAACCGTATCAAAAGCTTTTGAAAAGTCCCTAATATACACCATCCACTGCATTTTCTTGGTCCAGTCCAGAACTTACCTCTTCATAAAAGCTAATCAGATTAGTTGGACAGGAACGGTTACCGTGAAACCCATGTTGATATTGGGTCATGAGGTTATTCTTCTTCAGATACTCTAGTATAGCATCTCTTAGAAAACCCTTCAGGATTTAACCCACAGTAGAGGTTAAGCTAGCTGTCCTATATTTTCCAAGTTCAGTTTTTATCCCCTTTTTGAATATTGGCACCACATTTGCTTTACGTCAGTCCTGTGGTACAGACTCTGTTATTATGGAATCTTTAAAGATTAAAAGTAATGGTCTATCTATGACTTTACTTAATTCCTACAGTACTCGCAGGTGTATCCCATCTGGGCCCGGGGATTTGTCAACTTTATTGATTTTTAGACGCCGTCGTACTTCCTGCTGGTTTAAGCAAGTGACATTTAATGGAGAATTTTTGTTATCACGGATCATGTTTTCTGTCATGCGATTTCCTTGTGTAAATATTGTTGAAAAAAAATCATTTAGCATATTGGCTTTTTCCTCATCCACCATTTCACCCAGACTAATTTTAAGGGGGCCAACACTATCATTTTTTAGTTTCTTACTATTTATGTAGTTAAAGAACATTTTGGGATTATTTTTACTTTCTCTGGCAATGAGTCTCTTTGTCTCAATCTTTGCTGCCTTGATTTGGTTTATACACAATTTATTTAATTTTCTGTATTTATTTAATGCGTCATCACTACCTACTTGTTTAGTTCTCTAAATGCTTTCTTTTTGTCACTTATTGCACCCCTTACAGCTCTATTTAGCCATAGTGGTTTCCTCCTATCTCTTGCATGTTTATTCCCATAGGGTATATATTGTGCACAGGTCCTATTCAGGATGCTAATAAATGTCTCCCATTTGCTTTGTGTAGTTTTATGTCTCAGGATATCGTCCCAGTTTATTGCACTAAGATTATCTCTCAACCGTTGGAAATTTGCCTTCCTGAAGTTTAGTGTCCTTGTAACCCCTCTACTACACATCTTATTAAAGGATACATGAAAACTTATTATTGTGTGATCACTATTACCCAAGTGATCCCCAACTAGTGTATTTGATATGCGGTCTGGTGTGTTGGTTAATATTAGGTCTAGCAGTGCCCCCCTTCTTGTTGGGTCCTGAACCAGTTGTGAAAGGTAATTGTCCTACTAATATTATAAATGCGAAAGTTTGTGAGTATGTATGTTTGTTACTCTTTCACGAGAAAACTACTGGACGGATTTGCATGAAACTTTACAGTAATATAGATTATACATCGGAATAACATATAGGCTACAATTTGTAATGATTTTATGTAATTTTGGTCATAATATAATGATACATGTCAATTAAGTCGGAAAAAAATCTGGCCTCTGAGAGCTCTCTTATATACAGACATACACAGGTGATATTTAAATGGCTGATTTACAGCAGTCAGAAGAGATTGATAATACAATAATTTGCCCATAGTGGATCATTGTATAGTGAGGTCACAGTTGCCGCCTGTCCACAGTCAGAATACAGGGGTGATCATATACCGTGGCCAGGTACAAGTGTGGCACAGGGGGTTCACACATGACCCCCAGGGACTGACATTTCCTAGAAACTTTGGAAGCTGTCAGTCATGAGCTCACCCTGATACATTACACTCTGGAAACAGCTGAAGGGAGAAGGATAATTTATGACATTTTCTCAGACTTAAAAAAAAACAACACTTACTAGGGAACTACACGTCCCAGCACGGCCTGCCTGCGCCCACAGCCCGGGGGAGTGTGAGGCTTCCTCCTGCAGGTTGCCTGGGGGCACCGGGCCATCATTGTCCTCACACAGGGGGTCCCCGCCGCCATTGTCCCTCCACATAACGCCGTATAATAAAACATGCGCTCACCTGCGCCAGCTGCTGCAGCCGGGAAAGTTCCGAGCGCCTCACCTGGGCGGAAGGGAAGTGACTCACACACGGGGAGGGGCAGTAACCTGAGCGCGGCTCCATGGAGGATGCACACACTGCAGCCTGACAGCACCGGTAGCAGCGCTACACAAATGGCGTCCTCCCCTCCTGTGTGCAGCACAGCCCTGTGTGTGTGCAGCGCAGCATGTCACCCACAGCACCAGCAGGCTGCTCTCAGCTCCCACAGAGCACTGGGAATGGTTGCTATGGGTAACCGCGCCACAGCTGCTCCTCATAGACCAGTCATATACAACTGATATCGTCTGTACAGCGATCGTAATATAACTAATTAGATTGTTTTAGTATTTTGTTTGAACTTTACTAAGTACCTATTTTGTAATTAGTACTTATAAAAATGCCGCGAAAGCGTAAGTCTAACATTTCGCAAAGCTCTAATAAAGCCCGAGCTATGAAAATAATTAGACGTGATGAGACGTCTCAACAAGCCGAGCAACGAAGGCTTGAGCAGGCGGTGCGTTGTGCGGCACATAGAGCTGCAGAGACTCCAGAACAATCCCAAGCCCGACGTGAACGGAATGCGGAGTTTTTGGCATCTCAACGGGCTGCTGAAACTCAAGAACAGTCCCAAGCCCGACGTGAACAGCATGCGGAGTATCTGGTGTCTCAACGGGCTGCTGAAACTCCAGAACAGTCCCAAGCTCGACGTCAGCAGCAAGCGACTTACATGGCGTCCCAAAGAGCCACTGAAACTTATGAAATGGCCGAATCTCGCAGACGCACTGTTGCTGAAAGGGCAGCACAGCGACGTCAAACATTTACAAGAAATACATGGATATTGTTTAATAAAGCTGCATTTGAGTATGACGAGACTCTTGATTATGAAACTCACAAGCTTATAAAAATAGAAGCAATGACCATAGATTGCAAATATTGCGGAGCTCTTAAGTGGAAAGAGGAAGCAGCAGGTATGTGTTGTTTGGGCGGGAAAGTAGCTCTTCCTTATATAGACGAGCCAGTTCAACCTTTAAAAGAGCTTTTCTCTAATGAAACTGATGAATCTCGCCTTTTTCTAAATAATATAAGAAAATACAACATGTGCTTTCATAAGACGTCTTTTGGAGCAGATCGAATTGTCTCAATGCCAGGGTTTTGCTCGACCTTTACAATACAAGGACAAGTATACCACCGTATCGATTCTTTAATTCCTAAATCCATTTCGCAACCACAATTTTTACAAGTTTATTTCAAAGGTGACGAAGAAGAACAAATCAACAGGCGTACTGAGTGCGTGCAAAGCGTAGATAGAAACATAGTTAAAAAATTAAGAGTACTTCACGACCACAACATTTTGGTGCATGAATTTAAAACGGCTAGAGACAGAATGATCAATGACGATCATTTCAAAGTAGTGATTCACCCAGACCGTGTACCACGTGGTCAACATGAGAGACGATTCAATGCCCCTACTACAAATGAAATAGCTGCTGTAATAGTTAGTAGCGAACAAACTATGTCTCGGGACATCGTTGTGCAGCCGCGCGATGGCATGCTCACTAGGGTTCCCGATACACATAGATTCTATGACGCTCTCGAGTACCAAATAATTTTTTGGAAAGGACAAGAGGGGTACAGCATTGATATTCCTCAGATAAATCCAATTACCAAACAAGCAATGCCAAGCAAAAAGGTGTCCTGCAAAGATTTTTATGCCTTTCACTTGATGGTCCGTCGCAGCGATTTTAATTTGATGCTTAAGTGTAGGCTCCTACTTCATCAGTTTCTGGTCGACATGTATGTAAAGATGGAAAGTGAGCACTTAAGGTTCATTTCTTTAAATAAAAAAACTGCGCGCAGAAAATTATATTCACTTGCAAGATGCAATAAGAAATGATGCGGATTTGGATCCAAATAACTTAGGTCAGATGGTGATTCTCCCGTCATCATTTGTAAATAGCCCGAGATACTTACACGAATACACACAAGATGCATTCACATACGTACATAATTATGGGAGGCCTGATTTATTTATTACAATGACTTGCAACCCCGCTTGGCCAGAAATCACCAAAGAGCTTATGGCTGGTCAAAATTCAACGGACAGACATGACTTAACAGCTCGAGTATTTAGAATAAAAGTACAGAAGTTGGTAGCTCTACTTACAAAAGGTAACATATTTGGTGATATGCAATGCTTCATGTACTCGATCGAGTGGCAAAAACGAGGCTTGCCTCATGTGCACTTACTGCTGTGGTTAAAGGAAAAATTGCATCCGAACCAAATTGACGAAATCATATGTGCTGAGATACCAAACCCAGAAACCGATCAAAAGCTCTATGATACAGTGACAAAGAATATGATTGACGGGCCATGTGGTACATTCAATTCTTCATCGCCATGCATGAAGGAAGGAAAATGTACCAAAAAATATCCGAGGAAGCTTTTAAAAGATACTCAAACCAATGACAAAGGTTATCCTTTGTACAGGCGCAGAGCACCAGAGAATGGTGGACGCACGACGATTATAAAAACCCGTAGAGGAACACAGGAAATATTGGTGGACAATAGCTGGGTGGTCCCATATTCTCCACTTTTATCAAAAAATTTAAATTCTCATTTAAATGTAGAGTTCTGAAATACGGTACAGGCGATAAAATATATTTGTAAATATATTAATAAGGGTAGCGACCAGGCTATTTTTAACATCCGCCAGCAAGGGAATGTTAACATTGACCCAAGAGATGAGGTGCAGACCTTTAGAACCGGCCGATATGTTAGTAGTAACGAAGCAGCGTGGCGGATCTTAGGTCTGCCTCTGCACGAGAGACACCCAACCGTCACTCATCTCGCGATTCATTTACCCAATGGCGAGAGGGTTTACTTTACGGAAAATAATTTTAGAGAGAGATTAGAAGCACCACCTAAAACTACACTAACTGCATTTTTCCTGTTGTGCCAAAGTGATACGTTTGCAAAAACATTACTTTACATTGACGTGCCTAGCTACTATACTTGGAATGTGGCACGGAAGCAATGGAAACGTCGTTTACAAGGAACACCTGTCGATGGCTGGCCAGGTGTGACGGCAGGAGACGCTCTAGGTCGCATTTACACGGTGCACGTTAGCAATTTTGAATGTTATTGCTTGCGTATGCTGCTGAATGTAATAAGGGGTCCAACCAACTTCTCGGATTTAAAAACATTTGAAGGTCAAGAACTTGCAACTTTTCGGCAGGTGTGTGAGAAGATGGGGTTGTTGGAAGATGATAACCACTGGGATACCACCTTAGAAGAGGCCGTGCTATGTCGCTCCCCGGCGCAAATAAGAGAGCTGTTTGCCATATTGATATGCACTTGCGGTTTATCCAATCCTCTAGAACTCTGGCACAAGTATAAAACTGCGTTATCAGAGGATATCATGCACAGATTTGAAAGAATGGATCACGTTAACGATGATCTCTGTTTCAATGAGGCGTTGGGGCTTATCGAGGACAAAATATTAATAATTTCTGGAAAGAAATTGTCTGATTTTGGTCTACCCTCACCGCGGCGTAGAGGAGAGCTGTCGAACGAGTTGATAAAAGAGCTAAGCTATGATACCAAACAGTTAGACGCTCACGTTTGCGAAACTGAGCCACGTTTGCTACCTGATCAAAGAGAGATTTATCACAAAATAGTAGGACGAGTTGAGAATGGTGAAGGCGGACTTTTTTTCCTTGATGCCCCGGGTGGTACAGGAAAAACTTTCTTGCTTAATTTACTTTTAGCAAAAATTCGTAGCGGTCATAACGTTGCATTAGCTGTGGCTTCCTCTGGAATTGCTGCAACATTGCTAAGCGGTGGACGGACGGCACATTCAGTCTTTAAATTACCTCTTAATCTGGTGAACGAAGAAACCCCATCGTGTAATATCAGCAAGAGCAGCGCCCGTGGCCTCCTGTTGCAACAGTGCAAACTAATCATGTGGGACGAGTGCACAATGTCACACAAACGCGCCATCGAAGCTCTTGATCGTTGTCTACAAGACTTACACAGTAAACAAACAATAATGGGTGGTGTGGTTGTTTTATTGGCTGGGGACTTTAGGCAAACTTTGCCTGTCATCGAGCGAGGCACTGCAGCAGACGAAATTAACGCATGTCTGAAATCCTCATATTTATGGACCAAAGTTGAAAAGCTGCACCTCACCACCAACATGTGTGTCCAGTTATTCAGTGATCTAGAGTCGGGCGCGTACGCTGAGAAACTGCTCGAGATCGGTGAAGGTCGAATCGAAACTGACGAAGTAGGTATGGTTCTATTCACTAACCAATTTTGTCATGTTGTGGATTCGGAAGACGCACTTATTGCTCAAGTTTTTCCAAATTTGCAACAAAACATCCACGATGAAAATTGGCTATGTGAAAGAACTATACTAGCACCAAGAAATGAAACAGTTGCGAAAATCAATAAAATTATCTTGGACCAAGTAACCAGCGATGCAACAACCTACAACTCCATCAACACAGTCATGTCATCTGAAGACTGTACGAGCTACCCCGTGGAGTTTCTTAACTCTTTGGAGCTATCCGGGGTCCCATCTCATAAGCTCGAATTAAAGGTCGGTATACCCGTTTTGTTAATGCGCAACTTGGACGCCCCGAGATTATGTAATGGCACTAGATTGCGAGTCACTGAACTAGGCAGGCACATTGTAAAGGCCACAATTTTAAGTGGAGAAGCTAAGGGTGAAAATATTCTTATACCACGCATCCCAATAATACCCAATAACTTACCCTTTAATTTCAAACGTTTGCAGTTCCCACTTAAAGTTGCATTTTCAATGACCATCAATAAATCGCAAGGGCAAACTTTGAAGGTAGTGGGGATACCTTTAGGCACGCCCTGTTTTTCCCACGGTCAGCTATACGTAGCTTGCTCACGTGTTTCTAAATCGCAAAATCTACATATTTTCGCTGAACGAAATAAATCAAATAACATAGTTTACAGGAGTATATTGCAGTGAAAACACATAGATAAATTACCTACAGATGTCCATTATTCCAATTACATACTAATTCTTTACTAACACGAACAATATTAAACGCAAGTAACTTCAGTCCGTCCTGTTTATTAATCAGTGTTTAGTAATCCGTTTGTGATGAAATTTGATATGGATAATTTCAAGCCTGGGGAAGGACATAGGGCTACTTTTTATAAACACACCATACAGGCGAAGATTATAGAAAACTGTAAACCTGATTGACTGGCACACCTAGCGGTCAACGCACAGCCGAAACCACTGAACTTAGCATCTTGAAATTTGCAGATAGGTTCTATTATAGCTTAAATGAGCACTAAGAAAGGAATTTTGATAATTCCACCCTCAAGAGTTTTCCTCTACATATTATAGGGTTTCAAAGATTGTATGGAATCTGTCAGTTTTGAAGTTAGACATCTGAAATTTTGGATGTACGAGTAACTAAATAAGATTATTTTTTTTTACTATTAAGATAATTTTTTTTTACTATTAAGATTATTTTTTTTTACTATTAAAATGATCTGTCACGAAACTTAATGTGGCAGACCAAATTCCACGCGAGCGAAGCCGCGGGTAAAAGCTAGTCTCTCATCTTTGTCAAAAACCTATTACCTTTGCTTGAACTACAGGTTTCTGTTCCCCAATGTATTTAAGGGTAGTTGAAGTCCCCCATAATAATGACTTCTCCTTGAGTCGCGGCTTCATCTATTTGCTTTATGAGGATATTCTCCGCTGCTTCCATTATTTTTGGAGACTTATAACAAACCCCTATCAGTAATTTATTATTTTTTCTCCCTCCCCTTATCTCCACCCACAGGGACTCTACTTTTTCATTACATTCACATATATTCTCATGCCAGATGGGTTTTAAGGATGATTTTACATATAAACACACACCCCCTCCTCGCTTGTTTGTACGGTCATTTCTGAACAGACTATAGCCCTGTAAATAAACTGCCCAGTCATGGCTCTCGTCCAGCCATGTCTCAGATATCACCACCATGTCATAATTATTTTCCAACAAAATTAATTCTAATTCCTTTATTTTGTTGGTGAGGCTTCTGTCATTAGTGTCTGGTAATATGTGGTCTGGTCATAGTGTAACAGTATTTATCCCCGGTATGTGGTATTATTCAGTCACTATGTGGTGGTAATATGTGGTCTGGTCATGGTGTGGCGATATTTATCCATTGAATGTGGTATTATTCGTCAGTATAGTGGTTTGTGCTGTGTATGGCGGTCATTTGTTCTCTCTGATATCAATAAGGGGAAGATTAATTACTTGGGCGTTTAACCCCTCCCTGTCCTGTGGCTATTACACAGTAGCAAATCTGCACTCACAGGGGTTCTACGGTGAAAACAAGTAATCATCACCTATCCTAAGGCCACGTTCACACATTCAGTATTTGGTCAGGATTTTACATCAGTATTTGTAAGCCAAAACCAGGAGTTGGTGAAAAATGTAGAATTTGTGCACGTGTTTCTATTCTACTTTTACTCTGATTGTTCCACTCCTGGTTTTGGCTTCAAATACTGATGTAAAATATCGAACGTGTAAAGGTGGCCAAAGGATAAATGATAAGTTATTGATTTGTGGGGGACAACTGCTGGGACCTGCACCGATCTGCAGAATGTGCAACTTTTATCCCCATCAGTATGGAGCGGCATGTACGACTCGACCACTGATCCATTCATTCCCTAAGTGGCTGCATGAACAAATGGTGCTGCGGTCAGACATCTGAACTGCAGCAGCATTTTAAAATGGGGATAAAAGTGCCCTATAAGGGGTAAAAGTTCCCCATTCTTCTGATCAGTGCGCTTTCCAATGATTGGATTTCACCCATCAATAAGTTATCACATACCTAACCTGTGGATCGATGATAACTTGTTTTTATCAAACGACTCTTTAATGCAAACTACCTTAATTGTACATCCCAGTTATGGTGGCGCACAGTAGATGGGCAGGAGCCACCTGTGTTTTACGGTTGACGCTCCACTATAACAGGGATAACGGCTTACGGATATTTGCATATAGCTGTAGGGTGGGCTCCTAGAGTCATTTCCCCCTGTGGGCCCCAGACACCCCAGTTCGACCCTGTGAGTACACACACACGGTATGTGCATGGGCTGGCCGTCGGTGGAATGAAAAGTGCTCACATAGAGACAAGCCACTCCATGGGACCTGCGCAGCTTCAGTCACGGCTCTTACTGTCTCAGCCAATAGCAGCTGTTCTTCATTGTGTGCCACATGGCAGTGGCGCCCAGCAATTCAGTATGGCAGTGACCAGGACATGCTCTACGCTCTAGCAGTGCTGCAGTTCTGACTGGAAGAGGATCCGATCAGACATTAACCTTAGCAGAAATTCTGCTGCATTTAACTGTCCAAGCAAAGTGGATGTAATGTCATGAAAACTCCACACAATGTGCATCTAAAGACGCTGTTGTACTGTGCGGTTTTGGTGCTTTTTTTTCTCTCTAGGCTTCTATAGGAAGCCAGAAAAAAACACATGTAAAAAAACACAGTTCGTTTTTTAAGTGCAAAATCAAAGCTTTTTTGTGCCATAAAAAAACATTAAAAATGCTGCATCAAATCTGCATGAAAAATGCATCAGATAAGAGGAAAACACAAAAAAATGCAGGAAAAGTGCGATAACCAGAGAAGCTTGTTATTGCGTAGTTTGGTGCTGACCCCCCACCCCCACCCACACACTGTATTTACATGGCCTTACAGACCTCATATATTGAAGCTTACTTAAAATTGAGAAAGTTATGGCTGCTACAACTATAAATGAACAAAAAATTCACTCCACAAGTTCCAACCATCCCAGGTACAGTGGCACAGACCCAGATTTGGGTCTATGCCCTGCTGTCCTAGATGGTGTGCTGAATGTTGCTCATTGCCACCGCCTTCTCTGTCAGTCATCTCTTCTTGCAAAGATATGAAGAAATGGTAAATTGATGTGGCTTGTGGAGGTGGCTAGAGGCATGGTCAAAATTGCCACAGCGTCCAATGCACACCACATAGTTTGTCCCTCTTTTTGTTTTGAAAAGTTGGTGGGTATGCTGTATCATTCCAGCCTAGGATTTTTTTTTTTAAATCAAATCATTTTTATTAAGAAACTTACATGATAACGTTTTTACAAAGAAAGATTCCAGCCTAGGATTTAATTCAACACATCCTGATGTATGAATAATAATAAATGGAAGCTTCTGACAGGATCCATAATTTTACTGCCACATGTGACATACTACGAAAAAAGGTCCAACGGGACTCTGTTGCCCAAGAGCCCACAAAAAGCTGGAGTCAGCCTTGTGCATAGATGTGTTTTTTATGAATTTTACTATAGAATAGCATATTACTATAGTAGAACCATCTGCACACCTCTCAACCGTCCATAATCGAGCTGGAAAATCTCGAATTTGGCAAGCTGTCCCGCTGTCCCAGGAGGTTGGGGTTATGTCCCAACTTCAGCTGTATTTGTGTCCTAAAGACACAGATATTGCTGAATATAACTATTGAGTTTTTGAAAAAAAACAGAAGGCCCTTGCAGGACCTTTGGGTTACTTAACATTATCAGGAAGGACACAGGCAAATGTGTGTGTATGTATGTATATTGTGGTAGAGTGGCTTGCTCGGCTGTATGAGGAGGTAGACAAGGAACACTGTCTCTTTAAATTTCGGGTTGATTTATTAAACATCATAAATTAACCTGGAATCCATAAAGTAAACACGGCTCAGTTGGCATAGTGGCAAAACAAAATACAAAGATGCAGCACAGTCCATATATCGGCCGGGGTCCAGCCACTCTGGGTTAGGCACACACGGTTCAGGACAACACATGCAAGATCCTCTCTGGAGCAGAGTTTTCCAGACACTGAAGACACCTGAGTGTAAAGACTGGCTAGTTAAAGCCAAGACCACTCCCAGAAGTGGAGATATGGTGGATGGCCTCCCACCCTACACTTAGCCATCCACCTATAAAACATGCCCTTGTTAACCTGGTTCATTAACCCTTTCTGCACCTAATATGCAGGAGCAAGGTCCATGTTTCACATCACTGAAGCTAATATAAAAATGTTCTCCACTGAGTGTAAAATATGGGAACCTGGTGTCAGCCCCCAGCTCTTGAGCAACCCCATTGATTACAGATACATTATCAAAGGCATACTGCAAGGTAAGATCCTGCATTTGCGCAGTACCAAAGTTCCCCCCAGACACCCCCAATTCCGGAACCTCGGCCTCCGGGGGCACCGTCTCGTCCTCGTCACCAGCAAGGACACAGAGGGGAAACTCATCTGCCTCTGACTGCGGCGGTGATGCATCATGGTGTAACCGGCTCCTGTTTCAAACACATGGTATCCCTGCTTTCTGCCACAAGTCCCAGCCCAGAACAGGCTGAAGTCCCATACTATTATTATCGGGTGGAGCAGGTCCTTAACCACCCCGTCCTCATGGCCCCACAGTCAGTTTGTATAGTCACTTTGGCAACCGGATAATCCTTGGCGTCCCCGTGAATGCACCGGACACCCACGTTTTTCCCGGGGATCAACTGGGGAGGGAATGTGGCCCTTATCAGAGTCGCCAAACTCCCTGAGTCCAAGAGTCCTGCCACCCGTACCCCATTTACGGTCATGGGACATGACTGTGACCCCTCACTGGGCTGATAGTCCACACTGCAGGAGGGGTAGGCATAGTAAGAGCACCGGCGTCCCAGGCTACAATCCATCTGCTCTGTGGTCAGGGGGCAGCGGGTGTCTACATGGCCTGAGCCATGACACCTCCAGTATATAATATCACCCGCAGAGACCTTGGGAATTGCCTCCCCCACCCCTTTGGACCTTGACAAAATTGTTGGCACCCTCAACTTAAAATATGGTTGTACACCCTTTGGAATAACTAACTGTAATCAATTGCTTCAACAAGCTTCTTACACCTCTCAACTGGAATTTTGGATCACTTTTCTTTTGAAAACTGCTCCAGGTCTCTCATATTTGAAGGGTGACTTCTCCCAACAGTAATTGTAAGATCTCTCTACATGTGTTCAATTGGATTTAGAGCCGGACTCATTGCTGGTCACTTCAAAACTTCACTTCACTTGTTTCCATCCATTTCTGGGTGCTTCTTGAAGTATGTTTGGGGTCATTGTTTTTCTGGAGGACCCATGACCTACGACGCAAGCCCAGCTTTCTGACACTGGGCACTACATTGCGACACAAAATCCTTCAGTAATCTTCAGATTTTATGATGCCTTGCACACAGTCAACGCACCTAGTGCCAGAGGCTGCAAAACAACACCAAAACATCTTTGAACATATTTAACTGTAGGTACTGACTTCTTTTCAAAACTTTATAACATTGAGACGTGAAAATGAAAAAGTACATTTTTTGGCAAAAATGTTACTTCAGACCCAAATTTTTACTTTTCACTAGGGTAACAGGAGAAAATGGACCATACAATTGTTGTGCAGTTTGTTGTGCAATTTCTCCTGAGTACACAGACATCCCATATGTGGTGAAAAACTACTGTTGGGCGCACAGCAGGTGTTGGAAGAGAGCACCATTTGACTTTTGGAACACAAAATTGGCTGGAATAGATGTCGGATGCCGTGTCTCGTTTGCAGAGCCCATGATATGCCTAAATAGTGGAAAGGTGTATCTAAAGGTGTGGTGAGCACCTTGAACCCACAGGTGTATCACAGAATTTTATAACGTTGAGCCGTGAAAATGAAAAAATAAATTTTTCCATCAAAAATATTGTGTTAGCCCCAAGATGTTCCTTTTCAGAAGGGTAACTGTTACGCACGATTGTGGAACCATTGTGCCACAATCCGGAGAGAGCCTGGAGGGGCATAACTAAGCAATCACCTGGTTCTTTACTAGAGCCCCTGATCGTGTGGTTAGACTTGGTCCCAGGTGGATGCCAGGTACTACGCCAGGATAGACTCCAGAGCTGCAGCAACTGACCCCCAAGGGATGCACGGGAGCAGGGATGGGCTCAGAAAGCCAGAATGGTCAGGAACTGGATAGCAGGAGGTTGGATACTGCATGGCGGGTAAACAGGATGGGAACTGGAACACAAGAACAGACAGGGCAAGTTACAAGAACACAGGATGGACAGAATCGGGATAAGGAGGACGGGCAGGATCAGGTACTGACAGAGTGAACAGGAACAGGGAACACGGATACATGGAACTCACAACTAAGATGGACGTGTAATACACTAAGGACTAAAGTTTATAGGGCACCTCCCTATTGGGGAGGGTGCCTCAATACCTGACGTCTCCCAGCTATTGGCTGGGGACATTTTCAGAAGTGCGCGTGAGGCCCCATTAAGAAGCAGAGAGAGTGCGCACGTGCACCCTAAGCATTCTCCCAGGGGACCTTCACGCCTTGTGCAGGCCCTGGGAGGAAGCAGGCATTGCGGGAAAGGGAGCAGTGTCGGAGGGTGAGTGAACACGCCAGCGTCCCTGCTGATAGGAGGAAAGGGATTCGTGCAGGGGTGCCGGTGCCAGCGCTCTTCTGGCAGTAACAGGAGAAAAGGGACCCAAAATTTGTTGTGCAACTTCTGACTACACTGATATCACATATGTGGTGGAAAACTACTGTTTGGGCACATGGCAAGGAAACAGCGGCAATTGAATTCTGGAAAGCAATTTTGTCTGGAATAGATTGTGGATGCCATGTCACATTTGAAGAGCCCCTGAGAGGGACGGTGTAAACACCCGGCGCACCCAGGCAAGTGCTGGGGCCCTGAGCAGGTGGGGGGGCCCACTCACCTTTGGGCACCCCGCCGCGCTATGGGACCCGTGAGTGGAGGAGAGCGATGTCAGCGCCCGCTCCCCCCCAACATGCTCAGGGCCCCGGCAGGCGGCACAATACTTACCTCTCCCCGTGCCTCCGCAGCAGGTCCGGTCTCTTCCGCGTCCTCTGACTGTGAAGTCTCAGGTCAGAGGGCGTGGTGATGTCTTTCCACCGCGCTCTCTCCTGAGCCGTCACAGCGCAGAGTGGGAAGACACCGGCGCGGGTGAGGAGCCCGGAGCAGCAGGTGAGAAGTGAGGTGAGTATTTGATTTTTTTTTAATGTATGGAGGCATGGGGCATTATATGGGGGGGAGGTATGTGAAATCCTGCATGGGGCATTATAAGCAAGGGGGGTGTGACATCCTGCATGGGACATTATAAGGAGGGGTGACATCCTGCATGTGGCATTATAAGGAGGAGTGACATAATGCATGGGGCATTATAAGGGGGGGTAACATCCTGCATGGGGCATTATAAGGGGGGTGACATCCTGCATGGGGCATTATAAGGAGGGTGACATCCTGCATGGGGCACTATAAGGAGGGGTGACATCCTGCATGGCGCATTATAAGGGGAATGACATAATGCATGGGGCATTATAAGGGGGGTGACATCCTGCATGGGGCATTATGTGGGGGGAACAGCCTGAATGGGGCATTATGTGGGGGGAACATCCTGCGTGGGGCATTATATGGGGGGAACAGCCTGCATGGAGCATTATGTGGGGGCACAGCCGGCATAGAGCGTTATATGGGGGCCAGTATCCTGTATGGAGTGTTATATGGGGACCAGTATCCTGTAAGGAGCGTTATATGGGGGCCAGTATCCTGTATGGAGTGTTATATGGGGGCCAGTATTCTGAATGGAGCGTTATATGGGGGCCAGTATCCTGTATGGAGCATTTTATGGGGGCCAGTATCCTGTATGGAGCGTTATATGGGGGCCAGCATCCTGTATGGAACGTTATATGGGGGCCAGTATCCTGTATGGAGCATTTTATGCAGCCCAGTATTATGTATGGAGCGATTCTGGTTTCTGAGCTATTGTGGAATTTACAATAGATATCGGTCATGTAATGTAAGAAGTGAAATCTTCGTCCTTGTACTATATATATATATATATATATATATATATATATATATATATATAGTAGAGACCAAAAGTCTGGACACACCTTCTCATTTAAAGATTTTTCTGTATTTTCATGACTTTGAAAACTGTACATTCACACTGAAGGCATTAAAACTATGAATTAACACATGTGGAATTATATACTTAACTGAAAAGTGTGAAACAACTGAAAATATGTCTTATATTCTAGGTTCTTCAAAGTAGCCACCTTTTGCTTTGATGACTGCTTTGCACACTCTTGGCATTCTCTTGATGAGCTTCAAGAGGTAGTCACCGGAAATGGTCTTCCAACAATCTTGAAGGAGTTCCCAGAGATGCTTAGCACTTGTTGGCCCTTTTGCCTTCACTCTGCGGTCCAGCTCACCCCAAACCATCTAGATTGGGTTCAGGTCTGGTGACTGTGGAGGCCAGGTCATCTGGCGTAGCACCCCATCATTCTCCTTCTTGGGCAAATAGCCCTTACACAGCCTGGTGGTGTGTTTGGGGCCATTGTCCTGTTGAAAAATAAATGATGGTCCAACTAAATGCAAACCGGATGGAATAACATGCCGCTGCAAGATGCTGTGGTAGCCATGCTGGTTCAGTATGCCTTCAATTTTGAATAAATCCCCAACAGTGTCACCAGCAAAGCACCCCCACACCATCACACCTCCTCCTCCATGCTTCACGGTGGGAACCAGGCATGTAGAGTCCATCCGTTCACCTTTTCTGCGTTGCACAAAGACACGGTGGTTGGAACCAAAGATCTCAAATTTGGACTCATCAGACCAAAGCACAGATTTCCACTGGTCTAATGTCCATTCCCTGTGTTCTTTAGCCCAAACAAGTCTCTTCTGCTTGTTGCCTGTCCTTAGCAGTGGTTTCCTAGCAGCTATTTTACCATGAAGGCCTGCTGCACAAAGTCTCCTCTTAACAATTGTTGTAGAGATGTGTCTGCTGCTAGAACTCTGTGTGGCATTGACCTGGTCTCTAATCTGAGCTGCTGTTAACCTGCGATTTCTGAGGCTGGTGACTCGGATAAACTTATCCTCAGAAGCAGAGGTGACTCTTGGTCTTCCTTTCCTGGGGCGGTCCTCATGTGAGCCAGTTGCTTTGTAGCGCTTGATGGTTTTTACAACTGCACTTGGGGACACATTCAAAGTTTGCCCAATTTTTCCGGACTGACTGACCTTCATTTCTTAAAGTAATGATGGCCACTCATTTTTCTTTACTTAGCTGCTTTTTTCTTGCCATAATACAAATTCTAACAGTCTATTCAGTAGGACTATCAGCTGTGTATCCACCTGACTTCTTCACAACACAGCTGATGGTCCCAACCCCATTTATAAGGCAAGAAATCCCACTTATTAATCCTGACAGGGCACACCTGTGCAGTGAAATCCATTTCCGGTGCCTACCTCTTGAAGCTCATCAAGAGAATGCCAAGAGTGTGCAAAGCAGTCATCAAAGCAAAAGGTGGCTACTTTGAAGAACCTAGAATATAAGACATATTTTCAGTTGTTTCACACTTTTTAGTTAAGTATATAATTCCACATGAGTTAATTCATAGTTTTGATGCCTTCAGTGTGAATGTACAATTTTCAAAGTCATGAAAATACAGAAAAATCTTTAATTGAGAAGGTGTGTCCAAACTTTTGGTCTGTACTGTATATATATATATATATATATATATATATTTCTCTGCGGTATCTGTGCATCATGAATCGTGGTATGTCCACAAAAACCTGGAGCCCGCCCTGGCTCCTGACATGCCAAAACAGCAGAAACCTCCGCAAGGGACCTCATTTTGGAAACTACACATCTTGAGGAATTCATCTAGGGATAGAGTGAGCATTTTTAATCCTTAGGCGATTCACAGAATTGTACAACATTGGACCAAGTGTGACGCGAGTCACTACAGAAATAACAATCCCAGAAGAGAGAAGAGACTAATATTACTGAAAGAAATATTACGTAAGTACTACTCACTGGATAAATAGAGGGAGGTGAAAGGATCCAAAGTCAAGTCCAGGAAAATGGCGCAGTACAACAAGGAGAAGTCAGAGACGTAAGCCACTACAGAAGCCGGGGTCAGGAAAATCAGAAAGACAAGGCAGTACACAGGGAGCAGACAAAAGAATAGTCAGATAACAGGCAAATGGTCAAAATCCAGGTAAGGGAAAATAGTCAGGCTGGGTCAGGCACAGAGCACAGAGAGCTCAGTGCTACACAGGCAGCAGCAAATGTACAATTGACACTGGGTGAAGGAGCTAGCATGCCTAAAGGGGTTGTCCGATACTTTTAAAAAAAATGGCAGTGTGTTTTATGATGCATACAAGTAGGGGTGGATTAAGAGTAGCAAGGGCCCCGGGCAGTTTAGAAGACACAGGTCGTCCCCCCTCCACCACACACACACACACACACACACACCTGATGTATTACATGTCACATGAGCCCCTGTGATACATCATGTGACAGTTCACGTGAAATTAATTTGGCACAATATTAATATATTAATTATAATAATTTTTTTTAGGCTGTGTGCCCACTATGCGTTTTTTAAGAGTTTCCGCAGCAGCAATTCCGCTGCAGAACCGCTTAAAAAACGCTTTGTAGAAGGTCTGCCATGTTCCCCAATGATAATCCGCATGTGCTGTGCACATGCTGCGGAAATTTCCGCTGCGGATTATCATTGCGGAAAAATCCGCAGAACTACCAATTATTTTGCGGAAGCGCAGCGTTTTCGCCTCCATTGACTTGCATTGGAATGCATGGAATCCGCATCACTGCATCTGTACATGCGGATTCCGTGCGTTTCAATGTGCGGATGGTACCCGAGTCTGGAGAAGAGGAGACTCTCCTCCGGACCCGGGTACCATAGAACCTGTAAAAAAAGAATAAAATAAAAAATAAATATTATACTTACCTTCTGATGGCCCCCGCTGTCTTTATCCGATGCGTCCTGGCTTGCCGGAAGCTCGCGGTAGACTAAAGGATCTGTGGTGACGTCATTTACTCATGTGACGGGTCACACGACCGCTGACGTCGGCAGGCCATCAGAAGGTACGTATATATTTAGTTTTTATTTTTTACCATTCTTTTACGGTCACACTATATAAATCCATGCCGGTTGCATGGATTTATATAGTGTGACCAAGTGGTCAAGTACTTTTCCAAGTGATGCTAAAATCGCTTGGAAAGCGCTTGACAACCCGCATGCGGAAATGTATGTGAAGAATGCTTCACATCTGCATGTCACTGGCAGGAAAAACGCATGTACAATCCGCATGTGTTTTTTCTGCCAGGGAGAGCATAAACGCTCAAAACAAATCCTGAGCATTTCAGCATCGTGGGCACATAGCCTTACATTAATTGTATGGCTTAATATTGAGCACACATAGACATCTATACACAGCAGGAGGCCGCACGTAGCCATCTATACACAGCAGGAGACCGCACGTAGCCATCTATACACAGCGGGAGGCCGCATGTAGCCATCTATACACAGCAGGATGCCGCACGTAGCCATCTATACACAGCAGGAGGCTGCACGGCGCCATCTATACACAACAGTAGGCTGCACGTAGCCATCTATATACAGCGGGAGGCTGCACGTAGCCATCTATATACAGCGGGAGGCCGCACGTAGCCATCTATACACAGCGAGAGGCTGCACGTAGCCATCTATACACAGCAGGAGGCCGCATGTAGACATCTATACACAGCAGGAGGCTGCACGTAGCCATCTATATACAGTGGGAGGCCGCACGTAGCCATATATACACAGCAGGAGGCCACACATAGCCATCTATACACAGCAGGAGGCCGCACGTAGCCATCTACACACAGCAGGGGGCCGCATGTAGCCATCTATACACAGCAGGAGGCCGCACGTAGCCATCTATACACAGCAGGAGGCCGCACGGTGCCATCAATACACAGCAGGAGGCCACACGTAGTCTTCTATACACAGCAGGAGGCCGCACATAGCCATCTATACACAGCAGGAGGCCGCACGTATCCATCTATACACAACAGTAGGCTGCACGTAGCCATCTATATACAGCGGGAGGCCGCACGTAGCCATCTATACACAGCAGGAGGCCGCACGTAGCCATCTATACACAGCAGTAGGCTGCACGTAGCCATCTATATACAGCGGGAGGCCGCACGAAGCCATCTATACACAGCAGGAGGCCGCACGTAGCCATCTATACACAGCAGTAGGCTGCACGTAGCCATCTATAAACAGCGGGAGGCCGCACGTAGCCATCTACACACAGCAGGGGGCCGCACGTAGCCATCTATACACAGCAGGGGGCCGCACGTAGCCATCTATACACAGCAGGAGGCTGCACATAGCCATCTATACACAGCAGGAGGCCGCACAGTGCCATCAATACACAGCAGGAGGCCACACGTAGTCTTCTATACAAAGCGGGAGGCTGCACATAGCCATCTATACACAGCAGGAGGCCGCACGGTGCCATCAGTACACAGCATGAGGCCACACGTAGTCTTCTATACACAGCGGGAGGCCGCATGTAGCCATCTATACACAGCAGGAGGCTGCACGTAGCCATCTATATACAGCGGGAGGCCGCACGTAGCCATATATACACAGCAGGAGGCCACACATAGCCATCTACACACAGCAGGGGGCCGTATGTAGCCATCTATACACAGCAGGGGGCCGCACGTAGCCATCTATACACAGCAGGAGGCCGCACGTAGCCATCTATACACAGCAGGAGGCCGCACGGTGCCATCAATACACAGCAGGAGGCCACACGTCGTCTTCTATACACAGCAGGAGGCCGCGCGTAGCCATCTATACACAGCAGGAGGCCGCACGTATCCATCTATACACAGCAGGAGGCTGCACGTAGCCATCTATATACAGCGGGAGGCTGCACGTAGCCATCTATATACAGCGGGAGGCCACACGTAGCCATCTATACACAGCGAGAGGCTGCACATAGCCATCTATACACAGCAGGAGGCCGCATGTAGACATCTATACACAGCAGGAGGCTGCAAGTAGCCATCTATATACAGTGGGAGGCCGCACGTAGCCATATATACACAGCAGGAGGCCACACATAGCCATCTATACACAGCAGGAGGCCGCACGTAGCCATCTACACACAGCAGGGGGCCGCATGTAGCCATCTATACACAGCAGGAGGCCGCACGTAGCCATCTATACACAGCAGGAGGCCGCACGGTGCCATCAATACACAGCAGGAGGCCACACGTAGTCTTCTATACACAGCGGGAGGCCGCACATAGCCATCTATACACAGCAGGAGGCCGCACGTATCCATCTATACACAACAGTAGGCTGCACGTAGCCATCTATATACAGCGGGAGGCCGCACATAGCCATCTACACACAGCAGGAGGCCGCACGTAGCATTCTATGCACAGCAGGGGGCCGCACGTAGCCATCTATACACAGCAGGAGGCCGCACATAGCCATCTATACACAGCAGGAGGCCGCACGTAGCCATCTATACACAGCAGGAGGCTGCACATAGCTATCTATACACAGCAGGAGGCCGCACGTAGCATTCTATACACAGCAGGAGGCCACACGTAGTCATCTATACCCAGCGGGAGGCCGCACGTAGCCATCTATACACACCAGGAGGCCACATGTATCCATCTATACACAGCAGGAGGCCGCACGAAGCCATCTATACACAGCAGGAGGCCGCACGTAGCCATCTATACACAGCAGTAGGCTGCACGTAGCCATCTATAAACAGCGGGAGGCCGCACGTAGCCATCTACACACAGCAGGGGGCCGCACGTAGCCATCTATACACAGCAGGGGGCCGCACGTAGCCATCTATACACAGCAGGAGGCTGCACATAGCCATCTATACACAGCAGGAGGCCGCACGGTGCCATCAATACACAGCAGGAGGCCACACGTAGTCTTCTATACACAGCGGGAGGCCGCACATAGCCATCTATACACAGCAGGAGGCCGCACGGTGCCATCAGTACACAGCATGAGGCCACACGTAGTCTTCTATACACAGCGGGAGGCCGCATGTAGCCATCTATACACAGCAGGAGGCTGCACGTAGCCATCTATATACAGCGGGAGGCCGCACGTAGCCATATATACACAGCAGGAGGCCACACATAGCCATCTACACACAGCAGGGGGCCGTATGTAGCCATCTATACACAGCAGGGGGCCGCACGTAGCCATCTATACACAGCAGGAGGCCGCACGTAGCCATCTATACACAGCAGGAGGCCGCACGGTGCCATCAATACACAGCAGGAGGCCACACGTCGTCTTCTATACACAGCAGGAGGCCGCACGTAGCCATCTATACACAGCAGGAGGCCGCACGTATCCATCTATACACAGCAGGAGGCTGCACGTAGCCATCTATATACAGCGGGAGGCTGCACGTAGCCATCTATATACAGCGGGAGGCCACACGTAGCCATCTATACACAGCGAGAGGCTGCACATAGCCATCTATACACAGCAGGAGGCCGCATGTAGACATCTATACACAGCAGGAGGCTGCACGTAGCCATCTATATACAGTGGGAGGCCGCACGTAGCCATATATACACAGCAGGAGGCCACACATAGCCATCTATACACAGCAGGAGGCCGCACGTAGCCATCTACACACAGCAGGGGGCCGCATGTAGCCATCTATACACAGCAGGAGGCCGCACGTAGCCATCTATACACAGCAGGAGGCCGCACGGTGCCATCAATACACAGCAGGAGGCCACACGTAGTCTTCTATACACAGCGGGAGGCCGCACATAGCCATCTATACACAGCAGGAGGCCACACGTATCCATCTATACACAACAGTAGGCTGCACGTAGCCATCTATATACAGCGGGAGGCCGCACATAGCCATCTACACACAGCAGGAGGCCGCACGTAGCATTCTATGCACAGCAGGGGGCCGCACGTAGCCATCTATACACAGCAGGAGGCCGCACATAGCCATCTATACACAGCAGGAGGCCGCACGTAGCCATCTATACACAGCAGGAGGCTGCACATAGCTATCTATACACAGCAGGAGGCCGCACGTAGCATTCTATACACAGCAGGAGGCCACACGTAGTCATCTATACCCAGCGGGAGGCCGCACGTAGCCATCTATACACACCAGGAGGCCACATGTATCCATCTATACACAGCAGGAGGCCGCACGTATCCATCTATGCACAGCAGTAGGCTGCACGTAGCCATCTATACACAGCAGGAGGCTGCACATAGCCATCTATACACAGCAGGAGGCTGCACGTAGCCATCTACACACAGCAGGAGGCCGCATGTAGCATTCTATACACAGCAGGGGGCCGCACGTAGCCATCTATACACAGCAGGAGGCCGCACATAGCCATCTATACACAGCAGGAGGCCACACGTAGCCATCTATACACAGCAGGGGGGCGCACGTAGCCATCTACACACAGCAGGGGGGCGCACGTAGCCATCTATACACAGCAGGAGGCCGAACGTAGCCATCTATACACAGCAGGAGGCCGCACATAGCCATCTATACACAGCAGGAGGCCGCACGTATCCATCTATACACAGTAGTAGGCTGCACGTAGCCATCTATACACAGCAGGAGGCCGCACGTAGCCATCTACACAGCAGGAAGCCGCACGTAGCATTCTATACACAGCAGGGGGCCGCACGTAGCCATCTATACACAGCAGGAGGCCGCACGTAGCCATCTATACACAGCAGGAGGCCGCACGTAGCCATCTATACACAGCAGGGGGCCGCACGTAGCCATCTATACACAGCAGGGGGTGCACGTAGCCATCTATACACAGCAGGAGGCCACACATAGCCATCTATACACAGCAGGAGGCCGCACATAGCCATCTATACACAGCAGGAGGCCGCACGTAGCCATCTATACACAGCAGGGGGCCGCACGTAGCCATCTATACACAGCAGGGGGGCGCACGTAGCCATCTATACACAGCAGGGGGCCGCACGTAGCCATCTATACACAGCAGGAGGCCGCACGTAGCCATCTATATACAGCAGGAGGTCGCACGGCGCCATCTATACACAGGGGGAGGCCGCACACAGTCACGCATACACACAAACATATACAGACATATACATACAAGCATAAACACATTTGAAACACAAAAATACATATAAACAGACATCACACAATGATATCTGCCTGCACACACACACACTCACTCATTCACACACACTCACACACACTCTCACACACTCGCACACTCACACACACACTCACTATCCCCCAGCTCGGCTCCTCTCCGATGCAGCAGTGCAGCGCGCACTGAGTGACGTCACACTAGCAGACACGGCCGCGCACAGGTCTATCTCTCCTACCAGTGACGCGGCCGGGCCAGCACACAGGGAAGTTAACAGGTGCAGTGCTGGCCAGGCCAAAGAAGAAGCAGCGGCCGTGCGCCGCTGCTGGGGGACCGGTCCGGGGCCCCTCCGCCTCTGACTGCCGGTATGTGTCACGGCGCCGCACATATTATAATGAGGGCAATCTGGCCATGGAGCCCCAGGTCCCCTGGGGCCCCGGGCGGTAGCCCAGATTGCCCTCACAGGCAGTATCAGCAGCGCAAGGTAATTAGAAAGAAGCTTGTATGTATCATTAAAACACACTGCCATTTTTTTAAAAGTACCGGACAACCCCTATAAGTAGAAGACTAATCAAGGGAAGTGAACACAGATGATTGCAGAACCGACCCAGCAAAACCAAAACAGACTGACAGCCTCCACACAATAGTAACATAGCAGACAAGGAAAGTGTGAAGACCGTGACACTAAGTAAAGGAAAAATACCATTTTTACCACTAAAATGGTAACTCGTGCTTCTGGAGACATGGACGCGGTAAATTAAGCGGGTTCTCATTGCTACAGAACGCTAAGGCCGGGGTACCACTAGTGTATGGCATCCGATGAGATATGCTAATGACATTCGGCTCCTGCTCTTCTGCGAGCGGGAGCCGAATGTCAGTGCTCCATGCTCCAATCCTCTCGCACAGAGAGGATCACAGGATCTCCATCTCCTCTGTTGCTGGCATCGGCGGGTATCGCACTGCACTCGAGGGATATACGAGTGCAGAGCGATGTTTCATACGCACCCATAGGCTTACATGGTTGCCTGCGATCCGAATGCAGCGTGCAATCGCAGCATGCTGGATTTTTTTCCAGCCTGATCGCAATCCGATCGGCGCTGGAAAAAAAACGCCACTGAGCACACACTCATGGGATTAAATTGGTCCGAATGCAATCCGATTTTTTAATCGCAAGTGAGAGTGAGCCCTAAATGTGGTTTAGGCACACTGAAGTGCTCAGAAGGGAGAGGGGCATTTAGATTTGGGAGCGCACAATTCGCTGGATTTTTTTGTGGGGCGAGGAGCCATAGTGCTTTTCCAGAGCCTTTGTGCTACCCATAACATGGAAGCCCCCTACTGTATATATGGCGCCCCTGAGGGTTCAGTCGCCACAGAGGTACTGCACCTCACTCAGAGGTGTGGTGCCTCCCTTCACTCAGGTAAGGAGGGAGTGCGGCACGGAGCCCCAAACACCTGCATCCAACACTACACTGCTCCAGGCCGGCTGGAGGGGCGACATGCAGAGCGCAGCTGCTGAGCCCTGTCCCTGGCTGGAGTGGGGGGAACCCAAAGGTAGGGGGAACCAGTAGTGGGTGTGGATGGAGGAAGTAGTTTAGGGGAGCACTCATACAGTAAAGATATAAAAAGAAGCCATCTTAGAATAGTGCAGTCCAGTCAAGTGAGAGGAGAGAGTGAAGACAGTCAGGGAGCAGAGTCTCAGTCAGAGCTCTGCTCCCCAAGCAGGGCCTAGCCTCAGAGGCCCAGGAGGGGAGTAGGGAGGAAGCTCCGTTCTGAAGAAGGGATCCTAGGGGGTACAGCGAGTGCAGGCGGCACCCGTACACCCCGAACCTGCCAGGTGTCAGGAGGATCTAGGCCGCAAGAAGGGGACCGGCCCATGGCCCAGTCGTGCAGCTTCAAGCCTCGGCTGGAAAATACCGGAGGCTTCTGGCTTCTATAGCCAGAAGCCAAACTCTCACTTCAATCCCAGTAAGGTCGAGCAGGTCTGAGTAACTCCAACGGACAGGGGGGACCTCGCAGCACCCGAATAGGATTCACAGTAAGAAGCGCAGGGCAGGAGGGAGTAAGACCCAGCGTGAAGTCGGTCTAGAGAGGCACACAAGAAAGTGGGGTTCTGCTAGGTACGCCCGAGCTGCCTGAGGAAGGAGTGAACCCCTGCCCGGTGAACGCAGTGCGGCGAGGGAGGCTTGCACCAGTACAGTGCACCTGTGGACAGTCTAAGAACTGTGAGTCAATCTTATATGACTGCACTGAGCTGCCTCCGCTCCTTTATTTCGCCGGTTCCATTTCCCTCCCTGCACTACAACGCCCAGCGCACCTCCTCCATTTATCTACACTGCCCTGAGGCCGGCTCCACCTGTGGGGAGCCGTCCCATCTCAAGCTGCCCTATCATCTGCCTTAGAGGACTGTTGCAGCGCTGGTAATCCTCACCAGACACCACAGGTGGCATCACGAATAATCCCCAAAACCCCTATAAATATCCCCCCTTTTACTGACCACCCTGGGTCACGGACTGGGCCAGCCATCGTGATATCCCCCAGCAACCAGAGGCCCAGCTGCCGAGTACCCCACGGCCCAGGGGGCACGTCATATATGTCCATTGACAGATCCTAGTGGGGACTTGCTTTTTTTGTGGATTGAGTTGATTACATTTATCCTGTGATCTAAGCTGAGCACTTACATCATGGCTTCCATCTAAATCTCAGAATGATGTGATTCAGATGAAACCCTAGAGGGATCCAGTCGCTATAATGAGGCAGCAGAGTTACTCTGGATTCCATCTATCCGCTGTTCAGCATTGTCCTTCTTTTCAGAAGTGTATAAAACAGTGGCCAATAGTGCTTTTATGGACACTTAAAAAGAGGTACACCCCTGGATCATAGGCCAGACCATGTCCAGTGTCTCCATCTACCTCATTATAGTTAATCTTCAGTCCAGTGTTCCTTCTGAATCACGTATTTCACAGACTTACACGGAAACCCCGGTGTAAGTGTAGAGCAGTGGATAAGTGTGAGCCGAGGCTTACTGCGATCTTTGGGAGGCAGAATGGACAAATCAACAGTAGGTCAAGAGTTTGTTCTGTTTATTTTTTATATCGTTTCTTGTGTGGTATAAGTGATAAGGGGCAATTCCATAGTTACGGGTGCTACATTCACACAGCTTTATATGTATAAATAAATTATAAGGAAATATACTACATTTGTTTTTAAGGTTGAAACTGATATGGCTTAATATATATATATATTCAGCTTATGTGGATAAATTGCAGTTTCTATTTAAATAGCTGTGAAATCTTTTTAAAACTAGGTGTTACGGGTGTTACCAAAAATAGACCTAGAGTCCTGTACAGAGTAAGGAAACCTCCAAACTCTGTGAACTGGACAATAATTATGTTTTGTTTTTTTTACGGGATGTAGTTAAGATCCCATGTTATAATATTAAATATTTTTTATTATTTCATAATTAATTATTTTTTTTTACAAAATCATGTTTGGACAGGAATTGTTACATAGTCCAAATGTTTTTAGTTTTCTGAGGTTTCTAAAAGCAATACGATCTATTTTAGACGCATTTAAGCCACTAGTCCTTTTAAATGTTTTTAAAATATTTAGGAGTGTAAAAAAATAAATTTTCAACACATTTTACAAAAAAAAAGTTTATTACATTTGTATCTTCAATGGTCATAATAACTTGAAATTGCTATTTTTAGTGCAATAACACACCCATTAACTAGGCCAGTATGCTAAAAAAAAAGATGTAATACACCATTTTATTTTTTTTTTGGATTATAAAATAAACTTTGTTCCTCCAAATTTGGAAGGAAAATGGGGTGCGTCTTATAATCCGAAGTGAGCCAACTGGGGGGTAGCTTCGGGGGAGCGGGGTCACAGGAGGCAGTGTCGCAGTGGTGCGATGCTGCGGACCCTTGGCTCCCATAAAGTGTCGGCGCTGGTGAGTGAAGTCCTTTTTTCCAATGATTTTGTGGTGGACTTCAGGAAAATGGCTGCTGGAGGCGATGTATGCGCAAATTGAGGTCTCGGGAGACAAATTTTACTGCGCTTCCTCAGCGGAATGCATTTTTTTCCCTTTATTTATGACGTAATTCTATGGGGAAAATCAGCACATAAAACTCAGTGAGAACCTGCAAGAGATATTGACATGCACCGCAGGTCATTTTACGCAGTGTAAAAAAAAGTCACAGTGGGCATGAGATTTCTTTAAGTCTCATCTACTTTGCTGGACCTGTAAGATGCTGCATCCGGCTTTAAACTTCGCCACAACAGTATCTCGGACCTGCCTGGTGAGTTCCTTGGTCTTCATGATGCTCTCTGCACTTGAAACAGAACCCTGAGACTATCACAGAGCAGGTGCATTTATACGGAGACCTGATTACACACAGGTGGATTCTATTTATCATTACCAGTCATTTAGGACAACATTGGATCATTCAGAGATCCCCACTGAACTTCTGGAGTGAGTTTGCTGTACTAAAAGTAAAGGGGCCGAATAATATTGCTCGCCCCACTTTCAGTTTTTAATTTGTTAAAAAAGTTTAAAATATCCAATAAATTTCGTTCCACTTCACGATTGTGTCCCACTTGTTTTTGATTCTTCCCCCAAAAATTAGAATTTTATATCTTTATTAGTGTTGAGCGAGTATGTTCTATTAACCCTTTCGCCGAGTATGCTCGGGCCGAGCTCCGAGTATTTATAGCTGCTTGGTGATGTGTTTGAATAGCTCCCGTGTGCATGATTTGCAACTGTTTGACAGTTTTATTACATGTGAGGAATGTCTATTTCTTACACATTCCTCACATGTAATAAAGCTGTCAAACAGTTGCAAATCATGCACACGGGAGCGATTCAAACATATCACCGAGCAGCTGTAAATACTCGGAGCTCGGCCTGAGCATACTCGGAACAGAACATACTCGCTCAACCCTAATCTTTATGTTTGAAGCCAGAAATGTGCTAAAAGGTAGAAAAGTTCAAGGGGGCCAAATACTTTCACAATGCACTGTAGGTAGAATACGAGTCAAATTAATCACAGCAGCTCACTCCACGTCATAAATTTGGTGCATCCTGCTACACATGTTAGACACTTTTTTGTTCCACCTCCTGATTGGCTTACTTTGCACCAATACTGTGCAATATTAGTGCATATTAACACATTTTATACCACAACTATTTATTTTAAGCTAAAGCCCCTTTTGTAGTGAGGCAAAAAGGACATCTAAAACATAAGAAATCTGACACAAGGCATCTGGATCAGTTTTTTGCTGCAAAATTCTGGCATATTTAGAGTACCAATTCATTTTTTTGGTTCAACAGGTTTTCAGGGAACCTGTCACCAGAAGAACACTATTAGCTTGCAGATATGGAGTAATCTACAGGTTTATAGCGTTACTAACCTGCTCGGCGCCCGCACTTAGCCAAACGCTGTTCGGAGAAAATTAACTTTATTCCCCCCACAGCGTTCGGCTTACAGTCACAGGGGGCAGGTGTGGCGCGGGTTCAGTCGCCGCTGTGTGAATAGAGAACGGCGGCCGTAACCACGCTCCCGGCCCTGACTGCCTGCCAGCCCTAATGCAGAGCGAGTTTCAGTCAGGGTGGAGGGCGCAGTTACAGTTGCCATAAGACAGTTGATAAATGTTACATTTGTGGGGATGTGACAAGTAGGACCTCCACATGTTGCTAAAACAAGAGGGTCCAGGTTCCTGTACAACTAATTGAACTGTCAAGTGAGTTGTACAACTACTCCAAATCGTGGATGTGCTAGAAAGAAAGAAGATGAAATAGAGAATAATAAGGGACCCCTATCACTTTAATATTTATTACCTAGTCTTTTAAAAATAGTCTATCAAAACTATTAATAAGAAAAGATTACAGATTTTTTGGTTTTACTCACTGAGCAAATATATTTAACTATATTTGACTACTATCAAATGTTTTAATTCACAAAAACATCTAGTATTATTTATACAATATATTATATATACAATCTATGTGCGAAAAAAAATTCTACAGCAATTATAATTCCTTTCCTACTCTACAGGATTGTCTAACAGTCTTCTGAACTAGGGTAGATCTCCTTGACCCTCAGCAGACCAGACATATCTCCCGCCACTTGGTGGAGCTTGTTGCATTTGTTTTTGTTCCCTTTCTCTTCAATGCTGTCGGCATTTTATAATGCATTAATGACTGTGTGAAAGGAAGCAAGAGATTTGGAGCCCTGCATAAAAAAATATATATATAACAGCACGGATTTTTGTACCTGTTTGCTATATCTAGAACAATTCCAGAACTGTGCTGTATACACACCCAGGTCATGGCCGTACGTAGAAATCAAGGAGCCCGATAGCAAAAGTCCTAATTTGGCTCCCCTCTCCCCACACTTCCAAAAAAAGGGTGGTGTAGGCGGGCTCATACCTCCCAACTATGAAAAACAGGGAGAGTGACATGTGTTACAGCAGATACAAAGTAATTATGTCCTTATTGAAGCCCCTTAGTGCTCTCATCCACTACAATAACCTTTTCATGGCTCCCATAGAGTATGATGCCCCCATAATTCCATCCACACAAAATATAACCCCACAGTGAATTCCCCTACACAATTTGCCCCCAAAGTACCCACATGCAAAGTATGATGCCCCCACAGTCTGATGCTGCCACAATTCCCTTAAAACAGTATGATGTCCCCACAGTGACCCTAAACATATAGTGGGTACGGAAAGTATTCAGACCCCGTTAAAATTTTCACTTTGTTTCATTGCAGCCATTTGGTAAATTCTAAAAAGTTCATTTTTTTTCTCATTAAAGTACACTCTGCACCCCATCTTGACTGAAAAAAAAAAACAGAAATGTAGACATTTTTGAAAATTTATTAAAAAAGAAAAACTAAAATATCACATGGTCATAAGTATTCAGACCTTTGCTCAGTATTGAGTAGAAGCACCCTTTTGAGCTTGTACAGCCATGAGTCTTCTTGGGAATGATGCAACAAGTTTTTCACACCTGGATTTGGGGATCCTCTGCCATTCTTCTTCACAGATCCTCTCCAGTTCCGTCAGGTTGGATGATGAACGTTGGTGGACAGCTATTTTCATGTCTCTCCAGAGACACCCCCATAGCATGATGCTGCCACCACCATGTTTCACTGTTGGGATTGTATTGGGCAGGTGATGAGCAGTGCCTGGTTTTCTCCACACATACCGCTTAGAATTATCACCAAAAAGTTCTATCTTTGTCTCATCAGACCAGAGAATCTTATTTCTCATAGTCTGGGAGTCCTTCATGTGTTTTTGAGCAAACTCTATGCGGGCTTTCATATGTCTTGCACTGAGGAGAGGCTTCCGTCGGGCCACTCTGCCTTAAAGGCCCGACTGGTGGAGGGCTGCAGTGATAGTTGACTTTGTGGAACTTTCTCCCATCTCTCTACTGCATCTCTGGAGCTTAGCCAAAGTGATCTTGGGCTTCTTCTTTACCTCTCTCACCAAGGCTCTTCTCCCACGTTTGCTCAGTTTGGCTGGACGGCCAGGGCTAGGAAGACTTCTGGTGGTCCCAAACTTCTTCCATTTCAGGATTATGGAGGCCACTGTGCTCTTAGGAACCTTGAGTACTGCAGAAATGCTTTTGTAACCTTGGCCAGATCTGTGCCTTGCCACAATTCTGTCTCTGAGCTCCTTGGGCAGTTCCTTTGAGCTCATGATTCTCATTTGGTCTGACATGCACTGTGAGCTGTGAGGTCTTATATAGACAGGTGTGTGCCTTTCCAAATCAAGTCCTATCAGTTTAATTAAACACAGCTGGACTCCAATGAAGGAGTAGAACCATCTCAAGGAGGATCACAAGGAATTGGACAGCATGTGACTTAAATAGGAGTGTCTGAGCAAAGGGTCTGAACACTTATGACCATGTGATATTTCAGTTTTTCTTTTTTAATAAATTTGCAAAAATTTCTACATTTCTGGGGGGGTTTTCAGTCAAAATAGGGTGCAATTTTTAATGAGAAAAAAATGAATTTTTTAGAATTTATGAAATGGCAGCAATGAAACAAAGAGTGAAAAATTTAAAGGGGTCTGAATACTTTCCGTACCCACTGTAGTATGATGCCCTCTAACACAGTTTAATTCCCTTAACGAGCTGAGTGTGACTGGAGTGTAAGTGCAAACGGAAGTAAATGTGTGACTTGTTTTTCAGTGACTTGGATTCAAGGAGTTTGGAAGGGAGGAATTTGGACTGAATTGCTGACTGTATTTTATTAATTCTTTACATTTCTTTTTACTTAACATTTCTGTCTAGGGCAATCCCCATTAGGAAATGAGCTCCATTATTCACAATGCTATCCAGTGTACATCTTAGATTAACACCAATATTAATCAGCAAAAAATGGCTGTGCAGACACAAAATAATAATCCCCTACAACTAGAATGCACAGCACACAGTAATGAAGATCACTGTGGATTTAATATTGATTATGAGTATTTGATATTGGATAATATCTTTAATATGTTCTGTGTAATAGATTATCTATATACCTCATCATTCTTATAGGAATATATATTTTTCTGTTCTATCATATCCGTCCCTATTATCCCCGTTATTTTCCACATGCGTTCCAAGGTGAAGCGCACTCTGCGTTCCATGGTGGAGCGCACCTTGACGTCATTTCCGCTTCTGTGTCGCGACCTTTGGTTGCGCCGCATGAGGTGGGGATGGCGCCGTGCGTCCCATGGTGGAACGCATCCAGACGTCATGTCCGCTCTTGTGCCGCGACCTCTGGGTCGCGTCACGTGTTGCGGTGGTGGCGCTGTGACTTGTGGACAGCCCCGCACGATCACCTGTCGCGGGGGTCCATAATTACCTATCGCATTCCATTGGCCAATGGATTTTATTAAAGGACCATGTACCCATAATCTTACTATCCCTCGTTAAAGCCAGCAAGGCGAAACGCGCGTCGGGATATGCGGGGCTCAGTGCCTATATACTGGTGGTAAGCATGTTCACTCTACTGCTCTCTATATCTGCTCCCCTCTATATTATATGAATGACTGTCTGCTTGATCTGTGGATATTACACTTCAAATGTTGAACTATCTTTTTTGCACTTATCGCTGCATATTTGCACCATTATTAGCACTGTCACTTTATTCCATTATTATGGGAATAATCACAAATATATATTTATATACAAATTTTACAATTTTGTGATATATGTACATTTTGATAAGTGTTTTATCCACCTATCTACTTTTTGAGCTGTTGAGAGATTTTTTCTACTGTGATTATATTCGCTTATACCTACCATTTATTAGATTGGTATCCTTTTTCATTTCTCTTGGGTTTATTTAATTTTGAGTATTATTTGTTACTCATATTATTTAGTCCATTTCCCAGTATTTTGTACATTTACCTATCTATTTATTTGTTTTGGCACTGTATCCCGTATTATATCACCTGTCGGATTCTGTATTTTTATTTATTTTTCTTTATCTTGTTCCAGTGTACATCTTGCCACATGTATGCAATCCTTGAACAGCCGGTCGTGGATGCATACTGCTGTGCGAGATGTGTGCACGTTGTGCGTTTGGAAGCCCAGGTACTGGATCTAAATGAGCAGCTGGCAACACTCAGATCCATTGACAATATGGAAAGGAGTCTGCTGCTAACTGAGCAGCTGCTCACTGGGGTAGATGTGGGGGAGGGTGGTAGTAGGGAGCTGCAGGACAGTGAGGTAGCTAGCTGGGTGACAATTAGAAGGGGGGTAGAGGGTCGAGTGTCAGGGAGGCTAGTCCTGATCTGGCACAACCCAATAAGTTTGGAAAGTTGGCAGATGAGGGGGGTGTCGGTACAGGGGTAGCACAGCTGCCGCAAGGCTTGTCCTCTGAAAGTCGGAGGACTGTCAGCTCCAGTAAGGGGGAAATAGGAAAGCAGGGCAGGCCAGGCAGGTGCTAGTAGTGGGGGACTCAATTATTAGGGGAACAGATAGGGCAATCTGTCACAAAGACAGGGATCGTCGAACAGTGTGCTGCCTACCTGGCGCTCGAGTCCGGCACATCGCTGATCAGGTTGACAGATTACTGGGAGGGGCTGGTGAGGACCCAGCGGTCATGGTGCACATTGGCACAAATGACAAAGTTAGAGGTAGGTGGAAGGTCCTTAAAGATGATTTCAGGGAATTAGGCTGCAAGCTTAAAGCAAGGACCTCCAAGGTGGTATTCTCTGAAACACTACCCGTACCACGTGCCAGAGAGGCAATGGGAGATTAGGGAGATGAATAAGTGGCTCAGGAACTGGTGTAAGAAGGAGGGGTTTGGGTTCCTGGAGAAATGGGCCGACTTCTCAGTTGGCTACAGATTCTACGCTAGAAACGGGCTGCACCTCAATGGGGAGGTTGCAGCTGTGCTGGGGGAGAAAATGGCTAGAAGGTTGGAGGAGTTTTTAAACTAGGGATTGGGGGGGAGGGTATTCATTTTATAGGTGGGAAAGATAGTGCAGATAGTGACGGGGCACAAATGAAGAAATTGGGGGTGGAGTTAGAAGAGTCAATATAGTAAGAAGGAATAGAGGTACAGAGAGATACATAAAATGCATGTACACTAATGCCAGAAGCCTCACCAACAAAATGGAGGAATTGGAATTAATTTTGTTGGAAAATAATTATGACATGATGGGGATATCTGAGGCATGGCTGGACGAGAGCCATGACTGGGCAGTTAATTTACTGGGCTATAGTTTGTTCAGAAATGATCGTACAAACAAGCGAGGGGGGGGTTGTTTATATGCAAAATCATCCTTAAAACCCACCTTGCATGAGAATATATGTGAATCTAATGAAAATGTACAGTCCCTGTGGGTGGAGATAAGGGGAGGGGGAAAAAATAATAAATTACCGATAGGGGTTTGTTATAAGTCTCCAAAAATAATGGAAGCAGCGGAGAGTATCCTCATAAAGCAAATAGATGAAGCAGTGACTCAAGGAGAAGTCATTATTATAGGGGACTTCAACTACCCTGAAATACATTGGGGAACAGAAACCTGTAGTTCAAGCAAAGGTAATAGGTTTTTGACAACTTTGAGGGACAATTACCTTTCACAACTGGCTCAGGACCCAACAAGAAGGGGGGCACTGCTAGACCTAATATTAACCAACAGGCCAGACCGCAAATCAAATATACGAGTTGGGGGTCACTTGGGTAATAGTGATTACAAAATAATAAGTTTACATTTATCCTATAATAAGATGTGTAGTAGAGGGGTTACAAGGACACTAAACTTCAGGAAGGCAAATTTCCAACGGTTGAGAGATGATCTTAGTGCAATAAACTGGGACGATATCCTAAGACATAAAACTACACAAAGTAAATGGAAGACATTTATTAGCATCCTGAATAGGACCTGTGCACAATATATACCCTATGGGAATAAACATGCTATGGCTAAATAGAGCTATAAGGGGCGCAATAAGTGACAAACTAAAGCAAGTAGATAGTGATGGGGCATTAAATAAATACAGAAAATTTAATAAATTCTGTAAAAACCAAATCAAGGCAGCAAAGATTGAGGCAGAGAGAATCATTGCCAGAGAAAGTAAAAATAATCCCAAAATATTCTTTAACTACATAAATAGTAAAAAACTAAAAAATGATAGTGTTGGCCCCCTTAAAAATAGTCTGGGTTAAATGGTGGATGAGGATGAGGAAAAAGCCAATATGCTAAATGATTTTTTTTCAACAGTATTTACACAAGAAAATCGCATGACAGATAACATGATCAGTGATAACAAAAATTATCCATTAAATGTCACTTGTTTAACCCAGCAAGAAGTACGGCGGCATCTAAAAATCACTAAAGTTGTCAAATCCCCGGGTCGGGATGGGATACACCCGCGAGTACTGCAGGAATTAAGTAACGTCATAGATAGATCATTATTTTTAATCTTTAAAGATTCCATAATAACAGGGTCTATACCACACGACTGGCGTATAGCAAATGTGGTGCCAATATTCAAAAAGGGGACAAAAACCGAACTTGGAAATTATAGGCCAGTAAGCTTAACCTCTCCTGTGGGTAAACTCCTGGAGGGTTTCCGAAGAGATGCTATACTAGAGTATCTGAAGAAGAATAACCTCATGACCCAACATCAACATGGGTTTACGAGGGACCGTTCCTGTATAACTAATCTGATTAGCTTTTATGAGGAGGCAAGTTCCGGACGGGACCAAGGAAATGCAGTGGATGTTGTGTATATGGACTTTTCAAAAGCTTTTGATACGGTTCCACACAAAAGGTTGATACATAAAATGAGAACAATGGTGACAGGGGAAAATATAAGTATATGTATATAGGCTCAATGATAGGAAACAAAGGGTGGTTATTAATGGAACACACTCAGACTGGGTCTCAGTTAACAGTGGGGTACCACAGGGGTCAGTATTGGGCCCGCTTCTTTTTAACATATTTATTAATGACCTTGTAGGGGGCATACAGAGTAGTATTTCAATATTTGCAGATGACACTAAACTCTGCAGGGTAATCAATACAGAGGAGGACAATTTTATATTACAGGAGAATCTATGTAAACTAGAAGCTTGTGTTAATTAATGGCAAATGAGCTTTAATGGGGATAAATGTAAGGTAATGCACTTGGGTAGAGGAAATAAAATGTATAATTATATGCTTAATTGTAAAACACTGGGTAAAACTGTCACTGAAAAAGACCTGGGTGTATTGGTGGACGACAAGCGTACGTTTGGTGGCCAGTGTCAGGCAGCTGCTGCAAAGGCAAATAAAATAATGGGATGCATTAAAAGAGGCATAGATGCTCATGAGGAGAACATAATTTTACCTCTATACAAGTCACTAGTGCGACCACACTTAGAATACTGTATACAGTTCTGGTCTCCGGTGTATAAGAAAGACATAGCTCAACTAGAGCGGGTGCAGAGAAGAGCGACCAAGGTTATTAGAGGACTGGGGGGTCTGCAATACCAAGACAGGTTATTACACTTGGGGTTATTTACTTTGGAAAAACAAAAAATTAGGGGTGATCTTATTACTATGTACAAGTATATAAGGGGAGAGTACAAAGACCTTTCTACTGATCTTTTTACTCTGAGGCCAGAGACGGGGACAAGGGGGCATCTTCTATGTCTGGAGGAAAGAAGGTTTAATCATAATCACAGACGCAGATTCTTTACTGTAAGAGCAGTGAGACTATGGAACTCTCTTCCGCATGATGTTGTAATGAGTAATCACTACTAAAATTTAAGAAGGGCATGGATGCCTTTCTAGAAAAGTATAATATTACAGGTTATATATACTAGATTCATTGATAGGGCGTTGATCCAGGGAACTAGTCTGATTGTCGTATGGAGTCAGGAAGGAATTTTTTTCCCCAAGGTGGAGCTTGGTGTTTGCCACATGTGGTTTTTTTTGCCTTCCTCTGGATCCACATGTTAGGCTATGGGTTGAACTAGATGGACTTAGTCTTCCTTCAACCTTTAAAACTATGTTACTATGTTACAACACTTAGTAAAACCAAAGTAGGACCTAATCAAGATCAATATAGAAGTATAGCAATGTCCAAGACAAAAAGTATATGATAATAATCAAAAATACAGTGACACTGTCGTACCAAAAAGTGAGACTCCAAGGTGAAGAGCAAATTAGCCTATGGAGCTGACTCCTTGTCCCAATAATGAATACTCATATGAACCATTCTCAAACCATTAGACAATGGAAAAGACATCAATATGCATCTATCTGTATATGGAAAAAAGAAATAAGGAGTATGTTTAGTGACCCCAATGTTCAGTATATCTAACCATGTGCATATCAGTTAATAGACAGAGTAGGTATATGGTGTGCATCCCATTACCGTTAGGCAAGACAATACACTCCATATAAATCACCCCAATGGTGAATAAGACAAAAATTAAATATAAAACGGAACGTCCTCACCCATTGTAGTAATCTCCGTGGTAGTTAGTCCAGGGGCTGTCTCAGTGAAGGGAGCCATCATCCATAAGAAAACGCAGCAGCATATCAGTAAAGGCATATGGTTCTGCCCCTAAAAAGCCCTAAAGGGGAATACTGCTCTGCCCTGTTCCCAAAGGCTCCCGCCCTGACAAGGACAGTCCACAGCTACCACTACAATACACAGACCCTGCACTTGCCCTCAATATGCCTCTCATGAGTCCCAATGCGTTTCATCCTTCATAGGAATCATCAGGGGACATACGTACATGACAAAGCTGGATGCTATGCTATTCTGCTATATTAGGAGTCAATGTGTACTCCACTACATGCTACAAGGGAGTGCTGGAAGGAGTCAGTAGAGGGGATATGTACTGTATATATCAGGGTTATTCAAGGGAAATCACAATCAGGTGACTCAAAGTTGTGTTTGGTCCAATCTAAATTGCCCCAGGTGTAAATGTAGATTAAGAAACCACCATCTTAGTTCATGACTGGGGAGTATAGCCATGTGGACAAACGATGTGAGTCCAGATCAGCACGCCCATAATGAAGGCACACATGTCACCCCTAGAGGCGGGGGTCAAAGTAGGCAAGGACGCTGTCATTCCCGCCTGAGTTGGAGCGCTCATCTGAGACGCATACGTCATATCCGGTCCCATGATTCCATACCAGGGCCGGATACCAATGTGGAACGCACGCTGGAACGCATGCGTCACATGTCAGGGAGTAACGATAATGACGTCACATCCGGAACTATTGGTGAGCCGGGCAGTTAATCAAAGCGCTGGCTTTCAGCATAATGCAAATCCGGGTTGGAACGCATGCCAAGACACACAGGTCACATCCGGTCCTTTGGCTGCAAGCCGAGAAAGGATGTCAGTATAAAACATAAGCCGGATGGCAGGCCCCACATCCCGGAGTGTCAGAAAGATGACACCATACACGATGCTGCCATTAAGCCAGTCTGTCAATCAGGAAACACCTCAATGAACCGCCCACATATCAATCCATGGCTATCTGCTAATTATTTACTACAAATCACGTAGAATAACCCCCCAGAATCTTCATGAACAAGTATAATACAATGCAATATATAAATGCCAACTAGGCAATGTGTCCATAAGGTGGTATAGATAACAACCTATGACAAGGATCATAACAAACAATCATGGGGTAAGTCAATGTAGATATACAATGGTACAGTAGCATAGATCAACGACCAATCACATATTTGATATGATCATATGTGGAAAGTATACACACACAGTATGATATCCCCATAGTTCCCACACAAAGTATGATACCCTTGCACATAATTCTATGGTCCCCACATCCCTCCACATAGTATCATGGCCCCCACAGGGTATCACATGCAGTATTATAGTCCCCACTAAGTATGATAACCCCAAAAAAGTATCATTATCCCCATAGCACAACATACAGTATTATTTCCCCCCAACAGAGTAGCTACCGGGGGGCACAGGGAGCGGCTGCGCATGCCGATACAGTTACACTCTGCCCTGGGGCAGAGCAGGGAGACTCTATGTCCCTGCACTGCCCGACGGCCGCTATGGGGCCCTTGAGCAGAAGGTCAGGGGGCCCCCGGTGCCAGCATCAGGCCTCCCGCCCGTCACCATAAGTTCAGCGATGAGACAGGGAGCGCGACCCATCATCATTTGGGAGACGTCATCATTTGGCGCCCGCTGTTCTGAAGATGTGTGGGCGCTCGGAGAAGCGGGGGAACGAGAAGGAGAGGTGATTTTGTGTTTATTTATTTTTTTCCCTATGGGGGGGATTATGCTACAGACTCTGCCTATGGGGGGGATTATGCTACAGACTCTGCCTATGGGGGATTATGCTACAGACTCAGCCTATGGGGGGGATTATGCTACAGACTCTGCCTATGGGGTGGATTATGCTACTGACTCTGCCTCTGGGAGAGGATTATACTACAGACTCTGCCTACGGGGGGGATTATGCTACAGACTCTGCCTATGGGGGAATTATGCTACAGACTCTGCCTATGGGGGGGTTATACTACAGACTCTGTCTATGGGGGGGATTATGCTACAGACTCTATCTATTGGGGGATTATATTACAGACTCTGCCTATGGAGGGATTATACTACAGACTCTGCCTATGGGGGTGGATTATACTATAGGCTCTGCCTATGGGGGGGATTATACTACAGACTCTGCCTATGGGGGGATTATACTACAGACTCTGCCTATGGGGGGATTATATAACAGAATCTGTTTATGGGGGGATTATGCTACAGATTCTGCCTCTGGGAGGGGATTATACTACAGACTCTGCCTATGGGCGCGCATTATAATATAGGCTCTGCCTATGGGAGTGCATTATACTATGTAGACTCTGTCTATGGAGGTGCATTATACTACAGACTCTGCCTATGGGGGTGATTTATACTATAGACTCTGCCTATGGGAGGGGGGATTATACTACAGACTCTGCCTATGGGGGGGGGGTTATACTACAGACTCTGCCTATGGGGGGATTATATTACAGAATCTGCCTATGGGGGGGATTATGCTACAGACTCTGCCTATGGGCGCGCATTATAATATAGACTCTGCCTATGGTAGTGCATTATACTATATAGACTCTGCCTATGGGGGTGCATTATACTACAGACTCTGCCTATGGGTGTGCATTATAATATAGACTCTGCCTATGGGAGTGCATTATACTATATAGACTCTGCCTATGGGGGTGCATTATACTATATAGACTCTGCCTATGGGGGTGCATTATACTACAGACTCTGCCTATGGGGGAGTTTTATACTACAAACTCTGCCTATGGGGGTGCATTATACTATATGGAGGCCTATGGGAAGTGCATTATACTATATTGAGGACTTTCTGATGCATTATACTATATGTAGGCTATTTATAAAGTGTGGGGATTACAGTTAGGGTCATACAGTGTGGGAGATAATGTGGGGTCTTTGCACAGTGTGGGGGCCATCATACAGTGTGAGAGATAATGTGGGGTATTTGCACAGTGTGGGGGCCATCATTCAGTGTGAGAGATTATGTTGGGTCTTTGTATAGCGTGGGGGCCATTATACAGTGTTGGAGCCATCAGGCTGGAGGCTACTAAAGGGTCAGTATACTGTGTGGGGGGTACTATACAGTGAGGGGACATTATACTATGTATAGGAAAGCATCATACTGTGTAGAGGAGAACTTACATGGGGGAGACTCAGGACATTATTAAATGATAAGTGGGCACTTATCATTATAGGGGAACTCAGGTTATTATGACTGTCAAAGGGTCAAACATTATTACTTTCTAGGGGGCACAATGTGGGCATTATTTTCTAGGACACTTACACACAGCATTACGGCATTACTATATTCTAAAGAGTTGTTTTACCATCTAGAGAGCACACAGCAGGTGCAGTAATATGGACACGTACAGCAACAGAGGCTGAGTATTGGGGTATCAGCAGGATGAGGAGTTTGTGTAGGTTGGGAATAAATGGGGACGGTGCCTGAAATGTAAGGAGTCAAATGTGTCTTTGTTGTGATCTTTGCAGACCTGAGACTCTGAGTTCTGGATGGAGAAGTTGTCGTGTCGGTCAGGGCCAGATGGAAAAGACGGGAAAAGTGAACAATTTAATCATAAAGAACATCAGCTGTAAGTTACTATATATAACTGTGCTGTGATCTCTTATATGTTCTACAGGACTGGCATCTATCAATATATGTCACCATATGGCGGTAATATTAGTGCTGGTCTTTGTATAGAGATTATTTTCAGTAACAGCATGGTCATCTGCTGAGGTTCTCCTACATCCACTATCTGGGTGCGCCACCATAGTTGTAATCAGGGTTACCTGGTTAGGGCCCCACTCAGAAGTTTCGCCCCCCCTCGTACCCTAGATATGCCTCTGGCCACAATATAATATTATGGCCCACACACACAGTAGTAAGGTCTTTACTACCAACACTAAGTACTGATATTAAAAAAATAAAGCTACAATTAAAAAAAAATAAAAAAGCGACTCACCTAACCTCATTCCTCCTACTATGCAGCATGTAGAATGAGAATCTGCAAAGCATGCTTGATCTACTGATGTCTTTGCAACTGCTGCAATGAGACTCGGGCTCATGCTGAATGGTGCAGCAGACACCATTCTATTCAAGCCTTGAAAAAGGGGGAGGTCTCCTGAAATGTCGCTGTAGGTGTGTTACCATCATCGTTGGTCAGTGTCTTTGCCCTTCTGTTCATATCATGGTGACGAAGGTATGCACATGGACAGCCACACCGAGGATCTGACTGTAGCTCGGAAGCTTTTGAAGCCCATATCGCAGCCTGGATGTTTTTTTTACAGTGGTGAATATGTAATTACGGAAAATGTATGAGTATTTATGAATACATTATATGAATTAATTTGATAAAGCATAACGATATTATGAAGAAAATGTATTGTTGTGACGTTTTTTCATATGGACTATAGGCAGCTGGTGTGAGCAACTGCAGTGATGCCACTATAAAGTGTGAGACTGCAATATTATATAGCCAACTTTTTTGTACTTGGACAACTATACATTCTGCCTCCAATATTTGTTGTGCTGACGCTGTGTCTGTGTGCTGTGGTACCTTGTGGCCTATGCTCCCCCCAAGACTGTGTCATGTGGGCTGTGATCTTCTGTCCTTCTCCTTGGATTCTGTTGGGCAACCTGTACTACCCCCTGCACACAAGCTTTGCGGATTCAATATCTTAATATTGGAGACATCTATGTTTTGGTATCCACAATTGGGCATGACAATTAATAGAGTCGATGTTCACAGAAGAAACATATATATTTAACCGAACATGTGTAATTGCAATAATTTTCTGGGAGAAATACTCCCAGAAATACTTCATTTTCTGAAACAATTTCAATAGTGCCAACACTTTCGGCCATGACTATATATTGGCTCCACCTCTGTTCATACTGCTCATATCATTGGGGTCGCCACGGCCTCCTCCAGCCTCTTGAATTACCGGTGGCTTCTTCTTGGCGCTTTGGGGCATACTGTATTTGTCCAGGTGGCCTGACCAACCTTTATACACTGCTCAAAAAAATAAAGGGAACACTTAAAAAGCGCGAAGTAACTCGAAGTCAATTACACTTCTGTGAAATCAATTTGTCCAGTTATGAAGCAACACTGATTGTGAATCCATTTCTCCTGCTGTTGTGCAAATGGAACAGACAACAGGTAGAAATGATAGGCAATTAGCAAGACACCCCCTATAAAGGAGTGGTTCTGCAGCTAGGGACCACAGACCATTTCTTTTTTCTCATCCTTTTTGGCTGTTGTTTTGGTCACTTTTGCATTTTGTCATTGCTCTTACCCCTAGAGGTACAGTAGCATGAGGCGGTGTCTACAACCCACAAAAGTTGCTCAGGTAGTGCAGCTCATCCAGGATAGGACATGAATTCGAGCTGTGGCAAGAAGGGTAGCTGTGTGTTGGCAGTGTCCAGAGCATGGAGCAGATACTGTCCCAGGAGACAGGCCAGTACACCAGGAGACATGGAGGGGGCTGTAGGAGGGCAAGAACCCAGCAGCAGGACCACTACCTCCTCCTTTGTGCAAGGAGGAACAGGAGGAACAGTGCCAAAGCCCTGCAAAATGACCTCAAGCAGCCCACTAACATCCATGTGTCTACTCAAACTTTTAGAAACACTCCATGAGGGTGGTATGAGGGCCCGACGTCCACAAGTGGGTGATGTTCTTACAGCCTAACACTGTGCAGGGCAATTGGCATTTGCCAGAGAACACCAAGATTGGTACATTGCACTTTATCGCCCTGTGCTTTTCACGGATGAGAGCAGCTTCACACTGAGCAGACTACAGAGTCTGGAGACGCTGTGGAGAACGTTCTGCTGCCTGCAACATCCTCTATCATGACCGGTTAGGCAGTGGGCTTTCAGCAATTATACTACTACTACTACCAATATAGTAGCGAGATACCATCACTTCTAATGGTGGGAAATTTTTAGTGATTTTTTTTATATATTCCATGTCACTTATCTATATTAAAGAATCATGAAATCAAGCAGTCTTTAGTTTGGCACTGAGCCTAATAAAAGGCTAAGAGTCCAAGAGTATATGTTCCCCACACATAATGCCCCACGCAGGCTGTTCCCCCCCAACATAATGCCCCACACAGGCTGTCCCCCCACATAATGCCCCATGCAGGCTGTTCCCCCCCATATAGGATGTCACCCCCCCCTTATAATGCCCCATGAAGGATGACTCACCCCCCCCTTCCTTATAATGCCCCATGCATGATGTCACCCCCCCTCCCTTATAATGCTCCATGCAGGATGTCACACACACACCCCTCCCTTATAATGCCCCATGCAGGATGTCACACACACACCCTCCCTTATAATGTCTCATGCAGGATGTCACACAACCCCCCCCTTATAATGCCCCATGCAGGATGTCACCCCCCCTCCCTTATAATGCCCCATGCAGGATGTCACCCTCCCCCTTATAATGCCCCATGCAGGATGTCACACACCCCCACCTCACCCCCCTCCCTTATACTGCCACAGGCCTCCATACAATAAAAAAAAAAAATCAAATACTCACCTCACGTCTCACCTGCTGCCGCTGCTCTGGACTCCAGCGTCGCTGGCCTCTGCGCTACTGTTATGATCTGCTACAAGCACTAAGGAAAGAAAGGAGATCTGTCCCTACAATAGAACTAAGCTAGATCCCTACGATGTAACGGGGAACCTGATCCTGCGATCAGACCCGCTAAAGTCCTCGGCTAGTCTGTACGAAGACCAGGGGCGAAACTACCGCCCGTGCAGCCGGTTCATTGAACGGGGGCCCCGAGGGAGAGGGGGCCCCTCCAGCAGGGCCGCCATCAGGGCATGACTGCCCTGACTCCAGTATGGGGCCCAGCCGGTAGGGGCCCCCTTGGGGGCCCCCCTCTTGTGCGTCTCTCTCCTCATGGGGCCCCCGGCCCCATGCTAAGAGCCGGGTCCGGGACATCTCAGCGCTGCGCTGCTGCGGCAGTGCTTTCATGATTCCCCTGACTTCCGGTCATGTGACGGCGCCGTCACATGACCGGAAGTCAGGAGAACCTGGTGTCAGCGATTTGGACGAGCGCCAGGATTCTGCAGGGATCGCATGGGGGTAAGTATAACAAGTTTTGTTTTTTTTTTAAATACAATTTACTAGGAGTGGGGGGAATGGGAGATGCACATGTGGTGGAGGGGGATGAGAGAGGTGCACATGTGGGGGAGGGGGATGAGAGAGGTGCACATGTGGGGAAGGGGGATGAGAGTTGCACATGGGGGGGATGAGAGAGGGGCACATGGGGGGGATGAGAGAGGGGCACATGTGGTGGAGGGGGATGAGAGAGGTGCACATGTGGTGGAGGGGGATGAGAGAGGTGCACATGGGGGGGATGAGAGAGGGGCACATGTGGTGGAGGGGGATGAGAGAGGTGCACATGTGGTGGAGGGGGATGAGAGAGGTGCACATGTGGTGGAGGGGGATGAGAGAGGTGCACGTGTGGTGGAGGGGGATGAGAGAGGTGCACATGTGGTGGAGGGGGATGAGAGAGGTGCACATGTGGGGGAGGGGAATGAGAGAGGTGCACATGTGGGGGAGGGGGATGAGAGAGGTGCACATGTGGGGGAGGGGGATGGGAGAGGCGCACATGTGGGGGAGGGGGATGAGAGAGGTGCACATGTGGGGGAGGGGGATGAGAGAGGTGCACATGTGGGGAAGGGGGATGAGAGAGGTGCACATGTGGGGGAGGGGGATGAGAGATGTGCACATGTGGGGGAGGGGGATGAGAGATGTGCACATGTGGGGGAGGGGGATGAGAGATGTGCACATGGGGGGGATGAGAGAGGGGCACATGTGGGGGAGGGGGATGAGAGATGTGCACATGGAGGGGTGAGTGCTGCACATGGGGGGATGAGAGCTGCACATGGGGGAATTGGGAGAAAATGAGCTGCACATGGGGGAATTGGGAGTAGGGGGATAACGAGCTGCACATAATGAATGTGGGGTGGGGGACAGTAAATGATAATTGATGATGGGGTGGGGAGAGCACGGACATGATATAATGAATTGGGGCAGGGGGTGCATGTAAATAATGAATGCGGGGAGCAGGAAGTATAGAGTAGGGGGCGTTGCGGATGCAGGAGTGTAACTGGTAACAAATTGGCGGAAAGAGTAGAGGTTCTAATTAAATTATATATTAAGTGCCTATTTACAGTTAATGGGGGCACCGTGGTGGATTACAATTTATATTTGGAATGGTAGGTTGCATAATAACTAACCATATATTGATGGTGGATGCACGTCTGTATTCAGCTGTGTAATGTAGAAGTTGGGGAATGTGCTCTAGATAACTGTGTTATTTTATGCAGAGACGAGTCCTGGCTGGAAGACGTGATGGCGGTCTGTGCTGGATGAAGGAGAAAAGCGTAGCTGAAGGACTTCACCTAGAGACGTCACCAGTGAGTCAGTGTATTACATGTACACTTACACTATATACTATGTACCGGGCTCCTGTGTATAATGTCACTGGTGATCACTGTATTACCTGTACACTATATACAGAGCTCCTGTGTATAATGTCACTGGTGATCACTGTATTACCTGTACACTGACACTATATACAGAGCTCCTGTGTATAATGTCACTGGTGATCACTAGATTACCTGGACACTTACATTATACATACCATGTATAGAGCTCCCGTGTATAATGACACTTATGGTAATATTAGTAATGTGGTGGTAATATTAGTAATGTGGTGGTAATATGTGGTCTGGTCATGGTGTGGCAGTTTTTCCCCCTTCTGTGTGGTATTATTCGGTCACTATGTTGTGGTAATATGTGGTCTGGTCATGGTGTGGCGGTATTCCTTGTATGTGGTATTATTGGTCATTTTAAAAAAAAAATGTATATGACACATTCCCTTAGAGAAAACTAAATAAAAATATATCTAAAAAGAGTATTGGATATTTTAAGAAAATTTTAATAGGTTAGAGTAGGGCCCGGCCAGAAGAGTCTACCTTATCGTGGTGGCGGCTTTAAAAATCTTTTGGCCAAAACAAAAGCTGATGGCTATGTATGTGGCACCGTCACATGGCCGAACGTCAGGAGAGCCTGGTGGCAGCGACGTGGACGAGCGCCAGGATTCTGCAGGGATCGCATGGGGGTAAGTATAACAAGTTTTATTTGTTTTAAATACAATTAATTAACTAGGAGTGGGGGGGATGAGAGATGCACATGGGGGGGTGAGAGATGCACATGGGGGGGTGAGAGATGCACATGGGGGGGATGAGAGATGCACATGGGGGGATGGGAGATGCACGGGGGGGTGGGAGATGCACGGGGGGGTGAGCTGCACATGGGGGGGGCGAGAGATGCACATGGGGGGGTTATGTTTACATAACTTTGTTGCCTTATGAAGCGCAGGGGGGGGCCCCCAAAAATTTCTTGCACAGGGGCCCACTACAGTCTGTGTCCGCCCCTGACGAAGACCTATAGATGCAAGGGAGGGATCCCTACAAGAACTAGGGACTGGGATAAAGTTGGACAACTCCTAGCAGAAAATGTAGCAGTAAAAGACAAACACACAACATAGAACATAAAGGTCCGAAGACCTAGCTAAACTGACTGAGAAAGGTAACTAAGCACCAGGCTAGCTTAAGAGTAGAAATTACAATGAAGTCCAGCAAAGCCAGGAGGGCAGAGCAGGATTAAATAGGCAAAAAAGGCCATGTGACCAGCAAGATAGAAAAAACCTAACAGGAGATTTCTAACAGTACCCCCTCTTCTATGAGGATCCTCCGGATCCCCTAGGCCCAGGCTTATCAGGAAACCTCTTGTGAAACGCTCTGACAAGTCTGGAAGCAGAAACATCATCCGCCCTCACCCATGAGTTATCCTCGGGTCCGAAACCCTTCCAAGTGACGAGATACTGCAAACTCCCTCTATACCGTCTAGAATTTAGGATGCGGGAAATTTCGTATTCCCCGTCCTCCACCACCGGAGGAACAGTGGCAGAGGCGTCTCCATCCGACACATAAGCTCTTTTCAACAGAGAAACATGAAACACCGGATTAATCTTCCAGGAGGTAGGAACCTCCAACCTAACAGCAGATTGGTTAACTACCTGAAGCACCTTAAAGGGCCCTACAAACTTGGGACCCAATTTTTTAGAAGGAATCCTCAACCGCAGATTCTTAGAGGACAACCAAACCATGTCACCAATAGCAAACAAAACCTCTTGCCATTTCCTATCAAAGTACCTCTTAGATTTTTTGTTAGCCTCCTGAAGATTACCACGCACATCCGTCCAAACTCTCTCCAAATCACCGGAAAAACTCTCCTCCTCAGGCACAGCCGATACCAATTTGGAGAATGACCCAAAAGACGGATGTCTCCCAGAACAACAAAAAAAAGGCAAACAACCAGCAGAAGAGGATGTATGGTTGTTAAGAGCAAACTCAGCAAATGGCAGAAACTCAGACCACCCCTCCTGATTGTCTGCCACAAAACAACGCAAGAACTGCTCAACATCCTGATTCTTCCTTTCTGTCTGGCCATTAGACTCAGGATGATATCCAGATGAAAACGACAAATGAACTCCCAACCTGTCACAAAAAGCGCGCCAAAAACGAGCCACGAACTGAGGTCCCCTATCCGAAACAATGTCAGTAGGAACGCCATGTAGTCTGACAATTTCCTTGACAAAGGCCTTAGCGAGTGTCTTAGCGCAGGGCAGTTTGATGAAAGGAACCAAGTGACACATCTTGCTAAAACGGTCAACGACCACCCAGATGACTGTGAAACCCTCAGAGGGGGGAAGGTCAGTAATAAAGTCCATAGCCAGATGTGTCCAAGGTGCACTAGGAACCTCCAGAGGGCAAAGCAACCCCGCAGCAGGAGTATGTGAAGACTTAGATCTAGCACACACAGTACATTGACGCACCCACTTAATGACTTCCTTCTGCCATCCAGGCCACCAAAAACTGCGACCCACAAGTCTCTTGGTCTTAGAAATACCTGGATGACCTGCCAACCGAGACTCATGACACTCAACAAACAAATCTCTCCTAAAGGTCCTAGGCACAAACAACCTCCCATGGGGAGTGTTAGATGGGGCATTCTCCTGTGCTTTAAGAATCTCATCTTCCAAAACGGAGTCCAATGCAGCAATCACAACACCTTCTTGTAAAATGCTCCCCTCCTCCTCAGCGCCGACCATGGGAGAAAAGCTGCGAGACAAAGCATCAGCTTTAACATTCTTGGTACCCGGGATGTAAGTAACGGAAAAATTAAACCGCGAGAAAAAAAGTGCCCACCTAGCCTGACGGGCATTCAAGCGTTTGGCAGCATCAAGATAGATCAGATTTTTATGATCAGTGAAAACCTGAATGGGAAATTCAGCACCTTCCAAGAGATGACGTCAGTGTTCAAATGTGAGTTTAATAGCCAGCAATTCCCGATTACCAATATCGTAATTAAGTTCAGTCTCAGAAAATTTTTTTGAAAAAAAAGCACAGGGATGTACTCCATCCTTGTTTTTCTGAGACAACACCGCACCGACCCCCACAGAAGAAGCATCAACCTCAACCAAAAATGGCTTCGTCACATCAGGCTGCATAAGGATGGGAGCAGAGCTGAACCTCTCCTTTAGAAACACAAAAGCTTCAATGGCCTCAGTAGTCCACTGAACCGCATTAGCACCTTTCCTGGTGAGATCGGTCAGTGGTTTGATAATAATAGAAAAATTTTTAATGAATTTTCTGTAATAATTGGCGAAACCCAAAAGCCTCTGTATCGATTTCAAACCAATAGGCCTAGGCCATTCCTGCAGAGCTTGAACTTTCACCGGGTCCATCTCAAAGCCCTCGCTGGAGATAATGTAGCCCAAAAAACTAATTTTCTGTACAGCGAACTCACATTTCTCCAGCTTAGCAAAAAGCGAATTGTCAATTAATAACTGTAATATCTCACGTACGCTCCGCCAATGAGACTCCAGATCTGGTGAATAAATCAAAATGTCATCCAAATACACAACCACATTTTTGCCGATCAAAGGTCTAAGGATGTCATTAATAAGATTCTGAAAAAATGCAGGAGCATTGGTAAGACCAAAAGGCATAACCAGATTCTCAAAATGAGCCACAGGAGTGTTAAAAGCAGTCTTCCATTCATCACCCTCCTTCATGCGCAACAAATTGTATGCCCCCCGGAGATCAATTTTAGAGAACCACTTGGCCCCCACTAACTGGTTAAACAAATCAGGAATCAATGGCAGTGGGTAAGGATTGCGTACAGTAATTTTATTAATCTCACGAAAATCCAGACAAGGACGTAAACCGCCGTCCTTTTTTTAACAAAAAAAAATCCAACAGCCACAGGAGACTTGGAAGGCCTAATGTGACCGGCGGCCAAGCTTGTCTGTATGTATTCCTCCAAAGCCTTTCTCTCAGGAATAGTAAGATTAAATAAACGACTTTTAGGAAGAGTCGCTCCAGGGACAAATTCAATGGTACAATCATAGTCTCTATGGGGAGGCAAAATTTGTGACTCCTCCTCAGAAAAAACTCTCCAAAAATCCTGAATAGGTACAGGTAATTCCCCTTTTTCCACCGCAGCAATACGTCCGTTACAACACTTGTCATAACACTTAGGGCTCCAGGACTTAATTTCATTGGTAGACCAATCCAGTACAGGATTGTGCAATTTTAACCAGGGTAACCCCAAAACTACTGGAGAAGGCAAATTATTTAATACTACCAAATCCAAATTTTCTTGGTGAATACCATTAATAGTGAGGGGAAATTCACAGACCTTGTGAGTAACACTCTTCAAGGGGGAGCCATCAACAGAAACCACAGCAATAGGGGATGACAAAGGTTTGGGTTTTAATTTAAGTTTTTCCAAGAATCCCCCATCAATCACATTCAGAGTAGAACGGCAATCCACAAATACCCGAAATTCAATTAATTCTTCCTGAGCAGCAGTAGTAGCAGAAAGAAATACCCCCTTAGTATTTAAACAGGCTATACGGGCGTGACTGACCTTTTTTTTTTCTTTGTTCATATGAAGCACACAGTTCTTAATAAAATGGTCAGATTTCCCGCAATAAAAGCACAAACCTTCAGAAGACCTGCGGTCTTTTTCCTGAGAGCGGGGTGCCATCGCCCCAATCTCCATCGGCTCTCCAATGTCAGTTCAGACCCTCTCAAGACTCGGAGCTGACATGGCAGAGGATTTACTCTCATTAACCCTTGCACGCAGTCTCCTGTCCACCCGTATAGCTAATTGCATTGCCTCCTGCAAGTTTCCAGGTTTGGGATAAGCAATCAGCAAATCCTTAACCCTTTCACCTAGCCCCGCAAGAAACAACCTTTTCAAAGCTGAATCGTTCCACCCCACCTGGGCAGACCACTGACGGAAGTGGGAACAATATTTTTCCACATTACCTGATCCCTGCCTCAAACGTCTCAATTCAGTCTCAGCTGATGAGACACGATCAGGATAATCATAAAACAAACCCACAGCAGAAAAAAAACTATCCACTGATCTAAAGCATGGATCACTAGGTTGGAGAGAAAAGGCCCATCCCTGAGGTTCTTTGCGCAAAAGTGACATTATGAACCCTATGCGCTGTGATTCATCACCAGAGGATCTGGGTCTCAAACGAAAATACAACAAACAAGCATTTTTAAAGGAAAAAAATTCTTGTTGATCACCAAAAAATAAATCAGGCAAACGTACCTTTCGCTCCACAAAATGTGCTCCAGAACAGCTACTCACGTGTTGTTGGAGCTCGGCCACCTCCAGAGAGAGTCCCTGCAGGCGTTGAGCCAAATCCTGAACCGACACCATGATGGAAACTGGAGGTCTTTCCTTAGAGATATTTTTGGGCTGGACTTACTGTTATGATCTGCTACAAGCACTAAGGAAAGAAAGGAGATCTGTCCCTACAATAGAACTAAGCTAGATCCCTACGATGTAACGGGGAACCTGATCCTGCGATCAGACCCGCTAAAGTCCTTGGCTAGTCTGTACGAAGACCTATAGATGCAAGGGAGGGATCCCTACAAGAACTAGGGACTGGGATAAAGTTGGACACCTCCTAGCAGAAAATGTAGCAGTAAAAGACAAACACACAACATAGAACATAAAGGTCCGAAGACCTAGCTAAACTGACTGAGAAAGGTAACTAAGCACCAGGCTAGCTTAAGAGTAGAAATTACAATGAAGTCCAGCAAACCAGGAGGGCGGAGCAGGATTAAATAGGCAAAAAAGGTCATGTGACCAGCAAGATAGAAAAAACCTAACAGGAGAGTTCTAACAGCTGTGACTGCTCAGGAGACGCCCTCTGACCTGAGACGTCACAGTGCAGCAGCCGCGGAGGATGCAGGAGCTGCTGCGGAGGCACGGGGAGGGGTAAGTATTGTGCCGGGTGCTGGGGCCCTGAGCAAGCGGGGGGGAGCGGGCGCTGACACCGCTCTCCTCCGCTCACGGGTCCCATAGCGCGCGGGGTGCCCGACGGTGAGGGCCCCCCCGTCTGCTCAGGGCCCCGGAATTTGCCCGGGTGCGCCGGGTGCTGACGCCAGCCCTGCAGGGGCCCCATGAGGAGACACACAAGAGGGGGGCCCCAACGGGGCTCCGAGGGGGCCCCGACAGGCCGGGCCCCATACTGGTGTCAGTACAGTCATGCCCTGGTGGCGGCCCTGCTGGAGGCTGGAGGGGCCCCCTCTCCCTTGGGACCCCCGTTCAATGAACGGGCTGCACGGGCGATAGGTCCGCCCCTGGTTTTTACCATCCATGTGTCATTTATCTTTCTCATATGCAAGAACAGAAAAAAAAACAACTTGATGCAGTTTACCCAAACTACCCAGCCAATAAAGGATGTGACATGGATTGGATCTGCATGTTTCCATTTATTTTGTGTGAACAATCAGACATTTTTACAGATGTGTGCGTTGTCCTGATTTGTGAATGAGACCTTACATTTGGAGATCTATCGTGAAGTAGGGGACAGACAGATGGATGTGGCAATGTGACAGAATTCTGAGATATCACTGTGAGTCCTGTTAATCGTTACAAAAATAATATTTTCATAAGACGAAATATAATGTGTAATTTTGTTATATGAGTAGTAACACACCCTAGGTTTACAGAAGGATAGTCAGGTTAAAGCTATTCTGGGTCCGATCCCAGAAAAATTATTGTCTCCAGCAAACACTAAATTGAACTAAAAGAAGTTCCAAACAAAAGACAAACCCAACTTGACTAAATCTGCTCTATGATAGTTTATGCGTTACAGATGTGTCTCTGTGTCAGGAAAAAGATTATACTTAAAAGATAATTCAGTCAAGATCTCAAACTTTCTTTTTCTTCTACATGCTTTTAAGATTATGTATGCAGAACATCTAGGGTGAATATGAATGTAAAAAACAGTGTGCAGTAAAATAACAACAGAGACAGTCACAAGGAGAATTTAAAGAGAATCTGTCACCAGATTTTTGTTTCCTGATCTGTAGGGGCACAGATTCCATTTAGGGTAACGTACTGGGCTTCTTCCTGTAGTTTTGACCAAACACTGTCTATCTGCTGCAGCTCCTCTCTTTACTTAGGTCTTGCTTATGTGGTTCTCCATACTCATGAGCTCGGTCTGTCCACACTACATCACTGATTGGTAACTGTCTGGCTATGTGCAGTATAGGCAAAAAGCTGTCAAAGTGGGTCAGCAGGCATAGGCTAAATTCAACATTGGGAGGAAAAATATATCTTTGTACCTTGTTAGCCAGTAGATAGAAAAATTATTACAATTTGAGAGTCCTCAGTGGTTGGTACCTTTTAATGGCTAACCGAAAAGATGGTAACAAATAACAGCTTTCCGGACTCCTCCTTGTTGCACAGCTTCTGGATACCCACAGTTGCAGTAGAAATTTCACAGAGCAGATTACATGGGATAACAAGCTTTTACTTCTCAGAACATGAGGTAAAGGAAAAAGCAATGCACAGTCACACAGTACTGCACCAGGAAGTAAGAACAAAACAGAAAGTACAAGAGAGACTTATTTCTTTTACAATACAGTAAACATGGAAACTTTACACAACATCGCCATCTACTGTCAGATCAGCATAAAGTCCTCCTTCACGCAAAGAAGTACACAACTGTTGCATATACCAACGCCCTTTCTCAACAGTAAGGACTTATTCAGTCAAACCTAATTTCTTCATCAGTCTCTGATGTTTTTCAGCATTCAATGCCTTTGTGAAAATGTCTGCTTTCATATCTTCAGTTGGACAACATTCTAATTTCAAGATTCCTTGTTCCTGATGGTCCCTCAAGAAATGATACTTCACAACAATGTGCTTGGTTCTTGTGTTAACTCTTTCCATCTGAGCAAGAACAAGACATCCCTGATTGTTCTCATGTATTTTTGTTGGTTCCAACTGTGTTTGTCCTAGGTCTGTTAGCAATTGTCTTAACTATAGAACTTCATGACTCACATGTGCTGCTGCAACATATTCTGCTTCTGTTGACGACAGCGTTACTATTGATTGTTTTTTACTAGTCCATCTAATTGGTCCACCTGAGAGAAAGAAAAGATAGCCATTGGTAGATTTTCTGTTAGCTGGATCTCCAGCCCAATCTGCATCAACGTATCCAGTTAAAATGCATTTATCACTTGTAGGCAGTTTCAGTTTAACATTGCTGGTTCCTTTCAAATAACGTATTACTCTCTTCACAGCATTCCAATCAGCTTTATTTGGCTTGGACACTTTTCTACTCAGAATTCCTACTGCTGCTGCAATGTCTGGCCTTGTAACAGTCGCTACAGTAATTTTGACATCGCCATTCTGTACTCTTCATTATTTGGTAACACATTTTTCTCACTACTCATCTCTTTAAGATAATTAGTTTCCATTGGAGACTTTGCTGGTCTTGCATCCTTCAATCCAAATGTTTCAGTTATGTCTTGAATCATGTGATTCAAGACATAAGTAGGAAACTTCCATTTTCTTCTCTTTCTATCTGTATTCCTAAGTACTGTTTCACATTTCCCAAGTCTTTGATCTCGAAATGTTGATTCAGGATTTTTAGCATGTCCTCTTTATCCCTTTCTTTTTCAAAACAAATTAAAATGTCATCAACATATATGAGTACATAGATCCATCTGTCCATTAGTCTTTTTGTGTACAAGCAAGGATCAGCTCTTCTTTTAAATTTTTCATTTGTGAGCACCTCCGTGATTTTATCATTCTACGCTATAGCAGCTTGTTTTAAACCGTATATACTTTTCTATAATTTGCAAACCATGTTTGGGTTACTTTCATCTTTGAATCCTGGAGGTTGTTCCACGTAAATATCTTCTGTTAAACTTCCATTCAAAAATGCTGTCTTTACATCCAGATGTTTCAGTTCCATTTGTTTCATTGCTGCAACTGCAAACAAAGCTCTTATTGTAGTATGTTTGACAACTGGAGCAAATGTTTCATCATAGTCCTCTCCATATTTTTGAGAATAACTTTTAGCTACGAGTCTTGCTCGGTATCGTTCAGCTGTGCCATCTGTTTGGCACTTTACTTTAAAAACCCATTTACATCCTATAGCTTTTCTTCCTTCTGGTAATTCTGTTAGTGTCCATGTTTTTGAGTCATGCATGGATTTTATTTCTATTTCTGTCGCCTCTATCCATTTATTGGCTTCTTCTTCACAAAGTCGAGATATGTCTTCCCAAGAGGTAGGCTCATAAATTTTACTTGTACTTGCCTTGTATGAAAGGTGTATTGGTGGTTTTCTGTTGTTTTCTCTTATTGAACGTCTGTGTCTGTTTTGTAGTTGTATCTCTTCACTTTCAGTATTCTTTTTTTTTATTAATTTCAACTTCTTTTTCATCAGATATTCCTTCAGCTATATCATTGCTGTTTTTCTCATTTTTTGTTTCCAGTGAAATCATAGTGTCTTCATTTAGATCCTCAATGAATGTCACACTGTTACTCACCATAACTCTGTCTGTTTTGGGATCTAGGATTCTATATCCTTTGCAATTTTCACTATATCCAACAAATATTCCTTCCATGGACCTATTTTTAAGTTTGGAATGTTTTTCTGTTGGAATGAATACAAAAACTTTACAACCAAAAACTCTTAAATGATTTACACTTGGTTTCATACCTTGCCACAGTTCATATGTTTTTTTTCCAGTTTTCTAGAAAAAAGGCGGTTTTGTAGATATGTAACTGTCATTGCTGCTTCACCTCAATACTTCTCTGATAGTTTGGAATCTGTCAGCATACACCTTATCATTTCAGTCAGCGTTCTGTTTTTCCTTACTGCTACTCCATTTTGTTCAGGTTTGTATGGAACAGTCTTTTGATGCTCTATACCATTTTTTCTTAAATAGTTTTCTATTTGGTGTCCTGTGAAGTCACCTCCATTATCACTTCTAATGACAATTGGCTTCCTCTGAAACTTGTTATTCGACTTTGTCACGTAGTCTACTAATTTATTGAAAACTTCACTTTTATTCTATGTGACTGTGTATCTTGAGTAGTTATCTATTAAAGTCACCATATATCTATTGCCTCCTGATGTAGTCACTTTCATGGGTCCACATACGTCAGTATGCACCAAATCAAGTGGTCGTGTGCTTTTCGTTTCACTTTCTTTAGGAATAGATATCCTTGTGGCTTTGGATTTTATACAACATTCACATCTTACGGTTATTGAGCAATCAGATATTAATAGATCCTTTGTCAATTCTTTCCTTTGTAGCTCCATTATACTTTCAGGATGTCTGTGTCCTAGACACCTATGCCAATTTTTATGATCATGTGTACACAACTTCATCTGTTCCTGTAATGTGTCTAGATGATATAATTGTTCATCTGCCTCTATTCTCTTTATGATGTAAGTTCTGTTGTTCTGCTTTCCATATAGTACAGTCTTTCTTTAAATGTCCTTTTTTCTTACATCTGAAACATTCTCTTGTCTCATTATTATAGGGTCTTCTTGATTCTGTAGCTTTAAGAGTATTTTCATTATCTTTTTCAGTAGAAGAATCATTTGTTTGTTCTTTCCTTCTTTGATATTCATCTATGAGTCTGGTCTTCACATACTCTAATGTAATGTCTGTTTCAGGTCTTGTCCCTAGTGCATTTATCAAAGCAGTATATGAATCTGGTAAACTGCACAATAATATTGCTACTACATGGCTTTCCTTAATATCTTCACCAATTGATCTCAGCGGTGATATCACTTCCATAATAGAGAATATATGCTTCTGCATGTCATTGTCTGCACTTAGTCTCATACTGTAAAGCTTTCTTAGCAGAAATAACTTGTGATTTAAGCTGGGTCTTTCATGTAGCTTTCTTAGTGCTTCCCACATTCCCTTTGCTATATCCTCATTCCTTATGTGGATTAATTGAGCATTATCCATTAATAGGCTGATGGTAGCTCTTGCTTGTCTAATTTTCTTATCCCATGTCTGATTATCCTCATCAGGTCTATCTGTAGTGATTACTTCCCATAAATCATCTTTAGACAATAACATTTCTACTTTGAACTTCCATAACTGATAATTCTCATTATTGAGCACAGCTACTGTGAGTTTTAGCTCTGTGCTACTTGTCATCTTTAACTTGTCTTACTTGTTTGGAGAGAATTGTACTGAACAATTCTTCTGCATTCACCAGGGTCTTGCTGAGAGTTCCGGTGTCCAGGGTGCCTGGGGTCCTTGGTGCCTGGGCCCATAATCTGTTGCACAGCTTCTGGATACCCACAGTTGCGGTATAAACTTCACAGAACAGATTACATGGGATAACAAGTGTTAGAACTCTCCTGTTAGATTTTTTCTATTTTGCTGGTCACATGACCTTTTTGCCTATTTAATCCTGCTCCGCCCTTCTGGACTTCATTGTAATTTCTACTCTTAAGCTAGCCAGGTGCTTTGTAACCTTTCTCAGTAGTTTAGCTAGGTCTTTTGACCTTTATGTTCTATGTTGTGTGTTTGTCTTTTTTCTGCTACTATTTCTGCTAGGAGGTGTCCATCTTTCTCCCAGTCCCTAGTTCTTGTAGGGATCCCTCCCTCACATCTATAGGTCTTCGTTCAGACTAGCTGAGGACTTTAGCGGGTCTGATCGCAGGATCAGGTTCCCCGTTACATCGTAGGGATCTAGCTTAGTTCTATTGTAGGGACAGATCTCCTTTCTTTCCTTAGTGCTTGTAGCCTGTCATAACAGTAAGTCCAGCCCAAAAATATCTCGAAGGAAAGACCTCCAGTTTCCATCATGGTGTCGGTTCAGGATTTGGCTCAACGCCTGCAGGGACTCTCTCTGGAGGTGGCCGAGCTCCAACAACACGTGAGTAGCTGTGCTGGAGCGCATTTTGTGGAGCCAAAGGTACGATTGCCTGATTTACTTTTTGGTGAACAACAAGATTTTTTTTCCATTAAAAATTCTTGTTTATTGTATTTTCGTTTGAGACCCAGATCCTCTGGTGATGAATCACAGCGCATAGGGTTCATAATGTCACTTTTGCGCAAAGAACCTCAGGGATGGGCCTTTTCTCTCCAACCTAGTGATCCGTGCTTTAGATCAGTGGATAGTTTTTTTTCTGCTTTGGGGTTGTTGTATGATGATCCTGATCGTGTCTCATCAGCTGAGACGGAATTGAGACTTTTGAGACAGGGATCAGGTAATGTGGAAAATTATTGTACTCACTTCCGCCGGTGGTCTGCTCAGGTGGGGTGGAACGATTCAGCTCTGAAAAGTTTGTTTCTTGTTGGGCTAGGTGAAAGGGTTAAGGATCTGCTTATTGCTTATCCTACACCTGGAAACTTGCAGGAGGCAATGCAATTAGCTATACGGGTGGACAGGAGACTGCGTGCAAGGGTTAATGAGAGTAAATCCTTTGCCATGTCAGCTCCTAGTCTTGAGAGGGTCTGTACTGACATTGAAGAGCCGATGGAGATTGGGGCGATGTCACCCCGCTCTCAGGAAAAAGACCGCAGGTTTTCTGAAGGTTTGTGCTTTTATTGCGGAAAATCTGACCATTTCATTAAGAACTGTGTGCTTCGTATGAACAAAGAAAAAAAAAAAGGTCAGTTACGCCCGTATAGCCTGTTTAAACACTAAGGGGGTATTTCTTTCTGCTACTACTGCAGCTCAGGAAGAATTAATTGAATTTCGGGTATTTGTGGATTGTGGTTCTACTCTGAATGTGATTGATGGGGGATTCTTGGAAAAACTTAAATTAAAACCCAAACCTTTGTCATCCCCTATTGCCGTGGTTTCTGTCGATGGCTCTCCCTTGAAATGTGTTACTGACAAGGTTTATGAATTTCCCCTCACTATTAATGGTATTCACCAAGAAAATTTGGATTTGGTAGGATTAAATAATTTGCCTTCTCCAGTAATTTTGGGGTTACCCTGGTTAAAATTGCACAATCCTGTACTGGATTGGTCTACTAATGAAATTAAGTCCTGGAGCCCTAAGTGTTATGACAAGTGTTGTAACGGGCGCATTGCTGCGGTGGATAAAAGGGAATTACCTGTACCTATTCAGGATTTTTGGAAAGTTTTTTCTGTGGAGGAGTCGAAAATTTTGCCTCCCCATAGAGACTATGATTGTACCATTGAATTTGTCCCTGGAGCGACTCTTCCTAAAAGTCGTTTATTTAATCTTACTATTCCTGAGAGAAAGGCATGGGAGGAATACATACAGACGAGCTTGGCCGCCGGTCATATCAGACCCTCTAAGTCACCTGTGGCTGTTGGATTTTTTTTTTGTTAAAAAAAAGGACGGCGGTTTACGTCCTTGTCTGGACTTTCGCGAGATTAATAAAATTACTGTACGTAATCCCTACCCACTGCCATTGATTCCTGATTTGTTTAACCAGTTAGTGGGGGCCAAGTGGTTCTCTAAAATTGATCTCCGGGGGGCATACAATTTGTTGCGCATGAAGGAGGGTGATGAATGGAAGACTGCTTTTAACACTCCTGTGGGTCATTTTGAGAATCTGGTTATGCCTTTTGGTCTTACCAATGCACCAGCATTTTTTCAGAATCTTATTAATGATATCCTTAGACCTTTGATCGGCAAAAATGTGGTTGTGTATTTGGATGACATTTTGATTTATTCGCCTGATCTGGAGTCTCATTGGCGGAGCGTACGTGAGGTATTACAGTTATTAATTGACAATTCGCTTTTTGCTAAGCTAGAGAAATGTGAGTTCGCTGTACAGAGAATTAGTTTTTTGGGCTACATTATCTCCAGCGAGGGCTTTGAGATGGACCCGGTGAAAGTTCAAGCTGTGCAGGAATGGCCTAGGCCTATTGGTTTGAAATCGATACAGAGGTTTTTGGGTTTCGCCAATTATTACAGAAAATTCATAAAAATGTTTCTATTATTGTCAAACCACTGACCGATCTCACCAGGAAAGGTGCTAATACAGTTCAGTGGGCTACTGAGGCCATTGAAGCGTTTGTGTTTCTAAAGGAGAGGTTCAGCTCTGCCCCCATCCTTATGCAGCCTGATGTGACTAAGCCGTTTTTGGTTGAGGTTGATGCTTCTTCTGTGGGGGTCGGTGCGGTGTTGTCTCAGGAAAACAAGGATGGAGTACATCCCTGTGCCTTTTTTTTCAAAAAAATTTTCTGAGACTGAACTTAATTACGATATTGGTAATAGGGAATTGCTGGCTATTAAACTCGCATTTGAACACTGGCGTCATCTCTTGGAAGGTGCTGAATTTCCCATTCAGGTTTTCACTGATCATAAAAATCTGATCTATTTTGATGCTGCCAAGCGCTTGAATGCCCGTCAGGCTAGGTGGGCACTTTTTTTTTCGCGGTTTAATTTTTCCGTTACTTACATCCCGGGTACCAAGAATGTTAAAGCTGATGCGTTGTCTCGCAGCTTTTCTCCCATGGTCGGTGCTGAGGAGGAGGAGAGCATTTTACAAGAAGGTGTTGTGATTGCTGCATTGGACTCCATTTTGGAAGATGAGATTCTTAAAGCACAGGAGAATGCCCCATCTAACACTCCCCATGGGAGGTTGTTTGTGCCTAGGGCCTTTAGGAGAGATTTGTTTGTTGAGTGTCATGAGTCTCGGTTGGCAGGTCATCCAGGAATTTCTGAGACCAAGAGACTTGTGGGTCGCAGTTTTTGGTGGCCTGGATGGCAGAAGGAAGTCATTAAGTGGGTGCGTCAATGTACTGTGTGTGCTAGATCTAAGTCTTCTCATACTCCTGCTGCGGGGTTGCTTTGCCCTCTGGAGGTTCCTAGTGCACCTTGGACACATCTGGCTGTGGACTTTATTACTGACCTTCCCTCCTCTGAGGGTTTCACGGTCATCTGGGTGGTCGTGGACTGTTTTAGCAAGATGTGTCACTTGGTTCCCTTCATCAAACTGCCCTGCGCTAAGACACTCGCTAAGGCCTTTGTCAAGGAAATTGTCAGACTCCATGGTGTTCCTACTGACATTGTTTCTGATAGGGGACCTCAGTTCGAGGCTCGTTTTTGGCGTGCCTTTTGTGACAGGTTGGGAGTTCATTTGTCGTTTTCATCTGGATATCATCCTGAGTCTAATGGCCAGACAGAAAGGAAGAATCAGGGTGTTGAGCAGTTCTTCGTTGTTTTGTGGCAGACAATCAAGAGGGGTGGTCTGAGTTTCTGCCGCTTGCTAAATTTGCTCTTAACAACCATACATCCTCTTCTGCTGGGTGTTCGCCTTTTTTTTGTTGTTCTGGGAGACATCCGTCTTTTGGGTCATTCTCCAAATTGGTATCGGCTGTGCCTGAGGAGGAGAGTTTTTAGTTAACCAATCTGCTGTTAGGTTGGAGGTTCCTACCTCCTGGAAGATTAATCCGGTGTTTCATGTTTCTCTATTGAAAAAAGCTGATGTATCAGATAGAGACGCCACTGCCACTGTTCCTCCGGTGGTGGAGGACGGGGAATATGAAATTTCCCGCATCCTTAATTCTAGACGGTATAGGGGGAGTTTGCAGTATCTCGTCGATTGGAAGGGTTTCGGTCCCGAGGATAACTCATGGGTGAGGGCGGATGATGTTTCTGCTTCCAGACTTGTCAGAGCGTTTCACAAGAGGTTTCCTGATAAGCCTGGGCCTAGGGGATCCGGAGGATGCTCTTAGAAGAGGGGGTACTGTTAGAACTCTCCTGTTAGGTTTTTTCTATTTTGCTGGTCACATGAACTTTTTGCCTATTTAATCCTGCTCCGCTCTTCTGGCCATGCTGGACTTCATTGTAATTTCTACTCTTAAGCTAGCCAGGTGCTTTGTAACCTTTCTCAGTCAGTTTAGCTCGGTCTTTTGACCTTTATGTTCTATGTTGTGTGTTTGTCTTTTTTTCTGCTACTATTTCTGCTAGGAGGTGTCCATCTTTCTCCCAGTCCCTAGTTCTTGTAGGAATCCCTCCCTCACATCTATAGGCCTTCGTTCAGACTAGCTGAGGACTTTAGCGGGTCTGATCGCAGGATCAGGTTCCCCGTTACATCGTAGGGATCTAGCTTAGTTCTATTGTAGGGACAGATCTCCTGTCTTTCCTTAGTGCTCGTAGCCTATCATAACAACAAGCTTTTACTTCTCAGAATATGAGGTAAAGGAAAAAGCAACGCAGTCACACAGTACTGCACCAGGAAGTAAAAACAAAACAGAAAGAACAAGAGAGACTTTTTTCTATTACAATACAGTAAACAAGGAAACTTTACACAACATCGCCATCTACTGTAAGATCAGCATAAAGTCCTCCTTCACACAAACAAAGAAGTCCACAACTGTTGCATATACCAACACTCCTCAGGTCTCTTCATCAGGCTCAATATAACACACAATCTGAAGAGCCACATATTTATATACAACAGTGCACAGGAATAGTGCAGTAATAAGACAAGTGACATGAAGCAGAACTATCAGTGTGGAACGGGGAGAAAGCATAACGGCAGTAAATATTGTAGGAGTTCATAGATAAGGAGTGTCATGGGGAGGATATGCAGATCTGCCATAGATCTACAGTGATTTTATCAAAGCTATAGAATGGAATCCAATAAATAACCCACCTCCGGGATCAGGGTCTCTGTCCCTAATTTATGCTGCTCTCAGATTGAAAGGCATAAACCTGTGACAGGTTCCCTTTAACCTCTTGTCGCCTTCTGCATTACATTCACCCAGTTTGTATCAGAGAGGGAAGGCAAGACACCGTACATTTACAGACTTGTTGTCATGACGCAAGCTCAAGATCCAAGCTAGAATTTCTGCAGTCATCCCCTTTCGGTAGGCTTGCTTGGTCCATTGCTTCATAGCTGCATGGTTACTTCTAAATGCTTCCATTAAAAATATAGCAATTGGGATGTGTAAAAAAAATAAAGTAAAATAAAAAAAATTTAAAACTCTATAAAAAATTTTTTTTTAAAGTTTAAATCACTCTTTCCCTATAGAGACTTAAATATAACCTACATAAGAAACTAGGAGTGATATAGCCATATGTAAAATCCAATAAACTTTATTAAGTATATATACAATATAATGACAGACATAAAAAGGAGTTGCTAAAACAGAAATATACCTCACTGTGCAAGAGACATTTTCATCGTAATTTGATTACACAAAATACATAAATAATTAGATATATCTTGTAGGCATGATGGGGGTGTGTGGCTCATAACCACTCCTGCATAAACTGCATAGAGGAGAAAACAATGACTACTAGTAGTGATGAACGAGCATACTCGCAAGTAGTCGGTACTCGCCCGAGCATCTCTGTACTCGAGATGTTCGGAGCTCGCCGAGTACTTGCGAGATGCTCGGGCGGATGATCGGGTCCCCTCCCTGCATGTTTGGCGCTCTTTAGAGCGCCAATCAACATGCAGGGATTGCCTGCCACTCATTGTAATTCCGCAGCCATGGTGGTTGTGGCATTACAGTGATTGGCCGGCCGCACAGCGTCATCAGGTCTATATCAGACCTGGCGCCGTCATGCAGGTCACAGTCACTCCAGAATCAGGCACTGTAGGGAGAGGTGCTGCTGAGCTAGGGAGAGATTTGCTTGTGTATTAGGTAGTGTAGGAAGAAAACAAGTACATTACATATATCTATCTCAACAAACAGTCCTTCTGAGGACTAATCCATCTGCAGAGATATCAGGCAGGCAGTGTATATAGGCAGGCAGGCAGGGTATATAGCAGACTGCAGTGCATATAGCACAAGAGGCTACATTCCAGTTCTGCTTTCTGCAGCTGTTAGATATTTCTAGACATAGGCCCAGGTCTCAGGGGCCAGGAATAATTTTTTTTTATCTTAAACCTCATTATTTGCTTAACCACTTCGCAGCAGAGCCTGTTTTTGCCTTCGTGACCGGGCCAATTTTTTCAATTCTGACCACTGTCACTTTATGAAGTAATTACTCTGGAACGCTTCAATGGATCCCCCTGATTCTGAGAATGTTTTTTCGTGTCATATTGTACTTCATGATAGTGGTAAAATTTCTTCAATATCACTTGCGTTTATTTGTGAAAAAATCGGAAATTTGGCGAAAATTTTGAAAATTTTGCAATTTTCAAACTTTGAATTTTCATGCCCTTAAATCAGAGAGATATGTCACACAAAATAGTTAATAAATAACATTTCCCACATGTCTACTTTACATCAGCACAATTTTGGAACCAAAATTATTTTTTGTTAGGGAGCTATAAGGGTTATAAGTTGACCAGCGATTTCTCATTTTTCCAACAAAATTTACATAAACATTTTTTTAGGGACCACATCATATTTGAAGTCACTTTGAGGGGTCTTTATGACAGAAAATACCCAAAAGTGACACCATTCTAAAAACTGCACCCCTCAAGGTGCTCAAAACCACATTCAAGAACTTTATTAACCCTTCAGGTGCTTCACAGGAATTTTTGGAATGTGGAAGAAAAAAATGAACATTTAACTTTTTTCACAAAAATGTAACTTTAGACCCATTTTTTTATTTTCACAGGGGTAACAGGAAAAAATGGACTCCAAAATTTTTTGTGCAATTTCTCTTGAGCGCGCTGATACCCCATATGTGAGGGAAAACCACTGTTTGGGCGCACTGCAGGGTTTGGAAGGGAAGGAGCGCTATTAGACTTTTTGATTGTAAAATTTGTCTGAATAATTAGCAGACGCCATGTTGTGTTTGGAGAGCCCCTGATGTTCCTAAACAGTGGAAACCCCCCACAAGTGACACCATTTTGGAAACTAGACCCCTTAGGGAACTTTCCTAGATGTGTGGTGAGCACCTTGAACCCCAAGGTGCTTCACAGAAGTTTATAATATTGAGCTGTAAAAATAAAATTTTCAAATTTTTCCCACAAAAACGTTTTTCATCCCTTAATTTTGCATTATCATAAGGGTAATAGGATAAATTGCACCATGAAATTTGTTGTGCAATTTCTCCTGAACACGCCGATACCCCATATGTGGAGGCAAACCACTGTTTGGGAGCACGGCAGGGTTTGGAAGGGAAGGCGCGCCATTTGACTTTTTGAATGTAAAATTTGTTTGAATAATTAGCGGACACCATGTTGCATTTGGGGAGCCCCTGATGTGCCTAAACAGTGGAAACCCCCCACAAGTGACACCATTTTGGAAACTAGACCCCTTAGGGAACTTATGTAGATGTGTGGTGAGCACCTTGGAAGCACCAAGGTGCTTCACAGAAGTTTATAATAATGAGCTGTAAAAATAAAATTTTCACATTTTTCCCACAAAAACGTTTTTCATCCCTTAATTTTGCATTATCATAAGGGTAACAGGATAAATTGCACCATGAAATTTGTTGTGCAATTTCTCCTGAACACGCCGATACCCCATATGTGGAGGCAAACCACTGTTTGGGCGCACGGCAGGGTTTGAAAGGGAAGGAGCGCCATTTGACTTTTTGAATGTAAAATTTGTTTGAATAATTAGCAGATGTCATGTTGCATTTGGGGAGCCCCTAATGTGCCTAAACAGTGGAAACCCCCCCACAAGTGACACCATTTTGGAAACTAGACCCCTTAGGGAACTTATCTAGATGTGTGGTGAGCACCTTGCACCCCCAGCTGCTTCACAGAAGTTTATAATATTGAGCCATAAAAATAAAATTTTCACATTTTTCCCACAAAAAATGTTTTTCATTCCCTAATTTTGCATTATCATAAGGGTAACAGGATAAATTGCACCATAAAATTTGTTGTGCAATTTCTCCTGAACACGCCGATACCCCATATGTGGGGGAAAACCACTGCTTTGGTGTACGGCAGGGTTCGGAAGAGAAAGGAGCGCTATGTAGGCTGGGATAGGTTGCAGACACCATGTCACATTTGAAGAGTCGCTGACATGCCGAAACAGCAGAAACCCCCACAAGTGACCCCATTTTGTAAACTACACCTCTCAAGGAATTCATCTAGGGAAGTAGTGAGATTTTTTTAATTTTTAATTTATACCATAGGGCAGTGAAAAAAGCATAATTATATTTTTACCACAAAAAAATGTTTTACCCTCAGATTTTACATTTTCACACAGGGCAATGGGTAAAAATGGTGCCGAAATGTGTCACACAATTTCTTCTAAAAGTGTCAATACCCCATATGTGGCTGTATCGTACCGCTCAGCCATACGGCGAGATCTGGGGGGGACGGAGCGCTATTTCACAATTGGAGAACAAATTATTGTAGAATAGGCATTTGGATTTGGGAGCACAAAATTTTCTGAATTTCTTTTGGGGGGCAAGGGCCATTTCGCTTTTCCAGAGCCTTTCTGCTACCAGTAACTTGGAAGTCCCTTATATTTTTAACAGATGACGGACCTGAGTGGGGACTAGCTTTTTTTGAGGACTGAGTTGAAGCTTTTATTGGGAACATTTTACGTAACATTTATCCGGCGCTCGAGGCTGAGCACTTACATCGGGGTTTCCATCTAAATTTCCAAGTGATGTAATTCAGATGAAACCCCTGCGGGATCCATTCACTGTAATGAGGCAGCAGAGTTACTGTGGACTCCGTCTGGCCTCTGTTTAGCGGTGTCCTTTTTTTCAGAAGTGCACAAAACTGTGGCCAACCGCACTTTTATGCACACCTAAAAAAACTGACACCGTGGGGTCACAGGCCAGATGGCATCCACAGTGGCCTATATCTGCCTCATTACAGGGAATCTTCGGTCATGGGTTCCGGCTGAATCAAATATTTCAGAGATTTACACGGAAACTCTGGTGTAAGCGCTTAGCGCAGAGCGCAGGATAAATGTGAGCAGAGCCTTACTGCGATCTTTGGGAGACATAATAAACAAATCAGTAGCAGGTGAAGAATTGGTTTTATTTATTTTTTACGCCGTTCCTCGTGCGGTATAAGTGATGAGATTACTTTATTCTTCGGGTCGGTGCGATTACAGCGATACCAGATTTATATCGGGTTTTTATGACTGACAGCTGTCACACACTAAGAGACGCTTTTTTTTGCAAAATCTATTTTTTGCATCGCCATATTTTGAGAGCTATAATTTTTCCATATTTCATCCGACAGAGTCATGTGACGGCTTGTTTTTTGCGGGACGAGTTGACATTTTTATTGGTACCATTTTTGGGAATGTGACATTTTTTGATCGCTTTCTATTCCGTTTTTTGGGAGGTAAAATTAACAAAAACCAACAATTCAGGAATTGTTTTTTGAGGGTTTTTTTTATGCCGTTCTGCGTGTGGTAAAAGTGATCAGGCAGCGTTATTCTTCGGGTCAGTACGTTTACAGCGATACTACACTTACTGTATATTTTTTTATGTTTTGGCGCTTTTACACAATAAAACAATTTTAAAGAAAAAATATTTTTTTTGCATTGCTTTATTCTGAGCGCTTTAACTTTTTTATTTTTTGGCTGATGGAGCTGTATGGCGATTGTTTTTTGCGGAACAAGATGAAATTTTCAGCGGTACCATTTTTATTTCCATTTTGCTTTTTGAGCGCATTTTTTTCCACTTTTTGTTTGGCGATATGATGAAAAAGCATATTTTTTTGCTCCGTTTTTTATTTATTTTTATTACAGTGTGCACAGAAGGAGTTAATTAGTGTGACAGTTTTATAGATCGGGTTGTTTCGGACGCGGCGATAACAAATATGTGTACTTTTTTTGTTTTTGCATAAATATACGGATTTATTGGTTTAATATTTTATTTATTTATTTTTATTTATTTTGTGATTTTTTTTTAACAGTTTAAAAACATTTTTTTTTTACTTTTTTTGACATTTTTACTTAGTTCCTGTATGGGACATTAATTTTTATTTTTCTGATCACTGATCTCATGTAATGTAATAGACTTGTATTACATTACATGAGATCTTCACTGACTGTTTCACAGTCAGAGTCTCCTGCCTGGCTTCAGCTGCAGGCTGAGCCAGGCAGGACACCAAATATGGCAGAGCTGGAGGCGGTCATGTGACCTCCAGCTGCCATAGCAACGTCAGGTCCTGGAAGGTATCAGGGGTCTTCGGAGAGGTAAGTAAGTAAGACGACCCCCTCTCCTCCTGCTGTCTTCTATATGCCGCGATCACTATAGATCGCGGCATATAGAAGACAGCAAAGGGTTAACATCACTGGGACCTGATCCAATCAGGTCCCGATGATGTCCCCTGTCAGAGCTATCGCTCTGCACCGCAAACGCAGCGCTTGCAGGACCCTGGGGGTCCTGAGCGCTGCGAGACCCCCCACTGTTTTTAAACGTCGGCGCTGCACAGAGCCCAGCAAGCGCCAACGTTTATCTACAGTGGGCAGTCGCGAAGCGGTTAAAAAGCAATCCAGAGAACACAGTTTTTCTGCGACATTTGCTTGTTGGCACTGTAGAATACAGCCAGATCCTTTCCATATTACAGTGCTAAAAATCCAGCTATTCAAAATCGTGTTTTCTCCGTTACACGGATCACATATACGTTTTCAGAAAATACTGCCATTTTTGGCCTCCATTCAAATTTTTTTTCACAGTGTCAGCGAAGTTTTTGACACAGGTTTGCTGTTCAAAATAGTTACCCACAGGCCAGGTACTTAAAACTGTGTTTTCTCCGTCACACGGATCACATATACGTTTTCAGAAAATACTGCCATTTCTAACCTCCATTAAAAATTAGTTTCAGTGTGTCAGTGAAGCAATTGACACCAATTTGCTGTTCAAAATAATTACCTACAGGCCAGGTATTTAAAACTGTGGTTTGTCCGTCACATGGATCACATATAAGTTCGCTCCAAATTCGGTCATTTGTAGTGAGCATGGAAGATATTGTCCTCCATTTAAAATGGGCAAGGCACGTGGCAAGGGACGGGGAACTGGACGTGATGGTGCAGGCAGAGGCCGAGGTCGTGGGCAAGCTGATATTGTGCCACAACAAACACCCACATCTTCTCGCCCGACCTTCCTGTCCCAATTCCTAGGGGACCGCAGCACACCACTATTGAACCCAGAGCAGTGTGAAAAGATTGTTGGTTGGATAGCGGATAATGCTTCCAGTCACTTAGCCACCACCACCACCACCACCCTGTCTTCCACACGGTCAAGTCTCAGTAACCGTGAATCTGGACCGCATATTCCTCACCCTGATCCTCCTTCCTCCCACCATGCCGAGTGCCCGGAGACAAATGATCCCACACTTGGACACTCTGAAGAGCTGTTCACTTTTCCATTTATAGATTCGGGCCTCTCGCCCGGTCCACTTGAAGCGAGGCAAGTGGAGATTGCATGTAGCGATGCTCAAATATTTGAGCAGCCACGGTCACACAAAGGCGACGGTGGGAAAGTATCACAAGAGGTGGACGATGATGAAATACAATTGCCAGAAAGTCAGGAGGAGGACCAGGTTGCGGAAGTGGAAGACGAGGTGGTGGATGATATAGTAACTGACCCAACCTGGTAGGAGGACATGAAGAGCGAGGACAGCAGCACACAGGGGAAGGGAGGCAGAGCACCCCAACAGGCAGGAAGAAGTAGTGTGGTGGCCGCAGACAGAAGGCAGGCAACAGTTCCCCGTAACACCAACACGAAGGAAGTTGCCAGTACAACTGTTAGGTCTTCCAGAGTCTGGTTGTTTTTTAAAGACTCTGCCAATAACCCCAAAAAGGCCATTTGCACCACCTGCCAGGCCAGCATTAGCAGGGGTGTCAAAATGACCAGTCTGACCACCACCAGCATGATCAGGCACATGGCAGCAAAGCACCCGACTTTGTGGGCCGAACCCCAGGGTCCAAGAACAATGTCTGCGGGTGGCACCATTGCTTCTTCCACTGTTGTGCATGCAAGCCAATCCCCTGTCCATGGTGCATGCAAAGATGCCTCCTGCCCTGCACCTGTTGTTGCACAATCTCAAGTAGCAGCATCAGGAAGCACGTCTATGTCCTTGTCCCAGCGTAGCGTTCAGTTGTCCATACCCCAGTCCTTGGAACGCAAGCGAAAATATGCAGCCAACGCCCCACAGGCCACACTACATTTCACGACTGCTTGTGCTTGAAATGTTGCCTTTTAGGCTCATGGAGACAGAAGCATTTCGCAACCTGATGGCGGCGGCCGTCCCTTGGTACTCGGTCCCTATTTCTCCTGGTGTGCCGTCCCCGCATTACACAAGCACGTGTCAAAAAACATTAGCCGTGCCCTCAACAACACAGTTACCGGGAAAGTCCACCTAACCACGGACACGTGGACAAGTGCTTGTGGGCAGGGACGGTACATCTCGCTGACGGCACACAGGGTTAACATAGTGGAAGCCGGGTCCCAGTCGGACCTTGGGACAGAACATGTCCTCCCGACGCCAAGGATTGCGGGCCCTAGGTCAATCAGGGTTGCTCCCACGGTCTACAGCTCCTGCACCTCATCCTCCTCTTCAGCCTCCATCTCCGAAATGACCACATCAGTCACAAGCTGGAAGCACTGCAGCACTGCCTCGGCCAAGCAGCAACAGGCTGTGCTGACGCTAATATGCTTAGGTGACAAACCACACAATGCTGAAGAGTTGTGTACAGCTCTGAAAGAGCAGGCAGATCTGTGGCTCACACCGCTGAACCTACAGCCAGGCATGGTCGTGTGTGACAATGGCCGGAACCTGGTGGCGGCTCTGACGCGAGAAGAGCTCACACACGTACCATGCCTGGCCCATGTGCTTAACCTCGTGGTTCAGCGGCTTCTCAAATCCTACCCGGAGCTGCCGGATTTGCTTGTTAAAATACGCCGCCTGTGGGCCCATTTTAGAAAGTCACCTACAGCTTCCGCCGCCCTTGCGGTGTTTCAGCAGCGTTTGCAGCTTCCGGTTCACAGACTGTTGTGTGATGTCCCCAAGCATTGTAACTCTACACTGCAGATGTTGGGAAGGATTTGTGAGCAGAAGAGGGCAGTTGTTGAGTACCAGCATCAACAAGGCCATCGGTATTCAGTTCAGACTCCACATATAAGACCTCAGGAGTGAACATGGATGTCAGACATATGTACCATCCTCCAAAACTTTGAGGACTCCACCAAGATGGTGAGCGGCGATGACGCCATAATTAGCATCACCATCCCGCTTCTCTGTCTTCTGAAATGCTCTCTGCTCACAATCAAAGAGGATGCACTTCAGGCGGAGCACAATGAGATGGAGCAAGGGACCATACAGGGTGAATACACACAGCCCAGCCTCATCTCATCACAACGTGGATTGCGGGACGAGGGGGAAGAACATGAGCTAGTTTGATGCGCTAAAGACGGTACTACCTGCACAGCTGTCATACCGTCTGTTCAGCGTGGATGCCCAGAGAGGAGGAGGAGGAGAGCATGGTCAGTCATCCTCTTGGTGAGGACACGGAAGTCTTGCCTGTTAGCAGTCTGGCACGCATGCCTGAATTTATGTTAGCTGCCTTTCCCATGACCCTCGCGTTCTCAAAATTTTGGGTGACAGTCATTACTCGTTGGTGACACTTCTAGACCCACGCTACAAGGAGAACTTTATATCTCTTATTCCTGAGGCAGACAGGTCTACAAAAATGGGGCTGTACCAGAAGGCCCTTGTTGCGGAACTATTAAAACAATTCCCATCTGAAAACGCTGGCGGCAGAGGTCACACGTCGTTGGACAACCAAGGGGTACAGACGAGAAAGACACAACTTCAATCCAGCAGAGGCAGGGGAACACTGTCAAAGTTCTGGGAGAATTTTCTCAGCCCCTCCCAACGCACAAGCCCTGAGGCGCGGGGTACTCTCACAAGGAGTGCAAAGTTTGGGAAGATGCTGAGGGAGTACCTTGCCGACCGTACCAACGTCCTCCGTGATTCCTCTGTGCCTTATAATTAATGGGTATCCAAACTGGATACGTGGAATGAAATGTCTCTCTATGCCTTGGAGGTCCTGGCCTGCCCAGCCGCCAGCGTTTTATCAGAGCGGGTTTTTAGTGCCGCTGGTGGAATTATAACTGATAAGCGCATCCGCCTGTCAACTGAAAATGCTGACAGGCTAATTCTTATAAAAATGAACAAGGGCTGGATTGGGCCAGACTTCTCAACACCACCGAATGATAGCAGCGTAACATAAACTCAAATCCAGTGTCTTTTCCTGGGAGGTGTATTCCCATGCACCTTTTCACACCCACACATGGGTATACGCTTCCTGATTTTGGCTATTTGCTCTTGTCCTCCTCCTCCTCATCCTCCACCACCATATCACCAGGGTGACCGTGGTCCGTGATGCAACACCCACATAATTTTTTTAAAGGGTGTTTATGATGCCTGTAAAAAAATTTTTATACAGTATGTTCATGTATACCCAGGGGTAAATGTAAATGTTTGTCAGCCCATACACTTAGTGCATGGGCATTACATGTATAGGAGGCCCGCTCCTTTCTAATGGGAACATTTTTTTATAAGGCCCTCCTCCACGTCTCTTCCAAGTGGCATTGGAGTGCCTCCCAATTTTTGGCAGCCCTTGCATTTACTGCATAGGCAAACACAATGGGAGACCCACTTCCTAATAAAGGGAACATTGTTTTCAAGAGGCCCTCTGACCTCCACGTCTCTTCCAAGGGGCAATGGAGTGCCTCCAAATTTTTGCCAACCCTTGCATTCACTGCATAGGCAAGCACAATGGGAGACCTACTTCCTAATAATGGGAACATTGTTGTCAGGAGGCCCTCCTCTAAGTCTCTTCAAAGGGGTATTGGGGTGCATCCAAATTTTCAAAGTGGTATTGGGGTGCGTCCAAATTTTGGGCAGCCCTGCCACTCACTGCATACGCAATAACAGAATAGGAGACCCACTCTTTAGTAATGGGAACAATAAAACATAGCCGGCTGATGGCTCTCTAAGAATAGTGAGGGCCGACTGTTGGCCCTTTAAGAATAAAGGCCGCCTGATGGCCCTATAAAAATAGGCTTTGTGACTTTCAAAGTCCCTCCTTCATAAATGAAACACGATGTATCTGATGATATCTCACACATCACATGGCCAGATAAGGTTGTAAAATGTTAAAATAACATTTCCTGGTGAATGCATTGAAAGCAAAGCAAAAGTGAAAAACTGCATTAAAAACACTACGTGTGAACATAGCCCGAGGTGTGGAGGAGCATTTTTGTTTTTGGTTATTTTGCCTTAAATACAAGTCATTAAACTGGAAAGGATGTTCCTTAAAATATTTCCCAGGAAAATCCATTTTGGTTTCGTTTTTGTATGTTTTATTGTGAGTCTGTAAAAGCGGCGTAATACCTCTGACAAGTTGTTGACAGAAGTGACCTGGGAGTCAGAAATGCTTTCAGGGGTCTTCCCCATGCTGTCCCCATGTCATTTGAGCACTGTTCCCATCAATTTGGGCAACTTTTAGGCCCGCTGCAGACCACCGGGGAAAGCCGCCTGAAAAATGCTTGTGTTTCCCATCGAGCACCCGGCTATTTTAGTGCTCGCTCATTACTAACTACTAGCAATATGTAGCAGGAAAATGCAAAGTAGATAATGTGGAGTAAAAAGTAAAGTATGTCTACATATAAAGGTGCATCTCACTAAATTAGAATATCATCAAAAAGTTAATTTATTTCAGGTCTTCAATACAAAAAGTGAAACTCATTTATTATATAGAGTCATTAGAAACAGAGTGATCTATTTCAAGTGTTTATTTCTGTTAATGTTGATGATTATGGCTTACAGCCAATAAAAACACAGAAGTCATTATCTCAGTACATTTGAATAATTAACAAAAAACACCTGCAAAGGCTTCCTACGCGTCCCTTAGTCTGTTTCAGTAGGCTCCACAATCATGGGGAAAACTGCTGACTTGACAGATATCCAGAAGGCAGTAATTGACACTAAGTAAATGCAAAGTAAATTTGGCATTTCATTTGGAAACCAAGGTCCCAGAGTCTGGAGGAAGAGTGGAGAGGCACACAATCCAAGCTGCTTAAGGTCTAGTGTGAAGTTTCCACAATCAGTGATGGTTTGGGGAGCCATGTCATCTGCTGGTGTAGGTCCACTGTGTTTTATCAAGACCAAAGTCAGCGCAGCCGTCTATCAGGAAATTTTAGAGCACTTCATGCTTCCCACTGCCGACAAGCTTTTTGGAGATGGAAATTTAATTCTCCAGCAGGACTTGGCACCTGTCCACACTGCCAAAAGTACCAATACCTGGTTTAAAAACAAGAGTATCACTGTGCTTGATTGGCCAGCAAACTCGCCTGACCTTTGGGGTATAGTCAAGAGGAAGATTAGAGACACCAGACCCAACAATGCAGACGAGTTCAACATTAACAGAAATAAACACTTGAAATAGATCACTCTGTCTGTAATCACTCTATATGAGTTTCACTTTTTTTTATTGAAGAACTGAAATAAATTAACTTTTTGATGATATTCTAATTCAGTGAAATGCACCTGTATATGTACAATATATTCCATGCATTGGAATCGGAGGTGTACATACCATACGCTCACTGTGCGTTCCCCAATAACAGGCCTAGTAGTTAAAACAGCCGTGGCCTCGTCCATCAATGGCGTAATTGTCCTGACCATTGGAGGTGGCGGAGTGTTGTTTCTCTGACAACATCTACCAACTCCGCCATGTAAATTTACACCCTTTTCTTCGATCTCTCAAAAAAGTCAGACCGACCATAAGGAACCTGGAGACTCAGTTTTGGTTCAGATTTTTTTTGCAGATTTCTCCTCTATAAAATGTTTGTTTAAAAACAATAATAATCCCCTTCACTATCTTGATTTCTCTCGCACTTCTGTGGAAACACTTCCTTGGTCCTAAACCAATCTATGTACACGGGGGCTCCAGCAATGCAGTGACAGCTGCAGCTTGTCATTGGCTGCAGTGGTCCAGTGTGTACATGAGAGGTCATCGCTGAAGGTGATCTACAGAGATTGTCAGCAGAAGGCGAGCATAGTATTTTCTTTTTATTTTTTAAACTTTCTTTTGTAATTTTACAGTCTCTGGCATCTGCGCCATAAAGTCACGTCACGGGCTGCACATCTACAGATCTGCAGTGTCAGGGTGAGGCTTTTAACAATTTTTCTGCTGCAGATTCCCAGCTTGGTAGCACATCCCATAATGATCCTCTACAGATGATATAGTACAGCCATACACACAGTGTGGGGTCAGATTCTGGCTGCACACTGATCAACATAGAGCTGTGGCTACTGCCACGCTGTCAGTCGTGGAATGTACACAGCGGACTCCACGTGGAATGTCTGTGTAAAAACCCTCATAATAAATAAACCAACTACAAACATACACGCAATTCACTCTCCAGCGACTTTCCAAACTATTTCCACCAGTTGCCCCTGACATTTGACAGAACATGCGCCAGCTCCACGTCACAGCTCAGCACCTCCCAATAACACTCCGCTCTGTCACCGAAGCTGCTGCATCCACATGACAGCGCCCTGACGCAGCTCACGCCCCTCACTAGCCTATCAGACGTAGCCGAGCCGCCCACATCCCGCGGACACGCCCTCTTCTGCGGGCAGCGCGTCCAATGATTGCAGTTCTCGTTGAGGACGTCACGTGATGCGCCCTCCTCCTGACCTCCATACCGCCCCGCCCCATGACGTGCTTCTGCAGACCACACCCGCTCGTGCCGATTTTGTGCATGCGCAATAACGGGCCGGGCTGGCAGGAAAGATGGCGGCGGCGGCTGTTGGAAGAGTCCGGGGTTGAGAGAGCGGCCCGGGGAACGGGGACATGGCGAGATTGGCAGATTATTTCCTGGTGGTGGGATATGACCTTAACAAGAGAGGTGAGAATGGGCGGGACCGGGAGTGGAGAAGGGGAACACCCGGATTTGTGTGAGGTACCTGGGGAACGGGGTGAGGATGAGCTGCGGGGGTGCGAGGAGGCAGCTGAGCGCAGCACAGAAAGTCTGCTCCAAGGGGTTAATGTGTGAGGCGATGGGGACCTTGCTCCATGTATATAGTGTATGGGATGTGTGCACCAGTATACAGTACAGAGGGGCCTCCTACTCCCACCATATACTCCAGCACAGTGCCCTGCACATATATATAGTGTATGGAGATGTGTGCACCAGTATACAGTACAGAGGGGCCTCATACTCCCACCATATACTCCAGCACAGTGCCCTGCACATATATATATATATAATGTATGGAGATGTGTGCACCAGTATACAGTACAGAGGGGCCTCATACTCCCACCATATACTCCAGCACAGTGCCCTGCACATATATATATATATATAATGTATGGAGATGTGTGCACCAGTATACAGTACAGAGGGGCCTCATACTCCCACGATATACTCCAGTACAGTGCCCTGCACATATATATAGTGTATGGAGATGTGTGCACCAGTATACAGTACAGAGGGGCCTCATACTCCCACCATATACTCCAGCACAGTGCCCTGCACATATATATAATGTATGGAGATGTGTGCACCAGTATACAGTACAGAGGGGCCTCATACTCCAGTACAGTGCCCTGCACATATATATAGTGTATGGGATGTGTGCACCAGTATACAGTACAGAGGGGCCTCATACTCCCACCATATACTCCAGCACAGTGCCCTGCACATATATATATATAATGTATGGGATGTGTGCACCAGTATACAGTACAGAGGGGCCTCATACTCCCACCATATACTCCAGCACAGTGCCCTGCACATATATATATATATAATGTATGGAGATGTGTGCACCAGTATACAGTACAGAGGGGCCTCATACTCCCACGATATACTCCAGTACAGTGCCCTGCACATATATATATAATGTATGGAGATGTGTGCACCAGTATACAGTACAGAGGGGCCTCATACTCCCACCATATACTCCAGCACAGTGCCCTGCACATATATATATAATGTATGGAGATGTGTGCACCAGTATACAGTACAGAGGGGCCTCATACTCCAGTACAGTGCCCTGCACATATATATAGTGTATGGGATGTGTGCACCAGTATACAGTACAGAGGGGCCTCATACTCCCACCATATACTCCAGCACAGTGCCCTGCACATATATATATATATATAATGTATGGAGATGTGTGCACCAGTATACAGTACAGAGGGGCCTCATACTCCCACGATATACTCCAGTACAGTGCCCTGCACATATATATAGTGTATGGGATGTGTGCACCAGTATATAGGACTGAGGGGCCTCATACTCCCACCATATACTCCAGCACAGTGCCCTGCACATATATATATAATGTATGGAGATGTGTGCACCAGTATACAGTACAGAGGGGCCTCATACTCCCACGATATACTCCAGTACAGTGCCCTGCACATATACAATGTATGGAGATGTGTGCACCAGTATACAGTACAGAGGGGCCTCATACTCCAGTACAGTGCCCTGCACATATATATAGTGTATGGGATGTGTGCACCAGTATACAGTACAGAGGGGCCTCATACTCCCACCATATACTCCAGCACAGTGCCCTGCACATATATATATAATGTATGGAGATGTGTGCACCAGTATACAGTACAGAGGGGCCTCATACTCCAGTACAGTGCCCTGCACATATATATAGTGTATGGGATGTGTGCACCAGTATACAGTACAGAGGGGCCTCATACTCCCACGATATACTCCAGTACAGTGCCCTGCACATATATATACAATGTATGGAGATGTGTGCACCAGTATACAGTACAGAGGGGCCTCATACTCCAGTACAGTGCCCTGCACATATATATAGTGTATGGGATGTGTGCACCAGTATACAGTACAGAGGGGCCTCATACTCCCACCATATACTCCAGCACAGTGCCCTGCACATATATATATAATGTATGGAGATGTGTGCACCAGTATACAGTACAGAGGGGCCTCATACTCCCACCATATACTCCAGCACAGTGCCCTGCACATATATACAGTACAGACCAAAAGTTTGGACACACCTTCTCATTTAAAGATTTTTCTGTATTTTCATGACTATGAAAATTGTACATTCACACTGAAGGCATCAAAACTATGAATTAACACGTGGAATTATATACTTAACAAAAAAGTGTGAAACAACTGAAAATATATCTTATATTCTAGGTTCTTCAAAGTAGCCACCTTTTGCTTTGATGACTGCTTTGCACACTCTTGGCATTCTCTTGATGAGCTTCAAGTGGTAGTCACCAGAAATGGTCTTCCAACAATCTTGAAGGAGGTGCTTAGCACTTGTTGGCCCTCTTGCCTTCACTCTGCGGTCCAGCTCACCCCAAACCATCTCGCTTGGGTTCAGGTCTGGTGACTGTGGAGGCCAGGTCATCTGGCGTAGCACCCCATCACTCTCCCGCTTGGTCAAATAGCCCTTAAACAGCCTGGAGATGTGTTTGGGGTCATTGTCCTGTTGAAAAATAAATGATGGTCCAACTAAAAGCAAACCGGATGGAATAGCATGCCCCTGCAAGATGCTGTGGTAGCCATGCTGGTTCAGTATGCCTTCAATTTTGAATAAATCCCCAACAGTGTCACCAGCAAAGCACCCCCACACCATCACACCTCCTCCTCCATGCTTCACGGTGGGAACCAGGCATGTAGAGTCCAACCATTCACCTTTTCTGCGTAACACAAAGACAAGGTGGTTGGAACCAAAGATCTCAAATTTGGACTCATCAGACCAAAGCACAGATTTCCACTGGTCTAATGTCCATTCCTTGTGTTCTTTAGCCCAAACAAGTCTCTTCTGCTTGTTGCCTGTCCTTAGCAGTGGTTTCCTAGCAGCTATTTTACCATAAAGGCCTGCTGCACAAAGTCTCCTCTTAACAGTTGTTGAAGAGATGTGTCTGCTGCTAGAACTCTGTGTGGCATTGACCTGGTCTCTAATCTGAGCTGCTGTTAACCTGCGAATTCTGAGGCTGGTGACTCGGATAAACTTATCCTCAGAAGCAGAGGTGACTCTTGGTCTTCCTTTCCTTTGGCGGTCCACATGTGAGCCAGTTTCTTTGTAGCGCTTGATGGTTTTTGCAACTGCACTTGGGGACACTTTCAAAGTTTTCCCAATTTTTCGGACTGACTGACCTTCATTTCTTAAAGTAATGATGGCCACTTGTTTTTCTTTACTTAGCTGCTTTTTTCTTGCCATAATACAAATTCTAACAGTCTATTCAGTAGGACTATCAGTTGTGTATCCACCAGACTTCTGCACAACACAACTGATGGTCCCAACCCCATTTATAATGCAAGAAATCCCACTTATTAAACCTGACAGGGCACACCTGTGAAGTGAAAACCATTTCCGGTGACTACCACTTGAAGCTCATCAAGAGAATGCCAAGAGTGTGCAAAGCAATCATCAAAGCAAAAGGTGGCTACTTTGAAGAACCTAGAATATAAGACATATTTTTAGTTGTTTCACACTTTTTTGTTAAGTATATAATTCCACATGTGTTAACTCATAGTTTTGATGCCTTCAGTGTGAAAGTACAATTTTCATAGTCATGAAAATACAGAAAAATCTTTAAATGAGAAGGTGTGTCCAAACTTTTGGTCTGTACTGTATATATAATGTATGGAGATGTGTGCACCAGTATACAGTACAGAGGGGCCTCATACTCCAGTACAGTGCCCTGCACATATATATAGTTTATGGGATGTGTGCACCAGTATACAGTACAGAGGGGCCTCATACTCCCACCATATACTCCAGCACAGTGCCCTGCACATATATATAATGTATGGAGATGTGTGCACCAGTATACAGTACAGAGGGGCCTCATACTCCAGTACAGTGCCTGCACATATATATAGTGTATGGGATGTGTGCACCAGTATACAGTACAGAGGGGCCTCATACTCCCACCATATACTCCAGTACAGTGCCCTGCACATATAATGTATGGAGATGTCTGCACCAGTATTCAGGACTGAGTGGCCTCATACTCCCACCATCCACTCCAGTACAGTGCCCTGCACATATATATCGTGTATGGAAATGTGTGCACCAGTATACCGAACTGAGGAGCCTCATACTCCCACCATATACTCCAGTACAGTGCCCTGCACATATAATGTATGGAGATGTCTGCACCAGTATACAGGACTGAGGGGCCTCATACTCCCACCATCCAGTACAAAGCCCTGCACATATATATTAGTGAGTGCCAGTGGTATTTGCTATATATGTAGTGTATATGACTGGGAGGCCGTGCGGCTCCACCATCTACCCCAGCTGAATACTCTGCACACACACTTATAATGGCTGCTGCTGCAGGCTGCCGTATACACTGCCTAGAGGAGATGTGCAGGGCATATTGCCACCTGTTTACACTGCGCTCCCTGTATTCAGTGTAACCTGTATGTGTTACTAATAAATCTAGAAATGATACGTGGAACAGGAAGTGTACCTGAGCAATCTGCACAGCCAGATGGGGATAAGCGATGATGGTGTCCAATCAGCTGCATACAGTACATTGATATTACCCTCCTCTGGTCTAGTAGATGGATGTAATGTGTGCCGTTTGTATTGTGCAGATACAGTGCCTACAAGTAGTATTCAACCCCCTGCAGATTTAGCTGGTTGACACATGCGGAATTAACTTGGCATTGTGACATTTGTACTGTAGATCAGCCTGGAAGTGGGAAATGCACTGCAGCAATTTTTTTTTTTTTAAACGTAAAAAGTTAATTCAGAGTGTCATTTATTATTCAACCCCTCAAACCACAAGAATTCTGTTTGGTCCCCCTAAAGTATTAAGAAGTAGTTCAGGCACCAAGAATAATGAGCTTCACATGTGTGGATTAAAGATCTCTTTTGCCAGCCTTTTCTGACTATTTAAGACCCTCCCCAAACTTGTGAACAGCACTCAGACATGGTCAACATGGGAAAGACAAAGGAGCATTCCAAGGCCATCAGAGACAAGATCGTGGAGGGTCACAAGGCTGGCAAGGGGTACAAAACCCTTTCCAAGGAGTTGGGCCTACCTGTCTCCACTGTTGGGAGCATCATCTGTAAGTGGAAGGCTTATGGAACTACTGTTAGCCTTCCACGGCCAGGACAGCCTTTGAAAGTGTCCTCCCGTGCCGAGGCCAGGCTTGTCCGAAGAGTCAAGGCTAACCCAAGGACAACAAGGAAGGAGCTCCGGGAAGATCTCATGGCAGTGGGGACATTGGTTTCAGTCAATACCATAAGTAACGTACTCCACCGCAATGGTCTCCGTTCCAGACGAGCCCGTAAGGTACCTTTACTTTCAAAGCGTCATGTCAAGGCTCGTCTACAGTTTGCTCATGATCACTTGGAGGACTCTGAGACAGACTGGTTCAAGGTTCTGTGGTCTGATGAGACCAAGATCGAGATCTTTGGTGCCAACCACACACGTGACGTTTGGAGACCCGATGGCACTGCATACGACCCCAAGAATACCATCCCTACAGTCAAGCATGGTGGTGGCAGCATCATGCTGTGGGGCTGTTTCTCTGCCAAGGGGCCTGGCCATCTGGTCCGCATCCATGGGAAGATGGATAGCACGGCCTACCTGGAGATTTTGGCCAAGAACCTCCGCTCCTCCATCAAGGATCTTAAGATGGGTCGTAATTTCATCTTCCAACAAGACAACGACCCAAAGCACACAGCCAAGAAAACCAATCCCTGGTTCAATAGGGAAAAAGTCAAGGTGTTGGAGTGGCCTAGTCAGTCTCCTGACCTTAACCCAATTGAAAACTTGTGGAAGGAGCTCAAGAATAAAGTCCACATGAGACACCCAAAGAACCTAGATAACTTGGAGAAGATCTGCATGGAGGAGTGGGCCAAGATAACTCCACAGACCTGTGCCGGCCTGATCAGGTCTTATAAAAGACGATTATTAGCTATAATTGCAAACAAGGGTTATTCCACAAAATATTAAACATAGGGGTTGTATAATAATTGACCCACACTTTTATGTTTAAAATTTAATAAAATTCAACTGAGCAACATAACTTTTTGGTTTGTAAGATTTATGCTTCTGTTCATAAAACCTACTCTCGTTTGCAGTTTGAAGGCTCTAACTTATTTGCATCTTATCAAACCAGCTAAATCTGCAGGGGGTTGAATACTACTTGTAGGCACTGTAGTTGTCTGTCTTGGCGAGTATCCATAGTCATACATGCTTGCTAAAGGGTTAACCGTTGATTTCCAGGGTAGATCCCTTTTGTAGGTCGAACTTGAAATATAGTTTTCTTGTATCAAAAACCGTAATGGTGTGTTTTGTTTTGTTTTAACACTCTTTAAACAGTTTTTTCTTCAACCATTAAATAAATCTTCAGTAATTCTGTATTTTGGTTATCCTCTACTGTCAAGCAGGGTAATATCAAAATGGCCACCATTCCTGCTCCCTCCCAGGTGGCCACCCAGATTCTTCTGTCTCCTTGGTGTGGATAAAGAATTAGTTTCTGTAACCAGGAGGTTTTGTAAAGCAAACTGTATGGACTTGTTAAGGCGCTTTGGTTGGATGCGCAGTCGATTTTACTGTCTGAAAGTTACATTAGAATCATAGAATCATAGAATGGTAGAGTTGGAAGGGACCTCCTGGGTCATCTGGTCCAACCCCCTGCTCAAAGCAGGATTCACTAGATCATCTCAGACAGATGTCTGTCCAGCGTTGTGGAAGAGATGTTAAGAAATCCACATGCTGTGAAGGAAATCAGCAAAGGAAATTGACTGAAGCTCCAGATTTTTCATCTGCAGCTTTGCAATGTGCTCTTTGGATTTCTCCTTTTGCAAGTTCTGTGGATTTTCCACTGTGTAAATTCCATAGCAGTTAAATCCTGGTTAGATGAATCCTAATGGTTTGTATTAATACATCTTGGCTTTTCATAACTAGTAAAGGGGTCGTCCAACTCCTTGTTAAAATAAGTACTCCCCTTCTTAAACTAAAGATAACATGTAGTCACCTACTGCACCGTTTGCGCTGACTGGTTGGAGGGCTCACATGGCATAAGAATGTCACGCGAGCCCTGAAGCTGACATTGCTGTAAAGGAGTTGGTGCCCAAGGTGAATATATGTTATTTCTATTTTACAAGGGGTTCTACTTTATTTAAAAAGGTCTTGCCCAAGTAATGGAATACCCATTTAAGTGGCTACGTAGAATATTGGGGGTGTTATCAAGACAAGAGGATTCTTCCTGCCCGACCTTTTTATTTTAGAAAGAGATACCCTTGTGTTTTTTGAGTCTGAGCGTGTAGCATACTGTTAAAGGGGATGTCTATCCATTAAATAGGTATTCTATGATATTTTTTTTGTTTAAAATAACATAATGAGCTGTACTTACCCCCTGCCACTCCAGCTCTGCCTCGCCGACACTTCCGTCTTTATTTCATTTTAAACGTATGATGCCTTAAAAAAATTAAAAGAAAAATCCTGGGAAACTTATATCATACAGTATTTCATGTATGATTATAAAAAAAAGGTCTAGTGCAGTTATGACATTTAGGCCATGTTCAGTATCTGATCAGTATTTTACGTCAGTAGTTGTAAGCCAAAATTAGGCGTGGAACAATCAGAGGAAAAGTATAATAGAAACACATCACCACTTCTGTATTTATCACCCAATCCTGGTTTTGGCTTACAAATACTGATGTAAAATACTGAATGTGTGAACGTGCCCTCACTTGCATAGTATGATTCCGCCCGGTGTTCATACACTTCTCCCTGCACCACTCCAGATGACTGACAGATCTCTCCCTTGTATGTACAGTACTTTAGCGGTGCAGGGAGAAGCCGTCCAGGGACGATGCCTGACTTTTCAGGTCTCTCTCCATAGTCCCCGGCCAGATCTTCAAACTTTGGACCCAGTTCATCATTTGCGCTTTATTGAAGTCACTTTTCCTTTTTTTGCCTTGTGCTATTCGCTGATGTTTTTTGCAAATGCAAAATCGATTTTTACTCTTGTCTTTAATCACTTTTTGCAACCTTTTAGCTCCAAAACTTGCAAAAACTTTAAAGTGGCACATATGTCTAAAAATGTTTCAAATTGAAAACTCCACTAGGAGCCTTAGTCCTAGTCCAGGCAAAGACTGGAGTGAAAATTGCCAAAAAAATGCGACATTCGGTAAAAATTAAATTTATCTGGATCAGCAAAGTTATCGAGGAAAAAAAAGAGAGACAACTTAAATGGTGCAAAACATAGAGATTAAGGTTAAAATACCACTAAATCCAGTAAAAAGGAGCAAATTACTCCAGAAAAGTGGAGAAACGACAATGATGAATCAGGGCCTATATTTCCTCTGTAATGCTGGAGCATTTCGGAGAAAAATATACCTGTTTGCAGTCATGCCACTAGGCCTGTGCTTTGGGAAGCATGAATCGACTGACATGTTTTTATTAAGTGACCTTCTTGTCGGCTGCCAGGTGGGGAGGGAGACTGATTAGGGCCAGAGAGGCCTCAACAGCATCAAATTATTTATTTTTTTGCCATAAGCAACAATATGAATTACTTTAAAATGTCTTTTAACTGTTTTCAGTATTTTTGATGTAAATGATTGAGAAGTTAGACTCTTTTGCTGAATGCACGATGAAACACTTGCCACGTATTCACATTGCCCACTGTTCTGATTTTCATATGTGATTGCTTCATCTAGAATGAGTTATATTAAGTGCCGTCATATATTTGTTGGTAAATACCACTAACTATTCTGTTATGTTTGAGGGGAGGGACAGGTTGTGCGGAAGTAAGAAATTTAGCATGTCCAATCATTTTATTCCTGATCAGTAAATATAAGATTCAGACATAATTTTCCTCACTGCTGTGCCCAGTAGCGCTGCAGTTTTTCTGACAGCAGTAAGAAATGCCACAGATAATTAAGTCATTAGCACATCTCTGTGCACATACAGTAGCTCCTGAAATTGTACCTGCCACGAGTATTTGTGACTGGTGGATTAAAGAGGATCTGTTTTACTCTTCTGATATGTCTGTTTTAGAAACAATCCGCTGACCTCTAGGCATGTAAAGGTCCAGCTCATGGAAGTCCTGACCTATAGCCGTCGTTTCCAGGGGAAGTTTGGTGCAGTGAAATATTTCCCTTGTAGGGTGGATGTACATGATGCCTAATGAACTAAATAACTGAAGGACACAGCCAGTCCGAGGCCATCAGAACAACACCCGCTCTTATGTAGCAACTCTCGACTTTGATTAATTAAAGTCCACGTGACAATCCCTTGATTGTGCCTTCTGTTTTAAGCTGAAAGGTTATAACTGTAGATTAAGCTATATCTGAAAATGCTTCGACGAGAATCCGACATTTTATTTGTTTGATGAAAATGAAGAGCACGAGTTTGTTTGCGTGGTAAAAAAAGCAGATGGTATTCTGCACAGTATGTCTGTCGAGGGTTTGGGCGCGGTGATGAATCTGGGCACATTATAGGATTTAATGTGATCTTGAAACCAACAAGATGTTTAGCTATTAGAAAACACTTTGTTGTGCCATTGATTTTTCACTTTCACTTTCCTTCTTCCACTACTTATGTATGCAGAGATGGTTTCTATTTCTTATTTTCCTGGAATTTAGTGGAAATTTAATAGTTTTTAAGCACATCATTAGAGGTGTGGTCTGAAAAGTGCTTCTAAAAGGTTGATTGAAACAAACAAAAGAAACCCCAAAACATTAAGAATGAGTACGCCAGCAAACGGAGTCAGTGTGCCAAGTGTATGATGGCTCCATATGGCGTGGAATTTGCTTTATAACATGGCATCCACTGGGACATGGCAGTTTTTTCAGTGGATTTTTTTATGATGTTGACAGAAAAAAATATCCTCCTTGTGAAATTGGAGCCATACAAAGGTACAGTATGGCGCCATTGGTTTTTGTTTGCCGTATTATAGCCCAGCAATGCTGCACTATGACCATGCCTGAAGATAAACTCTAAAAACTTTGAAACGTATGAAAAACAAGTCGTGTATTCCGGTTGTCTGGAAAAGACAAAATCCAAGGCATCGGAGCTTTACAGGGAATCTGTCAGCGGCGTTTCACACCCCACAATATTTATATGTGTATGAAGCTATTCCAAAGACAAAGATGGAACAGACCGGCCACTTAAATGTATTGCTGGACTTGTCTTTTTAAAAGCTACAGGCACATATAAATAGTTGGTAGGGGGTGGTGAAATCCTGCTGACATTCGTTTTAAGGCTTTAATTTCTTTAGTCGTATAAAGGCAATGCGATATAAGGTCTCTCATGCTTGGTAGGCCCAGACCATGTTTCATAAAGGTACAGACTCCAAATCTCACATTCATGAAAACGAAAGTGTGTTATTCATGGTTTATCTCTACTCGGTAGCACCGCAGCCACCCACTCTGGAACTGCAACATCACCCCTTCAAGTGAGTAAGGCTTCCTGATGTTGCTTCACAGCCAGATAGCTGAATAAGTGATGTGTGCATTTCGTAATGATTACTTAGTAGAGTTTATCAAAATGATTCGGAGGACCGTGGTCCAGTGGCCACATTGGTAGTCTATTGGCACCATGGCATCTTCCTCCTACCTGCCGTCATCCTTGTTGTCTTTTTTGACTAGTAGGCCCCGTACTTCATAGGTTCACAGGCAACTAGACTGACCGCAACAGACTGCAGGTATTTGCAAATCATTTTGATCAACTTTATGTTTTAACTTTAAACGTACCTGAAAATGTAAAAAAAAAGCTCCCCTAAAAGATACAAAGCCCATTACTTTACCCCTGGCACACCTTTCAGTCTGGGTTTACAATTGTCCTTCACTTGACCACTGCAGTCAATCAGTGGCCTCAGTGCTCACTTGCAACATGTAGTACTGCACCCTACCTCTCCAGCCATAGTCAGTGTCATCCCTGGATCTGTGGGAAGGGGGGGCTGGATTTTTTTTCTCCAGTCATTTGCAGTGATGCTATCTATCACAATGTATACTGGGACCGCTATTCACTTGAATGGAGATGTGTTGCAGATTTCTACACAGTGGTTAGCTGAAAGAACCTAGAGCATAAAAGGCTCCAGAATTGAAGTCTACTAAAATCATAATGTTACGGCATGCATATCCTGGTGTAAACCAAACTATTAGTGAATGAAAATTCCCCTTTAAAGTTATTTATCATCTGCTGCATATACAGGAAGTTTGTGGTTCTCTTTTAGGGGAATAAAGGATTAGCATGTTGAAAACCAACATGCCCTGTCTTAAGAACAAGGAGAGTTGGCACGGCTTCCCTTACAAACACAATAGACTGTCAGTAGTTCCCTTCTCAATGGGTAGGATCTATAGACAATTATGTACTGTCTGTGTTAATCTTAAAGAAACATGAAGCCTAGAAATCAATGCTGAAATGAAACATGAGATGCATTTGCCAATACTGGTCATTACTCTGCAGGATTTTCTGCAAGTTCTTGAGACAACCTGTCTTGTATAAATCTTGTGAAGAACAGATTACTGATCTCCTTTGAGGTGACTGGTGCTATCTAAAGGCTGGGCTTACAAGAGATGTGCAGGCACTATCCCATTCCCATTGAAAATAGACATAACTGCACACTGGACGCGGCATCCTTGTCATATAGGTATGTAAAGCTAATGTCTACAAGCTGTGGCTCCCCGGAGAACAGTGGCTTTGATATCTCGGTCAGTGGATGTAGTAACTGTGTCTGAGCGACCATTATTCATTCAATGGAGGGACTTGTGACTGCTCTTTTTGTGATTGTGGGGGTCCAGCAGTTGCACCTCCAGCGATCATACATTTCTTACATGCCTTGTGGATAGCAATGTCATTCATACATTGCGCTTTATATTGTATTTCCATAAGCTGTCTTCATTGATAGTTTTCGTACCTGATACTGTTTTATATTGCTCTCTGTAGCCAGAGGTGCACAGGCCAGATATGGCTCTATAAATCGGGCGAGTCCCAAGGTGTGGAGGGACATTTTTAACTAACTAAGTGCAGTTATCTTTTGTTATACCAGGATGCATTAAACACAGCATTAATCTGATCTGGGGAATAAGGATCATTCTAAAGGGGTTATCTGGTCTCATTAGAAAAGTCTGCAGTTACTCAGTATGACTGCAGGCTGCTGAAATTTAATAACGTGCACGCTGTTACGATTCACTTGTATTCCTGATGCAGGTGGATGGCCATTTGCAGATTGGCCGTCACATGCCGTCTAGTCTTGTCTCTCTTCTCTCAATAGAAAAGAACTGAGAGAAGCGTAGGAGTCTAGTCGTCACGTGACCAAGAGCATTCAAGTCTCAAACATTTGGTCATGTGACTGGCTGACTACTCCTCTTATAGGGAATACAGGGGAATTGTGACAGTGTGCACACAGTTATTGTAGACTTTTCTTCTGTGACCAGAAAACCTTTTTAAATTTTTCCCATGGATTTTTCTGTTCATGTACGGTAGCCATTTATACATAAGTGACAACAGGGTTGTTGTGACTTTAAATATGTTTGTCAGAATCATTTTGTCGGCATGATCAATTAGATCTGAGTTTTAGTGGAATTATTAGGTAATCTTTAGGCTCCCTATTGAATTTTCTTTGCATGCACAATTTGCAAAATATCCTGAATTTGTTCAGGCAGTTTCTTAGCTACAGAGGCTGTGAGCTAGGTGACACAATCTGCAAATGTGCACATCTTGTGCGTGTCACTCATCATACAACTGAAGGGCTGGAGTTGATTCTTTCTCAGCACACGGAAGGTGATTTGACACTGGAATGAGTCATCAATTGCTAAATATTTTATTTTATAATTAATGATTCCTTATTACGGAGTGCCACTGGGAGACTGACAGGGAACTTTGTGTCTCCCTGCCGGAGTTTTTCTTTAAATAGAAATTCGATAATGTACTGTTATTATCCAGTCACTTCCTTTACTGGTGGAAGTGTTTGATAATACAGCAGGGCAGTGGAGGCATTCCAGCTCAGTTTTGCTACTTGCTTATCAAAATCATGGCAAAATCACGGCAATAATCAGAGCAAAAAAATTTGCTCTGATTATTGCGTTTTTGATGAGTTTTCTCACTTTTTTTTTGCAGATCTTACACAGCTTTTTTAATTTTTTTTTTTTGTGAAGAAATTTACTTATGGCTATGTTCACACATGTTTTTTTCCGCCTTTTTTGCTGCAGATTTTAATGCAAATTTTCAGCTGCCTTTTGCAGTACCAGCAAAGTCTGTTAGAAACCAGAATTCTCTGTTCACACATCATGTTTTTTTTTTGTTACGTATTTTGTGCCTTGCATGTTTTTTGAAAATAGAGCATATCACTTCTTTCAGCATTTTTTTTTTTTTTTACGTTTTTTTCACCCATAGGAAGTAATGGGTGTTGAAAAAAACGCTGAAAGAATGCACCAAAATTTTCATCAGCGTTTTTGATGGCAAAATAGAATGGGATTCTTTTTTTTCACAGAACTTTATGTATATGCATAAATAGAGACAGAAGGACAGTGAAAAAAATGCTGAAAAAAGCACCAAAACTGCAAGAAAAATACTGAACAAAATGCCCCTGTAGATAAAGTTTTTTGCTGCAGATTTGTGTGGACATAGCCTAAAAAAATGCAATTGTGTTATTACATGCATTTTTTAAGGCCACTGATAAAAGCCAATAGGGAAAAAAAAGTATTGAGAAGTGCACAATTCAACATTTTTAAATGCCCAGTGGGAATGAGTTTTCATGAAATCATATCCATGTTGCTTGTTAAACGCAGCAGATTTTCTGCACAAAAAAATGTGGAAGAAACTGTCTTTACACTATGTTGGAACAAGGCCTTAGCCAGAAATAACATGATTTTTGTCTTTTTTGTTTTGTCCTCTAAGGCCACGGCCCCAATATCAGTATTTGGTCAGTATTCAGTAAATTTTTTTTTTCTCAGTAGTGGGTGATAAATGCCGAATTGGTGACTTGTTTCTATTATCCCTTTTCTCTGATTGTTTCTCACCTGATTTTGGCTCCCACTCCTCAGAAAAAATACTGACCAAATACTGATAGTGGAGCCGTGGCCTTAGCAGTATGTCAGTGCTGGTAAATATAGCTAACCAAAACTAGAGTACTCTGTACTCCAAGGCAGGATTCACATAGATGTGTTTTGCGGTCCCAAGTACAGACAGCAATGCATGGACCGACTGTGGGTATCCTGACTTGAACTTGACAGCCTTGTAGGCAAATATGCGGCTTCTGATTTCCGGTCAGGAGATGGGGCCCATTTGTGCACTGGACTGCAAAACACAGATGTGTAAATCTGACCTATCTGAAAAAAATCACCGTTCTTATTGTGTTTTACATTCCTTTTTTTTTTTCCCCGTTTTGTGTTGCTTTTTCTTCTTGTAGTATAATTGAATTTTTGTTTCCATTGTACAAATTAAAAAAGTAGTTTTTGAAGTAGAAATATCCTCGTAAAAATGGGGAACGTCCGCATTAAATAAGAGGAGAGCACTCATATGAAGCCAAAAGATCGAAAAAGTAATAGTGAAATTGGATGGAAGCTGTGTATTTCTGACTGCTCTGCTAAAGTAAGTTTCAAGTCCCATTCCAGCATTTTTTTCCTTTCACTACCTTTTAGCAATCAGTAATGTTTGTACAGTGCATGCATTTCAATACTTACCTGTCTCCGTCTTCTGCAGTTTTCAGCTCTGTTCTACAAGGCTGTGGAGTCTGTAAGCCAAACCACTGACTCCAACTCCTCAATTTCCATGACACCGACTCCACAGCCCTGCCTCACTACTGAGCATGTACATAAAGTGCAGCACAGATTCATCTCAACTAAAAGCCGAAATCCTTAGATCAGGAACAGAACAGACATTTATAGGACATTTCATAACTTTCCTAAAGTATTATGAAATCATTTACAGCATATCCTGCATTGCACTAATTGCCCCAATTTATTATATATTTTAGGAGTCTGTGTCAGTCCATTTTATACCGACTCCACCGAAATGGACACCAACTAAGACTCCACAGCCCTGCTCTTCTGGTTGCTGTCCTGCATCCTGTAACTGCAGCTCTAATTGACTGTCTGGCACCTTGAACCGCTAGTTTCTATGTAAGTGTATGAAAGCCACGTTCTGCACTCATAGACGTGCAGTGTTAAAAGGGTTGTCCACTACTAGGGCAACCCCTTCTCAGTCTTGAGTGTTTGGCCCTGAGAAAATAAAAACACCTAAAATCACATCCCGTGCCAGAAACGTTCCAGCGGTGTCAGCACTCGCGTTCACGTTGCTCACGTAAGGTTGTCACGTGAGCCCTACGCCCTATCGGCACTGACGTCATTGTCCCCGCCTTCAGACATGTACGTAATTAACAGAGCTGTGGCAGGCCGCTCACTTCCTGTTGATTATTTAAACGTCTGAAGGCGGGGACACTGGCTCCAACACTGATTGGGTGCAGGGCTCAGATGACAACCTCACGTGATCACTGGGAGCGCGAGTTCTGACACCGCTAGAATGGCGTAGGTGGTGGAGGCTTTTTTATTTTATCTGGGCCCAACATGGGGAATGAGAAAGGGTTGTCCAATTAGAAGATGCTAACGTTAGCCGGCTAGTCATAGCTGTGGTCACATGATCCAGGAGAGGGCAAGATCAGCACTGGAAATGGCAACAGTTGGTGACCAGTAAGTATGCATGTACTGTACATTACTCATCTAAAAGATGGTGAAATAGAAATAAAAAAAAACTCTGGAGCGGTACCTTTTAAAGGGGCTTCCACTTTTTAAAAAGTGATCACTGTACAATCGCACTCGCATAAAATAACAAACTCAGTTCGCACTCACCCTCCCTTTGTCAAGTGCTGCGGTTTGTGTTTTGGCTGCATCGGTGACATCATGTCAACAGCAAACATCACTGCTGCAACCAATCCCTGAGCTCAGCAGCTTGTGCCATCAACATCAGCAGAGCTGCTGAGCTCTGTGATTGGCTACAGTGGTGATGTGATATCACTCTTTCAGCCAAAAATAGTGACTGGGACAGTGCAACCAAAGAGGTTGAAAAAAACAGATTTGGTAGAAACTTTAGAAGTGGCTAAATTAACAATTTGGTGCATTATTAACAAAAATTTAAGTAAAGCTAAAAGTCTGCATTTCACATTCTGGTGACTGTTTCCCATTCAGTGTGGTGATGTGCAGAGGGTAAATATCAATATTCTGTCTGTCTAAAAACCTCGCCATTGTAAAGTTGTTTTGCAGGAAGAATTGCTCCTGCTCGCCGTTTCGTCCCTCTAACATGTTGGTCAAATATAGGCAGTACGTCTGAGCTGACGAAACCGCCTATTCCAAAGAAACATTTTCCTATTTTCTTCTTATCTGATGAACTACAAATTCAGGCTGTTTGTCAGGGCTTGGTGTGCCAGTAGATTTTGGAATATGGGTCCCTATTGTGCATGCTTATGAATTTCCTGACAGTCTTGAATGGAGGAGGTCTCTTCCTCCTATCTCACAGCAAGGTCAAGAATTTCTGTGACATGGACCAATGAAGGGAGGATGTATACATAGCATGAATACTTCTTCGGGTGTATATACATTAATGTCCCAATTGTGCTGGCTTATTTACAGTAAGTGAGATTACACTGGGAATATTTCTGTTCCAGAAAGAAAAGTTTACATTTATATCCCACAGTTATAAACTGCATTGTAAAGGCTTTCACTGTCGGTGAGATGTTTAGTATCTCTGAACACAGTGTTTGCTGGAGTACACAGACTGTGTATTGTATGCTCCCACAGGTTGTAGTAGAAATTGCGTAAATCTCAAACCAGTTTTACTGTCCGTGTACATGGACTGAGCTCAGATCGGAATACCCGGCCCGACTTTGAGATCTCCAAATCTGAGTTAACTGCTTTATTTATGCCTGTGAGCCAGTTATGTCAGGTCAGGAGCCCCACGGTGAGGCTGGACACCTATCCGAGCACGGCCCGGTTTCCTCAGACGTGTGAATACTGTCTAGCACACACTGCTACCACCTCTACCCTTTTCTAAGTCTATAAGTATTAGTTGCTCTTTCACTTCCTCTAATCTTTGTTTGTAATGCCTGGCTTTCTTGTCTATGTATGTATTTTATTATAGGCAGTACAATTTCTTGTTGGTACCTTTTATATGGCTGTATAATAGGAGCTACATACAATGATAACCTATTTGACTTCTAGAAGACTCGGGTAGAACTGCTTCAGCTTGAATTCTACTAGCATTGTAGAGGAAATTGCTGTTTCTGTAAACTTCAAAATTAACTCTTCAATGCTAAAATAACCACAAAGGAATGGAGGAAATGCTCTTCAGCCTCCACCCACAGTTTTTAAGATGGTTTAAGCATGATCAAAATATGCATGTTTTTTACTCATGCTGTGACCACTTCAAGGCCCTAGAAATTCAGCCTCCACGTACAGTAAGGCATGTACACACCAGCTATATACAGTGCCTACAAGTAGTATTCAACCCCCTGCAGATTTAGCTGGTTGACACATGCGGAATTAACTTGGCATTGTGACATTTGTACTGTAGATCAGCCTGAAAGTGGGAAATGCACTGCAGCAAATATTGTGTTTTTTTTTAAAACGTTAAAAGTTAATTCAGAGTGTCATTTATTATTCAACCCCTCAAACCACAAGAATTCTGTTTGGTCCCCCTAAAGTATTAAGAAGTAGTTCAGGCACCAAGAATAATGAGCTTCACATGTGTGGATTAAAGATCTTTTTTGCCAACCTTTTCTGACTATTTAAGACCCTCCCCAAACTTGTGAACAGCACTCAGACATGGTCAACATGGGAAAGACAAAGGAGCATTCCAAGGCCATCAGAGACAAGATCGTGGAGGGTCACAAGGCTGGCAAGGGGTACAAAACCCTTTCCAAGGAGTTGGGCCTACCTGTCTCCACTGTTGGGAGCATCATCTGTAAGTGGAAGGCTTATGGAACTACTGTTAGCCTTCCACGGCCTGGACAGCCTTTGAAAGTGTCCTCCCGTGCCGAGGCCAGGCTTGTCCGAAGAGTCAAGGCTAACCCAAGGACAACAAGGAAGGAGCTCTGGGAAGATCTCATGGTAGTGGGGACATTGGTTTCAGTCAATACCATAAGTAACGTACTCCACCGCAATGGTCTCCGTTCCAGACGAGCCCGTAAGGTACCTTTACTTTCAAAGCGTCATGTCAAGGCTCGTCTACAGTTTGCTCATGATCACTTGGAGGACTCTGAGACAGACTGGTTCAAGGTTCTATGGTCTGATGAGACCAAGATCGAGATCTTTGGTGCCAACCACACACGTGACGTTTGGAGACTGGATGGCACTGCATATGACCCCAAGAATACCATCCCTACAGTCAAGCATGGTGGTGGCAGCATCATGCTGTGGGGCTGATTCTCAGCCAAGGGGCCTGGCCATCTGGTCCGCATCCATGGGAAGATGGATAGCACGGCCTACCTGGAGATTTTGGCCAAGAACATCCGCTCCTCCATCAAGGATCTTTAAGATGGGTCGTAATTTCATCTTCCAACAAGACAACGACCCAAAGCACACAGCCAAGAAAACCAAGGCCTGGTTCAAGAGGGAAAAAGTCAAGGTGTTGGAGTGGCCTAGTCAGTCTCCTGACCTTAACCCAATTGAAAACTTGTGGAAGGAGCTCAAGAATAAAGTCCACATGAGACACCCAAAGAACCTAGATAACTTGGAGAAGATCTGCATGGAGGAGTGGGCCAAGATAACTCCACAGACCTGTGCCGGCCTGATCAGGTCTTATAAAAGACGATTATTAGCTGTAATTGCAAACAAGGGTTATTCCACAAAATATTAAACATAGGGGTTGTATAATAATTGACCCACACTTTTATGTTTAAAATTTAATAAAATTCAACTGAGCAACATAACTTTTTGGTTTGTAAGATTTATGCTTCTGTTCATAAATCCTACTCTCGTTTGCAGTTTGAAGGCTAACTTATTTGCATCTTATCAAACCAGCTAAATCTGCAGGGGGTTGAATACTACTTGTAGGCACTGTATCTGAACATGGTTCTCATATCACAAATATATTAAAAATTGATAATGATGGATTTAGTATTCATTTATAGTGTGCAATTTCACTAGCATCTTGGTTTTGCATGTTAATTTTACATAAGTTTTTCTAAACTAATTTATTTAAAATTATTTATTCAGGCTATGTTCACACATCTTGGTTTTTTTCAGCTTTTTTTATGCAAATTTTCAGCTGCGTTTTCCAGTACCAGCAAAATTCCAGAAATCTCATGTGCACATCATGGTTTTCTTTGTTCAGGATTTTGTGCTTTTGCATGTTTTTTTTTTGCAAAATAGAGCATGTCACTTCTTTCAGTGTTTTTTTCACCCATTGGAAATAATGGGTGGTGAAAAAACGCACCAAAAACACGGGTGTCAAGTTTTCAGTGTTTTTTGTGCCTAAACCAGAATGAGATTTTTTTTTTACACTGAATTTCATGTACAGTGCTGGCCAAAAGTATTGGCACCCCTGCAATTATGTCAGATAATACTCCGTTTCTTCCTGAAAATGATTGCGATCACAAATTCTTTGGTATTATTCTCTTCATTTAATTTGCTTGCAAGGAAAAAACACAAAAAGAATTGTCCTAAAGCCAAATTGGATATAATTCCACACCAAACCTAAAAGAGGGGGTGGACAAAAGTATTGGCACCCTTTGAAAAATCATGTGATGCTTCGTGTAATTAACAGCACCTGTAACTTACCTGTGGCACCTACCAGGTGTTGGCAATAACTAAATCACACTTGCAGCCAGTTAACATGGATTAAAGTTGACTCAACCTCTGTCCTGTGTCCTTGTGTGTACCACATTGAGCATGGAGAAAAGAAAGAAGACGGTCTATCCCTTCTAAATTAACTTATGATTTGGGAAAAAGTATGCTGTCCATTTATAGTGGTTGCACAATTACTGCAAATGGGCAACATGTCAGTATGATTACTAATGATTGTGAGCGCAAAACCACAGAGAAGCTTGTATTGTCCTAAGGTGAACAGACGCCTGATTGGATCAACAACCCTGGATGTGTGTACATTCTGCGGCCAGATCTGTGCTTTTCCAGACTTGGGGAATGTTGACAATAGGTTCGTCATGTGATAAATAATTGTAGTCTGAGTGTATACATTGTAAAGCAGGGATGCACAACCTGCGCACTGCGGTATTGCCTTGTGTGGCCTTCAAGACACAGACCTGCTCTGTTTGTGTCCTACTAGTTCTAAAAGATACGGCTATTAAAAGATATCCTTCTGTAACCAGGAATGGAGCTGGCGTTGTTAGGGGGTGCAGTATTTAGTTAGGTAACTGTTAAAACACAAAATAAAAATCCAGTTTTTGTGTTAAGCCGACGCAGGCACGAGTACACTTTACATGACTTGTATTCTCTCAATGCTGTTCTTTGAATCCATGTATCTTGCACCACCTACTCAAGCTCTGTAAAAGACATCATAATGCAATGTGCCAATTTGCCACTGCTCACAGTGGTCTTTTAACCCCCTTTGACATGTGATGCTGCAGTCAATAACTATGGCATCTAAAAGGTCAGACACAAGGGGGTGTCATAGCAGCTGGAAGGCAACTAAATGTCTGTCTGCCATCTTTGTAGGACTGTTATGCTTAAAAAGGTTGTCCCTCATTAACACTAAAGTTGGGTTCGCACCTCACCCTCCTTGTTTAGCGCTGTAGCTAAGGCTCTTGTCTGAATCTCTGAAAAACATTACTTGGGTGAAGCCTCCAACAGCAATATGAGATGTGAATGCTGCCAAAGAGTTGTACTTTATTATTGGATGCAGTTTGTCTTGTAAAATCTAGTGACAGGCCTACGTTAATGGGACATTCAGGAAAGTTGTGTCCCTAGATGCAGTTTGTTGCGAATAAAACAAACTGTACTTTACTCACTTTCCCCAGGTCCAGGGTTGTACGTCCTCCGCGCTGCGTCCAGTGTGTTATTGTGTACAGCATTGATGTTGCCTTGACAGCACTGCAGCCAGTAACTGAGCGCAGCTCGTGTAGTCAGCAACTGACTGCAGCACTGTTGATATGACAATAGCACTGCAAACAATAGCAGACATCAGGAGCTGCCGGGGAGATATAACCAAGTTCAGCTTTGTAAAACTTGGGTTCATTTCAGATTACTGTAATAATACAACAGTGTATGGGAAGTTCAGGTAATTTGGGGGTTAACAACAATCTTGAATTGTTATTGATCAAATTAAGTAAATTTACATTTATTAGAGGAAAATTAGCAGCCAGTAGATCTATTAGTAGATGTGCATTAAAGGGGTTTTCCAGTAGTTTATATTGATGGCCTAGCCTTAGGATAGCTCATCAGTATCAGATAGGTGGGGGTGCCGAGTGTTACACACCACCAGTTAGTTGTTCTTCGTACTGTTGGTGGCTGGATGTGATCAGTTGCTGAGCGCAGTAGCTCTGCTCCGCCAGCTGCATAGTGGCCGCAGTGGGGTACTACACATCCTCCCATATTCATTCAAATTGACCAGCCCTGTGGATTTGATATCTGCAACATGTCGATTTATGCTGCAGTTTCAGGGAGAACTTGTTAGTATATCTACAATATTTGCTCATTAGCAACTTCAGAATCTCCACACTATTTGGGGATTGTCACCGTGAATGTGTTACGCCATGGATGCAGCAAATACATAATGTATGAACATACCCTTAGCCTGGGCTCTTTGATTCACTGCACTGTATATACAAACATAACCAAAGCTTTGTTGTACTTCAGCTAGTCCATAACCTCAGTGAGGATGGCTTTACATAATGTAGTATAATTATATGCATTTAATTATATGCAATTACTAGCATTTAAATCTTAATTATGTTATAATCAGGCAGCCTTTTTTAGCAGTTCACTGCCTGCTGTACCGTTACTGTTGTCTATTTCAGCTGAAATATTATGTAAGAAAATTATTAGATTTGATTGTGTTGCCATTCATTATCATTCCTACACACCTGAGCAGATAATCCCACAAAGAAAAGTGAGGTAATTCAGCCATTTGGGGCATATAAAAATCTGTGTATTGGTTGTAAGGCAGCAGTGGCTCAGTGGTTAGCACTATTTTCTTGCAATTCTGGTCTTGGTTTTATCTCACCAAGGACAAGGTGTGCTTTGAGTTTGTATGTTCTCCCCTTGTTTGTGTGCGTTTCCTCCCACACTCCAGAACACATACTCCTAAGGATTTCGAACATTTAGATTTTGAGAGAGTGTTGATAATGTCTATAATGCGGAATAATGTAGCCATTATGTACATAGACACCGACAATAAAGATTATAGTGCATTATACCGAAAGTGGGTCCAGCTAATAGTATCAGCAGCATCAAGACGGATTAGTCTTCTCTGACAGTTATACTTGAGAACAGTAAGAACAAATCCCACTATTGTCTTGGTCTTCTCCAGGAAGCGTCTGCAATGTTAAAAAAAAATAAATAAAGCTTCAACGTGTGAGAATCATTCCTCTTTGATAGTTCTTATGTCTGTGTGTCTATCTCTATATCCCTATATATAATGTATATATTATTTTGCAAATACTGGGACTTAATTTTTTACTTCTTTTTTGTTTTTGTTATAGCATAAAGGAAAAATAGGGAGTACATGTCTATTTTTCATATTTTAATGACCACTGAAAGCATTTTAAATCGCTTTGCGTACAAATTATTTTTAAACTGGACTTTTTTTTTCTTTTACTATGGGGGCGGGACTAAGATATTGATTCGGACCCGCAGTGTCAGTTTTGTTTTATTTGCCCCTCCCCATCTCACCCTAATAAGGTGTTAACAGCTTTGGGGGGCATTTTAACATATTAATACATATTAATTGCTGACTTCCTCTGTAACTAAGGCTGCTATATTAGTCCCAGCTACAGGGGAAATTGTCGCCTGCCTGCATTGCATTGCGGAGGAAGTGCTCTCAGCGCTTGCTATATTGAATACACAAGCATTTGTTCATTGCTGTATATAGAGCAAAGAATGCAGAGATGGTAATAAACCATATCTGTCTTCTCTATGGGGAGACCAGGTGTTTCTGCCTGCTGGCTTCCCATTGCAGCCCCAAGTAACTTACTTTGCATTGACATTTTAGAACATCAGTGCAGACTGCCCAGAAGTTTTGGCTATGTGCCAACGATCAGGAGCAGCTCCAGGTTTGAAGCTGCGCGTTACGCAGTGTCAAACCCGCTGTGTCCAGATGTTACAGCATAGTGGATTGATTTCTAGAAATCCCATGTCCACTATGCATCTCTGTGCACCTGCGGATCACCCGCTGAAACTGACATGCGGTGCGTCTTTCAGACTTGCAGCATGTCAATTTCTCTTGTGGGTTCGCGTGTGGACTTTCCCCATAGACTAACATCAATGAGGAAAGTCCACATGTGAAAAAAAAAAATCAAGGTCACTCATTTGCATAATGAGGGCGGAAGCCGCGCGGCTGTTTGCAGCGGCTCCGGATCGCGGACACATACCCTTATAAAGTCTATGGATATTCTGGAAGTTGCTAAAGGGGAAACATATATACAAGTAACTTTTCAGAATTAGGTATTGTATGTGTACATGAGGAATATCACTATGTTTGGCCATTGTATAACTCGTATTCTGCATTTTCACCAGTTTTCCCTTTTGCGGGTTTTTTGTAATTTGCAGTTGACCTTAGCTGGTGGAGGAGATTACCTATTATGATGTCTCCCATATATTAAACGCACAGTAAAATGGATTCCTACTCATTTTCCCTTTGGTAGCACATGCACCATTGGGACATTATGCAGCAGTACTGATCAGTGCAAATGTGACTCCAGCACTGAGATAAGCTACCTAGATTTTGCAAAATCTATTTCTCTAATACTCACTTTGCTCCTCTCACCGGTTGCTGCCCTGGATTAACAGGTCTCTACCTAAGAGCTCTGTATAACCCCGATCCACCACTGTTTGACAGCTTTCTGTGGGGGTGTGGAAGGGGAAATAAAGAGCTCTACATTCAGAGAACTAGTGGATTTGCAGCAAACAAAACTGATTTTATCAAAATGAAAACAAGAAGCCCAGTAGTAAGTGACACATCACTGGAATCAGGGTCTTTGACCCTACATTATGCTGCTCTGAGATGGGGTAGCGAAAACCTTTTGACAGTTTACCTTAACCACTTTACGACCCAAGGCGTACTATACGTATCTGCGCCCTGGGACTTAGGAGCCAGATACGTATTAGTACGCCCTGGCGATCGCCGCCGGGTGTCAGCTGTGACAATGTGCAGGGAGCGGTCCCGCACCACTCCTTGCACATTAACCCCCGAAATCCTGCGATCGAAATCGAGCGCAGCATTCTGGTGGCAAGGGGGGGGAGGTAAGCGTGATACTTGGCACCTCTCCGGCGTCTCTCAGCGGCTGAGTCCGGTCCCGGATGTTGTCATGGTGACCCGATGTCATGACAACATCCGGGTCACCAGGAGGCAGGAAGTTACTTTAGTCATTCGCAGTGTACGACCAAAGTAACTTCTCCCTGTGCAGCGCTGACAGGCTGCATAGCATAGGGAGCTGCTGCTCTCTATGCTATACAGCCCATTAGGCTGCAAAAAGTGAAAGTCACATAGTGAGACAACGTGTGAAAGGTCAGAAAGTGAAAACTTTTTTTTGTTAAATAAATATATATATATATATATATATATATAATATATATATATATATATATATATATATATATATATATATAATATTGTACCCATAAATAATCTTCTGGAAAAAAAAAAAAAAACAATAAAAGTACACATATTTGGCATTGCTGCATCCGGAACGACCTGACCTATAAGGCCATGTGCCCACGTAGCGTTTTTACGGCTGCGAAAACGCTTGTAAAACAGTCTGCCATGCAAAGCAATGTGAATTCGGATGTGCTGTGCACATGATGCGCTAATTTGCGCACCGAATTCGCATTGCGTTGCAAACCGCAGCATGACCATTTCTACCGTGATTACGCTGCAAATTTGCCATTGAGGAACATTGAAACGCAGCAAACCCGCAGGTATATGTGGATTTGCTGCGTTTCAATTAAATTCAAGCAAAAAATTATGCTTTATCATCATACCGCCAAATAAAAAATGGAATAAAACGCGATCAAAAAGATTAATGTAAATAAAAATGGTCCCGCAAAAAACAAGCTGCCATACAGCTCCATCATCCGAAAAAGAAAAGTTATAGCTCTCAGAATAAAGTGATGCAAAAACAATTCTTTTTTCTATAAAATAGTTTGTGTAAAAGCGCCAAACCATAATAAAAACAAAATAAATGCGGTACCGCTGTAAACATACTGAACTGAAGAATAAAGCTGCCTTATCAATTTTACCACACGCAGAACGGCATAAAAAAAGAAAAAAATTTCTGAATTGTTGTTTTTTGTTTATTCTGCCTCCCAAAAATCAGAATAGAAAGCAATCAAAAAGTGTCATTTGCCCGAAAATGGTGCCAATAAAGACGTCAACTTGTCCCGCAAAAAACAAGCAATCACATGACTGTCGGCCGAAATATGGAAAAATTATAGCGCTCAAAATATGGCAATGCAAAAACTAGTCTTTGCAAAAAAAAAAGTTTTTTTTAGCTGTCAATCATAAAAACCCGATAAGAATCTAGTATCGCTGTAATTGCACCGACCCGAAGAATAAAGTTATCTAATCACTTATACCGCACAAGGAACAATGTAAAAAATTAAACGCTAGGGTTGGGGTTGTGCTAGGGTTGGTGTTGTGCTAGGGTTGGGGTTGTGCTAGGGTTGGGATTTTTTCAGAAGTAAATAAAAAAAAAATGACGACGATATGGCGACTAGTGTTGAGCGCAAGTGCTCACTACTTGGGTTTGCATCGGTTGCTCAGTTATTCACAGAGTATAGCAGGAGCTTGAGTGACATGCTCGAGTCTCCGCCCCATATGTTTTGCAGCTGTTACACAGACATAAAAAGCTTGCAGGGATTGCCTGCCATGCACGAGCAATCCCCGCATGTTTTTCTTTGGGTGTCTAATAACTGTGAAACATGTGGGGCGGGGACTCGAGCATGTCACTTGAGCACCCGCAATATTTGGTGCATACCCGAGTAGCCGATGCAAACTCAAGTAGCGAGGTCTTACTCTTAAGACTAATGACAACTTACTCGATATGATGACCTAATGTTATCAAATTCTGTGTCGTACTTCTGGGTTCAAAATGTTCACTATACCCCTTGATAAAATCCTTGAGGGGTGTAGTTTCCAAAATGGGGTCACTTGTGGGGGGTTTCCACTGTTTAGGCACATCAGGGGCTCTCCAAACGCAACATGGCGTCCGCTAATTATTCCAGCAAATTTTACATTCAAAAAGTCAAATGGCGCTCCTTCTTTTCCGAATCCTGCCGTGCGCCCAAACAGTGGTTTTCCCCCACATATTGGGTATCAGCATGCCCAGGAGGAATTGCACAACAAATTTTGGGGTTCATTTTTTTAATGGTACCCTTGCGAAAAAAATAAATAAAATTGGGGTCTAAAGTAACATTTTTGTGAAAAAAAAAAAATAAATAAATGTTTATTTTTTTTCTTACACATTCCAAAAATTCCTGTGAAGCACCTGAAGGGTTAATAAAGTTCTTGAATGTGGTTTGTGCACCTTGAGGGGTGCAGTTTTTAGAATGATGTCACTTTTGGGTATTTTCTGTCATAAAGGCCCCTCAAAGTCACTTCAAATGTGATGTGGTCCCTAAAAAAATGAGAAATCGCTGGTCAATTTTTAACCCTAATAGCTCCCTAGCAAAAAAAATGTTGGTTCCAAAATTGTGCTGATGTAAAGTAGACATGTGGGAAATGTTATTTATTAACTATTTTGTGTGACATCTCTCTCTGGTTGAAGGGCATGAAAATTCAAAGATTGAAAATTACGAAATTTTCAACATTTTTTGCCAAATTTCCGTTTTGTTTTTTTTTCACAAATAAACGCAAGTGATATCGAAGAAATGTTACCACTATGATGAAGTACAATATGTCATGAAAAAACAGACTCAGAATCAGTGGGATCCGTATAAGCGTTCCAGAGTAATTACCCCATAAAGTGACAGTGGTCAGAATTGTAAAAATTGGCCTGGTCATTAACGTGCAAACCACCCTGGGGGGTAAATAGGTTAAAGCACCAGTTTTCTGGCCTAAAATGCTTGATGAATTGTCTCGTTCATTTGATGCTTTAAGAAACATGAAAGCTGATACATTGTGCCAATCCACAAGCAGCATGTATCAGAAACTGCATGATTTAAAGGGAATCTGTAAGCAGGTTTTTGCTATGTAATCTGAAGACCGCAGGAGATAGAGGCTGAAACACAGAATTCATGGATGTGTCACTTGTCAAAGTGCGTGCTGTTGTTTAGTAACTGAAAGATTTATCACTAAGCGATTAACATTGTCTACTACACTAGTCCAGCAACTAAGCACCTCACGGTCTACGGACTTTGTACTTACAGAGCCTGGTGTGGGCTGGATTAGCTTTCTCAGCTCTGCTTAATTCTAAATCTAAAAGCTCTGTGTCAGAACAGCTGTATCCAGTAAACTAAGTGATACATTGTTGGATTCAGCTTCTTTGTCTACATTACGCTGCTCTCAAATGAGGTAACAAAAACCTGCTGACAAATTCCCTTTAAGCAAGTTATGTTTGACTCTGAAACGACACAGCATTTCAGAAAAAAAAAAAAAAAAGTGCTTTAAAGGCTGCCGGGGACCAAGCCTTACAGGAGACTAGTTGGACAGGCTGGTCTCTGGTCCCTTCTTCCCGCCCGCTCTCCTTGAGCGACAGATCTCTCCTTGTGTGCATGTATAGGGAGAGACCGATCACTCCAGGGGAGCAGGTAGAGAGAAGCTGTCAGGGACTAGCCTGTCCGAATAGTATCCTGTGTGGCTCAGTCATCAGGGGCATTTAAAGCACCACCACTCCAGTGTTTTTTTTTTTGTTTGTTTTTTTTATTTCACTGCTGTATGGTGCTTAAAATTTAGGTCCCCTACCCCCTGTCTGTTACTTACCTTCCGGCATTTTCATCCGTTTTCGCTGCTGCTCCAGTCCGTCTCCTGCAGTTTGTGTCCTGATGGCTGCTCCAGTGTTTGCTGGAGCGAGCCAGAGGTCACTAATCAATGTAAGTCTGAGAGTCTTGTTCTGGCCTCTTTCTGGCTCTCATAGACTTGCACTGAGAGCTTGTGATGTAGCTTCTGACTTGATGATGCGTCAGGACCGGAGCGACGCCAAAAAACGGTGAAGACATCGGAGGGTGAGTGTATATATATATATATATATACATGTGTATATGTATATATATATATATATATATATATATATATATATATATAAGATCAGGGGCAGGGAACTTACATTTAAAGCACCACTCCAGCAGTGAAAAAAAAAACCAGCTGGAGTGGTGCTTTAAAATAAGTTTTTCTCTGAAACTCAAATGTTTCAGACTCAAACATAACACACTGAAATAATATAGCCAGTGCCTGATATATGCTGCCCATGGGTCAGGTAGCATGTATCAGCTGTCAGGTTCCCTTGAAAGGGAACTTGTGATGTAAAATAATGCTATTACCCTCCAGATGTCGGTTTAATCTTTAGCTTAAAAGGTTCTGACACTGTGCGGTTGCCACACTGATAGTCCCGCTGCCAGGAGGAAATTAATTTTTTTCCTCCAAGCCGGCTCGCTATTTCAGTGATAGGGGTGGTGATGGCACAGTTTCAATCACAGCTTTGTGCACAGAGAGCAGCGACTGTAACCGTGCCCCTGCATTGACTGACAGCCGGCCCATCATTAGGGCCGCGGCAGCTGCACTGTGTCAGAACACTATTAACCTGCAAAATAGCCCTGTATCTGCAGTTTAATAGTGTTATTTTACATGACATGCTCCCTTTAAACAAGATTCATTTATTGAGAAAACATAGGTTGCTAATACCTAGACTTCACACGTGCTGTCTGCTGGACTCGCAGGACTGGCTTGCAGCGTCACCATTAATTTGCATCCAGCAATGGTTCAGATATTTTGGTGTAACCTGAAATTCTTGATGCATGAATCATAATGTGTAACTAGGAACTCCATATACAATGTGCCATTTATAGTATTAGTGTTTTATTTTCTAGCATTTGAGCATCCTGAAGCAACGGGGGCTGTGTCCAGCTGCTACTTCTGTACCCGTAATAGCTACTCCTCTTTTCTTCTCTGTAGTGTGCTATTTAACTGCCCAGGTAGAGCGCTATTATGGGTCTGTATAACCTTTTTCAATTATTTTACCATTAAATGATTTACTCAGCTGAGATACAATTATCAAGGAAAAACTATACTTAAAGGGATTTCTCATCTTGCAGTTCAGGAGCCCTTTGCTCACTAGACTCTCAGCTTCTTGCTTGCTAGTGGGTGGTGTGTTATTGATTGATCGAACTAGTGGCATTGTTGAGGCACTGCTCTGAACTGTGTGCGCCTTGATGCTACAAGCAGATGCAGCTTTATCTCTGCAGGAGCACATTAGTAATAAATAGTGATGACCGAGCACTAAAATGCTCGGGTGCTCGAAGCTCGGGTCGAGCACATTCGAATACTCGGGTGCTCGACCCGAGCCCAATGTAAGTCTATGGGAAACTTGAGCTTTTTTCTGGTGGCCCCCCCCCGGCGGTCTGCAGAAGGTCAAAAATTGCCCAAATCGATGGGAACGGTGGTCAATTAAACGTCAGGCAGGCAGAATATATAGGCAGACAGGCAGGCAGGGTATATAGGAGGGTGCATGAAAAACATAGCAGGGCACTTGGAACATACTAGTGCCCTCCGATTTTCATGCACCCGTCTCTTTAAAAAAGCCGGCCGGCAATTCCTCAGCGGCATACACCGTTACCAGACAATTTAGAACAAAGAATAGAGCATCACACATAGATTAGATAGAAACATGTCAGTCACATATATAATAAGTACAGTGATAGTGTTGATTACTGTACTTGTCATTTAGTGTTAAAATAAAGGATTTATTTAAAAAAAAAATTGGCGTGGGGTTCCCCGTAATTTTAGTCTCTAGCGGAGGTAAAGCAGACGGCTGGGGCAGATGTTTGAAGCCTGGGAAGGGGGTAATACCCACGGAGCTTCCCAGGTGCTAATATCAGCCCCCAGCTGAATACCTAGCCTTTACTAGCTATTAAAATGGGGGACCCCAAAGAAAATGACGTGGGGTCCCCCCTATTTTAATAGCTAGCAAAGGCTAGGCAGACAGCTGGGGGCTGATATTAATAGCCCAGGGAGGGTGTCATGAATATTGGCCCCCTCCCAGGCTAGAAACACCAGCCGTCAGCCGCCCCAGAAATGGCGCATCCATAGGATGCTCCAATTCTGGCACTTAGCCTCGCACTTAGCCAGCTGATAATACCAAGCTGGCCCTAACCCCTTTATTACCCAGTGAGCCACCTTACCAGGGCCCTGGATGAGTTGGGTACAGCGCCAGAAGATGGCGCTTCTATGAATGTGCCATTTTCTGGGTTGGCTGCGGACTGCAATTTGCCGCGGGGGTTGCCCAGAAAGCTTGGGCCTCCCTGCGCTATATGGATTCCAGCCCCCAGCTGCCTAGTTGTACCTGGCTGGACACAAAAATAGGGCGAAGCCCCACGTATTTTTTTTTTTAAATTATTTCTTGAAATTCATGAAATAAAAAAAAAAAAAAAAAAGGGCTTCCCTATATTGTTGTGTCCGGCCAGGTACAAATAGGCAGCTGGTGGTTGGGGGCAGCCCGTTCCTGCCTGCTGTACCTGGCTGGACACAAACATAGGGCGAAGCCCCATGTCAATTTTATTTTTTTTTTAATTATTTCATGAAATTCATGAAATAATTTTAAAATCAATATGTGGGGCTTCGCCCTATTTTTGTGTCCAGCCCAGGTACAACTAGGCAGCTGGGGGCTGGAATCCGCAGCGCAGGGAGGCCCAAGCTTTCTGCCACCCACCCCCCGCCGCTGCAAATTGCAGTCCGCAGCCACCCCAGAAAATGGCGTATTCATAGAAGCGCCATCTTCTGGCGCTGTACCCAACTCATCCAGGGCCCTGGTTCGGTGGTAATAAAGGGGTTAGGGCCAGCTTGGTATTATCAGCTGGCCCTAAGCCAGAAATTCATGGGGTCACGCCAATATTAGACATGCCCGCCATGAATTTCTAGTAAAGTATTTAAAAAAAAAAAACACAACACCCAGAATAAAGTCCTTTAATTGAAATAAACACACAATTTTTTAATGTTCTAAATTAAACCATACTTACCATCACGCCCATTCCAGCTGAAGCCAATGTCTTCTGCAGTAAAAGTAAATTAATAAAGCAACCTCATCCTTACCTTTCCATGGTTCCCAGGACAGCTTCAGCTCTGCTACATTCAGATGACCGGCTGGATCGCAGCCGAAAGCTGCCATCCAGCTTGCCATGCCGCAGACACGGAGAGGCGCCGGCATGCTTGCCCTCCTCAGTGTCTGGCTGTGACGGCATCCAGATGAGCCGAGTTCATGTCCAATGAACTCAGCTCACCTCATGCACGTCACTGACAACGTGGGAGAATTCTCCTGCGCTTGCCGTGAGCGCAGGAGAATTCTCTCACGCTCACTGCATGCGCAGGAGAATTCTCCCACGCTGTCAGTGACATGCATGAGGTGAGCTGAGTTCATTGGATATGAACTCGGCTCATCTGGATGCGGTCACAGCCAGACACTGAGGAGCGCAAGAATGCCTGCACTTCTCAGTGTCTGCGGCATGGCAAGCTGGATGGCAGCGTTCTGCTGCCATCCAGCCTGTCATCTGAATGTAGCAGAGCTGGAGACGTCCTGGGAACCATGGAAAGGTAAGGATGATGTTGGTTTATTATTTTACTTTTATTGCAGGAGACATTGGCTTCAGCTGGAATGGGCGTGATGGTAAGTAGGGTTTAATTTAGAACAATAAAGAATTGTGTGTTTATTTCAATTAAAGGACTTTTCTGGGTGTTTGTGTTTTTTTTAACTTTGACTATGGGGTTAGTAATGGGGGTGTCTTATAGACGCCTCTCCATTACTAACCTGGGCTTGATGTCAGCTGGCATTATAAGCGACATCAACCCCAGCCCTATTACCCCACTGCCACCGCTACAGTGCAGTGGGAAGAGCGAGGCTAAGTGCCAGAATTGGCGCGGATGCGCTATTTCTGGGGCAGCTGACGGCTGGTGTTTCTAGCCTGGGAGGGGGCCAATATTCATGGCACCCTTCCTGGGCTATTAATAACAGCCCCCAGCTGTCTGCCTAGCCTTTGTTAGCTATTAAAATAGGGGGGACCCCACTTCATTTTTTTTTTGGGTCGCCCATTTTAATAGCTAGTAAAGGCTAGGTATTCAGCTGGGGGCTGTTATTAGTAGCCTGGGAAGCTCAGTGGGTATTAGCCTGGGAAGGGGGTAACATCTGCCCCAGCCGTCTGCTTAACCTCCGCTAGAGACTAAAATTAGGGGGAACCCCACGCCAATTTTTTTATTTTATTTTTTTTTTTTTATAAATCCTTTATTTTAACACTAAATGACAAGTACAGTAATCGACACTATCACTGTACTTAGATATTATATATGTGACTGACATGTTTCTATCTAATCTATGTGTGATGCTCTATTCTTTCTGTTCTAAATTGTCGGGTACTGATGTATGCCGCTGCTGAATTGCCGGCTTTTCCTGTTTCACTGTGAGCACTGTTCCCATCGATTTGGGCAACCACTGTAATGCCACAACCACCATGGCTGCGGCATTACAGTAAGTGGCAGACAATCCCTGCATGATTGGTGCTCTAAAGAGTGCCAAACATGCAGGACAGGGACCCGAGCTCCCGCCCGAGCATCTCGAAAGTACTCAGCGAGCTTCGAGCATCTCGAGTACTGAGATGCTCGGGCGAGTACCGAGCAGTGGCGAGCATGCTCGCTCATCACTAGTAATAAAACTCCAGCCAGCTTCTGAATAGCGCTTATAAGCTCTATATGCAAAGTGCTTTTAAAGGGACTGTCAGCACAGAATGACTGTTCAAACTAAGTACAGGCGCTCGGTGCATCATGATGTAGCTAAACTTTTATATACAACTTCCCATCTGTTTTATTTTCGGTCTACTTTGCCCTTCTCTGCCTCTATGAAGCCAGACCTTTCAATCAAAGAGGAGGGATGTGGAGATTGCGGGAAAACAAGCAGATGCGAAGGTGTATTCAAATTGAACCTTTCACCAGTTTTTGAGCCTATGAACAAATGCCACCACCTTTAACAGCTGCTGGACTGCATGCCACAAATGTGTCTTATCAGCTCCTGACTCACCCCCCCCCCCCCCCCAAAGCCATTTAATATGCTCCCGCGCTGTATGTAAATAAGGCTGCTCCGGTCCAGTGGGCTTCTGCGGCGTCTGTTCCTCCTCTCTGCTCCTAATAGCATACTGCTTTGATGTGGATAATGCGTCCTGCGTCATCCACATAGCGAACCAAGATCTTGCGCCTGCGCAGTAGCCTCACAGGACCGCGCGGACACGCTCTGCCCTACTGTGTGTAGAGCATACAATAGCACTACGCAAGCGCTTAGCTTTGACTGATCTGAATGATGCGTCCTGTGTCATCCACATAACGAACCAAGATCTTGCGCCTGCGCAGTTGCCTCATTCCGATGATGCTCTTGTACAGTGCTTTTTTTATTTTCTGCTCACAGTAGGGTAGAGCAGAGTGCGCCTGCGCTGTCCTGTGAGGCTACTGCGCAGACGCGAGATCTCGGTTTGCGATGTGGATGACGCGTCATCCACATCAATCAAAGCAGGAGGACGCGATTAGGAGCAGAGAGGAGGAATGGACGCTGCAGCGAGGGCACCCATCCAACTAGACCACTCTCATTTATATACAGCTCTGGAGCATATCAAATGGTATTTTTTGTGGTACGCAGGGAGATTCAGCAGCTGATCGACACATTTGTGGAATGCAGCACAGGAGCTGTTAAAGGTGGTGGTATTTGTTCATTGGCTCAAAAACTGGTGACAGGTTCCCTTTAAGGCTATGTGCCCACGATGCAGAAATGCTCCGGATTTTTCCTGAGCGTTTCTGCATCTCCCTGGCAGAAAAAACGCATGCGGATTGTACATGCATTTTTCCTGCCAGAGACAAGCGGAAGTGAAGTGTTCTTCACATGCATTTCCGCATGAGGGTTGTCAAGCGCTTTCCAGGCGATTAGCATCACTTGGAAAGTGCTTGACAACTTGGTCACACTATATAAATCCATGCAAACAGCATGGCAAGCCGAGACAAGGACATCGGAAGGTTAAGTATATCATTCACTGCTAGCACCGCCCATGTATTTGAATACTGGCAAGCGCTGATATTGTGAGGCGCTGGCGCACTTGTATATGTCCAGCTGCCTGCACAGTGAGGCTGTGTGATTACCAGCTTCACTGCGCATGCGCTATGACGCGCTATGTACGAACTGAAGCTGGTAATCACACAGCCTCACTGTGCAGGCGTCCGGACATATACAACTGCGCCTCACAATAATAGAGCTTGCCGGGAGCAATATTCAAATACATGGGCGGCACCAGCAGTGAATGAGTGCTGCGCCCGCCCATGACTGAACATGACAAGCACACCCCTATGACTGAATGAGCTGGTAGGATCTAAGTATATTAAAGGTTATAAAATCATTATAGCTGCACCAATTTTAATGGAAAAAGCTTGTTAGTGATGCACATTGCATCACTAACTGTGATGGGGGCAGTGTAGAGGGTAGCTAGGACAACACAGGTTCCTTTTAAGTAACGTCAGTTCTTTGGTCTAATAAACTGCACCACCATCTAAAATAAAATCTTGGATCGAGAGAGTAAAATTCAGATGAGCGTATGACAGCCAAGGCCTAGACTTATCCCTGTCATGCGGCTTTCTATATACAGTCGCAGGAAGGTTTGGTATAAGGTTAACAGCCCTGTTGCAAGATAATTCTTTTACTTGAACACCATTTTGAGAGCCAAAAATAATTACCTCTGCACAGTACTAAATATTTTCTAGTATTTAATTAAATTTTTGCTTTTATATTTGTGCATTTTTTCCTTTTAAATAGTATAAAATCTCTGTGCTTGAATACAGTTTCAAAATGTGCCTTAGAAAGGGTCCTCCGGTCAGGACTACCCTCTGTGTGCCAGAACAAAGAACGGCCATCCATGTATTAAAGGGGAACTCTATGCCTAGACAAGGCTTCTGACTAGCGAGTCTGTCAGTGAGACTCTGTTGCTGTTCACGGTATCTTGCATTGGTTGCGTCGCTGACATCATTGCTGCAGCCAATCAGTGAGAACAGTGGCTCTAGCGAAGTGCTATAGTGTAGATGGAACGCCTTCGTTCAGAGATGCTAAGCTCGCTGATTGGCTGCTGCATTGTCAACGTGATGACAGCACTTCATCCAGTGGCCAGACACCAAGAATAGTGGCGGAGACTCTGACGGACCTGGGGAAAGTGAGTACAGCCCTGTTTTTTGGCTTTTTTTAAGCAAACTGCAGCTATGGAAGAGATTTAATTGAAAGGGAACAATCCCTTTAAGGGAAGGTCTCCTGTTAGATTATATAAAATGAAGTGGTTTCACTGATGATGCCTTCAAAGCGCAGTATGCTGATGTTACAACCTCAGTAATGACTGTGACCAGGCAGACCTGTACGTGTCATAGTGTAAGCACTTTGCTATATTTAGGTAATAAATGGTTAGACACCAGATTTCTAGTGCCATGGACATTTGTCACTCATAATTGGGCAGCTGGGACATAAGAGGCGTTCAGAGATGCAGCCTGTACTGAGCAAACATTATAGATTCATTTTACCCGTCTTTTCTTGTACTGATTTCCTGTCTATGCTGTGTGAGCTGCACTGCTGAGCAGGACAGAATGCAGGGTGGGGGATGTACAGGAACTTCTGGGGGCCCAATCCCTCTTCCTGTATGGAGATTGCTGGTTACAGTGATTGTCAGCTGCAGACTCTTGACCGCTGGTCTGTCCATGTGACAGTACTCCATATGCAGGAAGCTCGCACAAGGAGTGCTGGACACAAGACTTCAACAAATGCCAAAGCAGAGCAGAATTGTGAATCATTTTTTCAAAATATGTGAAAAAAATGATTACCATTAATTTGCAACTATTCAAATGCTGTTATGGCTCCATATAAATTTCTGCAATGCCTGTGATTGAAAGCAATGTTTTGTGTACTGTAGTCTCCCATTTCCAATATTGCAGCCAGAAAGCAAATTTTATATTAGATTTTCTATGGCAACATGAAAAAATGGCAGAAAACTGCTTAAGAAATGTGACCCTATGAGTGTAACGGGCCTGCTTGTGGCTGCAGAGAGGACTCCGACCAAAAAGATTCACTGTAGTTCCTGAGAGAGCAGAGATCACATGATTGACCAATCATCTACTGACTTCTGTCTTTAAAGAGGGCTGGACAAGCAGACCCCCAATGATTCATAAACAGCCAAGACAGATAAAATTCAGGATAGCGGCAGTGAAAATTTCTGTAAGAAAATTGCAGTTGCAAATAACAATGTTTATCGTGTTTCTTTTATAATCTTTATATGGCAAGTATGTGACACACTCCTTAATTTCTTTCTGAATGTCTTTTTTTGGGTAGAAAATAGCTAGAGTGTAGGGTTTAGCAATCTTGGTCTCTTATGCAGACTTATCCAGGTTCCTTAAGGGTTATCTTCTTTTGCAGCTAGTTTTAAGGAATCTGTCACAAGGTTTTTGTTTTGTTTTTTTCTTCCATCTGAGAACAGCATGATGTAGGGGCAGAGACCCGGATTCCAACGATGTATCATTTACTGGGCTGCTTGCTGCAGATTTGATAAAATCAGTTTTATATGCTGCAGTTCTCTGAATGCTGAGCTCTGTATAACTCCACCCAACACTGATTGGCAGCTTTCTGTATTCATTGACAGAAAGCTGCCAATCAGTGGTGGGGGCGGGGTTATACAGAGCTCATGAATATGGTGGACTACATGACTGCATGTTTACTAGTCTTCTAGCGATAATCTCCTGCTGATAAAACAATGATGTTATCAAAACTACAGAAAGCAGCCCAGTAATTGATATATCACTACAATTGGTGCCTTAAGTTTCTGTATTAGGCTGCTCTTAGATTAGGTGGCAAAAACGTGGTGACGGATTCCTTTTAAAGTGTGGCACAGGAGAGTGTAATGGAGCAGAGGGGGAAAGGCTGATCCTTTAAACACATAACAGTTCTGTATAGAATTATAATATATTGAATTGTGGATATTAATTAGGCAGACTATAATCTAAGGAGGTTATCAAGTGAGGAGTTTTCTCTATATGTATCTATTTAGTTCTAGTGCTTATGGGAGTAGGTCCAAGACATGCTCTGTGACCTGTGCAGGGAGGGGTCTCGTTTGGATGTGACGTGATCACATTGTATTGTAAATGACTAATCCCGTGTTACCTATAGCCCTGTAATGGTGAGAGAACTCCTGAGAAGTGATCTCTACAGGACAGGAAGAACCATTCTATTTTGAAACTCCATGGTCAGAGTGAAAGCTGCAAAATTTCAGGATATATATTTTTTAAATAAAGCTAGCAGGATGAAAAATCTATATATAGATCACGTAAACTACGTTTGACATAATTTTTTTTTTTTAAACAGCAGATCGTTTTCTGCTTAGACTCCGTTCACACGCTGCATTCAAAATCCATTTTTTGCTGCTTTTATTTTTTGCAGATTACATGTGATTTGTCTACAGTGCATGTTTAATAAAGTTAGTATAATTTGCCAAAAATGCTGTAAAAATGCAGCAAACCTGTTTACTTTATTTTTTTGCAGGATTTTTGCACTTTCATTGCTTTCTATTTGTGAAAAAATACTGCAAAAACGCTGAAAGAATTGACGTGCTGCAGAATTAAAAACAAAGCAGTGCTCAAATTCAGTCAGGAAAAAAAACAAGCGTGTACATGAGGTTTCTGAAATTTCATAGCTTTTGCTGGGACTGTGAAACGTAGCTTATTTGCATAAAAAAGTTGCCAAAATGCTACTTATGAACATACCCTTACACATTCCATAGAAATGATTAGAGCTTGCTAGTTTTGCATTGTGTAAGGCCTCATTTACAAATCCGTGTTGTATCCGTGTTTTTTCACAGTTATCACACGTACTCATTATAATCTATGGTACTAGTCACATGTTCATGTGTTTTTCATGGGATGTGTGGTCGTGCAAAGCACATGGAGACATGTCTGTTTTTTACCAGCAGCACAGATGACACGGGCCAATACATGTCTACAGATCAGTGACGTACAGAACACTGATGGGTACAGAACACTGATGGCATCTATCTTCCATCTGTGTGTTGTCCTCATTTAACATTGGAAAGGATAAAACAATGGTGGTAAAATCGAACGCAAGGAACATACACTGATGGGAAATAACGGACATGCTAATGCCAAACACTGACACTGGTACCATTTTTTCACGTATGTGTTTAAATACGGACGTGTGAATGAGGCCTAATTGTGGCAAAACTGATTCTTGTAAGTCTACCATTAGGAAGTGAGCACTGCTCTGCAATTTGTACACATTTATGAAACCAAGTGTGCCACATAGAGTAGCTTTTTCCCCTTTAAAAATGCTTACAAAAAAAGGACCAATGCTTCAAAACATAACTGCAAGTAGAATATAAAACCTTGCTCTCCTTACTATGCCCCCGATACTTCTTTGGTTCCATTTCAAAGAAGTAAAGGCTGAAAATGCTGCCTTTGCCTTCCCATAAACCAATGTACAGGCCTGTATGTGGCATTAGGTGTTAAGCACCTTCCTTTTTCCATGCTTGACGCGTGTATAGCTGCTATTTCCCCTAATAGCCGTGTCTCAGCGGTGTTGGTGTGTGATGAATCATGGAGTTTAATCTGTTTCAGGATGAGATAATGAGATCCAGAATAACAGGCTCTGCCTTAGACAGCCACATCTTGCCGGTGACACCTCAGGCTCTGCTGTCTGCGTGGAACAATATTGTGCGCAGTTTGCTCCTTGCTCGGTACAGCGTTTTATAAGAAAGCAAATGCTGCTTGCTGTTATGTATTATACCTGCAGATTTCTCACTGGGGGGTTTAACCCGTAAGACAATCATGCATCATATGTATGCCCGTGACAGGAATTTCAGGCTGCGATTTCTTCATATCATATAGGAAAATCAAAAATATCTAGGTTTAACAAATGACCTGTTTAGTAGTAGCCATGATAACACCAAAACATTCCATATTGAAGTTAAAGCTGTGTATTACAGTTGAAGGGTTATAGATGAGTGGCTTCAGTGGTGATGTGACTTACTATTGGCGACACTGCTTAGCCAGGCCAATGATTGGCTGCAGCACTTATGTGCAGTTCTTATACCGTCAGGAGGTTCAGAATAATATGCCCTTCCTATGAAGGATGATCACCTGCAATATGGTATCCTCAGATCTGCCTTGTAACTCTGCTCCTTTGAACAGAACAGTTTGGCTGCAGTGTCTGAGTGTCCTGTCTCATGATCTCTTGAGGCAGCTCTCCGTTCCCTTGCAGTTTTGCCTCTTCAGATGCTGCTGTGTATATCACAAATATATGACCAGCTCATCAGGAAGTCATATGGAAGTACTCTAAAGGAATAATTATAAAGACCTGCATACTAAAACCCATCAGGGATTAAAAAAGATAGTTAACAAGTACATTTTGCGCATACACTGAAACAAAAAAGCTAGGAGAACCTGGATGGTCAATTCCAAGGAAATCTATCACCAGGTTTTTTCTATGTAATTTGGCAGCAGCATGAGGTAGGGATTCCCTGATTCCAGCGATGTATCACTTAATTTACTGGGTGCAGCAGTTATGATGGTCACAGTTTTCTCTTCTCCTGATGTAGCAGAGCTCAGTTGTTGAGCTGTGTATAACTCCACCGACACTACAACTCTCTGTGTACATTTTATAGTGACAGAGGGCTTCTAATCCGTGCTGGGAGCCTGGTTGGACTAGGATGCACGAGGCTAGTTCTCCTCTAGTGATCACCTGCTGATAAAACACTGTATTAAAACAGCAAAACACCGCTCAATAAGTGACACATCACTGGAATCAGGGCTTTTGCTACTACATCATGGTTCTCCCAGATTACATAGCAAAAACCTGGTGACAGATTTCCTTTTAAAGGTTTGTGCACGTGAAAAATAGGATGTCTGGAAAAAGCCACAAGGAGATTTAAATAAATTTGCACCAAATCAAGAATTATTTGTGAATTTTCCCATAGAACAAAACAGCCAAGCATTTAGTTATATACACTCTCTACTTGGCGCTTCTGTAGCAACCTTTCCATGGTCCTGGCCGATTGCTGTACACTGACCTCCTGCAAAGATCACCTTCTGTGATTGACTGCAGTGTACGCTTGTCTTTACGACCACGCATTATTGCTGAAGCCAGCTGGGGACCAGGAAAAATGGCCACAAACTGCCAGCAAAGAGGAGAATAGACTTTTTTTTTAATCATTTTAATTTTACCTGGACCGGCTGATTTCGCTGCATATCGGGAGGTATTTTGTATTAAGATCTGGAACAGTTGAGTTTTGGCATTAATTTTGACTTTGCTGCCAAACTCAATGATGAAAATACGCAACCAATCTGGGAACAATTCTTGTATTGGCATGCTGTAGATGTGCAAATGTGCACTGAATATATCTGCAGTGTGGATGAGTTTTGTTTAGATCTCCTCCACTTTGCTGCTAGTGTTTTCTTGAAGTAGCTGATTCTCCATCCGCTAATGTGGACAGAAAATCTGTACCATTTCTGTCCCATTTGGACATACTATGCCCTAATATATCAGATGGCTCTCTGCTGCATGATTCATAAGAAAAGTACACTTTTCCAGTGGACATTTCCTCCCAAGAATCTGTAGAAGAGTGATTGAATTTGTCCTGCTGAAGAACAAAAAATTGCACCACATCCAGATTCTTGTTTTGTGGTTTTTTTTGTACATTTTTTTATTTTAACATTGCGTGGCCACAACTCTAACAGCAGGAGGCAGCCTCACAAAAAGACTACAGACAGCACTTATCTAAGATTGGAAAGAAGAATAAGTGGAAAAATCTGTAAAGCATAGAACATGGAAGATTTTGCACCAGACAATGCTTAATTAACAAAGTAGCCTGATGAGCTAAAAAGTCTGAGAGAAGAGAATAAGCAGGAAAGGGAAAAAAGAAAAAAAATAATCCACAGGGTTGTCTAGGACATGTCAACTGCAAAATGAATGCTTGCTAAGCTACAGTTTAGCTGATCATGTGTGAGAACTATGCTAGGTTTGACCGGTATAGTTTTTTGGAAGACCAACCAGTGATACCAGGTCTTGCTAAAGGAAAATGTTGTGTTCTGTGATTTCTGTGAAATCTAGTCCCCTATCCTTATAATCTCATTCACCTTGGAGAACCAGAGACCTAATGAGGGAGGATCTATTAGCCTCCATAAGATACTAACTTTTTGGCTCCATTTCTTTACAGCAGTGGTTCTCAACTCCAGTCCTCAAGACCCACCAACAGATCATGTTTGCAGCATTTCATTAGTATTACACATTTAATAATTCCATCACCTGTGCAATACTAAGGAAATCCTGAAAATATGATCTGTTGGTGGGTCTTGAGGACTGGAGTTGAGAACCACTGCTTTACAGCATTTAAGGCCTTTAAAGGGAACCTGTCAGGTTGGATGACTCTATTAACCTGAACTTCAAGTATGTCACCTGTTCTGAAAGTGCAGTACAGGGAGAAAATGACACTTATTTCTATGGAAGCCGTTGGCTTTCAGTCATTACAGTATCTTAGGTATCCTTGGTTACTACCACTCATATAGTGACAGTTGTTAGTGGTCTTAAAGGGGTATTCCCATCTCCAAGATCCTATTCCAATATTTAATAGGTGTTATAATATTAGCAAATACCTCCAAATACAAATATAGTATAGTCCTCCTGATTTGCTATTTCGCTTTCTCTATGCCGGGCATTGCAGTAGCTTAAGTATCCATGATTACGACCACTAACAGCTAACTAACTACTCACTATGAGTGATTGTAAGTAACCATGGATACCTAACCTAATGCAATGCACATAGGGTAAGTGACATAGCGAATCAGAAAAACAATACTACTTTTCAAATTGGAGGAATTTGCTAATATTATTATTATTATTACTACACTTACTATATATTGGAGAAGGGAATACCCGTTTAGTTCTATTAATTTGTATATTGAATCTACACGACCTGACGGGTTCACTTTAAGTGGTTGGTTTAGGGGAGTGCAAGATACTACTCTTCAACTTGGTAATAAAGGCAGAAAAGGAGTGCCACATGTATCTTCACTTCTCTATAAAGAGACTTGGTAACAATTAAAGCAGGTTTATGGTTTGTGTATTATGGTCTTTTTAATGGGGATTCTACAAAAGCGGTAGTGGTTTTCGACACCTGTAAATTCTTGAGACGACTGAGATACTTGTAATGAATCATCACAGGAAGAACTGCATCGCTCTCCTTTGTGGCAGCAGCATCATGTGCACAACGTGTATACCAAGTAACGTGAAAGTTGTTGATTTGGCATGGCTGTCTATTAATCTAGGAATGTCATTATCTTTATTTAATTGGCAGTGATGATGGTTGTGATGCAGAAGGTGTTCATTGTTACTTGGTAATTCTTAGGCTATCGGATTACCGTCAAATGAGTTCCTTCTTTGCTTAAATTGTGTATTGGATCATTTCACTCCTTCCGTATGCTGTATAATTTAGATATGGCTACATATGGAGATTTTTGCCAGGAATTTGGAGCTCCAATTCCCATAAAAAATACAGTGCATTGTGAAAGTATTTGGTCCCCTTGAAATTTTCTACCTTTTGCCACATTTCTGGCTTCAAACATAAAGATATGAAATTCTAATTTTTGGGGGAAGAATCAACAAGTGGGACACAATCGTGAAGTGGAACAAAATTTATTGGATATTTTAAACGTTTTTAACTAATTAAAAACTGAAAAGTAGAGCGTGCAATATTATTCGGCCCCTTTACTTTCAGTGCAGCAAACTCAAATGACTGGTAATGATAAATAGAATCCACCTGTGTGTAATCAGGTCTCCGTATAAATGCACCTGCTCTGTGATAGTCTCAGGGTTCTGTTTCAAGTGCAGAGAGCATCATGAAGCCCAAGGAACTCACCAGGCAGGTCCAAGATACTGTTGTGGCGAAGTTTAAAGCCGGATTTGGATACAAAAAGATTTCCCAAGTTTTAAACATCTCAAGGAGAACTGTGCAAGCGATCATATTGAAATGGAAGGAGTATCAGACCACTGCAAATCTACCAAGACCCGGCCGTCCCTCTAAACTTTAATCTCGAATAAGGAGAAGACTGATCAGAGATGCAGCCAAAAGGCCCATGATCACTCTGGATGAACTGCAGAGATCTACAGCTGAGGTGGGAGAGTCTGTCCATAGGACAACAATCAGTCGTACACTGCACAAATCTGGCCTTTATGGAAGAGTCGCATGAAGAAAGACATTTCTCATTTTCAAAAAGTCTTGTTTGAAGTTTGCCACAAGTCACCTGGGAGACACCAAACATGTGGAATAAAGTGCTCTGGTCAGTTGAAACCAAAATTTAACTTTTTGGCCACAATGCAAAACGATATGTTTGGCGTAAAAGCAACACAGCTCATCACTCTCAAAACACCATCCCCACTGTGAAAGATGGTGGTGGCAGCATCATGGTTTGGGCCTGCTTTTCTTCAGCAGGGACAGGGAAGATGGTTAAAATTGATGGGAAGATGGACGGAGCCAAATACAGGACCATTCTGGAAGAAAACCTGTTGGAGTCTGCAAAAGACCTAAGATTGGGATGGAGATTTATCTTCCAACAAAACAATGATCCCAAACATAAAGCAAAATCTACAATGGAATGGTTCAAAAATAAACGTATCCAGGTGTTAGAATGGCCAAGTCAAAGTCCAGACCTGAATCCAATCGAGAATCTGTGGAAAGAGCTGAAAACTGCTGTTCACAAACGCCCTCCATCCAACCTCAATGAGCTTGAGCTTGAGCAAGGAAGAATGGGCAAGAATTTCAGCCACTCGATAGAGACATACCCCAAGCGACTTGCAGCTGTAATCGCAGCAAAAGGTGGCCCTACAAAGTATTAACTCAAGGGGGCCGAATAATATTGCACCCCCCCACTTTTCAGTTTTTAAAAGTTTAAAATATCTAATAAATTTCATTCCACTTCACGATTGTGTCCCACTTGTTGTTGAATTTTATATCTTTATGTTTGAAGCCAGAAATGTGGCAAAAGGCAAAAAGTTCAAGGGGGCCAATACTTTCATAATGCACTGTATATATCAAGTAATTAAAGGAGTTTATTAGTGTCTGATCTGTGTGGATCACACTGCTGGTGGAGATGGCTTTTATGTGTATTTTTTTAATCAAAATAGTGTTAACCAAGTACCCCCATCTTATTTCCATGTACTTACTTTTCATTAGTGTGAATGCACACATGTGCAGTGCTCGAATACCAACATGTATGTGCTTGGGCTTTTTTTTTCTGCTTTCTTATTGTATAATTAAGATATGGCTACATGTTCCAATACATCCATGCAGGAGATTTTAGGTGGAAATACAGAGCTCCATTTCCCATAAAAATACGGTATATATCAAGTAATTAAAGGGATTTTGCCTTAATCATGATAGGATAATTGATTAGTGTCTGATCTATGTGGGTCTTAGGACTTTCACAGATAAAAACGGAAGTCAGTGTAACCTGTGAGTCAAGTGGTTATGTACATACGCAATCACCGCTCTATTCAAAGCGTATACGGCAGGCGAATATATTGCAGGTTACACATAATCACTGAGCTTTATATTAGGCTGATACTTCCTTCTGTTACTTGTTAAAAAATAAGTACTATAAATATATAGGGTACACTATTCTGAAAGGGAACCTGTCACTTGAGTCATGCTGCCCAAACCACGGACAGACTGAATCAGAGCCTGGCTGCACGATTGCAGCCAGGTATGCTTTTCTTTAAAACGCCAAAACGTTTGAAGAGCCTTGTTCTCACCGTCCCGCTCCAATTGACTGGCACATTTTATTGTACATAGGGAGAGACTGGTCAATCCCCTGGAACTGAGCTTCCCAGGAGATCGCAATTCACACTACATGCTTTGTAGTATATAGTATAAGCGGAAATATGGTTGCACATTCAAGTCTCATAAGGGGACTAAAAAATAATAGTAATTGAAAAATTCCCCTTTCCTCCTTTTAAAAGTAACTAGACCTATTTGGTATTGCTGCATCTGTAAACGTCTGATCTATCAAAATATAACATTAATCAACTTGTTGGTAAAGAGAGAAAAACTTTGAAATTCCACAACTGCGCTTTCAGTCACCACACCTCCCTAGAGAAAATGTGATTAAAAAGTGATCAAAACTTTGTATGTACCCCAATATGGCGTGAATGAAACGTTATCTTGCAAAGAAAAAAACAAGCCCTCACACAAGCGCCACAAGCGGAAAAATGAAAATGTTACTTACAGTTCTTGAAAAATAGCAACACAAACTCATTTCTTTTTTTATACTAACTTGCATAGTATTTTTCTTTTTTTTTTTTTTTTTTTTTTTTTAAGAAATTTTATATCGCCCAGGGCTGTGGAGTCAGTCTGTATAAAATGGACCAACTCCGACTCCTAAAATATATAATAAATTTGCTAGAGTAGGTCAATGCAGTTTGTGGGGAATATTTTTTCATAAGAATTTGGGAAAGTCATGAAATGTCCTATAAATGTCTGTCCTATTCCTGATCTAAGGGTCTAGACTTTTAGCCGAGATGAATCTGTGCTACAGTAAATTTATCACTTAAACATGAGCCATGTATGAGGGAGTTGGAGGTTTGGCTTACCGATTCCACAGCCTTGGTATCGCCGTTATTCTACTGACCTGTAGAATCATATTTACCATACAATGATGCCGTAAAAACAAAATCCAAAAAACAGCAGTATTGCATTTTTTTCAACATTTCATCCCAATTGGATTTTTTTTTAATGGTTTTTCACTAAATTGTATAGTTAATAGTGTTGCGCGAATGTACTCGGATAAGGGGTTATCAGAGCACGCTCGAGTCCTAATGGAGTATCTTCGGCGTTAAATGTTTGGGTCACCGTGGCTGCATGTCTCGCGGCTGTTTGACAGCCACAACACATGCAGGGATTGCCTAACAGCCGCGAGAGATGCAGCTGTGGTGACGCGAACATATTTTCCTAGCACGCTGAAGATACTCAATTAGGACTTGAGCGTGTTTTGATAACCCCTTATAGCCACACATTCGCACTGCACTAATAGTGAAATAAATGGTGTCATTCAAAACTACAATTTATCTTGCTAAAAAATAAGTCTTCATACAGCTTTGTTGACGGAAAAATAAAAAGGTTATGGTTCTTGGAGGTAAAAAACAAAAAATTGTGCAGGTCTCTAATAAAGTAAAAAATTGTTGGTATCTGATTTCTATTTCTCCTCTATTGGCCAGTTGTGAAGGGCAGTTATATAGACTTTCTCCCTGGAGGACCTGTCCAGCATTACACTGACAAGTTAAAGGGGTTGTATTGGTAAAATAGAACTTTTCCCATGGGGCTGTATATATAAAATATAACAAACTCAATCATACTCTACCGGCACCAGCCTGGATCTGAGAAGAGCATCATCGGATGTTTAAGGCTGCGTGCCCACTATGCATTTTTCAAGCGTTTTTGCTGCGGAATTTCCGCAGCGAAAACGCTTAAAAACGCATAAAAAACGCTTAAAAATGCTTGGTAATACGTGCCCCATGGCCCCCAATGATGATCCGCATGTGCTGTGCACATGCTGCGGAAATTTCCGCTGCGGATTATCATTGCGGAAAAATACGCAGCATGTCCATTAATTTTGCGGACACGCAGCGTAATTGCTGCCATTGACTTGCATTGAATCGCATAATATCCGTATGAGCACATGTGCACAAGTGGATATTATGCGATGGTACCTGGGTTTGGAGAAGAGGAGACTCTCATCCAGACTCGGGTACCATAGAACCTGTTAAAAAAATAAAATGTTTAAATAAAAATTATACTTACCTTCCAATGGCCCCCGGTGTTTTCTCCGCTACATCCGGTCTGTTGTATGGGTCGCGGTGATGTGCAAGGACCTGCCATGACGTCATTTAGTTATGTGACTGGTCACGTGACCTGTCACATGACTAAATGACGTCATGGCAGGTTCTTTCACACCACCGCAAGCAGTGAAAGAGACCGGACGCAGGGGATAAAAGACCGGGGGCCCTCGAAAGGTAAGTATAATCTTTATTTTTTATTTTTTTTACCATTCTTACTCTTTTTTTTTTTTTAAACTATTACTTGGTCACACTATATAAATCCATGCCGTTTCCATGTATTTATATAGTGTGACCAAGTTGTCAAGCACTTTTCCAAGTGATGCTAAAATCGCTTATAAAAGCGCTTGATAACCCGCATGCAGAAATGCATGTGAAGAACGCTTCTACCTGGCAGGAAAAACGCATGTAAAAAAAATCTGCATGCGTTTTTCCTGCCAGGGAGAAGCGGAAAAAATCTGCAGCATTTCTGCATCATGGGCACTTAGCCTTATGATGATGTGCTTCTCAAAGTGCAGCCGATCACAGGCCACAGTGGTTCCACAAAGTGTCCACATGCTGTGGCCCATTATAATTATTTTTAAAGGGGTGTCTGGACAACATCTAATGACTTGCTGCTCAAGATCACTTGGCCACTGCAGCTAAAGACAGGCCACAGCAGACTGGTCACATCACTACTTTGTCTCTGCACAGACCACAGAGCGGCCTGTGCTGGATCCAGGTGGGTGCCTGTAAGAGCAAATTATTTATTTTTTTTAAAGGGGTTTTCCCACAACCAAAGTACATTTTAATTAATCGATCTTAGAATAAAATGAAGTTGCTGTAATATCTGTATACTCTTTGCACCCCCTACCCAGGAGATGCGGTATGATCAGACCATGTTCCTGTACGGTCAGACACAGCCATTACATAGTACACAGCAGGGACACATTTATAAGATTATCTCAGCACAGGAACATTTTTTAAACCCATCCAATTGTGGCACTTATTATTCAAAGATCTATTGATTAAAATGTTGATTAAAATTAACGTTGTTGGAAAGCCCCTTTAATCATTTAGTCCTTATTTATTTTACCCTTTTAAGGATAATCATTGGTGGTCCCAGCGCATTGGCCTTTGTGTCACCTTATTACTAACAAACCCTTCCAACAAAGAGGGATTGTCCAAAATTGAAAATGCCTTGTACATTTTTTGGATCTCTGGTGCTTCAGCACATTTGTGTTAATTTCTAACTCTGGAAATTTTCCTGACCACCACACTTTACATGATATCAGCATGTGTAGTATTCTTATTGCTGCGTCTTGCTGTTTTTTCCCTTTTCTTCTATATTACCAAGATTCTCTTATCACGATCATTATTTCATTTTATCTCCCTAAATGAAAATAATTTGGACAAGACTATCTTTCTGCGTTAATAGGATGATGTATTATGTTCAGTTGCAATATTGTATTTAAAGTTATTTTTCTCTCCATAGGTAGCAGCATAGGGCAAGGCAAGATTCTGCAACGTTTCCCTGAAAAAGATTGGGAAGATAACCCCTTTCCCCAAGGCATTGAACTTGTAAGTATTGTATTCTGTTTAAGTTAGTTATCCAGCCTTTCATAATTGCTGTCCTATATATAGTATAGGCAAGCAATATTAAATTGGTGGGGGTCTGACTCTATGCAACCCCGCTGATCAATTGTTTGAAGAGACTGTAGTGCTCATGCCAGCACTGCTGGAGTGCCAAAAGTCAGATACCAATCAAGTTGTTGATGTCCTCTTCTAAGAATAGGCATTCTTTTAAAATAGGAGTCTGTAAAGGCCCCATCACACTAAGCGATGCAGCAGCGATCCCGACAACGATACGACCTGTCAGGGATCGTTGCTGCATCGCTAATACATCGCTGGTGAGCTGTCAAACAGGCAGGCTCACCAGCGATCAGGGGAGCAGCGATATCGTGGAAAGAATCGTTCCACGATGTCCTGCTCCCGTTACCAGCCTGCTGCTTAAGCAGGAGCAGGCTAGTAACTATGGTAAATATCGGGTTACTAAGTGCGTGTGTGCCCCTAGTAACCCGCTGTTTACCATGGATACCACTCTGCTACGGTGAGGTTACCGTTCACTTTAGCAGAGTCGTATCCATGATAAACATCGGGTTACTAGGGGCATACGCGCACTTAGTAACCCGCTGTTTATCATGGATACGACTCTGCTAAGGTGAACGGTAGCCTCTGTGCACCGTAGCAGAGTGGTATCCATGGTAAACAGCGGGTTACTAAGTGCGCGTGTGCCCCTAGTAACCCGATGTTTACCATGGATACCAGCCTGATCGTTGGTCCCGCTGGTCACACACAGCGATGTGTGCTGGCCAGCGGGAGGCCAACGACCAAAAAATGGTCCAGGACACTTTGCAGCGATCAGCGACCTCACAGCAGGGGCCTGATCGTTGCAAAGTGTCACACATAGCGACATCGCTGGTGAGGTCGCTGTTGCGTCACCAAAACAGTGACTCAGCAGCGATCTCGCTAGCGATATCGCTATGTGAGATTGGGGCTTTAGATAAACCCTGCACCCCCCAGCTGGAAATATGGGCATTCAGGTTTTTGAAGGGTAAATCCATTGACACCAACCTTTATATTCCTGAGAAATCAGCATTTTACTTTATATTCAAATGAATCATTAAGTGCTCTGGGAGTGAAGGAGCACTTCCTGTGCTATTTTTCCCACCCACCACTAGTCTCTATATGAATGAATGAAATTACAGTGAGCTATGGCTGTTGCTAGGCCGGGCAACCACCTTAGAAAGCATTGGCTGTCTGGTCTTCTGTGAAGTCTGTTGTTACTCTGTTACTGCCTACCACTGAATCTTTACAGCGTGCGCACCGCATACTGTTAGGATTTTCTGGTATTAGTTGCTGAGAGCGGGCGCTGAAGTGACCGCAAGCATTTTGAATGTTTGCATACTTCCGGCTACAATCCGACTAAACATGCTCGACCTCGCTGAATTCATTTTTATTGAGAGAGGCCAATCAAGTCTAGTTGGATGTGGCCTGAAGTATGCAATTCACATGCTTGCGGTCACATGACTGCCTGTTCTTGGCAGCAAGACTGGAGAATCCTGACATCGTGTGGTGTGCGCTGTAAGGCTATGTTCACACGTTGCGTTTTTGATGCATCTTAAAATTTGCATTAAAAAAAGCATTTTACAGTACAAGCAAAAGCTGAGCTTTCAGAAATCTCATGCACACAGTTTTTTTTCCTAACTGAATTGGAAAAATGCTGCATTTTTTAAAACTGCAGCATGTCTCTTCTTTCAACATTTTTGCAGCGTTTTTTCACCCATAGAAAGCAATGAATAAGTGCAAAGAGACAGCAAAAATGCAGCAAAAAACGCAGGTATCAGGTTTTGCTGCCTTTTTGGTGCAGAAAACTCAGGAAGTTGCATCATGTTTTGTGGGACAATAAACTCTATCAGCATGCGCAAGAGACAAATATACCTGAAAAAAATGCAGCAAAATCGGCTTTTTGTAAGCAGCTTCTTTACTGCAAAGAGAGTAGGTTTTACCTACAGAAAAAAACGCAATGTGTGAACATGGCCTAAAGGGTATGTTCACACATGGCACTTTTGCAACTTTTTTTTCCCCGCAACCTAAACCTTCACTCTTAACAGTTTAAATGCTTCGTATAAAATTCAGCAATTAGCTGATTTTTTTTGCTGCTTTTTTCAGGTGGATTACATATATGGTAATGTATGTACATGTTAATAATGTTTTATTTACCATTAGTGCAGAACAAATTTTATGTTTTTTTTTGTTTTTGTTTTTTTTGCACTTTTATGGATGAACAAATGCTGTAAAAATGCTTCAGATATTCAAAACTGCTGCAGCGCTAAAATTCAGTCAGGAAAAAAAGCTGTGTGTGCATGAAATTTTCTGAAATCTCCTAGCTTTTGCTGGTATTGTAAAATGCAGCTTTTCTGCAGAAAAAAAACACCGCAAAAAGATACAAAAATACAGCGTGTGAACATAGCCTAAGGATTCAGAAGTCTGCAGTCAATGACTGAAGACTTTTAGCAGAAGACCGGGACAACCCCTTTAAGGGCTATATCATGGCCAGATCACTTAATGCTTCTTTTGCATATGTATGAAAATGAGACTGCAGCAACAAATAAAGGTGTTGAAGAATTTACATTACAAAGACCTGCATGCTCATATATATATTTTTGGAGGGTTGATCTTACAGATTCCCTTTAAATGTCTTTTGAGTTTTATTCTCTGCAGATTTTGGTTTTCAAATTCCACTTCCTTTAGGGTGGTACAGCTGAAGATTTTGTTAGACTTTCATAAGTAGTAAAATGAACCTACAAGGATCATTTCATATACCAGGACAATTAATTCTTTCACTATGGTCCATGAAATGTAAGTTTCCAAGCTTCACATGTAATATGCTTGTGGTGGAAAGAGCATGAAGCCAGTGACATCCAGCTTCAGCCCACAGCTGCAGGGGCGGATGTGATGTTAGAGGGAGTTCATTTGGTGACCTGGGCAGACCAATCACATGCAGACATTTTTTTTGCCTTGGTGTTAAAGAGAACCCATTACCTTTATTTTGTAATGTAAAGTAAAGAAGACATGGCTTTAATGGCTACAGGGGCCGAACTGTACGCTGCATCTTCTCCTCCCTGTCTGTGATTCCCCGGCCTCTCCGCCTGCCTCCCTTCTGTGAATGACTGGTCACTGCTGACATTTCAAACATGGGAGACTGCTCGTTCACAGAGGCAAGTGGAGGAGCTGAGGAATCAGACAGGAAGGATTAGACCCAGTGCACAGTCAGTCCCCTGTGCACCGAAATCTAATTAGCAGAAAACTTTAAATGGTGATTAACCCCTTCACAACATTTGACATAAGTTTACGTCATGGTCTAGAAGGAGTTCCCGCAAAATGACGTAAATTGACATCATGCGGGCACAGGAGCTGTGCCCCACGATTGCCGCCAGCAGCTCAGCTTAAGTTTTATATCCGACCTTCGGCTGTCACGGCTAGGAGCGGTGCCAGCACTGCCCGGGCCATTTATCGCCGTAAATGCTGCATTTATAAGGCTGGGAGATGGAGGAGGCTCCCTTTCCTGTCAATCTGTGTCCCCATGATGTCATTGCGAGGGCCCAATTGTTACCATTGCCACGTGAGGGCGCCATGACGAACTCTGGGTCTGCGAGCTACGAAGGCCTATTTAGACCATGCTGAGCGCATGGTCTAAAAGGCAATTTGTCAGTGCAACACTGACAGGTATAATGCATTGCAATGCATTATAGCAGCGATGAGCGTATTAAACTAAGTAATAAAGTGAAAAAAATAAAGTATAAAAAATGTAAAAATAGTAAAAATAAATAAAGAAAGAAAATGTTAAACCATTAAGTAGGTAAATTTATGTAAAAAAATAAATAAAAATAAACAAAAAAAAAATGCAGTTCCCGGAAACGACCCAACCGGAACTCCATTAAAAAAAATAAAATAAAAAAGTGGCAAAAAAAAAGCTTCATCATATCACTGAACAAAAAAGGAATAAAACGTAATCAAAAAGTTGAATCAATGTAAATAAAAATGGTACCACTGAAAGCGCCTCCATGTCTCGCAAAAAACAAGCCGACAGGCAGCTCTGTGGTGGAGAAATAAAAAAAAGTTACAGCTCTCAGAATAAAGCGATGCAAACATACTGTAATTCTTTTCTATGAAATAGTTTGTGTAAAAGCACCAAAACATAAAAAAATTATTTAATTGTGGTATTGCTGTAATCGTACTTATCTGAATAATAAAGCTGTCTAATCACTTACCACAAGGTGAACGGCATAAAAGAAAAAAATTCCTGAATTGCTTCATTCTACCTCCCAAAAATCAGAATAGAAAGAAACCAAAAAATGTTGTGCCCAAAAATGGTACCAATGAAAATGTCAACTTGTCCTGCAAAAAACAAACCGTCTATTGACTGTCTGCAGAAATCTAGAAAAATTTTTGCTCTCAAAAGTGATGCAACAAATTATTTTTTTGTTTTGTAAAAAGTTTTTTTTTGTGTGACCGCACCCAAACATAAAAAAAAACAATAGAAAACTGGTATCACTTATGGTAGATCGGCTCACTTGGTTGCACATAGAGGAAGACACAGGAACACTGTCTGTTTAAATCTTCTGTGGTTTATTAAGGGAACTGCATAAACCACGGCAATCTTGGCAAAACAAACACAGCCTTCCCGGACTACCAGGAAAACAAAACATAACGTATGGCACAGTTCTTGTTGCTACGGGTAAGCGCCAGCTTGAGGAACAAACACAAAGTTTAGCTTTCTTTCACATAACAAAAAACAGCTCCAGAGCTTGTGCCTCCAGACCCACCCCACACCAAATGCTCTAAAAGGCTGGGAATTTATCCTCTGACCACCTCCCCTCTTTACAGGTGTTCAATCACCCTAGCACTAAACGTGGCTGATTAACCCCTCATCACGAAGGTGTGCTTGAACATTTTTCCTATGTTTATATTACTGAGGCTAACCATCTCAGTGCTACAGATCTCCCTTCCAGTACTTTGCCAGTGACTGTCACACACACTAATCACACCGGCCGAAGAATAAAGTCGTCTAATCACTTATACCGCACGAGTAAAAAAATAAATAAAACCAATTCTTCCCCTGCTGTTGATTTGTTCATTCTGTCTCCCATAGATCGCAGTTAGGCTCGGCTCTTATTTATCCTGTGCTGAGCGCTTACACCGGGGTTTTTGTGTAAAACTCTGAAATAAGTGATTCAGACAGAATTCCCGGCAGAAGATTCCCTATAATGAGGCAGATGGAGGCACTGTGGATGCAGTCTGCCCTGAGATCCGGCGGTGTCCAGCTTTTTAAGCGTGCATAAAAGCATGGTCCGCCACAGTTTTGTGCACTTCTGAAAAGGAGACCCTTGAAAAGAGGCCAGAAGGAGTCCATAGTAATGCTGCTGCCTCTTCATAAAGATTTGGATCTGTCAGGGGTTTCATCTGAATCGCGTCATTCAGAGATTTAGATGGAAATCCTGATGTAAGTGCTCAGTGTAGGGCACAGGATAATTACGATCCAAAATGTTAAGTAAAATGTTCCCAATAAAAGCTTCAACTCAATCCACCAAAAAAAGCAAGTCCATGCTCAGGTCCTTCAACTGTCAATGGAAATATAGAGGGCTTTCACGTTACTGGCTCTGGAAAAGTGCTATGGCTCCTCACCTCCCAAAAGCGAGGGAATTCTGCGCTCCCAGATCCAAATGACCCCCTCCCTTCTGAGCCCCACAGTGTGCCTAAGCCACATTTAGCGGCCACATGTTTGGCATTTCTGTAGCGATGAGAGCCCGCTTAAGTTACGGGGTGCGTGTCTCCAGAAACACAAGCTGGGCATGCTATATTGGGCACTGCAATGTACGGGCACTGCACTGGCAGATTTGATATTTTCAATTTGCAACATCCATTGCTGCTTGTTTCTGGAACACACCCATGTAATCAAAATTGTCACAACGCCTGTAGGTAAATTCCCAGAGGGGTGTAATTTCCAAAATGGGGTCACTTGAAAGGGGATCCTGTTCTTCTGGCAATGAAGGGCTCTGTATATGGAGTCTGACTCTTGGAGAAGAAATTATTGTAGAATAGCTTGCAAATAGTACTCTGTCCTTCCCGAGTCTCGCCGTGCGGCTAAGCAGTGCTGTATGGTGTATTTCCATATTCTACAGAAATTGTGTGTCAAATTTTGGTGCAATTGTTACCCATTTCCTGATGTAAAAATGTAAAATTTGGGGCTAAAACAAAATATTTTTTTTGTAAAAAAAAAAAAAAAAATTTCTTCACTGCCCAATAATATAAAATTCTGTGGCACACCTGTGGTGTCAATATGATTACTGCAACCCTAGATGAATTCATTAAGAGGTGTAGTTTCGAAAATGCAGTCTCTTATTGGGGGGGGGTTCTGCTTTTCTGGCACCTCAGGGGCTCTCCCAGTGGGTCATGGCTCCCGCAAACCTTAACAGTAAAATCTTCACTATAATATGTTGCTCCTTCCCTTCTGAGCTTTCCACTGTGCCTCAAAAGTAGTTCCCGATTACATGTTGGGTATTGGCGCACTCAGGAGAAATTGCGGAACAAATTGAGGTCCATTTTTTTCCTATTGGCCCTTATAAAAATTAAAAACTTGGGTCTAAAACAACATTTTAGTGGTAAAAAATGTAGTATTATTTCTTCACCCCTCAGTGGTATAAAATTGTGAGGCACTTGGTGTCAACATGCTCATTGCATCCTAGATGAATTCATTCGGTGGGGTGGAGTTTGTAAAATGGGGACACTTACTGAGGGGTTCTCCTGTTTTGGCACCCCATTGGCTCTGCCAGTGTGACATGGCACCCTCAAACCATTCCAGCAAAATCTGAGCTCCAGTATAGGCACTCCTTCCCTACTGTGCTTGGCACTGTGCCTCAAAAGTAGTTTTCGATCACATATGGGGTATTGATGTACTCAGGTGAAATTGCGTAACAAATTGTGTGGTCCATTTTCTGCTATTATGCCTTTTGAAAATTAAAAACTTGAGGCCAAATCAACATTTTTTTAATGGAAAAATTGGTAATTTTCCATTGACTCAGCCCAATGTTATACAATTCTGTGAATCGCCCAAGGGATAAAAATGCTCACTACTATCCTAGATGAATTCCTCAAGAGGTTTCCAAAATGTGGTCACTTGTGGGGCTTTCTGCTCTTTTGGCATGTCAGGTGCTCTTCAAATGTGACATGGCATCCGCAATCTGTTCCAGCCAAAATTGAACTCCAGAATTCAAGTGGTGCATTTCCCTACCGAGCCATGCCGTGCTCCCAAACAGTAGTTTTCCTCCACATGTGGGGTATCTGCGTACTCAGGACAAATTGCATAACAAATTGTACAATCCATTTTCTCCTGTTATCCTTATGAAAATGCTAAACTTGGGGCTAAATCAACATTTTTGTGGGAAAAAGTAAAATTTTCTACCACATTGCTTTAATTCCGGTGAAGCACCTGAAGGGTTAATAAACTTTTTGAATGTGGTTTTGAGCTCTTTGAGGGGTGCAGTTTTTAAAATGCTGTCACTTTTGGGTATTTTCTGTCACATATGCCCCTCAATCATTTGAAATGGGATGTGGTCTCTAAAAAAAAAATGGATTTGTAAATTTTGTTGGAAAATTGAGAAATTGCTGAAACTTTTAACCCTTCTAACTTCCTAACGACCCAAAATTGTTTCCAGAATGATGCCAATGTAAAGTAAACATGTGATAAATGTTATTTATTAACTATTTTGTGTGATGTAACTCTCTGGTTTAAAGGCATAAAAATTAAAAGTGTTGAAATGTTCGAAATGTTTAAAATTATTGCCAAAATGTCGATATTTTCTCAAAAGAAACTCGAAAAAAATTTACCACTAACATGAAGTACAATCTCAGAATCACTGGGATCTGTTGAAGCGTTCTAGAGCTATAACCTCATAAAGTGACACTGGTCAGAATTGTAAAATTGGCCTGATCAGGAAGGTGAAAACGGGCTGGGCTACTGAAGGGGTTAAAGAAGAACAACAAATCGTATTTCTTCAAAGGTGTCAATGTATTCCATGTTACAGCTATGTCTTTACTTTACATATCTTGCTGTCAGGTTCTCTTTAAGTATTTGGGGAAGGTCTAGATGGTGCAGCCGAAACTCCGTCCACTGCGATGGCAAATTATTACACAACTGTGTTATACTATTGTGCGGCCACTGGCCCGCCTCGGGTTACTGGGACTTCAAATGCACCACTACAATGTATGAATCATCTTGGACACTTGCATTTGAGGGGCTAGAGACAATAGCCCCTCTTTCACTCTAAATGTCTGGAAATATTGTATGATTTGTCAATGCTCTTCTTTCTCTTGTTTTGCACAGTTCTGTCAGCCCAGTGGATGGCAGTTGTGTACAGAAAAGAATCCCCCGACGTTCTTCATTGCGGTTCTGACAGACATCAACTCAGAACGTCATTACTGTAGCTGTTTCACCTTTTGGGAGGAGTGTGCACAGGTGATTACTTCTTCCTTAGCTGCTTCTATTCTGTAGCACACCTACATTACATTGTTCTCTGGCTATGTTACATGAAATAAGAAGTGAAGGACTTTTTTTTTCTCCATACCTAGCAAGCCTTTATAGCACATTGGGTGTCTTCTCAATTTTATCTTATAGCACATTTATGATTGAGACTATTTGTGATGATAAATGACTACTTTATTATTATTATTATTATTAGATATTATAATTGTGTTCTTTAAAAAGAGTTTGTCACCCCCAAAACTCAGAACAAGCAAATGAAGGCGCTTCAGTACACCCTTGGCATGCTCAAGGGCTCAGTGCACCATTCTGCCCCCAATTACCATGCTGCAATCAAAATAAGGGGAGGTACATTTTGATTGCTTGCCCAGCTTGACTGCTTTCTGAAGTGACACAGCAGGAGCCCAGCGACCATGAGCACACAGTATAAGGCTATGTGCCCACGATGCAGAAATGCTCAGGATTTTTTCCTGAGCGTCTCTGCATCTCCCTGGCAGAAAAAACGCTGCGGATTGTACATGCGTTTTTCCTGCCAGGGACATGCGGAAGTGAAGCGTTCTTCACATGCATTTCCGCATGCGGGTTAACAAGAGCTTTCCAAGTGATTTTATCATCACTTGGAAAGTGCTTGTCAACTTGGTCACACTATATAAATTCATGCAAACGGCATAGATTTATATACTGTGACCTTAAAGAATGGTAAAAAATAAAAAAAATAAATCTATACTTACCTTCCGATGGCCCCCGGAGTCTTGCGTCGCTCCGTCTTCGCTTGCTGGCAGCTCGCGGTACACTACACTGAAGGACCTGCCGTCACATGGCTATGACGTCAGCGCAGGTCCTTCAGTTCACCGCGATCAGCCGGCAAGGGAAGACAAGGAGACCGGGGGCCATCAGAAGGTAAACATAATAATATTTATTTTTTATTTTATTCTTTTTTTTTTTACAGTTTTCTATGGTACCCGGGTCCGGAGGAGAGTCTCCTGTCCTCCACACCCGGGTACCATCCGCACATTGAAACGCATGGAATCTGCATGTACATATGCAGTGATGCGGAATCCATGCGCTTCAATGCAAGTCAATGGCGGCGAAAATGCAGCGCTTCCGCAAAATAATTGGTAGTGCTGCGTTTTTTTCCGCAATGATAATCCACAGCGGAAATTTCCGCAGCATGTGCACAGCACATGCGGATTATCATTGGAGAACATGGCAGGCCTTCTACCATGCGTTTTTTAAGCGTTTCTTTCTGCAGCATTTTTGCTGCTGCGGAAACGCTTAAAAAACGCATCATGGGCACACAGCCTAAGTGCTGCCGCACTCTCATATCTCTCTCTCGCTCTCCTGTCTGAAGGGGCTGCTTGCTTTACTTCCGTGTATCAGTGTACAGAGCAGCAATTAATCTGCAATTAATCATGTACTTTGTAGAATCTTATAGACCAGAGAGATGGGGACGCTGAGGAAGATGCCCCCTTACCATCTGCAACACAGCTTTATGCTCCAAAGACACTGGTACTTGTATCACGTCTGGATCATCCAGAAGTCTTTAGGGTGAGTGTACTTTGCTTGAGTAACATGAATTAGCTATGTATGCCCGCATTACTTTATACATAATATGCAGATGTATGTTTATTGAGTATGTGCCTGTAGACATTTCTGCTAGATGTATGTAAATGCTTACACCCTTCCAGTAGTCACCAGGTTCCATATCATTATATATAATTATGCTAGTGATATGTTTTACAGTGCTAGGAATGCGTGTATAGAAATCTAGTAACATATTGCATGTGTGATATTTCCCCGTACAGGACTCCCTAGGTCTGATCTACACCATTCATACAGACAGCCTCAGTGTATCCCTGGAGAATGTTGTGGGAAACCTACTAACTTGCACTGTCCCTGTCACTGGGGGCTCCCAGGTCTGTGTTACATAAGTTACCAAGTTATCTAAATTCTTCTCATTAAAGTCAATAAGATTATTATTTTCTGAAGGAAACATAGCCCAGTTACATAGTGGACAGACCAGAACATGCCAGTGGCTGTCTGCTTGTGTGGACTTTTCTTGTATTCAATATATTATTTGCTCTCCAGGTTTGTGCATTTTTTTTGACTCCATATTAATTTTTTCCTCCCAGTCTGACGTGGAGCAGGATGGTATGGTATGCACTTCATTATAATAGCTGACACGCTGCACACAGCCTCCTTTTCCTTTACCATTATCTCTATAGACCAAATGAAAGATCTTTTCTTTGGGTGCAAAATAAATAAATAAATAAAATCCACAAACTCCAAAATAGTAAATCATTTTATTTTTTAACCAAAAGTAGAGTACAGGAATAATGACTTGCTATCTTACTAAGATGAAAGCATATAAAGGGACTGTCTTAGGAAGCTAACACCTGTCTATATGGCCTGTTAAGTGGTCTCTGTTTTGTTTTTGTTTTTAATTTGTAAAACACCCTTTTATTGACCTAGCCTAAAAGCTGATTTCATAATACATTCTGCATATATTTTTACATAGAGCCATCAAACTTGAGAAGGTTGTTGCTTACTTTGAAAATCCATGTCAGAATAGCTGTGAAATCCATAAATTAAAATAAGCATTACATGAGTCCTGCTAGAGTTTGACACACAAAATACTAATTTCAGTTTTAAGTAAGTAAACTTTCATAAAGTATTATGCAACCATTTTACATGGATTTTCAAAGTAAGCACACCAGCCTCATTAGGTCTAGATGATCTATTAGTTCTTTTATGCTATTTATAATATAAAATCTGGACACTAATTTGCTTTAATGAGCAGCCATTTCTTTTGTTTTTGCCCTCTTCACATTAAGTGCTGTATAGTAAGCAAAATAGAAGGAATCAGCTTCTGTCTTGTCGTCAGGGTCCCCTGAATGCCACAGACCCTACTTGCTCTTTTCTGATTATAATTTCACTCCTTAGATTTTCTATAGTGCGGAAATAAAGGCCACGACAAAGTGCCATAAATTTACAGTGCCATACTTGAAGTTAAAGAAAAAAGGGGCTGCATTAATTGATAAAACCAAGTTACTACTGTGCCCAGTTCTCCACAGATTTATGACCTGATGCATTTGCAAATTCCTCATATTCCAGCAGTGTGTTCCAGATGTTTAAAACTAAACCCCAACAATTTTAGGAATCTGTGAGACTTTAATGTCTGGTATATGAATCCTTAGCATTATGGATGCATAATTAATTTTGCATTTATTTTTTTTCCTTGCATTGGCATTTATATTTATTACAACATTTAATACACCTTCCTGTTAATAATAGATAACGCTTTTATTGCATTTGGTCACTTGTCAAGCATTACATGTAATAAAAAAAATATCATGCCCATGTTAATTTTTGGTAATGTCCTAAATAAAATAACCTTTATTTATGAAATAGAGATTCTTTTTCAAGAATTTTAGGGGTTGAAAACCTTTCCTTTCTTTCTCTGCTGCACTTTTCATAATATCGCTTCTTCTCTTCATGTAAACTGGCATGTGCCTGGCCACCATGTGTCTGCGATGCTAGAGTGGGCTCTCCTCAAGCTTGACCGTTCAATTCATAGTGGTGTGTTTGGCACAGAGGGTATGAGGACATTTGTACTGGTGCTCTCCAGACTGTGCTTACTAATTGTTTATGGTACTTGGTAAGAACTGAGCAATTGAATAGTATGGTTATTAAAGGCCAACTAATAAAAATAAGTGGAGGTGATCCCTTACATGGGTATGCCAACATATGTACAGTCCTTTTTTAATTTTCGGAGTGTAAAAGGCCTACTGGTTAATTTGTCACATGAGGAGATGAGCACATTCTGCAAACACAATGTGGCTGTTTAGTTGCCTAAACTTTTGTAGTTAACCTTAACCTCTTCACTCCCTTAGTTATGCACTCCTGTCACAAATTAGTCACCTAGCCATACATTGCAATCTGTTTGCCACTCTGATTTTGCTGGAACTGAACTTTCACTGACATTTATTTGCCTGGTATCCCGCTATATTACTGACAAGTAGTGATGAGCGCAAGTGCGCTCGTTACTAGAGTTTGCCTAGGGTGCTCGGGTATGCACAGAGTATTGCGGGTTCTCGAGTGACATGTTCAAGTCCCTGCGGCCGCAAGTTTTGAGGCTGTTTGTCAGGCAATCTCCGCATTAAGACGCGGGGATGCGAACATGTCTCTTGAGCACCCGCGGATACTCAGTGTGTACCCTAGCACCATAGGCAAACTCAAGTAACGAGAACTTGCACTCCTCACTACTGACGAGTAACAAAGCTTCTGCTTCACATCTGATATTTCTGTCTGATTTCTTTAGAGAACCATATCTCTGGGAGCAGGGGACCGCCAAGTGATCCAGACCCCAATATGTGACTCTCTTCCAATCAGCAACTGTAGTGTAGCCTTGTTATTTCGACAACTTGGTAAGTAACCATATGTCAGTCTCTTACTTGTTTTACTTTTCCTTGTTTAACTTTTTACTTTTAATATTTCTGCTTTCCAGGTGTCACCAATGTGTTGTGCCTGTTCTGTGCGGCTCTCACCGAGCACAAGATCTTGTTCCTTTCTCGGAGTTACCAGCGCTTGACTGAAGCCTGCAGAGCTCTCCTGGCTATAATGTTTCCTCTCCGATACAGGTATAATTTTTATTGGAGATGGACACTAAAAATCCCACTTGTCTAATGCTCCTCTTTTGTATCTATCTTCTGGTAAAGCCATGTTCCTGCTCCATGAACGTGTGCATTAGTTAAACTACCATTAATGTTAATGGCGTTGTCCTGCAAATAAAACATGTGGATAGGTGTTTGATTGCTTGTGATCCCCAGTGGTGGTGTGACCACGATGGCTCCCGAAAACAGAGGTCCGATGTCTCCTGTTTGAATTGATTGGCAGTCGTTATCTATGAGGAACATAAGCGAGTATATGCCATGTTTGACAGTACCAAACACAAGGACAGTGCACAGGAGCAACTCTGTTCTCAACAGGGAAACAGGACTCCCTTCCTCATGATCTGTGGGATCTCCAATGATAGAACAGAAAGAATTATATAAATTTGGTAACTCTTATTAGAAAGATAACAGGTTTTTGCTGCACAGTTAACATCAGAAAATGTAAAAAAAAATAGCAGAAAATGCTGTGAAATTTTTTTTTCCCCAATTTTGCCCAGGAAGATTTTTTTTTCATTTTCCACTCTTAGACCTTCAAAAAAAACATATCAAGGAAAGTGTTATGTCTCTTAAAAAGGAGTCCTCAATGGGGAACAATGTTTGTGTTATTCTGAAGTCAAACACAGGAATGCAAGAAATGGGAGGGGAAATGGCTAAGCATTTAACATGTCCTTCTTTGCATGAATGAAACAATTTTGAGATGTTCCTTTAAACCTTGATATAGAACTCGTGACATTTATTCTCCCCTTAATGTAGACCTCCTGCAGTCTCACTGGTTTGCCTTCTTCTGATTCTTTTACAGTTTCACATATGTGCCCATTCTCCCTGCTCAGCTTCTTGAGGTTCTGAGCACACCAACGCCATTCATTATTGGTGTAAATGCTCTCTTTCGGGCAGAGACCCAAGATCTGGTAAGAATATTTTATGAATTTATTAGCCTTACAGAGCACAATTTTTAAGGTAACAATCCATTTTATAAAGGTTTAAATTCTTTCTAAGCTGGTAATATTTTTACAAGTTTGCAGTTGAGAAATGCAAGTGTTACTCAAAACCCAATCTTCTCAGTCATGTCTGTAAAGCGAAGTGGTGAAAAGGGATGCTCTCCACTTGTAAATTTAATCATGACATTAAATTATTTATCTGCAGTACTGACCACTAGTAGCTCCAGAAATTTGGGAGGTATAGCCTGTTCTCCTTGGAGAAGTGGCCTCACATGTGAACAAATGATGCACACAGAAACAGCTCATTTCTGTTTAATGTAGGCCTGTACCTACTTTGCTTTATTTATAATATGACCACAATAATTTCTTCTAATTTTTGCTTTTTCCTTAGCTTGATGTAATAATTGCAGATTTAGATGGTGGCACTGTTACTATCCCTGAATGTGTCCAGATTCCACTTCTACCAGAGCCATTGATCCATCACACACAAGATGCCTTGTCACTGGTGAGAATCTTGCAATACAACTGTGGAACTCTAATTTGCTTGTTCTTTGCATTGTTTGTTGACTTTTACTTCTTAGTTTCATGTATGCCTTCTGACCTGCTTTCACATGTTCATTTGAAATTCTGTTCTTAAGCATACTTTATATTTTTGAATTAGGCACTATATTGAAATCTTTTCTAAATGCAAATTATGTATTCGCATGTAATGATCTGTCATCAGAATATAGAAGTATCTTCTGATAACACGTCTGCTAATTAGACTGAAGAGCACCAAAATATTGTGACAATTGGCTTAGAAGTAGAAGGAATTGTAGATAACACAAAACATAAATTTATAACCCCATACTTATATATGTTCCAAAAATAAACACCTGAGAAAAAGCCTGCTGGTAATTATAGAGCTTATCTGGGATCTTTTGTTTTTGCTATTGGTGGGTTGCTAATTACCTGCCTGTTTCGCCGACCGCTGATCTCTCTCGTCTCAGAACTGACCCTGGCTGCCATTCTCACACTTCCTGTGATGTCCTGTCACCAGAGCAATTCCTTCTCATGCGCTCTGCTCTGCCGACAGGGCGTCACTGCTGATGTCATGTTTGCCAGCTGCTTCCTCGCCTTACTCAGTGCGATTTACATTGCATGAGCTGGCACATCATCCTGCACGGAGTTAGGCAGCAGGGAGCCAGCTGTCAATCCATATGTAGGTGATGCCCTGTCAACAGAGCAGAGTGAAAAAGAAGCTGTTCTGTTGACTTGACATCACAGAAAGCAGAAGAATCGCCAGCAGGAACGGTTCTGTCACCACTCAAGTCAGGAGAGATTGGCACATGGCAGAACAGACGGATAGTTAACCTCTACCTGTTAAGTGCTTAGCTCCATCGTAGAAAAAGTCCCAAGTAACCCCATTAAGAAATTTCTTTTTACATATACATAAGGAATGGTAGAAAATAAAAGCCAGAAAAATAAGCACTATTTGCTACTCCAATATCTCCACGTTTATGGATTTCTGTTCCACAAAAAAAAAATAAAAATCAAAGACAGGATTACGAATAATGGGTGCATTATACATTAAGTGTTTGTGTAAAAAAATAAAATATAAAAATTGTTTGTAGTTAAGTGATAAAAAAAAAAAAAAAAGAGTTCAAGATATGCAGGGTCCTTGCACGCTCTTATGCCATTGTCTGTGTCCACATATATTCAAAATCCCCAAAACCTAAAGAACCTAAATTTCTCCATGATCAAGATTCCATATCCATTTGACTCACGGTGTTGACCGGTGGCATGATAGGGTGCAAAGATTAAGTGCATATGCCATTGCTCTACTTCTTACACTTTAGTATATTAATCAGTGGTCATTTATACCTCCTGATTGATAAAAGGGGTGATAACATATGAAAAGTTCCTGTTTTGCCACCTCTGGAGTCTGTGGAGGGTTAAGCCCACCATATACAATAGTCCCCCATACACGGGGACATTTGGCTCGGCCGAGCGGTACTGTGTGAGAGAGACACTGCTAGACGACTCTGGCAGCGGCTTATTTCCCAGAGAACAAAAGGATAAGCCATTGGAAATTTGATGCATCGGTATTCTCCTTTCTCCTGACATCATAAGGTGCATCTCGCTAAATTAGAATACCATCAAAAAGTACATTTATTTCAGTTCTTCAATACAAAAAGCGAAACTCATTATATAGTCATTACAAACAGAGTGATCTATTTCAAGTGTTTATTTCTGTTAATGTTGATGATTATGGCTTACAGCCAATGAAAACACAAAAGTCATTAACTCGGTAATTTAGAATAATTAATAAAAAACACCTACAAATGCTTCCTAAGCATTTAAAAAGTCTGTTTCAGTAGGCTCCACAATCATGGGGAAGACTGACTTGACAAATATCCAGAAGGCAGTCATTGACACTAAGTAAATGCAAAGTAAATTTTGCATTTCATTTGGAAATCAAGGTCCCAGAGTCTGGAGGAAGAGTGGGGAGGCACACAATCCAAGCTGCTTGAGGTCTAGTGTGAAGTTTCCACAATCGGTGATGGTTTGGGGAGCCATGTCATCTGCTGGTGTAGGTCCACTGTGTTTTATCAAGACCAAAGTCAGTGCAGGAAATTTTAGAGCACTTCATGCTTCCCTCTGCTGACAAGCTTTTTGAAGATGGAAATTTCATTCTCCAGCAGGACTTGGCACCTGTCCACACTGCCAAAAGTACCAATACCTGGTTTAAAAACAACAGTATCACTGTGCTTGATTGGCCAGCAAACTCGCCTGACCTTAACCCCATAAAGAATCTATGGGGTATTGTCAAGAGGAAGATGAGACACCAGACCCAACAATGCAGACGAGCTGAAGGCTGCTATCAAAGCAACCTGGGCTTCCATAACACCTCAGCAGTGCCACAGGCTGATCGCCTCCATGCCACGCCACATTGATGTAGTAATTGATGCAAAACGAGCCCCGACCAAGTATTGAGTGCATTTACTGAACATACATTTCATTAGGCCAACATTTTTTGATTTTAAAATAATTTTCAAGCTGTTATAAAGTATTCTAATTTACTGAGATAATGACTTTTGTGTTTTCATTGGCTGTAAGCCATAATCATCAACATTAACAGAAATAAACACTTGAAATAGATCACTCTGTTTGTAATGACTCTATATAATGTGTTTGACTTTTTGTATTGAAGAACTGAAATAAAGTTTTTGATGATATTCTAATTTAGTGAGATGCACCTGTATGTTGGGTAATTGGAAGGCACCTATTCACAAGACTTATTCACAAGACTATCAGCTGATATCTGTGTTCAGTGGATGGCAATCTAATGACTATGGGGTCCTTTAGAAACCAGATAACAGGCTGTATTCTTTTCTCTTAAAAGGAATCAGTTGAGTTCCCCATGCCCTCCAACCCAACAGAATTTGTGTATTTATTGCTAAATTCCCTGCCTAACCAGCCATTTATTCTGTTAGTCACCGGAAACATGTTTAAAAAAAGTATTTGTAAGCTCTGTTTTTCTTATGCAAATTAGTCCTTTGACTAGTCGAGGGGTGTTAGTTTCCCCAGACTAGTTGCCCAGATTTTCATATTATCACTCCCATGTGGGCGTGATAACGTGATTTGCAGGAGGCGGTGTCATCGTCAGCTTGCTGCAAAGCTTCTGCATGCATGCGGATTTCTTCAGGCATGTCATTGCGCCTCTGAAGCCGGGTATATGTTTCCTGGCTTCAGAGGCGCACTGCGCATGACAGACAGTGCAGAAGATGTTCATGAGCCGTCATCTGCTCTGGCAAAAATGAATGACTAGTCTGGGGAATACAATACCTCATCGACTAGTCAAAGGACTAGTTTGCATAAGAAAAACTTATAAATACTTTTTTTCAGCATGTGTTCAGGTGATTAACAGGATAAAGGGCTGGTTTGGCAGGCTGTTTAGCAGTAAATACACGCATGCTGGTGGGTTGAAGGGCATGGGGGACCCGACATATTCCCTTTAATGTCGTTTGCAGCTTCCCACCACAGGAAGTGCTGCTCTTAGTATATTATGCCTGGTATTATTTAAAAGCTAAGATGTAATATGATACCTAGATACAAATTCCAGTCCTGATATTCTAGCTATTCATGACTTATTGCATATGTGCTTGGCAGGGTCACATGAGCTTTATTTTCTAATTGTAGAATGAGAGATTCATGAATAACCCAACTTAGTTGATTATCAGTTGAGATTTATTCTGAGATAGGAACTACATTTCCCACAATTTATTTCTCATATTTTTAAGCCGTGGACATTGTGTTCTTTATGGGGAGGGGAAAGTACTGTAAATCCCTGCCAGACATTGCTCCAACACATAAATAAAATTCAGGAGCATTTAGGGATATATTTCAGCTCCAAAGACAGAAGAGCTAGGGTCCGTGCCCACGATGCGTTTTTCAAGCGTTTATGCTGTGGAATTTTTGCAGCGGAAACGCTTGGTAATCCTTCCCCCATGGTCTCCAATGCAATTCCGCACTTTCAGTGCCCATGCTGCGTATTTTTCCGCAGCATTTTTGATGCGCTAAAAAATCTGCAGCATGTTCCTTATTTGTGCGTTTACACATGCGGAATTGCCATCTACAATGCATTAGAAAACGCAAGGCAATTCCGCATGTACGAAAAACGCATGTCAAATTCCGCACGCGTTTTTCTGGGCAAGGAGATGCAGAAATGAAGGAGAAATTTTCTGCATCGTGGGCACATAGCCTTAGAAGAATTATCAGTGTGTATGTTTGCTAATATGAAGAAAAAATCCATCTTAAGCCAACTGTCCATCTGTTTTGACAAAAACTGACATTGTAAAACTCACTGTTCTGTTAATACAGATTTCTACTTTTTTGTGGTATGTTATTTATCTAGTTTATTTATATTGATTAATTGATTGAAAATGCCTTAAACCTTTTCTGTAACCCTATGCCAATTGTATAACTTGCTGTTAACTGCTATACTGTTTCCTCAGGTTTTAGACCCTGCTTTACAGATCGCTGATTCGGCATTCCCTCCGTCTTCTATCACAACATCAACTCTTCGAATGCAGGTAAGTAACAGTGTTTCTAAGTAAAGTACTTCTTACTACATCAGCTACACATCAAGGTACCCCTCCCCCAAGGAAGTGATCATACACACCGTTTCCTATATTAAATTCATAGAATGAGGACGGTGCCACTATCCTCCGAGAGATGACATTAATTCAATCAGATGCACACAATACAAATTTGCAACCTAGGACTTAGTTGCAGAGAGTCCCTTTTAATGTGCGAGTCAAAAATCTTTATTTTGAGCACACAGCTTACCAAAGAAAGTTTCCTAACTAGCGCTACATTTTTATATTAGGTAATGGTGATCTTTCCATATCTTTCACTTAACATGTTTGCTTCCGACTGGCCTGAAGTTTGTAGATTTAATGACTGCACTTTTGATAAGAAAAAATTATTATTTTTTCCATATATTTGTGGCTGCTTTGAATGAAGCCGCAGCCTCCTGGAATCACAATATCATGTATCAGCACAGCATTAGTCCTTTATGGCTTTCTCATACTACAATGTATCTTTTCTACCTTATTTGGATAAACTCTAACCCACAGAGTCTGCTGTGGGTTCTTCCTTCTCACTACACAGCCTCTGATATCTCCCCTCCAGACGGTGGGTCCTATTTTTCCTGTATCATGATTTCTCCCTTTCCTAGTTTCTAACAATGAGCAAAGAAGGGGAGCAAATGGCATCAGTCCTATGTTGCAAGCAGCCAGGACCCCTGAACTGTCTATTAAATGTCATAAACAGCAGGACTTCCAGCTGTATTTAGGAATTGCACATACTCTACAGCAGCAAAGTAGTTGCCCAGTCAGCCAACCCTCCTTTATTACTGTCACACAGATTGGGAGAGAAAGTTCTCTGCCTCGGTTTTTACAGCAGACGCTCCACGACCTGTCACAGTTGTGGGTGTCCGATATAAAGCCTTTAAGCTGTGTGCCCACGATGCGTTTTTTAAGCGTTTCCGCAGCGGCAAAAACGCTGCAGAAACGCTTAAAAAAACGCATGGTAGAAGGCCTGCCATGTTCCCCAATGATGATCCGCATGTGCTGTGCACATGTTGCGGAAATTTCCGCTGCGGATTATCATTGCGGAAAAAAACGCAGCACTACCAATTATTTTACGGAAGCGCTGCGTTTTCGCCGCCATTGACTTGCATTAGAACGTGTGCATTCCGCTTCACTTGATAAGGACATGCGGAATACATGCGTTCCAATGTGCGGATGGTACCCAAGTCTAGAGGAGAGGAGACTCTCCTCCGGACCCGGGTACCATAGAAACTGTGGAAAAAAAGAATAAAATAAAAAATAAAGATTATATTTACCTTCTGGCGGCCCCCGGTCTCCTTGTCTGTGCTTGCCGGCAGCTAGCGATGGAATGAAGGACCTGCGCTGACGTCATAGTCACGTGACGCTGACGTCGGCAGGTCATTCGGTCTACCGCTGCCGGCAGCCGGGACGGAGGGAATCAAAACTGCGGGGGCCATCAGAGGGTAAGTATAGATTTATTTTTAATTTTTAACCATTCTTTAAGGTCACAGTATATAAATCTATGCCGGTTGCATGGATTTATATAGTGTGACCAAGTTGACAAGCACTTTCTAAGTGATGCTAAAATCGCTTGGAAAGCACTTGTCAACCCGCATGCAGAAATGCATGTGAAGAACGCTTCACTTCCGCGTGTCCCTGGCAGGAAAAACGCATGTACAATCCGCATGAGTTTTTTTCTGCCAGGGGAGATGCAGAAACGCTCAGGAAAAAATCCTGAGCATTTCTGCATCGTGGGCACATAGCCTTAATGTAGTTAGTTACAATTAAAGTGTATGAATAAGTTTTGTACATTTTACTTTTGCAAAGCTTCTAAATGACTGTCACTGGACAACCCAGATAAATGCACATTGTAATACCCCTTGAACATGTATGCATGCATTTTTCGTGCTGAACATCTTCTGTGGTGTCAATAATATAAGCAACATTCTCATATAGAATTGTATTGTAATGTAAAGTCACCTTTGTCTTGTTGTGCAGAAGTATATTGGGATGCTCTGAACTTTTTGTTTTTGTGCTTTATTACAGGATATGGAAGTACGCGCTGTATTTCTTCGCCTTTTTGCTCAAGTCTTGCAAGGATATCGTTGTTGTCTTCAACTGATAAGAGTTCATCCAGAGCCTGTCATACGCTTTCATAAGGTTGGTTCACTCCCAATTTTTTTTCAATTCAAAATCTCAAATATGAATATTGTTTTGTGAATATTTTTTTGCATTAACAAGCATGTATTTTCCAGGCTTCTTTTTTGGGTCAGCGTGGGTTAGTAGAAGATGATTTTCTAACCAAGGTTCTGGAGGGCATGGCATTTGCAGGATTTGTGACGGAGAGAGGTCCACCATACAGATCACTGGATTTATTTGATGAGGTAGCCACTGAATTACATAGAATATTTGTATATAGTAAACAGTGACTTCATGACCACATCAATTTCCTTCTGACTTGTCTATTTTATGTGTCTTCTCTACAGCTGGTTGCTTATGATGTGCACAAAATACAATATGTGGAGGGAACTCAAAAGAACTTAATGAAGCACGTGCAAGAACTAGCCGAGAAGCTCTACAGAAATGTATGTTTTGTGAGATTGAGCCATTATATAAATGCTGTTATACTGAAAGTTGATTTTACATTTTCAAGTTTGGATTCATGTTTGTGGACCTAGAAGCAGCTTCTAATAGAGAGATGTCAGTCAAGCCAGAAGGGTTGGGGTTTATGCTTTGTCTTTGTGTTCGGGATCTGGGCACCGCACTGGTAATTGTTGGTTCTATGGTAACTTATTTACAATGTGCGGTTATTTATACAATGCTTTCTGTAATTTGTCGAGTTTGGATTTAGCATAATTAACATTATGTTGCCTATTCATCAAAGCTTTTATGCCACAAAAGTGATGTATAAGTTTTGAAGAGTCACAAAAGTTTTGCGCAACGTGGAGTTGCACAAACACTTTACGCCTTTTGGCATTTTCATACTGCTTTGGATTAGCTCTGTCAAAATGGACAGAGCCGGGATCGTGTGTGATCACGACCCTCCTGTGCAGTTCATGAAAGGTGGCGGCATTTTCTCCCTTAGAAGTGCTACTCCAGTCCTCAATTGGAGTTGCATTCCTGGCGATGCACACGCCACTAAGAAGAATTGCGATATCATTAAGTAGCATGCACCTGTTTAATGAATTTGTCATGTCTTCTACTCCAAGATTGGCATAGTGCGAGCGTGTGCTACTCCAGCCTTCAGAAATTGACCCCTATCCATTTATGTAATAATTCATAGTGGTGGTTTACGGGCAGAAAAAAGGTTCTGATGCGTTCCCTTTAACTATTGTCACAATACGACTTCGATCACAAAGTTGTATTTCTGTCTGCAATGTAGGATATCTGCTCAGAATGACATGGGCCATTCTGACTTCCTTTAGTGTCAGCCTTTATTTAGGCGTCTTTGTTAAACACATCAGGAGGATATCGTTATCAGTAGCTCTTAAAGTACCCCAACTGATAGCAATTTTATGCTTCCGCTAATTTCATTAGAGATAAAAATTCACATCTCTTGGTGTCTGCAGACAGTAGCTTTGGTAACTCCCAAATCTTAGAATATCTGTAATCTCCCACCCTATTACACATTTGGGACCCCTAGCTCCTATAAACTCCCCTTTTACTGCAAAGGAGAGTTAGGACAGTTCTGTAAAGAACAGGAAGGTTGGTAAGGGTTATCAAGGAGTAGACCCATGATACCCTGTCCAGACTACAGAGATGAGACATAGTGACATGAGAAGTATTTGATAGCTTTAAACTGTGAGTAAGTTTCTGGTCTAAGCACAGAAGCAGCTACAGACTGTGCCCTATGCAAAAGCTTTCATGTCACCGGCAGCGTGCAAACCTCAGCCTGCTGCAAAGAGAGGATCAGTTGCCAATAGTTATTTATCACAGGAAACCAGAAGCAAGTTAACGAATGTTTAGCGACAATATCCGAATATTCAGGGCTGTAAGACTTGCAGGTGTCACCCAGTCTTGGACACTTCCTTCCTAATACTTATTGTTTAGTGACATCAGACATCATGCCTGCACTTAGAATCATACTTTGCTTCACAAGCAAGTGACAACCATATTGTATGCTTGTTTGGTCAAGATGGCTGTCTGAATGTAAGTCCCATAAGAACAGATTTCTGTGAGCTAGTGATGCAGTTCATTAGTTTAAGCGTCCCATTGTGGTGTTAGCACGTTTATTATTTCCTTAATTCATGAGTTGCTTTATGTTTTACAATGTAATTAATCTACTATGTCTGTGGAAGTGTTTTTAACTGAGCTTCTGCGTATGTTATTCTTGGTTAGGGAACAAACTTTTTTTTTTTTTTATTCATTCTAACCAATGGTACATTTTCCAAACCTTTTTTCATCTAGGAGAACCCTTATCCTGCTGTTAGTATGCATAAAGTTCAACGACCAACAGAAGGCAGCTACTTGCGACCTCAGCACAAGGTTTTCCCTCTACTGGATGAAAGCAGCATTCAGTGGATCTTGGATCAGGCTGCTGCCAAGCTGCAGAATGCACCTCCTGCTGTTAGGTCGGAGAAGAAGTGCATGGTGCCACCAGGGCCACCTATAGGTTTGTGTTTTCATTCTATTGTAAAAGTTCACTAGCACAATACTGTCTGTTTTCCATACTTTTTCTTCATTTATGCTTTAAAAATCCTGTAGCTCCATTTTATTTTTCTCCTCATATTATTCATTGTATTATAGTTTGTAAGTCATGATCTGAAAATGGAGAGAACATCATTTTAAAAGCATTCAAGGAATTAAGGCTTTGAAAAATCAGTTTAGACTTTTGTTTGGTACAAGTGGGCGACCACAGTAACTTTTCTGATCCTATTGACCTTTGCGTTTTGTAGCGGCAATTGTAGAGCGGAACGGCAGTGCTCTGGCTAATAGCAACAGGCGGCTAGAAGTTGTGAGGAACTGTATTTCTTACATCTTCGAGAACAAAATGCTAGAGGCAAAAAAGGTAATTGTCACCGTTTCACTGATTATATCAGAAAAGCCCTACCCGTTACCTGTATTTATTATTGGTTGTTGTGTTTCTGATTTATGTAAAGCATTCTTAAAGGGATTGTACCAAATAAGTCAACTATCTGCCGGATAGATGCTAATGTGCTGATCATTGAGGTTACCTCAATGGTGACAGACTCCTACCAATCCAAAAATAGGATATCATGTGGTCCCAATGGTAGAACTTGTAGGAATCAGCAATTTAGTCGATATACACCATAGTTAATGTGTGATAATTTAAAGGTGATGTTCGGGACACATTTATATTTAAATATCAGACATAGAAACTAACAAAACATGCAAATACATCACAACTACAGCACACTTGACTGCGGCAACCAGTCATTGGGCTCAGTAGCTCTGCTGATGTAGATTACACAAACCGCTGATGCCAGCGATTTAGCCGCAGTGGTCAAATATTCTGTAGTTTTGACGTCATAGCTGCAGCCAGTCAACAAAGACTGGAGCAGCCGTAGATATCCAGCGCTGAGCCTGGTGAGTATGAGTAATTGTGTGTTTGGGATTTTCTATGTCTGCAAACTTATTCCCAAATAAAAATGTATCCCCTTTAGACAAACCATATATCTAGACATGCCAGAAATAGACCCCCAGCTAATTACTGGAAGGAACATGAGCAACGACTGTTCTAATTGTAGAGTGAAAACATTATTTTTTGTTTGTTTCATTGATCAGGTAATTTCTTTCTGCCATCTAAACTGAATATATGTGAACAGTAGCGTGTAAGATTCCTTATTTACAGTGCATGCAGTCTCCAATTATAGAAATGATGTGAAGATTAAATGAGACAACGCAATAATGTTTTCATAGTAGCACTGCCTGTAATTCCCCAGAGGTCTGCATTATTTAGTATATCATTGTGCAAGAATACAGGCAGTGGAAGTAACATGTTATCATGTAAATGTTGTTATTTAAAACCAGCACTTGTATATCTATTAATGGGTAATTTGGTATAAGTAGTTTATAAAAAGCATCATGTTGAGAATGTGTGTGATGAAGAATTTTATCCTGTTTCAAAGTAAAATATTTTGTCTTAGAAAACAGTAATTTCACTTTTTTGCATGAAACTACTAGAGGCTTATATGTTCTGCTTCTTTCTCATTTAAAGGTAATCTGTCAGCAGGATTTCACACCATTTAACATGTTCATGTAGCTTTTCCAAAGACAATCCCAGCAATATCTTTGCATGGCCAGTCCATTCCTCTGTTAATGAGAAATCACCGTTTGAATTGATATGTGAATGAGGCTGAACAGCTATATGTGTATCTGAAGCCTCTGTCACTCCAGCTCTATTCCTCGTCCACCGCCGCCTCCTGCTTAATTGACATGCTGGAAGTCACACACCATAGAGGCTGGCAGTAAAGTATGAGGAGGCTGTGCTCGTCGCTGGAGTGACAGAGGCTTCAAATATACAGTAGCTCTTCAACCTCATTCAAATACTAATTACTCAGTATTGGATGAACAGACTGGCCATGTAAAGGATATTGTTGGACCTGTCCTAGAAAGAGCTTCATACACATAAATAGTTTGCTGACAGATTCCCTTTAAATTTAATGACGGACATCTCATTTTCAGTGTTTGGAGATAAATATACAAGGAAAACAAACCTTATTGACCTTAACATTCCCTCTGCAGCTTCACCCTGCTGTTCTTCGGGCACTGAAAGGGAGAGCAGCACGGCAGTGTCTAACACAGGAGCTCAACCTGCATGTGCAGCAGAACCGCGCCGTGTTGGATCACCAACAGTTTGACTTCATTGTTCGTCTGATGAACTGCTGCCTACAGGTGAGTTGCTAAAATACTTTTTTCCCTTCCCAACGTACTTTGAAATTTCTTTTGTCTACTAACCAATTGCAAAAATTACTAAGACTGCGTGAAGTTGCTCTTGGAGGCCGTGTGTGGAGACTTCTAAGGCTATGTTCACACATTGCGTTTTTTCAGTGTTTTTTTTATGCAAATTTTCTGATGCGTTTTTACAGTACCAGCAAAGTCTTGAGATTCCAGAAATCTCATGCACACATCTTGTTTTTGTTTTTTTTATCAGGATTTTGTGCTTTGCATGTTTTTTAGCAGAATAGAGCAGGTCACTTCTTTCAGCGTTTTTCACCCATTCAAAATGGGTGGTGAAAAAAACCGCACCAAAAATGCATGTCAGTTTTTCAGCATTTTTTGTGCCAAAACCTGATGTAATAGAATAAGATTTTTTTTTCCACTGAACTTAAAAGGACGGTAAAAAAAAATGCACCAAAAATGAAGCAAAAAGCAAGAAAAGTCCTGAACAAACCTCCTGGCAAGAGATCAGGTTTTACTGCAGAAAAAATAAACGCTGAAAAAAACGCAATGTATGTACATGGCCTGAGCGTTACATTGTTGTATACTTTTATAGGATGTTTTAAAGATCCTGTATGTCAAAAGCTACATTAGTTTTCTTAGGAATACCCAAAACAAAGACATCAAACATTTCATTTTCCATGTAGGAGGCCATGTTTTTTGTAGCTATTACACGAAGTTGCCCCTTCCAACAAGAAAAGTGCGTCGTATATGGCATATAAATGATAGAACATTTTGCGAATAGTTGTTTTCACAATTCTTCTTCCTCTGCTACATGATTCTTTTATGGGGAATGTAAATCCTGATGGTTTTTGAGTTGGAGACATAATAGGCTTGCCTTTTCTTCCTCAGGATTGTACATCACTGGATGAACATTTTATAGCTGCAGCCCTATTACCTTTGGTTACAGCGTTTTGCAGGGTAAGATTTTTACTAATGTGTTGTATAAATAAATAGGCATTATTATTATTTATTGATTATTTGGTTTTAATACTTTTTTCGCTTATTATATTTCTTATGAAAATTGTCTTTCCAGAAATTAAGTCCGGGCATCACGCAGTTTGCTTACAGCTGTGTACAAGAGCATTTAGTTTGGACCAACATGCAGTTCTGGGAAGCCATGTTTTATGGAGATGTTCAAAACCATGTGAGGGCTTTGTATGTAAATTCTGAGGAAAATGGCTCAAATCCGGTAATTATACGAAACTTAACATATTTTTGGGATTCTGGTTACATAAGTGTGGGTTACCTGACTGAGCCTATGTGCCCACGATGCGGAAATGCTCCAGATTTTTTCCTGAGCGTTTCTGCATCTCCCCTGGCAGAAAAAACGCATGCGGATTGTACATGCGTTTTCCTGCCAGGGACAAGCGGAAGTGAAGCGTTCTTCACATGCATATATATATATATACCTTCTGATGGCCTCCGGTGTGCTTGTCTCTGCTTGCCGGCAGCTGGCGGTAGATTTAAGGACCTCCGACGTCAGCGGTCGCGTGACCTGTCACATGACTAAATGACGTCAGCGCAGGTCCTTTAGTCTACCGCGAGCTGCCGGCAAGCAGAGACAAGCACACCGGAGGCCACCAGAAGGTAGGTGTAATATTTATTTTTTATTTTATTTATTTTTTTAACAGGTTCTATGGTACCCGGGTCCGGAGGAGAGTCTCCTCTTCTCCAGACCCGGGTACCATCCGCACATTGAAACGCATGGATTCCGCATGTACAGATGCAGTGATGCGTAATCCATGCGTTCCAATGCAATTCATTGGCGGCAAAAACGCAGTGCTTCCGCAAAATAATTGGTAGTGCTGCGTTTTTTTCCGCAATGATAATCCGCAGCGGAAATTTCCACAACATGTGCACAGCACATGCGGATTATCATTGGGGAACATGGCAGACCTACCAAGCGTTTTTTAAGCGTTTCTGCGGCGGAATTGCTGCTGCGGAAACACTTAAAAAACGCATCGTGGGCACACAGCCTTAATGGGTATTTAAACTGCTTAATTATCGTGAACAAGCGTTTCTAGAAATAATCGTTTCCTTATAATCATGCATTCTAAGCTCGTTAATGATTTTTTTTGGCTGCACAAAAAATCGTTTTGAGCAGCGCATCGTCCTGTGTAAATGGTAACTCCACTGCCGAGAACAATGGCAGTCTGTGCACTGAACAATCTGTTATTTAGCATTCAGTGCACATCTAAAATCAAGTCTGTCTGTGTCAACAAGCTATTAAACGAGAGGCTGTGCACATCTAGGTGGGATGTGGCCGCCAGTATGTATATCACATACCTACTGTAACATGATCGCTCTGTCCCGCTGCTGGCAACGTAAAATCCTCACAGCGTGCACTGTACGCGATGTAAGGATTCACAAGTCTATTTTTGTTATAAGCGTGGACAACCCCTTTAATGTAAATGGAGCTTTAGAGGGGGGACTGTATTAAAATGTGCCATATGTGGTTAATAGAGAGATGTAAGGGAAAGGATAATGGTGGTTAACCTCAATCTATAGGCAGTGACGTGACAAATAACGATGTAGAATGATTTATTGAATTGAGCTTTGGATTATATGTTCTCTATGAACATAAATAATTAATGGTGAGCTGCCGCTTGTGCTGTTTCTGTATTTTCTGTCATATAGCCTATATTCCGTGATTGTAGATGCTAATATATTATGTTTGTGGGGGAAAGATTGGAACACCTCTTTAGATGGCCGTAGACTTACAATTTTTATGTGATCATGTTCACGATAATACAATATCTTTTATTACTGTAAGTTGAAACCCTTTTTTTAAAAAAAAAACGAAACACTAGTATTCATTTTTAGTAAGAATTGCCCTCTCTGTAAAAGAGAATTGTAAAATACAGGGTTACTGGTTAATTTTTAAAAGATTTATTGCAGATTTTTTATGATCTGTTATAATCTATCATGATCTATTTTTGTGAACTGGGATTGTGTCATTAGTTCAGTGCATTAAATGAACTGAAAACATTTTGTAAAATATAGTTATAATGCTGTTTTAATAAAAATGTATTTTATTAGAATGAAGTGGAAGAAGAAGAGCGATCTGCCCTGGAGTTGGCAGCTGAGCAGTGTCGTCTATGGCCAACACTTGTACGTGAGAAACAGTTAGAACTTATCCAGAAGGAGGAGAGCACCGTGTTTAGCCAGGCTATCCACTATGCCAACCGTATGAGCTACCTTCTTCTTCCATTGGACACCTCTAAAAACCGCCTTCTGCGAGGGGGAGCTGGATTTGCAGATACTGAAAGTGTAACGAACAGCTTCATCACCAACAGGTTACTGAAGAGACCTTTCGGCCTTCTGATGATGATCTAAGTTTGATCCTACTTTTGCAATATTCAGTGTGCTAACCCGCCCCCCCCCCCCCTTTTTTTTTGTTTCCTTCCAAAATAATTCAGCATGGCAGGCAGCGTTGCAGAAAGTGCAGATACAGAAAGTGGTTTTGAAGATTCTGAAGGCTCTGATGTAGCTCATTGTGTTGTTCGCTTTATAACTCGTTTTGTGGACAAAGTGTGTACTGAGAGTGGGGTTACATCTGATCATCTAAAAGGCCTGCATACTATGATCCCAGGTACATTATTCTACTTTTTAAAATTTGTCCATTTTAAGTGCTTTTAGTAGTTTGGGTTGTGCTGCTTTTAGACTCTTGACAGTGAGGAAATAGAGTTCTGTAATTCAATATGCTTTGCATTGTTGGTTAGAGGTTGTCTCAAGTTCTTAAATGTGTAAAATTTCAGAAGGGCTTGTAAAAACATGCAGCTTTGAAGTTTATCCTCCCCATTCTCAAAAATGTAGGTATTTTTAATTTTCTAGTGAACAGCTCATTGCCTAGGTTACCGGCCACCCTGCAGTAGTGGCCGGTTACCTAGCTCATGAGTGAGTTCTGCTAGTAACCTGCTTGGGCTGCTCAGAAGATGGCTGGATCTGGCCAGCTTCAGTCCCTCTGCACTTCTCCAGGGCTGCAGAGGCAAACTGCCTCTGCTAGTAGCCTGGCAGAGAGCACCGTTCGAACCAGTGGGGCAACCATGCTGCTAGTGTGATCTTTCAATGTTCATTAGCACAACGCCCCTGCACAGCAGGAAGCTAGGAGGCAGAGGAGTTGTGCGCTCCTGAATATTATTGATGAGAAAACCCCTTTTAAACCCCCTAGTAAGTGCTGAAAAAAATTCTGGACATTTGATAGATAGGAAGTTTCATGACTATATCCAAGGATAGCCTGCAGCTTGCATCAACAAACAGAGATCTGTTACTTCCCGGTCTCCTGATAGGTGGGGTCCCAGAGGTGGATGTGTCATAAATAAAACAGGATTGCTTGTTTGTGGGTGCATCAGATACTGCTATGTATTGCTTTATTTCTGCAAAGTTTGGAGGAAGCCTTCTATGTATAAGGGAAGTATTGGAAGGGTTAACCTGGATAACTGAGCACTACTGTTCATTATCAATCTGGAGCTTTTAGCCGCTCCCACGCAATGTGTTGCTAATAGAACTTAACTGGCACAGAAAAGATCTGCCAGGATTTTATAGTGACGCCAATGTATCAAACAAACACTTACATGAACTACATTATCGCTCACTCCAATGAAATGCTATAACTTGATGGCAGTGTCCTTATATCTTCCAAGCTTTAGAAAAGTCCAATTAAGTGAATATGTATTTTTGTATGGATTTTTTTAATCTCATGAATTTACACTAATTGTTCCATTGCCTATTATTTGCACTGTTGGGTTTCTTACCTTTGTTGGCTCTCCTGCAGCAGGTTTCTTCCCCTACCTATAGTAGCTGCTACTAATTACACTGGCATGTCATCTTTAAAGTTTGGTCACATTATCAGTAGAAGAGGACCAACTTCTTTCCAGTGTGAAATTACATGCTATCCTGCACTGAAGGGCAGGAATTAAAGTGAATATCCATTGTGAAAACAATTTAAAACTGATTTATTACATAACATATTGTAGGGGTTCACTCTGGTAGGCTTTAAGCCTTGGGTAGTATTCACACAGGCAATACAGCTTTGCTCCAAACATCTGCAGTTTTTATTGCTCTCCACAGGTTGCAGAGCACCAAAAACAAACTCGTAAACATAAATCCCTAGCCTTGTTCAGAAGCTAACTAAACAGAACAGACCTTGGCTACTCGTAACCTGCTGAGCTAGTCCCAGCTTGGTCAAACAAAACAGCTGTTGTCCATAGCAACCACTAATACTTATGGTTCTCTGCACTCGACCCTTGCAGACTCTTCTCAGAGAGGGAGTCTGCCTTGTCTCTCTCTCCAGATCCAATACACATCCAGTCTGGTCAGCTTCCCTGAACTGAGTGTCTAAAGTGAACTGCTAGCCTGGTTATATGCAGACTAGCCAGGTAATCTAATCAGAACCTGTAGAGCTAGGATTTAACCCCAGCATACCTGGCTTTGCTACTTACCAACCACCCATCCCAAGCACAGAGCCTACAGGGCTTTATATTGACTTCAACATGAGGCTCCTGCTTGATGACACGAGGGTGACCTAGTAATTCCAAGAACATGCCCTATTTTTGGTTACCGATTTTCGTCTGTGCTGATTTTTGAAAGGCAGCAAAGTTCCTGCCACTTTAACACCCACAAGGTTGGCTTCTGACCAGGCCAACCAGCAAGGGGTTTCGAGCAGGTACTTACCCTTCCAGGGTTTTAGTAGGTTGCCATAAAATATGAGAAAGGCCTTCCTTTTCCCTGGTCTGTGTTCTTTATGGTTGACCTCTCCCCCATTTTCTATCACTTTCTATAGGGCTCCTGCCATTTGTGAAAAGCACTTGCTCTCCCCTGTGTACACTAACACAAGTCCCCAGGCTTAAATTCTGTCACTCGAACAAACCAATTATACCCCCTGGATTTTTCTTCTTATGCCTTGACGCGGCGCTCTTTTACCTGTCCCTTCACTTTATTCCAATGACACAACAAATCATTATGCCTGTCCCTTGTGGAAACTGACTTTCGACTCCTGGGGAACCCTATTTACTTTTTCTAAAGTACCTTTTAGGCTGTGTGCCCACTATGCGTTTTTTAAGTGTTTCAGCAGCGGCAATTCCGCTGCAGAAACGCTTAAAAAACGCTTGGTAGAAGGTTTGCCATGTTCCCCAATGATAATCCTCTTGTGCTGTGCACATGCTGCGGAAATTTCCCCTGCGGATTATCATTGCGCAAAAATCCGCAGCACTACCAATTATTTTGCGGAATCGCGGCATTTTCGCCGCGATTGACTTGCATTGGACCGCATGGAATCCGCATCACTGCATCTGCAGATGCAGATTCCATGCATTTCAAAGTGCGGATGGTACCCGGGGTTTGGAGAAGAGGAGACACTCTCCTCCAGACCCAGGTACCATAGTATCTGTAAAAAAAAAATAATTAAAATAAAAAATATACATTATACTTACCGTCTGATGGCTCCCGGTGTCCTTATCCGATGCGTCTTGGCTTGCCGGCAGCTCGCGATGGTCTAAAAAGGACCTGCCATGACGTCATTTAGTCATGTGACGGGTCACGCGACCGCCGTTGCATGGATTTATATAGTGAGACCAAGTTGTCAAGCACTTTCCAAGTGATGCTAAAATCGCTTGGAAAGCGCTTGACAACCCGCATGCGGAAATGCATGTGAAGAACACTTCACTTCCACTTGTCCCTGTCAGGAAAAAACGCATGTACAATCCGCATGCGTTTTTTCTGCCAGGGAGATGCAGAAATGCTCAGGAAAAATCCGGAGCATTTCTGCATCGTGGGCACATAGCCTTACTGTTAAGTCTATGAGCTGGCAGGCATGCCTTGGCGAAGCCATGGGTACAAATAGAACAAAGCTTTTCAGAGGCCACTTTAGCTGCTCTCCCCTGGGTACCCTTCTTTTACCAATCTTCACTGAAAACTCATCCCACAATTTGTGCTACACTCTACTGCTGCTCCCGACCAGATACACGCAAGCTTCTCCTTCCCATTCCATCTCCTTTTTCACCTATTATCGGCTCTCCGGACTTCTTCCCTGGTTTATCAGATCCTGTTTTTAGACTTTGGATTTCTCAGGAAAGGTTTAGAGCTTTCCAGATTGGCGTAGATAATAATTGGCCTTCTTTAGAGGCACTTCAAGCTATTACTGATCCCTTACCACTGGGCACATGGCGTTCTCTCCAACTGCGTCACTTTGTTCGCTCCCTTCCAAATTACTCTCAATATACACGAACCCCTTCCATGTTTGAAAATCTTTGCATGGTTAAGGGGGTGATTTGTCATGCACTCAATACTAACTAACCCAATGTATCAGCCTCCTCCCAGATTTTTAATACAATGGGAAGAGGACTTGGGTATCACTCTCTCCGTGGAACAAAGGGAAAAAGGTGATGTCCTTAAAACATAAATCTACCATAAGTTCTCGGCTCCAGGAAGCGAATTTCAAACTCCTTTCAAGGTGTTACAGGGTCCCGGTTAAGTTAAGCAAAATGTTCCCCCTCTATTGACCCTAAGTGTAGTAGATGTGGATCAGGCGAGGGAGATTTCCTTCATATCTTCTGGTCCTTTCTGGTTTTACAACCGTTCTGGACTAAAGTGAAAAGCATTAGCAGGTCGATTACAGGCATTTCATCTGAAATGGGTCCTGAACTATTCCTTCTACAGCTCTGTGAGACCTCTGTTTCCTCCTACAAACGGTCCCTATTAAGATTTTTGATGTCTGCCAGAGCTTGTTTTCCATTGTTATGGAAGAAAGTTAATCCACCAAGCCTGTCCCTCTGTATATCTTAGGTCAATGATTTAATGTACATGGAGGATTTGACGGCTTCTCTCTACAGTAGTTATGAGGTTTTCTATAAAACGTGGTTCTATTGAATGGAATTTAAGCAATCTAATGAATATGGAAGCCTTGTTCAGCTCGACTCTCAGACTTGATTGCCATTGAGGGATTTTTGTTCTAACAGTTGTCTGGACTGACTGGGGTTGGATTTTTTCCTCCTTTTTTTTTTTTTTTTTTTTCCTCCAGAAGTCCCAGCACTTGGACACCGTTTAGTCACCTGGCATTAATGGCATGGATTTACTCTGTCTGGTAGGCATTAGGTAGCATTCACACAGGCAATACAGCTTTGGTCCAAACACGTTATTGCTTTTCACAGGTTACACTGCACCAAAAAACAAACTAATAAACATCCCTAGCCCTGTCCATCTGCTAACTAAACAGACTCATACACGGCTGAGCTAGCCCCAGCTTGGTCAAACAAAACTGGTATTGTCTATAGCAACCACTGATACTTGTAGTCTTCTACACATGGCCTGTGCAGACTCTTCTCAGAAAGGATTTCTGACCTGTCTTTCTTCAGTTCCAAGGCACATCCAGTCTGGTCAGCTTCCCTGAGCTGAGTGACTAAGGAGAACAGCTAGCCTGGTTATATGCATTGCCAGCCAGGTGGTCTAATCAGAACCTGGAGAGCTAGGATTTAACCTTAGCCTACCTGGTTTTGCTACAATATAAATACAGTGTTTGTGACTGCCAGCAGATAATGCTTATAAAGCTTCCATTGAACTCCTTGTGAAGTTGCATATATTTTTATACATTGAACTTTCTCCAGTGACTACTGTAGTTGACCAGAACCAGAATGCAAGTCTATGCCCTGGTGATGATGGGAGGCAGCGTAAGCAACTCAGTGCCATAGAAGTGCCATGGACTACTTCAGTGGTAGTTATGCTACTTGTGCACTTGCAGAAAATGTAATCATCCATGTGCCACAAGGGAATGTGAATAATGCAAGGAAAAATATAAGAAAATGTGTGTTTCATATATGTAGGCAGCTTAGTTTAGTAGATGTTCCTCCAAAAGCATGTTGTTCTATAGGATTTTACTACAGTATGTATTTTGAATAATATGAGTTGCTGGTTTGGATACAATAGCTATACTGGTTACATGATATGATTGTGTCTCTTTATTATTCCTATGTAGACATTGTTCAGATGCATATAGAGACCTTGGATGCTGTTCACAGGGAAAGTAAGAGGCTGCCTCCAATCCAGAAGGTTAGTATGGGGGTTAGCCAATTAATTTGTGTTGTTGCTCAATAGATGCACAATTGTTTGATATTTCCATCATTTGCTTTTTTTTCATTTGTATATGTCTTTTATATTATGCTTACCGTCATTCTTGGTTTTGTTTTTCTTAGCCAAAGTTGTTGCGACCCACATTGTTAGTAGGTGAGGATTTTGTAATGGATGGACTTAGAGTATATCTTCTGCCAGATGGACGGGAGGAAGCTTCAGGTGGTGGTCTTGGAGGTCCACCTCTGCTCCCTGCTGAAGGGGCGCTGTTCCTCACTACTTATCGTTGCATCTTTAAGGGTACTCCAGTGGATCCATTAGGTGAGCACAGGGTTTTTTGTTTTTTTTTATTTCTCTTGAATATATCTACATTATTTGGTTTGGTCGGTAACTTCAGTTGTCAACTGGCTGTTGTAATTTCCAGTTAGGCTCCTGGATTATCCTACTGTTTGATCTCTGTACCTTTTCAGTTCTCATCCTTCGTGTTCAGGGTTATGGACTACAAACCAATTCTTTGTAAAGTCTGAACCTGCAGTCATGTTCCTTATCTCTCTACTATTCACTGCACAAAGAATTCGACAATAAATCTATGCATTTTATTGCAGGCCCTTCTGCTGGTCAATTTTTTTGGACTTGCATGCATACAGTATATACTCACATTCAATAAAAAAAATATAAATGGTAGTGCTTCTTTAAGAACTCTTTCAGTGTAAACATGCTGAATGAGCAAAATGCTCGTTCTTTAGGTGAAATGATCTTTTGTTTTTCACATGGATGATCATTTTCGGGGTAGCATAGTCCTGTGTAAACAGGACTCACTGCTGACAATCTACTACAGATCGCTAAGTGCGCATAATTTACAGCGGTCTGCCTGTGTGAACAGGCTGTTAAATGACCACCGATCAGTAAATATTTCTAGATCTGTGGTCCTCTAATGCCACCAGTTGGTCTGTGTAAACAGATTCTTATTCAATGTACATAAAGAAGTAGGGATAGGATAAAAGGGAGTGTGACTGAGTAATATAGTAGTATATTTTTAATCAAGACTAGTCGCATTTCTAAGTAAGGCTATATGCCCACGATGCAGAAATGCTCCGGATTTTTTCCTGAGCATTTCTGCGTCTCCCTGGCAGAAAAAACGCATGCGGATTGTACATGCGTTTTCCTGCCAGAGACAAGCGGAAGTGAAGCGTTCTTCACATGCATTTCCGCATGCGGGTTGACAAGCGCTTTCCGATCGATTTTAGCATCACTTTGAAAGCGCTTGTCAACTTGGTCACACTATATAACTCCATGCAACCAGCATGGATTTACAGTGCCTACAAGTAGTATTCAACCCCCTGCAGATTTAGCTGGTTGACACATGCGGAATTAACTTGGCATTGTGACATTTGTACTGTAGATCAGCCTGGAAGTGGGAAATGCACTGCAGCAAATTTTTTTTTTTTTTAAAAAACGTAAAAAGTTAATTCAGTGTGTCATTTATTATTCAACCCCTCAAACCACAAGAATTCTGTTTGGTCCCCCTAAAGTATTAAGAAGTAGTTCAGGCACCAAGAATAATGAGCTTCACATGTGTGGATTAAAGATCTCTTTTGCCAGCCTTTTCTGACTATTTAAGACCCTCCCCAAACTTGTGAACAGCACTCAGACATAGTCAACATGGGAAAGACAAAGGAGCATTCCAAGGCCATCAGAGACCAGATCGTGGAGGGTCACAAGGCTGGCAAGGGGTACAAAATCCTTTCCAAGGAGTTGGGCCTACCTGTCTCCACTGTTGGGAGCATCATCTGTAAGTGGAAGGCTTATGGAACTACTGTTAGCCTTCCACGGCCAGGACAGCCTTTGAAAGTGTCCTCCCGTGCCGAGGCCAGGCTTGTCCGAAGAGTCAAGGCTAACCCAAGGACAACAAGGAAGGAGCTCCGGGAAGATCTCATGGCAGTGGGGACATTGGTTTCAGTCAATACCATAAGTAACGTACTCCACCGCAATGGTCTCCGTTCCAGACGAGCCCGTAAGGTACCTTTACTTTCAAAGCGTCATGTCAAGGCTCGTCTACAGTTTGCTCATGATCACTTGGAGGACTCTGAGACAGACTGGTTCAAGGTTCTGTGGTCTGATGAGACCAAGATCGAGATCTTTGGTGCCAACCACACACGTGACGTTTGGAGACTGGATGGCACTGCATACGACCCCAAGAATACCATCCCTACAGTCAAGCATGGTGGTGGCAGCATCATGCTGTGGGGCTGTTTCTCTGCCAAGGGGCCTGGCCATCTGGTCCGCATCCATGGGAAGATGGCTAGCACGGCCTACCTGGAGATTTTGGCCAAGAACCTCCACTCCTCCATCAAGGATCTTAAGATGGGTCGTAATTTCATCTTCCAACAAGACAACGACCCAAAGCACACAGCCAAGAAAACCAAGGCCTGGTTCAATAGGGAAAAAGTCAAGGTGTTGGAGTGGCCTAGTCAGTCTCCTGACCTTAACCCAATTGAAAACTTGTGGAAGGAGCTCAAGAATAAAGTCCACATGAGACACCCAAAGAACCTAGATAACTTGGAGAAGATCTGCATGGAGGAGTGGGCCAAGATAACTCCACAGACCTGTGCCGGCCTGATCAGGTCTTATAAAAGACGATTATTAGCTGTAATTGCAAACAAAGGTTATTCCACAAAATATTAAACATAGGGGTTTAATAATTGACCCACACTTTTATGTTTAAAATTTAATAAAATTCAACTGAGCAACATAACTTTTTGGTTTGTAAGATTTATGCTTCTGTTCATAAAACCTACTCTCGTTTGAAGGCTCTAACTTATTTGCATCTTATCAAACCAGCTAAATCTGCAGGGGGTTGAATACTACTTGTAGGCACTGTATATAGTGTGACTGTAAAGAATGTTTAAGAATAAAAAAATAAATCTATACTTCCCTTCTGATGGCCCCCGGAGTCTTGCTTCGCTCCGTTCTTTCTTGCCGGCAGCTCGCGGTACACTACACTGAAGGACCTGCTGTCACATGACTATGACGTCAGCCCCGGTCCTTCAGTCCATCGCGAGCTGCCAGCAAGGGAGGACGAGCGCAGCGCGGGCCATCAGAAGGTAAATATAATATTTATTTTTTATTTTATTCTTTTTTTTTTTTTAACAGGTACTATGGTACCCGGACCCGGAGGAGAGTCTCCTGTCCTCCACACCCGGATACCATCCGCACATTGAAATGCATGCAATGCGCATGTTCAGATGCAGTGATGCGTAATCCATGCGTTTCAATACAAGTCAATGGAGGCGAAAACGCAGCACTTCCGCAAAATAATTGGTAGTGCTGTGTTTTTTTCCATAATAACCCGCAGCGGAAATTTCCGCAGCATGTGCACAGCACATGAGGATTATCATTGGGGAACATGGCAGGCCTTCTACCATGCGTTTTTTAAGCGTTTCTGCAGCTTTTTGCCGCTGCGGAAACGCTTAAAAAACGCATCGTGGGCACATAGCCTAAGACCAAAGTTTAGAAAAACCGGTTGCTTGACGAAACAGCCCTGTATAAGCATATGTACTTCTTGAGCCTTGGGAAATAACAAAAGGTTATGAAAATGTATATTGGAAATGTGATGGTGTGTTTTTAATGTAGTGGCTGAACAAACCGTTGTGCGGTCCTTCCCCATTGCATCTCTGACGAAGGAGAAGAAAGTCAGTGTCCCGGCTCATCTTGACCAGTATGTTCAGGAAGGACTTCAACTGCGCTCATGTACTTTCCAGGTGAATATTTATGTTTTGCTGTGATATGAAGCTATATCTATTTCTGCCTCATGTGCACAATGCTTGTCCTGTAGAACATCCAGAAAATTGTATTACTTGTTGCTCAATATAAATTTGTACAGGGGCCTAAGTTTGAGACATAATCATTGAGACAAATCCATTCAGCCACAAAATAATTAGTAAGACCTGATGAGTTAGTGAGATTCATTCATTAGACCACCTCATGGTCATTTGCGCTTCAATGTATTAATGCTCTTTATTCCACTCTATCTGAACCATGCTTATCTTTCAGATTTTTGACATTACACATTGACATTAGAGTCATGGGCTGTACTTCAGTGCCAGTAGTGGTAGTGAACTTTGCATCTAAGCATAGTAGGTTTAAGTACATAACTTGTGTTGCCACCTATAGTAAGGAGAAACCCACAAAATCAAAAACCATGCAGAATTTCAGTAGATCACTTATTAGAAACAAAATCAACAAATGTCAAAATACGGATACCATATCCACTGTCCATGGGTATGAAACACTTCCTATGTTTTGATGAGATAGGACTGCTTTAGACCTTTATACAGTTCTGGAAATCTATACATGTCACATATATTTTGGTTTCAGCTGCTGCGGGTGGCGTTTGATGAGGAAGTCCCTTCTGAGATCTCTGAAGGTTTCCGCAAACAGCTGCATAAGCTAAGGTATCCTCAAGATGTGCAAGGAACTTTCCCATTCAGTGTTGGTCTGTCCCTACAACACACTGCTCAACCTAGAACCAAGGACAAGAATCCCTCCATCAAGTGAGTTGGCTCAATAATTATTAAAAAGCTATACGGTCATCCTATTGCTATAGTAAGTAGATGTCCTCTAGGTTTCCTTCCTTGTATAAATCTTATGAATAGACTGTTTGCACAAAATCATAGTATTCCTTTAAGTTTCCCACCTTACCCTCTGCTCTTTTCTATCTCATGTTGGAATGGTTTCACAAGTGGTTTTGGTCCAGTAATGTACTGTTTATAAAGTTTGGCCCCTCGGACTTGGCCATATAAACTTAGTGATACACATGAAAAAGGCCCAACCATGACGACCACTTGTTGTTCTTGTCCATGCTTCTCATAGATCCTTTGAACTTCTAATGAAAGAATACCCTCATGTGGTATATAAGAAAATATGTATTTAGTTTACCTTTCATGTTGTCACTTGCAATATTACTTGGGTCACAATTGAAGGGCAAGGACGCATCTCCATCTTTTTGGGACTTAACCAACAGTTTTCTGAATTGGAGTTGGTGCTATTGTAAAATAAATTTACTTTTTATATACCATACTAAAGAAATAACCTCCTCAGTGTTGTCTGTGCCATTCTGTTCTGGTGCAATTACTTTCTCTGTGTTTTGCTTTTATCTGTCTTTCCTTGTGCCATAAATCAGTGTGTATATGTTGTCATACTCGTAGTGTAATCCCTAGTGACCCCCTATCTCTCTCTGTAGCACCCTCCATGTCAGTGACGTGCTCCATGGCCACCTGGCACTGAGTTTATCTCTTGGCAGCTTCCATTCAGAAAAGTAAGACCCAACATTTATGCCCAACTGGTCATGGTTTCATGGTGACTAGCCATTCTTCCTGGGTGCTCAGCGGCTTCTTTCTGTCCTAGTTTTACCCTGGCATCGAGAATTCAAGCTGTACCAATGTTACCAGCAATCCTCTGAGATATACAATAATGTAGCATTATGGGAAAAGCTTTGTATTGGTGCTGCTGTGATATGTTGTAACTTGTCTGAATGTAATAGGAAGTAAAAAAAAATAGGTATTCTGGAGCCTAGACGCACAGAATTATTGCTCATAAACATCAGGGATCACCTAAAGTTGTCTGTGCACCTTGGGGTAACGGCTTTCTTCCCAATAAATATGCACTTTTATTGGCTGACCTTGCATGTTTATGGCACAGAAAGTAGACGATATGGAGACCCTAGGTTGGCAGCGGTTATCTCCCAGGGAAACGAGGAACCATACGTTTTAACACCTTCCCGACCGGCCGATTTTCCCAGTTTTTTGTGTGCCTTTGCCCCCCTCTACCCCCCTTTCCATGAGTGATATCTTTATTGTTTGTCAACATACCCATACGTGGGTTTTTTTCCCCCAGAAAAAATTAATTTCATCTTATAATATACTGGAAAACAGGGCAAAAATTTCAAGTGCAGTGAACTTGAACAAAAGAACCAGTCTAATTTCCGTCATTGTTCTTTGGGTTTTGTTCTTTTGCTGTTCATTGATTTGTGAAACTAATTTGTCAGTATGATGCTCTAAATAAGTGTGATTACGGAGATGCCAAACTTGTATAGGTTTTTATTTTTCTCCCCTGAGTGGCAAAAAAAAAATAGTGAATTCTTTGGAAAAAAAAGAAAAAAAAAACAAAACATTTTTTCATAATATTTCAAGCCCCCCTCTAACATTTTCACTTCTTGGAGCTATGGGAGACCCTGGTTTGGGTATGACAATCTGGTGTTTTTATTGATACCATTCTGGGGTAGATTTGACTGCTTTTTACTCTAGGGTTTTTTCCTGAATTTTCCAGATGTAGTCCTACTACACGTTGTTGTTTGTTTTGTTTTTTTATTGTATTATTTTTAATGGGGAAAAAGTGGGGTGATTTCATAACTTTTTTTCTATATTTTTAAAATTTTTTCTTTAATACTTAATTTTTTTTAGTTTCCGAAGGAGACTTGAACCTGTGTTTGTCATGTTGCACCTCCCGAACCATGCACTCTGCTCCACTTGCTGCCATTTGAGGCATAATCTGGCAGTGAAACACAGTCAGTTTCTGCTTAGAATGATGCAATTCCAGTATGTCATGTTGAGAAGGGGTTACTTCCCAATGGATGTCAACACATTAGGTCATATCATGTTTAGCAGTTTTGTCGTTAGTAATCAATATTTTTCTCGGACCTATGATAGACCCCCTGAGGAAGCTAGATTGCGTGGCGATACGCTTTGGGCATTTTCACTCCTGCCATTTCTCTTTGACCACTTTAGGGTATAGGACTTTCTGTTATCTGCAGCATGAGATAGGTACTACTGGTATGTTTGTTGCTGACATTCTCATACGTTCACTCCTCAGCATGGCATGTACAAGGTAAATTGTCCCTGATGCTCTCTTTGTAAATGAGCATATAGCTTTTTCATGACACTATTACATGTCCAGCATTAAGTATTTTTGCATACTTCTAGGAAGCATGACACATTGCTCCTATCAACTTGATGGTTATTTTGTTTATTGTGAGATTTCATCTGGCTTAACTAATTGAAGTGTGCTTTGTCTATAACTTATACTGTTTTGCAAAGGATTATTAAGACATTTGCGCACTTTTCCCACTGAGTTCTGGTGGTATATATTCATCTAACGCACTTCTGCTGACCATATATGCAAAGATCCTAGGGTTATATTTGGCATGCTGTCTCATATTTATTGTGTTTACTTGATTATAGTGAGTCTTGGGGTAGGCAGGGTGCAGCTCTATTGTGGGCTGGTGTAAATGCATGTCAGTTTGACTTTCTAAGTTTGTTTTTGTCACTTTTTTTGGTGATCCCTGTATATATGGCATGTTTTGGGGGTTTTTTTTGCTCTTTTTATGTTCCATTTTTAACATGTCACAGACTGATCCCATACATTTGGTGGTGCCCTCTGCCTGTATATGTAATGTGTCTGCTGTTATTAGTGGAGCTTATAATGTTCCCAGACATACAAGCATGTATACGTGTATGTAACATTCTTCCTTTCTGGGCATATTCCGAGCACCGATGATATGACAGAACACTCCCTGCTTCATTGTACATGCTGAAAAAGAAAGGCTGTGATGTACATGTATGAGATTTCCAGAACAGAAGAAATGATGCGCGCAGTCAATAGGACTATGTGATGAGATGCACCCTTACCTGCAGACTAGTCACAGTGGGTTGCATATACGGAGGACTGCATTAAAACTAATTTTGTGTTTGTGTTAATAGCTAGTATTGTATAGGCTTTCTGGTATGACTGGATGGGGGGTTAGCGTTCTAAATGGATTGGGGGCAGTTTGTGAAACTTGGGAATACCAGACAGGTTCCCATTAAGGTGGATAGAAGTGGCGGTGAAAACAGCCCCTTAATTAGTGACTGTTACGTGCTTGTGCTACAGCGGCAGAACTAATACAGATACTGACCAGGGCAATTCTAGAATAACTATTTATTAGCGAGTATGAAAATGGTTAGGGGTTATAATTAAAAGAAAACGTGTGCATGACTTTTCACCCCAAATTAGAGAGTACGAGGAGGAATGAACTCAGGGCTCATTCACACCTGATTTTCACGGATAGCACTCATACTTATGATAGTCTCGCCCGATTTTTTTTTTTTTTCTTCTTTTTTTTTTTCCCCCAGACCGAGTGGTCCCTTTAAAAAAATTTTTTTAAAAAAGCAGACATGTCTGATTTTGATCCGGGGATCAGATCAAAATTTGCAATGCAACTCTATGGGTCTGTTAAAAAATTGCATGGCACTCTGACAATATCGGAGTGCAAATCATTTTACACTCACTGTTAGAATGGAGACTGGAGAAACATTTTTTGTTTTTCTCCACATATGAGAAAAACTGATGACACTTGGATCACTCTCTGATCAAAATAATCTGATTTTTTTTTCTTGTACGTGAGAAAATCGAACGTCTTAAAGGGAATCTGTCACCACTTTTGACCTATCTAAACTATTAATATGGGCATACAGGTTATAGACTGCTGAGGAGAGTGATCCCTGTATGTCTCATATCAGAGGTCTTGTTGCTGAGAAATCATCTTTCGTCACTTTATATAAATGCCCTCTTCCAGGCTCTGGGAAGGACGCTGCCTGGAAGATAACTCTGCCCCCAGAGCTTATTATACATGAAGGGGAGTTACCAGTGTGAGACAAGTAACTAAACACAGAACAGGAGAAATGAAATTTGTTTTCTTGCAAACACATTTTTTGTTCCTCTCTCAGCTCTGCTGTATTGTAACAATATTACCCTGTCTGCCTGTGAGATGGAGGCTGAGAGGAACCTGCAGATGTGTCAGGTACAATCACACACAGCTCTGCAGTGAGATCAGGAGAGCAGAGAGCGGCCATCACACTGGTAACTCCCCTTCATGTAAAACAAGCTCTGGAGGCTGAGTTATACCCAGAGCCTGGAAGAGGTCATTAATATAAAGTGATAAGAGATGATTTCTCAACAACAAGGCATCTGATATGACACATACAGGTATCGCTCTCCTCGGCAGTCTATAACCTGTATTCTCATATTAAAAGTTTACATAGGTCTAATGTGGTGACAGATTGCATTTAATGAGGTTTGTTTGATGAAATATTGACCCCTGCTCTCTGAGAAGGATGTGATTTGAGCAAAGTGCTTATCCTAGTTTAGGTTGAAGACATGGCCACAGAACATTCAGCAGTAGCTAATTTAATATTTCGCGGACACGGAGTTTGTGGGTAAGGTCTGCTCTTTCCTAATAATACGTGGTAGGCCGATTATGTAATAGATGGACAGAAATGTAAGTTGGTATATTATTTAGATGCAAAGAAAACCATATATCCACGGTTGGAATCGTGCAGACCATGCAATGTAGTGGATTACAATAACCTGTAGTCACAGTCAGAATTAAAGTGTTTACTGGTATATTGGACATCTAATATCTGAATAGCGGAGTCGTATACAGATAAGTACCCAAATCCCATGAAACTAGTGTAGAAAGATTGACTAAAAATGATCTCCACTAATGCGCCATTAGATTCCATTAAGGTTAGCACATATCTCGCCGTGTTGGATTCCTAATTGAAAATGGACAGCAGATTCTTTTCTGTATGCTATCTGGTTCTTTTTGTCGTGGTTCTATTTTTTTTCCTTCTCTGACCTACGTCACGCTTTATGGTGGACCCTTCTAGACTTGCGGCTTAATATTTATTTGCTTGTATAAATAGTTATTCTTTTCCTGTAATATGCATTGACTTTTCTGTTGGGTTGCACTGGTATTGGAGCATAAGGCCTGATACATCCAGTCAAATCTTAGTGGCTGTTATCCATTGCAAGTGAGTATACCACTAAAATATGATCTGTGATCTTGGCCTTGCTCAATGAATGTGCAAAGATGCTGCTGGATTGTGTATCCTTCCTTTATAACTTGTCTTGTGGCATGTGCAAATTATTTCTCCAAGGACCATCTCTAAAAATCTTGTGAAGAATGCCAAGAAGACAATAGGCCGGCAGTATGTGACACGCAGAAAGTATAGTCCCCCATCTTGGGATGTCCGAGGGAGTCAGAATTCTCTGGAACAGCAGGGTGATGACATTTCAGGTGGGTATTGCTTTCTTTAACCTTTTCACCAATGAAGTGTGCTACTTGTTCATCAACAGATTTCATGCTTAGGCTGTTGATGAACATTGTGGATACTGATCAAATTCTGTTTTTGTTTTCCAAACAAAATTTTCTTGAATCACAAATTGACTGCCATGGTTTCCTACCATTTGATTTATATGGATTTAGGTCAACCATAGACCACTCTGGTTAACAAGCTGAAGGTATAATAGCAAAAATTAAGAGGAAATGTAAAGTATGACTACAATATTAGTCTTGTTGGTGATATGTTACCAAATATCGCAACCAAAGAGGAAAAGGATAGCCTTGGAGTAATGTATGTACAAATAATGACCCAAATGGGAAAACCCATATGATTAACCCTCTCTAAACAGGCTATAAAATGTAACTTTTAAAATTTTAACGTAACACTAACATGAAGTGTCCTATCCCCTGATGACGCCGCTAGTGCGGTGAAACATGTTGGGGGTACATGTGCTGAGATTTATTTATCCCATTCAGCTCTAGTCATGACACCCCACGGTACCATCAGAACGTCATAGATTTTAGTCTATTTATTATTTTGGCTGATTAAGGATAATATTTTAATACCCTTTACATTCACATTTTAATATAAAGATTAAAAGTTACATTTCATAGCCTGTTTAGAGAGGGATTATTATATGGATTTTCCCATTTGGTTCATTATTAGATATATTACCATGAAGATGCAATTTTGCATGGTAGCTGTAGAAATTGTACAGTATAATATTTTTATTGCTTCTGCACTGGACTGCCCACTGACTTAAATTTTCACTGTCCACATCTACCGTATTTTTCGGACTATAAGACGCACCTAGGTTTTAGAGGAGGAAAATAGAAAAAAAAATGTAAGCAAACAATGTGGTCATGATACACTGTTATGGGGGAGGGGGTCTGCTGCTGACACTGGTATTGGGGTAATGTCTCTCAATTCTGTTAATATCCTCCATCCTGTTATGTATGGCCCCTCCTTCCTGGTATACATGGCCCTCATCCCCATCCTGGCATGCATGGCACCCCTTGATCCCCCATCCTGGCATGCATGGCACCCCTTGTTGATCCCCCATCCTGGCATGCATGGCACCTCTTGTTGATCCCCCATCCTGGCATGCATGGCACCCCTTGTTGATCCCCCATCCTGGCATGCATGGCACCCCCTGATTCCCCCATCCTGGCATGCATGGCACTCCCTGATCCCCCATCATGCTGCCCACAAAAAAAAAAAAAAATCATACCTCCTCTCTCTTCCAGCGCTGCATCCCTCTCTGCTGCCGACACTCTGTGTGAGCCGCGCATGGCGTCCCTGCCATGTGCCCTCACACAGTGAAGTGCTGTGCCGGAATAGTCAATGCTCCCCATGCCCCGACTGTGTATATGGGGAGCAGTGACCATTAACTCTCCTTAACTCCTTTCTGGCCTGGGCGTATTAGTACACCCCAGGCCATCACCCCCTGTTCAGCCCGGGCTCCGGCGCTGAGCCCGCACTGAACCGGGCACATGTCAGCTGATTTATACATCTGACATGTGCCCGCAACCGCCACGAGTGGAATCGGGATCCACCGGCTGCTGTTAACAAGTTAAATGCCACTGTCAATCTGACAGTAGCATTTAACATCGCTGCGCTGGAAGTACAGCATTAGCCCTGCCCATCGGTGACCCTGTCACATGATCGTGGGTCACCGATGGGTGGGCATGACAACCCGGGGTCTGCGGCAGACCGCTGTGGTTGCCATGTCTATGAACACCCAGTGGTCGACGTTCATAGCAAGTGAGCATTTCTACTGCATACAGGCGATCTGCTCAACGCTTGTATGCAGTAGAAGCAATCAGATAACTGCTGATCTGGACACTATGCTGACCGACACAGCAAACCTTCTTGCCACAGCTTTCATTGATGTGCCATCCTGGATGAGCTGCACTACCTGAGCAACTTCTGTGGGTTGTAGAGTTCCGTCTCATGCTACCACGAGTGTGAAAGCACAACCAATGTGTCTTGATAATTGCCAATAATTTCCATCTATTGTCAATTCCTTGTACACAACTTCATGTGAAATTGATTGTCAATTAGTGTTGCTTCCTAAGTGGACAGTTTGATTTACTTGGAGTTATATTCTATTGTTTAAGTGTTCCCTTTTATTTTTTTGAGCAGTGTGTATATATATATATATATATATATATATATTACAGACCAAAAGTTTGGACACACCTTCTCATTTAAAGATTTTTCTGTATTTTCATGACTATGAAAATTGTACATTCACACTGAAGGCATCAAAACTATGAATTAACACGTGGAATTATATAGTTAACAAAAAAAGTGTGAAACTACTGAAAATATGTCTTATATTCTAGGTTCTTAAAAGTAGCCACCTTTTGCTTTGATGACTGCTTTGCACACTCTTGGCATTCTCTTGATGAGCTTCAAGAGGTAGTCACTGGAAATGGTCTTCCAACAATCTTGAAGTGGTGCTTGGCACTTGTTGGCCCTTTTGCCTTCACTCTGCGGTCCAGTTCACCCCAAACCATCTCGATTGGGTTCAGGTCTTGTGACTGTGGAGGCCAGGTCATCTGGCGTAGCACCCCATCACTCTCCCTCTTGGTCAAATAGCTCTTACACAGCCTGGAGGTGTGTTTGGGATCATTGTCCTGTTGAAAAATAAATGATGGTCAAACTAAACGCAAACTGGATGGAATAGCATGCTGCTGCAAGATGCTGTGGTAGCCATGCTGGTTCAGTATGCCTTCAATTTTGAATAAATCCCCAACAGTGTCACGAGCAAAGCACCCCCACACCATCACACCTCCTTCTCCATGCTTCATGGTGGGAACCAGGCATATAGAGTCCATCCGTTCACCTTTTCTGCGTCGCACAAAGACACGGTGGTTGGAACCAAAGATCTCAAATTTTGACTCATCAGACCAAAGCACAGATTTCCACTGGTCTAATGTCCATTCCTTGTGTTCTTTAGCCCAAAGTTTTCCTTTACTTAGCTGCTTTTTTCTTGCCATAATAAAAATTCTAAGTAAAGGAAAACGAGTGGCCATCATTACTTTAAGAAATGAAGGTCAGTCAGTCCGAAAAATTGGGAAAACTTTGAAAGTGTCCCCAAGTGCAGTTGCAAAAACCATCAAGCGCTACAAAGAAACTGACTCACATGAGGACCGCCCCAGGAAAGGAAGACCAAGAGTCACCTCTGCTTCTGAGGATAAGTTTAGCCGAGTCACCAGCCTCAGAAATCTCAGGTTAACAGCAGCTCAGATTAGAGACCAGGTCAATGCCACACAGAGTTCTAGCAGCAGACACATCTCTTCAACCACTGTTAAGAGGAGATTTTGTGCAGCAGGCCTTCATGGTAAAATAGCTGCTAGGAAACCACTGCTAAGGACAGGCAACAAGCAGAAGAGATTTGTTTGGGCTAAAGAACACAAGGAATGGACATTAGATCAGTGGAAATTTGTGCTTTGGTCTGATGAGTCCAAATTTGAGATCTTTGGTTCCAACCACCGTGTCTTTGTGCGACTCAGAAAAGGTGAACGGATGGACTTTACATGCCTGGTTCCCACCGTGAAGCATTGAGGAGGAGGTGTGATGGTGTGGGGGTGCTTTGCTGGTACACTGTTGGGGATTTATTCAAAATTGAAGGCATACTGAACCAGCATGGCTACCACAGCATCTTGCAGCGGCATGCTATTCCATCCGGTTTGCGTTTAGTTGGACCATCATTTATTTTTCAACAGGACAATGACCCCAAACACACCTCCAGGTTGTGTAAGGGCTATTTGACCAAGAGGGAGAGTGATGGGGTGCTACGCCAGATGACCTGGCCTCCACAGTCACCAGACCTGAACCCAATCGAGATGGTTTGGGGTGAGCTGGACCGCAGAGTGAAGGCAAAAGGGCCAACAAGTGCTAAGCATCTCTGGGAACTCCTTCAAGATTGTTGGAAGACCATTTCCGGTGACTACCTCTTGAAGCTCATCAAGAGAATGCCAAGAGTGTGCAAAGCAGTCATCAAAGCAAAAGGTGGCTACTTTGAAGAACCTAGAATATAAGACATATTTGCAGTTGTTTCACACTTTTTTGTTAAGTATATAATTCCACATGTGTTAATTCATAGTTTTGATGCCTTCAGTGTGAATGTACAATTTTCATAGTCATGAAAATACAGAAAAATCTTTAAATGAGAAGGTGTGTCCAAACTTTTGTACTGTACTGTGTGTGTGTGTGTGTGTGTATATACGTACATATACACACATGCATACATACAATGTATATGCATACATACAATGTATATGTTTGTATGTGTCTCACACACACACACACACACACTCTGTATGTGTATATAGAAATAGATATATATCTACATCTCACGCTATGCTACGCATTAAGTATGTGTGTTTAAATTAATTTTTTTATGCAATTTTGCAGTGTCTGAAGATATGGAAAGAAGCACATTGACCATCTCTACTTTGAAGGCCCCTGACAAGCAGGCAGGGGGCAATATGGCAGAAAGAGCATGTTGCCGTGATTACCAAAGAATGGGGCTTGGTACTCTGAGTAATAGTTTAACACGTGCTAAAAATGAACCTTTCCGGATCTCAACAGTGAACCGCATGTATGCCGTTTGTAACAGGTGAATACTAACTTTTTAGTGTTTAGAGGTTACTGTGTCCAGTTGAAATTCTCATTTTCTTCCTGTGTCTATTAACCAGCTATCCAGGGTTGCTGATTGTCCCTCAGACCATCCAGGACAACACTTTACAGAAGATCTCTCGCTGCTACAGACAGAATAGATTTCCTGTGGTGTGTTGGCGCAGCCCACGTAGCAAAGCTGTGCTTTTGCGATCAGGTGGACTTCATGGTAAAGGTGTGGTTGGACTCTTTAAATCTCCTAACACAGCTGGTACAGGTTAGTAGCCTCTAATGTAGCCTACCATCTTTTCTGTATGACTGTTGGGAGATTAGTTGATGCTGGCACACAGCTAATATTTATGACATTTTTTCATATGTTGCAGTCTCGAGAAATCTTAGCTAGCTTGGAAATACTAGGAGAAAGATACAGGATTATCTTAAGTATAAATATACTCAAAAATCAGCTTTACTTGAAACTTCAACATTTACTAGCCATGTAGTCCCCTATTAAGATTTTAGTTGATCCTATATGGGCCGTATGTGCTGGTTTACAACCCGAGCAAATGAGCACATGTCCTGTAAAGGCAGCTTTTGCCCATAAGCCCTTTTTAAAGGTTATTTACTTCTCGGGGGTCATAGATTTTTATTTTTTTTTATTATAACTTAACTCTTTCACGACGTATACATACGTCATATGTCATGTCCCTTACTTTGATGCGGGCTCCGACGCTGAGCCGGAATCTTTCCACACACGTGACTGCTGATTTAATCAGCTGTCATGTGCCTTAAACAGCCATGGGTGGATCGGAGCTCCACCCACTGCTGTTAACCAATTAAATATTGCTTGTCAAACTCTGACAGCAGAATTTAACAGCTAGAAGAGCGTCATTAATCCTGCCCATCGGCGCCCCTGTCGTATGATCATGGGGCGCCGATGGATTGTGACAGCTGGGGGTCTGCAAAAGATCCCCATGCCTGTCTTTGCCATAATCTAGTGAATCTGTGGCCGGCGTTCATAAGTGATTTCTGCTATACCTAGCAGAACTGGAGCCCTGCTATGTATAGCACAGGTAATCGTATGATTGCAGCTTCAAGTCTTGTAAACAATGATGTCATCCGTGCAGCGCGCATTTCGTTCGTGGTATGTGGAAAAAAAGGACATGTCTGTGGGTTTTTCACATGGTCCGTGTGAAAAACCTGACATGTGCACACCACCATTGAATACAATAGGTGTGCGTGTGTTTATATTTGCGGTCATTAAAAAACTGACCGCATACGGACATCAAAAATGGACGTGTGAAGAAGGCCTAAGTAAGTAGTAAATGGCATGCCTGTATTGCCACTGACAAATTATGTCCATTTGACTGGAAATATGTGGATGGACAGACAGACAGGGTATACATACATAGACACACATATATATTGTCTTTTTTTAAAATAGCTAAAGGGAACGATTTATCTGATTCATGCTCCCAAACCATAGTTGCTGTCTGGTCTTTAAGGCTACGTTCCCACAGTGAACTTTTGGTGCGTTTTTGATGTTGCAGAATTTCTGCGCTATTGTTTAAATTGGGTTACTTGCCATTCTTTAACATGTGTTTTTATCACATTTTTGATGCTGCGGCTTATGTCTCTTGTTGGTATGTCATGCTTTGAATAAGGCTGCTTTGTTTTTGATACTTCTTGGTATTTGGCTTTGACAACTTTCACATAATTAGTTGTGGATTACATGTGTGTTTTTGATGCGTTTCAACCACAGACGCGCACTAAAAACGCATGTGCTTTTTTTTTTACGTGCAGAACTTTTCCACCTAATTCAAGTCTATGGGGAAATTCCACACAGAAAACTCTGCGTACCTGCTAGAGAGATTGACGTGCTTCAGATATGAAGCCCTCACTACAGATCAGTTTACGCGAAGTTAAAAAGCAGAATGGGCAGGAGATTTAGATAAATCCCATCCACTTTGCTGAAACTGTAAGACGCTGTGCTATGAAACGCACCAAAAGCTCATCGTGGGAACATTAGCCTTAAAGAGTGCGTTTTTCTGAAACACTGCAGCATAAACCTATATATCATTGTGCTCATCTTCTCCTTTTCTGCACCGTTCTGTCCACAGATCAGACGACATGTACAACTTGACAGGTTCTCTTTAAACTCAAGTTACATACAGAAACCTTGAAAAGGATGTTCTCGTTTGTTTCTGTGTATTAATGATTTTTTTTCTTAACATGTGACCAGTATTCTGTAGAGTAGTATTTCTTATACATTCTCTGTCCTCAGGACAATCGCAGACAGATTCCACATCGCTGGAGCAGGAGAAATACCTCCAGGCTGTAGTGAACTCAATGCCTCGTTATGCAGAAATGAGTGGCAGAAATACACTCAGCGCTTTTCCTTCTTCACATCTCTATGGTGAGAGGTCTTCTATTTATAGGGGGAAATAACGTGAGCAAAACTAAGAAATATGTTTCTGTTATTGCTTGGACTATAAGCAGCAATGTGTTTTGCTTATAAGATCATGTCATATCCTAAGCTTTTCTTCCTGTGTGGTTACACAATGCAGTTGCTTCTTTCATTATGTTTACTCACTTAAAGAAATTGAACAAAGTTTGGATGTTATTCCCTATCCGAGTGATGGGGGATAACATGCTAATGGCTGGGTATCCGACCCCTGGGGCTCTCGGAAGCGGTGTTCAAACATGTACACCTTCCTTCATGATCGATCACTGCCTCATTCACATGGGGTTCTTTAAAGCCCCAGTTCTCTGGGGTCGCAGTGGTCACACTATAGATAGTGGATAACGTCCAAACTTGGTACAACCTCTTTAAGCCTTTTTAATATTTCTTTCTTACCTTTTCCATGTCACAGCAAATCTTTTGCTAGTTATCACTGCAGTTCCATTCTCCGCTACTCATTGAAGAATGGCGTTATGTGCTTGGTGGGTGATGGGTGTATGTGCATGTGGCGATATGCTTGTTTACTTTTCTTAGATTAACTTCTCTTAAAAAATAATGACAGATCACTTGGATATATGATCACTTTGTGATCAGTGGGGACCCCCAGCAATCCAGAGAATGCCAAGCACTCAGCCCTGTATTATCTCTGCATTCCCCTCCCAATGCAAGGAAATGCAACTTGCTCTATTCACTTGAACTGAGGCGTGCGGCAGCTCCCTGCACAGCAGATGGCCGGGGTGATGGTGTAAGAGAACTAGTGATGAGGATACAGCTGTGCACCTCCTTTATTCTCAGCATCTTGGTGGTTCCAGAGCTTGTGTTGGATAGGGGTTGAGTATTTCACTTCATTTTTACCTTAATAAATATATTGGGGACATGATTTTGTGACACTTGCAATAACCCGCTTAATTGTAAAGTGCTGTGGAATATGTTGGCGCTATATAAATAAAAATTATTATAGAAATATTACAGGTTCTGCTCCTGCACTTGTAAGTGCTGCTTCCCTCACAGGCTGTGACCAGCTCTGTCCATTAATCGCCTCCAATTGAATAACAATTTCAGTCCTGTCACATGTTCTCTATTGGCAGCCATTTCTACAATAGGGGGAAAAAATACAGAAAAGCGCACCCTGTGTGATTCGGCAATGCCATCACACAGGACAGGTAAGTGACGCTCACCTAAGATGGTTGTGCTGGATAGGAACAACGCTGGAATGGATGTGAAATGGATGACTCCCTCAAAAAGCTGCCGCACCGATCACCGGCTCCGAAACCCTCCTGGGCCGGAGCTGGATCATGAACTAGGAAGAAGAAAAAAAAGGGTGGATATCGTCCGGGTGCTGAATGGAGGAGACAAGCCAGAGTGAAGGAAAAAAAGAAATCATTTAATGGCAGTACTCTTTTCAGGGACAGTCCATTCCCTTCATCAGGTACAGTGTTCCTTCCTTCCTTCCTTCTGGCTTGTCTCCTCCATCACAGCGCCCAGACGATATCTGCCCTTTTTTTCTTTTTCCTAATTCATTTGTACAATATGAGCTAACAGGTGCAGGAGGAGAACCTGTAATATTTGTATGTTAGTTACCACCACAAAATTGTGTCCCCAACACATCTGATAAAATAAAGATAAAGTTGCTAACCCCTTTAAGTGATGGCATGTTTTAGGCATTCTACCAACTTTTTAGAAGATGGAAAACCCCTTTAGTGTGCAAGTTCATAGATGGGAGCTTTTAGTGTGCAGTATTGTCAGACATGTACACATTTATTCTGCCGCTTCTTGAGGTTTGGGTTTGCTTTGAACATTTGAACATTAGACTTTAGTTGATTGTGTGTATGCAAATATATATATATATATAGTTGCACACATCTTTACTCAGCACTTCCAATTTAATTTTGTGACCTTTTTTCACAGTCCCCCAAGTGCCGTAGCCTCTGTATAATGATGCTGTAATCTTTGGAACAGCCGCAGCATGATGTAGGGTTTACAGTATATGAAGTATTGTATGGCCCCCTTCTCCGACCTCCGCTCAGTGCCAATAAACACTTGACAACACAATTTAATTTTCAATGAACAGCAACCATCCAATGCGATGCTATTTTTACAATATTTTTCTTTACCTTTCTAGGCAATATTCTGAATGTTTGATAATATAACATCGATCATATTTTGGCCTACATTAGCAACTATTTTCGATGATTGAGGAGCTCATGGCCTCAAACCTGTTTATTTCCTGACAATCTCATCTAATAATATTTCTATATTATAACTATACTTTACTGGACAGTTGGCTTCTAACAGCTAGGTGTCCATCTGTCTTGGCTGATGTTGCAGGACTCCTCATACAATTTGAGGACCACAGGTTTAAATGAGTTTGAACCATCCGCATAAAGTTACTGAGGAGACTATAGCATTAGAGATTCAAGATCTCTATTAAGACATGCAAACCATTTATACAAAGTTGGTATTTCTGCCGCAGATACTCCAGACAAACGTCAACCCAAGTTGGGTTCATTGATGAAGCAGGTGATGGGAGGGAAGGAGGACATTCGAGGAGGTAGGATTTCTACGTGTGCAAATCTATATGGCTATTGGTTTATGCAAGGAATTTGAGGCTGTTGTATATGTGTATATTCTGTGTGATTAGTGACCTTGAATGGGTTTCATAAGCTGTGATGTATGTGATCACTCATCATTAACACTTATAAGGACTGACTTTGCTTGGTTCTCATAAAATTCCATGCTCCATACAATGTCCCAACATTCGGTAGCATAGTATTTTTTTTTTTTAATTTAAAGAGGACCTATCTTTTATAAAAAATGTCAATAGATTAAATCATAAGACTTTTCTCATATGTCATTAGCAAAAAAAATTATTTCCCTCAGTATTAGAGGGATGCAGGTTTTACTTTCACTTGAGAGTAAACACAGAATCTGGTGAGATTCTCTTCTTTTGGCGATGCCATCTGAATGGTAAACTGGAGCCTTGTGCTCACATCTGGCAAGGTTTGGCCTGTTAAATCATTTTCTCAACTCGCTGGTCTGTAGAATATAATGGAAAAATCATTTTTCCTATTTTTCTCACCAATTCAACGAATATAAATCGGCAAAATGCAAATTCGACAACTATTTACCTCACCTCCAACCAAGAGCCTAGATTTTTCCTCAAGCTGAATGCTATTTATCAGCCGTGTAATACGATGTCCCTGTGTATAATGCTGCCTGCATAAAGGGGATAGATATTGCTACTTTTAAATTATTAATCTGCAATAGAAGGACATAACTGCTTGTAAACAGCTAATCTGAAAAATAAGAAAATAGCTGCCTGTAGAGAGTTAAACTTACTGCATACTCTACACAGACATCCAAGGCACAGTAAGGAGAAGCTGTGACAATTGCAGTTACTGTTTCTAGTCACATTCTCCTCCTACTTCTCTATAACACGCAGGAATCCTTATATTAGTGCATTTTTCAGGCTACAGGGTGCAGCTTACTATAAGACACATCCCAGGTTTAGATATCATCAGATAGGAAATACATATTTCCTACTAATTAAAACTTCTCTGGTGTAAGGAAGAAGAGATGTCAATGCCACTAATTTTCCGTTGCCAGAACAATACATATGCACACTCAGCTATGCTGCATATATGCACATTCACACAACGAAGCTGTATACATGTAAACTCATAAACATACACTTACACCTCTGTTGTACATGTACACACAGCTCCTCTGCATACATTCAGTGGTACTTGAAAGTTTGTGAAACCTTTAGAAATTTCCATATATCTGAATATATTTAACCAAAACCTACATTAGATTTTCATACCAGTTCTTAAAGTAAATAAGTTGAACCAAGAGCAAAGTGTGTAATATTATGTGAAGTCCCAAAAAATCCCAGGGTAGCCTCTAAGCAGCTAAAGGCTTCTCTCACATTAGCTAATTTACCATCAGGAGAACACTCAACAGCAATGGTGTGCATGGCTGGATTACAAGGAGAAAGCCATGGCTCTTCAAAAAGAAAATTGCTGGTTGTCTGCAGTTTGCTAAAGAACACTTGAGCAAGCCAGAAGGCTATTAGAATAATGTTTAGTGGACGGGTGAGACCTAAAGAGTTTTTTGGTTTGAATGGATCCTTTCAGCTTGGCCTCTGCTCACCAGATCACCCCCCCCCCCCCTAAGTTTTTATTCAAAAGTTTTTATGACTTGTTCTGTAATAAGCGAATCAGTGGGTGTCTAGTCGTGGGGGTGTTTTTCCCAGACTAATCGTCCCACTAATCATGTTATCACGCCCCTGTGGGCATCAGGGACATGATTTGTAAGTGCGGCATCACCACCAACTCTTTGTAAATCTCTACCTTCATCACAATGTGCACTGAAGCCAGGTGTATGCATCCCAGTTTCATTGGCTTCCTAATTACATATATTAGAGAGGGATTTTATATTTTGGTCTCTTTTTACATTATGACATTTTCCAAGAGGTTATAGGTCCTCTTTAAAGGGGTTGTCTGGTCTAAAAAGGAAAGACTGCAGTCATTCTGTGACTGCTTCTGCCAAATCATGACAGTGTGCGACGCACCCACGGTCACAACACACTTATATTCACTGTGCAGGTGGGCAGTCATGTGCCAACTAGACTCCTGCGCTTCTTTCAATTTTCTTCTATTGAGAGAAGCCAAGTGGGACTAGTGGGCATGTGACCAGCCGCCCGCGTGTTGAATTCCGGGGAAACATCTGTGTGCGCATTGTATGTACACAGTCCTAATTCAACGCCTTTAAGTTATTTATACATTTTTCGATTTTATTTGTTTTCTGATGGGTATGGATTGCTTTTTTTTTTTTATTAACACAAAAAATGACTAAACCAATCTTTAATCTAGCTCTAAACCACTTACATTGAGCTTGAATAATAATTTATATAAGGTTAATGCGTGGAGTTTACCATTTTCCAGTACTTCTGCATTGTGTGCTGATCTACTGTAGCTGTGTTCTCCTGGTCCTTCATTATGTCCCTTTCTAACACTTCAGTCAAAAACGTGGTTTTTTCCACTTGATCCAGTTGCCCCTCTCTCCTTAAACCAGGTCATTCAACTCGGGGTATTAAGCACCCCGCAGTGAGACGTGGCTATGCTGAACAAGGTCAGTACAGATGTCTTCCTGCTAACTCCAGTCGATTTCCCAAAGCCAGTTCAGTTGCCCTTGTCCTAGCACTTAACCTAGATTTTAGAAATGTGTTTTCCCTATGTAAGATTTGATGATTTGGGTATATTACAAAGTTTTCTACGTAGCTGCGTTTAATGTCTTTGCATTTCTTCCCATTTTACGTAAGTCTTAATTTATTGTGTTGACTAGTAGAATAATAAGTTTGTTGTTTCCAGCTAAGATACACGGAGCTTTATTATTTGTGATCCTCATCCGCTTTCATATTACTGTAGGGAAATGGGGAAGCATGCGTGGCACTGGAAGACTTAGTTCCTATGGCATGAACTCAGATGTAGGAACGAGACTGGCTGCAAGAGAACTTCTTACTCCTCATCAAAACGGAGGCCCTTCAGAAAGTGCTCTGACTCCGCGCCGAGCTGCTCTGTACATCATTGGTGACAAGTCACAGCTTAAAGTAAGTCTTAGTCTTCCTGGCGAGAGTGCTTTGTAACAAAGTGTATGTGGCATATGCCTGATGTGTTGATTGAATTTACTTTTTAGGGGGTGAAGCAAGACCCGCTGCAGCAGTGGGAGCTAGTCCCTATTGAGCTATTTGACGTCAGACAAGTTAAAGCCAGTTTCAAAAAACTGATGAAGGCCTGTGTGCCGAGTGCCCCATCCACAGACCCTAGCCTATCCTACCTGCGCACCCTAGAAGACTCTGAGTGGCTTTTACAGGTAAGTCTGATCCACACAAATGTGTTTTTGTCAGTTAAAGGGAAGGTGCCGCATTTTTACATTATGTAAAATAAATTAAAATGTTAAATTCCTTAATGTTATAACATATTTTCAAGTGCCCAGTATTTATAGTTTATTTTATTTTAATTTGTTTTGCAGCTACTGGCGGCTGCCATCTTCCTTTTCAGGAGTGTAAGAGTTACTACACTACACTCACACTCCTTCAAATACGGCAGCCCTGGACATAGGCTTCAGCGGTCGGATGCCGACCCTATCTATAACATTGTAGCCACATTAGCTGTGAACTGGGCACGCCTCTGTGGGCTGCTCAATTCACAGCTGTAGGTGTGTCTAGGTGCCATTTCATTGTGGCCCAGAGCTTCCACACTGAGGACATGTAATTAGAAGCTTTTTACACACACACACAAGCTCCCCCAGCTCTGCTCTCATATTCTCCCATCCTCCACTGCCTGTGCAGTAAAGCTATGGACCCTCACCGCTGCACTGTTTAGTCTCCTCGGTTCTGGCCTCGCAGCTGCTCTCTTCTCCACTGCGTGCAGCTCTGTTCCTCAGGTCCACGTTGCTCCACAGTCCGTTGTCTTCCTTCTGCTTGCTCTTCTGTAAATATACTGACATCCACTTCCTGTTTAGCAGCTGGTTGAGATTAGATCACCGTGCAGTCACCAAGAAAATGGTGGTGCATTGTCTCTAGTCTTTATTCTGCCTCCCCCACTTTTGGGTGTAGTATAACACCTAAAAGGGGAGGGAAACATTGATGTCACAAGGATACTGCCCCAATTTTGCAGGTAACGTAATGCAAGTAAGCATTACTGTAGCTGCTTGAGGTCTATACAGGAAGATGCACCCCCTAGGTGCAAGTATAGGTAATCCTTTTTTTTTTTTTTTTTTTTTTTATAGATATTTTGCATGTTGCAGTGTTTGCAATCTATGCAAACACTGCATTACAAAGCTTAAATTAATATGTTATTTTCGCAAAAAGAAAAAATTGATGGCACCTTCCCTTTAATAGTGCTATGTCCATGTGACCAGCTGCTTTCCTCCCTTTTTTCATACACTTCACACAACAGGGGCTGCTTGCTTTTTTCCACTTTATATTTGACAAACTGCAATGTTTTTTATATTTTAGCTTCACAAGCTACTTCAAGTCTCTGCATTGGTGGTAGAACTGTTGGACAGTGGTTCTTCTGTCCTGGTTGGCCTTGAGGATGGATGGGATCTTACCACACAGGTACTGAAATGATTTGCATTCAGCTCTTGTTGATAACTGCAAAAGTCCAACAGCTTCATGTGTTCATACGTATGTCCATTCAGTACGGTTTGTCTTTTTTTTATTTCTTATTAGGTGGTGTGTCTGGTTCAGCTATTGTCTGACCCGTATTATCGAACTATTGAAGGATTTCGACTACTCATAGAAAAAGAATGGCTTTCATTTGGTCACAGATTTAGCCATCGTGGTGCACACACAGCCGCCAGCCAGAGTAATGGTTTCACTCCTGTTTTCCTACAGTTTTTGGACTGTGTGCATCAGGTCAGTACTAATTGACATTTGTGCTGTTGCACAGAATACAATGTGTAATAGATGTTATATATTTGTTAGTGTAGGCAATATGCACCACAGTTGTCCAAATATATATAGATTCCTAGTCATAGTTCACAGTGAACCAAGTAAAGTGACGAGATTCCATTTGACAAATTTTCTTTTAACCTCTTCACTACAGATCCATCTGCAGTTCCCATCTGAGTTTGAGTTCAGCCAGTATTACCTGAAGTTTGTGGCTTATCACTGTGTGTCAAACCGATTCCGCACCTTCTTACTAGACTCTGATTGTGAGAGGATTGAGAAAGGTGAGTCTGTCAACTGCTTGTGTATGCGGTCTTTTTGAATGCCTTAATGATGTACGGTAAGTTTTTTTTCATATCTTTCATTGATGCATTCCTAAAGCCGTGTCTTCTTATCCATGTATTATACCCATATAAAGCCCTGCTTTTTGCACACAATGGCTGAACAGTCCCTTTAATATATTTTTATATTTGCTCACATTTGCATTGTAGGAGTTCTGTATGATGAAAAGGGAGATCGACGTGGCCCTCACATCTGCCGCTCTGTATGGGAGTACATGGAGCGAATACACAAGAAGAATCCAATGTTCTATAACTATATGTTCTGTCCTGAGGATGGAGAGGTAAGCTGTAGTGCAGTTTGGCACCATGTTTCCATAAAGTAAATGTAGTAGAAGTATATAGTTTTATTGACACTTTTGTTTCATGTTTTTTTCTATTGCTTTTCTATAGGTGCTGCGTACAAACAGCTCTGTGTGGGGTCTTCGTATTTGGGATTATTACACCCATGAAGCTCTGAGTGAAGGTCCATCTTATGACTGGGAGCTTGTTCAGGCACATCGGCATGAAGAACCTGAGAAAACTGATAGCTCTGCTCCCCAGACAAAGCGCAAGATCGTTTGGCCATCCTATCATGCACCACATCGCCTCCAGCCAGATGCCATCACTTGCTTGTTAGAGGTAAATCTATTGTTTATTCCGTTATTATGTAAAGCACTAGAAAGAGTATGTGCAATTATAAAATATCTTGGGTTTAGAAGTGCTATGAAGTCGCTTGGGATACATTTATTGGTTTGTTTAGCAATAGAAAGCTGAAATCTAGTCTATTACAAACTACGACAGATTTTACTGTACTCAGAATTTGAAGTTGACACTTGTAACTTTTTCATGGAAAATCGTTTGTATCCTGGGAAACACACTCCATCTTCATTTCCCTGCATTTATGGACCAAATAATTAACCACAAATGGACAAGGATTGTTCAGAATGTCGTTATTTGTTTAGCATGGTGCCATCAGTGACAACACCTTTCAAAATGCATGTACCTGGTTTAATTTTCACGGGTTAATGTTTTTACTGGTAATGAAGTATTTAGATGGTGGCCTCTCGGATGAATGAAAATCCATGTAATACAAGGACTGCTCATGGGCATGTGCACTGGTTGTTTCCCATTTTCTGCGTTGTCACTTTTTATGTATGCCTTGTATGTTGGCCATGTTATATCACATTGCACAGGGCAGATAAAAACCATAACTATTATTTCCATAGGAGTTACAAAATCTAGAGATGGATTTGCGACCTGTTCCTGAGAAGTGGAAGGAAACATGGGATAAAGTAAAAGCTTCCCATAGAACAGAGGTCCGCCATGAAAGCCGGGTTAGTCTGTGCTTTGACATTTTTCTCTTACTTGCAAAAATAAACAAACCATACTATAGTGGGGCTGTTATATCTTTGCATGTTGCACTTTATTTTGTGAGTTAGAAGGATTTATATTTGTTATAGCTCTGAGTACCATAGTTCAGTTTAGGATACTTATGTGTATGTAATACATTTATTTTTAACTAAAGTTTAATTTTATCTCACAGAAATCCAGTGCTTTGCTGATGTCAAGTGTTCCCTCACAGCGCCAGTCTTTGGGCATTTACCTGCAGGAGAGTGGTGTTGGATCTACACTAAATTTGAACTTGGAGAGTGGTCCAAGCACGAGTACTCCTACTAGTGCAGGGAAACTGGGGGCCCGAAACAGCACTAGCACCTTGTACAATCAGTTTAACACTGCAGAAAGAGAAAACCGGTAACGACAACCCTACTTTACTAACAATGTTCCAAAGGGCAATCCGCATAAAGAGCTAATCGGCTGCAAATACTTTGCTTTACTATGCTTAATGCATACCTCCATTATGTGGTAGACTTTTTCTACTTAATTCACTAGCAAGAAATTGATATTATGGTCAACCTTGTTACAAATGTAGGAAAATTGTAACATGGTGCCTGACTCGCATAACATTTCCCTCCCCTCCCTCTTAAAGGGGTAATTTGGCACTACTCCCTTCAACATTGGGAGATGAGCAGGTTTATTTATTAATGTATGTAGCTTGTATTGTGAAACCTGGTGACAGATCCACTTTAAAGGGAACCTGTCACCAGAAAGAACGCTATTAACCTGCAGATATGCGGTTAATCTGCAGGTTAACAGCGTTATTATGTTGCCCAGCGCCTGACACTGGCTTTACTTTGCAGCCGGCTGTCAGTCAGGGCTGGGGGCGCAGTTACAGCAGCCACTCTGTATATTCAGAGCAATGACTGAAACCGAATGGGTGGAGAGAATAAAGTTAATTTTCACCCCGCTGCGTTCAGCTGTGTGCAGGTGCCGGGCAGCATAATAATGCTGTTTTAACCTGCAAATTAACCGCATATCTGGAGGTTAATAGCGTTATTTCTGGTGACAGGTTCCCGTTAAAGAGAACCTGTCAGCTGATTCATGCTGCCGAAACCATGGACAGCATGAGCCGAAGCCTGGCTGCCCAATTGCAGCCAGGTATCTTTTTCTCTGAACCAGTAGGCTGAATTATTAGTCCTAGTCATAACGTCACTGCTGCAAGCAGAGCTGCGTAGCTGGAGCTGTGGAAGGTAACAGCTTAATTTATTTTCATACAGCATAATCCGTTAGCCAGAAAACATGTATTAGTGGAAAATTTCTTTTAAATTCCCCCAGCCTACTGCATAGGTGTTTTCCAGCTATAGGTTTCTGGCATCTAATGGTTTGTACTGTGTTAATTTAATCAGATATTACTTATCCTCCCCTAGTCCAGTGCTGCCTTTCCACTGCTACTCTAATCTCTGATTACCTGGATGCCGTAGTGATGTCACGACTACAGTGCACATCACTAGTGACTTAATTCTCAAGCCTGGGTTCAACGTGTATGTAAAAGTGTAGATCCAACTTTTGATCATGCATTAAGTTTTATTGCAGTCTATGAAGACACAATTTATCTTTCTGTTTCAGATCGTATGAGGGGATTTTATGTAAAAGAGGTGCATTTATGAAACCCTGGAAACCTCGCTGGTTTGTGTTGGACAAAACTAAGCATCAGGTAATAGGTTGAATAATCACTATTTAAGAAGGTTTTTTTTGGCTGTGCCTTGATTTCTATTTTGACATTTTCATGTATAGCTTGAAAAATGTCAAAGAGGCCAAAGTAACTGGGACACACATGAGTGATCATACTCCACCTTTCGTGGGTTGCTGCTATTGTTACAGTGCATATTTTTGGGGTTTTTTTTGTGTTATTTCTTTTAAATAAGAGTTTAGTCTAAGAATACATGTAGCGACATTTCTGAGTGAATAGAAGAAACCACCACCTGAATTCAGCCATATACTTTGCAGGGTGCGAGTAACTGTCTTAGTTTAGTTATACCATACATTTTAAACACAAAATTGTCTTTTTTTTGTATCATGTAGGGAGCATATTAAGGGAGGGGGATTGTGACTGGTTCCGTTATTGCCTTCTTTTGTATCCTAGCTAACAAAACTAGTTGTGCCGGTCATGATTCAACTTATTTGGTCCTCTCTAAACTCCATTGTTACTGTATAAAATTACTAGAAAGTCTGAATTTTCAGCTATCTAAAGTGTATAGGGGGCTTAAAGGGGTACTCCCATCTTCAATATGTTGTAGGTGTAGTAATAATATTAGCAAATGCCTCCAATTAGAAATATATAGTTTTTCTGATTCGCTATGTCTCTTTCCTCATGTGCAGACATTGCAGGACCTTAGGCATCCATGGTTATGTCCACTAGCAACTGGCTACCTAACTGTCACTAGATCAGTGGTCGTAACCATGAATATCTAAGGTCCTGTAATGCCTGCACATGAAGAAAGAGACACAGCGAATCAGAAGAACTATACTACATTTCTAATCTGATGCATTTGATAATATTATTATTACACCTACTACATATTGGGATATGATCTTGGAGATGGGAATAGCCCTTTAAGCTTCAAGGAAGTTGTGTACTTGCCACTCGTCTGTACGTATATACATCCATGTAAATATATATCATTGTTGGTGGGCAAATGGGCAAGCAGACAATGATCTGGTGCATCTAAAAGCCCCCCATACACATAAGATAAATATGGGTCAACGAATGGTTGTTTGTCAACAGGTGAAAAAACATTTGTCTGCACTGGCCTGGCCTATTAGATTTTTTTCCTTCATTGATACAGCCTGTACCGGATTCATCTTCTGTGTAATGAACATTTGTTGGCTTTTATTGGAAGCGAACAATCTTTTATTTCGCTGAGGCAGCTAGCAATCATTCGTTATGGTTAAAATTGGTAGTTTTGGGTGACTTCACTTTTATCTGAGGAGTATGGGGGCCATATTATATAATATAAGGTATTATATATGTGGATAGATATCTCCTGATTATTTACATGACAATAAAACAGCTTTTATTTTTTCCTCTTGTTTAGTTAAGATATTATGAGAGCCGTACAGACACTGAATGTAAAGGGGTTATTGATCTGGCAGAGGTAGAGACCATATCTGCGGGTACACCAACATTGGGTGCTCCCAAGAATGTGGATGAAAGAGCATTTTTTGATGTAAGTCTTCACTTATTTCTTTTCTCTCACAATAAATAAGTTAATTTATACTTATGAGGCTAATTTGTTTTGAGGTCTAAATTTTTATATTATATCTGCTTTGTGGTTGACTCTTTTTCTGGGAGGTTATCTGCTTTCCTTAAAGAAGTTGTCCAGTACTTTTGATATCCCCCAATGTATTTACCTTGGGCCCATAAGTGTTTTTGTAATTACCTCGCTGTGTCTTTATGGCCTGTGAGCGGCGCTATCGCGGGTGGATGCTGGGCTGTGGGCGGGGTCACCCCTCACGTCACACCCAGCATCCACCGCCCACTTTCCCAATGAATGAAGAGAGGGAAAGCGCGCGTTGGATGCCGGATGTGACTGGTGGGGTAACCCCGCCCACAGCTCAGCATCCACCATGGAACGCAGCAGTGAGTCACGCCCGGCTGCAGCCGGAACTTGACGTGACATCAGCGGATGTCAGAGGCGGCTGCAGCCAGGGTTCACGTGACGCCTGTGACTGGCCCACGATAGCGCCACTCACAGGCCATAAAGAGACAAGCAAGGTAATTACAAAAAACACTTATGGGCCCAACATTGGGGCATTTCTCAAAAGTACTGGACAACTCCTTTAGCACATCCATTGTGAAAAATAGTAAAACTTGTGTCTGGCTATAGCCAAACCTAGGAGGAGCTTACTAAAGAATGATTTTTTTTTTTTGAGTAGAACATGGGTTATATAAATTCTTAAAGGGAACCCGACAACTCCATACATGTGCCTGATCCATGAACAGCATGTATCCGACATAGGCTTCATGATTTCAGCCAGGTATGTTTGACTCAGTAACGCTGCAGCGTTTCTGAGAGAAACCGAATTTAAAAGTTTCCGGAGATCGATCCAAACAGGAGATTAGTCGAACAGACTGGTCGCTGGCATCTGCTCCCATTAAGTGACAGGTCTCTCCCTGCATGCATGTATAGCGAAAGACTTGTCACTCCAGGGAACATGCCTGTCCAACTTGTCTTCCATGCAGAGTGGTCCTTAGCGGCCTTCAAAGTGTGTTTTCTCTGAAATGCTGCAGCATTTCAGAATCCAAGGTACCTGGGGGAAATCATGGAGCCAGTGTCCAATACCTGCTGCCTGTGGAACTGGAAGAATGTATTAGCTGTCAGGTTTCCTTTAAGCAGTGTTATCCCCTTAGTTGGAGGTTCAAGAAGTCAGGTTTAATTGAAACAGTTCTATCACAGAGTAAATAGGTTGTCCTTTTAATTTTTTTAAAAAAAATAAAGGGCCCATAGTGCCCCCCATGTGCCCCACCAGTCTCTTTGCTTCCTCCTCTTGCATGGGACATCACATGACCTCTATACAGTATGTATGTGTCTGTAGATATTGTTTAAATGGACTTTAACTTGAATTCTCCAACTTCCAACCTATTGTACTTTTCTTTTTACTATATATACCATTTCTTTTCAGTTGAAGACAACACGGCGGGTGTATAATTTCTGTGCCCAAGACCCTTCACAGGCTCAGCAGTGGATCGACCGAATCCAGAGCTGCTTGTCTGATGCCTGAAGCTTCAGGGATAGCATCACAAAAACTGCAGGACTTCAATGAAAAATTGTAACATCGGGGTACCACATGGCAGCCACCAGTGAAATCTTGCTAACCCACAAGCTGTTACTTTCCAGATTTTTCTGGAAGCTAATGCACCTTAGCTTTTTTTTTTGTTCTTATTTGTTTAGTATTGCACATTACCATCGATTTAAGCAATTCTCCTCTGTGAAACCTACTTTGTTGTCCACTGGGAACCAATGAGGAACAGAACTAGTCATAAACCTTTAGAAGCTTCAACCCATAAGAGAAAGCTCTGTTAAAAGTATACAAGATAATGATTGGCATTTTCAGAGAAGCTTTGGACTCAGCATTGTGAGTTAGGTGAGGTTAGCAGTTTGGTTCTTGAGCAGAAATGGTAATCTGTCCGGCTCCACATCCTGCATAAAGCTCTGTTGACCTGATCTCCTGATATTCCAGAAAAGATTTGCGCCTGTGTTCAATTTTAAATGGTTACTTGTGAGTTGTTATTTGGTTAGGTTATCTTCTTTTTTTTTTTTTAAATATTTTATAAAGGCGAGGAGCTTGGCAGTGGGACCTGTGCGTCCTATTACCATGTGAACTAAGAGCGTTACGAGGCCCAGCAGTAATAAGAGAGAGGGGATGAAAACTTCAACATTATTCACATCTGTAATTCACATGAAATACATATGTCCTGTTTTCACATAAAGCACAGCCATTTTATTACACTCTTCAGCTGTAAATTGGCTATACTGCAGAAGTGGACTTTTGCACAAAGGTGTTTGTCGGGGCCACGTGCTCTGCCTGTAGGTGATGCATCTGTAATTTAGGAGAACAGGTAAAAACCACTAAGGATTCTACTACTTCAGTGTCATAGGATTTTGCTTGTTTAACACTCCTGTGTATATACTGTAATGAAAAGGGAGAAGACCCTTGTATAAAACGTTCTTGAGTAATTTAAAGATACAGTGTCAGAAACATATGGAAATGAGCCACAAGGAATTCTGGATCACCTTTTAACCACACGACCTGTGAAATAAGGAAACCATTGGCCTCATCAGCTGATGAAGACTTTGTATGACAGGACAGCATCTTCTCCTCATTGTGTTTTACATTTGGAGTACCAGGATAATTTGTTAAAATTGCTAACGGTATTTTAACTCTGTGGTTATTGTACTTCACTTAATTATTACTGTATATTATTGTATATAGAAGAATCTCCAAAACAGCATGAGACTTAAGAGATATGTGATGGGAAAGTGATCTTGCCATTAACCCTTCCACTGCAGGACAGAATTTGGTAAACTTTTGCCTGGAATGTATTTAATGTTTTACAGGACAGCAGAAAAGGTTCCTCCATTGTTGAGACTAAATACATATTAAAAATGTCACTTACACATTGTTTGTGTATTCTTCACCAAATTCTCTGGAGTGTAAATTCCAGCAATGTGTAGATATGTGGAACTTCACCATTTTTACACACATTGTGATTGTGTCGTATCCTGTTATTTGCTGTATATTTATGCACATGTCCCCTAATAAGCTCTGCATTTGGAATGTCCCAATTATGGAGCTATATAGAAGAAGATACAAATAAAATCACTGACAAGACATGGATCTTCTGTCTATGGACCCAATTAACAGTCTAGTTATGCAGAGCCATAATTTTATTTTAATACACATTGCATTTATCAGTGCATGATTTTTAAATGCTTTGATCAGACCTGATCTGATTCATTGTAATTGCCGTTATAGCATTGTTCTACTCTGGAGCCACCTAAGTATTATTAATTTCATTATTTGGGATTTTAAACATTGAAGACTTTAGTGTACTCTTAAAGGAATTGCCTACTACTTGGACAAACCCTTCTCAATCACTTTATTTTCTCAATATAAAATAATAACCACTCTATTCAACTGTGGTGCTGGTGCCATTGCAGCAACGTCTGTGCTGGGGCTGCAAGACTCAGTATGCAGCATTTTCTTCATGATGCTGAAATGAACATTGATAACTACAGTCATGGCCTAAAGTGTTCACACCCTTGAAATTGTTCCAGAAAATTATTGCAATTACACGTTTTGTTATACACATGCTTATTTCCTCTGTGTGTATTGGAAGAACACAAAAGAACAGAGAAAAAAGGCAAATTAAACATAATTTCACACACAACTCCAAAAATGGTCCTGACAAAATTAGTGGCAACTTTCCAAAATTGTGAGTAAACAACTTTGTTTCAAGCATGTGTTGCTCGTTTAAACTCACCTGTGGCAAGTAACAGGTGTGGGCAATATGAAAATCACACCTGAAACCAGATAAAATGGAGATTTTGATTCAATCTTTGCATTATGTGTACCACGCTAAGCATGGAGAACAGAAAGAGAAGAGAACTGTCTTTGAGAACCAAAATTGTTGAACAATATCAACAATTTCAAGGTTACACGTCCATCTCCAGAGATATTGATTGTCCTTTGTCCTGGGTGCCCAACATAATCAAGAAATTTACAACCCATAGCGCTGTAGCTAATCTCCATGGACATGGACGGCAGAGAAAAATTGATGAAAGTTTGAAACGCAGCATAGTCCAAATGGTAGATAAGCAGCCCCAATCAAGTTCCAAAGAAATTCAAGGTGCTGTGCAGGCTCGGGGTGCATCAGTGTCAGCGTGAACTATCAGTCGACGTTTGAATGAAATGAAACTATGGCAGGAGACCCATGAGGACACCACTGCTGACAGAGACACAAAAAAGTCAGACAGCAGTTTGCCAAAATGTAAGCCAAAATCCTTCTGGGAAAACGTCTTGTGGACAAATGAGACCAAAATGGAGTTTTTTGGTAAAGCAAATCATTCTACTGTTTACCCAAAACGGAATGAGGCCTACAAAGAAAAGAACACAATACCTACAGTGGGAGGTTCAAAGATGTTTTAGGGTTGTTTTGCTGCATCTGCCACTGGGTGCCTTGACTGTGTGCAAGGCATAATGAAATCTGAAGATTACCAAAGGATTTTGGGTCACAATGTAGTGCCCAGTGTCAGAAAGCTGGGTTTGCGTCCTAGGTCATGATACTTCTAGCAGGACAATGACCCCAAGCATACTTCAAGAAGCACCCAGAAATGGATGGAAACAAAGCGCTGCAGAGTTCTGAAGTGGCCAGCAATGAGTCCGGATCTAAATCCCATTGAACACCTGTGGAGAGATCTTAAAATTTCTTTTGGGAGAAGGCACCTTCAAGTATGAGAGACCTGGAGCAGTTTGCAAAAGAAGAGTGGTCCAAAATTCCAGTTGAGAGGTGTAAGGAACTTCTTGATGGCTATAAGAAGCTGATGGATTGCAGTTATATATTATAAAGGGTGTGTAACCAAATATTAAGTTGAGCATGCCATTTTGTCCATTTTTAGGGTTTTGTGTGAAATTATGTCCAATTTGCCTTTTTTTGCGTTCCTTTGCACACAAGGGAAATAAACATGTGTATAACAAAACGTGTAATTGTAATAATTTTCTGGGAGAAATACTTCATTTTCTGGAACAATTTCAAGGGTGCCAAACACTTTAGGCCATGACTGTGTGTGTATACTTTTTTTTTATTATTATTATTATTATTATTTAAACTGGTTTTCTGCCTCTTTTTTTCTAAGTTTACATATGGCCCATACTTAACTGACTACTACATCGGAAGAGATGTAATGTCTCTCACTAAGAACAAGATTCCATTGCTGGTATTACAATCTGTGATATATTATGATCACCTTCATTAATGCTCATGCTGCATGTGCCAGTAATTCTTGAGTATTTTAAAATCACTTCAAAATGCCTCTGTTTTGTCTGCTTATGCAGTGGAATGGTTAATAAGCATCACATGCTTTTACATACCTGGGTAGAGCAGCTTAAACTGCTCAGTAAGTGAGCATTTTAGGTAATTGATGCTCTTTGTACATAATACAATTCTCAGGCTGAAGTTTCCTGTTTTTGTAGAATACATCGGTTCTTGTACATTGTGTCAAACATACAGTCCTTGGGTTGTGCCTAGATGTATGGAAACAGGAATATGCCCAAATAAAATGAAACTTAACAACTGTTAAAATGATGTGATATTTATATAGAAAACCATCTCTTGTGTTTCCTGAAATGTAAGCCCAACTGATAATAGCTGAGTAGAATGAGATGGATATAACCAAGGAAATAAATTAAAACAAATATACCAAAAGGGCCAGAGGGCCTCACTAGTGACCCCTTCTTCTTCTATCAGGTATACATTACCTTAACACATTAAATATTTGTCAAAGAAAGGCTTGGTGGGACCCTCTAGCCATTTTGGTTTAATTATACTTTCTTGCATTAATTTGTCACGGTTTTTAAAATCTCTGCTTTCTGTACTTTATTAGGAGCTTTGGTCATGTGATGCATATAGGGGAATATGGCTCATTAGTTACAGAACAGTTATCTGGACTCTTGTCTGTCCATCACACCATTAGGACATATTTTATACTCCATGTACATTGTGAAGGTTCTTAATTTAAATCCTTAAAGGGCTATTCTCATGTTGTCTCTTGAGAAGTTTAAAGTAATGCATTTTCTTTACTGCCTGGTATCTAGCAGGGCGGTTCTCCTCCTCGAGTGACATCTCTGGTGAATAGAACTATAGTACTAGTGGAGCTATAAAGCCCAGCACAAGTTCTGCTATAACACATTCAGTTATCAGTGGTTTGTTCTGAGTCTCTACATTATCCCTGTATTTACACTTAGATATACAGTATAAGGGCATTTGAACAAGCACACAGGGCCAGACAGAGAAGAATTGCTGTGTGGCTTGTGATTTATAACTGTATCTCTTCAGAAGATGGGAGGGAGGTGAGTAGCTAACTGCTATATAGAAAACATGCCCATCAGCTGCTACCAGTATTGATAAGTTAACTCCTCTACTGTAATGTGACTACTGCGCACTCTTAGTCCGGGATCGTGAGACTGGGCTTCATGGAAACAAGCTCTGCACTATAAAAGATAATGGACCCTATTCATCAGAGCTTTTGACCACAAGTATTGCATCTTAAAAAAAATAAATAAATTTGAGAAGTTGCAACATGTTGGAGCAACTCGAGGCTGCACTAAAATTTCAAACTTTTGGCGTTCGCTGCTATTTTTGCTCAGCTCCCACAATGTGACCTGAGTAAGCGCGTGATGAGTAGTAGCTTATGCTATGCAACAAATCCTACTCCAGCAAGGACTAGAGTAGTATTTGTGGCAAGGCGCACACACAGCCTTTTCATGAATCAGGAGTGTCTGACTTCAGCATAACGTCTCATCAAGACAGGCATGTAAAACGCCAGTCTTGATGAATCGGGTCCAAAATCTAATTGCAGGATGATGACAGCAGATAAACAAGTCTGCAACTGATTTGCTTTTTCTATTTTCATGCTATCTTAAGATAAGTTAACTAAAGCATTTAAAAAACATCCCGTTACAGTTTTTCTCAAGGATCAACTTTAAGGAGCGCACAGCTCCCCAACTTCCTGATGGGCAGTTCGCTCCTGATGATTCACAGTTCAGATGAGCTGGTGATCCGAACTGTACGTCCTATGGTGCTGCTATATGAGGTTGCTTTGCCACTGTAGCATCAATGAAGTGCAGCGGCACTGAAGCTGGCCATATTGCAAGCACTGCGCTCCTTGCCTAAGAGACCGGCCCCTTCTAATAGACTATTGATAATAAACATAGTGCAACCCAGTGCTAAATTACACCAAGGCAACAAAAAAAATTGAAGTGATGCTTAACCAGATTAATTTTAAAGAAAAAAAACATTTTTATTAGTAAATATTTGTGTTTAAAATTTTAAACACCTGTGGAGGGGGGGGGGGGGGGAGAGACGCCGCATCCACTGACAACAGGTGATTGTCAAGGTTGGTGGTGGTGAACTATAGAATTACCAGCTACTGTTATCCTATCCTTCAAAGCTTCCTACCAAAAATAAATATCAGCACTACACTTGGCTAAAACAAGATGAATTCAGTGCAAAAGTGGTAGCCTGAAATGGACTAAATGTCCCTGGATTGGAAGTAGTGTATACAAATTACACTAAACAAAAGTGAAAATATAAATTGCGTGTAAAAGATGTAGTGTGAAATTGACTATTATAAACTGAATTGGGAATAGTGCATAAGGTGCTATGAGAGAGGAAGATGAGGTGTACTGAAAAAGAATCATATTAAAATATGTATCCTACTTTGGTGAAATGTTAGTGTTAATCAGTAAATACTGGTGTAATAACCATTATAAAGCAAGTATATGAAATTAAATCATAATAAAGTGAATGTAGGGATGAAGTGAAGGACAAAGGGAAGTGATAAATAAAAAATACATATGATACAGCATAGATAGTTGACTTGTGTAATAGTACACTGCTCAAAAAAATAAAGGGAACACTCAAATAACACACCCTAGATCTGAATAAATGAAATATTCTCATTGAATACTTTGTTCTGTACAACGTTGAATGTGCTGACAACAAAATCACACCAAAATCATCAATGGAAATCAAATTTATTAACCAAATTAAAGTGGAAAAACACACTACAGGCTGATCCAACTTTGATGTAATGTCCTTAAAACAAGTCAAAATGAGGCTCAGTATTGTGTGTGGCTTCCACGGGCCTGTATGACCTCCCTACAACGCCTGGGCATGCTCCTGATGAGGTTGCGGATGGTCTCCTGTGGGATCTCCTCCCAGAGCTGGACTAAAGCCTCTGCCAACTCCTGGACAGTCTGTGGTGCAACGTGATGGTGAATGGAGCGAGACATGTTGTCTCAGATGTGCTCAATCGGATTCAGGTCTGGGGAACAGGCGGGCCAGTCCATAGCTTCAATGTCTTCATCTTGCAGGAACTGCTGACACACTCCAGCCACATGAGGTCTGGCATTGTCTTGCATTAGGAGGAACCCAGGGCCAACCGCACCAGCATATGGTCTCACAAGGGTTCTGAGGATCTCATCTCGGTACCTAATGGCAGTTAGGCTACCTCTGGCGAGCACATGGAGGGCTGTGCGGCCCTCCAAAGAAATGCCACCCCACACCATTACTGACCCACTGCCAAACCGGTCATGCTGAAGGATGTTGCAGCCAGCAGATCGCTCTCCATGGCGTCTCTGTCACGTGCTCAGTGTGAACCTGCTTTCATTTGTGAAGAGCACAGGTTGCCTGTGGTGACTTTGGTGTTCTGTGGTAAATCCCAAGCGTCCTGCACGGTGTTGGGCTGTGAGCACAACCCCCATCTGGGAAGTCGGGCCCTTATACCACCCTCATGGAGTCGGTTTCTAACAGTTTGTGCAGACACATGCACATTTATGGCCTGCTGGAGGTCATTTTGCTGGGCTCTGGCAGTGCTCCTCCTGTTCCTCCTTGCACAAAGGCAGAGGTAGCGGTCCTGCTGCTGGGTTGTTGCCCTCCTTCAGCCCCCTCCACGTCTCCTGGTGTACTGGCCTGTCTCCTGGTAGCGCCTCCAGCCTCTGGACTCTACGCTGACAGACACAGCAAACCTTCTTGCCACAGCTCGCATTGATGTGCCATCCTGGATGAGCTGCACTACCTGAGCAACTTCTGTGGGTTGTAGAGTCCGTCTCATGCTACCACGAGTGTGAAAGCACAACCAACATTCAAAAATGACCGAAACATCAGCCAGAAAGCATTGGTACTGAGATGTGGTCTGTGGTCCCCACCTGCGGAACCACTCCTTTATTGAGGGTGTCTTAATAATTGCCAATAATTTCCATCTATTGTCTATTCCATTTGCACAACAGCATGGGAAATTGATTGTCAATCAGTGTTGCTTCCTAAGTGGACAGTTTGATTTCATAGAAGTTTGATTTACTTGGAGTTATATTCTGTTGTTTGTGTTCCCTTTTTTTTTTTGAGCAGTGTACATAACAACACTTAGCATCTTAACGATAATTATACTTTTTTCTCCAAGAGGTTCTTCCACCCATAAAGATAATCCTCCAGCAAGACATTTCTGAAAGGGGTTTGATACCTCACAGGCACAATATTTGAAAAAAAATATGACTAAATAGGGTCCATAAAAGTTGATATTGTCACTAAAGTCCATCAAATCATTTTGTAACTCGCTGTATCTCTTCAAAATCTATAATTCCATAATGGAAATGGGGACAAGAAGAAAAATAGAAGGTTCCGACGTCTCGCCAATAAAGGGAATTCGTTCTAAAAAAAAAGAAGATGGCCTTGACTCCAAGTTTCAGTCAACGGTGATACCTTGGTTTGTTCAGCTGCTGAGTCTGTCGAAGATAAAAGCTTTGTCTCCTCCAATGGACATCAGGAATGATGAAACTTAAGAACAGAACAAGAATAAATAATTAAAATCAAAATAATTTAAAAACCTTTTTACATATGACCCCTAGGTATTCTATGCTTCCATGTATTATTATAAACAAAAAGACGGTGTGGGGATGTTTTATCACTACAAGAATGACCCGAACCCAAAATTTACATTTAAGCCTTGTGGTGTTAAAGTACCCAACCTATAAATCCATTTGCTCACTTGTTTTGCTAAAGTCTTACTTAAAGCGCACCTCTCAGCAGGATTGTGCTCAGTAAACTGCATACACTGTCAGGTGGGCGAAATTACACTGATTAAAATGATACCTTGGTTGATGAAATCAGTCCTATGGTTCTTGTGTAATTTTTACTTTCATTTTGGAGATAATGATGTATTCATACGTATGCTCTTATGACAGCTCACTGTGCCTTCACTGACCTGCCTCCTATTTGGTATCACACATATTTGGTATCGCCGCGTCCGTAATGACCTGACCTATAAAACTGTCCCACTAGTTAACCCCTTCAGTGAACACCGTGAAACAAAAAATTAAAAACAAGGCAAAAAATGATGCTTTATCATCATACAACTCGATCAAACAGACGCATGTAAATAAAAATGGTACCACTGAAAGCGACATCTTGCCCCACAAAAAAATAAGCCGCCATACTGCTCTGTCAGTGGAAAAATATTAAAGTTACAGCTGACAGATAAAACTATGCAAAAATAATTATTTTTTTCTATAAAATAGTTTTCGTGTAAAAGTGCCAAAACATAAAAAAAAGATAAACATGTGATATCGCTGTAATCGTACTGACCCGAAGAATAAAGCTGACATCAATTTCACCACACGCGGAATGGCATAAAAAAATCCCCAAAAAGCAATTCCTGAATTGCTGTTTTTGTTCATTCTGCCTCCCAAAAAACTGAACAGAAAGCGATCAAAAGATGTCATGTGCCCTAAAATGGTACCAATAAAATTGTCAACTCGTCCCGAAAAAACAAGCCGTCACATGACTGTCGGCAGAAATATGGAAAAATTAGAGCTATCAAAATATGGTGATGCAAAAACTTGTTTTTACAATAAAAAAAGCGTCTTTTAGTGTGTGAAAACTGCCAATCCTAAAAACCATATATAAATTTGGTATTGGTGTAATTGCAGCGACCCGAAGAATAAAGTCACCTAATCACTTGTACCGCAAGAGGAACACCGTAAAAAAAAAAATATAAAACTAATTCTTCACCTGCTGTTGATTTGTTCATTCTGCCTCCCAAAGATGACAGTAAGTCTCCGCTTACACCAGGGTTTCCGTGTAAATCTCTGAAATACGTGATTAAGACTGATCCTTTGGCAGAAGATTCCCTATAATGAGGCAGATGGAGGCACTGTGGATGCCGTCTGGCCTATGATCTATCGGTGTCCGTATTCTTATTAGGTGTGCATAAAAGTGCTGTCGGCCACAGTTTTGTGCACTTCTGAAAAAAAGGACGATGCTGAACAAAGGCCAGAGTAACTGCTGCCTCATAGTGAATGGATCCCTCAGGGGTTTCATCTGAATCACATCACTCGGAGATATAAGTGCTCAGCGTAGAACACTGGCTAAATGTGATCCAAAATGTTATGTAAAATGTTCCCAATAAAAGCTTAAACTCCATTCACAAAAAAAGCAAATCCCTGCTCAGGTCTGTCATCTGTTAACGAAAATATAGGGGCTTCCACGTTACTGGTAGCACAAAGGCTCTGGAAAAACAAAATGGCTCCTCGCCTTCCAAGAGAAATCCAGCGAATTATGCGCTCCCAAATCCGAATGTCCCCCTCCCTTCTGAGCTCCTCAAGGTGCCTAAACCGCAGTTGGCATCCACTTGTTTGGCATTTCTGTAGTGATAGCCCGCCTAATTTACGGATGCGTGTATCCAAAAGCACAAGCTGGGCATAACGTACTGGTCACTACAACGGCAGTTTGCAGTCTTCACTTAGCAATATCCACTGCTGCTGGTGTTTGGAAAATCCCCATGAGGTCAAAATCTTCACTACACCCGTAGATAAATTCACAAATTCATAATTTCCAAAATGGGGTCACTTGAGGGGGATTCTGCTCTTCTAGCATTTAGGGACTCTGTATATGGAGTCCGCAAACTATTCTAGGAAAATCTGTGCTCCTGGAGGCAAAAAGTGCTTCGTCCCTCCCAAGTCTCGCCGTATGTCTAAACAGTACTGCACAGCCACATATGGGGTATTTCTACATTCAGCAGAAATTGTGGGAAACTTTTTTGTGCCATTTTACCCATTTCCCAGTGTGAAAATGTAAAATCTGGGGCTAATACAAAATTTTAGTGGTAAAAATGTAGTTATTTTTTCTTCACTTCCCAATGGTATAAAATGCTGTGACACACCTGTGGTGTCAGTATGAAAGATGAATTAATTTAGAGGTGTAGTTTGTAAAATGGGGTCACTTATGGAGGGTTCAGCAGGGACTCTACCAATGTGACATGGCACCCTCAAACCAGTCCAGCAAAATCTGAACTCCAATATGGCGCTTCTTCCCTTCAGAGCTATGCTTCAAAAGTAGTTTTTGACCACATATGGGGGTGGTATCTGTGTACTCAGGAGAAATTGCACAACAAATTTTGGGGTCCATCTGATACCATTGTGAAAAAAGCAAAATTTGGGGCTAAAAAACATTCTTGCAGGAAAAATAAGATTTTTTTTTGTTGTTTTCACAGCTCAACGTTATAAACATCTGTGAAGCACCTGGGTTTGAACAACAAATTGCATGGTGCAATTTCTCGTGTTACCTTTATGAAGATTTGGGGATAAAAAAAACATTTGTGTGGGAAAAATTAGACTTTTTTTATTTTCATGGATCAACATTATAAACTTCTGTAATAAATAAAAGGACACAACCAGGACATCAACATAGTTAAGGAAGGGCTACTCCATATACAAATTTAACCCCAAAAATAATGAGTACATAATGGCCCAAATAAGAACACCAAGAATGTCCATGCTAGTGCTCAAAATGCAATTCCCTTTATTAATCGGTTCCATTGTGGACAGCTTATACAAATCTTGGAGACAATAACGGGATAAACAAAGGACTGAGCAGAGAGGCAAGGTAAGGGAAAAGAATAACACGAAGGCAGCAGAGGGGAAATAAAGTGCATCTGGTACAGTTAAGGGTCCTTGTGCAAAGTAGCAAAATTGGGTCCCAGTATTATGACAAAGGACATGACAAGGGTAGAAGAATTCATCCCTATATCCCTCTCTAAAGTGCTAACAGGTCCTCAAATGTAAATTATTGCTCACCCATACTGTACCCTGTGCAGCCCCCATTATAAACAGTTATAAACTTCTGTGAAGCACTTGGGGGTTCAAGGTGCTCACTACACATCTATACAAGTTCCCTGAGGGGTCTAGTTTCCAGAATGTTATCACTTGTGGGGGGTTTCCACTGTTTAGGCACATCAGGGGCTCTCCAAACACGACATGACGTCTGCTAATTATGCCAGGATTTTTACATTCAAAAACTCAAATGTCGCTCCTTCCCTTCTGAGCCCTGCCGTGCACCCAAACAGTGATTTTCACGCACATATTGAGTATCAGTCTGCTCAGGAGAAATTACACAACAAATTTGGTGTCCATTTTCTCCTGTTACCCTTGTGAAAGTAAAAAAAAAAATTGGGTCTAAAATAAAAAAAATTTGTGAAAAAAAAGTTAAATATTTATTTTTTTCATTACACATGCCATTAATTCCTGTGAAGCACCTGAAGGGTTAATAAACTTCTTGAATGTGGTTTTCAGCATCTAGAGGGGTGCGTTTTTTAGAATGGTGTCACTTTTGGGTATTTTCTGTCATATAGACCCCTCAAAGTCACTTCAAATGTGATGTGGTCCCTATAAAAAAAAATGTTTTTTTAAATTTTGTTGTAAAAATGAGAAATCGCTGGTTAACTTTTAACACTTATAACTTCCTAACAAAAAAAATTATGTTTCCAAAATTGTGCTGATGTAAAGTAGACATGTGGGAAATGTTATTTATTAACTATTTTGTGAGACATATCTCCTGATTAAGGGCATAAAAATTAAAAGTCCGAAAATTGCAAAGTTTTCGCCAAATTTCCCAATTTTTTTCACAAATAAGCGTAAGTCATTTCAAAGCTATTTTACCACTATCATGAAGTACAATATGTCACGACAAAACAATCTCAGAATCACCGGGATCCGATAAAATGTTCCAGAGTTATTTTCTCACAAAATGACACTGGTCAGAATTCAAAACATGGTCAGGAAGGTGAAAACAGGCCTTGGGGTCAAGGGGTTAATACTGCTGTTAGCTGCATTTAGTATAGGGATAGGTGCCAGGTATCATCTGCTGGAAATGAGTGTTCATTGTGGTCACATACTCTTCCATTGTCTATAACTTGATTGCTTTTTTCAAAAAAATCATTGACAGATTCGTGATTTTTACCGTGATTTGTACTCAGAAATTCATCAAAGCAGGCAGGGTTGCTTGCGTTCCTCCGCAGTTTGGTGCTGCCATGTACAGAAAAATCCTCTTTTTAGGGCTGATTCAATTCTATGTGGCTATACCTAAATAAAATGGGAATGGTTGGTGATATCAACTTCCTGTTTGTGGCACATTAGTACAGTTATATGAAAAAGTTTGGGCACCCCTATTAATCTTAAGCTTAATGTTTTATAAAAATTGGTGTTTTTGCAACAGCTATTTCAGTTTGATATATGTAATAACTGTTGGATACTGTAATGTTTCTGCCTTGAAATGAGGTTTATTGTACTAACAGAAAATGTGCAATCTGCATTCAAACAAAATTTGATAGGTGCATAAGTATGGGCACCCTTATCATTTTCTTGTTTTAAATACTCCTACCTACTTTTTACTGACTTACTAAAGCACTTTTTTGGGTTTTGTAACCTCATTGAGCTTTGAACTTCATAGCCAGGTGTATGCAATCATGAGAAAAGCTACTTAAAGTGGCCACTTGCAAGTTGTTCTCCTGTTTGAATCTCCTCTGAAGAGTGGCATCATGGGCTCCTCAAAACAACTGTCAAATGATCTGAAAACAAAGATTATTCAACATAGTTGTTCAGAGTAAGGATACAAAAAGCAGTCTCAGAGATTTAACCTGTCAGTTTCCACTGTGAGGAACATAGTAAGGAAATGGAAGAACACAGGGACAGTTCTTGTTAAGGCCAGAAGTGGCAGGCCAAGAAAAACATCAGAAAGGCAGAGAAGAAGAATGGTGAGATCAGTCAAGGACAATCCTCAGACCACCTCCAGAGAGCTTCAGCATCAACTTGCTGCAGATGGTGTCACTGTGCATCGGTCAACTATACAACGCATTTTGCACAAGGAGAAGCTGTATGGGAGAGTGATGCGAAAGAAGCCGTTTCTGCAAGCACGCCACAAACAGAGTCGGCTGAGGTATGCAAAAGCACATTTGGAGAAGCCAATTTCTTTTTGGAAGAAGGTCCTGTGGACTGATGAAACCAAGATTGAGTTGTTTGGTCATACAAAAAGGCGTTATGCATGGCGGCAAAAAAACACAGCATTCCAAGAAAAACACTTGCTACCCACAGTAAAATTTGGTGGAGGTTCCATCATGCTTTGGGGCTGTGTGGCCAATGCCGGCATCGGGAATCTTGTTAAAGTTGAGGGATGCATGGATTCCACTCAGTATCAGCAGATTCTTGACAATAATGTTCAAGAATCAGTGATAAAGTTGAAGTTACGCAGGGGATGGATCTTTCAGCAAGACAATGATCCAAAACACCGCTCCAAATCTACTCAGGCATTCATGCAGAGGAACAATTACAATGTTCTGGAATGGCCATCCCAGTCCCCAGACCTGAATATCATTGAACATCTGTGGGATCATTTGAAGAGGGCTGTCCATGCTCGGCGACCATCAAACTTAACTGAACTGGAATTGTTTTGTAAAGAGGAATGGTCAAAAATACCTTCATCCAGGATCCAGGAACTCATTAAAAGCTACAGGAAGCGACTAGAGGCTGTTATTTTTGCAAAAGGAGGATCTACTAAATATTAATGTCACTTTTCTGGTGAGGTGCCCATACTTATGCACCTGTCAAAATTTGTTTGAATGCAGATTGCACATTTTCTGTTGGTACAATAAACCTCATTTTAAGGCAGAAACATTACTGTGTCCAACAGTTATTACATATATCAAACTGAAATAGCTGTTGCAAAAACACCAATTTTTATAAAACAATAAGCTTAAGATTAATAGGGGTGCCCAAACTTTTTCATATAACTGTATATGTGTGGGGGAAAACTTTTCAAGATGGGTGGTGACCATGGCGGACATTTTGAAGTCGGCCATTTTGGATCCAACTTTATTTTTTTCAATGGGAAGAGGGTCATGCGACACATCAAACTTATTGAGAATTTCATAAGAAAAACAATGGCTTGGTTTTAACGTAACTTTATTCTTTCATGAGTTATTTACAAGTTTCTCTGTTTACAGCCATTGACATGTCGCAGAGGTTAACACGTGAGGAGCCGATAGAAATTGTGTTGATGTCTGGTGAATGCAGTACCTGGGTTATTGCAGCAGATTTCAATGCAAGACACCCTACGAGACCACCCATCTCCCATGCTACAGTTAGCAAACTGCTTGTCAAATTTCAGGTTCAGTGTTGGATTTGCCAAAATGTGGACGCAAGAAAACTGTCACTAATGAAGAAACATCTGTGGCTGTCCTAGATTCATTAAGCAAGAGCCCACAGCGTAGTACTCGCCGCATGTCACTGGAGAGTGGCATCAGTCGAACATCCCTTTGGTGGATATTAGCTACTCACAAATGGCACCCTTACAAAATCCAGCTGCTGCAGCATCTCAAAGAGGATGACCCAGATCGGCGCACTGAATTTGCAGAATGGACAAAACAAAAATTGTAACAGGACCCTCAGTTTACACAGAACATTATGTTCAGTGATGAGGCAAACTTTTTTGTGAATGGTGAAGTTAACAAACAAAACCACCGCTATTGGTCTGACACTAACCCACAGTGGATAGATCCCTCCAAGACTGTTGGACCAAAAAAATGTATGGTATGGTGTGGTATATGGGGTACAAAGATAGTGGGGCCATTCTTCATCGATGGAAACCTCAATGCCACTGGATATGTGAAATTGCTACATGATGATGTGTTGCCCTCTTTATGCACTGAAGATGGCACGTTCCCTGAGTTTTACCAACAAAATGGTGCACCACCACATTATGGGTGTCAGGTCCGAGCATTCCTACATGAACAGTTTCCTGGAAAGTGAATTGGTCATCGTGGGCCAGTTGAATGGCCAACAAGGTCTCCCGATCTGACCCCCTTAGACTTTTATCTTTGGGGTCATCTGAAGGCAATTTTCTATGCTGTGAAGATACGAGATGTGCAGCATCTGAAATAATGGATACTGGAAGCCTGTGCTAGCATTTCTTCTGCGGTGTTGCTATCAGTGTGTCAAGAGTGGGAGAAGAGGGTTTCATTGACAATCCAACACAATGGGCAGCACTTTGAACACATGGTCACCACCCATCTGGAAAAGTTTTCCCCCTCCCATATACTAATGTGCCACAAACAAGAAGTTGATATCACCAACCATTCCCATTTTAATTTAAGTGTATCCATATAAATAGTCCACCCTGTAGTCTGGGATTATTGCCTTATAGTCCGTGCTGCTGCAACCGCAAAAAAAAGCTGCATTTAATATAGGGATAGGTGCTAGGTGGTATCATCTGCTGGAAATTAATGTTCATTCTTGTGACATACATCAATTCCACTGTCAATAACTTGATTGCTTTTTTCAAAACTCTGACAGATTCATGATTTTTACGGTGATCTGTATTCAGAAATTCATCAAAGCAGGCAAAATTAAATGATTTAATGTGTCTATTCACAGTTTCTTTGTAGCATCTGTATGTAAGAGACTTTACGCTACTGGAGCTGGACTTACCACTTCAGAACTCTCCAGTGCTTTGTTTCCATCCATTTCTGGGTGCTTCTTGAAGTATGTTTGGGGTCATTGTCCTGCTGTAAGACCCATGACCTATGATGCAAACCCAGTTTTCTGGCAATGGGCTCTACATTGTGACCCAAAATCCTTTGGGAATCTTCACATTTCATGATGCCTTGCGCACAGTCAAGGCACCCTGTGGCAGAGGCAGCAAACCAACCCCTAAATATCTTTGAACCTCCACCATATTTGACTGTAAGTACTGAGTTCTTTTATTTGTAGGGCTCATTCTATTTCCAGTAAACATTAGAATGATGTGCTTTGACAAAAAGCTCTATTTTTGTCTCATCTGTCCACAAGACAGCTGCTTGCCCTCTAAAAATAATCGGGGCCGCCTTCTGGCACGTTATAAATTGTGAGGGCTGCCTGCTGGCCCTCCAAGTTTCAAACTTTACAGTATTAATACTATTAATAGAAAAAAGAAAAATTTGACCACTTCAGATGGATAAATTATATTGCGGTAGCAATATACGGCTATGCAAAGCATAGTCAGCTGCCGGCCCTCCAAAAATGCTTAGTGAGGGTTGGCTGCTGGCCTTCTAAAACTGAAGAGTGAGGGTCGACTGCTGGCCCTCTAACAATAATAAGGGCCATCTGATGGCCCTATATTTTGAGGGCCACCTGATAGGCCCTGAAAAAATAGCCTTTGTGATCTTCAGAGTACCTCATAAATTAAGCCAGATAAGGTATTAAAATGTTAAAATTACATTTACTGGTGAATGTTTTTTCACCATTGAAAGCAATGCAAACGTTCAAAAACGCAGTAAAAACACTACGTGTGAACACAGCCCAAGGTGTGAAGGAGCATTTTTTACTCTTATTTCTTTTGCCTTATATACAAGTCATTATGCTGGAAAGAATGTTTCTTAACATTCTTTCCAGTAAAATCTATTTTAGCTTCGTTCTTGTATGTTTTATTGTCAGTCCATAAAAGTGGCGAAATACTCTGACAACATTGTTCCCAGCAGTGACCCGGGATTCAGAGATGCTTTCAGTGGTCTTCCCCATGCTGTTCCCATGCCATTTCAGCACTGTTTCCATAGATTTTACCAATTTTTAGACCCCCACCAGACCTCTGGGGGGAAGGGGATGCCGGAAAAATGCCCGAGTTTCCTATTGACTTTCATTATACTCATTACTTGGGTTGAGCAACCAAGCAGGTCTGCAGTTTTGTCCCTGGTGTCCTTAGACACCTTTTTAGTCTTGGCCATGCTGGAGAGGTTTGAACGTGATTGATTGAGTGTGTGGACAGGTGTCTTTTATACAGGTAATGAGATCAAACAGGTACAATTAATACAGGTAATGAGTGCAGAGTAAAAGGGCTTCTTAAAGAAAACCTAACAGGTTTGTGAGAGCCAGAATTCTTGCTGGTTAGTAGGTGATCAAATACTTATTTCATGCAATAAAATGCAATGTAATAATTTAAAAATCATACAATGTGATTTTCTGGATTTTTTTTATATTCTGTCTCTCACAGGTGAAGTGTACCTACTATAAAAATTACAGAACTCTCCATTCTTTGTAGGTGGGAAAACTTGCAAAATCGTCTGTCTCTCACAGGTGAAGTGTACCTACTATAAAAATTACAGAACTCTCCATTCTTTGTAGGTGGGAAAACTTGCAAAATCGGCAGTGTATTATTATTATTTATTTATATAGCGCCATTGATTCCATGGTGCTGTACATAAGAAGGGGTTACATACAAAATACAGATATCACTTACAGTAAACAAACTAGCAATGATAGACTGGTACAGAGGGAAGAAGACCCTGCCGTTGTGGGCTTACATTCTTCTTATTATCCCCACTGTTTATCTGATTAGCTCCATTGAGTGCACTTCCCCTGACAAAGCTGTTCTGTATAGCGATACGCGTGGGGCATCTCCTATTGACACCCTGGATGCGTCTTATAGTGTTTCCACATGGCTATTTCTGATATCCTTATACACTTGTGAGCTCTGGTCTGCCATGGCTCACACATGGCCTCAGTTTTAACCTTATCCACTGCGGTTTGTACAGGTCTAATATTTCCCCTTTTTTCTTATTTGAATGATCCCCTCTTCTTCTAATTGTCATATATACCATGCACTTCCTTTCTTTGTACTTGGTTACATGCCCTTGATTTTTGGGATATATATCCTGGGCTATAGGGAGTTTGTTATTTTCCATTCTCTTTTACTAGTAGGGGTCATTATATTTACTTAATGAGGACCTATTGCCTCTATATTGACCGAATACCAGGATCACACCCCTATGACTAAAAACGAGCAGGTAAGATAAAAGTATTTAAAATGCTATATACTCATTATATTACCACCAATTTTAGTGAAAAAAGCTTGTTAGTGATGCACTTTGCATCACTAACAACGCTATGGGGGGAGTGTAGACAGTAGTTAGGGCATGACAGGTTCCCTTTAATACCGCTCTTAGCTGCAATTAGGGTAGTATTAGCTGCTGGAGTAGGAAAAGTGTATTAGAGGCATTTAAAGCAGGGTTCATTGCATAACAGTCCATGTTGCTGCTATGTTAAACCAATGGCCCTTTTCAGGGCTAATTCAAATAGATTCAATTCTCTAATAATACCGCTCATATTTGAAAATCATTTAGGGTTAGCTGGCAGAGTAGGTATTAGCGTATTAGAGACATTTTAGCAGGGTTGATTACATATTTTGTAGATACCACCTACAAGCAAAACTTCTTTCAGGGAAAACTTAAATAGATTGTATTCTCTAATAATACCGCTTTTAGCTGCATAGATCATTTAAAATGCGCAAGGTGTGCGGTAAGTGACGGGTAAGTGGACGTCCTGCTGATGGTGCAAGTAGAGGCTGTGGCCATAGTCCAGGTGAAACTGTGCCTGCTGTGGGAGCACAACAAACATTCTCATCCACGAGACCTAGCTTCCTGTCCTACTTTTCAAGGGGGCACGGGATGCCACTGTTGAAGCCAGAACAGCGCGAGCAGATTGTGGGTTGGATGGCAGATAATGCTTCCAGTCTGTTTCCCAGCACTACTCTGTCTTCCACACGGTCCAGTCTCATTAGCCAAGAGTCTAACCACATAACCCTCACCCTGATCCTCCTTCCTCCCACCATGGTGAGCCCCAGAAGACAAGTAACCCCATACTTGGACACTCCGAGGAACTCTTTACCTTTCTGGCTTCTTCTCACTGTGCAAGTTTCAAGAGGTACATGAGGAGATAGTGTGCAGTGATGCCCAAATATTTGAGCAGCCACGGTCCGAAAAAGCCGACGGTGGTGAACAGCAATTACTGTCTCAAGAGGTGAATGATGATGAGACAGAGTTGCCAACAGGTCATGTTAAGACAAGTCAGGAGGAGGCCAGAGTGAGCAAGTGGAAGACTGGGTGGATGATGAAGTCGCTGACCCAACCTGGCAAGGTGGCATGCAGAGCGAGCACACCAGCGCAGAGGCGGAGGGATACGCAGCACCGAGACAGGCAGGAAGAGGCAATGGGCTCACAGAGGGAGAAATCTGTCAACTGTTCCCCAGAGCACCCAAACGCAGCCAGATCCTAGACCAAGGGTTAGATGTTCCCCAGTCTGGTGCTTTTCTTTACAGAAACTGCAGAAGACGAGAACTGTCATTTGCAACCTGTGCCATACCAAGCTCAGCAGGGGCCAGACTACTACCAGCCTGACCACCACCAGCATGCTCAGACACATATCATCCAAGCACTAGGTGGGCTGAACGCCTGGGTACACAATCCATGTCTGCGGGTGACACCACTGTTTCTTCCCCGGTGCTATGTGCTTGCCAATCCCCTGTCCAGTACGCAGATGTGGATGCCTTCTGCCCTGCTCCAGTCATTGCACACATGCAACCACCATCAACAATCACGTCCGCTTCCTTGTACGAGTGCACCGTGCAGCTGTCCCTACCACTGGCCTTGGAACGCAAGCAGAAATACGCAGCCACCCACAGTCCCAAACTCTAAAGAGCCATATTCTCAGACTGCTTGCCCTGGAAATGTTGCCACTTGGTCTTGTGGACTTGTGGACACTGAGGCTTTCCCCAACCTCATGACGACGCTACAACATGCCCGTCAGTATTCCACTCAGCCTTCGCACATAATAACTGACGAGTGGCCATGGATGTCTGACATCTGTGCGGTTCTCCAAAACTTCGAGGAATCAACCAAGATGGTAAGCATCCTAGCATTTTAGTGCTCGCCCATCACTAATAGTAACTATTAGGCCACATTCAGTATTTGGTCAGTATTTTACATCAGTATTTGTAAGCCATGAGTGGGTGAAAAATGCAGAAGTTGTGTACATTGTGCAAGTTGTGCAGAAGTTGTGCACATTGTGCAAGTTGTGCAGAAGTTATGTTTCTATTATGCTTTGCCTCTGATTGTACCACTCCTGATTTTGGCTTACAAATACTGATGTAACATACTGACAAAATACTGAACATGTGAATGTGGTCTTATGGCAATAACTGTTTGCTCTTGTGCAGATACATAGGCCTTGATTCATCAAAACGATTATACCAAAATGCTGGCATAAAATGCTTTGAAAATTGGCATATTAAATTTCCCAGAGGAGCATTGCACAGCGAATAAGCCTCCTTACTTTGGTATGCCAGAGCCGGTGTGTCACTCTCCACAAGGAGAAATGTTACCCCTTAGACCTCAGTCCAGTGCCTCTCACCTAGTCCTATCAGTTCTCATACTTTGCACTGACGAGGGCCAACAGCCCGAAACACTGTGTCTGCAAATTGAGATTCTGATTTGGCTATTATCCTAAGTCATATTGCACGACTTGTCAAAGGGTCGATTATGACATGTGGGATTGCTGCTTTCAATAGGTGGCGCTATAGAGTTCAAGTCCTCTTTTTCTCTGAAGAGGCAATTTGCATATTAAATTTCCCAGAGGAGCATTGCACGGCGAATAAGCCTCCTTACTTTGGCATGCCAGAGCCGGTGTGTCACTCTCCACAAGGAGAAATGTTGAAAAGGCTCAACATTTTTGTTCAACACAGAGTTACGTAAAAGTTTTGCAACTTTTGGTGTTTTCCTGCCAGTTTTAGCCAGCTATGCAAAAATGGGTGGGGCTGGTTGCAATGGGGTGCAGAGATACCAACTGTGAAATTCATGATGTCCAGTGCCCAATTGGCATAAGATTTGTGGTGAGGGGCACGCCACTTTTCAGACCTGACTGTTGCATCTGTCTCTTAACCCGTTCACCCCCGGGAGATTTTCCATTTTCAATTTTTGCTCCACTTCTTTCCAGAGTTATAACTTTATTTTTCCATCAATATGGCCATATGGGGGCTTGTTTTTTGCGGGACAAGTTGTACTTTTGAATGACACCATTAATTTTACCATATAGTGTACTGGAAAACGGTAAAATGAATTCCAAGTGTAGTGAAATTGGAAAAAAAAGTGCAATTTCACAATTATTTTTTTGTTTTTTTTATTTACCATGTTCACTAAATGCTAAAACTGACTTGCCGATATGATTCACCAGGTCAGTACGAGTATGTACACCAAACATTTATATATATATATTTTTTTTATTTAAGTGGTGAAAAAAAGATTGTCTGTAAGAGAAGAAAATGTAAAGAAGAAAAAAAAAGTCGCCATTTTCCGAGACGTCTTGCGTCTCCATTTTTCGGAATATGGGACCAGGTGAGGGCTTATTTTTTGCGAACCGAGCTGATGTTTTATTTATACTATTTTGGGGTAGATACGATGTTTTGATCACGTTATTGCATTTTATTGCAATGTTGCAGCAGCCCAAAAAATTTAATTCTGGAGTTTCGATTTTTTTTCTCGTTACTCCACTTACCGATCGGATTAATTTACTTTATATTTTGATAGATGGGACATTTCTGAATGCAGAGATACCAAATATGTGTATTTTTTAACTGTTTTATTTTGAATGGGGCAAAAGGGAGGTGATTTGAACTTGTGTTTTTTTTGTTTGTTTTTTTAAATTTTACAACTTTTTTTTTTTTTTTTACTGGCTTCAATAGTCCCTTTAAGAGACTTGACGCTGCAATCATCCGATCGCCTGTGCTACACATAGCAGGGCTTCAGTCCTGCAGCCTGTAGCATAAATCATGATCTCCTATGAACGCCAGCCACGGGCCTGTTGAAGCACCAGATGATAGAAACGGCTGTCGTCCTGTAAGCATTTCATTCATCCCTGCAAACCCTATGTTTTAATTTTCGAATAAAGAAGAAAAGTTTTCAAAGACGGTGAGTTCGAGATTTCCTCTATTTTCTAAAGAGAGGTTAAATTACTGTTGTTGTTAGAAGCTGTAATACTCTGTTGGAAAGGCTAATGTGGTAATAGCACCATCTGGTGACATTTAATTGTATTACATGTTGTTTTTCTGTAAGGCAGTTGCATTGTGGGAGAGACCAAAGCATGCTCGGTTGGAAGGTCCTTTTGATAGAGAAGTTTTCCAGACACATATGTGTGTGTGTGTGTCTTGTTCCCTGCATTATCTTACTTGAACTCCATTATCCTGGACAATGTATATCTGTTTTACCATGCATTTTTATTCTATACATCCATCTGTTGACAAATAAACAAGTTAGACTTCAGAGAAGGTCGGCTTATTTCGGAAGACAGGCAGACGTTTATGCTGTATGTCAGATTGCACACCCTGTGAACATGTAAGAAGACAGAACAGCGCTTCACAGGCCCTGCTTTATCAATACTGGCATTTGTAATTGTAGTTTTGATGAAGTGTGCACTGGAGTAAATTCATGTGCCTAATTTATATTCAATCTGTTTTCTTAAACATCAATTAAACATCAATTAATCATTAATTATTAATCATATTACATTTTGAAAATCAAGAAAAATATATTGTATTCAATTCTGAAGAAAATATAACAAAATAGATTTATAGAAAAATGTCCAAAGTTCAAATGGGGTCACTTTTTTCAAATAATTTAAATGGTAGAATATTGAACAATATAATATTTGTAAGGTAACCGCCTATAAGAGAATCATATATGTTGAGGAAAATTCTATATTATATCTGAAAAGCTCATATAAGAAGAAAAAAATAAAAGAATGGAGAAAAGAGAGAAGAAAAGAAAAGGCAAAGGGTCGAGGGGGAGGGGAGAGGTCCTTATGCCCTTGTGACTAATTCTGAACACAACCACATGTGTCTGTTGAAACTATTACAATAGGTTATGAAAATCAGGTGAGTCCTGGAACAGAATCCATCCGCTCCAAACCCTTCTAAATTTATCAATTGTTCCATTACATTCTGCAGACAACTCTTCTATTCTACATAGATTCACCATTTCCTTGTACCAATCTAATATGTTAGGGGGGTTTTTAAGTTTCCAAAACCGTGGAATTACCGTCCATGCCGCTGTTAAGCAAAATCGAAGTAAATCCTTCTTTTGTACACCTATTGAGAAAGGGAGGATTGACAGAAGGGCTATTTGAGGAGACCCCAATACTCTGTTTCCTTTGATACGTTGGTAATTGTCAAATACCTTCTCCCAAAATGGTTTAATTTTAGAACACTCCCACCATATATGAATCATAGAACCCACTTCACTTTCACATCTCAAACATGTTTCCGAAACTGTAGGGAACATTGCATGTAGTTTAGATAGGTAGAGATACCATCGTGTAAGTATTTTATAGTTCTTTTCTTGTGCAATCCCAGCATTAGTGAGCTTATGTGTGAAGAGGAACCTTTTTGCCCACTCAAGAGGGGATAAACTAACCCCCAAATCCCTCTCCCATGCTTGCTGAAATGCCAGTTTCTCCATTCCCTCCTCTCTGCCCAATCTCTCATATTTCATAGAGATAGCATGAGTCGGACCACTTTCCTGAAGGAACATGTTTTCAAAGAAGGTGTAGTTTGAGAATGAATTTACGTTAGGATTGTGTGCTGCTAGAAAGGTCGCATTTGCAAATATTCGAACCACTTGATTTTAACATTTGGGGATTTTGTTTGTAAAGATACAAAAGTAGGTATCATGACATTTTCCAAAATCTGAAACAATCGGGTGTCCTGCTCTGCCCTCTGACCGAGGAAAGATCCGCCCAAATATCTGGGTAGAAAGGCAGGGTTATAAAATATTGATGTCAGTGGGCTAATAGTTCTACCTGGAAACATATTTTCCCTCAGAGAGTGCCATGTTTTAAGTGTTTCCCTAGTTAGATTGCATTTGGCCAAGGTCACTGAGTCTTCTTGGCACCATGGTAGATGTCGTAAAGGGACTTCTGAGCCCTCCTGTTCCACCCCTACCCATTGTTTAGAGTCTGCATGAAAGTGTCAATCTAAAATCCTCATCAAGGCAGAAGCCTGAAAGTACCTATAGAAATTCGGAAAGCCCGCTCCTCCTAATGATTTGTGACTAGAGAGAACCCGTATGTTTATGCGGGGTTTAATCTTACCCCAAAATGAATTTGATTAAAGCTGATCTTTGTTTACGAAAGAAGCTATGAGGTGGAGAGATCAGAACTGTTTGAAAAATATATAAAAAACGAGGTAAAATATCCATTTTGATGGCATTCATTCTTCCAAACCAAGATAGCTTCAGTTTGCCATATTTCAATAAATCTCCATATGTTCTGTGCAATAAAGCTTGATGATTAAGCTCAAATAATTTATTAGGGTCCAAGGGAATATGAACCCCTAAATATTTCAATGATTCTTTCTGCCATTTAAATGGGAATTTAGTCATAACTTGTGAGATTTCAGTCTGTGGAAGAGATATATTCAAGGCCTCTGTTTTAGAGTAATTGACTTTAAAATTACTAACTGCTCCAAATCTATCAAATTCTTTTAGGATCATTGGAAATTATATTTGTGGTTGGGATATGTAAAGAAGCAAATCGTCTGCATACAGAGCAGCTTTATAAGACTTAGATCCCACTTTGTATCCATGAATATTACTATTGTTTCTGAGGGCATTGGCCAAATGCTCCATTACTACTACATATAACAATGGAGACAAGGGGCACCCTTGTCTGGTTTCATTGTTAATTGCAAATGGGGCAGAAAGAGAATGGTTTACTCTTACCCATGCTGATGGGTTTTTATACAAGGCCATTATTTTCTGTAGGTAACAAGGGCCCAAGCCTATCTGTTTTAAGGCTTCCTCCATAAATCCCCAGTGAACTCTAACGAAAGCCTTCTCTGCATCTATAGATAGAAGACCTAATGGAGTGGAGCCATTTCTTGCTTTGGAGATAATAAGTAGTGTCTTAATGGTATTGTCCCTAGCTTCTCGTCCTTTGACGATGCCTCCCTGATCATTGTTGACTATAGAGGGGAGTAAAGGAGCTAACCTGTCAGCCAGTATTTTTGAAAATAGTTTAATATCTATATTTAATAAAGAGATTGGCCTAAAGTTAGCAATTATTGAGGGGTCTTTTCCTGGCTTGGGAAGTACGCTGATGTGTGCCTCTAGAGATTGGGGGACAAAACCAGTGTTTCCATCAATTGCATTAAAGGTTTTAGCCATTATTGGAGAGAGTTGCTCTCTAAACTGTTTGTAAAATGCTGGTGTAAAGCCATCTTGGCCAGGACATTTACCTGATGGGGTGGCCCGTATCGCAGAGTCAATTTCATCTATGGATATCACCTCTTCCAGAGCTTCCACCATTGAATTGCTCAACATGGGTAGAAGTGTTTCCTGGATATATTCTTTAATCTTATTGGATCGGTCTAAGAGGGACAAGTCTGCAAATTGATTCCTAATATATTATAAGTTCTCGTAGTAAGATCTACAATATTTTGGGGATTATGTTCATCCCTGCCATCTTTCCCCTTAACATTTGGGATAAATGTAGTCGTCATACGTGGGTGGAGCATTCTGGCCAATGGTCTTCCGCATTTATCTGAAAAATCGTAGAAGAAAAATTTTGATTTTTCCCTGGATTGCAAATATTTTTTATCTAGAATTTCTTTTAATTCGTCTCTTTTCTTTGTCAAATCAACAAGAGTAGAGACAGAGAGGTTTTGTTTATGTAAAATTTCAAGGGAGTGAATTTGATTTAATAATTCTATTTTCCGAGCCCTCTCTTTCTTTAGCCTTGAGCCATGCTTTATCAGGATCCCTCTCATGACACATTGCAAAGTCTCCCACTGTAAAGGGATTGAGGTTTGATCAGAAGCGTGAATCTGAATTAAAGAGTCGATAGACTCCCTTAACTCTGAGTCATACAGAATATCTTTAATTAGGGTATAATTTAATCTCCAAGTCCAGGAGAGTTGGGCTAGGGATGGAAGAGATATTGTCAGAAAAACCGGAGTGTGGTCCGACCACAAAATATCTCGGATTGCGGTCTCGGGTTGCCAAGACAAAGCATAATGGCTCAAAAGAAAGAGGTCTATGCGAGTATATGAGTTATGTATATGCAGAAAATATGTATAATCCTTACCCTGGGGGTTCATTATCCGCCATACATCGGTCAGTCAGAGGGCGTGGAGGGCCCTTTTGAGAGATCAAAGCTGTCTCACCGGGACTGTTCCCCTACCCGAAGAGGTATCTACTTTTGGGTTCATGGTAAAGTTGAAGTCTCCCCCTGCAATCACTGTACCTTCTGAGAAATTAGACAATGCGGTTAAAAATGTGCGGCATGCATTTATCTGACCCTTGCAAATACCAATTAGCAATTGTGTATATTGAATCTACAATTTTTATCTTGAGAAATACGTATCTGCCTTTCGTGTCAATAAGTGTGTCAAATGAAGGTTATGCTAATGACTTGTGGACTGCGATGGAAACCCCTTTAGATTTTGTTTCAGGGTTTGTACTATGAAACCAGTTGTTGTAATATCTATCTTTCATCTTAGGAACTTGATCAGATTTGAAATGGGTCTCTTGTAGCATGAGGATATGAACCCCCGGTTTGTGCATGGAGTATAGAATCTGAGAACGTTTCTGAGGGACATTAAGACCTCTAGTATTTAGTGAACCGAATTTGACTGTGCTCATTTTGGGGACCAAGGGATAGGACTGAGGGAGGATTAGTAAAAAAGAAAAAGGAAGAAAACTTAAAAGAAAGGCAGTTACTGTGTCTAAGTGATAATAGTTCCTTTGTTTCAGGAAAAGAAAGAGAAAGCACAAGAAAGAAGGAGAAATCAATTGGGAACCTTTCCCAACCACAAGAGGGGTCCTCAATGAAGAGGACTATTAGGGAAAAAAGAAGAAAATTCCACACCTGTCCAGCGAGATGCAGATGCCCTTAGTGGAAACGCGCTTTCTATGGAGGTTAGCTCCCCCCTAGGATTGGTCCGCAGACCCTAATGCTTTAAAACATTTACTTATGAGAAACTTATGCTATTTACCCAAACTTGAATGCCCAACCTGCATATAATAATAGCTATACAATATCTATGCATGTGTGCATATATCAACTTGTAAAGGCTTCCCTGATTGCTAAACATCAATCAGTATCAAAGAGAACAATGAATGAAAGTAGTGAAGCCATTCAGTCTGGAGGTGATGCTCCTCTTTCCTCCAAATTGCGACCTCCATTTTTCATGCCAGGATTGTGAGTCTTTCTTCTCTGGGGACGAGGTGCGTCACTCCTTCCAAGGCCTCTAGGAAGACCCAGCCACTCTGATGGGAGCACCTGGACCGACGGAATTCCCAGTCCATTAGTGAATGTTGATAAGTCTCCCAGACTTCACAAAACATGTATAGTTCCAGATTGTCTCACTTGAAGTCTAAAAGGAAAGCCCCAAGAATACAGGATTTTATGTTGTCTCAGCATGTCGAGCAAGGATTTCAAGGCATGTCTTTTCTGAAGTGTGCACCAGGACAGGTCATGCATAATCTGAATAACATGTTCATTAAAGATGATAGGCTCCAATGTACGGGCTTTAGCAAGAATGATCTCTTTCACTTTATAGCTGTGTATCCGGCATATGACATGTCTAAGCCTGTTTGTATCAGCAGACTTGGGACCCAAAGATCTATGAGCCCTGTCAAATTCTATGTCTCGTGGTAGATCTAGTATTGAACTAAAGATACAGCGTAAGGATTCCTCCAGCTTATTCTGTTCCATAGATTCTGGGAGGCCTCTAATTCTGATATTATTGCGTCTTGCTCTATTTTCTATGTAGTCCACCAGGTCAGACAGATATTCCAACTGTTGAGAGTGAGCTGCAGATGTCTGCTCCTGTGTGTGTAATCTCTGAGAGATGGCTTCTGTATGGTTTTCATCATTAGCCACCCTTTCAGACAGCTGCTGAAGTTCCCCTCTGATAGCAGCAGTCTCAGCCCTATAGGATGCTTCCAGCCTAGAGATATAGTTCTCCATATCCTCTTTTGTGGGAATAGCACATCACCCCACAGTCTGTGCCTGAATAGATACATTGCCTGCCAGGCCCTCTGAATTCTCAGGAATGCCACAATCCCTCAGCCTGTGCAAGGTGTTGCTCACTGCATGTGAATAAGAAGCATGAGATGTCTCCCTCTGCCCCTGGCCATCTTCTTTAGAAGCCTGTATCATGTAAGTCCTGACAGTATTATTTATGCAACTCACAGTCCCTGATGTAGATAATGCTGCTCCTCCATCCTCCATCTTCTTTCCAGTCAGAGAGCTTGCTAGCTCCGGTGCAGGGCCCACAGAACTCCTCAGATGTCGGGAAATACCAGTCGCAGGCACCACTGAAGGACGTCTATTAGCTTGGCCAGAGCTGGGACGCTTCTTAGCTGACATTTGGGGGTAAATAGTGTTTCTTAATTGGGTCTGTAGACATCACACTTGAAATAGATCACTCTGTTTGTAATGACTCTATATAATATATGAGTTTCACTTTTGGTATTGAAGAACTGAAAAAAAATAACTTTTTGATGATATTCTAATTTATTGAGATGCACCTGTAATTCTTTATTCAGAGGAAACTCGCAGTTTGCATTATGTGGACAAGGTTTTCTGGTCTCATGGTTTTAAATGTTTTTTAATTGTCTTGTGTGTACTATTTTTTGAATAAATTTGTATATTTTTCTTCATTATTGGTGTGCATATCTATTGTACATTGTTTCCTTTTCTCTTTTTGTTACTGCTTGACTTCTATCCATGCAAGATATAGCACCCTTACCTTGATTATATATTTTAGCATATACTGGGTATTTTGGTGCACCCCACCATCTCTATCTTGATATAGGAATGCATCTGCCTCAACGTTAGTCTTCACTTAGGCCTACTCAGATGGAGGACAGGCTCCTCCTTTTGGATGTCTGGTTGGAACACACCTCCAACACATACGTCCACTTCTGGCGACTAGTTGTCCTCTGCAATAGATCATATATGTTCTTTAGATTGGGTTGCTCCGATGCCTATGCTTATTTATGTGGGTTCTGAGTTCTATGGCCTTGTCAATAAGTGCCATCTGCTATGCCTAGTTTACACTTGGCAACTTCAGAAGGCGAATATGGCCCTTTGGGTTAACTGGAATGACTCATTTTATGCCCTTAACGGTATTCAGTAGGGAGCGCTTCTTTCCAACTATCCATAAGGGATATTCCTTTCTCCTACTTCTCTGGACAGTGATCACAACAGTAGAAAACAAAATAAGGATTTTTTTTTTTACCTGAAATATTCTTTTCCTTGTGTCCATAGGCAGCACACAGAGGGTTAAGTAGCTTGACCCCCTATTCATGATAGAAGACATGTCAGTAGCAATAACTTAGGCAATTAAGCAAGCAATTATGTCCCTTAAACATGTATAAAAAACATTGGAAAGAGGCCAACCCCTGTATTGTAAGCGTCAAAGACATTTTTTTTTATTTAAGGGTGGTAAGTTCTGCTGGCTACAGCTACCAAAGGTCAAAACCTATAATGCTCTACAAAAGTAGGGTTTGATTAGCAGGAGGTGGCTCTGAAAATGTGCTCCAACGGAATATGGGGTCGTTCCACCCATGATGCTTAGGTAGCCGGTGTAGAATGTGCCTTAATGGAAATAAGAGGATCCCACACTGCCAGAAGATAACAGTCCACAATTGCTTTTCTGAGCCATTTGGATAGGGATGGCTTACAGGCTTTGTTTTCTTTGTTAGGATCTCTGAACTGAAGAAAAAGGTTTTCAGATTTCCTGAAATTTGCAGTTTGCCGCAGGAAGATAAAAACTATTCTAACATCCAGCAAATGCAATTTTAACTATTCTTCCAACTGCAAATTGGGACAGAGGACTGGAAGACATATTTTCTGATTAATATTAGTGGTGGAATTGACTTTAGACAGGAACTCCAGCATCAATCTGAGGGCTAAGTGATCAGAACAGTTCCTTAAAGCATTACTCCAGCATTTATTTTTATTTTAGTGCTGGAGTAATTCCAATAACATAAGTTCCCTGAACCTGGTTTTATTCTCACCAGCTGCTATTTTCAGCTGTTCTCGGCGCTGCTCTAGTCTAGATCCGCCAACTTGTGACCACAACTTCTGACTGACCAGAGGTATTGGTCACAATCTCTCAATGTATGTCTGTGAGAGCTTTGTTCTGGCACTCATAGACTCACATTGAGTTGTGACTTCCGGCTTGCCCAGCAAATAGTGGAGTGATATGGCAGGTCACAACCTGCAGAAGACCTACCAGAGCGGCACCAATAACAGATGAAAAAAGCGGCGGTAAGTATGATACTAGGTGCCGGGAACTTAGATTAGTGTCAATAGTAAAATAAAAAAACGCAGCAGTGGTGCTTTAAATATGTCTATTTAGAGGACAGCATTTGCAGTTCACCAAGTATCTTTACAGATGTTACTGCCACTAAAAAATGGTTTTAAAAGACAAATAATTGATAGAACTGTGATGATCAGACTCACACGAGATAAGTCACAAGATGGGACAGGAAGTAGCAATCCTAAAAGTCAATAGTGACCCTTTAACAAGCCTTATCACATGACTTAACATATAAGCCAGAACCAGAAACTCAATTTGCGGACACTGTGTTTCAGGGTATTGCCCCTCGTCAGTGCAAAGTGTGAGTTCTGGTTTGGCTGGGTGATAGGCGTCAGACCGGTATCTAAGGGATAACATTTCTCCTTGCGGAGAGTGACATGTTAAGCATGTCACGGTGAGGAGAGGAGACTTTTGAAGCCGCAATTCTCCTCTGGGAAATATGCAAATTATCTCTTCAGAGAGGAAGAGGACCAGAACTCTAGTGCCACCTACAGGAAGTAGAAATCCTAAAAGTCAATAGTGACCCTTTAACGAGCCTTATCCCATGACTTACAATATAATCAAGAACCAGAAACTCAATTTGCAGACACTGTGTTTTGGGGTACTGCCCCTCGTCAATGCAAAGTGTGAGTTCTGGTTTGGCTGGGTAAGAGGCGTCAGACTGGTATCTAAGGGGTAACATTTCTCCTTGCAGAGAGTGACATGTTAATTGTTAAGCTGAAAAATGTGCTTAATTGCTGAAACATGTGCTTTTAATTTATTCAGTTTGAGCCCCTTGTTGAAGCCATGTTTAAGAAAATCAAGAATGGATACAAGCAAATCAGGGAAGCATTGCTGCTGTGAGCTCCAGGAATTGTATATTTTTCATATTATAGAGTAAGGTTTGATTGAAGCAATTCTTCTTAAGAGTGTGTTTGCAAGATTTTCTAGTAGGTACTGTTCTCTGAAGATGCTCCTCTTTACTTCCAGACAGTCAAGTAGAGCTTCACGATATCTTGATGATAGAAATTGCCTTACACTGGGAGGTCCTGATGAAAGGGAAATCTGCAATATACAGTAGTGTTCAAAATAATAGCAGTCCAATATGACTAACCAGATTAATCACTGTTTTTGGTATAAATTATATTACCACATGTCAAACAATTTACCAGTTGGTGCAGTAGATTCTAAGAAAACCAACAGACTCAGCATTCATGATCTGCATGTTTTTGAGTCTGAGTATTTGAATAATTAATTGATAGGGGGTGTGTTTAAAATAATAGCAGTGTGGAGGTCAATTAGTGAGGTCAATCATTCTGTAAAGAAACAGGTGTGAATCAGGTGGCCCTTAATTGAGGGTGAAGCCAGCACATGTTGTACATGCATTTCTCCTGGAAAGCCTGAGAAATACGGGTCATTCGAGACATTGTTCAGAAGAAAAGCGTATTTTGCTTAAAAAGTTGATTGGAGAGGGTAAAACTTATAAAGAAGTGCAGACAATGATAGGCTGTTCAAAATTATCTCCAATGCTTTAAAATAGATAATAGGAGAGAGCTATTAAACCATGAATCATGGTAAATGTACACTTTACAATCAAGAACATAGGCAGGTTTAAATCTTAGACTAGATCTGATCTACCTTTATACATAGGTAATTTAGTCTGATATTGTATTATTTAATAGGTGCTATTTTTGTATTATTCATCCTTATTACTCACCTGTGTTGTTCTCTTGCAAGAATGTTCATAGGTGGATCAGGGTCATGTGACCATAAAGCTTGAGGTACAAATCAGGCCAGTTCACTTATTACCTCACATGCAAAGACTTTTTCGTCTGAAACGTGTTTGCTGTAGTAACTGTGCATGTAGCTATGTTTTTATATATTTTTCTAAATAAATATTTTCATTTTACATCGATGTCTCTGGAAGCTGGATCTACCTCCTTAACTGTATTTAAATCCTTTGAAAGTTTGCAAACAGAGTTTCTTCTACCTCTCTGAATATTTCCAAATTAGACACGCCTACAGAGCTCAGTGTAAATGAAGAAATATGCAAATTCAAAAAGACATTGTTTTGGATTCCATTGGCTCAATAGGAACCAAGGGAGTAATATCCAGCAACTTTAATGACTTACAGTAATATCTTGATTAATGAGTGCATCTACTTACGAATTTTCCATCGCTCAGTCAAATTATTGTTTTATGATGCAAGCCCTGATCTGAGTTATGAGCGAGCGAGCTTCTTTCTTAGATCATGGGTCATAAGAAAGTGAGTTGCCTTGTCAGTTGTACTTTTGACCTTTTTTTGTGAATCACTTTCCTGGGGTGTACTCTATTTTTAGCACTGCATGCCGCATGCATTTGACATGGGGCTATACATGGGATAATGGTTATTTTTTGGTTCATGCTTCTATTTTTTTCATGGCAGTATGTTATTTCACATGTGCAGCAAGGTACAGTATACTGCACTATTATGTGCACTCTATGACTCTTTGGAGTGTTTGCCTTAGGGTTCAATATTTACTATATTGATATATGGCCCTTTGCTTACTTGCTTTATTTAAAATTAAAACATAAAATAAAAGTACAGTAAATAGTTTTACACGTTTAATAGTTTTTCATACTGTACATGACTGTATTTGTTATTAATAAAGTACATTTTTCTTATTTAAAAACAACTAACTGGTTTTTGGGAGCTGGAATGGATTAATAGCATTTCAATTCATTTTAATGGGGAAATTTAGATTGATATACGAACAAATTGAGTTAAGAGCTTGGGCACAGAACAAATTAAACTCATAAGTCAAGGTATTACTGTATTGTATATTTTTCTAAACAAATTCCCATTAACAGTCAAACAAAAGTAAGAGACAGAGATTTGCAATATCTCTGAGAATAGATGGATATCGATCTTAGAATATGTTCCTAAACTTTCTCTCAGTGAACCTACGAGGCTTTCACATTTATGTTATACACAGAACATATGGGGTATGTGACCACGATGCGTCCAGGTCTGCGGCCCAGACGCTGCGGAAGAGCCGCCGGAGGCTTCCACTCATCTATGCAAATGAGCGGCGCCAATTTTTTTTCACATGTGGACTTTCCTCATAAAGGTTAGGTCTATGGGGAAAGCCCACATGCGGACTTGCCGGAGAAATTGACATGCTCCGGTCTGGAAAGAAGCGCCGCATGTCAGTTTCTATAGGTGAGCTGCAGACGCATAGTGGACATGGGATTTCCAGAAATCCCATCCACAATGCTGTAACATTCGGCAGCTGCTGGTTTGATGCTGCATAAGTCCGCAGCGTCAAACCCGCAGCGGCTCTGGATTATGGGCACACAACCTTAGGACCCCAGATGGTATGTTCAGAGCAGGTATTTGTCATTGGTGTATCAAGTGTGACGGTCGCTCTGGATCCGGCTGTAGAAGGTCACTGCGCTTGGCATTGCAGATGCCTTCTTGATCCTCTCATCTCTGTAGTGTAGTGATATCCTTCCTTTAGGACCCAGCAGCGACCTCCACCTTCTGCTGCTAATTGACACACCCTTGCTTGGTAGTTAAAAACTCTCAGGCTGCGTGCCCACGTTGCGGATTACAAGCGTTTTTGCTGCGGATTTTCCGCAGCAGAAACGCTTGTAAAACGCTTGGTAATCCGCATCCCATTGTCCCCAATGAGAATCCGCAAGTTCTATGCCCATGCTGCGGATTTTTCCGCAGCGTTTATGCTGCGTTCAAAAATCCGCAGCATGTCCATTAATTTTGCGTTTCCGCATGCGGAATTGCCTTGTGCAATGCATTAAAAATGCAAGGCAATTCCGCATGTGGAAAATGCGCGATAAACGCGCAATAAACGAGTGCGGAATTCCGCATGCGTTTTTCCGGGAGAGGACATGCGGAAATGAAGCAGAAATTTTCTGCTTCATTTCCGCAACGTGGGCACATAGCCTCAATGTCTCCAGAGAGTTGCCGGTGATAGTTCTATGTTTCTCTGTCCATGTCTGGAGTACTAGTAGTCGGCTAGTTTCTTCTTGGACTTCCCTTGGTGTTATCTCTCTGGTGTCTTTTCAAGCTAAGTGTATCCCCTTTGTTTGTTTACCTTGTTGTCTTTAGCTACAGTGGGGCCAGACTAGTGTTCACTCCGTCTCCTCCCTACCTATGGCCTAGCTCTAGGGACATTCAGGGATTAGGTTTCCTGTTCGGCGATAGGTGCGGAACCTATATAGGGACGATAGGGTAGTCAGGATGATATTTAATCTGCCTTTCCCTAGTTGTTGGACTCCCTTACCCTACTTCCCATCGTTGTACATTTGTTTCTTCCCTCACCTTGCATGACATTACCACCAGTCGGAGATAAAAAAAAACAAAAAAACTGACATGTGTTTTTTTTTTTCTTTCTCCTTCTCCCTTGGTTCATCGATCCCATTGTAATGCTGGCAGAGCAGCTGCACAGGCTGTCAATGGAGGTGACTGACCTTTGCTCTGAGGTTCAGCAGCAACAGCAGCAGCTGCAGACTCCTAATGTTGGGGACTTTGCGGGTAGGCCGGTACAGCTTGAACCCAAAATTGCCCTCTGGATAGGTTTTCAGGAGGTAGGGACAAGTTTTTTGTATTCAAAGAAGCTTGCAAATTATATTTTAAACTTCGTCCTTACTCCTCTGGAGATGAGGAGCAGCGAGTGGAGATTGTGATCTCACTGTTGCAAGAAGATCCTCAATCCTGGGCTTCCTCTTTGCCACAGGGTTCTGTTTTTCTCCAGTCAGTAGAGGGTTTTTTGGGGACTCTTGCTCTCATCTATGATGATACTGACCGAATATCCTTGGCTGAGTCCAGGCTGGGTCTCCTTCAGCAGGGAAATCAGTCAGTGGAGCCGTATAGCTCCGAATTCGGTAGATGGGCAACTGATACCAAATGGAATGACCCAGCTCGCAGAAGCCAATTTTGTCAGGGCCTTATTGAAAGGCTGAAATGCCTTGGCAGTGTACGAAACCCCAGAGTCCATGGAGGCTGCCATGTCTTTGGCTATACGTGTTGATAGACGCCTTCCAGATAGGTGGGTGAGACCACCTTCTCTGGAGCCCTCTTTTCTTGGCAATGCCCCTTTGCTGGGTGGGGGAGCGGTCTGGGGGTGAACCAGTACTTGCAGAGTTAGAAGAACCCATGCAGTTAGGGGGTGACTCTGCGCCGTATGTTTCCCCTGAGGTCTGCAAGAAAAAGGGCTTGTTTTTCTGTGGAAAAAAAGGGAAATTTTATTGTGGCCTGTGCCTCGATTCCTAAGCAAAAAGAAACTTGATTAGCCCTTGGTAGTCTGGAGTTGGATAATCAGGGGGTGAGTTTGTCGTCAACCTGCAGTTCTCTGTTTGTCCTGACAGCAGAGGTGGTGCTATAAAGCAGGACTGAAAAAAATTCTGTGTTTGTAGACAGTGGAGCTAGAGTCAGCATGGTTGATGCTGAGTTTATGATGCTTCCTTGCTGTACTTTAGCTAAGCCTATTCCTATTTATGCCATTGACTCAGCGCCACTTGCACAGAAAGCTCTGACTCAGATTGTACATAATGTAAGACTGAGGGTGAGGTCTGTTCATTGTGAGATAATTCCTTGTTATGTCCTGGAGGGTCCTCCCACTCTGATTGTGTTACGGGTCCGGGTGGTGGAACCTCTGTGCCGAGGTGCAAGGAGGGACCCAGAGGGGCGTGACTAAGTATCAACCCGAACCGACCCTGGTCGGACGGCAGCAAACGACATCGTGACCAGGGAGGATCCGGGCTGAGGGACCAGGTGCTACTCTGGGGACGACCTTGTAAGAGAGCAGGTGGCTCCCACGGGTCAGATGGCTGGGACTGACCGGTATGACGGATGGACACGGCAAGCAGGCAGAAGTCTCTGGTAGCTGACAGGTGGTCACGGTACGTGACAGCAGAGCAGGTAGTAGTCTCTAGGTTTACCAGGCAGGTGGTCACAGCAAGTGACGGCAGAGCCTCCAGGCAGGCTGGCAGGAAACAGGCGGTGGCTCCCAGGTGAGCGGGCAGACCGACAAGGCAGGTAACAGGTGGCGCTCCCAGATGAGCGGGCTGACGGACACAGCAGGTAACAGGCGGGTGCACCCAGGTGAGCGGGCTGACAGACACAGCAGGTAACAGGTGAGCGCTCCCAGGTGAGCGGGCTGACGGACTCTGCAGGTAACAGACGGATGCTCCCAGGTGAGCGGACTGGCAGATAACAGGCAGGTAACAGGTGAGCGCTCCAGGTGAGCAGGCTGGCAGGCTTAGCAGGTAACGTGCAGATAACAGGCTGGCAGGCAGGACGAGGAGTCAGGCTAGCAGCGGGACCTAAGAGCTGAAGCAGAGATCAGAAACTGTGCAACAACTTTGCTCGGGCACCTCCATTTTGGAGGAGGTGCCCTATATATGGGAGGACCCTCGGCTATTGGCCGGGGACTCCTTAGGACGGCGCGCGCGGCCCCTTTAAGAGGGGGGGAGCGCGCGCGCGCCCTAAGCACAGTGCCCAGGGTACTGCGCGCGCAGACAGCAGGCTGAGAAGGAGAGCGGGGAGCGTGGTGAGAGGGACGGCGTCCCTGCCCGGCAGGAGGCAGAGACGCCGAAGCTACAGGGCTGCGCGCGCCGACAGCAGGCTGGGAAGGAGAGCAGGGAGCGAGGAGGTGAGAGGGACGGCGTCTCTGTCTGGAAGAAGGCAGAGACGCCGATGCTACAGTACCCCCCCCCCTTTTTTAGGCCAGAAAGGAATTTTTCAAGGAGAAGCGGGGCGCGGATGTTCTCCCTGGGTTCCCAAGTTCTCTCCTCAGGGCCAAATCCCTTCCAATCCACCAGAAAAAAAGTTCTCCCTCTTACCCTCTTAGTGGCCAGAATACTCTCTACCTCAAAAATGTCCTCAGCGGAAACCGGAGCAGGGGAAGTACCTGGATTGTTGGAAAAAGAGTTAAAGACAACGGGTTTGAGGAGAGATACGTGGAATGAGTTGGGAATCCTTAAGGTGGCCGGGAGTTTTAACTTGTAGGCCACTGGATTAATTTGCTTGAGGATTTCGAAAGGGCCAATGAAGCGAGGACCTAACTTGTAGGAGGGTATCTTGAGCCGCACATGTTTAGAGGAGAGCCAAACCTTGTCTCCCGGACGGAATTGAGGCGGATCCAGACGTCTCTTATCAGCATATCTCTTCATCCGCTCAGAGGACTGAAGAAGTGCGGACCTAGTACTCTCCCAAATGGTAGAAAACTCGCTGACAAGAGACTCCGCGGCAGGGTTGTCCACAGAAGCAGAGACGGGAAACGGAATCCGGGGGGTTTGGCCATAGACAATAAAGAACGGGGACTTGGAAGAGGATTCGCTCTCGTGGTTATTATAAGAGAATTTGGCCCAAGGAAGGAGGTCCACCCAATCAGAATGGTGGGCATTAACAAAGTGCCGGAGGTAGCTGGTAAGGATCTGATTGATCCGCTCCACTTGACCATTGGACTGAGGGTGGTAAGCGGAGGAGAAATCCAGGGTGACATCCAGCAGTTTACATGTGGCTCTCCAGAAGCGTGAGGTGAACTGAACCCCTCGATCCGACACGATGTGGAGGGGTAGGCCATGGAGACGGAAGATATGGCGGATAAAATCCTTAGCAAGCTCAGGTGCAGATGAGAGACCAGGCAGGGGAATGAAGTGGGCCATTTTAGAAAAGCGGTCTGCGACCACCCAAATGACAGTACACCCAGCAGAAACAGGGAGATCGGTAATGAAGTCCATAGCGATGTGTTGCCACGGGGCAACAGGTATGGGAAGTGGCAGGAGATGACCGGCTGGTAAGTGTCTGGGAACTTTGTTGCGGCCACAAGATGAACAGGCAGAGACGAAGTCTACCACATCCTTACGCAGGGTAGACCACCAGTAATGCCGGGAAATGAGCAGGAAGGTCTTCTTTTGGCCGGCATGGCCAGCTAGTTTAGAAGAATGACCCCAGCGAAGAACCTTCTCACGGTCAGGAACCGCTACGAACGTCTTGCCGGGTGGAAGATGAGTCAAATCCAAGGGGGCCACATTCATCACCTTGGAGGCTTCGATAATGTGCATAGGCTCCTCCTCTTGATCGGAGGACAGGAAGGATCGGGACAAGGCATCAGCTTTGACATTCTTGTCCGCCGGGCGGAAATGAAGGATGAAATTGAAGCAGGCAAAAAACAAAGACCACCGGGCCTGACGTGGTTTAAGTCTCTGGGCATTTTGGAGATATGCCAGATTTTTGTGATCTGTGCAGATGATCACCGGGTATAGAGCCCCTTCAAGCTGATAGCGCCACTCCTCCAGCGCCAATTTGACGGCTAGCAATTCTCGGTCTCCTATGGAGTAATTGCGCTCAGAGGAGGAGAAGATTTTGGAGAAAAAGCCGCAGGTTACCATTCTCCCGGATGAAGACTTTTGGGTGAGCACCGCTCCGGCTCCAGAGGAGGAAGCATCAACCTCCAGGTAGAACTGTTTGTTGCAGTCCGGACGGTGCAGCACAGGGGCAGAGGAGAAGGCTGGCTTCAGGGAAAGGAAGGCCTCCTCAGCTTCGGGTGGCCATACCTTGGGATTTGCTCCCTTACGGGTGAGCGCAGATATGGGAGCAGTCCGAGACAAGAAGTGTGGAATGAAGAGATGATAGTAATTAGCGAAGCCCAGGAATCGCTGTATCGCCTTCAACCCCTCCGGCCGGGGCCACTTTAGGACAGCAGAGAGCTTCTGGGGATCCATACGCAAGCCTGTCTGGGAGATAACATAGCCCAGGAATGGAAGAGAGGTCTGCTCAAAAAGGCACTTCTCGTATTTAGCATAGAGGTGGTTCTGCCTGAGCCTAAACAGGACCTGACAAACATCCCTCCGGTGTGTGGGAAGATCCGGAGAGAAGACCAAGATGTCGTCCAGGTATACCACCACGCAGGAGTAAAGAAGGTCACGGAAGATGTCGTTGACCAGTTCTTGGAAGACGACGGGAGCATTGCAGAGGCCGAAGGGCATCACACGGTACTGATAGTGTCCGTCCCGGGTATTAAATGCCGTTTTCCACTCGTCTCCTTGACGGATACGGACCAGGTTATACGCTCCACGTAGATCCAGCTTGGAAAAGATCCTGTCGCCTTTAAGGCGATCAAATAACTCGGAGATGAGCGGCAGGGGGTATTTATTTTTAACCGTGATCTGATTGAGTCCTCTATAGTCAATACAGGGGCGTAGCGAGCCATCCTTTTTTTTGACAAAGAAGAATCCGGCTCCAGCCGGGGAAGTAGACTTCCGGATGAATCCACTAGCCAGATTCTCCTCTATGTACTCAGACATGGCCCGGGTTTCAGCCGCAGACACGGATAAATACGCCCACGGGGTGGAGTGGCGCCAGGTACCAGGTCGATCGGGCAATCATATGGCCTATGAGGTGGCAATGTCTCTGCTTCCTTTTTACTGAAGACGTCAGCATAGGGCCAGTAAGGAGCCGGAAGACCGGGTAAATTAGCTGGGGTAGGTGGTGGACGAACCGGACGAACCGGAACCAGGCAGGTCTTATGGCAGGCCGTCCCCCACCGGAGTACTTCACCGGATTGCCAGTTCAACACGGGTTCATGTGTCTGGAGCCAAGGTAGGCCTAGCAATAGGGAGTGGGAGAGTCCGGGTAGCACATGGAAGGAGATTACCTCAGAGTGCAGCATTCCCACCTGCAGGGTTATGGGTTCCGTGACAAGCAGGATGGTCACCGGAAGGAGTCTTCCATCCACGGAGGCGACTGACAATGGTTCAGCCAGAGACTTGGTGGGAATCCGGTATTTCTCAACCAGGGACTGGGAAATGAGGTTTCCAGGGGCTCCAGAATCCAGGTGGGCGAGTTCAAAGTGACGGTTCTCTCCCCAGGAGATAGAGACAGACAAAGTCAGGGATGGAGAGGGCTTACTTTTGTCTAGGGCGACCTCTCCGAGCGGTCCTAGACACTGGAGTTTCCCGGCCTCTCCGGGTAGGAAGGGATCAGGTGCTCCTTATTGCCACAATAGAAGCAGCTCCCCTCGGCTCAGCGTGACTCTTGGCGAGATTTGACCATCTTGGTCTGGTCGATCTGCATGGGCTCGGGTGAGTGCGCCCGGGGAGTGACAGAAGAGGAGACAGGTCTCTGGAAAGTAGGAGCAACGTGGGGAAACCTTCTCTCACGGGTGGACTCTTTGGTGCGCTCTTGAAACCGGATGTCAATCCGGGTAGCCAGCGACACCAGGTCATCCAGGGTGGTAGGAATGTCCCGACCGGCAAGCTCGTCTTTAATCCGACCGGAAAGGTCCTCCCAGAAGACGGACACCAGGGCCTCGTTATCCCAGACAAGCTCAGAAGCGAGGGTGCGGAACTGTATGGCATATTGGCCCACGGTGAGACTCCCTTGGCGGAGACGTAGCAGAGAGGAGGCTGATGAGGTCTTACGTCCCGGTTCATCGAAAACTCTCCGGAAAGCAGTGAGGAAAGACGACAGGTCGGACACCAGGGGGTCCCCTTTCTCCCACAGGGGGTTAAGCCATGCCAGTGCCTCCCCAGTGAGATGGAACATGATGAATGCCACTTTGGCCCGGTCGGAGATAAACTGATGAGCCAAGAGTTCAAAGTGCAGGGTGCACTGGTTTATGAAGCCCCGAGCTAGAGCGGGGTCGCCTCCGAAACAAGGAGGTGCAGAAAGGCGGGGTCCGGAGCAGGATGCCATGGTATTGGTGGGCAGCGGCGCTGCCGGGGTGCAAGGCGTGCGACTAGCGGTGGTTACTGGTGGAGCAGTCAGTGTGTCCAGGCGGGAGTTGACACTCCGCAGGTGGTTCAGGATGGATTCCTGTTGGGATCTCTGACTGGAGACTTCGTGGTATAGGTCAGAGAGCGAGGGAGCTTGGGTGGCACCGGCTTCCATGGCCCGAGCAAACTGTTACGGGTCCGGGTGGTGAAACCTCTGTGCCGAGGTGCAAGGAGGGACCCAGAGGGGCGTGACTAAGTATCAACCCGAACCGACCCTGGTCGGACGGCAGCAAACGACACCGTGACCAGGGAGGATCCGGGCTGAGGAACCAGGTGCTACTCTGGGGACGACCTTGTAAGAGAGCAGGTGGCTCCCACGGGTCAGATGGCTGGGACTGACCGGTATGACGGATGGACACGGCAAGCAGGCAGAAGTCTCTGGTAGCTGACAGGTGGTCACGGTACGTGACAGCAGAGCAGGTAGTAGTCTCTAGGTTTATCAGGCAGGTGGTCACAGCAAGTGACGGCAGAGTCTCCAGGCAGGCTGGCAGGAAACAGGCGGGCGCTCCCAGGTGAGCGGGCAGACCGACAAGGCAGGTAACAGGCAGGTAACAGGTGGGCGCTCCCAGATGAGCGGGCTGACGGAGACAGCAGGTAACAGGCGGGTGCTCCCTGGTGAGTGGGCTGACAGACACAGCAGGTAACAGGTGAGCGCTCCCAGGTGAGCGGGCTGACGGACTCTGCAGGTAACAGACGGCTGCTCCCAGGTGAGCGGACTGGCAGACAGGGCAGGTAACAGGCAGGTAACAAGTGAGCGCTCCAGGTGAGCAGGCTGGCAGGCTCGGCAGGTAACGGGCAGATAACAGGCTGGCAGGCAGGATGAGGATTCAGGCTAGCAGCGGGACCTGAGGGCTGAAGCAGAGATCAGAAACTGTGCAACAACTTTGCTCGGGCACCTCCATTTTCGAGGAGGTGCCCTATATATGGGAGGACCCTTGGCTATTGGCCGGGGACTCCTTAGGACGGCGCGCGGCCCCTTTAAGAGGGGGGGAGCGCGCGCGCGCCCTAAGCACAGTGCCCAGGGGACTGCGCGCGCAGACAGCAGGCTGAGAAGGAGAGCGGGGAGCGTGGTGAGAGGGACGGCGTCTCTGCCCGGCAGGAGGCAGAGACGCCGAAGCTACAGGGCTGCACGCACCGACAGCAGGCTGGGAAGGAGAGCGGGGAGCGAGGAGGTGAGAGGGACGGCGTCTCTGCCTGGAAGAAGGCAGAGACGCCGATGCTACAGATTGTACTGGGTTTACACTGGTTAGTGAAACATAATCCGATAGTGGATTGGCAATCCAGAGAGATTGTTGAATGGGGAGATTACTGCCATGAGAACTGTTTAAACATTTCCCTTTCTGCAGTCTCTATGGAGACCTTACCTGCGTCTTTGTCTGGTTTTGAAGACATTTTTTTCTGAAAAGGGGTGTCAGGATTTGACTCCTCATCGTGCATATGACTGTCCTGTTAACCTGACCCCCGAAGCTAAACTACCAAAATCCAGACTGTATAATCTTTTTGGCCCTGAGAGACAAGTCATGAAGGATTTCATTGCAGAGAGTCTGGAGAAGGGACATATTAGACCCTCATCTTCGTACATGGTGGCAGGGTTCTTTCTCGTGAAGAAAGATGGAGGTCTCCGTCTGTTTAGATTTCCGGAAATTTGATCAAATTACCATCAAAGATCTATACCCTCTTCCTCCGATTCCAGACTTGTTCAGCCAGGTTGTGGGAGCTAAGGTGTTCTCCCAAGTTGGATTTAAGGGGAGCCTACAATCTGGTTAGAATCAGAGAAGGAGATGAATGAAAAACAGCGTTCAATACCCGAGGGGCATTTCGAGAGTCTGGTTATGCCTTTCGGTCTGACCAATGCTCCCGTGGTGTTCCAACATTTCATAAATTATATTTTCCATCATTTGGTGGGCAGGTTTGTGGTGGTCTATCTGGATGATATTTTGGTTTACTCACCTGATTTTGAGACACATCGGGGGTATGTTAAACAGGTGCTTCAGATATTAAGGGATAACAAACTATATGCCAAACTAGAGAAATGTGTTTTCGCCGTCAAGGAGGTGCAGTTTTTGGGGTACCTGTTGTCATCTTCGGGTTTTCGGATGGATCCAGAGAAGATCCGTACTGTCCTTGACTGGGACCGGCCTGAGAACCGGAAGACTATACAGCGTTTTCTGGGCTTTACTAATTTTTACCGGAAATTCATCCAAAATTATTCAGTAATTGTGAAACCCCCCACTGACATGACAAGGAAGGGGTCTGATTTTTCTAAATGGTCAAATGCCAGCAGGCTTTTTCCTATCTAAAGAATTGTTTTGCCACAGCACCTATTCTCAGTCAACCCGATGTTTCTCAATCTTTTATCGTTGAAGTTGATGCGTCAGAGGTGGGGGTTGGGGCTGTGTTGTCTCATGGTCCGTCACCTGGTAAATGGCGTCCGTGCGCTTTATTTTCCAAGAAATTATCTTCGGCTGATATAAATTATGATGTGGGTAATAGTGAGCTTTTGGTGATTAAATTGGCGTTCGAAGAATGGCGACATTGGTTGGAGAGGGCTGTCCATCCTATTACTGTTATCACGAACCATAAGAACCTGTCACATGTGTCTGCTTGTAGTACTTGCGCACGTTCTAAAGTATTGCATACCCCTCCGTCTGATCCTCTTCTTCCACTACCTATTCCTAGCAGGCCATGGACACACTTGTCCATGGATTTTATTACTGATCTACCGGTATCTGCAGGCTAGACTGTGGTTCTGGTGGTTGTAGATAGGTTCAGTAAAATGGTTCACTTTGTTGTATTACTGGCACTTCCGAATGCCAAGACTCTTGCTCAGGTATTTATAAATGAGATTGTGAAGCTTCACGGGGTTCCCTCTGATGTGGTGTCAGATCAGGGGACCCAGTTTGTTTCTAAGTTCTGCTAAGCTTTCTGTACACGACTGGGGGTGCAGCTGTCCTTTTCCTCTGCCTTCCATCCTCAGTCGAATGGACAGATGGAGTGCACTAATCAGAATTTAGAGACTTAAGTCAGGTGTTTTGTCTCCATGAAGCAGGAGGATTGGGCATCTTACTTACCGTTGGCAGAGTTTGCTATTAATAATCATTGCCAAGAATCTACCGGCAGGTCACCGTTATTTGGTGCATACGGTTTCCATCCAGTTTGGTACTTTTAGTGGGGGAGGGGCTTCGGGAGCTCCTGAGGAGGAACATTTTGTTTCCTCGCTCTCCTCTGTGTGGCGGGGAGTTCTGAGTAATTTGAAGATCATGGGAGACAGGTACAAACGTATGGGTGACTGGAAATGTGTAACATCCCTGGCGGCGTGCTTGCATAGCTTACCATCTCCCACCATGCAAGACCGCAATCTTACCTATCAGGCCAGGCTGCACACTTTGCTCCAGTACTTGCTGTTTGTATGTCTCTTGTCTGCTGGCTTAGGGCAGCGGCGCTGTTGCTTCCTGTTTCTTAAAGTTACAGTGTGCGCAGTCCTAATGCGTCCCCTGCCTATTGCTGTGAGTCACTGGATACTTAAACCCCCTCCAACCAGTAGGAGGGGCCTGAGCAACACTTTCCATCTGTGTGTTTATTGCAACTGAGTTGCCAGGTCCTGTCCTGTATCTAGTCTGTTTCTGCCACCCTGGGGGCTGTATACCCAGGCCTGTTACCTGTACCTGTGACTTCTAGTCAGTTTCTGCCACCCTAAGGGCTGAGTTCCCAGGCTTGTTCCTGTATCTTGTTCCTGGTTCAGATCTTGTCTGAACAATGGCCTAGTCCGTTACCTGTTTGTCTTTATGTCTGTACCTTTCCCTTTTCCTGCAGTGTCTGAACCTGCACCTAGCTCCAACTCGTTGTCTCTGTACTTCTGTTTGTGAGTTTTGTGTCCACTCGCTACTTCATTGCAAGTACCTTGTGTGTATCTGGCTCTGCTCGTTCTGTTTCCCTGCCTCCGTATCTAACTCCTGTGTTCCAGCTATCTTCTTGTGTTTTCCAGTCTGTTCCATGTGAACAGAGCCCTGCCCTGTCTGCCGCATCTGCGGGTTTTGCTCTGCTCTGCTTGTCTACCGCACCTGCGGGTTTTGCTCTGCTCTGCTTGTCTACCGCACCTGTGGGTTTTGCTCTGCTCTGCTTGTCTACCGCACCTGCGGTTTTGCTCTGCTCTGCTTGTCCACCGCACCTGCGGTTTTGCTCTGCTTGTCTACCGCACCTGCGGACTTTGCTCTGCTCTGCTTGTCTACCGCACCTGCTTGTTTTGCTCTGCTTGTCTACCGCATCTGCGGGTTTGCTCTGCTTTTCTACCGCACCTGCAGGTTTTGCTCTGCTCTGCTTGTCTACCGTATCTGCGGGTTTTGCTCTGCTCTGCTTGTCTACCGCATCTGCGGGTTTTGCCCTGCTCTGCTTGTCTACCGCACCTGTGGGTTTTGCTCTGCTCTGCTTGTCTACCGCACCTGCGGGTTTTGCTCTCCTCTGCTTGTCTACCGCATCTGTGGGTTTTGCTCTGCTCTGCTTGTCTACCACATCTGCAGGTTTTGCTCTGCTCTGCTTGTCTACCGCACCTGCGGCTCCTTTCCTGTGTCCCAGTCTGTACTGGTCCCTATCCTGCCTGCGTTCCTACCTGCCAGTACCCGCCTGTCTGCATTCCAGCCGTGCCTGCCAGTGCCCACCTGTCTGCATGCCAGCCGTGCCTGCCAATACCCACCTGTCTGCATACCAGCTGTGCCTGCCAGTAGCCACCTGTCTGTATGCCAGCCTAACCTGCCTGTTCCTGCATTCCCCGGTGTAGGTCAACAGCTGTGACCGGGGTCTGACCTGGAGTAGCACCTGGTCCCTCTAATCGGTTCCTCCCTGGTTCACGGAGTCGACTGAGCCGCCGTGTGACCTTGGTCGGACCGAGTTGATACTTAGTTACGCCCCTCCAGGCAGTCCTCGGTTCATGGTACAGTAGGATCACTAATAATGCTCACGCCAGTCAGTCCGGGCGTGTGCGTAACAATTTGCTCAGGCCATGGTTCCCGTTGAGCCCCACGGCCCTTCGCTCTCAGAGACATTTGAATCCTTGTCTGGCGAATACGTGCACCAAGAAAATTTTTTTTCTCAAGCTGAGGTCCAGGCGATTTATGCACCAGCCCAAATGTAGCTATCAGCACTCGTTCCTGCGGATCCACCATGGGGACCCAAAACAAAGCCGTGCGTTTGTGGAGCAATGCATGCTACATTTCAAATTTTATGCTCACTATTTTCCCACTGATCGGGTTAAAGTAGCATTTCTGATGTCCTACCTAGCGGGTGATGCCTTGAAATGGATCACCCCCCTATGGGAAGAATGGGATCCTATCGTCTTGGACCTGCAGGCCTTCCTGGTGGCCTTTCTAATGGTCTTCGATGACCCTAATCCTGAAGCTTCTGCTAAAGCTTCCCTTCCCAATATCTTGGAGCAGCCCCGATGGGTAATGTGTCTAGGTAGCCTACCAGTTCTCCTGCCTGAAGAGACTGCTGCCCACACAGAATCCATACAGGATGACAATGCTCCACAGAATACTTCTCTTCCCAACCTCAAGAGGCAGTCCAGACGTGCAAGGCATAGAGGTAAACCGTCACGCCAGGTTCTGTCCTCCCAAAGACCTCCTGTTCCCCAGCCTGTAGAGGCAGATATCCGCACAGAATCCATGAAGGATGACTATGTTCGTCAGGCAAAGCAGAGGCCAGAACTCAGTCACAAAATCGGATTGCGGTCCCGCTGCGGTTGTTTGGGACCCCCTGACGGTCTTTGTCCAGCGAAGGTTGGAGAATCCCAAGACATTAGGCCTGTAGGAGAGGTTGCCCTTGGCGTTAGTGTTTCCTCTCCACAGGTGACCATGACTGTCTCCGTGGCAAGTGAAGGCCTCGGATTAACTGGAAGTTTCGGGCTTAAAGCCTTAAAGAGTCGGTGTCTGATTCCCATCCGACAACTCCAGAAGCCAGTTTGGGCATTGTCAGCGGAAGGACGAGTCCTACTCAGAAACAGCCAAAATATGTCTGTACAAATTAAGCTCCAGATTGGAGCATTACACATGAAGAAGTTCACATTCCAGGTGCTGTCTGGTTTACCCACAGGTCGTCCAGAGCCGAGAGATCTAGTGCCCGCTCAGGTCTGGAGATCCTGCATGGTGTTTCCTGGGGGACTGCTGAGGTGCAAGGGGTGTCCAGTCCCCATATCTTCAGGACAGTCAGCAGTTTCTTCATCTTCTTCACCAGATCTGCTAGTCGCTGACTCGCTGTGCGCTGAAGTCTCCTAAGGAAGGGAAGCGGAGGCAATGTCCTCACACAGTCTTGACGATTGTACCAATAATCTGGCTTCAGCTTCCGCCCCGCCTCGCAGACGTGTCATCTCAGAAACCAAACTGAAGTTGGTCCCTAAGCAAGGATCCTCTATTTCTAATAAATCTGGCAATATGTCCATCAAGGCGGTGGCTACCTCCAAGTCTCTGCACCCCTTCAACCAGGCGGAGGACCTCCTGTTGTCTCCTGAATCCTCCGGGATTCTACCTGATAACAAATGGAGTGAGACTTTTCTACACCCTGTACCTGGTACTTCGCCCACTTCATCCAGTAAGCTTGGCAAAGTGTACGTCAAAGCGGTGGTTAACCCCGAGTCTCTGCACCCCTCCAACCCGGTGGAGGACCTCCAGTTGTCCGGTGAATCCTTTGGGGTACTACCCGATATTAACAAGTGGAGAGAGACTTTCCTGTATCCTGTTCCTGGTACTTCACCCACTTCCTCTGTTGCTGAGGATGGCTCGATGAGAGGAAGCATCCTAGTCACCAAGATGGTGAGACCAGTTTCATTCCCTCTAGTGGACAGAAGAGGTAATCTTCTTGAAGAGAAGGATCGGCCTCCAAATTCTCTGCAGGAAATCCTTGCTGGCTTGAAGAAGAGGGGGAGTAAAAGGGGGGGGGGGGTACTGTAACATCCCTGGCGGCGTGCTTGCATGTCTTACCATCTCCCACCATGCAAGACCACAATCTTACCTATCAGGCCAGACTGCACACTTTGCTCCAGTACTTGCTGTTTGTATGTCTCTTGTCTGCTGGCTTAGGGCGGCGGCGCTGTTGCTTCCTGTTTCTTAAAGCTACAGTGTGCACAGTCCTAATGCGTCCCCTGCCTATTGCTGAGTCACTGGATACTTAAACCTCCTCCACCCAGTAAGAGGGGCCTGAGCAACACTTTTCACCTGTTTCTTGCAACCGAGTTGCCAAGTCCTGTCCTGTATCTAGTCTGTTTCTGCCACCCTGGGGGCTGTATACCCATGCCTGTTACCTGTACCTGTGACTTCTAGTCAGTTTCCGCCACCCTGGGGGCTGAGTTCCCAGGCTCGTTCCTGTATCTTGTTCCTGGTTCAGATCTTGTCTGAACAGTGGCCTAGTCCGTTACCTGTTTGTCTCTATGTCAGTACCTTTCCCTTTTCCTGCAGTGTCTGAACCTGTACCTAACTCCAACTCGTTGTCTCTGTACTTCTGTTTGTGAGTTTTGTGTCCACTCGCTACTTCATTGCAAGTACCTTGTGTGTATCTGGTTCTGCTCGTTCTGTTTCCCTGCCTCCGTATCTAACTCCTGTGTTCCAGCTATCTTCTTGTGTTTTCCAGTCTGTTCCATGTGAACAGAGCCCTGTCCTGTCTACCGCATCTGCGGATTTTGCTCTGCTCTGCTTGTCTACTGCACCTGCGGGTTTTGCTCTGTTCTGCTTGTCTACTGCACCTGCGGGTTTTGCTCTGCTCGTCTATCGCACCTGCGGGTTTTGCTCTGTTCTGCTTGTCTACCGCATCTGCGGGTTTTGCTCTGCTCTGTTTGTCTACCGCATCTGCGGGTTTTGCTCTGCTCTGCTTGTCTACCGCATCTGCGGGTTTTGCTATGCTCTGCTTGTCTACCTCATCTGTGGGTTTCTGCTCTGCCTGTGTACCGCATCTGCGGGTTTTGCTCTGCTCTGCTTGTCTACCGCACCTGCGGTTTTGCTCTGCTCTGCTTGTCCACCGCACCTGCGGGCTTTGCTCTGCTCTGCTTGTCTACCGCACCTGCGGGCTTTGCCCTGCTCTGCTTGTCTACCGCATCTGCGGGCTTTGCCCTGCTCTGCTTGTCTACCGCATCTGCGGGTATTGCTCTGCTCTGCTTGTCTACCGCACCTGCGGTTTTGCTCTGCTCAGCTTGTCCACCGCACCTGCGGCTTTTGCTCTGCTCTGCTTGTCTACCGCATCTGCGGCTTTTGCTCTGCTCTGCTTGTCTACTACATCTGCGGGTTTTGCTCTGCTTGTCTACAGCACCTGCGGGTTTTGCTCTGCTCTGCTCGTCTACCGCATCTGCGGGTTTAGCCCTGCTCGTCTACCGCATCTGAGGGTTTTGCTCTGCTCTGCTTGTCTACCGCACCTGCGGCTCCGTTCCTGTGTCCCAGTCTGTACTGATCCCTATCCTGCCTGCGTTCCTACCTACCAGTACCCGCCTGTCTGCATTCCAGCCATGCCTGCCAGTGCCCACCTGTCTGCATGCCAGCCGTGCCTGCCAGTAGCCACCTGTCTGTATGCCAGCCTAACCTGCCTGTTCCTACATTCCCCGGTGTGGGTCAACAGCTGTGACCGGGGTCTGAACTGGAGTAGCACCTGGTCCCTCTGCTCGGTTCCTCCCTGGTTCACGGAGTCGACTGAGCCGTGTGACCTTGGTCGGACCGAGTTGATACTTAGTTACGCCCCTCCAGGCACTCCCCGGTTCTTGGTACAGTGGGATCACTAATCATGCTCACGCCAGTCAGTCCGGGCGTGTGCGTAACAAAATGTTTGCCAGGTCTGGACCTATGTGTGAATGACTTTGTGTGGTTGTCTACCAGGAATATCAAGTTGAAGGTTCCTTCCTGGAAGCTGGGACCTAGATTTATTGGTCCCTATAAAATAACCGCTGTCATTAACTCAGCAGCATTTCGTCTTGAGCTACCTCAGTCCCTTAAGATCCACAATGTGTTTCACAGGTCTCTGCTCAAGAAATATGCAGAACTTCTTGAGTTCTAGCCTCTGCCGCCGCCCCCAATCATGGTTGATGGTAATTTGGAGTTTCAAATTTCGAGGATTGTGGATTCTCGTCTCCAGCGTCATTCCCTACAGTACTTGGTGCACTGGAGGGGTTATGGTCCAGAGGAAAGGATGTGGGTTTCGGCATCAGAGGTGAGCGCCCCTAGGCTGGTTGGTTCATTCCACACTTCTCATCCTGAGAAACCTGGTCTTGAGGCCACTCGTAGAAGGGGGGGTACTGTCACGGGTGTATCAAGTGTGACAGACAGTCACTCTGGATCCAGCTGTAGGTCACTGCGCTTGGCATTGCAGATGCCTTCTTGATACTCTCATCTCTGTAGTGTAGTGATATCCTTCTTCCTTTAGGACCCAACAGAGACCTCCACCTTATGCTGCTAATTGACACACCCTTGCTTGGTAGTTAAAAACTCTCAGTGTCTCCAGAGAGTAGCCGGTGATAGTTCTATGTTTCTCTGTCCATACCTGGAGTACTAGTAGTCTGCTAGTTTCTTCTTGGACTTCCCTTGGAGGACAGTTGGCGTTATCTCTCTGGTGTCTTCTCAAGCTAAATGTATCCCCTTTGTTTACCTTGTTGCTTTTAGCTACAGTGGGGCCTGACTAGTGTCCACCCTGTCCCCTCCCTACCTAGGGCCTAGATCTAGGGACATTCAGGGATTAGGTTTCCTTCTCGGCGATAGGTTCGGAACCTATATAAGGACGATAGAGTAGTCAGGGTGATATTTGATGTGCCTAAGGGGTATCCACTCCCCCTTTCACTAGTTGTTGGGCTCCCTTCCCCTACTTCCCGTCGTTGTACACTTGTTCCTTCCCTCACCTTGCGGGACAGTATTAGAACAAACTCTAGATGTCCTCGTTGTTCTGAAGAGAAAACGGGAATACTACATATGTTTTGTTTACGTGCACAGTTATATGCCTCTTGGTTAGTAGTACTTAATGTTATTGAATTGGCGTATGGGTGCTCGATACCTAAAGATCCTCTGATTTTCATACTGGGTTTTGTCGAGGAGTTACACATGGAAGATGTAAGTAAGATTGCCACTCTCGCTTACTTACTCTATCTGGCCAAGAAATTGATTGCTAAATATGGGATCTCTGAAAGTCCTCCATTTTGTAGTGAATATATCATGCAAGTAAACTGTCTTATTAAAATGGAAAAGGGAGTATAACTTAAAATAAATAGATATGCCTAATTTGAAAAACTGTGGTCTCCTGGAATACAATTCCAACTTAAACAAACAAGAGACACTTGGTTTATTGTACATTTTCCTTTTTATTATGTAGCTCAAATTGATGTATTTATGTGACACTTTTTCTGCCTCGAAGGTTTCCTTGATATGTATATGGAAGAGGTGGATGGGAAATGTTGGGCATCTTGGTTGTTTTTTTTTTCTTTTTGTTGTTCTTCTTGTATGCTGGAAAATCACTGTGGCCTGGTACTTATTGACCAGGGATGTATGGAAACGTCCAGGCGATTTTGCGCGCAGAGGCTGTGTGCCCGCGATCGCCGCTGGGTGTCAGCTGATTCTGACAGCTGACACCCGGCACTCAGTGCCAGGAGTGGTACCCGCACTGCTCTTGACACTTTAACCCCCTATATGCTGTGATCGCAGCATTTAGTGAGCAGAGGACAGAAGCCCCTCTGCTCTTGGATCGGAGACCCTGCGACGTCCCGATCGTTGCCATGGGATATCATCGTGACGGCATCTGGGTCACCAGGCACTAGTAAGTTAGTTAGCTCATGCACAGTGCATGATCTAACTAACTTGTGTCAGTGCAGAACTGAGAGTTATGAAGTATAGCAGTGATCTTGCACTGCTATACCTTATCACTGTGATCAGACTGCTAAAAGTGAAAGTCCCATAGTGGAACTAAGAAAAAAAAAGGATAAAAAAGGATAAAAAATTTTTTTTTAAAAATCAGAAAATAATAAAAAAAATAAATATATTGTACCCATAAATAAATATTATGAAAAAAAATACACAATAGAAGTACATATATTTGGTATCGCCACGTCCGGAACAACCCAACCTATAAAACTTTCACACTAGTTAACTCCATTTGTGAGCACCGTAAAAAAAAAAGAAAAAGAGGAAAAAACTATGCTTTATCATCATGCCGCCGATCAAAAAGTGGAATAAAACGTGATCAAAAAGACGAATGTTAATAAAAATGGTACCGCTGAAAACGTCATTTTGTCCCGCAAAAACAAGCTGCCATACAGCTCTATTAGCCTAAAAATAAAAAAGTTATAGCTCTCAGAATAAAGCGATGCAAAAATAATTAGTTTTTCTACAAAAGTTTTTATTGTGTAAAAGCACAAAAACATAAAAAAACTATATAAATGTGGTATCACTGTAATTGTATCGACCAAAAGAATAAAGCTGCCTTATCAATTTTACCACACTCAGAACGGCATAAAAAAACAATTCCTGAATTGTTGGTTTTTGTTTATTCTGCTTCCCAAAAATCAGAAAAGAAAGTGATAAAAAAATGGCATGTGCCCGAAAATAGTACCAATAAACACGTCAACCCGTCCCACAAAAAATAAGACCTCACATGACTCTGTTGGCAGAAATATGGAAAAAATATAGCTTTCATAATATGGCGGTGCAAAAAACAGTTTTTGCAAAAAATAAAAGCGTCTTTCAGTGTGTGACAGCAGCCAAACATAAAAACCCGATATAAATCTGGTATCGCTGTAATCGCACCGACCCAAAGAATAAAGTTGTCTAATCACTTATACCGTATGGGAAACAGCGCAAAAAATAAATAAAACCAATTCTTCACCTGTTGTTGATTTGTTCATTCTGCCTCCCAAAGATCGCAGTAAGGCACGGCTCACATTTATCCTGCACTGAGCGCTTAAAATCGGGATTTCTGTGTAAATCTCCGAAATACGCGATTCAGACGCAACTCTGGGCAGAAGATTCCCTATAACGAGGCAGATGGAGGCACCGTGTATGCTGTCTGGCATATGATCTAATGGTGTCCGTTTTTTTAGGTGTGCATAAAAGCGCCGTCGGCCGCAGTTTTGTGCACCTCTGAAAAAAAAGGACATAGCTGAACAGAAGCCAGACGGAGTCCAGAGTAACTCTGCTGCTTAATTATAGTGAATGGATCCCTGGGGGGTTTCATCTGAATTACGTCACTCAGAGATTTATATGGAAACCCCGATATCAGTGCTCAGCGTAGCGCACAGGATAAATAGGAACATTTTACGTAACATTCTGGATCACAATAAAAGCTTTGACTCAATCTAAAAAAAAAGCAAGTCCCCGCTCAGGTCGGTCATCCGTTAACAGAAATATAGGGGGTTTCCACGTTACTGGTAGCACAAAGGCTCAGGAAAAGCGAAATGGCCCTTTCCCCCCAAAAGAAATTCAGCAAATTCTGTGCTCCCAAATCCAAATTCCCCCCTCCCTTCTGAGCCCAAGTGTGCCTAAACCGCAGTTAGTGTCCACATGTTTGGCATGTTAGAATCTATGTTGTTTTTCTTTTTGCCCATCTTTTTGTGGTTTTCTGGCTTCTAGTCTTTTCCTCTGGTGCTGGGTGTCTTAGTCACGTGATCTCCTCACTCTTTATTACTCAGCACCTGTCTCCCTTTCCTCGCTGGACACCAGTGTTGTTACGCTTGTGCTCTGGCTAAGTTGCCTTATTAGTTCTTTGTGCTTAGGTCATTTGATATCCTGGGACTTCTTGTTCCACCAGTTTTGTTTCCTTTAATCTTCATTTCTGCAACTAACCTTTCTTTTAGGAGGTAACCTGTTTTGCTCCCAGCCCTTAAATCTTTTAGGGACACCCTTTCCCCTTCCTTCAGGTCTGCGTTTGAGTTCAGTGCAGGAGTGTTGGTGGAGCTATTCACAAGGAATAGGGCACCTACCCCAGCGTAGGGTTTAAGCTGAGTCTCAGTGCAGGAACAGCTTTTCTCTCCTATTCCTTAGTTCTTAGTTGCAGAACATACCATGGCATTTCTGTAGCGATGAGAGCCCGCCTAATTTATGGTTGCATGTCTCCAGAAGCATGAGCTGGGCATAAAGTATTGGTCACTACAACGTACTGGTCACTACAACGGCAGTTTGCAATTTTCACTCGGCAACATCTTCTGCTGCTTGTTTCTGGAAAACACCCATGTAGTTAAAAATCCTCAACACACCTGTAGATAAATTCTCAAAGGGGTATAATTTCCAAAGTGGGGTCACTTGAGGGGGGATTCTGCTCTTCTAGTATTTAGGGTCTCTGTATATGGAGGCCGCAAACTATTCTAGGAAAATCTGGGCTCCAGGAAGTAAACAGCGCTCATTCACCCCAGAGTCTCACCGTGTGGCTAATCAGTACTGCACAGCCACATATGGGGTATTCCTACATTCAGCAGAAATTGTGTGACAAATTTTGGTGCCATTTTTAACCATTTCACAGTTTGAAAATTGTAAAATCTGGGGCGAAAACAAAACTTTGGTTGTAAAAATGTAATTATTCTTTCTTCATCGCCCAATGGTGTAAAATTCTTTGAGGCACATGTGGTGTCAAAATGCTCAATGCACCCCTAGATCAATTCATTGAAAAATGGGGTCTCTTATGGGGGAGATTCTACTGTTCTGGCACCTTAGGGGCTCTGACAATGTGACATGGCACCGTCAAACCAGTCCAGCAAAATATGAACTCCAATATGGCACTCCTTCCCATCTGAACTTTCCCATGTACCTCTCGGTGTACTCAGGAGAAATTGTACAACAAATTTTGGGGTCCATTTTCTCTAGCTATCCTTGTGAAAATGAAAAAATTGGGGGCTAAATCAACGTATTTGTGGGAATTTTTTATTTTTTTTCATTTTAACAGATCAACGTTGTAAAATTCTGTGAAGCACACATCTAGTTAAGTTCCCTGAGGAGTCTAGTTTTCAAAATGCCATCACTTTTGGGGGGTTTCCATTGTTTAGACACATCAGGGGCTCTCCAAACACTACATGACACCCACAGACCATTCAATCAAAGTCTGCATTCCAAATCGCCACTCCTTTTCTGAGTTCTGCTGTGTGCCCAAACAGTAGTTTATCCCCACATATGAGGTATCTGCGTACTCTGGAGAAATTGCACAGCAAATTTTGTTATCCATTTTCACCTGTTACCCTTATGAAAATAAAAAAATTGGTGCTAAAAGAACATTTTTGGGCAAAAAATATGAATTTTTTATTTTCATGGCTCAATGTTATAAACTTCTGTGAAGCACCTGGGGGTTCAAAATGCTCAGTACACATCTCGATAAGGTCCCCAAGGGGTCTAGTTTCCAAAATGGTGTCACTTGTGAGGGGTCTCCACTGTTTAGGCACATCAGGGGCTCTCCAAACGCAACATGGCGCCCGCTAATTATTCCTGTACATTTTGCATTCAAAAAGTCAAATAACACTCCTTCCCTTTCGAGGCCACACAGTAGTTTTCCTCCACATATTGGGTATCAGCGTACTCAGGAGAAATTGAACAAATTATACGGTGCAATTTCTCCTGTTACCCTTATGAAAATGCAAAATTTGGAGCTGAAATACATTTTTGTGGGAAATACAGTATGTGAAATTTTTATTTTCACGGCTCAATGTTATAAACTTTTGTGAAGCACCTGGGGGTTCAAGGTGCTCACCAAATGTCTAGATAAGTTCCCTGAGGGATCTAGTTTCCAAAATTGTGTCACTTGTGCGGGGTCTCCACTGTTTAGGCACATCAGGGGCTCTCCAAACGCAACATGGCGCCCGCTAATTATTCCTGCAAATTTTGGATTCAAAAAGTCAAATGGCACGCCTTCCCTTTCAAGCCCTGTCATAAGTCCAAACAGTGGTTTTCCCCCACATATGGGGTATCGGCATGCTCAGGAGAAATTGCACAACACATTTTGGGGTCCATTTTTTCCTTGTACATTTGCAAAAATAAAAAAAATTTGGGCTAAAGTAAATTTTTGGTGAAAAAAAAGTTAAATGTTAATTTTTTTCTTTCATATTCCAAAAATTCCTGTGACTCACCTGAAGGGTTAATAATCTTCTTGAATGTGGTTCTGAGCACCTTGAGGGGTGCAGTTTTTAGAATGGTGTCACTTTTGGGTATTTTCTGTCATATAGACCCCTCAAAATTACTTCAAATGTGAAGTGGTCCCTAAAAAATGGTTTTGTAAATTTTGTTGGAAAAATTAGAAATCGCTGGTCAACTTTTAACCCTTATAACTTCCTAACAAAAAAAAATTTGTTTAAAAAATTGTGCTGATGTAAAGTAGACATGTGGTAAATGTTATTTATTGACTATTTTTTGTGCCAAATCTCTCTGATTTAAGGACATAAGAATTCTAAGTTTAAAAGTTTCAAAATTTAATTTTTTTTTGCCAAATTTCTTTTTTTTCACAAATAAACCCAAGTCAAATTGAAGAAATTTTACGACTAACATGAAGTACAATATGTCCTGAAAAAAACAATCTCAAAATTAGTGGGATCCATTGAAGCGTTCCAGAGTTATCACATAAAGTGACAGTGGTCAGAATTATAAGAATTGGTCTGGTCATTAAGGTGTAAACAGTCTAGTAAGATAAAGGGGTTATAAAAAAGATAGGAATGTGGAGATAGACATCTTTGAAGTCTACAGTTGAGAAGTCTCCTTTCTGGACAATAGACATCACTGAACTGATCCTTTCCATTTTGAATTTCTTCATTTTTAAAGGGGGTAATGAATTGTATTGTTCAATACCATTTTTAAATCTATGTAATCTTTCTAGGGAGGAATTGTTTTTGTATTATGCATTACAATTTGTGTGGCATTCAACATACAATTACCCGATGTCCAACAAGTCTTGTGCATATGGCCTATTAAATTTATTAGTACCTGTACATAAGACTGGGTATTACTATTGCCTTAGTAATAGGCCTGCCATGCAGTAAAGTCCTTCCACTGCTCATGTCAGATGAGGCAGATAAGGGGCTCAACAACCCCTGTAAGTTAATGTGGAGTACATGTGCCTCCACTCACTTCCATATCTATCATCTATTTGTCCTACAATAACGCTTCTGTGGGATCAGACCAGATAAGCTAATGTACACTTCCACAATGCATCAATGAACCTTGTGTGCCCATGATTCCTTTGCATGTTCCCCTTTTGCCCTTTCTTGAACAACTTTTGGTAGTTACTAACCACGGATTGCATGGAACATTCCACAAAACCTGTAATTTTGGAGATGCTGTGTCCCAGCTGTTTAGCAATCATAATATGGCTCTTGTCATAAATCCTTATAATTTCTATTTTTTTTTTTATTACTACACAATTTCAAGAGCAGTCTGTTCGCTTGATGTGTACCATTCCCCCCCGCTTGATAAGTTCCATATAACAAAATATTATTCACTTCTGACTAATCGTGTGTAGAAGATGGCTAGTAATACTGCATCAGGGGTAACAACTGGAGTGTGCTGCAACCCAGGAAGCCTGCATTCTGAAGCACCCGCCTAAAACTGGCTAACCAAGCACCAGAATAGTAATCTATGCCAAAGTCATACGTTGCAATTCTAGCTCAACATCTGGTAAACTTTGTGCCAAAAACATTTGATGGGCCTAAGGGCTTGTTTACATATACAGTGGTATGAAAGTGTTTTTCCCCTTCCTGATTTCTTATTCCTTTGCATGTTTGTCACACTTAAATGTTTCAGATCACAAAACAAATTTAAATATTAGACAAACGTAACACAAGTAAACAAAGAATTTAGTTTTTAAATGAAGGTCTTTATTATTAAGGGAAAAAGAAATCCAAACCTACAGGGCCCTGTGTAGAAAAGTGATTGTCCCCTAAATCTAATTGGTAGGACCACCCTTAGCAGCAACAACTGCAATCAAGCATTTGTGATAACTGGCAATGAGTCTTTTCCAATGCTCTGGAGGAATTTTGGCCCACTCATCTTTGCAAAATTGTTGTAATTCAGCTACATTGGAGGGTTTCAGAGCATGAGCCGCCTTTTTAAGGTCATGCCACAGCATCTAAATTGGAACAAGGTCAGGACTTTGACTAGGTCACTCCAAAGTCTTAATTTTGTTTTTCTTAAGCCATTCAGAGGTGGACTTGCTTGTGTGTTTTGGATGATTGTCCTGCTGCGTAACGCTTGAGGTCAAACAGATGGCCGAACATTTTCCTTTAGGATTTTTTGGTAGACAGAATTCATGGTTCCGTTTACCACAGCAAGTCTTCCAGGTCCTGAAGCAGCAAAACAGCCCCAGACCATCACACTACCACCACCACCATATTTTACTGTTGGTATGATGTTCCATTTCTGAAATGCTGTTACCTCTACGCCATTTGTAATGAGACATACAACTTCCAAAAAGTTCAACTTTTGTCCCGTCAGTCCACAGAGGATGATCGCCAAGACTTTTGGGAGAATAAATGTTTTCTGGCAAAACTGAGACGAGCCTTTGTTCTTTTTGCTCAGCAGTGGTTTTCATCTTGGAACTCTGCCATGCATACCATTTTTGCCCAGTCTCTTTCTTCTGGTGGAATCATGAATACTTACCTTAACTGAGGCAAGTGAGACCTGCAGTTCTTTGGATGTTGTTGTGAGGTCTTCTGTGACTTCTTGGATGAGTCATCGCTGGGCTCTTGGGGTAATTTTGGTCTGCCGGCCACTCCTGGGAAGGTCTATGTAGAAAAAAGGCTACGTGGCACTCCTATTGTAACAGGTGCTCAGATAGGAATCAACTCCGATATAAGTAATAACAGAAATCTGGCACTCAAAAATATGAGAAAAAGATTTTTATGAAATTTTATTGAGATTCTTCAAAATAACGTTTCAGCCTCATATGGCCTTCATCAGAACTGTAAATCAAATTAACAATTATATATGGGTATAACCCCCATATTATAGAATATATAACATAACAGTTATGAATCACACATTTTATATATTAGATATAGAGATAAATCAAATATACAGAAATTATCATATTAATAGAAAAGGAACAGTGACTATTTCACGACAGGTGTGATTCACAGACATAAGGACCAAATGACAGACATAATGGAAAAAAGTCCAAAAATATATATCACAATATAGATCATAATAAGTTATCATGGGACATTATTACCAGGGTTCTTCCCAATGGGTGGAAAGGAGCAACCAACCAATGCCTGTAAAACAAAAAGATGTGCCATGGACCAATAAGGGCAATGTACATAATCATAATACAATAGAGTTTACCACAATCACAAGGTACAAATAGCAGCTCACCAGGATCAGAGGAGAAGTACAGATTATTCAGGTAACGCTGTATGAGGAAAAAAGCACTGCCGTGCTGGAGAGAGTGCGGTGTCTGCGAAGGAGATCCAGCGTGCTTATATACTTCCTGATTGAGGCGCTTAACGAGCGCCCGGAAGTCACGTGATTGTTTGTTAGGCACGTCACCGGAAGTGACGCGTCCAAAAGAATATGTCGCCGCTAGGCGCCATATTGGTGGGACACAAGTGACATCCTGTGTACCTTAATGTAGCGTCTATGCAGAAATGCCATAGTACTATGATATGTAAACGTCTGGCTAGTCAGACTAAACGACCATTGGGAAATACCTGTATTGTGTTAATGTAAGGGACAGTGATCAAATATAATTAGACTGACTGCGAAAAGCATAATCAGATAGTAGAATAAGGGATAGAAATGTAAACATGAGAAAAATAAGGACCATAGAAAAACAAAGAGGGGAAAAAATAAAATAAAACAGAGTCTAAAATAATTAAAAAAATAAATAAATAAATAAAAATAAAATAAATGAAAATGATGAATAAAATTGTGAAAAAAAATTGAAAATAAAATTAAAAATAGAAACTAAAATTAGTGAAGAACGCAAGAAATAATTATAATGCAAATTTATTCATACCAACCAATTTTGACGGTGGAACTCAATTTAAACGGCTCTTTTATAGAAATAAATAAGGAAAGGGAAGGAAGGAGAAAAAAAGAATTAGATAAAACTAGAAATTTCATAATCCCTATTCAAACCCCTTGGTTCTAAGGTATCCAATCTATGTATCCAAAAGGCTTCACGGCGTTTTAATGTTTTAATTCTATTGCCTCCTCTCCTAGGGACTGGCACACATTCAAGAACTTGAAATTTGAGTTGAGCTATGCTGTGCTTCATGCGCTCAAAATGGAATGGAATAGGTAAATAGGTCTTGCCACAACGGATACTAGATTTATGCTGTGATATTCGGTCTCGTATATGTTGGGTGGTCTCACCAACATACACCAGACCGCAAGGACACTTTATGGCATAAATAACGAATGAGGAGTCACATGTATGAAATTCAGTGAGCTTAATGGCTTCTCACGTATGGGGATGAAAGAATTTATCACCCTTTTGGACATTATTGCACTGAGGACAGTGCAGGCAAGGGAATGTTCCTCTTTTAGGGGTATGTAAAAAGGTTTGTCTAGGAAGTGTCTTACTGGAACCAACATCCGCTCGCACCAGTCTGTCGCGTAAATTAGTAGGCCGTCGGAAACATGGCATAAAGGGTAACTTGAATTCCTCAACTGAAGGATAACTCTCCTTCAGAATGTGCCAAAATTTGCGTACGCTCTTATGTACCTTATACATGAATGGGTGAAAAGTATGTACTAGGGGGATCCTCTTCCCTGATTGTTCCCTATTGGATTTTGACCTATACCTACATTTTGTCAGTAATGCCTGTGGATATCCTCTGTTCAAAAATTTACTCTCCATCTCATCCAAACATGTAGCTTTGGTCTGAGGGTCAGAGACAATTCTAGTTACCCGACTAAACTGGGATATGGGGATGGATTCCCTTGTAGCCCTCGGGTGACAACTCGAAAAATGTAGCAAATTATTACGATCAGTCTCCTTGACAAAAAGATCCACCTCCATTGCTCTTTTTGATGACTCTCGTATCCAAGAAAATAACCGTCTTGGCATCATGATGTAGAACAAATTGTAGCTCTGGCCATATTTCATTTAGTTGGGCATGAAACATGGAGGGAATCCCGCCATATGCAAAAAATATTGTCTATATAGCGTCGCCACAATATGGCGTTTTGCTGGAAAAGATAATTGATATAGATGAATTTTTCTTCAAAATGAGACATGAAACAGTTAGCATATGGCGGGGCTACATTGGACCCCATCGCTGTACCTTGTACCTGGAGAAAGAAGTTAAAGCCAAACATGAAAAAAATTTCCTTCAAAACTACATTCAGAAGTTCAATACAGAAATCTACCTTATTCCTGTTATCGAATGAGGAAGAGCAAGTTTTCAACAGCCTCTAGACCTTTGTGATGTTTAATACCTTTTAAAAAAGGTATCTCAAATGGCAAGTTCCACAGTCCTACCAACATGTCCAATTCCGAACACCTAGCTCTGCAATCTCTGATTAAGGACAGAGAATTAATTGTAAAGCCCACAGACAAGGGCGGATCAGTGGTTATAATGGATCTTAAAGATTATATGGCGGAGGTTACCCGCCAATTGTCTGACACAAACGTTTATTTACCATTAGCATCGAATCCCACGTCCAGAATAGCTTCAAGAATAAAGATTACTGTGGATAAATTCCTGGGGAACGGTACAATTGATAAGAAAGTAGGGTAATTTCTAATTAAAAACAGACAGCATAGCCAGAACAATAGACAGAATTTTTAGAAAATAGCAAAAGGCAATGGTACTCACCAGCCAAGGTTTCAAGAAAAAATGCACACCAGGACACGGCCGGCCCCCTTTTGTTAGAAGGAGGTAACACAGGTGCAGAATGCTAATGAACAATCGCCCTCACCCACTCTCACTGGAGGGGCGACTACCCAGCACTAAAACTGCACACAGATGAAACTTGCAGTAGGGTGCAATTCACACACTCGCGGCACCGTGCCTAGCCAGCATCCTATTACACGCCCCTACTATTCGACTAGGCGGGATGCCCGGCACCCTATCCGTGCATCGCAGAGTTGTGAAGCCCCCACTCACAAGGTCACCATTACTGGGCCTGGCCGTGCCCTGGCAGATAAAAAAAGTGCAAAAAATATCATATGAGGTATTAGTTGATATTTTGGCCAAAATACGTAAGCTCGCAACCCATCGTCAAGGGTCCTCACGGTTTTGCGAGTCCCTACTCTAATATTAAAAACAGACAGCATAGCCAGAACAATAGACAGAATTTTTAGAAAATAGCAAAAGGCAATGGTACTCACCAGCCAAGGTTTCAAGAAAAAATGCACACCAGGATCGCCCTCACCCACTCTCACTGGAGGGGCGACTACCCAGCACTAAAACTGCACACAGATGAAACTTGCAGTAGGGGCGTGTAATAGGATGCTGGCTAGGCACGGTGCCGCGAGTGTGTGAATTGCACCCTACTGCAAGTTTCATCTGTGTGCAGTTTTAGTGCTGGGTAGTCGCCCCTCCAGTGAGAGTGGGTGAGGGCGATTGTTCATTAGCATTCTGCACCTGTGTTACCTCCTTCTAACAAAAGGGGGCCGGCCGTGTCCTGGTGTGCATTTTTTCTTGAAACCTTGGCTGGTGAGTACCATTGCCTTTTGCTATTTTCTAATAATTTCTAATTAATCATCACCCTATTACTCCTGTTTTTTATGTGCTACCTAAGGTGCACAAAAGTCTTCATAAACCGCCGGGACGTCCCATAGTAGCATCCACGGATTCTATCTTATCACCTCTTAGCGTTTTGCTAGAGAAGGTTTTGTCTCCTTTAGTTAAAAACACTAAATCGTTCATCCTGGATACAGGTGATTTCATTAAAATAATTCAGACTATAAAATCTGTACCTATCCACTCCATTCTAGTAACTTGGGACGTTAGTAGTCTATACACGTCTATTAAACATCACAAAGGTCTAGAGGCTGTTGAAAACTTGCTCTCTTCCTCATTCGATAACAGGAATAAGGTAGATTTCTGTATCGAACTTCTGAATATAGTTTTGAAGGAAAATTTTTTCATGTTTGGCGATAACTTCTTTCTCCAGGTACAAGGTACAGCGATGGGGTCCAATGTAGCCCCGCCATATGCTGTTTCATGTCTCATTTTGAAGAAAAATTCATCTATATCAATTATCTTTTCCAGCAAAACGCCATATTGTGGCGACGCTATATAGACGATATTTTTTGCATATGGCGGGGCTCATTGGACTCCCTCCTCATGTTTAATGCCCAACTAAATGAAATATGGCCAGAGCTACAATTTGTTCTACATCATGATGCCAAGACGGTTAGTTTCTTGGATAAGAGAGTCATCAAAAAGAGCAATGGACACTTGGAGGTAGATCTTTTTGTCAAGGAGACTGATCGTAATACTTTGCTACATTTTTCGAGTTGTCATCCGAGGGCTACAAGGGAATCCATCCCCATATCCCAGTTTAGTCGGGTAAGTAGAATTTTCTCTGACCCTCAGACCAAAGCTACACGTTTGGATGAGATGGAGAGTAAATTTTTGAACAGAAGATATCCACAGGCATTACTGACAAAATGTAGGTATAGGTCAAAATCCAATAGGGAACAATCAGGGAAGAGGATCCCCCTAGTACATACTTTTCACCCATTCATGTATAAGGTACATAAGAGCGTACGCAAATTTTGACACATTCTGAAGGAGAGTTATCCTTCAGTGGAGGAATTCAAGTTACCCTTTATGCCATGTTTCCGAAGGCCTACTAATTTACGCGACTGGTGCGAGCGGATGTTGGTTCCAGTAAGACACTTCCTAGACAAACCTTTTTACATACCCCTAAAAGAGGAACATTCCCTTGCCTGCACTGTCTTCAGTGCAATAATGTCCAAAAGGGTGATAAATTCTTTCATCCCCATACGTGAGAAGCCATTAAGCTCACTGAATTTCATACATGTGACTCCTCATTCGTTATTTATGCCATAAAGTGTCCTTGCGGTCTGGTGTATGTTGGTGAGACCACCCAACATATACGAGACCGCATAGCACAGCATAAATCTAGTATCCGTTGTGGCAAGACCTATTTACCTATTCCATTCCATTTTGAGCGCATGAAGCACAGCATAGCTCAACTCAAATTTCAAGTTCTTGAATGTGTGCCAGTCCCTAGGAGAGGAGGCAATAGAATTAAAACATTAAAACGCCATGAAGCCTTTTGGATACATAGATTGGATACCTTAGAACCAAGGGGTCTGAATAGGGATTATGAAATTTCTAGTTTTATCTAATTCTTTTTTTCTCCTTCCCTTTCCTTATTTATTTCTATAATAGAGCCGTTTAAATGGAGTTCCACCGTCAAAATTGGTTGGTATGAATACATTTGCATTATAATTATTTCTTGTGTTCTTCACTAATTTTAGTTTCTATTTTTAATTTTATCTTCATTTTTTTTCACAATTTTATTCATTATTATTTTCATTTATTTTATTTTTATATATATTTTTTATTTTATTTTTAATTATTTTAGACTGTTTTATTTTATTTTTTCCCCTCTTTGTTTTTCTATGGTCCTTATTTTTCTCATGTTTACATTTCTATCCCTTATTCTACTATCTGATTATGCTTTTCGCAGTCAGTCTAATTATATTTGATCATTGTCCCTTACATTAACACAATACAGGTATTTCCCAATGGTCGTTTAGTCTGACTAGCCAGACGTTTACATATCATAGTACTATGGCATTTCTGCATAGACGCTACATTAAGGTACACAGGATGTCACTTGTATCACACCAATATGGAGCCTAGCGGCGACATATTCTTTTGGACGCGTCACTTCCGGTGACGTGCCTAACAAACAATCACGTGACTTCCGGGCGCTCGTTAAGCGCCTCAATCAGGAAGTATATAAGCACGCTGGATCTCCTTCGCAGACACCGCACTCTCTCCAGCACAGCAGTGCTTTTTTCCTCATACGTTACCTGAATAATCTGTACTACTCCTCTGATCCTGGTGAGCTGCTATTTGTACCTTGTGATTGTGGTAAACTCTATTGTATTATGATTATGTACATTGCCCTTATTGATCCATGGCATATCTTTTTGTTTTACAGCCATTGGTTGGTTGCTCCTTTTCACCCATTGGGCAGAACCCTGGTAATAATGTCCCATGATAACTTATTATGATCTATATTATGATATATATTTTTGGACTTTTTTCCATTATGTCTGTCATTTGGTCCTTATGTCTGTGAATCACACCTGTCATGAAATAGTCACTGTTCCTTTTCTATTAATATGATAATTTCTGTATATTTGATTTATCTCTATATCTAATATATAAAATGTGTGATTCATAACTGTTATGTTATATATTCTATAATATGGGGGCTATACCCATATATAATTATGTTAATTTGATTTACAGTTCTGATGAAGGCCATATGAGGCTGAAACGTTATTTTGAAGAATCTCATAATAAAATTTCATAAAAATCTTTTTCTCATCATATTTTTGAGTGCCAGATTTCTGTTATCACTCCTGGGAAGGTTCACCACTGTTCCATGTTTTCGGCATTTGTGGATAATGGCACACTGTGGTTCGCTGTAGTTCCAAAGCTTTAGAAATAGCTTTAAAACCTTTTCCAAACTATCTCAATTACTTTGTTTCTCATTTGTTCCTGATTTTTTTTTGATTGCAGCATGATGTCTAGCTTTTGAGGATCTTTTGGTCTACTTCACGTTGTCAGGCAAGTCCTAGTTAAGTGATTTCTTGATTGAGAACAGATGTGGCAGTAATCAGGCCTGTGTGTGGCTGGGAAATTGAACTCAGCTTTCCAAAGATGTGATAATCAGCAGTTAATTTATGTTTTAAGGGGGCAATCACTTTTTCACACAGGGCCCTGTAGGTTTGTATTTCTTGTTCCCTTAATAATCAATAATTTCATTTAAAAACTGCATTTTGTGTTTGTGTTATATTGGTCTTATATTTAAATTTGCTTAGTGATCTGAAACATTTAAGTGTGACAAGCATGCAAACAAATACGAAATCAGGAAGGGAGCAAACACTTTTTCACATCACTGTAGGTTTTTTTTGTAAGCTTTTTCCATGTGGAAAGTACCCACTAAATGACAAATTAAATGAGATTTCTAAAATCTTTCACACAGTGCATTTTTTCTACTTTTACCTACTTTTATTTTTTTTACTTGTGGTGTGATTTTTTTAATGCAGCAAGTCATAGTTTCTATCATTGTAGTTTTTCCCTAATGAGATAAAAATGGGTTAGCAAAAAAAAAAAAAGTGCATGATTTTCACTGAGGTTTTTATGCAGGAAAAAAATGCTTCTGACAGTTGTGTGAACATATTACTTACAGGAATGCCGTACCCGTATAAGCTGGGGAAAGTAACTTGACAAATCTTATTTTCTACAAGAGCTGGACAAGTAATGGTCAAAATACATTACTGTAGTGTTATTGAATAATTAATATACTAAGTATATCCCTTTGGCTTACTAAACATTGCTGTGCATTTTTATTGTAAAAAGGGACAGATCTGAAAGTAATGATATACAAGGAAAAAGACTTTTGGACCAGCAGTATTAGTTGGGTATATACATGTCAAGGGACTGTGATTTTTTTTTGGTTTATTTGCAATCAAATAGATATTGTCAGTGGCACACTGATATTTGCTATTCACTAAATATGGATTGCTTTATATCTATATATTAGATAGATCTATATATTATATATTTTATAATATAAATAGATTATAACCACTTTAATGGGGAAGCATTTTCTATATACTGGCTACATACATTTATATGGACAGCACGGTGGCTCAGTGGTTAGTACTGCAGCCTTGCAGCGATGGGGTCCTGGGTTCAAATCCTACCAAGGACAACCTCTGAAAGGAGTTCTCCCACTGTTTGCATGGGACATCCCCCATGATGAAGCAGGTTATGGTAACAGTGAAACGCGCATAGGGCACCTTAGTGGTTCTCTCTTTTTGGGCTGACTGCTCTCTTGGTGCCTGCCTCCATTTCTTTTGGATTTTTCCATTATGACAGAATCTTACTTATAAACACACTGGCATTTTCCTTGTGTGGGATCATGACCACGGTTAGGTTTGATACTATGAAATCCTGTGTGTTTTCTTTCAGTGCTACATGAATTATTATTGAAATTCTTGGTATGATATACATGCTTATACTTCTCCACGTAGCCGATTCCAGATTATTGCCCAATTTCCCAGTCTCAGTTCCATGTAATTTTGGCAACATTTCCTGTTTGTAGCCTGATCCTTTTGTCTGTCATGCATTTTATTGTCTTTATATGTGAAACCCAGATTTTGTGAGCACAGCTTAAACAAGCAAACTTTCTGTAATACTGCAATAAGGAAACGCAGGCTTCATTACAAAACCAAACATATAGTTTATAAGGAAAACAACTTGCACCACAAGCAGCATGTTTACAATGAATTATATATAATATGTATATACAAATATATAAAACAGATTGCACATAGGTGTATATAGGAAAAATATAACAAGGAAAAGGCAGAACATGAAACCTATATATCTTTTTTTCTAAGTATATACACATATACATACACGGAACACACGCACGGTAAACCTGTTTTGCTGGAGGTCAGTATCAATTACTGTGAACATCTTTCTCATTCAGAATTTTAGAGAGAAGGTAACAATGGCATTTCTTTCTAACCTCATTTCTAGAGAAAGATTATATATGATTAGAGGATTTACAGGGTATTGCTGGGCTCAAGAGAAATTTTTTGCAGAACTATGACAGTGTGCAATGTGCATACTGTCAGAATTCACCGATATACTCTTGAGCCCAGAAAACCCCTTTAAATCCTTGAAAACATACACTTGATCTGTGCAAGATATTCTTTCTTGATCTGGAAACAAGTTGATTCCTTTAAACCCATACAATTTTCATACAAGAAGCTAACTTCTAAAATATTTTTACAAATTTAATAATCTCACTTGTCACTATGTTCAAAAGCAATTGCAATTATTTGGGCAGGGGCAGTAATTATAATGGTTATATAATTGAATAGGATGATAGTATCCTGGAATGAATGGACCTGTACATAACATGCATTATTTTCAGGGACGGCAGTGATACTTTACATTTAGTCATAGTAAACTGCTATATATGTTTATCCCAAAATGACACTTCCTAAGTAGAATCAATTGTAGAATCAAAGATCAATAATAATGAATTGAGTTGACCACTCAGTTTATATGCATACAGTCATGGCCAAAAGTGTTGTCATCCTTGAAATTGATCCATAAAATGAAGTATTTCTCCCAGAAAATTATTGCAATTACACGTTTTGTTATACACATGTTTATTTCCTTTGTGTGTATTGCAACAACACAAAAAAAAGGCAAATTGGACATCACTTCACGTAAAACCCCCCAAAATGGGCAGGACAAAATTGTGGTCACCCTCATCTTAATATTTGGTTTCACAACCTATGGAATAAATAACTTCAATCAATCGCTTCCTATACCCATCAACAAGCTTCTTACAACTCTCAACTGAAATTTTTGACTGCTCTTCTTTTGCTCCAGGTCTCAGGTGGTTTCAGGTGTGATTTTCATATTGCCCACACCTGTTACTTGTCACAGGTGAGTTTGAACGAGCATCACATGCTTGAAACAAAGTTGTTTACCCACAATTTTGAAAAAGTGCCAACAATTTTGTCCAGCCAATTTTGGGGGTTTTGTGTAAAATTATGTCCAATTTACCTTTTTTTCTGCTTTTTCTTTTGTGTTGCTCCAATACATTTAAAGGAAATAAACATGAGTAATTGCAATAATTTTCTGGGAGAAATACTTCACTTTCTGGAACAAATTTCAAGGGTGCCAACACTTTCGACCATGACTGTACATCTCAACTGCATCCAGCAACTTGGTTTTATGCATTTCAATAATTTTTTTATGCGTTAGATTGTGGCAAATGTAGACAATGGTAAAATAAATTTGAGCACTTAAGGTTCACCTTTAAAAGCCATTTTACATGTCGAGTATAGAAAATCCTTGTAAAACATTCATTCATTTTCATTGTACTAGTCCCCAGTTTAAGGAGCTGAGCTTTTAGTCTTTTGTAAATAAATCTTCATAATTGTATTATGAAAAGGTAATCGGATTCCTAATATGCTTTGTGTTTATATTCTCCATCTGCAATTTGTTGCAATGTGTCAGTCTAGGTAATTGTATATAAATTACAGATAGCAGTAGCATCATCTAACTTTCTCCTGTCCTGTTGTCCAGGTTGTAAGCTCTTACTTCACTTAAAGGATTGGGAGAGCACAGAAACCGTGCCAGACCTGTCAGTGGGAAATGTCTGGTATAGGCTCTCTGCTCCACTGAAGTGAATACGGATGGACAATAATACCAAGCAAAACCCAAGATGCGAGCGTCTCTGCTCCTGGGGAAAAAAAAAGTCCACATTTTACTTATTCTGATGCCTGTCCTGTGCTGGATATACAGACTGCACTTCCCTAAAATGTAAATTGCTACAGTAAGTTGTGTTAAGACTGAGTAAGCAGAAAATGTCTTGTTTTTCGCTTTGACAAAACTTAAAACAGCCTTGTGAGGATTACGTGCGCTTTTTACGCGTTTCCGGTATGGAAACACACTAAAAATACATGTGCGTTTTTACCTTGTGGGTTTTCCACATCTAATGCAAGTCTATGAGGAAAATCTGCACATAAAACTCAGAGTACCTGCAAGAGAAATTGATGATGCGGATTTGAAACAAGCACCGCGGGTCAGTTTACACTGAGTAAAAAAGAAGTACAGTGGTCATGACATTTCAATAAATCCCATCCACTTTGCCAGAACTGTAATACACTACTTTTTTGACGTAGTGAAAATACGCAGTATCAAAAACTTAGACAAAAAGCACAAGAAAAGTGCATCTTATAGTCCAAAAAATACAGTATTTTGTGTATAGACTTGGAAATAGAAGATGACAATCATCAACTGAGCACAGATAATTAAGGTGCTTAAGAATTGTTCAATTCATGCATTCATTTTTTTTTTCAATTAATGAAGAAATTAGTAAGGCTTTTATCTGCCATGTTATTCTAGCACTTTCTGGAAGACACGGGACACAGTATTCAGTACATGCATCTATGCTTGATTTGGTTAATTGCATTGTACCGGATCTACTATTAATTGTCTAACAAACAGAAGGACCCAAGAGATCGCTGTCAGCAGATTTCTACTTTATATGCTAGCAACAATTAGGCATAATGAGAGGATAGGAGAGAAAAGTGGAGGCTATTGAAAAGCAAAGCTCCAGTAAGACTGTGCCCACGATGCAGAAATGCTCCGGATTTTTCCTGAGCGTTTCTGCATCTCCCCTGGCAGAAAAAACGCATGCGGATTGTACATGCGGATTGTACATGCGTTTTTCCTGCCAGGGACATGCGGAAGTGAAGCGTTCTTCACATGCATTTCCGCATACGGGTTGACAAGCGCTTTCCAAGCGATTTTAGCATCACTTGGAAAGTGCTTGACAACTTGGTCACACTATATAAATCCATGCACTCGGTGCTGACTGCCGGCAGATCGCGGTACACTGAAGGACCTGGCGACGTCAACGTCGCATGACCCGTCACATGACTATGACGTCAGCGCAGGTCCTTCAGTCCATCGCGAGCTGCCGGCATGAGAGGAGGAGCACACCGGGGGCCATCAGAAGGTAAGTATCATATTTATTTTTTATTTTATTTTTTTTTTCACAGTTTCTATGGTACCTGGGTCCGGAGGAGAGTCTCCTCTCCTCTAGATCCGGGTACCATCCGCACATTGGAAAGCGTGGATTGCGCATCTACATATACAGTGATGCGTAATCCATGCGTTCTAATGCAAGTCAATGGCGGCGAGAACGCAGCGCTTCCGCAAAATAATTGATAGTGCTGCGTTTTTTTCCGCATTGATAATCCGCAGCGGAAATTTCCGCAGCATGTGCACAGCACATGCGGATTATCATTGGGGGGACATGGCAGGTCTTCTACCATGCGTTTTTTAAGCGTTTCTGCAGCATTTTTGCCGCTGTGGAAACGTTTAAAAAACGCATCGTGGGCACACAGCCTTAGAAGAATATAATGGTAAATGTATGTCTGTGTAATCGTTATGTCCATATTATTAAAGAGAACCTGTCAGCAGGTTTTTGAGAGCAGCATAATGTAGTGGCAGAGACAAGGATTCCAGCAAATGTATCAAATGGTCTTAGTGTACTTTTTATAAAATCATTGTTTTATCAGCAGGAGATTATCACTAGAGGACTACTTGGCCTTCTTTCGGGTTGTTCAACTATACCCCCACCACTGATTGACAGCTTTCTGTATACACTGTACATAAGCAGGAAGCTGCCAAAATCAGTGTTGTGAGCAGGGGTTATACGGAGCTCAGCATTCAGAGAACTGGTAGATCTGTGGCAGATAAAACAGTTTTTAATAAAAACTGCAGCACCCTGTAAGGTAAGTGGTACATTTGATGGAATCAGGGACTATTACAACATTATGCTGCTCTCCGTGTAGAAAAAAACCTGGTGGCAGATATAATACTAGTATACATTTGTGTATGAGGGCATTGGACACTTTTTATTTTCTCTTACAAATGTTTTTATATGCAGCAAGAATAAGAACTTTAAAGGGAATCTGTCACCAGGATTTTGCTATGTTATCTGATAGCAGCATGATGTAGGGTCAGAGACCCTGATTCCAGCGGTGTCACTTACCAGTATGCTTGTTGTAACTTTGATAAAAATTACTGTTTTCTCTGCTACAAATCTACCAATTCTCTGAATACTGAGTGGTGTATAACCTCGCCCAGACCACGGATTGACAGCTTTCTCTGTACACTGTACATTCGTGGGGGTAGGGTTTACACAGTGCAGGAGGACTACATGGCTGGAGACAACTAGTCCTCTAGTGATAATCTCCTGCTGATAACTACACTAAGCAGCCTAGTAAGTGATAAATCGCTAGAATCAATGTCTCTGCCCTGACACCATGCTGTTCTCATACAGTTTAAATAGCAAAAAGTTGTTGACAGATTCCTTTTAAACAGCATTATTAAAGCCATGAAGGAGATTGCATCTCCTCAGGACCTGAAAATGTACATATTTTTGCCTTTCACATTCTGATCATTATAGTGTTTATTCTTACTCTGCATAAAACCTTGTTTTGAGGGAAAAAAATACTTCGTAATGCCACCATTTTGGGATATACATATATTAGAATTTAATGGGTATCGGCCTACTTGTGCCTGTGATGCTTTCAGCCTTTTGTCTCACCTCCTCTATGTGACAGTCAGCATTATAACTGCCAACTATAAAATTAATGTTCATTTAACATCTTGGGAAAATACAGAATTGTATAAATAATAGCATTTCACTGGTATACTTTAATCACGGAACATTTTAAAGCTAAGGTTCCACCGAGTCACTAAAATTAAACTATATATTGTATAACATTATTTTTTAAGCATATGAAAAATGACTCCTGCTGCTACATAAAAAGGATTAATGTACCAGTCCTACTGTTGTTGAAGAATCATTTCTATGTGTCTCAGATACTCTCAGTACAGTCGCATACTGTAGTAAAAAGGCTATGCTGAATGATAAAACCAAATGGTACACTTTTCAGCACTCTATTAGAGACAATGAAGAGTCTAATCTACTTGTTGATAGCTTGTATTAAACAACATACTCATAATAGCTGAACACATAGAAGTGAAAAAATGAATGATTGTAAGAAGAATTTCAAACCATACTATAAACTTCATAAGAGGAAAATGTACGCTCTTCTGTCCTATATAATTTTAGTAGTCGGCCTGTTTCATATCTTTCTGATATTCCTAGGATGTAACTGATGTTTGCTAGCAAACATGGAAACAAAAGTCAAATAAGCAAAGTATTTTGACAAACTCAAAAAATATGAGTACAATTGCCATGAAAAAATGAGGTTTAGATATGTATAATGTGCAAGTGGAGACGTTCTAGTCGCACTGTGATATTGGCATGATTTCTGTATTGCGTCTATTTTTTATGATCCGCTTCCCGGAACATGCCTGCTTGTAGACCTCCAAGATCAGAGCTCAGTGTACATTCCGCGTGAATATGCTTTTTGCCTTAATGCTCTATCCTGTACACTTTTATCTGCACTTTGATATGGATGTACAAGCTTCAATTTCAGTTAGGAAATACAGCTTAGACGTCACATTAAGTACACATAATTTGCTGTGTGTGAATAATCGTAACCTTCACAGACTCCGCATACTTCTTCAGTGGTTAGGAGTTCATCAATAACCTGGGCAGTAACACATCACTGCAGGATCAGATTAGACACAAACTTTGTATATGATCTGCACAACAATGGCATCTTTCCGGCTATGTAGAACTGTACAGGAAATGATAATTTACCATTCAAAAAGACTGTTACAAGCTCATACAATAGCAATAAATCATGATCATTTATGGTGCGTTAATATGCAGAGGTTGAGATGTGGTTAAAACCATATTTTAAAAACTGTTTAATTGACTGCATAGTCTTCACAGCAAAACCATGTGTGATATTGGTTCAGATTTAACTGTACCTCAACCTCTAGTAATTACACCCAAAGACAAGTAGCCAGTTCCCATTTTGATAATATTGCTCAGCTACCCTAATAGAGGTTTCTTTTGTTTCTCAAAATTGTGATGATGTGTGACTCAAGCGAGCACAAATATAACCCTGGTTGAGGGTTGTATGACATGGTATGACATTTTTCTTTTCTACACCACTCCTACCAAAGTGAATAAGTCTGATCTGCAGGACCAAAAGCAGCCCATGGACAAGAATGGCACTTTTTTGTAAATAATAATAAAAAATCGTTTTTCATAATTTTATACTATTTTTTTACCATTAGAAATTTGTCTTTAAAAAAAAAAAGCAAGGTGATTCATTTAATCTAAGAACACAGCTCTGGTTATTATCCTCTCTTCTTTAGGTGCTAAATTGCAAAAAATTAGATGCTTTAACACAAAATAGATGAATAAAAATGACGAACTTTCGGAGTAGCAGCCGTGAACAATTCCCGAGGATATGGCAACATTGACTCACCTTAATTTTTCATACTTTACTCTTGATAAGTAATCCAGCTCTATTTTAAATTTACCAAGATGCAATTAGTTGTGAACTTGAGATTCTCCTTCAAAACGCAGCAATGAAAAAATCTCATCTACTAATAAAACCATAAAAAAAACTTCAGTTCATGGTAGCATAATACAGCTGACTCCAGAATACTCTTAAAGGCTTTTTACCCTTTTAGAAACGTGGATACCAAACGTTTCTCCTACTGTTTACTCAGAATCAGCAAATACTCACCTCCTCCAGTGTCCAGAGCCGGCCTTATACCGCTGCTCCAGTCTCATTATTTTGGCTGCAAGGATGATGTGAATTATTCACAGCTGCAGCCAATCACTGAGCTCAGTGATTGGCTGCAGTGATTATGTGACCTGTAAACATGACCTACCACTGGAGCCAAATCACTGAGAGCAGAGCAGCATGGCAGAGCTGGTGCTGGATCATGGGAGGGTGAGTACTATCTGATTTTGTTATTTTACATTACAAGAAACATTTGGGGTCCACTTTTCTAAAATTGGAAAATGTCTTTAATATGCTGAGGCAGTCTACAAAGAACAACATAAGAACAAAGAAAAATACCCTCCAGATCCGTCAGGTCTCATATGTAGTAAAAGACACAGGCAGAGATGCTGAGCTTGGGAATAATATATTCACTATGATTTTCAGAGGAAAGCAATGATTTAACTGTGGTCTCAATCCTGCCTTCCAAACTTACAGAGAGTGACTGAGCATTTCACCCACAAGGTCAGCACCCTTTTCCCCCAATGAACCCTTAGTTTAGGGTGATTTTGTGAGGCCTGACAGATTAACTATGTGTAGCAAGTATTGTTTCCCTTTTTGCTGTTTCAATTCACACTCCTATTAATAATATTTAAAAAAAATCACTAGCTGAAATTCATTTTTTTTTTACAGATCTTAGGCAACATGCCGTACAGATGAAAGTAAAAAAAAAACAACACAAAAGATGTTGAAATGCAAACTTCATCCATACCATCAAATCAATATTGAAAGGTCTTAAAGAAAATGTATCATCAGATAATTACGGTATGTAATATTTAAAGCTAGATTTTCTTAATACATGTCACTTTTTCTAATTTTGCATGTCATTACATATATTAAAAATAATCTCAAAATCTTAAGGTTTTCACTAAAGTCACTGTGCCTCACAACAGACTTACACTTTTTGTTCTACAGAGATCACATCTCAGGAGTCATCTCAATATTATTATAGGCAGGATATCAATGAAAGGTATAACCAATGTTTTAGATATCTTAGGATCCACCATTTAGAATAGGTGATGATTCCAGCTCGTCGTCTGCACAGATCACAGAACAGGTCTAGAACACTCTCTAATGAAAGTAAATGTGTCACCTCAAAACTATAGATTATAGACTATACTCCGTGTGGCTGCCGTGAAGTATTTATCTAAATACAAGATGGCTGCCCCGATAATCATGTAGAAAAAAAAAATAAAAAAAAATCTACAAACAGAAAATAAAAACAGATTAGAAAAATAAAGAATATATGTTTCAGTATCAGGTTCTAATAATAAAAAAGTAAAGATGATACATTTCCTTTAAGCCAATACTATGGCACATAGTTTTCAATGATGTTCTTAAAAATAATAAAATAAAATTTCTTAACAGCATATAATGAAAAAAAAAATGAACAATGTAGTTTTGTAAAACTCTAGTCCCATTAATCACAACTACAGAAAATCAATAATTTAAAAGAACAATGTAAACTAAAAATGTAATAAAACCTATGATGTCACTCAATGAGATACAAAACATTCCTATCATGATAAAAATCCTGCTTAAAATACTAAAACAACGGGACTCAATTTGTTTTATTTCCTACATATTTTTTTGAATGTTTCTAAAATGTGGAGCTAAAGAATACATTGGTTTATATCTCTTAAACTGTTGTAAATGATGGGGTTTATGAAAGAGAACTAAAAGTCTTGACAAGTAAATTCTAATCTCTTTATAAACAAATACTTATTTGAGAAGACCACCCTTCTATATAGCCCGGATTTTCTGTGACAGATTTTCAGTTCCATCATGTACCATGCAATTTGGCAATTATATTGAAAAGATCACCCATCTAAAAAAAACAACCATTTTTTTCAATGCAATTTTGGGTGGTTGCCTTAAAGGGGATCTGTCATCATATTTTTTGCTCCCCCATCTGAAAGAGCAGCTCGGGCAAAGACTAGTGATCTCATGCTGATAAAACAGTGATTTCATCAAAAGATCAGCAAGCAGTCCAGTAAGTTACACATCGCTGGAATCAGGGTTTCTGTCTCTACATCATGCTGCCATCAGATTAGGTGGCAAAAACCTGGTGACAGATTTTATTTAATCACTTCAATATTAAAGAACAATAATACTGGGTGCAAACAAGCATACAATGAAATGAAGTCATGAAAGATCAACTTTATGCATAAACTCTACTATTCAAAATCCCATTGCTGTTTTGCTCTCTTTGGACCAAGTTGACAAGAAAATATGACAAGGAAAGATATTATGACACCACAAATAAATTGTGCTGGCAGAGAGAGGTAAAGAGATGTTTTGCTGGCAGAGTAAAAACTGGTAAAGGCGTTTTGTAATGGGTGAAACTGTAGGACCTGGATTGGTACAAACTGCAGATTTAACATTTTCATGAATGAGTTAGATTTTCTCTATATTTAAACTAAACATCAGTCCTTTTATCAAAATGAAAAATGGTTGATAAGGATCAGAAGGTAAAGTGCATGGAAACAGAAGACTGTCAACTGTCAGTACCAGTTTATGGCCAGTGTTTTTGCCACACACTAGACCTGCATGTGATCGATTGCTGTTTACTGCTAAAAAGTATCATGTCTGCAAGCAAGCAGAGAAGCATAAACTGGATTATTGCTAAAATAATAAAGTTTTTTAAGAAGACTGCAGACAAAGAAACACTACTTCATTCATGCTCATTTCCCAGCTGCCTTGTACATCTTTCAACCGGTATGATGACAGAAGGATACGGAAGAAGCTGCAGAGGCTTCTTTCTTTCAAAGCATCGCAAGGGTCAGGACAAACACACCCAGAATTGCATGTCCAAGTAAGTTCTCAGTTCAGTTTGCTGCATCCACTACTATTTTCCTGCAGTGCTCAATTAATTGGCATTAGGTTCTCCAAACAAACCAGATCTGCACAAAGGTCCCTGGGAATAAGAGGTCCCGCCTCACACCAGATGTAATTTTGAGCAGATGTTTTGTCATGCAGGCCCATTTACTGTGGCTTCGGGATTCAAGGTAAGATCCTCATGACTGTAAGAAAAAAAAATTAGCAACCATAACACAGCAACTTTTCTACTAAAATCCTTTACAAACGGTTCATTAGATTTTGGTGTTACATATTTGTTATAGCACCCACGTGCCTTTTGTAACATCTTCTAGTGTGATGATCCGTATCGGCTGACATGCACAGTGCCACCCATGTACAAGAGGATATTGGTGGTGGAACTCAGCATGTCTTACCACTTTCATTAAAGGAAGGCATTAAAAGAACACTTGAGCCTCATGACCTGGGACTCAAGTCATGCAAGGACCACGAGGATGTCAAGCCGTGTGCGGAGCCGAATGTCAACCGACAGCTAATTCTCTGGAATGATTTTCCACTAGGAGCAACTAGCAACTATATTGTCAGGTAGCTGCTGTCAAAACCTTACATACACAAGATAAAATTTGTTTTCCCAAGAAAGTGCTGATAGAATCTTTAATCAAGTTTTCCAAAAGTGCTGTCTGTTGAGACTTACAAAAATCGGAAATCGGTCCCAACACACAAGGAGGTTGGGGATTGGTAATGGGGGAAAAACAACCTCACCAATGCTTTTGGGAACATTGTTTAGTTATAGATTTTTTTAAAACCTATTTTAGGTTTCCTTTATTATGTATGTGCCACTACAAATGTGGCAATCCTAAAATTATACACACTTATAACTATATATTTATATTTTACTAGTTTCCATTCTAAGCAGATTTGAAAAAAAAATAATAAAAAATAACTAAAGTTTAACCTTTTAAAGAAGAACATGAGTGGGTGATAGTCCCTTCATTTTTTTAAAAAAAGGTTTATTTTAAACATTTTTAACTATACAAGATATGAGGGATAATAATACACCATTGTGTACCACAGTAAGCAACTCAGCAGCGCTTGCGCAAGAATCATGTACAATACTATATTATGACATGAAATCTGCTAGTTCCTTAATCTTGATGGATGTACTGTATCCATCATAATTACTTTGTTGGTTCTGTCTAATGTCCTGCAGACTTATTACTCAAAATTAATTATGTAAAATTAATTGTAAGTAAAAATACAGACACACATATACAGGTGGATCTCACTAAATTAGAATATCATCAAAAAGTTAATTTATTTCAGTTCTTCAATACAAAAAGTGAAATTCATATATTATATAGAGTCATTACAAACAGGATGATCTATTTCAAGTGTTTATTTCTGTTAATGTTGATGATTATGGATTACAGCCAATGAAAACACAAAAGTCATTATCTCAGTAAATTAAAATAATTAGCAAAAAACACCTGCATCAGCTTCCTAAGCGTTTAAAAAGGTCCCTTCGTCTGTTCCAGTAGGTTCCACAATCATGGGGAAGACTGCTGACTTGACAGATGTCCAGAAGGCAGTCATTAACACACTCCACAAAGTCCTAGAGTTCTAATTTTCATTTGGAAATCAAGGTCCCAGAGTCTGGAGGAAGAGTAGAGAGGCCACAATCCAAGCTGCTTGAGGTCTAGTGTGAAGTGTCCACAATCAGTGATGGTTTGGGAAGCAATGTCATTTGCTGGTGTAGGTCCACTGTGTTTTATCAAGACCAAAGTGAGCGCAGCTGTCTACCTGGAAACTTTAGAGCACTTCATGCTTCCCTCTGCCGACAAGCTTTTTGGAGATGGAAATTTCATTCTCCAGCAGGACTTGGCACCTGTCCCCACTGCCAAAAGTGCCAATACCTGGTTTAAAAACAACAGTATCACTGTGCTTGATTGGCCAGCAAACGCGCCTAACCTTAACCCCATAGAGAATCTATGGGGTATTGTCAAGAGGAAGATAAGAGACACCAGACCCAACAATGCAGACGAGCTGAAGGCTGCTATCAAAGCAACCTGGGCTTCCATAACACCTCAGCAGTGCCACAGGTTGATCGCCTCCATGCCACGCCGCATTGATGCAGTAATTGATGCAAAAGGAGCCCCAGACAAGTATTGAGTGCATTTACTGAACATACATTTCAGTAGACTAACATTTCGGATTTTAAAAACATTTTTCAAGCTGTAGTTATAAAGTATTCTAATTTACTGAGATAATGACTTTTGTGTTTTCACTGGCTGTAATCATCAACATTAACAGAAATAAACACTTGAAATAGATCACTCTGTTTGTAATGACTCTATATATGAATTTCACTTTTTGTATTGAAGAACTGAAATAAATTAACTTTTTGATGATATTTAGTGAGATGCACCTGTATGTATATATGTTTATTTTTTTATTTATACAAATTTTGCACTTACCTTTTCTCTTTACAAGGGCCTTGTGAATTTGTGCAAGTTGTAATCAACTTCTGCTCCTGTGTTTCTTCTTCACCACTGGCATTACAAGAGTGTTTCTCATTTGCGCATTTGGTATCAGCAATAGTCAACTGATCAATGACTAGAGTGTCACGGTTACTGTGGAAGTAGAAGGTACTGACAATAAATTTTTCCAATCATGGGGAATAATTATGTTTAGGCAATAAAATCAAAATTAACCAATGCAAGTGACCCAAAGTAAAATTATTTATTCACAACCTTATCTGTGTGTAACTATTCTACAACATATCAATGTAGATATGACAAGTTTAGTATGTAATATCCTTAAAAAAAATAAATCTGACAAACAGGCCGATAATGTATTTTTGCACTGTTTGGTGGTACATATGAATTACCAAACTACATCATTTAATTTTTTATATGGTTTCACATGGAATACCCTCTTAATTTTATTCTTTGGGCTATTATATCCATATGGAATCCTTACAGGTCTACTTTTTACGAACTGGATATACAATAAAAAGCATGTTTGTACTAATCACACTTACTTTATTTTTGCTGATTTTTTTTATTATATATTTTTTTCTAAGAGATTACTATTTGAGTGTTTACTCTATATTTATTATGTATCACCACACAACTATATGGTGATACAATATGCCCTATATTTATTATGTATCACTACACAACTATATAGTGATACAATATACCCTGTGTCAGTGTGACACACAGGATGTCGATAGGGCAGATTTTATGTACAGACAGTCCTGGGTCCATCCTATTTCCCCAGGTCTGACATCTAAGGGGGCGCATTAGGAAACCTAAATGAAGAGGGGAGTGGGGTTTCCTTTCATCATTCAGCAGTCACTTTTGTCTATGGAAAATAAAACGGTAAAAAAACAAGATGGGTAGCAGCTTTACTGCCATTTGACGGCTCACCATCCAGGGTGGCGCATGATTTCCAAACAGGGTTCATTCTGCAGAGTAGTACAAACATGGCTCTGAATGTTAAGTCCTCTAATGGGCAAAAAGTGTAAAGGAGTTAAAGCACCACTCCGGTGATTTTTTTATTTTTTATTTCACCACTGAAGGGTGATGTCTGTTATCTGCCCCTAGTAAAATATCAACCGCAGTCTTCTGCTCTTCACAGTGCCGCTCCTGTCCCATTCTGCAGTATGGTGACTGCAGCTTCTGACTGGCCAGATATCACCTAACAGTCACAAGCTCTCAATTCAAGTCTTCTGGCTCTCATAGACAAAGGCCACAGCCCCACTATCAGTATTTGGTCAGTATTCTTTCTCAGAAGTGGGAGCCAAAACCAGGAGTGGGTGTTAAATGCAGAATTGGTGACTTGTTTCTATTATACATTTTCTCTGATTGTTCCTCACCTGGTTGTCTTCCACTCCTGAGAAAAAATACTGACCAAATACTGATAGTGGGGCCGTGGCCTTACACTGAGAAGTAACTTCTGGCTCGCCCAACAAACACTGGAATGATCCGGCTAGGCACAAATAGCAGGAGACAACAAGACCGGCGCCAAAAACAACAGAAGACAGCGACCGCTAAGTATTTTACTACGGGCAGGAAACGAGCATTAGTCATATCACTCTGGTGGCGAAATAAAATAAAAAAATACTGATATTGTGCTTTAAAAATCTAAAACATTCCCTCAATTATTCATCAGAAATCCTTGTAAATGTCTTGTGCTGTTTGCTGCTGATTGTCCACCACATCTGAATGTGACCGGATTACCCAACATAATGTCCTGAGATAATAATGATGCATATAAAAATTATATAGCAGTGCTATGAAAATAATGCAAACCTGCAATACAACACAGGAACATACAGTAGTTGTGCATACTGCTCTTCTTATAATAAGGTCATGACAACGATCATCTAATTTCAGTTAAGAATAAGTTTAAATCATTTCTATAAGAGCGTGGAGTGACATTTCACAAAACCTAGCTGCTCCTCTTATTTATACAAAGCCAACCATGCAAAGCAGTGCAAACAAAGTGAAATATATGGTGCATGCAGTTCAAGCAGACTAACATTCAGCACGCTTCAAATGCTTGTCAGGAGTAGGGAGAATCTCAGGTTCATCTCATAATGTTATAATGAGCTATCAATCTAAGTGCAGATAAAGAACTCCAATCATCTGTTAAATGTAACACAACTTGTCTGTAGTCCCAAGAACCACTTTATGTTTGCCTCCTTGCTGAGCTTGGTGTGAGCTGGAAATCCACAAAAATCCAAGGCAATGAATATGGGTTGTAAAACTATGTTTTTTTTTCTCTTCAGCCTACACACAGATTGGAAAACTAAATTCAGGTTTTTAGAAATTTGTGCAACAGTGACCTTCATCATTCTTAATGGAAGCAGGTTGAAAATTCCAGGACTCTTTTCAGACCTGGCAACCTGGCCATACTGAGCAACCAAAAGAGAAGGGCTTTCGTAAGGAAGAGCCCAAAGGTTACAGAAGTCCAAAGTTTAGTATAAGAAATACAAACCTCTTTGCAACACTCCATCATCACCTAATGGAGACATATCATGGAAACTAAGATTCTCTGATTTAAAAAAAACAACAATTAAAGAAGATGGCCACAACTTTTTATTATCCCCCCAATGTATTCCCCCAGGACCCATACGGGTTTTTGTAAATACCTTCTGTTGCAGTTACTGCCTGTGAGCGGCGCTATCGGTGGCCGCTCACAGGCATCACGTGACCCACCACTGATGTCACGTCAAGTGAAGCGTGACATCGATGAGGCAGTGGATGCTGGGTTGTGGACGGGGTTACCCCCCACGTCACACCCAGCATCCACCGTGCACTTTCCCAATGAATGAGGAGAAGGAAAGCGCGCGGTGGATGCTGGGTGTGACATGCGGGGTAACCTTGCCCACAGCCCAGCATCCACCATGGAACGCAGAAGTAAGTCACCCCCGGCTGCATCCGGCATCATGACGTGACATCATCGAATGTCAGAGCCGGCTGCAGCCGGGGGTCACGTGATGCCCGTGAGTGGCCACTGATAGCGCCGCTCACAGGCAGTAACTGCAACAGAAGGTATTTACAAAAACCCTTATGGACCCCGGGGGGGGGGGGGATACATTGGGGGCATGATAAAAAGTAGTGGACAACCCCTTTAACGATTTTGCCTGAATGCGTTGCCAATTACATCCTGATGATGAAGCATGGTGGTGGCAGCACCGTGCTTTGGGTATGATTTATAACTGCAGGAACTGCGAGACTTTTCAGGATCAATGGAAAATGATAATATAGAGAGATCTTTGATAAAAACATGCTATAGCTTGTTCTGTACCTAGACTAGGAAGAATATTCACCTTTAAATGGACAATGGTTCAACATGCTCACCACACATCTAAATAAATTCTTTGAGGGGTCTAGTTTCAAAATGGGGTCACTTGTGTGGGGTTTCCACTGTTTAGGCACATCAGGGGCTCTTCAAAACACGATATGTCGTCTGCTATCGATTCCGGACAATTTTGCGTTCCAAAAGTCCCATCCGAGCCCTGCCGTGCGCCCTAACAGTAGTTTTCCCCCATATATGGGGTATTGGCGTACTCAGGAGAAATTGCACAACAAATTGTGCGGTCCATTTTTTCCTGTTAACCTTGTAAAAAAGCTAAATTTGGGGCTAAAGCTACATTTTTATGGGAAAAATTTTTAATTTTTTCCTGCCAAATTGATTTAATTCATGAGAAGCACCTGAAGGATTAATACATTTATTGGATGTGGTTTTGAGCACTTTGAGGGGTGCAGTTTTAAAAATGGTGACACTTTTGGGTATTTTCTGTCACATAAACCCTGAAAGCCACTTCAAATGGGATGTGGTCCCTAAAAAAAATTGGTTTTGTAAATGTTGCTGTAAAAACAAGAAATTGCTGATAAACTTTTAACCCTTCTAAATTTTGGTGGAAAAATTAGAAATTTTAACCTTTCTAACAAAAAAAAAATTACGTTTAAAAAATGATGCAGATATAAAGTAGACATGTGGTAAATGATATTTATTAAGATTTATTAGTGTGATATAACACTCTGGGCATAAAAATTTAAAAGTTTGAAAATTTGCGAAATGTTCAAAATGTTCGCCAAAATTCTGATAATTTCACCAATAAATACAAAAAATATTGACCTAAATTTACCACTAACATAAAGTACAATGTGTCGCAAAAAACTATCTCTGAATCACTGAGCTACGTTGAAGCTTTCCAGAGTTATTACCACATAAAGTGACGCTGTTCAGAATTGTAAAATTTGGCCTGGTCAGGAAAGTGTAAACAGGATGATGGGTGAAGAAATTAAATATAAAATGTAATAAGTTTGTTCCTTGTTGCTCTAAACGTTCCAACAACCCTTGAAGAGGCCAAGAATAGCTTGGTTGTGTTACCCTGTATAAGCCAGAGTGCAAGAAGGGTACCTTTCAGGTGCCCGGGAAAGCTGAGTCGCATAAGTGCTAGTGTGTGTCCCAGTGCAGGCTTCTCGCTGGCCTACTAAAACAGCGAATGATGGCAGTGAAAAGTGTGGTGTGGATGTGAGAACTGGCTGTGGGGTGTGCTTAGCTCATTGTTAGACTATTGTGATAGGTGACTGGATGAGTAAGTGAGGGAAGCGGAGTCCATCTTTATAGTAGCGTCTGAGGCACGTGTCGCGAGCGAATGGTATTTGTGACAAACTGGTGGCGACGGGAGAGGTGATCCTGACAGGGACCATGCATATCGGATGACCAGTGGCTTCAATTTATCCTGCTCCCCCGAATTAACAGGTCTGCTACACACATGAGCCTGTTCATCTAGGAGAGAGTCCGGGCTGATGTTGACAGGGATGTTAAAAAGCAAAACATTTGCAATAATTATTAAAAAAAAAGATTACTTTGAACATTTCCATGTCTAATTAGCAAAACACATGTGAATTATAGCATGCTGACCTGATTTCCATGTTGAACAAACCAGTCCATAACTATTATACATTACTGTACATAGTGTAGAATATAGTAGAGCAGATTTATTAGAACTCTTAAAAATACATAAATAATATTGGAGTAAATTGTAACAAGTTTTTTAAAACATGCAAATCTCTTAATAGTTATCCTAAAGTCATAAAATTGAATCTACACTTGCTATAAGTAAGCATAAATTTAAAGGGAATCTGTCAGCAGGTTTTCACTATTTAATCTGAGAGTAGCATAATATAGGGCAAGTGAGCCTGATTCCAAAGAGTTGGATCACTGCTCACAAAAGCACCAGTCTGGCAGCGATATTCCTTAGGTGACAAAACCTTCATTGTAAGTAAACAACTGCACACGGCAAAATAAGTGACACATTGCTGAAATCTATGTTTCAGCCCTTATCCCCTGCTGTCTTTAGATTACATAGCAAAAACATGCTGACAGATTCCCTTTAAAAGGGTTTTTCCACGAACAAAGTACTTTTTAATTATTAAATCTTGGAATAAAAATAAGTTCCACAATTGGCTGCATTAAAAATGTTCCTGTGCTGAGATAATCTTATAAATGTGCCCCTGCTGTGTACTGTGTAATGGTTGTGTCTGACAGTGCAGGAACATGGTCTGATCATACCACAGCTCCTGGGCAGGTGAGAAAGCAAAGAGAGTATACAGACATTACAGCACGGAATTGCAGCAGCTGCTTTTTGTGACTTAAAACATTTTCCTGCCTGTTTAAAAAAACAAGAAGCAAATGATTTACCTCACCGAAATAATCCGCTTTGATCCCATGCTGTCCTGTCTGTATGCTGTCTCTTTTGTGTCCTCAGTGAGGAGAGCAGACTGTCTGTCCTTACATGTCTCATATGGGAGAGTCTGCTTCTCTAATCTCATTGGACAGCCGTGATTGATTACAACTAACACTACTTCAGTTTCTATCTCTAAGGCAGCCAGTGTGAGATGTGTTTATAATGAGACAAAGTTTCGCTGTATTGCCTCCCCACCACATTGGATGCTTAGATGAGAACTGATGGATTGTTCGTTCTAATCAGGCACAGAACAACTGCAGATGTATTTGTAATGAGAAAAAGTTCAGCTATGCTGTACTGTGTTAGTTATTACACACATGAAAACTAAACAATTGTATGTAATCACATTATGTCGGCTCTACTCCGGGCACTATGTAATTACGCACAGAGATCAGAAAAGTAGAATGTCTCTCATTACATATCTCACTGTAGAGTTATGCCTGATTACTACTAACACTTCTTCAGCTTCGATCACACAGGCAGCCAGCGTGAGATTTACTTGTACTGATCATGAGACAAGGTTCTGCTGTACTCCACTCCCCTCACACTGGTTGCTTGTGAAATGGAAGCTGAAAAAGTGTTGGTAAAAATATGACAAAGATCTGTTGCAGAACTGACAGCACTATGAGAGGACAATTGCAGATGGGTTTGTAATAGTACATGTAATGCTCCAGATTCTCAACTAGCTCAAAGGAAGGTAAATTTTATAGTTCTCAAATCAGCCAAACCGTTTTCAGCTGGGCTAACATACTTGTGCAAGGGTTTTCTAGGGTTTTCTAAAGATCCATTAGCCTTCTTACATAGTTAGCAAACACAATGTACCATTAAAACACTGGAGTGGTGGTTGTTGGAAATGGGCCTCTATACACCTATGTAGATATTGCAATAAAAACAAGACGTTTGCAGCTAGAATAGTCATTTACCACATTAACAATGTATAGAGTGTATTTCTGATTCATTTAACGTTCGCTTCATTAAAAAAAAATGTGCTTTTCTTTGAAAAAATAATGACATTTCTAAATGACCCCAAACTTTTGAATGGTAGTATATGTATATATAAAATATATAAAAAAATATGTGTATATAATATATATATATATATACAGTACAGACCAAAAGATTGGACACACCTTCTCATTTAAAGATTTTTCTGTATTTTCATGACTTTGAAAATTGTACATTCACACTGAAGGCATCAAAACTATGAATTAACACATGTGGAATTATATACTTAACAAAAAAGTGTGAAACAACTGAAAATGTGTCTTATATTCTAGGTTCTTCAAAGTAGCCACCTTTTGCTTTGATGACTGCTTTGCACACTCTTGGCATTCTCTTGATGAGCTTCAAGAGGTAGTCACCAGAAATGGTCTTCCAACAATCTTGAAGGAGTTCCCAGAGATGCTTAGCACTTGTTGGCCCTTTTGCCTTCACTCTGCGGTCCAGCTCACCCCAAACCATCTCGATTGGGTTCAGGTCTGGTGGCTGTGGAGGCCAGGTCATCTGGCGTAGCACCCCATCACTATCCTTCTTGGTCAAATAGCCCTTACACAGCCTGGAGGTGTGTTTGGGGTCATTGTCCTGTTAAATGATGGTCAAACTAAACCTAAACCGGATGGAATAGCATGCCGCTGCAAGATGCTGTGGTAGCCATGCTGGTTCAGTATGCCTTCAATTTTGAATAAATCCCCAACAGTGTCACCAGCAAAGAACCCCCACACCATCACACCTCCTCCTCCATGCTTCACGGTGGGAATCAGGCATGTAGAGTCCATCCTTTCACCTTTTCTGCGTCGCACAAAGACACGGTGGTTGGAACCAAAGATCTCAAATTTGGACTCATCAGACCAAAGCACAGATTTCCACTGGTCTAATGTCCATTCCTTGTGTTCTTTAGCCCAAGCAAGTCTCTTCTGCTTGTTGCCTGTCCTTAGCAGTGGTTTCCTAGTATCTATTTTACCATGAAGGCCTGCTGCACAAAGTCTCCTCTTAACAGTTGTTGAAGAGATGTGTCTGCTGCTAGAACTCTGTGTGGCATTGACCTGGTCTCTAATCTGAGCTGCTGTTAACCTGCGATTTCTGAGGCTGGTGACTCGGATAAACTTATCCTCAGAAGCAGAGGTGACTCTTGATCTTCCTTTCCTGGGGCGGTCCTCATGTGAGGCAGTTTCTTCGTAGCGCTTGATGGTTTTTGCAACTGCACTTGGGGACACTTTCAAAGTTTTCCCAATTTTTCGGACGGACTGACCTTCATTTCTTAAAGTAATGATGGCCACTTGTTTTTCTTTACTTAGCTGCTTTATTCTTGCCATAATACAAATTCTAACAGTCTATTCAGTAGGACTATCAGCTGTGTATCCACCAGACTTCTGCACAACACAACCGATGGTCCCAACCCCATTTATAAGGCAAGAAATCCCACTTATTAAACCTGACAGGGCACACCTGTGAAGTGAAAACCATTTCCGGTTACTACCTCTTGAAGCTCATCAAGAGAATGGCAAGAGTGTGCAAAGCAGTCATCAAAGCAAAAGGTGGCTACTTTGAAGAACCTAGAATATAAGACATATTTTCAGTTGTTTCACACTTTTTTGTGAAGTATATAATTCCACATGTGTTAATTCATAGTTTTGATGAAGCAGGAAGTAATCTTATCCAAGATAGCCATTGTAGAATACAACATGCACACTGTATAAACTATGCTAAAAAGGACTCAGATTGCCAAATGGTATCATATAAATTGCAATATGTAGGATTACCGCAATACAATGCACCCAAGAACGCAATAAATTTAGAAAATCAACTAAAATTAAACTGACTTATGTAGTGTTTTCAATATATTGAGCTTTCCTCACAATAGGTGTTCAATATCAGATCAGTGGCGGGAACAACATCTAGCACTCCCCCTGACCCAGCAGCGGCCAGATGTAAAAAAAATGTATGGAGTGGAGCACCACAACTCCATCGCACTGTTTAGTGGTTGTGGCTGGGTACTTCAAGTCAGCTATTATTCAATGAGAGGAGCTGAGCTGCAGTACTCGGCAATGGCCACTAAATAGTGTGATGGTACTCCATTCTGTACACTGTCTACATTCAGTCACTGCTGGAAATTATACCAGCTGATTGGTGGGAGTGCCAGGCCCTAACCAATGCTAAAGATACGTCATCAATAACAATGAAGCGGAAAACCCCTTTAATATTCCCAAATGAAAGCAAAAATGATATCATAAAATGAAAGCAATACTGCATAATAATCATGTATCTGACAACAATGGGTTGATGTGTAGGATAAGTGGTGAGTCATTTACACAGTATAATGAGAGTTCTCCATGCATTTTAATGAGTGGTTAAAAGAAATGAGACTCTCCCTGCTCCTTTGGGTGTTTGAGGTGCTTCAATCCTTTCTGGCATGCTGTACATACCCTGAAGGTGTAAAGATTCTGAGCAGTAACCACAACAGGAGAGAAGACAAGGGAGAAGGACAGGGTATGATACGAAAGTAAAGGTAGAGGAAACAGTAAAATAAATTGTGAGGACAGATCGAATATGATGTAAGCTCAAGTGTCTGTACAAAATAGAATGATTTATATGTATGAAACTCATGTTTAAAAGTGAAAATGATCTGTAAACCACAAACCTATAATCCATGAAAGAAACCAACTGCCACACTAACATAATGTACTAACAATACAGAGAGCATATATTTTACCAAAGTCCTATCAGCTCTTACTATTACTGTACTCGTGTAATACTTAAAGGGGTTGTCCACTACTCGGACAACCCCTTCTGAATCCCTATGTCTTCCCCCACCACTCTAGTAAAATAACACCACTTATACTACCCTCTGGTGATGGCTCTGTTCCAGCAGCGTTGGCACTCCCAGGGACTATGTGACATTGTTATGTTATGCGATCCCTGTGGCCAATCAGTGCTGGCTTCAATCTCCACCCCTATGGATGTAATTGACATCCAGAGGAAGGGAGAGCTGCGGCTGCTCCCTCATTTCCTCCAGATGTCTTGATTTGTCCGATGGTGGAGAGACTGAAGCCAGTGCTGATTGGCTGCAGTGATTGCATGACATAAAAATGTCATGTAATCCCGGAAGAGCCAGTGCGGACAATGCTGGAATGGTGCCGGCAATAGAGGGGAGTATAAGTGTTATCACTTTACTTAGGGGGGAAACATAGGGATTCAGAAGTGGTTGTCCAAGTAGTAGCTACAAAGGTTTAAGGACATCGGCCAGTGGGAAAAAGGAGCAAGATAAAGATTAAAACAAGTGGACAACTAGGGTTTTGAATATTTGCAACTCTCTTTAGAATAAAAAAAATATTGAGACAACAAGTTTAGATGTAGAAAGATTGGACTTTATATGGCAGAAAGGACTCCCATAGTGTGAGATATCATTAAATTCCTTTCCGTCTCAGTGTCTCAAATACTTAGGGCAAATTCACACACTGCAGATGTGGCACAGATTTCTATCCCAAAAATCTGAGACTATTGTATAGTACAATATATGTGGATGAGTTTTTTAAAACCCTATACACATGTAGTGCAAAAAAAATCACACAAATTCAGACCATGCAGCACGTCAGTCCTGCTGCAGATTTTCACAGATGATTTCACCTTTTTCGGTGAAAAATCAGTGTCAAAATCAGAAAGTAACAAAAAAACCTGATGTGTGGTCCCTTCCTATACTAAAAGTGTTATATTTTTTGCTTATTAATACAGAAAATACCTTTTTTCACATCCAAATATATGCATTTACCTACTAAACGTAGCCTTCTCATTCTTGGTGTCCATGGTGAGTCTGATCGTTTCATGTCCCGCTCCAGTGCTTATGGTTTCAGTAATAATATGGTTTTTGTCATCTTCTTCACTATCGGAGCCACCAGAGGAGCTGCTATCTGAACCAATTACTGGTGCCTTCCTGGCAACACACACATTCCATACACAGGGGGATGTGGCACTGACTGTAGAGCCAAAGAAATAAAATGGTAAAGATTACACTTTAATAGCTTTTAGTTTAATTTCACTATGGTGGCAAACTGCAGTCTTGTGAGTAGGGAAGCCTTATACTGAACGAGTGTTAATAGGAAAGATCAATATCTGATACTCTTGCAGTGTTAAGAAGCAGCCCATCACCCAAAGAACATCGTTACACCGTTTACCGATCGGATTAATTCTTTTTATATATTGATAGATCGGTCGATTCCAAAAATGTGTATTTTTGTTTTTTTATGCTTTTATTCTGAATGGGGCAAAAGGGGGGGGGTGATTTTAATGTTTATATTTTTTAAATATTTTTGAAAACTTTTTTTTTCTATTTTTTACCTGCTTTAATAGTCTCCGTGGTAGACTAAAATCTCCGATCATCAGATCGCCTGCTATGTGTAACAAAAGTGCTCATCTGTTATGAACACCGACCGCTGGGCGACGCTCATAGCAGATTGGCTATGACAACCACATGATGATCTGAACAGCTGACATGTGTCCCTAACAGCCGTGGGTGGAATCGCGATCCATGAAGACTACTGAAGCATGTGAAATGTAAAAAAAAAAAAAGTTTTTAAAAATATTAAAAAAATATATAAGTTCAAATCACCCCCCTTTCGCCCCATTCAAAATAAAACAATACTAAAAATCAAATACACACATATTTTGTATTGCTGGGTTCAGAATCACCCAATCTATCAAAATATAAAAACAATTAATCCGATCCTTAAACGGCGTAACGAGAAAAAAAATCAAACGCCAGAATTACCTTTTTTTGGGTCGCCGCAAAGTTGCAATAAAATGCATTAACGGTAGATCAAAACATCGTATCTATCCTAACATGTTATCAATAAAAACGTCAGCACGGATAGCAAAAAATAAGCTCTCACCCGGCCCCAGATCACGAAAAATGGAGCCGCTACGGTTCTCAGAAAAAGTCGACCATCTACGAACTCGTAATGACCTGGAGAATCATAGTGGCAGGTCATTTTTAGCATTTCGTGAACTTGGTATAAAAAATACAAAAAAAAATAAACACTTGTGGAATTGCACTTTCAATTATTTTCCTGTTTTCCAGTACACAATATGGTAAAATTAATGGTGTCGTTCAAAAGTACAACTCGTGCTGCAAAAAACAAGCCCTCACAAGGCAATATTGACCAAAAAATAAAAAAGTTATGGCTCTGGGAAGACAGGGAGCAAAAAACAAAAACGCAAAAACAGAATAACCCAGGGTGGTACGCATGGAAGTGCAGTCGGTCTGTCTAAACAGGCTATTAAATGACTGCCAATTGACTTGCATGTACCAGCTTAGTAGCCGCGGTTGTCAAGTATAAATAGGCCCCTACAGTGTCCTCAGAATCTACATGAGGTTTGTGGTCTCATGTGGCTCCAGCTTACTTAAACCTATCCCAAGAATCCTGGATTAATTGAGACTAAAAATGTTACCATATAGGAGCAAGACTAACTTCTCCAAGTACAGATACATGAAGACTCTACAGTTGTTAAGGGAAATTGTCAACCCCTTTCTGGCCATTTCATCATTCTTACTAAACTATAATAACTGAGTAGGTTGCTTAGGCTTCACTATATGGTGAAATCTTATACAAGAAAGTGACATATACATCAAAGTGCTACTATTGCTTGATGATATATGGCCAGAATTATTCAATATTTTTATTCTTTATTAAAGGGAACCTGTCAAATTGAACATGCATTTCGATCTATGGACAGCATGTTATAGAGAAGGAGAAGATAAGCAGAATAATATATATGATTGTGGGCAAATATTCAGTATAAATTGTATTTTAGTCACTGAAATCTCTGGTGTCTGTATGCAAGTCCAGGAAGCTATCTCTGCATACACAGTCATAGAGGTAAAATTACCAATCATTGAGTAGGACCGCCCACTGGAATCATACTTCAATGAATATAATGGAAGTTTTATGGAAAATTTGATTATTATTCTTTACACTGTGATTACTTGTACATGGCAAGATAGCAACAATTTTAGGAATATATATACTCACAGAATTTCTCTTGACTCTGCTTGCTATGTCCCTCAGATGCGCTGCTTTCTGTATCCACTGGTGAACTACACCGAGGACCAGATTCAGAGCTATGAAGAGAAGCAATGATGGGTGAGAGACACCTTTATCTGTTTTTTTTTAAATTAAAAATAGTAATAATAAGAAAACTAGACTTTTTTGTTGAAATTTTAGGCAATGGAAGAAACACTAAATGTTAATGTAAAAGTATTTCAAATATCAATACTGCCTTATGTTTAATGTAAAATACATTTTCTAATTCACATTGTGGCATCCTTCATTTTCTCTCCTATGCTTCCATACTAAGCTAGGTTCCCCTAGCCGGACATCAACCCTCAGAGGTGGGACCACTTCACATAAACAAGGGCCATTAAAATCAGATTACCCAGATAAAAATTTAATAACTGCACCATCACTTCTCCAGTTGCTCTGCATACAATTAAGGTTAAACAGTATTTTATCTGTCTAAAATGTACTTTCCATAGACCAAATGCAGATTTCAGTAAATCATAGGTTTCTGGGGGAAACAATCTATACAGTTTACTTTTGCTTGGGCGAAAGTCCTTGTACAATTGCCTAGCCTTTAAACCTTTGCACACTTTAAAGTGACATCCCATCTTTTGATCACAATATCAATTAAATTTCTTTTTATATCTCTATAGTGTAAAAACAAACAAGTTTTGCTTTCCTTATGCTTGCTTTACCCTTCCTGGGTCCAATGTGAAGTCTTGGTGGTTGCTCCGGTGTCCTTTGCTGTCTGCTAACCTACGTGTTCAGCAGCTCTGCTGGTGTAAGCGGCACAAGCCGCTGAGATCGCTGACTGGCTGCCATGTCAGTGTGGCAGAAAATCTGTGAGCTCACTGACTTACGCCATCTACACATGAGTGCTACAGGTAACAACAGTCACCGGGAGCAACCATAGAGACTCGGCATTGAACCCGGGCTGGGTAAGTAAAGAGCAATTTGTTTTTTACTACTAAGATATCTTAGAGTAAAACCTTTTTTGAAAGCAGACAACCCCTTTAAGAAATGCATTATAGACCTTACGGTGGGGAAAGAGCAATCTAATGGCATCATTTGCCAAGATTGTTTCCTGAACAACATACCAACAAAATGGTTGAAAGTCTGTAAATTTAGCCCATCCCTTTTCTTCAGGAGTAGATGTTTCTGGAGCAGGTGCATCCCACACACTGGAACCTACATCCAATGCTACACAAGGAGTAGGTGGTTTGGAGTTCACATGCTCATCAAACACGGCCGTCCATCCAGTCTCTTCAAATGAGAATAAAAGTTAAATAAATTAGAAAAACACTGTAAGCATTCTAGAAGTAATTTCTATTTAACCCTATCGCTGTCAAGGTTTTTTTTTTTTTTTTTTAATATTTTGCACCTTTGGTGGCCAGGAAAACGTTTGAACTTTTGACGAGTACAAATAAAATAAAGTTATTTAAGAACCACCGTAAAATCTTTCTCTTTGTTGGAAGACACAGGAAGCATGGGTTATATACTGACACCTGGAAGAGGACACTGAGGATGCAGTCAGACGGGCGTATAAATCAAACCGAGACCGAAACGTTGTGCACTGAGTGGCTGGCTGCTCTCTCGACCTGAGCATGACAGCTTCATAGAAATACATGAAGCTGTCACGCTTGAGTAACGAGAGCCGCTGGCCAGTGCAAGCATTGCGGTCTGATCTCGGTCCGATTTATACGGCCGTCTGACTGCACCCTTAGAATACATTTTAGAAAAAAAGCTGACTCCTCCCCACCAGGCTACATCCGGGCAGTCAACACCCAGTTATTCACTTAGTAGTAATCAAGTAGGAGGGGCAAAACCAAGACCACCCCACCTCAACAAGGGAGGGTGCTGTGTCCCCCAATGAAGGCAACGAGAATGAGATTTTGCAGTGAAAAATCTTTTATTTCTTGGTGACTTCATTGGAAGACACAGGAACCTTTGGACATCCTAAGGCTGTCCATAGGGTGAGAAAACAGATACCAGTACTGCAGTAGGAAGAATAGCAATCCTTCAGGTCACTACTAGTGCAACTGCCACTTGTAGTACCCTTCTGCTAAGACTTGCATCCCTAGATGCAAAGGTAAGAGCTTCACAATGATGTGGGAAAATACTAAGTAGTGGTCCTATAGAATAGAAGAACCAACGCTTGGGGCGTAAGACTCAGATTGTTTCTACCCTGAGGGGACAGAGAGCCATGCCCTGGCAGGGGATCCTTATCTTAGCACGACCTACTACATTAGCAGATTGAAACCAGAGAACATTGGTGACAAAAGAGGCGAACTGATATCTGCCAGATCATACTGGGATGACCTGCAAGGCAACCAAACGTCCGAACAGAACTGTGAGAGACAGGTAGACCTGTACAGTGCTGACCAGGGCTGTGGAATCGGTAAGCCAAACCTCAGACTCCAACTCCGACGCCACGACTCCGACTCCCTCATACACGGCTCATGTTTAAGTGATAAATTTACTGTAGCACAGATTCATCTCAGCTAAAAGTCTAGACCCTTAGATCAGGAATAGGACATTTCATAACTTCCCCAAATCCTTATGAAAAAAATATTCCCCACAAACTGCATTGAACTACTGTACCCAATTTATTATATATTTTAGGAGTTGGAGTCGGTCCATTTTATACCGACTCCAATTCCAACTCCACCACAATGGACACAGACTCCGACTCCACAGACCTGGTTCTGACTACATCAGATTGTGTAAAAACTTCTCTGAGAGATGAGAGGTGAAGGACCTAAAGAAGGAGAGCAATCTCCTCATTGAGGTGAAAGGTGGAGAATCACGCTAAGGCAAAACGAGGGAGCCGAAAGCCAGACCAATCTGTCCCGAAAAGAGGCAGGCAAGAGGCCCCTTCGTAGCCTCGCCTGATGGAAGATATCTCTAGAGAGGACTGAAGGGCGTCAAACACCAGAATGAGGTCCCGCAGATCAAAGGGGGGCTAATATGATGGACCTAACCTAATACTACAAAATAGTCCTGCCGGTAAATTAAATGGCCAAGAAATTAGGTAGAAGAGGAGACCTTTGGGAAAGGTCTATCCGCATGCGATGGGAGGTGCCTGGGGGAAACTGCAAGAAGGAATGGGAGATCTGGACTCAATCTGAAGAATTCATTCAAAATCTTCAGCCCAAGCTGGGGAAGGAGAATCCTGCTCTAATAGGGAAATATCAAAATTTCCCTGGAATGTATATGAGCCTAGACCTCCACCCTGACCAGTCTCCTACAGGGGCAAGCTATTGGAGGAAGTAGGTTTCTTGGGAGAGCATCAGAGATGTAAAATCTCCATATGCCTTGGCAGTCCAGGTAACGCAACAGAAGTCGATTGTCTGAACATACTGCCTTAACTCTTCAATGAGACGGACCTGGCCAGCACTCTCCTTGGAGGTGAAAAGATGTAAACTCGGCTAGTGTTCTCTAACCCAGCAATCAAGGACTGTAGATGAAAAAGACTAGGATAAGGTGGAGAATGCCTTGGGGACTGAGATGGTATAAGGGATGAAACAAAGTACTGAACAAGCCACCTCAAAGGGAGGCTTCAATTGCCACTTAATGTGTATAAAAGTGGGGCCCTACTCAGGGACAATGCCTCCACAAAGGCAGGGAATCTGGGGGACTCCCTCAAAATATGAAGCCCAATGGCAAGAAAGTCAGACTGCAAAGAGGGTACGAGGTGACCCGACTCGAGGGCTCAGGATGCGTCAATCCTGGTGTATCTGAACAATGGTCTAAGATACCAAGAACAAAAGCACTCCTACTGGCTGAAGACGCCTATATGAGTGTTAACTGCCTGCATCCCGCACTGCAAAGCAAAAAAAAAGACTGAGTTGGCAGTCAACCTGCCTCCAGAATTAGAGTAAATGTTCATGCTAAAAGTTGGAATCATCAATCAAAAGGGAGCTACCCGCTGAAAAATTTGAGCCACTGCACACGTCTTCTGAAAAACAAAATAAAGAGAAAAAGGCTAGTTCCTAATCTGCCTAATCTGAGACTCAGACCCATGTCAGCCTCTGAATGACCCTAAACTAAACTGAATAACTAGATGTCACCTGCACAGGTTTAGCCTGCTGGGGAGAAGTCAGCTATTTATTTTTTTTAAAGGGAATCTGTCACCACATTTGACCTATCAAACCTATTAATATGGGCAAACAAGTTATAGACTGCTGAGGAGAGTGATGCCTGTATGTCTTATCAGATGCCTTGTTGCTGAGAAATAATCTTTTATCACTTTCTGTAAATGCCCTCTTCCAGGCTCTGGGGAGGATGCTGCCTGGAAGATAACTCTGCCCCCAGAGCTTATTATACATGAAGGGGAGTTACCAGTGTGAGACAAGTAACTAACACAAAACAGGAGAAATGAGATTTTTCTTCTTGAAAACACATTTTTAGCTTCTCTCTCAGCTCTGCTGTATTACAACAATATTACCCTGTCTGCCTGTGAGATGGAGGCTGAGAGGAACCTGCAGATGTGTCAGGTACAATCACACACAGCTCTGCAGTGAGATCAGGAGAGCAGAGAGCGGCCATCACACTGGTAACTCCCCTTCATGTAAAACAAGCTCTGGAGGCAGAGATATCTTCCAGGCAGCGTCCTCCCGAGACCCTGGAATAGGTGATTTATATAAAGTGACAAAAGATGATTTATCCGCAACAAGGCATCTGATATGAGGCATACAGATAGGACGTTTTTCAGCAGTCAATAACATGCATGCCCATATTAATAGTTTAGATCGATCAAATGTGTTGACCGATTCCCTTTAACTAAGATGTATTCTTAGTATCAGCCTCCAGATGGCAGCATATAACCTATAGTTCCTGTGTCCCACAATGAAGTGACGGTGAAATATAAATTAAGGAAGAAGAAATTGATATTAAATCCAAAAACCTACATATTTTCTGAATTTAGACATCTGGTACATTGTCAAAAGGTCACTCAGCATTGTATACACGCAGGGACCCTCATGTAATATTACGTCAGAGTGAGATTTTTTTGTAAAAAACGCATAAACATTGATATTACTGGCTAAAAGTCTGACTCAAACAGGAAATTAGATACACAACACCTACTTAAAATAGAACATGTGCAGAATCCATACACACTACCTAGGCCTATGTCTAAATTTTATATATCTTTATAAATTCATCAGAATTGGAGAGACCATTTTTAAAATTTCAAGAAACTTTCAGAAACCTATATTTTAGGGGTCAATTCAGTTCTCAAGCGCCTTTGAGAAGCAAATATGTAAGAAGCCCCATTTTAAAAAGTCCACCCCTTATAGTATTTAAAAGTAGTATTTATGAAGTTTGTTAATCCTTCATGTGCTTCACATGAACTAATGCAAAGTGATTTTTTTTTTTCATTAAAATGTAGCATTACCCCCAATACTTTTTCACAAACAGTAGTTATAGAAAAAAACACTCCATAATTTGTTAACTAATTTCTTCCAAGTGCAGCAACACCCTATATGTTTTTGTACTCTACTCTTTTGGCTCAGAGTAGAAGAAGCGCTATTTGGCTTTTATTTTTTTTTTAACACCTTTTTTTTTCTAAACATTTTTTTTTTACTTTGCTGGTGTGATACACATCTGTTCTTACACAGGGACAGGAGGAGATCACACATCATCTCCCTCCTGTCCCTGCTGCAGCCTGTCAGCTCTCCCACAGCTTTTTAATTAGTGATAGCTCACCCTGGATCATAGCGACAGGGGCTCATTTTGATGTTAACCTTCTATATGTATCAGTACTGATTTGTCCCAATTAATCAATAGACCTAGCCATCTACCAAACTCTGCTGTGATAGAAACTACTGGGCCAATCGAAGATGCCATATCTCCCAAGAAGAGCAACATATAATCTGCATAAAAACTCACCAGTATCATCCACAGCAAAAATCAACAAACTCCTTCAAATCTCATACACAAGCATGCCAAAGGCGCCATGGCCAATGTGAAGAGGAGGGGCGATAGCAGACATCCCTCTGATGCATCTCCTTAACTGTAAAATATCTGACAGTAGGCCATTTACTCGAAGCCTTGCCAACGGACAACAGTAGAGCACCCTAACTAGAGCAGAATAAGGACCAAACCCCATCCTAGCCAATACAGTCCAGAGATAGCGCCACTCAACGCTATCAAAGGCTTTGGCGGCATCCAGGGATAAAACTACCCTACTCCCAGTATCAGATGAGCTCATTAACCACTTCACCCCCACAAGCCAGTTTTCCCATTCATGACCAGGCCAAATTTTACAATTCTGGCCAGTGTCACTTTATGAGCGAATAACTCTGGAACGCTTCAACGGATCCCAGTGATTCTGAGAGACTGTTTTTTCATGACATAATGTGCTTCACGATAGTGGTAAAATTTGTTCAATATGACTTGCGTTCATTTGTGAAAAAATCTGAAATTTGGCAAAAATGTAGAAAATGTAGCAATTTTCAAACTTTTAATTCTTATTCCCTTAAGCCAGAGTTATGTCACACAAAATAGTTAATAAATTACATTTCCCACATGTCTACTTTACATCTGTATCATTTTTGAAACATATTTTTTTTTTGTCGGGAAGTTTAGAAGGGTTAAAAGTTTTTTCCAACAAAATTTACAAAACCATGTTTTAGGGACCACATCCCATTTGAAGTGACTTTGGAGGACCCATATGACAGAAAATACATCATTCTAAAAACTACACCCCTCAAAGTCCTCAAAACCACATTCAAAAAGTTTATTAACCCTCCAGGTGCTTCACAGGAATTAATGCAATGTGGAAGGAAAAAATTAACAATTTACTTTTGTTTCACAAAAATTTATTTTACTTTAGCCCCAAATTTTTTTTACTCTCACAAGGGTAACAGGAGAAAATGGACACTAAAATTTGTTGTGCAATTTTTCCTTTGTACGTAGATACCCCATATGTGGGGAAAACTACTGTTTGGGCACATGCAAGGGCTCGGAAGGGAAGGAGCACCGTTTGACTTTTTGAACGCAAAAATAGCGGGAATCGAGAAAGGACACCATGTCACATTTCGAGAGCCCCTGATGTGCCTAAATAGTGGAAACCCCCACAAGTGACCCCATTTTGGAAACAAGACCCCTCAAGGAATTTATCTAGATGTGTGGTGAGCACCTTGAACCCTTAGGTGATTCACAGAAGTTTATACAATTGAGCCGAGAAAATGAAAAATCATATTTTTCCCATAAAAATGTTGTTTTAGCCCCACATTTTCACTTTCACAAGGGTAACTGGAGAAAATACACAGTACAATTTGTTGTGCAATTTCTCCTGAGTACGATGATACCCCATATGTGGTTGAAAACTGCTTTTGAGGCACAGTGCAAAGCACAGAATGGAAGAAGCGCCATAATGGAGATCAGATTTTGCTGGAATGGTTTGAGGGTGCCATGTCACAATGGCAGAGCGCCTGGGGTGCCAGAACAGCAGAACCCCCCCCATAAGTGACCCCATTTTACAAACTACACCTCTCAATAAATTCATCTAAGGGTGCAGTGATCATACTGACATGACGGGTGTGTCACAGAATTTTATACCATTTTGCAGTGAAGAAAAAATAATCACATTTTTACCACTAAAATTTTGTTTTAACCCCAGATGTTACATTTTCCCACATGGAAATGGGTTAAAAAATGGCACCAAAATGCATGTCACAATTTCTACTGAATGTAGAAATAACCCATATGTGGCTGTACAGTACTGCTTAGCCATGCGACGAGACTGGGGAGGGAAGGAGCTATATTTGCGTCTTGGAGGACAGATTTTCCTAGAATAGTTAGCAGACTCCATATACAGAGACCCCAAGTGCTAGAAGAGCAGAATCCACCCCCAAGTGATCCCATTTTGGACATCATATCCTTTTGGGAATTTATCTATAGATGCAGTGATGATTCCATGAATCCATGGGTGTTTTCCAGAAATAAGCAGCAGTGAATGTTGATGAGTGAAAACTGCAAATCTGCTATTGTAGTGCCAGTAAATAGTACCCATACATTGTAGTGCCCAGTACATTATCTCCAGTTTGTGCTTCTGGAGACATGCGCCTGTAAATTAGGTGAGCTCTCATCACCACAGAAATGCCAAACATGTGAATGCTAAATGTGATTTAGGCACGCTGTGAGGCTCAGAAGGGAGGGAGTATTTGGATTTGGGAGGGCAGAATTTGCTTGATTTCTTTTGGGGGGTGAGGGGCCATAGCGTGTTTCCAGAGATATCTCCTCTTTTCTTCATACAGGTATTTCATCCATCCGTTTGTGTGCTGTCTGAGTGTGAACAAAGTCATATTCTAGCAAGATTTCTACATGGTATTTCATCCATTGCTGCTGTGTTTTTTTTTCTTTTTTGGCTCTGTTTTGAAGTGTTCAAAGCTATCTTTTTCACTTTTTTTATGGCCCTCTGTTGTATATTGGTTTGTTTACCTTGCATAGCATTGCCTGCTCTGGCCTTGTGCTAATTGGCTATTTACTCAGTTTGGCCAATTGGTGCTGCATGTTAGCAGACCTTTCAATTCATATATATTCAGCTCTGGCTCAGGATAGCTTGCGTGCTGGGTCATGCGTACAATAGACTTTAAGTGCAATAGCTTAAAGTGCTTTGAATAAGCAGTTATACAACGGCATTTAGACAGGGCAGGAGACAGGTAAGGTGCATAAGATATTCATACAAACATACTGCTTCTTGGTCAGATGTATTGCACTATGCATTGGTCATAGCTATCTGCTTCTTACTTGTTTTTAACTTCTGCTTTCTCACATCTCGTCCGCCCTTTAACACATTCTGTGCACTCTCTCCATATCCTCCCTTCTCCCCTCTCCCATGTATAACTCTGAGGCTCTACTGACATTTCTCACCCACTCCAAACCATCCACTACCTCCATACAGCACTCAAACCGTTCATACAAATCATTGCACCATCTGCTCTCTCTCTTTTTTCCCCTTCTCCTAGTCGCTGGCAACATCTCGCCCAACCCTGGGCCTCCCTCCACTAGCATACACCACTCTCCTCCAGCAGCATATAGAAACCCTGCTAATCTTATTAACATTCAGTGCATGCCCTCTCCTATCGCTTTACATTGTGCTCTCTGGAAAGCACGGTCTGTGTGTAACAAACTAACTTACATTCATGATTTTTTCCTCTCTAATTCCCTTAACCTTCTGGCTATTATAGAAACCTGGATCCAGCATTCAGACACCACCGCAGCTGCTGCTCTCTCATTTGGTGGGCTGAAATTTTCACATGCCGCCAGACCTGAGAATAGACAGGGTGGAGGTGTTGGTTTGCTCCTTTTACCACAATGTGCTTTCTAGGTCATCCCCCCAGTTCCCTCACTTATGTTTCCTTCCTTTGAAGTGCACACCATGACTCTTCAAACCCTTCTCCCTGTGAGTGGCGGTTGTGTATCGCCCTCCAGGCTCCTCCTGCCAGTTCCTGGATCACTTTGCCACCTGGCTTCCTCACTTTCTATCCTGTGACATCCCCACCATTATCATGGGAGACTTTAATATCCCCATCAAAGATCCCCTCTCCCAATCTGCCTCTCATCTACTTTCTCTAACCTCCTCATTCGGCCTCTCACAGTATACGAATTCTCCTACACATGTAGACGGGAATACTCTGGACCTGGTTTTCTCCTGTCTCTGCTCGCTGCATGATTTTACTAACTCCCCTCTCCCGCTCTCGGACCACAACCTTCTTTCCTTCTCTGTCGAGAACCGTCTCCTCACCCGGGACATCCTCACTTACCACACTTATAGGAATACACGTACCATTAATACCCAGCAGCTTATGGGCAATCTCCACACATCTTTAGCTCCCATCTCCTCCCTCTCCTGTCCAGACCTAGCATTGTCACACTACAATAATACACTGAAGAATGCCCTAGATGAAGCAGCACCTTCTACACGCAGAAAGACCCGACACAGACAACGGCAGCCCTGGCACACAATGCAAACACGCTTTCTTCAGCGTTGCTCAAGGTGTGCTGAGCGGCAGTGGAGAAAATCTCTTTAGCAGCGGACTTCATCCACTATAAATTCATGCTCAAAACCTATAACTCTGCCCTTCATCTGGCCAAACAATCCTACTTCACCACCCTCATCACTTCACTGTCCAACAATCCAAAACGACTTTTTGAAACCTTAAACTCCCTCCTGAGCCCTAAAGCACAGACCCCCACCACCAACCTCAGCGGGGAGGATCTGGCCACTTATTTCCTAGAAAAAATCAACCACATCCATCAGGACATCTCGGCCCATCTCAGCCCAATCTCCCCAGTGCCTGGATCCCCTTCCCTGCCGCACTTCAAGCTCATTGGCCATCTTTGAGCCTGTTACAGAAGAAGTTACCCAGCTCCTCATTTCTTCTCAACCTACAACCAGCAACAGTGACCCCATTCCCTCACATCTCCTGGAGTCCTTCTCACCGGTGGTCACCACTCAGCTGACTAAAATATTTAACCTCTCTCTTTCTTCAGGTATCTTTCCCTCCTCATTTAAACATGCCATCATAACCCCTTTACTTAAAAAGCCATCCCTGGACCAGAACTGCACTGCTAACTTCAGACCTGTCTCTAACCTTCCTTTCATCTCTAAACTCCTGGAATGCTTGGTTCACTCCTGTCTAATCCGCTATCTCTCAGATAACTCTCTCCTCGACCCTCTACAATCAGGTTTCCGCTCCTTACACTCCACTGAAACTGCCCTCACCAAAGTCTCTAATGATCTACTTATAGCCAAATCCAAAGGTCACTGCTCCCTGCTGATTCTCCTAGATCTCTCTGGCGCATTTGACACTGTGGATCACCAGTTCCTCCTAACTATGCTCCGCTCTATAGGCCTCAAGGACACCGTTCTCTCCTGGTTCTCCTCCTACCTCTCTGACCGCTTCTTCACGGTATCTTTTGCCGGATCCTCTTCCTCTCCTCGTCCCCTTACTATCGGAGTTCCGCAGGGGTCAGTCCTAGGCCCCCTCCTCTTCTCTCTATACACTGCCCCTAGTGGACAAACAATCAGCAGATTTGGGTTCCAGTATCATCTCTATGCTGACGACACCCAACTATACACCTCTTCACCTGACATCACCCCTACCCTAATATAAAATACCAAGGATTGTCTGTCTGCTGTCTCTAACATCATGTCCTCCCTTTATCTTAAACTGAATCTCTCTAAAACTGAACTTCTTGTGTTTCTCCCCTCTACTAACTCAACTCTACCTAACATCGAAATTACCTTGGAGGGTTCAACCATAACTCCCAAGCAGCACGCCCGCTGCCTTGGGGTCATATTCGACACTAACCTTTCCTTTATCCCCCATATCTGATCACTCACTCGCTCCTGTCACCAGCATCTTAAAACATCTCCAGAATCCGACCTTTTCTCACCTTTGAAAGTGCAAAAACTCTTACTGTTGCTCTTATTCACTCTCGTCTGGACAACTGCAACTCTCTTCTGATCGGTCTCCCTCTTACCAAACTTTCTCCTCTCCAATCCGTCCTGAATGCGGCAGCCAGGGTCATATTTCTGCCCAGCCGCTTCACTGATGCCTCTATCTTGTGCCAGTCATTACACTGGTTGCCCATCTGCCTCAGGGTCCAATATAAACTCATCGCTCTCACCCACAAAGCTCTCCACAGTTCTGCAACGCATTATATCTCCTCTCTCATCTCTATCGCCCTACACGTGCCCTCCGTTCTACAAATGACCTAAGACTAACATCCCCCATAATCCAAACCTCGCACCTCCGTCTCCAAGACTTCTCTCGTGCTGCGCCAGTTCTCTGGAATGCACTACCCCCGGCGATCCGACTGATGCCTAGTCTCCATGTCTTCAAGCGCGCTTTAAAAACCCATCTCTTTAAACAAGCCTACTACCTTAACTACTCAGTAAATTAACTTTCCCCTGTTCCCTCCTTCTAAATATTATTCAGAATTTGTTCCCTACTCTTCATCTGTCTCCACACCCTCCATGCACAAGATAACTGCACTCGGTACTTGAGTATTGCACTTAAACATACTGGCTGATGACCGGATCATGCAGCTTTATATGAAAATCCCCATTTATTATAATTGCCAGACCTGAAATAACAAGCACTTTTCACCTATTGTGTCCCCCCCATGTCCTTGTAGAATGTAAGCTTGCGAGCAGGTACCTCACTCCTAATGTAACTGTTTAAACTGTCTTAAATTGTATTGAATTTATTGTCTGTACATGTCCCCGCTTAAATGTAAAGTGCTGCGGAATTTGTTGGCACTATATAAATAAAAATTATTATTATTATTACTATGTGCTACCAGTAATGTGAAAGCCCCCTATATTTCCATTGACAGATGATGTACCTTAGTGGGGACCGGCTTTTTTGTGGATGGAGTTGAAGCTTTTATTGGGAACATATATATAACATTTTGGATCATGTTTATCCTGTGCTCTACGCTGATCACTTACATCGGGGTTTCCATCTAAATCTCCGAATGACATGATTCTGATGAAACCCCAGAGGGATCCATTTACTATAATGAGGCAGTAGAGTTACTCTGGACTCCGTCTGGCCTATGTTCAGCGGAGTCCATCCTTTCAGAAGTGCACAAAACTGTGGTTGACAACGCTGTTATGCAAGCCTAAAAAGACGGACCCTGCCAGATCACAAGTCAGATGGCGTCCACAGTGCCTCCATTTGCCTCATTATAGGGAATCTTCAGTCGGGGGTTCCATCTGAATCACGTATTTAAGAGATTTACACGGAAAACCTGGTGTAAGCACTCAGCGGAGAGCTCAGGATAAATGTGAGCCGAGCCTTACTGCGATCTTTGGGGGGCAGAATGAACAAATCAACAGCAGGTCAAGAATTGGTTTTATTTATTTTTTCCGCCACTCTTCGTGCTGTATAAATGATTATACAACTTTATTCTTCGTGCGAATACAGCGATACCAGATTTATATAGTTTTTTTCTGTTTGGCTGCTGTCACACACTAAAAGATGCTTTTTTGTTTTGCAAAAACTAGTTTTTGCATCGCCATATTTTGGCCGACCGAGTCATGTAAGGACTTGTTTTTTGCGGGACGAGTTGACGTTTTTATTGCTACCATTTTCGGGCACATGACATTTTTTGATCACTTTCTATTCCGATTTTTGGGAGGAAGAATGAACAAAAACCAGCAATTCAGGAATTGTTTTTTTTATGCCGTTCCGCTTGTGGTAAAATTGATAAAGTAGCTTTATTCTTCAGGTCAGTAAGATTACAGCGATATCACAGTTATATAATTTTTTAATGTTTTGGCGCTTTTACACAATAAAAACTATTTTATAGAAAAAAATATTTCTTTTTGCATTGCTGTATTCCGAGAGCTATAACTTTTCATTTTTTCCGCTGATGGAGCTGACGTTTTCAGCTATAACATTTTTGTTTACATTTGTCTTTTTGATAGCATTTTGTTTTACCTTTTGTTCGGCGATATGATGAAGAAGAGTTTTTTTTTTTTTTTTTAATAGGTCGGATCGTTTTGTTATTTTTTTCTTTACATAAAATACTTATTTATGGGTACAATATATATATTTTTTTATTTATTATTTTGTGATTTTTTAAAAAAATATATTTTTATTTTTTTTTAATACATAATTTTTATTAGGATTTTCAGAAAAGAAAAAAACATATAAAGCCAAATGAACAAAGCCAACTTTGAGAAGTTAATCAGGAGCCTGTACGCAGATCAGGCACGATGTACAAACATTAGTTTGTGATTAGCTGGCACAACAAATTAAACAAAGATTAAATATTAACAACTTAAAGTCATAATTGTCGACATTACACAAAGAATTAGATGTGGATAATTAATTAGTTCTGTTTTTCTCCCATATTTTAGTTTACGCGTAATAGTCCCAAGTTGTTGCTGAGATCCTCTAAAATATACCATTCTGTAGAAGTGAATGGTTCGACAATTTTTTTTTTTTCAATCAGAGAGCAACATGTTATAATAAACTGTTTCCTCTTTATAGAACTTTGCCAGCTTGCTGTTCATTGTTACTGAGGGCATTAAGTTGTTCTACTCCCAAAAACTGTTTCCTTTGGATTATCAACTCTGCTATGGGGGGAATGTTAGGGTCTAGCCAATGTTTGAGTAGCTGTTTTTTTTGCCAAGAAGAGTAGAGTGTGGAGCAGTTTTGGGGGGCCTCCTGTCTTTTGTTAGGATTTTCTGGGTTACTCCAATAATGTAGTAGGGCTAAGTATGGAGAGAGGGTGTACCCTGGACCCCATATAGTGTGAATCAAATCTGAAACCTGATCCCAATATACTGTTGATTCGGTGCAGGACCATAGGCCATGCATGAGGTCAGAGTATGGATGATGACATTTCGGGCATGCAGTTAGTCTATTTGATAATGGATTTTTTTTCGGTTTATTAAAGGCGTAGATGGCCCCATTTAATATTTTATATTGAGTTTCTCTCCATGTTTCATTTATAATGTGTTTCCTAAATACCTTCCAACCTAATCTGATCTTAATGAGAATTTCCAAGTCTTCCAATTGTTGCTTCCAATATTTAAAGAAAATGTCTCGGTGTACCCCTAACAAATTAGACTTCATTACCGAATAGAGATTAGATATTGAGGGCTTACCTATTGGAGATAGTAGAATGATATCCAGTTCATTCTGGGAGGTCTCATAAGTAACATCCCTTAAGTTTGAAATAACGGAAAGTCTGATTTATTCATATTGGAAGCCATGTTGGAGAGGTAGTTTATATTTTCCCATACATTCTGGATATGTCAACCATCTCTGATCGGTTGGGTGGAGGAGATGAGATATGTTATCTATATCAGCCTGTTGTCACTTAGAAAATAATTTGTTTTCAATGCCCTGTGGAAATTCTGGATTCCGCCATAGTCTCAGGTGATTAGAAATTCTGAAGGAAAGGCCATATTTTTTCCTAACCGCCTTCCAAGCGGAGATGGTGTCTTTAAAAGTTACTGATCTTTTGAATGCTAGGGATAGGGAAGTGTATCGAGACTGTAGAAGTGCAATCAAATTGAAGGGGTAAACATAATCTGATTCCAACGTATAATCAGATTATGTATGTCTTTTGTGGAGCCAGTCTATTATGTAGAGAAAGAGACAGGCGAGGTTATAATTCCTGATGCTTGGAAAATTAATGCTACCATCATCTTTGGATGACATAAGTTTGTCTAGATTAATCCTAGGACGTTTTCCCTTCCATATAAAATGACTGAAGGCCCTATTGTAGTTACGTCAGAGTGTTTCAGTAGCAATGGTAGAGTTTGGAGTTGATACATAATTTTGGATGTACTGATCATTTTGACCAAATGTGCCCTACCCAAAAAAGACAAGGGCAAATCCTGCCATGACTTTAACTTGATTAGTGATTTTTTTTAATGAGGACGGGATAATTTAAAGTGTACAAAGAGGATGGCAAGCGACCTATTTTGATACCCAAATAAGTGATATAAGAGGGAGCTATAGTTATATCGTTGAAAGATCCTCTTGGGTAAAGTTTTATTCCTTTTTCAGTTAATGGTAGTATTTCACATTTTTTGGTATTTATTTTAAACCCAGAGTAAGCACCGAAATTTTTAAGCAAATCCATTACTAGAGGTAAATGCAGAATGGAATCAGACATAAACAGAATGATATCGTCTGCAAAAAAAGAAGCCTGAATTGATTTTTTTAGTAAATTGGATGCCTGAAAAAGTTTTAGGGTCCGACAGAATACGAACTAAGGGTTCTAGTGCTATGTTAAAAAGTAGGGGGGACAAAGGACAGCCTTGTCTCGTTCCCTTCTCAAGGGGGAAGGGAGTGGAATGAAAATATGGGGTATATACCTGAGCTTTTGGAGACATAAATAGATTGCATATATAGTTAAAGAAGGGGCCTGTCAACGACATCTTAGTTAAGACCTTGTACAACCAATCTGACGTCAGCGCAGGTCCTTCAATCCACTGCAAAGTGCCGGGAAGCAAGCAGGAGCGCTGCGCGGGCCGCCCGAAGGTAAGTATACATTTATTTTTTATTTTATTCTTTTTTTACAGATTTTTTAATGGTACCTGGGTGTGGATGAGACTCTCTTCTCATCTACACCCGGGTACCATCCGCACATTAGAACGCTTGGATTACGCATCTACATATACAGTGATGCGTAATCCATGCGGTCTAATGCAAGTCAATGGCGGCGAAGACGCAGCACTTCTGCAAAATAATTGGTAGTGCTGCATTTTTTTCCGCAATGATAATCCGCAGCGGTGATTTCCGCAGCATGTGCACAGCACATGCGGATTATCATTGGGGAAAATTGCTGCCCTTCTACCATGCATTTTTAATGCGTTTCCGCAGCTGCAAAAACGCTGCAGAAACACATTAAAAACGCATCGTGGGCACACAGCCTAATATTTAGTGTGGCTGAGCGACCTTTAATAAAACCTGCTTGTACAGGGGTTATAAGGTGAGGTAAAATGGAGGCCAGTCTGTCAGCCATTATTTTGGACATTATCTTAATGTCGGTATTTATGAGGAAAATTGGTCTGTATGAACTGGGGGATAATGGATCTTTGTCTGGTTTTAGTAACAATTTAACGTAATCCACATTTGCGGAAGGGAAAATGGGATTGCCTCGAGTTATTTTGTTAAAGATCGATACTAATAACGGGGAAACCTCTTCCCTTAAAGATTTAAAGAAATCAGATGTGTATCCATCTGGGCCAGGGGCTTTATTTGGTTTCAAATTTTTAATTATATTAGTAATCTCTTCCAATGAGAGAGATTTATTTAATATAGATTTTTGTTCCTCTGAAAATAAAGGCAACTTGACCCTATCTAAGAGTGTACCGGAGAAGGGCATGATTTGCTTTGGATTTTTATATAAATCCTTATAAAATGAGCCTAGGATCCCATTAATTGCTTCAGGATTCGTGTGGATTTCCCCGTTGGTATTTCTTAATTGGAAAATTCCCTGTGACTTTTTCAGACCTCTTGCCATATTGGCCATCATCCTCCCTGATTTGTTGCCAAATGTATAAAAATACGCTTCTGTTTGGGATAGGTGGAATTTTTCTCTCATATCTGCGTATTGGTTGAATTCAGATTGTTTTTGAGACCATTGTGTTTTATTTAAAGGGGAAGGGTCAAGTAGAAATGTAGTGTAGGTTAGTTTCAGTTCACAGGATAGTTCACTATATCTTCTCATAACTTTTTTTTGTGAGAGAACGTATACGCCAAAATTTTCCCCCCAAGGACCACCTTGGCCAATTCCCATAGTAGTGTGGGATTATTTTGGTGTGCCGAGTTGTCTGACAAGAATTCCTGGCACCATAATTTGAGAGAGGAAATAAATGAATCATCTTTATAGAATTAATCTGGGAATCTCCATAAGAAATCAGAGCCCCGAGGGAATTTCTTTGATAGTTCCAAATTTACTGGAGCATGGTCTGAAATAACAATATTATCAATGTGTACAGTAATCAATTTAGCTAACAGAGAGGGGGAGATAAAAAATACAGTCAATTCGAGACCAAGAGTCGTTGGCGTGTGAGAAATGTGTGAATTCTCTATTACTAGGGTTCAGGAACCTCCACGAGTCAATTAGTTGGCAGGTGGACATAAGAGGTGCTAGCGCTTTGTCATGCAAGGTTGTTGATTGCAGAGTACCAGCAGTATTTTTCCTATCCTCGAAAAATATTTTTATAATTTTTTTTACTTAGTCCCTCTATGGCACTTTCACTTTGATCGCTGTTATAAAGCATTGTAATACTTTATAACTGTCAGTGCTGTACTGGCACAAGCTTGTTAGACCATGCTTTCAGCATGGTCTAACAAGCTTGTTAGCCTGGTGACCTGGATGTCATCATGACGACGTCGGGTCACCATGGCAACGATCGGATCACACCTCCCTCTCCCTTCTAAATGCTGTGAAAGATCAATCAAAGCAATTACGGGGTTAAACTGCTGGGAGCGACAAACTGCTCCTGGCAGTGAGAGCTGTCAGCTCTCAGATTCACTGAACACCCGGCGGCATCGCGCACGCACAAAGCCTGTATGCGCAAAATCCCAAGGACAAATCCATACGTCCTAGGTCGGGAAGTCCTTCCCAACCAGGACATGTGGATACGTCTAAGGTCAAGAAGGGGTTAAAATGAGAAACAAAGGCCTCAGATTAATTGCAGTAGATTGATTGTACTGGGCATAAAGCCTGACTTGTCTTTCTGGATCACATCAGAGATAACTTTTATAAATCTGTTGGCCAGGACTTAAGCTAACAATTTAATATCCCCTGTGAGGAGGGAGACTGGTCGATAGAAATCGGGTTGAGCGAATCCTTCCCAGGCATCAATATTAACACTAATATAGACAGGACAGATTTTTAATCTGCAAGTAAACAAAGAAGGACAGCAAGTAGAGAACTTGAACACTGTGGAGTTGTTACAGAAATTTTATTAGAAACCTGTCTAACATTACAGAAAATGTATATATTTTACTGACACATTTAACATTTGTAATTAATAAAAAATAAAGTTTCAGCTTTTACCTTCTGATGTTGTACCTTCTCTATTTGTGGGCGGACTACCACTGATTGGGCTAAGATTTGGAGGCGTTTCTGCATTATGACAACCCCCCTGTCCATCGTCATCTGTTGCAGGGCTGCTCTCTGGCTCTCCATTCTCCAAGTCGCTGCGTGATGAGTCTTCAGAAGACTGTGATACTCCAAACCTGCAACTTAAAAATCAGATCAATGAATAGAGGGGTAAAAACACCAGCAGCTTCACCGATGCCTCCACCTTGTGCCATTCATCACACTGGTTGCCCGTTCACTACAGAATACAATACAAACTTATCACTCTCACCCACAAAGCTTTCCACAGTTCTGCACCACCCTATATCTCCTCCCTCATCTCGGTCTATCACCACTCCCGTGCCCTCCGTTCTGCAACCGATCTAAGACTAACATCCTACATAATCCGAACCTCCCAATTCCGTCTCCAAGACTTCTCTTGTGCTGTACAAGTTTTCAAGGATGCACTATCATGGACGATCCAACTAATACCCCAATGTTTTTAAGCATGCTTTAAAAAAACACCTGTTAAGACAGGCCTATCACCTCAATTAACTAACCTACCTTTCCCCTGTTCCCTCTTTCTCAATTTTACTTAGAATCTGGTCTCTTCTATTCATCTGTCTCCACATCCTCCATGCACCCAATAACACTTGGCAATTGTACTTAGACAGATACTGGCTGATGACTGGATCATGCAGCTTATTTGAAATATCCTATTTATTATAATGACTAGCAGCCCGAGTTCAGAAAGAAATAAGTTTCGGAAGCTAGAAAAGTGTGCTCTACATAATAAAAACAAACTCAAGTTACCCATGTCTATTTACTTTCAGCCTTTTTACATGATAAACCACAAAGTGGTCATAATTAATAAATTAGTAAATAGCATTACGGAAAACAAAAATAAAATTTAAAAGATTACAGAGACGTTCGCCAATTCAAAAAGTGAATTGCCCAGGGCAGATTGCGTGGAAATCTCTCTGTATGCCTTATCACCTTCAACTGATCCTGTTAAAATATCTGCCTTAAGAACATTTATATTCAATGATGTTACAACTAATCGTGTACCATTGCAGAGTCCTTGTTTTGTATTCAAATTTCTCAACAACATAATAATGCTGCCCACGTTAAGTCTAAGGAAATGACTTGGCATGTCTGATGGAGTTAAGCTATTTAAAAATTCAATATATGCTCCAACGTCAGCTGATGTTTTTCTTGGACTCACCTCAACATTAAGCTCTTTATGTAGTAAGATGGCTGGACCATATATGAAAAGCACTTTCTACCTATTGTGTCCCCCTATGTGCTTATAGATTGTTAGCTTGTGAGCAGGGCCCTCACTCCTCCTTTAACTGTTGAGTTATGTGCTATGTGTTACTTTGTGATGTTTTTATTGTCTGTACATGTCCCCAGTTAATTGTAAAGTGCTGCGAAATATGTTGGCGCTATATAAATAAAATTATTACTACTTATTATATTATTAAGACGCTATTTCTTATTGCACCTGTGGTGAAATGTTCTGGCAACACAATCAGAATAAGATCTCACCTATCCTATTCACTTGCCAAAGACACAGTGTAATATTATACATACCAGAAGCCTGAGCACTGGAAGAGGACTCTACAACTCACTCGCTATATCAACACAATAAGCAATCATGCAAAATATTCTATTGTTTTCATGTGTACAAACTGTGGAATAGCCAAATTAAATACAACAAAATTATATTAAAGACGACCAGGTCAAAAGATGCCAGTTTATCTTTTATTTTATTCCTGCAGCTAAACTCTACCTAATCTCTACCATAAATAGAGCCAATCAGCTCAGTCATTAGAGAGGAGATGAGCATCTGAGACATACTATTAAAACAATATGTTTAGACAGGTCGAAATAGAGCCCATCAGATCACCTTTTCCTCCAAAGCAAGATGTCGAGGGACAATTGGGCTGTGGAAATGTCTGCAGAAAATATCAGGTCTATGATTAGCTCTAGATTAATAACTTATTAAATGGCAATACGTGCACAGTTTTCATTCTAGAATATACCATGACACAGTGATAGTTGAAAGACATCAACATATGAAATCAAGCAGAAAGGAAAACTTGGCAGAATGAGGGAGCAGAGTAACTGATAAGTTTTCTACTTACCGAGTTCTAGACTTAACCTGTGTGCCATAACCAATCTCCTTTTCTTCCCAAATATCCTCCTCTTCATCATCAAACTGCTGAATACGTTCATTGCAGCAGGCTTCAAATAGGGCAGCATTAGGCTTAAATAAATAAAAAAAAAAAATATTTGCGACAACCTCCACTATTTAACACTACATTTCAACACACAACTTAAACAGGTTCTGCTTCGAAAAGGTTGTCTCAGCACAGATAGTGATGGCTAATCAATTTTAAAGGGAATATATCATCAGCTTTTAACTTAGGTACATGAAAAAAATCTGATTTTTTATTTGTGTCATTATTTATATTAAAAAATAATGCAAATAAATTTAAAAAATGCAATTTTGTTAAATGCATCTTAAAAAAATAATAATGCAGTTTTCACTGAGGCCACTGAGTGCTATATATACTAGGCAGCCACCGTTATAATATTGTTGGAGGAAGGTAACACAGGATCACGCTGTTAAATAAGATGTGTCAACAGTAGTGTTGAGCGATACCTTCCGATATCAGGAAATATCGGATCGGATTGGATCGGGCCGATACCCAAAAAGTATCGGATATCGCCGATTCCGATACCGGAAACCAATGCAAGTCAATGGGACACAAATATCGGAATGAAAATAAACCCTTTCTTTCCTTGTAGGTTAATTCTACATGAAGTAAAACAACTAAGAATAATGTAGAATGACATGAAAAGCCGGCAATTCATCAGCGGCATTCACCGGTACCCGACAATTTACAACAGAAAGAATAGAGCTTCACACATAGATTAGATAGATAGAAACATGTCAGTCACATATATATGAAGTACAGTGACAGTGTTGCTTACTGTACTTGTCATTTAGTGTAAAGGATTTATTAAAAAAAATAATAGTGTTTTCATGCACCGTCTCTTTAAAAAAGCCGGCCGGCAATTCAGCATCTGTACCCGACAATTTATAACAGACAGAATAGAGCTTCACACATAGATTAGATAGATAGAAACATGTCAGTCACATATATAAGAAGTACAGTGACAGTGTTGCTTACAGAACTTGTCATTTAGTGTAAAGGATTTATTTAAAAAAATAATAGTGTTTTCATGCACCGTCTCTTTAAGAAAGCCGGCCGGCAATTCAGCATCTGTACCCGACAATTTATAACAGACAGAATAGAGCTTCACACATAGATTAGATAGCTAGAAACATGTCAGTCACATATATATGAAGTACAGTGACAGTGTTGATTACTGTACTTGTCATTTAGTGTTAAAATAAAGGATTTATTTAAAAAAAAATTGGCGTGGGGTTCCCCTTAATTTTAGGCTCTAGCGGAGGTTAAGCAGACAGCTGGGGCAAATGTTTGAAGCCTGGGAAGGGGGTAATACCCACGGAGCTTCCCAGGCTACTAATATCAGCCCCCAGCTGAATACCTAGCCTTTACTAGCTATTAAAATGGGGGACCCCCCCAAAAAAATGACGTGGGGTCCCCCCTAATTTAATAGCTAGCACAGGCTAGGCAGACAGCTGGGGGCTGATATTAATAGCCCAGGAAGGGTGCCATGAATATTGGCCCCCTCCCAGGCTAGAAACACCAGCCGTCAGCCGCCCCAGAAATGGCGCATCCATAGGATGCGCCAATTCTGGCACTTAGCCTCGCTCTTCCACGCTGCCCTGGTGCGGTGGCAGGGGGTAATAGGGTTGGGGTTGATGTCAGCTTATAATGCCAGCTGACATCAAGCCCAGGTTAGTAATGGAGAGGCGTCTATAAGACACCCCCATTACTAACCCCATAGTCAAAGTTAAAAGAAAACACAAACACCCAGAATAAAGTCATTTAATTGAAATAAAGACACAATCCTTTATTGTTCTAAATTAAACCATACTTACCATCACGCCCATTCCAGCTGAAGCCAACGATCTCCTGCAATAAAAGAAAAATAATAAAGCAACCTCATCCTTACCTTTCGATGGTTCCCAGGACAGCTCCAGCTCTGCTACATCGAGATGACAGGCTGGACCGCAGCAGAAAGCTGCCATCCAGCCTGTCATCCCGCAGACACTGAGAAGCGCAGGCATGCTTGCGCTCCTCAGTGTCTCTCTGTGACGTCATCCAGATGAGCCGAGTTCATGTCCAATGAACTCAGCTCACCTCATGCACGTCACTGACAGCGTGGGAAAATTCTCCTGCACTCAGCGCTTCAGCGTGAGAATTCTCCCACGCTGTCAGTGACATACATGAGGTGAGGTCATGTCCAATGAACTCAGCTCACCTCATGCACGTCACTGACAGCGTGGGAAAATTCTCACGCTGAAGTGCTGAGTGCAGGAGAATTTTCCCACGCTGTCAGTGACGTACATGAAGTGAGCGGAGTTCATTGGACATGACCTCGGCTCATCTGGATGCCGTCACAGCCAGACACTGAGGAGTGGAAGTATGCCTGCGCTTCTCAGTGTCTGCGGGATGACAGGATGGATGGCAGCGTTCTGCTGCGGTCCAGCCTGTCATCTCGATGTAGCAGAGCTGAAGCTGTCGTGGGAGCCATGGAAAGGTAAGGATGAGGTTGCTTTATTATTTTACTTTTATTGCAGGAGATCGTTGGCTTCAGCTGGAATGGGCGTGACGGTAAGTATGGTTTAATTTAGAACAATAAAGGATTGTGTCTTTATTTCAATTAAAGGACTTTTTTCTGGGTGTTGTGTTTTTTTAAATACTTTACTAGAAATTCATGGTGGTCATGTCTAATATTGGCGTGACCCCATGAATTTTGGGCTTAGGGCCAGCTGATAATGCCAAGCTGGCCTTAACCCCTTTATTACCCAGTGAGCCACCGCACCAGGGCCCTGGATGAGTTGGGTACAGCGCCAGAAGATGGCGCTTCTATGAACGCGCCATTTTCTGGGGCGGCTGCGGACTGCAATTTGCAGCGGGGGTGGCCCAGAAAGCTTGGGTCTCCCTGCGCTGCGGATTCCAGCCCCCAGCTGCCTAGTTGTATCTGGCTGGGCACAAAAATAGGGCGAAGCCCCACGCATTTTTTTTTTAAATTATTTCATGAAATTCATGGAATAATTAAGAAAAAAAGGGCTTCCCTATATTGTTGTGTCCAACCAGGTACAAATAGGCAGCTGGTGGTTGGGGGCAGCCTGTTCCTGCCTGCTGTACCTGGCTGGACACAAATATAGGGCGAAGCCCCACGTCAATTTTTTTTAAAATAAGTCCTTTATTTTAACACTAAATGACATTTGAGGAGTTAATAAAGATGCAGTCCCTAAATTATTATTTATTTTTTAATTAATTTTTCCCAAAACTTTTGACGTGGGCTTCGCCATATTTTTGTATGCCAGCCAGGTACAGCATCCAGCTTCTATGAACGCGCCATTTTCCGGGGTGGCTGCGCACTGCAATTTTCAGCGGGGGGAGGGGGGGGGGCAGAAAGCTTGGGCCTCCCTGCGCTGCAGATTCCATCCCCCAGCTGCCTAGTTGTACCTGGCTGGACACAAAAATAGGGAGAAGCTTCACGTATTTTTTTTTTTTAATTATTTCATGAAATTCATGAAATAATTAAGAAAAAAAGGGCTTCCCTATATTGTTGTGTCCAACCAGGTACAAATAGGCAGCTGGTGGTTGGGGGCAGCCCGTTCCTGCCTGCTGTACCTGGCTGGACACAAATATAGTGCGAAGCCCCACGTCAATTTTTTTTAAATCATTTCAGGAAATTCATGAAATAATTTAAAAAAATTGATGTGGGGCTTCGCACTATATTTGTGTCCAGTCAGGTACAGCAGGCAGGAACGGGCTGCCCCCAACCACCAGCAGCCTATTTGTACCTAGCCGGACACAACAATATAGGGAAGCCCTTTTTTTCTGAATTATTCCATGAATTTCATGAATTTAAAAAAAAAAAAACGTGGAGCTTCGCCCTATTTTTGTGTCCAGCCAGGTACAACTAGGCAGCTGGGGGCTGGAATCTGCAGCGCAGGGAGGCCCAAGCTTTCTGGGCCCCACCCGCTGCAAATTGCAGTCCGCAGCCGCCCCGGAAAATGGCGCGTTCATAGAAGCGCCATCTTCTGGCGCTGTACCCAACTCATCCAGGGCCCTGATGCGGTGGCTCACTGGGTAATAAAGGGGTTAAGGCCAGCTTGGCATTATCAGCTGGCCCTAAGCCCGAAATTCATGGGGTCACGCCAATATTAGACATGACCACCATGAATTTCTAGTAAAGTATTTAAAAAAAACACAAACACCCAGAAAAAAGTCCTTTAATTGAAATAAACACACAATTCTTTATTGTTCTAAATTAAACCATACTTACCATCACGCCCATTCCAGCTGAAGCCAACGATCTCCTGCAATAAAAGAAAAATAATAAAGCAACCTCATCCTTACCTTTCCATGGCTCCCACGACGGCTCCAGCTCTGCTACATCGAGATGACAGGCTGGACCGCAGCAGAACGCTGCCATCCAGCCTGTCATCCCGCAGACACTGAGAAGCGCAGGCATACTTCCACTCCTCAGTGTCTGGCTGTGACGGCATCCAGATGAGCCGACAATGAACTCGGCTCACCTCATGTACGTCACTGACAGCGTGGGAGAATTCTCCTGCACTCAGCGCTTCAGCGTGAGAATTTTCCCACGCTGTCAGTGACGTGCATGAGGTGAGGTCATGTCCCATGAACTCGGCGCACCTCATGCACGTCACTGACAGCGTGGGAGAATTCTCACGCTGAAGCGCTGAGTGCAGGAGAATTTTCCCACGCTGTCAGTGACGTGCATGAGGTGAGCTGAGTTCATTGGACATGACCTCGGCTCATCTGGATGACGTCACAGAAAGACACTGAGGAGCGCAAGCATGCCTGCGCTTCTCAGTGTCCGCGGGATGACAGGATGGATGGCAGCGTTCTGCTGCGGTCCAGCCTGTCATCTCGATGTAGCAGAGCTGGAGCCGTCGTGGGAGCCATGGAAAGGTAAGGATGAGGTTGCTTTATTATTTTTCTTTTATTGCAGGAGATCGTTGGCTTCAGCTGGAATGGGCGTGACTGTAAGTATGGTTTAATTTAGAACAATAAAGAATTGTGTCTTTATTTCAATTAAAGGACTTTTTTCTGGGTGTTTGTGTTTTTTTTAAATACTTTACTAGAAATTCATGGCGGTCATGTCTAATATTGGCGTGACCCCATGAATTTCGGGCTTAGGGCCAGCTGATAATGCCAAGCTGGCCTTAACCCCTTTATTACCCAGTGAGCCACCGCCCCAGGGCCCTGGATGAGTTGGGTACAGCGCCAGAAGATGGCGCTTCTATGAACGCGCCATTTTCCGGGGCGGCTGCGGACTGCAATTTGCAGCGGGTGGGACCCAGAAAGCTTGGGTCTCCCTGCGCTGCAGATTCCAGCCCCCAGCTGCCTAGTTGTACCTGGCTGGACACAAAAATAGGGCGAAGCGCCACACATTTTTTTTTTAAATTATTTCATGAAATTCATGGAATAATTAAGAAAAAAAGGGCTTCCCTATATTGTTGTGTCCGGCTAGGTACAAATAGGCAGCTGGTGGTTGGGGGCAGCCCGTTCCTGCCTGCTGTACCTGGCTGGACACAATTATAGGGCGAAGCCCCACATAATTTTTTTTTAATTATTTCATGAATTTCCTGAAATAATTAAAAAAAAATTGACGTGGGGCTTCACACTATATTTGTGTCCAGCCAGGTACAGCAGGCAGGAACGGGCTGCCCCCAACCACCAGCTGCCTATTTGTACCTAGCCGGACACAACAATATAGGGAAGCCCTTTTTTTCTTAATTATTCCATGAATTTCATGAAATAATTAAAAAAAAAAAAACGTGGAGCTTCTCCCTATTTTTGTGTCCAGCCAGGTACAACTAGGCAGCTGGGGGATGGAATCTGCAGCGCAGGGAGGCCCAAGCTTTTTGCCCTCCCCCCCCCCGCTGAAAATTGCAGTCCGCGGCCGCCCCGGAAAATGGCGCGTTCATAGAAGCTGGATGCTGTACCTGGCTGGCATACAAAAATATGGCGAAGCCCACGTCAAAAGTTTTGGGAAAAATTTATTAAAAAATAAATAATAATTTAGGGACTGCATCTTTATTAACTCCTCAAATGTCATTTAGTGTTAAAATAAAGGATTTATTTAAAAAAAAAATGGCGTGGGATCCCCCATAATTTTAGTCTCTAGCGGAGGTTAAGCAGACGGCTGGGGCAGATGTTTGAAGCCTGGGAAGGGGGTAAAACCCACGGAGCTTCCCAGGCTACTAATATCAGCCCCCAGCTGAATACCTAGCCTTTACTAGCTATTAAAATGGGGGACCCCCCAAAAAAAAATGACGTGGGGTCCCCTCTATTTTAATAGCTAGCAAAGGCTAGGCAGACAGCTGGGGGCTGATATTAATAGCTCAGGAAGGGTGCCATGAATATTGGCCCCCTCCCAGGCTAGAAACACCAGCCGTCAGCCGCCCCAGAAATGGCGCATCCATAGGATGCGCCAATTCTGGCACTTAGCCTCGCTCTTCCACGCTGCCCTGGTGCGGTGGCAGGGGGTAATAGTGGTGGGGTTCATGTCAGCGCCAGCTGCCATGAAGCCCAGGTTAGTAATGATGGCCGTCTATATGACACCCCCATTACTAACCTACAAAGTGTTAAAAAGAAAAAACACACTACACCCAGAAAAAAATAATTTATTTGAAATAAAACACCATTTTATTTAATTCTTAGTTTACTAAAAAAAAAATAGTTACCTGTCCACGTTCCTGCGCTGATCTCCCATGCACAGCTGTCACATCTGGAGATGGTGACAGCTGTGCATGGCTGCTGTAAGCTCACGCTGCCGGGAACACGTCCGCTCCCGGCAGCGGGAGCCACTGACTGAGGTCACCGGAGTGCATTCAGGCAGCGCAGCTCCGGAGACCTCCTTTACGGCAGTGCTGTACCGTGGGAATTTCTCACGATACAGCAGTGCCGTAAAGGAGCTAACCGGAGCAGCGCTGCCTGAACTCCGGTGAACCCTTACGGCCCCGTCATTCTAGCGGCGGCAGCGGTTCAGAGCGGTCACATTCTATGTGGCTGCTCTGAACTGGAGATCTTCGTGGGACACTCGTGGACTGCTACGGAGGGGTAAGGATAAGGTTGTGGTTTATTATTTTATATTTTATTACAGGAGATCGATGGCTTCGGGGAATTAGGTGTCTTGGTGAGTATAGGTGTAGTTTTTTATTTTTTACTTTATTTTAGGTGGCGATCGGCGGGGACAGGTAATGTATGAACTAATTTCTTTTAGGTAACCACTGGCCACCAATGACATGTATTTAACATTTATTGGGGACACAGTAGGGCAATTTAAATAGCAGGATCAGGCTGATGGGAACTACTGCTCCCATCGAGCTGATCCTGCTGGCAGGAGTGGACGGGGGACAGACATAGGCCGATGGGAGTAGTAGTGTCACATCGGCCTATGTCTGCCCGCACACACACCCGCACACACACCCGCACACACACACCCCGCACACACACACCCCGCACACACACCCCGCACACACACCCCGCACACACACCCCGCACACACACACACCCCGCACACACACCCCGCACACACACACCCCGCACACACACCCCGCACACACACACACCCCGCACACACACCCGCACACACACCCCGCACACACACACACCCCGCACACACACACCCCGCACACACACACCCCGCACACACACCCCGCACACACACACACCCCGCACACACACACCCCGCACACACACACCCCGCACACACACCCGCACACACACCCCGCACACACACACACCCCGCACACACACACACCCCGCACACACACACACCCCGCACACACACACACCCCGCACACACACACCCCGCACACACTAATCATGACGGGTCTGGGAGGTGAGGCTGACCTGTGCGGCCGTGGGAAAGTTGATGTGAGTTCATGCAGTCAAGCATGAACTCACATGAACCCTCTGAGGGCACCGCGGCGACTTCAAATGAACAGCTGATCGGCATCACCTGATACCTCAGCTGTTCATTTGAAATAACCGGCGGGAAAGCGCAGCACAGAACGGGAAAGCCGGCGGTGAAGTCTTTTCACTGCCGGCTTCCCCGCCCGGGTCCTTCGCTCCTTGGTGCTGCGCTCCCCGCCCGGTCCTAATTTACGATCGGGATGGGAGGTGGCGAGGGGAGCGGAGGATCGGGGTGGGAGGCTGCGGGGAAGCAGTATGGGGCTGCGTGATTGTTTAAAAGCCGGCGGCTTTTTACCGCGCGCCGGCTTTTAAACAATCAGGAGAATTCTCCCACGCTGGGATGGCATTCTGATGACAGGCTGGATCGCGCTGCCATCCAACTTGTCATCCTTCACAGACACTGCAGAGCGCAGGCATTATGGGAACTTCCGATTCCGGTATTCGATATTATAAAAGTATCGGAATTAAGTATCGGAATTCCGATACAGTGAATATCGGCCGATACCCGATATTTCAGTATCGGAATGCTCAACACTAGTCAACAGTAATTGACCAATTGTTTTAAATCAGGTTTTTGTATTAAATGTATATTTTTCTATTTTAGCAATGTTTTTTTCCCAATATCACAATTTGTATTAAAAATAAAAATTACAAATATTGCAATTTTCGCACTGATGATAAGGAGCCTGTTGAATACTCTTCCTGAAAGTACCAGTCATCATCCAAGAAAATTAAGTAGATTATGCAAATCAAACTCTGATCAGAGCGTGATTACAGCGTGATCAGTTTCTCTCAGATGAGGGAAAGATGGAAAAAAAAATGTCTCCATCTTCTCCATTGTGGCAGTCCGCTCAACTGTGTAAAATGTAATGCTGGATGTAATATAAACCTACATATTCAAATAAATCAAAACATAAATAAATATTTTTAGAACATTATCTGCGGTTATACAATGATGCAAAAAATAAGATGTATAAAAATAAACTATCTAGAATTTTTTTTGCACTATTAGCGCACACTGCTTAAGACAGACACTTTCTGCCGGAAGTGTCTTGATTATTTCATGTATAGCCAAGAAGTAAGCAACCCTAGACAAATGAAAAGTAAATGAAGGGAATGCTTACAGGTCTCTGGTTATAAAACACAGGGTAAATGCTTAAGGACATGAAGAATGAACAATATTATATGTGATGAATCCGTGGCACTTACATTTTCATCTTCAGCTTCTATATTAAAATTAATTTCAGTGATTCGATCAAAAGGAGCACTGAAAAATAGAAATATGGTTTCAACTTTAATATGGCCTCATCAAAACTATTTCATTAGACAATGAATGCTGAGAAGAATAAAATAAATGAAAATGAAGGCAATTTATGTGACTCAAAATGCTGGGCACAATGAAAGTAGTTTATAAACTCATTCAAGTACAAGGGTGTGTCGACACAGTGAAGATTAGTGAGAAGCAAATCCACAATGGATTTTTAGGATAATCTGCTGCATATTATTATATGGATTCTACACAACACTATTCAGTAAAGATGTACACTGTGCAGTATACCTTTCTTTTCTTAACAAAAAAATAAAAGACTACACTGGTGACTGTTGCTTGGCATCTGTAAAGGCTTCTGATTTATATACCGTATATGCTGGGAGCTATTTCTGGTGTATACGTCAAGCAGGGTCACTAATGTGATGTGAAAAGGGCATTAGCTTCTTCCAAAGAGAGGACATGAAACGATTCAAAGCAGAATATGTACATATTTTTCCCACAACATGTGAAAGTGGAATAAAATTCTGCTTTCACATATTTATAAGTCAGATTTATCACATGTTCAGTTCAGATTTAAGAACAAAATCATTACCAAAATCCGGTCAGGGTCCACAATGTGTCAACTTGGAATAAAGGTTATCACGAATGAACATAGCTAAGAACGATAATGAAAATCTAAACAGGTTGACGATGACCGGATGAATAAGCAAATCGCTTGTTCATTGGGTGAAATGATCTTGTGTGCTGCAACAATGGCAGCCTGCACACTGAGCAATCTATTACTGATCAGTGCGCATCTGAAGAGCGGTCTGCCTGTGTCGAAATGTAGATGATCAGTGGTCGTTTAGCGTCACCGGTCGGTTCGTGTAAATAGACCTAAAAGGGAAACGATCAGCAGGTTTTTGTAACCCAAATTAATATCACGTATGTTAAGGACAATAGTGCGGCTCTCACAACGTCCTCAGAACATCACTGCGAATGCACCACCCCGGAAGCAATGACGCTTGCAGAAAATCTCGGGCAGGGGAGCAGGTCACTGAGAGAAAAGTGGCTCGTCAGTCAACGGCAGGAGTCAGGTGAGGAAAGAGGCCAGAAGGCGGTAAGTACAGGGCCAAATTCCTGCACTTGTGACTCATTACCATAAAAATTGGACAAGAGATTTATCTGAGACGGAAACACAGATTGCTAAAACGAAGGTATGGATTTATTCAGCATTACAGCGAATTAACAGAGATGATATTAGCTTGGGCTACAAAATCATGCTGATAGTTTCCCTATAATTGAGAAGAGAAAAAGACTAAAGGCCCGATTCATTAATCTTGATGAGGAAGCGTACTGCGCCGCTTCATGAATCAGGAGCGTCAGACGATTGGTGTGCACCTCAGTGTGTGCTGCGCCACAAATCCCACTCAAGTCCCTGCTGGAATAAGATTTGAGGCATAGAACAGCCGCTGATAATGATGAATTGAATGCTCGGCAGTTGTCACACCCACACTCCAACCACTTTGTTGGAGATGGAAAAATATAGTGCGAGAAAGTCAAAAGTAGCAACATTTTAGAGCAACCTAGAGTCGTGCCAATATTATGCAACTTTTGAAAGCTTTTTAAGCAGTATCGTAAAAGCTTTGATGAATCTGCCCCTAATTTGGAAATGAGATGCAGTATCAAGCACACAAACAACTGTATGTACAGCAATGTCCACGTGGAAGCAATTAGTGACTTCAGAATCATGGTGCTTCATTGTGCTAATTGGTGGGGGGCTCAGAAGGCATTCCCCCTCTATTAAATTCCAGATATGCACAGGCAATAGCTATAAAAGTCTTGGAAAAGCAGTGAAGATGTGGTTAAATGTAATGTATACTCCAGATGCCAACAGAAAAAAATGGGTGTCTGCCCGATCTGTTCCCACATGCAGGTAAAGATACAAATTTGGGCGAACTTATGTTTAGAGTATTCAAGTCGTCTGAAACTTTTCAGATATTTTCTTGTAGGCAACAGTTCAGATATTATAATTGCATTCTAGCCAGGAATGGGCATCTCCTCGGTTTGATGGAAAATGGCTACATTTTTTTTTCAATCACTGATCGTTCATCTGGTTTGACAACTATTTCCATTTAATTGGACCTTTAAACTGAGAAAGTCTTCTTTGTACACTTTTTGGAAAACCTACATACATATTTAAAGTATTGATTTCTCCGCATTTCATGCCTAAAAATGACAGCTGCAGGCAAAGATCATGTTCATTTTTAACTCCTATCATTGAAAAGTGTGTGTAACATTGCTAAACTTAGTTTTCGGTTGTCACACACAACTCAGAGTGACCATCTTCAGTTTAACTGACATGTGACTTAAGAAATGACACAATATCAAGATAAGGAGGTGAATTACTTAATGTTGTCTTCCTGCTCTGCAAATTCTTCATCATTGAAACCAAACTGGTCGACAAAGTTAGAAGTCATCTGCTGAACTTGGTAGTCTGAAAAAGCCTGAAATCCAGAAATAAGTGTCAAATCAAAAAGGTTATCAAGGGAACAGTGTTAAATGATTTAAAAAAATGGCAGCAACAACAAATGTTCTTTTTAAAAAAAAGTAAAAAATCATATTTAGATGTATCCTATATGTATGTACACCCTAAGTAAATGCAATGATAGTTTCCACATTAAACCTATGATAGCAACCAGATTAACTACTGACCTGCTGCACAGACAACTCATTAGGAAAAGCGCCATCAATATCTTCATCTTCACTGGATGAGCGTAGATGATGGGTGTTTACCTAAAATGGCATTCAAATACACGGAGTCATTTTATACGTGACTGAAATGCATGATGCCTCTTATGTGGCAAATAAAAAACACTGAAAAAAAGGATGCAAGTAGCACTTACAGACCTAATTCCCATACATGTAACACAGGGGTGGGAAACCTTTTTTCTGACAAGGGCCATTTTGGATATTTCTACCATCATTCGGGGGTCGTACAAAATTACCAACTTGAAAATTACCTTGCAATATTTGGTCAAACAATTAGCTGACTCATCACTAATATGACAGCTGGATCTGCTTCTCTTTGGTGCAACCATATGATGTTAGGTGGTAGTAATGATAGTACTCACAACTGGTTTTCCAGATTTGCATCGGTACATCACATAGGAGACGCTGGGGCATCTATACATCACAGGAGACGCTGGGGCATCTCTACATCATATAGGAGACACTGGGGCATATACATCACAGGAGACGCTGGGGCATCTCTACATCATATAGGAGACACTGGGGCATATACATCACAGGAGACGCTGGGGCATCTCTACATCATATAGGAGACACTGGGGCATATACATCACAGGAGACGCTGGGGCATCTCTACATCATATAGGAGACACTGGGGCATACACATCACAGGAGACGCTGGGGTATCTATACATCACAGGAGACGCTGGGGTATATACATCACATAGGACAGGGTTCCCCAACTCCAGTCCTCAAGGCCCACCAACAGGTCATGTTTTCAGGATTTCCTTAGTATTGCACAGGTGATAATTACATCACCTGCACAGGCAATAATTACATCACCTGTGCAATACTAAGGAAATCCTGAAAACATGACCTGTTGGTGGGCCTTGAGGACTGGAGTTGGGGAACCCTGACATAGGAGACGCTGGGGCATCTATACATCACAGAAGACGCTGGGGCATATACATCACAGGAGACGCTGGAGCATATACATCACAGGAGATGCTGGAGCATATACATCACAGGAGACGCTGGAGCATATACAGTACAGACCAAAAGTTTGGACACACCTTCTCATTTAAAGATTTTTTGTATTTTCATGACTATGAAAATTGTACATTCACACTGAAGGCATCAAAACTATGAATTAACACATGTGGAATTATATACTTAACAAAAAAGTGTGAAACAACTGAACATATGTCTTATAATCTAGGTTCTTCAAAGTAGCCACCTTTTGCTTTGATGACTGCTTTGCACACTCTTGGCATTCTCTTGATGAGCTTCAAGAGGTAGTCACCGGAAATGGTCTTCCAACAATCTTGAAGGAGTTCCCAGAGAGGCTTAGCACTTGTTGGCCCTTTTGCTTTCACTCTGCGGTCCAGCTCACCCCAAACCATCTCGATTGGGTTCAGGTCTAGTGACTGTGGAGGCCAGGTCATCTGGCGTAGCACCCCATCAATCTCCTTCTTGGTCAAATAGCCCTTACACAGCCTGGAGGTGTGTTTGGGGTCATTGTCCTGTTGAAAAATAAATGATGGTCCAACTAAATGCAAACAGGATGGAATAGCATGCCGCAGCAAGATGCTGTGGTAGCAATGCTGGTTCAGTATGCCTTCAATTTTGAATAAATCCCCAACAGTGTCACCAGCAAAGAACCCCTACACCATCACACCTCCTCCTCCATGCTTCACGGTGGGAACCAGGCATGTAGAGTCCATCCGTTCACCTTTTCTGCGTCGCACAAAGACATGGTGGTTGGAACCAAAGATCTCAAATTTGGACTCATCAGACCAAAGCACAGATTTCCACTGGTCTAATGTCCATTCCTTGTGTTCTTTAGCCCAAACAAGTCTCTTCTGCTTGTTGCCTGTCCTTAGCAGTGGTTTCCTAGCAGCTATTTTACCATGAAGGCCTGCTGCACAAAGTCTCCTCTTAACAGTTGTTGAAGAGATGTGTCTGCTGCTAGAACTCTGTGTGGCATTGCCCTGGTCTGTAATCTGAGCTGCTGTTAACCTGCGATTTCTGAGGCTGGTGACTCGAATAAACTTATCCTCAGAAGCAGAGGTGACTCTTGGTCTTCCTTTCCTGGGGCGGTACTCATGTGAGCCAGTTTGTTTGTAGCGCTTGATGGTTTTTGCAACTGCACTTGGGGACACTTTCAAAGTTTTCCCAATTTTTCGCATTGACTGACCTTTATTTCTTAAAGTAATGATGGCAACTCGTTTTTCTTTACTTAGCTGCTTTTCTCGTGCCATAATACAAATTCTAACAGTCTATTCAGTAGGACTATCAGCTGTGTATCCACCAGACTTCTGCACAACACAACTGATGGTCCCAACCCCATTTATAAGGCAAGAAATCCCACTTATTAAACCTGACAGGGCACACCTGTGAAGTGAAAACCATTTCCGGTGACTACCTCTTGAAGCTCATCAAGAGAATGCCAGGAGTGTGCAAAGCAGTCATCAAAGCAAAAGGTGGCTACTTTGAAGAACCTAGAATATAAGACATATTTTCAGTTGTTTCACACATTTTTTGTTAAGTATATAATTGCACATGTGTTAATTCATAGTTTTGATGCCTTCAGTGTGAATGTACAATTTTCAAAGTCATGAAAATACAGAAAAATCTTTAAATGAGGTGTGTCCAAACTTTTGGTCTGTACTGTACATCACTTCAGAGGCTGGGGCATACATACATCACTGGAGAGGCTGGGGGCATATAATCATCCCCTGGAGACATGAGGGCATACATACTGTACATCACTGGAGACATGGGGGCATATATACATCACTGGAGACATGGGGCCATATGTACAACACTGGAGACATGGGAGCATACATACATCACTGGAGACATGGAAGCATACAAGCATTACTGGAGACATGGGGGCATACTAACACCACTGGAGTCATGGGGGCATACTAACACCACTGGAGTCATGGGGGCATACATACATCACTGGAGACATGGGGGCATACGTACATCACTGGAGACATGGGGGCATATATACATCACTGGAGACATGGGGGCATACAGACATCACTGGAGAGGCTGGGGCTGCTGTTTTCATCATTGGTGAAACTGGGAGTGCAGCGCGTGCTGACTTCGCCCACAAATTACATCCCGATGCTGCACTGGCCAGTGTCAGGATGTAATCCTCCACTGCCCACATCGCAGCGTTCAGTAGTGAACGCTGCATGTGCATGCTCTCAATGTAAGGCGCTACGGTCCCCGTGAATCTGCCCGGGTGCAGCAGAAAAGAGCTTTGCGGGCTGCAAACGGCCCATGAGCTGAAGGTTCCCCACCCCTGATGTAATACATATTATGATGATCTGAACATAGTACACAATACAGTACACTACGCAGACAAGAAACATGTGATGTAAGTAATATCATGGTAACTGTACCAGGTCCACAGTGTTCCTTCTGTTTGTTTCAGTCAATGTCTCCTCAACAAATGTTTCCCACCTCCCCCTGCAGTCCTCTGGGAGTCCTAGGGAGTTAATTGGGGAGTAGAGTTACATAAAATCCACTGTTACTAAACATTTATAAAACCTACAACACGTGTTTGATAAAATACAATAATTCCATAGCAAAAAATTATTTTCATTCAAGTCAAATGAAACACTTTGTGTAAAGGGAACCTGCCACACTGAACACGGTGTCTGCTCTTCGTGCAGCATATTATAGAGCAGAAGGTGCTGAGCAGATTTATAAATTATGTATGAAAAGATTCAGTATAATTTGCACTTTAGTCGTTTAAATCCCTGCTCATTCGATGCTTAGATGTGTCCAGTACATGGTCCTATAGTTAATGATTGACAGCCTTTGCTGTATGACTAGCATTTAAAGATGATTGTCTCTAAGTAGGACCTCCACTGGATTCCTAAGTATAACAAGACAAATATCTTAAATGATAATATATAAATGTGCACAGCTCATCCTGCTCAGTACTAGGATTTCCAAAGAGGACTGGTTTCCTTTACTACAAAGGTTTTCACTGCTCCATCTGAGAGCAGCACTAAGTAGGGACAGAAACCCAGATTCCAGCGATGCGACACTTACTGGACTTGTTGATGTAGTTCTGATAAATCCCTGTTCTATCTGCTGTAGCTCTGCTAGTCGTCTTAATGATAAGCTCTTGCAATGTGGTCATTAATGTTCATGACATCTGTCTAACCCCGCCGTTCACAATTCTTGGCAATTTTCTGTATGTGCACAGTGAAAGGAGAAAGCTGTCAATTAAAGGGGTTGTCCAGGACTTTTACACTGATCACCTATCCTTGGAATAGGTCATCAATATCCGATTGGTGGGGGTGCGACACTCTGCACCACTGCTGTTACGGGTGCAGACTGCTGCAAGAAGTGCTCCTTTGCGGAGCTGTACAGCACAGCTCTGTCAACTGTATGGTGGCCACGGCTGGGTACTGCACATATGCACGCTATTAGAATCAATAAAAAGGAGGATGTGCACTAAGCAGCCCCTATACCATTGACGAAGCTGTGATATGCAGCTCCTCAAATGAGCACATCTGGCCACTGCCTGCGCCGGGAACAGTTGATCGGGTGTCGCATCCCCACTGATCAGATATTGATGACCTATCCTAAGATGGGCCATCATTGTAAAAGTCCCGGACAATCCCTTATTGGTGTGAACAGGGTTAGACAGAGCTGCAGCAGATAAAACAGTGATTTTTGCAATACTACAGCAAGTCCAGCAAGTGACACACCCCAATGTCCCTATTTTATGCTGCCCTCAGAATGGGAAACATAAACCTGGTGACAGATTCCCCTTAACGGCAGTATATTATTGTGAAATGTCTTCTGGAATATTACACCAAATGGCACAAATAAAAATCGGGCTGTTTACATATAACATTACCTGTAGTAAAGTCACCGATCCGTATTTGAATAGGACCTTTCTCCACATTCTGTACAACCGCATTGGCAATACGAGTTAGGTGACCCATGTTTCCCCTCCTCATTCCTCCCTCAGCCCTGCATACAAATACAAGTGGTCAGTTCCAAAACTAGCATACAGAGATGCAAAGGAAATACCCTACTAATTCAGAGACAGTTGTAACAGTAAAGAATTCGGAAGAAAAATAAAAGCACAAAAACAATATGCAAGTAATATTCACAGGGCAAGAATTATTGCACTATGCATCATGGAAACATGAAAAAGGCTTATAATAGTTAGAACAATAGAATTGATCTTGTATGGAAGTATAATTGATGCTTATGGTAAGTTGTGATGCAATTGCTGGTACTCACTGAATCTTGTCGTTTGTTTCCCATGCATCCAGTATTCTTTGAACCAAGCAGCACTCCTGAAATAGCTGGAACAGGTACAAATATCTGATATTATGTGATGACATTGAGATAGAAGTAGCAACAATAATAAAGCCCACAATAGCTGTTTACCTTGCATAGTATTTTACAATGGATATTCTGACTTACATGTGTAATCATAAGATCCTCTTGCTCTGGTACTAAAGTCTCTGCGTTTTCGGTGCTGCCATTAGGGGCCTCCAAGTTTGTTTTCTCCTCCACAGCATCATAACTCTTTCCACTGTGCAGAGAGTGGGAGAGGATTGCTGCTATGCACATCTCCACCTGGATGTGTAGAAAGTTATTCCAAGTGTACCTAAAAAATAAGTCCTAAAGGATAGATGGAAGGGAGAATTTAGATACTTCCTATTATGTACAATTCTTTAGGAGACAAAAGATCCCTGTTACTAAGAAGTTGCAGACAAAGGGAGGGCTAACACAGAAAAAAACCTTTAAAAATATAAATTTATTAGATTTGCATTAAAATAACCCAAAATAATTGAACAACATATATATAAAAAACAGAAAAAAATGAGATAAAGAAGAAAGGGCACTTAGATGATGTAAGCCCTAATCCAATACCAGGCATCACCAGGGGGCACTTAATCACCCTACAAGCTTAGCCCTTAACAAAAGAACTACCTATCCACGGAGGTTGCCACCCTAATACACCAGCAGCAGCGGCGCCCCAAGTCCTCGACGGCTGACCCTAAACTGCTCTATATGGCCCCATTAAATTCACATCTATAGTATTGATATAATAGGCATTAAAGGCAGTAATTCAACAATATAAACCCTAAAGGCCCCTTTCTGTAACTTTATAAATAGTAGATGATACAGATAGGCAGATATGGGCACAATAACAGGTCTGTACCCCACTCACCCCAGGCTGCCCCACCAATTCCTCTCTTATTGGTATTTATCCCCTATCTCCTGCTTGCAGTGCCTTTGTTTTTTTTCACCTTTTATATATGGACTTTGACCATTGCATATACACACGTGGTCAAAATTGTTGGTACCCCTCGTTTAATGAAAGAAAAACCCACAATGGTCACAGAAATAACTTGAATCTGACAAAAGTAATAAATTAAAAATCTATGAAAATGAACAAATGAAAGTCAGACATTGCTTTTCAACCCGGCTTCCACAAAATTTAAAAAAAAATTAAACTCATAAAATAGGCCTGGACAGAAATGATGGTACCCCTGAAAATAATGTGACAAAAGGGACATGTTAAATCAAGTTGTGTCCACTAATTAGCATCACAGGTGTCTGCAATCTTGTAATCAGTCAGTGGGCCTGTATATAGGGCTACAGATACTCACTGTGCTGTTTGGTGACATGGTGTGTACCACACTCAACATGGACCAGAGGAAGCAAAGGAAAGAGTTGTCTCAGGAGATTAGAAAGAAAATTATAGACAAGCATGTTAAAGGTAAAGGTTATAAAACCATCTCAAAGCAACTTGATGTTCCTGTGACAACAGTTGCACATATTATTCAGAAATTTATGATCCATGGGACTGTAACTAACCTACCTGGATGTGGCCGCAGGAGGAAAATTGATGACAAATCAAAGAAACGGATAATAGGAATGGTAACAAAAGAGCCCAGGAAAACTTCTAAATAGATTAAAGGTGAACTTCAAGCTCAAGGAACATCAGTGTCAGATCGCACCATCTGTCGTTGTTTGATCCAAAGTGGATTTCATGGGAGAAGACCAAGGAGAACACCATTGTTGAAAAAAAATCATAAAAAAGCCAGACTGGAATTTGCCAAACTACATGTTGACAAGCCACAAAGCTTCTGGGAGAATGTCCTATGGACAGATGAGACAAAAATGGAAGTTTTTGGCAAGGCACATCAGCTCTATGTTCACAGACGGAAAAATTAAGCATATCAAGAAAAGAACACTGTCCCTACTGTGAAACATGGAGGAGGCTCTGTTATGTTCTGGGGCTGCTTTGCTGCATCTGGCACAAGGTGCAGGGTACAATGAAGTCTCAAGACTTTCAAGGGATTCTAGAAAGAAATATGCTGCCCAGTGTCAGAAAGCTTGGCCTCAGTCGCAGGTCATGGGTCTTGCAACAGGATAATGACCCAAAACACACAGCTAAAAACACCCAAGAATGGCTAAGAGGAAAACATTGCACTATTCTGAAGTGGCCTTCTATGAGCCCTGACCTAAATCCTATTGAGCATCTTTGGAAAGAGCTGAAACATGCTATCTGGAAAAGGCAACCTTCAAACACGAGACAACTGGAGCAGTTTGCTCATGAGGAGTGGGCCAAAATACCTGCTGAGAGGTGCAGAAGTCTCACTGACAGTTACAGGAATCGTTTGATTGCAGTGATTGCCTCAAAAGGTTGTTCAACAAAAGTTAAGAGTACCATCATTTCTGTCCAGGCCTATTTCATGAGTTTCATTTTTTTAAAAATTCAATGGAAGCAGGGTTGAAAAACAATGTCTGACTTTCATTTGATCATTTTCATAGATTTTTAATTTATTATTACTTTTGTCAGATTCAAGTTATTTCTGTGACCATTGTGGGTTTTTCTTTCATTAAACGAGGGGTACCAACAATTTTGACCACGTGTGTAAGTGTATGATCACTTTACATTCTGATCTTCAGCTGTTTTCTATAGGATTTTCCCTGGGCATTGTTGCCACTATTTTGGTATTATTATATACATCTCTACATCGTGAATTCTTACCTGTGCACATTTTCTGGAGCCTACTCTCTCTATATTTTCTAGCTTGCAGTTAGACCGTGGGTGACTGGGGGGAAAGGGTGGTTGTCCCACACTCCCATTTTTTATCTTGCTTTATTTTATTGTGCACACCATCCAGACAGGCAGCGCTTTGGACGCAACATACTTTATGCTGCTTCCAAAGCGCTGTGTTATTGAACACAGGTGAATCCGCATGTGTTCATTGAACCATGCAGATACACCGCATTCAATACATTGCACTGATCAAATTTCTCTTGCGGAGACTAGCGACTCCGCAAGAGAAATTGACATGCTGCGGTCTGGAAAGATGTGCCACATGTCCATGTCCGCGGGTGATTCTACAAATCCCATCCACTATGCTGTAACATCTGGCCACTGAAGGTTTGACGCTGCATAAGCACGCAGCGTTAATCCCGCATCTGCTCCTGATCATCTGCACACACCCTTAAAAACCTTAATAAAGATTATTGTTATTATTTTGATTTTTGGCATTCATTGTTTTTCGGACTCTTAATACTGTTAAGGTGAGAGAGGCCTGTAATTGACATCATAGGTAGACCTCATCTATGAGAGAGAAAATGAGAAAACAAATCCTGAAAATCACATTGTCTCATTTGGAAAGAATTTTTTTTCAAATTTTGGTGGAAAGTAAGTATTTGGTCAATTACAAACAAGCACGATTTCTGGCTCTCACAGACCTGTAACTTCTTCTTTAAGAGGCTCCTCTGTCCTCCACTCATTACCTGTAGTACTGACACCTGTTTGAACTTATCAGTATAAAAGACACCTGTCCACAAACTCAAACAGTCACACTCCACTATGGTGAAGACCAAAGAGCTGTCGAAGGACACCAGAAACAAAATTGTAGCCCTGCACCAGGCTGGGAAGACTGAATCTGCAATAGGCAAGCAGCTTGGTGTGAAGAAATCAACTGTGGGAGCAATAATTAAAAAATGGAAGACAGACAAGACCACTGATAATCTCCCTCGATCTGGGGCTCCACACAAGATCTCAACCCGTGGGGTCAAAATGATCTCAAGAATGGAGAGCAAAAATCCCAGAACCAAATGGGGGGGACCTAGTGAATGACCAGCAGAGAGCTGGGACCAATGTTACACAGGCTACCATCAGTAACACACTACGCCGCCAGGGACTCAGATCCTGCAATGCGAGATGTGTCCCCCTGCTTAAGAAATTACATGTCTGGGCCCGTCTGAAGTTTGCTAGAGAGCATTTAAATGATCCAGAAGAGTATTGGGAGAATGTCATATGATCAGATGAAACCAAAGTAGAACTGTTTGGTAGAAACACAACTCGTCGTGTTTGGAGGAGAAAGAATGCTGAGTTGCATCCAAAGAACACCATACCTACTGTGAAGCATGGGGGGTGGCAACATCATGCTTTGGGGCTGTTTCTCTACCAAGGGAAAAGGATGACTGATCCGTGTACACGAAAGAATGAATGGGGCCATGTATCGTGAGATTTTGAATGCAAACCTCCTTCCATCAGCAAGGGCATTGAAGATAAAAAGTGGCTGGGTCTTTCAGCATGACAATGATCCCAAGCACACCACCAGGGCAATGAAGGAGTGGCTTCGTAAGAAGCATTTCAAGGTCCTGGAGTGGCCTAGCCAGTCTCCAGATCTAAAACCTATAGAAAATCTTTGGAGGAAGTTGAAAGTCCGTGTTGCCCAACGACAGCCCCAAAACATCACTGCTCTAGAGGAGATCTGCAAGGAGGAATGGGCCAACATACCAGCAACAGTGTGTGCCAACCTTGTGAAGACTTACAGAAAATGTTTGACCTCTGTCATTGCCAACAAAGGATATATAACCAAGTATTGAGATGAACTTTTGTAGGTGACCAAATACTTATTTTCCACCAAAATTTGAAAAAAAATCCTTTCCAAATCAGACAATGTGATTTTCAGGATTTGTTTTCTCATTTTGTCTCTCATAGTTGAGGTCTACCTATGATGTCAATTACAGCTCTCTCTCATCTTTTTAAGTGGGAGAACTTGCACAATTGGTGGCTGACCAATACTTTTTTCCCCACTGTACTTATATTCGTCACATTTAAAAAAAAAAGCTTATCCCCTACATATTCCATTGTAAAACTTATCATTTTCAATGCCCCCCATCATTGCACATTTTTTACTCTTAATGGCATTTGATCTTTATATGGAATGTATCAGTCAGAAAATGAAATCAATCTCTTTCCCACGAACAAAGTTTATTTTAATTAATAGATCTTATAATCAAAATAAGTTCTGCAATTAGATGTTAAAAAAAGGTTACTGTGCTGAGATAATCTTATAAATGTGACCCTTCGAATGGCTGTGTCTGACCGTACAGGAACATGGTTGGATATACCATATTCCCTGGGCAGGGAAGGACATAAGAGTATACAGATAGGACAGTATATGAACACGGGACATGTTTTTAAACAGGCAGAGAAGTGATTTTTATTACAGAAAGAATCAGCTGCGATCCCATGCTGTAATGTCTGTGCCGTGTATACTCTCTTTTGTGTTGTTCCTGCACGGTCAGACACAGCCATTACAGTACACAGCAGGGGCACATTTATAAGATTATCTCAGCACAGGAACATTTTTTTTAAACACATCCAATTGTGGAACTTATTTTTATTCCAAGATCTATTGACTAAAGTGTATTTTGTTCATGGGACAACCCTTTTAAATCCTTAAACTATAGGACCCCCCATACACATTAGATGAAAATTGGCCGAACCTGTGGATTTTGCCAGGACTGGCTGACCATCTAATATACAGTGGTGGTCAAAAGTATTGGCACCCCTGCAATTCTGTCAGATAATACTCAGTTTCTTCCTGAAAATGATTGCAATCACAAATTCTTTGGTCTTATTATCTTCATTTAATTTGTCTTCAATGAAAAAACACAAAAAGAATTGTAATAAAGCCAAATTGGATATAATTCCACACCAAACCTAAAAAAGGGGGTGGACAAAAGTATTGGCACTGTTTGAAAAATGATGTGATTCTTCTCTAATTCGTGTAATTAACAGCACCTGTAACTTACCTGTGGCACCTAACAGGTGTTGGCAATAACTAAATCACACTTGCAGGCAGTTAGCATGAATTAAAGTTAACTCAACCTCTGTCCTGTGTCCTTGTGTGTACCACATTGAGCATGGAGAAAAGAAAGAAGACCAAAGAACTGTCTGAGGACTTGAGAAACCAAATTGTGAGGAAGCATGAGCAATCTCAAGGCTACAAGTCCATCTCCAAAGACCTGAATGTTCCTGTGTCTTCCGTGCACAGTGTCATCAAGAAGTTTAAAGCCCATGGCACTGTGGCTAACCTCCCTAGATGTGGACGGAAAAGAAAAATTGACAAGAGATTTCAACGCAAGATTGTGCGGGATGGTGGATAAAGAAGCTCGACTAACATCCAAACAAGTTCATGCTGCCCTGCAGTCCGAGGGTACAACAGTGTCAACCCGTACTATCCGTCGGCGTCTGAATGAAAAGGGACTGTATGGTAGGATACCCAGGAAGACCCCACTTCTTACCCCGAGACATAAAAAAGCCAGGCTGGAGTTTGCCAAAACTTACCTGAGAAAGCCTAAAACGTTTTGGAAGAATGTTCTCTGGTCAGATGAGACAAAAGTAGAGCTTTTTGGGAAAAAGCATCAACATAGAGTGTACAGGAAAAAAAAGAGGCATTCAAAGAAAAGAACACGGTCCCTACAGTCAAACATGGCTGATGTTTTGGGGTTGCTTTGCTGCCTCTGGCACTGGACTGCTTGACCGTGTGCATGGCATTATGAAGTCTGAAGACTACTAACAAATTTTGCAGCATAATGTAGGGCCCAGTGTGAGAAAGCTGGGTCTCCCTCAGAGGTCATGGGTCTTCCAGCAGGACAATGACCCAAAAAACACTTCCAAAAGCACTATAAAAAGGTTTGAGAGAAAGCACTGGAGACTTCTAAGGTGGCCAGCAATGAGTCCAGACCTGAATCCCATAGAACACCTGTGGAGAGATCTCAAAATGGCAGTTTGGAGAAGGCACCCTTCAAATATCAGGGACCTGGAGCAGTTTGCCAAAGAAGAATGGTCTACAATTCCAGCAGAGCATTGTAAGAAACTCATTGATGGTTACTGGAAGCGGTTGTTCGCAGTTATTTTGGCTAAAGGTTGTGCAACCAAGTATTAGGCTGAGGGTGCCAATACTTTTGTCTGGCCCATTTTTGGAGTTTTGTGTGAAATGATCAATGATTTGATTTTTGCTTCATTCTCTTTTGTGTTTTTTCCTTGCAAGCAAATTAAATGAAGATAATAATACCAAAGAATTTGTGATTGCAATCATTTTCCGGAAGAAACTGAGTATTATCTGACAGAATTGCAGGGGTGCCAATACTTTTGGCCACCACTGTATATATAGGGGTCTCCTGACCCTCTACCAAGAGATAATGTCAGGGAGGAGGAGGCTTGGGTAATAGAATATCAACAACGACTACTTTTGTTTTCAAGATAAATGGCTGCAGCTTTCTCCATTCTTGCCACTGAAAACGTATGAACACTCCGACAACCCGAGTTGGAAGCTGTCTGCTGAACAACAATTCCTTTCTCATATAAAATCTTCCTTTATATTTATGAACAAACACAATGGCCCTGGATAATTTATCATTTTATTCTCTTTCCAAAACTTGATATTAACACAGACATGTACACAAGCAGCAAAAACATGGTTCCTCCTGAAGGCAAGTCACATGCATTGTGTCGATATTAAAAAAAAAAAACAGAATAAAGGATGTAAACATTACAAAAACATTTATTTACCTCTATTCATAACAAATATATTATTATCTTGACAGCATAACAAACATAATAATAAATAATTCTCAGAAACTTACAAGTAACAGATCCATGGTCCGGAGTCTGCAGAGCTCCTGGTTAATACTGGACGTATTGGCTTGAAGCAAGGCAGCAATGAGGCGAGTAGTGTGAAGACGGGCATTTCCCAAAGGTTCTTCCAAAATACCAATGGTAGTCAAGATAGATTCTTTCTGCATTATAAAAAAGTATTAGATCTTTTTATAAACTCCATTTTGAAGATTACAATAAAACAGCAATAAGCATTAGAGGCTTTAAAAAAAATCTTTTGTCTTTAAAATAAGTGAATAATTCTTCCACAATTTGCCATGCCTTGCACTAAATTTTAGATAGTTTTTTGACTTACTCAACAAGGGGGAGTCCTGTCCTAGATGGAAAAATGCTGTGGTGTATACAGAAGGGGACGTAGGATGGAATGTGCCACTGTGTGCAAGAATTCTGTGACAAATATAGGTTTGCACAACCAAGAGGTGGTGTAAACTTAGACTAGACAGCCAAAAGATGAGCCCATTTTATAAACATTGGGACTGATTTACAAAAGCGGTTTAGCTTTTAGACAGTTTACACATGGACTGCACTGTTTTATGATGAGGAAGATTTATGAAAATAACTTTAGACAGTTAAACGTTTCATTAAATAGTTTGCACCAGAATTCCGGCATAAAACGGTTTCAAACATTGCAACTTGTAGTGGCGCAAAAATGTTATGACTCTTGCAATTGCAAATTTTTTTTAAAGGGGCGGAGCTTAGCGAGGGTGGGTGTAAAAAACATGGCCAACAAATTCATCACAAACTTAGGTCACAATTGGCGACAATTAATGTGATACAGTCTTTGAATGGAATGAATTTCTTACACTGGCGCATAACAGTCAAAAAGTGTGCCAAATTCATTAAGAAGTACCTAAATCTTAAGGATTTTGGCGCATCTTACTTAGGTAGTGTCTTCATCAAGACTTGAGCCAAGACTGAGGCCAAAGTTTTCATCACCTATTAGTTGGTTTACTTGAACCAACTAAGTTGTGCCAAATTGTGCAGTCATTGTGGTGAACAGGATCACAATTTAGACCAAGCCCCTTATTCTAGGACTGTTCAATATGTGTTGCCCTAAAATAAATATTGTGACTGGCACGAATGACAGTTTTTCAGCACAAATTAAAGCGGTTGTTAGCTTCTTGAAGAACCCCTTCTCGAATACTACAGGTGCATCTCACAAAATTAGAATATAATCAAAAAGTTAATTTATTTCAGTTCTTCAATACAAAAAGTGAAACTAATATATTAGATAGAGTCATTGTAAAACAGAGTGATCTATTTCAAGTGTTTATTTCTGTTAATGTTGATGATTATGGCTTACAGCCAATGAAAACACAAAAGTCATTATCTCAGTAAATTAGAATACTTTATAACAACAGCTTCAAAAATGTTTTTCAAATCCGAAATGTTGGCCTACTGAAATGTATGTTCAGTAAATGCACTCAATACTTGGCCGGGGCTCCTTTTGCATCAATGCGGCGTGGCATGGAGGCGATCAGCCTGTGGCACTGCTGAGGTGTTATGGAAGCCCAGGTTGCTTTGATAGCAGCCTTCAGCTCGTCTGCATTGTTGGGTCTGGTGTCTCTCATCTTCCTCTTGAAAATACAAGGTCAGGCGAGTTTGCTGGCCAATCAAGCACAGTGATACTGTTGTTTTTAAACCAGGTATTGGTACTTTTGGCAGTGTGGACAGGTGGCAAGTCCTGCTGGAAAATTAAATTTCCATCTCCAAAAAGCTTGTCGGCAGAGGGAAGCATGAAGTGCTCTAAAATTTCCTGGTTGACAGCTGCGCTGACTTTGGTCTTGATAAAACACAGTGGACCTACACCAGCAGATGACATTGCTCCCCAAACCATCACTGATTGTGGAAACTTCACACTAGACCTCAAGCAGCTTGGATTGTGTGCCTCTCCACTCTTCCTCCAGACTCTGGGACCTTGCTTTCCAAATGAAATGCAAAATTTGCTTTGCATTTACTTAGTGTATCAATGACTGCCTTCTGGACCTCTGTCAAGTCAGCAGTCTTCCCCATGATTGTGGAGCCTACTGAAACAGACTAAGGGACCTTTTAAAATGCTTAGGAAGCCTTTGTAGGTGTTTTTTATTAATTATTTTAATTTACTGAGATAATGACTCTTGTGTTTTCATTGGCTGTAAGCCATAATCATCAACTTTAACAGAAATAAACAATTGAAATAAATCACTCTGTTTGTAATGACTATATAATATATGAGTTTCACTTTTTTGTATTGAAGAACTGAAATAAATTAACTTTTTGATGATATTCTAATTTAGTGAGATGCACCTGTATATTCACCTGTGTAACATAAATCATCATATATTGACCTCCTGTTCCGGAGCCATTCCAGCAAGGTCGGTGCTGGGACTTGCGTGACGTTCTTATGCCATATGAGACCTGCAGCAAACCAGCTGCTACTAATGGACCACAGCACTCAAATCTTCCCCAGAAGGCATTGTCCACTTTAGGACACATTTCTGGCACAGTAACTTAGTGAGTCAGCCCCATTGTTTTAAAATTCTTCTAATTGGCACAATAAAGTTGCTCAGATATGTGCATTTTGCAGTGCACATAATGAATACACATGCACAAAAACACCTACCTTAGGAGGGTGCTGCAGCAAATGGTGAAAATCCTTCAGATGCGATTCTATGCCCTGAAGAACACTGCTACAGACCACTGCTGCCGGCCTCTCATATCCCTGAGGAAGAGAATCTAAGAGAGGATCCACACTACAGACAGAAAAACAAAAGTACTGAGATCCATTGCAATAGCAGAAAATCAAATAAGTGATCATCCTATAAAAGTAACTGCGATGCATATTAGGTACCACTCTGAAACAGCATATGGGTTTAGCCTAGTTTGGCTGGTAAATTGGTCTAAAAATGTATCTGTCACCAGATAAACTGCATACATTTTTAAACAGATCTCTAAGATCTGATGAGGTTGGTGTACTTACATTGAAAGCCAGAATGGTTGTATAATCCTTTTTTGAATGATTATACTCAATCTCCACCAACCTGGCCTGACTGAGAGATCCTCAGTGTCATCCTCCATGTAGCTACTGAAATCTCAGCATAATCATTCTGCCGTCGTTTTTTCAGTGTATGTACACCAGCCTCCTCTGGTCTAAGAGATCTATTTCATAATAGTATGCTGTCTGTTTTGTGAAATCTGGTGACACATCCAAATTAAAAAGATGGACATTGACATAAAGCATAGCCACATTAAGATGCTGTTGAAGAAACAGTTATTCTTTATGGGGTGGGAGCTATCTTGCCTATTTTTTCCATGACACATTGCCCTAGGGACCTCCTACCAGCTAGATCTCTGCCAGGAAAATCAACAACAACACAGATGTGTGTTTTTGTATGAACATATATGGAATACTAAGCAGACAAATCAGAAATTAAAAACTGGACCACATTATACTTTGCTGGAGGATTCGACTGCCACAATATCAACTTGTCTATGACAGCACACATTAAAATATATGTAGAGTGGCAAACCTTGGTCTTCTGGTTTCCAGTAAGGTCAGTAAAATTTGAGTTCCACACACAACACAGCTCTCCGTTGGCTCTTCATTAAACATGTTGTGCAAAAGTTGCTCTACACACTGTTGTCTATAGATATAAAAGAAACCAGTGTTGGATACGAAAAACACTTAGAAAGGTGAGCAATAATTGGAGACTAATGTATAGAACGTATTATATAACCATTGCACAAAGGAATAATGAGGGAACACTTAACCAAAAATAAAAGAATCATAAAAGTGAACACGATATAAAGGTTGCCCACACTGGTTATCAGTCTGTAAGATTTTCTGCAACAGTCTTGTAGAATAGGAGAGGTGGGAAAAATACGCCAGCGCTATCTATTCACTGCTTGTAGAAATGCCATAAATATCTGTCTGAGAATCCCTTTAATCAAGCTACGTGGAGTTTTTCTATTTGAAAGGCCTCAAACAAACTTAAATTCTGTTTAATTGAGCAAGAGGTGAGTGGCACTCACGATTCAAGTGTTACCAGCAGAGGATCAGTCTCCAGTATCTCCTGCATCTGACTGCACTGATCTCTACTCAGGCGAATGAGATCGCACAAGGTTTGGGACGCATTAGTCTGTCTCTAAAAAACAAAAGAAATGAAAGTAAGCACAGTACAAATTACAAGATCAGTATCCAGAGTAATAAAGTGAATATCTTTATTGTAAAAAATAAATAAATAAAAATAAAATCCACCTCATATTAACAAATTTCGTAGTTTAGAGAGTCAATGTGGTCAATATCGACCTGGGCATGTCATCTTAACCCACCCCCACCTAAGACATGATCATCTGGTGCCCATCTGTTGATATTGCAACCTACTGAATGCCCCATGCATCTGCCAATTTTGTATCTTACATGGACAATACACTGAAATACATATTGTGTATTGTACCAAGAATCAAGCAAATCGCTGTGAGACTAAAAAAAAAAATTGTGAAATGATTTTTAAAAGAAAAAAAAACAATTTAAATCACAGGTTTTTATTTCCATCCTGTAAATAAAAAAATTAAAAATATAATGGCACTGGCGAGTCCCATTAATCCTGCATAATGAGCGTTGTAAAAAAATGGCAGAATTGTTGTTTACGCCTGCCAAAAATTAATGAAACACAATCACAGAGTCATATGTGCCCCAAGATGATACAAAAAAACCCTACAGCTGATTCCCATAAAACAAACACAGCTCCATCGACCAAAAAGTAAATGTTACGAGTCTCAGAAAAGGGAGACACAAACAATTTTAAGGCTATGTGCCCACGATGCAGAAATGCTCCGGATTTTTCCTGAGCGTTTCTGCATCTCACTGGCAGAAAAAAAACGCCTGCGGATTGTACATGTGGATTGTACATGCGTTTTTCCTGCCAAGGACATGCGGATGTGAAGCGTTCTTCACATGCATTTCTGCATGCGGGTTGACAAGCGCTTTCCAAGCGATTTTAGCATCACTTGGAAAGTGCTTGTCAACTTGGTCACACTATATAAATCCATGCAAACGGCATGGATTTATATACTGTGACCTTAAAGAATGTTTAAAAATAAAAAAATAAATCTATACTTACCTTCCGATGGCCCCCGGAGTCTTGCTTCGCTCCGTCCTCCCTTGCCGGCAGCTCGCGGTGCACTGCACTGGTCCTTCAGTCCATCGCGAGCTGCCGGCAAGGGAGGACAAGCGCAGCGGGGGCCATCAGAAGGTAAATATCATATTTATTTTTTATTTTATTCTTTTTTTACAGGTTCTATGGTACCCAGGTCCGGAGGAGAGTCTCCCTCTCCTCCACACCTGGGTCCAATTCGCACATTGAAACGCATGGAATGCGCATGTACAGATGCAGTGATGCGGAATCCATGCGTTCCAATGCAAGTCAATGGCGGCAAAAACGCAGCGCTTCCGCAAAATAATTGGTATTGCTGCAGTTTTTTCCGCAATGATAATCTGCAGCGGAAATTTCCTGCAGCATGTGCACAGCACATGCGGATTATCATTGGGGAGGCCTTCTACCATGTGTTTTTTAAGCGTTTCTGCAGCGTTTTTGCCACTGCGGAAACGCTTAAAAACGCATCGTGGGCACATAGCCTAAGTTATTTTTTAAAAGTAGCAAAACAAACAAAAACTACATACATTTTGAATCAACTAATCTGTACTACTGACCCACAGAAAAAATTTAAACATATCATTATTACCACACAGTGAACACCGAAAAATTAAAAGCCAAAGCAACAATGACCACATTGCATTTTTTTCTTTTCAATACACCAAAAATAAAACAACAACAAAGATTGTTTTTCAGTACATTTGGCAAATTAAATGATGGCAATCAAAACTACAACTTTTCCCAGTAAACACCCTAAAATGTTGGCGAACAAGTAAAGTTATGGCTCTATGATATATGCAGGCATGAATTGAAGAGAAAAAAATAAAAAATTATATATATCCGAGATATATATATACTGCTCAAAAAAATAAAGGGAACACTTAAACAACAGAATATAACTCCAAGTAAATCAAACTTCTGTGAAATCAAACTGTCAACTTAGGAAGCAACACTGATTGACAATCAATTTCACATGCTGTTGTGCAAATGGAATAGACAATTGATGGAAATTATTGGCAATTATCAAGACACCCTCAATAAAGGAGTGGCTCTGCAGGTGGGGACCACATCTCAGTACCAATGCTTTCTGCCTGATGTTTTGGTCACTTTTGAAAGTTGGTTGTGCTTTCACACTCGTGGTAGCATGAGACGGACTCTACAACCCACAGAAGTTGCTCAGGTAGTACAGCTCATCCAGGATGGCACATCAATGCGACCTGTGGCAAGAAGGCTTGCTGTGTCTGTCAGCGTAGTGTCCAGAGGCTGGAGGCGCTACCAGGAGACAGGCCAGTACACCAGGAGACGTGGAGGGGGCTGTAGGAGGGCAACAGCCCAGCAGCAGGACCGCTACCTCTGCCTTTGGAGGAACAGGAGGAGCATTGCCAGAGCCCTGCAAAATGACCTCCAGCCGGCCACAAACGTGCGGTTGTCTGAACAAACGGTTAGAAACCGACTCCATGAGGGTGGTATGAGGGCCCGACTTCCACAGATGGGGGTTGTGCTCACAGCCCAACACCGTGCAGGACGCTTGGCATTTGCCACAGAACGCCAGGATTGGCAAAGTCGCCACTGGCACCCTGTGCTCTTCACAGATGAAGGCAGGTTCACAATGAGCACATGTGACAGACGTGTCAGAGTCTGGAGACACTGTGGAGAGCGATCTGCTGGCTGCAACATCCTTCGGCATGACCGGTTTGACAGTGGGTCAGTAATGGTGTGGGGTGGCATTTCTTTGGAGGGCCGCCAGCCCTCCATGTGCTCGCCAGAGGTAGCCTGACTGCCATTAGGTACCGAGATGAGATCCTCAGACCCCTTGTGAGCCCATATGCTGGTGAAGTTGGACCTGGGTTCCTCCTAATGCAGGACAATGCCAGACCTCATGTGGCTGGAGTGTGTCAGCAGTTGCTGCAAGATGAAGGCATTAAAGACCTGAATCCGATTGAGCACATCTAGGACATCATGTCTCGCTCCATCCACCAACGTCACGTTGCACCACAGACTGTCCAGGAGTTGGCGGATGCTTTCATTCATTCAGATCTAGGATGTGTTATTTGAGTGTTCCCTTTATTTTTTTGAGCAGTGTATATACATAATATTTATATTTTTATTCATTCATATAACGCCATTAATTCCACAGTGCTTTACAATCATTATCAGCACTGTTCCCATTGGGGCTCACAATCTAAATTCCAAATCAGTTTGTCTTTTGAGTTTGGGAAGAAATCGGAGAACTCAGAAAAAACCCATGCAAATAAGGGGATAACATAAGAAACTCCTTGCAGATGTTGTCCTTGGTGGGATTTGACCCCAGGACCCCAGTGCTGCAGTGCTAATCACTATAATATGAATACATACATAATATATACAGCGGGTGAAATAAGTATTGAACACTTCACCAATTTTCTAAGTAAATATATTTCTAAAGGTGCTATTGACATGAAATTCTCACTAGATGTCGGTAACAACCTATCCAATCCACACAGGCAAAGAAATCAAACCACAGTTGCCTCCTGTATAGAGAAACTAGGCGCATGCATTGCTCAGGTGTGATTTTGGCCCATTCTTCCACACAAACACTCTTCAAATCCTGAATTTTCCATGGGCTCCTTCTATGATCTCTGAGCTTTAGTTCCTTCCATAATTTTTCTATTGGATTCAGGTCAGGTGATTGGCTGGGCCATTCTAGCAGCTTTATTTTTTTCCTTGAAACCAATTGAGAGTTTCCTTGGCTGTGTGTTTGGGATCATTGTCTTGCTGTCCACCAGTTTCCTCTTTATCGTCCTGGTAGATGGCAGCAGATTTTTATCAAGAATGTCTTGGTACATTTGTCCATTCATTCTTCGTTCAATTACATGAAGTTTGCCAGTGCTGTATGCTGAAAAATAGCCCCACACCATAATGTTCCCACCTCCAAAGCTTCACTGTTGGTATGGTGTTTTTGGGGTGATATGCAGTGCCTTTTGGCCTCCAAACATGGTGGGTATTATGGCATCGAAAGAGTTCACTTTTGATCTCATCTGACCAGATTATATTCTCCCAGTATTTCATATTATTGTTTACATATTGTTGAGCAATGTTTAAACGCACACTTGAACATGCTTTTTCTTCAGCAATGGAGTACATGGAGCGTACATTCTGGCCATGTTGGTTGAGTGCATTACTTATTGTTTTCTTTGAAACAATTGTACTTGCTGATTCCAGGTCTTTAAGTAGCTCTCCACAGGTTGCCTTGGCTCTTGGACAACTCTCCTGATAATTTCTTTCACTCCTCTGTCTGATATCTTGCAGGGAGCACTTGGTCATGGTTGGTTTATGGTGAAATTATATTCTTTCCACTTCTGGATTATAGCCCCCAACACTGCTCACTGGAACCTTCTGTAGTTTAGAAATTCTTCTGTAACAATGCTATCAGTATGTCTTGCAACAAGAAGGTTTGAAGGTCTTGAGACAGCTCACTGGTTTTACCCATTATGAGATGTTTCTGGTGTGGCACCTTGGTAATGAGACACCTTTTTATAGACCATCAGTTGAATCAGCTGATATTTTTCACTAAATGGAAAGATTGCTTTTTAAATTACAGATAGATTTCAGCTGGTGAACATCACTTTCCATGCCTTTTTGCACCTCTCTTTCTTCATGTGCTCAATACTATTTCCCGATGTCATTTCTCATTATTACACATAATTTATAGGCATCTATCTATGGTTTGATTTCTTTGCCTGTGTGGAGTGGATGGGTTGTTACCGACATCTGATGAGGAATTCAAGTCAATAGCACCTATAAAAATATATTTACTTAGAACATTGGTGACTTGTTCAATACTTAATTCACCCGCTGTATGTATATGTGTAAGAGTAATTGAACGTTGTTTGGCAAGTAAAAATCAGATTTTTTTCTACCCCGACAGCAGCTCAGCTCTTCGCTCCTAGAACTATACTGCATTGACATTTCAATAGTTGCTTCAAGACATCAATACTCACATCTTCCTCATGACTGCAATGGATGAGGCCTATCAATCTCTGAATAAGTCTCTCTTCATTTAACCACTATAACAACAAAGAAAAGTTTGAAATGTATAAACTTACTAGATTTTAATACCAAAGTAACAAAAAAAGGCTTGGGAAAAAACTATGGTTACAAGACTAAACAGCGACCAGAGAACTGTGGGGTGCTTGGAGCAGAAGATTTGTTGCTTTAATAATCCCCTTTTAAATGAAATAGTCTCACTTGTATAATAAAAAAACATATACACATCTCTCTCACTGGTAAGGTTCCAGCAATGACAGCGCTGGGTCTGACGCGGTTCAAGCGGCATTGTTCAGCCATGTGAGCCCTGCAGCTAATCAACGGCTATTATTTGACTGCTGTGCTCTTACCTCCTGTGGACGAAGAGAGAGCACAGCAGCCCAATAGCGGCAGCTGATTGGCTATATGGCTCATGTGGAATAAAAAAGCAAGCGGCCCCGGACAGACTCAGCGGAGATAAACCTGAAACTCTGCCAATGTGGGAGATGAGTACATGTTATTTTTTATTTTACAAGGGGGAACTACTTCATTTAAAAAGTGGTTGTAGTGGAAAACCTCTCAAATCAGGGCTGTGGAGTCAGAGTCGGAATAAAATGGACCGAAGTTGACTCCTAAAATATATAATTAATTGGGTACAGTAGTCCAATGCAGGATGTGCTGTAAATTTTTTCATAAGAATTTGGGAAAGTTGTGAAATGTCCTATAAATGTCTGTTCTTGTCCTGATCTAAGGATCTCGGCTTTTAGTTGAGATGAATCTGTGCTGCACTTTATGTACATGCTTAGTAGTGAGGCAGTGAGATGAATCTGTGCTGCACTTTATGTACACACTCAGTAGTGAGGCAGTGCAGGGCTGTGGAGTCAGAGGTTTGGCTTATCGACTCCACAGCCCCACGTCCAATGGTTTCCAGTATTTTCTTTTTTTGGTGACAAAAACAATGCCATGTGTCCACCTAAAATCTCCCCATCATCTCATTAAAGAAGAGCATTTCACATTCATCCCAATATGATACGTGTGTTTAACATGTCTCACGTTTAGCACTTCTTGTCTGAGTGGAGCTGGCTCCACACAACTGATGAGACGAAGTAGAAGGTCCATCATAGCTGAAGTACCAATGTGCTCCAGCACCAGTGTAAGGAACTTTTCCTTTTTCCTCAGAAATCCGATTACCTAAAGGAAACAAAGTTAAAAGAATTGTAAAGAGCTGCGGAATATGCTGGCGCTATATAATCATTAGGGATATCCTTCCTGCTCCCTCAACTGTCGCCTCTCAAGCTGACTAGATAGCCTGGTCATATTAGCAGCTACTTCTCTGCTGCAGCACATCAGAACACCAGACTACATATAATTACTGCGGACAATATTTAACCGGCTTTCTATTGTAAACCATATTCTTTATACAAACACGGAAGATAAAATATTGACAAATTATATGCAGACTTAGCAGCCTTTCAGCTTCAAGGGTTTATCCCAGAATTCCAGAAGTATTTTTCACAAAGCCCGAGCTCGGTAATAACTATGAAGCAATCCAAAGATGATCCCAGAAAACCGGACAACCCCTTTTATCTTATCTGATCTCAGGTACAATTTTTCTTGGTGTAAATCTCTAGTACATGTAAAATAGCTGTGTTTTTCACTGAATAAAGCCAGAGCTTTTCATGTTCATCCAATGTAAGATTTTTATTAATAATATTCTACCAGAGAAATGCTGTATATACACTAAATAGAAGGGATGGGGGGGGGGGTACACATTACTAATGGTAAACATTAGCAGCTATTTCTCACTTGTTCAGTTTTCCTTGCAATCAGATTCCCGATGGTCTTGCTGAAGAAGCTGGCCAGTAGAGGATTGAGCGGGGGCTCTTGCTGTAGGAAATCATAAAGGATGTCCAAGAGGTGCTCATCCTCACCTAGTTTATCATTAATTTGTGGCACGTCACATGTGAGCAACTCACAGGCTATGTTTGGGTACCTACAAGAAGAGAACATGTGCTAAATAAAAAAAAAAAAAAAAAGAGATCACTATGTAAATACAGCGTCAATTGGTTTTCCGGGTATCAGTTTCTAAGCCCCATCAGCTTCCACTAGGTGATAAATATTAATATACTCAGGTGTTAGCCACTCTCCTCAGATATAGTGCTACTTTTCCGACGCTGCTCCAGTATTTGTTGAAAAGTTGTGTCAGTAACATCACAACTACAGCGCACATGATTGCTGCAGCCAATCACTGGACTCAGCAGCCTTGCCAATGTAGCCAGCATTAGCCGCAGCAGCTACATGTGCAGTAGTCATGCCGCCGGTGAGCCCAGTCATTAGCTTCAGCGGTCATGTGTGCAGTAGTCATGCCGTCCGCTGAGCCCAGTCATTAGCTTCAGCGGTCATGTGTGCAGTAGTCATGCCGCCTGCTGAGCCCAGTCATTAGCTGGAGCGGTCATGTGTGCAGTAGTCATGCCGTCCGCTGAGCCCAGTCATTAGCTGCAGCGGTCATGTGTGCAGTAGTCATGCCATCCGCTGAGCCCAGTCATTAGCTTCAGCGGTCATGTGTGCAGTAGTCATGCCGTCTGCTGAGCCCAGTCATTAGCTGCAGCGGTCATGTGTGCAGTAGTCATGCCATCCGCTGAGCCCAGTCATTAGCTTCAGCGGTCATGTGTGCAGTAGTCATGCCATCCGCTGAGCTCAGTCATTAGCTTCAGCGGTCATGTGTGCAGTAGTCATGCCGTCCGCTGAGCCCAGTCATTAGCTTCAGCGGTCATGTGTGCAGTAGTCATGCCGCCTGCTGAGCCCAGTCATTAGCTGCAGCGGTCATGTGTGCAGTAGTCATGCCATCCGCTGAGCCCAGTCATTAGCTTCAGCGGTCATGTGTGCAGTAGTCATGCCGACCGCTGAGCCCAGTCATTAGCTTCAGCAGTCATGTGTGCAGTAGTCATGCCGTCCGCTGAGCTCAGTCATTAGCTTCAGCGGTCATGTGTGCAGTAGTCATGCCGTCTGCTGAGCCCAGTCATTAGCTGCAGCAGTCTTATATGCAGTAGTCATGCCATCCGCTGAACCCAGTCATTAGCTGCAGCAGTCATATATGCAGTAGTCATGCCATCCGCTGAACCCAGTCATTAGCTGCAGCAGTCATATATGCAGTAGTAGTGCAGTCACCGATGTAGCCTCTCAACAATCACCGAGAGCAATAGCTGAGGGTGAACGCTGGAGCAAGGGAAGGTGAGTAACGCCAATTTTATTATTTTTCTCTAGAATAATCTTTTTTTAAATATGTATATATCTATATGACAAAAATAAAGGCAGCAAAGATTGAGAAATAGAGACTCTTTTCCAAAGGAATTAAAAATCATAATAACAGAATTAAAAGTGATAGCGTTGACTCCCTCAAAAACAATCAGAGTATATAGTGTAAAAGGATAAGCTAAAAGCTAGTCTATTAAAAGGGGTTTCCCCATGAACAAAGTATTTTATTCAACAGATCTTGGAAAAAAAATAAGTTCCATAATTGGATGTGTTAAAAAATTTTTTTCCTGTATTGAAATAATCTTAGAAATGTGCCCCTGCTATGTATTGTGTAATGGCTGTGTCTGACCGTACAGGAACATGGTCTGATCATACCAGAGCTCCTGGGCAGGGGAAGAAGCAAAAGAGTATACAGACAGGACAGCAGAGGATTGCAGCTAATACTTTCTCTGAGTTTAAACATTTCACTGCTGGTTGAAAAAACTTATTATTATTCAAAGATCTATAAATTTAAATACACTTTATACATGAGAAAACCCCTTTAAATGCTATCTACTCTATAGCTTTGACATAGGGAAAGCCATAACAGATTACATGTTTAGGGATAACATAACTGATCCAGTAACTCTGCCATGGGTTTTTGGACATGTACAAATATATCTTAAATTAAAATGTAAGAAATCATATTAAACACAGAAATTTATTTTGTGAAAGTAGACATCTGGCATATTGTCAAAATACCAATAAGCACTTCATGCAATTTAGAGAGATATTTTCATAAAAATGCACAACAACTGATATTAGTGACTAAAATGTGACCTAAACAGAAAATTAGTGGAGAGACCAAAATTCTGGTTTCAGATTGGAAATTTTAAAAAGGTGACAACCTATAAAATACAATGACACACCTTGAAAAATTAGAAAAATAAATGTATTCCTTGAAAGAATAACCTTATGATTGTTGTTACCATGATGTGCTGATGACAATCATATTCACCTTCATGTGATAAAGAGCAACTATTTACTAACCAGTTGGAATCCCAAGGCTCTTCATTTCCGCAATGCAGACTGCCGAAACGAGCCAGCTTCCATTTTTGCCCTAATTACAATATTGAAATATTTGAACAACGAGTACAGAGATCTTTCAAATGAACTTTTAACACCTAGTGTGCAACAATGACAAGGGAGCATCTGTTATGTCTAGATAAAAGGGTTCATCATTATTACAGATGGTGATTTTTTTACTGTACAAGCAGTAAGACTATGTTGTGATGATTGACTCATTGAACAAGTTCAAGGAGAGCCTTGATGATTTTTTTGAAAAATATAATTTTACAGGTTCTTTACACTAGATTCTGGGATGGGACGTTGCTCCAGACAAGTAGTCTGAATGCAACATGTGGAGTAGGGAAGGAATTTTTCCCCTAATATGGAGCAATTAGCATTTGTCTCATGGGATTTTTTGCCTTTCTTTGGATCAACACATTAGTACTATAAGATGATCTCAATGAACCTGTGTCTTTTTTCAGCCTTAACAACTATGAAACAATGTATAACTCATAAAATCTACCTCTTCATCACTCAAAATATATAAAAAAAATGTAAGATTTCCAAGCAGAAAAAAATAAACAAAATTCACTCTTAAAAGTTAGTCCTATACAGCCTGAGACAGGATTCCCCTGGCAGCGAGCTCTATTGTTTTATGTTATATTTGTATCCCACCAAAAGCTTTTGGCATACTTATAATACTTACACTGGTTTATTTCTGATTGCAATATTTGTTTTTCTCAGAACAAATAAACCACTCTAGAGCAGATTTAATAATACATTTTTAAAGCGATTCTATCAGCATAAAATGACTGTTCAAGCACAGTCCCCGAAAAGGAGCTGTGCTTGGTTTGAACAGTCATGTTCTGCTGACAGACGGCTTAGAATGAAACTAGATACACCAGATTTGTTATTACGCTGGCACATACAGAATTACAAATTCAAAGAGCTTCTATCTAACCTTATTTCACCTAATTTTGGTGTAATAGTCTGTAACTTAGGTGACACAGCAGTGATGCCTTATTATTTTACTCACTTAAAGCGGACTTTCTCGTCCATATCATCAGGAGGCTGTTGTGTGATGAGCTGCACAAGCTGCTCCATGCATTGTGGCTGACACAGAAAGTCCAGTAGCCGCTGGTTCTGAGCTTTACACTCCTGGAGCAGATCATCTTCGTCCATTAATTCTAGGAGGGTAACATCCTCCTTTTCCAGTAGCTTGTCCACATGTGATGTTGTGTTGAGGTCAAACTTCCAGAACATGGTAGCAAAGTACTCCTTACTGTTAGAAGTTACAGTAAAGAACAAAATGACATCAAACTGCTTATGATTAAGCCCAGGAACACCACAAATTAAAGGATACATAAAATACCTAATGTGCTTATTAATATACACAACTTGTATCATTCAGAAATTAAATCACTGTACATTTAAAGAGGACATTTCACCAGTATGACCATGTTAAACTGGCCACATCATGGAATAGTGGCTGCAGAGCATAAAAAAAGTTATTTTTCTGTTTTAGCTTTTTATTATTTTATTTCTCTTCTCCATTGTGGAGATACTAGCTTGTAAAGTTTAGGTAATAATTTAAGATAAGCCCAACCAGAAGTTACCAGAGATTATTCTATTTGAGAGGGTACTTTTTACCCTGAATGACTTTGACCAATCATAAATGTCATGTATAAACATTCACTGTGTATATCAGAGACATGTATATCTCACACTGCTACTGGGGTTGTAAGGGCTATTTACATCACATGTGTGGTTTTGGCATTCATCACGCTTGCATATATCAGTAGAACACAGAAAATAGGTATGGAATAGTAGACTATGTTATTCCATCCCACAGAGTCCAGGGTTAAAAAAAAAAGGATATGCTAAAAATTAAGTTTATGAACATAGGAGACTGTAGGCGACAAATGCCACCCCCAAACTATTTATATGAGCATGTAGCTTTTTCAAAGACAATCCCAACAATACCTTTACATGGCCAGTCCATTCCTCCATTACTGAGAATTCAATGCTTGAATTGATATGCAGATGAGTCTGAAGAACTGCAGTAGATCTGCAGCTTTATTCCCCGCCCAGTGCTGCCTCCTCCTGCTTGATAGACAGTCTTTATATGCTGTGAGACTTCAGGCAATGGAGCTGTCAGTCAAGCAGGAGGAAGCAGCACTGGAGGAAGCAGTGACAGAGGCTTCAGATCTACAAAATAGTTCTTCATCAACTGCATGTCAATTCAAATACTGATTTCTCAGTAACAGAGGAATGGACTGTCTAGGTAAGAGTATTGCTGGACTTGTCTTTGAAAGAGTTACATGCACATATAAATAGTTTGGGGTGTGAAATCCTGCTGATAGATTTCCTTTAAGCCTTTTAATGACCTTGTGGATGAGATTAAAAGTAAAGTGTCAGTCTTTGCAGACGACACCAAACTATATAGGATATTAAAAATTGACCTTGACACTACAATATGGCAAAACGATTTGGATAAGATGTCTGAATGTGCAAACACTTGGCAAATGAGATTTAACCACTTCGCACCAGAGCCTGTTTTTGCCTTCGTGACCAGGCCAATTTTTTCAATTCTGACCACTGTCACTTTATGAAGCAATTACTCTGGAACACTTCAACGGATTCCCCTGATTCTGAGACTGTTTTTTCGTGACATATTGTACCTCATGACAGTGGTAAAATTTCTTCGATATCACTTGCGTTTATTTGTGAAAAAATCTGAAATTTGGCAAAAATTTTGAAAATTTTGCAATTTTCAAACTTTGAATTTTCATGCCCTTTAATCAGAGAGATATATCACACAAAATAGTTAATAAATAACATTTCCCACATGTCTACTTTACATCAGCACAATTTTGGAACCAAAATTTTTTTTGTTAGGAAGCTATAAGGGTTAAAAGTTGACCAGCGATTTCACATTTTTCCAACATAATTTACAAAAACATTTTTTTAGGGACCACATCTTTTTCAAAGTGACTTTGAGGGGCCTTTATGACAGAAAATACCCAAAAGTGACACCATTCTAAAAACTGCACCCCCCTCAAGGTGCTCAAAACCACGTTCAAGAATTTTTTTTAACCCTTCAAGTGTTTCACGTGAATTTTTGGAATGTGGAAGAAAACAATGAACATTTAACTTTTTTTCACAAAAATGTTACTTTAGACCCATTTTTTTTTTTTCACAAGGGTAACAGGAAAAAATGGAATATACAATTTGCAGTGCAATTTCTCATTAGCGCTCTGATACCCCATATGTGAGGGAAAACCACTGTTTGGGCGCACTGCAGGGTTTGGAAGGGAAGGAGCGCCATTTGATATTTTGAATGTAAAATTAGTTTGAATAATTAGCAGACGCCATGTTGCGTTTGGAGAGCCCCTGATGTGCCTAAACAGTGGAAACCCCCCACAAGTGACCCCATAGTTGTGTGGTGAGCACCTTGCACCCCCAGGTGCTTCACAGAAGTTTATAATATTGAGCAGTAAAAATAAAATTGTCACATTTTTCCCACAAAAAATGTTTTTCATCCCCTAATTTTGCATTATCATAAGGGTAACAGGATAAATTGCACCATGAAATTTGTTGTGCAATTTCTCCTGAGTACGCCGATACCCCATATGTGGGGGAAAACCACTGCTTTGGTGTACGGCAGGGTTCGGAAGAGAAAGGAGCGCTATGTTGGCTGGGATAGGATGCAGACACCATGTCACATTTGAAGAGTCGCTGACATGCCTAAACAGCAGAAACCCCCACAAGTGACCCCATTTTGTAAACTACACCTCTCAAGGAATTCATCTAGGGAAGTAGTGAGTATTTTTTAATTTTTAAATTTATACCATAGGGCAGTGAAGAAAACAGAATTATATGTTTACCACAAAAAATGTTTTACCCTCAGATTTTACATTTTCACACAGGGCAATGGGTAAAAATGGTGCCTAAATGTCACACAATTTCTTCTAAAAGTGGCAATACCCCATATGTGGCTGTATCGTACCGCTTAGCCATAAGGCGAGATCTGGGAGGGACGGAGTGCTATTTGACAATTGGAGAACAAATTATTGTAGATTAGGCATTTGGATTTGGGAGCACAAAATTTTCTGAATTTCTTTTGGGGGGCAAGGGCCATTTCGCTTTTCCAGAGCCTTTCTGCTACCAGTAACTTGGAAGTCCCTTATATTTTTAACAGATGACGGACCTGAGTGGGGACTAGCTTTTTTTGAGGACCGAGTTGAAGCTTTTATTGGGAACATTTTACGTAACATTTATCCGGCGCTCTAGGCTGAGCACTTACATCGGGGTTTCTATCTAAATTTCCAAGTGATGTAATTCAGATGAAACCCCTGCAGGATCCATTCACTATAATGAGGCAGCAGAGTTACTCTGGACTCCGTCTGGCCTCTGTTTAGCGGTGTCCTTTTTTTCAGAAGTGCACAAAACTGTGGCCAACCGCACTTTTATGCACGCCTAAAAAAATGACACCGTGGGATCACAGGCCAGACGGCATCCACAGTGTCTTATATCTGCCTCATTACAGGGAATCTTCCGTCATGGGTTCTGTCTGAATCACGTATGTCAGAGATTTACACGGAAACTCTGGTGTAAGTGCTCAGCGCAGAGCGCAGGATAAGTGTGAGCAGAGCCTTACTGCGATCTTTGGGAGACATAATAAACAAATCAGTAGCAGGTGAAGAATTGGTTTTATTTATTTTTTACGCCGTTCCTCGTGAGGTATAAGTGATGAGATTACTTTATTCTTCGGGTCGGTGCGATCACAGAGATACCAGATTTATATCGGGTTTTTATGACTGACAGCTGTCACACACTAAGAGATGCTTTTTTTTGCAAAATCTAGTTTTTGCATCGCCATATTTGGAGAGCTAGAATTTTTCCATATTTCGGCCGACAGAGTCATGTGACAGCTTGTTTTTTGCGGGACGAGTTGACATTTTTATTGGTACCATTTTTGGGTACGTGACATTTTTTGATCGCTTTCTATTCCGTTTTTTGGGAGGTAAAATTAACAAAAACCAACAATTCAGGAATTGTTTTTTGAGGTTTTTTTTTATGCCGTTCTGCGTGTGGTAAAAGTGATAAGGCAGCATTATTCTTCGGGTCAGTACGTTTACAGCGATACTACACTTATTGTATATTTTTTTATGTTTTGGCGCTTTTACCCAATAAAACAATTTTATAGAAAAAATATTTTTTTTGCATCGCTTTATTCTGAGAGCTATAACTTTTTTATTTTTTGGCGGAACAAGATGACGTTTTCAGCGGTACAATTTTTATTTCCATTTTGCTTTTTGATCGCATTTTTTTCCACTTTTTGTTTGGCAATTTGATGAAAAAGCATAGTTTTTTGCTCCGTTTTTTATTTATTTTATTACGGTGTGCACAGAAGGAGTTAATTAGTGTGACAGTTTTATAGATCGGGTTGTTTCGGACACGGCGATACCAAATATGTGTACTCTTTTTGTTTTTGCATAAATATACGGATTTATTGGTTTAATATTTTATTTATTTAGATTTTTTATTTTGTGATTTTTTTTTACAGTTTGAAAACATTTTTTAGACTTTTTTTTTACATTTTTACTTAGTCTTGTATGGGACATTAATTTTTATTTTTCTAATCACTGTTCTCATGTAATGCAATAGACATTGCATGAGAACTTTGCTGACAGTTTCACACTGTCTGTCTCCTGCTGGACTCAGCTGCAGCCTGAGCTCAGCAGGACACCATATATAGCAGGACACCATATATGGCAGATCTGGAGGCGGTCATGTGACCTCCAGCTGCCATAACAATGGTAGGTCATGGAAGGCATCAGGGGGCCGTCGGAGAGGTAAGTGGACGACCCCCTCTCCTCTCACTATCTTCTATATGCCGCGATCACTATAGATCGCGGCATATAGAAGATAGCAAAGGGCTAACATCATTGGGACCTGATCCAATCAGGTCCTGATGATGTCCCCTGTCAGAGCTGTCGCTCTGAACCGCAACCGCAGCACTTGCAGGACCTGAGGGCTGCGGGACCACCGACCGTTCATAAACGTCGGCGCTGCACAGAGCCCAGGCAGCGCTGACGTTTATGTACAGTGGGCGGTCGAGAAGCGGTTAATGCTGTTTTAAAAAGTAATGAATCTAGAACAGAGTAATCCTTTTGCTTCATATACTCGAGACTACAGAACAGTTGAAGGACTTGGGTATTCTGGTTACAAATAAGCTGAGCAGCAGTACTCAATGTCAAGCAGCAGCCGCTAAAGCAAACACTATTTTAGGGTGTATAAAAAGAGAGATAAAATCAAGCGTTCCCATCGTATTGTTACCCCTCTATAAATCACTTGTGAGGTCACATCTAGAATATGGGATCCAGTTTTGGGCTCCACATTTTAAAAAGGATATTATAAATATTGAGATTGCCAGTTGCATATTTAGATCAACAGGTGACGTACAACACCATCCAAGTGTCGTGAGTCTCCTGAAAAAAAAACTGAAAAAACCAACTCCAATAGATACATATGGTAAATAGAAGGAAATGGAGTTAATAATGGTTTAAAAGTTTATAATGTTTATTATAAATCGTTAAAAACAAGTGTATGACAAGACAAGTAAACAATAAGTCAACAGCAAGCAGTCAACATCACATGAAATTCATAATATCCAATATATCTAGCAAGTGCTAATATAGCAAGCGACCCCCCTAAAAGGATCCATAATAAATGTATTGTAATATTCCTAAAGGACCGTACTCAGAGCAAAAATTGCTCAATGAGAAGGGGAGTAAATCTTACCGCTGTTGGGTTGCGAGTTCGGGTGGACGCGCATTTCGCATTGTTATGGGGACGCTTTATCAAGGGCAGAGTAATAATAATAATAATCTTTATTTTTATATAGTGCTAACATATTTCACAGAGTATCTGTGGCGCCAGTAGGACCTTTTAAATATCCACGGTATAGGGTCACGTGTCTGGCCGCGTGACCGGAAGTCCGTCACAAGGTCGTTCACGTGACCTGAGGTGAGTGGTCCAACAGCGCGTGCGCCGAGCAGTCAAGCCAACCGTGCATGCTGGGGAGTAGGGACCACTCCCAGTCATGCGCAGTAAGCATATAGATGGCCGGAAGCGTGCGGGACAGCAGGCGGCCCACCGCGCAAGCGCACCACACTCCCTGAAAGTGGACCCATAGCGAGAAGTATGGTAGTCTATATATGGTGTGGAAGCAAACAACACAACACTAGTTGAATACACGGTAAATGTTCCTGGTAAAATTAGAAGTGGCATGTTGGCAGAATCCGGAATGTACTCTACAATGTTCATCTGATTGCTGGCTCCAATAATAGATGTTTTGAGGACAATCCCAAAAAGGGTCGGCGGACAAGCCACAGGGTTTAAGTAGAAACTAACGAAAACAAAGAGGAATGACGATTGGAGGCATAAAATACATGAAGAAGATACAATTATAAGACTAAAAATCCATGATGACGGTTAGAAGGGGATAGGTATGATGTGAAGAGGACAGGGGAAGGAAATATATTTATAAGAAGGAAGAAAAACTAATTGAAGAAAGGAGCTCCAGCCACAGGTAAGTCCAAAAAAGTCTTCTTTATTAGATAAAATACAGATGCATCAGCACATGTCCAAAAAAAATTTTTAAGAGCAACGCACTACTAGCGTTCGAACTGCGTTGCTCTTTAAAAATTTTTTTTGGACATGTGCTGATGCATCTGTATTTTATCTAATAAAGAAGACTTTTTTGGACTTACCTGTGGCTGGAGCTCCTTTCTTCTTTCTTCACTTGTACCAGTTCCGAGGTGGTTCTTCGTACTCCGTGCCCCAGGACGCTTATACTCAGGTGAGCTGGTGTTCCTTTTGCCTTTTCACACACAAGAAAAACTAAGGGCCTCGTTTAGGTCATTTGGGGCCATAGTGTTACGTCTTACAATCCATTGGGTTTCTCTTTGCGCCAGAAGATCTTTTATTTCAGCCCCCCGAATCCCAGTGTGGACAACATCGATGCCTCGCACCATTAGTGACCGAGGGTCACAAACGTGCACGGCTCGAAAATGCCGTTGGATAGTCTTAAGCTCGGAGGGTCGTCACTGTCCTGGCCGCGCAATGTTCCTCACATGCTTATGTACTCACACCCCGAGTTCCCTAGACGTTAAACTAATATATATCAACGAGCAACCACATGTAGCATAATAGATCACATTTGTGGTGCTGCACAAAATGTGATGTCTTATATATTATTCCTTAAGTCATTGGATTTAAATGTAGAGCTTCTAAGGACATTGGCGCAGGCAAGACGGTGACCGCATGAAAAACAACCCAAAGTGGGGCCCCTTGAGCCTCGGCTTTTCAGGGATATAGTGGCTTCTCACCAGGAGGTGATTCAGATTTTGGTTTTTTTTTATAACCGTAATTTTTATTAAAGATTATCAAATGTTTTATAAAGCCAATTTAACATAATAGGTAAGTACATATAAATGGACAAACATGTATCAGTTATTTTAAAAAAAAAAACTTTAACATCAGATTTTCTTTATAGGCGATCTACGCAATGTAAGCAACTGTCCACTCATAAACTTAATTGGTTATAAAAGAAATTATAACAGACATATTACACGAGACACAAGGGAGGAGGAGCTTATAGTTAGCTAAAGAGGAGAGGAGGGGGCAGAGAGGCAGTAGATAATCTATTGTATGACAAAGAAGAGGTTTTATACTATGTGTTGAGCCCAATAATAATCCCATGGAGCCCACACCTTATTAAACATTTCGATCTTGTCATTTATAGTAGCTGTCAGGGATTCCATTCAGCGAACATCACAGATCCTTGAGGTATATTCTTGCCGAGTTGGGGGGTGGGGTGAGGGTGGTCTCTTCCAACAACAAGCAATTATACACCTAGCTGCTGTTAGTAAATGGAGAAGAAATTTAATGGAGTTTTTGCCCAACCCCTTGGGAGGGACATTAAGAAGAAAAACTGAGGGATCTAAGTCCAACTCCACTAATGGTACCTCTTGTATCATAGTTTTAACTATTTCTCAAAAGGGGATTATAACCCCACATGTCCAAAAAATGTGAGGTAAAGTTCCCCTAGAGGCACCACGATCATTCAGATTTTTTGATCTTCTGGGCGTCATAGACAGAGAGTCAACAAGGAACGGTCCCAGGGAGGGCTCTGTTTTGAGTATATCCCAATGCTTGGTCAGGATATCTCTCATACCCATCCACTCAAGATTGCAGGTGGAGATGAACCTGATCCTCTCCTCGCTCCGACCCAAGACATTATTTTTTGAATATAAAAAATTATTACGGGGATTTGACATAGGCCTGTTATAGCCAAGCCTGACGCATCTCCGGCAATAGCTTCTTTGTTCGAATCGAGTTTTCAAGACATGAGCTGGTCTCTCGAACTTGTCGTTAGATGAACAAATACGTCTCACTCTTAGAAACTGTCCAACCAGGACGGCCCTAATGGTAGTTGGATTGTGAGCGGAACTGGCATGAATCAGAGCATTAACAGAAGTCGGCTTCCTGTAGACATCTGTCTGAATGTATGAATTATCGTCAATTTCCAAAGTGATGTTCAGGAAGTCGACCTTCCTTGTATCATACATATAAGTGAGCCTGATATTGTATGGATTAACATTAAGTTGTGCAATGAATACCCCGACTGCCGCACTGTCCCCCGCCACAAAAATAAAATATCATTTATATATATATCTTAGCCAGCACAGCATTTGGTTGGTGGCCTTCGCCACAAAAAATGTGTCTCTCTCACACACCCAGGAAGAGATTGGCATAGGAGGGTGCGCAGGCCACCACCATGGCTGTGCCATGCTTCTGCAGACAGAAATGTTCTTTAAATACAAAAAAAATGGTGCGAGGCATCGATGTTGTCCACAAGGGGATTCGGGGCCTAACATAAAAAAAGCTTCGGGCGCAAAGAGAAACCCAATGGATTGTAAGACTTAACACTATGGCCCCAAAAGGCCTAAACGAGTGTCACGCCAGGTTTGAGTGGAACACAGAGAGTCAAGCCAAGTGTGAGTGCAACACAGAGGGGAAAGGGAGCCCAGACACTAGGGAAAGGGGAAAGAGGTGACCTCCTAATCTGGACTAGCATTACCCTGTCTCCCCCTAAAGTCCCTATACAGCCTTTGCAGCTGTCGCTGATCACGTGCTTCGCCCTACTATCCCTGGCGTAAGGCTATAGCTGGGGGTGGAAGGAGATGAGCACTAGCCAACCTCCGCTAGCACTCTAAAGACAAAAGGGGAAGACAACACAGGGGAATAACAACTTAGCTTTAGAAGAAACTCCAACAGGGCACACGACCTATAGACTCCAGAGAGAACGAGATGCTACTTCAGCCAAGTTCCAAGTAGAAATGAGTATAACCGGCGACGCCCACCTAGACACACCAGGTATATATACACCCAGACTAAAGGAAGGTAGTTGCTGGGTCCTAAACACAGCCTCCTATTTAGGCAGCTGTCTGCATTGCCAAACGTGTAGACCTCCTGCAAACCACTGCAGGGCGACTGTCTGTCACCTCTGACACACCCGTGACAACGAGGCCCTTAGTTTTTCTTCCTTCTTATCAATATAATATTTTTTCACATCATACATATCCCCTTCTAACCGTCATGATGAATTTTAAGTAGTGATGAGCGAGCATGCTCGTTACTCAAGATTTACGAGAATGCTCAGGTGTTTTCCGAGCATCTTCAGCGTGCTTGGGTGTTATGTTTGAGTCACTTTGTGCGCATGATTTGCGACTGTTTGACAGCTTTAATACATGTGAGGAATGCCTGTTTCTTAGGCATTCCTCACATGTATTAAAGCTGTCAAACAGTCGCAAATCATATACTCAAAAGGACTAAAATATAACACATGAGCACACTGCAGATACTCGGCGAGCATCCGAGAATGCTCGCTGAAAGGGTTAACAGAACATGTTCGCTCATCACTAATTTTTAGTCTTATAATTGTATTGTCTTCATGTTTTTTATGCTTCTAATCATCATTCTTCTTTATGTTTTCATTAGTTTCTACTTAAACCCTGTGGCTTGTCTGCCTACCCTTTTGGGATTGTCCTCAAATCATCTACTCTTGAACCGAGCAATCAGATGGACGTTGTGGAGCATATTTCGGATTCTGCCAACATGCCACTTCGAATTTTACCACGTATTTAACTAGTGCTGTGTTGTTTGCTTCCTCACCATATACAGACTACCATACTTCTCGCTGTGGGTCCACTTTCAAGGAGTGTGGTGCGTGTGCTCAGTGGGCCGCCTGCTGTCCCGCGCTGTCTATATGCTTCTTGTGCATGAACGGGAGTGGTCCTTTGCTCCCGCATGGTTGTCTTGACGGCTCGGGCACACGCGCCGTTAGAACACTCACCTCAGGTCACGCGGACTTCCGGTCACGCGGCCGGACACGTGATTTTATACCGGCGATATTTAAAAAGGTTATTCTGGACGCCAAAGATACTCTGCCCTTGATAAAGCGTCACCACAACGCAAAAAGCGCGTTGGGGTTCCATCCATCCACCCTTCCAGTCCACCTGTGATCTCAACCCTTCAGCCCCCTTCTCATATTACATTGGGCAATTTTTGCTTTGAGTACAGTCCTTTGGAAATACTGCAATACACTTATTATGGGTCATTTTAGGAGGGGTCACTTGCTATGTTAGCACTTGCTACATATATTGGATATTATGAATTTCATGCATGTGATGTTGACTACTTGCAGTTGACTTATTGTTTACTTGTCTTGTCATACACTTGTTTTTAACAATTTCTAATAAACATTGTTAATTTTTAAACCATTATTAAATTCATTTCCTCCTATTTACCATTTTAAAAAGGATATTCAGAAGGTAGAGTCAGTTCAAAGGCGGGCAATTAGATTATTACAAGGGATGGAAGGCCTCTCAGATGATGATGAGGTTGGAAAAGTTGGGCTTGTTTAGCTTAGAAAAAAAGACATCTCAGAGGAGATCTCATTTATATGTATAAATATATGTGTGGTCAATACAAAGAACATCATTACAGGTGGTATAAAGGTGATTCCGGCAGCTAAACAGGAAAGGGTTCTTTACAGTTAGAGCAGACAGACTGTGGAATGCCTGACCACGAGAGGAAGTAATGGCCGATAAAAAGGGCTGGATGATTTCCTCAGTACACTTAACATCATGGGTTATAGTTAATTTAGGGAAAAAATGTACAATTGGTGGAGAAAGGTTGAACTTGATAGACCTAGGTCTTTTCTCAACCTATGTAACTATGTAAGATAAGTGATGAGTTTTCCAATAGCTTTCAAAAACATTCCATTGGAGCCACTTTGTGCTAGAGCATAGGGTATAATCTTTTAATTTATTTCTCATGGAAAGCTATTGAAAAGTTCATGCTGTATCTGTTAAATGACTACCATTATAGCCTGTGGGTAATGGATGATCGCTGTATCTCAGCCTCCGATAATATAAAGAGATTTTCCCAGCATAAATGTCAACTGGAGACAAAAAAAAAGTGATATGAACATAGCCTTACAGTACTTCAGAGCTTGCGCCCAGAATACAGGACAAGAAAGATTTATTCATCTGCTGCTCATCTCCCAGGGGAATAATACACTACAAAAAGAAACAAGACCATAGCTGTAGATGCACTATAGAGTTTTCTTAATAGCTGGAGCTCGTTGACAGGCCCTTTCACATACACAGATTAACATTATAATTCAAATCAAAGCAATCATCACAATAATCAATTACATACTATCATACTATTAATGACATAATAAAAGTGTAGTTAATCAGAAGAAGAAAATATATTTAATTTTTTCATATCTGGAACATGAAACAATAGATATAAGGGACTAAACATCCAACAAATGTTCGTTCAGGAGGGACAGCGATTGTACTAAGGTTTGTTAATAAGCTTGCTATGTGGAAATGCAAGTTAATAGTACATTTGGGAATACATATGTTGTAATTTATTTATTTGATAAATGAACACAAATGAAAAGGAAAGTACAGTGCAACATACCTCAAAAAAACACAGATGGTAAGGTCTCAAAGGAGGTGTAATATGTGACCATACACACACATTTGTGCTGAGACTAGAGCCTCCACAACCAGGATAATTCTGTATATGAGCACCGATGTCCTGTAAAAATACAAAAATGATACTGTTTTTTTAAAAAAAGATAAAATATAATAAAATATAAAAGAGGTGAAGAAAATTATAAAAAATTAAGTAAACAAATTATATGCATCAGAATAAACTCAAGACTAGGAGTTTTGAACAGCTTGCAAAAACACTGTACCCAGAATTTTTTTTAAAAAATATCATTGAGTTTCTTTATTTTATAAACTTGAATTTTTGAGGGGCACAGAAATTTAGTGCATCAAGGCCCCTGAGCTTACACAATCCTCGCATCACATATTTACAAGTCTGTGTGGGAACTACATCCCACTAGTGCACATGGGAAGGGGTTTAGGTAGTTTGTTTAAAGCACCACTCCAGCATTTTGTTTATATCAGCACTGGAGTGGTGCTACTAATCGAAGGTCTTGCCCCAGTCTCATACTTACAAGCCGCCATCTTCAGCTTTTCCAGATCTGTCATCTTGTGACCGCAACTTCTGACTGGCCACAAGTCAGAAGTTGTATAGAGAAGTGTATGGGAAAAACCGTACCCAGACCATACTGAAAATACCCCGACCCTACAGTGCTTTTAGCCTTAAAAAAAAAAGGCAAATCTGAATGTGAAAGCAGCCTTACAAACTTTTTTTTCGCATGGTCGAGAAAAAAATAAATAAGTGCAGATTTGCTGTGACTGTTCTGGATTTTGCTTTGGCTTAGCCAAAGGTGAAATACACAACAGAATGTACAAACAGTAAATGGAGTTTTTGATATGGATTTAATGTGACATACTGAAATCATCCGCATACTTATGGATATCCTACCACAATGCTGATACCTACAAAAATATTCTGTATTTACTTGAAAAGCTGATAGCATAATTGACAATCACAAGAAGATGTAGCAAACCTACATTTTTCGGGGTTAAGCACGTAGTTACCGTAATTCTTATGATGAAATCCAACATCACACATTACAAACTGACCAATCAGAAATGATCCCATAAAGACAACAATTAATCATTTGGAACAAGTAAAAACAACCATATGTATGATACACTAGTAAGACCCTGAAAACTACTAAAGTAAGGACAGAGCAATACAGCCACATTAAAATTATAGGGCCACAAAGTCATCAAGAGATCTGAAAACGAAAAAAGTAAGCCAAGACACAAGAATTTAAAATTTAGAATAAATCCTTTATTAATACAAATACACTGTGTGCAGAATTATTAGGCAAGTTGTATTTTGGAGGATTATTTTTATTATTGATCAACAACTATGTTCTCAATGAACCCAAAAGACTCAAAAATATCCAAGCTTAATATTTTTGGAAGTTGGAGTGTTTTTTTTTTTAGATTTGGCTATCTTAGGAGGATATCTGTTTATGCAGGTAACTATTACTCTGCAGAATTATTAGGCAACTTAACCACTTCGCGCCAGAGCCTGTTTTTGCCTTCGTGACCAGGCCAATTTTTTCAATTCTCACCACTGTCACTTTATGAAGTAATTACTCTGGAACACTTCAACAGATTCCCCTGATTCTGAGATTGTTTTTTCGTGACATATTGTACTTCATGATAGTGGTAAAATTTCTTCGATATCACTTGCGTTTATTTGTGAAAAAATTGGAAATTTGGCGAAAATGTTGAAAATTTTGCAATTTTCAAACTTTGAATTTTCATGCCCTTAAATCAGAGAGATATGTCACACAAAATAGTTAATAAATAACATTTCCCACATGTCTACTTTACATCAGAACAATTTTGGAACCAAAATTTTTTTTGTTAGGAAGCTATAAGGCTGCGTGCCCACGTTGCGGATTACAAGTGTTTTTGATGCGGAATTTCCGCAGCGGAAATGCTTGTAAAACGCATGGTAATCCGCACCCCATGGTCCCCAAGGGGATTCCGCAAGTTCTATGCACATGCTGCGGATTTTTCCGCAGCTTTTATGCTGCGTTCAAAAATCCGCAGCATGTCAATTAATTTTGCGTTTCCGCAAGCGGAATTGCCTTGTGCAATGCATTAAAAACGCAAGGCAATTCCGCATGTGGAAAACGCGAGATAAACGCATGAAAAACGCGCGATAAACGCGTGCGGAATTCCGCATGCGTTTTTCCGGGAGAGGACTTGCAGAAATGAAGCAGAAATTTTCTGCTTCATTTCTGCAACGTGGGCACATAGCCTAAGGGTTAAAAGTTGACCAGCGATTTCTCATTTTTCCAACAAAATTTACAAAAACATTTTTTTAGGGACCACATCTTATTTGAAGTGACTTTGAGGGGCCTTCATGACAGAAAATACCCAAAAGTGACACCATTCTAAAAACTGCACCCCTCAAGGTGCTCAACACCACATTCAAGAAGTTTATTAACCCTTCAGGTGTTTCACGGGAATTTTTGGAATGTGGAAGAAAACAGGAAAATATGGACTATACAATTTGTAGTGCAATTTCTCATGAGCGCGCTGATACCCCATGTGTGAGGGAAAACCACTGTTTGGGCGCACTGCAGGGTTCGGAAGGGAAGGAGCGCCATCAGACTTTTTGAATGTAAAACTTGTTTGAATAATTAGCAGACGCCATGTTGCGTTTGGAGAGCTCCTGATGTGCCTAAACAGTGGAAACCCCCCACAAGTGACCCCATTTTGGAAACTAGACCCCTTAGGGAACTTATCTAGATGTGTGGTGAGCACCTTGAACCCCAAGGTGCTTCACAGAAGTTTATAATATTGAGCTGCAAAAATAAAATTTTCACATTTTTCCCACAAAAACGTTTTTCATCCCTAATTTTGCATTATCATAAGGGTAATAGGATAAATTGCACCATGGAATTTGTTGTGCAATTTCTCCTGAACACGCTGATACCCCATATGTGGAGGCAGACCACTGTTTGGGCACACGGCAGGGTTTGGAAGGGAAGGAGCGGCATTTGAATTTTTGAATGTAAAATTTGCTTGAATAATTAGCGGACGCCATGTTGCATTTGGGGAGCCCCTAATGTTCCTAAACAGTGGAAACCCCACACAAGTGACACCATTTTGGAAAATAGACCCCTTTGGGAACTTATCTAGATGTGTAGTAAGCACCTTGCACCCCCAGGTGCTTCACAGAAGTTTATAATATTGAGCCATAAAAATAAAATGTTCACATTTTTCCCATAAAAAATGTTTTTCATTCCCTAATTTTGCATTATCATAAGGATAACAGGAGAAGTTGCACCATGAAATTTGTTGTGCAATTTCTCCTGAGTACGCCGATACCCCATATGTGGGGGAAAACCACTGCTTTGGTGTACGGCAGGGTTTGGAAGAGAAAGGAGTGCTATGTTGGCTGGGATAGGTTGACACCAGACACCATGTCACATTTGAAGAGTCGCTGACATGCCGAAACAGCAGAAACCCCCACAAGTGACCCCATTTTGTAAACTACACCTCTCAAGGAATTCATCTAGGGAAGTAGTGAGTATTTTTTAATTTTTAAATTTATACCATAGGGCAGTGAAGAAAACATAATTATATTTTTATCACAAAAATATTTTACCCTCACATTTTACATTTTCACACAGGGCAATGGGCAAAAATGGTGCCGAAATGTGTCACACAATTTCTTCTAAAAGTGGCAATACCCCATATGTGGCTGTATCGTACCGCTTAGCCATACGGCGAGATCTGGGAGGGGCGGAGCGCTATTTGACAATTGGAGAACAAATTATTGTAGAATAGGCATTTGGATTTGGGAGCACAAAGTTTTCTGAATTTCTTTTGTGGGGCAAGGGCCATTTCGCTTTTCCAGAGCCTTTCTGCTACCAGTAACTTGGAAGTCCCTTATATTTTGTAACAGACGACGGACCTGAATGGGGACTAACTTTTTTTGAGGCCTGAGTTGAAGCTTTTATTGGGAACATTTTACGTAACATTTATCCAGCGCTCGAGGCTGAGCACTTACATTGGGGTTTCCATCTAAATTTCCAAGTGATGCAATTCAGATGAAACCCCTGTGGGATCCATTCACTGTAATGAGGCAGCAGAGTTACTCTGGACTCCGTCTGACCTCTGTTTAGCGGTGTCCTTTTTTTCAGAAGTGCACAAAACTGTGGCCAACCGCACTTTTATGCACGCCTAAAAAAACTGACACCGTGGGATCACAGGCCAGACGGCATCCACAGTGGCCTATATCTGCCTCATTAAAGGGAATCTTCCGTCATGGGTTCCGTCTGAATCACGTATTTCAGAGATTTACACGGAAACTCTGGTGTAAGTGCTCAGCGCAGAGCGCAGGATAAATGTGAGCAGAGCCTCACTGCGATCTTTGGAAGACATAATAAACAAATCAGTAGCAGGTGAAGAATTGGTTTTATTTATTTTTTACGCCGTTCCTCGTGCGGTATAAGTGATGAGATTACTTTATTCTTCGGGTCGGTGCGATTACAGAGATACCAGATTTATATCGGGTTTTTATGATTGACAGCTGTCACACACTAAGACGCTTTTTTTTCGCAAAATCTAGTTTTTAATAGCCATATTTTGAGAGCTATAATTTTTCCATATTTCGGCCGACAGAGTTATGTGAGGGCTTGTTTTTTGCGGGACGAGTTGACATTTTTATTGGTACCATTTTTGGGTACGAAACATTTTTGATCGCTTTCTATTCCATTTTTTGGGAGGTAAAATTAACAAAAACCAACAATTCAGGAATTGTTTTATGAGATTTTTTTTATGCCGTTCTGCGTGTGGTAAAAGTGATAAGGCAGCGCTATTCTTCGGGTCAGTACGTTTACAGCGATACTACACTTACTGTATATTTTTATGTTTTGGCGCTTTTACGCAATAAAACAATTTTATAGAAAAAATATTTTTTTTGCATCGCTTTATTCTGAGAGCTATAACTTTATTATTTTTTGGCTGATGGAGCTGTATGGCGGGTTTTTTTTGCGGAACAAGATAACGTTTTCAGCGGTACAATTTTTATTTCCATTTTGCTTTTTGATCGCATTTTTTTCCACTTTTTGTTTGGCGATATGATGAAAAAGCATAGTTTTTTGCTCCGTTTTTTTTTTTACTTTTATTACGGTGTGCACAGAAGGAGTTAATTAGTGTGACAGTTTTATAGATCGGGTTGTTTCGGACGCGGCGATACCAAATATGTGTACTCTTTTTGTTTTTGCATAAATATACAGATTTATTGGTTTAATATTTTATTTATTTACTTTTATTTATTTTGTGATTTTTTTTTAACAGTTTGAAAACATTTTTTTGACTTTTTTTTTTACATTTTTACTTAGTCCTGTATGGGACATTAATTTTTATTTTTCTAATCACTGATCTCATGCAATGTAATAGACATATATTGCATTGGATGAGATCTTTGCTGACAGTTTTACACTGTCTGTCTCCTGCTAGAGTTCAGCTGCAGGCTGAGCCTAGCAGGACACCATATATGGCAGATCTGGAGGCGGTCATGTGACCTCCAGCTGCCATAACAACGGCAGGTCCTGGAAGGCATCAGGGGGCCGTCGGAGAGGTAAGTTGACGACCCCCTCTCCTCTCACTATCTTCTATATGCCGCGATCACTATAGATCGCGGCATATAGAAGATAGCAAAGGGTTAACATCATTGGGACCTGATCCAATCAGGTCCCGATGATGTCCCCTGTCAGAGCTATCGCTCTGCACCGCACTTGCCAGACCCTGGGGGTCCTGAGCGCTGCGGGACCACCCACCGTTTTTAAACGTCGGCGCTGCACAGAGCCCAGGCAGTGCCGACGTTTATGTACAGTGGGCGGTCCTGAACCGGTTAATAAAAAACAAATATAATCCCATCTCACTTGTTTATTTTCACCAGGTAAACCAATATCAGTGCACAAAATTTAGAAATAAACATTTCTGACATGCAAAAACAAAAACCCCAAAAATTTGTGATCAATATAGCTACCTTTCTTTATGATGACACTCAACAGCCTTCCATCCATAGATTCTGTCAGTTGCTTGATCTGTTTTCGATCAACATTGCGTGCAGCAGCCACCACAGCCTCCCAGACACTGTTCCGAGAGGTGTACTGTTTTCCCTCCCTGTAGATCTCACATTTTATGATGGATCACAGGCTCTCTATGGGGTTCAGATCAGGTGAACAAGGTGGTCATGTCATTATTTTTTCTTCTTTTAGACCTTTACTGGCCAGCCACGCTGTGGAGTAGTTGGATGCATGTGATGGAGCATTGTCCTGCATGAAAATCATGTTTTTCTTGAACGATACCGACTTCTTCCTATACCACTGCTTGAAGAAGTTGTCTTCCAGAAACTGGCAGTAGGTCTGGGAGTTGAGCTTCACCCCTTCCTCAACCCGAAAAGGTCCCACAAGTTCATCTTCGATGATACCAGCCCATACCAGTACCCCACCTCCACCTCGCTGGCGTCTGAGTCAGAGTGGAGCTCTGTGCCCTTTACTGATCCAGCCTCTGGTCCATCCATCTGGCCCATCAAGAGTCACTCTCATTTCATCAGTCCATAAAACCTTTGAAATATCAGTCTTAAGATATTTCTGGGCCCATTCTTGATGTTTTATCTATGTTTCTTGTTCAAAGGTGGTCGCTTTTCAACCTTCCTTACCTTGGCCATGTCCCTGAGTATCGCACACCTTGTGCATTTTGATACTCCAGTAACGTTGCAGCTCTGAAATATGGCAAAACTGGTGGCGAATGGCATCTTGGCAGCTTCACGCTTGATTTTCCTCAATTCATGGGCAGTTATTTTGTGCCTTTTTTGGCCAACACGCTTCTTGCGACCCTGTTGGCTATTTGCCATGAAACGCTTGATTGTTCGGTGATCACGCTTCAAAAGTTTGGAAATTTCAAGACTGCTGCATCCCTCGGCAAGACATTTCACAATTTTGGACTTTTCAGAGCCCGTCAAATCTCTTTTCTGACTCATTTTGCCAAAGGAAAGGAAGTTGCCTAATAATTAAGCACACATTAGTCAACACCCCTCCTCATTACAGAGATGCACATCATCAGATTTACTTAATTGGTAGTTGCCTCTCAAGCCTATGCAGCTTGGAGTAGGACAACATGTATAAAAATGATCATGTGATCAAAATACTCATTTGCCTAATAATTCTGCACACAGTGTAAAAACATACACAAAAATAAATGGAATGGGATAAAAAGTAATGCAGAGAAAGAAAAAAACTCACACTGGTACCGTTGAAACCAGAAGTTTACATCCACTATATAAAAAGACACATATGCATGTTTTTCTCAACATCTGACATGAAATCAGAATAAACCTTTCCCGTTTTAGGTCAATTAATATTACCATAACTTTTAATATTAGCCAAATGCCAGAATAATGAGAGAGAGAATGTTTTAAGGTCTTTTTATTACCGTATTTTTTGGACCATAAGACTTTTTCCCCCCCAAATTTAGGAAGAAAATGGGGGTGCGTCTTATGGTCCGAACCTTACCACATACTTGCGGTGGTGGGTGCGGCGGCAGGGCCGCATCAGCCCTGCCGCGGAGGCGAAGCTGAGTTGCAGTGCGGCGCGAGGCAGAGTGGATGCCGCACTGCAGCATAGCCACAGTCACCGGACAGCAGCGCACGCCGCTCACAGGCCCAGGACCCGGCCCCATCCGGACCACAGGCCCCAGCCAGGCTCCAGCCCCAGCACAGGCCCCAGCCAGACTCCAGCACAGGCCGAGGCCCGAGCACAGGCCCCACCACAAGCCCAGGCCCCACTACAGGCCCAGCCACCAGGCCCCACCACAGACCCCAGGCTCCACCACAGGCCCAGGCCCCGCCAAAGGCCCCATCACAGGCCCAGGCCCCACTTCCGCTGGCTTCCTGAAGGACCTTGCCTCCTGTGACCCTCGCTCCAATGCCCACCAGGTAAGATACGTATTCAGACTATAAGACGGACCCCCATCTTATAAAAAATATTTTTTTTCCTATTTTCCATCCCAAAATTTGGGGTGCGTCTTATGGTCCGGTGCGTCTTATAGTCCGAAAAATACAGCCCTTAATGCAAAGTCAAAAGTTTACATACACTAAGATTACTATGCCTTTAAACAATTCTGCCCATATGATGATGTCATGTGTTTGGAAGCTTCTGTTTTTTGGCAACATCTGAGTTAATTACAGACACACCTGACTGGACAAGAGACTGGACTCCAGCTAGCAATAGAATAAATGAAAGTGATTGGAGAAAGCATCTATCTCATTAACGAATTCTGGACATAGTGTCATATGGTTGGACCGTACATGACAAGCACGTTCTACCTATTGTGTCAGCCTATTTCCTCATAGATTGTAAGCTTGCAGCAGGGCCCTCACTTCTGTAACTGTTGAAATATGTTACATTGTATTGTTTTTATTGTCTGTACATGTCCCTACTTAACCCCTTAGTGTCGGAGACAATTATGTCCTTAATCCCTTTCTGATATGAGGCCTAATAATAAGTCCTTGTGCCTTAATGACCAGGTACGTATTATTACGTCTCACCGATGGCGCCCGCAATGCTCCCAGCACTTTAACCCCCTAAATGCTGCTAACGCAGCATTTAACGAGCGAGCAGAGGAACAAAAGCCCCTCTGCTCTTGGATAGGACACCCCACAATGTCATTGCGGGGTCCCAATCATTGCCATGGTGACCCAATGTCATCATGACGACATCAGGGTTACCAGGCGCAAGCAAGCTAGTTTGATCATGCGCAGTGCATGATCAAACATGCTTGCTTGCAGTGCAGCGCTGATAGCCTGCATAGCATAGGGATGCTCCTGCATCCCTTTGCTATACAAGCGACCAGCCTGCAAAAAATGAAATTCCCACAGTGGGACAAAGTAAAAAAGTGACAGAAAGTGAAAAAAAGGGAAAAAAAAAATTGTAAAAATATAAAAAAAATAAATCAAAAAGTAATAAAAAATAAAAATATTCTGTACCCATAAATAAATATTATGAAAAAAAATAAACATAAACAATAAAAGTACACATATTTGGTATCGCTGCATCTGGAACGACCTGCCCTTTAAAACTGTCCAACTAGTTAACCCCTTTAGTGAACACGGTAAACAAAGAAAAAAAAAACAAAGCAAAAAACAGTGCTTTATCATCATACCACCGAACAAGAAGTGGAATAAAACGCTATCAAAAAGACAAATGTAAATAAAAATGGTACTGCTGAAAATTTTGTCTTGTCCTGCAAAAAAACAAGCCACCATACAGCTCCATCAGTCGAAAAATAAAAAAAAGTTATAGGTCCCAGAATGAAGTGATGCAAAAATAATTATGTTTTCTATAAAATAGTTTTTATTGTGCAAAAGCGCCAAAACATAAAAAAGTCTACATGTAGTATCGCTGTAAACATACTGACAAGAAGAATAAAGCTGCCTTATCAATTTTACCACATGCTGAACAGCATAAAAAAAAAATTCTTGAATTGTTGGTTTTAGTTTATTCTGCCTCCCAAAAATCGGAATAGAAAATGTCAAGTGCCCGAAAATGGTACCAATAAAAACATCAACTTGTCCCGCAAAAAACAAGCCCTTACATGACTCTGTTGGCCAAAATAAGGAACAATTTTAGCTCTCAAAATATGGCGATGCAAAAACTAGTCTTTGCAAAAAAAAGTGTTTTTTAGTGTGTGACATCTGTCAGTCATAAAAACCCAATATAAATCTGGTATCAATGTAATCGCACCGACCCGAAGAATAAAGTCGTCTAATCACACCGCACGAGGAATGGCGTAAAAAATAAATAAAAACAATTCTTCACCTGCTGCTGATTCGTTCATGCTGCCTCCCAAAGATCGCAGTATGGCTCTGCTCCCATTACAGAAGTTTTCTCCCACATATGGGGTATCGGCGTACTCAGGGGAAATTGCACAACAAATTTTGGGGTCCAATTTCTCCTGTTACCCTTGTGAAAATAAAAAAAATGGGGCTAAAAGATCATTTTTGTGGAAAAAAAGTGATTTTTTTAATTTTTACGGCTCAATGTTATAAACTTCTGTGAAACACTTGGGGGTTCAAAGTGCTCACCATACTTCTAGATAAGTTCTCTGAGGGCTCTAGTTTCCAAAATAGTGTCACTTGTGGAGGGTTTTCTACTGTTTAGGCACATCAGGGGCTCTCCAAACGCGACATGGAATCCGCAAATTATTCAAGCAAATTTTACATTCAAACAGTCAAATGGCGCTTCTTCCATTCCGAACCATGCCGTGCGCCCAAACAGTGGTTTTCCCCCACATATGTGTTATCGTCGTGCTTGGAAGAAATTGCACAACAGATTTTGGGGTCAATTTTTTTCCTGTTATCCCTACAAAAATAAAAAATTGGGTCTAAAGTAACTTTGTGTAAAAAAAATTAAATGTTCATTGTTTTCTTCCACATTTAAAAAATTCCTGTTAAGCACCTGAAGTGTTAATAAACTTCTTGGATGTGGTTTTGAGCACCTTGAGGGGTGCAGTTTTTAGAATGGTGTCACTTTTTGGTATTTTCTGTCATAAAGGTCCCTCAAAGTCACTTCAAATGTGATGTGGTCCCTAAAAAAATGGTTTTGTAAATTTGGTTAGAAAAATTAGAAATCACTGGTCAACTTTTAACCCTTATAACTTTCTAACAAAAATTTTTTTGGACATGTGGGAAATGTTATTTATTAACTATTTGGTGTGACATCTCTCTCTGATTTAAGGGCATGAAAATTCAAAGTTTGAAAATTGCAAAATTTTTGACAAATTTCCAATTTTTTCACAAATAAACGCAAGCGATATAGATAAAATTTTACCACAATCATGAAGAACAATATGTGACGAAAAAATCTCAGAATCAGTGGGATCCGTTGAAGCGTTCCAGAGTTATTACCTCATAAAGTGACAGTGGTCAGAATTGTAAAAATTAGCCTGGTCACTAACGTGGAAACAGCCATCGGGGTAAAGGGGTTAAAGTCATATCTTACTGCAATTGAACGAAAAATATAATAATAAAAAAAAACAATGTGACACTATGTTTTATTGTATTTTGTGTTTTTCAACTTTTTGCACCTTTTTTGTTAAAGACACTGCAGCCAGATGTTACTTACATACTGCATTTTTTTCTTTTGTTATTGGTGTTTTGTCAAAACCTAGCATACTTTGGGTACAGTTAGGGTATGTGCACACGTTGAGTATTTGATTGCAGAAATTTCTGCAATGTTTATGCATCTCTAGAAATTTGTTGGCAGCAAAAACTCAACAGAAAATACACACTTTTTTGCCCTACGTTTTTGACTGATTTGAGTGAAGTCAATGGTGAAAAACACACAAAGAATTGACATGCTGCAGATTATTTTCTGCTCCAAATCTGCAAGTCACAAACAGGGCTGTGGGCATTTCATAACTTTCCCAAATTCTTATGAAAACATTTTCAGCACATCCTGCATTGTACTAATGTACCAATTTAATATATATTTTAAGAGTTCGTGAGTTGGTCCATTTTAGACCGACTCCACAGACCTGGTCACAAATACTTAAAGTGTACATGACACTTCAGGTTTCTCATTCACTTTGCTGGCATCAGGTTTTGCTTCAGGTTTTGTGACAAATCAACGCAGAAAAAACGCGTCAAAAACGCACCAAATCGCTATGTGCCCACGATGCAGAAATGCTCAGGATTTTTTCCTGAGCGTTTCAGCATCTCCCTGGCAGAAAAAAACGCATGCGGATTGTACATGCGTTTTTCCTGCCAGGGACATGCGGAAGTGAAGCGTTCTTCACATGCATTTTAACATGCGGGTTGTCAAGCGATTTTAGCATCACTTGGAAAGTGCTTGTCAACATGGTCAACTATATAAATCCATGCAAACTGCATGGATTTATATAGTGTGACCGTAAAGAATGTTTAAAAATAAAAAAATAAATCTATACTTACCTTCTGATGGCCCCCGGAGTCTTGCTTCGCTCCGTTCTCCCTTGCCGGCAGCTCGCGGTACACTACACTGAAGGACTTGCCGACGTCAGCATTGCGTGACCCTTCACATGACTATGACGTTAGGGCAGGTCCTTCAGTCCATCGCAAGCTGCCGGCAAGGAAGGACGAGCGCAGCGGGGGCCGTCAGAAGGTAAGTATCATATTTATTTTTTATTTTATTCTTTTTTTTCACAGTTTCTATGGTACCCGGGTCTGGAGGAGAGTCTCCTCTTCTTCAAACCCAGGTACCATCCGCACATTGAAACGCATGGAATGCGCAACTACATATGCAGTGATGCGTCATCCATGCGTTCCAATGCAAGTCAATGGCGGCGAAAATGCAGCACTTCCGCAAAATAATTGGTAGTGCTGCGCTTTTTTCTGCAATGCTAACCCGCAGCGAAATTTCCGCAGCATGTGCACAGCAAATGCAGATTATCATTGGAGAACATGGCAGACCTTCTACCATGCATTTTTTAAGCGTTTCTGCCGCTGTGGAAACGCTTAAAAAACACATCGTGGGCACACAGCCTTAGAGGGTTTTTTTTTCTACAGGACTTAAAAAACACATCAAAAAATGTCTGTCAGCAAATAGAAATGTAAAACACGGATTTTCCGCTGCATATTCACTTGTGAAAATCCATTGTGTTTTACTGTGCCAGCAGATTGTGAGCATGTCAGTTTATGCAGCGCATGTAGGTGGAAATTTCACTCATTGCAGTGCAAACGGTGAAATGTACAGCTCTCCTGCTCTTTCTTCACAATCATATCCACAGAGATAAATGAAAATGCTGATATTACTGCGGCATCTCTGCTGTTGGCCGTCAGCAGAGGAGATGCCATATGGGAAAATAGCCTTAGGCTGTGTGCCCACAATGCGTTTTTTAAGCGTTTCCGCTGCAGAAAAGCTTAAAAAACGCATGGTAGAAGGCCTGCCATGTTCCCCATTGATAATCCGCATGTGCTGTGCACATGCTGCGGAAATTTCCGCTACAGATTATCATTGCGGAAAAATCCTGTGACGGTTCACGCGACTGCTGACGTCGGCAGGTCCTTAGTGTACCGCAAGCTGCCGGCAAGTCGAGACACATCGGATAAAGACTCCGGGGGCCATCAGAAGGTAAGTATATTTTTATTTTTTACCATTCTTTCGGTCACACTATATAAATCCATGCCGTTTGCATGGATTTATATAGTGTGACCAAGTTGTCAAGCACTTTCCAAGTGGTGCTAAAATCGCTTGGAAAGCGCTTGTCAACCCGCATGCGGAAATGCATGTGAAGAACGCTTCACTTCCTCTTGCCCCTGGCAGGAAAACGCATGTACAATCCGCATGTGTTTTTTCTGCCAGGGATATGCAGAAACGCTCAGGAAAAAATCCGGAGCATTTCCGTATCGTGGGCACATAGCCTTATAAGTTTTAGGATATATGCACACAGCGTCTTTTAGACTTAATTCTTCTATCTTCTCAATTGTCTCTGTGTGCGTACATCGGACTGCACTTTTTAAAAGTGAAAAAAGATGGAACATATGCACAGCAAGTCTTTTTGACATTACAGCACATATGTTCAGACTTTTTATAATTTTTTTAGGCAGGGTCCAAGCAGCATCAGCCTGACCTAGACATCATGTGCACATACTTTTAGAATGCAGAGGGAAAAAAAAGGTAATACATGAAATTTTACAGAATTACCTCCCTTCAATTATATGTTTTTCCCATTGCTTTAATATTTTAGAAACAACTATGCTATGTGAATCCAATCAGATCTTCATAACTTCCTAATTTGCCACTTCACAGCTGATGACGTTAAACTTCTGCAAGCATAACCTTTTAAAAATACATCTTCAGTCCTCCCTTTGGTAGCAAATTGAGCAGCTTTTACTCAAAGCTTCTAGCTTACTTAGACGATCAATACACATAAACATCCACAGTATGGAAAGTCTATCAAAAGTTCCCTTTACTAAGGCACAGAGTCCCGGCTCCATCCGATGTGCTACAACTGAGCGACCTTGCTGTACATTTCTACATACAATTAGACCCCATAGAAGTCTCTTTGTTACCCAGGACTCATTCACACTTTACTATAAGAGAATCAAATTAATTCTGTTTGTTTCCACTTTTTATATGCATGACATTTTTTCTCATTAATACACAAGATAGTCCAATGGATCCATAATTATGCCATTTTTAACCTGTGGGAACCAATTGATTGTATTTAAATATGCATGTTCTATATTTTTGCAAAGGTCTCGTGTTTGTTCTGTGTTTTTATCATTTGTATTTTGTCAACATGACAAAGAAAAATAAACAGAACACTGATTTTAAAAAAATGGACAACTCCTAGCGAAATATATACAGTATATAAAGACATACCCCCCCCCCACCCCCAACACACACACATAATATAACAATGACAGAACTGAAAGGATAAAAAATGCATGTGGCTTTACCGCAAATTGCATGTTCAATTTTGTACGAAGGTGGGAACAGTGATGCCAGCGCTGATTGGGCACCAGGCACCATGTGTCATTCCACTGCATCAGAGCCCCGGAACCGCAAGTGCCGACAACCGCTGGTTGTCCTAGTAGTGGACAACCCCTTTAACAGCTGCTGCTGTTTATAAAAAAAACGGATTGTACACGGATGACGAATGAGAAAAAAATCATTAGTGTTTTCTGGATGAAATAGATGACTTTTTATATGGTAGTGAAAAACTGGCCTTAGGGAGAGGATGTATCTTTCTACTGCCTGCACTGATACATTATGCCTGAGTAATAGATGTGCATTGCTAAAATAGGAGTATCGAAATAGTATTCAATGGAAGGAACAATTTCAGCTGTGAGGAATAATAGATTTGTTACAGATTTATAGCCTAAGTCAATTTCTTCCCCAACAAAAGCAAGCAAAGGTCTTTTGATCACAAAGTATAATAGAAAGCCTTAAAAATTTTATTATACCATTAGAAAAGAGTTATTTCAAGGCACAGAAAGTGATGGCACATTACAGTTTATCTGAAATCCTCAGGGTCAGTGGGGATCTCAGCAGTTGGATGCCAACCAATCAGATCAGACCTAAAAAAGTACTATAGAAAAAAAACTACATAAAGCCTAAAAGGCGGTGTCTGGTCACACGATATTGAAAACTTTTCTTTGAGATGGGTGATCAATATGAGAACGTTGGGTATCCGACGCCCAGCTCCCCCACCAAATAGCTGTTATAAGCTCCAACAATGGCCAGATATAAACATATTTAACGGAGATGCACTGCACAGCTCCATTCAATGTATAGCAGCTGCTGCTGGGTGCTGAGGAACAGATTTGGAGCTGTTCTGCAGTACCCAGCAGTGGCCTCTTCTAACAGCTAATCAGTGGGGTAGCAGACTGTCAGACTCCCATCAATCTGGTATTGATGGTCTATCACAGGGTTTCTCCACATATTATTTATATGGTATGTCAATCCAAAGTCATGTCCTAGTGTGAAAAGTGTGTGTGAACAAATGTTTCTGTGTGGAACGACTTGAATAAGTATAGATCTCCCATCAGCAATTCCTTTCATCTTAAAGGGGTCGTGTAGGCTTGGGACTTGTGTGTGCTGTACTATAATGATTCCTTTTTCTCCCCAGTGCGATCAGGTGATGGAATACATGTGATCTGCATACTTGTGCTCACGTGCTGACTAGACATGTTTGGCTTCTCTCAATAGTAGAGAATTGAGAGAAGCTGGGTGAAACCACTCAGCATGTGACCACTGATATGTAAATCGCATTTATGCGGTACTATGACGGCAAACCCACAAGGGGGATACAGGGGAATTGTAGCAGCCTGTGCATCACACACTGACACAATTCTGCAGTCACATAAAGGGACTGCAGACTTTTGCCAATAGTCAAACCAACCCCTTTAAAGGGGTTTTCTGCTCTCAAAGTGATGCCATGTAGCTAGAATATGCCATTGCTAAATCACTGGCGACTGTCCAAACTCAGAGATGCCTTCCAATTCGGAGACAGGTTGGGAAACAGCACTGGTGTAGTGTTGCTTTCACTTTTAATGGCCTTTTTAGACGAGATGATATTCCGTGAACAAGTGTTCGTAGGAATGTTCGTTCCTGTTTATCTGCTGGTGTAAACTTGTTTGCAGTCACCTAACATAAGCAAAATGCTAGTTTCATCGGGTGACCTGATTTATATACATACATAAATATTATCGCTATTGGCACCACATCACTGTGTACAGCCTCCTTCACATGCCAGTGTGTCCGGTACTTGTGGTGTCCATTTCCACACGTACTGGAGACACTTACAAACGTAGACCCATTCATGGAAACATACGTCAGTGTGTTTCCACAGACTATGTGTCCGTGGGAAAAACACGCTGACATGTCCGTTTTTTAACAGCAGCATGGGCTGCAAAACGTCCTGCACACGTGCATACTGATGACACATATCCATATGTCATCAGCGTGACACATAATGGCGCCTGGGAATCAGCGGTACAGTTCACGCTGATCCCCGGCGTCGGTTGCTGGAGGCAACTCTCATCATTGTCCCCTGTTAAGTGCGGGCGCCGGACAGGTTAATAACGCTATTAACTTGCAGATTAACCCCCGTTTTTGAATGCTAGCAGCGTTATTTCTGGTGACCAGTCACCTTTAATTCTTTTCAGGTGGAAAAAGAAACATAAAACACTAAAATAATGTGGTTGCATAAATATGCATACTGTTAAATTAATACTTTGTTAAAGTACCCTTTGAATTCATGACAGCATTCAGTCTTTTGGGTAGGAGTCTAGCTGCATGGAACATCTAAAATTAGCAAGCTTTGCACACTCTTCCTTGCGGTAGTGCTACAAATCTGTCAGATTGTGAGGTCAACTCTGATGTACAGCGCCCTCTTCAGGTCAAGCAAAGATTTTCAATTTGATTCAGTCCTGGGTTCTGGCTGGGCCATTCTAAAACTGTGATTCTCTTATGGTGAAGCCATTCTTTTGCTGATTTGGAGGTATGCTTAGGGTCAAATTAATCTTAATGTTCAGCTTTTTAGCAGAGGCCTGAAAATTGATGGATATTTGGAACTGTTCAAAATTCCATCCACCTTGACTAAAGCCCCAGTTTCAGCTGCCGGATAAAAATGCCTCAAAGCATAATGCTGCCTCCGCCATGCTTCACTGTGTTTATGGTGCTCTTTTGGTGATGCAGTGTTGACTTTCCGCCAAAAGTATCTTTCAGAATTAAGGGCAAAAAGTTCAGCCCAAAATTTAAATGAATGCAACAGAGGCAGCAGAGGGGCCGTGGCTGAGACCTCTGAGCCAAAGACCCTACCCACAGTCCCGCCCACAAGTCCCATCCCAAAGGACCGAGGAAATTTAACATTATGATTTAATGAAAACCAGGCTGCAGATTTTTACACTAAAGGTATGTATTAAATCAGTGAAACAGCACCATACTGCCCATACCTTTAGTTTAACATGGATATTCCTGCTGATAGGTTTCCTTTAGGATAGAAAAAGTTCTCAAATGATTGTTCTTGGTATGATTTTTTTTTTACATGACAAAAACCTCGCTTTTAGCAGGGGCGTGTAGTATTTTTATATCCACTGTATGTGCATTAGTTGTGAGCGTCAGATTAGTATGTGTACTAGTAGTGAGAATACACAACTGTCATTCCCTGTAACATGTCAGCAGGTCTCTAAGTGCACTAGTAGTGAGCGGCAGGTCAGTATGCTCACTAGTGGAGAGCGGCAGGTCAGTACGCCCACTAGTGGAAAGCGGCGGGTCAGTATGCCCACTAGTGGAGAGCGTCAGGTCAGTATGCCCACTAGTGGAGAGCGTCGGGTCAGTATGCCCACTAGTGGAAAGCGGCGGGTCAGTATGCCCACTAGTGGAGAGCGTCAGGTCAGTATGCCCACTAGTGGAGAGCGTCGGGTCAGTATGCCCACTAGTGGAAAGCGGCGGGTCAGTACGCGCACCAGTGGAAAGTGGTGGGTCAGTACGTGCACCAGTGGCGAGCGGCTGGTAAGTATGCCCACTAGTGGAGAGAGGCGGGTCAGTATGCCCACTAGTGGAGAGTCAGTATGCCCACTAGTGGAGAGTGGTGGGTCAGTATGCCCACTAGTGGAAAGAGGCGGGTCAGTACACCCACTAATGGAGAGCGGTGGGTCAGTATGTGCACAAGTGTGTGGGTCAGTATGCGCACGTGTGGCGAGTCAGTATGCGCACTAATGGAGAGTGGTGGGTCAGTATGCGCACTAGTGGAAAGCGGCGGGCCGCGGGTCAGCACACCCACTAATGGGAGAGCGGCGGGTCAGTATGTGCACCAGTGCGCGGGTCAGCATGCGCACGTGTGACGAGCGGCGGGTCAGTATTCGCACCAGAGGCGAGCGACGGGTCAGTATGCACACGTGTGGCTAGCGGCGGGTCAGTATGCGCACGTGTGGCGAGCGGCAGGTCAGTATGTGCACGTGTGGCGGGTCAGTATGCGCACGTGTTGGCGAGCGGCGGGTCAGTATGCGCACCAGTGGCGAGCGGAGGGTCAGTATGCACACGTGTGGTGAGCGGAGGGTCAGTATGCGCACCAGTGGCGAGCGGCAGGTCAGTATGCCCACCAGTGGCGAGTCAGTATGCGCACGTGTGGCGAGCGGCGGGTCAGTATGCGCACGTGTGGCGAGCGGCAGGTCAGTATGCGCACGTGTGGCGAGCGGCAGGTCAGTATGCCCACCAGTGGCGAGCGGAGGGTCAGTATGCACACGTGTGGCGAGCGGAGGGTCAGTATGCGCACCAGTGGCGAGCGGCAGGTCAGTATGCCCACCAGTGGCGAGCGGAGGGTCAGTATGCACACGTGTGGCGAGCGGAGGGTCAGTATGCACACGTGTGGCGAGCGGCAGGTCAGTATGCCCACCAGTGGCGAGCGGAGGGTCAGTATGCACACGTGTGGCGAGCGGAGGGTCAGTATGCGCACCAGTGGCGAGCGGCAGGTCAGTATGCCCACCAGTGGCGAGCGGAGGGTCAGTATGCACACGTGTGGTGAGCGGAGGGTCAGTATGCGCACCAGTGGCGAGCGGCAGGTCAGTATGCCCACCAGTGGCGAGCGGCGGGTCAGTATGCGCACGTGTGGCGAGCGGCAGGTCAGTATGCCCACCAGTGGCGAGCGGCGGGTCAGTATGCGCACGTGTGGCGAGCGGCAGGTCAGTATGCCCACTAGTGGTGAGCACAGAGCACTATCACACAGGACATCACTACATAGTTCCGTGCAGTGCCCCTAGCACTAGTATGATGCCCACTGTGAGGGGCACAACCGCCATGACAGAACAGTTACTAGTTCAAGCTTTATGCACTGGAGGAACCCGCCACTGTTTATATCGGTGACGACCCCATTATGGCGGCGCGGACATAAATACCGTACACTGGATAGAAGACACATACGGAGAAGCAGCAGCTGCTCGGCCTCGCCGGAACTTTATACCACGGTCTGCAGGTTCTGTGTGCTACAATGCTTCTCCGCCGGCAAAGGGAGCGTTCAAGTACGTGTAATAATGCAGCAGGGTGTGCTTCCCCGGTTGTGGTTAAAGAAGTGCACGGTGAAATCCCCCGGTCACTCAGTACGAGCTCGGTACTACTCTCACGGGCCGAGATTCTCTCAGTCACCGGCCGCAAGATGGCGGATACGGGGGAGGCGCCACATCACGGGGGAGTGAGAGCGGAGGGGACCACGAAATGACGGCTGCGATCTGAGGAGCTGTCTGTGCAGAGTTTGCTGGCACCGGCTGCACCCAGGAGAGGGCCCTGGTATATCTGGCACACGGCAGAGGACTGCCTCCTGGCACTGAGTAGAATGGAGCTGCTCCTGTGAGGGGGTAATGTCACAGCTAGGGGCAGAGCCTCCTCCAGTCCAGCGCCGACAGATGACAGGAAGCAGCGATGGGAATGGGGACATAGGACTAAGTGTGAGTGGTCTGAGGACATATTATGGGGCAAAGAAACATGGATGATGTTATTACATGGGGCTACATGTTGGAGGGCTGTGCATGGAAATGTCGGCTGTTACTTGTCTGGGGCTGTTTATTGTGGGGCTTTCACAGGAAAGAGGTTTAAGTTACATGACTGGGGCTGCAAGGGGAAGGTAATGATAATAAGGGGCTGTGCAGGGGGTTGATGGCAGGATGAAGATGAAAGGCTGTGCGGAGAAGGGGGGATGATGATGAAGGGCTGTACGGAGAAGAAGGGGGATGATGAGGGGCTGTGCGGAGAATGGGGGATAATGATGAGGGGCTGTACGGAGAAGAGGGGGGATGATGAGGGGCTGTGCGGAGAAGGGGGAAATGATGATGGGCTGTGCAAAGAAGAGGGGGATGATGATGAGGGTCTGTGCGGAGAAGGGGGATGATGATGATGAGGGGCTTTGCTGAGAAGGGGGGATGATGATGAGGGGCTGTGCTGAGAAAAAAGGATGATGAGGGGCTATGCAGGGAAGGGGGATGATGATGAGGGGCTATGCAGAGAAGGGGGATGATGATGAGGGGCTATGTGGAGAATGGGGGATAATGATGAGGGGCTGTGCTGAAAAGGGGGATGATGATGAGAGGCTGTGCGGAGAAGGGGAAATGATGAGAGGCTGTGCGGAGAAGGGAGCATGATGATAAGGGGCTGTACTGAGAAGGGGGATGATGATGAGGGGCTGTGCTGGGAAGGAAGGATGATGATGAGGGGCCGTGCTGAGAAGGAGGGATGATGAGGGGCTGTGCTGAGAAGGAGGGATGATGATGAGGGGCTGTGCTGAGAAGGAGGGATGATGATGATGAGGGGCTGTGCGGAGAAGGGATGATGATGAGGGACTGTGCGGAGAAGAGGGGATGATGATGAGGGACTGCGGAGAAGAGGGGATGATGATGAGGGACTCTGCGGAGAAGAGGGGATGATGATGAGGGACTGCGGAGAAGAGGGGATGATGATGAGGGACTGTGCGGAGAAGGGATGATAAGGGGCTGTGCGGAGAAGGGGGGATGATGATGAGGGGCTGTGCGGAGAAGGGTGGATGATGATGGGCTGTGCGGAGAAGGGTGGATGATGATGAGGGGCTGTGCGGAGAAGGGGGGATGATGATGAGGGGCTGTGCGGAGAAGGGAGATGATGAGGGGCTGTGCAGAGAAGGGAGATGATGAGGGGCTGTGCAGAGAAGGGAGATGATGAGGGGCTGTGCAGAGAAGGGGGGGATGATGAGGGGCTGTGCGGAGAAGGAGGGATGATGATGAGGGGCTGTGCGGAGAAGGAGGGATGATGATGAGGGGCTGTGCGGAGAAGGAGGGATGATGATGAGGGGCTGTGCGGAGAAGGGGGGATGATGATGAGGGGCTGTGCGGAGAAGGGGGGATGATGATGAGGGGCTGTGCGGAGAAGGGGGGATGATGATGAGGGGCTGTGCGGAGAAGGGGGGATGATGATGAGGGGCTGTGCGGAGAAGGGGGGATGATGGTGAGAGGCTGAGCGGAGAAGGGGAGATGATGATGAGGGGCTGTGCGGGGAAGGGGAGATGATGAGGGGCTGTGCGGAGAAGGGGAGATGATGATGAGGGGCTGTGCGGAGAAGGGGAGATGATGATGAGGGGCTGTGCGGAGAAGGGGAGATGATGAGGGGCTGTGTGGAGAAGGGGGGGTGATGAGCGGCTGGGTGGAGAAGGGGGTCACGAGAAGGAGGGACTTTGGGGGGAAGGGGGTCATGAGGAGGCGGGGCATTGCAGAGAAGGGGGTCCTGAGGAGGAGGGGTGATGATGCTGCATGCTAGGGGGCTGTGCGGGAAAGGGAGTGATGATAATGCTACATGCTAGGGAGCTGTGCGAGGAAGGGGATGATGATAGCTTGTGCGAGGAAGTGGTTGATGATGCTGCATGCTAGGGGGCTGTGTGGGGAAAGAGGTGATGCTGCATGTTGTGGGGCTGCACGGAGATGGGGATAATATTGCATGGTGGCTGCGAGGGAAAATGAGTGATGTTACTCGCTTGGTGCTGCGTCAGGAAGGGGGTAGTGTCACTTTCGTGTGGTTGCATGTTGGGCGGCTACGTGGAGAAGGAGATAATGTCAGTCGTGTGAGGTTGGGGGCTGCGCGGTGAAGGGAGTGATGTTACTCTCGTAGGGCTGCGTGCTTAATGCTACAGGGCTGGGTGCCTGCATGGAGGAGGGGGTGACGTTACTCACTTGGGGCTGCTTACTGGATGCCTGCATGGAGAAGGGAGTGTTGTTACTCGTGTAGGGCTACATTGTGGGGGTCCGCCCGGTGAAGAGGAGAAAATGTCACTAGTGTGGGGCTGTATGCCGGGCCGCTACTCGGGGTTGGGGGTGATGTTACTTCCGTGGAGCTGCATGTAGTGGGGTGTGCTGCGCTGGCAGGGAGTTGATTTCACATGCAGGGGGCTGCATGTGGAGGGGGGTTGGTCTCAACAGGGACGAGGGCGATGTCAGTCACTTGGGGCTGTGGGGGGAAAGAGGGTGATGTCACTTGCGTGCTTTTTGATTTTATCATCCCTTATCTCCAACGTGGCTTAATTCTACCTAGTTGTATCTATAAGTGCTTCTCACTAAATTAGAATATCATCAAAAAGTTTATTTATTTCAGTTCTTCATTTAAAAAAGTGAAACTCCTATATTTTGTAGAGCTATTACAAACAGAGTGATCTATTTCAATTGTTTATTTCTGTTAATGTTGATGTTTATGGCTTACAGCCAATGAAATCATGAAAGTCATTATCTCAGTAAATTAGAATAATTAACAAAAAACACCTGCAAAGCCTTCCAATGCGTTTAAAAAGGCCCCTTCGTCTGTTTCAGTAGGCTCCACAATCCTGGGGAAGACTGCTGACTTACAAATGTCCAGAAGGCAGTAATTGACACACTCCGCAAGGAGGGTAAGCCACAAAAGGTCATTGCTAAAGAAGCTGGTTGTTCACAGAGTGCTGTATCCAAGCATATTAATGGAAAGATGAGTGGAAGGAAAAAGTGTGGTAGAAAAAGGTGCACAAGCAACCGGGATAACTGCAGCCTTGAAAGGATTGTTAAGAAAAGGCCATTCAAAAATTTTGGGGAGATTCACAAGGAGTGGACTGCTGCTGGAGTCATTGCTTCAAGAGCCACCACACACAGACGTATCCAGGACATGGGCTACAAGTGTCGCATTCCTTGTGTCAAGCAACTCATGACCAATAGACAACGCCAGAAGCTTCTTACCTGGGCCAAGGAGAAAAAGACCTGGACTGTTGCTCAGTGGTCCAAGATGTTGTTTTCAGATGAAAGTAAATTTTGCATTTCATTTGGAATTCAAGGTCCCAGAGTCTGGAGGAAGAGTGGAGAGGCTGTAGCGTCGGCGTCTATGCCTCCTGCCAGGCAGAGACGTCGATCCCCTTGCCGCCGCAACCCCGGTCCGGCGTCCACCGCTCCTCCTGGCTCCCACGCTGTGCCTGACCCGGGGTGCGCGCGCCACACGCAGATCCCCGGGCACTGTGCTTAGGGCGCGCGCTCCCTGCTTCTTAAAGGGGCTGCGCGCTCCAACCTAAAATGTTCCCGGCCAATGGCCGGAGGACATCTGCTATTTAATGCAACTCCCCGAAAATGGAGGTGCCTGTGCAATGTTGTAGTTTGTGTGCTAACACTCTCTCCAGCCCTCTGGTTCCAGTGCTGCCCGCCAGCCTGTCTATCAGCGGTGCCCCCCTGCCTGCCTACCAGCCGTGTCCGCCTGCCTGCCCACCAACAGTGCCTATCTGCCGTGCCAGTCAGCGCCCGTCACCAGTCCCGTGGGAGTCGCCTGCTCTCACACGAGGTCGGTCCCGGAATAGCACCTGGTCCACCTTCTCAGTCCTTCCTTGGTTCACGGAGTCGACTAAGCCGCCATATAGCCAAGGTCCGTCCAGGGTGAGGTCCCTAGTTACGCCCCTCCGGTCCCTCCTTGTACCACAGCACAGTGGTTCCACCATCCGGATCCATAACAGAGGCACACAATCCAAGCTTCTTGAGGTCTAGTGTGAAGTTTCCACAATCAGTGATGGTTTGCAGAGCCATATCATCTGCTGGTGTAGGTCCACTGTGTTTTATCAAGACCAAAGTCAGCTGAGCCGTCTACCAGGAAATTTTAAAGCACTTCATGCTTCCCTCTGCCGACAAGCTTTTTGGAGATGGAAATTTCATTCTCCAGCAGGACTTGGCACCTGTCCACACTGCCAAAAGTACCAATATCTGGCTTAAAAACAACAGTATCACTGTGCTTGATTGGCCAGCAAACTCGCTTGACCTTAACCCCATAGAAAATCTATGGGGTATTGTCAAGAGGAAGATGAGAGACACCAGACCCAACAATGCAGACGAGCTGAAGGCTGCTATCAAAGCAACCTGGGCTTCCATAACACCTCAGCAGTGCCACAGGCTGATTGCCTCCATGCCATGCCACATTGATGCAGTAATTGATGCAAAAGGAGACCCGACCAAGTATTGAATGCATTTTATGAACATACATTTCAGTAGGCCAACATTTTGGATTTTAACCCCTTAACAACCCTTGCCGTATTAGTACGCACATTTGCGTACCCCCCGTTCAGTGAGGGCTGCTGCACTGAGCCCTCACTGAACCGAGCACATGTCAGCTGATTCTTACAGCTGACATGTGCCCGCAACAGCCCCGGGTGGAATCGCGATCCACCCGCGGCTGTTAACATGTTAAATGCCGCTGTCAATCTCCGACAGCAGCATTTAACGCGCGCTTCCGGGTAGCGCGTCATAAGCCCCGCCCATCGGCGACCCCGTCACGTGATCGCGGGTCACCGATGGGTGGGCATGACAACTCAGGGTCTGCAGCAGACGCCTGTGGTTGTCATGATCTGGTCGCTATGAGCGCCACCTAGTGGTCGGCGCTCATAGCACAGGACCATTTCTGCTGCATGCAGGGGATCTGCTCTTCCCCTGTATGTAGCAGAGGCGATCGGACAGTTGCTGCTTCTAGTCTCCTATGGAGACTATTGAAGCATGCAAAAAGTAAAAAAAAAAAAGTTTTTAAAAATATAAAAAAATAAATAAAGTTTAAATCACCCCCCTTTCGCCCCATTCAAAATAAAATATATAAAAAAAAAACCTACATAGACATATTTGGTATTGCCGCGTTCAGAATCGTCCGATCTATCAATATAAAAAAGAATTAATCCGATCAGTAAACGGCGTAACGAGAAAAAAATTCTAAACGCCAGAATTACGTTTTTTGGTCGCCGCAAAGTTGCAATAAAATGCAATAACGGGCGATCAAAACATCGGATCTACCCCAAAATGTTATCAATAAAAACGTCAGCCCTGTGCGCAAAAAATAAGCCCTCACCCAGCCCCAGATCACGAAAAATGGAGACGCTACAGGTTTTTTGTTTTTTTTTTACCAAATTTTGGAATTTTTTTTCACCACTTAAATATAAAAGAACCTATACATGTTTGGTGTCTATGAACTCGCAATGACCTGTAGAATAAGAAGGGCAGGTCAGTTTTAGCATTCAGTGAACGTGGTAAAAAAAATAAATAAAAAACAACTGTGGTATTGCACTTTTTTTGCAATTTTACCGCACTTGGAATTTTTTTCCCGTTTTCCCGTACACGATATGGTAAAACTAGTAATGGCGTTGAAAAGTACAACTCGTCCTGCAAAAAATAAGCCCTCACATGGCCATATTGACCAAAAAATAAAAACGCTATGGCTCTGGGAACAAGGGGAGCAAAAAACGAAAATGCAAAAACGGAAAATGCTCCGGGGCTTAAGGGGATAAAAACCTTTTTCAAGCTGTTGTTCTAAAGTATTCTAACTTATTGAGATAATGACTTTTGTGTTTTCATTGGCTGTAAGCCATAATCATCAACATTAAGGCTATGTGTGCACGTTCAGGATTTGAAGCTGAAATTTCAGCAGCGTTTCTGCATCTCCTTGGCATGAAAGAGCCTGCGGAAAAAATGTTCAGTTTTGATGAGGTTTTTGATGCGGTTTTTTATGTGCTTTTTGAAGCGTTTTTGTACATCAATGAATGCTTTTTGGAGCTAAATAAAGTTATTTGATGGGACGTTGATTTTTGGATTACTGTCAAAACTGGGGTGAGTATATTGGTTAATTTAAATAATTAAAGAATGTGTCTGTTGTATTTCAATTAAAGTGTTTACTGTGTGTTTATTTAACTCTTTATTTTAATTAGGTTTGGTGATGAAAGGGTCTGATTGACACCAAACAAAAGAGCTAGGTGTCAGCTAATCCCACTCACCCAATCTTCATTAGCATTTCAATTCATGTAATTTCTAGGGCAGCTGTGAGCTGCTATTTTTACCCTAGTAAGGTGCCATTAGGCAAACATGGTCCCTGGCTATAATTAACAACTCACAGCTGTTTCGTTAGTCGCTACGTCCCCCTGATCAGCACTCAGCAACGCTTTGAACGCAGCGTATTTTTGCTGTTTCCAAAACTAGGTGTTCTAATGCCGCACTTTTGTTGTCGGTACATGTGAATCCACCGCATATAATGACACTTCAATCGGTCAAAATCTGCAGCGGAGACTAGCATGTCCGCTACAGAAATTGACATGTTGTGGGTGAGTTTGGGTACGTGGGCACGGTCAAGAGCCATTGCAGGTTTGACGCTGCGTGTTTATACAGCGTCAAAACCGCAGCGTCCAGATGTTACAGTATAGTGGATGGGATCTCTAGAAATCCCATGTCCGCTATGCGTGCATCAGAGGCTGCGAATCACCCTTGGACACTGACATGCGGCGCGTCTTTCAGGACCGCATCATGTCCAATTCTCTTGCAGAGTCGCTAGTCTCCGCAACAGAAATTTAACGACTAGAATGTATTGAATTCGGTAAATCCACATGGTTCAATGTACAGGTGGATTTACCTGTGTTCAATAGAATGCAACGTTTTGGACGCAGCAAAAAATATGCGTCCAAAGCGCTGCTATGTCCGGATCGTGGGCACAGAGCCTAAAATGTAAAAAAAATAGAGGGAAAGCCGACCGCTGGGGGCTGATATTAGTAGCCGGGGAAGGGGCCATTAGCCAAAAATGTTCCCTGGCTATTAATATCAGCCCACAGCTGTTTGCTTAGCCTTTACTAGTTAGATTACAGGGGGACCCCAGAAAAACATTGACGTGGGGTCCCCCTATAAAATTTAACCAGAAAAGGCTAAACAGACAGCTGCGGGCTGATATTAATAGCCAGGGAAGGGGTCATGGATCCTGGCCCCCTCCGAGGCTAATAATATCACTCCTCAGCAGTCCCAGAAATGGCTCATCCATAAGATGCGCCAAATCCGGCTCTTAGCCTCCGGTCTTCCCACTGCCCTGTAGCGGTGGGGTTGGGGTTCACGTCAGCCTTGAATTGGCAGCTGACGTGAACCCCAGGTTAGTAACCGTGTAGTGAAGTGGTCGCCGCTTTTTCAATAAATACACTACCAGAATAAAGTATTTTAATGAAATAAAAAACACAGTTTAAAAATTTTTTTTTATTGTACTCTCAGTCCCCGAATCCCTTGTCTCCTGAAAAAAAACGTAAAACAAAAAACAACCATATCCCTCACCTCCGCCGTCGCAACGTAGTCCACAATTCCATCACGATTGTCCCTCGGCGATCTGGGTCACTTCTACAGCAGTGACATCAGCAATCACTGATGTCACTGCTGTATAAGACAGTAATGTACACTGACAAGGAGTGTAAAATTACCCCTGTCAGTGTACATTGCTGCTGCAGGAGTGAGGTCACTGGGGTTCATCAGCTGATCAGCCCCGGTGATCTCAGCACCAGTACTGGTGGGAAGATTCTTGAGAATGTTCCCACGCAGTGCCGTAAAGTGAGGTCACGTTAGCTCTCAGCTGATCTTCAGCTGAGAGCTCACATGACTTCAGGTCCCGGTAGCTCAGTACACTGCTAGGAGCGAGCGTGCTCCCGGCAGTGTGCCGCCGACCTGATCAGATCGCCGAGGACCAGGAGGGCACCAGACAGGTGAGTATAGTGTTTTTTTTTTTTTTACCGCGAGTGGTTCCCGGCTCAGCTGAGGAGGCTACTGCTCGCTGTTATCAGCGGGAGCGGCGGTCCGATGAGGGGAGTAGTATTCCTCCCCTGCTGACCAGGGTACCACCCACACAGTTTTCGCCACGAAATCATACCCATTGGCTTTAATTGAAATGCAGCATATCCGCAGGTGTAAATATTATACCTGCGGATTTGCTGCGGTTCCATGGCGGGATCATGGCAGCCAAAAGGCTGAAAATAGTGCCCGCGGGCTGCTCCATTCGACTGCCCTCCCCTACCCTAGTGTCCAAAGTTGCAAACCGTCCAGAAATTCCCGGATTGTTCATAAAAATCTGGCAATTTTAGGCTCGGTCCATAAAAAAAATGTAAGGTGTCCATGATTTTTTTTTTAAGCTCAAGAAACCTATATAGAAAATTTTGACTGTAATGATTATTTTACAGTGAATGGAGCTATTGTCTTCATATCAAAATGATGAGCTGTAGATATGTATCACTTCCAGTCATATTTTTTGCCTGTCCGTGATTTCTTTGATAAGCTATATATAGGAGGGCTGTGGTGACCATCATACTGGGTATAGGGGGAATGTGAGTACCATTATACCATGTGTGGGGTGCAGTGAGGACAGTCATACCGTGAGTGGCTGGCTGTGAGGACTGTCATACTGTGTGGGTAGGGCTGTGAGCACCATCATTACTGTTTGTGGTGAGATATGGGGGCCATCACTATGTGGGGGGCTGTGATGACCATCAATCCATGTGTGGGGGGGGCTACAAGATCCATCATATTGTTTGGGGAGCTGTGGGGCCATCATACTGTCTCTGGAGGGCATCAAACTATGTTGGGGGGCTGTGGGAGCATCATATTTGTAATGCACACGCCCGGGCTGAGCGGCGTGTGCGTGTGATTCCACTGGACCGTGCCGGAGAGTGAATGCCTGGAGGGGCGTAACTAGGTATTCACCCGATCCGACCAGGGTCGCACGACGGCATACGACGCCAGTGCACCAAGGAGGAACCGAGCAGAGGGACCAGGTGCTACTCCAGGACAGACCCCGGACACGGCTGTTGACCCACACAGGGGAATACAGGAACAGACGGGTTAGGCTGGCACACAGACTGGTGAGTATAGGCAGGCACGACTGGTATGCAGGCAGGCGGGTATGCAGGCAGGGGGGTACAGGCAAGCACGGCTAGAGTGCAGACAGGGAGGCACTAGCAGGTTGGAACACTGGCGGGATAGGACCCAGTACACACTGGGACTTAGGAACAGAACCACAGATGTGGCGGACAAACAGCAGAGTGAGGCCGCCCAGAGTGGTGAGCGAGAGCAGGGCAAGACGAGACCGCCTAGAGCGGCGAGCGAGAGCAGGGCAAGACGAGACCGCCTAGAGCGGCAAGCGAGAGTAGAGCAGGACGAGGCCGCCTGGAGCGATGAGCGAGAGTAGAGCAGGACGAGGCCGCCTGGAGCGGCGAGCGAGAGTAGAGCAGGACGAGGCCGCCTGGAGCGGCGAGCGAGAGTAGAGCAGGACGAGGCCGCCTGGAGCGGCGAGCGAGAGTAGAGCAGGACGAGGCCGCCTGGAGCGGCGAGCGAGAGTAGAGCAGGACGAGGCCGCCTGGAGCGGCGAGCGAGAGTAGAGCAGGACGAGGCCGCCTGGAGCGGCGAGCGAGAGTAGAGCAGGACGAGGCCGCCTGGAGCGGCGAGCGAGAGTAGAGCAGGACGAGGCCGCCTGGAGCGGCGAGCGAGAGTAGAGCAGGACGAGGCCGCCTGGAGCGGCGAGCGAGAGTAGAGCAGGACGAGGCCGCCTGGAGCGGCGAGCGAGAGTAGAGCAGGACGAGGCCGCCTGGAGCGGCGAGCGAGAGTAGAGCAGGACGAGGCCGCCTGGAGCGGCGAGCAAAGGGTCAGAGCAGAGCGAGACTGCCGGAGCGGCGAGCAAAGGGTCAGAGCAGAGCGTGACTGCCGGAGCAGCGAGCAAAGGGTCAGAGCAGAGCGAAAACCGCAGGAGCGGAGAGCGAGGCAGGGCAGAGGGGACAGGGCTCTGTTCACACGGAACAAACAGGAAGGGAAAGGCAGAACCAGATACCCACAGGGTACTTGCAGTGAAGTAGCGAGTGGACCACAAACTCCCAAACGGAAGTACAGTGACAACGAACAGGAGTTAGGTACGAGTTCAGACTCTGCAGAAAAAGGAAAGGTACGGACATAGAGAAACACAGGAAACAGGCTAGAAGAGTATACAGACAAGAACAGACACAGTAGCAAGATACAGGGGCGGGTCTAGGTATGCAGCCCCTAGAAGGCGGGAGAAACAGGCTAGCAGCGTGTTCAGACAGGACAGAAAAGATACGGGAGCGGGTCTAGGTATGCGGCCCCTAGAAGGCGGAACGAACAGGCAAGGAGCGTGTTCAGACAGGACTGGAAATACAGCCTCAAAGAAAGGCAAGCAAGCAAACACAGAAAGGGACCTGGCACATTCAGAGTGAAAGAGCACACTGAATGAAACACAATGCTCAGGCAGGGATTCATTGGAGCAGCTGGGTTAAATACCAGGTGACAGACAGCAATAGGCTGAGGACGCACAAGGGGTGTGCCCGCAGCAGGTACAAGTAACAGGAAGTGATCGGGCGCCGCCCTTAAGCAGCAGACACAGAGGCAAGCAGACAGCATGGAGGGAAGCCAGGCTAGCAGACTGGACTGTAGATCAAGTGCGCGCTCTTGCACAGTGGGAGATGGACCACTATGCAAGGACGCCGCCAGGTATGTTACAGTACCCCCCCCCCCTTACGCCTCCTCTTCTTCAGGCCTGCCAGAATGTTCCGCAGGGAATTCGAGGGCCAATCCTTTACTTCAAGGAGATCACTTCCACTGTCCACCGGAAAAACTGGTCTCCTCTGGGTAGCTAGGATGCTACCTCCTATCCAGCCATCCTCCGCAACAGACGAAACGGGTGGAGTACCAGGAACAGCACACAAGGAAGTCTCTCTCCACTTATTATCAGGTAGCACCCCAGAGGATTCAGGAGACAACTGGAAGCCCTCCGCCGGGTTGGAGGGGTGCAGAGACTCGGGGGTAACCTCTGCTTCGGAGTACACTAGGTCGGACTCACTGGAAGAAGCGGGCGAGGTATCAGGTACTGAGTATAGGAGAGTCTCTGTCCATTCGCTATCAGGTAGCACCCCGAAGGGTTCAGGAGACAACTGGAGGTCCTCCGCCTGGTCAGAGGGGTGTAGAGACTCGGGGATAACCTCTGCTTCGGAGTACACTAGGTCGGACTCACTGGAAGAAGCGGGCAAGGTATCAGGTACCGAGTATAGGAGAGTCTCTGTCCATTCGCTATCAGGTAGCACCCCGAAGGGTTAAGGAGACAACTGGAGGTCCTCCGCCTGGTCGGAGGGGTGTAGAGACTCGGGGTTAACTACCGCTTTGAGGTACCCATTGTCAGGCTCACAGGACGGAGCGGACGAAGTATCGGGTACCGGGTGTAGGGAAGTCTCTCTCCATTTGTCATCAGGTGGTATCCCGGAGGATTCTAGGTGGGCAGAAGTCTCTTCGGGCAGGAGAACAGGTGCGCTACCCACGCATATTACCCGTAGAGGCTGCTCCGGGATACCGGGAAATGAAGCTTCAGCAGGGACTTCAAGGTTGGGATCAGGAGGTCTTTGGGAGGACAGACCCAGGCGTGACGGCTTGCCTCTATGCCTAGCACGTCTGGACTGCCTCTTGAGGTTGGGAGAAGTATTCCGGAGAGCGTAGTCATCCTGTGTGGATTCTGGATGGGCAGTAGTCTCTTCGGGCTGGAGGACTAGTGCGCTACGCACACACATTACCCATCGGGGCTGCTCCGGGATTTTGGGAAGTGAAGCTTCAGCAGGGGTCTTCGGGTTAGGGTCATCGAAGACCATTAGAAAGGCCACCAGGAAGGCTTGAAGGTCCAGGAGGATAGGATCCTGTGTTTCCCATAGGGTGTTGATCCATTCCAAGGCATCACCCGCTAGGTTAGACATAATGAATCCCACCTTAACCCGATCGGTGGGAAAACAAAGAGGGTAGAACTTGAAGTGTAGCAAGCATTGCTCCACAAATGCACGACTCTGTCTTGGATCCCCATAGTACCGTGGCGGATCCGCAGGAACGAGTGCAGAAAGATCCATCTGGACGGGTGCGTAATTCGCCTGGAACTCAGGTAAAGAAAAAAAAATAAATATATTTTTTTAATTTATTTTTAATGCACGTATTCGCTGGAAAACGTCTCAGAGAGCGAAGGCCGTGGGGCTCAACGGGAACCATGGCCTGAGCATGCTGTAATGCACACGCCCGGGCTGAGCGGCGTGTGCGTGTGATTCCACTGGACCGTGCCGGAGAGTGAATGCCTGGAGGGGCGTAACTAGGTATTCACCCGATCCGACCATGGTTGCACGACGGCATACGACGCCAATGCACCAAGGAGGAACCGAGCAGAGGGACCAGGTGCTACTCCAGGACAGACCCCGGACACGGCTGTTGACCCACACAGGGGAATACAGGAACAGATGGGTTAGGCTGGCACACAGACTGGTGGGTATAGGCAGGCACGACTGGTATGCAGGCAGGCGGTTATGCAGGCAGGGGGGTACAGGCAAGCACGGCTAGAGTGCAGACAGGGAGGCACTAGCAGGTTGGAACACTGGCGGGATAGGACCCAATACACACTGGGACTCAGGAACAGAACCACAGATGTGGCGGACAAACAGCAGAGTGAGGCCGCCCAGAGTGGTGAGCGAGAGCAGGGCAAGACAAGACCGCCTAGAGTGGTGAGCGAGAGCAGGGCAAGACAAGACCGCCTAGAGCGGTGAGCGAGAGCAGAGCAGGACGAGGCCGCCTGGAGCGGTGAGCGAGAGTCGGGCAGGACGAGGCCGCCTGGAGCGGTGAGCGAGAGTCGGGCAGGACGAGGCCGTCTGGAGCGGTGAGCGAGAGTCGGGCAGGACGAGGCCGCCTGGAGCGGTGAGCGAGAGTCGGGCAGGACGAGGCCGCCTGGAGCGGTGAGCGAGAGTCGGGCAGGACGAGGCCGCCTGGAGCGGTGAGCGAGAGTCGGGCAGGACGAGGCCGCCTGGAGCGGTGAGCGAGAGTCGGGCAGGACGAGGCCGCCTGGAGCGGTGAGCAAAGGGTCTGAGCAGAACGAGGCCGCCTGGAGCGGCGAGCAAAGGGTCTGAGCAGGACGAGGCCGCCTGGAGCGGTGAGCAAAGGGTCTGAGCAGGACGAGGCCGCCTGGAGCGGCGAGCAAAGGGTCTGAGCAGAACGAGGCCGCCTGGAGCGGCGAGCAAAGGGTCTGAGCAGAACGAGACTGCCGGAGCAGCGAGCAAAGGGTCAGAGCAGAGCGAGACTGCCGGAGCAGCGAGCAAAGGGTCAGAGCAGAGCGAGACTGCCGGAGCAGAGAGCAGAGCGAAAACCGCAGGAGCGGAGAGCGAGGCAGGGCAGAGGGGACAGGGCTCTGTTCACACGGAACAAACAGGAAGGGAAAGGCAGAACCAGATACCCACAGGGTACAACAGAAGTACAGTGACAACGAACAGGAGTTAGGTACGAGTTCAGACTCTGCAGAAAATGGAAAGGTACGGACATAGAGAAACACAGGAAACAGGCTAGAAGAGTATACAGACAAGAACAGACACAGTAGCAAGATACAGGGGCGGGTCTAGGTATGCAGCCCCTAGAAGGCGGAACGAACAGGCAAGGAGCGTGTTCAGACAGGACTGGATATACAGCCTCAAAGAAAGGCAAGCAAGCAAACACAGAAAGGGACCTGGCACATTCAGAGTGAAAGAGCACACTGAATGAAACACAATGCTCAGGCAGGGATTCATTGGAGCAGCTGGGTTAAATACCAGATGACAGACAGCAATAGGCTGAGGGGGGTGCCCGCAGCAGGTACAAGAAACAGGAAGTGATCGGGCGCCGCCCTTAAGCAGCAGACACAGAGGCAAGCAGACAGCATTGAGGGAAGCCAGGCTAGCAGACTGGACTGGAGATCAAGTGCGCGCTCTTGCACAGTGGGAGATGGACCACTATGCAAGGACGCCGCCAGGTATGTTACAATATTGTATGTGTGGGGGCATCATACTCTATGTGAAAGAGCTGTGGGGACATCATACTGTGTGTGGGTGGAGCTGTTAATCAAGGTACAATACAATGGCTTGCAAAAGCATTAACCCCCCCCCCTTCCTGGCTTTTTACCTATTTTGTTACATTACAACCTGTGTTTAAATATTTTTGTAATCTGATTTGTGTGTGATGCATCAGCACTGAATTGTCTTAAGTTGGTGAAGTGAAATGAGAAAATATAAGCTTAATTTTATGGGCTCAAATAACTAAAAATTAGCATGTGCCTATGTTTTCACCCCTTTTGTGATGAAGCTCCTAAAAATTTCTGGTGCAAGCAATTACCTTCATAAGTCACATGCTTAGTGAAAGGAAGTCCACCTGTGTGCAGTCTAAGTGTCACATGATCTGTCATTATATACACACCTTTTCTGAAAGGCCATAGAGGCAACACCATTAAGCAAGAGGTACCATTAACCAAACATCACCATAAAGACCAAGGAGATCTTCAAACAAGTCATGTACAAAGCTGTTGAGAAGTACAAGGCAGGGTTGTTTTATAAAACAAATATCCCAGTCTCTGATGATCCCTCAGAGCACCATCAAATCCATAATCATCAAATGGAAAGAACATGGTGCCAAAACAGACCTGCCAAGAGAGGGCCGCCCACCAAAACTCTCAGCCTGGGCAAGGAGGGCATTAATCAGAGAGGCAGCACAGAGACCAAAGATAATCCGGAAGGAGATGCAGAGACTGGAGTGTCTGTCCATACGACCACAATAAGCCGTACGCTCCATAGAAGTGGCCTTTATGGAAGAGTGGACAGAAAAATTACAATACTTGCACACAAAAATTGTAAGGCTCATTTTGAGTTTGCTAAAACACATGTGGGAGACTCCCCAAATGTATGGAGGAAGGTTCTGTGGTTAGATGAGACCAAAATTGAACTTTTTGGCCACCAAGGTAAACGCTATGTCTGGCACCAAACTAACACAGCTCATCACCCCAAGAACACATCCCCAGCACGCTACAGCTACTATTGCGACGCAGGTCGCCATTGTGCCGACGCACCAGGCATATAACCCTGAGCCCAGGAATATAGGGGTTGCTATTTGAATTGTGATCAGCCGGGATCTTAGTTCCATGCATTTATGAAATTATATATCTCTAGTGTATAATCTGAAGAAGGTCGCACAGACCGAAACGTCAAATACTTTTATACACTATTCTTTGATCCTAATAGAAATTCTTCTATTGAGTGCCGGATTCCACAATTTTTTTTTTATCTTCAGAGAGAACCAGAGGATCAGCCATTGCAGTTTCAACATGCCGGATTCTTTCTTTTCCTCACATAAACTATCGAAGGAGAGTCGAGAAGCCCCCATACACATCAGATTTGACTGAACCTAGCGACTTTAGTCTTATGTGCATGGAAACCTTAGTACAACCTGTAGAATAGACAGTACTCGGTGCACAGAAATGAACCTCAGTGCAGCAACTTCAATCTAATCATATCTAGAGTGAGACAGCTAGAATTTAGTTGCTGCAGTGAGGATGTCCTTATAGACAGTGCTGTGTGCACAGAAATCATGAACCTCTATGCAATAACTCCGATATAGTCATCGCTGTAGTGAGGTGGCTAGAATGGAGTTGCTGTATAGAGGACATCCTTATAGACTGTACTGTGTGCACAGAAATAATGAACCTCAGTACAGCAACTCTGATCTTGTCATCTCTGTAGTGACAGATAAAATGGAATTACTGCATGAAGTGTCATTATTTTTAGAGAGAATAGTCAATACCTATATAAGACCAATAAATATACAGGGATTCTTTCAGCAATATGCAATATCAAAAAAAGGGAAACAACAGAAAACCAAATGATAAAATAGATGAATATTTAGTTAATATTTAAAACCAGTAAAATTGATAGTAACAGGAAGAAATAAGGGCAAAGTAAAGCCTGGGCAGATACAGTCATCATGAGCACATATATGTAAATCACAGGTAAATTCAGGTATGAAATATAGATAATGGAGGAAGAGACATGCAAGCTGATTCATAAATAAAGATCACTATAACACAATAGAGCAATCTAGTGGACAAATTAATAAATATTCAAAAGTGATCAGAAGTACCATCTAATTTTGAAAGTGCATGTGCATAAAAAAGGAACAGCAAACTGGAATAAAGGGCTATTACATAGATATGAAAAGAGGGAATTAAAGTCAAGATAAATGGCCTAAGCTCAAAAAGTATAGTAGAGTAAGCATATGCTATGTGCACATAAGATGTAATAATAATAAAGCTAAAGTGCTTAGGTGCATAATAATTTACAAAATCCAGTTATTAAGGATATAAAACCTTGGAATTTCATAACTAGCAGCTTGTATAATTGCAAAATAAAGTGTGTGCAAACAGAGGCATATGAGGTAGAAAGAGCATTAAAGTTATGTACTGTGGTAAAAGTGCAAATGCAGATAAATATAGTAGAGAAAAACCAACAGAATTGTGAGCACGAGTAACATAGTAGTTGCTGATTAGCCTAAAAGAAGCACATGTCAAAAAACTCCCTAAAGAGGTATGAGTCAAAATGCCTGTGTGAGACTATAAATGTGCAGGCAGGGACCCCGTTGCGCATTTTGCTGTCGCTTCTTCTTGGGGGCGTTTGTATAAAGGGGAGATAGTGTGGTCGTTATATATGCCATGGCTATCAGCGTGTGAATGGTGCTCACCGCAGCGGTCCGGAATCCCACGTCACCTGTCCCCACCCATCTACGATGCGTCAAAAGGTGGGACGGGAGGGCGACACATAGGGATGCCTTACCATGGCAACCCGAACCAGTCAGCCGGCGCAAGCATGCGCCACTAAGCAACATAGGGGCAGTTGCCTCCAAAGGAGTCTGCAACAGCACATGTGAATGAGAGCAAAATATGCGTGTAAAATGAGAGTGAGAATGGCAAGTGATTAACATTGTATAAGGTACAGGTAGTCAATAGTCACAAAGACAAACTGTGACATAAGCAAGTAAGTGAAGAAGGGAGGAGTAAAAGGGGCTGAAGCAAAAAATGGGGACGTAGTAAAAAGAGGCAGGCACACGTACTGCCCCAGTAATCAATTGCTATGAAATGTCAGGTCATATAAAAAGTGCAAAGAGCACGTGATCATAATGAAGCAATTATTGCAACAACAAATAAAATGACCAAGGTAAACGAGTGACACAATTGCAGGAGGCAGGTAACCGACTGCCTCAGTGAGAAAATCCTATGGGGTACATGTCATAGAAAATATTAAAAATCTCTAAAGACACTCATCCCCTCTCTCCTTTTTCCTGTCACACAGAGTGCAGCACCACACAATAGCTGACAGGCTTAAGTCTCTTAGATGTGAACCTAGTTAAAATTCATGAAGTCCTTTTGAAGCCCAGATGACAGAAAGAAGATGCCTTTTGTGAGAAAGACTGAGATTCAGAATGGTCAGGTAATTAGACAAAAGGGCTTTTCAGACAACAATAGAGACATGTTTAGAGACAATGCATAGACACCGAAGTGGAAGAAACCTTTTGTCTGCAGGAAATATATTGTCTGTTTGAGGGAAATATTTTACATTTGCACTAGACACCTTTGTCCCTGTAAGAGAAGTGTTGCGCCTGCATCAGCCAAATGTCTCAGAAAGAAAACATGGAATATTGGAAGGTGTATAAATCCGATATTAATGAGATATACATTTTCAACACCGGGGCTAACAGGGGAAGACGATGCATAACTTCTCATAACTGTAACCCCTGCCTATGGGCCACAAATCCACAGTAACCAGGTAACTGACAACAGCTATGCCATGTTTACTATCTATGGAAAGGTAAAGTCCCGATGGAAAATATGGCAGGAATCTCGAACTTTGGTGACCATCACAAGTGAAATTATCGCAGAAGTTGGAATTTCCTAAAATCCTGAACCCAGGCCATGTGAGGTCATTACGGAGAGGTTGTGTGGGTAGAACTCAGGGGCTGATAAAAGATGAAGCAGAATTATAATCTGTATTCGCATAGGGGGATACACATCATGTATGCAGGAATCCCGTTTACTGAATGGCCCCAAATGAAGCGCTCTCCTTCGGATAAGTTGACTCATCTCTGCAAGCGGCGTAGTAAGTTCTCTTGTTAATCCCTTTTATTTTCTGTAACTGTATATGCTGTACTGAAAAAAAAATGTAAATAAAGTCCCCTCACTATTGTGGTGTGGTGCAGTATCAACCTCGCTCGGATACAGCGTATCAGACTATACGCTTGAATGATCCAGCATATCAGGCTATAAACTTGAATAAAACATAGCTTTTATTGAGCCATTAAAAAATGCTGCTAACACCATAATAAGTCTTAGTGCACACAAGGATCACAGCTTGTGTCTTAATCATGGTCATCAGACCATGATTAAGAATGCATGTCGAAACACGTAAATTCGAGACGGCTGTGATCCTTGTGTGCACTAAGACTTATTATGGTGGTAGCAGCATTTTTAATGGATCAATAAAAGCTATGTTTTCTTCAAGTTTATAGCCTGATACGCTGGATCATTCCTCCATTTTTCTTTATATGCTGTACTGTTTTGTTCCCTTTGAAAAATCTTTTGTATATGTTTCATAAACACTGCCTCCCTTTAGATTAAATATAAAATTTAATAGTTCTGTTCATTTTGTTTTGTAACCGCGCCTCGAAGCCATACGCTACCAGAAACCAGGCCTCCAGTCAGCCTGTATTTTTTATAAAAGTCAATTGGTAGTGGCAGCGAGTAGTTGAGTTATCGCAGAGCTAGCCGTGACCGTAGGGAGGTATATACATAGTCTATGTGTTGGAATACGGAGGTGTATATACCATACGCTCACTGTTAGTTTTCCGATAACCGGCCTGTTAGTGCGAACAGCCTGCAGCCTCCTCTGTTGATTGTCGGCCAATCATGTAATTGTCCGGACGATAGGGGACACCAGAGAGCTGTTTGCTCCAATGTTCACAGCGGGTGGTTCAGCGTGACCTTCCTGGCCTGTGATATTTGCGATAAAATCCCTGACAGTACACAATCCTATAAAGTGATGAAGTGAACACTAAAGGAAAGTGTGAAGTCATAAAAATTAGATAAAAAAATATGTGAATAATATGTTTATATATAATATTATAAAAAGGCGATACAACAAGTGCAAAATACGTGTTTTGTCAGAAGCATCATGGAAATATAAATATACAATACATGAACAGTGTATATCCCAAAATATTAAATATGAAAGGGGATGAGAAATCCTTACTCCTGCAAAGGGGCCACCATAAGATACTGGAACAGAGCCATGGCATGAAGCAAGGACACCAATCTAGAAGAAAAGGACAATTAAAAATATACAGTTGAAACCAGAAGTTTACATACACTATATAAAAAGACACATATGCATGTTTTTCTCTATATATAACATGAAATCAGAATAAACCTTTCCCGTTTTAGGTCAATTAGGATTACCATAATTTTTAATATTTGCCAAATGCCAGAATAATGAGAGAGAGAAAATATTTTAAGGCACTTTTATTACTTACTGCAAAGTCAAAAGTTTACATACAATAAGATTACTATGCCTTTAAACAACTGCCCATATGATACCCATATGATGATGTCATGTGTTTGGAAGCTTCTTATACAGTAGATTTTTTGTCAACATGTGGGTTAGACACAAAGACACATGTGGGTGTTTTAATGCACACCTAAAACACACTGCTTCTTTGTGTAGTAGCATCATGTGAAAGTCTAAAGAAATCAGCCAATATATCAGGAAGAGAATTGTGGACTTGCACAAATCTGGGGTACGATTTCAAGATACCTGAAGGTGCCTCGTTCATCTGTTCAAACAATTATACACAAATACAAACAAAATAGGAATGTCCTGCCATCATACCGCTCAGGAAGGAGATGGGTTCTGTTTCCCAGAGATGAACGTGCTTTGGTCTGACATGTGCATATCAACCCAAGGACAAAAGCACAAGACCTTATGAAGATGACGGCGGAAGTTGGTAAGATTGTGTCAATATCCACAGTGAAACGAGTACTGTATCAACATAGACTGAAAGGCCACTCTGCCAGAAAGAATCCATTACTCCAAAAGAAACATAAAAAGGCCAGATTAATGTTTGCAAATGCACACAGGAACAAAGACCTTAATTTTTGGAGACATGTCCTGTGGTCTGATGAAACTAAAATTGAACTTTTTGGGCATAATGACCATCGTTACTTTTGGAGGAAAAAGGGATAAGCTTGGAAGCCTAAGAACACCATCCCAATTGTGAAACACGGGGGTGGCAGCATCATGTCGTGGGGTTGTTTTGCTGCAGGAGTGACTGGTGCACTTCACAAAATAGATAGCATCATGAGAAAAGAAGATTATGTGGCAATACTGAAGCAACATCTCAAGACATCAGCCAGGAAGTTAAAGCTTGGGCGGAAATGAGTCTTCCAAATGGACAATGACCTGAAGCATACTGCCAAAATGGTAACAAAGTGGCTTAAGGATAACAAAGTCAATGTTTTGGCATGGCTATCACAAAGCCCTTATCTCAATCCTATTGAAAATGTATGGTCTAAGCTGAAAAGGCAGGTACAAGCAACCTACAAACCTGGATCAGTTACACCAGTTTTGTCAGGAGGAATGGGCCCAAATTCTGACCACCTATTGTGAGAAGCTTGTGGAAGGATATCCTAAACGTTTGACCCAAGTCATTCAGTTTAAGGGCAATGGTACCAAATATTAATGAAATGTATGTAAACTATTGACTTTGCAGTAAGTAATAAAAATGCCTTAAAACATTCTGTCTCTCTCATTATTCTGCCATTTGGCAAATATTAAAAATTATGGTAATCCTAATTGGCCTAAAATGGGAAAGGTTTATTCTGATTTCATGCCAGATATTGAGAAAAACATGCATATGTGTCTTTTTATATAGTGTATGATGTAAACTTCTGGTTTCAACTGTATATAAAATTATAAATTAAAAACACCAATTAGAGAACAAACGGACTGGAACCACTACCAAATCCAATTAGAACTATTTAAAGAAAGGAGATTAAACTGAGTACCTCATTTAACCCTCCAGGTTCCACAGAGCCAATCTTTGTTATCAACTTGGTCTCAAGTTGGGACAATTTAGTTTTGGCATTCCCACCACGTGAGTCCCTTAATATGCAGTCGATGCCAGGAGACTGGAGTTGCACCGATGGACCATTTTAAAATGTCGGGGTATTGGTTTTAGAAGGGTGACATCACATGCATTATTAATGTGACGGGCATGTTCTCTTGTACGGACCCTCAGTTGCTTGGAGGTCATTCCCACATAATCGAGTTGGCAGGAACAGGAGGTGTAATAGATGACAAATTCCGTGCTGCATGTGATGTGTTGAGTAATGCGAAAATTCTTCTCCCCATCACTGGACTTGAAATTGAAGGCTTTGTTCAGATGGGCACAGGCTGCACAGTTTTTACATGGGAAAAAGCCCCATTTGGGTCCCTTTGATCCAAATGATCGTTCTATGGATAGTCCCTTGTGATAGCTATGAACTATTCAGTTCTGAGTTCTTTTGTAGGCAATAGATGGCAAGGGTTTAGTACTAGCACAGGGTCACTCCTAAGGATGGGCCAATACTTAGATAATCCATTTCTTATCAAACTCCATTTCCCATTATAGGTTGAGATAAACTTTACTTCAAGTGATGGTGAGGCTTGGGCTTTAGGTTTTAGTAGATCTGTCCTATTCTTTTTACACGCTCTGGACCAGCCACGATGGATGATACGGTTGGAGTAGCCTCTTTGAGAGAATTTTTCTGCCAGAAATTTCTCTTGTCTTTAATTCCCTCTTTTCGCATCTATGTAATAGCCCTTTATTCCAATTTGCTGTTCCTTTTTTATGCACATGTACTTTCAAAATTAGATGGTACTTCTGATCACTTTTGGAATATTTATCTTTAGGCTGCGTGCCCACTATGCGTTTTTCAAGTGTTTTTGCCGCGCAATTTCAACGGCGAAAACGCTTGGTAATACGTGCCCCATGGTCCCCAATGATAATCCGCATGTGCTATGCACATGCTGCGGAAATTTCCACTGCGGATTATCATTGCGGAAAAATACGCAGCATGTCCATTCATTTTGCTGACACGCAGCGTAATTGCCGCCATTGACTTGCATTGAATCGCGTAATATCCGCATGACTACATGTGCACATGCGGATATTAAGCGATTCAATGTGCAGATGGTACCTGGGTCTAGAGAAGAGGAAACTCTCCTCCAGACTCGGGTACCATAGAACCTGTTAAAAAAATATTTAAAAATAAACATATACTCACCTTCCGATGTCCCCCGGTCTCCTGTATAATGCGTCCTGGCTCCCTGATGGCTCGCGATGGTCTAAAAGGACCTTCCATGACGTCACTTAGTCATGTGTCAGGTCACGCGACCGCTGACGTCGGTGGTCGCGTGACCTGTCACATGACAAAATGACGTCATGAAAGGTCCTTTCACACCACTGCGAGCCGTACAAGAGACCGGACACAGCGGAGAAAAGACCGGGGGCCATCAGAAGGTAGGTATAATGTTTTTGGTTTTTTTACCATTTTTAATCTTTTTTTCAACTATTAACTTGGTCACACTATAAAAATCCATGCCGGTTGCATGGATTTATATAGTGTGACCAAGTTGTCAAGCACTTTTCCAAGTGATGCTAAAATTGCTTGGAAAAGCACTTGATAAACCGCATGCAGAAATGCATGCAAAAACGCTTGACAAGCGCTTCTACCTGGCAGGAAAAACGCATGTAAAATCTGCATGCGTTTTTCCTGCCAGGGAGATGCGGAAAAAATCTGCAGCATTTCTTCATCGTGGGCACTTAGCCTTATTTGTGAATCAGCTTGCATGTCTCTTCCTCCATCATCTACATTTCATACCTGAATTTACCTGCGATTTACATATCTGTACTCATGATGACTATAACTGCCCGGGCTTTACTCTGTCCTTATTTCTTCCTGTTACTATCAATTTTATTGGTTTTAAATATTAAATAAATAAAGATGGCTCAGTGGTTAGCACTGCAGCCTTGCAGCACTGGGGTCCTGGGTTCAAATCCCACCAAGGAGTTTGTATGTTCTCCCTGTATTTGGTGGGTTTCCCCCGGGTTCTCCGGTTATCTCCCACACTCCAAAGACATTCTGATAGGGAATGTAGAGTGTGAGCCCCAGTGGGGACAGTACCGATAATCTCTGTAAATTGTCTCAATTGTAAAGTGCTGTGGAACATGTTTGGGCTATATAAATAAAAAGATTATTATTTATTGGTCTATTTTATCATTTGGGTTTCTCTTGCTTCCCTCTTTTTGGATATTGTATATTGCTGGAAGTATCCCTGTTTATTTATTGGTCTTATATAGGTATTGACTATATTTTTTTCTGGGTTTCCACAGTGATCTAGACCATGGACATTAGAGTGTGAGACCAGTTGTGGCTCTCTAACATATATACCATTTTTAAGGGTAAATTACACTGTGTTCCAAATTATTATGCAAATAATATTTTCTCAGATTTTCCCAAATTACCTATATGAATTGCAGTCATTGTAATTTTCCAGTCAAATAACTATTAGAGTACAATTGAAAGGTTTTTGTACAAACTGCCTATGATAACAGTATATTTTTAAAAAAATAAAAAACTCAAACTGCACTCAAAATGCATGTTCCAAATTATTATGCACAGCAGAGTTTTCAACCTTTTCATTTTAATAAAGAACAAAAAAATGGTCATTTTTGAAATTATAAGCATTAGCAGGTTATTACAAATTGAAATCAAACAGTTTTCAACTCAAAACTTTATTCTAGGTGATGTTACATCACGCCATCATAGACACTCCTTTTGATGATGCTCCAGAGGTTCTCAATGGGGTTGAGGTCAGGTGCCCCGTCTCATGCTGCACATAACACATCTGCATCTCTGGCTGCTATGGGCATAAAAGGGGACAAACTTATGGTGTGGCACCCATGCTCCCCTGACCTCAACCCCATTGAGAACCTCTGGAGCATCATCAAAAGGAGTGTCTATGATGGTGGGAGGCAGTTCACATCTAAGCAACAGCTCTGGGAGGGTATTCTGTCCTCATGCAAAACAATTAAAGCAGAGACCATCCAAAACCTGACAAATTCAATGGATGAGAGAGTTCAGAAGCTCCTTTCGAACAAGGGGTCCTATGTGCAAATGTAACATCACCTAGAATAAAGTTTTGAGTTGAAAACTGTTTGATTTCAGTTTGTAATAACCTGCTAATTAGTGTTGAGCGAACATGCTCGACACTGCTCGGTACTCGCCCGAGCATCACGCTACTCGGGATGTTCGGCGAGCACCGAGCATTTCCGGGTTACTCGGGCGGGAGCTCGGGTCTCCGCCCTGCATGTTTGGCGCTCTTTACAGAGCCAATGAACATGCAGGGATTGCCAGCCAGTCACTGTAATGCTGCAGCCATGTTGGTTGTGGGCATTACAGTGATTGGCTGGCCGCACAGAGTCACCTAGAGTATTTAAAACCGGGCGCAGCCATCTTGGACACAGTCGCTCCGGATTAGACAGTGTAGGGACAGCGCTGCTGATTTAGGGAGAGATATAAACTGCGAAATAGTTAGTGTAGGGTCGGTAAAGGCTGCTAGAACAAACAAACAGTCATTTTCAGGACTAATATCCATCCCAGATACCAGGCAGGCAGGCTGTATAGGAGACACAGTGGTTATACCAGCAAACGCTGCATTACAGTCCTGTGTGCTCCTGTTGCTGAAATTGCTGGACTTAGCACCAGGTGTCGGGGGCCAGGAAAAATCCTTTTTTTTTTCATCTAAATCCTCCTTTTTTTTCCCTCCTTCACACTGTACAAATACCAGTCTTATTAACCTTTTGGTGTGTCCCCCCCCCCCCCCCCCCCCAAAAAAAAAGCGTGTCTCTGATTTTTCAGACACAAATATAACTGCTGAAAATAGTCTGGTGTAGGCTAGAGAAACAGAAGTGTTGTTTTGCACTTCCAAGGTTCAAACCTCTGTATTATCCATTTTGGGCCAACTGTTTGAGTGTGTCGCTCACTGTTCAGCCGCAAATCTATATATTTCAAAAAGTCTGGTATACCCCAGTAAACAATAACTGTGGTTTTGCCATCCCACGGTAAAAAATCTCTATTATTCAGCTTTTGGTAGTTTTTTCCGTAAAGAAAAACAGTAGTGTCTCCTGACTGTTGTGACACAAAAATATATCTGTTGAAAATAGTCTTGTGTAGGCCTGACATCCCAGTGTGGTTTCGCAGTTCCACGGGTCAAATCGCTGTACTATCCAGTTTTGGGCCTTTGGTATCTAAAAAAAAAAGCAGTTTGAGTGTGTCGCTCACTGTTCAGCCGCAAATATCTCTATTTAAAAAAGTGTGGTATACCCCAGTAAACAATAACTGTGGTTTTCCTCTTCCACGGTTCTAATCTACTCTTTATTACCCTTTTTCCATTGATAGTGCAAGTGTAAGCTATTTTACTTCATTTACAATGGGCAAGGCGCGTGGCAAGGGATGTGGAAGTGGACGTTCTGGTGATGGTTCGTGCAGAGGACGGGGCCGTGGCCAAGGTGAAAATGTGCCACAACCAACAGCCACATCTTCTCGCTCCCATTTCTTGACCGAATTACTAGGGAAGCACAGAACAACACCAGTATTGAGAACTGATCAGTGTGAACAGGTTATTAATTGGATAGCAGATAATACTTCCAGTTACCTGGGCACCACCACCTCCGGTCTGTCTTCCACACGGTCAACTCTTAGTAGCCGTGAGTCTCGACCGCATACTCCTCCTCACCCTGATGCTCCTTCCTCCCACCATGCTGAGTGTCATCAGACAGCAAGTGATCCCACACTTGGACACTCTGAAGAGCTGTTCACTGGTCCATTTCCATATTTGGGCCCCTCGCCTGATACGCTTGAAGTGGTGGAAGAGGAGGTCCCATGTTGCGATGCCCAAATATTTGAACAGCCACGGCCACAGGAAGTCGACGTTGGCAATCTGTCACAAGAGGTGGACGATGACGAGACACAATTGCCAGGAAGTGAGGAGGAGGATCGTGGTGCGCAAGTGGAAGAGGAGGAGGTGGTGGATGATCTAGTAACTGACCCAACGTGGAAGGAGGACATGCACAGTGAGGCCAGCAGCACACAGGGGGAGGGAGGCAGAGTACCCCAACAGGCCGGAAGAAGCAGTGTGGTGGCCGCAGACAGAAGGCAGGCAACCGTTCCCCGTAACACCAACACGAGGGACGTTGCCAGTACAAGCGGTAGGTCTTCCAGAGTCTGGAATTTTTTTTAAAGACTCTGCTGATAACCCCAAAAAGGCCATATGTTCCACCTGCCATGCCAGCATCAGCAGGGGTGACAAAACTACCAGCCTGACAACCACCAGCATGATCAGGCACATGGCAGCAAAGCACCCGACTTTGTGGGGCGAAACCCAGGGTCCACGACCAGTGTCAGCGGGTGTCACCACTGCTTCTTCCACTGTTGTGCGTGCAATAGAACCCCCTGTTGTGTGTGCAAGGCAATCCCCTGTCCATACTGCATGTAAAGATGCCCACTCCTCTCAGTCTTCACTTGTTATGGCAGTTTCTCAAGATACAGCATCAACGTCCATGTCCACGTCCCACCGCAGCGTTCAATTGTCCATATCCCAGACCTTTGAACGAAAGCGGAAATTCGCAGCTAACGCCGCACAGGCCACAGTCCTAAATTCGCACATTTCTACGACTGCTTGCGTTGGAAATGCTGCCTTTTAGGTTGGTGGAGACGGAATCCTTCCGCAATCTTATGGCGGTGGCCGTCCCTCGGTACTCAGTCCCCAGCCGACACTATTTTGCCCGGTGTGCCATCCCCGCACTACACAAGCACGTGTCCCAAAGCATCTGCCGTGCCCTCAACAACGCAGTTACTGGGAGAGTCCACCTGACAACGGACACGTGGACAAGTGCTTGTGGCCAGGGACGGTACATCTCTCTGACGGCACACTGGGTAAACATAGTGGAAGCCGGGACCCAGTCGGACCTTGGGACGGAACACATCCTCCCCACACCGAGGATTGCGGGCCCTATGTCAGTCAGAGTTGCCCCCACAGTGTACAGCTCCTGCGCATCCTCCTCCTCCTCCTCCTCCTCATGTTCAGCCTCCATCTCAGATATCACCACATCAGTTACAAGCTGGAAGCATTGCAGTACTGCCTCTGCCAAGCGGCAACAGGCTGTGCTGAAACTCATAAGCTTAGGTGATAAACCTCACACTGCTTGTGGGTTGTGGACAGCTGTGAAAGAGCAGACAGATCTGTGGCTGAGACCGCTGAACCTACCTCCCGGCATGGTCGTGTGTGACAATGGCCGTAACCTGGTGGCGGCTCTGAGGCGAGATAAGATCACACACGTACCATGCCTGGCTCATGTGCTTAACCTTGTGGTTCAGCGGTTTCTTAAATCGCACCCCGAGTTGCCAGATCTGCTCGTGAAAGTACGCCGCCTGTCAGCTCATTTTCGCAAGTCGGCTACAGCTTCCGCCGCCCTTGCTGTGTTGCAGCAGCGTTTGCAGCTTCCGGCACACCGACTGGTGTGTGATGTCCCCACACGTTGGAACTCTACCCTCCACATGTTGCAAAGGATTTGTGAGCAGAAGAGAGCAGTTGTGGAGTACCAGCTGCAACAAGGCCATCGATATTCAGGTCAGAACTCCACACATAAAACCTCAGGAGTGGACCTGGATGTCTGACATATGTACCATCCTGACAAACTTTGAGGAGGCCACCAAGATGGTGAGTGGCGATGACGCCATCATTAGTGTCAGCATTCCACTTGTCTGTCTTTTGCAACGCTCTCTGCAGAGAATTAAAGAGGAGGCATTGCAGCCAGAGTATGATTAGATGGATCAAAAAGCCGTAGCAGGCGATTACACACAGCCCAGCCTCATCTCATCCCAACGTGCATTGGGGGACAATGAGGGAGAGGAGGAGGAGGAGGAGGAAGAACAGGAGCTGCTATCATGCGTTGTAGACGGTAGTACCTGTACAAGTGTCATACCGTCAGTTCAGCGTGGGTGGCCTGAGGACAGGGGGGAGGAGGAGGAGGAGGAGAGCATGGTCAGTCGTCATCTTGGTGAGGACACGGAAATCTTGCCCGTTACCAGTCTGGCACGCATGGCTGACTTTATGTTACGCTGCCTTAACCGTGACCCTCGCGTTGTCAAAATGTTGGGTGACAGTCATTACTGGTTGGTGACACTTGTAGACCCCCGCTACAAGGAGAACTTTCACTCTCTTATTCCTGAGGTGGAGAGGTCTACAAAAATGGGGCAGTACCAGAAGGCCCTTGCTGCAGAACTCTTAAAAAAATTCCCATCTGAACACGCTAGCGGCAGAGGTCACAGTTCGTTGCCCAACCAAGGCGTACAGGCGAGAGAGAGGCAACTCCAATCCAGCAGAGGCAGGGGAACACTGTCAATGTTCTGGGACAGTTTTCTGACACCTGCCCAGCTTACAGGCCCTGAGGCGCGGGGTACTCTCACAAGGAGTGGAAAGTTTCAAAAGATGGTGAGGGAGTACCTTGCCGACCGTACCAGCGTCCTCCGTGATTCCTCTGTGCCTTTTAATCATTGGGTATCCAAGCTGGACACTTGGAATGAAATCGCTCTGTACGCCTTGGAGGTCCTGGCCTGCCCTGCCGCTAGCGTGTTATCGGAGCGTGTTTTTAGTGCCGCTGGGGAAATTATAACTGATAAGCGCACTCGCCTGTCAACTGACAATGCTGACAAGCTGACCCTTATCAAAATGAACAAGGGCTGGATTGGGCCAGACTTCTCATCACCACCAAATGACAGCAGAGTAACATAAAGTTAAATCCACTGTGTTATTTCGGGAGGTGTATTCACATGCACCGCTTCACACCCACACATGGGTATACGCTTCCTCGTTTCGGCTGTTTTATCTTCTTCTCCTTATCCTCAGCCTCCACCACCACTATACCACCAGGGTGCCAGCATTGCAAGTTCCTCCATCCTAATTTTTGGCAGCTTTTGCTGAGAAAGCATAAGCAAATACCATGGGACACCCACTCCCCAATAATGGGACTTATGTTTGTAATATGCTGTACTGCATGGCTCTTGTAAGGGGCATTGCAAGTTGCTCCGTCCTAATTTTTGGCAGCTTTTGCTTGCAAGGCATAAGCAAATACTATGGGAGACCCACTCCCCAATAATGGGACTTATGTTTGTAATATGCTGTACTGCATGGCTCTTGTAAGGGGCATTGCAAGTTGCTCCGTCCTAATTTTTGGCAGCTTTTGCTTGCAAGGCATAAGCAAATACTATGGGAGACCCACTCCCCAATAATGGGACTTATGTTTGTAATATGCTGTACTGCATGGCTCTTGTAAGGGGCATTGCAAGTTGCTCCGTCCTAATTTTTGGCAGCTTTTGCTTGCAAGGCATAAGCAAATACTATGGGAGACCCACTCCCCAATAATGGGACTTATGTTTGTAATATGCTGTACTGCATGGCTCTTGTAAGGGGCATTGCAAGTTGCTCCGTCCTAATTTTTGGCAGCTTTTGTTTGCAAGACATAAGCAAATACTATGGGAGACCCACTCCCCAATAATGGGACTTATGTTTGTAATATGCTGTACTGCATGGCTCTTGTAAGGGGCATTGCTAGTTGCTCCGTCCTAATTTTTGGCAGCTTTTGCTTGCAAGGCATAAGCAAATACTATGGGAGACCCACTCCCCAATAATGGGACTTATGTTTGTAATATGCTGTACTGCATGGCTCTTGTAAGGGGCATTGCAAGTTGCTCCGTCCTAATTTTTGGCAGCTTTTGCTTGCAAGGCATAAGCAAATACTATGGGAGACCCACTCCCCAATAATGGGACATATGTTTGTAATATGCTGTACTGCATGGCTCTTGTAAGGGGCATTACAAGTTGCTCCGTCCTAATTTTTGGCAGCTTTTGCTTGCAAGGCATAAGCAAATACTATGGGACACCCACTCCCCAATAATGGGACTTATGTTTGTAATATGCTGTACTGCATGTGACGCGCCCCCTGGGCCGTGTGTACACGTGTGTGGGATACCCGGTGCCGGGTCTCTGGGGTCTGTAGTCTCCGTGGCGGTGACCTGGTCCCGTGGCTCAGGCTGGTCAAACCAGTGGCAGTCTTTCTTAGGTTTTGAGGTTAATTGTCCGACTGCGCCACCCGTGGATTGCGGTCAGGGAGTACCACCGCTGCGAGGCAGACCGCTGAGGCTGGTGTTGTGTGCGCAGCAGAGAATGGGATAACTCCCCACGGGAGGAGTATAGCCTCAGGGCAGTGAGTGTGGATGATGGGGGTGATGGTGCACGAGCGCAGCAGGAACGACTCAGAGTCTTTGCAGTGCAGTTCAGGGTCTTTACTGATGATTATAAGGTAGACCCTCCCGGGAGTATTGGCTAGCATAAGAGGCCTGGTCAGTCTGTGAGCAAGCAGGAGTTCCCCTGGCCAGGTGGAGTTGTAGGCCTCCCCGTCTGTCTGCACTCTTCCTGGCTACCTTGCTGTAAGCAGGTAGAAGTAGCCCACGTCCCTGAGTGTACCGTGTAGTGCTCACCTGTATGGCTGGTGACTTGGGGCCTTCTGTTAGCCTCCGCTCCACGACGGCGGTGCTGGTCCCTTGCTTGTGACTGAGCCTCCGGGCTTCTATGGCCAGAGGACCTGAAATCCCCTGCCGGCTGGTTTCTGCTGCTGGATATATAAGTCCTCACAGCCTCGGACTTCTGTGTCCGGTTCCTATTGTCTTCTGCCAGGGCGAGCTCTGCTCAGCTTCCAGCCCCTGGTCTTTAGCTCCTAGCTCCTACAGAGCTCCTTGCTGCTACTTTCCCTTGCTCTCACTCTGACTATGACTGTTCTCTGTTCTCTGACTCGCTCAACCCCGCCCGAGATCCAGTTCATAAGGGCAGAATTCTCCCCTCCCAGGACTGGGGCAGGAAGATGTTGCATGTTTAAGGGATCCTGACCAGGAAACCTCCCACTTGCTCTCTGACGTAATATCTCTATTACTGTGGTGACCAGACCCCTGGGGTGCCACACATGGCTCTTGTAAGGGGCATTGCAGTTCCTCATAATTTTTGGAAAGCCTTCCATTCACTGCTTAGGCCAACAGTGCACAGGAGACCCAGTTGCTATAAATGGAAAAAAAGGTTTAGTTAACGCCCTCTGACCTCCATGTCATTTCCAAGGGGCATCGGAGTGCCTCGAAATTTTTGGTAGGCATTGCACTCACTGTATGCCCTATGACTGTGTAGCCGAACCGCTCCTTTTGTTACAGAAACATATCCTACAAGACATATCTGGTTGACTGGCCTGATATTGATGTGAATGTTCCCTGTTCCTCCTGCTCTTTCTCCTTTGCCACTACCTCATCCATCATTTATCACCTGAAGCTTTGTTTTAACGGGAGTCATAGAACTTGGATAGTAGCAGGAAAACATCCAGCAATCCTCGGAGGAGGTAGGATATGCGCCAAAACGCTGACCACCTCAGGCCTAGCCGCTACTACATACATGCGCTTGCATTACAACAAAACAAAGCAGATGCTAACTTCTATCATCCTCATCATGCTCCTCACCTTGGCACTCTCAACTCCCCTGATGGAGAAGCCAGGGCCCACCGGAGGAGTCTGATAGTCCGGTGGGCTCGGCCAATGCTGCCCTAAAGCAGGCCAGGCTAAGAAAAGTGTGGGAAAGGTTACCGGGACAAATAGGGGTGGCTGGGGACCGAGTATGGACACCCGGCCACCCCCTGGAGGCTGGGGAGCAAGCGGGGACACCCGGCCACCAGGCGGCTGGGGACTGAGTATGGATACCAGGCCGCCGACACAGCCATGGCGTGGTGGCCAGATTCCGCCTCCACATGCCTAAAAGGCCCAATTTAAAGTGCAAGCAAGCAGTATGGTATTGAAGCCTGGGGGTGGGTGGGTGGCAGGCTGCATACTTGCGCTTGCATTGCAAGGAATGGGAGAGGTACAATTGAACACTGCCCTGGGACAAGGACTTGAATGGGGATAGTTGCAAGTCTGCAACGACAGGTGCAAGGTGGGAGGCATCTTCGCATGTACCATGAACAGGGGTTTGGCATGCACACACTACAGCGGAATAGGCTCTCCTTCCCACTAAATGCACTGGGGAGGGCTCAGGTAATGTTTTGGTATACGCGCTTAATCTTACGTATAAGGCACACCAGGACAAATAGGGGCGGCTGGGGACTGAGTATGGATACCTCGCTGCCGAAGCAGCCATGAGGTAGTGGCCAGCTTCGGCCTCCTCCAAACTAAAAGGCCCCATTTCAAGTGCAAGCTAGCAGTATGGAATTGCAGTCTGGGGGTGGGTGGGTGGCAGGCTGCACACTTACACTTGCATTAAAAGAAAACATAGCAGATGCTAACTTCTGTCATCATCATCATGCTCCTCACCTTGGCACTCTCAACTCCACCGATGGAGAAGTCAGGGCCCACCGGAGGAGTCTGGTTCTCTGGTGGGCTCGTCCAATTCTGCCTAAAGCTGGCCGGGCTAAGAAAAGTGTGTGGGGGGATGTTCCAAGGAGAAATAGGGGCGGCTGGGGACCGTTTATGGACACCCGGCTGCCCCCAGGCGGCTGGGGACCGTGTGTGGACACCCGGCCGCGGGGCGGCTGGGGACCGAGTGTGGACACCCAGCCGCCGGGCGGCTGGAGACTGAGTATGGATTCCAGGCCGCCAACACAGCCATGACGTGGTGGCCAGATTCCGCCTCCACATGCCTAAAAGGCCCAATTTCAAGCAAGCAGTATGGTATTGCAGCCTGGGGGTGGGTGGGTGGCAGGCTGCATACTTGCGCTTGTATTGCAAGGAATGGGGGAGGTACAATTGAACACTGCCCTGGGACTAGAACTTGCATGGGGATAGTTGCAAGTCTGCATCTTCTGATGCGGCAAGGATCACTAATGATGGGCACACTTTTAGACAGTGACCTGGGAGTCAGAGATGCTTCCAGGGGTCTTCCCCATGCTGTTCCCATGTCTTTTCAGCACTTTATGCATGTGTCACACAGCACATGGCCAGATAAGGTTGTAAAATGTTAAAATGAAATTTCCCGGTGAATGCATTTGTCATAGTTGAAAGCAATACAAAAGTGCAAAAACGCATAAAAAATGCTACTTGTGAACATAGCCGAAGGTGTGGAGGAGTATTTTTGTTTTTGGTCATTTATTTTAACTTATACACAAGTCTTTTCCCTGGAAAGGATGTTCCTTAACATATTTCACAGGAAAAAAGTTTCACTTTCGTTTTTGAACGTTTTATTGTGTGCCCGTAAAAGTGGCTTAATACCTCTGACCACGTTGTTGACAGCAGTGACCTGGGGGTCAGAAATGCTTCCTGGGGCGATCCCCATGCTGTCCCCATGTCATTTGAGCACTGTCACTATCGTTTTGGGCACTTGTTAGGCTTTTAAAAGACTGCTGGAGGTGCCACCGCAAAAATGCTCGAGTCTCCCATAGACTAACATTGGGCTCGTTGCTCGGGTCGAGCACTGAGTATCACGGCGAGCTCGGCCCGAGCTTCGAGCACCCGAGCATTTTAGTGCTCGCTCAACACTACTGCTAATGCTTATAATTTCAAAAATGACCATTTTTTTGTTCTTTATTAAAATGAAAAGGTTGAAAACTCTGCTGTGCATAATAATTTGGAACATGCATTTTGAGTGTAGTTTGAGTTTTTTAATTTTTAAAAATATACTGTTATCATAGGCTGTTTGTACAAAAACCTTTCAATTGTACTCTAATAGTTATTTGACTGGAAAATTACAATGACTGCAATTCATATAGGTAATTTGGGAAAATCTGAGAAAATATTATTTGCATAATAATTTGGAACACAGTGTAGTGCAGAGTAGTGATACTGAAAATGGGAGCATCACTGAAATGATAAATCATTTTAAACATCTTTTCAAGAAACGAGTACAAATCTGGTGGAATGAGACCTCTCTTGAAAATTATGTGTAGACAGTCAGTCCACAGTCTGGTATTATTACTGTGGTTGCTCGGTCCACACCTAGTGTAAATGCTATGGTCAGTCGGTGCACAGTCTATTGCAAATGTTGTGGTCAGTCAGTCCACAGACTAGTGTAAATTATATAGACAGTCAGTCCACAGTCTGGTATAAATCCTATGCTCAGTCAGTCCACACCTAGTGTAAATGCTATGGTCAGTCGGTGCACAGTCTATTGCAAATGTTGTGGTCAGTCAGTCCACAGACTAGTGTAAATTATATAGACAGTCAGTCCACAGTCTGGTATAAATCCTATGCTCAGTCAGTCCACACCTAGTGTAAATGCTATCGTCAGTCGGTGCACAGTCTATTGTAAATGTTGTGGTCAGTCAGTCCAGAGTATTGTATAACTACTGTGCTCAGTCAATGCACACCTAGTGTAAATGCTGTGTTCTGTCAGTCCCTGGTCTAGGGTGAATGCTGTGGTCAGTCTCGCATAATCACAGTATTGATTGTTTCACCGCTGATAGCAATTGTATATTATGAAATATAAGAGAGGATTACCAATTTGGAAGACAGAGGATAATGAGAAGAAATGTTCCCTATATCTGTACCTGAGATATGGTGGTGTTATATACTAGGAGTTGTATATAGATGATATATATTTGAAAAAACACATACAGTATATTGTCATGTATCAACTCCAGAGATCTAGAATTAAAGCCTAGACCAATGATTATCAGTAATTAATACGAAAATTAAATACCTGTTATCTGATTCTTCCGAATCTCTTCTTGGAGTCCACAAAGAAAAATTTCACGTTCCACCATCTCACTGGGCTTTAGTCACCTGTAAAAAGACAAAGGTATGATAATATGTTCCTGCTACATGATATACACATCAATAAGTATAACACACTAGGACCAAAATTACTTATCTCAGGGATAATGACTGTGGTCAGTCTATCCACAGTTTATTGTAAAATCTGTAGTCAGTCAGTCCACAGTCTACTGTAAATGTTGTGGTCAGTCAGTCCACAGTGTAGTGTAAATATTAGAATCATTTGGTCCTATAGTATAGTCCAGTATAAATACTGTGGTCAATTAGTCCAGACCTAGTGTATTTGTGGTGGTCAAGCGGTCTATAGTCTATTGTGAAAGTTGTGGTCAGGCAGTCCACAGAGTAGTGTAAATGATGAACATACTACCCAAACAGCATCTCTCCACGACAGAGAGGGCAACACTCCACAGTCATATAGATCACACTAATCCCATGACAATTGGTTAAATAAGGATAAAGAATTGTCATATACCAATAAATTACAAACAATTTCTTTATTGATTACATATAACAAAGTGCTAGAGAGACAATAATGTATTCTAAAAAGGAGCCTCCAGCCAAAAGAAATGGGGACTAATTCAGGATTTTAATTAACATACAAAAGAAAAATTGCATTCATACACAATACATACATTTCTCAATTATGTTAAACTAAAACATTTAAGCCAAAGGATCTTATTTAGACATTGGATCACATTTAAATCACACAAATAAGTGCCACAATTATTAATAGTTAATTATTATACATATGTGAAAATTCAAGAAGATAAAGATTCTACCATGCTTTTTACTCCCTAATACAGTTAAAGGGAATCTGTCACCTCCTGGCACATATCTGACCTCTAATATGAGCATACAGGTGATAGAAGTGTGAATCCTACCTGTATGCCTCATATTAGAGGTCGGGTTGCGGTAAAATGTCTTTTTATTAAATCAAGTTTCTGATGCTGTGGAGCTGGGGCTTGGAAGAAATCTCCACCTCCTGGAATTTTTCCTTTCTTGGCCTTGTTTCGGAGAATCTGAATGATAACAAAAAACTTTTTCTCCACTCATGATTATTGGTTTGGTGAAGCCATTTATTGTCAAACTACTGTGTTTTCTCTTTTTAAATCTTAATGACAACCAAAAAAATCCAAATGACCCTGACCAAAAGTTCACATACCCCAGTTCTTAATACCGTGTATTGCCCCCTCTAACATCAATGATAGCTTGAAGTATTTTGTGGTAGCTGTGGATGAGGTTCTTTATTTTCTCAGATGGTAAAGCTGCCCATTCTTCTTGGCAAAAAGCTTCCAGTTCCTGTAAATTCCTGGGCTGTCTAGCATGAACTGCGTGCTTGAGATCTCCCCAGAGTGGCTGAATGATATTGAGGTCAGGAGACTGAGATGGCCACTCCAGAACCTTCACTTTGTTCCGCTGTAGCCAATGAAAGGTCGACTTGCCCTTGTGTTTTGGATTGTTGTCATGTTGGAACATCCAAGTACGTCCCATGTGCAGCTTCCGGGCTGATGAGTGCAAATTTGCCTCCAGTATTTGCTGATAATGTGCTGCATTCATCTTGTCTTCAACTTTTACCAAGTTTCCTGTGCCTTTGTAGCTCACACATCCCCAAAATATCAGCGATCCACCTCTGTGCTTTACTGTAGGAATGGTGTTCCTTTCATCATAGGCCTTGTTGACCTCTCTCCAAATGTAACGTTTATGGTTGTGGCCAAAAAGTTCAATTTTGGTCTCATCACTCCAAATTACATTGTTCCAGAAGTTTTGAGGCTTGTCTCTGCTGTTTGGCATATTGTAGGTGAGATACTTTGTCGCATTTGCGCAGTAATGGCTTTCTTCTGGCGACTCTTCAAGAGCCTCCTTATTGTGCATCTTGAAACAGCCACACCGCTAGTTTTCAGAGAGTCTTGAATTTCAGCTGATGTTATTTGTGAGTTTTCTTTGCATCCCGAACAACTTTCCTGAAAGTTGTGGCCGAAACTTTTGTTGGTCTACCTGACTGTGGTTTGGTTTTTACAGAGCCCCTGATTTTCCATTTGTTAATCACAGTTTGAACGCTGCTGACTGGCATTATCAATTCCTTGGATATTTTTTTCTCTCCCTTTCCTGTGTTATACAGTTCAACTACCTTTTCCTGTAGATCTGTTGACAATTCTTTTGCTTTCCCCATGACTCACAATCCAGAAATGTCAGTGGCTGGATGAAAGATGCAAAAGTCTGTCTGGATCCCAGAAACTGCTGGGATCTGCTGATGAGCTGCTGGCAGGAGATAATGGCAGCAGAGCAGCAGAGATCCGTCCTCTGCTTCCTGCCCGCCGCTTCTTCCTCCCTCACACAGGCACGCACTGCTTGATGACATCATCATGCATCGCGGGCCTGTGTGAGGGAGGAAGTTGCAGACAACAAGGATGCTGCGGTCTGCAAGGGAACGGGCAGAGAGGTAAGTGTTTTTTTTTATTTTTACTGAAATGCTGGGGAGGGGAGGTGGGGGAGAGCAATGATGGGGATGGTGGGGCTGGGGAGAGCAATAAAGGGGCTGATGGGGCTGGGGACAGCAATGATGGGGCTGGAAAGAGCAATAATGGGGCTGGGGAGAGCAATGATGGGGCTGGGGAGAGCAATAATGTGGCTGATAGGGCTGGGAAGAGCAATGATGGGGCTGGAGAGAGCAATGATGGGGCTGGGGAGAGCAATAATGGGGCTGATGTGGCTAGGGAGAGCAATTGTGGGGCTGGGGAGAGCAATGATGGGGATGGCGGGGCCGGGGAGAGCAATGATGGGGATGGTGAGGCTGGGGAGAGCAATGATGGGGCTGGGGAGAGCAATAATGTGGCTGATGGGTCTGGGGAGAGCAATCATGGGGCTGGGGAGAGCAATGGAGGGGCCAGGGAGTGCAATGGTGGGGCTGGGGAGAGCAATGATGGGGATGGTGGGGCTGGGGAGAGCAATGATAGGACTGGGGAGAGCATTGATGGGGATGGTGGGGCTGGGGAGAGCAATGATGGGGATGGTGGGGCTGGGGAGAATGATGATGGGGCAGATGGAGCTGGGGAGAGCAATGATGGGGCTGGGGAGAGCAATAATGGGGATGGTGGGGCTGGGGAGAGCAGTGATGGGGCTGAGGAAAGCAATGATGGGGATGGTGGGGCTGGGGAGAGCAATGATGAGGATGGTGGGGCTGAGGAGAGAAATAGTGGGGATGGGGAGAGCAATGATGGGAGTGCTGGGAGAGAGAAATGATGGAGGTGCTGGGAGAGAGCAATGATGGGGTGCTCGGAGAGAGCATTGATAGGGTGCTCGGAGAGAGCAATGACGAGGGTGCAGGGAGAGAGCAATGACGGGGGTGCTGGGAGAGAGCAATGACGGGGGTGCTGGGAGAGAGCAATGATGGAGGTGCTGGGACAGAGCAATGATGGGGGTGCTGGGAGACCAATGACGGGGGTGCTGGGAGAGAGCAATGATGGGAGATGCTGGGACAGAGCAATGATGGCGGTGCTGGGAGAGAGCAATTATGGAGGTGCTGGGGCAGAGCAATGATGGAGGTGCTGGGACAGAGCAATGACAGGGTGCTGGGACAGAGCAAAGATGGGGGTGCTTGTATATTGTCCATGTGCACATAGCCTTACAGTTAATTGGGGAGAGTAACAGAGACTGAATAATTATTGGGCGGTGGAGATTATAGTTAATGGAGGGCACAGTGCTGCTTATCACTTTAGATTTTGATTACTAAGTGGCTAATAGTATATTCATGGGGGGGTACATATCTGTATTCAGGGGTGCAGTGTGGGGGAGACACATGTATATATGCAATATATGTGACCTTGTTTTTTTCTAGGCTGGAGATCATCGTAACAAGACGAGTCATGGCTGGAACATGTCGACATGAAAGTCTGATCAGATGGAGAAGAAGCAGCAGAAACCTACTGTGATCAGATGAGACGTCAGTGCCTGGATGTAAATATTATTCAGTATCTGCACTGTGTGACTTGGAGTGATAATGTTACATGTAAAATCCCTTAGGCCACATTCTCACATTTGTGTGAAATGTCCGTGTGCTGCCAGACTTTTTATCGGATGGACCACGGACTTGTAGAGTTCTATAGATCCATTCACAGATCCATGAAAATCACGGATCTGAGAATGAGATCTGTGAGGATCAGAAAATGTCCTCTTCTGATCCGATTTTGAGGATTAGAATAGGACATGCTCAATGCGTCTGTAAAACTGGACAGAACACTGACACTGCACACAGATGCAGGAATGTAGCCTTATTATGTATAGCATACTCCCTTAGTATATAGTGTACTCACTTATTATGTATAGCGCCATCCTTAGTTATATAGTTTAATCTTTTATTATGTATAACACCCTCCTTTATGTACCATCCTCTCTAGCTCTAGGGCTCACAGTTGGAGAATTATACTGTGTTGAGGTCAGCATACTTTGCCCTGGGAGTTGAGGAGGGGTACAGTAGGGTCACTATACTGCCCATGTGGAGGAATTCACCATGGGGGTATCATACTGTGTTTGGGGGACACTTTTGTTGGCATCACACTTTATGGGGCATAAAAAGAGGGATCCATAACTTCAGCGGGAGGAAAATTACTATGTAAAGGCTAGAAAGTTGTGAGATCTCCTATTCTGTGACCCCGACAATTACTTACATGTTTTGGGGGGAGATGGGGGGCCCAATTATAACTTCTGCTATGGGGCCCCATGATTCCTATGTACGCCCCTGGCCACAGGGGCTGCAGCACCATTAAACACGAGGCACCACTAACCAAATAAGACAATGAAGACCAAGGAGATCTCCAAACAAGTCAGAGACAAAGTTGTTGAGAAGTACAGTCATGGCCAAAAGTTTTGAGAATGACACCAAAATTATATTTTCACATGATCTGCTGGCCTCTGGTTTTTATTAGTGTTTGTCTGATGTTTATATCACATACAGAAATATAATTGCAATCATATTATGAGTACCAATAGGTTATATTGACAGTTAGAATGAGTTAATGCAGCAAGTCAATATTTGCAGTGTTGCCCCTTCTTCTTCAAGACCTCTGTAATTCTCCCTGGCATGCTCTCAATCAACTTTTGGACCAAATCCTGACTGATAGCAGTCCATTCTTGCATAATCAATGCTTGCATTTTGCCAGAATTTGTTGGTTTTTGTTTGTCCACCCGTCTCTTGATGATTGACCACAAGTTCTCAATGGGATTAAGATCTGGGGAGTTTCCAGGCCATGGACCCAAAATCTCTATGTTTTGTTCCATGAGCCATTTAGTTATCACCTTTGCTTTATGGCAAGGTGCTCCATCATGCTGGAAAAGGCATTGTTGGGCGCCAAACAGCTCTTGGACGGTTGGGAGAAGTTGCTCTTGGAGGACATTCTGGTACCATTCTTTATTCATGGCTGTGTTTTTAGGCAAGACTGTGAGTGAGCCGATTCCCTTGGCTGAGAAGCAACCCCACACATGAATGGTTTCAGGATGCTTTACAGTTGGCATGAGACAAGACTGGTGGTAGCGCTGACCTCTTCTTCTCCGAATAAGCTGTTTTCCAGATGTCCCAAACAATCGAAAAGGGGATTCATCAGAGAAAATGACTTTGCCCCAGTCTTCAGCAGTCCACTCCCTGTACCTTTTGCAGAATATCAGTCGGTCCCTGATGTTTTTTCTGGAGAGAAGTGGCTTCTTTGCTGCCCTCCTTGAAACCAGCCCTTGCTCAAAGAGTCTCCGCCTCACAGTGCGTGCAGAAGCACTCACACCAGCCTGCTGCCATTCCTGAGCAAGCTCAGCACTGCTGGTAGTCCGATCCCGCAGCTGAAACAGTTTTAAGATACGGTCCTGGCGCTTGCTGGTCTTTCTTGGGCGCCCTGGAGCCTTTTTGACAACAATGGAAGCTCTCTCCTTGAATTTCTTGATGATGCGATAGATTGTTGACTGAGGTGCAATCTTTGTAGCTGCAATACTCTTCCCTGTTAGGCCATTTTTGTGCAGTGCAATGATAGCTGCACGTGTTTCTTTAGAGATAACCATGGTTAACTGAAGAGAAACAATGATACCAAGAACCAGCCTCCTTTTAAAGTGTCCAGTGATGTCATTCTTACTTAATCATGACTGATTGATCGCCAGCCCTGTCCTCATCAAAACCCACACCTGTGTTAATGGATCAATCACTAAAACGATGTTAGCTGCTCCTTTTAAGGCAGGACTGCAATGATGTTGAAATGTGTTTTGGGGGTTAAAGTTCATTTTCTGGGCAAATATTGACTTTGCAAGTACAGTAATTGCTGTTATGCTGATCACTCTTTGACATTCAGGAGTATATGCAAATTGCCATTACAAAAAATGAAGCAGTAAACTTTGGAAAAATTACTATTTGTCTCATTCTCAATACTTTTGGTCATGACTGTACAAGTCAGGATTGGGTTATAAAAAAATATCCTAATCTCTCATTGATCCCCCTGGAGCACCATCAAATCCGTTATCATCAAATGTAAAGAATATGGTACAAAAACAAACCAGCCAAGAGAGGGCTGCCCACCAACGCTCTCAGCCCGGGCAATGAGGGCATTAATCAGAGAGGTAACACAGAGACCAAAGATAATCCTGAAGGAGCTCAAGATTTCAAAAGCAGAGACTGGAGTATCTGTCCATACAACCACAATAAGCCATACACTCTATAGAGGTGGCCTTTGTGGAAGAGTAGGCAGAAACAAAAATTGTAAGGCTCGTTTAGAGCTTGCCAAAATACATATTGGAGACTCCCTAAATGTACTGAGGAAGGTGCTACGGTCAGATGAGACTAAAATTGAACTTTTTGGCCACCAAGGTAAATGCTATGTTTGGTTCCAAACCAACATAGTTCATCACCCCAAGAACACCATCCCCACAGTGAAACGAGGTGGCAGCATGATGCTGTGGGGATGTTTTTCAGCAGCAGGGACAGGGAAAATGGTCCAGTCTGTCAGACAATTGAGACTGGGACAGACGTTCACTTTCCAACAAGACAATAACCCAAAGCATACTACTATAGCAACAGTCAAGTGGTTTAAGGGAAACATTATAGCAATAAATCACGCAGATAAAATTTAACCTTTAATAGTATATTTAAAAAGTATATAAAAGTGCTCAAACAAACAACAGACAAAAAAGGAGAGAGTGACCTATTCACTCTATATTTTCAATAGTGATCATTTGACCAAGAGTCCTGGTTAACACTATGTCTCAGAGAGGTGTCATAAAATGGGATTAGGATATCCTACTGCATAATATAGTGTGCTCAGATTCAGTATCCAGTATGTTCAACAACGTAGCCCCTTGGTGAAGACACAGTACATCATAGATTTCAAAAATGTTCATTCAACCGTAAGGTTTAGGAAAATAACTCTTAACCAGAATAAATAACGGAGATGATGAACCAGAATGTAAGACCCAACACAATCAAGCATTCATATGAATTTCCATATATTCATGAGTGGAAAAAATGTACACATATATATGTGCACTTCCCCCTTGATTCATGAATAGCAAAATGAGAGATCAGAAGGATAAAATGTCATAAGAATATTAGTACTAGTGTTTCCAGTGGAAAAATGAATCAAAACTCATAATAGAGATGGTAATAACCACCCATATTGCAGCTGAGGTGTTCAAGTCCTTATTCTGTCCTGGTATATACAATATCACTGTATAGATAACTCTAATCAGCAAGTTTAAGGATTTTCACCCACTAATATCCTTGTTTCCTTACAAACAAACGCCCTTATTTTACATTAGAACAGGGTTGTAGAGAGAAAACAATGGAAAGATCTCACCCAGGGATGTTTAAGACCATACATCCAAAGTTCATGAGGGTGAATGTCCACTATTAAGAACCTCTCGACGCGTTTCCTCATACAGATTCATCAGGGGATCAAGGTTCAAGGGGAGAGAGCCGCCATACAGCGGAATCCCCTCACAAAATTGCTGCTGCGGAAGGTACACCCACCAACATTTTTAAATTGAGCGCTGCACTAGGTTTTTTTCATGGCGTCTGACAGACATCCGGTCAGACCGCCTGCGCTTCCGAATTCCTGGAACGCATAGAGTCCCGATGCTTGAAGCGCATACGTCACCTCAGGTGGATGCGGTGAATGACGCCACATCTGGCACCGCTGCCAGGAAGCAGAATGCAATATACAACCCTGGCCGTTTTCAGGGATATGAGACGCCTCCAAAACCGGCGTGTCATTATCACAGCAAAGGGATAACTCATTATGGCCAGAAGGGGATGGGAAGTCTTAGATTCACATTGCCCATCAACAATAATGGTCAGTTCAAAACAGACCATGTCGCCTAATAGAGGCATGTGCAGAAGTCGCTGACTACCAATGGCCTTTAACACAGATAAGTGGATGGCATAGAGAGAGGTAATTTCCTTCGAACAAAGCAAATCAATTTATAGCTTAGCAAAGATCATAAGACCCAAATAGAGCAGTGCAAAAAGATAGTACTGATGCAATGCATATATGAAAAATTGGTCAAAACCGTAAACAGTATTCAAAGAAGCGATCAGAATAATAATACCCAGATAGAACCACGTCATGGATAGTGCACTGACCCTTACATTTTTATAAAAATAAGAGAGCATGGTCATATTGTCAAGGTAAAAAATATATATTATAGAAAATCAATTAGTTTCTTTTAATAGATTACCTAATCAGTGTGAATTAATATAGAAATGATGGAATAATCTATGTGTATGTACGTATGCAAATGAGTATATGCACATGGATTATGTTAATAGTTAATGAATATATAACTAACAGTTTCTGTTTTTATTATACACGTGAACAACTAAATGATTTCCTGGGAATGACGTATGCATGTGCATGGCTGATAACAGAGAGATTCATGTCGAGTTGGCAAAGATGGCACTGAGAGACTTCACCCCTCCCATCAGAATTCCTAAGGTGTTACTGAGGCCAAGAGATACATGGATGAGCAAATTGCAGTGTGTCAAATTATCAGAAAGAGCAATGAATTTTTCTAATCCCACCTAGAAGTAGAATACTATATAACCCCATGTCTATGTAATAAAGTATGCCATTTTGCGTGGTTCAGTCTCTGAGTGAAGTTTTTCAACCAGATTAGCAAATTTGGTTAATTAGCTTCTTTGCATGCACTCGGACACCTTTAATTTGGAGGAGAGCAGTTACCTAGTGTATCTTAAATTGGTGAAGCCTCCACAAATCGTGCCGTGACTCGGATCACACTCGAGGGGACTCTAGGTCTTGGGGTGCTCATCACCGGACCACCTACGGACGAGCCAGGACTGCTCAAAGCGAGAGCCTGATCAACTCTCATCACTGAATACGGTAAGTCTGCAGATTTAATGAATCCGTAGTGCTTATTCGTATTTTGAGCAGTCTCTGGTGAGTCTGTGGTGTCTAGACTGGCCCTTAGGGACAGCCCCGTGCGTCTGGGCGGGTCCCCGCTGTGTGATTCCAAGAACTCTGGTGTGTAGTCACTCCTGGCTAACTGCTGCTCTGTGGTTTCTGAGGTGTTCCGTCCCATTAGAACGATCTTTGTACGCAGGGGCGTACAAGTATACACTTGAGAATTTAGGAAAATTTCTTTGTAACTAACATCAGAAAAAAACATAAAAAATAACCTTTAATAGATATCAATAAAACTTTGCCTTGAGGCACACACCAAATACTGTATGATGCAGAATTAGACACACATTATTTATTAAAAAGTGACCTAATGCTGTCAGTGTAAGCAGATACTCAAATATTCAGTAGTAGGTTATAACGTCTAATTAGAAGACACACAAACCAAAGAAAGACCCAGAGATAAGATGTCTCTCAAAAAGCCTACCCTTAAGGCCCCGTCACACTTAGCGACGCTGCAACGATCCCGACAACGATATGACCTGTCAGGGATCGTTGCTGCGTCGCTATGTGGTCGCTGGTGAGCTGTCAAACAGGCAGGCTCACCAACGATCAGGGGAGCAGCGACATCGTGGAAAGAATCTTTCCACGATGTCCTGCTCCTGGTTACCAGCCTGCTGCTGAAGCAGGAGCAGGCTGGTAACCATGATAAACATCGGGTTACTAGGGGCACACGCGCACCTAGTAACCCGTTGTTTATCATGGTTACCACTCTGCTACAGTGAGCGGGAGGTTACCGCTCACTTCAGCAGGCTCGTAACCATGATAAACAACGGGTTACTAGGTGCGCGTGTGCCCCTAGTAACCCGATGTTTATCATGGTTATCAGCCTGATCGCTGCTCCCGCTGGTCACACACAGCGATGTGTGCTGACCAGCGGGAGGGCAACGACCAAAAAATGGTCCAGGACACTTTGCAGCGATCAGCGACCTCACAGCTGGGGCCTGATCGCTGCAAAGTGTCACACATAGCGACATCGCTGGTGATGTCGCTGTTGCGTCACCAAAACCGTGACACAGCAGCGATCTCGCTAGCAATCTCGCTATGTGAGACGGGGGCTTTACATACAAGTCATTCATCACAACAGCAAGATAAACCACTAGAAGTACAACAGATATAATACCAACTTTCTGTAATCCCAAAACTACCCGGTATAAATGGGCTAGAGATATATGCAAAAAATCTTTAGTTCCCTCATTCACCCCAAGGCACCACCTATTTCTATAATGTGGGTATGCCTATTCACTTACACCGCTTAGTAAGATAATTTCCATGCGGGAACAATACTCCATAAATGATTGAATATTTAATCAATTCCCAAACTGGGGTACGCAGGCAGGTACCCACAAAAGATGAAACATTGAGAGAGAAGTAAGTACAAAATAACAATACACCTCCTGCAGATATGAATAATCAAGCAAAAGTATATAATGGATTACTCATCTCAATGTGCAGAGATCCTGCCTCCCCAGTCCAATAAAAGAATTCCACATTCCTCGACGCGTTTCCTTGTATGGTTCCAGGTTCATCAGGAGAAAAAATGGGATAAATAAACTGAAAGGTATCCTGCTGATGATTTGCAGTTTGTTTATAAAGCGGGCACGCGGAGAGTGACGTTGCTGATAAGTCGTGTATTAAGACGCCATTATGGCACGGGCATGCGGGGCCAACCAATCCTCTATTAAGTCGTGGGACACGCGGGGAGTGAAGTTGCTGATAAGTCGTGTATTAAGACACCATTAGGGCGCGGACACGCGGGGTCAACCAATCCTCTATTAAGACGTGCAATACGCGGGGAGCCAACTGCATTGTTAAGCCGTATATTAAGACGTCACTAGGACGTGGGTGCGCGGGGTGTTCAGTGCTTTATTAAGTCGTAAAAGAATCAATTCAGTGCTTGGTAGGGAGTGTAGGGACCTGTTACAATTCTACTTGTGTATCAGCTGCCTGGTCTGATCATAAGTCTAAGGGGACGGAATGCCTGGAGCCAAAATCTTGTAAAAACTAAAGACATTGTTTGTGTCGCAGGGGTCGCTCGATCAGGAGCGACAGGACCCCAAAGATATAGTTGCTAGAAGAGAAGGAATGAAATATATAGAGAAAACCAAAAAAGTAATGTAATTGTGTGGGTTGTACCCGGGGGGTAGATTACAGTATGAGATGAGATGTTTGTGAAAACAGGGGAAAACTGGAAGATAATGGGTTGTTGCAAAGTGCATACATGTGGAAAAAGGTTGCGCTGAGTTTATCGAAAGAAGGGTTTGTGGAGATTAAGGATAGGGATAACAAAGGAAACATAACTGGTTATTTCTATGTTAGAGAGATGCCTCCGCCACTGCCCTATAATGTCGGCGCAATGAATTGTTGGGTGTGTTCTAATTGTTGCCAGCGGAATCCATTGTCAGCAGATTATTGTGTTGCAGGTCACGCGCCCCGTCCAGGCGGCCCACCCCTCGCTACTACCCAAGCCACGCCTAGTGCCCCATCCTCATCCGTTATACCTATGTCCGCCCAAAGTTCCAACCCTTCCTGCAGCAGCCATGTTACTACACCCATTGCATCACCTCCGGCCTCTGACCAGATGTCAGAAGGTGTGCTCCTTCCCAGTGGCACACACCGTTCCTGTAGTGTGCTTCCTTCCGGTGGCGGCCATCTTGGCGCACCCGGAATACAGGCCACAATACACACTACACCCGGAACATAAAACCGCAACATTTACTCCTATACCAGTGTGTCGGGTTTTCACTCCGGATGGTGCTTACTATTTCCCAAAAGACTATGTCCCACTCTATCTTCATTTGCCTAGTGCCAAAACTCTATTTAATAGCCCGGAGTTCCGGCAGGCCCTTAACCGAAGGAGAAATACTATTGAACCGGAGGAGCCGTGGGATGAAGCACCACCACCACCACCATCAGCGTCCACACCAATAAGCGATCCAGAAGGTAAACCGGCTTTTGTGACATTTCGTACACCAATATCAGAATCCTGTCTGGATCGGGAGGATTCCCATGCCACCCTTTCAGATGAAGAATACCCACAGGTGTGGAAACCATGGACAGAAAGAATGATTTGGAAGTTATCAACGATACTAACAGCAGGTTTGGGGGATCTGGTAACACAGCGGGTGGATGCTATAGTTAATGCAGCAAACCCTAGATTACAACATAGGGGAGGAGTGGCTAAGACTATTGTGCAAGCCGGAGGTAATGCTATTCAGGAAGACTGTAACAGCATTGTACATTCTTCAGTACCGGTCAAGGCAACAGACCTGGTAGCCACCAGACCAGGGAGATTACCATGCAGGCTTATCATTCATGCAGTAGGTCCAGTGTATGATGAAGATCATCATGATCAGTGTGTGTCACAACTCAGAGCTACAATCAACAATATTCTGAACTATGCTGGAACAAGGAACCTTACTTCTATTGCTCTTCCTGCTATAAGTTCTGCCATGTATGGATTTCCTATGCCAGCCTGTGCCCAAGCAATAGTCCAAGCTATACAGGAGTACAGAGGATTAACTAAGCTGGAGGAGATAAGACTAATCAGTAATGACTATCATACATCTCAAATTCTCACCGGAGCTGTGGAAAGTGCCACAGCTAGATCAGACACACTCAGCCTCCAGATAACCTCAGAAGATAACCCAAATGAACTATTTCCTGGACACAGAAGCCCACCTCCTGTTGCTGTGTTGCCGGTATCTCCCTCAACATCTTCTCAGTCAGAATCTCCAGTGCCAGATTACCATAATAGATATGTGACATTCTCACCTTCGCAAGCTTATCTAGTGATTAGTCAACTACCTGACCCAGACAGACACCCTATGGCGTTCTACAGAAGAATCAGACAAATTCAACAAACATATTCAGCCACTTGGAAAGATCTTCATGAAATCACTAGCATTAAAGCGGGAGATGCCTTTTGGCCAATAATTCAAGTAGCTCTGAATGACTGCCAAGTGACAGACAAGGAGACTTACCAATCAGGAGGAGCCTTTTGTCAACAACTTCAGCAGTGGGCCAAGGAGCGGCTCACAGACTCCTCTACCAGTGTATTGGACTGTACTCAAGAATCAGGGGAGAATGTCGAAAAATTTTACACCAGAAGCTATATTCTGTTCAAGGATCAAGGGTTCGATGAAGGTCAGAGGATCCAACAGAATCTGCTAGTCACTTCATTTGTTAGGGGACTGAGAGGAAATCTCAGCGAAGCTTACAGACTCCAGGCCAGAATACGTGGACATGTCCTCGCAGAAGGTACTCCTTATTGCTAAAGCTATAGAGAAACAATTGAATGCTGTACCAAGGCCTGCTCCAGAGCCTGCTCCAGCACCTGCTCAAGAGATTTACCATATGAATAGCTTATTTCTGATGATTTCCTTTCATGTGTGGGAGTGGATGGAAAACCACACTCATCCCAACTAGCATTTCCATTGCTTATTGAAAAAGAACACAAGCTGCTGGCCAGATTGCTCGTTTCAGACACCTGCCCTCTTAATTTGTTGGGAGCAGATCTACTCCAGAAGTCAAATGCTCAGATATCATATGATGAGAATGGAATGCATCTAGATGTCTCTACTCTGTTATCATTAGAGGAACAAGCAAAGGTACATGCCCTCCCATTGTGTGTCATCCAATTTGCAATAACCGCCATACCACAGCATTATCTTGACTGCATACCATCTGAACTCTGGTCTCAAGGTCCTGATAATATAGGCCGGCTGCCTGTCCCGCCAGTTCAAGTTTTCCTGAAAGAAGGTGCACGGATTCCCAGACTCCCACAGTACCCACTGAAAGCAGCCCAAGAAGTGTCATTAGATGCCCAGATCCAAGAATTACCCAAGAAAGGAGCATTAATTCCCTGTGTTTCTCCTGCTAATGCTCCATTGTTTCCAGTGAAGAAGAAAACTGCAAGAGGAGAACAAGATAAATTTAGGATGGTGCAAGATCTGAAAGCTGTGAATGCAGTTACAATCCTGGAGACCACAGTGGTGCAAAATCCACATACATTACTCAGTGAAATTCCCCCTGAGGCAACGCATTTTACAGTAATCGACTTGGCAAACACCTTCTTCAGTGTGCCTCTGCATCCAGACTGTCAGTATCTTTTTGCTTTTACACACAGAGGAGTACAGTACACCTGGACTGTTATGCCTCAAGGAGCTCAGAACTCTCCTCATCACTTCACACTGGCCTTAACTACCTGTCTCCAACCCAGGAAGAGTGAGAACCCTGAAGTCACATTGATACAATATGTCGATGATCTACTCCTCTGTTGTCCCGATGACCAAACTTGCCACAGGTTCAGCTATTCTTTGCTCCGATTTCTGGCCACCATCGGATGCAAAGTTACTCTGCGAAAGCTACAATGGTGTTGTACCAAAGTTGTGTTTTTGGGTCATTGCATATCCCAACGTACCAAGCATCTCACTGAAGAGCGGAAAACTGCCATCCGTGACATCCCATACCTGAGAACTGTCAAACAACTCGAAGCTTTCCTGGGAATGGTCTCATACTGCATGCAGTGGATCCCTAACGCGTCAGCTCTCATGCAACCTCTATATGATGGGGTCCCCTCTTGTGAGCTTGATCAGCATTTTTGGAAGGTTTTTTCAGAGGAGGAGTCGCAAATTCTACCTCCTCATAGGGACTATGATTGCACCATTGAGTTTGTTCCTGGAGCTACTCTTCCCAAGAGTCGCTTATTTAATCTTACTATCCCTGAAAGAAAAGCCTTGGAGGAATACATACAGACGAGCTTGGCTGCTGGTCACATTAGACCTTCTAAGTCACCTGTGGCTGTTGGATTTTTTTTTGTAAAAAAAAAAAGACGGTGGTTTACGTCCATTTCTGGACTTTCGCAAAATTAATAAAGTTACCGTACGCAATTCCTACCCACTGACGTTAATTCCTGACTTGTTTAACCAGTTAGTGGGGGCCAAGTGGTTCTCTAAAATTGATCTCCGGGGGGGCATACAATTTGTTGCGAATGAAGGAGGGTGATGAATGGAAGACTGCTTTTAACACTCCGGTGGGTCATTTTGAGAATCTGGTTATGCCTTTTGGTCTTACCAATGCACCAGCGTTTTTTCAGAACCTTATTAATGACAGCCTGAGACCTTTGATTGGTAAGAATGTGGTGGTGTATTTGGATGACATTTTGATTTATTCGCCAGATCTGGAGTCTCATTGGCAGAGCGTACGTGAGGTATTGCAGTTATTAAGTGACAATTCACTTTTTGCTAAGCTGGAGAAATGCGAGTTCGCTGTGCAGAGAATTAGTTTTTAGGGCTACATTATCTCCAGTGAGGGCTTTGAGATGTACCCGGTGAAGGTTCAGGCTGTGCAGGAATGGCCTAGGCCTATTGGTTTCAAATCGATACAGAGATTTTTGGGTTTCGCCAATTATTACAGAAAATTCATTAAGAATTTTTCTATAATTGTTAAGCCGCTGACCAATCTCACCAGGAAAGGTGCCAATACGGTCCAGTGGACTACTGAGGCCATTGAAGCTTTTGTGTATCTCAAGGAGAGGTTCAGTTCTGCCCCCATCCTTATGCAGCCTGATGAGACCAAGCCTTTTTTTGGTCGAGGTTGATGCTTCTTCGGTGGGGGTCGGTGCGGTTTTGTCTCAGGAGAACAAGGATGGGGTTCATCCCTGTGCTTTTTTTTCGAAAAAATTTTCTGAAACCGAACTTAATTACGATGTTGGTGATCGGGAATTGCTGGCTATCAAACTCGCATTTGAACATTGGCGTCATTTCTTGGAAGGTGCTAAATTTCCCATTCAGGTTTTCACTGATCATAAGAATCTGATCTATCTAGATGCCGCCAAGCGCTTGAATGCCCGTCAGGCTAGGTGGGCACTGTTTTTTTCGCGGCTTAATTTTTCTGTTACTTACATCCCGGGTACTAAGAATGTTAAAGCTGATGCTTTATCTCACAGCTTTTCTCCCATGGTTGGTACCGAAGAGGAGGAGAGCATTTTACAGGAAGGAGTTGTGATAGCAGCATTGGACTCCGTTTTGGAAGATGGGATTCTGAAAGCCCAGGAGGAGGCCCCATCTAACACTCCCCATGGGAGGTTGTTTGTACCTAGAACCTTTAGGAGAGAGTTGTTTGTGGAGTATCATGAGTCTCGGTTGGCAGGTCATCCAGGAATTTCTGAGACTAAGAGACTGGTAGGTCGCAGTTTTTGGTGGCCTGGGTGGCAGAAGGGAATCATTAAATGGGTGCATCAATGTACGGTGTGTGCTAGATCAAAGGCTTCACATGCCCCTGCTGCGGGGTTGCTTTGCCCTCTGGAGGTTCCTAGTGCACCTTGGACGCATCTTGCAATGGATTTTATTACTGACCTTCCTGTGTCCGAGGGTTTCACTGTCATCTGGGTGGTCGTGGACCGTTTTAGCAAGATGTGTCACTTGGTTCCTTTCATTAAACTACCCTGCGCTAAGACACTCGCTAAGGCTTTTGTCAAGGAAATTGTCAGACTCCATGGCGTTCCCACCGACATTGTTTCTGATAGGGGACCTCAGTTTGTGGCTCTTTTTTGGCATGCCTTTTGTGACAGGTTGGGAGTTCGTTTGTCATTTTCATCAGGGTATCATCCTGAGTCTAATGGACAGACAGAAAGAAAGAACCAGGATGTTGAGCAGTTTTTGCGTTGTTTTGTGGCAGACAATCAAGAGGGGTGGTCTGAGTTTCTGCCACTTGCTGAATTTGCTCTTAACAACCATACATCCTCTTCTGCTGGGTGTTCTCCGTTTTTTTGTTGTACTGGGAGACATCCGTCGTTTGGTTCGTTCTCCAAATTGGTGTCGGCTGTACCGGAGGAGGAGAATTTTTCCGGTGATTTGGAGAGAGTTTGGACTGATGTACGTTGTAACCTTCAAGAGGCTAACAAAAAGTCTAAGAAGTATTTTAACAGGAAACGTCAAGAGGTTTTGTTTACTGTTGGTGACATGGTTTGGTTGTCCTCAAAGAATCTGCGGGTTGAGGATTTCTTCTAAGAAATTGGGTCCGAAGTTTGTGCGACCATTTAAGGTGCTTTAGGTGGTTAACCAGTCTGCTGTTAGGTAGGAGGTTCCCTCCTCCTGGAAGATTAATCCAGTGTTTCATGTTTCCTTGTTGAAAAAAGCTGATGTATCGGATAGGGATGCCACTGTTACAGTTCCTCCGGTGGTGGAAGACGGTGAATATGAAATTTCTCGTATCCTGAATTCCAGAAGGCATAGAGGGAGTTTGCAGTATCTCGTCGCTTGGAAAGGTTTCGGTCCTGAGGATAACTCCTGGGTAAGGGCAGATGATGTCTCTGCTCCTAGACTTATCAGAGCGTTTCACAGGAGGTTTCCTGATAGGCCTCGGCCTGTAGGATCCGGAGGATCCGGAGGATCCTCATAGAAGAGGGGGTACTGTTAGAACCCTCCTGTTAGTTTTTTCTATTTTGTGGTCACGTGACCTGCTGCCTATTTATTCCAGCTCCACCCTTCTGGCTTTGCTGGACTTCAGTGTTACTTTGACTCTTAATCTAGCCAGGTGCTTTGTACCTATCTCTATAGTTTGCATCCGATTTCTGGCCACCATCGGATGCAAAGTTACTCTGCGAAAGCTACAATGGTGTTGTACCAAAGTTGTGTTTTTGGGTCATTGCATATGCCAACGTACCAAGCATCTCACTGAAGAGCGGAAAACGGCCATCCGTGACATCCCATACCCGAGAACTGTCAAACAACTCCAAGCTTTCCTGGGAATGGTCTCATACTGCATGCAGTGGATCCCTAACGCGTCAGCTCTCATGCAACCTCTATATGATGGGGTCCCCTCTTGTGAGCTTGATCAGCATTTTGACCAAGAAGCTGAGGATGCAATGGACCAGTTGTTAGAACCCTCCTGTTAGTTTTTTTCTATTTTGTGGTCACGAGACCTGCTGCCTATTTATTCCAGCTCCACCCTTCTGGCTTTACTGTACTTCAGTGTTACTTTGACTCTTAATCTAGCCAGGTGCTTTGTACCTATCTCTATAGTTTTTCCTTGGACCTCTAAGTATTTTTGTCGGTTTGTCTTTTTGCTCCGCTACAACTTCTGCTAGGAGGTGTCCAATTTTGTCCCAGTCCTTAGTACTTTTAGGGACCCCTGCCTTATATCTATAGGTCTGCGTTCAGACTAGCTGAGGACGAAGGCGAGTCTGTTCACTAGGAACAGGTAGCCCGCTGCATCGTAGGGAATCAGCTTAGTCCTATTGTAGGGACAGTTTTCCTATCTTTCCTTAGTTCTTGTAGCAGATCATAACAGTAAGTCCAGTCCAAAATAAAAAAAAAATATCCTAAGGAACGAGATCCGGAGATTAGCATGGTGTCTGTTCAGGAATTGGCTCAACGCCTACAGGGATTGTCTCAGGAGGCGGTCGAGCTCCAGCAACACGTGAGTAACTGTCCTGGAGCGCATTTTGTTGAACCGAAGGTAGGACTGCCTGATTTTTTTTATGGTAAACAACAAGATTTTTTTTGAGACCCAGGTCCTCTGGGAATGAATCACAGCACATTGGGTTTGTCATGTCACTTTTGCGCAAGGAACCACAGGGATGGGCCTTTTCTCTCCAACCTAATGATCCGTGTTTTAGATCAGTGGAAGATTTTTTTTCTGCTATGGGGTTGTGTATGACGATCCTGATTGAGTCTCTTCTGCTGAGACACAACTGAGACATTTAAAGCAGTGGTCAGGTGATGTTGAAAATTATTGTACACACTTCAGAAGGTGGTCTTCTGAAGTGAGATGGAATGATTCGGCGTTAAAATGTTTGTTTCTTGCTGGTCTAAGTGAAAGGGTTAAAGATCTGCTGATTGCTTTCCCTGCACCTGGAAACTTGCAAGAAGCCATACAATTAGCTATACGGGTGGACAGGAGACTGGGTGCCAGGGTTAATGAGGAGAAAACTCCTGCTATGGCAGCTCCTAGTCATCAGAGGGTCTGCTCGGACGACGGAGAACGGATGGAGATTGGGGCGATGCCACTCCGCTCTCAGGAAAAAGACCGCAGGTTTTCCAAGGGATTGTGTTTTTACTGTGGTAAATCTGACCATTTTGCTAAGAACTGTGAGCTTCTGTTAAACAAAGAAAAAAAAAAAGGTCAGTTACGCCCGTATTGCTTGTTTAAACTCTAAGGGAGTATTTCTTTCAGGGAGTACCTCATTGCAGAAGGAGTTGATTAATTTCAGGTATTTGTGGATTGTGGTTCTACACTGAATGTGATTGATAAGGGATTTTTGGCAAAACTTAAATTGGAACCTAAATCTTTGTCATCTCCTATTTCTGTGGTTGCTGTTGATAACACTCCTTTGAAATGTGTTACTCACAAGGTTGCTGAATTTCCCCTCACTATTAATGGTATTCACCAAGAGAATTTGGATTTAGTGGTATTAAATAATTTACCTGCTCCAGTAGTGTTAGGTTTGCCTTGGTTAAAACTGCACAATCCTTTACTGGACTGGTCTACTAATGAGATTAAATCTTGGAGTCCTAAGTGTTATGATAAATGTTGTAACGGTTGCATTGCTGCTGTGGAAAGAGGGGAATTACCTGTACCTATTCAGGATTTTTGGAAGTTTGTTTCAGAGGAGGAGTCGCAAATTCTACCTCCTCATAGGGACTATGATTGCACCATTGAGTTTGTTCCTGGAGCTACTCTTCCCAAGAGTCGCTTATTTAATCTTACTATCCCTGAAAGAAAAGCCTTGGAGGAATACATACAGACGAGCTTGGCTGCTGGTCACATTAGACCTTCTAAGTCACCTGTGGCTGTTGGATTTTTTTTTGTAAAAAAAAAAGACGGTGGTTTACGTCCATGTCTGGACTTTCGCAAAATTAATAAAGTTACCGTACGCAATTCCTACCCACTGACGTTAATTCCTGACTTGTTTAACCAGTTAGTGGGGGTCAAGTGGTTCTCTAAAATTGATGTCCGGGGGGGCATACAATTTGTTGCGAATGAAGTAGGGTGATGAATGGAAGACTGCTTTTAACACTCCGGTGGGTCATTTTGAGAATCTGGTTATGCCTTTTGGTCTTACCAATGCACCAGCGTTTTTTCAGAACCTTATTAATGACATCCTGAGACCTTTGATTGGTAAGAATGTGGTGGTGTATTTGGATGACATTTTGATTTATTCGCCAGATCTGGAGTCTCATTGGCAGAGCGTACGTGAGGTATTGCAGTTATTAAGTGACAATTCACTTTTTGCTAAGCTGGAGAAATGCGAGTTCGCTGTGCAGAGAATTAGTTTTTTGGGCTACATTATCTCCAGCGAGGGCTTTGAGATGTACCCGGTGAAGGTTCAGGCTGTGCAGGAATGGCCTAGACCTATTGGTTTAAAATCGATACAGAGATTTTTGGGTTTCGCCAATTATTACAGAAAATTCATTAAGAATTTTTCTATAATTGTTAAGCCGCTGACCGATCTCACCAGGAAAGGTGCGAATACGGTCCAGTGGACTACAGAGGCCATTGAAGCTTTTGTGTATCTCAAGGAGAGGTTCAGTTCTGCCCCCATCCTTATGCAGCCTGATGAGACCAAGCCTTTTTTGGTCGAGGTTGATGCTTCTTCGGTGGGGTCGGTGCGGTTTTGTCTCAGGAGAACAAGGATGGGGTTCATCCCTGTGCTTTTTTTTCGAAAAAATTTTCTGAAACCGAACTTAATTACGATGTTGGTAATCGGGAATTGCTGGCTATCAAACTCGCATTTGAACATTGGCGTCATTTCTTGGAAGGTGCTAAATTTCCCATTCAGGTTTTCAATGATCATAAGAATCTGATCTATCTAGATGCCGCCAAGCGCTTGAATGCCCGTCAGGCTAGGTGGGCACTGTTTTTTTCGCGGCTTAATTTTTCTGTTACTTACATCCCGGTTACTAAGAATGTTAAAGCTGATGCTTTATCTCACAGCTTTTCTCCCATGGTTGGTACCGAAGAGGAGGAGAGCATTTTACAGGAAGGAGTTGTGATAGCAGCATTGGACTCCGTTTTGGAAGATGGGATTCTGAAAGCCCAGGAGGAGGCCCCATCTAACACTCCCCATGGGAGGTTGTTTGTACCTAGAACCTTTAGGAGAGAGTTGTTTGTGGAGTATCATGAGTCTCGGTTGGCAGGTCATCCAGGAATTTCTGAGACTAAGAGACTGGTAGGTCGCAGTTTTTGGTGGCCTGGGTGGCAGAAGGGAATCATTAAATGGGTGCATCAATGTACGGTGTGTGCTAGATCAAAGGCTTCACATGCCCCTGCTGCGGGGTTGCTTTGCCCTCTGGAGGTTCCTAGTGCACCTTGGACGCATCTTGCAATGGATTTTATTACTGACCTTCCTGTGTCCGAGGGTTTCACTGTCATCTGGGTGGTCGTGGACCGTTTTAGCAAGATGTGTCACTTGGTTCCTTTCATTAAACTACCCTGCGCTAAGACACTCGCTAAGGCTTTTGTCAAGGAAATTGACAGACTCCATGGCGTTCCCACCGACATTGTTTCTGATAGGGGACCTCAGTTTGTGGCTCGTTTTTGGCATGCCTTTTGTGACAGGTTGGGAGTTCGTTTGTCATTTTCATCTGGGTATCACCCTGAGTCTAATGGACAGACAGAAAGAAAGAACCAGGATGTTGAGCAGTTTTTGCGTTGTTTTGTGGCGGACAATCAAGAGGGGTGGTCTGAGTTTCTGCCACTTGCTGAATTTGCTCTTAACAACCATACATCCTCTTCTGCTGGGTGTTCTCCGTTTTTTTGTTGTACTGGGAGACATCCGTCGTTTGGTTCGTTCTCCAAATTGGTGTCGGCTGTACCGGAGGAGGAGAATTTTTCCGGTGATTTGGAGAGAGTTTGGACTGATGTACGTTGTAACCTTCAAGAGGCTAACAAAAAGTCTAAGAAGTATTTTAACAGGAAACGTCAAGAGGTTTTGTTTACTGTTGGTGACATGGTTTGGTTGTCCTCAAAGAATCTGCGGTTGAGGATTTCTTCTAAGAAATTGGGTCCGAAGTTTGTGCGACCATTTAAGGTGCTTTAGGTGGTTAACCAGTCTGCTGTTAGGTTGGAGGTTCCCTCCTCCTGGAAGATTAATCCGGTGTTTCATGTTTCCTTGTTGAAAAAAGCTGATGTATCAGATAGGGATGCCACTGTCACAGTTCCTCCGGTGGTGGAAGACGGTGAATATGAAATTTCTCGTATCCTGAATTCCAGAAGGCATAGAGGGAGTTTGCAGTATCTCGTCGCTTGGAAAGGTTTCGGTCCTGAGGATAACTCCTGGGTAAGGGCAGATGATATCTCTGCTCCTAGACTTAGAGCGTTTCACAGGAGGTTTCCTGATAGGCCTCGGCTTGTAGGATCCGGAGGATCCTCATAGAAGAGGGGGTACTGTTAGAACCCTCCTGTTAGTTTTTTTCTATTTTGTGGTCACGTGACCTGCTGCCTATTTATTCCAGCTCCACCCTTCTGGCTTTGCTGGACTTCAGTGTTACTTTGACTCTTAATCTAGCCAGGTGCTTTGTACCTATCTCTATAGTTTGCATCCGATTTCTGGCCACCATCGGATGCAAAGTTACTCTGCGAAAGCTACAATGGTGTTGTACCAAAGTTGTGTTTTTGGGTCATTGCATATCCCAACGTACAAAGCATCTCACTGAAGAGCGGAAAACTGCCATCCGTGACATCCCATACCCGAGAACTGTCAAACAACCCCAAGCTTTCCTGGGAATGGTCTCATACTGCATGCAGTGGATCCCTAACGCGTCAGCTCTCATGCAACCTCTATATGATGGGGTCCCCTCTTGTGAGCTTAATCAGCATTTTGACCAAGAAGCTGAGGATGCAATGGACCAGTTGTTAGAACCCTCCTGTTAGTTTTTTTCTATTTTGTGGTCACGAGACCTGCTGCCTATTTATTCCAGCTCCACCCTTCTGGCTTTACTGTACTTCAGTGTTACTTTGACTCTTAATCTAGCCAGGTGCTTTGTACCTATCTCTATAGTTTTTCCTTGGACCTCTAAGTATTTTTGTCGGTTTGTCTTTTTGCTCCGCTACAACTTCTGCTAGGAGGTGTCCAATTTTGTCCCAGTCCTTAGTACTTTTAGGGACCCCTCCCTTATATCTATAGGTCTGCGTTCAGACTAGCTGAGGACGAAGGCGGGTCTGTTCACTAGGAACAGGTTGCCCGCTGCATCGTAGGGAATCAGCTTAGTCCTATTGGTGGGACAGTTTTCCTATCTTTCCTTAGTTCTTGTAGCAGATCATAACACCAGTTGAAAGAACGCATCATTTCAGCCCCTGCACTGGAGATTCCCAACTATTAATTTCCATTCTTTCTATTTGTCTCTGAAGTATGTGGCCATGCCTCAGGAGTTCTGGCACAAAAACATGGAGGCCACATGAGACCCATCGGATATTATTCCAGTAAATTGGATCCAGTGGCGCAAACAGCTCCAACATGTCTCAAAGCAGTGCTGACAGCTACAGAACTCCTCCACAGAACAACAGATGTTGTACGTGGTCATCCTACAACTATACTGGCCCCTCATGATTTGAAAGCTATCCTTGCACAAACCCAGCACAACCATCTATCTATTTTACGTTGTGTCAGAATCCAATGTGAGCTCCTTTTACCAGAAAATATAGCTCTTCGGCGATGTACTGTCTTTAACCCCTCCACTCTGCTTCCTCTGTCAAGGGGGGACTGCTCTGAAGACTTAGGGGGGTCCTCAGAAGACCATGAATACCCTGATTCGAGTGACCATGATTGCCTTGAGGTCATGAAGGCAGAAACCTCTCACCTAGCTACTGTCTCTGAGCAGCCACTGCCTGAAGCGGATCTGATACTGTATACTGACGTGTCCAGATACACAGATGAATATGGAACTTACCATACCGGATATGCGGTGGTGTCTCCACCAACGGTTGCTTCTGCTGGACCACTGCCATCTTATATGTCAGCTCAAGAGGCCGAACTGTATGCTCTGACAGAAGCCTGCAAGAGCGCAGAGAGTAACTTTGGCCTGATATGGGCCCTGAGGGGCTACAAGACAGTCAGTGGAGCTCCAATCCGGAATGCAGCGGCAGTGAGAAGTCTGCTAGAAGCTCTGAAGTTACCTAGGTAAGTGGCTGTGATCAAAATTAAGGCTCATGGGAAACCAAATTCGAAAGGAGCCAAGGGGAATCATCTGGCTGACATTACAGCAAAAGCAGCAGCTATGGAGCCAATATTTCCAGAGGAAGCAGAGGTGTCGGGGGGTATGGAGGTGTTTGTGCTCACCAGAAGTCAGAGACAACGAGGGGATGAGGAAGAAACGGGAATGAGAAATTTGGGGTTGGAAGAAGAAGAGGAGGAAGATGAAGAGGAGCAAAGACTGGAAGAGAATCCGGCACACAGGACTTTAGTGGACCGGCAGAATGCGGTAACAGAAGAAGAAAAAAAAGGATGGATCGGACGGGGAAGAGCGTTTTGTAATGATGGAATCTTGAGAGTGGGAAGAAGAATATGTCTGCCAAGAGCACTGTATCCTGCAGTGGTTCAGTGGGCTCATGGAAAGGTACATAGAGGGAAGAATCAGATGATTTCAGCTATCAATAAACTCTATATTGCACCCGAGATCTCAGTTCTTGCTACAAACTATACTAGGAGCTGTGAGATTTGTAACACTTCTAATCCTGGAAGAACAGAACATGTGCCAAAGAAGAAACTGGCAAAGTCACAGTATCCTTTCCAGAGAATCCAAATTGATCGTATGCAATTACCCAAGAGTGGAATATATGAATATGTTCTGATGGTGGTGGATATGTTTTCCGGCTGGACAGAAGCATAGCCAGTAGCCAACATGACCGCTAGAACTACAGTGAAAAGGCTTCTGGCAGAACTTATCTGCAGATTCAGGATTCCAGAAGTGATTGAAAGTGATCAAGAACCCGCCTTCACTGCAGAAGTTACCAAATCAATCTGGGAGATGATTGGGGCGGATTTGGGCCTGCATACTCCTTATCATCCTCAAAGTAGCGGCAAAGTTGAAAGGATGAATGGCACTTTGAAAAACAAAGTTCTTAAAGCCAGTAAAGAATTGTCACTTCCATTGCCGGAGGTGCTGCCTATTGCCCTATACTCAGTCCGAAATACCCCGAGACAACCCACAGGCTCACACCATTGTTTGGGGGGCCACCTAGAATGGGTCGATATTACCCACATCAGTTTAGTTCAGGGAATGATAAGCTTGTGAATTGTGTTGTCGGACTTGCTAAAGAGTTAAAACTAGCACATGCTACAGTGTACTCTTCTATTCCAGACTCAGATCTTGAACCAGGTACTCACAGCATCCAGCCTGGAGATTTTGTCTGGATAAAGAATCACGTGCGAGGCACACTGGATGCCAGATTTTAATGGGCTCTACCAAGTGTTGGTTACATCACCTACGGCTGTGAAGGTCGAAGGCTGAACATCATGGGTCCACGCATCCCATTGCAAGAAGGCGGTCTCAGACCCACAACCCTGATGTTCCTTTTTCTGATGACGGTAGCTATTGTTACTGTAACACGTGCATTCCAAGCAATTCCAGTTTTCTGGTACAACACTTCCTTGAATGTGGTGACTTTCCAATTTGATTACTGTGGGATATTATCTTGTAGGGGGTATGAGAGATTGAGTAGTGACTGGTTAAGAGCTTTGTGGGTGGACGCTGGCCAATATATCTGTGTCACTGACAATTACTGGGGACAAAAATGTGATTACTGGGGTGCTGTTGGGTGGAACACAGGTGACTATGACTGGGGATACAAACCACAATCTGCTAAGGACAAAAAAAGGATAATAACGGGAAATCTTTGCTTGACCGTTTCAAACTACTAAAAAGACCATTTAAACCTGGGTGTAGGGTTATAGGTACATGTAATGGGTTGACTATCACCATAGAGAACCCTACAGAGCAAGATGGAGGAATATATATATTAGGATCCTGGAGTGAAGGAAGGATGGGAGGTATGGGAAAGTTCAAATTGGCCAGTATTCCTAATAAAGTGGGTCCGAAGGTAAACCCATTAGCTCCTCGGCACCACAGGATGGAAGGTATGGTAGCCATAGCCAATCCCACTTATGAGGATACCCTGACCATAGAAACGGGATTTTCAGATCATAACTGGTGGTTAGAATGGATGAAGTATACAGCAACCCAACATAACTTTAGTGATTGTTATGTATGTTCAAAGGCCAGGCCACATTTGGGTACAGTCCCTCTAATTTTCCCAGAGGAGGTGTAAAGGTGTCTCTTGGATATGTATACCAACAGGACTTCAAACTCCAGTGTCTGCATCCCCTGGTGAACAAAATATTTCATTACCGCTGGAATATCAAGCCCCGGACAGAGAATAATCATCTACCCAGGAAATTACACTTGTTTCCAAAATACCTGGGAAAGTGGGAATTTCTTAGGGAATTTTACACAAGGTTACTGTGGGAATTACAGTACTATAGAGGGTACAGAGGCCCAGGACCAGAAACAATCTCTGAGTGACGTGTACTGGATTTGTGGTGACATGAAGATTAGGACTAGACTAGAGGGCAAATGGACTGCGGAATGTGCCTTAATTAAAGCAATAATGTCTATTTACCTTATATCTGAGTCCCAGAAATCCAAAGAGGAAATAAAGACTGCGTTTGCAGGTACATACAGGACCAAGAGAGTTAACCCCAAAGGCAGTTTTGACCCACATATACAGTACAGACCAAAAGTTTGGATACACCTTCTCATTTAAAGATTTTTCAGTATTTTCATGACTATGAAAATTGTACATTCACACTGAAGGCATCAAAACTATGAATTAACACATATGGAATTATATACTTAACAAAAAAATGTGAAACAACTGAAAATATGTCTTATATTCTAGGTTCTTCAAAGTAGCAACCTTTTGCTTTGATGACTGCTTTGCACACTCTTGGCATTCTCTTGATGAACTTCAAGAGGTAGTCACCGGAAATGGTTTTCACTTCACAGGTGTGCCCTGTCAGGTTTAATAAGTGGGATTTCTTGCCTTATAAATGGGGTTGGGACCATCAGTTGTGTTGTGCAGAAGTCAGGTGGATACACAGCTGATAGTCCTACTGAATAGACCGTTAGAATTTGTATTATGGCAAGAAAAAAGCAGCTAAGTAAAGAAAAAGGAGCGGCCATCATTACTTTAAGAAATGAAGGTCAGTCAGTCCGAAAAATTGGGCAAACTTTGAAAGTGTCCCCAAGTGCAGTTGCAAAAACAATCAAGCGCTACAAAGAAACTGGCTCACATGAGGACCGCCCCAGGAAAGGAAGACCAAGAGTCACCTCTGCTTCTGAGGATAAGTTTATCTGAGTCACCAGCCTCAGAAATCGCAGGTTAACAGCAGCTCAGATTAGAGACCAGGTCAATGCCACACAGAGTTCTAGCCACATCTCTACAACAACTGTTAAGAGGAGACTTTGTACAGCAGGCCTTCATGGTAAAATAGCTGCTAGGAAACCACTGCTAAGGACAGGCAACAAACAGAAGAGACTTGTTTGGGCTAAAGAACACAAGGAATGGACATTAGACCAGTGGAAATCTGTGCTTTGGTCTAATGAGTCCAAATTTGAGATCTTTGGTTCCAACCACCGTGTCTTTGTGCGACGCAGAAAAGGTGAACGGATGGACTCTACATGCCTGGTTCCCACCGTGAAGCATGGAGGAGGAGGTGTTATGGTGTGGGGGTGCTTTGCAGGTGACACTGTTGGGGATTTATTCAAAATTGAAGGCATACTGAACCAGCATGGCTACCATAGCATCTTGCAGCGGCATGCTATTCCATCCGGTTTGCGTTTAGTTGGACCATCATTTATGTTTCAACAGGACAATGACCCCAAACACACCTCCAGGCTGTGTAAGGGCTATTTGGCCAAGAAGGAGAGTGATGGGGTGCTACGCCAGATGACCTGGCCTCCACAGTCACCAGACCTGAACCCAATCGAGATGGTTTGTGGTGAGCTGGACCGCAGAGTGAAGGCAAAAGGGCCAACAAGTGCCAAGCATCTCTGGGAACTCCTTCAAGATTGTTGGAAGACCATTTCCGGTGACTACCTCTTGAAGCTCATCAAGAGAATGCCAGGAGTGTGCAAAGGAGTCATCAAAGCAAAAGGTGGCTACTTTGAAGAACCTAGAATATAAGACATATTTTCAGTTGTTTCACACTTTTTTGTTAAGTATATAATTCCACATGTGTTAATTCATAGTTTTGATGCCTTCAGTGTGAATGTACAATTTTCATAGCCATGAAAATACAGAAAAATCTTTAAATGAGAAGGTGTGTCCAAACTTTTGGTCTGTACTGTATATATTGATGTTCTCGGAGTGCCTAGGTAGGTGCCAGACGAATTCAAGGCCCGAGACCAAGTGAAGGCGGGATTTGAGCCCATAATACCTATAATAACCGTTAACAAGAACGTAGATTGGATAAATTACATATATTATAACCAACAAAGATTTGTCAATTACACGATAGATGCCTTACAAGGGATAGCTGACCAAGTAGCACCCACACCTACCATGGCCTTCCAAAACAGAATAGCTCTGGATATGTTACTTGCAGAAAAAGGAGGGGTATGCAAAATGATAGGTGAGCATTGTTGTACTTATATCCCAGACAATACGGGCCCCACAGGGAAAGTTACTAAGGCTCTCAAAAAATTGACAGATTTAAGTGAAGAACTAGAAAGGAATTCAGGTGTGACTGATCCCTGGGATAAATATTTTTCTTGGATGAGTGATTGGAAGAGTTGGTTAATCCAAGGGGGAATTATTTTACTAAGTGCGATAATTCTAATTAGTGTATTGCTGATCTGTGTGATTCCCTGTGTCAAGAGGTTAATTGCGAAAACAGTAGATGCCGCAGTACATGTCAGCATCTTGTACGAAGAATCTAATGAAGAGGCCTATGAACAAACAGTTGCCCTTAGAACAAAGGGGTTGTACCAGAGAGATTACCGGAAGTAAATGGGTTTATAAAGTTAATATCCATATTTCTGTGTTAGGGGTGGCCCTCGATTACCCAGTCACTAGATCTTTTAGTGTTTCCATCCCTTTCCTGTAGGTCTTCGTTTGAGTTAGATTTAGTGAACATCGGTGGGTCCGTCTAAAAGGGAGGGGGCGCCCGCCACATCGTAGGGTTCCAGAATAGTCTTAACATAGGGTCAGTTCCTTCTCCCCCTCTGATTTTTAGCATATGGATATTAAAAGCAAATAATTGATTTTAGGGGGGTCTGTCAAGGTAAAATATATATATATTATAGAAAATCAATTAGTTTCTTTTAATAGATTACCTAATCAGTGTGAATTAATATAGAGATGATGGAATAATCTATGTGTATGTATGTACCATGGCATGTATGTATGTAACATGGATTATGTTAATAGTTAATGAATATATAACTAACAGTTTCTGTTCTTATTGTAGACATGAACAACTAAATGATTTCCTGGGAATGACGTATGCATGTGCATGGCTGATAACAGAGAGATTCATGTCGAGTTGGCAAACATGGCGCTGAGAGACGACTTCACCCCTCCCATCAGAATTCCTAAGGCGTTACTGAGGCCAAGAGATACATGGATGGGCAATAAATTTTACTAATCCCACCTAGAAGTAGAATACTATATAACCCCATGTCTATGTAATAAAGTATTCCATTTTGCGTGGTTCAGTCTCTAAGTGAAGTTTTTCAACCAGATTAGCAAATTTGATTAATTAGCCTCTTTGCATGCACTCAACATCTTTAATTTGGAGGAGAGCAGTTACCTAGTGTATCTTAAATTGGTGAAACCTCCACAGTATGTGATAGAAATACAAAAAGAAAAATATATAAATTCTTTGGAATGCTTTACCCCAAGAAATTAGGACGAACCACAACTTAGACAGTTTTAGGCGCTCCCTAAAAACACACCTGTTTAGGGTGGCCTTTCACGTTCCCTAATCGAAGTCCTTTTATATTTTTATAGCCCATTCATTATTTCTCCAAACATAAATCTCCACCAAACTCCACCGCACCCAAAAGCACTACAAATACTGCCTGGTGATGAGCTCATGCAGCCTTTATCTATCCCTCATCCCCTCAAGATGGCTGAACCTTCATTGTAAATAAGCCCCTGTACTTTGTGACACCCCCACCTCATTGTAGATTGTAAGCTCTTATGAGCAGGGTCGTCATTATTTTTGCTTTAATTGTTGTATTATCTTTATTTATGATACTTATGACTGTTGTATATGAACCTCTGAATTGTAAAGCGCTGCGTAATATGTTGGCGCTATATAAATAAAGATTATTATTATATAAAAAGTACCGAAATGATGGACAGACTCTAAGGTAGAGACGGCAAGGATGGGAGTTAGATTAACAATAGATGGGAATTAGGCTAACAATAGCCAAATCACACTTAAAATGATAGTAATCGGGCAAAGTACTGTAGATATGAAACAAACACATGGGGGGAAAAGAGAAGGATACCCTAACCATAGTGAAGCCTACAGTGACCCTAACTTGGCTGTCACCTACCTCACGTGGAGGTTGGCACCCTAGTGATCCTGCGCAAATGGCATTCTCACTCAACGGTGTCTGTCCCTAACTAACATGCCCCTAACTGGCCTAGCCACTAAGGAAGGAAGTGGCTCATTCAAGCCGTTAGAAGTGGTGGTATTCAGTTGGAAAATCCAGCGTGTTTCTTCCTGTAGAATGAGGGTGTCCCAATCCCCTCCTCTAACGGGTGGTGGGACTCTGTCAATTCCCATGAACAGGATTTTCTTTATGTTCCCTTGGTGCACTGAGTTAACATGATTCACTATAGGAGTATCCCTTTTGTTAATAATGATGTCTCTAATGTGTTCTCCCACTCTCTTACGTACTTCCCTTTTTGTTTTTCCAACATACTCCAATTAGCATTCGCAGCCAAAAAAAAACAAAACTGTTTTTTAGCCTCAAATTTTTTATTTTCAAAGGGGTAACAGGAGAAAATGGACCCCATTTGTTGTGCAATTTCTCCTGAGCATGCAGAATCCCCATATGTGGGGGAAAACTATTGTTTAAGTGCACGTCAGGGCTCAAGGAAGGAGTGACATTTTGGAACGCAGACTTTGATGGAATGGTCTGTGGGTGTCATATCGCGTTTGGAGAGCCCCTGATGTGCCTAAACAGTGGACAAAATCCACAAGTGACCCCATTTTGGAAACTAGACCCCTCAATGAATTAATCTAGGGGTGCAATGAGCATATTGACACCACATGTGGGTCACAGAATTTTATACCATTGGGCAGTGTAGAAAAAAATAATTAAATTTTTACCACCAAAATTTTGTTTTAGCCCCAGATTTTATATTTTCACACTGGAAATGGATAGAAATGGCAACAAAATTTGTCCCACAATTTCTGCTGAAATTAAAAATACCCTCTATGTGGCTGTGCAGTACTGCTTAGCCATACGGCGAGACTCGGGAGGGACAGACCGCTATTAGCCTCCTGGAGCGCAGATTTTTCTAGAATAGTTTGCGGTCTCCATATACAGAGCCCCTAAGTGCTACAATAGCAGAATCCCACCTCATGTGATCCGATTTTGGAAATTATACCCCTTTGGGAATTTATCTACAGGTGTAGTGACGATTTTGACTCCATGGGTCTTTTCCAGAAACAAGCAGCAACGGATGTTGCTGAGTGAAAATTGCAAACTGCTGTTGTAGTGACCAGTACGTTGCAGTGACCAGTACATTATGCCCAGCTCATGCTTCTGGAGACACGCACCCGTAAATTAGGCGGGCTCTCCTCGCTACAGAAATGCCAAACATGTGGACGCTAACTGCGGTTTAGGCATAGTGGGCTCAGAAGCAGGGGGGCATTTAGATTTGGGAGCACAGATTTCACTGGATTTTATTTGAGGGGGCGGGAGCAGTGTCACTTTTTCAGAGTCTTTGTGCTACCAGTAACGTGGGAACCCCCTATATTTCCAGAGACAGATGACGGAGCTGAGTGGGAGCTGGTTTTGTGCGGGATAAATTAGGGTTTTTATTGGTAACATATTGGGGTACATAATATTTTTTGATGCTTCCAGAATAAGGCTGGGATCACATTCTTGTGTTCTATGCTGAGTACTTACGTAGGGGTTTCTGTGTAAATCCTACAAAAATGCGATTCAGACGCCTGATGTAACCCCCCACCATAATAAAGCAGATGGAGACACTTTAGAGTCCGTTTGTCGACTTTTTTTTATTGGTGTCCATCTTTTTAGGCGTGCCCAGATCTGTGGTCGCCCATACTCGTGCGCTAAAAAGACGTCTAAAATGATGAGACACCGCCAGAACACAGACCAGTCCTAAATGACTCGCTCTGCCTCATAAATGTGTGGTTCCGTCTGGGGTTTTGTCTGAATTGCGGTTTTGGGGAATTTACACGGAAACCCCGACGTAAGTGCTCAGCGGAGAGCACAGGATAAATGTGAGCCGAGCCTTATTTCGATTTTTGGGAGGCAGAATAAACAAATAGACCGTAGTACAAGAATAGTTCTTATTTTTGAGCGGTTCACCATGTGGTATAAGTAATAAGGCGGATTTATTCTTCGGGTCGGTATGATTAAAGCGATACCATATTTATATAGGTTTTTTTTAGGTTTTGCAGCTATCACACAGTAAAAATGCTTTTTTACAAAAAGTAGTTATTTTTTTCACCATATTCTGAGAGCTGTAACCTTTTTATTTTTTGGCAAACAGAGCGGTATGAGGGCTTACTGTTTGCGGGATGAGTTGCAGATTTTTTTGGTATCATTTTGGGGCACATACTAGTTTTTGATCGCTTTTTATTCAGATTTTTCAGACACAGAATGAACAAAAAACAGCAATTCGGTTTTTATTTTTTGCGCCGTTCACCGTGCGGTAAAAGTGATAAGACTGATTTGTCGGGTTGGTACGATTACATCGATACCAGATTTATATAATTTTTTTATGCTTTGCTGCTTTTACAGACTAAAAACAATATTTTACAAAAATGAATGTTTTTGCATCGTCACATTCTGAGAGCTGTAACTTTTTTTTGCCCAATGATCCGTATTAGGGTTTGTTGTTTGCGGGATGGTTTTGCGTTTTCATTTGTACCATTTTTTTTTTTAAATGTCTTTTTGATCATTTTTTATTCACTTTTTGTGAGTCAGTATGATGAAAAAGCGACATTTTTGTATTTTTATTGATGAGCGCCGATGGGCGGAGTTATTGATGAGCATGCACATTGGCGTGTTAAATGCCGCTGTCAAAGACTGACAGCGGCATTTAACAAGTTAACAATCGAGGGCGGAGCCCAGCTCCATCAGCGACTGTTAGCGGCAGACGCCGGCTGTAATACACAAGAGCACACCCCATACACCCGCTTCTGACATGCACTGTACATATACGACAGACGTCGTGAAGGGGTTAAAGACCTGTGCTAGTTGAGGGCCCCATTGGAGATTTTGCACAAACATCAAGTTACGCCACTGGTTCAAAGACATTTTGGATATGGCAATACCAAGTGTATTTTTTGATTTTACATATAACCTGCATACATTGATCTGTTTATGCTGATGGAGAGCAAGTCTGCCTGTGTATGTCACCTGTGCACAGGCAGAAAAGGCAGTGTGAGCCGAGGCAGACAAGGAGCTACTGGAAGATAGTATTAGTCACAATATGGCGTCGCCACATGAGGACTAGAGAGCACTAGAGAGGATAGAGAGGACTAGCGAGGATAGAGAGCACTAGCGAGGATAGAGAGCACTAGCGAGGATAGAGAGCACTAGCGAGGATAGAGAGCACTAGCGAGGATAGAGAGCACTAGCGAGGATAGAGAGCACTAGCAAGAATAGTGAGGACTAGCGAGGCTAGAGAGGGCTAGCCAGGATAGAGAGGACTAGCAAGGCTAGAGAGGACTAGCGAGAACAGTGAGGACTAGCGAGAATAGTGAGGACTAGAGAGGATAGAGACGACTGGCCAGGATAGAGAGGACTAGCCAGGCTAGAGAGGACTAGCGAGGACTAGAGAGGATAGAGAGGACTGTCCGGGATAGAGAGGACTAGCCAGGCTAGAGAGGACTAGCGAGAATAGTGAGGACTAGAGAGGAATAGAGAGGACTAGAGAGGCTAGAGGACTAGAGAGGCTAGAGGACTAGCAAGGCTAGAGAGCACTAGCAAGAAAAGTGAGGACTAGCGAGGCTAGAGAGGACTGGCCAGGATAGAGAGGACTAGCGAGAACAGTGAGGACTAGAGAGGATAGAGAGGACTAGCAAGGCTTGAGAGGACTAGCGAGAATAGTGAGGACTAGAGAGGATAGAGAGGCTAGAGAACTAGCAAGGCTAGAGAGCACTAGCGAGAAAAGTGAGGACTAGCGAGGCTAGAGAGGACTGGCCAGGATAGAGAGGACTAGCAAGGCTAGAGAGGGCTAGCAACAATAGTGAGGACTAGAGAGGATAGAGAGGACTAGCAAGGCTTGAGAGGGCTAGCGAGAATAGTGAGGACTAGAGAGGATAGAGAGGCTAGATAACTAGCAAGGCTAGAGAGCACTAGCGAGAAAAGTGAGGACTAGCGAGGCTAGAGAGGACTGGCCAGGATAGAGAGGACTAGCAAGGCTAGAGAGGGCTAGCAACAATAGTGAGGACTAGAGAGGATAGAGAGGACTAGCGAGACTAGCGAGGCTAGAAAGGACTGGAACCGCCATACAGTTAGGAACAGACAAGTAAAATGGCGCCTTCGCGCCACAGATAACGAGTGGTAAGCAGGGGGCGGAGCTTGCCGAGCAAGGACGTATGGCACGAGTGACAAGCTAGGGAGGAGGAGTCTGCCGTATGGTGATAATCATAAATACATTTTAATGTACATGAGATTCGGGGCAGGCCCAGGCCGCGGATCTAAGTGCCCAGCGACGCCCCTGCTATACAGTGCCCAATGTTATGCCGACATACTGGCACTGCTCCTAACCACCCCATCAGTACTGGGAAACAGTGCAGCGATTGCGCCACCTAGAGGTGACATCTTTCAGCACACGGCGCCGGAGCTGGCAGGACCAGGGTGGGTCTTCACTATGGTAACACAGCAGGATGCTCGGCGTTGAGTGGGCTGGAAAGGGGGCACAGCCAGAAATGATGGAGGAGCCCCGGAGCCCGAGAGGTAGCCGTCTGCCCTGGGAATGCTTCTCGGCATGGCTGGATGGCGTGTGCGTCGTTACCTTCGATCTGGAGCTCGGCCAGGCCATGGAGGTAACAGCAGCGGGGGCAGATGATCGCATTACGTGGGCACCGGTAACGAGTGGCAGCTTGTCTGGGAATAAGACAGCACATAACATGGAGGAGGGCACTGACTACAGATCTGGGCTGTGGAGGGGGCTTCACTATAAATAAGCGTCTGCTGGGGAACCACAAGTGCAAGCTAGCCTGGCCAGGACTCCTGCTCATTACTCACCTGATGACATTATTCTTGTCTTATTTCCAGCTGGTGTATCCCAACAACATCCCGATAACGGAGAAAGAGGTAATATCCGGGACTCTTGACCCAAATCCTTATCCGGGGCTCATTCATTGAAACCGAAAATCCACCACAAGTATACATGTGAACAACTGTTTCTGGCCCAGGGGCCACATTCTCGTATTGCATCGCTTCCAAGGGCCGCGATAAATCTTATAGGGGTATTATCATCTGAGACATTTCCAGCATATCAGTATTTTATGCCATAGATGCTCGATCACTAGGAGTCCAGAAAGGGGAACCCGAACCTATGGGAAAAATTGGGGTTCCCTTTTCACCTAGTTAGCGCTCAGGAGAGGGGAAGGTCATGTGTGAATGTGGCTCTCCCCATTGTAAACGTAAATGCTATAAACTGAACTGAATAGACCACATACACAGATGGCCTCCTGTAACTCTTATGCAGTATTCTGGAGGGCCAAACAGGGGTCAGAGCAGGGGTATTCTTCCAATGGCGGCAATCCATGCTGCCACTATGGGGCCCATGAGTCAGGGGGGCCCGGTGCCAGAACCTCCGCATCACACTGCCTGCTGTACCGGCATCATGGATGCCGATACAGTTGAAAGCAATGATGGAGGAGGGAAGACATCCACTCCCTCCTCCATCATTCTCCCTCGGCATCTGGGATCGGACATCTCAGTTCAGCAAGCGTGATGGCGTCCACTGCGCAGAGATGTCCGGCTCTTCAAACTACACGCTGAGGAGGCCGAAGCAGCGGGGGACCAAAGGGAGGTGAGAATTTTTTTTTTAAGCAAAGAATACATTGTGTGGCGCATTATACTATATGAAGTGCAAGGGGAGCTCATTATACTTTATGGAGGTCAATGGGGTGCATTATCCTATATGAAGTACATTGGGGTGCATTATACTATTTGGAGGCGCATTATGCTATATAAAGTGCAATGGGTGTGCATTATACTATATGGAGGACAATGGGGGTGCATTATACTATATGAAGTTCAATGGGGGCGCATTATACTATATGAAGTGCAAGGGGGCACATTATACTATATGAAGTGCAGTAGGGGTGCATTATACTATATGAAGTGCAATGGGGCGCATTATACTATATGAAATGCAATGGGGGTGCATTATACTATATGAAGTGCAATGGGGGTGCATTATAATATATGAAGGGCAATGCGGGCATGTTATACTATATGGAAGGCAATAGGTGCTCATTATACTATATGGAGGGCAATGGGGGCACAGTATACTATATGGAAGGCAATGGGTGCACATTATACTATATGGAGGGCAATGTGGGGCCCATTATACTATATGTAAGGCAATGTGGGGGCAATTATAATATTTGGAGGGCTATAGTATAAGTATAATGATCCCATATTTAGCCCTCCAAATAGTATGATGGCTTCCCATAGTCCTCCAAATATTTTAATGGCCCCCACATAGTATAATGGGCCCCACATAGCCCTTCAGATAGTATAATGGCCCCCACAAAGCCCTCCATATTTTACAATTGCCCCCAGGCCATTACATTATATGATGAGCTATGTGGGGGCCATTATACTATTAGGGCTGTGGAGTTGGTAAGCCAAACCTCCGACTTCTCAATTTCCTTGACTTCCGACTCCACAACTCTGACTGTACAGCACTGGCTCACTACTGAGCATGAACATAAAGTGCAGCTCAGATTCATCTCAACTAAAATCCTAGATCTTTAGATCAGGAATCAGATTTAGAATCAGACTTAGATCAAAAATAGAACAGACATTTATAGGCGTTTCATAACTTTCCCAAAACTTTTGAAAAAATATTCAGAACATAATGCATTGAACTGCTGAACCCAATTTATATATTGTTGGAGTCGGTCGATTTTATACCAACTCCGACACTGACTTCATTACTCAGACTCCACAGCCCTGATTTAGAAGGGCTATGTTGGGCCCATTATAACATTTGGAGGACTATGATGGGGACCATCATACTATTAGGAGGGCTGTGTGTGGGGCCATTATAATATTTGGAAGGTAAGGTGGGAACCTTTATACTTTATGGAGTGCCATTATACAGTTTGCAGGGCTATATGGGGGCCATTATACTGTTTACATGGCTATGTGGGGGCCATTTATATGTTTGCAGGGCAATGTGGGGGTCCATTATACTGTTTGCAGTTCTATGTGGGGGTCCATTATACTGTTTTCAGAGCTTTGTGAGAGGCCATTATACTGTTTGGAGGGTTAGTGGAGCCATTATTCTGTATACATTATACTGCAATTATACAGTGTGAAAGTTTGTGTGGGGTCTATCATATCATACTGTGTTGACAGCTGTGTGGGGGCCATTACGCTCTTTGCAGGGTTATATGAGGGCCATTATGCTACTTGGAGGGCTGTGTGGGAGCCATTATGCTGTTTGAAGGCTTATGTGGGGGCCATTATGCTGTTTGGCCTGTTGTGTGGGGGCCATTATGCTGTTTGGCCTGTTGTGTGGAGGCCATTATGCTCTTTGGCGGGTTGTGTGGGGATCATTATGCTGTTTGGAGGGCTGTGTGGGTGCCATTATGCTGTTTGGAGGGCTAGTGGCACCATCATACAGTGTGGAGGGCTATGTGATGGTCATTATACTGTTTGCAGGGCTATATGGTTGCCATTATACTATTTACATGACTATGTGGGGGCCATTTATATGTTTGCAGGGCAATGTGGGGTCCATTATACTGTTTTCAGGGCTATTTGGGGGTCCATTATACTGTTTTCAGAGCTTTGTGAGGGGCCATTATACTGTTTGGAGGGTTAGTGGAGCCATTATTCTGTATACATTATACTGCAATTATACAGTGTGAAAGTTTGTGTGGGGTCTATCATATCATACTGTGTTGACAGCTGTGTGGGGGCCATTATGCTGTGTGCAAGGTTTTGTGAGGGCCATTATGCTACTTGGAGGGCTGTGTAGGAGCCATTATGCTGTTTGGAGGCTTGTGTAGGGGCCATGTTTGGTGTGTTGTTGTGTGGGGGCCATTATGCTGTTTGGCGGGTTGTGTGGGGGCCATTTTGCTGTTTGGTTTGTTGGTTGGAGGCTATTATGCTGTTTGGAGGGCTGTGTGTGGGCCATTATACTGTTTGGAGGGCTAGTGGCGCCATCATATTGTATGGAGGGTTGTGTTGGGCCATAATACTGTATAGAGGGCTGTGTTGGGGTCACAGTTGGGTCATCATTCTGTGCGTGTGATGGGTACTGTGGAGGAATTCACTGTGGGAGTATCATACTGTGTTTGGGGGCACTTTTGTTGGCAACATACTTTATGGGGGCAATAAGAGGGGAATCTAGGGGCTTTAATAGGAAAATTACTTTGTAAGGGCTGCACACATATCATACATATTCTCGCATATAAAGCAAATAACACATACTCGCCTCGCTCCCGTTCCCCCGGCTCTCTACTCCGGTCTTTGCTATGTGCACTGATGCTCCACACAGCCGATGTGATGTAGTGACATCATCGCGTCTGCTGTCTCCACCTTTAAATTCACTGCTATTTGCATCCTGAGGATACAGATAGCGGTGAAATCCGGACGCTGGGCGGGCGAAGGTGGCCACATGGTGTGGTGCGTGGGCCAGTGTTTTCAGCCCTTCGGCTGACTCGATCCACAGGCCGGACTGTAACCGCGAGAGGGCCGGATGTAGCCCGTGGGTTACACTTTGCCCAGGTCTGCTGTATACCAATCCTCTTTTTTTCTGATATGGAAACTACTTCTTTTTGTAGCGCTACTGATTGATTTTAACTAGTGTCAGCTTCAACCCGCCAAGTTATATACAACTCAATGTATTGCTGTGAGCTACAGCTCTAGCTACTGTAAATAGTTAACATCAATCTGTAGGGATTAAAAAAAACGGAGTGTAGCCCAGGCCTTAAAGGGAACTTGTTAAGTCCCCAAACGCTATTAACCTGCAGATATAGGGTACAGGTAAATAGCAATACAATACTGTCCGGCTGCCTTACTGAAAGCATGGTTAGGCCACATTCACACCTTGAGTATTTAGTCAGTATTTTACATCAGTATTTGTAAGCCAAAACCAGGAGTGGGTGATAAATGCAGAATTGGTGACTTGTTTCTATTATACTTTTCCTCTGATTGTTCCTCACCTGGTTTTGGTTTACACATACAGAGGTAAAAAAAACTCACCAAATACTGAACTTGTGAACATGTCCCTACCAGGAGAAAATGATCTTTATTCCTCCTGGGATCCGCCAGCTTTCAGTCATACAGGCATGCCCGGAGCTGCAACAGTCATTGGTCACAGCATTGTGAGCGGCGGCTATAAGCACACCCTAGCATTTTGATTGACAGCTCGCTATGCAGCTACTGTAGCTGCTCCAAGTACACCTCTATGACTGAAAGCCACTGGCTGCCGGGAGGAGTAAAGTTTATTTTCTCCCTGTAGCTGCGCTTTTAGTAAGGCATCTGGGTAGCATTATAATGTTGTTAGCCTGCAGATTGTCCCTGTATTTTTAGGTTAATAGTGTTTGGTGACATGGCAGTTTCCTTTTAAGCAGACTCACACAGACAAGCATGTCTGATGTCTGATAGTTTTGTGAGCCATATTTGGCCCTCAGGCCGCAGGTTGTGCACCCCTGCTAGTTTGTGTTCATTTTCCTCAGTGAAAACAGTGATGATCAGTACAGTTAAAGGGGTTGTCCGGTTTCAGAAACCCCTCTTCCCTAGACGTAGTCTGTTTAAAAAAAAAAAAGAGTGCTCTACTCACCCTCCTAGCTCTGAGTCTCCCCCAAAGAGCCCATTGCTGAGTCTCCACCTCTGCTCCGGGTGTCTGTTATTGTCTGCAGCACTAACGTCACATTGACAGTGCTGCAGCCAATCAGTGAGCTCAGCTTCTCGTGCCGTCAACACGTGCAGAGCAACTATTGGCTGCAGCACTGTTGACTTGACATCAGCGCTGCAGACAATAACAGACACTGGGAGCAGAGGTGGAGACTCTGAACCCGGGGAAAGGGAGTAAAACACAGTTGTTGTTTTTTTAAGCAGACTGCTGCCGAGGAACCGAGGTTTTCCGAAACTAGAAAACCCCTTTAAAGGATCTTTGATAGAGTTATACATTGTCCAAACCAGACAGTCCTCTTGTTACAATGTTTGTAGAATGTTCTTATTTTGTAATCAGTTCTATAACTTTTCCTCATGGTGAAGGTGCCCTGATGGAATATTTCTATTAGGCCTCGTTCTTACTTGCTATTCTCATCCAGGAGAGTGGGACAATGTCTTCTCACTTGTCATCCGTGTGCAATCTGTTTTTTTACGCAGTAGTGATTAATCTTTTACAGAACCATTTACAGTTTCCTATGCTACAGAATTGTAATGTATCCGTAAAAATCGGGTGCTATACTGATGATCTGTATGGCATGTGATTTTTTTTTTTCTCTCACCCATCCGATTTTGGAGTTAAATCGCAGCATGCTGAATACAGCTGAGAAAAAATACGCAGATCTGCACTGCTTCGTTGAATAACATTGGTGCGAGTGCAATTTTTCTCTCATTGCACTCGCTGAGTCTATACGCAAGTGGGAACGAGGCCTTAGTGAATGAATAAGAGCCATGTGACTTCCATAGTGAACGTCCTAACGTACATTTAGTGTACACACGTTTTCATCGCTTGTTAGGTTTGTGTGACATATAATGCTAATTATCTCTCTCTACCTTGTATGTTTCAGAAAACCAGCATCTGCTATCTGTCCTTCCCAGACTCATATTCAGGTGGGCAGAACAGTCACAAACTAGCACAAAAATAATATATAGTAATAAGGTCTTTAAAACATTTTTACTTTAGACAATATACAGTCATGGCCAAAAGTGTTGGCACCCTTGAAATTGTTCCAGAAAATGAAGTATTTCTCCCAGAAAATTATTCCAGTTGCACATATTTTGTTATACACATGTTTATTTCCTTTGTGTATATTGGAACAACACAAAAAACAGAGAAGAAAAGGAAAATTGGACATAATTTCACACAAAACCCCAAAAAAGGGATGGACAAAATTGTTGGCACCTTTCCAAAATTGTGGGTAAACATCTTTTGCTTCAAGCTTGTGATGCTCGTTCAAAATCACCTGTGGCAAGTAACAGGTGTTGGCAATATGAAAATCACACCTGAAACCAGATAAAAAGGGGTGAAGTTGACTCAATGTTTGCATTGTGTGTCTGTGTGCCACACTAATCATGGAGAACAGAAAGAGGAGAAGAAAACTGTCTTGAGAACCAAAATTGTTGAAAAATATCAGTCCATCTCCAGAGATCTTGATGTTCCTTTGTCCACAGTGCGCAAAATAATTAAGAAGTTTACAACCCATGGCACTAAAGCTAATCTCCCTGGATGTGGACGGCAGAGAAAAATTGATGAAAGGTTGCAACGCAGGATAATTCGAATGGTGAATAAGCAGCCCCAATCAAGTACCAAAGAAATTCAAGCTGTCCTGTAGGGAGCTGAAACCTTAATCTGCGCATGCGCCGCCTCCAGTGGCCATTTTCACAAAATCTACAGCAGTGAAAATGATGGAAATGCGGGGACTCCCAACATTTTCTGAAAGCCTGGGGCCCGCCGCAGCCTTGCACCGTCGAACACGCCCTCTTCCCAGCCTGGGGCCGGCAGCATCGCCCCACCACCAGCTTCCCTGCTTCCTGGGACCCCGCTCCACCGCAGTCTCCCTTCCCTCCCCGGTAAGCTACATTCAGATTATAAAACAAACCCCCATCTTCCAAAAAAAAGTGAGTTTTATAACCCGAAATTTATTCCAAAGGGTGTGCAACCAAATATTAGGTTGAGGGTGCCAACAATTTTGTCCGGCCCATTTTTTGGGTTGTGTGTGAAATTATGTCCAGTTAGTCTTTTTTTCCTCTGTTTTTTTTTATGTTGTTCCAATACACACAGAGGAAATAAACATTGTGTATAACAATACGTGTAATTGCAATCATTTTCTGGGAGAAATACTTCATTTTATGGAAAAATTTGAAGGATGACAACACTTTCAGCCAAGACTGTGTAATAAAATAGAATGAATCAAATTAGTAATTTGGTGCAGCATGGTTCAACATATATTTTGCTATGTAACTTGTCGTGTGTAGGCTAGGGTCTTGGCTGAGGTTATTTATTGTGACTTTATTTGTCATTTCTCTATTTTTATATATTTATTTTGTATTTTTGGGTTATACTGAGTCTACCAAAAATTCATGTGCTTTTGTGGGAATTAATTATTTTATAATTTTTTTTTGTTCACTGTAACTGAAGCTGCTGTAGAAGCGGTCCTCTGCACACATAAGTTGTTTTTTATGGCAGTCAAAATCATCAAGTTTTCTAGTGGAATCCTCTTGAGGAAATGCTCCTTCTTTTGGAAGGTTTTGATTCAGTTTGTCAGTTCTGATGTGTTTCAAGCACTGATTCTGAATAGTTTTTAAACATTTAGGAATATTTTTTCCTGGAGCATTTTTTTGAAACCTTTTAATTGGACGTTGCCTAGTTTGGAGCATTTTCCATCATTAGACGCTTTCAAAGAAATGACATGCACTTTCTCTTTTCCCACCAAGCGTTTTTCAAAACCTGGAGCAGAAGAAAACTCAAAAGATTGAACATATGACAAGCAAAGGGATAGTAATGAATATGGAGAGTCTTTCAAGCGTTGAGCTAGGAAAAGTTTCTTGAGCACAATAAGCATAAGTGTGATACAAACATCTCCTGCCAGACAGTGTTGGGGAGGTGCAGTTCAGCAGAGCTGACCCTGAAATGAGAAGGAAAGAGCTGATAGAAGGATTTGAAATGTGACACAGCTAAACTCAGCTGTGCTGCCTCTACCACCACAATGACTCATGCGGAGGTTAGAGCAGGAGATCAGGCTCACAATATATGTCTCACACACTGAGAAATCTGCTCTAACTCATGATGGTGACGTTTTATTCTTTCCTTTGCTTATGATTGGTCAGTATCATGCAGGGAGAAGAAGTACAGGCTCCTAGTGAAATCTTTCTGATAACACCCACTTGTACTTAAAAAAAAAAGTTAACTCACTGGGTGCCAAATACCTTAATTGCTAATATCTCCACAACGGAAACGCAAAATAAAGAAAAAAAAATGTTTTATTCCGTTCTGCAGATACTATTACATCCTATGTCCAGTTCAACATGGAAAATGTAGTGAAGGGTCCTCTAAGTGATTCTGTGTGCATGTAACCTTACTTGGACTGGTATCACATACCAGGATCAATAATGACAGCCTTTTCTTCCATTATATACCCTGCTCTCATTTGAGTGCTGTGTATGTAAACTATTGAGAAAGGAGAAATTGTAAAATACTGTTGTTGGGTAACTGACCTGTAACTCTGTGATTTGCACGTTATTATGGTGCTCCAGCATAAAGCCTCTTAATGACTGCCATGAATAAAGCATATTAATGGTTGGTTAGACACAACATGCAATTTTAATTTATAAAAATATGAAATACTATATAGGTGGCATACATTCGGATTACTATCAATATAAAATTCTTTGAATGTTATGATGTAACCTAATAATTGGTTTCTGCTAGTGGCATGGAAAGAAGTTGTCAGGGCATCTATGGCATCAAACCCCACATTTATTCATATCCAATGGTAGTTTGTTAACAAGTTCATATTACTTGATAGTAGTATGGATTGAACTATAGATGAATTTTCAAGATCTGGAGATGTGGCAGGACATCCAGCTAATTAAGAGATCTAAATGAATGCTGAACCTGTAAGTACATGAACTGCATTTTGTGATTTTCCCACTGCAGGTTGTCTGGGGGACACACAGTTTACATTTCGGATGCGTCGCTCAGCAGGACATAGAAATTCCCTTCATGATGATGAGAAATATAATCGAGACGCTCCTGTTACTCTGCAGGTTAGTCCAGTTATGGAATATACCCAGCCAGGAATATTAGGCTTCTACATATAGCATTAGATGTTGGTAAGACTTTGTTCACACTGCTTGGTGAGTTATTTTGAACAGGATTCTGTTGCATTTTAGTGGGCAAATTAGCTGTGTTTTCCTGCGTGATATAAAAATGCAAAAAGCTGACATACCCAAGTCTATAGGGTGCCTTCAGAATGGTTATGAAAAAGTTATAATAGATCAGTCATATCTAGAATGTATTCACAGGCGCTCTAGATAAACCGTGTTACTCATTTAAGAGTTACATTTATTTTTATGAATCCAGAAAGAAAAAATACACACACATACTGTATATTCACTCATCAGCATTGAAATTGCAACATCCACAAGGAAAATTTGTCGAATTATGCAAAACACAGGATTGTATTTTTAATGATAGGCAAATGATAAGAAAAGGGTAACAAAATTTTCAAAACCATTCGATTTGTTCAGTATTGAGTATGAGCGACAAACATAGAAATACACAGCTTCCAATGCTGACCAATAATGACCTGTCCCAGATTGCTCGATGGAAGACAAGTGCGGAGACACTGCAGGACATGGTAGCACCTTTAGGCCTTGCATCCTACCGTTGTGTTGAAACCAACTCCTAGGACACTTTGGAGAAATGGCCATACCATTGGTTCCATGATCAGATCATTGTAAACATTGAACTGTTAGTGTACCTGGAATGAAAACTAGAGGGGTCCGTCTACCTTACTTTGTGCTACACCACACTGTAATCCAGGGAATAGGACCAGTGTGATTTTCCATTATGAAGGCCTCTTCATGACGATGCCACATGATATCATCAGATTTCAAGCCAAAGTTGTCCAGCAGTGTCTACACAAACCATCAGAAGGTGTTTGCATGACATTGGGCTATGAGCCAGACATCTAGATATAGGTGTTCCATTTATTTTACGCCACCAATCTCAAAGGCTATCGTGATGCAAAGCATGACTGAAGTGGAGGCTGGATGGCGGTCTATACTCTTCAGCAATGAGTACTGTTTTTGTCTTGGATGCAACAATAATTAATAAAATTGGTCAGGTGACAACATGAGCAATGCCATGCAGAGACCTTCACATGGGAACATCACTCCGGTCCTACTCCTGGAATTATAGTGTGAAACCTCTCTAGTCTTCGTTCCAGGTACACCAACATCTTGTCCTTTCTTTAATTTGGTTGTGGAACTAGTTGTACGGCCATTTCTCCAAAGAATCCCATGAGTCGCTTTTCAACACGGCAACACCAGGCTCCATGTGACTCCTTCTGTTACTACTGCTGATACATGTACTCTCCTATAATTAAAGCGTTATTCCCTTACTTTTATATTGATGACTTAATCATTGTCAGATTGGTGGAGGTCCAACAACTAACATCCCAACTGATCAGCTGTGGTCAGGTGCCTTAATCTTGGTATGTGATGTGCAATACAGAATGGATCATTTGTGGAACTAGAGGTACGGCCATTGCTCCAAAGTCTCCCAGGAGTCGCTTTTTTAATACAGCAACGCCAAGCCTTATGCTGCACTCGCAACTGTGAGCATCCTGCATGGCAAAAACGTGCTACCATGGCTTGCAGACATGTGCCAGAACATATTCGGCTATGCACTGCACAGTTTCAGTGAAGCTTTGTCTCCGCTCGTTAAGATGCTCTGGTTGGGGGGAAAAGCAGCCTTTGAAGTAGCCACACAGAAAGAGGTCACAAAGTGTTAGATTTGGTAGTCGTGGAGGCAATCATGTTAAAAAAATTAAGTTACATTCTCTCAGTTATGAATACAGAGGCTATATTTTTTCAATAATCCTTTTTGAATCACAATTTATAAATGTATACATATATGTTTGCAAACACAGAGTACTGTACAAAAGTTTTAGACAGGTGTGTAAAAAAAATTCTGAAAAGTAAGAATGCTTTCAAAAACAGAAGTGTTAATAGTTTACATTTTAATAATAAATAAAATTAGTGAATGAACAAAAGAGAAATCTAAATCAAATCAACATTTTGCGTGACCACCCTTTGTTTAAATTTTTCGACATGCAGTTGTACAGTTTTTGAAGGAACTTGGTAGTTTGTTTCAAACATCTTGGAGGATCTAACCACCGATCTTCTATGGATGTAGGCTTGCACAAATCAATCTGACTCTAATGCAAAACTGACATTATGATGTTGAGATCAAAGCTCTGTGGGGGCCATATCATCACTTCCAATACTTGTTCTTCTTTACGCTGAAGATATTTCTTAATGACATTGGCTGTACAGTCATGGCCAAAAGTATTGAGAATGAGACAAATAGTAATTTTTCCAAAGTTTACGGCTTCATTTTTTGTAATGGCAATTTGCATATACTCCTGAATGTCAAAGAGTGATCAGCTTAACAGCAATTACTGTACTTGCAAAGTCAATATTTGCCCAGAAAATGAACTTTAACCCCCAAAACACATTTCAACATCATTGCAGTCCTGCCTTAAAAGGAGCAGCTAACATCGTTTTAGTGATTGATCCATTAACACAGGTGTGGGTGTTGATGAGGACAGGGCTGGCGATCAATCATAGAATCATAGAATGGTAGAGTTGGAAGGGACCTCCTGGGTCATCTGGTCCAACCCCCTGCTCAAAGCAGGATTCACTAGATCATCTCAGACAGATGTCTGTCCAGCCTCTGTTTGAAGACGTCCATTGAAGGGGAACTCACCACCTCTCGTGGCAGCCTGTTCCACTCATTAATCACCCTAACTGTCAAAAAGTTTTTTCTAATATCTAATCTGTGTCTCCTCCCATTTAGTTTCATCCCATTGCTTCTAGTCTTTCCTTGTGCAAATGAGAATAAAGATGATCCTTCTACAATGTGACAGCCCTTGACATATTTGTAGACAGCTATTAAGTCTCCTCTCAGTCTTCTTTTTTGCAAGCTAAACATTCCCAAATCCTGCAACCGTTCCTCATAGGACATGGTTTGCAGACCAGTCACCATTCTGGTCGCTCTTCTCTGAACTTGCTCCAGTTTGTCTATGTCTTTTTTAAAATGTGGTGCCCAAAACTGTACACAGTATTCCAGATGAGGTCTGACCAAAGAGGAGTAAAGACCGATAATCAGTCATGATTAAGTAAGAATGACATCACTGGACACTTTAAAAGGAGGCTGGTTCTTGGTATCATTGTTTCTCTTCAGTTAACCATGGTTATCTATAAAGAAACACGTGCAGCCATCATTGCACTGCACAAAAATGGCCTAACAGGGAAGAGTATCGCAGCTACAAAGATTGCACCTCAGTCAACAATCTATCGCATCATCAAGAACTTCAAGGAGAGAGCTTCCATTGTTGTCAAAAAAGGCTCCAGGGCGCCCAAGAAAGACCAGCAAGCGCCAGGACCGTATCTTAAAACTGTTTCAGCTGCGGGATCGGACTACCAGCAGTGCCGAGCTTGCTCAGGAATGGCAGCAGGCTGGTGTGAGTGCTTCTGCACGCACTGTGAGGCGGAGACTCTTTGAGCAAGGGCTGGTTTCAAGGAGGGCAGCAAAGAAGCCACTTCTCTCCAGAAAAAACATCAGGGACCGACTGATATTCTGCAAAAGGTACAGGGAGTGGACTGCTGAGGACTGGGGCAAAGTCATTTTCTCTGATGAATCCCCTTTTCGATTGTTTGGGACATCTGGAAAACAGCTTATTCGGAGAAGAAGAGGTGAGCGCTACCACCAGTCTTGTCTCATGCCAACTGTAAAGCATCCTGAAACCATTCATGTGTGGGGTTGCTTCTCAGCCAAGGGAATCGGCTCACTCACAGTCTTGCCTAAAAACACAGCCATGAATAAAGAATGGTACCAGAATGTCCTCCAAGAGCAACTTCTCCCAACCGTCCAAGAGCAGTTTGGCGCCCAACAATGCCTTTGCCAGCATGATGGAGCACCTTGCCATAAAGCAAAGGTGATAACTAAATGGCTCATGGAACAAAACATAGAGATTTTGGGTCCATGGCCTGGAAACTCCCCAGATCTTAATCCCATTGAGAACTTGTGGTCAATCATCAAGAGACGGGTGGACAAACAAAAACCAACAAATTCTGGCAAAATGCAAGCATTGATTATGCAAGAATGGACTGCTATCAGTCAGGATTTGGTCCAAAAGTTGATTGAGAGCATGCCAGGGAGAATTACATAGGTCTTGAAGAAGAAGGGGCAACACTGCAAATATTGACTTGCTGCATTAACTCATTCTAACTGTCAATATAACCTATTGGTACTCATAATATGATTGCAATTATATTTCTGTATGTGATATAAACATCAGACAAACACTAATAAGAACCAGAGGCCAGCAGATCATGTGAAAATATAATTTTGGTGTCATTCTCAAAACTTTTGGCCATGACTGTATGTTCGATGTTGTGGTCCTCCTGCAGAATGAATTTGGAGCCAGTCAGACACCTCTATGATGGTATTACATGATGAATAATTATTTGCCTGCATTTCTCAGCATTGAGGACACCATACATCTTGATCAAATTCTCAACTCCAGTAGTTCAAATGCAGCCCCAAATTTGGAAGGAACCTCCACTGTTATTTACTGTTGACTGCAGAAACGTATTATTGTACTGCTCCCCAGCCCTTCTGCAAAATAACTGCATTCTAGAAGAGCCGAATATTTCACATGTTGGATCCTCAATCCAGAGCACCTGCTGCTATTTTCCACTTCTCAGTTCCTATGTTTTCATGAATAGGAGTCACTTGGCCTTGTTTCGTATGTTGAAGGTATGGTTTTTGGCTGCAATTCTTTCATGAAAAAAAATTCTGATCAGACTCATCCAAACAGTAGTTGGGTCCCACTGGTTGCTGCCCATCCCGAGCTGATGGCACTGCTAGACATTTTCCAATTTTGAGGGAAGTATGCATTTTGTTTCTCTAGGTTTTTTTGTCCAACCACTACGTCTGCAGTCCTCAACGTTGGCCATTTCTTGTTGTTCTCGGTGCTTGCAGAACAAGTGATGAGATGTCCCCCACAGAGCACCGATCTCAACATCATTTTTATTTTACTCATTTTTATAGCGCCATCATATGCCACAATGCTCTACAGACATTATCATCACTGTCCACTTTGATGCTTACGCTCTAATTCTCCTATAAGTATGTGGAGGAAATCAAAGTTCCCAGAGGAAACCCACGCAAGCACATGCTTAGTGTACCACAGCGCTATAAGGCTACAGTGCTAACCACTGAGCCACTGTGCTGCTCATTTTGTCTCTCTGGGATTACATGAAGAGGAAAAATCCCAGATTGAAAGATTGAAGAGAGAAAAGGATTTGCACAAGCCTACATCAACAGAAGATCTGTGGTTAGACCAGTGTCTCAACTGACAAGAGCTGTATCACACATACCTCAGTCAGCGGCCAGGAGTACAGCTGTGATATGCAAAGAAATATGTTCTAACCAAGTTGTGCTCAGCGAGGAGTTGATGTATGTCTTCACAAATCACAGCCCTCCCAGGAACAAAGTTCGCTTTAATAACCAGATCTTCGAATAAAAATAAGTTTCACAATTGGATGTGTTAAAAAATGTTCTTGTGCTGAGATAATCTTATAAATGTGTCCCTGCTGTGTACTGTGTAATGGCTGTGTCTGACCGTGCAGGCACATGGTCTGATCATACCGCATCTCCTGGGTAGGGGGTGCAAAGAGTATACAGATATTACAGCAGAGGATCACAGCTGAATCTTTCTGTGAGGTAAAATATTGTTTAAAAACAGGCAGAGAAATGTTTTACCTCAAAGAAAGAATCAGCTATGATCCCCTGCTGTAATGTCTGTATACTCTTTTGTGTCCTCACCTGTCCAGGAGATGAGGTATGATCAGACCATGTTACTGTACACGGTCAGACACCGCCATTACACAGTACACAGCAGGGGCACATTTATAAGATTATCTCAGCACAGGAACATTTTTTAACACATCCAATTGTGGAATTTATTATTATTCCAAGATCTATTGAGTAAAATTAACTTTTGTTCGTGGAAAAAACCCTTTAAGTTAAAGATGACACATTTCCTTTGTATTTTAGGCAAAAAATATATATATATACATTTGTGATCTTTTACATTTTAAAAATTACAAAAAGGAAAATGGGCCGATGCAAAAGTTTGGGCACCGTGCATGGTTAGTACCTAGTAGCACCACATTTTGAAAGTATCAAAGCTTGTAAATGCTTTTTGTAGCCAGAGAAGAGTCTTTAAATTCTTGTTTGATTGATTTTCATCGATGCTTCCTTGGAAAATTCTTCCAGTTCTAGGAGATTCCTGGGTCGTCTTGCTTGCACTGCTATTTTGAGGTCTAGCCACAGATTTTCAGTAATGTTCAGAGCAGGGGACTGTGAGGGCCATTGTAAAATCTTCAGCTTGCGGCTTTTGTGGTAGTCTATTGTGGATTTTGACGCATGTTTAGTATTATTATCCATTTGTAGAACTTCTCAACTTTAGTTTTTTTGAGGATGGTGTTATGTTTGCATCAACTATTTGTTGAAATTTCATTGAATCCATTCTTCCCTCAACCTGTGAAATGTTCCTTGTGCCATTGGCTGCCACACAACCCCAAAGCATAATTGATCCACCCCCATGCTTAATGGTTGGTGAGATGTTCTTTTCCTGAAATTGTGTGCCCTTTTTTCTCCACACATACAGTACAGACCAAAAGTTTGGACACACCTTCTCATTTAAAGATTTTTCTGTATTTTCATGACTATGAAAATTGTACATTCACACTGAAGGCATCAAAACTATGAATTAACACATGTGGAATTATATACTTCACAAAATAGTGTGAAACAGCTGAAAATATGTCTTATATTCTAGGTTCTTCAAAGTAGCCACCTTTTGCTTTGATGACTGCTTTGCACACTCTTGGCATTCTCTTGATGAGCTTCAAGAGGTAGTCACCGGAAATGGTCTTCCAACAATCTTGAAGGAGTTCCCAGAGATGCTTAGCTTTTGTTGGCCCTTTTGCCTTCACTCTGCGGTCCAGCTCACCCCAAACAATCTCGATTGGGTTCAGGTCTGGTGACTGTGGAGGCCAGGTCATCTGGCGTAGCACCCCATCACTCTCCTTCTTGGTCAAATAGCCCTTACACAGCCTGGTGGTGTGTTTGGGGTCATTATCCTGTTGAAAAATAAATGATGGTCCAACTAAACGCAAACCTGATGCCGCTGCAAGATGCTGTGGTAGCCATGCTGGTTCAGTATGCCTTCAATTTTGAATAAATCCCCAACAGTGTCACCAGCAAAGTACCCCCACACCATCACACCTCCTCCTCCATGCTTCACGGTGGGAACTAGGCATGTAGAGTCCATCCGTTCACCTTTTCTGCGTTGCACAAAGACACGGTGGTTGGAACCAAAGACCTCAAATTTGGACTCATCAGACCAAAGCACAGATTTCCACTGGTCTAATGTCTATTCCTTGTGTTCTTTAGCCCAAACAAGTCTCTTCTGCTTGTTGCCTGTCCTTAGCAGTGGTTTCCTAGCAGCTATTTTACCATGAAGGCCTGCTGCACAAAGTCTCCTCTTAACAGTTGTTGAAGAGATGTGTCTGCTGCTAGAACTCTGTGTGGCATTGACCTGGTCTCTAATCTGAGCTGCTGTTAACCTGCGATTTCTGAGGCTGGTGACTCGGATAAACTTATCCTCAGAAGCAGAGGTGACTCTTGGTCTTCCTTTCCTGGAGCGGTCCTCATGTGAGCCAGTTTCTTTGTAGCACTTGATGGTTTTTCAACTGCACTTGGGGACACTTTCAAAGTTTGCCCAATTTTTTGGACTGACTGACCTTCATTTCTTTAAGTAATGATGGCCACTCGTTTTTCTTAGCTGCTTTTTTCTTGCCATAATACAAATTCTAACAATCTATTCAGTAGGACTATCAGCTGTGTATCCACCAGACTTTTTCACAACACAACTGATGGTCTCAACCCCATTTATAAGGCAAGAAATCCCACTTATTAAACCTGACAGGGCACACCTGTGAAGTGAAAACCGTTTCCGGTGACTACCTCTTGAAGCTCATCAAGAGAATGCCAAGAATGTGCAAAGCAGTCATCAAAGCAAAAGGTGGCTACTTTGAAGAACCTAGAATATAAGACATATTTTCAGTTGTTTCATACTTTTTTGTGAAGTATATAATTCCACATGTGTTAATTCAAAGTTTTGATGCCTTCAGTGTGAATGTACAATTTTCATAGTCATGAAAATACAGAAAAATCTTTAAATGAGAAGGTGTGTCCAAACTTTTGGTCTGTACTGTACCTTTGATCATTGTGGCCAAAGAGTTCAATTTTAACCTCATCGGTACTTGTTTCCAAAATGCATAAGGCTTGCTTAGATGTTCTTTTGCATACTTCTGATGCTGAATGTTATGGTGAGAACGCATGAGAAGTTTTATTCTGATGACCCTTCCATGAAGCCCATATTTGTGCAGGTGTCTCTGAGCAGTAGAACAATGTACCACAACTCCAGAATCTGCTAAATCTTTCTGAAGGTCTCCTGCCGTCAAGCGGGGGTTCTGATTTGCCTCTCTAGCAATCCTACGAGTAAAGCCCCCGTCTCACATAGCGAGATCGTTAGCGAGATCGCTGCTGTGTCACGGTTTTGGTGACGCAACAGCGACCTCACCAGCGATGTCGCTATGTGTGACACTTTGCAGCGATCAGGCCCCTGCTGTGAGGTCGCTGATCGCTGCAAAGTGTCCTGGACCATTTTTTGGTCGTTGCCCTCCCGCTGGTCAGTACACATCGCTGTGTGTGACCAGCGGGAGCAGCGATCAGGCGGGTAACCATGATAAACATCGGGTTACTAGGGGCACATGCGCCCCTAGTAACCCGTTGTTTATCATGGTTACGAGCCTGCTAAAGTGAGCGGTAACCTCCCGCTCACTGTAGCAGAGTGGTAATCATGATAAACAACGGGTTACTAGGTGCGCGTTTCAGCAGGGTGGTAACCGGAGCTGGACATCGTGGAAAGATTCTTTCCACGATATCGCTGCTCCCCTGATCGTTGGTGAGCCTGCCTGTTTGACAGCTCACCAGCGACCACATAGCGACGCAGCAATGATCCCTGACAGGTCGTATCGTTGTCGGGATCTTTGCAGCGTCGCTAAGTGTGACGGGGCCTTTACTCTCACTGAAATTTTGCTTGGTCTTCCAAACTTATCTGGACCTTCACTGTTACTGTTAACTGGCATTTCTTAATTACATTTCGAACTAAGAAAAGGGCAACTTGAAAACGCTTTGCTATATTATAGCCTTCTCCTGCTTTTTGGGCCTCCACCATTTTCATTTTCAGAGTGCTAGGCAGCTGCTTAGAAGAATCCATGGCTGCTGTTTTTTGGCACAAGGTTAGAGGAGGTTGCTTTTTTATAAAGCTGGAAAATTTGCATCACCTGGTCATCATTGCTAATGATGATAGTGAACAAGCCATAACCCTAACAGGCTAATTAAGGTCTGAAACCTTGGTCAAAGTTACCTGAGCGCACAAATCTCTAAGGGTGCCCAAACGTTTGCATTGGCCCATTCTCCTTTTTGTAATTTTTAAAATGTAAAAAATGAATTTCATTTTTTTTGCCTAAAATTCAAAGGAAATGTGTCATCTTTAACTTTAAGCCTTTTAGAGATCATTTGATCTTCAACTTGCTTAACTGTTCACAATAACAGTAATTTTGACCAGGGGTGCCAAAACTTTTACATGCCACTGTACACATCAGTTTTAAAACGTGTCCGTGAGATTCAGGCTTGTACTATTCTCATCAGCTTTGCGGGTCAAACTCTGCCATAAAAGGGAATCTGTCAGCAAGTTTTTGCTATGTAATCCGAGGATAGCAATGAGGTAGGGGTTAAAACACTGAGCTCTAGGATGTGTCACATGTCCCGGCTGTGTGGTGTTGTTTACTTAGACTGAAAGTTTTATCACATTGTCTGGGGTACAGAAGCACATGCCTCATAGTCCGACTCAGCCCCCTTTTGTGATAAGCACCTCACTGTCTATAGACATTGTATATACAGAGCCTGGTGTGGGCGGGGCTAGCTTTCTCAGCTCTGCTTCATTGCTAAATCTAAAAGCTCTGATTGTGTCAGGACGGCTGCACCCAGTAATCTAAGTGATACATTGTTGGATTCAGGGTCCCTTTGCCTACATCATGCTGCTGTGAGGTGAGGTATCAAAAACCTGCTGACAGATTCCCTTTAAAGTGTATAGGGATTAGTGTAAAAATATAACACCTAGAACACAGACTTTGTACTTCAGAGTTCCATCCAAGCTTCATCCATTTTTAACTGATAGATGGTTACTTGCCAATGGATAATAAAGTTCTGATAAGCCAACCTGCTTCAGTGAAAAAAAAGACAGATGAGAAAATAACTGAGGTGACTAGGAAGCAACTAGGATGATACCTGAGAAATAAAATCTGTCCATTTTATCAGATGGTAACATTCACATGTGTGTATCTAGCCTAAAGGGCATTCTCAAGCCTACAGTGAATATTAGTAATCCTATAACTGTTTTAATTATAAAAATAATCATAAAACCATGACTAATAGTAAGATCTTTACTTTATCCATGTATAAACCATTTTCTTTTTGTTCTGCCTTTATAGAGGGATACTGCCCATTACTTTGGGTATGTCTATTTTCGACAAGTAAGAGATAGTTCTGTAAAGAGAGGGTATTTTCAGAAGGTAAGGCCTTATTTGTTTAAAATCAATTGGCACATAGACATTAACAACATTGACATGTAATTTAAAAAGATAACCACATTTGGGTTACATTATGTGAAATAAAACGAACCTCAAGACTTTTTCTCTTCAACTGCGAGAGTGGTTTATTTCAAAGTGGTTGTGAAAAGAGTTGTCTGAGTGACAGACCTCTTTAAATTATTATTTTTTCTGTATTCTAGTTAGCATGCCTGGCTAATTGGCCTAGAAGAGGGCTAATATGACAGCCGTGAAGGTGAGCCTGACAGTTATATACATGCTGCCCAAACCACGGGCAACATGATTCCGACACTGGCTCTGTCATGTTAGCCAGGTATGCTGTTACTCTGAAATGCTGTGGTGTTTCAGATAAACATATAGGCCGACCTGGGACCGTGTCGCTCAGAAGACTAGTCCTAGAGGCTGGTTCTCGCTCCCTTTGAGTATCAAGTTTTTTGCATATTCACACAGGTAAAGAGAGACCTGTCACTCACGGGAGTGGGGCTGGAAGAAGTTGCCAGGGACTAGCCTCTAGGACTTGTCACTTGACACGCATGGTCCTGGGTTGGCTTGTAAATGTAAGTTTTCACTGAAACATATCTGGCTGAGATGACAGAACCGGGCTCTGATTCATGCTTCTCATGGTTCGGGAATCAGCTGTCAGGTCCCCTCTGAGGCAAGTCTCTTACCAGGTGCGGTAGATGAATTCACATGATCTCTCTTGGTACTAATCATCTTTAATTATATAAATGAGTGAAAATTAATTGCTCAAATATGTATGTTGTATAAAACCAGAAACAATCTAAACAGGAATCATCCATTAGTTATGAGATACGTTTGAAATTAAGCTCAAAATTACATTCTTCTGTGACACCGATGCTTCTAAATGGCTGATAGATACGCATCTTTTGGGTTTCATTTAGCTATGTCCATGGCCACTTCTACTTTCATCAGCTCTTTTCACGTTCAATGTTCACTGAATACATATCTGTCTGCTTTCTTTTAGTCTCTAGTTCTTCTCTCCAGTTTACCTTACACCAATTTGTTTCACACACTCCTGCAACTTATAGCTCCCGAATATTTTAACAAATTGGAGCCCTGTCTTGAAGCTGGTAAGTATGTGAATTAAAAATTGTATACTGTATGTGTTTATGTGAATAGAGCAGTAATAGGCAAACGTGACCACCCTACCATTCACTTCTGTGGATCTATGGGAGTGACAATGGGCATGCGTGACCACTACTCCCATAGACAGTAAATGGAAGTAGTGGTCATACAAGTGACTTTGGGACTTTTAGGATAGAAATATACTGGTGAATCATAAAATCCTTAAAATACAATTTTATTAGCTATGAATTAAAAGAAAAAAATGAACAACAAAACAAAAAAATCTCTCACGGGGTAGGTAAACTACGTTAGAACACCAGGAGTCCTGTAGTACCCTGCAGTGTTACCCTAAAGAGATGTAGCTGCCTAGCCGCGGAGGTTGGCACCCTATAGGATAAATGAGAAATGGCGCCCCTGCTCAAGCGGTGGCCATCCCTATATTTCCCTATGCTATGAAAGACCTTAGTATGTTTAACACTGATAAGGGTCAATTATTTGGGGCAGTAGGGGTGGATAATCCTCAGAATGGGTTACAGAGGATCGGGATAAAGTGTTCCTCTATAACATACATGTCAAACTCTGGCCTGTGGGCCAAATCTGGCCCGCAGGGTGGTTTTATATGGCCCGCGACTCCAGAACCACCACCCCTATGTGGGGCCCTTATTCTGTATGGTGGACTATGTGGGGCCCATTATTCTGTATGGTGGACTATGCGGGGCCCATTATTCTGTATGGTGGACTATGCGGGGCTCATTATTCAGTATGGAGGACTATGTGGGGCCCATTATTCAGTATGGAGGACTATGTGGGGCCCATTATTCAGTATGGAGGACTATGTGGGGCCCATTATTCAGTATGGAGGACTATGTGGGGCCCATTATTCAGTATGGAGGACTATGTGGGGCCCATTATTCAGTATGGAGGACTATGTGGGGCCCATTATTCAGTATGGAGGACTATGTGGGGCCCATTATTCTGTATGGAGGACTATGTGGGGCCCATTATTCTGTATGGAGGACTATGTGGGGCCCATTATTCTGGATGGAGGACTATGTGGGGCCCATTATTCTGGATGGAGGACTATGTGGGGCCCATTATTCTGTATTGAGGACTATGTGGGGCCCATTATTCTGTATTGAGGACTATGTGGGGCCCATTATTCTGTATGGAGGACTATGTGGGGCCCATTATTCTGTATGGAGGATTTTGTGGGTCTCATTATACTGTATACTGACTGGTTGGCCCGAGACTTTGTCCAAGTTTTTAATTTTGGCCCTCTGTGTGTTTAAGTTTCACATACCCGCTATGTTGACGAACAATAGTGATACTCCATTAAAAATGACAATGGGCTGTTAGTATTCATCAATCATGTCTCAAAATAATGATAATAGACTACATATCCTTCACCGTTCATGCCTCTCTCTATTTGAGGCATGATTGATGAATACTAAACACCCATTGCCATTGCTTCTGTGGGAAAAGAGGAACATTATATCTGATCCTCTATTGTCTACATCTCAATGATTATTAATGAGTTTTATAACATTATATTATATTTATATAGCATACTGACAAAAACACAATTTTGTTTGCTCTAGTTTGTAATCAGATCGATCGATGGCCATTTCCTGAGCCAGGACTTTCCCTTTCGCTGCCTATCATGGGACTTGTCTTGCAGGTACTTAGTCAAAGCACTGCCTATAACCCAATATACTGTATACCTTCTACTGTTATGTAATACTAATGTTTGCTTTTAGGAAAACTTTTCTCTGTACGGGAGTGAGATAATGTGAATAACTAAACACTATAGTATTATACAGCTTCAATCAGAGGCTGGACTCTGTCTGAGATGGTTTAGTGAATCGTGCATTGAGCAGGGGGTTGTACATGATGACCCTGGAGGTCCCTTCCAACGCTAACATTCTATGATTCTATGAACTGTCTTAATAGTAGAAAATATTTTTCTACTATGTCCACTTTCAGATTTATGGCATATTTCTAAGCAATTTTACCCCTAGTGATCCGGCTTTTGTGATATTGAGTTCTGGTCTACTATTAATTTTTTAAATAATCTTAAGATTGGTGAAGTTCTGTGAAGTCTGATCCCCGCAATTCGGAATAGGTGACACTAGGGTTCCTGTCTATTTGCATATTTAAATTTGCAGGGGTGCATTGCATGGCTTTTAAGTCTCTATGCCTCTTTGGCACTCTCCACAAGGAGAAACTTTACACCTTAGTCCCCTTGTCAGAGGCATCTCACCCAGCCAAATCAAAACTCTTTGCACTCATGAGAGGCAAAACTCTGAAACATGTGTCTACACATGGAGTTTCTGGTTTGGCTTCTTATCCTAAGTCATGGGGCAAGGCCCTTTAAAGGTTTAATTTTGATTTTAGGATTGCTACTTCCAATAGGTGGCATTAGCGTTCCTGTCTTCTTCACTGAATAGGTAATTTGCATCCCTACAAATCAGACATTTATAACATCCAATTGACTCATAAAGTTTGTTTTTATGTTTCTCTTGTCATTGAACTTCATTAAAGTACAATCAGACGTGTCTGTATATTTTCTTTTAGGTTAAAATTCCAAATCAGACTGATCTGATGGAAACTAATGTTATTACTGATCATCCCAAGGTGAGTGATGCATAAGCTTTGTAGGTTCATACTTTCTTAATTTATGTCAATATTTTGTCAGGCTTGCGTGGTTATTTTTACGTACAGGGAAATGCACTGCAAAAGCTGCTCACAGATTATCTGTGATTTTCTGTGGTTCTTCAGTGTGGTTTTAAGTACAAATGAAGTACACGGTTTTTATGATCTTCACCTGTACTTGCTATGTGCCCAAAACCCACATTGTAAAATTCAAAAAAATTTGCAGTACAACCGCATGTGTTTTCTGCTATGCAGTTCCTTGCCAGGCACCTATAGTTAGATTTTCTGTCCATCTTAAATGAAATGTGCTAGCAGGTTGTTGCTATGTAATCTTTGATCTGCATGATGTAGGGGCATCCCAAAATGTGATCCCAAAATGTGTCACTTACTGGGTTGCTTGGTGCAATTTGGATAGAATCCCTGTTTTCTCTGCTGTAGATGTAGCATTGGTCAGAATTCTGAGCTCAGTATAATCCGCCCACAGCACTGATTGGCTGCTTCCTGAGTACACTGTGCATTGTCAGCAAGCTGCCAATCAGTGGTGGGGGCGGGGTAACACAAATTAGCCTGACTGGCTTGCATGTGATTGATTACTAGGCCGCCAGTGATAATCTCCTGCTGATAAATCATTGATTGTATTGAAACTACAACACACAGCCTAGTAAGTGACTGATCACTGGAATCAGGCTCTATGGTCACTCTTCTCTCAGATTAAATAGCAAAAACATGTTGACAGACTCCCTTTAATGGTCATACCAGCTGTAGCTGATATAAGTAAACTGATTAATAGTGTAGCGTATATGATCTTATTATATATGTGAGAATTGATATCATCACCTGATCCTAACTCGATGAAACATACTCTAGCACATACTACAAATTTCACTGATATGATCATTATTAGTTACAGTAATGTTAAAGAGTAACTAAACTTTAATTTTTTTAATAAGTCTTTCGAGCATGGAAAGTTATGAAACTAAGCAAATCACTTTATTAGGGGATTTGTATTCATTCCTGTAAACAAACGGAATGTAAGTGGTTTCCAAACTCCTGCTTTTCCCCAGTCTATGCGCCTGTCTACACTTGCGTTAATATCAGAATGTACTAATTTGGAGTACCAATGATGGCAGTGATGGGATCAGCACCTGTATCCTCCTGAATCTTGTGCTCATCAGAACAATCTCCTGCAGCAGCTTACCCCTGGAGTTAGTCACAGATTCTAAGCTGACCCTTCACTGCCATCATCTGTATTCCAAATAACTACAGTCATGACCAAAAGTTTCATGACCGATACAAATTTTGGTTTTCACAAAGTTTGCTGCTACAGTGTTTTTAAATCTTTTAGTCAGATGTAGCTCTTGTTACTGAAGTACAGCTATAAGCATTTCATAAGTTTTTAAACTTTTATTGAGAAATACATCAAGTGTATGTAACTACCCAATATTTACAGAATTCACTCTTATTTTTCAAGACTTCTTCAAATTGTCCTAACATGTTGAATATCAGCTTCTGGGCCAAATCCTGACTGGTGACAACCCATTCTTTGATTAATCACAAGTTCTTATTGGGATTGAGATCTGGGAAGTTTCTTGGCCATTAACTCAAAATTTCAATGTTTTGTTCACCGGGTCACTTAGTGATCATTTTTGCCTTATGACACTGTGCTTCATCACGCTGTAAAAAGCATTGTTCATCACCAGATGCTCCTGGATGGTTGGGAGAAGTTATTCTTGGAGGATGTATAGATACCATTCTTTATTCATGACAGTGTACTTAGGTAAAATTGTGAGTGAGCCCCCTGCCTTGTATGAAAAGCCACCCCACACATGAATGGTCTCAGGATGCTGTTGGGATGACACAGGTCTTTTGGTAGCCCTCACCTTTTCTTCTCCGGACAATCATTCTTCCAGATGTGCCAAACAGTCTGAAGGGGCTTCATCAGAAAAAATAACTTTACAGGGTATTTAAGAATTGTACTGCAGAGGACTGGGGTAAAATTAATTTCTCTTTTGGCGACTACTGTACATTCTGATATAAATGCAGCTGAGGGCTGGCAAATAGACTGGGGAAAAGCAGGCGTTTGACATCTCCTAATAAATTGATTTGAAAAAAAACAACAAAAGTTTAGTCAATCTTTAATAAAAAGTGATATTAAGTAAAGTAATTAAAAACAGAGAAAATCTGAATGTATATCTACAGTCATAGTATTTTTATGCTTTAATCGGTAGCAGGTACCATATCTCTTATAGGGTGAGCTCTCCAGGTCAACAAATGACAGTGTTCTACAGATGGTAACAGCGTTTTTGCACCACATTGCATTTTATTTAGACACTTGGTTGTTTTCCCATATTGCACAGATTGTCAAAAAACATCCTGTAATCACCTTCACCCATCTTTTATGCTGAATATAAGAGGTACAGTACAGACCAAAAGTTTGGACACACCTTCTCATTTAAAGATTTTTCTGTATTTTCATGACTATGAAAATTGTACATTCACACTGAAGGCATCAAAACTATGAATTAACACATGTGGAATTATATAGTTAACAAAAAAGTGTGAAACAACTGAAAATATGTCTTATATTCTAGATTCTTCAAAGTAGCCACCTTTTGCTTTGATGACTGCTTTTCACACTCTTGGCATTCTCTTGATAAGCTTCAAGTGGTAGTCACCGGAAATGATTTTCACTTCAGGTGTGCCCTGTCAGGTTTAATAAGTGGGATTTCTTGCCTTATAAAAGGGGTTGGGACCATCAGTTGTGTTGTGCAGAAGTCTGGTAGATACACAGCTGATAGTCCTACTGAATAGACTGTTATAATTTGTATTATGGCAAGAAAAAAGCAGCTAAGTAAAGAAAAACGAGTGGCCATCATTACTTTAAGAAATGAAGGTCAGTCAGTCCGAAAAATTGGGAAAACTTTGAAAGTGTCCCCAAGTTAAGTTGCAAAAACCATCAAGCAGTACAAAGAAACTGGCTCACATGAGGACCGCTCCAGGAAAGGAAGACCAAGAGTCACCTCTGCTTCTGAGGATAAGTTTATCCGAGTCACCAGCCTCAGAAATCGCAGGTTAACAGCAGCTCAGATTAGAGACCAGGTCAATGCCACACAGAGTTCTAGCAGCAGACACATCTCTTCAACAACTGTTAAGAGGAGACTTTGTGCAGCAGGCCTTCATGGTAAAATAGCTGCTAGGAAACCACTGCTAAGGACAGGCAACAAGCAGAAGTGACTTGTTTGGGCTAAAGAACACAAGGAATGGACATTAGACCAGTGGAAATCTGTACTTTGGTCTGATGAGTCCAAATTTGAGATCTTTGGTTCCAACCACCGTGTCTTTGTGCAACGCAGAAAATGTGAACGGATGGACTCTACATGCCTGCTTCCCACCGTGAAGCATGGAGGAGGAGGTGTGATGGTGTGGAGGTGCTTTGCTGGTGACACTGTTGGGGATTTATTCAAAATTGAAGGCATACTGAACCAGCATGGCTACCACAGCATCTTGCAGCGGCATGCTATTCCATCCGGTTTGCGTTTAGTTGGACCATCATTTATTTTTCAACAGGACAATGACCCCAAACACACCTCCAGGCTGTGTAAGGGCTATTTGACCAAGAAGGAGAGTGATGGGGTGCTACGCCAGATGACCTGGCCTCCACAGTCACCAGACCTGAACCCAATCGAGATGGTTTGGGGTGAGCTGGACCGCAGAGTGAAGGCAAAAGGGCCAACAAGTGATAAGCATCTCGGGGAACTCCTTCAAGATTGTTGGAAGACCATTTCCGATGACTACCACTTGAAGCTCGCCAAGAGTGTGCAAAGCAGTCATCAAAGCAAAAGGTGGCTACTTTGAAGTACCTAGAATATAAGACATATTTTCAGTTGTTTCACACTTTTTTGTTAAGTATATAATTCCACATGTGTTAATTCATAGTTTTTATGCCTTCAGTGTGAATGTACAATTTTCATAGTCATGAAAATACATAAAAATCTTTAAATGAGAAGGTGTGTCCAAACTTTTGGTCTGTACTGTATATATATAATTATTATTCACATTAGTAAATCAGCCTTTCATACTAGGTGGATTTAGGCTATGTGCCCACAATGCAGAAATGCTGCATATTGTTTCCACTTCTCCTGGCAGGAAAACCGCATGCGGATTTTACATGCGTTTTTCCCGCCAGGTCGAAGCGTTTGTCAAGCGTTTTTGCATGCATTTCTGCATGCGGATTATCAAGCGCTTTTCCAAGCGATTTTAGCATCACTTGCAAAAGTGCTTGACAACTTGGTCACACTATATAAATCCATGCAATCGGCATGGAATTATATAGTGTGACCAAGCAATAGTTAAAAAAAAAAGAATAAGAATGGTGAAAAATAAAGATTATACTTACCTTCCGATGGCCCCCGGTCTCCTTCTTCGATGCGTCCGGTCTCCCTGGTGTCTCGCGGTGGAGTGAAGGACCTGCGATGACGTTATTGAGTCATGTGACAGGTCAGGCGACCGCTGACGTCAGCGGTCGCGTGACCTGTCACATGACTCAATGACGTCATGTCAGGTCCTCACACCACCGCGAGCCGCCCAACACACCGCACGTATCGCTGAGGAGGCCGGGTGACATCGGAAGGTGAGTATAAACTTTATTTTTTATTTTAAATTCTTTTTTTTTTTACAGGTACCATGGTACCCTGGTCTGGATGAGAGTCTCCTCTTCTCCAGGCCTGGGTGCCATCCGCACATTGAATCGCTTCATATCCGCGTGTTCACATGTAATGATGCGGATATCTAGTGTTTCAATGGCGGCAATTACGCTGCGTGTCCGCAAAATTAATGGACATGCTGCGTATTTTTCCGCAATGATAATCCGCAGCGGAAATTTCCGCAGCATGTGCACAGCCAAAGCTACAGATAAGACCCTTGTGCAGTCTGATTGACTGTATACTAGTTATGAGCGAGCATGCTCTCTACTGCTCGGTGCTCGCTCGGGCATCTCACTGCTCGAGATGCTCGGCGCTCGCCGAGTATTTCCAGGGTTGCTCGGCGGAAGCTCGGGTCCCCTCCCTGCATGTTTGGCGCTCTTTACAGAGTCAATGAACATGCAGGGATTGCCTGTCACTCACTGTAATGCCGCAGCCATGGTGGTTGTGGCATTACAGTGATTGGCTGGCCGCACAGCGTCATCAGGTCTATATCAGACCTGGCGCCGCTGTGCTCGTCACAGTCAACCCAGGAAACAGGCAAGTGTAGGGAGAGGTGCTGCTGAGCTAGGGAGAGATTTGCTTGTTTATTAGGTAATGTAGGTAGAACAGAAGTATATTACACATATCCATCTCAATAAACAGTCCTTCTGAGGAATAATCCATCTGCAGAGATATCAGGCCGGCAGTGTATATAGGAGGCAGGCAGGGTATATAGCAGACTGCAGTGCATGTAGCACAAGAGGCTCCATTCCAGTTCTGCCTTCTGCTTCTGTTAGATATTTCTAGACATAGACCCAGGTCTCAGGGGCCAGGAATAATTTTTTGGGATCTTAATCCTCATTATTTGCTTAAAAAGCAGTTCAGAGAACACCATTTTTCTGCGCCATTTGCTTGTTGGCACTGCAGAATACAGCCAGGTCCTTTCCATATTACAGCGCTAAAAATCCAGCTATTTAAAACTGTGGTTTGTCTGTCACACGGATCACATATAATTGCGCTGAAAGTATTGCCATTTCTGGCCTCCATTGAAATTTTGTTTCAGTGTGTCAGTGAAGCTATTGACACCAGTTTGCTGTTAAAAATAGTTACCTACAGGCCAGCTATTTAAAACTGTGTTTTCTCCGTCACATGGATCACATATACGTTTTCAGAAAATACTGCCATTTCTAGCCTCCATTAAAAATGTGTTTCAGTGTGTCAGTGAAGCTATTGATACCAGTTTGCTGTTCAAAATAGTTACCTACAGGCCAGCTATTTAAAACTGTGGTTTGTCCATCACAGGGATAACATATAAGTTCGCTCCAAATTCAGCCATTTGTAGTGAGCGTGGAAGATATTGTCCTCCATTTAAAATGGGAAGGCACGTGGCAAGGGACAGGGAACTGGACGTGATGGTGATGGTGCATGCAGAGGCCGAGGCCGTGGGCAAGCTCAAATTGTGCCACAACAAACACCCACATCTTCTTGCTCGACCTTCCTGTCCCAATTAATAGGGGACTGCAGAGCACCACTATTGAACACAGAGCAGTGTGAAAACGTTATTGGTTGGATAGCAGATAATGCTTTCAGTCACTTAGCCAACACCCTGTCTTCCACACGGTCAAGTCTCAGTAGCCGTAAGTCTGGACCGCATATTCCTCACCCTGAACTTCCTTCTTCCCACCATGCCAAGTGCCCAGAGACAACTGATCCCACACTTGGACACTCCAAAGAGCTGTTCACTTTTCCATTTATAGATTCGGGCTTCTCGCCCGGTCCACTTGAAGCGGGGCAAGAGGAGATCGCATGTAGCGATGCCTAAATCTTTGAGCAGCCACGGTCACACGACGGCAACGGTGGGAAAGTGTCACAAGAGGTGGACAATGATGAGTCACAATTGCCAGAAAGTCAGGAGGAGGACCAGGGTGCGGAAGTGGAAGACAAAGTGGTGGATGATATAGTAACTGACCCAACCTGGCAGGAGGACATGCAGAGCGAGGACCTCAGCACACAGGGAGAGGGAGAGCACCCCAACAGGCAGGAAGAAGCAGTGTGGTGGCCACAGACAGAAGGCGGCAACCGTTCCCCGTAACACCAACACGAAGGAAGTTGCCAGTACAACTGTTAGGTCTTCCCGAGTCTGGTTGTTTTTTAAAGACTCTGCCGATAACCCCAAAAAGGCCATTTGCACCACCTGCCAGGCCAGCATCAGCAGGGGTGGCAAAACTACCAGCCTGACCACCACCAGCATGATCAGGCACATGGCAGCAAAGCACCCGACTTTGTGGGCCGAACCCCAGGGTCCAGAAACAGTGTTTGCGGGTGGCACCACTGCTTCTTCCGCTGTTATGCATGCAAGCCAATCCCCTGTCCATGGTGCATGTGAAGATGCCTCCTGCCCTGCACCTGTCGTTGCACACTCTCAAGTAGCAGCATCAGGAAGCACGTCCTTGTCCCAGCGCAGCGTTCAGTTGTCCATACCCCAGTCCTTGAAATGCAAGCGCAGATACGCAGCCAACGCCCCACAGGCCACACTAGTAAATTCCCACATTTCACGACTGCTTGCGCTCGAAATGTTGCCTTTTAGGCTCGTGGAGACGGAAGAATTCCGCAACCTGATGGCGGTGACCGTCCCTCGGTACTCAGTCCTCAGCCGCCACTATTTCTTTCGGTGTGCCGTCCCCACATTACACAAGCACATGTCCCAAAACATTAGCCGTGCCCTCAACAACTCAGTTACCGAGAAAGTCCACCTAACCACGGACACGTGGACAAGTGCTTGTGAGCAGGGACGGTACATCTCCCTGACGGCACACTGAGTTAACATAGTGGAAGCCGGGACCCAGTCAGACCTTGGGACGGAACACGTCCTCCTGACGCCAAGGATTGCGGGCTCTAGGTCAATCAGGGTTGCCCCCACAGTCTACAGCTCCTGCACCTCATTCTCCTCAGCCTCCCTATCTTCAGCCTCCCTCTCCGAAATGACCACATCAGTCACAAGCTGGAAGCACAGGCTGTGCTGAAGCTAATATGCTTAGGTGAAAAACCGCACAATGCTGAAGAGTTGTGGACAGCTCTGAAAGAGCAGGCAGATCTGTGTCTCACACCGCTGAACCTACAGCCAGGCATGGTCGTGTGTGACAATGCCGGATCTGCTTGTGAAAGTACGCCGCCTGTGTGCCCATTTTAGAAAGTCACCTACAGCTTCCACCGCCCTTGCCGTGTTTCAGCAGCGTTTGCAGCTTCCGGCTCTCAGACTGGTGTGTGATTTCCCCACACGTTGGAACTCTACACTGCAGATGTTGGGAAGGATTTGTGAGCAGAAGAGGGCAGTTGGGAAGGATTTGTGAGCAGAAGAGGGCAGTTGTTGAGTACCAGCATCAACAAGGCCGTCGGTATTCAGTTTAGACTCCACACATAAGACCTCAGAAGTGGACATGGATGTCAGACATATCTACCATCCTCCAAAACTTTGAGGACTTTACCACGATGGTGAGCGGCGATGACGCCATAATTAGCGTCACCATCCCGCTTCTCTATCTTCTGAAACGCTCTCTGCTCACAATCAAAGAGGATACATTGCAGGGGGAGCACGTTGAGATGGAGCAAGGAACCATACAGGGTGATTACACACAGCCCAGCCTCATCTCATCCCAACGTGGATTAGGTGACAATAAGGAAGAGGAGGAGGAAGAGGAGCTAGTTTCATGCGCTATAGACGGTACTACCTGCACAACTGTCATACCGTCTGTTCAGCGTGGATGGCCTGAGGACCGAGAGGAGGAGGAGGAGAGCATGGTCACTCGTCCTCTTGGTGAGGTCACGGAAGTCTTGCCTGTTAACAGTCTGGTACGCATGGCTGAGTTTGTTACGCTGCCTTTCCCATGACCCTCGCATTCTCAAAATTTTGGGTGAAAGTCATTACTGGTTGGTGACACTTCTAGACCCACGCTACAAGGAGAACTTTATATCTCTTATTCCTGAGGCGGACAGGTCTACAAAAATGGGGCAGTACCAGAAGGCCCTTGTTGCGGAACTATTATAAAAATTCCCATCTGAAAATGCTGGTGGCAGAGGTCACAGTTCGTTGGACAACCAAGGACTACAGGCGAGATAGACACAACTCCAATCCAGCCAAGTTCTCAGCCCCTTCCATCGCACAGGCCCTGAGGCGCGGGGTACTCTCACAAGGAGTGTAAAGTTTGGGAAGATGCTGAGTGAGTACCTTGCCGACCGTACCAACGTCCTCCGTGATTCCTCTGTGCCTTATAATTATTGGGTATCCAAGCTGGGTACGTGGACTGAACTGCCTTGGAGGTCCTCGCCTGCCCTGCCGCTAGCGTTTTATCAGAGCGGGTTTTTAGTGCCGCTGGTGGAATTATAACTGATAAACGCATCCGCCTGTCAACTGAGAATGCTGACAGGCTGACTCTTATAAAAATGAACAAGGGCTGGATTGGGCCAGACTTCTCAACACCACCGAATGATAGCAGCGTAACATAAACTCAAATACAGTGTCTTTTTTTGGGAGGTGTATTCCCATGCACCTTTTCACACCCACACGTGGGTATACGCTTCCTGATTTTGGCTATTTGCTCTTGTACTCCTCCTTCTCCTCATCCTTCACCACCATATCACCAGGATGACCGTGGTCCGTCATGCAACATCCACATAATTTTTTTAAAGGATGTTTATCATGCCCGTAAAAAAAATTTTTTATACAGTATGTTCATGTATACCCCCCCAGGGGTAAATGTTTGTCAGCCCATACACTTAGTGCATGGACATTACAAGTATAGGAGGCCCTTTCCTTTCTAATGGGAACATATTTTATGAGACCCTCCTCCACATCTCTTCCAAGGGGCATTGGAGTGCCTCCCAATTTTTGACAGCCCTTGCATTCACTGCATAGGCCAACACTATGGGAGACCCACTTCCTAATAATGGGAACATTTTTTCATGAGGCCCTCTACTTCTCTTCTAAGGGGGATTGGAGTGCCTCCCAATTTTTGGCAACCCTTCATTCACTGCATAGGCAAACACAATGGGAAACCCACTTCCTAATAATCGGAACATTGTTTTCAGGAGGCCCTCTGACCTCCACGTCTCTTCCAAGGGGCATTGGAGTGCCTCCAAATTTTTGGCAACCCTTACATTCACTGCATAGGCCAACACTATGGGAGACCCACTTCCTAATAATGGGAACATTTTTTTATGAGGCCCTCTATGTCTCTTTCAAGGGGCATTGGAGTGCCTTCCAATTTTTGGAAACCCTTGCATTCACTGCATAGGCAAACACAATAGGAAACCCACTTCCATAGCGAGGGCCGACTGCTGGCCCTTTAAGAATAGTAAAGGCCGCCTGATGGCTCTATAAAAATAGGCTTTGTGACTTTGAGTCTCTCCTTCATAAATGAAACAGGATGTGTCTGATGATGTCTCACACACCACATGGCCAGATAAGGTTGTAAAATGTTAAAATTACATTTCCCGGTGAATGCATTTGTCACGGTTGAAAGCAATGCAAAAGTGCAAAAACACATCAAAAACGCTATGTGTGAACATAGCCCAAGGTGTGGAGGAGCATTTTTGTTTTTGGTTATTTATTTTGCCTTATATACAAGTCATTACCCTGGAAAGGATGTTCCTTAACATATTTCCCAGTAAAATCCATTTTGGTTTCGTTTTAGTATGTTTTATTGTGAGTCCGTAAAAGTGGCGTAATACCTCTGACAACATTGTTGACAGCAGTGACCCGGGAGTCAGAAATGCTTCCAGGGGTCTTCCCTATGCTGTTCCCATGCCATTTGAGGACTGTTCCCATCGATTTGGTCAATTTTTAGGCCCTCTGCAGACCACCGGGGGGAGCCGCCTGAAAAATGCTTGAGTTTCCCGTAGACTTACATCGGCCGAGCACTAGAGCATTCCAATGTGCTTGACCCAGGCATCGAGCACCCGAGCATTTTAGTGCTCGCCCATCACTACTGTGTACTAAAGCCAGCTGCTATCATTCCTACCTCTTGTGTTGGATTATTTAAGATGCAGTTCTAGCAAATATTTACAGCTAGAATATGCCTGAAAACAAAGTAACAGAAACATATACAGTACAGACCAAAAGTTTGGACACACCTTCTCATTTAAAGATTTTTCTGTATATTCATGACTTTGAAAATTGTACATTCACACTGAAGGCATCAAAACTATGAATTAACACATGTGGAATTATATACTTAACAAAAAAGTGTGAAACAACTGAAAATATGTCTCATATTCTAGGTTATTCAAAGTAGCCACCTTTTTGCTTTGATGACTGCTTTGCACACTCTTGGCATTCTATTGATGAGCTTCAAGAGGTAGTCACCGGAAATGGTTTTCACTTCACAGGTGTGCCCTGTCAGGTTTAATAATGGGATTTCTTGCCTTATAAATGGGGTTGGGACCATCAGTTGTGTTGTGCAGAAGTCTGGTGGATACACAGCTGATAGTTCTACTGAATAGACTGTTAGAATTTGTATTATGGCAAGAAAAAAGCAGCTAAGTAAAGAAAAACGAGTGGCCATCATTACTTTAAGAAATGAAGGTCAGTCAGTGCGAAGAATTGGGCAAACTTTGAATGTGTCCCCAAGTGCAGTTGCAAAAACCATCAAGCGCTACAAAGAAACTGGCTCACATGAGGATCGCCCCAGGAAAGGAAGACCAAGAGTCACCTCTGCTTCTGAGGATAAGTTTATCCAAGTCACCAGCCTCAGAAATCGCAGCTTAACAGCAGCTCAGATTAGAGACCAGGTCAATGCCACACAGAGTTCTAGCAGCAGACACATCTCTACAACAACTGTTAAGAGGAGACTTTGTGCAGCAGGCCTTCATGGTAAAATAGCTGATAGGAAACCACTGCTAAGGACAGGCAACAAGCAGAAGAGACTTGTTTGGGCTAAAGAACACCAGGAATGGACATTAAACCAGTGGAAATCTGTGCTTTGGTCTGATGAGTCCAAATTTGAGATCTTTGGTTCCAACCACCGTGTCTTTGTGCAATGCAGAAAAGGTGAACGGATGGACTCTACATGCCTGGTTCCCACCGTGAAGCATGGAGGAGGAGGTGTGATGGTGTGGTGGTGCTTTGCTGGTGACAGTGTTGGGGATTTATTAAAAATTGAAGGCATACTGAACCAGCATGGCTACCACAGCATCTTGCAGCGGCATGCTATTCCATCCGGTTTGTGTTTAGTTGGACCATCATTTATTTTTCAACAGGACAATGACCCCAAACACACCTCCAGGCTGTGTAAGGGCTATTTGACCAAGAAGGAGAGTGATGGGGTGCTACGCCAGATGACCTGGCCTGAACCCAATTGAGATGGTTTGGGGTGAGCTGGACCGCAGAGTGAAGGCAAAAGGGCCAACAAGTGCTAAGCATCTCTGGGAACTCCTTGAAGATTGTTGGAAGACCATTTCCGATGACTACCTCTTGAAGCTCATCAAGAGAATGCCAAGAGTGTGCAAAGCAGTCATCAAAGCAAAAGGTGGCTACTTTGAAGAACCTAGAATATAAGACATATTTTCAGTTGTTTCACACTTTTTTGTTAAGTATATAATTCCACATGTGTTAATTCATAGTTTTGATGCCTTCAGTGTGAATGTACATTTTTCATAGTCATGAAAATACAGAAAAATCTTTAAATGAGAAAGTGTGTCCAAACTTTTGGTCTGTCCTGTATATTGTATGATTCTGTCTGATCTCAGATACATTGATCATATCTCTACATTATACACAGGACCGACTTGACCCACCATGCCAAATCTCCAGCATCCATGAGTTGGACCTCTTCAGGTGAGATATAGGATTTATAGATGTGCATGTGACATTTTTTTACAGAAATGTGAGTTGTTTTTTTTAACAGAAATACTTTACACAACCTCCAGTTTCTGTGTATATAAAAGCTGTTTATAACCAATATTACTCCCCTTATTCTCTGTATCACCTAGGTCCCTGCAGTCTGTTCTGATGAACCTCCAGTTGCTGTGGGAGCTGGTTTTGCTAGGAGAACCACTAGTTATTATGGCACCTTCACCTACCATTTCGTCTGAAATTGTACTCGCATTGACTGGGTAATGGATAATTTGTTCTTATATTGGTTTGATGGAATTAGCTTGAAAACTAGTGATTAGTAATAGCGCCGATGTTACTTCTAGATCAGTGTTTCCCACACTTCAGTCCTCAGGAGCGCCATAGATCATGATTTCAGGATTTCCTTAGAATCACACAGTGGAGAGAACCTGTGGCCATTTCTGCTGCCTTGACAATAATTGGATCACCTGTGAAATACTAAAGAAATCCTGAAAACATGATGCGTTGGGGCCGTAGGAAATAGAGTTTGGGAAATGCTGTTCTAGATGCACAAGACCCCTTTACAGTTTCGTATTCTAAGAACTAGAGTATATAAAGCCTTTGATGATAAGTGTAAGACTGTGCAGTGCTAACTAATATATTAAAAGCACAATCCCAACTCTTGGCACTCCTGCTAATCGGCTAATTAAAGCTCTCCAGTAAGCACTGCCCTTCCTTCGCCCGTTACTATGCAGTGTCTTTTTTTTTTGTAAGTTCAGATGTGGCAGATTTGCTGTAGATTTCTAACACATATTCAAAACCTCATTCTAATGTGGAAAACTCTGCACCTTAATCAAAGCATGTTAGGGATTTTCACATTTGCAGCATGCTCATTCTTTTGTAGAAAAGCAGCAGATTCATTGCAGATCTGTTATGGTGTTGTGGACCTTTAGTAGAGGACCACCTAGTGCTAGCAGCTTCTGACACAGACACACAAATGGGTGCATTACGATGGAGTATTTATCTGCAAAGGGCCCATGTTTTGCTCTTCATTAGGGGTCTTCTTCTTTCTCTGTTCACCCCTGTCCTACAACCCCTAGCATATGCGCATGTGCAAACTACACTGTTTATTTGATAAGTCTCCCACTTACTACCTTTTTGGACATTCTGAAATATTCTGTGGCTCATCGCATTAAGCAGTGATTTGTGTGGGAATGTGATAATACATTTTATAGCATCCTGTGTCAGCCAGACATCTCCAGAGGTAATGAAAAAACAGACATTGTTTTAACAATGTTCAGACAGATAAAGGGATATTCCCATCTCCAAAATCCTATCCCAATATGTAGTTGGTATAATAATAATATAAGCAAATACCTCCAATTAGAAATGTAGTATAGTTCTTCTAATTTGCTACATCACTTACCCCATGTACAGGGCATTGCAATAGCTTTGGTAGCCACGGTTACGATCACTCATATAGTGACAGTTAGCTTGTTCAGTGGTCGTAACCATGGACACCTAAGAAACTGCAATGCCTGCAAATGAGAAAAGAAACAGAGCGAATCAGAAGGACTATGCTACATTTCTAATTGGAGGTATTTGCTAATATTATTATTATTATTATTACACCTACTATATATTGGGATAGGATCTTGGAGATGGGAATACCCCTTTAAATACTTTTTTTTCTTCCGTTGCTTTATTCGGTTTGTTTTTGTATTTTCAGATGTATTTCTCCTTTAAAGTTTTGCTCAGATTTCCGCCCATATTTCACTGTTCACGACAGTGAATTCAAAGAATACACAACAAGAACACAAGCCCCGTAAGTTAAGATAAATTCTACTTTCTTTATTATTACAAATCTGAAAAACAGTTGTAAATTCTAAGTATGGCTTTCTCGTTCTTTTTCTCTCTGCAGCCCCAGCTTGTTACTTGGAGTAACCAATCCTTTCTTCATCAAGACTTTGCAGCACTGGCCCCATATCCTTCGTGTTGGAGAACCTCGAGTGTCTGGTAAGCAAACAGTGAGGATGGAGCTTGTATGGCATGTTAGTGATCGTCCTGAGAGTTAAACTATCACCTATGTAAAGCTGTAGGTTGTGTGCATATTCCATAGGACAGGTGCAGATGAGCATATTTGCTGTCCTAGTGCGATCTGACAAAACATTGGATCACACTCGAACTGGTTAATCTACTGGCTGTGCACATGTCCGATCTTTGCCTTGGACGGAGTCTCTCTAAGGAGAAAATCACTGCATGCCCGCGTTTGATCCAATATTCGGATTTCACTTAGCCATGCAAGTAAATGAGTGTATGGGAAACATCAGACTGCACTCTGATGACATCTGAGTACACTCCAATTTCCGTGGCCTCACAGAATGGAGAAGATCGAGACTTTTTTTTTTCCATCTTCTCCTCATTTGAGAGATTTGGAGGACACTGTGATCACACTCTGATCAAACAATGGCAGGTTTCACCTTCTAATAAGGATGCATGATAGGCGAGGTTCCTGGTACAGACTTTGTAAATGGGACTTAGGAGCCTCAAATTACAGTTTTAATTGCTTTTACCTGCAGGTGATTTACCGAAACAAGTGAAGTTAAAGAAGGTAACAAAGTTGAAGACACTGGACACGAAATTGGGTAAAATTCACTACTTCAGTTTTGTATTCAACCTTATACAGTGGTGGCCAAAAGTATTGGCACCCCTGCAATTCTGTCAGATAATACTCAGTTTCTTCCTGAAAATGATTGCAATCACAAATTCTTTGGTATTATTCTCTTCATTTAATTTGCTTGCAAGGAAAAAACACAAAAGAGAATGAAGCAAAAATCAAATCATTGATCATTTCACACAAAACTCCAAAAATGGGCCAGACAAAAGTATTGGCACCCTCAGCCTAATACTTGGTTGCACAACCTTTAGCCAAAATAACTGCGAACAACCGCTTCCGGTAACCATCAATGAGTTTCTTACAATGCTCTGCTGGAATTGTAGACCATTCTTCTTTGGCAAACTGCTCCAGGTCCCTGATATTTGAAGGGTGCCTTCTCCAAACTGCCATTTTGAGATCTCTCCACAGGTGTTCTATGGGATTCAGGTCTGGACTCATTGCTGGCCACCTTAGAAGTCTCCAGTGCTTTCTCTCAAACCATTTTATAGTGCTTTTGGAAGTGTGTTTTGGGTCATTGTCCTGCTGGAAGACTCATGACCTCTGAGGGAGACCCAGCTTTCTCACACTGGGCTCTACATTATGCTGCAAAATTTGTTGGTAGTCTTCAGACTTCATAATGCCATGCACACGGTCAAGCAGTCCAGTGCCAGAGGCAGCAAAGCAACCCCAAAACATCAGGGAACCTCCGCCATGTTTGACTGTAGGGACTGTGTTCTTTTCTTTGAATGCCTCTTTTTTTCCCTGTACATTCTCTATGTTGATGCTTTTTCCCAAAAAGCTCTACTTTTGTCTCATCTGACCAGAGAACATTCTTCCAAAACGTTTTAGGCTTTCTCAGGTAAGTTTTGGCAAACTCCAGCCTGGCTTTTTTATGTCTCTGGGTAAGAAGTGGGGTCTTCCTGGGTATCCTACCATACAGTCCCTTTTCATTCAGACGCCGACGGATAGTACGGGTTGACACTGTTGTACCCTCGGACTGCAGGGCAGCTCGAACTTGTTTGGATGTTAGTCGAGGTTCTTTATCCACCATCCGCACAATCTTGCGTTGAAATCTCTCGTCAATTTTTCTTTTCCGTCCACATCTAGGGAGGTTAGCCACAGTGCCATGGGCTTTAAACTTCTTGATGACACTGCGCACGGAAGACACAGGAACATTCAGGTCTTTGGAGATGGACTTGTAGCCTTGAGATTGCTCATGTTTCCTCACAATTTGGTTTCTCAAGTCCTCAGACAGTTCTTTGGTCTTCTTTCTTTTCTCCATGCTCAATGTGGTACACACAAGGACACAGGACAGAGGTTGAGTCAACTTTAATCCATGTTAACTGGCTGCAAGTGTGATTTAGTTATTGCCAACACCTGTTAGGTGCCACAGGTAAGTTACAGGTGCTGTTAATTACACGAATTAGAGAAGCATCACATGATTTTTCAAACAGTACCAATACTTTTGTCCACCCCCTTTTTTAGGTTTGGTGTGGAATTATATCCAATTTGGCTTTAGGACAATTCTTTTTGTGTTTTTTCATTGAAGACAAATTAAATGAAGATAATAACCAAAGAATTTGTGATTGCAATCATTTTCAGGAAGAAACTGAGTATTATCTGACAGAATTGCAGGGGTGCCAATACTTTTGGCCACCACTGTACCTTCACAAAGTATAATAAGGAGTCATGAACCAAACTGCGGCAAAACTTACCTAGAAAACTGAAGTCTGTATATACTATGAAAGTATAAATTGTGCTGTTGGCGTGGGTACACGTGCACCTAACCATGCTTGAGGAAGTATTACTTTTTTTGTGATAAAAGTGCATAATTAATGTATAAGAAAAGTCCGTACTAATGTAATATATGTATCTCACAAAAGGCAATAGTGTAATAGCATACGTGGACAAGGGAGATTGTTATCTATATTGCATACAGAAATGAACCACAGTAAACTATATATATTTTTTTACAGAACTGTATTTTTTTTTCTCTCTATAGGGATGTACACTTCCTATAAGCCATTCCTCCACAAAGACAAGGCCCTTATTAAACAGCTATTAAAGGTAACGACTAGTGTTGAGCGATACCTTCCGATATCAGGAAATATCGTATCGGATTGGATCGGGCCGATACCCAAAAAGTATCGGATATCGCCGATTCCGATACCGGAAACCAATGCAAGTCAATGGGACACTAATATCGGAATGAAAATAAACCCTTTCTTTCCTTGTAGGTTAATTCTACATGAAGTAAAACAACTAAGAATAATGTAGAATGACATGAAAAGCCGGCAATTCATCAGCGGCATACACCGGTACCCGACAATTTACAACAGAAAGAATAGAGCTTCACACATAGATTAGATAGATAGAAACATGTCAGTCACATATATATGAAGTACAGTGACAGTGTTGCTTACTGTACTTGTCATTTAGTGTAAAGGATTTATTAAAAAAAATATTAGTGTTTTCGTGCACCGTCTCTTTAAAAAAGCCGGCCGGCAATTCAGCAGCGGTACCCGACAATTTATAACAGACAGAATAGAGCTTCACACATAGATTAGATAGATAGAAACATGTCAGTCACATATATAAGAAGTACAGTGACAGTGTTGCTTACAGAACTTGTCATTTAGTGTAAAGGATTTATTAAAAAAAATATTAGTGTTTTCGTGCACCGTCTCTTTAAAAAAGCCGGCCGGCAATTCAGCATCTGTACCCGACAATTTATAACAGACAGAATAGAGAATCACACATAGATTAGATAGATAGAAACATGTCAGTCACATATATATGAAGTACAGTGACAGTGTTGCTTACTGTACTTGTCATTTAGTGTAAAGGATTTATTAAAAAAAATATTAGTGTTTTCGTGCACCGTCTCTTTAAAAAAGCCGGCCGGCAATTCAGCATCTGTACCCGACAATTTATAACAGACAGAATAGAGAATCACACATAGATTAGATAGATAGAAACATGTCAGTCACATATATATGAAGTACAGTGACAGTGTTGCTTACTGTACTTGTCATTTAGTGTAAAGGATTTATTTAAAAAAATAATAGTGTTTTCATGCACCGTCTCTTTAAGAAAGCCGGCCGGCAATTCAGCATCTGTACCCGACAATTTAGAATAGAAGGAATAGAGAATCACACATAGATTAGATAGATAGAAACATGTCAGTCACATATATATGAAGTACAGTGACAGTGTTGATTACTGTACTTGTCATTTAGTGTTAAAATAAAGGATTTATTTAAAAAAAAATTGGCGTGGGGTTCCCCTTAATTTTAGGCTCTAGCGGAGGTTAAGCAGACAGCTGGGGCAAATGTTTGAAGCCTGGGAAGGGGGTAATACCCACGGAGCTTCCCAGGCTACTAATATCAGCCCCCAGCTGAATACCTAGCCTTTACTAGCTATTAAAATGGGGGAACCCCCCCAAAAAAATAACGTGGGGTCCCCCCTAATTTAATAGCTAGCACAGGCTAGGCAGACAGCTGGGGGCTGATATTAATAGCCCAGGAAGGGTGCCATGAATATTGGCCCCCTCCCAGGCTAGAAACACCAGCCGTCAGCCGCCCCAGAAATGGCGCATCCATAGGATGCGCCAATTCTGGCACTTAGCCTCGCTCTTCCACGCTGCCCTGGTGCGGTGGCAGGGGGTAATAGGGTTGGGGTTGATGTCAGCTTATAATGCCAGCTGACATCAAGCCCAGGTTAGTAATGGAGAGGCGTCTATAAGACACCCCCATTACTAACCCCATAGTCAAAGTTAAAAGAAAACACAAACACCCAGAGTAAAGTCCTTTAATTGAAATAAAGACACAATTCTTTATTGTTCTAAATTAAACCATACTTACCATCACGCCCATTCCAGCTGAAGCCAACGATCTCCTGCAATAAAAGAAAAATAATAAAGCAACCTCATCCTTACCTTTCGATGGTTCCCAGGACAGCTCCAGCTCTGCTACATCGAGATGACAGGCTGGACCGCAGCAGAAAGCTGCCATCCAGCCTGTCATCCCGCAGACACTGAGAAGCGCAGGCATGCTTGCGCTCCTCAGTGTCTCTCTGTGACGTCATCCAGATGAGCCGAGTTCATGTCCAATGAACTCAGCTCACCTCATACACGTCACTGACAGCGTGGGAAAATTCTCCTGCACTCAGCGCTTCAGCGTGAGAATTCTCCCACGCTGTCAGTGACATACATGAGGTGAGGTCATGTCCAATGAACTCAGCTCACCTCATGCACGTCACTGACAGCGTGGGAAAATTCTCACGCTGAAGTGCTGAGTGCAGGAGAATTTTCCCACGCTGTCAGTGACGTACATGAGGTGAGCTGAGTTCATTGGACATGACGTCTGCTCATCTGGATGCCGTCACAGCCAGACACTGAGGAGTGGAAGTATGCCTGCGCTTCTCAGTGTCTGCGGGATGACAGGATGGATGGCAGCGTTCTGCTGCGGTCCAGCCTGTCATCTCGATGTAGCAGAGCTGAAGCTGTCGTGGGAGCCATGGAAAGGTAAGGATGATGTTGCTTTATTATTTTACTTTTATTGCAGGAGATCGTTGGCTTCAGCTGGAATGGGTGTGACGGTAAGTATGGTTTAATTTAGAACAATAAAGAATTGTGTGTTTATTTCAATTAAAGGACTTTTTTCTGGGTGTTGTGTTTTTTTAAATACTTTACTAGAAATTCATGGTGGTCATGTCTAATATTGGCGTGACCCCATGAATTTTGGGCTTAGGGCCAGCTGATAATGCCAAGCTGGCCTTAACCCCTTTATTACCCAGTGAGCCACCGCACCAGGGCCCTGGATGAGTTGGGTACAGCGCCAGAAGATGGCGCTTCTATGAACGCGCCATTTTCTGGGGCGGCTGCGGACTGCAATTTGCAGCGGGGGGGGGGCCCAGAAAGCTTGGGTCTCCCTGCGCTGCGGATTCCAGCCCCCAGCTGCCTAGTTGTATCTGGCTGGGCACAAAAATAGGGCGAAGCCCCATGCATTTTTTTTTTAAATTATTTCATGAAATTCATGGAATAATTAAGAAAAAAAGGGCTTCCCTATATTGTTGTGTCCAACCAGGTACAAATAGGCAGCTGGTGGTTGGGGGCAGCCCATTCCTGCCTGATGTACCTGGCTGGACACAAATATAGTGCGAAGCCCCACGTCAATTTTTTTTTAATTATTTCATGAAATAATTTTTTTAAAAAAGGCCTTCCCTATATTGTTGTGTCCGGCCAGGTACAAATAGGCAGCTGGTGGTTGGGGGCAGCCTGTTCCTGCCTGCTGTACCTGGCTGGACACAAATATAGGGCGAAGCCCCACGTCAATTTTTTTTAAAATAAATCCTTTATTTTAACACTAAATGACATTTGAGGAGTTAATAAAGATGCAGTCCCTAAATTATTATTTATTTTTTAATTAATTTTTCCCAAAACTTTTGACGTGGGCTTCGCCATATTTTTGTATGCCAGCCAGGTACAGCATCCAGCTTCTATGAACGCGCCATTTTCCGGGGTGGCTGCGGACTGCAATTTTCAGCGGGGGGGGGGGGGGGGGGGGCAGAAAGCTTGGGCCTCCCTGCGCTGCAGATTCCAGCCCCCAGCTGCCTAGTTGTACCTGGCTGGACACAAAAATAGGGAGAAGCTTCACGTATTTTTTTTTTTTAATTATTTCATGAAATTCATGAAATAATTAAGAAAAAAAGGGCTTCCCTATATTGTTGTGTCCAACCAGGTACAAATAGACAGCTGGTGGTTGGGGGCAGCCCGTTCCTGCCTGCTGTACCTGGCTGGACACAAATATAGTGCGAAGCCCCACGTCAATTTTTTTTTAATTATTTCATGAAATAATTTTTTTAAAAAAGGCCTTCCCTATATTGTTGTGTCCGGCCAGGTACAAATAGGCAGCTGGTGGTTGGGGGCAGCCTGTTCCTGCCTGCTGTACCTGGCTGGACACAAATATAGGGCGAAGCCCCACGTCAATTTTTTTTAAAATAAATCCTTTATTTTAACACTAAATGACATTTGAGGAGTTAATAAAGATGCAGTCCCTAAATTATTATTTATTTTTTAATTAATTTTTCCCAAAACTTTTGACGTGGGCTTCGCCATATTTTTGTATGCCAGCCAGGTACAGCATCCAGCTTCTATGAACGCGCCATTTTCCGGGGTGGCTGCGGACTGCAATTTTCAGCGGGGGGGGGGGGGGGGGGCAGAAAGCTTGGGCCTCCCTGCGCTGCAGATTCCAGCCCCCAGCTGCCTAGTTGTACCTGGCTGGACACAAAAATAGGGAGAAGCTTCACGTATTTTTTTTTTTTAATTATTTCATGAAATTCATGAAATAATTAAGAAAAAAAGGGCTTCCCTATATTGTTGTGTCCAACCAGGTACAAATAGACAGCTGGTGGTGGGGGCCGCCCGTTCCTGCCTGCTGTACCTGGCTGGACACAAATATAGTGCGAAGCCCCACGTCAATTTTTTTTAAATCATTTCAGGAAATTCATGAAATAATTAAAAAAAATTGATGTGGGGCTTCGCCCTATATTTGTGTCCAGTCAGGTACAGCAGGCAGGAACGGGCTGCCCCCAACCACCAGCTGCCTATTTGTACCTAGCCGGACACAACAATATAGGGAAGCCCTTTTTTTCTTAATTATTCCATGAATTTCATGAATTTAAAAAAAAAAAACGTGGGGCTTCGCCCTATTTTTGTGTCCAGCCAGGTACAACTAGGCAGCTGGGGGCTGGAATCTGCAGCGCAGGGAGGCCCAAGCTTTCTGGGCCCCACCCGCTGCAAATTGCAGTCCGCAGCCGCCCCGGAAAATGGCGCGTTCATAGAAGCGCCATCTTCTGGCGCTGTACCCAACTCATCCAGGGCCCTGGTGCGGTGGCTCACTGGGTAATAAAGGGGTTAAGGCCAGCTTGGCATTATCAGCTGGCCCTAAGCCCGAAATTCATGGGGTCACGCCAATATTAGACATGACCACCATGAATTTCTAGTAAAGTATTTAAAAAAAACACAAACACCCAGAAAAAAGTCCTTTAATTGAAATAAACACACAATTCTTTATTGTTCTAAATTAAGCCATACTTACCATCACGCCCATTCCAGCTGAAGCCAACGATCTCCTGCAATAAAAGAAAAATAATAAGCAACCTCATCCTTACCTTTCCATGGCTCCCACGACGGCTCCAGCTCTGCTACATCGAGATGACAGGCTGGACCGCAGCAGAACGCTGCCATCCAGCCTGTCATCCCGCAGACACTGAGAAGCGCAGGCATACTTCCACTCCTCAGTGTCTGGCTGTGACGGCATCCAGATGAGCCGACAATGAACTCGGCTCACCTCATGTACGTCACTGACAGCGTGGGAGAATTCTCCTGCACTCAGCGCTTCAGCGTGAGAATTTTCCCACGCTGTCAGTGACGTGCATGAGGTGAGGTCATGTCCAATGAACTCGGCGCACCTCATGCACGTCACTGACAGCGTGGGAGAATTCTCACGCTGAAGCGCTGAGTGCAGGAGAATTTTCCCACGCTGTCAGTGACGTGCATGAGGTGAGCTGAGTTCATTGGACATGACCTCGGCTCATCTGGATGACGTCACAGAGAGACACTGAGGAGCGCAAGCATGCCTGCGCTTCTCAGTGTCCGCGGGATGACAGGCTGGATGGCAGCGTTCTGCTGCGGTCCAGCCTGTCATCTCGATGTAGCAGAGCTGAAGCTGTCCTGGGAACCATGGAAAGGTAAGGATGAGGTTGCTTTATTATTTTACTTTTATTGCAGGAGATCGTTGGCTTCAGCTGGAATGGGCGTGATGGTAAGTATGGTTTAATTTAGAACAATAAAGAATTGTGTCTTTATTTCAATTAAAGGACTTTTTTCTGGGTGTTTGTGTTTTTTTTAAATACTTTACTAGAAATTCATGGCGGTCATGTCTAATATTGGCGTGACCCCATGAATTTCGGGCTTAGGGCCAGCTGATAATGCCAAGCTGGCCTTAACCCCTTTATTACCCAGTGAGCCACCGCACCAGGGCCCTGGATGAGTTGGGTACAGCGCCAGAAGATGGCGCTTCTATGAACGCGCCATTTTCCGGGGCGGCTGCGGACTGCAATTTGCAGCGGGTGGGGCCCAGAAAGCTTGGGCCTCCCTGCGCTGCAGATTCCAGCCCCCAGCTGCCTAGTTGTACCTGGCTGGACACAAAAATAGGGCGAAGCGCCACACATTTTTTTTTTTAATTATTTCATGAAATTCATGGAATAATTAAGAAAAAAAGGGCTTCCCTATATTGTTGTGTCCGGCTAGGTACAAATAGGCAGCTGGTGGTTGGGGGCAGCCCGTTCCTGCCTGCTGTACCTGGCTGGACACAAATATAGGGCGAAGCCCCACATAATTTTTTTTTAATTATTTCATGAATTTCCTGAAATAATTAAAAAAAAATTGACGTGGGGCTTCACACTATATTTGTGTCCAGCCAGGTACAGCAGGCAGGAACGGGCTGCCCCCAACCACCAGTTGCCTATTTGTACCTGGCCAGACACAACAATATAGGGAAGCCCTTTTTTTCTTTATTATTTCATGAATTTCATGAAATAATTAAAAAAAAAACGTGGAGCTTCTCCCTATTTTTGTGTCCAGCCAGGTACAACTAGGCAGCTGGGGGATGGAATCTGCAGCGCAGGGAGGCCCAAGCTTTCTGCCCCCCGCTGAAAATTGCAGTCCGCGGCCGCCCCGGAAAATGGCGCGTTCATAGAAGCTGGATGCTGTACCTGGCTGGCATACAAAAATATGGCGAAGCCCACGTCAAAAGTTTTGGGAAAAATTTATTAAAAAATAAATAATAATTTAGGGACTGCATCTTTATTAAGTCCTCAAATGTCATTTAGTGTTAAAATAAAGGATTTATTTAAAAAAAAAATGGCGTGGGATCCCCCATAATTTTAGTCTCTAGCGGAGGTTAAGCAGACGGCTGGGGCAGATGTTTGAAGCCTGGGAAGGGGGTAAAACCCACGGAGCTTCCCAGGCTACTAATATCAGCCCCCAGCTGAATACCTAGCCTTTACTAGCTATTAAAATGGGGGACCCCCCCAAAAAAAATGACGTGGGGTCCCCCCTATTTTAATAGCTAGCAAAGGCTAGGCAGACAGCTGGGGGCTGATATTAATAGCCCAGGAAGGGTGCCATGAATATTGGCCCCCTCCCAGGCTAGAAACACCAGCCGTCAGTCGCCCCAGAAATGGCGCATCCATAGGATGCGCCAATTCTGGCACTTAGCCTCGCTCTTCCACGCTGCCCTGGTGCGGTGGCAGGGGGTAATAGTGGTGGGGTTCATGTCAGCGCCAGCTGCCATGAAGCCCAGGTTAGTAATGATGGCCGTCTATATGACACCCCCATTACTAACCTACAAAGTGTTAAAAAGAAAAAACACACTACACCCAGAAAAAAATAATTTATTTGAAATAAAACCCCATTTTATTTAATTCTTAGTTTACTAAAAAAAAAATAGTTACCTGTCCACGTTCCTGCGCTGATCTCCCATGCACAGCTGTCACATCTGGAGATGGTGACAGCTGTGCATGGCTGCTGTAAGCTCACGCTGCCGGGAACACGTCCGCTCCCGGCAGCGGGAGCCACTGACTGAGGTCACCGGAGTGCATTCAGGCAGCGCAGCTCCGGAGACCTCCTTTACGGCAGTGCTGTACCGTGTGAATTTCTCACGATACAGCAGTGCCGTAAAGGAGCTAACCGGAGCAGCGCTGCCTGAACTACGGTGAACCCTTACGGCCCAGTCATTCTAGCGGCGGCAGCGGTTCAGAGCGGTCACATTCTATGTGGCTGCTCTAAACTGGAGATCTTCGTGGGACACTCGTGGACTGCTACGGAGGGGTAAGGATAAGGTTGTGGTTTATTATTTTATATTTTATTACAGGAGATCGATGGCTTCGGGGAATTAGGTGTCTAGGTGAGTATAGGTGTAGTTTTTTATTTTTTACTTTATTTTAGGTGGCGATCGGCGGGGACAGGTAATGTGTGAACTAATTTCTTTTAGGTAACCACTGGCCACCAATGACATGTATTTAAAATTTATTGGGGACACAGTAGGGCAATTTAAATAGCAGGATCAGGCTGATGGGAACTACTGCTCCCATCGAGCTGATCCTGCTGGCAGGAGTGGACGGGGGACAGACATAGGCCGATGGGAGTAGTAGTGTCACATCGGCCTATGTCTGCCTGCACGCACACACACCCGCACACACACACCCGCACACACACACCCGCACACACACACCCCGCACACACACACCCCGCACACACACACACCCCGCACACACACACACCCCGCACACACACACACCCCGCACACACACACACACCCCGCACACACACACCCCGCACACACACTAATCATGACGGGTCCGGGAGGTGAGGCTGACCTGTGCGGCCGTGGGAAAGTTGATGTGAGTTCATGCAGTCAAGCATGAACTCACATGAACCCTCTGAGGGCACCGCAGCTACTTCAAATGAACAGCTGATCGGCATCACCTGATACCTCAGCTGTTCATTTGAAATAACCGGCGGGAAAGCGCAGCACAGAACGGGAAAGCCGGCGGTGAAGTCTTTTCACTGCCGGCTTCCCCGCCCGGGTCCTTCGCTCCTTGGTGCTGCGCTCCCCGCCCGGTCCTAATTTACGATTGGGATTGGAGGTGGCGAGGGGAGCGGAGGATCGGGGTGGGAGGCTGCGGGGAAGCAGTATGGGGCTGCGTGATTGTTTAAAAGCCGGCGGCTTTTTACCGCGCGCCGGCTTTTAAACAATCAGGAGAATTCTCCCACGCTGGGATGGCATTCTGATGACAAGCTGGATCGCAGCTGAGCGCTGCCATCCAGCTTGTCATCCTTCACAGACACTGCAGAGCGCAGGCATTATGGGAACTTCCGATTCCGGTATTCGATATTATAAAAGTATCGGAATTCCGATACAGTGAATATCGGCCGATACCCGATATTTCAGTATCGGAATGCTCAACACTAGTAACGACAGCAATCTACAGTAATGTGTTATGGAGTAAACTGATGGTTTTTTAATTGAAACTTCATTTTCTTATGTTGTGTGTTAGTTGAGAACTACCAAAGACCTAACTATCTACACTTTACTGTTATTTCTATTTTCTTGTATTAAGTTTTTAAGTCCCTTTTCTTTTTTAAGGGTATGTGCACACATTGTGATTTTTGGTTTTTAATTTTGCAGAGTATTGTCACAAAACTTAAATTTCGCAACTTTTAAAATAGTCACATTTGGTGAATCAATCTAAGACATCTGGAAAAGCCACATTGACATAAAAATCAAAAAAATAACGAAATCACAAACGACAACTTTAAAAAAGGCGCAAATCGTTTGAGGAATTTGTAACAAATCACAACGTCACTAACTGAGAGCTTTTCACACCAAAAACTGGTGAAATGCAATGATGAATCAGGACCTATGTCTTTGGAGTGTGGGAAGAAACCGGAGGAAACCCACGCAAATATATACAATTGTTTATTTGGAAAGTCATTGCTGGGGATCTGAAGGACATTTCCATTAGTAGGACTTGTGATTTCGGTCTGCAATACCCCAAGTGAGATCCCGAGACTGGACATTTTTAGTGTACAATCTGGTTCCCATCTACTCAATATTTCGTTCCAACAATACTAGGTCTGTTGCAGGGTGGCGGCCTTTCTGAAAAGGTGGGTTTTTGACTGGAACAATCTGATGGGTTGGGTTAGCGAGTATGGGAGAGACTTGAGTATGGGAAATTTCAAAGACTTTTATAAGAGAAGCAGACAAGAGGAGAACAAAGAAGTTGTTTTTTTGAGGACCAGAGATCATGTGATGATTGGTTTTGGGACATTAGGGCAGAGATGTATAAAGGAACAGGTTATGTTCTGTTATACAGTATTGACCAAAAGTTTGGACACTCCTCATTTAAAGATTTTTCTGTATTTTCATGACTATGAAAATTGTACATTCACACTGAAGGCATCAAAACTATGAATTAACACATGTGGAATTATATACTTAACAAAAAAGTGTGAAACAACTGAAAATATGTCTTATATTCTAGGTTCTTCAAAGTAGCCACCTTTTGCTTTGATGACTGCTTTGCACACTCTTGGCATTCTCTTGATGAGCTTCAAGAGGTAGTCACCGGAAATGGTCTTCCAACAATCTTGAAGGAGTTCCCAGAGATGCTTAGCACTTGTTGGCCCTTTTGCCTTCACTCTGCGGTCCAGCTCACCCCAAACCATCTCGCTTGGGTTCAGGTCTGGTGACTGTGGAGGCCAGGTCATCTGGCGTAGCACCCCATCACTCTCCTTCTTGGTCAAATAGCCCTTACACAGCCTGGAGGTGTGTTTGGGGTCATTGTCCTGTTGAAAAATAAATGATGGTCCAACTAAACGCAAACCGGATGGAATAGCATGCCGCTGCAAGATGCTGTGGTAGCCATGCTGGTTCAGTATGCCTTCAATTTTGAATAAATCCCCAACAGTGTCACCAGCAAAGCACTTCCACACCATCACACCTCCTCCTCCATGCTTCACGGTGGGAACCAGGCATGTAGAGTCCATCCGTTCACCTTTTCCGCGTCACACAAAGACACGGTGGTTGGAACCAAAGATCTCAAATTTGGACTCATCAGACCAAGCACAGATTTCCACTGGTCTAATGTCCATTCCTTGTGTTCTTTAGCCCAAACAAGTCTCTTCTGCTTGTTGCCTGTCCTTAGCCGTGGTTTCCTAGCAGCTATTTTACCATGAAGGCCTGCTGCACAAAATCTCCTCTTAACAGTTGTTGAAGAGATGTGTCTGCTGCTAGAACTCTGTGTGGCATTGACCTGGTCTCTAATCTGAGCTGCTGTTAACCTGCGATTTCTGAGGCTGGTGACTCGGATAAACTTATCCTCAGAAGCAGAGGTGACTCTTGGTCTTCCTTTCCTGGGGCGGTCCTCATGTGAGCCAGTTTCTTTGTAGCACTTGATGGTTTTTGCAACTGCACTTGGGTACACTTACAATGTTTTCACAATTTTTTAGACTGACTGACCTTCATTTCTTAAAGTAATGACGGCCACTCATTTTTCTTTACTTAGCTGCTTTTCTCGTGCCATAATACAAATTCTAACAGTCTATTGAGTAGGACTATCAGCTGTGTATCCACCAGACTTCTGCACAGCACAACTGATGGTCCCAACCCCATTTATAAGGCAAGAAATCCCACTTATTAAACCTGACAGGGCTCACCTGTGAAGTGAAAACCATTTCCGGTGACTACCTCTTGAAGCTCATCAAGAGAATGCCAAGAGTGTGCAAAGCAGTCATCAAAGCAAAAGGTGGCTACTTTGAAGAACCTAGAATATAAGACATATTTTCAGTTGTTTCACACTTTTTTGTTAAGTATATAATTCCACATGTGTTAATTCATAGTTTTGATGCCTTCAGTGTGAATGTACAATTTTCATAGTCATGAAAATACAGAAAAATCTTTAAATGAGAAGGTGTGTCCAAACTTTTGGTCTGTACTGTATGTTATTTCTAACACTTGTGCTGGATTCTCTGGGCAAGGGGAAGCCACTGAAGATACTGGTGAAGGGATAAGCAGATGGAGAACAACATGAGAGATGAATTCACTGGGCAGCAGAGATAAGGGTGGATTTGAGGGAGGCAAGTGTTAGGTGGCCACTGAAAACTAAGGCCTCGAATCATCGAGGCCCAAGTTTTTCACGCCGATCTTGATGAGGGGGTGTGTTGGAGTCAGATTATCCTGATTGATTAAGAGGTTCATGGCGCGTTTGAAAAGTGGAGTGCACCTCTATGAGTGACTCTTTACAAATCTTACTACAATTGGCGACTTCTCGTCATGAATTTGACGAGCTGGGGTTTTCATACCCCCATCCCGCCCCAGCTTTGCTTATTTTGTCAGAGCTGGGTGAAAAGTTGCAAAATTTTAGCGCGGCCTTGCGTTGTGCAAACATTTTGCAACGTTTCAAAGCTTTTTACAATCGAATCTTGGCATAAAAGCTTTGGTGAAACTTTGTCTACATTTAGGTTCCTGGTTAAAAATTTCATATCGATGTTAAAACCATTGACCTTCACTTTTTCAGGGTCTACAGAAGAAACTCCCTTCTTCTGCACTCAGCCTATTGCTGCGAAAACACTTGTTTGATTTAACCCAAAGCTTTATTCTTCCCCTGGTAAGAAACATCTTATTCTATTCTCAGAAATGGGGAATGAAGCAGCATGTCTGGTGAAATTAACCTTTTATTTTTCAGCATGGGTTAATAAAAGCTTCAGTGGATGTGCTGCCTCACTCCCCATATTTGGTGGGGTTCCTGTACCCCTCTATTTAATTGCCAGTGTTGCAACTTTTGTAGTTTTTCTATTTAGTTGTGTTTTTTTTCTTTGAGGCTTGTAATCTGTTTGTTTCAGGAGCGTTATATGGGAAGCCTAATGCCACACCACAGCGCCATTACTCCATGGAAGGTAAGTCCCTAAGCTATTTACTACATACAGCACTTACAAAGAGAATGTTTATTAGTTTTCTAACAAACTAAACATATAGATAAGTACCGGTACGATTATGGTGACGCCAAACATGTATACTATTTTTATTGGCTTAAAAAATTCTGAACTTTTTGTCTTTCTGCTAACGGAGCCATGTGAGGTCTTGTTTTTTGTGTGCTGAGCTGGTATTTTTATTTATACCATTTTGGGGTACATTATATGTTTTGACATCTTTTTATTGCATTTATTGCAGTGGCTGAAAAATATTTTTTTCCCCTTTACAGCGTATATCATTGGGCTGAAAAAAATTATATTTTCATATATTGGACTTTTACAGATGCAGTGATACCAAATATATACATTTTTTTTACATTTCTTTATTTTTTTACTGGGGGAAAAGAGAATTTTTAAAAATCGAAAAAAAATATTTTTAATTTTTCACTTTTGTTAGGCTTTTTAGGGGCCATGAACCTTCGATTGTTTGATGGGCACCAAAAAGAACACCCGGGCCAAATTGTGGCACTTAAATGCTGTTGTTAGTGATTGACAGCGGCAATTACAAGGTTAACAGCGACAATCAGTGGTAGCATTGCCGCTCTTAAAGGCAGATGCCAGCTAAGTAATATGGTCAGCATCTGCCCTGTGTAGAGCAGGCTCAGTTCCTGAGCCCGCTCAGAACACCCTGACATGCTCCTTGACATAATAGTACGTCATGGATCATTAAGCATTAACTTACTGTCTGTTATGATACTTACCATAGTAGCGCACACATCAGGTGTATAAAATCTGCTGCCTTTTCCCCACACCTATGGCAATCTGTAGTGGTGGATCTACCTATTTTATATGACCTGCTAGGTATCAGGTAGCATTGATGGACTATATACATTTGGACTAGCTTGTCATTAATTTCTCGTGAAACATATTGTGGGGAGGCCAAGGCCTTGCTCTAATCCTTCTTTGATAGGGAAGATATTGGCCTCAACCAACAATGGTTATGAGGAGCATCTCCTGCTTAGTAACTGGGTGTGTAAAAAGGAGATCAACCCTTGGGTTCCTGGCTCCTTAGAATCCCTATCAGGGGGTATGAGGATATGAGAGAATTTCCAATGTCTGGGAACTTGGTATTTAGGGCATGTCTTAATTGCAGATAGCAAAAGAAAGCGTGTCTGGGGGCTCGATAGAGCTGTTGACAATGATCAAAGGAAACAAGAACACCATAGATATATACCTGCGCCAATGTCTTGACCCCTAATTTCAAGCAAAACTGAGCATCTTGGGAATGTAGCAATTCAAGAAGAGCACTGTTATGCCAAAGGGGCTCAGCTACTGTGTCCTTGAATTGAAAAATCTTTTTGGTGGCTCTCCATACTTGATCTGCAAGTCTGTGAATTGGCAAGAAGGTGCATGAGTATTTCTCTGGTGCCTCCAAAACCCCCCCATAGACTCTGAAGACTCAAACAGTGTGCAAGGTGGTGTTCACAATTAAATGATTATCTGCTATCCAGTGTTGTAGAAAGCGAAGTTGGCCAGCTAAGTAGTATATTGTCAGCATAAAAAAATTGAAAATATAAATAAAATTTTTCATGTTTACTGGACACTAAAAGACTGTGCCCGTCAACATCAATGACAGTTTTATATTGATAGAATTTAACTGTGATAAAGGATAACTGTATGAACAAGCCATATCACATCAGTCATTTTTTTTACTAAATGATAATAAAAAAAAATTGCAGCTGTCTAATCATATGTTTTTGCAAGTACATAGATTTAAAAGGCAACTATTCTTTTATCAATTAAATCTACTGCTGCGGCATTATGAAATTCTGTGAAAAATAATTTTACACTAACCAGCAAACACATTGCCAGTACTGAATAAGCAATATTCCCTATCAGCCCACCTTCTCCTGTCATTTTGTATAAGCTAGTTTGTATTATAGTCTCTTACCTAAGTGATCCTTAGTGAAATTCAGTGCTGATGTATGTTTATGTAGCATATTGATAACATATTATGTCTTACATTTGATAATGTGTCTCTGTATGCACAGAATCCCCCGCAGGTACGGCCATTTCAGCAAGAAGAGCTAATGAAGATGTTAGAGCATACAGGTCCACAGTATAGCTCCACGATAAAGGGGGACTGGATTGGACTGTACAGGTGAGCTAGGCAGATTTTAAAAAAATCAAATTGCAACCAAATAAATGTAAAGTTAAAGGGTTATTCCCAAAAAATCAAGTTACACCCTATCCAAAGGACAGGGGATGACTTGCTGATTGCTAGGGGTCTATCGCGGGGGCCCTCAGTGATCGTGGCTCTGGAACCCTGAGAACAGGGCTATGCAGCCCCATCCTTACTTGTTTTGCAGCATTCTCTGGGTGTGGAGTTTCTTCTGCCATTTTTACCATAGGCTTTCCTAAAGGGCTTAAAAACCACATAGTACAAATATAACAAAGTAAGAAACGCCACCTTAACGCATATAAAAAAACACTATAAAAAATTGTTGAAATTCATTATTGCACTTTTGCCTGTTTTTTGAAAGAAATAAATGAATTATCTTCATGTGGAACATCTTTCTGTATTTATTATTGTACAAAAGTACATTTATTGCTGTACACATAACCTTTATCATACCTGGATCTAATTTACAGCAGTAAATAAATGGTCACCTCTTCAAGGGCTCTGTTCACATTTCATTAGTTATTTCTGTTCTTGCATTTGTTTTGGGATTCTAAAAATGGAAATAAAATGTTCCAGTACAGGATCCATTCATATGAATGAGAACGGAAGTGTCAATGACTTCCATTTGCCTAATTACCAGCTACTATCCATTATATATTTTCTTTTTTTGCTTAATCCCAAAATGTACTGTAGTCTGTACAACTTTTTTGTCTGGACAAAAAAATGGATAGCAATTGGTTCCATTTTTTTTTTAAAAACATTTAAGTCTCTGGGAAATGGATCATAACGGATGGTCATCTGTTAAATCATCCGTTCATGGACCTGTTTTTTAGCACTTCACATGCCCAGAACACCAGAGGTGTACAAAAATCCCTTTCGTAACAATGGATCCATTCAAAATAGGAAAAAAAAAAGCTGCCAAGCAAAGACCAAAGTGTCCGTTTTTAAACTGATACGTTTTTAATTTTTTAAGACAAATTCCTTAATTTATTTCCATTTTGCAACCATTTTTGCTCCATTTGTAATGAATCCATTTTTTTAATACGGGATCCATTAAAGTGATGACAACTGGACGTGTGAACAGAGCTTGAAATATAAGATGACATATGTGATTATGTCTGTCCAAACTGGATAGTAAACGCTACCCACCATTTGGCTGCTCATACTCCAGGCTTAGGCGGGCGGGTGATATATCCTAAATTATGCTTGATTCTCTCTGCTCTCATGATTATTCTAGACGGTTCTTGAAGTCTCCTCATTTTGATGGCTGGTATCGGCATAAACAGAAGGAGATGAGAGAAAGACTTGAAACAGCACATCTCAAAGTCATCTGTGAAGCAGTAAGTGTTGCTAAAAATGTTAAAATATACATGTTTGGATTCTGAAGATCCCACTAATGTAATTTAAATTCAATTCTCACCAGACATCAGTCAACTATAAATGACCTGACAAGAAGATAACCCACTAACAATACATTTTCAGGCCGGTTTCCAAGATTCAATTGAACATCAGTTTTATTATCAGTTGAGACAATCAAAAGTAGTTTGACCACAGCCCTGCGAACTTCCTACTGCCATTATCCCCAGCGCCTCCTCTGATTAGTATTCCCCGCGTGACATCACCATTGCACATGACACATTTATAACTTCACACTTTAACTACTAATCAGAGGAGTCGTTGAGGATGGTAATAGATAGGTGGAGGTCCACAGGGCTCTGGTTAGCAGCCATGGACTGCCAATGTGACTCCTGGACCAGGTTCCTGCAAATCTTTTTGATTATTTCTAGTTATCACCAATTGTTAACACTAGCTTACAATATGAGGATTTGTGTTACATTGATCAATACTTTATAACTACTGAAATGTGTTAAAGCATACCTCTCCAGCTAAAAAAAACAGCACTTACATCACAGAAAGAGGGTGACGTCACTCACTGAGGAATAGTCCGTGATCTCAAATCTATAGACATATAGACAGATCCTGGATCACGGACTATTCCCCAGTGAGTGACTTTTAGGAGTACTGTGCTATTTGATTTTACAAGCATTTTAGCACAGTTTGCCTTTTCAAATATAATATCCAGAATTAACACCTTTACCTAATGTTATAAGATTTTATAAGGAGGTCACTTCTGGTTAACAATAGGTAGCAGATATATAATGAAACTGCTGAAGTTATAGACCAAAAATGTATGTGCCGTGTAGTTAACTTGTGATACTCTGTGCATTTATCATAGAACATAACCGCATGGATTAAGAACAAATCAGAGGTGGAGATTGTGGATCTGGTACTGAAACTGAGAGACAAACTGGTATTGTATCTAAAAATTCCATAAATCAGTTAACATCACATTTTATACATTCTTCTCTGTTGCACTTCTTAGCATTACCATCCCAGAAATCCTAAATACTTGATTAATTCAAATAGAAGTGAATTCAACAGTAATGGCAAATAGAAAGGAAGAACGTATACTTCACCTTCTTACTAGATCCACTTCTGGCTTTGTCTCATAATTGCATAAAATTTTTAGTGCCTGTTTATCTGAGACAATCCTTGATTTTTAAAATAGCGGTTTTCCTTTATCGTTGTGTATACATATTATAATGTGTTATGTAGTAAACATGGGGGTAAAGGATGTAACTATGAAAAAACTGCACAAACCCGACCTGGTTCCTGTACAGACTATAGTATCCAGTAACGCAGGCCCTAGCAGCTCCAGCGCGACCTGGATAAACCCTGAAGGTAAAACTAAAGAAGACAACTCGGACCTGGCTCCCTGAAAGGCTGTCGAGTGTTATCACAAACTTCCTAAGGAACTGAGGAAGAGTTCAGCGTCAGAAAGAAACCCCAGCAGTACACTTATCTGGCTGGCCTAGATACTCAGATGTAGGACTAGAACTCCAAGCAGAATCCATGAAAGACTATCACCAGCAGAGAAGACCAGCAAGGGGAAGGTTTAAATAGAAGCACCTGCAATGTGATAGGACAGGCTAGATAACAAATTAAAAACATATACTGTCCAAAAGGAATGGACAAAAACAAAAGGCAGTCAGCTTCCGGACAGCGACAGGACCTGCTGTGACTCAGCGGACAGAGATGCGGACAGAAGAGCACAGGACCTCCAGATCAAATCCCGAGGCATGGCAGAATGCAGAGGTCTACAGAGGAATAGCCTTCTTTAAATTCCACCCAAACATTTTGGGGCTCCACGAATTTAAAATATGCCTAAAGAATAAACAGAATAAAAATAAGCAGTGGCCTTCACGATAATAATATACTAATTTTTGTACATAGAATAGTAATTTATGTGTACCTTTGTTTTCATTACATTGGTTATAGTGCTTGAATTATATTGTAATATAAAATAATCTGTTGCTGTGACATACCTATTACAGTAATGATATCCATATTCAGAAATATACTGGTAGGTACACAAAGTGTAACTAAGGTTTTCATCTGTTTTTATAAGCTGTAGTCTCTTGCACGTGCAGGAGATTGTTTGAGGTCCTGAAGCAGGGACCAACGATTGCTCAAAAGACTGCACAAGCAGTGTGTATGGACCCATAGACTTTCTATTGAACCCGTACACCACTGTGTGTGCGATAATGCAGGAGATATTCACTTCTGCTTACTTAACTAAGCACTCCTGCCCAGTCTTTGGAGTCACTGATTGGGGTCTGTGGACCCAGACCCCCACTGATCGACAAGTAGATCATGGGGCTACATGTTAAAAAATACAATTATCATTATTATTATTTATTATTATAGCACCATTTATTCCATGGCACTTTTACATGTGAGAAAGGGGTATACATAGCGAAAACAATTAAAATAATCTCGAGAAAAACGTTACGGCAACTGGTACAGGAGGAGCAAGGACCCTGCCCGCGAGGGCTCACCGTCTACAAGGGATGGGTGAGGATACAGTAGGTGAGGGTAAATGTCCCACTTACTTATGAAGTCATGGGCCAAATACATAATGCCAGAGGGTCCCAGGACACTGGGCCGAGGATGCAAGGTGTAAAAGTGAAAACAGGCTGCCACAGAAGACTAGACTGGACCCTCACCAGGGAAGCATAAATGGAAAAGCTTATATCTATTATTTACACTTTATACAGTCTCCCACAAATGATGCCACTTTTAAAGGATCCAGGCACAGATTTCTGTAGTCACTCTAACTGCATCTTGTTGAATCCTAACAATGTGCAATAATTACACTGTCAGGATTCGGTGATTTTCTTGTTGAAGTGGTTGTCTGCTAGATTCTGTTCCTGCTTTCTCAGGTTTCTTTTGAGAGAAGCTAGTCGGCATGTGACCTCAAGTATGCAAATCGCCTATGGAGCGGTCTCATGACAATTACTCCAGCAATCAAACAGCAGGATCCTGACAGTGTGCCTATTGCATTCACAAAAAATCATGCTTGGACTCCTTAAGGGGCTATTTAGGGAATATACCTCCACTCACTATTAGGGGGTCATACTGATGTTCTTATTATTAGTTGTATCATAATGACGTGTCCTTAATAACATTAATAGAATATATTAATTATAATACTCAATAAAATAAGAATTTATACATTTAAACAAAGTATTTTTAGATCACAGTAAAGACTGAAGTATTATTCACAGTGTATGATGAGTCTAGGAGAGGGCAAGTTTCAACCTTTCAGTAACTCTATGACTTGTGTTCACGGTTTTGCTTTCCAGGTTCGGGCTCACAGACAACACCTTCCCGTCAGCCCTGCTTCACTGAACAGACTGAAACTTCATATTGATGAAGTCATTGGCTCCCTTCCTGAAGACCTGCAGAGCATTTTGCATCCCCACTAAAGGACATGCCACAGTATCTAGTAATATGCCAGTCATCAGTGGACATCTTTCTGCTCCATTACGATCCTCCACCTGTACAGACACCAGGAAGCTTGCTTATTATGAGTTCATTAAGACAAATTGCCCCAGCATACTAGAGTGAGAGCAAGTTTTATTCTCCTTGGCACAATACAATATAGCACAGTACATAGCGCTGAGAATTATATGGTATAGCCTCTCATATGACAAGCACAACCCAACTGATGTGTGGAATAGCTACCTGATAAATGGCTGTGGAACATTAGTCTGCTGATCAAAGCAGGAGGTGACAGCTCAACCTGTGATAAGATGATGGACAGCAAGTCCAGAGAAGTAGACAGGTGTTTCAGGCTGGTATGGCCATTAGGATTCGCTCACACTTGCATATAAATTGGACAAGTGCAATTCGATAAAAAAATCGGATCGCACTCGGACCAATGTTATTTAATGAGGCAGTGCAGAACTGCTGTTTTTTTCTCACCTGTATTTGGCATGAGGAAAAAATCGCAACATGCTGCATATGGATGCGTAAATCGGACAAGACTCGCCAATGCAAGTCTATGTGTGCGAGGAAAAAAAATATACGGCACACTAACCATCCGTATGGCATCTGATCCAGGAAATTGCATTAGCCAAGCACAGAAACCCTCCTGGCAACCAAGAGAAAAACAAAAAACCTATATAAAGGTATAGATCAATAGATGATGGAAAGATATTAGATATATAATAAATAGATAGATATCCTGCAGATATATTGTTTCACAACCCCCCTACATATTTTAAAATTGCATTCTTTAGTGCTTTTCATGTGGAGTTTATTCTGCAGCTTGTTATGCTTGTTTAACCAAATAAATAAATAAAAAATGATGTGGGGTCCCCCTTGTTTTATGAAACCAGCAAAGGTAAAGCAGACAGCTGTGAGCTGATATTATTACAATGGGAAGGTCCCTGGTTATTGGGCCCTTCACAGCTGTAAAATACAAGCCCGCAGGTGCTTCAGAAGTTGAGCAACACCTGAGAGGCTTCAAATCTGGCGATTCGCCTTCACTCTTCCAGATTGCCATGGTGTGTTGGCAATCGGGGTAATGGGACTTGGGGTTGATGATAGCTGTGAATTGTCCAAAAACCATCTGACATCAAGCCCTGGCGTTAGTTGTGGAGAGGTGTCTACCAGACACCCCCATTACTAACCCAGTACTAAAAAGTAAAAAAACACAAAATAGTTTATTTTAAAACGCGCTCCCTGACTTTTTCCCTGGTTCACCACTTTATTTTATAACAAATAAAAAACCCATGCAGGTCCAACGCAGTCCAGAGAATCTAACGTAGTCCACAAATGGAAACCTGGAAAACATAAAAAGAGAAAAATAAAAACAAGACACTGTCCCTCGTTCACCAATTTATTATATAAAAAAAGGTCCAACGTAGTCCAGCGCTTCCCACGACGTTCGCCGAATCAGTCGTCCAAAGCCTATAGAGCCTTATTCTGAAGTTCCATAGGCTTTTAATAGCAGCCATTCCCATGTCATGTTGCGCTCCGTGACACCCAGCGATTGTGAAGAGCAGTAACGCTACTGACGTCACCGCTCATCAGAGTCGCTGGGTCCCACTGTGCTACGTGAAATCTGGCGACTGAAGAGCGGTGAACTCCATAGGCTTTGGATGACTCAATCAGGGAACGTTGTGGGAAGCACTTGATTACGTCGGACTTGCGTGGGCCTTTTTTATAATAAATTGGTGAACGATGGACAGTGTCTTGTTTTTATTTCTCTCATTTTATGTTTTTTTAGGTTTCCATTTGTGGACTACATCAGACCTACATGTTTTTTGTTTTTTTTAATGAATTAGTAAACCGGGGAAAAACTCTGGGAGTTTTTTTTTAAACTAAACTATTTTTGGGTGTAATTTTTACTTTTTAATACTGGGTTAGTAATATGTGTGTCTGATAGTAATAGAGAGGTGTCTAGCACCAGGTTAAACAAGCATAAAAATCTGTAGAGTAAACTAAGGCACTAAAGGTTGCAATTTTAAAATATGTAGGGGGGTTGTGAAATGATATATCTGCAGGATATCTATGTAACTTTCTATTCTATATATTTATTATATATCTAATATCTATCATCTATATCTTCATAGAAGATTGCTTTATTATTTTTGTCAACGAGCTTTTAAGTTTACATAAAGTTTATAGTATGTAAAAGATGATGTTAAAAATGTATTGCATACGGATTGTATACGCATATCATACAGAGCCGAGAGAAAATAATTATGCACTCACTTGACAAAAAGTAAACCATACGGATTCCCCCCGTCCAACTTTTCTGGGTGAGAATGGTACCGATTTTTATACGCTGGTGTGAGCGAACCTTTAGTCTAAGACTAAGTCATGACGAAGAGCCATACCGGCCTGAAACGTGTGACACAGAGATACTCTTACTTCAGTGCTTTATGACCTTTTACCAAGAATAAAATAAAAATAATTATTTTATATACTGATGCCAACTTATCTACTTCTCTGGATTATTCTGCTGATCCTTCCATAAAGACAAAGGCAAAAGTGTTCAAACGTCAGAGTAATCTTTGTGCCACATTTTCCTTTCATTTTAAATGTTATGATCAAAACATCAACCATGCCCCAAACTGTTTTGATATGTTTGAGGTCCTCAAGTACATATATTGTAACGCGAGTGACTACCTGGTATGCAGTAGAGCCCCTGATGGTGAGGATAGACTTGGCCACAAGTAGTCACCAGGTACCAATCCAGCACTGTCTCCGGATCTGCAGCAGCTGGCCGGAGGATCAGAGGCATGGGTACGTGGTACAGGGTGACAAAGGCAAATACATGCCTTTGCTGTCAGGGTCAGGGCAGGCAGCAAAGGTTCAGTATACGTAGTCAAGGTCAGGAGTGCAGAGGTCAGGATAAACTTAACCCCTTTCCGACATGTGCCGTATATGTACGGCACATGTCATGTCTCTCCCTTCAGCGCGGGCTCCGGCGATGAGCCCGCACCTTTCCGGGCACATGACAGCTGATCTGTACAGCTGTCATGTGCCCCTAACAGCTGCGGGTGGAATCGCGATCCATCCGTGGCTGTTATCATGTTACATGCTGCTGTCAATCTCTGACAGTGGCATTTAACATGGCCGCGGTGGAAGGACGTCATAAGTCCTGCCCATCGGCGCCTGTGTCACATGACTGCAGGTCGCCGATGGGTTGGCATGATAACCCGGGATCTGCAGGAGACCCCTGTGGTTGTCATTGCCAGCATGCTATGAGCGCCGCCCAGCGGTCGGCGCTCATAGCATGTGAGCAATTTTGCTACACACAGGCGATCTGATGATTGGCTGTGTGTAGCAGAGGTCAGAGGCGGTCTGAACATCTCAGCTTCTAGTCTCCCATGGAGACTATTGAAGCATGTAAAAAGTAAAAAAAAATGTTTTTCAAAATATTAAAAAAAAATTAAAAAAATATAAAAGTACAAATAACCCCCCTTTTGCTCCATTCAAAATAAAATAATAAAATAAAAATCAAATATTTTGTATCGCCGCTTTCAGAATCGCCCGATCTATCAGTATATAAAAAGAATCCGATCGGAAAATGACGTAACAAGAAATAAAAAATCAAAACTCCATAATTACTTTTTTTTGGTCACCGCAGCATTGCAATAAAATGCAATAACGGGCGATTAAAACATCGGATCTACCCCAAAATGGTATCAATAAAAACTTCAGCTCGGCGCACAGAAAATAAGCCCTCACCCAGCCCCAGATCCCGAAAAATGGAGACGCTGTGCGTCTAGGAAAATGGCGACTCTTACGAACTTTGGATTTTTTTTTCACCACCTAAATAAAAAAGAACCTATACATGTGCGGTATCTGCAAACTCGTAATGACTTGGAGAATCATAATGGCAGGTGAGTTTTAGCATTTAGTGAACATGGTAAAAAAAAAAAAAAAAAAAACAACGGTGGAATTGCACTTTTTTTGCAATTTCACCGCACTTGGAATTTTTTTCCCATTTCCAGAATACGATATGGTAAAACCAATGGTGTCGTTCAAAAGTACACAGAATGGTGAAAACAGTGAGTAGGGCGGCAGAGAAATTATAAAATGAGCAATGATATGGAAAAAAAGCCTTGCATTAAAGTGCTCTCTAGGACCAAAAAGTTACTTCAATTTTGGGATGCAATTTCTGTATTGATGTGTGTGCATTCACAGGTTCATAAACAAGGAGAATAGTATAGACTCACTGTATGGACAAGGGTATAAACGAACAGTGAATAGAAAGTGATAAAACACACCCCTATATAGGAAAAAGTTTGGAGGGATTCTGTCAGAATAATCCACCACTCAAACGGTTTATATAATTATGTTGACCCCTGAAAGATAATGTCATCCACACATTTACTGATGCAAGCTGTTGCTCCATGACTGAAAAAATATTGCTGTTTTAATTAATATGCAAATGGGCCTTTAGTGCTCAGGGATTGTCAAAACACTTCCCAAGCCTCTTACTCCTTGGCTCTATTCCTCGCCTACCCCACCTTCCTGTGCTTCAATGTCAGCTCACTGGGTTGCCTACACAGGGAGTGAGCTGTCAGTCAAGCAGAGAAGGTGAGGCTGAGCAGTGAATAGAGCCAGTGAGGCAGAGACTTGGGAAGTGCTTGGATACTCCCACTGCACTGGGAATCGGTGTCCCTCATATGAATCTATGTTACTAATCAATATCCACCATAAAAGCATCTACACTTTCATGGAGGCACGCACTACTTGTGCTAAACTGGTACAGTGGTACATTTCCAAACAGGACAGCCATGCTCTAGTGTTTGCCTATTTATAGTTGTCCATTATGTTTGGCTTTACTGGTGTGTGTTTTTAATGGATAAGAAATACATCTTTAGAATTACTTTCCATTGTTTCATAAAGAAGCTTTAAAAAATATTCACTTACAGTTGTAATGTTATGCTGTTAATGTTTTTACTATGTGCTCTGTAGCCCTGTATATTCCATTGCATGCTTGGAAATGGAACATTTTTGTTCTTTTAAAATAAAAATAAAAAGTCCCAAAAAATTTGCAATACTTAAGTGATTTATTTGGTGTTGCAATTTACTTTCTTGTGATAATTTCATGCTAAAAAACAACAACATGTTCACATGTAATATTCTACTGCCTTATAAAGATATGGATGTCTTTTGGGGAATTTTGGGGCTAAATGATTACTTTTTTGTCAACATTTTTTGGCAAGTTTAATTAAAAGGTTTGTGTAATTTGGTTGTGCATGTATCCCACTGCAGAATGAGTAAACATTTAAATCAGTCAATGAGCTCATCTGATAGTAGGGATTATTATTTATTATCATAGCGCCATTTATTCGTTGGCGCTTTACATGTGAAAAAGGGGTATACATAGCAAAAACAATTACAATAATCTTGAACTAAAATGAGTCAGCGACTGGTACAGGAGGAGCGAGGACCCTGTCCACGAGGGCTCACAGTCTACAATTGATGGGTGAGGATACAGTAGGTGAGGGTAGAGCTGGTCGTGCAGCTGTGTGGTGAAACGGCAGTTACTGCAGGTTGTTGGCTTGTCGGAAGAGGTGGGTCTTCAGGTTCCTTTTGAAGGTTTCCACGATAGGCGAGAGTCTGATATGTTGGTGTAGAGAGTTCTAGAGTAAGGGAGATGCACGGGAGAAATCTTGTATGCGATTGTGGGAAGAGGAGATAAGAGGGGAGTAAAGAAGGAGATCTTGTGAGGTTTGTGCAGGTAAGTACTGGGAGACTAGGTCACAAATGTATGGCGGAGACAGGTGGTGGATGGCTTTATATGCCAAGGTTAGGGTTTTGAACTGGAGTCTCAGGGCAATGGGGAGCCAGTGAAGGGATTGACAGAGAGGAGAAGCTGGGAAATAGCATGGGCATAGGTGGATTAGTCGGGCAGCAGAGTTTAGCATAGGTTAGAGGGGAGGCCACAAAGCAGGAGGTTGCAGTGGTCGAGGTGTGAGATCATGAGGGCGTGCACTAGTGTTTTTGCAGATTCTTGGTTGAGGAATGTGCGATTCCGGAAGATATTTTTGAGTTGGAGTCGTCAGGAAGTGGAAAGGACTTGGATATGTGGTTTGAATGAGAGATTAGAGTCCAGGGTTACCCCAAGGCAGCGAGCTTGTGGGACTGGGGAGAGTGGGCAGCCATCGATTATGATGGATAGGTCAAATGGGGGGGTTGAGTGAGAAAGTGGAAAGATGATGAATTTAGTCTTATCCATGTTAAGTTTTAGAAATCCAGCAGAGAAGAAGGATGAAATAGTGGACAGACATTGTGGGATTCTGGTTAGTAGGGAGCTGATATCGGGTCCAGAGAGGTAGATCTTTGTGTCATCAGCATAGAGGTGATACTGAAAGCCATGAGACTCTATGAGCTGTCCCAGGCCGAAGGTGTAGATGGAAAAGAGCAGGGACCCTAGAACTGAGCCTTGGAGGACACTGACAGGGGACGAGATGAGGAGGTGGGGTGTAAGTGGGAGGCGCTGAATGTCTGGTCTGTTAGATATGAGGAGATCCAAAATAGGGCAAAGTCTGTGATGCCAAGAGAAGAGAGTCTCTAGTGAGAGGGAATGGTCCACTGTGTCGACAACTTCAGGAGGAGGAGGACCGAATAGCGTTGCTTGGATTTGGCAGTTAGTAGGTCAGTGGTGAATTTAGTCAAGGCAGTTTTAGTGGAATGGTGCGGTCGGAAGCCAGATTGTAAGCAGTCAAAGAGGGAGCAGGAGGAGAGGTGGGAGGAAGGACAGTTCAAAATAGACGTGTTGTTCCAGTAGTTTTGAGGCATAGGGGAGAAGTGATACGGGGCGATAGCTGGACACAGAGGATGGATCAAGGGAGGGATTTTTGAGGATGGGTGTGATTGAGGCAGATTTGAAGCATGAGGGGAAGACACCAGTTAGTGACACGTTGAAGACTATAGTAAAATTAGGATGAGGTGGGACGGGATTGGGTCAAGTTTACAGATGGTGAGATGTGATTTGGAGAGTAAAGAGGAAAGTTGATCTTGGTGATGGTGGAGAAGCTGGTTTTGGAGGAGGAGGGTTGAGTAGATATGAGGAGGGGCTGTGGGGACTTTAGGGAAAAGCTTTGTCTGATGGTGTCAATCTTCTGCTTGAAGAATAAGGTAAAGTCTTCAGATGAGAGCAGAGGGAGTAGGCACTGGGGTACGGAGGAGAGAATTGAAAGTGTTGAATAGCTGTTTAGGGTTGTGAGACAGGGAGGATGAGATGAGAAGTATGTTTGTTTTGCTGCAGTGAGTGTGGACTTGAAGGTAGTGAGGGACTGTTTGAATGCGATGAAGTGCTCATTGGAGTGGGATCTTTTCCATCTCCTCTCAGCAACCCTGGAAGCCCGTCTCAGTTTTTTGGTCAGGTTGCTGTGCCAAGGTTGCCTGTTGATTATGCGATCTTTAGTATGTGTGAGGGGGGCGACCAAATCGAGAGCTGCAGCTGTTGTGGTGTTATATAAAGCGGCAGCAACATCTGCATTGGGTAAGAAACTTATGTTTGTAAGAGGGAGAAAGGATTCAGAGAGTGTAGGTCAAGGTGTTTGAGATTTCTGCTAGGGTGTGCAAGTTTGTGGAGTCAGGATTGTGGACCTGGAGAGGAGACAGAAGAGAATGTGAGTAGTTGTAGTCAGAAAGAAGGAGAGGTGAGTTAGAGATGTTAGATAGGGAACAGAGATGGGTGAAGATGAGGTCCAGTGTGTGGTCCTCTTTATGAGTGGGTGCGGACGACCATTGAGCAAGGCCAAAGGAGGAAGTGATAGAAGCTTAGAGACAGATGAGTGGGAAGTGTCAATAGGGATGTTGAAGTTGCCCATGATGATAGTGGTGATGTCAGCGGAAAGGAAGTGAAGTAGCTAGGTGGTGTTGTGGTCGAAGAAAGTAGTGGCTTCCCCTGGGGGACAGTAAATGACAGCCAGTTGGAGGTTGGAGGGGGAGTAGATGCGCACACAGTGCACCTCAAAAAAGGGGAGAGTAACGGAGGGCGGCAGTGGGATTTGGGTGAAGGCGCAGTTATCTGACAGGAGAAAACCAATTCCTCCGCTATGCTTGCCACTGGGGCATGGGGTGTGGCAAAGGTGCAATCCACTGTACCAAAGTGCAGCTGGAGAGGATGTGTCATATGGCTTGAGACAGGTTTCGGTGATGCTGAGGAAGGAAAGTTTGTTAGTAATAAAAAGATCATGGATGTAGGAGAGTTTGTTGCAGACGGAGCGAGTATTCCATAGAGCTCCTGTAAGTGGGATGGGGAAGCGGGGACTGGGCGATTGGGTATAAGGTTAGAAAGGTTGTGAGAGTTTGTGATAGATCATGGATAGGAGGTGGAAGTGACTATAGGGATGTGGTGAGGAGGACCAGGATTTGGAGAGATATCGCCGGCAGTGAGGAGGAGTAGAGAAAGTGTTAGCAGGTGGGAGCAGGACAGAACATGAGGTGGCTGTCTGTGTTTGGAGACACAGGATTGAATGTTGAGGAATAGTTCTGAGGAGAAGGTGAGATGGCTGGAGGGAGAGATGACCAGTTCCTTACTAGGTGTAGGGATTAAGGGGGTTAGTAGAAAGTGAAAGACTATAGGGGAAAGAGTGAAAACAAACATTGTTTACTTTGACTGGGTATCCAGTTTCCTTTAGTTCCCTTCTGGTTCAATTCAGGTCTACCATATCCATATTTTTCAGACTATAAGATGCACATTTTTCCTCCAAAATTTTGGAGGAAAGTGGAGGGTACGTCTTATAGTTTGATATATATATACTCTGTGGCAGTAGGGGGAGTGGCAGCGGCGGAGGAGCAGGGCACCAGAGGCAGTAGCCCGCTGCTGCATCCTACACTGTGCCCGCTGCTAAAGAAAATGAATATTCACTGCTCCCCACGCTCATTTTCCTTAATAGCGCGCACACTGTACCTGCAGCGTGGCTCCTGGTATGTATGGTACCCTTCATCCTGGTATGTATGGCACCCTTCATCCCTCTTCCTGGTATGTATGGCACCCCCTTCATCCCTCTTCCTGGTATGCTTGGCACCACCTGATCCCCATCACGCTGCCCAAAAAAAGAAACAATTATACTCACCTCCTCTCTCTTCCAGCGCTGCGTCTTGCTCTGCTGCCGACAGGAATCTCACTGTGTGAGCCGCGCATGGCGTAACTGCCATGTGCCCTCACACTGTGAGATGGTCTGCCGGAATAGTTACTGCTCCCCACGCCGGGACTGTGTGCGTGGGGTGCAGTGACCATTCACTCTCCTTAATAGCGCGCACACTGTACCCGCAGCACGGCTATGCTGCTGCTCTGCGGTCTGTGTGCCCGCTATTAAATACCATGAATATTCACTACAACCCACTCCCCGCAGGTTGTAGTGAATATTCATGGTCTTTAATAGCGCACCGTCTTATAGTCTGAAAAATACGGTAATTCAGTGATTGTAATCTTTCTTCTTCTTAATGAACTTCTAAGCTGATTGATGAGAAAATTAATCAATCAACTTAGAAGATGATTTTTGCTAGGTATGTGAACTTGCACAAGGAATAATGATTTAAAATTGGTAATCTTCAAGTGGCTCGGACATAGGGTTTTTTAATATTGTAGTAAACCAATAGTCGTATGATGGATGGAGCTAAATGTTGGATTAACCCCTTTAAAGCCCAAGAAGTACTAATACGTATCTGTGGCCTGGGCTTTAAGAGCCTGATACGTATTAGTACGTCTTTGCGATCGCGCCCGCACACTGGCTGTGCGGGCGCGATCGCCGCTGGGTGTCAGCTGATTGTCACAGATGACACCCGGTGCTATGTGCAGGGAGCAGTCTCGCACCGCTCCCTGCACAATAACCCCCCGTAATGCTGCGATCGAAGTCGATTACAGCATTGCGGTGGCAAGGGGAGGTGATCGGGATACTCCAGCGCTGTCTGCCGCGGCTTCCCAGATGTTGCCATAACGACCCAATGTCGTCAACATCCGGGTCACCAGACAGCAGGAAGATATTTTGGTCATGCGCAGTGCATGACCAAAGTATCTTCTGCATCTGCAGCGCTGACAGCCTGTATAGCACAGGGATGGTGCTCCATCCCTATGCTATACAGGCGATCAGAATAAAAAAAGTGAAAGTCCCATAGTGGGACAAAGAATAAAAGTAAAAAAAGTGTCAGAAAGTGAAAAAAAATTGTAAAAATATAAAATAAAAAAAATAATCCACCAAAAATAAAAATATAATGTACCCATCAATAAATATTATGAAAAAAAAACAATAAAAGTACACATATTTGGTATCTCTGCGTCCGGAACGACCTGACCTATAAAAGTGTCCCACTAGTTAACCCCTTTAGTGAACACGGTAAAAAAAAAAAAAACAAAGCAAAAAACAATGTTTTATCATCATACCGCCAAACAAAAAATGAAATAACACCCGATCAAAAAGACGAATATAAATTAAAATGGTACCGCTAAAAACGTCATCTTGTCCCGCAAAAAACAAGCCGCCATACTGCTCCATCAGCCGAAAAATAAAGTTATAGCTCTCACAATAAAGTGATGGAAAAAAATAATTTTTTCTATAAAATAGCTTTTATTGTGTAAAATCGCCAAAACATAGAAAATATATATAAATGTGGTACCGCTGTAAACGTACTGACCCAAAGAATAAAGCTGCCTTATCAATTTTACCACACGCGGAACAGCATAAAAAAATTGAAAAAAACAATTCCTGAATTGTTTTTTGTTTGTTCTGCCTCCCAAAAATCGGAATAGAAAGTGATCAAAAAATGGCACCAATAAAAACGTCAACTCATCCCGCAAAAAACAAGCCATCACATGACTCTGTCGGCCAAAATATGGAAAAATTATAGCTCTCAAAATATGGCGATGCAAAAACTAGATTTTACAAAAAAATGCGTCTTTTAGTGTGTGACAGCTGTCAATCATAAAAACCTGATATAATTCTGGTATCGCTGTAATCGAACCGACCCGAAGAATAAAGTCGTCTAATCACTTATACCGCACGAGGAACGGCGTAAAAAATTAACTCTTGGGTTAGGGTTGGGCTAGGGTTAGGGTTAGGGTTGGGGTTGGGGTTGAGATTTTTTTCAAAAGTAAAAAACAAACAAACAAAAAAAAAAAATGATGATATGGGGATTAGTGTTGAGCGCAAGTGCTCGCTACTTGAGTTTGCATCGGGTGCTCGGGTATGCACTGAGGATCGCGGGTGCTCGAGTGACATGCTCGAGTCTCCGCCTCATATGCTTCGCGGCCAAAAAAAACTTGCGGGGATTGCCTGCCATGCATGAGCGATCCCCGCATGGTTTTTTTGCGGTGTCTAATAACTGTGAAATATGCAGGCGGGGACTCGAGCATGCTCAAGACTAATGACAACTTATTCAATATGATGACCTAATGTTATCAAATTCTGTGTTGTACCTCTGGGTTCAAAATGTTCACTATACCCCTTGATAAAATCCTTGAGGGGTGTAGTTTCCAAAATGGGGTCACTTGTGGGGAGGTTTCCACTATTTAGGCTCATCAGTGGCTCTCCAAACGCGACATGGCGTCCGCTCTCGATTCCAGCCAATTTTGCATTCAAAAAGTCACACAGTGCTCCTTCCCTTCTGAACTCTGCCGTGCGCCCAAACACTGTATTTTCCCCACATATGGGGTATTGGTGTACTCAGGAGAAATTGCATAAACGTTTTTGGGGTCCATTTTCTCCTCTTACCCTTGTGAAAGTAAAAAAATTGTAGCCAAAACATAATTTTTGTGGAAAAAGTTAGATTTTTTTACTTTCACCGCTCCATGTTATAAAGTTCTGTAAAACACTTAGGGGTTCAGGCTGCTCATCACACATCTAGATAAGTTCCCTGAGGGGTCTAGTTTCCAAAATGGCGTCACTTGAGGGGGTTTTCCACTGTTTAGGCACATCAGGGGCACATCTGCTAATTATTCAAGGAAATTTTACATTCAAAAAGTCAAATGGCGCTCCTTCCCTTCCGAACCCTGCCGTATGTCCAAGCAGTGGTTTTCCCCCACATATGGGGTATCTGCTTACTCAGGAGAAATTGCACAAGAAACTGCATGGTGCAATTTCTCCTGTTACCCTTATGAAAATGCAAAATTGGAGGCTGAAAAACATTTTTGTGGGAAAAATGTGAAAATTTTATTTTTACGGCTCAATGTTATAAACTTATTTGAAGCACCTGGGGGTTCACGGTGCTCACCACACATCTAGATAAGTTTCCTGAGGGGTCTAGTTTCCAAAATGGTGTCACTTGTGGGGGGTTTCCACTGTTTAGGCACATCAGGGGCTCTCCAAACGCAACATGGCGTCCGCTAATTATTCAAGCAAATTTTACAATTAAAAAGTCAAATGGCCCTCCTTCCCTTCCGAACCCTGCTGTGCGCCCAAACAGTGTTTTTTCCCCACATATAGGGTATCTGCGTGCTCAGGGGAAATTGCACAACAAATTTTGGGGTCCATTTTTTCCTGTTACCAATGCAAAAATAAAAAAAATTGGGTCTAAAGTAACATTTTTGTGAAAAAAGTTAAGGCTGCTTGCCCACTATGCGTTTTTCAAGCGTTTTTGCCGCGGAATTTCCGCAGCAAAAACGCTTAAAAAACACTTGGTAATACGTGCCCCATGGCCCCCAATGATAATCCGCATGTGCTGTGCACATGCTGCGGAAATTTCGGATTATCATTGCGGAAAAATTCGCAGCATGTCTATTAATTTTGCGGACACGCAGCGTAATCGCCACCATTGACTTGCATTGGACCGCGTGACATCCGCATCACTGCATCTGCACGTGCGGATATCACACGGTTCAATGTCCGGATGGTACACAGGTCTGGAGGAGAGGAGACTCTCATCCAAACCTGGGTACCATAGAACCTGTTAAAAAAAAAAAGAATTTAAAATAAAAAATAAAGATTATACTTACCTTCTGATGTCCTCCCGGTGTTTTCGCCCCTCCGTCTGGTCTGCTGTATGGGTCGCGTTGTTGTGAAGGACCTGCGAAGACGTCATTGAGTCATGTGACCTGTCACATGACTCAATGACGTCACCGCAGGTCCTTCACACCACCACGAGCCGCCCAAGACACCGGACGCAGCGGAGAAAACAACGGGAGGACATCGGAAGGTGAGTATAATCTTTTTTTTTTTTTTTACCATTCTTATTCTTTTTTTTAACTAACTTGGCCACACTACTATAAATCCATGCCAGTTGCATGGATCTATATAGTGTGAACAAGTTGTCAAGCACTTTTCCAAGTGATGCTAAAATCGCTTGGAAAGCGCTTGATAACCCGCATGCAGAAATGCATGCAAAAACGCTTGACAAACGCTTCTACCTGGCAGGAAAAATGCATGTAAAAACCGCATGCGTTTTTCCTGCCAGGGATAAGTGGAAAAAATATGCAGCATTTCTGCATCATGGGCACATAGCCTAAATGTTAATTTTTTTCTTCCACATTCCAAAAATTCCTGTGAAGCACCTGAAGGGTTAATAAAGTTCTTGAATGTGGTTTTGAGCACCTTGAGGGGTGCAGTTTTTAAAATGGTGTCACTTTGGGGTATTTTCTGTCATAAAGACCCCTCAAAGTGACTTCAAATGTGATGTGGTCCCTAAAAAAATGGTTTTGTAAATTTTGTTGGAAAAATGAGAAATCGCTGGTCAACTTTTAACCCTTTAAAGCTCCCTAATAAAAAAAAAATTTGGTTCCAAAATTGTGCTGATGTAAAGTAGACATGTGGGAAATGTTATTTATTAACTATTTTGTGTAACATATCTCTCTGATTTAAGGACATAAAAATTCAAATTTTGAAAATTGCAAAGTTTTCGACAAATTTCCGTTTTTTTCACAAATAAACGCAAGTGATAGCGAAGAAATTTTACCACAATTATGAAGTACAACATGTCCCGAAAAAAAACACTCAGAATCAGGGGGATCCGTTGAAGCGTTCCAGAGTAATTACCTCATAAAGGGACAGTGGTCAGAATTGTAAAAATTGGCCTGGTCATTAACGTGCAAACCACCTTGGGTTGTAAAGGGGTTAAAATACATTATGGTCAGTACTGTTGGACTGGACCAACAGAATATTACTGCTATTAAGCATTGTGGCTACTTTGTTAGTTACGTATTATTAATTAATAATAAATGTTAGTTTAACTAATTTAATACATTTAGAAGAGTACACAGCATTCCTGTCTCGACACAAAATATATACACTGATCAAAACAATAAAGAGAACACTAAATGTTCCAGATGTTCTCGATTGGATTCAAGTCTGGGGAATGGGCAGGCCAGTCCAAAGTATCAATGTCTTCACAATGCAGGAACTGCTGACACACTTCAGCCACATGAGGCCCAGCATTGTCATGCATCAGAAAGAACCCAGGGCCCACTACACCAGCATATAGTCTCACAATGAGTCTGAGGATCTCATCCTGGTACCTAGTGGCAGTCAGGGTACCTCTGGCTAGGACATGGAGGGCTGTGTGGCCTTCCAAAGAAATGCCACCCCACACCATTACTGACCCACTGCCAAACCAGTCACGCTGGAAGATGTTGCAGGCAGCAGAACGTTCTCCACGGCGTCTCCAGACCTGAACCTGCTGTCATCCATGAAGAGCACAGGGCGCCAATGTCGAATATGCTAATCTTTGTGTTCTCTGGGAAATGCCAATCGCCATGCACGGTGTTGGGCTGTAAGCTCAACACCCACTTGTGGACGTCGGGCCCTCATACCACCCTCATGGAGTTTGTTTCTGACAGTTTGAGCAGACACATGGATGTTTGTGGCCTGTTGGAGGTCATTTTTCAGGGCTCAGGCACTGCTCCTCCTTGCACAAAGGAGGAGGTAGCAGTCCTGCTGCTGAGTTGTTGCCCTCCTATGGCCCCCTCCACGTCTCCTGGTATCTGCTCCATTCTCTAGACACTGTGCTGACAGACTCAGCTACACTTCTTGCCACAGCTCGCATTGATGTGCCATCTTGGATGAGCTGCACTACCTAAGCAACTTCTGTGGGTTGTACTGTAGACAACGCCTCCTGCTAGTGTACGTCTAGGGGTGAGAGCAAAATGCAAAAGTGACCAAAACAACAGCCAAAAAGAACGAGAACAGAGAAATGGTCTGTGGTTACCACCTGCAGAACCACTTCTTTATAGGGGGTATCATGCTAATTGTCTATCATTTCTATCAGTTGTCTGTTCCATTTGCACAACAGCAGGAGAAATTGATTCACAATCAGTGTTGCTTCACAACTGGACAGGTTGATTTCACAGAAGTGTAACTGACTTGGAGTTACATTGTGTTGTTTAAGTGTTCCCTTTATTTTTTTTTGAGCAGTGTATATTTGGATTCCTTCAAAATCATCTTTTTTAGCACATATCTCACACTAGCAATAAGAATCTCTCAAAGTTTGAATTGGTTAAGCAAAGATGACTTGCATGGCACCCTAAACAATAATATGTTTCTATGCCAGCACTGGAGTACACTTTTTCTCTCTTTAATAATGTGGCATAAAGCTACTTGTAATCTTTAAAAAAAAAAAAAATAGTAAGGAATAAGGATGTAAATATATAGCTGTGTGTACATGAAAGTGGTTGTCCAGTCAAAGAATAAAAACCTACTGTCACTTTGTGACTGCACACTATCATATCATGACAGTGTGTGAAGAGCACAGTCTCACGATTTCCCTGTATTCCCCATGCAGTTGGGTGGTTATGTAACCACTTGTATGCTATTTGCATACTTGCAGTCACATACCGACTAGTCTCTCCTCCACTTCTCAATGTTCCAGTGGACGACAGTCTAGTTGGCATGAGACCTCAAGTATGCAAATTGCTTCCAACCGCATAAGAAATACAGGGGAATCGTGACAGTGTACACATTGCACCCTGTCATGATTTGGCAGTCTGCCATCACAGTGACAGCAGTCTTTTCTTTTTACACTGGACAACCCCTTTATCAACCTGTGTGCAGCTCTTGTCTATATAGACACAAAGCAATTGTGTATTAAATTCAAATAACCTTTTATTAGGTTTACAAGTAATGCGGACAGATCCATGGACTTTAGTATGAACATTTCATCCAGTTTTTTAAAAAGTCATTTTTTTCTGTATATTAACTAGAAAGGATCTTTTTAATTTTACACTTTTTGTTCAACTAAATTTATATGAAAGTCTAGTCAAGTCATGGCTGGGCATCTTTTTTTGGAATGTGACTACCATGCAAATTGTGCTATATTAAAGCTACAATCATTGGCCTTAGTTATTGGCCAAACCACTAGGACCAGTGAGTGGCTGCTGCGGTGAATTGCAGATCAGAACATCAGCACTGTAGGACAGCCATTAAATATTACAACAGGACCACCTGAGTAGCAAAAGATTTACCAAAAGTATATATTTTTTGTTTTTAATCACATATCCCGCTTTCCAGACATTTCTTTTTAAATATTGGGTTAGAGTATTAGATGCACAAACAGTGCCATGATTTTCTACGTGAGGCTATAGCCTCCATGAGTCACGGGCATAATGCTTTTCGGCTTCAATAAAAAAAAATCTTGCAGAACAGGCATGTCCCCATTCGATTTTATTCAGCAAAACATCAACATGAAGTTATCACTTTTATGCATCTCCCGGTCTTAGAAACACAGACCGTTACAGTCATTGATGGCGATGTAGAGGTTGTATGTACATGTCCAATTTATTCAACAGTTGCACAACTAAAGTCATATTGAAGTCCGAACCTTAGAGCAGCAAAGTGGTAACTTTACACTGTTCAACTTTTATTTCTGCTGTTAATAACTTAGTTTGTGATCTTTCCATAATGTTTTAAATAAGCAAATTGTAATTGTATTCTGAAGGGGACCATAGACATGAGATATTTGCAGACCATTGGCAGATGGCGTCAAATTTGCTAAGAGGTGCTGATTGTATGATGTCTGCGGTGGTTATACTAATAGGATTAACTCCAGAAGTTACTCGATAAAGCTGGTTCTGCCAATGATCTGTAGTTAAATAGTCCATGTATGGTCAGCGTAAAGTCCCACATACACAAGAGAGCTGTTTGCCGGCCATTTATCCCAACTCCTCCACACATAGGAGCACTCCGGTCCTTCTTATGAGCATGCCGCAGCCAGACTCCTTTTGGAGCTTATCTCACCAAGAACAAAATGATCAACAGTCTGAAATCAGACATGCCTTATCCTTAGCTGTTCCAACATCATCTGTTGGGGGAAGAGTCGTGAAGCCCCCATATACAGACTATAGGCCGAGCCCACTGGTATCGGCAGGTTAGGAAAAAAATTAGTCTGTGTGTGCTTGCGTTACGAGCCCTTTAAGTAATTTTTAGGTAAAACAAAAGTATTATAGCTAGGCTATGGTGTAGAATACTGCTGATAGTTGTGCCCGTACAGTATACTAACATAACTTCTAGCAGGTGGATGCAAAACATAGCTTTCATAGTTAATAGAGTTTAATATTAATAAAAATGGTTTCCACTCTGGTTTTGTGTTTACAGAGAATTTATCCAATATTCATTACTGTCGCCTGTTATTTATGGTCCCAAGATAAAATAGCAAATAGTTCAGAAAATGTCAAAATCACTTGTAAAAAGTGTTGTCAGTGACAATAATATTAGAACACTCCCTTATGTCAGACTTTAGATCACCTTTTAGTCGCTGCCCACCACCTACTCCCATCCTGTGCTCTAAGGGCTGCATTTCTTTCTTCTGGGGAGAAATGCAGGACTGTCAGAAGTGCACTTAATGTACGTTGTCTACCCAGGGGATCCGAAAGAGTCAAGAACCCTAGCAAAACATTTTTTAGATATTCCATGTTTGCCCCCTCCCTGCTTCTGTCCCGCATAGCCTTATTGACCTGCTCACGTAAAGTGTGAGACTCCTCCTGGTTCTCTGCTAACCGTTCCTGCATGCTTTGCAGTTCTGCCTCTAGTTCATGTTTTCTGCGCCGCAGGTTCCCAATCTCCGCTTCTTTTCGAGATAGCTGATCTATATATACAAGAAAAGCTGATGAGTTGTTCGGAGGAAGCTCTAACCCATTTTCTAAGGGGTCTGGAAAAGGTGGGCATATGCCTACAGGTATCTTAGTTTCTCTCAACCTTTCTAGTTCTTGCTCCTTCTCATTAAGCACAGCCAAGACACGTTCTCTGTGTTGTCTTAACTCTTCCTCCATTCGTGCTATATTCTCACGACTTTCTTTGCGCACTTGTTCAAGCTCCTGTCTGTGAGTCTGTGCTAATAGCACAAGTTCCTTGCGTGCAGCCTCCATTTCTGCTTTGTGTTTATCCTCTGCTTCCTCAGAAGAAAATCTCAGGTTGAGATACTTTTCTTTAAACTCTGCCAACTTCTGCTTGCCAGCTTCCAGCTCTCCTTCGCGTGCCCCTTTGGTTCTCAGCACTCCCTGAGCTCGAGCTTTGTAACGCTCAAACTCTTCTTTTACCTGCTGAAGCTCCTGCTGGTAAAAGAGAGCAGATCCACGCTGCTCTGGACTATCATCCACATCCTCACCCACTGATGATTTCATGACAAGAGCTTCAGGTGGAGGATGCATTGAGGTGGCCATTGCAATTGTTTTGTTCTCGGTTTCTAGCTGCAAAAGGCGCTCTCGTAGTTTACGAATAGCAACTTGATCCCTCTGTTTCGATGTCTCAGCTGCTCCCAAGAGCTCAGATAGCTCAGATACTTGAGACTCAAGAGAGCGTATCCTTTCCTCTTCTTGAAGGAACCTCTGCTGATTATGCTGATCTTCCTCCAGCCTCTGAAACAAATTTTAAAGGATAATTTAAGGAAAAAGAAATTGACTTAAAAACTACAAATGAGAAATATATTATGGAATTTCAATGGTCAGAATCACGTTAACAGACATTACCAGACACAGATTTACCATCTGATGGAAAACACACAGTTTATCTTTTCCCATATAAAAAGAAAGGTTTCTTCACAGACAAGATGTAAGAAAATACTGCAATATTGCATAAGATCAACAAGGATTAACTTGTACATCATTGGAAATGACAGCCATGTTTTTGGCTCTCCTTTAATTAAGGGCTCCCATACACATCAGATAGCGGTCTGCTGAAAATTGTTTGGTCAGCAGCCATCTCCCAACTTCCCCAAGCAGAACATTCCTATGTTCTCTATGAGAGGTTTACAGCCAGAATTGTCTGGCAGCGGCTTAAATCTTAGACAACCAAAGGATCAGGGGCTGAAATTCATCAGACCAGGTCTCTCTCTTCCCCCAACCTCATCTGTCACGAGAGTAAGGAGACCCCCAAATACATTGGATGGTCAGCCAATTATCAGCGGGTTCTTCTGACTTTTATGTAATGTGGTTTCTACCAGAAAATAATTGCGGCTAACCTGGATACTGGCACAATGTATGGAAACAAGTGGTCCTGTTCTTGAATAAAGCAGCTTTAAAAAAATTCAAGTTGCAAACCTCAATTTTTTTTCCCCTAATTTGTGAATGTAATCTTGGTAAGAGGCACTACATCAATCCTTTCGCTGTCACCAGCTCTGAGGCAAATGGTAATCTAGGTCACTTATATCTTAGAAGTAATGGCCAAAAGTATCACATAGGTCCACGGCAGTAAAGGTGTTAACTGAGAAGACTGATGAGGCAGGTGTACTGAACATGAATATCCATGTCAGAATGTCTCTATAAGCCGAATATTGAAATGAGAATTGGATAGGTTGCTGGACTCATACAATGGATATATCAATGTTAGGCAAGAAATAGGTTTATACAGGCATTCTGACATGGATCTTCAAAGTAAGTACACCAACCTCACCAGGTCTATTAAATAGTGTATGCAGTTTGTATCGTGAAATCTGGTAACCGATCCTTTTTAACATTTTCATCTATCAATTCTGGATGAGATACTGAGGTACGGAAAACATACAGAAATGTATCACGCATGCGCTTATTGTGAGTGACGTCTACTATGTACTAACTAGGCATAATGAAGCTGGTCTTCCATTTTATACGCAAATGAAGTTTAATCATTGTTAATTTAGAAGTTATGTAAATTTGTAATATGCTTCGTGCTATAAGTGTTGCCTACAGCAGCCTGTGTAATATCTTCTGTGCTTGTTCCATTAAGCTTACCTTATGCCTTTCCTCTTGTAGCAGGGCTTCCAGATCTCTCTTCACCGCAGAAAGCTCTCCCTGCAGCTCCTGCACCATAGGGTCAGGCTCTTTTCTCTGTCTCCTTGCCTCAGAAAGGTCCTTTTTCAATTCTTCAATTTCCCTGCGGACCTTTTTGCTTTGTTCCTCTGCTATCTCGGCTCTAACAACAAGTTCAGATCTACCCACCAATTCTTGCCTGGCTTCCTCCAGCCGCAGCTCTACCTCTTGCCTCTGGTCACGCTCTCCTTGCACTAGACGCTGTAACTCCTTCAGCATGACTGCATGATCTGCCTGCTCTTGTGCGCGGTCATGTTGGTGACTGATCAGTTTCGCCCTGTTCTCTGCTATCTGAGCTTGTAGTCCTTGAATCTCCCCTCGTAAATGGTCATGTTCTTCCTCCATTCTTTGTGCCATTTCCTCCATCTCCTGTTTTGCCTTTCTCTTGTCTGCTTGGTAGGAGGCTTCCATGCGAGACTTCTCTTGTGTTACTGTGGCCAAAGCACTGATGGAAGAAAACAAAAAAACTGATATTACAACCAAAATGTTCTTCAACATCATATATTAGGATGTCATCTTTTTATCCCATAGAAACTAAAAATGTAAATGCATCAAGATATGCTTTAGAAAACCTCCCAAGGTGTTTTTCCTGAAATGTCTTCTTTGATGCCCCCTTTGTGTTTTTAATCAGAGCACTGATGTGTCGGTCAGCGCTCTGCCTCTGCTCCCTGCCTGACACACGACAGTACACACTAGGCACTATCATGGCTTGTTTTGCAGTTGTTCGCTGCTTCTTTATGTCATATACAGGAGTGTGGAGGGAGCTATGATTGTAATAAAGAAGATGTGAAATTAGAAGGCATGGATCCTGAGTGGAAAGGGGAAGGTGAGGGCTGGCACAGCTCAGATAGAGGGACTAATAGCTTGGCAGGGGATAACCACGCGCCCTGATCTCAGACTGCATGGACAGAGAGTTTATCATAGGCTAGCTGTCACTAGAAGTCAGAAGCAGGCCATGCCCCCTTATCTGTGATGTAACTTCCCAAAGGGAAGGGGGAGCACTGAGGAGCCGATCCATTGTCACATACAATAGCAGGTACTGTCAGGATTACAAACAGTGCTATGGATGTTATCTTTATAGTTTATGAAGAAATGTCCATTAAAATAATTTTTATCTCCCCGGAGTACCCCTTTACTTGGAGAACTCCTTGTCATCCTGCATGCTTGGCCCTGATAAAATAAAAAGCTTATACTCACCACCGGTGCCGTTCCCGAGGTGTCGGCACTCGCGGTCCTGGGGCTCCCATGCGGTTGTTGTGACACATGAGCCTGGCACCCAATCAGCGCTGGCGTCACTGTCCCCGCCTCCTGTCGAATTGAACATGAAGAGGAAAGTCAGAGATCAGCTGCAGCCCAGACTTCCTCTTCATGTTCAATTTGTTCGAAAGCGGAGACAGTGACGCTGGCACTGAGGTCACGTGTCACAACAACCACATGAGAGCCCCAGAACCGCGAGTGCCGACACCGCTGAAACGGGGCCAGCATGGGAGGTGAGTGTAGGCTTTATTAATTTATCGGGGCCAAAGATTTAGTTCAATAAGGGGTTGTCCTAGTAGTGGACAACCCCTTTATACAGTTTGTATGTGTGAAGTCTATTGTATCAATCAGTTTTCTCCATAGCAGCCGATGAACGAGCATACCGTTTCATCCAGGTGGAGAATAAATGGAGAAATGGCCTCACGTCAGCAATCTCTTTCAAAGATGCTTAAAAAAAGAGGGACCAGAAAACTATATTAAGACTCCCTCTAGCATGATAAACTTTACACTCCATTTTATAATGTCTGTAATACTTTCAAAACTAAATATAAATGGGCGGACAAGGTGGTACATTAATGCATTAATTGCAATGCATATGTTACCTGGTTAGTGTGGAGAGCTGATTTTTAAGCTGCACCATCCTTCTGTCTGTATCTGCCACAGTAGAGGGACCACCATCTCCGCTGGCTGTGCTGACCCCACTTTCTGAGCCACTCGCCTCTTCCACACCACCATGGTGCTGAGCTGGTTCCAGTCTTTCATCCTCACTGGTCTCTCCACCTCTAGCGCTGGGCAGGCTCCCTGCTGTGTCCACACTATCCTCACTGTGTGTGGAGTGCTGGTCATCATGTGGCTCCTCAACCTCTGAGGAAAGGGTTCCAGGCTCCTGAGAAGTGGACAGGACATGAAGACTGGCCTCTAAAGCCTCTTTTTCTTTTGAGAGACTCTTGTATGCTCTCACAACATCTTTTAGCCGAGTCTGATACTGAAGCAGCTGCTTCCTTTGAGTCTCCACCAATTCTTGTAGTTCTTTCTTACTGGGGCCACCTCCGAAATTCATACCCAGCTTCTCCATGGTTGCTACTCAAGTCTTCACCCTGCAAGAAAAAACATATATATAGCAAAAACCACAGCTTACTTTCAATAGACAATGTACATACAGAGTCTGGTGTGGGCGGGGAAAGCTTTCTGAGCTCTGCTACATTCTACATCTAAAAACTCTGTTATAACTGCGGCACCCAGTAATACAAGTGATACATTGTTGGAATCAGGGTCTCTTTTCCTACATTATGCTGCTCTCAAATGAGGTACCAAAAACCTGCTGATAGATTCCCTTTAAGCAGAGGTTGTTCAGTAGTGGATGATCCGTTTTCAGAAAACTTTCTGCTATAAGCTGTGGTATTTATAAAAATAAGTTTTATTTACCCACCGCAAATGCAGGGCCAGACCTGGGCTCTGTTTGGCTGCAGTGCTGGTATCATGTTGACAGCGCTGCAGCCACTCAGTGAGCTCAGAAAATCGTGCCATCTACACGAGCAGGGCCGCTGAGCTCACTGATCAGGGCAGAGGTGCAGAACCAATGCTGGACCCGGGAAGTGTAAGCAATGCTCAGTTTGTTTGTTTTTTTATAACTACAGCAGCTTATAGCAGAAAGTTTTCTGAAATTGGACAACCCCTTTAACTAACATCTGTGCAGGTGACAGTGGATGATGCAGGTGGAATCAGGTGTCAATCAAATCTACATGGAAAAATTTGGCCCTAAAATCATAACACACTTCCCTTCAGAAAATATGGACAACCGGACATGTCTGATGTGTGCTCACCAATACACCATTAACAAACGCCAATTGACTATACACAAGTTGTTCGGCACTCATTTACCAGCTTGTTTACACTAGTTGACAAACAATGATAATGATGGAATAATCACTAATAAGATATGATACCGTATGGGAACAGAACTGTTATCAGCAGCACATCCCCTATTTCCACTGGGCTGCTAATAGCAATGGTTTTTGCCAGCATTAGGCGATCACTGGCACGTTTACTCCAGCAGATAATCAGGAACCAGTGTTCCTACAAATGCTCATCTGACGATTATCTGCTGGTGGCATGCTTTAATATTGATGCCACGCATTTCTATGTTCTTATAGCAGTGACACCAGTTTAGAGGGTCAAACCACTGACAAGTTCCCTTTAAGAAAATGATGCAAAGAACTAGGCAGTAACAAAATGTATGAGCTAGTAAGAATCAAACTGGCTAAAGGTGTTCTACAGGTATATAAATATTCATGTGATCAGATCTTTCTAATATATTATTCACTTGTTCCACAAACAAAGAGCTCTGATCATACAGCCGGGGAGGTATATCACAAGTGTACACGTCCCATTATTATACCGGAGACTGATGTCCTGTGTATTATAACAAGCATTAACTCTCGCTCTCCCTGCATTGCTCACCAAAACCTTTAGGGATGACGGTGGTGCTGCAGCGAGACCAACACTACCACAATGGAAAAAAACACACATTATACCCTAGCCCTTTACACACAAGTTACTGAAATGGCAGCGGTGACTTTTTGAAAAAAGCAATTGAAGGACAACAGGTATCCACATGTATTAATTTCCATACACAGTAATTACTAGTGATAACAGGGTCTTGTGGAGAGATTAGATCATACGTATCACACTCTGGCCCATGGGCCAAATCGGGCCCACAGGGTGGTTTTATTTGGCCTGTAACACCAGAACCACCACCCCTCATTCTGCGTGGAGGACGACGTGGGGCCCATCATTCTGCGTGGAGGACGACGTGGGGCCCATCATTCTGCGTGGGGGGCTACGTGGGGCCCATTATACAGTTTGGAGGGCTACGTGGGGCCCATTATACAGTTTGGAGGGCTACGTGGGGCCCACTGTACAGCATGGAGGGCTACGTGGGGCCCACTGTACAGTATGGAGGGCTACGTGGGGCCCATAGTACCGTATGGAGGGCTACGTGGGGCCCATAGTACCGTATGGAGGGCCCATTATACCGTATGGAGGACTGTGTGCGGCCCATTATATGGTATACTGGTTGGCCTGCAGCTTTGTTGAAGTTTTTCATTTTGGCCCTCTGTGTGTTTCAGTTTGAAATCCCTGGATTAGATAGATTATGTATAGATAAATTACATGTATATACTGATAGATGATATGATTGACAGATGATGTAGATATACAAGATAGATGATTGATAATATGTACATAAATTACATGTATACCGATAGACAGTATATAAGATCGTTGACATGTATATCTACAGATAGCTGTCATGACTGATAATATGTAGATAAATGATGATTGATAAATGACATGCAGGTGATAGATAATATGTAGACAGATGATCTCTGACAGGAGCTGTCACCCGGGCACAGAGCTCCATCCTTTGCACTGAGCAGACTTCCAGCACATAAGCAGTGATCACTTCTTCCCCTCCCAGGTGTGAAGCCGGAGCAGCCCCGCACCCCGGTACTTACCTCCCAGGTCTCCCATAAGCCGGTAAGCACCCGGGAGGTGCGACTGACGTGTCTGCTCCCCAGCTCGTCAACCGTGCCTACCCGGATCCATCTCCGGTATTTACGTTACTTCCGGTTACTTCACGGGCGGGTGTACAAATATGGCGGACAGCGGACTTCCTGTACACGCAATACGCGGGGTGGCAAGTCCGTGTCCTGGTGGCCGCGTCTTCCCGGGGCACGTGATGCGGCAGCGCTCGCCATAGTGCAGTTGGGGGAGGGGGACACTGTGGTCTGGCTCCGATGATTTCCCCTGAGGAGTCACCAGCCCTGATCCTTGTACTCCTTACAGGCCTCACTCCGACCTCTCTTCTAATTTGGGGACTTGGGAAAAAAAAAACGTTTTTTGATCTGTGTTTCCAATTTTCAGCCATTTATAGTCAGTGTAGTTTTTTTCCCAAACTTCTCTTACCCTATTAGGCCGTGTTCAGATGCTTATATTTCACAGTCCGAACTGACTGAGGGTCTCCGCAGCCGAGCTTATACCTTCATAGTACTGTGACGCTGGAAGTTCGGCGCCGGAGAATTAGGCCACGGCCCCACTATCAGTATTTGGTCAGTATTTTTTCTCAGGAGTGGAAGACAACCAGGTGAGGAACAATCAGAGAAAATGTATAATAGAAACAAGTCACCAATTCTGCATTTATCACCCACTCCTGGTTTTGGCTCCCACTCCTGAGAAAAAATACTGACTGAATACTGATAGTGGGGTCGTGGCCTTACGGGCATTGTGGTCCGTATATAGACCATGAATTATAAGTCTGAACTTGGCCCTAAACTGTAAAAAGCTTACAGCTTGTAATGCATTAGACAAGTGGGCGTTGCCATGTCTTGCCCCACCCCTTTGGCAGACCTGGCTGAAAATGTCAAAAGTGGCAAAATTTTTGTCCAACCTTGCAAAGAAATTCCAACTTTTCAAAGTATTTTACAGCAGATTTGTGGCATAAACCCTTTGATGAATATGTCTGCACAATATCCCCACAGGTGTGTGACCAGCAGCACAGGTTATAATGGGGAAGTGTTCTGTCCAAGGAAGACACCAGACTCCTACAGGACCTCTGGATGAGGCGTTAGGTGATGTGCACACCGCGTCTTCTAGACGCTGACCAACACACAGTTTTAAAAGCAGAAGATGCTGCAAGTGGTTTTGCATCATCTTTCTTGCCTTTTTTGACAAGTTTTTTTTTTTTTAATTTTATATAAAATAGAATAGTAGTTATTATGCTTTACTTCTACAGCACTGTGGAATATGATAAGTAAAGTATAATATAAAGGGGTTGTCAATGTCTTATCGGTGGTGATGTGACACCCAGTCCCCTGCTGATCAGCTGTTCCTGGTGCCAGCAGTGGCCAGAACTGCTCAGTTATGAAGTTGCACAGCACAGCTCCATCAACTGGATAGTGGCCGCAGCTGGGTACTGCACATCCGCCCCCTATTCGACTTAATAGCTGCTTTTGTGCAGTACCCATCTGTGGCCACTATTGAGTAGACGGCGCTGTTTTTTGTGCAGCTCTGCAACTGAGCAGTTCCTGCTGGCATCGGGAACAACTGATCTATCTGCAGGGGTCAAGGATATCGCATCCCACTGATTATACATTGATGACCAACACTAGGGGCACACTCAGCCGGCCATATAAATTGGACCGAGATAAGAGCGCAATGCACAGACTGGCCGTTGGCGCTCCTGGACCGAGCGTGACAGCTGCTTATATTTCTATGCCAGTCTGTGCATTACGATCTGATCTCGGTCCGATTATTCTGGTTGTCTGAGCGCGCCCTTATGCTGAGATGGTGGTTTATAAAGTGCATTACCATTGGTTACACCTGCCTTTTTGTTAACGAAAATGAGGACTGGGACTGTTGCTCATCTGTGTCCCTGACCTCTCCACATTGGTAAAATTCCTGATCCATGCTATATATTAGATCCACCTATCTGTATTATTTAAACCCAAACATTCCATATTCCCAGCCACCACCCCCCTGAGAAAGCTGGTCATCACCAGTGAGACACCTGGGGACTAGTCTTCTTTTGGAACTTCAATTATGGAATAATCTGAATCTGATCCACTAAGTAATCCTGTGCCTCATACTCTGATCAGCCCTCTTTGTAGGATCTGTTCTGCTATTTCTATATTGGGTATGCTTGATTCTTGCTATATCTGTTTCGGATGGTGCTTACTTTTAGGATTAGTGTTGAGCGAGCACTAAAATGCTCGGGTGCTCGAAGCTCGGGCCGAGCTCGCCGTGATACTCGGGTGCTCGACCCGAGCAACGAGCCCAATGTTAGTCTATGGGAGACTCGAGCATTTTTGCGGTGGCACCCCCGGCAGTCTTTTAAAAGCCTAACAAGTGCCCAAAACGATAGTGACAGTGCTCAAATGACATGGGGATCGCCCCAGGAAGCATTTCTGACCCCCAGGTCACTGCTGTCAACAACGTGGTCAGAGGTATTAAGCCACTTTTACAGGCTCACAATAAAACGTTCAAAAACGAAAGTGAAACTTTTTTCCTGTGAAATATGTTAAGGAACATCCTTTCCAGGGAAAAGACTTGTGTATAAGTTAAAATAAATGACCAAAAACAAAAATACTCCTCCACACCTTCGGCTATGTTCACAAGTAGCATTTTTTAGGCGTTTTTGCACTTTTGTATTGCTTTCAACTATGACAAATGCATTCACCGGGAAATGTCATTTTAACATTTTACAACCTTATCTGGCCATGTGCTGTGTGACACATGCATAAAGTTCTGAAAAGACATTGGAACAACATGGGGAAGACCCCTGGAAGCATCTCTGACTCCCAGGTCACTGTCTAAAAGTGTGCCCATCATAAGTGATCCTTGCTGCATCAGAAGATGCAGACTTGCAACTATCCCCATGCAAGTTCTAGTCCCAGGGCAGTGTTCAATTGTACCTCCCCCATTCCTTGCAATACAAGCGCAAGTATGCAGCCTGCCACCCACCCACCCCTAGGCTGCAATACCATACTGCTTGCTTGCTTGAAATTGGGCCTTTTAGGCATGTGGAGGCGGAATCTGGCCACCACGTCATGGCTGTGTTGGTGGCCTGGAATCCATACTCAGTCCCCAGCCGCCGGCGGCCGGGTGTCCATACTCGGTCCCCAGCCGCCCCGCGGCCGGGTGTCCACACACGGTCCCCAGCCGCCTGGGGGCAGCCGGGTGTCCATAAACGGTCCCCAGCCACCCTATTTCTCCTTGGAACATCCCCCCACACACTTTTCTTAGCCCGGCCTGCTTTAGACAGCATTGGACGAGCCCACCAGAGAACCAGACTCCTCCGGTGGGCCCTGACTTCTCCATCGGTGGAGTTGAGAGTGCCAAGGTGAGGAGCATGATGATGATGACAGAAGTTAGCATCTGCTATGTTTTCTTTTAATGCAAGTGTAAGTGTGCAGCCTGCCACCCACCCACCCCCAGACTGCAATTCCATACTGCTAGCTTGCACTTGAAATGGGGCCTTTTAGTTTGGAGGCGTCCGAAGCTGGCTACTACCTCATAGCTCCTTCGGCAGCGAGGTATCCATACTCAGTCCCCAGCCGCCCCTATTTGTCCTGGTGTGCCTTATACATAAGATTAAGCGCGTATACCAAAACATTACCTGTGCCCTCCCCAGTGCATTTAGTGGGAAGGAGAGCCTATTCCGCTGTAGTGTGTGCATGCCAAACCCCTGTTCTTGGTACATGCGAAGATGCCTCCCACCTTACACCTGTCGTTGCAGACTTGCAACTATCCCCATTCAAGTCCTTGTCCCAGGGCAGTGTTCAATTGTACCTCTCCCATTCCTTGCAATGCAAGCGCAAGTATGCAGCCTGCCACACACCCACCCCCAGGCTGCAATACCATACTGCTTGCTTGCTTGCACTTTAAATTGGGCCTTTTAGGCATGTGGAGGCGGAATCTGGCCACCACGCCATGGCTGTGTCGGCGGCCTGGTATCCATACTCAGTCCCCAGCCGCCTGGTGGCCGGGTGTCCCCGCTTGCTCCCCAACCTCCAGGGGGTGGCCGGGTGTCCATACTCGGTCCCCAGCCACCCCTATTTGTAACGGTAACCTTTCCCACACTTTTCTTAGCCTGGCCTGCTTTAGGGCAGCATTGGCCGAGCCCACCGGACTATCAGACTCCTCCGATGGGCCCTGGCTTCTCCATCAGGGGAGTTGAGAGTGCCAAGGTGAGGAGCATGATGAGGATGATAGAAGTTAGCATCTGCTTTGTTTTGTTGTATTGCAAGCGCATGTATGTAGTAGCGGCTAGGCCTGAGGTGGTCAGCGTTTTGGCGCATATCCTACCTCCTCCGAGGATTGCTGGATGTTTTCCTGCTACTATCCAAGTTCTAGGACTCCCGTTAAAACAAAGCTTCAGGTGATAAATGATGGATGAGGTAGTGGCAAAGGAGAAAGAGCAGGAGGAACAGGGACCATTCACATCAATATCAGGCCAGTCAACCTGATATGTCTTGTAGGATATGTTTTTGTAACAAAAGGAGCGGTTCGGCTACACAGTTATAGGGCATACAGTGAGTGCAATGCCTACCAAAATTTTCGAGGCACTCCAATGCCCCTTGGAAATGACATGGAGGTCAGAGGGCGTTAACTAAACCTTTTTTTCCATTTATAGCAACTGGGTCTCCTGTGCACTGTTGGCCTAAGCAGTGAATGGAAGGCTTTCCTAAAATTATGAGGAACTGCAATGCCCCTTACAAGAGCCATGTATGGCACCCCAGGAGTCTGGTCACCACAGTAATAGAGATATTACGTCGGAGAGCAAGTGGGAGGTTTCCTGGTCAGGATCCCTTAAACATGCAACATCCTCCTGCCCCAGTCCTGGGAGGGGAGAATTCTGCCCTTATAAACTGGATCTGGGGCGGGGTTGAGTGAGTCAGAGAACAGTCAGAGTCAGAGTGAGAGCAAGGGAAAGTAACAGCAAGGAGCTCTGTAGGAGCTAAAGACCAGGGGCTGGAAGCTGAGCAGAGCTCGCCCTGGCAGAAGACAATAGGAACCGGACACAGGAGTCCGAGGCTGTGAGGACTTATATATCCAGCAGCAGAAACCAGCCGGCAGGGGATTTCAGGTCCTCTGGCCATAGAAGCCCGGAGGCTCAGTCACAAGCAAGGGACCAGCACCGCCGTCGTGGAGCGGAGGCTAACAGAAGGCCCCAAGTCACCAGCCATACGGGTGAGCACTACACGGTACACTCAGGGACGTGGGCTACTTCTACCCGCTTACAGCAAGGTAGCCAGGAAGAGTGGAGACAGACGGGGAGGCCTACAACTCCACCTGGCCAGGGGAACTCCTGCTTGCTCACAGACTGACCAGGCCTCTTATGCTAGCCAGTACTCCCGGGAGGGTCTACCTTATAGTCATCAGTAAAGACCCTGAACTGCACTGCAAAGACTCTGATTCGTTCCTGCTGCGCTCGTGCACCATCACCCCCATCATCCACACTCACTGCCCTGAGGCTATACTCCTCCCGTGGGGAGTTATCCCATTCTCTGCTGCGCACACAACACCAGCCTCAGCGGTCTGCCTCGCAGCGGTGGTACTCCCTGACCACAATCCACGGGTGGCGCAGTCGGACAATTAACCTCAAAACCTAAGAAAGACTGCCACTGGTTTGACCAGCCTGAGCCACGGGACCGGGGCACCGCCACGGAGACTACAGACCCCAGAGACCCGGCACCGGGTATCCCACACATGGCCCAGGGGGCGCGTCACATGCAGTACAGCATATTACAAACATAAGTCCCATTATTGGGGAGTGGGTCTCCCATAGTATTTGCTTATGCCTTGCAAGCAAAAGCTGCCAAAAATTAGGACGGAGCAACTTGCAATGCCCCTTACAAGAGCCATGCAGTACAGCATATTACAAACATAAGTCCCATTATTGGGGAGTGGGTCTCCCATAGTATTTGCTTATGCTTTCCAAGCAAAAGCTGCCAAAAATTAGGACGGAGCAACTTGCAATGCCCCTTACAAGAGCCATGCAGTACAGCATATTACAAACATAAGTCCCATTAATGGGGAGTGGGTGTCCCATAGTATTTGCTTATGCCTTGCAAGCAAAAGCTGCCAAAAATAAGGACGGAGGAACTTGCAATGCTGGCACCCTTGTGGTATAGTGGTGGTGGAGGCTGAGGATAAGGAGAAGAAGATAAAACAGCCGAAACGAGGAAGCGTATACCCATGTGTCGGTATGAAGCGGTGCATGTGAATACACCTCCCGAAATAACACAGTGGATTTGACTTTATGTTACTCTGCTGTCATTTGGTGGTGATGAGAAGTCTGGCCCAATCCAGCCCTTGTTCATTTTGATAAGGGTCAGCTTGTCAGCATTGTCAGTTGACAGGCGAGTGCGCTTATCAATTATAATTCCCCCAGCGGCACTAAAAACACGCTCCGATAACACGCTAGCGGCAGGGCAGGCCAGGACCTCCAAGGCGTACAGAGCGAGTTCATTCCAAGTGTCCAGCTTGGATACCCAATGATTAAAAGGCACAGAGGAATCACGGAGGACGCTGGTACGGTCGGCAAGGTACTCCCTTACCATGTTTTGAAACTTTCCACTCCTTGTGAGAGTACCCCATGCCTCAGGGCCTGTAAGCTGGGCGGGTGTCAGAAAACTGTCCCAGAACGTTGACAGTGTTCCCCTGCCTCTGCTGGATTGGAGTTGCATCTCTCTCGCCTGTACGTCTTGGTTGGGCAACGAACTGTGACCTCTGCCGCTAGCGTGTTCAGATGGGAATTTTTTTAAGAGTTCTGCAGCAAGGGCCTTCTGGTACTGCCCCATTTTTGTAGACCTCTCCACCTCAGGAATAAGAGAGTGAAAGTTCTCCTTGTAGTGGGGGTCTACTAGTGTCACCAACCAGTAATGACTGTCACCCAACATTTTGACAACGCGAGGGTCACGGTTAAGGCAGCGTAACATAAAGTCAGCCATGCGTGCCAGACTGGTAACGGGCAAGATTTCCGTGTCCTCACCAAGATGACGACTGACCATGCTCTCCTCCTCCTCTTCCTCCTCCTCCTCTTCCTCCTCCCCCGTGTCCTCAGGCTACCCACGCTGAACCGACAGTATGACACTTGTACAGGTACTACCGTCTACAACGCATGATAGCAGCTCCTGTTCTTCTTCCTCCTCCTCCTGTCCCTCATTGTCCCCCAATGCACGTTGCGATGAGGTGAGGCTGGGCTGTGTGTAATCGCCCGCTACGGCTACTTGATCCATCTCATCATACTCTGGCTGCAATGCCTCCTCTTTAATTCTCTGCAGAGAGCGTTGCAAAAGACAGACAAGTGGGATGCTGACACTAATGATGGCGTCATCGCCACTCACCATCTTGGTGGCCTCCTCAAAGTTTGTCAGGATGGTACATATGTCAGACATCCAGGTCCACTCCTGAGGTCTTATGTGTGGAGTCTGACCTGAATATCGACGGCCTTGTTGCAGCTGGTACTCCACAACTGCTCTCTTCTGCTCACAAATCCTTTGCAACATGTGGAGGGTAAAGTTCCAACGTGTGGGGACATCACACACCAGTTGGTGTGCCGGAATCTTCTAACGCTGCTGCAACACAGCAAGGGCGGCGGAAGCTGTAGCCGACTTGCGAAAATGAGCTGACAGGCGGCGTACTTTCACGAGCAGATCTGGCAACTCGGGGTACGATTTAAGAAACCGCTGAACCACGAGGTTAAGCACATGAGCCAGGCATGGTATGTGTGTGATCTCACCTCACCTCAGAGCCGCCACCAGGTTACGGCCATTGTCACACACGACCATGCCGGGATGTAGGTTCAGCAGTCTCAGCCACAGATCTGCCTGCTCTTTCACAGCTGTCCACAACTCACAAGCAGTGTGAGGTTTATCACCTAAGCTTATGAGTTTCAGCACAGCCTGTTGCCGCTTGGCGGAGGCAGTACTGCAATGCTTCCAGCTTGTAACTGATGTGGTGATATCTGAGATGGAGGCTGAACATGAGGAGGAGGAGGAGGATGCGCAGGAGCTGTACACTGTGGGGGCAACTCTGACTGACATAGGGCCCGCAATCCTCGGTGGGGGGAGGATGTGTTCAGTCCCAAGGTCCGACTGGGTCCCGGCTTCCACTATGTTTACCCAGTGTGCCGTCAGAGAGATGTACCGTCCCTGGCCACAAGCACTTGTCCACGTGTCCGTTCTCAGGTGGACTCTCCCAGTATCTGCGTTGTTGAGGGCACAGCAGATGCTTTGGGACACGTGCTTGTGTAGTGCGGGGATGGCACACCGGGCAAAATAGTGTCGGCTGGGGACCGAGTACCGAGGGACGGCCACCGCCATAAGATTGCGGAAGGATTCCGTCTCCACTAGCCTAAAAGGCAGCATTTCCAACGCAAGCAGTCGTGAAATGTGCGAATTTAGGACTGTGGCCTGTGGGGCGTTAGCTGCGAATTTCCGCTTTCGTTCAAAGGTCTGGGATATGGACAATTGAATGCTTCGGTGGGACATGGACGTGGACGTTGATGCTGTTTCTTGAGAAACTGCCATAACAAGTAAAGACAGAGGAGGGGGCATCTTTACATGCAGTATGGACAGGGGATTGCCTTGCACACACAACAGGGGGTTCTATTGCACGCACAACAGTGGAAGAAGCAGTGGTGACACCCGCTGACACTGGTCGTGGACCCTGGGTTTCGCCCCACAAAGTCGGGTGCTTTGCTGTCATGTGCCTGATCATGCTGGTGGTGGTCAGGCTGGTAGTTTTGTCACCCCTGCTGATGCTGGCATGGCAGGTGGAACATATGGCCTTTTTGGGGTTATCAGCAGAGTCTTTAAAAAAATTCCAGACTCTGGAAGACCTACCGTTTGTACTGGCAACGTCCCTCGTGTTGGTGTTACGGGGAACGGTTGCCTGCCTTCTGTCTGCGGCCACCACACTGCTTCTTCCTGCCTGTTGGGGTACTCTGCCTCCCTCCCCCTGTGTGCTGCTGGCCTCACTCTGCATGTCCTCCTTCCATGTTGGGTCAGTTACTAGATCATCCACCACCTCCTCCTCTTCCACTTGCGCACCACGATCCTCCTCCTCACTTCCTGGCAATTGTGTCTCGTCATCGTCCACCTCTTGTGACAGATTGCCAACGTCGACTTCCTGTGGCCGTGGCTGTTCAAATATTTGGGCATCGCAACATGGGATCTCCTCTTCCACCACTTCAAGCGTATCAGGCGAGGGGCCCAAATATGGAAATGGACCAGTGAACAGCTCTTCAGAGTGTCCAAGTGTGGGATCACTTGCTGTCTGACGACACTCGGCATGGTGGGAGGAAGGAGCATCAGGGTGAGGAGGAGTATGCGGTCGAGACTCACGGCTACTAAGAGTTGACCGTGTGGAAGACAGACCGGAGGTGGTGGTGCCCAGGTAACTGGAAGTATTATCTGCTATCCAATTAATAACCTGTTCACACTGATCAGTTCTCAATACTGGTGTTGTTCTGTGCTTCCCTAGTAATTCGGTCAAGAAGTGGGAGCGAGAAGATGTGGCTGTTGGTTGTGGCACATTTTCACCTTGGCCACGGCCCCGTCCTCTGCACGAACCATCACCAGAACGTCCACTTCCACGTCCCTTTTCTTGCCCATTGTAAATGAAGTAAAATAGCTTACACTTGCACTATCAATGGAAAAAGGGTAATAAAGAGTAGATTAGAACCGTGGAAGAGGAAAACCACAGTTATTGTTTACTGGAGTAAACCACACTTTTTTAAATAGAGATATTTGCGGCTGAACAGTGAGCGACACACTCAAACTGCTTTTTTTTAGATACCAAAGGCCCAAAACTGGATAGTACAGCGATTTGACCCGTGGAACTGCGAAACCACACTGGGATGTCTGGCCTACACAAGACTATTTTCAAAAGATATATTTTTGTGTCACAACAGTCAGGAGACACTACTGTTTTTCTTTACGGAAAAAACTACCAAAAGCTGAATAATAGAGATTTTTTACCGTGGGATGGCAAAACCACAGTTATTGTTTACTGGGGTATACCACACTTTTTTAAATAGAGATATTTGCGGCTGAACAGTGAGCGACACACTCAAACTGCTTTTTTTTTAGATACCAAAGGCCCAAAACTGGATAGTACAGCGATTTGACCCGTGGAACTGCAAAACCACACTGGGATGTCGGGCCTACACAAGACTATTCTCAACAGATATATTTTTGTGTCACAACAGTCAGGAGACACTACTGTTTTTCTTTACGGAAAATATACCAAAACCTGAATAATAGAGATTTTTTTACCGTGGGATGGCAAAACCACAGTTATTGTTTACTGGGGTATACCAGACTTTTTTAAATATATAGAACAGTGAGCGACACACTCAAACTGTTTTTTTTTTAGATACAAATGGCCCAAAATGGATAATACAGAGGTTTGAACCGTGGAAGTGCAAAACAACACTTCTGTTTCTTTAGCCTACACCAGACTATTTTCAACAGTTATATTTGTGTCTGAAAAATCAGACACGCTTTTTTTTTTGGGGGGGGGGGGACACCAAAAGGTTAATAAGACGGGTATTTGTACAGTGTGAAGGAGGAAAAAAAAAGGAGGATTTAGATGAAAAAAAAAGGATTTTTCCTGGCCCCCGACATCTGGTGCTAAGTCCAGCAATTTCAGCAACAGGAGCACACAGGACTGTAATGCAGCGTTTGCTGGTATAACCACTGTGTCTCCTATACAGCCTGCCTGCCTGGTATCTGGGATGGATATTAGTCCTGAAAAGGACTGTTTGTTTGTTCTGGCAGCCTTTACAGACCCTACACTATTCGCAGTTTATATCTCTCCCTAAATCAGCAGCGCTGTCCCTACACTGTCTAATCCGGAGCGACTGTGTCCAAGATGGCGGCGCCCGGTTTTAAATACTCGAGGTGACGCTGTGCGGCCAGCCAATCACTGTAATGCCCACAACCAACATGGCTGCAGCATTACAGTGACTGGCTGGCAATCCCTGCATGTTCATTGGCTCTGTAAAGAGCGCCAAACATGCAGGGCGGAGACCCGAGCTCCCGCCCGAGTAACCCGGAAATGCTCGGTGCTCGCCGAACATCCCGAGTAGCATGTTCGCTCAACACTATTTAGGATGTATTCTGGGCCATAGGACAATTTTATTTGAGAATAATGTTGTTCTGTTTATGTATTACTGGTCCTTGTGGTAACACACAGGCCTCATTATGGCTATGACTGTGATTTCGTGTATTTTTTAGATGTTTTTAATATGTTAGTTCTTTTTTTCTTCTGTATAATAATGTGTTATTAATAAAGTTTATTATTTTTACATATGTTGCCTTTAGGCTATTTTGGATGTGTTCTATACTAGTGCATCTTTCTTTTTTGTACATAAATGAGTATTTGCACCAGGTTATTGATCACTCTCCTGAATATTTACTGTGCCTGCCATAGTTAAAGGGGTTGTTCACTACTAGGACAACCCGTTCTTGATCTAAATATTTGGCCCCGATAAAATAGAAAAGCTTATACTCCCCTCCAGTGCCGGCGCCATTCCCGCGGTGCCGGCACTCGCTCTCCCCGGAGCTCTGGTGTGGTGGAATGACATGTGACGCTGGTGTCCAATCAGTGCTGGCATCACTGTCTTCGCCTTCAGACAAATCGAACATCAGGAGGGAGTCCAGGCTGCAGCTGATCGCTGACTTCCTCTTCATGTTCAATTTGACAGGAGGCGGAGACAGTGATGACAGCGCTGATTGGGCTCTGGGGTCATGTATCACAACAACCACACGACAGCACTGACCCCGCTGGAACGGCGCCAGCATGGGAGGAATTATAAGCTTGTTTTTTTTAACGGGGCCAAGCGTAAAGGGTGACCAGGAGTTGTCCAAGTAGTGGACAACTTATTTAAGTCGCTTCCTATACCCTTTTATTCCTCCAGACTCTTTGTGACCTTGATTTCCAAATGGAAATTGGAACTCTGGGACCTTGTGGAGTGTGTTAATGAATGCCTTCTGGACATCTGTCAAGTCAACAGTCTTCCCCATGATTGTGGAGCCTACTGAAACAGACTAAGGGACCTTTTTAAACGCTTAGGAAGCCTTTCCAGGTGTTTTTTGTTAATTATTTTAATTTACTGAGATAATGACTTTTGTGTTTTCATTGGTTGTAAGCCATAATCATCAACATTAACAGAAATAAACACTTGAAATAGATCACTCTGTTTGTAATGACTCTATATAATATATGAGTTTCACTTTATGCATTGATGATATTCTAATTTAGTGAGATGGACCTGTAACTGTCGGATGAAGAATCTCTTCCATACACAGGAACGCTCGGTTGGCTGAACTCTCCTCTGTCGTCTATGAGAGAGCTTTTGCCAGACATCTCTTGCGGCAGCTTATCTGTTAGAGAATAATAGAATCGTCAGACCAAAATCAGACATTCCAAATCCTTCTGTCCTGACCTCATACATCATCTGTCGGGGGGGGGAGATTCAGTAGGACTCCATATGCATTAAACTGTTGATATCGGCATGTGTGGCCAACGTTACTCTAATGTGTATGGGAGCCTTCAGGTCTAATACAGATTTGGTGGTCATTGTTAAGTCTGCAGTTGCCATAACAACCCAAAGGATCCCCATGATCTCGCGGAAGGGGGAGGTGATAAGCTGATGGAGGAAGTCATCTCCTCTCCTTTTGTTAGATCAGATGCTGCTGTCACTACTGACTACTGCATCTAAGGGGCTGAAGTGCTGGGATCAGAGCTAGTACTCCGGTCCCAGCATATGCACCAGAAGCACGGGCACAACGCCTTTTCACGCACGTAGGTCCGTGGCAAAAACTTATATTCTATCAGAGCGTACATGTGCGTGATTTTGCTTTAATGGTATAAAGTGTTACCTACATTTTTTTTTCTAACAGGTGATAGTGCCTAAAATGCCCTGCAGATCGGTGGTGGTCTGTGTCCTGAGACCCTCACAACTTGCTCAAAACACTTGTCACATAGGTGCGGTTCAGGAAGTAGAAGTACTCTGCATACGTTTGTACACTGGCAGCTGTATAGCTCAGTAAGAATTCTGTGCGCCCCATACTCCGCTCCGTGCATGCTGCTACAAGAGCTGAGCTCCTGCTTCCTAAACAGCACGTGTAACCATTGTTTGGAGCAATTGTTGGGGGTGTCAGGGCATGGATCACCACCAATCTGCAAGGCGGTTCAGGTCCTGGCACGTATTTTATTACATTATTTTTTTTCTATTCAGTTGCACTCCTGTCTCTGCACGGTGTTTAATACTGCAGCTCACACTCATTACAGAGTTTTAAGGAAATGTAGACTTCTTTTTTGTTACTTTTACAATTTCACCAGAAAACCACTCTAAAATTTTTGTAAAAACAAAATAAAGGGCTCGTCCGGGATTTGAACCCGGGACCTCTCGCACCCAAAGCGAGAATCATACCCCTAGACCAACGAGCCATATGCTTGGTAAGGTTTATGTGACTTGGTCAGGCTTATGTGACTAGGCTCAGTCTGTGGACGACCAAGTGTGTCATCATGGAAGGAAAAGTTGGATCAATGGCAGTTCCAGACTTTGGATCTCCGCTCTTCAAAAAGTGATGGCAGATCCTAGCAATATCATATGACTGACAATGAAATACCTTTTTACGGGTAAATTCTCACACATCAGATTTGTTGCAGAAAGTAAAGGGGTAACAGGTTGCCCTGTCACGTTATTGATCTATCTTTAGGATTGGTCATCAATATCAATTTGTTGGAGGTCCGACACCACCACCGATCAGCTGTTACAAATTCTAACGGTGGCTGGATGTAAACACATAGAACAGAACAATACTGAAGTTGGTTTCTTATTCGGCAGTTTCTTTTTTTCTGTTTGTTACAGGTTTAACAACAAAAATAAAAATTGCAATAATGAAATACAGTGCAGCAAGGTGTCCTGATGTGAATATGTAGCTACACAATTTATAAAACTGGCGCAAAAATGACCATCAAAGTGGGCACTGAAGGGCATTATTGAAAGGGTTAAATGACTTTGGGAAACTGATCTCACACTGCAGACACACAGATCAGGGTGCCCCACATCAAATTGAGGTCACTCTATCCTGGCCCACATGGATTATGGGCATCAGAACGGGCATTAAAATGGGCAGTCAATTTTGATGTTTTGAATAAGTAACTGGTGTTTTTCAGGGATTAAATGACGTTGGGCCACTGATCTCATGCCACCATTACATACATAGTGATGGCCTGCATCAAATTCAGGTCAGTATATCCTGGCCCAAATGTGTTCTGGGCATCAGAACGGGCATCAAAGTGGGCAAATAGCCAATTTTCACAGATTTTAATAAGTAACTGGTGTTTTTCACTGGTTAAATGACGTTTTGCCACTGATCTCATTGCCCAAATGGGTTCTGGGTATCAGAACGGACATCAAAGTGGGCAAATAGCCAGTTTTCACAGATTTGAATAAGTAACTGGTGTTTTTCACTGGTTAAATAACGTTGTGCCACTGATCTCATGCCACCATTATATACATAGTGATGGCCCACATCAAATTCAGATTACTCTATCCTGACACAAATGGGTTCTGGGCATCAGAACGGGCATCAAAGTGATCAAATAGCTAATTTTCACAGATTTGAATAAGTAACTGGAGTTTTTCTGGGGTTAAATGACATTGAGCCTCTGATCTTACACCATCATTAAATATAGAGTGATGACCCGCATCAAATTCAGGTCACTCTATCCTGGTCCAAAGGGGTTCTGGGCATCAGAACGGGCATCAAAGTGGGCAAAAAGCCAATTTTCACAGATTTTAATAAGTAACTGGTGTTTTTCACTGGTTAAATGATGTTTTGCCACTGATCTCATTGCCCAAATGGGTTCTGGGTATCAGAACGGGCATCAAAGTGGGCAAATAGCCAATTTTCACAGATTTGAATAAGTAACTGGTGTTTTTCACAGGTTAAATGACGTTGGGCCACTGATCTCTTGCCACCATTACATACATAGTGAAGGCCTGCATCAAATTAAGGTCATTCCATCCTGGCCCAAAGGAGTTCTGGGCATCAGAACGAGCATCAAAGTAGGCAAATAGCCAATTTTCACAGATTTGAATAAGTAACTGGTGTTTTTCCGGGATTAAATGACGTTGGGCCACTGATCTCATGCCACCATTACATACATAGTGATAGTTCGCATCAAATTCAGGTCATTCTATCCTGGCCCAAAGGGGTTCTAGGCATCAGAACGGGCATCAAAGTGGGCAAATAGCAAATTTTCACAGATTTGAATAAGTAACTGGTGTTTTTCATGGGTTAAATGACGTTGAGCCACTGATCTCATGCCACCATTACATACATAGTGATGGCCCGCATGAAATTCATGTTCCTCTAGCCTGACCCAAATGGGTTTTGGGCATCAGAACGGGCATCAAAGTGGGCAAAAAGCCAATTTTCACAGATTTGAATAAGTGGTAGTTTTCAGGGGTTAAATGACTTTGTTTTGGGTTTGGCCCATTGATCTCACACAAAAAAAAAACAAAAAAATAAGAGGGTTCCAGCATCTGCCAATGATTAGAAGTTTAAAACATGACTTTTAATGAAAAAAAGTTTTTTTGCAAAAACATATCAATGAAGTGTCTACGCTTTTCAAGCCGTCAATGACCTGACAATGAATGTGTCCAAATGGTCTGAATTTATAGCAAACATGAAAAAGGAGATTAGCACATGATTGTGCTGTCTATGGGTGGTGTGTAGGTGAAACCAGGCTATGAGACAATGTTTGGAAGCAATCCCTTACCAAGGCAGCTAGTTTAACCAGTGTGAATATTGCCCTATATGTACAAACATAAAATAATAGTAGTATAAAAGATGTCTAAATCTAAATACAGTCTTATTGTATAAGGGAGTAGACTGAAAATCATAAGACTTCAGAAATTATTCAGTCACTATGATATTTGTCTGGAAATAGCCATAGAGGATTAATTGTTTAGTGTGGATATAATTGCTACATTGCAAAGAACCCTATATGTCTGAATAGGACTCAAGGAGATACCCTACGTTGGAAGTCGACAACATTAAAAAAAACAATACCATATGAAAAACTACAAACCTCATCGATTCCAATTTTAGATCACCATGTGTTGTGTGCAGTATTGTATGGTTTGCATATAGAGAAATAATAAAAAAAAAAAATTAATATGGTGCACTAACATTTTAAGTGTGACATTCTAATATGGAATACAACAGTATGAGTAGTTGTAATACACCAAATAAAGATGTTGTTTATACTGAGGAAAAGGTATTTACTCTGTCAGTTGTTTCATGTGGATATAAATTACTGTGTCGCAAGAAACCCTACATGTCTGAATAGAACGAAGTGCCTAAGCAAGAAACAATACGAATATACGGCCAAAAATTATCATAAAAAAATATCTTTATTGAAAAAATATATATATAGATAAATATTCACAGTATCAATACAGGTAATGGTGGCACAACATATGTCAGAAAACATTAGAGAGACTTTTCTAATCTTTTCTCTAATGTCTGAATAGAAGTCAAAAAGATGCGCTGCTTTGGGAGTGGAAAACATCAGAAACCAATACCGAATGGTGGACTACAAGCCTCATCGATTCCAATTGTAGAGCACCATATGTCATTGTATAGTATTGTATAGCTTATATATAGAAAAAAAAAATTCTACGTGGTGCACAAACACTTAAGGTGTGGCATTTTGGTATGTAATGAAACAATATGGGTGATTCTAACATGCCAAGTAAAGACATCATTTATACTGAGAAAAAGGTATTTGTTCTATGTCAGTTATTTTATATGGATAAAATTGCTAAGTTGCAGAAAACCCTACATGTCTGAATAACACTCAGGAAAATACATTATGTTGAGAGTAGACAACATCAAAAACCGGTACCATATGATGGACTACAAATCTCATTGGTTCCAATTCTAGGGCACCATGTGTTATGTGCAGGATTGCATGGCTTGTGTATAGGAAAATAAAAAATTCTTTATATTGTGCACTAACATTTATAATGTGACATTTCAGTATGGAACGAAATGGTGTGAGTGGTTGTAACATATCGGGTGACTACATCGTTTATACTAGGAAGGTATTTTTTCCATGCCAGTTGTTTCATGTGGATATACAGTAAATGCTGCATTGCAGAGAACCCTACTTGTCTGAATAAGATTCAAGAAGGTATGTTACATTGGGAGTAGACAACATAAAAAACCAACACCATATGAAGGACTACAAACCTCATTGGTTCCGATATGGTGAGTTATAGGTATTTTGTTTGGGAATGCCTAGACATAACATTTCTATAAATTGGAACCGATGAGGTTTGTAGTCCATCATATGGTCTCGGTTTTTTATGTTATCTACTCTCAGCATAATGTATTTTCTCGCTGCACAGCTTTATACACAGCACAAACAGCACAGCAGGACCAGGACGTGATCGGCAGTGTGTGCTGTATGGATTGTGTCCTCATCATCCCCATGAAGTTTCCAGATGAATACATTGGACCTGCAATCATCAAGTGAAAATACTTTTTTAGGGTCCAGCATAGAAGGTTAGGTGTGTGTGCATGTGCCTGTGTGTGTGAGTGTGTGTGCATGTGCCTGTGTGTGTGTGCACACGCAGGGGCGGATACTGACAGCTTGGCGCCCCTGTGCTAGAAATGTGTCTGCCCCCCCTCCTTTTGTGGCAACAAAGTTATATATATGTAATATAATTCTACATACCGCCCTCTCTTGGCCCTTACATATCGGGTTTCTCTTGTTATTTTTGTTATTTATAGCGCCCTGTTCTTTATTACATACCGTCCTATCTTGTTAGATATGAACTGCAATGATGGCTGATAGACCATGGGAAAGCTTCTTTTCTGATGGAGGACCTGGTGGACTGGTCTTCTGCTCAGATGCTGCTCCATCAGCTGTCATTTTATATCTAACAAGAGAGGACTATGTGATAAAGAGAGGGTGCTGCGAATAACAAAATAAGGAGAATACGCTATGTAAGGGACGGTGCTATATATAACAAGAGATGATACTATGTAATAATGGGACAGCACTGAACATTATAGAGTACACTATATAATAAGGGAAGGCGCCATATATAGCTAGAGAGGATGCTATGTAATAAGAGATGGTGTTATGTATAATAAAGGAGGAAACTATGTAATTAAAGAAGTATTCTCATCTCCAAGATCCTATCCCATGTATGTAGTAGGTGTAGTAATATTAGTAAATACCTCCAATTAGAAATGTAGTATAGTTCTCCTGATTAGCTATATCACTTACCTCATGTGCATGGCATTGCAGTAGCTTAGGTATCCATGGTTACGACCACTATGTGTCTGGCTATAACCATTGGATACCTAACCTACTGCAATGCCTGCACATGAGGTAAGCAAAATAGCTAATAAGGAAAACTATATTTAATTTCTAATTGGAGGTATATATAATAAGTCTACATTTCTGTATCCGTGTGCTGCTCGTTTTTTTTTTCTCAGACCGCACACAGACCCACTGAGTACGTCCTATTCTGATCTTCAAAATCAGCTCAGAACAGGACATGCTCTGAGTCTCGCAGATCTCATTCTCAGATCCGTGATTTTCACAAATATGTGAATGGATCTATGAAACTTTGAGTCTGTGTGCCGTCCAATGAAAATTTTGGCAGCTCACAGATATTTCACACAAATGTGAGAATGTGGCCTAAGGGATTTTACAAACAACAGAATCACCCCAAGTCATACAGCACCTTCTCCCATCCCACAATTCAATATGACGCTATCAGGAACTCGGCATCCTCCCCCACCACCCAATTAATTTTAAATCTATAGTACAGATCAAAAGTTTGGACACACCTCATTTAAAGATTTTTCTGTATTTTCATACATTGTACATTCACACTGAAGGCATCAAAACTATGAATTAACACATGTGGAATTATATAGTTAACAAAAAGTGTGATACAACTGAAAATATGTCTTATATTCTAGGTTCTTCAAAGTAGTCACCTTTTGCTTTGATGACTGCTTTGCACACTCTTGGCATTCTCTTGATGAGCTTCAAGAGGTAGTCACCGGAAATGGTCTTCCAACAATCTTGAAGGAGCTCCCAGAGATGCTTAGCACTTGTTGGCCCTTTTGCCTTCACTCTGCGGTCCAGCTCACCCCAAACCATCTCGATTGGGTTCAGGTCTGGTGACTGTGGAGGCCAGGTCATCTGGAGTAGCACCCCATCACTCTACTTCTTGGTCAAATAGCCCTTACACAGCCTGGAGGTGTGTTTGGGGTCATTGTCCTGTTGGAAAATAAATGATGGTCCAACTAAATGCAAACCGGATGGAATAGCATGCCGCTGCAAGATGCTGTGGTAGCCATGCTGGTTCAGTATGCCTTCAATTTTGAATAAATCCCCAACAGTGTCACCAGCAAAGCACCCCCACACCATCACACCTCCTCCTCCATGCTTCACGGTGGGAACCAGGCATGTAGAGTCCATCTATTCACCTTTTCTGCGTCGCACAAAGACACGGTGGTTGGAACCAAAGATCTCAAATTTGGACTCATCAGACCAAAGCACAGATTTCCACTGGTCTAATGTCCATTCCTTGTGTTCATTAGCCCAAACAAGTCTCTTCTACTTGTTGCCTGTCCTTAGCAGTGGTTTCCTAGCAGCTATTTTACCATGAAGACCTGCTGCACAAAGTTTCCTCTTAACAGTTGTTGAAGAGATGTGTCTGCTGCTAGAACTCTGTGTGGCATTGACCTGGTCTGTAATCTGAGCTGCTGTTAACCTGCGATTTCTGAGGCTGGTGACTCGGATAAACTTATCCTCTGAAGCAGAGGTGACTCTTGGTCTTCCCTTCCAGGGGCGGTCCTCATGTAAGCCAGTTTCTTTGTAGTGCTTGATGGTTTTTGCAACTGCACTTGGGGACACTTTCAAAGTTTTCCCAATTTTTCGCACTGACTGACCTTCATTTCTTAAAGTAATGATGGCCACTCGTTTTTCTTTACTTAGCTGCTTTTTTCTTGCCATAATACAAATTCTAACAGTCTATTCAGTAGGACTATCAGCTGTGTATCCACCAGACTTCTGCACAACACAACTGATGGTCCCAACCCCATTTATAAGGCAAGAAATCCCACTTATTAAACCTGACAGGGCACACCTGTGAAGTGAAAACCATTTCCGGTGACTACCTCTTGAAGCTCATCAAGAGAATGCCAAGAGTGTGCAAAGCAGTCATCAAAGCAAAAGGTGGCTACTTTGAAGAACCTAGAATATAAGACATATTTTCAGTTGTTTCACACTTTTTTGTTAAGTATATAATTCCACATGTGTTAATTCATAGTCTTGATTCCTTCAGTGTGAATGTACAATTTTCAAAGTCATGAAAATACAGAAAAATCTTCAAATGAGAAGGTGTGTCCAAACTTTTGGTCTGTACTGTATATCAAACATGCTCCCCCCTCAACTTGTTTATAGATCCTTGAAGTCCCACTTCCACCCCTTACTCCCATCGTCCTTTCCTCAGTGTATTGCTCCCTCTAGTTTATTTTTCCCACAGCGTATTGCCTCCTCAGTGTATAGCTCCCCCACTGTATTGACTCCCCAGTTTATTCCTCCCCTAATGTATTGAGTCCCTAGTTTATTGCACTCCCAGTGTGTTGCCTCCACCAGTTTTATGCTTCCTCCAGTTTTATGCCTCCCCCAGTTTTATGCCTCCCCCAGTGTGTCGCCTCCCCCAGTGTGTTGCCTCCCCGTTTTAATGTCTCCCCAGTGTGTTGCTTCTCCAGTGTGTCGCCTCCCCAGTGTGTCACCTCCCCCAGATTTATGTCCCCCCCAGTTCGTCACCTCCCCAATTTTATGCCTCCCCCAGTGTGTCGCCTCTTCCAGTGTGTCGCCCCCCAGTTTTATGCCTCCCCAGTGTGTCGCCTGCCCAGTTTTATGCCCCCCCATTGTGTTGTCCCCCCCAGTATTATGCATCCCCGGTTTTATGCCTCCCAAGTTTTATGCCTTCCCAGTGTGTCGCCTCCCCAGTTTTATGCCTCCTCGAAATTGTATGCCTCCCCCAAGTTTTATGCCTCCACCCTGTGTGTCGTCTCCTTCCAGTGTGTCGCCTCCCCCCATGTGTTGCTTCCCCCAAGTTATATGCCTCCCTAGTTTTATGCCTCCCCCAGTGTGTCACCTCCCGAGTGTGTCGCCTCCCTAGTTTTATGCCTCCCCAGTTTTATGCCTCCCCAGTGTGTTGTCCCCCAGTGTGTCGCCCCCAGTTTTACGCCTCCCCAGTGTGTCGCCTCCCCCAGTTTTATTTTATGCCCCCCAGTGTATCGCTTCCTCCCCGTTTTATGCCTCTCCAGTGTGTCGCCTCCCCCAGTTTTATGCCCCCCAAGTGTGACGCCTTCCCCAGTTTTATGCCACTTTTATGCCTTATGCCCCAGTGTGTCGCCTCCCCAGTATGTCACCTCTCCCAGTTTTATGCCTCCCCAGTGTGTGTCGCCTCCCCCAGTTTTATGCCCCCAGTGTGTCGCTTCCTCCTGATTTCTGCCTTCTCACTTTTATGCCTCCCCAGTTTTATGCCTCCCCAGTGTGTTGCGTCCTCCATTTTTATGCCTCCCCCAGTTTGTTGCCTCCTCCGGTTTTATGCCCCCAAGTTTTATGCCCGCCAGTGTGTCGCCTCCCCCGGTTTTATTACCCCCCAGTTTTATGCCCCCTCCAGTTTTATGCTTCCCCCAGTTTGTTGCCTCCTCCGGTTTTATGCCCCCAAGTTTTATGCCCGCCAGTGTGTCGCCTCCCCCGGTTTTATTACCCCCCAGTTTTATGCCCCCTCCAGTTTTATGCTTCCCCCAGTTTTATGCCCCCCCAGTGTGTCGCCTCCCCCAGTGTGTCGCCTCCCCCAGTTTTATGCCTCACATAGTTTTATGTTTCCCCCAGTGTGTCGCCCCCCCAGTGTGTCACCTCCCCAGTGTGTCACACTGGGGAGGCATAAAACTGGGGAGGCATAAAACTGGGGGAGGCGATACACTGGGCAGGCATAAAACTAGGGAGGCATAAAACTGGGAGAGGCAACACTATGGGGAGGCGACACACTGGGGGAGGCATAAAACCGGGGGAGGAATAAAACTGGGGAAGCATAATACTGAGGGAGGCGACACACTGGGGAGGCATAAAACTTGGGGAGGAGACACACCAGGGGAGGCATAAAATGGGAGGGGGTGACACACTGGGGTAGGCACAAAACTGTGGAGGAATGAAACCAGGGGAGGCATAGAACTGGAAGAGGCGACACACTTGGGAGACATAAAAGAGGGGAGGAATGAAACTGGGGAAGATGACACACTGGGGGCATAAATCTGGAGAGAAATAACATTGGGGAGGCATAAAACTGAGGGGAGATTAAAACTGGAGAGGCATAAAACTAGGGGAGGCATACAACTGGGGTAGGCGACACACTGGGGAAGGCATAAAATTGGAGAGTCGACACATTGGGGGAGGCATAAAATTCGGGGAGTCAACATAATGGGGGAGGCATAAAACTGGGGAGGTGACACACTGGGGGAGGCATAAAACTGGGAGAGGCATAAAACGGGGAGGCATAAATCTAGGGGAGGTGGCACACTGTGGAGGCATAAAAAAGGGGAGGCATAAAACGGGGGTAGGCGGCACACGGGGAAAAGGAGACACACTGGGGGAGGCATAAAACTGGGGGAAGCGACACACTGGGGGAGGCATAAAACTGGGGGAGGCATAAAACTGGGGGAGGCATAAAACTGGGGAAGGTGACACACTGGGGGAGGCGACACATTGGGAAGGAATAAATCTGGGGGAGGGATAAAACTGGGAAGGCTTAAAATGGGGGGAGATTAAAACTGGGGAGGCATAAAATTGGAGAGATGACACACTGGGGGAGACATGAAATTGGGGGAGTCGAAACACTGCAGGATGCATAAAACTAGGGGAGGCGACACACTTGGGGAGGTATAAAACTGGGGGAGGCGACACACTGGGGAGGCATAAACCTGGAGGAGGCGACACTGAGGGAGGAGACACACTGAGGGAGGCGACACACTGAGGGAGGCATAAAACTGGGAAGGCGACATACTGGGGGAGGCATAAAACTGGTGGAGGCGACACACTGGGGGAGGCATAAAACTGGTGGAGGTGACACACTGGGGAGGCATAAAACTGGGGGAGTTGACACACTGGGTGAGACATATAACTAGGGGAGGCATAAAACTGGGGTAGGCCACACACTAGGGAAGGCATGAAATTGGGGGGTCGTCACACTGGGGGAGGCATAAAACTAGGGGAGGTGACACACTGGGGAGGCATAAACTTGGAGGAGGCGACACACTGGGGGAGGCGACACACTGAGGGAGGCAACACACTGAGGGAGGCATAAAACGGGGAGGCATAAAACGGGAGATGCATAAAAGTGGGGAGGCATAAAAGTGGGGGAGTCATAAAGCTGGGGAGGCGACACACTGGGAAGACAAAACTAGGGAAGGTATAAAACTAAGGGAGGCATAAAACTAGGGAAGGCATAAAACAGGGGAGGCATAAAACTGGAAGAGGCGACACACAGGGGAGGCATAAATCTGGGGGAAGATTAAAACTGAGGAGGCATAAAACTGGGGAGGTGACACACTGGGAGAGACATAAAACTGGGGGAAGCATAAAACTGGGGTAGGCAACATATTAGGGAAGGTATGAAATTGGGGGAGCCGACACACTGCGGGAGGAATAAAACTAGGGGAGGCGACACACTGGGGAGGCATAAAACTGGAGAGGCATAAAACGGGGGAGGAGACACTGGGGGAGGCAACACACTGGGGGAGGCGACATACTGGGGGAGGTGACAAATTGGTGGAGGCGACACACTGGAGAGGCATAAAACTGGGGGAGGCATAAAACTGGAGGAGGCAACTCACTGGGAAGGCATAAAACAGGGGAGGCATAAAACTAGGGGAGGCATAAAACTGGAAGAGGCGACACACTGGGGAGGCAGAAAACAAGGGAGGCGACACACTGGGGAGGCATAAATCTATCTGGGGGAGGGATAAAACTGGAGAGGCAAAAAACTGGGTGGAGATTAAAACTGGGGAGGCATAAAATTGGGGAAGTCGACCCAGTGTGTCGACTCCCCCAATTTTATGCCTTCCCCCATTTTACGCCTCCCCCAGTGTGTCGCCTCCCTCAGTGTGATGCCTCCCTCAGTGTGATGCCTCCCTCAGTGTGTCACCTCCCCCAATTTTATGCCTCCCCAATGTGTCGCCTGCCCAGTGTTATACCTCCCCCAGTGTGTTGCCTCCCCCAGTTTTATGCCTCCCCCAATTTTATGCTTCCACAGTGTGTCGCCTATTCCAGTTTTATGCCTCCCCCAGTTTTATGTCTCCCCCAGTGTGTCACCTCCCCTAGTTTTAATCTCCCCCCCAGTTTTTTGCTTCTCCAGTTTTATCCCTCCACAAGATAAAATTGGGGGAGGCATAAAACTGGAGGAGGCAACACACTGGGGGAGGTATAACACTGGGGAGGCGACACACGGGGGAGGCATAAAACTGGCGGGGGTGACACACTGAGGGAGGCGACACACTGGGGGAAGGCATAAAATTGGGGGAGGCGACATACTGGGAAGGCATAAAACTATGGAGGCATAAAACTAGGGGAAGCATAAAACAGGGGAGGCATAAAGCAGAGAGGCATAAAACTGGAAGAGGCGACAAACTGGGAGGCATAAAACAGGGGAGGTATGAAACTGGGGAAGGCGACACACTGGGGAGGCATGAATCTGGGGGAGGGATAAAACTGGGGGGAGATTATAACTGGGGAGGCATAAAACTGGGGAGGCATAAAACTGGGGAGGCATAAAACTGGGGAGGCATAAAACTGGGGAGGCATAAAACTGGGGAGGCATAAAACTGGGGAGGCATAAAACTGGGGAGGCATAAAACTGGGGAGGCATAAAACTGGGGAGGCATAAAACTGGGGAGGCATAAAACTGGGGAGGCATAAAACTGGGGAGGCATAAAACTGGGGAGGCATAAAACTGGGGAGGCATAAAACTGGGGAGGCATAAAACTGGGGAGGCATAAAACTGGGGAGTCTACACACTAGGGAAGGCATAAAATTGGGGGAGTCGGCACACTGGGAGAGGCATAAAACTAGGGGAGGCGACACACTGGGAGGCATAAAACTGGGTGAGACGACACTCTGAGGGAGGCGACACACTGAGGAAGGTGACACACTGGGGAAGGCAAGACACTGGGGGAGGCATAAAACTGAGTGAGGCGACACACTGGAGGAAGCATAAAACTGGAGGAGGCAACACACTGGGGGAGGCGACACACTGGGGGAGGCATAAACCTGGGGGAGGCATAAACCTGGGGAAGGCGACACACTGGGGGAGGCATTAAACTGGGGGAGGTGACACACTGGGGAGGCATAAAACTGGGGGACGCAACACACGGAGGGAGGCGACACATTGGGGGAGGTGACACTAGGGGAGACATAAAACGGAGGGAGGCATAAAACTAGGGAGGCATAAAATGGGAGAGGCATAAAACTTGGGGAGGCGACACACTGGGAAGGCATAAAACTAGGGGAGGCATAAAACTGGAAGAGGCAACACACTGGGAGGCATGAAACTGGGGAGGCGACACATTGGGGAGGCATAAATCTGGGGGAGACATAAAACTGGAAAGGCTTAAAATGGGGGGGGGGATTAAAACTGGGGAGGTATAAAACTGGGGAGATGACACACTGGGCGACACATAAAACTGGGGGAGGCATAAAATTGGGGTAGGCGACACACTAGGGAAGGCATGAAATTGGGGGAGGTGACACACTGGGGAGGCATAAACCTGGAGGAGGCGACACTCTGATGGAGGCGACACACTGAGGGAGGCGACACACTGAGGGAGGAGACACTGTGGGAGGCATAAAATGGGGGAGGCGACACACTGGGGGAGGCATAAAACTGGTGGAGTCGACACACTGCAGGATGCATAAAACTAGGGGAGGCGACACACTTGGGGAGGTATAAAACTGGGGGAGGAGACACACTTGGGGAGGCATAAACCTGGATGAGGCGACACACTGAGGGAGGCGACACACTGAGGGAGGCGACACACTGAGGGAGGCGACACACTGAGGGAGGCATAAAACGGGGGAGGCGACACACTGGGGGAGGGATAAAACTGGTGGAGGCGACACACTGGGGGAGGCATAAAACTGGTGGAGGTGACACACTGGGGAGGCATAAAACTGGGGGAGAGATAAAATTGGGAAGGCTTAAAATGGGGGGAGATTAAAACTGGGGAGGCATAAAACTGGGGAGATGACACACTGGGCGAGACATAAAACTGGGGTAGGTGACACACTAGGGAAGGCATGAAATTGGGGGAGTCGACACACTGCGGGATGCATAAAACTAGGGGAGTCAACACATTTGGGGAGGTATAAAACTGGGGGAGGCGACACACTGGGGAGGCGACATGCTTGGGAAGGCGACACACTGGGGGAGGCGACACACTGGGGGAGGCATGAAACGGGGGAGGCGACACACTGAGGGAGGCATAAAACTGGGGGAGGCAACACACTGGGAGAGGCGACACACTGGGGGAGGCATAAAACTGGGGAAGGTGACACACTGAGGGAGGCGACACACTGGGGGAGGTGACACTGAGGGCGGCGACACACTGGGGGAGGTGACACACTGGGGGAGGTGACACACTGGGGGAGGCATAAAAGTAGGGAGGTATAAAAGTGGAGAGGCATAAAAATGGGGGAGGCGACACACTGGGGGCATAAAACTGGGGAGTCGGCACAGTGGGGAGATGACACACTTTGGAGGCGACACATTGGGGGGCATAAAACTGGGGAGGCAACACACTGGGGGAGGCGACATACTGGGGGAGGAATAAAACTGGGAGAGGCGACACACTGGGGGAGGCGACACACTGGGGGAGGCATAAAACTGGTGCAGGTGACACACTGGGGAGACATAAAACTGGGGGAGGCAACATACTGGGGAAGGCAACACACTGGGGGAGGCATAAAACTGAGGGAGGCGACACACTGGGGGGAGGCGACACACTGGGGGAGGCGACACACTGGGGGAGGCGACACACTGGGGGAGGCGACACACTGGGGGAGGCGACACACTGGGGGAGGCATAAAACTGAGGGAGGCGACACACTGGGGGAGGTGACACACTGGGGGAGGCATAAAATTAGGGGAGGCAACACACTGGGAGAAAAAACATACATTGTAGGTTAAAAGCCCAAGCAGAGACATATTGTCCATACAGGCTTACAGCCCAAGAGTGGCATATCCAGTGGTAGCGTAGCGTAGTTTCCCATCATACGAAGGTGACCTTGTCGTGGTTGATGGGCACACATAAATTGGCCAAATTATGCGCAAAAAACCTTCATTTTTCAAAGTGACATTAGTCTAGATACAATATTTCTTATATATTCATGTATGGAGTGCCGAAGTTCTTTTTGCAATTGAGATTACTCTTTTCTTCAGAGCACCCGAATAGACCAGTGAGCGACCCCTCTCTTTTTTTCTATTAATCATTTTTGGGATCCCGCTCCTGGAGCATTGCAGCAGGTACGTGTTCACACTATTAGAAGTTTGACAGCCTTTTTTCTGACCATGTGTCCCTCCCATTCAGTCACAGGTGGTTTTAACTAGCTCTACCAGCCCATACATTGTAGGTTAAAAGCCCAAGCAGAGACATATTGTCCATACAGGCTTACAGCCCAAGAGTGGCATATCCAGTGGTAGCGTAGCGTAGTTTCCCATCATACGAAGGTGACCTTGTCATGGTTGATGGGCACACATAAATTGGCCAAATTATGCGCAAAAAACCTTCATTTTTCAAAGTGACATTAGTCTAGATACAATATTTCTTATATATTCATGTATGGAGTGCCGAAGTTCTTTTTGCAATTAACACACTGGGAGAGGCATAAAAGTGGGGAGGCATAAAATTGGGGAGGCATAAAAGTGGGGAGGCATAAAAGTGGGGGAGGCGACACACTGGGGAGGCGACACACTGGGGGGCATAAAACTGGGGAGGCAATACACTGGGGGAGCAACACTGGGGAGGGAGCATAACACTGAGGTGGCGACACACTGGGGGAGGCATAAAACTGGGGGAGGCGACACTGGGGGAGGTGATACACTAGGGGAGGCATAAAATTAGGGGAGGCAACACACTGGGAGAGGCATAAAAGTGGGGAGGCATAAAAGTGGGGAGGCATAAAAGTGGGGAGGCATAAAAGTGGGGAGGCATAAAAGTGGGGGAGGCGACACACTGGGGAGACGACACACTGGGGAGGCGACACACTGGGGGGCATAAAACTGGGGAGGCAATACACTGGGGGAGCAACACTGGGGAGGGAGCATAACACTGGGGTGGCGACACACTGGGGGAGGCGACACACTAGGGAACCAACACACTAGGGAGGCATAAAACTGGGGAGGCAACACAATGGCAGAGGTGACACACTGGAGAAGGCAATACCCCCAGGCACAGAATATCCTGGGCAGGCAATATGCTGAGGAGGCAATACGATGAGGAGCCAATATGCTGTGGGAACAATAAACTAGAGGGAGCAATACAATGAGGAAAGGACGATGAGAGGTGGTTTGTGAAGGGTTGGGATTGGAGTAAGGGGTGGAAGTGGGACTTCAAGGACCTATAATAAACAAGTTGAGGGGGCAAGAGGACGTTTTTTATGGATTTAAAATTAATTGGGTGGTGTGGGAGGATGCTGAGTTCCTGACAGCGTCATAATGAATTGTGGGATGGGAGAAGGCGCTGTCAGGGACTAAACATCCTCCCGCACCGCCAATTCATTATAAGGCCCCGATAGCGCCATTATGAATTATGAGATGAGAGAAGACACTATCAGGGACTTATAATGAATAGGGGGGTTGGACACAGGACAGGGACTAAGACTATGTGCACACATTCAGGATTTGCAGCAGAAAATGTGTTGGCAGGAAAAACGCTGCATAAAATATGCAGTTTTGCCTTGCGTTTTAAGGCTATGTGCCCACGTTGCGGACCTGAAGCATATTTTTTACGCTTCTCCCTGGCGGGAAAATCACATGCGGATATTACATGCGGTTTTCCCGCCAGGTAGAAGCGTTTGTGAGGAGTCTTTGCATGCATTTCCGCATGCGGGTTATCAAGCACTTCTCCAAGCATCACTTGGAAAAGTGCTTGACAACTTGTTCAGAATGGTAAAAAATAAAAAAATAAACTTTATACTCACCTTCTGATGCATTCTCTGCCCCGTCCGGAGGCTTGAGCGGCTCACGCTGTTGTGTGCAGGACCTGCGGTGACGTCATTGAGTCATGTGGTGGGTCACATGACTCAATGACGTGGCAGGTCCTTCAGACAACAGCGCGACGGAGGGAAAACATCAGAAGATAAGTATAAACTTTATTTTATTCTTTTTTTTTACAGGTTCTTTGGTACCCAGGTCTGGATGAGAGTTTCCTCTCATCCAGACTTGGGTACCATCCGCACATTGATTCCGCAGCGCTTCCACAAAATTAATGAACATGCTGCGGATTTTTGACCGCAACATATACGCTGCGGAAAAATCCGCAGCATGGGCATTGACATTGCGGAATGCCATTGGGGACCATGGGGTGCGGATATACATGCGTTTTTCAAGTGTTTACGCTGCGGAAATTCCGCAGCATATACGCTTGAAAAACGCTACGTGGGCACACAGCCTAAAGGAGTTTTTGTTGCAGATTTTTCTCCACTCATTAGAATGGGTGAAATATGCTGCAAAAACTTCAAGAATTGACATTGTGCAGAGTTGAATCTGCTGCAAATCTGCAAAGAAAAAATTTGCAGTGTGTTCATGAGACTTCAGGATTCTCATCCCAATTGCTGGTACTGTAAAACGCTGCATATTTGCTGCGACAAAAGCACAACATGTGCAGAAAGCATTGATATTAATTGGGCGAGAATCACAGACACTGATTCATTTATATTTATTGTCCGCCGGAAATTATAGTTAATGGAATACATAGAGCTAGGTTATCACTTTATATTTTTAATGGTGTGTGTCTGATTGTATATAAATGGTGGGGTACATATCTGTAGTCAGGGGCGCAATGTGGGGGAGTCAAATTTATATATATACAATATATGTGACCTTGTTGTTTTCAGGGCTACAACAATCATCGTGACAAGATGAATCGTGGCTGGAAGATGTCGACATGAAGGTCTGACCAGATGGAGACGAAACAGCAGAAAAAATCTCTAATCAGATGAGACGTTAGCGGTCACTGGATGTAAGTATTTTTTCTGTATCTGCATTGTATGGCTTGGAGTTGTTCTGTTGTTTGTAAATTCCCTTAGGCAACATTCTCAAATTTGTGTGAAATATCTGTGAGCTGCAATTTTTTTTTATTGGATGGCACACAGACTCAGAGTTTCTTAAATCCATTCACATATTTGTGAAAATTATGTATACGAGTATGTGATCTTCGAGACTCAAAGCATATCCTGTTCTGAGCTGATTTTGAAGATCAGAATAGGACGTACTCAGTGTCTCTGTGTGTTGTTTGAAAAAAAAAAAAAAAAAGCAGCACACGGATCCAGAAATGTAGACTTATTATATATAGAGCACCGTCCCTTAGTGTATAATGTACTCACTTATTATGTACAACACAGCCAGACACATAGTGGTCATAACCATGGATACCTAAGCTGCTGCAATGCCATGCACATGAGGTAAGCGATATAGCTTATTAGGAGAACTATACTACATTTCTAATTGGAGGTATTTTCTAATATTACTACACCTACTACATATTGGGATAGGATCTAGGAGATGAGAATGCTTCTTTAATTACATAGTTTCCTCCTTTATTATACATAACACCATCTCTTATTACATAGCATCCTCTCTAGCTATATATGGCGCCTTCCCTTATTATATAGTGTACTCTATAATGTTAAGTGCTGTCCCATTATTACATAGTATCATCTCTTGTTATATATAGCACCGTCCCTTACATAGCGTATTCTCCTTATTTTGTTATTCGCAGCACCCTCTCTTTATCACATAGTCCTCTCTTGTTAGATATAAAATGACAGCTGATGGAGCAGCATCTGAGTAGAAGACCAGTCCACCAGGTCCTCCATCAGAAAAGAAGCTTTCCCATGGTCTATCAGCCATCATTGCAGTTCATATCTAACAAGATAGGACGGTATGTAATAAAGAACAGGGCGCTATAAATAACAAAAATAACAAGAGAAACACGATATGTAAGGGCCAAGAGAGGGCGGTATGTAAAATTATATTACATACAGTATATATAGCTTTGTCACCACAAAAGGAGGGGGGCCAGACACATTTCTTGCACAGGGGCGCCAAGCTGTCAGTGTCCGCCCCTGCGTGTGCACACACACACACAGGCACATGCACACACACTTACGGTACCTTCTATGCTGGACCCTAAAAAAAGTTTTTTCACTTGATGATTGCAGGTCCTATCTCAGAGCAAAAAAACAAGCAATGTGAACTGAGGTCTAAGATGGTACACATGCAAGAAATAGGAGCATGTTCACACTAGCAGAAAGAAACAAAACCTACAAAAGACAAAAAATATATCTCATACCCTACCATCATTATATATAAATGTAAAGCAAAGTTGTATATTAAATATAGGGTACTTAGTGAACTATTTTTGATCAAAAAAAGTATACAAGCAGTCCCACCAGCGACAAGGTGACCCTAAATTGGGACGGTACCTACACTGTCTATATTAAAAACCTTACTGTATATCAAAGTTGAAGTAATGCATATAAAAGGGTAGACAAATAGGACCGGGTCCCAACTCCAGACCACCTAGGCCCGTGGTAAGCTACATATATACTAATCAGCTCAACAAAGGGGATGCCACACCCTTAATTTGCACAGAATGCAAACAAGACAAAAAACCAAGCAATGTGAACTGAGGTCTAAGATGGTACACATGCAAGAAATAGGAGCATGTTCACACTAGCAAAAAGAAGCAAAACCTACAAAAGACAAAAAATATATCTCATACCCTACCATCATTATATATAAATGTAAAGCAAAGTTGCATATTAAATATAGGGTACTTAGTGAACTATTTTTGATCAAAAAAAAGTATACAAGCAGTCCCACCAGCGACAAGGTGACCCTAAATTGGGACGGTACCTACACTGTCTATATTAAAAACCTTACTGTATATCCAAGTTGAAGTAATGCATATAAAAGGGTAGACAAATAGGACCGGGTCCCAACTCCAGCCCACCTAGGCCCGTGGTAAGCTACATATATACTAATCAGCTCAACAAAGGGGATGCCACACCCGTAATTTGCACAGAATGCAAACAAGACAAAAAAACAAGCAATGTGAACTGAGGTCTAAGATGGTACACATGCAAGAAATAGGAGCATGTTCACACTAGCAAAAAGAAACAAAACCTACAAAAGACAAAAAATATATCTCATACCCTACCATCATTATATATAAATGTAAAGCAAAGTTGCATATTAAATATAGGGTACTTAGTGAACTATTTTTGATCAAAAAAAAGTATACAAGCAGTCCCACCAGCGACAAGGTGACCGTAAATTGGGACGGTACCTACACTGTCTATATTAAAAACCTTACTGTATATCAAAGTTGAAGTAATGCATATAAAAGGGTAGACAAATAGGACTGGGTCCCAACTCCAGCCCACCTAGGCCCGTGGTAAGCTACATATATACTAATCAGCTCAACAAAGGGGATGCCACACCCTTAATTTGCACAGAATGCAAACAAGACAAAAAAACAAGCAATGTGAACTGAGGTCTAAGATGGTACACATGCAAGAAATAGGAGCATGTTCACACTAGCAAAAAGAAGCAAAACCTACAAAAGACAAAAACTATATCTCATACCCTACCATCATTATATATAAATGTAAAGCAAAGTTGCATATTAAAAAACGTCTTTTAGTGTGTGACAGCAACCAAACAGAAAAAAAAAAATATAAATCTGGTATCACTGTAATCGCACCGACCCAAAGAATAAAGTCGTCTAATCACTTATACCGCACAAGGAACTGTGTAAAAATAAATAAAAGTAATTCTTCACTTGCTGTTGATTTGTTCACTCAACCTGGAGATTTAGATGGAAACCCCATTGTAAGTTCTCAGTGTAGAGCGCAGGATAAACGTGATACAAAATGTTATGTAAAATGTTCTCGACAAAAGCTTCAAATCAATCCACAAAAAAAGTCTCCACTCAGGTCCGTCATCTGTCAATGGAAATATAGGGGGCTTCCACGTTACTGGTAGTATAAAGGCTCTGTACTACAGAATTCTACGTTCCCAAATCCTAGGGCCTAAACCACATTTAGCATCCACGTTTTTGGCAGCGTTATAATTTCCAAAATGGGGTCACTTGAGGTGGATATTCTGCTTTTCTAGCACTTAGGAGCTCTGTATATGGAGTCCGCAAACTATTCTAGGAAATCTGCACAGCAGGAGGCAAATAGAGCTCCTTTCGTTTGTACTGTACAGCCACATTTAGGGTATTTCCACGTTCAGCAGAAATTGTGTGACAAATTTTCATGCCATTTCTACCCACTTTCCCTTCTGAAAATGTAAAATCTGGGTCAAAAACAAAATTTTTGTGGTAAAAATGTAATTATTCTTTCTTCACTGCCCAATGGTATAAATTTCTGTGAGGCACATGTGGTGTTAACATGCTCACCGCACCAATAAATGAATTCATTGAGAGGTGTAATTTAGAAAATGTCACTTATGGGGGGTTTCTGCTGTTCTGCCAATGTGACATGGCACCCTCAAACCATTCCAGAAAAATCTGAACTTCAATAACGCGCTTCTTCACAGCTGAGCTTTGCACTGTGCCTCAAAAATAGTTTTCGACCACATGTAGATGCTCACCACACATCTAGATACATTATTTGAGGGATCTAGTTTCCAAAATGGGGTCACTTATTACCCTTCTGAAAATAAAAAAATTGAGGATAAAGTAACATTTTTGTGGAAAATGTTTATTTTTTCCTTCCCCATTCCATTAATTCCTGTGAAGCACCTGAAGGGTTAATAAACTCTTTGAATGTGGTTTTGAATACCATGAGGGGTGCTGTTTTTAGAATGGTGTCACATTTGGGTACTTTCTGTCATATAGACCTCTCAAAGTCACTTCAAATGTGATGTGGTCCCTAAAAAAATTGTTTTGGAAATTTTGTTGCAAAAATAAGAAATTGCTGATCAACATTTAACCCTTCTAATGAAAAAAATATATATTTCAAAAATTGTGCTGATAAAAAGTAGACATGTGGTAAATGTTATTTATTAATTATTTTGTGTGACATAATTCTCTGGTTTAACCCCTTTCCAACCCTTGCCGTATTAGTACGCACATTTGCGTACCCCCGGTTCAGTGAGGGCTGCAGCGCTGAGCCCTCACTGAACCGAGCACATGTCAGCTGATTCTTACAGCTGACATGTGCCCGCAACAGCCGTGGGTGGAATCGCGATCCACCCGCGGCTGTTAACATGTTAAATGTCAATCTCCGACAGCGGAATTTAACGCACGCTTCCGGGTTGCGCGTCATAAGCCCCGCCCATTGGCGACCCCGTCACGTGATCGCGGGTCACCGATGGGTGGGCATGACAACCCAGGGTCTGCAGCAGACGCCTGTGGTTGTCATGATCTCGTTGCTATGAGCGCTATCTAGTGGTCGGCGCTCATAGCACAGGACCATTTCTGCTATATGCAGGGGATCTGCTGATCCCCTGTATGTAGCAGAGACAATCAGACAACTGCTGCTTCTAGTCTCCTATGGAGACTATTGAAGCATGCAGTAAGGGAAAAAAAAATGTTTTTTAAAAATAAAAAAAAAATAAAGAAAATATAAAAGTTTAAATCACCCCCCTTTCGCCCCATTCAAAATAAAATATAAAAAAAAACAACCCACATACACATATTTGGTATCGCCGCGTTCAGAATCGCCCCATCTATCAATATAAAAAATAATTAATCCGATCGGTAAACGGTGTAACGAGAAAAAAATTCTAAACGCCAGAATTACGTTTTTTGGTTGCCGCAAAATTGCAATAAAATGCAATAACAGGCGATCAAAACATCGGATCTACCCCAAAATGTTATCAATAAAAACGTCAGCCCGGCGCGCAAAAAATAAGCCCTCACCCGGCCCCAGATCATGAAAAATGGAGACGCTACAGGTCTCGGAAAATGGCGCTATTTTTTTTTAGTTTTTTTTACCAAATTTTGGAATTTTTTTTCACCACTTAAATATAAAATAACCTGTACATGTTTGGTGTCTACGAACTCATAATGACCTGGAGAATAAGAATGGCAGGTCAGTTTTAGCATTCAGTGAACGTGGTAAAAAAACTAAATAAAAAACAACTGTGGTATTGCACTTTTTTTGCAATTTTACCGCACTTGGAATTTTTTTCCCGTTTTCCCGTACACGATATGGTAAAACTAGTAATGGCGTTGAAAAGTACAACTTGTCCCGCAAAAAATAAGCCCTCACACGGCCATAGTGTCCAAAAAATAAAAACGCTATGGCTCTGGGAACAAGGGGAGCAAAAAACGAAAAAGCAAAAACGACAAAACCCAAGGTTGCGAAGGGGTTAAGGGCATAAGAATTAAAGTTTGAAAATTGTGACATTTTTTAAATTTTCGCAAAACTTTCCGATATTTTCACAAATAAATGCAAGTCATATCGAACAAATTTTACCACTATCATGAAGTATAATATGTCACTAAACAACATTCTCAGAATCACTGGGATCCATTGAAGTGTTCCTTAGTTATAACTTATTACCTCATAAAGTGACACTGGTCACATTTAAAAAATGAGGCTAGGTCATTTAACCCGTGAAAAACACCAGTTACTTATTCAAATCTGTGAAAATTTTCTATTTGCCCACTTTGATGCCCGTTCTGATGACCAGAACTCATTTAAGCCAGGATAGAGTGACCTGAATTTGAAGTGGACAATTTGACAGCAGGACTGTGAAAACTTAAAACATAACTTTTAATAACGATATGTAAAATATAAAATATAAATGTGCCACTCAAAAAACATGGAACGAGTCACTAAGCCAGACTGATAACTACCAGAAATATAACTCAGAGACCGCCCCTGTATATTTAAAATATTTTTTTCAATCAATCCTGCAGTATGGAGATCAAAAAAACCTTTTGGATAGATTCTATAACAGGGATAAATGTAACAACCCCGTGTCAAATAAAAACCCTCTGAAATATAGATTTTTTTTCATAGGTATAAAACCAAGATAGTCACTAAACATGTACTCATAGGCCACACATTTACCCAGTATCCAAGAGTTCCTGAAGATAAAGGTGACATAAGAATGTAATTGCACACTGTGTAGTCTGAGTGCAGAACAAGCACAATTATCACAATTCAATTACATATAAGAAGAAAATGGAATTTTCTCACCCATTCTTTCATTGTTTCTGAGGGAGGAGATTAATTTCCAGAGATTCCATCTGAACAAATGGGTGGGGACATGAGCTGGCCCTATTTATTCCCTGCCAGCTCACAATAATACTGACCCCACACTCCTGCCCTCACAAGGGCAGTCCACAGCTAGCCCTGTATGGAGACCCTGCACTTTCCCTTTTTCATGTCCCTACGCGTTTCATCCAAGTAGAATTTAAGTATTTAAGTTTTCACAGTCCTGCTGTCAAATTGTCTATTACATTGTGAGAACATTGTTTCGAGTGGTGGGTTAACACTCCCACCTTTTTGCTAATTAATTAATTCCTATAAGGGCATGGCCGGTTTTTTGACAGTTGGGTTAGATACTAATCAGTGGCTGGCTGAGGTCAAGGAGGTTTTCCCTGATCAGACATTTACCCAGAAAAAATATCTTCCATCTTAGGCTATGTGCCCACGTAGCAGATTTGATGCAGAGCATTTTTGCTTCTCTTTGGCAGAAAAAAAGTATGCAGATTTACATGCGTTTTTTCTGCCAGAGAGAAGCATTTTTACATGTGTTTTCGCATGCGTTTTTTTCAAGCACTTTTCCAAGCGATTTTGAGCATCACTTGGAAAAGTGCTTGACAAGTTGGTCACACAATATAAATCCAAGCAACCGGCATGGATTTATATTGTGTGACCAACTTAGATGCTTTAAATGCTGCATCTATAGTAAAAAAAAAGAATTAAAAAGTTAAAAATAAAAAAGACCTGTATACTCACCTCACCGGTCTCCTCCCGGCCGCGTCCTCTCTCCTCGGCGTCCCGCGGTGTACTTGCAGGACCTGCGGTGACGTCATTTAGTCAGCTGATGTCACCGCGGGTCCTGCAAGTACACCGCGGGACGCCGAGGAGAGAGAATGCCGCCGGGAGCAGACCGGAGAGGTGAGTATACAGGGGTTTTTTTTATTTTTAACTTTTTTCTTTTTTTCACCGCGTGGTAGCCGGGATGAAGAGGAGTTGTAGTCTCCTCTTCATCCTGGGTACCACACGCACCACGATTACGCTGCAAATTCACAGCCAATGAATTTAATTGAAACGCAGCAAATCCACATATACCTGAGGGTTTGCTGCGTTTCAATATTCCTCAATGGCTGCGAATTTGCAGCGTAATCGGGGTAGAAATGGTCATGCTGCGTTTTGCAACGCAATGCGAATTCGGCGCGCTAATTAGCGCATCATGTGCACAGCACATCTGAATTCACATAGCTTTGCATGGCAGACGGTTTTACAAGCGTTATCGCGGCCGTAAAACCGCCGCAAAAACGCTACAAAAACGCTACGTGGGCACATGGCCTTATAACGTAGCCCTTAAAGAACTTTAGCAAACATACAGGGACCAGATAACCTCCTGGTGGGAGGTGCAGAGCCTGGAGAGCTATCTCGTAGGCATTGTCCTCAGGGGGTTAAGAATCAATGTAACAGCTGGTAATAGGCATAAGAATCCAACATTTCTAAATAAATGGGAGAAGGAAGCAACATCTAGCTCCTTACGTTTTATGCAAATATTATTAGATGAAGAAAAACAAATTCTGACTATTTTAAATGAAAAATTAAAAGAGCAGATAGAAACTACAAAAAAGTTTTCATCAGAAACAGACGTCTCCATTAAGGAGAATAAACTACAGAACAAGTTGGAACGTTTCCAATACCATCTCAAGGAAAGGAAACACCGCCAATATACGAGAGACATACAGGATTTCAGGGACAACAGGGCATACCTGGTTTTGGGGAATAAAGGATCTAATCAAGATCCGGAGACAGAATTGTCATCTACAGATACGGATCTATCAGACTTTGAAGGCAGGAACAAAAATCCCAGAGGTAAAAATCAAGGAAGAGGTAGGGGACGAGGTGCATGAGGTACAGGAGAGAGACAGCACATTGGGCAAAACTCTCATTTTTTAGACCAGACATATCCCCTCTGGAACAGGCTCTACCAAATGAGAAAATGAGGAGTTCCTCAGATATTATAGGAGAGACAGGTTACACAATGGAGAATCATTAAAAAAGGGACTCTCATTTGTTCCGACCACTGATTATGATGGATTTGGAGCAGTGAAGGACCTTAGTTTGTTCCTGCGCAAAATAAGATGGAGGAAATTCTTTTTGAAACAGGATAGCCGTACGTGTTCTGATCTAGGGATACCGGAAGATATGTTGGCAGATGTGAGATTATTAAACAGCATCAGAGAAACAGATACCAACTCTAAAGGTATGGGCCCTTTCACCGATTTGAAAGTAAAAAGTTCAAAAATGTCACCTCCAACCGGGGATGTGTCAGCAATCAACATCTTTGAGAATTTGGTAACAAAGGATTTGATTAAACTATCGGAAGGGAAAGTCCAATGTAAATTTAATTGTAGTAAAGAAGAAATACAGCTAATTAATCAATTGGAAAGAGATCCTGAAATAATAATTAAACCCTCCGACAAAGGGGGGAATATAGTTATTCTGGATATTGATAATTACCAGCAGTTATGTGAAAACATTCTATCTGATCAAAATAGTTATGAGATTTTACTAGCCAATCCTACTATTAAATATGTCAAGGAATTGAAGGACATCTTATTGGAAGGACTGGCGATGGGTGTTATAAACAAAACAGAATATTAATTTATTCTCCCCTCGAACCCAGTTACAGCGACTTTTTATTGACTGCCCAAGCTGCACAAGGGGCTGTCCCCCCTTAAGGGGAGGCCCATTGTGTCTGGGGTAGGCAGTATCAGTCAAAATGCAGGAATTTATTTGGATTCGGTATTGAAGCCCTTCGTTACTGCTTTACAGTCATATGTATAGGACACACCAGATTTGTTGCATCGGTTAGATGGCCTTACAATAGATCCTCAGGCCCTATTAGGAAGTGTGGACGTTGAGGCCCTTTACTCCTCCATCCCACATAACAAGGGATTGGAGGAAGTTAATTATTTCCTGGGGATGAGGGGTTGCCAGTTTCAGGCACATAACACCTTCATATTAAAATTATTACAATTTTGTCTGACACGCAATTTCTTCTGCTTCAACCGAAAACTCTACCACCAAATAAGGGGAACTGCTATGGGGAGTCCATGCGCCCCTGCGTATGCTAACCTCTACTTAGGTTGGTGGGAAGAGACCAGAGTTTTTGAGGGGGAAGCAGAAGAAACAACAAAAATATTGACATCTGGACACGTTACATAGACGATGTCTTTATAATATGGAGAGGCTCAAAAGAGGAATTTGACAATTTTGTAGGAAAGCTTAATCAAAATGATTGTGGCCTTTTTTTTACCTCAATCGTTGATTCCTTGTCTTTGCCATTCTTGGATATAATGATAATGAGGGGTACTAATGGCGAATTAAAAACAGCATTATATAGAAAACCCACGGCCACCAATGCGTTACTCCAATGGAAGAGTAGCCACCCAGTGCATGTCAAAAAAGGCATACCCAAAAGCCAATACTTTAGGGTGCGCCATAACTGCTCAGATGAACAGCTTTTTGAGAAACAGGCAGGTGAACTCAGAAGTAGGTTTAAAGAAAGGGGATACCCACAGGGCATTCTAAAAAAGGCATATAAGGACACGAAAGGGAAAGAAAGATCAGAATTACTGGATCGTAGACCGAAAATGACAGAATCAGGAAAAATCAGGATCATTACGACATGACAATGGAGCTAGTAAGGTACGAGAAATCTTGAATAAACATTGGCCCATCCTTCTAATGGATCAGCACATAGGTTCCCAACTCACCACTAGCCCCCAAATAACTTACAAAAAGGGCAGGTCACTGAATGACAGATTAGTCCATAGCCATTTTAAAAGAGAAACTACGAGTACATGGCTGACCAGTGACATCAAGGGATGTTTTAAATGCGGTCATTGTGTGGCCTGCCCACATATTCAAGTTGGTAAGGAATTCATTAGTAACGTGACTGGCAACAATTACAAAATAAATGATTTTATTAATTGCAGTACAAGAGGGGTCATTTAGAAAGCTTCATGTGAATGTGGGATGGAATACATCGGAAAGACCATTTGAGAACTTAAAAGACGGATAGGTGACCATGTAGGTGACATCACTCATAAAAGGGATATGCCTGTATCTAGGCACGTTAATAACCATCATGGGGGTAACGTAAGTGTTCTTAAATTTATGGGAATTGAAAGGGTACCAATTCCAATAAGAGGAGGAGATTGGGACAGAATCATTTTGCAAAAAGAAGCAAAATGGATATTTTACATGAGAACGGTGTCACCAATGGGTCTCAATTAACAAATTAACTATGGGTGTTTTGTATAGAGAGAAGTATTATCCCCCCCCCCCCCCCCCCATTTTTCCTTTGCCTATCATGGTTAGACTCTCAGCCCTCTAATTTTGGCCAATAAGCTCTACTTTATTCAAATACAGGCCACTCAATCTATGGATAATATATTAAATAGTGTCATGATAAATGTGGCTTTTTTGGCTTACAAAAAGGCACCTCTTGTTGCAATTAAAGAAAAAATCTCCCTTTCCACCCTATTGTCCGGCTTACCCATTAATGCTCCTAAAAAATAAATAAATCTATACTGATTATATTCAATCACAGTTTACCGTATGAATTGAATTAGACAACCGCAAGACTTCTCTGACATGGTGAATTGTCATTTTCATTTTGGAATTGATTGTATGATCTGCTGCATTATTATGATTGTGGAGCGCAGAGTATGCGTTACACGCTCCGGAAATGATGCAGTGGACATGGATGATGCTCCTCTATATTTGTATAGTGGTGGAGCGCAGAATATGCGGTTCATACTCCGGAGGTTACGTGGGGGACGCAGGTCAGCAAGGGATTCCTGTATGTGCTTCTAGCCTCGGATCTGATGTGGGAGGAGCGCAGCGCCTGCATTCAGGCGGCTGTGTGACGCGGAACAGCTGTTCGCGAAACCGAAAATGGGAGGAGTTTATGCGTTCCACATGAAGTAGTGGTGCGTGAGGTTCACACACCGGATGCGGCACTAAATTTACCTACATGTGGAGGCATAGTATCTAAGTAGGGAAAAGGGATGTGACAACTACAAGGAGGTGTCTACAGGTAAGCCATATGACATTATCAATTAAGCTTACATACCGAGAGGTATTTATACAGACACTGCTCTGCATCCCACTCTCTGCAGACATATTAGGACAGAGAGTGGAGGGACCCATGTTGATTCTATGCACATAGCACTTTAATACCCTGGATACAAGATAGTCCCCTGAGGATTCTACTTGGATTAAACGCGTAGGGACATGAAAAAGGGAAAGTGCAGGGTCTCCATACAGGGCTAGCTGTGGACTGCCCTTGTGAGGGCAGAAGTGTGGGGTCAGTATTATTGTGAGCTGGCAGGGAATAAATAGGGCCAGCTCATGTCCCCACCCTTTTATTCAGAAGGAATCTCTGGACATTAATCTCCTCCCTCGGAAACAAAGAAAGAATGGGTGAGAAAATTCCATTTTCTTCTTATATGTAATTGAATTGTGATAATTGTGCTTGGTCTGCACTCAGACTACACAGTGTGCAATTACGTTCTTATGTCACCTTTATCTTCAGGAACTCTTGGATACTGGGTAAATGTGTGGCCTATGAGTACATGTTTAGTGATTATTTTGGTTTTATACCTATGAAAAAAATCTATATTTCAGAGGGTTTTTGTTTGACACAGGGTTGTTACAGTACATTGATCTCTGTCCATCTACTCTCCCTCGGTTATAGAATCTATCCAAAAGTTTTTTTTGATCTCCATACTGCAGGGTTGATTGAAGAAAATATTTTAAATATACAGGGATGGTCTCTGAGTTATATTTCTGGTAGTTATCAGTCTGGCTTAGTGACTCGTTCCATGTTTTTTGAGTGGCACATTTATATTTTATATTTTACATATCGTTATTAAAAGTTATGTTTTAAGTTTTCACAGTCCTGCTGTCAAATTGTCTATTACATTGTGAGAACATTGTTTCGAGTGGTGGGTTAACACTCCCACCTTTTTGCTAATTAATGAATTTGAAGTGGGCCATCACATTTTATATAATGGTGGTGTGACATCAGTAGCCTGTCATTTAACCCCTGAAAAATAGCAGTTACTTATTCAAATGTGTGAAAATTGGGTATTTGCCCACTTTGATGCCCTTTTTGATACCCAGAACCCATTTGGGCCAGGCTACAGTCACCTGAATTTGATGCGGGCCATCACTATATATGTAATGGTGGCATGAGATCAGTGGCCCAACGTCATGTAACCCGTGAAAAACACCAGTTACTTATTGAAATCTGTGAAAATTAGCTATTTGCCAGCTTTGATGCCCATTCTGATGCCCAGAACATCTTTAGGCCAGGATAGAGTGACCTGAATTTGATGCAGGCCATCACTATGTATATTATGGTGGAATGAGATTAGTGGCCCAACGTCATTTAACCCATGAAAAACACCAGTTACTTATTCAAATCTGTGAAAATTGGCTATTTGCCCACTTTGTTGCCCTTTCTAATGCCCAGAACTCATTTGGGCCAGGCTAGAGTGACCTGAATTTGATGCGGGCCATCACTATGTATTTAATGATGGCATGAGATCAGTGGCCCAATGTCATGTAACCTGTGAACAACACGAGTTACTTATTCCAATCTGTGAAAATTAGCTATTTGCCCACTTTGATGCCCATTCTGACGCCCAGAACCCCTTTGGGCCGGGATAGAGTAATCTGAATTTGATGCAGGTCATCACTATTTGTGTATTGCTGGTGTGAGATCAAAGTAATTTAACCCCTGAAATATACCACTTATTCAAATGTGTGAAAATTTGCTATTTACCCACTTTGATGCTCTTTCTGATGCCCAGAACCCATTTGGGCCAGGATAGAGTGACCAGAATTTGAAGTGGGCCATCACATTTTATGTAATGGTGGTGTGAGATCAGTGGCCCAACGTAATTTAACCCATGAAAAACACCAGTTACTTAATTAAATCTGTGAAAATTGGTTATTTGCCCACTTTGATGCCCATTCTGATGACCAGAACACATTTGGGCAAGGATGGAGTGACCTGAATTTGATGTGGGCCATCACTATGTATGTAATGGTGGCATGAGATCAGTGGCCCAATGTAATTTAACCCTTTCAATACTGCCCTTCAGTGCCCACTTTGATGCCCATTTTTGTGCCATTTTATAAATTTTGTAGCTGCAATTTTTTATTTTTGTTGTTAAATCTGTAAAAAACAGAAAAAAAGAAATTGCCTAATAAGAAACTGACGAATAAGAAACCAACTTCAGTATCGTGAGTTTCTTAATGATTCACAGTAGAACGATACACTGGACTCTTAAAGGGACTCTGTCAGCACAGAATGACTGTTCAAAGCAAGTACAGGGGCTTGGAGCTTCACGGCAATGTTTATATACACCTTCTCACCTGCTTTCCCTATAGAATTGCATTAGATGCAGAAGTTCCATAGGTAAAAAACGCATGTGTTTTTTCAGTTTGCGTACACAGTTAATGAATTTACTGCAAAATAAAAAATGCTCTTAACCGCAATTAATATTTAGCTACAAAATTGCATAATCCTTCAAAATGTCACACATCAGTCTTCAACTGCACCAAAATAATAACTGGAGATGCACAAAAACAAAAAAAACTGCGCCATTTGGTAAAAATCCCATTTCTATCTAAAACATCTGGACAAGTAAAGCTGTCAAGGAGGAATAAAAAAAGAAAGAAAACTGTGGCGTAAAACGTAGGTCACATGGGCATCCGTTCTGCATATGTCACGCAGGCATCTGTTCTGTACACGTCACATGGGCATCCGTTCTGCATACATCAAGCGGGCATCCGTTCTGCATACATCAAGCGGGCATCCGTTCTGCATACGTCAAGCGGGCATCCATTTTGCATACGTCAAGCGGGCATCCGTTCTGCATATGTCATGCGGTTGTGTTCTAGAGGGAAAATAAGGGATTTTTTCATCCTATAAAATTACTAAAAAATAATAATGAAAAACACTTGATAATGAAAAAAATAATGTAATTTTAATGCGTTTTTTTTAAATAATGATAAAACATCACAAATCAGCAAATAACATGGACATATTTGGTGTCCCTGTAAGGGTACGTATGCACAATCAGGAATAGTAGAGTTTTGGACAAAGCATATTTTTGGAGACGCTAGTCTCTGCTACGTATTTTCCACAATAGACTGTCATTAGATGCAATAAATCCGCATATTACCTAAACACAAGTGCGATAATTATAACAGAGCGTTTTGGACGCAGCGAAAATACGCTGAGTCCAAAACGCTACTATTACTGATCTTGGTCACGTACCCGAATCGTAACAGTCCACACAACAGAGCGATCATATTATTTATGGAGATCGGTAAATGATCACCTAAAACATAATTTTTAATTAAACAATTAAAAACAAGCATATCCCTGGATGTACAGACCTAGATAAGTCCAACAAAACAACAACTAGGTATCCGCTGCGGGTCCCATTAATTAGAACCCTATGATCCTTATGGCATTGAAATAGTCAAAAAACATATGCACAATATCTGCCTTGTCATCACCCAGTTTTTGTAAGGAGAGGATTGTACTCTATCCCACTTAGGTGAGAACCACCACTGTGGTCCCCTAATTTTTTCATTATCTCTTTGAAGTTAATCTTCTGCACAAATCACTTTGGGGTACAGAGGCGCTCCATTTACAAAGGAGCAGGGTTGACCTGATACTCCTGAATGCAGTGCATTTTCCCACCAAGTACAACCCCTGATGATATCTTGTTATTATTAAGAGGAGAAACGCGTCGGGAGGTTCTCTTTGGGTTATTTAAGGATAAACTTGGGTATTGCCCTTGTCAGGGCGGGAGTAAATGCAGAGGGCACGACAGGGCATTTAGTTTACATCTGTTGCCCTTGGATATCCGTGGAAGTCAGTCCGATATGTTTGCCTGCTACATCTGAACTGGGTGAGATCTAATCTATTAAGCACTTTCCTTTGCACTATGTCACTTTTTTCTGTTTGTCTTTCTATGGTACTGATGTAATGTACTGTGTACATATTTTTTTGACTATTTCAGTGCCATAAGGATCATGCGGTTCTCTATTAATTAATGGGACCCGCAGCGGACACCTAGTTATTGTTGTCTTGTTGAACCTATCTAGGTCTGTACATCCAGGGATATACTGGTTTTTAATGGTTTAATTAAAAATGATGCTTTAGAAAATCTTTCCTAGCTATATGGTTATATTATTATGAAAGATAGGACTTGCATAGAGCAGGTTATTCAACTTGACTGATTGGTAAATGATGTAAAAAAAATGGTGTGATTGGTATTTTTCCTCTATTAAACCCATAACAAATTTAAGAAAACTGTAACGCTGAGGCCATGTTCATACGTAGCGTAAATGCTGCGTTCTTTCTGCTGCTTTTTTCTGCAGATGTTTGCACCATGCAACGCAATAACAATCTTCTCTGATTATTGGGTGTTTACGGCGTTTCTTTTATGCGTTTTCCCCTTTATTTGATATGATTTGGGGGCAGATATGAAGTTGCGTTTTTAGTGCTTTTTTTTCTGCACTATAAAAAACACATTAAAAACGCGGCTTCACATCTGCAGCAAAAACGCATCAAATAAGGGGGAGAAGACTGTTATTGTGTAGTTTTGATCCAGCTGAAAACTAAAACCACAGAATTTCTGCAACGTGTGAACACAGCCTTACAGACACAAAAGCCAGATGTCATATAGTGAAGCTATATAAAGCTGAGAAAGTTCTGACGGCTCCGACTGTGAATGAAGGAACAAAAAAATAATCCACAGGTCCCAACTAGAGATGAGCAGGATGCACAGATGACTTCCCGCCAGCTCTGGTTAATCAAAAGCCGCGCCGGGGACTCCGGTAGGTGAAAGATTCGCAGCCTCTCATCCATCCACCAGGTATCACTGACTTGGACACTGGACCCGAGTCCCATGAATCGATCCGCTCATCTCTAATCCCAACTGTCCCGAATACAGCGGACAGTCGTGGATTTGGGTCTACACCCTGCAGTCTCATGCGTCCGCTGAATGTGCCTCATTACCACTGCCCCTCTGACAACTTCTCCTACCAGGGAAGAAAGATAATGGTAAATGGGCGTGGATTAGAGTGTGGCCAAAATTTGCCACAGTACGCTAAGCACGCTGCGTAATCTGTCCTTCTTTCTCTTCTTCAAAAGTTGGGAGGTATGGATACGTCACACAGGCATCTGTTCTACATACATTTCTGCACATATCTGTTTCAATCCACTTTGTTCCAAAATGCAAAAAAGTGGGGCTGCTGAGCTTCTTTCATCCTGTAAGGCTATGTGCCCACGATCAGGCTACAGCAGCGCTTTGCTTTGGATGCAGCGTATTTTCGTTGTCTCCGATCACGCAGGTAAATCATTGAACCATGAAGTTACCGCACCCTATCCATTCTGTTGGGGACATTTCTGTTACGCTGCGGATAATTGACATGCTGCGGCTCGTATAACCGCACCGCCGGTGAGTTTACACGGTGTCAAATAGAAGCACAGTGGGCATGAGATTTCTATTCCACTGTGCTTGTAATGTGGAACGCAGTGTTTTGGACGCAGCGCAGGTGATCTGTTACGGATCCGGTTTCTATAACACTGCAGTATTTAAAGGCAAGTGCAGAGTTACTATTATACGTTTGCATGTTTTATTTATTTTCTCTAAGAAAACAAGTCACATGATCTCCTGGCACTCCTCCCTATGTCTTAAGAAAAAAAAATGCAACCTATATATATGTCCTTATACATATGTATGTCACTTGACAAATGGTAAGGTGTTAATATTAGAGTTAGGACTGTCCCATAAGGGTTACCGTGACGTGGTGGGATCGCTTTTAGGCTGAGTTCACACGATGCGTATTTAATGCGTTTCTGCGGCGTTTTTGCAGTTGCGTAAACGCCGCGGAAACGCATTAAAAACGCATGGTAGAAGGGCAGCAATGTTCCCCAATTGAAATCCGCATGTGCTGTGCACATGATGCGGATTTTTCCGCAGCGTAAACGCTGCGCTCAAAAATCCGCAGCATGTCAATTAATTTTGCGTAAACGCGGCGTTTTCGCCGCCATTGACTTGCATTAGAACGCACAAATTCCGCAAGACTGCATTTGTACTTGCGTTATTGTCGCGTTCTAATGTGCGGATGGTACCCGGGTGTGGAGGAGAGGAGAGTCTCATCCACACCCAGGTACCATTAAAAAGCTGTAAAACAAGAATAAAATAAAAAAAATATATATACTTACCATCTGTCGGCCCGCGCACCGCTCCTGCTTGGTTCCCGGCACTTGCAGTGAGTTGTAGGACCTGCGCTGACGTCAGAGTCATGTGACGGGTCACGTGACGCTGACGTCGGCAGGTCTTTCAATTCAAAGTTGCTGGCGAGGGAGAATGGATTGAGCAGGACAGCGCGGGCCATCGGAGGTAAGTATATACACTCTCTCGGGTCACACTATATAAATCCATGCTGTTTGCATGGATTTATATAGTGTGACCTAGTTGTCAAGCACTTTCCAAGTGATGCTAAAATCGCCTGAAAAGCGCTTGTCAATCCACATGCGGAAACGCATGTGAATCCGCATGTATTCCGCAGGAAAAACGCATGCACAATCTGTATGCGTTTTTTCTGCCAGGGAGATGCAGAAATGATGCAGAAATTTTATGCTTCATTTCTGCATCGTGTGCACATACCCTTACATTATTTTCATCAAAATTATGTTAACTAAATACCCTTTATTATTTATCATTATTTTTATGCACTTGCGATTTATGCATTTACTTCCAGTTATTTGGGTATTTTGCTTGTCTTTGGTTTTTGTCAATATTTAAAGATGAACATATATTTGCGTTAAAATACATCATTTTTTATAGACAATATAAAAACGTGTAGCTTTCAAGATTTACAAAAGCGTGGTGACACCAGGGTCGTACAGGCAGGACCATGCGATACAGCATTACAGAAACAAGCATGCGCAGCAGAGCGCTAGATCCCGGAGATCCGGCCTTTGTCCCCCGCAGCATGATGTGACAATACACGCCGTGGGACATTACAAGAAAAGTCTCCAGCGGTTCAGAAGCGTCCAATAGGAACGTCCCAGCACGAGAGGGCGGGGCTGCAGTGGCTCCTCCCACCCGTGCAGCTCAATCCATTGCTCCACAAATCTCCCGCCAAACCAGCACGCGCATAGTCCCCACCTGCGGCCTCCCTGTCATTGCGCGCTCCCGTGTGGACGTGGCGCTCACCAACCAACCCGTAAACTTGGCCCGCCCCTCTCCTGCAGCTCACCAATGAGTGGATACAATCGAGGCAACGTTGGCGCAGGAAGCCACGCCCACAGGGAGAGCAGCTGCTTCCGGTGTCGGCGTGTGAGGGCAGGACGGCCAGAGCAGGGAGAAGAGTGCAGGTAACGGGACTGGGCTGTGTGCGGAGTGACCGTACATGAGGGCGGCTCTGTGTCCCGCCAGTTGCTGGGGGTGGTGGAGTAATGCCTCCTGTTCTCACCAATGTACTCCCTCTAGATATAAGGAGCTTCTGCCCATAATTGTAATGGAGGCAATGATACATGTAAGACTCAGTATTATTGCTGCATTAGGCAGCTGCAGACACTGCCTGTAGGAGGAGGGCAGCTCTCCATACCTGGGGGCACGATGTCAGGGGAGGTCATAGGCGGCTGGTCACTTACAAGGGCATATAGACTGGTCAGGTTCGTAAAGGGGCTCTCTAGTGAGAGAAGTGATCACCTGTACCTCAGATAGATGATAATCCATAGATCAGTGGCCGCTGACGGTGGGGACATTTATCCCTGTAGACTGCAGGCTCTTTGCACGCTCTTGACCACTGCTCCCTCTATTTACCTATCAGTCTTAATGTAGTGGTAACTTATCTTCCACGGAAAACTACTTTTAAAGAGACTGTCAGCACAGAATGACTGTCCAAACCAAGTATAGGTGCTCAGTGCTTCACAGTGGGGCCAAACATTTATATACATCTTCTCACCTACTTGGTTTCCATCTACCTCCATCCTCTTTTTTTTTTTTTTTTCTTTGATTGACAGCTATGGCTTCATAGAGCCAGAGAAGGGTGGAAGTAGCTGGGAAGATGTACTGAAATGTTTGGCCCCGCCATGATGCACCGAGCACCTGTACTTGGCTTGAACAGTCTTTCTGTTCTGACAGCTCCTTTAACGCCCCTATACACATTTTATAAGTCATCTTATGTGTATGGGGACTTTCTGGCTGTCTTCTGACAATTATGTCCAGGGGCATTCAGGTATTGCAGTCACCTGATCCTTTTTCTTTCTGCAGAGATAACCCACTGCCAGATGATTCTAGCAGCAGCGGCTTTCATAGAGATCACTGGGACGCTCCAGGGAACAGAGCATTCCCATGTACAGGAGAAAGCTGTCTGCTGAACAATAGAGTGCTGTAGAAGTTGACTCCGCTATTTCACTGATAAATCAGACATTGGTCTCAGGTGGTCGAGGCACGCACACCCTACTGCATACAGTAAATTTATGTAAATTTCCGCAGTACAAAGGCGCAAACTGGTAGTCTCTGACTGAGTGGCTTATAGCAGTCATGGACTAATGCAATGTTAGTGTGGAAAACATGGTTGTCCCAAAAGTTCTGTTCATTGTTTTGGGATGTCACATGTATTTTACCTGCTGATTCATACAAATAAGGGTGTAGTGTGTGGTTTTATGGGCTCCAGGTGCTGGTTGCCTTTGAAGGAGAGTCTAGTTATGGCTTTACTTCCAGGAATCCCGTACAGTGAAGTTATTCCCATGTCGGCAGCGTGAACATTGTCTAGATTTGTGCCCTGAAGGCATTTTAGAACTTAAGTTACTTGTGACTCTACATATAGCATCAGGATGAGGGCTCACATGTCTGGGCCAGTATGGTCGGAAATGATCTAATAGAAAATTAGCACACGTCATATACAAAGTTGTGATTCCAATTTGCCTTCTTCATATTGACACGTTTACTACATTACATCTCCTTCAGCTGATGCTATGAGAACTCTATAGTGTTATTACTTTCAGAACCTCCAACATTTGCTGCTTTCTTAGGATGTCCATTTGTAAAGCAAACTAATATTACTTTAAGTTGATTTGTTTGTTCCCTAGGTCACTTCAAGAAGTAATGGCAAAATCATCTCTCCTCTTGTGCCTTGGCCTTTGGGCCCTTTGTGCACTTTCCAAACCTACAGAAAAGAAAGATCGCATTCATCATGACCCTCAACTTAGTGATAAGTTGCATGATGATGCACAGAACTTTGACTATGACCATGATGCTTTTCTTGGTGCCGAGGAAGCAAAAACTTTTGACCAGTTGACAGCAGAGGAGAGCAAAGAAAGGCTGGGGTATGACCACTGACTCTGTCCTGGTTATGTGTTTGTTTGTTTGTAATGCATGTGTGTACACAGGTACATAATATGTGTGTGTGTTGAATATTTTAATTATATAAAACCAGTTGTACGGGTTTACCATTGTTGTTCTAAAGTAAATATTTATGTCCTCAAGTTGTGTTATATCCACATAAAAATAAACCAACACCACCACAAAATTCAAGACATCTTTGAAATCTATCTTATCTGCTATTTAAAACTTCTTACAATCTTTATACTGGTTTGTACTTCTTACAGCCTCTACTGGTGATTTTCACCATTTTATTCACTTTCTCATGCTGTTTATAAATTCCCCTAAAATAAAAGATGACCTTTTGAGATTTGAGCTAAAAAAACCAAAATATTAACTTTCTTTATGCGGCTTATAAAGGCGACCTGTCAGTTTCCCTAACTCACATAAACTGCCTCCATGTCTTTGCACCAGGCTATTTCTGCATTCTAACAATCTCCTTCTTGTGGCCTTGCAATCTCTATACTTTAAAAATCAAGTTTTTTTTTCTGCTTTAACACTATTCAAATATCTCAAGATTAGTCTGGTTTTGATTTCCCCTGTACTAGTCCTGTTCCAGTTTTGCAAAAAAGAAGCAAGACAAAAATATCTCATACCCTACCATAATTATATATAAATGTAAAGCAAAATTGCATAATAAATATAGGGTACTTAGTGAACTATTTTTGATCAAAAAAAGTATACAAGCCGTCCCACCAGCGGCAAGGTGACCCTAAATTGGGACGGTACCTATACTGCCTATATTAAAAACCTTACTGTATATCAAAGTTGAAGTAATGCATATAAAAGGGTAGACAAATAGGACCGGGTCCCAACTCCAGACCACCTAGGCCCGTGGTAAGCTACATATATACCAATCAGCTCAACAAAGGGCATGCCACACCCTTAAATTGCACAGAATGCAAACTAAGTACCCTATATTTATTATGCAATTTTGCTTTACATTTATATATAATTATGGTAGGGTATGAGATATATTTTTGTCTTGCTTCTTTTTTGCTAGTGTGAACATGCCTCTGTTTCTTGTATGTCTGCCATCTTAGACCTCAGTTCACATTGTCTGGTTTTCTGTTCCAGTTTTGTATTACACCGCTCTGTGCACTATTTATATAATTTGAAGAGCGACGTCATCATCTGCTCCTTGCAAATTTCGCATATGGGCTCGAAATATTGCTCCCCCCCCGCCCCACCGGGCATGCACGGTGCACTGTCTGGCTTGATTGTGCATTACTCAATTTGCAAGGAGCCGTCAGTGACATTGCTCTTGCAAATTAAGTAATTCTCTCCAACGGGAGTGGTTAAAAGATGGGGGCAGGACTAATCCAGGCAAATCAACACCCCTTCTCGCTAGTCCTGAGCTATTTGCATAGTGCAAATTCAGAGTAAAGCTCGATTTTGGAAGTACAGCTTATATAGTTCGCAAAGTTACAAGAACGGGGTTGCAAGAATGCAGAAATGGCATGGAGCAGACACATGGTGGCAGTTAAAGGTAATAGGGTAGCTGACAGGTTCCCTTTAAATGGTATATTTTGACTGATATGAAGGAAATGCTTATTATTCTTCTGGCTACTGATATTTTATATATACCCTGACTAATCTAATGCTTCTTGGTAACTTTGCTCTTATGGAGTATTCAAGTTAAAATCACTCTTGTACTAAACTAGCCAACTACTATTTTACTATACATGTATTAATATTTAGAAATTAAACACTATAGTGAGTAATGATATGAATACATATGGATCAGCTCTTCTCCTATGCTTCATATCGTGACCTTAACTACTATTTTATCTACACGACCCTCATTACCTTCTAACGTTTTCTCTCTTTTGTTGCTGGGTGCTATCATGGCCCCACAGAAAGATTGTGGCTAAGATAGATGCAGACAAGGATGGTCTTGTAACAGTCGAGGAACTAAGGGATTGGATAAAATTTGCACAGAAGAGGTGGATTTATGAGGATGTAGAACGACAGTGGAAGGGTCATGATCTCAATGGTGACAACCTGGTGTCGTGGGAAGAATATAAAAATGCCACGTATGGTTACATATTCGGTAGGTGCTTGTCGTCAGTGCGTCACCTTTACTCGTTGCATTTTGTCTTTGTAGAATGATTGTAAGTAAAATAGACTTGGATAATGATGGGTTTGTGACGGAGGGGGAGCTGACAGCATGGATCAAGAAGGCTCAAAGGAGATATGTGTACGACAACATGGAGCGGCAATGGCAGGAGTTTGACATGAACCAGGATGGACTCCTATCATGGGAAGAGTACAGAAATGTCACCTATGGCACTTACCTGGGTAAGGGAGAAGGCGAGTGATGCTGGATGGGTATAGTGCCTGGGCTGACAAAAAAAAAAAAAAAAAAAGTCCAAATGTAAACCAGTTCTTTATATTGTGCCATTGACTTTTTTGTGTATCATCAGGAAAAAAAACTATACAATTAGGCATATTTAAGGAAAGCATGCACACTTGGACATGATAATAATTTAAACTGTATACTCACTTTTGGACAGTACCTACAAAAGACAAAAAATATATCACATACCCTACCATCATTATATATAAATGTAAAGCAAAGTTGTATATGAAATATAGGGTACTTAGTGAACTATTTTTGATCAAAAAAAGTATACAAGGTGACCCTAATTGGGACGGTCCTACACTGTCTATATTAAAAACCTTACTGTATATCAAAGTTGAAGTAATGCATATAAAAGGGTAGACAAATAGAACCGGGTCCCAAAATCAGACCACCTAAGCCCGTGGTAAGCTACATATATACTGACCAGCTCAACAAGGGGGATGCCACACCCCTAATTTGCACAGAATGCAAACAAGACAAAAAAACAAGCAATGTGAACTGAGGTCTAAGATGGTACACATGCAAGAAATAAGAACATGTTCACACTAGCAAAAAGATACAAAACCTACAAAAGGCAAAAAATACATTTTTGTGATCAAAAATAGTTCACTAAGTACCCTATATTTCATATGCAACTTTGCTTTACATTTATATATAATGATGGTAGGGTATGTGATATATTTTTTGTCTTTTGTAGGTTTTGTATCTTTTTGCTAGTGTGAACATGCTCTTATTTCTTGCATGTGTACCATCTTAGACCTCAGTTCACATTGCTTGGTCACTTTTGGACAGTGTATTAAATTACTGGATTTTTTTCTCCTTAATTTAATGTACCATTTTCAACAACTTTTTCATTTTGGCATATGACTCTATAATTGGAATGCAGCTTGATAGATGTAATACTTTTTACTTTGTAGCATTGTTTGGTAGTAAATCCTGACATGGGCACCATATGTTAACCTTTCACGCAGGGCTGTGGAGTCGGTAAGCCAAACCTCCGACTCCTCAATTTCCATGAAACCGACTCTGACTCCCTCATACATGGCTCATCTTTAAGTGATAAATTTACTGTGGCACAGATTCATCTCCGCTAAAAATCTAGACCCTTAGATCAGGAATAGGACAGACATTTATAGGACATTTCATAACTTTCCCAAATTCTTATGAAAAAAATATTCCCCACAAACTGCATTGAACTACTGTACCCAATTTATTATATATTTTAGGAGTTGGAGTTGGTCCATTTTATACCGACTCCGACTCCACCAAAATGGACACCGACTCTCCGACTCCACAGCCCTGCTTTCACGTTAGGTAATTTTTAAGTTTCGTTAAAGGAACACTAAGCTAATAAAATAGAAACTGCAACAATAAATCAAAGCCTCTGGAAAATCGGCCATAGCCTCTATTTCTCACTACCCTGTTTGTTGCTGGAGTAGAAGTCTCCTGATCTGCCCTCAGTGCAAAGAGACCAAAGATTTCTCAGCCCCCTCCCCATTTGTCAGCATCCAGTTGAAAACAGAAAATATTAATGAAAGATTAACCACCTGTGCAGATTTTCTTCATCACTGATTTGTTTCAGTAACATGCCGAAAATCCTGTGACTGATCTGATTTTTTTTTCTACTATTCTACTGCTTAGAATATATTTATCTGTTCCTTTCAGGCTTAGTCTACTTAGTCTATAATTGCATTTTTTTTCTTCCTTTCACAGATGATCCAGACCCTGACAACAGTTTTAACTATAAGCAGATGATGGTTCGAGATGAGCGCCGCTTTAAAATGGCTGATAAGGATGGTGATCTGATTGCTACAAAAGAGGAGTTCACAGCATTCCTTCACCCTGAAGAGTATGACTACATGAAAGATATTGTTGTCCTGGTCAGTACTAGCATGCTCTTTTAAATAATTAATTTCTGTATTTAGAATGAAACTTGGTAAATTTAAAGGGCTTCTCCATTTATTTATTTATTTTTTTTATTGGTGACCTATCCATAAAGTGAACCTGGTCGATTTACGGGCAGCATGTATCAGACAGTGACTGTAGGATGCTGTGCTGTAGAATAATCGGACATGTGGATCCCCGGCAGCTTCTTCCCGCCCACTGCCTTGGATTATCAGATCTCTGCCTACAGGTGTGATGTCTGATACATGCTGCCCATTCACTTTAAAAAAGTTAATCAATGTCAGATTGATGGGGTCAGACACCCAGCCTGCCACAAATAAGGTGTTGGCAGCAACTAGATGTAAACGGTGTTTTTAGAGTAACTGTTTAGTGGCCGCTCCTGGGTAGGAATCTGACACCTAGCACCTCCTCTACCCACCTATCTGATATTTATAACTGACCCAATGGCTAGGTCTTCCATATACGGTAATAGTAATACAAAAAAAACTTTAATGGGGTTCTGAACTTCATATCCTTAACTGAAGCTGGCCAATGAGACGAATTGTGGCAGGGGTGACTTTTTCAGGCAGATATAAACTGGTAAAGCCCTGTGTGCTGCTGCATTTGGGAAAAAGTCTGAAACTGCATTGATGTTTTTAAAACTATAAACTGAGGCGTACTCTCCCACTCTGACCCTCTTTGATTGTGCTCCAGTGGTCTGTTGGGACCAGAAGCTCTGATATCTTGTTTTTTGGACATCCCGATTGCTGAGGCTTGTGATTGGTTGCAGCGGTCAGGTTATTGGAACAGCACATCATCAGATATATCTCTGATCGCGCTCCATTCCAGTCACTTGACCGTTGCAGCCAATCACAGTCTTTCACAATTAGATGACTGAAGAACTGGATTTCATTGCTTCTTGTCCTGCCGCAAACCATTGGCGCAAACTACTCTGGACCATGGTGTTGAGTTTGGATGGATGTCAAAGACTGACATGCATGACGGTGTGGGTTTAAAAATCGTCTTTTTTTGTCATTGATAAAAACCTGCAATTTTTTTTTTTTTTTTTGTCCCCCTCTTTCATACGGCCTTCTAAACTAAGCCTTTAATAATTACTTTAATGACTCTCATTTCTGATTTCTTTCTGCCGTCTTCTTACCATGAGCATTTTTCATTTTAATATCTCACAGGAAACAATGGAAGATATTGACAAAAATGGTGATGGTGTGATTGACTTGGACGAATACATAGGTGAGCAGAGCAGTCTATGCAGTAAATGCATAATATGATCTGAGTGAGCAGGAAAAATGTCTCAGGCTCATACTTTTTTTTTTTTCACTTTAACTACTTTGTCTCTTAACTAATTTTCTCTGACAAACTTCCATAAAACGACATTTGTCTAATTGTTTTTTTTTTGCTTTCTGTAAATTGCAGGTGATATGTACAGTCATGATGGTGATGCTGATGAGCCAGAGTGGGTGAAAACCGAGAGGGAACAATTTGTTGAGTTCAGAGATAAGAACCATGATGGTAAAATGGATAAAGAAGAAACTAAAGATTGGATTCTCCCATCTGACTACGACCACGCTGAAGCTGAAGCTCGCCACCTTGTTTATGAATCTGATGAAAACAAGGTAACGTTAAATTGTTGCTCTGGGAAGTAGTGTAAAGAAATAGGCTGGTGCACCCCATAACCAGGTATAGAGAGATATATAACATGTCCAAGCACTGATTGGTACTTTCAAAATATATCCTCCTTGGTTATGGGGTCTACAAGCATATCGCCTTACTGTAGTGCAGCAAACATGTCGTAAACTGCAGGTAGAGCAAAAACTGATCATTAACTATTTAGTACTCCTACCGGAGCATGATCATATGCAAGGTTAGAAAAAAAAACTTTGTTCAGCACTTTGAGTTTCTGCTTCACCATAGAAACAGCTTAATCACATAATATATACTGACCGTCCACTCTTATAATTATCACATGGATTCAATCCAAAATGTATTCTTTTCATAAAAATGCTACAGTTTAGTACATCTCCACTTACACTGACATGTATTTACCTTACAGGATGGAAAACTGACAAGAGAAGAGATTGTGGATAAATACGACTTATTCGTGGGTAGTCAGGCTACAGATTTTGGAGAGGCACTGGTCAGGCATGATGAATTCTAAAGATGAGGGTGACTCATCCTTCTCTACAGCGATAGGGGAACCTCGCCCTTATGTAGGGCTTCAGCGGGTGGAGAAAGAACATCGCTCGGAACAAAAGTAATTTATTGTAAACTGCTGACTTTCTGAAGCACGAAAGAGAAAAGGACACGTGCAAATAAAACTGACTAGTCTTCTGAGGCCACATAGACGTTACATCCCAAACTCTGCCTCATATTAACACTATTTTTTTTTTAACCTTTGGAATTAATGTGTTTAAGGTGCATACATTTTCAATATCATTGGTTCTTGATGCCACATGTTATGTTCATCATTGAGAATTATGGAAATCTTTGTTCTAATCCTCTCAAGTCTTTAATGATATGGCACTTTTGTTTTTAGTACAACTTTTGCAAAAAAAACAACTTACTGAAGATCAGATTGATGCTGGATTATCCTAGTTGTCAGGGACCAGTACTGTCTGCTGATTGTGAAAAAGAGGACTCTTTCTAGAACAGTCCAAACAAAACCTAACGCCTTATTTGTGATTTAGTATTGTATGCTTGCGCAAAGTATTATGCGCGTTTTTAATCCTTTTCATAGAGGTCACGTTGCTGCCTATCTTATTTATTTTTTACAAAATTTGTATTACTGAATGGCCTAATGGTTTACAACCCGAGCACAAATTCAGTATTGGCTCCTTATTCATTTCATTAATACTGTTTTCCTTCTTAAACTGTGCACAGAGCACTAGGTTATTGTACTTGGCTATTAAACAGTGAGTCCAGTATCCACACAAGATGTTGCAGGGAAACTTAAACCATTTTTTTTTACATGTATGCATATTTTTTTATAAGTCACCTTATATAAAATAGATGTATTTAACACCAGTGATTCCAGTGTTATATTAGAGGGCTATAAATGTACATTTTATTGTGAGCTATCTTTGTTATGTATGGATTGCTTTAATTGAGTACAATGGAAAGCAACAGGACATCAAATGTTTTCAATGATTTCAGCCATAAACGTAGTCAGCCACATAAGAACATGTGGATTTTTTTTCAATTAGTAGTAATCCCTGTTTTTACTTAGTTTTTTTGTCATTGTTTCTCCTTAATGCATATGTTCTTTGTGAAATACTTTTTAAAGAAGCACTGCCAACAATTCTTTTCTTTAATTCGGTCTATCTAAGTTATGTAGTGAAAGTGCATAAATATACTCAGCGATCACCTTCTTGCTGGATATCCAGCTCCACTCTGGTCCTCTTCTAGGTCACATGCTCCCATTATTTGCTGGCTCACACAGAGACCATTGTGCTGAGTGATGCTACTTTCTCAGTGTAAATCTATGTTGCTTCAGCACAAGACTCCTATCATTTACGTTGCTAAAGCGACATCTGGTCCACACATAAAAACCCCCCTGTATTATCCAAGGAGTCGGAATTTAAGTTATGTGACCTAGAAGAGGACCGGAGCGACGCTGGGCAGCGGAAAGACCACAATCACAAAGTATATTAATGTATCTAAACAACGTTGCATAGATAGTTACACAAGATTAAAGAAAAACAAATGTTGGGAGAGCTTCTGTAACTGAATGAACATGTCTTTGTTGAGATTACTTTTTGTGATGTTGATGCAGGAATGCTGCCTACTTGGTAATTCTAGAATTACATACACAGTTTTAATGCCGTTTTTGTCTTTAACAAGAATTGAATTTAACAGAAAGGAAACACAAATCATGACTTTGGCTCCAGAAACATAATCAAAAGTTTCGTTCGAGTCCGGCCCAAACATTTGCAAGAACAGTTTTCATGTTTTACCTACATCAAACCAGGATGTTTATGCAATCCTTTCCAACAATCACTACAGATGGCCATAAACCTCAGAACACCCGTTCAGCAACCGATCTCTTGTATCCTGCCCCCCATATACATGCACACTCGGTCTGGCTGAGAGTTCATATGTATTAAAAGTGGAGTAAGCTGCTGACAGACACCTCTAGCGTGGATTAGCTCCACTGAGGGGGAAAAAAATAAGGATCGGACATTTAGATTCAATATGGCCGTTCCTTCTTTACTCCATCATGTGTCATGGAAGAGTCGGAGGCGCTCATTTATTAGATGGCTGCCCACCCCTGCCAATATTGCTGGAGTTGGTCTGATTATTTTGTGTATGGTCAGCTTTACTTTAATTGTTCATTGTCACTGCTGTAACACCCATTTTTGTCAAGCTGCAGTATTTTCATGGGTGCTACAAGAACGTAACACCATTGAGCTCTACACAGGATTTGCAATTAAAAGAAATTTGAAATAGTAGTTTTTGTTGTTCTTTACAATTTTAGCTGTTGATGTTCCATCCTATGACACACTTTGCAGGCATTTTCCATGTCATACAGTGCTGTAATAATGAAATGTGATGTAAACAGATTGCCTTGGGGGGGGGGGGGGGACTACTTGGCTTAGTAGTGTTTAATAGCACTTGAAGAGATTGTCTGGGAATAGACTAAATAAATAACGAAAGGAAAATGTCACTGTAAATAAATTGCAAAATACATTTCATTAGCAAACACAATGGTACTATAGAATTAAAATGCCTTGTTACACTGACAGAAACCTGTCCTGGAATGTTAGGGCAGAAGCCAGTGAGCATGTGCAGTAGGAAGCTCCTGATGATACTATTATTGTTATTCAGAAAGACAGAGCACACAGAAGTGTGAGCGGCCTCTTCTTCCTCAGCACCTCTGCTATCTCCAGTACTAGTGGAGCCCATCTTCCTACATATAAAAGGACGGTGGAGCTTCTCCTGCACATGGTCACAAGCATCGTCCTAACCTTCTAGGACAGGATTCTATCAGTGAAACAAGTTGAGAGTCATTTTAATTCTATAGTGATTACCTACCTAAACAAAAATTTTGTAATTTGCTAATTAAATATATTTAACAATTTTATCTATACTGACATTTCCTTCAGACGCATTTTTCTGTTCCTGGAGAATCGCTTTTATCTACTTGCCGATATCCCACTTGTATGTACGGCGCTAGTCTGAAGCGGATGTATGGAGTAGGCTCATGGGATGAGCCAGCCCCATACCCAGCAGATAATGGCTGTGTTTTATAGCCAGGACCTGCCTCTAACAATGGGTGGCACTACCTCTGACAGCAGCATTAACAGCTCGCCGGCATGGGGGCGCGTCATTCTATGCACCCATGACGTGATTGAGGGTTGTCGATGGGTTGCTATGACAGTTGAGGGTCTGTTGAAGACCCCTTTGTCATTACATAGCTCCCTTGAAAGACTGATTTTTACTATATGCAGCAATACTGTTTGCTTGTGCCATATACAGCAATACATCAGACGATGGCATGTACAAGTCTTCTAAGGGGACTAACAAATACAGTGAAAAAAATGAATTTAAGTGCACCTTCCCACCTCATTGTTTTCCATCGTTCTCAACCCTTCTCTGGCTCTATAAAGCCAAAACTGTCACTCAGAGGTAAAACAAGTAGGTGGGAAGGTGTATGTAAATGTTTGGCCATGCCATGGAAACATTGAGTGCCTGTACTTGGTTTGAACAGTCATTCTGTGCTGATAGACTCCCTTTAATCATGCTGGAATATTGTGCACCAAGAACTTGTGTTCATGTCTTGGGCTAGCCTTGGAGATGGAAATATGGATACCTGAAACTACACGCATGAGTCTTTGGATGGGTAGAAACCTTGCTTTCTGGTTTGGCCCCTTTCAGCTGTCTGTGTTTCATCAATATATGTATTCTGTGATTTTCATTACCCATTACACTGTTCATGTGTCTTTTTTTAAAACTGATGGTCTTCAAAAAGCATAAAAACTCCAGTACATATTCATTTTTGATCCAAGTCACAGATCAAACTCAAATGAGTCTACATGCCTGTAAAAAATTGTCTTGCTAGTAATCTAGTTGCCTGCTCTTTCTGTCTGTTTTTCACTGATTGCTAGGAGAAGCTTGAGAAGACGCCATCAATTTCTTTTGCATGTGAGAAGAACAGATGGTAAAAACTTTCATGTATGAGAAACGAAAGGAAGTCTATTTATACGGACTAGCACTTAGGCCTCATACAAAGTTGCTCCACTGTTCAAAAACCACACCATGCTCCACAACATCACATGCACAATTATGCTCACTGTAGTATGTAATGTATATTATGTGCTCAAACATTGCTGACCTGGTCTCAGCATAAAATGGATTTGGTTGATATCGGCATTCAACAGCTCTCCTGTTACATTATCACTCATTGGTTCCTCGTGTAATAGGTGATGGAGTTGGGTGAAAAGTAACCATAATTTAACACAGGGTAGAGTTGTAGGATGTGTTCTTACATTTGAGAGCTGTGATATGTGCTGCCAAACATGGGTTTGTTCATCACTTGAATGTGGTCGTACCACAGGTCACAGCAATGTGGGGCAGGGAGTGCAGCAGTGAGATTCCATAAGTTGAACCCCCAATAATTGAAGTGGTAGCATATCCTAGCAGTATGCCTTCACTTTGAAAGATGTGAATAACTTTTTTTTTTACCTATCACTTGTATAAACAATGTGATTATAACAGAACAATTTAATATGTTATTATAGACCACACGGTTTTCTTTTTTTATTCATGTGCTATTCCAGAATATGAATATTGGTGCACTAATAATGCCCAGCGCGGTAGAACATTGGGCAATGTGAAGAGAAAATGCTTGGAAAAGCAAAAAAAAAAAAATTTCAACTGCAGCTCCACTTGAAGCTTCATCAGTTTGGGATGGGTGTGGACACATCCCTCAGTTTGTGCATTTCTAGCATATTCTGGATGTTAACTTCCCGATGGGCTGACTTGGCTCTGAGACACTGTAGATACCTCGGTTTTTTGACTGGAACTGGAAACTGAAGAATCATCAGTCATAGGTCTCCCGCATACTGTCTCCATGATGCATCCCCGAAACTGAAAGAATAAGACATTTTTTTGAGATTCGTATATATGCCATTAATCTACAAGAATAAAGCTGTGCTGTCATTCCCATTCAAGCAGATTTAATTAATATTTATAATCTGGTGAAGCTTTCTATTAATCTCTCTGAGACTATTGTAGTAGCTGCTGTGCCAGATAAAAAGTTACTGTCCTCCTTGTCAAGGCCACACTTGCCAGACTATTGGCTGGTATGGTATATTTTGCGCTTAGATACAGTTGTATTGGCCAATCATACCCATTACCTGTTTGTTCATGAATGAATATATGATGGGGTTGTAGACACAAGCACTCTTGGAGAAAAAAGCTGGGATGGTTACAAAACGCAGGTCAAGCCCATGGTTTCGGTTAGTCACCATATACATGGCCATAGCCGCGTAAGGAACATAACACAGACAGAAGGATCCGATCATAACGATCACCATACGAGACACCTCTCTTTCAGCCTTCTGGGTGGTTGCAGATTCCTGCTGTTGTGCCGCAACCTAGAAGGAAAAAAAAACAACAAAAACATTGTAAAAGCAAATAAGAGCCTACAGAAAGAGGATAGAACTAAACAGAAGGGCATACATTAATAAATATCATAAGAAACCTACATCAGTGGCCATCTGGGACAAAGTTTACTGGAAACCTGGCTCGCAAATTGAGGAATAGACAACATTTAGAGAAAACCAGTTGATATTTAAAGAGGGCTTGTCACCAGGTCAAAAGTAGCCAGTTTTTGTTCTTACTATATTTCGGCTGCCCCTCAAAGTGTACCATTTTGTTGTGGGTTTATTTTGTTTTGTTTTTTTTTTTTTTTTTAAATCCACTATACTGTTCAAAAGATATGGCCTTTTTTATTTAGTAAATATTTTTATGCTCTTTACAAGGGGGTGTGGCTCAGAGGGTAATAATGCAGAGCAACCTAAAAACATGTCCCCCAGAGAATCTTGTGAGCATTGCCCTCTTGTAAAGACCATAAAAATGATCACAGAATAAAAAGGCTCATAACCGGATCACTAATTGAAAAAAAAAAAAAAACAACTATTTGTGAGCAACGGGAATAAATTAAGAGAAAAAACTGGCAGCTTTTCATCCGGTGATAGATCCTCCTCCAGAAAGCCTTACTTAAAGGAAATCTATCAGCAGGTTTTACTATGTAATCTGAGAGCAGCGTGATGTAGGGGCAGAGACCCTGATTCCAGGGATGTATAACTTTCTGGACTTTTGGTGTAGTTTGGATAGAATCCTTGTTTTCTCTATTATAGAAGTAGCACTGATAAAAATTGCTGAGCGCTGATTGGCAGCTTCCTGAGTACACTGAATTGTCAGCAAGCTGCCAATCAGTGGTGAGGGCGGGGTTACACCTTAGACCGACTGGCCTGCACATGAGACCTAGTCCTCTAGTGATAATCTCCTGCTGATAAAACACTGATTGTATTGAAAGTACAGTACACAGCCTAATAAATAACACCTCTCTGAAATCTGGGCCACAGCCCCTACATTATGCAGCACTCAGATTTGATAGCAAACATCTGCTGACTGTTCCTGGAGAGTGAAGTGTTGTGTTACATGCAGGCTGTAGCCAATGAGTGGCCACGCGTCAGCTGCAGCCATTGCTATTTCGTCAGAGCGGATGTCTGTCCTGATAGAATATTGATAAGCTGCAGCCAAACACTGGCTGTTTTTTATGTTAATGGAGGTCTCAAATCGATTAACCAGGGGTTGCCAAGTAGTGCATAACCATTTTAATGTTGAAATGGATCCAGCATTTGTCCATTTGAACTATGGTATACATAGTGTGAAGTGTGACTTAAGTAAGTAGATGAAAGATAACAGCTTTAGCAAAAGTTGTCCACTATCATGTCAAAATACATAATAAACCAATGCAATATTTCTTGTGTACAAAAACAGTGTCCAACAAAAATTGGGCTCGTCCGGGATTTGAACCCGGGACCTCTCGCACCCTAAGCGAGAATCATACCCCTAGACCAACGAGCCTTATATTTGGGTATGTGGAATATTCCTCAGGTTGAAACATCTGGCCGCCACATCAACACTTCACAATCCAAATTTTTTTTTCCCCCTCGAAGACAAGCTTATACTTTATACACAATCAGACACAGCCTCTTCCACCCAGTGCAGAATGTAACTATACAGTCTAGCATAGATATCATAACTAGTGTGGTTAAATAAAGCTAAAATAACTTTTTGTTTTCACTGCTCTTAACTTTTTTTTTTTAAAGCATCGACTAGAGATGAATGCATCGATTCACTGGACTCTGGTCCAGCATCCATGTCAGTTGTACCTGGCGGCTAGACGGGAGGTCCGCAAACCTCTTACCTTCTGGCGAATCTGGATGGTAAGGGCTGGCGATGTTACGTCACACAGATGCAGTCGCACAAGCCCTGGCTAATCAATTTATTTATTTGGACAATAACCTATGTGCATTTGTAAAATCACATTTTTATTGATCAATGCATTTAAAGTCAAAATTGGACAACTTTACAAACTGTTAATTAAAAAGACAAAGGCCCCAATTCATCAAGACTGGCATTTTGTAAAAAAGTACTCTGGAGTAGGATGAGACAAATTCACGGAGAGACATACACCATTTTAATGAAGGTGGCGCATCTTTCAGTTACTGAGTGCGCCACCGCAAGAAATATACTGAAGTACATTTCTATTTCATTCATAATTTACGCCACTCTTGTACATTTTATGCATGATGCATTCATCATTCACATTTATCCTAGCTAAGCTCAGCCCACTTTTCAGAAAGTTGGCAAGATAGCCAGAACTGGAATAAAACAAGTGGCACAATTTTTGCTCAACTACGACTTGCACAAAAATGTTACACTTTTTCACACAGTGTAATGATAAAATTCTGTTTGATGAATCAGGGACAGAGCCCCGTCATCAAAGCTGGTGTGAACAACGCTTGATGAGGGGACGTGTTGGAGCCGGATGCCTTTAATGAATCTGGCGTATCTGACAAGTGAAAAGGGCATCACCACAAATCTTACTCCAGTCAAGGACTGGATTAAGATTTCTGGCATAAGGAATGTCACAATTTATCATGAATTAGACAAGCTGTGGCCTCACGCCTCCATCCCACCCCAGGTCCACACATTTTGGTGGAGCTGGGCTAAACTGGTGTGAAAACGCCAAAAGTCACAAGATTTTTGAGCAGCCTCCAGTTACGCAAAAAATTTGCTACTTATCAAAGTGTTTTATGTCAGAATTCTGGAGAAAACACTTTGATGAATCAGGGCAAAAGTGTCTACATCTCTTACGACGGCCTTCATCTCTCTGTGAACCTGTGTTTAAACCAGTTTAAGGCTGCGTGCCCACGATGCGTTTTTCAAGCATTTTTGCTACGGAATTTCTGCTGCGGAAACGCTTGAAAAACGCTTGGTAATATGTGCCCCATGGTCCCCAATGACAATCCGCATGTTATGTGCCCAAGCTGCGGAATTTTCGGCAGCGGATTTTCTGTGCGGAAAAATCCGCTGTATGTCCATTATTTGTGCGTTTACGCATGCGGAATTGCCTACTCAATGCATTAGAAAAACGCATGGCAATTCTGCATGTCAAAAACGCGCCAAAAACACGTGTTAAATTCCGCACGCATTTTTTCTGGCAAGGAAATGCAGAAATGAAGCGGAAATTTTCCGCTTCATTTCTGCATCGTGGGCACATAGCCGGAATCATGGCTGCCAAAGCAACAAGTTCTGAGTAACCCCTTGTTGTATTTACACCATTCAGCTGACCTGTACATGTTCCTACCCAAACATCACAAACCCCTAAAAACTTCCAGTCCCCACATAAGCCTGTCTAGTGAATATAATGGCTCGTTCAGATGAGTGTACTATACGGACATGTGCTGTCCACGTAAAAACAGCACACTGACCAATGTAATTCAATAGTACTGTTCAGATGAAAGTTTTTTTCACATTCACTGAGTTTCAGTGTGAAAAATATCACAGCGTAAACTATTCTCTTCCATAATTCAGATGAGACTCGTCCATTCAATTAAGGGAGAACAAAAGAATTGGATTCCATATGGATTGTCCGCATTACATCTGATTTTTATGGACACATTGCCACTATTAACATAGGAAACTATGTGATCTTGTATATTTTAAACTGTTGTATAAACACAGATGCCAGATGGATGAAAACACGGACCCAAGGATGGAATATAGATGAAGTTTTCTGCATGAAATTGGTCAATTTTTCATAGGTTCACCTGAACCAGGCCTTAGTACAGTTACTTTTGTGTTTTTCTTATCACAAGGCCAAAACACCAGGCTTGCAGATTAGTGACCCTCTGAAACAGTGACACAATACATCTGCAATATAGTTCCATGAGTAATAAACTTACCGCTCGCAGTGCTCCCAGTAGCCGAGCATATGAGAGGCAGATAATGGTCAGGGGAATAACAAAACAGAAGATGAATATAAACCATGTGTAATATTCACTGCGATATTTAGTGCCAACTGTGTACCAGTCTGGACCACATGAACACTGTAAACCCTCAGGCATATACCTGGGTGAGAAAGAGAAGCAAAATAAACAATTATAAATGACATGATTTCAATAAAAAAAAATAGAGAAGAAAAATAGATAACAAGTAAATAATTGCAAAAATAGCCACTAAGGTTTTGAAAAAAATTTGCAGAACACTTTAGCTACAGAGTATACCCATTACTGGAAATAAACAGTTTACATACAGATACAATCCACATAAAAAGTAGATGGTACTTTAACAGCTGCAGGTATCTGACCCATCTCCATCCCATCAGACCAATACCAAACTTAATTGATGTAAGTAAATGGCCAATTGATCTAATTTAAATCTGTGTCATCGGCCAGAAGCCTGATTAGATTTGTGTAAAAAATGTGTCTGCCAAACCCAATGACTGTAGTGTATAATGCTGGCCATACTCATTTGTGGCCGCTGGATGAACGATGCTTTGGCTGATCGTTCGGTCAACAGTGATCTCAGCCGAATCTCCCATCGATGAGCGCTGCTGTGTTCTCTATGAGAAAGCTGCTAACTGATGCATCGGCCGTCAGCTTATCTTAGGGAGAACAATGCGATCAGCAGTCCAATATCGGGCATGCGCAATTCTCTCTCAACCATCAGATGGATGGCACCCCCATACACATTAGACCATTTTCCGAACCCATTGACACCAGCGGGTTCAGCCGACATCTGTCTAATGCCTATAGGGGCCTTAAATATCTGAAAAATATTATTTTGTAGTGATGATGAATAAAGCGAGACAAGATGGCTGACATCTCTGGTAGCACTTATTTCTTGAGGGAAGACGTAGTTTGCCCTGAAGTCTGTCAATCTGCCCATATTAGATTGTTGGAGAAAAATCTAAAAATGTTTCTTAGGCCAAGACCCCACTATCAGTATTTGGTCAGTATTCGGTCAGTATTTTTTCTCAGCAGCGGGAGCCAAAACCAAGAGTGGGTGATAAATGCAGAATTGGTCACTTGTTTCTATTATACCTTTTCTCTGATTGTTCCTCACCTGGTTTTGGCTCCCACTCCTGAGAAAAAATACTGACCGAATACTGAGAGTGGGGCCGTGGCCCTAGAGGCGCAGCTTCAGTCACCACTCAGTACACAGTGAGTGGCGGCTGTAACCACGCCTGCGGCACTGACTGCCAGCCGACTCATCAGTGCATCAGTGCTCTCGACCCCATCCCATCCCACCTCCTCCCCAACCTCACCCCCACACTCATCCCATCCCTAACCCATCTCTTCAACCTATCACTATCTTCTGGTACTTTCCCCGCTGCCTTCAAACATGCCACAATCACGCCCATCCTCAAAAAGCCATCCCTCGACCCAACCGCCTTGACCAGCTATTGCCCCATATCGCTGCTCCCATTTGCCTCAAAATCCTTGAGCAACACGTTCACGCTGAACTTTCCTCCCACTTTTCATCTGACTCTCTCTTCGACAACCGACAATCCGGCTTCCACCCCCACCATTCCACCGAAACTGCTCTTACCAAAATCACCAATGACTTACAGCCAAAGCTAACAGACAATTCTCTGTACTCCTTCTTCTTGACCTGTCCTCTGCTTTCGATACAGTTGACCACTGCCTCCTACTTCAGATCCTCTCTTCCTTTGGCGTCAAAGACCTTGCCCTATCTTGGATCTCTTCATTCCTTTCTAACCGCACATTTAGCGGCTCCCACTCCCACACTACCTCCTCACCCCGCCCCCTCTCTGTTGGAGTCCCTGAAGGCTCTGTCCTAGGACCCCTACTCTTCTCAATCTATACTCTTGGCCTGGGACAGCTCATAAAATCTCATGGCTTCCAGTACCATCTGTACGCTGATGACACCCAGATCTACCTCTCTGGCCCAGATGTCACCTCTCTGCTGTCCAGAATCCCAGCATGTCTAGCAGCCATATCCTCCTTCTTCTCCTCCCGCTACCTCAAGCTCCATGTGGACAAAACTGAACTCATTATCTTTTCCCCATCTCGCATATCTTTCCCACCTGATCTTTCTATCATAATAAATTACATCACTCTTTCCGCTGTACCGACAATCCGCTGCCTCGGAGTAACCCTTGACTCTGCCCTGTCCTTCAAACCCCACATCCAAGCTCTCGCCACCTCCTGTCACCTCCAGCTCAAAAATATTTCCAGAATCGGTCCTTTCCCCAACCCTCAATCTACTAAACTGCTTGTGCATGCCCTCATCATCTCCCGCCTCGACTACTGCAACATTCTCCTCTGAGGCCTACCTGCTAACACTCTCGCACCCCTCCAGTCTATCCTCAACTCTGCTGCATGCCTTGTTCATCTCTCGCCTCGCTACTCCTCTGCTACCCCCCTTTGCAAATCACTTCACTGGCTCCCAATTGTCCAGCGCATCCAGTTCAAACTACTAACACTGACCTACAAAGCCGTCCATAACCTCCCTCCTCCGTACATCTCTGAACTAATCTCCTGATATATTCCCTCACGTTACCTCTGTCCTCCCAAGACCTCCTTATCTCCTCCACACTTATTCGTTCCTCACGCAATCGCCTCCAAGATTTCTCCTGAATATCCCCCGTCCTATGGAATTCTGTGCTTCAACACGTCCGATTATCCGTCACACTTGGATCCTTCAGACGGATCCTGAAAACCCATCTCTTCAAACAAGCTTACAGTCCGCCATGACCTTGCTGGCTGCCATCTCAGCAACACCGGAGCTACTGCAACCCCCCCAACCTACTTTCTCCTCCCCCATTCCTGTAGAATGTAAGGCCGCAAGGGCAGAGTCCTCTTCCCTCCATACCGTTCTATCATTGTCAGTTTGTTTACTGTAAGTGATATCTGTATTTGGTATGTAACTCCTTATGTACAGCGCCATAGAATCAATGCTGCTATATAAATTAATAATAATAATAATAATAATAATAATAGTCAGTGTCGGGGATGTGGTTACAGCTGTCACTCACGTAGTACTGAGCGGTGACTGAAGCTGCGCCGGCCACATCTCTAAGGCTGAAAGCCCGAGGCTGCCGCGAGGAATAAAGTACATTTCCTTCCGGCAGCAGGGCTCTCAGTGTAGCGGCCGCACGGCTTCTGAGCACTAGTAACCTGCAGAGTAACAATATATCTGCAGGTTAATAGCATTTTTTGTAATGACAGGTTCTCTTTAAATTAAAAACGCGAAAACCACCCAAAAACTAGACACACAAAAAAAGATGCATAGGCAACAATGAATCGAGGCCCTAAGGACATTTTTGATTTTGCTCAAAATTCATTGTGCCGTTTTGGAGAAATTGACGCAAAAAAAAAGTCAACGAATACGACGAGACAAAAAAAGAAAAGTGACTTGAATAAAACATAAATGATAAATAAATTTGGGTCATCAGGGCAAATCGCTAGAAAGTAGAAAGCGAGTCCGATTTCAGCTATGAAATCTGCTGGAACAAAAAAGAATACAACTCAGAGTGAGAGCAGTCTGTATAACTTCTTCCTTCTCCCTGTAGCAGAAAACATTCATGATTGGTCAATCTGAGCAGTTCATTAAGTCCTTTTTCACTAAAACCACTTTGATAGCTTATTTGTATAAAAAAGCAAAGCATAAAAAAAGACTTAGGCACTGCTGAGATTCGAACTCAGGATCTCCTGTTTACTAGACAGGCGCTTTAACCAACTAAGCCACAGCGCCGCACGGTCTCAGCCCTGTCCTCCTCTGTACTAGACACACAGGCAGAGCAGCCGTCATAGCCCAGCTGCTGTGTGCCGGGGGCTCCTACAGTCACCTCGCCTTTCTACAGTCACCTGCCGTCACTAGTAAGCACCGCAGTAACCGCTTACCTGCTCCAACCAAAGAATGGGGGTACAGACACCCCGAAACCAATGAGCCAGGTGACCAGGACCACCGCCAGCGCGTGTTTGGAGCTGAAGCAGAAGTTGCCCATGGGTTTGCAGATAACAAAGTATCTTTCGAAGGCCAGAAACGCCAGGGACCAGCCGGTGACCAGACCTGAGGAGACGAGCAGTGAGATACAAGCGCTTCACCGTCACACAGCACCGGCGCTGCATGCGCTCCCGGGCGGAAACATTACGGAGCTCTTTTGCTCTGTGAAAAGCATTTATTTTAGTTATTACCCGAATTTATAGAGAGAAAATGAGGGAAAACAGAACCCAAAGTAAACTCAGATGTGGTGCGATTCCAGTAAATCACCTTTTCTATAGGCAATGATTCATACAAGCCAGTCCTTTCTAATCACGGGAAAACCGCAGCACACACGCGCCTGATGGTGTGAGCGCGTCTTATGCGGCTTTGTGGGGTGAGGGCGCGAAATCACTTCAGTTATTGCTACAAAACCACTTGAAGGACTTTCCTCATCATTTCAGTGTCCACTTTGCTCTATGTGTTTAGGTATTTTTTTCCTCTTCAGGCTTTACAGGAAAGGCCTGGTGGAAATATAAGAAGTTCATGGCCATTCTGAGGTGGATTCCTTTTGGAATCTGCTTCAAAATTGTCACATCAAGTCAAAAAGGCTGTAAAAAGAGCGCTTCAGGGGGAAAAAAAAGTTGAAAAAAAACCTCATTTTAATTGCTTTAAGGCTATGTGCACACGGTGTCGTTTTCATGTAGATTCTTTCCGGAAACCGTTGGAAAACACTCCTAAAAAGCGCCCTGTAAAATGATCATAATACACAGCAATGTCTCAGCGATATTGCTGTGCACATGTTCCCTCACGTGTTTTCGGAAACCCTGAAGATGTTAGAAGTCACCTTCATTCTTCATGCTCAGGCCCATGCTCTATACTTGAAAGAGGAGAGTAAAAGACACTGAAGGCAGAGTCGCCGCAGGAGCGAAAACTCAGAGGTTGTGCCATAGTCTAAGAGACGCCTTGTGCACATAACCTACAACCTCTTGAAAAAGCACTCCTCAAAAACTCCTCGAAAAAGGAGCTTTTCCTGAAGGGCTTTCTGCTTGTAAAACTCATCATTTTGGAATGCCTGAAAAAAGCTCTGTGTGAACATGTACCATAGAGTACATGTTCACACTACGTGTTTTTTTTTACGGCGTGTTTGGTGTGAGTCCGCTCCTAAAAATGCCAGAAAAAGCGCTCACAAAATACTGGAAAGAATCTGTCTATTCACTGATATGTAAAAGACTTGTTCATATGTTCAGGCGTTTGACTGTCTTTTTGCTTCCAAGTGTTTTCGTCTAAAAAAAAAGACACCCGAAAAACGCTAACGAAAAAGCTTCAGGAGAATAAATTCCAAGCAAATGCCAGAGACGAGAAGCAATTTCTAAAGCGTCTTCCACTTGAAAAGTGGACATTTTTGACCAGTGTGAACATAGCCTTAGGTTTCTAGTTGTGGTTAATGGTGCCTGATATACAGATACTCTGGGGGTTTTGAGTTGGTTTTCAGGTGTAGGAGGAGCTGGTGTTGGTTGGGTGATGCCTGAAGAGGATTGTGTAGGCCTCTACCATGTCTTTCCGGTGGCTCGTAAAGCTCTGGTGGGTTCTGGTGCTCTAGGATATGTGGTTGTACACAATTCTGATACAATGAGACTTTTGATGTGATTGTTGGTAATGGTAAATCACATATCTCTCCTCGATCACTAGCTGCGCTGACCTTGTTTGGTACCAATAAACCCACCTTCCATGACCACCCATGACCTACATCTGCTCTCTGCAACTTTTAACAATACAGGTGAAAGAAACGGAAACAAATTGTAAAAACTGTGTCTTGGTCTACTGAAGCCTAATACATGGCCTTACCTGAGAGAGTGCCAACGAACCCCTCAATAGAACAGACAATCTTGCCGAAGACGAAATACCCTTGGCAGCTGGAAACAAACACAGTAAAAATAGAGAAGATACAGATGAGGAGCCCGGCCACCGAGATGTTCACTAGGATGTAGTTGAGTGGCTGCCGCAGTTTCTTGTATTTTACGGTTACCACCAATACAACAGAGTTTAAAGGTGTGCCAATGATGAACACCACCCCCATAAAAATGGCCTGTAGGTTAAATGCCCATTTTGGCGCAATATGATATTGAGGGCCATCCCAGGGACTAATATCAGATATATTCTTAAAGAGGTAGAATTCGTCGTCCCCCAACATCCCACCCTTTCTGTGTTTTCACGATTCTCCTGAAGTTGAACTTTTGCACTGTTTTATAGGCAATATTCTCCGTCCAATCCTTTTAACTACTCATGGGATCAGCCAATAATCCTGCTCACCCTGAAGGATTTATGGATGTTGTGTTCTTAGCGAGATGTAGAAGTACAAATAATGCCTGTCGGGGAACAGATTAGGATTGGAGCCAATAATGGAAGAAGAATTTACCAGCCATGTCTACTCCAATCTTTGGAATACAAATTAGGAACTGCACTTTTATAGGAACCGTTTGATATGCAATCAGACATATTTATGCTTGTTACATCAATGGTTAACTTAATATTTTAACCCCTCCATGACCAAGCCAATAATTTGGTGGTGTTTTTTTTTCAAACTTCTGATTTTTATTTCACAGTGTAAACATCTCATGATTTTGGGGGGTTGTATGGAAGAGGATCTTGGCAGTACACTGTCATGCATGCACTTTAACATACTCTTTATACTGCATAGAAAATTCTGAGTGATGTATACTGCAACACACACAAAGCAGGATGATTAACCACTCATAATGGTCAAGGTCAGGTGAAAGCTCGTTTTAAAGGGGTTGTCCAGGCTTGGGGTACAAGTCTGCCGTCACTCTATGTGACTTGTGAATCCTCACAGTGTGCACTGACATGATTCTCCAGTGCTGGTGCCAGGAGCAGCGAGTGCGTGACCGCAAGTATATGATTTGCATACATGCGTTCACATGCCGACTAGATGTTCGTGACCTCCCTCAATACAAGTGAATTGAGTGAAGCTGAACACGTCTAGTTGGAATGTGGCCGAAAGTATGCAAATCGCATAGTTGCAGTCACGTGACTGCCTTCTCACAGCACCGGAGAATCGTGAAAGCACGCACTGAGCACAGTAAGGATTAACAACTCTGCAGTCACATAAACTGACTGCAGATGAGCCCCAATCCTGGACAGCCCCTTTAACTTCCTACTAACAACAGTAGGGGGCATTTAGTAATGTACCATTGCCTGATTTCAATTGCATTTAAAATAATTCTATACTTTTTATGCGTCATATAATGGGAGCTACAACTGTCACCAATACACAGTAGGTTCCATGTATGTATTAGTATTGGGTGTACAATTATTTCTTTAATGTAAATAATGTAAATATATTTCTTCAATGTGGTGTTTTGTGGATCCTGTTCTAGTGCACTTTGCAATAGTATCTTTGAGATCTGACAGCTACACAATTCATTGACATTGTAAGAAGGGACGCTCTCTGGAGCACGGCTGACACTATAGAAACACCAGGATCACCTTATGCTTGTGTGAGAGGCTCGTTGGTCTAGGGGTATGATTCTCGCTTTGGGTGCGAGAGGTCCCGGGTTCAAATCCCGGACGAGCCCTATTTTGTTATGGAGTGAAAATATATGACGTGTGTATATATAGTGTGTTGGACTAATCCTTTATTGCGTTTAGGAAATTGATGAGCAAACTTTACATAATTTCTGGAGATATAAAAACAAATAATAATATTTAATAAATCGCAAAATAAAAGAAGGGCTCGTCCGGGATTTGAACCCGGGACCTCTCGCACCCAAAGCGAGAATCATACCCCTAGACCAACGAGCCAGCTTCTTTAGCTGAGTAGTGTACTAGCTGACATTGGTAGGTGTTACAGAGTTGTAGTTCTATGCATATGATCTATAGAGTAGGTTGTACTGATTTATGCTGGGCAGTGATCATTTCATGTTTATCACACCCACTGCAGAGATCTGACTAATGCAAACACCTCCCACATAACACAAAGCTGCAGTCATCCAGTACTTGTCATGTCACTGCTGTTCATAGGACTAATGGATAAGATTGCAAACAAGGGATTCATGTCCTGCAACAGAAAATAATTGTACTCAAGCAATAAACACAAGTACAAAAGGATTTTTTTCCCCAAACGCTTCATTATATAGAATACATAATACATTATAATGTAGACATACAATGAAAAAAAAATCACAGAAAAAAAGGTGCAGTGCATATAATATTGTGTCTTGGTGCTGGTAAATACAGCAGCCTTTTGTCTGATTTTTTTAAATTTTAAGTCCTTTTCAGTAAGTTGCTTCAAATTCCTCAAATACTGTGAAAATTTGCAATTTCTTTACACGGCGCAAAAATTTATTTTGCAACCTTTGACATTTTCTCACCAGCTTCGCCAAAATGGGAGGAGCTTTGGACGGACTGGGGTGGGACGCGTTGTGGCAATGCCCGCTCATCTAATTCATGGTAAGGTCTTAATGAATCCTGCGCTTCTGATTCCACCACGCCCTCTCATCAAAACTGCCATAAACAATACCGTATTGATGAATCGGGGCCTTTGTCTTGTGGTATTCATTAACGTTTTTGTACCAAATTTTTCAAAATGACGCACACAGTCATAAATTTGGCGCAAAATCCAAAAATGAATGTTTGTGCCCCTTATCCCCTTCGCAACCCTGGGATTTTCCGTTTTTGCATTTTCGTTTTTTGCTCCCCTATTTCCCAGAGTCATAGCGTTTTTATTTTTTGGTCAATATGGCCATGTGAGGGCTTATTTTTTGCGGGACAAGTTGTACTTTTCAACGCCATTACTGGTTTTACCATATCGCATACGGGAAAATGGGAAAAAAATTCCAAGTGCGGTGAAATTGCAAAAAAAGTGCAATACCACAGATGTTTTTTTTGTTTTTTTTACCACGTTCACTGAATGCTAAAACTGACCTTCCATTTTGATTCTCCAGGTCATTACGAGTTCGTAGATACCAAACAAGTATAGGTTCTTTTTTATTTAAGTGGTGAAAAAAAATTCCAAAGTTTGGTAAAAAAAAAAAAAAAACGCCATTTTCCAAGACCTGTAGCGTCTCCATTTTTCTGGATCTGGGGCTGGATGAGGGCTTAATTTTTGCGCACTGAGCTGAAGTTTTTATCGATACCATTTTGGGGTAGATCCGAAGTTTTGATCACCCGTTATTGCATTTTATTGTCAAACCAAAAAACATAATTCTGGCGTTTAGAATTTTTTTCTCGTTACGCCGTTTACTGATCGGATTAATTCTTTTTTTATATTGATAGATCGGGCGATTCTGAACGTAGCGATGCCAAATATGTGTATGTGAGGTTTTTTTATTATTATTTTATTTTGAATGGGGCGAAAGGGGGGTGATTTAAACTTTTATATTTTTTTAATTTTTTTAATATTTTAAAAAGTTTTTTTTTTCACTTTTTGCTTGCTTCTATTGTCTCCATAGGAGACTAGAAGCAGCACTTGTCTGATCGCCTCTGCTACATACAGGTGATCAGCAGATCACCTGTATGTAGAAGAAATGGTCCTGCGCTATGAGCACCGACAACTAGGTGGCACTCATAGCGACCAGCTCATGACAACCACTGGAGTCTGCCGCAGACCCAGGGCTGTCATGCCCACCCATCAGTGACCAACGATCACGTGACGGGGTCATCGATGGGCAGGGTAAGTGACGCGCTTCCGGTGCGGCGCTGTTAAATGCCGCTGTCAGAGATTGACAGCGGCATTTAACATGTTAACAGCCGCGAGTGGATCGCGATTCCACCGGCGGCTGTTGCGGGCACATGTCAGCTGTAATAATCAGTGCAGGCTCAGCACCGGAGCCCTCACTGAACCGGGGGATTGCAGCCTGTGCATACTAATACGGCACAGGCTGTAAAGGGGTTATTGTCTCCAATTTTTAGGACTTTGTTAGGGTTAAAAGTTGCAAATTGTTTAAAAAGTCGCAAAGTGCCAAAAATGAAAACTCCTCAAGATACCTTACTCCAGGCAGGGACAGGAGTGGGATGCACCCGGAAAAAAATGCGTCGTTTTATAAAAGTTGCGTTTCATGAACCTTTCTAAAACATTTGGATAAGCAAAATTGTCAAGGAAAATTGAAAAAAACTAAGAAAAGCAACTTATAGGACCTAATGTTTTGCGCCTTTGCATCTTTACATTTGCGTCTTTTTTAAGTAAATTTTATATATGTTCATCTTGCTTTTTCTAGTTTGCCACTGTGGGCATGATTTAGGGTTTCCAGATGTTCTCGCCTGACTGATTCTTCATTTGCGAGTTCCCAAAAGTCCCAAAATTTGTCCCAAATGTACGACATACTGAAAAAAAAAAATGCAACCGTTTGCTCAAAAAGTGCACCGAAAAATAACCACTGTTGTGCAACGTAGGCAATTTTCCAAAAAGTATATATGATACTCATCATGGAGGCAGACTACATCAATGCTATGAGGCCTGTCCTGAAAAAAAGGCCTGCGGTGAGAGGAAAGGGGACTAGCGCTAAAGTCTTCTTTCTTCTTCCCACCACCCCCCCACCATCTCTGCAGTCTCCTGACATGCCCCAATGTCAGGAGACTTCTACCTGAGATGCCCCAAGGCATGCTCTGGTAGAAGTGTCTAGTTTGGCATGTGTATTTGGAGTCATTGCTTTGCTGCTATTTATGTGTGATGCTTTTATATTTTGGACAGCTTTTAAGTATAATACAATTCTGGAAACTTTGAAGATCTGGTGTAGGACAATGCTTTGCCATAGTAGGTATTATATAACCACCTTTCTCGGATGCAGGGAAGTTCGGCAATGATGTACAGTGGGTACAGAAAGTATTTAGACCCCTTTACATTTTTTACAATTTGTTTCATTGCAGCATTTTGGTAATTGTAAAAATGTATTTATTTTTTTCATTAAAGTACACTCTGCACCCCATCTTGACTGACAAAAAAACAGAAATGTAGAAATTTTTGCAAATTAATTAAAAAAGAAAAACTGAACTATCACATGGTCATAAGTATTCAGACCCTTTGCTCAGTATTGAGTAGAAGCACCCTTTTGAGCTAGTACATCCATGAGTCTTCTTGGGAATGATGCAACAAGTTTTTCACACCTGGATTTGGGGATCCTCTGCCATTCTTCCTTGCAGATCCTCTCCAGTTCCATCAGGTTGGATGGTGAACGTTGGTGGACAGCCATTTTCAGATCTCTCCAAAGATGCTCAATTGGGTTTAGGTCAGGGCTCTGGCTAGGCCAGTCAAGAATGGTCACAGAGTTGTTCTGAAGCCACTCCTTTGTTATTTTAGCTGTGTGCTTAGGGTCATTGTCTTGTTGGAAGGTGAACCTTCGGCCAAGTCTGAGGTCCAGAGCACTCTGGAAGAGGTTTTCATCCAGGATATCTCTGTACTTGGCCGCATTCATGCTTCCTTCAATTTCAACCAATCGTCCTGTCCCTGCAGCTGAAAAACACCCCCATAGCATGATGCTGCCACCACCATGTTTCACTGTTGGGATTGTATTGGGCAGGTGATGAGCAGTGCCTGGGTTTCTCCACACATACCGCTTAGAATTATCACCAAAAAAGTTCTATCTTCGTCTCATCGGATCAGAGAATCTTATTTCTTACAGTCTGGGAGTCCTTCATTTGTTTTTGAGCAAACTCTATGCAGGCTTTCATATGTCTTGCACTGAGGAGAGGCTTCCGTCGGGCCACTCTGCCAGAAAGGCCCGACTGGAGGAGGGCTGCAGTGATAGTTGACTTTGTGGAACTTTCTCCCATCTCCCTACTGCATCTCTGGAGCTCAGCCACAGTGATCTTGGGGTTCTTCTTTACCTCTCCCACCAAGGCTCTTCTCCCACGATTGCTCAGTTTGGCTGGACGGCCAGGTCTAGGAAGACTACTGGTGGACCCAAATTTCTTCCATTTAAGGATTTTGGAGGCCACTGTGCTCCTAGGAACCTTGAATAATGCCGAAATTCTTTTTTACCTTGGCCAAATCTGTGCCTTGCCACAATTCTGTCTCTGAGCTCCTTGGGTAGTTCCTTTGAGCTCATGATTCTCATTTGGTCTGACATGCACTGTGAGCTCTGAGGTCTTATATAGACAGGTGTGTGCCTTTCCAAATCAAGTCCTATCAGTTTAATTAAACACAGCTGGACTCCAATGAAGGAGTAGAACCATCTCAAGGAGGATCACAAGGAAATAGATAGCATGTGACTTAAATATGAGTGTCTGAGCAAAGGGTCTGAATACGTATGACCATGTGATATTTCAGTTTTTCTTTTTTAATAAATTTGCAAAGATTTCTACTTTTCAGTTTTTTTTCAGTCAAGATGGGATGCAGAGTGTACTTTATGAGAATAAAAAAAATGAACTTTTTAGAATTTACCAAATGGCTGCAATGAAACAAAGAGTGAAAAATTTAAAGGGATCTGAATACTTTCCGCACCCACTGTAGGTTATTCTGTTTTCTTTGGCAACCTGTGTTAGGCTGCGTGACCACTATGCATTTTTCAAGCGTTTTTGCTGTGGAATTTCCGCAGCGAAACACTTAAAAAACGCTTGGTAATACGCGCCCCATGGTCCCCAATGATAATCCGCATGTGCTGTGCACATGCTGTGGAAATTTCCGCTGCGGATTATCATTATGGAAAAATACGCAGCATGTCCATTAATTTTGCAGACACACAGCATAATTGCCGCCATTGACTTGCATTGAAATGCATAACATCCGTGTCAGTACATTTGCACACACGGATATTATGCGATTCTATGTGTGGTTGGTACTCGGGTTTGGAGAAGAGGAGACTCTCCTCCAGACCCAGGTACCATAGAACCTGTTAAAAAAGAATTTAAAATAAAAAATAAAGATTATACTTCCCTTTCGATGGCCCCCGGTATTTTCTCCGCTCCGTCTGGTCTGTTGTATGGGTCGCAGTGGTGTGAAGGACCTGCCATGATGTCATTTAGTCATGTGACAGGTCACGGGACCACTGGCGTCGGCGGTCGCGTGAACTGTCACATGACTCAATGACGTCACCGCAGGTCCTTCACACCACCACGAGCCATACAACAGACCGGACGCAGTGGAGAAAATACCGGGGGCCATCGGAAGGTAAGTATAATTTTTATTTTTTACCATACTTATTCTTTTTTTTTTTAACTATTACTTGGTCACACTATATAAATCCATGCCGGTTGCATGGATTTATATAGTGTGACAAAGTTGTCAAGCACTTTTCCAAGTGATGCTAAAATCGCTTGGAAAAGCGCTTGATAACCCACATGCAGAAATGCATTCAAAAACGCTTGACAAACGCTTCTACGTGGCAGGAAAGATGCATGTAAAATCCGCATGCGTTTTTCCTGCCAGGGAGAAGCGGAAAAAATATGCAGCATTTCTGCATCATGGGCACTTAGCCTTAGTGAGGGACATATATTTCATCCAAACCACAAAGTATCTTAAAGCCTCTAAAATATCTATAGACATCCCAGTGTAACTACTGCTCTGAGGGTCCGTGCCCACGATGCGTTTTTCAAGCGTTTATGCTGCGGAATTTTTGCAGCGGAAACGCTTGGGAAACGATTGGTAATCCTTGCCTCATGGTCCCCAATGTAATTCGTACTTTCAGTGTCCATGCTGCGGAAGTTTCCGCAGAGTTTTTGATGTGCGGAAAAATCCGCAGCATGTCCATTATTTGTGCGTTTATGCATGCGGAATTGCCATCTACAATGCATTAGAAAACGCAAGGCAATTCCGCATGTGCAAAACGTGTGTCAAATTCCACACGCGTTTTTCCGGGCAAGGAGATGCAGAAATGAAGCGGAAATTTTCTGCTTCATTTCTCCATCGTGGGCACATAGCCTGATAGTGCATTTAGTCAAGAAGATAATCTGTGGTTGTAGTAACGCTCCTTCCTGAATACAGTATTTGGCCGGGGTCCCACTACCGTATCACATCCGATGCAAAAGCATCCAATGCGATATGCTAATGACACTCGGCTCCTGCTCTGCTGCGAGCGTGAGCCGAGTGTCAGTGCTCTGTGCTCCTCTCTCACATCAGAGGATCACAGCACAGCTGCGGAGGAGACAGAGAAATTAATTTCTCTATCTCCTCTGTTGCCAGCGTCAACGGGAATCGCACTACACTCAGGTGTTATCCGAGTGCAGTACGATGTTTGACACACACCCATAGACTTATATGGGTGCGTGCAATCCAAATCCAGCATGCTGCGGTTTTTTTTACAGTCCAATCAGAGCAGAAAAAAACACATGAGCACACACTCATAGATTAACATTGGACTGAATGCAATCTGATTTTTTATCGGATTGCATTTGTTCGATTTAATCGCAAGTGAGAGCGAGCCCTTTGCCTGTGTAAATTTGCCGGCAATCACCCAACGAACAAAAAAAATGCTTATTTGCTGAGTAGTCGGATTGTTTATGCCAGAAAAATAAAAAATGTTATCGGCAGCACATAGCCTCTAATGCACAGGGTATGTACTGCCGAGAACATAACACTATCTAATATATATAATTGTCTTATCCCGTCTGTCTGTCTTTTCTTCTGTCCAGGAAATCCCGTGTCGCTGATGGGTCCTGCCGCGACCAATCAGCGACGCGGCATTTCAGAAAAAGATGGCGGCCGTTAGCGGCTTATCTGCCGCACGGAGGTCAGCGGCGATGCAGCCGGGAGATGCAGCCGGGAGATGCAGCCGGCTTTTCGCAGCATAACTCCCCCGACCGGAGGCGCCGCTGACTTCCATGCGGCTACCGTCGGGAGATCAGCGGCTACGGCCGCTGATCTCCCGACGGCAAGTGTGACACCCCCCCCTCCCCTCTCCTCCCCTCTCCTCCCCTCTCCTCCCCTCTCTCCTCCCCTCCCCTCTCCTCCTCTCCCCTCCCCCCGCTTGCTCAGGGCCCCGGCACCCGGCGCCATACTTACCCCTCCCCGTGCCTCCGCAGCATCTCCTGTGTCTTCCGCTGCTGCTCTGTGACGTCTCAGGTTAGAGGGCGCGGTGACGTCTTTACACCGCGCTCTCTCCTGAACGGTCACAGAGCATAGCGGGAAGATGACGGCTACGCTGGAGTCCCGAGCAGCAGCTGAGAAGAGAGGTGAGTATTGTTTTTTTTTTTTTTTATTGTATGGGGGCATAGGGCATTAAATGGTGGGGTGGGGGGTGTGACATCGTGGAGGGGCCATTATAAGCGAGGGGGGGTGTGACATCCTGCATGGGGCACTATGGGGGGATGTGACATCCTGCATGGGGTATTATATAAGGGGGATGTGACTTCCTGCATAGGACATTATAATGGAGGGGGGATGTGACACCCTGCATGGGGCATTATATAGGGAGGGGAGTGATATCCTGCATGGGGTATTATATGGGGGGGAAGTGACATCCTGCATGGGTCATTATATGGGGGGGAATGACATCCTGCATGGGGCATTATATAGGGAAAATGTGACTTTCTGCATGGGGCATTATAAGGGAGGGGGGATGTGACATCCTGCATGGGGCATTATATAGGGGGGGTGGGTGACATCCTGCATGGGGCATTCTATAGGGGGGATGTGACTTCCTGCATGGGGCATTATATAGGGGGGGATGTGACATCCTGCATGGGGCTTTATAAGGGAGGGGGGGATGTGACATCCTGCATGGAGCATTATATAGGGGGGGATGTGACATACTGCATGGGGCATTATCCTGCATGGGGCATTATAAGGGAGGGGGGATTTGACATCCTGCACGGGGCATTATAAGGGAGGGGGGATGTGACATCCTGCATGGAGCATTATATGGGGGTGGGGGGAGTGACATCCTGCATGGGGCATTATAAGGGAGGGGGGGGATGTGACATCCTGCATGGGCCATTATATGGGGGGGGAGTGACATCCTGCATGGGGCATTATAAGGCAGGTAGATGCTCCCCGGTACTCACCAACACGGTTCGCTGATTGGTCGCAGCCACCGGCCGCGACCAATCAGCGATATCGGCGCCAAATTTAAACACGGTCTCCGGCCAATTGGCGGCAGATTTAAAATTAGTACGCCACCGTCGGAAGACATATTCTAGAATACCCGATGCGTTAGAATCGGGCCACCATCTAGTACTCTATACTGGGAGAGGCCAATTGTACTAAGCCAAAATCAGGCAGGTAAGCGAGTACAGAACAACTTATGTATAGTTGTTCGGTGTACGTTTAACCAAATAAAATGCGCTTGTGTAAACACACCATGAGCCAAGTGTCCTTTAGTCTGATTTGTTCCGGTTTTATTTATGTGACTATTTTTAAATACTGAGCAACTTTGGTGATCTAACTACATTTCAGAATTATACATATGCTGGACATACTTACATTTTTATTTATAATGAAAAATATAGGTCCCAATTCTTCAAGAACGGTGCGCTGCAGTAAGATGCACCAAATTCATTAAAAGTTCTGGGCCTCTCAAGGAATTTGGTGCATCTTTCAGTTGCTGTGTGCCACCACAAGAAATGTACTCTAGTCGGAAACAGGAGTACATTTCTGTCATAATATAGACCTTTTTTTGTGGCATTAATTATGATGAATTTGCCAACCATACTTGACCTTGCTTTTTCTTGGCTAAGCTCTGCCCACTTTTTAAAAAGTTAGTGGGGCTAGCTGGGACTGGTGTAAAACGTAAAGTTGGAAAAAGTTTTACACCAAATTTTGTACCATTTAAAGTATTTTTACCCCAAATATATAAAGCACCGATTCTACTTTTTCCAAAATATATTGGTAATTCCGGTGAAATTGCCAAGGTGGAGTAGTGCCTCTTCTTATTTATTTATTTTTTTTAAACCTTGTTTTTATAAATAGAAAAATTTACATACATCAATGCAAATATTACCCGGAGCATATATACTAATGACAAGGATTAACCAAAGCCCACTATCATATGTATGCCATGCTGTTATGGGATGGTTGGTAGCAAAGTACCTATTACAGGCATAATTACATTAATTCAAAAAGAAGATAAACCAAAAACTGGGAAGGGGTAGGGAAGGAGGAGAGAAGAGAACATGTCTGAAACAGGTACAACTCTTACATATTGATCAGCCAACATGGGTGTGTAACCTTAAACTCTCTTTAAGAGTTGTGCAGGACCCACTGACACCAGAGTAGACCCCCAACACACAGAAGCATCTCTATGCAGCGGTTCTCCTAAAAATATTTCTATATTGGCGCTTCTCCCAATAGTAGTTGCTCTTGATACCATACTGTTGGTTGAAAACAAGTTCTAATGGCATCCTGAATGCTTGGGGAAGCCGGGAGAAGAAACTTTCCCAAGTTTCAAAAAAGGACTGCACCCTTCCCTCTTTATGCAAGGAGGCCTCAGCCCAATCCATCTGAAGCAGAACCAACAGTTTGTCTAGAAAGACAAACTTTAAATATCCAAAGATGGCCCATAGAGGCTCATCAGGAGCAAAGTTTGTCAGATGCGTGGTGGTGAACTGTCACACTCTGAACCAAAATGGCTGAATGACCGGGCATGTCCACAAGCAATGGACCAAATTGGTTTCAGGGAAGTGGCACTAAAAACATGTGAAGGTTGTGTACAGCCCCATTCTTTGACCTTTTTGCGGAGTTAAATAGGATCTATGACAGATTTTCAGTCTCATTTCTAGAAAATGAGCTGAAGGGAGGAATTTGTGGACTTGATCTACAGCTTTAAGAATGGTGCTGCAGGACAAGGTGGGGTCCTCGATCTGCCATTTTGTTAGCAGAAATTGGGATTGCTCATAATCCAGGGCAACATAGATGAATTTGTAATTGGTGGTTATTTGGCCAGATGAAGAATTAGATGTAGTGAACCATCTAAGCAAGCATGGTCTCCACTCCTGCTCAGGAAGATGTGCTAGTATTTTTGTTACGTAACTCTAACCTTGTAGGTATGGAATGAAGGAAATATGGCGGTAGGGTATTTAGACTGCATCTCCTCTATTGAGCATATACGGCGCTCCTCTAAGTGGACTAGATGTTTAACCGGTTCAGGACCGCCCACTGTACATAAACGTCGGCGCTGCCTTGGCTCTGTGCAGCTCCGACGTTTAAAAACGATGGGTGGTCCTGCAAGCGCTGCGGTTCCAGTGCAGAGCGATAGCTCTGGCAGGGGACATCATCGGGACCTGATTGGATCAGGTCCCAATGATGTTAACCCTTTCCTATCTTCTATATGCCGCGATCTATAGTGATCGCGGCATATAGAAGATAGTGAGAGGAGAGGGGGTCGTCAACTTACCTCTCCGATGGCCCCCCGATGCCTTCCAGGACCTGCCGTTGTTATGGCAGCTGGAGGTCACATGACCACCTCCAGATCTGCCATATATGGTGTCCTGCTAGGCTCAGCCTGCAGCTGAACTCTAGCTGGAGACAGACAGTGTAAAACTGTCATCAAAGATCTCATCCCATGCAATACATGTCTATTACATTGGCTGAGATCAGTGATTAGAAAAATAAAAATTAATGTCCCATACAGGAACTAAGTAAAAATGTAAAAAAAAGTCAAAAAAATGTTTTCAAACTGTTAAAAAAAATCACAAAATAAATAAAAGTAAATAAATAAAATATTAAACCAATAAATACGTATATTTATGCAAAAACAAAAAAAGTACACATATTTGGTATCGCCAAGTCCGAAACAACCCGATCTATAAAACTGTCACACTAATTAACTCCTTGTGTGCACACCGTAATAAAAATAAATAAAAAACGGAGCAAAAAACTATGCTTTTTCATCATATCGCCAAACAAAAAGTGGAAAAAAAGCGATCAAAAAGCAAAATGGAAATAAAAATGGTACCGCTGAAAACGTCATCTTGTTCCGCAAAAAAAATCCGCCATACAGCTCCATCAGCCGAAAAATAAAAAAGTTATAGCTCTCAGAATAAAGCGATGCAAAAAAAATATTTTTCTATCAAATTGTTTTATTGTGTAAAAGCGCCAAAACATAAAAAAATATACAGTAAGTGTAGTATCGCTGCAAACGTACTGACCCGAAGAATAATGCTGCCTTATCACTTTTACCACACGCAGAACGGCATAAAAAAAACCTCAAAAAAACAATTCCTGAATTGCTTGTTTTTGTTAATTTTACCTCCCAAAAAACAGAATAGAAAGCGATCAAAAAATGTCACGCACCCAAAAATGGTGCCAATAAAAATGTCAACTCGTCCCGCAAAAAACAAGCCATCACATGACTCTGTCGGCCGAAATATGGAAAAATTATAGCTCTCAAAATATGGCGATGCAAAAACTAGATTTTGCAAAAAAAAGCGTCTCTTAGTGTGTGACAGCTGCCAATCATAAAAACCCGATATAAATCTGGTATCGCTGTAATCGCACCGACCCGAAGAATAAAGTAATCTCATCACTTATACCGCACGAGGAACGGCATAAAAAATAAATAAAACCAATTCTTCACCTGCTACTGATTTGTTTATTATGTCTCCCAAAGATCGTAGTAAGGCTCTGCTCACATTTATCCTGCGCTCTGCGCTGAGCACTTACACCAGAGTTTCCGTGTAAATCTCTGAAATACGTGATTGTGATTCAGACGGAACCCATGACGGAAGATTCCCTGTAATGAGGCTGATATAGGCCACTGTGGATGCCATCTGGCCTGTGATACCACAGTGTCAGTTGTTTTAGGAGTGCATAAAAGTGCGGTTGGCCACAGTTTTGTGCACTTCTGAAAAAAAGGACACCGCTAAACAGAGGCCAGACGGAGTACAGAGTAACTCTGCTGCCTCATTACAGTGAATGGATCCCACAGGGGTTTCATCTGAATTACATCACTTGGAAATTTAGATGGAAACCCCGATGTAAGTGCTCAGCCTCGAGCGCTGGATAAATGTTACGTAAAATGTTCCCAATAAAAGCTTCAACTCAATCCTCAAAAAAAGCTAGTCACCACTCAGGTCCGTCATCTGTTAAAAATATTCCAAGTTACTGGTAGCAGAAAGGCTCTGGAAAAGCGAAATGGCCCTTGCCCCCCAAAAGAAATTCAGAAAATTTTGTGCTCCCAAATCCAAATGCCTATTCTACAATAATCTGTTCTCCAATTGTCAAATAGCGCTCCGTCCCTCCCAGATCTCGCCGTATGGCTAAGCGGTACAATACAGCCACATATGGGGTATTTCCACTTTTAGAAGAAATTGTGTGACACATTTCGGCACCATTTTTACCCATTGCCCTGTGTGAAAATGTAAAATCTTAGGGTAAAACATTTTTTGTGGTAAAAATATAATTATGTTTTCTCACTGCCCAATGGTATAAATTTAAAATTAAAAAATACTCACTACTTCCCTAGATGAATTCCTTGAGAGGTGTAGTTTACAAAATGGGGTTACTTGTGGGGGTTTCTGCTGTTTCGGCATGTCAGCGACTCTTCAAATGTGACATGGTGTCTGCAACCTATCCCAGCCAACATAGCGCTCCTTTCTCTTCCGATCCCTGCCGTACACCAAAGCAGTGGTTTTCCCTCACATATGGGGTATCGGTGTACTCAGGAGAAATTGCACAACAAATTTCATGGTGCAATTTCTCCTGTTATCCTTATGATAATGCAAAATTAGAGAATGAAAAACATTTTTTGTGGTAAAAATGTGAAAATTTTATTTTTACGGCTCAATATTATAAACTTCTGTGAAGCACCTCGGGGTGCAAGGTGCTCACCACACATCTAGATAAGTTCCCTAAGGGGTCTAGTTTCCAAAAGGGTGTCACTTGTGGGGGGTTTCCACTGTTTAGGCACATTAGGGGCTCCCCAAATGCGACATGGCGTCCGCTAATTATTCAAACAAATTTTACATTCAAAAAGTCAAATGGCGCTCCTTCCCTTCCGAACCCTGCAGTGTACCCAAATAGTGGTTATCCCCCACATATGGGGTATCGACATACTCAGGAGAAATTGCACAGCAAATTTCATGGTGCAATTTCTCCTGCTACCCTTATGATAATGCAAAATTAGGGAATGAAAAACATTTTTTGTGGGAAAAATGTGAAAATTTTATTTTTACGGCTCAATATTATAAACTTCTGTGAAGCACCTTGGGGTGCAAGGTGCTCACCACACATCTAGATAAGTTCCCTAAGGGGTCTAGTTTCCAAAATGGTGTCACTTGTGGGGGGTTTCCACTGTTTAGGTACATCAGGGTCTCCCCAAATGCAACATGGCGTCTGCTAATTATTCAAGCAAATTTTACATTCAAAAAGTCAAATGGCGCTCCTTCCGTTCCAAACCCTGCCGTGCACCCAAACAGTGGTTTGCCTCCACATATGGGGTATCAGCGTGTTCAGGAGAAATTGCACAACAAATTTCATGGTGCAATTTATCCTATTACCCTTATGATAATGCAAAATTAGGGATGAAAAAAGTTTTTGTGGGAAAAATGTGAAAATTTTATTTTTACAGCTCAATATTATAAACTTCTGTGAAGCACCATGGGGTTCAAGGTGCTCACCACACATCTAGATAAGTTCCCTAAGGGGTCTAGTTTCCAAAATGGTGTCACTTGGGGGTTTCCACTGTTTAGGCACATCAGGAGCTCTCCAAACGCAACATGGCGTCTGCTAATTATTCAAACAAATTTTACATTCAAAAAGTCTAATGGCGCTCCTTCCCTTCCGAATCCTGCAGTGCGCCCAAACAGTGGTTTTCCCTCACATATGGGGTATCAGCGTGCTCATGAGAAATTGTACTACAAATTATGTATTCCATTTTTTCCTGTTACCCTTGTGAAAATAAAAAAATTGGGTCTAAAGTAACATTTTTGTGAAAAAAAAGTTAAATGTTCATTGTTTTCTTCCACATTCCAAAAATTCCCGTGAAACACCTGAATGGTTAATAAACTTCTTGAATGTAGGTTTGAGCACCTTGAGGGGTGCAGTTTTTAGAATGGTGTCATTTTGGGTTATTTTCTGTCATAAAGGCCCCTCAAAGTCACTTCAAATAAGATGTGGTCCCTAAAAAAATGTTTTTGTAAATTTTGTTGGAAAAATGAGAAATCGCTGGTCAACTTTTAACCCTTATAACTTCCTAACAAAAAAAAATTTGGGTTCCAAAATTGTGCTTATGTAAAGCAGACATGTGGGAAATGTTATTTATTAACTATTTTGTGTGACACATCTCTCTGATTTAAGGGCATGAAAATTCAAAGTTTGAAAATTGCAAAATTTTCAAAATTTTTGCCAAATTTCAGATTTTTTCACAAATAAACGCAAGTGATATCGAAGAAATTTTACCACTATCATGAAGTACAATATGTCACGAAAAAACAATCTCAGAATCAGGGGAATCCGTTGAAGTGTTCCAGAGTAATTACCTCATAAAGTGACAGTGGTCAGAATTGAAAAAATTGGCCCGGTCACGAAGGCAAAAACAGGCTCTGGCGCGAAGTGCTTAATAGATATATTATACCTTGAGAGTGCCACTGATAAAAGATAGGCTGAGAATGTCTATGTTGAAAATGAGAGCTACCAATGAGTGGGAGAAGGAGAGACGCCCGGGAAGAGAGCCGAAACTGTCGGTGTATTTTCTGACATGCCTTCCATGTAGACACCAGGAGTGGGTTCGCTCTTATCTCATCTGACAATTCAGTATAAGGGAGGTGTAAGAGGGCAGGAAGAGCCAGCCCCGGTGTAAGACATGACTCCAGGCCACATTGGGCATAGTAGGACATCCCTCCCAGCCAGTCCACCACCACCCGGAATAGGGATGCTAGGTTATAGTGTCTAATATCAGGGAAGTTTACCCCCCCCCCCCATTTCCCTGGTTTTGTACAATTTAACCTGATGTCTCAACACCTGTACTCCCAAGTATTTTTATGAGCAAGTAGTCCAGACAGGGGAATCCCGATGCCCATATCGGTCTGGAGGGGCCGCGTAGCATCATCACCTCTGTTTTATCCCAATTGATATTATAGCCCAATAAGCCTCCAATGTCTTCTAATTCTCGTACCAGAGTACGCAGGACCTGCTTGAGGTTAGTTACTACCAGCAGAATATCATCCGCAAATGCCACAACCCTTAACTCTCTAGAGCCCACCATAAGTCCCCTAAAACTAGGGATCTGCAACAGGTGGCGTAGTAAGGGGTCTATAGAGAGGTTAAATAGAAGGGGTAACAGAGGGCATCCCTGTTTGACTCCCTGAAAGACATCTATTGCTGGTGTACTACATCCATTAAAAGTTACACAAGTATTTGCACTTATATGAAGGTATTGAATATATTGCAGGAACCTTGGGCCAAAATTTCCTCAGCTTAGAACTTCATACAAAAGGTCATGCCACCATGTCAAAGACCTTTTAGGCATCTAGACTCATCAGCATTGCAGGTGGTCATGATACGTCTTGAGCCAAGACAGTGGCTGCGACCGTCAGGTGTATATTGGCCACACTGCTCTATTCCAAGCATCTTTTCATACATCATTCCATAAAAAGTATTGGGATTAGTTCAGTGCGCATGCCACTGACGCGCCCCTGGGCCTGCTGTGTCGTGCGGCATCGCGCGCACGGGGGCTTACCCGGAGCCGGATCAGATGGGGGTAGTAGTCTCGTGGCGGTAACCCGGTCCGTGCCCAGGGTGTCAAACTAAGTGTGTGGCAGTCTTGGTAGATGTTGTTTCTGTGTCGACTACGCCACCCGTTGATTTGCGGTCACAAGGCCGCCGCTGCAGAACAGTCCGCTGAGGCCGGTAGTATGGGTGCAGCGATGGTGGTATAACCCCCAACGGGAGGGGTATGGCCTCAGGGCAGCTGGTGCGGATGATGGGGGTAGTGATAGTGCAGAAAGGAGAGTCAGAGACGTGAGATGCAGTTTCAGGGTTTTTACTCACAGGTGTTCCTTCAGTCACTCTGGCCTTGAGTGACCACCCGAGCCGTGCTGCATCCACCAGGTGCTGGACTCGGCCAACCCCCAGGCAGTTCCGGAGCGTGGTCCTGAGCTTCCCTCTCTCTCTCTTTCTCCTGGCCGTCCCCACCAGGGATCCACCTTTGTCCGGTTCCCTTGGGCCTTCTATGGTAAAACCTTCTCTGGCTTTCCTGACCCTACTCTTGGTGTACCTTCCTGGTGGATGTGGTGAGGGTCGTGGCAAAGCTTGCCCACGACCTCCGGTTCCTGGTTAAGGGTTACTTTTGCCTCCGCCAGCTTGGGATCCGGTGCCCTCTTCTGCCAACCCTTCACCCTTTTTGGTTTGCTTCTGGGATCTTAGGGTTCCCTCTTTTCTGCGTCTCTGGGCCTTTCTTCTTCCTCTCTGCTTCAGGCCTGGCCCTGGAGCTGGGCCCAGCCGGAGCCACAGCTCCCTGTCAGCCCTCTCTGGCTGAACTCTCCCTCAGAACTCTCCTGCCAGACTGACCCTATCTCTAGATGGTGCCCACCATATATACTCCCACTATGTGTGAGCCCAGGTGACCAGCACCCAATGGGCTCCTATCTCTATGCCCAGAGCCCCTCCCCTATCTGCCCCTACACTACTGGGATGTTCCACCCCCCCTCCCACTCCAGCCAGGGACAGACGCTGTCGTACCTGCACATCTACTTGGTGGGAGTACCGTAGTTCTGTCCCCCGGAAATGGGATGTATGTAGTGCATGCAGCCTACTGAGCTCAGTCCCACACTCCATCCTTACCCGGGAGTGGAATACCACACCTCTGGTTTGAGGTGCAATACCCCTGTAGCAGCCGAGTCCTCAGGGTGCTACATTCCCCCCTGGTAAATCACAGCACGTCCTCGGGCTGTAAAAGAATAAAACATACCAAAACATACAAATGTGGCACCCCAGGGGTCTGGTTTCCACAGTAACAACAATGTTATGTCTGAGAGCAGGTGGGAGGTCTCTTGGTCAGGAATCCTGTGCATGCCACACCTCCTGCCCAGTCTTGGGAGGGGAAGAACTTCCCCTATAAAAACCCGGGGCTGAAGCAGGGTTAGTCAGTCAAGGAGAGTATAGACAGAGAAGCAGCATAGGAAGAAACAGCAGAAGCTCAGTGGGAGCAATATTACTACGAGTCAGGGGCTGGCAGCTGCAGAGCTCGCCCTGACTGAGAAGATTTCTTACCGGACCGGGAGTCCGAGGCTGTGGGGACTAACTCCTACCCAGCAGCAGAATCCGTCAGGCAGGGGATTTCAGGTCCTCTGGCCAAGAAGCCCGAAGGCACGGTCACACGCGTGGGACCAGCACCGCCATCGTGGAGCGGAAGCCATTAGAAGGCCCCGAGTCACCGGCCATACGGGTGAGCACCACACGGTACACTCAGGGACGTGGGCTACTTATACCCGCTTCTAGCAAGGTAGCCAGAAGAGTACAGTCAGTTTGGGAGGCCTACAACTCCGCCTGGCCAGGGGAGATCCCATCTGCTCAAGGACAGACCAGGCCCCAATCACTAGCCAGTACTCCGGGAGGGTCTATCGTTGTCACCAGTAAAGACCCTGAACTACACCGTACCGTCTCCGAGTGGTTCCTGCTACCCCCATCATCCACATCTGCTGCCCTGAGGCCATACCCCTCCCGTTGGGGGTTATACCATCTACGCTGCACCATCCATCCACCGGCCTCAGCGGACTGTCCTGCAGCGGCAGCTCCATAGCTGCATTCAACGGGTGGCGTAGTCGTACAACATCTACCGCTGATACATCGCCGCTCAGTTTGACTCCCTGGGCACGGACCGGGTCACCGCCACGAGACTACAACCCTCAAGAGATCCGGCTCCGGGTAAGCTCCCGCGTGCGCAACGCAGCGCGACACAGGCCCAGGGGCGCGTCAACTTTTGGCGTAGTCGGCAGGATTTCGTGCCCGCAACCACCGGGTACTGCGTGCCTGAAAAAGAGACTTTTCAAACTTACCTGTGGTGAAGATTCCCGCCATCCGGCGCCATCTTCAGCCTTCTTCCCGCCATCGGTGAAGTTTCCCGCCATCCGGCGCCATCTTCTGCCTTCTTCCCGCCATCCGTGGAGTTTTCCCGCCATTGGACGCCATCTTGAGGACGCCGCGCGGGAAGAAGAGGGGCGTGGACTCCGAAAGCGCGCGAGAACTGAAGCCCCGCCTCACGTCCGGACGTTGCGTAAGGTCCTGGAAAAAGCCCAGCAGACGCCGACGTCACAGGAGCGCGACGGAAGGTCCTCAACCCTGACGATCCACTGCGGAGCCGCGGCCTACGGAAGAGGATCATCGCAAGGTAGGCCACGGTCCACTAGGGGGGAGGAAGATGTCGGATATGGAGGAGAGCTTCACTGCCTCAACCCCCGCCAGCGCTACCGCTGCTGCAGTTATGCCCTTCACCATGCCCTATATCCCGGGAGCAGCTTGGCTACCCCAGTACTCAGGGGAGTCACATACCCTGCATGACTTTAGAGAAAAGCTGGATAGCCTCTTCCAGGTGTACCCCCTCACAGAAGAGCAAAAAGTGAGCATCCTGGTGGCCCAACTAACCGGGGCAGCCAAAAGGGAAGTAAAATCCTGGCCACCTGGGAGGAAGACTGTCGCAGGGATACTAACCCGGCTGAAGGACACCTTTGATACCCGCACCTCAGCCGAGATTAAGCTTAGATTCTACGGGTGCAAGCAGCGAGCGCATGAGAGTATAAGGGACTATGCACTAAACCTACAAGAGGCCCTGAGGGCCATTAAGCAGACCGACCCTGATGGAGTGGGAAACGAGGACAGGCTGTTGACCGAACAGTTTATAGAGGGACTGTATTGTAATACCCACCGAACCCAGTTGCGGGCAATGGCCTTACAGGATCCCCATCTGGGCTTTGCACAGTTCAAGGACAGAGCCATCCGGGTGCTCCGAGAACCGGCACCGGGTGGCGTTGTGGCCCACAGGCGCCCTGCTATCACTTACCACCAGGAGGCGGCGCCCTTGTCGGCAGGGCCTGTGGGAGCTGATGCGCAGGCTTTGGACAATGACCCGGCTCCAGACCTACACCATCAGGTCCAAGAGCTAGCTAAGAGCATTGCTGCGTTAACCCGAACTGTGCAGTCTTTACAGGCTTCCATCCCAGGGAAGATCCAGCTGGCATCCGGACCGGAGGACATCCCGTGGCGTCGACCAAGGAGGACCCCACCGGCCAGAGGAAGACCCAGTGACCGATACAGCGAGGACGGACGACCCATCTGCCGCCGCTGCAATCAACCCGGACATATGGCAAGGTACTGTTCTTTAAACGGGCACAACCTGGGGTAGAGGGCCAACCCCCAGGAAAAAGATCACCAGGCCCATCGAACTGGCGCGACAGATATGTGGGAGGACGTCCAGTCTTGCCTGTGGTACTGGATGGCATTCCCATGAGTGCTCTACTGGACACCGGGTCACAGGTCACCACCATCCCGTACGTGCTCTTTAAGCAGTACTGGAATGACTCGGATATTACCCGCTACCCTGACGACGATTGAGTATCATCGCCAGCAATGGCCAGCCCGTGCCACAGATCGGATTTAAAGAGGTGACCATCAAAATCGGTAGAGTCGAACTGGCAGCCCAGGGACTGATCATTGTAGATATTGACAAACATGAGAGTCACCCAAAAATAACTCTAGGAACTAATGTAATTGAAAATTGTCTTGCAGAGGTGATTTTCCTTCTACAGCAGGTTGCCAAGAACGCCAGCTCCGGCGAGCAGCGGGTGCTCCAGAAAGAGATCCGGGCACTGATGCGACGGCAACAGGTGGAACTCTCCGGCGGTGAGATTGGTAGCGTAAGAATGTGTGACCCTTTCCCTATTGCCATGCCCCCAAAAAGTGAAATGATGATTTGGTGCCGGGCAGCTATTGGTCCGAGAGGTAGAGATTACCAGGCAATGGTAGAACCAGTTTACTCAGACAGTAGGCCCACCATTTTGACAGCACGGGGGGTGGTCAATGTACGCCATGGGAGGGTGCCCGTTCGCATAATCAATATCGGGGAGAGGGAAGTGTACCTGCCCCGGTATGCCACGCTAGCCAAATTATATACCATCAACCAAAACTCTATACAGTCTGTGGAACCCTTGCCTCCATCTCACCCGGAGGAAGGTAACGGCTCTAAGAAAGTAATGGAGGATTGGTGTCAGCAACTACACTTGGGAACTGACTCCACTCCCTCCCACCAGAAACAGGGAGTCTACCGGGTGGTTCAAGAGTATGAGAGAGTGTTTAGTAAACACCCGTTAGACTTCGGGCGAGTCAAGGGGGTAGAACACCGCATCCCCACGGGAGATCATCCTCCCATAAAAGAGAGGTATCGACCCGTACCCCCTGCACATTACCAACACGCCAAGGGGATGCTTAGAGACATGAAGGAGGCTGGGGTAATCCGAGATAGCTGTAGCCCCTGGGCAGCCCCACTAGTTTTAGTCAAAAAGAAAGACAACACTATGAGGATGTGTGTAGATTACCGGAAAATCAACCGTATCACACACAAGGATGCGTACCCTTTACCAAGGATAGAGGAGTCTTTGGCTGCTTTAAGATCTGCTAACTTCTTCTCCACCTTGGATCTCACTAGCGGGTACTGGCAGGTTCCTGTAGCAGAGGCGGACCGGGAGAAGACCGCATTCACCACCCCGATGGGACTTAGTGAGTTTACCTGCATGCCGTTTGGACTTTGTAACGCACCAGGAACCTTCCAACGATTAATGGAGTGCTGTCTGGGACACAAAAACTTCGAGACGGTCCTGTTGTACCTGGACGATGTTATCGTATATTCCAAGACTTATGAGGACCACCTGAAACATCTGGCGGAAGTGTTCGAAGCCCTGGCAAGTTACGGCCTGAAGGTGAAGCCCTCTAAGTGTCACCTCCTGAAGCCAAAGGTGCAGTACCTGGGACACGTGGTGAGCGCTGACGGAGTGGCTCCCGACCCTGATAAGATCACCGCAATTAAGGAATGGCCAAGTCCCTCCAGTGTAAAGGAAGTGCGGCAGTTCCTCGGGTTGGTAGGCTATTACCGCAGATTCATCCCCGGTTTCACCAAAAAGGCAGCACCTATGCAGGACCTCCTGATAGGCCAGTCCCGGAAGGCCAAGAACCAGAAGCCGCCCTTCAAATGGGAGGAGCTGGAAGAAGAGTCCTTCCGCCAGCTGAAGATGGCCCTCACGGGGGATGAAATCCTGGCGTACCCGGATTATAGCCAGCCCTTTATCCTCTACACCGACGCCAGTAACATCGGGCTAGGAGCCGTACTGTCCCAGATTCAGCAAGGGAAAGAACGAGTAATCGCCTACGCCAGCCGAAAACTGCGACCCACCGAAAGGAACCCCGAGAATTACAGCTCATTTAAGCTAGAGTTCCTGGCCGTGGTATGGGCAGTCACCGAGCGCTTTAAGCATTACCTCGCTTCTTCCCGGTTCACCGTGTACACGGATAACAACCCGCTGACACACCTGGACACGGCAAGACTCGGTGCCCTGGAGCAGAGGTGGATGGCCCGTCTGTCCAACTACGAGTTCACAATCAAATACCGGGCAGGACGCTCCAATACCAACGCGGACGCCCTGTCCAGGATGCCCAACCTGCCGGACGGAGGAGAAGATCCGGAGGGACTGGAAGAAGTTGAACTCCCTGCGTTCCACCGTCATGAGACTATTCAGTATTCCCACCAGGTAAGGAGTAAGCAGACTGCTACGTTGAACCCCTTACCCCACTACAACTGGGCGGAAACGCAAGACAGCGACCCTGCCGTCCGACTGGTGAAGGAGATGCTGACTCGGCCGGAGGCTCGCCTTGAACCAGACGCTCCGGAGGAAGCCAAACAACTATGGGCAGAGAAGAGTCGACTGTTCCTTTACAAAGGGAAGTTGTGCCGCAGAATGGTTAACTCCCGGACGCATGAATTACTCTGGCAAGTAGTGGTGCCACGAAGGGACGCAGCCATGGTGATGGAGGCATACCACGACGGAGCTGGGCACTTCGGGTGGAAGAAGCTGGAGTTCCTGCTGCGCGAGCGGTTCCACTGGGTAGGCATGAGGGGAACCATTGAGAAGTGGTGCAGAGACTGTGGCCCGTGCAACCTGAGAAGGAAGGACCGTGCCAGCCAGAAGACTCCCCTGCAGTCCATCGTCACCCGGCAACCGTTGGAACTGGTAGCCTTGGATCATGTAAAACTGACCCCAAGCAGAAGTGGCTACGTCTACGCGTTAACCATCGTGGATCATTACTCCCGGTTTCTGGTTGTCGTCCCCGTCAAGGACTTAACGGCTCAAACAGCAGCTAGAGCCTTCCAGCAGCACTTTTGCCGTCCACACGGGTACCCGGACCAAGTGCTGACGGACCAGGGACCTGCCTTTGAAGCGGAGGTCTTCCAGGAATTCTGCAATCTGTATGGCTGCCGGAAGATAAGGACGACACCCTACCATCCGCAAACTAATGGACTTTGTGAGAAAATGAACCAGGTGGTAATGGATCTTCTAAAAACGTTGCCCCTGGAAGAACGCAGTCTGTGGCCTGAGAAGTTGCCCGATCTGGTGGACCTATACAACCACATCCCGGTAGGTTCCACCAACTGTACCCCGGCTTACCTAATGAGGGCAAGACCTGGTAAGTTACCTGTTGACCTGGAAATGGGAGTCCTGACACCCGAGGACACTTCACCAGAAACAGACTGGGACACAGAGAGGCAGCAGCAGTACCGGAGAGTACAGGAGAGCGTGGAGCGAAGTCTCTGTCAGGCTAGGGAAAGACAAGAGAAAACTTACAACCAGTATGCTCCCGCTGTTCCCCTGGTACCCGGAGAGCAGGTCTTGAAGAGGAAGAGACGGCTCCACAAGTTGGACGACCAGTGGGAGAAGGACCCGTACACCGTACTGCCCTCAAGCCACGAGAACCCGAAGGTTTGTACCATCAGTAAAGACGGAGGGGAAACCACAGCCATCGTATCCCGGGACCACCTGAAGAAGTGTCCCGAACAACTGAGGAACCCTGAAGAGGAACAAGAAGACCATCGACCCGTAGAGGAAAGGGAAGATATGGTTAGTACTGTGCTCGGGGACTTCCCTCGGTCTTGGACTCAAGTCAATGGTGCAGTTGTGGTACCCGTACTCACCTTCCTCCAACCAGCATCCCAAGCACCTACGGAGCAACAGGTAGAGCTGGAAGAACAGCCGGTCCAGGGGGCAGAAGACCCCGCACCCGCAGACCAGGAGGGTCAACCCTCTGCTTGCAGTGAGCCTGCCATATCCCTAGTGAGCCAGGGGACTCGTAGACAGCTGCCCAGTTTACCCTTGACAGCTCCTACACCCTGTAGTTCGGGGCCAGACAGTCAGCTCCGTAGGTCCACTAGAGCCACTAGAGGCCAGTTACCCGCACGTTGGAGGATTTGAAGTGTATAAATTGTTTTATTTATGTTTACCTGTGTATTGTTGCTTGTGTATAATTTTGTGTCTCCAGTTATTTTTAGGAATCCTTGGTGGATTTACCGGGAATCCTTGTACATAGTTGGAGCGTAACCCAGGATGGACTAGAGACTGTTAAGGACTCGGGGTAGGACAGACCCCTACCTGGTTACATCTCCCTGTTTTGGTGAAATGGACACCTTGCTTCCCCTCAAAGACTGCACCCGGTTGCGGACACGCCGTGACCATTGTTATGTGTCTCTTTATTATAATGTTTGGTTGTACTCTGTTATGTTTATAAAAATGTGTTTAGTCCCGGAGTACTAAATTTCACTAGGGGGGAATGTGGCACCCCAGGGGTCTGGTTTCCACAGTAACAACAATGTTATGTCTGAGAGCAGGTGGGAGGTCTCTTGGTCAGGAATCCTGTGCATGCCACACCTCCTGCCCAGTCTTGGGAGGGGAAGAACTTCCCCTATAAAAACCCGGGGCTGAAGCAGGGTTAGTCAGTCAAGGAGAGTAGAGACAGAGAAGCAGCATAGGAAGAAACAGCAGAAGCTCAGTGGGAGCAATATTACTACGAGTCAGGGGCTGGCAGCTGCAGAGCTCGCCCTGACTGAGAAGATTTCTTACCGGACCCGGAGTCCGAGGCTGTGGGGACTAACTCCTACCCAGCAGCAGAATCCGTCAGGCAGGGGATTTCAGGTCCTCTGGCCAAGAAGCCCGAAGGCACGGTCACACGCGTGGGACCAGCACCGCCATCGTGGAGCGGAAGCCATTAGAAGGCCCCGAGTCACCGGCCATACGGGTGAGCACCACACGGTACACTCAGGGACGTGGGCTACTTATACCCGCTTCTAGCAAGGTAGCCAGAAGAGTACAGTCAGTTTGGGAGGCCTACAACTCCGCCTGGCCAGGGGAGATCCCATCTGCTCAAGGACTGACCAGGCCCCAATCACTAGCCAGTACTCCGGGAGGGTCTATCGTTGTCACCAGTAAAGACCCTGAACTACACCGTACCGTCTCCGAGTGGTTCCTGCTACCCCCATCATCCACATCTGCTGCCCTGAGGCCATACCCCTCCCGTTGGGGGTTATACCATCTACGCTGCACCATCCATCCACCGGCCTCAGCGGACTGTCCTGCAGCGGCAGCTCCATAGCTGCATTCAACGGGTGGCGTAGTCGTACAACATCTACCGCTGATACATCGCCGCTCAGTTTGACTCCCTGGGCACGGACCGGGTCACCGCCACGAGACTACAACCCTCAAGAGATCCGGCTCCGGGTAAGCTCCCGCGTGCGCAACGCAGCGCGACACAGGCCCAGGGGCGCGTCACAAACTTTTTAAAACATACACCAACATATAAAACATTATAAACATCAGATTCTAGCAATATAAACTTTTTCATATAAAACTCTTTTATATAAAATGTTCTTGAGCTTCTGGCCACTGTGCACTTGTGACCAGGTAAAGTGCCACAGTCACTGGGAGGAAAACAGTAATCCTCCTATAAAACCGGTAGGGGGCGCCTTAGGAAGCGCAACTATTTACAAGGGTATGGCCGCTCTCAGTCCTCGGCCAGGTAGAGGGAAAGAACGACCGCTCTCAGTCCTCGGTCAGTGGGAATAAGGGATGGCTGCTCACAGTCCTCAGCCTGTTAAGGGATAGGGACACACGGGTAACAGTTTGCTGGTCCCTACGGGGACTATACTTTACTGGTAACAGTTCTTGTACCCTTACGGGTAACTATTTACAGCTTCACTGTACCGTACTTTAATAACGGCATCCTCCTGCTCCTTCTTGAGGGTAATCTTCAGACCTGTCCGGGTCCTCTTGACCTTCCTCAAACCGCAGCTCTTCCTCAGTCAATCTGTGCACATGGAGAGCATATGGACCTTTGGCACATTGATGCCGGGTGAAGGTGACCTCATCACCCAGGTAAAGATCACGTCCTCTGTGTCCCTCCGGCAGATGGCTCTCGACGTCCCTGCGGGTGACAAAGACGTCGCCGGGGGTTCTGTGGTCCCGGATAAAACCCCAACCGTGCTGCAGTTGAAACTTGATTACGGTCCCGGTGGCGCGGGGACCATGGGCTGCACGGGGGTTCCGTCTGGTCCGGCTTTTCTGTTCCGCACTCTGTACTTGCAGCCGCTCCTCGCGGACCCGCCTCTCTCGCCGTTCCCGGTCGAAGACCTCCAGCTGTTGCCGGCAGCACTCTGCTCGCTGGGCTGCGGCCGCCCGGGTCTCATGGGTGAACCCAATGAGGTTTTCTCCGGTGGGGTCCCATTCGAACTGCGCCTCCTCCAACGGGAGTGGGGTGATCTTGGCGGGCGCCGGAGCCGGAATCAGGGGCTCACACAGAGGCCTTTCCTTCCGGAGTCGGGGATGGAGGTACTCCGGTGGCCACTCAAAGGGCTGCCCATCCGGGCAAGTGTGCTGGGCGAACAGGTCTTCACCCAAGGGTAGCACGGTGGAGGTTGAGGGCACGATGGTAGTAGCGGCGCCCGGATTCACCAGGCCTTGCGACCAGGCCGGTGGCGCTCTAAAGGTAAAGGGCACTGTGGAGACGGCGGCGCCCGGGGGCACTCGACCTTGCGACCAGGCCAGTGACTTGGTGGAGATAGAGGGCTCTGTTGGAACTGCGGCGCCCGGGGGTACTCGGCCCTGCGACCAGGCCGGTGGCGTCTCCTGCTTGGCCGCGCTCGGGGTTGAGGCGCGTGACGTCACAGGGGGCGTGGCCGCGGCTCCTGCTTGAGGCCTAGTCTGGAGCGGTGGCGGTGCAGCGACGGGCACGGTAGGGGGAATTTCGGGCTCTGCGACGGGGAGCTGGGGCAGGCTCACGGTTTCTAGGCTTGGGGTAGTGACGTCCCCTTTACCTGCCTCCGTCTCTTCAGCTCCTTCCACGACGTCGTCTCCGGCCTTCATTCCTCCTGCACCATCCTCAGAGGCGGTCAGATTCCTCGTCTTGGGTGGCGTGCTCCGCTGGCGGGTTCCAGCCTGCTGGGCCATCTCCCTACTCCACTCAGTCAGCGTTTCTCGCTGCACCTGGGCCATCCTCCGTGCGAGGCCCTCCAGCGCGGTCTGTGCACGCTCCCGTTCTCGGGAGAGCTGTGCCAAGATCTCCACCAGGTCTTGTGGGGTGGTGGCTTGCAACAGGCTCCTGACCACAGGGTCGGTGCTGCCTGACTCTCCCTCCATCTCCGGGTGCGACCTCCCCAGACTCCTCCAGGCTGCACCCATCCTCACTCTTTTGTTCTTTAGCCCCCCACTCTGAGGGCGGTCCTGGGGCAACTTGGTGGTTGTCAGTTCCAGGGGCAGTCCCCCCACGCTGATGGACATCTCTATCATTGCAGTCTCTGCTGGTGGGGGCGGTCCTTGCTTTTGGCGCCCTTCTGGGACCAGGCCCACGATGGGAGGTCGTCTCTTACCACCCTCTGGCACGCCCATAATGGCGTCCGCTCTGCCAGGGCGGGAAACCTTCTCAGATGGCGGGAAAAGACTGCAGATGGCGGGCAAACGGCGGGAAACGATCCGAGATGGCGTCCGATGGCGGGGACCCTCTGGAATTGGCGGGAGACTCCTTTTTACGGTAAATATGAACTTCTCTTCAGGCACGCAGTACCCGTCGGTTGCGGGCACGTAATCCTGCCGACTACGCCAAAGTTGACGCGCCCCTGGGCCTGCTGTGTCGTGCGGCATCGCGTGCACGGGGGCTTACCCGGAGCCGGATCAGATGGGGGTAGTAGTCTCGTGGCGGTAACCCGGTCCGTGCCCAGGGTGTCAAACTAAGTGTGTGGCAGTCTTGGTAGATGTTGTTTCTGTGTCGACTACGCCACCCGTTGATTTGCGGTCACAAGACCGCCGCTGCAGAACAGTCCGCTGAGGCCGGTAGTATGGGTGCAGCGATGGTGGTATAACCCCCAACGGGAGGGGTATGGCCTCAGGGCAGCTGGTGCGGATGATGGGGGTAGTGATAGTGCAGAAAGGAGAGTCAGAGACGTGAGATGCAGTTTCAGGGTTTTTACTCACAGGTGTTCCTTCAGTCACTCTGGCCTTGAGTGACCACCCGAGCCGTGCTGCATCCACCAGGTGCTGGACTCGGCCAACCCCCAGGCAGTTCCGGAGCGTGGTCCTGAGCTTCCCTCTCTCTCTCTTTCTCCTGGCCGTCCCCACCAGGGATCCACCTTTGTCCGGTTCCCTTGGGCCTTCTATGGTAAAACCTTCTCTGGCTTTCCTGACCCTACTCTTGGTGTACCTTCCTGGTGGATGTGGTGAGGGTCGTGGCAAAGCTTGCCCACGACCTCCGGTTCCTGGTTAAGGGTTACTTTTGCCTCCGCCAGCTTGGGATCCGGTGCCCTCTTCTGCCAACCCTTCACTCTTTTTGGTTTGCTTCTGGGATCTTAGGGTTCCCTCTTTTCTGCGTCTCTGGGCCTTTCTTCTTCCTCTCTGCTTCAGGCCTGGCCCTGGAGCTGGGCCCAGCCGGAGCCACAGCTCCCTGTCAGCCCTCTCTGGCTGAACTCTCCCTCAGAACTCTCCTGCCAGACTGACCCTATCTCTAGATGGTGCCCACCATATATACTCCCACTATGTGTGAGCCCAGGTGACCAGCACCCAATGGGCTCCTATCTCTATGCCCAGAGCCCCTCCCCTATCTGCCCCTACACTACTGGGATGTTCCACCCCCCCTCCCACTCCAGCCAGGGACAGACGCTGTCGTACCTGCACATCTACTTGGTGGGAGTACCGTAGTTCTGTCCCCCGGAAATGGGATGTATGTAGTGCATGCAGCCTACTGAGCTCAGTCCCACACTCCATCCTTACCCGGGAGTGGAATACCACACCTCTGGTTTGAGGTGCAATACCCCTGTAGCAGCCGAGTCCTCAGGGTGCTACACCACCACCAGACAATAGCTCAGTGACAGGACATACACTCTGTGGCGTACCGCCAATGGCGGCAGACCGAATGGCCGCTATGTGGCCTGTAAGTCAGGGGGGCCCGGTGACAGAGCTGACACCGCCCCCATCCCCGCCTGGCATTGTACTTTCAACTGTATCGGCATCCTGGTCATCCTGGTCCTGGATGCCCATACAGTTGAAAACAATGATGGGAGTGGGAGCTGTTAGTTGACGCTCCCTCTCCCACCATTCCCCCTCTGCGTCTAAGCTCTGTGATGTCTCAGCGCAGACGGCGTGATGATGTCACTACAGTGCACCCTGTGTGCTGAGCAGTGCAGAGGGTCAGAAAACGCGCTGCAGAGACTGGAGCAGCGAGGAACAGGGAGAGGTAAGTATTTATTTATTTTTAATATTGGGCCCCATAATACTGTAAGGAAGACTACATGGAACCTATAATAATGTATGGAGGATTACATGGGACCTATAAAAATGTATGAAGGACTATATGGGTCCCAAAAAAATGTATGGAGGACTATATGGGGCCCATAATAATGTATGGAGGACTATATGGGACATACAACTCACCCTGACCATTGGCTTAGTACATACATGTCAAACTCTGGCCCGTTGGCCAAATCTGGCCCACAAGGTGGTTTTATTTGGCCCGCGACACCAGAACCGCCACCCCTATGTGAGGCCATTATTCTGTATGGAGGACTGTGTGGGGCCCATTATACTGTATGGAGGACTATATGGGGCCCATTATACTGTATGGAGGACTATGAGGGGCCCATTGTACTGTATGGAGGACTATGTGGGGCCAATAATACTGTATGAAGGACTATGTGGGACCCATTATTCTGTATGGGGGACTGTGTGGGGCCCATTATTCTGTATGGAGGACTATGTGGGACCCATTATTCTGTATGGAGGACTGACTGGGGCCCATAATACTGTATGGAGGAATGCCTGGAGCTCATAAAACTCTATGGAGGACTGTCTGGGGCCCATTATACTGTATGAAGGAATATGTGTGGTCCATTATACTGTATGGAGGAATATGTGGGGGCCATTATACTGTATGGAGGGCTACATGGGGGCCATTATACTATTTGGAGGGCTATGTGGGGGCCATTATACTGTATGTAAGCAATTATACAGTGTGAAGGTTTTTGTGGGGACCATCATGCTGTGTAGGGGACAGTATGATGTTTGGAGAGAAGTAACCTGGCACTCAGAAGACTCATGGGTTCTTTTATAATTTTTAATAAAGTTGTGTAGAAAATAAACAACAGACGTTTTGGTCACATTAGACCTTCATCGGTGTACTACAAAAATAAAAATGACAGTAAGTATCATATAGACATATATAAACAATACGGATGTGACCAAACATGATCAAATCAAACTAATTTGTCATGCAAAAGTGCTTAAAGTGAATACAACATGGGAAAGACAGGATGGGAAGGGAAGGAGGATGAGGAGGGGGATTGGTGGCAGAGCCTGAAAACTTGTAGAACGGAACCTACCAGTATGCAGAAATGGATATATTAAAGCAGTAGCCTATTAGGTTCTGTAAGCTGTGTGGATAAAAAATAAAGGCATAAATGCCATGGACTAAGGCTATTGCTAGAGTGGAGAGTAAAGGCATGGTCCCTGTGAAGTTACCTGGAGATGTGTGGTAGCCGGACACGGTGTCCACCGTTTGTATGGAGGTGCTATGAGGGACTCAGGACCTATTGGGTCTTAAATAGGTGGTTTAATTGAATTGAATTCTCTAAAGACCAAGGTTAATCAGAACCTGGAACAACACCGAAGGGATACAGAAAACAGGAAACGACTGAAATTCATCCGTGATGCAGAGGACTACCAGAAGGATCGAGTATACAAATGGCGCGACAACCACGTTATGGTCCGGGACAACCGGGTCACTCCTCCACCGACCTTTCCTCTTCTGGCTCGGAATTGGACAGACCAAATCACCCATCCACCTCTACTCATTTTTTAGGTTTTCGGAAGAAATACAACCGAAGAAGAGGAGGACGAGGAGAGGCGGCACCAACAGGAGGCGACAGGAGCTTCGTCAGGGTCACACACTCCCAGGTATGACCCCATTAGTTGTGAACATTTCGTCACGATCCCTCAGCATAGCGGAACTATCGGTGTTACAGAAAGGCCTGTCTTTCTGCCCGTCTTACAAGTGTAATACTTTTGGTTTAGAGATGGATTTACAGATATTTTTCAGATCCATTAGACTCAAGGCTCACTTTTCTCAGGAGGTCATTTCCAACACCACCACACCTATCATCAATCCTGTCAGCATCACAGCGTCTAGCTTAGGATTAAAGAATAAAAGTACCTATCGACCCCCTCAGAACTACCATGCTGCAGAAACTTTCATCGATTTTATTAAACAATCCTTCCAAAAATTACGATCAGATATTGATCTAGGCCGGTTACATTACCAACAGAATCTGTCCTCTTTGGACAGACAAGCACTAAAAACACTCCAATCTGATTCTTCCATTATCATCAAATCAGCAGACAAGGGCGGGGCGATAGTGGTAATGGACAAATCTACCTATCTGAGTGAGATCCATAGACAACTAGACGACAACTCAGTCTATGAGAGACTTACACACGACCCCACATCCACTATTAGGGAGGCTTTCTCCAAAACCCTGGAACACCATTGCGTCCAGGGAACAATTGACAATAAAACCCGGGAATTTTTAACCAATACCTTCCCAATCACTCCAGTGTTTTACACCTTACCGAAAATTCACAAGGATCTCGAAAACCCCCCGGGCCGTCCTATAGTCACTGCCACTAATTCCATTCTATCACCTTTAGCGATTTTCTTGGAAAAAAAAATATTGACCCCTTTGGTTAAACAGACCACATCCTTCATCCTTGACACAGGAGCCTTCCTTACCATTATTAAAGAGATCGCACAGATCCACCCAGAGTCCTTACTAGTCACCCTTGATGTCAATAATCTTTATACCTCCATCCCACATGAGAAAGGAATCACTTGTGTAAAAAACCTACTGGAAATTTCCCATACACCACCAGAGATCAGCTGCCTCTGCCCATGCCTTTACTCTCCACTCTAACAATAGCCTTAGTCCATGGCATTTATGCCTTTATTTTTATCCCCACAGCTTACAGAACCTAATAGGCTGCTGCTTTAATATATCCATTTCTGCATAGTGGTAGGTTCCGTTCTACAAGTTTTCAGGCTCTGCCACCAATCCCCCTCCTCATCCTCCTTCCCTTCCCATCCTGTCTTTCCCATGTTGTATTCCCTTTAAGCACTTTTGCATGACAAATTAGTTTGATTTGATCATGTTTGGTCACATCCGTATTGTTTATATATGTCTATATGATACTTACTGCCATTTTTATTTTTGTAGTACACCGATGAAGGTCTAATGTGACCGAAACGTCTGTTGTTTATTTTCTACACTACTTTATTAAAAATTATAAAAGAACCCATTAGTCTTCTGAGTGTCAGGTTACTTCTCTACATGATTACGGGCTTGTAACCCTACCTGGGCACCACCATCACCCCAGGAGTGCGGTAGTTTTCATCTATTCAGTATGCTGTTTGGAGGCTTGAGTGGGAGGCATTATACTGTTTGGAGGGCTAGTGGGGGCCATTATACAGTGTGGATGGTTACGTTGGGGGCCATCATACTGAGTGGAGGGGTTTGGGGGCCATTGTGCAGTATGGAGGCCCATTGTACTGTAACTAAGGCTATCTGGCGATCACAGTTGAGGCATCATACTGTGTTGGGGTAACCCCATACTTTGCCAGGGGAGGGGGTTACAGTAGAGTCATCATACCGTGTGTGGAGGGTACTGTGGAAGAATTCACTGTAGGGGTATCATACTGTGTTTCGGGGAGACACTATTGTTGGTATCATACTTTATGGGGGCAATGAAAGGGCAATCTAGGGGCTTCAATAAGAGGAAAATTACTTTGTAAGGGCCGCAAAGTTGTAAGATATGCCGAATGTTAATTTTTTGGGGGGAGGGTCAATTAGAACTTCAGCTATAGGGCCCCAAGATTTCAATGTATGCCCCTGCATATGTAGCACCCTGAGGATTCGGCTGCTACAGGAGTATTGCACCTCAACCCAGAGGTGTGGTATTCCACTCCCGGGTAAGGATGGAGTGTGGATCTGAGCTCAGATAGACTGCATGCACTACATACATCCCATTTCAGAGGAGCAGGCCGACGGTACTCCCACTTAGAAATGTGCAGGTACAACCGAGCCTGTTCCTGGCTGGAGTGGGAGGGGGGTGGTACATCCCATGTAGTGTAGGGGCAGAAAGGGGGAGCAGTCTGGGTAGTGATAGGAGCTCATTGGGTGCTGGTCACCTGAGCTCACACATAGAGGGTGTATATAAGGTGGGCACCATCAAAGATCAGGGTCAGACGCAGAGAGGAAGTCAGATGCAGAGGACAAGCCTGCAGCAAGAGAGAGAAAGAAACAACAGCCCTGGAGAGAGAGTGGAGTGCAGAAAGACCCAGAGGGGGACAAAGAAAGGACCCAAGAACCCAAATAAGAACACCGGGTGAGGAGTCAGCAGAAGGGTACCGGAACCCAAGCTGGTGGGGGTAAAGACATTCCCCAGCCAGAGACCGGAGACCGTGGGCAGAGTCTGTCACGGTCACCCACTACATTCACCCTGAAGGCACACCACATGGAGGGTCAGGGAACCTGAGGCCAAAGGTTGCCCAACAGAAGGCCCGAGGGAGCTGGATTTAGGTGAATCACTGGTGGGGACGGCTGAAGGAAGGACAGAGGGAGAGCTCAGGGCCACGCTCCGGACTTGTTTGGGGGTTGGCCGGATCCAGGACCTGGTGGACGCAGCACGGCTCGGGAGGTCACTTGGAGCTAGAGTGACCAGGAACATCTGCAGTAAGTAAAGACCCTTAACTGCACTACCCGAGTCTGTCATCATTACCGGCTGCACCGCACCACCACAACCCCCATCCTCTGCGCCTGTCCCCTCTGAGGCTATACCCCTCCCGTTGGGGGTTATCCCACCAAGCTGCGCATCCACCATCAGCCTCAGCGGACCCTGCTGCAGCGGCGGCCACAGTGACCGCATCACAACGGGTGGCGTAGTCGACACAACGAACTTTAATAACATCAGTAAAGACTGCCACATAACCCTGAGCTTGACGCCCTGGGCACGGGACCGGGTCACAGCCGCTCGGAGACTACAACCCCCCCATCTGATCCGGTGCCGGGTATTCCCCTCAAAACGGAATATGTCCCAGGGGGCGCGTCAACTTTGGCGTAGTCGGCAGGATTACGTGCCCGCAACACCCGGGTACTGCGTGCCTGAAGAAAAGTGCAAGTTTACCTCAGAAAGAAGACTCCTGCCGGTTCCGGAGGGTCCACGCCATCGGACTCCATCACCAGTCGTTTCCCGCCGATTGTCCGCCATTTCCAGCTTGTTCCCGCCATCTGCCGAGTTTCCCGCCACTGGGAAGCGATTCCCGCCAAAACCGCAGATTTCCCGCCTTGGAAGAGCAGCGGACGCCATTATGGGCGTGCCAAAGGAGGGCAAGAGGCCACCTCCCATCGTGGGCCGGGACAGAAAATGGCGCCAAAAGTGGAAACCGCCCCCACCAACAGAGACTGTGATGCTGGAGGTGTCTGTCAGCGTGAAAGAACTACCCCTGGAGCTGACAGTCACCGAGTTGCCCCGGGACCGCCCTCGAAGTAGGAGGAGACGAAAGAAAAGAGAAAAGATGGGTGTCGCTTGGAGCAGTCTAGAACGAGCGCACCCGGAGGCAAGGTGTCTAGAGCGAGAGCACCCGGAGTCGAGAAGAGGAAGAGTAGACCCGGGAATGGAGCGGCAGCAGAGCAGCACCGGCCCGCTGGCCAGGAGCCTGCAAAAGGAAGAAGGAGGAGAGCAGAGCAGCACCGGCCCGCTGGCCAGGAGCCTGCCGGAAGCAGAGCAGAGCAGCACCGACCCGATGGTCAGGAGCCTGCTGGAGTCAACAACCCCGCTAGGCTTAGCGGAGATCCTGGCGCAGCTTCCCCGAGACCGGGAGTGCGCGCGGAGTGCCCTGGAGGGCCTCGCGGGAAGGATGGCCCGAGTGCAGAGGGAGATCCTGGCGGAGTGGGGCCGGGAGATGGCCCAGCAAGCTGGAACCCGTCCACGGAGCCCGCTCCCTTGGAAGAAGACATCGACTGCCTCTGCGGATGACGCGGGAGGACCCAAGGCCGGAGACGGCGCAGAAGAGGGAGCGAGACGCATGGCAGCAGGTAAGGGGGACGCCTATACCCCATACCGGAAGACCGCTTACCTGCCCCAGCTCCCCGTCGCAGAGCCCGAAGGTCCCCCGGCCGTACCCGAGACCGCCATGACATCGCCACCGACTAGGCCCCGACCGGAAGCCGCCGTCGCGACCCCGGTGACGTCACGCGTCGTGACCCGGAGCGTGGCGAAGAAGGAGGAGCCTCCGGCCTGGTCGCAGGGCCTAGCGTTTCCGGGCGCCGCATCCCCAGCAGAGCCATCTACCTCCGCGGAGCCTCCGGCCTGGTCGCAAGGCCAGGTAGCCCAGGGCGCCGCCGTCCTAACAGTTCCATTTACCTTCCAGATGCCCCCGGCCTGGCCGCAAGGCCTGGGCAACCTGGGTGCCCCCACCATCGCGCCCGCACCCGCAACACCAAGGGTGCCATATCTGGGAGAGGACCCCTTCAGCCAGCTAACGTGGCCGGACGGGCGGCCTTTCATCTGGCCCAAAGAATTCTTGGAACTGGAGCGACAAAAGAAGTTGGGGCCCTTGTGTGAGCCCCTGATTCCGGCTCCGAAGCCCGTGGCACGGATCTCGCCCCCGCTAGCGGAAGCGCAGTTTGAGTGGGACCCCACTGGAGAAGATCTAATGGGGTTCACTCAGGAAACTAGGGCAGCTGCAGCAGACCGCGCCGAGTGTTGCCGACAGCAGCTCGAGGAGTTCGCGAGGGAGCGGAGAGAGAGGCGGGTCCGGGAACAACAGGCCCAAATAAGGAGCGCCGAGCAAAAGAGCCGGACCAGGAGGGACCCCCGTGCAGCGCACAGTCCCCGTACCACCGGGACTGTCATCAAGTTCAACCAGCAGCACGGGTGGGGCTTCATTCGAGACAACAACACCCACGGCGACGTCTTTGTCACGCGCAGAGACGTGGAGTCCCATCTGCCGGAGGGGCACAGAGGTCGTGACCTCTACATCGGAGATGAGGTCACCTTTACCCGGCACAAGTGTGCCAAAGGACCTTATGCCCTCCACGTACACCGCCTGACGGAGGAGGAGTTGCGGTGCGAGGAGGAGGAGCAAGAGGACCCGGACGGGTCTGAAGTTACAACCAGCTATAAGCAAAGAGCAGGAGGAAGACGCCGTTGAGTGCGGCAGAGCAGGTGCTGTAAATAAGTTACCCAATGGGGGTATAAAGAAACTGAAACTGTTGCTGCTAAAATAGTCCCCGTTGGGACCAGTGAACTGTTACCCGTTAACCCCTTCATCCTACAGGCTGAGGACTGTGAGCAGCCATTCCCATCCCTCTACCTGGCCGAGGACTGAGAGCGGCCAACTTTCCCTGTATATAGTTGCGCGTCCTAAAGCGCCCCCTACCGGTTTTAAAGAAAACCAGATTTTCTAAGAGACTGTCGCACTTTTCCCGGACACACGGTGCACAGTGTCCGGAGGAGGAACCAGAGACAAGAGAAGTCTACGAGAATGTTTTATATGAAAAGTTTTATATGATGTTTTATATATATAATGTTTTATATGTTTATATGAAAAAAAAAATTGTATGTTTTGGTGTTTTATGTCTTACAGCCCGAGGACGTGCTGTGATTTACCAGGGGGGAATGTAGCACCCTGAGGATTCGGCTGCTACAGGAGTATTGCACCTCAACCCAGAGGTGTGGTATTCCACTCCCGGGTAAGGATGGAGTGTGGATCTGAGCTCAGATAGACTGCATGCACTACATACATCCCATTTCAGAGGAGCAGGCCGACGGTACTCCCACTTAGAAATGTGCAGGTACAACCGAGCCTGTTCCTGGCTGGAGTGGGAGGGGGGTGGTACATCCCATGTAGTGTAGGGGCAGAAAGGGGGAGCAGTCTGGGTAGTGATAGGAGCTCATTGGGTGCTGGTCACCTGAGCTCACACATAGAGGGTGTATATAAGGTGGGCACCATCAAAGATCAGGGTCAGACGCAGAGAGGAAGTCAGATGCAGAGGACAAGCCTGCAGCAAGAGAGAGAAAGAAACAACAGCCCTGGAGAGAGAGTGGAGTGCAGAAAGACCCAGAGGGGGACAAAGAAAGGACCCAAGAACCCAAATAAGAACACCGGGTGAGGAGTCAGCAGAAGGGTACCGGAACCCAAGCTGGTGGGGGTAAAGACATTCCCCAGCCAGAGACCGGAGACCGTGGGCAGAGTCTGTCACGGTCACCCACTACATTCACCCTGAAGGCACACCACATGGAGGGTCAGGGAACCTGAGGCCAAAGGTTGCCCAACAGAAGGCCCGAGGGAGCTGGATTTAGGTGAATCACTGGTGGGGACGGCTGAAGGAAGGACAGAGGGAGAGCTCAGGGCCACGCTCCGGACTTGTTTGGGGGTTGGCCGGATCCAGGACCTGGTGGACGCAGCACGGCTCGGGAGGTCACTTGGAGCTAGAGTGACCAGGAACATCTGCAGTAAGTAAAGACCCTTAACTGCACTACCCGAGTCTGTCATCATTACCGGCTGCACCGCACCACCACAACCCCCATCCTCTGCGCCTGTCCCCTCTGAGGCTATACCCCTCCCGTTGGGGGTTATCCCACCAAGCTGCGCATCCACCATCAGCCTCAGCGGACCCTGCTGCAGCGGCGGCCACAGTGACCGCATCACAACGGGTGGCGTAGTCGACACAACGAACTTTAATAACATCAGTAAAGACTGCCACATAACCCTGAGCTTGACGCCCTGGGCACGGGACCGGGTCACAGCCGCTCGGAGACTACAACCCCCCCATCTGATCCGGTGCCGGGTATTCCCCTCAAAACGGAATATGTCCCAGGGGGCGCGTCACATACACTACAAACCTCGATGAATATAACAAACTCCCTACTTTCTTAACAGACACCTGGCAGAAAAGATTGAACAGAGATTGAACTAACTTGATGAACCTGTTTTTATTAAACTTATGTAACAGCCTATAATAGAACCTTACATGCACTTTGCTGCCTAACATGTTCATGTATTTTGTTGCAAATGTGAAAATAACCAAGGAAAGTTTTGATTTTTTTTTAACAATGCAACCCAAATGTTTGTAGCACAGTAATAATGCCTATCGTGTAAATAGATTCAATGTATATTTACCATTAAAGGTTACTAAACTTGAGTTGGGATTTGGCTAGTCTACCTTAGTTCTCAGATCTCAAGGTTTATTCACGAATCTGGAGTAAGGTGCTTTGCACTTCAAGCCTCTGTGTGTATTATGTCTGTGACTGAGCAGCAGGGGTCAGTAAAGAGCAACATGAGAGAATCTTTATTACCTTTCAGCCCCTTTATGCTGCCCTTTCTGAGGACAATATACAGTCGTGGCAGACATGTTGATTTCAGTGGTGTGTCACTTATGTGGAGAACTTACAGTATATTTATTGCAGTGTCAGGCAATGTGTGGCATCCAGCTGGAAAGTCGCATACACTTTTTGAAGTAATATAGAAGTCTTTCCTTACCTTCTCACAAAGAGACACAAAATCTTGGTAGTTACTTTTATATTCAATGGTACAGAATTGTCTTTGTTTGCACACAAATTTGGTGGGATAATATTCTCAAACATTGCAGAACACCAACTATATTTTGTTTATTTAGTGGTTACCCGTCCGCTACAGGGTCCAATATAAACTCATCGCTCTCACCCACAAAGCTCTCCACAGTTCTGCATCGCCTTTTATCTCCTCTCTCATCTCTGCCTATCGCCCTACATGTGCCCTCCATTCTACAAATAACCTAAGACTAACATCCCCCATAATCCAAACCTCGCACCTCCTTCTCCAAGACTTCTCTCGTGCTGCGCCAGTTCTCTGGAATGCACTAACCCAGGCGATCCGACTGATGCCTAGCCCCCATGTCTTCAAGCGCGCTTCAAAAACCCATCTCTTTAAACAAGCCTACCACCTTAGCTACTGAGTAAATTAACTTTCCCCTGTTCCCTCCTTCTAAATATTATTCAGAATCTGTTCCCTTCTCTTCATCTGTCTCCACACCCTCCATGCACAAGATAACTGCACTCGGTACTTGAGTATTGCACTTAAACATACTGGCTGATGACCGGATCATGCAGCTTTATATGAAAATCCCTATTTATTATAATTGCCAGACCTGAAATAACAAGCACTTTTCACCTATTGTGTCCCCCCATTTCCTTGTAGAATGTAAGCTTGCGACCCGGGACCTCACTCCTAATGTAACTGTTTAAACTGTCTTAAATTGTATTGAATTCATTGTCTGTATATGCCCCCGCTTAATTGTAAAGTGCTGCGGAATATATTGGCGCTATATAAATAAAAATTATTATTATTAATTAGCAGTCAGTTACTGGTAGAGGGGTCTGTACAATATACCATAGAGCAGTGCTGCACGACTGGGTGTGTTATCACTTGTAGTCAAGCTGTGTGAAGATACTGCTATTTTTGCTGCTAATATATTTCTGTTGCAAGGTAAATGAATGGCCGTTCTATCAAGGACTGAGACTGTTTGCCACTGCACACTTGTATGCTGACTGCTTTGAGTAGTCTGAAAATCTGTGAAAAGTCTCATTTAATATTAATGGAGATACCAGTGGTGCTGAGGAAAGAAAAGGTTGCTCACACTGCTGTCAACTCTGTCTTTTTGATCTAATACTGGAGATACCAGCGGTGCTCAGGTAAGAAGAGACTGCTCACACTACTGTCTACCCTGTCTTTTTTATCTACTACTGGAGATTCGAGGTATGCTGAGATGAGAAGATGTTGCTCACACTGCTGTCCATCTTGTCTTTCTGATCTAATACTGGTGATACCAGGGTGCTGAGGTATGAAGACGTCGCTCACACTGCTGTCCACTCCATCTATCTGATCTAATACTGTAGATACCAGGAATGCTGAGGTAAGGAGAGGCTGCTCACACTGCTGTCCACCATGTCTATCTGATCTAATACTGGAGATACGAGGGATGCTGAGGTAAGTAGGGGCTGCTCACACTGCTGTCCAACCTGTCTTTCTGATCTAATACTGGAGATACTAGGGATGAAGAAATGTAAACATAGGCTGCTCACACTGCTGTCCACCCTGTCTTTCTTATCTAATACTGGAGATACCAGGAGTGTTGAGGTATGAAGAAGCTGCTCACACTGCTGTCCATGCTGTCTTTCTGATCTAATAATGTACGTACCGGGTGTGCTGAGGTGTACATAGGCCACTCACGCTGCAGTCCACCTAATCTTTATGATCTAACAATGGAGATACCAAAGTTTCTGAGGTTAAAAAACTTCTCAAACTGCTGTCCACCATGTCTTTCTGATGTAATACTAGAGATACCAGGGATGCTAAGGTAAGAAGAGGCTGCGCACACTGCTGTCCGCCTTGTCTTTCTGATTTAATACTGTAGATACAAGGGATTCTAAGGTAAGAAAAGGCTTCTCACACTGCTGCCCAACCTGTCTTTCTGATCTGATACAGGAGACACCAGGAATGCTGAGGTTAGAAAAGGTTGCTCACACTGCTGTCCATCCTGTCTTTATTATCTAATAATGGAGATTCCTGAGATGCTGAGGTAAGAAGAGGCTGCTCACACTGCTGTCCACCTAGTCTATTTGATCTAATACAAGAGATGCCAATGGTGTTGAAAAAGAGGCTGCCTACCCTGCTGTTCACCCTGTTTTTTTCTAATCTAGTACCAGAGATACCAATGGTGCAGAGGGAAGAAGAGACTGCTCACACTGCTGTCCACCCTGTCTTTCTGATCTAAATTTGGAGATACCTGGGATGCTGAGGTAAGAAGAGGCCACTTATAGTTCTGTACACCCTGTCTTTTTGATCTAATAATGCAGATACCAAGGATGTTGAGGTAAGAAGATGCTACTCGCACTGTTGTACAGCATGTCTTTCTGTATGTGAAGTGGTTACTTTGACATGGTAAAGTAAATTGTTAGTAAATGGTATAGGTTATCTCTAGGTTCACAGCAGCGGAGCTTCCTACTGCACATGCTTACAGACATCTGTCCTATTAATATTCTATTACAGATTTAACAAGTGTAACAAGGCAGTGGCCATTTTGATTTACTACAGTTATTCCTTCTCTGGACAAAACAAGGGTGATTTTCTAATTATAGGTTTTAGGAATTTATCTATAATAACATTTTCCTTCTATTATAGGAGAGCCCCATTAAAAATAAGATCCTAAGATCTATTGCCCCAAACCATGAAATGATAACAATGCACATTTGGCTATGCAGTAAGAATTTTAATTTTGTTTTCATTCAGTATCAGAGGAGGTGGACAGTTTTATAACAATGCATCAAATTAGCCTCACTTTATTCCAAAAACAATCCTGATTTATATAATCTACAGCTTTCTACTGTAAACCATGCTAACACAGTAGCTTGAAGGCTGACCTGTCAGCAAATGTAGATATTTTAAATCCTCTTAATGTGACCTTTCTCACAAAGTGCTGCCCTCATTTCCTATAACACTTATCCTGCATTATCAGTTAGCAGTGGGAAGAACACACTTCACAGCTACCTGAAGAGTGAAGACAATTTGTTCAATTTCTGCTAATGTGTAATTTATGATAACTGAGTAAGTAATATTGTACCATATGAACCAGTTCTGGGCAAAACCAGGATGTAGCTAGTGGTACTAAGTTTATTGTAGACCATACTGATTTTTGTCCAGTAAGATACTTAGGATGTCTTTGTGTTAATTAATCCTGCTCTGCAAAGCTGGATAATCCTGTAGTTGCTTGTTATCTTGTTATCTATCATTACATGTGTACCCTATGTATGACACTATCGTAACTCGAGTTCAATTTAGGTTCATTATTTTATTTATTTTTTGCTTAAGAAACACTTCCTCCAATATATGTTTAAGGTTAAGTACATGTAGCATTTTTGATGCATTTTCACAGCGTTTTTTCGGCGCGGAAACGCATCAAAAACGCTTGGTAATCGGTCTGCCAGCTATTGCAATTTCTTTTATTTAATTATTGCAAAATCCTGATGTGCTGTGCACATGATGCTGAAATTTCCGCTCAGGATTGCCATTGCGTTTTAAAACGCAGCATGTCCATTGTGTGCAGCATTCTAGCAGCATTTCCTGCCCATTGACTTTAATTGAACCGCAGGAAATCAGCAGGTATAAGTATTATACCTGCGGATTTGCTGCGGTTCAATTAAAGTCAATGGGGCGTGGAAACGCTGCGAGTGGTACCTGGGTCGGCTGGGGAGGACTACTACTCCCCTCATCCGACCACCGCTCCTGCTGATAACAGCAAGAGCAGCGTGGCTGAGGGAAGCAGTAGTCTCCTCAGCTGAGCCAGGACTGCGCAAGGTGGTAAAAAAAAGAAACAAAGTAAAAAAAAATAAAAGAACAGTATACTCACCTGTCCGGCTCCCCCTGGTGTCCTCCCGATGTCCCCCGGCGATGTCATCCTCCCGGCTGTACACTGCCGGGAGCGCACTCACTCCCAGCAGTGTACTGCGCTGCCAGAACCTGCGGTACGGTCACATGAGCTCTCAACTGAAGATCAGCTGAGAGCTTACGTGACCTCACTTTATGGCATCGGTGCTGCGTGGGAACATTCTGAAGAATGTTCCCACTAGTACTGGTGCTAATGTAGCGCCCCGAGGGTTCGGTTGCTATAGGGGTATTGCACCTCAACCAGAGGTGTGATATTCCACTTCCAGGTAAGGATGGAGTGTGGACCAGGGCTCAGTTAGCTGCACATACACATACACACTCCTCATTTCCGGGGGACAGCTCGACGGTGCTCCCATCTTATTGCAGGCACAACTGACCATGTCCCTGGCTGGAGTGGGGAGGGGGAGAGAACCCAGTGGTGTAGGAGCAGAAGGGGACGGTTTCTGGAGCATAGGAAGGAGCTCATTGGGTGTAGGTCACCTGAGCTCAGGGGCAGAGGAGTAGATAAAAGGTGGGAGCCATCTTAAGTAGTGGAGTTCGAGAGAGAGAGAGAAGTAGTTCAGCCAGAGAGAGCTGACAGGGAGCTGCGGCTCAGCCTGAGCTCAGCTCCACGAGGCAGGCCTAGAGAGAAGGCCGGGGCCAGAGAAGAGAAGAGGAGAAGGAGAAGGAAGGAAGGAGAAGAGACAGAGGAGTGGAAGGGCTCCAGAAACAAGAAGGCAGAAGGGACCCTAAGAGAGCAGAACGGACAGCAGCCGTTGCAAAACCGCGTTATATCGGGTGAAGGGTCAGGCTGTGGAAGGGTACCGGATTCCCAAGTTGGTGGAGGTAAATCATCCCTCAGCCAAGAACCGGAGGTCGTGATCATTTATTGGTGCGACCCCCCCGCCAAACCTGCTAGGAAGGCTCCATATAGGATAGCGGGAAGCGGAGGCCTACGCTTGCCCGACACGGTCCACGGTAGCTGGACAGAAGTTTGGTCACTGGTGGGGCACGAGAGGCCAGAGAAAGGACAGAAGGGGGTCCTGCGCCATACTCCTGAATTGCCTGGGGGTTGACCGAGCCCCTCACCTGGTGGACGCAGCACGGCTTGGGCAGTCATTGCTGACAAAAGTGACTTGGATATCAACTGTGAGTAAAAGACCCTGGACTGCACCATTGGACTCTGTGTGGTTTATGCTGCGCCTGCACCATCACCCCCAGCATCCACTTACATTGCCCTGAGGCTACACTCTTCCCGTGGGGAGTTATCCTACCCCTGTGCTGCACACTAACACCAGCCTCAGCGGTCTGCTTTTCAGCGGCGGTTACCCCTGACCGCAATCCACGGGTGGCGTAGTCGGACATTCACAAAACACTGATAAATAGACTGCCACAATTTGGTCTGACCACCCTGAGCCATGGGATCGGGTTGCCACTACTTCCCCCATCAGCACCGTACACCAGAAGGCCCGGTCACGGGTACCCCACGGCCCAGGGGGCAAGTCACTGAGGTCACCGGGGCTGATCAGCTGGTGAAGCCCAGTGACCTCACTCCTGCAGCAGCATGTACACTGACAGGAGTGATTTTACACTCCTGTCAGTATACATTGCTGTCTTCTACAGCAGTGACATCAATGATTGCTGGTGTCACTACTGTAGAAGTGACCGAGGGACAATCGTGACGGAAGTAGTTGTGGACTACATCGTGACGGCGGACTGATGAGGGATATCGTTGTTTTTTATTTTACTTTTTTTTACAGAAGATTGAGGCATTCGGAACTGAGCGTACAATAAAAATTTTTTTTAAAACTGTGTTTTTTATTTCATTAAAATACTTTATTCTGGCCGTGTATTTATTGAAAAAGCGACGACAACTTTACTACGTGGTAAGTAATGGGGGCGTCTTATAGACACCCTCCATTACTAACCTGGGCTTCACGTCAGTCGCCAATAAAAGCTGACGTGAACCCCAACCCCATTACCCCACTTGCCACCACTACAGGGCAGTGGGAAGAGCAGAGGCTAAGCGCCAGATTTGGCGCATCTTATGGATGCACCATTTTTGGGACTGCTGAGGGCTGATATTATTAGCCGCGGAGGGGGCTAGTCTTCATGGCCCCTTCCCTGGCTATTAATATCAGCCCGCAGCTGTCTGTTTAGCCTTTTCTGGTTAGATTTTATAGGGGGACCCTACGTCAATTTTTCTCTGGGGTCCCCCTGTAATCTAGCGAGTAAAGGCTAAACAAACAGCTGATATTAATAGCCAGGGAACATTATTGGCTAATGGACCCTTCCCCGGCTACTAATATCAGCTCCCAGCAGTCGGCTTTCCCTCTGCTGGTTATAAAAATGAAACAGGAGCCCACGCCATTTTTTTTTAAATTTTAGGCTCTGTGTCCACGATCCGGACGTAGCAGCGCTTTGGACGCATTTTTTTGCTGCGCCCAAAACGTTGCATTCTATTGAACGCAGGCAAATTCACATGTGTTCACTGAACCATGTGGATTTATCACATTCAATACTTTCTAGTGGTCAAATTTCTGTTGTGGAGACTAGCGACTCCGCAGAGAGTTTGACATGCTGCGATCCTGAAAGACGTGCCGCATATCAGTGTCCACGGGTGATTCGCAGTCTCTGATGCACGCATAGTGGACATGGGATTTCTAGAAATCCCATCCACTATGCTGTAACATCTGGATGCTGCGGGTTTGACGCTGTATAAACATGCAGCATCAAATCTGCAGCGGCTCCTGATCGTGCCCACGTACCCAAACTCACCCGCAGCATGTGATTTTCTGTAGCGGATACGCCAGTTTCCGCTGCAGACTTTGACCGATTGAAGTGTCATTATATGTGGTGGATTCACGTTTAACGACAACAAAAGTGCGGTATTAGAACACAGCGCTACTTAGAGCTGATTGGGGGGACGTTGCGGCTAACGAAACAGCTGTGAGCTGTTAATAATAGGGAACATGTTTGCCTAATGGCACCTTCCTAGGCTAAAAATAGCAGCTCACAGCTGCACCAGAAATTACATGAATGGAAATGCTAATGAAGATTGGGTGAATGGCATTAGCTGACACCTAGCTCTTTTGTTTGTTCATGACAAGATGTCAATCAGACCCTTTCATCACCAAACCTAATTAGAGTAAACACTTTATTTGAAATACAACAGACACATTCTTTAATCATTTTAAATTAACCAATATACTCACCCCAGTTATGATGGTAATCCAAGGGTTAAAGCAATGTCCCACCAAAATAACTTTATTTAGCTCCAAAAAGCATTCATTGATGTACAAAAACGCTTAAAAAAAGCTTAAAAAAATGCATAAAAAAACTAATCAAAAACGCGGCAAAACCACACGTTTTTTTCCGCAGCGTTTTTCTTGCCATGAGATGCCGAAATTTCTGCTTCAAATCCTGAACATGTGCACATAGCCTTAGAATAACTTCTATGAGAAAAACACAATAGCATTTTTTAACTGTGTACACTACTGTATTATAGATCCATCAGCCAACTATAGATCCTTACTTTGCTACTGTCTGGCTACAATTCTAAGGTGCAGCAAAAAACATCTAATTACATGGCCATTGCCATACTCTGCTTGTAAATGCTGCTTTAGCAAAAATTGTGTATCACATTACCAAAAATGTATGCATTTCAATACTTTGTCTAAAGTTTCATTACTTGATGTGTGAGACCATTTAAAGGAAGTTCATCACCCCCAAAACACTAACTAAACAACTAAAATCATACCTGTAGTCAGAAGTGCAGCTAGGGGTTCAGCACAGGGAAAGGCAAACATCTGAGTTGGCCCCTAACCAGATAACTATATTTAAAGGGAACCTGACACCAGGAAAAATGCTATTAACCTGCAGATATTCGGTTAATATGCAGGTTAATAGCGTTGTTATGCTGCCCGGCACCCGCATGTAGCCTAACGCTTTATTCTCCCCAGCAGCGTTCCCATTTCAGTCATAGGGCGGCGCTGCCTCTGGTTCAATCACTGCTCTGAGTATACAAAGTGGCGGCTGTAACCGTGTCCACAGCCCTGACTGACAGCCATCACTAATGCCGGGGGTGCAGTTTCAGCCGCTGCTCTGTATACTCAGAACGGTGACTGAACCCATGCCAGCTCTGCGGTGACTGAACCAGCCCCAGCGCCGCCGCCGCCGTGACTGTAACGGGAACTCTGCGGGGGAAGGATAAAGTTCATTTTCTCCTCGCAGCGCTAGGCTACGTGCAGGAGCCAGAAACTTTTTTGTGCTATTAACCTGCAGATTAACCCCATATCTGCAGGTTAATAGCATTTTTTTTTTGGTAACAGGCTCCATTTAAAACTATGATGGGGCACCCTGACTGTGTTTCTGAATTCAGGAATTGCACAAGTGAGACAACTTCATCTATGCAATTCCAAGGAAATCCTGAAAACATGATCTGTTGGGGGCCATGAAGACTGGAGTTAGGGAAACACTAGGATAGGCGAATCTAAGCAGATAACCATGCTGTTACTGAAAAAAAAAATCACTATACAAAGAACAATTCCAATATTACTGCCAGGGCCAGACTGGCCATCTGGCAATTGCTGGATGGGCTAGCACTTACACTGGGCTGCTCTGTCACTTGGTGTCTCCTGGTATCTTCCACTGTGCAAATAATAACGCTGCACCCCTTCTCACACGAGTCACACTTGACCTCCTTTTCTTCACATTCATGTTATGCACGTGAAGGATGAAAGAGGAGATGACGCCTCAGCCAGTCAGCATGATCATTACTTCCGGCCAGCCAGCCTTGCAGGAGCAGGTTGAGCTACGTAGCTTCCACACACTGAAGAGCAGCAGTTAGTGCAGCAATCCTCTCCCAGTCCAGCTGGTGAAAAGGACTTTTTCCCAGTGTGCGGGAGAATGTGTTGGGTGAAACACTTCTCCTCTGTTCAGTCCAGCAGCTCCTGTCTCTGATCTTCTACTCACATCTTGCTACACATGATCTTTGGTGTGCGAGCCATGGCGCATGACGTCACTTCCATGTTCACCCAGTCAGGGACATGCCGACGTCAGCTGCCAGCCTCTGATTGGCCAGCGGCATAAATGGCAGCAGAGGGAGCTGACGGGTTCCCTGCTTCTCAATAGATTTCAGCGGGATGTGCGCTGTTGTCGCGGGACTCCTCCAAGTCTGAGCCCCGGTGCAGCTGCATTGGCGAGATGTCCGCCCCTGCCATTACTGATTCCTGTGGTACCCCACTGTTAACTGTGACCCAATCTGAGTGTGTTCCATATTAACCACTTTCAGTTTCATATCACTGAGCCAGTTGTTAACCCAGTTACATATATTTTCCCCTGGTCCCATTGCTCTCATTTTATGTACCAACCTTTTTTGTGAAAAAAAAAACATCAGAGAAAACTCTATAGTCAGTTCACATCCCGGGAGTCCACTGCACAGAGACTGCGGTGCATCAGGGGTTAGTAGAGACAAGAGGAAACACAGCAGCAGGCAGATCCGGTAAATAAAATCCAAAGATTTATTCAGATAATCAATAAAATCCACAAACAAGTTTTTTCTTGTGGTCACCTCCTCTATGAGGTTGTTTAACCCTTTCAATACCTACCGTATTCTAAAGTGAGAGACATCACCATTATGCACTGTTGCAAAATGTTTTGATACTGCAGAGCTTTCAAATATTAATTTATTCACTGCATCTGATAAGTGTCTCCTTATCCTGATTTTTAAGGGGCTGCACGACCGGAACCTTAAAAATCAGGATAAGGAGACGCTTATCAGATGCAGTGAAAAAACGAATTAACAGAGCAACATAATGGATGTATATCCTTAAAACACGTTTACCACTAGGTATGAACGTCAGGCAAGACCTGATCTATCATTATGAGTAAGACCTGGTTAAATCATACTTCACCTGTGCTTTGAGTTTCCTTAGGAATTGGTACTATCAAGTCAATTGGTATGTCAAGGATATGACAAAGCACGCTGTTTTTTTCAGTTTGTCTAGTGTAATGATTAAGGACATGTATCGAAACGCGTCTGCAAGACCTCTAAACATTACAAGTGGTGGTCGGTGAGGTTTGTTTGTGGATTTTATTGATTATCTAAATAAATCTTTTGCATTTTTACCGTATCTACCTGCTGCTGGAATTCCTCTCATCTCTGCTAACATTTTGTATGGCACCGTATCAAATGCCTTTGAAAAGTTCAGATAGACAACATCCACTGTGCTTCTCTGGCCCAATCTAGAACTTACCTCCTCATAGAATCTTATCAGATTAGTTTGCAGGACAGATCTCTCATAAACATATGTTGATATTGGGAAATTAGTTTACTTTTATTGAGATACTCCAGGATAGCATCTCTTAGAAAACTCTCAAAGATGTTGCCCACATTTGACTTTGAACTTAACAGCCTATAAATTCCAGGCTCAGATCTTATCCCCTTCTTGAATATTGGTACCACATTAGCTATACGACTGTAACACTGGTGGGTAAATCTAACGCTAGTAGATGTGGACCCACTGTGCCACGGTCTGGGCTTACCCTGGTGGGGTGTGACTAGGTGTATACTGAGAGTCTTCATTAGAGCCTCTGATGGTGAGGATAAGCTGGGCTGCCAGTAAATACCAGTACCACCCCAGGGCAGTCCCCGGGACTGCAGCAGCAGACTGGAGGGTCAGAGGCGAGGGTTCCAGGTACAGGAGGGTGAAGACAAGGACGAAGTCAGACAGTCTGAGGTCGGGACAGGCAGCACAGGTTGAGGATACAAAAACTGACATGCTGCAGATTTCAAAAACTCAATGCATTTAAAATTCTTTAGTGTTAAAAAATCACAGGGGCGTGAGATGTACAAACATGTCAGAAGCAAAGAAATGCAATAATTAAGACAGTCATCTGAAATGCGTTTGCATAATTTTTTTATGACTTTTAGAGATGAAGTTGCAAATGCCTTTCTCTATTTTTGCACAATAAAGTATGGCTTTTAATGGAAGATTCTGATGCTGGATCACTGTTTTTTGCTTTTGCCTACCTCTCGCCACAATACAAGTCTCCATGCATGGATATTTTGATGTGTGAGCTGACTTTTTTGTCTTCTTGATTATATACATGTCATCCACTTTGCTGGAACTGTAATACACTGTAATATGTTTTTTTTTTTTGCATGAAAATATGCAGAAGAACTTAGCCTAAATGAGTGCGTCTCAAACTCAGATGCAGTAGCTGATTGTAAGTGAGGTGAGGTGAGGATAGTGAGGCGTTTATCATAGAAGGGATCATATGCTGCATAGTCTTTCCTTAGGGAGGGTGAGGAAAGTATAGTGTGTTTGTTTTTAAAAAGGCAACTAGGTGACAGGAGTTTTTGAAACCAGAAAACTCCTTTAACGCTGCAACCTCTGCTGCTTAACTGTAATTCAAACTATTAAATCAGTCAGTACGGATTTAGGGCACTTTTATATGGCTATATTTTGCATCATTATTTGATAACATTTGCCAGGAGTGGATCCAAAACACAGAAGAGGTGAAAGTGTTTCAGTTATTATTTTCTGTGTTTTTCCCCCTCTGGTTTTTAGGTTACAAATACTGATGTAAATTACTGCCAAAAATACTGTGTGAATGAAGCAAGGAAGCTGCTTGTAATACTGTAATATACTGTAAGTCATTATTTTGAGGATGAGTGCACACTTGCAGGTGCTGTGCTGTAATGCTTATCTTCTCTGCTCCATAATACACCCCAGAAAAGGGGCAACCACTGGGGCAAAACCAGCAGATGTCCAGACATATGACTCAGTGATATATGCTGAACCCTGACTCCCAAATAAAATGAATCAAACAGAAGCGTACAAAATAAATACATGAAGCATTGGAATTGGGTGTCAAATGTTCTCAACTTTACTTAAATTCACATGACACCGAAAATAGCACAACCCTCGACTCACGAAGAGTCACCCTCCAGCACTCAGGAGAGGAAAACCCCCTGTGGAGGAAACCTCTAGGGAACCATGGCTAGAGGATTGCCCTTCCCTTAGGCTTAGAGAGTTAGTGCTGATATATAACAGATGTAACTGCATAATTTTATAATTTGTAAATGTTACCAGATTTACAGAGAATAACATAACAAATATAGACTATAAATGTGATAAACTGGATGTGGGAGAGATCTGGCGGCAACATCTGTCACCACATTGACTGCTAGAACGAATTTGGTTGATCTGATTGCCCAGGTGGATGTATCATTTCTCCCTTACAGATCCAGGTCCAAGTCACACTTTGTTAAAAGGATTGTTCATTATGGATAACCCCTGATAGGATAAATATTCTCTCCCCTCTTCCTCCTCCCCCTCTCTATTTATTACCCATTAAAGTCATAGATCCGTCCACAAACTCCCAAAGGAGAGCAGCTCTTTGTAGAGGGTAACAGAAGGGAATCCTGTGCTGGGGATCCCCCTCTGTTACCTTCCCATGCCCTGGGGGTGTCTAAAGCAGACAACCCCTTTTCCTGCTAGAACCTCCAAATTACACCAAAGTCGGCACATTGCATGGGATGGTCAAGCTCAAGGTCCTCAGGTGCATCAGTAATGGCACTGATCATGGCAGCGCGTTCTTCTTTCATGGAATCTTCTATATGACAGTTGTTTATGACCTCATAACAATTGTCATGGTTACTACAGGGGCTATTACTGATGTAGGGCCCAAGTATTAACCATTTCATTATTTTTAATTCGCTTTCATTATAGAAGCAAATAACTGCACTTTTTACCAAGCAGGAGCCTTATCACTATGGCTTCCTTTAGGCATCATAAGAAATATAGATTACAGTTTAAACTTTAAAGTTTTTCAGGAGTGTTTTGCACTTTTTAGATGCAGAGATTGGGTTTATAACTAGCACTTTACAAAGAAAAAAATTAAGAGGAAATTTCTTGTAAAATAATATTATAGGGAACCGCATTTCAAGCATTTTCCTAATGTACATTCTACATAGTTACACAGTTATATAGGTTGAAAAAAGACCTAGGACAATAAAGTTCAAACTATCTTCAAAGTTATACATTTTCTATTGCTAGATTATTTATAATTTACAATGTCATGTTAAAGTATGCGGACCTTTTTTAAATGCTTTAAATAGTGTCTGCCATTACTACCTCTTGTGATTGGGCATTCCACAATCTGACCGCTCTAACTGTAAAGAACCCTTTCCTATTTAGCTGCCAGAATTGACATTACTTCACGTGTAACAAATGTTACATTACCCTTTGTAAGGTCCTGGAAAGCGATAAGTCATGTGCCAGTAATCTACATTGATCACAAATGTATTTATACATATAAATGAGATCTTGTAATAATGTAATAATCTAGTTTCTGTATTTTTAACTGACTATAAATTCCAAATATCTTTTTTTAAAATGTGGAACTCAAATTGGATCCCATATCCAAGATGTGGCCTTACAAGGGATTTATAGAGGGATAATAGTACACTTGGATCACAGGATTTTATCTCTACTTTTATACATTTTAAAATATTGCTTGCTTTTGCAGCTGCTTCCTGACATTGAGTACTGATGTTCAGCTTACTTGTAAACAGAATACCCAAGTCCTTCTCCTGTTCTGTAATCTCTAATATATTTACATTTAATCTATATGCAGCAGTACAATTACTCCGGTTGCGGCACATTACTCTATATTTCTTAACATTAAACTTCATCTGCCATGTGTTTGCCCTTGCAGGAATCTTTTCCAGATCCTTTTGTAATATTATCATGTCAGAGGTTAATAATCAACATATGCAGTTTGGGGGTGCTTTGATCCTTTGGAAAGGTAGGGATATCCAGCCATTTTTTAGATAAAATTTTTAAAAAAAATGTATTAGTAGAATTGAATAAAAACAGAACATTTTGGAAAAGATCTCAAATATTTTCTATCATACTGGATATGTTCTCTTTTTATTGAATTCTACTAATACATTTTTTTTACAATTTTTTATCCAAAAAATGGCTGGATAGACTTATCTTTTCCTATTGCTACAACCAAGCAGAAGTGATTTTTCATCCGAGCTGCAAGGAAAAAATAAGCTGCTTTTCCATGAGATTTCAGAAATCTCATTCACTTTTCTGGTACAATCAAACATAGCATTTTTGGGATCATGGAGCTCTATATTACAAATATGTCCATCCCTCCAGTTGAAAGAAATTAACATTTTTTCTGAAGGGAAATTTATATTCTACATTATGTCAATTTAATTTTGTCTGTTGAAGATAAAGTGCAGATTACAGCAATTTTTATTTAAAATATGTGACATGCAGTATACCCAAATCAGCTATAACCCACAATTGCACGAAAATATTTCACATTCACCACACATCAGGTGGGCCTGCGCATGGGCGTACCCAGGATCAAAACTAGGGGGGGGCAAGCCATGGTCACAGATACCGAAGAGAAATATATATATAGTACAATGCAAAGATTTCACTTCTTACATTACATGAGTGATATCTATTGTAAATTCCACAATAGCTCAGAAACCGGCGAATCGCTCCACATAGTATACTGGCCCCCATAAAATGCTCCATACAGGATACTGGTCCCCATATAACGCTCCATACAGGATACTGGCCCCCATATAACGCTCCATACAGAATACTGGCTCCCATATAATGCTCCATACAGGATACTGGCCCCCATATAATGCTCCATAGAGAATACTGGCCCCCATATAACGCTCCATAGAGAATACTGGCCCCCATATAACGCTCCATGCAGGATACTGGCCCCCATATAACGCTCCATGCAGGATACTGGCCCCCATATAACGCTCCATGCAGGATACTGGCCCCCATATAACGCTCCATACAGAATACTGGCTCCCATATAATGCTCCATACGGGATACTGGCCCCCATATAATGCTCCATACAGAATACTGGCCCCCATATAACGCTCCATACAGGATACTGGCCCCCATATAACGCTCCATACGGAATACTGGCCCCCATTTAACACTCCATACAGGATACTGGCCCCCATATAACGCTCCATACGGAATACTGGCCCCCATATAATGCTCCATACAGGATACTGGCCCCCATATAAAGCTCCATGCAGGATACTGGCCCCCATATAACGCTCCATGCAGGATACTGGCCCCATATAACGCTCCATACAGAATACTGGCCCCCATATAACGCTCCATACAGAATACTGGCCCCCATATAACACTCCATGCAGGCTGTTCCCCACATATAATGCCTCATGCAGGATGTTCCCCCCCACATAATGCCCCATGCAGGATGTCACACACCCCCCTCCCTTATAATGCCCCATGCAGGATGTCACACACCCGCCCTCCCTTATAATGCCCCATGCAGGATGTCACCCCCCTTATAATGCCCCATGCAGGATGTCACACCCCCCCTCCCTTATAATGCCCCATGCAGGATGTCACACCCCCCCTCCCTTATAATGCCCCATGCAGGATGTCGCACACCCCCCTTATAATGCCCCATGCAGGATGTCACACCCCCCTCCCTTATAATGCCCCATGCAGGTTGTCACACACACACCCCCCTTATAATGCCCCATGCAGGATGTCACCCCCCCTTATAACCTTAGAATGCCCCATGCAGGATGTCACACACCCCTCCCTTATAATGCCACATGCAGGATGTCACACCCCCCCCTCCCTTATAATGCCCCATGCAGGATGTCACCCCCCCTTATAATGCCCCATGCAGGATATCACCCCCGCTTATAATGCCCCATACAGGATGTCACCCCCCCTTATAATGCCCCATTCAGGATGTCACACCCCCCCACCTCACCCCCCTCCCTTATACTGCCACAGGCCTCCATACAATAGAAAAAAAAATCAAATACTCACCTCACTTCTCACCTGCTGCCGCTGCTCCGGACTCCTCAGCGTTGCTGGCGTCTTCCCGCTCTGCGCTGTGACTGCTCAGGAGAGAGCGCAGTGTAATGACGTCACCGCGCCCTCTGACCTGAGATGTCACAGTGCAGCAGCCGCGGAAGAGACAGGACCTGCTGCGGAGGCACGGGGAGGGGTAAGTATTCTGCCGGGTGCCGGGGCCCTGAGCAAGCGGGAGGGAGCGGGCGCTGATGGTGAGGGGCCCCCCCCGCCTGCTCAGGGCCCCGGCATTTGCCCGGGTGCACCGGGTGCTGACGTCGGCCCTGGTGTGCGGCGTGCGGCCCTGCTTCTAGGGGGGGGGCAGCTGCCCCCCTGCCCCACCGTGGGTACGCCCATGGGCCTGCGTGCTCTGAAATGCCAGGACTGAGTTTCAGTTCCCACCCGGCCCTGATTACTGCTATATGCTGACCACATAGTGGTAGATACCAGTCCTTCAGAACATACTGTACACTGTGTGCAGAATTATTAGGCAACTTGTATTTTAGAGGATTATTTTTATTATTGATCAACAACTATGTTCTCAATCAACCCAAAGGATTCATAAATATCCAAGCTTAATATTTTTGGAAGTTGGAGTGTTTTTTTTTTAGATTTGGCTATCTTAGGAGGATATCTGTTTGTGCAGGTAACTATTACTGTGCAGAATTATTAGGCAACTTAATAAAAACCAAATATAATCCCATCTCACTTGTTTATTTTCACCAGGTAAACCAATATCAGTGCACAAAATTTAGAAATAAACATTTCTGACATGCAAAAACAAAAACCAAAAAAATTAGTGATCAATATAGCCACCTTTCTTTATGATGACACTCAACAGCCTTCCATCCATATATTCTGTCAGTTGCTTGATCTGTTTTCGATCAACATTACGTGCAGCAGCCACCACAGCCTCCCAGACACTGTTCCGAGAGGTGTACTGTTTTCCCTCCCTGTAGATCTCACATTTTATGATGGACCACAGGTTCTCTATGGGGTTCAGATCAGGTGAACAAGGGGGCCATGTCATTATTTTTTCTTCTTTTAGACCTTTCCTGGCCAGCCACGCTGTGGAGTAGTTGGATGCATGTGATGGAGCATTGTCCTGCATGAAAATCATGTTTTTCTTGAACGATACCAACTTCTTCTTGTACCACTGCTTGAAGAAGTTGTCTTCTAGAAACTGGCAGTAGGTCTGGGAGGTGAGCTTCACTACATCCTCAACCCGAAAAGGTCCCACAAGTTCATCTTTGATTATACCAGCCCATACCAGTACCCCACCTCCACCTTGCTGGCGTCTGAGTCGGAGTGGAGCTCTCTGCCCTTTACTGATCCAGCCTCTGGCCCATACATCTGGCCCATACATCTGGCCCATCAAGAGTCACTCTCATTTCATCAGTCCATAAAACCTTTGAAAAATCAGTCTTAAGATATTTCTTGGCCCATTCTTGACGTTTTATCTTATGTTTCTTGTTCAAAGGTGGTCGTTTTTCAGCATTCCCTACCTTGGCCATGTCCCTGAATATCGCACACCTTGTGCTTTTTGATACTCCCGTAACGTTGCAGCTCTGAACTATGGCAAAACTGATGGCGAATGGCATCTTGGCAGCTTCACGCTTGATTTTCCTCAATTCATGGGCAGTTATTTTGCGCCTTTTTTGGCCAACACGCTTCTTGCGACCCTGTTGGCTATTTGCCATGAAACGCTTGATTGTTCGGTGATCACGCTTCAAAAGTTTGGAAATTTCAAGACTGCTGCTGTTAGAACCTTGCTCTTAGGTTTTTTCCTTTGCTGGTCACATGACCTCGTTGGCCTATTTAATCCTGCTCCGCCCTTCTGGCTTTGCTGGACTTCATTGTATAACTACTTTCTAGCTAGCCTGTGCTCTGTATCTAACTCTGTTAGTTTGCTTGGTCTACGGACCTCTATGTTCTATATATTTTTTTTGTTCGTCTGTCTGCTACTATTTCTGTTAGGAGGTGTCCCATTTTCCTCCCAGTCCTTAGTACTTGTAGGGATTCCTTCCCCACATCTATAGGTCTCCGTACAGACTAGCTTAGGACTTTAGCAGGTCTGATCGCAGGATCAGGTTCCCTGTTACATCGTAGGGATTCAGCTGAGTTCTATCGTAGGAACAGATCTCCTCTCTTTCCTTAGCTCTGGTAGCAGAACATAACAGTAAGTCCAGCCAGCAAATTCTCTAAGGAAAGATTTTTCTGTTCCATCATGGTGTCGGTTCAGGATTTGGTTCATCGCCTGCAGGGACTCTCTCTGGAGGTGGCCGAGCTCCGTCAGCACGTGAGTAACTGTCCTGGAGCATATTTCTTGGAGCCTAAGGTATGTTTGCCGGATTTATTTTTTGGTGAACACCGAGAATTTTTTTCATTTAAAAATGCTTGCTTATTGTATTTTCGTTTGAGACCCAAGTCCTCTGGGGATGAATCCCAGCGCATAGGGTTCATAATGTCACTTTTGCGCAAAGAGCCTCAGGAGTGGGCCTTTTCTTTGCAACCTAGTGATACATGCTTCAGATCAGTGGATAGTTTTTTTTCTGCTTTGGGACTATTATATGATGATCCTGACCGTGTCGCATCAGCTGAGACTGAGTTAAGACGTTTGAGACAGGGATCAGGTAATGTGGAAAAATATTGTACTCATTTCCGTCGTTGGTCTACTCAAACAGGGTGGAACGATTCTGCTCTGAAAAGTCTATTTCTTGCTGGGCTCAATGAAAGGGTTAAAGACCTGCTAATTGCTTATCCTACACCTGAAGATTTGCAACAGGCTATGCAATTAGCTATACTGGTGGATAGGAGACTGCGTGCAAGGGTTAATGAGAGCAAATCCTCTGCTATGTCAGTTTCTGGTTATGAGAATGTGTGTACTAACAGTGGTGAATCGATGGAGATTGGATCGGTGGCACCTCGCTCTCAAGAAAAAGACCGTCGATTTTCTGAAGGCTTGTGTTTCTATTGCGGAAAATCTGGTCATTTGATTAAAGGCTGTGAGCTTCGTACGAAGAAAGAAAAAAAAATGGTCAGTCATGCCCGTATTGCCTGTTTAAATTCCAAGGGTGTATTTTTAGCTGCTTCCACGATTGCTCAGGAAAAATTAATGGAATTTCGGGTGTTTGTCGATTGTGGATCTACTCTGAATGTAATTGATGGGGGATTCTTGGAAAGACTCAATTTAAAACCCGAACCTTTATCATCCCCCATTGCTGTGGTTTCTGTGGATGGTTCCCCTTTGAAGAATATTACTCTCAAGGTCTGTGAATTTCCTCTCACTATTAATGGTGTTCACCATGAGAAATTGGATTTGGTAGTTTTGAATAACTTGCCTTCTCCAGTAATATTGGGATTGCCCTGGTTAAAATTTCACAATCCTGTACTGGATTGGTCTACCAATGAAATTAAATCCTGGAGCCATAAATGTTATGACAAGTGTTGTAACGAGCGTATTGCAGCTTTGGATAGGGGAGAATTGCCTGTTCCTATTCAGGATTTTTGGAGAGTTTTTTCTGAGAAGGAATCGCAGGTTTTGCCTCCCCATAGAGACTATGATTGTTCTATTGAATTTGTCCCTGGAGCGACTCTTCCTAAAAGTCGTTTATTTAACCTTACTATTCCTGAGAGGAAGGCTTTGGATGAATACATACAGACAAGTTTGGCCGCCGGTCACATTAGGCCCTCTAAGTCTCCTGTGGCGGTTGGATTTTTTTTTGTAAAAAAAAAGGACGGCGGTTTACGTCCTTGTCTGGATTTTCGTGAGATTAACAAAATTACTGTACGCAATCCTTACCCACTGCCATTGATTCCTGATCTGTTTAACCAGTTAATGGGGGCCAAGTGGTTCTCTAAAATTGACCTTAAGGGGGCATACAATCTGTTGCGCATGAAGGAGGGTGACGAATGGAAGACTGCTTTTAACACTCCTGTGGGTCATTTTGAGAATCTGGTTATGCCTTTTGGTCTTACTAATGCTCCTGCATTTTTTCAGAATCTTATTAATGACATCCTTAGACCTTTGATCGGCAAAAATGTGGTTGTGTATTTGGATGACATTTTGATTTATTCGCCGGATCTGGAGTCTCATTGGCGGAGCGTACGTGAGGTATTACAATTGTTAATGGACAATTCGCTTTTTGCTAAGCTGGAGAAATGTGAGTTCGCTGTACAGAGAATTAGTTTTTTGGGTTACATTATCTCCAGCGAAGGTTTTGAGATGGACCCGGTTAAAGTTCAAGCTGTACAGGAATAGCCGAGGCCTATTGGTTTGAAATCGATACAGAGGTTTTTAGGTTTCGCCAATTATTACAGAAAATTCAAAAAAATTTTTTCTAGTATTGTCAAACCTCTGACCGATCTCACCAGGAAAGGTGCTGATGCGGTTCGGTGGTCTTCTGAGGCCATTGAAGCTTTTGTGTATCTCAAGGAGAGGTTCACCTCTGCTCCCATCCTTATGCAGCCTGATGTGACTAAGCCGTTTTTGGTTGAGGTTGATGCTTCTTCGGTGGGGGTTGGCGCAGTATTGTCTCAGGATAACGGGGATGGATTACATCCCTGTGCCTTTTTTTCAAAAAATTTTTTGGAGACTGAACTGAATTACGATATTGGTAATCGGGAATTATTGGCTATTAAACTCGCATTTGAACACTGGCGCCACTTCTTGGAAGGTGCGGAATTTCCCGTTCAGGTTCTTACGGATCATAAAAATCTGATATATCTTGATGCTGCCAAGCGCCTGAATGCCCGTCAGGCTAGGTGGGCACTGTTTTTCTCGCGGTTTAATTTCTCCGTTACTTACATCCCTGGTACTAAGAATGTTAAGGCGGATGCCTTGTCTCGCAGTTTTTCTCCCATAGTCGGTGCTGAGAAAGAGGAGAACATTTTACAAGAAGGTGTTGTGATAGCTGCTTTGGACTCCGTTTTGGAAGACGAGATTCTTAAAGAACAGGAGAATGCCCCATCTAACACTCCTCATGGGAGGTTGTTTGTGCCTGGGACCTTTAGGAGAGATTTGTTTATTGAGTGTCACGAATCTCGGTTGGCAGGTCATCCCGGAATCTCTGAGACAAAGAGACTGGTGGGTCGCAGTTTTTGGTGGCCTGGATGGCAGAAGGAAGTCATTAAGTGGGTGCGTCAATGTACTATATGTGCTAGATCTAAGTCCTCACATACTCCTGCTGCGGGGTTGCTTTGTCCTTTGGAGGTTCCTAGTGCTCCTTGGACACATTTGGCTATGGACTTTATAACTGACCTTCCCCCCTCTGAGGGTTTTACTGTCATCTGGGTGGTCGTGGACCGTTTTAGCAAGATGTGTCACTTGGTTCCCTTCGTCAAACTGCCCTGCGCTAAAACTGTCGCTAAGGCCTTTGTCAAGGAAATTGTCAGACTTCATGGCGTTCCTACTGACATTGTTTCTGATAGGGGTCCTCAGTTCGTGGCTCGTTTTTGGCGTGCCTTTTGTGACAGGTTGGGAGTTCATCTGTCGTTCTCGTCCGGATATCATCCTGAATCTAATGGCCAGACAGAAAGGAAAAACCAGGATGTTGAGCAGTTCTTGCGTTGTTTTGTGGCAGACAATCAAGAGGGGTGGTCTGAGTTTCTGCCACTTGCTGAATTTGCTCTGAACAATCATACATCTTCTTCTGCTGGTTGTTCACCTTTTTTTTGTTGTTCTGGGAGACATCCGTCGTTTGGGTCGTTCTCCAAGTTGGGATCTGCCGTGCCTGAGGAGGAGAATTTTTCCGGTGATTTGGAGAGAGTTTGGACGGATGTGCGTGGTAATCTTCAGGAGGCCAACAGAAAATCTAAAGACTACTTTGATAGGAAACGACAGGAGGTTTTGTTCGCTGTTGGTGACATGGTTTGGTTGTCCTCTAGGAATCTGCGGTTGAGGATTCCTTCTAAGAAATTGGGTCCCAAGTTTGTAGGGCCCTTTAAGGTGCTTCAGGTTGTCACCCAATCTGCTGTTAGGTTGGAGGTTCCTACCTCCTGGAGAATTAATCCGGTATTTCATGTCTCTCTGTTAAAAAAAGCTGTTGTGTCGGATGGTGACGCCTCTGCCTCTGTTCCTCCGGTGGTGGAGGACGGGGAATATGAAATTTCTCGCATCCTTAACTCTAGACGGTATAGAGGTAGTTTGCAGTATCTGGTGGCCTGGAAAGGTTTCGGACCCGAGGATAACTCTTGGGTGAGGTCAGATGATGTTTCCGCGTCCAGACTTATCAGAGCGTTTCACAGGAGATTTCCTGATAAGCCTGGTCCTAGGGGATCCGGAGGATCCTCTTAGAAGGGGGGGTACTGTTAGAACCTTGCTCTTAGGTTTTTTCCTTTGCTGGTCACATGACCTCGTTGGCCTATTTAATCCTGCTCCGCCCTTCTGGCTTTGCTGGACTTCATTGTATAACTACTTTCTAGCTAGCCTGTGCTCTGTATCTAACTCTGTTAGTTTGCTTGGTCTACGGACCTCTATGTTCTATATATTTTGTTTGTTCGTCTGTCTGCTACTATTTCTGTTAGGAGGTGTCCAATTTTCCTCCCAGTCCTTAGTACTTGTAGGGATTCCTTCCCCACATCTATAGGTCTCCGTACAGACTAGCTTAGGACTTTAGCAGGTCTGATCGCAGGATCAGGTTCCCTGTTACATCGTAGGGATTCAGCTGAGTCCTATAGTAGGGACAGATCTCCTCTCTTTCCTTAGCTCTGGTAGCAGAACATAACAGCTGCATCCCTCTGCAAGACATCTCACAATTTTGGACTTTTCAGAGCCCGTCAAATCTCTCTTCTGACCCATTTTGCCAAAAGAAAGGAAGTTGCCTAATTATTAAGCACACCTTACATAGGGTGTTGATGTCATTAGACAACACCCCTCCTCATTACAGAGATACACATGACCAGATTTACTTAATTGGTAGTTTGCTCTCAAGCCTATGCAGCTTGGAGTAGGACAACATGTATAAAGAGTATCATGTGATCAAAATACTCATTTGCCTAATAATTCTGCACACAGTGTATATGTGATTACAGTACAGTTATATATAGAGACTTACAGCTAACGTTGTTTCTTATTATGCATTGTTTATATAGCACCATCATATTCCGTAGCAGTTTACATACATTATACAGCATGTGAAGGAACAAAAAGTGGTAGCACTCACCGGTCTTGTGTAAAAAGCAATCTTTATTTTTTACTTTAAAAATCCATTGCGGGGGAAATTGTGGATGATCAGTCGGACGACGGCCATTTCGCACTCCCTTGCGCTTCTACGGGTCCCAAGTTATGAGGGGAAGTGATGAAGGAGCACGTTTTAAACACTGAAACCACCCACTCCACAACGTCATTACAACAATTTCACCCATCATTGTATAATCCCAACAAGATCACCCCCAATACAACTATAAATACAAGCATGTTCAATTACAGAAAAAAACAAAAACACACCAATACTATAAAAGAACAGACTTGTCTAACTTATCATTAAAACCGATCGGACCCTGCGCTCCCATGTGCATAATCCACCTGGCTTCACTCATTAGGAGGAGCTTGTGCAAATCGCCTCTCTGGGGGTAAGTGGACTTTCTCTAAGCCTGCAAACCGTAACACACAGGGATTACATTCATATTACTCCCAAATATGTTGGATCAATCTCTGAGATCCTTTTTTAGTGGAAATGGATTTAAAGTGTTCCTGAAAACGAATGAAAAGGGGCATCCTCGGATGCACATTCAGCAGAAATGTATTGCGGAGGTTCCTGCACTGGAATACACGCTTCCGGCCAATCAGAGGCTTGCAGCAGACATCAGCTTGCCAGTGATGGATGGTGATGGCAGTGATGTCATGCGCTGCTCGCACCAGCACGCCAAAGTCAGCTACCGGCTCCTGCGCTAGCTACAGAGGAGAACACTACATGTCGTGGGAGCAGGGGAAGGTGAGAAGAATAGTTTGTTTCTTTTTAAAATGTACTGGAAAAGAACAGAAGGGACCCAGGATGGAGAACATTATACCAGCATGTGGGACATTTTATCAGAGTGGGGGACATTATACCAGGACATTACGCTAGGATGGGATTGCCTGACAAACAATATTTGGATTTTGGATATATTATTCCATCTTTTATCAGCCTATTGTGATAGATGAGTGAATCAGTGAGTGGGAAGTCGAGTCCCTCTTTACACTAGCAACTGAGTCATGTGTTGCAAACGAGTGACGTTTGTTAAAAAATGGCAACAATGGGATAATTTTTTTTATTAGCGCAATAAGTGTCTGGATTATTTTATTAATCCTTGCACTTAGGGACTGGTAGGATCTTTGCGAGGAGTGCTCCAGTCAACAAAGACTAGCTCAGTGCTTAAATTTATTTAGAATACATACCTTCAAAACAGTCCCCCCTTTCTTGTTTTCTTTCCTATCTTTTATTTAACGCGTATCTGCAAAGATGTCAGCTACTTACAAGAGAAAGCTGTGCTGATTCACTTTGGAAAGAGAGAGGTATCGCTGAGACAGAGAAGTTCAAAGAGATGCTGATGCATTCCTTGGTCGAAGGTGATGCCCAGCACCAACGGACTGTAGTACCTGAGTCAGGGACCAATATGGCAGCACAATATCTGGCTCCAGAACGGTGTGAACCAAAAACTACATGCAACATTCACAGCTCCCAGATTGGATTGGACTCTTGCTGTCCCCTAATTCTCCAGCAAAAGGTAAATTGTGACCCCCAAATGCAAATGCATCTTATGTTATGAGAACGTCAACCAGAAGTTTGCAGATCGACAAGCTGAGCGTGCTGAGTGACAGCCTGAGAGTGCAGGGTGACAGACCGAGCGAGAGGCTGCAGAGTGGCAGGCCCAAGCCAAGCATGAGACTGCTGAGCACCAAGCATAGAGTACCAGCTGAAGTTAGCGTGACTCTAAATGCCACAATCCAATCCACTGAACAGTGAGTCTGGTGCCAACACCTTTTAAACCTTTTTTGGAGCTCTTTCCTTTTACTGCTAAGGATGGGGTCCTAGACACTTTCCCAAGGTGATTTGAAAAGACCTGCAGACAGAATCAGCTGCCCAGTGAGCAATGCGCCAGGTACCTAATACCAGGGTTACAAGGAAAAGCCCTGGAAGTCTTTGCAGCTTTCCCTCAAGACAAGTATTTAGACTACAAGGTCATCAAACAGGTTTTGATACAGAAATATCATCTGACTTCGAAAGTATACTGCAAAAGATTCCTGACTAGTGATGAGCGAGTATGTTCTGTTAACCCTTTCGGCGAGTATGCTCGGGCGAGTACCGAGTATCTTCAGCGTACTCGGGTGATATGTTTGAATCACTCCTGTGTACATGATTTGCGACTGTTTGACAGCTTTAATACTTGTTTCTTAAGCATTCCTCACATGTATTAAAACTGTCAAAGAGTCGCAAATCATGCACACGGGAGTGATTCAAACATATCACCGAGTACGCTGAAGATACTCGGTACTCGCCCGAGCATATTCGCCAAAAGGGTTAACTGAACATACTCGCTCATCACTATTCCTGACCTTCCAATGTGAACCTAATGACAGGTACTCGGATATAGTGGATAAGCTGAGAACCAAACTTCAATCAGTAGGTCCAAGGATTATCCATTACTACCGTCGAGGACCTGAAAGCCCAGATGTTGAAAGACCAATTTTTGCACTTTTGTCCCATGGAAGTGCGACAGTTTGTGATGGACAGGGAGCCCAAGGTTGCAGCCCAGGCAGCTCATATTGCAAATGTGGCCAATTGTACAATTCAAGGTGCGGAAACCTGCAGTCACCAACTCGAAAGGGGGTAAGTCAATAACCTCCACCTTTGCACTTGTCAGTCGACCCTTGTGGAGTCCTGCCCCATCTCACACCACTCGGCCTGCATTTGAATCACGCAGGTGTTTTGTGTGCAACCAAGTGGGACATGTCAGTTTTAACCGCCCTGACAAAAGGGAGAGTGCTCCCTCTTCCAAGCTACCTGTCTCCTCTCCAGTTGTTTGGCTTGTGGTTGGGTTACAGGGGAAACCAAGTGAAAACTTACAGTCTGTTACTATTGGTGAAATTGCAGCTTTGGGCCTGAGCGACACCGGTGCAAAGATACCCGTGGTCCATTCGGAAATTATTTCATCCAAAGATAATATCCCAGGAAAATCCCTAACTGTCATTGGAAATGGAGGAGTCAACCCTATTTTGCTAATGGCACGAGTTTACCTTGACTGGGGTGCAGGGAGGTGATTAAATGAAGTGGGGGTATCAGAGAACTTACCCATCAATGTCTTATTCGATACTGCTTTGGGACAATTAGTATCCCAGTATACTGCTGATGATCCTCAAAACTCAGTTGCAATGCATAATAACGATAAGGTAATCTGCTTCTCTCTTGACTGCGATGAACCCTGCTCTACTGTGAGAATGTCTGATAATGTTACAGTGATTTACAACCATATGAAGTGGATAGGATGGTATGATAGTGATAAGTCACATGTAGTAGTCTGGAAATCAATAACACCCTAGAGACGTGTCATGAACATGCTAACCATGTATACTTTTGAGGTGACCCACCCGATCTAACCAGCCGAGGGCCCACTTACATATCAGCTGTGACCTACAGCCATAATGCCAGTAGTATAGACGGCAGTCTGCTGTCTGAACATTCGCGTCTGACCCCTGGGAAGGAAAGTGAGCTCCATTTGAAAGTCATGTTAACTTCCCCTCAAGTCATTCAGAGCCAGGAGTTCATAGCGGCTTTATATACAGATGTTAACTTAGAGAAGCGGGACCTGACTAATAAGACCTCTGAGGAGTCTGACCGGAAGCAGGTATATTGGGATCAAGGGAGGCTCTTGGAGACTCTTCCCTGTGACCTCCTTCCCGACTGATATGGTTAAAAGAAGGGCAACTCATTGTACTCTATCAGTTTCGGGATCAATTACTGAGGGTTGCCCATGAGATTCCCCTCTCTGGACATTTAGAGGTGTTCAAGAGGAAAGCCAGACTCTCTCACAATTTTTATTAACCTAAAATGGTTACCCACATAGCAAACTACTGCCGTTTTTGTATCAGTTGCCAAAAGATGGGGAAATGAGGACCTACTCCCAAGGTCCCATTAGTCCCCTTGACTATCATTGATGAGCCCTTCCAGAGAATTGCTGTGGACATTATTGGACTTTGGGCCGTACCCAGCAGTTCTGGGAAGTGCTTAACTCTAACAGTGGTAGCTTATGCTATGTGGCACTTAAAGGCCATACCGTTGTCATCCACTATGGCTGACAAGGTAGCTGATGCCCTGATAATTATATTTTCGTTTGTAGAATTTTCCAAGGCGATGCTCACTGATCAGTGGACCCAGTTCATGTCCAAACTGATGCAGTGCCTTTGTAAGAAAATTTATGAACACCTTGTGGCTAGTCCATACCTTCCACAGACTATTGATCTGTGTGAGCAATTTAATGGGACCTTAAAGCAAATGCTATTCAAATGAATTTTGTATCTTTTTTGATCATGCATGTGGTCTAATTTTTAATTTTGATACTCTATTTTTTCCATTTTTTCTTTGCTGATTATTGGGCAAATAAAGGAAATACCTGTCTATTTTTCACATTTTTTATTTTTTTTTATGACCACAAAGGACCACTAAAATACGTCCTAAAATTTGTTCCCCTTTCTTTAACAACTACTTTTATATATCAGACGTGCTTTGTTTTTTTTATTGGAGTGGTGCTAGTAGCAGCGATTTACATTAGCAGCAGCTTTTTTATTTATTTATTTTCCTGATTTTTATTTATTTTCTATTTATTATTTATTTCAATTATTGTGCCCCCCATAAGGTTGTAAAAGACCTGTGGGTACTTTAACATTAGCGCAGTGGTACACTTAATAGTGTCGGAACACACTGAGAGGTGTGCTGTGATGTAGGAGTGGGTTTATAAATTCTGATAAATTTTTGGATATGCAGTCAACTTCTTTTTTTTCTACAGCTTTAAAACATTAAATTATGTACCCTTGGTATATTAACAAACTAGGGCAAACTGCCATTAAGCGTTAGACGGTCTATTTAAAGCAAGTAAACAAGACAATCACAATACAAAAAAGCAGCTTAGAGATTAAGTTATTAGGAAAACTCAAGCTTTAAGTTGAGTATTCAGACTACAACTTCCTGGAATTTTTTACATGTGCCTAATAATATCTATAGTCACGGGCTGAATTCATGAAAATAACTTCACTTATTCAAATACTTTTTAGTATTTATATTTAGTATTTGATGAAACAAACAATCAAACAAATGCAACAAAAATATATTTTGTACGTTTTAGATCTTTCAGAGTCATAACTATTTCTATATTCATATTTCTAGTATTATGGTATGTTTGTATCAACATGCTAAAAAAATTATTTCTACATTATGACTTCTTAATGAATTTCTGATAATTTTTTTTAATGTTCACATCGTGAATGTTTACACATTGCATTCAGTGCTGGAAAAATTTGTAGTTTAAAAATATTAGCTTTGCTATGATTTGATGCAAAAGGCTGCAAAGCTAGCTTTGAAATATCTCATGCAAAAAAAATTATTGTATCATGCATCATTCAAAACAAGGAGGCTCCAATCGGAGTCTATAAGAGCTCGGTGGAATCAAGGTTGGTCTGTCATCATGGGCACTGAGAAATTAATAGATGAGAGCTACAGAGGCTTAAATAGATCAAAGAGAAGAAAAAAACGCAAATGAAAAATAAAGTAGCAATAAGTTGTGTTAGCACTGAGCAATTATTTAGCTTTTCTGGATTAATTTTATAGAGAATGTATCATTCATACTTTTAAAAGTAAAACAAGATATTGAAACATTCTTTTTTTTCTAATCTGTTTTTATTTTCTGATGGTAATATTTTTTGTTATATTCTATTATCTGTTTAGGATAATAGTCTAAAATTTACTCACCTAAAATATATGTTTGCTGGAGTCCATAGGAAGCACATAAAGGGTTAATACCTTACATCTGGCCGTAACAGAAGATAGGTTAATAAACAATTAAAATAACTAGCCACAATGAACTAAAACACTCCCCCTATGTTCTTGCAGCAGTAAGACATTTAATTAATAAAAGGGAAAGAAAATTGTGCTGCCTATAGAGTCTACAAAATTAAAATTTCAAGTGAGTAGCTTTTAGACTTTCCTGGACGTCCTCTAGCAACACATTATGGGGTTAGAAAAGCAATAATCAAAAATTAGGAGAGGGAACAGGAACCAACTGCCTGCTCAAGTATTCTTTTGCTGAAGGCTGAGTAGCAGAGACGGCTAACTTATAGTGCTTCACAAAGATAGACATAGACAACCAATTGGCAGCTCTGCAGAAGTGTTCTAATGGAACATGTGCCAATTCTACTCAGGGTGCAGAAGTCCTGGTAAAGTGAGCTATGACTGGTAGCTATGGCTGTCGCTGATTTAGTAGATACATTTCACAGATTAAGAGGGCTTTTGCTTGCTTTATTTTTTTGGTTTGGACCCCTAAACTGAACAAACAGACTCCCCTTTTGCTTTTCTGAAAGACTGGGTTCTCTGAAGATATTGAAGAAGGATTCTTTTGACATCACCGTTGCTCTTCACTTTCAGGATTAGGAAATAGGACTGGTTGCACAACTTCTTGATTGATGTTGTAGGCCAAATTTACTTTAGAAATAAACCCTGGCATATGAGCCTGAGGATAAAATGATTTGGAAAGACGTGTAGGTAATGCTCTCTTGAACACAATGCTTAATAGCTTTAAAGAATGTACTTATTAGATGGTGTCCTGAAAAAAAACAGTCCAGGTTAGTCACTGATGGCCAAAAAGTGAGTTTTAAAAGTGTTGAGCATTAAATCTTTATTGAATTCAGATTGGAGAAACAGCAAATTGGAGCTATAGATCTCTGATTGAATTGTTCAGAACAGCACCAGGTGGTATTGACTGTCCAGATCCTGAAATAGACATTTAGTGTAGATGACCTTCGTGCGATGGCCAAAGTTGTAGTAACTCGCTTTGAGAGGCCCTGAGCCACTCAATTTTCTTGGAGAATCTTCATTCTGTCAGATGCAGTCTAGCTGGGTCTGGATGATAGTTGTTCCCTTGGATCAACAGGTCTGCCCGAGGAAGTAGCTTTCAATATCTGCCTTTTGATAGATGCTACATGAGTGGAAACCAAGCTCTGCAAGACCAGAAGGGGTTTTTCTTCCTTGATTTGTTCAGCACTTTCAGAATTAGTGGAATTGGAGGAAATACATAAATCAGCATATCCTTCCAGGAAAAGGAGAGACTGTCCACCATGCATGGATGGTTGAGAGATTGTAGAGAGCTAATCCTGCGACTCTTTGCATTCTGACGTGTAGATATGACATCCAGATCAGGAGGACCTATCTTGCTGGTGATCTGCAGACAACCTTGTTGTCCAGACTTCACTCTCACAGATGAACCCTGCTGAAACTCAGCTAGCCTGAGCAAACATACGACCCCTGAATTTGAATAGCTGAAATGTTTACAATGTTTGTCCTCCTAGTTGAAGATCCTCCAATATTCTTCTGCTAGATGGATTCCTCGTTTCAACTTGTTTGTTGCTGTAATAAATAGAGGCCAGGTTGTTGGACCACACCTGGAACAGGATAGATTGAAAATTACTCACGACTAATCTTATAATTTTTAGTTCCTTGAGGTTGGATGATAGTAGGCTGTCTTAGTTCATTCAGCAACCCTGGACCCAACTGTTGCTGACGTGGGCATCCCCCAAATCGAGCTTTTTGCATCCTGAGATTTACAGTGTGTTGAATCATCAAAGATTTGGCCTTCATCAGACAACTCAGAAACAGTCAAAAGCGAAGATCCTGTTTGATGGACTGGGAAGAGCCATCCAGGAATTTAGAGAAGCAAGATTCCTGTTCCAGCTGTAAAGAATATTGCTCTGTAGCGAACAGAAATATAACCTGGCCCATGGCACTGCATCTATGGTACTGTAGAAGTTAAAGTTTCCAAGACGCTCATTGCAGATCTGATGGTGATATGAGGTCGGTGAATAAGACGTGCTACATTGTTTCTGAATTCTCTTCTTGCATAATCTTGAAAGATGGTGCAAATTGATGATAAACCTCAGGAACTTTAGTTATTTGGAACGTGAGAGTTGAGACTTGGCTTGATTGATAAGGAACTCATGAGATGTTCATAACTGCAGAGTTATCTGAAGATGATTCACCAATTGTTTCTTGGACAATGCCTTCACCAACCAGTTGTCATGGTAAGAAACCATATATATTCCCTGCAACCTTAGAGCTGCAGTAAGCACTACTATTATTTTGCTGTAGACTCTCGGAGCCACCGAGTGGCAGAACAGAAGGCAGGTAAACTGAAAATGGAATACTTGAGATATCACTTGAATTGCTAACTTAAAAAAATTGCAATGAGCTGACAAAATTGGGATGTTCAGGTATGCATCTTGCAGATTTATGGTTGATAGGAAATCTTTCTGGAGAATTGCTGTCACAGAATGGAGAGTTTCCATCTTGAACTGTTTTTTAGAAACCTGTTCAGATAAGTGAGATCTATAACTAGACACAATTTTCCACCAGGCTTGTGGAATGAAATGCTGAGGAATTGATTCCTGAGCCTTCTTGGAGAACTGGAACCTTTTCCAGAGCCCCTTTTACAAGTAAGTCTTGCACCCGATGTCAAATGACTGGATTCTTTGATATAACACAAGCAATCTGGAGGAAATTATTTTAGCATCAGAGATAAAGCCCTCTTTATTAATGATGAGACCCATACATCTGTGAAAGTTACTGATCATGTTGTATAAAACGTGGATAATCTTCTCCCCTACAGAAAATGAACATTGGACATCATAACTCTTATGGAAGTCTAATTCCTTTGAGAACAAAAAGGCTTGAATGTTCTTTTAGGCTGTAGGATAGAGAAACCCTTGCCCTTCCCTAGATATTTCAGACTTGAAGGCCAGGGATCAAAAATGTTTTTTTTTATGGAAAATCACATGACCACTGCTTGATTTACAATGCTCCTCTTGAAGTGTTAGCTATAGCATGAGATTTTGAGGAGTACTTCAAAATATCAAAAGGCGCATTACATAGAAAGTCTGAAGCAGTTTTATCGACCAGTAGTTTATTCAAAATTTGTTACTGCAGATCACCTTTTTCCAAACCATTTGTCAAATGACTAATTATATCTTCATAGCTGTGGCGACTAGAACAATGCTTAAGTGATTTTAGAGGTGGAGGCAGTCCTATTTTTTTTTTCAGAAGAGAAACCGCTTTTCAGTCCATAGGGTCTTTAAGAAGCAAGGACTCTTTAGACGGAAGATAGATTTTTTTCGGACAGTGTTGGATCTGTTAGGTCAAACTCAGAAGGAATTATCCAGTGTAAACTTTGCTTACAATCTAACATATATATATATATATATATATATATATATATATATATATATATATATATATATATACAGTTGAAACCAGAGGTTTACATGCACTATATAAAAAGACACATATGCATGTTTTTCTCTATATAAAACAGGAAATCAGAATAAACCTTTCCCCTTTTAGGTCAATTACGATTACCACAATTTTTAATATTTGCCAAATGCCAGAATAATGAGAGAATGTTTTAAGGCATTTTCATTACTTACTGCAAAGTCAAAAGTTTACATACACTAAGATTACTATGCCTTTAAACAATTCTGGACTGCCCATATGATGATGTCAAGTGTTTGGAAGCTTCTGCTAAGTTTTTTGGCAACATCTGAGTTAATTAGAGACACACCTGTGGGTGTATTTTAATGCACATCTGAAACACACTGCTTCTTGTGTAGCATCATGGGAAAGTCTAAAGAAATCAGACAAAATATCAGGAAGAGAATTGTGGACTTGCACAAGTCTTGCTCATCCTTGGATACAATTTCAACATACCTGAAGGTGCCTTGTTCATCTGTACAAACAATTATACGCAAGTACAAACAAGATGGGAATGTCCAGCCATCATACCACTCAGCAAGGAGACTGTTTCTGTGTCCCAGAGATGAACATGCTTTGGTCCAACATGTGCATATCAACCAAAGGACAAAAGCTGGTAAGATTGTGTCAATAACCACAGTGAAGCGAGTACTGTATCAACATGGGCTGAAAGGCCACTGTGCCAGGAAAAAGTCATTACTCCAAAAGAAACAAAAAAGCCAGATTAATGTTTGCAAATGCACACAGGAACAAAGACCTTAATTTTTGGAGGCATGTCCTGTGGTCTGTTGAAACTAAAATTGAAGTTTTTGGGCATAATGACCATCATTACATTTGGAGGAAAAAGGGAGAAGCTTGGAAGCCTAAGAACACCATCCCAACTGTGAAACTCGGGGGTGGCAGCATCATGTTGTGGGGTTGTTTTGCTGCAGGAGGGACTGGTGCACTTCACAAAATAGATGGCATGATTAATGTTAGAACCCTCCTGTTTGTTTTTTCCATCTTGTGTTTTACGGTCACGCGACCACCTGCCTTTATATTCCAGCTCCACCCTTCTGGCTGTGCTGGACTTCAGTGTTGTTGACTGTTTTTCTAGCCAGGTGCTTCGGTGCCTATCTCTGTCAGTTCGCTTGGTCCTTCTGGGACCTCTAGTACCTTTTTGTCTGTTTGTCTTTTTGTGTTCTGCAACAACTTCTCTGTTTAGGAGGTGTCCAATTTTTGTTCCAGTCCTTAGTTCTTTTAGGGACCCCTCCCCTTATGCTATAGGTTTTCGTTCAGACTAGCCGAGGACTAAGGCGGGTCTGTTCGCTAGGAACAGGCAGCCCGCTACATCGTAGGGATTCAGCTTAGTCTTACTGCAGGGACAGCTTTCCCCTATCTTTCCTTAGTTCATGTTGCAGATCATAACAATTAATGCACAGGTGTGCCTTAGGCTGGCCACGATAAAAGACCACTCTAAAATATGTAGTTTTACATCATGGGAGAGGTCTGTGGAGGTCAGAAAACCAGTCAGTATCTGGTGTGACCACCATTTGTCTCATGCAGTGCAACACATCTCCTTCACATTGAGTTGATCAGGTTGTTGATTGTGGCCTGTGGAATGTTGGTTACCTCCTCTTAAATGGCTGTGCAAAGTTGCTGGATATTGTCAGGAACTTGAACGCGTTGTCGTGTATGTCGATCCAGAGCATCTCAAACATGCTCAATGGGTGACATGTCCGGTGAGTATGCTGGCCATGCAAGAACTGGGATGTTTTCAGCTTCCAGTGTGAAGGTTTCACCAATTTAAGATACACTAGGTAACTTCTCTCCTCCAAATTAAAGATGTCCGAGTGCATGCAGAGAAGCTAATTAACCAAATCTGCTAATCTGGTTGATAAACTTCACTCAGAGACTGAACCACGCAAATGGCATACTTTATTATGTAGACATGGGGTTAAATAGCATTCTCCTTCTAGGTGGGATTAGTAAAATGTATTGCTCTTTTCTGATAACTCGGCACGCTGTAATTTGTTCATCTATGTATCTCTTGCACTCAGTAACGCCTTAGGAATTCCGATGGGAGGGGTGAGTTCGTTTCTCAGAGCCATCTTTGCCAACTCAACATGAATCTCTCTGTTATCAGCTGTGCACATGCATACGTCATTCCCAGGAAATCATTTAGTTGTTCGTGTCTACAAATTAGAACAGAAGCTGTTAGTTATATATTCATTAACTATTAACATACAGTGGTGGCCAAAAGTATTGGCACCCCTGCAATTCTGTCAGATAATACTCAGTTTCTTCCTGAAAATGATTGCAGTCACAAATTCTTTGGTATTATTATCTTCATTTAATTTGCTTGCAAGGAAAAAACACAAAAGAGAATGAAGCAAAAATCAAATCATTGATCATTTCACACAAAACTCCAAAAATGGGCCAGACAAAAGTATTGGCACCCTCAGCCTAATACTTGATTGCACAACCTTTAGCCAAAATAACTGCGAACAACCGCTTCCGGTAACCATCAATGAGTTTCTTACAATGCTCTGCTGGAATTGTAGACCATTCTTCTTTGGCAAACTGCTCCAGGTCCCTGATATTTGAAGGGTGCCTTCTCCAAACTGCCATTTTGAGATCTTTCCACACTGCCATTTTGAGATCTCTCCACAGGTGTTCTATGGGATTCAGGTCTGGACTCATTGCTGGCCACCTTAGAAGTCTCCAGTGCTTTCTCTCAAACCATTTTATAGTGCTTTTGGAAGTGTGTTTTGGGTCATTGTCCTGCTGGAAGACCCATGACCTCTGAGGGAGACCCAGCTTTCTCACACTGGGCCCTACATTATGCTGCAAAATTTGTTGGTAGTCTTCAGACTTCATAATGCCATGCACACTGTCAAGCAGTCCAGTGCCAGAGGCAGTTAAGCAACCCCAAAACATCAGGGAACCTCCGCCATGTTTGACTGTAGAGACCGTGTTCTTTTCTTTGAATGCCTCTTTTTTTTCCCTCTACACTATATTGATGCTTTTTCCCGAAAAGCTCTACTTTTGTCTCATCTGACCAGAGAACTTTCTTCCAAAACGTTTTAGGCTTTCTCAGGTAAGTTTTGGCAAACTCCAGCCTGGCTTTTTTATGTCTTGGGGTAAGAAGTGGGGTCTTCCTGGGTATCCTACCATACAGTCCCTATTCATTCAGACGCCGACAGATAGTACGGGTTGACACTGTTGTACCCTCGGACTGCAGGGCAGCTTGAACTTGTTTGGATGTTAGTCGAGGTTCTTTATCCACCATCCGCACAATCTTGCGTTGAAATCTCTCGTCAATTTTTCTTTTCCGTCCACATCTAGGGAGGTTAGCCACAGTGCCATGGGCTTTAAACTTCTTAATGACTCTGCGCACGGAAGACACAGGAACATTCAGGTCTTTGGAGATGGACTTGTAGCCTTGAGATTGCTCATGCTTCCTCACAATTTGGTTTCTCAAGTCCTCAGACAGTTCTTTGGTCTTCTTTCTTTTCTCCAAGCTCATTGTGGTACACACAAGGACACAGGACAGAGGTTGAGTCACCTTTAATCCATGTTAACTGGCTGCAAGTGTGATTTAGTTATTGCCAACACCTGTTAGGTGCCACAGGTAAGTTACAGGTGCTGTTAATTGTAGCGTCGGCGTCCCTGCCTCCTGCTAGGCAGGGACGCTGTTCCCCTCACCTCTCCGCTCCGTGCCCGGCGTCTTCCTCCCGCTCTGCTGGCAGCGCGCGCTGCTTCCCGGCCACTGTGCTTAGGGCGCGCGCGCTCCCCCTCTCTTAAAGGGGCCGCGCGCGCCGTCCTAAGGAGTCCCCGGCCAATGGCCGGAGGACCTCACCATATATAAGGCACCTCCTCCAAAATGGAGGTGCCCGAGCAATGTTGTTGCATAGCCTATCACTCTGCTTCAGCCCTCAGGTCCCGTAACCAGATACCTGCCAGTTACCTGCCAGTTTCCTGCCAGATTCCTGCTTGATACCTGCCTGATACTTGTCTATCTGCTTACATTCCTGCGGTCCGACAGTCTGCCTACCAGCCCTGCCAGTCTGTCTATGGATCCGTTTGCCCGCTCACCTGGGAGCGCTCATCTGCTACCTGCCTGCTAGCCTACCTGGAGGCTCTGTCGTCACATGCTGTGACCACCTGCCTGTCCAGAGACTCTTACCCGCTCACCTGGGAGCGTCCGCCTGCTACCTGCCTGCTAGCCTACCTGGAGGCTCTGCCGTCACGTGCTGTGACCACCTGCCTGTCCAGAGACTCTTATCCGCTCACCTGGGAGCGTCCGCCTGCTATCTGCCTGCTAGCCTACCTGGAGGCTCTGCCGTCACATGCTGTGACCACCTGCCTGTCCAGAGACTCTTACCCGCTCACCTGGGAGCGTCCACCTGCTATCTGCCTGCTAGCCTACCTGGAGGCTCAGCCGTCACTTGCTGTGACCACCTGCCTGTCCAGAGACTCTTGCTCGCTCACCTGGGAGCGTCCACCTGCTACCTGCCTGCTATCCTATCTGGAGGCTTAGCCGTCACTTGCTGTGACCACCTGCCTGTCCAGAGACTCTTGCCCGCTCACCTGGGAGCGTCCACCTGCTACCCGCCTGCTAGCCTATCTGGAGGCTTAGCCGTCACTTGCCGTGACCACCCGCCTGTCAAGAGACTGTCCCCGTCACTTGCCGTGACCTCCTGCCCTTCTACCCAGAGACTGTCCCCGTCACTTGCCGTGACCTCCTGCCCTTCTACCCAGAGACTGTCCCCATCACTTGCCGTGACCTCCTGCACTTCTACCCAGAGACTGTCCCCGTCACTAGCCGTGACTACCTGCCCGCCTACCCTGGGAGCCACCCGCTTCCTTACAAGGACTGCCCCTTTGTATAGTTGCTCAGAGGTTCCACCTCCCAGACCCGTTACAGTTTGCTCGGGCCATGGAACCCAGTGGCACCCAAGCTCCCTTGCTCTCGGACTTATGTCATGAACTTTCCCGTCAGAGGTCCCAACAGGAGTCCATCCTGAGTCACCTGCGTAGTGTTAACTCCCGCCTGGACACTTTGTCTACCTCTTCGGGAGCTGCCTCCACACGCACACTTACTACCCCGGCAGCGCCACTGCCCATCAATTCCATGGCAACTCTTCCCGGTCCTCGCCTCACCGCCCCGCCTCATTTTGGCGGAGATCCCGGACAGTCACGGGGCTTCATTAACCTGTGTACTCTGCACTTCGAACTGTTGGCACACCAGTTTTCCACCGACCGAGCCAAAGTAGCCTTCATCATGTCCCATCTCACGGGAGAGGCACTGGCTTGGCTAAATCCTTTATGGGAGAGAGGATACCCCCTGGTGTCCAACCTGCCAGCCTTTCTCACGGCTTTCCGGAAAGTCTTCAACGAACCAGGACGGAAGACCTCATCCGCATCATCTCTGCTACGCCTTCGTCAAGGAAATCTCACCGTGGGCCAATTTGCCATACGGTTCCGTACCCTTGCTTCGGAGCTGGCCTGGGATAATGACGTCCTGGTGTCTGTCTTTTGGGAGGGTATGTCCGGCCGTATTAAAGATGAACTCGCCGGTCGGGACATTCCTACCACTCTCGACGACTTGCCACCCGGATTGACATCCGGTTCCAGGAGCGCGCCAAAGAGGTCACCCGTGAGAGGAGGTTTCCACGTCTAGCCCCTACCTTCCAGAAACCCGTCACTTCTCCCGTTACTCCCCAGGCGCACTCACCCGAGCCTATGCAGGTCGACCAGACCAAGATGGTCAAACCCGTCAAGAGTTACGCCGAGCCGAGGGGAGCTGCTTCTACTGTGGCAGTAAGGAGCACCGGATCCGTTCCTGCCCGGAGAGGTCAGGAAACGCCTGTGTCTAGGATCGCTCAGAGAGGTTGTCCTAGATAAGAGTAAACCCTCTCCATCTCTGTTGCTGTCGGTCTCTATCATCTGCGGGGAGAACCGTTATTTTGAACTAGCCCAACTTGACTCTGGAGCTGCTGGAAATCTCATTTCTCAGTCCCTGGTAGAGAAATACCGCATTCCCACCAAACCTCTAGCTGTACCCTTATCTGTCGCTGCCGTAGATGGGGGCCTCTTACCACATCCCATCCAACTCATCACCGAATCCATAACCCTGCAGTTGGGAATGCTGCACTCAGAGAGCATCTTCTTTCATGTTCTGCCTGGACTCTCTCACTCCCTCTTGCTAGGCCTTCCTTGGCTTCAGAAACATGCACCCGTGCTTGATTGGCAGACCGGAGAAGTCCTTCGCTGGGGACAGGACTGCCATAAGACTTGTTTAGTTCCCGTCCATCCTGTCCGTCCTTCTCCTACCCCAGCCAATCTACCTGGTCTTCCGGTTCCCTATTGGTCTTATGCGGACATCTTTAATAAAAAGGAGGCAGAGACATTACCCCCTCATAGACCATACGACTGCCCAATCGACCTGATACCCGGCGCTACTCCTCCCCGTGGGCGTATTTACCCTTTGTCCGCTGCTGAGACCCGGTCCATGTCTGAATATATTGAGGAGAATCTGGCCCGGGGATTTATCCAGAAATCGACCTCCCCGGCGGGAGCAGGCTTCTTCTTCGTCAAAAAGAAGGACTGCTCACTCCGTCCCTGTATAGACTATAGAGGCCTTAACCAGATCACGGTGAAGAATAAATACCCCCTTCCGCTCATTCCGGAATTATTTGACAGTCTGAGGGGGGCTAGAATCTTCACCAAGCTGGACCTCCGTGGGGCGTATAACCTGGTCCGTATCCGTCAGGGGGATGAATGGAAGACGGCATTCAACACCCGGGACGGCCACTATGAATACCTGGTAATGCCCTTCGGTCTCTGTAACGCTCCCGCCGTCTTTCAAGAGTTGGTCAATGACATCTTCCGGGACCTTCTCTACTCCTGCGTAGTGGTGTACCTGGACGACATCTTGGTCTTCTCTCCGGATCTTCTCACTCACCGGAGGGATGTTCGTCAGGTCCTGCTCAGGCTCAGGCAGAACCACCTCTACGCTAAATATGAGAAGTGCCTCTTTGAGCAGACCTCGCTTCCGTTTTTGGGCTACATAATCTCTCAGACCGGCCTACAAATGGATCCTGAGAAACTGTCTGCCATCCAGAAGTGGCCCCGACCAGAGGGGTTGAAGGCTATTCAGCGGTTCCTGGGCTTCGCCAACTACTACCGCCTCTTCATACCGCACTTCTCTTCCCGGACTGCCCCAATCTCTGCGCTCACCCGTGAGGGCACTAATCCCAGAGAATGGCCGCCCGAAGCAGAGGAAGCCTTTCTTTCCTTAAAACAGGCTTTCTCTTCCGCCCCGGTGCTGCATCGTCTGGATGGCAACAAACAATTCTTCCTGGAAGTGGACGCCTCCTCCTCTGGAGCCGGAGCGGTACTTACCCAAAAGTCGTCTTCCGGAAGAATGGTAACTTGCGGCTTCTTCTCCAAACTCTTCTCCCCTTCTGAGCGCAATTATTCTCTAGGAGACCGAGAGTTATTGGCCATTAAGCTGGCACTGGAGGAGTGGCGTTACCTGCTCGAGGGGGCTCTTCACCCGGTAATTATTTACACGGACCACAAGAACTTGGCTTACCTCCAGAGCGCCCAGAGACTTAACCCGCGCCAAGCCCGGTGGTCCTTGTTTTTTGACCGCTTTGATTTCGTTCTTCATTTTCGCCCGGCAGACAAAAACATCAAAGCTGACGCCTTGTCCCGATCCTTCCTGGTGTCTGATCTAGAGGAGGAGCCTAAGCACATCATTGATCCCGCCAGAGTAATGCAGGTGGCCCCCGTGAATCTAAATCGTCTCCCTCCCGGTAAGATGTTCGTAACAGTACCTGATCGGAAGAAGGTCCTACACTGGGGTCACTCGTCTAAGCTAGCTGGCCACGCCGGTCAGAAAAAGACCCTCCAGCTTATTACCCGGCATTACTGGTGGCCTACCCTGCACAAGGACGTAATAGACTTTGTTTCAGCCTGTGTGTCCTGCGCCCGCAACAAGGTTCCGAAACACCTGCCAGCCGGTCGCCTCCTTCCTCTTCCAGTACCTGCTGCCCCATGGCAGCATATAGCTATGGACTTTATAACGGATCTCCCTGTCTCTGCCGGTTGTACGGTCATTTGGGTGGTCGCTGACCACTTTTCCAAGATGGCTCACTTCATTCCCCTGCCGGGCCTCCCGTCTGCACCTGAGCTGCCTAAAGACTTTATCCGCCACATCTTCCGTCTCCATGGCCTGCCCCTCCACATCGTGTCGGATCGTGGGGTTCAGTTCACCTCACGCTTCTGGAGAGCCACATGTAAGCTGCTTGACGTCACCCTGGACTTCTCCTCCGCTTACCACCCACAGTCCAATGGTCAAGTGGAGCGGATCAATCAGATCCTGACCAGTTACCTCCGGCACTTCATTAATGCCCACCATTCGGACTAGGTGGATCTCCTACCATGGGCCGAGTTCTCTTACAATAATCACGAGAGCGAATCTTCCTCCAAATCCCCGTTTTTTGTAGTCTTCGGTCAGCATCCTCGGATCCCATTTCCCGTCTCCACCTCGGTGGACAATCCGGCTGCGGAATCTCTCGTTAGCGAATTCTCCTCCATTTGGGAGAGTACCCGATCCGCACTCCTTCAGTCGTCCGAGCGGATGAAAAAACACGCTGACAAAAACGCCTGGATCCTCCACAATTCCGTCCTGGAGATAAAGTCTGGCTCTCATCCAAGTATGTCCGGCTCAAGATTCCTTCCTACAAGTTAGGGCCTCGGTTCATCGGCCCACTGGAAGTTATCAAACAAATCAACCCGGTGGCCTATAAATTGAAACTCCCGGCCAACTTGGGGATCCCTAACTCCTTCCATGTATCTCTCCTCAAACCTGTGGTACTTAACTCTTTCTCCAAGTCTACAGGTACGCCTCCTGCTCCGGTTTCCGCTGAAAACGAGTTTGAGGTAGAGAACATTCTGGCCACCAAAAGGGTAAGAGGAGAGACCTTTTTTCTAGTAGATTGGAAGGGGTTTGGTCCTGAGGAGAGAACGTGGGAGCCCCGGGAGAACATCCATGCCCCTCTCATCCTTGATAAATTTCTGTCTGGCCTAAAAAAGGGGGGGCCTAAAGGGGGGGGGTACTGTAGCGTCGGCATCCCTGCCTCCTGCTAGGCAGGGACGCTGTTCCCCTCACCTCTCCGCTCCGTGCCCGGCGTCTTCCTCCCGCTCTGCTGGCAGCGCGCGCTGCTTCCCGGCCACTGTGCCGCGCGCGCCGTCCTAAGGAGTCCCCGGCCAATGGCCGGAGGACCTCACCATATATAAGGCACCTCCTCCAAAATGGAGGTGCCCGAGCAATGTTGTTGCATAGCCTATCACTCTGCTTCAGCCCTCAGGTCCCGTAACCAGATACCTGCCAGATTCCTGCTTGATGCCTGCCTGATACTTGTCTATCTGCTTACATTCCTGCGGTCCGACAGTCTGCCTACCAGCCCTGCCAGTCTGTCTATGGATCCGTTTGCCCGCTCACCTGGGAGCGCTCATCTGCTACCTGCCTGCTAGCCTACCTGGAGGCTCTGTCGTCACGTGCTGTGACCACCTGCCTCTCCAGAGACTCTTACCTGCTCACCTGGGAGCGTCCGCCTGCTACCTGCCTGCTAGCCTACCTGGAGGCTCTGCCGTCACGTGCTGTGACCACCTGCCTGTCCAGAGACTCTTACCCGCTCACCTGGGAGCGTCCGCCTGCTATCTGCCTGCTAGCCTACCTGGAGGCTCTGCCGTCACGTGCTGTGACCACCTGCCTGTCCAGAGACTCTTACCCGCTCACCTGGGAGCGTCCGCCTGCTATCTGCCTGCTAGCCTACCTGGAGGCTCAGCCGTCACTTGCTGTGACCACCTGCCTGTCCAGAGACTCTTGCTCGCTCACCTGGGAGCGTCCACCTGCTACCTGCCTGCTAGCCTATCTGGAGGCTTAGCCGTCACTTGCTGTGACCACCTGCCTGTCCAGAGACTCTTGCCCGCTCACCTGGGAGCGTCCACCTGCTACCCGCCTGCTAGCCTATCTGGAGGCTTAGCCGTCACTTGCCGTGACCACCCGCCTGTCAAGAGACTGTCCCCGTCACTTGCCGTGACCTCCTGCCCTTCTACCCAGAGACTGTCCCCGTCACTTGCCGTGACCTCCTGCCCTTCTACCCAGAGACTGTCCCCGTCACTTGCCGTGACCTCCTGCCCTTCTACCCAGAGACTGTCCCCGTCACTAGCCGTGACTACCTGCCCGCCTACCCTGGGAGCCAACCGCTTCCTTACAAGGACTGCCCCTTTGTATAGTTGCTCAGAGGTTCCACCTCCCAGACCCGTTACATTAATTACACGAATTAGAGAAGCATCACATGATTTTTCAAACAGTGCCAATAGTTTTGTCCACACCCTTTTTTAGGTTTGGTGTGGAATTGTATCCAATTTGGCTTTACGACAATTCTTTTTGTGTTTTTTCATTGAAGACAAATTAAATGAAGATAATAATACCAAAGAATTTGTGATTGCAATCATTTTCAGGAAGAAACTGAGTATTATCTGACAGAATTGCAGGGGTGCCAATACTTTTGGCCACCACTGTACTCATTTGCATACATACATACACATAGATTATTCCATCATCTCTATATTGATTCACACTGATTAGGTAATCTATTAAAAGAAACTAATTGATTTTCTATAATATATATATATTTTACCTTGACACCAGGAATTGTGTACAGATCCTTGCAACATGGGGCCGTGCATTATCATGCTGCAACATGAGGTGATGGTCGTGGATGAATGGCACAACAATGGACCTCAGGATCTGTTCATTCAAAATGGCATCAATAAAATGCACCTATGTCCCCACCGCCACCATGGGCCACTCAATTCACAACGTTGACATCAGCAAACCGCTCACCAACATGATGCCATACACTCAGTATGCCTTCAGTCCTGTACAGTGAAAATTCATCCATGAAGAGAACAGCTCTCCAGCGTGCCAGACTCCATCGATTGTGAACATTTGCCCACTCAAGTTGGTTATGGCGACAAACTGCAGTCAGGTGGAGACAGTTTATGATAGTTTGTGCAGAAATACTTTGGCTGCGCAAACCAATTGTTGCGGTAGCTGTTCGGGTGGCTGGTCTCAAACAATCTTGGAGGTGAAGATGCTGGATGTTGAGGTCCTGGGCTGGTGTGGTTCCACATGGTCTGCGCCTGTGAGGCCGGTTGGATGTACTGCCAAATTCTCTGAAACGCCTTTGGAGACGGCTTACAGTAAAGAAATGAACATTCGATGCACGGGCAACAGTTATGGTGGACATTACTGCAGTCAGCATGCCAATTGCACGCTCCCTCAAACATTCGGCTGACATAAATATCGAGCCCCGTAGAAATTTAATTTCTAGATTGAAGGATTAGGAAAGAGGAGGATGGTCAGATTACAACAGATATCTATAGGAAAAAGACAGCTGTAAATTCCCTATTAAATCCGAAATCTTCTCATCCTCCATAGGTAATAAGATCGATACCCAATGGACAGTTCCTAAGGGCTCGGCGTATATGTTCTACCAATGTTCTGTTTGACAATCAAGCAAGATAACTTAGGAGACGTTTTAAAGCTCGTCATTTTAACAATTATGTCATCCAACAGGGATATAATAGAGTGATGGCCACCCTGAGGGATCAGCTTCTGAGAACAAAACAAAAGAAAAAGGATGACCAGGTGAGACTGATAAACCCTTGCTATGCACAATGGAGGGAAATGTCTGATATTTTTAGAAGATATTGGATAGGGTTATACCTTCTAGACCTCTTATAACCCCAAAGAGATCTCAAACATTAAATGATGAATAACAAATTATTATGATGTAATATATATAACATTTTGAGATATGGATTGTTATACTACATGATAGTGTGGTATTTTGTTTATAATCTATTTAAATTGTGGCAATGGGTTAACTATCCCACATATAACAGTAATTTATAAGTTAAAAATACTATCCTGTTGCCATATAACTATATTTATGTCTGTTTTTTTTACTTTAAGGTGTAATATGAAATTCAACCACAAGATGGCTCTTTACTTATGAAAACTCTACTCCGTATCCACATAATATAAGAAAGACTGAAAAGGAGAATTAAGAAAAATTATATAAGGAGCAATGTATTTGAACTATCACATTGCGGAGCATTTCTATGTTTTGTCCATTAGGGCATGTTTGCTGGTTTACAAACGGCACCTTGGGACTCTCCGTGGGCGCCGCGTCATCATGCCCTCTCCCCCCATGCCTGGCGTCCATTCGGAGTTTACGCTGTGCAGACATGTGCAGTCAGACTTCCGGGACGCTGGTCATGGGGAACGACGCGTGATGGGTGGGATACATGTGCCCTCAATTATGGATTGCTTACAGGTAATGTATACCTTCTTCCACTACATAAGTCCAGATCTAACACTCCCTCAGTACCCCCTGGCAAAGCAGAATGCCAAACATGCATTGGGGTACTAAGGCAGTGTGGTTCAGCACTATGGCACATGGCCTGTATTCTCTGGGTTCCATTACTAACTATCATTGAAGGTTGCCTCTGTGATATAGGGGTACTGATGGTTATTGGGCAACCTTTCTGTGATTGTTTTAATTGTCTATACCCTACTTGTGGCACTATCTGTAAACTAATTATGTGTATGTAAATATATGAAATCTTCAGATCTATTGATTTGCCTATTTATGGTATATGCTGTATATATGTAACTCTAAAAAAAATACTGGGTATAATCATTTATTATATACAAAAAATCATGTTTGCTATTAACTATATATATGCCACTTGTACTATTATAATCACCGATGCCATTTAATTATTGTCATCTGGAACCACACTGTCCAATCATTTTAAACGGGTTTTTTTTGGGGCTGTTTTATAGGGTTTCCGTTTGTGAATGTGTCTTTGAATATAATAAACTTTATGATACCTTTAAAGAAATAATATATGATATTTTTGTACTTTCTAATTCTTGAATGGTGATAAATAATAGTTGGGATATATCTATAGCTTTGACCCTGGCTCCCTGATCCAGCTTTCAATTAGAATAGGGTATACCAAAATTGTTTTATTTCCTTCGTGTAAAATATAGACCATCTATTCTCCTTTGCTTTACGGTCTGTGTCTTTGTCAGATTCTACTGCATTTTTCACAGCCTTACTATGAAGTAAGTATAGGTCATGTATAGAGAAATTATTTGACGTGTCTGAAGCACTTACGCTTTCAGATTCAGGAGACGAAAACACTTGAGTCACCTCTTTATGCTGCGCTTTTGATCTTTTGCTAGAACAATCCTGGAACTCATGAAAAGAATCTGATAACTGATTCTTGAACCATCTGAGAGAGATTGAAGCTGTTGATTGAAGGGATGGAGCCACATCAGGAGACAGACGGGAGGAACAAATGTCTTGGTCATATTAATCATCCAGAAAGTAGAATTTGTACCTATCAGACATATATGGTATATACTTTCGATATGCCATAAATGTCACAGAAGGTAATATCCCTTTACTATGAATGTGGCAGCCAGATTAGCTAAGTGTAACAATGTGGCCCTTTTTTGTTTATTAGAAAAAAAATCCCTAACCTTAAGGCACAGAAATACTACAGAAAATTTGCAACATCAAATACTCATCGTGGGAATGTAGCCTCATGGTAAGTTCAGAAGTTTCTTACGTGGATTTAGAAATAGATTCTGCTCCTAAGTCCACATCAAAAACTGCGTCAAATACAGTACTCTTTGAATAAGTTTCCAACTGATTGAATTGGAAAAGCTCCTTTAGTGCACGCAGTGCTGTTTTTTTCACATTATTTTAAACATTTCCCAGTAAAACTAAGTGGAAGCTTATTCAAAGAGTATTTGAATCATTTTTTTCAGTGAATTTCCAGTAGAATCATCTTCTAATTTCTAGTAAAAAAACTCTGAGTAGGGCCCTAAAGAGGAAGAGGTCATGCATGCACATGGCTCTTTGCAATAGATCATGAGTTTTTTGCTTACTGTCTAATGATTCAGAACTCCCATAAACTACAGTGGATCGAGCCACAGACACTGAAGGCCACCTGTCTAATTCACATACTACTTTCTGGCATGCCAAAAAGTGACCCCATTCTGATGTATGAGACATCCAGAGATGTCTACACAGTGCACCATTAGTACTTCCCAGTCGCTGCTCCTCAGCTGCTGCCACTACTCTTCTGTGTGTGTCTCCTCACATAGAGATATCCTGTCAGTCAAGAATTTGTCTGTCCATATGGTTGTGGGCCACAGGTTGTGCACCCCTGTTGTAAAACTTATGTATCTGTTCGCCCAATATGTATATTCTACATCAATTTTTACCTGTAGTCATACCCGTGGAAGGGGATGTATCCCCAAAAACTTTATGTTGTAGTACTGTGCAATAAAAATGGTGAAAGAATGACATTTCTCAAGTTCTAGTCTATAATATTCTTAAATGAATGAATGTATCATTTTATGGACAAAATGGAGGTTGATATTGGACCCTGTAGTAAGAGATAAATTAAAATAGGAGAATACAGTGTATTTATTTTTGAAACGTTAATTCACTTCTAGGTATTTTGCAGTAACATTGATTTCTTTCCATATCTGGTAGAAGTCCATTTTCCAAGCAGATTTTTTGTAGTCATGAGCGAACCTGTGGATGTTCGGGTTCACTGGGTTAGATGAACATACAGTAAAAAGTTCAGGTTGGGTCCGAACTTAATCTCGAACTTGACCGTGGCCCTGGACCCAATAGAAGTCAATGGAGACCTGAACTGCAGTGCTTTAAAATGGCTGTAAAATGGTCACAGTCAGGGCTAGGGGGCTGCAAAAGGAAGCTAAATGGGGGTAAGAACAGGATAATTGCCCTGCAAACAAATGTGGATAGGAAAATGACTTAAAGGGGTTTTTTCACCATAGCAATCATGGTAAAATAGGAAGTAAATGAATAACATAAAAATTTTAACAGTGCCCTCACAGAGACCGAGGCTTGCTACTTCCAGTCCAGTTAAAAATTTCACCCGCAGAGCATGGGGCAGAGTATCCCTACATTAGCAGCTTACAAATTTCACCCACAGAGCATGGGGCAGAGCATCCCTACATTAGCAGCTTACAAATTTCACCCACAGAGCATGGGGCAGAGCATCCCTACATTAGCAGCTTACAAATTTCACCCACAGAGCATGGGGCAGAGCATCCCTACATTAGCAGCTTACAAATTTCACCCACAGAGCATGGGGCAGAGCATCCCTACATTAGCAGCTTACAAATTTCACCCACAGAGCATGGGGCAGAGCATCCCTACATTAGCAGCTTACAAATTTCACCCACAGAGCATGGGGCAGAGCATCCCTACATTAGCAGCTTACAAATTTCACCCACAGAGCATGGGGCAGAGCATCCCTACATTAGCAGCTTACAAATTCCACCCACAGAGCATGGGGCAGAGCATCCCTACATTAGCAGCTTACAAATTTCACCCACAGAGCATGGGGCAGAGCATCCCTACATTAGCAGCTTACAAATTTCACCCACAGAGCATGGGGCAGAGCATCCCTACATTAGCAGCTTACAAATTTCACCCACAGAGCATGGGGTAGAGCATCCCTACATTAGCAGCTTACAAATTTCACCCACAGAGCATGGGGCAGAGCATCCCTACATTAGCAGCTTACAAATTTCACCCACAGAGCATGGGGCAGAGCATCCCTACATTAGCAGCTTACAAATTTCACCCACAGAGCATGGGGCAGAGCATCCCTACATTAGCAGCTTACAAATTTCACCCACAGAGCATGGGGCAGAGCATCCCTACATTAGCAGCGTACAAATTTCACCCACAGAGCATGGGGCAGAGCATCCCTACATTAGCAGCTTACAAATTTCACCCACAGAGCATGGGGCAGAGCATCCCTACATTAGCAGCTTACAAATTTCACCCACAGAGCATGGGGCAGAGCATCCCTACATTAGCAGCGTACAAATTTCACCCACAGAGCATGGGGCAGAGGATCCCTACATTAGCAGCGTACAAATTTCACCTACAGAGCATGGAGCAGAGCATCCCTACATTAGCAGCTTACAAATTTCACCCAAAGAGCATGGGGCAGAGCATCCCTACATTAGCAGCTTACAAATTTCACCCACAGAGCATGGGGCAGAGCATCCCTACATTAGCAGCTTACAAATTTCACCCACAGAGCATGGGGCAGAATATCCCTACATTAGCAGCTTACAAATTTCACCCACAGAGCATGGGGCAGAGCATCCCTACATTAGCAGCGTACAAATTTCACCCACAGAGCATGGGGCAGAGCATCCCTACATTAGCAGCTTACAAATTTCACCCACAGAGCATGGGGCAGAGGATCCCTACATTAGCAGCTTACAAATTTCACCCACAGAGCATGGGGCAGAGTATCCCTACATTAGCAGCGTACAAATTTCACCCACAGAGCATGGGGCAGAGCATCCCTACATTAGCAGCTTACAAATTTCACCCACAGAGCATGGGGCAGAGCATCCCTACATTAGCAGCTTACAAATTTCACCCACAGAGCATGGGGCAGAGCATCCCTACATTAGCAGCTTACAAATTTCACCCACAGAGCATGGGGCAGAGCATCCCTACATTAGCAGCTTACAAATTTCACCCACAGAGCATGGGGCAGAGGATCCCTACATTAGCAGCTTACAAATTTCACCCACAGAGCATGGGGCAGAGCATCCCTACATTAGCAGCGTACAAATTTCACTCACAGAGCATGGGGCAGAGGATCCCTACATTAGCAGCTTACAAATTTCACCCACAGAGCATGGGGCAGAGCATCCCTACATTAGCAGCGTACAAATTTCACTCACAGAGCATGGGGCAGAGCATCCCTACATTAGCAGCGTACAAATTTCACTCACAGAGCATGGGGCAGAGCATCCCTACATTAGCAGCGTACAAATTTCACTCACAGAGCATGGGGCAGAGCATCCCTACATTAGCAGCGTACAAATTTCACCCACAGAGCATGGGGCAGAGCATCCCTTCATTAGCAGCTTACAAATTTCACCCACAGAGCATGGGGCAGAGGATCCCTACATTAGCAGCTTACAAACTTCACCCACAGAGCATGGGGCAGAGCATCCCTACATTAGCAGCTTACAAATTTCACCCACAGAGCATGGGGCAGAGGATCCCTACATTAGCAGCTTACAAATTTCACCCACAGAGCATGGGGCAGAGCATCCCTACATTAGCAGCGTACAAATTTCACTCACAGAGCATGGGGCAGAGCATCCCTTCATTAGCAGCTTACAAATTTCACCCACAGAGCATGGGGCAGAGGATCCCTACATTAGCAGCTTACAAACTTCACCCACAGAGCATGGGGCAGAGGATCCCTAGATTAGCAGCTTACAAATTTCACCCACAGAGCATGGGGCACAATACCCCTACATTAGCAGCTTACAAATTTCACGCACAACTTTTATCTTCAGTAGCGTACAATAGAGCAGCAACAGAGAAAAAAAAAGCTTGTAGTGTGATTCTGTATACAGATATCGGTCCGCCACGAGGCTTGTTACCGCCAGTTCCAGCCACTTTGCCTTGGGATGCCTCTCCAATGCTGTTGCCTTAGGGTCCTGGGGGCCCGAAGTGTTTCCTTTGAAAAAATTATTGTTCAAAGCAGGCAACCACGCCTGAATACTTCAGCTAGGGATAATGGAATTGTACTCCGTTTCTATTTTTTTGTTTACTCCAACTGGGGCCATGATTAAGAGGGGACCCGGTGGAACACAAAGTGAAGGAATTGGACGCCATCTAAGCTCAAACCCCCCACAGGCAGGGTTGCAGAGTACACACGTGTAATGGAGAATCAAGTTTCTATTCCGGAGAAGCAACCTCATAAATGTGTACCACATCCAAGAGAGGCTGCAGTGGAGCAAATTAACCACTTCTCAACTGAGTCAGCAGCTGATATTGCAAGACAAAATAGCCATCCATGACAATTTAGAGGCTCTGTATTTGGAATCAGTAGTTAAAGCAGTATTCCCATCTCCAAGATCCTATCCCAATATGTAGTAGATGTAGTAATATTAGCAAATCCCTACAATTAGAAATGTAGTATAGTTCTTCTGATTCGCTATGTCTCTTTCCTCATGTGCAGGCATTGCCGGACCTTACTGTATCCATGGTTACGACCACTGATATAGTGAGTTAGCTAGTTGCTAGTGGTCGTAACCATGGATATATAAGGTCCTGCAATGCCTGCACATTAGGAAAGAGACATAGCGAATCAGAAAAACTATACTACATTTCTAATTGGAGGTATTTGCTAATATTATATTATTATACTTATATATATTGGGATATGATATTGGAGATGGGAATACCCCTTAAAATCCATTAATGAGTTTTAGGCCCGGCCACAAAGGTAGAGTAAAATTATTTTTTAGGCACACTACTCGTACAGACACAGCTACAGAGTACACAGAGGCTTTGGGGCACAAAAACAGAAGTTAATAAATTTCACCCACAGAGCAGGTTTTCACATTTATTCCACAGAAGCTGATAACAAATTTCACACCCAGACAACAGCCCACAGTACCCCCACAGGCAGGGTTGTAGAGTACACACAGCGGCTTAAAGGCACATTACTCCCACAGATACGGTTGAAATGATAAACACAGTGGGTTTTGGCAAAGTACCCCCATAGATAAGGGTTAAAGAATACACACAGCGACTTTTGGCACAGTACTATCACAGACATGGTTGCCTAAGAGTAGAAAAATATGTACACATGTACACACACACACACACACACACACACACACACACACACACACACACACACACACACACACACACACGAGTGTTTTAGTAAAACCGCAAACAAGCAAAACGTAATACTGTCCCTCACTACAGTTGCGTCCTGTCCCTATGCTAAGCAGAATATAAGTAAAAAAATAAGAATCTTGAACCAGGAAGTACAGGTCCAAGTGGAAGAGGAGGTGGACATGGCAGTATAGGCGGAAGAGGCAGGGCAGCACGGTGGCTCAGTGCTGGGGTCCTGTGTTCAAATCCAACCAAGGACAACATCTTCTCACTGAGTGTGCGTGGGTTTCCTCCAGGTTCTCCGGTTTCCTCCCACACTCCAAAGACATACTGATAGGGAATGTAGATTGTGAGCCCCAATGGGGACTGTGCTGATAATGTCTGTAAAGAGCTGTGTAATAATAATGGCGCTATATAACAGAGTAAAATAAAGAGTCAAGGGAGGTGTAATCCAGCACTGTTTTTGTTTTTTAAACGTAACTCACTTAAAACAACCTACAATTTACAAAACTAAAACTAGCTACCTAGAACCATGAGGCGTAGGTCAACGTGGAGGAAGAGGTGGACGCGTCGGTATGGGTGGAAGAGACAAGCGAGAAGTAATCCAACTTTTATTTATTTTTTAGGGAAAGGACATCAAAAAAATATAGAATTAACCCAAAATAAAATAAACTACAACCAGAGGGCCGAGGTCTACCTGGAGGAGAAGGTGGAAGAGGCAGGGGAGGAGGTAACCAACACAGTTTATTCGGTCGTCCATGACAGCACCACGTGAGAGAGAGGATCCGCCCATCAAGGACCGGAAACCTACAGGTTAAAAAGGGCGGCCCTCTCTTTCCGCCTCAGTTTAGGTTTCCTGTCCATGATGGGGGACCTTGCAGGCTTACCTGCAGAAGATGGACTCCTGTCCCAGAGAGGGCCACAGCAGGTGGTTGGAGCCGGTCCGTCCCGGTCCTCTGGAGACGCCACGGCAGGGCTCATGGGGGCGCCTCCGTGAGCGTTGCGGCAGGCGCGACATCGCCTTACGGGAGGTAGATGTCCACCAGGTGTGGGGCCGCTAGCGGGCTTCCTCCCCTCGCTACCGCTTGCAGGAGATCCAGGTCGCGCCGGTGGCGCACGTGACGGGCGCGACCTTCTGGCGCGACATCTGGTGCGCCATGCATGAAGCCCTGTGACGTCACCGCAAGGGGCAGGGCTCGTTTGAATTTTTTGGCGACCAAGGGGGAACCCGCTCAAGAAACTTGATGAGGGTAGCAAACGCACTTCTGCTGAAAGCCGAAGATCACTGTCTCTCTCTTTCGGCTACTCATCTAAAAGGCAAGGAAAACACAGCGGATTTCCTCAGCCGTACTTCTGTAAAAGAAGGAGAGTGGTCCCTAAATACACAAATATTCTCCAGAATCGTAGATATGTGGGGCCTTACATCTGTGGACTTATTCGCAACAAGAGCCAATCGGAAAGTGGAAAATTTTTGTTCCTTAGACCCCAGGGAAGGACCCCTGGCAGTGGACGCCTTTATGGTTCCCTGGAGGTTTCCTCTGGCATATGCCTTCCCTCCCATGATCCTGCTCCCAGCGGTGATAAAAAAGATCAGGGCAGACCGGGCCAGAGTGATACTTGTATGTCCCTTTTGGCCCAAAAGACCGTGGTTCCCTTGTCTCCGGAAGATGTCCATATCAGATCCCTGGGTTCTTCCGGAGATTCCGGACCTCCTCACTCAAGGGCCACTTTCCCATCCTCCAACCCCGAGTTTAGATTTGACGGCGTGGAATTTGAGAGGGTGTTATTGACCAACAAAGGATTCCCCGCAAATGTAGTGAATACTCTCCTGGCTAGCAGAAAACCTGTTACCACCCGTATTTATGCCAGGACCTGGAGGAAGTTTCTGTCCTTTGCAGAAGTTAAGGTGGAGGAGGGGCCCCCTATTGGGAAAATTCGGGAATTTCTGCAGCGAGGCTTAGAATTAGGCCTCACTACCAGTACCTTGAAAGTACAGGTGTCGGCGTTGGGAGCTTTATTTTCTTCCAATATTGCAGATAACTATTGGATAGGCCGTTTTATAAAAGCTTCCTTTAGGTGTAGACCCATTACCAAAGCAAAGATGTCTCCCTGGGATTTGAATTATGTCTTAGATGCCTTGACCAGTCCTCCTTTTGAGCCACTAGATTTAGTCTCCCCCAAAATTATTTTCCTAAAGACGGTCCTGTTAGTAGCCCTAACTTCAGCCAGGAGAGTCAGTGACCTACAGGCCCTTTCAATATGCCCTCCATTCACGCAAATTCTGGACGATAGGATTATATTAAAACCTGATCCAGCCTTTCTTCCTAAAGTGGCCACTCGATTCCATAGAACCCAGGAAATAGTTCTCCCAACTTTTTGCTTTCCGCCCAAAAATCAAAAAGAGGAGAGACTTCACACTTTAGACGTTAGGAGGTGCGTACTAAGGTACTTAGAAGTATCACATGGCTTTAGAAAGGATAAGTCCCTATTTATTTGCTATCAGGGGGCTAGAAAGGGTTGTAAGACCTCAAAGGCTACAATCGCTAGATGGATCAAGGAGGCCATTTCCCTCGCATACTCCTCAGGGGATAAAGAGATACCGGAGGGATTGAGGGCACATTCTACCAGAGCGGTGTCAACCTCCTGGGCGGAGAAGACAGGGCTTTCCATTGAGATTTGTAAGGCTGCCACTTGGTCTTCTCCCTCTACTTTCTATAGGCACTATAGATTGGATCTGGGTGGCTCTGCAGATCTCCCTTTCGGGAGAAGAGTGCTTCAAGCTGTGGTCCCTCCCTAATTTCCTTCATCTCAGTAATTCTCTCACGTGGTGCTGTCATGGACGACCGAATAAAGCCTTAGTTACTTACCGGTAACGGGATTTTTCGGAGCCCATGACAGCACCCGTATATTCCCTCCCTTCACTGGTGTTGTGCACTCCTGTAGATTTGATTTCTTTTTGTGCACCCTTGTGGGAAATTGATGAAAAGTAATGTACTTAATGTGATTATGTTTTGTTATAACTAACCTTGGCGGTACTCTCATGCTCTGTTAACTAAACTGAGGCGAAAAGAGAGGGCCGCCCTTTTTAACCTGTAGGTTTCATGTCCTTGATGGGCGGATCCTCTCTCTCACGTGGTGCTGTCATGGGCTCCGAAAAATCCCGTTACCGGTAAGTAACTAAGGCTTTTTGGGGGGTTTTATTTGGGGAGGCAAATAGAGTTGAAGACTGGCTGGGTGTGGCAGTTATAGTTGTCTAGTCATCCAAAAAGTATGGACAAATCCTATGGGATCCATGCCTGGTTGATTTTAAGGAACGTTAGCTTCCCCACGTTAGATTTGGACAGGCAGATGTGCCTGTCTGTGATGACACCCCCTGCCGTGCTAAACACACGCTCCGACAGTACACTTGTTGCAGGGCAGGCCAGCATGACCTCAATCGTTTTTTTTCTAATAAAATTTACTCTAAAATGGTTGTCCTATACGACACATTCTTCTGTCTGTACCAATCAAAATACACATCACAAGTGACATGTTAAATTAATTTTATTTCTTAAAGACAATTGCACAAAAAAGACAAAAAATTGGACCCAGAAGAATATAATTAAAGCTTTAGAATAAATGAATGTATAACATACCTAGTAAAGCTCATGATACAGGAAAAGTAAGCATATAAGAGGAGAAAGGAGCCCAACAGAGGTTAAAACACATTTCATTAATACCTTTAAGAACTAATGAGAAGCATTATACATTGCGCTATATGACAAGCACAGTTCACGTAAACACAAATGTATACCCAAAAACTCTCATCACCATGTCATGTATATCATGATGGGAAGGAAAGCTCACAGTGCGCATATTTTATCCAATATACTTTAATTTAAGCTTTGTCATGGTCTGCGAAAGTCTGTCAAGATGCGTATGTTGGAGTCATAGGAATGTAGGTCTGAAAATCTTTAAAAGGGGTGGTCCGAAACTAACTCTGATTTAATCCTAAATGTCTATTTAATAATCTAATTGTTTTTCTAATATTTTTTCATTAAAAATTCCCTATGGGGTCTGGTCTTTGCTTTTCCTGCTCGCTGGGTTCTCTCCTTACATTGCACACTGACAGTGCGCTCTCTTGCCATTTTGTCACTTCTCATCAGAGCTGGTGAGGAAGTGCACCATCACTGTGCATGCAAAAGAATATTGTACTGTGACAAGATCCTACTAATCATACGTCGGAGTTGACAAGTGACGCATGATCTGTAGGGCAGGGACTAGCCCAGCCCCTGAAATGGACATCACTAAAGAAGCTTCGTTTTAGGGTGGGGACAGAGGCTGCAGCAGTGACCACAGCCACTCCCCCTTGAAAACATCTTGTTTGAGCATCCCAGCATGCACTGGGGATTCTCAAACAAAATGTCAAACAGGAAGATGGTAAAAAAATTAAAAAATACAGTAGAGAGGGAATTTTTCTATAAAGTATATTAGAAAAGCAATTTGATCAGGACATTAGACATTTAGGATTAAATCAGGGTTAGTTTCAGACTACCCATTTAAGAACACATTTAGAGTTGGCAGGTTGGTTGCAATAGTAGCATTATCCATTATACCTGAATGGGTTTTTACACTGTAAGAGATCTTCAAACTCTGGATTTGAATGCATTTTGTCAATTTCCAAATATACAGCACGTCTATTATGTCTCAATTTTTGTTGTGAGTTTTCCCGGCAGAATTTGCATTGCCAACAGTAAAATAAGAAGCATCGGATGGCATGCAACATTTGGATTTTACCATGCATTCTTTGCATTGCATCTAATTGTCTAAATCTATAGAAAAGAATATACTTTCAATGTTTAACTATTGGAATAGAAATGATGAGTCATTAACAATCACAGCCTAGAAATACTGCAGTGCCTACTAAATGCCAAGACCAGAGACGTGGCATAGGTAATCTATTATGGTAAAATCACAATGACCGACATCATATAAAGCTGAATGCAAAACTTATTTGACCGGCTTTCTACCCTGTATTTACTGGGGGTAAAAGTAACAACTAGTGGATTAGTGATTGTCGGCACACTAGTAGTGGTAACCTGAGAACATATTGCGGGATATGTATTGCCTTTACCTAGAATGACCTTTACATGCACATGCAAGATTAGCTAGTTAACAGATCTGTGATAGATGACAACATGGCTGCAGAGACATGGTACTAGAGTGTTCCTTCATTGTCTTCTGTGCTAGTCAGTGCGGGAGCCTATGTAGGGTGCAATTGGTATAGCCTTAAATTATAACGCACATATTTCATATGCTGTACAACCACAAAATATCACATTTTGCTTTTCACTATAAACTATACGCATATGATGACCATTAGTTTATACTAGGCATATATGTCATAAGGGGTCATTTATATATCCAAATATATATTTAAAGGGAACCTGTCACCTGAAAAAAACACTATTAACCTGCAGATATGGAGTTATTCTGCAAGTTAATAGCATTGTGAACCCGCCCGGCGTCTGCACTTAGAGCCCAGCTGAGGGACGAAATGAACTTTATTCCCCAAGCAGTGTTCCGGTTTCAGTCACGGGGGTGGCGCCGACATGGGTTTAGTCACTGCTTTGTGCATAGAGAACAGTGGTTGTAACCACACCCCCGACTGACAGCTCACTCCTCATTGGTGCCAGCTGTCAGTCAGTGCGGGGGGGCACTGTTACAGCCACCACTCTATACACAGAGTGGAGACTGAAATCGGAATGTTGCCGGGGGAAATTAAGTTAGACCCAAGCTACCGGGAGGAAACTAAGTGCCAACACAGGGCAGGTTCACAACGCGATTATCCTGCAGATTAACCCCATATCTGCAGGATAAAAGCGTTTTTTTTCAGGCAACAGGTTCCCTTTAGAGGGGTTACCACCAATCAACAAATTAATCACCTATTCAATAGGTGATACATTTTACTTGAAGTGGTTCTCCAGTGAAGGTGAGAACATTTTTCCAGACACTTAGAGGGGGTATCCGGGACAATTTATTTATTTTTATTATGAGCCTAGGAACTAACAGGCAGATAGTTTCTAACTACCGGCCTGTTGTGACCGGCTTTGATCTCTGCTGGCTCAGTGCAGACATGGACCGCTCCTGCAGGCAATTCTGCGGCTTCTCTTGTGCTCTGCTGACGGGGCCTGACTGCCGATGTCATGCTGACTGACAGCCGGCTCCCCACTGCCGATGGAGCAAATTTTGTTGAGTGTAATATCTCTCTGGAGAATTTATTCCTTGTAAAAAAATGTACAAATAAATTAACAACTAGAGGTTACTATTTTATTTGGAAACGGGCGTGTCTACAAACTCACAATAAGGCCACGTTCAGTATTTTGTCAGTATTTATTAGACAAAACCAGGAGTGGGTGATAAATACAGAAGTTGTGACATGTTTCTATTATACTTTTCCTCTGATTGTCCCACTTACAATACTTTAGCCCCCTTAGTACCGCAGTGTATAATATATATATATATATATATATATATATATATATATATATATATATATATATATATATATATATATACACATACATACACACACACATACATATACATACACACACTGCTCAAAAAAATAAAGGGAACACTCAAATAACACATCCTAGATCTGAATGAATGAAATATTCTCATTGAATACTTTGTTCTGTACAAAGTTGAATGTGCGGACAAGAAAATCACACAAAAATCATCAATGGAAATCAAATTTATTAACCAATGGAGGCCTGGATTTGGAGTCACCCCCAAAATTAAAGTGGAAAAACACACTACAGGCTGATCCAACTTTGATGTAATGTCCTTAAAACAAGTCAAAATGAGGCTCAGTATTGTGTGTGGCCTCCACGTGCCTGTATGACCTCCCTACAATGCAAGGGCACGCTCCTGATGAGGGAGGTCATACAGGCACGTGGAGGCCACACACAATACTGAGCCTCATTTTGACTTGTTTTAAGGACATTACATCAAAGTTGGCTCAGCCTGTAGTGTGTTTTTCCACTTTAGTTTTGGCGGTGGCTCCAAATCCAGGCCTCCATTGGTTAATAAATGTGATTTCCATTGATCATTTTTGTGTGATTGTGTTGTCAGCACATTCAACTTTGTTCTGTACAAAGTATTCACTGAGAATATTTCATTCATTCAGATCAAGGATGTGTTATTTGAGTGCTCCCTTTATTTTTTTGAGGTCTGTATGTATAAATTTTTTTTTTTTTTTTTTTATTATACAGACACTGTAATCTTTCAGTACCCTACATTTGCATCACGGGAAAGTGATGGCACAAACTTACTGGCAAACCCTCCATTTAAATGTTTCTGTCAAAGATTGAGAGTGGCATCTAATTGGATAGATGCCAGCTATGTAACCTTGCTGGCATCTACTGCGTGTGAGTGGAGCTCAGCTCCTGAGCCTCCTGCACATTGCAGATCCATGACCAGGACTTTTATTCATCTTCTAACTGGAAAGGGTTACATTTTTCCTTTAACTGAATTAATACAAAATAAATAGTTAAAAAGAAACCTGTCAGCTCAATTACCTAGTCACAAGCTAAGCAGGACAAGAAGTAAACATTGAGCATGATTGGAAAAACTGCCATAATGGCGCAGGGTTGTGCCCTACCCCGATGAGTGAAACAGGGCAAGTATAGCACAGTTATAAAATTTTCTCCTTTCACTGCTATCTGCAAATTACGATCAAAGTCAACAGATCCCTTAAGCCTGTGTGCCCAAGATGAGTTTTCATGCACACTGTGCTTTTTTACTCAGCGTAAACTGACCTGCGGTGCGCGTTTCACATCCACATGTCAATTTATCTTGAGAGTACGCAGAGTTTTATGTGCAGATGTTTTCCATACACTTGCATTGGATGCAGAAAATTCACAGGTAAAAAACTCCCCCCAAAAACACACATGCATTTTTAGTGCATTTCTGCAGCAAAAATGCAACAAAAACCCAAGTAACTCAATAAGTATTAGAATCAAAGCCAAATACCTGAAAAGTATCAAAAACAATGCATCTTTGTTTAAAAAACAAGGATATACCTTCAAGAGACAAGAACTAGACAAGAGACATTGAAAGGAACTTGGGTCTTAAAAGGGGCATTTTGGAGTCAAACTCTCCTGATTTATTAAGAGGCGAACACCTCAATCATTCAGGAGCGTCTCAAAAGTGGCCACACATCTTACTCCAGTCAGGGAATGGAATAAGATGTATGCATAAGGTATGGTACAGCTCGTCATCAATTTGATAATCTGTGGCATCACGCCCGTGTCTCAGCTACGCTCATTTGGGAAGAGCGTGGCAAGAAAACGCCCAAAAGGCGCAGTATTTTTGTGCAACTCCACGTTCAGCAAAAATTTTGTGACCTTTCAAAGCAATTTACGCTAAATTCTGACAATTTTAATGAATCAAGGCCTAAGGGTTAACAGATCCTTAAACAGCTACCAGTCTCCTCCTTCTCAGAGCTATTAGTATCTGTAGCCAAGCATGCCTATGGGTCTGTAAGCACTCGATTACTATGTTTTCATTGAGGTTAACTATGGGCAAGTAGAGTTGATTGCAGATTTATTCAAGGCCCTGGGGTCCAATGGCCATCTACCTTTCAGCATCCCCAGTTCATCTTTCGATTAGCTCAAAAGAAGAGCTGAATACGTTGGCAGGTAGAAGATTGTTCACAGGGCTCCTGTCAAGCATCCATTGAGTATGAACCTGGTCACTGGACCAAGGTCCTGCAAAATGATTCGCTCATCTCTACGTACAATCCTTCTCCGCTGATCTCCGGCCACAGGACACTACTGCGCTGCCCCTGTACACATTAGTTCTACAGCCAGTCCCACCTAAATAAACTTTCAGTTAAGTAGTATGGCCTCAAGTAAGCAATGCTTCTCTATATTCCTTGTTAGGAGATCTAGGAATCACACAGAAGGGGTCCTAAACAAGGGACCCTTCAATAAGCCAGAATGGAAAATTGCTTTCTACAAACATCTTCTTGAATTACATGAACCACCATTAAATCTGAATAGCTGCCATATAATACTACATTAACCCTGATTAGGCAATTCTTTAAAAGCATACACAGGATAGACTCCAATCCTGGGTTACAACGGGTGTTCAGATTCTAACAATATTTCAGCTTGCAGAGCTCAAAAGCCAACAAAGTAGACCATTTAGCAAAAGCTTTACCAAGATTTGCATTAAAATAAAATGTTCAGATGAAAAACAAGTTCTAGATGGCAATGCAACAAAGCGCATAGGGCAAAAGACTCGTAGCCAAGCGATTAGGTGTCCGGTGGAACAGGATGTGGGGGGTACAAAAACAAACAAGGAACCCCCTGGGCGCTGCCGGAAAAAATTAAGGCTCGTGGGAGATACAGTGACTTTATTAAGGATATGCGTTTCAGCACTGTACAGGTGCCTTCATCAGGCCATATGAAAGAAGAGGTACAGACACATACATACATACACAGATCTAAATGGGAGGGATATGACATCATTGGTCAAAAGGTCATGAATACTTTAAAACAGAATGAATGTGTAAATTCATATAGGCAAACAAAATATTAACTGATGGTACAATGGAGTGAAACAAGTGTTTTGCATCTATTTCAGAGAAACACAAATATTAAAATAGGGTTCAAAGGGGATGGGGAGCAGACAAATGTTTGACATGACTGGTATTGGTACACAATTGTGTTTGGTAAGATAACATCACGTGAGAAGCTGGCAAACACCTGATGATGTTGTAGTAAGTGTAGGAATGTAGAGAGGACGTGGATTGCTGAAAACTAGACTGACTGCATGTAGGAGGGCTGCTATGGAGAGGAGGAAGTTTCCAGCACAGCCGGCAGGAGTCACAAGAGTGGCACATGCATCAGCAATGGAAGAACAACTTATTCATGACTTTGCCCAATGACATCACATCCCTCCCATTTTTCTCTGTGCCTCTTAATTCATATGACCTGATGAAGGCACCTGTACAGTGCCGAAACATATAGCCTCAATAAAAGTACCTTACTTCTACTTACAAGCAGCCATTTTTTTGCCAACAGCTACCAGGGGGTCGTAGTTTTTCTTCTACACCCTGTAGCACTTTTAGTTTTATCATATATACATATTTTATTGAGCAGAGTCTGGGTCATGACATTAGGTAGGTTTCTAGTAGAACTGTTCAAGATATATTTTAATAGGTTTTAGCTGAAAAAAAACACAAGCCTAGAAGGAAATGCTTTTAACTCTTGATTTGTGTGATATTTACACGGTTTTTAAATAGGAATATAATATGATATATACACACAACTTTTAGATTAAACTATAAACGTGAGTATGACACGTCAGTCACCATATACAAACACAGCAAAACCTATGTTTAATTAGCTTGTAAAATCACGTTTCTTACCAGCACTGTCATTTGTAGACATTCTTTTGATGAGCAAATGTATGCGTCAGTTAGGCCATATCAAGTGCCAATATAATTAAAGGGAATCGGTCAGCAGGTTTTTGCTATCTCTTCTGAAAGCAGGATGTAGACAAAGACCCTAAATCCAATGATGTATCACTTAGTTTACTGGGTGCAGCCATTCTGACACAATCAAAGCCTTTATATTTAGCAATGCAGCAGAGCTGAGAAAGCTAGCCCCGTCCCCACCAGGCTCTATATATACACACAAGGTCTATAGATAATGAGAAGCTTATCACAGGAGGGGGTGGAGTCGGACGAGCGCCCACGTGCCAGCTAGTCACAGCAATCATAATGTCCCGGTAATAAAACCTTCTTTGTACGTAAACGACAGTACACAGCTTGACATGTGACACATCATTGAATTCAGTGTTTTAACCCCTATCTCAAGCTGTCCTCTGATACATAGAAAAAACATGTTGACACATTCTCTTAAAGAAGCAGTTTTGTTTCTTGGAAACACAATGCTTACCCAGAATCTATAGTCTATTTGTGTATTTTATCCTACTTCAGTTACATCCATACATTTCCCACCTCTTTATTATAGGAAGTGGAGTCATGTGATCTACAGTTTACATTAGTCTATGTACCAGACTGGTTGTCAATGACAGGATGTCAGTCTCTGACTTCCTGTGATTTACAGGATATCACATCACTTAGTGAATCCCTCCCGACAGCTCCACCTTCCTTTCCTTCTGTATGCCCTCCAATGCAGTTAAAGATATTTAGTGGCTTACATTTTGTATTCTTCCCTGTTAAAAATGTAACCCATGGTGTGATTGGTTACTTTTTGTTAAATAAGCAGTTTCATAAATCTGATCATATGAACTGTAGTCTACACTATGGGCGCAATATCTGAGGGAGACTTAATCAAGATGGCAGAAAACCCAGATATTGGCACATTAACTAAAACAAGAATACACAGGGCACACAAAAACCTCTACATAATTTCGATAATGGTCTATGCTGCACTATAGGAAAAAAATAGATGAAGTGCTTCTTTAATGACCCTGGAGTTAAATGTTAGGAAACAATCCAAACAGTTAACACCAGTAGCAAATTCATAGGTATACCGGTGTAATTATGTAGATCTTAAAATAACAAGCCACACATTTAACTGAGGAATTATAGTATATCAGAACCAACTAGCAGGCGAAGCTCAGATTTATTGCTTGATGTTCAACAGCTTAATGACATGGTAATAAATATATAATCGATACATTGCTCATAATTAACAAGATGTAAGGAATTGCAATGTGACAAAACAAAATACGTATGAATGTATGAAACAATAATTCTTTCTAAAAGGTCATCCTTAAAATAGTTCATCTCCATCTATCTTGTAGCATTCTTTTATAACACCTTCCAAAATGACCAAAGAAGTGTAAAGTGAAACGTACAGCTGATCTGTGTACAGTCCTTGCTGTACAAGTCTAAAATACCGAACAGTAACAAAAATAAAAGCATAAATGTTTAGAGGATATACGTCACCACCACTGGTGCATGATGTGGCATACTCTTCCTTAGCTCTGCGGCACACATTGTAAACTGGATAGCTATGTTTTGCCAATCCTGTAATCTAAAGCCAGAACATTGGATGGCCAGCAGATTGTCAGCATTATTGTACTGTACCACTTCCAATTTTCACATTATTAGGAGTATGAGAAAACTTTGATTGTGACCTCCTTATTGGAACCTTTCAACAGCACTGCAGCCCTCCATGCCTTCAGGAAAGGGATCAATATCAATGGTCAGTAATGTGGGAGAAAAATGCTGCAAATGTAACAAAACTATTAGCATTGATAATTATGGTAACATCTAGTATATATCAGCCTGGCAGTAGTTTGGTGTTCCACTTTAAAAAAAAAAAAAGAAGAAGTCTCTCTCGCACACCCATAGAATGGTGTCCTTAGTGCAAATACCACGCCACGTAGTGAGTAGGTAAACATTGGCGATTCGGATTTCCTGCATAATACGGAGAAGGGAAAAGGCGAGGAACTTGGAGAATAAAGGAGGAACTCTTCAATGCATCACGTGGGTTTGGTTGGGACCGGAGTTGGTATGTTGGGAGTAGACTGGCGATAGCTACGTTTCCCAGTTTCAGTATAGCCGCTTCTCGTAACTAGAGAGGAAGGCAAAGACGAGAAGATTTGTTAAAAAAATAAAAAGCAAAATATAGAACACATTAAAATATGAACAATGGACCAAATATCCCTTCTCCAAAAAAACAAAAACAAATTAATAAAACAATATATAAAAATAACGAGCATCGTTTTTGTGTTAAGAAAACCTGTCAGCAAGTTTTCAAACCTCAGACTAACATCATCACAGTAAATTACCTATGATTATGATTGCTTTCATACCTTTATATTGAGTCAGTATATAAGTGTGTCTCTGTGGTCTCTTAATCCAGCAAATTCTTTTGAAAATAAGCTTGCCAGCACAGGGGATTGGCCTGCACTTCCAGCAATCTGACCTCTCTCTCCTCCCAGTGACTGACAAGTTCCTCTTCTGTGTCCTGCTCCCCCGCCTGAGATCGCACACAGGCAGCCTCCATCTCAGATCGCACACAGGCAGCCTCCATCTCAGATCGCACACAGGCAGCCTCCATCTCAGATCGCACACAGGCAGCCTCCATCTCAGATCGCACACAGGCAGCCTCCATCTCAGATCGCACACAGGCAGCCTCCATCTCAGATCGCACACAGGCAGCCTCCATCTCAGATCGCACACAGGCAGCCTCCATCTCAGATCGCACACAGGCAGCCTCCATCTCAGATCGCACACAGGCAGCCTCCATCTCAGATCGCACACAGGCAGCCTCCATCTCAGATCGCACACAGGCAGCCTCCATCTCAGATCGCACACAGGCAGCCTCCATCTCAGATCGCACACAGGCAGCCTCCATCTCAGATCGCACACAGGCAGCCTCCATCTCAGATCGCACACAGGCAGCCTCATTCCCAGGGGCAGCGCATGCACAGATGGATAGTCCGGCACTTGCAATGTCATCAGGATGTTACTGCACATGCGCCATTCCCGAAATGACTGGGCGAGATGTCGGCTGGGGGAACAGATCACAGGGAAGAGTGACCTGTCAATCACTGTCAGGAGGCTTGCACCAGAAGGAGAAAGACCCTACACTTGTGAGTTTATTTGCATAAGAATTCACTGATGGATTAAGAGACAAGAGAGACAGGAGTTTATAATATAAAAAGTATGGCAGTAATCATTACTGGTACTTTACTGTAATGTCATTACTTTGCGATCTTAAAACTTGCTGACAGGTTCCCTCATCTTACCATAGATTACCAGCACTTGCATATCAACAAACATGCACAACCAAAAACATTCATGGATTCATGATGCAGCGCAACTTTACATATCTACCAAGTTACAGTGGTTTTACAGTTTTAGAGATGTTGGACCTTGAACACTGCCATTCATGTAAAAACAAAAGCAGCTCATACTCACCCTGCCCGGCTGCTCCGGACTCAGTGTTTTGGCTGTAGCAGTGGTGTCACATTGAAAACTCGCAACACTGCGGCAACCAATTACTTATTTCAGCGTCTCATGCCACTTACATCGGTGGAGCCTCTGAGCTTATCGATTGACTGTAGTGGTGATGTGAGCTGCTGACATGTAATCACAGGGTGCAGCCAAAACACGAACAAGAGCAGTGGCAGACAGCCAGTGCTGGACCCAGGGAAGAGGAGTACTATCTACTTTTGTTATTTTACATGACAGGCGGAAACGCACTAAAAACGCGTATACATTTTTTACCTGCAGATTTTCTGCAACTAATGCAATTCTATAGGAAAAATCTGCACATAACTCAGAATACATGCAAGAAATATTAACATGATGCAGATTTCAACACGCACCGCAGGTCAGGTTACGCTGCATGGGGGGGGATCACAGCGGCATGAGGTTTCAATAAATTCTATCCAGTTTCCAGGAACTGTAAGACTTTTTTGCACAGTGAAAATACCCAGAGTCAAAAACCTCGCTAAAAACTCATCTTGGAAACTTAAAGCGTTTTTTTAAAAAAACTGCAGCATGTCAATTCTTACAGCATTTTTCACCCATTCAACTGAACCCATGTAAAAATGCACGCAAAAACATACTATTTTACACAGCGTTTTTCCTGCCATCACTGTGGTTAATGGCAGCTGAAAAAGCTGCTGAAAAATACTAACCGTGTGCACATAGCCTTAAAGTCTCAGCACTGGCTTTTCACTTGCTAATGGACAGGTCATTTTCCTTTAGGATGTAAAAAGCCAGTAAATCATCCCGAGATTGAGATGCTGGAGCTCCAGCAGCCTAACAGCGCTCATACTCCCTGCTAGAGATACAGCATAGGGGAATGAGTGTGCTCCGTGTACGCAGTGGCTCAGTTAACTCCTTAAATGTCAAAGCAGAGGATTGCGCCCTCTGACACCTCATCAGCTCCCTACAGCATGATTGCGAGGACTTGCTGGTTACTATGGCAACTGGGAGCCTAACAATAGCCTCTGGTCTTCCATAGATAAAAGATTAATATATCGTGCAAGATGCACAATCTATTGGGCAGCCTGTCAGCACAACACTGACACTGCACTGTACTACATAAGTAGTTCAATGTATTATCAATATGATCAAAGGACTGAGCATTCAAGTCACCTTGTAGGACCAATATTGTTTAAGAAAAAAAAAGTTAAATAAAACAAAAACCAAGCAAAATAATAAAAAAATGCAGAATTGCCATTTTTTGTTCAGCCAGGCCCAAAATAAAAGTAAAAAAAAAAAAAAAAAAAAAATCAGATTCCAGAGACATTTTCCTAAAGGAAAATGGACACCAAAAATGGCACCAGTGAGCACAAACAAGCCCTCATACTGATGTCCAAGTTAATAATACACTGCTCAAAAAAATAAAGGGAACACTCAAATAACACATCCTAGATCAGAATGAATGAAATATTCTCATTGAATACTTTGTACAGAACACAGTTGAGTGTGCCGACAACAAAATCACACAAAAATCATCAATGGAAATCAAATGTATTAACCAATGGAGGCCAACGTCACGTTGCACCACAGACTGTCCAGGAGTTGGTGGATGCTTTAGTCCAGGTCTGGGAGGAGATCCCACAGGAGACCATCCGCAACCTCATCAGGAGCATGCCCAGGCGTTGTAGGGAGGTCATACAGGCACGTGGAGGCCACACACAATACTGAGCCTCATTTTGACTTGTTTTAAGGACATTACATCAAAGTTGGATCAGCCTGTAGTGTGTTTTTCCACTTTAATTTTGGGGGTGACTCCAAATCCAGGCCTCCATTGGTTAATAAATTTGATTTCCATTGATGATTTTTGTGTGATTTTGTTGTCAGCACATTCAACTTTGTACAGAACAAAGTATTCAATGAGAATATTTCATTCATTCAGATCTAGGATGTGTTATTTGAGTGTTCCCTTTATTTTTTTGAGCAGTGTATGGTTCTCAGAAGAATGGATTGTAAACAAATAAAAAATCAAGAATTACTGTGTCTTTTTTATTCATTGCACTTGCCAAAAAGTGCAATAAGAACCCCAAAATGGGACCAATAAAAACTACATTAAAAAGAACAAAAACAAACACTCTCCTACAGCTTAGTTGACAGAATTACGCTAGGGCAAACAAAAATCGAATTTTTTTTTTTTTTAAAACAGCATTGATAGTATAAAAGTTAACAATATTGATAAAATTTAACTTTATGCAGTATTAAGCTTTTCATTTGTTGCATAAATAGTGTTAAAATAAAAATTCTGCTGTATTTAGTCCCCCATTAACCTAAGGAAAGTTAGGTATTATATTGAATATAAGCCAACATTCACAAAGAAGAAAAACACAAAAAAACAAACAAACACAAAACAAGCCCTCATACAGTTACATCGAAGAAGGGGAGGAAAAAAAAACAAAAAACGATGGCTCCTGGAATGTGACGATGAAAATAAGTGTGTGGACCTCAAGACCAAAGTAATACTGGTCATTAAGGGGTTAAACAACAACAGATAAGTTAGGGTTGGAAACCTGGCATCCAGATCCATCTGCCTGTGTAGTCTAAGCAGGAAGAGCATTTTTTGTTTTCTTAGTGTCTGCCACCTGGTGGCAGCAGACAAAACCCACGGTACCCGAGTCCTCAAGTGCTTGGGAATTTATTTATTTATTTTTTTAATATAAAGTATTTTTCTCTTATTACATAGTTCGAATGATGCCAACCTACAAAATTCTTCACCAATTAGTAGAAATATCCTCTTAGGAAAAACAGATTTTAGTTTAGATATTTATAACAAACAATGAACAACAATTTTAATAATATCCTGACGAAGCCCAGTGCGGTGAAACACGCGTCAAGGTGCCTGTGTGCCCCCTTCTGTCCTCCCTCTGGCTCAAATTATTTACCATGTCTATTTATTAAAGGTATTTATTGCATTTAATGATTGCACCCTAATCTCTCCTAGTACATATATCTCAATGTGGACTGATACCATTATAAGGTAGAGTTTGTGGCTTTCATTTTTCTATGACTATATTATGATCACATTTGCATTTTAATGTCCATTATGCATCTTATGCTATAGTATATATTCTCTATGTTAATAACATGCTGTAGCTTAAGGTTTACTCTTATGCACTTTACCCATCATCTATGCTTTATACAATTACTATTGCCAATTAGGAGTAGTTTTAGCTAGTATTTGCCTCATAGGGGTTCATTGATCCTCACTGTGGATTTATCTTCATCGTTCTCCCTATAAATGTGTTTTACTCATTCCTCTCCCTACCATATATTGTATACATTTTGTATTATTCATTAAATAAAGATTTCTCATATGCCTCCTCAGCTGTTTTCCTTTTCTCTAATGATTTATTATTAGCATTGCAGTTGTTTAATAGGAAAAAAAATCAGTTTTCAGTTTAGATACTTCTAATACCGTATTTTTCGGACTATAAGACGCACTTTTTTCCTTCAAAATTTTGGAGGAAAATGGGGGGTGCGTCTTCTAGTCCGAATGTTGCTGGGGATATATCTATCTATCCCCCCCCAGCAACATTTGTGCTGGGGGAAGCGGCAGAGGAGCGGGGCACAGGAGGCAGCAGCCGCCTGCTTCAGCCTACACTGTCCCCGCTGCTAAAGAAAATGAATATTCATGCTCCTTAATAGCCGGCACACAGCGTAGCTGCAGCGCGGCTCCTGCTGCTGCAGGGCGATCGCGTGAGCCCGCTATTAAAGGGCATGAATATTCACCCCATCTCCACGCCCAAGTCACTCAGTGAGCTCAGTGCAGTTAAGGGGCCCGTTCGCTGGAGCGACTCATGCTCACAGAATTGTCAGTCAGTGTGGATTACAGCGTGTGCCAGTATTTTGGACAGGTGAGTATTATGGGTTTTTTTTTTTTTTACAGGGGACAATGGCTTCAGTGAATTGGGTATAAAGGAGAGTATAATATAAAATAAAAAACACTTGCTGGACACAGCGGGGGCAGAATACTACTGTCAACTGGTGCTGATCTCAGTGCTGGCAGGGGTCAGATGACGACATATGACTTCAGCGCCCAGCTCTTAGAAACAGTGCAAACAGTACCACAGATTCCCAGGCGCAGTTACGTATCACACGGATGTCAGCCGTGTGTCATCAGTGTGGGGGACGTTTTGCGGCCCGTGCTGCAGGTAAAAAACATGTGCACAGACCCATTCATTTACAAATTATGGCAGAAGTGTACGCCAGCCCATGGCTGCTGTAACATTTCTGGAAGATGCAGACACCTTTTAATGAATGTGGCGTATCTTCCCTCATTATGGCTGGTGTACAAAACGCCAGTCTTAATGAATCAGAGCCATCAGTATATTTAATAAGTTGGCCATTTTCTCATGTTTGAGCACTCTGTAAGGAAAACTGCACTGTCTTACTGTCCAAAAAGTGTCTGCGGGTGGAGGAGCAGGTGAGCAGACCATCTACCTCATCCAATTGTAAAACCTCTCAAATGGGAAACCGGCTTTTCTATTGGATAGAATAGTTCTCTATCTGCGCATGCACTGACCCCAATGCCATTTTATTGAAGACCCCAAGGCCAGATGTGGAATCTCACAACGTGCACGCGCCCCCCACCCAAAGATGGCAGAGGCGCAAAATTTCAAAATGGAGGCAAGTTACTGGACCTGTAGGAACACAAGAAGAAGGTTGAGAGGCTGAAGCAGAAGAAGACCCAACCCCCCCAGGCCTGCCCCAATCCACAGAAGACGTCATCAGATGAAAACTTAAAACCATGATTAAAAAAAAATAAGTGATCACATCCCTTCAACAAAGGTATTAATTTAATCAGTGTAATAGCCATATCTTTACTTTATAGTGATAAATCCTGGTGACAGGTTCTCTTTAAGCTTTACTTTGGTACAACTGGAAACCCACTGAAAACTATTACATATGTTGCAGACAGATTAGGATTTGCAATTACACAGATTTTTAAAGGGGAGAGAAGTAAATCAGTAATAATCAAAACAGAAATCCTCATCACACAATTTAGCCCCAGGAAATGAGACTCCCAGTAGGCAGCGCGAAACAGTCAGAATGGACCTACTAAGAGGACACTAGGGCCCTTTACTCTGGGGTCATACATGCCATTTATTCCTGCACTCTTGCCAAAAATGAAGTTAACAGATTGCCGTAATAGATGATCTTTAAGATTAGGTATATAAAATCATTGCATTCTCTTGTAGGTTTTATCTTGCAAAATACAAGACAGAAATGCTCCACTACTTACATGGCAGAAATGTGTATCTAGAATGGATGCATGTCCAAAGAGAGAGAAAGAAAATTAAAAGCCGTCTGGTCACTGAGGTGGTTTTAAATTTAGCCCATCACCAATAACTAAACAGACAAAATGTGACATGTACAGGAGCATATATGTTAGGACTACGCTTTGTGACCCATGAACTTAAAATCCATGTCATTTATGAATACATAAGAGTAAAAAGTCTCCATGTGTACTAGTGGTATAGAGCAAATAAAACCAGGGTATTATCAGGACTACTTTCTCATAGGTGAATGCTTACTGGATGAGTAGGTTGCGGACATAAAGGGTCACGTAGGTTCTGTAGCAAGTACAAGGCACTAATGGTAGCTACACACACATTGAATAGAATTATTTTAGTGTACTACACTAACCTCATGCTGAAAGTAATTAAACAGACTGGTGTATGTGACTATTCTTCGCAGAGTCCTGGTACAGATCTTAGTCCCTTTTGGCACTGCTCCATTACTCAAAAGCTTATCAATTAAGCAAGAGTAAGAGCATGCATCACCCAGAGGTGGTGACGTGCGCTGATCATACATCACACTTTAGTTGCCATGACAAGGGTTGTCCAGAATGTTTTTTGACCATACGGACATGATGGTTTTTAAGTGAATTCCTACAAGTCAGCTCTTCATAACAACGTAAAAAGTTGAGGCTGATGGGACTTCTGCTTAGTCTAGTTGAGTATTACCATCATGCAATCAGCTCTCCTGATCTCCACAAATTTAACAGGAACGGGAACAATTGGATTGATGAGGTTTTTAAAGGGGTATTATGCCAATACACAGCGGAACAGGTAAAATATACAAGAAACTTGATGTTCTAAGGTTTCTTGATAAACACCTTACTATTAGGTCATCCATGCAGCCTCTAACACAACATATTTGAAAACCATACATGAATGGAACAGATTGCTTCCTACAAAATATGTAGGGATATAAAAACAATGCCAAATTTCTATAACTTGCATTAATGAAGCAAAACCATGTGAACTTTAAAATTTTAATGACATTAAAAAGCCCATATAAAATGCTTGGTTTTTTTTGTTTTTGTTTTTTTTTTAAAGTTAAGTTGGCAGTATTGATAATCCCCAACCCCAACTTATAAATGCTGTTTTGTTTTTTTTTACCATCCATGTAAGTTTTTTAGCGAATATACATATCTAGTAATCAAGAAATACTAACAAAAAAAAAAAAAAAAAAAACACAAGAGTTAACATCACCAAAGTAAAAAGATAACTTACGAGTGGAGACCATGGACACCACCTTCTACTTGGGCAGACATTGTTCTCTTTTCCAGTTTGAGTTCGCCTGAATACATCATGGACCTGCAAAAGTACCAAGCCATATAGTTTGTTACACATATTCATTACTACTTTTATCCCGTCTCTGAAGGGCCAAAAGCCCAACTTAGAGAAAAACTTAAACAGAATTTAGGTTGCAGTGTTATTAGCCTAACATAACTATTTCAATACTATTAGCAAACCCAGCAAAATAGAGCCAGTGTCAAATACTGGACCAAGCTAAGGACAGATTATATGTCTCACACAAGAGAAAACCTGTTGAAAGCTTTTGTGGGGGCTGGTTCTTTCCCATGTATAATGCTACCAGCTTATGATTGGTCAACTTCATGCAGGGGAAAAAGTATACACTCCCAGCGTAAAATCTCGAGTGACGCACCTTTTCGATTTAACATAAATTATAATCTAAAATTGTAAAAGCTAATATTTCCACAACAAAGTGGAGAAATTAAAAAAATAAAAACAACGTTTTATTCTGCTTTGCAGCCACCATTTCATGATATGGCCAGTTTAACATGTTCAACCTAATATACAGTGCATTGTGAAAGTATTTGGCCCCCTTGAACTTTTTCTACCTTTTGCCACATTTCTGGCTTCAAACATAAAGATATGAAATTCTAATTTTTGGGGGAAGAATCAACAAGTGGGACACAATCGTGAAGTGGAAAGAAATTTATTGGATATTTTAAACTTTTTTAACAAATGAAAAACTGAAAAGTGGGGCGAGCAATATTATTCGGCCCCTTTACTTTCAGTGCAGCAAACTCACTCCAGAAGTTCAGTGAGGATCTCGGAATGATCCAATGTTGTCCTAAATGACTGGTAATGATAAAAAGAATACATCTGTGTGTAATCAAGTCTCCGTATAAATGCACCTGCTCAGTGATAGTCTCAGGGTTCTGTTTCAAGTGCAGAGAGCATCATGAAGACCAAGGAACACATCAGGCAGGTCCGACATACTGTTGTGGCGAAGCTTAACGCTGGATTTGGATACAAAAAGATTTCCCAAGTTTTAAACTGTGCAAGCGATCATATTGAAATGGAAGGAGTATCAGACCACTGGAAATCTACCAAGACCCGGCCGTCCCTCTAAACTTTCATCTCGAACAAGGAGAAGACTGATCAGAGATGCAGCCAAAAGGCCCATGATCACTCTGGATGAACTGCAGAGATCTACAGCTGAGGTGGCAGAGTCTGTCCATAGGACAACAATCAGTCATACACTGCACAAATCTGGCCTTTATGGAAGAGTGGCAAGAAGAAAGCCATTTCTCAAAGATATCCATAAAAAGTCTCGTTTGAAGTTTGCCACAAGTCACCTGGGAGACACCAAACATGTGGAATAAGGTGCTCTGGTCAGATGAAACCAAAAAATCGAACTTTTTGGCCACAATGCAAAACTATATGTTTGGCGTAAAAGCAACACAGCTCATCCCCACTGTCAAACATGGTGGTGGCAGCATCATGGTTTGGGCCTGCTTTTCTTCAGCATTGACAGGGAAGATGATTAAAATTAATGGGAAGATAGACGGAGCCAAAAACAGGACCATTCTGGAAGAAAACCTGTTGGAGTCTGCAAAAGACCAGAGACTGGGACAGAGATTTATCTTCCAACAAGACAATGATCCCAAACATAAAGCAAAATCTACAATGGAATGGTTCAAAAATAAACATATCCAGGTGTTAGAATGGCCAAGTCAAAGTAGAGACCTGAATCCAATCGAGAATCTATGGAAAGAGCTGAAAACTGCTGTTCACAAGCGCTCTCCATCCAACCTCACCGAGCTCGAACTGTTTTGCAAGGAAGAATGGGCAAGAATTTCAGCCTCTCGATGTGCAAAACTGATAGAGACATACCCCAAGTGACTTGTAGCTGTAATCGCAGCAAAAGGTGGCGCTACAAAGTATTAACTCAAGGGGGCCAAATAATATTGCACGCCCCACTTTTCAGTTTTTAATTTGTTATAAAAGTTTAAAATATCCAATAAGGCTATGTGCCCACGATGCAGAAATGCTCTGGATTTTTCCTGAGCGTTTCTGCATCTCCCCTGGCAGAAAAAAACGCATGCGGATTGTACATGCGTTTTTCCTGCCAAGGACATGCGGATGTGAAGAGTTCCTCACATGCATTACCGCATGCGGGTTGACAAGAGCTTTCCAAGCGATTTTAGCATCACTTGGAAAGTGCTTGTCAACTTGGCCACACTATATAAATCCATGCAACCGGCATGGATTTATATAGTGTGACCGCAAAGAATGTTAAAAAAAAAAAAAAAAAAAAAAAAAAATCTATACTTACCTTCTGATGGCCCCCGGTGTCTTGCTTCGATCCGTCCTGGCTGCCGGCAGATCGTGGTACACTGAAGGACCTGCCGATGTCAGCATCGCGTGACCCATCACATGACTATGACGTCAGCGCAGGTCCTTCAGTCCACCACGATCTGCCGGAATGGGAGGACGAGGGCAGCGGGGGCCGTCAGAAGGTAAATATAACATTTATTTTTTATTTTATTCTTTTTTTTCACAGGTTCTATTGTACCCGGGTCCGGAGGAGAGTCTCCTGTCCTCCACACCCGAGTACCATCCGCACATTGGAACGCATGGAATGCGCATCTACATATACAGTGATGAGGAATCCATGCGTTCCAATGCAAGTCAATGGCGGCGAAAACGCAAAATAATTGGTAGTGCTGCGTTTTTTTTCCGGATCATCATTGGAGAACATGGCAGGCCTTCTACCATGCATTTAAGCGTTTCTGCAGCGTTTTTGCCGCTGCGGAAACGCTTAAAAAACGCATCGTGGCACACAGCCTAAATTTCATTCCACTTCACGATTGTGTCCAACTTGTTGTTGATTCTTCCCCAAAAAATTAGAATTTTATATCTTTATGTTTGAAGCCAGAAATGTGGCAAAAGGTAGAAAAGTTCAAGGGGGCCAAATACTTTCACAATGCACTGTATATATTATAACAGGCATCACACTAAAAACTCAAAATTTCATTACAGACTCATAATTCTGTATTTTTCCCAAAGTTTTGTTCATTCTCCTTCCTGCTGCGGCCATGGGAGTGAAGAGGCGTGAATATTCATGCCCTTTAATAGCGGGCACACGCGATAGCCTGGCCACCAAAAGAGCCGCGCTGCGGCTACACTGTGTGCCGGCTATTAAGGTGAGTGAAGTCACTGCTCCCCACGCACACAGTCCCGGCGTGGGGAGCAGTGACTAATCCGGCAGCTTATCCCACAGTGTGAGGGCGCATGGCAGTGACATCATGCGCGGCTCACACAGTGAGATAAGTGCTGGCAGCAGAAAAGGATGCAGCGCTGGAGCAGAGGGAAGAAACCTGAGTAGAAGTGTTTATTTTTTTTTTTGTGTGTGTGCAGCGTGATGGGGATTAGGGTGCCATGTATACCAGGATGAGGGGTGTCTTGCCTACCAGGATGGGGGATCAGGGGTGCCATGCATGCCAGGAAGGGGGATATTAAGAGAACTGGGGGACATTACCCCTATAACAGTGTCAGTAGCAGACCCCCTTTCCCTTGCACCATGACCACATTTTTTAATTAAATATTTTCCTCCTCTAAAACCTAGGTGCGTCTTATGGTCCGGGGCGTCTTATTAGTCCGAAAAATACGGTACTTACCGTAAGATAGAAAGACTTTTGGCCCCTATGTCTTGACAGCCATGTTGAATTCCTGCAATTAGGTATGGTGCAAATTTATGGATGGACCCTTTGTCCTGAATGGAACCAGACACTCCTTGAGCCACTTTCACTTTGTCCCCTTCACTGTTATGAAACATAAAATGCAGAAATATAAAAATCAGAAACAAGTTTAGATGGTACACTGCCAGCTATAATTGATATTACCTACAACAATTATGCCACAATGAGGTGTACTAATCTAAAACTTAACATGATTAGTCTTTAGTTTGTCTAAAGCTGGTCAGACATTAGATAACGGTCATCGGACTGATCGCTAGGCCCACAGCCCTCCCTCCCGATTCTCCCATACACAGGAAAGCTGGGCTGAGAGCTCCCGTGTTCTCTAGGACAGGGTTCCCCAACTCCAGTCCTCAAGGCCCACCAACAGGTCATGTTTTCAGGATTTCCTTAGTATTGCACAGGTGATGGAATTATTGCCTGTGCAGGTGATGCAATTATCACCTGTGTAATACTAAGGAAATCCTGAAAACATGACCTGTTGGTGGGCCTTGAGGACTGGAGTTGGGGAACCCTGCTCTAGGAGAGCTGCCGACAGACTCCTCCAGCAGCAGCTTAAGGATCAAGCGACTGACTTGCAACAGATTATGGTCGGGGAAGAGTCAGGCCTAAAGAAACATTTGGTGCTTGACCAATCCCACAGAAAACGCCAGGCTCAGACACATTTCATCTCTAGTGAATGGGGAAGGTAAAGGGTGCTTTGTTAGGATTTGAATGTTTTAGCTTTAGGCTATGTGCCCACGTTGTGGAACTGACGCATATTTTTTACGCTTCTCCCTGGCGGGAAAATCGCATGCGGATTTTACATGCGGTTTTCCCGCCAGGTAGAAGCGTTTGTGAGGCGTCTTTGCAGCGTCTTCACATGCATTTCAGCATGCGGGTTATCAAGCACTTCTCCAAGTGATTTAAGCATCACTTGGAAAAGTGCTTGACAACTTGTTCACACTATATAAATCCATGCAACCGGCATATATAGTGTGACCAAGTAATAGTTAAAAAAAAAAAAAAAAGAATCAGAATGGTAAAAAATAAAGTTTATACTCACCTACCGATGCGTTCTCTGCCCCGTCCGGAGTCTTGAGCTGCTCACGCTGTTGTGTGCAGGACCTGCGGTGACGTCATTGAGTCATGTGATGGGTCACATGACTCAATGACGTGGCAGGTCCTTCACACAACAGCGCGACGGAGGGAAAACATCAGAAGATAAGTATAAACTTTATTTTATTCCTTTTTTTACAGGTTCTTTGGTACCCAGGTCTGGATGAGAGTCTCCTCTCCTCCAGACTTGGGTACCATCCGCACATTGATTCCGCATGCGGAAACGCCAAATTAATGAACATGCTGCGGATTTTTGACCGCAGCATATACGCTGCGGAAAAATCCGCAGCATGGGCATTGACATTGCGGAATGCCATTGGGGACCATGGGGTGCGGATATACATGCGTTTTACAAGCGTTTACACTGCGGAAATTCCGCAGCATATACGCTTGTAATACGCAACATGGGCACGCAGCCTTAAACACAACTAAATGTCCCAAGGACGAGACGACCTTCACTAGGTTTGAGGAGAAGGGAAAACATTATATAAATAGATAGCTGATTTGGGAGAAAAACATTGTTCTGCAGACCTGAAATATCTTTTTTGGCTACTAGTATTTTTCTCCATGGCATCTAGTGAGCCCATTCCTCGGTATTTCTTCAGTCTCACACCATCCGAAAAGAAATATTCACCAGGGGCCTCTGTGGTTGCAGCCAACAAGGAACCCATCATCACTGCACAGAGAATAGGAAATAAACGTTAAAACAAAGATCGATGAAAGTACTAAGGGGGTTTGTTCGGTTTCAGGAAACCCCTGACTCCAGGCAGTTTGTTGACTCCTCGGTAGACTCAGCAGCTGCTTCCAGTGTCTGTTAGGGGATGTTTACCACATTTTTGTTGCATGTGGTTAAAAAGATCTTAATTTTTCAAGCAGAAGATGCTTCAGGAATTGCTTCTTTTGTAAATTTGAGGCGTCTAAGTGATTTTTTTTGGTCGTTTATGGAGAGCTTTAACATTGTTTAAAAGTATTAGGAGCCTTATGACTGCTGCTTTAGGAACTTTATTTAAAAACAATAAGAATTTAAAAAAAAAAAAAAAAAAAAAGCAAAACACACAAAAGAAACCAGGCGTCTCTTTAACCTTCCCATTGCCTTCTATTGTAAAGTATGGAGCGCCTTCCAAGCGAAGAATGGTATGCTCACTTCTTTTTACTATTTGGAGGTTAAAAGAAAGTCTATTACCACTTTTTCAGGTGGTTTTCACAGCTGACCTGCTCCAAATCCACCTAGATAAAAAAAATCATGTGAACATACCCTTATTGTCTGCAACAGCGCTGCAGCCAATAAGCGACATCTGCCTGAGTAGATGGCATGAGCCATTCATCAGTGATTAGCTGCCAACGGTGCAACAAGTGAGGTCGAGTAAGTATAGTTTTTTGTTTTTTTTTATACAACAAACTGCACCTGGAGACCAGAAAACCTTTTTAAAAGAGAACCTGTCATCAGGGTTTTATACCCCAAACTAATTGGCATATACGTCAAGGCGCTTCAATGCTGATTAAATCCTTATCTTGGCGTAGATATTAGTTTTGCTTTATTAGTGAAACCCATGGATGAAATTGTATGCTAATGAGATGAAAGTACAGTGGGTGGGCACAGCACTTCCTGCTCTCCTGCCTCTCTACCTCCGACTGACAGGCGGCTGAACCATGCACTGCCTGGGGAATAGGGGGAGAGGCAGGAGAGCTATAAGTGCTGCGCCCGCCCACTGCACTTGCATCTCATTAGCATACAATTTCAACTATGGATTTTTCTATAACAGCAAAATGGATTTCTATAGGAAAGGTAAGAATGTACTCGGCTTTAAAGCGCTTTTACATACATGCCATTACTTTGGGGTATAAAATCCTGCCAATATGTTCTCTTTAAGTAAAACCAAAGAGCCTTTAACTATGGAATAGGGGTAGTGTTGCCTTGGCAGATACAACTGACCGCTCGTGCTGCATTTCTAAAGGGATTTATTGCAAATTAAGGATTTCTGAAAATTCTAATTTTGTGTGCCAATAGAAAGTAGCTTCGCTGCTACTAGCAGTCTCATGTCGCTGTGCTCCTAGTGGTTTATCTCATAGGTTAACAGAATGCTGTGTCCAGACATCCAAGGAAATATATACACAAGTTTGTTTTTCTCGCCATGACAAAATTAACGGAATTAGTCACATTGATTTCAAGATTATAAGGTTGTATTGATTAATATCTGGATAAGCATATCAAATGATTTCTCCTCGTCTGTGACAAGAACAGTAACCTGAAAATTTCTGCCCTGATAGAATTATAATGGTTACCAAAACTGGTCAGTATCAGTTTGTGTCACGCACAAAAACAGACAATTCTCATTTTGTAGACACTTACCTGTCGAAGCTCCGAGAGCTAAAGCTTTCACCACGTGTCCCACTGTCTGAATTCCCCCATCTGCTATAACCGGAACGCCAAATCTACGGGCATATTCGGCAACTTTGTATACTGCCGTTCCCTGGGGTCTTCCACAGGCCATAACTGCAACAAGAACCAATTTGACTTTTTTTAATAAAGAATAAAAGACATGTCAACCATGGTCTCCAAAGCATTGCTGCCTGCATTCTAGCTAGTCAACTGGCTGCAACATATGACTAAACAGAAAAGCAATTAGCAGGACTTAGTGGGTAGAAGAGCAGCGATCCACTTACCTTCCTGAGTAATGCATATAGATCCACATCCCATGCCTACACGCAAAGCATCAACTCCAGCATCAATGAGATTCTTAGCTTGAGCTGCAGTCACCACTGTCAGATAAGAAAGATTCATAGGTATAGAGATGCCGACAGAACGCTGGGCAAAATAACTACACAGACTGGGAACATAATGAATGGCCTTAGCAGATCTACTGCAGGGAGACGATTACACAAAGTGCACATATGCAAAACACACACACACACACACACACACACACACATATATCTATCAGTCTAAACACCTACCATTTCCACCAACTACTTGCAACTCAGGATATTTCTGTTTGATGTAGTGGATCATATTTATCTGATACACAGAATTGCCTTGTGAAGAATCCTGTTGAGGAAGAAGAAAGCCTTTAGTAAATGCACATTGAATTAAAATCACGTACATGCATAAAAATAACCTTGAGTGAGAAGACAAAAACTTGACTTTTACTAAATACGATTAAAAGGTAATCACAGAACAGATTTCTTATATAGAAAAAAAATCCACATTAAATGGGTAATAATCCTAAAAAATCCCTGGTATATTGATAAGCATACTACATGGAAAGTTCTCACCAGTCTAGTGTGTACATCCAATATCCAGGTAATCTAATGATATTGGTGATACCATCAAAAGCATGCCCATCAGAGGAGCAAAATGCTGTAGTTGGAGGTTGGACGCCACCCCTGACAAAACAGGGCCAGTATCCAGACCCTTCACAACCAATCTCCATGTATAAAAAAAATCCTGGAACATTTCCTATATAGTGATTCATCAGGGAAATCAGCTAAATTACATGGGGTAACTTATCTACAATGCCAGCTGAAAAGAGGACCAGTGATGAGAATTGCCTTTTAATTGTATACAGTAAAAGTGACTTTTTTAGGCTATGTTCCCGTTATGAGTTTTTGGAGATTTTTTTTACGTTGCATATTTTTCAAAAAAAATGCTAAGTAACCTATTTTAGTTAAGTGCAGAAATTCTGCAGAAAATCTGCAACATCAACAACTCACAAAAAGCTCGTCATGAGAAAGTAGCCTTAGATTTCACAGATTCTTGCTTGGCTACTATGAATTAAAATATAAGAAATACACTAAGAACCGATTGCTGTAAGAGCCGTGCTGCACATGCACACTGCTACAAATACGGATTGCTGCTAAAAATGTATATATCACACACGCCAAAAAAAAAAAAATCACGTAATATACATACCAGGACAACAACATCAACTCCAGCCTGCATGAGAAGATCAAGCCGATATTTGTCATCTTCTCTGGTGCCAACAGCGGCACCGCACAGCAGCTGCTTCCTGCAGTCCTTTGATGCAAGAGGGTAGTCTCGGTTCTTCTTCAAATCAGTCCTGGCAATAATAGCCACAAGCTCATCGCTATCATTGACTATTGGCAGTTTTCCTGTAGTAAAAGGGAAAATGTGTTATAGTTGCAAGCCATTACACAGAGAGACGTACAGGGCCACTTATTGCAGAGCTGGTTAGCAGACTTAGTAAAGCAATGCAAGAGTACACCGTAGAAAGCTGCATATTACTAAGAAAAGTGCTCCTCAATATCACACCTCTGAATGCTGAAAGTTTAAAACCCTTAATGAATTTACTTTCTTTCAGCACTTCCCAGCTCAGTCAGTAAAAGGGTTAACTTTCCTCCATTATTCAGCGTTCACCTCCCCACCCCGCCATCTTTTCCTCCATTATTCAGCATGCAACTGCCCACCCCGCCATCTTTTCCTCCATTATTCAGCATGCACCTGCCCACCCCGCCATCTTTTCCTCCATTATTCAGCATGCACCTGCCCACCCCGCCATCTTTTCCTCCATTATTCAGCATGCACCTGACCACCCCGCCATCTTTTCCTCCATTATTCAGCATGCACCTGACCACCCCGCCATCTTTTCCTCCATTATTCAGCATGCACCTGCCCACCCCGCCATCTTTTCCTCCATTATTAAGCATGCACCTGCCCACCCCGCCATCTTTTTCTCCATTATACAGCATGCACCTGCCCACCCCGCCATCTTTTCCTCCATTATGCAGCATGCACCTGCCCACCCGCCATCTTTTCCTCCATTATTCAGCATGCACCTCCCCACCCCGCCAACCTTTCCTCCATTATTCAGCGTGCACCTTCCCACCCCACCATCTTACTTGTTATTTAATAGTTTGTGAGTAAGAACACCAATACTTACCATTTTTTTCCTAAAAATACCAAGTCACACAGACAACAAGCAATAGCCCCTTAGTGTAAAATTCCTCCAAGCACTGCTTAACATAAGAAGCTAATTATCCTAGAACATCTTAAAACCCCAAGATGCAGAAATCATTTCTTTTAAATTGGTTCTCTTTTTGTGTAAGCATTTCCTTACCACCACAATCCATTTCAGCAGTCTTTGCTGGCATGTAGCCATCCCCCTTATTGACAGGAAGGAGGCACGGGGTATTGAGGTTGAGGATGAAGGTATCTGATCCGGGATCCTGCTTACCTTTGGTCAATGAGCAATTCCAAAAGATTTAAGTAACACAATACTCAAATTTTTAAAAGCCATCTAAACCGCCACAAAGACTAAAATAAATAATGCAAAGAACCAAACATCTCCTCTACATCTGCAGCAGGTGAACTATCCCCAGGGCTCCACAACACCCTGTCTTAGTCTTACATGGTTATTATTTATCATGGCAAGTGCAGAGTCACCGCATGTGAATTAATGCTTTTAAAATCTGTACCAAAACTCAGATGTTATTTTATCATTTTCATTAGTAGCAATAGACCAATGTATGCATCTACAATAGTACTTAGACCTAAATGTTAATGGAAATTGCACGACTGCAACATGTCCACTGTACAGATAATAAAGTGAATACTCGTTGCAAATTGTTTCACGATAACCTTGCAGTGTAAACAGGCTGCCGATCACCCAATGAGCTGGTTAATAAAAGTTTACCCAATGGTGTACGTATCTTGCTGCCAGTTGATTTGTGTAAATGGACCATAAGTGACATCACTGGAATCAGGGTCTCAGTCTTTACATTATGCTGCTGAGATGAAGTGGCAACTTGGTGACATATTCCCTTTAAAATTGTTTAGCAACATGCACGTCCATCCAATGAGCCAAAAGCTGGTTGCACACGCTCAGTCAGTCTCCCCACATCAATTGGAGATCCTTGGTTCAATACAGAGCAGATCAAATATTATCTGTCTACCCTTCAAGCTGTCACTATATCCTGCTCTGCAGTGAACAGAGAATTGGCTGTTGGAGAAAGTGCTACACACAGTGTAATGTGCATACAATGGGTTCAGATGCCCTATTTTTAGTCAGTACTGTCTGTGTGCTCAATGGCTTGTGTAAGGGGTGGAAAGAAAATAATTGCAGAATGCACTAATCCGTTACAGACCAGACTAGTGCATGTCCAATAGTATCCAGCTCCCGCCTTCATCTGTGATGTGGAAGTGATTGGCCCGAGTTTAGTATGGCCGTCAGAATCCGGCCTTACTCATACACCTCATTTGATAGACCTGCATCTTACACACTAGTCGATGCCATATTATGCAAGCATGTCTTAAGATTTCACTGGATTATTTTATTTTTCTTTTAGAGCATGCAAGCCAGAATTGACCCCTTCCCGTACTGATACATCTTATTTCCCTAGGTACAGCAAACAGATAGGAAGGCCCGCAAATGGACATCCAGGTGATTGTGCGGGCACCGGAGCAAGAGTTTGGCTTTGTAGAAAGCGGAAAATCCTTTAAAAGAAACTAAAAACATTCCAAAGTACACAATATTATTGCACAAGTATAGCAGGATATAAATGGCCTCCTGTCAGTGTAACACTAATGCATGCACAACATAACTATTGCAGGGTATTAGACTATAAAATGTTAGATTCCTACACACGACCTTCGTTTTAAAAAAAAAAAAAAAAAAAAAAAAAGAAAGAAGTTTACAAAAACAAAAAGGAGAGAAGATTTGGAACGACCAGAACTAGAAATCTGTCAGACTATTAAACCCCTAAAGTTACCACAGTGAAAAAAAAAAAAAAAAACCCAAAAAAAAACCTCAAAATATATTTTTCATTCCTACGCACAAGAAGTGGAATAAAATGCAATCACAAACAATGTATGTGAAGAAAAAAAAAAATTGTATCACTGCAAAAAAGTCATCTTATCCCACAAAAACATCACTCACTCATTCAGAAAAATCACTCAAAAATAAAAAAGTTGTAGCTCATGATATGGTGATGAAGAGTTTTTTTTTTATATTGAGAAAATAATTTTATGCATGTGCTGAAGTTGCAAAACATAAAAAAGCCCTATATAAACCTGGCATCACTGGAATTGTAGTGACCCAAAGAATAAAGCGGTCTTATCACTTATACCTAAAGGCATAAATAACTAAAAAAAAACAATTCTTCACCTGCTGCTGATTTGTTCAATCTGCCTCCCAAAGATCGCAGTAAGGCTCGGCTCATTTATCCTGTGCACTCAATGCTGAGCATTTAAATGGGGTTTCCATCTAAATCTCTGAAAAACAGGATTCAGACAAAAATTCCTGACAGAACCATTCATTATAATGAGGCAGATGGAGTCACTCTGGACTCTGCATGGTATCTGATCAAATGGCATCTTTTTAGGAATGCACAAAAGCGCAGCCAACCACATCTGTGTGCACCTCTGAAAAGATAGATCACTACCGAACAGAACCTCTACGGAGTCCAAAGTGACCCAGTCTGCCTTGTTACAGTGACTGTTTCAGTCTGAATCGAGTCATTAGGAGATTTACGCTACTGCCCCACTATCAGTATTTGGTCAGTATTTTTTCTCAGAAGTGGTAGCCAATACTGTAGTGGAAAGAACCCACCTAATTTAGGGGGTGTGGGTGTCTCCTGAAGCACAAGCTGAGCACAGTATATGGGCACTAAACTAGAATATTTGCAATTTTCGCTGTGCAACAAATGCGTGCTTATTTCTGGAAAACACCTGTGGAATCAAAATAGTCACTACACCCAAAGCAGAATTGTGAGTGGGGTTTAATTTCCAATATGGGGTCACATTAGAAGGGAAGGAGAATGGAAGGGGGATTTGCTGTTCTGGCACTTAGAGTAATTGCAAATGGCATCCACAGACTATTCCATGAAAATCTGCACTCCAAAAATCAAATAGCACTCCTTCTGTCCCAAGTCCTGCAGTACGCCCAAACAATAGGTTATGACCACGCATAGGCTATTAACTTGTTCTTGAGAAATTGTAATTTTCACCTATGAACCCATGTGGAAATATAAAAACTGGGGCTAAAATAACAATTTATTGGTAAAAAAAAAAAAAAAAATTCTCATTGCCCAAAAAGAATAAAACTTTGTGACGCAACCGTGGTGTCAGTATGCATCTCTAGATGAATTAATTGAGTATAGTTAAACAGGAGTCACTTTTGCTGGGGTTCTGCTAATGTGCATAATCGGCATACTTCGGAGCTATGCACTAGTGTCGTTTCTGACCACATATGGGGTATTGATATACTCAAGACAAATTGTGTTACAAATTATGGAATCCATTTTCTGCTATTACCTGTGAAAATTAAAAATTTGGGGTAAAGCAACAATTTAGTAGAAGAAAAAAAAAATGGAATTTCTAATTATCATGGCCCACTGTTATAAAATACCATGAATCACCACACCTCTGGGTGAATTCCTTGAGGGGTGTAGTTTCCAAAGTGGTGGGTTTCTGTTTTTGCCACTCAGAGGCTTTGAAAATTCAACATGGTATCTGTCGTCTAAGCCTGCAAAATGTGTGCTTCGAAATTCAAATAAAAAGGTTCGCTCCTCTCCGAGCCAGCCATGCGTCCAAACAGTTTACACCCACATATTGGGCAAAGGCTTACTCAAGAGAAATTGCCCAACAAATTGTAGGGTCCATTTCTCCTTTTACCCACGTTAAAATTAAAATCTGTAGCTAAATGAACACTTTCGTGGAAAAATGTGATTTTTCATTACACGTTGCATTCCTGTGAAGCACCGTTAAGCTTTCTAAACAGAGGCTTAAATTTAATGAGGGGTGCTGTTTTTAAGGTATGATCTTGTTTGAGGGGTTTCTGACATATGAGTGGAGGAGTATGGCGTACTGTATGAAGCAGTGGGCCGAAATCCCTGCTGCATCGTGTGCAAACTTGGTCAAGAAGTACAGGAAACGTCTGACCTCTGTAATTGCAAACAAAGGTTTCTGCACCAAATATTAAGTTCTGTTTTTCTACTGTATCAAATACTTATTTCACGCAATAAAATGCAAATTAATTATTTAAAAATCATACAATGATTTTCAGTTTTTTATTTTTAGATTCTGTCTCTAAGGCTATGTGCCCACGATGCAGAAATGCTCCGGATTTTTCCTGAGCGTTTCTGCATCTCCCTGGCAGAAAAAATGCATGCGGATTGTACATGCGGTTTTTCAGCCAGGGACAAGCGTTTGTCACGCGTTTTGAACATGCGATTTCACATGCGGGTTGACAAGCGCTTTCCAAGCGATTTTAGCATCACTTGGAAAGTGCTTGACAACTTGGTCACACTATATAAATCCATGCAACTGGCATGGATTTTATATAGTGTGACCAAGTTAGTTAGAAAAAATAATAAAAATGGTAAAAAAACAAACAAAAAAAAAACCCATTATACTCACCACCCGATGGACCCCCAGTCTCCCCGGTGTCTCGCGGTGGTTTAAAATACCTTCCATGAGGTCATTTAGTCATGTGACAGGTCACACGACTGCCGTCAGCGGTCGCGTGACCAGTCACATGACTAAATTACGTAATGGAAGGTCCTTTTAGACCATCGCGAGCCACTGGGGAGCCAGGACTAATCACTAAGGAGACCGGGGACCATCAGAAGGCGAGTATAATGTATTTTTTTTTTTTTTTACAGGTACTATGGTACCCAGGTCTGGGTGAGGTCTCCTCTTCTCCAGACCCGGGTACCATCCGCACATTGAATCGCTTAATATCCACTTGTGTACATGTAGTCATGCGGATATTAAGCGATTCAATGGCAGCAAAAACGCCGCGCTTATGCAAAATAATTGGTAGTGCTGCGGATTTTTCCGCAATGATAATCCGCAGCGGAAATTCCCGCAGCATGTGCACAGCACATACGGATTATCATTGGGGAGCATTGCAGACCTTCTACCAAGCGCTTAAGCATTTCTGCAGCGGAACTGCCGCTGCGGAAACGCTTAAAAAACGCATAGTGGGCACACAGCCTGAGAGTTGAAGTGTACCTACGATAAAAACTACAGACCCCTCCATTCTTTATAGGTGGGAAAACTTGCAAAATCGGCAGTGTATGAAATACTTTATGTACAGTGGGGAAAATTCTTCTAATATTCCCTACCTGCATAGTGAAAGGCAAGGTGGGGGTACAAAGTGGTTACCTAAAGAGTCGTATACTACACGGTTTGTTGTTCTTTTATAAACAAACATTATAGAAGAGAAAAGAGGTGCAGATAAGGTGTCAATCTGCCATTAACTTTAGTGTTACACCACATGGAAAATTTAAGGCTATGTTGCCTACAATTAAAAATGTGGATTGAACAGAAAGCTTCTGCAGCGTCTACACCAGTATAAACACACGCAAGATACCTTACACATGACTAACTCCCAATGACAGAGCCATATGGTTTACAAACAAATGAGTAAATCAGGTTAAAAAAAAAAAAAAAAAAAAAATCACCTGGTCAGCATTTTGTTAAGACAGAATTATCTATGAAGGGGTCTGACTGGACCATTGATGCATATTTCTGCCACCATTGCGTTGTATAAGCAAATATTGCTCAATAATTGAAAATTTGCTGCATTCAATAGAAGTTAGATAACATGCAGAGCTTTAGAAAAGAAGCAAAAAGTGTTCTTACTATCTTCGCAAATTATCAGTTAATCACAGCATGGGCGATAACTTGCTGTCCCATAGTCACCAATACAGAGAAGGGTCTCTAAGATGCCTTCTTTAAATGCAGCCATGGCACCACAAGAGCCACTACTCTGTTCGGGGTCTGTTGGACTAACAGAATTAGCTGGGCACAGCTCTCGGCTGTCTTGGGCAGTCCCACATACAATGAATGGAGAAGTCGTGTGCATGTCTGGCCATTGCTGCATACACATCGGAAACTTCAGATCCTCCTGTGGATACGTAATAATTCACTCAGTTGGGAATAACCTTTTAATTTGATTTTCTGTGCATACACAAGACAAGATGCTGAACCTCCATTGCATATGCACACTGGGAACAGATCAGATTGCTAATCAAATGATAGTTTGGAATGGAAAATTTGATGACACCTCTATTATAACCCTGTTTGAAAGATAATTTCATAAAAACTCCAATCCTAATCAGCAAAACAATTACAAGGTCGTCAGGTAAAGAATGTGCCAATATGTAAAGACCCATTCACATTGTGTTCTCATGCAGCTCTTTCGGACACACATTTCTACATTCAGTGACTTGGGCCATTAATAAAGACATACCTTTCTTACTACGTTGTAAGATTTCATTTGCCTCTTTCAGAGTAACACCCGCTGGAGCCACAACCAGTTCATCACGCTTGGTCATCACCTATGAAAACATTGACATGTCCTTGGTTAAACTAGAACTGCAAGAACAGACTACTTTAGAAAAAGTACCCCCAAAAATACAGTGCTGAGGACTGGCAGAATCACTGGCAACACTGCAGCCATTGTATTCTACACTGATAAACTGAATGCCACCCACTAAATATACACAGAAGTGTGCAGATTGTCTGACCTGTTACCAGTGCCTCGCCTTATTCTAACACTAGCAACCAAGCACCGACACACAGGATTTATAAAGTGGGCTAAACGACAATGAGGAAAGTAACACCACTTTCTCTAGATTATGTGGTATGTAAAGATATCCCAGAATTCAATTAAATCTTTCTTGTTTCTATTTAAAAAAAATACTAAAAACAACCACTGTATGAACTGACATATTACCTCACTCAGGTACGTAGTATAGTCTTTTTCTGTCAAAAAATCGATGTCTCTTGAAGTCACAATTCCAACTAATTTGCTGCCCATTTTGCCAGTTTCGGTCACGGGCATGCCTGAAAATCCATGTCGGTTCTTAGCTTCAAACACATCTCCGACAGTATGGTTGGGACTCATCACGACGGGGTCAGTAATAAATCCTTGCTCAAATTTCTGGAGCAACAAGAAGAAAGCAGAGAAGACAACATCAGCTATATAAAACCTGGTAGAAAAATGCAAGCAAACATAAAGGACCTCATTGGAGTAAGTATCAGCAAAGAACACTGCTAAAGGCCCATTCACACAGTCAGGATTTGAGGAGGATTTCAGTCCGAAAATTAATCAAATCCACCAACATACTGCATCCAATGCAGATGAACCTGCCCCCTCTTTTTTATGTCGTACTCAGTTCACATGTAATGGAGAAAAATAAAAAGCAAGCAATTAATAAACTATTAAAAACCACAGATCACAACAAGCTATGCCAAAGAAAACTAATTACATTTTTTTACATGTTACCTTAACTTTACGGACTTCGTTAGCTTGAAACTCTGGTGTGCAGTTATGGTGAATGATCCCAATCCCGCCCATCAGCTGTAATACATGAAGTCAAAAGTAAAATAGACTAAAATGCTTAATTACATTAATTTATTAAGTAGCAATACTAAAGTGACATACGTAATACTTTCCCCCTTAACTTATACAGATTGCAGAATTATCCTTTACATGAAGTCATTAAGACGCCAATATAAAACTTGACGTTTTCTTTCCGACTAAACACAATGCATATAATGGGTCTTGCGGCTAACAGATCTGTGCTTCCTACTCACCGCCATGGCAATAGCCATATCCGATTCAGTCACTGTATCCATGGGAGAGGAAATCAAAGGGGTCTTCAGGGTTATCTTGCGTGTTAATGCAGAAGTCAGGTCCTGCAAAAGCATCAACTATTTAACTAGATATCCGCATGGAGCAAACAAATATTTAATATAATTATCACAAAATCATTTTATAAAACACTTAGTTAGTGATGAGTAAACGTGTTCGGCTAAGGGGTTGACTGAGCATGCTTGGGTGCTTACCGAGTATCTTCAGCGTGCTCGAAAACTATGCTGAAGTCGCCGTGGCTGCATGTCTTGTAGCCGTTAGGTAATCCCTGCATGTCTCGTAGCTGTCTAACAAACAGGTAATCCCTGCATGTGCCGCGGCTGTCTACCAGCTACAAGACATGCAGCCGTGGCAACTCGAACATAGTTTTCGAGCATGCCGAAGATACTCGGTAAGCTCCCAAGCATGCTCAGTTAACCCCTTAACCGAGCACGTTCGTTCATCACTACACTTCATACACCAACAATAAAGGGTGGCATTTTTTGGGGGACAGGAGATGTACATGACTCCTGAAGCATAAACCCCATCATACTGTGCTTCGCTGTAATCAGAACAGAGAATTTATATGCTAAAAAACAGATAGACAAGGAAAAGCATGGATGTGCAGACACGGTGTGGCCGCAGTTTACCATGTGTTAGTTCAGGAGTGGCAAGTACAGGATTTCCTGCTTTCTCAAGCCTCAAGTCATTCCTGTACAAGGTGACATATAGCCTAAATTAAGTCCTTATTTCAGAATGGAAGCGTTCAGTTGCAGTTGTTCAGATGACCACAAGATGGTGGTAGAGCCCATTAGGACAGTATGATGTGCATTAGAAACACAAGCATATATTTGTGCAGATAATCTCACATAATACATCTAAATCTGTATTCAGCTGATTTCCCCTTTGCTTGGAATATTGTATGATTTCCAGTACATGGTTAGAGCCTGCACCAGAGGGCCCCATCCTAGGGTCAGCATCACACATCTACATTTCACAGGCCATGTAAAAACAGCAGTTTATGGAATATAAAAGTTATGGTGCTCTCACATTTTAGTTGAATTATGACTACCATATGATTGATCTAAAAGTGACCGCAGGCTTCCTGACCAGGACCCACAGCTCCAGGTAAGGCAGTTCGTTTTGATTAGGCGCCCACCCACCCATTGTGATAAAGAAAATTGCTGTCCGTATATGGCCCATGAAACACGGATGTGTGAAGCTGGCCCTAGATTGGCGCCCCCTGGTGCTGGTTCTAACCATTTACTGAAAAAAGGGTGATCAACTTAAAGCTTAGATTTAATTTGTGACATTATCCATTATGGAAATTTTTGAGCATTTTTAAATGATCTTAAGTGCTCAATAGACCCATTTCACTCTGGAAATCATTCAATTAAGAAGCTGCCGTTGTACTAGCTCGTCACCGACCAGTAATGGCGCAATTCTGCTGGTCTCAGCTGGACTGTATTACTTCTAAAAAGGGACACAATTTAGTCACCACAGCTCTAGACTTGTTGGGGACAAACAGGAAAGGAAGATGCACACAGAAGATCACTCACCACTTCATCTGCAGTAAAATCAATAAATCCAGGAAGAATCAAAAAGTCACTGAAAAAGAAAGAAGAGATATGAGCAAACCACTTTATTTTTGTAGCAGCAGTGCAGTATGCTTATATAAATTATATACATCCAAATATAAAATGTGTCAATTCCTCTGTAGTCAGCCTCTAAAAAAACGGCATAGGTCTTACCACTTACCTGATCAATGCTTTTCAGAATATGCCTCCACCTAAAGTGTAAATCTATACAGCTGAGATTCCCACTGATCACAACTTCCTTAGGCTGTGAATAGAGCGGCACTACATATCCTCACCTGCTACTTCAGGATACTCGGAACCTTGGTGATTGTGCTGACTTTGGGACAACCCCTACAATGCATTTTCCTTAAAAGTGGTCGTCTAATCAGGACTATGCAAAGAACAGCTCCTATCCAAGACCTGGCACAACGATGTATGTAGGCACCTACACTGCTGAGGTTGCAGGGCGCATCTGCACAAAACAGGAGCTTGGCTCGCCTGTTACAAATAACCCATCCAGGGTTGTAGCCAAGTGCAGAAACAGAAAAATAAAGGGCTTAATCGCAGTGCTTTTAATCAGACATGGTAAAATCATTTCGATAAAACTCCCCAGAAAAGGGCAAAGGAATGTGAGCGGTAGAAGACCACTCACATAACAGAGAGAGCCCCTAGTGCGTTGAGCTGGCCTGCAGCTTCCACACCGGTCGCCCTATGTATGAACGCCGTAATCAATGGGGTCAGTGTCAAAGATACTGATGGCCATAACTAAAATGGTCTTGGTCTCAACACAAAATGAAAATATAATGAATTATTTGTTGATTACCCACTAAACATTTAGCATCACTGAGAAGTCACCAAAACATTTTAAAGAGTAAACTTTTACCTTTTATATTCAACACTAATTGCCCACTGGTCGGTGGTGATCTGGGTCCTGAGACTCCCATCAATTGCTCATAAGACGGCTAAGTGAGCAGCTCTGGAGGCAGGAGTGTACACAGCCGAGTATGGATCCAACAGAAAATGGATGACGTATATTGAATCCGCATTCTGCTGTGTACACTCCTGCATCCTCACTTCTCAGTTGTCTTTTGAGCACCCTGTGGGGGCCTTAAGACTCGGACATCACAGATCTGCCAACAATTAAACTGCCTAATAAATATATGAAAAAAAATAAACATTTACTTACTCTAAGAAAAAAAGGTCAAAAGCAAATTTCAGACTTTAGTTCTGTTTAAAGTAAAGTAATATGTAAATGCCTTAAACTCAGATGCCCTGGCACAACATGGGCACTGAGTCCTTAAAACTTGCAGGGAAACAAACCTAGACATAGTAAAACAAAAAAAATCAAAGTGCGGTGAATGGTCGTCTATATCCAACTTGTGATACATGACAGAAGCAGCCTAAGAAAAGCACAGAATGTACACCAAGGATTACAATTATTAGACAAAGATATGCCATCAGCATCGAGCTAGAAGAAAGCAGATGGGCTTCACCAGCAGACTGCCAATCCCTAGCTGCTGACTAATCTCTGGAAATACTGATTTAGCTAATGCAAATGCAATCAACAACTGCAGGAGGATTCTGTCTACAGGAGGGGATTCTACTAGCTAGGCATATTAACACCGAGGGTTATTCCCAAAATATAATGTGGTCTTACAATAATGTACACATTCATATATTTTCGCAAATACAACTTACTTTTAAATCTGCCCCAGTTTGCACATATCATCCCCAAAAGACACCCCTCCAGTTGCCACTGGATCCATCCTTCTTTAGGTCTTCTACTCCTGGTCTATCATGTGCAGTGCAATCTCTCAGCTGGATCCAACATGGCGCTGCTCTGCCACCAGCACAGAATACACTCTGTTCTCCTGTACCCCATTTTATCTGCTGCCATCTACATCAGTATAGCAGCTTGTGTTTTTTTTTACATCATTGTTACATTAGCTAGTTTTCAGTAGAGATCAACGGTCCTTCACTGCGCCACAATAGAGCTTGTGATAACTAAGCTCAGCAGAGATAAGCTATGATGGATGCCTGCAGAACTCAGCTAAGTGATGTGCAACTGTTAATGCCATGCTGTCAATGCAAGTAGCAGTACCAAATGCATCAGACAAGCAGCATTCCAATTTCACACCACTGATCTCTCAGCAGAAGGCATCAAACACAGCTCGGCTCTGCCCCATCTAGTTATTACAAGCTCAAGAGCTGACCTTAGGGCAGGAAAATTGACTTCTAAAAGAAACCAGCCAACAATGAAGTAGAACAGTACAGACATCTATTGAAGTAGATGGCAAAGTATAAAAATTGGTCAGGCAGGGTACTGTGCAGAAACAGAAAATCTAAGCGGTGGTTAACACAGTCAGTGCTGGAGGCAGAACAGAGTTATGCTGTATGCTGGTAGGAAGCCAGCTAAGAGATTGCACTGCACATGATCGACCAGGAGCACTGGCACTACAACAGGATGGATCCAGTGGCTACTGGAGGGTAAACAGACTGGAGGGGATTAGGAAGTGGGGGTTGGGGATATAATATACATGCACGTTATTATAAGATCTCATAGTGATTAGGGGAAAAACCTTTTAAAAAGGAGACGGCCATCAGATTTATGCTACTCAAACAATGGGCAGCATGAATCAGATAATGGCTGTGCAATTTTAGGCAAGTACATTTTACTCTGAAGACAAAAAGCAGTTTGGGACTATGGGGCAGATTCATTAAAGGGGTTGTCCCAAGAACAAAGTACATCTTAATCAATAGTCATTGGAATAATAATTCTCAATTGGATGTTAAAAAAATTTTCCTGTGCAGAGATAATCTTATAAATGTGCCCCAGCTGTTTACTGTGTGATGGCTGTGTCTGACCGTAAAGGAACATGGTCTGATCATACCGCATCTCCTGGGCAGGGGTGGACACAAAAGTCACCTCTCATAAGTGAATACCAGACAAAACACTTGCTGCTGTGATAAAACAAGATAATGTGTGAGCTCAGATGGCAGCAACTGGGAGCCTCTGTTTCTTTTGTATACTCACTTAATATAAGTGACTTCTGCCTCTCCCCACCTCCCCTGCCCAGGAGATGTGGTATGATCAGACCATGTCCCTGTACACAGCCATTACACAGTACACAGCAGGGGCACATTTATAAGATTATCTCAGCACAGGAACATTTTTTTAAAAAAAACAAACACCCAGTTGTGGAACTTATTATTTCAAGCTCTATTAATTAAACTGCACTTTGTTTGTGGGACAACCTGTTTAAAAGGATATAGCCTATCATATCTAGTTAGCTCAATTTCAGGGCTCTAAAAGTAATCAACGCTTTTTACCCATTCAAATGAATAGAAAAAAACAAAGGACAAGTAATAACGCTGCAAAAAAAATGCACACAAAAAACGCAACAAAGATCCATGTATTGTATGCTGCAAAAAAACACAACATGTGAACATACACCAAAGGTATGCTCACATTGAGTATTTGGAGTATTTTATTGAGTTGAATCCACCAAAAATCCTCCTCCTTTTAGACACTTTCCTGAAGCAGCTTTGCCGCTAGTTTTGTTGTCCTTCAGCAGCTCCGACATCATTGTATTTTACACTATGATTTCTATCACATGGAATCGGTGGCTTCCGCTAGGAAAAATAAAATTCGCATGTTCCTTATTTTAACCACTTTATGGTTTCCAAACCTTGAGATGGTTAAAAGACATGACATAAGATGGAACTACTGGTTTTTGAACGCCTCAAAAAAAAGAAACAAAAAAAAAAAAACACTGATCATATGAATGAAAAACAAATCTAGGGTATCTGCACACTGTCATTTAGATGCAGCTGTTGAGTCTTCCTAGGTGAACCCCTTCAGAAAAAAAAAACACGTCAGCAGTCATTTATCTTGAAGCGCTTTGCCTCGTTCTTGCGTCAATTCTCAGTACACAGTGCAACTGGTTTCCCAGCAGAAGCCGCCTGAAGACTGAGGTCATTTATTTTAACCACTTGAGGGTTGCAAAACCCTGACGCAGTTAAAAGAAGTGACATAAAAGAGAACATATAGTTAAAGGGGTTGTCCGATCAAAAGAAATAAATCTACAGTCACTCTGTGTGACAGCAGACTTATGAATCCCCCCCCCCCCCCACCCAGGGCAAGCACTGTGCACTGCAGGGATTCGCCAGTATTAGACCCGGTTTCAGAGGGTATGTATGTGTTATACATACCCCTGGCAATTCAGTGCTGCCTCTCTCTTGATACGCTTGCATTGAGCGCGGCCGCGCATTCTAGTTGGACGCGCTCAATGACAGTCTGCATCACTAGATGGGGCGTGGCCCCGCTCCATACAAGTGTATGGAGTGAGTTGGCCCCCACTGACTGGGGGTATGTATAACACATACAGTTGTGCTCAAAAGTTTGCAGAATTTTTCCTTTCTTGGCCTTGTTTCAGAGAACTTGAATGATAAAAACATTCTCCACTCATGGTTATTGATTGGGTGAAGTCATTTTTTGTCAAACTAGTGTGTTTTCTCTTTTTAAAGAGATGGAGAAAAAGTTTGTTATCATTCATATTCTCTGAAACAAGGCCAAGAAAGGAAAAATTCTGCCGGGGGTATGTAAACTTTTTGAACACAACTGTACATACACTCAGCTACCGGGTCTCATACCGGCGAATCCCCGAAGCGCACAATGCCTGCGCTGGGGGAATTCGTAAGTCTGCAGTCACACAGAGTGACTGTAGACTTGTCACTTTTGACCAGATAACCCCTTTAAGTCCAGAAATATTTGGAAAAAGACTGAATATTCATGATTTGGGCTCCACCTGCCATATTTTTTTTTTTTTAATTAAAACAACTAAGATGCAATTAAATGCAGGCTTTCAGGTTTAGTTAAAGGGGTTGAACAAAAATATCCTGTGAAACATTTAGGAACTGCAACCATTTTTCTACAAAGCGCCCTCATTTCAGAGGCTCAAAAGTAATTGGACAAGTTAATTTAACCAAAAATAAAAATGCTCATTTTAAATACTTTGTAGAGAATCCTTTGCAGGTAATAACTGCCTGACATCTGGAAGCCATGGATGTCACCAAACACTGGGTTTTCTCCTTTGTGATGTTTTGCCAGGCCATTACTGCAGCTGACTTCAATTGTTGCTTGTTTGTGGGTCTTCCTGAATAAAAGACTGGCAGCACAGGATAACCAATGAAACCAAGTCCAGCTGCTCGGTGCTTCATAGTGGGGGCCAAACATTTAAATACACCTGCTTGTTTTCCCTCAATCTCCAACCCCCCTTCTTTGATTGACAACTCTGGCTTCATAGGGAGAGAGGAAGGCAGAGATAGATGAAAACCAAGCAGCTGGGAAGGTGGATATAAATGATTGGCCCTGCCGTAAAGCACCGAACGCCTGTACTTTGTTTCAAAAGTCATTCTGTGCTGACATGTGAAATGCGTGTTCGATGGGGTTCAAATCTGGTGACTCGACCATTGTAGAATATTCAACTCTTTGCCTTAAGAGTATGTGCACACTATCCGTACTGTCAGCGCTTTGAACGCAGAATACTTTATGCTGCGTCCAAAGCGCTACATGCAGGTGAATCCGCATGTGTTTATTGAACCATGTGGATTCACCGCAATCAATACATTGTATTGATCTAATTTCTCTTACTGAGACTAGCGACTCAAAGAGAAATTGACATGCTGCGGTCTGGAAAGACGCGCCGCATGTCTGTGTACATGGTTGAGCCGCAGGTGCACAGAGACGCATAGTGGACATGGGATTTCTTGAAATCCCATCCACTTTGCTTGTAATTTAGAGCGCTGCTTTTTGCACACAGCGCAGTTGTGCTGGGTCCAATCCGCAGCGTTTCCTGACCGTGTGCACATACTGCAAAAAGCAACTCGGGGTCATTTAGGGTATGTTTTGGGTCATTGTCCATCTGTACTGTGAAGCACCTTCCAATCAACCTTGCTGCATTTGGTTGAATCTGAGTAGAAAGTATGACCCTTCAGAAATCATCCAGCTGCATTTGTCTTCATCAGCATCAGTGACCCAGTGCCATTGGGAGCCATGCATGCCCATGACATCACACTGCCTCTACCATGTTTTACAGAGGATGTGGTGTGCTTTGGATCAGGAGTCTTTCCAAGCCTTCTCCATACTTTCTTCTTCTCATCATTCTGGTAAAGGTTGATCTTCTTTTCATCTGTCCAAAGAAAGATTTTCCAGAACAGCGCTGGCTAGAGGTTTATTGGCAAAGTCTAATCTGGCCTTTCTATCTTTAACACCGATTACTAGTTTACACCTTGTGGTGAACCCTCTGTACTTGGTCTCATGAAGTCTTCACTTTATGGTAGACTTAAGATACTGAAACACATTTTCTGGAGAGTGTTCTTCACTTGGGTGGATGTTGTGAAGGATTAATATTGGTATAGCCCATGCAGTCAATTAAAGAGCTTTTGAGAAAATTGTGCAATTACCTTTGGTCCCTTTAAAATGAGGCAGCTACATATTAAAAGAGCTGTAATTCCTAAACCCTTAGGCTATGTGTCCACGATGCAGAAATGCTCCGGATTTTTCCTGAGCGTTTCTGCATCTCCCCTGGCAGAAAAAACGCATGCGGATTGTACATGCGTTTTTTCCTGCCAGGGACAAGCGGATGTGAAGCGTTCTTCACATGCATTTCCGCATGCGGGTTGACAAGCGCTTTCCAAGCGATTTTAGCATCACTTGGAAAGTGCTTGTCAACTTGGTCACACTATATAAATCCATGCAAACGGCATGGATTTATATAGTGTGACCCCAAAGAATGTCAAAAAATAAAAAAGTAAATCTATACTTGCCTTCCGATGGCCCCCGGAGTCCTTATTCGCTCCGTCCTGGCTGCTGCGATCTGCCGGCATGGGAGGACAAGCGCAGCGGGGGCCGTCAGAAGGTAAATATAACATTTTTTTTTTTATTTTATTCTTTTTTTCACAGGTTCTATGGTACCCGGGTCCGGAGGAGAGTCTCCTGTCCTCCACACCCGGGTACCATCCGCACATTGGAACGCATGGAACGCGCATGTACATATACAGTGATGCGTAATCCATGCGTTCCAATGCAAGTCAATGGCGGCGAAAACGCAGCGCTTCCGCAAAATAATTGGTAGTGCTGCGTTTTTTCACGCAATGATAATTCGCAGTGGAAATTTCCGCAGCATGTGCACAGCACATGCGGATTATCATTGGGGAACATGGCAGGCCTTCTACCATGCGTTTTTTTAAGCGTTTCTGCAGCATTTTTGCCGCTGCGGAAACGTTTAAAAGACGCATCGTGGGCACACAGCCTTACTTCAATTAGCAAGTGAATACTCTCAAATTAAGGCCAGGGCCCCACTATCAGTATTCGGTCCATATTTTTTCTCAGGCGTGGGAGCCAAAACCAGGTGAGGAACAATCAGAGAAAAGGGATAATAGAAACAAGTCACCAGTTCTGCATTTATCACCCACTCCTGGTTTTGGCTCCCACTCCTGAGAAAAAATACTGACCGAATACTGATAGTGGGGCCATGGCCTGAAGCTGAGGGTCTGCATTTTAAGCCCTTATTGATTATATAACTGTACGTTGAATATGTTTTGGTAAACAGCTAAAATGCCAAAACTTGTGTCACTGTCCACATATTTCTGGACCTAACTGTATGCAACAGTTTTGACATGGTCGTGCACCCTGTTTACTTCATGGGGAGATTGAGATGCTTTTTCAAGCAGAATCTGCCTGAAAAAGACACCATGTGCATATACCTTAAATGAAACCCGTCAGCACAGAATGACTGTTCAAACCAAGTCCTGCTGCTCGCTGCTTCATGGCAGGGCCAATGATTTATATACACCTTCCCACCTGCTTGTTTTCCCCTCTATCTCCACTCCCTCCTCTCTGATTGACATCACTGGCTTTATGAAGGGGAAGAAGGGCGGAAATAGATGGAAAACAAGCAGGTGGGAAGGTGCATATAAATGATTGGCTCCGCCGTGATGTACTTGGTTTGTAGTCAGTCATTCTGTGTTCACAGAGTCCATTTAAAGGCATGTGCACATAGTTTTTCGCACAGTTTTCAGAGCAGACACTCAGTATGTACATACTATGATGCTAGTCACTACTCACGGATAAACCGTGAAGCGGGGTAGTCAAGAGGTCTGAGATCCATGCTGTAATAGGACGTTTAAAGTTACAGCACCATGAGGGATGTACGGTTTGAGGGTGGATTAGGAGGCCAAAATGACATGACAGATTTCCTATAACTAATAGAAAAATATATACAGATTGTTTTTTCTTCTATTCTATGATTTATTGCTGAGCAGAAAGGTTTTCTAACAGAAGCAATACATTACTAAAACCCTAATGTTTAGACATTTAGCTGTTATTAATGTTATGTCATCAAATCAACATCTAAACAGGCTTTGCTGTCAAAATACGACCATACACAACAGAATAACACTCTACTTAATGCACTATAATTTTCCAGAGGAAGCTTTAAAGAGGGGATTATATTTCAAGTTGAGCTCTTACAAGACAGAAATGGTTATTTCCTGCTTCCCCCTCAATTAAATAATGCATGGACAAATAAGAGTCAGCGGGCGGGCAGTCATACTGCGCACACTATGACAGGATGCAGCGCTGCTCCTGCCATATGGCACATTGTTAACCTAAACTCACAGATCCACATCTGCATCTTTTAACCCATTTATGTCAGGTGCCATGTGTAAAGTGCTCAACTCTCAGGCAGCTGGATACCCTCCAGTGATAGGAAAATCAGCTTAAATTGGTTTCTGCCTGCATGTATTACAATAGAGGAAGAGTCAGCCCCACTTCCTCTACAGTCCTGTCAGTCCAATCACAAACCGCATGATCACCGCGTGCCTGGCTGTAGGTTAGACATGCATCAGAGCTCAGCTTGTAAGAACTGTCACAAGTTCAAGACCTCTTCGCACTGCAAATACGCCCCCAAGATACAAAGAAAATACTGTGTAACGATCAAGACCCTCATTGGTCTTTTCTGCATTTCTAGCGGACGGTAAATTAAACTATGGAGTCAAAAGATGCAAATGTGTGTCAATCCAGTGTTACATATTTGTCGGCAGACTGCCATCATCACGGTGTACGAGGATTTCCTTTTCACAATGATCAGACACATGGCCCAATAGCAGATCACTCTGCAAAAGACGTCCACAAGATATTTTAAATGAGTATTGTGCCAACTAACAATTGTGAAGTGCATCTTAGGTTAGAGTCAATAATAATATATAATTAAATCCCCTGCAGACTTGCCAAGTATTCGGAAAATACCCACAAATTACCTGCACTGGTACAAAAATCACATAAAAAGTCGTGATGTGCGAGCATGCTCTTTACTCGAGATTTACAAGCATGCTCGAGTGCTCGCCAAGTATCTTCAGCGCGTTCGGGTGTTATGTTTGAGTCGCTCTGTGTGCATGATTTGTGACCGACAGGCATTCCTCACATGTATTAAAGCTGTCAAACAGTCGCAAATCATGAACACAGCGTGACTCAAACATAACACCCAAGCATGCTGAAGATACTCGGCGAGCACCTGAGCATGCTCGCCGAAAGGGTTAACAGAACATACTCACTCATCACTAATAAAGAGAGCCAATAATAATAATAATAAAAAAAAGAAAAAAAAAGTTTTTCAACCTCAATGTATCCCAAATGCTTTATAGTCACATCTGTAATCCGCATTAAATGTAGGCCCGCTTATACAGATGGACCAAAGGCACTTGACTGCTGATGGGTAAATATTTACTGATTGGTATTTGGTAGTGGTTTAGTGGCCTATTTACACAGTCCGCTGTGCCCAATGCTCACCCAGCGATCTGTAGAAGATCGTTCTGTGTACAAAGGCTGCCAGTTTATACAGGACAACGCACCACTGAACACGTAAATCTTTTGCGCTGCACAAAAGATAATTTCACCCAATGAACAAATGTTTTGCTTATTTACCGGGTGATCGGCAGCTGGTTTACACTGCAAGATAATCATGAAACATTTTTAAAAGGGTCCTGTCACCATGTTTGTCCCATATGAGATACGGCCACCAGCTTTCAGCCCTCATAAACAGCAGTCTAGTATGCTGTATATATGCCCCTGATAGGGCCTGCAAGACAGGAAAAAAAAGCTTTTATTATACTCATCTGGGGGGGTGGCCCACTTTGATCCGATAGGTGTCGCTGATCTTGATCCCCTCTCTTCTTGCGATGCAGTCCTCTTTCTGTTCTTCGTGTGGATGACGCGTCCTACGTCATCCACACTGTTCCCGGCATCGCGCTTCTGAGCAGGCGTACCCTGTCGAGTGCAGGGTAAATTACTGCAGTGCACATGCGCAGGGAAAGACCAAAGAGACCCGGCACATGCGCACTGCAGGACTTTACTCCGCCCCAGTCAGGGCACAGGAGTACGCCCTGCGCAGAAGCACGATGACGGGGAGACTGTGTGGATGATGTAGGACGTGTCATCCATAAGAAGCAAGAAGGAGGACGGCAATCGCAAGATAGGAGGCAAAGGACCAAGACCACAAGACCCGACAGTCTCATAGACGAGTATTAGTATTATAAAAAGTATTTTTCTTGTCTTGCAGGCCGGATTGGGGACATGTATACAGCATTATAGAATGTTGTATACGAAGGCTGAAAGGTGGCGGCCGTATCTCATATGGGGCAAACCTGGTGACCGGTTCCTTTTAAGAACGCTCGTTCAGGATAATCTTTGCGTAAATACAGCTTTAGGCAGACTGGGCTGACATTGTAACAATGTGAAGAAGCTTAATAAGCTTTTAATATACTTTCCACAACCTAATCATCAATATTGTTTGATAAGTTTTTTTAATTAAACTGCTTTATGAGATAAAAACAAAACAAGAGCGTGATTAAATATATATCATACACATTTATTCTACGCTGGCACTGGAATACACATCATGACAGTGATAAGAGAATAGAAAGGAAACACTTGCCATTCTGGATTCTTTAGTAATAAAGCTGGAGTTGTAACCTCACTGCTGGCTCTACTGTCCCGCTCCATTATCGGCTTAACATGCAGGCACCCGTGAGAGAGTTACACCTATTTATTTTGATCTGGAATATGGGAGGAGAAGGGTGACTGTTACAGACTTTCCTTCCTCTTTGACCAAGTATTCTGCAAATATCTGTATTTTTAGGTTTCATTGGCTGTAATATGATTGCATAATTCTAATCTAAATTCATGCGTCTTCACAAAGCAAAAAAAAAAAAAAATTCCACCAAAATGTAAATAAAACGTATTGCTGTTAAATAGGTCTATGGTTTATTCTGGAAATCTATTATAAAGCTGGATTACAACCTCGTTATCTAGTCTTCATAGATTCCCAAATCTACTTCAAAAACGCTTTGAATAATCTTGATATCAATGGGAACTCACACCTGTTAAGCACATGGTGACTTTTTCCCCAGGCACTCTTACACAATGACCAGCTTTTTGTAGTTTCTTTTACATGGATTAATCCATGCAGAAAAGCCTCCATATGACCATACTCCTATGCACAAATTTTGGTGTTAATTTGTTGCAGGGTTGCAACGCATTTTTTCCCCCTCAATTTTAATCAAATCCAATATACATGCCATAGGGATTTGGTAAATACGCAGTAGTATTACTTTATATTTACTAAAACAAGCAAAAGATCCTAGTTACTTACCGGTAACGGGATTTTACAGAGCCCATGACAGCACCACCTGAGAGAGGGTATCTGCCCACCAAGGACAAGAACCTACTGAATAAAAAGGCGGTACCTCTCTTCCGAATCAGTTTTTGTTTCAGAGCATGAGAGGGCCTCCGAAAAATAGGTTAGTACATAACTACCACCTAAACATTTCTTAATAAAACACCCTAAGAAGTGCACACCATAAGTGATAAAGGGGAGGGAATTAATAGGGTGCTGTCATGGGCTCTAAAATCCCATTACCGGTAAGTAACTAGGATCTTTTCCCCTTCTCCCATGACAGCACCACCTGAGAGATTTAGAGAGATCAGACACCAGAGGGAGGGATCACCACTTGCAACACCTTCCTCCCAAAGGACAGATCAGTAGAAGAGGAAAGGTCAAGACGGTAATGCTTGTAGAATGTAGAGGGGGATGACCAAGTTGCCGCCTTACATATGATGTCGATGGGCACATCCGCCCTCTCAGCCCAGGAAGCAGCTACAGCTCTGGTGAAGTGGGCCTTCAGGTTCTCTGGAACTGTCAGATTGCTAGAAGAGTAATATAAAAGACACCTAGCTATGGTCCCCCTTGTAACCTTAAGCCCTTTCCTAGCCCCCTGAAATGAGATGAATAAGGCATCACATTTTCTCCAGGCCTTAGTCACCTCCAAATACTGGACTAATACCCCCTTAACATCTAAAGTGTGAAGCTTTTGTTCCTCAGAATCTCTAGGGTCAGGATAGAAGGAAGGGAGAGTAATTACTTGTGTCCTACGGAATTTGGAGGCTACTTTTGGAAGATAGGCCGGGTCTGGTCTTAAGATTACTCTATCCATACACACCTGAGTGAACGGATGGTTAACGACAGCGCGTCCAGATCACCAACCCTACGAGCTGATGTTAGAGCTACCAGCATGGCTGTTTTTAAAGGTGAGAATTTTCTCCAGAACTTCCTCTAAGGGCTCAAAGGGAGGCTTGGTTAGCGCTTCTAGAACCAGATTAAGGTCCCAAGGAGGCATCCTTGGAGTAGGAATGGGTCTAGATCTACTGCAAGCTTTAATGAATCTGATGATCCACCTATTCGCTGCCAAGTCGTAATTATATAGTGCCCCCAGAGCTGATACTTGTACCTTAAGGGTACTGGTGGCTAACTCCATGCTTAAGCCTTTCTGAAGAAATTCCAGGATGGCCCCAATAGGAACCCTCCCTTTGGCAGACTGACCCGAGGTAGACAGAAATTTAGTCCAGGTTCTGCCATAGATCCTAGTCGTCATCGGCTTCCTACTCGCCAGTAGAGTAGTAACTAGACCTGGAGAAAACCCCTCCTGCGTTAGTAGTGACCTTTCAAAATCCAGGCTGTCAAATGCAGGCCCGATCTTTGGGGATGGAAGAATGGGCCCTGCCTGAGGAGATCTGGGGTGTCCGGAAGAACCCATGGATCCGCTTGGGACATTCTCTTCATCCAAGTGAACCATGGGCTCTTGGGCCAAAACGGGGCGATCAATATAACCCTCGCCTGTTCTTCTCGGATCTTCCTTAGGATAGTAGGGATCAGCATTAGAGGGGGAAAGGTATAGGCCAGGGTAAAGTCCCAAGGAATTTGCAGCGCGTCCACCGCAAAAGGCTTCTCCTTTGGATTCAGGGAGCAAAAGATTTTGGTTTTCCGATTGTGTTTGTTTGCAAACAGATCTATCTGAGGTTGTCCCCATCGGCCGACAATCTGCTGAAATACCACTGTATTCAATTCCCATTCTCCTTGTTTCATGATGTGTTGGCTTAGAAAATCGGCTTTTACGTCCTCCTCTCCTCTTATATGCATCGCCGAGAGCGTGAATAGATGACTCTCCGCAAAATGAAGGATCTGATCCGCTACTAATATCAGAGGAAGGGATCTTGTACCCCCCTGACAATTGATGTAGGCGACTGTCGTTCGGTTGTCCGACATTATCCGGATGTGTTGACCCTGAAGAAGAGAACTGAACTCTAGCGCATTTCTGACTGTCAACAGCTCCCTCATGTTGGAGGAGAGACCCGTCTCGCTGTCCGACCAAAGGCCTTGTATTGAATGATCTCTCAGGTGAGCTCCCCAGCCTTCTGCGCTTGTGTCTGTCGTAATCGTATCTGACACCTGGAAAGACCAAGGAACCCCCAGAGATAGATTTACCGGATTCATCCACCAGTCCAGCGAGTTGATTAAACTTGAAAGGGATATTCTTCCATCCAGGCGACCTCTGAGCAGTTTGTCTGCTGTCAGGATCTCCTGCTGAAGACGTCTGGAATGGAACTGAGCCCACTGAACTGCTGGGATACAAGACGTCATCGTACCCAATAGAGACATTGCATTTCTCAAGGTCAAGGATGGATTGCTGATTACACGTGATATGAGGGAACTGATCTTCAGTTTCTTGTCCTCTGGCAGAAGACAAATCTGGTTTTCAGAGTCCAAAATGAGACCCAGGAATGATTGAACCTTTTTTGGTTCTAGTCTCGATTTTTCTAAATTTAACATCCAACCCAGGCCATTTAGACTGGCCACGACTTCCGCCAGAGCCAGTGCGCAGAGTTGTTTTGATCAGCCCACCACTAAAAAAATCGTCCTGGTAAGGGATGACTAGGATATCTTTCTCCCTTCGATGCGCTGTGACTTCCAGGATAATCTTTGTGAAAACCTTTGGAGCCATGGAGATGCCAAAGGGAAGAGCTGCAAACTGAAAATGCCTTATGTGCTTGCCGAACCGTAGAGCTACCCTCAAACTGTTGGTGTGCAGGAAAGATTGGGACGTGGTAGTAAGCGTCCTTCAAATCGAGGACGCACATATAACATTCTGGAAACACATTTTTATGGCAGATTTTATTGATTCCATCTTGAATGGCCTGTAAATCAAATGGTTGTTCAGCTTCTTCAAGTTGACAATGGTTCTGAAGGAGCCATCCGGCTTCTTTATTAGGAAGAGAGTTGAGTAAAACCCTCTCCCTTGTTCGGGTACTGGTGTTTCTACTAGAACCCCCTTTACAACAAGAGCGAGTACTTCCTGCTGCAGGGCCATCTGCTCCCTTAGGATTTCAGCCCCCAGAGGCCTAACTGTGTCTCTGGGAATGTTTTTGAACTCCAACTCCAGCCCCCTCCTGATTATCCCCAAAATCCAAGCACTGGATGAGATTTTTTTCCAGGCGGGAAGGAAGTGGTACAACCTTCCTCCTACCTGGGGAGATCCGTCACTTAGGGGCTTTCTTATTCTCAGAGGATGGACCCCCGAACATGAAGTCTCTGTTATTCGGCTTCCTGTCTCTCCAACCACTTTGGTCTCTGGGAAACTTGCTCCGATTATATTTCCTCTTCCGAAAGGAGCTCTTATTATCGGGGAACATATACAGTAGGAAACCCATGTTTCTTGTCCGCGGCCTTACCCAGGATGTCATCTAAAGGCCTTCCCGAAAAGAAAGTACACTTCGCAAGGGATTGAGCAGAGTTTAGATTTTGACTGCACATCCCCTGGTCAGCTCTTGAGCCACAATGCCCTACAGGCTGCATTAGAAAGATTTGATGACCTGGCAGCCAGCCTAACTGAATCTGCCAGGAATGCAGCTGCCCCCTGCAAAAGAGGAAGACCCAACAGAATTTTCTCTCTAGAGACATTCCCTTTGATCTGGTCCTCTAACTGCTGAAGCCAGATCATCATAGACCTGGCGGTGCAGGTGGCTGCCACTGCCAGTTTCAGAGCCCCTGCTGAGGACTCCCAGGCCTGTTTTAGAAAAGACTCCGCCTTTTTATCAAGCAGATCTTTTAGGCTCCCCAAACCCTCAAAGGGCAGTGTGGATCTTTTCGAGGACTTCGCGATGGCCACATCAATTTTAGGGGTTTTGTCCCACTTAGCTGCATCCTCCTCTTCTAAGCGGAGATACCCTTTTGAAGAAGGCAGTTGGCCTTTCCTCTCTGGTTTTTTACACTCCCTATCTATAAGAGTCTTGATCTTCTCGTTAACTGGGAATGTGCATCTCCTCTTCTGATCTAAGCCCTCGAACATGACGTCCGGAACTGTTCTGGGAGCTTTGGCATCGGCAATACACATAGTCACTCTAATAGCCTTGACCAATCTTTCAGTATTGTCCACAGAAAAGCATGGCCTACCCCCTCCATCATCATCCGAAGACTCTGATGAAGAGGTCAGGGGGGGGGGATATTCCCTCGTGAAACAGGACTCTACTGATTCCTCTGAGTCTGAGGAAACCCGTTTCTGCTTCCCCCTCTTACGAGAGGTCAAGTTCATCCCTGACCACCGTCTGGATTAAGGTTTTTAAATCCTTAGAAAAACTAGGGGACTCCTCTGCTATAGTTTTCTGGATACAATCAGAGCAAAGGTTCTTCGCGTAGGAGTTGGGAAGGCTAACTTTACATAATGCACACTCTTTATTCTTATTCTTGGAACTACTGTTTTTTGGTTCCGGAGGCGGTGGTTGCCGTTCACATGAATGCTCCCATCTGGCAGAGGTGGATTCACAAGATTTCTTCTGACCGGTTCTGCCGGCACTCGTACGACCCCGACTGCTGTGCCTCTGATGATTGGAAGACTCCCGTTGCTCCAGTTGTTTCACACTTTGCTTTATCTGTTTACGCTGCTTAGGCGCCTGTGGCTGCTGCTGTTCCTCTTGCGGCGGTGACAGCTGCTGCCCGGTGACTGCAGCTCCTCACTCATGATGACGGGGATGCAGACACCGCCATCTTGACTGCTTCCCATCCTTTTAAAGTATAAGGGGGCTCCACCTCCTTTGGGCCCCTCCCCTTCCTGCAGCAGTGTGCTCTCTCTTTCTGTCATTTAATTTTATCTTATACTCTTTTTTTTTTTTAACATGGCAGCTGGCACGCTACGCCGCAGGATCCCTCCTGCGCAGACCCAGCGGCTCCCGGCGCGCTTGCAAACGGGGATGTCTCTGGGAATCGCACCCCGTGCAAGCGCAGACACGGGCTTCTGGCGCCCTCGTGCTAGGGCGCAACACGACCCCGCACGTGAGCAGTCCGGACTTCCGAGGCGCAGTCCGGACTTCACTGGGCGCGAAACGACCCTGCACGTGCGCAGCCTGCCTGCCGGAGCGCCCAGCCACAGCCACCGTGCGTGCGCATACCCGGCCGCAGCACCCAGCACACGCGGGAGAGGACCCCAGAAGGAGCCCCCCCCGCACGCAGACCCAGGTACCAGCAAGATGGGGCTGGGAACAGAGGACCCATCTGCAGCTTCTTCGCGGTCTCCAGGCCGCATCGATCCCGGGATCCAACTCCAGATCCCACGAACAGGTAGGCGAGGCACCACCTAGAGAGGCTCCCATCAAGGACAGGAACCAAAAACTGATGCGGAAGAGAGGTATCGCCTTTTGATTCAGTAGGTTCATGTCCTTGGTGGGCGGATACCCTCTCTCAGGTGGTGCTGTCATGGGAGAAGGGGAAAAGTATTCTAAAGTAACATGATAACGCTAGAAGGATTACTTGTACATTCCACAGAACATCACACATGATGAACACAACCACTGATGGTAATATGATATGATCGTGACGCCAAAAATACTTTCAGCATGAGCAGGTCAGTCAGATAGGGGTCTATCAATAAAATCATATGTGCTTAAAGGAGCTGTCTCAGTTACAACTTAAAAGGGTTGTCCAGTACTTTTAAAAATATGCCAATGTGTTTTAATGATAAATAGAAGCTTCTTTCTAACCTTGCGCTGCTGATACTGCCTGTGAGCGGCGCTATCGCAGGCCACTCACAGGCAGCACGTGACCCACCACTGATGTCATGACAAGTGAGGCGTGACTCAGCGCTGGGGTCCCCGCGGTGGCTGCTGGGTTGTGGGCGGGGTTATTCCCCTTGTCACACCCAGCATTCAACGCATGCTTTCCCAATGAATGAGGAAAGGGAGAGTGCGCGGTTGATGCTGGGTGTGACGCGCGGGGTAACCCTGTCCACAACCCAGCAGCCACCGGTGGAACACGGAAGAGGGACCCTCGGCTGCAGCCTGGACTTGTCGTGACATCAGCGGATGTTAGAGCCGGCTGCAGCCGGGGGTCACGTGATGCCTGTGAGCGGCCAGCGATAGCCCCGCTCACAGGCAGGAACAGCAGAGGAAGGTAATTAGAAAGAAGCTTCTATTTATCATTAAAAACACATTGGCATGTTTTTAAAAGTACTGGACAACCCCTTTAACACCTATCCACTGGATTGGTGAGAAGTCTATGAGCACTGGGGGTCTCAACACCAGGACCACAAGTAGTCACAAGAATGCATGCCTTATATCTCCTTTTTGTCATTTAACCATTTTCTATTGGTATGAGATAGCCAAGCACTCAATCACTTCCCCTCTATCAAGATCAATGCTTGCCGTCAGTGAATGCTAACATTCAGAAGCTTAAAATCACTTAAACATGAGCCATGTATGAGGGAGTTGGAGTCGAAGGTTTGGCTTACAGACTCCACAGCCCTGGTTTTAAATACAGCTGCCATTCACCGATCGGGAAGAGATCTTAAAAAGGAAGGAGTACTCTAGGGTGTTTCTTTTTTTAATTACTACCAACTTTGTTAGCACACGTGTAGTGTGCACATTAAAATACTTACCAATTGCAGTTGTCTGCCATTTCTGGCGCTGCTCTACTGCATAACGCGAATGTAGCCCTTTCTTGCTGGCTCACACAGCGGATACTACTTCCTTTCTTAGGCCATGTTCACATGTTCAATATTTCACATCAGTATTTGTAATCCAAATCCAGGAGTGGGTGATAAATACAGAAGTGGTGACGTGTTTATTATACTTTTCCTCTGACTGTTCCACTCCTGGTTTTGGCTTACAAATACTAATCTAGTGTGAAGACAGCAAAAGGTTACTGATTGCAAACAGTGGGCAGGAGGGTGAGAAGAAAAACAAACAGTGGTCCTGAGGAGCTATGTGGAATATAATGGAATAAAAAGCTTTATTAGGCTGTGTGCCCACAATGCATTTTTTAAGCGTTTTTTGCAGTGGAAATTACGCTGCAGAAACGCTTAAAAAACGCATGGTAGAAGGCCTGCCATGTTCCCCAATGATGATCCGTATGTGCTGTGCACATGCTGCGGAGATTTCCGCTGCGGATTATCATTGCTGAAAAAAAATGCAGCACTACCAATTATTTTGCGGAAGCTCTGCGTTTTCGCAGCCATTGAATTGCTTTGGAACGCATGGATTACCCATCACTGCATCTGTAGATGCACATTCCATGCGTTTCAATGTGTGGATGGTACCCGGGTCTGGAGGACAGGAGACCGGACCCGGGTACCATAGAACCTGTATATAAAAAAGTAAAAAATAAATATTATATTTACCTTCTGATGGCCCGTGGTGCGCTTGTCTTCGCTTGCTGGCAGATCGCGGTGGACTGAAGGACCTGCGCTGACGTCATTTAGTCATGTGACAGGTCACGTGACGGCGGCAGGTCCTTCAGTGTACCACGAGCTGCCGGCAAGCCAGGACGGATCGAATAAAGACTCCGGGGGCCATCAGAAGGTAAGTATAAATTTTTTACCATTCTTTAAGGTCACAGTATATAAATCTATGCCGGTTGCATGGATTTATATAGTGTGACCAAGTTGTCAAGCACTTTCCAAGTGATGCTAAAATCGCTTGGAAAGCGCTTGTCAACCCGCATGCGGAAATGCATGTGAAGAACGCTTCACTTCCGCTTGTCCCTGGTTGGAAAAACGCATGTACAATCCGCATGTACAATCCGCAGGCGTTTTTTCTGCCAGGGAGATGCAGAAACGCTCAGGAAAAAATCCGGAGCATTTCTGCATCGTGGGCACATAGGCCAAGACCATGCGGTAGACAGGCAACAACATGGTCTAATAAAGCTTTTTATTCCATGTCAACCCCCCCCAAAAAAAACCATACGTTTTGCGTGTGAATTTGACCTTTCGCATAGAAATGGCTGAAATCTGCTGGAAAGTCACAATCAATCTGAAGCAGATGAAAATTTGCATTATTACACGCCATATAAAAGGGTTATGCAAAACCTAGTTTGTTTGCATTTCACGCACTATGCTGCTACAAAATTCAACACCACAAGCTGATCTAGCATCCATCATTCTTACCGGACCATGTGCATGAACTTCCAAAAATTACTATGCTTAAAATCTTGCAAAATCAGTAGGCGGTCTTGCTTTTTTTCTATGAAGAAGCAACATTATGTCATACCAGATTTTATGATAGGTGGGCAATGGAGGAAGCATTGGCAGGAGACCATGCTCAGATACAGTGACAGCACCAGCTGCCATGCAGCCCGGTCCTCCTTTATCACGTACTCTGATGTTCTCTACACAACCGCCAGCTGCATATAAAGGGGGTGAGGTTCAGAGCGGAAGATACATTTTAGTAATCAACCCAGCTGCACATCACAAAGAGCCACTTCCCCCTCCCACGTGTCAGGCATGTCACTGGCATCTCGGTGCTTCAATGGGTGAAAGGGGCTAGTCTGCATACTACAGAGGAGGGCGAGGGGTCAGGGAAAGAGCAGGAGAGGAAAGTGGAGGATGCCGGGGACCAGTGACAGGCCAGCACATATGGCTTGGAGGCAGCTTCTTGCTTTACTTTGATATTATAAGGGTAAAATCAGGCTTTTTTGTTCCTTTGGACAATGTATTTTAAGCAATAGTACGATTCCAAAGATCGTTTACAGATCGATGGTCACTTGACTGGCTGCTTACACAGGCAGACCAAAGCAAATGGTGCTCATTGGGTGATCTATACTAGATCGCTCAGTGCACATAGGCCATCGTGGTTCTCAGCAGTGCGAGTCTTCTTTACGCGGGATGATGGGCTCCGCTGAGAATGATTAGGTTAGTTTTTGTTTGTTTTTTACACTGCATAAAAGATCATTTCACCTGATGAACAAGTGTTGGCAGCAAGATAAAAGTGAAACAAGAGTCTTTGTGTACAGTGCTAATCTACGGGAACACGTGACACTACATAAATGTCATTACCTAACACCCAACCCCTACACCAATGACAAACAAAGCTCACATATTAAATGCACATTTGTGGTGGGCTTCTGTGCAGCTCTGGCCTTACGCTGCTCTCTATTCAGTACAATACGGCTCTGTTCACACTGGCATGGTGGCTCTCATTTTAGTTAATTTTTGTGGGTTTGCTAGGCAATGGATCATGCCAACTTTTCATCTGTTACAGGGAAGAATGTATCTCAATGCTGTGCTATTCTAGCCATCAAAGAAACTAAACAGAAATTAAATGCAGTTGTGAAAATAAGGTGTGCACGCAGCTGAACGGCCATGAAAATCAAGTATTCCATTTCTGTATCAGAAACAGCAGTACAATAAAAACTGATACAATGATCAGAATGAAATCTAGAACACAAGCAGGAAACCTTACTCAGATCTTGAGTTACATTAAAAACATCCCATGCTCAATTCATTACCATATGAACAATACTGGAAAATCTGACATGTAAAAATTTAAAAACATTTGTAACACTAAAAGGGGATGCACGCTGAAAATCTTCTCTGTATTTGCGGTAAATCTATTACAGAAATTAGAGGCTGGCCCTCCAACTATTGCAGCAGATTTGCAGTTAGAACTGCCATTCAATGGGGCCAACACAGGTATAGCCGCCCGCTGTGGTTCCTGGGTGGAATCGGCCCCAGTAAGAGATGTGTTTATGCTTTCAAATCTGTGGTGGGGATAAAAAAAAAAAAATCTACAGGTGTATGAACAGCAATTCTGAAATTCCATTGAAAACAATGAGTCTATGGACCCAATTGTTCATTGCATTTCCATTTTTTTGCTTGAAAACCTCTCAATTACTGACTTTTTGAATTAAGAAAAATTAATTAGATAATTTGTACCTTTTTTCAAGTTGTCTTTTGTGGTTTAGTTAGTGTTCAGATCTTTAGGTCAATGTGGCTTTATCCAGATGTTTTAGATTCATGAAATGTGACTTTTTTAAAATGTTAAAAAATGTGGAAAAACTACGAGCCAAAAAATAAACTGAACCACAAAGCAAATAATGAACCGAGCCTTATATATTGACGGTTTTGGGGGCAGTAACAACACAGTGTGGACATACCCAAAGCTGCTTTCATACATCCCATGGTCCGGCCATGGGTCTTCCCACCCAAAATCAAGAGCTTCATGAGCAATTATGAGGCTGCCAAGTTCAGGTCAGGAGATCTGTGGCCTGACAGTGCATCCATGTATGACACATGAATGTGTGAATCTAGTCTAAGGAAGATAAAAGTCCCCGTCTTAATCAGACAATATTAGCGGACATAGACTTGCTCTATAATTTACACCAATTTATGGGGTAAATTAGAAATCGATTTGACAAGCTAAAAGAGACCCTGCCTCTCCGAGCCCATCCACTTCTCAAAGAGTTGTTGAGAGCAACGTAAACTGGGAAATGCCCTGAATTATGGTGCAAATATGCTGTGCGCTATATTGAGACTTTTCCCCATCAGAAAACTTGTGTAAAGCCCTTAGTGAAACTCCATTTGCATCTGTAATAAGCGATAACCTGCTGCTTACTTGTATGTAAGTCCATCGGAATTTGCGAAAAGCTGTTGAGCAGTAAGACCATCTTCTGGGACATAGCCAGTACCACCGCTGATCAAGTAGTCCGCCATGCTGGAAGAAAAAAATGCCAAGATTAACAGATCTAGTAAATATTCAGAAAGCCATTTTAGCGGCCTGTTACACCTGTAACTTGAGTTTGCTCCACTTATTTTTGAAACACCCTGTACTTGTATTAGGCAATTTGTGCTCCAGCTCTGAAGCTGATGCACATTCCAGCCAAAGGTGTAACAGATGTCCCAGCAGCAGGGTGAAAGCCATACCTAAAATACTCATATAAACAAACAGACGTGAGCAAAACGGTTCACAGGACCCTGGGCCAATGGCCAAATCTGAGATCAGTGGCATCAGGACCAAAGCCCTACATGCTGCCTGCTATGTACTGGCATCCTAGACGCCTCTTCTGATTAGTAGGCCGAGGTGCAGAATGTAAAGAGGACCTGTCGCCACTCCGAAGAAGTCTTAATCGGGAAATGCTAGTATTCCCTATGAAATAATTCAAAGGCATCTTTCTCTGCTTTGCTCGCCTGGAATTTGCTGAATAATGAGAATAGGAGCTGATCGGCAGCAGCTACAACACATTGAACAAAGGTGTTCAGTGCCGCTCAGCCCAACATCTACATCAGCTGAATGGCGGCGAGTGATTCGGAGCCCCACTGGTTTTGTAGCTTAGCAATAATGTATGGCCAAAGAAGTCCTTTAAGCTTACACACAATTCTACTTTTCAGTCGTATGTATGTGTACCTGGTGGCTGGATAAAACATAGAAAGTCCATCCAGGATCAGATGGAGCAGCAATGGTTTATTCATAAGGAACCACATGTGCCACTGGGTGCAATGCCAAGCACCAGCACAATCATTCCCTTCTGTATCATTAATGTACATCTTACACAAGCATGTCAAGAAAAATAAAAAACATACCCCCCCCTGAGTCGCTGACAGCAGCTCCCCAGTCAGCAGACATGGATGGACCAAGAAGCATATGGTGGTAAATGTACCAGTTATACCCTACACTAGGAGAGTGCCCACACCAAAGGCAGATTGTACAAACACATGCCAGCTACAGCACACAGGGTGGCTCCTCTGTATACGCAGCAGCGCCCAGACGCAGGGTGGCTCCTCTGTATACGCAGCAGCGCCCAGACGCAGGGTGGCACCTCTCTATACGCAGCAGCGCCCAGACGCAGGGTGGCACCTCTATACGCAGCAGCGCCCAGACGCAGGGTGGCACCTCTCTATACGCAGCAGCGCCCAGACGCAGGGTGGCACCTCTGTATACGCAGCAGCGCCCAGACGCAGGGTGGCACCTCTGTATACGCAGCAGCGCCCAGACGCAGGGTGGCACCTCTGTATACGCAGCAGCGCCCAGACGCAGGGTGGCACCTCTGTATACGCAGCAGCGCCCAGACGCAGGGTGGCACCTCTGTATACGCAGCAGCGCCCAGACGCAGGGTGGCACCTCTGTATACGCAGCAGCGCCCAGACGCAGGGTGGCACCTCTGTATACGCAGCAGCGCCCAGACGCAGGGTGGCACCTCTGTATACGCAGCAGCGCCCAGACGCAGGGTGGCACCTCTGTATACGCAGCAGCGCCCAGACGCAGGGTGGCACCTCTGTATACGCAGCAGCGCCCAGACGCAGGGTGGCACCTCTGTATACGCAGCAGCGCCCAGACGCAGGGTGGCACCTCTGTATACGCAGCAGCGCCCAGACGCAGGGTGGCACCTCTGTATACGCAGCAGCGCCCAGACGCAGGGTGGCACCTCTGTATACGCAGCAGCGCCCAGACGCAGGGTGGCACCTCTGTATACGCAGCAGCGCCCAGACGCAGGGTGGCACCTCTGTATACGCAGCAGCGCCCAGACGCAGGGTGGCACCTCTGTATACGCAGCAGCGCCCAGACGCAGGGTGGCACCTCTGTATACGCAGCAGCGCCCAGACGCAGGGTGGCACCTCTGTATACGCAGCAGCGCCCAGACGCAGGGTGGCACCTCTGTATACGCAGCAGCGCCCAGACGCAGGGTGGCACCTCTGTATACGCAGCAGCGCCCAGACGCAGGGTGGCACCTCTGTATACGCAGCAGCGCCCAGACGCAGGGTGGCACCTCTGTATACGCAGCAGCGCCCAGACGCAGGGTGGCACCTCTGTATACGCAGCAGCGCCCAGACGCAGGGTGGCACCTCTGTATACGCAGCAGCGCCCAGACGCAGGGTGGCACCTCTGTATACGCAGCAGCGCCCAGACGCAGGGTGGCACCTCTGTATACGCAGCAGCGCCCAGACGCAGGGTGGCACCTCTGTATACACAGCAGCGCCCAGACGCAGGGTGGCACCTCTGTATATACAGCAGCGCCCAGACGCAGGGTGGCACCTCTGTATACGCAGCAGCGCCCAGACGCAGGGTGGCACCTCTGTATATACAGCAGCGCCCAGACGCAGGGTGGCACCTCTGTATATACAGCAGCGCCCATACACTGGCTGGGCAGGCTACAATATACAGGGGCCCCCAGGGCGGAGCAGGGATGGAGCCGCGCAGCCATCAGCACACGGCGGACATGCGGCTTCCCGGCCTTTGTTGCACCGCCTCAGCCTGGAGCCGCACGTCCCGCACACTCCCTCCCCACAGACAATGACACGTATACACACACTGCAGAACGCGCCCCGGGCAGGACGATCCTCACAAGCAGCCGCAATCACGGAGCCCAGTCCTCAGGAATAACGGCCAGAGCAGCGGAGGCTGCAGAGACACATAAGCCGAAAGCCCGGAGGCGGGCCCTGGACGAAACAAGACCCCGCCCTGTTTCGGTCAATAGCTCCGCCCACCTTTTTAATACACCAGTTCTGCAAGGCGTCAGTCACAATCTCCCCCCCTGAGGGCGGTAATGGAGAGCCCGAGACACACTCATTTGTCCCCAAACCCCTCGTCACCTTAGTTACCCCCACCCCCGACCGAGGCAAACACGCATGCGCCTTGCAGTGAAAAACTCGCGACCAGGCCACGTGGGAAGCGGAAGCAAACAGCAGTAACACGTGGGCAAAAGAGAAGCGGGAGCACAAGGCGTGCTGGAAACCCCTGTATAATATATATGTACGGGATAGAAGCCTCAGTCAGTGCACCGCCAGGGCCTCACCACATGAGCGGCACTACGGTGACCCCCTGAGGGCAGCTCTGAGTGCAGACCCTCACTCACTAGAGACACGTGGCCATGCCCCAGTATGCAACTATGGCCAGGAGCTGTACACTGTATATATAATCTGTGTGTCAGCAGGAGTATGCCCCCACCTGTGCACTGGTCGGCTCCTCAGCATGCCCCCACCTGTGCACTGGTCGGCTCCTCAGCATGCCCCCACCTGTGCACTGGCCGGCTCCTCAGTATGCCCCCACCTGTGCACTGGCCGGCTCCTCAGCATGCCCCCACCTGTGCACTGGCCGGCTCCTCAGCATGCCCCCACCTGTGCACTGGTCGGCTCCTCAGCATGCCCCCACCTGTGCACTGGTCGGCTCCTCAGCATGCCCCCACCTGTGCACTGGCCGGCTCCTCAGCATGCCCCCACCTGTGCACTGGTCGGCTCCTCAGTATGCCCCCACCTGTGCACTGGCCGGCTCCTCAGCATGCCCCCACCTGTGCACTGGTCGGCTCCTCAGTATGCCCCCACCTGTGCACTGGTCGGCTCCTCAGTATGCCCCCACCTGTGCACTGGTCGGCTCCTCAGCATGCCCCCACCTGTGCACTGGCCGGCTCCTCAGCATGCCCCCACCTGTGCACTGGTCGGCTCCTCAGCATGCCCCCACCTGTGCACTGGTCGGCTCCTCAGTATGCCCCCACCTGTGCACTGGCCGGCTCCTCAGCATGCCCCCACCTGTGCACTGGTCGGCTCCTCAGCATGCCCCCACCTGTGCACTGGCCGGCTCCTCAGCATGCCCCCACCTGTGCACTGGTCGGCTCCTCAGTATGCCCCCACCTGTGCACTGGTCGGCTCCTCAGTATGCCCCCACCTGTGCACTGGTCGGCTCCTCAGCATGCCCCCACCTGTGCACTGGCCGGCTCCTCAGCATGCCCCCACCTGTGCACTGGTCGGCTCCTCAGCATGCCCCCACCTGTGCACTGGTCGGCTCCTCAGTATGCCCCCACCTGTGCACTGGCCGGCTCCTCAGTATGCCCCCACCTGTGCACTGGTCGGCTCCTCAGCATGCCCCCACCTGTGCACTGGCCGGCTCCTCAGCATGCCCCCACCTGTGCACTGGTCGGCTCCTCAGTATGCCCCCACCTGTGCACTGGCCGGCTCCTCAGCATGCCCCCCACCTGTGCACTGGTCGGCTCCTCAGCATGCCCCCACCTGTGCACTGGCCGGCTCCTCAGCATGCCCCCACCTGTGCACTGGCCGGCTCCTCAGCATGCCCCCACCTGTGCACTGGTCGGCTCCTCAGCATGCCCCCACCTGTGCACTGGCCGGCTCATCAGCATGCCCCCACCTGTGCACTGGTCGGCTCCTCAGTATGCCCCCACCTGTGCACTGGTCGGCTCCTCAGCATGCCCCCACCTGTGCACTGGTCGGCTCCTCAGTATGCCCCCACCTGTGCACTGGTCGGCTCCTCAGTATGCCCCCACCTGTGCACTGGTCGGCTCCTCAGTATGCCCCCACCTGTGCACTGGCCGGCTCCTCAGTATGCCCCCACCTGTGCACTGGCCGGCTCCTCAGCATGCCCCCACCTGTGCACTGGCCGGCTCCTCAGTATGCCCCCACCTGTGCACTGGTTGGCTCCTCAGCATGCCCCCACCTGTGCACTGGCCGGCTCCTCAGCATGCCCCCACCTGTGCACTGGTCGGCTCCTCAGTATGCCCCCACCTGTGCACTGGCCGGCTCCTCAGTATGCCCCCACCTGTGCACTGGCCGGCTCCTCAGTATGCCCCCACCTGTGCACTGGCCGGCTCCTCAGTATGCCCCCACCTGTGCACTGGCCGGCTCCTCAGCATGCCCCCACCTGTGCACTGGCCGGCTCCTCAGCATGCCCCCACCTGTGCACTGGTCGGCTCCTCAGTATGCCCCCACCTGTGCACTGGCCGGCTCCTCAGCATGCCCCCACCTGTGCACTGGTCGGCTCCTCAGTATGCCCCCACCTGTGCACTGGTCGGCTCCTCAGTATGCCCCCACCTGTGCACTGGCCGGCTCCTCAGCATGCCCCCACCTGTGCACTGGCCGGCTCCTCAGCATGCCCCCACCTGTGCACTGGTCGGCTCCTCAGTATGCCCCCACCTGTGCACTGGCCAGCTCTTCAGTATGGCCAGCTCCTCAGTATGCCCCCACCTGTGCACTGGCCGGCTCCTCAGTATGGCCAGCTCCTCAGTATGCCCCCACCTGTGCACTGGCGGCTCCTCAGTATGGCCGGCTCGGCGCTCTCCCCCTGCTCCTTCCTGTCCTCTCCTCACAGCAGCAGCGGCATGGTCTACAGTCACCATAGCAGAGCTGGCAGCAGCCCCCTGCTCTGGTAACTGTGCCCCTGTCCTGCCCATCTAACATACAATGCTGTCAGGTACTGGGGACACCAAAAAGCCAAACTGGGATATCGGCCATGCTTAAGTGCTGCTGGGGGAGTCTGCGGCTGATTAGGGCCAACCAGCAGATTTTCTGCAGCAAAATCCACAGACTGCTGTCCCAATTCATTAATGTGTTTACACCAAAATCCTGGCTTAAAACACATTTAACAATTTGCTAATTTTTAAATGTTTTCATTCCTGTCCGTGCTAGCTTCGTCTAAATCCAAAGACATACTGATAGGGAATGTAGATTGTGAGCCCCAATGGGGACAGTGCCCATAATGTCTGTAAATTGTCTGAATTGTAAAGCGCTGCGGAATATGTTGGCACTATATAAATAAAAAGATTATTATTATTATAAATGGGCCATGCGTTGGACGGACAGGCGGGCGGGCATGGCTAAGCTCACCCATCAGAATGTATGCCACTGACTGGGGTACATCTCTGGCGGAGGTGCACAGCACATAGATAACTGATTGCTGCTTTATCCATTCTAATGGATGACTCCTGGACACGTGAACATAGCCTTAGATAACTGATTGCTGCTGGATCCGTTTCAATAGACGATTACTGGACATCTGAACTTGACCTAAGGGTATATGTCGTCCACGATCAGGAGCCGCTGTCTATGCAGCGTCAAACCCACAGCGGCCAGATGTTACAGCATAGTGGATGGGATCTCTAGAAATCCCATGTCCACTATGCGTATCTGGGCACCTGCAAATCACCCGCAGAAACTGACATGCGGCGCATCTTTAATATCCGCATCATGTCAATTTCTCTTGCTGGTACGTATGTGGATTTTCCCCATAGACTAACATCAACGAGGAAAGTCCACATGTCAAAAAAAAACAAAACAGCGGGTGCTCATTTGCATAATGAGGGCGGAAGTGATGGGCCACAGCAGCTCCGGATCATGGGCACATACCCCAAGAGGCACCTAATTTGTGGAGTGGAAGGCATCTTATGTCTGCACCCCCCTTCATTAAAATTGGCATGTACTACACGATTCTTAATGATTTGGCCCCTAAAAATCGGCACCAAATGTCGCAAATTTGCAGCAGCTTTCATTGTTAGCAAATTGAATTCTGCAGTAACTATCTGCAGCAAACACTGACCTCATGCACATGTTCAAATCCACAGTGCAGGCAAATATATGCTGCAAATTTATCCAGCAGAATGTGCCATGAGTAGTGTTGAGCGATACCTTCCGATATCGGGAAATATTGGATCGGACCGATACCCAAAAAGTATCGGATATCGCCGATTCTGATACCGGAAACCAATGCAAGCCAATGGGACACAAATATCGGAATAAAAATAAACCCTTTCTTTCCTTGTAGGTTAATTCTACATGAAGGAAAACAACTAAGAATAATGTAAAATGACATGAAAAGCCAGCAATTCAGCAGCGGCATACACCTGTACCCGACAATTTATAGCAGAAAGAATAGAACATCACACATAGATTAGATAGATAGAAACATGTCAGTCACATATATAAGAAGTACAGTGACAGTGTTGCTTACTGTACTTGTCATTTAGTGTAAAGGATTTATTAAAAAAAAATAACAGTGTTTTCATGCACCGTCTCTTTAAAAAAGCCGGCCGGCAATTCAGCAGCGGTACCCGACAATTTACAATAGAAAGAATAGAGCATCACACATAGATTAGATAGATAGAAACATGTCAGTCACATATATAATAAGTACAGTGACAGTGTTGCTTACTGTACTTGTCATTTAGTGTAAAGGATTTATTAAAAAAATAATAGTGTTTTCATGCACCGTCTCTTTAAAAAAGCCGGCCGGCAATTCAGCATCGGTACCTGACAATTTAGAATAGAAAGAATAGAGAATCACACATAGATTAGATAGATAGAAACATGTCAGTCACATATATAATAAGTACAGTGACAGTGTTGATTACTGTACTTGTCATTTAGTGTTAAAATAAAGGATTTATTAAAAAAAAAATTGGCGTGGGGTTCCCCGTAATTTTAGGCTCTAGTGGAGGTTAAGCAGACAGCTGGGGCAGATGTTTGAAGCCTGGGAAGGGGGTAATACCCACAGAGCTTCCCAGGCTACTAATATGAGCCCCCAGCTGAATACCTAGCCTTTACTAGCTATTAAAATGGGGGACCCCCCAAAAAATGACGTGGGGTCCCCCCTATTTTAATAGCTAGCAAAGGCTAGGCAGACAGCTGGGGGCTGATATTAATAGCCCAGGAAGGGTGCCATGAATATTGGCCCCCTCCCAGGCTAGAAACACCAGCCGTCAGCCGCCCCAGAAATGGCGCATCCATAGGATGTGCCAATTCTGGCACTTAGCCTCGCTCTTCCCACTGCCCTGTAGCGGTGGCAGTGGGGTAATAGGGCTGGGGTTGATGTCAGCTTATAATGCCAGCTGACATCAAGCCCAGGTTAGTAATGGAGAGGCGTCTATAAGACACTCCCATTACTAACCCCATAGTCAAAGTTAAAAAAAAAACACAAACACCCAGAATAAAGTCCTTTAATTGAAATAAAGACAATTCTTTATTGTTCTAAATTAAACCATACTTGCCATCACGCCCATTCCAGCTGAAGCCAACGATCTCCTGCAATAAAAGTAAAATAATAAAGCAACCTCATCCTTACCTTTCCATGGTTCTCACGACAGCTCCAGCTCTGCTACATTCACATGACAGGCTGGATCGCACCCAAAAGCTGCCATCCAGCTTGCCATGCCGCAGAGACTGAGAAGCGCAGGCATGCTTGCGTTCCTCAGTGTCTGGCTGTGACGGCATCCAGATTGTAATGCACACGCCCGGGCTGAGCGGCGTGTGCGTGTGATTCCACTGGACCGTGCCGGAGAGTGAATGCCTGGAGGGGCGTAACTAGGTATTCACCCGATCCGACCAGGGTCGCACGACGGCATACGACGCCAGTGCACCAAGGAGGAACCGAGCAGAGGGACCAGGTGCTACTCCAGGACAGACCCCGGACACGGCTGTTGACCCACACAGGGGAATACAGGAACAGACTGGTTAGGCTGGCGCACAGACTGGTGGGTATAGGCAGGCACGACTGGTATGCAGGCAGGCGGGTATGCAGGCAGGGGGGTACAGGCAAGCACAGCTAGAGTGCAGACAGGGAGGCACTAGCAGGTAGGAACACAGGCGGGATAGGACCCAGTACACACTGGGACTCAGGAACAATACAGGCAGAGGGGTACAGGCAAGCACAGCTAGAGTGCAGACAGGGAGGCACTAGCAGGTAGGGACACTGGCGGGATAGGACCCAGTACACACTGGGACTCTGGAACAGAACCACAGATGTGGCGGACAAACACAGCAGAGTGAGGACGCCCAGAGAGGTGAGCGAGAACAGGGCAGGACAAGAACGCCAGGAGCGGTGAGCAAAGGGTAGAGCAGGACGAGGCCGCCAGGAGCGGTGAGCAAAGGGTCAGAGCTGAGCGAGACTGCCGGAGCAGCGAGCAAGAGTAAAGCAGGACGAGACCGCCTGGAGCGGTGAGCAAGAGTGGAGCAAGACTGCCGGAGCAGTGAGCAAAAGGATAAGAGCGGAGCGAGACTGCCAGAGCAGTGAGCAAAAGGGTCAGAGCGGAGCAAGGCTGCCGGAGCAGCGAGCAAAGGAGTCAGAGCAGGCTAGAACCGCCGGAGCGGTAAGCAAAGGAGTCAGAGCAGGCTAGAACCGCCGGAGCGGTGAGCAAAGGAGTGCAGGGGGGACAGGGCTCTGTACACACGGAACAGACAGGAAGGGAAAGGCAGAGCCAGATACCCACAGGGTACTTGCAGTGAAGTAGCGAATGGACCACAAACTCACAAACGGGAGTACAGAGACAACAAGCAGGAGTTAGGTACGAGTTCAGACTCTGCAGAAAAAGGAAAGGAACGGACATAGAGGCAAAACAGGTAAAGGATAGGAGAGAGTTCAGACTGGAACTGAGTGTACGGAGGAGACCGACACTGCAGCGGGATACAGGAGCGGGTCTGGGAATACGGCCCCCAGAGAGGCGGGACGAACAGGCAAGGAGCGTGTTCAGACAGGACAGACAAGATACAGGAGCGGGTCTAGGTAATCGGCCCCTAGAAGGCTGGAGGAACAGGCTAGGAGCGTGTTCAGACAGGACAGACAAGATACAGGAGCGGGTCTAGGTAATCGGCCCCTAGAAGGCGGGAGGAACAGGCTAGGAGCGTGTTCAGACAGGCCTGGAAATACAGCCTCCAGGATAGGCAGAGAAGAGAACACAGACAGGACTCAGTTCAGACACGGGAACTGATACCGCAAGGCAGGAGACAAAGACAGGACTCAGTTCAGACACGGGAACTGATACCGCAAGGCAGGAGACATAGACAGGACTCCGTTCAGACACGGGAACTGATACCGCAAGGCAGGAGACAAAGAACGGGACCTGGCACCTTCAGAGTGCAAGCACACACTGAATGAAACACTATGCTCAGGCAGGGATTGATTGGAGCAGCTGAGCTATATACCAGGTGACAGACAGCAATAGGCTGAGGACGCACAAGGGGTGTGACCCACAGCAGGTACAAAAAGCAGGAAGTGATCGGGCGCCGCCCTTAAGCAGCAGAAACGGACACAAACAGACAGCATGGAGGGAAGCCAGAGAGACATTCTGGACAGGAGATCAAGTGCGTGCTCTTGCACAGTGGGAGATGGACCACTATGCAAGGACGCCGCCAGGTATGTTACACAGATGAGCCGAGTTCATGTCCAATGAGCTCAGCTCACCTCATGTACGTCACTGACAGCGTGGGAAAATTCTCCTGCTCAAGTGCTGAGCGCAGGAGAATTCTCCCACGCTGTCAGTGACGTGCATGAGGTGAGCTGAGTTCATTGGACATGAGCTCACCTCATGCACGTCACTGACAGTGTGGGAAAATTCTCCTGCTCAAGCGCTGAGCGCAGGAGAATTTTCCCACGCTGTCAGTGACGTGCATGAGGTGAGCTCATGTCCAATGAACTCAGTTCACCTCATGCACGTCACTGACAGCGTGGGAAAATTCTCCTGCGCTCAGTGCTTGAGCAGGAGAATTTTCCCACGCTGTCAGTGACATGCATGAGGTGAGCTCATGTCCAATGAACTCAGCTCACCTCATGCACGTCACTGACAGCGTGGGAAAATTCTCCTGTGCTCAGCGCTTGAGCAGGAGAATTTTCCCACGCTGTCAGTGACGTGCATGAGGTGAGCTGAGTTCATTGGACATTAACTCGGCTCATCTGGATGCCGTCACAGCGAGACACTGAGGAGCGCAAGCATGCCTGCACTTCTCAGTCTCTACGGCATGGCAAGCTGGATGGCAGCGTTCTGTTGCGATCCAGCCTGTCATGTCAATGTATCAGAGCTGAAGCTGTCGTGGGAACCATGGAAAGGTAAGGATGATGTTGCTTTATTATTTTACTTTTATTGGAGAAGACATTGGCTTCAGCTGGAATGGTTGTGATGGTAAGTATGGTTTAATTTAGAGCAATAAAGAATTGTGTGTTTATTTCAATTAAAGGACTTTATTCTGGGTGTTTGTGTTTTTTTTTAACTTTGACTATGGGGTTAGTAATGGGGGTGTCTTATAGACGCCTCTCCATTACTAACCTGGGCTTGATGTCAGCTGGCATTATAAGCTGACATCAACCCCAGACCTATTACCCCACTGCCACCGCTACAGGGCAGTGGGAAGAGCGAGGCTAAGTGCCAGAATTGGCGCATCCTATGGATGCGCCATTTCTGGGGTGGCTGACGGCTGGTGTTTCTAGCCTGGGAGGGGGCCAATATTCATGGCACCCTTCCTGGGCTATTAATATCAGCCCCCAGCTGTCTGCCTAGCCTTTGCTAGCTATTAAAATAGGGGGACCCCACGTCATTTTTTTTGGGGGGGTCCCCCATTTTAATAGCTAGTAAAGGCTAGGTATTCAGCTGGGGCTGATATTAGTAGTCTGGGAAGCTCCGTGGGTATTACCCTCTTCCCAGGCTTCAAACATCTGCCCAGCCGTCTGCTTAACCTCCGCTAGAGCCTAAAATTACGGGGAACCCCACGCCAATTTTTTTTTTAATAAATCCTTTATTTTAACACTAAATGACAAGTACAGTAATCAACACTATCACTGTACTTATTATATATGTGACTGACATGTTTCTATCTATCTAATCTATGTGTGATGCTCTATTCTTTCTATTCTAAATTGTCGGGTACCAATGCTGAATTGCCGGCCGGCTTTTTTAAAGTGACGGTGCATGAAAACATTATTATTTTTTTTAATAAATCCTTTACACTAAATGACAAGTACAGTAAGCAACACTGTCACTGTACTTCTTATATATGTGACTGACATGTTTCTATCTATCTAATCTATGTGTGATGCTCTATTCTTTCTGTTGTAAATTGTCGGGTACCGGTGTATGCCGCTGCTGAATTGCCGCTGGCTTTTTTAAAGAGACGGTGCATGAAAACACTATTATTTTTTTTAATAAATCCTTTAACACTAAATGACAAGTACAGTAAGCTGAGCGCTGCCATCCAGCTTGTCATCCTTCAGAGACACTGCAGAGCGCAGGCATTATGGGAACTTCCGATTCCGGTATTCGATATTCTAAAAGTATCGGAACTCAGTATCGGAACTCCGATACCGCGAATATCGGTCGATACCCGATAGTTCAGTATCGGAATGCTCAACACTAGCCATGAGAGTTTTAAACTTTTATCCTCGATGATGGTAATGGAGTGGAAAATCAGGACAGAGAATCTGATGCTTATACAACTGGTATTTAAAGATGCATCTACATGGGACAATTCAACGGCAGTAAAATAATGCAGATTATCCTGCGGAAGTGCTGTGGAATAAAGGCTGTGTGCCCACTATGCGTTTTTCAAGCTTTTTTTGCTGCGGAATTTCCACAGCGAAAACGCCTAAAAAACACTTGGTAATACGTGCCCCTTGGTCCCTAATGATAATCCGCATGTGCTGTGCACATGCTGTGGAAATTTCCGCTGCGGATTATCATTGCGGAAAAATGCGCAGCATGTCCATTAATTTTGCGGACACGCAGCGTAATTGCCGCCTCTGACTTGCATTGAAACTCATAATATCCGTGTCAGTACATGTGCACATGCGGATATTAAGCGATTCAATGTGCGGATGGCACCCGGGTCTGGAGAAGAGGAGACTGTCATCCAGACTCGGGTACCATAGAACCTGTTAAAAAAATAATTTAAAATAAAGATTATACTTCTGATGGACCCTGGTCTCCTCAGCGATGTGTCCGGTCTGTTGTATGGGTCGTGGTGGTGTGAGGACCTGCCATGACGTAATTTAGTCACGCGACCGCTGACGTCGGCGGCCGTGTGACCTGTCACATGACTCATTGACGTCACCGCAGGTTCTTCACACCACCGCGACCCATACAACAGACCAGACACATTGCTGAGGAGACCGGGGTCCATCAGAAGGTAAGTATAATCTTTATTTTTTACCATTCTTATTCTTTTTTTTAACTATTACTTGGTCACACTATATAAATTCATGCCGGTTGCATGGATTTATATAGTGTGACCAAGTTGTCAAGCACTTTTCCAAGTGATGCTAAAATCGCTTGGAAAAGCGCTTGATAACCCGCATGCAAAAACGCTTGACAAACGCTTCGACCTGGCGGGAAAACGCATGTAAAATCCGCATGCGTTTTCCTGCCAGAGAGAAGCGGAAAAAATATGCAGCATTTCTGCATCGTGGGCACTTAGCCTAAGGCAGAATCCACTATGTTATAATCTAAAGGATACATTGATGGTCTGCAAATATCAAATTTGCAGCACTGCTCGATTTACATTGTTGATTTTTCCATGAGTGTACAGTTAAGACGTAGTGAGTTCTCATCCACAACCCTAGTGCTGTAATATGAAAAAAATCCGGGTTTACCACATTTAGATTTCTGTTGTCTGCTGATACTGAAAAAAACTGGTCTTATGATGTGGGAGTGCTGCAAACCATCAACTGGATTAGTGGAAAAAGTAGAGAAAACCGCACATCCCAATTACACATCCAAATTTTATTCCATCTTGATTAAAAAACCAGCATGTTGTATTATTGCGTGTATTCCATAGAAAACATCTGACCCGTTTTTGGCGTGTAGCCGCTCTTAGCCATAGTAAAATAACTTTTCTTTTTTTTTCTTTACAAGAAATTGGGATGTGCAGTTTTCTCTTTTTCCACTAGTGCTGTAATACTCTTCGGAAAATCCTGAACACAGGCAGATTTTTATGCTGCCGATATTTTTTACATCCACAATACTGGTACTATAATAAAAAGTGGATTTTCCACCGGGACAGAAAATCCAACAGAAAATATGTTGTGCATCCAACCCATGTGGACGTAGCTATAGGGTGGATTCCCACATTGCAGGAATGCTGCAACTAAAAATTGGCTCCATTTATCTGAATATATATTTTCCTCACTGATAAGATAGCGTTAGGACTTTTTGGATTGACATGCGAGTTTGTCAGGGTAAGTCCACACAGGACCTGCAGGCAACAGCAACAAGTGGTGCAGATATTGAGAAATGCTGTGCATTTACTGCAGAGTCTGCTTTTAAAACCTGCAGCATCAATTTCACTGCAGATTTTCTCCAGATGGTTGAATGAGATGTGGTGAAATCCCATCTACAATGCCAGTAATATACACAGTGATACTCATTTTGACGAAACTGACATGAAAACACGGATAAACTTTTGTGACTTTTCAAAGCGATGTACACCAGAATTCTGTCATTGCTTTGATGAATCAGGGCTATAATTTCCTGTAGTTCAGGAAGAGTTTAAAGCAGTTTCCTTACCAGAGGCATGATTACAATTACAGGAAACACCTCTGTACACAACTGATTACAGAGGATCCACCATTCACAATAGGTGATATCACAGCTGACCCTGCTCCCCCCTCCTTTCCTTCACAATGACCTTTGCACACACTCATTAGATGCTTCAATACAAAAGATAAGGTCCAAGTCAGTCTATTGCTGCTAATGTACATGTACATTTTCTAGAACAGGAAGTTAGTCCATAAAAACCCCCGAGGTAAGTTTAAAAATTGCAAGATTTCTCATTTTAGGAAAGATGATATAAAAAAAAATTGTCAAGAACTTAAATGTATTTTTTAAACACAAAAAAACAGATTTAAACAAGAGGTAATTTTCTACAATTTTCTGATGTCACATTTCTTTTAAAATTGTCTCAAGTGCTTCCTAATGAAAAACACAGCGTGGCACATAACTAATACTATTGCTGATATATTTTCTGATTTCAGTAGATAAAGAATGCATTCATTGTATAAAAGACAGCAAGGATGTGAGAGGTTAAACAGTGAAGGTAAAACACAGTACATATGCACTCTGAAGATGGTGAAGATTAGTGCAGGCGGTATATTAGTTTGTTCTTCAGCAGTATAGGGCCATGTCCTGCTTGTCAGTGCACCTATTCATGTAGCTTCTACATGTCGGTCAGATTACATGACTAAACTGATCAGACACAGCCCATCTAAAATGAAGCATGAACAGAATTTGCTAGCATGTGAGTATCAGCAAGGACATAAACATGACTCCCCAAAGGCAAGCTCTCTGGTGATTTCTCTCCCAATGTAATTAGCAGTGACCAGATAGCCTGCATTGCCTGCTGCCGCCAGCCGTTATGTAACTGATTATCCGCCACATTTCACATCCTGTACAGTAAACCTCAGGAGCTCTTAACCCACATACACTATACCAGGGAAGCCATAGAAGTAAAGCTCAATGAAAATGCTTTCAGTTACTTTGTGTTACCACTTCCTTACACTAAGAAAATGCACAGAATAACAACCAGCAAACATACATAAGGAATAAGGGGCAATTTACAAAACTGACAAACCCGTAATGTTATCTTAGTTGTAACAATCTGTTCTATATTACTAGTAAAGGGGTTTACCACTATTAGGACTTTGATGACCTTTCCTTAAGATATCATATATCATCAATATCAGATTGGTGGTGGTCGGACACCCGGCACTACCACTGTGTTCGGCTGTTACCAGATCTGGAAGCGTACGGAGCAGAACACCACCACTGCGTTATGATTCACATGCTGTGAAGCCAAGATGCAGTATTCGGCAGCGGCCACTAAATACTTGTGGCGGAGCAAGTAATATCTGATCAGTAGGGGCGCCTTGTGTCGGACCCCCTGATAATCTGATATTCATCCTAGTATTGGAAAACGCCCTTAATCAGTTAGAGAGAGACCACAGGCAAGACTAGAACTGCCATTTATGAGGGCCAGTCACAGTGGGGCTGCTGCACATGAACACCCCACTTCATTTATTACTCTGGCATCTCCAAAAATGGCCCAGCAAGCGGGTTCGGCAGTGTTCTGAATTTCCAAAGAAATTATTGGAGAGACATGCACATGTACCTGTTCTCCCATAGCAGTGACAATGTGACCCTATTATCGAGATAGATGCGGGTCTGAGTGGTGGGAACCACATTTGTCATAATTATTTAACATCCTATGGATATGCCATGAACGTACATTTTAGGAATAACTCATTAAAGGAAATCTGTCACCCCCCCTGGGCGGTATCAGACCTCTACTATGGCCATACAGGGTATAGAAAAGTAAATCTATACATACCCGTATGGCCCATAGTAGAGGTCTGATTGCAGAGAAAAGCACTATAATCAATTCTTTTTTCCACAGGCTTGGTATCCGGGGGACGCCAAGCAATGCCCCTTATCTGCTTATTATTCCCGTAAATCCCCGCCTCTCTGCTTAATTATCATATCCCCCCCCCCTTCCCTGCACGTGACAGGGCCCTGTGACGTGCACTGCGCTTCCTGACTTCCGGGCATGCGCAAAGCGCCGCTCACATAGAGCATGCTTTGCTTCATCCTGGCCCCGTCTGCCTATGCTCTGCGCCGCAGGTTTCTATTGCGCAGGCTTCGGGGGGTCTGTCACTTTCTGGCGCCTGCGTAATAGAACCCTGCGGCGCAGTGCACGGAGGGACGGGGCCGGGATGAAGCAAAGCGCACTCTATGTCAGCGGCGCTTTGCACATGCCCAGAAGTCAGGGAGCACATTACACGTCACAGGGCCCTGTGACGTGCAGGGGAGGGGGGGATTTAGGGGAATAATAAGCAGATAGGCGGGGATTGCTTGGCGTCCCCCGGATGCCAAGTCTGTGAAAAAAATAATTTATTAAAGTGCTTATCTCTGCAATCAGACCTCTACTATGGGCCATACAGGTATGTATAGATTTACTTTTCCATGCCATGTATGGCCATAGTAGAGGTCTGGTATCGCCCAGGGGGTGACAGATTCCCTTTAAGTGTGTTTATGCAAGGTGCAAATAATCTATAGGAAATTATACTAAGTTGCAAAGTAAAACAATTGTATCTATAATGTATTGGTAAAAACATGGAGTGAAGTTTTGCACATAGAAACCTATCATATTCTTCATTTTATCTTTCTTGGGTAGGTTAGGAAATTACCCCTTCACGACATCCACTGTACATGTATGGGAGGTGCGTTCTAGCAAACCTATGTGCATGTATGGCATGATAATCGCGCGGGTTCTCTCCTAGTGTCGCCACACTCAAAAGCAGCTGTCAGCGATATATGAGAGCCGACACCCTTGCAAACCCACGATCGGTGCTAGCGCCAATCACGGGTGCTTAACCCCTCTGATGCCACTGTCAATAGTGACAGCGTCATCATTCAGCATAGCAGAGTGAGGGAGATCCCTCTCTGCTTCGATCAGCACAACGCGATTGCATTGTGCCAATGGTCTCCATAGTCACCCCTGGGCGAAAGATGTCCACACTGTCACCCAGGTACGGTGGTCTGTAAGCTCCTGCTCAGCAATAGCTGGCATGCCTCCTCCCTGTGTACAATTACCTGATCTAATAAGCTGCAATTCAAAAGCATTGCAGAGTGGTAGATCAGAGAAGGAAAAGTTGACATCCCATCCTGGGACAAGGTAAAAAAACAAAAAGTTTTAAAAAATATTAAAAAAAAATCACAAAATAAAGAACAAAAAAAGAGAAAAAATATTAAATCAATAAATATATATATTTATCTAAAACAAAAATAAACAAATAAAGTACACATATTTGGTATCACTGCTTCCGGAACAACCTGACCTATTGTCCCACCAGTTAACCCCTTCAGTGAACACAGTAAAAAAAAAGTGGCAAAAAACTATGCTTTTTCATCACGCCGCTAAACAAAAAATGGAATAAAACGCAATCAAAAATTTGGATGTAAATAAAAACTGTACAGCTGAAAACATCATCTCGTCTTGCAAAAAAACAAGCCACCATACAGCTCCTTCAGCGAAAAAATAAAAAAGCTATAGCTCTCAGAATAACGCAATGGAGAAACAATTTTTTTTTTCTATAAAATAGTTTTTGTGTAAAAGCGCCAAAACATAAAGAAATTATATAAATGTGGTATCGCTGTAATCTTACTGACCCGAAGAATAAAGCTGTCATCACTTTTGCCACACGGTGAACGGCATAAAAAGAAAAAACAGAATTGCTGGTTTATGTTCATTTTGCCTCCCAAAATCTCGGAACAGAAAGCAATCAAAAAATGTTATGTGACCGAAAATGGTAGCAATAAAAATATCAACTTGTCCCTCTAAAAACAAGCCCTCATATGACTGTCAGCCGAAATATGGAAAAATTATAGCTCTCAAAATATGGCAATGCAAAAACTTTGTTTTGCAAAAAAAAAGCGTTTTTAGTGTGTGAAAGTAGGCAACCATAAAAAAATATATAAATCTGGTATTGCTGTAATCGCACCAACCCAAAAAATAAAGTCGTCTAATAACTTATACCGCACGAGGTACGGCGTCAAAAATAAATAAAACCAATTCTTCTCCTGCTGTTGATTAGTTCATTCTGCCTCCTAAAGATCGCAGTAAGGCACGGCTCATATTTATCCTGCGCTCTATGCTGAGCGCTTACAATGGGGTTTCCGTGTAAATCTCTGCAATGATTCAGATGGCATATAATTTTTTTTCTTGCACTATCTGATTTCAGACTGAAATTGCAGCATGCTGTGTTTTATTTTCTTATGCTGAATACAGCCGAGAAAAAATATGCAGATTATCACTGCTTCATTAAAGTTGCTGACGTCACAACAAGTCACAACTCCTATCATCCCTTTTGAAAATTGAAATCTTGAGGCAAAAGTAACATTTTAGTGGAGAAAATGGTAATTTTCCATTAACTCTGCCCAATGTTATACAATTCTGTGAATCGCTTGAGAGTTAAAAATGCTCACTACACCACTAAATGAATTCCTGAAGAGGTGTAGTTTCCAAAATTGGGTCACTTGTGGGGGTTTCAGCTGTTTTGGCATGTCAGGAGCTCTTCAAATGTGACATGGCATCCACTATCTATTCCAGCTAAAATTGCGCTCCAGAATTTAATTGACGCTCCTTTCCTTCTGAGCCCTGCCGTGTGCTCAAACAGTAGTTTTCCACCACATATGGGGTATCGGTGTACTGAGGAGAAATTGCACAACAAATCATATGGTCCATTTTCTCCTGTTATCCTTGTAAAAATGAAATATTTGGCACTAAGGCAACATTTTTATGGGGGAAGCTCCTGTGGGCTCAAGGTGCTCACAACTCTAGATAAGTTCCTTGAGGGGTGTAATTTCTAAAATGGGGCCATTTGTGGGGGTTTCCACTGTTCAGGCACATCAGGGGCTCTGCAAGTGCGACATGGTGTCCGCTATCTATTCCAGCCAATTTTGCGTTCCAAAAGTGAAATGGCGCTCCTTCCCTTCCAAGTCCAGCTGAGGGCCCAAACAGTAGTTTGTCCTCCAGATATGGGGTATCGGTGTACCCAGGAGAAATTGCTCAACAAATTGTATGGTTCATTTTCTCCCGTTACCCTTGTAAAGATGCTAAATTTGGGGCTAAATGAACATTTTTGTGGAAAAATTAAAATGTTCATTTTTTCCTTCCACATTGAAGCACCTAAAGGATTAATAAACTTCTTTAATTTGGTTTTGAGCACTTTGAGGGGTGCATTTATTTAAATGGTATCACTTTGGGGTATTTTCTGTCACATAGGCACCTCAAAGTCACTTCAAATGTGATGTGGTCCTTAAAAAAAAAACGGTTTTGTAAATTTTTTGGTAAAAATGAAAAATTGCTGATAAACTTTTAACCGCTCTTCCTAAAAAAAAATTGTGCTTCAAACAATGATGCTGATGTAAAGTAGACATGGGAAATGTTATTTATAAATTATTTTTCACAGCATGACTAACTAGTTTAAGAACATAAGAACTGAAAGTTTGAAAAGTGTGAAATTTTCAACATTTTTCGCCAAAGTTCTAATATTTTCACAAATAAAAGCAACAAAAATTTGACCTAATTTTACCACTAACAAAGCATAATGTGTCACGAAAAAACAAACTAAGAATCACTGGGATTTCTTGAAGCGTTCCAGAGTTATTACCACATAAAGTCACACTGGTCAAATTGTCCTGGTCAGGAAGGTGAAAATAGGCTTGGGGGTGAAAGGGTTAAAGGAGTTTTCCTATGAACAATGTACATTTTAATCAATAGATCTTTGAATAAAAATAAGTTTCACAATTAGATGTGTTAAAAATGTTCCTGTGCTGAGATAATCTTATAAATGTGCCCCTGCTGTGTACTGTGTAGTGGCTGTGTCTTACCGTGCAGGAACATGGTCTGAATATATATTTGTCAGCTTTTGGTCAGGGAGCAAAGGAGAGTATACAGACAGGACATTATTGGATCTCAAATGATTATTTTTATGTGGCAAAACATTCCACTGCCTGTTTTTAATCAATGTTTTACTTGAAAGAAACAATCATTTGTGACCCCATGCTGTCCTGTCTGTATACTCTCTTTTGCGTTCTCCCCTGGCCGGGAGTTGTGGTATGATGAAACCATGTTCTTTCTTAGTCAGACACAGACATTACACAGCACACAGCAGGGGCACATTTCTAAGATTATCTCAACACAGTAACATTTTTTTTAAACACATCCAATTGTGGAACTTATTAATATTCAAAGATCTATTAATTAAAATTAACTTTGTTCATGGGAAAACCCCTTTAAATACGTGCTAGAGACAACTGTCCAACATTTTGTCTCTACCAGTTCCATACATCACAGCAGTATATCAAATCAATTATACCAGTTTTCCGTCTACTGACAGTATACTAATCACTTGATGCCATGCCACTTGAGCCTCCAGAGGTGCCCGTGTAATATGACTAAATGCTTTAGCCCAGCAGATGAGTCTCTGTAGGGTTAGGGCCCCCATACACATTAGACTAAAGCCGGCACCGGCAGAACCTGCCGATGTCTACGTGTTTGGCCGACAGTTGTATCAGGGTTCCGGCCGACTGGTGGTCCGCAGAGTTGTCGATCGCGCATGTCCGATTTCGGTTTACCAATCACATTGTTCTCCTTAAGAGAAACCGGCAGCTTTCTAATAAAAAACACAGGAGCGCTCAGCCAAGTGAACGATCAGCTGACGCATTGGCCGACTGCCATCTAATGTGTACGACCAGTCTTAGAGACCAGCACTTTGAAAAGCCAGTGTCGTTTTCAGAATGGTACCTCCATTTGTGCCAATAAACTTTTAATGACTAATATTTTGGATGTTTAATAGGAAAACAATCCTTTCCTGAGGTGTCCCAAATAGAGCGAAGCAAACATATTCACGCTGTCCAGGTCGGTCTTTTGTGGTAGCAAAACCAGGGCAATCATGGCTTCTGCAGCTGGCATCTTGGGTCCCTTTGATGTTTACTAGGTCCTGCAATGTCATGCCTGCTTCACACCATGATGTTGCATGGCATAGTAATTGCCAGTTGCGCCCAAGATTCCAGCCGCAGAAGTGAAGACTACTTTGGTCCTACCACCAGAGAGAACCAGACTTAACCCCGGAACTCAACTCGACTTTGAGATAATTGTTTTTACATACCTATTCCTCAAGAACTTGCTTTACATTTTTGATAAAGGAGTGGGACTGACACTACTCTACAATTAAGCACCTAGGCCTCATTCACATGTCATTTTTTTCTCATGCTTGTGCTGTTAATGTATTGGGGTTTTTTTTGCAATAGGTTTCTATGGTGGAGAGATGCCATCACATCTATCCAGGCTGTGCCCAAAGTATGAGCCTGTATTCCTGACAAAAGGCCAAAATGCATTGTGCACTAAGCCATACTCGTGCAGAATTTTAATTGAGATTGGCTTATAAAACACCATTCTTAATGACTTTCCACTTAGTGTGTTAGTAACTGTGCGCCAGTATTTTTTTCAGATTTTTTTAATTTACTTGCATTTTGATTAACCAATTTTAAGGCTTCTATAAGAAAACGGCAGACATACAAATTCCTTTACTTATTACTCTTTCATGTTATTATTGCAAAAATTCAAAGTATTTGAAAAATGAAAACTACTCAGCTTTCTTGGTTGCACAGATAAGTTTGTTGTGAGAAAAAACGTACACATTTTTATTCTCGTCTTCAAGGACATATAAATCAAAATTATATCGTGTGAACCTGGAAAGACTAATAAATATTTTTGCTCAGATGGTTCAACTGCATTAAACATTTGAATATACCGGTACTTATATTGATGCTGTAGTTCTAAAATGTGTATCTTCTTATTATCCTGTCAATGCACAAAAAGGCAAAAACAGTCACAGTAAAGACATCTCCGTCCTTTTTAAAAGGGTATTCAATGAACATATTCAATAAATATAAAATACCGGAAGGCTTCAGCGACAAGCCAGTGCTTTTTTAATGGAAACTTAAAAGCCAGTATAACTGAATGCGATCAGACCCAGCAATAACCAGTGTTTTGTTTGTAGGTTTTCATAGTCTACATTGAAAATCAGTTTTCAAGACTTTATGAAAAAAAAAGACCATGTATTATACTAGGTGTTAGATAAGCAAAAGTACATAGCGCCTAAAAAGTAAAAAGAACATTTTCAAAGGAGAGACATGGTCTTGCTGCTTGTAAAATAAGTCAACGAGACAAGTAATTAAAAATATTAGCTGGTACCTACTGCTTTTTTATATATTGCAAAGGAAAGCCTTGGTCACAATGGATGAAAGCAGATTTCTTATAAGAAATTTGTGCTAAATGAAATGCCATTGAAATTAACAGCACACATTATAACGGGATGAGTGGACCCTTGGAAGTTCGGGTTCTGGTACCTGACCCAAACTTTAGCCAAAAGTTTCGTTCGGGTACCAGAACTTGAACCCCAGTGAAAACAATGGAGACCCAAAAATCTCTCTTTCTCATCCCCAGACTAGTCTGGGTTCGGAGTTTAGCACCGGACACTAACTGGTAAGAACCCCGAACTTTTAAGTTCGGGTTTGTTCACCTCTAATTATAACATCTATATTTCTTGGTCATAAAAGACAGACAAGAAAAAATGAATGGATCAGGGAAATTGATCTGCCTTAATTTTTTTTACTAATAAATGTAGGAGGCATATTTTAGTCATTTGTTGTGGCCGACAGACACATCTGTTGCTACAGGATAGGTGCATGCAGAACTCTCATAACATCCATAGCTCCGTGTTTCTGATCAATGTGCCATTATCTTCTGTTCTATTCCCTGCCCTTCCGCTAATCTCAGAAGTAGGGCTAACATTCTGTATTTATCTAGACAGCAGACAGAACAAGAGGGTTCAGCTGCCCTTGAAATAAGGCTTTCCGCAGTAATATGGAGCTGCAGATATGTTCAGTGTGGGAAAGTAAATGTTCTTACATTTTCTCCACCTCGGAGTGGCGGGTTGATTGCTAAAAACTCAAAATGACCCCTGACAAAAATCATATGATCCTGTTATTACTATTATCTCTGTTCAGAATCGAAAAAACTAAACAAAGGCTGACCTGTTGGCAATAATTGAATTATTCTATACAGCCTGATGACCTACGTGATGTACAGGAAGAGATATGTGACCAGACTTGTGAGATACATTAGTTGTACTAGAGCGATTTCACAATAACGCCGCATGATTTATCAGCAAGTGGTCACAAGGACAACCCTTATTACTTCCATTCATGCTTTGGGGGAAGATGATCAATAACACAAGTGAATAGTTTCAATCAAAATGATCACTTAAAAAAATATTACATGTTACAATACAAAACAAAAGCTAAACATTGTGTCACTATTTTCACAATATTAGGCTGTGTGCCCACAATGCGTTTTTTAAGCGTTTCCGCAGCGGCAAAAACGCTGTAGAAACGCTTAAAAAACGCATATTAGAAGGCCTGCCATGTTCCCCAATGATAATCGGCATGTGCTGTGCACATGCTGCGGAAATTTCCTCTGCGGATTATCATTGCGGAAAAAAACGCAGCACCACCCAATTATTTTGCGGAAGTGCAGCATTTTCGCCGCCATTGACTTGCATTGGAACGCATGGATTATGCATCACTGTATATGTAGATGCGCATTCCACGCGTTTCAATGTGCGGATGGTACCCGGGTCTAGAGGAGAGGAGACATCTAGAGGAGACTCTCATCCAGACCCAGGTACCATAGTACCTGTGAAAAAAAAGAATAAAATAAAAAATAAATGTTATATTTACCTTCTGACGGCCCCCGCTGCGCTCGTCCTCCCTTGCCGGCAGATTGCGGTGGACTGAAGGACCTGCACTGACGTCATAGTCATGTGACAGCAGGTCCTTCAGTGCAGTGTACCGCGAGCTGCCGGCAAGAGAGAACGGAGTGAAGCAAGACTGGGGGGCCATCGGAAGGTAAGTGTAGATTTATTTTTTTATTTTTAACCATTCTTTAAGGTCACACCATATAAATCCATGCTGTTTGCATGGATTTATATAGTGTGACCAAGTCGTCAAGCACTTTCCAAGAGATGCTAAAATTGCTTGGAAAGCGCTTGTCAACCCGCATGCGGAAATGCATGTGAAGAACGCTTCACTTCCGCTTGTCCCTGGCAGGAAAAACGCATGTACAATCCGCATGTACAATCCGCATGCGTTTTTTCTGCCAGGGAGATGCAGAAACGCTCAGGAAAAATCCGGAGCATTTCTGCATCGTGGGCACATAGCCTTACTATCATTTATCACACTTTTTATAGCTTTCAATTCTTAATATGAACACTGGAAATCATCTGCTAAAGATCAACAGGGCTTTTGGCCTTGTTCCCACATGCAGAAATGCTGTGTTTTTTGTTCTTTCACTGCCTTTTTTTTCTATGTGTTTTTCACATATTGCTGCACCAAAATCCACTTTATTGATCCCGAGGGAAATTTATAGAAAGTCGTTAATTTAACTAAGTGCTGCAGTATTTATAAATTATAAAAAGTTTAATAATAAAAAAATAAATCGAAAAGTTCAAATTACCCCCCATTTTCTAGTTTTAGAATATAAAAAAATAAATAAAACATAATAGGTTTTGCCACATTTGTAAAAGTTCGGTTTATCAAAATAAAAAAAAAATATTGAAACCAATTTTTTTTGTATAAAGATATAGATTTTTTTTTACTACTAAAATATATATAAAAAAATCTCATACGCGTTTGGAATAACCATAATCGTACTGACCTGATCATTTTTACTGCACAATGAACACAGTTAAAAAAAAAAAAAGTTGAAGCTCTTGCAAGAGGGAAGAAAAGACAAAACCACAAAAAAAATATCCTAGTCAGGAAGGAGTTAAAAGACTTCTTTTTTTGGGTCAAAAACAGTAGTCTGCAGCCCTATTATTCTTACCATTATAAAACACGTCAAAATGGCCACTTCTAAAGATGGGGGAATTACATCAGAAAGGTATATACCAGTCGACTCTATGTAACCGATATTACAAGTCTTGGATGGATAAATATAACAAGTAGCACAGCTTAAAAAAAATCTGCTGATTTATCACACTTAAGAATTGTTATTTAATATTCACTTTGATATGCTAATTATTTATACACTGCAGACATTTCTTTATGCAAAAAAGTATCTAATAAAGAAATATGTTACTGTAAAATTACCTTTAACTCTACAGTATAAAAGAGCTGTCATTCAGCACAGGACGATGTTTCTGAAGTATCAGCGCGAGGAACGGATGTGGAAATGTAATAACTCGGTAGTGATCACATGCCAGTCATAATATCACTGGAACTACACATGTCTAAACTATAATTAAATTTGCTGCATTAAGTAAAATCATGGGACTTTTCTTTGAGATATTATACCAGTTGAAGTGGAACTAGAATATTACAATAATAAGGTTTCGCTTTACACTTATATTTATTGTCATATACATGACACCAATAAATTCTGCAGTGCAATACAGAATTGTCACCGATCATATCAGCCTTTGTTCTCATTTGCGCTCAGAATATTATTTTTCCTATCATCTGCATACATAAAAGCCAATGTCATATTATGTTATGTTGTCTTTGGTGGGATTCCAACCCAAGACCCAGGGCTGCTTAAGTGACTTTTTTATGTTATCACCTAAATCTATTATACTTTAGGAAATAGTCATGTTGACAGGACCTTTTATATTGTTACATCAATAAATGTAAAACTGTCTTGGTTTAGAAATGTTTAACATTATACATTTTAGCAATATTGTGTTATTAAAGAAGTACTCCCATCAAAGTTTTATCCTTTTAATATATTGAAATCATCATACTATATAGCACTGTGCACTTACATTTGCTAATTTTGCCTTTCTACTCAGCTAATTCTTCTCTTTTCTCTGCTCTGTGTAGGAAACAGGAAATCTCTTTTCCCTGTATTTATCATTCCCATCTTTAACTTCTGACCCAGCTGCTCTGCTCATCACCCCTGCCAAGGACTTTTGCAGTGACCTATGAGTCATTCAGGGAAAATTTACCTCCTGTTTCTACATAGAGCTTAGAAGGATTCAGCTAGTCAGTTTTTAATCACGTGACGTCATAGACTTAATGGAAAAGAAAAGAATTAGCTGGGTGGAAAGGCAAAATGAGCAATTGTAAGCACACAGCAGGGCCCTAGGCAGATGAAGCTAATGGCGCCCCCACCCAAAGCAAAGGAATGGTTCAGAGACTAAGGTAATAGGACCCTAGGTATTCATCCCTGATGTCCTATATTTTGAATGTAGAACCAACCCAAGAATAGTTATGGAAACTAATAAAGCGTAACTGTAATCAGGGCCATTTAGTTTCAATTAAGGTATCCAACATTTGGCATATACCCTAATGGAAAATAAACAGACCCGCATTATAGATAAAGGGATAAGTCTGATGGTTTTTGCATCCGTCATGTGACAAATACAGCTTGCACAAAACTGATGGTGGTTCTGGTGATGTATTCTGGTTCTGACGACATATTCATGTAGTGATGATGATTCTGGTGGTATACGAAGCCATAATCAGTAGATAATTAGAGCACCAGAGCCATCAATAAATATGGCACCCGAAACATCATCAGTAAATAAATATGTCACCAGAACCTCCATCAGTACATGAATACGTCACCAGAACCACCATAAGTACATGACCAGAACCAAGAGTACTTGAATACAAGAACCAAGCTTAGTACAACGATCAATTGTAATATCAAGTCAGCCCCATAAACAATTGTATCGAATGAACGTACAACCCTGCAACTCCCTGTATGTCATTAACAATGGTAAGGAGATACTGGGAGTTGTTATTAACAGCCATCATCAGACTGCGGACCATACAGAAACCACAGAACTGATGAGAATTAGTATCACAAATAAACATTTACATCCAGGTACCTTATAGATTACATCTTCTCTGGGGTGGTCTCTTTCTTTTCATCTCTATCTTGTCTAGATGGAATGATGACTTTTCACAGCCACAGTTGGTCTCTGCAGACCTCCCTCTTCTCTGGTCTTTTGCAGCACATCCCTGCACAGTGCCCTTAAAAATAAGAGTGTTATTAAAATGCCCTCTGCGTAAAAATATCTGTCCATCCTGTACCCTAAATAAACTTCCTATGGTATATGTCCTCCACACTGTTTACCATTATCAGCTAAAAACGCCACACAATCCACCCTTATGAACCAAGGCCTAAAGCATGGCTGCCCCCTCTCTAATTTTCCATTACACTTTCTATATTTCCACACTGCCCCCCACCATGCTAACCTCTCTCCATATTGTGCCTCTATTTCACGCTGTGCCCTCTCCATATCCATTCTGTGCTCCTTTTCACACTATACCCTAATATTACCCATCACGCTGTCCTCTTCAAACTGTAACCACCCATCACACTGTCTACCTATGCAGTATGATGGTATGGTCACAGCCGCCCGTAGAGTATGATATCCCCAACAAGTCGCCAATATATAGTATGGTCACCACCACAGCCCCCCATATATAGTATGATGTCCACCACAGCCCCCCATATATAGTATGATGGCCCTCACAGACTCCCATACAGTATTATGGCCCACAAAAAGCACCCCAAACAGTATGATATTCACCACAGCCCCCATCTCATGGCCCAAACGAACAGCCCCTCATTTCATGGCCTCCGCACAGCCCCTCATTTCATGGCCCCCGCACAGCCCCTCAGTTCATGAACCCACACTGCCTCTCATTTCATGCCCCGCTGCACAGCCCCTCATTTTATGCTCCATGCACAGCCTCTCATTTTATGCCCCCTTGCACAGACCCTCATTTTATTCCCCCCATTTGCACAGATGCGAATGCAATTGAGAACAGGGAGGGAGCAATGGCTAGGGCGCAGGACAGAGAGGGGTGAGCAAAGTCAGTGACTGATATTGCTCACCTCCGAGCCTGCGCCCCGGCCGTCACCGTGCTGAGTGTCTGCGGCCTGAGGAAGCGGCTGTGCGGCCCCAGGCATTCAGCAATTTTGTTTTCAAACTGCGCCCCCCTCTGGTAGGCAGGAGGTAGAGCCCTAGGCAGGTGCGTACCCTGCCTACTTTTCCCGGCCCTGGTACACAGTGCTATATAATATGATGACTACAATATATTAAGAGGATAAAAATTTTGATGGGAGTGCTTGAAGTTCATACTCAAATAGTACACTGTTTTTCCTGTGGTGTTTAAACAGGAAATCACAAGGCAAGCTACTAAACCACATTAGAATAGTATACATGTACTGAGAAGCTTGAACTGCTTATTCATTAGGAATAGAATACTTCCTTTTTATGCCATACTCCAAACAAATGCCGAAAAAGCATTGCTCTTAGTGGAGAATATACAGAACGGTATCTCAAGCGGCTTCCTATGTGGCAGGAGGAGACAATGTGTGCCACCATACAGTCTTCTGCACTTAGCTCTGCTCACTAAGATAGTAAGGAACCTAACTAGACTCCACTACATGTTATGTGGTATTCAGACATACAGCAATGTGAAACATTTTAAGGCAGGTGTGGAAAAAAATGCAGCAAAGTAAGAATGCTTTCAAAAATAGAATTGTAAATAGTTTATTTTGATCAAGTAACAAAATGCAAAGTGAATGAAAAAAAGAGAAATCTAAATCAAACCACTAATTGGTGTGACCACCCTTTGCCTTCAAAAAAAGCATCAACGCGGCAATTCTTCTAGGTACATTTTCACACATTTTGTGAAATAACTACGCAGGGAGGTTGCTCCAAACATCTTACAGAACTAACTACAGATCCTCTGTGGATGTAGGCTAGAGAAAATCCTTTTGTCTCTTCATGTAATCCCACACAGACCCGATAATATTTAGGTTAGGGCTCTGTGGGGGCCATACCATCACTTTCTGGACTCCTTGTTCTTTTTTACGCTGAAGATAATCCTTAATGACAGAATATATTTGGAGCCAATCAGACACCTCCATGATGGTATTGTATGATGGGCAAGTATCTGCCTGTATTTCTCAGCATTGAGGACACCAAGAAATGGGCAATGTTGAAGACCGTAAACACAGTGGTAGATAAAGGAAACAGCGCAACAGATGAGACACATCATGCTTACCTCTATTTGAAAACTGAAGATGTTCAGCAGTGCCATCGGCTCAAAACTGGCAGCAATCAGTGGGACCCATATACACCCACCTACTGTTCAGAGAAGTCTGACCAGAAGTCGTCTTTATGGAAGCATTGTGAACTTAAAAACATTTTTACGACATGGAAACAATGCCTAGTGACTCAACTATGTTTAAAAACATTGGAACTAGAGTGCATAAAAATGGAAGTAGGTGCTCTGGACTGATGAGCAGAAATTTGAAATATTTGTTGTAACAGAAGGCAGTTTGTTTGCCTAAAGGTTGGTACAATAATGACTGTCTGCAGACAAGATTGATGGCTCCTTGCAAATTTGGGGGTGTATTTCAGCAAATTGAGTATGGGATGTAGTCAAGATTAATGGTGTCTTCAGTGCTGAAAAATACAGGTAGATACTTATCCATCATGCTATACCATCAGTGAGATGTTTTATTGGCTCTAAATTTATTCTACAGCAGGACAATGACCCCCAAACATACAGCCAATGTCATTAAGAACTATCTTCGGCGTAAGGAAAAACAAGGAGTCCTGTAGATGATGATATGGCCATCACAGAGCCCTGATCTCATCATCATTGAGTCTGTCTGGGATTACATGAAGAGATAGAAGGATTTGCACAAACCTGCATCCACAGATCTTTGGTTATTTCTTCAGGATGTCTGGAACAATCTCCCTGCCAAGTTTTAAAAAAAAAACTCTGGAAGTGTATCTAGAAAAATTTATATTCTGATTCCGTTTTCAAGGCAAAGGGTGGTCACACCAAATATTGATTAAGGCTGAGTTCACACGATGCGTATTTAATGCGTTTCCGCTGCGTTTTTGCAGTTGCGTAAACGCCGCGGAAACACATTAAAAACGCATGGTAGAAGGGCAGCAATGTTCCCCAATTGAAATCCGCATGTGCTGTGCCCATGATGCGGATTTTTCCGCAGCGTAAATGCTACGCTCAAAAATCCGCAGCATGTCAATTAATTTTGCGTAAACGCGGCGTTTTCGCCGCCATTGACTTGCATTAGAACGCGCCAATTCCGCAAGACTGCATTTGTACTTGCGCTATTGGCGCGTTCTAATGTGCGGATGGTACCCGGGTGTGGAGGAGAGGAGAGTCTCATCCACACCCAGGTACCATTAAAAAAGCTGTAAAACAAGAATAAAATAAAAAATAAATGTATACTTACCTTCTGTCGGCCCGCGCAGCGCTCCTGCTTGGTTCCCGGCACTTTGCAGTGAGTTGAAGGACCTGCGGTGACGTCAGAGTCATGTGACGGGTCACGTGACGCTGACGTCGGCAGGTCTTTCAATTCAAAGTTGCCGGCAGCCGGGAGAACGGATTGAGCAGGACAGCGTGGGCCATCGGAGGTAAGTATATACACTCTCTCGGGTCACACTATATAAATCTATGCTGTTTGCATGGATTTATATAGTGTGACCTAGTTGTCAAGCACTTTCCAGGTGATGCTAAAATCGCCTGGAAAGCGCTTGTCAATCCACATGCGGAAATGCATGTGGAAACGCATGTGAATCCGCATGTATTCCGCAGGAAAAACGCATGCACAATCTGCATGCGTTTTTTCTGCCAGGGGGATGCAGAAATGATGCAGAATTTTTCTGCTTCATTTCTGCATCGTGTGCACATACCCTTAGGGTTTCTCGTTTGTTCCTTCACTTTGCATTTTGATAATTGATAAAAAAATAAACTATTTAAAAATTCTATTTTTGAAAGCATTCTCACTTTGCAGCGTTTTTTCCACACCTACCTAAAACTTTTTCATAGTACTGTAGGCAGCACAACAGACATATTGAGCACCATGATTTTTTTCTGTATGGGTTTAATAGCTCTTTGAAAACATTTAGCTATTGCATCTTTAGTGTCATCATGAATTACTAAAGCTTTAGTCCATTTTTCTATGTATAAGGCCATGTTATGAAAAGGAAGGAAGGTTCCAGCTTCAGGTGAGTTTTAAAATTCAGAAAAATGTATTCAAAATCTAATAAAAAATCAATGATAAACTTCAAACAGGGGGCAGGGTGGAGTATGCCGTGGCGACGCGTTTCGAAAGCTGCTGCGTCCTTCCTCAATGCCGTAGCAACGGTTGAAACGCGTCAATACATATGTAATGAGAACATTTATCGTATAAATCACATACACATATATCTGCCGGCATGTTATTTATAGACCAATTAGCAATTATCTGCGAAAAACAAAAAATCTGATGAGGGGCCAAATAATTACATGGACAATATACAGTGACCGTATAAAAACCTTTGTTAGGAACAAGGGTTGGTATGCAGTGGAAATGCACAAAAAAGACGGACTCGCACACTGAAAATGTAAAAACAATATAAAAATATATATGAATGTTATATTTATCAAACATCAATATATGTGTGATAAGGTTAGGTACAAATATAAGAAGTAATCATACAGTTTCATGCAGGAGCATGAACACAAACATATATCACATATATAGAATCATGGCTGAAATTGCGGAATGATATGCATGATGTATCTCATAGGTGGTGACTAAATATAGGATGACTGAAACATCAGAATGAATCAGATGATATAGTACCAGGACCTTCTGGACAGAAGTGGCACTCACCCCGAGGCACGTTTCAAATACTACCTTCATCAGGATGGAAGAATCAGAGGAAAAGTATAATAAAAACACATGCACCACTTCTGCATTTTTTAACCACTCCTGGTTTTGGTTTACAAATACTGATGTAAAATACTGAACGTGTGAACGTGGCCCAAGACAGTGTAATGTAAAGGTGTCCATACACTTAGGTTTATCGTTTTACATCAATTTAATAAACGTCGGTGAACAATTATTGTGCAAACGCAACCTTGCACTTTTTAGTCCAGATCTTTCATCTAATGTACAAAAAAGTCTAAAAATGACTGACATTTTTCCAGATAGTGAAGGTGTGGCACTGGTCAGCTAAAATGATTGTTCATTGTTACATTTCACCCAACCAAATTTTGTTATTGTTAACTCATCAATTTTAATCTAATGTGTACTGTTTGAGAAAGTAAATAAGTTTTGCTTCTCAACATCCCATCAAATACGATTTTTGCAACTAATTTCCACGGAAGAAAACATTTTAAAATACTGTCAAGTAATAATGCTCACAGATATTAGTGACACACTGTTCAGACATGTATTGAACCCTGAAGGCTTTTACAGTTGCCAGCCACTATATTTAAGATGATATCCAAAAAATTTTAAAAATTTGCTGCTATTTGTCTAAACCGCTATACATACTCTTGTTTGTATTAAGATCTATAGAACAAGTTAATCAGTAATTTGTTACATATGTTAAAGTTCACAAAATACCCACTTGGTATCAAACATATCAAACTAGTGTTTTTGACTGGGGGAATAATATTGGAAGTGTACAGGGCCAGTGATGACAGTTCATGTTTTCTACCATAGACCCTTTTGTATTGATACAGTAAACCTGAAAGATGTAGGAAACCAGTAGAGGGCAATAGCTGAGCACTGAGATTATGGTAGGTCAAGGCTGGGCAACAGTTACATACTAGGTACACATACAAGGTATACATACATACATATATATACATACAACAGTTACATACAAGGTATACATACATACAAGTGCTTCTCACTAAATTAGAATATCATCAAAAAGTTAATTTATTTCAGTTCTTCAATACAAAAAATGAAACTCATATTATAGTCATTGCAAAGAGAGTGATCTATTTCAAGTGTTTATTTCTGTTAATGTTGATGATTATGGCTTACAGGCAATGAAAACACAAAAGTCGTTATCTCAGTAAATTAGAATAATTAACAAAAAACACCTGCAAAGGCTTCCTAAGCTTTTAAAAAAGTCCCTTAGTCTGTTTCAGTAGGCTCCACAATCATGGGGAAGACTGCTGACTTGACAAATGTCCAGAAGGCAGTCATTGACACACTCCACAAGGAGGGTAAGCCACAAAAGGTCATTGCTAAAGAAGCTGGCTGTTCACAGAGTGCTGTATCCAAGCATTGTAATGCAGCGGCTTGCTGCATTGCTAGAATGTCCAGGGGGTGTGCTCTAGCTGACCATTTACCTCCCCCTCAGGTGACTGATCACATGACTGTGACATCATCACAGGTTCTGTGTGCACAAAAGGATATATAAACCCTGGTAGTTTTGAAATAGAGAGAGAGTGGCCTGGTGAGGCCTAGAAAGAGAGGCCTGGTGAAGCCTGGAAGGCAGAGGCTGGATCCCCATGTGTTTAGGATACCAGTAGCCTTGGAGGGCGAGAGGCCTGGTCCCTGTGTGGGACTCCACTAGCCTGGAAGGCAGAGGCTGGATCCCCCTGTGTTTGAGATACCAGTAGCATTTAAAGGTACGTGGCCCGGAGGCCCCATCTGGGAAGCCTTAAAGCCACAGCTGTGGCAGAACCGAGCTGACTGAAGCAGCTACGACCCGGCAAAGGTAAAAACGCTGCTTGATGTGGACATTGCTATTGTTACCTTGCTGAAGGCTGTATCTGGAGCCAAGTGGGCATGTCTGTCACTAGAAAGGCTCTGGGATATTATATGTGTAACATGTCGGCGAGCCACTGAGGTGGCCTATGTTATGAGCGGTTTATGAGATGTAATAAACTGCTGTACTGTGAATTACCAGAAAAACGTTGCATGTGTGCTTTGATTGACCCGGTGAAGCGAGTATCCCCTAGCGTGATGAATAGCGCTACCTTACAGCATATTAATGGAAAGATGAGTGGAAAGAAAAAGTGTGGTAGAAAAAATAACAGGTACATACAAAGGAAACAAAAAACATAAAACATGCTTATTATGCATTGTAAAAAAAAGTGGGACAATAAAGATGTATTAAGTATGGAGTTAGCAATATTATGAGCCCAACCCTTAGCTTTGGAAAAAAAGCAATATTCTGTTAATTACTTAAAGGGAAAGGGCATGGACATTCATGCAGCTCTAACCACGGGCAACATGGATTTCTGACAGGCTGTCCGATTACACATAACTATGTTTTACTCCATCTGTTAGTGTATAGGTACAGACCTGTCAATCGAGACTAGCCAGGCAGAGACAAACCAGAGGGGAAATTTTTCCCTGTGACTGGTTCCTTTTAAAATTCTGTAGCGTTTCAAATTAAGGCTGTGAGCCCACTATGCGTTTTTTAAGCGTTTCCACAGCGGCAATTCCGCTGCAGAAACGCTTAAAAACGCTTGGTAGAAGGTCTGCCATGTTCCCCAATGATAATCCGCATGTGCTGTGCACATTCTGTGGAAATTTCCGCTGCAGATTATCATTGCGGAAAAAAACGCAGCACTACCAATTATTTTGCAGAAGTGCTGCATTTTAGCCGCCATTGACTTGCATTGGAACGCATGGATTACGCATCACTGCATCTGTACATGCGGATTCCATGCGTTTCAATGTGCGGATGGTACCCGGGTATGGAGAAGAGGAGACTCTCGTCCGGACCCGGGTACCATAGTACCTGTAAAAAAAAGAATAAAATAAAAAATATACATTATACTTACCTTCTGATGCCCCCCGGTGTATTTGTGTGACACCCCAGGGGTCTGGTTGCCACAGTGATAGAGATATTACGTCTGAGAGCAGGTGGGAGGTCTCTTGGTCAGGGATCCTATGCATGCCACACCTCCTGCCCAGTCCTGGGAGGGGAAGAACTTCCCCTATATAAACCTAGGGCTGAGGCAGGGTTAGTGAGTAGAGAAGTAGAGACAGAGAAGCAGATATAGGAAAAGAACATCAGGAGCTCTGTGGGAACAGTGCTACAAGGAGTCAGGGGCTGGCAGCTGCAGAGCTCGCCCTGACTGAGAAGTATCACCGGACCCAGAGTCCGAGGCTGTGGGGACTAATCTCTACCCAGCAGCAGAAACTGACCGGCAGGGGATTGCAGGTCCTCTGGCCCAGAAACCCGAAGGCACGGTCACACGCGTGGGACCAGCACCGCCATCGTGGAGCGGAAGCCATTAGAAGGCCCCGAGTCACCGGCCATACGGGTGAGCACCACACGGTACACTCAGGGACGTGGGCTACTTTTACCCGCCTCTAGCAAGGTAGCCAGAAGAGTATCGTTAGTTTGGGAGGCCTACAACTCCGCCTGGCCAGGGGAGATCCCATCTGCTCAAGGACTGACCAGGCCCCGATTGCTAGCAAGTACTCCGGGAGGGTCTATCTTTGTCACCAGTAAAGACCCTGAACTACACCGCATCGTCTCTGAGTGGTTCCTGCTACCCCCATCATCCACGTCGGCTGCCCTGAGGCCATACCCCTCCCGTTGGGGGTTATACCATCCACGCTGCACCATCCTTCCACCGGCCTCAGCGGTCTGCCCTGCAGCGGCAGCTCCATAGCTGCATTCAACGGGTGGCGTAGTCATCCACCATCTACTGCTAATAGACTGCCACTTAGTCTGACTCCCTGGGCACGGACCGGGTCACCGCCACGAGACTACTACCCCCATCTGATCCGGCTCCGGGTAGGCTCCCGCGTGCGCAACGCTGCGCGACTCAGGCCCAGGGGCGCGTCAACTTTTGGCGTAGTCGGCAGGATTTCGTGCCCGCAACCACCGGGTACTGCGTGCCTGAAAAAGAGACTTTTAAAACTTACCATCCGTGAAGTTTTCCCGCCATCCGGCGCCATCTTCAGCCTTCTTCCCGCCATCCGTGAGGTTTTCCCGCCATCCGGCGCCATCTTCAGCCTTCTTCCCGCCATCCGTGGAGTTTTCCCGCCGTTGGCCGCCATCTTGAAGACGCCGCGCGGGAAGAAGAGGGGCGTGGACTCCGAAAGCGCGCGAGAACTGAAGCCCCGCCTCACGTCCGGACGTTGCGTAAGGTCCTGGAAGGAGCCCAGCAGACGCCGACGTCACAGGAGCGCGACGGAAGGTCCTCAACCCTGACGATCCACTGCGGAGCCGCGGCCTACGGAAGAGGATCATTGCAAGGTAGGCCACGGTCCACTAGGGGGGAGAAGGATGTCGGATACGGAGGAGAGCTTCACCGCTTCAACCCCCGCCAGCGCCACCGCTGTTGCGGTCATGCCTTTCACCATGCCCTATTGTCACGGGTGTGTTCCCACGAAGATCGTCACGAGTACACAGCCTGACTTCTCGCAGCTGACTTGTTGGTGCTTTGTGTTTCTCGGCAGTGAGGGAGTTAATTCTCTCTCTCTCTCTGGGCTAGATGAGGTCCAGCCTCGCCCAGCTGCAATCAATACTTCTGTAGTGAGACTCCTTCATATACCTGCTGGTCTGTTTGGGAGGTGTCGGTGAAAGCATTTCATTCAGACTGACAGAGCGGATCGTGGTGTTTGGAGTTGCTGAGATAAGTGTATTTGGAAGTGTTTTTTCCCTTTCCTCGCTTTATCATTTATCTCCTTTCCCGTTGGTTTTCCCTCTGTTGTAGTTGAGAAGTTGTTTGTATGCAAGGTGTTTTTGGTTTTTCCCTTGTACTGTCTCGTTCGTCTAAATACTGTGTTTGGGCATATTATTTCTTGTTCCCTTTGGTTGTGATCGGGGTCCTTCTCAGGACTAGATTACTGAGGTGCAGGGATCTTCAGGAGGTAGGGGTTACGCTGGCGGCCTGGACCTCTGTACCTTTAACAGTACCTCCAGGTTGAGGGATTAGTCAGGGCCCCAGCTTAGGGTCAGCTTAGGCCCCCTACCTCCAGTATACAGAGACAGCGTGACATTTTCACCGACCCACTTAGTTTTTCTCCAGCTACTATGGATCCAGTAGCCGGTCTAGCTCGGCAATTGCAGAGTTTGTCCATGGAGCTGGCGGACGTTAGGTCCAAGGTTTGGCATCCTCAGGAGCAAGCCGGACCAGAACCTAAAGTAGCTCTCCCTGATAGGTTCACTGGGGGGCGGGACAAGTTTTTTGTTTTCCGGGAGGCATGTAAATTGTACTTTCGGCTGCGGCCTCGGTCATCGGGGAGTGAAGAACAAAGGGTGGGAATTGTCATCTCGCTCCTACAAGGGGACCCACAATCTTGGGCGTTCTCTCTTCCCCCGGGTTCCCCGGCTCTCCAGTCAGTGGATAGGTTTTTCGCTGCCCTGGGACTCGTATATGATGACCCAGATCGGATCTCCCTTGCTGAGTCTAAGTTACGTAGGATCCAGCAGGGAGATCGTCCGGCGGAGGAATTCTGTTCGGAGTTCCGTAGGTGGGCCACGGACACCCAGTGGAATGACCCGGCTCTTAGGAGCCAGTTTTGTCATGGTTTATCCGACAAATTACAGGATGTGTTGGCACAGTATGACTCTCCCGTGTCTCTGGAAGCCGCTATGGCCCTCGCTATTCGCGTGGACAGACGGCTTCGGGAGAGGTGCGGGATAACTCTACCCCCTGTGATGACTCCACCTCCTACAAGGTCCCCTCATATGGTAGTTCCCCTGGTCAGTCCAGAGGAGCCTATGCAATTAGGAGGGACATCATTTCGGGGGAGGGGACCGGTGGTGCGCCATAAGGCAGGAAGGTGTTTCTTCTGCGGGAGAAAGGGACATTTTATTGGGGGGTGTCCATCCCGTCCCTTGCAGAGTGAAGAGTCGTCGGAAAACTGTTGATCCCAGGTTGTGTGGTGGACGGCAATCTGGGAGTAGGTATTTCGTCCCTAGGTTCGTCTCAGTTTCTCGTACCGGCGGAGGTGGTGGTGGGTACGAGAACTGAGAGGATATCTGTTCTTCTGGATAGTGGGGCCGGGGCTAATCTGGTTGATGCTCGGTTTGCCCGGGTTCTAGGTATGCGGTTGAGTGAGTTGGCTAAACCCATCCCCATATTCTCGATCGATGCCAGGCCTCTCGGGCAGGGAAGTTTTTTGCAAGTTGTGCATGACGTAAAACTTCAAGTGGGGGCAATACATAAAGAACTGTTGTCTTGCTACGTGTTGGAGGGTCTTCCCACTCCTATTGTGTTGGGCCTTCCTTGGTTAGCTAAGCATAACCCGGTTATTAATTGGCAAACCAGGGAGATAAGCCAATGGAGTAAATTCTGTAATAAAAACTGCATGAACACGGTCATTGGTGCGGTTACTCCTTGGGTCTTACCTCCATTTCTGGCGGACTTTGAGGATGTATTCTCAGAGAAAGGGTGTCAGGAACTACCTCCTCATCGCGTGTATGACTGTTCTGTAAAACTGCTCCCTGAGGCCAAGTTACCTAAAGCTAGGTTGTATAACCTTTCTGGTCCTGAGAGGCAGGCCATGAAGGATTATATCTCAGAAAGTCTGGCTAAGGGGCATATTAGACCTTCATCTTCACCGGTGGCTGCGGGGTTCTTCTTTGTTAAGAAGAAAGATGGAGGCCTACGCCCTTGCCTGGATTTCCGTGAACTTAATCGGATTACGGTCCGAGATCCGTATCCGCTCCCACTTATTCCCGATCTCTTTAATCAGATCGTGGGCGCCAAATGGTTTTCTAAGTTGGATCTCAGGGGGGCGTACAATCTGATTAGGATGAAGGAGGGGGATGAGTGGAAGACGGCGTTTAACACTCCGGAGGGGCATTATGAGAACCTTGTCATGCCATTCGGTCTGACTAATGCCCCGGCGGTGTTCCAACACTTTGTTAATGACATTTTTCGCCGCTTGGTGGGACAGTTTGTTGTCATATATCTGGATGATATCCTAATTTACTCGCCGGATCTGGTGTCTCATCAGGAGCACGTTAGGCAGGTGTTACAGATCTTGCGGGATAATAAACTGTATGCCAAGTGGGAAAAGTGTGTATTCGCCGTACAGGAACTCCAGTTTTTAGGCTTCCTGGTTTCAGCGTCCGGTTTTCGTATGGACCCTGGGAAAGTGCGGGCAGTTCTTGAGTGGGATCGGCCAGAGAATCTTAAGGCACTACAACGTTTCCTGGGGTTTGCTAATTATTACCGGAAGTTCATTCGTAATTTCTCGTCCATGGTTAAGCCTCTCACTGACATGACTAAAAAGGGGACGGATTTTTCTAGGTGGTCTGACAAGGCTTGTCAAGCATTCTCCTCTTTGAAAAAATGTTTTGCCTCGGCGCCCATACTCATTCAACCTGATGCGTCTCAGCCATTCATTGTAGAGGTAGACGCTTCCGAGGTAGGGGTGGGAGCAGTATTGTCACAGGGTTCGTCCCCTGGTAAGTGGCATCCGTGCGCCTTTTTCTCTAAAAAATTGTCGTCCGCTGAGAGGAATTACGATGTCGGCAATAGGGAACTCTTGGCCATTAAGTTAGCTTTTGAGGAGTGGCGCCATTTTCTGGAGGGGGCTGTTCATCCGGTCACCGTCATCACCGATCACAAGAACCTGCTATATCTGGAGTCCGCGAAACGTCTGAATCCCAGACAAGCTAGGTGGTCATTGTTTTTTACCAGGTTTAATTTTGTCGTTACATATCGTCCTGGGTCAAAAAATGTAAAGGCGGATGCCTTATCTCGTAGTTTCCCGGGGGCCGGGAATACGGACGACCCGATTCCTATCCTTCAGGAGGGGGTGGTGGTTTCGGCAGTATGCTCTGAGCTGGAGGAGGAGGTATTGGAGGCTCAGGGGGACGCCCCTGTTGGACCTCCAGGGAGATTGTTTGTTCCAGATCAGTTGCGACAAAAGGTGATCGAGGCACACCATAACTCAGTTTTTGCAGGACACCCGGGGAGTAAAGCTACTGTGGATCTCCTCTCGCGTCGGTTTTGGTGGCCTAATTTACATAAGGAGGTGGTAACTTTTGTCGCGTCCTGTGGGGTTTGTGCGCGCTCTAAGACCTCACATACCCGTCCGTCTGGGGCCCTCTTACCTTTGAAGATCCCGGAGCGTCCTTGGACTCATCTGTCTATGGACTTTATTACGGACCTCCCTCCGTCTTCGGGTAAAACGGTCATACTCGTTGTAGTGGACAGGTTCAGCAAGATGGCACATTTTATCGCTCTTCCGGCTCTCCCTAATGCTAAAACTCTTGCGCAGGTGTTCATTGGGGAGATTGTGAGGCTTCACGGGGTACCCTCCGAGGTGGTGTCTGATCGGGGGTCTCAGTTTGTGTCTAAGTTCTGGAAGGCGTTTTGTGCACGGCGGGGGATGCAGTTGTCATTCTCATCGGCTTTTCATCCTCAGACCAATGGTCAGACGGAACGTATGAACCAGAGCTTGGAGACATATCTCCGGTGTTTTGTGTCAGAGAACCAGGAGGACTGGGCTTCTTTCTTACCTCTGGCAGAGTTTGCTCTTAATAATAGGCGGAGCGAGTCCACTGGTAAGTCCCCGTTTTTTGGGGCATATGGTTTTCACCCCCAGTTTTGTACTTTCAGTGGGGGGGGCTCTTCGGGGGTTCCTGAGGAGGAACGATTTTCCTCATCACTCGCTTCAGTATGGAGAGGGGTGCTGAAGAATCTGAATACTATGGGGAACCGATACAAACGTATGGCTGATAGGAGGAGAGTGTCTGGTCCGGACCTAAGTGTGAACGATCGGGTATGGTTGTCTACCAGGAATATAAAACTTAAGGTTCCCTCCTGGAAACTGGGTCCCAGGTTCATCGGGCCGTACAGAATCAGTTCTATTATTAATCCGGTGGCATTCCGTCTTGACCTCCCCCCTACGTTTAAAATTCACAACGTGTTTCACAGATCATTGCTTAAGAGGTATGTGGCGCCGGTGGTACCGTCACTTTTACCTCCCCCTCCAGTGGTTGTCAATGGTAACTTGGAGTTCCAGGTATCGAGGGTCATTGATTCACGCTTTAATCGCCGGTCCCTTCAGTACCTGGTTCATTGGAAGGGGTATGGTCCTGAGGAGAGGATGTGGGTTCCTGCGTCGGATATTAACGCAGACCGATTAGTTCGGGCCTTCCACACGACTCACCCGGATAAACCTGGCCCTGAGGGTCCGGAGGCCCCTCGTAGAAGGGGGGGTACTGTCACGGGTGTGTTCCCACGAAGATCGTCACGAGTACACAGCCTGACTTCTCGCAGCTGACTTGTTGGTGCTTTGTGTTTCTCGGCAGTGAGGGAGTTAATTCTCTCTCTCTCTCTGGGCTAGATGAGGTCCAGCCTCGCCCAGCTGCAATCAATACTTCTGTAGTGAGACTCCTTCATATACCTGCTGGTCTGTTTGGGAGGTGTCGGTGAAAGCATTTCATTCAGACTGACAGAGCGGATCGTGGTGTTTGGAGTTGCTGAGATAAGTGTATTTGGAAGTGTTTTTTCCCTTTCCTCGCTTTATCATTTATCTCCTTTCCCGTTGGTTTTCCCTCTGTTGTAGTTGAGAAGTTGTTTGTATGCAAGGTGTTTTTGGTTTTTCCCTTGTACTGTCTCGTTCGTCTAAATACTGTGTTTGGGCATATTATTTCTTGTTCCCTTTGGTTGTGATCGGGGTCCTTCTCAGGACTAGATTACTGAGGTGCAGGGATCTTCAGGAGGTAGGGGTTACGCTGGCGGCCTGGACCTCTGTACCTTTAACAGTACCTCCAGGTTGAGGGATTAGTCAGGGCCCCAGCTTAGGGTCAGCTTAGGCCCCCTACCTCCAGTATACAGAGACAGCGTGACACCTATATCCCGGGGGCAGCCTGGCTACCCCAGTACTCAGGGGAGTCCCATACCCTGCATGACTTTAGAGAAAAGCTGGATAGCCTCTTCCAGGTGTACCCCCTCACAGAGGAGCAAAAAGTGAGCATCCTGGTGGCCCAACTAACCGGGGCAGCCCAAAGGGAGGTAAAGTCCTGGCCACCTGGGGGGAGGACTGTCGCGGGGATACTAACCCGGCTGAGGGACACCTTTGATACCCGCACCTCAGCCGAGATCAAGCTTAGATTCTACGGGTGCAAACAGCGGGCACATGAGAGTATAAGGGACTATGCCCTGAACCTACAAGAGGCCCTGAGAGCCATTAAGCAGACCGACCCTGACGGCGTGGGAGACGAGGACAGGCTGTTGACTGAACAATTTATAGAGGGTTTATATTGCAATGCCCACCGAACCCAGTTGCGGGCAATGGCCTTACAGGACCCTCATCTGGGATTTGCACAGTTCAAGGACAGAGCCATCCGGGTGCTTCGAGAACCGGCACCCGGTGGCGTTGTGACCCACAGACGCCCCACTACCACTTACCACCAGGAGGCGGCGCCCTTGTTGGCAGGGCCTGTGGGAGCTGATGCGCAGGCTTTGAACAATGACCCGGCTCCAGACCTGCACCATCAGGTCCAAGAGCTAGCTAAAAGCGTTGCTGCGCTAACCCGAACTGTGCAGTCTTTACAGGTTTCCACTCCAGGGAAGATCCAGCTGGCATCCGGACCGGAGGACATCCCGTGGCGTCGACCAAGGAGGACCCCACCGGCCAGAGGAAGACCCAGCGACCGATACAACGAGGACGGACGACCCATCTGCCGCCGCTGCAATCAACCCGGACATATGGCAAGGTACTGTCCTTTAAACTGGCACAACCTGGGGTAGAGGGCCAACCCCCAGGAAAAAGATCACCAGGCCCATCGAACTGGCGCGACAAATATGTGGGAGGACGTCCAGTCTTACCCGTGGTACTGGATGGCATTCCTATGAGTGCCCTGCTGGACACCGGGTCACAGGTCACCACCATCCCGTACGTGCTCTTCAAGCAGTACTGGAATGACTCGGATATCACCCGCTACCCTGACGACGACTTGAGTATCATCGCCAGCAATGGTCAGCCCGTGCCACAGATTGGATTTAAAGAGGTGACCATTAAAATCGGTAGAGTCGAATTGGCGGCACAGGGACTGATCATTGTAGAGATTGACAAACACGAGAGTCACCCAAAGATAACTCTAGGAACTAATGTAATTGAAAATTGTCTTGCAGAGGTGATTTTCCTTTTACAGCAGGTTGCCAAGAACGCCAGCTCCGGCCAGCAGCGAGTGCTCCAGAAAGAGATCCGGGCACTGATGCGACGGCAACAGCTAGAACTCTCCGGTGGTGAGATTGGTAGCGTGCGAATGTGTGACCCTTTCCCTATTGCCATGCCCCCAAAAAGTGAAATGATGATTTGGTGCCGGGCAGCTATTGGTCTGAGAGGTAGAGATTACCAGGCAATGGTAGAACCAGTTTACTCAGATAGTAGGCCCACCATTTTGACAGCACGGGGGGTGGTCAATGTACGCCATGGGAGGGTGCCCGTTCGCATAATAAATATCGGGAAGAGGGAAGTGTACCTGCCCCGGTATGCCACGCTAGCCAAATTGTATACCATCAATCAAGATTCCATACAGTCCATAGAACCCTTGCCTCCATCTTCCCCGGAGGAAGGTAACGGCTCTAAGAAAACGATGGAGGACTGGTGTCAGCAACTACATTTGGGTACTGACTCCACTCCCTCACACCAGAAACAGGGAGTCTATCGGGTGGTTCAAGAGTACGAGAGAGTGTTTAGTAAACACCCGTTAGACTTCGGGCGAGTCAAGGGGGTAGAACACCACATCCCCACGGGAGACCATCCTCCCATAAAAGAGAGGTATCGACCCGTACCCCCTGCACACTACCAACACGCCAAGGGGATGCTTAGAGACATGAAGGAGGCTGGGGTGATCAGGGATAGCTGTAGCCCCTGGGCAGCTCCACTAGTCTTAGTCAAAAAGAAAGACAACACCATGAGGATGTGTGTAGATTACCGGAAAATCAACCGTATCACACACAAGGATGCGTACCCCTTACCAAGGATAGAGGAGTCTTTGGCTGCTTTAAGATCTGCTAACTTCTTCTCTACCTTGGATCTCACTAGTGGGTACTGGCAGGTTCCTGTAGCAGAGGCGGACCGGGAGAAGACCGCATTCACCACCCCGATGGGACTTAGCGAGTTTACCTGCATGCCGTTCGGACTCTGCAACGCACCAGGAACCTTCCAACGATTAATGGAGTGCTGTCTGGGCCACAGAAACTTCGAGACGGTCTTGTTGTACCTGGACGATGTCATCGTATATTCCAAGACGTATGAGGACCACCTGAAACACCTGGCGGAAGTGTTCGAAGCTCTGGCAAGCTACGGCCTAAAGGTGAAACCCTCCAAGTGTCACCTCCTGAAACCAAAGGTGCAGTACCTGGGACACGTGGTGAGCGCTGACGGAGTGGCTCCCGACCCTGATAAGATCACCGCAATTAAGGAATGGCCAAGTCCCTCCAGTGTAAAAGAAGTGCGGCAGTTCCTCGGGTTGGTAGGCTATTACCGCAGATTCATCCCCGGTTTCACCAAAAAGTCAGCTCCTATGCAGGACCTCCTGATAGGCCAGTCCCGGAAGGCCAAGAACCAGAAGCTACCCTTCAGATGGGAGAAGTTAGAAGAAGAGTCCTTCCGCCAGCTGAAGATGGCCCTCACGGGGGATGAAATCCTGGCGTACCCTGATTACAGCCAGCCCTTTATCCTCTACACCGACGCAAGTAACATCGGGCTAGGAGCCGTGCTGTCCCAGATCCAGCAGGGGAAAGAACGAGTAATCGCTTACGCCAGCCGAAAACTGCGACCCACCGAGAGAAACCCTGAGAATTACAGCTCATTTAAGCTAGAGTTCCTGGCAGTGGTGTGGGCAGTCACCGAACGCTTTAAGCACTACCTCGCTTCTTCCCGGTTCATCGTGTACACGGATAACAACCCGTTGACACACCTGGACACGGCAAGACTCGGTGCCCTAGAGCAGAGATGGATGGCCCGTCTGTCCAACTATGAGTTCACAATCAAATACCGGGCAGGACGCTCCAATACCAACGCGGACGCCCTGTCCAGGATGCCAAACCTACCGGACGTAGGAGAAGATCCAGAGGGACTGGAAGAAGTTGAACTCCCCGCGTTCCACCGTCATGGGACTATCCAGTATTCCCATCGGGTAAAGAGTAAGCAAGCCGCTACGTTTAACCCCTTGCCTCACTACAACTGGGAGGAAACGCAAGACAGTGACCCTGCCGTCCGACTGGTGAAGGAGATGCTGACTCGGCCAGAGGCTCGCCTTGACCCAGACGCTCTGGAGGAAGCCAAGCAACTATGGGCTGAGAAGAGTCGACTGTTCCTTTACAAGGGGAAGTTGTGCCGCAGAATGGTTAACTCCCGGACGCATGAACTAATCTGGCAAGTAGTGGTGCCACGAAGAGACGCAGCCATGGTGATGGAGGCATACCATGACGGGGCTGAACACTTCGGATGGAAGAAGCTGGAGTTCCTGCTGCGCGAGCGGTTTCACTGGGTAGGCATGAGGGGAACCATCGAGAGGTGGTGCAGAGACTGTGGCCCGTGCAACCTAAGAAGGAAGGACCGTGCCAGCCAGAAGACTCCCCTGCAGTCCATCGTCACCCGGCAGCCGTTGGAACTGGTAGCCTTGGATCATGTAAAACTGACCCCAAGCAGAAGTGGCTACGTCTACGCACTAACCATCGTGGATCACTACTCCCGGTTCTTGGTTGTCGTCCCCGTCAAGGACTTAACAGCTCGAACAGCAGCTAGAGCCTTCCAGCAGCATTTCTGCCGTCCACACGGGTACCCGGACCAAGTGTTGACAGACCAGGGACCTGCCTTTGAAGCGGAGGTCTTCCAAGAATTCTGCACTCTGTATGGCTGCCGGAAGATAAGGACAACACCCTATCATCCGCAAACTAATGGACTTTGTGAGAAAATGAACCAGGTGGTAATGGATCTTCTGAAAACGTTGCCCCTGGAAGAACGCAGTCTGTGGCCTGAGAAGCTGCCCGATCTGGTGGACCTATACAACCACATCCCGGTAGGTTCCACCAACTGTACCCCGGCTTACCTAATGAGGGCGAGACCTGGTAAGTTACCTGTTGACCTGGAAATGGGAGTCCTGACACCCGAGGACACTTCACCAGAAGCAGACTGGGACACAGAGAGGCAGCAGCAGTACCGGAGAGTACAGGAGAGTGTGGAGCGAAGTCTCTGTCAGGCTAGGGAAAGACAAGAGAAAACTTACAACCAGTATGCTCCCGCTGTTCCCCTGGTACCCGGAGAGCAGGTCTTGAAGAGAAAAAGACGGCTCCACAAGTTGGACGACCAGTGGGAGAAGGACCCGTACACCGTACTGCCCTCAAGCCACGACAACCCAAAGGTCTGTACCATCAGTAAAGACGGAGGGGAAACCACGACCATTGTATCCCGGGATCACCTGAAGAAGTGTCCCGAATAGCTACGGAACCCTGAAGAGGAACAAGAAGACCCTCGACCCGTAGAGGAAAGGGAAGACATGGTTAGTACTGTGCTCGGAGACTTCCCTCGGTCTTGGACTCAAGTCAATGGCGCAGTTGTGGTACCCGTACTCACCTTCCTCCAACCAGCATCCCAAGCACCTACGGAGCGACAGGTAGAGCTGGAAGAGCAGCCGGTCCAGGAGGCAGAAGACTCCACACAAGCAGAACAGGAGGATCAACCCTCTGCTTATAGTGAGCCTGCCGTACCCCTAGTGAGCCAAGGAGCCGGTAGACAGCTGCCCAGTTTACCCTTGACAGCTCCTACACCCTGTAGTTCAGGGCTAGACAGTCAGCTCCGTAGGTCCACTAGGGCCACTAGAGGCCAGTTACCCGCACGTTGGAGGATTTGAAGTGTATAAATTGTTTTATTTGTGGTTACCTGTTTTTCTTGTTGCTTGTGTATAATTATGTGTGTCTAGTTGTTTATAGGAGTCTTTGGTGGATTTACCGGGAATCCTGTGTACATAGTTGGAGCGTAACCCAGGACGGACTAAAGACTGTTAAGGATTCGGGGTAGGACAGACCCCTACCTGGTTACGTCTCCCTGTTTTGGTGAAATGGACACCTTGCTTTTCTTCAAAAACTGCACCCGGTTGCGGACACGCCGTGACCATCTTTATATGTTTTTCTTATTGTACTATTATTGTTTATACCTTGTTATGTTTTTCCAAAAATATGTTTAGTCCCGGAGTACTAAATTTCACTAGGGGGGAATGTGACACCCCAGGGGTCTGGTTGCCACAGTGATAGAGATATTACGTCTGAGAGCAGGTGGGAGGTCTCTTGGTCAGGGATCCTATGCATGCCACACCTCCTGCCCAGTCCTGGGAGGGGAAGAACTTCCCCTATATAAACCTAGGGCTGAGGCAGGGTTAGTGAGTAGAGAAGAAGTAGAGACAGAGAAGCAGATATAGGAAAAGAACATCAGGAGCTCTGTGGGAACAGTGCTACAAGGAGTCAGGGGCTGGCAGCTGCAGAGCTCGCCCTGACTGAGAAGTATCACCGAACCCGGAGTCCGAGGCTGTGGGGACTAATCTCTACCCAGCAGCAGAAACCGACCGGCAGGGGATTGCAGGTCCTCTGGCCCAGAAACCCGAAGGCACGGTCACACGCGTGGGACCAGCACCGCCATCGTGGAGCGGAAGCCATTAGAAGGCCCCGAGTCACCGGCCATACGGGTGAGCACCACACGGTACACTCAGGGACGTGGGCTACTTTTACCCGCCTCTAGCAAGGTAGCCAGAAGAGTATCGTTAGTTTGGGAGGCCTACAACTCCGCCTGGCCAGGGGAGATCCCATCTGCTCAAGGACTGACCAGGCCCCGATTGCTAGCAAGTACTCCGGGAGGGTCTATCTTTGTCACCAGTAAAGACCCTGAACTACACCGCATCGTCTCTGAGTGGTTCCTGCTACCCCCATCATCCACGTCGGCTGCCCTGAGGCCATACCCCTCCCGTTGGGGGTTATACCATCCACGCTGCACCATCCTTCCACCGGCCTCAGCGGTCTGCCCTGCAGCGGCAGCTCCATAGCTGCATTCAACGGGTGGCGTAGTCATCCACCATCTACTGCTAATAGACTGCCACTTAGTCTGACTCCCTGGGCACGGACCGGGTCACCGCCACGAGACTACTACCCCCATCTGATCCGGCTCCGGGTAGGCTCCCGCGTGCGCAACGCTGCGCGACTCAGGCCCAGGGGCGCGTCATTTTTCTTGGCTTGCCGGCAGCTCGCGGTAGACTAAAGGACCTGCGCTGACGTCATTTAGTCATGTGACGGGTCACGCGACCATTGACGTCGGCAGGTCCAGCTTGCGAGCTGCCGGCAAGTAGAGACAAGGACTCCGGGGGCCATCGGAAGGTAAGCATAATATTTATTTTTTGACATTCTCTCGGGTCACACTATATAAATCCATGCCGTTTGCATGGATTTATATAGTGTGACCAAGTTGTCAATCACTTTCCAAGTGATGCTAAAATCGCTTGGAAAGCGCTTGACAACCCGCATGCGGAAATGCATGTGAAGAACGCTTCACATCCGCTTGTCCCTGGCAGGAAAAACACATGTACAATCCGCATGTACAATCCGCATGCATTTTTTTCTGCCAGGAAGATGCAGAAACGCTAAGGAAAAATCCGGAGCATTTCTGCATCGTGGGCACATAGCCTAACACATGTTATTTGTAATGTGGGGGCCTTTTAGTATTTTATGCTGCATGTCTTTAGGGCAGCATGAAACTGATGATAGATTTATTTAATAAAAAAAATCCTCATAATCAAGTATTTTACAAACTGGTGGGACTGCCATCTTTCAAATTTATAAAGTGTAAAGTTATCTTCTTATTTGCTATATTCTCCATTGTAAAAGAAAAACAACCTATCGTCACCTCCTGTGTCGAGTCTCGCATGACGTTGTTATGCCATGTGGGCCCTGCAGACAATCAGCGGCCATTTCCTTTCATACATGTAAAAATCTTTTCATCGGTGTGCTGAGTTGGATTTTCATATGTATGTGGTCCATATGTCTGTTTTTACCATCAGCAGGCTTCGACTGGCACATAGGTGAACAGGAGAATTCCCCGATGGGCCCCCCACTCCCTTTATATGAACAGTAGACACAATACACTTGATTCACAATGTACATACAAAGGCAGTATTTCATCATTCATTTAACAAACTACCCAAGCCTAAGTAAATTTGGGGGTGAAAGTAATGTAATATTTGCATGTAGTTGCAGTGGGCCACGAGCGTCAATGTTACTGGTGGGTTCCTGGCATGTCAGTCCGACACTGATCATCAATGTTTCATCAGTTTTTCATATGCACAACATTTTAAGTGTGAATTATTCTCAAGCTTCTCTTAGCAAACAGTCAGTGAAAACAGGAGAGAGAAAGGATGAAACTAGGATGATCAGTGAGCTTTCCCAAGTTTTTCACAGATCCATAGACTAGCATTAGCGAGTTTGATTTGTGACTTTGATCAAAAATGAGCATGTCTGTTTTTTTGTTTTTTTTTGCAGATACCCACGGATGTGTGAACAACCCCATAGAATATAATGGGTACTCGTTCTATTTGAGGAAAACACAAATATAACTTATGTGTAAAACAAACGTCTGAATGAGGCCTTTTTATGTGTTGCGTCACATTTATCATGTGTTTTGCTTAGGCATTGCCTAACGCAAAATGGGTGCGGCCTAAATTGTGATGCCATGCGCCAAAATTGCACCAGAATATGGTGCAAATTATTGATAATAGTGAAATAGTTTGCACTATCCAAAAATTAAACAATTTTAATGAATCTGTCCCCATTATGCCATAAATCATAGGCAAAGAACTTAGTGGGCTATTAGGTGCCAGAGCCCTGTTTAAAGAGAAGCTGTCATCAGGTTAAAAGTGGCCTCTTTTTGCTCTTATTTTATTCCTGACACTCACATGAGGATTTGTTTTTTTCGATTTTAGTTTTTTTTAATCCACTATACAGTTCCAGAGACATGGATTTTCTATTTAGGGCTAATTTTCAAGGTCTTTACAAGGGGGCTTGCTCACTGGGTAATGATGCAGAGCAGCCTAATGCCGCGTCTCCAGAAAATCCTGTTAGACCATAAAAATTGTCACTAAACTAAAAGGCTGGCCTTTTAAAAAACAAACAACTGTATACGCAGAGGAGCAGCAGGAATGTATAAGAGCATAAACTGGCCACTTTTGTAACAGGTCCTCTTTATTAATCCCTTCAGGACAAGCCTATTTTGTACCAATTTTCTATTTCTTTGTCAAGATAGATTACTTTTTTGTGGGACGTCCCCTGAAGCTAGGCTGAAACGCGCGTTGGGGCTTATTTGACCACACTATACCTATCCTGTCTGTTGCATCATATGATGTAAGTGCAATTCTATTACTGAATAGATACTGTTCTCTTAGGTTATGTTCACATTAGGGGTTTTTTCAGTGTTTTTTTTTCTGCAGCAAAACCTGATCTCTTAACAGGAAAGGAGTTTCCAAAATGCAGGGTTTGGTGCGATTTTTGGTGCGTTTTTCAGGATGCCAAAGTTAAGATTTGCTTCCACCACAGAAGCATGACCACAGGTCACCAATGCAAGACATATGCATGAAAAAATGCACATTACAAATGTAAGCGGGGGGAGGTGAATCGGTCAGGAATAGTTTACCTTAGACACTGGCTGAGCTTTGAATTTGTAGGACACTGTTTACTTACCCACTTAGGCCATTGAGTTGCTCAGGCATTGTTCAATTTCACACTTTTGTGGGCCACATATATTTTTCAATCTCACAGCTTTTAATCTGCAGATATGGGGTTAATCTGCAGGTTAATAGTATTATTAGACTGCCCGGTGTCTGCACTTAGTGGTCACTGCGGGGAGAAAATTAACTTTATTTTCCCCGGCAGCAATTCAGTTTCAGTCTATATACTCAGAGTGGTGACTGAACCAGTGCCAGTGCTGCCCCCAGGACTGAAAGCAGAATGCTGCCTGGAGAATGAAGTTAATTTTCTGCCCGGAGCATTTGGCTACGTGCAGACGCCGGGCAGCATAAGAACGCTATTAACCTGCAGATTAACTGCATATCTGCAGGTTAATAGCGTTTTCTTCTGGTGACAGGTTCCCTTTAAGTCATCCAAGAGTACTAAATATAAAAAAAAGTATTTAAAAATATGAAAAAAAACAATTTGATTCACACTCCTCTTCTCCCTTTAAAAATAGGAAAATATGAAAATCAACATATTTGGTATCACTATTGTGACGAAAAAGCTTCTAATCTTAATCAGCCAGACATCTAGATTTGTTAAGCCAAGATAAATACACTATTGTGTTTGTGTTGACTTGTGAATGTATGTGTTTTTCTGTGGCTTGTCAAGAAGGACATACTATTATGTGTAGAAATCTGAATGTTGACTTCTCTTGGTTTGGAAACAATGATGTTTGTTACTATGCTAATTGCATATTGTTCTAAACCATCTAGTTTATTTACAAGAGCAAGGGGATTAGCTCAAACAATGAGACCTGAGTGAGCCCTGCACCTTTATCTCTGACCTGTGACTGATGACTTTAGCCACCTATGTAAATATAAAAAGGGTTTTCTATCCTGCTGGAAGGAGAATCAAGGAGAAGCTGAGAATCAGAGAGATACTCTTCAGCACAGTAGCTTGGTAGCATGTTTCGATCCAGAGAGACACAGATTTGGATTCTACATGATTCCGGCCTAAGGGTATACGACCCTGACTGGAAGGATACAGATCTGCTCCATTGACCACCAGAGAACCCATGGATACATTTGAGGAGACCAGGTTTGGACGATGAAATCACCTGGCCCCATGGATATGTTGTTTGGGGTCTGCCACGTGGGACCATCCGGTCGCCTGGAACCCATGCAGACATTCAGAGAAGCCAGATTGGGACCAGCTGGTCATCTGGCCCCATGGAAAACCTCGGAGAGGCTAGGGTGGGACCCTCGGGTCTCCTGGCCTTATACCTCGATGGACTGTCAGGTTCCTAAGCTTGCCGCTACCTCCTCTGTGGAGGCCCACCAAAAGTGGGGGGCCACTGGTTGAGGTAGTTGGCCCTGGAAGTCACAAAGTCGCAGCTGTTCTATTCCCAGGCGGGCCAGCGGAAGGGTGAGACTGTGTAATTTTGCACCATCTTGGCTATTTGCTGGGACTGTTCTATGTGTTTATTGTCCGTTTGGTGGTTCAATAAAGTATTGTCCTGTTTTACCCTCACCCTGTGTTGTCTGAGTAGTATTACGCCCACGGAAGACCCCGGGGTCTTCACAATTATTTTTAAAACGTCTGATTTATCAGAAGATAAAATTGATTAAACCATACAGTAAAAGCTGTAAAAAAATTGAAATTCCAGAATTGTGTTTCTTAAGTTGCAGCAACTCCACCAAACAATACAATAGGAAACAATCAAAACGTCATATGTACCCTAATAATGTTAAAAAAAATATATCAGGTCGGCACAAAAAAAAAAACGTCCTTGACTCGAGAGTTGTACTTGCACTAGATGTGACACTGTTATCCATCATGCCTGGCCTCTCAATGGAGTCTGTCTTATTTTCAGGGAGTCCCTCTGGGCTCAGTAAAGGTGACCTTTAACTAGGTCAATTGAGGACGTGATGCGGGCCCAGGTCTTTCTCCTTTTCCCTTGGAACAACGACCCAAGATCACTGTCAATCTGCTGAGGCAGTATTCACCTAGGTGAATGGTAGTCCTTTCAATCCCTCCTTATGTGTTCTCAGTCTGGCTACTTCTCTTCTTAATGGGAATCTGTCATCCCTGGGACTTATCTGACCTCTAATACTGGCATACAGGTGATAGAAATGTGAATCTATACCTACTTGTATGCCTCGTATTAGAGGTCTGCTTTCTGTTGCTTTTTATTCAGGGAAGATTCCGATGTTTGAGGGCCAAGGGACTGGAAGAAATCCCCGCCTACTGTGTTAATTAAAATATTTCCCTCCTCCCCTGCACGTCACAGTTACCTGTGACGTGCAGTCGCCATGTCCAGATCCCGCGCCTGTTCACTTCGCCTTTTACAAAAGGCACAGTTGTACTGTGTACTATGCTGTCATTGTACTGCAGGGATCTTGTGCGCAGGCGCCGGCGAGTCACTGTGACTGTGACTATCCAAAATGTCTTGGTATGCTGAAACATTTGGTCCCCTAATCATCGCTTTTATGCCAGTAACCTTGTAAGATGCTCTGAACTTTTTGCGTTTTCACGTAAGTTTTGTCCAGCTCCGCCAGAATGGGTGGAGCAAGGGCACAACAGGGGTGTGGTGCATACCTTGTCTAATTCATGCCGAGCTATGGCATTCCTTACTCCAGAACTCTTACTGTAGTCCCTAAATGTAGGAAGACGTGTGGCACGGACGTGCAAGCCGCTTGAAAAAATGTTCCTCTTAATGAATCAGGAGCATCTGACTCCACCACGCCCACTCATCAAGACCGGTGTGAACATCGCCAGTATGATGAATCGGTGCCTAAGATTTCACTTTAGCGAAACTAAGGCCAACCCTGAAAAACAACCCACTAGCATTATCTCATATCCACCAAGCTTAACAAATGGTGGGTAAACCGTGTGAGCAGCATGGTGGATTAGTGGTTAGCGCTGTAGCTTCGCAGCGCTGAGGACCTGGGTTTAAATCCCACCAAGGGCAAGATCTGCAAGGAGTTTGTATGTTCTCCCCGTGTTTGTGTGGATTTCCTCGGGGTCCTCCAAAGATATTCTGATAGGGAATCTAGATTGTGAGCCTCAATAGGGACAGTGATGATAATGTCTGTAAAGCGCTGCAGAATACGATGGCACTATGTAAGAAATGCATAATAAATAAATTAATTGACACAATTCAGTTAGGCAGGTAAAGTTCTCCTGACATTCACAAAAACCAGACTTGTCCATCAGGCTGTCAAGATAGAAAAGTATAATTCATAACTCCACAGAACACATATCCACTGCTCCAGAGTCCAGTGGTAGCATGTTTTACCGCAGTCCGTCTCCATCTCAGAGCCTTAGGTACCTACCCCCAGTTATTGCTGAGGTGCAGTTGGGGCAGCATAATTTTCAGGTGTGGCCCAATACTTTTGTTCATGTAGGCCCCTATTCATCAGTTGTGATTAGTGTTGAGCGAGTATGTTCTGTTCCGAGTATGCTCGGGCTGAGCTCCGAGCATTTATAGCTGCTCGGTGATATGTTTGAATCGCTCCCGTGTGCATGATTTGCAACTGTTTGACAGCTTTATTACATGTGAGGAATGTGTAAGAAATAGACATTCCTCACATGTATTAAAACTGTCAAACAGTCGCAAATCATGCACACGGGAGCGATTCAAACATATCACCGAGCAGCTGTAAATACTCGGAGCTCGGCCCGAGCATACTCGGTGAAAGGGTTAACAGAACATACTCGCTCAACACTAGTTGTGATTTATTGAGGTCACTTTTCTTTTTTTGTCTTGTGGTATTTGCTGATATTTTTTGCGCCAAATTCTTCAAAATGACTTAAGCTGTTCATGAATTTTATGCAAAATCAAAAATTTCTGTCTTTACCCAGTTTTTTGCAACTTTTTAGCTCAAAAAGACCCCTAATCCTTTAAAAAAATCAATTCTGTACCAAATTGAAAAATACGCCAGAAACCTTACTCCAGGCAGTGACTGAAGTGAGATGTACCAAAAAATGGCATCATTTGGGAAAGTCGCATTTCATGAATCTGTCTAAAAACATCTGGATAAGCAAAACTGAATGGGGGAGGAGAAGATGTAAAAAGAGTTAATAAAGAAAGGCAACTTTAATAATGACACAAAACTTATAGAGAATAAGGTGCAAATACTACAAAGTAAAGCCCCCAACTAATAACGTGCAAATAATTCCAAAAAAGTGGAGAAACAACAATGATGAATCAGGGCCAAAGTGCTTGTATATTAAAGGAAAATTGTCACCTGGTCTATATGTCCCCAATGTGCTATCCATAAAACAAAAAATAGCTTTTATTATACTCACCTAGAGGGGGCGGTCCGGTCTGATATGCATTGCTGTTCTTGATCCGGCCCCTCCTCTCTTCTTGCTTTGTGTGGACGACGCATTCTACTCCATCCACACGGTGTCCTGGGCATCGCGCTCCCGTACAGGCGCACTCCTCCACCGTGCTGAGGGCACAGCAAAGTACTGTAATGTGCATGCATGGGAAAAGGCCAAAGAGCGCCAGCGCATGCGCACTACAATACTTTGCTCTTCCCTCGGCAGCGTTATATTCTGCAACTTAGAACTAATGAATAGGAGGGAAAAGCTGTCCTTGCACTGAGACTCAGCTTAACCCTACGCTGAGGTGGGTGCCCTATTCCTTATGAATAGCCCCACCGAAACTCCTGCACTGAACTCAAACGAAGACCTGTAGGAAAGGGAAAGGGGTCTCTAAAAGATCTAAGGACTGGGAGCAAAAGCAGGAGACCTCCTAACAGAAAAGTTAGTTGCAGAAACAAAAATTAAAGGAAACAAAACTGTTGGAACAAGACCCAGGATAACAATAATCAAAAGCAAGAAGAACTAAACCAGGCTACTTAGCCAGAGCACGGGCGAAACAACACTGATGTCCAGCAGGGAATGGGGGCAAGATGCTGGGTAATAAAGAGTGCAGAGATCACGTGACCAAGAAACCCAGCACCGGAGGAAAAGACTAGAAGCCAGCAAACCACAACAAGATGGCCGAGAGTAAAACAACATAGATTCTAACAGGTAGGGCAGAGCACGCCTGTGCAGAAGTGCGATTTCGAGGACACTGTATGGATGACGTAGAATGCGTCATCCACATGAAGCAAGAAGAGAGGATGCACCGGATCCAGAACAGTGACGCCCATCGGACCGCACCGCCCGTAGGTATTATAAAAGCTATTTTTTGTTTCAAGGAGAGCACACTAGAATGCTGTCACATAGGGCTTACAGGTGCTGGCCCTACTTTATATGGGAAAACATATAAACCCATTATGACTTTAATGGGTTTTTGGTTATTGATATGGGAAAAACCGGGTGACAGGTTCCCTTTAACATTTGCAATCATTAGTTGCCACGTAGTAGTGCTTGACAAATGAATGGCGGTCTGTGTAATATATGGACAGCCGCCGCTCTCCTCTCCGCTTATGTCATGATACGGTATATAAACAGATGTTGTCCTGTTGGAACAACCTTCTTACTTTTTCCAGTTATACTAAATAGATAATAATTGTACAGATACTAATAATAGTCGTCATATTATAATTTTGTAGGACTTCATAACTATAGCTATTGGTTCAAACACCTAGTTTTTAAATGTACGGTATTTGTGTAAAAAGCCTAAATACGTGCAGCATTCTGCAATAAAAAATGTATATATATAAAAAAGCCTAAATACATTGCCAAATGTTACCCAGTATATGATATATTAAGGGGTGCCATACATACCAGGAAGAGGGATGAGGGGGGTCGTGCATACTAGGAGGAGGGATGAAGGGTGCCATGCATACCAGGAAGAGGGATGAGGGGGGCCATGCATACCAGGAAAACAGATGAAGAGTGCCATACATACCAGGAAGAGGGATGAGGGGGGCCATACATACCAGGAAGAGGGATGAAGGGTGCCATACATACCAGGAAAAGGGATGAGGGGGACCATACATACCAAGAAGAGGGATGACGGATGCCATACATACAAGGAAGAGGGATGAAGGCTGCCATGCATACCAGGATGAGGTATAAGGGGGGTCATGCATACTAGGATGAGGGATTAAGGGTGCCATGCATACCAGGATGAGGGATGAAGGGTTCCATGCATACCACAAAGAGGGATGAGGGGTGCTATGCGTATCAAGATGAGGGGTGCCATTAATACCAGGATGAGGGGTACCATGCATACCGGGATGAAGGGTGTCATGCATACCAGGATGAGGGGTGCCATGCATACCAGGATGAGGGGTGCCTTGCATACCAGGATGAGGGGTGCCTTGCATACCAGGATGGGAATCAGGGGGTGCCATGCATACCAGGATGAGGGACTGGGGTGCCAGCATACCAGGATGGGGGATTGGGGTGCCATGCATACCAGGATGGGGGATGAAGTGTGCCATACATACCAGGAAGAGGGATGAAGGCTGCCATGCATACCAGGAAGAGGGATGAAGGCTGCCATGCATACCAGGATGAGGGATGAGGGGGGTCATGAATACCAGGATGAGGGATTAAGGGTGCCATGCATACCAGGATGAGGGATGAAGGGTGCCACACATACCAGGAAGAGGAATGAGGGGTGCTATGCATACCAAGATGAGGGGTGCCATGCCTACCAGGATGTGGGGTGTCATGTATACCAAAATGAGGGGTGCCATGCATACCAGGATGAGGGGTGCCATGCATACCAGGATGTGGGGTGTCATGCATACCAGGATGAGGGGTGCCATGCATACCAGGATGAGGGGTGCCATGCATATCAGGATGAGGGGTGCCATGCATATCAGGATGAGGGGTGTCATGCATACCAGGATGAGGAGTGCCATGCATACCAGGATGTGGGGTGCCTTGCATACCAGGATGAGGGGTGCCTTGCATACCAGGATGGGGATCAGGGGGTGCCATGCATACCAGGATGAGGGATTGGGTTTCATGCATTCCAGGATGGGGGATTGGGGTGCCATGCATACCAGGATGGGGGTGAGGGGGGCCATGCATACCAGGATGGGGATGAGGGGTGCCAAGCATATCAGTATGGGGATGAGGGCCACGTATAACAGGAAGGAGGGTGCTATATATACCAGGATGGGGGATATTAACAGAATTGGGGGACATTACCCCTGTAACAGTGTCAGCAGCAGACCCCCTCCCCCTTAACAGTGCATCATGACCACATTTTTTGCTTACATTTTTTTCTATTTTCCTCCTCTAAAACTTAGGTGTGTCTTATAGTCCGAAAAATACGGTACTTTATATTAGGCATAAGAGAATAAATATTATTTACTTCTATAGGTGCACTGGGATCCAGGACAGCAGGGAGCTCCAGCACATTATGACAATTATTAGCTTATGTTTATAAATTGTGCATTAAACTTCACATGCAGAGAAACCTACAGAGTCATCACAGCATTAACAAGCTGTAAAGACAACAGTACTAATTACTGCTATTTCCCTAGGTGATGCTGGTAACTGTCAGCTCAGCACATGTATAACAGAGTCAGTGCTGCAGGCTGTTCCGCTTTCTGCTCCACTCAGTGCCACCTGCTGTTACCTAGTGTCATCCTCCACAGCCATTTTAAAGGTTTATTGGAGAGCCGAGAGCCTGGCATATTTTTTTTTAAATGACCAACGGCATGAATAACCTCCACATTCTAGCACAAACTTGAAACAAGCTGATTTATATAGGGTATTATTGCTTAGTTAAAGGGAGCCTGACAAGCACGCACTGTGTGCTGTGAGGATTCTCCGATGCCGGCGGTGAGACCATGTAAACGTAGGTATGCAAGATGCATACTTCTGGCCACATTCCGACTAGACGTGCGGCCCCACTCAATATAAGTGAATTGAGCGAGGTCGCACACGTCTAGTCGGAATGTGGCCAGAAGTATGCATATCATATACTTGCTCATGTCTAGTCGGAATATGGCCAGGTGTATGCATATCACATATTTGCGATCACATGACCGCTTGGGCTTACTGCCGGCAACGGAGAATCCTCACATCACATGCTGTACGCACTGTCAGGATTCACAAGTCTGCAGTCACATAGAGTAACTACAGACTTTCAAGACAAACCTGGACAACCCCTATGTGTGTTTTTAAAAACAATGTTAAATCCTCCTTCCTGCTCTCTTTGCCTGTGGGTATCAGACTAGTCCAGAACCGCTGGCAATCATTGCTACATTGCACTTGGATCTTGCCCACTGTGGCCTGACTGATACACTAGGGCCTGCAGGGAGGTGGAGAAGAGGCACATCGTCATCTCCCCTACCCTGTGCTCCTTGGCATGGAGAATTTAACTTTGATTTTAAACTCACACATAGCATTCAGGAACAACTCAGAAATCATTGACAAAGGTATTATGAGGTTGATAAACAGATGGTCACAAAAAATCCAATTGGACCTGACTTTTCGCAATTTGCTTGTCATGTGTGCGGTATTTTATGGGTCGCAATGTGACCCCTTTCACCCGCATTACTCTGCAGCACATAGCGATTTTCAGCTGTGCGACATGTGTCATGGCTAAAGTCACCATCTAGCCCCGGCATCAAAGTGAACGCTTATACATGTGCCATTTGGTCTTCTTTCTAATTCCATGCAATACATATGCTGTCATTTCATGTAGCAGAAAGTAAGAGCATTAAATGTGCAAACCCTTTGTCCCTGTTCACCGCTATGTCCTCTGAAAGAAGCTCTAAAGAGGACTGCATAAAATTAGCCTGACACAAACAGCTTGGATTAATAGATGTCATGTCCCATCTCTATCCCAAGGTAAGCAGTGGAGTAATCTGTGTTACTGGACAGCACCAGTCTTTATCGCAAGCCGATTTACATAGGCAGTGAGGTCATTTAACCCTTTCAGTGGAGCAGTTATAGAATTACAGGAAAACTGGTACTGATACAATTTCATAATAATTAACTGCAACATAGAAATGAGAGGAGATTACACTGATGGAATATAACAAAACTTCAGGAAACTAATTGTTAATGTGGCCATAAGCACGTCAACGTGCTTTCCCGATCAATCCATATATACAGTTGTGCTCAAAAGTTTACATACCCCGGCAGAATTTTCCCTTTCTTGGCCTTGTTTCAGAGAATTTGAATGATAACAAAAAAAACTTTTTCTCCACTCATGGTTATTGGTTGGGTGAAGCCATTTATTGTCAAACTACTGTGTTTTCTCTTTTTAAATCTTAATGACAACCAAAAACATCCAAATGACCCTGATCAAAAGTTCCCATACCCCAGTTCTTAATACCGTGTATTGCCCCCTCAATGACAGCTTGCAGTCTTTTGTGGTAGTTGTGGATGAGGTTCTTTAAAGGGAACCTGTCATCTCCTAGCTACCCTCTACACTGCCCCCATAGCATTGTTAGTGATGCAATGTGCATCACTAACAAGCTTTTTCCATTAAAATTGGTGCAGCTATAATGATTTTATAATCTTATATATACTTAGATACTACCTGCTCATTCAGTCTCTTGCTTGAGTCCTCACCCCATGTTTCGTGCTCGTTAGACAGCCAATAAACATCCGGGGATTGCCTTCCATACACAGTAATGCCGTAGCCATGTTGGCTACTGTCTTTACTGTGATTGGCAAGCCGCATCGCATCACCGGGTCTTATATAAGACCCGGTGACACAATACTCGGCAAACTCTCTTCTGGAAGCAGTTCAGGGAGAATTGTTATAGGAGAGAGAGCTTATTTTATAGGCAGGGTTTAATATTGCTATTGCAGTACTTGTATACCGCTACTGCACGATTAAAAGAAAAGTTATTTTCAGGGCTACATACTGTCCTTTCACTAGTAATCCATTTTATCTTCGGTTTTATATGTTTTATTATCAGTCCATAAAATTGGTGTAATACTCTGACAACATTGTTCCGAGCAGCGACCTGAAAGTCAGAGATGCGTCCAGGCATCTTCCCCATGCTGTTCCCATGTCATTTGTGCGCTGTTTCCATCCATTTCAGCGATTTTCCTGCCCCCCATCCCTCCTGTTAGGGTCTTCCGAAAAAAATGCTCGAGTTTCCCATTGACTTCTATTATACTCGGTACTCAAGTTGAGCCCAACCGAGTGTTCAACCTGCTTGATTCGAGTGCCAAGCTCATCACTACTTATTACATATGGATCTGTAGTTTTGGCAAAATCATTACGTTTTCATAATGTAATTGGGATATGTTTATGGTGGGCTGTTCATTCCTCCCTGATGCTACTCAGCTCCAAATATAGGTGGGTTGTACATTGTTCCCTGGCACGATACCACTTTGTAATCCCATGTGACGTCCTCCTCTGGTTTTCACAGTACGCCTCTGAAAATTACTGCGTTCATGGAAAACTGATACTATAGAGCGATGCAAAGAACAAACAATAAGAGACTGAACGGTTCATGCGTGACCAACTAATGGTGCCTCCGGTGAATGCTACCACCGACCCAACAATGGATTTCAAAAACACAATTTCAACCTGGGGCACGGATATGGAAATACATTTCAAAAACTGAGAAAGGGGACTGTCTGTAGTGATTTAGCAAATTCCTTAGATTGTGAGTTGTTTTTACATTCCATATGTCAAGACATTTACCAGGCCCATGTATAAAATCAAAATGGTTTCTGTAAACTTTTTCGAACTAAAAATGAATCTACCCTTGAAATGTATACTGATGTTTGGTACATTTATGTAAAATTAGTGCATTGTTAAAGAGGTTGCCTGAAGTGTTTGAATAGGTAAAATTGTTAAGCTCTTGTAAAAAAAAAAACACTCTTTTTAAAATTCCCTCTATTCCCAAGAATTGAGGGACTTTTAGTTTTTTAGCGTACAGCTCGTTGCCTATGGTACCGGTCACCCTGTTGTCTCATAGTGGCTGGTTACCTAGGTAAGAAGCATGTGCCACTAGCAGGCTCTATGCTGTAAAGCCCGCTTGCCCCACACTGAAGCTGGCATGATAGCTGGATCCAGCCAAGTTCAGTCCTCTTGGGCTTCTCCGATACTCCAAAGGCAAAGCTGCCTCTGCTTCCAGCCTGGAAACGTGTTGCATTCAGACCAGCGACCATTCCGCTGGTCAGAACTATCAATCTTCAGGAGCGCACCGTCCCCAGCAAACAGGAGTCGGAGGAGTGGTCGCTCTTTAAAATACAACTTGAGAAAAAAACATTTAAGACCCAAATTATGTTGTGTCTTCAAAGCGATAGTCTACTGCATTTTGTTAATTTAAAATAGGAAATGTGCCTATAGTGGTCCTATAAAAAACACATACAGACCCCTGACATTCCTCCATACTACTGCCAGTGTCAATCGCCAATCTCCTGACTTCTTCTGGTAGAGGCCATCAGGTGACCGCTGCAGTAGGCACGTTCTGTTCGAGCCAGAAAAGGAAGTCAGAGGAATGCTGGGGGACACTGGCAGCAATGCAGGGGCAGGGGTATGGTAGGTATGTGTTTTGTTTTATTTTAGGACCACCATAGGCCCATTTTTAAATTACTTTAATAGAATGTAGTGGGCAACCTCTTTAAAGAAGAAATCTCATGCTTTCGAAAGATTTATGTGATGATGTGTAAATGTATTAAAGTATTTACAGATCGCCTTCTTCTCCAGTTTCCACTACCGCTCAGGTCCCACATGACTGCTTTGACAAAATGACTTCCACTCCACAGGTAAACCCTTGTGTGAGGTGGTTAGTCTGTTTTCAGCTCACGTGAGCCATAAGAGGACTGCAGCAACGCTGGAAATCAGGGAAGATGGCAATCAGCAAGTAATTTAATACACTTACACACAATTACATTGATAAATATGACTGATAATAAAGGAAAAATTTTGATGAGCCTTCTTTAATGTCTAAAGTCCAGTATTCAATAACCTACACAGCATTTTTGGTTTGTGGCTTTTTTAGAGACAGTGGTCTTTGTACGACAGCACAGCATGCTCTAGGTATGATGTTTTTCTTGGTGTGCTTCTATTTGGGACATACAAAATTTCAGGAAAATTGCTTGTACAAAATTCCACTCAAAAAAGCTAAGTATTAATAATAGATGTAAAAATTATTTTTCTGAAAGCTCCAAAACTTACCTGCTTGTTCAGTGTCTGCTTAGACTGGCACTTTTGATTGAATTACTGCCATCTGAGATAAAACAACTATCGTGCTGCATTAGGGTACGTTCACAAGATAATTTTGCAGCATTTTTTTTTGTATGGAAAAATAACGCTGTGTTTTACAGTAACAGCAAACTATTTTTTCCTTGTGTTTTTTGAGCCCCGGAGCGATTTTTGAAATCTGCAGCTTGTCAATTCCTTCAGGGTTTTTGCAGTGTTTTTCATCCATTCAATGGGAAAAAAGTGCGTAAAAGAGCTACAAAAATACATGTAAAAACATGTAAAAAAAGAGCATATTTTATCCCACGTTTTTCCTACCAACACTCTGGCGAAACCGCTGCATTTGAACATCCCCTTATTGTAGCTCACCCATTGCTCATTCCAAGGACACCTAGCAAACCAGGAATGCATCTCTGCAATATAAACCTGCCTGTAATTTAGGCTTACGTGTACAGTATGTGAGTATTGCACCCATTAATAAAAGGAGTCTGTCACCAGGTGTATGCAGGCTTATCTGATCGTGGACATTTACTTTTCATGGTAGTTTTCATAAAATCATTATTTATAAGCAGCAGGCTGGAGTCCTCTTAATGAAATGCACACACTGTATTCATGAGCTGCTGCCATCCAGCCCTAACTGACAACCTTTCACCCTTCAGCAGTGTAAGGGTAGGGTGTGTCCGCAGCTCATGAATATCAAGGACTTGACAGTTATACTGGGTCTACTCCTGCAGCTAATAAAGAATGATTTTATGAAAACTACTGCATTAATAAAAGTGATCTAGTTCTGTCACTACTTTATGCGGCCCTCAGGAAGGGCAGTATAAACGTGCTGACAAATCTCCTATAAATATGGGTGTACGTGACCTAGTGATGGAATACAGGTCTCTGTCCGTAGAATTACCTGCGTTTATTCAACTTTAAATAACAAAATATGGGATATTTAATGCTATATGCCATTAATCCAGGCCTTACATTTATACAAGTTTAAGACTTGAATAGGTTAAGAAAGAAACTGAATGGTCAATGTGATGAGCCATGATCTTTTTCTCTATTTTACCAAGTAAAACTCGCACTCAGCCATGCAAGTCACTCGGATGACATCTGAGTGCAGTCCGATTTCCGCTCACTGACACACTGGAGAAGATGGAGAAAACTTGTTCTTCATCCTCTCCTCACCGTGTGCTCCTCATCTGAGAGAATCGGATCATACTATGCCATCTGCACAAGCCATTATGCTTATCATTCCACCGACTTCCATCTCGGTTGACTTCCCCATATACAGGAGTGCTTGTTTGGCCGAGCCCACTTGTGTTCTCTATGAGAAAGCCACCAGCTGACATGTCGGCCTTTGGGCTTATGTCTAGGAGAACAATGCGATCAGCAGTCTGAAATTGGACATGCTTGTTCATCTATCCTGACCATCAGTCGTCCGACACCTCTATACACATGAGACTGTAGGCTGAACTAGTCAGTATTGGCAGATTCGGCCGACATTAGTCTAATGTGTACGGGGCCTTTACAATTATCTTTCACAAGTCTGAGGTGAAACCTTTATGATACAGACCATTTGATCAAATTTTCCTTTTACACATTATTACTCAACTTGATTTATTTTCCGACTCTACAGGTGGATCTGTAGGTTCTACAGTTCAGGGTATAGATATACAGTGGGGGAAATAAGTATTTGATCCCTTGCTGTTTTTGTAAGTTTGCCCACTGACAAATACATGAATAGTCTATAATTTTAAGGGTAGGTTAATTTTAACATTGAGAGATAGAATATCCAAATAAATCAAGAAAATCACATTGTATAAATTAGATAAATTTATTTGCATTTTGCAATGAGAAATAAGTATTTGATCCCCTACAAACCATTATGAGTTCTGGCTCCTACAGACCAGTTAGACGCTCCTAATCAACTCATTACCTGCATTAAAGACAGCTAGCTGTCTTACATAGTCACCTGTGCAAAATCTCACCTCGTAGTGTACCCTTGATCATGAGGAAGGTGAGAGATCAGCCTAAAACTACACGGGGGGAAATTGTTAATCATCACAAGGAAGCTGGGACCACAGTCACCAAGAAAACCATTGGTAACACATTACGCCTTAAAGGTTTAAAATCCTGCAGTGCCCGCAAAGTCCCCCTGCTCAAGAAGGCACATGTGCAGGCCCGTCTGAAGTTTGCCAATGAACACCTGGATGATTCTGTGAATTATTGGGAGAAGGTGCTGTGGTCAGATGAGACAAAAATTGAGCTCTTTAGCATTAACTCAACTCGCTGTGTTTGCAGGAAGAGAAATGCTGCCTATGACCCAAAGAACAGCATCCCCACTGTCAAGCATGGAGGTGGAAACATTATGTTTTTAGGATGTTTTTCTGCTAAGGCCACAGAACTACTTCACCGCATCAATGGATGAATGGATGGAGCCATGTACCATAAAATCCTGAGTGACAACCTCCTTCCCTCTGCCAGGACATTAAAAATGGGTTGTGGCTGAGTCTTCCAGCAAGACAATGACCCAAAACATACAGCCAAGGCAACAAAGGAGTGGCTCAAAAAGAAGTACATTAAGTCCATGGAGTGGCCTAGCCAGTCTCCAGACCTTAATCCCATAGAAAACTTCTGAAGGGAGTTGAAGCTCTGAGTCACCAAGTGACAGCCTCAAAATCTGAATGATTTAGAGATGATCTGCAAAGAGGAGTGGACCAAAATTCCTCCTGACATGTGCGCAACCCTCATCATCAACTACAAAAATGTCTGACTGCTGTTTTGCCACCAAGTATTAAGTGTTGTTTGCCAGAGGGATCAAATACTTATTTCTCACTGCAAAATGCAAATATATTTATCTCATTTATACAATGTGATTTTCTTGATTTTTTTTTGGATATTCTATTTCTCAATGTTAAAATTAACCTACCCTTAAAATTATAGACTGTTCATGTCTTTGTCAGTGGGCAAACTTACAAAAACAGCAAGGGATCAAATACATATTTCCTTCACTGTATGCATTGGACAATTAGCATAGTAGACATACACCAGAGCAGAGGATTATATATCCTCAGTATCAGCCATATTTCATAACTTATTTGCATGCTATAATGCATCTAATATGTAACATGGAAATGCTTGTATAGTATAATAATCAAATTATTCCAGGAGCTTTTGTATTAGTACAAGAGAATGACACTCTCATAATCGATATATTAATACCCATCTACTTCTCAGCTCCTATCGGCAGGTAATGTTAGGCTTTGTAACCCTCACACTTGTACAATGCTTCCCACAAATAGATGTTAAGATGTAATTCCCTGCATGATACAACTATAGCCTGCCTGCTATATTAGTTTCAGGACAGTGAATTATTTCTAATTGTAAAGTTACCATCGGCATCTTTGTTATCTGGTTCGCTCTCCGCATACAGCAACTACTACAAGCTCTGTCCTGAAGTCTACACTGAGCAGCAGATTCCACTCCAAACATAGTCCAGATTTATCAGTGTTAAGCTGTTTATCAGGTCTAAGGTTGCCAAATATCCTAAAGCTGAACCTAAAAAACAGTTGACAGGATTACTGCTTATAGAGCTAAGTGCAAAGCACGATCTGCCACAGTAAGGACCGCAAAATCCTGCAAAAAAGCTATTTTCATTCTATATGAAGACACTGGACATAGGCTGGTCGGCTAGTGTTTAAAATCACATTACATTGCATTGTTTTTTCAATCAGTTCTCTCTGATGTCAATGGGGAAAAATTGTAATAAAATATGAGAATGTATATTTGTTATGCCATCACCTATTGACTTTTTCTGGATTCAGCATATAGTTGTATTTTTTGTGACAGCTCTGTTATACGTGTGATTATTCCCATCCCAAAGAAACAGACCAATTTTTCTCAGATCTCATCCTAATTGTTCCGTTTTTATCTCTCGCATTTTTTTTTCCACTGACGATGTATGCTTGCTTCCAAGCCAATAAAAAAACCCTTGGAAGGTCACATGTTTCTATTAAAGTTCATCACTTGCATGAGACACGGATGCAAAACAGAAGCAAGTCAGAAGCCTATCACCCAGATCCCCATAGACATGAATGGCCTAGTCTGATCTGCAAATCGGATTAAAATAGAATATTCTTTGAGTTTCACGGATCTGTGATGTGCAAATACATCCATTCTCTTCAATGGGTACGAATACTGTCCGAGAAAAAATTCGGACAACGTTCGGTGACGTTACATGGATGTGTGATTGTATCCTTAGGGTTGGATTTACCCCTCTTGGGCACTCATAGAAATGTTTTGGTTTCCCTATATACAGGTAGTATAAACGGACTGCCAATCAACCAACAAACGAGTAAAAAGCTTGTTCGTCGGGTGAAATAATTTTAGGGCTTGCTTAAAAATCACTGTGAAGAAGAATGACTATCTATTAACAAAATGTTACAGATCGCTCTGTGTGCATGGGAAGTGTGGTCAGCCTGTCTATTAAATTACATATTATATCACCACTGATCAGCTTATATATAGCCTTTCATCGGTCCTTTAATAGCCGCCATTGTCAACTATAAATGCACCCTAAGAAAAAAAAAATGCTATACATGTGGTTAATTGTAGGATGTGGATACATCTACGGTAATTTACTTCAATGATTTTTTTGGGTATGACAAAAAACTAATTTATCAGACCCATTGCCTATATTACCTACCCACTGCCCACAGTACAGTACTTTTTTATTTGCCGTTCAACAGAATGTACAAGATTCTTGTACTTTCATAATGCTGTGTTCACACTTTTTTTTCAACATGCTGTTTTATGTTCCATTTTTAGAAATAGCCAAATGAATGAAATTAATGAATCCCTCGCATATCTGATGCAATAGCCAATATTTATTTTTATGAAGGCCGTCTGGTCTCTGTTACATGTCAGTTTTTAGAACAGAAGAAAAAGTTCTGTATGTGTCTAAAGACGGACACATGATGAATCTCAGTGGCTTATTGGCTTATTAATAATAATAAGTATTATTATTGTGCAACAGATGCATAATAATCAGTTATGCAACAAATCTATTTTTGAAATTAATTTTGTTTATCTGACTAAAAAAACTGAAACATTCTACAGAATGTCAAAAGTGAAGTGTGAATGCCGCCTAATTTGAAATGTATGTCTTTAATATCCACACATTTTGTTAAATTGACAAAAAAAATAAAGCTGTTGGAAAAAAACACAAATGAACTTCGCAGCCTTAAAAGTGGAAACTAAGGCTCCGATTTATGAAAGCTTTGATAAAAAAAAAAAAGTGGTGTAAAAGCTTTGAAAAGTCGCAAAATTTTGTCACAACTCGAAATCTTTTTTTTCTCCTTTGAGAAATTACTTGCAGTTTACTTGAATCATAATATCTAGATTTAGAGTTAGCAATGTTCCATCCTTGGTTAAATGGTTATTTCCACAATATAAATATTTATATACAAAGCATAGAATTGTTAATATACAGTAAAAGCCAAACATAAAGTTTCTTTCTTGTACAAGTCATGGCCAAAAGTGTTGGCACCCTTGAAATTGTTCCAGAAAATGAAGTAATTCTCCCAGACAATTATTGCAATTACACATGTTTTGTTATACATATGTTTATTTCCTTTGTGCGTATTGGAACAACACAAAAAAAAAACTGAAAAAAAAGGCAAATTTCACACAAAACTCCTAAAATGGGCCAGACAAAATTGTTGGCACCATTCCAAAATTGTGGATAAACAACTTTGTTTCAAGCATGTGATGATCGTTCAAAATCACCTGTGGCAAGTAACAGGTGTGGGCAACATGAAAATCACACCTGAAACCAGATAAAAAGGAAGTTGACTCAATCTTTGCATTGTGTGTGCCACACTAAGCATGGAGAACAGAAAGAGAAGAAAAGAACTGTCTGAGGACTTGAGAACCAAAATTGTTGAAAATTATCAAGGTTTCAAGTCCATCTCCAGAGATCTTGATGTTCCTTTGTTCACGTTGCGCAACACAATTAGTTTACAACCCATCGCACTGTACCTAATCTCCCTGGATGTGGACGGCAGAGAAAAATTGATAAAAAGTTGCAACGCAGGATATTCCGGAATGTGGATAAGCAGCCTCAATCTAGTTCCAGAGAAAAGCAAGCTGTCCTGCACGCTCAGGCTGCATCAGTGTCAGCGCACACTATCCGTCGACATTTGAATGAAATGAAACGCTATAGCAGGATATCCAGGAGGACCCCACTGCTGACAGAGACATAAAAAAGCTAGATTGCAGTTTGCCAAAATGTACATGAGTAACTTAAGACAAAATTCTTCAGGGAAATCGAGTTGTGGACAGATGAGACCAAGACAGAGCTTTTTGGTAAAGCACATCATTCTACTATTTACCGAAAACGGAATGAGGCCTACAAAGAAAAGAACACAATACCTACAGTCAAATATGGTAGAGATTCATCGATGCTTTGGGGCTGTTTTGCTGCCTCTAGCATCAGGAAACTGTGTGCAAGGCATCATAAAACTGAAGATTACCAAAAGATGTTGAGGTGTAATGTAGTGCACAGTGTCAGAAAGCTGGGTTAAGGGTCTTCCAGCAAGACAATGACCCCAAACATACTTCAAGAAGCACTCAGAGATGGATGTAAACAAAGCCCTGTAGAGTTCTGAAATGGCCAGCAATGAGTCCAGAGAAGGCACCCTTCAAATATGACAGACCTGCAAAATAAGAGTAGTCCAAAATTCAAGTTGAGAGCTGTAAGAAGCTTGTTGATGGTTATAGGAAGAGTTTGATTGCAGTTATTTATTCCAAAGGGTGTGCAACCAAATATTAAGTTGAGGGTGCCAACAGTTTTGTCCTGCCCATTTTGGGGTTTTGTGTGAAATTATGTCCAATTTGCCCTTTTTTCTTCTGTTTGTTTGTGTTGTTCCAATACACACAAAGGAAATAAGCATGTGTATAACAAAATATGTGCAACTGGAATAATTTTTTGGAAGAAATACTTCATTTTCTGGAACAATTTTAAGGGTGCCATCACTTTCGGCCATGACTGTATGTGTCTTTTTTCACCTTCTTTTGTCTCTTGCATCCACCTTCACAGAGCTCAATAGTTGGCCAATTCTTATCTGCTAAAACTTAATTTCCAAGCAGCACACTGCTTTCTCTCAGTGCTGCAGGTCTCTCTATCTTTTCTCCTGAGAGCTTCCTGATAGAGACATATAGCTCTCAACATGGGCAATTTTTATTCATATTGATGAAGTGACCACTGATACTTTTAAATGCAATGACTGTGACCCACTATTTGACCAATATTCATTAATAATTTCAAACAAAACATTTCATTGGTGGTTCATGGGGATTCAGAGCATAATGATGTGATGTGGTACAATATGACTGTTCGGTCAATGAGGATACCATGAGAGGATCTATGCCGGTGTTTTATTAGGGTCATATGTATGTATGTTTTATGAATTAGACAGGATCATTAGGTGCAAATGTAGCTGATATCAGTGGGATCTTTTGCATAGCCTAGCTGAAATGTGCTACAACTTAGCTGTCAGTTGTTTGATTACACAGGGCAATTAGATGATCTGAGCATGCTCGACTGACAGTATTGGAAGTAATGAAGGACAGATCCAGTAGTAAAGGATGGTAAAAAAAAAAAGCCCTGGGAGTCATAATAAGGGGGGCAATAAGTCAAATCAGCGCAGATTAAAAAATAGGTGGTATTGGCACACATAATTAATTCGGTATCTACAGAAAACTGGGACCACATTATGATTTTGGGAATAACACTTTAAGTCTTGAAATAGGTCTATGCACCTATTTAAAGTATAATTTCATGCAACCTGTAGTCAGTATTCATACACATTGTAGTAAACATACATATTGTTACGAGCTTTCCAAAAAAAGGGCACTCATCAAAAGCCAGAAGAGTTAATTACATACAAATTTATTATTAATGCAGTTATGAAACATGGGATACTGCTGTTGAGCAAAAAGCAGTGCAATCAGGACAGATCTGCATATTCATAACTTTTAAATTAATGGGGACAATGAAATGTAATATGTTAGAACACAAACACATGCTGAGCAAGTGCTAATGTTATAGTCGCACAAGTCCAAGGCATTTTTCCCATTGGATTTTGGTCTTTAGGTCTTGTTGACTAGAAGTTCTATGCTTCACCACTAATGAACTTGACATACAGAATATTTTTGCAAAATGTGAAGGTTTTTCGTTGTTCCAGTCACAAAATATTAACAAGTATTTTTTTTCTTGTATTTTCTTCTCTTTGAATATATTGTGGGGCAGTTGACACCTAACTCTGTTTAACCCTCTTCATATACATTTATAGGTGGGGCAGTTAGTGTGTGTGCTCTTTTTGATAGACAAAGGGTTAAATGCCCAGTAAGGTTTAAGGTGCAATATTTTGCAATTATTTTACATTTATTAGATTCCACAGAATGATAACTCACAAACTGGTTTTCATCTCCAGACAGGAGCCTTCGTCAGGTGATTGACTGACAAAGGCTCCTGTCTGGACCTGAAAACCGTTTTATGAGCTATCATTTTGCGGAATCTAATAAACGTAAAATAATTGCCAAACATTGCAACCTTACCGCACCAACATTTAATCTTTTCTCTATCTGCTGGTAACCGGCTGAACTCCGGAGCACGATCTCCTTTGGTGCAGTCTACCATCTAAGGCTAAGTGCCCACGATGCAGAAATGCTGCATACTTTTTCCGCTTCTCCCTGGCAGGAAAAACGCATGCGGCTTTTACATGCTGTTTTCCTGCCAGGTAGAAGCGTTTGTGAAGCGTTTTTGCATGCATTTCTGCATGCGGGTTATCAAGCGATTTTCCAAGCGATTTTAGCATCACTTGGAAAAGTGCTTGACAACTTGGTCACACTACAGTTATATGAAAAAGTTTGGGCACCCCTATTAATCTTAAGCTTAATGTTTTATAAAAATTGGTGTTTTTGCAACAGCTATTTCAGTTTGATATATGTAATAACTGTTGGACACAGTAATGTTTCTGCCTTGAAATGAGGTTTATTGTACTAACAGAAAATGTGCAATCTGCATTCAAACAAAATTTGACAGGTGCATAAGTATGGGCACCCTTATCATTTTCTTGTTTTAAATACTCCTACCTACTTTTTACTGACTTACTAAAGCACTTTTTTTGGTTTTGTAACCTCATTGAGCTTTGAACTTCATAGCCAGGTGTATGCAATGATGAGAAAAGCTACTGAAAGTGGCCACTTGCAAGTTGTTCTCCTGTTTGAATCTCCTCTGAAGAGTGGCATCATGGGCTCCTCAAAACAACTGTCAAATGATCTGAAAACAAAGATTATTCAACATAGTTGTTCAGGGGAAGGATACAAAAAGCTGTCTCAGAGATTTAACCTGTCAGTTTCCACTGTGAGGAACATAGTAAGGAAATGGAAGAACATAGGGACAGTTCTTGTTAAGGCCAGAAGTGGCAGGCCAAGAAAAACATCAAAAAGGCAGAGAAGAAGAATGGTGAGATCAGTCAAGGACAATCCTCAGACCACCTCCAGAGAGCTGCAGCATCAACTTGCTGCAGATGGTGTCACTGTGCATCGGTCAACTATACAACGCACTTTGCACAAGGAGAAGCTGTATGGGAGAGTGATGCGAAAGAAGCCGTTTCTGCAAGCACGCCACAAACAGAGTCGGCTGAGGTATGCAAAAGCACATTTGGAGAAGCCAAATGTGCTTTCTTCTTTTTGGAAGAAGGTCCTGTGGACTGATGAAACCAAGATTGAGTTGTTTGGTCATACAAAAAGGCGTTATGCATGGCGGCAAAAAAACACAGCATTCCAAGAAAAACTCTTGCTACCCACAGTAAAATTTGGTGGAGGTTCCATCATGCTTTGGGGCTGTGTGGCCAATGCCGGCACCGGGATTCTCGTTAAAGTTGAGGGACGCATGGATTCCACTCAGTATCAGCAGATTCTTGACAATAATGTTCAAGAATCAGTGATAAAGTTGAAGTTACGCAGGGGATGGATCTTTCAGCAAGACAATGATCCAAAACACAGCTCCAAATCTACTCAGGCATTTATGCAGAGGAACAATTACAATGTTCTGGAATGGCCATCCCAGTCCCCAGACCTGAATATCATTGAACATCTGTGGGATCATTTGAAGAGGGCTGTCCATGCTCGGCGACCATCAAACTTAACTGAACTGGAATTGTTTTGTAAAGAGGAATGGTCAAAAATACCTTCATCCAGGATCCAGGAACTCATTAAAAGCTACAGGAAGCGACTAGAGGCAGTTATTTTTGCAAAAGGAGGATCTACTAAATATTAATGTCACTTTTCTGGTGAGGTGCCCATACTTATGCACCTGTCAAATTTTGTTTGAATGCAGATTGCACATTTTCTGTTAGTACAATAAACCTCATTTCAAGGCAGAAACATTACTGTGTCTAACAGTTATTACATATATCAAACTGAAATAGGTGTTGCAAAAACACCAACTTTTATAAAACAATAAGCTTAAGATTAATAGGGGTGCCCAAACTTTTTCATATAACTGTATAAAAATCCATGCAACCGGCATGGATTTATATAGTGTGACCAAGTAATAGTTTAAAAAAAAGAATAAGAATGGTAAAAAATAAAAATTATACTTACCTTCTGATGGCCCCCGGTATTTTGTCCGCACCGTCTGGTCTGTTGTATGGGTCGCGGTGGTGTGAAGGACCTGCGGTGACGTCATTGAGTCATGTGACCTCTGCAGCGGAAATTTCCGCAGCATGTGCACAGCACATGCGCATTATCATTGGGGACCATGGGGCACGTATTACCAAGCATTTTTTAAGAGTTTTCGCTACGGAAATTCAACGGCAAAAACGCTTGAAAAATGCATAGTGGGGACGCAGCCTTAAAGAGAAATCTACATACCATTCACCATTGTCCACTGTACCACCAGAGCGCCACCATAAACTGCATTTATGCTCTTTTTGATGTCACTGGTGCTATACAATTAGGTCCAGAAATGTTTGAACAGTGAACAAACATTCATGATTTGGGCACTGCATTCCACTATTTTTTATTTTTATTTAAAATTAAACAACTAAGATGCAATTGAAGTGTAAACTTTCAGGTTTAATTAAAGGGGTTGAACAAAAATATCTTGTGAAACATTTAGGGATTGCAACCATTTTTCTACAAAGCCTGCTCATTCCAGGGGCTCAAAAGTAATTGGGCAACTTAAAGAAGCACTCCCATTAAAGGTTTTGTCCTCTTAATATGTCGCAATCATCATATTATATGGCACTGTGTACTTACAATTGCTCATTTTGCCTTTCTACTCAGCTAATTCTTCTGTTTTACATTAGGTCTATGACATCACGTGATTACAAACTGACTAGCTGAATCTTTATAAGCTCTATCTATAAACAGGAGGTCAGTTTCCCTGCATGAGTCATGAGTCACTGCAAAAGTCCCTGGCAGGGGGGAGGAGGAAGCAGCTGGGTCAGGAGTTGAAGAGGGGAATGATTTCTGCAGAGACAAGAAACGTCCTGTTTCTACATAGAGCAGAGAAAATATAATTAGCTGGGTAGAAAGGCAAAATGAGCAATTGTAAGTACACAGTGCTATATAGTATGATGATTGCAATATATTAACCCCTTTAAAGCCCATGACGTACTAATACGCGTCTGTGCCCTGGGACTTAAGAGCCTGACCCGTATTAGTATGTCATCGCGATCGTGCGCACACACAGGCTGTGCGGGCGCGATTGCCGCCGGGTGTCAGCTGATTGTCACAGCTGACACCTGGTACTATGTGCAGGGAGCGGTCCTGCACCGCTCCCGGCACATTAACCCCTGCAATGCTGCGATCTAAGTCGATCGCAGCATTGCGGTGGCTAAGGGGAGGTGATCGGTATACTCACCTCCTCTTCCGGCCTCCAGCGCTGTCTGCCGCGGCTTCCCGGGTGTTGCCATGACGACCCGATGTCGTAATGACAACATCCGGGTCACCAGAGAAGCAGGAAGATTTTTTGGTCATGCGCAGTGCATGACCAAACAATCTTCTCACTGTGCAGCGCTGACTGCCTGCATAGCACAGGGATGGTGCTCCATCCCTATGCTATGCAGGCGATCAGAATAAAAAAGTGAAAGTCCCATAGTGGGACAAAGTAAAAAAGTTAAAAACTCTCAGAAAGTGAAAAAAAAAAAAAATAATAATCCACCAAAAATAAAAATATAATGTACTCATCAATAAATATTATTATGAAAAAAAACCCAAACAAACAATAAAAGTACACATATTTGGTATCGCCGCATCCAGAATGACCTGACCTATAAAATTGTCCCACTAGTTAACCCCTTCAATGAACACGGTAAAAAATAAAAATAAAAAACGAAGCAAAAAACAATGCTTTATCATCATACCGGCAAACAAAAAATGGAATAAAACACGCGATCAAAAAGACGAATATAAATAAAAATGGTACCACTGAAAACGTCATCTTGTCCTGCAAAAAACAAGCCGCCATACAGCTCCATCATCTGAAAAATCAAAAAGTTATAGCTTTCAGAATAAAGCGATGCAAAAAAATAATTTTTTCTATAAAATAGCTTTTATTGTGCAAAAGCGCCAAAACATAGAAAAACAATATAAATGTGGTACCGCTGTAAACATACTGACCCGAAGAATAAAGCTACCTTATCAATTTTACCACACGCGGAGTAGAATAAAAATAATTAAAAAAAAACAATTCCTGAATTGTTGTTTTTTGTTTATTCTGCCTCCCAAAAGCTGGAATAGAAAGCGATCAAAAAATGTCACATGCCTGAAAATGGCACCAATAAAAATGTCAACTCATCCCGCAAAAACAAGCCATCACATGACTCTGTCAGCCAAAATCTGGAAAAATTATAGCTCTCAAAATATGGCGATGCAAAAACTAGATTTTACAAAATATGTGTCTTTTAGTGTGTGACAGCTGTCAATCATAAAAACCCGATATCATTCTGGTATCTCTGTAGTCGCACCGACCCGAAGAATAAGGTCGTCTAATCACTTATACCGCACTAGGAACGTCGTAAAAAATAAACGCTAGGGCTGGGGTTGGGGATAGGGTTGTGCTAATGTTAGGGTTGGGGTTAGGGTTGGGCTAGGGTAGGGTTAGGGTTGGGGTTAGGGTTGTTTTTTTTCAAAAAAAAAAAAAAAGATGACGATATGGCAACTAGTGTTGAATGCAAGTGCTCGCTACTTGAGTTTGCATCGGGTGCTCGGGTATGCATTGAGTATAGCGGGTGCTCGAGTCTCTGTCCCATATGCTTCGCGGCCAAAAAAAACTCGCGGGGATTGCCTGCCATGCACGACCGATCCCCGCATGTTTTTTTGGGGTGTCTAATAACCGTGAAACATGCGGGCGGGGACTCGAGTATTTCACTTGAGCACCCGTGATACATGGTGCATACCTGAGTATCTGATGCAAACTCAAGTAGCGAGCACTTGCGCTTAAGACTAATGACAACTTATTCAATATGATGACCTAATGTCATCAAATTCTGTGTCGTACCTCTGGGTTCAAAATGTTCACTATACCCCTTGATAAAATCCTTGAGGGGCGTAGTTTCCAAAATTGGGTCACTTGTGGGGGGCTCCCCAAATGCAACATGGCGTCTGCTAATTATTCAAGCAAATTTTACATTCAAAAAGTCAAATGGCTCTCCTTCCCTTCCGAACCCTGCCGTGCGCCCAAACAGTGGTTTTCCCCCACATATGGGGTATCTGCTTACTCAGGAGAAATTGCACAACAAATTTTGGGGTCCATTTTTTCCTGTTACCCCTGCGAAAATAAAAAAAATTGGGTCTAAAGTAACATTTTTGTGAAAAAAGTTAAATGTTAATTTTTTTTCTTCCACATTCCAAAAATTCCTGTGAAGCACCTGAAGGGTTAATAAAGTTCTTGAATGTGGTTTTGAGCACCTTGAGGGGTGCCGTTTTTAGAATGGTGTCACTTTTGGGTATTTTCTGTCATAAAGACCCCTCAAAGTGACTTTAAATATGATGTGGTCCCTAAAAAATGGTTTTGTAAATTTTGTTGGAAAAATGAGAAATCGCTGGTCAACTTTTAACCCTTATAGCTCCCCAATAAAAAAAAATTTTGGTTCCAAAATTGTGCTGATGTAAAGTACACATGTGGGAAATGTTATTTATTAACTATTTTGTGTGACATATTTCTCTGATTTAAGGGCATAAAAATTCAAATTTTGAAAATTGCAAAATGTTAAACATTTTCGCCAAATTTCCATTTTTTTCACAAATAAACGCAAGTGATATCGAAGAAATTTTACCACAATCATGAAGTACAATATGTCACGAAAAAATAATCTCAGAATCAGGGGGATCCGTTGAAGCGTTCCAGAGCAATTACCTCATAAAGTGACAGTGGTCAGAATTGTAAAAATTGGCCTGGTCATTAACGTGCAAACCACCTTGGGTTGTAAAGGGGTTAAGAGGAAAAAACTTTGATGGGATGAGTGCTTCTTTAACTTTACCATAAATAAAATGTTTATTTTTAATACTTTATAGAGAATCATTTGCAGGCAATAACTGCCTGAAATCTGCAAGTCATGGATGTCACCAAACACTGGGTTTTATCCTTTGTGATGCTTTGCCAGGCCTTAACTACAGCTGACTTCAGTGGTTGCTTGTTTATGGGTCTTTCTGCCTTAACTTTTGTCTTAAGCATGTGAAATGCTGCTCGATGGGGTTGAGATCTGGTGATTGAATCAGTCATTGCAGAATATTCCACTTCTATATCTTAAAAAAAACTTCTCGGTTGCTTTCGCAGTATGTTTGGGTCATTGTCCACCTGTACTGTGAAGCGCTGTCTAATCAACATTGCTGCTTTTGGTTGAATCTGAGCAGAAAGTATAGCCTGTACACTTCAGAATTCATCCAGCTACTTCTGTCTTCAGTCACATCATCAATAAAGACCAGTGACCCAGAGCCACTGGAAGCCATGCATGCCCATGCCATCACACTGGCTTCACCATGTTTTAGAGAGGATGTGGTGTGATTTGGATCATTAGCTGTTCCAAGCCTTCCATTCATTCTGGTACAGGTAGGTTGATCTTCGTTTCATCTGTGCAAAGAATACTTTTCCAGACCTGGGCGGCTTCTTTAGATGCTTTTTTTTTGGCAAAGTCTAATCTGGCCTTTCTATGTTTAAGGCTGACTAATGGTTTGCACCTGGTGGTGAACCCTCTGTATTTGCTCTCATGAAGTCTTCTCTTTATCGTAAACTTAGATACTGAAACACCTTCTTCCTGGAGAGTGTTCTTCACTTGGGTGGGTGTTGTGAAGGGGTTTTTCTTCACCATGGAAAGGATTCTACGATCAACCACCACGTCCAGGTCTTTTTAAGTTCCCAAGCAGGAACTCTGATAGGTTTGTATCAGTTTTGCAAACGTACTTAACTAATAAAGTAATAAAACAACAATGATGGCAATGATAAATCCAACAGTCCATCATATAAATAACCATAGTTGGCATTGTGGCCACAACACTTGCTCTTTAAATACCCTCTTCACTGACGGTGCTACAATGCTACATGCTAGGAGGTTGTGTACTTACATATAAAGGAAGAAATACTTCTTGTGCAGCCAATGCAGCTGCACAAGGCCTAGACGGGCTCCAAACTAGAAGAGGGCTCTGGGCCCTGAACAATGTTCTATGTAATATATTGCCCTGTGAAGTTTAAAGGGAATCCATACTGTTCCCTTGCACGTGAGTGTACTTTGACACCACAGTTCGGCTGGATGTTTTCTACCATGCGCTTTTATTCTTGTTGTTATATTTATCGCCTGCACACATTTCATCTTGCCTTACATCTTGAGCCTGAACCTGTATGCGCCATTTGCACAGTAATTGACCCTATTTGCTGATTACATTGGATGCACGTGCGCATTTAAATAAATTCTGCTGCATATATCGACTTTGTATCTTACGCGCCTCCAGAGCACCACCTGCACAGGCGCAGTGACCACTGATGAATCGTTTCCATTATATATTTGCACATGCACAAATTATGCAATTGACTCAACCCTAGTGATCTCATCTGTTTGCTCAGGCGCATTTTAGTTATTTTAACTTCTATACCTTGACTTTGTGTCTTATGCGGCTGCGCTGTGAATGCCGTTTGCTCAGGCACAGTTATCATCTGATAGATCTGATAGATCGTTCCCATTACATATTAGTGTATGTGCGAATCTCATGTTCGATTTGATCTTGGTGATCTTGTCTGTTCACACGGAGCATTTTGGCTATTTTAATCAATTTTGTCTTTTTTATCGCATTCACTATACACTTGCGCATGTGTATATTATATTTTTGACTGAACTTTATTAATATGGTCTGCTCGCGCAGGCGCACTGAATTATTTCAACTAACTTTATTAACAAATGTCCATCCGGTAATTAGCTTAATTAATTATTACATTTACATTACATTACAATTACATTACCATGTGCATTTTCTCATTATGCATTTGAGTGACGCTCACCTTTGCCATTCTTTGTACCTATCTCTAGGATTGATTATGCATTAATATTTTCTTATTTATGTTGGGTATATTTCTTATTGTTTACTTCATTAATGGTTATTTGCTTTAGAGATGTCATTATGATTTATTTTTTGGTTTAACTACTTCATGTGTCTCAGTATTGGCACGTTGGTCTACTTGATTTTGCACATTTGCTATTTTGCATTATATTATATGGTTATCCTGTGATTTTCCTACCTCTAGGAGGATGAGGGCAAGTGTTAGGTCACGGCCCCACTATTAATATTTGGTCAGTATTCGGTCAGTATTTATTCTCAGGAGTGAGAGCCAAAACCAGGAGTGGGTGATAAATGCAGAATTGGTGACTTGTTTCTATTATACCTTTTCTCTGATTGTTCCTCACCTGGTTTTGGCTCCCATTCCTGATAAAAAATACTGACCAAATACTGATAGTGGGGCCGTGGTTCTAGCCTTATTTTGGGCATGCCAGGTGTACATTTTGCCTTTTTAAGTGTTTTTATTCTAGTGTGTACTGTATGTCTTTGTCAATTCAAGGCTGTGTGCCCACGATGCGTTTTTTAAGCGTTTCCGCAGCGGCAAAAACGCTGCAGAAACGCTTAAAAAACGCATGGTAGAAGGCCTGCCATGTTCCCCAATGATAATCTACATGTGCTGTGCACATGCTGCGGAGATTTCCACTGCGGATTATCATTGCGGAAAAAAACGCAGCGCTACCAATTATTTTGCGGAAGTGCTGCGTTTTCGCCACCATTGACTTGCATTAGAACGCATGCATTCCACTTCACTAGATAAGCACATGCGGAATACATGCGTTCAATGTGCGGATGGTACCCAGGTCTAGAGGAAAGGAGACTCTCCTCCGGACCCGGGTACCATAGAAACTGTAAAAAAAAAAAAAGAATAAAATAAAAAATAAATATTATATTTACCTTCTGGCGGCCCCCGGTCTCCTTGTCTGTGCTTTCCGGCAGCTCGCGATGGACTGGAGGACCTGCGCTGACGTCATAGTCATGTGATGGGTCGCTGACGACGGCAGGTCCTTCAGTGTACCGCGATCTGCCGGCAGCCAGGACAGAGTGAAGCAAGATTGCGGGGGCCATCGGAAGGTAAGTATAGATTTATATTTTATTTTTAAACATTCTTTACGGTCACACTATATAAATCTATGCCATTTGCATGGATTTATATAGTGTGACCAAGCTGTCAAGCACTTTCCAAGTGATGCTAAAATCGCTTGGAAAGCGCTTGTCAACCCGCATGCGGAAATGCATGTGAAGAACGCTTCACTTCCGCTTGTCCCTGGCAGGAAAAACGCATGTACAATCTGCATGCGTTTTTTTCTGCCAGGGAGATGCAGAAATGCTCAGGAAAAATCCGGAGCATTTCTGCATCGTGGGCACATAGCCTAATAAAACTTATTTTTATGGTGATCCCTAAGTATTTGCATACTTCTTTTTCTCCAGTTTCTTGATTTTAGTATTTTTCCCTAATGCAAGCCAATGCGCAGAACAAAAAAATAAAATAAAATGGAAAACCCTTTGAGGTTAAGTTCCCAAATTAGTTTTTTGATGCCGCATATTTTCGCTAACAAAAAAATGCAGTGTATTACATTTACAGCAAAGTGGATGTATGGAAATCTCATGCCCACTGTGCCTTTTTTACCATGGTGTAAACTGACCTGCCGTGCATGTTTGAAATCCGCAACATGTCAATTTTTCTTGCGAGTACACTGAGTTTAATGTGCAGATGGCACTGATATAATGCTCAATAATGTTTAATCAATTTGCTAATGATGGGGCACACTTGGCATGACAGTGAGCTTGGTCCACCATTATGCCCACTCATTTTGCAAGCTGGGGGTTTCTCCCACTCCTTATTGACAGCACTTGCTTTCCAGAACAAGCATTGCCTAAACTCAGCTGCCATGTGTGAGCATACACACACATTGGCAAGAGAAGCCAGGGAGGAGAACACGCCCAACCAATGTGTGTGTGCAGCTGGGCACAGGCAATGTCTGTGTGCAAGCGCAAACACACTGGCTGAATTTCAGAAGTGAGGGAGCCCCTAAAATGCAAAATGAGGGGTGAGTGCCTCTTCATCTTAGTATCTACCATTCTTACATGGATTCCCTGCAATGTTATTCTGAACTCCCTGAAGACCAACCTACTCATCTTTCATGCTCCAGCACGCTACATGAAGATGGGCATCCTGGCTTGGTGTGTGAACTGTGTCTATGAGGGTGCTATGCTCTTGCAGGCTGCGTGGCGCTGGTGGCTTCCACTGGCCAGGACCAGATGGTGAAGAGTTCATTGAGGGAGACCATTAGCCAACAATAAACAGTTTTTTACTAAACAGTCACTTGTTGGGAACTATGTACAATAGATAGCAGGTGCATAACTTCACGAACGTTTCCTTTACAACATGGAGCATCTTTACACACAGTCTCTCTACCTCTTCCTGGCTTACTTGCTTTTGTCCTCGAATTCCCCCGCCTTCACCACAATCCAGCCCAGTACTACAGTCCAGTAAGTGGGAGTCCTATACTTCAACCTGCTATTCCGCGTCCTTTTACCCAAGAGAGCTAGTTTGCACTATGACCGTTATTTAGCTTCTCTGCTTGCTTACACCTTGCAACTACCATCCCGGGTCACTCCCTTTGTGTCATGTTCGCTGTTCCATCCTAGCCCGTTACCTCTCTGAGTTATAAACTCGGGGCTGTACTGCTAGGCGTCCTGTCCCAGGACCCGTCTCCACTGCATCACTCTGTCTTTCTGTCTCTTTCCCCCCCCTCTCTACTTCAGATCTCGCTATCCACTGCCTCGGTCTTCACTCACGTCAGGGACACCCACGTCACGTGACTCTGCTGAATAGTCAGATCTTAGGTCTGCTTTCACTGCAAGCTCAGCCCTATCTGACCTCGTGACAGGAAACTGTCTCTGTCCCTTCACCTTAGCCACTCCCACTCGGGGCTAGTCCCAACCATTAACTCTAACTCTCCCTACTGTTGAGCAGAACGCAAAACTGTTGCCAATAACGCACATCACAATAGACATTATACATTCAAATACATCATAACAATACATATATGTGTCTTCAAGGGGGGGAATGTGGGTAATATGTCCATCTCCTTACAGCACAGCAATTTTTATTTATCATCACATTCTAAAAGCCATAACTTTTTCTGATTTTCTGTAGAAATAGATGAGGTCTTGTTTTTTGCTCACTTATTAACTTTTCTTAAGTCTTTCTGAGGAGGAATAGTAAAAAAAACAGCAGTTTTGTTTTCACTTTTTATGTTTTGAATTTTTTAATGCTCTTAATGTGTCATCTACATAAGCATGTGTAACAGGGGACCTTTTTTCTGCAAGTCATTACTTTTGTACAATTACGCCAATACCAAATATATAGTATTTATATGTACAGTATATACACTCCTCCACATTCAAATTACAAAACCAAGAAGGAAAGTTGTGGTATTATGGAAATCACAGGATTGATATATGTTAATGATATGCAAATGATGAAAAAATGGAAACTAGATTTTCAAAACATCTCAATTTATGAGAAGAAAAAGAATTCCAGGGTCCTGAAATTCTTAAAAACACTTTTAATGAAAAATTATTTAAAAATGAAAGTAACAACTTTCCAGAGACAAAGGTATATAAAATACACTAGGAGGAGGGGTGCTGCGAGAAAACGAGTTTCAGAAAGAGTTCCTTATTCATTGCCTCAATAAGGAACTCTTTCCAAAATGCGTTTCCTTGCAGCACCCCTCCTCCTAGTGTATTTTATATACCTTTGTCTCTGGAAAGTTACTTTAATTTTTAAATGATTTTTCATTAAAAGTGTTTTTAAGAAGTTCGGGACCCTGGAATTCTTTTTCTTCTTGTATTTCTCCTGCGGCACTGCTTGCTTCCGTGTGTGGAACTTCTGAGATGGATGAGCTGACTTTTTTCTATTTATTAATCTCAATTTATGATTACGAGTGCCAAATGCAGGAATACACGCATCTACACGCCTTGGCATACTATTAATGATGTTATTAATGGTTGTCTGAGTAATGTTATGCTATTCTGAATATACTTGGGCACACAATTCATCAAGATTTGCTGCTGTTAGCTCCTGTGCAATTTCCTGCCAATGATGTCCCAGATGTGTTCGATGGAAGACAAGTCTCGAAATGCTGCAGACCATAGTAGCAGGTTTATACCATGCAGGCTGCTCACAGTAGCTCCAGCAACATATGGCCTGGCATTGTCATATTAAAAAATGGCTCCTAGGACACTCCAGAGAAATATCCATACCACTGGTTCCTTAACAAAGTCAATGTAATACTGAGATATTAATGTACTTTGATGGAAGAGGTCCACCTACTGCACATTATGCCGTCCAACACCATAATCCCGGTCGTAGAACAGGTATGACTTTCCCTTGTAAAGACCTCTCCAGGCCAATCTCTGGTTATCATTGAGATCAAGACAAAAGCGCAACTCATCGCTAAAGAGGATAGACCTCCTTTCCAGCCTTCATTACCATCTTGCCCTGCACCATGATAGCCTTTGAGGGCGGTGGTATGAGGTCAATGAAACACCTGTAGCTAGATGTCTGGCACGTAGCCCAATCTTGTCCAAACGCCTTTTAAGAGTTTGTGCAAACTCTTTAACGCCGTAGGCGGGGTATTTCACATCAAATTTCATTTGCAATACAAAATGGACCATTCTTCTAATCTGATGATCCATTCCTACACAGGTTCACCTCTGTGCACCTTTTGCTGTCATTCAGTGTTGAGTGTCCCAGTGATTGGGAGAACAATGGCAAACTGGAAAGGTGCCAACATATCGGTGAACGCTTGTTGAGATCTGACAGAGTGATAAACCAATGTCTCTCAGTTTAAGGATTCTGTCCCTCTCAGTTTGCGATAAGTGGCGGTAACTGGCACGTCAACGTACAGAGGATATCACACAATCATCCCACAAGACTTGATCTGATTTTTTAAGTTTCATGTAGATAAAAAAAATTGCTTTCAATCTGGCTTTTATGCTCCTCCTACTTGCTATAGATTGGAGAAAAATGCTTGAAAATGTGAACATTTGCAGATTTTAGCGACACCACACCACTTGTCCTTCTTGGTGAAGAATACACTGTTTTGAAAGAAATAATCTTTTTGTGACACCAAATTCTGAGAGCCCTACATTTTTCTATTTGTCCCACAAAGCTTTGTGAAGGCTTATTTTTTTCATAAGTAAGCATTTCATTCATGTAAATGATGTTTGTGAGGGTGGGGGAGTAAACATATTTTTTATACTTTATTTATTTACCTTTTTAACAATATTTATTTGTCTATAAGCAGACTAGAACTTGTAATAGTTTGATCGCTTTCATTACTTGTGTAGATGACACGCAGCATGATAGTGAATACACGGGCACAACTTCTGAGCCTGTAGTTGTGATTTGTTCAGGGGTCAGTTCACCTAACCAGTTTATTTTAGCAAACACTTGTATTCTTTATTAAATAGCACCTGTTCTTAGAACTATGTTTTGTGCTGTTCTATTATTCCCAGAGACATACAGTGGGTACGGAAAGTATTTAGACCCCTTTAAATTTTTCACTCTTTGGTAAATTCTAAAAAGTTCATTTTTTTCTCATTAATGTACACTCTGCACCCCATCTTGACTGGAAAAAAACCCAGAAATGTAGAAATTTTTGCAAATTAATTAAAAAAGAAAAACTGAACTATCACATGGTCATAAGTATTCAGACCCTTTGCTCAGTATTGAGTAGAAGCACCCTTTTGAGCTAGTACATCCATGAATCTTCTTGGGAATGATGCAACAAGTTTTTCACACCTGGATTTGGGGATCGTTCAGCCAGGGCAAAGGTTCAGTTTGCTGTCCTAGCCCAAAATTATCCTAAGACAAAGTGGTTTGTTGGAAATCCCTCTTCTCCACCACTGAGCACCCAGGGCACATGCCCAAATTGTCCTGCCCCCTAACTAAATAACTGGCTGTTGTTTCTAAGAATTTATGAATAAATTAACAACTGCATGTTGTCAATTTATCTACACTATCTGACATTGTCTAATCAATGCTGACTGTAGGGAAATCACATATTTGTCAAGGGAAATGGTAGCATCTAGTTATCAATTTATTCAGAAATATTCCGCAGAGATAAGGAACAGGACAACACAGAGTTATGAGAAAAGATACCTTAGAATTGCTATTTTATGAGAAATGCAAGCATGTACTACAATGTACAGGTAAGTCTCATGCTTTCTCTACAGCATAAGGACTGGAGGATGTATCCTTTTGAAAATGTTTGCTTTTTCTATAAAGGAAACTTGTCAGTCAAATTTTGCAGCCCAAACTAAAGTCAGCATGAATCAGACAGTTCTAGAGACATAGTGCCAGCTTGCCTGTGCTTGCAGAAAATTGAGAAAATGGAGCACAGAGGCCGTCATGACCCAGACGTGAGTTGAAAAAAAATAGGAAAAGTTGTTCCAGTTCCAGGTAAAAACTTGATTTTATTTCAACGATTAAAAAGACATATCCACAATATGGAAGGGGGGGTGGGGTAGACAGGTAGGTTTTGACGCGTTTCAGATGCAACCCTGCGTACTTTATCAAAAGGTAAGAACCTATGAATGTCCACTTGTTATATACACACCTCACCTTGATTGCAATAGGTGATCACGATCTCATGTGACTCAATCATGCTGGCCAGATCCGGCTGCAGGCATGAATGAGTTAATATATCCACGGATCAAGCTACACCCGTGCAAAAAGAGGTTAATGTGAACACATGCATAAAAAGAACATGTCAAACATGAATAAAAACACACATAGTAATAAGTAATAGCAATAGAAGAACTGACATATTAACCAGATATGAAATTACGTTATTGGTAATGAAAAAGCACCTCTTTTCGCATATTGAGACCAAATGGGGCACAAGTTCCAAGAGTGAACATCCAATAAGCCTCTCTGGTATGTAATTGTCTCCTATGGTCACCCCCCCTTTCTGATTTACTAATTTTCTCTATACCAAACACCTCAAAATGGGTAGTCTGTTTATTATGATGCGTTACAAAATGCCGTGATGGCACGAATTGTATGTCGTGGATGGTTACTACGTCCATGTAGAATGGTGTTACCAGTTACCAGTGATTGGCTTAACAAATGTAGATGTTGAGATAGTTTGTCCAGGTTCAGCAGTCAATTGCAGGTTCAAAAAGGAAATTTGCTCGACATGAAATTTGGATGTGAATTTTAAATTAAACGCTTTGTACTCCAAAAACTAGGGTATGGCAGATACATCGCCCTCCCAAAGCAAGTGAATTTTTTTTCAGCAATGCTCCAGCGTTTCAGAGCAAACATAGTTTAAAGATCCAGCCAAGGATCAGGGGGAGAGAACAAAGTAGTCTGGTGCTGCTCCAGCCAGCTTATCTCTGCACCGCTGTAGGTGAGTGATGGGTCTCTCATGTGTGTGTTCATTGGAAAGAGAGCTGTCAATCATCTAAGTAGGTGCAGGGAGAAGCTGGCAGGGGCAGTGCTGGGCTAGTCTCATCTCACCAGATAGTCCCCTAGACAGATCTTTAAACTATGTTTTCAATTCAACGTGTTTCAGAGAAGAACATACCTAGAAGCAATCATGTAGCCAGGCTCTGATTCATGCTTCCTGTGGTTTCAGCAGCATGAATCAATTGACCGATTCACTTTACATAGACTGTTCAGCATCTTTTTTTAATGATTTGTTTCTGCTTGCACATATATAGTATATATATATATATATACAGCATATATGTATGTATTGTAATGCAGCGACTTGCTGGCATTACGGTAATGGTCCAGGATGTGTTTTACCTGACCATGTACCTTCCTCCTCAGGTGACTGGTCACATGACTGTGACATAGCACAGGTCCTGCACGCACAGAATGTCTGTCTGATCACATGACTGTGACATCAGCAAGGTCCTGTCAGTATGTGTGTGTGTGTGCACGGGATGCATATATAAACCCTGCTTGATGGGAGACAGGTGTGTTCTGTGAGAGGCATGAGGCCTGTTCCCCATGTGTGTGGGAAACCGTTCGTGTGAGGCCTAGTGAGGCCGAGAGTGAAGCCTGGCAGCCTGAAAGGTCGAGCCTGGATCCTGTGCGTGGATGTCAGTGACCTTTGAGGGAGAGCTGGCTTGGCATACAAGAGTCCTGAAAGGCGCAGACTGGATGTGAGTGAAAACATACCAGTAGCCTTCGAAGGTACGAGGGTTGGAGACCCCCACCTGGGAAGCCTAAAAGTGAAAGTGGTGGCAAACTAAACCTGGAACCGTTAAGACCCTGCTAAAGGTAAAAGCGGTACGTTATATGGACATTGTGATATATGGACATTGTTATCGTTTGCTGAAGCCAAGTGTTATAGTTTACCTGGAGCCAAGTGGGCCTAGCTGCCACTGGAAAGGCTCGTGGACTTTATATGTGTGAACTGCGGTTTATGAAGTGCAATAATAAACTGCTGAATTGAGAAATACCGGAGGGACATTGCACGTGTGCTTAATTTACCCGGTGCAGCGAGTATCCCCCATTATGATGACTAGTGCTGCCTTACAGTATGTGTGTGTATGTATATGTATATGTATATATATATATCTATATATATATATATCTATATATATATATATATATATATATATATATATATATACACGTTCTATATATCAAAAACAGTAATTAAGCAGGCAGAACAAAAGATGTTTTTGACTGAACCGGAGCAAGTATAAACTGTATCAGGCACCTCCCTTCACTATGCTTGGCATTTAAGAAGTACGTGTTGCTGCTATCCCATTGACCACAGCAGGGAGCTGATTACTCCTGATATACAGCTCGCACCCCCATACTGTCAAAGTGGGTGGCAGTAGAGGTCCCAGCCACACTAGCATCCCTGGCTGGACAAAGCCTTTGCCATTCAAAGTATCTGGTCCTGATGTATTGTCGTGCTGTTTGAATTGAATTCAGTCTGCAACTGCCTTTATTTAATGGTGAACCTCCTGTAAAACCCCATGTCTAGAGTGGTGTCAGGACCTCTTTAAAAGGTTTTTCCAATCTTGAACATTTAAGGGCATATACAAAGGATAAGCCATAAATGTCTTATAGATGCGGCTCCTTGTAAACCCATGGCATATCGCATAAATGTTTGCGATGGGACAACCCCTAAAAGGACTGTATGAAAATGATATTGTTAACTGATCACAATTAAAGGGGTTGTCTGGTAAAAAATTATAAGTCTGCATTCACTCTGTGTGACTGCAGACTTATGAATCCCTGCAGAGCGTGCACTGTGTGCAGCAGGGATTTGCCATTTTCAGACCCGGTAATGGAGGGTATGTATGAGTTATACATACCCCCGGCCAGTCGGCGCCACCTCACTCCATACACTTGTATGATATATTTGACAGCACAAAAGAACATTTCACCTGATGAACAAGCGTCCTGTTTGTTCATTGGGTGATCAGTGCCCTTTTTTACAGTGAAACAAGCATTCTTAAAAAAGCTTGTTCAATGTAATCTATCAATTGAAATGAAGCTTAAACCAATCTCTGTAGGCACCGGTTTCAGAAGTGATATATTGAGGACCAAGGATTCACATACAGTACAGTACATTAATGTGTTTAATTGTTAGTTAATAGAAATGTAAATTTTTATGGACAGGGAACTCTTTCCTTTTGTCTCACTGTCTGTTCATTTGTTTTCTCATTTTACTTGTTTTCTTCCCCAATTGAGTAACTCCTGTAGAATATTCTAGTAGGTGCTATATCAGATGATTAATAGTATTATGCTTAAAAATACCTTTTACTAATGCACCTGTGATTAATCCTCATGCATAAAAGCCCTAATAATACATGTGGATGTTATAGAAGGGAGTCACCCACTTCTTTCTATGAACCAGAAGAGAGAGCCATCTGTGTACTGAGCGGTCCAATGATAATAGCTAACCACTACAGATTTGAGAACCAGCTACTATTCAAAACTGTGATTTTTTTTTTTTATATAAAGGGACTTTACCACTAGGTTTACAGCTTATTCATATACAGGATAAGAGATACATGTATGATTGCTGGGGTCCGACTGCTGATCAGCCTGCAATGCAAAGAATGGTGTTTCTAAAGTCGCTTATCCCCTTTACAACCCAGGGATTTTCCGTTTTTGCATTTTAGTTTTTTGCTCCCCTTGTTCCCAGAGCCATAGCGTTTTAATTTTTTGGGCAATATGGCCATGTGAGGGCTTATTTTTTTGCGGGACGAGTTGTACTTTTAAACGCCATTACTAGTTTTACCATATCATGTACTGGAAAACGGGAAAAAAAATCCAAGTGTGGTGAAATTGCAAAAAAAATGCAATTCCACAGTTGTTTTTTGTTTTTTTTTTCTTTCCACGTCAACTGGATGCTAAAACTGACCTGCCATTATTATTCTCCAGGTCATTACGAGTTCATAGACACCAAACATGTATAGGTTCTTTTTTATTTAAGTGGTGAAAAAAAAAATCCAAAGTTTGCTAAAAAAAAATGTCGCCATTTTCTGAGACCAGTAGCGTCTCTATTTTTCAGGATCTGGGGCCTGTTGAGGGCTTATTTTTTGCGCGCCGGGATGACGTTTTGATTGATACTATTTTGGGGTAGATACAATGTTTTGATAGCCCATTATTGCTTTTTACTGCAATGTTGCGTCGACCAAAAAAACTTAATTCTGGCGTTTGGAATTTTTTTTCTCGTTACGCCGTTTACCGATCGGGTTAATTCTTTTTCTATATTGATAGATCGGTCGATTCTGAACACGGCGATACCAAATATGTGTATATGGGGTTTATTTTTATTATTTTATTTTGAATGGGGCAAAAGGGGGGTGATTTAAACTTTTATATTTTTTTAATTTTTTTAATATTTTTAAAAACTTTTTTTTACACTTTTTGCTTGCTTCTATAGTCTCCATAGGAGACTAGAAGCAGCAACTGTCTGATCGCCTCTGCTACATAGAGGTGATGAACTGATCACCTCTATGTAGCAGAAATGCTCCTGTGCTATGAGCGCCGACCACTAGGTGGCGCTCATAGCGATCTTTACATGACAACCACTGGGGTCTGCTGCAGACCCAGGGTTGTCATGCCCACCCATCAGTGACCCGCGATCACGGGACGGGGTCACCGATGGGCAGGGTAAGTGACGCAATTCCGGCGCGGCGCTGTTAAATGCTGCTGTCAGAGATTTACAGCGGCGTTCAATTAGTTTATAGCCGCAGGTGGATTGCGATTCCACCTGCGGCTGTTGCAGGCACATGTCAGCTGTAATAATCAACTGAGATGTGCTTGGTTCAGCACCGCCGGAGCCCTCACTGAACCGAGGGTGATGGCCTGGGGCGTACTAATACGACCCAGGGCAGAAAGGGGTTAAAATTTCCCAGAGGAGCATTGCATGGCAAATAAGCCTCCTCACCTTGGCATGCCAGAGCTGGTATGTCACTCTCCCCAAGGAGAAATGTTACCCCTTAGACCTAAAGTACCTTGTGTGAATGGACTGGTTCAAAATACAGCAGAAACTGAAAGTATAAATTAAAATTTTCTACTTCACCCCACAGCTAGACTCACTCTTTTGCATGCTACTCAGAGCAAGACCATATATACAGTGCTGGCCAAAAGTATTGGCACCCCTGCAATTCTGTCAGATAATACTCAGTTTCTTCCTGAAAATGATTGCAATCACAAATTCTTTGGTATTGTTCTCTTCATTTAATTTGCTTGCAAGGAAAAAACACAAAAGAGAATGAAGCAAAAATCACATCATTGATCATTTCACATCACACAAAACTCCAGAAAATGGCCGGACAAAAGTATTGGCACCCTCAGCCTAATACTTGGTTGCACAACCTTTAGCCTAAATAAATGCGAACAACCGCTTCCGGTAACCATCAATGAGTTTCTTACAATGCTCTGCTGGAATTGTAGACCATTCTTCTTTGGCAAACTGCTCCAGGTCCCTGATATTTGAAGGGTGCCTTCTCCAAACTGCCATTTTGAGATCTCTCCACAGGTGTTCTATGGGATTCAGGTCTGGACTCATTGCTGTCCACCTTAGAAGTCTCCAGTGCTTTCTCTCAAACCATTTTATAGTGATTTTGGAAGTGTGTTTTGGGTCATTGTCCTGCTGGAAGTCCCATGACCTCTGAGGGAGACCCAGCTTTCTCACACTGGGCCCTACATTATGCTGCAAAATTTGTTGGTAGTCTTCAGACTTCATAATGCCATGCACACGGTCAAGCAGTCCAGTGCCAGAGGCAGCAAAACATCAGGGAACCTCCGCCATGTTTGACTGTAGGGACCGTGTTCTTTTCTTTGAATGCCTCTTTTTTTTCCCTGTATACTCTATGTTGACGCTTTTTCCCAAAAAGCTCTACTTTTGTCTCATCTGACCAGAGAACATTCTTCCAAAATAGTTTAGGCTTTCTTAGGAAAGCTTTGGCAAACTCCTGCCTGGCTTTTTTATGTCTCGGGGTAAGAAGTGGGGTCTTCCTGGGTATCCTACCTTACAGTCCCTTTTCATTCAGACGCCGACGGATAGTACAGGTTGACACTGTTGTACCCTCGGACTGCAGGGCAGCTTGAACTTGTTTGGATGTTAGTCGAGGTTCTTTATCCACCATCCGCACAATCTTGCGTTGAAATCTCTCATCAATTTTTCTTTTCCGTCCACATCTAGGGAGGTTAGCCACAGTGCCATGGGCTTTAAACTTCTTGATGACACTGCGCACGGAAGACACAGGAACATTCAGGTCTTTGGAGGTGGACTTGTAGCCTTGAGATTGCTCATGCTTCCTCACAATTTGGCTTCTCAAGTCCTCAGACAGTTCTCTGGTCTTCTTTCTTTTCTCCATTCTCAATGTGGTACACACAAGGACACAGGACAGAGGTTGAGTCAACTTTAATCCATGTTAACTGGCTGCAAGTGTGATTTAGTTATTGCCAACACCTGTTAGGTTCCACAGGTAAGTTACAGGTGCTGTTAATTACACGAATTAGAGAAGCATCACATGATTTTTCAAACGGTGCCAATACTTTTGTCCACCCCCCTTTTTAGGTTTGGTGTGGAATTATATCCAATTTGGCTTTAGGACAATTCTTTTTGTGTTTTTTTTCATTGAAGACAAATTAAATGAAGCGAATAATACCAAAGCATTTGTGATTGCAATCATTTTCAGGAAGAAACTGAGTATTATCTGACAGAATTGCAGGGGTGCCAATACTTTTGGCCAGCACTGTATAAGGTGGGTATTCACTATAGCAATTTACAGATACCAAAGAAGAAGGTGAAGCTACCCAAGAAATAATTTAAAATTGTTTTACATCTTTATTAGACATGATTAAAATACATAACACACATACAGTACAGACCAAAAGTTTGGACACAACTTCTCATTTACATTTTTCTGTATTTTCATGACTATGAAAATTGTACATTCACACTGAAGGCATCAAAACTATGAATTAACACATGTGGAATTATATAGTTAACAAAAAAGTGTTAAACAACTGAAAATATGTCTTATATTCTAGGTTCTTCAAAGTAGTCACCTTTTGCTTTGATGACTGCTTTGCACACTCTTGGCATTCTCTTGATGAGCTTCAAGAGGTAGTCACCGGAAATGGTCTTCACTTCACAGATGTGCCCTGTCAGGTTTAATAAGTGGGATTTCTTGCCTTATAAATGGGGTTGGGACCATCAGTTGTGTTGTGCAGAAGTCTGGTGGATACACAGCTGATAGTCCTACTGAACAGACTGTTAGAATTTGTATTATGGCAAGAAAAAAAGCAGCGAAGTAAAGAAAAAGGAGTGGCCATCCTTACTTTAAGAAATGAAGGTCAGTCAGTCCGAAAAATTGGGAAAACTTTGAAAGTGTCCCCAAGTGCAGTTGCAAAAAACCATCAAGCGCTACAAAGAAACTGGCTCACATGAGGACCGCCCCAGGAAAGGAAGACCAAGAGTCACCTCTGCTTCTGAGGATAAGTTTATCTGACTCACCAGCCTCAGAAATCGCAGGTTAACAGCAGCTCAGATTAGAGACCAGGTCAATGCTACACAGAGTTCTAGCAGCAGACACATCTCTTCAACAACTGTTAAGAGGAGACTTTGTGCAGCAGGCCTTCATTGTAAAATAGCTGCTAGGAAACCACTGCTAAGGACAGGCAACAAGCAGAAGAGACTTGTTTGGCCTAAAGAACGCAAGGAATGGACATTAGACCAGTGGAAATCTGTGCTTTGGTCTGATGAGTCCAAATTTGAGACCTTTGGTTCCAACCACCGTGTCTTTGTGTGACGCAGAAAAAGTGAACAGATGGACTCTACATGCCTGGTTCCCACCATGAAGCATGGAGAAGGAGGTGTGATGGTGTGGGGGTGCTTTGCTGGTGACACTGTTGGGGATTTATTCAAAATTCAAGGCATACTGAACCAGCATGGCTACCACAGCATCTTGCAGCGGCATGCTATTCCATCCGGTTTGCGTTTAGTTGGACCATCATTTATTTTTCAACAGGACAATGACCCCAAACACACCTCCAGGCTGTGTAAGGGCTATTTGACCAAGGAGGAGAGTGATGGGGTGCTATGCCAGATGACCTGGCCTTCACAGTCACCAGACCTGAACCCAATCGAGATGGTTTGGGGTGAGCTGGACCGCAGAGTGAAGGCAAAAGGGCCAACAAGTGCTAAGCATCTCTGGGAACTCCTTCAAGATTGTTGGAAGACCATTTCCGGTGACTACCTCTTGAAGCTCATCAAGAGAATGCCAAGAGTTTGCAAAGCAGTCATCAAAGCAAAAGGTGGCTACTTTGAAGAACCTAGAATATAAGACATATTTTCAGTTGTTTCACACTTTTTTGTTAAGTATATAATTCCACATGTGTTAATTCATAGTTTTGATGCCTTCAGTGTGAATGTACAATTTTCATAGTCATGAAAATACAGAAAAATCTTTAAATGAGAAGGTGTGTCCAAACTTTTGGTCTGTACTGTATAAAAACAGGAAAATAAGCACAGGAAAAAATGCGGCATCTCAGAAGTTAATATGTAAGAATAATCTTTTCACCTCCATGATTACATAAGAAGACCCAAAAAAAACACTTTAAAAAAAATGAGAGAATCACATATGCAATATCATCTTGTTCAAATCTTTATACGTATAAATTTATGATTAAAAATAATAATGTCTTCTATTAAAGAAATGTATAACACAGTTTGACGAACGTGCAATGTAATTCTAAAGTGCTATCAAAGTGCATAGTGCTAAATATATAGAAATACTAATAGGATGTAACCCATCAGTATTAAAATAGAGTCTTGACAGTAAAAAACAAAGGTTACTCATAGAGGGAGAGAAAAAACATATATAACAAATAAGATTAAGTTTTAGGCTGCGTGCCCACGATGCGTTTTTCATGCGTTTCCGCAGCGGAAACGCATCAAAAACGCATGGTAATCCGCACCCCATGGTCCCCAATGGCATTCCGCAATGTCAATGCACATGCTGCGGATTTTTCTGCAGCGTTTCTGCAGCGCTCATAAATCCGCAGCATGTTCATTAATTTTGCGGAAGCGCCGCCATTGACTTGCATTGAGACGCATAGAATCCGTGTCTGTACATTTGTACAAGCGGATTTTATGCGTCTCTATGTGCGGATGGTACCCAGTTCTGGAGGAGAGAAGACTCTCATCCAGACCTGGGTACCATTGTACCTGTAAAAAAAGAATAAAATAATAAATAAAGTTTATATTCACCTGTCCGGCGGCCCCTGCGGCGCTTACCTTCCAGGACCTGAGATGACGTCGCGGTCATGTGACCGCAGGCTGTCTCGCGAGATGCCGGCAACCCGGAAGAAGCCAGGACGAGCGCGACAGCACACGCGGCGGGGGATCGGGGGTGAGTATAGCTTTATTTTTTTATTTTTACGGTCACACTATATAAATCCATGCCTTTTGCATGGATTTATATAGTGTGACCTAGTTGTCAAGCACTTTCCAAGTGATGCTATCGCCTGGAAAGTGCTTGTCAGTCCGCATGCGGAAACACATGCGTTAACGCATGTGGGTACGCATGTGAATCCGCATGTATTCTGCAGGAAAAACGCATGTACAATCCGCATGTACAATCTGCATGCGTTTTTTCTGCCAGAGAGATGCAGAAATGCTGCAGAAATTTTCTGCTTCATTTCTGCATCGTGGGCACATAGCCTAACACACAGCCCTTTTACGCGCGTTTCACCTAATGGCTTCTTCAGAAAGGGTGTTTTTTGGGTCTTCTCATGTAATTAGAGAGGTGAAAAGATTATTCTTACATATTAACATCTGAGATACCGCATTTTTTTCCTGTGCTTATTTTCCTGTTTTTATATGTGTGTTATGTATTTTATTCATGTCTAATAAAGATGTAAAACAATTTTAAATTATTTCTCGGGTAACTTCACCTTCTTCTTTGGTATTTTTCACTTTCGCATGGTCAGAAATGGAATGTGCATGTTAATGTGTGTTTGGATGACTATTGAGGTACAAACCTTGTGATTTACATGGAGCAAATCTTTCCTTTTCGAACTAGACTACTGTATACTGTGAGCAGCATTGAATTGTATATATTTTTTTCCATCGGCTAGTGATCTTTTTAAAATGTATTATCTAAAAACAAGAAAGACAAAAATATTTTTAATTTATGAGTATTTTACCTAATGCCAGTTTAGGATATTGTATAGTCTGTTAATATGGGACTTTCATCTTTGTTACTTTTTTTGTTTCTTTTAAAAAGTTTTACGATGTACAGCTCTGGCAAAAATTAAGAGACCACTGCAAAATTTTCATTTTTGCAAATTTTTCTCTTTATAGGTATATTTTTGAGTAAAATGTACATTATTGTTTTATTCTATAAACTACTGATAACATGTCTCCGATATTCAAAGCTAAAAATGTTGTGTTTATTTGCAGCAAATGAGAAATCGTCAAAATACTAAAAAAGAAACAAACAGTGCTTTCAGACCTCAAATAATGCAAAGAAAATAAGTTCTTATTAATTTAGAAACAATAATACTCAGGAGGAGTTCAGAAATCAATATTTGGTGGAATAACCATGATTTTTAATCGCAGCTTTCATGCGTCTTGGCATGATTTCCACCAGTCTTTCACACTGCTTTTGGGTGACCTTATGCCACTCCTGGAACAAAAATGTAAGCAGTTCTTCTTTGTTTGATGGCGTGTGACTATCCATCTTCCTCTTGATTACATTTCAGAGGTTTTCAATGGGGTTCAGGTCTGGAGATTGGGCTGGCCATGACAGGGTCTTGATGTGGTACTCCTTCATCCACACATTGATTGACCTAGCTGTGTGGCATGGGGCATTGTCCTGCTGGAAAAAACAGTCCTCAGAGTTGGGGAACATTGCCTGAGCAGAAGGAAGCAAGTGTTTTTCAAGGATAACCTTGTATGTGGCTTGATTCATACGTACTTCGCAAAGATTAACCTGCCCAATTCCAGCCTTTCTGAAGCATCCCCAGATCATCACTTATCCTCCACCAAATTTCACAGTGGGTGCAAGACACTGTGGCTTGTATGCCTCTCCAGGTCTCTGTATAACCATTAGACGACCAGGTATTGGGCAAAGCTGAAAATTAGACTCATCAGAGAAGATTACCATACTCCAGTCCTCTATGGTCCAATCCTTGTGGTGTTTGGCAAACTTAAGCCTGGCTCTCCTTGCTTCTCATTGATAAAAGGCTTTTTTCTAGCTTTACATGACTTTAGGCCTCTAGGAGCCTGTTACGAACTGTTCTTGCCATGCACTTCACCCCAGCTGCCATTTGCCATTCCTTTTGTAGGTCACTTGATGTCATCCTGCGGTTGCTGAGTGACATTGGAATAAGATGACGGTCATCCCGGTCAGTGGAGTGTCGCTTTCCCCTCTGCCGGTCTGTAGCTTTGTTGTCTCCAATGTCTTGCTGCTTGACCTTGTTGTAATGGACTGCCGTCTTCAAAATTTAAAGGATAGAGGCAACATGACGCTCACTGTATCCCTCTGCTAGTAAAGCCAGAATTGAGCCCTTCTTTTCCTCCCTCAAGACTTTTCTTTTCAACTCCTTTGGCATGGTTTAAAGGTATTTTTCGTTCAAATTACTTTTGGGCTATTCCTAGCACTTGTTTTGCCATCCAGCTTGTCCTATTGCAAGAGGATTGCGAAGACCACAGCAGTGTTTTTTATACTTTCCCTCGTTACATAAGATTTGGTTCAGGTGATCACCTAATCAGAAGCACATTAAGTAGAATGAGGTGGACTTTGGTTGGAATTCAACTGACACTGGAATGAAATGGCTGTCAGACATGTAGAGATGGTGATTTTTAGGAAACTGTGCAGTGGTCTCTTAATTTTTGCCAGGGCTGTATATAGATATGTAACAACATTTCAGGTTGAAAAAATTATTATTAGTGAATGAGAGAATAAAATGACTACCTCTTGAAGCTCATCAAGAGAATGCCAAGAGTTTGCAAAGCAGTCATCAAAGCAAAAGGTGGCTACTTTGAAGAACCTAGAATATAAGACATATTTTCAGTTGTTTCACACTTTTTTGTTAAGTATATAATTCCACATGTGTTAATTCATAGTTTTGATGCCTTCAGTGTGAATGTACAATTTTCATAGTCATGAAAATACAGAAAAATCTTTAAATGAGAAGGTGTGTCCAAACTTTTGGTCTGTACTGTATAAAAACAGGAAAATAAGCACAGGAAAAAATGCGGCATCTCAGAAGTTAATATGTAAGAATAATCTTTTCACCTCCATGATTACATAAGAAGACCCAAAAAAAACACTTTAAAAAAAATGAGAGAATCACATATGCAATATCATCTTGTTCAAATCTTTATACGTATCAATTTATGATTAAAAATAATAATGTCTTCTATTAAAGAAATGTATAACACAGTTTGACGAACGTGCAATGTAATTCTAAAGTGCTATCAAAGTGCATAGTGCTAAATATATAGAAATACTAATAGGATGTAACCCATCAGTATTAAAATAGAGTCTTGATAGTAAAAAACAAAGGTTACTCATAGCGGGAGAGAAAAAACATATATAACAAATAAGATTAAGTTTTAGGCTGCGTGCCCACGATGCGTTTTTCATGCGTTTCCGCAGCGGAAACGCATCAAAAACGCATGGTAATCCGCACCCCATGGTCCCCAATGGCATTCCGCAATGTCAATGCACATGCTGCGGATTTTTCTGCAGCGTTTCTGCAGCGCTCATAAATCCGCAGCATGTTCATTAATTTTGCGGAAGCGCCGCCATTGACTTGCATTGAGACGCATAGAATCCGTGTCTGTACATTTGTACAAGCGGATTTTATGCGTCTCTATGTGCGGATGGTACCCAGTTCTGGAGGAGAGAAGACTCTCATCCAGACCTGGGTACCATTGTACCTGTAAAAAAAGAATAAAATAATAAATAAAGTTTATATTCACCTGTCCGGCGGCCCCTGCGGCGCTTACCTTCCAGGACCTGAGATGACGTCGCGGTCATGTGACCGCAGGCTGTCTCGCGAGATGCCGGCAACCCGGAAGAAGCCAGGACGAGCGCGACAGCACACGCGGCGGGGGATCGGGGGTGAGTATAGCTTTATTTTTTTATTTTTACGGTCACACTATATAAATCCATGCCTTTTGCATGGATTTATATAGTGTGACCTAGTTGTCAAGCACTTTCCAAGTGATGCTATCGCCTGGAAAGTGCTTGTCAGTCCGCATGCGGAAACACATGCGTTAACGCATGTGGGTACGCATGTGAATCCGCATGTATTCTGCAGGAAAAACGCATGTACAATCCGCATGTACAATCTGCATGCGTTTTTTCTGCCAGAGAGATGCAGAAATGCTGCAGAAATTTTCTGCTTCATTTCTGCATCGTGGGCACATAGCCTAACACACAGCCCTTTTACGCGCGTTTCACCTAATGGCTTCTTCAGAAAGGGTGTTTTTTGGGTCTTCTCATGTAATTAGAGAGGTGAAAAGATTATTCTTACATATTAACATCTGAGATACCGCATTTTTTTCCTGTGCTTATTTTCCTGTTTTTATATGTGTGTTATGTATTTTATTCATGTCTAATAAAGATGTAAAACAATTTTAAATTATTTCTCGGGTAACTTCACCTTCTTCTTTGGTATTTTTCACTTTCGCATGGTCAGAAATGGAATGTGCATGTTAATGTGTGTTTGGATGACTATTGAGGTACAAACCTTGTGATTTACATGGAGCAAATCTTTCCTTTTCGAACTAGACTACTGTATACTGTGAGCAGCATTGAATTGTATATATTTTTTTCCATCGGCTAGTGATCTTTTTAAAATGTATTATCTAAAAACAAGAAAGACAAAAATATTTTTAATTTATGAGTATTTTACCTAATGCCAGTTTAGGATATTGTATAGTCTGTTAATATGGGACTTTCATCTTTGTTACTTTTTTTGTTTCTTTTAAAAAGTTTTACGATGTACAGCTCTGGCAAAAATTAAGAGACCACTGCAAAATTTTCATTTTTGCAAATTTTTCTCTTTATAGGTATATTTTTGAGTAAAATGTACATTATTGTTTTATTCTATAAACTACTGATAACATGTCTCCGATATTCAAAGCTAAAAATGTTGTGTTTATTTGCAGCAAATGAGAAATCGTCAAAATACTAAAAAAGAAACAAACAGTGCTTTCAGACCTCAAATAATGCAAAGAAAATAAGTTCTTATTAATTTAGAAACAATAATACTCAGGAGGAGTTCAGAAATCAATATTTGGTGGAATAACCATGATTTTTAATCGCAGCTTTCATGTGTCTTGGCATGATTTCCACCAGTCTTTCACACTGCTTTTGGGTGACCTTATGCCACTCCTGGAACAAAAATGTAAGCAGTTCTTCTTTGTTTGATGGCGTGTGACTATCCATCTTCCTCTTGATTACATTTCAGAGGTTTTCAATGGGGTTCAGGTCTGGAGATTGGGCTGGCCATGACAGGGTCTTGATGTGGTACTCCTTCATCCACACATTGATTGACCTAGCTGTGTGGCATGGGGCATTGTCCTGCTGGAAAAAACAGTCCTCAGAGTTGGGGAACATTGCCTGAGCAGAAGGAAGCAAGTGTTTTTCAAGGATAACCTTGTATGCGGCTTGATTCATACGTACTTCGCAAAGATTAACCTGCCCAATTCCAGCCTTTCTGAAGCATCCCCAGATCATCACTTATCCTCCACCAAATTTCACAGTGGGTGCAAGACACTGTGGCTTGTATGCCTCTCCAGGTCTCTGTATAACCATTAGACGACCAGGTATTGGGCAAAGCTGAAAATTAGACTCATCAGAGAAGATTACCATACTCCAGTCCTCTATGGTCCAATCCTTGTGGTGTTTGGCAAACTTAAGCCTGGCTCTCCTTGCTTCTCATTGATAAAAGGCTTTTTTCTAGCTTTACATGACTTTAGGCCTCTAGGAGCCTGTTACGAACTGTTCTTGCCATGCACTTCACCCCAGCTGCCATTTGCCATTCCTTTTGTAGGTCACTTGATGTCATCCTGCGGTTGCTGAGTGACATTGGAATAAGATGACGGTCATCCCGGTCAGTGGAGTGTCGCTTTCCCCTCTGCCGGTCTGTAGCTTTGTTGTCTCCAATGTCTTGCTGCTTGACCTTGTTGTAATGGACTGCCGTCTTCAAAATTTAAAGGATAGAGGCAACATGACGCTCACTGTATCCCTCTGCTAGTAAAGCCAGAATTGAGCCCTTCTTTTCCTCCCTCAAGACTTTTCTTTTCAACTCCTTTGGCATGGTTTAAAGGTATTTTTCGTTCAAATTACTTTTGGGCTATTCCTAGCACTTGTTTTGCCATCCAGCTTGTCCTATTGCAAGAGGATTGCGAAGACCACAGCAGTGTTTTTTATACTTTCCCTCGTTACATAAGATTTGGTTCAGGTGATCACCTAATCAGAAGCACATTAAGTAGAATGAGGTGGACTTTGGTTGGAATTCAACTGACACTGGAATGAAATGGCTGTCAGACATGTAGAGATGGTGATTTTTAGGAAACTGTGCAGTGGTCTCTTAATTTTTGCCAGGGCTGTATATAGATATGTAACAACATTTCAGGTTGAAAAAATTATTATTAGTGAATGAGAGAATAAAATAATTCTGAATAATGTATTGTTTGGTGCGGTTGCAAACAGTACACAATTGTAGCACACATTTTTATATGTGTTAGGCTGGGGTCACACAAGCGTCGATTCTCTCATGCGAGTGTCACTTTACGGTGTTCCAACGCACAGTTGTGGAGAAGATGGAAACCTTAATTTCTTCATCTTCTCCATTGTCTATGTCCGCATAAATCGGACTGCACTCGGGTGACATCCGAGTGCAGTCCGATGTTTTACATGCACCCATAGACTTGAATGGTTGCGTGTGCCCTGATTTGCGGAGCCACTCGCAGCATGCTGCAATATTTTTCCTCATGTGAATCATGCTCCATAGTATAACATCGGATAGCATTCATCTGATGTATATGCTGGTGTGAGCAAGCCCTTTATACTGCAGCTCTGTTCTGATCAAATAAATGGGTCAGCAGCAAAGCCAGGCACAGTCCACTGACAATGATAGTGAAACAGCTCTTTCCTTGAAACTACCATTGTTAAAAGTACAGTATATTATGACACAGCAGTTTTGCATTGGAGAGCATGACATACATCCACTTGGTAGGTTTGCATATTTATACAAGCTGCATAATTACTATGCAAAAAATAAACAAACAATACCATGATACTTGCAAGACAGTAGTAAACAAGTTAAAAGCTGTGGGAATTCACAAGACTATTCCTACATGTTTAACTTTTGTTGAAGAGAACTATAGTTGAAAGAAAAAGTAATTGAACCCCTCCCTATATGTCTGCATTGATTAATAATATAATGTGGTCTGATTTATTCTCAAGTCACAATTATAGAAAAAAACACAAGCCAACTAAACTAAAAAATGTAAATATTTGTTTTGTCCATGGACCATATTGAGTAAAGATCCACAGTGCAAGGAAAAAAAAGTGAACATCTACGTTAATGACTTTTCCAAGTGCATATGGGCAAAAGTGTTACAAGTCAGGAGATGAAAATAAAAGTGTGGGTTTCCCAGATGCTTTGCTATAAAATAAAGGCATATAAAGCCAGGTTACTGACAAATCTCTTCTCAAAGGCTTCAGAAGATGTGCTGTAAAGTGACTTGAAGCTGGAAACGCTGCAAAAACATTGCTAAATCTTGGAAGGACATCTGCCCATAGTTGGACACATTGTCTACATCAGGGATGTACATAGGGATGCACATAATCCACCATACAGCATAATGGGCCCCACTTAGTCCTCCATACAGCATAATGGGCCCCACATAGTCCTCCATACAGTATAATGGGTCTCACATAGTCCTCCATACAGTATAATGGGCCCCACATAGTCCTCCATACAGTATAATGGGTCTCACATAGTCCGCCATACAGTATAATGGCCCCACATAGTCCTACATACAGCATAATGGGCCCTACATAGTCCTCCATACAGTATAATGGGCCCCACATAGTCCTCCATACAGTATAATGGGCCCCACATAGTCCTCCATACAGTATAATGGCCCCACATAGTCCTCCATATAGCATAATGGGTCTCACATAGTCCTCCATACAGCATAATGGGTCTCACATAGTCCTTCATACAGAATAATGGGCCCCACATAGTCCTCCATACAGAATAATGGGCCCCACATAGTCATCCATACAGTATAATGGCCCCACATAATCCTCCATACAGCATAATGGGCCCCACATAGTCCTCCATCAGCATAATGGGCCCCACATAGTCCTCCATCAGCATAATGGCCCCACATAGTCCTCCATACAGTATAATGGCCCCACATAGTCCTCCATACAGCATAATGGGCCCCACATAGTCCTCCATACAGCATAATGGGTTCCACATAGTCCTCCATACAGTATAATGGCCCCACATAGTCCTCCATACAGTATAATGGCCCCACATAGTCCTCCATACAGTATAATGGCCCCACATAGTCCCCCGTGTCGTGGTCAGATTTGGCCGGTGGGCCAGAGTTTGACATGTGTGGTCTAAATAAAGAAAAAAAAACGGATTAATTCTACTCTCTTTAGGAGGGGGCTCTCTTAAGAACCCTCCAAGAGCACAATAGGCACACAATAGATGAGAAAGTACAGAAAAATAAGAGAGAAAAACCTACTGAAAATGCAACCAATAAAAAAACACTGAACAAGAATGGTTTTCATAAACGGACACTACAAAGCAAGTCACTGCCACCAAAGAAAATATTGCGCAATATCTCAAGTTTGCCTGAAACCACCTTGAGGTTCCACAATGTTTAGGGATTAAATGTTCTCTAAATAGATGCCCCAAAAATTATTTTTTTTAATAATTCCACAAGGCTATATTTGGAGGAAAAAGAATAACAGTAACACCAAACTGAAATCCTAACTTCTTAACTGTTAGCACTAGGCCATGTTATATGCCCTATGTGATGTTTTATCAGATAGCACTCGGATCAGTGTTATTCTATGGGGCAGCTTAGATCTGCCATTACTTTCTCATGCCGAACTGGCATGAGAAGACAATCACAGCATGCTGTGAGGTCTCCGAGAATCAGATCACTCTCACCCATACAAGTATATGGGTGAAACATCGGACTGCACTCGGATGCCCTCGAATTGCAGGCCGATATACACTGAGACAGGCAATGGAGGAAATGGAGAAATTAATTTTTCAGTCTCCTCCGCACCTGTGCTGCCATTCTCTGATGAAGCAAGAGAATCGGAGCACAGAGCACTGACACTCGGCTCACGCTCGCAGCAGAGTAGGAGCCAAGTGTCATTAGCATATCGCATCCAATGCTCTTGCATAGGATGTTATACGCTAATGTGACCCCGGCCTTAAGCACAGTGGAGAGAGGACCATGGACAATGTAAGGGCAACAGTCCATGAACACAAACTCGCACAGAGTGGTAGTAAGTCTATAGGTTTGAACACTGACCTTGTGAAAGTGGTGTACGGACCCAGTGGCTTACTATTGAGGCCATAGACCACTCTCTGCATGTGCTCCTGTAGGAGCTGCACACTTCAGAGCACTTTTCAGACTCTTAAATCTAAACAAAACTTTTTGCAAATGATATTTACTACAATGTAGTTAGCTTTTAAATTATATATGACTGGCATTATATTATCGTATTGTTTGCGTAATTGAAATTTGTTTTAAGGGCTCTTTCACATGTCCGTGTCTCAAATACGTGTAGTGCCAGTTTTCACACGTATCAGAGACACTGACACATGTAGACCCATTCATCTGAGCACGTCAGTGTGTTTCCACGGACCGTGTGTCCATGGGCAAAACACGCTGACATGTCTGTTTTTTACCCGCAGCACGGGCCGCAGAACATCCTGCACACATGCAGACTGATGACACAGATGACATCCGTGTGACACATACCGGCGCCTGGGTTCAGCGATACAGTTTGCACTGTTCCCAAGCGCTGGGTGCTGCAGGCATCTGTCATCATTGTCCCCTGCATGTGCTGAGATCAGCACCAGCAGGGAACAATGTTGACATTTGTATTCTTCCCCTCGCTGTGTTCAACAAGTGTAAAAATAAGAATAAAATAAAAAACATTATACTCACCTTTACACCTAATTCCTTAAAACCATTGTCCGATGTAAAAAAAAATAAAATAAAAAACAACCATAATACTCACCTGTCCGACACACTGTCCCACACTGTAATCCATTTGACCAACAATTCTGCATCAGCGTCTGCGGTGGCTTGAGGTGACTGCACATGCTGAGGAGCAGAGAATAATGACTCGCTGCAGAGAGCGCGCCACTGAACTGCGCTGAGCTCACTGAGCAACAGCACACTGCTCAGTGAGCTCCGCGCAGGTCAGGAGCCTGCTCACTGGAGACAGTCATTCTTCTCTGCTCCTCAGCGTGTGTGGTCATATGGATTACAATGTGGGACACTTATTTAATCTTCGGACAGGTGAGTATAATGATTTTTTTATTTTATTCTTATTTTCACACTAGGAGACAGAGGGAGCAGAATTGTACTCTCAACATTGTCCCCTGCTGGCGCTCATCGCAGTGTCAGCAAGGGACAATGATGAGGGCAGCGTTCAGCACCTGGCGCTTAGGAACAGCGCCAACTGTCCCGCTGATTCCCAGGCACCGGTACGTGTGATACTAATGCGGCACACGAACGGCACATGGTTACCACACATATGCCACACGTATCATACACGTGGACACACATACACATGGACACGGGTATCTCCAGTACTAGTTTTTCCAGTACCCGAAATATCTGGACGTGTGAAAGAGCCCTAAGACAGCATTTTCTCTTGATTTCAGATTTCAGCTTTCAAGCACTACCTTCCAAATCAGAGTAGGTGGTAATGCATTCCTTTTAGGCCACGTTCACACATTCAGTATGTGGTCAGTATTTTACCTCAGTATTTGTAAGCCAAAATCAGGAGTGAAACAATAAGTGGAAAACTATAATAGATAAGCGTCACCACTTCTGCATTTTTCACCCAATCCTAGTTTGGGCTTGCAAATACTGAGGTAAAATACTGACCAAATACTGAACGTGTGAACGTGGCCTGACAGTGCTATAAAAGGGAGTCAGACCTAACAATTATTACTGGATTTACGCTGCCCCTTACAGCAGTGACTGATTGCCTGCTTTGTATACATTTATACACTGTAGTTTGTTAATCACTGGCCCATGGGGGCCCAGGGAGTCTACTTTTCATGAATAGACCAGAGTCATAAACTATGTGTAATTATTCTGCACTCCTAGTTGCTAAATAGCACAACCTTTTCTACTGTTTTGGCAAATAGTGCAAACCTATAGCTGTCAAATGCTGTCGTTACCTGGGGCTGCACATTAGGCTGACAGATCTGCTTCAAAATAAAGCTATCATGACCTATTGTTTAAATCAAGTTTAGGTGTAGCTTTTTTTTTTTACATTTTCTCTAATGTTTTTTTTTCTTTTTTCTTAAACACAATTAGGCTGTGTACCCACAATGTGTTTTTTAAGCGTTTCCGCAGCGGCAAAAACGCTGCAGAAACGCTTAAAAAACGCATGGTAGAAGGCCTGCCATGTTCTCCAATGATAATCCGCATGTGCTGTGCACATGCTGCGGAAATTTCCGCTGCGGATTATCATTGCGGAAAAAAACGCAGCACTACCAATTATTTTGCGGAAGCGCTGCGTTTTCGCCGCCATTGACTTGCATTGGAATGCTTGGATTCCGTATCACTGGATCTGTACATGCGGATTCCATGCGTTTCAATGTGCGGATGGTACCCGGGTGTGGAGGACAGGAGACTCTCCTCCGGACCCGGGTACCATAGAACCTGTAAAAAAAAAAGAATAAAATAAAAAATAAATATTATACTTACCTTCTGATGGCCTCCGGGGTGCTTGTTTTCGCTTGCCGTGGACTGACGTCGGCAGGTCCTTCAGTGTACCGCGAGCTGCCAGGATGGAGCGAATAAAGACTGCAGGGGACATCAGAAGGTAAGTATAGATTTATTTTTTTATTTTTTACCATTCTTTCGGTCACACTATATAAATCCATGCCGTTTGCATGGATTTATATAGTGTAAGCAAGTTGTCAAGCACTTTCCAAGTGATGCTAAAATCGCTTGGAAAGCGCTTGTCAACCCGCATGTGGAAATGCATGTGAAGAACGCTTCACATCCGCATGTCCCTGGCAGGAAACCGCATGTACAATCCGCATGTACAATCCGCATGCGTTTTTTCTGCCAGGGAGATGCAGAAACGCTCAGGAAAAAATCCGGAGCATTTCTGCATCGTGGGCACATAGACTTAGTATGCTTATAATTTTCACATTGGCCACTGGGTTAATTTTAGTCTCATACTTCCAGTCCTTTCAGGAAGAGTTTTCAGCAAGGCTTCTTATCATCAGTGGTAGGATTACAATGGCAAGTAACACCTCTATACACAGCTGATAACACAAGATCCAGCAATAACAATAGGTTATATCATAGCTGACACTGCCCTCCCTCCCTTCACAGTGATCTTTGCACCCGCTCATTAGGTGCTTCAATAGAAAAAATAGGACAATAGTCTGTTCATTTTGGCTAATCTACGTTGTCACTGAGAACACCGTAGAGATCACGCAGATCCCACTGCTGCCACCAGGAAGACACAACGCAGCTCCCTCCAGTCTTCAGGGCAATTACGCAATTGACTGACGAGTGATGGACGAGGCCGCGGCTGGACAGTTATTGAGGAACTCACAGTGAGTGTATTGTATATACACCTCTGATTCCAACACATGGAATATATGTACCCACTACGATCACGGTCAACTCCACAATAACTAAAGGAACTACTAGCTGCCACCACCAATCGTTTACACAGGCCGATGGGACACTCGTTACAGGTAACGTTTGGCTTCAGGGGTGCGGTTTACAGAGCAAGAGGAACAGAGCTATTAAATTTTATATATTTAATCCGGAAAAGTAGGCAGTCTTTATAAAAAAATATACACAGATTATACAAAATGGGAACAAAACAATATGGTATATACAATTGCATAAAATAAAAAGTAATAGCGAAAGAGAAGTACTAAACCTGATGTTGCAGAAATGGCTCTTATCTTTATGGAGGGAAGTGCTCTGATTAGGAAAATGGAACACTCTCACAGCATACTATGTCTTCCAGAAAAATAAACAATGACAGATCCCACACTCTGGTTTTTATTAGATCAAGGTTACGCCCACACACCTCCCCTTGGCAAACTCATATCGGGGCTAGTTGTAGGATGTACAAGGTCTTTTAGAAGTTTATGAGATCCTCAACTTTCAGGATATATTCTCCCCTGGAGGTTCCAGGTGTTAGATATTGTCGTTATGTTTTCTATTGCGATTTTACCTTTCTATACAGATGAAACATGGCATGGATAGCTACATCCATAGTCCCGATAAAAAGTTGGAGGGGTTAGAATGACCTTAAGGCCATGTGAGTAAATTTGTTATGTTTATCCCTTCCCTGCGATGCCGAAAATATATCAACCATAAATATCGGATAGATGCAAACCTCAATATTCATCAATGACCACTGGCTCCAAAAAGTCTGGGTACCAGTGCTTGGAACAGTGCCTTGGATATGTACTTCTCTGCCTCTGAGTAAACGAATCCCAGTCTTGGTGGCTGATTCTCAGAGCAGATCACTGCTGTCATTACATGTTCATGGCAGAAGGTTCCTACTTCAATTGTGGTTAAAGTGGCAGCTCTGTCTCACTTCCCCTATTATAAGTAATCCCATATGTTCACTGTGAGGGAGATATGTTCCCCCTCCAGAGATGTTTGTATTGATTTTATCATTTTTCCTCTACGACATACAGTCTATTCAGTAGGACTATCAGCTGTGTATCCACCAGACTTCTGCACAACACAACTGATGGTCCCAACCCCATTTATAAGGCAAGAAATCCCACTTATTAAACCTGACAGGGCACACCTGTGAAGTGAAAACCATTTCCGGTGACTACCTCTTGAAGTTCATCAAGAGAATGCCAAGAGTGTGCAAAGCCGTCATCAAAGCAAAAGGTGGCTACTTTGAAGAACCTAGAATATGACATATTTTCAGTTGTTTCACACTTTTTTGTTAAGTATATAATTCCACATGTGTTAATTCATAGTTTTGATGCCTTCAGTGTGAATGTACAATTTTCATAGTCATGACAATACAGAAAAATGTTTAAATTAGGTGTGTCCAAACTTTTGGTCTGTACTGTACGTGTAAACTTCCTGAAACAGGAAGTTAGAGTGTAAAAAAGCCTCAGTGGCCAGTATGAAAATTGCAAGATTTTGATTTTTTTTTATCAATAATATAGACTATAATATGATAAATCAATGGTCAAATTTTTTTTTAAAAAAAATGCCTTTAATACAAAAAACAAATTTAAACAATAGGCCATTTTCTGATGATAGCTTCTTTCTAAATTCTGTCACAATTTTACAATTTGTATGGCATTGATCTGCATAAAAAATGCATTACTTATCACTTATCTTGAACTGATTCTAAGTCACAGCCTGCATTATATTCTAGAGCTGCATTCACTCTGCAGGCTTCAGAGCTAAACTCTAACATTCCTTTTGCTGATTTGCATCCTGGTATATGTAGTCTTCATTTAAGGAAGTATGCAGTAATCGGATGTGGGAGAATCCTTCTACGTTGTCTGATCTCAGCTAAGCTGTTAGGGTGGCTTTACACACTTGGCTAATGCATCTGATTCACAGATTTGACCACTTTTGGTGATTATTAGATATTTTAATGAATTGAGTTAAAATTGTACTTAATTATGCGTGTCAACCTGCTGTTTAATCGCTGATCTTGTCATCAAAATTTAGGCGCTAAGGATTTCTCTTAGGGACAAAGTAAGATAAATAGAGCAATGCATTTGGTTCTAGTGGAAATGTACAACCAATGACATTTTCAGTGTTCAACAGATCAATTTTCTAGTTCACGGAAACAATGCTGGTTGATACTTCAAGGGGTTATCCGGGACTCTTTTTTCCTATGAGGCTATCTACCTGCCATGCTGTCCTGCGGCAATCTCTACAGGCTCAGAGCAGTCATGGACCACTCTTGCCAGCAATTCTTCGGTTTTATGTGACGTCATGTCGACCGAGCAGCTCCTTTTCTTCCACTCTACTCTGTCGATGGGGTGTCAATGTCAGTGTCATTCTGATTGACAGCTGGCTCCTTGCTGCCTAACTGCAGGAAGCCGGTTGGCAGTCAGCATAAAGTTGGTAGTGATGCCCTGTCAACGCAGACCAGAAGAGAAAGAACTGCTGTGTTGACGTGAGGTCAAAGGAAACAATGGTGACTGGTATGGAGTTTTAACCTCTTCAGAAATGAGCCCCGCTTTTGTCTTGGATGCAATGATAGCCAAAGGTTGGCCTTAAGACCATGCAAGCAACACTATGAAGTGGCCTTCACAAGGAAACATCACACTGGTCCTACTCCTGGGATTATGGTTTGACGTGGCATAATGCACAGTAGCCAGAACCCTCTAATCAACTTTGCATTACATTGATCTGGTTGTGGAACCAGTGGTATGGCCATTGCTCTAATGTGCCCTAGGAGCCATTTATCAACAAGTTGCTTATGCTACTGTGAGCAGCCTGTTTAGCCTAAATATGCTACCATGGCCTGCAAAATCTCAGGACGTTATTAGTTGGTAATTGCAATGGGAGCTGCCTGCGGTGGATCTTGATGATTTGCGTACCCATGTGCCTTCAGCGTGGCAGACTATTCTTCAGACAACCATTAATATACTCATTAATAGCATGACAAGACGTGTAAGTGTATGTATTTCTTCATGTGGAGCTCATACTGAATAAATCAAGATGTTTTGAACAATTTGTTTCTATTTTTTCAGTATTTGAATATCATCAACATGTCTGTCGATCCTACAATTCCATAATTCTACAACCTCTGCACCAAAGGTATCAGTTTAATCAATACAACAGTGTCATTATGGCCATGCCATTACTTTATACTGCTAAATCCTGCTGACTGGTTCTCTCAAATTAACTGAGAATGCCCTAATTGGGTATTTGTTTCCTAAACCAGACGGCCGTAACATTTTCCCGCATGGCAAACAAATCCTACAAGTCAGATCTCCATTGTTCAACAGCGATTGTTTTGTCAAACCGATGTTATACGCACAGTACATACTATTAATGTTATCAATCCCATTGACTGAATGTTATGTACACAGGATTGTCAGAACACAATAGAGACCTAATTAATAATCGGATTCGTTGGTGTGTTTTTAGAATTTGTGACCATTGCACCATTTATCACCAGTATGTGGCCTTTTTTGAATAACAAACCACAAGCACAAAAATAATCATTTAGGTCACTCACTGTACATTGTTTTTCACATATGAAGAACGAGCAGTCATTTCATTCCACCTTGGAAGGATTAACATATATTCTATGGAAGTGAATGCACTTTCCAAGCTGGTGTTTAGCATTAGCTAAGACAGAGGTTTAGCATACAGCTCTCTAGGGAATTACAGAAGAGTACAGTGATAGAGAAGGCTTGCAATGTACCGTGTATGCTGAAGACCATAATTACAAACTTCCCTCTGGAGATCCATACTTTTTCAGGATCACAGGTCAAAATATTCAATTTTCATACACACTTCTAATTTATGCAAGGGCACAGCATTACAAGAATTGCTACAGTTTCATTATAAAGTTTAGAAAAAAAGTAGTTTCACAATATATAAACTTAAGTGATTGTAGCAATAGTCAAAATCAATCATTTTTATAATGATTTATCAATATTTAAACAAGAAATCTAGAACACGCAAAAGGCATTGCAGTGTTTGGGCCATAGCAGTATTTAAGCATGAATTTATAACTTGTTAAAAATTTTTATTGTTTTTTTTTTTTTTACCTGGAACTACATTGTATTTTATAGTAGGTATGGAAATTGTATCTCCTCTATGAAAAATGTCTTGGAATTTTATCCCAACCAGAGTCTAGTCCAAAAGGTTTAATTAAAAACGTTTCACCGTTGGGCATTTACAGGCCTATTGTTTCCCTGCACATTCAACTTTCATGTATTCTCTGGCCATAATCTGCTGAATGGAGGCTCAGAAAAAGTCAGATAAAAGAGATAGAAACTCTCCCATTGGAACGTAAGAAAATGCTCACTGATGGATTCTCAGTTAACCCATTCTGCAAGCCAACAATAGAGCAATACAGAGGTTATACATGCAAGTGTTTGGCCAGAGTCACACTAGCGTATTGCATCCGATGTGAGAGTATGGGATGTGATATGCTAATGACACGCGGCTCCAGCTCTGCTGTACTGGCCTTCTCCCACACTGGCTACCTGTGAGATGAAAGCTTCCAGCACTGTGAGAGGATTGAAGCTAATAATATTAATATAACAATAATATTTAATATTTATATAGCGCCAACATATTCCGCAGCACTTTACAATTAAGCAGGTCCATGTACAGACAATAAAGACATCACAAAGTAACAGTTAAGGCCCCGTCACACTTAGCAACGCTGCAACAATCCCGACAACGATACGACCTGTCAGGGATCGTTGCTGCGTCGCTATGTGGTCGCTGGTGAGCTGTCAAACAGGCAGGCTCACCAACGATCAGGGGAGCAGCGACATCGTGGAAAGAATCTTTCCACGATGTCCTGCTCCTGGTTACGAGCCTGCTGAAGCAGGAGGAGGCTGGTAACTATGGTAAACATCGGGTTACTAGGGGCACACGCGCTCCTAGTAACCCGTTGTTTATCATGGTTACCACTCTGCTACGGTGAGTGGGAGGTTACCGCTCACTTTAGCAGGCTCGTAACCATGATAAACAACGGGTTACTAGGTGCGTGTGTGCCCCTAGTAACCCGATGTTTATCATGGTTACCAGCCTGATCACTGCTCCCGCTGGTCACACACAGCGATGTGTGCTGACCAGCGGGAGAGCAACGACCAAAAAATGGTCCAGGACACTTTGCAGCGATCAGCGACCTCACAGCAGGGGCCTGATCGTTGCAAAGTGTCACACATAGCGACATCGCTGGTGAGGTCGCTGTTGCATCACCAAAACCGTGACACAGCAGCGATCTCGCTAGCGATCTCGCTATGTGAGACGGGGGCTTTACAGGAGGAACGAGAGCCCTGCTGGCAAGCTTACAATCTATAAGATACAAATGTTTTTGTAATGAAACAAACTTCACTTCTGCTGTACTGCGTTAGCTCTGATCTCAAGTGTGAACCAAGTAATGACTGACAGCCTGCTTTCATAATCACACTCAGCTTTCAGTGAGATCAGAGCTAACACAGAACAGCAGAAGTGAAGTTTGTCTCATTATAAAAACATTTGTAGCTGCTGTCATCTCATAATGCTGTCAGCTTCCATCTCACAAGCAGCCAGTGTGGGGGAAGTACAGTACAGCAAAACTAACAGATCTATGAGAAGACAACTGCAAATGTATTTGTAATGAGACAAGGTTAAACTCTGCTGTGTTAGTCATAATCTGCTACAACTCTGCAGCAGAGCTGCCAACACTATGAGAGGACCAGTACTGCAATGTAAAGTACCAGTAATGTAATTGAAATAAACCAGTCACCCAAAGGAAACACAATAGAACAAATGAAAGACACCTGCTTTTCTCATAACCCACAAATATGAAACTCCCATTCTGCTATTAAAAAGTATGAATTTGTATAATCTTCTAGTGTGACCAGGTCTCATACAAACAGCAGCTGATTGAAAAGCAAATGTTTTCTGAAAACAATGCAGCAGAACTTCAGCTGTCATCTAAACTTACAACATGTAATGCAGAAAACGTATTTAAAAGGGTTGTCTGAGAACTTTACACATAAAACTAACCAGTGTTGTGAAACAAAATAAGGGTTACTCACATGTCACAGCAGCATCATATACAGACAGACACTCTTATTCCAGCAATGTATAACTTACTAGACTGCTGGCAGGGGGGTAGGCCCGTGAGTTAAGGGGGCCCTGTTTGTCTCTGCACGGGCCCCCTCTCCTCCCCTCATCATTACAATTTCAGGGGTATCCGAAGCCCTAAGACGTGGTGGTGGCCTTCATATTGAGTGGGCAACTGGGCCATTATACTGAATGAGTGACTGGTGGGGGCCATTATGCTGAGATGAGTGGGTGGCTGGTGGGGGTCATTATACTGAGTGGGGTGGCTGTGAGGGTCCCCATACTGAGTTAGACCCTCATTATGTATAGTGTGCTGTAGTGGTCCTAATACTATGTGAAGGGCTGTGGGGGACCATCATACTGAGTGGGGAGCTGAAGGAGCCCCCATGCTAAGTGGGGGCTTGTTGGGGCCCTTATTCTGTGTGTAGGGATGTGGGGGCCCTCATACTGAGTAGGTGGCTATAGGGCCATCATACTGAGTGGGGTGCATCATACTGACAGGCCATGATACTGTGTGTGTGAGGGACTATGGGGATATCCTACTATGCGGGAGGCATTTTAGGGCGGTATTATACTGTTTGTGGCACTGTGGAGACATCATACTGTATGTGTGGAGTGAAGCTGTGAGGGGGGATTTACTGTGGGGATACCATACTCAGTGTGCTGGGGTGGAGGCATTTTCGGAAGCATCATAGTCTAAAATGTCCATAAAAGGGATTTTGATTTTGATGGTGAGAACATGAAGAGGCTTCAACAGGGAGATAATTACTGTGTATGTGCTGTCATTTCTATGTACGCCACTGGCTGTTAGCTACAATTCTGATAAAATCACTGTTTTATCTGCTGCAGATCTACCAGTTCTCTGGATGCTGAGCTCTGTACAATCCCCCCCCCCCTCACCACTGATTGGCAGCTTACTATGTACACTGTGCATAGGCAGAAAGTGGAAAATCAGGGGTGAGGACGGGGTTATACAGAGCACCCAAATATCGAGGACTACATGGCAGCAGGTTTACTAGTCCTCTAGTGAGAGTGATCCTAGCAAAACTACAGCAAGCAGCCCAGTGATAAGTGATACATCGCCAAAATCTGGGTTTCTGTCTCTAGAATATGCTGCTCTCAGATTAGGAGACAAAACCCTGGTGACAGATTCCCTTTAACAGATGACTGATCTTTGTTTTTTTATTTTAACCCCTTAACAACGAATGACGGACATAGCAGGCCATGAGAGCGGGTGTCAGTTTCCGCACCATGATATGCTATGTCCATCATGCATTTAAGCTGTCACTGCGTGTAAACATGCAGTGACAGTTCCGTGCCGACAGCAGTCAAGTGACAGCTGAGCGACATGGGCAGAGGTGCGGAGATCCATGCCATCGGTCCCCACACTAAAATGGCTGTGATGGGTCAGTCAATCTGAAAAAGTTATAGTTCTCAGAATAAAGCGGCGTAAAAATAATTATTTTTTCTATAAAATAGTTTTAATTGCGTAAAAGTACCAAAACATAAAAAATGTGGTATCGCTGTAAACGTACTGACCCAAGGAATGAAGCTACCTTATAAATTTTACCACATGCGAAACAGCACAACCGCCCCCCCCAAAAATCCTGAATTTTTGTTCATTCTGCCTCCCAAAAATCTGAATAAAAAGCGATCAAAAAATGTCATGTGCCCATAAATGGTACCAATAAAAACGACAACTCGTCCTGCAAAAAACAAGCCCTCACATGACTCTGTCGGCAGAAATATGGAAAATTATCAAAATATGGGGATGCACAATAAAAAGCGCCTTTTAGTGTGTGACAGCAGACAACCATAAAAATCCGACATAAATCTGGTATTGCTGTAATTGCACCGACCATAAAGTCGTCTAATCGCTTATACAGCACGAAGAACGGCGTAAAAAATAAATAAAACCAACTCTTGAGCTACTACTGATTTGTTCAGTCTGCCTCCTAAAGATCGCAGTAAGGCTCGGCTCACATGTATCCAGCCCTCTATGCTGAGCGCTTACACCGGGGTTTCCATGTTAGGCTATGTGCCCACGTTGCAGAAATGAAGCAGAAAATTTCTGCTTCATTTCTGCATGTCCTTTTCCCAGAATTTGGCAAGCGTTTTTCACGCATTTTAGAAGCGTTTGGGACATGCGGAATTGCCTTGCGTTTTTTATTGCATTGACAAGGCAATTCCGCATGCGTAAACGCAAAATTAATGGACATGCTGCGGATTTTTGAGCACATCAAAAACGCTGCGGAAAAATCCGCAGCATGGGCATTGAAATTGCGGATTCTCATTGGAGACCATGGGGGACAGATTACCAAGCGTTTCACAAGCGTTTAAGCTGCGGAAATTCCGCAGCATATACGCTTGTAAAACGCTACGTGGGCACATACCCTAAATCTCTGAAATAAGTGATTCAGACGGAATCCGCGGTGGAAGAGTCCCTGTAATGAAGCCATTTTTACATATTTTCACTTGTAAAAATGTAAAATCTGGGGCTAAAACAAATTTTTTGTGGTAAAAATGTAATTATTTTGTCTTCATTGCCCAAAATGATCACTGCACCCTTAGATGAATTCATTGAGAGGTCTAGATTGTAAAATGAGCTCACCTATGAGGGGTTCTCCTGTTCTGGCACCTCAGGGGCTCTCCCAGTGGGTCATGGCACCGCAAACCATCACAGTAAAATCTGCACTATACACTCCCTGACAGAAGTTATGTCGCTTATCCATGTTATGTAAATAAAAGCTTATAACCTGACGTTAAATTCATCCATTGGTTTTATAAATTACTCTTTTGAAAGCTGAAACCCTCCCAAATTTGGTTTAGGTTAAGAAAATAAATTGGCATCAATGCTGAAATATTAGTGTGTCAGGGAGAGTAATTTGACGCTTCTTCCCTTATGAGCTTTCCAGTGTGCCTGAAAAATAGTTCCCGATTACATGTAGGGTATTGGTGTACTCAGGAGAAATTGCACAATAAACTGTAGTGGTAAAAATGTAATTATTGTTTCTTCACCGCCAATGGTGTAAAATTCTGTGAGGCACATGTGATGTCAACATGCTCACTGCACCCTTAGATGAATTCATTAGGGGGTGTAGTTTGTAAAGGGACATCACTTATGGGAGGTTTTTGCTGTTCTGGCACCTCAGGGGCTCTGCCAATGTGACATGGCACCCTCAAACCATTCCAGCAAAATCTTAACTCCAATATGGTGCTTCTTCCCTTCTGAACTTGGCACTGTGCCTTAAAAGTAGTTTTTGGTACCGGGTTCCCGTATTACTTCATAAGTGGTTTCCTGCAGTATCAGATAGATGCTGGAGATGTGGAGTGGAAGAGGGGACGATGACACACATTTGGTGGAGCTGTCCCATAATAAGAGGTTTCTGGACAGGTAATTCAGAATATTCAAAAAATGACTAGTCTCTCTGTACCCGACTCGCCTGAATCTCTTTTGTTCTTTATGATCCCAACTAGTTTCACCATATACAAAAGATCTTTAATAAGCTACCTTATACAGGCTGCTAAGAATATCATTCCTCATCACTGGAAAAGTACTTCTCTACCTACTCTGGGGGAGTGGTTCTGTGAAATAGCTCTTCTAAATAGGATGGAACATTTGATTGCCCAATCCCCCACTGACTGTGATAGATACTGTGAGACTTGGAGAGACTGGATTGAATTCCAAGAATCTGAAGCCCACTGCCTTTCATCAGACTGATGTGACCCACCTTTTTCTACGGTGCATTTCTTCTCTGTACTGATTATGCTCCGCGCCTGGCTGCACTATGTATGGTTTCCATTGGATTTTAGTAACTTCATAATTGTAATACTGATGGCTTAAAATGTTCCCTTTCCTCCTTTTTCTTTCTATAACTTTATGTTTTATTGGATGTTATACTTATATTCTATGATATATTGATGCTGATATTGTCCTGTTTATTCTTTTTTTTGTATTTTTGTAATTGAAAATTATATAACCTTTCAATAAAAATTGAATTTTGAACAAAAAGTAGTTTGTGACCACATATGGGGTATCGGTGTGTTCAGGAGAAATTGCACAACATACTGTATCGTCCACTTTGCTTCTGTTACCTTTGTGAAAATGAAAAATTTGAGCCAAAACCAACATATTTGCGGGAAAATTTATCTTTTCATTTTCACGGCTCAACGTTATAAAATTCTGTGAAGTACCTGTGGGTTCAAGGTGCTCACCACACCTCTATATAAATTCTTTGAGGGGTGTAGTTTCCAAAATGGGGTCCCTTGTGGGGGTTTCCACTGTTTAAGGTACATCAGGGGCTCTTCAAACGTGACATGGCATCCGCTAACGATTCCAGCCAATTTTGCATTTAAGAAGTCAAATGGCGCTCCTTCCCTTCCGAGCCCTGCTGTGCGCCAAAACTGTAGTTTTCCTCCAGATATTGGGTATTATCCATTATACTCAGGATAAATTGCATAACAAATTGTATGCTGGATTTTCTCCAGTTACCTTTGTAAAAATGCAAAATTTGGGGCTAAACATTTTTGTGGGAAAAAGTAAAACTTTAATTTTTTCCTTCCACATTGCCTTGGTTCCTGTGAAGCACCTGAAAAGTTAATAAACTTCTTGAAAGTGGTTTTGAGCACTTTGAGGAGTGCAGTTTTTAGAATGGTGTCATTTTTGGGTATTTTCAGTCATATAGGCCCTCAAACTCACTTCAAATGGGATGTATTCCCTAAAAAAAATGTTTTTCTAAATTTTGTTGTAAAAATGAGAAATTGCTGCTAAACTTTCAACCCTTCTAACTTCCTAACAAAAAAAATTATGTTTCAAAAATTGTGCTGATGGAAATTAGACATGTGGCAAATATTATTTATTAACTATTTTGTGTGACATACAGTACAGACCAAAAGTTTGGACACACCTTCTCATTTAAAGATTTTTCTGTATTTTCATGACTATGAAAATTGTACATTCACACTGAAGGCATCAAAACTATGAATTAACACATGTGGAATTATATAGTTAACAAAAAAGTGAAAATATGTCTTATATTCTAGGTTCTTCAAAGTAGCCACCTTTTGCTTTGATGACTGCTTTGCACACTCTTGGCATTCTCTTGATGAGCTTCAAGACGTAGTCACCGGAAATGGTCTTCCAACAATCTTGAAGGAGTTCCCAGAGATGCTTAGCACTTGTTGGCCCTTTTGCCTTCACTCTGCGGTCCAGCTCACACCAAACCATCTCGATTGGGTTCAGGTCTGGTGACTATGGAGGCCAGGTCATCTGGCGTAGCACCCCATCACTCTCCCTCTTGGTCAAATAGCCCTTACACAGCCTGGAGGTGTGTTTGGGGTCATTGTACTGTTGAAAAATAAATGATGGTCCAACTAAACGCAAACCGGATGGAATAGCATGCCGCTGCAAGATTCATTGGTAGCCATGCTGGTTCAGTATGCCTTGAATTTTGAATAAATCCCCAACAGTGTCACCAGCAAAGCACCCCCACACCATCACACCTCCTCCTCAATGCTTCACGGTGGGAACCAGGCATGTAGAGTCCATCCGCTCACCTCTTCTGTGTCGCACAAAGACACGGTGGTTGGAACCAAAGATCTCAAATTTGGACTCATCAGACCAAAGCACAGATTTCCACTGGTCTAATGTCCATTCCTTGTGTTCTTTAGCCCAAACAAGTCTCTTCTGCTTGTTGCCTGTCCTTAGCAATGGTTTCCTAGCAGCTATTTTACCATGAAGGCCTGCTGCACAAAGTCTCCTCTTAACAGTTGTTGAAGAGATGTGTCTGCTGCTAGAACTCTGTGTGGCATTGACCTGGTCTCTAATCTGAGCTGCTGTTAACCTGCGATTTCTGAGGCTGGTGACTCGGATAAACTTATCCTCAGAAGCAGAGGTGACTCTTGGTCTTCTTTTCCTGGGGCGGTCCTCATGTGAGCCAGTTTCATTGTAGCGCTTGATGGTTTTTGCAACTGCACTTGGGGACACTTTCAAAGTTTTACCAATTTTTCGCATTGACTGACCTTCATTTCTTAAAGTAATGATGGCCACTCGTTTTTCTTTACTTAGCTGCTTTTTTCTTGCAAATTCTAACAGTCTATTCAGTAGGACTATCAGCTGTGTATCCACCAGACTTCTGCACAACACAACTGATGGTCCCAATCCCATTTATAAGGCAAGAAATCCCACTTATTAAACCTGACAGGGCACACCTGTGAAGTGAAAACCATTTCCGGTGGCTACCTCATGAAGCTCATCAAGAGAATGCCAAGAGTGTGCAAAGCATTCATCAAAGCAAAAGGTGGCTACTTTGAAGAACCTAGAATATAAGACATATTTTCAGTTGTTTCACACTTTTTTGTTAAGTGTATAATTTCACATGTGTTAATTCATAGTTTTGATGCCTTCAGTGTGAATGTACAATTTTCATAGTCATGAAAATACAGAAAAATCTTTAAATGAGAATGTGTGTCCAAACTTTTGGTCTGTACTGTATATCTCTTGTTTAGGGGCATAAAAATTAAAAGTTTGAAAATTGTGAAATTTTCAAAATTTTCACCAAATTTCCGATATTTTCACAAATGATCGCAAGTCATATCGAACTAATTTTACCACTATCATGAAGTACAATATGTCACGAAAAAAACAGTCTCAGAATAACTGGGATCCATTGAAGCGTTCCAGAGTTATTACCTCATAAAAGTGATACTGGTCAGAATTGAAACTATTGGCCTGGTCATGAAGGTGAAAATAGGCTGGGGTGTGAAGGGGTTCATAGTGACATATGGGTTTACCTATAAGGCTATTTGCCCACGATGCAGAAATGCTCCGGATTTTTCCTGAGCGTTTCAGCATCTCCCTGGCAGAAAAAACGCATGCGGATTGTACATGCGGATTGTACATGCGTTTTCCTGCCAGGGACATGCGGAAGTGAAGCGTTCTTCACATGCATTTCCGCATGCGGGTTGACAAGCGCTTTCCAAGCGATTTTAGCATCACTTGGAAAGTGCTTGTCAACTTGGTCACACTATATAAATCCATGCAAACGGCATGGATTTATATAGTGTGACCGTAAAGAATGGTTAAAAATAAAAAAATAAATCTATACTTCCCTTCCGATGGCCCCCGCAGTCTTGCCTCGCTCCGTTGTCGGCAGGACCTGAAGGACCTGCCGTCACATGACTATGACGTCAGCGCAGGTCCTTCAGTCCACCGCAATCTGCCGGCAAGGGAGGACGAGCGCAGCGGGGGCCATCAGAAGGTAAATATAACATTTTATTTTTTATTTTATTCTTTTTTTCACAGGTTCTATGGTACCCGGGTCCGAGGAGAGTCTCTTCTCCTCCACACCCGGGTACCATCCGCACATTGGAATGCATGGAATGCACATCTACATATGCAGTGATGCGTAATCCATGCGTTCCAATGCAAGTCAATGGCGGCCAAAACGCAGCACTTCCGCAAAATAATTGGTAGTGCTGTGTTTTTTTCCGCAACGGAAATTTCCGCAGCAAGTGCACAGCACATGAGGATTATCATTGGGGAATATGGCAGGCCTTTTACCATGCGTTTTTTAAGCGTTTCTGCAGCGTTTTTGCCGCTGCGGAAACGCTTAAAAAACGCATCGTGGGCACATAGCCTTAAAATGTTGTAAAGACACTTCAGCCCTCTTGTTGTCCATGTACACAGAGACACATTAAAAAAAATTGTCCTTATAAAGAGAATAATAAAGTCTCCTAAGAAATAGAATTTTATTGTATGTAATCATGAAGATTTTAATAAATATGCACTGATCATAAAATACAAGTTTGAAAAGCAGGTGGCATGCTGATAGCCCATCTCAAGGTTTCTCTGGTTTAGGCCGTGGTTAAATTACTATAAGAACTATTAAAGATGGACGAATCAAGCAAAATACAAATTCGCCTGTTTACACAGATTTTCCTGGAAAATTCGATTAGTAGAGAAGTTACTCTCCTGTAAATACAATGTCCCATATAAATGTAACATGTAAAAAATAAAAAAAATCCTTATGCTCACCTAGCTGCTCACCTATCCAGCTTGTCTGCTCCTCACTGCCACCCGTCTGGTCCTTGTCACATCTCATGATCCCCATTGCTCGTGCTGCTGAGCTTGGACTTTCGACTCTGATGAGGCTACTGAGGATTTTGTGAGGATGTCATGACGCCACACGGTGACCATGCACGTGCATGTGCAAAACTGTCCTGGGCCTCATAAGACCCAGAAGTCCCGGGTCAGCGTGAGCAGCAGGGTTCAGAAGATGTGACACACACTGGACGGGTGGAGGTGAGGAGGGGAAGAGCTGGAGAGGTGAGCGGTAAGTTTAAGTATTCATTTTTTTGACCTTTTGATGGTCCTTTACGGTTGAGGCCAGCGGCCTCCATTTTGCTGAATCCACACAGACGTGATTCACAAAAAAAATGCATTTTGTAAAATACAGATTTTTGTAAAAATTAGAGTATAATTCAATTTCACTTGAATTTATTCGCTCATTTCTAATGATTATGGATCCCTGCTGTAGTGTCTGGATACAACGCCACTACATAATCACACATAAAGTGCCATCAAAACCCAACATGACATTTTTTCCTTTAACTGTGAATCTATGGGCTGGTAAGGAAACGCCAATGAATAATGTTTACGACATGTGAGCAGTTTCTTGCCAGAGGTTATAAAACTTGGCGTGATATCTTTTAGTGTCATGGTACAATCTGGGAAATCTTTTACAAAGGATTTGCCCATAGCAATGAGGCTGATTCCCATTTTAATTTTATATACAGTACAGACCAAAAGTTTGGACACACCTTCTCATTTAAAGATTTTTTCTGTATTTTCATGACTTTGATAATTGTACATTCACACTGAAGGCATCAAAACTATGAATTAACACATGTGGAATTATATACTTAACAAAAAAGTGTGAAACAACTGAAAATATGTCTTATATTCTAGGTTCTTCAAAGTAGCCATCATCAAAGCAAAAGGTGGCTACTTTGAAGAACCTAGAATATAAGACATATTTTCAGTTGTTTCCCACTTTTTTGTTAAGTATATAATTCCACATGTGTTAATTCTGTAGCACCCCGAGGGCTCGGTTGCTACAGAGGTATCGCATCTCAGTTAGAGGTGTGGTATCTCACTTCCGGGTAAGGATGGAGTGTGGATCAGGACCCTGACAGCGGCATGCATTACACCACATTTCCGGAGGACAGCTCGACGGTGCTCCCAGCAGCGAGCATAACAGACCATGTCCCTGGCTGGAGTGGGAGGGAGGGAACACCCAGAACAGGGGGAACCCAGAACACCCAGAACAGGGGGAACCCAGTAGTGCAGGAGCAGAGAGGAAGCAGTTCCTGGATGCACAGAGAGAGGAGTATAAAAAGGTGGGGGCCATCTTAGGAAGGAGTTCTGTGAGAAGAGAAGGCAGGGAGCAGAGCTGCTGCATGGGCTCTGCTCCCTGGGCAGGCCTAGCACAGAGGCCAGAGCCTGAGGGAAGAAAGAAGGGGAGCAGGGAGGCTCCAGGAACACAGAGGAAGGAGGGACCCCAGGGGTGCAGAACGGTCAGTAGCCACTGCACGCCCGAATTCACCTGAGTGAAGGGGAACCGGATCCCTAAATTGGTGGAGGAGAAACTACACTTAGCCAAGAACCGGAGGTTGCGACCATTCATTGGTGCAGCCCCCTGCTAAACCTGCTAGGAAGGCACCACATAGGGCCCAGGGAAAACGGCCGGCACGTTATCCCGACAAGGTCTGAGGCAGCCGGACAGAAGTAAGGTCACTGGTGGGGTATGAGAGGCCAGAGAAAGGACACATAAATGGGGGTCCTGTGAAGCGCTTCTAAATTACCTGGAGGTTGATCGAGCCCTTCACCTGGTGAGCGCAGCACGGCTCGGGCAGTCCTTGCTGACAGAAGTGACCTGGATAACAACTGTGAGTAAAAGACCCTGGACTGCATCATTGGACTCTGTGTGATTGCTGCTGCGCCTGTACCATCACTCCCATCCTCCCTACACGCTGCCCTGAGGCTACGCTCCTCCCGTGGGGAGTTATCCTACCCCTGTGCTGCACACCAACACCAGCCTCAGCGGTCTGCCTTGCAGTGGCAGTTATCCCTGACCGCAATCCACGGGTGGCGTAGTCGGACATTCAAAACACTGATAAATAGACTGCCACAATTTGGTCTGACCACCCTGAGCCCCGGGATCGGGTTGCCACTACTACCCCCAGCATCATACAGAAGCCCGGTTCCGGGTACCCCACGGCCCAGGGGGTGAGTCAATTCATAGTATTGATGCCTTCAGTGTGAATGGACAATTTTCAAAGTCATGAAAATACAGAAAAATCTTTAAATGAGGTGTGTCCAAACTTTTGGTCTGTACTGTATGTGTTCAGAACATGAAAGGAGCACTGAACCAATTCAGTAGGTTTACACATTGCAAATAAAATATACTAGTGTTCTAGATAGAAAAATAAATTGTTTCCTCAGAAATGCCTATGTAAGTAAAGGTAGGGCATTGTGATCACCTTTTTACTGATGTGGAAGGTGTAGTTTGTAGGCAACAGTGAAAGGATAAAATAATGTTATAATAGCGCAGCACACGCTCCATTTCGGTCATCTAGCCCATTTCGGTCATCTAGCGGGATGCAGCACTATGCAGTCACGGCTGTTCTTCCACTCATACTCACTGTTCATTTCATCAACATTCTGCTTACTTTGTGTCTTTGCTGAGTGGGACGTGATTGTAAAAAAAAGTGGTGACTTGTTAGTGATGTGCAGGGCCGGCTCCAGGTTTTCGTGGGCCGCGGGCAAAAGAGTCTCAGTGGGCACCTATAACACATACCACGATTGATGATGCACAGATACGGCGGAGAAATATAGGTATACAACACAGGGCCCAGGCTGTCCCCTCATCCTTCACATATGCAAACATGCACACGCACACACAGTACGCAGACATGCACACGCACGCACACACACACACAATACGCAGACATGCACACACAGTACGCAGACATATACAAGCATACACACAGTACGTAGACATGCACACGCAGACATGCACGCACACACACCGTACACAGACATGCACACATACACAATACGTAGACATGCACACACAGTACGCAGACATATACAAGCACACACACAGTACGTAGACATGCGCACGCAGACATGCACGCAGAGTACACAGGCATGCACACACACACAGTACGTTGACTTGCACACGCAGACATGCATACACGCACAGTACGCAGACATGCGCACACATGCAGGCATGCACACACATACACATACATGCACATGGTACACAGATATGCACACATACAATACGGAGACACGTACATACACAAACATATACACAGATACGTACACATACAGACAAACATACATATTTGAACACAAATTCTTAAAAACTCATATAAAACCCATAAATATATATACACAGTCATACACACTGACATAAACAGACATTCACATCATACATGCACACACACAGACAGACACATTAGAAATATTTTTAATATGAGGATTGGGGAAGCTGGCAGCAAGCCTCGCTCACCTGCCCCCGGCCTATGTCCCGTCCAGCTCCTCAGGCATGTGGCTGTGCAGGGCCAGTGGCGTGTGTTTGATGGCCGTCACAGACATGGCCCTGGACCATCAGGGGGGCCCACTCGCCGTCAGGGCCCGGGCTGCTCCCCTAGCATCTGTGCAGGACCGCTGGTGCTGTTTGATCCGTCACTTCACCAGACATGGCCGCGCGCAGTGCGCTGTGCGGCTCTGTCTCCTAGTAATGACGCGGCAGAGGCGATACACGTTTCATTACTACCAGACACAGCTGCACAGAACATTGCGCGCGGCCATGTCTGTTAAAGTGACAGCAATCAAGCAGCGCCAGAGGTCCTGTACAGATGCTGGAGAAGCGGCCCGGGCCCCGACGGTGAGTGGGTCCCCCAGATGGTCCAGGGCCCCGGCACTTGCCCAGGTGCGCCAAGTGCTGACGCCGGCCCTGGTGATGTGGACCACCCTGATGACTGGAACTGGGCAGGAGTAACATGGTCAAATAATTATTATCTCCTTTAACCGCTGTCTGCAACTACAACTGTCACATCAGTAAAAAGGTAATAATCTGAACACTGCTTTGCTTTTACTACCATAGTTCTCAATCTCTATATAATCCACAAGAAAATCTACAACATTAGCATTAGGCCCACCATACACAGGCTAATGTTGGCCGATATCAATGGGTTCGGCCCACAGTCTAATGTGAACAATATATATCGATCCAGCATGTCTGATTTTGCACTGCTGATCCTTTGCACCCCCGAATATAAGCCACCGCCGAACAAGTCTGGAAACGACTCTCTTATAAAGAACACAGGAGCGCTCGGCCAAACAAGTTCTCCTGTATATGGGAGAAATAGGCAAGATGGCAGCCAGCAAGCGATCAGCCCATCCATTGCTTGGCCGACAGCCATCTAATGTGTATGGCGGGCTCCCCATGTAGGTTTTTTTAGCTGATTTCAATGCACATATGACCACAGACTTCACCTACTGCTTTGCAGAAGGTGAAATCTGTACAATAAATACACAACAGAATAGGATAGTTGGAATTAAAAGTCCACAACTTGCCTACAATCTGCTGCAGATTTTTTCAATACAGATTGTTAAATGGGTTGTCCTATGAACAAAAGTTCATTTTAATCAATATATCTTGGAATAATAATAAGTTCCACAATTGGGTGTGTTTAAATTAAATGTTCCTGTGCTGAGACAATCTTATAAATGTGTCCCTGCTGTGTACTGTGTAATGGCTGTGTCTCACCATGCAGGAACATGATCTGATCATACCACAGCTCCTGGCCAAGAGTATATAGACAGGACAGCATGAGATCAGAAAGAATCAGCTGCAATCCCCTCCTGTAATGTCTGTATACTCTCTTTTTCTTCCTCGCCTGCCCAGGAGCTGTGGTATGATCAGACCATGTCCCTACACAGTCAGACACAGCCATTACACAGTACACAGCAGGGGCACATTTATACGATTATCTCAGCGCAGGAACATTTTATCTAAACACATCCAATTGTGGAACTTATTATTATTCCAAGATTTATTGATTAAAATCAACTTTTGTTCATGGGAAAACCCCTTTAATAGGGTTTGTTACTGTACTCATAGTGATGAATGCTGAATATGAATGAGAATTCTGCAACCAAAGTTCGGCCACAAATACCCAGGGTATACACAAGGTCTTATTCACATGGGCGTATTTTCTCTCCCTGTGTTGTTCGTGTGTGCAGCAGACTGTACATGGAGAGTGCAATGACCAATGTTAGCCTATATGCGTGTGGAAAAAAATCTGAAATATCTGGCAGCTCTGCTATGAGCACATGGAGTCCGTCACGTCTGCAATATACGGGTCTGACTGATCCGCAAAATTCAACACTTGTCTGAACATCACCTAACACCTGCCGTATCTGTGGTCATCACCTTGTGGTGCGCCAGCTGCAATGTACGGTAATTACAACTTCCATCCTGTGAAGGCATACTGGGCTCTGTAGTTTCACATCAGCTGTAGAGCCACAGGTTGCTGTTTAGCAAGTTCTCTTCACATTATGTTCAATCATTAGACTATATTCATGTTCACATAGTGAAGCAATGCTGGTGCTACACAGCTGCAACATAGGTTGTGTAGGAAAAGATCGCTATGTGCCGCTGCTGCATTATAGGGTAATACACGTGAATGGGGTCACATTGCAACTCTTCAGGTACGGCGATCACAACTCACAAGAAGACTGATAGTTTGTGACTTGTTTGTCACGGTACCCTTGGAATTGCAATGTGACCCCATTCACCTGCATTACACAGCGATGTAGCAGCGGCACATACTGATCTTTGGCTACTCTACCTACGTCATGGGCAAAGTCGCCGTGTATCCCCAGCCTTAAAAGAACAGAAGCTACAATGCAACCTCAGTCACCTGCATTTCTGTGCAATAAAGCAGCGGCACATAGCTATCTTTGGCTGTGCAACCTATGTCATGGCCAAAGTCACCATGTAGCCCCAGCCCTAAGGCAAGAGTCACACCAGAGTTTATTCTCTCATCCAAGAGAATCGGGCTGATTATGCTAATCACACTCTGATGACACTCTGACCAGAGTTTGATCATAGTGTGCTCCAATTCTCTCGGATGAGGAGAAGATGAAAAAAAATTCTCCATCTTCTCCATTCCGTCCATGGTAATCAGACTGCACTCAGATGTCATTCGTATGCAGTCCAATAGTTTCCGCAGACTCATTAACCTACACGGCCAAGTGCGATCCGAATATCGGATCTAACTTGGGAACTCAGTAATTTTTTTTTCTCGGACAGGCTCAGTCCAAGGAAAAAAATCTGACATGTGCACGACTCCATAGAATAACATTGGTCCGAGTGCGATCCGATGTTTTGTCGGGTTGCTCTCAGACCGAAAATATGGCCGTCTGCACCTGCCTTTATAAAAGTTATATAAAAGTCTGAGGACCTGACAAGCAGCCTGAGCCACAGTCTTCCTATGATAACTATGGATATGGCTGGAAAATAAACTCGAGACCTGAGCATTGCAGCGACATGATAAATTTGGGCTATATGAATGATAAACAGATCATCTGGGACAAGTGAAATCACCGTGCAGTGCGGTGCCGGCTGTAGCCCTACTGTGCTGTACTGATACAATAATGTTCAGCCAAAATAATAAACAACGAAGAGAAGAACAATAAGTTACATTTTTTTAACTTTTTTTTAATCAGAAATGCTCTTTTCATGGCCTCTAGCTAACAGTGGCACTCCTAGTGAACTTCTAGTAAACTCCTAGTAAACTTCTCCAGCACCTGCAAGTTCTGCATTACAACTCTGGAGCACCAAGGAAAGTGCAGGCATTGGGTAACCAGGAAGATGTGATGATGCCCTTACCTTTCAGGTTCATAACCAGCCTGAAGTCTTGTCGCACTGTACCGCTGAGCTGCTGTCTCATGCCCATGAAGATGCCCACTGTGTACAGGGGAGCAACCATTAAGCAAAGATCGTCTTTGTGAAGCAATAGCAGGAGACATTGGGGGTTCTTTCACATCCCCCACAATGAGCCGGTAGTCATACAGCCCCTGCTGGGCATCACCCTCATACCTGTAGCCATCCATACCCTGCAGGAGAATGGGCACGAAGTGCAGGAAGAAGAGTTGTGACAGCTAGTCAGTGAGCCATCCTGGCAGTGGGCAGCCAGCTATTACAGGGTAACCTGGCCTTGGTTCCTGAGCTGAGCTCTAGCTGCTGTCAAAGAGGATCGGAGCATTTAACCTGCTGAGAGCCGGGGAGTTTGCACACTTGCAGAATCCCTGCCCCCTTCCTCCCTGAGCTTCTGTCTCCAGGAGATGTCTCCACCCAGAGGACACATTGTTAGTAGTGTCTTACAGCTCATGCCTTCTTCTGGGCACCTTTATCACAGGGCACAGACCTCCCACAGCTGGGAGCCCTGTGGCTAACAACAGGCAGGGCTGATAAGTCTGCTGTACCACACACAGGACAGAGCAGTGACATGACAAACTTCCAGGATTTCAGTAGATCATCAGAAATGTCTTCTCTTTATGTGCTGCTTTTTATCCCTTGCCTTATAGGCAGCTAAACTGGCCATAGAAACTAGCATTGACATAAACAGATAACTCTTATTTAGCATCACAGAATAATGAAACTAAGGGGAATGTTAAAATGTAACTTACATTAGGGATCAGATAACACAAATGACAAGTATGGTACAGTATGTCCAACCTGGAGCATGGACCTGCAAGAAAATGAGGTGCAGGCGAAGAGTGCTGGAGAAAGATGAAGTATGTGCCCCTTACAAATCTATTCCCCCAAGATGTCTCAGCACTGATAAAAAATATAAGTGTCATATATAGGGGCACAATATTAACATACATTCATTAATTCAGCAATAAGTGTTTAAAGTTTTTTTTGCAGAGAAAACACGCTATCCACGTGATAGATAAGTTATTGATTGGTAAGAGTCCGACCAATGGGACCCCTACAGATCAGCAGACCGGCACTACATTAATTCTGTAGGGGGGGATGTTAAGCAATGTGCTCGACTTCTTCCAGCAGCCTAATAGGGAATGAGTGGAGCAGCAGTTGGGCATGTGTGCTGTCGCTCCATTCTAATGGCGATAAAATTTCCCCATTCTGCTGATTGCTGCAGGCCATTGGACACCCAAACATCAATAAGTTTTCACCTATCCGATGGGTAGATGATAACTTATTTTCAAGGGAGAACACCTTTATTCTACAAGTAAAATAGTTAGATGAGTAACAATAAGGGCTAATGCACATGACTACTGTACTTTCGATCTGAGTGCGATCGAACAAAACAGTGATCAATGCACATGTTCGAAATCACAGCATGTGTGAGTTGGATCTGATTATCGGATCGCCCTCAGCCATGTAAGTCAATTAGTCAGTGGAAAACATCGGATGACATCTGAGTGTGTTTCGATTTTCACGGTCCCCGTGTTTGCGTGGGTTTACTCTGGGTTCTCCGGTTTCCTCCCACACTCCAAAGACATACTGATAGGGAACTTAGATTGTGAGCCCCAATGGGGGCAGTTCTGATAATGTCTGTAAAGCGCTGTGGAATTAATAGCACTATATAAGTAAGTAAAATAAATAATAATAAATAAATAACTGGAGAATATTAAGATTTTTTTCCCATCTTCTCCACATCCGAGAAAATCAGATCACACTGTGATCACACTCCACTGTGATCAAACTCTGATCAAACTTTGATCAGTGTGTGATTAGTATGATCGGACCAATTTTCTCGGATGAGAGAAAATTGGTCATGTGACCCAAGCCTAAAAATATATGATCTGTCTACCCATAATACACATACCAATTAAGAATTGTCTTTTTGTCACTAACAGTTGTAGGGTCTTACAATGGTAGTGTTTTGATTTTCACTATAAATATCAAATCTGAGACAAGAGAGGAATTATTGTACCCTGACCGTATACAAAAGTAGGGAACATAATCTTTAAAACTGTGTAGAAAGTGAGTTTAACAACTTTATGGTCACTAAAGTAATTACAACTCTTGTTAGGGCTGTAAAATACAAGTTAAAACATACCTTTCTGGCCACATATAGACTTTTGATTGTAGTGAAGATGAACTTTGAAGCTTGATGTAAATGAGCTGACAAGAGCTCATAGGGCGGTCCCAATTATGCAAGTGTGCTGTAAATGTAACCTAACAGCTCCTCCTTGACTGATGTCTGGAAGGGGCTGACCTTAGAAATATTGTCACAGCCTTTCTCAATACAATATATTCTTGGCCTGTATTGGACCACTGAAGTGACTGACGAACCTGAGTTATGTGTTACCCTGTTTTGCTCCCTCTGTACAGCTGGTTATGATATAATGTGAATGCTGCCCCTATAAGTAACCAAAAACCTTGCAATGATTATGGCCTTTCCAAATATTGAAAGCCAAGCAAACGTCCCTATAGGATTTGACTTTTTTTATTACAAGCAAATGTATGAAAATATGTTTGATTCAGGCACAGAGTTTTGATGCTTGTGCAGTGGGTATCCTGGCTGGGTAAGGTCACAAATCCCCTGTGTAGGACACCAAAGCGTGGCGCTCCACAAGTCCTGTACTAGGGAGGTCCGGAGAATAAAACGTGGAATCAACATCGTGTTTAGAATCAGTGGTTGATCGTTATGTGAAGTGTGCCATTGAGCACATCCGGCTTAATGGCATCCCATCCCCATAGGTTAGCACAATGAGGTGTCAAGAGACCTGCATGAGCAGAATTAGGGCAAGGTAGGGAAAATCCTGTTCTCTGAATCTAATATATATAATTGTCTTATCCCGTCTGTCTGACTGTCCAGGAAATCCCGCGTCGCTGATTGGTCCGGCCGCGGCCAATCAGCGACGCGGCATTTCAGAAAAAGATGGCGGCCATTAGCGGCTCATCTGCCGCACGTAGGTCAGCGGCGATGCAGCCGGGACATGCAGCTGGCTGCTCGCAGCATAAGTCCCCCGACCGGAGGCGCCGCTGACCTCCCGACGGCAAGTGTGACGCCCCCCCCTCCCCTCCTCTCTCCTCCCCTCGCTCAGGCCCCCGGCACCCGGTGCAATACTTACCCCTCCCCGTGCCTCCGCAGCAGCTCCTGTCTCTTCCGCTCCTGCACTGTGACGTCTCAGGTCAGAGGGCGCGGTGACGTCTTTCCACCGCGCTCTCTCCTGAGCGGTCACAGCGGAGCGCAGAGCGGGAAGATGCCAGCGCGCGTGAGGAGTCCAGACCAGCGGCAGCAGCATCAGCACGTGAGAAGTGAGGTGAGTATTGGATTTATTTTTTTTTTATTGTATGAGGGCATTAAATGGTGGGGTGGGGTTGTGTGACATTGTGGAGGGGGCATTATAAGCGAGGGGGGGGTGACATCCTGCATGGGGCATTATATAGGGGGGATGTGACTTCCTGCATGGGGCATTATAAGGGAGGGGGGGATGTGACATCCTGCATGGGGCATTATAAGGGAGGGGGGGATGTGACATCCTGCATGGGGCACTATGAGTGGGATGTGACTTCCTGCATGGGGCATTATATAGGGGGGATGTGACTTCCTGCATGGGGCATTATAAGGGAGGGGGGATGTGACATCCTGCATGGGGCATTATAAGAGAGGGGGGCATGTGACATCCTGCATGGGGCATTATAACGGAGGGGGGATGTGACATCCTGCATGGGGCATTATAACGGAGGGGGGGGATGTGACATCCTGCATGGGGCATTAAATGGTGGGGTGGGGGTGTGTGACATCGTGGAGGGGGCATTATAAGCGAGGGGGGATGTGACATCCTGCATGGGGTATTATATAGGGGGGGATGTGACTTCCTGCATGGGGCATTATAAGGGAGGGGGGGATGTGACATCCTGCATGGGGCATTAAATGGTGGGGTGGGGGTGTGTGACATCGTGGAGGGGGCATTATAAGCGAGGGGGGATGTGACATCCTGCATGGGGTATTATATAGGGGGGATGTGACTTCCTGCATGGGGCATTATAAGGGAGGGGGGATGTGACATCCTGCATGGGGCATTATAACGGAGGGGGGATGTGACATCCTGCATGTAGCATTATATAGTGGGGGGGAGTGACATCCTGCATGGGGCATTATAAGGGAGGGGGGGATGTGACATCCTGCATGGCGCAGTATGGGGGAGATGTGACTTCCTCCATGGGCCATTATATAGGGGGGATGTGACTTCCTGCATGGGGTATTATATAGGGGGGATGTGACTTCCTGCATGGGGCATTATAAGGGAGGGGGGGGATGTAACATCCTGCATGGGGCATTATAAGGGAGGGGGGGATGTTTCATCCTGCATGGGCACTATAGGGGGGAAGTGACTTCCTGCATGGGCCATTATATAGGGGGGATGTGACTTCCTGCTAAAATACCCGATGCGTTAGAATGCATTGATACGTTGATACATAATGTCCCAGAGATTGTCAACAGGGGTAGATTAAGAGTAGCAAGGGCCCCAGGCAGTTTAGAAGGCGCAGGCCCCCCCCCCACACACACACACCTGATGTATCACGTAACATGTCAAATGATCCCCTGTGATAGATCATGTGATAGTTCACGTGAAATTAATTTGGCACAATATTGATATATTAATTATAATATTTTTTTTACATTAATTGTATGACTTAATATTGAGCACAATTAAGTATGCTGACATCCCTATATACAGTATGAGACCCTACACACAATATGAGCTGCCACAATCCTCCTATACACAGCAGGAGGCCACACGTAGCCATCTATACACAGCAGGAGGCCGCACGGTGCCATCTATACACAGCAGGAGGCCGCACGGTGCCATCTATACACAGCGGGAGGCCGCACGTAGCCATCTATACACAGCAGGAGGCCGCACGTAGCCATCTATACACAGCAGGGGGCCGCACTTAGCCATTTATACACAGCGGGAGGCCGCACGTAGCCATCTATACACAGTGGGAGGTTGCACGTAGCCATCTATACACAGCAGGAGGCCGCACGGCGCCATCTATACACAGCGGGAGGCCACACAGTGCCATCTATACACAGCGGGAGGCCGCACGGTGCCATCTATACACAGCGGGAGGCCGCACGGTGCCATCTATACACAGCGGGAGGCCGCACGGTGCCATCTATACACAGTGGGAGGCCGCACGGTGCCATCTATACACAGCGGGAGGCTGCACGGTGCCATCTATACACAGCGGGAGGCCGCACGGTGCCATCTATACACAGCAGGAGGCCGCACGGTGCCATCTGTACACAGCGGGAGGCCGCAAGTAGCCATCTATACACAGCGAGAGGCCACACGGTGCCATCTATACACAGCGGGAGGCCGCACGGCACCCCCCAGATACAGGAGGCCGCACGGCGCCCCCCAGAGACAGCGGGAGGCCGCACGGTGCCCCCCCCAGAGACATTTAAGCAGACATCACAAAATGATATCTGCCTACACACACACTCACTCACCATCTCCCGGCTCGGCTCCCGTCGTCCAGCTGCTGTCCGGTGGTAAGTAGCAGTGCAGGGCGCGCACTGCGTGACGTCACACTAGCAGACACGGCCGCGCACAGGGCTGTGTCTCCTAGCTGTGACGCGGCCGGGCCAGCACATAGGGAAGTTAACAGGTGCAGTGCTGGCCCGGCCGAAGAAGAAGCAGCGGCCGTGCGCAGCTGCTGGGGGAGCGGTCCGGGGCCCCCCGCCTCTGACTGCCGGTATGTGTGCGGCGCCACACATATTACAATGAGGGCAATCTGGCGATGGGGCCCTGGGGGGTAGCCCAGATTGCCCTCATTATAATCCGCCTATGATTGTCAATCAAATTAAGGAACAGCAAATTGTAAGGGCCAGTCAATGGCATCAATGCATTAATCATCCTGGAACTGCCTACACACTCTAGCCACATGAGGTTGGACTTTTCCTGCACCACTAGGAGTCCAGTGCCCACTGCACCAGTGTAAGGTGTGACAATGGACTTGATGATTTCATCCTAGTGCCTAACTCCAGTAAAGGTTCTGTCGAGGTTTGTGTGACCCTCCAGGAATATGCCACCATAGACCATTAATGGCACACTGCTAAACTGGTCATGCTGGAAGCTATGGCAGGCAGCATAATGTTCACCACTTCATCTTCAGACTCTTTCTTATCTGTCACATGTGTTCAGTTTGAACCGGATCTCATCTGTAAAGAGTACGGGGATCTAATGGTGGACCTGCCAATTATGTTATTCTCTACTGAATGCCAATCAATCTGCATGTTGCTGATCTGTGAGCACAATTCCCATTACATGATGTTGGACACTCATGCCACTCTCATGGAGTTTGTTCATGTCAGTTTGGTTAGAAACACATACACCAGTATTATCCCACTGGAGGTAATCTTGTAGGGTTCTGGCAATGCTTCTCCTGTTCCTCCATACATAAAAAAGCATATATAAATCCTGCTCCTGAGTTGATGCCCTTCTATGGATCTGTTTGGCTCTACTTATGTAACCACCCGTGTCCTGGTATCCACTCCATGCTCTTGAGACTATGCTGGGATAAAAAGGAAACCTCCTTGCTACAGCATGTTTGAGTGTTCCATTCTGATGGAGCTGGACAACATTGTACCCTTAATAGGCTGGAGGAACAGCCTCATGATTCCATTAGTAAGAAGGAAAATAGCAAAATGCAAAACTAGAGAAGAATCAGTCAGAAAGAATAAGGACAGAGAAGTTTGCTCTAACCATCAACTGCAAAACCATTCCTTTTCTGAGGGTTGTTTTTCTGTTGTCACTTGCATTAAGAGTGGACCAAAGCAGGTTAACCCCTTCACGACATCTGACGTACACTTGCGTCATATGTTATGTCCCTGACTTTGATGTGGGCTTGCATATCGAAACCCGCATCTTTCCCAGCAGATGAGGGCTGATTCAATCATTAAACCATTAAAAATAAAACAATAAGAAAATACACATATTTGGTATCGCTGTGTTCATAAAAGTCAGATCTATCAAAATATAAAGTAAATTAATCCGTAACGAGAAATCAGCATTACGAGAAAAAAAATAAAATTGATAGAATTATGTTTTTTTGGCCTCCACAACATTGCAATTAAATGCAATAACAAGTGATCAAAATTTTTTATCTACCCCATAATGGTATCAGTAAAAATGTCAGCTAAAAATAAGCACTATATCCTGAAAATTTAAAGCGTTATGGGTCTTGGAAAATGGGGACACAAGCAAAGTTTTTTTTGTTTGTTTTTGTTTTACAAATTTCCGAATTTTTTTTCACCACATAAAGAGGTTGTCCACTACTTTTACATTAATAGCCAATCCTTAGGATAGTTCATCAATGTCTGATCGGTCGGGGTCCGACACCCGGCACCCCCGCCGATCAGCTGTTATCGTTGTTCGTGGCCGCCGCTGCCGGCCAGAAGTACTTACTTGTGGAGTTGGCTGTCTAGTTGTAGTGACTGCCACAGGGTACTATACATCCGTCTCCTATTCAAATCCATAGGAGGTGGATGTGTACTACCCTGCGGTGGCCGCTACAAGTAGACGGTCAGCTCTGCAAGTAGCCATGGACGGTAAAATAAATAAGTTCAGACTTTTTTTAAGAGGAGAAAAAAAACAACAACGAAAAACTGAAAATTCCATGGGATTGAATGGGTTAAAGGGAGCCTAGCAGTTTATACATGCTGCCTACAAATTACATTGTAATTACACTGCTGAAAAAATTAAGGAAAGTGAACTTCTCATGTATCCTCTCTCTACTAACCTACCTATACCCGATATTGCAATTACCTTGCCAAGCAGCGCGCTCACTGTCTTGGGGTCATATTTGTCACAGAACTTTCCTTTATTCCCTCTATCCAGTTTTTCACTCGCTCATGTTACTTGCATCTTAAAAACATCTCCACAATCTGACCTTTTCTCACCTTTGAAATTGCAAAAACTCTTAGGCTGCGTGCCCACTATGCGTTTTTCAAGCGTTTTTTTCAGCGGAATTTCCGCATCGAAAACGCTTAAAAAACGCTTGGTAATACGTGCCCCATGGTCCCCAATGATAATCCGCATGTGCTGTGCACATGCTGCAGAAATTTCCGCTGTGGATTATCATTGTGGAAAAATCCGTAGCATGTTCATTAATTTTGCGGACGCGCAGCTAAATTGCTGCCATTGACTTGCATTGAATCGCATAATATCCGTATAAGCACATGTGCACAAGCGGATATTATGCGATTTAATGTGCAGATGGTACCCGGGTCTGGAGAAGAGGAGACTCTCATCCAGACTCGGGTACCATAGTACCTGTTAAAAAAAAGAATTAAAATTAAAAATATACATTATACTCACCTTCCGATGTCCCCCGGTCTCCTCTGTGGTGCGTCCTGGCTCCCCGGTGGCTCGCGATGGTGTAAAAGATCCTTCCATGACGTCATTTAGTCATGTGACAGGTCATGTGACCGCTGACGTCGGCGATCGCGTGACCTGTCACATGACTAAATGACGTCATGGAAGGTCCTTTTACACCACTGCGAGCCGTACAAGAGACCGGACGCATCGGAGAGACGACCGCAGGCCATCAGAAGGTGAGTATAATGTGTTTTTTTTCAATTTTATTATTTTTTTAAATATTAACTTGATCACACTATAAATCCATGCCGGTTGCATGGATTTATATAGTATGACCAAGTTGTCAAGCACTTTTCCAAGTGATGCTAAAATCGCTTGGAAAAGAGCTTAATAACCCGCATGCAGAAATGCATGCAAAAACGCTTGACAAACGCTTCTACCTAGCAGGAAAAACGCATGTAAAATCCATATGCAGTTTTCCTGCCAGGGAGATGCAGAAAAAATCTGCAGCATTTCTGCATCGTGGGCACTTAGCCTTATTGTCACTCTTACTCATTTTCGTCTGGACTACTGCAACTCTCTACTGATCGATCTCCCTGTTACCAAACTTTCTGCTCTTCAATCCGTCCTGAATGTGGCAGCCAGAGTCGTATTTCTGTCCAGCAGCTACACCGATGCCTCTATCCTGTGCCAGTTATTACACTGGTTTCCCATTTGCTACGGAATACAATGCAAACTTATCTCTCTCACCCACAAAGCTCTTTGTAGTTCTTCACCACCCTATATCTCCTACCTCAGTTCTGTCTACCACTTTACCTGTGTTCTCTATTCTCAAATGATCTTAGACTAACATCCTCCATAGTTTAAACCTCGCACCTCCGTCTCCAAGACTTCTTTCGTGCTGCGGCAATTTTCTGGAATGCACTACCCCAGATGATCCAACTAATACCTAGCCCCCACACTTTTAAGCGTGCTTTAAAAATACATCTCTATAGAGGGGCCTATCACCTCACTTCACTAGTCTAACTTTTCGCTGTTCCCTCTTTCTGAATTTTCCTCAGACTCTGGCCCTTCCTAATCATCTGTCTCCACTTCCTCCATACACCCAATAGCACTTGGTAACTGTACTTAGACAGATACTGGCTGATGACCGGCTCATGCAGCTTTTTGAAATGCCCTATTTATTATAATGATGGCTGGACCATACATGACAAGCACTTTCTGCCTATTGTGTCCTCCTATTTCCTTATAGATTGTAAGCTTAATTGTTTGTACATCTCCCCGCTTAATTGTAAAGTGCTTTAGAATTTGTTGGTGCTATATAAATAAAATTATTATTATAATAGCTTGCCATGGGCAGGTGTCTGAACAGTCACACCCCTGTCTTACTTTGCCTTTATCTACATTGAGGTCGGCTGACACAAGGTAAGGTTTTAATACTAAAGACAAGTGTCACGCAAGGTGTGGGAAAGACTTAGTGCAACACAAAGGGAAGAGAGAAAGAGAGCCCAGACTCTAGGGAAAGGGGGGAGGGCTGGTCTAGTATCACCCTGTCGCCCCTATATTGGTTCTTCACCAATCGCCGAACGTGTGCCTCGCCCTGTCTTTCCCTGGCATATGACTAAGGCTAGGGAAGGGAGGAGATGAGCACTAGTCGATCCGGCACCTCCCTCTGGAACACAGCAGGTATTTATACACCCAGGCCAGGGTGTTAATTAGCTAGAGGAAGGTAGCCGCTGGGTCCTAAAGACAGCCTCTCTAGGATGTCTGTAATGCCAAACGTAGAGATCTCCTGCAACCCACTGCAGGGCTACTGTTTGTCACTTCTGACACACCCGTGACAGTACCACTACCCTCTACGAGTGGCCTCCGGACACTCAGGACCAGGTTTCTCAGGGTAAGAGGTGTGGAATGAACGAACCAACCTGGGAGCGTTCACCTCTGATGCTGAAACCCACTTCCTCTCCTCTGGACCATAGCCTTTCCAGTGCACCAAGTATTGTAGAGAACGACATTGGAGACGAAAATCTACAATCCTCAAAATCTGGAACTCCAGATTACCATCAACCATTACTGGGGGCGGTGGAAGAGGTGAGGGCTCAAGAGGTTCCACATACTTCTTGAGTAAGGACCAATGTATGGAACACATTGTGGATCTTAGGGTCCTGAGGAACTTCAAGACGAAATGCTGCTGGGTTAATGACGGCGGTTATTTTATACGGACCAATACATCTGGATCCCAGCTTCCAAGAAGGAACTTTCAATCTTATATTCCTGCTAGACAACCACACAAAGTCATTCACATTCAGGTGCGGACCTGGCAAGCGTTTTCTGTCAGCCATGCATTTATACCTGTCTCCCTTGATCTTTAAATTACTCAGAACACCTGAGGTAGGTCTCCAAATTCTGATTTACACGCTCGGTCTGTCCATTCGACTGAGGGTGGAAGGCAGAGGAAAAGGACAGCTGTACCCTCAGTTGAGAACAGAATGCCTTCCAGAACTTGGAAGCAAACTGGGTCCCCCGATCGGACACCACATCGGAGGGAACCCTGTGAAGCTTCACGATCTCATTTATGAACACCTGAGCAAGTGTCTTGGCATTTGAAGCGCAGGCAATGCGACAAAGTGAAGCATTTTACTGAACCTATCTACTACCACCAAAACCACCGTTTTGCCTGTGTCCATGGCATACTAGGGATAGGTAGTGGAAGAAGAGTACCAGACGGATGGGTATGCGAAACCTTAGAACGCGCCAATAATACAAGCAGCTATGTGTTCAATCACATGCCGGCCACCAAAAACAACGACAGAGTAGGTCCGCGGTTGCCTTACCACCTGGATGCCCAGTAAGCACAGAGTTATGATGTTCCTTAATTACTTTGCAGCGCACATCAGATGGTACAAATAACCTTCCCGAAGGGCAGGAGGCAGGGGCGTCCCCCTGAACCTCTAACACCTCTCCCTCCAATTCAGGATACAGTGCCGAAATGACTACCCCTTTCTATAATATCGGGGAAGGGTTCTCATGGTCATCACCACCAGGGGCAAAGCATCAGCCTTGATATTTTTGACCCCTGGACGAAAAGTGACAACAAAATTGAACCTAGTAAAAAACAGGGACCATCTGGCTTGCTTAGGGTTGAGACGTTTAGTTGACTGGAGATATGACAGGTTCTTATGGTCAGTAATAACAGTAATAGGATGGACAGCCCCCTCCAACCAATGTCGCCATTCTTCGAACACCAATTTGATCGCCAAAAGTTCCCTAATACCCACGTCATAATTTCTCTCAGCGGAAGACAATTTTTTAGAAAAGAAGGTGCATGGATGCCATTTTCCAGTGGACGGACCCTGAAACAACACAGCCCCAGCCCCGACATCCGATGCATCAACCTCCACAATAAAGGCTTGGGAAACATTGGGTTGACTGAGTATATTTGCAGTGGCAAAATAATTCTATAAGGAAGAAAAAGCCTGGAGGGAAGCATCCGACCATTTGAAAAGATCAGGACTCCTCTTAGTCATGTCAGTAAGGGGTTAATTTTGTATACATTTCTGGTGAAAATTAGTAAAGCCCAGAAAACGTTGCAGAGCCTTCAGGTTCTCGGAACGTCCCCAATCAAGGACTGCATGGATCTTCTCCAGATCCATCCTAAAACCCAAAGATGACAACAAGTACCCCAAAAACTGTACCTCCTGAGCAGCGAAAACACATTTTTCCAGTTTGGCATAAAGTTTGTTATCCCTTAATATCTGGAGCACCTGCTTAACATGCCCCCGATGTGTCTTGACCACCACAAACCTCCCCACCAAATGATGGAAAATATAATTTATGAAATGCTGGAATACTGCAGGTGCGTTGGTCAAATCAAAAAGCATAACAGGACTCTCGAAATGTCCTTCCGGGGTATTGAACGCTGTTTTCCATTTGTCCCCTTCTCTGATTCTAACCAGATTGTAGGCTCCCCATAAATCCAGCTTGGAGAATACCTTAGCTCCTACAACTTGGCTGAACAAATCATGAATCAGAGGAAGAGGTTATGGATCACGGATGGTAATTTGATTTCATTCTAAACAGGGATGTAGACCGCCATCTTTTTTCTTTACAAAGGAGAACCCTGCCCCCACGGGCGAAGATGAGGGTCTGATATTCCCTTCTCCAGACTTTCCGCAGTGAAATATTTCATGCCTTGTCTCTCAGAGCCAGTAATCTCCCCATTCAATAATCTCCCCGGTTTGCCAATCCACCAACGGATTATGTTTATCAAGCCAAAGAATAACCAAAACATTAGGTATGGGAAGATTTTCCAGGACATAGCAAGGGATTTTGTAGCGTCGGCGTCTCTGCCTCCTGCTGAGCAGAGACGCCGATCCCCTCACCGCCGCTGTCCCAGTACGGCATCCTCCGGCTCCCCTGCTGCATCTGCCCGGGGTGCGCGCACCACCCGCAGTTCCCTGGGCACTGTACTTAGGGCTCGCGTGCGCTCCCTCCCTCTTAAAGGGGCCACGTGCGCCGTCCTAAAGAGTCCCCGGCTAATGGCCGAAGACTGCTCCTTTATAAGGCACCTCTACCAAAATGGAGGTGCCTGTGCAAGGTTGTTGTTTGTGTGCTAACACTCTCCTCAGCCCTCAGGTTCCAGTGCCTGCCAGCCTGTCTATCAGCCGTGCCCGCCTGCCTGTCTATCAGCCGTGCCCGCCTGCCTGTCTATCAGCTGTGCCCACCTGCCAGTCAATCAGCCGAGCCCGCCTGCCTGTCTATCAGCCATGCCCGCCTGCCTGTCTATCAGCTGTGCCCACCTGCCAGTCAATCAGCCGAGCCCGCCTGCCTGTCTATCAGCTGTGCCCACCTGCCAGTCAATCAGCCGAGCTCGCCTGCCTGTCTATCAGCCGTACCCTCCTGTCTGTCTATCAGCCGTGCCCGCCTGCCTGTCTACTGGCCGTGCCCGCCTGCTTGCCTACCCGCTTCACCTGCCTGTCTACCAGCCGTGCTCATCTGCTGTGCCTGTCGGCTTCCGCCATCACTCCCGTGGGAGTCGACTGCTCTCACATAAGGTCGGTCCGAGAGTGGCACCTGGTTCACGTTCCCAGTCCCTCCTTGGTTCACGGAGTCAACTAAGCCGTCGTGTGGCCAGGGTCGCTCCAGGTAGGCACTTAGTTACGCCCGTCTGGTCCCTCCTTGTATCACAGCACAGAGGTTCCACCACCCAGATCCGTAACAGTTTGCACAGGCCATGGGATCCAGTGACTCCCAGGCTCCTTCACTCTCAGACCTGTACCAAGCGGTCTCTCGCCAGAGATCCCAACAGGATACTATCCTGTCCTATCTGCGACAGTCAACTATTGCTTGGACGCGCTGTCCATCCCGACTGTATCCACCTCTAACCAAGCGGCACCCGCTCAGGCGGCACCTCAACCCAGTGGCGCTGTGGGATCCGGCTTAGGACCCCGGATTTCTGCTCCTCCACGTTTCGGTGGTGACCCTGCCCTATGTCGGGGCTTCATTAATCAGTGCACGGTGCACTTTGAGCTCCTGGCACACCAGTTCGCCTCCGAAGGGGCCAAGGTGCCATTCATCATGTCTCATCTCACCGGAGAGGCGTTGACGTGGCTTAACCCTCTGTGGGAGAGAGGGAATCCTCTGGTGTCCGACTTCCAGGCCTTCCTCGCGGCTTTCCGGAAGGTGTTCGATGAGCCCGGATGAAAATCTTCGACTGCCTCCTCTCTTCTCCGACTCCGCCAAGGGTGTCTCTCTGTGGGACAGTATGCCATGCGTTTCTGCACCCTCATATCTGAACTTGCCTGGAACAATGAGGCTCTGGTGTCCACCTTTTGGGAAGGCCTTTCTGGACGGATCAAGGATGAGCTAGCCGGCCGTGACATACCTCCCTCTCTGGATGACCTGGTGTCATTAGCTACACGGATCGACATCCGTTTTCAGGAGCGTTCAAAAGAGGCGACCCGTGAGAAAAGGCCAGTCTCGCAACCAGCATCCCCACCGGTGTCTTCTCCAGAGTCTATGCAAATAGACAAAGTTAACATGGTAAAGTCTCGTCAGGAGATCCGTCGCGCTGAGGGGAGTTGCTTCTACTGTGGCAGTATAGAGAATCAAATCCGCTCCTGTCCGGTGAGACCAGGAAACTCCAGTGTCTAGGACCGCTCGGAGAGGTCGTCCTAGTCAAAAGTTCTTTGTCTCCGCCCTTGACTCTGTCCGTTTCAGTTACCAGTGATGAGACCCGCTTCTTCGAAACTGCCTATCTGGATTCCGGAGCCGCTGGGAATCTCATTCAACAGGCCGTTGTGGAGCGTTACCAGATTCCTACCATACGTCTGGCTGATCCTTTAGCGGTTTCCTCTGTGGATGGAAAGCTTCTCTCTGAGACCATCTTGTTTGTCACTGAGCCTGTAACTCTTCAGGTGGGAATGCTACATTCGGAGAAGATCTCGTTTTACGTGCTGTCCGGTCTCTCTCATCCCCTCTTGCTTGGACTACCTTGGTTACTGAGGCATGAGCCTGTCCTGAATTGGAGCTCAGGTGAGGTGCTCCGTTGGGGTCAGGAATGTCATAAGTCCTGTCTGGTTCCGGTTCGTCCTGCTCGACCTCCGTCTACTCCAGCTAACCTACTTGGCCTGCCAGCACCCTACTGGTCATATGCGGACGTCTTTGATAAAAAGGAGGCAGAGACACTACCACCTCATAGGCCGTATGATTGCCCCATCGACCTAATACCTGGTGCTTCATCTCCTCGCTGGCGAATCTACCCCTTGTCGCTGGCCGAGACCCGTGCTATGTCTGAATACAGAGAAGAGAATCTTGCTAGGGGATTTATGCAGAAATCCACCTCTCCGGCTGGAGCAGGATTCTTCTTCGTCAAAAAGAAAGACAGCTCTCTTTGTCCATGTATCGACTATAGGGGCCTAAAACAGATTACCATCAAAATAAGTACCCCCTGACTCTCATATCGGAGCTGTTTGACCGCCTAAAAGGCGCGAAGATCTTCACTAAGCTCGATCTTCGTGGGGCGTACAATCTGGTCCGGATTCACCAGGGAGACGAGTGGAAGACGGCATTCAACACTCGGGATGGTCACTACGAATACCGCGTGATGCCCTTCGGTCTCTGTAATGCTCCTACCGTCTTCCAGGAGTTAGTAAACGACATCTTCCGAGATCTCCTGTATTCCTGCATGGTGGTGTACCTGGACGATATCTTGGTGTTCTCCCCTGATCTGCCCTCTCACCGGAGGGATGTTCATCGGGTCCTGCTGAGGCTCCGGAAGAATCGCCTGTATGCTAAGTACGAGAAATGCCTCTTTGAGCAGACCTCCCTACCATATTTGGGGTATATCATCTCTGAGACCGGACTGCGGATGGATCCCGAGAAGGTGTCTGCCGTCTTAAAGTGGCCCCGACCTGAGGGGTTGATGGCTATTCAGTGGTTTCTGGGATTCGCTAACTATTACCACCTCTTCATTCCTCATTTCTCCTCCCGGACTGCTCCCATCTCTGCTCTCACTCGTAAAGGAGCAAATCCCAGGGAATGGACTTCCGAGGCGGAAAGTGCCTTTGTCTCTCTTAAGCAAGGCTTCTCCTCCGCTCCAGTGCTACATAGTCCAGATTGCAATAAACAGTTCTTCCTGGAGGTTGTTGCCTCTGCCTCCGGGGCCGGAGCAGTGCTCACCCAGAAATCCTCGTCCGGGCAAATGGCGACCTGCGGCTTCTTCTCCAAACTCTTTCTTCGTCCGAGCGCAATTACTCCATAGGAGATCGAGAACTGCTGGCCATCAAATTGGAGTGCCGCTACTTGCTTGAGGGGGCTCTGTACTCGGTGGTCATCTACACTGACCATAAAAACCTTGCGTCAGGCCAGATGGTCTTTGTTCTTTGCACGTTTCAGCTTCACTCTCCATTACCGCCTGGCAGACAAGAATATTAAAGCTGACGCTCTATCCCGCTCTTTTCTGTCTACCGACCAAGAGAAGGAGCCTCTACACATCATTGACCCCTCCGGAATAATGACTGTTGCTCCGTTTGACTTATCTACCTCCTGGTAAGACATTTGTAGCGGCTCAGGATCGGAAGAGGGTCTTACTCTGGGGTCATTCGTCCAAACTGGCTGGTCATGCCAGCCAGAGGAAGATGCTTCTGCTCATTGCCCGATATTATTGGTGGCCCACCCTGCGCAAGGATGTTGCGGATTTTGTCGTGGCTTGTTCCTCCTGTGCCCGTAACAAGATACCTAGGCACCTCCTAGCTGGTCATCTTCTTCCTCTCCCCGTGCCTTCTGCTCCTTGGCAACACATTGCTATGGACTTCATTACTGATCTTCCGGTATCTGCCGGTTCTACCGTCATATGGGTGGTCGCTGACCGCTTCTCCAAGATGGCTCACTTCATTCCTCTGCCTGGTCTTCCGTCCGCTCCTGTGCTCGCTAAGGACTTCATCCGTCACATCTTTCATCTCCACGGCTTACCCCTCCACATTGTCTCGGAGAGCCACGTGCAAGCTGCTGGATGTCTCTTTGGACTTTTCATCGGCCTATCATCCTCAGTCCAATGGTCAAGTGAAACTTATTAATCAGATCCTTACCAGATTTCTTTGGCACTTTGTCAATGCTCACCATAGCGATTGGGTAGAACTTCTGCCTTGTTTTCTTATAACAACCATGTGAGTGAGTCCTCTGCTAAGTCTCCATTTTCTGTGGTTTACCGTCGACACCCCTGAATTCCATTTCCCGTCTCTTCTTTAGTGGACAATCCTGCCGTGGAGTATCTCGTCAGTGACTTTTCGGTGATTTGGGAAGACACTAGATCTGCGCTTCTTCAGTCCTCCGAGCGGATGAAGAAGCATGCTGATAAGAGATGTCTGGATCCGCCTCTATTTCGTCCGGGAGACAAGGTCTGGCTTTCCTCCAAATATGTCCATCTCAAAATACCATCATACAAGTTGGGCCCGCGGTTCATTGGTCTTTTCGAGATTCTGAACCAAATAATTCCAGTGACATACAAGCTGAAACTCCCTGCCTCCTTACGGATTCCCAATTCCTTTCATCAGTCTCTCCTCAAGCCTGTTGTCCTTAATCCTTTCTCTGACGATCCAGGTACCACTCCAGCTCCAGTCTCCGCTGAGGACGTCTTTGAAGTAGAGAATATTTTGGCCATCAAGAGGGTAAGAGGAAAGACTTTCTTTCTTGTGGATTGGAAGGCGTTTGGTCCTGGGAAGAGGTCTTGGGAGCCCAGGGAGAACATTCATGCTCCTCGTCTTCTAGAAAAATTTCTTGCGGGCCTAAAGAAGAGGGGGCGTAAAGGGGGGGGTACTGTAGTGTCGGCGTCTCTGCCTCCTGCTGGGCAGAGACGCCGATCCCCTCACCACCGCGGTCCCGGTCCGGCGTCCTCCGGCTTCCTTGCTGCAACTGCCCGGGGTGCATGCACCACGCGCAGTTCCCCAGGCACTCTCCTCAGCCCTCAAGTTCCAGTGCCTGCCAACCTGTCTATCAGCCGTGCCCGCTTGGCTGTCTATCAGCCGAGCCCGCCTGGCTGTCTATCAGCCGAGCCCGCCTGCCTGTCTATCAGCCATGCCCGCCTGCCTGTCTGTCTATCAGCCGTGCCCGCCTGCTTGTCTACCTGCTGTGCCAGCCTGCTTGCCTACCCGCATCACCTGCCTGTCTACCAGCCGTGCTCATCTGCTGTGCCTGTAGGCTTCTGCCATCAGGCCCGTGGGAGTCGCCTGCTCTTACACAAGGTCGGTCCTAGAGTGGTACCTGGTTCACCTTCCCGGTCCCTCCTTGGTTCACGGAGTCGACTAAACTGCCGTGTGGCCAAGGTCGGTACGGATAGGCACTTAGTTACGCTCCTCTGGTCCCTCCTTGTATCACAGCACAGAGGTTCCACCATCCAGATCCGTAACAGATTATTTCACAATGAAGTGATCCCACCCTCAGTTTTACATTATGTACAATCTGAGTAAATGCTTTCTGTGCAAGTGGCGCCGAGTCGATGGCAAAGATGGAAATAGGTTCAGCTAAAGCACATCAAGCAAGACCATGAGTTTTCACAAACCCAGCATCAATCATGCTGACTCCGGCTTCACTGTCAACAAACACAGAAATTTTACTCGGTTTTGCTATCTAGCACCACCTCTGCTGTTAGGACAAAGCGGGAACTGCAGGCTGGTAACAAATGAACCCCTTGTTTATCCAACTCCAGACTACCAAGAGTTAATCGAGTCTCCTTTTGTTTAGGAATTGAAGGACAGGTCCCAACAAAATGTCCCTTTTTCCCCACAAAAAAAAAAATACGCCTTTTTTCCTATGAATCTCCGGGGAGATGTATGATGTAGATGTGACGCCCCTGAGGGTTCGGTCACCACAGAGGTGTTGCATCTCAGCCAGAGATGTGGCATCTCACTCTCAGGTAAGGAAGGAGTACAGCTCAGGACCCTAACACCTGCATCCAACACACACCACCCCAAGCCAGCAGGAGGGGCAAGATGCCTCCCATGTACTTGCTGAGCCCCTTTCCTGGCTGGAGTGGGGGGAACCCAGAGAGGGGGGAACTATGTAGTGGGTGTGGGTGGAGGAAGATATAAAATGGGAAGCAATCTTAGGGAGTGAAGTTTAGTCAGAGGAGGAAAGTGACAGGAGCAGAGGCTCTGCAGGAGCTCTGCTCCAGAAGTGGGCCTGAACAGGGAGGCCCGAGGTTAGAAAGAAGGAGAGGAGAGGGAGCAGGAAGGCTCCAGGAACCATAAGAAAGGACCATAGGGGTACGGGCAGTGCGAGAGGCCAGCCATATGCCCGAATCTACCGGGAGGAGGAGGGGTCAGGCTGCATAAAGGGAAACGGTCCCTCAGCTAGCGGAAGACTGTACGTCTTAACTAGGAACCGGAGGCTGCAGTATTTCATGTCCTGTAGCCAACAGTACATACCAGTCTCTCCAGGAAGGTAGCTATATAGGACCCAGGGGATGGAACAGACGTCGCCCGCCAAGGCCCCCAGGCACTGGACTAGGACACTTGGTATGAGATTCAGGGAGACAGCCAGAGAGAAGACACAGAAGGGGGTCCTGCTATGTACTCCGGAGTTACCTGGGGGGTGGACTGAGCCCCTGAGTAAACGCAGCACGGCACGGGAAGTTACTTTGACGTCTGTAACTTGAACTGCAATAACCGTGAGTAAAGACCCTGAGGACGGCACTTCCTTGTCTCTGTGTTTATTGCTGCGCCATCGACCCCTGCACTACAACACCCAGCACAACCAACATCAACTACACTGCCATGGAGCTAGCTCTTCCTGTGGAGAGCCACACCATCCCTGCTGCAGTAACATCAGCTTCAGAGGACTGCTCCGCAGCGGCGGCTCCCTTAGCCGCATTCCACAGGTGGCGTCACGAACTCTATAAATCCCCTATACATAAACTCCTTTTATTGACTGCCCTGGGTCACGGACCGGGTCACCGCCACTGTGACATTCCCCCAGCATCCACCGGCCCGGCACCGTGTACCCCACGGCCCAGGGGGCGCGTCATAGAGACTCCCCCTAACTGCATGGGTTCTTACACCTCCACCAGTACTGGCTCAACCCCAGACCGCTGCCCCGGCAGAGGTACACAACCCCGACAAGAAGGCCCCGGAGAAAGTGGTCTCACCCATCTATCCCGAAGGTGTCTATCAAGACATATGGCTAATGACATGGCAGCCTCCAAGGACTGAGGGGTTTAATATACTGCTAAGGTATCTTTCAACCTTTCAGCAAGCCCCTCACAAAATTGACTTCTAAGGGCTGAGTCAATCCATTTGGAATCCGTTGCCCATCTGCGGAATTCCGAACTGACCGATTCCCCTGCTGAAGGTGACGTAGCCTAGACTCAGCCAAGGCGATTCGGTCAGGGTCATCATAGGTAAGAGCCAGAGCCCCGAAAAACCCCTCCACAGACTGGAGACAAACCGAGTCCTACGGTAAGGAAAACACCCACGACTGAGGATCTCCCAGCAATAGAGAGATCACAATACCAACCCATTGCTCCTCATTTCTGGAGGACTAAAGACGAAGTTTAAAATACAGTTTGCATGCCTCCTTAAATACAAAAAACCTGTCCCTACCTCCTGAAAACCTGTCCGGGAGGGCAACCTTGGGTTTAAGCTGGACAGGCCTACCTGCAGAGACCCCCACACTGGCAACCTGTAACCGCTGATGCTGCTGAACCTCACAATGGAAGTCATTCACCCCCAGAGACAGACAGTGGAACTGCTCTGCGAGCTCTGCAACTGAACCCATACCAAGGGAAAAAGGAAAAAAAAAGTCCACGCCCAAAAACACACAGTGAAAAAAAAACAAAAAAAAACAAAGTGTCAGTCTTTTTTTTTTTTTTTCCTTTTCAAAATGTGCTCGGCCGGCGATAATGTCATGCAATGTGTGGGAAAGACTTACTGCAACATAAAGGGAAGAGGGAAAGGGAGCCAGACTCTAGGGAAAGGGGGGAGTGAAGACCTCCTAGGCTGGTCTAGTGTCACTCTGTCTCCCCTAATGACCCTATATTGGTTCTTAACCAATCGCCACACGCGTGCCTCGCCCTGTCTTTCCCTGGCGGATGGCTAAAGCTAGGGAAGGGAGGAGAGGAGCACTAGTTGATCCCCACTGAACACTAAAGACAACAAGGGAGGACAAACAGGGGGAAATTGCTTAGCTTTAGATGACTCCAGACAAATGCACACACGTCCTCAAGCTCCAGAGAGGATGAAGTACTGCTCTTGCTAAAGCCTTCACAAGGAGTAATTAATATCGTCTGCACCTCCCTCTGGAACATAGCATAGTATAACACCCAGGCGAGGGTGTTAATTAGCCCAAGGAAGGTAGCCGCTGGGTCCTAGAGACAGCTTCTAAGATGATGTCTGTAATGCCAAATGTAGAGATCTCCTGCAACCCATTGCTGGGCGACGGTCTGTCACTTCTGACACACCCATGACTACAGGACAGGATCGTCCCTATTGGGTACACCTTGTCGTGGTGGGATGGCTTTTACACTTTTTTGATCAAAATAGTGTTAACTAAGTATTATATGTTATATACATGTACCATTACTATTTACTTATTTACTTTTTATTATTACTATTATTTAACGGCCTTCGGCTTGGTCTCAAGCCATGGTGACTCGAAGATGAACGCTTTGTAGAAAGGTGGATCTCGTGCAAGCCTGAATAGGCCCACCAGTGTCTTCTCCGCCGTTATCCTGATAATATCAAGCCATCAGGTTGCTGGTCTTTCTCTTCGCCTTGCACCTTGTATTCTTAGAACCATGATCTTCTTCTCCAGTGATTGCTTTCTTCATATGATGTGTCCAAAGTAGGCAATTTCTAGCTTGATCCTTGCTTCAAGTGACATGTCTGGCTTGATTTGTTCCAAAAATGATTTGTTTGTTTTTCTTCCCATCCATGATATTGATAACATCCTTCTCAAGCACAACATTTTCAAGACGCCGATTATTCTTTTGTCTTGTTTCTTTATCGTCCGGATTTCGCATCCATATGTTACTACAGAAAAGACCAAACTACGTACAAGCCGTGCCTTCATCGCCAGTGAAATGTTCATCGATTTGCACACTTTGTCCAGTGACTTCATTGTTGATTTACCCATAGCTATACTCCTACTGACTTCCAGTGACGTTACTGCATCTTGAGTAACCTTACAGTATTTACTTACTACAGGGTATATGTTCATTTAGTTCTTTTTCTTGTGTTTTGAACTCCTTTAATAGCTTGTAATTGGCTGCAAATTGTCATATAATGTGGTAATTTCAAAGCTAGTATCCTATTTTCAAAAAAATCACGATTCTTTATTTAACAGAATGCATGATTTTCTGAGAATGTTATATACACTCCTTAACATTGAAATTGCATCAGCAAGAAGGAAAGGTGGTGGAATTGTGGAAATCATAGGGTTGATAGACATTAATGATATAGATATGATGAAAAAATGAAAATTGTTTTTACAAAATATCTCGATTTATAAGAGCCATTCGCAGAAATTCATGTATTTATACCCCTTGGCAATCATGCGACTTTTGTTTCTGTTATCCATGGATGGATCTAGACCATGTTTGGCGAGTCTGGTGGAGTAATATTTAATACTGCGGGTGGCAGATATATTATGTTCATGAACACTACCTGTGTCTGGCTGCATGTCGTTATATACCACATGGATGGGAATAACACTACTTATAGAGGACTTTTATCACCCTGGGTGAATGTGAATTGCTAGAATTTGTACATCGATTCCAATGATCTTATACAAGTATAAGAAGATAAATGACAGTGAGCTGACTGTTTGCATTATTTTCTATGAAGTTCTGGGTTAACGGGAGGACCCAGGTTACGCACAATCTCCAGGTGGTGCAGAATGGGATTGGATGTAGGCTTGGAAGATGAGTGATTACTATTATAGTCAGGATTTTTCATGTTAAATTGACTTTTTATTAGGTAGTTTTAACAGTTCATTTTGCTATGAAAAATATCATTCCATTCAGATGCCTGACCCTCCAATTAATAGATGGATGGCTCACGTTTGTCAGAATGGGAGATGCTCTTACAGATCTTCCTTTGGCAAAATTAGCTGCTGATCAGCGCTCTGTTCTAGTTCATAGAGGCGGTCCCGATAAGACCTCCTTTTATTCTAATAAGATATTTGGACATTGGTTGTCTTCATGGGAAAACTTGTCATAGCAAAAGCACAAGCAAGCACATTGTGCAATTGTTACACATGGTTTGTGTTCACATGAATAATACCTTTTTACAATGGCAGCTGCAACAGTGAAATGATTACTGGATTATGAGCTTCACTTTCATCAGCATATTATTTGGCACCATTCACTAGCCCTCCCATCTGGTTTGAAAATCGTCACTGGATTTAAAACCAGATTTCTCCTTCATCCTCAAAGTTCATGATAACACACATCCTAACGTACTCTATATGTCACTAAGATTGAGAGAGGTCAGTCAATTCAGGTATATCTTATGAACCAGATAGAGTGATACAGTATAGACCATATGGACAAATGTATTGAGATACTTATACATTACACCTACAGTACAGGAGCTTTTCTGACATCCCACTCTAAATCCATAGGCAGTAATATGGAATTGGCTCCTCCTTTGCAGCTTCCACTTTTCTGGGAAAGTTTTCTACAAGATTTTGAAGGGTGCCCGTGGGAGTTTTTGCCCATTCATCCAAAAGAACATTTGTGATTTCAAACACTGATGTTGAATGACAGGGACTGGATGACAATCTCTGTTCTTGTTTATCCCAAATGTTTTCAATGGGGTTGAGGTCAGGGATATGTGTGAGCAGTCAACTTAATCTTCAGTGAACTCACCCAACCATGCCTTTATGGACCTTGCTTACTGCCCTGGGGCACAGTCATACTGGAACAGAAAATAGCCTTCCCCAAACTGTTCCCACAAAGTTGGAAGCATTAATTTATCCAAAATGTGTTGGTATTATGAAGAATTAAAATTTTCTTTCTATGAAACTAAGGGGCCAAGACTAACCCCTAAAAAACTGATTGTATTTATCCGTATTCCACCAAACTTTAAAGCTGGCACAATGCAGTCAGGCATAAAATCCAAACTCATCCATTAGACTGCCAGATAGAGAAGAGTCCGCGTCAGACTACTCTGACTGTGGGAATGAAATAGACTAAAGAGTGGTCTTTATTTTATAGATAGTATTCCACTATAAAAAAAACAATGACTAAATAATTTTAATGTAACTTTCTTCCTTTGCCATTCTGATTCTATCCGTTCAGTTGTGTCCGACCCTTGGATACTCTGTAGGCCATTTCTCGCCATGATTTCCTGTTTTGCACGGCTTCTTTCAATTGTTTGATGTTCTTTCCCATGTCATTCTTGATGGTATCCAGCCATCGGGCATTCGGTCTCCTGTTTCCTTTTACCACTGACAATTCGGAGAGGTATCTCCCTTTCTAGTGAATTTGCCCTCATCACATGTCCAAAATAGGTCAATTTCTGTCTGGTGATCTTGTCTTCCAGCATCATCTCTGGGTTAATATGATGAAGAACATCTTTGTTGGTGATCCTAGCTGTGCATGGGATTAGTAGAAGTCTTCTCCACAATCACAGCTCAAAGGCATCATTTTTTGTTCTGTCTGCTATTGTGCACATGCATATGTCGCAATTGTGAACACAAATGCAGTGATCAGTATTTATTTGATGGTAACTTAGGCGTCCTTAAGGTACCGTCACACTTAGCGATGCTACAGCGTTCCCGACAACGATACGACCTGGCAGGGATCGTTGCTGCGTCGCTATGTGGTCGCTGGTGAGATGTCAAACAGTCAGATCTTCCCAACGACGCAGCAACGATACGGCGACCCATAGCGACCTATATAACGATGCAACACAAATGCACGCCTATGTGTCTCAGTTCTGAGTCGCCAATGAGGTCGTTGGTAAGGTGTCAAACACACCGATGCATGCTACGCAGCGGGACCTCAACGATCAAAAAATGATCCAGGCCATTTCGACATGACCAGCGATCTCACAGCAGGGGCCTGGTCGCTGCTACGTGTCAAACGTAGCGAGATCGCTGCTGAGGTCGCGGTTGCGTCACAAAACTTGTGACTCAGCAGCGATCTCGCTAGCGATCTCGCTTAGTGTGACGGGGGCTTAACACTAGCATACTTGGTCTATGCTTAGCATGGATGCACGCCCCAGTGCTATTTGATGCTTAGTATCTTCTGTCATACTGCCACTGTGATTAATGAGGGACCCAAGAAAAACCAAGCTATTGACCAACACTTTATCTTCACCAGGTGTTTCTCCATACCATAGCACTTAGCCACTCAACTGCCACAGTTGGTATGCCATGTTTTCCCACCCTCCTAGCACTTTGAGCCGGCTATAGGTAAGGGAGGGTTCTTCTGTCATACAAATAGTAAGTAGATGCATATGCACCATGGTGTTAAATAAAAAAAATACAATGCTTCTCCTCCCAAAATAGACAACAAAGTATCCAAAAACTAGAAAGACTTGAAAAAGTGTAAATGTTGGGAAAACGAAGAATGAAAAAATAGTTTTGTCCTGAATCTCAAAATTAGCCAAATATTCAGGCCGTTGTAATGCTCCGGCCAAGCTACGTTGATTTGAATTGGCCTTAGAGAATTAAGAGGTTTTTCAGGTATGTAAGCTTAAAGTAGTTATAAATAGCAGATTCATCAATTTGTGTTTTTCAATGAAAGTATATATCAATAGCTTTTTAAGTACAACAGTATTAGAAAACTAAATAACATATACATACATTATAAATTTTGCTGTACAATTTGTCATAATTGTACAATAATAAATTTGATGAACCTAGTATAAATTGTTTAGCCATGCCCCAAGATGTATTTATTGCTTCATACAGCGGCATGTAAAAGTTTGGGCACCTCTGGTCGAAATGACTATTATTGTGAACAGTTAAGCAAGTTGAAGATGAAATGATCTTTAAAAGACCTAGAGTTAAAGATGACACATTTCCTTTGCATTTTAGGCAAAAAAAATATTGTCATCTTTTACATTTTAAGAACTACAAAAAGGAAAATGGGCCAATGCAAAAGTTTACGCACCCTTAGAGATTTGTATGCCCAGATAACGTTGACCAAGGTTTCAGACCTTAATTAGCCTGTTAGGGTTATTGCTTGTTCACTATCATCATTAGGAAAGGCCACGTGATGCAAATTTCCCAACTTTATAAAAACCCAGCCTCTTTTAACTTTGTGACAAAAAACAGCATCCATGGGTTCTTCTAAGCAGCTGCCTAGCACTCTGAAAATTAAAAAGGTGGAGGCCCACAAAGCAGAAGAAGGCTATAAGGAGATATCAAAGTGTTTTCAAATTGCCCTTTCTTCAGTTCGAAAGTAATTAAGAAATGGCAGTTAGCAAGAACAGTGGAAGTCAAGATAAGGTCTGGAAGACCAAGCAAAATTTCAGTGAGAGCTGCTCATAGGATTGCTAGAGAGCAAACCAGAACCCCCACTTGACTGCAAACGACCTTCAGAAAGATTGATTTAGCAGACTCTGGAGTTGTGGTACATTGTTCTACTGTTCAGAGACACCTGCACAAATATGGCCTTCATGGAAGCGTCATCAGAAGAAAATCTCTCCTGCATCCTCACCATAAAATTCAGCGTCAGAAGTATGCAAAAGAACATCTAAACAAGCCTGATTCATTTTGCAGTTTACTGATGAAGGTCTGCTTGACCGAAACGTTTTTTGTTTGTAAATTAATGGACTGCATTAAAAATGACACTTCATTGATCTAAATCCGAGTGCCGAGGTTATTCTGATATATTACATGGGTTAAGCCCCTACTCGAGCACCAGAATCCAGCTGTGCAGCGATTCTATCTGTATCATTGTAGTACCGTTCCGCTTTCACGCTGTGGGGATATGTCATCTACTACCTTTTCATACAATGCGGATGAAGCTTCCTCCATCCTTGCACAAACCAGAATACCCAGTGATTTCCTGAGGGTCCCGTCCAGAGAAACCAAGGGACGCGACCTGGAGATGGAATAACGACATCTGATTAATGTAGAGTTATATTGCGGAACATTAACGGAATATCTAAGAATCCAACGAATTCCTAGAGGTCTTCGGGTACCATTAAGACCCACTCTATTTTCTGATTTACCTGAATATTGCAATAGATTTGAGCAAATTCTCAATAAATGCTCCTTTGATCTGATGACACTAACTGTCGATTCTCTACACAAGGCGATTATCTCCACAAAAGATCAGATAAAGAGCATTGAAACACAACTGATATCATCAGCAAGTACAGAGGAGTGGACCACACTACAGGCGAAGATTAAAACCAACACTGACCAACACAGGAGAGATACGGAGTCCAGGAAAAGAATCAAGTTCTTGAGAGACGCTGAGGATTACGAGCAGAACAGAGTGTACTGATGGCAGGAAAAATATCCTGCTGGGAGAAATCCTCATCGATTCACCCGTTCATCTACGGACATTTCTTCTTCCGGCTTGGAGGCAGACAGGAGGGACCGATTCACTCCCTCTTCTCATTTTTTAGGACAGCAACGGAGACGTCCATCAAGAAGAAGACGAGGAGAGGCGGGCAACACCAGAGGCAACACAGAGTTCATCAGGGTGACTCGATCACAGGCACAGCCCCCCTGGTGGTAAATATTTCATCTAAAACTTTGAGCATTGCCCAGCTATCTGTATTACAGAAGGATCTCTCATACTGCCCAACAGGGCGGTACAACACCTTCAAGCTTGACATGGAGCTTCAGCGGTTCTATCGCTCACTTAGACTCAAAACGCATTTTGCCAAAACTGATTCTTTAGGGACCTGTGGCTCTAACTCCACCGCTGCCAACCTAGACATAACAATCACAGCTAGCAGCCTAGGCTTGTACAACAAAAGTACCTATAGGCCACCCCAGGGCTCACATGCCTGGAGACCTTTATTGGCTTCGTGGATACTTAATTCAGGGAAATACGATCCAAAATAGATAGGGGTAAACTCCATTTTGAACTCAACCTCTCTATAGTGGACCAACAGGCCCTGAACTGCCTCAAAGAAGATAAAGACATAATTATCAAGCCAGCTGACAAAGGTGGCACTATTGTCATCATGGATAAAAGCCAATATGTCAGGGAGATTGAACGACAACTCAGTGACGCCACTACATACCGACAGGTACCACAGGACCCGACCTCCCAATTCACTAGTCTCATACGTACTATTATTAACCGTTTCATAGGGGCAGGCACTATCGACGCCAAAACGGGAGAATTTCTTATTAAATTACATCCCATTACTCCAGGGTTTTATGTATTGCCAAAAATACATAAGAGTTTAAATGAACCTCCCGGGCGACCAATAGTGGCCTCATCTGAGTCACTTCTGTCCCCCAATCTATCTTTGTGGAAAAAATTCTCACACCCTTGATACAGAAAAGTCCATCCTTTCTCCTGGATACAGGTTCGTTTCTTACAGTACTGTCTATTTTGAAACAGGTCCCCCCAAATGCTATACTCGTCTCTTTTGACGTCAGGAACATTTACACATCCATACCTCACGGACATGGCACCAATACGGTACTGGCTCTGCTAACAGAATCACACATTGACCCACGAGTCATTGAGCTTTCTGTTGAACTACTCACCTTGGTACTCACAAAAAACTATTTTTTGTTCCAGGATAAGTATTATTTACAGATCAAGGGCACCGCTATGGGCTCAAATGTGGCCCCACCCTATGCCAACTGTTATATGGCCACCTTTGAGAGCCAAATCATTTATGCCCACCCTCTTTTCCAATCACACTCTATCGTGTGGAAAAGATTCATAGATGACATCTTTTGCATTTGGGGTGGCCCATTGGAAACCCTGGAGGTCTTTTTTGCCCACTTGAACTCTGCCTGGCCTGATTTAGGTTTCACTATGTCCCATGATTACCAAAAGGTGAGTTTACTAGATACGATGGTAATCAAAAATGAGAATGGGTTTCTCACTACTGATCTTTACTCTAAGCCCACTGACCGAAATGGCCTGTTGCACTTTTCCAGTAACCATCCTGTCCATATGAAAAAGTCCATACCCAAATCCCAATTCAAAAGGGTTGAACGGATTGTGTCAGATTCTGAAATCCGAAATCAGAGGTTACAAGAGATGCGATCTAAATTCACGGAATGGGGGTATCCCCCCTCAGTTCTCCAACTACATATGGATGATCCCGATAGGGTGCGCTCAAATAACCTAGACCGTGTTCCCTTCGTTCATACGTTTCATCCCTACGCCTACATTCTACATAAAACAAAGCGTAAACATTGGAACATATTGCGGACAGGATATCCCACTATTAGTTGTTTCCAGAAACCATTCATGCCTTGTTTTAAGAGAGCCCCCAACCTCAGAGACTCCCTAATCCGTGCGGATGTTGGCACTAATAAACAGGGACCCACACAACGGTTTCTTCAAAATCCAAAAACAGAAACATTCCAATGCCTTCAGTGTCGACAATGCAATAACGTCCTAAAAGGTAATGTCATTCATCACCCACATACCGGCAAGAAGTATAATATCAAGGGTTACTTCACTTGTGACAGTACCTTCGTAGTATATCTCATTAAGTGTCCATGCGGGTTGATCTACATAGGCGAAACCACTCAGCCAATTAAAGAAAGAATATCTAAACATAAATCTACAATCCGATGTAAGAACCTGTTATTACCAGTACCCCACCACTTTATTACCACTGGCCACAATGTATCCCAGCTGAAATTCCAAATACTACCACTACGCCGGGGGGGCGACCGCGTTCGCCTCCTGAAACAAAGGGAAGCGTACTGGATCCATGAGATGGAGTCCTTATCACCCAAAGGACTAAATAGGGAATATGATCTGCTGTCTTTTTTGTAGGTCCAATGAGGGCTGGTTCGTGTGTTGTCATATAGTTACGGTCCCTCTATATGTACATTACACTGACTGTAGGGTCTCTTTCGGGTTAGTGACTGCTAATTTTCCATCTGTACCATTGAGGTTCTTAATTTAATCCCATATGGAATCCATTCCATGTACTGTATATCCACATGTTTATATAGTTTGAGAGATATTCCATGTGTATCAACATGTCTATACGTGTTACTAGAGGTATATACGCATATGTACTATTATGGCCAGGATGTTACTCGTTATACTTGATGGACCTAGGATTATACTGTTATTGTTATCATGTATTGTATTCTTGGAGACTCTTTTCCCATCTCATACCGTTTTCTTCTTTTTCAGACTTCCCAAACCTCTGGTCCCTCCTCTAAATAGATTATACCACCTTGTTCCCTACCAGCGCTAAAGCTGCAGCGAGTATGCACCTTCAGAACGCATCACGCTGGTCTTCCTAGCCAGGCACGCCCACTTCCTACCCCGTGGAATGCAAGCCTCCAGCACTTGGACCGCACGCATCAGCATAAAATGTCACTTCCAGTTACGTCACTCGGGCACTTCCGCTTCACGCTGCCAAACACTCTGCAGAAACTGCTATGATAGGCCAACGAACCGATCACTCCTCCATATATAGGGACCCTCCCACACCAGTATAGCACCAGGAACCAGCGGTGGACGCCGCGTTCTGCGCCAGGCTCATTGCACAAGCCATATTAAGGTATAGTTTCCTCATACCCCTGTCACCTTATTGTCTTGTAAGACTTAGCCCTCTGTCTTTGATACCTTCCAGTACTTAGCCCTGTGTCTTTGATACTCTCTAGGATGTCCCGTACCATACCATGACACAGTATCTGCTGCCCCTGCATATTTGCCTCACTCTAATTACAGTCAGTCTGGTAGGTGCTCTACTAACTACTTTAACTAATGAAATGCATTGAGTGCAGCCATCCGCATCCCTAGAAAGGTCTAGTCCCCTTAAGATCAGATCCCCCCCTCCCACTATTCCTTTTCCCTATATTACTATCTTTTTTGATTATTTTGTTGTTTTACTCACACCGTTTTGAATTTATGTTCTGCAGTTTACTGATGAAGGTCTGCTTGACCGAAACGTTTTTTGTTTGTAAATTAATGGACTGCATTAAAAATTACACTTCATTGATCTAAATCCGAGTGCCGAGGTTATTCTGATATATTACATGGGTTCGGCCCCTACTCGAGCACCAGAATCCAGCTGTGCAGCGATTCTATCTGTATCATTTTGGAAACAAGTCCTGTGAACCGATGAGGTTAAAATAGAACTCTTTGGCCACAATGATCAAAGGTATGTGTGGAGAAAAAAGGGCACTGAATTTCAGGAAAAGAACATCTCGCCAACTATTAAGCATGGGGGTGGATCAATCATGCTTTGGGGTTGTGTTGCAGCCAATAGCACGGGGAACATTTCACAGGTAGAGGGAAGAATGGATTCAATGAAATTTCAACAAATTCTTGATGCAAACATAACACCATTATTATTATTATTATTATTTATTATTATAGCGCCGTTTATTCCATGGCGCTTTACATGTGAAAAAGGGGTATACATAGCAAAAACAATTACAATAATCTTGAACAAAACGTGAAGGTGGCTGGTACAGGAGGAGTGAGGACCCTGCCCGCAAGGGCTCACAATCTACAAGAGATGGGTGAGGATACAATAGGTGAGGGTAGGGCTGGTCGTGGAGCGGTATGGTGGAGCGATGGTTAATTCAAGTTGTAGGCTTGTTGGAACAGGTGGGTCTTCAGGTTCCTTTTGAAGGTTTCCACGGTCGGCGAGAGTCTGATATGTTGGGGGTAGAGAGGTCCAGAGTAGGGGGGATGCGCGGGAGAAATCTTGTATGCGATTGTGGGAGGAAGAGATAAGAGGGGAGTAGAGAAGGAGATCTTGTGAGGATCGGAGGTTGCGTGCGGGTATGTACTGGGAGACTAGGTCAGAGATATATGGAGCAGAGAGGTTGTGAATGGCTTTGTATGCCATGGTTAGGGTTTTGAACTTGAGTCTCTGGGCAATGGGGAGCCAGTGAACAGATTGACAGAGAGGAGAGGCCGGGGAATAGCGGGAGGACAGGGGGATTAGTCGGGTAGTAGAGTTTAGGATAGATTGGAGGGGTGCAAGAATGCTGGAAGGGAGGCCACAGAGCAGGAGGTTGCAGTAGTCGAGACAGGAAATGATGAGGGCATGCACTAGTGTTTTTGCAGATTCATGGTTGAGGAATGTGCGGATCCGGGAGATATTTTTAAGTTGGAGTCGGCAGGAAGTGTAAAGGGCTTGGATATGTGAATTGAAGGAGAGTTCAGAGTCCAGGGTTACCCCAAGCAAGCGAGCTTGAAGGACTGGGGAGAGTGGACAGCCATTGACGTTGATAGATAGGTCAGTTGGGGGGGTTGAATGAGATGGCGGAAAGATGATGAATTTTGTTTTGTCCATGTTAAGTTTTAGAAATCTAGCAGAGAAGAAGGATGAAATAGCGGAAAGACATTGTGGGATTTTGGTTAGTAGGGAGGAGATATCAGGTCCAGAGAAGTAGATCTGTATGTCGTCGGCATAGAGGTGATAATGAAAGCCATGAGACTCTATGAGCTGTCCCAGGCATAAGGTGTAGATGGAGAAGAGTAGGGGTCCGAGAACTGAACCTTGGGGGACACCGACAGATAAGGGGTGAGATGAGGAGGTGGTGTCTGAGTGGGAGACACTGAATGTCTGGTCTGTTAGGTATGAGGAGATCCAGGATAGGGCCAAGTCTGTGATGTCAAGAGATGAAAGAGTCTGGAGTAAGAGGGAATGGTCCACTGTGTCGAAGGCATATGACAGGTCCAGGAGGAGGAGGACAGAGTAGTGTCTCTTGGATTTGGCGGTTAGTAGGTCGTTGGTGACTTTAGTCAGTGCAGTTTCAGTAGAACGGTGAGGTCGGAAACCAGATTTTGATTTTAGGCGGTCAAAGAGGGAGCAGGAGGAGAGGTGGGAGGACAGTTCAGAATTGACGTGTAGTTCCAGTAGTTTTGAGGCATGTGGGAGAAGTGATATGGGGCGATAGCCAGTCAGAGAGGATGGGTCAAGGGAGGGCTTTTTGAGGATGGGTGTGATCGAGGCATGTTTGAAGCATGAGGGGAAGACACCAGTTGTTAGTGACAGGTTGAAAAGGTGGACTAGGGTTGGGATGAAGATAGTGGTAAGGTTTGGGATGAGGTGGTCAAGTTCACAGGTGGTGAGGTGTGATTTGGAGAGTAAAGAGGAAAGTTGATCTTCCTTAATAGTGCAGAAGGTGGTTATGGAGGAGGAGGATTGAGTAGGTGTGGGGAGGGGCTGTGGGGACTTTAGGCAAAAGCTTTGTCTGATGGTGTCAATCTTCTGCTTGAAGAATGAGGCAAAGTCTTCGGCTGAAATAAGAGGAGAGGGAGGAGGCACTGGGGGACGGAGGAGAGATTTGAAGGTGTTGAATAGCTGTTTAGGGTTGTGAGACACAGATGATATGAGAGATGAGAAATATGTGTGTTTTGCTGCAGTGAGTGTGGACTTGAAGGTAGTGAGGGACTGTTTGAATGCGATGAAGTGCTCATTGGAGTGGGACCTTTTTCATCTACGCTCAGCAACCCTGGAGGCCCGTCGCAGTCCTTTTGTTAGGCTGGTGTGCCAGGGTTGTATGTTGATTGTGCGAGCTTTGGTGTGTGTGAGGGGAGTGACCGAATTGAGAGCTGCAGCTGTTGTGGTGTTGTATAAAGTGGCAGCAACGTCTGCATCATGTAAGGACTTAATGATTGTAAGAGGGAGAAGGGATTCAGAGAGTGAATGTAGGTCAAGGTGTTTAAGATTTTTGGGAGGGTGTGTAAGTTTGTGGAGTGGAGATTGGTGCCCTGGAGAGGAGAGGGTAGAGAATGTGACACTCCCTCTTCGACCGCCTGCAATCTGGCTTCCGACCGCATCACTCGTCTGAAACTGCCCTGACCAAAGTCACCAACGACCTACTAAATGCCAAATCCAAGCGACACTACTCCATCCTCCTCCTTCTGGACCTGTCATCTGCCTTTGACACAGTGGACCATTGCCTCTTACTCCAGATTCTCTCATCTCTTGGCATCACGGACTTGGCTCTATCTTGAATCTCCTCATACTTAACAGACAGGACATTCAGTGTCTCCCACTCACGCACCACCTCCTCATCTCGCCCCCTATCTGTTGGTGTCCCCCAAGGTTCAGTTCTAGGACCTCTGCTCTTCTCCATCTACACCTTTGGCCTGGGACAGCTCATAGAGTCTCACGGTTTTCAGTATCACCTCTATGCTGACGATACACAGATCTACCTCTCTGGTCCCGATATCTCCTCCCTACTAACGAAAATCCCACAATGTCTGTCCGCCATCTCATCCTTCTTCTCTGACAGATTTCTAAAACTCAACATGGATAAAACAGAGTTCATCATCTTTCCACCCTCTCATTCATATCCCCCATCTGACCTAGCCATCAACGTCAATGGCTGTTCACTCTCCCCAGTCACACAAGCTCGCTGCCTTGGAGTAACCCTGGACTCTGATCTCTCCTTCAAGCCACATATCCAAGCCCTTTCCACTTCCTGCCGACTCCAACTCAAAAACATCTCCCGGATCCGTGCATTCCTCAGCAAAGACTCTGCAAAAACACTAGTGCATGCCCTCATCATATCCCGCCTCGACTACTGCAACCTCCTGCTCCGTGGCCTCCCTTCCAACACTCTTGCGCCTCTCCAATCTATCCTAAACTCTGCTGCTCGACTAATCCACCTGTCCCCCCGCTATTCCCCGGCCTCTCCTCTCTGTCAATCTCTTCACTGGCTCCCCATTGCCCAGAGAATTCAGTTCAAAACTCTAACCATGGCATACAAAGCCATCCACAACCTGTCTCCCCCATACATCTGTGACCTAGTCTCCCGGTACTTACCTGCACGCAACCTCCGATCCTCACAAGATCTCCTTCTCTACTCCCCTCTTATCTCCTCCTCCCACAATCGTATACAAGATTTCTCCCGTGCATCCCCCCTACTCTGGAACTCTCTACCCCAACCCATCAGACTCTCGCCGACCGTGGAAACCTTCAAAAGAAACCTGAAGACCCACCTCTTCTGACAAGCCTACAACCTGCAGTAACCACCGCTGCAAGACCAGCTCTAGCCTGACCTAATGTATCCTCACCCATCCCTAATAGATTGTGAGCCCTCGCGGGCAGGGTCCTTGCTCCTCCTGTACTAGTCGCTGACTCGTTTTGTTAAGATTATGTAAATGCTTTTGTTATGTATATCCCTATCACATGTAAAGCGCCATGGAATAAATGGCGCTATAATAATAAATAATAATAATAATAATAATGTAAGTAGGTTGTGGTCAGAAAGAGGGAGAGGGGAGTTAGAGAGGTTAGATAGGGAACAGAGGTGAGGTCCAGTTTGTGGCCGTCTTTGTGGGTGGCTGCGGAAGACCACTGAGTAAAAAGATCACCATCTGTAAAAAAGCTGAAATTGAAAAACGGATGGCTTCTACAAATAGATGATGATCCTAAACACACATCAAAATCCACAATAGACTACCTCAAAAGGAGCAAGCTGAAGGTTTTACAATGGCCCTCACAGTCCCCTGATCTGAACATCATTGAATATCTTTGGCTAGACCTCAAAATAGCAGTGCATGAACATGACCCAGGAATCTCACAGAACTGGAAGAATTTTCCAAGGAAGAATGGATGAAAATCCCTCAAACAAGAATTGAAAGACTCTTGGCTGACTACAAAAAGCATTTACAAGCTGTGATACTTTCAAAAGGTACTTTCCATGCAGGGTGCCCAAACTTTTGCAATGACCCATATTGCTTTTTTGTAATTTTTAAAATGTAAAAGATGACAATATTTTTTTTGCCTAAAATGCAAAGTAAATGTCACGGGGATACCACGACAAAGAGGGGCCAGAAGATCGCAGTGTCTGGTTACACAAACCCCTGCACATATTAGATCTGCTCCACCTTCCTTTTAGTAGTGCAGTCTTCCTTGCTCTTTTATTGCAAGGGTTAATAAGTTCTGTCTATCTCCTGGAGCTCTCCATCCTGAATTGTCTCAGCTGTTCGGTGTTTGCCACTCCTCTTAGGTATCCTCACCATTTGCACTAGGGATTTGCTGGTGATAGTTTTTAACTTCCTGGTTTGGTGGTGAAGGAGTAGACTGAATTAGGCTATGTGCCCACGATGCAGAAATGAAGCAGAAAATTTCTGCAGCATTTCTGCATCTCCCTGGCAGAAAAAACGCATGCAGATTGTGCATGCGTTTTTCCTGCAGAATACATGCGGAATACATGCGGATTCACATGCGTACCCACATGCGTTAACGCATGTGTTTCCGCATGCGGACTGACAAGCACTTTCCAGGCAATAGCATCACTTGGAAAGTGCTTGACAACTAGGTCACACTATATAAATCCATGCAAAAGGCATGGATTTATATAGTGTGACCGTAAAAATAAAAAAATATACTTACCCCCGATCCCCCGCCGCGTGTGCTGTCGTGCTCGTCCTGGCTTCTTCCGGGTTGCCGGCATCTCGCGAGACAGCCTGCGACGTCATCTCAGGTCCTGGAAGGAGAAGCACTGCTGGGGCCGCCGGACAGGTGAATATAAACTTTATTTATTATTTTATTCTTTTTTTTACAGGTACAATGGTACCCAGGTCTGGAGGAGAGTCTTCTCTCCTCCAGAACTGGGTACCATCCGCACATAGAGACGCATAAAATCCGCTTGTACAATTGTACAGACACGGATTTTCTGCGTCTCAATGCAAGTCAATAGCGGCGCTTCCGCAAAATTAATGAACATGCTGCGGATTTATTTGCGCTGCAGAAACGCTGCGGAAAAATCCGCAGCATGTGCATTGACATTGCGGAATGCCATTGGGGACCATGGGGTGCGGATTACCATGCGTTTTTGATGCGTTTCCGCTGCGGAAATTCCACAGCATAAACGCATGCAAAACGCATCATGTGCACGCAGCCTTAGTAGCAGTCAGTTGGTGTTGTTTCAGGAGATATCTGCTTGGATTTGGTATTGTGTGTTTTATCCTATTCCTCTTTCCCATTTAGTTTATCCCTCCTACTGTTCCCTTGATTCCCACTCGGTCGTCTTTGTAAGTGAGTTGTATGATTGTAGTTTTCTTTTATCCCTGTCTGTTTTCCCAGTCTGTCTGGGAACCTCATAGTTTATTTATTCTTGATATTATTGGTAGTTGGTGTTTGCATTGTATTATGACACTTTTATTGTGTTGTTGTTAAAAAAAATGTCTATTTTATTAATTATTTGGATGTTGTGACTTCATAGTCTAAAAGGTTTTATACACAGTGGGGAAAATAAGTATTTGATACACTGCCGATTTTGCAAGTTTTCCCACCTACAAAGAATGGAGAGGTCTGTCATTTTTATCGTAGGTACACTTTAACTGTGAGAGACAGAATCTAAAAATAAAAACCAGAAAATCACATTGTATGAATTTTAAATAATGAAATTGCATTTTATTGCATGACATAAGTATTTGATCACCTACCAACCAGCAAGAATTCTGGCTCTCACAGACCTGTTAGTTTTTCTTTAAGAAGCCCTCCTACTCTGCCCTCATTACCTGTATTAATCACACCTGTTTGAACTTGTTACCTGCATGAAAAACACCTGTCTACACACTCAATCAATCACACTCTAACCTCTCCACCATTGCCAAGAGCTGTCTAAGGACACCAGGGACAAAATTGTAGACCTGCACAAGGTTGGGATGGGCTACAGGACAATAGGCAAGCAGCTTGGTGAGAAAGCAACAACTGTTGGCACAATTATTAGAAAATAAGAAACTAAAGATGACTGTCAGTCTTAATCTTCCTTGGTCTGGGGCTCCATGAAGATCTCGCCTTGTGGGGTAAGGATGATTCTGAGAAAGGTCAGGAATCAGCCCAGAACTACATGGGAGGACCTGGTCAATGACCTGAAGAAATCTGGGACCACAGTCTCAAAAATTATTGTTAGCAACACACCACGCCGTCATGGATTAAAATCCTGCAGGGTACGTAAGGTCCCCCTGCGCATGCCAGCACATGTCCAGACCCGTTTGAAGTTCACCAATGACCATCTGGATGATCCAAATGAGGCATGGGAAAAGGTTATGTGGTCAGATAAGACCAAAATAGAACTATTTGGTATCAACACCACTCGACGTGTTTGGAGGAAGTAGATGGATGAGTACAACTCCAAGAACACCATCCCAACCGTGAAGCATGGTGGGGACAACATCATACTGTGATGCTTTCCTACAAAGGGGACAAGATGACTGCACCGTATTGAAGGGAAGATGGATGGGGTCATATATTTTTGCCAACAATCTCCATCCCTCAGTAAGAGCATTGAAGATGGGTTATGGCTGTGTCTTCAAGCATGACAATGACCCGAAACACACAGCCAGGGCAACTAAGGAGTGGCTCCTTAAGAAGCATTTCAAGGTCATGGAGTGGCCTAGCCAGTCTCCAGACTTGAACCCAATAGAAAATCTTTGGAGGGAGCTGAAACTCAATATTGCCCGGTGACAGCCCCGAAACCTGAAAGATCTGGAGAAGATCTGTATGGAGGAGTGGGCCTAAATCCTTGCTGCAGAGTGCGCAAACTTGGTCAAGAAATACAGGAAATGTCTGACCTCTATAATTGCAAACAAAGGTTTCTGTACCAAATATTAAGTTCTGTTTTTCTATTGTTTCAAATACTTATTTCATGCAATAAAATGCCAATTAATTATATAAAAATCATACATTGTGATTTTCTGGATTTTTTTTTAAGATTGTCTCTCACAGTTGAAGTGTACCTACGATAAAAATTACAGACCTCTCCATTCTATGTAGGTGGGAAAACTTGCAAAATCGGCGGATTCTGGGGAACAGGGATAAATAACCTAGGGTCCTCCTAGCTTGAGGGACAGGGAAGGAGCCTATTGCCCCGGGAAATCCCACTACAGAATCATGACAGGACATCCGTCATCTTTAACTTTAGGTCTTTTAGAGATCATTTCATCTTCAACTTAGTAACATAGTTTTTAAGGTTGAAGGAAGACTAAGTCCATCTAGTTCAACCCATAGCCTAACATGTTGATCCAGAGGAAGGCAAAAAAAACCATGTGGCAAACACCAAGCTCCACATCGGGGAAAAAAAAATTCTTCCTGTCTCCATTCGACAATCAGACTAGTTCCCTGGATCAACGCCCTATCAAGGAATCTAGTATATATAACCTGTAATATTATACTTTTCAAGAAAGGCATCCATGCCCTTCTTAAATTTTAGTAGTGAATCACTCATTACAACATCATGCGGCAAAGAGTTCCATAGTCTCACTGCTCTTACAGTAAAGTATCCCCGTCTATGATTATGATTAAACCTTCTTTCCTCCAGACGTAGAAGATGCCCCCTTGTTCCTGTCTTAGTCCTCAGAGTGAAAAGATCAGTAGAAAGGTCTTTGTACTGTCCCCTCATATACTTGTACATAGTAATAAGATCACCCCTAAGCCTTCGTTTTTCCAAAGTAAATAACCCCAAGTGTAATAACCTGTCTTGGTATTGCAAACCCCCCAGTCCTCTAATATCCTTGGTCGCTCTTCTCTGCACCCGCTCTAGTTGAGCTATGTCTTTCTTATACACCGGAGACCAGAACTGTACAAAGTATTCTAAGTGTGGTCGCACTAGTGACTTGTATAGAGGAAAAATTATGTTCTCCTCATGAGCATCTATGCCTCTTTTAATGCATCCCATTATTTTATTTGCCTTTGCAGAAGCTGCCTGACACTGGCCACCAAATGTGAGCTTGTCGTCCACCAATACACCCAGGTCTTTATCAGTTACAGTTTTGTCCAGTGTTTTACAATTAAGCATATAATTATACATTTTATTTCCTCTGCTCAAGTGCATTACATTACATTTATCCCCATTAAAGCTCATTTACCATTTATCAGCCAAAGCTTCTAGTTTACATAGATCCTCCTGTAATATAAAATTGTCCTCCTCTGTATTGATTACCCTGCAGAGTTTAGTGTCATCTGCAAATATTGAAATACTACTCTGTATGCCCCCTACAAGGTCATTAATAAATATGTTAAAAAGAAGCGGGCCCAATACTGACCCCTGTGGTACCCCACTGTTAACTGAGACCCAGTCTGAGTGTTTTCCATTAATAACCACCCTTTGTTTCCTATCACTGAGCCAATTCTTAACCCACTTACATATATTTTCCCCTATCCCCATTGTTCTCATTTTATGTATCAACCTTTTGTCTGGAACCGCTTGCTTAAGGGTATGTGCACACGATGCAGAAATGAAGCAGAAAATTTCTGCATCATTTCTGCATCTCCCTGGCAGAAAAAAACGCATGCAGATTGTGCATGTGTTTTTCCTGCGGAATACATGCGGATTCACATGCGTTTCCACATGCGTTTCCGCATGTGGATTGACAAACAGCATGGATTTATATAGTGTGACCCGAGAGAGTGGTAAAAATAAAAAATAAATGTATACTTTACCCTCTGATGGCCCGCGCTGTCCTGCTCAATCCGTTCTCCCTCGCCGGCAACTTTGAATTGAAAGACCTGCCGACGTCAGCGTCACGTGACCCGTCACATGACTCTGACGTCAGCGCAGGTCCTTCAACTCACTGCAAAGTGCCGGGAACCAAGCAGGAGCGCAGCGCGGGCCGACAGAAGGTAAGTATACATTTATTTTTTATTTTATTCTTTTTTTACAGCTTTTTTAACGGTACCTGGGTGTGGATGAGACTCTCCTCTCCTCTACACCCGGGTACCATCTGCATATTAGAACGCGCCAATAACGCAAGTACAAATGCAGTCTTGCGGAATTGGCGCGTTCTAATGCAAGTCAATGGCGGCAAAAACGCCGCGTTTACGCAAAATTAATTGACATGCTGCGGATTTTTGAGCGCAGCGTTTACGCTGCAGAAAAATCCGCATCATGGGCACAGCACATGGTTTCTCTCTGTTTAATGGCCTTGTGTGAACATGCATTTACATTTTGCATGCACATCAATTTATGTTCCAGTTCACACCTTCAGGTTTTTTCTTTGCAGTTAGTATGCTTTAGTGCATATAAAAGGGTGTGGCCGCCCTTTGTCTGGGCTGGGACGCTGATCCTGCCTCGGTTTTATGCTTGCACCAGGGATCCAGTCTCTCTGCCCTTGTCCATATGTATGTCACTTGACAAATTGTAAGGTTTTTAATATTAGAGTTAGGACTGTCCCACAAGGGATGCCGTGAAGTGGCGGGACAGCTTTTACATTATTTTGATCAAAATTATGTTAACTAAATACCCTTTATTATTTATTATTATTTTTGCACTGTGCGATTTATATATTTACTTTTAATTATTTGGGTATTTTTCTTGTCTTTGGTTTCTCTCTGTTTAATGGCCTTGTGTGAACATGCATTTACATTTTGCATGCACATCAATTTATGTTCCAGTTCACACCTTCAGGTTTTTTTTTTTTTTTTATGGGCACAGCACATGCGGATTTCAATTTGGGAACATTGCTGCCCTTCTACCATGTGTTTTTAATGCGTTTACGCAACTGCAAAAACGCCACGGAAACGCATTAAAAACGCATCGTGTGAACTCAGCCTAACTGTTCACATTAACAGTAATTTTGACCAGGGGTGCCCAAACTTTTACATGCCACTGTATCTATTGGGCATGTTGAGAAACATAATTAAACAGTTATAAGGGTCCATTTACATGACCCAGCTGTTGGCACAAAATGACCACAGATAGGGGTAAGCAAAGCACACTGATCGATCTGTAATAGATTTCTCAGCGCACATAGGCTGCCATTTTTCTTGGCAGTGTGAGTCTTGTCTACACAGGACTAGTTAATTTCACCTAATGAAGAAACGTTTTGCTCGTTCATCGGGTGATCACCAGCCTGTTTACACTATTATCATGATAATCTTTCAGTGTAAATGCAGCTTAAGACTTTAATAAATACATATGGTGGATGTCACTTGTACCATTTTTTTCCAAACTTTGTTGATGAGTGCCGTATTGTTTTCTTCCTGTAACCAATGGACAAATACAAAGACCTATTTGTCCAAGATCACTTATATGGAAATCTTTCCTCACAGTTAATGTCCCACACTTCTCACTTTCAGTGGCATAGTTGTAGATTAGATTTCCTCTATCTTTCCTCACAGTTCTCTTGTAGAGTATAGTCATGGCTCTGTTTAAGAAGATAAGCTGATGTGTCTACCTCGGAAGATCTAATGTACAAGACACAACCATATTATCTCTTCACGCCCTATGATTTTTATCTTCCTCCAAATTGGTGACCTTGTGTGGCATTGTTAATACATTTCCCATTGACTTCAACAGAAACTGCAAGTGAAAACCGTGATCGTGACTTTCCATACATAAAGTTCTAGAAACATTTTAGCGTGCACTCAAAAGTGCTATGTGACTAAATGCATTATCTGATTTCTGCAAACAAGTGAAGGCAAAAAGTAGAGAGATGACCCAGCTTTCAATTTCTATTCTGTCCTAGAAAAAAGAATATTAGAATATGATTGGTTGCCATCAGGAACATCTCCAATTTCTGTTTGTGATGTTTTTTTTAGATGAGGCCTACAGGGTACAAATAATGGTGGAAATAGCAATGGTAAAATATACTGGCTGCACTGACTATTACAATACCCTCTGGCATATTGGGCTGTGTAGCTACAGATCAGTCAAGAAGATGATGCTGACCAATTTGTACCAACAATGGATACGTGAACATCAGATCTGGATGATGGAACAATGGAAGGAGGTGGCCTAGTCTTATGGTTCATGGTTTCTTACACATTATGTGAATGGCTGGGTGATTGTTTATTCCTCACCTGGAAAAGAGATGACACCGCTATTTGATGCTCTGGCCAATATTCTCCTGGGAAAACTTGACAATCATGTTGATATTACTTTGACACACACCGCCTACCGAAATCCTGTTGCAGACTATGGTCCTGATTAATCATTTGCATTTTTTTAAGTCACTTTCCTTGTTGTCTCATGGAATTCGCTGACTTTTTGCACTAAATTCTTTAAAATGGCGCACGCAATTCATGTATTTGGCGCAAAGTCAAAAAAGGTATTTTTTCCGTTTTTAATTTTTTTTTTGTGAGTTTTTAGTGCAAAAAGTCATCTTTCACAAATGGCACAAAAATAGGCCCAAAATATGTATATACTCAAAAATACACCAGAGGGGGACTGGAGTAGAATTGCGCCAAATTTTGCGACTTTTTTTTCGAGTTGATGAATCAGACGAAAACTTCTGGAATTGCTAAATTTAGGCCACAAGGTGGAAATAAAACCAAGTGGGGGCATTTAAAATAGACTTAAAAAAAAATCACAACTAGAATACTGAATTGTGTGCAACCAAAAAAAGGTGCAAAACACACAATGCTAGACAAAAACAGATGCAAAGGCAGTGATTAATCAGGGCCTAAGTATACCTCGTCATGTGAGCAGCATATCCTCATGGCAGTGGTCTTTTCTAGCAGGATAATACACAGTGTCATGCTACAATTATGGTTCAGGAATGATTTGAGAAACAAGTTATTGATTTTCTCTCTATATTTTCCAAATCTAAATCTCATCACCATTGATGTGATATTCTGGAAAAACAAATTTAATCCTTGTAAGCCCTTTGAAAGATCTGCTGGTCTTCAGGTGTTCCTTCAGTGGTCTTGTGGAGCCCATTCCTTGAGAGGTCAGAAGTGTCTTGGTGGCCCAAGGGAGACCTACACAATATTGGTTAGCAGGGCCGGCTTCACCACCTGGCACACTTGGGCAAGCGCTGGGGTCCTGGACAAATGGGGGGGAACCCACTCACCGATGCCAGCAAATACTACAGCTGGATGTGCGTCCTCGGAGCTGACCGGCATTCATGTGACCGGGGCGCAAGGTAGTGACATCATGCGCTGCCATCGCTTCCATGCTGAAGTCAGCTGCTGGCTGCAGAAGAGGACGCCACGCAGCAGGGGAGCGGAGTGAAGGTGAGTATTTTTTTTTTTAAAATCACTGAGTACACGGTGGCCATATTACTACATACATGACTATGGGCTGTGTATTATACTACATGGATGACTATGGGCTGTGCATTTTATTACATGTATGACTATGGGCTGGGCATTATACTACATGGATGACTATGGGCTGTGCATTAAACTGTATGGGTGACTATGAGCTGTGCATTATACTACATGGGTGACTATGGGCTGTGCATTATTCTGTATGGATGATTATGTGCTGTGTATTATACTACATGCATGACTAGGGCTGCCACCAGGAATTTCAGTGCCCCATACTGGACAAATTTTTGAGCCCCCCTGAGACTCCACCCCAGGCTCCACTCCAGCTCCGCCTCCACCCCTCAAACCTTCCACAGTACCACCGGTCATTCTTGGAAAAACTTCACTTCTGCACCACGTCCTCGCCAATCACACATTAACAATTCTCATCGAACACCACATCACATACATAGCCATCAGCTTTTGTTTTGGCCAAAAGATTTTTTAACCCTTTAAGCCCCGGAGCATTTTCCGTTTATGCATTTTCGTTTTTGCTCCCCTTGTTCCCAGAGCCATAGCGTTTTTATTTTTTGGTCAATATGGCCATGTGAGGGCTTATTTTTTGCAGGACGAGTTGTACTTTTCAAGGCCATTACTAGTTTTACCATATCCTGTACGGAAAAACGGGAAAAAAATTCCAAGTGCGGTAAAATTGCAAAAAAAGTGCAATACCACAGTTGTTTTTTATTTATTTTTTTTACCACGTTCACTGAATGCTAAAACTGACCTGTCCTTCTTATTCTACACGTCATTACGAGTTCATAGACACCAAACATGTATAGGTTCTTTTATATTTAAGTGGTGAAAAAAAATTCCAAAATTTGGTAAAAAAAAAAAAAAAAAAAATGGCGCCATTTTCTAAGACCCGTAGCGTCTCCATTTTTCGTGATCCGGGGCTGGTTAATGGCTTATTTTTTGCGCACTGGGCTGAAGTTTTTATTGATAACATTTGGGGTAGATCCAATGTTTTTATCGCCCGTTATTGCATTTTATTGCAATTTTGCGGCGACCAAAAAACGTAATTCTGGCGTTTAGAATTTTTTTCTCGTTACGCCGTTTACCAATGGGATTAATTCTTTTTTTATATTGATAGATCGGGCGATTCTGAACAGGGCGATACCAAATTTGTGTATGTGTTTTTTTTTTTAATATATTTTATTTTGAATGGGGCGAAAGGGGGGTGATTTAAACTTTTATATTTTTTTATTTTTTTTAATATTTTTAAAAACTTTTTTTTTTTTTACTTTTTGCATGCTTCTATAGTCTCCATAGGAGACTAGAAGCAGCAACTGTCCAATCGCCTCTGCTACATACAGGGGACAAGCAGATCCCCTGCATGCAGCAGAAATGGTCCTGTGCTATGAGCGCCGACCACTAGGTGGCGCTCATAGCGACAAGATCATGACAACCACAGGCGTCTGCTGCAGACCCTGGGTTGTCATGCACGCCCATCGTCGACCCGCGATCACGTGACGGGGTCGCCGGTGGGCGTGGCTTATGACGCGCTACCCGGAAGCGCGCGTTAAATGCTGCTGTCAGAGATTGACAGCGGCATTTAACATGTTAACAGCCGCGGGTGGATCGCGATTCCACCCGCGGCTGTTGCGGGCACATGTCAGCTGTAAGAATCAGCTGACATGTGCTCGGTTCAGTGAGGGCTCAGCGCCGGAGCCCTCACTGAACGGGCAGTACGCAAATATGCGTACTAATACGTCCCCGGTAGTTAAGGGGTTAAGCTGCCACCAGGACAACGTAGACTCTTCTGGCCGGGCCCTACTCTACTCTAACCTATTAAACATTTTTTAAAAATGACAAATAATACAACATACAAGGGGCAAAATACTGCCACACCATTACCAGACCACATACACTGCTCAAAAAAATAAAGGGAACACTTAAACAACAGAATATAACTCCAAGTAAATCAAACTTCTGTGAAATCAAACTGTCCACTTAGTAAGCAACACTGATTGACAATCAGTTTCTCATGCTGTTGTGCAAATGGAATAGACAATAGATGGAAATTATTGGCAATTATCAAGACACCCTCAATAAAGGAGTGGTTCTGCAGGTGGGGACCACAGACCACATCTCAGTACCAATGTTTTCTGTCTGATGTTTTGGTCACTTTTGAATGTTGGTTGTGCTTTCACATTTGTGGTAGCATGAGACGGACTCTACAACCCACAGAAGTTGCTCAGGTAGTGCAGCTCATCCAGGATGGCAATTCAATGCGAGCTGTGGCAAGAAGGTTTGCTGTGTCTGTCAGCATAGTGTCCAGAGGCTGGAGGCGCTACCAGGAGACAGGCTAGTACACCAGGAGACATGGAGGGGGCCGTAGGAGGGCAACAATCCAGCAGCAGGACCTCTACCACCGCCTTTGTGCAAGGAGGAACAGGAGGAGCTCTGCCAGAGCCCTGCAAAATTACCTCCAGCAGGCCACAAATGTGCATGTGTCATCCCAACACCGTGCAGGACGCTTGGCATTTGCCACAGAAAACCAGGATTGGCAAAGTCGCCACTGGCGCCCAGTGCTCTTCACAGATGAAAGCAGGTTCACACTGAGCACATCTGACAGATGTGACAGAGTCTGGAGACGCCATGGAGAGCGATCTGCTGCCTGCAACATCCTTCAGCATGACCAGTTTGGCAGTGGGTCAGTAATGGTGTGGGGTAGCATTTCTTTGGAGGGCCCCACAGCCCTCCATGTGCTTGCCAGAGGTAGCCTGACTGCCATTAGGTATCGAGATGAGATCCTCAGACCCCTTGTGAGACCATATGCTGGTGCGGTTTGCCCTGGGTTCCTCCTAATGCAGGACAATGCCAGACCTCATGTGGCTGGAGTGTGTCAGCAGTTCCTGCAAGCTGAAGGCATTGAAGCTATGGACTGGCCCGCCCGTTCCCCAGACCTGAATCCGATTGAGCAGATCTGGGACATCATGTCTCGCTCCATCCACCAACGTCACGTTGCACCACAGACTGTCCAGGAGTTGGTGGATGCTTTAATCCAGGTCTGGGAGGAGATCCCACAGGAGACCATCCACAACCTCATCAGGAGCATGCCCAGGTGTTGTAGGGAGGTCATACAGGCACATGGAGGCGACACACAATACTGAGCCTCATTTTGACTTCTTTTAAGGACATTACATCAAAGTTGGATCAGCCTGTAGTGTGTTTTTCCACTTTAATTTTGGGGGTGACTCCAAATCCAGGCCTCCATTGGTTAATAAATTTGATTTCCATTGATGATTTTTGTGTGATTTTGTTGTCAGCACATTCAACTTTGTACAGAACAAAGTATTCAATGAGAATATTTTATTCATTCCGATCTAGGATTGTGTTATTTGAGTGTTCCCTTTATTTTTTTGAGCAGTGTATTATCACCACATAGTGACCGAATCATACCACATACAAGGAATACCGCCACATCATAACCAGACCACATATTACCACCACATAGTGACTGAATAATGTCACATACAAGGAACAAATATGGCTACACCATCACCAGACCACATATTACCACCACATAGTGACTGAATAATGTCACATACAAGGAACAAATACCGCCACACCATGACCAGACCACATATTACCAACACATAGTGACCGAATAATACCATATACAAGGGACAAATACAGTCACACCATGACCATACCACATACTACCATGACATAGTGACCAAATAATACCACATACAAGGAACACATACCGCCACACCATGGCCGGATCACATATTACCATGACATAGTTACTGACTACTACAATACTGACCATTAATAAAAAAACACAATACTAATATGACCATAATTGCCATTATACACAGAAGTTCTGCACATAATATACAGTGTATAGTGTAAGTGTACAGGTATCACCAGTGACATCATACACAGGAGCTCTGTATATAGTAAGTACTGTATAGTGTCAGTGACATTATGCACAGGAAGCTCTGTATATAGTGTCAGTGTACAAGTAATACAGGGCTCACCAGTGACATTATACACAGGAGCTCTGTATATAGTGTCAGTGTACAGGCAATACAGGGATCACCAGTGACATTATATATAGGAACCCTGTCTATAGTAAGTACTGTAGAGTGTCAGTGTACAAGTAACACACTGACTCACCGGTGACATCTCTAGTTGAAGTCCTTCATCTTAGTTTTTCTTGTTCATCCAACACAGACCGCCATCACTTTTTCCAGCCAGGACTCATCTCTGCAGAAAATAACTCAGTTTTCTAGAGCAGTTTCCAGAGCACATTCCCCAACTTTTCCCCAACTTCTACACTACACCAGATGAAGAAAAAAAGCAACATAGTGTCGCTCTGCGCAGTAACAGGACACCCTCCCCACTCAAAACACTATCCTCAAAAATAAAATACATCACAGCAGTAATAATATCCTTTAATTAGCTCGTACAGTAATAATGTCCCAAATCCTGCTGCCATATGTACTCCATTCTGGACCCCATATGTCTTCATCCTGCCCTCACATCTTCTCCCATCCTGGCCCCATGTGACTTCATCCGGCCCGCATGTCTCTCCATTCTGCCCCCATGTGTTATCTACCATTGTGCCCCCATGTCTCTCCATTCTGCCCCCATGTCTCTCCATTCTGCTCCCATGTTTCAACGTTCATTCTGCCCCCATGTCTCTCCATTCTGCCCCCATGTCTCTCCATTCTGCCCCCATGTGTCTTCATTCTGCCCCCATGTGTCATCTCCCATTCTGCCCCCATGTGTCATCTCCCATTCTGCCCCTATGTCTCTCCATTCTGCCTCCATGTGTCAACTCCCATTCTGCCCCCATGTCTCTCCATTCTGCTCCCATGTGTCATCTCCCATTCTGCCCCATGTCTCTTCTCCCATTCTGCCCCCATGTCTCAAAAAAAAAGAAGTTCCTCCTTATCTGCCGCCACTCCAGCGGCGATGCTCCTTCGCTGATTTGAAGGGCTGATTTTTGATTGCCTGGCGGCTGTTAATTATTGCCATGCGGGAAGACTCCCGCACAGCAATAGATTTAAAGTGAACCTGCTTACGAGGAAGCAAGGTCAGTTCACTGGGGCCCGGTGAGCAGACTGGGGGGCCCCATCTGGGCCCCTCTGCTCACCGGGCCCCATACACCAGTAAGGGCAGTAATGCCCTGAAGGCGGCCCTGTGTATGACTGTGGGCTGTGCATTATACTACATGGATGACTATGAACTGTGCATTATACTGTATGGATGACTATGGGCTGTGCATTATACTAAATGGATGACTATAGGCTGTGCGTTATACTACATGGATGACTATAGGCTGTGCATTATACAACATGGATAACTATGGGCTGTGTATTATGCTACATTGATGACTATGGCCTGTGCATTATACTACATGGATGACTATGGGCTGTGCATTTTATTACATGTACGACTATGAGCTGTGCATTATACTACATGGATGACTATGGGCTGTGCATTATACTGTATGGATGACTATGGGCTGTGCATTATACTACATGGATGACTATGGGCTGTGCATTATACTATATGGAGGACTATAGGGAGTGCATTATACTTCTGCTGTGGGGCCCCATGACTACTATGTTCGCCCCTGATGGGTATAATGTTTTATTTTTTTCTATACATTAAAGAACAGCGGCAGAACGGGGGATATATACCAGGATGGGGGATATATGTACCAGAACAGGGCCCAGGATAAGGGACATATACCTGGATGGAGGATATACATATCAGGATGGGGCCCAAGATAAGGGTCATATACCAGGATGGGGCCAGGATGAGGGATATAAATACCAGGATGAGGGACATATATACCAGGATGCAGGATCACTCTGTTTATAATGACTCTTTATAATATATGAGTTTCACTTTTTGTATTGAAGAACTGAAATAAATTAACTTTTTGATGATATTCTAATTTAGTGAGATGCACCGGTGTGTGTGTATGTATATATATATATATATATATATATATATATCAGTACAGACCAAAAGTTTGGACACACCTTCTCATTTAAAGATTTTTCTGTATTTTCATGACTATGAAAATTGTACATTCACACTGAAGGCATCAAAACTATGAATGAACACCTGTGGAATTATATACTTAACAAAAAAGTGTGAAACAACTGAAAATATATCTTATATTCTAGGTTCTTCAAAGTGGCCACCTTTTGCTTTGATGACTGCTTTGCACACTCTTGGCATTCTCTTGATGAGCTTCAAGAGGTAGTCACCGGAAATGGTCTTCCAACAATCTTGAAGGAGTTCCCAGAGAAGCTTAGCACTTGTTGGCCCTTTTGCCTTCACTCTGCGGTCCAGCTCACCCCAAACCATCTCTGGTGACTGTGGAGGCCAGGTCATCTGGCGTAGCACCCCATCACTCTCCTTCTTGGTCAAATAGCTCTTACACAGCCTGGAGGTGTGTTTTGGGGTCATTGTCCTGTTGAAAAATAAATGATGATCCAACTAAACGCAAACCGGATGGAATAGCATGCTGCTGCAAGATGCTGTGGTAGCCATGCTGGTTCAGTATGCCTTCAATTGTGAATAAATCCCCAACAGTGTCACCAGCAAAGCACCCCCACACCATCACACCTCCTCCTCCATGCTTCACGGTGGGAACCAGGCATGTAGAGTCCATCCGTTCACCTTTTCTGCGTCGCACAAAGACACGGTGGTTGGAACCAAAGATCTCAAATTTGGACTCATCAGACCAAAGCACAGATTTCCACTGGTCTAATGTCCATTCCTTGTGTTCTTTAGCCCAAACAAGTCTCTTCTGCTTGCTGCCTGTCCTTAGCAGTGGTTTCCTAGCAGCTATTTTACCATGAAGGCCTGCTGCACAAAGTCTCCTCTTAACAGTTGTTGAAGAGATGTGTCTGCTGCTAGAACTCTGTGTGGCATTGACCTGGTCTCTAATCTGAGCTGCTGTTAACCTGCGATTTCTGAGGCTGGTGACTCGGATAAACTTATCCTCAGAAACAGAGGTGACTTGGTCTTTCTTTCCTGGGGCGGTCCTCATGTGAGCCAGTTTCTTTGTAGCGCTTGATGGTTTTTGCAACTGCACTTGGGGACACTTTCAAAGTTTTCCCAATTTTTCGGACTGACTGACCTTCATTTCTTAAAGTAATGATGGCCACTCGTTTTTCTTTACTTAGCTGCTTTTTTCTTGCCATAATACAAATTCTAACAGTCTATTCAGTAGGACTATCAGCTGTGTATCCGACTCGCCCCCTGGGCCGTGGGGTACTCGAGACCGGGTCTCTGGGTTGCGCGGTGCTGATGGGGGTAGTAGCGGCAACCCGGTCCCATGCTCAGGGTGTCAGGCTTAAATGGTGGCAGTCTCTTTATATACATACATACATACATACATACATACATACATACATACATACATGTGAAAGTCCGACTACGCCACCCGTGGATTGCGGTCAGGGATAACCGCCGCTGCAGGGCAGACTGCTGGGGCTGGTGTTGGTGAGCAGCACAGGAATGGTATAACTCCCCACGGGAGGAGTGTAGCCCCAGGGCAGTGTAGGTGGATGTTGGGGGTGATAGTTCCGGCCACGATAGTCAGAATGCAGAGTCCGCTTAAACAGTTCAGGGTCTTTATTGTAACAGATGGTATTGACCCAACAGCAGTACCGGCTAGAAGGGGCCTGGATGTCTGAGAACACTCGGGAAGCCCCTCTGGTCAGGGTGAGGGTGTAGGCCTACCGTGCTCTCTATGCTCTTTCTGACTATTCCCCTCTTAGTGGTAAAATATCCCACGTCCCTGAGCGTGCCGTGTATTCTCACCCGTATGGCTTGCAACTTGGGCTCCTTTACCTCTGGCCTCTCTTGGCTTTGCTGGTCCCTTCTGTTGTGGCAGAGCCTCCGGGCTTTTTAGGCCAAAGGACATGAAATCCCTCGCGGATTGGTTCTCTGCTGCTGGACTTAGAGTCTTTACAGCCTCGGACCCCAATGTCCGGTAGGTAATTCTCCCTTTCTGCCAGGATATGCTCTCAGCGCCGTACGTCCCTGGCTAGCAGTTCCTCCACTGCCTCACGACCTCCTCAGCTTGCTGCTGACCCTTACTCTCTGGGACTAGACTCCGTCACGGTCCCAGGTCTCCCAGGTCTCTCTAACCCTGCCCCCAGTTCCAGCTTTTATAGGGCAGCCTGCTCCCCCTACTGGCCTGGGACAGGAGGTGCTGCATGCTAATTGTCCCTAACCAGGGAACCTCCCTCCTGCTCTCAGACACAGCCTTTATTATTTGTGGCATCCAGGCCTGGGGTGACACATATCCACCAGACTTCTGCACAACACAACTGATGGTCCCAACCCCATTTATAAGGCAAGAAATCCCACTTAAACCTGACAGGGCTCACCTGTGAAGTGAAAACCATTTCCGGTGACTACCTCTTGAAGCTCATCAAGAGAATGCCAAGAGTGTGCAAAGCAGTCATCAAAGCAAAAGGTGGCTACTTTGAAGAACCTAGAATATAAGACATATTTTCAGTTGTTTCACACTTTTTTGTGAAGTATATAATTCCACATGTGTCAATTCATAGTTTTGATGCCTTCAGTGTGAATGTACAATTTTCATAGTCATGAAAATACAGAAAAATCTTTAAATGAAAAGGTGTGTCCAAACTTTTGGTCTGTACTGTATATATATATATATAATATATATATATCTATCTATCAGGATGGGGGGGGGCCCTGGTCCAAATTTTGCACAGAGGCCCATCAGACTCTAGTTATGCCACTGGACAGGGACATACTTCTATGACTAGTTGTCCTGGCTTTCAAGTATGTTTTTAATGCAGGAGTCGGTCTCTGATTCATGCTGCCTAAGGTTTTTCCAGCCTGAATAAACTAACTGGCTCCCTTTAAGACTAAACAGGCAAGTAGAGTTATTATGAAATGTAGAGCAGTATTATGCTGAGCTACAGAAGTAAAGGAAAAAATAATGGTTTAACATGTCTGTACAAACCTAAACATAACAATGTACTCACCAGGGACACAAGCAATTGCTACATCTCCCATGTGATAATGTGGCCATTAGCCCTTACAATATCTTTGATTTATTCCGCTTATAAAGTCACAGACAGTAATATTTGAAATCATTGTCATAAAAAGACAGAACTACAAACTTTTTCATGTCAACTCAATGCTTCATCATACAGTTAGGTCCATATATATTTGGACAGAGACAACATTTTTCTAATTTTGGTTCTAGACTTTGCCACAATGAATTTTAAACAAAACAATTCAGATGCAGTTGAAGTTCAGACTTTCAGCTTTCATTTGAGGGTATCCACATTAAAATTGGATGAAGGGTTTAGGAGTTTCAGCTCCTTAACATGTGCCATCCTGTTTTTAAAGGGACCAAAAGTAATTGGACAATTGACTCCAAGGCTATTTCATGGACAGGTGTGGGCAATCCCTTCGTTATGTCATTCTCAATTAAGCAGATAAAAGGCCTGGAGTTGATTTGACGTGTGGTGCTTGCATTTGGAAGGTTTTGCTGTGAAGTAAACATGCGGTCAAAGGAGCTCTCCATGCAGGTGAAACAAGCCATCCTTAAGCTGCAAAAACAGAAAAAACCCATCCGAGAAATTGCTACAATATTAGGAGTGGCAAAATCTACAGTTTAGTACATCCTGAGAAAGAAAGAAAGCACTGGTGAACTCATCAATGCAAAAAGACCTGGGCGACCATGGAAGACAACAGTGGTGGATGATCGCAGAATAATCTCCATGGTGAAGAGAAACCCCTTCACAACAGCCAACCAAGTGAACAACACTCTCCAGGAGGTAGGCGTATCAATATCCAAATCTACCATAAAGAGAAGACTGCAGGAAAGTAAATACAGAGGGTTCACTGTACGGTGCAAGCCACTCATAAGCATCAAGAATAAAAAGGCTAGACTGGAGTTTGCTAAAAAAACATCTAAAAAAGCCAGCACAGTTCTGGAAGAACATTCTTTGGACAGATGAAACCAAGATCAACCTCTACCAGAATAATGGAAAGAGAAAAGTATGGCGAAGGCATGGTACAGCTCATGATCAAAAGCATACCACATCATCTGTAAAACACGGCGGAGGCAGTGTGATGGCTTGGGCATGCATAGCTACCAGTGGCACTGGGTCACTAGTGTTTATTGATGATGTGACACAGGACAGAAGCAGCCGAATGAATTCTGATGTATTCAGAGCCATACTGTATGCTCAGATCCAGCCAAATGCAGCCAAACTGATTGGTCGTAGTTTCATACTACAGATGGACAATGACCCAAAACATAAAGCCAAAGCAACCCAGGAGTTTATTAAATCAAAGAAGTGGAATATTCTTGAATGGCCAAGTCAGTCACCTGATCTCAACCCAATTGAGCATGCATTTCACTTGTTAAAGACTAAACTTCAGACAGAAAGGCCCACAAACAAGCAGCAACTGAAAACCACCGCAGTGAAGGCCTGGCAGAGCATCAAAAAGGAGGAAACACAGCGTCTGGTGATGTCCATGAGTTCAAGACTTCAGGCAGTCATTGCCAACAAAGGGTTTTCAACCAAGTACTAGAAATGAACATTTTATTTACAATTATTTAATCTGTCCAATTACTTTTGGTTATACTACACAAATCTCCATAGAGGCAGTGCTAGGGAGTACATAGGAGTCCAGACACAAGATAAGTGATAAAATATCTACATTTTTATTCAATAATAATTCAAATTTACACAGAATGAATAAAATTAAACAGGAAAGTTGATTAGTGAATCAGCACCTAGGCTTATGCATGTGGGTTACAACACAACAGGCTGTATGACAGATTATTCAATACAATTATATCAATAAAAAGGTGATACTAGTGCTAGGCTTCCCCCAATCAATGGTTCAATATGCTATTCAAAACTATCTCAAAGTGTCAATGCAATAAAGTGTCAATGCAGTAAAGTGACTGTGTCAGTAGCCTGGAATAGGTGCCCAAAAGGTACCTCATAAAGTGACCATGATAGCAGCAATCATGTCTTGAGTTGATCCCTAGCAGCGGAAGTCTCCTTTTTTGCACCATGAGCCGTCGGATTACACGCATGCGCCCATAACGCCTAGCGGCACCGCTCCAACATGATTGGTCCACGGGCACTACATAAGGAGCGGTTCTTTCAAAAAGGTTAACGCCCCCTGGAAGAAGCGTGACGAAACGGCGTCGTCGGGGTGCAGCACCGCTTAGCGTGGGACACTGGTTTCACTTACTTCGGCTGTAAGTAGCTCCACCTAATGGCTTATCTCTTTATGGTTCGGTGGTAATGGTCTGGTCTAACATTATCTATTATGCGCTATGGGGGATATTTGTGGACCTGGGCTTACTGATGGGCACGGTCTGCTAGGGATCAACTCAAGACATGATTGCTGCTAGCATGGTCACTTTATGAGGTACCTTTTGGGCACCTATTCCAGGCTACTGACACAGTCACTTTACTGCATTGACACTTTATTGCGTTGACACTTTGAGATAGTTTTGAATAGCATATTGAACCATTGATTGGAGGAAGCCTAGCACTAGTATCACCTTTTTATTGATATAATTGTATTGGATAATCTGTCATACAGCCTGTTGTGTTGTAACCCACATGCATAAGCCTAGGTGCTGATTTACTAATCAACTTTCCTGTTTAATTTTATTCATTCTGTGTAAATTTTAATTATTATTGAATAAAAATTTAGATATTTTATCGCTTATCTTGTGTCTGGACTCCTATGTACTCCCTAGCGCTGCCTCTAAGGAGATTTGTGTAGTATATGGATAATTTGGGAGTGACTATGCTAATATAGTGACTTATGATTGTGGTTGCAATTACTTTTGGTCCCTTTAAAAACAGGGTGGCACATGTTAAGGAGCTGAAACTCCTAAACCCTTCATCCAATTTTAATGTGGATACCCTCAAATGAAAGCTGAAAGTCTGAACTTCAACTGCATCTGAATTGTTTTGTTTAAAATTCATTGTGGTAATGTCTAGAACCAAAATTAGAAAACTGTTGTCTCTGTCCAAATATATATGGACCTAACTGTATGCTGAACTTTTCTTTCAATAATATCATGAGCAATGGAGTTGTTTATCTGTTTGTAATGGCCTCTATCCATTCAGAGTTTTGCTGACATTGGACACTGATGACTAATAAATCGCAGTTCATTTGGGTTCTCCATTTCAGTAAAAATGCTTTTGTCTGTTAGCTGTTTCCTCACCAAACTCTTCAAGCTTTATTTTTATGGTCCTGGTCTGTTGCATGAGAGTATTGTCATGGTAAGACAAGAAGGACAATCCCTAAACTGATGTCACAAAATTTTATTTGTAGATTTTTCTTTATTGGAACTAAGAGAAACTAGCCTACTTGCACATACCTACAGTAAAAACGTATGAAAATGTGTAGACAATGGGTAGGGACTCTTAACAAGATCTTGCCCACACACTTTGAGTTCACTGCATTATACCCAGAAGTTTAGTAGGACATTATATAAACAGCCCATGGGGAAAATTTGTGTACAAAATCACACATCACTGACTGGCACATTGACTAACCTCTAGGCCAAGGACACATTATCAGCAGGAGCACAGAGACAGAAGACTATAGACAGTAGTATCTGACCATCTGGAGAGGTGTATTAGCAGGAGAAAAGTTCAGTGTTGAAAGCAAAGATAAGGTCAGGCTAGGTCAGTAACTATGAATCCTTCCCCCAACAAATCATGAAACACCATGAACACAACACCTAACAGCTTGAAGAACTGGAGAAGGAATGATGAAAAAGTTTGGTTTCAATGTGCCATGTTTCTGGTTCGTTTATGACGTTATACATGACATCTCCCAAGACTTTGTGCGGATAAGTGGCTCAAACATCGCTAAATTGGGTGGCAATAGTACCCTAACGCCACAATAGATAGCCCAGACCATTTTTTACTACACAAAACTTTCCAATTTACACTCGTATGCATTCAGGCAGACATCATTCATCCAGTGTATTCAAATTTATCAGTCATACTATTTAAAGATTGTTAGTTGTATACTATTTAAAGGGAACCTGTCATGTGAAAAATCGCTATTAAGCAGATAGGGGGTTAATCTGCAGCTTAATAGCTTTCTGATCCTGCCCGGTGACTTCACTTAGAGCCCCGCTGCCGGGAGGAAAGAAGCTTTTTTCCTCCTGGCAGTGTTCGGGGTGGCGCCGGCACGAGTTCAGTCATCACTCTGTGTTTAGAGAGCAGCGGCTGTAACCGCACCCCCGGCACTGACTGACAGCCGGCCCTAATGATAATCCTGTCGCCCGTCAGGGCCGGAGGCACGGTTACAGCCGCTGCTCTCTATACACACCCGTGACTGAAACCCAAATGCTGCCGGGAGAAATAAAGTTACTTTCCTCCTGGAAGGGGGGGGTTTTAACTGCGGGCACCAAGGAGGTTCAGAACGCTATTTAACTATAGATCAACCCCATATCTGCAGGTTAATAGTGTTTTTCACGTGATAAGTTCCCTTTGAAGCCATCTGACTGATAGCTGTCGACCAAGCGATTGTTTTACTAATAGCTATCCCTCTAAGAGAGCCACTGCCAGTCTCTTCTAGCAATGGTTTACTTCATTGTGAACAAAAGGATCACAGTCAAAAATCTGACACGCAGGTTCCTTTTCTCCCCAAGCATCATCTGCAGGGGAGAGTCAAGAACTCTTATACACATTAGACTGTTGGCTGAGCCGATATCACAGGATTTGACTGACGTTAATGTGTCAGCAGACTTGTGAATCCTCACATCGCGCACACTGCACACTGGGAGTATTCTCCGGTGCCAGAGCTGGGTGCAGGTGGTCATGTGACCACAAGTATATGAAATGCATACTCCAGGATACATTCCATCTATGGGTGTGGTCTTGCTCAATGCAAGTGTATTGAGCGAGGCCAGAAACAGTCTAGTTGGAATTTGTCTGGGAGTATGCTTATCGCACAGTATTGCAGCATATAGTAAAATTCATAGTCTCCAATGAACAGCAGTCGCATGCTTTATCTTTAGAGGGCTAACGTCATAGCAGGCACTCAAGCCTTCAGCAGGCCTTGAGCTGCCATGGCAACTTTTCGACAGTCTGTGATCGCGTCTCAGAGAGGCTAATGGGCATGTACAGGGTGGGCCATTTATATGGATACACCTAAATAAAATGGGAATGGTTGGTGATATCAACTTCCTGTTTGTGGCACATTAGTATATGGGAGGGGGAAAACTTTTCCAGATGGGTGGTGACCATGGTGGCCATTTTGAAGGCAGCCATTTTGGATCCAACTTTATTTTTTTCAATGGGAAGAGGTTCATGTGACATCAAACGTATTGAGAATTTCATAAGAAAAACAATGGTGTGCTTGGTTTTAATGTAACTTTATTCTTTCATGAGTTATTTACAAGTTTCTCTTTGTTTACAGCCATTGACATGTCGCAGAGGTTAACACATGAGGAGCGGATAGAAATTGTGTTGATGTTTGGTGAACGCAGTACCCGGGTCATTGCAGCAGATTTCAATACAAGACACCCTACGAGACCACCAATCTCTCATGCTACAGTTAGCAAACTGCTTGCCAAATTTCATGAAACAGCTTCAATGTTGGATTTGCCAAAATGTGGACGCAAGAAAACTGTCACTAATGAAGAAACATCTGTGGCTGTCCTAGCTTCATTCAGCAAGAGCCCACAGCGTAGCACTCGCCGCATGTCACTGGAGAGTGGCATCAGTCGAACATCCCTTCGGTGGATATTAGCTACTCACAAATGGCACCCTTACAAAATCCAGCTGCTGCAGCATCTCAACGAGGATGACCCAGATCGGCGCACTGAATTTGCAGAATGGTCAAAACAAAAATTGGAACAGGACCCTCAGTTTACACAGAACATTATGTTCAGTGATGAGGCAAACTTTTTTGTGAATGGCGAAGTTAACAAACAAAACCACCGCTATTGGTCTGACACTAACCCACAGTGGATGAATCCATCCAAGACTGTTGGAACACAAAAATTGATGGTATGGTGGGGTATATGGGGTACAAAGATAGTGGGGCCATTCTTCATCACTGGAAACCTCAATGCCACTGGATATCTGAAATTGCTACATGATGATGTGTTGCCCTCTTTATGCACTGAAGATGGCACGTTCAGTTTTTCCAATAAGATGGTGCACCACCACATTATGGGTGTCAGGTCCGAGCATTCCTACATGAACAGTTTCCTGGAAAGTGGATTGGTTGTCATGGGCCAGTTGAATGGCCACCAAGGTTTCCCAATCTTGACCCCCCTTAGACTTTTATCTTTGGGGTCATCTGAAGGCAATTGTCTATGCTGTGAAGATACAAGATGTGCAGCATCTGAAACAATGGATACTGGAAGCCTGTGCTAGCATTTCTTCTGTGGTGTTGCTATCAATGTGTCAAGAGTGGGAGAAGAGGGTTGCATTGACAATCCAACACAATGGGCAGCACTTTGAACACATTTTATAAGTGGTCATAAACTTATAAATTACTCATGAAAGAATAAAGTTATGTTAAAACCAAGCACACCATTGTTTTTCTTATGAAATTCTCAATAAGTTTGATGTGTAACATGATCCTCTTCCCACTGAAAAAAATGAAGTTAGATCCAAAATGGCTGACTTCAAAATGGCCGCCATGGTCACCATTCATCTGGAAAAGTTTTCCACCTCCCATATACTAATGTGCCACAAACAGGAAGTTGATATCACCAAACATTCCCATTTTATTTAGGTGTAGCCATACAAATAGCCCACCCTGTAGAACTCTCTCTCCACCACCACTTCCCTCAGTTTGTGCTCTTTAAATACCGTTGTCAGAAATTGACAGTGGCATTTAAGGGGTTAACAGCAGTGGGTGGAACTCAGCTCTTCTTGCAGCTGTTAAATTAAGATGCTTGCTATGTAACATAGCCAGTGTCTACAGTGAATGAAGCAGACTACAACGAAGAATGGAGATGCTCCAGAAGACTCCCCAACGTGGCTGTTGTAGGAAAACTCCGACCTAGGGAGTAGTTGTATCCAGTCATTGTGACAGACAGAGATAAAGTGGTGAAGATAATTCTCGAAAATCTGATTAACCCGTTCCATTTGCACATTGGCCTGCAGATGGTAAGCGGATGAAAAATTTAGCTGGATATTCAGCAGCTTGCAAAGAGCTTTCCGTAATTTCAAAGTGAACTGGACTCCTCGAACAGAGACAACGTAGAGAAGAAGACCATGGAGATGAAATACATCCTGGAAGAATTGAGTGGTGAGCTTGGGTGGGGAGGGAAGACCGTTCAGAGGAATGAAATGAGCCATCTTAGAGAATTGATCACCCAATCCAGATAGTGCAGTAACCCTCAGAGAGGGGCAGGTCCATGATGAAGTCCATAGCAGTATGCTGCCACAGAGCAGAAGGAATGGGCAGAGGCTGAAAGAGACCAGCAGGCTTGTTCCTGGGGGCCTTGTTTCTGGCGCATTGTGAACAAGCGGTTACAAAGTCCCGAACATCCTTGGGCAGTGAAGGCCACAAGAAGTGACAAGCAATCAGCTCGATAGATGTGCATATGCCCACATGGCCGACTAGCTTGGATTCGTGTCCCCAGGACAGAATTTTCCTCCTCCTAGCAGTAGGAGGAGGAGAAAGGTCTTTCCGGGAGGGATGTCTTCAAGGAGGACAGGAGCTTCTTCAACAATCCAATGATATGTTGTGACTCCTCCATAGAATCAGTCACGTCAAAGGATCGAGACAGGGCATCTGCTTTGACATTTTTCTCCGCAGGATGGAAGTCAAAACAAACAAAGAAGAGTGACCACTTGGCTTGATGAGGATTTAACCGTTGGGTGGACTGTAGAAAGGTCAAATTCTTATGATCCGTGTAATATTATTACTGGAGAACTAGCGCCTTCCAGTACATGTTGCCACTCCTTGAGCGCCATCTTAACGGCTAGAAGCTAACGATCTCCAATAGTATAGTTTTGCTCAGCCAGCGAAAACAGTCTAGAGAAGAAACCACATGAGACAGACTTCCTTAAAGAAGTTCTTTGCAGAAGAATTGCCCCAGCACTGATGGAGGAGGCATCCACTACCAGGAGAAACTGTTTTTTAGGATCAGGGTGATGCAGCACCGGGCTCTCGATAAGGCCTCTTTCAAATGCTGGAAGGCCGACATGGCGACTCAAGCCAGACTCTGGCATTAGCCTCCTTCTTTGTTAGGGCAGAGATGGGTGCCATGAGAGACGAGAAGTGTGGGATAAATTGTCTGTAGAAATTGGCGAAACCCATGAACCACTCAATGGCACTCAAGCATTTGGGATGAGACCAGGAGAGGACTGTAGCCTTCTCCGGATCAATTTTGAGGCCCTGGCTGGAAACAATGTAGCCGAGGGAAGTCAAGATGGGTCTTTCGAAGACACATTTTGATAACTTCGCAAACAGATCGTTCTCTGGCAGGTGCTGCAGAACCTGATGTACGTGTCTTCTATGGGTAGGTAGATCAAGAGAGAAAATCAGGATGTCCTCCAAATACATGACCTAGGAAATGTAGAGTAGATCCTGGAAGATGTCTTTAACGAATTCCTGAAACACGGTGGGTACATTGCACAGACCAAAGGGCATGACGAGATACTCGTAATGGCCATCGCAGATATGAAACAATTTGTAAACCTCTTGCAGATTCAAGTTGGTGAAGATCTTTGCTCCACGGACTCTATCAAATAGTTCATAAATCAAAGGCAGGGTATACTTGTTCTTTATAGTGATTTTGCTAGGACCTCGATAGTCAATACAGGGACATAGGGAACCATCGGTCTTAGTCATGAAGAAGAAGCCGGCACCAGCAGGAGAAGACAGCTTATGGATGAATCCCTTGACAAAATTCTCTTGGATGTACTCAGATCTGGCCCAAGTTTTAGGTAGAGATAGAGGATACACCCGGCCCCGGAGTGGGGAGGTACCAGACTGAAGGTCGATGGGACAGTCATAGGATCTATAAGGTGGCAAAACTGTGCCTACTTCTCACAAAAGACGTCTGCAAAGGTGCAATAATAGGTGGGCAGACAAGAAAGGTTCAGTGGTACTGGGGGCAGACACTTGGACTTGACCTTGGCAAGACCTTTGGTTGCACAATTCGGTCCCCACTGAAGCCCTTGGCCGCTGGACCAGTCAACAACCGGAGTGTGTAGATGTAGTCACAGAAGACCCAGAAGAACATAGTTCATGGATTTAGGTAGAACGAAATTCTTTCAGAATGCAGGACTCCAATCAGCATTGTGACTGGGAGGGTGACACATTGGATAGGTTCTGCCAGGAGTTGTCTGTCAATGAAGGCAATAGAGAGAGAATGATCAAGCTGTTTTGTAGGGACTTGAAGTTGAAGAACCAGATCTTAATGGATGAAGCTGGCAGCAGATGGAGTCTAAATAAGCTGCCGCAGAGAGAGAATTCACTCTCCTGACGACGGTTACCTTGGTCACTAGTTTTGGAGAGCAATCTTTCTCACCTAGTGACGTCTCTCTGGCCAACCCTAGGTGCTGGAGTTTCCGAGCCTCAATGGACACTAATTAACATAATGCCCTTTGCCCCCACAGTACATGTACACGTTGTCTCCATACCTTCGCTGTCAATCTTGTACAGAGAGTTTGGCCCGCTCTACCTACATCGGCGCTATCGCAGGAGGTGTGGTTTGCGGCAGCAAGGGGTACTGGAAGGTAGGGGCCAGCCTGGGTGGTCTTCTGAAGAAAGAGGATTCTTGAGCTTGTTCCTGAGCCCGCTCTTGGAAGCAGAGGTCAATCCTAGTATCCAGGTGTATAAAAGCATCCAGGATAGCTGGTAGAACACTGGCTGCCAATTCATCTTTGATATGGCCGGACAGACCCTGCCGGAAGGTCACCACCAGGGCTTCCTCATTTCAAACCAGCTCAGCAGCCAGGGTACGGAATCGCAAGGCATACTGAGCCACTGTGTTGTTGCCTTGTCTTAGAGACAGCAGGTACGAGGGGACAGAGCAGGTGTGTCCTGGTATCTCGAACACCGCTCATAACTTTCCTAAGTCGTCAGTCACTGGGCCCCCCACACTCCCAAATGGGATTTGCCCGAGCCAGGGCTTTTCCGGAAAGCAGAGAGATCATAAAATGCATGGTGGCTCAGTGGTTAGCACTGCAGCCTTGCAGAGCTGGGGTCTTGGGTTCAAATCCCACCAAGGACAACATCTGCAAGGAGTTTATATGTTCTCCCTGTGTTTGTGTGGGTTTCCTCCGGGTTCTCTGGTTTCTTCCCACACTCCAAAGACATACTGATAGGGAATGTAGATTGTGAGCCCCAATGGGCACAGTGCCGATATTGTCTGAATTGTAAAGCGCTGCGGAATATGTTGGTGTGATATAAATAAAAAGATTATTATTATTATTATCTTAGTTTGGTCTGATGGAAACAGGTGGGGGTGGAGCGGCTCTCTTTGGGGTCACCATTGTAGCGGGACGGAAGTGTAAGCTGACGCTTAGCTGCACCACTGGAAGCTGAAATTTTGAGCGACTCTCCTGGAGAGGATTTCAATCCTGTGGTAGAAAGACCAACCATGGTAGAGGCATGGGACAGAGAGGAAACTGACGTGGGTAAATCCTGCAGCTGAGTTGCCATCACACGAATCGCCTGCATCAGCTGGTCTTGAAGCTCACATTGTGAATGAATCTCCTCATACAGAACTTGTATATTAGATGCTGAGTCGCTAGATCCCGTTTTGTCTGTGGGGTCCATGGCCTGAACTTACTGTGATGGCAGTGAATGTGGCCCCACTGCACCACAAGCCGGGCTTACCCTGGAGGGGTGTGACTAAGTGACTACCTGGTTTGCACTAGATAATCCTATAATTACTGGCAAAACATATATAATAAAGTACAAATAGATACTTTTTGAATAGTATAACAACTTTATTAAACAAATTTAAACACAACTACAAACAACAGCCCCCCACCATCCCTCCCCAAAAAACCCCACAAAACCCAAATTAAAGGAAATTGGGCAGTGTGGTCAGCAAAAATATGAAAATGTACAACAAGTCAGACAATTTACTGACTTTACTGCATAGTACACCGATGCGCATTTCCAGTGCAGCTTTGTCCCCCTGACTAATTGTTGGTACCCCAAAAGCTGATTTACTTAGGTTTGTTTAAATATGTATTTAAATATCCAGTTTTGCCTAATATTGATTTTTACTAGAGTCTCTGATGGTAAGGATAGGCATAGTCACCAGGAGCCACTCCAGTGCAGACCTACAGCCGCTGACCCACGGGACAGAGCAGCAATGAGGAGCACAGGAGGGTGCAGACAGAAGCATAGTCAAAACAGGGGTCAGGAGCGCAGAGGTTAGACTGGATGGGTAAATGAGTCAGGTTGGTAGCAGGAGCGACGAGACAAACTAGCACTTAAACTGATTGCCGGAGACAGACAGGAACTAGAAACCTAAGTTCAGGCAAGGAATATGGGGAGGAGCTGCCTAATACATCCCCTGATGACAAGGGATAGGCTAGGGAAGCCAAACCCTGCAGGACACAGCAGGGTTAAATTCCTGCGGGATGCAACAGAGCTGTGATAGCAGCATGAGGTAACTCAACAAGGCAGCCTGACACGGGGAGGGGCAGAGAAGCGAACGCAGTGAGTAGCATGCCATTGAGAACGTGTGCGAGTTACCGCCGTAACAAGCTATCTCCAAGTCTCTAGCCTGTTCTTCCCTATATCCTGCTGTTACAGGCAGCTGATGGAATTTTTACTGTGTTTCTTACAAAATATAGTAACAAATGTACTGGAATGTAAAGCATTAGCTTCTTTATGTATTTATAGATTATCGACAGTGCTATGTTTCATCTATTAGGAATTGCTTTCACGTTTTGGGTATCTTCGGTTTATCTGGGTTCTCTTTGATATACATCTGCTACAAATTCCACCTGTGACGTGATGTGGTATTTACATCTAAGGTATGCTTGTATAACATATGAAATTAAGTTGAAGAACAATATGGGAGGTGAGAGGAGTATGTGCAGTTTCATGACACACTATAATTGTTTCAGTATCAAAGTACAAAGCATGTATTTTGGTTACACCTTTTATGGCCGGAGGTATGCAAACTTCAATTTTTAAAACCATGAGAATGATTTTGTGAAATATAATGTTGCTTAGTTTTTTTACTTTAATTAAATTGTGACATTCACCAACACCAAATGGTATTTTGCCTGGTGGCAGTCAGACACTCCAAGCGCAATACTCCTGAAAAAACAGCAAAATATAGAGTACTGTGCAAAAGTTTTCGTCAGGTGTGGAAAAAATGCTACAAAGTATTAATGCATCAAAATTACAATTATTAATAGGTTATTTTCGCTAATTATCAAAATGCAAAGTGAATGAACAAAAGAGAAATCTAAATCAAATCAATATTTGGTGTAACCACCCTTTGCCTTCAAATCAGCATTAGTTCTTCTACAGTCATGTCCAAAAGTTTTAAGACTGACGCAAATTTTGATTTTCTGACAGTTTGCTGCTTCTGTTTTTATAATGGGAATTTACATTAACTGTAGATTGTTATAAAGAGTGATCAGAGTCATTCCTTGCCTTGAAAATTAACTTAACCTGAAGACCCAGAACTACTCAATAAGAATCCATAACAAATGAAGATACGTATGTTAAAATAAATATAATGTACAAGTGCAATGTTACACTGTAATCAAGCAGTATAATAAACATAGGCACTGTACATAAAGCATGGGAATGTATCAAATAAATATGGATACCTTACCCTTAGACTTCTACCCCATGAAGAAACTCACACGAATGCACGTTGGGGTATTAAGAAGTACATCCTGGGCTATGGGTAAGGTATCCCTATTTATTTGATACATTCCCATGCTTTATGTACAGTGCCTATGTTTATTATACTGCTTGATTACAGTGTAACATTGCACTTGTACAATATATTTATTTTAACACACGCATCTTCTTTTGTTATGGATTCTTATTGAGTAGTTAGGGGTCCTCAAACACATTATCTCTCTACCTATTAATGAAGAGTTAGCTAATATTGTATACCACTGTATATTTTTCTTACTATCCCCTGCTAATAATTAATTTTTTCCCTTATTTGACTTCTTAGTAGAACACTACTTTACTGTTTATACCCATATGCCCATGTGTGCTTCCTTATTTTGAGCTCTAACTGGGAACCTCATATTTTATTTATTCTTGATATTATTGGTAGTTGGTGTTTTATACATTTTGTGTTATTTGCATTGTATTATGACACTTTTATTGTGTTTTTGTTAATAAAATGTCTATTTTATTCATTATTTGGAGGTTGTGACTTCATAGTCTAAAAGGTTTTATACACAGTGGGGAAAATAAGTATTCATTACCTGTATTAATTGCACCTGTTTGAACTCGTTACCTGCATAAAAGACACCTATTCACACACTCAATCAATCACACTCCAACCTCTCCACTATGGCCAAGACCAAACAGCTGTCTAAGGACACCAGGGACAAAATTGTTGACCTGCACAAGGCTGGGATGAGCTACAGGACAATAGGCAAGCAGCTTGGCGAGAAGGCAACAACTATTGGCACAATTAATAGAAAATGTAAGAAACACAAGATGACTGTCAATATTCCTCAGTCCAGAGCTCCATGCAAGATCTCGCCTCGTGGGGTAAGAATGATTCTGAGAGGTCAGGAATCAGCTCAGAACTACATGGGAGGACCTGGTCAATGACCTGAAGAGAGCTGGGACCACAGTCTCAAACATTACTTTTAGTAACACACTACGCCGTCATGAATTAAAATCTTGCAGGGCACGTGAGGTCCCCTGCTCAAGCCAGCACATGTCCAGGCCCATTTGAAGTTTACCAATGACTATTTGGATGATCCAGAAGAGGCATGAGAGAAGGTCATGTTGTCAGATGAGACCAAAATAGAACTTTTTATTATCAACTTCTCTCACCGTGTTTGGAGGAAGAAGAATGAGTACAACCCCAATAACACCATCCCAGATGGGTCGTGACTGGGTCTTCCGGCATGACAATGACCCGAAACACACAGCCAGGGCAACTAAGGAGTGGCTCTGTAAGGAACATTTAAAGGTCCTGGAGTGGCCTTGCCAGTTTCCAGACCTAAGCCCATTAGCAAATCTTTGGAGGGAGCTGAAACTTAATGTTGCCCAGCGACAGCCCCGAAACCTGAAAGATCTGGACAATATCTGTATGGAGGAGTGGACCAAAATCCCTGCTGCAGTGTGTGCAAGCTTGGTCAAGAAATACAGGAAACGTCTGACCTCTGTAATTGCAAACAAAGGTTTCTGCACCAAATATTAAGTTCTGTTTTTCTATTGTATCAAATACTTATTTCCTGCAATGAAATGCAAATTAATTATGTAAAAATCATACAATCTGATTTTCTGTATTATTTTTTAATTGGCAGTGTATCCAATACTTATTTTCCCCACTGTATATATGTACATATATATATATATAAATATATACAAATATATATGTATATATATATATATATATATATATAGCTTTGAGTTCTCTCCTTTTTCTAATGACTATTTTGGTTCACAATATCTCATTCCTTATAATACTGAATGTATAGTTTTTCTGACTTTCATGTTTTCTATCAGTGGCCCAGCAGGTTGAGCAGCAAATCGCAAATCACACAATGTGCTAAAGAAATATGTCATAGCCCCAGTATATTTTTGTATACATACTGTGACAAGATAAAGGCAAATGTATTTTTTAATTAAATAATTGATTATACTCTTTTTATAACTATTGCTGCATTTTAAATGTGCACATATAGAAATAACGGACAAAGAGCACAGCATACTGTGGAACATATAGACGGAGAGAACACAAAATGCACTTCTTTACATTGAAATTGCAACAGCAAGAAGGAAAAGTCGTGGAGCTGTGAAAATCCCTAGACAGCACAGATGTGTTCAATGGTATAAGAGCCTGGAAATATTGCAGACCATGGTAGCATGTTTAGGCCACACTGGCTGCTCACCGAACCACAAGCGATATGTGGCTTGGCATTGTCATGTTGAAAAATTGATCCTGGGACACTTTCAAATTCCCTTGTGAAGGCCTCTGCATGGCCTTGCTCATGTGAACTACAGACCAATATCAAGCTATCCTTGTATCCAGATAAAAACTGGTCTCATCGCTGAAAAGAATAGACCTCCATTCCAGCCTTTATTGTGGTCTTGCCCTCCACCATGATAGCCTTTAAGAGTGGTGGCATGAGGGTAATGGAACACATTTAGCTGGACTTCTGGCTCGCAGCCCAATATCATCCAAACACCTTCTGATGGTTTGTGCAGACACTGTTTGATGCCTTAGACTTGGTATGTGATGTCTAATTTCATTTGCAGCTCAGAGGATATCTATGCACTATTCATCTGACGAGATTACGTGGGCAATGCCATGGAATAGCTTTTACAAGAGAATAACACACCGGTCCTATCCCAGGATTATGGTGTGAGTTGGCATAATGTTTGGTAGCCCAGAGACCTGTCAATCGTCGAGAGCGACTCTGGGATCTTTAAAATATATTTTCTCTATTTTCTCTAAAACAATGGTGCATTTTAGAGAAAAATATACCTGGCTGCAATTGTGTAGCCAGGGTGTGATTGTTGCTAACTACATTTACATGGGTAGCATGAATCAGGTAATGGGTCCCTTTTAAGTTTAGTACTGTTAATATTTTTTTTTAGTATATTAGTCTGTCATTGACTAATTTGTTGTGCCAAAAGTGTTGACACCCTTGAAATTGTTCCAGAAAATTAAGTATTTCTCCCAGAAAATTATTGCAATTATACATGTTTTGTTATACATATGTTTATTTCATTTGTGTGTATTGGAACACCCTAAAAAAAACAACAGAGAAAAAAAATGGCAAATTGGACATCATTTCACACCAAACCCCCCCAAATGGGCCAGACAAAATTGTTTGCACCTTTCCAAAATTGTGGGTAAGCAACTTTGTTTCAAGCATGTGATGTTCATTCAAATTTACCTGTGGCAAGTTACAGGTGTGGGCAATATGAAAATCACACCGGAAACCAGATAAAAAGGGGAGAAGTTGACTCAATCTTTGCATTGTGTGTCTGTGTGTGCCACATTAAGCATGGAGAACTGAAAGAGGAGAAGAGAACTGTCTGAGGACTTGAGAACCAAAATTGTTGAAAAATATCAACAATCTGAAGGTTACAAGTCCATCTCCAGAGATCTTGATGTTGCTTTGTCCACGGTGCGCAACATAATCAAGATATTTACAACCCATGGCACTGTAACTAATCTCCCTGGACATGGATGGCAGAGAAAAATTGATGAAAGGTTGCAACGCAAGATATTCCGGATGGTGGATAAGCGGCCCCATCAAATTCCAAAGCAATTCAAGCTGTCCTGCAGGCTCAGGGTGCATCAGTCTCAGTGCGAACTATCAGTCGACATTTGAATGAAATGAAACGCTATGGCAGGAGACCCAGGAGGACCCCACTGCTGACACAGAGACATAAAAAGCTGTCTTGTGGACAGGTGAGACCAAGATAGAGCTTTTTGGTAAAGCAAATCATTCTCATGTTTTTCAAAAACAGAATGAGGCCTACAAAGAAAAGAACACAGTACCTACAGTCAAATATAATGGAGATTTAAAGATGTTTTGGGGCTGTTTTACTGCCTCTGGCATGGGGTGCCTTGACTGTGCCAGAAATAGATTTAAACAATGAGAAGGCACCCTTCAAATATGAGAAACCTGGAGCAGTTTGCAAAAGAAGAGATGTCCAAAATTCCAGTTGAGCAGTGTAAGCAGCTTGTTCATGGTTATAGTAAGCGATTGATTGCAGTTATTTATTCCAAAGGGTGTGGAACCAACAAGTTTGCCTGGCCCATTTTAGGGGTTTTGTGTGAAATTTTGTCCAATTGCCTTTTTTCTTAGTTTTTTTTGTGTTGTTCCAATACACACAAAGGAAACAAACATGTGTATAACAAAACGTGTAATTGCAATAATTTTCTGGCAGAAATACCTTATTTTCTGGAACAATTTCAAGGGTGCCAACACTTTTGGCAATGACTGTATGTTAATTTAATTAGAATTTAATAAATGTTACCAATTTCTAAAAATGATGTTTGTTTTTGTGTCCTTTTTTTATGTTAGAAACTAGTACACCAACACGCCTAATGTAAGGAAGTGTCAGACACTAGATAGTAAAAAAAGAAAAGATATTTGGACGCACCCCCACAAAGTCTCTCATTTTAGCAAGGTAGATAAAGTGAGTTTGTACTCCATCTTTCCATCTGTCCTCTGTTCCATCTGTCCTCTGTTCCATGTTGACTTTGTTAGGGTGACACAATAGCATGGTAAATTGGAGGCCACACAGAGTACATAGTGACTTTGCCTGCCTCATTATAGTGAAGAGCTCTGTCACAGGCACGTATGAATCCTGATGCTCAGGGGTTCAGACGTAAATGAAGTCCCGAGCTTGTTGCCCAAACATAAGGTGAACAGGGCCTTAAATACACTGGGTTGCAACCCACAGTCTCTGTTCGGGTGGGCTTTTGTTAAGCTCTCTTGACGGTTGGAGATCTTGAGCTCGCTAGGTAAGCTTAAGTCAAGTTATGACTCTATGAAGGCAGCTTAGAGCGGAGATTGTGGCTGTCCACCCTTGAATGTTTTACATTGCTCTAGTGGCTATCTATGTTTTCTGAAATAGTTCTCACTTTTTTTTCTTAGGCTTTAAACTGAGCAGATCATTTGTCCTACTTTGCCGTGACTATATGTGGATGCCACATTATTTTATTTTCTTTTTTTATGGCGTCACCTGTTTTATTTGATACATTTGAAATTAATAATTTGACCAACCATATCAGTTGTCCTGCTTTATGTACGCGAATCCATTGTCTTAGGATTGTTTTGTAATTTCTATAGATGACTATACCTAAATGCATTGTAAAAGGGTTGTGCAGGGCGAGTCTCATCCACCTGCTCTGACATTTGGCATGGATTCCAGGTGAGACAGCTGACAAGGCGATCTTCTGGTTTTTGAAGGTACCATGTACATGTCCTATTCTGAAGATTAAATATGTGCACAATATCGGCCGGCAGTATGATGGCAGCCTTACCCCCAACTGTGCAGCATTGTCTCTCCATGCCTGATGCTTGATTCAAGGAAGAGACAGGCCCTGCACAACCCTATTCTTCAATGTCGCTAAAAACATAGCAGTTTGTTGCACTTTTACAAGTTTTCAGGCATGTTTTGTAAAGATGTTATCTACGTAAATATCTGTTTTAGAAAAACCTGCTTACTGGTAATAACCTAGCTAAAGATGGGGATTGAATTCACAAACCGCTTGAAGGTAATACTCCGCCCATGACTTTACCTCTCTCATGTACAGTCATGATCACCGGTTCCCCCGTTCTGCAGCCAATGCTTCACTCTGTAGGATCATTGGGCCATTCTCTTCTCCACAGAGGCATGTGAAATGCTGGAGTCAGGACCATGCCTACCCTGCTTTTCTTTGCCATCTAAGGCTATGTTCACACAACATATTTTTTTCAGTGTTTTTTTGTGTCTAAACCACAATGAGGTTTTTTTTTTTCCACTGAACTTTATGTACATGCATAACAGATACAAAAGGACAGTGAGAAAAACGCACCAAAAAAAAAGCAAAAAAGCAAGAAAACAGCAACAAAAATCCTGAATAACCTCCTGGCAAGAGATCAGGTTTTGCTGCAGAAAATGAATGCTGAAAAAAACATGATGTGTGAACATAGCCTTAAAGATATGGTGCCATTATCATCATTGTTGGTCCATCGCAAACAAATGGAAAGGCAGGCAAGGCATGGTTCAGACTGTCCACATCAGTCTCCATGCCTCTGCAGTGGCTATTTTGGAGAATATGAGAATGGGTTAGCGATCTTATAGAGGAAAGCACTGGCAGCCGGACAGAGGGCACCAAGTGTTTTGACTAAACATAGGAAATGCACAGTCACTTTGGGAGTGGAGGGTCACTGTAAGTGTTTCTCTGGTCAGCACACTGCTAATCCAATTATAAGTTGAACAGCAGACCGAAGACTGACAGATAAATGTACACTGTCTAACATCCAAGAAACATGTGCTTAGCACCCACTGATGGCCCACCCTAGTGATGTCATGAATTGTCAGATTTAAAGGGAATCTGTCCCCATGTGTTTGCTATGTAATCTGAGATTAGAATAAAGTAGAGACAGAGACCATGATTCCAGCAATGTGTCACTTACTGGGCTGCTTATTTGTTTTATTAGCAGAAGGTTATATCACTTGAGGACTAGTAAACCTGCTGCCAGGTGGTCCCACCACTGATTGGCAGCTTTCTGCCTATGCACAGTGTACACAGAAAGCTGTCAATCAGTGGTGGGCGTGGAGTTATACTATGCTCAGCATTCAGAGAACTGAATATAATATACTATATACACAATATATATTGTGGTCTTCTTTGAAGGTGAGCCTATGGAATCATTCAGACAAGCGTATAATATGGATACGTGCTGTTCAAGCAAAAAACTGACCGATGTAATAGGGTTGTTCAGATAACAGTTTTTCACATGGAGCGAGTGTCTGTGTGACAAAAAAATCACAGCATGCACTATTCTCTTCTGTATTTCGGATGATACTTGACCATTCTGGTTTATAGGTTTTCAAAAAAAATCTGATCTCATACTGAACATCCGTATAGCATTTAATTTATGGATACATTGCCATTATTAATCTAGATAACTGTATTTGATCGTGTACATTTGAAATGTTAATGTATAAATACAGATGTCACACAGACGTTAAATATTGAAACATGGATGGCACGCAGATGATATTACGAATGAAATTTTATGGATGAAAATCGGACCATGTTTCATTCATCAGGCCTATAGCTTTAGAGATATCTGCCCTGTATGGAGCAGAGACCGCTCCTGAACTCACTCCATACACGCGAACCATGGCTGTAACGTACGTGCGAAAAGGGGTTAAGGCTGAAGAGCATTGACATTTTTTAGCTTAACCATACTTTACTCGATGCTAAACACACTGGGGCCCAAGGATTTCGTTATTCAGTAAAAAAAAAGTTAAAGTACCATGGCGTCAAGGTACTGTTAGGCCTCTTCCAGTTTAGCACACCATTTCAACAACATGTGTTTTTCCAATTTGTATAGACACCAAAAGATTAGATGAATACAGTTACTCTCACACCTAAGGAATTTCTAATTTTCGTTTTACCTCAGAAAAAATAGTTTTAAGGTGAGGAAAAGGTTTTCATAATTTTTGCTCAGTGCTGTATTCTGGATGAGATTTGTTGACTGCTTCATCAGGCATCCTAGAGCAGAATTAATTAATCACATCCCAAGATTAAAGTGTTGGGTCACTGAACATAAGGAAAGTCGATCTTGTGCAAGCCTAGATAGGGCCACCAGGGTCTTCTCAAAGCAAAAATAGATCTCCTTGTATTCTTTGGCCTTTTCCATTGGTAAAATTTGTTTCTATGAGAGATTATTTCGCGCGACATGCTTGGTTGTCATAGCGATCATGACTGTTATAAGGTCACGATTGTGTTCATAAAATCACAATTCAGGTTGTTGGGGTTACTGTGGAGGACACAGCTGCAGAATGATTGACGTATATATATGTCAGTAGTGCAAAATGGTACGGAAATCTGTATATACAGTGGGTGGTCATACAGTGGTTAAGTCAACCATAGACAAAGGGGCACTATTAATCAAATTTACGCATGGCCAACTATCATCACCCATGGATCAGCATCGCCTCGGAGAGAAGGCATTTCTATATACCCCTGACACTGCTTATACACAGACATTATTTTACTAGTTTATCCTTACGAGGAACTTTAGCCTGTTTGTAGTTGATAATGATATTTTATGGACTCATCATGAGGGTTAAATGGGGTACTATTTGTGTGAAACCTTCATTCTAAGAAAAGCACACAGAAAGGTTAATCAAGGCAAACATACTTATTTTTTTTTACATTTTTGACATGCGGACTATCAGTAAATGAAGTAAACAGATTTTAATAAAAAAAAACAACTTCTGCATTACTCTGTATGTTGAACTTGATGGACCTAGGTCTTTATTCAACCTATGTAACTATGTTGCGTTGTACTGCTGAAGTATTTTTTTTAAATAAAAGCTAATAATCCAATGCCATTCACATGGCTATATCTGAAGCCAAGAGGAAAGTTAGGGAAGAACACATCTGCACTTTTCCACACAATGCTCAGTCCTCAAAGGTGTTTTCTGATTTTCATTTTGGTATGGCAAAGGCTTCCTGTTTAAATATCAAAAATAATGTCAACTGGAACACCTCTGCAGCCCTTGGCTTTCTTAATATGGCTGCAGCGGAAACGTCAAGACGACATGATGTGACCACTGCAGCCAATCACATAGTCTAGTGATTGGTCGTTGCAGTGATACCGTTTCACATCCAGCCATTGCTCTTCTGCTTCTATCCATTGCCTACTCTTAAGATGGCATTTCACCTTTAATGTAAGCTGGCTAAACCCGACAATTTTGCCAGGCTTGGCCAACTATTGTGCATAGGGTTGTCTTAAGTTTCCTGCGATGACAGATGTCAGGTTTGATTTAAATATGCCCTATCCTTTGTCCTTGTGGGAGAAAAGTCAGTGCGTGGAGACAAATGACGGCTCTTCTCAGTCACGCATATGGCCTCCTTCCATTCTGAATTGATAATGAAAAGCGGCCATGTCTTAAAATAAAGGCAAAATGGACAGTGTTCAGCAATGATCTCTGAGATGTCATATTTATAGTGGCATAGGAAGAGGACTGTTTAGGGCTTAATGTGTCTAATTTAGTTAAGTTCTGCTATTTTTATATTCTGAAGTCATGCCACAAAATATTAAACTGCTTACTATTCAGTTCTTTGAAATAGATGGGTTTGCCCAAAGTTACGATAAGGTCAGGCTGAGATAACACCAATTGCTGAGTTCAATGTTTGTCTCTTAATCAAACGCAAGCACTCAGACATGCCGATATAGAAACATGCTCTCCAGTTCATATATGGTAGTTTTTTGTACATTTTTCCAGACATACATAACTTTTTTAATTGTGATAACATGATCTACAACATTCATAGTTTGCAAACAATGCATATTTCACAATGCGATAAAGAGTCTGTATTAATATGTGATCATAAGGACAAACTCTTGTGTTAAAAAAAAAAAATTATTTCCTCCCCTTATTTTGCAAATAAGAGTACATAAAAAAAGAAAATATTCTGTGTAGAAAGGTTTGTCTAAGGAATGGAAAGGGTATGCTAAAGGATAAGTGTCTGCAGATTCAACTACCTGACCCTGGAGTATAGTCTTTGATGTGCCCATACTTTACAAAAGAAAGAATATGGTGCATTACAAAACCAACAAACATGGCAATACTACATTATATTTTTAGAAGGCTTAGGGTCCATTTACATGAACCGACCAGCTGCACTAAACCACCGCCAATCAGTAAATATTTAAAAGCCTGTTTACACAGACAAACCACGCTAACGCTAAACTATGCGCACTGAACGCTCTGTAATAGATCATTCTGTGCGCATAAGCTTCATTGTTTTAGGTAGCGTGAGTCCTGTTTACACAAACTTAAAAATGATTTCACCTGATAATTGAGCGTTTTGTTTGGATTTTGGACGGCCATCTAAAGGTGTAAGTGGGCCTCCCAACTCTTCCTTGACAGATAATGTCGGGAGAGAGATGGATCCAGCCTGATGAATTTAATTGGTAAGGAGATAAGCCACTGCCAAACTCATCTGGCAGTGGTTCTGTCATAGAGAACATAAGAACTCAGCCAAGCCGAGTATTCCTGTGTATAAGGGAGTCAGGAGAAATAGTTGGTGGGTGACTGAGCCTTTAAAGGGGCTGTCCACTGCTTTGATATTGATAGACTATCTTTTGAATAGGCCATTAATGTCAGATCGATGTGGCGCCGACACCGAGCACCTCCTCAATTAACTGGCAGCAACCAGATGTAAACAGTGTTTGGAGCTGGAACTCCATCACTCCATACACTGGGTAGATGCCATTCCTGATTCTTGTTGCAATGAATAGGATCTGCTCCTCAGTATTAGGGAATGGTCACCATGCAATTTATGGAGCCGTGCTGTTCTGGCTGTATAACCAAATCTGATAACAATTGATTGGTGGGGTATCAGGTGACAGTCCTCCCCACTGATCTAATACTGATTCCTATGCTCTGGATAGGTCATCAGTATCATAGTAATGGACAACCACTTTGTTGTCCATTAGATATATATTTAGTGGAAAAATACATACGACTGTTGCACATGGCCAACACCATTCTGACATGCAGTTGGCTAGGTTTTTAAAAGGCATGCCTATTAATTAGGCACTCGCTCCTCCTTCGGACAAATCAAGACATCCGGAGGAAGTGAAAGAGCAGCCATAACAATCTCTTTCTCTCGATATTAATTATGTCCATAGGAGAGGAGAGTGAAGCCAATGCTGATTGGCTATAGGGATTGCGTGACATAACAATGTAACGCGAATCCCGGGAGAGCCAGTGCAGACATCGCTGGAATGGTGCTGGCACTGGAGGTGAGTATAGATGTTATTTTACTGGGGAGAAACATAGGGATTGAGAAGGGGTTGTCCGAGTAGTGGACAACCTCTTTATGATGGCCCTTTGCCTCAAGAACCTTGACTATCCTTCCAAATACCACTACTGTAATAGTTGAGTTCCATGTCTTGATCACTCAAACTTACATGATCTAAAAATATATCTGAAATGGATTATGAGCTCTAATTATTATTATAAGAGCTTCTTGATAGCCCTATATAAGGCTCAGATCGGGAAGAGAAATTGGAAGCCATCTTTATAGTGCCATGGCTATACAGTATTACATATAGACACCTTAATGTCATTCCCGTTATAGTGACATTTATTGCTAAAATAATGTTTCATGGGTTTCTCAGACATGTAATAAATACTGGCGTTCTGGATCAAACATCCTATAAGTGTATGTACACACTGTATAACTAATACATAATATGGGGGTATATATATACGTAGGTACTATAACAAATCTTGTCCGTTTGAGTCGAAGAAACGCACTTAGGTTTGTTCTGTCCATTCCCTGGAGAGCTGAAAACTCTATGTGAGGTTGCTAAGTGGTTTCTCCTGAGGATTGTACAGCTGATGGAAACATGCTGCAGGGCTATTCATTAGAAGAGGGCAGAAAATGCAGAGAATTAGAAATTACTAAAAGAAGAACATGATATTCAAGAATATGGTTATGAATTAGAAAAGTTCATTTTAACAAGACTGTTATCTCCACCATGTAAAGCCTTCATCAAAGTGTAGTAGAAGGTTGAGTCACTGTTGTGGCATTAGTCTGTGTATGGATAAATCTCTCATACATCTACCCATCCTTCCCAGCCCCCTGGCATCTAATACCTGTAATCTTTAAAGTGGTATCAGTCATTTTTATCTCTCTTTACTATCGAGAGGTTCATCACAACCATCCATGTTCCACCTTGGAAAAACATGATGCAACAGCAATCATCATGGCTATCACTATTGATCTGAGTAGGTTAATGAGTTTCTATGATCCTGGCCTTCATTCAGATAGGCATAATGCCTGTATTTATGTGCTGCATGTATACCAACTTAAACCAAGCTCAAATTTTGTGTTTTTTTTATAATGCTGCTGCATGTTAGTATCTGTGTTGTGGTTGGAAGATCTAGGGTTCTTTGAGGATCTAAGTTTAGTTTACTTTAGGGTAGGTTGGGATTTGCAGCTGTAATACAGTTACTAAAGTGTTGCTTCACTATCGCAGCCTGAGTGTGTGTAAAACAGAAAGAATATTGTGAGCTCCATTGAGGACAGGGACCTATGTGACTATGAAAAAAAAAAATCAACAAATTTAGCAAATTCTCAGGAATGTTTAGTGACATGATGAGTGGAACGTGATAAATGTCCTATATTACTTAATGATCTAAAATATAAAAACTGTTACTTAACTGATCTGGCTCCAGCACCAGTCCACGCGTCTCCCTTCTGCCGGAGCTGGCTTTCTCTGCTCTCAAGTGCGTCGGCAGCTCACACCACTAATGTCATCTTGTTAGGCCTTTGAAGGCTACTCATCACCTGAGTACTGAGTTAAGGACGTACACTCCTTCCACGTACATTTGTTTTGCTTGCCACTAAAACTTACTTGGCTGGGCTACATCTTATCCAAAGTGTGCCACTTGACCATTATCCCTCTGCTGTATCTAATTGCTGTCCACACATTCAACTCTGCTACAATCAGGTGCCTGACTGCTGCTGTTCCAAGGTGCTGCCCACACACTTGGCTCTACTATCATCAGGTGCCTCATTGCCAATTCAGCTCTGCTAATACTGGGTGCTGTCTGCACACTCGTCACTGCTACATCAAGGTGCTTTAGTGATGACTTAGCTCTTCTGTTTCTGGCGCTCTGGTACACCAAGTTATCTGTCTATATTTCCTGCTCCAACAATTCTTGTATCTTCCAGCTCTGCTGATCCAGATGGCATTCTGCGTATCCAGCCTCTAATGGTTCCCATTGCTTTTTGCCATCTGGCTTGACCAGCTCCGCTACATGAACGCTTGAATTCATACAACTCTCCCTGACCATTGGCTTAGTGCATACATGTCAAACTCTGGGCCGTGGGCCAAATCTGGCCCGCAAGGTGGTTTTATTTGGCCCGCGACACCAGAACCTCACCCCTATGTGAGGCCATTATTCTGTATGGAGGACTATGTGGGGCCCGTTATTCTGTATGGGGACCATGTGGGGCCCATTATTCTGTATGGAGGACTATGTGGGCCCGTTATACTGTATGGAGAACTATGTGGGGCCATTATTCTGTATGGAGGACCATGTGGGGCCCATTATACTGTATGGAGGACTATGTGGGGCCATTATTCTGTATGGAGGATTATGTGGGGCCCATTATACTGTATGGAGGACTATGTGGGGCCCATTATTCTGTATGGAGGACTATGTGGGGCCCATTATTCTGTATGGAGGACTATGTGGGGCCCATTATTCTGTATGGTGGACTATGTGGGGCCCATTATTTTGTACGGAGGACTTTGTGGGGCCCATTATACTGTGTACTGGTTGGCCTGCAACTTTGTCCAAGTTTATCATTTTGGCCCTCTGCGTGTTTGAGTTTGACATCCCTGGCTTAGTGAATCCACCTCACCAGGTGAGCTCTACACTCTACAGATGTGACTAACACCCTCATCTATATGACCCTCACCTGTAGTGCTCCTTCTAGAAAACAAAATCTAAAAGTGCCTTGAGAAATAAACCTGTCTGGACATCGTTTACTAAAATGCTCAGGCAGACTATACAATTTGTAATACAGTGCTCATCCAAACTTCTGTGGAAACAAGAGGGTGGCCTATGACACAAGGATTATGGTATGGTCTTCATTCATTTTAAAGGGGTTGTACAGAATTAGAACAGATCCGCACTTGCCCACGGGTTTTGTTTGGTATTCAAGCCCAGCTTTATTGAAGCATATTGGACTACAACCTGAGGACAGATATGTTGCTATTTTTGGAAGAAAATGTATTTTCCAACTCTGTAAAATCCCTTTAAAAGTTTCAAGAACACCTGGAAATTAATGCTAAAAGTAAATACGTCTGCAGAATTTCCTCTATGCTCCTGACACATATTTATCAAGACCAGCCATTTTGGAGTTTTCACGCTGGTCTTAATGACGAGATGTGCTGGAGTCAGAGAATACCTCTTTTATTGAGCAAACGCGTCTGAAAAGCGGCATGCACCTTGCCACAATTTTTACTCCAGTCAGAAGCTCCTGTTCTGCCCCAGCTTTGACAATTTTGGCAGAGTTGTGCGAAAATGTGAAAATGACAAGTCACAACTTTTTTGCACTACAAAAAATTTCTGACTTTTCAAAGCGATTGATGCCAGAATTCTGGAGGAAGTTGCTTTGCTGAATCGTAACCTAAAGATTTTATGAACATGCAGACAAAAAGAGAAGTCCGGCATAGAAAGCAAAGGTAGTAGAGGGTTTAAGTCTAAGTGATCTATTGTCCTGCATCACACAAGGCACACGAGGGAGGTTTCTGCTGTAGCTAGTTGTCTACCTGCCATATCCAGGACAATCAGGAGGAGGAGGATTTGGTTGAGCTCCACAGATTTTTTTTTATAGATTTTATCTAATCTTTAATTACAACATGAAACAAAGTATGATCCAAGAAAACATGTTTGTTTAGTGTCCCTCTAAAGTCTACATTCATACATCAGTTTTTATCATCCATGTTCTGTCTGTTTTTAAAATGGACCAATAGAGTTCAATGGAGCCATTCACACATCTGTTTGTATATGGATTCAGGTGTCCATTCGATTAAAGTCAGTGCACGTCCTATTCCATTTTTGCAAATTAGAATCAGCTATTAAAGGCCTTGGGGATTCATTAAAATAGGATGAAATACTGAAGTCAGCCATTTTTCACCCACTTTTAACAGATCCATTAGTTAGTAAGTGACAACATACAGAAAAGTCAGACAGTTTGCTGCAGCCAGTTTTTTAAAAACAGTTAAGAAATAGATGCAAAACGGATGGCACATTGGCTAAAATTATCCATTTTACACATGAAAAAACAAAACCCAATGTGTGAATGTACCCTAATATAAGGCGACGGTAGAGGCTATGGATTTAGGGGTGCCCCCAGCAGTGACTTTTCCTGTTTGCATTACCATTTTACAACAATACAGCCCAACTGGTGATAGTGTAGAGGCCGTAATAACATTATCAATATCACTATTATTCAGAATATGGGAATTAGAGAATAACCTTTTCTTCTGGTATTCTTTTAAACAGGTTTTACTGGAATAGAAGCAGGTGCACATTTGCAAAATCTTTCCAGTGAATATGTAGCAGTGCATTTTCTACATAATTACCTTGCAGTCATTGTTATGTATGCTGCTTACATTGTTGGGTCGCTTGTTTCCAATTTACAGTTAAAATATGCAAGACAAGTTTCCAGTGTAACAAGAAATAGCAGTCAAATATAAAAGATTTTGAAAGAAGATCATGAGCCGGGGGCTATGCTAATGGAAGTGACACAGCCTGTCCCTACTAAAAGGTCAATTATAATAATATATATTTATTCACTATTAATTTGATGCCCTGATTAACGACTATAGATCTGTCAAGTGCAAACATTATGGGCTTAAGATAATTACTGAGCATTGTGAGTAGTGATTGAAATAGTATGAACAAATATAAATATTCATATTTAGTGATACTTAAAATATAAAATATAGATTTTTTTCTGCTAATAGTCCCCAGTTACAAAGACAATCTGCCATTGGTCATACTACTAAGGCACTGTATTTTCTATACAGCATTACATCCTACTCCAGCTCTCAACTCCACAGCACTTATGCCCAGAGGATGTTCTTTCTGTTCTTTACCTGCACCCTGGAGAATCAGTTTTCAATGTGCTGCAATGGTAAACATCAACGCTTTCCAGTCCCATCGCAATCAACAAATCCCACCAAGAACCAGTTTCTACATCTTATGTTGTGGATGTAACTATGAGGATCCATTGTTACAGCTTTTCCTATCCTGGAAGAGAAGGATGGCATCACTCATGGCTTTGTATACTGGCAATACAGACTACCAGAGTACCTGATTAAGCATGAAAGAGTGAGGCGCATGGCCTGTGCAATTCTTAAAAGTTAATCTAAGCACTAAGCAATTATTCATTTTTGTGCCTCTTTTTTTCTCTCCCCTTCTTCCAAGTGTCATAACTTTTAACATTTTCCCATCGACGTTGTTTCTATGAAGGCTTGTGTCTCTCTAGTTTTTAATGACTCCATTCGTTTTGGCATATAATGTACTGAAAACCAGGGAAAAAAAAATCTAACCACATAAGCGATATATATATATATGTGACGTCGCTGGCAAAGTACTGGAGGGGAGATATGTTTCACTGAGGCTATTATCTTCAGTGATTTGAAACCTAGAAGTCTGCTCCAGCACACTAAGTGCTGAGAGGGGTTAATCGGCCATTTTTAATGCGCTAGGTTTTATGCGAACAGCTGTAGAGTGGGTCGGAGGCTGTTCAGCTATCCTACACCACCGTTAAGAGGATAAATAGCCAGCCTTTTGAGTCATTAGGTTGTCTGTGGGTCTAGAGGCGACACCTCCAGAGAAGTGCTTATGTGAGATTGTTGTTGCAGCCTGAGCGGGCCGATCCCCGCAGGCACACGAATTCTGATATACCATTTTGTTTGGTTTTCCTGTTTTTGCCCGAATGACCATGTTTATTTTTACTTCATGCTGGTTTATGCCGTGCGTATATTATAATATACGCACGGCATATGACCCCAAACACACCTCCAGGCTGTGTAAGGGCTATTTGACCAAGAAGGAGAGTGATGGGGTGCTACGCCAGATGACCTGGCCTCCACAGCCACCAGACCTGAACCCAATCGAGATGGTTTGGGGTGAGCTGGACCGCAGAGTGAAGGCAAAAGGGCCAACAAGTGCTAAGCATCTCTGGGAACTCCTTCAAGATTGTTGGAAGACCATTTCCGGTGACTACCTCTTGAAGCTCATCAAGAGAATGCCAAGAGTGTGCAAAGCAGTCATCAAAGCAAAAGGTGGCTACTTTGAAGAACCTAGAATATGAGACATATTTTCAGTTGTTTCACACTTTTTTGTTAAGTATATAATTCCACATGTGTTAATTCATAGTTTTGATGCCTTCAGTGTGAATGTACAATTTTCATTGTCAGGAAAATACTGAAAAATCTTTAAATGAGAAGGTGTGTCCAAACTTTTGGTCTGTACTGTATATATACAGTATAGACCGAAAGTTTGGACACACCTTCTCATTTAAGATTTTTCTGTATTTTCATGACTATGAAAATTGTACATTCACACTGTGCATGTATCTATGTCTAATATGTTTGTATAGAGATTTGAAATATGTCATGTCTATGTATTTGTGAACATATGTGTATGTAATGTACGTGTATTTATCTGAGGTACATCCATGTATTCTCATGGGTTCATATGTGGCATTTCAGCTCCATTACAAGTTTGAGAAAGACCCTGTGTGGTGGGGCTGAAGTGCCACATGTGAACATATAGGAGAATAAATACATTTAAAGGGGTTGGCCACTACTAGGACAACCGCTTCTTGAACTAAATGTTTGCCCCCGGCAAAGTAATAAAGCTTGTACTCACCTCCCATGCCGGCACAGTTCCAGTAGTGTCAGCATTCGCGGTCCCAGTGCTCCCATGCGGTTGTTGTTACGGCATCACGTGACCCCGGCTGCAGCCGACTCTGGCATCTGCTGATGTCACTTCAAGTTCCGGCTGCAGACGGGCGTGACCCAGTGACGCGCTCCCCCCTGATTGATGGGCTGTGGGCGGGGTTTCACCGCATGTCACAACCCAGCATGAATGTAGGGAAGAGGGAAATCGGGCGCTGGATGCTGGGCTGTGACATGCGGTGATACCCCGCCCACACCCCATCAATCAGGGGGGAGTGTGTCACTGGGTCACGGCCCGGCTGCAGCCGGAACTTGATGTGACAACAGCGGATGTCAAAGCCGGCTGCAGCCGGGGTCACGTGATGCCTGGCGAGTGGTCAGCGATAGCGCCGCTCACAGGCAATAAAAACCACACAAGGTATTTACAGAAACACTTATCTCCACCGTTTGAATTGATATGGGCATCCTGTATAGTAGTTGACAACCTCTTTAATGATGGCTGTGGTATTTCCTCTGGAGAATCTGTCCCTGTTCTGTACCCACCTGTGTTGTAGAGCGCTGCCTAAGGTGAACCTCACACATCATACACGCTGCTCCATCCACAGTCACCAGCTGGATGATCTCAGCCAGTAATGTTTTACTCTGAAATGCGGCGGTGTTTCAGATAAAAACATACTTTAAAAGCGTGGAACGAGCCACACGGTGGACTAGTTGGACAGACCTGGCCCGGTGGCGTCTCCCACCCGCTGCTACTGACTGACAGGTCTGTCTCTAATCGCGCCTTCACTGTGAATGTACAATTTTCAAAGTCATTAAAATACAGAAAAATCTTTAAATGAGAAGGTGTGTCCAAACTTTTGGTCTGTACTGTATATATATAAAAAAAACAGAGGAAGGTTTAAGTAGACAGTGATCCCGTGTCTACCTCCGTGTGCAGCCGATCTACCACAAATAAATATATATATATATATATATATATATATATATATATATATATATATATATATATATATATATATATATAAATAATTTATTGTCCAGTGAAAATAACCTGGCAATATGATGCTGCAGGTCAGTACCACTACGGCGATGCCAAACTTGCATAGTTCTCTTTTATATATTTTTTGGGTTAAAAATATAGAACTTTGATTAAAAAAAATGGCGTCGCCACTTTGTGACATCCATAACTTTTTTATTTTTATGGTGATGGAGCTGAGTGAGGGCTTGTTTAATTCTGTGCTCAGAGATTTATTTATACCATTTTGAGGTACACACAACATTTAGATCGTTTCTTGTTGCATTTTTGGGGGAACGGTGTGGCAAACAAAAATGGCAATTACATTTTACGGTATAAATAATTTTATATTTTGATCAGGCTTTTATAGATGCAACAGTACCAAACTGAAATGGGAAAGGGGGGGTCATTTAAATGTATAGATATATATATATTTTTAAATATTTATTTTTCTTTACATATGTTTTTTTTTAGTCCACCCTAGGGGACTTGAACCTGTAATCATTTATACTATACATCGTAATACACTATAAAGTACAACTGACACTTTCCTATCTGGGCGTCTTAAGAGGACCAAGATGGCAGAAACGGTGTCCTTCAGTAGACCCCAGCTGTCATGGTAACCCATCAGCTCCCTGCGATTGTGTCGCTGGGGGCAATGGGAGCTGGCGCACGAGTGCACTGGTTAATCAGTACATTTAAATGCCTCTGCTAGTGATTTACAGTGGCATTTAAATGGTTAAATAGCTGTGATCAGGACTAGCTCCACTTGCTGCTGTTACAGGCAGATTCTGGCTTTATAACAAATCTGGTATTATCCCCAGCTCAGCTCCTGAGCCTGCTCTACACCCCCTCATGCGACCTGTGACAAAAATATAAAAGTGTCAGGTCATTAAAAGGGTTGTCCCATGAACAAAACTGCTGTTTAATTGATAGAAAATGGACAACATTTGCAATTTCACAATTAGATGTGCATTAAATAGTAATAAAATGTTGTTGTGCAGAAAAAACAATAATTGTGCCCCTGCTGTATCCTGTGTACATGACTATATAGAGGGGCTTTAGCTGCTGTTCGGCATGTAGCGGCTGTACTAATTTTCTATTAATACAACAGAAGTTATTTAAAGGTGTTGAATAATAAAAAATGTAATTTGTTGTATTTAATATACTACCTAACTATTGTTTTAGTGCCAGTGAAAGGTCTATAATGTATAAAGATGTCAAATCACTGTCAACAGTAGCACTTCCAAGCCTGGAGATCTTATTATAAATGTGATGTGGCGCTTTGTGAACGGTCTGATTTCTTTCTCCAATGCACGCAAACACACGTTTATATAGTTGTGACCTGGGGTCAAAAGGAAAGACAATATTATTATTATTAAATATTAAGTATAAAGCAACGGTTTATTATCATGATATACAAAGTATTCATTTTACAAAATATCAGAATCTCTCATCCACACAAGGCATTTCAATGTGAACAACATGTGAGTTTACGTAAAGGAACAGGACAAGCTCATTTTCCACCAAGTGAATAAGTAATGGATGGGAAGAGAACAGTGCACTTTCCTGTCTGAACACAATGATGAAAAACATAGATAAAAGTGCCGCATCACAAGGATTATAATCCTGATAATCTTAGCATTATTCTGCAATTCTCAAGTACAGAAGCACCACCTATAGGCGAGTCAGGGTTATTGCATGTCTACACAGCCAGCCTGGAGATCTGTGCACCCTCGGTATCTATATGTCTGAAGAAAGGAAGGAAAAATTGCACCACACAAAGACATCCTACACCCTCTGCGAAAAGTGGTTACATTTTTCAGTAAAAAAAATACAGAAAGTACCTGGGACCACAAAAAATGCTATGTTAGCAATTAAAATCACAATCTGGGAAAACCTCAGAATCTGAGTTTTCCTCCACCTGCGTTGGTTGCTGCATTAGCATTTAAAGGGTTATTCCCATTACCAAGATCCGATCCCATTATGTAGTAGGTGTAATAATATTAACAAATATCTCCAATTAGGAATGTAGTATAGTCCTTCTGATTGGCTATGTCACTTACCCCATGTACAGGGCATTGCAGTAGCTTAGGTATCCATGGTTACAGCCACACATATAGTGACAGTTAGTTAGTTGCTAGTGGTCGTAACCATGGATACCTAAGCCACTCCAATGCCCAGCATATGGTGTAAAAGACATAGCGAATCAGAAGAACTATACTACATTTCTAATTGGAGGTATTTGCTAATATTACTATTATACCTACTACATACTGACATATGATATTGGAGATGAGAATACCCCTTTAAAGGGATTGTCAGTTCCACATTGGGAGGTGAAGACGTCGGGTCAGCACATACCCAACATGCGCACGAATCCTGCAATCTCCATGTATCATACACCTGTCGTAGTCATTAGAACTGTACTTGTGCTTGATATCTGCACATCACGTAACATCACCTGCTTTGCTCATCTCCCGATGCAGAAGTAAGTGACTGGACAACTCTTTTTTTTTTTTTAATTAGATTTACCTTAGGACGCTGTTTTACAATAAACACATAGAATGAATCTACATAAAAGGGTCTCTGTAATTACATTGTATGACTTGTCTGGTATTCCTCCTAAGTTTTATACCCTGAGCAGCATTCATAGTTCTGCCCGGTTTCATTTCTTAAATCTTCCCAGAATCTATGCAAACAATTTTTATGCATAGCTTGTTCTGGACATTTGCACCAGAACTGCCATCTTTACAGTGGGCAAGCTCAGCTCAGCTAAGAATTTAGGTATGTGTATGCTGACAAGCATGGTAACTGTTTCCAATATTAGAATTGTGAAAGCAGTTTTAGATAATTAATACAATAAATCTATATATGAATGGAATAACTTTGTATATTAAATGTCAATACTGTCAAAAGTTCAAATGAAAACTTACCATTTAAAATTGGTCCACATAACAAAAGACATTTTTCTCTGCACACTTTGCCTGGATCAGGTAAAACTTGCCATGCAACAGGTCCAACTATTACACTAGCCTATGACATAAAACGTAAAAGGTTGTCGGGTAAAAACAAGTTATCATCAATTCATAGGAAAGGTGATAACTTGTTGATTGGTAAAAGTCTGACTGTTGAGACTTGTAATGATCGACAGAACTTGGCACTTTTATCCCCATCTGATGTGAGCAGAAGTAAGTATTCTCGACCTGAGCTGCACTCATTCCTATGGGGGCTGCAGAGCGCTGCACTGATCTTTCTCCAGAAGCCTCATAGAGAATGAATAGAGCAGTGGTGGGGCTCTGACAGGTCACTATTTTATAATGAGGATAAAAGTGCCCAATTGGAGATATAAATTCCTTGATCTGCTGGTACCACCAATCAGCAAGCTGTCACCCAACCATTGGAGAGGTGATAAAGTCTTCATTCTCCATCATCTAATCATTTGAAGATGTCTGATCATCTTGCTGTGCTTCTTCCACTGAATGACTTTCCTGCTCAGCCACCAATATGTTACTGTCGACTTTCCCAATGTCCAGGTGCTCAGATTCGGAAGGTCCTGTTTTAGGGTCGGAAGAATTCTGCTTCCCATCTGAATAATAGCTCTGTTCTCCATGTCCAGCCTCCTCATTAGATACATCCAGTTGTCCATGGTCATCTTCTTCACTCTGAGACTCGCCTGCGTCCTCGTTTTCCTGGGCAAAGCTGCATATCATCTGTGGCCAATTAGCCGAACTATCATCTTTAATCTGGAACCATTCAATGTTACCCCCTGCAAATAAATTGTCCAGTGTTACAGCCACACACGTCACAGAGAAACAATGTAAAAAAACACTGAAATTTACCGTATTATAATTTTTCCCTTAACAGGGAACAATGAAAAAGACAACTTTTTTTTTCCAGTGGGCTACTGAGGAGGACACCAAATCACAGCAAGAAGAAGAAGCCATGGCAAATACAAAGTCCTTTTATCTGACACCAAATATTCAAAGGCTTTGAGCACCGAACTGCACAAGATGCTGAGCAAAGAGAACTAAGGAACAGACTTATGTGATGTCCTCACAGCTCCATCGTCACAATGCTATTGATGATTTAATAATCTAGAATATCCGGCACCCTTCTTTTTTCCATATTACATATATACACACACACACACACAAGTCAAAACATAGTGGCTCAGCATTCCTCTATACTGTGGGAAATAGACAGTACAACATCTTACTCAACACAAAATTCTCACCTCCATCGTCACCTTCTTTCTTTTCTGTCAGAAAGATTCGGGTCATATTCAGTTTCTTTACTGTATGGCACTTGTACTGCAATTTGGGTTTTGCACTTTCTCCATCTCCTGAGTATGAAGTAACAAAAATAAGAGTCGTAGTCCCCTATAAACACTACTCTCATTCACACTCAGAAGTGGCAACTCACAAATTTGCTTGGTAAGAAGCCAACTTGAACAGGAAAAGCTGCAGTGTAAAGCATAGGGGTCTGGGCAGCCTGTGACAGTATGTAGGCACCACATACTCCCATTAGGAAACGCTGCTGAATTTCAGCCATTAATTGGAAACCTGCTCTTATAGGTTAGTGCTAAAATGTACATAAATAGCAGGTATTTACCCACAGGTAGTGTCTTATATAAAATCTGCTAAAGGAAATCAGACACAATTAACCTACGGTGTGATCTGCCAGCAGAAAATTATAGGTTTATGGGAAAGTATTCAGTATATCTTGCATTTCATTTCTTGATATTTCCATTTTCAGTATAATATTTGACTACTAATCTCAGAGCGGGGATTTGAATGGTTACAATAGAAGTTAGGCCTCATTTAGACTAATAGAACATGTTCCCATTATAGTCTATGGCATGTTCACAAACCTACTGTTTGCAAAGGAAAAATGGAGACAAATCTTTTTTTTATCCGATTTGCATAAAAGAAAAGAATATAGTCATTTACATGTGCCCTGCAGCCGGCAAGACTGATGGGAACATCTAAGGGCGACCATGTAAATCTGAGGGATAGTGCAGTACTGTGGTAGTGCAGGAGTTATAACTACCTGGGATTAGAGGGGATGCCCACTACTGGACAAACCCTGTTTAATCAATTCAGGACCCCAATTAAAATAAAAACAATGGATTCTTACCTCCCACTGCAGCTCTATTCCTGCGATGTTGGCACTGCTATTCCCAGTGGGTGACGGGACATTGTTTTGTCAAGTGTCCACTGAAGCCAATCAGTGACTGCTGAATGGCTGATGCCCATCAATATTTTGTCAGGTCAGATGTCAGAATTGAGGAAAGCGGATGCTGATTGGCTGCAGCAAACACGATACAAGAATGTCACATCACCCGTAATAGAGCGGCACCAACATAGCAGGAATGGAGCTGCGAAGGTGGGAGGTGAGAATCCCATTCTTTTTTATTTTAACTGGACTCTTGAATTGATTAAAAAAAGGGGTTATCCAGTAGTGGAGAACCCCTCTAATAGGACTAAGTAATATCTATACGGCTCAATACAGAGTTTGCTTTGTCACCTACACTGGACTGGATACCCCCTGGATCCTGGATTGTGCGCAGTCTCCTGCTTAGTTTTTGAATCCATCTGTATACCATCAGATTTAATCTTTTTTTTTTCCCTTCTTGAGTCACTGGTTGGTAGAATTGACACAGACGTCCAACCATTAAGATCATACAGTGGTTGTTGCTCTTCGTTTTGCCATTTTGGAAACATTTTTTGTGTGATCACTTCTCTAACCCCTTAGAGATCTCTTCTGTACATGTTCAGTGGTTGTGTGCTATCAATATATGGGGCAGGCTCAGGAGCTGAGCCCGATCCGTACAGAGCAGGTGTCGACTGCTTTACATGCCAGTCACCTGATAATAACTGATGTGATTTGGGCCCAATCTTAAGTGGTTAGAGATGGTTTTCATGGATGAACATTAAAAGTCTCTTATTAAGGCCACAGCCCCACTATCAGTATTTGGTCAGTATTCTGTCAGTATTTTTTCTCAGTAGTGGGAGCCAAAACCAGGTGAGGAACAATCAGAGAAAAGGTATAATAGAAACAAGTCACCAATTCTGCATTTATCACCCACTCCTGGTTTTGGCTCCCACTCGAGAAAAAATACTGACCGAATATTGATAGTGGGGCAGTGGCCTAAGGATCTATCTCACTAATACTACTAGATCTGCAAAGTGGAAACTAGGTTTGTTAATCCAAAAGGATGGATTTTCACCCCCAGCTGGTTCTGCTTTGCCTAAAAAATTACTGAAAATTTTGAAATCTATCAAAACTGAACTGAAATAAAAGTTCCCATAAAACTTGTGCAGCTTGTTCCTTGATGTATATTGTCATACTTAGCTAATAAATCTTTGTGTTTTGCCGAGACACCATTTTTATAAAAATCACTTTAAAATGATCGGTCTCACTCTGGAGACAACATGATCATTTATCCAGTGTGCTGTATATTGGCATTTTTATAATAGTTGAAGAGAACACTGTAATGTACCCTTATTTCCAAGTCTTTACCTTGATCTGGCATTTCTTCAAAGATTACACATGTGCCCAGTGCATCTAGAAGGAAAATAAAACACCATAATATTGTGGGTTATGGCTACATCCACTGCATTACTGTACATGACATCAATACCTTAGCAGGTGACAAAGCTATTGTAGAGGATTGGTTCTGTTTTGCTTTGATTCACTGTACATACGGGGACATGGCCAATCTTTTTGGGCTGTGCATCTTGTCTATATAGCTTTCCACGGGCAGGTGCAAAACAATCAAGTCTGGATATAGCTCTGCCCCCGTCTATTTTGAAGCCTGCTGGCACAAAGCACGATGAACTACTAGAGTTAGGGACTATCCCTATTGGGTACACCTTGTCGAGGTAGGATGGCTTATATGCTTTTTTTAATCAAAATTGTGTCCTATGTTATTTATACATACTATTACTATTTATTTACTGCAGGGTATTTGCTCATTGTTTTTATCCTAAGTTTTGTTGTAGAGGATGATTGCGGAACTGAACTCAGCACAGTAACTCACCAGCCCCTTACCTTCATACTCGCCAGCAAACACATATTTATCAACTTGCAACAAAGGCTTTTCTGTATTTATTCCCTGGATGGAAAAGGAAATTAGATATCAGCATTCTATATATGTAGATTATTCTTTATTCTTAGAAACTATAGGAAACATTTAGCCAATAAACATGAGGGCAGTGGAAAGACCAGTGATGGTGGTCTGGATGCAAACATGGTATCTATCTGGTTATTTGTCAGGTTTTTCCCAGAAGCTTACACAAATCAAGCTAGTCCTCCAGCACTAAAGTGCAACTCACTCTGTATCGCTAATTTAAAGGGAACCAGTCTTCAGATTCATGTGGCAGGAATCAGTCTGGCTGCAAGATTGCAGGTATGCTTTATGCTGAAAGGCTGCATCCCAGGCGGATCCACAGCAGCCTCTATACAGGCCATTCTAGTTGACCGACAGGTCTCTACATAGGTAAAGACTTGTCAATCAAAAGAATCAAGGTGGTGCCAAGCTGGAGGGGATCGGCCTCAGATTAGTCAACTAACACAAATAGTCCCAGGACGGATTTTCATAGTAGCGTTTCATAGAATATATACCGGTATCCATTTTTTCATTGTTATTATTTTTGTATTATTTCCCATAATGCTTGTATTTCCCAACAATTACTATTGTATACAGAATTATGTTTCTCTAGGGTAAGGCTAGATAGAGCTACATGGTGACATGTCACGTTACAGCAATTCTCCAGTCAGTCGGGCAACCAAAAATATTTGTGCATTTTCTCTGCAACTTGCTGTTGTATTTTAGAGCTACAATTTAGCTGTATTAAAAAATAAATAAATAAAAAAATAAAAAAACACAGGAAAATCACACTGAAGAATATGGCAAGTGAATTGCATGCGACTTGTGACCAGCAACTGAAAATCTAACACAGTTGTGACTAAAGTTGAAAAATGACAGCATAAAAAAGTCAATAAATGCAACACTGCGATCTCAGGGTCATGTGGCACATGTCACCATGTAGCCCTAGCCTAAAAGGGTGAGGTTGCCTGGTTTCTCCTAAATAAGCCATTGTTGCTACCGCCGCCAATACTCTAAACATTCAAATAGCTAAATGAGAAGCCTTGTCCTTATTTTAGTGCTATACCAAAATGGTTTAAGAAACTAAATAATAACTACTGTATCAGATTATCAAAGTTGGATTTTACCAAAATTTTGCACTTGTTGCCGCACTTTTCTAAAATGTCAGAATCAAGGATTCCCGTCAACTCCACCAAGACCAGCTGTTCCTGAAAGGAGAGAAACCGTATCACTGCTACAATCAATCAGCTGAATACAAAATCTAACAGGTCACCATTCCAGCTTAGGGCGAGAAGCCCACACAGGTTTTAATTCAGCAAAAAGTGCATTTTTTGGACATAATTTTATTAACCTTAGCTAGGAGGAGCAGTTTTATATCTTATTCATTTCAAAAATTGTAACCATCAGTTTAGTAAAAAAAAAACAAAAAATAGCAAAACAAACCTCCAATCACACCACGCTGCCCTGTTTTATATATTGTAAGGTTGACACTTAATAAAGACACAGCTATATATACTGTAAGTCCCTCAGGACCTCTTACCAGTGGCTGATGGACAGCTGTATATCTGTATATTTGGATGCACAGTAGCCATCCATCTCTGCGGAGAAGATGGGGGGCTCTCTTAATGAATACAGTTGACTTTGAGTTTGCTTTGTGAGGTGTCACAAATTTGTGCTGTTTTGGCTAATAGTACAGAGGACCTATTTCTATACTAAATATGGTACAATGAAAAATAAGTCAGTGTCTTCAGTGGTCAGATGGCTGAACAGATCAGTCACCATCACTTCTGCTCCCAAATGAGACAACCAGAGTTGTGCTGAAGTGGTGGAGGTTTGGAGGACTAAGCAACATTTATCTCCTTATTTTATAAAGATCCCTTCTTTCTGGCAAGTTTTTAAGAAGTGGTGTAAACGCCCTTTTAATTCTGAGGCACTGGTAGGAATCATTTGTATAGTTCCTTATGTGCAATCTAATAAACAGTTGATTTTACTTCTAGTAACAAGCCCCTTGTAGCAGGACAACATCACAGATGAAAAGTACAAATACAAGTCTATGGGTCCGTGAAAATCACAGACAGCACACGGATGGCATCAGTGTACAATCCGTGAGTAACATTGGATAATCACGGATGGATAAATTAATTACACTGATGACTGATGGTAAAAATGGACACACGGACCAAACGCTGGTGAAACTCGGACACAAGGACCAAACGCTGCTGATATTCGGACCATTTTTATGTATACTCGAAGAGTCACGGACATTTGAATGAGGCCATAGTGTCGTACAGCCTCTTTCTATCAGATTCACATATTTATCCACCCCCGATAACAACACTAGGACACGGATTTATGTTCCTACTGATGTCATTACCAGGGTCCAGGGAAGGGATTTTTGGACATTTTTTTTCTCTGCTCTAATCTTGCCAAGAACAAAGTCATTTTAATTAACAAGGTAACAAACAGCATACGTTGTATATATGACAAATCCATATTTGTGTTTTTTTTATCGTTTACCTCTTCCTCCTCCTCATCATCAGGTGAGCACTCACTGACAGCAGCGGTCTTTTGTTGAAGAGATGGAGACATTGTGCTGGAAGCCATGACGGACTGGATTGATGAGGTCTTACACCTTGCAGTTGGGGTCTCACAACACAAGGTGGCAGCAGCTGCCCACGTCTTGGCTGTAGATAGGCGGCTGTAGTTAAGGCTGCATTCAAGACATGGGAAAAAAGATACAGTCTGTTATCATTCTGCTGGACCAGGAGAACCATATTACCAGGTTATCTGTACAATGAACACCGTAATAACAAAACGAGAAAAACAATGGTGGAACTGCAGTTTTTTCACTATTTCACCCCACTTGGAATTGTTTTCAGTACACTGAGCGGTGAAATGAACGGTGACAATCAGAACGATAACTCGTCCCGCAAATACATAGATGGAAATTTAGAAAGTTATGAAAAAGGGAAAGAAAAATCCAAAGCGCAAATTTTTTTTTTTTTCTAAAAGAAAAGTCCCAACAAAGTTGACAACCTAAACGTCTGACAGTGGTTGGGACCGTATTGTCGGACGCTGGGTATAGGGGTCTGCATTGTACGGACACCGTCCAGATGTCACAAGGCAGCACTGACACCTGAGAGGGGTCTCATCATCGCTGTAGGCTCCACTACTGATCTGGGGTACGAATACTGGCGAGTGAATGCAGAGTAATAGGAGAGCGCCCCCCACTGTGCTATTCCCCCAGGTACAGGCATATGACATGCTGGGAGATGCGGTGCAGTCACACATCACATACCTACCGTGAGGCAGACAATGACTCCTAGGCTGCTGAAGGACCTTTGGTGACATCATGATCATGTGATGAGTCATGTGTGTGGGGGAGGAGTTCAGCTCTGGGGGGAGCTGCAGCACATGCTGAGTGCTCAGTACTATGTGGCACAGCTGTAGGTGACGTGCAGCCTGCTGCTCCCCATGGTGTACGCTGCTCCTCACCGTCACATCGTGTGCACATGTTCAGTATTTGGTCAGTATTTTACATCAGTATTTGTGGAACAGTCAGAGGAAAAGTATAATAGAAACACGTCACCACTTCTGTATTTATCACCCAATCCTGGTTTTTGGCTTACAAATACTGATGTGAAATACTGACCAAATACTGAATGTGTGAACGTTCATTTATTGCATTTGTTTGTTGTTTTTTTGTCTTTTTTTTGGTGTTTTTCATTTGCACCTTAAGTCTATTTTATGTTTTTGCTTTTTTTTTTAATGTCCGCTGTTGTGCATTTGTTTTCTACAGATATTTGTCCTTTTTTGCATAAACATTCTCCAGTCCTACCCAACCCCCTCCCCTGGAGTATTGTTTTTGCACAAACTTTGCGACTTTTTATCTCAACATGTGAAAAGGTGCAAAAAAAAGTTAAAGAGCATAAAAAGAGCATTTTCTTTATTTTTCACAAAATTGATGAACCGCGTGCGCCATTTTGAAGAATGTAGCGCAAATTTTTTTTAATGGATATCACAAGACCAAAAGAATAAAAGTGACTCAAAAGCCACAAATGATGAATTGGGAGAATAGAAATGAAAGAAGAAAACACGTGCAGCACTGTGTGTTGTGTGTGGGTATAATGGTACGCATGTAATGTCGATGCAGAGTGTGCAAAAAGGGACTGTTCACATGTAGCATTATTTTTGGGTTGTTTTTTGTGGTAAGCCATTTTGATTTCATTGGGGAAAACTGAAAAAATTTACATGCTGCGCACCACATGTCACAAACTGTGTTTATGACCAACGCATGCAGCAGGGCTGTATGTGTATATAAGTGCGTGCATGCAGCAGGGCTGTGTGTGTATATGACCAATGCATGCAGCCGAGCTGTGTGTGTATATGACCAATGCATGCAGCCGAGCTGTGTGTGTATATGACCAGTGCGTGCATGCAGAAGGGCTGTGTGTATATGACCAGTGCATGCAGCAGGGCTGTGTGTGTATATAACCAGTGCGTGCATGCAGAAGGGCTGTGTGTGTATATGACCAGTGCGTGCATGCAGAAGGGCTGTGTGTGTATATGACCAGTGCATGCAGCAGGCTGTGTGTGTATATGACCAGTGCATGCAGCAGGGCTGTGTGTGTATATGACCAGTGCATGCAGCAGGGCTGTGTGTGTATATGACCAATGCATGCAGCCGAGCTGTGTGTGTATATGACCAATGCATGCAGCCGAGTTGTGTGTGTGTATATGACCAGTGCATGCAGCCCAGCTGTGTGTACAGTACAGACCAAAAGTTTGGACACACCTCATTTAAAGATTTTTCTGTATTTTCATGTCTATGAAAATTGTACATTCACACTGAAGGCATCAAAACTATGAATTAACACATGTGGAATTATATACTTAACAAAAAAGTGTGAAACAACTGAAAATATGTCTTATATTCTAGGTTCTTCAAAGTAGCCACCTTTTGCTTTGATGACTGCTTTGCACACTGTTGGCATTCTCTTGATGAGCTTCAAGAGGTAGTCACCGGAAATGGTTTTCACTTCACAGGTGTGCCCTGTCAGGTTTAATAAGTGGGATTTCTTGCCTTATAAATGGGGTTGGGACCATCAGTTGTGTAGTACAGAAGTCAGGTGGATATGTGGCGCCCCTGAGGATTCAGTCGCCACACAGGTACTGCTCCTCACCCAGAGGTGTGGTATCTCCTCTCAGGTAAGGAGGGAGTGCTGCCTGGAACCCCAACACCCGCATCCAACACTGCACTACTCCAGGCCGGCTGGAAGGGCAAGATGCATTGTGTGTTTCCTGCTGAGCCCTGTCCCTGGTTGGAGTGGGGGGAACCCAAAGGTAGGGGGAACCAGTAGTGGGTGTGGGTGGAGGAATCAGTTTAGGGGAGCACTATAGAGTGAGATATAAAAAGGGAAGCCATCTTAGGGTGGCAGAACAGAGAGGACAGAAGAGTGTGTCAGTCAGTCAGGGAGCAGAGTCTCCTTAGGAGCTCTACTCCATAAGTGGGGCCCAGTGCTAGAGGCCCAGGAGGGGAGCAGAGGAGTAGGCTCCGTTCTAGTAAAGGAATCCTAGGGGGTACGGCGAGTGCGGGACAGCACCCGTACGCCCCGAATCTGTCAGAAGACAGAAGGATCGCAGGCCGCAAGAAGGGGACCGGCCCCTGGACCAGTCGTGTAACTTCAAGTTTCGGCTGGAAAAACCGGAGGCTTCTGGCTTATATAGTTCAGTTGCCAAAGCCTCATTCTAATCTCCGTGAGGGTTAAGCAAGTCCGGGAACTCCGGTAAGACAGGAGGGACTTCAGAGCACCCGAGCGGGACTGAGAGTGGGGAGCGCAGGGCAAGAGGGAGAAGACCCAGCGTGAAGACGGTCTAGAGAGGAACACAAGAAAGTGGGGTTCTGTCAGGTACTCCTAAACTTCCTGAGGAAGAGCTGAACCCTCTTTCTGGTGAGCGCAGCGCGACGTCGGAGGCTGTAAGCTGGCACCCGGACAGTGCACCAGTGGAACTTTCATAAGAACTGTGAGTAAAGACACGGATGACTGCACCGTACTGCCTCCCTCCATTATTTCAGCTGCGCCATCTTTCCCTCCCTGCACTACAACGCCCAGCACTACCCTCGCTTTCTGCACTGCCCTGAGGCCTGCTGCTCCACCTGTGGGGAGCCGTTCCATCATAAGCTGCCCTAACATCTGCCTCAGAGGACTGCTCCGCAGCGGCGACTCCCTTTAGCCGCATTCCACAGGTGGCGTCACAAACACTTTACAAATCCCCTATAAATAATCCCCCTTTTGGGTGACCGCCCTGTGCCACGGACCGGGTCAGCCACCGTGATATCACCCAGCAACGAGAGGCCCGGCTGCTGAGTACCCCACGGCCCTGGGGCGCGTCAGATACACAGCTGATAGTCCTACTGAATAGACTGTTAGAATTTGTATTATGGCAAGAAAAAAGCAACTAAGCAAAGAAAAACGAGTGGCCATCATTACTTTAAGAAATGCAGGTCAGTCAGTGTGAAAAATTGGGCAAACTTTGAAAGTGTCCCCAAGTGCAGTTGAAAAAACCGTCAAGCTCTACAAAGAAACTGGCTCACATGTGGACCGCCCCAGGAAAGGAAGACCAAGAGTCACCTCTGCTTCTGAGGATAAGTTTATCTGAGTCACCAGCCTCAGAAATCGCAGGTTAACAGCAGCTCAGATTAGAGACCAGGTCAATGCCACACAGAGTTCTAGCAGCAGACACATCTCTACAACAATTGTTAAGAGGAGACTTTGTGCAGCTGGCCTTCATGGTAAAATAGCTGCTAGGAAACCACTGCTAAGGACAGGCAACAAGCAGAAGAGACTTGTTTGGGCTAAAGAACACAAGGAATGGACATTAGACCAGTGGAAATCTGTGCTTTGGTCTGATGAGTCCAAATTTGAGGTCTTTGGTTCCAACCACTGTGTCTTTGTGCGACGCAGAAAAGGTGAACAGATGGACTCTACATGCCTGGTTCCCACCGTGAAGCATGGAAGAGGTGTGATGGTGTGGGGGTGCTTTGCTGGTGACACTGTTGGGGATTTATTCAAAATTGAAGGCATACTGAACCAGCATGGCTACCACAGAATCTTGCAGCGGCATGCTATTCCATCCGGTTTTCGTTTAGTTGGACCATCATTTACTTTTCAACAGGACAATGACCCAAAACACACCTCCAGGCTGTGTAAGGGCTATTTGACCAAGAGGGAGAGTGATGGGGTGCTACGCCAGATAACCTGGCTTCCACAGTCACCAGAGCTGAACCCAATCGAGATGGTTTGGGGTGAGCTGGACCGCAGAGTGAAGGCAAAAGGGCCAACAAGTGCTAAGCATCTCTGGGAACTCCTTCAAGATTGTTGGAAGACCATTTCCGGTGACTACCTCTTGAAGCTCATCAAGAGAATGCCAAGAGTGTGCAAAGCAGTCATTAAAGCAAAAGGTGGCTACTTTGAAGAACCTAGAATATAAGACATATTTTCAGTTGTTTCACACTTTTTTGTTAAGTGTATAATTTCACATGTGTTAATTCATAGTTTTGATGCCTTCAGTGTGAATGTACAATTTTCATAGTCATGAAAATACAGAAAAATCTTTAAATGAGATGTGTCCAAACTTTTGGTCTGTACTGTATATGTCCAGTGCATGCAGCAGCGCTGTGTGTATATATGACCAGTGCATGCAGCAGGAGGGGGTGTGTATATGACCAGTGCATGCAGCAGGGCTGTGTGTGTATATGACTAGTGCATGCAGCCGAGCTGTGTGTGTATATTACCAGTGCATGCAGCCAAGCTGGTGTATTTGAGCAGTGCATGCAGCCAAGCTGTGTGCATATGACCAGTGCATACAGCAGGGCTGTGTGTGTAGGACCAGTGCATGCAGCCAAGCTGTGTGTATATGACCAGTGCATGCAGCAGGACTGTGCGGGTATATGACCAGTGCATGCAGTCGAGCTGTGTGTATGACCAGTGCATGCAGCAGGACTGTGTGGGTATATAACCAGTTCGTGCAGCCGAGCTGTGTGTGTAAATGACCAGTACATGCAGCCAAGCTGTGTGTATATGACCAGTGCATGCAGCCGAGCTGTGTGTATATATGACCAGTTCATGCAGCCCAGCTGTGTCTATATTTGCCCAGTGCATGCAGCAGAGCTGAGTATTTACACAGTGCACACAACAGAGATGCGTTTGTATATGACCAGTGCATGCAGCAGAGCTGTGTGTGCATTCATACCAGATCCAAACTGACCACTGTGTATGGTGCATATACCTAGTGTCACGGGTGTGTCAGATGTGACAGACAGTCACTCTGCAGTTGGTTATAGGAGATCTCTTTGTTTGGTATTACAGACACCTTCTTAGATCTGCCTCACTCTAGGACCCAACGGCTACTTTCCTCTTGCTAATTAACACTCTGGCCTGGGTGTATAATACCTTCACTTTGCAATAGGGAGGTGCCGGTGATATTCACATGACCCCTTGTGAAGGCTTGAAGCAAGTGCAGTTCTTCCTCTCTGGTGTAGTGCTAAGAGGACGTGTGTGCTATCTCTCTGAAGTCGACTCAAGCTAAGCTACTTCCCCCGTGTCTGTCTTCCATTGCTGTCTTTAGTGTTAGTGGGGACTGACTAGCGCTCATCCCCCCCCCCCCCCCCGTTCCCTATCCAGACCCTAGCTCTAGGGAGAGACAGGGTTTTAGGTTCCGGCTTGGCGATTGGTGAGCAACCAATATAGGGATGGTAGGGAAAGACAGTGTGATATCAGATCAGCATAGGAGGTCTCCACCCCCTCCGTCCTTAGTGTCTGGGCTCCCTTCCCCTCATCCCTTCGTGTTACAGTTTGTTTTTCCTACACATTTTTCCAGAGTTTTATTAAAGGGGTATGCCTGTTGGCACACATTTGTACCAGGGGGTGAGTGGGGCATGTGTTTAAGTGGCTGGTATTACGAATCTGTTCTATTACCCGCCTCTTGTGTGTGTGAGACGACAGTTAACTGCAGAAGTGACATTACCGACCCCTCACCTCCCAATGTAGAAATGAGCGGAGCCAGATTACCCTTTTATTCCTCTTCCTGGCACCTTAATGGCGGCTTATCACCCTGAAGAATTAAAGAAATGTATATATTGATTTTAAAAGGAATCTGTAATGAGATTCATGCTGCCAAACCCCAGACAGGATGACTAAGACCCTACATACAAACAAGTAATGTCATAGTGACAGCATTTTGTTACTTGTCCATGTAAGGTGCCCCAGCGAGGTAGTCGTGGGCGAGCTGGCAGATATAATGGATAAGGCCCAACGGGTTGTCATCTTTCCCTCTTTAAGTGAAGCATCTCTGTTGCTCCGTTCTCAAGCCCTGGAGAATCTTCCTCACCAATGACAGTATATCCGGATCCTAGTTCTCCCCACGTCTGTTATGATCTGCAACATGTACTAAGGAAAGAGGGGAGAAGCTTTCCCTAATGTAAAGCTAAGCTGAGTCCCTACGATGTAGCGGGCTGCCCGTTCCTAGCAAACAGACCCACCTTAGTCCTCAGCTAGTCTGAATGAAGACCTATAGCATAAAGGGAGGGAATCCCTACTAGAACTAAGGACTGGGACAAAAATGGGAGACCTCCTAAACAGAAATAATTGTTGCAGAACACCAAAGGAGAAACTGACAAAAGTACTAAAGGTCCCAGAAGGACCAACAAAAAACTGACAGAGATAGGCACCGAAGCACCTGGCTAGCAAAACAGTCTAACAACACTGCAGTCCAGCACAGCCAAAAAGGCGGAGCTGGAATATAAAGGCAGCGGGTCACGTGACCGCAAAACACAAGATGGAAAAAACAAGCAGGAGGGTTCTAACAGTACCCCCTCTTTTAAGAGGATCCTCCAGATCCTTCAGGCCCAGGGCTATCCGGAAACCTCTTGGGGAAAGCTCTAACAAGCCTAGGAGCAGAGACATCATCCGCCCTTGCCCAGGATTTATCTTCAGGACCGAAACCCTTCCAGGGGACGAGATACTGTAACCCCCCTCTATGCCATCTTGAATTCAAGATACGTGAAATTTCATATTCGCCGTCTTCAACCACAGGAGGAACTGTGATAGTGGGATCCCTATCAGATACATCCGCCTTTTTCAACAAGGAAACATGAAACACAGGATTAATCTTCCAGGAAGTAGGGACATCCAACCTAACCGCAGATGGGTTTACGACCTGAAGCACTTTAAATGGACCCACAAACTTAGGACCCAGTTTTTTAGAGGGAATCCTCAACCGCAGATTCCTTGAGGACAACCAAACCATGTCACCCACAGTAAACAAAACCTCCTTACATTTCCTGTCAAAATACTTCTTGGACTTCTTGTTAGCCTCTAGAACGTTGCGACGTACATTAGTCCAAACTCTCTCCAAATCACTGGAAAAATTCTCCTCCTCCGGCACCACCGACCCCAATTTGGAGAACGAACCAAAAGACGGATGTCTCCCAGTACAACAAAAAAAAGGAGAACACCCAGCTGAGGAGGATGTATGATATGTTAAGAGCAAATTCTGCGAGAGGCAGAAACTCAGACCGACCACACCTCTTGATTGTCCGCCACAAAACATCGCAAAAACTGTTCTACATCCTGGTTCTTTCTTTCAGTCTGTCCATTAGACTCAGGATGATACCCAGATGAAAATGACAAATGGACTCCCAACCTGTCACAAAAAGCACGCCAAAAGCGAGCCACAAACTGAGGTCCTCTATCAGAAACAATATCCATGGGAACGCCATGAAGCTTGACAATCTCCTTAACAAACGTCTTAGCAAGTGTCTTGGTGCAGGCCAACTTAATGAATGGGATCAAATGGCACATCTTACTAAAACAGTCCACGACCACCCAGAGGACAGTAAAACCCTCGGATACAGGCAGATCAGTAATAAAATCCATTGTGAGATGCGTCCAAGACGCACTAGGAACCTCCAGAGGGCAAAGCAACCCCGCAGCAGGAATATGTGAAGCCTTTGACCTAGCACACACAGTGCATTGACGCACCCACTTGATGACTTCTTTCTGCCATCCAGGCCACCAAAAACTGCGGCTGATAAGTCTCTTAGTCTCAGAAATTCCTGGATGACCTGCCAACCGAGACTCATGACATTCCACAAACAAGTCTCTCCTAAAAGTTCTAGGCACGAACAACCTCCCATGGGGAGTGTTAGATGGAGCATCATCTTGAGCTTTTACAATCCCATTCTCCAAAACGGAGTCCAATGCCGCCACCACAACTCCTTTCTGTAAAATGCTCTCCTCCTCCTCGGCACTGACCGCAGGAGAGAAGCTGCGAGATAAAGCATCGGCTTTAACATTCTTAGTACCAGGGATATAGGTAACAGAAAAATGAAACTGAGAAAAAAAAAGTGCCCACCTAGCTTGATGGGCATTCAAACGCTTGGCAGCATCCAGATAGATTAAATTATTATGATCTGTGAAAACCTGAATAGGAAATCTAGAGCCTTCCTAGAAATCACACCAATGTTCAAATGCGAGTTTAATAGCTAGCAACTCACGATTTCCAACATCATAATTCAATTTGGTTTCCGAATTTTTTTTCGAAAAGAAGGCACAAGGATGTACTCCATCCCTGTTCTCCTGAGACAAAACTGCTCCGACCCCCACCGACGAAGCATTGACCTCGACCAAAAAAGGCTTGGTCTCATCAAGCTGCATAAGGATGGGGGCTGAACTGAACCTCTCTTTGAGATACTTAAACACTTCAATAGCCTCAGTGGTCCATTGGACAGTGTTCGGACCTTTCCTGGTGAGATTGGTAAGAGGCTTAACAATTACAGAAAAATTCTTAATGAATTTCCTGTAATAATTGGCAAAACCCCAAAATCTCTGTATAGATTTCAAACCAATAGGCCTAGGCCATTCCTGCACAGCCTGAACCTTCACCGGGCCCATCTCAAAGCCCTCGCTGGAGACAATGTAGCCCAAAAAACAAATTTTCTGCACAGCAAACTCACATTTCTCCAGCTTAGCAAAGAGTGAGTTATCGTTCAAAAACTGCAAAACTTCACGTACACTCTGCCAATGAGACTCCAGATCTGGTGAATAAATCAAAATGTCATCCAAATACACAACCACATTCTTACCAATCAAAGGTCTCAGAATGTCATTAATAAGGTTCTGAAAAAATGCAGGTGCATTGGTAAGACCAAAAGGCATCACCAGATTCTCAAAATGACCTACCGGAGTGTTAAAAGCAGTTTTCCATTCATCACCTTCCTTTACTCGTAATAAATTGTATGCCCCCCGGAGATCAATTTTAGAGAACCACTTGGCCCCAACTAACTGGTTAAACAAGTCAGGAATTAATGACAATGGGTAAGAATTGCGTACGGTAATCTTATTAATTTCACAAAAATCCAGACATGGACGCAAACCCCCGTCCTTTTTCTTAACAAAGAAAAAACCAACTGCCACAGGCGACTTAGAAGGTCTAATGTGACCAGCAGCCAGGCTAGTTTGCATGTACTCCTCCAAGGCCTTTCTTTCAGGGATAGTCAAATTAAACAAGCGACTTTTGGGAAGAGTAGCTCCTGGAACAAACTCAATGGTGCAATCATAGTCCCTATGAGGAGGTAAAACTTGTGACTCCTCCTCCGAAAAAACCCTCCAAAAATCCTGAATAGGTACAGGTGATTGCCCTTTTCCCACAGCCGCAATGCGACCATTACAACATTTATCATAGCACTTAGGACTCCAAGACTTTATCGTATTAGTGGACCAGTCCAGCAAAGGATTGTGCAACTTTAACCAAGGCAATCCTAGAACAACCGGAGAGGTTAAATTATTTAATACAACTAAGTCCAAAACTTCTTGGTGAAGTCCATTGATAGTGAGGGGAAATGCAGCAACCTTGTGAGTAATACATTTCAAGGGAGTGTTATCAATTGCAATAACAGAAATAGGTGATGACAAAGGTTTGGATTTCAATCAAAGATTTTCTAAAAACCCTTTATCAATAACATTAAGTGTTGAACCATAATCCACAAATACCTGAAATTCAATTAAATTCTCCTGCAAAGTAGAACTCCCTGAAAGAAATACTCCTGCCGAGCATAAACAAGCTATACGGGCGTACCTGACCTTTTTTTTTTTCTTTACTTAAACGAAGCTCACAATACTTAATCAAATGGTCAGCTTTACCACAATAAAGACACAATCCCTCGGTGAGCCTCCTGTCTCTTTCCTGAGAACAGAGTGACATCGCCCCAACCTCCATCTGTTCCCCGCCATCTGAGCAGATTTTCTGTGGACTTGGACCTGGCATTACAGGAGTCTTTACCTCATTCTGCCTAGATCTCAGCCTCCTATCCATCTGAACTGCTAACTGCATGGCCTCCTGCAGAGTCTCAGGTGCGGGGAATGCAATTAGCAAATCCTTAACCCTTTCACTCAGACCAGCTAGAAATAGACTTTTCAGAGCAGGATCATTCCATCTGACTTCAGAAGCCCACCTTCTAAAGTGTGTGCAATAAGTCTCAGCATCATCTGACTCCTGATTCGAATGCCTGAGTTCTGCCTCAGCAGATGAGATTCGATCAGGATCGTCATATAATAGACCCATAGCAACAAAAAATTCTTCTACCGACCTTAAGCACGGATCATTAGGTTGAAGAGAAAAGGCTCACCCTTGCGGTTCATTGCGCAAAAGTGACATAATAAAAGCAATGCGCTGTGATTACTTCCCAGAGGACCTTGGTCTCAATCGAAAATATAAAAAACAAGCATTTTTAAAGGAAAAAAAATCTTGCTGTTTATCATAAAAACATCAGGCAGTCCTACCTTGGGTTCCACAAAATGCGCTCCGGAACTGCTACTCACGTGTTGCTGGAGCTCGGCCACCTCCAGAGTCAACCCCTGCAAGCATTGAACCAGATCCTGGACGGAAACCATACTGATGAAGCTCGCGGAAAAATAGAGAGAGGGAAAAAGAAAATTCTTTTCCATTAACTCAAAGACTGTCCCCCATATATTTTAGGGCTGGACTTACTGTTATGATCTGCAACATGTACTAAGGAAAGAGGGGAGAAGCTTTCCGTAAAGTAAGGCTAAGCTGAGTCCCTACGATGTAGCGGGCTGCCGTTCCTTGCGAACAGACCCACCTTAGTCCTCGGCTAGTCTGAACGAAGACCTATAGGATAAAGGGAGGGAATCCCTACTAGAATTAAGGACTGGGACAAAAATGGGAGACCTCCTAAACAGAAATAATTGTTGCAGAACACCAAAGGAGAAACTGACAAAAGTACTATAGGTCCCAGAAGGACCAACAAAAAACTGATAGAGATAGGCACCAAAGCACCTGGCTAGCAAAACAGTCTAACAACACTGCAGTCCAGCACAGTCAAAAAGGCAGAGTTGGAATATGAAGACAGCTGGTCTCGTGACCACAAAACACAAGATGTAAAAAACAAACAGGCGGGTTCTAACAACGTCCTAGACTTGAGTCCTAGCTTCTTCTGCAGCCTGAAAACAGAATGTGTCCCCGGGTCCTCAATGACTCTGTTGAGTTTCTCCGGCCGGCTAAGGGGACTCTTGAGGAGGGAATCTTCGCTCTGGTGATCCTACTGTCTGGGGTATGGGGCTCACGTCAGCCCTAGCAGCCACTACACTGAGGCTGCCCATACTGTCCCAAGTACTACTCTCACACTGACTTGACACTTCCTGTTTCTGGAAACTAACCACAGGTTTCCTAAAGTGCACACCCTCTATGGCCTGTCCTCACACACAATTAACCCTTTAATGTCCAAATGTTTGCAATACTATTGGCAGACTTAACCTGTCATCTGCACCCGGGACAGGAGCATCTTGTGTCTGGTTACCAATACTACAGCCCACAAGAAAACATATTAGAAACAAAGCATTTATTCACACTCTGTGCCTAACCATAGCACTGGGTTCCTCTTTACTCTACTGGGCTGGATTATGACAGCTAACCCCTTAACTGCAGACCAGAAAGATCTAACTGCCGGAACATTCTGTTTAACCCTTTTAGTGCCAGTGGGAAGCTACCTCCTCCCCCACTACTACATTCCCCCACACTTTAATTATGGTCGTCCACGACCACACTAGACAACCAATCACATATTAATACTCAACATTACATCACATTACTAAAACATTTTAGTAAGAAATTGGTTCTGAAATCATCTTCTTTGGGTATAAACCAGCCCTTCTCGGTTAAGGGCCCGGAACCGCAATCAGGACAATTCATTGTCACAACATTCAAAATTTTGCGGAGTACCGGTCCTTCTTGGTAAGGACACCAGAAACACAATGTCCATGTCCATTTTATTCAGACAGGTTTAATTCACCAATAACCCTTCATCTTCCTTAAGGGCTGCATCCTGAGGCACACAATCACGGGAAACACCCCATGAGTCCTTTTTCTTCCTGGTCCTAGCAGGGGTCACCGGTTCTTCCAAGTCTCTTAGTAGTAGAGGATATTTAACCTCAAGGTGTGCCTCAATGCTGCAAATTCCAGCATAAAAAGGCACAACAAGCGCAACAAAAATAAACATAAAAACAAAAGAGAGCAGCTCACAGGGACATGCAATTTAGTACTGCTCCTTGGCCTGGGAGGTAAGAAAACAGTCCTCCGGCTTCTCTGGACCTTAGGTCAACATGGGGCGATCTGCCCCCATCGGGAAACAGTCTCCGATGAGAACCACTACCAGTGGGTCTCATTTTAAAGAAACTAGAAGGTCAACTGACCTTTTTGTAGGTGTGCTCACCCTTTCTTCTTCCGGGCCTCCCTCTGCTGCTTCATGAAGGCGGCCTAAGCTGCAGATGAAGGCAGTTTCTTCCCCCTCCAAGGCTGGTCAGGGTACCTGCAGGCCCCAGGGTGATGATCTCGGGAATCCCATCCTCGTCGCTCATCTCCATGGGACAATCGGGTTCGCCTGCTTCCATCTTCTCGGAGCGTCTGCTGCTGCACCTCCTTCTCTTCGTGCACTGGACAAAAAATGGCTCCGGTTGCTTACCAGTAATGCACGTCCTCCGCGTTCGACTCCTCCTTGCTCCGGGCCAGTCTTCTGACGCGACCGCTGCGTGACGCATCACTCTCAGCAGCTCCTCTTTCAGCTGAACCTCCTTCGCTGATGCGCTGATACTCACTGGGCCGGACTTCACTCTGCACTGCGCCCTCTTCTTCACCATACCTCCCATCCTGGGACGAATCTTCACTGCTGGGCCCATCTTTCTCTGGGCCGGAACTCGTAGGGGTTGGACACCTTTTCGTGCTCTCTGGCACCATCAAATCCCACAATAGGCAGTGCTTCTCCTGTTCTTTCCCGCCACTGATGCCATCTTGGAGTCCATGCTTCTAGCCGCCATCTTGGGCCGCATGTCCTCCAACACTTTCTCTTCAGTGTTCAGTCGGCTCTTCCCCGTTTTCTTCGTGCGAGGAGTTCACATCCTGCTGACTACGCCAAATGTAAGGTGCCCCAGCGAGGTAGTCGTGGGCAAGCTGTGGCCCCTGCTCACTCTGGCACCCTACAGACAACGTATGTCCTCCCTCTGATGTGCTGCAGTGTATGTGGTGCTTTCCACTTACAGTACTTCAAACCAGCCGGTCGCATCTGTCTCCAGGCATTTCTTTTCTGGAACCAGGGCAGCAATAAATTCAGAGGACATAAGGTTCATAACCATAACTGGGACTTTACTTGGGGAAGAGGAATATGTACAATATTTACAGACAGATATAATGGATAAGGCCCAACGGGTTGTCATCTTTCCCACAGGTACTTGATACAACTTCAGCCCTGGTTCCCTCTTTAAGTGAATCATCTCTGTTGCTCTGTTCTCTAGCCCTAGAGAATCACGGTGGTTAGCACTGCAGCCTTGCAGCGCTGGGGTCCTGGGTTCAAATCCCACCGAGGACAACATCTGCAAGGCATGTTTGCATGGGTTTCCTCTGGGTTCTCCGGTTTCCTCCCACACTCCAAAGACATACTGATAGGGAATTTAGATTGTGAGCCCCAATGGAGACAGCCATGATAATGTATGTAAAGTGCTGCGGAATATGTTGGCACTATATAAAATATAGATTATTTACTGACCGTGTTCACTCACCTTGAGGCTGACAATTTAGCCAAGGGCATGTTAAGCACTGAACAAACATATATTATACCCCTGGTTTAGTCATGTAAATCTAGCTGATTGGTTCCTTTTAAAGCTTTTTTTTATGCTCGTGATGTTTTTTTTTGTGATACTAAAAAAAATTTAATATATTAGCTTTCACATGGGACACTAGAGCACTAGGCTTAGGCCACGGCCCCACGATCAGTATTTGGTCAGTATTTTTTCTCAGGAGTGGGAGCCAAAACCAGGTGAGGAACAATCAGAGAAAAGGTATCATAGAAACAAGTCACCAATTCTGCGTTTATCACCCACTCCTGGTTTTGGCTCCCACTCCTGAGAAAAAATACTGACCTAATACTGATAGTTGGGCTGTGGCCTAACACTTCTTGTTTGCTGTTGCTTAAGGCCCCGTCACACATAACGAGATCGCTAGCGAGATCGCTGATGAGTCACGTTTTGGTGACGCAATAGCGATCTCGCTAGCGATCTCGTTATGTCTGACAGGTAGCAACGATCAGGCCCCTGCTGTGAGATAGTTGATCGTTACAAAGCTTCCTGGACCATTCCTGGGTCGTTGCGCTCCAGCTGGGCAGTATGCATCGCTGTATTTGACACCTTGTCAACGACCTCGCTAGCGATTCAGAACTGAGACACATTGAGGTGCATAAATTGGACTTTTCTGCGTTCATCGTCCCTGATTGGTGGTCGCTACTGCGTCCTTGTTTTTTCAGATCCCACCAGCGTTCTCCGGCTGTGACTCCACTTTGAACAAATCAGACATCTTTAGCGAAGTAGGTATTGTTTGGGGTCTCAAATGAGTTTCCATTTTTAATTCATTTATAGGACATCTACCAATTATCTGCTATCATTGCTCTTCAGGGAGGGAGGGCTTGGCTTCAATAGCGATCTCGTTAGCGATCTCGTTATGTGTGACGGGGCACCAGGACCGTTAAAATACTGGCAGCAGTTGTCGCGGCAGGTCTTCGCATCATGGGTGTTTCTGCCATGTCCCACTGGTTGAAGGCCTGCAATTGCAGGATCGTTTGCACGCTATTCACCGAGCTCCACTTCCCCATTGGCTCGGTCCACAGAGTCCACAAAGCCAGGCGGACAGTACGTAATTGCATCACATCGACGAAGAAAGTTTTGAAGCGTGCAACAGGCCAAAAGAACAGAGTCTATTGATTTAAGCTTCATGTTAATTGGCGTATGAAAAACTCTGAAGCAGTTGGCCACGACAGCGAGTCAGAAAACGTGCTGTGTGGGTGTGTGTGCACGAGACCCCTAAAATATCTGCCCATGCAAAAGCATATATATACAGATAGAAGCCAAGCCCTCCCTCCCTCCCTGAAGAGCAATGATAGCAGATAATTGGTAGATGTCCTATAAATGAATTAAAAATGGAAACTCATTTGAGACCCCAAACAATACCTACTTCAGTAAAGATGTCTGATTTGTTCAAAGTGGAGTCACAGCCGGAGAACGCTGGTGGGATCTGGAAAAACAAGGACGCAGTAGCGACCACCAATCAGGGACGATGAACGCAGAAAAGTCCAATTTATGCACCTCAATGTGTCTCAGTTCTGAATCGCTAGCGAGGTCGTTGACAAGGTGTCAAATACAGCGATGCACACTGCCCAGCGGGAGCGCAACGACCCAGGAATGGTCCAGGAAGCTTTGTAACGATCAGCGATCTCACAGCAGGGGCCTGATCGTTGCTACCTGTCAGACATAACGAGATCGCTAGCGAGATCGCTATTGCGTCACCAAACCGTGACTCATCAGCGATCTCGCTAGCGATCTCGTTATGTGTGACGGGGCCTTTACTCATCAGTTTTGCTGTGTAGACTGGAAGTGGATTATTAGAGGGTTGGGAGTAGAGATGAGCGGATGAGGTAAAATTAGAATTTGCTTGTTCTCGCACATATTTCCAGGAAGTTATTTTCTGCAAATTTAATGTCCCTTATTATTCTCTGGGGACTCTTCAGACCCAAGACCACAATAAATAAAAAATTTAAAAAAAAAACCAAATCCTTATAGTCATCGCACTGCTCACCTCACCGTCACCAATTTGGTTCTTGTTTAATCTTCTGAACCACTAGGCCAGGACTTTTGACTCTGATGATGCCATGGATTGTCCTGCGCATGCGTGCATAAGGTCATGGCACATGTTGTGGCATAATGATGTAATGATCTTCCACGCGCTTCTGCAGAATATTCCTGGGTCTCATCAGAGCCGGAAGTCCCAGTCTAGTGTGAGAGGCCTGGGGATTTCAGCCCAAGTGGTGGTGATCATAAGATGTGGTGAAGACTTTTTTTATTTTTTAACTTTTTGCTGGTCCTTTAGGGTTCAGAAAAATGGTGGCCAATTGCCACCATCTTGCTGAATCTGTGCAGAAGTGAATTACAAAAAGATCTGCATTTTGGCAAAGATTTTTGTAAAATTCAAATAGAACTCAATTTCACTCTAACAAATTCTCCCATCTTTAGACCAGTTTCACACGTCCTGATTTTTACGGTACAGGAAAAACCCGGACCGGAGATATCTGTGTTCGTGTGTCCATGTGTGGCACATATGTGGCAACCGTGTGCCGCATCAGGAGCACACGTACCAGCGCCTGGGAATCAGTGTACAGTTAGTGCTGTTCCTAAGCACCAGGTGCTGAACGCTGCCCTCATCATTGTCCCTTGCTTGAGCAGTGATCAGCACGAGCAAGGGACAATGTTGGAAGTAGTAGTCCAGCGAGCGAGGCCCTGCACTGAGCAGAGCTCACTGAGTGACAAGACACCGCTCGCTGGAGTGGCTCATTCTCCCCGACTCCTCGGCATCAGCGGTCAGAGGATTACAGCGTGGGACGTCTCCAGACTGTTGAGTATAAGGAATTTATTATTTTATTCTTATTTGTACACATGGACACTGGGGGAGTAGATGACTACTCATAACATTGTCCCTTGCTCGTGCTGATCACAGCGTAAGCAAGGGACAATGATGAGGGCAGAGTTCATCACCTGGTGCTTGGGAACAGCTCTAACTGTACCGCTGATTCCCAGGCGCCGGTACGTGTCACATTGATGACACACGGATGTCATCCATGTGTGTTCAGCGTGGGACATTTTGAGGACCGTGCAGTATGTAAAACACGGACATGTCAGCGTGTGGAGCACATGGAAACACACTGACATGAGCGCAGACCCATAGATTTGAATGGGTCTACGTATGTCAGTGTCTCTGGTATGTGTGGAAACTGTCACCACATGTACCGGACACACTGACGTGTGAAAAAGCCCTTAATGGGGGGTTTAAGGACGTCACTCCGGGACAGGTGAACACTTGTACAAGGCTGGATGGTAACACTATACACCGAATCATTTCCGCTGCCATAAAGCATCCATACCTTGCTATCTATACCGAAAATACAGGAAACTACAGCATTTAAAGATATTTGATGAAAATTATTTTTTCTAGCTTTTAGATAAAATAAAAAATATTATATATGTTTTGTTTGATTTTATAAACTGCACTAGAAGTATTGAAATTTGCTACATGTTTCTCTTGCGATTATGCTGAGTTTTATATGCAGATTTTTCCCATAGGACAGCATTAGATGCAGAAAATCTGCAGGTAAAAAATCCAGAAATGAGCTAAAAACTAATTAAATCCACAGATGACTGTATTAATAAAGTTTTGTCAAAGCCAAATACGTGAAAGTATCAAAAGCAGCTTTATTTAAAACATCACATACCAAAAGGAGCCAAAATTTGCAGCGTCAATAACGTGATAAAAACGCGTGTAAAAAACGCACTCTAAAACAAAACTAAAAAAAAACATGCAAATAACTTAATTTAAATAATAGGAGCATAAATGCTGCAGAAAATTAGCAACATCAAAAACTCAACAAATACTCTTCGTGGAAACATAGCTTTAGGGGTCTATAAGGTCCCTTTGGCTTATTTAACCCCTTTCTGACATGGGGCGTATTAATACGTATCTGTGCCCAGGGCTTATTGGACCATCATGCGTATCAGAGGCTGTGCGGGCGCGATCGCCGCCGGGTGTTAGCTGATTGTCACAGCTGACACCCAGTACTATGTGCTAGGATCGGTTCCGCAATGCGCGATCAAAGTAACTTCTCCCTATGCAGCACTGACAGGCTGTATAGCACAGGGATGCTGCTGCATCCCTATGCTATAAAGCCAATCAGACTGCAAAAAGTGAAAGTCCCATAGTGGGACAAAGTGTAAAAGTAAGAAAAGTGTAAGAAAGTGAAAAATAAATAAATAAAAAAAAAATATTCCCAAAGAAATAAAAATATATTCTACCCATGAATAAATATTATTCTGAAAAAAAACAATAAAAGTACACATATTTGGTATCGCCGCATCCGGAACAACCTGACCTATAAAACTGTCTTGCTAGTTAACCTCTTTAGTAAACACAGTAAAAAAAAAAAAAAAAGAAAAAAATGATGCTTTATCATCATACCGCCAAACAAAAAATGGAATAAAACACAATCAAAAAGACGAATGTAAATAAAAATGGTACCGCTGAAAACATCATCTTGTCCCGAAAAAAGAAGCAGCTATACAGCTCCATCAGCCGAAAAATAAAAAAGTTTTAGCCATCAGAATAAAGCAATGCAAAAAAAAATCATTTTTCTATAAAATAGTTTTTATAGTGTAAAAGCGGCAAAACATAGAAAAAGATATAAATGTGATACCGCTGTAAACGTACTGACCTGAAAAATAACGCTGCCTTATCAATTTTACCACACGTGAAACGGCATAAAAAAAACCCCAAAAAACAATTCCGGAATTGTTGGTTTTTGTTTATTTTGCCTCCCAAAAATCGGAATAGAAAGCGATCAAAAAATGTCACGTGCCTGAAAATGTTACTAAAAAAATGTAAACTCATCCTGCAAAAAACAAGCCATCACATGACTCTGTCGGCTGAAATATGCAAAAATTATAGCTCTCAAAATATGGCGATGCAAAAACTAGCTAAAAAAAGCGTCTTTTAGTGTGTGTCAGCTGTCAATCGTAACAACCCGATATGAATCTGGCATCGCTGTAATCACACCAACCCGAAGAATAAAGTAATCTAATCACTTATACCGCATGAGAAACTACGTAAAAAATAAACTCTAGGGTTAGGGTTGTGCTAGGGTTAGGGTTAGGCTTGTGCTAGGGTTAGGGTTAGGGTTGTGCTAGAGTCAGGGTTGTGCTAGGGTTAGGGTTGTGCTAGGGTTAGGGTTGGGCTAGGGTTAGGGTTATGCTAGGGTTAGGGTTGTGCTAGGGTTAGGGTTAGGGTTGCCCTAGGGTTAGGGTTGTGCTAGAGTTAGGGTTGTGTTAGGGTTAGGGTTATGTTAGTGTTAGGGTTGTGCTAGGGTTAGGGTTGTGCTAGGGTTAGGGTTGTGCAAGGGTATGGGTTGTGCTAGGGTTAGAGTTAGGGTTGTGTTGGAGTTGGGATTTTTTCAAAAATAAAGAAAAAAATATGACGATATGGAGACTAGTGGTGAGCGCAAGTGCTCGCTGCTTGAGTTTGCATTGGGTGCTGGGGTATGCACTGAGTATCGCGGGTGCTCGAGTGACATGCTCGAGTCTCCGCCCCATATGCTTCGCGGCCAAAAAAACCTTGCAGGGATTGCCTGCCATGCACGAGTGATCCCCGCATGTTTTTTTTTTATCTAACAACCGTGAAACATGCGGGGCAGGGACTCGAGCATGTCACTCAAGCACTCGCGATACATGGTGCATGCCTGAGTACCCAATGCAAACTCAAGTAGCGAACTTGCACTCAAGACTAATGACCACTTGTTCAATATGATGACCTAATGTTATCAATTTCTGTATCATGCCTCTGGGTTCAAAATGATTACTATACCCCTTGATAAAATCCTTGAGGGGTCTAGTTTCCAAAATGGGGTCACTTGTGGGGGATTTCCACTGTTTAGACACATCAGCGGCTCTCCAAACGCGACATGGCGTCCGCTCTCAATTCCAGCCAATTTTGCGTTCAAAAAGTCACACAGTGCTCCTTCCCTTCTTAACCCTGCCGTGCGCCCAAACAGTATATTTTCGCCACACATGGGGTATCAGCTTACTCAGGAGAAATTGAACAACAAATTGTATCACACAATTTCTCCTGTTACCCTTATGAAAATGCAAAATTCTGGGCTGAAAACATTTTTGTGGGAAAAATTTGAAAATTGTATTTTTACGGCTCAATGTTATAAACTTCTGTGAAGCACCTGAGGGTTCAAGGTGCTCACCACATATCTAGATAAGTTCCCTGAGGGTCTAGTTACCAAAATGGTGTCACTTGTGGATGGTTTCTACTGTTTAGGTACATCAGGGACTCTCCAAACGCAACATGGCAACCGCTAATTAGTCAAGCAAATTTTACATTCAAAAAGTCAAATTCGCTCCTTCCCTTCCGAGCCCTGCCGTGCGCCCAAACAGTGGTTTGCCCCCACATATGGGGTTTTGGCGTGCTCAGGAGAAATTGCACAACACATTTTGGGGTCCATTTTCTCCTGTTACCATTGAGAGAATAAAAAAATTGCGGTCTAAATTAACATTTTTGTGAAAAAAGTTAAATGTTCATTGTTTTCTTCCACATTCCAAAAATTCCTGTGAAGCACCTGAAGGGTTAATAAACTTCTTGAATGTGGTTTTGAGCACCTTGAGGGGTGCAGTTTTTAGAATGGGTATTTTGGGTATTCTCTCTCTCTCATTTTCTCTCTCTCATTATTCTGGCATTTGGCAAATATTAAAAATTATGGTAATCCTAAGTGACCTAAAACGGGAAAGATTTATTCTGATTTCATGTCAGATATTGAGAAAAACATGCATATGTGTCTTTTTACATAGTGCATGTAAACTTCTGGTTTCAACTGTATATATATACCAGGATGGGGCCCAGGATATGGGATACATATACCAGAATGGGGCCCAGGATGGGGGACATATATATCAGGAAGGGGCCCAGGATGGGGGACATTACAACATAATGGAGGGGGGCAACCGTATATCCTTATAGGATTTAAAATGCTGGGGATCTGCAAAGCACGAATGAAACTAGCAAAACATCTTTTGTACTTCAGAATTTCATCCACGTTTCATCTGTTTTTAAGGCCATGTTCACAAGACCTTATGAAAAATCATCAGAGTTTCATCCAGATATTTTTCTCACTAGTCATCCGTGTGCAATCCATATAAAATCCATAAGCAATCCCTTTATTTTACCGCAGCATCTATTAATAATTTTCAAGACCATTTACAGTTAACTATGTTAAAGAATTGCAATGTATTTGTAAAAATTGGATATTACATGTATTGTAAGGTTGCAGCCGGACAGGTCATGGATGGGAGCAGGGCCGGCGTCAGCACCCGGCGCACCCGGGCAAGTGCCGGGGCCCTGAGCAGGCAGGGCTATGGGCGGAGGAGAGCGGTGTCAGCGCCCGCTCCCTCCCGCTTGCTCAGGGCCCCGGCAGCCGGATACTTACCTCCGCAGATCCGCCGTCTTCCTGCTGTGCGCTTCCTGTGATGTCTCAGGTCAGAGGGTGCGGTGACGTCTTTCCACCGCGCGCTCCCCTGAGCCGTCACAGGGAGCGCAGAGCGGGCAGACGCCGGCGACACTGAGGAGTCCGGACCCGAGCAGCTGCAGCAGGTGAGGAGGAGGGAGGTGAGTATTTGATTTTTTTTTAATGTATGGAGGCATGGGGCATAATATGGGGGGTGACATCCTGCATGGGGCATAATATGGGGGGGGGTGACATCCTGCATGGGGCATTATAAAGAGAGGGGGGGTGACATCCTGCATAGGGCATTATAAAGAGAGGGGGGGTGACATCCTGCATGGGGCATTATAAAGAGATGGGGGGGTGACATCCTGCATGGGGCATTATAACGAGAGGGGGGGTGACATCCTGCATGGGGCATTATAGAGAGAGGGGGTGGCAGCCTGCATGGGGCATTATAGAGAGAGGGGGTGACCTCCTGCATGGGGCATTATAAAGAGACAGGAGGGGGGTGACATCCTGCATGGGGCATTATAAAGAGAGGGGGTGACATCCTGCATGGGACATTATAAAGAGGGGGGTGACATCCTGCATGAGGCATTATAAAGAGGGGGGGTGACATCCTGCATGGGGCCTTATAAAGAGGGGGGGTACATCCTGCATGGGGCATTATAAAGAGGAGGGGTGACAGCCTCCGCACATGTACCAACTAAAAGTGAAGAGGATAGAATATAAACAGCAAGTGGGTTAATTTGCTTAATTCTTGCCTGTAGACCACCAGAGTGGCCAATAACATTGCTTGTATAGTCATAGGACTGCCTTTAGAATTTATTGATGTCCAAGTCAAAATTGTTCATTGTTTGAAGTACCACTTCTGCAAGCCTTTCTGATCAGTGTCCTGGCTTTGGAATGAAGCATAAATGTTAGCTCGGTGACATGACCTCTTTTACATATCGTACTACAAAAGCAAGTTGGTCAATATGTGAAATATTAGGAGTTGAGTCCAAACTCATTGAGAAAAATGTCTCAATCTTCGATACTTGATTTATATTTTTTGTGATTACATAAGCCATCAGATTGATGAATTCCTTACATATGGCAAAAGATAGGTATGCCGTCTTTCCTTTACCAGGATACCCATAGCGAGCAATATGGTCAGCCAGGAAAGGATAATACTCTGCTAATACCTACTGAAACATTTTAAACTTTCCACTATGTTTGAACCAAAGTTCATCACTCCTTCTGAAGGCAAGCCCGTGTGAACTAAATGACCTTGCGACAGGTAAAACCATTTTCAAAACATCAAAACATTTCTCCATTAATTTATTTCACAAGTTACAGTGGTGGCCAAAAGTATTGGCACCCCTGCAATTCTGTCAGTTAATACTCAGTTTCTTCCTGAAAATGATTGCAATCACATATTCTTTGGTATTATTATCTTCATTTAATTTGCTTGCAAGGAAAAAACACAAAAGAGAATGAAGCAAAAATCGAATCATGGATCATTTCACACAAAACTCCAAAAATGGGCCAGACAAAAGTATTGGCACCCTCAGCCTAATACTTGGTTGCACAACCTTTAGCCAAAATAACTGCGAACAACCGCTTCCGGTAACCATCAATGAGTTTCTTACAATGCTCTGCTGGAATTGTAGACCATTCTTCTTTGGCAAACTGCTCCCGGTTCCTGATATTTGAAGGGTGCCTTCTCCAAACTGCCATTTTGAGATCTCTCCACAGGTGTTCTATGGGATTCAGGTCTGGACTCATTGCTGTCCACCTTAGAAGTCTCCAGTGCTTTCTCTCAAACCATTTTATAGTGCTTTTGGAAGTGTGTTTTGGGTCATTGTCCTGCTGGAAGACCCATGACCTCTGAGGGAGACCCAGCTTTCTCACACTAGGCCCTACATTATGCTGCAAAATTTGTTGGTAGTCTTCAGACTTCATAATGCCATGCACACGGTCAAGCAGTCCAGTGCCAGAGGCAGCAAAGCAACCCCAAAACATCAGGGAACCTCCGCCATGTTTGACTGTAGGGACCGTGTTCTTTTCTTTGAATGCCTCTTTTTTTTTCCTGTACACTCTATGTTGATGCTTTTTCCCAAAAAGCTCTACTTTTGTCTCATCTGACCAGAGAACATTCTTCCAAAACGTTTTAGGCTTTCTCAGGTAAGTTTTGGCAAACTCCAGCCTGGCTTTTTTATGTCTCGGGGTAAGAAGTGGGGTCTTCCTGGATATCCTACCATACAGTCCCTTTTCATTATGACGCCGACGGATAGTACGGGTTGACACTGTTGTACCCTCGGACTGCAGGGCAGCTTGAACTTGTTTGGATGTTAGTCGAGGTTCTTTATCCACCATCCGCACAATCTTGCATTGAAATCTCTCGTCAATTTTTCTTTTCCGTCCACATCTAGGGAGGTTAGTCACAGTGCCATGGGCTTTAAACTTCTTGATGACACTGCGCACGGAAGACACAGGAACATTCAGGTCTTTGGAGATGGACTTGTAGTCTTGAGATTGCTCATGCTTCCTCACAATTTGGTTTCTCAAGTCCTCAGACAGTTCTTTGGTGTTCTTTCTTTTCTCCATGCTCAATGTGGTTCACACAAGGACACAGGACAGAGGTTGAGTCAACTTTAATCCATGTTAACTGGCTGCAAGAGTGATTTAGTTATTGCCAACACCTGTTAGGTGCCACAGGTAAGTTACAGGTGCTGTTAATTACATGAATTAGAGATGCATCACATGATTTTTCAAACAGTGCCAATACTTTTGTCCACCCCCTTTTTTAGGTTTGGTGTGGAATTATATCCAATTTGGCTTTAGGACAATTCTTTTTGTGTTTTTTCATTGAAGACAAATTAAATGAAGATAATAATACCAAAGAATTTGTGATTGCAATCATTTTCAGGAAGAAACTGAGTATTATCTGACAGAATTGCAGGGGTGCCAATACTTTTGGCCACCACTGTAAGGCTTCATTCAGATGTCTATTTTTCACAGATAAATTATAATCTATAGGGTTGTTCACATTTCTGCTTTTTTGTGGATTAAGTGGCCACAAACAAAAGGGAGACATGTATGTTTTTGATCCGAGTTATGGATCAAACTTGTTCACTCAAATCAATGGACAGCACATGGATGTTAACTGTGCTTTCTGTGCATCATCTGAGTGTTTAATGGCTAAGAAGATTTTTTTTGCACATAAGGAAAATGGGTGATAACAATATACCATGTTCCAATTTATTATGAAAATTGTATTTAAATGTTATAAAGATGTAATTTTTTATCTTTCAAATAAACTCATGGATGGTATTGTGTATGAAGCAGGCCACAGGTTTCAAGCACTATGGGAAAGAAAAAGGATCTCTCTGCTGCCGAAAAGCGTCAAGTAGTGCAATGAGTTGGACAAGGTATGAAAACATTAGAGATTTCACAAAAATGTAAGCGTGATCATCATACTGTGAAGAGATTTGTGGATGATACAAATCGCAGATGGGTTCATGCAGATAATGGCATAATCAGGAAGGTTTCTGCCAGACAAATTTATCGGTTTAAGAGGTCAACTGCTAAAATACCATTACCCACGAACCTCAAGGTGCAGGATCCTCCAGAGGCTTGCAGGTGCGCATAAACCTACTATTCGGCCACCCCTAAACAGTGCTCACGAGCAGAAATGGTTACAGTGGGCCCAGACATACATGAATACTAATTTTAAAACAGTCTTGTTTACTGACGAGAGCTAAGCAACCCTGGATGGTGTAGATGGATGAAGTAGTGGATGTTTGGTGGATAGCCACCATGTACCAACAAGGCTGCGACTTCAGCAAGGAAGTGGCGGGGTCATGTTCTGGGTCAGAATCATGGGGAGAGAGCTGATAGGCCCCTTAAGGGTCCCTGAAGGTGTGAAAATGACCTCGGCAAAGTACATAAAGTTTCTGACTTACCACTTTCTTCCATGGTACAAAAAGAAGAAACATCCCATCCGTAGCAAAATCATCTTCATGCGTGACAGTGTACCATCTCATGCTGCAAACAATACCTCTGGGTCATTGGCTGCTATGGGCATAAAAGGAGAGAAACTCATGGTGTGGCCGCCATCCTCCCCTGACCTCAACACTTTTGAGACCCTTTAGAGCAGGGGTCTCAAACACGCGGCCCGCGGGCCGCAGCGGCCCCTCCGGCTGCTTCTTGCGGCCTGCAGGCACAGACACCGTAACTATCGCAGCTCTCTCCAGCAGCCGCCGACATCAGCGTTGTAATGCAGTGTATTGGCGCGCAGAGACTGTCTATCTGCACAGCAATACCAGTGTCAGCCGCCGGCCTATCAGAGGCCAGCAGATGACATCTGCATCCCAGCGCAGCGGCGTATGACGTCACTGCCATGCGCAGAGGTCAGCTGCTGGCGGCTGACACTGGTATTGCTGTGCAGAGAGCCGGTCTCTGCGCACCAATACACTGCATTACAACGCTGATGTCGGCGGCTGCTGGAGAGAGCCGTGATCGTTACGGGGTCTGTGCCTGTGGGCCACAGGTGCAGAAAGGACGCTGAGGGAACGGAGGACAGGTGAGAATCTTTTTTTTTCTCTGTCATGTGAAATACACCACAGGGGACCTGTGCTCAGTATTGGGGGGAGAACTGTGCGCAGTATGGGGGACGGGGACCCTGAGCGTTGTATGGGGGGACGTGGACCCTGTGCACTGTATGGGGGGACGGGGACCCTGTGCACAGTATTGGGGGGACGGGGACCCTGTGAGCAGTATTGGGGGGGGCGGGGACCCTGTGAGCAGTATTTGGGCGGGCCCAGTGCGCAGTATGGGGGGGGGACCTGGATGGGGGACATGTCTGCAACATGGGGACCTGGATGGGGGACGTGTCTGCAAGATAAGGACCAGGATGGGGGACGATGTCTGCAATATGGGGGACCTTGTCTGCAATATGGGGGACCTGGATGGGAGACCATGTCTGCAATATGGGGACTATGTCTGCAATATGGGGACCATGTCTGCAATATGGAGGACCTGGATGGGGGACCATGTCTGCAATATGGGGGACCTGGATGGGAGACCATGTCTGCAAATATGGGGGACCTGGATGGGAGACCATGTCTGCAATATGGGGGACCTAGATGGGAGACCATGTCTGTAATATGGGGGACCTGGATGGGAGACCATGTCTGCAATATGGGGGACCTGGAGGGGAGACCATGTCTGCAATATGGGGGACCTGGAGGGGAGACCATGTCTGCAATATGGGGACCATGTCTGCAATATGGGGACCATGTCTGCAATATGGGGGACCTGGATGGGGGACCATGTCTGCAATATGGGGGACCTGGATGGGAGACCATGTCTGCAAATATGGGGGACCTGGATTGGAGACCATGTCTGCAATATGGGGGACCTGGATGGGAGACCATGTCTGCAATATGGGGGACCTGGATGGGAGACCATGTCTGCAATATGGAGGACCTGGAGGGGAGACCTTGTCTGCAATATGGGGGACCTGGAGGGGAGACCATGTCTGCAATATGGGGGACCTGGAGGGGAGACCATGTCTGCAATATGGGGAACCTGGAGGGGAGACCATGTCTGCAAGATGAGGACCAGTTCAAAAGGTGTATAGAAAATAAAATCGTATCACTAAAAATGCCACTTTGTCATGCAAATAATGCGGCCCCCCAAATTAAATGTTTTTCCGTGTGCGGCCCATATGCCCAGCTGAGTTTGAGACCCCTGCTTTAGAGTATCCTCAAGGAAAAGATCTATGAGGGTAAGAGGCAGTTCACATGAAAACAGAAGCTCTGGGAGGCTATTCTGACAACCTGCACAGAAATTCAAGCACAAAGTATCCAAAAACTCACAAGTTCAACAGATGCGATAATAATTAAGGTGATATCAAAGAAGGGGTCTTATGTTAACATGTAACTTTGCCTGTTAAGATGTTTTTGATTTAAAAAGATTTTGATTTCAGTAAATGAGTCCTCTAGTCTTAATGCTACAAACTCAACAAGTTACCATTTTTAATTCTTCACAACGTATAAAATGTTTGGAAACTCCTTTGTTCTTAATAATTTCTAACAGGCATTTTGAGTTTTTTTAGTTTTGAAAAAAAAATACTGTTATCATTGGGAGGTTTGCTTTGTCCAATAAAATGTGATTTATACTTCAACAGTTGATGATTTGAACATTATACTGACTCATTTGCATCGACCATTTAGGAAAATCAGGGAAAAATAGCATTTGCATAATTTAGAACGCGGTGTAGACACATGGACCAAATATGGTTTAAAATTGGATCCAGTGCACTGATAAAAAGGGTCCTTTTTTCTTGTATGTAAAAAGTGTTCTGAATTTCATCAGTGTTTTTTTATTATCAGAGTGTCATCAGAGATTGGTCAGCGTTTCATCAGTTTTTCTCGGATGATGATAAAAACTGATGGAAGCAGTGACATAACTGGAGTCCCCTAGGCCCCAAGGCAAAATTTGGACCTTGCCCTCCCACTCCCACCCATTAGAATGTTGCACAGATATGTGGGCCCTAGTAGCGTTGATAGAATCTTTGTTAGCCACCTATGAAAAATATACAAATCCTATAGTCATATAATTACTGAATAACAAATAATATTCTCATACTATTACTGAACAAAGTCTACTTTACCAAGACCAATATACCAATAATACCACATACTAGAAAGAAATAATGCCACCACACTATGTATGATGATATATTACCACCACATAGTGTCTGAATATTACCACCATCCTGTTACTTAACAAAACCCCCTATACCAAGACCACTATAACAATAATTCCATATACAAGAAAAAAAATCCCCACACCATAACCAGACCACATAGTAGCACCATGTGACTAAATAATATCACCATACTGATTATTATTATTATACCTCCAGATACTCACTAGTGATATCTCCATTTGAAGTCACTAATTTTCACTCTTCTTTTTCACCCAGCGCAAACCACTATAATGACTTGTTCCAGCAACCATTTGTCGCTGCAAAATGTAACACACAGACATCTATGACTAATTACTTCTAGAGCACCCTCCCCACTTTCCCCACACTTATACAGTAACAGTACCCCCAAAAATAAAGTACAGCACTCATGTTACCTTATGTCTCCCTCATAAAGTAGTAATGCTTTTGTCCCCTTTGTGTCCATATAGAGTATTGTCCTCCTATTATGCCCCCATACAGGTGTAAAGCCCCTCTTTGTGACCCAATATAATAGTGATATTCCCATTTGTGGCTTCTATAAATTACTAATGTTCCTGGATATGGCTCTCATACATTAATAATTTCCCCCTATGTGGTCCCCATACACTAATAATATCCTTCTATGTGGACACTGTGATGACACAGCGTCAATCTGGCCACTACTGCGGGGTTGAATTATTATTAATTGTGCCACACGTCCTGTTCCTTTGTTCAGTAGGTCAAGGAACATGAGGCATTATTTCATGTGAGACTGTCCGTTGACCATTGTTGTAAGTTAATTTGTGGAATGCCTGCTGATAACAAATTGCATCAGCCTCCTGCAGTGTTCTAGTCTACACAACTTGGGAAATATGCAGTATAATTGAACAATCAAATAATGAGGGATTACCTCCCCCACCTTCCCCCAATCCTGTGAGATAATGCCATGAAATGAGAGCTGGTGGATATAAAAGGGGCCTGCCTCAGTCACCGATGTGATTCTACAGGACGTCAGCCCAGGTACCACGGTTTCAGCTGGTGGATTACAGAACTGATCCACTACCCATCACTGAACCCACGAACACATTTGAAAAACCCAGGTTGGGACAATCAGGTCACCTAGCTACATACCTCGCTGTATTCGGTCAGCTTCCTAGGCTTGCCACTACCTCCTCTCTGTGGGTGCCTGCCAAAAGCGGGGTGGTACTGGTTGGGGTAGTTGGCTCTGGATGCCCCGAAGTCGTAGAGGTTTATTAGCACCATCTTGTGTACTTGCTGGGAATATGCTATAGGTTGTTGACTGATGGTGATCTAATAAAGTCTTAGCGGAATGTGGTACCCTCTCACTGTGTTGTCTGAGTAGTGTTCTGCCCACGGGGAAGGAGTATGAGCATTCATTTGGATGAGCCCTGGCCCATGCGGTCTTTCTAAAGACAGTGAGGCCAGCACACAGATTTTAACTGGAAGCGTGCTCTGATTGGCCCTCCTCAACAATGGGTTCGGTCACGATCGCACACCCTGCACCAATAATCATTATGCCCCAGGAAAGAGGTTTCTCAAACTTCTCATATCAAGCAGTCCATGAAAAACAGACAGCATACGTATAGCATCCAAGTGTTGTCCTATTTTTTCCTTTAGACTTGCATTGGCAAATTTGATTAAGTTCAAGACTCAGATCAAAATCGGACTTTCTCTGTGACTTTGTGTGGATCACTCAGTCCGGAAGAATACATGAACATGTGAACAGCTCCATAGATTTTATTAGGTACGCGTTCTATCAGTGAAAGCCACAGATAGTTTCTCTAATACAGTTATGACACCTATAGTAAATGAGCTCCTACAGTGTGTATATGTCTGAAAATGTGCTTTAGCAAGTGCTTCCAAACTGTAAATGGCAAAAATATAAGCTTATGAAAATAGCAATGTGCCCCAAAATGACGCATTAAAAAATACAAGTCATCCTACAAAAAAAGCCCTTTTAACATCAATGTATCATATATATGAGTAACACAGCAATTACCTAGTATCAAATGCTTTTTTCTTCTCTGGAGAGAAAAAGAAATTGTGAAAGCATCCTTCCTTTTTCATTGAAGCTTGTTTTATCTGTACGAGGGATAATAATAGATCTGTAAGTAACTACAAGAGGTAATTAAGTGTAATGTGAAAATAACAGGTTTACACACTCTCCCTCCCTCATTCTGTGCTAGAACTGTAATAATTCCTCAATTGGCAGCAGTCATTTCTTGCCATTTGTGCAAATAATTGTCAGAACTTGGTTTGCATGATTACCTCTTGATATATTTTGTACTGCATACTCATCGAGAGGTGTAATTTATTAGGCAGGGAAAAGCAATCCAGATTATATGTAGCAATATGAACAAAGAGGAACAGCAGTGATTTAATTAACATATAGTAGCATTCTCCACGGAAATGCACTTCTTGTACTTTGATAAGCTATACCTGTATGAATTTTATTAAGCTGAGCAACAAACCAATGCCACTTCTTACATGCATAAATTGATTGCATTGCATTGGAATATTTCTTCTGTAAAAGATCATGTATTATGCTTTTTCTATGGCTATAAGGATGTTCACTAGTGATGAGCGAACGTGCTCGCCACTGCTCGGTACTCGCCCGAGCATCACTGTTCTCGACGAGTATTTCTGGGTTGCTTGAGCGGGAACTCGGGTCCCCTCCCTGCATGTTTGGCGCTCTTTAGAGAGCCAATGAACATGCAGGCATTGCCTGCCATGCACTGTAATGCCAAAGCCATATTGGCTGTGGGCATTACAGTGATTTGCTGGCCGCACAGCATCATCAGGTGTATATAAGACCGGGCGCCGCCATGCTCATCACAGTCTACCCCGGAATCACACAGAGTAGGGAGAGGTGCTGCTGCGTCAGGGAGAGATTTGATATATACATATCCAACTGAACTAACAATCCTTCTGAGGACTAATCCAGCAGCATATATTCAGTGGTGATAGCAAGAGTTAGGCAGGCAGGCAGGGCATGTGGCAGACTGCAGTGTATGTGGCAGACTGCAGTGCATGATACAGCACAAGAGGTTCCATTGAACGTCCTGTTAGTATAGGTATTCCACAACACATATATATATATATATATATATATATATATATATCCATCTGAACTTACAGTCCTTCTGAGGACTAATCCAGCTGCATATAATCAGTGCTAGGCAGGCAGTGTATGTGGCAAACTGCAGTGTATGATACAGCACAAGAGGATCCATTGAATGTCCTGTCTGCTGCTGTAATAATTACAGATATTTCTAGACATAGCCCCAGATATCAGGGGCCAGGGAAAAAACAATTTCATCTTAATCCTGGTTATTTGCTTAAAAAGCAATCCAGAGTACACCATTTTTCTGCTCCATTTACTTGTTCTCACTGCAGAATAAAGCTAGATCTGTTCCATATTTCAGCGATAAAAATCCAGAAATATGAACTGAACATGGAAAATATTGGCCTTCTTTTCCATTCTGTTGCAGTGTGTCGGTGAAGCTATTCACACTAGGTCTACGTGTAGAATAATATTAGTATATTACAGACCTACTATTTAAAACCGTGGTTCTCTGTCATACATATCACCTATAAGTCTGTTCAAAAATCATACATTTCTTCCATTTTCATTCCGTTGCAGTGTGTCGGTGAAGCTATTCACACTAGGTCTCTGTGTAGAATAATATTAGTAAATTACAGGCCTACTATTTAAAAATGTGGTTCTCTGTCAGACATATCACCTATAAGACTGTTCAAAAATCATACATTTCTTCCATTTTCATTCCGTTGCAGTGTGTCGGTGAAGCTATTCACACTAGGTCTCCGTGTAGAATAATATTAGTAAATTACAGGCCTACTATTTAAAACCGTGGTTCTCTGTCATACATATCACCTATAAGACTGTTCAAAAATCATACATTTCTTCCATTTTCATTCCGTTGCAGTGTGTCGGTGAAGCTATTCACACTAGGTCTCTGTGTAGAATAATATTAGTAAATTACAGGCCTACTATTTAAAAACGTGGTTCTCTGTCAGACATATCACCTATAAGACTTGTAAGGTAGCGCTATTCATCACGCTGGGGTACTCGCTTCACCGGGTCAATTAAAGCACACATGCAACGTTTTCCGGTAATATGTAGTCCAGCAGTTTATTACACCTCATAAACCGCACATAACATAGTCCATCACAGTGGCTCGCCGACATGTTACACATATAACATCCAAGAGCCTTTCCAGTGACAGATATACCCACTTGGCTCCAGACACAGCCTTCAGCAAGGTAACAATATCAATGTCCACATCAAGCAGCGTTTTTACCTTTTCTGGGTCGTAGCTGTTTCAGTCAGCTCAGTTCTGCCACAGCTGTGACTTTAAGGCTTCCCAGATGGGGTCTCCGGGCCACCTACCTTCAAAGGCTACTGGTATCTTAAACACAGGGGGGATCCAGCCTCTACCTTCTAGGCTAGTGGAGTCCCACACAGGGACCAGGTCTCTCGCCCTCCAAGGCTACTGGTATCTCCAACACCGGGGATCCAGCCTCTGCCTTCCAGGCTTCACCAGGCCTCTCTCTTTAGGCCTCACCAGGCCACTCTTTCTCTTTCTGTTTCAAAACTACCAGGGTTTATATATCCTTTTGTGCACACAGGACCTGTGATGATGTCACAGTAACGTGATCAGTCACCTGAGGGGGAGGTAAATGGTCAGCTAGAGCACACCCCCTGGAAATTCTAGCAATGCTGCAAGCCGCTGCATTACAGACTGTTCAAAAATCATACATTTCTTCCATTTTCATTCCATTGCAGTGTGTCGGTCAAGCTATTCACACTAGGTGTCTGTGAAGAATAGTATTAGTAAATTACAGGCCTGCTATTTAAAATTGTGGTTCTCTGTCAGACGTATCACATATAACTGCGTTCCAAAATCAACCATTTCTCGTGAACGTGGAAAATATTGTTCCCCTTTAAAAATGGGCAAGGTGTGTGGCAAGGGACGTGGAAGTGGACGTGATGGTGATGGTGCATGCAGAGACCGAGGACGTGGGCAAGCTTAAATTGTGCCACAACAAAAATCCACATCTTGTCGCCCGACCTTCCTGTCCCAATTACTAGGGGACCGCAGAACACCACTATTGAACACAGAGCAGTGTCAAAAGGTTGTTGGTTGGATAGCAGATAATGCTTCCAGTCACTTTGCCCCCACTAGTGTTGAGCGAATTTGTTTGGCGAATGTTCGAAAATTTTAAATTCGGCACGAATATGGCACATTCGGATTTGTGGTCGCAAAGGCGAGCAAATTTTCTTAAAATCGGAAAAGTTCGACGAATTTGCGCGGGGCCGCGAATACAGGGCAACCACAGCATTTTGAACAGTTTAGTTAGCATAGTGAAAGTGTATGATGAGCGGTGACATGTTAACCGCAGGGGAGGGAAGTGATCCTGATGAGACTCAGATACCTGAGGCTCATGCTCACTGTACTGTGCTGTCAGGGCAACAAGAGGAGACGGGTCACTCTGAGGGTGAGGAATGGGATAACACATTGGATGATGATGAGGTTGAAAATCCTACTTGGTGTGAACCCAGAGTCACGCAGCCGAGTAGCTCGTCTGAGGAGGTGGAGGAGGAAGACGAGGAGGTTACATTTCGCCCTACGACGCAGACACGGAGTGATGCAAGCACGAGGAGCACTGCATCCTTAGTCACAACCATGGCTGTGGCCAGAAGCGATCACGGGTCAGCCGCTCGCAGGGGCAACAAAGGGTGCATAGCATGGGCCTTTTTTGTCACTGCAAAGGATGAGCCAACTCACGTTATCTGCAAACTTTGTGATAAAAAGCTCAGTAGAGGGAAAAACTGCAATAATTTGACTACTACATGCATGAACGTTTACATGCTCAAACAACATTCTTTACTCTGGGAATCTTACCGCGCTGAAATGAGGACCAGTGCACCTCAACAACCATCAGCTGCCCCATAAAACGCATCCGTTGCTTCTTCCTCCTTCTCTGTTACCGTGCCAAGTATTGTTACGCAGGTCTCCCATCGCAGAAACTCCGGTTCTTTACCAGCTCCAGTCAGGCTGAGTGACAGCCTATCAGCTGTAACGGAAGCAGACACGCCTGCTCTGTTTGTTTTACCGAGCACACCGCATGTTCCTCAATCCACTGTAACATCTGCAACTCACGCTCCACCAGTTTTTCCTGTTCACCATACTCTGCCCTCTCTCAGCACCTTAGCCAGCCCTTGGTCCCTCAGTTGTGGTCATGTAAAAGATTGTTTCATCCTACGCATGACAAAGCTAAGAGTTTGAACTCCACCATCTCCAATCGGTTGGCCACGAAAATGCTGCCTTTCCGCCTGGTAGATACAGACGGTTTCTGAAAACTGATGGCCGTCGCCGTCCCCCAGTACCAGTTGCCCAGTCGCCATTACTTCTCTAAGAAAGCTGTGCCTGCGCTACACCAGCATGTCGCAGACAACATCACCCATTCCTTGTCTAAATCTTCAAGTGCCAGAGTGCATTTCACCACAGACACCTGGACGAGTAAGCATGGCCAAGGGCGTTACATCTCGCTGACTGGGCACTGGGTGACTCTGGTCGCTGTGGGGGCTGGCAAGGATGGGGCTGCTCCACAAATCTTGGAATCCCCAAGGCTTGCAGAACAAACCTCTATATTTCCCACTTCCTCCGCTGCTTCTGTGTCCTCCACCTCCTCTAGGGCTTCCATCTGCGCACTCAACCTCTGCCTTAACGAGACACGCATTCCAAGGGTGCGGAGCGAATACACACCACCTCCGTACTGCGCAGTCAGGGCTCACCGTAATCAGGCAGTCTTCAAATTAATATGCCTTGGAGATCGCAGTCATGCAGGTGAAGAGTTGTGGCTCAGTTTGAGCAATGACTGTCTCCGTTGACCCTAGAGCCAGGGAAAGCCGTGTGCCTTGCATGGCTCACGTCCTCAACCTGGTGGTACAGTGATTTCTCTGGCACTATACTGGCCTGGATAAGCTGCTTCACAAAGTACGGAAGCTGTGTGCTCACTTCCGCCGTTTGCACCCCTCATGTCATCGACTTGCATCAATACAGAGGTCTTTGTCCATGCCAGTTAACAGGTTGATCTGCGATGTGCTGACTCGGTGGAATTTCACTCTGCACATGTTGCAGCGACTGTGCCAGCAGCAACGAGCTCTGACGCAGTATGTCATGACGTATAGCTTGGGGCAATGCAGTACGGATATGGGGCATATCGCGTTTGCGGAGTAGGAACAGATTAAGGACCTCTGCACCCTTCTGCACGGTTTTGAAATGGTTACTAAACTGGGTAGCGCTGACGATGCCATCATCAGCATCACTATTCCGGTCATATACATGCTGGAGCAAACTTTGAATAACCTACGGCAGGAGGTGGTGGCCCCAGAATTTCCAGACTGTCATCACACATCGGATGCCAAGTGACGGTGGATTACAGCGATCGAGGGGGTTTGGTGATACCAGACAAACTGTTTGTGAAGGTGCAAGAGGCGAGGAACTAATGGAGGAGGATGAGGTGATGGGGAAGCAGCTGTCACAGGATGAAGAGGATAATCATCCCCTCTCGTTTGAACGTGGTAGGCAGGAGGGGACGGAGGAAACAAGCATGAGTGTTACGCAGCCCACAATACAGCCTGGCTTTGGGCCTCCTGGAAGAGCCCGACATATGAGTGCCTTCTGGATGCACTATCTGCAACATGATCCCCGTATAGTTAGGATTTAAAATAATGCTGACTACTGGGTTGCCACTCTGTTAGATCCACGTTTAAGAGTCAATTTTGCCAGATGTTTCCCGCCCTGTAAAGGGACCCGCTTATGTTGGAGTATCGAAACAAGCTTTTAAGCAACCTTAATAGAGGTTTTCCCCAAGATAACAGTGAGGCACACAATGTGCATCGCAGCTGTAGTCTTTCAACCTCCAGCACGTCAGTTCGTCAACGCCAAAACATTAGCAGCAGCAGCAGAGTAAGTGGCAGAACCAATTTCTGGGAGTCCTTTCAGACATTTTTTGCACCAGCTCGTGCACCAGCACAACAGAGTACAAGTCTGACACGTGGTGAACGACTGGAGAGGATGGTGCAGGAGTATCTAGAGTTCAATATCAATACCATCAGGGAGGGTTTGGACCCTTTTACATTTTGGACTTCAAAAATGGATGAATGGCCTTCTTGTGTCTTCAGCGCTGCTGGTAGTGTCTTGACGGATAAGCACACCCGGCTGTCCCCTGAAAGTGTAGACCGCCTAACTTTCATCAAGATGAACAAGTCATGGATCTCCAAGGACTTTTGCACCCCAATTGCAGACTGTACAGAGTAGGCAATGTTGTAATTTTGAGTGTGCTGCATTGATCTCTTTAAATTGCAGTCTGTGATATGGCTTCTGTGCCTGCTCTTGCTGCTGTTGCTGCTGCAGGTTTTAGGCCCTAATTTTGGGAAATGTGGAGAATTCTGATTGTGTCTCCATCCATTGGGTTGGCTGTAGTGGGACAGGTTTGGGTCTGCGTTAAACTACTTGTAGTCTGATGACATTGATGCCACTTCGGTGGTGTTAGGCCCTCATTTAGGGCAATGTGAACACTCCTGGTTAGGTCTCCATCTCCTGGGTTGCCTATACTGGAAGAGGTGTGAGTCTTATTTACACTATTTCTACAGTAGTGAAATTGATGCCACTTTGCTGGCGTCGGTCACTAATTTTTTTAAATGTGATGAATCCTGATTGGGTCTCCATCTTTTGAGTTGGCTGTAGTGGAACCTTCCTGTTCTGCAGTCTAAGTTGTGTAAGGTTGCATACTAGTCCTTGCTGCACTCCTGATACAGACTCTGCCTGCTGCACACTGATACAGACTCTACCTGCTGCACTCTGATACAGACTCTGCCTGCTGCACTCCAGATACAGACTATGCCTGCTGCACTCCTGATACAGACTCTGCCTGCTGCACTCTGTTACAGACTCTGCCTGCTGCACTTTGATACAGACTCTGCCTGCTGCACTCCTGATACAGACTCTGCCTGCTGCACTCCTGATACAGACTCTGCCTGCTGCACTCTGTTACAGACTCTGCCTGCTGCACTTTGATACAGACTCTGCCTGCTGCACTCCTGATGCAGACTCTGTCTGCTGCACTCCTGATACAGACTCTGCCTGCTGCACTCCTGATACAGACTCTGCCTGCTGCACTGCGGATACAGACTATGCCTGCTGCACTCCTGATACAGACTCTGCCTGTTGCACTCCTGATACAGACTCTGCCTGTTGCACTCCTGATACAGACTCCGCCTGTTGCACTCCTGATACAGACTCCGCCTTTTGCATTCCTGATACAGACTCCGCCTGTTGCACTCCTGATACAGACTCTGCCTGCTGCACCATCTAGTCTGTCCTACTGGGTCCAGCTGCTGCGCGTCCGTTGGTCTGTCCTGGAGTGGCACCTGGCGTTCATCGGGAGCCAAGTCTAACCTCACCATCAGAGGCTCTAGTGAACAGTCCGGTTCCACAAACCACGTCCGTGACAGTGTGCCCTCGCAGGCAGGGTCCTCTCTCCTTTTGTACCAGTTGGTGACCCCTTTTGACATGTAAAGTGCAATGGATAAATGTTGCTGCCACAGTAATAATAATTATAGTGCTTGTACTCTGGGTCAATTGATGGCACTTCCCTGGTGTCTACATCTAATTTGATGTGTTTTGGCAGCTTTTGGTCCCGTTTCTAGGTGTTGTATATGCATTTTTTTGGTCTCCCCCCCCATTGACTCCTATGGGATTTGAAAATGTTCGCCGAAAATTCGGCGAATATCAATTTGATCGGCGAACTTTTCCAAACCGAACATTGAAATGTTCGCTCATGCCTAGCCACCACCACCACCACCCTGACTTCCACACGGTCAAGTTTCAGTAGCTGTGAGTCTGGACCGCATATTCCTCACCCTGATCCTCCTTCCTCCCACCATGCTGAGTGCCCGGAGACAATTGATCCCACACTTGGACACTCAGAAGAGCTGTTCACTTTTCCATTTGTAGATTCGGGCCTCTCGTCCAGCCAGCTTCAAGCGAGTCAAGAGGAGAACGCGTGTAGCGATGCCCAAATATTGGAGCAGTCACGGTCACACGAAGGTGATGGCGGGAAAGTGCAATTACTGTCGCAAAAGGTGGATGATGATGATGAGACACAATTGGCAGAAAGTCAGGAGGAGGAACATGGTGCGGAAGTGGAAGACAAGGTGGTGGATGATATCATAGAATCATAGAATCATAGAATGGTAGAGTTGGAAGGGACCTCCTGGGTCATCTGGTCCAACCCCCTGCTCAAAGCAGGATTCAATAGATCATCTCAGACAGATGTCTGTCCAGCCTCTGTTTGAAGACGTCCATTGAAGGGGAACTCACCACCTCTCGTGGCAGCCTGTTCCACTCATTAATCACCCTAACTGTCAAAAAGTTTTTTCTAATATCTAATCTGTGTCTCCTCCCATTTAGTTTCATCCCATTGCTTCTAGTCTTTCCTTGTGCAAATGAGAATAAAGATGATCCTTCTACAATGTGACAGCCCTTGACATATTTGTAGACAGCTATTAAGTTTCCTCTCAGTCTTCTTTTTTGCAAGCTAAACATTCCCAAATCCTGCAACCGTTCCTCATAGGACATGGTTTGCAGACCAGTCACCATTCTGGTCGCTCTTCTCTGAACTTGCTCCAGTTTGTCTATGTCTTTTTTAAAATGTGGTGCCCAAAACTGTACACAGTATCCCAGATGAGGTCTGACCAAAGAGGAGTAAAGACCGATAATGACTTCACGTGATCTAGACTGTATGCTTCTGTTAATACATCCCAGAATTGTATTTGCCTTTTTTGCTGCTGCATCACACTGTTGACTCATGTTTAGTCTATGATCTATTAGTATACCTAAGTCTTTTTCACATGTACTGTTGCTTAGCTCTATTCCTCCCATTCTGTATATGCTTTTTTTCATTTTTATTGCCCAGATGTAGTACTTTGCATTTTTCCCTGTTAAAAACCATTCTGTTGGTTGCTGCCCACTGCTCCAGTTTATTTAGGTCTTTTTGAATCCTCTCTCTCTCTTCTCTAGTATTAGCTATCCCTCCTAGCTTTGTGTCATCAGCAAATTTAATCAGTTTACCCTCAATTCCTTCATCTAAATCATTGATAAAGATGTTGAACAATACAGGTCCCAGGACGGAGCCCTGTGGTACCCCACTTGAGACATTCATCCAGCTGGATGTGAAGCCATTTACAACCACCCTTTGAGTCCGATCACTAAGCCAGTTATGAATCCACCTAACAGTTGCCTGGTCCATTGCATACTTGGTCATTTTTTCAATAAGGATGGTGTGAGATACTTTGTCAAATGCTTTGCTGAAGTCAAGATATACTATATCTACAGCATTTCCCTGATCCACCCAGTCAGTGATTCTGTCATAGAAGGAAATTAAGTTAGTCTGACATGACTTGTTAGTTACAAACCCATGCTGACTCTGGTTAATCACTTCATTCTTATCCATGTACTTACATACATGTTGTTTAATAATTTGTTCAAAGATCTTTCCTGGTATAGAAGTCAGACTCACCGGCCTATAGTTCCCTGGGTCCACCTTCTTCCCCTTTTTGAAGATAGGAACAACATTTGCTCTTCTCCAGTCTTCTGTGACTTCTCCTGTTCTCCAAGAATTTTCAAAGATTATGGAGAGTGGTTCTAAAATTTCTTCTACGATCTCCTTCAGTACTCTGGGGTGTAATTCATCTGGACCTGGAGACTTGAATTCATTTATGTTAGCTAAATATTCCCTCACAATCTTTCTGTTTACAGATAACTTGGATTCCTCTATTCCTTTAAAAGGACAGTGAAGATCAGTTGATGTTACATTTTCTTTCTGAGAGAAAACAGATGCAAAATAGGAATTAAAAAGTTCGGCCTTCTCAACATCCTCTCTTACCATTTCTCCATTTTCATCCTGTAAAAATCCTATAGCATCTTTGACTTTTCTTTTACTTTTGACATACCCCCAAAATCCTTTTTTATTGCTTTTGACATCTCTTGCAAGCCTTAATTCATTGTCAGCTTTAGCTAACCTGATACGTGCCCTGCAGGATCTGCAGACTGCATTATAATCTTCTTTAGATATGCCTCCCTCTTTCCATTTAATAAACATTTCTTTCTTTCTTTTTAGCATGTGTTTAAGTTCTGTGCTCATCCATCCTGGTTTCCTTAAATGCTTCCCATTCTTCCTACTTTTCGGGATTGTTAACGATTGTGCTTTGAGAATCTCATTTTTAAAAATTTCCCATCCTTCCTGGACATTTTTGTCCTTAAGGACATCCAGCCATTGGATCCCTCCTATTCTCTTTCTGAGTCTCTTAAAATCTGCCTTTCTAAAATCTAACCTTGAAGTTTGAGTCTTCACATGTCTTCCTCCTCTAATTATCCAAAATTCTATAATAGCATGATCGCTGCCTCCTAGGGTCCCAGCCACCTTTACCTCCTCAACCATTTCCTCCCTGTTTATAAGGATTAGATCCAAAGTAGCAGATCCCCTTGTTTTCTCCCCTACCTTTTGGAAGATAAAGTTGTCAGCAAGAGAGGATAAGAATTTGCTTGACCTGTTAGTTTTACTTGAGAGAGATTCCCAACAAATGTCTGGATAGTTGAAATCTCCCATGACCACTACGTCATATTTTTTGGAGAACTTGGTCATTTGATACATAAAGAGTTCATCCATATCTTCAGCTTGCCCAGGTGGCCTGTAGTAAATGCCTACAATGGTGTCCTTTCCGTTGTTCTCTCCTTGTATTCTTACCCAAACAGTTTCCACAGAACTCCCAGTCTCTGAAGCTTCAATCTCTGTGCAGATATACGCTTTTCTAACATACAATACAACACCTCCTCCTCGTTTATCAAGTCTGTTTCTTGCAAATAAGTTGTATCCTTTTAGCCTTTTATTCCAATCATGTGTATCGTCCCACCAAGTTTCAGTGATTCCAATGACATCATATTCCTTTTCCTGCATTAGTAGTTCCAATTCTCCTTGTTTGTTGCCCATGCTTTGTGCATTTGTATAAAAACATTTTAGTTTGTGATTGGTTTCTCTTCCTCCCATATTTTTATTATTTAAATTGTTTTGTCTTTGTTCTTCGTTTCCACTTCCAGTAGCAGAGATCTCAATAGTATTTGTCAGCTGTATGGCTTTTTCTGGCCTTTTGCTTCCCTTCCCACATTGTTCTAGTTTAAAGCTCTTCTGATGAGTGTAGCAAGGCGACTTCCAAATACATGTTTTCCAGTCTTCGTAAGGTGCACCCCATCTCTAGCAAGTAGTCCATCGTATAGGTAATTCATTCCGTGATCCAGAAATCCAAATCCTTGTTGACGGCACCATCGACGTAGCCAGTTGTTCACCTGTAGAATCTTATTCCACCTCATTGTTCCATGGCCATCCACTGGGAGGATGGATGAGAAGACCACCTGCGCTCCCAATTCTTTCACTTTCTTGCCTAAGTCTTCAAAGTCACTGCAGATGGTTTCCAGGTCCTTTCTTGCGGTGTCATTTGTCCCCACATGTATTAACAGGAATGGGTAGTGATCTGTAGGTCTGAAGAGTCTTGATATCCTGTCAGACACATCTTTAATTTTTGCTCCTGGAAGACAGCACATTTCTCTTGAGGTTATGTCTGGTCTGCAGATAGCGGCCTCTGTTCCTCTTAACAGGAAATCCCCCATGACCACCACTCTCCGTTTTTTCTTCACAACATTCTTCTTTCTCCATCCAGGAGGATTCTGAGGGCTTACAAGGTTATTCATTGCTGGCAAAGTCTTATCTTGCTGTATTTCTTCATGGTTCTCCTGCGTGAGAGCCTGGTACTGGTTCCTGAGCAGTATGGGTGCTGACTGCCTCTCGATCCTCCTGCTTCTGTGGGTCACATGCTTCCATTCCTCTGTTTCGTCAGGTGCTGTTCGAATTTCTTCTCTTTCTGAATCATGAAGAGATAATTCTTCTCTGTCTAAGAACTCTTCACCTTCCTTAATGATTTTCAAGGTAGTTAACCTCTCTTCTAGATTTCGCAACTTTTCCTCCAACAGGGACACAAGCTTGCATTTCTGGCATGTGAAGTTTGGCTTTTCCACTGGCAAGTCTGTGAACATGTAGCAGGATATGCAGCTCACCAAATGGCTCCTGGACTCTTCCATGTTCTTATTGTTAATGTTCTGAAAACAGTGAAAAAAGCTTAAAAAAAAAGCTTCAAAATGCGCGTGCCGGTAGGCGCGTGGTTTACCGATGTCCTCTTTTCAGCTCCAACAGCCAAAATCCAGTGTTCTTTGAGCTCGCGGAGACTCTTCACTTACCCCAAAATGCAGTGGGAATATGCAAATTATCTCCTCAGGACTCCTCCCCTGGTTTACCGATGTCCTCTTTTCAGCTCCAAAAGCCAAAATCCAGTGTTCTTTGAGCTCGCGGAGACTCTTCACTTACCCCAAAATGCAGTGGGAATATGCAAATTATCTCCTCAGGACTCCTCCCCTGGTATAGTAACTAACACAACATGGCAGGGGGACATACAGAGTGAGGACAGCAGCACACAGGGGGAGGGAGGCGTAGCATCACAACAGGCAGGAAGAAGCAGTATGGTGGCCGCAGACACAAGGCGGGAAATAGTTCCTCGTAACACCAACACGACGGAAGTTACCAGTACAACTGTTAGGTCTTCCCGAGTCTGGTTATTTTTTAAAGACTCTGCAGATAACCCCAAAAAGGCCATTTGCACCACCTGCCAGGCCAGCATCAGCAGGGGTAGCAAAACTAGCAGCCTGACCACCACCAGTATGATCAGGCACATGGCAGAAAAGCACCCAAGTGGGCCAAACCCCAGGGTCCAGCAACAGTGTCTGCGGGTGACACCACTGCTTGTTCCGCTGTTGTGCGTGCACGCCAATCCCCTGTCCATGGCGCATGCCAAGATGCCTCCCGCCCTGCTCCTGTTGTTGAACACTCTCAACTAGCACCATCAGCAAGCACGTCCACATCCTTGTCCCGGTGCAGCGTTCAGTTGTCCCTACCCCAGTCCTTGGAACGCAAACGCAAATACGTAGCCACACTACTAAATTCACAAATTTCGCAAATGCTTGCGCTCGAAATGTTGCCTTTTAGGCTTGTGGAGACGGAAGCTTTCTGCAACCTGATGGCAGCGGCCGTCCCTCGGTACTCGGTCCCCAGCCGGCACTATTTCTGCCGGTGTGCCATCCCCACATTACATGAGCACGTGTGCCACAACATTAGACGTTCCCTCAACAACGCAGTTATTGGGAAAGTCCACCTAACCACGGACACGTGGACAAGTGCTTGTGGGCAGGGACAGTACATCTCACTGATGGCACACTGGGTTAATATAGAGGAAGCCGGGACCCAGTCGGACCTTGGGACGGAACACATCCTCCCGATGCCGAGGATTGCGGGCCCTGGGTCAATCAGGGTTGCCCCCCACATTCTACAGCTCCTGCACCTCCTACTCCTCTTCTGCCTCCATCTCCGAAATGACCACATCAGTCGCAAGCTGGAAGCACTGCCTCGGCCAAGCGGCAACAGGCTGTGCTGAACCTAATATGTTTAGGTGACAAACCGCACAACGCTGAAGAGTTGTGGATAGCTCTGAAAGAGCAGGGAGATCTGTGACTGACACCGCTGACCCTACAGCCAGGCATGGTGGCATGTGACAATGGCTGCAACCTGGTGGCGGCTCTGAGGCGAGGCGAGCTCACACATGTACCATGCCTGGCCGATGTGCTTAACCTCGTGGTTCAGCGGTTTCTCAAAACCTACCCGGATCTGTCGGATCTGCTTGTGAAAACACGCCACCTATGTGCACATTTTAGAAAGTCAGCTACAGCTTCTGCCGCCCTTGCCATGCTTCAGCAGCATTTGCGGTTTCCATCTCACAAAAGAGGGCAGTTGTTGAATACAAGCATCAACAAGGCCGTCAGCATTCAGGTCAGACTCCACACATAAAACCTCAGGAGTGGACATGGATGTCAGACATATGTACCATCCTCCAAAACTTTGAGGACTCCACCAAGATGGTTAGCGGCGATGACGCCATAATTAGCGTCACCATCCCGCTTCTCTGTCTTCTGAAACGCTCTCTGCTCACAATTAAAGAGGATGCATTGCAGGCGGATGGGTGACAATGAGGAAGAGGAGGAGGAGGAAGAATAGGAGCTAGTTTCCTGCACTATAGACGGTACTACCTGCACAACTGTCATACCGTCTGTTAAGCGTGGATGGCCTGAGGACAGGAAGATGGAGGAGAAAGATGAGGAGGAGAGCATGGTCAGTCGTCCTCTTGGTGAGGACACGGAAGTCTTGCCTGTTTGCAGTCTGGCACACAAGGCTGAGTTTATGTTACACTGCCTTTCCCGTGACCCTCGCGTTGTCCAAATTTTGGGTGACAGTCATTATTGGTTGGTGACACTTCTAGACCCATGCTACAAGGAGAACTTTCTGTCTCTTATTCCCTTGCAGGACAGGCCTAATAAAATGGTGCAGTACGAGAAGGCCCTTGTTGCGGAATTATTAAAAAAATTCCCATACGCTGGCGGCAGAGGTCACAGTTCGTTGGACAACCGAGGAGTACAGGCGAGAGAGACACAAATGCAATTGAGCAGAGGCAGAGGAACACTGTCAAAGTTCTGGGACAGTTTTCTCAGACCCTCCCATCGCACAAGCCCTTATGCGCGGGTACTCTCCCAAGGAGGGAAAAGTTGCGGATGATGCTGAGGGAGTACCTTGACGATTGTATCAACGTCCTCCGTGATTCCTCTGTGCCTTATAATTATTGGGTACCCAAGCTGGACACGTGGCATGAACTGGCTCTCTACGCCTTGGAGATCCTGGCCTGCCCTGCCGCTAGCGTTTTGTCAGAGCGGGATTTTAGTGCCGCTGGTGGAATTATAACTGATAGGCTCATCCGCCTGTCAACTGAAAATGCTGACAGGCTGACTCTTATAAAAATGAACAAGGGCTGTATTGGGCCAGACTTCTCACCACCACCGAATGATAGCAGCGTAACATAAACTCAAATACAGTGTCTTTTTTTTTAGAGGTCTAACTCTATTCACATGCACCTCTGTCTTCACACCCAGATATGGGTATACGCTTCCTGATTTTTGTCTATTTGCTCTTGTCCTCCTCCTTCTCTGTATCCTCATCCTCCACCACCATATCACCACCATATGTACCATATCAACATATCTACATCTCTTGCAAGGGACATTGGAGTTCCTCCAAATTTTTGGCAGCCATTGCTTCACTGCATAGGCAAACAGTATGGGAGACACACTTCCTAATAATGGAAACATTGTTTTCAGGAGGCCCCCCGACCTCTATGTCTCTTACAAGGGGCATTGGAGTTCCTCCAAATTTTTGGCAGCTGTTGCATTCACTGCATACCCTTTAACTGTATAGCAGACCCTCTCCTTTCTAATGGGAACATATCGTTACTGTGGCCCAGCTCTATGTGTCTTTAAATTGTTAGTAGGGTTTTTCCTAAATTTTGGCAGCCGTTGCACTCACTGCATACCCTATAACTGAATAGCAGACCCTCTCCTTTCCAATGGGAACATGTCATATTCGTTATTGTGGCCCAGCTCTATGTGTCTTTAAATTGTTAGTGGGGTTTTTCCCAAATTTTGACAGCCCTTTCAATCAGAGCAAGGGCATTACCACTATAGGAGACCCGCTCCTTAATAATGGGAACATTTTTTTAACTGTGACCCTCCTCTATGTCTCTTCAAAGGGGTATTGGGTTGCGTCCAAATTTTTGGCAGCCCTTGAAGTCACTGCATACGCAATAACAGTATAGGAGACCCACTCATTAATAATGGGAACAACAAAGCATAGCCGGCTGATGGCTCTCTAACAATAGGCTTTGTGACATTCAGAGTCCCTCCATCATAAATTAAACAGGATGTGTCTGATGTGCACACACCACATGGCCACATAAGGTTGTAAAATGTTAAAATGACATTTCCCGGTGAATGCATTTGTCTTAAAAAATAACGTTAAAAAAATAAATAAAAAAATAAAAACACAGTAGGATCTTTCTTTAGTATTAAAACCAGACTTGACAATGTAACCTCAGTGTAATCACATTGTTCAGTTCCTGCACCTCCTCCTCCAGTTCGGCCTCCATCTCCGAAATGACCACATCAGTCACAAACTGAAAGCACTGCAGCACTGCCTTGGCCAAGCGGCAACAGGCTGTGCTGAAGATAACATGCTTAATGCTTAGGTGACAAACCGCCTACTGCTGCAGAGTTGTTGAACGCAGTAACACAGCAGCCTGATCTGTGGCTCTCACCGCTGAACATACAGCCAGACATGGTCGTGTGTGACAATGGGCGGAACCTGGAGACGGAGAAATGACAGCCTTAGTAGATACGGTTTCCCTCTATGCCAATCCTTTCATCGAGCTAAAGAATATGGCTGTGGTGAAATACAACTCCCACTGAGAAGCAGTTTCAGACTGAAAAACATTGGGCCCACCAGAGGATTTGATTCTGAGGGCTCACCTTTCTCCCACACTCAAGAGCCCCATAGCAGCTACAAAGTTTGCTCCTACCATGATCTCTCCTAATGGAGAAGCCAGGGCCCACTCAAGGATTCTCTGGTGGGACCGTCCAACCCTGCCGAGGAGCAGTCCTGGCTAAGACAAGTGTGTGGTAAGGTTCCCGGACACTCTATGGCTGCTTTTTTACTGAGGTGGAAACTCACACAAACACTGGGAGAACATACAAAATCCTTGCAGATGTTGTCCTTGCTGCGATTTGAACCCAGGATCCTAGCACTGCAAGGCTTCAGTGCTAACCACTAAGCCAATGTACTGCCGTTCACCCTCTGATATCTAACAAGCTGGAGAAACTTGCACCTACTGCCACTCTATCTTCAGCTCCTTTGTGAGAAACGAATGTATTTGGGCAGCCACTCAGTCTACCAAATAAAATTCCTGAGAAGGAAATTGGGGATGGCTTTGCTACTGGTACTGGGGGCAGTCGTACTATAGTTTACTGGAAATATTCCAGGCTGGTAGGAGGCAAGCAGATTCCCATAGAAAAGTACCAGCAGTAATGTTCAGGGAACCACGCTTGTGGAAGGCAGACACGATACCGGGAGAAATAGTGGCGGTTGGGGACCGAGTATGGACACCCGGCCGCTGCCGCCATGAGGCTGTGGACAGCTTCCGCCTCCACGAGCCTAAAAGGCCACATTTCAAGAGCAAGCAGCTGCCCAGAAATCTAGCAGTTTACTATTGCGGCCTGTGAGTGGGTGGGTGGCTGGTTGCATACTTGCGCTTTCTTTCCAAGTAACAGAAAACTAAGCAGATGGTGACCTCTATCATCATCATGGCCTCACCTCGGCACTGAAGTCTCCTGAAGGAGAAGCCAGGGCCCACCGGAGGAGTCTCTGATTCTCTGGTGGGCCCATCCAACCCTGCCGAGAAGCAGCCCTGGCTAAGAAAAATGTGTGGGAAGGTTCCCGGACACTCTATGGCTGCATTTTTAATGTAGACTGGCTCCGTACCATCCCTGGCCACATTCACCTGTCCACGTGTTTGTAGTTAGCCAGTCCTTCACAGTAAATGCACTGGGGAGGGCACGGGTAATGTTGTGGGACCCGTGCTTGTGGAAGGTGGAGACGACACCGGGAGAAATAGTGGCAGCTGGGAACCGAGTATGGACACCCGGCCGCCGCCGCCATGAAGTTGTGGACAGCTTCCACCTCCACGAGCCTAAAAGGCCACATTTCAAGTGCAATTTGCTGCCCAGAAATGTGGCAGTTTACTATTGCGGCCTGTGAGTGGGTGGGTGGCTGGCTGCATACTTGCACTTGCATTCCAAGTAACAGAAAACTAAGCAGATAGTGGCCTCTTATCATCATTGTGGCTTCACCTCGGCACTATGAACTCTCCTGAAGGAGAAGCCAGGGCCCACCGGAGGAGTCTCCGGTTCTCTGGTGGACCCGTCCAACCCTGCCAAGAAGAAGCCCTGGCTAAGAAAAGTGTGTGGGAAGGTTCCCGGACACTCTATGGCTGCTTTTTTAATGTATATTGGACGTGCTTATGCATGTTATCTCTCAAACCGCATTGCATATCAGGCCATTGCCCAACTCTGTAGTCCTGAAATTAAAGGCGCAAAGAAAGATGTTTGTGTGTCGAAGCACCACCGACAAGTGCGAGCTGATGTTGGATGGGCTGCCATTGCTTATGCAACAAGCTGCATTAGAGGACTTCCTGGGATAAATGACACCTGGAGTAGATACGGTTTCCCTCTATACCAGTCCTTTCACTGAGCTAAAGAATATGGCTGTGGTGAAATACAACTCTCACTGAGAAGCAGTGTCAAACTGAAAAACATTGGAACCACCAGAGGATTTGATTTTGAGAGCCCACCTTTCTCCCCCGCTCAAGAGCCCCATAGCAGCTGCAAAGTTTGCGCCTATCATGAACTCTCCTGATGGAGAAGCCAGGGCCCACCCGAAGATTCTCTGGTGGGCCCGTCCAACCCTGTCGAGAAGCAGCCCTGGCTAAGAAAAGTGTGTGGGTAGGTTCCCGTACACTCTATGGCTGCATTTTTAATGTGGACTGGCTCCGTACCGTCCCTGTGTGACATGCAGAAGTAATGCTGTTCCTTTCAAAGCATCCAACAACTGTTACAAATAACACAAGCACAGGAGACAGGAAGTGTTGTTCTTCAGAAGTATCCAGCAACTAGAGGGGTTAACACAGTCACAGGAGACAGGGAGTGTTTTAGCAGAGCCCCAGGGGGATTGTGGGGAACTTGTTATTGTAGTCTGGCTGAAGCCAAAGAGAAAGGTGGTGTGTTATCTGGATCTGACAGAGGGCAACTGAACAGGATTCAGATCAGGAGAGAAACTAAACACAGGTCAGATAAACTCCCTGAACTAACAGTGCAGAGTATTATCGGGCAGGAAGATAAGGACTGGAAGGAATTGAGTCACAGGGATCATCTCCCTCATCAAACCCCCCCCCCCTCCATCTCCATGCAGGATAAAGAATACTGTGTACTAGTGAGCCCTTGTGAAGGAAAAGCCTGCTGTTTATGCATAGAAGTGTGCTGCCAAGAGATCTAATCTGTGCTGAATTTTGCTACTGAAGAGACTGACGTTACTGTGCCTGCTTTATGAGACTGTACTATAATGAAGATTGTTGCTGTAATATCCCTGAATTGCACTGGCCGTGCTTCAGATTAAATTCCACTGTTAAACTGTTGAAAAAGACTCTTGTCTGATGTGTCTGGTCAACAACTGAATTTATCGTGTGCCTGAGAGAAGCTGCAGCCTATGGTCGCCCTGAGTAACGGTTCCCACAGGATTCCAACGAATTCATGAAACCTGTCTCGACCTATCTGAACCTAGCGGCGTGCATGTAACACCTGGTTACATTTAGCTGTCCACGTGTTTGTGGTTAGGCAGTCCTTTCCAGTAGGTGCACTGGGGAGGGCATGGGTAATGTTGTGGGAGCGGCGCTTGTGGAAGGTGGAGACGACACCGGGAGAAATAGTTGCGGCTGGGGACCAAGTATGGACACTCGGCCGCCGCCATAAGGTTGTGGACAGCTTCCGCCTCCACGAGCCTAAAAGGCCACATTTCAAGTGCAAGCAGCTGCCCAGAAATCTGGCAGTTTACTATTACATTTTACTATATTATAAGCAGCTCCGCAATTGAGCATTTTCGGCTGGCAGCCACCGACACTGAGAACAGCAGAATGTCGGGGGGTCCCGGGTGTCGGTCCCAGATCAATTAGACATTGATGACCTATGCTGAGGATAGGTTATCAATGATAAAGTAGTGGACATCCTCTTTAAAGGTACTGTATAGTCTGGTCACACCATATTGATGATCTCTTCAATATCAGGATAATCAATAAAAGATTATTGGAGTTCCGGAACCCCAATCGATCATCTGAAAAACAGCTTCAGATGGATGTAAACATATTGTATGAAGATACATAGCACAAAAGAAAAGGAGGCTGTTCTGCAGTACAGAAGCCACTACACATTGAATGGAGTTGTAGCCACCGCTGGAACAAATAACGCCATTCCAGTGGTGTCTGCACTCGGGTTCTCGGGGCTCATGTCACATTGTTATGTCACGTGAGTCCTGTGCCTAATCAGCCCCAGCTTCACTATCCCCGTTTTCAGACGAATTACTAATCAAGAGGAAGTCAGGGCTGTGGCTGCTCCCTCACTCTCTCTTGATCCCCCGAATGGGGAAACAGTGACGTTGGCACTGATTGAGTGCGGGGCTCACGTGACCTAAGAACTTCATGTAAGCCCCGGGAACGCGAGTGCCGACACTGCTGGAACGGCACCAGCTTTGGAGGTGAGTATAGGTGTTTTTATTTTAATTGGGCAAATATTCAGATGGAGAAGGGGTTGTCCTAGTAGTGGACAACTCCTTTAAGAGATGCATGACTCTTAAAGAGTGCACTAATGTAAGATGCTCCAAATTCATTATCAAGACTGGTGTAGAAAACACCTGACATAATGAATCATGCCCAAAAGATGTAAAAAAACACTTTTCTTTATACTTCTTTTAAAAATTATTCTCTTTTCAAATTTCATGGTAGTCTGCCAAATAGGACACCTATGGGAATTAACTGCGTGGGAAGAATACAGGAGAGAGGAAGTAGCAGTGGAGAGTAGTGGTAGGACTGGAATGGAAAGTAATCCATAGGATAAGCATCTTGCATTGTTCTTTTTTATCTTTACATTCTAGTGAGAAATACAATATGTGTGTTTGCCCAGAAAAGACCTTTAATACTTTTTACATACATTTTCTATATTTTTAGATCCATTGCTGATTTGGCAACAATAATTGGGACATGTAACATCACAAAGCATTCTTTCCTAGATGCATCACCTCACATAGGTACCATAAAGCAGAAATACACAGGGATGGGTCCCTATTCTGGTCTGTGTTTTTTTATATAGCGCAGTGTTAGCATATTTTTTTTTTGCAAAATACTATTGTCTGCTATGTTACTGTATCATTGTATAAAATGGAAAGCTCCACTATTTTTACCATTAAAAAAATTGAAATTGAAAAGATCTGTTATGATTTATCTATTATTATTTTAGTTTCCAAGACAGAATGTCAACGGCTTCATCAAATTATATCAATTTATAGATATTATTGATAGCAAATAGAGTTGAAAATGAAATCATTTTATTCAAATATTTTAATGATTTTAACTAATTGTATACAATTATAAAAGCAGAAAAAATACATTGAAAGTAAAATATAATTAGTGAAAAATGGAATTGTAAGCAAGCATATACCGTACATACATACTATAGTTGGACAAAAGGGGAAATTTCACAATATGTTTCCATATTGTTTATATTTTTATTAGCATTGGCAGGTTTCACATGGCTGTAAAATGACCACTCTTACAGTGGATATAAAAAGTCTACACAACCCCTGTTAAAATGCCAGGTTTTTGTCATGTAACAAAAATTATACCAAAAAGAATAATTTCAGAACTTTTTCACCTTTAATGTCACCTATAATATATATCCATTGAGAGACAAACTGAAATGATTTTGAGGAGGAAAATAAAAATGATCTATCTAAATAATGTGATTCCATAGGTGTGAACACCCTATTATAAATGGGGATTTGGTTGTGTTCAGAATTAGCCAATCAAATTTAAACTCGTGTTAAATAAGAGTCAATACACAGCTGCCATCATTTACTGTGATTCTGATTAACCCCCTTCTAAATCTTAGCTGTTCTAGTAGGATTTTCCTGTCATTTTCTTAGTTGCATTTTACATCAAAAGCCATGTTATGTAAGCAGCTTATAACATTGCAAAGGGATATCATTGTTAACCACTTCGCGCCAGAGCCTGTTTTTGCCTTCGTGACCGGGCCAATTTTTTCAATTCTGACCACTGTCACTTTATGAGGTAATTACTCTGGAACGCTTCAACGGATCCCCCTGATTCTGAGATTGTTTTTTTGTGACATATTGTACTTCATGATAGTGGTAAAATTTCTTTGATATCACTTGCGTTTGATTGTGAAAAAATCGGAAATTTGGCGAAAATTTTGAAAATTTTGCAATTTTCAAACTTTGAATTTTCATGCCCTTTAATCAGAGAGATATATCACACAAAATAGTTAATAAATAACATTGCCCACAAGTCTACTTCACATCAGCACAATTTTGGAACCAAAATTTTTTTTTGTTAGGAAGCTATAAGGGTTAAAAGTTGACCAGCGATTTCTCATTTTTACAACAAAATTTACAAAAACATTTTTTTTAGGGACCACATCTTATTTGAAGTGACTTTGAGGAGCCTTTATGACAGAAAATACCCAAAAGTGATACCATTCTAAAAACTGCACCCCTCAAGGTGCTCAAAACCACATTCAAGAAGTTTATTAACCCTTCAGGTGCTTCACAGGAATTTTTGGAATGTGGAAGAAAACAATGAACATTTAACTTTTTTTCACAAAACTGCTACTTTAACCTCAAATTTTTAATTTTCACAAGGGCAGCCAGAAAAAATGGACCCCAAAATGTGTTGTGCAATTTCTCCTGAGCACGCTGATACCCCATATGTGGTGCAAAGCCACTGTTTGGGCGCACGGCATGGCTTGGAAGGTAAGGAGCGCCATTTGACTTTTGGAATGGAAATTTGACTGGAATGGATAGCGGACGCCATGTTGCATTTGGAGAGCCCCTGAGGTGCCTAAACAGAGGAAACCCCCAACAAGTGACCCCATTTTGGAAACTAGACCCCTCAAGGAACTTATCTAGATGTGTGGTGAGCACCTTGAACCCCCAGGGGCTTCACAGAATTTTATAATGTTGAAGTGTGAAAATAAAAAAACACATTTTTAACACAAAACTGCTACTTTAGCCTCAAATTTTTAATTTTCACAAGGGCAGCCAGAAAAAATGGACCCCAAAATGTGTTGTGCAATTTCTCCTGAGCACGCTGATACCCCATATGTGGTGCAAAGCCACTGTTTGGGCGCACGGCATGGCTTGGAAGGTAAGGAGCGCCATTTGACTTTTGGAATGGAAATTTGACTGGAATGGATAGCGGACGCCATGTTGCATTTGGAGAGCCCCTGAGGTGCCTAAACAGAGGAAACCCACAACAAGTGACCGAATTTTACAATCTACTCCTCTGTATAAATTAATCTAGTGGTGGGAAAATAAGTAGATAGGTAAATGGTCACTAAACCCATAGATGAATTCCCACAGAGGTGTCATTTCTATAATGGGGTCACTTCAGGGGGGATTATGCTGTTCTGGCACTTTTCAGAGTACCAGAGCTAAAGAATCCCCCCTGAAGTGACCCCATTTTGGAAATGAAACCCCTCTGGGAATTCATCTATGGGTTTAGTGACCATTTTAACTCAATGGATGATTTCCAGAAACAAGCACGCAATGGAAGGTTTAGATTCTGGAGAACCCCCCCTGGAAATTAAGTGAGCTCTACTCGAATGTGTCATTCACTAAATGAACCAAATGTTTGAATGACAAATTGGGATACATTTTTACAGTTTAAAAACGTGGTTCTGTGTGGAAGATTTTAAAGCAGTCAGTGACGCATAAGGCTGGCAATGATGGGCACTGTGGGCAATAGTAGCGGGTATCACGCCTCATTCCTCTCTTAGTACATACACGACATCTTTTCTGGGGGTTCCTTCTTGTTTCCGTTGCTGGAATAAGTGCAATAAAATGTCGCTCAGTGAGTCTTTTCACATCCTCAGATTCTAATGGATGAGCGGGGCTAACACTTTGAAAGACAAGATTTTCAATTACCTTTTCTTGATAATCAAGAAAAGGATCTGAATTTCCTGCTTTTTTGTACAACACAAAAGAATTGTATGTGGCCACCTGAAACAAATAAATAACCAACTTTTTATACCAGGTATAGGACTTTCTTGATACCTGGTATGGCTGTAGAACCTGGTCTGCAAGGTCCACACCCCCCATGTGTTTGTTGTAGTCAATGACTGACACAGGTTTTTGCTTCGGAGTGGTGGATCCTAGTTCTACAGTGGCCCTTGTGGCATCTGTGTGGATCGAGCTGAGGACAAAAATATCCCTCTTATCCCTATATTTCAGGGCAAGCAGCTCTCCGTTGCGTACAGCCCCTGACTGCCCCTTTTGAAACTTTTCGTTGACCAATGGTTGTGGAAACCCCTGACGGTTTTTACGGATGGTCCCACAAGCCCCGATGTTGTGTTCAACCAGACTTTTAAATAGGGGTATGCTGGTGTAATAATTGTCCACATATAGATTGTAGCCTTTTTGAAAAAATGGACTTATCAGCTCCCAAACAATTTTTCCAGATGTCCCCAGATAAGTAGGGCATCCTGGTGGGTTTAGTTGGCTATCTTTCCCCTCATATATGCGAAAAGCGGATGTGTATCCGGTTGAACTTTCGCACATTTTATAGAGCTTTATTCCAAACCTTGCCCTTTTAGATGGGATAAATTGCTTGAGGTGCAGTCTTCCTTTGAATTTTACAAGGGACTCATCTATAGAAATATTTTGTGTTGGGGTGTAGAGGCTTAAGAATTTTTCTGACAAATTTTCAATGATGGGTCTAATTTTATATAACCTGTCATGTTCTGGGGCATTTCTGGGCAGGCATTGACTATTGTCGTTAAAATGCCAAAACCGCATGAGCATTTCATAACGGGTCCTAGGCAGAATGACTGAAAACATAGGGGTGGCTTGAACAGGGTGGTTGGACCAGTAGGATCGAATGCTCGGTTTTTTAACAAGCCCCATGGCAAATGTAAGTCCTAAAAATTTTTTTATTTCCGGGACATTAGTTGGTGTCCATAAATTTGCCCTAGCATAGTAAGATCGGGGATTCTGGCTTATGAATTGGGACGCGTATAAATTTGTTTGCACGACAATATGCTCTAGCAAGCTGTCTGTAAAAAACAAATTAAAAAAATGAATTGGTCCAAAATCTTCCACCTCCACATTTATACCAGGAATGGCGTTGAAATCAGGGCTGAATGGAGCAGCCGAATCCGAAGCCTCCCATATGGGAAATGCTAGATCATGTGGCAAAGCCCCTTGTACACTGGCGTGCGCCAATTCACTAGTAGCAGGGACAGCGCTTGTACTGGGCAGTGTTCCCTGATTTGGAGACGTTTCTCCAGTAGCGCTATTTGCCCCTATTGCTGTACTGGTCCTTGGGCTTGAGGATGGAACAGAATCACTGCTCATTTCTGGGCTCTCAGTGTCGCCGCTACTAAAGCCCTCAAAATCCATATCTCCATCTGAGATTGCGCTGTCATCAGTGTCAGAACACAGCAGGGCATACACCTCCTCTGCGGTATAAGTCTGACGGGCCATTTTATTTTTATATTTTTTGACTGGACTGAACGGACCGGACTGAAAGGACGGGACCGGACAGGAGTGACCGGACTGATCTGACAGGACTGACTGACTGATGTGACAGGACTGACTGACTGATCTGACAGGACTGACTTACTGACAGATCTGACAGGACTGACTGACTGACAGGACTGACTGACTGACAGATCTGACAGGACTGACAGATCTGACAGGACTGACTGACTGACAGATCTGACTGACTGACAGATCTGACAGGACTGACTGACTGACAGATCTGACAGGGCTGACAGATCTGACAGGACTGACTGACTGACAGATCTGACAGGACTGACTGACAGATCTGACAGGACTGACTGACTGACAGATCTGACAGGACTGACAGGACTGACTGACAGATCTGACAGGACTGACTGACAGGACTGACTGACTGACAGATCTGACAGGACTGACAGATCTGACTGACAGATCTGACAGGACTGACTGACAGGACTGACAGATCTGACAGGACTGACAGATCTGACTGACAGATCTGACAGGACTGACAGATCTGACTGGCAGATCTGACTGGACTGATCTGACAGGACTGACTGATCTGACAGACTCACTAACCCTAACTCTTACTTTCTTTTTTATTTATTTTTTTTTTTACTTTCACAGTGGCAAGGCTGACAGCTCTTGTCACACTGTTTCTCCTCTGCTCTCTCACTGAGATCGGAGGAGAAACTGCATTTATCAGGCAGATCGCCCGGGAAAGTTTGTTGCTAAAACAAACTTCCCTGGTGATCTCTCTGATTGGCTGGTGTGACGCTGACATCATCGAGACCTGAGCCAATCAGGTCTCGATGATGTCAGAGGTCACAGCACCGGGATCCCCGCCGCTGACAGGTATGTGGGGGGTCCCGATCGCTGACCACCGGCTGTCCCTATCTTTTAAATGCCGCGATCGCTATGGATCGCGGCATCTAGAAGATAGGAACAGGTTAACATCATGGGGACCTGATCCAATCAGGTCCCCATGATGCCACATGTCAGAGCTATCGCTCTGAACCGGTACCGCAGCGCTAGCAGGACCCTGGGGGTCCTGAGCGCTGCGGGACCACCCACCGTTTTTAAACGTCGGCGCTGCACAGAGCCCAGGCAGCGCCGACGTTTATGTACAGTGGGCGGTCCTGAACCGGTTAAAAGTTATGAGTCACGAGAAGGGTAAAAAAATATTTCCAAGGAATTACCATATATATACTATGAAGATGGTCATCTATCCAGGAGTGGCTTAAATTAGGCAAAAAATTACATTATCTAGAACTGGACATCCCTCAAAAACTGATGAAAAGACAAAAAGCAAATTGGTCCATGAGTCTGCTAAGAGGCCTACTGCAACATTAAAGGAGCTGCAGAAATCTCTGGCACATACAGGTTGTGTACTTCATGTCACAGCAATCTACAAAACTCTTCATATTTCTGGTCTGCAGGATTGGGTTGCAAGATGGAAGCCTTTTCTTACAAAGAAAACATCCAAGCCCGGCTATGTTTTGCAATCAAAAGGGGAATATTTACAGGGGATTTATAGTTTTATATATAGTTCGTGACGCAACCTGTGGTATGCGGCTATGTGGAGCTGCCGCTGCGGTGCAGATCCTCCGGAGCTGTTGTTGATGCAGCAGAGTCGGTTTAGCTCTCCACAGGTAGAGCTTAGCTCCAGGGCAGTGTAGATGTTGTAGAAGTTGCTGGGCGTTGTAGTGCAGTGTAGTGCAGGGAGTGATGGCGCAGCAGTAATTCACAGAGACAGTGGGGTGCAGTCTTCAGAGTTTATTCACAGTTGTTAAGTTCCTCAGGTTGCACTGTACAGGTTACAGCCTCCCACGTCGCGCTGCGTTCATCAGGCAGGGGTTCAGCAATCCCTCAGATAATTCCAGAGCACTTAACGGGACCCTTTTCTGTGTGCCTTCCTCAGTCGTCTTCCTGCACTGGCTCTCACCCTCCTGCCCTGTGCCTCACAATCAGTGTCCCAAGCCGGTAGCCTCGGGTCTTGTCGGGCGACCTGAAGTCCCCTGGACCCTCTGTGACCACCTTTTCGGCGATTTAATTGTGGCTGTGGCAACTGCACCCTAAAAGTACAGAAGCCTTCGGTTTCTAACTGAGCCTTGTAGTTCTCCACTAGTTTAGGGGCTGGTCCCCTCTGCGGCTTGATCCTTCCACACCTGGTAGATTCGGGCGTAAGGGTGGCCTCCAGCACTGCCCGTACCCCTAGGATCCCCTCGTTCCTCTTGGAGCCTTATCTCCTGCTCCTCTCTCCTTCTCAGTCTTGGGCCTCTCTGTTAGGCCCTCCTCCTGCGCAGAGCTCCTGCAGAGCTCCTGCTCCCTTCAACTCCACTGACTGACTGGCTTGTCTTTTCAAGATGGTTCCCTGTTTTATATCACTCCCTTTCCTGTGCTCCCCTGAACTACGTCCTCCATCCACACCCACTACATAGTTCCACCCTTCAGCTAGGGACCAGGGGCTGTGCTCTCCCTTAGGAGCAATCTCACTCAGCCCCCACTGAAGTGGAATGTGTTGGATGCAGGTGTTAGGGTCCCGGGCAGTACTCCATCCTTACCTGAGAGTGAAATACCACACCTCTGGGTGAGATGCAGTACCTCGGTGGCGACTGAACCCGCAGGGGCGTCACACACCCATCTTAATGTAAACCTTTTTCTCCATTAAAATAGTATTATTGAGGCACTGAACCACTTCCCCTATTGTAGGTTGAGTGTTGGACAGCCAATGTTTAGCAATAGTCTTTTTTGTGTGGTAAAGAATTTTTTCTATGGCCAGTTGTAATGGAGGTGATACTCCAATATCTCCCACACACCCTGAAACACAAGATTTGGCATTCAGAGGCAGTCGAATGTTGTATAGCTCACTAAAAAGCCTACCCATGTTGTCACATAGTACTCCAAGTCTGGGACATGTCCAGAACATATGGAGCAAATCTGCCCCTTCTTCACTGCATCTTGGACATTGATCATCCAATCTGAGATTCATTTTCAGCATCATTTTTGGAGTTCTGCATGCTCTATGGATAAAAAATAATTGGGATCTTCTCTGCACCACATTAATAGACATCCTTCCAGGGGATTCCAAAATACCTTCCTATTCTTCAGGGGAAATGTGCCCTATATCCCTTTCCCATCTAGACCTGATCAAAACCATAGGATCCCTTAAAATATTGGATAGCAAAGATTTGTACATTATTGCAATTAGACCTCTAGTTGCTTTTGCTTGTACAACAAGTCCAGAAGCCTGTTGGAAGAATTAGTGAGATCGGATATACCTTCTTGGGCCCTTATAGCGTGCATTAACTGCAGATATTTGTAGAAGTCTGAGTTCCGTAAGTGGAACGTCTGTTTTAGGTGATCAAACTTACAGGAGTGTCCATCTAAATATAACTGATATAAATATTTCAGCCCTTGTTTCCTCTATTCTCCAAACCCTTTCAAATGACAGTGTTCCCTCAAGCCTGAATTATTCCATATAGAAGTATATTTAGAATAGGCCCCCATAATCCCCAGCTTTTTACAGGTCCACCATACTTTATGTACTGTATAAGAGCCAGGGTTGGGGCATTACTGGATTTGACTGAGTATATTTGAATCGATGAGTTCAAAAATATTATCCCCTCCCCCCAAGTATTTAAGTTCCACAGTCTTCCCGAATGCCCATTCCCTGAAATGTTGTAGCTGAGAGGCCAGAAAATATTCTCGCATTAGGAAGGGCTAAACTGCCCAAATCCTTGGGCAGCTGTAATTTTTCCTGCTTTATTCTAGGGACACCCTTTTTGCAGACCACGTCCCGGAAGATATTATGTATTTTTTTAAAGCAGTGCTTTGGGATCCACACAGGAAAGTTACGTAAAGCATAGAGTACAGAGGGCATGAGGAATATTTTAATGAGGTTTGTTCTACCAAGGGCAGAGAGTTGTAATTCCCCCATGCTCCAACTTTATTTCTTGACTTAACTACCAGAAGAAACAAATAAAGTAGCACTCTGTAACGCTAAGTATGCAAACATGAAATATATGAAATTTAAATAGCATTACTGCTCAATAGTTGAGAAACCTTAGCACATAAATTGGCCAATTCATGTGAACCTGGTAGCCAAGGTAAGGTGTTTCTCGTTACCAGGAACCTACCAATCTGAATCCTCTCTTAGAGACTAAAGTCTGCTTGTGTATGGGAAGGTATGCGGATGCTCAGTCAGAAGGCCTATTCATATAAACAAAAAAGACTGACCGTGCATGCATAGGCCTTCTGACTGAGAACTCTGCTTACCTTCCCATACACATGCAGACTTTAGTCTCTAAGAGAGGATTTACATTGGTAGGTACCTGGTAACAAGAAACGCCTTACCTTGGCTACCAGGTACACATGAATTAGCCAATTTATGTGCTAACATTTCTCAATTATTTCTATTTTCTTGAGCAGTAATGCTATTCAAATTTCATATATTTCATGTTCGCATACTTAGCGTTACTGAGTGCTGCTTTATTTGTTAGTTATATATGGAGATGGCTACTCTTAGTAAGCACCTGTACACACCAGTTTTCTGTTTTGGAAGTGACAGTCAGTCTTTTCTGTTTAACTACCAGAAGATTCAGGTTTAAAGAGATGTAGTTATTAACCTCGCTGGTAACGTAAATGCCTAGGTATTTGAACTTTTGCACCACTGGGATTGCAAAGATTCATTTGCTCGTTGCTCTTTGTATGGTGGCCGTTCCTCTTTGCCACCTTATTTGGAGCCACTAATAACCGGATGTTGTCTAATGATGCAGGCTAAAGGTTCTATTGCAATAGCAAAAAGCAGGGGCAATAGTGGGCAGCCTTGCCTTATTCTCCTAAAAAGATCAAAACTCTCTTACATAACCCCTTTAGCTCTGATTCTAGCTGTACAATAGCATTACCCATTTGATAAAATTAGGCCCAAATCCCATTTCTTTTAGCACCGCCCGAATATATTTCCACTCCACACTATCAAAAGCCTTTGTGGCATGTAAGGAGATAACAGCTTTATTCTTGGGATAAGGCTGAACTGCTTGCAACTTCAAAAATAACCTTCGTAAGTTAACGTCAGTCAACTTAGATTGAATGCCAGCTTGAACCGGGTGTATCGCCGACATTATCACAGTGCTCAAGCTGTTTGCCAGGATTTTTGCCAAAATCTTAACATCAGACGTTTGTATTGAAATGGACCTGTATGATTCTGGTAATTCCTTATCTTTCCTTCCTTGGGTAGGACAACTATTATAGCCTCATGTAGTGATCTTGGCAATGTCCCCTCTGAAAATGAATCATTAACCATTTCCAAATAGTATGGTAAAAGCTCCTCCTCAAATATTTAAAAAATTTCTACTGGGAGGCCATCGGACCCAGGGGCTTTATCATTTGGCATTTGCCCTACTGCTCGTTGAATTTCCTCCAGTGAAATCAGCAATTCTAAAAAATCTTTATCACCTTTGGCTAAAGTTGGAAGTTTAGTCATAGTTAGGTAGTCTACTAGTTCTACTCCCGAGCCCTAAACGAATACAAATTGGTATAAAAACTATGTAAAGTCTGTAAAATTGCAGGAGTTTGGGTGTTGATTTCCTTTTAGATTGTAAGCTTGCGAGCAGGGACCTCACTGCTAAGGTAACTATTTAAACTGTCTTACCTTGTATTGAATTTATTGTCTGTACATGTCCCCGCTTAATTATAAAGTGCTGCGGAATATGTTGGCGCTATATAAATAAAAATTATTATTACTATTATTGATCTCTATATCTCCCTTCTCTACCTTTAAGTAGTGTATAAAAGCATTCTCTCTCTGAACTTGGACCATTTTGGTTAGTAAGCATCAAGTAGTTTCTCCCTCCTCAAAAAACTGCTGTTTTAAAAACATCCTTTCGTTGTTAGCTTGCTCTATTTTAAATAATCTCAGTTGTTATTGGGCCTCTTTCCAAAGCATTCTGTTCACCAGGTTATTATCCTGGGAAAACAATGTTTTAGTTTCCTGAACCTTACTTTCCAATTCAACACCTCTTTTTAGGGTCCGAACCAGAATGATAACAAAGAATTCCCCAAGTTTTTCCCTGATGGTAGTGCAATTGATAATTCTAAGTTGGAATGGATTACGTTTCCAACCTATTGAATACCTGGATCTTAACGGGGCCACCAGCACCTGTAACCAGACTGGAGAGTGATCCGATATTCAACTTTAGAAATTAATGGAGTCATTTGAGAAGTACATAAGGATTACAAATATTAATAAAATCCCCCAGGGTCATTAAGTTTATATCTGGCCATACCGCTAAGTCTCTCAAGAATTTTTTTGACTAGGATATTTGAATATGGAGGAGGTATATAGACTACGACAATGATACATGCAAAGTGAAGGATTTTACATCTAACCCAAACAAATTTACTGTCAGGGTCTTTAAAGAAGTAAATATGTGCAAATGGGATACTTTTATGTACAATTAGGCTAACTCCCCTTCAGTAATTAGATTGAAAGGAATGTAAGGTAAACCCCATCCAAGACCAGTATATCTGATTGATAGTGTCATTTGTTAGATGGGTCTCCTGTAACCCTATTTTTGTGGGGATGAATCTTTTTATATAGTCGAGGATTGCGAATCTTTTGGAAATGTTGCTCAACCCATGAATATTCCAAGGAAAAAAAACAATCATAGTAGCCATTTTAAACACCCATGAAAGAGGATGATCCTTGTGAGTTTACCGTTCTCCCGACTCTCCATATTTTTAAGTAGAAGCATTCCAAACCCCCCCATCTCCCTCCCCCAACTGTGAACCTATAACCACCCGCCCCCCCATTTATGTTGTAAACCTGCCCTTACTAGTAAGGTATGGGGCACAAGCAAACCTTTAACCATTAGGTGCCTGCACCTGTGAAGGTGGAAACACAATAAACAATATACCATACTGTTAGTGTCTTTGCGGAGGATCTGCCACACTAATGTAGAACTTAAAGTAAGTAGCACAGAGGTTTGGATCATAAATACCAGCCACAATAGTACTAATGTCACATAGTAACATTAAATAAGGCCTCAGTTCTGCAATGGAAAGACCTACTGGAGTTAATAACAGGTAGTGATAAAAAGGACTTTCAGCCTCAGGTACGTTAGGCCGGTCTCAGGCCCTTCTGGCTCCTCCCGCCTCCTGCCAGATTTGTTGCTCATGATTGTCCAGCCATCTGAGTGCGATTTTTGAAGACTCAAAGAATTGGGTAGTGCCAAGGGCAACCACCCTGAGCATGGCTGGGTAAATCATCGAGTATTGCAGGCTTAGTGCCCTAATCCTCCTATATATGTCCAGAAACTGGGACCTTTTGCGGTGGACCTCCACTGAGAAGTCTGGGAAAAAGGAGATTTTTTGTCCCCTGAGCTTAATGTCCTGATTCTCCCTTGCTTTCCTTAATAAGAAATCTTGGTCCTTGTAGTGCAGGATTTTGATCAAAATAGGCCTGGTGGGTCTGCCCACTGGGCCTGGTCTCGTGGAGACCCTGTGAACTCTCTTCACAGCAAGCAAAAGTGTGAGGGTCTCTTTGCCAAAGGTATCCAATAAACAATTTTCAAAGAAGTCATTCGGGTCATTCCTTAAACCTTTTTTAGGAACCCCCACTATTCTAATATTATTGCATCTCTGACGATTTTCCAGGTCATCAGCCTCGGCAATTAGAGCTGCGGCTGCCTGTGTGTGACTCAGTATATCTCTGCGGACTGGCCGGAGAGCGTCTTCCAACTCATAACTCTACTCTCCACTGCTGTGGTGCCTTCCACCCTTTCTATACACAAAGACGTATTATAGAAATAGATTCTTATATACGGCCACCTTGTCCCATCAGTGTATTGAGAGTAAAGTTGCATTTACTAACTGCGTTGCGAACACTTGCAGGGAAGAGGATTTCCCCCTGGGAAATCTCTTCAAGGATGCAACTTTTCGCTTTACGAGCTGCAGTAGATCCATTATGCCCATGAGGGTTTACACCTAGCTCAGGGAACTCAGTCTCCTCCTCCTGCTCCTCCCTAGATAATGCCATAAATCGGGACTCCTCACAAGGTGTACCCCTCATCCTCTGTGTAGCACACACTGACCTCTTGAGTGGGGTACTAGAGGATGGAGGCCTGTGGGCAAATGCTCCAGCCATGCAGCGACATCTATCACATCTCTCTGCCTCCTCCCCCGGCCATCTTGGATTTCGACCAGCGCTTCATCTTTGGCTCTCCCCTGCTTCTTGGAGCATGTCATGGCACTGCCACAGCCTGGAGATAGATCAGTTCCCTGTCGTCCAGGGACTTTAAGGAAGCGGGTGAGTCTATTGCTGGTCCATTTCTTTGCCTCTAAATGGTCCATTCAAGATGAGTGCGGCAGGAGCTCAGGGATGGAACATCTCACCACACACATGCACCGCTCGGCCACGCCCCCCAAATGGTATATTTAGTGCAAAGTCAACAGTGCACATCACCAACAAAACACCATACCCACAGTGAAGCATGGTGGAGGCAGAAATACACTTTTAGGCTGTTTCTCGGCAGCTGAAACTCGAGTTTTAGTCAAGGTGGAGGGAATTATTAAAAGTTCAATATATCAGTCAATTTTGCAATAAAACCTTCAGGCCTCAGCTAAAAAGCTGAAGATGAAGAGGAATTTCACCTTTCAGCATGACGGTGAAGTGACCGCGGGCAAGGCCGCGCATTGGTATCTATGATCTGGCCAAGCAAGATCCCCACACACAGACTCCATCTTGATAACCGTATCTTTACTCGTATACATTTTTAACACAGCAAAGAAAAAAAAACAATAAATGACAACCGTAAATATGCACAGTAATAACGTGTAGTGATAAGCTGACCCTCACTGTCCCTACTCACACGTTACCAGTCCTTTACTCCAGAAGGATGTGTCCCCCGTCGCAGGCCTGTCTGTCTTTGCAGGAGGGCGTCCCAGCCGGAGAAAAAAACAGGAACAACAAATTACGCTGAAAGGAGGGAATACTTCGGCCTCTCTCCAGAGGACCCGCTTACAGTCTCTCTGATCCGGATAGCAGCTTTGGTGGATCCCTTATGTAGTCCACACTCCAGTAGCAGGGAGTGTAATAGCTGTATCCCTCAGCAGTGAAGAAGCTGGGGAAGGCCCCGAGGATATGGTGTCAGGTAAAAGAAATCCCGTTGAGAGTCTCTCCTGCGCCACGCACGAGGGCCTGCACACCGTCCTGGCTCTTTTCACAGACCACCGCAAACTCTTTTCGCGCTTTTTTCTGCTTCCCACTTTGGTCACGTGACTCTCTAGGGCCGGACACAGGAGGCTCAGTCTTTTTCTCTGTCATCACACCCTGCGCAGGTGCAACCTCTGGCCACAAGGTGGCAACATCATCCTGTGTAATCACTTCTGTAACAGGCTCTATATCAATAATCACAGAACAGCCAGAGCCGGCCAGCTCACTACACGCCCCCCCACTCAAAGGTTGGCAGTCCCTGTCAACGACCGGCTCCAGGGCGGCGATGGCTGTGGATGTGACAGGGGGCGGCTGGGAAGAGGGCCACACATATTGGTCTCTGTAGGACTGTCCTGGAGGTACCCCTGCAGTGGTCCTCGTTGTCCGCCTAACGGGTTGGATCCCCTCTCTCCTATCAGTCACCCCACTCTCTTTCCCAGTCAACATGTCAGTAGAGGAGGTAATTGGTTCAAGTGCGTCAGTCGCACGGACAGGGGTAGGCATGCATTCAGTCTCTACATCCCCGGGGTCAGTGTCTCCGACAGTATTAGTGATATCCATCTCTCTAGGTATCACAGTAGGGGAGTCAGGCTGGGAACGGCAGGGACGCAACATATTACGGTGCAAAGTTCGGATGCTGCCGCTGTCTTCGCCCTGCACTCGATAGACGGGGCCACCGGGGTACGGCTGTCCAATTACTCGATAGACTTCGGTCTCCCACTTGGGCCGGAGTTTCCCTTGTGGCTTCTTTATTCGGACTAGGACCAGTTGACCTACATTCAGTGGGTCTTCTTGTACTGGAAGTGGGTCAGCGTGCACTTGATCCTGAATTTGTCGGCCTACTAGCCGGTAGACAGTCTCCATTCTCTGGCGGTGTGTTTGTAGCCAGGAAGGATAGGTACCACAGGTATCTTCTTCGGAGCTAGACAGTTGCAACTCATGGATGTCTTTGCCTGGACGGCCAAAGAGAAGGTTGTATGGGGTGTATCCGGTGACGGAATGGACCTGATTATTATAGGCCCACAGCAGTTCCGGGAGGAATCGAGGCCAGTCGGGCTTTTTGTCTTCAGCCAAAGTCCGGATCAGTTGTAAGAGGGTCCGGTTAAAGCGTTCACACGCGCCATTCCCTTGTGGATGGTAAGGGGTGGTCCTGGACTTCTTGATTCCATACATCCGTTGGAGTTCTTCAATGACTCGCCCTTCGAAACAAGCCCCCTGATCAGAGTGTAGCCGCTCCGGACACCCGTAGACCTGAACGAATTGCTGACAGATAGCCTGTGCAGCTGATTCAGCAGTCTGATCCTTGGTAGCAACAGCGACAGCGAATTTCGTGAAGTGGTCCACCATCACCAGACAGTACTGGTAGCTACTATTCGCCGTTCCGATCAACAGATAGTCCACCATCAACAGCTCGAGGGGCCTCGACGTCTTAATAGTCTGGACGGGGGCACGCTGCTCCGCGGACTTGTGGAATTCACAGGTATGGCATGCTTGACAGACGTTTTCAACCAACTTACGGAGCCCCGGACAAAAAATGAACTGCTGGGTCCACCGGAGGGTCTTGTCTATGCCGAAGTGGCCGTTCCTCCTGTGAGCTTCGCCCACCATCTCATGGGCCAACTGCACCGGGACGACAATCTGCAAACACTCCTCCAGCATATGGGATAAAAGGGCCCTGCGACACAGGACTCCATCTTTCACGATCAGCCGATCCCACTGGGCAAGCAGAGCCAAGGCTCCGGTCGATAGTCGGGCTCTCACTTCGGAGGGCGGTTTCTCTTGTTTATTCACATACTGTTTCAGTAAGACGTGCTCGGGATCTCGATCTTGAAGCTTGGCCCATTCTTGCTGGGACAGGGGAGATCCCACTATGGCTTCAATCCCTCCTACCGCATACTGGCGGCTATCTTCTATTTGCTTTGCGAGCCGGGCAAAGTCAGGCATCTCATCTTCCTCCAACTCTTCATCCCGGTCCCCCACTGGCGGGGATGATGTCACTCTAGACAGGCTGTCAGCATTCTGATTCTCGTTCCCCGCTCTGTATTTAATTTTGTACTGGAATCTAGAGAGCCTGGCCATCCAGCGCTGTTCCATTGCCCCTAGTTTGGCATTCTCTAGGTGGGCAAGAGGATTGTTGTCCGTCATGACCAGCACCTCCGCTCCTGTCAGATAGCCGTCAAATTTCTCCGTCATAGCCCAAGTCAGAGCCAAGAGTTCCAAGCGGAAGGAGCTGTAGTTGACGGGATTCTTTTCGGTGTCACGGAGAGACCTACTGGCATAGGCTATCACGCGTTCTTTATTATCTTGAACTTGAGAGAGGACCGCCCCTAGACCTTGAAGGCTGGCGTCGGTGTGCAACTGAAACGGTAATGTGTAGTCTGCATATGCCAGAACAGGGTATGATGTTAGAGCAGCCTTAAGTGCCTGAAAGGATTTTTCTCGGTCAGGCCCCCAACTGATGCGTCGTCCTCTGGGGCTGTTCGCGGTCCCTCGGAGAACCTCATGCAGTGGTTCAGCAAGCCGAGCAAAGTCCTTGACAAACCGACGGTAGTAGCCTGCTAGCCCCAGAAAGGCCCGGACTTCTTTGACGGTAGTTGGCTGCGGCCACTCTTGAACGGCTGCTATCTTCTCCGGAGAGGGCTGGACGCCTTCGGCCGAGATCCGGTGACCCAAGTAGTCGATTTCCTGCTGGAACAGACGGCACTTGCTGGGCTTCAACTTCAAGCCGTGTCGCCTCAAGCGCTGGAACACTTGGCCAAGCTTGTGAAGATGATCTTCAAAAGTGGCGGAGTATACCATGATGTCGTCAAGGTATATCAGCGTAAACTCAAAGTTGAAGTCCCCCAGACAGCGTTCCATTAGTCTCTGAAAGGTCCCCGGTGCGTTATTCAAGCCGAACGGCATCTGGTCGAACTCATACAGGCCCATGGGAAGGATGAAGGCGGTCTTTTCCCTGTCCTTCTCACTCATTGGAACCTGCCAATATCCACTGGCCAGGTCTAGGGACGAAAAATATTTGGCCTTCTTCAGGGCGGTCAGTGACTCTTCGATCCGAGGAAGTGGATATGAGTCCCGGATAGTGCAAGCGTTCAGCCTACGGTAGTCCACGCAAAACCTTAGGGAACCATCTTTCTTTTTGACTATCACCATGGGTGCAGCCCACGGGCTCTGGCTTTCACGTACCACTCCGGCGTGTAGCATAGATTCTAACAGGCTTTTCACTTCCTGGTATTGCTGAGGTGGTATCTGCCGGTACCTCTCGCGGATAGGGGGGGTATCGCCCGTGGGTATCTCGTGCTGAATACTGGTGGTACACCCAAAGTCTGTGTCATGCTTTGCAAAGGAGTCTTGGTGTTCCCGCAGGAGTTCCTCCACTTGAGACACTTCTTGTTTGGTGTACTGAGACGTGTCTAGCTGCACTTTTTCCCGTAGTTTTCGCCCAATGTCTTCATCGTCTACTTGAGCGTTTATGGCTGAGACGGTTACCGTCCAGTCGCCTTCTGTAGACGGGGTGAATTCTAGGGGCCCAATGAGATTCACTTCCTTGGGTAGAGCATATACCCGGGCAAGTTGAGTGCCGGCTTCAAGGGCTAGGCCTACGTCTGCGGTGTTGTTTAGCCTGACAGGGACTCTCCCGTTCCTCACGACGGCTAGAGTGCGAGCAACTAGTGGGTTTAGCTTACCCCCACTTGGGGTCCTCGGCTCGATCAACACTTCAACCCCCTCAAGTTGTCGGTGGGTGTTAAGGGGTAAGGAAATGACTGTCTCTTTTTCAGCGGGCAAAGTAATCCGGGTACGGCGTGGCACCGTAATGGCGGCTAGGGGTAGTTGTTCCTCTGCCATCTGTTGAAGTCCAACGGTCCGGATTACGCGCTGGAACACCAGACGAGTCGGCTTATGTTTGGTGACTTTCTGCCAGTATTTGGGTCCTTTTCTTGTCAATAGCATAAGATCCAGGTCTTTCAAGATGTTCATTCCAACTATCACTGGGGTCTCGGAGCCGAAACCTTCCTTGACGATGACGATCCCTCGTTTCCCTAAGTCCTGTCCGCAGGCCTTTGTGTCCATCCAAGCAACTCCGGTCACTGGAATGGGTAGATTATTAGCCGCAATAATCTTAATGGTGGTGTCTGGGTCACGAGCAGTTCTTGGTTTGAGGTAATTTTCGTAAAACTGTTCAGAGATCGTGGTCACTTGTGACCCGGTGTCCATCAGTCCCTGTATGGCAATTCCTTCCAGGACAACTTCAAGTGTCGGGCTATTCGAGGCAAGAGCACTCCGCCATTGGCTCTGTTTTTCCACACCCCTCTCCTTGGCCTCCCCTGCTGCGCGAGCCTCAGCTGCAGGGGTGTCTAGTTTAACGGCGGCCATTGTGGTGAGGCCCGGCGTGGTAGCTCTGCTTGTGCATATGGCTGGGGTTCAATTCGCTGGTCTGATCGAAATTCCCTTCGCTGGGGTGACTGAGGGTTTGTTCGTTGGTGCGACAGAGGTTGTTGCGGAGGGAAGTGTTGAGGACAACGATTTGCCCTATGGCGAGGATCACCGCATGACCAACACTGTCCCACGGGACGACTAGGCTGTCTTCGCTGGTCTCCCTGTCAGTCTAATGTTAACTGTAATATCGGTCTCTGTAAGTCTGCTACCATCTGTTTCAGGTCTTCCGTGTCACTGTTCGGATTTTTAATGTCAGATATGGATCTGCACGCAGCACCTTGAATCCCCACATCCATGACGGGTCCCCTTGAACGTTCTATGGCTTCCTGTCTGACTTCAGCAAAAGTAAGAGCCGGCATCATCCGGATCAAGTCCTGTAACGTGCGGTTAAGATACTGGTCTCTCAGTCCTATTACAAATTGGTCTCTCAGTACCAGGTCACGAGAAGCCATACCAGCTAGTTGCTCCCCTTTTCCACAGGTTTGTTCAAGGAGTACCTGAAGGGCGTTCGCATATTGGGGAATATCCTCCCATTCAAGCTGCGTCCGTCTAAAGAACATGTGTCGCAGTGTTCCCTGGTATGTGGTCGGCCCATAGGTGTTCTCCAGCACCCGCACCAAATCATCTACTGTACGCTGGCCCCTGACCGTCTCCAGTCTGACTGTCGTCCATGCCTCCCCCTCTAGCGTCAGTACCGCCATTTCTGCCAAGGTCTTAGGGTCAATATTATACATTTCCCCCAGTATCCGGACTTGTTCCGCCCACTCTGGTACAGGGTAGTTTCGTCCGCCAAATTTCCTGACCTGATTCACAATAGACACCGGCGGGGCTTTCTGACTGTACACATGGCCTGGGTGGGAATCCTGTTGGTCACAGATCCTGCCGACTACGCCAGATGAAGTGACCGCGGGCAAGGCCGCGCATTGGTATCTATGATCTGGCCAAGCAAGATCCCCACACACAGACTCCATCTTGATAACCGTATCTTTACTCGTATACATTTTTAACACAGTAAAGAAAAAAAAACAATAAATGACAACCGTAAATATGTACAGTAATAACGTGTACTGATAAGCTGACCCTCACTGTCCCTACTCACACGTTACCAGTCCTTTACTCCAGAAGGATGTGTCCCCCGTCGCAGGCCTGTCTGTCTTTGCAGGAGGGCGTCCCAGCCGGAGAAAAAAACAGGAACAACAAATTACGCTGAAAGGAGGGAATACTTCGGCCTCTCGCCAGAGGACCCGCTTACAGTCTCTCTGATCCGGATAGCAGCTTTGGTGGATCCCTTATGTAGTCCACACTCCAGTAGCAGGGAGTGTAATAGCTGTATCCCTCAGCAGTGAAGAAGCTGGGGAAGGCCCGGAGGATATGGTGTCAGGTAAAAGAAATCCCGTTGAGAGTCTCTCCTGCACCACGCACGAGGGCCTGCACACCGTCCTGGCTCTTTTCACAGACCACCGCAAACTCTTTTCGCGCTTTTTTCTGCTTCCCACTTTGGTCACGTGACTCTCTAGGGCCGGACACAGGAGGCTCAGTCTTTTTCTCTGTCATCACACCCTGCGCAGGTGCAACCTCTGGCCACAAGGTGGCAACATCATCCTGTGTAATCACTTCTGTAACAGGCTCTATATCAATAATCACAGAACAGCCAGAGCCGGCCAGCTCACTACAACGGCCCTAAGCATACTGCCAAATCTTGTTGCAAAGCTATTATTTTGTTGAAGATCAAAGTTTTAGAATGGCCAAACTGGAGCACAGCCAATTGAGGGCTGTACACAGGAGATACCCTCGCAATCTGTCAGATTTCAGGCCTACTGCAAGGAAGAGTGGGCATAGATTTCCAATTCTTGATGTGCCATGCTGATAGATTCCTACCCAAAAAGACTGAATGCTTTCATAAATTTAAAGGGTACTTCAATGAAGTATTAGTTTAAGGGTGTGCATATTTATGCAGCCACATTACTTTAGTTCTTTATTTTTCCACCCAATCTCAGCGTATTTTTCAATTGAAATGTACAGATGATGGGTGACATTAAAGGTGTAAAAAGTTCTGGCATTTTAACAGGGTGTGTAGGTTTTTTATATCCACTATATAGTGATCACAAAGCTTAGATCCCCTGCTGATTTGGGGCTCTAAGTTTGGTTCATTAGAGCCATTGAGGCTATAATGGTAATACAATCCATAATATGTCATCATCTGTTAGACAATCTAACTCCTCCAATAAACATAATGCCATATCTGGGAGAAATATTCGACAGGCTCCTGCCTTAGTAGAAAAAAAAGAACCTGCACAAAGTGACCTGAAGATGACTTTCATTCATTTGTACAATCTAAACAGATGATTTTACTTGGATCCTCATTTGCAATTTTACATCTAGTAGTGATACACAGGACGTAAACTTTCAAATGTCCATGGTGATCCACAGCTATGATGATTTCTTTGGAACCCATAATTGTCCACATTAACAAATGGTACATGAGGGTAACGGGTGGATGTATTGACACTGTGGTGGTGAGAAAAGGACAGAGGCTGCATTGTAATGGACACAGGAATTGATATGCCATCTAAAGTAGAAACATCTGTACTTGTAAAGTCAGTAGGAAAGATTGTGCTGCTTGAGACAGTGGATGGAGGGGAAACAGCAGGGAGTCCTGGAATACAAAACATTTAAGTCAATTTAATTCCGATGTTCATTTAGAAGAATTACATTTTCTCTGAAGTTGCCTGTAGTATGTGTACAAAGGGAATCTGTCACCAGGTTTTTGCTATGGAATCTGAGAGCAGCTTGATGTAGGAGCAGAGACCCTGATTCCAGAAAACTGTCACTTATTGGGCTGCTTGCTGTAGTTTTGATAAAATCCCTGCTTTATCAGCAGGAGATTATGACCAAAGGAATAGTAAATCTGTGCTGCCATGTAGTCCTCCATACTCATGCGCGCTGAATAACCCTGCCCCCACCACTGATTAACAGCTTGCCATGTACACTGTGCATAGGCAGAAAGCTGCCAATCAGTAGATGTGGGGGGGAGGGGGCAGCTACGTGGAACACCTGCACTTAATGCCTAGTTTTTTCCCATATTTATTGATATGTGATGGGGTCTCTGTGGGGACATAGCCTTTTATCACTCCCCAGTCATTATATATTGTAGTGGGCTGTGCCTCATCATCATCTGCTGGGTCCTCTGATATATTGTACAGCACTCTGGAATATGTTGGCTCTTTCAAATTTAATAAAGTATATTTCTATTATTGTGACTTGATAATTACAGCGTAGTCTCACTGCACTCTATTTTTCTGTTCTATTCATTATCTACACTGATAGCATAGAAGGAACGTATTCCTCTTTAAAAATCAATATTGTAGAAGGTAATTTCAGTGAGATATGGAGCACACTCAGCCAATACTTATGTTGATGTTAACCCTTGCAGTACATGGTTGTGTCGATGTCATTATAGAGCTCTTACTTGCTGGAACCTCCTCTGCTGTATAAGGAGAGCTGCTTGGGTGAAGTTTATAAGAGGAGATTCTATCTATTCCAAAGGTTGTTGAATTCATCAATGGTTGTCTCTGTAAAGATAAAAAGAATGACAATGTACAATAATGGAAAAGCTGCACCTATTTTCTTTAGTGTTTGCAGGAGTGTAGCTGAGTGGATAACGGGCATGTGCCCTGGGCACAGTTAGGATGAAGAGCAGGGGGAGCCCGGCCCCTGTCCCCGAGAATAATATTACCATCTACCATAACCATTGAAACACAGGGCAGCAATGTCAGGAGCAATCACCTAATCTTTTTTAAGAAGACCTTTCACTAGTTTGGGGATCTTAAAGGGAAAGTGACAGCTGAGACATCCTGCCTCATCCACAGGCAGCATGCATCAGATAATGGTTGCAGGATTTCAGCCATATACACTGCTCAAAAAAATAAAGGGAACACTTAAACAACAGAATATAACTCCAAGTAAATCAAACTTCTGTGAAATCAAACTGTCCACTTAGGAAGCAACACTAATTGACAATTTCACATGCTGTTGTGCAAATGTAATAGACAATAGATGGAACTTTTTGCCAATTATCAAGACACCCTCAATAAAGGAGTGGTTCTGCAGATGGGGACCACAGACCACATCTCAGTACCAATGCTTTGTGGCTGATGTTTTGGTCACTTTTGAATGTTGGTTGTGCTTTCACACTCGTGGTAGCATGAGACGGACTCTACAACCCACAGAAGTTGCTCAGGTAGTGCAGCTCATCCAGGATGGCACATCAATGCGAGCTGTGGCAAGAAGGTTTGCTGTGTCTGCCAGCGTAGTGTCCAGAGGCCGGAGGCGCTACCAGGAGACAGGCCAGTACAACAGGAGACGTGGAGGGGGCCGTAGGAGGGCAACAACCCAGCAGCAGGACTGCTACCTCTGCCTTTGTGCAAGGAGGAACAGGAGGAGCACTGCCAGAGCCCTGCAAAATGACCTCCAGCAGGCCACAAATGTGCATGTGTCTGCACAAACGGTTAGAAACCGACTCGATGAGGGTGGTATGAGGGCACAGCATCTACAGATGGGGGTTGTGCTCACAGCCCAACACCGTGCAGGACGCTTGGCATTTGCCACAGAACGCAAGGATTGGCAAAGTCGCCACTGGTGCCCTGTGCTCTTCACAGATGAAAGCAGGTTCACACTGAGCACATGTGACAGACGTGACAGAGTCTGGAGACGCCATGGAGAGCGATCTGTTGCCTGCAACATCCTTCAGCATGACCGGTTTGGCAGTAGGTCAGTAATGGTGTGTGGTTGCATTTCTTTGGAGGGCCGCACAGCCCTCCATGTGCTCGCCAGAGGTAGCCTGACTGCTATTAGGTACCGAGATGAGATCCTCAGACCCCTTGTGAGACCATATACTGGTGCACTTGGCCCTGGGTTCCTCCTAATGCAGGACAATGCCAGACATCATGTGGCTGGAGTGTGTCAGCAGTTCCTGCAAGATGAAGGCATTGAAGCTATGGACTGGCCTGCCCGTTCCCGAGACCTGAATCCGATTGAGCACATCTGGGACATCATGTCTCGCTCCATCCACCAACGTCACGTTGCACCACAGACTGTCCAGGAGTTGGCGGATGCTTTAGTCCAGGTCTGGGAGGAGATCCCACAGGAGACCATCCGCAACCTCATCAGGGTCATGCCCAGGCGTTGCAGGGAGGCCATACAGGCACGTGGAGGCCACACACAATACTGAGCCTCATTTTGACTTCTTTTAAGGACATTACATCAAAGTTGGATCAGCCTGAAGTGTGTTTTTCCACTTTAATTTTGGGGGTGACTCCAAATCCAGGCCTCCATTGGTTAATAAATTTGATTTCCTTTGATGATTTTTGTGTGATTTTGTTGTCAGCACATACTACTTTGTACAGAACAAAGTATTCAATGAGAATATTTCATTCATTCAGATCTAGGATGTGTTATTTGAGTGTTCCCTTTATTTTTTTGAGCAGTGTATATTTAACTCTGAAATACTATGGCATTTCAGAGAAAATCATAGTTTAAAAGTTTCTGGGGACCGAACTGCACAGGTGACTAGTCAGACAGGCATGTCCCCGGTGGCTTCTCCCCACCCACTGCCAGTGACTGACAGATCTCTCCCTGTGTTGGTATAGGTAGAGAAGCAGTGGGTGGGAAGACCCTGCAGGAGACCCACCTGTCTGGCTAGTCTCTTGTGCTGCTTGTTCATCGGTGGCTATTAAACTATGGAAAGGCGCAACATTTCAGAATTAAATATATTTGGCTGAAATCATGCAGCCACAGAGTGATACATGCTACCCGTGGATCAGTTAGCATGTATCAACTGTTAGGTTCCCTTTAAACTGGCCACATCATGGAATAGTGTATTATCAGTGATGTTTGAAGTGGACCCCCTGTCTGACTGTCTTACTCACTCTGTTTCCTGCTTAAGATGATATGAATAAGTTAAAAAGGAAATTTACTGTTCACACTTAAGGGGTTGTCCATACATAATCTCCTGCTCAATATGACATCTATCATAGAGAATTGTGGCATATATCCTTTTTATTTGATTAGGACCGGTGGATGGTACTCACTGGGAATTGGATGTTTGCCTCCGCAACTCTCTCAGTACATTTTACACTTCTCAGTTATACCTCTCCTTCCCTGATGATCAGTTAGTTTTTTTTTGTGGTTTATCACATGAAAAATGGGTTAAAAAGTGCTCAAGAAGTTGCATGCCCCTCAAAATGGTGGCAATGAACACTTACTCAGCAAAAAAGCAACATGCATACAGTTCCATTGAAGGAAAAAAAAAACAAAAAAACTTATGGCTCCCATAATTTAGAGATACAAAAACAAATATTTTTTTTTTGTACTTGAAATGTTTCTTTTAAAAATTTGACTCACCTGACAGAACAACAAGCTCTCACATGGCTATATCGACTGAAGAAAGAAAAAGTTATATCTCTTAGAGCGAAGTGAAGTTATAAAATAAAAAAATGAAAATCGCTATTTCCTCATGGCCCAAAGTAATTTTATCCTTAAAGGAAATGTCTGGTCTAAAACTACAATTCTGCAGTCACTCCATGTGACTGCAGACTTGTGAATCTTCCAGTGCTGGCGCTAGGAGATGAGAGCGTGTGACAACGATTTGCATACATACGGTCACGTGCCAACAAGACTGTGTCCAGCCTCACTCAATGCAAGTCTATTGAGCAAGACCGAATACAGTCTAGTTGGAATGTGGCTGGGAGTATGCATATTACATTCTTGCGATCACATGAACGCCCGCTCCCGGCACCGGAGAATCCTCTCGACGTGTAGTCCACGAGATGTGAGAATTCATATGTTTGCAGTCACATAGAGTGACTGAAGACTCGTAGTTTTAAACCATACCACTCCTTTAAGTTATAGTACAATAGTAAACTAGGAACGTGATCACTGTGAATTAAACTGTTATGAATTTATACATTATGCCATTGATATTACCTGTGGTAAAAGGTAGCCATTCAGCATTGATGAATGAAGTCTGCTAATTCCATGTGTTATACCATCAAATTGTGGCACTAATAAAGTTTTCCTTGAACCTGTAAATGTAAATGAAATAACTGCTAAAGCCAATATATAATTACCCTGCCCACCAAAAAAAAAATACCGGCATGGTGTTAACATTTTACTCTATGTGAAAAATGCCCGTGTGCACTAGCACATTTTCTACAATACAGGTTCGCTCCTTGTGTGGTTTGTCGCGCATATACCCAAACCTTACCATATGTCAAGTGATGTAATGTGAATAAGGGCTGAGAAGGACTGAGACCTGGCTCATGGACACCCAGCCATGAGGAACTATATAAATGTAAAGTCCAGCTCAAGGAAAAGGAAGGCCACACACTTATTTGCACAGAGCTCAAAAAAACTGAAACAAAAACCTAAAGAGATGAACTAGAATATAAATTGGTATGCATGCAGCATGTAGGTGCATGTAAACTTGCACAAATCTTTCTTTAATCCTTCAGAGACTCGATAATTTTGAGATCACTGCTCTGTCATGGCCATATCATCACTTCCAAAGCTCCTTGTTTTTCTTTAAGCTGAAGATAGTTCTTAATAACATTGGCTGTATATTTGGGGTCATTGTATTGCTCTAGGATAAATTTGGAGCCGATCAGGTACCTACCTGATAGTATTGCATGATTGATTAGTATCTGCTCTATTTCTTAGCATTGAGGCCCCCATTAATCCTGACCAAATCCCCAACTCGATTTGGTGAAATACAACCCCAAACTTGCAAGGAACCTCCACTATGCTTCACTGCTGCCTGCAGATTCTCATTATTGTACCCAATAGCGTAGCTGCCGGGGGGGCAGAGGGGGCGGTCACCCGGGCCCCGCACTCTGAGGGGGCCCACCCAGAGCTACACTATTGTAACTGTAGCAGCGTGAGCAGCACGCCGCTACAGTTACACTCCAGCCAGAGCAGGGAGACTCGATGTCCCTGCACTGCCTGACTGCTGCTATGGGGCCTTTGAGCAGGAGGGGGGCCCCCGGTGCCAGCATCGGGCCCCCCCCATCATTCACCGCAACCGCAAGCTCAATGATGGGAGAGGGAGCGACGCTCCCTCTCCCATCAGTCCCCATAGAGTCCTCTGTGTCTGACGTCACTGACGTCATCACTTGGCGGCCCGGCCCACTGTGCTGAACATGTGTGCGGGCCAGGTGCTCAGAGCAGCGGGAGAACCAGGAGGAGAGAGAGGTGAGTATTGTGCTTATTTATTTATTTTTTCTTACGGGTGGGATTATGCTACAGACTGTCTATGGGGGTGGTGGGATTATGCTACAGACTGCCTATGGTGGATGGGGAGGGATTATGCTACAGACTGCCTATGAGGGAGTGGGGGGGATTATGCTACAGACTGCCTATGAGGGGGTGGGGGGATTATGCTACAGACTGCCTATGAGGGGGTGGGGGGATTATTATACAGACTGCCTATGGGGGGTGGGGGGATTATGCTACAGACTGCCTATGGGGGGATTATGCTACAGACTGCCTATGAGGGGGTGGGGGGATTATTCTACAGACTGCCTATGGGGTGTGGGGGGATTATGCTACAGACTGCCTATGGGGGGATTATGCTACAGACTGCCTATGGGGGTGGGGGGATTATGCTACAGACTGCCTATGGGGGGTGTGGGGATTATGCTACAGACTGCCTATGGGGGTGTGTGGGGATTTAGCTACAGACTGCCTATGGGGGGTGGGGGGGGGATTATGCTACAGACTGCCTATGGGGGAGATTATCCTACAGACTCTGCCTATGGGGAGTACATTATACTATATTGAGGACTATCTGGTGCATTATACTATTTGGAGGTTATTTATACAGTGTGGGGATTACAGTTAGGGTCATACAGTGTGGAAGATTATGTGGGGTCTTTGCACAGTGTAGGGGCCATCATACAGTGTGGGAGATAATGTGGGGTCTTTGTATATTGTGGAGGCCATCATACAGTGTGGGAGATAATGTGGGGTCTTTGTATAGTGTGGGAGCCATCATACAATGTGGGAGATAACGTGGGGTCTTTGTGCAGTGTGGGGGCCATCATACAGTGTGGGAGATAATGTGGGGTCTTTGTATATTGTGGAGGCCATCATACAGTGTGGGAGATAATGTGGGGTCTTTGTATAGTGTGGGAGCCATCATACAATGTGGGAGATAACGTGGGGTCTTTGTGCAGTGTGGGGGCCATCATACAGTGTGGGAGATAATGTGGGGTCTTTGGACAGTGTGGGGTCCATCATACAGTGTTGGAGACAGTTTGGAGGCTATTAAGGGGTCAGTATACTGTGCGTTGTGTACTATACAGTGAGGGGGCATTATACTGTGTATAGGAGAGCATCATACTGTACATGGGGAGAGCTGTACATGGGGGGAGACTCAGAACATTAATAAATGTTAAGTGGGCACTTATCGTTATAGGGGAACTCAGGTTATTGTGACTGTCAGAGGGGCACACAGAGGGCATTATTACTTTCTAGGGGGCAAAATGTGGTCACTGTTTTCTAGGGCACTTGCACACTGCATTACTATATTCTAGAGAGTTGTTTTACCATCTAGAGAGTACACAGTAGGTGCAGTAATATGGACACGTACAGCAACAGAGGCTCAGTATTGGGGTATCAGCAGGAAGAGGTGTTTGTGCAGGTTGGGAATAGATGGGGACGGGGCCTGAAATGTAAGGAGTCAAATGTGTCTTTGTTGTGATCTCTGCAGACCAGACACTCTGAGTCCTGGATGTAGAAGTCGTCGTATCGGTCTGGGCCAGATGGAAAAGACAGGAAAAATGAACAATTTAATCAGAAAGAACGTCAGCTGTAAGTTACTATATATAAATGTGCTGTGATCTCTTATATGTTCTGCAGGACTGGTATCTAGCAATATGTCACCTATGGCGGTAATAGCCGTGCTGGTCTTTGTATAGAGATTATTTTCAGTAACAGCACTGTCATTTGCTGAGGTTCTCCTACATCCACTATCTGGGTGCGCCACAATTTTTGTAATCAGGGTTACCTGGTTAGAAGTTTTGCCCTTCCTGAACCTAAACCCTAGCTACGCCTCTGATTGTAGCACTCTCTAGTCCTTCAGAGAACAAACTGCCTTCTGTTACAGGCAAATATTTCAAATTTGGAATTCATTGGTCTGGAACACATGCTGCTCTAGTTCCTATGTTTTTATGAATAGTTGAGTTATTTGGCCTTGTTTTCATGTTCCATTTGGACTCATTAATCCAGTACATGAACTGCTCAAGTTCATATTTTTTCATGCATAGTTGAAACACTTGGCCTTGTTTCCATATTGAAGGTATGGTTTTGGCCTCAATTCTTCCATGAAAATCCTTTCTGGCCAGATGTATCCGAATAGTAGATGGGTTTAGCTGGGTCACACTGGTTACTGCCAGTTCTGAGCTGATGTCACTCTTGGACATCTCACAATTCCCAATGGAAGAAAGTATGATGTGTCCTTCATCTGCTGCATAGTTTCCTTGGCTGATTACTGCAGATATGGTCCTCAACATTGCCCATTGTTTTGTTTCATCACTGCTGAGAAATAGAGGCTTATCCATCATACAGTACCACCAGAGAGACATATCATTGGGTCTAAATTTATTCTTGGGAAATTGAATAATCTTTGTGGCTTATATAATACATAGTACAAGATTACTGAGAGGGTGGAGCTAATAGGAGGACAAGGATGACAGCTGTGGGGGTCATTGTTAGGCCATGGCCGCCATAACAATGTATCTACAACCCCACAATTGTCAGACAGTGGGAGCTTTCTACCTTTGTCCAACTAATTAGATCATGTGGTTGTTATTATCTATGGTTTCTTAGGGGTTAAACTTTAAGAATCTATGTGTTCACCGATTTTGTCAGTTCAAGCAGGAGCATGGTATGTATATCATTTAGGCTCCTCTTCCTGATTGCGTAGGTTCATAGGCAGTACTCGCCTGATCAGATGACGGATATATAGGCATGGCCGAAAGTGTTGGCAACCTTGAAATTGTTCCTCCCATAAAATTATTGCAATTTCGCATGTTTTGTCATATACATGTTTATTTCATTTTTGTTTATTGGAACATCACAAAAAAACAGAGAAAAAAGCGCAAATTGGACATAATTTCACACTAAACCCCAAAAATGGACCGGACAAAATTGTTGGCACCTTTCCAAAATTCTGGGTAAACAACTTTGTTTCAAGCATGTGAAGCTTGTTCAAACTCACCTGTGACAAGTAACAGGTGTGTGCAATATGAAAATCACACCTGAAACCAGCATTGTGTGTCTGTATGTGCCACACTAAGCATCAAGAACAGAAAGAGGAGAAGAGAACTGTCTGAGGACTTGAGAACCAAAATTTTAAGTTTAAAAATATCAACAATCTTAATGTTACAAGTCCATCTTCAGAGATTCTGATGTTCCTTTGTCCACGTTGCACAACATAATCAAGAAGTTTACAACCCATGGCACTTTAGCTAATCTCCTTGGACGTGGACGGCAGAGAAAAATTGATGAAAGGTTGCAATGCAGGATAGTCCAGATGGTGGAGAAGCAGCCACAATCAAGTTCCAAAGAATTACAAACTCTCCTGCAGGCTCAGGGTGCATCAATGTCAATGCGAACTATCCATCGACATTTGACTGAAATGAAAAGCTATGGCAGGAGACCCAGGAGGCCCCATTGCTGACACAGAGACATAAAAATGCTAGACTGCAGTTTGCCAAAATGTACATTTGGGGGAGGAAGGTTGAACTTGATGGATCTAGGTCTTTATTCAACCTACGTTACTATGTTACTATGTAAGCAAAAATCCTTCTGGGAAACTGTCTTGTGGACAGATGTGGTAAAGCACATCATTCTACTGTTTACAGAAAATGGAATGACGCTTACAAAGAAAAGAACACAGTAGCTATAGTCAAATATGGTGGCGGTTCAATGATGTTTTGGAGTAGTTTTGCTGCCTCTGGCACTGGGAGCCTTGACTGTGTGCAAGGCATCATGAAATCTGAAGATTACCAAAGGATTTTGGGTCACAATGTAGTGCCCAATGTCAGAAAGCTGGGTTTGCGTCCTAGGTCATGGGTCTTCCAGCAGGACATTGACTCCAAACATACTTCAAGAAGCACCCAGAAATGGATGGAAACAAAGCGCTGGAGAGTTCTGAAGTGGCCAACAATGAGTCTGGATCTTAATTCCATTGAACACATGTTGAAAGATCTTAAAATTGCTGTTGGGAAAAGACATCCTTCAAATACGAGGCATGGAGCAGTTTGCAAAAGAAGAGTGGTCCAAAAATCCAGCTGAAAGCTGTAAGAAGCTTGTTGATGATTATAGGAAGCGATTGATTGCAGTTATTTATTCCAAAGGGTGTGCAACCAAATATTAAGTTGAGGGTGTCAACAAGCCATGGCGGTATTTATCATTGACTATTAATTCACCAGGGCTCATGACCGATAAATCCTTCATAGAGCATTATGAGATTCAAGGGGTTGTCTGTTTTTGACAATGGCTACTTGCAATAAGAGTACCTTGGCAATAAGTTAATCACAAAATGTACACATGCTGGGACCGCCTTATAATCAACTGTAACTGCTCTCCACTCTGCCCAAGAAATGAGAATCTTAAACATGAGACCTCCTCTATCAACTTGAAGTTAACTAATAGTGTATTTCAAAGTGACTTGACTAGACAAACGTTTAATGAGCTGAAATCAAGTGTCTAAATTTCATGAAAAAAAAAGGAGTCTACCTTCATCACCTGAAAGCTTTGTGTCTCTTTTCATTTTTTCCTCACGTCTCCACTTAGCTCTCCTGTTTGAAAACCAAATCTGTAAAAAAATAAAAAAAAAGAGTAAAAAATACCATTAGCAGTAGATGAAATCAATAAAGAGGTTGTCCGGGACTTTAACATTCATGGACCATTCTTAGGATAGGTCATGAATGTCTGATCAGTGACACCCCTGCCAATCAGTTGTTCTCGGTGCTGGCGGCATCTGGAACTGCAAAGTTGCGGAGCTACACAGCACAACTTAATTGATTTGAATAGGGGAGGATGTGCAATACCTGGCAGTGGCCATTATACAGTCGATGGAGCTATGCTGTGTAGCTCCGCAACTGAGCAGCAGTTCTAGCCGCTGCCGCTGACACCGGGACTAGCTGATCGGTGGGAGTGCCAGGTGTTGCACCTCCACTGATCAGACATTGATGACCTATCTTAAGGATAAACCATCAATGTTAAAGTCTCAGACAACTGGTTTAAGAATTATACTTTAGAGCAGGGGTCTCAAACACGCGGGCCGCATGCGGCCCCTTCGGCTGCTTCTTGCGGCCCGCAGGCACATAGACCCCGTAAGGATCGCGGCTCTCTCCAGCAGCCACCGACATCAGCGCTGTAATGCAGTGTATTGCCGCGCAGAGACCGGCTCTCTGCACAGCAATACCAGTGCCAGCCGTCGGCCTATCAGAGGCCAGCAGCTGACATCTGCGTCCCAGCGCAGCAGCGTATGACGTCACTGCCATGCGCAGATGCTGGCCTCTGATAGGCCGGCGGCTGACACTGGTATTGTTGTGCAGAGAGCCGGTCTCTGCGCGGCAATACACTGCACTATAGCGCTGCAGTCGGCGGCTGCTAGAGAGAGCCACGATCGTTACGGGGTCTGTGCCTGTGGGCCACAGGTGCAGAAAAGACGCCGAGGGAACGGAGGACAGGTGAGAATCTTTTTTTTTTTTCTCTGTCATGTGAATATGGGGACCTGGATGCGGGACCATGTCTGCAATATGGGGACCTGGATGGGGGACCATGTCTGCAATATGGGGGACCATGTCTGCAAAATGGGGGACCTGGATGGGAGACCGTGTCTGCTGGATGGGGTACCTGGATGGGGGACTGTAGCACCCTGAGGATTCGGCTGCTACAGGGGTATTGCACCTCAAACCAGAGGTGTGATATTCCACTCCCGGGTAAGGAAGGAGTGTGGAACTGAGCTCAGATAGACTGCATGCACTACATACATCCCATTCCAGAGGAGCAGGCCGACGGTACTCCCACTTAGAAATGTGCAGGTACAACCGAGCCTGTTCCTGGCTGGAGTGGGAGGGGGGTGGTACATCCCATGTAGTGTAGGGGCAGATAGGGGGAGCAGTCTGGGTAGTGATAGGAGCTCATTGGGTGCTGGTCACCTGAGCTCACACATAGAGGGATATATAAGGAGGGTACCAACTTAGATCAGGGTCAGACGCTGAGAACAAGTCAGTTGGAGAGGAGAGAGAAGAAAACAGCAGCCCTGGAGAGAGAGAGAGGAGAAAGAAAGAGAAAGACCCAGAGGGGGACAGCAGAAGGGACCCAAGAACCCAAATTAGAGCACCGGGTGAGGAGTCAGCACGAGGGTACCGGAACCCAAGCTGGTGGGGGCAAAAACATCCCTAGCCAGAGACCGGAGGCTGTGGGCAGCATCTGCCACGGCCACCCACTACATCCACCCTGAAGGCATACCACATGGAGGGTCAGGGAACCTAAGGCCAAGGGTGTCCCAAAAGAAGGCCCGAGGGAGCTGGACCTAGGTGAATCACTGGTGGGGACGGCTGAAGAAAGGACAGAGGGAGAGCTCAGGGCCACGCTCTGGACTTGTTTGGGGGTTGACCGGATCCAGGACCTGGTGGACGCAGCACGGCTCGGGTGGTCACTAGCAGCTGGAGTGACCAGTACAACATCAGCAGTAAGTAAACACCCTTAACTGCACAACCCGAGTCTGTCTTCATTGCCGGCTGCATCGCACTACCACAACCCCCATCCTCTGCGCCTGTCCCCTCTGAGGCTATACCCCTCCCGTTGGGGGTTATCCCACCAAGCTGCACATCCACCATCAGCCTCAGCGGACCCTGCTGCAGCGGCGGCCACAGTGACCGCATCACAACGGGTGGCGTAGTCGACACAAAAGAACTCTTAATAACATCTGTAGGACTGCCACATAACACTGAGCTTGACGCCCTGGGCACGGGACCGGGTCACAGCCGCTCGGAGACTACAACCCCCCATCTGATCCGGTGCCGGGTATTCCCCTCAAAAAGGAATATGTCCCAGGGGGCGCGTCAACTTTGGCGTAGTCGGCAGGATTACGTGCCCGCAACACCCGGGTACTGCGTGCCTGAAGAAAAGTGCAAGTTTACCTCAGAAAGAAGTCTCCCGCCGGTTCCGGAGGGTCCACGCCATCGGACTCCATCACCAGTCGTTTCCCGCCGATTGTCCGCCATTTCCAACTTGTTCCCGCCATCTGCAGAGTTTCCCGCCACTGGGCGACGCTTCCCGCCAAAACCGCAGATTTCCCGCCTTGGAAGAGCAGCGGACGCCATTATGGGCGTGCCAAAGGAGGGCAAGAGGCCACCTCCCATCGTGGGCCAGGACAGAAAATGGCGCCAAAAGTGGAAACCGCCCCCACCAACAGAGACTGTGATGCTGGAGGTGTCTGTCAGCGTGAAAGAACTCCCCCTGGAGCTGACAGTCACCGAGTTGCCCCGGGACCGCCCTCGAAGTGGGAGGAGACGAAAGAGAAGAGAAAAGATGGGTGTCGCTTGGAGGAGTCTGGAGCGAGCGCACCCGGAGGCAAGAAGTCTAACGAGGAGCAGCGGAGAAGCTCACCCGGAGATGGAAAGAGAGCAGAACAGCACCGGCCCGCTGGCCAGGAGTCTGCTAGAGACCGAGGAAGGAGGGCAGAGCAGCACCGGCCCGCTGGCCAGGAGCCTGCCGGAAGCCGAGCAGAGCAGCACCGACCCGATGGTCAGGAGCCTGCTAGAGTCCACAACCCCGCTAGGTCTAGCGGAGATCCTAGCGCAGCTCCCCCGAGACCGGGAGTGTGCACAAACTGCCCTGGAGGGCCTCGCAAGGAGAATGGCCCGGGTACAGCGCGAGATACTGGCGGAGTGGAGCCGGGAGATGGCTCAGCACGCAGAGACCAGTCAGCGGAGCACGCTACCCTGGAAGAGGAAGCAGACCGCCTCTGAGGATGGCGCGGGAGGACCCAAGGCCGGAGACGGCGCCGAGGAGGGAGCCGAACGCATGGAGGCAGGTAAAGGGGACGCCTATACCCCAAGCCGTGACACCGCTTACCTGCCCCAGCTCCCCGTCGCAGAGCCCGAAAGTCCCCCTGCTGTGCCCGTAGCCGCCAGGTCACCGCCATGGACTAGGCCCCAACCGGAAGCCGCCGCCGCGACCCCTGTGACGTCACACGCCTCGACCCCGAGCGTGACCAAGCAGGAAGTACCACCAGCCTGGTCGCAGGGCCTAGAATTCCCGGGCGCCGCAACACCAACAGCGCCCCCTACCTCTGCGGAGCCTCCGGCCTGGTCGCAAGGCCAGGTAGCCCAGGGCGCCGCCGTATTAACGGTGCCCTTCACCTTCCAGGTGCCCCAGGCCTGGCCGCAAGGCCTGGGCAACCCGGGCGCCACCACCACCGCGCCCATAAGACCAAGAGTGCCGCATCTAGGAGGAGCCAGAGGACCCGGACGGGTCTGAAGCAACACCGTATCACTAAGAAAAAGCAGGAGGGAGCCGTCGTTGAGGACGGGAGTAGAGACTGTATATAGTTGCCTGTCGGGGCACAGTGAACCGTTGCTGCTAAAATAGTCCCCGTTGGGACCAGTGAACTGTTTTACCCGTTAACCCCTTCATCCTACAGGCTGAGGACTGTGAGCAGCCATTCCCTTCCCTCTACCTGGCCGAGGACTGAGAGCGGCCAACTTCCAACTTCCCTGTATATAGTTGCGCGTCCTAAAGCGCCCCCTACCGGTTTTATAGGAGAAACCATTTTTCTAGAAAGACTGTCGCACTTTTCCCGGACACACGTTGCACAGTGTCCGGAGGAGGAACCAGAGACGACGAGAATGTTTATATGAAAAAGTTTTATGTATATATAATGTTTTACATGTTTTATATGTTGATATAAAAATTTTGTATGTTTTTGGTGTTTTATGTCTTGCAGCCCGAGGACGTGCTGTGATTTACCAGGGGGGAATGTAGCACCCTGAGGATTCGGCTGCTACAGGGGTATTGCACCTCAAACCAGAGGTGTGATATTCCACTCCCGGGTAAGGAAGGAGTGTGGAACTGAGCTCAGATAGACTGCATGCACTACATACATCCCATTCCAGAGGAGCAGGCCGACGGTACTCCCACTTAGAAATGTGCAGGTACAACCGAGCCTGTTCCTGGCTGGAGTGGGAGGGGGGTGGTACATCCCATGTAGTGTAGGGGCAGATAGGGGGAGCAGTCTGGGTAGTGATAGGAGCTCATTGGGTGCTGGTCACCTGAGCTCACACATAGAGGGATATATAAGGAGGGTACCAACTTAGATCAGGGTCAGACGCTGAGAACAAGTCAGTTGGAGAGGAGAGAGAAGAAAACAGCAGCCCTGGAGAGAGAGAGAGGAGAAAGAAAGAGAAAGACCCAGAGGGGGACAGCAGAAGGGACCCAAGAACCCAAATTAGAGCACCGGGTGAGGAGTCAGCACGAGGGTACCGGAACCCAAGCTGGTGGGGGCAAAAACATCCCTAGCCAGAGACCGGAGGCTGTGGGCAGCATCTGCCACGGCCACCCACTACATCCACCCTGAAGGCATACCACATGGAGGGTCAGGGAACCTAAGGCCAAGGGTGTCCCAAAAGAAGGCCCGAGGGAGCTGGACCTAGGTGAATCACTGGTGGGGACGGCTGAAGAAAGGACAGAGGGAGAGCTCAGGGCCACGCTCTGGACTTGTTTGGGGGTTGACCGGATCCAGGACCTGGTGGACGCAGCACGGCTCGGGTGGTCACTAGCAGCTGGAGTGACCAGTACAACATCAGCAGTAAGTAAACACCCTTAACTGCACAACCCGAGTCTGTCTTCATTGCCGGCTGCATCGCACCACCACAACCCCCATCCTCTGCGCCTGTCCCCTCTGAGGCTATACCCCTCCCGTTGGGGGTTATCCCACCAAGCTGCACATCCACCATCAGCCTCAGCGGACCCTGCTGCAGCGGCGGCCACAGTGACCGCATCACAACGGGTGGCGTAGTCGACACAAAAGAACTCTTAATAACATCTGTAGGACTGCCACATAACACTGAGCTTGACGCCCTGGGCACGGGACCGGGTCACAGCCGCTCGGAGACTACAACCCCCCATCTGATCCGGTGCCGGGTATTCCCCTCAAAAAGGAATATGTCCCAGGGGGCGCGTCAGGACCATGTCTGCAATGTGGGGGACTTGGATGGGAGACCAAGTCTGCAATATGGGGGACCTGGAGGGGAGACCATGTCTGCAATATGGGGGACCTGGAGGGGAGACCATGTCTGAAATATGGGGGACCTGGAGGGGAGACCATGTCTGCAAGATGAGGACCAGTTCAAAAGGTGTATAGAAAATAAAATGGTATCACTAAAAATGTCACTTTGTCATGCAAATAATGCGGTCCCCCAAATTAAATGTTTTTCCATGTGCAGCCCATATGCCCAGCTGAGTTTGAGACCCCTGCTTTAGAGGATCTTCCAAAATATACTGTACGTCCGATGAAGAGTCTGAGACATCTGCCATTGGATAGGCATTTAATAATATAGGAAAGACCATGGCACTCATTAGTTACAGTGTAGAAAATTACATTTATTGATGTGCTAGTGTGTCATATTGAGGGGTACCACATTTTACAAGATGGCCAATGCTTCAGTCCATCCAGAACTTGGTAACGACCTATTAGGAGCAGTGTAGTTGAAGACTCTTGCTATTCATTTGTAAAACGACTTGCTGTTCGCATGTTCAGTCTTTTGACTGTCTTTTTCCGCTTCAGAATTTAAAAAATGCCTGATAGTAAAAAAGTGTGGGTCACTTTGAAGCATCTCCTGTGAAAGCACTCTAAAACGAGGCACTGTCCAATCAATAAAGTCTGTAAAAAACTCTTCAGGTAAAAAACTACAAAAATGCTTGAAAAAAAAATTCTCAAAATTGCTTCAGGAAATGTAAAACTCCTCCAAAAACTCCCCAAAGAAGGAGTGTTTCCTGATGAGGTTTCCACTAGAAATACTGTTGTTTTTGATCATCTCAGAAAAACTGTGTGCACATAGCCTTACTGTATTTCTGGTAAGATCTCCATCGACTACAATGAATACAAACATGAATATGGCATAGAAATATATAGACTTACTCTGATGGTGACTTCAGGGAGGTCAGTGTCAGCAGCAAGCTTCTCCCTGGTGGCCAGGTCAGGATATTGAACACGTAGAAATTCTGTAGCCATAGAAAAAAAAGAGGGGAGACAAGATCTATTAGTGCTGGAGTACTACAGTCTTTGATCTTTACTTGAGATTAAAAACTAAATATAAGAACACGTCATGAATTTTACAGTATACTGAGCTGGCATTCCTATAAGGAAACAATACAGCTAACTACAAAGCCAAATAAATAGCCATTGTGCACATATCTTCTGTATATACCCCTATACCTTGCTATCCATCTTACATCCACATACTCATAATAAATAAATTATTCAGTTTCATCCATCCCCCTTCCTTACTACCTTTGTCTGAGTTTTAAATGATTTTCATGCCTTAAAGGGGTTTTCTCATGATTTACAAAATTTGCCCTTGAGAAGAGAATGTTTTAAAAAGAATAAATACACATTACGGGTATGTGCGCAAGTTCAGGATTTGAAGCAGAAATTTCTGCAGCGTTTCTGCATTTCCTTGGCAGGAAAAATGCTGCGGGAAAAAACGTGCGGTTTTGTCGCGTTTTTCATGCATTTTTTGAAGCGTTTTTTATGCATTTTTTTAAGCTTTTTTTATACGTTTTTTGAAGCGTTGTTGGATCTAAATAAAGTTATTTGGTGGGACATTGCTTTAACCCTTGGATTACCATCAGAACTAGGGTGAGTATATTGGTTAATTTAAATGATTAAAGAATTTGTCTGTTGTATTTCAAATAAAGTGTTTACTTTGTGTCTGTGTGTTTATTTAACTCTTTACTTTTCTTTAATTAGGTTTGGTGATGAAAAGGTCTGATTGAAACCTTGTCATCACCAAACAAAAGAGCTAGGTGTCAGCTAATCCCATTCATCCAATCTTCATTAGCATACCCATTCATGTAATTCTGGGGCAGCTGTGAGTTTCTATTTTTAGCCTAGGAAGTTGCCATTAGGCAAACATGGTCCCTGGCTATTATTAACAGCTCACAGCTGTTTCATTAGCCGCTATGTCCCCACGAACAGCAACAAGCAGCGCTTTGGATGCAGCATATTTTTGCTGCGTCCAAAACACAGTGTTCTAATGCCGCACTTTTGTTGTCGGTACATGTGAACCAAACGCATATAATGACACTTCAATCGGTCAAAATCTTCAGCGGAGACTGCTGTGGGTAAGTTTGGGCACGTGGCCACGATGAGGAGCCGCAGCAGGTTTGACGCTGCGTGTTTATACAGCGTCAAACCTGCAGCGTCCAGATGTTGCAGCATAGTGGATGGGATCTCTAGAAATCCCATGTCCACTATGCGTGCATCAGAGGCTGTGAATCACCTGCGGACACTGACATGTGGCGCATCTTTCAGGACCGCAGCATGTCAAATTCTCTTGCGGAGTCGCTAGTCTCCGCAACAGAAATTTGACCACTAGAATGTATTGAATGCGGTAAATCCGCATGGTTCAATAAACACGTGGATTTACCTGCGTTCAATAGAATGCAACGTTTTGGGCGCAGCAAAAATATACGTCCAAAGCGCTGCTACTTCTGGATCATGGGCACAAAGCCTAAAATAAAAATAAAAAATGGCGTGGGCTACTGCGTCATTTTCATAACCAGCAGAGCGAAAGCTGACCACTGGGGGCTGATATTAGCTTTTCACCGCCCATTTACTTTAATTGAAGCCCAGCAAATACTCAGGTACAGTTGTGCTCAAAAGTTTACATACCCCAGTAGAATTTTTCCTTTCTTGGCCTTGTTTTAGAGAATATGAATGATAACAAAAAATATTTTTCTCCACTCATGGTTATTGGATTAGGTGAAGCCATTTATTGTCAAACTACTGTGTTTTTTCTTTTTAAATCTTAATGACAACCAAAAGCATCCAAATGACCCTGATCAAAAGTTTACATACCCTAGTTCTTAATACCATGTATTGCCCCCTCCAACATTACACTGTGTTCCAAATTATTATGCAAATAATATTTTCTCAGATTTTCCCAAATTACCTATATGAATTGCAGTCATTGTAATTTTCCAGTCAAATAACTATTAGAGTACAATTGAAAGGTTTTTGTACAAACAGCCTATGATAACAGTATATTTTTAAAAAAATAAAAAACTCAAACTGCACTCAAAATGCATGTTCCAAATTATTATGCACAGCAGAGTTTTCAACCTTTTCATTTTAATAAAGAACAAAAAAAATGTAATTTTTGAAATTATAAGCATTAGCAGGTTATTACAAACTGAAATCAAACAGTTTTCAACTCAAAACTTTATTCTAGGTGATGTTACATTTGCACATAGGACCGCTTGTTCGAAAGGAGCTTCTGAACTCTCTCGTCCATTGAATTTGTCAGGTTTTGGATGGTTTCTGCTTCAATTGTTTTGCATGAGGACAGAATACCCTCCCAGAGCTGTTGCTTAGATGTGAACTGCCTCCCGCCATCATAGACACTCCTTTTGATGATGCTCCAGAGGTTCTCAATGGGGTTGAGGTCAGGGGAGCATGGGGGCCACACTATAAGTTTGTCCCCTTTTATGCCCATAGCAGCCAGAGATGCAGATGTGTTATGTGCAGCATGAGACGGGGCATTATCATGAATGAAAATGATCTCGATGGTCCAGATGGATGGAGTGGAGGATGGCTGGTTGATGGACACCCCATGCAAACACGGCTAAGGCGCTAACAAGGAGGAGGTGGAGTAATGTTTGGGCTGGAATCATGGGGAGCGAGATTGTCGGCCCTTTTAGGATCCCTGAAGGGGTAAAGATGAACTCCATAATGTATATTGAGTTTCTCAAACAGCACTTCCTTCCATGGTTCAAGAAGAAGAACCGTGCATTCCGCAGCAAGATCATTTTCATGCATGATAATGGCCCGTCTCATGCTGCACATAACACATCTGCATCTCTGGCTGCTATGGGCATAAAAGGGAACAAACTTATGGTGTGGCACCCATGCTCCCCTGACCTCAACCCCATTGAGAACCTCTGGAGCATCATCAAAAGGAGTGTCTATGATGGTGGGAGGCAGTTCACATCTAAGCAACAGCTCTGGGAGGGTATTCTGTCCTCATGCAAAACAATTGAAGCAGAAACCATCCAAAACCTGACAAATTCAATGGACGAGAGAGTTCAGAAGCTCCTTTCGAACAAGCGGTCTTATGTGCAAATGTTACATCACCTAGAATAAAGTTTTGAGTTGAAAACTGTTTGACTTCAGTTTGTAATAACCTGCTAATGCTTATAATTTCAAAAATGACAATTCTTTTGTTCTTTCTTAAAATGAAAAGGTTGAAAACTCTGCTGTGCATAATAATTTGGAACATGCATTTTGAGTGCAGTTTGAGTTTTTTATTTTTTTTAAAAATATACTGTTATCATAGGCTGTTTGTACAAAAACCTTTCAATTGTACTCTAATAGTTATTTGACTGGAAAATTACAATGACTGCAATTCATATAGGTAATTTGGGAAAATCTGAGAAAATATTATTTGCATAATAATTTGGAACACAGTGTAATGACAGATTGAAGTCTTTTGTGGTAGTTGTGGATGAGGTTCTTTATTTTCTCAGATGGTAAAGCTGCCCATTCTTCTTGGCAAAAAGCCTCCAGTTCCTGTAAATTCCTGGGCTGTCTAGCATGAACTGCGCGCTTGAGATCTGCCCATAGTGGCTCAACGATATTGAGGTCAGGAGACTGAGTTGGCCACTCCAGAACCTTCAATTTGTTCTGCTGTAGCCAATGACAGGTCGACTTGGCCTTGTGTTTTGGATCGTTTGCATGTTGGAACGTCCAAGTATGTCTCATACGCAGCTTCCGGGCTGATGAGTGCAAATTTGCCTCCAGTATTTGCTAATAACATGCTGCATTCATCTTTCCTTCAACTTTTACCAAGTTTCCTGTGCCCAAAATATCAGTGATCCACCTCCGTGCTTTACAGTAGGAAGGGTGTTCCTTTCATCATAGACCTTGTTGACCTCTCTCCAAATGTAACGTTTATGGTTGTGGCAAAAAAGTTCAATTTTGGTTTCATTACTCCAAATTACCTTGTTCCAGAAGTTTTGAGGCTTGTCTTTGTGCTGTTTGGTGTATTGTAGGAGAGATACTTTGTGGCATTTGAGCAGTAATGGCTTTCTTCTGGTGACTCGACCATGCAGCCCATTTTTCTTCAAGTGCCTCCTTATTGTGCATCTTGAAACAGCCACACCACTAGTTTTCAGAGAGTCCTGAATTTCAGTTGATGTTATTTGTGGGTTTTTCTTTGCATCCCGAACAATTTTCCTTGCAGTTGTGGCTGAAATTTTTGTTGGTCTACCTGACCGTGGTTTGGTTTTTACAGAGCCCCTGATTTTCCATTTGTAAATCAGTTTGAACACTGCTGACTGGCATTATCAATTCCTTGGATATTTTTTTGTATCCCTTTCCTGTGTTATACAGTTGAACTACCTTTTCCCGTAGATCCGTTGACAATTCTTTTGCTTTCCCCATGACTCACAATCCAGAAACGTCAGTGGCTGGATGAAAGATGCAAGAGTCTGTCTGGATCCCAGAAACTCACTCAGCTTTTATGCACACACACTGATTACAAGCAAACAGGTCACAGGTCAGGAGGTTACATTTAGTAGCCATTCAAACCCATTTGTGTCAAATTCTGTGTTTTAGAACCCTCCTGTTTGTTTCTTCCATCTTGTGTTTTGTAGTCACGTGACCATCTGCCTTTATATTTCAGCTCCGCCTTTTTGGCTGTGCTGGACTTCAGTGTTGTTTGACCTTTTTGCTAGCCAGGTGCTTCTGTGTCTATACCTCTCAGTTCGCTTGGTCCTTTTGGGACCTCTAGTACCTTTTTGTCAGTTTATCTTTTGTGTTCTGCAACAACTTTCTCTGTTCAGGAGGTGTCCCATTTTTGTTCCAGTCCTTAGTTCTTTTATGGACCCCTTACCTTTATTCTATAGGTCTTCGTTCAGACTAGCCTAGCACTAAGGCGGGTCTGTTTGCTAGGAACAGGCAGCCCGCTACATTGTAGGGATTCAGCTTAGTCTTACTGCAGGGATAGATTTCCCCTTCTTACCTTAGTACTTGTTTGCAGATCATAACAGTAAGTCCAGCCCAAAAAATAAGTAAAATTAATACGGGGATTTGACTCAACACTTGCAGGTGTTGACTCTGGAGGTGGCCGAGCTCCAGCAACACGTGAGTAGCTGTTCCGGAGCGCATTTTGTGGAACCCAAGGTAGGACTGCCGGATGTTTTTTATGGTAAACAGCAAGATTTTTTTTCCTTTAAAAATGCTTGTCTGTTATATTTTCGTTTGAGACCAAGGTCCTCTGGGAATGAATCACAGCGCATTGGTTTTATTATGTCACTTTTGCGCAATGAACCACAGGGGTGGGCCTTTTTCTCTTCAACCTAATGATCCATGTTTGAGGTCAGTAGAAGAGTTTTTTCTGCTATGGGTCTATTATATGACGATCCTGATCGAATCTCATCTGCTGAGGGAGAACTCAGGCGTTTGAATCAGGGGTCAGGTGATGCTGAGATTTATTGCACACACTTTAGAAGGTGGGCTTCTGAAGTCAGATGGAATGATCCTGCTCTGAAATGTCTATTTCTTACTGGTATGAGTGAAAGGGTTAAGGATTTGCTAATTGCATTCCCTGCACCTGAGACTCTGCAGGATGCCATGCAATTAGCTGTTCGTGTGGATAGGAGGCTGAGATCAAGGCAGAATGAGGTAAAGACTCCTGTAATGCCAGGTCCTAGTCCCCAGAAAATCTGCTCAGACAGTGGAGAACCGACGGAGGTTAGGACGATGTCGCTCCGCTCTCAGGAAAGAGACCGGAGGTTCGTTGAGGGATTGTGTCTTTATTATGGCAAAGCTGACCATTTGATTAAGTATTGTGAGCTTCTTTAAGTAAAGAAAAAAAAAGGTCAGGTATGCCCGTATAGCTTGTTTACGCTCTGCATGAGTATTTCTTTCAGGGAGTACTACTTTGCAGGAAAATTTGATTGAATTTCAGGTATTTGTGAATTGTGGTTCAACACTTAATGTGATTGATAAAGGGTTTTTGGAAAAGCTTAAATTGAAATCCAAACATTTGTCATCACCTATTTCTGTGATTGCAATTGATAACACTCCCTTGAAATGTATTACTCACAAGGTTGCTGCATTTCCCCTCACTATCAATGGTCTTCACCAAGAAATTTTGGACTTGGTTGTATTAGATAATTTACCCTCTCCGGTTGGTCTAGGATTGCCTTGGTTAAAACTGCACAATCCTTTGCTGGACTGGTCTACTGGTCTTGGAGTCCGAAATGCTATGATAAATGTTGTAATGGTCGCATTGCAACTGTGGGAAAAGGGGAATTACCTGTACCTATTCAAGATTTTTGGAGGTTTTTTTGGAGGAGGAGTCGCAAGTTTTACCTCCTCATAGGGATTATGATTGCGCCATTGAGTTTATTCCTGGAGCTACTCTTCCCAAGAGTCGCTTGTTTAATCTAACTATCCCTGAAAGAAAGGCCTTGGAGGAGTACATACAGACTAGCCTGGCTGCTGGTCACATTAGACCTTCTAAGTCGCCTGTGGCAGTTGGATTTTTCTTTTATAAAAAAAAAAGACGGGGGTTTGCGTCCGTGTCTGGATTTTCGTGAAATTAATAAGATTACCGTATGCAATTCCTACCCATTGCCATAAATTCCTGACTTGTTTAACTAGTTAGTGGGGGCAAAGTGGTTCTCTAAGATTGATCTCCGGGGGGCATACAATTTTTTACAAGTGAAGGAGGGTGATGAATGGAAAACTGCATTTAACACTCCGGTAGGTCATTTTGAGAATCTGGTGATGCCTTTTGGTCTTACCAATGCACCTGCATTTTTTCAGAACCTTATTAATGACATCTTGAGACCTTTGATTGGTAAGAATGTGGTTGTGTATTTGGATGACATTTTGATTTATTCGCCAGACCTGGAGTCCCATTGGCAGAGTGTACGTGAAGTTTTGCAGTTATTGAGTGATAATTCACTCTTTGCTAAGCTGGAGAAATGTGAGTTCTCTGTGCAGAAAATTTGTTTTTTGGGGTACATTGTCTCCAGCGAGGGCTTTGAGATGGACCCGGTGAAGGTTCTGGCTGTGCAGGAATGGCCAAGGCCTATTGGTTTGAAATCTATACAGAAATTTTTGGGTTTTGCCAATTATTACAGGAAATTCATTAAGAATTTTTCTGTAATTGTCAAGCCTCTTACCGATCTCACCAGGAAAGGTGCGAATACAGTTCAATGGACTTCTGAGGCCATGGAAGCTTTTAAGTATCTCAAAGAGAGGTTCAGTTCAGCCCCTATCCTTATGCAGCCTGATGAGACCAAGCCTTTTTTGGTCGAGGTCGATGCTTCATCGGTGGGGGTCGGAGCAGTTTTGTCTCAGGAGAACAGGGATGGAGTATATCCTTGTGCCTTCTTTTCGAAAAAAATTCCGGAAACCGAATTGTATTTTGATGTTGGAAATCGGGAGTTGCTGGCTATTAAACTTGCGTTTGAACATTGGCGTCATTTTTTGGAAGGCGCTAGATTTCCTATTCAGGTTTTCACAGATCATAAGAATTTGATCTGTCTTGATGCTGCCAAGCGTTTGAATGCCCGTCAAGCTAGGTGGGCACTTTTTTTTTCTCGGTTTTGGAGAATGGGATTCTAAAAGTTCAAGATGATGCTCCATCTAACACTCCCCATGGGAGGTTGTTCGTGCCTAGAACCTTTAGGAGAGACTTGTTTGTGGAGTGTCATGAGTCTCGGTTGGCAGGTCATCCAGGAATTTCTGAGACTAAGAGACTTATCAGTTGCAGTTTTTGGTGGCCTGGATGGCAGAAAGAAGTCATCAAGTGGGTGCGTCAATGTACGGTGTGTGCTAGGTCAAAGGCTTCACATTCTCCTGCTGCGGGGTTGCTTTTCCCTCTGGAGGTTCCTAGTGCGCCTTGGACGCATCTCACAATGGATTTTATTACTGATCTGCCCGTGTCCGAGGGTTTTACTATAATCTAGGTGGTTGTGGACTGTTTTAGTAAGATGTGTCATTTGGTTCCATTCATTAAGCTGTCCTGCGCCAAGACACTTGCCAAGGCGTTTGTCAAGCTTCATGGCAATCCCACGGATATTGTTTCTGATAGAGGACCTCAGTTTGTGGCTTGCTTTTGGCGTGCTTTTTGTGACAGGTTGGGAGTCCATTTGTCATTTTCGTCTGGGTATCATCCTGAGTCTAATGGACAGACTGAAAGAAAGAACCAGGATGTAGAACAATTTTTGCGATGTTTTGTGGCGGACAATCAAGAGCTGTGGTCTGAGTTTCTGCCTCTCGCAGAATTTGCTCTTAACAATCAGACATCCTCCTCAGCTGAGTGTTCTCCTTTTTTTTGTTGTACTGAGAGAAATCCGTCTGTTGGTTCGTCCTCCAAATTGAATCGGCGGTGCCAGAGGAGGAGAATTTTTCCGGTGATTTGAAGAGAGTTTGGACTAATGTGCGTTGCAACCTTCAAGAGGCTAACAAGAAGTCCAAGAAGTATTTTGACAGGAAACGAAAGGAGGTTTTGTTTACTGTGGGTGACATGGTTTGGTTGTCCTCAAGGAACCTGCAGTTGAGGATTCCCTCTAAAAATCTGGGTCCTGTAGGTTGGATGTTTCTACTTCCTGGAAGATTAATCCTGTGTTTCATGTTTCCTTGTTCAAAAAGGCAGATGTATCTGATAGGGATGCCACTGTCCCTCAGATAGAGGGAGATTACAGTATCTCGTCTCCTGGAAGGGTTTCGGTCCTGAAGATATCTCCTGGGTAAGGGCGGATGATGTCTCTGCTCCTAGGCTTGTTAGAGCTTTCCAAAAGAGGTTTCCAGATAGGCCTGGGCATGGAGGATCTGGAGGATCCTCTTAAAAGAGGGGGTACTGTTAGAACCCTCCTGTTTGTTTTTTCCATCTTGTGTTTTGCGGTCACGTGACGATCTGCCTTTATATTCCAGCTCCGCCTTTTTTGCTGTGCTGGACTTCAATGTTGTTTGACTATTTTGCTAGCCAGGTGCTTCTGTGCCTATACCTCTCAGTTCACTTGGTCCTTTTGGGACCTCTAGTACCTTTTTGTCAGTTTATCTTTTGTGTTCTGCAACAACTTTCTCTGTTCAGGAGGTGTCCCATTTTCGTTCCAGTCCTTAGTTCTTTTAGGGACCCCTTCCCTTTATTCTATTCTATTCTATTAGTTCAGACTAGCCTAGCACTAAGGCGGGTCTGTTCGCTAGGAACAAGCAGCCCGCTACATCGTAGGGATTCAGCTTAGTCTTTACTGTAGGGATAGCGTTCCCCTTCTTTCCTTAGTACTTGTTTGCAGAGCATAACACTGTGCATGTTATCAGGCTAAAATCACCAGGGTATGTGAACTTTTGATCAGGGTCATTTGGATCTTTTTGGTTGTCATTAAGATTTTAAAAGAGAAAACACACTAGTTTGACAATAAATGGCTTCACCCAACCAATAATTATGAGTGGAGAAAACATTTTTTTGTTATCATTCATATTCTTTGAAACAAGGTCAAGAAAGGAAAAATTCTGCTGGGGTATGTAAACCTTTGAGCACAACTATATAAATATTATACCTGCAGATTTGCTGCGGTTCAATTAAAGTCAATGGGCGGGAAACGCTGCATAGAAAGGACATGCTGCTTTTTTTCCCGCAATGGCAATACTGAGCGGAAATTTCCACATCATGTGCACAGCACATCAGGATTACCATTGCAACAGCTGGCAAACCGATTACCAAGCGTTTTTGATGTGTTTCTGCGCTGAAAAACAGCTGCGAAAACTCATCAAAAACGCTACATGTGCACTTAACCTCAGGCCAGTGATTGTGTACAGCGGTCTTGTGAATGATGGATGGAACATTATCAATTTAAGCCAGGGCTCGCTCACACTGGTGTATAACATGGACGAGTGCTCTCCGATGTTTTATCGGATAGCACTCGACTCAATGTTATATTATGGGGCAGTGCAGTTCTAAGGTTATTTTCTCATGCCAATTCGGAATGAGAAAACAATCGCAGCATGCTATCTCAATATGTGCGATCCTATTCCAATATGTAGTAGTGATAATAATGCTAGCTAATACCTCCAATTAGAAATGTAGTATAGTTCTTATGATAAACTATGACTGTTACCCCATGTGTAGGGCACTGCAGTAACTTAGGTATCCATGACCACTCATATAGTGACAGTTAACTAGTTGCTAAAGGTTGTAACCATGGATACCTAAGCTACTGCAATGCCCTGCACATCGGAAAAGAAACAGCGAATCAGAAGAACTATACTACATTTCTAATTGGAGGTATTTGCTACTATTACTATCATTACACCTACTATATATTGGGACAGTATCTTGGAGATGGGAATATCCCTTTAAGTTCTCTGTCTCCTCCGAACCTGTGCTGCGATTTTCTTATGCAAGACAATTGGATCACCGTAAGATCGCAATTGGCTCAAGCTTGGAGTAGAGTTTGAGCCAAGTGTCATTAGCATAATTGTAATGGGTCTGGGAGGTGGAACCTCTGAGCAACTATACAAGGGGGCAGTCCTTGTAAGGAAGCGGGTGGCTCCCAGGGAAGGCGGGCAGGTAGTCACGGCTAGTGACAGGGACAGTCTCTGGGTAGAAGGGCAGGAGGTCACGGCAAGTGACGGGGACAGTCTCTTGACAGGCAGGTGGTCACGGCAAGTGACGGCAGAGCCTCCAGGTAGGCTAGCAGGCAGGTAGCAGGTGGACGCTCCCAGGTGAGCGGGCAAGAGTCTCTGGACAGGCTGGTGGTCACAGCACGTGACGGCGGAGCCTCCAGGTAGGCTAGCAGGCAGGTAGCAGGTGAACGCTCCCAGGTGAGCGGGCAAGAGTCTCTGGACAGGCAGGTGGTCACAGCACGTGACGGCGGAGCCTCCAGGTAGGCTAGCAGGCAGGTAGCAGGTGAACGCTCCCAGGTGAGCGGGCAAGACTCTCTGGACAGGCAGGTGGTCACAGCATGTGACGGCGGAGCCTCCAGGTAGGCTAGCAGGCAGGTAGCAGGTGGACGCTCCCAGGTGAGCGGGCAAGAGTCTCTGGACAGGCAGGTGGTCAAAGCACGTGACGGCGGAGCCTCCAGGTAGGCTAGCAGACAGGTAGTAGGTGAGCGCTCCCAGGTGAGCGGGCAGGCTGGTCCATAGACAGACTGACAGGTAACAGGCAGGAATCTGGCAGGTGACTGGCAGGTAACTGGTAACGGGACCTGAGGGCTGAAGCAGAGTGAAGGCTTTGCAACAACATTGCTCGGGCACCTCCATTTTGGAGGAGGTGCCTTATATATGGGAGGTCCTCCGGCAATTGGTCGGGGACTCCTTAGGACAGCGCACGCGGTCCCTTCAAGAGAGGGGGAGCGCGCGCGCGCCCTAAGCACACTGCCGGGGAAGGAGCGCGTGCCGGAAGCAGCGGGGAAACAAGCGCTGGAGCACGCCGCGCCAGGAGCGGGGAGGTGAGAGGGACGGCGTCTCTGCCTAGTACGGGGCAGAGATGCCGATGCTACAGTACCCCCTCCTTTAGGCCCCCTCTTTTTTTGGCCAGAAAGAAATTTTTCAAGGAGAAGCGGGGCGTTGATGTTCTCCCTGGGTTCCCAAGTTCTCTCCTCAGGACCAAACCCCTTCCAATCTACCAGAAAAAAGGTTTTTCCTCTTACCCTCTTGGAGGCCAGAATACTCTATACCTCAAAGACGTCATCAGCGGAAACCGGAGCAGGAGGGGCACCTGGATTATTGGAAAAAGAGTTAAAGACAACGGGTTTGAGGAGAGATACGTGGAAGGAGTTGGGAATCCGTAGGGTGGCCGGGAGTTTTAATTTGTAGGCCACAGGGTTAATTTGCCTCAGGACTTCGAAGGGACCGATGAATCGAGGGCCCAACTTGAAGGAGGGTACTTTGAGCCGCACATGTTTGGACGAGAGCCAAACCTTGTCTCCCGGACGGAATTGAGGCGGATCCAGACGTCTCTTATCAGCATATCTCTTCATCCGCTCAGAGGACAGAAGAAGAGCGGACCTGGTACTCTCCCAAATAGTAGAAAATTCGCTGACAAGAGACTCCGCAACAGGGTTGTCCACAGAAACGGAGACAGGAAGTGGAATCCGGGGATGTTGGCCACCGACTATAAAGAACGGGGATTTGGAAGAGGATTCGCTCTCATGGTTATTGTAAGAGAACTCGGCCCATGGTAGGAGATCCACCCAGTCCGAATGGTGTGCATTAACGAAGTGCCGGAGGTAACTGGTCAGGATCTGATTGATCCGCTCCACTTGACCATTGGACTGTGGGTGGTAAGGGGAGGAGAAGTCCAGGGTGATGTCTAGCAGCTTACATGTGGCTCTCCAGAAGCGTGAGGTGAACTGAACCCCACGATCCGACACGATGTGGAGGGGCAGGCCATGGAGACGGAAGATGTGGTGGATAAAGTCTTTAGCCAGCTCGGGTGCAGATGGGAGGCCAGGCAGGGGAATGAAGTGGGCCATCTTAGAAAAGCGGTCAGCGACAACCCAAATGACTGTACAACCGGCAGAAATAGGAAGATCGGTGATAAAGTCCATAGCAATGTGCTGCCAAGGAGCAGCAGGTCCGGGAAGGGGCAGGAGATGGTCGGCTGGTAGATGTCTGGGAACTTTGTTACGGGCACAGGATGAGCAGGCCGCGACGAAGTCTACCACGTCCTTACGCAGGGTAGGCCACCAGTAATGCCGGGTAATGAGTTGGAAGGTCTTCTTTTGGCCAGCATGGCCAGCTAGTTTAGAAGAATGTCCCCAGCGAAGAACCCTCTCCCGATCTGGTACAGCTACAAGCGTTTTACCGGGTGGGAGACGAGTCAGATCCAAGGGGGCCACATTCATCACCTTGGAGGAGTCGATGATGTGCGTAGGCTCCTCCTCTTGATCGGAGGACAGGAAGGACCGGGACAAGGCATCAGCTTTGACGTTCTTGTCCGCCGGACGGAAATGAAGAATGAAGTCGAAGCGGGCAAAAAACAATGACCACCGGGCCTGGCGAGGATTGAGTCTCTGGGCATTTTGGAGATATGCCAGGTTTTTGTGATCCGTGTAGATAATTACCGGGTAGAGAGCCCCTTCAAGCAGATAGCGCCACTCCCCCAGTGCCAATTTGATGGCTAGCAATTCACGGTCTCCTATGGAGTAGTTGCGCTCAGATGAGGAGAAGATTTTGGAGAAGAAGCCGCAGGTTACCATTCTCCCGGTAGAAGATTTTTGGGTGAGTACCACTCCGGCTCCGGAGGAGGAGGCATCAACCTCCAGGTAGAATTGTTTATTACAGTCCGGACGGTGCAGGACGGGAGCAGAGGCGAAGGCTTTCTTTAAGGAAAGGAAGGCCTCCTCGGCTTCAGGCGACCATGTCCTGGGATTAGCCCCCTTACGGGTAAGTGCAGATATGGGAGCAGTCCGAGACGAGAAGTGTGGGATGAAAAAACGATAGTAATTAGCAAAGCCCAGGAATCGCTGTATCGCCTTCAAACCTTCAGGACGAGGCCATTTTAGAAAGGAAGAGAGCTTCTCGGGATCCATTTGCAGACCTGTCTGGGAGATGACATAGCCCAAGAACGGTAGGGAGGTCTGGTCGAAGAGGCACTTCTCGTATTTGGCATAGAGGTGGTTCTGCCGAAGCCTAAGCAGGACCAGACGAACATCCCTTCGGTGTGTGGGGAGATCCGGAGAGAAGACCAAGATATCGTCCAGGTATACCACTATGCAGGAGTACAGGAGGTCACGGAAGATGTCGTTGACTAGTTCTTGAAAGACAGCGGGAGCATTACAGAGACCGAAGGGCATCACAAGGTACTCATAGTGACCGTCCCGGGTATTGAATGCCGTCTTCCACTCGTCTCCTTGACGGATACGGACCAGGTTATATGCTCCTCGTAGATCCAGCTTGGAGAAGATCCTGGCGCCCTTGAGACGGTCAAACAATTCGGAGATGAGCGGCAGGGGGTATTTGTTTTTTACTGTGATGAGATTGAGTCCTCTGTAGTAAATACAGGGACGTAGCGAGCCGTCTTTCTTTTTGACAAAGAAGAATCCGGCTCCAGCCGGGGAGGTAGATTTTCGGATAAATCCCCTAGCCAGATTCTCTTCAATGTACTCAGACATGGCCCGGGTCTCGGCTGCAGACAATGGGTAGATACACCCACGGGGAGGAGTGGTGCCAGGTACCAGGTCGATCGGGCAGTCATATGGCCTATGGGGTGGCAACGTCTCTGCTTCCTTCTTACCGAAGACGTCCGCATAGGGCCAGTAAGGAGCCGGGAGACCTGGTAAATTAGCTGGAGTAGGCGAAGGGCGAGCTGGGCGGACCGGAACCAGGCAGGTCCTATGGCAGTCTGGACCCCATCGGAGTTACTCACCGGATCGCCAGTTCAATACGGGTTCGTGTGTCTGGAGCCAAGGTAGACCTAGCAACAGGGAGTGAGAAAGTCCGGACAGCACATGGAATGAGATTTCCTCAGAGTGCAGCATTCCCACCTGCAGGGTTATGGGTTCAGTGACGAACAGGATGGTCTACGAGAGAAGTCTTCCATCCACGGAGGCGACTGACAATGGTTCAGCCAGGGACTTGGTGGGAATACGGTATCTCTCTACCAGAGACTGGGAGATGAGGTTTCCAGCAGCTCCAGAATCCAGGTGGGCGAGTTCAAAGTGACGGTTTTCTCCCCAAGCAATAGAGACCGGTAAAGTCAGAGACGGAGAGGGCTTACTTTTGTCTAGGACGACCTCTCCGAGCGGTCCTAGACACTGGCGTTTCCCGGCTTTTCCGGGCAGGAACGGATGAAGTGCTCCATACTGCCACAATAGAAACAGATTCCCTCGGCTCGGCGAGATTCTTGGCGAGATCTGACCATCTTGGTCTGGTCGATCTGCATAGGTTCAGGCGAGAGCGCCCGCGGAGTGACTGGTTGAGAGGCAGGTCTCAGGGAAGTAGGAGCAGAGCAAGAAAAGTCTTTCTCCCAGGCAGTCTCTTTGGCACGTTCTTGGAACCGGATGTCAATCCGGGTAGCTAGTGACACCAGGTCATCCAGAGTGGTAGGAATGTCCCGACCAACTAACTCCTTAATCCGACCGGAAAGACCCTCCCAGAAGACGGACACCAGAGCCTCATTTTCCCAGGCAAGCTCAGAAGCGAGGGTGCGGAACCGTATGGCATATTGGCCCACGGTGAGACTCCCTTGGTGGAGACGTAGCAGAGAGTAGGCAGAAGAGGTTTTCCGTCCAGGTTCATCGAAGACTTTCCGGAAAGCAGCGAGGAAAGACGGCAGGTCGGACACCAGGGGATCCCCTCTCTCCCACAGGGGATTTAGCCATGCCAGTGCCTCCCCAGTGAGATGGGACATGATGAAGGCCACCTTGGCCCGGTCGGAGATGAACTGGTATGCCAATAGCTCAAAGTGCAGGGTGCACTGGTTTATGAAGCCCCAAGCTAAAGTAGGTTCGCCGGCAAAGCGTGGAGGTGCCAGAAGCCGAGGTCCATAGTTGGGTACCATGAAGGGACTGGACTGCGGTACCGCAGGAATGGGCACGGCTGGACCAGAGGTAGACAAAGACGAGTCACACAATGCGCCTAGACGAGAGTTAACGGACCGTAGATAGGACAGTACCACCTCCTGCTGAGTTTTCTGACGTAAGACTTCCTGGTGCAGATCGGAGATCTGGGGACCACCGGGTTCCATGGCCTGAGCAAACTGTAACGGGTCTGGGAGGTGGAACCTCTGAGCAACTATACAAGGGGGCAGTCCTTGTAAGGAAGCGGGTGGCTCCCAGGGAAGGCGGGCAGGTAGTCACGGCTAGTGACGGGGACAGTCTCTGGGTAGAAGGGCAGGAGGTCACGGCAAGTGACGGGGACAGTCTCTTGACAGGCGGGTGGTCACGGCAAGTGACGGCAGAGCCTCCAGGTAGGCTAGCAGGCAGGTAGCAGGTGGACGCTCCCAGGTGAGCGAGCAAGAGTCTCTGGACAGGCAGGTGGTCACAGCACGTGACGGCGGAGCCTCCAGGTAGGCTAGCAGGCAGGTAGCAGGTGAACGCTTCCAGGTGAGCGGGCAAGAGTCTCTGGACAGGCAGGTGGTCACAGCACGTGACGGCGGAGCCTCCAGGTAGGCTAGCAGGCAGGTAGCAGGTGAACGCTCCCAGGTGAGCGGGCAAGAGTCTCTGGACAGGCAGGTGGTCACAGCACGTGACGGCGGAGCCTCCAGGTAGGCTAGCAGGCATGTAGCAGGTGGACGCTCCCAGGTGAGCGGGCAAGAGTCTCTGGACAGGCAGGTGGTCACAGCACGTGACGGCGGAGCCTCCAGGTAGGCTAGCAGACAGGTAGTAGGTGAGCGCTCCCAGGTGAGCGGGCAGGCTGGTCCATAGACAGACTGACAGGTAACAGGCAGGAATCTGGCAGGTGACTGGCAGGTAACAAGCAGGAATCTGGCAGGTGACTGGCAGGTAACTGGTAACGGGACCTGAGGGCTGAAGCAGAGTGAAGGCTTTGCAACAACATTGCTCGGGCACCTCCATTTTGGAGGAGGTGCCTTATATATGGGAGGTCCTCCGGCAATTGGCCGGGGACTCTTTAGGACGGTGCGCGCGGTCCCTTCAAGAGAGGGGGAGCGCGCGCGCGCCCTAAGCACACTGCCGGGGAAGCAGCGGGGAGAGAAGCGCTGGAGGACGCCGCGCCAGGAGCGGGGAGGTGAGAGGGACGGCGTCTTTGCCTAGTACGGGGCAGAGACGCCGATGCTACAATAATCAGCCCGATTATACGCCAGTGTGAGTGAACCTTGTAAACCAGTTGAGTAATGATTATTTATTTATGTTATATCATTCCCTACTGCTAAGCAAATTTTGTATTGAGAATTGGGTAATAGATTTATACCATTACATACTGTGATGTAGCAGACATCCCTTTAATGGTTCAGTGTGTTTGAATGACCATGTACCTTCCCCTTTAACGGACTGGTCACATGACTGTGACATCACACAGGTCCTTATGCACACAGAGGGTGTGGACACATGACTCTGACATCAGTTAAGGTCTTATCTGTGAGTGTGCTGCAAGATATAAAAACCCTGTGTGTTCCTGTGTGGGTGTGTTCCGGTGTGTAGGAGTTCCTGTGTGTTGGGAGCTCCTGTGTGGGCACCGTGTGTGAGGCACGAGGCTGTTCCCTGTGTGTGTGGGGAACACCGCTCCTGTGAGGCCTGGTGAGGCCTGGTGGACTCTGGTGGAGGTGAAGCCTGGATCCCTCTGTGAGAGTGTGTGGGATGCTAGTAAGCCTCGGAGTGCCACACAAGCGTCCTGGAGGGTGAAGCCTGGATATGAGATATGTAATATGCCAGTAAGCCTTGGACGGGAGTAACGGCTGGAGACCACGTGTGGTCAAGCCTTAGAGTCACAGTGGTGGCGGACTGAAGCAGCTAAAACCGACTAAAGGTAATACTCTTTGTGTTATGGACATTCACATGGACATTGCTTTATTATTACCTTGCGGAAGGCTGTTATTAGAACCAAGTGGGCCTGTCTGCCACTTGGGCTTGTTTGACATTATGTGTGTGAAATACGGTTTATGATGTGATAATAAACTGTGGATTGTGAAACACGGCAAAGTAGTTGCTGGTGTGCATTGATTGACGCAGCAAAGCGAGTATTCCCCCAGGATAATAAGTAGCGCTGCCTTACAATACATATATATAAATATCTACAAACATGGACAAAATTGTTGGTCCTCTTCTGTAAAAGTAGGAAAAAAACTCACAATCGTCACTGAAATAACTTGAAACTGACAAAATAAATTTTCAATTTAAAATTAACAAATGGAAACTAATGAAAATCAGACATTGTTTTTGAATTGTGGTTCATCAGAATTAAAAAAAACTAAAAACTAATTAAAATGGCCTGGACAAAAATAATGGTACTCTTAAAGAGGACCTTTCACCAAATATTTCACGTTGGAACCGGACACAGAATGTAATAGTGACTGCAAAGCGGAATAAAACGTTTTTTGTTTCTTTTTAATTTTGCCTCTCTGTTGCGGAGATATTTGTAAACAAAATATTTGGTACCTAATGAGATTACTTTTTTTTAAGTCCAAGTGGGTGTTATTAGATACTTTTCACTGGAGGCATGTGCTTCTTTTCAATGTATGAGTGGCTATCTGATATCTCCCACTTGTACTTAACAAAAGTTAACTTATTAGGTGACAATACTTAGATTGCTAACATCTCTGTAACAGAGAGGCAAAATTGAAAAAAACATTTTTATTACGGTTTGCAGCTACTATTACATCATGTGTCTAGTTTAACATAGGTGAAAGGTCCTTTTTAACTTAATATTTTATTGCATAACCTTTTGAGGCAATCATTGCAAACAAACAATTTCTGCAACTCTCAATGAGACTTCTGCACCTGTCCACAGGTATTTTGGCCCACTCCCCGGGAGCAAACTGCTCCAACTGTCTCAAGTGTGAAGCTGCCTTGAATGACCTGCAGAGAGCTGGGACCAACGTTACACAAGTTACCATCAGTAACACACTACCGCCAGGAACTCAGATCCTGCAGTGCCAGACGTGTCCCCCTGCTTAAGCCATTACATGTCCGAGCCCGTCTGAAGTTTGCTAGAGAGCATTTGGATGATCCAGAAGAGTATTGGGAGAATGTTATATGGTCAGATCAAACCAAACCAAAGTAGAACTGTTTGTTAGAAACACAACTCGTCGTGTTTGGAGGAGAAAGAATGCGGAGTTGAATCCAAAGAACACCATACCTACTGTGAAGCATGGGGGAGGCAACATCATGCTTTTGGGCTATTTCTCTGCCAAGGGACCAGGACGACTGATCCGTGTACATGAAATAATGAATGGGGCCATGTATCGTGAGATTTTGAGTGCAAATCTCCTTCCATCAGTAAGGGCATTGAAGATGAAAGGTGGCTGGTCTTTCAGCATGACAATGATGACAAGCACACTACCAGGGCAACAAAGGAGTGGCTTCGTAAGAAGAATTTCAAGGTCCTGGAGTGGCCTAGCCTGTCTCCAGATCTAAACCCTATAGAAAACATTTGGAGGGAGTTGAAAGTCCGCGTTGCCCAGCGACAGTCCCAAAACATCACTGCTCTAGAGGAGATCTGCATGGAGGAATGGGCCAACATACCAGCAACAGTGTGTGCCAACCTTGTGAGACTTACACAAAATGTTTGACCTCTGTTATTGTCAACAAAGGATATATAACAAAGTATTGAGATGAACTTTTGTAATTGACCAAATACTTATTTTCCACCAAAATTTGAAAAAAAAATTTCCAAATCAGACAATGTGATTTTCAGGATTTGTTTTCTCATTTTGTATCTCATAGTTGAGGTCTACCTATGATGTCAATTACAGGCCTCTCTCATCTTTTTAAGTGGGAGAACTTGCACAATTGGTGGCTGACTAAATACATTTTTTTCCCATTGTATGTGTTTATAAATTAGATATATATAATTAAATATCATATATACATACTGTATATATCAAATAGACTTCTGTTTTGAGAAAATCCCCCTCCCCCTTAAAACTGACATTGCAATGAAACGGCTATATGTATTTAAATGAATATCGGCATATGCTGAATTATATCTAAACTACTTTTCCTCAACTTTTGCCTCTTGCATCCTTCAAGTGGCTATGATAATACACTGTGATATCCTTGTAAGTACAGCATAAAAACGGTGTACCCCAGGTCATATGCACCCTGGAGAAAATGTTCCACAGGTTTAGAATTTAGGATTTAAAATTTGCGACATTTATTACAAAATATTCTGTCTGGAACAGGGAACATATTACCTTTATTACCTTTATAATTCAATGTATTTGACTAATAGATTCCCACCTCTTTCGAGAGTGTCCATTTGCTCTGTAGAAAATATGGTTCTGCTGCGTTGATTGTGACTTTGTGGTGATGCAGTTGACACAGCCTCAGTGTTACTTCCACATACATCCTCATATGGAACTTTCACATTGGTTACATCTGTCAAACCTACAGGAGAGCCTCAATAAAATGGTTGTTTATGCTTCTATAATGTTAGAATGTGTCAAAGAAACATTTAACATTTTTCCAAGAAAAAAATATTGAGTGCCATGTCTGATAAATTCAGTGACATGGGACTCACTAATGTTTTATTGAAACACAGAACAGAGTGAGCAATTTCCTCTAAGCTCCTATAGACAGTTTCACACAAGTCTAAATTCTTATGCTGGTTTCCAGGCTCTAACTTGTTTTTGTGTTGCATAAATATTTTTTAAAAGTTTGGCTTATTTTCATATTACAAACTTTGTTGAGAAAAAAAAAGTAATCTTACAATTTTTACATTGGCCACTTGGGGACCATATTAGACTCATACTTCCAGTCCTTTCAGGAAGAGTTTTCCGCAGGCTCCTTATAAGTAGAGGCAGGTTTACAATGACAGGTAACTCCTCTATATACAGCTGATAACACAGGATCCACCAATCACAATAGGTGATCTCACTTCTCCGGCCTGCTCATCTACCCTTCACATTGACCTTTGCACATGATCATTAGATGCTTCAATACACAGATAGGGTCAGAGCCATTTTTTTTTAAATAAATACTTTGATGACATAGTCTCTTTAAAAAAACAATTAAAATATTAGGTAAAAAATGAATGAGTCAACCGCAGTTCTCACTTCCTCTTGATTACTTCTGAAGGGGGACAGTGACATCAGCGCTGATTGAGTGCAGGGCTCACGTGACATAGCAACTTCAGGTGAGCCCCAGTAACGTGAGTGCCTACACTGCTGGAACAGCGCCAGCACCAGAGGTGAGTATATAGTGGCATGTAAAAGTTTTGGCAACCCTGGTCAAAATTACTGTTATTGTGAACAGTTAAGCAAGTTGAAGATAAAATGATCTCTAAAAGACCTAAAGTTAAAGATGACACATTTCCTCTGTGTTTTAGGCAAAAAAAAATTATATATGTATATATATATATATATATATATATATATATATATATATATATATATATTGTTGTTTTTTACATTTTAAAAATTACAAAAAGAAAAATGGGCCAATGCAAAAGTTTGGGCACCCTGCATGGTTAGTGCCTAGTGGCACCCCCTCTTGAAAGTATCACAACTTGTAAATGCTTTTTGTAGCCAGCCAAGAGTCTTTCAATTCTTGTTTGAGGGATTTCCATTCATTCTTCCTTGGAAAATTCTTACGGCTTTGTGAGATTCTTGGGTCGTCTTGCATACACTGCTATTTTGAGGTCTAGCCACAAATTTTCAATGATGTTCAGATCAGGGGACTGTGAGGGCCATTGTAAAACCTTCAGCTTGCGCCTTTTGAGGTAGTCTTTTGTGGATTTTGACATGTTTAGGATCATTATCCATTTGTAGAAGCCATCCTCTTTTTATCTTCAGCTTTCTTATAGATGGTGTTAGGTTTGCACCAAGAATTTGTTGAAATTTCATTGAATCCATTCTTCCCTCTACCCGTGAAGTATTCCCTGTGCCATTGGCTGCAACACAACCTCAAAGTATGATTGATCCACTCCAATATTTAATGGTTGGCGAGCGGTTCTTTTCCTGAAATTCTGTGTCCTTTTTGTCTTCACACATACCTTTGATGATTGTGGCCAAAGAATTATATTTTAACCTCATCGTTCCACAGGACTTGTTTCCAAAATGCATGAGACTTGTTTAAGTGTTCCTTTGCATACTTCTGATGCTGAATTTTATTGTGAGGATGCAGGAGAGGTTTTCTTCTGATGACTCTTCCATGAAGACCATATTTGTGCAGGTGTCTCTGTTTTCAGAGATAACAATGTACCACAACTCCAGAGTCTGCTAAATCTTTCTGAAGGTCTTTTGCAGTCAAGCAGGGGTTCTGATTTGCCTCTCTAGCTATCCCATGAGCAGCTGGCACTGAAATTTTGCTTGGTCTTCCAGACCTTATCTTGACCTCCACTGTTCCTGTTAACTGACACTTCTTAATTACATGTCAAACTGAGGAAAGGGCAACTTGAAAACGCTTTGCTATCTTCTTATAGCCTTATCCTGCTTTGCAGGCCTCCACCATTTTAATTTTCAGAGTGCTATGCAGCTGCATAGAAGAACCCATGGCTGCTGTTTTTTGGCACAAGGTTAGAGGAGGCTGGGTTTTTATAAAGCTGGGAAATCTGCATCACTTAGCCTTTCCTAATGATAATAGTGAACAAGCCATAACCCCAACAGGCTAATTAAGGTCTGAAGCCTTGGTTAAAGTTATCTGAGTGCACAAATCTCCAAGGGTGCCAAAACTTTTGCAATGGCCCATTTTCCTTTTTATAATTTTTAAAATGTAAAAAATGATAATATATTCTGTATTTTTCGGACTATAAGACGCACAGGACCATAAGATGCACCCCAAATTTTGGGGTGGAATCTAGGAAAAAAATATTTTTTATAAGATGGCGGTCCGTCTTATAGTCTGAATATGTATCTTACCTGTGGGGCTATGGAGCGAGGGTCACAGGAGACAGGGTCCTTCAGAAAGCTGGGGGTCCAGCAGCGGGAAGTTGCGGTGGTCGTGGAGCAGGATCACAGGGCCCTCTGTTCCCTCCCTCAGGAACCTGGCGGCTGCAGCAGAAAAGGTGAGATGGCTGAGGCCCAGTGTCTGGCTGAGGCCCGGTGTCTGGCTGAGGCCCGGTGCCTGGCTGAGGCCCGGTGTCTGGCTGGGGGCCGTGGCTGGTGTCTGGTTAGGGGCCTCAGCGGGTGTCTGGCTGGGGGCCTCGACCGGTGTCTGGCTGGGGGCCGGTAAGTGGCGTGGAAGAGCGGTGAGTGCGGCTTTTTGGTGTGCGCGGCCATCTTCCTGAAGCTGTGATCTACAGAAAACTGGCCACCCGAACTACCAGTCTGCGCATGCGCCAGCTCGAGTGGCCAAATTCCTGCAGTTCACAGCTTCAGGAAGATGGCCGCGCACACCGGAAAGCCACTCACCGGTCAGCCAGACACCGGCCGCGACCCCAAGCCAGACACCGGCTCGCAGCATCTCACCTCTTCTGCTGCCGTGCTCCTGAAGGAGGGAGGGAATGGAGATCCTTGCGATCCAGCTCCACCACCACCGCAACTATAAGGTAAGCTTTACGTTCGGACCATAAGACGCACCCCCCATTTTCGTCCCAAATTTGGGGGAAAAAAGTGTGTCTTATGGTCCAAAAAATGTGGTATATATTTTTGCCTAAAATACAAAGGAAATATGTCATCGTTAACTTTGCCCTTTTAGAGATCATTTAATCTTCAGCTTGCTTAACTCTTCACAATAACAGGAATTTTGACCAGGGAAGCCCAAACTTTTACATGCCAGTGTAGGTGTTTTTATTTTAATGGAGACAAACATTCAGATTGAAAAGGGGTTGTCCTAGTAGTAGACAGCCCCTTTAACTTACAGGTGTCTTGAGCATAATATTGAATTAAAAGCATGCCAGCCTGAAATATACAATGGCTTGCGAAGGTATACACATCCCCTTTGCTTTTTACCTATTTTGTTACATTACAACCTGCGTTTAAATATTTTTGTAATCCAATTTGTGATGCATTTGCACTAAATAGTCTAAGTTGGTGAAGTGAAGTAAGAAAAATATAGGCATTTAGGATCAAATAGCTAAAAATTGGCATATGCATATGTATTCACCCCTTTTGCGATGAAGCCCCTAAAAATTTCTGGTGCAAGCAATTACCTTCATAAGTTGCTTAGTGAAAGGAAGTCCACCTGTGTGCAGTCTAAGTGTCACATGGTCTGTCAGTGTATATACACATCTTTTCTGAAAGGTCACAGAGGCTGCAACACCATTAAGCAAGGGGCACAACTAACCAAACACCATGAAGACCAAGAAGATCTCCAAACAAGTCAGGGACAAAGTTGTTGAGAAGTACAAGTCAGGGTTGGGTTATAAAAAAAAAAAAAAAAAATATCTCAATCTTTGATGATCCCCGGAGCACCATCAAATGGAAAGAACATGGTATCACAACAAACGTGCATAGAGAGAGCGATTGAACAAAACTCCCAGCCTGGGAAAGGAGGGCATTAATCAGAGAGGCTGCACAGAAACCAAAGGTAACCCTGATGGAGCTTCAGAGTTTCCAAGCAGAGACTGAAGTATCTGTCCATATGACCACAATAAGCCGTACGCTCCATAGAGGTGGTCTTTATGGAAGAGTGGGCAGAAAAAAAACCTTTACTTACATGCAAAAATTGTAAGGCTTGTTTTGAGTTTGCCTGAAGACATGTGGGAAACTTGTCAAAACTATGGGGGAAGGTGCTGTGGTCAGATGAGGCAACAATTGAACTTTTTGGCCACCAAGGTAAATGCTAAGTTTGGTACCAAACCAACACAGCTCATCATCCCAAAAACACCATCCCCACAGTGAAACACGGTGGAGGCAGCATCATGCTGTTGGGATGTTTTTCAGCTGCAAGGACAGGAAAAATGGTCCCAGTCGAAGGGGAAAATGGATGGTGCGAAATACAGGGATATTCTTGAGAAAAACCTTTTTGAGTCTGTCAGTGATTTGAGACTGGGACGGAGGTTCACCTTCCAATAAGACAATGACCCAAAGCATACTGCTAAAGCAATGCTCTAGAGGTTTAAATGGAAATGTGTAAATGCTTTGGAGTGGCCTAGTCAAAGCCCAGACCTTAATCCAATTAAGAATCTGTGATCGGACTTGAAGATTGCTGTTCACAAGAGGAAACCATCAGGAGCTGGAGCAGTTTTGCCTTGAGGAATGGGCAAAAATCCAAGTGCCAAGATGTGCAAAGCTCATAGATACTTATCCAAAGCGACTTGCAGCTGTAATTGCCACAAAAGGAGCAGCTCTACAAAGTACTGACTTTAGGGGGTTGAATAGTTATGCACACTGAAGTTTTCAGTTATTTTGACCTATTTGCTGTTTGCATCACAAAAAAAAGAAAACCAAATGTTCACTGTTGTAGACATAGTCTTTACATGAACTGATGCAAACCCTAATCAAACCAAGTGAAATTCCAGGTTGTGAGGTAGCAAAACACGGAAAATGCCAAAGGGGTGAATACTTTTGCAAGCCACTGTATCTGTAAAAAAAATCTGTAACATAGACTATAGATTGCTTACTGTAACAACATTACTTTTTTTTTTTTATTAAAAGCAGCTATCTAGGATTTTTTAAATTGAAGGACTATCTTTAGATTAGGCCACCAGTATCAGATTAGTTGTGGTCGATATCTACAACACCAATCAGTCCCTTGTTTACAATTCACAGCTCAATTGTTTTAGTATGCTCCACATTTAGAACAATGTCTGTCAATAGGAAACGTTGCGGATGCCGACAATTCATAAATTATGAAGTTACCATAAACATTTAGGCCACGGTCTCACTATCAGTATTTGGTCAGTATTCAGTCAGTATTTTTTCTCAGGAGTGGGAGCCAAAACCAAGAGTGGGTGATAAATGCAGAATTGGTGACTTGTTTCTATTATACCTTTTCTCTGATTGTTCTTCACCTGGTTTTGGCTCCCACTCCTGAGAAAAAATACTGACCGAATACTGACCAAATACTGATAGTAGGGCCGTGGCCTTATTCAAATCAAATTTAATCAAATAAAGAGCTGGGATATTAGAATAGAAAGATTCCACATCCATGGTGGCTAGGATGGTTCATTATGGTAGAGGACTTATTGCTGCTAGTTTATTCAATAGATATAGTAGAAAAAACGTGGATTTTTCTGCAATGCTGATAGGTGGAAATGAGAATCCAAAGCCAGGAACTGTATACAGTGGGTGCGGAAAGTATTCAGACCCCTTTAAATTTTTAACTCTTTGTTTCATTGCAGCCATTTGGTAAATTCTAAAAAGTTCATTTTCTTTTCTCATTAACCCCTTTACAGCCTGTGGCATATTAGTAAGCACCAGGCTGTAACCCCCTGTTCAGCGCGGGCTCCGGCACTGAGTCCACACTGAACCGGGCACATGTCAGCTGATTATTACAGCTGACATGTGCCCGCAACAGCCGCGGGTGGAATCGCGATCCACCCGCGGCTGTTAACATGTTAAATGCCGCTGTCAATCTCTGACAGCGGCATTTAACATCACTGCGCCGGAAGCGCGTCACTTACCCCGCCCATCGGTGACCCCGTCACCGATGCATGGGCATGACAACCCTGGGTCTGCAACAGACTCCAGTGGCTGTCATGAGCTGATCACTATGAGCGCTATCTAGTGGTCGGCGCTCATAGCACAGGAGCATTTCTGCTACATAGAGGTGATCTGCTGATCACCTCTATGTAGCAGAGGTGATCAGACAAGTGCTGCTTCTAGTCTCCTATGGAAACTATAGAAGCAAACAAAAAGTGAGAAAAAAATGTTTTTAAAAATATTTAAAAAAATTAAAAAATATAAAAGTTTAAATCACCCCCCTTTCGCCCCATTCAAAATAAAATAATAATTAAAAAACCCACATACACATATTTGGTATTGCCATGTTCAGAATCGCCCGATCTATCAAAATAAAAAAAGAATTAATCCCATCGGTAAACGGCGTAACGAGAAAAAAATTGTAAACGCCAGAATTATGTTTTTTGGTCGCCACAACATTGCAATAAAATGCAATAACGGGCGATCAAAACATCGGATCTACCCCAAAATGGTATCAATAAAAACTTCAGCTCGGGCCACAAAAAATAAGTCCTCACCCGGCCCCAGATCCCTAAAAATGGAGACGCTATGGGTCTTGGAAAATGGCATCCTTTTTTTTTAGCAAACTTTGGAATTTTTTTTCACCACTTAAATAAAAAAGAACCTATACATGTTTGGTGTCTACGAACTCGTAATGACCTGGAGAATAATAATGGCTGGTCAGTTTTAGCATTCAGTGAACGTGGTAAAAAAAAATTAAAAAACCATCTGTGGTATTGCACTTTTTTTGCAATTTCACCGCACTTGGAATTTTTTTCCCCCCGTTTTCCCGTACACGATATAGTAAAACCAGTGATGGCGTTTAAAAGTACAACTCATCCCACAAAAAATAAGCCCTCACACGGCCATATTGACCAAAAAATAAAAACGCTATGGCTCGCTCTGGGAACAAGGGGAGCAGAAAACGAAAATGCAAAAACAGAAAATCCCAGGGTCTGCACCCCATCTTGAAAAAAAAACAAGAAATGTAGAAATTTTCGCAAATTTATTAAAAGAAAAACTGAAATATCACATGGTCATAAGTATTCAGTCCCTTTGCCTTTGATCAGATACTCATATTTAAGTCACATGCTGTCCATTTCCTTGTGATCCTCCTTGAGATGGTTCTACTCCTTCATTGGAGTTCTGCTGTGTTTAATTAAACTGATAGGACTTGATTTGGAAAGGCACACACCTGTCTATATGAGACCTCACAGCTCACAGTGCATGTCAGACCAAATGAGAATCGTGAGCTCAAAGGAACTGCCCAAGGAGCTCAGAGACAGAATTGTGGCAAGGCAGAGATCTGGCCAAGGTTACAAAAGAATTTCTGCATCACTCAAGGTTCCTAAGAGCACAGTGGACTCCATAATCTTTAAATGGAAGAAGTTTGGGACCACCAGAAGTCTTCCTTGACCTGGCTGTCCAGCCAAACTGAGCAATCATGGGAGAAGAGCCCTGGTGAGAGAGGTAAAGAAGAACCCCAAGATCACTATGGCTGAGCTCCAGAGATGCAGTAGGGAGATGGGAGAAAGTTCCACAAAGTCAACTATCACTGCAGCCCTCCACCAGCCGGGCCTTTATGGCAGAGTGGCCCGACAGAAACCTCTCCTCAGTGCAAGACATATGAAAGCCCGCATAGAGTTTGCTCAAAAACACATGAAGGACTCCCAGACTATGAGAAATAAGATTCTCTGGTCTGATGAGATGAATATAGAACTTTTTGGTGATAATCCTAAGTGGTATGTGTGGAGAAAACCAGGCACTGCTCATCACCTGCCCAATACAATCCCAACAATGAAACATGGTGGTGGCAGCATCATGCTATGGGGGTGTTTTTCAGCTGCAGGGACAGGACGATTGGTTGAAATTGAAGGAAGCATGAATGCGGCCAAGTACAGAGATATCCTGGATGAAAACCTCTTCCAGAGTGCTCTGGACCTCAGACTTGGCTGAAGGTTCACCTTCCAACAAGACAATGACCCTAAACACACAGCTAAAATAACAAAGGAGTGGATTCAGAACAACTCTGTGACCATTCTTGACTGGCCCAGCAAGAGCCCTGACCTAAACCCAATTGAGCATCTCTGGAGAGACCTGAAAATGGCTGTCCACCAACATTCACCATCCAACCTGACGGAACTGGAGAGGATCTGCAAGGAAGAATGGCAGATGATCCCCAAATCCAAGTGTGAAAAACTTGTTGCATCATTCTCAACAAGACTCATGGCTGTACTAGATCAAAAGGGTGCTTCTACTCTATACTGAGCAAAGGGTCTGAATACTTATGACCATGTGATATTTCAGCTTTTCTTTTTTAATAAATTTGCAAAAATGTCTACATTTCTGGGTTTTTTTCAGTCAAGATGGGGTGCAGAGTGTAGTTTAATGAGAAAAAAAATTAACTTTTTAGAATTTACCAAATGGCTGCAATGAAACAGAGTGAAAAATTTGAAGGGGTCTGAATAGTTTCCGTACCCACTGGAAATGTGGTTTTTAATCAATGTGTTTTGAGGTGGTTATATCCTGAGGAAGAAGTGTGTGTACTTTTTAACACATCGATTAAAAAACTCATTTATACAGTTCCTGGCTTTGGATTCTCATTTCCACCTATCAGCAGCACGTAAAAATCCAAGTTTTTCATCCTATATTTATTGTACTGCTCGGATGACCTGTGGATTTGCAGCAACTGGATATTCATGCTCCTTTATTGTTGTTGTTCTACCAGGTTAGCACCACCTATTATTATTTATAAATTTTATTCCCAGATAAGACCCTATTGAGCTTTTCTGTTCCCCATTTCTGTGCAAGCAGAAAAAAATGTTAACCTGTCCATTTATATTGACAATGGACAAGATAAAGATTCCCAACTTACATTAGGACTACAAGATTCCAGGTACCTTCAGCTGTACCACATCTAATGTAGTGTACTTAGCTATATGCACCAAATGTCCAACTGGAAGTCTGTATGTAGGTGAGACAGGACGAAAGCTGAAATCAAGGATGAATTCTCATCGACACACAATAAAAGAAAAAAGAATAGATCTACTTGTGGCCAAACATTTTTGTACCTTGATCATAGCATCATGGACATGAAATTGCTGGTATTAAAAGTTAACTTCAAATCTCAGAGACAAAAGAGTCTGGGAGTACAAACTTATGACAACCTTTGCCACTTTGAGAGCAGGAAAGAATGTGTTGCATTGATTATGTCTTTCTGCATCAATTAAGGAATGCTCTCAGACCATTTGGGGGCATCACAACCCTGGACCAGGCCTCAATCACAGGACAATAAAACTTTCACACTCCTTATCTATGAATTGTTCCAATATTTACTGCCACAATTGTTCCCCACATTAATAGTTCTGTTTCACATCACTTGTCTTATTACTGCACTATTCTATGTCCTGTTGTGTATAACTATGTGACTCTTGAGATTTTGTGTTATACTGAGCCTGATGAAGAGACCTGACGAGTCGGGAAAGCTGCTATTTCTTACCATCTTTTCAGATAGCCATTAAAAGGTATCAACCACTGAGGACTCTCAAATTGTAATATTTTTCTATCTACTGGCACAAAGATATATTTTTCCTAATTATATTTAAGGAATTCCAGTAAATATGTTTTTACATTTGACTCTGGTCTCGCTGGTTCTTTGCATATTTTCAAGGTCCCCATAACATCAAACCACCTGTGGCCTGAATAGGGGTCAACAGTAACCCCCCCCATCGATCACTTACACACACTCAGGGGTACCGTAACTGGGTGCTTTGGGAACGCAAAGCAAACCTTGCCACGAGATGTCCCTTACAGACATATTGTACCTTCTGTTAATGGTAAAGTTAAGTTGATATGATTTACTTTTACAGACAGTCAAACCGCACTGATAACTACTTTATGTTAGCATTGTTTTTGAAAGTTTTTGCTTGTTAGAATTTTAGAAAAGTTATGAAGTTTAGCAGCAATTTTTCATTTTTCAACGCAATTTACAAAACCTATTTTTTTAGGGACCACATAACTTTTGAAACGATTTTGAAGAGCTCATATGTCATGCGCCACTCAAATTAGTCAGTCCTGATGTGACTGTTATTTTGAAAATCAGTGTCAGAATGGCTGTATTGTACAATCCTTTCTGAAAGTTTAAACTCAATCTCTGGCCATTAAGCCTCTTAGCAATTTGTGGAAAATTCACCTCCAGGATATATGCTTTCCATATCGCTAGTTTTGTCTCTAGAAAGCTAAGTTCATATTTATACCACTGTACTGCACAAACGCTAAGACAAAATTATATTATAATCACTAAAATGATGTATACCTAACTGTAAAATAATTTACCTAAATCTTCCTCATGACAAAACATTTTTCCTCCTAGGTGAACTAAATTAAATTCAGGAGCAAATTTGCTATATATTGGAACTAGGCATCTTCATAAAGAAGCCATAGACCCCTTGACCTTCAGTCAGTTCTAAATAACTGTAGCCTTGTTCACCACACTCTATGATTCTCTGAAATTTACTCCTATACAGTTATGGTATCCATTTAGCATGTGCAAACATGATTTGCAGAAGCTGATTGACTTTATTGCAATTAGTTCACATGCATTTAGCTATGTAAACATACAAATGTGTACCATATGCTAGATATGTTGCTGCAATCAGTATTGGGTAAATAGCACGTGAGACACAATTGAAAATCTAATGTTCCTTAAAATGTTTTGTAAATATGAGAAGTTTGAATACATATGTATGTGATCAGCATCGAAATAAAGAAACTGGTATTCATTCTGAAACAGATCTGCCACTGTGAACAAAGCCAAGATGAGAAAAGAGACTGAATACATATGACATTAAAGAGGTTGTCCACTACTTTTACATTGATGAGCTATCCTCAGGATAGGTGATCACTGTCCAATCGGGCACCCCCCGCCGATCAGCTGTTATCAGTGGTAACTGCCGGATGGAAGTGCTCACTTGCCGAGCTGCTCTGTCTACACTTAGTGGCCACGGCTTGGTACTACACATCCGCCTCCTATTGATTTGAATGTGCAGTACCAAGCCCCGGCCACTGCCAGAAGACTGAGCAGCTCGGCAAGAGAGTACTTCCGCCCATCGATGACAGCTCATTGGTGGGGGTGCCGGGTGTCGGACCCTGGCCTATCATATATTGGTGACCTATCCTAGGGATAGCTCATCAATGTAAAAGTAGCAAACAATCTCTTTAAATAGTGCTATATTCTTTATCTTTCTAAGAAGTCATAGAGATGTAAGAGTACTAGTGAGTGTGAGATAGGCTCCACCTTTAGGGTATGTTCACACGTTAAGCATTTGAGGTAGAAATTTCTGGCAGGAAAAACGCTACAAAAAATATGTGCGACGATATATTTTTAATGGGTTTTTTTGCATGTGTTTTTAATGCATTTTTCCCTATTCGTTTGAATGGGTGAAAAACTCAGCAAAAATACTGAAAGAATTGACTTGCTGCAGATTTGAAGCTGCTTCAATCCTGCAAGGAATAAGTAAGCATCATGTGCCTGAGTTGTCAGAAATCGCATTCATTGTGCTGGTATTGTAAACTGCAGTATTTTTGGAAAGCAGTTTTGATGCAGAAATTTCTCCTGCACATACCCTTCACATGCAGCGTTTTTGCAGCATTTTTTAAGCAACTTAAAAGCTGCTTCTACAGTACCAGCAAAAGCTGAGACTTCAGAAATCTCATGCACATACTTGTTTTTTTTTTTATCCTTACTGAATTTGACAACTGCAGTATTTTTTAAATCTTCAGCATGTCAATTCTTTCAGCGTTTTTGATAGCCTTTTTGCAGTATTTTTTCACCCATAGAGAGCAATGAGAAAGTGAAAAACGCTGCAAAAAAAGCAGCAAACATTTTTGCGGCATTTTTAAAGTGACCAAACCAACATGAAAGCATGTTCTGACAAATTACATTGTTCAAATTGCTTGCCAAGGACTCCAGACACCCCACATATTTCTGGGTTAGCCCTAGATTATTGTTTCATAAAGAAAATAATTGATACAACTTTATAATGTATAATTTGCCAATATTTTATACTACTTGTTATTTGCCATCTATATACCAGTTTTTTTAAATCATGCTTTGCTAATTTCAGCTAAGGAAACCATGTAGGCCTGTAGACATCTGTAGCACCCTGAGGATTCGGCTGCTACAGGGGTATTGCACCTCAGCCAGAGGTGTGATATTCCACTCCCGGGTAAGGATGGAATGTGGAACTGAGCTCAGATAGACTGCATGCACTACATACATCCCATTTCCGGGGAGCAGGCCGACGGCACTCCCACTTAGAAATGTGCAGGTGCGACCGAGCCTGTTCCTGGCTGGAGTGGGAGGGGGGAGGAACATCCCATGTAGTGTAGGGGCAGATAGGGGGAGCAGTCTGGGTAGTGATAGGAGCTCATTGGGTGCTGGTCACCTGAGCTCACACATAGAGGGATATATAAGGAGGGCACCAACTAGGATCAGGGTCAGACGCAGAGGAGCCTGTCAGACGCAGAGAGTCAGTCAGTGCAGAGGACAAGTCAGCAGGAGAGGAGGAGCGGAAGCTGGCAGAGGAGCAGCTGAAAGAAAGAGAGGCCCTGAAGAGAGAGAGTGGAGTGAAGAAAGACCCAGAGGGAGACAAAGAAGGGACCCAAGAACCCAAATTAGAGCACCGGGTGAGGAGTCAGCAAGAGGGTACCGGAACCCAAGCTGGTGGGGGTAAAGACATTCCCCAGCCAGAGACCGGAGACCGTGGGCAGTGTCTGTCACGGTCACCCACTACATTCACCCTGAAGGCACACCACAGGAAGGGTCAGGGAACCTAAGGCCAAAGGTTGCCCAACAGAAGGCCCGAGGGAGCTGGACTTAGGTGAATCACTGGTGGGGACGGCTGAAGAAAGGACAGAGGGGGAGCTCAGGGCCACGCTCCGGACTTGTTTGGGGGTTGGCCGGATCCAGGACCTGGTGGACGCAGCACGGCTCGGGTGGTCACTTGGAGCTAGAGTGACCAGGAACATCAGCAGTGAGTAAAACCCTTAACTGCACAACCCGACTCTGTCTTCCTTTATCATCTATGCTGCACCACCACAACCCCCATCCTCTGCGCCTGTCCCCTCTGAGGCTATACCCCTCCCGTTGGGGGTTATCCCACCAAGCTGCACATCCACCATCAGCCTCAGCGGACCCTGCTGCAGCGGCGGCCACAGTGACCGCATTACAACGGGTGGCGTAGTCGACACAAAAAGAACTCTAATAACATCAGTAAGGACTGCCACATAACACATAGCTTGACGCCCTGGGCACGGGACCGGGTCACAGCCGCTCGGAGACTACAACACCCCATCTGATCCGGTGCCGGGTATTCCCCTCAAAAAGGAATATGACCCAGGGGGCGCGTCAACTTTGGCGTAGTCGGCAGGATTACGTGCCCGCAACACCCGGGTACTGCGTGCCTGAAGAAAAGTGCAAGTTTACCTCAGAAAGAAGACTCCTGCCGGTTCCGGAGGGTCCACGCCATCGGACTCCATCACCAGTCGTTTCCCGCCGATTGTCCGCCATTTCCAGCTTGTTCCCGCCATCTGCAGAGTTTCCCGCCACTGGGAAGCGATTCCCGCCAAAACCGCAGATTTCCCGCCTTGGAAGAGCAGCGGACGCCATTATGGGCGTGCCAAAGGAGGGCAAGAGGCCACCTCCCATCGTGGGCCGGGACAGAAAATGGCGCCAAAAGTGGAAACCGCCCCCACCAACAGAGACTGTGATGCTGGAGGTGTCAGTCAGCGTGAAAGAACTACCCCTGGAGCTGACAGTCACCGAGTTGCCCCGGGACCGCCCTCGAAGTGGGAGGAGACGAAAGAAAAGAGCAAAGATGGGTGTCGCTTGGAGGAGTCTAGAACGAGCGCACCCGGAGGCAAGGTGTCCAGAGCAAGAGCACCCGGAGTCGAGGAGAGAAAGAGTAGACCCGGGAATGGAGCGGCAGCAGTGCAGCACCGGCCCGCTGGCCAGGAGCCTGCAAAAGGAAGAAAGAGGAGAGCAGAGCAGCACCGGCCCGCTGGCCAGGAGCCTGCCGGAAGAAGAGCAGAGCAGCACCGACCCGATGGTCAGGAGCCTGCTAGAGTCAACAACCCCGCTAGGCTTAGCGGAGATCCTGGCGCAGCTTCCCCGAGATCGGGAGTGCGCGCGGAGTGCCCTGGAGGGCCTCGCGGGAAGGATGGCCCGAGTGCAGAGGGAGATCCTGGCGGAGTGGGGCCGGGAGATGGCCCAGCAAGCTGGAACCCGTCCACGGAACCCGCTCCCTTGGAAGAAGACACCGACTACCTCTGCGGATGACGCGGGAGGACCCAAGGCCGGAGACGGCGCAGAAGAGGGAGCGAGACGCATGGCAGCAGGTAAGGGGGATGCCTATACCCCATACCGGAAGACCACTTACCTGCCCCAGCTCCCCGTCGCAGAGCCCGAAAGTCCCCCTGCCGTACCCGAGACCGCCATGACACCGCCACCGACTAGGCCCCGACCGGAAGCCGCCGTCGCGACCCCAGTGACGTCACGCGTCGTGACCCGGAGCGTGGCGAAGGAAGGGAAGCCTCCGGCCTGGTCGCAAGGCCTAGCGTTTCCGGGCGCCGCATCCCCAGCAGAGCCATCTACCTCCGCGGAGCCTCCGGCCTGGTCGCAAGGCCAGGTGGCCCAGGGTGCCGCCGTGTTAACAGTTCCATTTACCTTCCAGATGCCCCAGGCCTGGCCGCAAGGCCTGGGCAACCTGGGCGCCCCCACCATCGCGCCCGCACCCGTAACATCAAGGGTGCCAAATCTGGGAGAGGACCCCTTCAGCCAGCTAGCGTGGCCGGACGGGCGGCCCTTCATCTGGCCCGAAGAATTCTTGGAACTGGAGCGACAAAAGAAGTTAGGTCCCCTGTGTGAGCCCCTGATCCCGGCTCCAAAGCCCGTGACTCGGGTCTCGCCTCCACTAGAAGAAGCCCAATTCGTGTGGGACCCCACGGGAGAAGATTTGATGGGGTTCACCGGAGAGACTCGGGCAGCTGCAGCTGAACGCACAGAGTGTTGCCGTCAACAGCTGGCCGAGTTTAAGAGAGAACGGGAGGAGAGGCGGGTCAGAGAACAATGGGCCCGGACCCGCAGCGCGGAGCAAAAGAGTCGGACCAGAAGGGACCCCTATGCAGCAGATCGTCCCCGTACCATCGGGACGGTAATAAAGTTTAATGCGCAGCATGGGTGGGGCTTCATAAAGGACCGGAACACCATGGGTGACGTCTTCGTTACCCGACGGGATGTCGAGTCCCACCTGCCAGAGGGTCACAAAGGCCGTGACCTCTACGTCGGTGACGAAGTAACGTTCACCCGGCACAAGTGTGCCAAGGGACCTTACGCCCTCCACGTGCATCGCCTGACAGAGGAGGAGTTGCGGTGTAGGGAGGAGGAGCCAGAAGACCCGAACGGGTTCAAGGCTAGAAGGTACTATGACTGAGATAGTACAAAGGACTGTATATAGTTACCTGTCGGGGTACCCAAGTAACCGTGGCTGCTTTAAAGTTTAGTCCCCGTAGGGACCAGTGAACAGTTTAACCCGTGTGTCCCCTACCCAAACCAGGCTGAGGACTGTGAGCAGCCATCCCTTTACTTGGCCGGGGACTGAGAACGGCCAAACTCCCCTGTACATAGTTGCGCTTTCTAAGGCGCCCCCTACTGGTTTTATGAGAAACTGCTTTTCGGTCGCACTTTACCTGGTCACGAGTTGCACGGTGACCAGAGGAGGAAGAAAGAAAGAGACGACGAGAATGTTATTTATATAAATATATCTACTGTTTTATATAATGTTTTATATGTTTTATATGTTTATATGAAAAAAAAAAAATTTTTGTATGTTATGGTGTTTTATGTCTTTACAGCCCGAGGACGTGCTGTGGTTTACCAGGGGGGAATGTAGCACCCTGAGGATTCGGCTGCTACAGGGGTATTGCACCTCAGCCAGAGGTGTGATATTCCACTCCCGGGTAAGGATGGAGTGTGGAACTGAGCTCAGATAGACTGCATGCACTACATACATCCCATTTCCGGGGAGCAGGCCGACGGCACTCCCACTTAGAAATGTGCAGGTGCGACCGAGCCTGTTCCTGGCTGGAGTGGGAGGGGGGAGGAACATCCCATGTAGTGTAGGGGCAGATAGGGGGAGCAGTCTGGGTAGTGATAGGAGCTCATTGGGTGCTGGTCACCTGAGCTCACACATAGAGGGATATATAAGGAGGGCACCAACTAGGATCAGGGTCAGACGCAGAGGAGCCTGTCAGACGCAGAGAGTCAGTCAGTGCAGAGGACAAGTCAGCAGGAGAGGAGGAGCGGAAGCTGGCAGAGGAGCAGCTGAAAGAAAGAGAGGCCCTGAAGAGAGAGAGTGGAGTGAAGAAAGACCCAGAGGGAGACAAAGAAGGGACCCAAGAACCCAAATTAGACCACCGGGTGAGGAGTCAGCAAGAGGGTACCGGAACCCAAGCTGGTGGGGGTAAAGACATTCCCCAGCCAGAGACCGGAGACCGTGGGCAGTGTCTGTCACGGTCACCCACTACATTCACCCTGAAGGCACACCACAGGAAGGGTCAGGGAACCTAAGGCCAAAGGTTGCCCAACAGAAGGCCCGAGGGAGCTGGACTTAGGTGAATCACTGGTGGGGACGGCTGAAGAAAGGACAGAGGGGGAGCTCAGGGCCACGCTCCGGACTTGTTTGGGGGTTGGCCGGATCCAGGACCTGGTGGACGCAGCACGGCTCGGGTGGTCACTTGGAGCTAGAGTGACCAGGAACATCAGCAGTGAGTAAAACCCTTAACTGCACAACCCGACTCTGTCTTCCTTTATCATCTATGCTGCACCACCACAACCCCCATCCTCTGCGCCTGTCCCCTCTGAGGCTATACCCCTCCCGTTGGGGGTTATCCCACCAAGCTGCACATCCACCATCAGCCTCAGCGGACCCTGCTGCAGCGGCGGCCACAGTGACCGCATTACAACGGGTGGCGTAGTCGACACAAAAAGAACTCTAATAACATCAGTAAGGACTGCCACATAACACATAGCTTGACGCCCTGGGCACGGGACCGGGTCACAGCCGCTCGGAGACTACAACACCCCATCTGATCCGGTGCCGGGTATTCCCCTCAAAAAGGAATATGTCCCAGGGGGCGCGTCACATCCTTGGTATGTTATATCATTTCTGTTTTCTAGATAAGATGTCCTGGTAGAAACTGGACATCTCCACATATTTGAGACTCGAATGGAAGCGGACCTTAAAAACGAATGATTGTTTATGCTTTGCTTATGTGTTATTTAATTTTAACTGATGTATAGGAATCTTTTGTTTGGGCATGCACAAAGTCTTCATGGCTGTAAGCCAAAATTTTGACTTAAATACTTCACAGTTTTGCAAGAGGTCAGTTCTCTCTCTCATACTCATGAGGATATCCAACTACTGTATATATGTTTTTATCTTGTATCTTGATCTATCCCTTTGTAATTGTAACTCTAAAGGCCCCCGTCACACTAAGTGACGCTACAGCGATCCCGACAACGATACGACCTGTCAGGGATCGCTGCTGCGTCGCTATGTGGTCGTTGGTGAGATGTCAAACAGTCAGATCTTTCCCAACGACGCAGCAACGATGCAGCGACCCGCGACGATCTGTATAACGATGCACGTGTAGCACCCTGAGGACTCGGCTGCTACAGGGGTATTGCACCTCAAACCAGAGGTGTGGTATTCCACTCCCGGGTAAGGATGTAGTGTGGAACTGAGCTCAGTTAGCTGCATGCACTACATACATCCCATTTCCGGGGGACAGAACGACGGTACTCCCACCAGTTTATGTGCAGGTACGACTGCGTCTGTCCCTGGCTGGAGTGGGAGGGGGGTGGAACATCCCAGTAGTGTAGGGGCAGATAGGGGGAGTAGTCTGGGTAAATGTAGGAGCTCATTGGGTGCTGGTCACCTGAGCTCACACATAGAGGGAGTATATAAGGTGGGCACCATCTTAGGACAGGGTCAGTCAGTCAGTCAGTCAGTGAGTCAGCAGTAACTCCAAGAGAGGAGAAGGAAGAGAGACCCAGAGGCGCAGGACGAGAGGCGACCCCAAGATCCCAGAATAAGGACAAAAGGGTGAAGGGTCGGCAAAAGGGTACCAGATCCCAAGCTGGCGGAGGCCAAAGCAAACCTTAGCCAGGAACCGGAGGTCGTGGGCAAGATTTGCCACGACCCTCACCAAATCCACCAGAATGGCACACCGAGCATAGGGTCAGGGAAGCCAGAGAAGGTTCAACCACCAAGTGACCCGAGGGAGCCGGACATAGGTGGATCCCTGGTGAGAACGGCAGAGAGAGAGAGAAGAAGGGAGCTCAGGACCATACTCAGGAATTGCCCGGGAGTTGACCGAGTCCCGCACCTGGTGGACGCAGCACGGCTTGGGTGGTCACTGCTGTACAGAGTGACCCGAGCAACACCAGTGAGTAAAAACCCTGAAACTGCATTTCATGCCTCTGAGTCTCCTTGCTGCACCTTCACAACCACCATCCTCCACGTCTGACCCCCTGAGGCTATACCCCTCCCGTTGGGGGTTATACTACCACAGCTGCACACACACCACCAGCCTCAGCGGACCATCCTACAGCGGCGGCCTTTTGACCGCAAATCAACGGGTGGCGTAGTCGACACTAAGAACATCTGCAAGGACTGCCGCACACTGAGTTTGACACCCTGGGCACGGACCGGGTCACAGCCACTCGGAGACTACAACCCCCATCTGATCCAGCTCCGGGTATCCCTAACAACATGGCCCAGGGGGCGCGTCACACGCCTATGTGTTTCTGTGTCTGAGTCGTTAACAAGGTCGTTGGTAAGGTGTCAAACACACCGATGCATGCTACCCAGCGGGACCTCAACGATCAAAGAAATGTCCAGACCATTCCGACACGACCAGCGATCTCACAGCAGGGGCCTGGTCGCTGCTAAGTGTCAAACGTAGTGAGATCGCTACTGAGGTCGCTGTTGCGTCACAAAACTTGTGACTCAGCAGCGATCTCGCTTAGTGTGACGGGGCCTTTATTCTAAATACATTTATTTTTATTCAGATCACCTGTGAAGACTGTATCTTTGTTAGTAAATACAGGTTTCCATGTCAAGTGGTGGAGAATATGTGCATATCCAACAGCTTCTCTTGGCAAAACAACTCAAACAGGATGATCTACAAGATGGACACAAGTGGCCACAAGTGAGATTTCTTATGAGTCTGTCCTTTCCTTCTCTGCAGGTCTTGCTGTGATGCTAGTCACTACTCATGGTCCAAGGTTAAAAACCAGGAAGGCAAGTCAAAGACAGAGGGATAAGACAAATGGATAGTCAGGAGCAAAGTCCGGGGTCTGATAACTAAAGTCAGAATACGTCAAAGGCAAAAGGGGTTTTTACAAACGGGTAGTTGAAAGGTAAATCCATGGTCTGGCAACAAAAAATCAGAATATCAGAATACAGAGCACAGTGTTTCAAGTTAATTCTGTGACCATTGAGGGTTTTTCTTTCATTAAACGAGGGGTACCAACAATTTTGACCAAGTGTGTATATCAACACCACAGAGCCAACAATTGAGAAGTTAAACATGGCAGGTGTGTGTGTGTGTATGTATGTGTGTGTATGTGTGGTGAAACTTATCCTAGACAGATTATAAAATCAGCGTAAGAGGTTTTTCAAAGCACTGGAGTAACCACCAGAAACATGACTTTACCAGCCCAATTGGCAAAAGAGAGGAAGATACTGAATCAGCTCAATTTCAACAAATTGGCAGTCCCTCTAAAGCACCTGTCATTGTGGTCCCAATTAGATTTGTCAGCATATAAGGAGTTGGAGCCACAGTTATCCCGAACCAGAGGGTCCCTTAGCCAGTCAAACCAAGAGTCATATTGAAAGAAACTCCTCCATCTAGACAAAACCCAGATGGCTTTTGCCCAGCACATAAAATTTGTAAGCACCTGCCACAAGCCCAACTTGACAGACTTGACTGTTTTATTTAAGACATTTGCATATTAATGGATACAATGGGTTGGCCTGCAGATAACCAAGTAGACCCTAAAAACACATCGACAAGAATAGAGCTCTTGTGTGACAAGATTACATTTTTCTCACTACTTCCTGGGGTACTATGCTATCCAGAGACCAAAAGAGACAGTAACAGAATACACTGGTAGATCCCTGGGTCCTAGAGAAGACAGATGGACCAACAACAGCTTTGCAACAACATGCATGACCCGAGTGACTACTAGCAACAATAAGAATTTATGCACCCTTGTAACACTACTTCCTCTCTAAGGGTAAGACCAGATTTTCATAAATGAGTTAGCCTTTCCATGTATAGTGACCACAGAAGCAGCGCGAATAGTATTACAAAGTGAGAGCCTCTAACTACCAATAACAGTTACTCAGGTGCCTGGGGTTGGCTCAGATGGCAAGGTAAACTTGCTTACTGAAACAAACCAGCTGCCTGTACAAATAGGTCCCATAGTCACATAGGCAGCATTTATTCTCAGGGATACCGTACCATGTAATTTATTGCAATGAGATTCACTCTGCAAATTAAATATCACTTTTAGCATGGTTTTTCCTGTGGAAGAAGTGTATTATACTTCAAAACGCATCAAATAAAACCGTATGTCTAATTCATTTTCTGAAATTGGCATCTTCAATAATCAGCAGCGAGAATAAGAACACAAATCCTTCCTGGTTTCTATTGCAAGTGGTTTGACGACCTGTGGATCCACAGCAGCTGAACAACATTCTTAAGACCATGTGCCCACGATGCAGAAATGAAGCAGAAAATTTCTGCAGCATTTCTGCATCTCCCTGGCAGAAAAAACGCATGCAGATTGTGCATGCGTTTTTCCTGCAGAATACATGCGGATCCACATGCGGATTCACTTGCGTGTCCGCATGCAGATTGACAAGCGCTTTCCATGCTTTCCATGCGATAGCATCACTTGGAAAGTGCTTGACAACTAGGTCACACTGTATAAATCCATGCAAACAGCATGGATTTATACAGTGTGAACCATAAAAATTAAAACAAATAAAGCTATACTCACCCCCGAGGGCCCGGCGTGGCTGCAGCGCTGCTTCCTGGCTGGTTCCCGGCTGCCGGCATATCGCGAGACAGAGCGGTGAAGGGCCTGCGGTCACATGACTGTGACGTCACCGCAGGTCCTCAAGCGATGCCGGCATTCAGAGAGAAGCCGCCGGACAGGTGAATATAAACTTTATTTGTTATTTTATTCTTTTTTACAGGTAAAATGGTACCCAGGTCAGGATGAGAGTCTCCTCTCCTCCAGAACTGGGTACCATCCGCACATAGAGACGCATAGAAGCCGCTTGTAAAAATGTACAGTCGCGGTTTCTATGCGTCTCAATGCAAGTCAATGGCGGGAGTTCTGCTGCGCTTCCGCAAAATTAAATGACATGCTGCGGATTTTTGTACACAGCATAAACGCTGCGGAAAAATCCGCAGCATGTGCATAGAACATGCGGAATCCCCTTGGGGACCATGGGGTGCGGATTACCTAGCGTTTTACAAGCGTTTACACTGCGGAAATTCCGCAGCATAAACGCTTGAAAAACGCTACGTGGGCACGCAGCCTAAATGTACAATTCCATGGCTCAGGTTAGCACAATCTGCTATTCTTAATTCTGAATGTTTATTGGATAAGACCCTATCTTTTCTCCAGCCTATCTACATAGTAAGTATGACATATGTCCCAAAAGGAGGGATGATTGAGTTAGTACTTCATTGATGCGCTCCTAGTTTCACCTTGTAAAAGTGCCTCAGAAACATTTTCCAGAAGTTAAAGTATGAATTGCAATGAGTATACAGTCATGGCCGAAAGTGTTGACACCCTTGAAATTGTTGCAGAAAATTAAGTATTTCTCCCAGAAAATTATTACAATTATACATGTTTTGTTATACACATGTTTATTTATTTTGTGTGTATTGGAACAACACAAAAAACAGAGAAAAAAAAAAGCAAATTGGACATAATTTCACACAACCCCAAAAATAGGCCAGACAAAATTGTTGGCACCCTCAACTTGATATTTGCTAGCATACCCTTTGGAATAAATAACTGCAATCAATTGCTTCCTATAACCATCAACAAGGAACCTCTCAACTGGAATTTTGCACCACGCTTCTTTTGCAAACTGCTCCAGGTCTCTCATATTTGAAGGGTGCTTTTTCCCAATAGCAATTTTAAAATCTCTCCACAGATGTTCAATGGAACATGTGGCACATACCCTGCAAACTTGTCCCCAATTGTGATACTCTTTGGTGAAGTTGCTATAACTAGATTACATTTTCATCATGAATCTGAGCTGTCTCTGGCTGCATTCCCGACTAAAAGACTAGGATTTTCTATTCTGGCAGCCTGACATTGAGTGATGACGTGAGGCTCCCTGCTTATTTTTTTCCATTGCACTCCAATGCCATAGGGATGAACAATGCTTTACTTTAAATATACCATGTCACAGTAAAAGATCTAAGCAAATGTACCTGGCGGCTTTGTAGCCTTGTCCTATGTACACATCTCACACAAGAAAGTAACCTGGCAGAATAGTTCCCACCCTACAGCTACAGGTTGATATATTTTTGCAGATAGCAACTAAAGTTTTCTACCTCATCATATAATTCAATCTGTGATTCTGCCTAGTAAGAGGTATTCCATTTGTGGCCTCCAAGCCTTTAAAGGAAACCTGTCATATGAGAAAATACTATTATCTTGCAGATATGGGGTTAATCTACAGGTTAATAGTGTCCTAAAGCTGTCCACTGCTGCATTGAAAACCTGGTTGCCAAGAGGAAATTAAATTTATTCCTCCCAGCAGACTCCGGCTTTCAGTCATAGAGGCGTAGCTTCAGTCACCGCTCAGTACATAGTGAGCAGCGGCTGTAACCATGCCCTGGAACTGACTGACAGGCTCCTATGCAATGCATCAGTACTAAGCCGGCTGTCAGTCAGTGCCGGGACATGGTTACAGCTGCCACTCACTATGTACTGAGCGGTAATTGTAGCCGTGCTGGCTACGCCTCTAACTGAAAGCTGGAGGCTACTAGGAGGAAAAAAGTTAATTTCTTCTCAGTAGCTGGGCTTTCAGTGTGGTGGATGCACTGCTTCAGATCTCTATTAACCTGGAAAATAACCACATATCTGCAGGGTTAATAGCGTTTTTCCATGACAGGTTTCCTTTAAGAAGTTGCTTGTTAAATCAATAGGCAATTACAGCTATGCGGGGTAGATTAGCACAGATATATAAAGTAGTTTTACAGAAGAGGTTAGCAGAGGATTTTTTTTACTAACAAAGCAGGGTGATGTGTGTGCATTGATGGAAGATGAATGCTGTACTTACATGTCTGACAGCTATGACCTAGTGGCAGGGTATCTCAAGAAAATAAAAGTGCTCCAAGAGTTAACATCTCCAGTGGATGAATGGGACCCCTTCTCATGGATGAGTTCCATAGGAGGTTGGTTGAATTTGTTCTTTGGTTCATTCCTCAAACCAATAAAAACAACTTTTATTTATATTAATTCTATATGTTGTATTTCAAAGTTTCATGTGTATTTGAAAATAGTGTATTTCGAGCTCGTAAAAGAGCTATTGATTATAATTGATTGGTATTAGAGATGAGCAGATCAGGTAAATATTGAATTCACCTGATGGCGTGGTTTTTCGTGGGAAATTTGATACGCTGAGAAGTTATTCTCTGCAAATTTAATGTCTCTTATTATGCTCTTGGATCTTTCCAGACCCCAAAGCATAATAAACATAATATGTAAAAAAAATCTTTATACGCACCTCACCAACCCCTCCACTCCTCATGGTCAGCCGCCTGGGTGGCGTTGAGGAGCAAAAGGGCTGGCAAAGTAAATTATAGGCTGTTTTTTTAAAATATTTTGATGCTTTTATGGTTTAGAAAACTATCCAGGAGCCACCATTTTGCTGAATACTTATGGATGAAAATTACAAAATGTACATGTAAGGGTGTGACAGAGACTGTTGTCTACCTGCCCCTGAAGATAATAATTGTAGTGTGATTATCGACTTGGGTTTTAGTTCATTTTATTGTACGATGTAAAATGTGTAAAATGTATTGTAAAATGCATAGAGTGTTATAAGTACTGATGCTGCTGTGTGGGTACTGTACTGGTAATGCCCAAGGAATCCTGGTACACTCAGCTTAAGGGTAGGGAAAGTATAGAACATAGGCTAGTACTTAGTTTGCGATACATAGGAACATTAGGGCAGATATGGCACTGTTGGGTCTTATTAGTGTACAGTAATATAAATAGTGTAAGGATACAGTTGAATATTTGGGACTAGCCTGACATGGGAGGGGGTATGGCTCAAGTTAAAAAGGGAATTAATTCCTGGTTCAGTTAGTTAGCGAGAGTTAGAGAAAGTGTGAGGCTTGTGTGAAGTTCAGGTTCAAGTTGCAGTGGGCTGGAGGCACATGGAGTACATATTGTTCTGGCAGCATGAAGCTGTACCAGATTTACTGCAGACATTCCTATAATGTCTGGGGCCTATGGCCTAAACTAGGCACTGAGGAGTGTGTCTTAATCCCTTCCAGAGGAAGCCGGGGGGGAAACGCATGAGGGAAATATAACAGATCTCGGGAGTGCTGTGGTGCCGGGGGGGAAATCCCTGGGGCTTACAGGAGGATCATGCGTAGGGATAGTCCAAGCTGAATGTAAGCAAGAGCTTGAAATGTACTGTGTTGATGGAACTGGAACTGGACGGTGCTGTATCCGATACTGCGTGCTAAAGGCTGATGTACTTGAACTGTCCAGTAAAGTTGAACTTGTTATAACAAACCAGTTGTCCTATGATGTATGATCCTGGACCAAAGAACATGGATGCAGAGGAGGCCTCCGGCCTGCAGGTGAGTACAATGCAATGTACACAGCACACAATAAGGAACTGGGATACTGTGTGTTTGTAAAGTGCCAGGGTGTGGAGAGGCAGCATCTCACCCAAGGCTACCGCCATGGGCACTTTACATACACATTTTGGTGAATGCGGATTTTTGTAAAATTCTAATAAAATTCAATTCCATTAGAATTTATTCACTCATCTCTACTTGTGATTGATAAAGGTATTTACGTATAAACTAAAGGAGGGAACTGAGGCGGAAAATAATAAACACAGCTATTATAAACGATAATTTGACAATATGATTAAAATGACTTGTTATATGTCAGTTATGCACCAGCTTTATAAAATAATATTTTGTTTATTTCAGCTAAAGAAACCTGTTAAACCTGCAGATATCCTTGAAATCCTCTGTAAGATGCTGTTTTCTAGATAGGATGTCCTGGCAGAAAACAGACATCTCAACATGTTGGAGACTCAGAGGCGGAACTTGAAAACTAATGATTGTTTATGTTTTCCTTAAGCGTTTTTTAATTACTACTGATATGCAGCATTATTTGGTTTGGGCATTTGCAGAGATACCATGGCTGTAATTTTGACATAAATACTGGACCTTTTGCAGCAAGTCAGATCTTTCTCTTTGATATTCTTGGGAATCTCCGTAATATATTTTTATCTATCCCTTTTTAATTGTAACTCTTGTTCTAAATAAACTTAATTTTATTTAAATAAATTGTGAAGATTTAATCTTTTCTAGGAAAGTCAGATTTCCATATCATGCTAAATTTTGACATGTAAATATTAACCTCCCATTTATTTTCTATGTGTTTTTCAATCCATCTAATGTAGTGATGAGAATCTATATTTAGGAACAATCACTAATGTATTGAAGAAATAGTTAACATATGTATATTTGGTCATCATTAACTATATGATTTGTATGTATAAGAAACTAGATGCACTCAAGAATATTCCATGCTTTTCACTTTGTTTTTATTAGGAATGTACAGTACAGACTAAAAGTTTGCACACACCTTCTCATTTAAAGATTTTTCTGTATTTTCATGACTTTGAAAATTGCACATTCACACTGAAGGCATCAAAATAATGAATTAACACATGTGGAATTATATACTTAACAAAAAAGTGTGAAACAACTGAAAATATGTCTTATATTCTAGGTTCTTCAAAGTAGCCACCTTTTGCTTTGATGATTGCTTTGCACACTCTTGGCATTCTCTTGATGAGCTTCAAGACGTAGTCACCGGAAATGGTTTTCACTTCACAGGTGTGCCCTGTCTGGTTTAATAAGTGGGATTTCTTGCCTTATAAATGGGGTTGGGACCATCAGTTGTGTTGTGCAGAAGTCATGTGGATACACAGCTGATAGTCCTACTGAATAGACTGTTAGAATTTGTATTATGGCAAGAAAAAAGCAGCTAAGTAAAGAAAAACGAGTGGCCATCATTACTTTAAGAAATGAAGGTCAGTCAGTCCGAAAAATTGGGCAAACTTTGAATGTGTCCTCAAGTGCAGTTGCAAAAACCATCAAGCGCTACAAAGAAACTGGCTCACATGAGGACCGCCCCAGGAAAGGAAGACCAAGAGTCACCTCTGCTTCTGAGGATAAGTTTATCTGAGTCACCAGCCTCAGAAATCACAGGTTAACAGCAGCTCAGATTAGAGACCAGGTCAATGCCACACAGAGTTCTAGCAGCAGACACATCTCTACAACAACTGTTAAGAGGAGACTTTGTGCAGCAGGCCTTCATGGTAAAATATCTGCTAGGAAACCACTGCTAAGGACAGGCAACAAGCAGAAGAGACTTGTTTGGGCTAAAGAACACAAGGAATGGACATTAGACCAGTGGAAATCTGTGCTTTGGTCTGAGGAGTCCAAATTTGAGATCTTTGGTTCCAACCACCGTGTCTTTGTGCAACGCAGAAAAGGTGAACGGATGGACTCTACATGCCTGGTTCCCACCGTGAAGCATGGAGGAGGAGGTGTGATGGTGTGGGGGTGCTTTGCTGGTGACACTGTTGGGGATTTATTAAAAATTGAAGGCATACTGAACCAGCATGGCTACCACAGCATCTTGCAGCAGCATGCTATTCCATCCGGTATGCGTTTAGTTGGACCATCATTTATTTTTCAACAGGACAATGAGCCCAAACACACCTCCAGGCTGTGTAAGGGCTATTTGACCAAGGAGGAGAGTGATGGGGTGCTACACCAGATGACCTGGCCTCCACAGTCACCAGACCTGAACCCAATCGAGATGGTTTGGGGTGAGCTGGACCGCAGAGTGAAGGCAAAAGAGCCAACAAGTGCTAAGCATCTCTGGGAACTCCTTCAAGATTGTTGGAAGACCATTTCCAGTGACTACCTCTTGAAGCTCATCAAGAGAATGCTAAGAGTGTGCAAAGCAGTCATCAAAGCAAAAGGTGGCTACTTTGAAGAACCTAGAATATAAGACATATTTTCAGTTGTTTCACACTTTTTTGTTAAGTATATAATTCCACATGTGTTAATTCATAGTTTTGATGCCTTCAGTGTGAATGTACAATTTTCATAGCCATGAAAATACAGAAAAATCTTTAAATGAGAAGGTGTGTCCAAACTTTTGGTCTGTACTGTATATATATATTTATATTATTATTGTGATTTTTAAAAAAATATTTTTATAATTTTTTTCACTTTTTTTTACTTATTTACTTTGTCCCACTATGGGACTTTCACTTTTTGCAGGCTGATCACTTGTATAGCATAGGGATGCAGGAGCATTCCTATGCTATGCAAACTATCAGCGTTGCACTGATAGGCAAACTTGTTAGATCATGCACTGCGCATGATCTTGAACTTTGCTAGCTCTGGTGACCTGGATGTCGTCATGATGACATCGGGTCACCATGGCAACGATCGGGCCCCGCGATGATGTCACGGGGTCTCCAATCCAAGGGCAGAGGGGCTTTCTTCCCTCTGCCAACCCCTCTGCCTGCATGCTAAATGATACAATCGCAGAATTTAGTGGGTTCAAGTGCAGGGAGCAGTGTGCGGGCACCACTGCTGGCACTGAGTCCTGGGTGTCAGCTGTCAGAATCAGCTGACACCCAGTGGCAATCACCCATGCACAGCCCCCTGTGCTAAGACAATCTCCATGACGTATATATACTCCATCGGTCGGGAAGTCTTTCCCGATGATGACAGATACAAATGTCGGGAAGGGGTCAAGGGCACAAATTATAAACTTACCTTAGCCATGCATCTTTAAATTTTTTTTTTGTTGCTTTCTAACACTTATAACTTTTTTTACTCTTTCCAGCAATGTAGCTGTAAGAGGGATTACTTTTTGCAGATCAATCTATAATCCGCAATAGAATCATTTTAGGTAGAAAGTAGTGATAAGTGAGCACTAAAATATTCGGGTACTCTTTGCTTGGGTCGAGCAAATTGGAATACTCGTGTGCTCGACCCGAGCAACGAGCCCAATGTAAGTCTATGGGAAACTCGAGCATTTTTCAGGTGGCCCCCCCCGGCGGTCTACAGAGGGCCTAAAAATTGCCCAAATCGATCGGAACAGTGCTCAAATGACTTGGGAACAGCATGGGGAAGACCTCTGGAAGCATTTCTGACCCCAGGTCACTGCCTAAAAGTGTGCCCATCATAAGTGATCCTGGGAGCATGCAATGATGCCTCCCGCCATGCACCTGTTGTTGTAGACTTGCAACAATCATTGTCCACGTCCTTGTCCCAGTGCAGCGTTCAGTTGTCCCTACCCCATTCCTTGGAATGCAAGCGCAATTATGCAGCCAGCCACCCACCCACCTACAGGCCGCAACACTAAACTGCCAGATTTCTGGGCAGCTGCTTGCACTTGAAATATGGCCTTTTAAGCTCGTGGAGGCGAAAGCTTTTCACAACCTCATGCCGGCGGCAGCCGGGTGTCCATACTCGGTCCCCAGCCACCACTATTTCTCCCGGTATCATCTCCATCTTCCACAAGCACGGGTCCCACAACATTACCCGTGCCCTCCCCAGTGCACTTACTGGGAAGGACCGCCTAACCACAAACACATGGACAGGTGAATGTGGCCAGGGACGGTACGGAGCCAGTTCACAACTTTTTTGCTGAGAGTTGTATTTAGCTCGGTGAAAGGACTGGCATAGAGGGCAACCGTATCTACTCAGGCTGTCATTTCTCCATCACCAGGTTCCGCCCATTGTCACACACGACCATGCCTGGCTGTATGTTCAGCGGTGAGAGACACAGATCAGGCTGCTGTGTTACAGCTTTCAACAACTCTGCAGTGCTGGGCAGTTTGTCAATTAGGCATTAAGCATGTTATTTTCAACACAGCCTGCTGCCGCTTGGCCAAGGCAGTGCTGCAGTGCTGTCAGCTTGTGACTGACGTGGTCATTTCGGAGATGGAGGAGGAGGTGCATGAGCTGAACAATGTGATTACATTGAGGTTAAAATGTTGACGCTGTTTTTTATACTAAAGAAAGATCCTATTGTTTTGGGTTTTTTTACGTTATTTTTTAAGACAAATGAATTCCCTGGGAAATGTCATTTTAACATTTTACAACCTTATCTGGCAATGTAGTGTGTGACACATCATCAGACACATCCTGTTTTATTTATGATGGAGGGACTCTGACAGTCATAAAGCCTATTTTTATAGGGACATCAGACGGCCCTTACTATTCTTAAAAGGCCAGCAGTCGGCCCTCGCTAACGTTAGAGAGCCATCAGCCAGCTATGCTTTGTTGTTCCCATATTTAACAAATGGGTCTCCTATACTGTTATTGCGCATCCAGTGACTGCAAGGGCACCCAAAAATTTGGACGCAACCCAATACCCCTTTGAAAAGACATAGAGGAGGGTCTCAGTAAAAAAAATGTTCCCATTATAAAGGAGCGGGTCTCCTATATTGGTAATGCCCATGCTGTGACTGCAAGGGCTGCCAAAATTTGGGAAAAACCCCACTAAGAACCAGGGCCACAGTAACAAGTACAACTTGTTTCCATTAGAAAGGAGAGAGTTTGCTATACAGTTATAAGGTATGCAGTGAGGCCAGCGGCTGACCAATTTTAGGAAAAACCCCACTAAGAATTTAAAGACACATAGGGCAGGGCCACAGTAACAAGGTACTACATGTTCCCATTAGAAAGGAGAGGGTCTGCTATACAGTTATAGGGTAAGCAGTGAGTCCAACGGCTGACCAATTTTAGGAAAAAGCCCACTAAGAATTTAAAGACACACAGAGCAGGGCCACAGTGACAAGGTACGAAATGTACAAATTAGAAAGGAGAGGGTCTGCTATATAGTTACAGGGTATACAGTGAGTCTACCGGCTGACAAATTTTAAGAAAAACCCCACTAAGAATTTAAAGACACACAGAGCAGGTCCACAGTAACAAGTACGACATGTTCCCATTACAAAGGAGAAAGTCTGCTATACAGTTATAGGGTATGAAGTGAGTCCAACGGCTGACCAATTTTAGGAAAAACTCCACTAAGAATTTAAACACACATAGAGCAGGGCCACAGTAACAAGGTACGACATGTTCCCATTAGAAAGGAGAGGGTCTGCTATACAGTTATAGGGTATGCAGTGAGTCCAACGGCTGATCAATTTTAAGAAAAACCCCACTAAGAATTTAAAGACACATAGAGCAGGGCAACAGTAACAAGGTACGACATGTTCCCATTAGAAAGGAGAGAGTCTGCTATACAGTTATAGGGTATGCAGTGAGTCCAACGGCTGACCAACTTTAGGAAAAAACCCAATAAGAAATTAAAGACACACAGAGCAGGGCCACAGTAACAAGTACCACATGTTCCCATTAGAAAGGAGAGGGTCTGCTATACAGTTATAGGGCATGCAGTGAGTCCAGCAGCTGACCAATTTTGGGAAAAACCCCACTAAGAATTTAAAGACACACAGAGCAGGGCCACAGTAACACGGTACGACAAGTTCCCATTAGAAAGGAGAGGGTCTGCTACACAGTTATAGGGTATGCAGTGAGTCCAACAGCTGACCGATTTTAGGAAAAACCCCACTAAGAATTTAAAGACACACAGAGCAGGGCCACAGTAACAAGTACGACATGTTCCCATTAGAAAGGAGAGAGTCTGCTATACAGTTATAGGGTACGCAGTGAGTCCAGCAGCTGACCAATTTTGGGAAAAAGACCACTAAGAATTTAAAGACACATAGAGCAGGGCCATAGTAACAAGTACGACATGTTCCCATTAGAAATGAGACAGTCTGCTATACAGTTAAAGGGTATGCAGTGAGTCCAGCGGCTGACCAATTTTAGGAGAAACCCCACTAAGAATTTTAAGACACATAGGGCAAGGCCACAGTAACAAGGTACTACATGTTCCTATTAGAAAGGAGAGGGTCTGCTATACAGTTATAGGGTATGCAGTGAGTCCAACGGCTGACCAATTTTAGGAGAAACCCCACTAAGAATTTAAAGACACTTAGAGCAGGGCCACAGTAACAAGTACGACATGTTCCCATTAGAAAGGAGAGAGTCTGCTATACAGTTATAGGGTATGCAGTGAGTCCAACGGCTGACAATTTTTAGGAAAAACCCCACTAAGAATTTAAAGACACACAGAGTAGGGCCACAGTAATAAGTACGGCATGTTCCCATTAGAAAGGAGAGAGTCTGCTATACAGTTATAGGGTATACAGTGAGTCCAGCGGCTGACCAATTTTTGGAAAAACCCCACTAAGAATTTAAAGACACACAGAGTAGGGCCACAGTAACAAGTACGACATGTTCCCATTAGAAAGGAGAGAGTCTGCTATACAGTTATAGGGTATGCAGTGAGTTCAGCGGCTGACCAATTTTAGGAAAAACCCCACTAAGAATTTAAAGACACATACAGCAGGGCCACAGTAACAAGGTACTACATGTTCCCATTAGAAAGGAGAGGGTCTGCTATACAGTTATAGGGTATGCAGTGAGTCCAACGGCTGACCAATTTTAGGAAAAAAAACACTAAAGAATATAAAGACACACAGAGCAGGGCCACAGTAACAAGTACGACATGTTCCCATTAGAAAGGAGAGAGTCTGCTATACAGTTATAGGGTATGCAGTGAGTCCAACGGCTGACAATTTTTAAGAAAAACCCCACAAAGAATTTAAAGACACACAGAGTAGGGCCACAGTAATAAGTACGACATGTTCCCATTAGAAAGGAGAGAGTCTGCTATACAGTTATAGGGTATGCAGTGAGTCCAGCGGCTGACCAATTTTAGGAAAAACCCCACTAACAATTTAAAGACACATAGAGCAGGGCCACAGTAACAAGGTACTACATGTTCCCATTAGAAAGGAGAGGGTCTGCTATACAGTTATAGGGTATGCAGTGAGTCCAACGGCTGACCATTTTTAGGAAAACCCCCACTAAGAATTTAAAGACACACAGAGCAGGGCCACAGTAACAAGTACGACATGTTCCCATTAGAAAGGAGAGAGTCTGCTATACAGTTATAGGGTATGCAGTGAATCCAACGGCTGACCAATTTTAGGAAAAACCCCACTAAGAATTTAAAGACACATAGAGTAGGGCCACAGTAACAAGTACGACATGTTCCCATTAGAAAGGAGAGTCTGCTATACAGTTATAGGGTATGCAGTGAGTTCAGCGGCTGACCAATTTTAGGAAAAACCCCACTAAGAATTTAAAGACACATAGAGCAGGGCCACAGTAACAAGGTACTACATGTTCCCTTTATAAAGGAGAGGGTCTGCTATACAGTTATAGGGTATGCAGTGAGCCAAACGGCTGACCAATTTTAGGAAAAACCCCACTAAGAATTTAAAGACACTGAGAGCAGGGCCACGGTAACAGGGTACGACAAGTTTCCATTAGAAAGGAGAGGGTCTGCTGTACAGTTATAGGGTATGCAGTGAGTCCAACGGCTGACCAATTTTAGGAAAAACCCCACTAAGAATTTAAAGACACATAGAGCAGGGCCTCAGAAACAAGGTACTACATGTTCCCATTAGAAAGGAAAGGGCCTGCTATACAGTTATAGGGTATGCAGTGAGTCCAACGGCTGACTAATTTTAGGAAAAACCCCACTAAGAATTTAAAGATACACAGAGTAGGGCCACAGTAACAAGTACGACATGTTCCCATTAGAAAGGAGAGTCTGCTATACAGTTATATGGTATGCAGTGAGTCCAACGGCTGACCAATTTTAGGAAAACCCCCACTAAAGAATATAAAGACACACAGAGCAGGGCCACAGTAACAAGTACGACATGTTCCCATTAGAAAGGAGAGAGTCTGCTATATAGTTATAGGGTATGCAGTGAGTCCAACGGCTGACAATTTTTAAGAAAAACCCCACAAAGAATTTAAAGACACACAGAGTAGGGCCACAGTAATAAGTACGACATGTTCCCATTAGAAAGGAGAGAGTCTGCTATACAGTTATAGGGTATGCAGTGGGTCCAGCGGCTGACCAATTTTAGGAAAAACCCCACTAAGAATTTAAAGACACATAGAGCAGGGCCACAGTAACAAGGTACTACATGTTCCCATTAGAAAGGAGAGGGTCTGCTATACAGTTATAGGGTATGCAGTGAGTCCAACGGCTGACCATTTTTAGGAAAACCCCCACTAAGAATTTAAAGACACACAGAGCAGGGCCACAGTAACAAGTACGACATGTTCCCATTAGAAAGGAGAGAGTCTGCTATACAGTTATAGGGTATGCAGTGAATCCAACGGCTGACCAATTTTAGGAAAAACCCCACTAAGAATTTAAAGACACATAGAGTAGGGCCACAGTAACAAGTACGACATGTTCCCATTAGAAAGGAGAGAGTCTGCTATACAGTTATAGGGTATGCAGTGAGTTCAGCGGCTGACCAATTTTAGGAAAAACCCCACTAAGAATTTAAAGGCACATAGAGCAGGGCCACAGTAACAAGGTACTACATGTTCCCATTATAAAGGAGAGGGTCTGCTATACAGTTATAGGGTATGCAGTGAGCCAAACGGCTGACCAATTTTAGGAAAAACCCCACTAAGAATTTAAAGACACTGAGAGCAGGGCCACGGTAACAGGGTACGACAAGTTTCCATTAGAAAGGAGAGGGTCTGCTGTACAGTTATAGGGTATGCAGTGAGTCCAACGGCTGACCAATTTTAGGAAAAATCCCACTAAGAATTTAAAGACACATAGAGCAGGGCCTCAGAAACAAGGTACTACATGTTCCCATTAGAAAGGAAAGGGCCTGCTATACAGTTATAGGGTATGCAGTGAGTCCCAACGGCTGACCAATTTTAGGAAAAACCCCACTAAGAATTTAAAGATACACAGAGTAGGGCCACAGTAACAAGTACGACATGTTCCCATTAGAAAGGAGAGTCTGCTATACAGTTATAGGGTATGCAGTGAGTCCAACGGCTGACCAATTTTAGGAAAACCCCCACTAAGAATTTAAAGACACACAGAGCAGGGCCACAGTAACAAGTATGACATGTTCCCATTAGAAAGGAGAGAGTCTGCTATACAGTTATAGGGTATGCAGTCAGTCCAACGGCCGACCAATTTTAGGAAAAACCCCTTTAGGAATTTAAAGACACATAGATCAGGGCCACAGTAACAAGGTACTACATGTTCCCATTAGGAAGGAGAGGGTCTGCTATACAGTTATAGGGTATGCAGTGAGTCCAATGGCTGACCAATTTTAGGAAAAACCCCACTAAGAATTTAAAGACACACAGAGTAGGGCCACAGTAACAAGTATGACATTTTCCCATTAGAAAGGAGAGAGTCTGCTATACAGTTATAGGGTATGCAGTGAGTCCAACGGCTGACCAATTTTAGGAAAAAGACCACTAAGAATTTAAAGACACACAGAGCAGGGCCACAGTGACAAGTATGACATGTTCCCATTAGAAAGGAGAGAGTCTGCTATACAGTTATAGGGTATGCAGTGAGTCCAACGGCTGACCAATTTTAGGAATAACCCCACTAAGAATTTAAAGACACATAGAGCAGGGCCACAGTAACAAGGTACGACATGTTCCCATTAGAAAGGAGAGGGTCTGCTATACAGTTATATGGTATGCAGTGAGTCCAACGGCTGACCAATTTTAGGAAAAACCCCACTATGAATTTAAAGGCACACAGAGCAGGGCCACAGTAATAAGTACGACATGTTCCCATTAGAAAGGAGAGAGTCTGCTATACAGTTATAGGGTATGCAGTGAGTCCAACGGCCGACCAATTTTAGGAAAAACCCCACTAAGAATTTAAAGACACACAGAGCAGGGCCACAGTAACAAGGTACAACATGTTCCCATTAGAAAGGATAGGGTCTGCTATACAGTTATAGGGTATGCAGTGAGTCCAATGCCTGACCAAGTTTAGGAAAAAACCCACTAAGAATTTAAAGACATACAGAGTAGGGCCACAGTAACAAGTACGACATGTTCCCATTAGAAAGGAGACAGTCTGCTATACAGTTATAGGGTATGCAGTGAGTCCAACGGCTGACCAATTTTAGGAAAAACCCCACTAAGAATTTAAAGACACACAGAGCAGGGCCACAGTAACAAGCACGATATGTTCCCATTAGAAAGGAGAGAGTCTGCTATACAGTTATAAGGTATGCAGTGAGTTTAACGGCTGACCAATTTTAGGAAAAACCCCACTAAGAATTTAAAGACAGATAGAGCAGGGCCACAGTAACAAGGTACGACATGTTCCCATTAGAAAGGAGAGAGTCTGCTATACAGTTATAGGGTATGCAGTGAGTCCAACGGCTGACCAATTTTAGGAAAAACCCCACTAAGAATTTAAAGACACATAGAGCACGACCACAGTAACAAGGTACGACATGTTCCCATTAGAAAGGAGAGGGTCTGCTATACAGTTATAGGGTATGCAGTGAGTCCAACGGCTGATCAATTTTAGGAAAAACCCAAATAAGAATTTAAAGACACATAGAGCAGGGCCACAGTAACAAGGTACAACATGTTTCCATTAGAAAGGAGAGGGTCAGCTATACAGTTGTGGCACCCTGCTGTTAACAGTTATCACAGGACCCAAAAGGGTGCATGGATGGACTTCTCCACAAGAGGCCCTGATTACAAACAAACACCTCCACCCTTCCACCTCATACCACCAGAGGGAGCCCGTTAGGGATATATATATATGGAGGGTGGAGCCAGGCAGCTCAGTCTCAGTCTGAGAGAGAGTATGCTGCCACTGAGAGCAGTGAAGTCGCAGCACGGCTGCTGCTGTATTAAGGGCCCTGAGTGTAGCCGGAGGCAAAGAGGAGAGAGGAGTTGAGGGGGCAGAGGAGCATCATAGGCTCACCCCAAGACATGAACCGGACACCGGGTCCACGCCTACAGGGTCTTTTATACCCAGTAGGGATCACCGGCATACCAGGAGGACTACAAGTCCTTGGTCGACCTGAAGCTAAACCCTTGACAGGACTAGGAACCACGAAGGCCCCGGCGTTCAAGGAGAATAGTGGTTGCCAGAAAAAGGTCCTACTACCAAGCGACAGGTGAAGGAATAGCATGACACAGAAGCTAGGCCCAGTTGCAGGATGGCCAGGAGCTTAGAGAAAGAGGGAGACACGGACCAGGAGGCCTTATACCAGCTCACTGGGGAGAAGTCCTGAAGTGCACCCTTCCTACCGAGTACCCTGGACCGTACCTGATTTCCGCGTCAGTAAAGGTACTGAAGTGAATCCCCTGTCTCTGTCAGTTATTCCTGCTGCGCCATCTCTCCTGCACTGCAAGCCGCAGCATCACCACCATTTTCACCTACACTGCCCAGGGGGCCCGCTCCGCCTGTGGGGAGCAGAAACATCCCAGCTGCCATCACATCACCACCCGGAGGTCTGCAGCAGCACCGATAACCATTACCGGAAACCACAGGTGGCGTCACGAGACAAACTGTACACAAAAACCCCTTTTTAAAGAGAGACCCAGAGTAAGGGCCCGGGAGCTAACTGCCGTGACCTCATAAACAAGGTGAAAGGCCCGGGTACCGAGTCCCCTATATTCCCCTTGGGTGACACACAGTTATAGGGTATGTAGTGAGTCTAACGGCTGATCAATTTTTAGGAAAAACCCCACTACGAATTTAAAGACACACAGAGCAGAGCCACAGTAACAAGTACGACATGTTCCCATTAGAAAGGAGAGAGTCTGCTATACAGTTATAGGGTATGCAGTGAGTCCAACGGCTGACCAATTTTAGGAAAAACCCCACTAAGAATTTAAAGACACACAGAGCAGGGCCACAGTAACAAGTACGACATGTTCCCATTAGAAAGGAGAGAGTCTGCTATACAGTTATAGGGTATGCAGTGAGTCCAACGGCTGACAAATTTTAGGAAAAACCCCACAAAAAATTTAAAGACACACAGAGTAGGGCCACAGTAACAAGTACGACATGTTCCCATTAGAAAGGAGAGAGTCTGCTATACAGTCATAGGGTATGCAGTGAGTCCAGCGGCAGACCAATTTTAGGAAAAAACCCACGAAGAATTTAAAGACACATAGAGCAGGGCCACAGTAACAAGGTACAACATGTTCCCATTAGAAAGGATAGGGTCTGCTATACAGTTATAGGGTATGCAGTGAGTCCAATGGCTGACCAATTTTAGGAAAAAACCCACTAAGAATTTAAAGACATACAGAGCAGGGCCACAGTAACAAGTACGACATGTTCCCATTAGAAAGGAGACAGTCTGCTATACAGTTATAGGGTATGCAGTGAGTCCAACGGCTGACCAATTTTAGGAAAAACCCCACTAAGAATTTAAAGACACACAGAGCAGGGCCACAGTAACAAGCACGATATGTTCCCATTAGAAAGGAGAGAGTCTGCTATACAGTTATAAGGTATGCAGTGAGTTCAACGGCTGACCAATTTTAAGAAAAACCCCACTAAGAATTTAAAGACACATAGAGCAGGGCCACAGTAACAAGGTATGACATGTTCCCATTAGAAAGGAGAGGGTCTGCTATACAATTATAGGGTATGCAGTGAGTCCAACGGCTGACCAATTTTAGGAAAAACCCCACTAAGAATTTAAAGACACACAGAACAGGGCCACAGTAACAAGTACGACATGTTCCCATTAGAAAGTTGAGAGTCTGCTATACAGTTATAGGGTATGCAGTGAGTCCAGCGGCTGACCAATTTTAGGAAAAACCCCACTAAGAATTTAAAGACGCATAGAGCAGGGCCACAGTAACAAGTTACAACATGTTCCCATTAGAAAGGAAAGGGTCTGTTATACAGTTATAGGGTATGCAGTGAGTTCAACGGCTGACCAATTTTAGGAAAAACCCCACTTAGAGTTTAAAGACACACAGAGCAGCGCCACAGTAACAAGTACGACATGTTCCCATTAGAAAGGAGAGAGTCTGCTATACAGTTATAGGGTATGCAGTGAGTCCATCGGCTGACCAATTTTAGGAAAAACCCCACTAAGAATTTAAAGACACATAGAGCAGGGCCACAGTAACAAGGTACGACATGTTCCCATTAGAAAGGAGAGGGTCTGCTATACAGTTATAGGGTATGCAGTGAGTCCATCGGCTGACCAATTTTAGGAAAAACCCCACTAAGAATTTAAAGACACATAGAGCAGGGCCACAGTAACAAGGTACGACATGTTCCCATTAGAAAGGAGAGGGTCTGCTATACAGTTATAGGGTATGCAGTGAGTCCAACGGCTGACCAATTTTACGAAAAACCCCACTAAGAATTTAAAGACACACAGAGCATGGTCACAGTAACAAGTACGACATGTTCCCATTAGAAAGGAGAGAGTCTGCTATACAGTTATAGGGTATGCAGTGAGTCCAACGGCTGACAAATTTTAGGAAAAACCCCACTAAAAATTTAAAGACACACAGAGTAGGGCCACAGTAACAAGTACGACATGTTCCCATTGGAAAGGAGAGAGTCTGCTATACAGTCATAGGGTATGCAGTGAGTCCAGCGGCAGACCAATTTTAGGAAAAAACCCACGAAGAATTTAAAGACACATAGAGCAGGGCCACAGTAACAAGTTAGAACATGTTCCCATTAGAAAGGAAAGGGTCTGCTATACAGTTATAGGGTATGCAGTGAGTTCAACGGCTGACCAGTTTTAGGAAAAACCCCACTAAGAATCTAAAGACACACAGAGCAGCGCCACAGTAACAAGTACGACATGTTCCCATTAGAAAGGAGAGAGTCTGCTATACAGTTATAGGGTATGCAGTGAGTCCAACGGCTGACCAATTTTAGGAAAAACCCCACTAAGAATTTAAAGACACATAGAGCAGGGCCACAGTAACAAGGTACGACATGTTCCCATAAGAAAGGAGAGGGTCTGCTATACAGTTATAGGGTATGCAGTGAGTTCAACGGCTGACCAATTTTAGGAAAAACCCCACTAAGAATTTAAAGACACACAGAGCAGCGCCACAGTAACAAGTACGACATGTTCCCATTAGAAAGGAGAGAGTCTGCTATACAGTTATAGGGTATGCAGTGAGTCCAACGGCTGACCAATTTTAGGAAAAACCCCACTAAAAATTTAAAGACAGAAAGAGCAGGGCCACAGTAACAAGGTACGACAAATTCCCATTAGAAAGGAGAGAGTCTCCCATAGTGTTGGCCTATGCAGTAAATGCAAGGGCTGCCAAAAATTTGGAGGCACTACAATGCCCCTTGGAAGAGACGTGGAGGAGTGCCTCATAAAAAAATGTTCCCATTAGAAAGGAGCGGGCCCCCTATAGTTGTAATGCCCATGCACTAAGTGTATGGGCTGACAAACATTTACTCCTGGGGTATACATGAACATACTTTATAAAAAATTTTTTTTACGGGCATCATAAACATCCTTTAAAAAAATTATGTGGCTGTTGCATCATGGATCACGGTCACCCTGGTGATATGGTGGTGGAGGATGAGGAGAAGGAGGAGGACAAGAGCAAATAGCCAAAATCAGGAAGCGTGTACCCATGTGTGTGTGTGAAAAGGTGCATGGGAATACACCCCCCAAGTAAAGACACTGGATTTGAGTTTAAGCTACGCTGCTATCATTCGTTGGTGCTGAGAAGTCTGGCCCAATCCAGCCCTTGATTTTTATAAGAGTCATCCTGTCAGCATTTTCAGTTGACAGGCGGATGTGCTTATCAGTTATAATTCCACCAGCGGCACTAAAAACCCGCTCTGATAAAAAGCTGGCGGCAGGGCAGGCCAGGACCTCCAAGGCATAGAGAGCCAGTTCATTCCATGTATCCAGCTTGGATACCCAATAATTATAAGGCGGAGGATGTTGGTACGGTCGGCAAGGTACTCCCTCAGCATCTTCCCAAACTTTGGACTCCTTGTGAGAGTACCCCGCGCCTCAGGGCCTGTGCGATGGGAGGGTCGGAGAAAACTCTCACAGAACTTTGACAGTGTTCCCCTGCCTCTGCTGGATTGAAGTTGTGTCTCTCTCGCCTGTAGTCCTTGGTTGTCCAACGAAGTGTGCCCTCTGCTGCCAGCATTTTCAGATGGGAATTTTTTAATAGTTCTGCAACAAGGGCCTTCTGGTACAGCCCCATTTTTGTAGACCTGTCCGCCTCAGGAATAAGAGATATAAAGTTCTCCTTGTAGTGTAGGTCTAGAAGTGTCACCAACCAGTAATGACTGTCACCCAAAATTTTGAGAATGCGAAGGTCATGGGAAAGGCAGTGTAACATAAACTCAGCCATGCGTGCCAGACTACTAACAGGAAAGACTTCCGTGTCCTCACCAAGAGGATGACTGACCATGCTCTCCTCCTCCTCCTCTCTGTCTTCTGGCCATCCACGCTAAACAGACGGTATAACAGCTGTGCATGTAGTACCGTCTATAGTGCATGAAACTAGCTCCTCTCCTTCCTTCTCCTCCTCCTTTTCCTCATTGTCACCCAATCCACATTGGGATGAGATGAGGCTTGGCTGTGTGTAATCACCCCATATGGTTCCTTGCTCCATATCATCGTGCTCCGCCTGCAATGCATCCTCTTTGATTGTGAGCAGAGAGCGTTTCAGAAGACAGATAAGTGGGATGGTGACGCTAATTATGGCGTCATCGCCGCTCACCATCTTGGTGGAGTCCTCAAAGTTTTGGAGGATGGTACATATGTCTGACATCCATGTCCACTCCTGAGGTCTTATGTGTGGAGTCTGAACTGAATACCGACGACCTTGTTGATGCTGGAACTCAACAACTGCCCTCTTCTGCTCACAAATCCTTCCCAACATCTGCAGTGTAGAGTTCCAATGCGTGGGGACATCACACACCAGTCTGTGAGCCGGAAGCTGCAAACGCTGCTGAAACACTGCAAGGGCCACAGATCTGCCTGCTCTTTCAGAGCTGTCTACAACTTTTCAGCATTGTGCGGTTTTTCACCTAAGCATATTAGCTTCAGCACAGCCTGTTGCCGCTTGGCCAAGGCAGTGCTGCAGTGCTTCCAGCTTGTGACTGATGTGGTCATTTCGGAGATGGAGGCTGAAGAGGAGGAGGAGGCTGAGGAGGATGAGGTGCAGGAGCTGTAGACCGTGGGGGCAACCCTGATTGACCTAGGGCCCGCAATCCTTGGCGTCGGGAGGACGTGTTCCGTCCAAAGGTCCGACTGGGTCCCGGCTTCCACTATGTTAACCCAGTGTGCCATCAGCGAGATGTACCGTCCCTGCCCACAAGCACTTGTCCACGTGTCCGTGGTTAGGTGGACATTACCGGTAACTGCGTTGTTGAGGGCAAGGCTAATGTTTTGGGACATGTGCTTGTGTAATGCAGGGACGGCACACTGGGAGAAATAGTGGCGGCTGGGGACCGAGTACCAAGGGACGGCCTCCGCCATCAGGTTGCGGAATGCTTCCGTCTCCACGAGCCTAAAAGGCAACATTTTGAGCGCAAGCAGTCGTGAAATGTGAGAATTTAGTAGTGTGGCCTGTGGGGCGTTGGCTGCTTATTTGCGGTTGCGTTCCGAGGAGGTATGGACAACTAAACGCTGCACTGGGACAAGGACATGGATGTGCTTCCTGATGCTGCTACTTGAGAGTGTGCGACGACACGTGCAGGGCAGGAGGCATCTTCGCATGCACCATGGACAGGGGATTGGCTTGCATGCACAACACCGGAAGAAGCAATGGTGCCACCCGCAGACACTGTTCCTGGACCCTGGGGTTCGGCCCACAAAGTCGGGTGCTTTGCTGCCATGTGCCTGATCAATCTGGTGGTGGCCAGGCTGGTCATTTTGCCACCCCTGCTGATGCTGGCCTGGCAGGTGTTGCAAATGGCCTTTTTGGGGTTATCTGCAGAGTCTTTAAAAAACAACTAGACTCAGGAAGACCTAACAGTTGTACTGGCAACTTCCTTCGTGTTGGTGTTACGGGGAACGGTTGCCTTCCTTCTGTCTGCGGCCACCACAATGCTTCTTCCTGCCAGTTGGGGTGCTCTGCCTCCCTCCCCCTGTGTGCTGCTGTCCTCGCTCTGCGTGTCCTCCTGCCAGGTTGGGTCAGTTACTATATCATCCACCACCTCGTCTTCCACTTCCGCACCCTGGTCCTCCTCCCGACTTTCTGGAAATTGTGTCTCATCATCATCCACCTCTTGTGACACTTTTGCACTGTCGCCTTCGTGTGACCGTGGCTGCTCAAATATTTGGGCATCGCTACACACGATCTCCTCTTGCCCCGCTTCAAGTGGACCGGGCGAGAGGCCCGAATCTATAAATGGAAAAGTGAACAGCTCTTCAGAGTGTCCAAGTGTGGGATCAGTTGTCTGGGTACTCGGCATGGTGGGAGGAAGGAGGATCAGGGTGAGGAATATGCGGTCCAGACTCACGGCTACTGAGACTTGACCGTGTGGAAAACAGGGTGGTGGTGGCTAAGTGACTGGAAGCATTATCCGCTATCCAACCAACAACCTTTTGACACTGCTCTGGGTTCAATAGTGGTGTGCTGCGGTCCCCTAGAAATTGGGACAGGAAGGTCAGGCGAGAAGATGTGGATGTTTGTTGTGGCACAATTTCGGCTTGCCCATGGCCTTGTCCTCGGCCTCTGCATGCACCATTACCATCACGTCCAGTTCCCCATCCCTTGCCACGTGCCTTGCCCATTTTAAATGGAGGACAGTATCTTCCACTCTCACTACAAATGACTGAATTTGGAGCGAACTTATATGTGATCCATGTGACGGAGAAAACAGAGTTTTAAATACTTGGCCTGTAGGTAAGTAGTTTGAACAGCAAACTGCTTTGAATTGCTTCACTGACGCACTAAAGGAAATTTTTAATGGAGGCCAGAAATGGCAGTATTTTCTGACAACGTATATGTCATCCGTGTGACAGAGAAAACAGAGTTCTAATTACCTGGCCTGTAGGTAAGTAGTTTGAACAGCAAACTTCTGTGAATTGCTTCACTGACACAGTAAAGGAAATTTTTTAATGGAGGCCAGAAATGGCAGTATTTTCTGACAACGTATATGTGATCTGTGTGACAGAGAAAACAGAGTTTTAACTACCTGGCCTGTAGGTAAGTAGTTTGAACAGCAAACTGCTGTGAATTGCTTCACTGACACACTAAAGGAAATTTTTAGTGGAGGCCAGAAATGGCAGTGTTATGCACACGCCCAGGCTGACTGGCCTGTGCGTGATTTAGTGATTCCACTGTGCCATGAACCGGAGAGTGCCTGGAGGGGAGTAACTAAGTATCAACCCGATCCGACCAAGGTCGCACGACGGCTAACGACGCCGTGCACCAGGCAGGAACCGAGCAGAGGGACCAGGAGCTACTCCAGGCCAGACCCCGGACACGGATGTTGACCCACACCGGGGAATACAGGAACAGGCAGGTTAGGCTGGCACACAAACAGGTGGGTATTGGCAGGCACGGCTGGCATGCAGACAGGTGGGCACTGGCAGGCATGGCTGGAGTGCAGACAGGAGGATACTGGCAGGCACGTCTGGTATGCAGACGGGGAGGTAGTAGCAGGTTGGAGCACAGGCTGGATAGGGTCCAGTACAGACTGGGATTCAGGAACAGAACCGCAGATGCGGTAGACAAGCAGAGCAGGCAGGAACCGCCAGAGCGGTGAGCAAGGCAGAGCAGGCAGGAACCGCCGGAGCGGTGAGCAAGGCAGAGCAGGCAGGAACCGCCGGAGCGGTGAGCAAGGCAGAGCAGGCAGGAACCGCCGGAGCGGTGAGCAAGGCAGAGCAGGCAGGAACCGCCGGAACGGTGAGCAAGGCAGAGCAGGCAGGAACCGCCGGAGCGGTGAGCAAGGCAGAGCAGGCAGGAACCGCCGGAGCGGTGAGCAAGGCAGAGCAGGCAGGAACCGCCGGAGCGGTGAGCAAGGCAGAGCAGGCAGGAACCGCCGGAGCGGTGAGCAAGGCAGAGCAGGCAGGAACCGCCGGAGCGGTGAGCAAGGCAGAGCAGGCAGGAACTGCTGGAGCGGTGAGCAAGGCAGAGCAGGCAGGAACTGCCGGAGCGGTGAACAAGGCCGAGCAGGCAGGAACCGCCGGAGCGGTGAGCAAGGCCGAGCAGAGAGGAACCACCGGAGCGGTGAGCAAGGCAGAGCAGAGAGGAACTGCCGGAAAGCGGTGAACAAGGCAGAGCGGAGAGGACAGGGCTCTGTTCACACTGAACAGACTGGAAGGGAAAAGCAGAACCAGACACGCACAAGGTACTTGCAATGAAGTAGCGAGTGGACTCCAAACTCACAAATGGAAGTACAGCGACAACGAGTAGGAGTTAGGTGCAGGTTCAGACTCTTCAGAAAAAGGGAAGGTACGGACATAGAGAAAAACAGGTAACAGGCTAGGAGAGTGTTCAGACAGGAACTGAGTGTTCAGACAGGAACTGACACTGCAGCGAGATACAGGAGCGGGTCTGGGTATGCGGCCCCCAGAATGGCGGACAAACAGGCTAGAAGACACAGATAACAGGTCTGGGTATGCGGCCCCCAGAAGGCGGGATGAGCAGGCTAGGAGCGTGTACAGACAGGCCTGGGAATACAGCCTCCAGGAAGGCGGACAGGCAGGAAAAACAGAACAGGACCTGGCACATCAGAGGCAAGAAGCCCTCTGAGGATAAGAGTTGCTCAGGCATCAGCTCCAAGGTGGAGCTGGTTTAAATATCAAGTGACAGACAGCAATAGGCTAGGGACGCATTAGGGGTGTGCCCACAGCAGCTACAAGAAACAGGAAGTAACCGGGCCGCCGCCCTAAGCAGTCAGAACAGAGACAAGCAGACAGCATGAATAGAAGCCAAGCTAGCAGACTGGACTGAAGATCAAGTTTGCGATCTTGCATAGTGAGAGATGGTCCACCATGCAAGCCCGCCACCAGGTATGTTATAGGCAGTATTTTCTGACAACGTATATGTCATCGGTGTGACAGAGAAAACAGAGTTCTAAATACCTGGCCTGTAGGTAAGTAGTTTTGAACAGCAAACTGCGGTGAATTGCTTCACTGACACACTAAAGGAAATTTTTAATGGAGGCCAGAAATGGCAGTATTTCTGACAACGTATATGTGATCCATGTGATGGAGAAAACAGAGTTTTGAATACCTGGCCTGTAGGTAAGTAGTTTGAACAGCAAACTGGTGTGAATTGCTACACTAACACACTAAAGGAAATTTTTAATGGAGGCCAGAAATTGCAGTATTTTCTGACAACGTATATGTGATCCATGTGACGGAGAAAACAGAGTTTTAACTACCTGGCCTGTAGGTAAGTAGTTTGAACAGCAAACTGCTGTGAATTGCTTCACTGACACACTAAAGTAAATTTTTAATGGAGGCCAGAAATGGCAGTATTTTCTGACAACGTATATGTGATCCATGTGACGGAGAAAACAGAGTTTTGAATACCTGGCCTGTAGGTAAGTAGTTTGAACCGCAAACTGCTGTGAATTGCTACACTGACACACTAAAAGAAATTTTTAATGGAGGCCAGAAATGGCAATATTTTCTGACTACGTATATGTGATCCGTGTGACGGAGAAAACACAGTTTTAAATACCTGGCCTGTAGGTAAGTCGTTTGAACAGAAAACTGCTGCTTGAAATATGTACCCGAAACACATAAAAAAGCAGGGAAATGCATAACAAGTCTGCAGCAAAAACAGAATAATCAGAGTAGATTGGTATTGCATACTTTGTTGTGGACGCGGCAGAAAAAATGTGGGAACATGGCCTTTGTATTAGGACTTTTGCACCTTTTATAAAAAGAAAAACAACATATTTATGTCATTGCATTTCGTAAATGATAACTTTTTTCTTTAAAGTAATTTTATTAGTACGTTTTTGATTGAATTTTATTACCTTGCTGCCTAGCTGGGGAGGAATAGTAAAAATTAAATGTGACATTATTTTCTGCTATTTTTATTTATTAAAGTTTACCATGAAGTATAAATGATTTGTATTAAATTTTGAGAGTCATTATGATTGCGGAGATGCTTTGTATGTATTTTATACTTTACTGTTTTTATTGGATATAATATCTTTTATTGTAAAACCCCTCAAAAAATTTATTTGTATTTTGGATATTTTTTTTATAGCATTTTCTTTTAGTCCCACTAAAGGACTTACTTAGCATTCCAAGCATTAGTGCTTGTCAATAGTATACCAACAGGCAGTCTTAGGGCATGCCTATGGCTTGGCCTTATACTTACAAATGGCGGACCTGTCGTTCTTTGTTATACCTCTCGTGGCCATAGTTATGTGTCATCAACCTGCAATCACATGGTAGCAGTGACAAGAGGCTTATGAAGGGAGGCTCCTCTCTCTATCAGACTCCTTAGGCTAGGTTCACACTGACTTTTTGAGGTGTTCATAAACCTTGTGAAACAGCCTATAGAAATGTTTCTTTTTTGGGGAGTTTTTGGTGAAGTTTACTTAAAGACGCCTGCAAGTAAGGCACTGCAATATGCTAGAATTTTAATATGCTGTATATAAGCCACCAATCCAGCCTGCAAACCAAGAAAAAGTTACTGGCCTTATCTCAAATGGGAAAAACCTGGTGACAGGTTCCCTTTAAGTTACCTATTAACTCTAATTAAATCATTCTTCAAGTCCTATAAGGACCTTGTATTATCACTTATTAAAATATATGTTGTAAGGTTAAACTCACCTGGACTGGATGGCTCCAAAGAAAAGCTCAAGGTTGAAGGTAGATTCCTTAAAACTCTATTAATGGATGATACCTTGAAACAGAGAATTTTAGCAACACACTATAAATACAATAAACATATATAGATAAAGACATTGGTTAAGGTAAAATTGGTAAACCAGGGCAACCAGCAATTATTGATTTGTTACTAAGGACTGTGCAAAGTTGGACGTCATTTGGCTTTAGTCATGGATCATGATTAGAACTCTGTATTTTATTCAGGTCATCAAAATGAAACATGATTAAGTTAACTACTTTGCAATCATGAGAGATTATCTTCATAATGCTATTCACAAACATATTAAGGATTTTTGAATTGTAGAACTACTGTTTCCTGCCAGTCTTACTGCCTGAATCATGATTACTCTGTAAGTGTATCAAACAATTACATCAATCAGACACCATATAACGGGATCAAATAGCTTCATTTTGATTCAAAAAATCTGGATTTATTTGATTTATAAATTGCTGAAGTTGTTATCCCGCAATGAGCTTAGTTTTAACTCCATGCACATATATGCTGGAACAAACAAACTTGGCCACTTTAGGGTTAATATTTAGAAACGTGTATATCGAAACTGGTATGCTTACATTTTTCCTACAGTTATTTCCCATTTTCTTAAAGGAGTTGTCCAGCCTTAGACTAAAAGTCTGCAATCACTCTATGTTACTGCAGCCTTGTGAATCCTTACATCACGCGCATTGCGTGCTGTGAAGGTACTCTCGTGCCGGGAGCGGGCAATCATGTGACCGCAAGTAGGAGAGTTGCATACTTCCGGCCACATTCCAACTGCACGTGCCTGGTCTCGCTCAATACACTTGCATCTAGTCAGTATTTGACCACATGTAGTAAAATCGCTAATTTGCTCCTGGCTCTGGCACCGGAGAATCCTCACAGTGCGCAGTGCACACGATGTGAGGATTCACAAGTCTTCAGTCACATAGAGTGATTGCAGACTTGTAGCCTAAGGCCAGACAACCTCTTCAATTATTGACTTCACACCCCATTGAATAGGCTGCTATATCTGCTGTCTGCTTGGCGGTTTGGTCCAAAGGATGACTGCTGATGGAAGGGTATATAACCATATACACTATCCAGCCTTAAAAGGGTATTCACATCTCCAAGATCCTGTCCCAACATGTAGTAGGTATAATAATAGTAATATTAGCAAATATATCTCCAATTAGAAATGTAGTATATTTTTTCTGATTCGTGATCTTTCCTCATGTGCAGTCATCGCAGGACGTTAGGTATCCATGGTTACGTCCACTGATAGTTAGTTAGCTAGTTGCTAGTGGTCATAACCGTGGATACCTAAGGTCCTGTATTGCCTGCATATGAGGTAAGAGAGATAGCGAATCAAAAATACTATACTACATTTCTAATTGGAGGTATTTGCTAATATTATTATTATTATTACACCTTCTACATATTGGGATAGGATCTTGGAGATGGGAATACCCCTTTAAGTTTCCTGTGTGCAGTATGTTTTAATGGATATGGATGAATTATGTGTATTGATACATGTCACTCAATCAGCAGATGGGACGACCATGTAATCAGGACAAAAGGCTGGCCAATCAATAATCAAGAAAATGGAAAGAGTATTAAATTGCACATGTTCATAAGGGAACTAATGTGCATGTGCACTGACAGTCATGACGTATACAGTTGAAACCAGAAGTTTACATACACTATATAAAAAGACACATATGCATGTTTTTCTTAATATCTGACATGAAATAAGAATAAACATTTTAGGTCAGTTAGGATAACCATAATGTTTAATATTTGCCAAATGCCAGAATAATGAGAGAGAGAGAGAATGTTTTAAGGCATTTTTATTACTTACTGCAAAGTCAAAAGTTTACATACACTAAGATTACTATGCCTTTAAACAATTCTGGACTGCCCATATAATGATGCCATGTGTTTGGAAGCTTTTGTTTTTTTTACAACATCTGAGTTAGAGACACATCTGTGGATGTATTTTAATGGGAAAGTAAAAAGAAATCTGCCAAGATATCATGAAGAGAATTGTGGACTTGCACAAGTCTGGCTCATCCTTGGGTACAATTTCAAGATACCTGAAGCTGCCTCGTTCATCTGTACAACAATTATACGCAAGTACAAACAAGATGGGAATGTCCAGCCATCATACCGCTCAGGAAGGAGACGGGTTCTTTGTCCCAGAGATGAATGTGCTTTGGTCTGACATGTGCATATCAACCCAAGGACAAAAGCAAAAGATCTTGTGAAGCTGGTAAGATTGTGTCAATATCCACAGTGAAACGAGTACTGTATCAGCATGGGCTGAAAGGCCACTCTGCCAGGAAGATGCCATTACTCCAAAAAAAAAACACAAAAAAGCCAGATTAATGTTTGCAAATGCACACAGGAACAAAGACCTTAATTTTTGGAGACGTGGTCTGATGAAACTAAAATTGAACTTTTTGGGCATAATGACCATTGTTAAATTTGGAGGAAAAAGGGAGAAGTTTGGAAGCCTAAAAACACCATCCCAGCTGTGAAACAGTGGCAATACTGAAGCAACATCTCAAGACATGAGCCAGGAAGTTAAAGCTTGGGCGGAAATGGGTTTTCCAAACGGACAATGACCCGAAGCATACTGCCAAAATGGTAACAAAGTGGCTTAAGGATAACAAAGTCAATGCTTTGGAGTGGCCATCACAAAGCCATGATCTCAATCCTATTGAAAATTTATGGGCAAAGCTGAAAAGGCAGGTGAGAGCAAGGCGACCTACTAACCTGGATCAGTTACACCAGTTTTGTCAGGTGGAATGGGCCCAAATTCCGACCAACTATTGTGAGAAGCTTGTGGAAGGATATCCCAAATGTTTGACCCAAGTCATTCAGTTTAAGGGTAATGGTACCAAATACTAATGAAATGTATGTAAACTTTTGACTTTGCAGTAAGTAATAAAAATGCCTTAAAACATTCTCTCTCTCATTATTCTGGCATTTGGCAAATATAAAAAATTATGGTAATCCTAATTGACCTAAAACGGGAAAGGTTTATTCTGATTTCATGTCAGATATTGAGAAAAACATGCATATGTGTCTTTTTATACAGTGTATGTAAACTTGTGGTTTCAACTGTAAATGTCAGTGTCAGTGATCTCAGAAAGCATCAGATGCTGCTATTACAGGCAGGGTAACAACCCTCATCTAGATTTTGAGCCTGCTCCACCCCCGATTTAGACCTGATTTAGGACTTGCTCTTACGTCCTAAGGGGTTATATGACAGATTAACATAGACTGATATTGCAATTACTAGATATGCCTTTGACTTATTGTTAGTGCCCTTTCTAAAATGTTTGAAAATGCATTCCCCATCTGCTGTTCCAATGGCATCAGACTGTGCTGTTGACATCCTGAAACACATCAGGATTTACGCCCCTGAATTAAGCTTGAGAACCTCTGTGCCCTCAATCACGTTTCAATGTAAAAGTTTATTTAACAGCTCCAGATTACTCTGCCTTTCACAGCTACAAACATACAGTACAGACCAAAAGTTTGGACACACCTTCTCATTTAAAGATTTTTCTGTATTTTCATGACTAAGAAAATTGTACATTCACACTGAAGGCATCAAAACTATGAATTAACACATGTGGAATTATATACTTAACAAAAAAGTGTGAAACAACTGAAAATATGTCTGATATTCTAGGTTCTTCAAAGTAGCCACCTTTTGCTTTGATGACTTTGCACACTCTTAGCATTCTCTTGATGAGCTTCAAGAGGTAGTCACCGGAAATGGTCTTCACTTCACAGGTGTGCCCTGTCAGGTTTAATAAGTGGGGTTTCTTGCCTTATAAATGGGGTTGGGACCATCAGTTGTATTGTGACGAAGTCTGGTAGATACACAGCTGATAGTCCTACTGAATAGACTGTTAGCTGTTTTTTTCTTGCCATAATACAAATTCTAAGTAAAGAAAAATGACTGGCCATCATTACTTTAAGAAATGAAGGTCAGTCAGTGTGAAAAATTGGGAAAACTTTGAAAGTGTCCCCAAGTGCAGTTGCAAAAACCATCAACCGCTACAAAGAAACTGGCTCACATGAGGACCGCCCCAGGAAAGGAAGACCAAGAGTCACCTCTGCTTCTGAGGATAAGTTTATCCAAGTCACCAGTCTCAGAAATCGCAGGTTAACAGCAGCTCAGATTAGAGACCAGGTCAATGCCCCACAGAGTTCTAGCAGCAGACGCTTCTCTTCAACAACTGTTAAGAGGAGACTTTGTGCAGCAGGCCTTCATGGTAAAATAGCTACTAGGAAACCACTGCTAAGGACAGGCAACAAGCAGAAGAGATTTGTTTGGGCTAAAGAACACAAGGAATGGACATTAGACCAGTGGAAATCTGTGCTTTGGTCTGAGGAGTCCAAATTTGAGATCTTTGGTTCCAACCACCGTGTCTTTGTGCGACGCAGAAAATGTGAACGTATGGACTCTACTTGCCGGGTTCCCACCGTGAAGCATGGAGGAGGAGGTGTGATGGTGTGGGGGTGCTTTGCTGGTGCCACTGTTGGGGATTTATTCAAAATTGAAGGCATACTGAACCAGCATGGCTACCACAGCATCTTGCAGCGGCATGCTATTCCATCCGGTTTGCGTTTAGTTGGACCATCATTTATTTATCAACAGGACAATGACCCCAAACACACCTCCAGGCTGTGTAAGGGCTATTTGACCAAGAAAGAGAGTGATGGGGTGCTACGCCAGATGACCTGGCCTCCACAGACACCAGACCTGAACCTAATCGAGATGGTGTGGGGTGAGCTGGACCGCAGAGTGAAGGCAAAAGGGCCAACAAGTGCCAAGCATCTCTGGGAACTCCTTCAAGATTGTTGGAAGACCATTTTCAGTGACTACCTCTTGAAGCTCATCAAGAGAATGCCAAGAGTGTGCAAAGCAGTCATCAAAGCAAAAGGTGGCTACTTTGAAGAACCTAGAATATAAGACATATTTTCAGTTGTTTCACACTTTTTTGGTTAAGTATAAAATTCCATATGTGTTAATTCTTAGTTTTGATGCCTTCAGTGTGAATGTACAATTTTCATAGTCATGAAAATACAGAAAAATCTTTAAGTGAGAAGGTGTGTCCAAACTTTTGGTCTGTACTGTATATCACTGCAAACTATTAAACTTGTTCTCGGTGCTCTCAACATGAGCCTCCATGTCCAATTAAAAAAAGGTCAATCATAAAGATAATCATGTCACTAAGTGCAAAGGAAAAAGAAAAACTAGCAGCTACTATAGTCTGTATTTTTGCATGCAATGATGTAGCCAGGGATTTATCTGGCTAGATCCCACCTTAGGTGGGGTTCTCATCTAATATATTGGATTTGGAACTGACAGTGCTCAATCTTCAAGAAAGCTCTCTACACAAAATAATAATTATCCTAATCGTTGGGAATCCAGCAAAAATAGTATTTTGTATGAGGCCAGATCAGTTTGTAATTTTATGCAAAGTTTCTCACACTGTGCAGCTAATACTGGAGTTTGGGCATTTCAGCATTTTATCCAGGATTAAGTGCAATTTTGGAATGTAATATATTGTAAATACTGGCTTATATATTAATACATTAATGCATCAGCTATAGAGTAAAAAATCTACTTACATACTATTAAAATGTCACACATTCGGGTTAATGTACGAAAGTTAAGTGAATTTGGAAAGTGTTTCAAATACATAGAAGGGAATTTATCATTCTCTATACGCCAGTATTCTGGAATAAAAAAAGTCACAAATTATAGCGGACACCTCATTTGCACAATAATTTGCGACTCTTTTCCTTTTTCTGCCACTGGCAGCACTTTTTGACAAATGGACAGAACTTAGTGGAAGGGACAAGGCCTCTCGTAGCCTGACAGTAGAATTTACACCAAAAATTGGCATAAATCATAGTAAAAATTTGACTTTCTGCTTTGTGGACTGCCATTAATGGACTTAATTAAAGGAAGCATGTGCCTTCTATTGTATAAAATACAAGTCTTTAATAAATTTCTCCCATAATCTACAGTTGCCTCTGTATTTAGTTATTTGTACTTACACTTGGAATTTTGTCTTCAGGACAGATCCTATCAGTAAGCAATCTCTCTCGAATCTCCCACGCAAATATGGATGGATATTCCCACTTAAGTTGAGCAATCTTTTCTACCACTTTTGGGGTAGCTAGTCTTGGCTTGCTTCCTCCCATTGCTTTAGGCTCTACAAATCCAGTCTGGTAATAGCGACCCAAAATTTTACTTACACATCCATTGGATACCTGAAAAATGGTAGAAATATTGGAGTTGATAACAAGTATGATCATCATTGTTCAAAAGCAAGCCCAAATGGTGAGGAATACAACAAATTGCAATAACAATTCTGAAATTTAGTATTGATGGCATTTGACAAGTGCCAGAAATTCAGATATGTTGAACCTTTGAGTAAAAATACATGCAGTGCTCAGCATAAATGAGTACACCCCTTTGAAAAGTAAGATTTTAATTAATAGCTCATTGAATACAACAACTATTTCCAAAATTTTGACTGAGTTTCATAGAACATTTTTTTCAACCTATAACATGAAAGTAAGGTTAATAATATGACTTTCATTACAAAATCTTCAGTTGTACTCAAATTAGTTGATGCAAACATGAGTATGTGACGCGCCCCTGGGCCTGAGTCGTGCGGCATCGCGCGCACGGGGGCTTACCCGGAGCCGGATCAGATAGGGGTAGTAGTCTCGTGGCGGTGACCCGGTCCGTGCCCAGGGAGTCAAACTGAGTGGCAGTATGTAGCAGTAGATGTTAGAATGTTCGACTACGCCACCCGTGGATTGCGGTCATGAGACCGCCGCTGCAGGGCAGACCGCCGAGGCTGGTGTTGTTGGTGCAGCTGAGAATGGAACGACTCCCCACGGGAGGAGTATTGCCTCAGGGCAGCTATTGTAGAGTTGATGATGTGGGTGATGGTGCGGATGTCCCAGTACTGGTGGTGCAGGTACGACGATGAAACACGGAGTCTGGTAGTGCAGTTTCAAAAGCTTTACTCACGGTTCTTTATCAGGTCGCTTGTGCACAGTAGGACCACCCGAGTCATGCTGCGTTCACCAGGTCAGGGACTCGGCCAACTCCCAGGCAATTCCAGAGCGTGGTCCAGAGCTCCCCTCTCTTCCTTCCTACTGGCCGTCCCCACCAGGGATCCACCTTTGTCCGGCTCCCTCGGGCCTTCTGGTGGTGAAACCTTTCCCGGCTTCCCTGACCCTATACGTGGTTTGCCTTCCTGGTGGATGTGGCGAGGGGTCGCGCCAAAACTTGTCCGCGACCTCCGGTTCCTGGCTGAGGATATTTGGCCTCCACCAGTTTGGGATCCGGGAAACCCTGTTCTGCCAACCCTTCACCCGTTTTCGTTCTCTTGTGGGATCTCAGGGTTCCCTCTATGCTTGCGTCTCTGGGCCTTTCTTTGTGTTTCTCCTCTTCCTTCTCTCTCCTCTCTGCTTCAGGCCTAGCTCTGGAGCTGGGCCCAGACGGAGCCACAGCTCCCTGTCAGCCCTCTCTGGCTGAACTCTCTCTCAGCTTCTCCTCAGACTGAACTCCCTGTTCCTAGATGGTGCCCACCTTTATACTCCCTCTGACACCCGAGCCCTGGTGACAATGCAACCAATAGGCTCCTACCTATGCCCAGAGTCCCTCCCCTGTCTGCTCCTACACCACTGGGATGTTCCTCCCCCCCCCCACTCCAGCCAGGGACAGACGCTGTCGTACCTGCACAACTATCTGGTGGGAGTACCGTTGTTCTGTCCCCCGGAAATGGGGTGAGTGTAGTGCATGCAGCTAACTGAGCTCTGTTCCATTCTCCATCCTTACCCGGGAGTGGAATACCACACCTCTGGTTCGAGGTGCAATACTCCTGTAGCAGCCGACTCCTCGGGGTGCTACATATGCCCTACATAAAAAACTACTACATATAGTATTCGGTATGATCTCCATGAAATTTAAGGACCGCAAATGTAGCTACCTGACACCAGCAGCAGTAATGCAGCCCCACATAAGGACACTGCCACCGCCATGTTTCACTGTAGGCACCATTACATTTTCTTTATACTCACCTTTGAGATGCGATACAGTTCTGAAGCTATCAGTTCCAAATACATTTATCTTTGTTTCATCACTCCAGAGTATAGCATCCCAGTAGTCCTCATATTTTTCATCATGGGCCCTGGCAAATTGTAGGTGGGCTTTTTTTGTGCATGGGCTTTAGGAGAGGCTACTTCGTGGACGACACCCATGCATGCCAGTCCTCTGCAGTGTACCCAGTACAGTGGCATGTGAGACACTCACTCTGGTTTGGCTTGCTACTTCTTTAGCTAACTCCAGTAAATTTGCATGTCTATTTTTTCAACCCTTCTCATCAGAAGACGCTCCTGCTGAGGGGTTCACTTATGTGGTCGACCTGGATGTCTCTGTGAGATGGTTGCAGTTCTAACTTTGTTAAATTTTTGTATCACTTTTGCTACATTATTCTGACTGATAAGTAAACTTTGCTGATGTTCTTGTGGCCTTCACCTTTCTTATGCAAAGAAATTATTTGCTTTCACAGGTCTTGAGACATTTCTCTTCCATGCGGTGTCATTGCTGACAAATTCAAATGGGAAAGGGATAAGTAATACCCATTTATATTCAACTGTCTGCTAGACACCTTTTTAATAAATTAGATTTACATGTGGCTGAATTCTTGTTAATTAAACAGTTTTAGTCTAAACTTTAGCTTTGTTTCTAAGACTTTTATTGGGGTGTACACATTTTTGCAACATGGTCTTCAATGAATTTATTAGTAAGATTACATTTTTCACTGTGCAGAATAACAAATCTTGTTGGCAATCAATCCACCGCATTTGTGGGAGCATTTTGTAGTATGGTATCCCATAGTAAAAGTTGATTCTGAAATTAAACTAAACGTTTTCTGCCAAATCTGTTGTGGTGTCCTCGTTTATGCTGAACAAAGCATAGCTCGCTAAAAGTATAAAAAGCAGCCAAAACAAAATGTCCACACATCCATTAGCATAATTTTATGTTTATGTGATATTTTAAAACACAATAAAATTCTATAATAATATAATTACAAAAGTGATAGTAAAATGTTGACTTTATAATCGCTACAGGAGAACACAACCAGCCTTGGCATCACTACTGCACCTGTAAACCACAGCTCTAGACATCACTCTTCCAGAACCTTTAAAAAAGAGGCACTGCTGATTCTCAGTGCTTAGTTATTAACCATGTGGTGAGCTCTTTGTTATTGTCCTGTTTGTTTTCTTTTGCTTTTCCTACTTTAGACCAGACTTTCCTCACATTCTGACCCTTCCTTGTTTTACCAATTTTGGATCTGACATTCACATGCCTGTTTCCGACCCGAAATTGTCTTGACAGTGTTTCTTACTCAGCCATTATCTTCTCCCTGACTGTCTTGCTGTCTAGTGGCCACAACCCCTTGTAGGAGTTAGGGGTTAAAAAGAAAAAACAAAATAGACTCTGCAGTCCAGAATATTCTGCACCCAAACCCATAAACGGTCTTTTGGACCTGCCCAATGTCTCTCTCTGCCAAACATCAGTCATGTCCATCTTGATCTTTCTACTTTTTCAAGATCTCTCTACTTTTTCCATTGTATCTGCATCAAACCTACTTGTTAACCAGTAACTAAAATTCAGGTATACTATTGGGCTGAAACACAGAGGGCTAACAGTAAAACCTAGCCAAGGAAGAGATGAAAGTAAGCAGAATTTCTAACGCGCTCACTAGAGAACTGCAAAAGGTTGCTGAAATGGTCCCTATGCTTAAAGAGCTTGAATGGGAATGTGTTTAGCTACCGTGATAAATCAAGGAGATGTTCCTAAAATCTCTATGGCCGCATATTCCTGGCTTATCTACTGCAGCAGAACTGAACTTCAGGTATCCCTATTAGACCCTTTTCCCTGAACATTAGCACTTTTCTGGAATCTATTGCAACAATTCATGACAATCCTTACAAGACAGCGTTAGTTGGCTATGCCAGTATTTCAGACCTGTAAAAATCTAAATACAATTTTGGAGGTTTACTGCTGATACTTAATGCAATGACCATGCACTTAAGTTCCAGTTTCATTGGGATTAAGTACCCAGTTCAAAGATAAACTAACAGAGAATTTCAATAGACCATGAACAAATGGTCCAGGATTTCAATAGACCATGAGCTCATGCAGACCATGGACACATCTACCTAAAAGATGTCAGGAGCAAATGAGTTAAACTTGTACTATAATAACAAATACAGCAATACTTCATGCACAAATCCAAACACATCACAAAATCTTTGAAAAATCATATAACATTAATATACAAAACATCATCAATCAGAATGATCTTAGACAGACATTTAACCCCTTAACGACAGACGAAACACCTTTTAACGGCGGTCATTAAGGGGTCTAATTTCTCAGCGCCGCTTTTTAACGGCGTTGAGGAATAAGAGTATAGCGTAGCCCCGAGGCTGCAATTCCCATGGGTGTCAGCTGTACATGACAGCTGAAACCATGCTTTATTGGCCCCGGCCGGTTTTGAATGCAATTGGGGCCTATTAACCCCTTAAATATCTCAGTCAATCGCGACAGCGGTATTTAATTGGTTACAAGGGTGTTACTAGACCCCCTTTGTAATCATCGGATCCCCGCGATGAGAATCGCAGGTGCCCATGGTTACAATGGTACCCTGAGATCATCTGATGACCTCAGGATACAGTGGCCTGTGAGATCCAGTTATAAGCTGGGTCTCACAGGCGCAGTCAGTCAGTACACGAGTACTGCAGTGTATGAGACCAAAGATCAAAATATAAATTATATATGTCCCACAGTGGGACTAAGTGAAAAAGTAAAAAATAGTAAAATAAGATATGTAAAAAAGTAAAAAAAATACAAAAAAGCGCAAACAAATCACTAAAAGCCTTTTCGCCACACAAAAAGCAGCGTTTGTGATAAAAAAATAAACAAAAAAAAAGTACACATAATTGGTATCGCCGTGTCCAGAACGACCTGCTGTATAAAACTGCCATGTTATCTATTCCGTATGGCGAATGCTGTAAAAAAAAAAAAAAAACAGGTCAAAATGTCGCTTTTTCATCATACTGACTCACAAAAAAGTGAATCGCATGTAAAAAAAAATTGGAGAAATGAAAACTCCAAAGCGTCACTGCAAAAAACAAGCCCAAATATGGCTTATTCGACAAAAAAATAAAAAACTTACAGCTCTCAGAATATGACGATGCAAAAACAAATACATTTTTGTAAAATATTGTTTTTCATGTGTAGAAATAGCAAAGCATAAAAAATATATAAATCTGGTATCGCTGTATTCGTATCGACCCGATGAACAAATCTTGGTCTTAACACTTTTACCGCACTGTAAATGGCGCAAAAAATAAAAACAATTACTGAATTGCTGATGTTTGTTCATTCTGTGTTTGAAAGATCTGAATAAAAAGTGATAAAAAATATTATGTGCCCCAAAATGATACCAAAAAAATATGCAACTCGTCCCGCAAAAAAAGAGCCCTCATACAGCTCTGTTCGCCAAAAAAAAAAAAAGTTACAGCTCTCAGAGTATGGCGACGAAAAACCTACTTTTTATAACAAAGCATTTTTACTGTGTGATAGCAGCAAAACCTAAAAAAAAAAAATACCGTATTTTTCGGACTATAAGACGCACCGGACCATAAGACGCACCCAGGTTTTAGAGGTGGAAAATAGTGAAAAAAAAACTTGCTTGCCTCTTATTCTGGACTCACAATAGGCAGGGAGCAGGGTCACACTGGCTGGGGGCTGCGGAGGAGGCTGGGGCTGTGGCAGCGGAGGCGGCTGGGGCTGAGGCAGCGGAGGAGGCTGGGGCTGAGGCAGCGGAGGTGGCTGGGGCTGCGGCAGCAGAGGCGATTGGGGCTGCGGCAGCAGAGGCGGCTGGGGTTGTAGCAGTGGGAGGGGGCTGTGGCAGGAGGGGGCTGTGGCAGGAGGAGGCTGTGGCAGCAGGGGGCTGTGGCTGTGGCAGCAGGGGGCTGTGGCAGCGGGGGGCTGTGGCTGTATGAGTGGAGGGGGCTGTGGCTGTATGAGAGGAGGGGGCTGTGGCAGGAGGGCGCTGTGGCTGTGGCAGCGATGGAGCGGTGTTACCCAGTAACGAGCTGAGGCAGCAGCATGTTTGTGGGCGGCTGGGGCTGCGGCAGCGGAGGGGGCTGCGGCAGCGGAGGGGGATGTGGCAGCTGGGGCGGCGATGGAACGGTGCTACCCAGCAATGAGCGGCGGCAGCAGCATGTTTGTGGGCGCAGCCATGAATTCACTATGGCCGCGCTAGACATCAGGAGGTGGGCGGTCCCTGGTCCAGATCGCGCACTGCAGTGACGTTACAAAGAGGCAGGGCCGGTGATGACTGCGCACTGTACTGTTCTGCATTGATCCCGGCCCTGCCTCCTAGTAACGTCACTGCAGCGCGCGATCTGGACCAGGGACCGCCCACCTCCTGATGTCTAGCGCGGCCATAGTGAATTCATGACTGCGCCCACAAACATGCTGCTGCCGCCGCTCGTTACTGGGTAACACCGTTCCATCGCCGCCCCAGCTGCCACAGCCCCCTCCGCTGCCGCAGCCCCAGCCGCCCCCACTTCACAAAACGGTACATTCGGACCATAAGACGCACCCCCATTTTCCCCCATAATTTGGGGGGAAAAAGTGCGTCTTATGGTCCGAAAAATACGGTATATAAATCTAGTATCGTTGTAATTGCACCAACCCGAAGAATAAATCCGCTCTATCATTTGTACCGCAAGGTGAACTGCGCAAAAATAAAAATAAGAATTATTCTTGTACTGCTGTCTGTTTGTTCATTCTACCTCCCAAAAATCTGAATAAGGCTTGCCTCACATTTATCCTGCGCTCTTCGCTGAGTACTTACTTTGGGATTTCTGTGTAAATTCCTCGAAACCGCAATTCAGACAAAACCCCCGATGGAACCACTCACTTATGAGGCAGATGGAGTCAGTTTGGACTGGTCTGTGTTCCGGCGGTGTCCCATCAATTTAGGCATCTTTTTAGAACATAAGTGTGGGCAACCACAAATCTGTGCACGTCTAAAATGATGGATACCACCAGAACAGACTCCAAATGGACTCCAAAGCCTCTCCATCTGCCTAATTATGGTGGGTGGTTTCGTTGGGGATTTTGTCTGAATCGCATTTTTGTGGGAATAAAACTAAAACCCCGATGTAAGTGTTCAGCGTACAACACAAGAAGGTGATGCAGCCTTATTTTGGAAGCATCAAAAAATATTATGTACCCCAAAATATTACCAATAAAACCCCCAATTTATCCTGCACAAACACCAGCCCCCATTTAGGTCCATCATCTGTCACTGGAACTATAGGGGGTTCTCACGTTACTGAGAAGCGACGGGCTGCCACCCCCTCAATTAAAATCCATTGAATTCTGCGCTCCCAAATCCAACTGCCCCCTACTTCTGAGCACCACTGTGCCTAAACCACAGTAAGCAGCCACATGTTTGCCATTATTGTAGTAGGGACAGAGCACTTAACAATTTACGGGGGAACGTGTCTCCAGAAGCACAAGCTGAGCACAATGTATGGGGACGCTACAATGTATGGGGGCTCTACACTGTTTGGTGGGACAATGTATGGTCACTAAACTGGCATATTTGCAATTCTCCAGAAAAAAAGCCTGGCTTGGATATTACAAAATAGACACTGCAGCCGTAGATGAATTAATTGAGAAGTACAATTTCAACAATGGGGTCACTTTTGGGGTTTTTGTGCTGCTTTGGCACCTTCGGGGCTCCGCAAATGTCACCTGCAAAGTATTCTAGCAAAATCTGTGCTCCAAAAGCCTTCCTTCTCAGCCCTGACGTGTGGCCTAACAGTAATTTCTGACAACATATGGGGCATGTCTGGGTGTTATAAAATTCAGTGAGGTACCTATGGGTTCAAAATACTCACTACAACCCTAGATTAATTTCTTAGGCAGTGAAGTTTCCAATATGGGGTCACCTGCGGGTGATTCTGCTGTTCTGGCACCCCAGGGGCTCAGCTAATAGATCCCACAATCTATTCAAACGAAATCTGCGTTGTAAAAGCCAAGCAGCGCTCCTTCCCATCTGATCCCTGCCGTGTGCTCAAACAGTAGTATACAACCATATTCAGGAGAAATTGCATAACAAATTGTAATTGTAAATTATAAATTTGGTGGTAAAACAGTGTTTTAGTGGAAAAAATTGTATGTTTTGTTCTCACATCTAAAAGTTATAAAGTTTCTTAAATCGCCTGTAGATTAAAAATGTTCAGTACACCCCTAGATGAATTCCTTGAGGAGTCTAGTTTCTAGTTGGGGTCACTTGTGTGGGGTTTCTGCTGTTTTCGCATGTCATGGGGTTTCCAAATGTGACATAGCTTTCACAATCTATTCCAAATAGCGCTCTCTCCTTTCCTAGCCCTGCCATGTGCCAAAACAGAAGTTTTTGACCACATATGGGGTATCATCGCATTCGGAAGACATTGCATAACAAATTATGGGGTCCATTTTCTCCTATTATCCATTGTGAAAATTACAAATTTGGGGCTAAAACAACATTTTTGTGAAAAAAATAAAACTTTCAATATGACGACCTAATGTTATCAAATTCTGTGTAGTACCTGTGGGTTCAAAATGCTCACTATACCCCTGGATAAAATCCTAGAGGGGTGTAGTTTCCAAAATGGGGTAACTTGTGGGGGGTTTCCTCTGTTTAGGCATATCAGGGGCTTTCCAAATGTGACATGATGCCCACAGACCATTCCATCAAACTCTGCATTCCAAAACGTCACTCCTTTTTTTACGAACCCTGCCGTGCACCCAAACAGTAGTTTTCCTCCACATATGGGGTCAATTTGGGACTAAAAGTACATTTTTGTGGGAAAAATGTGATTTCTTATTTTCACTGCTCTACGTTATAAACTTCTGTGAAGCACTTGAGAGTTCAAGGTGCTCACCACACATATAAATACATTCCTTGAGGGGTCTAGTTTCCAAAATGGGGTTACTTGTGGGGGGTTTCCACTGTTTAGGTACATCAGGGGCTCTCCAAACACGCCATGGCGTCTGCTTTCGATTCCAGCCATTTTTGTGTTCAAAAAGTCAAATCGTGCTTCTTCCCTTCCGAGCCATGCCGTGTGACCAAACAGTAGTTTTCCTTCACATATGGGGTATCGGCGTACTCAGGAGAAATTGCACAACAACTTTTGTGGTCCAATTTCTCCTGTTACCCTTGAGAAAATAAAAAGTTTGGGGTTAAAGTAAAATTTTTGTGAAAAAAAGTAAAATGGTAATTTTTTCTTTCCACAATGCTTTAGTTCCTGTAAAGCACCTGAATGGTTAATAAACATATTGAATGTTGTTTTGCGGTCTTTAAGGAGTGCCATTTTTAGAATGGTGTCACTTATGAGTATTTTCTGTCATATAGGACCCCCAAAGTCACGTCAAATGTGACGTGCTCTCTAAAAAAATGGGTTCGTAAATTTTGTTGGAAAAATGAAATATTGCTCATCAACTTTTAACCCTTCTAACTTCCTAACAAAAATAATTATGTTTCAAAAATGATGCAGATGTAAAGTAAACATATGGGAAATATTATATATTAACTATATTGTGTGACATAACTCTCTGGTTTAAGGGCATAGGATTTAAAAGTTTGAATAATGCTAAATTTTCAATATTTTCTCCAAATTTCTGATATTTTCACAAATAAACGTCGTATCGAACAAATTTTACCACCATTATGAAGCACAATATATCAAGAAAAACAATCACTAGGATGCGTTGAAGAGTTCCAGAGTTATTACCACAGAAAGTGACACTGGTCAGATTTCAAAAAATTGGCCTGGTCATTAAGGTCAAAATTGGATTGGTCACTAAGGGGTTAAAATAATTTAGAAATGAACAAAACTACCCCACCTTTGGTGATTTTATATCTCCAACACTAACTCTAGAATAGTTCAACCAAGAATGAAAGATATGTGCCAGGACAAAATGTAACAGTACATATTTGCATAAAATATAAATTTTATTAGATACAAATTCTAAAAACAATGAAATACAAGTAATTCCAGTAATGCAGACACAAGCTAAAATTGGTAATTGAGCAGCAATGGGAACACTAATAATAAATAATATGGAACACAGTTAATTATTACGCAATATGGTTAAATGGAACACAGGAATATTCAAATAGTATGTACACATGCAGATGTACATAAATGTCCATTATATATAGTATATATATATATATATATATATATATATATATATATATATATATATATATATACAGTACAGACCAAGAGTTTGGACACACCTCATTTAAAGATTTTTCTGTATTTTCATGACTATGAAAATTGTACATTCACACTGAAGGCATCAAAACTATGAATTAACACAAGTGGAATTATATACTTAACAAAAAAGTGTGAAACAACTGAAAATATGTCTTATATTCTAGGTTCTTCAAAGTAGCCACCTTTTGCTTTGATGACTTTGCACACTCTTAGCATTCTCTTGATGAGCTTCAAGAGGTAGTCACCGGAAATGTTTTTCACTTAACAGGTGTGCCCTGTCAGGTTTAATAAGTGAGATTTCTTGCCTTATAAATGGGACTGGGACCATCAGTTGTGTTGTGCAGAAGTCTGGTGGATACACAGCTGATAGTCCTACTGAATATACTGTTAGAATTTGTATTATGGCAAGAAAAAAGCAGCTAAGTAAAGAAAAACAAGTGGCTATCATTACTTTAAGAAATGAAGGTCAGTCAGTCCGAAAAATTGGGAACACTTTGAAAGTGTCCCCAAGTGCAGTTGCAAAAACCATCAAGCGCTACAAAGAAACTGGCTCACATGAGGATCGCCCCAGGAAAGGAAGGCCAAGAGTCACCTCTGCTTCTGAGGATAAGTTTATCTGAGTCACCAGCCTCAGAAATCGCAGGTTAACAGCAGCTCAGATTAGAGACCAGGTCAATGCCACACAGAGTTCTAGCAGCAGACACATCTCTTCAACAACTGTTAAGAGGAGACTTTGTGCAGCAGGCCTTCATGGTAAAATAGCTGCTAGGAAACCACTGCTAAGGACAGGCAACAAGCAGAAGAGACTTGTTTGGGCTAAAGAACACAAGGAATGGACATTAGACCAGTGGAAATCTGTGCTTTGGTCTGATGAGTCCAAATTTGAGATCTTTGGTTCCAATCCGTGTCTTTGTGCGACGCAGAAAAGGTGAACGGATGGACTCTACATGCCTGGTTTTCACCGTGAAGCATGGAGGAGGAGGTGTGATGGCGTGGGGGTGCTTTTTTGGTGACACTGTTGGGGATTTATTCAAAATTGAAGTCATACTGAACCAGCATGGCTACCACAGCATCTTGCAGCGGCATGCTATTCCATCCGGTTTGCGTTTAGTTGAACCATCATTTATTTTTAAACAGGACAATGACCCCAAACACACATCCAGGCTGTGTAAGGGCTATTTGACCAAGAAGGAGAGTGATGGGGTGCTACGCCAGATGACCTGGCCTCCACAGTCACCAGACCTGAACCCAATCTAGATGGTTTGGGGTGAGCTGGACCACAGAGTGAAGGCAAAAGGGCCAACAAGTGCTAAGCATCTCTGGGAACTCCTTCAAGATTGTTGGAAGACCATTTCCGGTGACTACCTCTTGAAGCTCATCAAGAGAATGCCAAGAGTGTGCAAAGCAGTCATCAAAGCAAAAGGTGGCTACTTTGAAGAACCTAGAATATAAGACATATTTTCAGTTGTTTCACACTTTTTTGTTAACTATATAATTCCACATGTGTTAATTCATAGTTTTGATGCCTTCAGTGTGAATGTACAATTTTCATAGTCATGAAAATACAGTAAAATCTTTAAATGAGGTGTGTCCAAACTTTTGGTCTGTACTGTATATATATATATATATATACACACTGTATATATATATATATATATATATATATATATATATATATACTGTATATATATATATATATATCAAGTAAGTAACCCAGAGCCAGTGTCAATGATAATAGAAGTAATCTGTATTAGTAAAGCTCACTCCCCAAACACCAGACTCGCTAGTACTTCATCATGGGTGATTGGTGGGTTGGTGAACCAAGTATTTAGGGTGGAAATAACCAATAGGATAAGTGTAAGGCAAGATTGTCAGGTGAATTTAATATAAGAAAAACATATAAATCTGGCATAGACACTTACATGAAATAAAGACACGGAGGCTATCACAGATATACAGATAGATGCTGGCATATGCGCCAAATAGCATGTAAGGGACAGGTTAACAAATACCCGAGCCAACAAATTGGAAGGCAGGTCATACGTGTGATGCGGCGGTCACGTGACCAAACCATATGGTGTGGCGGTCATATGATAGTCAAGTGACCACCGCCAATGGGAAAAACAGAAGGGATCTGGTGCCATGATCAGATGACCATAACGTCACAGTGGTTTGTATGCAAGGGGCGAATAGAGAACTGTTTACCCCTGATGATAGGGAAAGAGAAGCAAAAAACATCCATTGTGGAAAGAGCAAAGGAAGAAAGAGAGGAAAGGGTGGAGGAACAAAAGAAAGAAAAAATTCATTCTTCATCCACTTATGCTTACCTTATTTTTCTCTTCTCTGCTTTTCCTTCCCCTTTCTCCTTTCCCCCCTCCCTCCACCTTCCCCTTCTTCAATGCATTTTCCTTTCTTTTGTTCCTCCACCCTTTTCTCTCTTTCTCCCATTGGTCCCCCTGCGCATTTCATGTAGATGTCTATGTCAGCGTTATATATTTGTCTTATATTAAATTCACCTGTTGATCTTGCCGTACACTTACACATTGGGGTGCTTGGTTCATTTTGCCGCCAACCATCCTTGATGAAGCTTTTGCGAAACATGGGTCGGGTGTTTGGTGGGTGAGTTTTACTAATACTGATTACTTATATCTATTACCATTGACATTGGCTGTGGGTTACTTACTTGATTGATATATATTTTATGGATACCCATGTATATCTGCATGTGTACATACTATTGAATATGTATTCCTGTATACCATTTAACAGTATTGCATACAATATTTAGCTGTGTGTTCCATATTATTTACTATTGGGGTTCCCATTGATGCTCACCAATAAATTTTAGCTTTTGTCTGCATTGCCAGAATTACTTGTATTTAATTGTTTTAAGAATTTGTATTTAATAAAGTTTATATTTTATGGTAATCAATACTATTACATTTTTTCCTGGCACATATCTTTCTTGGTTGAACTTGTTGTTTTAGTGCCTTGTAGGGACAACTTTTTGTATTTCTATAATAGGGAGAAACAGTAATCCCGTAGTAGCCCCACCTAAGTAAGGTAAATTTAAGTCAACAACAATAATCCAGCACTATTGGGGTTAAATTCCTTTATGTATACTAGCAACTGGTAGTTCACAACTTAATATATTCATATGAAAATGAATTATACCAGCAGATGAAAATACTCAAATGTATATGTAAATAATAATAATGATAAGTTTTGTAAAAAACTCACAGGAGTAAATTGTTTAGAACACAGATGTATATTACACTGCTTGTCTCCTTACAGTGGGAAATTCATCACTTTTCATGTTACATTTATAGAACTCAAGCAGTGGGATGTCTGCTGAATAAATAACATAGGAGATGCAGGGACTGCTGTAAATACATCACATAGGAGATGCTGGAGCAGGATTATATACATCACAAAGGAGACACTGGGGCTGAAGCATATACATTACATAGGATAGACTGGGGCTGGAGCACATACATCACATAGGAGACACTGGGGTTTCAGCATATACATCACGTATGAGACACTGGGGCTGGAGCATATACATCACATAGGAGATGAAGGCAGGAGCATATACATCACATAGGATACACTGGGGTTGGAGAAGATATATCACATAGGAGATGCTGAGACTGCAGCAAATACATCTCATAGGAGATGATGAGGCAGGAGCATATACATTACATAGGAAAAACTCGGACTGCTGTATATACATCAAATAAGAGACAGTGGGGCTGCAGCATCTACATCACATAGGAATCACTAGGAATTCAGCATATACATCACAAAGGATACACTGGGGCAGAGAATATACCTCAGATGTTACGCTCGCGCCCGGACTGACTGGCGTGAGCGTGATTAGTGATCCCACTGTACCATGAACTGAGGAGTGCCTGGAGGGGCGTAACTAAGTATCAACCTGATCCGACCAAGGTCGCAGGGCCTAGTCGACTCCATGGACCAAGAGGAACCGAGCAGAGGGACCAGGTGCGACTCCAGGTCAGACCACGGTCACAGTTGTTGACCCATACCGGGGAATGCAGGAACAGGCAGGTTAGACTGGCATACAGGCAGGTGGGTATTGGCAAGTACGGTTGGTATGCAGACAGGTGGGTACTGGCAAGTACGGCTGGTATGCAGACAGGTGGGCACTGGCAAGCACGGCTGGTATGCAGACAGGTGGGCACTGGCAAGCACGGCTGGTATGCAGACAGGTGGGCACTGGCAAGCACGGCTGGTATGCAGACAGGGAGATACTGGCAAGCACGGCTGGAGTGCAGACCGGGAGGTACTAGCAGGTTAGAGCGCAGGCTGGATAGGGTCCAGTACAGACTGGGAGACAGGTACAGAGCCGCAGATGTGGTAGACAAGCAGAGTAAAGCGAAACCTCTGGAGCGGAGGACAAGGCAGAGCAGAGAGGAACTGCTGGTGCGGTGAGCAAGCAGAGCGGAGCAAAAACCGCAGGTGCGGTGGGCAAGGCAGAGCAGAGCGGAACCGCCGGAGCGGTGGACAAGGCAGAGCAGAGAGAAACCGCAGGTGCGGTGGACAAGGCAGAGCAGAGCGGAACCGCCGGAGCGGTGGGCAAGACAGAGCAGAGAGAAGTCGCCGGAGCGGTGGGCAAGTCAGAGCAGAGAGAAACCGCTGGTGCGGTGAGCAAGGCAGAGCAGAGAGAAGCCGCCGGAGCGGTGGGCAAGGCAGAGCAGAGAGAAGCCGCTGGTGCGGTGGGCAAGGCAGAGCAGAGAGAAGCCGTCGGAGCGGTGGGCAAGGCAGAGCAGAGAGAAGCCGGTGGTGCGGTGAGCAAGGCAGAGCAGAGAGAAGCCGCCAGAGCGGTGGGCAAGTCAGAGCAGAGAGAAGCCGCCGGAGCGGTGGGTAAGGCAGAGCAGAGGGAAGCCGCCGGAGCGGTGGGCAAGTCAGAGCAGAGAGAAACCGCCGGAGCGGTGGGTAACGCAGAGCAGAGGAAAACCGCCAGAGCGGTGGGCAAGTCAGAGCAGAGAGAAACCGCCGGAGCGGTGGGCAAGACAGAGCGGAGAGAAACCGCCGGAGCGGTGGGCAAGACAGAGCGGAGCGAAACCGCAGGTGCGGTGGACAAGGCAGAGAGGACAGGGCTCTGTTCACATGGAACAGACTGGAAAATACAGGAAGATATGGAGGAAGGGAAATGGGACAAGCAGAACCAGATACACACAAGGTACTTCCTATGAAGTAGCGAGTGGACACAAAACTCACAAACAGAAGTACAGAGACAACGAGTTGGAGTTAGGTGCAGGTTCAGATACTGCAGGAAAAGGGAAGGTACAGAAATAGAGACAAACAGGTAACAGGCTAGGATAAAGTTAAGACAGGAACTTTTACTGCAATGAGATACAAGAACGAGCCTGGGTATACAGCCCGCAGAGTGGCGGGACAGACTAGAAGTCAGAGATAACAGGCCTGGGTATACAGCCCCCAGAGATGGCGAAATGGACAAGAAGTCACAGATAACAGGTCTGGATATCCAGCCCCCAGAGATGGCGGAAACAGACAAGAAGCAGAACTGGACCTGGCAACTTCAGAATCAAGGAGCACACTGAATGATAGTGTTGCTCAGGCACCTCCTACTGGGTGGAGGGGGTTTAAATATCCAGTGACTCACAGCAACAGGCTGGAGACACATTAGGGGTGCGCCCACAGCAGCTATAAGAATCAGGAAGTAACCGGGCCGCCGCCCTAAGCAGTCAGTCAGGAGACATGCACACAGCATGAACTGGAGCAAGATTTGCAGGCAGGACTGACAAGTAAGATTGCGGTCTTGCATAGTGGGAGGTGGTGCACTATGCAAGCACGCCGCCAGGGATGTTACATCAGAGAGGAGATGCTGGGGCAGGGGCATATAGATCACATTTGAGACACGGGTTGGAGCATATATACATACATAAGAATATACATCACACAAGAGAAGAAGGCAAGAGCAGATACATCACATAGAACACACTGGGCTGGAGCATATACATCACATAAGAGACACTGGTACTGCAGCATATACATCACACAGGATACACTGGGGTTGGAGCATATACATCACATAGGAGATGATGGGGCAGGAGCATATACATCACATAGGAGACACTAGAACTGCTGTATGTACATCATATAGGAGACAGTGGGGCTGCAGCATCACATAGGAAACACTAGGAATTTTGCATATACATCACATGGGAGACATGGACAGGAGAATATACATCACATAGGAGACGCTGGGGTATGAGCATATACATCACATATGAGATATTGGGGCTGGAGCATATACATTGCATAAGAGATGAAGGCAGGATCGGATACATTACATAGGATAAACTGGGCTGGAGCATATACATCACATAGGTGACAATGGGGCTGCAGCATATACATCACAATGGAGATACTGGGGCAGGAGCATATACATCACATTAGATTCACTGGGGCTGCAGCATATACATCACATAAGAGATGCTGGGGCAGGAGTATATACATCACATAGTAGACACTGGGACTGCTGTATATACATCATATTGGAGACAGTTGGACTGCAGTATAAACTGTACATCATATAGGAGACAATTGGCGGTAACATATACATCACATAGGAGATGCTGCGGCAGGAGTATATACATCATACAGGAGACACTGGGACAGCTGTATATATATCATATCGGATACAGTGGGGCTGAAGTGTTATGATCTGCAACAAGTACTAAGGAAAGATAGGGGAAAACTGTCCCTACAGTAAGACTAAGCTGAATCCCTACGATGTAGCGGGCTGCCTGTTCCTAGGGAACAGACCCGCCTTAGTCCTCGGCTAGTCTGAACGAAGACCTATAGCATAAGGGGAGGGGTCCCTAAAAGAACTAAGGACTGGGACAAAATGGGACACCTCCTAAACAGAGAAATTGTTGCAGAACACAAAAAGACTAACAGACAAAAAGGTACTAGAGGTCCCAGAAGGACCAAACGAACTGACAGAGAAAGGCATAGAAGCACCTGGCTAGAGAAACAGTAAAACACTGAAGTCCAGCACAGCCAGGAGGGCGGAGCTGGAATATAAAGGCAGGTGGTCACATGACCGCAAAACACAAGATGGAAAAACAAACAGGAGAGTTCTAACAGTACCCCCTCTTTTATGAGGATCCTCAGGATCCTCCAGGCCCAGGCCTATCCGGAAACCTCCTGTGGAAAGCTCTAACAAGCCTAGGAGCAGAGACATGATCCGCCCTTACCCAGGAGTTTTCTTCGGGACCGAAACCCTTCCAGGAGACAAGATACTGTAATCTCCCTCTATGACATCTAGAATTCAGGATACAAGAAATTTCATATTCGCCGTCTTCCACCACAGGAGGAATTGTGACAGTGGAATCCCTATCTGATACATCAGCCTTTTCCAACAAGGAAACATGAAACACACGATTAATCTTCCAGGAAGTAGGGATATCCAACCTAACCGCAGATGGGTTAACAACCTGAAGCACTTTAAATGGGCCCAAAAACTTAGGACCCAGTTTTTTAGAGGGAATCCTCAACCGCAGGTTCTTTGAGGACAACCAAACCATGTCACCCGCAGCAAACAAAACCTCCTTACGTTTCCTGTCAAAATACTTCTTGAATTTCTTGTTAGCCTCTTGAAGGTTGCAACGTACATTAGTCCAAACTCTCTCCAAATCACCGGAAACATTCTCCTCCTCCGGAACCGCCGACCCCAATTTGGAGAACGAACCAAAAGACGGATGTCTCCCAGTACAGCAAAAAAAAGGAGAACACCCAGCAGACGAGGATGTATGATTGTTAAGAGCGAATTCTGCGAGAGGCAGAAACTCAGACCACACCTCTTGATTGTCCGCCACAAAACAACGCAAAAACTGTTCTACATCCTGGTTCTTTCTTTCAGTCTGTCCATTAGACTCAGGATGATACCCAGACGAAAATGACAAATGGACTCCCAACCTGTCACAAAAAGCATGCCAAAAGCGAGCCACAAACTGAGGTTCTCTATCAGAAACAATATCCGTGGGAACGCCATAAAGCTTGACAATTTCCTTAAAAAACGCCTTAGCGAGTGTCTTGGCGCAGTGCAACTTAATGAATGGAACCAAATGACACATCTTACTAAAACGGTCCACGACCACCCAGATGACAGTAAAACCCTCGGACACAGGAAGATCAGTAATAAAATCCATTGTGAGATGCGTCCAAGGCGCACTAGGAACCTCCAGAGGGCAAAGCAATCCCGCAGCAGGAGTATGTGAAGCCTTTGACCTAGCACACACAGTACATTGACGCACCCACTTGACGACTTCCTTCTGCCATTCAGGCCATCAAAAACTGCGACTGATAAGTCTCTTAGTCTCCGAAATTCCAGGATGACCTGCCAACCGAGACTCATGACACTCCACAAACAAATCTCTCCTAAAGGATCTAGGCACGAACAACCTCCCATGGGGAGTGTTAGATGGAGCATCATCTTGAGCTTTCAGAATCCCATTCTCCAAAACCGAGTCCAATGCCGCCACCACAACTCCTTTCTGTAAAATGCTCTCCTCCTCCTCGGCACCAACCATAGGAGAGAAGCTGCGAGATAAAGCATCGGCTTTAACATTCTTAGTACCAGGGATATAGGTAACAGAAAAATGAAACCGAGAAAAAAAAAGTGCCCACCTAGCTTGACGGGCATTCAAGCACTTGACAGCATCCAGATAGATCAAATTCTTATGATCTGTGAACACCTGAATAGGAAATCTAGCGCCTTCCAAAAAATGACGCCAATGTTCAAGCGCGAGTTTAATAGCCTGCAACTCCCGATTTACAACATCATAATTCAGTTCGGTTTCCGAAATTTTTTTCAAAAAGAAGGCACAAGGATGTACTCCATCCTTGTTCTCCTGAGACAAAACTGCTTCGACCCCCACCGATGAAGCATCGACCTCGACCAAAAAAGGCTTGGTCTCATCAGGCTGCATAAGGATAGGGGCAGAACTGAACCTCTCTTTGAGATACTCAAACGTTTCAATGGCCTCAGTAGTCCACTGGACCGTATTCGCACCTTTCCTGGTGAGATCAGTCGGAGGCTTAACAATTATAGAAAAATTCTTAATGAATTTCCTGTAATAATTGGCAAAACCCAAGAATCTCTGTATAGATTTCAAACCAATAGGCCTAGGTCATTCCTGCACAGCCTGAACCTTCACCGGGTCCATCTCAAAGCCCTCGCTGGAGTCAATGTAGCCCAAAAAACTAATTTTCGGCACAGCGAACTCACATTTCTCCAGCTTAGCAAAGAGTGAATTATCACTCAATAACTGCAAAACTTCACGTACACTCTGCCAATGGGACTCTAGATCTGGTGAATAAATCAAAATGTCATCCAAATACACAACCACATTCTTACCAATCAAAGGTCTCAGGATGTCATTAATAAGGTTGTGAAAAAATGCAGGTGCATTGGTAAGACCAAAAGGCATCATCAGATTCTCAAAATGACCTACCGGAGTGTTAAAAGCAGTTTTCCATTCATCACCCTCCTTCACTCGTAACAAATTGTATGCCCCCCGGAGATCAATTTTAGAGAACCACTTGGCCCCCACCAACTGGTTAAACAAGTCAGGAATTAACGGCAATGGGTAGGAATTGCTTACGGTAATCTTATTAATTTCATGAAAATCCAGACATGGACGTAAACTGCCATCCTTTTTTTTAACAAAGAAAAATCCAACTGCCACAGGCGACTTAGAAGGTCTAATGTGACCAGCAGCCAGGCTAGTCTGTATGTACTCCTCCAAGGCCTTTCTTTCAGGGATAGTCAGATTAAACAAGCAACTCTTGGGAAGAGTAGCTCCAGGAACAAACTCAATGGCGCAATCATAATCCCTATGAGGAGGTAAAACTTGCGACTCCTCCTCTGAAAAAACCCTCCAAAAATCTTGAATAGGTACAGGTAATTCCCCTTTTTCCACAGCCGCAATGCGACCATTACAACATTTATCATAGCACTTCGGACTCCTAAGACTTAATCACATTAGTAGACCAGTCAAGCAAAGAATTGTGCAGTTTTAACCAAGGCAAACCTAAAACGACCGGAGAGGATAAATTATCTAATACAACCAAGTCCAAAATTTCTTGGTGAACTCCATTGATAGTGAGGGGAAATGCCCATTTCAAGGGAGTGTTATCAATTGCAATCACAGAAATAGGTGATGACAAAGGTTTGGATTTCAATTTAAGTTTTTCCAAAAACCCTTTATCAATCACATTAAGTGTTGAACCACAATCCACAAATACCTGAAATTCAATCAAATTTTCCTGCAAAGTAGTACTCCCAGAAAGAAATACTCCTGCAGAGCGTAAACAAGCTATAAGGGCGTAACTGACCTTTTTTTTTTCTTTACTTAAACGAAGCTCACAATACTTAATCAAATGGTCAGCTTTACCACACTAAAGACACAATCCTTGGGCGAACCTCCGGTCTCTTTCCTGAGAGGAGAGCGACTTTGCCCCAACCTCCATCGGTTCTCCGCCGTCAGAGCAGATTTTCTGGGGACTAGGACCTGGCATTACAGGAGTCTTTACGTCATTCTTTCTAAATCTCAGTCTCCTATCCACAGGAACAGCTAATTGCATGGCATCCTGCAGAGTCTCAGGTGCGGGGAATGCAATTAGCAAATCCTTAACCCTTTCACTAAGACCAGCAAGAAATAGACATTTCAGAGCAGGATCATTCCATCTAACTTCCGAGGCCCATCTTCTGAAGTGTGTGCAATAATTTTCAACATCACCTGACCCCTGATTCAAATGCCTGAGTTCTGCCTCAGCAGATGAGACTCGATCAGGATCATTATATAATAGCCCCATAGCACAAAAAAATTCTTCTACAGACCTTAAACATGGATCATTAGGTTGGAGAGAAAAGGCCCACCCTTGTGGTTCTTTGCGCAAAAGTGACATAATAAAACCAATGTGCTGGGATTCATTCCCAGAGGACCTTGGTCTCAAATGAAAATATAACAAACAAGCATTTTTAAATGGAAAAAAATCTTGCTGTTTACCATAAAAAACATCAGGCAGTCCTACCTTGGGTTCCACAAAATGCGCTTCAGAACAGCTACTCACGTGTTGCTGGAACTTGGCTACCTCCAGAGACAATCCTTGCAGGCGTTGAGCCAAATCCTGGACGGAAACCATACTGATCCCCGAATTTCTTTCCTTTTAGTTTTTTTTTGGGCTGGACTTACTGTTATGATCTGCAACAAGTACTAAGGAAAGATAGGGGAAAGCTGTCCCTACAGTAAGACTAAGCTGAATCCCTACGATGTAGCGGGTTGCCTGTTCCTAGCGAACAGACCCGCCTTAGTCCTCGGCTAGTCTGAACGAAGACCTATAGCATAAGGGGAGGGGTCCCTAAAAGAACTAAGGAAAAATGGGACACCTCCTAAACAGAGAAGTTGTTGCAGAACACAAAAAGACAAACAGACAAAAAGGTACTAGAGGTCCCAGAAGGACCAAACGAACTGACAGAGAAAGGCACAGAAGCACCTGGCTAGAGAAACAGTAAAACACTGAAGTACAGCACAGCCTGGAGGGTGGAGCTGGAATATAAAGGCAGGTGGTCATGTGACCACGAAACACAAGATGGAAAAACAAACAGGAGGGTTCTAACATGAAGTATATACAGTACATCACATTAGAAACTCTAGGCATGCAGCATATACATCACATAGGAGAAGCTGAGGCTTCAGCACATACATCACATAGGAGATACTGGCGCTGGAGTGTATACAATTGGAGACATTGGGCTGTCGTATATATATTACACAACACATTGGGGCTGGAGCATATACATCAAAGGAGACATTGGGACTGGAACATATACATGACAGGAAACATTGGGGCTGGAGCATATACATCACAGGAGACATTGGGGTTGGAGCATATACATCACAGGAGACACAGAGGCTGCTGTTGTCTTCATCTGTGGGTTGGGAGCGCTAACTCTGCCCACAAAATACGTCCAGATGCTGGCACTGGCTAGCTTCAGGACATATTCCTTCAATGCATGCACTGCAGAATTCAGTAGTAAACACTGTTGTAAGGCAGTAGCTTTCACATCCGTGCCCTAATGAGGCAGTGACCCAAGAAAGTTCAACTTAAATGTCTTTATTTGTCAACTTACAAAATAAATCCAAACTTTATCATTCGGTTCGCAGCCGGAATGACCGTAACAGTCCGTTGCCATGGGCGACTGCACCATCGTATAACTCGTGACTGCGGCAATGGCTTTGTTCTCTCTGGCTCTGGTCTGTGTTCAATCTCACACAGACAGGCATATACAGAACCTCCTTCTGTTGCTTGTAAAACCAACACTGACACACCCAACCCTTACATGAAAGTTTAAATGGGCCAATTCCAAGACACAGACTGGAGGAAGAGATCCGTCCAACTACCTTCCTACAGATCTCTCCAAAAATAAAAGCCCATGTCAGGTTTTCCTAAATCTGACTTGGTCAAATAGCTTGACCAAGTCCACACTCACTTTTTTTGAGTTGTAACCACAGCTGTAGCTGTCATTACAATGGTCTCCAGCGGGTTCAGTATGATTCTATGCACATGTTGGGGGACACGTAACATCCCTCTTATATTATTCCCCTCACTGCCTCACATACCCCTCCTCTGTTCAAACATGGGGGTTTGAACAACTGTTACCATACAGGGTGCCCGTGACAGGGCATCCGCATTTCCTTGCGACTTCCAAGCTCAATTTTCCATAGAAAAACTAAAGTTTTGTAACGACAAAAAACATGTGGTTACCCAAGCATTCCTCTCCCTGAAATTTCTCATCCAGACCAGGGGTGAATGGTCTGTTACCAAGTGGAATTGTCGCCCGAGTAGGTAATAGCATAGGGACTCCAAGGCCCACTTAATGGCCAAGCACTCCTTCTCCACTAAGCTATAATTTTTCTCTGCTGGGGTAAGTTTCCTACTCAAGTAGGTGACTGAGTGTTCCTCTCTGTGCACCTCCTGGACAGAACCGCTCCTTAGCCTACTTCAGAGGTATCCGTTTGAACAATAAAACTATTCCTAAAGTTGGAGCTGATGATGATGGGCTGTTAGCACAACGCAAATTTCATGGACTGCAATGCTTCTTCCACTTGAGGGTTCCACCAAACCATGACTGATTTTCTTCCCTTTAAGAGATCGGTCAATGGTGCCGATCTCCCAGCAAAATTAGGTATAAACTGTCTGTAATACCAGATGATGTAGAGGAATGCTCTTACCTGTTTCATAGTAAGGGGCTGGGGCCAGTTTTGAATGGCTTCTATTTTGTTTATTTGGGGTTTGATAACCCACGGCCAATCATGTACTCCAAGTAATGAGCTTTCTCGAGACCTATTGCACATTTTGTTATTCAGCGTCAAGTCCGAGGCTCTGAGCGAATCCTCTTCTGCTTGCACCTGGGACAAGTGGGTATGCCAGTTGGTACTATAGATGAAAATATCATCCAAGTATGCCGACGCATACTTCTTAACGGTGCTTTAAAACTTTGTCCATCGGCCTCTGAAACGTGGCCGGGGCCTCATCTAACCAAAGAGGCAAGACAACATAGTGATAGAAACCCTCTGGTGTAATGAAGGTGGTCTTTTCTTTCGACATCTTTGAAATAGACACAGGCCAGTAACCCTTGATCAGATCAAGCATCGTGAAGTACTGGGCATGCTCCAGCCTCTCAATCAGCTCATCTACCCAGGACATTGGATAAAGGTAAAATTTTGACACTCAATTTCCGGAAATCGTTACAAAATCGTAACGATCCGTCTGGCTTTGGAATCAGTACAATGGGACTAGCCCACTAACTCCTGGACTCTTGAATAACTCCTAGCTGGAGCACTTATTTAACCTCAGCTGCAATGGCTTGCCTCCGACACACAGTATGGTTTCATTCGTACCCTTACCTGAGGCTCAGTGACAATGTCAAGGTGGATCAAAGATGAACGGCCAGGCAGTTCTGTGAATATGTCCGTATTCTGCTGCACCAGTTTCCGAGCCTCCCATTGCTGCTGTTTAGAGAGAGCGTCGCTTATCTTCACCTCATTACCGGCCTCCTCCCGGGCCGGTGTCGAAACAACCAGCGTCACGGCTGTAACCATACATTCCCGGTCTTTCCATGCCTTTAACAGATTTACATGATAGAGTTGCTCAGGTTTCCTCTTCCCGGGCGGATATACCCTGTAATTCACCTCCCCAACCTTTTCCCAGACTTCATATGGCCCTTGCCAATTGGCCATGAACTTACTTCGGCGGTGAGCACCAAAACTAATACCCGATCCTCCTTTTTAAAGGACCTGACTGTTGCCTTCCTATTGTACTCTTGGCTCTGCGCTGTCTGGGCATCCAGGAGATCTTCCTTTACAATAAGCATCACAGCCGCGATCCAGTCCTGCATACTCGCAATGTGCTTTATTACACTTTTATGGGGAGTAGGCTCCTGTTCCCTAGACTCTTTGGCTATGTCCAGCAAGCCCCTGGGATGTCTGCCGTATAATATCTTGAATGAAGAGAACCCCGTTGAGGACTGCGGTTCCTCTCAGATGACAAATATTAAATAGGGCAGCAACATATCCCAATCCTTCCCATCTTTGGAGACCACTTTTTTTGCAGAAATTTAAGGGTTTTGTTAAATCTTTCCTCTAGACCATCTGTCTGCAGATGGTATACCGACGTGCGTAATTGTTTGATCTGGAGCAGTTTACACAATTCCTTTGTCATCTTGGACATAAAAGGAGTCCCCTGATCTGTAAGGATCTTCTTAGGTAGCCCAAGACGACAGAACATGGCAAACAACTCCTAGGCAATAAGTTTAGCCGAGATGTGACAAAGCTAAATTGCCTTCGGGTAGCAAGTAGCATAGTCTATTACCACTATGTTATAAACCTACAAAGCGCTAGGCAGTAATATGGAGGCTCATAATCAACAAAGCAACCTACAAAGAAACAAACGTCCTCCAGAAACCATTCAGGTTTAATGAAAAATGTTATTAAAAACACATAAAACAAGGGAATGCCAATACAGTAGACAAAAATGAAGAACTGAACAGAAATGTGTCCAGGGTTATGTTTTATGGCCAACTGCAAAACATATAATATATACATTTAAGGGTATCAAATGTTACATACCATATATGTATCTAATTAAATTAGACAAGTACTGTATTAATATACAAATGATTTAAAATATAACCATATTAACCACATCTGCACCTTATACTAGAATAACACCTCTGAATTGATGATGTAATTTCAATTATGCATCAAATAAATAATGAATAAATAAATAATTGGTTGCTAATGTGTGGGGATAATAGAATATCATAGGACTAGTCAGCCACAATAAATTATAACAAGGTGCAAAAATCAGTTCAGTCAGGTAGATAATTATAAGATGCACAAATTAGTCTAATGAGGTAGATTATTACGAAGTGCAAATTGCAAGTTGTAAAAGTTGCTAGGTGAGGATAATAAACACATTCAATGTGCTGGCCAAACCAGTAATCCACTTCAATCAGCTAATCCATATGGCAGTAACAGAAGAATGAGACAAGTTGTTACAATGTGCAAAACCATACCTACATATAACATAGTTAGATCATATCATGAATTCAAAATAATATCATAAAATGCTAAATGATGTTGGAATAACTCATGTACTGTATATTGCCAGCATAGAGAGGTGAAGTCCCATAGATTATTTATATTACAGTACTCTGTGTAGATCAATTTTTAAAATCAAGACCATCAGTACTTTGTATGCAGTTATCCATTATATGTTGAAACCGTGCAAAAAAAGCCACATAAACCACAATATCAAGATGAATATAATGAATTACCCCGGACACAAGACACTTCAGTGTAACCCCCGTATATGATTCCCCTCACTGCCTCACACTGTGTATGAGTGCTTGCAGTGCTAAAAGGAATTAAAGGACCAGCAAAACGCAACTGTCATCCCGAGCATTGCGGTCCCCAGGAATTTGCCTGTGAGCCAGAGAAAAGGTTGCAAACAACTTGTGAGCCAGAGGTTCCTCACCCCTGCTCTAGAGCATGCACAGGGAGATTTTTCCAAAGATTCAGAAACTGAATTTTTATGGACAAATTCGATCAAAGGAAGCAAAACTGATAAGTTAGAGCAAAATTTGTAGCATTGCGCTATAGGCTGATTGATTTTCTTATTTTGCACATTACTTTGAGGGTAATAGACAGAGAAGTCTAAGGAAATGTTTAGGTTATTCCAGAGTGCCCTAGAAACCCTGGAAACTAATTGCATACCACGGTCAGCTAGTATACAAGCTGCAATACCGTGGAATTGAAAAATCTCTCTGAAAAACACTTTTGCCAGATGTGGAGCGGATGGAAGACTTAGTAAAGGAACAACATGAAAAATCTTAGAGAATCATTTCACCATGACTTAGATAGTAATTAATCCCTCTGCCCCATGAAGTCCACAGAAATTTTAGTCCAAGGCTCTTGTGGTGTAAACTGCAGATGATTGAGAAGTGCTTGACATGAGGGTTTGAACTGGGCAGACTGAGGACAAGATGCCTTGAATTCTTAGACATCTAGTTTTCATTTAGGCCACTATTAGAAAAAGGAAAGGTGTTCAGCAGTTTATTTTACAACTGAATAACCGAAGATGTGCGTAGAATGGGCCCAAAATAAGACTTTCGGGTGGTGTGCCTTAGAGAAAAGAGAACATATTTTTTGTGAAGGATTAGAAGAGGAATTGTAGGCAAGAATATTTTCAGGTTCAATTATATATCAGGGCACATCAACCAAGGCATTACATGGACCAAAAGACTTATGTAGGGCATTTTCCTGCAGGATGGTAGATGAGAATGAAGTCAAACTGCAAAAAGAAAAGTAACATCAAGCGTGACAGTTATTTAACCTGCAGGAGGACTAAAGATGCTCCAATTTTTTTTGATCCATACAGATGGTCACTAGAAACTTAGCTCCTTAGAGTAGATTACACTTCTAGAGCTAATTTTATTGGTAAGGTTTCACCTGAGGGAGAACTTGTAGATTCTAAAGAATTTTGTGATTAAACTGCTTCTAAAACCAATTGCAGAGGCATCCACTTATAGGAAAAATGGCCTATCAACATCGGGATGGTATAGAACTGGAGCAGTGAAGAAACAAGATTTAAGTTGCTTGAAGGCTTGAACTTCAGAATCCAACCAGTTCCGAGACATATTGCCCTTACAAGTGATTGCCAATAGGGGAGGTACCACTTAAGAGTAGTTTTTAATAAACAGACAGCAGTAGTTTGCAAAGTCCAGGAATCTTTGGAGAGCTTTAAGGCCAACAGGTTGTGGCCAATCCAAAATAGCTGAAACTTTCTCTGGATCTATACACAGAACTCCAGAAGAGAGTATGTAATTGAGAAATGGCTGTTTATGACACTTATAGAGGCATTTTTTGGCTTGGCACATACATGGTTTTGTCAAAGTCTCTTCAAACGTAGTGGACATGAAGACGATGAGAGTCCAGGTCTCTGGAGAAAATTGGGATGTCATCCAGATAGACTAAGACTAGTGATGAGCGAGCACTAAAATGCTCGGGTGCTCATTGCTCGGGGTGAGCAAATCATAATGCTCGGGTGCTCGACCCAAGAAACAAGCCTAATGTAAGTCAATGGGAAACTCAAGCATTTTTCCGGTAACCCCCCCCCACCGGAAGTCTGGAGGGGGCCTAAAAATTGGTCAAATCGATGGAAATAGTGCTCAAATGACATGGGAACAGCATGGGGAAGACCCCTGGAAGCATTTCTGACTCCCAGGTCACTGGTGTGAACACTGTTGTCAGAGTATTACGCCACTTTTACTGACTGACAATAAAACATACAAAAACGAAGCAAAAATGGATTTTGATGGAAAAAAATGTTAAGAAACTTTCTTTCCCGGGTATGACTTATATAAAAGGCATAATAAATAGCCAAAAACAAAAATGCTCCTCCACACCTTGAGCTGTGTTCACACGTACAGTTTTTGATGCATTTTTGCACTTTTGCATTTCTTTCAACCATAAAAAATACATTCACCAGTAAATTTAACATTTAATTTAACATTTTACTACCTTATCTGGCCATGTGGTGTGTGAGACATGATCAAACACATCCAGAATGAACATTCATTTCCAGCTGATAATACCATCTAGCACCTGTCTCTATTTTAAAAGCCGCTAACAGCGTTATCAATAGGGAATAGATTTTTTTTTTCAGCACGGAGTATAATACAATAATCCCGGACTAGTTGCCTGGAAGACGCTATCCCAACTGCTATAGGTCACCAGTACACAAATGTCAGATAAGAGACGTAATATAGTACAATAAAAACTAGAGTTTAACCGGCTCTGAAGAGTTTTTTTTGGTACGTTGCACCACCAAACTGTGAAGAAACGCAAGCAACCCTGTCTGCTTTCATCAATTTCTAATTACAGATCACCATTCAAAATTATGAATCGGTCAAAGAGTGTATGGAAAAAAATCTATCAAGTTATGGTTTGTTCTAGGGATGTATGCGACCAGAATGAACACTCATTTCCAGATGATAATACCATCAATCTAGCATTATCAATAGGGAATAGATTTTTTTTTCAGCACGGAGTATAATACAATAATCCCTGACTAGCTGTTAGAACTCTCCTGTTAGGTTTTTTCTATCTTGCTGGTCACATGACCTTTTTTGCCTATTTAATCCTGCTCCGCCCTTCTGGCCTTGCTGGACTTCATTGTAATTTCTACTCTTAAGCTAGTCTGGTGCTTAGTTACCTTTCTCAGTCAGTTTAGCTAGGTCTTCGGACCTTTATATTCTATGTTGTGTGTTTGTCTTTTACTGCTACAATTTCTGCTAGGAGGTGTCCAACTTTATCCCAGTCCCTAGTTCTTGTAGGGATCCCTCCCTTGCATCTATAGGTCTTCGTACAGACTAGCCGAGGACTTTAGCGGGTCTGATCGCAGGATCAGGTTCCCCGTTACATCGTAGGGACCTAGCTTAGTTCTATTGTAGGGACAGATCTCCTTTCTTTCCTTAGTGCTTGTAGCAGATCATAACAGTAAGTCCAGCCCAAAAATATCTCTAAGGAAAGACCTCCAGTTTCCATCATGGTGTCGGTTCAGGATTTGGCTCAACGCCTGCAGGGACTCTCTCTGGAGGTGGCCGAGCTCCAACAACACGTGAGTAGCTGTTCTGGAGCACATTTTGTGGAGCCAAAGGTACGTTTGCCTGATTTATTTTTTGGTGATCAACAAGAATTTTTTTCCTTTAAAAATGCTTGTTTGTTGTATTTTCATTTGAGACCCAGATCCTCTGGTGATGAATCACAGCGCATAGGGTTCATAATGTCACTTTTGCGCAAAGAACCTCAGGGATGGGCCTATTCTCTCCAACCTAGTGATCCATGCTTTAGATCAGTGGATAGTTTTTTTTCTGCTTTGGGTTTGTTGTATGATGATCCCGATCGTGTCTCATCAGCTGAGACTGAATTGAGACGTTTGAGGCAGGGATCAGGTAATGTGGAAAAATATTGTTCTCACTTCCGTCGGTGGTCTGCCCAGGTGGGGTGGAACGATTCAGCTTTGAAAAGTTTGTTTCTTGCGGGGCTAGGTGAAAGGGTTAAGGATTTGCTGATTGCTTATCCCACACCTCGAAACTTGCAGGAGGCAATGCAATTAGCTATACGGGTGAACAGGAGACTGCGTGCAAGGGTTAATGAGAGTAAATCCTCTGCCATGTCAGCTCCGAGTCTTGAGAGGGTCTGTACTGACATTGGAGAGCCGATGGAGATTGGGGCGATGGCACCCCGCTCTCAGGAAAAAGACTGCAGGTCTTCTGAAGGTTTGTGCTTTTATTGCGCGAAATCTGACCATTTTATTAAGAACTATGTGCTTCGTATGAACAAAGAAAAAAAAAAGGTCAGTTACGCCCATATAGCCTGTTTGAATACTAAGGGGGTATTTCTTTCTGCTACTACTGCTGCTCAGGAAGAATTAATTGAATTTCGGGTATTTGTGGATTGTGGTTCTACTCTGAATGTGATTGATGGGGGATTCTTGGAAAAACTTAAATTAAAACCCAAACCTTTGTCATCCCCTATTGCTGTGGTTTCTGTCGATGGCTCCCCCTTGAAGAGTGTTACTCACAAGGTCTGTGAATTTCCCCTCACTATTAATGGTATTCACCAAGAAAATTTGGATTTGGTAGTATTAAATAATTTGCCTTCTCCAGTAGTTTTGGGGTTACCCTGGTTAAAATTGCACAATCCTGTACTGGATTGGTCTACCAATGAAATTAAGTCCTGGAGCCCTCAGTGATATGACAAGTGTTGTAACGGACGTATTGCTGTGGTGGAAAAAGGGGAATTACCTGTACCTATTCAGGATTTTTGGAGAGTTTTTTCTGAGGAGGAGTCACAAATTTTGCCTCCCCATAGAGACTATGATTGTCCCTGCAGCGACTCTTCCTAAAAGTCGTTTATTTAATCTTACTATTCCTGAGAGAAAGGCTTTGGAGGAATACATACAGACAAGCTTGGCCGCCGGTCACATTAGGCCTTCCAAGTCTCCTGTGGCTGTTGGATTTTTTTTTGTTAAAAAAAAGGACGGCGGTTTACGTCCTTGTTTGGATTTTCGTGAGATTAATAAAATTACTGTACGCAATCCTTACCCACTGCCATTGATTCCTGATTTGTTTAACCAGTTAGTGGGGGCCAAGTGGTTCTCTAAAATTGATCTCCGGGGGGCATACAATTTGTTGCGCATGAAGGAGGGTGATGAATGGAAGACTGCTTTTAACACTCCTGTGGGTCATTTTGAGAATATGGTTATGCCTTTTGGTCTTACCAATGCTCCAGCATTTTTTCAGAATCTTATTAATGACATCCTTAGACCTTTGATCGGCAAAAATGTGGTTGTGTATTTGGATGACATTTTGATTTATTCACCGGATCTGGAGTCTCATTGGCAGAGCGTACGTGAGGTATTACAGTTATTAATTGACAATTTGCTTTTTGCTATGCTGGAGAAATGTGAGTTCGCTGTACAGAGAATTAGTTTTTTGGGCTACATTATCTCCAGTGAGGGCTTTGAGATGGACCCGGTGAAAGTTCAAGCTGTGCAGGAATGGCCTAGGCCTATTGGTTTGAAATCGATACAGAGGTTTTTGGGTTTCGCCAATTATTACAGAAAATTCATTAAAAATTTTTCTATTATTGTCAAACCACTGACCGATCTCACCAGGAAAGGTGCTAATGCGGTTCAGTGGACTACTGAGGCCATTGAAGCTTTTGTGTTTCTAAAGGAGAGGTTCAGCTCTGCTCCCATCCTTATGCAGCCTGATGTGACTAAGCCATTTTTGGTTGAGGTTGATGCTTCTTCGGTGGGGGTCGGTGCGGTGTTGTCTCAGAAAAACAAGGATGGAGTACATCCCTGTGCTTTTTTTAAAAATTTTTTTTCTGAGACTGAACTTAATTACGATATTGGTAATCGGGAATTGCTGGCTATTAAACTCACATTTGAACACTGGCGTCATCTCTTGGAAGGTGCTGAATTTCCCATTCAGGTTTTCACTGATCATAAAAATCTGATCTATCTTGATGCTGCCAAGCGCTTGAATGCCCGTCAGGCTAGGTGGGCACTTTTTTTCTCGCGGTTTAATTTTTCCGTTACTTACATCCCGGGTACCAAGAATGTTAAAGCTGATGCTTTGTCTCGCAGCTTTTCTCCCATGGTCGGTGCTGAGGAGGAGGGGAGCATTTTACAAGAAGGTGTTGTAATTGCTGCATTGGACTCCGTTTTGGAAGATGAGATTCTTAAAGCACAGGAGAATGACCCATCTAACACTCCCCATGGGAGGTTGTTTGTGTCTAGGACCTTTAGGAGAGATTTGTTTGTTGAGTGTCATGAGTCTCGGTTGGCAGGTCATCCAGGAATTTCTGAGACCAAGAGACTTGTGGGTTGCAGTTTTTGGTGGCCTGGATGGCAGAAGGAAGTCATTAAGTGGGTGCGTCAATGTACGGTGTGTGCTAGATCTAAGTCTTCACATACTCCTGCAGCGGGGTTGCTTTGCCCTCTGGAGGTTCCTAGTGCACCTTGGACTCATCTGGCTATGGACTTTATTACTGACCTTCCCCCCTCTGAGGGTTTCACAGTCATCTGGGTGGTCGTTGACTGTTTTAGCAAGATGTGTCACTTGGTTCCTTTCATCAAACAGCCCTGCGCTAAGACACTCGCTAAGGCCTTTGTCAAGGAAATTGTCAGACTACATGGCGTTCCTACTGACATTGTTTCGGATAGGGGACCTCAGTTCGTGGCTCGTTTTTGGCGTGCTTTTTGTGACAGGTTGGGAGTTCATTTGTCGTTTTCATCCGGATATCATCCTGAGTCTAATGGCCAGACAGAAAGGAAGAATCAGGATGTTGAGCAGTTCTTGCGTTGTTTTGTGGCAGACAATCTGGAGGGGTGGTCTGAGTTTCTGCCACTTGCTGAGTTTGCTCTTAACAACCATACATCCTCTTCTGCTGGTTGTTCGCCTTTTTTTTGTTGTTCTGGGAGACATCCGTCTTTTGGGTATTCTCCAAATTGGTATCGGCTGTGCCTGAGGAGGAGAGCTTTTCCGGTGATCTGGAGAGAGTTTGGACGGATGTGCGTGGTAATCTTCAGGAGGCTAACAAAAAATCTAAGAGGTACTTTGATAGGAAACGGCAAGAGGTTTTGTTTGCTATTGGTGACATGGTTTGGTTGTCCTCTAAGAATCTGCGGTTGAGGATTCCTTCTAAAAAATTGGGTCCCAAGTTTGTAGGGCCCTTTAAAGTGCTTCAGGTAGTTAACCAATCTGCTGTTAGGTTGGAGGTTCCTACCTCCTGGAAGATTAATCCGGTGTTTCATGTTTCTCTGTTGAAAAGAGCTTATGTGTCGGATGGAGACGCCTCTGCCACTGTTCCTCCGGTGGTGGAGGACGGGGAATACGAAATTTCCCGCATTCTAAATTCTAGACGGTATAGAGGGAGTTTGCAGTATATCGTCGCTTGGAAGGGTTTCGGACCCGAGGATAACTCATGGGTGATGGCGGATGATGTTTCTGCTTCCAGACTTGTCAGAGCGTTTCACAAGAGGTTTCCTGATAGGGCCTAGGGGATCCAGAGGATCCTCATAGAAGAGGGGGTACTGTTAGAACTCTCCTGTTAGTTTTTTTCTATCTTGCTGGTCACATGACCTTTTTTGCCTATTTAATCCTGCTCCGCCCTTCTGGCCTTTCTGGACTTCATTGTAATTTCTACTCTTAAACTAGCCTGGTGCTTAGTTACCTTTCTCAGTCAGTTTAGCTAGGTCTTCGGACCTTTATGTTCTATGTTGTGTGTTTGTCTTTTACTGCTACAATTTCTGCTAGAAGGTGTCCAACACTCATGTCCAGCTGATGATACATTGCACCTGTCCCTATTGTAAATGCAGCTAACAGCGGTATCAATAGGGAATAGAATAGATTTTTTTTTTTTTCAGCAGCAGTACACAGTATAAGGCAATAATACCTAGCTGGATTGGTGTAATACACTGTCCATACTGTGATAGCTCACCCGTAAAGGAATTTCAGATAAGAGAGGTAATATTGTAGAATATAGAATCGATTTGAATTGGCCTTTCCATTATTAAGGAGTGGGTCTCCTACACTGTTATTGCGTATATATGTTATAATACCCCCGGTGGCACTAAAAACCATCTCTGACAAAACGTTAGCAGCCAGGACCTCCAAGGCGTAAAGCGACAGTTCATGCCACATGTCCAACTTGGATATCCAATAGTTGTAAGGCACAGAGGAATCACGGAGGACGCTGGTACGGTCGCCAAGGTAGTCCTTCAGCATCTTCCAAAACTTTTCCCTCCTTGTCAGAGTAACCTGCACATCAGGGTCCGGGCACGGGGAGGGTCTGAGAAAACTGTCCCAGAATTTTGACAGCAGTCACCTGCCTCTGCTGCATCTGCTTTGTTTCTCCCTCACCTGTACTCCTTGGTTGTCCAAGACACTGTGACCTCTGCCATCTGCATTGTCAGATGGTATTTTTAAAAATAATTCTTCAATAAGGGCATCTGGTACTGCAACATACACAACATAGGAGTGGGTCTCATATACTGTTATTGCATATGCAGCAAGTTCAAGGGCTGCTCAAAATTAGGACGCACTCCAATGCCACTTTGAATAGACGTAGTGAAGGGCCTCAGTTCTTTTTTTCCCCTTCTTAAGGAGTGGGTCTCCTATACTGTAATTGCGTATGCAGCAAGTTCAAGGGCTGATAAAAAATTAGGATGTGCTCCAATACCAATTTGAAGAAACATGGTGGAAGGCCTCATTAAAAAAGTTTCCATTATAAAGGAGTGGGTCTCCTATACTGTTATTGCGTATGCAGTGACTGCAAGGGCTGCCAAAAATTAGGACGCACTCCAATACCCCTTTGAAGTGACGTAGAGGAGGGCCTCATTGAAAAAAATTTTCCCATTATAAAGGAGTGGGTCTCCTATAATGATATTGCATATGCAGTGACTACAAGGGCTGCCAAAAATTAGGACACACTCCAATACCCCTTTGAAGAGACGTGGAGGAGGGCCTCATTAAAAAAATTGTTCCCATAAGGAGTTGGTCTCCTTTACTGGTAATGCCCACTAAGTGGATGGGCTGAAAAACATTTACCCGTGGGGGGTATACATGAACATACTGTATATATGAAAATACTGTATAACATACAGAATGTTAGAGGCAGGCCTCAAAAAATAGTTCCTACGGGCATCATAAACACCCTTAAAAAAATTATGTGGGTGTTGCATGGTGGTCACGCTGTTGATATGGTGGTGGAGTATGAGGAGAAGGAGGAGAGTGACATAAAATAGACAAAATCATGAAGCGTATACTCATGTCTGGGTGTTAAGAGGTGCATGTCAATAGACCCCCCAAAAATAACCACTGTATTTGACTTTATGCTCAGCTGCTATCATCCGGTGGTGTAGAGAAGTCTGGCCCAATCCAGCCCTTGTTCATTTTGATAAGAGTCAGCCTGTCAGCATTTTCAGTTGACAGGCGAATGCACCTATCAGTTATAATACCCCTGGCGGCACTAAAAACCCGCTCTGATAAAACGCTAGCGGCAGGGCAGGCCAGGACCTCCAAGGCGTAGAGAGCCAGTTCATGCCACGTGTCCAGCTTAGATACCTAATAGTTATAAGGCACAGAGGAATCACAGAGGATGCTGGTACGGTCAGCAAGGTACACACAACAGTGGCCGGGTACGGGCGGTACCCTGCCACTATTCATTTTCTGGACCATGCAGGATTGACCAGATATCCTTAATTTTCCCAGCCTTAGTGAACAGATAACCTTGATAAAGGCTTTTGATAGTCGAAACGTTGGTTTGAAGTCTGTCTGACTATTTTGGCAATAAATTTGGAAAACTTCAAATAAATCGTTGACTAAGGACTTTATACTGTGCCTAGGTGTTACTCTAATTTTTATACTTTTGGAAGCATTATCTGCTATCCAACCAACAATCTTTTCACACTGCTCTGGCTTCAAGAGTGGTGTTCCGCGGCCCCCTAGAAAGTGGGACAGTAAGGTAGGTCGATATGATGTGGGTGTTTCTTGTGCTCCCTCAGCAGGCACAGTTTCATCTTGCCCATGGCCTCGGCCTGTGCGTGCGCCATCAGCATCACGTCCATTTCCCCGTCCCTTACCCCCCGCCTTGCCCATTTTAAATGGAGTATAATATTTTGCAATCTTGCAAAAAGAAAAATCTGTATTAATACATAATAATACTATAATAATATAGTATTTGATCATGTCTGATACCAATTATTTTGCCCAGTGAGAGTATACCAATGCTATTGGTCAGCAAACAAGTGTGAATATATTTTTGGCACACAAGAAGCAGAATTTAAATGCAGTATAATATTTTGCAGCTTGCAAAAAAATCTGGATTAATACCGCAGTATCTGATCATGTCTGATGACCAATTCTTTTGCCCAGTGAGGGTATACCGATGCTATTGGTCAGTGAACAAGTGTGAATATATTTTTGACAGACAAGTAGCAGGCTTTAAATGCAGTATAATATTTTGCAGCTTGCAAAAAAAAATAATTATTAATACCGCAGTATTTGATCACGTCTGATGACCAATTATTTTACCCAGTGAGGGTATACTGATGCTATTGGTCAGCGAACAAGTGTGAATATACACTGCTCAAAAAAATAAAGGGAACACTTAAACAACAGAATATAACTCCAAGTAAGTCAAACTTCTGTGAAATCAAACTGTCCACTTAGAAAGCAACACTGATTGACTATCAATTTCATATGCTGTTGTGCAAATAGAATAGACAATAGATGGAAATTATTGGCAATTATCAAGACCCACTCAATAAAGGTGTGGTTCTGCAGGTGGGGACCACAGACCACATCTCAGCACCAATGCTTTGTGGCTGATGTTTTGGTCACTTTTGAATGTTGGTTGTGCTTTCACACTCGTGGTAGCATGAGACGGACTCTACAACCCACAGCAGTTGCTCAGGTAGTGCAGCCCATCTAGGTTGGCACATCAATGCGAGCTGTGGCAAGAAGGTTTGCTGTGTCTGTCAGCGTAGTGTCCAGAGGCTGGAGGCGCTACCAAGAGACAGGCCAGTACACCAGGAGATGTGGAGGGGGCCGAAGGAGGGCAACAACCCAGTAGCAGGACCGCTACCTCCACCTTTGTGCAAGGAGGAACAGGAGGAGCACTGCTAGAGCCCTGGAAAATGACCTCCAGCAGGCCACAAATGTGCATGTGTCTGCACAAACGGTTAGAAACCGACTCCATGAGGGTGGTATGAGGGCCCGACGTCCACAGATGGAGGTTGTGCTCACAGCCCAACACCGTGCAGGACGCTTGGCATTTGCCACAGAACACCAGAATTGGCAAAGTCGCCACTGGCGCCCTGTGCTCTTCACAGATGAAAGCAGGTTCACACTGAGCACATGTGACAGACGTGACAGAGTCTGGAGACACCATGGACAGCGATCTGCTGCCTGCAACATCCTTCAGCATGACCGATTTGGCAGTGGGTCAGTAATGGTGTGGGGTGGCATTTCTTTGGAAGGCCGCAGAGCCCTCCATGTGCTCGCCAGAGATAGCCTGACTGCCATTAGGTACCGAGATGAGATCCTCAGACCCCTTGTGAAACCATATGCCGGTGCGGTTGGCCCTGGGTTCCTCCTAATGCAGGACAAAGCTAGACCTCATGTGGCTGGAGTGTGTCAGCAGTTTCTGCAAGATGAAGGCATTGAAGCTGTGGACTGGCCCACCCATTCCCCAGACCTGAATCCGATTGAGTACATCTGGGACATCATGTCTCGCTCCATCCCCCAACATCACGTTGCACCACAGACTGTCCAGGAGTTGGCGGACGCTTTAGTCCAGGTCTGGGAGGAGATCCCACAGGAAACCATCCTCAGCCTCATCAGGAGCATGCCCAGGCATTGTAGGGAGGTCATACAGGCACGTAGAGGCCACACACAATACTGAGCCTCATTTTGACTTGTTTTAAGGACATTACATCAAAGTTGGATCAGCCTGTAGTGTGTTTTTCCACTTTAATTTTGGGGGTGACTACAAATCCATTTTGTTGTCAGCACATTCAACTTTGTACAGAACAAAGTTTTCAATGAGAATATTTCATTCATTCAGATCTAGGATGTGTTATTTGAGTGTTCCCTTTATTTTTTTGAGCAGTGTATTTTTGACACGCAAGTAGCAGACTTTAAATGGAGTATAATATTTTGCAGCTTGCAAAAAAATCTGGATTAATACCGCAGTAGTTGATCACGTCTGATGACCAATTCTTTTGCCCAGTGAGGGTATAGCGATGCTATTGGTCAGCGAACAAGTGCGAATATATTTTTGACACACAAGTAGCAGACTTTAAATACAGTATAATATTTTGCAGCTTGCAAAAAAAAATAAAGATTAATACTGCAGTATTTGATCACGCCTGATGACCAATTCTTTTGCCCAATGAGGGTATACTGATGCTATTGGTCAGCAAACAAGTGTGAATATATTTTTGACACGCAAGTAGCAGACTTTAAATGGAGTATAATCTTTTGCAACTTGCAAAAAAATCAGAATACTGGTGAAGATGGTAGAACCCTTAATTCAATCAAATAGCTCAGAGATGGTTGAGGAAGTAAAGGTGGCTGGGAATTTAGGAGGCAGCGATCATGCTATCCTCGAATTTTGGATTACAAGAGGAGAAAGACCTGTGGGGACTCAGACTTTAAAGTTGAACTTCAGAAAGGCAGATTTTAATGGACTCAAAAGAGGGTAGGAATGGCTGGATGTTCTAAATGGCAGAAATGTCCAAGAAGGATGGGAGATTTTGCTAATTTAAATTCTCATTTCACAATCAGTAACAATCCCAAAAAGAAGGAAGAATTGGAAGCATTTAAAGTGACCAGGATGGATGAACACAGAACTTATACACTTGGTAAAAAGGAAAAAAGAAGTGTATATCAAATGGAGAGTGGGGGGCATATCTAAAGAAGAATATATTGCTTTCTGCAGGGAGTGCAGGGCATGCGCTAGAAGAGCTAAAACCAGCAATGAAGTGAGGCTTACAAGGGAGACAAAATACAAACAAAAAGGATTTTGGGGGTATGTCAAAAGCAAAACAAAAGTCAAAGATGCTATAGGATTTTTACAGAATGAAAAGGCTGAAGTGGTCAAAAATGATGTTGAGAAGACCGAACTTTAAAATACCTATTTTGCATCTGTGTTCTCTAAGAAAGCAATTGTAACATCAACTGATCTTCACGGTGCTACCAAAGGAATAAAATAATCCACACTATAAACAGAGAGATGGTGAATGAACACTTAGCTAATTTAAATGAATTTAAATCTCCTGGTCCAGATGAATTGCAAATTTACACAGACACACAATCAGGAATGAACTGGACATGCCTGTGGAAAAACATTTCTCTGGACCGGGACACTGTATCACAGATTTAAAAGTTTTAATACTAAAAGGTCATTTTAAGGATGACATAGAAGAACTTGGGAATTCAAACTGATAAGGATTTTCAACTCTTTGACAATACGACTCAATTTAACACCTGGATTTATGACCCACTACATGGATACAATTCACACCTCCACCAGACGGACTCTAGATAACTAAGTGAACACTCCCACCGCCTCTTCATTTCTCCATTTGTAATGAAATGCCTAATTTGATTTCCTTGGCTTATCTTTAGGAGGCATCACCCCTTCCACCTCATGAACAAATGTCGTGTTGCAACATCTCTTAAATTTTATGCTTTTATATTATTAATTCATTTGTAATCCTGCCTGAAGAAGGAGCCTCTGTGCTCTGAAAGCTTGCAAATATATATTTTGTTCTGGATAGCCAATAAAGGTATCACTCCGAGAATACTTTTGTCATAAAAAGTATTTACATCCAAGTGTAATAAAAGAGATAGCAGAGGAAATTGCAGAACCACAGGCCAGAATCTTTGAAAAATCCTGGAGAACAGGAGAAGTCCTCGAAGATTGGAGAAGGGCAAATGTTGTCCCTATCTTCAAAAAAGGAAAGAAGGTGGAGCCAGGAAATTACAGGCCAGTGAGCCTTACTTCTATACCAGGAAAGATCTTTGAACAAATTATTAAACAGCATGTATGTAAGGATACTTGGATAAGAATACAGTAATTAACCACAGCCAGCATGGGTTGTAGCAAACAAGTCATGCCAGACTAATCTAATTTCCTTCTATGATGGAGTCACTGACTGGATGTGACGCGCCCCTGGGCCTGTGTCGCGCTGCGTTGCGCACGCGGGAGCTTACCCAGAGCCGGATCTCTTGAGGGTTGTAGTCTCGTGGCGGTGATCCGGTCCGTGCCCAGGGAGTCAGACTAAGTGGCGCTGTATTAGCGGTAGATGTTGGACGACTACGCCACCCGTTGAGTACAGCTAAGGAGCTGCTGCTGCAGGGCAGACCGCTGAGGCCGGTGGTAGGATTGTGCAGCGTGATAGTATAACCCCCAACGGGAGGGGTATGGCCTCAGGGCAGCCGACGTGGATGATGGGGGTAGCAGGAACCACTCAGAGACGGTACGGTGTAGTTCAGGGTCTTTACTGGTGACAACGATAGACCCTCCCGGAGTACTGGCTAGCGATTGGGGCCTGGTCAGTCCTTGAGCAGATGGGATCTCCCCTGGCCAGGCGGAGTTGTAGGCCTCCCAAACTAACGATACTCTTCTGGCTACCTTGCTAGAAGCGGGTATAAGTAGCCCACGTCCCTGAGTGTACCGTGTGGTGCTCACCCGTATGGCCGGTGACTCGGGGCCTTCTAGTAGCTTCCGCTCCACGACGGCGGTGCTGGTCCCACGCGTGTAACCATGCCTTCGGGTTTCTGGGCCAGAGGACCTGCAATCCCCTCCCGGTCGGTTTCTGCTGCTGGATAGGAGTTAGTCCCCACAGCCTCGGACTCCGGGTCCGGAGATAACTTCTCAGTCAGGGCGAGCTCTGCAGCTGCCAGCCCCTGACTCCTTGTAGTACTGCTCCCACAGAGCTCCTGATGTTCTTTCCTATATCTGCTTCTCTTCTCTGTCTCTACTTCTTCTCAACTCACTAATCCTGCCTCAGCCCTAGGTTTATATAGGGGAAGTTCTTCCCCTCCCAGGACTGGGCAGGAGGTGTGGCATGCACAGGATCCCTGACCAAGAGACCTCCCACCTGCTCTCAGACATAACATTGCCGTTACTGTGGAAACCAGACCCCTGGGGTGCCACATTCCCCCCTAGTGAAATTTAGTACTCCGGGACTAAACATATTTTTAGAAAAACATAACAAGGTATAAACAATAATAATACAATAAGAAAAACACATAAAGATGGTTACGGCGTGTCCGCAACCGGGTGCAGTCTTTGAAGAAAAGCAAGGTGTCCATTTCACCAAAACAGGGAGACGTAACCAGGTAGGGGTCTGTCCTGCGCCGAGTCCTTAACAGTCTTTAGTCCGTCCTGGGTTACGCTCCAACTATACACAAAGGATTCCCGGTAAATCCACCAAGGACTCCTATAAATAACTAGAAACACATAATTATACACAAGCAACAAGAAAAACAGGTAACCACAAATAAAACAATTTATACACTTCAAATCCTCCAACGTGCGGGTAACTGGCCTCTAGTGGCCCTAGTGGACCTACGGAGCTGACTGTCTAGCCCTGAACTACAGGGTGTAGGAGATGTCAAGGGTAAACTGGGCAGCTGTCTACCGGCTCTTTGACTCACTAGGGGTACGGCAGGCTCACTATAAGCAGAGGGTTGATCCTCCTGTTCTGCTTGTGTGGAGTCTTCTGCCTCCTGGACCGGCTGCTCTTCCAGCTCTACCTGTTGCTCCGTAGGCACTTGGGATGCTGGTTGGAGGAACGTGAGGACGGGTACCACAACTGCACCATTGACTTGAGTCCAGGACCGAGGGAAGTCTCCGAGCACAGTACTAACCATATCTTCCCTTTCCTCTACGGGTCGATGGTCTTCTTGTTGCTCTTCAGGGTTCCGTAGCTGTTCAGGACACTTCTTCAGGTGATCCCGGGATACAATGGCTATGGTCTCCCCTCCGTCTTTACTGATGGTACAGACTTTCGGGTTCTCGTGGCTTGAGGGCAGTACGGTGTACGGGTCCTTCTCCCACTGGTTGTCCAACTTGTGGAGCCGTCTTTTCCTCTTCAAGACCTGCTCTCCGGGTACCAGGGGAACAGCGGGAGCATACTGGTTGTAAGTTTTCTCTTGTCTTTCCCTAGCCTGACAGAGACTTCGCTCCACGCTCTCCTGTACTTTCCGGTACTGCTGCTGCCTCTCTGTGTCCCAGTCTGCTTCTGGTGAAGTGTCCTCGGGTGTCAGGACTCCTATTTCCAGGTCAACAGGTAACTTACCAGGTCTCGCCCTCATTAGGTAAGCCGGGGTACAGTTGGTGGAACCTACCGGGATGTGGTTGTATAGGTCCACTAGATCGGGCAGCTTCTCAGGCCACAGACTGCATTCTTCCAGGGGCAACGTTTTCAGGAGATCCATTACCACCTGGTTCATTTTCTCACAAAGTCCATTAGTTTGCGGATGATAGGGTGTCGTCCTTATCTTCCGGCAGCCATACAGTTTGCAGAATTCCTGGAAGACCTCCGCTTCAAAGGCAGGTCCCTGGTCCGTCAGCACTTGGTCCGGGTACCCGTGTGGACGGCAGAAGTGCTGCTGGAAGGCTCTAGCTGCTGTTTGAGCCATTAAGTCCTTAACGGGGACGACAACCAAGAACCGGGAGTAATGATCCACAATGGTTAACGCGTAGACGTAGCCACTTCTGCTTGGGGTCAGTTTTACATGATCCAAGGCTACCAGTTCCAACGGCTGCCGGGTGACGATGGACTGCAGGGGAGTCTTCTGGCTGGCACGGTCCTTCCTTCTTAGGTTGCACGGGCCACAGTCTCTGCACCACCTCTCGATGGTTCCCCTCATGCCTACCCAGTGGAACCGCCCACGCAGCAGGAACTCCAGCTTCTTCCATCCGAAGTGTCCAGCCCCGTCGTGGTATGCTTCCATCACCATGGCTGCGTCTCTCCGTGGCACCACTACTTGCCAGATTAGTTCATGCGTCCGGGAGTTAACCATTCTGCGGCACAACTTCCCCTTGTAAAGGAACAGTCGACTCTTCTCAGCCCACAGTTGCTTGGCTTCCTCCGGAGCGTCTTGGTCAAGGCGAGCCTCTGGCCGAGTCAGCATCTCCTTCACCAGCCGGACGGCAGGGTCACTGTCTTGCGTTTCCTCCCAGTTGTAGTGAGGCAAGGGGTTAAACGTAGCGGCTTGCTTACTCCTTACCCGATGGGAATACTGGATAGTCCCATGACGGTGGAACGCGGGGAGTTCGACTTCTTCCAGTCCCTCTGGATCTTCTCCTACGTCCGGTAGGTTTGGCATCCTGGACAGGGCGTCTGCGTTGGTATTGGAGCGTCCTGCCCGGTATTTGATTGTGAACTCGTAGTTGGACAGACGGGCCATCCATCTCTGCTCTAGGGCACCGAGTCTTGCAGTGTCCAGGTGTGTCAACGGGTTGTTATCCGTGTACACGGTGAACCGGGAAGAAGCGAGGTAGTGCTTAAAGCATTCGGTGACTGCCCACACCACTGCCAGGAACTCTAGCTTAAATGAGCTATAATTCTCAGGGTTTCTTTCGGTGGGTCGCAGTTTTCGGCTGGCGTAAGCGATTACTCGTTCTTTCCCCTGCTGGATCTGGGACAGTATGGCTCCTAGCCCGATGTTACTTGCGTCGGTGTAGAGGATAAAGGGCTGGCTGTAATCAGGGTACGCCAGGATTTCATCCCCCGTGAGGGCCATCTTCAGCTGGCGGAAGGACTCTTCTTCTAACTTCTCCCATCTGAAGGGTGGCTTCTGGTTCTTGGCCTTCCGGGACTGGCCTATCAGGAGGTCCTGCATAGGAGCTGCCTTTTTGGTGAAACCGGGGATGAATCTGCGGTAATAGCCTACCAACCCGAGGAACTGCCGCACTTCCTTTACACTGGAGGGACTTGGCCATTCCTTAATTGCGGTGATCTTATCAGGGTCGGGAGCCACTCCATCAGCGCTCACCACGTGTCCCAGGTACTGCACCTTTGGTTTCAGGAGTTGAAACTTGGAGGGTTTCACCTTTAGGCCGTAGCTTGCCAGAGCTTCGAACACTTCCGCCAGGTGTTTCAGGTGGTCCTCATACGTCTTGGAATATACGATGACATCGTCCAGGTACAACAGGACCGTCTCAAAGTTTCTGTGGCCCAGACAACACTCCATTAATCGTTGGAAGGTTCCTGGTGCATTGCAGAGTCCGAACGGCATGCAAGTAAACTCGCTAAGTCCCATCGGGGTGGTGAATGCGGTCTTCTCCCGGTCCGCCTCTGCTACAGGAACCTGCCAGTACCCACTAGTGAGATCCAAGGTAGAGAAGAAGTTAGCAGATCTTAAAGCAGCCAAAGACTCCTCTATCCTTGGTAAGGGGTACGCATCCTTGTGTGTGATACGGTTGATTTTCCGGTAATCTACACACATCCTCATGGTGTTGTCTTTCTTTTTGACTAAGACTAGTGGAGCTGCCCAGGGGCTACAGCTATCCCTGATCACCCCAGCCTCCTTCATGTCTCTAAGCATCCCCTTGGCGTGTTGGTAGTGTGCAGGGGGTACGGGTCGATACCTCTCTTTTATGGGAGGATGGTCTCCCGTGGGGATGTGGTGTTCTACCCCCTTGACTCGCCCGAAGTCTAACGGGTGTTTACTAAACACTCTCTCGTACTCTTGAACCACCCGATAGACTCCCTGTTTCTGGTGTGAGGGAGTGGAGTCAGTACCCAAATGTAGTTGCTGACACCAGTCCTCCATTGTTTCTTTAGAGCCGTTACCTTCCTCCGGGGAAGATGGAGGCAAGGGTTCTACGGACTGTATGGAATTTTGATTGATGGTATACAATTTGGCTAGCGTGGCATACCGGGGCAGGTACACTTCCCTCTTCCCGATATTTATTATGCGAACGGGCACCCTCCCATGGCGTACATTGACCACCCCCCGTGCTGTCAAAATGGTGGGCCTACTGTCTGAGTAAACTGGTTCTACCATTGCCTGGTAATCTCTACCTCTCAGACCAATAGCTGCCCGGCACCAAATCATCATTTCACTTTTTGGGGGCATGGCAATAGGGAAAGGGTCACACATTCTTACGCTACCAATCTCACCACCGGAGAGTTCTAGCTGTTGCCGTCGCATCAGTGCCCGGATCTCTTTCTGGAGCACTCGCTGCTGGCCGGAGCTGGCGTTCTTGGCAACCTGCTGTAAAAGGAAAATCACCTCTGCAAGACAATTTTCAATTACATTAGTTCCTAGAGTTATCTTTGGGTGACTCTCGTGTTTGTCAATGTCTACAATGATCAGTCCCTGTGCTGCCAGTTCGACTCTACCGATTTTAAAGGTCACCTCTTTAAATCCAATCTGTGGCACGGGCTGACCATTGCTGGCGATGATACTCAAGTCGTCGTCAGGGTAGCGGGTGATATCCGAGTCATTCCAGTACTGCTTGAAGAGCACGTACGGGATGGTGGTGACCTGTGACCCGGTGTCCAGTAGGGCACTCATAGGAATGCCATCCAGTACCACGGGTAAGACTGGACGTCCTCCCACATATTTGTCGCGCCAGTTCGATGGGCCTGGTGATCTTTTTCCTGGGGGTTGGCCCTCTACCCCAGGTTGTGCCAGTTTAAAGGACAGTACCTTGCCATATGTCCGGGTTGATTGCAGCGGCGGCAGATGGGTCGTCCGTCCTCGTTGTATCGGTCGCTGGGTCTTCCTCTGGCCGGTGGGGTCCTCCTTGGTCGACGCCACGGGATGTCCTCCGGTCCGGATGCCAGCTGGATCTTCCCTGGAGTGGAAACCTGTAAAGACTGCACAGTTCGGGTTAGCGCAGCAACGCTTTTAGCTAGCTCTTGGACCTGATGGTGCAGGTCTGGAGCCGGGTCATTGTTCAAAGCCTGCACATCAGCTCCCACAGGCCCTGCCGACAAGGGCGCCGCCTCCTGGTGGTAAGTGGTAGTTGGGCGTCTGGGGGTCACAACGCCACCTGGTGCCGGTTCTCGAAGCACCCGGATGGCTCTGTCCTTGAACTGTGCAAATCCCAGATGAGGGTCCTGTAAGGCCATTGCCCGCAACTGGGTTCGGTGGGCATTGCAATATAAACCCTCTATAAATTGTTCAGTCAACAGCCTGTCCTCATCTCCCACGCCGTCAGGGTCGGTCTGCTTAATGGCTCTCAGGGCCTCTTGTAGGTTCAGGGCATAGTCCCTTATACTCTCATGTGCCCGCTGTTTGCACCCGTAGAATCTAAGCTTGATCTCGGCTGAGGTGCGGGTATCAAAGGTGTCCCTCAGCCGGGTTAGTATCCCTGCGACAGTCCTCCCCCCAGGTGGCCAGGACTTTACCTCCCTTTGGGCTGCTCCGGTTAATTGGGCCACCAGGATGCTCACTTTTTGCTCCTCTGTGAGGGGGTACACCTGGAAGAGGCTATCCAGCTTTTCTCTAAAGTCATGCAGGGTATGTGACTCCCCTGAGTACTGGAGTAGCCAGGCTGCCCCCGGGATATAGGGCATGGTGAAAGGCATGACCGCAACAGCGGTGGCGCTGGCGGGGGTTGAAGCGGTGAAGCTCTCCTCCGTATCCGACATCCTTCTCCCCCCTAGTGGACCGTGGCCTACCTTGCGATGATCCTCTTCCGTAGGCCGCGGCTCCGCAGTGGATCGTCAGGGTTGAGGACCTTCCGTCGCTCTCCTGTGACGTCGGCGTCTGCTGGGCTCCTTCCAGGACCTTACGCAACGTCCGGACGTGAGGCGGGGCTTCAGTTCTCGCGCGCTTTCGGAGTCCACGCCCCTCTTCTTCCCGCGCGGCGTCCTCAAGATGGCGTCCAATGGCGGGAAAACTCCACGTATGGCGGGAAGAAGGCCGAAGATGGCGCCGGATGGCGGGAAAACTCCACCGATGGCGGGAAGGAAGCGGAAGATGGCGCCGGATGGCGGGAATCTTCACCACAGGTAAGTTTGAACAGTCTTTTTCAGGCACGCAGTACCCGGTGGTTGCGGGCACAAAATCCTGCCGACTACGCCAAAAGTTGACGCGCCCCTGGGCCTGTGTCGCACTGCGTTGCGCACGCGGGAGCTTACCCGGAGCCGGATCTCTTGAGGGTTGTAGTCTCGTGGCGGTGATCCGGTCCGTGCCCAGGGAGTCAGACTAAGTGGCGCTGTATTAGCGGTAGATGTTGGACGACTACGCCACCCGTTGAGTACAGCTAAGGAGCTGCTGCTGCAGGGCAGACCGCTGAGGCCGGTGGTAGGATTGTGCAGCGTGATAGTATAACCCCCAACGGGAGGGGTATGGCCTCAGGGCAGCCGACGTGGATGATGGGGGTAGCAGGAACCACTCAGAGACGGTACGGTGTAGTTCAGGGTCTTTACTGGTGACAACGATAGACCCTCCCGGAGTACTGGCTAGCGATTGGGGCCTGGTCAGTCCTTGAGCAGATGGGATCTCCCCTGGCCAGGCGGAGTTGTAGGCCTCCCAAATTAACGATACTCTTCTGGCTACCTTGCTAGAAGCGGGTATAAGTAGCCCACGTCCCTGAGTGTACCGTGTGGTGCTCACCCGTATGGCCGGTGACTCGGGGCCTTCTAGTAGCTTCCGCTCCACGACGGCGGTGCTGGTCCCACGCGTGTGACCGTGCCTTCGGGTTTCTGGGCCAGAGGACCTGCAATCCCCTCCCGGTCGGTTTCTGCTGCTGGATAGGAGTTAGTCCCCACAGCCTCGGACTCCGGGTCCGGAGATAACTTCTCAGTCAGGGCGAGCTCTGCAGCTGCCAGCCCCTGACTCCTTGTAGTACTGCTCCCACAGAGCTCCTGATGTTCTTTCCTATATCTGCTTCTCTTCTCTGTCTCTACTTCTTCTCTACTCACTAACCCTGCCTCAGCCCTAGGTTTATATAGGGGAAGTTCTTCCCCTCCCAGGACTGGGCAGGAGGTGTGGCATGCACAGGATCCCTGACCAAGAGACCTCCCACCTGCTCTCAGACATAACATTGCCGTTACTGTGGAAACCAGACCCCTGGGGTGCCACAGATGGATCAAGGAAAGGCAGTAGATATAGTATATCTCGACTTCACAAAACATTTAATATAGTATCTCATTGTTAAGGGGACGGTTGCAAACAACTTTATTAAATAATGGAAAGCAACCGAACCCGGGTCCGCGATGCAGCCTGGTGGACTGTGGCTGAACACCTTCCGGGTGAGAAGGTAAAACAACCAACATAAATAACAATCCCTTCCGTGTTACAGCACACCGGAATGGGAATAGGGATTCGCACTATCTCCGTTAACTGCACGAGAGATGTGCGATAAATAATGTATCTGTAGTCCTGTTACAGCACAGGGACTACACAGCAGGCGCTAGGATGCGTGTGTGATACACGCCGGCGTATAAGTGCTCCCAGCCGGCGTGCTACCGGACTGAGGAGTATCTCTCCACGTGGCTTACAGGCGGTGCCGGGAATATGGCGTCTGCAGACTGCTCGGGGTGTATGGCGACCCCTTTGTCGGAGCCAGACTGGCAGATGAAGCTACCTGCCTCCCTCCATCTAAGGCTGCCTATCCCCCACTAAACCTGCCTGAATCATGCTAAAGCACACGTGGAGCCCAAACGACCAAGCGTCCACACAGCACCATCACTACTCAATGATCAGAGCCATCGCCATGTTTGTGGGCGGGCTATTTAAAGATTAAGCCCTGCCCACCATCGCACTATTGGTGACGTCACCCGCGACCAAGCAGGCTGTGCCAGGTCACCGGATCAGCTGACTCCCAAACCACCAATCACGGTCCGCCATGTCACGGGCATGCTCAGTGCAGAGAATCCTGGACTTAGGCTGCAGTAGCCCTGTTTCCCTCCGCAACCTATCCTTCATGTTGCTAGGAACAAAGACCCAAGAGACAACCTGTACATCTTGTGCACCAGCTAGGCTTTGGGACCGACAGTGATGCTGAGCAGCATCTGCCCCAGCTGGACTGGAATGGGAGACCACAGAATCCACTGATGATTCTGAACCCATTTCAGATCCAGCAAACACCTAACACTCATACCATCATTATTGAAAAATTTACCAAGCATGGGATTGACAAGGCTACAGTTAGGTGGATTCATAACTGTCTCAATGATCATACTCAAAGAGTGGTAATAAATGGTTGCACAGTCAATTGAAAGAGTGTTTCATGTGGGGTACCACAAGGCTCTGTCCTGGGCCCAGTGTTGTTCAACATTTTTATAAATGATATAGATAAGGGAACTGAAGCAAACTAATCAAATTTGCAGATGATGCAAAGCTAGGACGGATAGCTAAAACTAGAGAAGACAGAGAAAGGATTCAGAAGGATAAGCTTGAACAATGGGCAGCGACTAATAGAATGGTATTTAACAGGGAGAAATGCAAGATTCTACATCTGGGTACAAAAAGCAAAGCCACAATAAGAATTAAAATTCCCCCAAGAATTAAGAAAAAAACACATCAAAATAAGCAGCAGTATTTACCTGCTCAGATCTTCAGACCTAAATGCACCATGGGGTGCACTTGGATAGTACCGGGCAGTCCGCCTAATCTAATAGTATGGGCGTAACTAATAGGATGTAAGCCGGATACTGTGCACTACCCAAGTGTGAACAGCACCCTATGCAAGTCTTTTTGTGTGCAATTCAAATACTAAGCAGTCACCCACTCCATGAATTGGTAGGTTGTGAGTGATTGTCTCATCAGTATTTTGCATCTGTGTAGCCACCATCTTTATATGGATTTGCTGTACCCTTGTAGTGCATTTAGATCTGAAGGTCTGAGCAGGTAAATACTGCTGCTTATTTTGCTGTGTTTTTTTCTTGATTCTTGGGGGAATTTTAATTCTTCTTATTGTGGCTTTTCTTTTTGTATTTAGTGTAGGGACTCATAAGCTTGGGGACCCTTGACGAGGGTTACAAGCTTGCGTAATTTTTCCCAAAATATCGACTAATACCTCATATATTATATATATGCATCTTTCCACTTTTTATTCCAGGGTACAGCTGGGCCCATCAGTGCTGGCATTGTAAACTGGGGTGTCTGTTCCCATGGGGTGCACTTGGATAGTACCCCATGGGAGTAATAGAACTAAGCAACAGCACTTGTGAAAAAGACTTGGATATACTAATAGATTACAGACTGCAAATGAGTCAACAGTGAGATGCAGCAGCAAAAAAGGCAAACACAGTTCTGGTATGTATTAAGAGAAGCAGAGTCTAAATCACATGAAGTAATTATCCCCCTCTACTCCTCCTTGGAGTATTGTGTCCAGTTATGGGCACCACATTTTAAAAAAAGACCTTGAAAAACTGGAGCAAGTTCAGAGAAGAGCTACCAGAATGGTAAGCGGACTGCAAAGTATGTCCTATGAGGAATACTGTAGTTAAAAGATCTCGGAATGGTTAGTTTGCAAAAAAGAAGGCTAGATGTCACAGTGAGGAGGGATCATCCATATTCTCATTTGAACATGGAAACACGAGAAGCAATGGAATGAAATTGAAAGCGAGAAGATACAGATTAGATATTAGAAAAAACTTTTTGACAGTGAGGGTGATCAATGAGTGAAACAGGCTTCCACGAGAGGTGGTGAGTTCTCCTTCAGTGGAAGTCTTCAAACAGAGGCTGGACAGACATCTATCTGAGATGATTTAGTGAATCCTGCATTGAGAAGGGGGTTGGACAGGATGACCCTGGAGGTCCCTTCCAACTCTAACATCCCATGATTCTATGAGATGAGGTGTAATGGATAACAATCTTTCAAAGTCATTTTATTCAAACCCATCTGAGACCTAGCTTTCTTCTCAGAGACCCATCTTTATTATTTATAAAGAAAAAAACTTGACTGGCCAATTAGGAAGACTTTCTGAAGAAATCTGTTTACAGATTCTCTTTAATATAAGCACATGTGGCTTCAGTCTCAGGGAGAAAAAAAGATAAACTGTCCCTCTGGGTGGCTCAGTACCTGAAAGAGCTGGCATTGTGCCATCAAACGAACTATGTGGTAGTAGCATCTCAGCCTTCTGTTTGGAAAGACATCTGCAAAAGTATCAGGCAAGTTGGAAGAAATGGAGGCAGAGCAAAGTTTTAGAGGTGTTTGATGTAGAGTTTTAAAATACTTTTGAAAGTAAGATGATAAGATGCAATCTGGTCAGACAACCTTAGCCACAGAAATCTCAAAAGCATCAGTGTGTGAAAAAGCAGAAAAACTACAAAGAAAATGTCCTCAATATGAAGAGCTTCAATATAAAGAGTCAACTTTTCAGTGGACACTACCACCAGGAATTGCATTAGTGGAGATTAGTTTGAAAGGGGTCCACAAACAAACAAACAAAAGGAAATGTCAGCCTTCTGGCTAGTGAGAGGTCACTAAAGTTCTATGCTGCTCCAGAATCAATAAAAGCTTGTCCCAAAAATTAAAGATAATGAACAAGCTTGACTTTAGTGGAAGATAGAGTCAACTCCAATGTCATCCCTCATTTTTTGTCTAGGGTCTGAAGTTGCTCTGTTTGGTCTGGAGTTTAGGACATTGCAGGCATGGTTGGTCCTTTTCATCCACAATAGAGACATAGTTCTTCAGTGAGGCAACGGGATCTTTTGGCCAACGACAATTTCTTCTGGCAGGCAGATAAGGAGATGTTTCTATGTCTGTGAAGCGCTGTGGAATTAATGGCGCTATATAAATGAGTAAAATAAAATAAATAATAAATAAATGTTTCCCAAGAAGAAGGTCCCAATTACCCCAATTAAGAGGGTGGCTGTGGCAGGTGTTGAGGAGTTGGTTGTGAAACAGCAGGAGTTGGAGGCAATGCATCCATACGAACGGAGAGGTCACACATAGCCTGGACCCCCTCCCATTGGCTCACAGAAAGTTGCCTAACAAAACTGGGTAAGTTCTCCTATAAGGCAATGGTATTAATGTCGCTGCACCTTTGGAATTCATCGGTATACCTTTGATATTTTGTTAAAGTCTCTAAGTTCAGTTCTGGATGAGTAGCACAGACTGGAGAGGTTAGTGTAGTGGTATAACACATGGATCAGTGAGGACTAGGACAACAGGTTATGCAGGACGGGAGACAAACAAGTGAAGCAGGTAGCACACATGAAGTAGAGTTAGGTGTGTGGATAGAGGCGAACAGAGAGGTCACACATAGCCTGGACCCCCTCCCATTGGTTGGTACGTGTCTAAATTACATCTATATGAATGCTAGGACCGAAGGATTCCTGGCAGAACACTGCCGTGAGGACTACACTTTCTCTGTTGGCTTGTGCAATCTCTACCCCAGGCAAGTGATGCACATGCATCTAGCCTCGAATTTAGGAATGCATGTGATATAAAAGAAAATGTAGCACAGTGTAGAACAGTGGGCAGCACGGTGGCTCAGTGGTTAGCACTGCAGCCTTGCAGCGCTGAGGTCCTAGGTTCAAATCCCACCAAGGACAACATCTGCAAGGAGTTTGTATGTTCTCCCTATGTTTGTCTGGGTTTCCTCCGGTTTCCTGCCACACTCCAAAGACATACTGATAGTGAATTTAGATTGTGAGCCCCAATGGGAACAGTGCCGATAATGTCTAAAGCGCTGTGGAATTAATGGCACTATAATACTATACTATAATACTACTATAATAATAATAATACTATAAGCACTATATATACTATAAGTGAGTAAAATAAATAATGTAAGTAGTTTTTTTTTTCCTCAATGGTCTAGTTTCAGCTCACTTGGTCTTGTAAGCCCTTTTGGCTCTTTGTGTAGGGATGAGTATGAACACTCTAACATGTTTTGGGCTTGCAAGCAGTAATGCACACAGTCACCTTTCTATCATAGTCAACATTTACTTTTTTGCAATTTGTGCTACATTATCACTTTTGTGGGATTTGTCTGAACAGGTCAGTCCTTGCTCCCTGTAATCATCAATGAGCGTTGGTCACCCAAGAATATCACCATTTTATTGGTTGTCCTTCTTTGGACAAACTTTGGTAGGTACAAATCCCTACATACCGACAATTAACAAGACCGTTTTGGAGATGTACTGATGCAGTAGTCGAGTCATCACAATTTGCCACTTGTCAAAATCATTCAAATGCTTACATATCCCAATTTTTCTTGCTTCTAACATATCAACTTTAAGAACTGACTGATCACTTGCTGCCTAATGTATTCCACCCCTGAGATGATATTGATGCAAGATAATCAATGTTATTCATTTGAACTTGGAAGAGTAATGACAACAAAATATACAAAATTTAAGAGCCATAACTTTTTTATTTTTCTGTTCACATAGCTGTATGATGGCTTGTTTTTCATGGGAAAATGTGTAGCTATTAATGATATTACTCATTTTATTATTCAAATGTAATGGAAAACAGGAAAAAAATTAAACTTGCAAAAACAAATGCAATTCTGTAATTGTGTTTTGAGTTTTGATGTTATGGTGTTCTTTGTGCTGTAAAAATGACCTGGGAACATGATTCTACAGGTCAGTAAGAATATGTTAATACCAAGCTTGTATATATATAATTTTTTTAAGTGGTGAAAATTTTGAAGGAAATTCGCAAAAAAAAAAAATTCACTTGTGTTGCCATTTTCTAAGTACTGTAACATTTTCATTTTTTGGTCCATGGAGTTGTGCGAGAACTTGTTTTTTTGAGCCCTGAGCTGATGTTTTTATTTTTACCGTTTTCGGGTAGATATGATGTTTTCATCGCTTCTTTGTATAATTTTTTTACGGTATTGCAGTGACCAAAAATTGCCATTCTGGCGTTTTGATATATTTTCTTCTAATGCTGTTTACCGATAAGATTTATTAATTTTATGTTTTGATAGATCAGACTTTTACGGACGTGGAGATACCAATATGTTTATTTATTCATTTTTTATTATTAATGAGGGAAAAGGGAGGGGATTCAATTTTTATATATTTTTTTACTTTATTTTTTTTAGTGCCCCCAATCAACTTGAACTATATTCTGTAATAGTGCAGCATTGCAGTATATAGTAAAAATCACAGTCTCCTTTGAATGCCATAGACTGGTCTTCATAGGAATACCAGCATGTCAGTCACGGGGGTTGTCACCAGACCCAAGTGCCATACCTACGCCTTGGCACCATGCAATACAATAACGGGGGGCAATGACTGCTTGGAATGTTGCGCCCCAGGCTGCTTGCTGTAAATGCCGCTGTCAGAAATTGACAGCACTTAAAAGGAGTTAACAGCAGTGGACAGCACTCAGCTTAGAGGCAGATGATGACTGGCTAGCACAGCTATCATCTGCCAGCAATAATGCAGGCTCAGCTTCCGAGACTGCTTCAAAGACAGGGACCCGAAACATGAAATAATAGCATGTAATATGTCAGAAAGGGGTTAAATAACTGTACTGTGTAGATTACCTCATGCGTTAGAACGTGTGACATAACTGTTATCTCTAGATCAAACAACCCTTATTTTCTGAGTAATTATAGCACCCAAAGAAGATCCAAATAAATGAGAAAAGAGGCAAACTTAACCTTACCTGCAAAATCCTGGAGATTTCACATGCTCTTACTCCACTTGCAGCCAGTTCTATTATCTTTTTCCTTTTACAAGTTGGGAGAGGTCGACCATTTACAAACATCCCACCTAGTTGGTTCATACTGCTTACACCTAGAAAATATATTGTGGAGAGGTTTGCAAAACTCTAAATTATAACAAGGTATGTCTCAGAAATGTTTATTTCTTAGTACAAAGATATCCATCCTGTATTCCTAACAAAGCAATGTATTGGCTCACTTTTATCAGTATCAGAATTGCATAGACATAAGTGATTTAAGTGTGTCTAAGCTATTTATGATACAATTCTACATTTCCTCTGCAGAAGCTTGTCATTTCCACTGGTCCACAATGAGACATTTTTAAAATGCCATACACTGAAAAAAGGTAATGCTTACTGATTCGAGGTTAAAATATCAGTTCACTGCTACATACAGATATACAAGTGTACCATAAAAATTGCATAGTAGTAAAATACTGATGATCATCCATCCATACAGCTATCATCCACAAGTCACACAATTATGTGTGGAGCACTATTCTGGTTAAAGGAGTTCTCCAAGAAATGTAATATAATGAATGAAATAAATAATACACATTTAAATATTGAACATTTTTCTAAATATCTTAATTTATCAGAAAGGTATCCTTTATCTACAGGATTCTGTCAGGATTTTAAACATGGCAACTGCCAGGACATGCAGCAAGATGGGCAGCGTGAAGCACGAGATAGACACATGACAATTTTCAGACTGACAGAGATGGATTTTCATTCTCAGCTAAAGAAAGGTGTTTATCTTCTCCTTTACTTCGGCTCCACTCAGTGTCCTGTCAGGTTGACTGAACAGAGGAATGAAAGTTTACGATGCCTAACAGGAGCTACTCTGACATAACCTCTGTCTCGTGCTTCCCACAGCCCGTCCTACTGCGTGTCCTCTGAAATCTAGGACGGGTTGTGATTGATGGCAGATGCAGTCTTGGAATCCTGACAGAGTGTAGTAAATAAATCATACCCTTTTACTATATAAAGGTATTTAGAAAAATGTTTAATATTTAAATGTGTATTATTTATTTATTTTGGTACATAAATTCCACAGTCGGACTGTGGAATGCCCGACCACAAGAGGTAGTAATGGCAGACACTATAACAGCTTTCAAAAAAGGGCTGGATGATTTCCTCAGTACACATAACATTGTGGGTTACAGTTAGATTGGGCAAAATGTTACACCTATAGTAATACATTTAATACGATAATAGTAATTAAATAACTAGTATCATAATTAGGTTTGATCCAGGGTTCTTGGACTGATCGCCTTTTCTTGGGGTCAAGAAGGAATTTTTCCACGTGATGCAAATTGGCTGAATGTGTCCTGGGGTTTTTGCCTTTTTCTGGATTAACAGATTTAGGCATAGGGATTTTAGTAATACCATTATTAGAATCATAAGAGTAATACAAAATATAAAACTAATCAAAAGAATTATAAATGGGTTCATTTTTAATTGTAATAGTGCAGCAATAATGAAAATGGTAATAATATATTTGTGAGGCCTAGTCCCAGTAAGTTAGTATGTTAGTGTAGGGAGTACAATTCGGGGAGAAACGTTGAACTGGATGGACCTAGGTCTTTATTCAACCTACTTTACTACTATGTTACATTTCTCAAAGAGCCCCTTTAACATCCCAATAATTACCGTAAGCAAAGATACTAATTCTCAGGGACTATCTGTTGAGTTCCTTTGTGTATTATAATTACTAAGGATTGATTCTGGAGCAGAAAGATATTAAGCAGATCAAGAAAACAGTCATTCTTATTTCACGTATTATTTCAATGACTTTCTTGCACAAAAATAAAACTTTAAGACATTTGCAACCTTGTTCTCTGTTATATGTCTGTGTGGTGAAGGTTTTATTTCTAAGCTGTAAATTCACTATGACTAATGTGTCATTGATTATAGATACAGGACTTCAATTATTGCAAGGCTGTGTCTTTCTTATGACAAACAGTGATAAATAAACACTTTCCTACATCTTTTTCTAAGGTTTATTTCAGTAATCAGTTGATAAGAATTCTTAAGGAGAACCTGTCTGCAGGATCAGTTGATAAGAATTCTTAAGGAGAACCTGTCTGCAGGATCAGTTGATAAGAATTCTTAAGGAGAACCTGTCTGCAGGATTTACCCCTATAATGTGCCACCAGCGCAATACCAAACTGTTAGTAATTATTCCTTGTATATACTCTTAATATGGGCAACTGATATTTAGCAACTATAGGGGCTTCTAATTTAGTGATTTTTAATATCTCCTTAGGATCAGACAAGAATTACAAATATACAGTACTGTGTTTTAGGCAGATGTGGCAAAAATGCTGCCAAGTAAGAATGCTTTCAAAAATAGAAATATTCGTTTCTATTTTTATAGTTTAGTTTTGAGGAATTGCTAAATAAACTGCATGAATTTCATACACTTAATTGGATTTCTTCAAACATTCAGCAGCGCAGCAAACACATCCGTGTTTTCTCTCTTCTATATGCCAATGGTTTATTTTTATCAATTAACAAAACGCAAAACGAATGAAAAAAAAAGAGAAATCTAAATCAAATCACTATTTAGTGTGAACCTTTGCCTTCAAAATAGCATCAAAGCATCAATTCTTCTAGGTACAATTGCACAAAGTCAGGAATTTTGTAGGATTATAGTCATTTGTATGAGTAACCAATAATACCAAACTGGTGACACCATAACCATCATTATTTTCATATGTTGGTTGAAACAAAGTCATTAACAGAAACAGAAATAGCTAAGAGGCTTAACACTTGGTGAAGAACAAACAACCTCTGCTATAACAATGGAGTTATGGAAGACCGTTTCAGGTCTCATGTCATATTCCATGACAAGACTGAGTACAGAAGTGAGACTAAAGGTAGTTACACTGCATCAGCAAGGTCTCCCCCAGGCAAAGATTTCAAAGCAGACTGGGGTTTCACGATGTGCTGTTCAAACGCTTTCGAAGAAGCACCAAGAAATGAGCAACATGGAGGATGTAGTGGTTGGCCAAGGAAACTTAGTGCAGCAGATAAAGACACATCAAGCTTACTTCCCTTCGAAATGAAAAGATGTGTAGAAGTGTTATCAGCTCAGAATAGTGGCGTACATAGAAACTATGGGGCTCCATAGCAAAAGTCCTAAATGGGCCCCTCCCTTCCCTCTCCGTGGAGTAGGCTGGGTCACGGCGTCACACCGCCCAGTCAATCAGGGGGTTGTGTGCGACTGGTTCACGCCTGGGTGAATCAAGGAAATCTGGAAGCTGACGTGACATCAGTGAACATCAGCCGCAGCAGCAGACGGGGTCAGAAGGTGCGGACTGAGCGAGCAGCGGTAGAGCAACTCACAGGCACATTTGGCAACTAGAGGTGGTTACGGGCCACAGCATGTTAATTCATGTAGTGAAGACGCTAAACACTGCTGCGTAGTTTCACCCATAGCCAGTCATTAGTTGCGATAAATCCGTTTAGTTCCCTAAACACAGGCAAATTTAAGAGCTTGATCAGAACGCAGCTTTTTGGACACAGCGAAAATACACTGCGTCCAAAACGCTGCTATTCCTGATCGCGGGCATGTACACACTTTTAAACAAGATTTTTTTTCTTGCTAAAAATTGGGTCTTATAGCCATAAAAGTACATTCTATACAAAAAAAAAACTATAATAGGGTTGTGAAAAATAATGAAAATAATGCACACAGGCAGCAATATATATGTGTCACCCCAGGCCTGGATGCCACAAATATTAAAGGCTGTGTCTGAGAGCAGGAGGGAGGTTCCCTGGTCAGGGACCATTAGCATGCAGCACCTCCTGTCCCAGGCCAGTAGGGGGAGCAGGCTGCCCCTATAAAAGCTGGCACTGGGGCAGGGTTAGAGAGACCAGAACCCACTTCTGAAGTGTCCAGAAGGGTTCTCAGAGAAGAGGGACAGGTCAGCAGCAGCTGAGGAGTCCGTGAGGCAGAGGAGAGACTGCGAGTCAGGGACAGAGGCGACGAGAGCCGGTCCTGGCTGAGAGAAGCCCAAAACTGGACATTGGGGTCCGAGGCTGTCAGGGTTGCAAGCCCAGCAGCAGAGAACCAACCCGCGAGGGATTTCAGGTCCCTTGGCCTAATAAGCCTGGAGGCTCCGCCACACAGAGGGACCAGTACAGCAAGGAGAAGCAAAAGGTACTCAAGGCCCGAGTCGCAAGCCATACAGGCGAAGTACACGGCCAGCTCAGGGACGTGGGCTATTACACCACGAAAAGGGGGATAGTCAGTGGGGCTCGCCCGAATGCTCTCAGATACCCAGGCCCATTCCTAACCGGTACTCCTGTTGGGTCAGTAATAACATCTGCACTAAAGACCCTGGACAGTTTGGAGCGGACTCTGAACTCTTACTATTGCGGCCTGCACTATCACAGCCAGCATTCACCTACTCTGCCCTGAAGCTACACTCTTCCCGTGGGGAGTTATCCTACCCCTGTGCTGCTCACCAACACCAGCCTCAGCGGTCTGCCTTGCAGCGGCGGTCATCCCTGACCGCAATCCACGGGTGGCGTAGTCGGACATTCCAAAACACTGATAAATAGACTGCCACAGCATTTGGTCTGACCACCCTGAGCCACGGGATCGGGTTGCCACTACTACCCCCAGCATCGCACAGAAGCCCGGTTCCGGGTGCCCCACGGCCCAGGGGGTGAGTCATATACTCCCCCTTATAGTTTGCAGATCTCCAGTGCCATGTCTCTGATGCTTCTATTTACATGGGCTGCAGATGGCACAACCTGGATAACGTATGTGTCTTTTGCAGCTTGTCAGTGGTATACGGCTCAAGACCATGAAGCCAGTGATTGGCTGGAGATGTCACATGGGGCATCTGGGCTGAGACGCCTTCAGCTATTGTAGACAAAAGCATCAGGGAATGTGACGCTAAGGGCCCACGATGCAGATTTGAAGCAGAAATTTCCTCAGCATTTCTGCATCTCCCTGGCAGAAAAAAAGCATGCGGATTGTACATGCGTTTTTTCAGCATTTTTACATGCGTTTATGCATGCGTTTTTTCAAGCGTTTTTCCAAGCGATTTTGAGCATCACTTGGAAAAGGGCTTGACAAGTTGGTCACACAATATAAATCCATGCAACTGGCATGGACTTAGATTGTGTGACCAACTTAGGGGAAATTTCTACTATCAAATGCTGCATCTAAAGTAAAAAAAAGAATTAAAAAGTAAAAAGAAATAAAAACCTTATATTCACCTCTCTGGCGGTCCCCGGTTTCCTCCCGGCCGCATCCTCTCACCTCAGCGTCCCAGAGTGTACTGGCAGGACCTGCGGTGACGTCATTTAGTCAGCTGATGGTCACGCGACCATGAGCTGGCTAAATGATGTCACCGCAGGTCCTGTCAGTACACCGCGGGACGCCAAGGAGAGAGGACGCGGCCGGGAGCCGCCGGAGAGGTGTGTATGGATTTTTTTTTTTTATTTTTTACTTTATAATTCTTTTTTAACTTGCAGGTACCATGGCACCCGAGTTGGAGGAGAGTCTCCTCTTCTCCTGACCGAGGTGCCATCCGCGCATTTAACCGCATAACATCCGCATGTATACATGCGGATATTATGCGGTTCAATGCAAGTCAATGGGCGTGATTTCACCGCGAAATTGCACCCTAATTGGTTGTGCCGCGGATTTTTCCACAATGATAATTTGCAGCGGAAATTTCCACAGCATGTGCACAGCACATGCGGATTGTCATTGGGATACATCCCAGACCTCTTAACAAGCGATTTTAATGTATTTCTGCGGAGGAAATGCCGCAGCGGAAACACATTAAATCCGCATCGTGAGCACACAGCCTAAAGCTGCCAGGAGTTAGGAAGATCAGTATCTATATGTTTACTAAAGGAATTGTCCAAGCAAAAGGGGCTCATTACCTGGAGGCCAGATTCTGTAAAAATAACAAAATAAATCATAGTCAGCTACTGTCCCCCTGCTGGACTCAGTGTAGGCTGCCCTATGGTCTGCGCCTACATTGTCACCGTTCTTCCAGACACACAACTGCTGCAGCTATTGAGGCATGCACTTCAGGTTACCTGACCGCTCTGGCCTATCACAAGCTGTGGAGGTCGTGCGTCTGGCAGAATGGTCACATTATTGCTGCTGGTGCTGCTCAAAGATCAATCTGGACCGGATCCAGGAGGGTGACTGCAGGTGAGTAGGATTAATTTTGTTGTTTTTATTTTTACAAGATCTAACCCCCCATGAGAACCTTTTACCAGATAATCTCTTTAATGTTCATGTATTACTGCCGGGGTGCAGCGCTTACATTATTTTGGAAAACTCCTTTAAAGGGAACTTGACAGCTGATACCCATCATCCACGGGCAGCAAGTATCAGGCACAGATTGTATGATCTCAGCCAGGAATGTGTGACTCTGAAAAGCTGCAGCATTTCAGAGAAGAACATAATTAAAAGCTGTTGGGGACTGAGCCACACAGTGGATAAATCGGACAGACATGACCCGGCGGCTTCTACCCACTGCTCTCAGTGACTGACATGTCTACAGTATTACTGCATAAGCGATTAGAGACAGACCTGTCAGTCACTAGCAGCGGGTGGGAGAAGCCACCGGGTCAGGTCTGTCCAACTAGTCCACCGTGTGGCTCGTTCCATGCTTTTAAAGTATGTTTTTATCTGAAACACCGCCGCATTTCAGAGTAAAACATTACTGGCTGAGATCATCCAGCTGGTGACTGTGGATGGAGCAGCGTGTATGATGTGTGAGGTTCACCTTAGGCAGCGCTCTACAACACAGGTGGGTACAGAACAGGGACAGATTCTCCAGAGGAAATACCACAGCCATCATTAAAGAGGTTGTCAACTACTATACAGGATGCCCATATCAATTCAAACGGTGGAGATAAGTGTTTCTGTAAATACCTTGTGTGGTTTTTATTGCCTGTGAGCGGCGCTATCGCTGACCACTCGCCAGGCATCACGTGACCCCGGCTGCAGCCGGCTTTGACATCCGCTGTTGTCACATCAAGTTCCGGCTGCAGCCGGGCCGTGACCCAGTGACACACTCCCCCCTGATTGATGGGGTGTGGGCGGGGTATCACCGCATGTCACAGCCCAGCATCCAGCGCCCGATTTCCCTCTTCCCTACATTCATGCTGGGTTGTGACATGCGGTGAAACCCCACCCACAGCCCATCAATCAGGGGGGAGCGCGTCACTGGGTCACGCCCGTCTGCAGCCGGAACTTGAAGTGACATCAGCAGATGCCAGAGTCGGCTGCAGCCGGGGTCACGTGATGCCGTAACAACAACCGCATGGGAGCACTGGGACCGCGAATGCTGACACTACTGGAACTGTGCCGGCATGGGAGGTGAGTACAAGCTTTATTACTTTGCCGGGGGCAAACATTTAGTTCAAGAAGCGGTTGTCCTAGTAGTGGCCAACCCCTTTAAATGTATTTATTCTCCTATATGTTCACATGTGGCACTTCAGCCCCACCACACAGGGTCTTTCTCAAACTTGTAATGGAGCTGAAATGCCACATATGAACCCATGAGAATACATGGATGTACCTCAGATAAATACACGTACATTACATACAGTACATATATCTTCACAAATACATAGACATGACATATTTCAAATCTCTATACAAACATATTAGACATAGATACATGTGTATATATATATATATATATATATATATATATATATATATACAGTACAGACCAAAAGTTTGGACACACCTTCTCATTTAAAGATTTTTCTGCATTTTCATGACTATGAAAATTGTACATTCACACTGAAGGCATCAAAACTATGAATTAACACATGTGGAATTATATACTTAACAAAAAAGTGTGAAACAACTGAAAATATGTCTTATATTCTAGGTTCTTCAAAGTAGCCACCTTTTGCTTTGATGACTGCTTTGCACACTCTTGGCATTCTCTTGATGAGCTTCAAGAGGTAGTCACCAGAAATGGTCTTCCAACAATCTTGAAGGAGTTCCCAGAGATGCTTAGCACTTGTTGGCCCTTTTGCCTTCACTCTGGGTGTCCAGCTCACCCCAAACCATCTCGATTGGGTTCAGGTCTGGTGACTGTGGAGGCCAGGTCATCTGGCGTAGCACCCCATCACTCTCCTTCTTGGTCAAATAGCCCTTACACAGCCTGGAGGTGTGTTTGGGGTCATTGTCCTGTTGAAAAATAAATGATGGTCCAACTAAACGCAAACCGGATGGAATAGCTTGCCGCTGCAAGATGCGGTGGTAGCCATGCTGGTTCAGTATGCCTTCAATTTTGAATAAATCCCCAACAGTGTCACCAGAAAAGCACCCCCACACCATCACACCTCCTCCTCCATGCTTCACGGTGGGAACCAGGCATGTAGAGTCCATCCGTTCATCTTTTCTGTGCATAAAAACAAGGTGGTTGGAACCAAAGATCTCAAATGTTGACTCATCAGACCAAAGCACAGATTTCGACTGGTCTAATGTCCATTCCTTGTGATCTTTAGCCCAAACAAGTCTCTTCTGCTTGTTGCCTGACCTTATCAGTGGTTTCCTAGCAGCTATTACATCAAGAGAGCTCTGCAGTCGGGTCCCAGGAGGAGGGGAGGACAGAGAATATAGAATTACAGGCTTCAGAGAGAAGAAGCTGCTGAATTCATCATGTGCAATAATCTGCAGGGTGGGTAAGTCCATGCTGATATGTGGGTGTATATATATACCTTCTCATTTAAAGATTTTTCTGTATTTTCATGACTATGAAAATTGTACATTCACACTGAAGGCATCAAAACTATGAATTAACACATGTGGAATTGTGAGTGTATGTGTGTGTGTATGTGTATGTATGTATGTGTGTGCAGGCAGATATCATTGTGTGATGTCTGTTTATATGTATTTTTGTGCTTCAAATGTGTTTATGCATGTATGTATATGTCTGTATATGTTTGTGTGTGTGCGTGACTGCGTGCGTGACTGCGTGAGTGACTGTGTGCGGCCTCCTGCTGAGTATAGATGGTGCCGTGCGGCCTCCTGCTGTCTCTGGGGGGGGCGCCGTGCGGCCTCCCGCTGTGTATAGATGGCACCATGCGGCTCCCTGCTGTGTATAGATGGCACCGTGCGGCCTCCCGCTGTGTATAGATGGCTCCGTGCGGCCTCCCGCTGTGTATAGATGGCTCCGTGCGGCCTCCCGCTGTGTATAGATGGCTCCGTGCGGCCTCCTGCTGTGTATAGATGGCGCCGTGCGGCCTCCCGCTGTGTATAGATGGCTACTTGTGCTCAATATTGAGTCATGCAATTAATGTAAGGCTATGTGCCCACGATGAAGAAATGCTCCGGATTTTTTTTTGAGCGTTTCTGCATCTCCCTGGCAGAAAAAAACGCATGCAGATTGTACATGCGGATTGTACATGCGTTTTTCCTGCCAGGGACATGCGGATGTGAAGCGTTCTTCACTTGCATTTCCGCATGCGGGTTGACAAGCGCTTTCCAAGCGATTTTAGCATCACTTGGAAAGTGCTTGACAACTTGGTCACACTATATAAATCCATGCAACCAGCATGGATTTATACAGTGTGACTGTAAAAGAATGGTAAAAAATAAATATATACTTACCTTCTGATGGCCTGCCAACGTCAGCGGTCGCGTGACCCGTCACATGACTAAATGACATCACGGCAGGTCCTTTTCAGACCATCGCGAGCTGCCGGCAAGCCAGGACGCATCGGGTAAAGACACCGGGGGCCATCAGAAGGTAAGTATAATATTTATTTTTTATTTTATTCTTTTTTTTACAGGTTCTATGGTACCCGGGTCCGGAGGAGAGTCTCCTCTTCTCCAAACCCGGGTACCATCCGCACATTGAAATGCGTGGATTCTGCATGTACAGATGCAGTGATGCGGATTCCATGTGTTCCAATGCAAGTCAATGGCGGCAAAAGCGCCGCGATTCCGCAAAATAATTGTTAGTGCTGCGGATTTTTCCGCAATGATAATCCGCAGCGGAAATTTCCGCAGCATGTGCACAGCACATGCGGATTATCATTGGGGAACATGGCAGACCTTCTACAAAGCGTTTTTTAAGCGTTTCTGCAGCGGAATTGCCGCTGCAGAAACGCTTAAAAAATGCGTAGTGGGCAGACAGCCTAAAAAAAATTATTATAATTAATATTGTGCCAAATTAATTTCACGTGAACTATCACATGATCTATCACAGGGGATCTTGTGACATGTCACATGATACATCAGGTGTGTGTGTGTGTGGGGGGGGGGGCCCGCGCCTTCTAAACTGGCCGGGGCCCTTGCTACTCTTAATCCACCCCTACCTGGTTCCCACCGTGAAGCATGGAGGAGGAGGTGTGATGGTGTGGGGGTGCTTTGCTGGTGACACTGTTAGGGATTTATTCAAAATTGAAGGCATACTGAACCAGCATGGCTACCACAGCATCTTGCAGCAGCATGCTATTCCATCCGGTTTGCTTTTAGATGGACCATCATTTATTTTTAAACAGGACAATGACCCCAAACACACCTCCAGGCTGTGTAAGGGCTATTTGACCAAGAAGGAGAGTGATGGGGTGCTACGCCAGATGACCTGGCCTCCACAGTCACCAGACCTGAACCCAATCGAGATGGTTTGGGGTGAGCTGGACCGCAGAGTGAAAGCAAAAGGGCCAACAAGTGCTAAGCATCTCTGGGAACTCCTTCAAGATTGTTGGAAGACCATTTCCGGTGACTACCTCTTGAAGCTCATCAAGAGAATGCCAAGAGTGGTCACATTAATTGATTTGATTTAGATTTCTCTATAGTTCACTCACTTTGCATTTTGTTAATAAAAAATTAGCTATGAACACTTCTATTTTTGAAAGCATTCTTACTGTGCAGGATTTTTTCTACACCTGCCTAAAACTATTGCACAGTACGGTATGTATAATACTAATTATCATCTTCATTACTAATCACTTTTTAGTGATTAATCACTTTAGGAACACTGAGAAACACAGGACCTGCTACAGAGGACTAAACGAGTCTGAACTATTTTGCCTTTTTTCTTTTGTAATTAATTTGGTTTAGATAATACAGTATATTTATGAATCTTAATGCTAATATCCTGAAACTTAAGAATCAAATGGGCAATTAGCTACTTTTGTTAGCCATATACTTTTACTTTATTGGAAGCTCCAATATGTATGGAAGGAGAATTTTTCTATTCAGACCACAAATTCAAGCCCTAACTACCTCTTGCAATCTCCACTCTGCTCTTTTACAGTAGGGAAGACAAACATCTGTGGCATAACCACAGGATATGTCATAAATGTTTGATAGATGCAGGACCCACTTCTGGAACCAGCTTTTATCTCCAGAATGAGAGGCTCCCAAACCCCATTCCAACCAGTAGCCACTCTTACTGCAGATGTGATTGCACAAATGTGGCTCCCTAAATTCAATTCTTTGAGAGTTAGTGCACTTATTGTCCTCATCACATCCCACCAAGACCACTGCAACATCCTCCATTCCTCTTCCAATCCATCCTCAGCTCTGCTGGCTTTTTATTCTACCACTCCTCTTGTTCCTCTACCACTTCACCATTCTTCTCATCTCTTCACTGACTATCCATTGTCTAGAAAAATCATTTTGAAAATACTAACAATATTCAAGCCAATCCACAATCCATTTCCTTAATATATCTCTCCTTACAGGTATTTTTTGGTCCCATCAAAACCTTCTTCTCTGCTCTTCTCTTATCTTTTTCTCCCATCAGCTCAAATATTTCTCCCATGCATACACCGCATTCTTTAAAGGGGTTGTCCGGTACTTTTAAAAAAATGTCAGTGTGATTTAATGATACATACAAGCTTCTTTCTAATTACCTTGCACTACTAATACTGCCTGTGAGCGGCGCTATCGGTGGCCGCTGACAGGCAACACGTGACCCCACCCTGACGTCACGACAAGTGAGGCGTGATTCGGCGCTGGGGTCCCCGCGGTGGCTGCTGGGTTGTGGGCGGGGTTATTTTCCTGCATCACACCCAGCATCCACCGTGCGCTTTCCCAGTAAATGAGGACAGGGAGAGAGCACGGTGGATGCCGGGTGTGACACAGGGGAATAACCCCACTCACAACCCAGCAACCACCAGTGGAACGCGGAAGAGGGACCCCCGACTGCAGCCGCAACTTGTCATGACGTCAGCGGATGTCAGAGCCAGCTGCAGCCGGGGGGTCACGTGCTGCCTGTGAGCGGCCACCGATAGCATCGCTCACAGGCAGTATTAGCTGCGCAAGGAAATTAGAAAGAAGCTTCTATGTATCATTAAAACACACTGGCATTTTTTTAAAAGTACTGGACAACCCCTTTAACTTGTGTTCCCTATCAATTAGACTGTCTCCCACCTTAAACACTTTCAAAAGCTACAAGAAAATCTCCCTCTTTAGAAAAGCTTACAATCTGCAATAACCCTGGCTTTACTTCAAAACTATATAAGCAGCTTCTACCTTCTGTCTCTTTACCAGTCAAAGAATTTAAGCCGTTAAAGACAGTGTCTCCTCTCTTTCTGCACCAGTCTGTCACTCAGTAAACTCATGCTTATTGTATTTGCTTATTTTAATCATTAATTCATGTTTTGTATTAAACTCCCTTTATTTTAGATACAAAAGGCCTTGAAGATTAATAATGTACTATAATTGTATTTTAAAACGTTACTTTAAATGTACACCCATGTAGAAATTATTGTTTGTTTTTTTACTTTTTGGGCCAACACTTCTCAGCCAACAGCTGCAAAATACTGAAAATACTCGTATGAACAGTTTCATATTAAAATCTAATACTGGAAATGTAGCTTTTTAAAAGGTGCACAGTTTACATTGTGTCTAGTTCTTATGGAGAGTTTTCTAATAATGTTATACAAGAGGAGGGAAGAAGAACATCATTCGATTCATAATGTTAACTAAAGAATCGTGTCACTGACTCTCAGCTCAGCTGAATGCCTTCTGCGTTCAAAGCTTCAAAGACACAATGATGACGACAAATTCCCAAGTGTGGGAAATGCATTTTAATTTCCATGAGTAAAATAATAAAAAAGAAACAATGAGAGAATGATGATAAAAAAATGGCCATGTGTGTCATTATTTCTGGTAACAATCTGCAACATATCTGCTTTAGAGATTAAAAGTAGCAATACGTTCATTGAAATTGTAATATTTTATTAGTGCCTGACTGCTATGTTTATTTTTCTTTACCATTATCTAAATAAGTTTTCCCAATTAGAATATGTTGCATACAGAAATATTTTCCGGAACACTAATATGCCATAGCTGAAATGATTTTTTATCAAGTTCAGTGCCTTTCAGAAAAGCAAAATGTCTCTCGGCCAGCCAGATTTGATATGATCGGCAAATAAATATGCCATAAAAATGTTAATGTTGGAACATCAAGCTGCATTCGTTTTTTTGCATTCATATAATGGTTTTATATTAAATCGCTCCTAAATACCCAGCCTTCAGATGAAATAGAAAAAGCTACCCTAAAGTTGCCCACAAATCTGCTGTGAATCCAAAAACTGTCACATTATTGCAAAGGGAGAAGGTCTGCTACAAAAACGCGAATCCGCAATATGATTACATCAACTGCAACGCACAGAAAAATTGACTACATGCAAGAGGGTTTTAACAACTCAATTCACAGATTTTTTTGTATACTTTGTTGGTTCCACACTGCAAATCCACACCAAATCTTCTATGTCTGAACACAGCCTTACCCAATAGTAGCCTTTTCGAAAACAATGTTGCATAGTTCCTTATTGAGAAGAGGTTGTTTTTACGTTGGGAGCTGGGTATCTTTATTCTTTAGATTGCTGGGTGTCTAGTTTACACTGTGTTCCAAATTATTATGCAAATAATATTTTCTCAGATTTTCCCAAATTACCTATATGAATTGCAGTCATTGTAATTTTCCAGTCAAATAACTATTAGAGTACAATTGAAAGGTTTTTGTACAAACTGCCTATGATAACAGTATATTTTTTAAAAAATAAAACACTCAAACTGCACTCAAAATGCATGTTCCAAATTATTATGCACAGCAGAGTTTTCAACCTTTTCATTTTAATAAAGAACAAAAAATGGTCATTTTGAAATTATAAGCATTAGCAGGTTATTACAAACTGAAATCAAACAGTTTTCAACTCAAAACTTTATTCTAGGTGATGTTACATTTGCACATAGGACCTCTTGTTCGAAAGGAGCTTCTGAACTCTCTCATTCATTGAATTTGTCAGGTTTTGGATGGTTTCTGCTTCAATTGTTTTGCATGAGGACAGAATACCCTCCCAGAGCTGTTGCTTAGATGTGAACTGCCTCCCGCCATCATAGACACTCCTTTTGATGATGCTCCAGAGGTTCTCAATGGGGTTGAGGTCAGGGGAGCATTGGGGCCACACCATAAGTTTGTCCCCTTTTATGCCCACAGCAGCCAGAGATGCAGATGTGTTATGTGCAGCATGAGACGGGGCATTATCATGCATGAAAATGATCTTGCTGCGGAATGCACGGTTCTTCTTCTTGAACCAAGGCAGTAAGTGCTGTTTGAGAAACTCAACATACATTATGGAGTTCATCTTTACCCCTTCAGGGATCCTAAAAGGGCCGACAATCTCTATCCCCATGATTCCAGCCCAAAACATTACTCCACCTCCTCCTTGTTGGCGCCGTAGCCGTGATTGCATGGGGTGTCCATCAACCAGCCATCCTCCACTCCATCCATCTGGACCATCGAGATCATTTCATGCATGATAATGCCCCAGGTGTGCTTGATGACAGACAAGTCTAATAACGCTGCAGGACATGGTAGCACCTTCATATCATGTAGCCTGCTCACTAGAGATGAGCGTTGTTCTACTCGAACTGTTCGCCAATCTCAAATTCGAGCTGTTTTGGGCGGTGTTCGAGCCGTTCGGCGAACATGAACAATTTGAGAAAAATTCGGCTGTTCGAGGTTATGTTCGATAACTGTTCGTGCACCAAAATCATAACTGGATTTTTTCTCAGTAATGATGAAAATTAATGTTAATACGCAGTTTGAGTGTACAGCGGGGTGGGGGGAGCGGCAGGGGATGGATCTCTGCAGGAACAATGAAGATCTCCATTTTTTTTTCTCTTTCCCGCATTTGCAGTGGGGAGGTGCAATCTGTCAGCCTATCAGCAGCGCACACACGGAGCGAAGTGCTTTTTTTCACACAAGCAAGGGCATGTGTCATTGGCAGTGTATGTCACATGTCCTTGCCCTATAAGACCAAGCCATTTTCCCCGTCGCCACCATTTTCTCACTGCTGCAGCTGCGTGTTGGACGGCACAGCTGTTGCTGTGTGCGCTATACCTTGTTAATTTCAAGCCAATTTTCGCACAAATCTACAGATAGCTTGGGAGTAGGGAATAGTTGTGATTGCAGTCCTTTTAAGGACTAGGTTACAGCATTTCCTACGACTTTTATCAGGCAGGTCTGTGCTCTTAAATAGATAGATTGTGGGAGTAAAGACTAATTGTAATTGGAGTCCTTTTCAGGACTAGGTTACATCAGTTCCTATCAGTTTTTGCCAGGCAGGTCTGTGCCAGTGCTGTGCAAGTTTTTTTCACAGCATTTGGCTGAATCTAGCAAAGCTAATCCTTTTTGGCCTATTGCAGAGTGTGTTAGTCAGTGGAGTAGCCTATCTGTGTTGCAAGATATACCACCTGTGTATAGAATACCAATTTTTTTACTGCACCTAGTGAAGTAAAATCTTTTGGGCATAGCATCATTCTATTAGTCCATCTATACTGACCTCCATCAGGTTGCAAATTGAATATAATTTTTTTCTGCATCTAGCTCTGAAAAAATATTGGGCTTCTAGCTGTGTGTGGGACTTGTTCTATTAATCCATCTATACAGACCTCCATCAGGTTGCAAACTGAATATATTTTTTTCTGCATCTACCTCTGAAAAAATATTGGGCTTCTAGCTGTGTGTGGGACTTGTTCTATTAATCCATCTATACAGACCTCCATCAGGTTGCAAACTGAATATATTTTTTTCTGCATCTACCTCTGAAAAAATATTGGGCTTCTAGCTGTGTGTGGGACTTGTTGTATTAGTCCATCTATACTGACCTCCATCAGGTTGCAAACTGAATATATTTTTTTCTGCATCTACCTCTGAAAAAATATTGGGCTTCTAGCTGTGTGTGGGACTTGTTGTATTAGTCCATCTATACTGACCTCCATCAGGTTGCAAACTGAATATATTTTTTTCTGCATCTACCTCTGAAAAAATATTGGGCTTCTAGCTGTGTGTGGGACTTGTTCTATTAATCCATCTATACAGACCTCCATCAGGTAGCAAACTGAATATATTTTTTTCTGCATCTAGCTATGAAAAAATATTGGGCTTCTAGCTGTGTGTGGGACTTGTTCTATTAATCCATCTATACAGACCTCCATCAGGTTGCAAACTGAATATATTTTTTTCTGCATCTACCTCTGAAAAAATATTGGGCTTCTAGCTGTGTGTGGGACTTGTTCTATTAATCCATCTATACAGACCTCCATCAGGTTGCAAACTGAATATATTTTTTTCTGCATCTAGCTCTGAAAAAATATTGGGCTTCTAGCTGTGTGTGGGACTTGTTCTATTAATCCATCTATACAGACCTCCATCAGGTTGCAAACTGAATATATTTTTTTTCTGCATCTACCTCTGAAAAAATATTGGGCTTCTAGCTGTGTGTGGGACTTGTTGTATTAGTCCATCTATACTGATCTCCATCAGGTTGCAAACTGAATATATTTTTTTCTGCATCTACCTCTGAAAAAATATTGGGCTTCTAGCTGTGTGTGGGACTTGTTCTATTAATCCATCTATACAGACCTCCATCAGGTTGCAAACTGAATATATTTTTTTCTGCATCTACCTCTGAAAAAATATTGGGCTTCTAGCTGTGTGTGGGACTTGTTCTATTAATCCATCTATACAGACCTCCATCAGGTTGCAAACTGAATATATTTTTTTCTGCATCTACCTCTGAAAAAATATTGGGCTTCTAGCTGTGTGTGGGACTTGTTCTATTAATCCATCTATACAGACCTCCATCAGGTTGCAAACTGAATATATTTTTTTCTGCATCTACCTCTGAAAAAATATTGGGCTTCTAGCTGTGTGTGGGACTTGTTCTATTAATCCATCTATACAGACCTCCATCAGGTTGCAAACTGAATATATTTTTTTCTGCATCTACCTCTGAAAAAATATTGGGCTTCTAGCTGTGTGTGGGACTTGTTCTATTAATCCATCTATACAGACCTCCATCAGGTTGCAAATTGAATATAATTTTTTTCTGCATCTAACCCAGCCAATAGTTTTGGCCTAATACCACAGTTTGGCCACTCAGCTCTGCTCGGTTCCCATCCATTGTTTTTTTGTGCAAACAACTCCAGAGTTGTGAATTAGGTAACCACCAAAATGAGTGGAAAAAGGCCTGCTGCTGGTGGAAAGGGGAATAGGCGTGTTGGGAAGGGGAAAAAAGGTTGTGTTCGTGGGGTAGGTGTTAAAGCAACAGTAACATCTGCAGAAGAAAGACCATCTTCCAGCCAAACTAAAATGTCTACTTCTTTTAGCGGACAATGTGATAAGATCCCTTTCTTACGGCCACGCCAATCGCTACAAATTCCAGATGAGGCACAAAAACAGCAGGTGCTTCAACGGATATCAAGTGCTCCTTTAAGTGGGCTCTCCTCCACATCAACTTCAACATCACAAATACTCCAGTCCTCAAAGGTGTCACCCCAATCGCACTTGCTTCCTCACAGCTCCCAAATCTCCAGCTGCCCGTCTGAGTATGAGGTAGAACAGATGGTTGAGTCTGCAGAGCTGTTTACTCATACTATAGCCTGGGAATCAGAGGTCGACTCCAGCGCTTCTGTGAATCCAGACGAGGAAATGATCTGCACTGATGCCCAGAATCTTTATGAGTCGGATCCAGGACCAGACGCAGAAGGTTCTGACCATAATGTAGACCCTCATTCCCAAACTGTAACTCCTGTTGGTGGAGACAATGAGGAAGACGATGATAAGACTCAAATACCTGATTGGAGCGACAACTTTAGTTTTTTGTCAGGGCAGGAACAGGTTGGCTCTGAGGACGACGGGTGTGATAACGCACAGGGTGATGATGATGAGGTTGGAGATCCCACTTACTGTCAACCCACAGTCAGCCAAGAGATGAGGTCAGCAGAGGAGGTGGAGGAAGATGCTAGTGACGACGAGGTCAGGTTGCGCCTTCCTGGACAGAGACGTAGTACTGGAAGCACGTCAACAACTGCATCCTCAAACACAACTCTGCCTCTCACCACAAGTCGTGGTGGCTCTTCAGGTCGCATGGGTGCTAAGCCTTGCATAGCCTGGGCATTTTTTCAGATCGATAAAGATGGCCCAACTCGTGTTATCTGTAACATTTGTCAGCAAAAGCTAAGTAGAGGCCAAAAAATACATAGTTTGAGTACTTCATGCATGAACCGGCACATGGACATGAAGCATAAGTTGCAGTGGGAAGCTCAGTGTGCTACAATGCGGCCTAGCCGGCCGGGCCAACCACCGTCTGCCATATCTTGTGCATCCGCGGCCTCTTCATCCTCTGTGACTGGGGGGACAGCAGTCACACCTGTTTTGGGGCGCAGACCTGCCACCTCTTTACCCGCAACAGCCAGCGTGATTGGCAGGTCATCATTTTCTTTGTAGGTGGTAACACCAGCTGGTGTTGAGCGCTGTCCGACATCGATAGCACCACCTTTGGATCAAGGCAACCTAACATGTCCGCCTGCATCTTCCTCACAGACCGGCAGTTTGCCGGGGACACCCTTATCAACCCCATCTAAGCACAATAGCCAGCCCTCGGTCCCTCAGATGTGGACAAGTAAAAGACCATTTCCTCCTAGCCATGAGAAAGCTAAGAGGTTGAATTTCACCATCTGCAAGCTCTTGGCTACAGAAATGCTGCCTTTCCGCCTGGTGGACACAGAGGATTTTCGAGACCTTATGTCCGTCGCAGTGCCCCAGTACCAGATGCCCAGTCGGCACTACTTCTCAAAGAAAGGTGTGCCTGCGCTCCACCAGCATGTCGCACACAACATCACCGCTTCTTTGAGAAACTCTGTGTGTGACAGGGTGCATTTCACCACAGACACTTGGACGAGTAGGCATGGACAGGGGCGTTACATGTCGCTGACTGGGCACTGGGTAACTATGGTGACAGCAGGACAAGGGGCTGCTGTCCAAGTCTTGCCGTCCCCACGAGTTGTGCGTCAATCCTCTTTATGTCAAAGTTCCTCCACTGCTTCTGCCTCCTCAACCTCCTCTCGGTCTTCCACCTGCACCCAAAGCCTGTCTGGTCATGCCACAAGCTTTCTAACTGCGCAGAAGGGATCCTGCACACCTCCTTACTATGCTGGCAGTAGGGCTCAACGTCACCAGGCGGTTTTTACATTGAAATGTCTGGGAAATGTGAGTCACACAGCTGAGGAGTTGTGGTCAGCTCTGGAGAACCAATTTCATGAATGGTTGTCTCCACTGGACCTGAAACCAGGGAAGGCCGTGTGCGACAATGCTGCAAACCTGGGTGTGGCCCTTCACCGGGGCAATGTCACACACGTGCCTTGTTTAGCCCACTATCCCAGACTAGATGGCCTTCTACAGAGGGCACGGTCGCTGTGTGCTCACTTCCGCCGTTCGCATCCCGCAGCTCAGCGACTTACATCTCTACAGAAGTCGTTGGGCCTGCCACTTCACCGGCTAAAATGCAATGTGCCTACCCGGTGGAATTCAACTCTGCACATGTTGCAGCGACTGTGGCAGCACCGACAAGCCCTGGTGCAATACGTTCTGACGTATAGCCTGGGCCAACGAGATTCAGAGGTGGGGCAAATCACGCTGGAGGAGTTGTCTCAGATCAGGGACCTATGCACCCTTCTGCAGAGTTTTGAAATGGCGACGAAGATGTTTAGTGCTGACGATGCCATTATCAGCATGACTATTCCGGTGATTTACATGCTGGAGCACATGTTAAACAGAATTCGGAGTCATGTGGTGGCACAAGAGGAGGTGGAGGAAGTAGAGGAGGAGGAGTTGTATGCGGAAGGGCTAACATCTGCAAGGTCCAGACGGTCGGCAGCACCAAGGCGGCAGGCATGTGAGGGTGGGGGAGATGGTTTTACCAGGGCGCATGGTAGCAGCCAAGCTAGTGAGGAAGGTGCAGGAGCCCAGGAAGAAGTGGAGGACGAACTGATGGAAGACTCATCAGATGAGGGAGACCTTGATCACATTTCTGTTGTGCGAGGTTGGGGGAAGAGGACAGAGGAAGGAAGCATGATTGTTACCTCGCCACCAACACAACAGGGACTTGGTGCTCCTGGATGCTCAACACACATGAGTGCCTTCTTGCTGCACTACCTGCAACATGACCCTCGAATTGTGAGAATTAGAAATAATCCTGACTACTGGGTTGCCACACTGTTAGATCCCCGGTACAAAAGTAAATTTGCAAAAATTATTCCTGCCATAGAAAGGGATGCACGCATGCAGGAGTATCAGCAGAGACTGTTGCAGAATCTTACATGTGCTTTTCCACAAAATACCAGTGGTGCACGTAGTGAATCTCACAGTTCCAACTTGCCAACCGTGGGACCGTCAAGTGTTCAGCACTCAAACCGTAACAGAACCACAGTATCTGCTGGTAACATCAATTTTGCGGAATCATTTCACCACTTTTTTAGCCCATCCTTTGCAAGGCCGCAGGAGACAAGAAGTCTGACACATAGTCAACGCCTAGAGACGATGGTACAGGAGTATCTCCAAGTAAACATTGAAGCCACGACTGTGTCACTGGACCCTTGCTCTTTTTGGGCTTCCAATCTGGATAAATGGCCGGAGCTAGCCACTTACGCCTTGGAGATCTTGTCATGCCCCGCAGCCAGCGTTCTGTCTGAACGTGTGTTCAGCGCTGCTGGTGGTGTGCTGACAGATAAGCGCACGCGGCTCTCCACTGATAATGTAGACAGACTCACGTTCATAAAGATGAACAAATCATGGATCCGAAACGACTTTTCTACCCCTGTGTCATCCTGGGGAGAGTAAAAGCTTGATGATTGGTTAAAATCACCCTACCAACCGTTTTAAGCTTTCAAATTACTAATCATGTTTATCTGTATCTTGGCTGGAAAATAATTTGGGCTTTGTAGCAGTGTGCAGCACTGATTCTATTAGGCCATCTATAATAAGCTCCACCAGATTTAAAATTACTAATCATGTTTATCTGTATCTTGACTGGAAAATAATTTGGGCTTTGTAGCAGTGTGCAGCACTGATCCTATTAGGCCATCTATACTAAAGCTTCACCAGATTTAAAATTAATAATAATTTTTAGCTGCATCTAGCCCGGAAAATAATTTTGGGGCTCCGAGATGCGCAAGACACATAAGTGCCTTCTTGCTGCACTACCTGCAGCATGACCCTCATATTGTCAGAATTCGAAGTAATCATGACTACTGGGTTGCCACACTCTTAGATCCCCCAAACTTTTCGATCAACCTTTTCATTTTAATAAAGACCAAAAAAATGGTCATTTTTGAAATTATAAGCATTAGCAGGTTGTTAGAAACTGAAATCAAACAGTTTTCAACTCAAAACTTTATTCTAGGTGATGTTACATTTTCACATAGGACCCCTTGTTCAAAAGGAGCTTCTGAACTCTCTCGTCCATTGAATTTGTCAGGTTTTGGATGGTTTCTGCTTCAATTGTTTTGCATGAGGACAGAATACCCTCCCAGAGCTGTTGCTTAGATGTGAACTGCCTCCCGCCATCATAGACACTCCTTTTAATGATGCTCCAAAGGTTCTGAATGGGGTACAGGTCAGGGGAGCATGGGGGTCACACCATAAGTTTGTCCCCTTTTATGCCCATATCAGCCAGAGATGCAGATGTTTTATGTGCAGCATGAGATGGTGCATTATCATGCAGAAAAATGATCTTGCTGTGAAATACACGGTTCTTCTTCTTGAACCATGGCAGGAAGTGCTGTTTGAGAAAATCCACATACATTATGGAGTTCATCTTTAGCGCCTTCAGGGATCCTAAAGGGGCCGACAATATCTCTCCCCATGATTCCAGCCCAAAACATTACTCCACCTCCTCCTTGTTGGCGCTGTAGCCGTGTTTGCGTGGGGTGTCCATCAACCAGCCATCCTCCACTCCATCCATCTGGACCATCGAGCGCTGCACGGCACTCATCCGTGAACAAAACAGTTTTGAAATCAGTCTTCATGTAATGTTTGGCCCACTGGAGCCGTTTCTGCTTGTGTGAAGTGGATAGAGGAGGTCGACAGGATGGCGTATGCACAGCTGCAAACCTCTGAAGGACCCTGCATCTTGTTGTTCGGGGGACGTTGGAGGCACAAGCAGCTTCAAAAACTTGTCTGCTGCTATGACAAGGCTTTTTTGCCGCTGCTCTTTCAACCTGACGTAATTGCCTGTAGGAAAGAGTCCTCAATTTGCCCTTATCAGCACGCACACGTGTGTACTGTGAATCAGCTACATACTTCTTGATTGCCAAGACACTTCATCCTGATCATCGCACAATGTTGATTGTAGTCATGCCTTGACCTAAACACTCCACAATTTGTTGCTTCTCAGCAGCCGACACATCCTTTTTCTTTCCCATTTTGACAGAAAATGTAGGCTGCTTAATAATGTGAGACAACCTTCTTAAGTAGTCTTGCCTTTCATTGGACACACCTGCCAAACTAATTAGCACAGGTGTCTGCAATTGCTTACAGTGATATAAAGAGCCCTGACACACATCACCATCAATGAGTTTAACTGACAAACAAACAAATTCTTCCTTTATCACTCCTAAACACTTTTTGCATAATAATTTGGAACGCAGTGTACATGTGCTTTTCCACAAAACACCAGTGGTTCACGTAGTGAATCTTACAGTTCTAACTTGCCAACCGTGGTCTGTATGGAGTTGTTCAATAAAGGGCCCAAAATTAAGATAACATAGATGGGAGAGGTCTCTATGAATAGGAATTCCTAAGTATTTGATACCCTGTGAGGGCCAGGCAAAGGGAAAGTTGGACTGGATGGAATCCTATATGGATTTGGGGAGGGAGACATCAAGGGCCTCAGACTTCGCTGCATTGATTTTAAAATTTGACCATGTAACAAAGTGATCTATTTCAGCCATAACAGCATGGATGGATATATGTGATTGAGTGATATATACTAGGACATCATCAGCAAATAGAGAGCACTTGTACTCGGTGCCTCCCACCTCAATCCACCTAATATTGGGGTTATGGCGAATTGATGAGAGCAGGTGCTCCGTCACTAGGATGTATAAGAGAGGGGACAGAGGACAACCCTGCCTTGTCCCATTGGTGATTGTGAAAGGTGATGAAAATGTTCTGATGCACCCCCTGGGCCTTGGGACACCCGGAGCCGGACCCTTTTTGGTGGATGCTGGTGGTTGTAGTCTTCGTGGCGGCGACCCGGTTCCGTGGCTCAGGGTGGTCAAACCAGTGGCGGAACTATTTATGTGGTTTTGATGTTTAAATGTCCGACTACGCCACCCGTGGATTGCGGTCAGAGTGAACCGCCGCTGCAGGGCAGACCGCTGAGGCTGGTGTTGTGGGTGCAGCAGAGCGTAGCATAACTCCCCACGGGAGGAGTATAGCCTCAGGGCAGTGTATGCGGAGGATGGGGGTGATGGTGCAGGGCAGCAGCAGTAACGACACGGAGTCAGTGATGCAGTCCAGGGCCTTTACTCACAGTTCTTATTATCCAGACCACGTCTGCAGGTAACGGCTGCCCACGTCGTACTGTGCTCACCAGGTGAGGGGCTCAGACAACTCCCAGATAACTTTGGAGCGCTTCACAGGACCCCCTTTGTGTGTCCTTTGTCTGGCCTTTCTTACCAACCCTTCTGTCCGGCTGCCTCGGGCCTCCTCTTGGTAAACTTGGCGCCAGTTTCCCTGACCCTATGTGGTGCCTTCCTAGCGGGTGTAGCGAGGGGCTGCGCCACATAAAATGTCACAGCCTCCGGTTTCTAGCTGAGGGTCGTTTCCTGCCTCCACTAGTTTCGGGGACCGGTCTCCCCCTTTGGCCTGACCCCTCCACGCAGGTGGATTCGGGCGTGCGGTGGCGACTCGCCCGTCCGCACCCCTGGGATCCCTTCATTCCTCGTTCCTGGAGCCTTCTCCGCTCCTCTTCCTTCCTTCTCCCTCTTCCAGGCCTGGGCCTCTGTTACTAGGCCCGCCTCCGGAGCAGAGCTCATGCAGAGCCCCTGCTCCCTGCCACTTCTGCTCAGACTTCTCTGCACTGAACTAAGATGGTGCCCACCTTTTATACTCCCTTCTCAATGCACCCAGGAACTGCTTCCTCCCTGCTCCTACACTACAGGGTTCCCCTTCCTCAGTGTTCCCTCCCCCCACTCCAGCCAGGGACAGGGACTGTCGTGCCCATCTCAGAGGCATATTGGTCGCCCTGCCCCACGGCAATGTGGTGTAATGCATGCAGGTGTCGGGTCCTGATCCACACTCCATCCTTACCTGAGAGTGAGATATCACACCTCTGGGTGAGGTGCAATACCTCTGTAGCAACCGAGCCCTCAGGGTGCTACAGTTCCATTTATCTTCAGCCTAGGTGACGTATTGTGATACAGGGCTGTGATTTTGGCTATAAAAGGGTCCCCTAGACCCCTACCCCAAGCTTTTTAAGAGAATCATATATGGCGTGCCAGGAGACTCTATGGAATGCTTTCTCAGCATCCAACGAGAGTATCTAATTACAAATTTTTAACTGCATCTAGCCCAGGAAATACTTTGTGCCTAGTAGCAGTGTCTGCTAGTCAGCGGATTATCCCGGCTGTTAAGCAAGCTACACCACCTGTAGTTTAGACACTTAATTTTTTCAAAGGAAATGCTTCGAGACCATGGGATACTCAGTGAAGAGCATCAGGAGGCACCCCAAGGCATAGGGGCTGGGACTGGCAGTAGGATGCCTTGCGGTGGACAGCCGAGCTCGATCCTTATAAAAGCTTTTTAACTGCAGCAGCTTTAGTGGACGCTACTGGAGCTGGAATTACGCGGCTGCTGGCATGAGACTTGCCCTAAAATAGATCCTTGTAAATGGATTTAAAGTGTATTCATTCAAATTTGAGAGACAATTTAAATTAAAAAGCTTAGAGCTGCCTCCACCACAGGGGGGCTCGCTCGACCCACCAGCGGACAGGCACCAGTATTGGGAGAGGGGGGCTGGCCATCAGGGTTCACCGCGGCTCTGGCACAAACCCGGCGACACGGAGGTGGCACGGGCAGGAGCGGACTGGCCGTGTCGGCTTCTCACTTTTTGGATTTTAGAAGGGCATGACATGCCTATATCTGTGTCTCCCCCTCCTTTTACTCCTCCACCTCTTTTATTTTCGCATGACTATATGTACTTGTCACTTTTCCATGTGTTAGTTATGTCTTCTGAGCAGTTTGTCAGCTTTTGGACACCTTTGAAGGTGTTTTCTATGTGTTTCTATGTGTTTTTGTTTGCCTGCCATTGGTTTTAACGGTGTTCGAAGGTGTTCGACGAACAGTTCGACGAACAGTTCGGCGAACACACGGGTGTTCGACGAACCGAACCGAACTCGAACACTACGGGGGTGGCTCAACACTACTGCTCACATTAGAATGAGCAACATGTGGCTCTTGGGACGCATTGGAAAAATAGCTATACTACTGGTCCCATGACCAAAAAATGTAACATCAAGCTTTTTGTGTACCTGGAAAGAAGACTAGAGAGGTCCAGCTACTGTACATTATACCACCCCACACCATAATACCAGGAGTAGGACTGGTGTGACATTCTCTAATCAAGGTCTCTTCATGGCGTTGCCCACATGGTCTGTAGACCAATCTCCGTTTATGATTGCGTCCAAGAGAAAAGCAGGACTCATAACTGAAGATGATAGACCTCCATTCCAGCCTCCATTGCTGTATTCCTATGCACTATGATAGACTTTGTGATGGTGGCATCAGATCTAAAGAACAACTTCAAGAGAGAATGTCACACTGGTCAAAATCCTGTCCTTATGGTGCCCTGTGCCAGTTATTGCACTGGTTACCCATTCACCACAGAATACAATACAAACTCATCTCTCTCACCCACAAAGCTCTCCACAGTTCTGCACCGCCCTACATCTCATCCCTCATTTCTGTCTATCGCCCCTCCCATGCCCTCCGTTCTGCAACTGATCTAAGACGGATATCCTCCTTAATCCGAACCTCACACCTCCGTCTCCAAGACTTCTCTTGTGCTGCGCCAATTTTCTGGAATGCACTGCCCCAAACGATCCAACTGATATCTAGCCCCCATGTCTTCAAACGTGCTTTAAAAACACATCTGTTTAGACAAGTCTACCACCTCAGTTCACCAACCTAACTCTCACCTGTTCCCTCCTAAATGTTAATCATAATCTGCGCTTGCCTATTCATCTGTCTCCACATCCTCCATGCACCAAATACCACATGGTAACTGCTCTTAGACAGATACTGGCTGATGACCATGTTCTTCCTATTGTCCCCCCCCCCCATTTCCATATAGATTGTAAGCTTGCGAGCTGGGCCCTCAATCCTCCTGTGACTGTTGAAATATGATACATTGTACTGTTTATATTGTCTGTATATATCCCTACTTAATTGTAAAGTGCTGCGGAATATGTTGGCGCCATATAAATAAAAATTATTATTATTATTAATGTACAGTATCCACACCCCTATTGTCTTCACTCCAGGTACACTTACAGTGGGGAAAAAAGTATTTAGTCAGTCACCAATTGTGCAAGTTCTCCCACTTTAAAAGATGAGAGAGGCCTGTAATTGACATCATAGGTAGACCTCAACAATGAGAGACAAAATGAGAAAACAAATCCTGAAAATCACATTGTCTGATTTGGATAGAATTTTTTTTCAAATTTTGGTGGAAAATTAAGTATTTGGTCAATTACAAACAAGCAAGATTTCTGGCTCTCACAGACCTGTAACTTCTTCTTTAAGAGGCTCCTCTGTCCTCCACTCATTACCTGTAGTACTGTCACATGTTTGAACTTGTTATCAGTATAAAAGACACCTGTCCGCAACCTCAAACAGTCACACTCCAAACTCCACTATGGTGAAGACCAAAGAGCTGTCGAAGGACACCAAAAACAAAATTGTAGCTCTGCACCAGGCTGGGAAGACTGAATCTGCAATAGGCAAGCAGCTTGGTGTGAAGAAATCAACTGTGGGAGCAATAATTAGAAAATGGAAGACATACAAGACCACTGATAATCTCCCTCGATCTTTGTCTCCACATAAGATCTCACCCCGTGGGGTCAAAATTGTCTCAAGAACGGTGTGCAAAAATCCAAGAACCACACAGGGGGACCTAGTGAATGACCTGCAGAGAGCTGGGACCAACGTTACACAGGCTACCATCAGTAACACACTACGCCACCAGGGACTCAGATCCTGCAGTGCCAGACATGTCCCCCTGCTTAAGCCATTACATGTCCGGGCCCGTCTGAAGTTTGTTAGAAAGCATTTGGATGATCCAGAAGAGTATTAGGAGAATGTCATATGGTCAGATGAAACCAAAGTAGAACTGTTTGGTAGAAACACAACTCGGCGTGTTTGGAGGAGAAAGAATGCTGAGTTGCATCCAAAGAACACCATACCTACTGTGAAGCATGGGGGTGGCAACATCATGCTTTGGGGCTGTTTCTCTGCCAAGGGACCAGGACAAGTGATCCGTGTACATGAAAGAATGAGTGGGGCCATGTATCGTGAGATTTTGGTGCAAACCTCCTTCCATCAGCAAGGGCATTGAAGATGAAACGTGGCTGGGTCTTTCAGCATGACAATGATCCCAAGCACACCACCAGGGCAACGAAGGAGTGGCTTCATAAGAAGCATTTCAATGTCCTGGAGTGTCCTAGCCAGTCTCCAGATCTAAACCCTATAGAAAACTTTTGGAGGAAGTTGAAAGTCCGTGATGCCCAGCGACAGCCCCAAAACATCACTGCTCTAGAGAAGATCTGCATGGAGGAATGGGCCAACACAACAGCAACAGTGTGTGTCAACCTTGTGAAGACTTACAGAAAACGTTTGACCACTGTCATTGCCAACAAAGAATATATAACAAAGTATTCAGATGAACTTTTGTAATTGACCAAATACTTATTTTCCACCAAAATTTATAAAAAAATTCTTTCCAAATCAGACAATGTGATTTTCAGGATTTGTTTTCTCATTTTGTATCTCATAGTTGAGGTCTACCTATGATGTAAATTACATGCCTCTCTCATCTTTTTAAGTGGGAGAACTTGCACAATTGGTGGCTAATTAAATACTTTTTTTCCCCACTGTAACAGCTCAGTATTACATTGATTTGGTTGTGGAACAAGTGGTACAGCCATTTCTCCAAAGTGTCTTAGGAGATATTTTCAATGCAACGACCAGCTGCATGTTGCTCATATTTCTTTGAGCAGCCTGCATGGCCTAAACGTGGTACCATGACCTGTATCATCTCTATACTTGTCTCCTATTGAGCATATCTGGGAAGTCATTGGTTGGATATTACAAAGAGATGGCATGGGATCTTGATGATCTGTGTGCCCAAGTGCATTCAGAGTGGCAGAATATTCCTTAAACAACCATTAATAGCCTCATTGATAACATGCCAAGGTGTGTTACTGCGTATATTTCTGCATGTGGTGCTCCTGCTCAATACTGATTACATTTGTTTCCATTTTTTCACTAATTGAATATTTTAACATATCTATCGATCCTGTGATTTCCATAATTCTACAATTTTTCCTTATTGGTTGTGAGTCACTTTAATGGACAAGCCATGAGGCGAGGAAGTCAAGAAGTCCGAGGTTAAATGCCTGGAGGGTACATCAAAGAAAAAAGTGATAAGACAAACCGATAGTCAGAGGCAAAGTCCGGGGTCAGGTAATTAAGGCCAGAGTATGTCAAAGGAAAAAGGGGTAAAACAAAAGAGTAGTCGAAAGGCAAACCAAAGGTTGGACAACAAAGATCAGAGTATCAGACCACAGAGCACAGAGCTAACACACCATTAAGAAAGGCTTCAACTGTTTATGGTCTAACTATTGTTAGCCAGCTAAATAGCCAGGTAATCACCCTGAATGGGTGACACCTGGAGGAAACCGTACAGACCCGGCCAGATTGCACAGTTGGGCTGTCTTTCACAATACTGACAGCTAAGCTCGCCCCTGCTTCAGATTGGATGACTGGGCTGTCACTCACAATACTTGGCAGCCCAGCACACCCTTGATGAGATAGGGCAACTGAGCTGTCACTCACAGAGTCCTTAGGACACTGTGAGTGATGGAAATTTTGACATTTGTGTTGCAATTTCAATGTTGTGGAGCATATAATATTAAAGGGGTTGTCCAGTAGTTTTATACTTGATGGCCTATCCATAGGATAGCTCATCAATATTAGATCAGTGGAGGTATGACACCCAGCACCCCGCCGATCAGCTGTTCCTAGTATCATCACCTTGACTGATCTGATGTTAATGACCTATCCTAAGGATAGACCATTAATCTAAAAGTATTGGACAACCCCTTTAATTATAGTTGTCAGCATTGTTCTCTTCATCAAGGCTGGTTAGCGCTAATATTAATATACAGTACAGACCAAAAGTTTGGACACACCTTCTCATTTAAAGATTTTTCTGTATTTTCATGACTATGAAAATTGTACATTCACACTGAAGGCATCAAAACTATGAATTAACACATGTGGAATTATATATTTAACAAAAAAGTGTGAAACAACTGAAAATATGTCTTATATTCTAGGTTCTTCAAAGTAGCCTCCTTTTGCTTTGATGACTGCTTTGCACACTCTTGCCATTCTCTTGATGAGCTTCAAGAGGTAGTCACCGGAAATGGTCTTCCAACAATCTTGAAGGAGTTCCCAGAGATGCTTAGCACTTGTTGGCCCTTTTGCCTTCACTAAGCGGTCCAGCTCACCCCAAACCATCTCGATTGGGTTCAGGTCTGGTGACTGTGGAGGCCAGGTCATCTGGCGTAGCACCCCATCACTCTCCTTCTTGGTCAAATAGCCCTTACACAGCTTGGAGGTGTGTTTGGGGTCATTGTCCTATTGAAAAATAAATGATGGTCTATCTAAACGCAAACCGGACGGAATAGCATGCTGCTGCAAGATGCTGTGGTAGCCATGCTTGTTCAGTACGCCTTCAATTTTGAATAAATGCCTAACAGTGTCACCAGAAAAGCACCCCCACACCATCACACCTCCTCCTCCATGCTTCGCGGTGGGAACCAGGCATGTAGAGTCCATCCGTTCACCTTTTCTGCGACGCACAAAGACACGGTGGTTGGAACCAAAGATCTCAAATTTGGACTCATCAGACCAAAGCATAGATTTCCACTGGTCTAATGTCCATTCCTTGTGTTCTTTGGCCCAAACAAGTCTCTTCTGCTTGCTGCCTGTCCTTAGCAGTGGTTTCCTAGCAGCTTTTTTACCATGAAGGCCTGCTGCACAAAGTTTCCTCTTAACAGTTGTTGAAGAGATGTGTCTGCTGCTAGAACTCTGTGTGGCATTGACCTGGTCTCTAATCTGAGCTGCTGTTAACCTGCAATTTCTGAGGCTGGTGACTCGGATAAACTTATCCTCAGAAGCAGAGGTGATTCTTGGTCTTCCTTTCCTGGGGCGGTCCTCATGTGAGCCAGTTTCTTTGTAGCACTTGATGGTTTTCGCAACTGCACTTGGGGACACTTTCAAAGTTTTTCCAATTTTTCAGACTGACTGACCTTCATTTCTTAAAGTAATGATGGCCACTCGTTTTTCTTTACTTAGCTGCTTTTTTCTTGCCATAATGCAAATTCTAACAGTCTATTCAGTAAGACTATCAGCTGTGTAACCACCAGACTTCTGCACAACACAACTGATGGTCCCAACCCCATTTAAAAGGCAAGAAATCCCACTTATTAAACCTGACAGGGCACACCTGTGAAGTGAAAACCATTTCCGGTGACTAGCTCTTGAAGCTCATCAAGAGAATGCCAAGAGTGTGCAAAGCAGTCATCAAAGCAAAAGGTGGCTACTTTGAAGAACCTAGAATATAAGACATATTTTCAGTTGTTTCACACTTTTTTGTTAATTATATAATTCCACATGTGTTAATTCATAGTTTTGATGCCTTCAGTGTGAATGTACAATTTTCATAGTCATGAAAATACAGAAAAATCTTTAAATGAGAAGGTGTGTCCAAACTTTTGGTCTGTACTCTACATTAACATTCATATAGTTCTTGCATCTCAGGTGGATTGCACCTGAAAAAGTGTACGCAAAACGTTCAAAAGAATGAACATGTGCATTTCTATGTAAAATGACTTGCTGTGCATATGAGTTATTTAACCAGTTTAGGTTTCAAAAGACACCAAGTGGCTAAAAGAAGTAACCTAACCATTCTTCAGGCACTTTCCATTTGGAAGATGCTCTTTACTTTACAATACATGTCATTGGAAAGGCTCAAAAGATTCCTAGAAGACAGCATTTTTGCTTCAAAAGCTGCCCTTGGTTTCTTTATGTCTTCATTGTTGAAAAGAAAAAACAAACAAAAGATAAACACCAGTAAAAAGACAACCCAAAAACGAATGGAAATATGCAAGAAAAAAATAATGCTGGAGGTCAAAAACAACACAAAACTAATCAGTAGCAAACTATTTAAAAGGCACAAAAAAGACCCTTCAGGACAAAAAAACACCAACTTCCTCTTGGAAAACCCGGTGGGTTCGCCCAAATTTCAAAGACGTCATGTGCACATATGCTAAATGTTAAATTCAGGCAAAAAAGAAGACAGAAAAAAATAGCAACTTTTTAATCATATATAGCATATTTCTATAGTAGTAAAGTTTGGAAAGCATTGGTCCATCCATCTCCAGGCAACAGTGGTAAAATTGTTATGTTAAACCTTCTCAACATTATTACTGTATTAACAGGGCTGTGTAAACACAATTAATTCCATTAGAAGCTTTAGCAGGAAAATATAATTACTGTTGACACTATTTGCTCAATCTACAATGCCAGAGATTATGTGAATGCCATTCAGTATCTTAAAGACTTTGCTAACTATCTGACATTGGAGAACAACATGAATTGCATTGATGCAGAAAACACACAATTTGTACATATACAGGTGCTTCTCACAAAATTAGAATATCATCAAAAAGTTAATTTATTTCAGTTCTTCAATTCAAAAAATGAAACTCATATATTATATAGAGTCATTACAGACATAGTGATGTATTTCAAGTGTTTATTTCTGTTAATGTTGATGATTATGGCTTTTGTGAGAAGCACCTGTATATAATTCATTGTCTTTATTTTATTCATTTTGCTGGTTAGAAACATATGTGGTGCAAGAGGAAAACATTGTCTTTTTTATGCACAGTAACTTACTTCCTTTATGCTCAATATATAAATGCGGAGGTCACAATCCAAGGTCATTACACCTACCGTAGTTACCTTCTACTTGAAATCATAAAGAACCTAGCTACCTTCCATTTAAAATTATATAGAACTAACACTGTTACAATATGGAAGCCAAGGTAGTGCTGGAGGAAACTTCATAAAATGCAGCAAACAAAAGTCGTTGTCTTTTATTGTTGGTTCTTGATTCTTTCGAAGTTTTTTCTTTCTATATAAAACTTTATGATTTTACGATGTAACTTTCTAATACATAAAATTGAAAGTATAGAGCAGGGGTGCACAAACTTTTTTGGTCTGAGGGCCACATTGTTATACTGAACCAATCTCAAGGGCCCAATAAAAAATAAAAGGGCTATTACCAGCTGTGTAGCTGTGTAATATACCATAAGTGCCTTATAGGTGTAAATTCTAAGTACAGAACTCTTACCTCCACCAATCAGCACTCTACTGGTGCATTCACTCAGAGTTCATTCAGAAGTCCATTTTTTATCGTACCAGGAAAAAAGGTCCTAGTTTCAACAGTTTCATTAGATCTTCATCTGAGTTTGGTCTGAGGGTCATCAGGTTTTTTTTGAATGGAAAACAAAAAAATTCTCAATTTTCTACTATTAGCAGTCCGTGAAAAACAGACAGCACTCAGAAGATAGATTTTTTTTTTTTCACGGACCCATAGATTTGCATTGATTGATCTGACAATGTTTTAATCAGCCCCTTTGTCCCGTCTTACTAATATACACAGTTTAAAAATTTGTAAAAGGTCCTTTTTAAATTCAATCAGAAGCTTATTCAACAAGTATTTGAAGCCATTTTTTATGTGGCTTGTGTTGTAAAATCTGCTTCTAAATCCTCATCATAAAAACTATGTGAACATAGCCTAATGATGAATGCACATGGCACTTAATAGGTTATAGGCTTTGTGCTTCCTGTCTAATATTTCACAGCTTCCATAAACTACTGGGGAGAGTCGCAGGCATGGAAGGACCACTTGTCTAATTTACATGCTCATTTCTGGAGTGCCAAACGGGTTAAGTGACCCCATCTTCCTGATGTATGAGGCTTCCAGAGATGTCCACATAGTTCGCCATTAGTACTTCCCAGTCGCTGCTCCTCAGCTGCTGCCACTACTCTTCTGTGTGTGTCTGCTCACATATAGTTATCCTGTCTTCATATTTATGTTCCTTTGGCTGGGGGCAGCACAGAATGTCATCGCGGGCCGCATGTGGAGGATTATAGGATTGTAAGTAATACAGGCACTGTACACTTATGTCACTGTAGGAATGGTGCTCACACAAAATATGGATTGCTTCACTTGGAAAATATAGCACCACTCCAGCTTTTTTTTTTTATTTCAGTGCTGAAGTGGTGCTACTAAGGTAAGATCCCTGCACGTAATATTATACTCACCACCCGCCATCTCCAGCTATTCCCAGCACCCCTCCGTTCTTGCAGCGCCATCTTGTGACCACAACTTCTAGCAGACAAGAAGTCAGAGGTAACGGACACAAACTCTCAATGTAAATCTATGAAAGCCAGAATGAGACTCTCATAGACGGATATTGAGAAGTGACCTCTGGCTCGCTCCACCAAACACTGGAGCAATTCAGCAGGTCACAGATTGCTGGGGACCGACCGGAGCAACATTCCTAAAAGATGAGGACGGCGGCAGGTAAGTATAATACTAGGGGCAGGGAACTTAGATTATCAGCGCCACTCCAGAGCAGCAATAAAAAAAACACTAGAGTGGTGCTTTAATGATCAAGCTGAAATTCCCTGTAGTGCAGTCTTTTCTAGTATACATTGCCAATGTATAAATAATACTTGTATACATTGCCTGCTACCATACTCCTGAACCCTCTGACACTGAATGAGATTATCTAACTAAGGCCACATTCACACATTCAGTGTTTGGTCAGTATTTTTCATCAGTATTTGTAAGCCTAAATCAGGGGTGGAACAATCAGAGGAAAAGTATAATAGAAAAACATCACCACTTCTGTATTTATCACCCAATCCTGGTTTTGTCTTACAGATACTGATGTAAAATACTGACCAAATACTGATAGTGTGAATGTGGCCTTAGACTGTCAGTATAAGGTCAGTGTCAGTCTTTGGATGACCACAAAAATGTCCCTATTCACTGACAGCAAATGTAGATCTTGAAATTGATAAGTAATTGAAACACAAGGTATGTTAGAAAGTTACATCACTTTTCACTGTGCAAAGCTCAATTTAAATAGAAAAAATATTCTATTCACTCACGGCAAAGATCTTGAAAATGGCAAAACAAACAGAGTTGAGAAATCAGTTTACTAAGCAGAATACTTTCTTGAAGTACTATATGAAAAATAGACTTCGCATTATTTAATTACACTAACTCAATTCAAGACAGTTTAGAATATGGCATCTGTACAAAGTTTAATGAGAAAGTAATATATTATTATTCATTTTTAGAGCGATTTCTATATATAAAAATGCTGCATTTTTTGTTTTAATAACCCCAAACATTTGCCAAATGTTGTTCTGTCACTAATTGATTTCTGTAGCCTTTAGGTGTGAAAATCTGGATGTGATAAATGCCTACAACTGGGTCCCTTCTATTTTGTCAGATAACTATCTTCATATTCTATGCTGAACATTTTCCTGTTAATAAATGTGATGTAAAAGGCAGACAAGATACATCAATAAAAAAAAGTCTTTGGCACATCCAATGAATAAATCCATAAATATCAATATTTATTGGCAATAAACATGCATGAAAATGACACCACAAACCAGTTAAAAACACCTAAAAACATACTAATGAGTGCATAAACGCCAGCTGCAGCTTGTAAAGAGCCACGCAGCTGCCATGTTAATAAATGGCGGCACTAAATGATTGTGTAAATGAATCACATGGTCCAAAAAATGAAATCAGCAAGGATTATAAAATGCTACAATCTTAAGTAAAATAGACATCATTGTAATTACTAACGGACTGTGCCCACAGCACTTATCTGACATAGAAGCTGCTACACATCTGAGTGGCTCTCAGTCCTTTCCATTGTGAAATGTATCCGTATTTTGCACATATTTATATTTTCCTATAATTTAACACAAGCTGCTGTAGTGAGTGATCTGTTTAGAAATAATCATTATTTTCTGCCTACGTCATTAATCTTTCATTATGAAAATATACTAGCTATTTCCTACTTAATAGATATGATAATTGTATCTATAAATGATTAAATAAATTGAAGAGCGTATATTTACCTTCCATTGCGCAGCTCTCCATATTCCCTTTTGTGGGTGCTGCCTTCACCTTAGTGAGAGCCTGGCATTGTGGGGAGGAGGACCAGGTACTGTTACTTATAGGAGATATGGCTGACATCACAGGACCAGGGAGGAGTCTCAGATTTCATCACCTGCTTATTGCAGGTATTCATATTTCTGAAAGCAATGCTTATTACTGATCACTGGTAGATAAACTATTGTACAAATGTCACCTAGATAGTTATTGTCATTAATTCATAAACAATTAAAAACAATTATATGATGATTTGTGTGAAAAATGAAGAATAGGAATCGCAGGGTTTCCCTACAAGATAAATAGAATATACATGCTGTGTTAATTCGTGTAACCGTCTGTAGGGTAGGGTCACACAACCAGACTTTCAGTCCGAATGCTGACCTGACCAATGTTATTCAATTGGGCTGTTTAGATGACTGAATGTCCGGGTAAGAAAAAATTGCAACATGCACAATTCTCTTCTGTATTTCGGATGAAACCCACCTATTCAAGTCTGTAAGTGCACAGAAAAAATTGGATCCAATACAGATCATCCATATAGCGCCCGATTTTTACAGATGCATTGCAGTTATTAACATAGGAAACTGGATTTGGTCTTGTAAATTTTAGCAGCCGCTGATGTACAAAAATGAAGGCTACATGGATGTAAAAACGGATGTCCAGATAACAGACAGATTGCATACGGGTGACATCACAGATGAAAACCCGATATCTGGCTGCGCCGCCGTAATGTAGAATCCTTAGGATCAAGATGAGTTGAATGGTTTCTATTTCCACAACGCGTTTCAATGCTGGACTAGCGTCTTTTTCAAGTGAAAAAAACAATTGCATCTGATTGGATTTGGATGCAATTGTTTTTTTCACTTGAAAAAGACGCTAGTCCAGCATTGAAACGCGTTGTGGAAATAGAAACCATTCAACTCATCTTGATCCTAAGGATTCTTCATTACAGCAGCACATCCTGATATCGTGTTATCCTCCGAATTGGTCAACTATCCTGGATGAGATCATCCCCCGCCACGAGGCAGCAGCAGCTGATATCTTCAGGTGTTCATATGAGTTGTGCCTGCACACAACCTGCTCAGGTCAGCACCTTCCTTTTACTTTCCTTATACACAAAAGGGTATCATCCGATGGTCTTGAAAGCTTTTGTCCCCCTATAATTTTCTGCCATCATAGATGAAAAATCATCCAGGTTTTTTGGGATGAAAATCGGACTATTTTTATACGCTCATGTGAAATTATCCATATATATAGTCTATCTAACAATCAACTTGTCTGCAATACATATGTACCTTACACGTGTCTATAAAATATATAAAACATGCTTTTCATGCCATATTTTAGAGCTGGGACGTTCACAGATGTGACACAGTTACATAAATGTAACATTCAGATGTGACATTCGCTGCAACAAAACTCAGCTGAATGAAACATGGTTACATAGTAGCAATGTGCAGTATTCCATTCACAATATATCATATGGATTAAAGTAATATAATAATGCAAACACAAAAGAAAGTAAATATCAAGTATATACAATAAGGAATCCCTACTGTATGCTGGGGCTGTAGTAATACACAAAGTCAGAGGAGCACTAATGCCTACTGGGACTTGTGGATTTCAGCACTAGCTGTGTGTGGACAGCACTCTCTACACTTCTCACTGCTGCATAGACATGGTTGCTGGTACAGGATTGTAGCCAGCTGTGCAGTATTTAGCCATTGGCCAATATTCCCTGCATCTTGGATTTTGGATCTCCAAGGCTTTTGTAAACTTTCTGGTGACTTAATTCAGGAGCTTTCATCACTTGGTCATGATGTGATCTCAGCATCTCTCTCCTTGCTATACATGGGCCTGGAGGCTTCAGAGGCCTTGACTGGCATTTCACATGAGTTTTTTTCCTTCTTCAAAACAAACAGCCTGTTGCAAACACAGCTGCCATATGGTAAAGTGCTTTTGATTAAATCATAAATCCAGTCTATATTCTGTTTTATTACATTTTTTTTCAGCATTGAACAAATAGAAGGTTTAGGGTGCCTGGAAGCCCAGAGTGGCTTGTCTTGATGAAAATCCAGGGAGAGAACCTTCCCCAGATGTCCTACCGTCTGGTCTGCAGATAAAATATGTTGTAAACGTTTCTAACAAAATATTTGAAGAGCAAATATTAACAAATGGAAATCCATGCAAGGCAGCTCACATAGCCTGTTAAATGACTAATTGTCCATCATTAGCCAGACTCTCACACATCTGAGCACTCCACAAAGAATAGAGACTATTTTAAAATACCATATGTTCCAAATTATACATTAACTACGACCAAACCACAGCCTGCTTCTCACTACAATCTTTAATACCAGGTCAGTAGAGTTTTATTAAAGGGAAAACAACCCTAATAGTTGCCATTCAGCAGAGCTTCCTAATAAAGATAACACAATAGCACTGTTATGGATGTGTGTGCTCATGTTGTTCACTGGCTTTTATGTTCTGCTTGATAGACTCATGCAGGGTTGCAGTTATTAATGAGAATGGAACCAATAAGTATTGGCTGTGTAATCGGAATGGATGCAAACCATACCTGGAATGTCCACGAGCAGGCCAACTCTGGGCCATTCCTGGAGCATCAGGTTTGTGAGAAATTCCTATTCCGTTTTTATCATTGTATTAGATGATTACCTAACACTGAGTAACAAGAAAAAACATGTAAATCATTATTTCCAACACTTCTATAACCATAGCCTACCAAGGAAAATTGTACCTTAGAATATCCTGTCCATAGTGTCAACTCTGCAAAGGTACTTGGAGTCTTCTTACATATTCATATCATAGATGTCATAGTCTCATAGCTATATAGTATAAGAATTTCTATAGAAAGTTCTCAAATGAACATTTTCCAAACAAAAGGATGATCCACTTTAATGGCTCATTATCACTAAGCAGGAAGCATGGGTTTGTGGGAAGAAGATAACGGAGAATGGAAATATCAACATCTAGTAGGGCTTCTCATAGAAACTGGAACATTACCATGACTATACTGATCTAATGAAGGGCAATTCAAAGATGATCTAATGATCAGCATTTAGTGATGGGTTACACTACCATGGTAACTAAAAAAAGGTGGGTTACACCAAAATGGTAACTAAAAAAAGGGTGACGTTGGCCCGGCAGCTGTACAATTGGCTGCCAAGTGCTATGCTGCATTACAAGATATTCAGTAGTCAAAGATATAGTGATACTGAGAACTTTCTTATTTCTTCTACGTTTATAATATAGAAACAATGTATATGTCATCATAATCATATAGAAATATTAGTAGTCAAAATGAAAGAAGAAACCTAGGAAAAAGTAATATGCTGCTATCATATATTGCATGGCCTGATGTGACCCACAATCAAATAACTGTCCTCATATTTTATGACTTGGGTGATTATCTGAATGATTCATTTGCGCACACATATATCTTGCTAGAGTTAAAATAATTTGTACTTAAAAAAAAGCATTCCTATCAACAAACTACAGTCATGCTATTTTTCATAATGGGGGTCTTCTTTACCACGACACAATTTTAGTGACGGCGATCATCAGAGAAAAAACATACAAATTCATTGGAGGTCCACATTTGTTACAATTATTTCGGTTAGCTGTGATATGGATGTTAATTATCAGTACTTGAGTGACAACACAAGATTTCCCACATCCTGGGGAGACTATTGAAAGCCATGACTCTGCAGATGTGGGGGTGGGGTGGGGGGATTATTTTTTACATGGATTTCCCATTAAAAAAGATCAGGAGACATTTTGTGGATAGTTTTCACCTACATCTAATGGTGCAATACGTACCGTATCGTGAAATTAAACTTTAGTTTTCCATGTATTCCATCAAGGAATTTCATCCCTGATCCTTTTTATGCTGCTTCTATCAGTTGTTATCATCGTCACCACACTGGGGCTCTGATTCAGACTTTGGTGATGCTTTCTCTACTTGGGTCAAAGCGGTCACATCTGAGAGCCTCTTTTATGCACCAGAGACTCTTTTATGTTGTAATTTCATACATTGTTCAATACAAGCTCTCTACTGGTAGAAGAGCACAATCTCTGTCGATGACCAGAAAAACTCCTGTCTCACAGTAATACTGAAGAAGATCACAGTTCCGTACCTCTGACTACTTATAATCGCCTAGATTTTCTAAAGGAGAGCATTGAGGGAAGGAAAATCATGGTGTTTTCTTTAGGCAGAGAAAACATATATACCTGATACAGTCTCAACTTGCAAATGTGATACTGATGCATCATGGGATCAAAAGCACAGCTCAGAGGAAAAGAGAGGGTGAATTTAGCAATCCATTGGCTCCCTGCTGCAGTGTACTTGTCACTTTGTAAGTTGCACACACGCATTAACTTCTGGTTTCTTAAGGGGTCAGCACACACCAATGGCCTCGGACTGCAACCAATGTACCATTGCGTCAGGCTTCTAAAGGACCCTGCTCCACATTACTCATTATTAGTGGCAGGCGATTAGTGGCTTAAGAAGTGAGGAGACATATGCTACACATGCTCCTCTGGGAAATACCGTATCTGCAAATCAAATCCTCTTCTTCTTTGAAGAGGCAATTTGCATATTTAATTTCGCAGAGGAGCATGCATGGCGTATAAGTCTCCTCCCTCTGACTTACCAGGCCTGGCTTGTTTCTCTCCTCAAGGAGAAATGTTATCCCTTAGAGCTCAGTCTTAAGCCTCTCACCTAGCCAAATCAGATCTCATACTTTGCACTGACGAGGGGCAACACCCCAAAACACCATGTCTGCAAATTGAGATTCTGGTTTGGCTTTTATCCTAAGATATATGGCAAGGATCGTTAAAGGGTCGAAATTGACTTTTAGGATTGCTGCTTCCAATAGGTGACACTACAGTTCAAATAATCTTCCACTCTGAAGAGGCAATTTGCATATTGGAGTATGCTTGAAATATAAGCCCTACTCCATAAATAAAGCCCTATATACAGGCAGGGCAGCCATTAGGGGGGTGGAAACTGTGAAATAGCACAGGGCCCCCACTTTCTTAGGGGCCCCATATTTTCTATTGCAAGGTTAAGGATGCTTAAGGACCTATAGTGACTTCACAGTTATGTAACCATGATGTCATCAAAAGTCTTTTAATTGCAGAAGTCTAGAGGAACTGAACAGAAGCCAGGTTGGTATGCAGGACCCGCATTAAGGGGAAGAGGGAGAAAATTTAGCAATTTCTCAGGGCCCCCTCTCTCTTGGGGGCCAAAAGCGTTTCTATTCTGAAGTTAAGACTGCTTAAGGACCTTTGGTGACATAACGGTCATGTGACCATGAAGTCGCCAAAAGTCTCTTAACTGCAGGAGTCTAGAGCTGAAGAGGAGACAAGCTTGTATGTATGTGCAGTGTGGGTAAATACATGTGTATGTATGCGCAGTGTGTGTGTATATACATGTGCATGTACATTTCTGCCAGAGGGACATGGCACTTGTAAGATTATTAATTTATTACGTGGTGTGGGCCTTTTAATGAATTGGGTGCATCTTACTCCAGCGTCTCCGTTCATTAAGACTGGCATGCACAACACCAGCCTTAATGAATTAGGGCCATTGTTCTTGTTAGCATATTGCCCGGTGAAAAATGGAGATGTGCTGCCGATAAGCCGGTAACATGATATGTATGGGAACAGAATGGTCTATTAGTGATCGTTTTAACAGCATCGTTCTTCATCAGCATGTGTAAAGAGTAGATTGTTGTACAGGGAAAAAGGAAATAGGATCTCAAGAACTTCATGATGGAATTCAGGGTTTGGAAAGTTATGTTGATGTTCCAGAATGTGATTACATGAATATATTTGAATAGATTAGATTTTTTTTGTTCAAGAGTAAATGTGGATTGCTGTTCATAGAAAAAAATAAGACATCCCCAGAAAATAAGCCCTAATACATCTTTTAGAGTAAAATATAAGACCCTGTCTTATTTTCGGAGAAACATGCATAGTCCATAGTTTCATAGACAAGAAGAGAGGGGTGAAATGATGAAATGCTGTGTTTACTCTGTAAGACTTCTTTAAAGTGTACCTCCAATGTTGCTTCTGGCTGTGTCAAATGGCAGTGGTAAAGGGAGTCTGTCAGCAGTTTTTGACCCCTCAAAAATTGCTGACACTGCTATGTAGGTGAGCTGTAAAGAAATTTAAACACACCAACATGTGAATGGACAAACTAGCTGCATGACGAAGATAAAGAAGTTTTAGTCCACCTTGTGTGACAATGTCAAGTGTCCACTGGGCATTCCCTTGCTGTGAATTGTCATGGACTCTCTGCACTGAACTCTCCCTAAACACTCCCCTTTGCTTTGAGTGACAGCTGTAGTGTTCATCCAGGAGGCCACTAGAACCATCACTCAAGAGCAAAGGGTCAGTTTGGGGAGTGTTTAGCGCATAGAATCTACAAACTGTTACTAATAAATTAAGAATTATAATTATACATTGTGCTTATCGGAGATATTAAGCATTATTTACTCAGATGTGTTCCTTATCAATATAGAAAACAAGTTAAAAAGATGCCAAATAGCAGTTCCTGGTTTCATCCATACCTGTTTCCTTTCATTGATGTGCATAGAATCTTATTTTGATATTAACAATAACATCCGTATACCAACGGTTAGGAAATACACTTTCAGCATTCAGTAGAAACTATCAGTTATTACAATGTTCTTTCAGTTCATTTAATTTTCTAGCACAACACAGTCCAATAAAACATGACATATAATCTGTTAGTTGTATTTGTATAGATGTTACACTTATATAAAATGTTGATGGAAATAAAAGATGGTGTTTATATGGCACAAAATCCATAAATTCATGATTATGATGGGAATAATACATATTCATAGAAAATACCAGACAGATTGGGATGGTGTCATCTTGCTTTGGTCCTGTGGCTATGCATTTAAACATTTGTACGCTGTTTTCTATCATTCTGCAAAGTACTGCATGTCCTGTGCTAGGCTCGGTTACATAATGTACTAAATACAGTACTCATAGTAATGGGAATTTTTTTACAACAGCAACCACAGCAAATTGCTTATTTTCATGTACTTTTAAAGTAAGTGCTGCAATGCCTGTTCACATAGTTGCTAAATTGTCAAAGCTATTCTTACTAATGGGCACTAATGGGCAGAAATGGTATTGTGGTGATTTCTTTTTATTTTTTTAAATAGATGTTTGAAGAATTAATTTGGCTTTGTGGTTAATTCATAGTACTATATTACTGGTTCTTAGGAAAAAATGCAAAGTATAATACGTTTATGCTGTAGTATATATGTAGTAATACAGTGTGTTATATAGAAATAATCTAATCTATACACAAAAGCTAAAAATGAGTGATAAAATATAACTAATTTTGAAATTCATAGGATTATTATGGACCATCTTCTAAACTTTACACAATTAGACCTGTGAAGCTAGTGAAAGCACTTTGAAGATGGAAGTGCAATAAACAAAGAAAAGATGGCAGTTTCACATGGTCATAATATGTTTTCCATAGGAGTACTAATGCCTAAAAGCTAGGCAATTTAAAAACATAGTATTACTAACCATTGGCTTTATCCTACTTGGTGAATATAATAAGGAAATAGGAAGGGCTGCATGTTACATACAAAATGTTCCTTAGTCAAAAATTGGGTAGGTATTTTAAAAGGGAAATGGAGTCAAAATGATACTGGTATTGCATGCATCTCAATGGTGATCTGCATCTCAATGGTGATCTGTTCTGAATCATACATTTTCAGAAGCAGAAATCTTTGCCTCAGTGCATGTTATGACGCCCTTTCATTATGGTAATCAGTGATGGTATCACCGTAATGTGATATAATTGTAGTACACACTATCTGAAAAAAGTCACTGTATTTGCTGTACTTTAAACCAATCATAAAATATAACTTTTAATAATTCATTTTTAAAAAATAGACATACAAAAGACACAACACTGAATTGATGGATGACATTTATCGGACGTTAATAATGTCCCTATTAAAAATCTCACACTCACCCCTGCCTGGGGAGGTTGGCACCCTAGTCCTGAGTCAGTGGCACCCCTGCTCCTCGGCGGCTATCCCTTCTGGCTCTGTTAGGCCCTGTCAATATACAGGAGCAAAAATAAAGTGCTAATACTGTAAACTCTGGATTCAGTAAAATACACAGATATTTCTGCAATCATAACAGGGTGGAGGAGAATATATAGCAGACCAAAATATGCAGCTCAATAGCAAATGTGTCCCCATATAATGTAGACAAAAACTGTATAAAAAAAACTCATCACATAGACAATATAAACCTATATATAGAATGGGCATGCAGTTCATTAGCTTGTTGTCAACACATTGGACCTTAGTAGTATTATCCCTAATATTACTCTCACTTTGCCCCTGCCTGTCAGCAGAGGTTGGCACCCTAGTCCTGCACAAGTGGCGCCCTCACTCGTTGATGGCTGCCCCTTCTGACCCTGTCACACCTTAACAGGGGAGGGAACCAAATACAGGTATCCTTCCTGCCCCGTAAATTGTAGGCCTTTTAGTCTAGGAGAGATGTCTTATCAAGACAGGGACCCAACAATGAGGTACGCCTTGACGGTTGTTGTTGAGCTCATATACATTGGCCAATTTATGTGCTAAGTACCTTCTTTAAACTTTAATTTTTCTATAGCAATATTGCAGTTCCATTTTCCAATATTCCATATGTACATAAGGTAGCACTTACCTATTTTCTATGGCAGTAATGCAGTTCCAATTTTCTAAATGTACTATTCGTAGCATCTTAGAGTGCAGCTATGTTTTTTCTTAGAATTATTGTCTTAGCTGGCATCTGTACACATTAAATTTGGATGTGCTTGTCAGTTTTTCTGTTTGAGTAAAAACCAATCAACCAACCAAACTTATGCAACAATGCACCAATATACAATAATGCCCCCGATATAAACAGAAACAAAAGTAAAAGCTACAATTGCTGGACTATGTTTTAACTGGCACATATCAATATATGTGTGTGTGTGTGTGTGTGTGTGTGTGTGTGTGTGTGTATGTGCGTGTACAGTGGGTGAATTAAGTATTGAACAAGTGACCAATTTTCTAAGTAAATATATTTTTAAAGGTGCTACTGACATTAAATTCTCACCAGATGTTGGTAACAACTCATCCAATCCACACAGGCAAAGAAACAAACCATAGATGTCCATAAATTAAGTTATGTGTAATAATGAGAAATGACACAGGGAAAAAGTATTGAACACATGAAATAATAGAGGTGCCAAAAGTCATGGAAAGTCATGACACCTGCTGAAATCTATCAGTAATTAGAAAACAACTCTGCCACTTAGTGAAAAATGATATCAGCTGGTTCAACTGATGGCCTATAAAAAGGTGTCTCATTACCAAGAAACATCTCATGATGGGTAAATCCAGTGGGCTCTCAGAAGACCTTTGCAACCTTATTGTTGCAAAACATACTGATGGCATTAGTTACAGAAACATTTCTAAACAGCTGAAGGCTCCAGTGAGCACTGTTGGGGGAATAATCCAGAAGTGGAAAGAACATTATTTCACCATAAACCGGCCATGGCCAGGTGCTCTCTGCAAGATTTCAGACAGAGGAGTGAAAATAATTATCAGAAGAGTTGTCCAAGAGCCAAGGACTACCTGGCTTATTCATGCTCACCACGCAGGGTTCCATTGCTGAACAAAAAAGCATGTTCAAGCATGTTTAAAGTTTGCTGAACAACATTTAGACAAGCCTGTGAAATACTGTCAAAATATAGTCTGGTCAGCTGAGATCAAAATGGAACTCTTTAGATGCCATAATACACACCAAGTTTGGAGGTCAAAAGGCACAGTATATCACCCCAAAAACACCATACCAACAATAAAGTTTGGAGGTGGGAACATCATGGTGTGGGGTTATTTTCAGAATTGGCACTGGAAAACTTCATGTAATTGACGGAAGGATGAATGGACAAATGTGTAACATCCCTGGTGGCGTGCTGGCATGGCTTACCATCTCCCACCATGCAAGACCACCAACTTACCTATCAGTCCAGGCTGTGCACTATACTCCTTTACTTGGTGTGTGCATGTCTCTTGTCTGCTGGCTTAGGGCGGTGGCGCTGGCACATCCTGATTCTTAAAGTTACAGCGTGCGCAGACCTAATACGTCCCCAGCCTATTGCTGTGAGTCACTGGATACTTAAACCTCCTCAACCCAGTGGGAGCTGCCTGAGCAACACTTTCTTTCAGTGTGTTCTGTGTAACTAAGTTGCCAGGTCCTGTCCTGTATCTTGTCTGTTTCCGCCATCCTGGGGGCTGAGTACCCAGGCCTGTTACCGGTATCTGTGACTTCTAGTCTTTTCCTGCCACCCTGGGGGCTGAGTACCCAGGCTCGTTCCTGTATCTCATTCCAGTGTCAGTTCCTGTCTGAACTGTGTCCTAGCCTGTTACCTGTTTGTCTCTATGTCCTATCCTTTCCTTTTCCTGCAGTGTCTGAACCAGTACCTAACTCCTATGCGTTGTCTCTGTACTTCTGTTTGTGAGTTTTGTGTCCACTCGCTATTTCATTGCAAGTACCTTGTGTGTATCTGGTTCTGCTTGTCCCGTTTCCCTGCCTTCGTATCTACCTCCTGTGTTCTAGCTATCTTCCTGTGTTTCCCAGTCTGTTCCATGTGAACAGAGCCTTGTCCTGTCTGCCTGCGGCTCCGCTCTGCTCTGCTTCTCCTCCGCACCTGCGGCTCCGCTCTACTCTGCTCTGCTTCTCCTCCGCACCTGTGGCTCCACTCCGCTTTGCTCCACTTGCCCTCCGCACCTGCGGCTCCGCTCTGCTCTGCTCCGCTTGTCCTCCGCACTTGTGGCTCTGCTCCACTTGTCCTCCGCACCTGCGGCTCCGCTCTGCTCCGCTTGTCCTCGGCACCTGCGGCTCCGCTCTGCACTGCTCCGCTTGTCCTCTGCACCTGCGGCTCCACTCTGCTCTGCTTGTCCTACGCACCTGCGGCTCCGCTCTGCTCTGCTCCACTTGTTCTCCGCACCTGCGGCTCATGTCTGCTCTGCTCCGCTTGTCCTCCGCACCTGCGGCTCCGCTCTGCTTGTCCTCCGCACATGCGGTTCTGCTCTGCTCCGCTTGTCCTCCACACCTGCGGTTCCGCTCTGCTCTGCTCCACTTGTCCTCTTCACCTGCGGTTCTGCTCTGCTCTGCTTCTCCTCCGCACCTGCGGCTCTGTTCCTGTATCCCAGTCTGCACTGGTCCTTATCCAGCCTGTTTTCCTACCTGCCAGTACGGGCCCATCTGCATGCCAGCCGTACCTGCCTGTACCCGCCTGTCTGCATACTAGCCGTGCCTGCCAGTAGCAGCCTGTCTGCATACCAGCTGTGCCTGCCAGTACCCGCCTATCTGCATACCAGCCGTGCCTGCCAGTACCCACCTGTCTGCATACCAGCCAAACCTGCCCGTTCCTGCATTCCCCAGTGTGGGTCAACAGCTGAGTCCGGGGTCTGACCTGGAGTAGCACCTGGGCCACCTCCCACGTCCCTCCTCGGACCACGGAGTCGATTAAGCCACCGTGTGTTTGTGGTCAGATCTGGTGAGGCCCCTAGTCACGCCCCTCCAGGCACTCCTCAGTTCGTGGCCCAGTGGGACCACTAACCATGCTCACGCCAGTCTGTCCGGGTGCGAGCGTAACAAAATGTACCTAGACATTCTTGATAAAATTCTGCTGCCAACTAACAGGATGATGAAGATGAAACGAGGTTGTACAGCAAGACAATGATCCCAAACACACAGCCAAGGAAACTCTCAATTGGTTTCAGAGAAAGAAAATAAAGCTGCTAGAATGGCCCAGCCAATCATCTGACCTGAATCCAATAGAAAATTTATGGAAGGAACCAAAGCTCAGAGTTCATAGAAGAAGCCCACGGATCCATCAGGATTTTAAGAGCGTTTGTGTAGAAGAATGGGCCAAAATCACACCTGAGCAATGCATGCGACTAGTTTCTCCAATATAGGAGGCATCTTGAAGCTGTTATCACCAACAAAGTCTTTAGTGCGAAGTAGTAATTAAATTTCAGTAAGCGTGTTGAATAAATTTATCCCTATGTCATTTCTCATGATTACACATAACTTCATTAATGGACAGCTATAGCTTAATTTCTTTGCCTGTGTAGATTGGATGGCTTGTAACCGAGATCTCGTGAGAATTTCATCTATGACAAACCGGAAGACCATTTTACTAGCTTAATAGCCTTTTAAACACAGTGTATTAGAGGGAAATGATGATTACATAACTCTCTAGATGTGAATGAATTGGAATTTGAGAAGAAGTTTGTACAGTATAAAGTAGTTTTGCTCAGGCAAAAAGAGGCTAGTGGGATACTCTACAAAGTCTACTTTGGGGCAGTAAATCTTTCAGAATAGGTTATAAATAGTGTTGAGCGAACATGCTCGACACTGCTCGGTACTCGCCCGAGCATCACGCTACTCGGGATGTTCGGCGAGCACCGAGCATTTCCGGGTTACTCGGGCAGGAGCTCGGGTCTCCGCCCTGCATGTTTGGCGCTCTTTACAGAGCCAATGAACATGCAGGGATTGCCAGCCAGTCACTGTAATGCTGCAGCCATGTTTTTTCTGGGCATTACAGTGATTGGCTGGCCGCACAGCGTCACCTTGAGTATTTAAAACGGGGCGCCGCCATCTTGGACACAGTCGCTCCGGATTAGACAGTGTAGGGACAGTGCTGCTGATTTAGGGAGAGATATAAACTGCGAAATAGTTAGTGTAGGGTCTGTAAAGGCTGCCAGAACAAACAAACAGTCCTTTTCAGGACTAATATCCATCCCAGATACCAGGCAGGCAGGCTGTATAGGAGACACAGTGGTTATACCAGCAAACGCTGCATTACAGTCCTGTGTGCTCCTGTTGCTGAAATTGCTGGACTTAGCACCAGGTGTCGGGGGCCAGGAAAAATCCTTTTTTTTTCATCTAAATCCTCCTTTTTTTTTCCTCCTTCACACTGTACAAATACCCGTCCTATTAACCTTTTGGTGCCCCCCCCCCCCCAAAAAAAAGCGTGTCTCTGATTTTTCAGACACAAATATGACTGTGAAAATAGTCTGGTGTAGGCTAGAGAAACAGAAGTGTTGTTTTGCACTTCCACGGTTCAAACCTCTGTATTATCCATTTTGGGCCATTTGTATCTAAAAAAAAAAGCAGTTTGAGTGTGTCGCTCACTGTTCAGCCGCAAAAATCTCTATTTAAAAAAGTGTGGTATACCCCAGTAAACAATAACTGTGGTTTTGCCATCCCACGGTAAAAAATCTCTATTATTCAGGTTTTGGTAGTTTTTTCCGTAAAGAAAAACAGTACTGTCTCCTGACTGTTGTGACACAAAAATATATCTGCTGAAAATAGTCTTGTGTAGGCCCGACATCCCAGTGTGGTTTCGCAGTTCCACGGGTCAAATCGCTGTACTATCCAGTTTTGGGCCTTTGGTATCTAAAAAAAAGCAGTTTGAGTGTGTCGCTCACTGTTCAGCCGCAAATATCTCTATTTAAAAAAGTGTGGTATACCCCAGTAAACAATAACTGTGGTTTTGCCATCCCACGGTAAAAAATCTCTATTATTCAGGTTTTGGTAGCTTTTTCCGTAAAGAAAAACAGTAGTGTCTCCTGACTGTTGTGACACAAAAATATATCTGTTGAAAATAGTCTTGTGTAGGCCCGACATCCCAGTGTGGTTTCGCAGTTCTACGGGTCAAATCGCTGTACTATCCAGTTTTGGGCCTTTGGTATCTAAAAAAAAAAGCAGTTTGAGTGTGTCGCTCACTGTTCAGCCGCAAATATCTCTATTTAAAAAAGTGTGGTATACCCCAGTAAACAATAACTGTGGTTTTCCTCTTCCACGGTTCTAATCTACTCTTTATTACCCTTTTTCCATTGATAGTGCAAGTGTAAGCTATTTTACTTCATTTACAATTGGCAAGGCGCGTGGCAAGGGACGTGGAAGTGGACGTTCTGGTGATGGTTCGTGCAGAGGACGGGGCCGTGGCCAAGGTGAAAATGTGCCACAACCAACAGCCACATCTTCTCGCTCCCACTTCTTGACCGAATTACTAGGGAAGCACAGAACAACACCAGTATTGAGAACTGATCAGTGTGAAAAGGTTATTAATTGGACAGCAGATAATACTTCCAGTTACCTGGGCACCACCACCTCCGGTCTGTCTTCCACACGGTCAACTCTTTGTAGCCGTGAGTCTCGACTGCATACTCCTCCTCACCCTGATGCTCCTTCCTCCCACCATGCCGAGTGTCGTCAGACAGCAAGTGATCCCACACTTGGACACTCTGAAGAGCTGTTCACTGGTCCATTTCCATATTTGGGCCCCTCGCCTGATATGCTTGAAGTGGTGGAAGAGGAGATCCCATGTTGCGATGCCCAAATATTTGAACAGCCACGGCCACAGGAAGTCGACGTTGACAATCTGTCACAAGAGGTGGACGATGACGAGACACAATTGCCAGGAAGTGAGGAGGAGGATCGTGGTGCGCAAGTGGAAGAGGAGGAGGTGGTGGATGATCTAGTAACTGACCCAACGTGGAAGGAGGACATGCAGAGTGAGGCAAGCAGCACACAGGGGGAGGGAGGCAGAGTACCCCAACAGGCAGGAAGAAGCAGTGTGGTGGCCGCAGAGAGAAGGCAGGCAACCATTCCCCGTAACACCAACACGAGGGACGTTGCCAGTACAAGCGGTAGGTCTTCCAGAGTCTGGAATTTTTTTAAAGACTCTGCTGATAACCCCAAAAAGGCCATATGTTCCACCTGCCATGCCAGCATCAGCAGGGGTGACAAAACTACCAGCCTGACCACCACCAGCATGATCAGGCACATGGCAGCAAAGCACCCGACTTTGTGGGGCGAAACCCAGGGTCCACGACCAGTGTCAGCGGGTGTCACCACTGCTTCTTCCACTGTTGTGCGTGCAATAGAACCCCCTGTTGTGTGTGCAAGGCAATCCCCTGTCCATACTGCATGTAAAGTCTTCACTTGTTATGGCAGTTTCTCAAGAAACAGCATCAACGTCCACGTCCACGTCCCACCGCAGCGTTCAATTGTCCATATCCCAGACCTTTGAACGAAAGCGGAAATTCGCAGCTAACGCCCCACAGGCCACAGTCCTAAATTCGCACATTTCACGACTGCTTGCATTGGAAATGCTGCCTTTTAGGCTGGTGGAGATGGAATCCTTCCGCAATCTTATGGCGGTGGCCGTCCCTCAGTACTCGGTCCCCAGTCGACACTATTTTGCCCGGTGTGCCATCCCCGCACTACACAAGCACGTGTCCCAAATCATTTGCCGTGCCCTCAACAATGCAGTTACTGGGAGAGTCCACCTGACAACGGACACGTGGACAAGTGCTTGTGGCCAGGGACGGTACATCTCTCTGACGGCACACTGGGTAAACATAGTGAAAGCCTGGACCCAGTCGGACCTTGGGACGGAACACATCCTCCCCACACCGAGGATTGCGGGCCCTATGTCAGTCAGAGTTGCCCCCACAGTGTACAGCTCCTGCGCATCCTCCTCCTCCTCCTCATATTCAGCCTCCATCGCAGATATCACCACATCAGTTACAAGCTGGAAGCATTGCAGTACTGCCTCCGCCAAGCGGCAACAGGCTGTGCTGAAACTCATAAGCTTAGGTGATAAACCTCACACTGCTTGTGAGTTGTGGACAGCTGTGAAAGAGCAGGCAGATCTGTGGCTGAGACCGCTGAACCTACATCCCGGCATGGTCGTGTGTGACAATGGCCGTAACCTGGTGGCGGCTCTGAGGCGAGGTGAGATCACACACGTACCATGCCTGGCTCATGTGCTTAACCTCGTGGTTCAGCGGTTTCTTAAATCGTACCCCGAGTTGCCAGATCTGCTCGTGACAGTACGCCGCCTGTCAGCTCATTTTCGCAAGTCGGCTACAGCTTCCGCCGCCCTTGCTGTGTTGTAGCAGCGTTTGCAGCTTCCGGCACACCGACTGGTGTGTGATGTCCCCACACGTTGGAACTCTACCCTCCACATGTTGCAAAGGATTTGTGAGCAGAAGAGAGCAGTTGTGGAGTACCAGCTGCAACAAGGCCGTCGATATTCAGGTCAGACTCCACACATAAGACCTCAGGAGTGGACCTGGATGTCTGACATATGTACCATCCTGACAAACTTTGAGGAGGCCACCAAGATGGTGAGTGGCGATGACGCCATCATTAGTGTCAGCATCCCACTTGTCTGTCTTTTGCAACGCTCTCTGCAGAGAATTAAAGAGGAGGCATTGCAGCCAGAGTATGATGAGATGGATCAAGAAGCCGTAGAGGGCGATTAAACACAGCCCAGCCTCATCTCATCCCAACGTGCATTGGGGGACAATGAGGGAGAGGAGGAGGAGGAGGAGGAGGAAGAACAGGAGCTGCTATGATGCGTTGTAGACGGTAGTACCTGTACAAGTGTCATACCGTCGGTTCAGCGTGGGTGGCCTGAGGACAGGGGGGAGGAGGAAGAGGAGGAGGAGGAGGAGGAGGAGAGCATGGTCAGTCGTCATCTTGGTGAGGACACGGAAATCTTGCCCGTTACCAGTCTGGCACGCATGGCTGACTTTATGTTACGCTGCCTTAACCGTGACCCTCGCGTTGTCAAAATGTTGGGTGACAGTCATTACTGGTTGGTGACACTTGTAGACCCCCGCTACAAGGAGAACTTTCACTCTCTTATTCCTGAGGTGGAGAGGTCTACAAAAATGGGGCAATACCAGAAGGCCCTTGCTGCAGAACTCTTAAAAAAATTCCCATCTGAACACGCTAGCGGCAGAGGTCACAGTTCGTTGCCCAACCAAGGCGTACAGGCGAGAGAGATGCAACTCCAATCCAGCAGAGGCAGGGGAACACTGTCAACGTTCTGGGACAGTTTTCTGACACCCGCCCAGCTTACAGGCCCTGAGGCGCGGGGTATTCTCACAAGGAGTGGAAAGTTTCAAAAGATGGTGAGAGAGTACCTTGCCGATCGTACCAGTGTCCTCCGTGATTCCTCTGTGCCTTTTAATTATTGGGTATCCAAGCTGGACACTTGGAATGAACTCGCTCTGTACGCCTTGGAGGTCCTGGCCTGCCCTGCCGCTAGCGTGTTATCGGAGCGTGTTTTTAGTGCCGCTGGGGGAATTATAACTGAAAAGCGCACTCGCCTGTCAACTGACAATGCTGACAAGCTGACCCTTATCAAAATGAACAAGGGCTGGATTGGGCCAGACTTCTCATCACCACCAAATGACAGCAGAGTAACATAAAGTCAAATCCACTGTGTTATTTCGGGAGGTGTATTCACATGCACCTCTTCACACCCACACATGGGTATACGCTTCCTCGTTTCGGCTGTTTAATCTTCTTCTCCTTATCCTCAGCCTCCACCACCACTATACCACCAGGGTGCCAGCATTGCAAGTTCCTCCGTCCTTATTTTTGGAAGCTTTTGCTTGCAAGGCATAAGCAAATACTATGGGACACCCACTCCCCAATAATGGGACTTATGTTTGTAATATGCTGTACTGCATGGCTCTTGTAAGGGGCATTGCAAGTTGCTCCGTCCTAATTTTTGGCAGCTTTTACTGGGAAAGCATAAGCAAATACTATGGGACACCCACTCCCCAATAATGGGACTTATGTTTGTAATATGCTGTACTGCATGGCTCTTGTAAGGGGCATTGCAAGTTGCTCCGTCCTAATTTTTGGCAGCTTTTGCTGGGAAAGCATAAGCAAATACTATGGGACACCCACTCCCCAATAATGGGACTTATGTTTGTAATATGCTGTACTGCATGGCTCTTGTAAGGGGCATTGCAAGTTGCTCCGTCCTATTTTTTGGCAGCTTTTGCTTGGAAAGCATAAGCAAATACTATGGGACACCCACTCCCCAATAATGGGACTTATGTTTGTAATATGCTGTACTGCATGGCTCTTGTAAGGGGCATTGCAAGTTGCTCCGTCCTAATTTTTGGCAGCTTTTGCTGGGAAAGCATAAGCAAATACTATGGGACACCCACTCCCCAATAATGGGACTTATGTTTGTAACATGCTGTACTGCATGGCTCTTGTAAGGGGCATTGCAAGTTGCTCCATCCTAATTTTTGGCAGCTTTTGCTGGGAAAGCATAAGCAAATACTATGGGACACCCACTCCCCAATAATGGGACTTATGTTTGTAATATGCTGTACTGCATGGCTCTTGTAAGGGGCATTGCAAGTTGCTCCGTCCTAATTTTTGGCAGCTTTTGCTGGGAAAGCATAAGCAAATACTATGGGACACCCACTCCCCAATAATGGGACTTATGTTTGTAATATGCTGTACTGCATGGCTCTTGTAAGGGGCATTGCAAGTTGCTCCGTCCTATTTTTTGGCAGCTTTTGCTTGGAAAGCATAAGCAAATACTATGGGACACCCACTCCCCAATAATGGGACTTATGTTTGTAATATGCTGTACTGCATGGCTCTTGTAAGGGGCATTGCAAGTTGCTCCATCCTAATTTTTGGCAGCTTTTGCTGGGAAAGCATAAGCAAATACTATGGGACACCCACTCCCCAATAATGGGACTTATGTTTGTAACATGCTGTACTGCATGGCTCTTGTAAGGGGCATTGCAAGTTGCTCCGTCCTAATTTTTGGCAGCTTTTGCTGAGAAAGCATAAGCAAATACTATGGGACACCCACTCCCCAATAATGGGACTTATGTTTGTAATATGCTGTACTGCATGGCTCTTGTAAGGGGCATTGCAAGTTGCTCCGTCCTAATTTTTGGCAGCTTTTGCTGGGAAAGCATAAGCAAATACTATGGGACACCCACTCCCCAATAATGGGACTTATGTTTGTAATATGCTGTACTGCATGTGACGCGCCCCCTGGGCCGTGTGTACACGAGTGTGGGATACCCGGTGCCGGGTCTCTGGCGTCTGTAGTCTCCGTGGCGGTGACCCGGTTCCGTGGCTCAGGCTGGTCAAACCAGTGGCAGTCTTTCTTAGGTTTTGAGGTTAATTGTCCGACTGCGCCACCCGTGGATTGCGGTCAGGGAGTACCACCGCTGCAAGGCAGACCGCTGAGGCTGGTGTTGTGTGCGCAGCATAGAATGGGATAACTCCCCTCGGGAGGAGTATAGCCTCAGGGCAGTGAGTGTGGATGATGGGGGTGATGGTGCACGAGCGCAGCAGGAATGACTCAGAGTCTTTGCAGTGCAGTTCAGGGTCTTTACTGATGATTATAAGGTAGACCCTCCCGGGAGTACTGGCTAGCATAAGAGGCCTGGTCAGTCTGTGAGCAAGCAGGAGTTCCCCTGGCCAGGTGGAGTTGTAGGCCTCCCCGTCTGTCTGCACTCTTCCTGGCTACCTTGCTGTAAGCGGGTAGAAGTAGCCCACGTCCCTGAGTGTACCGTGTAGTGCTCACCCGTATGGCTGGTGACTTGGGGCCTTCTGTTAGCCTACGCTCCACGACGGCGGTGCTGGTCCCTTGCTTGTGACTGAGCCTCCGGGCTTCTATGGCTAGAGGACCTGAAATCCCCTGCCGGCTGGTTTCTGCTGCTGGATATACAAGTCCTCACAGCTTCGGACTCCTGTGTCCGGTTCCTATTGTCTTCTGCCAGGGTGAGCTCTGCTCAGCTTCCAGCCCCTGGTGTTTAGCTCCTAGTTCCTACAGAGCTCCTTGCTGTTACTTTCCCTTGCTCTCACTCTGACTCTGACTGTTCTCTGACTCACTCAACCCCGCCCCAGATCCAGTTTATAAGGGCAGAATTCTCCCCTCCCAGGATTGGGGCAGGAGGATGTTGCATGTTTAAGGGATCCTGACCAGGAAACCTCCCACTTGCTCTCCGACGTAATATCTCTATTACTGTGGTGACCAGACCCCTGGGGTGCCACACATGGCTCTTGTAAGGGGCATTGCAGTTCCTCATAATTTTTGGAAAGCCTTCCATTCACTGCTTAGGCCAACAGTGCACGGGAGACCCAGTTGCTATAAATGGAAAAAAAGGTTTAGTTAACGCCCTCTGACCTCCATGTCATTTCCAAGGGGCATTGGAGTGGCTCGAAAATTTTTGGTAGGCATTGCACTCACTGTATGCCCTATAACTGTGTAGCTGAACCGCTCCTTTTGTTACAGAAACATATCCTACAAGACATATCTGGTTGACTGGCCTGATATTGATGTGAATGGTCCCTGTTCCTCCTGCTCTTTCTCCTTTGCCACTACCTCATCCATCATTTATCACCTGAAGCTTTGTTTTAACGGGAGTCATAGAACTTGGATAGTAGCAGGAAAACATCCAGCAATCCTCGGAGGAGGTAGGATATGCGCCAAAACGCTGACCACCTCAGGCCTAGCCGCTACTACATACATGCGCTTGCATTACAACAAATCAAAGCAGATGCTAACTTCTATCATCCTCATCATGCTCCTCACCTTGGCACTCTCAACTCCCCTGATGGAGAAGCCAGGGCCCACCGGAGGAGTCTGATAGTCCGGTGGGCTCGGCCAATGCTGCCCTAAAGCAGGCCAGGCTAAGAAAAGTGTGGGAAAGGTTACAGGGACAAATAGGGGTGGCTGGGGACCGAGTATGGACACCCGGCCACCCCCTGGAGGCTGGGGAGCAAGCGGGGACACCCGGCCACCAGGAGGCTGGGGACTGAGTATGGATACCAGGCCGCCGACACAGCTATGGCGTGGTGGCCAGATTCCGCTTCCACATGCCTAAAAGGCCCAATTTAAAGTGCAAGCAAGCAAGCAGTATGGTATTGCAGCCTGGGGGTGGGTGGGTGGCAGGCTGCATACTTGCGCTTGCATTGCAAGGAATGGGAGAGGTACAATTGAACACTGCCCTGGGACAAGGACTTGAATGGGGATAATTGCAAGTCTGCAACGACAGGTGCAAGGTGGGAGGCATCTTCGCATGTACCATGAACAGGGGTTAGGCATGCACACACTACAGCGGAATAGGCTCTCCTTCCCACTAAATGCACTGGGGAGGGCACAGGTAATGTTTTGGTATACGCGCTTAATCTTATGTATAAGGCACACCAGGACAAATATGGGCGGCTGGGGACTGAGTATGGATACCTCGCTGCCGAAGCAGCCATGAGGTAGTGGCCGGCTTCGGCCTCCTCCAAACTAAAAGGCCCCATTTCAAGTGCAAGCTAGCAGTATGGAATTGCAGTCTGAGGGTGGGTGGGTGGCAGGCTGCACACTTACACTTGCATTAAAAGAAAACATAGCAGATGCTAACTTCTGTCATCATCATCATGCTCCTCACCTTGGCACTCTCAACTCCACCGATGGAGAAGTCAGGGCCCACCGGAGGAGTCTGGTTCTCTGGTGGGCTCGTCCAATGCTGCCTAAAGCAGGCCGGGCTAAGAAAAGTGTATGGGAGGATGTTCCAAGGAGAAATAGGGGCGGCTGGGGACCGTTTATGGACACCCGGCTGCCCCCAGGCGGCTGGGGACTGTGTGTGGACACCCGGCCGCGGGGCGGCTGGGGACCGAGTATGGACACCCGGCCGCCGGGCGGCTGGGGACTGAGTATGGATTCCAGGCCGCTAACACAGCCATGACGTGGTGGCCAGATTCCGCCTCCACATGCCTAAAAGGCCCAATTTCAAGTTCAAGCAAGCAAGCAGTATGGTATTGTAGCCTGGGGGTGGGTGGGTGGAAGGCTGCATACTTGAGCTTGTATTGCAAGGAATGGGGGAGGTACAATTGAACACTGCCCTGGGACTAGAACTTGCATGGGGATAGTTGCAAGTCTGCATCTTCTGATGCGGTAAGGATCACTTATGATGGGCACACTTTTAGACAGTGACCTGGGAGTCAGAGATGCTTCCAGGGGTCTTCCCCATGCTGTTCCCTTGTCTTTTCAGCACTTTATGCATGTGTCACACAGCACATGGCCAAATAAGGTTGTAAAATGTTAAAATTACATTTCACGGTGAATGCATTTGTCATAGTTGAAAGCAATACAAAAGTGCAAAAACGCATAAAAAATGCTACTTGTGAACATAGCCGAAGGTGTGGAGGAGTATTTTTGTTTTTGGTCATTTATTTTAACTTATACACAAGTCTTTACCCTGGAAATTATGTTCCTTAACATATTTCACAGGAAAAAAGTTTCACTTTCGTTTTTGAACGTTTTATTGTGAGCCTGTAAAAGTGGCTTAATACCTCTGACCACGTTGTTGACAGCAGTGACCTGGGGGTCAGAAATGCTTCCTGGAGCGATCCCCATGCTGTCCCCATGTCATTTGAGCACTGTCACTATCGTTTTGGGCACTTGTTAGGCTTTTAAAAGACTGCCGGGGGTGCCACCGCAAAAATGCTCGAGTCTCCCATAGACTAACATTGGGCTCGTTGCTCGGGTCGAGCACCCGAGTATCACGGCGAGCTTGGCCCGAGCTTCGATCACCCGAGCATTTTAGTGCTCGCTCAACACTAGTTATAAACTTCTTTGTCAGATAGCAAAGGAATTTACAACTCTTTGCTGCCTATACATAATATTTTATATACAGTCCTTCTTTTTTAAAACAAACTATTCTTTATCTTTTGATCTAAGAAAATTGCAGACTATATATTATTTTTCACAACCAACAAAAGGTAAAAGGAAGTGAATACACAAAAATAGTAAAGTATAACAAACTTTATTAAACAATGATTTAAAATCAATAAAATATTATATTGTGGGGAGGGGGAGAGGATTCAAGGGCAGAGTGATACCAAACCAGAGCACAGTCACAGTAGACAATAAACAATTATTAAGCACAGGAGAATCCAAATACAGCAAAAAATCTCAAATCTGAATTGCCATGATATAATAAAGCCATCTAGTGGGGAAATGAAATAATGGCAAAATTGTATCTAGAGGGGTATGATGCTAGAATATACTATACTCAAGTTAGTCAAAATATCATAACCACAATATATATGGAAAGCAATGGAAAATGCTCTTATTGGATGCTATAACAAAATGCAAATGCTAGAATGTAAAATCAAAATGTAGAGATCATATCCACAGTGTAGTTAGTAGAGTGAAAATTATGCAAAAATGAAAAAAAAACTGAAATGTAGAAATTTTTGCAAATGTATTAAAAAAGAAAAACTGAAATATCACATGGTCATAAGTATTCAGACCCTTTGCTCAGACACTCATATTTAAGTCACATGCTGTCCATTTCCTTGTGATCCTCCTTGAGATGGTTCTACTCCTTCATTGGAGTCCAGCTGTATTTAATTAAACTGATAGGACTTGAGTTGGAAAGGCACACACCTGTCTATACAAGACCTCACAGCTCACAGTGCATGTCAGACCAAATGAGAATAATGAGCTCAAAGGAACGGCCCAAGTAGCTCAGAGACAGAATTGTGGCAAGACACAGATCTGGCCAAGGTTACAAAAGAATTTCTGCATTACTCAAGGTTCCTAAGAGCACAGTGGCCTCCATAATCCTTAAATGGAAGAAGTTTGGGACCACCAGAAGTCATAGAGTTTGCTCAAAAACACATGAAAGACTCCCAGACTATGAGAAATAAGATTCTCTGGTCTGATGAGACGAAGATAGAACTTTTTGGTGATAATTCTAAGCGAAATGTGTGGAGAAACCCAGGCACTGCTCATCACCTGCCAAATACAATCCCAACAGTGAAACATGGTGCTTGCAGCATCATGCTGTGGGGGTGTTTTTCAGCTGCAGGGACAGGACGACTGGTTGCAATTGAAGGAAACATGAATGTGGCCAAGTACAGAGATATCCTAGATGAAAACCTCTTCCAGAGTGCTCTGGATCTCTGACTTGGCTGAAGGTTCACCTTCCAACAAGATAATGAACCTAAGCACACAGCTAAAATAACAAAGGAGTGGCTTCAGAACAACTCTGTGACCATTCTTGACTGGCCCAGCCAGAGCCCTGACCTAAACCCAATTGAGCATCTCTGGAGAGACCTGACAATGGCTGTCCACCAACGTTCACCATCCAACCTGACAGAACTAGAGAGGATCTGCAAGGAAGAATGGCAGAGGATCCCCAAATCCAAGTTTGAAAAACTTGTTGCATCATTCCTGAGAAGACTCATGGCTGTACTAGCTGCAGAGTGTACTTTAATGAGAAAAAAATTAACTTTTTAGAATTTACCAAATGAATGCAATGAAACAAAGAGTGAAAAATGTAAACGGGTCTGTTGTTATGTTATTTTTTTTTACTAACTTGCGTATAGTATATACTTCTGGCATCATACCCCACATGATACAATTTTGCCATTATTTTATTTGCCCAATAGATGGCTTTATTATATCATGGAAATTCTGATTTTAGAATTTTTGCTGTATTTGGATTCTCCTGTACTTAATAATTGTTTATTGTCTACTGAGACTGTGCTCTGGTTTGGTATCACTCTGCCCTTGAATCCTCTCCCCCTCCCCACCATATAACATTTTATTAATTTTAAATCATTGATTAATAAAGATTGGTATACTTTACTATTTGGGTGTATTCACTTCCTTTTCCCTTTTGTTGGTTGTGATGAATTTTGGAAGTACCCACTTCTACTTTTTGGTCATATATTGACATTATTTATATATATTATTTTTGCAATGCCTGTGAAAAGAACACAGCATACATTCTTTCGTAAAAAAAAATTTAAACCATCTTTTTAAATAATTCTCTTTCGTTAATAACCAAATAAGAATAATTATCCGATAAAGAGGACCTGTCGCAACTCCTGACATTGTATCTATAAATTGTATTCCCAATTAAATAACAATTGTTGGGTGTCCTTTCTTATCAATATCTGCTGTACCATTCCGGCTTGTCCTACTAGGGAAGTGTAAATAAACAACTGGGTGTTACCAGTTGGAGATGACATTGTCCAATCCATGCTATGTTCATAAACTGACACTGTTTAAGCAGCAGGCCTGTATTTGTCACTAGGCAATGGAGGTACTGTCCCTTTCTTGCATGAGGTCAGGGGGGGAAAGTGTTGGTCGGGCTCACATGCTGGATAGTTAGCGGCTGCTTCCAAAGGGTTGGGAGAGCAGGAGAGGAGCATTGCTCTGATTGATGGTTAGAGTGCTGCTGCTCAACCAATCAGAACACGGAACAGTGGCAGCAAAGACACTCAAGCACCACTGAGGAGTGAGGAAGAAGATAGCTGCAGCGCCGGATCAGAGACTTGGACTTCCCAGTAGTTTTCACCATCTTTATGATTTTTGTGTAATTATATATGTTTAGTGGGTACCGAATTATGCGAGTGGGTGGTTGGTGCTGTCTTGAGCCATTATTCTCCAGCACTGTACTATATGTAATGATGAACAAAAGGATGTTGTCTAGTTTTTCACTTACAACACTATATGTAATAAGGAGCAAGGTGGGGAGACAGGGGGGGATGTTACTCCGACACCGAATTATATGTAAAGATGAGTGTGGGGGAAGTCTGGTTATTTATCTGCATAGCACTATATGCAATGATGAGCGGGGTGGTGGTAGGTCTGATTTCTCCTGAACAGCATTTTATGTAATGATGAGTGGGGAGTAGAGGGTTTGGTTCTTCCAGCGCTGCACTATATGTAATGATGAAATGGGGGGAGGGGTGTGTCTGGTTTCTCCAGCGCCGCACTAGATGTTATGATGAGTGGTGAAAAAGGGGTCTAGTTTCTCCTGCACAGAGCTGTATATGAGGATGAGCAGGTTGGCTGGAAGGGAGGGTAGGTGAGCTCCTTTGGAACAGTACTGAATGCAGTGATGAGAGGGGATGAAATTTGTGATTTGTAGGGGTAAGCTGGTGGCAAAAACTGGATATAAGCGTTGCTCTTATTGGTGGAGCAACAGCGAGGGCAAGGAACACTGCACTGGCACAGCACGGAAGCACGGCTGAGGAATGAGGGAGTACTGGAGACCGTTCATGCACTCATGCATCATCAGCATCATTTATCTGCCTCTACATGAACATATTGTATAAGTGCATATTTGCCCCTAAATGAATAAACTTTACTACAAATAGAAATTTAAAATACTAAAAAAAATGTACTTCATATTGCCATATTTGTATATTTTTTGAGTGCCTGCTGATTTTGAATAGCCAAACTCTAATCAAGTTTTGATACTTTTGTTTGGTAGTTTTAATTGCATGTGTGACATGCAGAAGTGATGCTGTTGCTTCAAAAGCATCCAGCAACTATTAGAAATAACACAAGCACAGGATAAAGGAAGTGTTGTGCTTCAGAAGCATCCAGCAACTAAAGGGGTTAACACAGTCACAGGAGACAGGGAGTGTCTTAGCAGAGCCCCAGGGGGATTATGGGGAGCTTGTTATTGTAGTCTGGCTTGTAACGGGTCTGGGAGGCGGAACCTCTGAGCAACTATACAAGGGGGTGATCCTTGTAAGGAAGCGGGTGGTGACCAGGGAAGACGGGCAGGTAGTCACAGCAGGTGACCGGGACAGTCTCTGGGTAAACGGGCAGGAGGTCACGGCAAGTGACCGGGACAGTCTCTGGGTAAACGGGCAGGAGGTCACAGCAAGTGACCGGGGCAGTCTCTGGGTAAACGGACAGGAGGTCACAGCAAGTGACCGGGGCAGTCTCTGGGTGAACGGGCAGGAGGTCACAGCAAGTGACCGGGACAGTCTCTGGGTATAGGGTTGGTACGACCTGTGACGGCTGAGCTTCCAGGTAGGCTAGCAGGCGGATGGCAGGTGTGTGCTCCCAGGTGAGCAGGCGAGAGTCTCTGGATAAGCAGGTGGTCACAGCATGTGACGGCGGAGCCTCCAGGTAGGCTAACAGGCGGATGGCAGGTGTGTGCTCCCAGGTGAGCAGGCGAGAGTCTCTGGATAAGCAGGTGGTCACAGCATGTGACGGCGGAGCCTCCAGGCAGGCTAACTGGCAGGTAACAGGCAACGGGACCTGAGGGCTAAAGCAGAGTAGTGAACAGTGCAACAACATTGCTCGGGCACCTCCATTTTGGAGGAGGTGCCTTATATATGGTGAAGTCCTCCGGCCATTGGCCGGGGACTCCTTAGGACGGCGCGCGCGGCCCCTTTAAGAGGGGGGGAGCGCGCGCGCGCCCTAAGCACCGTGGCCGGGAAGGAGCGCGCGCTGCCAGCAGAGCGGGAGGAGGACGCCGGGCTCGGAGCGGATAGGTGAGGGGAACAGCGTCCCTGCCTAGCAGGGGGCAGGGACGCCGACGCTACAGTACCCCCCCCTTTAGGCCCCCCCTTTTTTAGGCCAGACAGAAATTTAGAAAGGATGAGAGGGGCATGGATGTTCTCCCGGGGCTCCCACGTTCTCTCCTCAGGACCAAACCCCTTCCAATCTACTAGAAAAAAGGTCTTTCCTCTTACCCTTTTTGTGGCCAGAATGTTCTCTACCTCAAACTCGTCTTCAGCAGAAACCGGAGCAGGAGGCGTACCTGTAGACTTGGAAAAAGAGTTAAGTACCACGGGTTTGAGGAGAGATACATGGAAGGAGTTAGGGATCCGTAGGTTGGCCGGGAGTTTCAATTTATAGGCCACCGGGTTGATCTGACTGATAACCTCCAGAGGACCGATGAACCGAGGCCCTAACTTATAGGAAGGAATCTTGAGCCGGACATACTTGGACGAGAGCCAGACTTTATCCCCAGGACGGAATTGTGGAGGATCCAGCCTTTTTTTGTCAGCGTGTCTTTTCATCCGCTCGGACGACTGAAGGAGTGCGGATCGGGTACTCTCCCAAATGGAGGAAAATTTGTTAACGAGAGATTCCGCAGCCGGATTATCCACCGAGGTGGAGACGGGAAATGGGATCCGAGGATGCTGACCGAAGACTACAAAAAACGGGGATTTGGAGGAAGATTCGCTCTCGTGGTTATTGTACGAGAATTCAGCCCATGGCAGGAGATCCACCCAGTCAGAATGGTGGGCATTAACGAAGTGCCGGAGGTAACTGGTCAGGTTCTGATTGATCCGCTCCACTTGACCATTAGACTGTGGGTGGTAAGCGGAGGAGAAGTCCAGGGTGACGTCTAGCAGTTTACAAGTGGCTCTCCAGAAGCGTGAGGTGAACTGTACCCCACAATCCGACACGATTTGGAGGGGCAGGCCATGAAGACGAAAGATGTGGCGGATAAAATCTTTAGCCAGCTCGGGTGCAGACGGGAGGCCTGGCAGGGGAACGAAATGAGCCATCTTGGAAAAGCGGTCAGCGACCACCCAAATGACCGTACAACCAGCAGAGACGGGGAGATCAGTTATGAAGTCCATAGCTATATGCTGCCAGGGGGCAGCAGGTACAGGAAGCGGAAGGAGGCGACCGGCTGGCAGATGTCTCGGAACCTTGTTGCGGGCGCAGGACACACAGGCAGAAACAAAGTCAATTACGTCCTTGTGCAGGGTAGGCCACCAGTAGTGCCTGTTAGAACCTTGCTCTTAGGTTTTTTTTCCTTTGCTGGTCACATGACCTTGTTGGCCTATTTAATCCTGCTCCGCCCTTCTGGCTTTGCTGGACTTCATTGTATAACTACTTTCTAGCTAGCCTGTGCTCTGTATCTAACTCTGTTAGTTTGCTTGGTCTACGGACCTCTATGTTCTATATATTTTGTTTGTTCGTCTGTCTGCTACTATTTCTGTTAGGAGGTGTCCCATATTCCTCCCAGTCCTTAGTACTTGTAGGGATTCCTTCCCCACATCTATAGGTCTCCGTACAGACTAGCTTAGGACTTTAGCAGGTCTGATCCCAGGATCAGGTTCCCTGTTACATCGTAGGGATTCAGCTGAGTTCTATCGTAGGGACAGATCTCCTCTCTTTCCTTAGCTTTGGTAGCAGAACATAACAGTAAGTCCAGCCCGCAAATTCTCTAAGGAAAGATTTTTCTGTTCCATCATGGTGTCGGTTCAGGATTTGGCTAAACACCTGCAGGGACTCTCTCTGGAAGTGGCCGAGCTCCGTCAGCACGTGAGTAACTGTCCTGGAGCACATTTCTTGGAGCCTAAGGTATGTTTGCCGGATTTATTTTTTGGTGAACACCGAGAATTTTTTTCATTTAAAAATGCTTGCTTATTGTATTTTCGTTTGAGACCCAAGTCCTCTGGGGATGAATCCCAGCGCATAGGGTTCATAATGTCACTTTTGCGCAAAGAGCCTCAGGAGTGGGCCTTTTCTTTGCAACCTAGTGATACATGCTTCAGATCAGTGGATAGTTTTTTTTCTGCTTTGGGACTATTATATGATGATCCTGACCGTGTCACATCAGCTGAGACTGAGTTGAGACATTTGAAACAGGGATCAGGTAATGTGGAAAAATATTGTACTCATTTCCGTCGTTGGTCTACTCAAACAGGGTGGAACGATTCTGCTCTGAAAAGTCTATTTCTTGCTGGGCTCAATGAAAGGGTTAAAGACCTGCTAATTGCTTATCCTACACCTGAAGATTTGCAACAGGCTATGCAATTAGCTATACGGGTGGATAGGAGACTGCGTGCAAGGGTTAAGGAGAGCAAATCCTCTGCTATGTCAGTTTCTGGTTATGAGAATGTGTGTACTAACAGTGGTGAACCGATGGAGATTGGATCGGTGGCACCTCGCTCTCAAGAAAAAGATCGTAGATTTTCTGAAGGCTTGTGTTTCTATTGCGGAAAATCTGGTCATTTGATTAAAGGCTGTGAGCTTCGTATGAAGAAAGAAAAAAAAATGGTCAGTCATGCCCGTATTGCCTGTTTAAATTCCAAGGGTGTATTTTTAGCTGCTTCCACGATTGCTCAGGAAAAATTAATGGAATTTCGGGTGTTTGTTGATTGTGGGTCTACTCTGAATGTTATTGATGGGGGATTCTTGGAAAGACTCAATTTAAAACCCGAACCTTTATCATCCCCCATTGCTGTGGTTTCTGTGGATGGTTCCCCTTTGAAGAATATTACTCTCAAGGTCTGTGAATTTCCTCTCACTATTAATGGTGTTCACCATGAGAAATTGGATTTGGTAGTTTTGAATAACTTGCCTTCTCCAGTAATATTGGGATTGCCCTGGTTAAAATTTCACAATCCTGTACTGGATTGGTCTACCAGTGAAATTAAATCCTGGAGCCATAAATGTTATGACAAGTGTTGTAACGGGCGTATTGCAGCTTTGGATAGGGGAGAATTGCCTGTTCCTATTCAGGATTTTTGGAGAGTTTTTTCTGAGAAGGAATCGCAGGTTTTGCCTCCCCATAGAGACTATGATTGTTCTATTGAATTTGTCCCTGGAGCGACTCTTCCTAAAAGTCGTTTATTTAACCTTACTATTCCTGAGAGGAAGGCTTTGGAGGAATACATACAGACAAGTTTGGCCGCCGGTCACATTAGGCCTTCTAAGTCTCCTGTGGCGGTTGGATTTTTTTTTGTAAAAAAAAAGGACGGCGGTTTACGTCCTTGTCTGGATTTTCGTGAGATTAACAAAATTACTGTACGCAATCCTTACCCACTGCCATTGATTCCTGATCTGTTTAACCAGTTAATGGGGGCCAAGTGGTTCTCTAAAATTGACCTTAAGGGGGCATACAATCTGTTGCGCATGAAGGAGGGTGACGAATGGAAGACTGCTTTTAACACTCCTGTGGGTCATTTTGAGAATCTGGTTATGCCTTTTGGTCTTACTAATGCTCCTGCATTTTTTCAGAATCTTATTAATGACATCCTTAGACCTTTGATCGGCAAAAATGTGGTTGTGTATTTGGATGACATTTTGATTTATTCGCCGGATCTGGAGTCTCATTGGCGGAGCGTACGTGAGGTATTACAGTTATTAATGGACAATTCGCTTTTTGCTAAGCTGGAGAAATGTGAGTTCGCTGTACAGAGAATTAGTTTTTTGGGTTACATTATCTCCAGCGAAGGTTTTGAGATGGACCCGGTTAAAGTTCAAGCTGTACAGGAATGGTCTAGGCCTATTGGTTTGAAATCGATACAGAGGTTTTTAGGTTTCGCCAATTATTACAGAAAATTCATAAAAAAAATTTCTAGTATTGTCAAACCTCTGACCGATCTCACCAGGAAAGGTGCTGATGCGGTTCAGTGGTCTTCTGAGGCCATTGAAGCTTTTGTGTATCTCAAGGAGAGGTTCACCTCTGCTCCCATCCTTATGCAGCCTGATGTGACTAAGCCGTTTTTGGTTGAGGTTGATGCTTCCTCTGTGGGGGTTGGCGCAGTATTGTCTCAGGATAACGGGGATGGATTACATCCCTGTGCCTTTTTTTCAAAAAAATTTTCGGAGACTGAACTGAATTACGATATTGGTAATCGGGAATTATTGGCTATTAAACTCGCATTTGACCACTGGCGCCACTTCTTGGAAGGTGCGGAATTTCCCGTTCAGGTTCTTACGGATCATAAAAATCTGATATATCTTGATGCTGCCAAGTGCCTGAATGCCCGTCAGGCTAGGTGGGCACTGTTTTTCTCGCGGTTTAATTTCTCCGTTACTTACATCCCTGGTACTAAGAATGTTAAGGCGGATGCCTTGTCTCGCAGTTTTTCTCCCATAGTCGGTGCTGAGAAAGAGGAGAACATTTTACAAGAAGGTGTTGTGATAGCTGCTTTGGACTCCGTTTTGGAAGATGAGATTCTTAAAGCACAGGAGAATACCCCATCTAACACTCCTCATGGGAGGTTGTTTGTGCCTGGGACCTTTAGGAGAGATTTGTTTGTTGAGTGTCACGAATCTCGGTTGGCAGGTCATCCTGGAATCTCTGAGACCAAGAGACTGGTGGGTCGCAGTTTTTGGTGGCCTGGATGGCAGAAGGAAGTCATTAAGTGGGTGCGTCAATGTACTATATGTGCTAGATCTAAGTCCTCACATACTCCTGCTGCGGGGTTGCTTTGCCCTTTGGAGGTTCCCAGTGCTCCTTGGACACATTTGGCTATGGACTTTATAACTGACCTTCCCCCCTCTGAGGGTTTTACTGTCATCTGGGTGGTCGTGGACCGTTTTAGCAAGATGTGTCACTTGGTTCCCTTCATCAAACTGCCCTGCGCTAAAACTCTCGCTAAGGCCTTTGTCAAGGAAATTGTCAGACTTCATGGCGTTCCTACTGACATTGTTTCTGATAGGGGTCCTCAGTTCGTGGCTCGTTTTTGGCGTGCCTTTTGTGACAGGTTGGGAGTTCATTTGTCGTTCTCGTCCGGATATCATCCTGAATCTAATGGCCAGACAGAAAGGAAAAACCAGGATGTTGAGCAGTTCTTGCGTTGTTTTGTGGCAGACAATCAAGAGGGGTGGTCTGAGTTTCTGCCACTTGCTGAATTTGCTCTGAACAATCATACATCTTCTTCTGCTGGTTGTTCGCCTTTTTTTTGTTGTTCTGGGAGACATCCGTCGTTTGGGTCGTTCTCCAAGTTGGGATCTGCCGTGCCTGAGGAGGAGAATTTTTCCGGTGATTTGGAGAGAGTTTGGACGGATGTGCATGGTAATCTTCAGGAGGCCAACAGAAAATCTAAAGACTACTTTGATAGGAAACGACAGGAGGTTTTGTTCGCTGTTGGTGACATGATTTGGTTGTCCTCTAGGAATCTGCGGTTGAGGATTCCTTCTAAGAAATTGGGTCCCAAGTTTGTAGGGCCCTTTAAGGTGCTTCAGGTTGTCAACCAATCTGCTGTTAGGTTGGAGGTTCCTACCTCCTGGAAAATTAATCCGGTATTTCATGTCTCTCTGTTGAAAAAAGCTGTTGTATCGGATTGTGACGCCTCTGCCTCTGTTCCTCCGGTGGTGGAGGACGGGGAATATGAAATTTCTCGCATCCTTAACTCTAGACGGTATAGAGGTAGTTTGCAGTATCTTGTGGCCTGGAAAGGTTTCGGACCCGAGGATAACTCTTGGGTGAGGTCAGATGATGTTTCCGCGTCCAGACTTAACAGAGCGTTTCACAGGAGATTTCCTGATAAGCCTGGTCCTAGGGGATCCGGAGGATCCTCTTAGAAGGGGGGGTACTGTTAGAACCTTGGTCTTAGGTTTTTTTTCCTTTGCTGGTCACATGACCTTGTTGGCCTATTTAATCCTGCTCCGCCCTTCTGGCTTTGCTGGACTTCATTGTATAACTACTTTCTAGCTAGCCTGTGCTCTGTATCTAACTCTGTTAGTTTGCTTGGTCTACGGACCTCTATGTTCTATATATTTTGTTTGTTCGTCTGTCTGCTACTATTTCTGTTAGGAGGTGTCCCATATTCCTCCCAGTCCTTAGTACTTGTAGGGATTCCTTCCCCACATCTATAGGTCTCCGTACAGACTAGCTTAGGACTTTAGCAGGTCTGATCGCAGGATCAGGTTCCCTGTTACATCGTAGGGATTCAGCTGAGTTCTATCGTAGGGACAGATCTCCTCTCTTTCCTTAGCTTTGGTAGCAGAACATAACAGTGCCGGGTAATAAGCTGGAGGGTCTTTTTCTGACTGGCGTTGCCAGCTAGTTTAGACGAGTGACCCCAGTGTAGGATCTTCTCTCGATCAGGTACTGATACGAACGTCTTACCGGGAGGGAGACGATTTAGACTCACGGGAGCCACCTGCATTACTCTGGCGGGATCGATGATGTGTTTAGGTTCCTCCTCGAGATCAGACACCAGAAAGGATCGGGACAAGGCGTCCGCCTTGATGTTTTTGTCAGCCGGGCGAAAATGAAGAACAAAATCAAAGTAAGCAAAAAACAAGGACCACCGGGCTTGGCGCGGGTTAAGTCTCTGGGCATGCTGGAGGTAAGCCAAGTTCTTGTGGTCAGTGTAAATTATTACCGGGTGAAGAGCCCCTTCGAGCAGGTAACGCCACTCCTCCAATGCCAGCTTGATGGCCAATAACTCTCGATCTCCTATGGAATAGTTGCGCTCCGAAGGGGAGAAGAGTTTGGAGAAGAAGCCACAAGTTACCATTCTCCCGGAAGACGATTTTTGGGTAAGTACCACTCCGGCTCCAGAGGAGGAGGCGTCAACTTCCAGGAAGAACTGCTTGTTGCCATCTGGGCGATGCAGCACCGGGGCGGAAGAGAAGGCCTGTTTTAAGGAAAGAAAGGCCTCCTCTGCTTCGGGCGGCCACTCTTTGGGATTAGTGCCCTTACGGGTGAGCGCAGAAATTGGGGCAGTCCGGGAAGAGAAGTGCGGTATGAAGAGGCGGTAGTAGTTGGCGAAGCCCAGGAACCGCTGAATGGCCTTCAACCCCTCCGGTCGAGGCCACTTCTCGATGGCAGACAGTTTCTCAGGATCCATTCGTAGGCCGGTCTGAGAAATTATGTAGCCCAAAAACGGAAGCGAGGTCTGCTCAAAAAGGCACTTCTCATATTTAGCGAATAGGTGGTTCTGCCTGAGCCTGAGCAGGACCTGACGAACATCCCTCCGGTGAGTCTGGAGATCCGGAGAGAAGACCAAGATGTCGTCCAGGTACACCACCACGCAGGAGTAGAGAAGGTCCCGGAAGATGTCATTGACCAACTCTTGAAAGACGGCGGGAGCGTTACAGAGACCGAAGGGCATTACCAGATATTCATAGTGGCCGTCCCGGGTGTTGAATGCCGTCTTCCATTCATCCCCCTGACGGATACGGACCAGGTTGTACGCCCCACGAAGGTCCAGTTTGGTGAAGATTCTAGCCCCCCTCAGACGATCAAATAATTCCGGAATGAGCGGAAGGGGGTACTTATTCTTCACCGTGATCTGGTTTAGGCCTCTATAGTCTATGCAGGGACGGAGAGAGCCGTCCTTCTTTTTAACGAAGAAGAAGCCTGCTCCCACCGGGGAGGTAGATTTCCGGATAAATCCCCGGGCCAGGTTCTCCTCAATATATTTGGACATAGACCGGGTCTCAGCAGCGGACAATGAGTAAATACGCCCACGGGGAGGAGTAGTACCGGGTAACAGGTCGATAGGGCAGTCATATGGTCTATGAGGGGGTAGTGTCTCTGCCTCCTTTTTATTAAAGACATCAGCATATGACCAATAAGGAATCGGAAGTCCATGTAGATTAGCTGGGGTAGGAGAAGGACGGACGGGATGGACGGGAACCAAACAAGTCTTATGGCAGTCCTGTCCCCAGCGAAGGACTTCTCCGGTCTGCCAGTCAAGCACGGGTGCATGTCTCTGGAGCCAAGGTAGGCCTAGCAAGAGGGCATGAGAGAGTCTAGGCAGAACATGAAAGGAGATACTCTCAGAATGCAGCATTCCCACCTGCAGAGTAATGGATTCGGTGATGAGTTGGATGGGACGTGGTAAGAGGCCCCCATCCACGGCAGCGACAGATAAGGGTACAGCCAGAGGTTTGGTGGGGATGCGGTATTTCTCTACCAGGGACTGTGAAATAAGATTCCCGGCTGCTCCAGAGTCAAGTTGGGCTAGTTCGAAATAACGGTTCTCCCCGCAGACGATTGAGACTGACAACAGTAGAGATGGAGAGGATTTATTCTTGTCTAGGACGACCTCTCTGAGCGATCGTAGACACAGGCGTTTCCCGACCTCTCCGGGCAGGAACGGATCCGGTGCTCCTTACTGCCACAGTAGAAGCAGCTCCCCTCGGCACGGCGTAAGTCTTGACGGGTTTTGACCATCTTGGTCTGGTCAACCTACATAGGCTCAGGAGAGTGTGCCTGGGGAGAAACGGAGGGAATAACGGGTTTCTGGAAGATGGGAGCTAGACGTGGAAACCTTCTCTCACGAGAGACCTCTTTGGCGCTCTCCTGGAACCGTAGGTCAATCCGGGTGGCAAGAGTTATTAAGTCGTCGAGAGTGGTAGGAATGTCCCGACCGGCGAGTTCATCTTTAATACGGCCGGACAGACTCTCCCAGAAGACAGACACCAGAGCGTCGTTATCCCAGGCCAGCTCCGAGGCAAGGGTACGGAACCGTATGGCATATTGGCCCACGGTGAGATCTCCCTGACGGAGGCGTAGCAGAGACGATGCGGATGAGGTCTTCCGTCCGGGTTCATCGAAGACTTTCCGGAAAGCCGTGAGAAAGGCTGACAAGTCGGACACCAGAGGGTCTCTTCTCTCCCATAGAGGATTCAGCCAAGCCAGAGCCTCCCCCGTGAGGTGGGACATGATAAAGGCCACTTTGGACCGGTCGGAGATAAACTGGTGGGACAAGAGTTCGAAGTGCAGGGTGCACTGGTTTATGAAGCCCCGAGCTTGAGCGGGGTCGCCTCCGTAGCGAGGAGGTGCGGAAAGCCGGGGTCCAGGACAGGATACCATGGTATTGGTGGGCAGCGGCGCTGCCGGGTTGCGAGTCATGACACTAGCGGTGGTTGCTGGTGGAGCAGTCAGAGTGTCCAGGCGAGAGTTGACATTCCGCAGGTGACCCAGGATGGACTCCTGTTGGGACCTCTGACGGGACAGTTCATGACATAGGTCCGAGAGCGAGGGAGCTTGGGTACCACCGGGTTCCATGGCCCGAGCAAACTGTAACGGGTCTGGGAGGCGGAACCTCTGAGCAACTATACAAGGGGGCGATCCTTGTAAGGAAGCGGGTGGTGACCAGGGAAGACGGGCAGGTAGTCACAGCAGGTGACCGGGACAGTCTCTGGGTAAATGGGCAGGAGGTCACGGCAAGTGACCGGGACAGTCTCTGGGTAAACGGGCAGGAGGTCACAGCAAGTGACCGGGGCAGTCTCTGGGTAAACGGGCAGGAGGTCACAGCAAGTGACCGGGGCAGTCTCTGGGTGAACGGGCAGGAGGTCACAGCAAGTGACCGGGACAGTCTCTGGGTATAGGGTTGGTACGACCTGTGACGGCTGAGCCTCCAGGTAGGCTAGCAGGCGGATGGCAGGTGTGTGCTCCCAGGTGAGCAGGCGAGAGTCTCTGGATAAGCAGGTGGTCACAGCATGTGACGGCGGAGCCTCCAGGTAGGCTAACAGGCGGATGGCAGGTGTGTGCTCCCAGTTGAGCAGGCGAGAGTCTCTGGATAAGCAGGTGGTCACAGCATGTGACGGCGGAGCCTCCAGGCAGGCTAACTGGCAGGTAACAGGCAACGGGACCTGAGGGCTGAAGCAGAGTAGTGAACAGTGCAACAACATTGCTCGGGCACCTCCATTTTGGAGGAGGTGCCTTATATATGGTGAAGTCCTCCGGCCATTGGCCGGGGACTCCTTAGGACGGCGCGCGCGGCCCCTTTAAGAGGGGGGGAGCGCGCGCGCCCTAAGCACCGTGGCCGGGAAGGAGCGCGCGCTGCCAGCAGAGCGGGAGGAGGACGCCGGGCTCGGAGCGGAGAGGTGAGGGGAACAGCGTCCCTGCCTAGCAGGGGGCAGGGACGCCGACGCTACATGGCTGAAGCCGAAGAGTGAGGTGGTGTGTTATCTGTATCTGAAAGAAGGCAACTAAACAGGATTCAGATCAGGAGAGAAACTAAACACAGGTCATATAAACTCCCTGAACTAACAGTGCAGAGTATGATCAGGCAGAAAGATAAGGACTGGAAGGAATGGTGTCACAGGGATCATCTCCCTCATCAAACCACTGCCCTCCATCTCCATGCAGGACAAAGAATGCTGTGCACTATTGTGTCCTTGTAAAGGAAAAGCCTGTGGTTGTGTATGCATATGACTCGCCCCCTGGGCCGTGGGGCACGCGGATCCGGGCAATAGGAAAACGATGGGGGTAGTGGTGGCAACCCGGTTCCGTGGCTCAGGGTGGTCAGACCAATGGTAGTCTGCTATGTGCTGTTGATATTGTCCGACTACGCCACCCGTGGATTGCGGTTATTAGGAACCGCCGCTGCAAGGCAGTCCCCTGAGGTTGATGGTATGCGCAGCTGAGATTGTATAACTCCCCATGGGAAGAGTGTAACCCTAGGGCAGTGCAGTGGATGGTGGGGGTGATGGTGCAGGGAGTCCCAGTACCGTTAGTGCGGGAGGAGCGAAAGAGTACACAGACAACGTACTACAGTCCAATGCCTTTTACTCACAGTTCAGATTCTCCGGGTCACTTCTGTACAGGTAGTGACCACCCAAGCCGTGCGGTGTCCACCAGGTGATGGGCTCGGTCAACCCCCAGGCAGTTCAGGAGCATGGCCCAGGACCCCCTTTTATCCTTTCTCTGGCCTGCCTCACCAGTGACCCACTTTTGTCCAGCTGCCGCGAACTTGTGCGGGTAAACGTGGATCCCGTTCCCCACTGTTCTATATGGTGCCTTCCTAGCAGGTTTAATGAGGTGTCGCACCAATAAATGATCATGACCTCCGGTCTTTGGCTGAGGGTTGTTTCTCCTCCACCAACTTGGGATCCGGTATCCTTAATCTGCCTGACCCTTCACCCTGTATTCTCGTGGGTTCTTAGGGTCCCTTCTGCCTTCTTGTTCCTGAGCCCTTCTGTTCCTCTCTCTCTCTCCTTCCCTGCTGTTCCTTGCTGTTTCTGTTCCTTTCTGTTCTTGTTCCTTTCTGTTCTTGTTCCTTTCTGTTCCCGGCCTTTTCTCTAGGCCTGCTTCTGAGCAGAGCTCCTACAGAGCCTCTGCTCCCTGTCCTCTCCTCTCTCTCACTGTCTGTCTGAACTGAACTCTGATCTTAGTTGGTGCCCACCTTTTATACCTTCCCTTAGAACATGAGCCCAGGTGACCAGCAACCAATGAGCTCCTACCTACGCTCAGGAACCAACCCCTATCTGCTCCTACATCACTGGGTATTCCTCCCCCCTCCCCACTCCAGCCAGGGACATGGTCTGTCGTGCCTGCATTTCTGTCTAATGGGAGAACCATTGAACTGTCCCTCAGAAATGGGGTGAGTGTGCTGTATGCAGCTAACTGAGCCCTGGTCCATACTCCATCCTTACCCAGGAGTGGAATACCAGACCTCTGGCAGAGGTGCAATACCCCTGTAGCGGCCGAGCCCTCTGGGCACTACACATAGAAGTGTGCTGCAAAGAGATCTAATCTGTGCTGAATTATGCTACTGAAGAGACTGACATTACTGTGCCTGCTTTAATAGACTGTACTGTGGTGAAGCCTGTCGCTTCAAAGAGTTAAATGGTACTGGCCGTACTTGATTAAACTCCACTGTTCAACTGTTTATGAAGACTCTTGTCAGATGTGTCTAGTCAGCAATTGAATCTATCATATGCCTGAGAGAAGCTGCAGCCTATGGTCGCCCTGGGTAACGGTTCCCCCTGGATTCCAACAAATTCATGAAACGCGTCTTGCCCTATCTGAACCTAGCGGCGTGCGTGTAACACATGTATCAATAGTTAATTCAATAGCTCATTCAGTTTGCAATGCGTTACAGAAGTGGTGTGTATCTTAGTATAGCAGCATCCAACAAATATATTTTTGTTCTTTTTTTCCTTTTTTTTCAGTGGAATTTTATTATTCTAAATTAACTGATGGGAGGAAAAGATTGAGTGGGGCTGAATATTGTAAACTTGCTAAGGAAAAGAGCATAAAAACTGCAAAAGAGATAGAAAAAAGTATACATTTTTATTGCCTTTTCTAATAAAAAAAACTCTTAGCACAAGTAGCACTCTGTGGCCATCAATAACTCTTGTGATTTCTGCCAAAGACACCAGACAGGAGCATGGGCATGCCATTGCTCGTTAGAAGACTGATCCTCCTGCAGAAGGCGTTTCAGATGCAGATGAGTCAGCTCTACTGCCAGGAATTAGTGTTGATCCCATGGTATAGTAGCTTAACAATTTTACAAAAGATAATGAGGTTATCAATGGCTTTAATCAAAATATGGATGCTAACTTCCCCAAATCAAAATGTCAGCTTGGCATCAAGTACGGGATGCTGATTAAAAATATGTTTGAAAAGCAGTTAGTAAATGAAGAAAACATGTCCTTACCAGGTAGATTCTGAAAGTACAAGAAGGCTTTTTTGGGCGCCATGTCGACTATTCGGTGACAAAACAGCTATAGCACTAGGCATTAATGACTGGAAAAATTGTGCCCCAAGTCTAAATGAACATGAGTGGTCAACAAAGCATAAAACATGCATACTTTTTTTTCATACAATGGGAAGGACATTATGAAAAATAAATAAAATGCTTACCTAGGAGGTAACTTGTGAAATAAATTAATGGAGAAATGTTTTAATGTTTTGAAAATGGTTTTACCTGTGGCAAGGTCATTTAGTTCACACGGGCTTGCCTTCAGAAGGAGTGATGAACTTTGGTTCAAACATAGTGGAAAGTTTAAAATGTTTCAGTAGGTATTAGCAGAGTATTATCCTTTCCTGGCTGACCATATTGCTCGCTATGGGTATCCTGTTAAAGGAAAGACGGCATACCTATCTTTTGCCATATGTAAGGAATTCATCAATCTGATGGCTTATGTAATCACAAAAAATATAAATCAAGTATCGAAATTTGAGACATTTTTCTCAATGTGTTTGGACTCAACTCCTAATATTTCACATACTGACCAACTTGCTTTTGTAGTACGATATGTAAAAGAGGTCATGTCACCGAGCTAACATTTATGCTTCATTCCAAAGCCAGGACACTGATCAGAAAGGCTTGCAGAAGTGGTACTTCAAACAATGAACAATTTTGACTTGGACATCAATAAATTCTAAAGGCAGCCCTATGACTATACAAGCAATGTCATTGGCCACTCTGGTGGTCTACAGGCAAGAATTAAGCAAATTAACCCACTTGCTGTTTATATTCTATGCTCTTCACTTTTATTTGGTACATGTGCTGAGAGCTGAAAGGAAGTACATCTTTTTGTTAAATTTTACAGCAGTTGTATATGTTTTTACAGCCTCCACAAGCCGTTGAGAGGTTTAGGAAAAATAATTATTTGCAGCTTCAGAAAGTTTAACTGTAAAACCATTGTCAGAGGTCTGCTCATGAGGAGGCCTCTCGAAGTCAGAACCAGAACTTTGATCAAATTATGCACTGTCTGCAATCTTTGAAGACAACAGTGAAAAGGCTGCTACAGATGTAGTGCTGATGGACTACTTACGGTAGTCAACTACAATGACTTGAAAGTGTGTTTATAGCATACCTTGAGGGATCCATTGTGGAAAGATTTCTAGCTGTTAGTCGTAAATTACAACAGATAGATATACAGTAGATGTTAATATAGTAATAGAACTTTAGGATTCCCTTGCACAGTTTGTGAAGCAGATCTGGGAGATGTTTGACACATTTGAGTCAAATTTCATGGCTATATCAAGTGTGAAAGAATAAGATCTTTCATTCAGAAAAAGGCTGTGCAATTGTAGTGAAAGCTAAGACGAGATATGAAAAGGTTTCCGGATAAACACATTACTTTGTTATCTATTATCCACACTGGCGCGGAGACAGTCTATAAGGAATATTTTGAAAAATTTTAATTTGTGACAAATTTAAACAAACTGGAAGGTTCTGCTATAAGTGAATGTGGCGCCCCTGAGGGTTCGGTCGCCACAGAGGTACTGCATCTCACCCAGAGGTGTGATATCTCACTCTCAGGTAAGGAAGGAGTACAGCTGGGGACCCTAACACCTGCATCCAACACATACCCGCAGTGGGAGTAGGGCAAGATTGCTCCTAAGGGAGAGCACAGTCCCGGGTCCCTAGCTGTTGGGAGGAGCTATGTAGTGGGTGTGGGAGGAGGAAGTAGCTTAGGGGAGCACATGAAAGGAAGGTATAAATAAAGAAGCCATCTTGTTTAGTGAGAACAGAACAGAACAGTGAGAGGACAGTCTACAGTAAGGGGAGCAGAGGCTCTGCAAGAGCTCTGCTCCAGAGCGGGCCTGAGGAGAGGCCCAGGACTGAAGGAGAAGGGGAGAGGAGCAGGAAGGGCTCCAGGAATGAGGAAGGGACCCCAGGGGTACAGGCAGTGCTGGAGGCCACCCGTACGCCCGAATCTACCAGGAGGTGGAGGGGTCAGGCCACACAAAGGGGACACGTCCCTCAACTAGCAGAGCACTTTATGTCTCAACTAGAAACCGGAGGCTGTAGTATTTCAAGTCCTGTAGTCAACAGTCCATATCAGTCTCACCAAGAAGGTAGCTATAGAGGACCCAGGGGACGGAACAGACGTCGCCCGACAAGGCCCACAGGTACTGGATTGGGACACTTGGTATGAGGTGCAGGGAAACGGCCGAGAAAGAACACACAGAAAGGGGTCCCCCTAAGTACTCCGGAGATATCTGGGGGTGGACTGAACCCCTCCCTGAGTGAGTGCAGCACGACGAGGGAAGTTACATTGGTACCTGTAACTTGGACTGCAACAACCGTGAGTAAAGACCCTGAGGACTGAACCCCACGGTCTCTGTGATTATTAACTGCACCATCACCCCTGCACTACAACGCCCAGCATCACCTACTACATCTACACTGCCCTGGAGCTAAGCTCTACCTGTGGAGAGCCACACCAGCTTTGCTGCACTAATATCAGCTCCAGAGGACCTGCTCCGCAGCGGCGGCTCCACATAGCCGCATACCACAGGTGGCGTCACAAACTGTACATTAAAACTTTATTAAATTCCCCTGTAAATAATCCCCTTTTGAATGACCGCCCTGGGTCACGGACCGGGTCACCGCCACTGTGACATCTCCCCTAGCAACGACCGGCCCGGCACCGAGTACCCCACGGCCCAGGGGGCGCGTCATGAACAAGCCGAGAAACTTCTAGATGTTTGTAAATCAAAAATTAATGCACTTGACTTCATTGAAGAATACCTACACTTAAGCACCCCTATTTATTGTTTATTCCCTAAATCCGTGAAAATGTTATCTCCGTTCATTTCCTCTTACTTATAATGATAGTTTCCCATCACATCAATAGTCTTCTTCTAGAACTTCAACTTTTATGCAGACCAGATCTTCTCTCTGATGATCCAGTGGAACATAATGATTTTCCTCTAGACAATCTATGGAATGTAGAGGTTTGGAATATCTCTCTAGTTGATTTTTCTTATCAGATTCATAATTTGGTGATATGAGGGGATGATGATTCTCCATCATGATGTCCTTGTACAGATCCATGTTTAATTCCAAATACTGCCCATCCTCCTTGGAGAAATAGACCACAACATCATGACACCTTATAGGAACCCCTGTAGTCAGCAGCTCTATGATCTTGTTGGTGATTCCAAGGATCTTTGGCTCATTGTTTTTCTCATCTAGTAAGGAGTGACTTGGAGTCATCGTAACTGGGCTTTGGGCTCTGTTCCATTTCATGGACACATAGGGAAGGGAGCTGGATCGCATACATTCACTAGAAGTAGATGACTTCTTCACTAGGGTGTAATTCTATACAATCAGCACTTAGATTATCTCCAGGGTGAGGTTTAATATACTCTCAGCCATGTTCTTTCTGCATTTATTCAGTGGATTGACCAAGGAGAAGACCATTATTTGCAAAGGTTTCAGTTATAACAATCCAGTACTGATTAGACTATATAAATCCTCCCCCAGACACAGGAGCTGCAACTCATTTAGAATGTAAACCCCTCTTTTGACCAAGTAGTAACATACAACACAGTGTGATACGGAGAGTCTGAATCGTCATCAAGTGACTCAGAAGAGGAGCAGAATTGTGTTGGATACCGGAAAAATGGCAATTGTGGAGTATATTAACACACTAACACTACATTATGCTAACAGTTGAACAGGTTTAAAGAATTAACAAGAATGCTGCTTTAAGTGGAAACTTTTTAAACCACAGAGAAGAATGTAATACTTGTCTAAGTATTGTCAGGAACTTTTGCAAGGATGAGCTTCATAACATTTATGCTAATGGACATTTATTTGAAAATGTTTCTGGCCACACCCAAAATTAAAATCATTGAAAAAATTATATTACAATTCTTCTGCCTCAGCCCTTGCATGAGAATAATGCTGTGAGAGGGCAAGAGGGAGTAGTAGTATAAGGTGCCAGGAGGATCTCTCCCACTCAAAAGAGTTATAGAAAGAAAATTAAAGGATTTGTCCACTAGTATTAAATATTGGTAAAAATGGTAGAGGCGATCAAATCCATTTGATGCAAATTTTATTTTTGTAGAATTTTATGAAATTTGTAGGCCCCAGTGAATTTGAACAATTTGCAATTTGATTTGCGGAAACTGGCAAAAAAATGCTCACCACAATTTTACACTTTGCAGAAGATTGCGTCAGCCACAGAAGATTTACATGAATTCAGGCTCTGTCATGGGTTATCCAATTATGCCTTGTAACTATCACATCAAATACTTAAGTGCAGCCAATTAGAGAGGACTATCATAGCCTGTATAAAAGATGAGGTAAGGAATGCAGCAGCCATTTTAATATTATTTAAGATACTGAGAGTATATCAGAGATCAGCAATAGATATAGAAAGAAAGCCCTAAAACATTGGACAAATACTGCAGAAAGTAGAGTACAATAGTCTGTGAATAATAAAAAGGTTAAATTGATAGCGGGAGTGAGAGATCGATAGATAGAGAGGATCCAGCAGCAGTGCCAGACTCAGTGTGATTGATCAGTGATATGATGCAGTTGGCATCTATACTTCTGCATTTGAATAATTACACGTTTTTCTTCATTCTTCATGCACTTAAGAGCAGCTGCAAGGCAGCACAATATTTTTTATAGAAAAAAATAAAATAAAATCAGTGTCAATCAAAGACAGTGTGCTTAATTGTCACAAGCGACTGTAATAATTTTTTGCCTTTCTTGTGAAATTCTTGTTGTGAAGGGGAAAAATATATATATTTTAAATTGGCCAAAAGAAAATTCCTTAAAATCCAGACATTTAATTGTGACTCTCTCAGAAAGTGTGCATGTTGCACACAATTTTTTTTGGAACGTCTGTATTACTAGTCAAATTTTACATCTGTACATGCCAGAACAATATAGCACCCTATTTCAGGTGCTGGCTTTTTGGACATGTACCTACCTAAGATTTCTTATTACATAATTTTTTACATAATTTTTTAAGAAGGCGGTTGAATTTTGTAAAAAAAAACATTAAGAGGCTTGTGCCTCTTAATGACTTTGCGCCATCTTATTCCTGCACACCCCTCATTAAGACTGGCATGCAAAACTTAATAACCCCTTCACAACCTATGACGTATAGGTACGTCACAAGTCATGTCCCTGCATTCCATGCAGGATCCGGCGCTGAGCCCAAATGTTTTCAGACACGTGACAGCTTATCTATCAGCTGTCATGTACCCCTAACAGCCGCGAATGGAATCACGATCCACCCGCGAATGTTAACATGTTAAATGCCGCTGTCATTCTCAAACAGCGGCATTTAACATGGCCACCCCGGAAGCACGTCACTAATCCCACCCGTTGCAATTTCTTGAACAATTTAATGATGATAAGTATGTACAGAGAAACAAACATTTCGGTCCAAAAGGACCTTCATCAGTGTGCCTTCAGATATAGGTTGTATGGAGATAAATATCTCAGTGAAGTAGTCAAACAGTCCGTCAGGAGAGAGTTTAGGCTGTGGTACGCCTCTGAAACAGCGGTGGACGTCGCGTTCCTTTTGTTGATATCTCCTTATTTCTAAACTCCCACCTGATAAACTGTTTGACTACTTCACTGAGATATATATCTCCATACACCCTATATCTGCAGGTACACTGATAAAGGAACTTTTGGACCGAAACGTTTGTTTCTTTGTACATACTTATCATCATTAAAATGATCAAGAAATTGCAATATCTTTGAGTGCCAAGTTTTCTTCTACATATTATATGGTTTGGGACCCTACTTGTACACCAACCCTGCAGGAAGTTTGGTAATTTTCTACTTAATCCCACCAACTGGAGCACACGTCACATGATTGCGGGGCGTCGATGGGTTGGCATGACAACCCGGGGTCTGCAAGAGACCCCTGTGGTTGTCATTGCCGATCTGCTATGAGCTCATAGCAGATGATCATTTCTGCTACACATAGCAGGGCTGAAGCCCTGCCACGTGTAGCACAGGCGATCAGATGATCGCAGCTTCAATTCTCCTAAGGAGACTATTGAAGCATGTAAAAAGTAGAAAAAAAAAGTTTTGAAAAATATTTAAAAAATGAAAAAATATAAAAGTTCAAATCACCCCCCTTTTGCCCCACTCAAAATAAAACAATAAAAAAAACAAATATACACATATTTGGTATTGCCGAGTTCAGAAACGCCCGATCTATTAAAATATAAAAATAATTTATTTGATCGATAAATGACCTGACGAGAAAAGAAATCAAAACGCCAGAATTACGTTTTCTTGGTCGCCGCAACATTGCAATACAATGTAATAACAGGGGATCAAAACATCGGATCTACTCCAAAATCATATCAATAAAAATGTCAGCTTGGCGTGCAAAAAATAAGCCCTCATCCGGCCCCAGATCCCGACACTACAGGTCTTGTAGAAAGTTTTTTTCACAAACTTTTGATTTTTTTTCACCACTTAAATAAAAAAAGAACCTAAACATGTTTGGTATCTGCAAACTCGTAATAACCTGGAGAATCATAATGGCAGGTCAATTTCAGCATTTAGTGAAAGTGGAAAAAAAATAATAATTGTGTGATTGCACTTTTCTTGCAATTTCACCGCACTTTGAATTTTTTTACCTTTTCAGTACACGATATGGTAGAACCAATGGTGTAGTGGAAAAGTACAACCGGTCCCACAAAAAACAAGCCCTCACGTGGCTAAATTGACTGAAAAATAAAAAAATTATGGCTCCAGGAAGAAGGGGAGCATAAAACGGAAACGCAAAACCGGAAAATAACAAGGTCGTGAAGGGGTAAATGAATCAAGGCCTAAAATATAGTAATAATTATGTGGGTATGAATAATACTATAATAATACTATAGCAAACACTGCAGACAGCCTTTCCACATGCTGAAAAGGTGTGACAAGGAACAAAATTTCACGTTTAACTGCATAGACTATAATGTAAAATAAATATTTCATCTAGTGTCCCAATTGCGCACAACAGGGTGTACTTACACTTACAGATATCTGACTAATTTCTGTGCGTTTAGACCAATATTAGTCTAAATTGCTGATCTGTTCTTGTCTGCCAGAAAACTGATCTGAAGTGCATAAAAATTGGTCTATAAATGACAATGATTTTTGTATGTAAACTGCATGTGAAATAAATCTGGTAGACAACGCTATAATAGTGAAGGGGATGGTTTTATGTTAATGCAATTATAACATGATCCTAGCAAAAAAAATTGTGTGTGTCAATGGCCAACTCGGACCAATTTCAACATCTGTAAGATCGGTCTAATTGGTCAGAAGTCTGAGTGTGTAGAGCTACCATACACATTAGATGGTTATTGGCCGAACAATGCTTTGGCCGATCGTTCCGCCAACAACCATCTTTGCTGACTCTCCCATACACAGGAACGCTCGTTCGGTCAAGTGTTCCTGTGTTCTCTATGAGAAAGCCACCAGTTGACATGTCGGCCGACAGCTTATCTCTGGAAGAACAATACAATGGGACATATGTGACCGACAGTCATTTCAATAAAACACCAGCTATCATGATGTCAGTACTGTTTATGTACTATATCCCATTACGTAGATTATAATACGGTTTGTTAGCAATTACAGTGGGTACGGAAAGTATTCAGACCCCTTTAAATTTTTCACTCTTTGTTTCATTGCAGCCATTTGGTAAATTCTAAAAAGTTCATTCTTTTCTCATTAAAGTACACTCAGCACCCCATCTTGACTGAAAAAAACAGAAATATAGAAATTTCTAAAAATTTATTAAAAAAGAAAAACTGAAATATCACATGTATTCAAACCCTTTGCTCAGTATTGAGTAGAAGCACCCTTTTGAGCTAGTACAGCCATGAGTCTTCTTGGGAATGATGCAACAAGTTTTTACACCAGGATTTGGGGATCCTCTGCCATTCTTCCTTGCAGATCCTCTCCAGTTCCGTCACTTTGGATGGTGAATGTTGGTGGACAGCCATTTTCAGGTCTCTCCAGAAATGCTCAATGCTTAGGTCAGGGCTCTGGCTGGGCCAGTCAAGAATGGTCACAGAGTTGTTCTGAAGCCACTCCTTTGTTATTTTAGCTGTGTGCTTAGGGTCATTGTCTTGTTGGAAGGTGAACCTTCAGCCAAGTCTGAGGTCCAGAGCACTCTGAAAGAGATTTTCATCCAGGATATCTCTGTACTTGGCCGCATTCATGCTTCCTTCAATTCCACCCTGTCATCCTGTCCCTGCAGCTGAAAAACACCCCCATAGCATGATGCTGCCACCATCATGTTTCACTATTGGGATTGTATTGGGCAGGTGATGAGCAGTGCCTGGTTTTCTCCACAAATACCGCTTAGAATTATCACCAAAAAGTTCTGTCTTCGTCTCATCAGACCAGAGAATCTTATTTCTCATAGTCCTTCATATGTTTTTGAACAAACTCTATGCGGGCTTTCATATGTCTTGCACTGAGGAGAGGCTTCTGTCGGGCCATAAAGGCACGACTGGTGGAGGACTGCTGTGATATGTTGACTTGGTGGAACTTTCTCCTATCTCCCTATTGCATCTCTGGAGCTCAGCCACAGTGATCTTGGGGTTCTTCTTTACCTCTCTCACCAAGGCTCTTCTCCCATGATTGCTCAGTTTAGCTGGACGGCCAGGTCTAGGAAGACTTCTGATGGTCCCAAACTTCTTCCATTTAAGGATTATGGAGGCCACTGTGCTCTTAGGAACCTTGAGTAATGCAGAAATTCTTTTATAACCTTGGCCAGATCTGTGCCTTGCCACAATTCTGTCTCTAAGCTCCTTGGGCAGTTCCTTGGAGCTCATGATTCTCATTTGGTCTGACATGCACTGTGAGCTGTGAGGTCTTATATAGACAGGTGTGTGCCTTTCCAAATGAAGTCCTATCAGTTTAATTAAACACAACTGGACTCCAATGAAGGAGTTGAACCATCTCAAAGAGGATCACAAGGAAATGAACAGCATGTGACTTAAATATGAGTGTCTGAGCAAAGGGTTTGAATACCTATGATCATGTGATATTTTAGTTTTTCTTTTTTAATAAATTTGCAGAAATTTCTACATTTCTGTTTTCAGTCAAGATGGGGTGCAGAGTGTGCTTTAAAGAGAAAAAAAAAGAACTTTTTAGAATTTACCAAATGGCTACAATGAAACAAAGAGTGAAAAATTTAAAGGGGTCTGAATACTTTCCGTACCCACTGTAATCTGTAAATCTTACTTTCTCTATTGTGCTTCTAGTTTACAGTGACAGAAGAAAAACACAAGCTTTCCTGTGAAATATTTGCAGCTCCATCATATGCTGTGCATTCTTTCCATATTCTTTGATAAGACCCCATTTTCCCATAAACCTGCTTGTGTATGCAATTAGAGTGAGGGTATGTTTACAGGTTGCGTTTTTGCTGCATTTTTTCCCCTTGCGGTTTTGTAGCGAAAAAATGTGGCATTTTACTGTACCAACAAAGTGAATGAAATTTGAAATAAATTTTTTGAAATCTGATGTGCATACTGCTTTTTCCTTGTAGATTTGAAGCAATTTCAAATTTTCAGAATGGTAATTCTTTCAGCGTCTTTTACTCATTCTATGAAAAGGAAAAATGCATAAAAAATGCAGCAGAATGCGTATATTTTATTCAGCATTTTTCCTGCCAACACTCCAGCATTTGCAGCTGATTTTTCTGCTAAAAATATTGAATATGTGCACCTTTTTCTTTTATGGGATTAATAACTATTAAACGTTTACATACAGGTTGTATGGATGTTTTTGTGTAGATTCCTAAAGAAAAGTATTCTAAAAATGTATGCCATTGCGTGAGACATTTTTTTGTAAATTTATATAATGAAAAAAAATTCATGTTACATATTCTTTTTTTAGTGAGATACTTTAAAGGAGTTAGCCACTTTATGTTTATTTTAACAAATGTGTCTGGTACGTGATTTTGTGGCACTTAAAAGGAATCTGCCAGTAGGATCAACCCTCCTAAGTAAGGATGAGCGGACCCATGAATGTTTGGGTTCGTTGGGTTCATCCGAACTGTCATTCAAAGTTCGGTTTGGTATCTGAACTTGACCCCGAACCCAATAGAAGCCAATGGCGACCAGAACACTGGTCCTTTAAAATGACTGTAAAATGGTCATAGTAAGGGCTAGGGGGCTGCAAAAGGAAGCAAAATGGGGGGTAAGAGCAGAACAATTGCCCTGCAAACAAATGTTGATAGGAAAATTACTTAAAATAACATAGAATAAAAAATAGATATATAATCCTGAAGCAGAGGAGGAGGAGGAGGTGAACGTGGCGGAATAGGTGGAAGAGGCGGAGGAGGAGGTAGCCAACACTGTTTTTGTATTTTGTTGTTTTTTTTTTGTTTTTTTTGGGTGGTACTCTGAAACAGTACTTTCCATGGGGGCACTCTGCATACAGGCAGTGTAATAATCTGCTGGCCTCTCTCTCTGTATACAGGCCGTGTAATACTCTGCATTTTTGGGGTGCAAAGAATGAGGAGAGCATCAAATAGGGACCTGCGGCCCATGGGCATCTGTCTTCCACCTCACCCCCTTGCAAATCATGCAAGCAGTCTGAGCCCCAAGTCATGCAGCAGTCACTTATACTTTTTGATGACTCTGCTGGCCATGGTTCCGTGGGCCATCCACCCGGCCCTGCCCCACAAATGGAAGAGATTGAGTGCACTGATACCCAAGCACTTGTTCTGTTTAGATGAGTAAACAGTAACAAACAGGTACAGAGGGGAGAGGATGCTACCATTGCGGCCTTATATTCTCTAGGATAATTGAGAAGAACATAATAGGTTCAGGGATTGCAGCAGCTCTGGCGTTGGTCAGGCGGAAGCTCTGGTAGTGGTGAGGTGGCATCAGGGTCATTGCAGGCTATAAGCTGTTCTGAATAGATTGGTTTCCAAGTTCAGAATGTAGGGGATAATCAGACGTGTTGAGCCATAGAATTCTAGAGGATGGGGGATGTACGATTGTGAAGGAGAGAAGGAGGGCTTGGGAGGGACGGAGATTACGTGGTGGGAGATATAAGGAGATTAGTTCAGAGATATATGGGAGAGTGAGATTATGGACAGCCTTGTAGGTCAGTGTCAGTAACTTGAAGTGGATACAATGTGGAATTAGGGAGTAGAGATGAGCGGTGTTCGACTAGAACTGTTCGCCAATCTCAAATTCGAGCTGTTTTGGGTGGTGTTCGAGTTGTTCGACGAACCGAACGATTTGCAAAAAATTCGGCTGTTCAAGGTTATGTTCGATAACTGTTCGTGCACCAAAAGCGTGTCCTGCATGTCTGGCGCTATTTAGAGCACCAATCATGCAGGGATTGTCTGCCACTCACTGTAATGCCACAGCCATGGTGGTTGTGGCATTACAGTGATTGCCCAAATCGATGGGAACAGTGCTCACAGTGAAACATGAAAAGCCGGCAATTCAGCAGCGGCATACACCGGTACCCGACAATTTAGAACCGAAAGAATAGAGCTTCACACATAGATTAGATAGATAGAAACATGTCAGTCACACATATAAGAAGCACAGTGACAGTGTTGCTTACTGTACTTGTCATTTAGTGTAAAGGATTTATCAAAAAAAATAATAGTGTTTTCGTGCACCGTCTCTTTAAAAAAGCCGGCCGGCAATTCAGCAGCGGTATCGGACAATTTATAACAGACAGAATAGAGCTTCACACATAGATTAGATAGATAGAAACATGTCAGTCACATATATATGAAGTACTGTGACAGTGTTGCTTACTGTACTTGTCATTTATTGCAAAGGATTTATTAAAAAAAATAATAGTGTTTTCATGCACCGTCTCTTTAAAAATCTTCTGGCGCTGTACCCAACTCATCCAGGGCCCTGGTGCGGTGGCTCACTGGGTAATAAAGGGGTTAAGGCCAGCTTGGCATTATCAGCTGGCCCTAAGCCCGAAATTCATGGGGTCACGCCAACATTAGACATGACCACCATGAATTTCTAGTAAAGTATTTAAAAAAAACACAAACACCCAGAAAAAAGTCCTTTAATTGAAATAAACACACAATTCTTTATTGTTCTAAATTAAACCATACTTACCGTCACGCCCATTCCAGCTGAAGCCAATGATCTCCTGCAATAAAAGTAAAATAATAAAGCAACATCATCCTTACCTTTCCATGGCTCCCACGACAGCTTCAGCTCTGCTACATCGAGATGACAGGCTGGACCGCAGCAGAACGCTGCCATCCAGCCTGTCATCCCACAGACACTGAGAAGCACAGGCTTGCTTGCGCTACTCAGTGTCTGGCTGTGATGGCATCCAGATGAGCCGAGGTCATGTCCAATGAACTCGGCTCACCTCATGCACGTCACTGACAGCGTGGGAAAATTCTCACGCTGAAGCGCTGAGTGCAGGAGAATTTTCCCACGCTGTCAGTGACGTACATGAGGTGAGCTGAGTTCATTGTCGGCTCATCTGGATGCCGTCACAGTCAGACACTGAGGAGCACAAGCATGCCTGCGCTTCTCAGTGTCTGCGGGATGACAGGCTGGATGGCAGCGTTCTGCTGCGGTCCAGCCTGTCATCTCGATGTAGCAGAGCTGAAGCTGTCCTGGGAACCATGGAAAGGTAAGGATGAGGTTGCTTTATTATTTTTCTTTTATTGCAGGAGATCGTTGGCTTCAGCTGGAATGGGCGTGATGGTAAGTATGGTTTAATTTAGAACAATAAAGAATTGTGTCTTTATTTCAATTAAAGGACTTTATTCTGGGTGTTTGTGTTTTTTTTTTTACTTTGACTATGGGGTTAGTAATGGGGGTGTCTTATAGACGCCTCTCCATTACTAACCTGGGCTTGATGTCAGCTGGCATTATAAGCTGACATCAACCCCAACCCTATTACCCCCTGCCACCGCACCAGGGCAGCGTGGAAGAGCGAGGCTAAGTGTCAGAATTGGCGCATCCTATGAATGCGCCATTTCTGGGGCGGCTGACGGCTGGTGTTTCTAGCCTGGGAGGGGGCCAATATTCATGGCTCCCTTCCTGGGCTATTAATATCAGCCCCCAGCTGTCTGCCTAGCCTTTGCTAGCTATTAAATTAGGGGGGACCCCACGTCATTTTTTTGGGGGGGGTCCTCCATTTTAATAGCTAGTAAAGGCTAGGTATTCAGCTGGGGGCTGATATTAGTAGCCTGGGAAGCTCCGTGGGTATTACCCCCTTCCCAGGCTTCAAACATCTGCCCCAGCTGTCTGCTTAACCTCCGCTAGAGACTAAAATTACGGGGAACCCCACGCCAATTTTTTTTAATAATAAATCCTTTATTTTAATACTAAATGACAAGTACAGTAACCAACACTGTCACTGTACTTATTATATATGTGACTGACATGTTTCTATCTATCTAATCTATGTGTGAAGCTCTATTCTGTCTGTTATAAATTGTCGGGTACAGATGCTGAATTGCCGGCCGGCTTTTTTAAAGAGACGGTGCATGAAAACACTATTATTTTTTTTAATAAATCCTTTGCAGTAAATGACAAGTACAGTAAGCAACACTGTCACAGTACTTCATATATATGTGACTGACATGTTTCTATCTATCTAATCTATGTGTGAAGCTCTATTCTGTCTGTTATAAATTGTCGGGTACCGCTGCTGAATTGCCGGCCGGCTTTTTTAAAGAGACGGTGCACGAAAACACTATTATATTTTTTAATAAATCCTTTACACTAAATGACAAGTACAGTAAGCAACACTGTCACTGTACTTCATATATATGTGACTGACATGTTTCTATCTATCTAATCTATGTGTGATGCTCTATTCCTTCATGTCTAAATTGTCGGGTACCGGTGTATGCCGCTGCTGAATTGCCGGCCGGCTTTTTTAAAGAAAGCGTCTTCTGAGCAGTTTGTCAGCTTTTGGACACCTTTGAAGGTGTTTTCTATGTGTTCCTATGTGTTTTTGTTTGCCTGCCATTGGTTTTAACGGTGTTCGACGGTGTTCTAAGGTGTTCGACGAACAGTTCGACGAACAGTTCCTCGAGCATCCCGGTGTTCGACGAACCGAACCGAACCCGAACACTACGGGGGTGGCTCAACACTATTAGGGAGCCAATTAAGGGATTTGCAGAGGGGAGAAGCAGAGGAGTAGCGAGGACAGAGGTGGATTAGTCGGGCAGCAGAGTTAAGGGCAGATGACGCGATGGGGGATGATGAGATCCTACATTCCACATAGAATCAAGGCCAAATGAGTGACGTGGGCAGTTTGGAGTAAGAGGTGGTGGTCACATTGGCCCAGCCGCATAGCAAAAGAGAGAGGAGGGTGCAAAAGCACCACGTCTGGCACCTAGACAGTATATCGGCTTCTACTGGCCACCGCGCGGACAAATCGAGCACACCGAAACCAGCTCAAAGGAGCTCCCTGACAAAACACGGGTGGTTTGCACACTGTGCCGTCAGAGACTGAAGTGAGGTATAAATGTTCTTAACCTGAGCACCACCTGCATGACGAGGCATCTGAATGCAAAGCACGAGCTGCAGTGGAGTACACACCTGAAAAACCAGGAAAGATCTGTGCCTCCTCCTGCTCCCTCTTCTGCTGAGGTCTCGGCCTCTTCGTCTCGCTCCCGAGCAACAGGGCCACCACCAAAGAGAGGGTGTTACTGCACCACCACCAGCAGTGTCACTGAGCATCTCCACACCATCGCATTGAAGCGTTCAGCTATACATTCCCAAAACACTGGGTCCCATATTCTACATGTGGCCTCACAAATGATTTACAAAGGGCTAACAATACGTTGGGATCACGGGAACCACAGTACCCAGCTGCCACTACATGTTGAGGACAAAATCAGGTGTGCACTGCCCAATGCCATCAGTGTAAAGGTCCGCATAACCATCGATACATGGACCAATAAACATGGGCAGGGACATTATATCTCTCTAACTGCCCATTGGGTAAATGTTGTGGTGGCTGGGCCTGAGGCAGAAAGCGTTTTGGTATATGTACTACCACCACTGGGAATTGCTGAATGTTTTTTGGATGTTTCTCTGTCCATGTGGTCTCTTCCTCCTCCACTTGTTCCACCACCTCCACATCTGGTCAGTGTAACACCTGCACCAGCCTCAGCACAACCAAAGGGAAACAACAGCAGGCTGTTCTGAAACCCATCTGTTTGGGGGGGGGGAACCCACACCATGCAGGAGCTGTGGACTGGGATCAAATAACAGACAGATAAGTGGTTGGTGCCGCTGAACCTCAAGTCCAGCCTGGTGGTGTGCGATAACGGGCAAAATCTCTTGTCTGGCACATGTGCTGAATTTGGTGGTGCAGAGCTTCCTTAAAAATTACAGATATGTCAGAGCTGCTGCTAAAAGTGTGGGCCGTCTGTGTGCGCTTTTGGAATTCTCACTCTGCTGCTGCTCGCTTTTCTGCGCTGCAGCATCACTTCTGCCTTCCTGCTCACCGCCTCATATGTGAGGTACCCAAAAGGTGGAACTCCACCTTGTATATGCCAGAGAAACTGTGTGAGCAGCAGCAGGTGATACTGGAATTTCAGTTGCAGCATACATGGGTGAGTCAATCTGTGGAACAACACCACTTCACGACCAAAGAGTGAGCATCCATGCGGGACGTGTGTGCCATGTTGGACTGCTTCGAGTACTCCACAAACATGGCCAGCGCTGAGGAAACCATCATCATCATTACTATCCCACTTCTATGGCTCCTAGAAAAAAAGCTTCAGGCGATGATGGATGAGGTGGTGGCACAGGTGGAAGACAAGAAGGAACAGGGACCATTCACACCTTTATCAGGCTAGTCATCCACACATTACCACGGAGGATGGGTGTCACGCAAGGTGTGAGAAACACTTGTCTTTTTTGCATGCTAGCACCAAGTCTGCTGACAGAACAAAGGTTGCTAACAAATGAACCCCTTGTTTATCCAACTCCAGACTACCAAGAGTTAATCGAGTCTCCTTTTGTTTAGGAATTGAAGGACAAGTCCCAACAAAATGTCCCTTTTTCCCACAAAAAAAAAATGCCTTTTTTCCTGTGAATCTCCGGGGAGATGTAGGATGTAGAGACACCCCCTAATTGTATAGGTTCCTCCACCTCCCCCAGTACTGGTTCACCTCCAGACCGCTCATCCGGCAGAGGTACACAACCCCAACAAGAAGGCCCGGGAGAAGGTGGTCTCACCCGTCTATCCCATAGGCGTCTATCAAGACGTATGGCCAACAACATGGCAGCTTCCAAGGACTGAAGGGTTTCATATACTGTCAAGGCATCTTTCAACTTTTCAGTAAGCCCCCCACAAAATTGACATCTAAGGGCTGAGTCACTCCATTAAGAATCCATTACCCATCTACAGAATTCCGAACTGTATGTCTCCACTGACCGATTCCCCTGCTGAAGGCGACGTAGCCTAGACTCAGCCAAGGCGACTTGGTCAGGGTCATCGTAGATGAGGACCAGAGTCCCGAAAAACCCCTCCACATACTGGAGACGAACCGAGTCCTGCGGTAACCAAAACGCCCATGACCGAGGATCTCCCTGCAATAGAGATATCACAATACCAACCCATTGCTACTCATTTCCAGAGGAGTAAGGACGAAGTTTAAAATACAATTTTCATGCCTCCTTAAATACAAAAAACTTGTCCCTACCTCCTGAAAACCTGTCAGGGAGGGCAACCTTGGGTTCAGGCTGGACAGGCCTACCTGCAGAGACCCCCATATTGGTGACCTGTAACTGCTGATGCTGCTGCTGAACCCCACAGCGGAGGTCATTCACCTCCAGAGACAGACGGCGGAACTGCTCTGCGAGCTCTGCAACTGAACCCATACCAAGGGAGAAAGGAGAAAAAAAAAGGTCCACGCCCAATAACACACAGAGAAAAAAAACAACAAAGTATCAGTTTTTTTTTCTTTTTTCAAAATGTGCTCGGGCGGCGATAATGTCATGCACAGTGTGGGAAAGACAAAGGGAAGAGGGAAAGGCAGCCCAGACTTTAGGCAAAGGGGGGGAGGTGGAGACCTCTTAGGTTGATCTAGCGTCACCCTGTCTCCCCTAACGTCCCTGTATAGGCTCTTCACCAATCGCCGCACGCGTGCCTCGCCCTGTCTTTCCCTGGCGTATGGTTAAGGCTAGGGAAGGGAGGAGATGAGCACTAGTCAATCTCCACTAAACACTATAGACAACAAGGGTACACAAACAGGGGGAAATTGCTTAGCTTTAGACGACTCCAGACAAATGCGCACATGTCCTCAATCACCAGAGAGGAAGTAGTACTGCTCTTGCTAAAGCCTTCACATGTAGTAATGAATATCGCCGGCACCTCCCTCTAGAACACACAAGGTATTTATACACCCAGGCCAGGGAGTTAATTAGCCAGAGGGAAGTAGCCGCTGGGTCCTAGACACAGCCTCTAAGAAGATGTCTGTAATACCAAACGTAGAGATCTCCTGCAACAAACTGCAATGCGACTGTCTGTCACTTCTGACACACCCATGACAATGGGTTCCTGTACCAACAGCAGCCAGGTACACAACTGTCCAGCCAGGGGAAATTTTTTGAGGGTGAGGAGAAGCGAACAGTGTTCAAAGCAGGGTGGTACTCAAAGCTGCTCACGGGCATCACTGGAGCATGGCTGGGGAGATACAGAGCATACAGACGATACAGAGGACCCATATGATACACCTCCACCGAGGACAGTTTGTCGTCACCTCTGGGCAGCCTGGAACACGTGAGCCAATACATGCTGCAGTGCTTGCGCAACAACTGCCGAGTGGCTTGGATTGTCACTAGTGATGAGCGAGTGTATACGTTACTATTCGCTTTTCGCACGGATAGTACAGTATTCGGGTTACTCGTCATTCTGCAAGTATTTGTGTACTCGCCTCGCTATATTCGGATGTCCTGCCGTGCAGTTTTGGCACCTTCTTTGCATCCACTAAACATGCTGGGCTTCTTAACCAATCACAGTAACGCCGCAGACATCTTGGTTGTGGCATTACTGTGATGGCTGGCCGCCCAGCGTCATTGGGTCTATTTAAGCCCTGCCGCCATTTTGTGCACATTGCATCTGGAGCCTGCGTCCTAATAGCCTAGGGAGAGATGGCTGAGCTGCTAAGGAGAGTGTTTAAGCCTCTTGATAAAACAAAAGCCCTTTTAAGGGCTACCTGCAGTGTATACTAGTTCTGTATTTAAAGAAGCCGCTCACTAGCTCCATAATACCACCAAAAAATAGCTCTTTTCAGAGCTGAAGGCACACAACAAAGTCAGAGTACAGGGAGGGAGAGATTGTATATTAGGTAGGGAGTGTATTGGGTAGTGTTCTTCCAGTGTACATCTTAAAACAGCTCTTGTCAGAGGCAAAGCAATATTTTTCCAGCACACACAGAAGTAGCATTTTGTGCTACCTTTTTTTTTTTAGCACCGATCTATTTTCCCTGCTGTTTTAGGGGTCAAAGCCTGGCTTCTGCTGTCCACATTGTTACACTCATGCCCGGACTGACTGGCGTGAGCATGGTGAGTGGTCCCACTGGCCCACGAACCGAGGAATGCCTGGAGGGGCGTGACTAGGGGCCTCGCCAGATCCAACCACGAACACACGGCAGCTTAATCTACTCCGTGGTCCGAAGAGGGACGTGGGAGGTGGCCCAGGTGCTACTCCAGGTCAGACCCCGGTCACAGCTGTTGACCCACACCGGGGAATGCAGGAATTGTCAGGTACGGCTGGTATGCAGACAGGTGGGTACTGGCAGGCACGGCTGGTATGCAGGCAGGTGGGTACCGGCAGGCACGGCAGGTATGCAGACAGGTGGGTACTGGCAGGCACGGCTGGTATGCAGACAGGCCGATACTGGTGTAGCACCCCGAGGGCTCGGCTGCTACAGGGGTATTGCACCTCAGACCAGAGGTGTGGTATTCCACTCCCGGGTAAGGATGGAGTGTGGACTAGGGCTCAGTAAGCTGCATGCACCACACACACCCCATTTCCAAGGGACAGCTCAACGGTGCTCCCACTAGACAGAAGTGCAGGCACGACAGCATCTGTTCCTGGCTGGAGTGGGGAGGGGGAGGAAAACCCAGTGGTGTAGGAGCAGATAGGGGTGGGTCTCTGGGCATAGGTAGGAGCCCATTGGTTGCTAGTCACCTGGGCTCGGGTGTTAGAAGGAGGTATATAAGGTGGGCTCCATCTTAGGACAGTGTTCAGTTCAGAGAGGAGGAGAAGAGGAGAGGAGCTCAGCCAGAGAGGGCTGACAGGGAGCTGTGGCTCAGTCTGGGCCCAGCTCCAGAAGCAGGCCTGGAGTGAGGCCAGAAACAGCAGAAAGAGAGAGAAGAAGGAACAGAAAGGAAAGTAGGAAAGGAAGCAAGGAACACAAAGAAAGGCCCAGAGACACGAAGGCAGAAGGAACCCCATGTGCCCAGGAGATACAGGGTGAAGGGTTGGCAGAACAGGGTACCGGAGCCCAAATTGGTGGAGGCAACAGATTCCTCAGCCAAAGACCGGAGGTTGTTACCACATCTTGGTGCGACCCTTCACTACATCCACCAGGAAGGCATACCATATAGGGTCAGGGACGCAGAGATCAGCGTGCCCAGAGAAGGCCCGAGGAAGCTGGACAAAGGTGGGTCACTGGTGGGGACGGCCAGAGAAAGGAAAGGAAGGGAGTCCTGTGCCACGCTCTGGAATTGCCTGGGAGTTGACCGAGTCCCTCACCTGGTGGACGCAGCCTGACTCGGGCGGTCCTAACTGCGCACAAGTGACCTGATAAAGAACTGTGAGTAAAGCATTGGAAACTGCAACCACACGTCTCTGTGTTTCATCGCCGCACCAGCACCATTAGTACTGGGACGCTCACACCATTACTCCCATCCTCCACATTAGCTGCCCTGAGGCAATACTTCTCCCGTGGGGAGTTATCCCATACTTGGCTGCGCATACAACATCAGCCTCAGCGGTCTGCAGCGCAGCGGCGGTCCCCACTGACCGCAATCCACGGGTGGCGTAGTCGGACACTTATTATAACACCAATAGACTGCCACTGGTTTGACCACCCTGAGCACGGACCGGGTCACCGCCACGGAGAACTACAACCCCCAGCGATCCGGCTCCGGGTATCCCCCTGCACAGCACAGGCCCAGGGGGCGCGTCACTGGCAGGTAGAAAAACAGGCTGGATAGGGACCAGTACAGACTGGGATACAGGAACAGAGCCGCAGGTGCGGTGCACAAGCAGAGCAGAGCCGCAGGCGTGGAGGACAAGCAGAGCAGAACCGCAGGCACGGAGGACAAGTGCAGGAGAACAGAACCGCAGGCGCAGAGGCCAAGCGGAGCAGAGCAGAGCAGAACTACAGGTGTAGGCAAACAAGACAAGGCTCTGTTCACATGGAACAGACTGGGAAACACAGGAAGATAGCTAGAACACAGGAGGTAGATACGGAGGCAGGGAAACGGGACAAGCAGAACCAGATACACACAAGGTACTTGCAATGAAGTAGTGAGTGGACACAAAACTCACAAACAGAAGTACAGAGAAAATGAGTTGGAGTTAGGTACTGGCTCAGACACTGCAGGAAAAGGGAAGGATCGGACATAGAGACAAACAGGTAACGGACTAGGACACAGTTCAGACAGGAACTGACACTGGAACGAGATACAGGAACGCGCTTGGGTACTCAGCCCCCAGAGTGGCAGGAATAGACTAGAAGTCACAGATACAGGTAACGGGCCTGGGTACTCAGCCCTCAGGGTGGCGGAAACAGACAAGATACAGGACAGGACCTGGCAACTCAGTTGCACAGAACACACTGAAAGAAAGTGTTGCTCAGGCACCTCCCACAGGGTGGGGGAGGTTTAAGTATCCAGTGACTCACAGCAATAGGCTTGGGACACATGAGGACTGCGCACACTGTAGCTTTAAGAATCAGGAAGTAACAGCGCCAGCAGAGAAGAGACATGCACACAGCAAGAAAAGGAGTATAGTGCACAGCCTGGACTGATAGGTAAGTTGGCAGTCTTGCATTGTGGGAGATGGTAAGCCATGCCAGCACGCTGCCAGGGATGTTACATACATTAGTCCACTTAAAAAGGTTTGGTGCCCTACGTAAAGCAGTAGTCCAAACATTTCCTACTGCCTGCTACCAAGCACGCACCAGGCCATTTTAACCACTATTTTTGGGTGTCAGCCTGCCTTCTGTCCTTATTAGTCTACTTAAAAAAGCGTTTTGTGCCCTACACAAAGCAGTAGTCCAAACATTTCCTACTGCCTGCTACAAAGTACACACCAGCCCATTTTAACCACTATTTTCTTCTGTCCATATTAGTCCACTTTTAAAATCGTTGAGTGCCCTGCACAAAGCAGTAGTCCAGACATCTCCTACTGCCTGCTGCAAAGCACGCACCAGGCCATTTTAACCACTATTTTGGGGTGTCAGTGACGCGCCCCCTGGGCCTGTGTTGTGCGGGGAATACCCGGAGCCGGATCGCTGGGGGTTGTAGTCTCCGTGGCGTTGACCCGGTCCGTGCCCAGGGTGGTCAAACCGGTGGCAGTCTTAATGCTGTAACAAGTGTCCGACTACTCCACCCGTGGATTGCGGTCAGTGGGGACCGCCGCTGCGCTGCAGACCGCTGAGGCTGATGTTGTATGCGCAGCCAAGTATTGCCTCAGGGCAGCTAGTGTGGATGATGGGAGTGATGGTGTGAGCGTCCCAGTACTAATGGTGCTGGTGCGGCGATGAAACACAGAGACTTGTAATTGCAGTTTCCAATGCTTTACTCACAGTTCTTCACCAGGTCACTCGTGCGCAGGTAGGACCGCCTGAGCCGTGCTGCGTTCACCAGGCAAGGGGCTCGACCAACTCCCAGGCAATTCCAGAGCGTGGCACAGGGCTCCCTTCTCTTCCCTTCTCTGGCCGTCCTCACCAGTGACCCACCTTTGTCCAGCTTCCTCGGGCCTTCTCTTGGCGAAACCTATCTCCGGTTTCCCTGACCCTATGTGGTATGCTTTCCTGGTGGATGTAGTGAGGGGTCGCACCAAGATGTGGTCACAACCTCCGGTCCTTGGCTGAGGAATCTGTTGCCTCCACCAATTTGGGTCCCGGTACCCTGCTCTGCCAACCCTTCACCCGCAATCTCCTGGGCCTTTGGGGTTCCTTCTGCCTTCGTGTCTCTGGGCCTTTCTCTGTGTTCCAGTTCCTTGTTTCCTTTCTTACTTTCCTTTCTGTTCCTTCTCCTCTCTCTCTCTCTCTCTCAGGCCCCGGCCTCCTGACAAGGCCTGCCCGTGGAGCAGAGCCCATGCAGCAGCTCTGCTCCCTGTCACTTCTCCTCAGACTGCACACTGTTCTAAGATGGTGCCCACCTTATATACCTCCTTCTAACACCCGAGCCCAGGTGACTAGCAACCAATGGGCTCCTACCTATGCCCAGAGACCCACCCCTATCTGCTCCTACACCACTGGGTTTTCCTCCCTCTCCCCACTCCAGCCAGGGACAGAAGCTGTCGTGCCTGCACTTCTGTGGGAGCACCGTTGAGCTGTCCCTCGGAAATGGGGTGTGTGTGGTGCATGCAGCCTAACGAGCCCTAGTCCACACTCCATCCTTACCCGGGAGTGGAATATCACACCTCTGGTGTGAGGTGCAATACCCCTGTAGCAGCCGAGCCCTCGGGGTGCTACATCAGCCTGCCTTCTGTCTATATTAGTCCACTTTAATAATCAGTGAGTGCCCTGCACAAAGCAGTAGTCCAAACATTTCCTACTGCCTGCTACAAAGCAAGCACCAGGCCATTTTAACCACTATTTTGGGGTGTCAGCCTGCCTTCTGTCTATATTAGTCCCCTTAAAAAATCAGTGAGTGCCCTGCACAAAGCAGTAGTCCAAACATTTCCAACTGCCTGCTACAAAGCACGCACCAGGCCATTTTAACCACTATTTTGGCTGTGACAGCTAGTGTGGCTTGTGCCATCAACATCTGGAAATCTGGCAACAAAACCCAAAATGCCAAAAAAGCCTGTTGTTAAGGGACATGGACGTGGACATGGTGTTGTCAGTGGTGTGCGAGAAGGCATTCAGTCTGTGTCAGGTCAGAAGAAGCTTGATGCATCCACTATGTTCCTGGAAAAATTTCCCGGTCTGGAACGTAAACATATGTGGAAGCCCGAAGAGGGAGAGCAGATTCTGTCTTGGATAGCAGACAAGGCCTCTACGCATTTGTCAAGCAGCAACAAATCTTCCACGACCACACAGTCTACTGTGGATACACAGAAGGCTGGCCCATCCAATCCTGAAGCTGGTTCTCCTTCCTCCCGCCATTATCAGTCACAGGAGACATGACCCCAAGCTTGGCAACTCTGAGGATCTGTTTGGTACGTATCCTTTGGTTGGCTCTGGCCTATCACTGTGCAGCATTGAAGAGGGACAAGAGGAGGTGGCATGCGTTGATGCTCAAGTATTTGAGGACCTACGGCCAGAAGAAAGCCACTTGGCGGAACGTCATTTACTGTCTCCAGAGGGGGAGGCTGATGATGATGAGACACAGTTGCCATCAGGTCAGCCTACAATGTCAACTGGGAAGGAGGATGAGATGGAAGACGAGGTAGTCGATGATGAGTCCACTGATCCTACCTGGACCGTTGGCATGCATAGCCATGACAGCAACACAGAAGAAGATGGATATGTAACACCAACACAGGCACCAAGGGGTTGTCCAGAGTGAGAACTGGGTCATCTGTTCCCAAGAGCACCCCCGCTGTGCGCCAAGTCAAGGCAAGGGGGCGTTCAGCTGCTGTGTGGAATTTTTTTTCTGAAAGTCTTTCAGAGAAAAACATTGTAGTCTGTAGCATCTGCCATACCAAGTTGAGTAGAGGCCAGGTCAAAGGCAACCTAAGCACCACTGTGGCGCCCCTGAGGGTTCAGTCGCCACAGGGGTACTGCACCTCAGAACGAGGTGTGGTATCTCCTCTCCCAGGTAAGGATGGAGTACTACACAGGACCCCAACCACACACTCAACACTACACCACTCCAGTTCTGTAGGGGGCTAAAGCACCATAGTGCTGCCCTGGTCCTGAATGGAGGAGTTGGGGGGAACCAAAGTTAGGGGAACCACGTAGTGAGTGAGGGTGAAGGAAGCATTTATGTTAGCACTTAATTAGAATTCTATATAACTGGAGGCCATCTTAAAAACAAGGTCTTTGGTCGTGGGTCTTTGGGACGGCAGGTCAGCACAAGGCTGCAGCCTCCTCAGGGTCCACGGTTCCCGGTCTCAGGCCTCGAGACGGGGGATTGGGGCAGAGTTATAATCAGCTCTGTCCCCGGTCAGAGTCCAAGCAAGAAGGCCCAGGAGGGGAGCAGAGGAGATAGGCTCCACAGGCGAAAGGATCTCAGGGGGTGCGGACGGAGCGGAGTCACCACTAGTGTTGAGCCACCCCCGTAGTGTTCGAGTTCGGTTCGGTTTGTCGAACACCTGTATGTTCGCCGAACTGTTCGTCGAACACCTTCGAACACCGTTAAAACCAATGGCAGGCAAACAAAAACACATAGAAACACATAGAAAACACCTTCAAAGGTGTCCAAAAGCTGACAAATTGCTCAGAAGACACAACTAACACATGGAAAAGTGACAAGTACATATAGTAATGCGAAAAGAAAAGAGGTAGAGGAGTAAAAGGAGGGGGAGACACAGATATAGGCATGTCATGCCCTTCTAAAACCAAAAAAGTGCGAAGCCGACACAGCCAGTCCGTTCCTGCCCGTGCGACCTCCGTGTCGCCGGGTTTGTGCCAGAGCCACGGTGGACCCTGACGGCCAGCCCCCCTCTCCCAATACTGGTGCCTGTCCGCTGGTGGGTCGAGACCCCCCACGGTGGGGGGGGAGTAGCATCTGCAGAGGAAAGACCATCTTCTAGCCAAACTAAGATGTCTACTTCTTTTCGTGGACAATGTGATACGATCCCTTTCTTACGGACACGCCCATCGCTACAAATTCCAGATGAGGCACAAAAACAGCAGGTGCTTCAATGGATATCAAGTGCTCCTTCAAGTGGGCTCTCCTCCACCTCAACTTCAACATCACAAATACTCCAGTCCTCAGAGGTGTCACCCCAATCGCACTTGCTTCCTCACAGCTCCCAAGTCTCCAGCTGCCCGTCTGAGTATGGGGTAACACAGATGGTTGAGTCTGCGCAGCTGTTTACTCATACTATAGCCTGGGAAATGGAGGTCTGCTCCAGAGCTTCTGTTAATCCAGACGAGGAAAAGATCTGCACTGATGTCCAGAATCTTTATAAGTCGGATCCAGGACCAGATGAAGAAGGTTCTGAGCATAATGTAGACCCTCGTTCCCAAACTGTAACTCCTGTTGGTGGAGACAATGATGAAGACGATAATGAGACTCAAATACCTGATTGGAGCGACAACTTGACTTTTCGGTCAGGGCAGGAAGAGGTTGGCTCTGAGGACGACGGGTGTGAGAACACACAGGGTGATGATGACGAGGTTGGAGATCCCACTTACTGTCAACTCACAGTCAGCCAGTCGATGAGGTCAGCAGAGGAGGTGGAGGAGGATGTGACTAGCCCAGGGGATGGGGATGACTCGGTAACCGGGCCTTTGCCTGGCCTTGGGGATGTCGCGGTGGTCGGCTCCCGGGCCCGTACTCTGGGGTCACTCTTTAAAAGGGTGGATAATTGTTAATTTTATAAGAGTTCGTGATGCCACCTGTAGTATCTGGTGAGAAGCACCAGCGCTGCAGCAGTCCACTGAGGCCGGTGATAAGGCAGCTCGATGGTATAGCTCCCCACAGGTGGAGCTAGGCCTCAGAAAAGCGTATGCAGGGGGAATGCAGGACAGGCGAGACCCAGCTGGGTCAGAGCAAGAACGGGAATGGACACGGTAGTCACCTCAGTACCTTTTAGTGGTGGAAATTCAGGCACATCCCGGAGCACTGTAGGGTGAAGGGTGCATATCAGGATCCTCCCCAATGAGCGGGTGTAGGGCCTCCTGTTTCTTGCCTCTGCGTAGTAAGTTTCTGACCTGCCTGGAGCTAGGCCTAACTTTGTCTCTGTCCTGCGCTGGCTGACCTTATGGTAGGGCCTTGTCTTGGAGTTCACGCTCCCAGTATGCGGGGCCTAAGCGTCTCCTGGCACTGTTACGTATCAGCACCTTAGCGATCCTGGGACTTGTAGTTCTCCAGGGATTCCGGTTATGCCTTACTGGGTCATAGAGATCCTGGTAAGCTCGGATCCGGTGTCCGATAAATGCTTCGGGGTGAGCTGGTTAAGCTCCTCTGCCCCTTATGTACTAACTCGCCACTCGCCTTCGGCCTACTCGGGCCCTCACTAGGCTATACACACTAACGGCAGCTTGCCGTGCTTCACCGATCTTATGGCACCGGCACACCTTAAGCTGTAACTGGGCTCCCTGAATCTAATTAGCAGGAGCCTCATGCTCCACTGCTGAACTATTAACTGAGTTCTCTAGACTAGACTGAGCTCCACTGCAGACTGACCTCTCTTAGGCTTCTCTACTGCAGGAACTCTTCAGAGGAACTGAACTGCCTAGCTCCACCTTCCCTATTTATATCCCTAACGGGCTCCCTCTGCTGGTCTGAGGTGGAAGGTGGAGATGTGTGAATGTTTATGGGGGCCTATTGTGGAGGATTCCATCAATGCACTCGTCTAGGATCTGTGATACCAAGCGCAGCGGGGCGTCACAGATGCTATTGATGACGAGGTTAGGTTGCGCCTTCCTGGACAGAGACGGAGTACTGGAAGCACGTCAACAACTGCATCCTCAACCACAATTCTGCCTCTGACCACAAGTCGTAGTGGCTCTTCAGGTCGCATGGGCTCTAAGCCTTGCATAGCCTGGGCATTTTTTAAGATCGATAAGGATGACCCAACTCGTGTTATCTGTAATATTTGCCACCAAAAGCTAAGTAGAGGCCAAAAAATCCATAGTTTGAGTACTTCATACATGAACCGTCACATGGATATGAAGCATAAGTTGCAGTGGGAAGCTTACCCTTGCTACAATGCGGCCTAGCGGGCCGGGCCATCCACCGTCTGCCCCATCTTGTGCATCCGCGGCCTCTTCATCCTCTGTGACTGGGGGGACAGCAGTCACACATGTTTTTGGACGCAGACCTGCCACCTCTTTACCCGCTACAGCCAGTTTGATTGGCAGGTCGTCAGTTCATTTGGAAGTGGAAACACCTGCTGGTGTTGAGCGCTCTCTGACATCGAGAGCACCACCTTTGGATCAAGGCAACCTAACATGTCCGCCTGCATCTTCCTCACACACCGGCAGTTTGCCGTGGACACCCTACTCAACCCCGTCTAAGCACAACAGCCAGCCCTCGGTACCTCAGATGTGGACAAGACCATTTCCTCCTAGCCATGACAAAGCTAAGAGGTTGAATTTCACCATCTGCAAGCTCTTGGCTACAGAAATGCTGCCTTTCCGCCTGGTAGACAGGGAGGATTTTCGATACCTTATGTCCGTCGCAGTGCCCCAGTACCAGATGCCCATTCGGCACTACTTCTCAAAGAAAGGTGTGCCTGCGCTCCACCAGCATGTCGCACACAACATCACCGCTTCTTTGAGAAACTCTGTGTGTGACAGGGTGCATTTCACCACAGACACTTGGACGAGTAGGCATGTCGCTTACTAGGCACTGGGTAACTATGGTGACAGCAGGACAAGGGGCTGCTGTCCAAGTCTTACCGTCCCCACGAGTTGTGCGTCAATCCTCTTTATCTCGAAGTTCCTCCACTGCTTCTGCCTCTTCAACCTCCTCTCGGTCCTCCACCTGCACCCAAAGCCTGTCTGGTCATGCCACCTGCTTTCTAACTGCACAGAAGGAATCCTGCACACCTCCTTACTATGCTGGCAGCAGGGCTCAACGGCATCAGTGTTTACTTTGAAATGTCTGGGAAATGTGAGTCACACAGCTGAGGAGTTGTGGTCTGCTCTGGAGACCCAGTTTCATGAATGGTTGTCTCCACTGGACCTGCAACCAGGGAAGGCCGTGTGCGACAATGCTGCAAACCTGGGTGCGGCCCTTCGCCGGGGCAATGTCACACACGTGCCTTGTATGGCTCACGTGTTGAACCTTGTCCAGCAATTTTTAGCCCACTATCCCGGACTAGATGACCTTCTGCAGAGGGCACGGTCGCTGTGTGCTCACTTCCGCCGTTCGCATCCCGCAGCTCAACGACTTACATCTCTACAGAAGTCGTTGGGCCTGCCAGTTCACCGGCTGAAATGCGATGTGCCGACACGGTGGAATTCAACTCTGCACATGTTGCAGCGACTGTGGCAGCACCGATAAGCCCTGGTGCAATATGTTCTGACGTATAGCCTGGGCCAACGAGATCCAGAGGTGGGGCAAATCACGCTGCAGGAGTGGTCTCAGATCAGGGACCTATGAAGTTGACGCGCCCCCTGGGCCGTGGGGTACCCGGAGCCAGGCCGGTAGACGCTGGGGGTTGTAGTCACTGTGGCGGTGACCCGGTCCGTGACCCAGGGCGGTCAATCCAAGGGTAATTTGTATATATGGGTTTTATAATGTCCGACTACGCCACCTGTGGAGTGCAGCCAAAGGGGACGCCGCTGCGGAACAGTCCTCTGAAGCTGGTGGTTTTGCAGCAATGGTATTATTACTCCCCACAGGAAGAGTGTAGCTTCAGGGCAGTGTGGGTGGATGATGGTGGTTGTAGTGCAGGGAGTCAGTAATGAACACAGAGTCCGTGTGATGCAGTCCCAAGATCTTTACTCACAGTTGTTGCAGTCCAGATTACAGGTACCAGAGCAATCTCCCCCGTCGTGCTGTGCGTACTCAGTGAGGGGCTCAGTCCACCCCCAGATAGCTCCGGAGTACTTAGCAGGACCCCCTTCTTTGCGTCCTTTCTCTGGCCTTCTCCCTGCACCTCACACCCAGTGACACTTCTATCCGGTATCCTCGGGCCTTGGCAGGCGACGTGTGTTCCATCCCCTGGGTCCTATGTGGCTACCTTCTTAGTGAGACTGGTGTGGACTTTGGCCTGCAGTACAGTCATGGCCAAAAGTTTTGAGAATGACACCAAAATTATATTTTCACATGATCTGCTGGCCTCTGGTTTTTATTAGTGTTTGTCTGATGTTTATATCACATACAGAAATATAATTGCAATCATATTATGAGTACCAATAGGTTATATTGACAGTTAGAATGAGTTAATGCAGCAAATCAATATTTGCAGTGTTGCCCCTTCTTCTTCAAGATCTCTGTAATTCTCCCTGGCATGCTCTCAATAAACTTTTGGACCAAATCCTGACTGATAGCAGTCCATTCTTGCATAATCAATGCTTGCATTTTGCCAGAATTTGTTGGTTTTTGTTTGTCCACCCGTCTCTTGATGATTGACCACAAGTTCTCAATGGGATTAAGATCTGGGGAGTTTCCAGGCCATGGACCCAAAATCTCTATGTTTTGTTCCATGAGCTATTTAGTTATCACCTTTGCTTTATGGCAAGGTGCTCCATCATGCTGGAAAAGGCATTGTTGGGCGCCAAACTGCTCTTGGACGGTTGGGAGAAGTTGCTCTTGGAGGACATTCTGGTACCATTCTTTATTCATGGCTGTGTTTTTAGGCAAGACTGTGAGTGAGCCGATTCCCTTGGCTGAGAAGCAACCCCACACATGAATGGTTTCAGGATGCTTTACAGTTGGCATGAGACAAGACTGGTGGTAGCGCTCACCTCTTCTTCTCCGAATAAGCTGTTTTCCAGATGTCCCAAACAATCGAAAAGGGGATTCATCAGAGAAAATGACTTTGCCCCAGTCCTCAGCAGTCCACTCCCTGTACCTTTTTCAGAATATCAGTCGGTCCCTGATGTTTTTTCTGGAGAGAAGTGGCTTCTTTGCTGCCCTCCTTGAAACCAGCCCTTGCTCAAAGAGTCTCCGCCTCACAGTGCGTGCAGAAGCACTCACACCAGCCTGCTGCCATTCCTGAGCAAGCTCGGCACTGCTGGTAGTCCGATCCCGCAGCTGAAACAGTTTTGAGATACGGTCCTGGCGCTTGCTGGTCTTTCTTGTGCGCCTGGAGCCTTTTTGACAACAATGGAAGCTCTCTCCTTGAAGTTCTTGATTGTTGACTGAGGTGCAATCTTTGTAGCTGCGATACTCTTCCCTGTTAGGCCATTTTTGTGCAGTGCAATGATGGCTGCACGTGTTTCTTTAGAGATAACCATGGTTTACTGAAGAGAAACAATGATACCAAGAACCAGCCTCCTTTTAAAGTGTCCAGTGACGTCATTCTTACTTAATCATGACTGATTGATCGCCAGCCCTGTCCTCATCAACACCCACACCTGTGTTAATGGATCAATCACTAAAACGATGTTAGCTGCTCCTTTTAAGGCAGGACTGCAATGATGTTGAAATGTGTTTTGGGGGTTAAAGTTCATTTTCTGGGCAAATATTGACTTAGCAAGTACAGTAATTGCTGTTAAGCTGATCACTCTTTGACATTCAGGAGTATATGCAAATTGCCACTACAAAAAATGAAGCAGTAAACTTAGGAAAAATTACTATTTGTCTCATTCTCAATACTTTTGGCCATGACTGTACGTGAAATGCTGCAGCCTCCGGTTTCTAGTTGAGCCTTGTTGTTTCTCCGCTAGTTGAGGGACCGGTTCCCCTTATCTGGCCTGACCCCTCTACCTCCTGGTAGCAGCAGGCGTACGGGTGGCCTTCTGCATGGCCCGTACCCCTAGGGTCCCTTCGGTTCCTGGAGCCTTCCTGCTCCCACTCCTCTCTTCTCTCCTTCAGTCCTGGGCCTCCCAGGCTAGGCCCGCCTCCGGAGCAGAGCTCATGCAGAGCCTCTGCTCCTGTCACTTCTCCTCCTCTGACTGGCTTGCTCTTTATAAGATGGCTTCCTATTTATACTCTCCCTGTCATGTGCTCCCCTAAGCTGCTCCCCTAAGCACCCACTACATAGGACCCTCCCGCCAGCTAGGGACCTGGAACTGTGTTCTCCCTTAGGAGCAATCTCGCCCTACCCCCACTGCGGGTATGTGTTGGATGCAGGTGTTAGGGTCCCGAGCCATACTCCTTCCTTACCTGAGGGTGAGATACCACACCTCTGGGTGAGATGCAGTAACTCTGTGGCGACTGAACCCTCAGGGGCGCCACACACCTTTCTGCACAGTTTTGAAATGACGACGAAGATGTTTAGTGCTGACGACGATGCCATTATCAGCATGACTATTCTGGTGATTTACATGCTGGAGCACACGTTAAACAGAATTCAGAGTCAGGTGGTGGGACAAGAGGAGGTGGAGGAAGTAGAGGAGGAGTCGTATGCGGAAGGGATAACATCTCCAAGGTCCAGAGGGTCGGCAGCACCAAGGCGGCAGGCATGTGAGGGTGGGGGAGAGGGATTAACCAGGGCGCATGGTAGCAGCCAAACTGTTGAGGAAGGTGCAGGAGCCGAGGAAGAAGTGGAGGATGAACTGGCGATGGGCATGTAAGACTCATCAGATGAGGTAGACCTTGATCACATTTCTGTTGTGCGAGGTTGGGGGGAGAGGGCAGAGGAAGGAAGCATGATTCTTACCTCGCTACCAACACAACAAGGACTTGGTCCTCCTGGATGCACAAGACACATGAGTGCCTTCTTGCTGCACTACCTGCAACATGACCCTCGGATTGTCAGAATTCCAAGTAATCTCGACTACTGGGTTGCCACACTCTTAGATCCCCGGTACAAAAGTAAATTTGCCGAAATAATTCCTGCCATAGAAAGGGATTCACGTATGCAGGAATATCTGCAGACGCTGTTGCAGAATCTTACATGTGCTTTTCCACAAAACACCAGTGGTGCACGTAGTGAATCTCACAGTTCTAACTTGCAAACCGTGTGACTGTTGAGTCTTCATCACTCAAAAGGTAACAGTAACACAGTATCTGCTGGTAACAGCAATTTTGTGGAATCGTTTCACCACTTTTTTAGACCATCCTTTGCAAGGCCACAGGAGACAAGAAGTCTGACACATAGTCAACGCCTAGAGAGGATGGTACAGGAGTATCCCCAAGTGAACATCGAAGCCATGACTGTGTCACTGGACCCTTGCTCATTTTGGGATTCCAATCTGGAAAAATGGCCGGAGCTCACCACTCACACCTTGGAGATCTTGTCATGTCCTGCAGCCAGCGTTCTCTCTGAACGTGTGTTCAGCGCTGCTGGTGGTGTGCTGACAGAAAAGCGCACGCAGCTGTCCACTGAGAATATAGACAGACTCACGTTCATAAAGATGAACAAATCATGGATTCGCAGGGACTTTTCTACCCCTGTGTCATCCTGGGGAGACTAAAAGCTTGAGGATTTGGTAAAATCACCTCACCAACCGTTTTAAGCAACTGTGGGGCAATTGATGCCGCTTAACCCTAGAACGCATGACCATAAAAATCTACACTTTCACATACCTGGGGCCTTTTAGGCCTGTGTGCAAATAACATGGAATAAGACTGAGAGGAGACTTAATAGCTGTCTACAAATATCTCAAGGGCTGTCACATTGTAGAAGGATCATCTTTATTCTCATTTGCACAAGGAAAGACTAGAAGCAATGGGATGAAACTAAATGGGAGGAGACACAGATTAGATATTAGAAAAAACTTTTTGACAGTTAGGGTGATTAATGAGTGGAACAGGCTGCCACGAGAGGTGGTGAGTTCCCCTTCAATGGACGTCTTCAAACAGAGGCTGGACAGACATCTGTCTGAGATGATTTAGTGAATCCTGCTTTGAGCAGGGGGTTGGACCAGATGACCCAGGAGGTCCCTTCCAACTCTACCATTCTATGATTCTATGATTCTAACTCAAAGTCAAATGACAAACAACTATATACATGAAGAATACCTAGAGTTTCAAAATTCTAACTAAAGTAATCTTGCAGAAAATAGAAAACAATTAACAGGGCGTGCTTGCGAGGCCCCAGGTATGCGTTCTACGGTTAAGTGGTGTCTGTGCCACAATTTTGGGAAAAAATGGAGACTCTTTTTGGAGTCCCCTTGCTGTGTCTTACGTGACGCTGGCATCGTCAATTTCAGGTGGGTTGGGTCGCCCCCCCCCCCTTTAACTGTAAGAAACTACATACACTATGGCTTTGGGTAACACAGATGGTTGAGTCTGAAGAGCTGTTTACTCAGAGGTCTGCTCCAAAGCTTCAGTGTCTGCTAGTCAGCGTAGAATTTTTAACTGCATCTAGCCTAGGCAATACTTTGGGCGTAGTAGCCCAGCTGCGAAGCATGCTGCACCGCCTGTGTATCTAATAAGAATTTTTAAATGCATCTAGCCTAGGCAGACTGTGGGGACCCCCAACCAAACCCAGACGCTCAGCCCCCCTACCACCCCCCTTTCCTTGACAATACAATAATGTAACTCTTACAACTGGATGGGTAAGGATCGGTCACAGCTTTATTAACTCTTTATACTCATTCCATTAGAAAGGCATTTTATTTCTAAAATAATTCAGCTTGTTGCAGCATGCCCTGGGTCTCCACTCCGGCAAGTTGGCCAACAAGTGTTACTCTCCAACATGTCCTTTCTATTTCCAGGCCACGGAGGATCCTGCGTACTCGTATGCAGGACTCTGACCCCCACCCATCACTCTTAACGCTTGTTCCACTCCGTCCTGGAGTCCTGACAGTAATATGTCCAGTCCAATATCCATTAAGTGAACACCGTCGGGCCGTATGAGGCCTGCTTTATCTCCTTCCCGTTGTCGGTGTCGTATCACTACACCGCCTCTGTCTCTTCTAAATTTTGCCATCCAAATATTTATTACCCGCCTTGTCCGTTCGATGGCCGTGATGTCTCGCGCACCTTGCCATACCGCTATCGGCACAATCTCTGACCATACTATAGTTAGTTTTGTGAAAAATTCTCTGAAGTGCTCAGTGTCTAGTTTCATTATTGCCATTAGTTATGCGCTCTTGGAATGACCTAGGTTGTTTCCCCCGGACTGTATAACTAAGATGGCCAGACCTCTTGCCTCTCTCCCTACCTTGATTACCTCCATTAGTACCTGTGGCCATAGCAGGCCTCTAATACCTCTCCAGTTGAAATATGTGTTATGAAACTCTAATTTCCTCCCGCCTGGGCGGACTTTCGCCCTTTTTTCTGCCCAATATATATACGAGTGGCCTATCACCCACACTGTTGGCTTAGCGTCACCTGTAAAAGAAACAAACCACATTAGGATAACAAGTCCGGTCTTATGTATCTCGCCAAACACGTGGATTGCCATCTCCCTATCCTCTGAACTTCCGTTTCTGACAGTCCTGCTCTTGCTGCTTCCGTGGCCGCACCTATGCGGAATGAGTGTGTCCCGTAATCTTTGGGGTGGTTCCCTGCCGATGTTATGCATTTATTAAATATAGCTTGGAACTGGTATCTTGATAATGGCGTTCCATCAATGTGTGATAGGAAGAAATTAATTTGTGATCTGATGGTTATATATGTTTTTACTATTGTTACCCGACTCAGTGTACCGTTTGTGGGTTGTAGAAGTACCCAAGTGCCCCTGCCCGCTGGAACCGTTTTCGATTGGCGTATGCGTAGACGTATTGCATTATTGGCTATGACTACGTCCTGGTGTAATAAGCCTCTGCTGGTGGTAATTTTGGATTGAGGGACTAATTCGCTTATGCATAGCGCCCCAAAGAAGGCGATCGCAAATGCAGTAGACAGTAGTGTTGCTTCAAATTGTGAGTGTCATGTTAATGGTATTAGGGATATGATGTGAGAAATCAGTTTTAGTGACACGGGACAGGACGTCTACACTCCTGACCTTTTATGGATTGTCTGATGATGAATCTTTGTCACATCTCCCTAATTCAGTAGTTGGAAGTGAAATGCTACTCCGGTCAGACACCGCTGCGCTGACGCCCCTGATATGCCCCTCATCATTAGCTGGTGGAGAAATTCTATGGTGACTTGTGATCTGGCTTGTTCACATTGGTCAACCCGTCTGCCTGCTACTAGTCGAGTCCACTCTTCCCATGCCTTACCGTATGCTTGCCACATCGACGGGGCAACTGACGCTCTGATTAATGGCATTAACTATTCGCCACTAGATCCCATAGGGAGGGTGGACAACTGTTGCCCGATGGGTGGGCGTTGGGGAGGAGCTCTGTGAAAATCTGCCAATTGAATTGTGATAAAGCGTTAGCAGCAGCTTTAGACCCCTCAGCATCGTGGCTAGCGCGGACCCATGCATTGTGTTTTAGGCACAGGAATGCTAGCCGTCGTAGTAGGCCTAGCACTGGGAGAGACGATGATGCCATCTTATTAATGCAGTGCGCTAGGCTGTTGTTTTTTGTTAGGAAGCGTATATTTTTGTTAGCCAGGTGCGCGCCCCATATTTCTATTGCTACCACTATTGGGAAGAAAAATTATTTTCAGGGCTAGATGCAGAAAAAATTTATTATTAATTTCAAAGCTGGTGGAGCTTGGTATAGATGGCCTAATACAATGAGTACCACACACTGCTACAAGCCGAAATATTTTTTCAGAGCTAGATGCAGAAAAAAATTATATTGAGTTTGCAACCTGATGGAGGTCAGTATAGATGGACTAATAGAACAAGTCCCACACACTGCTAGAAGCCTAAATATTTTTTCAGAGCTAGATGCAGAAAAAAATTATATTGAATTTGCAACCTGATGGAGGTTAGTATAGATGGACTAATAGAACAAGTCCCACACACTGCTAGAAGCCTAAATATTTTTTCAGGGCTAGATGCAGAAAAAAATTATATTGAATTTGCAACCTGATGGAGGTCAGTATAGATGGACTAATAGAACAAGTCCCACACACTGCTTCAAGCTGTAATATTTTTTCAGAACTAGATGCAGAAAAAAATTATATTGAATTTGCAACCTGATGGAGGTTAGTATAGATGGACTAATAGAACAAGTTCCACACACTGCTAGAAGCCTAAATATTTTTTCAGAGCTAGATGCAGAAAAAAATTATATTGAACTTGCAACCTGATGGAGGTTAGTATAGATGGACTAATAGAACAAGTCCCACATACTGCTACAAGCTGAAATATTTTTTCAGAGCTAGATGCAGAAAAAAATTATATTGAATTTGCAACCTGATGGAGGTCAGTATAGATAGACTAATAGAACAAGTCCCACACACTGCTAGAAGCCTAAATATTTTTTCAGAGCTAGATGCAGAAAAAAATTATATTGAATTTGCAACCTGATGGAGGTCAGTATAGATGGACTAATAGAACAAGTCCCACACACTGCTACAAGCTGTAATATTTTTTCAGAGCTAGATGCAGAAAAAAATTATATTGAATTTGCAACCTGATGGAGGTTAGTATAGATGGACTAATAGAACAAGTCCCACACACTGCTAGAAGCCTAAATATTTTTTCAGAGCTAGATGCAGACAAAAATTATATTGAATTTGCAACCTGATGGAGGTTAGTATAGATGGACTAATAGAACAAGTCCCACACACTGCTAGAAGCCTAAATATTTTTTCAGAGCTAGATGCAGAAAAAAATTATATTGAATTTGCAACCTGATGGAGGTTTGTATAGATGGACTAATAGAACAAGTCCCACACACTGCTACAAGCTGAAATATTTTTTCAGAGCTAGATGCAGAAAAAAATTATATTGAATTTGCAACCTGATGGAGGTCAGTATAGATGGACTAATAGAACAAGTCCCACACACTGCTAGAAGCATAAATATTTTTTCAGAGCTAGATGCAGAAAAAAATTATATTGAATTTGCAACCTGATGGAGGTCAGTATAGATCGACTAATAGAACAAGTCCCACACACTGCTACAAGCTGTAATATTTTTTCAGAGCTAGATGCAGAAAAAAATTATATTGAATTTGCAACCTGATGGAGGTTAGTATAGATGGACTAATAGAACAAGTCCCACACACTGCTAGAAGCCTAAATATTTTTTCAGAGCTAGATGCAGAAAAAAATTATATTGAATTTGCAACCTGATGGAGGTTAGTATAGATGGACTAATAGAACAAGTCCCACACACTGCTAGAAGCCTAAATATTTTTTCAGAGCTAGATGCAGAAAAAAATTATATTAAATTTGCAACCTGATGGAGGTTAGTATAGATGGACTAATAGAACAAGTCCCACACACTGCTAGAAGCCTAAATATTTTTTCAGAGCTAGATGCAGAAAAAAATTATATTGAATTTGCAACCTGATGGAGGTTAGTATAGATGGACTAATAGAACAAGTCCCACACACTGCTAGAAGCCTAAATATTTTTTCAGAGCTAGATGCAGAAAAAAATTATATTGAATTTGCAACCTGATGGAGGTTAGTATAGATGGACTAATAGAACAAGTCCCACACACTGCTAGAAGCCTAAATATTTTTTAAGAGCTCGATGCAGAAAAAAATTATATTGAATTTGCAACCTGGTGGAGGTTAGTATAGATGGACTAATAGAATGATGCTATGCCCAAAAGGTTTTACTTCACTAGGTGCAGTAAAAAAATTGGTATTCTATACACAGGTGGTGTAGCTTGCAACACAGATAGGCTACTCCACTGACTAACACACTCTGCAATAGGCCAAAAAGGATTTGCTTTGCTAGATTTAGCCAAATGCTGTGAAAAAAACTTGCAGACCTGCCTGGCAAAAAGTGATAGGAACTGATGTAACCTAGCCCTGAAAAGGACTTCAATTATAATTAGTCTTTACTCCCAACCTATCTATTTAAGAGCACAGACCTGCCTGATAAAAGTCATAGGAAATGATGTAACCTAGTCCTTAAAAGGACTGCAATCACAACTCTTCCCTATTCCCAAGCTATCTGTAGATTTGTGCGAAAATTGGCTTGAAATGAACAAAGTATAGCGCACACAGCAACAGCGGTGCCGTCTAACACGCAGCTGCAGCAGTGAGAAAATGGTGGTGACGGGGAAAATGGCTGGGTTTTATAAGGCAAGGACATGTGACATACACTGCCAATGACACATGCCCTTGCTTGTGTGAAAAAAAGCACTTCGCTCCGTGTGTGCGCTGCTGATAGGCTGACAGACTGCACCTCCCCACTGTAAATGCGGGAAAGAGAAAAAAAATGGATATCTTCATTATTCCTGCAGACATCCATCCCCTGCCCCTCCCCCGCCCCGCTGTACACTCAAACTGCGTATTAACATTAATTTTCAGCATTACTGAGAAAAAATACAGCTATGATTTTGGTGCACGAGCAGTTATCGAACATAACCTCGAACAGCCGAATTTTTTTCAAATCGTTCGTGTTCGCCGAACACCGCTCATCTCTAGTCACCACCTGCATACCTTATTCTGGCCCTGCCAGAGAGACCCTGCCGCAAGAGGGGGTACCGGTCCCCGATTATCTGACTTTGCACTTCACGTCTCTGTCGGAAAAGTCCGGAGGCTTATGTGGATCCCAGGGGGATACGGACGGAGCGAAGTCGCCACCTGTATGCCCTAATCTGAGTTTATCCAGAGGGACCTGGCCTTACGCCATGTTCTCACCACAAGTCACCAAAAAGGGCACCCAGTCGGTCCGGGAACTATACGTTACCCACAAGGGACTTCGCAGTACCCGTACGGGACTCAGTGGGGGACACAAGGTGGGAGAAGTTCAACACAAGATGAACACACTAGAGCGGGGGTCCTGTCAAGCGCTCCTGAACTACCTGGAGTGTGCTGAACCCCACCCTGGCAGCCACAGCTCGCCGTGTGACGGCAGAGAGAAGCTCTGAGCTGACAAATCACCACAGTGAGTAAAGACTTGGATGACTTCAACTACTACCTCTGTCTGTTCTTTCCTCCGTGGTTCTGCACCCGCCAACGCTCTATTCTACACCCTCTCTTCGCTGCCCTGAGGCCCCGCTCCACCTGTGGGGAGCTGCACCAACTAAGCTGCCTGAACACCGGCCTCAGAGGACTGTTGCAGCGCAGGTGACCTTCACCAGACACCACGGGTGGCGTCACGAACATTCCCTTATCCCATATAACTTTCTCCCCTTTCCTTTTAAGAGTGACCCCAGGGTACGGGCCCGGGAGCCGGCCACCGCGGCATCACCCGAGATTAGGCTACAACAAGGCCCGGGCGCCGAGTCGTCCCCATCCCCTGGGCGCGTCATCTCTTCCTGGCATCACGAACAGGATTTCGTACCCGTGGCAACGGCAGAAATCTATACCCATTGCCATCGGGTACTGTGCGCCTTTCCTAAAGACTATATTTCCACATTCAATGTGGCGCCCGCCCAAGAAGAACGGGCGCCATTATATGCAGGGAAGACAACAACAACTTAAGACCTCCCATCGTGGGCCAGGTTCCCCAATGGCGCCAAAAGCTCAGACCGCCCCTTACATCAGAGACTGTCCGCATAGTTGTGTCCGTCAAGACGGATGGGACGTCCCAAGGAGTGACCGTCTACGAGCAGCCACTGAACCGCCCCAGAAAGAGGAGGAGAAAGGAAGGGAGACAAGGTGTGGTCTGGGCAAGTCTAGACAGACCACACCTGGCAGCCGCAATGGAAGGAGAACAGGATGTGCCCTCCGTCGCTGGCCCACCAGCAGCCACCACTCTCACCCTGGAGGGATACAGCATTCAACTAACAGCGGCGGAGGCCGAGTCCCTCCGCGGCGAGACGCAGGACCTGACCCGTCGAGTTGAGGAGGCCCAGCGGAAAGCGGTCGCGGTGTGGAGAAAGGATCTGCTGGGGAAGCTTGCGGCCCGACGCCAAGATACGTCGCGCCTCACCAGCGATGCCCCAGCCCAGGTGGAAAAGGAGGAAGACCAGGAGGCCGCATGCAGCCCAGGAGCAGGTAAGAAAGAAACCCCCGTCCCGGGCGCTGAGTGTGCCAACCTGCTCCTGGACCTCCTACCGTCGCCTCCATCCCCGGGCGCCACCGTTTGGGAGCAGTTACTGGCCCCGGATCCTGAGGCACAAGCCGCCGCAGCCTCCGGAAGCCTGCTACCCCTCATGCTCCCGGAATCGCCAGCACCCGCCCTCGCCTGGGTGTACACGCACCTGAACCCTGACTGGTCTGCGAAGGTGGAGGACCAACAGCGGCCCCCGTTAACGCCGTTGCCAGCACCCCCGGTTGCTTGCCCAAGAGGGGAGGAGTTTAGATGGGACAACCAGGGGGGGATCTAAAGGGGTTTCCCCACGAGACCCAAGCTGAGGCTCGACAGCGGGAGGAGTTTTGTGAACGCGAACTTCTCCAGCTAGAGAGAGAACGATGTGCCCGGAGGGTCCGCTGTGAACAGCTGGAGGTGCGGTCAAAAGCCGCCAAGGCCCAAGCCAGACAGGCGGAGGCCTCCCGTCCCAGCCCCCGGGAGGAAGGACTTATCACCCGGTTTCACCAGGAAGTGGGATGGGGCTTAATCCGCAGCCCCCAGTTCAAGCATGACGTTTTTGTTAACCAGCGGGACGTTGAGCCCCACTTGGAGCAAGGCCACCCCGACCGCAATCTCTACCCGGGAGACTTGGTCTCATACACCCGCCACCACGGAATACGTGGGTGGTACGCCCTAGAGGTGCACCGGGTGTTCAAGGAAGATGCCCCCTGCGCATTGCCACGGGTGACTGGTCTGGATCTGTGGGCAAACATGAGCCGTACCCCCGGTGGGGATACCATCACTAGTGCGGCCCCGGAGGCTGAACTTCCTTATTTTTCAGTTATTGTTCAAGTTTTACTAAGACATTGTGCCTGCGGACAGTGAGCAGTCAACAAACTTAATTGTATATAGTTTGCACCTATTAAGGTGCCCCCTATTGGTTTTATATGTACAACACCAGACCTCAGAACAAAAATCTGTCTTGTGTGGCACAAGTGGAGGTCCAACTCAGGATCACCATGCCCTGCAGCCACCCCAGGGCCTACGTTAAGGGTTTGCTTTGGACAGGTCCCTCATGCTGCTGAATTTGCACTTATATAATATTTTCAACTGTTTTCTATATATACAATGCCTTTATATTTATCATGTATAACCTGTAACGTTTAAGAAAAGTGCCTCCCATAAAGGGAAGATTGTTATTGTTTTGTTTAAAAAATTTTTGAATGTCTGAAACATACCATGTCTTTGCTCTATTGCAGCCCGTGGACGTGCTGAGTTTCACCAGGGGGGAATGTGGCACCCCTGAGGGTTCAGTCGCCACAGGGGTACTGCACCTCAGAACAAGGTGTGGTATCTCCTCTCCCAGGTAAGGATGGAGTACTACACAGGACCCCAACCACACACTCAACACTACACCACTCCAGTTCTGTAGGGGGCCTAAAGCACCATAGTGCTGCCCCAGTCCTGAATGGAGGAGTTGGGGGGAACCAAAGTTAGGGAAACCACGTAGTGAGTGAGGGTGGAGGAAGCATTTACGTTAGCACTTAATTAGAATTCTATATACCGTAACTGGAGGCCATCTTAAAAACAAGGTCTTTGGTCGTGGGTCTTTGGGATGGCAGGTCAGCACAAGGCTGCAGCCGCCTCAGGGTCCATGGTTCCCGGTCTCAGGCCTCGAGACGGGGGATTGTGGCAGAGTTATAATCGGCTCTATCCCCGATCAGAGTCCAAGCAATAAGGCCCAGGAGGGGAGCAGAGGCTCCACAGGCGAAAGGATCTCAGGGGGTGCGGACGGAGCGGAGTCGCCACCTGCATACCTTATTCTGGCCCTGCCAGAGAGACCCTGCCACAAGAGGGGGTACTGGTCCCCAATTATCTGACTTTGCACTTCACGTCTCTGTTGGAAAAGTCCGGAGGCTTATGTGGATCCCAGGGGGATACGGACGGAGCGGAGTCGCCACCTGTATGTCCTAATCTGAGTTTATCCAGAGGGACCCGGCCTTACGCCACGTTCTCACCACAAGTCACCAAAAAGGGCACCCAGTCGGTCCGGGAAATATACGTTACCCACAAGGGACTTTGCAGTACCCGTACGGGACTCAGTGGAGGACACAAGGCGGGAGAAGTTCAACAAGAGAGGAACACACTAGAGCGGGGGTCCTGTCAAGCGCTCCTGAACTACCTGGAGTGTGCTGAACCCCACCCTGGTAGCCGCAGCTCGCCGTGTGACGGCAGAGAGAAGCTCTGAGCTGACAAATCACCACAGTGAGTAAAGACTTGGATGACTTCAACTACTGACTCTGTCTGTTCTTTCCTCTGCGGCTCTGCACCCGCCAACGCTCTATTCTACACCCTCTCTTCGCTGCCCTGAGGCCCCGCTCCACCTGTGGGGAGCTGCACCAACTAAGCTGCCTGAACACCGGCCTCAGAGGACTGTTGCAGCACTGGTTCACCAGACACCACGGGTGGCGTCACAAACATTCCCCTATCCCATATAACTTTCCCCCCTTTCCTTTTAAGAGTGACCCCAGGATACAGGCCCGGGAGCCGGTCACCGCGGCATCCCCCGAGATCAGGCTACAACAAGGCCCGGGCGCCGAGTCGTCCCCATCCCCTGGGCGCGTCACCACCAGTATGCGAAACAACATGGCAGCCAAGCACCCCAGTAGGTGGGCGGAACACCAGGGTACCAAATCTGCATCTGCGGGTCAAACCAATGCCATGTCACCTGAGCTATGTCCTTCAGAATCTGCTGTTCAGGAAGCAGGCGCTCATACCTTCTGTTCACAAGCTGCGGTTGCTCACACACAACAAACATCAACCACATCCACTTCCTTGTCCCAGCAAAGCGTCCAATTGTCCGTGCCTGAGAGCTTGGAAAGAAAGCGTAAATACCCAGTCACGCACCCACAGGCACAAATACTAAACTCGCAGATTGCCAAATTCCTAGCTATGGAGATGTTACCATTTAGGCCTGTGGGAACACAGTCTTTCCATGATCTCTTGGCTGTGGCTGCCCCACGATACAGTGTTCCCAGCCGCCACTATTTTGCCTGGTGTGCCATTCCTGCGTTACAGAAGCACGTGTTAAACAATCTGAACCATGCTCTCACCAACGCCATAACCGGGAAGGTCCACATAACAACAGACACCTGGACAAGTTGTTGTGGACAAGGATGATACATTTCTGTCATGGCACACTGGGTGAACCTGGTGGAGGGTGGGACAAAGGCGCAAACGGGAACATCACACATACTACCCACGCCAAGAATAGCGGACCCAACTTCTGTCAGGGTTTCCGCCTCTTCATATTCCACTTCCTCTCTCCCCTCCTCCTGCTCCTCATCCTCTGCTGAATTACCCTCCCCATCACTGCCAAGCACGGACCTGTGCAGCAGCGCATCGGCAAAGTGGCAGCACGCTCTTCTGAAGCTGATCTGTTTAGGTCAGAAAGCACACACTGCAGCACAGCTGTGGCAAGCTTTAAAACAACAGACCGATCAGTTGCTCTCCCCGCTGAACCTCCAACCCGGTCTGGTCATCTGCGATAATGGGCGTAACTTAGTGTTGGCTTTAAAGGTTGGCAAGTTGGTACACATGCCATGCATGGCTCACGTGCTGAACCTAGTTGTTCAGAAATTTCTGAAAACTTACCGTGACTTGCTGTACCTACTTGAGAAGGTGCGCCGCCGTATAAGTGCTTGAATTTGCCAAGTCACCAACTCATTTGCGACCTGCCCACGTGGTGGAACTCCACCTATCATATGTTGGCGAGGATTAGTGAACAGCAGAGGGCAGTAGCTGAATACCAGCTTCAGCATGCCCATTAGACTGAGAGTCAGCCACCACACATAACAACTGTCGAGTGAGTGTGGATCACTTACATTTGTGAGGTTCTTGAGAACTTTGAGTACTGCACCAAACTCGTGAGCGGTGATCAGGCTATTATCAGTATAACCATCCCACTGCTGTATCTCTTGAAACAATTGTGGCGCCCCATGGGCCGGTTGCCACAGTAGTGCTGCCTCCTTCACCAGAAGTGATATTACGCTTGGAAGCAGGAGGAGCTCCCCACGTCAGGTAAACCACATATGCACACACAAGTTCTGATCCCTGACCTCAAGGGGGAGCTCTACACCCTATTTTGGGGAGCTGCCTTTTCCGGCTGGGAGGAGGAGTTAGTCAGTGAGTGTGAGAGGGAAGGGAGAGGGGGAGAAAGCAGCAGAGGGAGAAGAAGAAAGTTCTGGGGAGCAGAGCAAGTGAAGAGCTCACCACAGGCAGCGGAGCAGAGGACGACAGAGTCCTGGGTTGTATGGGCTTTGCACGTCCTGGCAACCGAATCTGGGGGACAGGAGACTGCAAGTTTCCTGACCACAAGCAGAGGCCCGGCAGCACAGCGGTATAACTAGAGCCCGGAGTTGCACCCAAGACAGCAGTATCCGTTATAGGTTTGCACTGCCTGCTAGTACGGAGCTTAGGGCAGGAGTGAAGAAAAGGGACCGCATGATAGCTCACAGGCAGCGGAGCCCGCAACGGAGAAGCGCAGCAGACAGGCCTCCAAACTCACCTGACGGGGTGGACTCCGATTGCTTCCAGGCTGACTGGACCCTCCAGGACCTAGTGACCAGTGCCCCGGACTCCACAGCTTTCTCTGCAGTAAAGGTAACCGGACTGCATTCCTCGTGTCTGTCTTCTTCTGCGCCTCCCCGCAGCTGTGCTACCACCGTGACTATCATCACCGCTGCCGCTCTGCTCTCTTCACCGTTTCCCCTGCCGCCATCCTTCATATAAGCTTTCTCAATCCCGGGGCCCGCTTCACCTGTGGGAAGTGTTTCATCCCAGCTGCTATACCATCTGTCCCCCAGGGTCCACACAGCAGCGCTGGTCATCCTTGACCAGGCACCACAGGTGGCGTCACATAAAGACTACGAATCCCCTGTAAATACTTCCTTCATCTGTTCGGCCAGGGCCATGGAGCTGGGCCACAGCCACTGTGACCTCCCTGGAAGGCTGCCGGCCTGGCTACCGAGTACCCTAGGCCCTTACAACCGCTGCAATTTGGTGTCACGAACAGGATGTACCGACCCGTTATACCGGGTCTCGTGCGCCCAGAGACTGTGTTTGAGACAGAGTAGTGGTGCCCGCCCAGAAAGAGCAGGCTCCATGTGTATGTCCAAGGAAGATAAGCAACCTCCCATTGTGGGCCGAGCTAGAGAATGGTGCGAAGAGCCATGCCTCCCCGTTGCAACAACGACCATATCAATAGACTTGTCCATCGGCCAGGGGGATTCGCCTCCAGGTGTGGCCAACAGCAAAATTAGAATGATCCGCCCATGAAAGGGGAGAGGGAGGAAGAAGCCCTGGGAGAAGGGCAGATACACGGGCGGCTGCAGAGGAGTCACAGCTAACTTGGTACATGTAATGGCGGGAAACGGCAACTCGCCTCCAGTCTGTGGCGTGGAAGCAGAAGACTCCCCCAGTAGTCCTGAAACAGCTATCCCCGGTGGATTCAGGGTTCCTGTAGACTGAGATGCAGGAGCTGGGCCAGTAAATGGATCAGGCCCAGAAGGCGGCAGTGGAGAAATGGAAGGAGGCGCTGCTAGAAAAAAATCACTCGGCAGTGGTCGCTGTCATGGCCTACAGCAACCGCCCCAGCCCCGGAGGGGACTAAGGAGAAGGAGACGTGCAGCACCGGAGAGGCAGCCACAGCAGGTAATGTCCATGCCCCGGTAGCTGAAGAGACCATAGTTGGACCCCTGGGGTCACCAGCAGCCCCTGCACCCGGCTGGGTGTACAAAATCGCCACGTGGGACTGGTCCGCACGAGTCACGATCAGCTAGGTGCCCCATTGAAACCTGCACCTACGCCCTGGGTCGTCTGTACAGGAAGGGTGGAGTACAGGTGGGAGAACCCGAATGGCGATCTAATGAGGTTCCCTGGGGAGGCCCAAGTAAAGGAGACAACGGAGGAGACCCTGAAACAGGAAGAGTTCTGTCGGCAGCAGATCCGAACACTGGAAGCGGAGGAGAAGGAGCGGGAGACCAGGTGGCAGGCTTTGGAAGAGAGGAATATGAAGGCCAAGGCCATGGCCCGGAAGCCGCACCTGCCGAACGGGGTGTGAGAGTGTACTCTGTTCCAGCCCACGGACATGCTGTGTTTAACGGGGGGAATGTGGCGCCCCTGCGGGTCCAGTTGCCACAGAGGTACTGCATCTCAGCCAGAGGTGTGGTACCACACTCTCGGGTAAGGAGGGAGCACTACATGGGACCCACACACTCACATCCAACACAACATCACTCCAGTAGGGAAGGGCGAGATTGCTCCTGAGGAAGAGCACAGACCCAATCCCTGTCTGGAGGATGGAACTAAGTAGAGGAGGTGGGTGGAGGAAGAAGTTTAGGTGAGCACTGAAGGAAGGACTGAAGGTAGAGGGGACCACGTAGAGTGACAGTTGGTGACGTGGGTCACATGACAGGGAGTATAAAAAGAAGGGTAGAAAGATCGAGAAGGGGTCCTAGGTGCAAGAGCGCAGTGAGAGAGGACCGTCGAAGAGTTAGTTAGTCAGTCAGAGCACTTGGTGACAGGAGTCTGTCATAGAGAGTGAAGAGAAAAGACTGGAGCAGTGAGAAGGGCTCCAGAGAGAGAGAAAGGATCTTAGGGGCACGGGAAGTGCAGAGTCCGAGCGCCCGAGTTCACGCCATCCGTGAAGGGATCAGGTCGCAGTAGGGGACAGGCCACAGACTAGTGGAGGACTGCAAGACTCAGCTAGCAAACCGGAGGCTGCAGTATCTCTATCGCTGAAAAGGAGGCCATATAGGACCAAGGGGACAGAGAGGACGTCGCCCGACAAGGCCCGCGGCCACTGGCTCGGGACACTGTGTGTGAGGCGCAGGGCAGGAGGGCGAGAGCCAGCGCAGAGAGGTGACCAGGGAAGATACACAAGAAGGGGGTCCCGATCAAGTGCACCCAAGTTATCTGAGAGTTGGCTGGATCACTTCCCCGGTGGTCACAGGACTCAGTGAGCTGTTATAACATGGCTGGCAGTTGTAACCAGGAACACTGTAAAAACTGTGAGTAAAAACTTGAAGACTGCACCTCGCCGTGTCCTTTACTTAATTACTGCGTCACCTGCCTTGCACTACACCAACAACATCAAAAATCACCTATTTGACTGCCCTGAGGCCTAGCTCTACCCGTGGAGAGCTGAACCATCTCTGCTGCATCATCAACGGCCCCAGAGGATCTGAACAGCAGCGGCGGCCACCTATAGCCGCATACCACGGGTGGTGTCACGAAACTTTATCCCCAAAACTTTATTCCCCTCTTTTCTTTATTTATTGACCGCCCTGGGCTACGGACCGGGTCCCAGCCACCGTGACTACCCCAAAAAGAACCGACCGGCCCGGCTACCGAGTACCCCACGAGCCCAGGGGGCACGTCACAATCCCTGCATAATCTCAAAGAGGAAGCTTTGAGTGCCCAGCATGTTGGTATGGAGCCAGATTTCCCAATGGGTGTTACTACCCAGCCCAGCCAATATTCTGAGGCAACAATGGGTGATGAGGAGGAAGATGAGGAGGGAGAGGACTTGTTTTTCTGTGCTACCGAGGGGACTCGTAATACTACAGAGGGGACACCCAACCCAAGCTTCGTGTCTGTCCAGGCTGGATGGGCTGGAGAGGTGGACGACGAGGTGGAGGATGAGGAGGCGAGTCAGCGTGAGGAGAGGATGGGTACTTTTTCTACTGTTGGGGACACAGAACATTTGCCTTTTTGCAGCTTGGCCCACATGGCACAGTTCATGTGTAAGTGTCTGTGGCAAGACCCTCGCGTGATACACATTTTATCCAACAACCTATACTGGTTGGCCACCTTTCTCGATCCACGGTACAAGGAGAAATTTCCTTCTCTCCTTTTGGAGTCACCAAAGAGTTTTACAATGGAATCGTTCAAGAGGTCCATTGTAGATCAGTTGCTGAAAACATCACCCTCACAATGCTGGTGGCAGAGGTACCGGCTCTTTTCAACACCAATAATAATGGGGAGAGACATGAACACCAGCTCCAACAGAGATGGGGGGAAAATGTGCACAAATTGGGCAATTTTCAATAAACCAGCACAACAGCAAGGGCTATCTATGCCTGTAACAATGCCAAGGAGGGATAAGTTGCAGAACATGGTCAAGGGGTACTTAAGTGACCATACGTGCGTCCTTTCTGATGCTTCAGTTCCCTTTAATTATTGGGCGTCTAAGCTGAACACTTGGCCTGACCTCTCCTTATATGCCTTGGAGCTGCTGGCCTGCCCAGCTGCTAGTTTGCTGTCTGAGCGTGTTTTCAGTCCCGCTGGGGCAATCATCACTGATAGGCGCACACGCCTCTCCACGGAAAATGCAGACAGACTTACTCTGATTAAATTCAACAAGCACTGGATATCTCTACAGTTTGTAATCCCTCCAGTTGAGAGCAAGCCAACCTAAATTCACCAAAAATGCAGATTCATGCTACTGCTGTTAACGTCACCCCCTTCCCATAAAAACCTGTTTCCTTCCTTTGTCAACCATGACTCAGCCCATAGGGCTAATTTTTACAAACCCTATGCACATTGTGCAGTGGACAAACTAGGACAGTATTCCTACTCCAGCCTAACTACTATTTGTGATTGGAGGCCCTTGGGATTGTGGCTACCTATGTCAACCATGACTCAGCCCATAGAGCTCATTTTTACAAACCCTATGCACATTGTGCAGTGGACAATCCAGGACAGTATTCCTACTCCAGCCTAACTACTATTTGTGATTGGAGGCCCTTGGGATGGTGGCTTCCTGCGTCAACCATGACTCAGCCCATAGGGATAGTTTTTACAAACGCTATGCACATTGTGCAGTGGACAAATCTGGTATGTACAGTGTACAGTGGTACAGTGTTCCTACCAAACTAATATTTGTCATTGGAGGCCCTTGTCACAGGTTGTGCCACATTGTGACTGAGATAGGGGATACATATTCAATAGAAATGTACTGTCAGTCACCCTATTTGGCAAAAAACATGCCTGGCTTGTGCCACATTGTGACTGAGATAGGGGATACATATTCAATAGAAATTTACACTGACTGTTGATGACCAACTGATGGCCCTCTGAAAACTTGAATTGAGGGCCACAACTACTACAGTACTCCATCGTAGATAATGTTTGTCAAGGGAGGCCCTTGTCATGGAATCTCCCTGCACCTATGACACAGCCCCCATGAGTAATTTTTGGAAATACAATGCACATTCTGCACTGGACCAAGTAGTACAGTATCAAGAAGTCTTCTCTTCCTATATAATCTGGAGAATATTGACAATCAAAATCTCTGAGCCATTTGAAGAAGCTTCTCCAACTCATCCTGGAGGGGGGGCACCATATATTCTTTGTCCTTTGACTTGCACAAGTGATATATTTCAGATCGTCATCCAGTTGATTAGTGCAGCTTTATTTTTCCGGTTCACAGAGTTCAGCAATACCTGAGGATCGCAGGCCGCACTCACTGCTACCTTCTAGTTCTCCTTGTCTCTTCTGTCTCTTGGCCTTTTTCTGTGTAGTCTCTGCCCTTAAATGAGTTAAATAATAGAGTCAGGGCCCTACAATATGAATAAGTGAGGGTACTCTCAAATGTGTTGTACACAAGAGCGACCTCCAAAATCTCTAGAGTAGGGCAATTCAAAATGTATGTTACAGGGCCACACGAGGACTCTCACAAAACTCAGCTTTCCTGCCTACTGCAGGGCCTCTGAAGATTTGAATTTAGGGCCGCAGTATCACATGGTGGTGGAGGAGGAGGAGGGTCAAGCCCAACGCTACAATGGGCACATTGTAAACTGCTATGGAATATGTATTCCACTATCTTGAGTGTCAATGATGGAGGGACCGCCCAATTGTCTAAGTAACAGCTGTCCCCCCAAAATGCATGTTACAAAGCCACCTGAATCCTCTCAGGTCAAAGATCAACATACCTACTTGTGCGTTCTAGCTGTGCTTGTAAAGTGCTGGGGAATAGCGAACTAAAAATGATGTATGACAAAGGGATCTACAAAATGTATAAGTAAGGGCCCTCCCAATTGTAAAAGGCAAAAAAAAGCCACAACAGTATGTGTGAACAAAGGTTAAAAGGGATATTTTTTTGGTCTCTCTGGTTTAGTTAGCCTTATATACAAGTGATTGTGCAGGAAAAACTGTTTCTTAACCTTTTTGGCCTGTTAAATTCAATTTAGGTTAAGTTTAGTAGTTGTTCTTGTGTGTCTGTAAAAGTGGCATAATACTGCCACAAACTTATTCCCAGAAACCATATGTGAGTCAGAAATGCATGCAGGCACGTTCTCCAGGCTCTTCCCATTCTGTTTCATCACTTTCCCATTCATTTCAGCCTTTTCCTCAGGCCCCCAGATCCTTTTGTAGAGGCCAGCAGAAAATTACTTGCATTTCCCATTGACTTACATTGTACTCGCTATTCGGAACGAATACGCGATTATTACAAAGTACTCGTTACGAGTATAGCGATTACAAATATTACGGTATTCGCTCATCACTAATTGTCACAAGTGCTTTTTACTGGGTGGCCACCCTGCTGGATCCCCGCTACAAGCACAACGTGCCATCCATACTTCCATCACTGGAGTGTGATCCGAAAATGTGGGAATACAAGCGCACACTGGTAGACGCACTACTGATGACGTCCTCACCTGACAGTGGGGTCTCTGTGGAAGCACAAGGTAAAGGAGGAGGAAGTCGCCAACGCAGCCGGGGCACCGGTACCACCTCGAAAGGTAGTGTTAACATGGCCGAAACGTGGAAAACCTTCCTCAGCATGCCCCAACAGTTTCTGGAAGACAACAAGCAGTGGTACAGGAAGAAGTCGGTATCGTTCAAGAAAAACATGATTTTTATGCAGGACAATGCTCCATCACATGCATCCAACTACTCCACAGCGTGGCTGGCCAGTAAAGGTCTAAAAGAAGAAAAAATAATGACATGGCCCCCTTGCTCACCTGATCTGAACCCCATAGAGAACCTGTGATCCATCATAAAATGTGAGATCTACAGGGAGGGAAAACAGTACACCTCTCGGAACAGTGTCTGGGAGGCTGTGGTGGCTGCTGCATGCAATGTTGATCGAAAACAGATCAAGCAACTGACAGAATCTATGGATGGAAGGCTGTTGAGTGTCATCATAAAGAAAGGTGGCTATATTGATCACTAATTTTTTTGGTTTTTGTTTTTGCATGTCAGAAATGTTTATTTCTAAAATTTGTGCACTGATATTGATTTACCTGGTGAAAATACACAAGTGAGATGGGATTATATTTGGTTTTTATTAAGTTGCCTAATAATTCTGCACAGTAATAGTTACCTGCACAAACAGATATCCTCCTAAGATAGCCAAATCTAAAAAAAACCACTCCAACTTCCAAAAATATTAAGCTTGGATATTTATGAGTCTTTTGGGTTGTTTGAGAACATAGTTGTTGATCAATAATAAAAATAATCCTCTAAAATACAACTTGCCTAATAATTCTACACACAGTGTAACTCTACGATCGCATTGTAAAGCATATGAAATTACAGTCTCCCCCATCTGGACAGAACACAGACTGCAGGCTTTTACATCAAATTGTTGGCGCCTACAGGCTGCCCTAGAAACACTGCAATTTATGATGGAAAACTACTGTTAAGGATTATATGAGACACTGGTGCAATCAACTTAGCAATCAGTTTATCAAACAAGGTAGTCATTAGTGCTGTGAATTACATATATTTTTTTTATATCTGCAGAGTAAGGCAAAATCTTCACCAAAGCCTCATGTACTTCGCTGCATTATGAATTTCTGCCTGTTCTTTGTGGTACATAACTAGAAGTAGGGACGTTACAGGAGTAGCACAGATTTTTGTTGCTGATTCTCGAAACTCAATAACAATTTGTAGGTGGACAGGGTTCTCAAGGCTCCATACACACACAGAGAAACAAGTCTAAGATGAATTCACACAATGCTGATGATTTTCTTAATCTGCAGAAAGCTCATTTTTGCTTTGTAATAAACACAAATTTGCTGTGGATTTCTTATTGATTACTGGCAAAATCCAGAGGAGAAAATAAATGCATGACTGATGTCTATCCAGTAGGAGGTGTGTGACTCCGTATCTTTGCATGAAGTTTGGCATAAAGATTGTGTTGACTACCATATGAACAAAAATATGAACGAAAAAAGAGGCATTCTCTATAAGATGACAAATAGATAATTTTTTTCCAGTTTAGTCTATAGAGACGATAAAATGCAGATCTATGAGAATTATGTGTATGGGTAGCACTGCGCACGAGTACTTTTTTGACTCTAGCCTAGGGGTACATCAATGGTAGAAACCAATAGGAACATTCTTATCTGAACCAGCCTCCAAATGTGTTCCATAAAGGATCCTCATCTTTGTCATTATGTTAGGAGCACTGCCTAACATTAAGATTTTGTTTCATACTGGAGACACTGAGTTGGCTGCTCTAGGAGAACCTGCACCTTTATTTATATTGGCTGTGCTGTTTTCTAAAATGACTAAAGATGAAAAACTGGGACCATGTTGTATATATAGCCTGTGCTCACATGTTGCGGACACATGTTTTTTTTACCCTGATTTTGTCAAAAAAGCGCACAGCAGAAGCAGCATATGAACGCCGCCGTAAGGCTCTGTTTACCTCTTAGTATTAGCTTCTTTCATAAACATGATGCAGTTGTAGCCGGTTGCATAATGGACACCTGTGGTGGCTAACCGGCCCCATTAAATTGTAAGAAGGAGTGTTGAGTTCCACCATGGTCCTCGTTAACAGGAAAAATAGCATTACATGGAACCTCTTGCACAACTGTGAACAGAGCATTATTGCAGGGAAACAATTACGGTAATAATAGCAAATGTTAGTAAATAAGTTGTTTCTCACATTTCTGGTGGAGGGTTAAAGAAATATTTTCTACCACAATTTTGTCAAACAGGCAGGTATAAAATTCTCCTCTTATGATTCTCCTCTGAATGTCACTTTAAAGACCACAGACCATGTATAATTCAGACTGTATCCCTAATTTATAATTATCTAAAATTAATGTGTGTCTAATGACTTTGATGTATCTCTTCTATTCATTTTTCTCTTTTTTTTTTCTCTGAGTTGAAAGCCTGACTACACAGAAGAAAGTCATTGGCCTCCAGTCTGTCACTGTAAGCATGGGACATGAGCGCAGGTACGCATCAGGCTGCATCAGAAATGACCCTTTTATGTTATTATTAGAGTGAAGTTAGTAAAACATTTAAATATCAAATTATTAAAATTTGACAAAACATATTTTGCATCTTGACCACATGGGCACAGTAATATATTCTGTCTATTCAAGTGCCATCTGTTTGAATAAAGTATATGTTGCAGTTTTTTGGCTACCATATAAGATCAGTGATATTCTATAGAATTTATAAAAGCAAAAAAAAAATTATATTTCATTTTCAATTAAAAAAAGGGTTAACGCAGATGTGGACATACAGTGAGAAAAATAAGTACAGTTATATGAAAAAGTTTGGGCACCCCTATTAATCTTAAGCTTAATGTTTTATAAAAAATTGGTGTTTTTGCAACAGCTATTTCAGTTTGATATATGTAATAACTGTTGGACACAGTAATGTTTCTGCCTTGAAATGAGGTTTATTGTACTAACAGAAAATGTGCAATCTGCATTCAAACAAAATTTGACAGGTGCATAAGTATGGGCACCTCACCAGAAAAGTGACATTAATATTTAGTAGATCCTCCTTTTGCAAAAATAACAGCCTCTAGTCACTTCCTGTAGCTTTTAATGAGTTCCTGGATCCTGGATGAAGGTATTTTTGACCATTCCTCTTTACAAAACAATTCCAGTTCAGTTAAGTTTGATGGTCGCCGAGCATGGACAGCCCTCTTCAAATGATCCCACAGATGTTCAATGATATTCAGGTCTGGGGACTGGGATGGCCATTCCAAAACATTGTAATTGTTCCTCTGCATGAATGCCTGAGTAGATTTGGAGCGGTGTCTTGCTGAAAGATCCATCCCCTGCGTAACTTCAACTTTATCACTGATTCTTGAACATTATTGTCAAGAATCTGCTGATACTGAGTGGAATCCATGCGTCCCTCAACTGTAACAAGATTCCCGGTGCCGGCATTGGCCACACAGCCCCAAAGCATGATGGAACCTCCACCAAATTTTACTGTGGGTAGCAAGTGTTTTTCTTGGAATGCTGTGTTTTTTTGCCGCCATGCATAATGCCTTTTTGTATGACCAAACAACTCAATCTTGGTTTCATCAGTTAACAGGACCTTCTTCCAAAAAGAAATTGGCTTCTCCAAATGTGCTTTTGCATACCTCAGCCGACTCTGTTTGTGGCGTGCTTGCAGAAACGGCTTCTTTCGCATCACTCTCCCATACAGCTTCTCCTTGTGCGAAGTGCGTTGTATAGTTGACCGATGCACAGTGATACGATCTGCAGCAAGTTGATGCTGCAGCTCTCTGGAGGTGGTCTGAGGATTGTCCTTGACTAATCACACCATTCTTCTTCTCTGCCTTTATGATGTTTTTCTTGGCCTGCCACTTCTGGCCTTAACAAGAACTGTCCCTGTGTTCTTCCATTTCCTTACTATGTTCCTCACAGTGGAAACTGACAGGTTAAATCTCTGAGACAGCTTTTTGTATCCTTCCCCTGAACAACTATGTTGAATAATCTTTGTTTTCAGATCATTTGACAGTTGTTTTGAGGAGCCCATGATGCCACTCTTCAGAGGAGATTCAAACAGGAGAACAACTTGCAAGTGGCCACTTTAAGTAGCTTTTCTCATGATTGCATACACCTGGCTATGAAGTTCAAAGCTCAACGAGGTTATAAAACCAAAAAAAGTGCTTTAGTAAGTCAGTAAAATGTAGGTAGGAGTATTTAAAACAAGAAAATGATAAGGGTGCCCATACTTATGCACCTGTCAAATTTTGTTTGAATGCAGATTTGACATTTTCTGTTAGTACAATAAACCTCATTTCAAGGCAGAAACATTACTGTGTCCAACAGTTATTACATATAACAAACTGAAATAGCTGTTGCAAAAACACCAATTTTAAGAAAACATTAAGCTTAAGATTAATAGGGGTGCCCAAACTTTTTCATATAACTGTATTTGATACACTGCCGATTTTGCAAGTTTTCCCACCTACAAAGAATGGAGAGGTCTGTAATTTTTATCGTACGTACACTTCACCTGTGAGAGACAGAATCTAAAAATAAAAAACAGAAAATCACATTGTATGATTTTTACATAATTAATTTGCATTTTATTGCATGAAATAAGTATTTGATCACCTACCACCCAGCAAGAATTCTGGCTCTCACAGACCTGTTAGTTTTTCTTTAAGAAGCCTTCCTACTCTGCACGAGGCTGGGATGGGCTACAGGACAATAGGTAAGCAGCTTGTTGAGAAGGCAACAACTGTTGACACAATTATTAGAAAATGGAAGAAACACAAGATGACTGTCAATATCCCTCGGTCTGGGGCTAGATGCAAGATCTCGCCTCGTGGGGCAATGATGATTCTGAGAAAGGTCAGGAATCAGCCCAGAACTACATGGGAGGAACTGGTCAATGACCTGAAGAGAGCTGGGACAAAACTCTCAAACATTACCATTAGTAACACACTACGCCGTCATGGATTAAAATCCTGCAGGGCACGCAAGGTCCCCCTGCTCAAGCAAACACATGTCCAGGCCCATTTGAAGTTATCCAATGAGCATCTGAATGATCCAGAGGAGGCATGGGAGAAGGTTATGTGGTCAGATCAGACCAAAAAATAATTATTTAGTATCAACTCCAATGAGTACAACCCCAAGAACACCATCCCAACCGTGAAGCATGGTGGGGACACATCATACTTTGGGGGTGCTTTTCTGCAAAAGGGACAGGATGATTGCACTGTATTAAAGGCGGATGGAAGGGGTCATGTATCGCTAGATTTTGGCCAAAAACCTCCTCACCACAGTAAGAGCATTGAAGATGGGTCATAACTGGCTCTTATAGCATGACATTGACCCGAAACACACAGCCAGAGCAACTAAGGACTGGCTCCGTAAGAAGCATATCAAGGTCATTGAGTGGCCTATCCAGTCTCCAGACCTGTACCCAATAGAAAGCTTTTGGAGGGAGCTGAAAATCAATGTTGACCAGGGACAGCTCCAAAACCTGAAAGATCTAGAGAAGATCTGTACAGAGGAGTGGGCCACAATCCCTGCTGCAGTGGGTGCCAACTTGGTCAAGAACTACAGGAAACGTCTGACATCTATAACTGCAAACAAAGGTTTCTGTACCAAATATTTAGTTCTGTTTTTCTATTGTATCAAATACTTATTTCATGCCATAAATGCAAATTAATTATGTAAAAATCATATAATGTGATTTTCTGGTCTTCATTTTTTAGTTATTGTCTCTCACAGTTGAAGTGTACCTACGATAAAAATTACAGACCTCTGCATTCTTTGTAGGTGGGAAAACTTGCAAAATTGGCAGTGTATCACATACTTATTTTCCCCACTGTATAGCGTGGGGCATTTGTGCAGCTGCACAGGTGCCCAGAGAGGGTGAGGGGGCGTTCTTTCCCCAGGGATTTTAACAAATATTCTGCTTCTCCTGCCTCAAAGTGAACTGGTCATATGATTCATGCCGTCTGAACAACAGGCAACATGAATCAGAGGCTGACTGCACGATTGCATCCTGATAAGTTTTACTGAAAAATGCTTCAGCTTTTCAGAGAAAACCTATTTTGAAAAGCAAGGCAGAGACTCTGCATCTTGGATGAGGTCCAAAGCCAGTCCCCTGTAACTTCTCCCTGTCTCGCTCCCCAAGACTGAAAGGTCTTTTCCTATGTGTATTGTAACATCCCTGGCGGCGTGCTAGCATGGCTTACCACCTCCCACCATGCAATACCGCCATCTTAACTATCAATCCAGGCTGCACACTTTGCTCCAGTACCTGCTGCGTCTCTTGTCTGATTACTTAGGGCGGCGGCGTGGCTACTGCTTGATTCTTATAGTTACTGTGTGCGCACTCCTAATGCCTCCCCAGCCTATTGCTGTGAGTCACTGGATACTTAAACCCCCTCCACCCAGTAGGGGGTGCCTGAGCAACACTTTCATTCAGTGTGTTCTGTGCAACTGAGTTGCCAGGTCCTGTCCTGTATCTTGTCTGTTTTCCGCCCCTGGGGGCTGTATACCCAGGCCTGTTACCTGTATCTGTGTCTTCTTGTCTGTCTCCGCCACCTTGGGGGCTGAGTTCCCAGGCTCGTTTCTGTATCTTATTCCTGGTTCAGTTCCTGTCTGAACTGTGTCTTAGCCCGTTACCTGTTTCTCTCTATGTCCGAACCTTCTCTTTTCCTGCAGTGTCTGAACCTGCACCTAACTCCAACTCGTTGTCTCTGAACTTCTGTTTGTGAGTTTTGTGTACACTCGCTACTTCATTGTAAGGATCAAGCAAGGATCTTCCATCTCTAATAAGTCTGGCAATAAGTCCTTCAAGGCGGTGGCTACCTCCAAGTCTCTGCACCCCTTCAACCAGGCGGAGGACCTCCAGTTGTCACTTGAATCCTCCGGGGTGCTACCTGATGTTAAAAAATGGAGAGAGACTTTCCTACACCCTGTACCTGGTACTTCTCCCACTTCATCCAGTAAGGTTGGCAAAGTGTACGTCAAGGCGGTGGCTACCCCCAAGTCTCTGCACCCCTCCTACCAGGCGGAGGACCTCTAGCTGTCTCTTGAATCCTCCGGAGTGCTACCTGATATTAAGAAATGGAGAGGACTTTCCTACACCCTGTTTCTGGTGCTTCGTCCACTTCATCTAATGCTGAGGATGGCTCGGTGGGACGAAGCATCCTAGTCACCAGGATGGTGAGACCAGTCTCGTTCCCTCTAGTGGACAGAAGAGGTAGTCTTCTTGAAGAGAAGTCTTGGGAATCCATTGTGAAGGATCGGCCTCCAACTTCTCTGCAGAAAATCCTTGCAGGCATGGAGAAGATGGGGCGTAAAGGGGGGTACTGTAACATCCCTGGCGGCGTGCTGGCATGGCTTACCATCTCCCACCATGCAAGACCGCCAACTTACCTATCAGTCCAGGCTGTGCACTATACTCCTTTACTTGCTGTGTGCATGTCTCTTGTCTGCTGGCTTAGGGTGGCGGCGCTGGCACTTCCTGATTCTTAAAGTTACAGCGAGCGCTGTCCTAATGCATCCCCAGCCTATTGCTGTGAGTCACTGGATACTTAAACCCCCTCCACCCAGTAGGGGGTGCCTGACCAACACTTTCATTCAGTGTGTTCTGTGCAACTGAGTTGCCAGGTCCTGTCCTGTATCATGTCTGTTTCTGCCCCTGGGGGCTGAATACCCAGGCCTGTTACCTGTATCTGTGACTTCTTGTCTGTCTCCGCCACCTTGGGGGCTGAGTTCCCAGGCTCGTTTCTGTATCTTATTCCTGGTTCAGTTCCTGTCTGAACTGTGTCTTAGCCCGTTACCTGTTTCTCTCTATGTCCGAACCTTCTCTTTTCCTGCAGTGTCTGAACATGCACCTAACTCCAACTCATTGTCTCTGAACTTCTCTTTGTGAGTTTTGTGTACACTCGCTACTTCATTGTAAGTACCTTGTGTGTATCTGATTCTGCTTGTTCAACACACCTGCGGTTTCGCTCTGCTTGTTCACCGCACCTGCGGTTTCGCTCTGCTCTGCTTGTTCACTGCACCTGCTGTTTCGCTCTGCTCAGCTTGTTTACCGCACCTTCGGTTTCGCTCTGCTCAGCTTGTTTACCACACCTGCGGGTTTTGCTCTGCTCTGCTTGTCTACCGCAGCTGTGGGTTTTTCACTGCTCTGCTTGTTTACCGCACCTGCGGGTTTTGCTCTGCTCTGCTTGTCTACTGCATCTGCGGGTTTTGCTTTGCTCTGCTTGTCTACCGCATCTGCGGGTTTTGCTCTGCTCTGCTTGTCTACCGCACCTGCGGGTTTTGCTCTGCTCTGCTTGTCTACCGCACCTGCGGGTTTTGCTCTGCTCTGCTTGTCTACCGCACCTGCGGGTTTTGCTGGGCTTTGCTTGTCTACCGCATCTGCGGGTTTTGCTCTGCTCTTCTTGTCTACCGCATCTGCGGGTTTTGCTCTGCTCTGCTTGTCTACCGCATCTGTGGGTTTTGCTCTGCTCTGCTTGACTACCGCATCTGCTGGTTTTGCTCTGCTCTGCTTGTCTACTGCACCTGCGGCTCCGTTCCTGTGTCCCAGTCTGTACTGGTCCCTATCCTGCCTGTGTTCCTATCTGCCAGTACCCGCCTGTCTGCATGCCAGCCATGCCTGCCAGTGTCCACCTGTCTGCATGCCAGCCGTGCCTGACAGTGTCCACCTGTCTGCATACCAGCCGTGCCTGCCAATACCCACCTGTCTGCATACTAGCCGTGCCTGCCAGTACCCACCTGTCTGTATGCCAGCCTAATCTGCCTGTTCCTGCATTCCCCAGTGTGGGTCAATAGCTGTGACCGGGGTCTGACCTGGAGTAGCACCTGGTCCCTCTGCTTGGTTCCTCCCTGGTTCACAGAGTCGACTGAGCCACCGTGTGACCTTGGTCGGACCTAGTTGATACTTAGTTACACCCCTCTAGGCACTCCTCGGTTCATGCTCCAGTGGGATCACTAATCATGCTCACGCCAGCCAGTCTGGGCGTGTGCGTAACATGTATGCATAAGGAAAGATCTGTCAGTCAAGGGAATTTGCAAGGGAAGAAGCTGCTGGAGACCTGCCTCGGACTAGTTATTAGGGATGTCCATCAAAGCTTGATGTGTCTGTCATGGTTGGGAAGGAGTTCCCGTAAAATTACCTACATGATGTATGGCATGGTGATTTGTTAGGCACAAGAACTATGCACTGCGTTATTATTCAGGGAGCTCGGTTTTATTAATGGGCGAGCTCCTGCAGCAAGAGCCAATCTACAGTAAGTGGCAGTTCTGATCCTGACTGTTTAACCCTTTAGTTGTTTCAGTTAATGGTTACTGTTGCATCTAGGTGATTGAGAGGAGGAGTATCACTCCATTGTCACCTCTGTGATCTAATTGTTCAGTGCCATTTGTTGCCTAGAAGCCACACAATTGCCTACTTAAAGAAGTTGTCCACTACTTGGACAACCCATTCTCATATCCCATGCTTGGCCTCAATTAAATAAAAAAGCTTATACTCCCCTCCCATACCGGCGCCATGCCAGCAGAGTCGGCACTCGCGTTCCCGGGGATCTTGTGCCGTTGTTATGGCACGTGAGCCCGGCGCCCAATCAGCGCTGGTGTCACTGTCCCAGCCTTTCTACGGTTAAGTAATTAACAGGCAGTGAGAGTTCTAGCTGGCCACTCACTTCCTGTTAATTACTTAACCATACGAACGCTGGGACAGTGACACCAGCGCTGATTGGGCGCCAGGCTCACGTGTCATAACAACCGCACAAGAGCCCTTGGACCGTGAGTGCTGATACCGCTGGAACCACACCGGCACGGGAGGTGAGTATAAGCTTTTTTATCGGCGCCAAACATTTAGATCAAAAAGGGGTTGTCCTAGTAGTGGACAAACCCTTTAAGGATTGCAGGGCATTATACCAGAGATCAGGACATTGGAGTTCAAGTCCCATGGCAGGACTAAGTAAAATAATTAAAGAAAAAAGTTCATGTAAATTTCTAAAAATGTAAAAACAATCAAACTTTTTTTGTTAATAAAAATGCAGTTTTTACGTAAACACAAAAATCATCAAGGAGAACAAGCCGACATCGCTTTTTTCTTTTTTTAGAATTATAGCAAATTGTCCATAGTGCATATGTTACTTACTAAGATCAAGTTTTATAAGTGTTCATTGTTGACCTCTAAGACCCTGATGTTGGTACCAGTTGACCTTGAACTTATGTATTGGTGAAGACTTGCATTTCCACAATGACATGTCAAGCACTAACACTGATATTGACACATGTCCATATTTATCATGAGACGACTTTAGTTGATCTAGATGAAAATCAGTTTATTAGCAATGAACAAAGAGACAGCTTTGATGTTATGCATAAAACACACCACTTACTAGTAATTGTATTTTCAATTGCTCTGTAGAGTGTGAAGCAAGTCTATTTCTGCACCCTGTGATAAGTTTCAGATCTGTCAGAAACCACTTCTCTGATAACAATGAAAATTCCATCATTTCTTTCAATAGTTGTGAAGCAGATCAAAATTTAGTCACTCTGAGGGGAAAACAAAATGTAAACTAAGTAAATCATCTGTATTGGCGATACAGTGTTGTCCACATTAGAAATTCATTGTTGGGGTTTCATCAATAGTGGCACAGGATGCAGGCATTTAGAATTTGATTAAAAAGGTGCAAACTTTGTCAAATTTATCATAACAGAGCAAAATTTAAAGGGGTTGTTCAATGGAAGAAATTTTTTTTAGATAAAAACAAGAGATACCTGGTTTCGTACATTCTCGTCTGGTAGGGATGGGCATGTGACTGATGCAGCCAACCACTAACTACAGCAGTAACTAAAGATGAGCTACTTTTCTAAAATCTCAAGACAAGCTCGATTTATCTGTCTCATCTGATTTTATCTGAAAAATCAAATTCAGACCTAATCAAATTGTAATGAACCAAAAGTGCTCCATCCAAAAGCCTCCAATTTCCCTGAAGTGATGAGTATGACACTCCTAGGGCTTTTAAAGGGTTAATCCTACAATATAAATCATAGCTTAACATCCTGAAATAAATGAATTTGTCAGATACAATCAATTTCCAAAAGTGCTCACTGCTCTGGAAATCGCCTCTGAAATCTCATATATCAGAGGCATTTGACTACCTGGTTGACCACTGATACAGCCTGTAATTCTTTCATAACAGGTTGCACATGCTCAGTAGACACCTGCTATTCTTGTATAGTGGGAATCCTCTTTTTACTTTACAGAAACACAGCAAATGAGTGATTCCACCATTCTCACTGCAGGGGGTGTGCATGGGCACTGTGCAAATCAAATTCGGTTACAATTTCCAAAAAATTGCAGATTCTAGACAAGTGACTCTCCTAGTTTTACTCCCCATAAAAAAATATGATGTCCACAGATTATTAGTATCCAGATGAATAGATTTACATTTATCCACATTGAACATCATCTCACAAGTGGATGCCTCAGAAAGGTTGCCAGAAACTGGTGTCTGGTGTCATTAAAAGTGGCATTTTGTATTGAATTTGGAAAAACCATCTATTATTTTATTTGTGTTGAGCCATTTATATTGCAATTGTTTGATCAGTTTATTGAAAACAGCAGAAAGTTTGTACATTTTGCTAATAAACTTGAATTCCAAAGGTGGGTTGAACAATTTTGATTGCAACTGTAAATTACTGTGGGTAAATGGATAATAACCAATGGAAGCAAACAGACATTTTAAGAAGACACTGCTCTGTTGGACTTGTAATGCTTTTTAGAATAAACAAATGTCCTTTCTAGGGTCAGATGTCTGCCAGTATTTGTACAACCACATAAGGTTAAGCAGGCAACACTGCTTATAACAGTGGTTGCTCTAGAGGAAGGGACGATGGTCCTATAGACATATACCGATAACCTCAGCACCGACAATGAGAAACGAAGAAGGATTTCCTTTAAATGTGATTTTATTTTGATCCAGCACCAATGAAACAACAAATATTATCCAAACTTTCGACCATCTTGAGATCTTTATTAGGGACATGTGAGTTGTAATTGTATACATTGTATACATTGTAATGTATTGTGAAGTAGTGTATAGTGTAGGATGTAATAGTGTAGGGCATAGTGTATAAGATAGGTAGTGTAAGATGTAGATAGTTGACTATAGCATAGGTAGTGATGATAGGGTAAGTTAGGATAGAGTTAATGTTGGGACTAGCCCATAGTGGGAGGGGTTAAGGTTAGGGAAAGTGACTGCTTCCTGTTATTCAGTTCGAGTTAGAATTCTGAAGTGAGCACTGCTGCCTAATGGGTGAGAGGAGGGATAGTATGATCCTGAAGAAGAGTGACTGATGAAACAGAGTGGCCTTCCGGAGAAGGGTCCTTGGATAGGATGCCCAGTCATGAACCCCAGAGCCTGGAAGTAACGGACCTAAGCAGGACTGAATATGATGGACTAGGGGGGGGTTCCAAGTGCAAGGGTTCCAGAGAGCCAGTAGTGGAAGAAATAGGATGCGGAACTGAAGAGCAAGTAAGGAGATTTGCTGATCAGGACTGTAGCGTTAAGGCTGAGTTGTGCCGGAGTAGAAAGAAACAGTTTGCCTCACTAGCCCTGGAGTAAACTAAGGAAGAAGGATACTGAAAGTGGAAAATGCTTTATACTGTAACAGAAATGTCCATAAGACTGTGTACCCACTATCCCTTATATATAACCTTTACCAAGTTACCTCCAAGTCTGCCAGCTACAGTGGCCTATGGGGCATAGTCATAGTGTTCTCTCTTTTGCAGTAGGAACAAGAGCTGACATTCTGAGTCTCTTAAAAATAGACTTGTACAATGGACATAAGGAAGTAGGAAGTTATGTGTTGCTGGGAAGTGAGGAATCCTAATTAAAATGCAGGCAGCTCCTTTTAGAACAGTTGGCCGCAGCAGTGCCAAAGAGGATGTCTGTTGTGAGTGAGACAGAGATTTATAGATTGAACAGGTAACAAAGACAGGATACCTATTGTCTCTCCAGGATGAAGCTGTTATTGAGAAAAAACTTCCCCCAGGAAATACATCATGAGTCGAAATGAAACTTTTGGGAATGTTATACATTTGCACCAGACGCCGGAGCACCTTAGGTTGGTGTAACTTATGTGCTGATAAAAAGACACGGAGAATTGTGATCTGTGTTTCTGTAGAGAGATACACAACGGTGTATGCATAATACCCGTTCACTGGACATTTTCAATCGAAGTACTCTCCTTCGCTATCATCTCTGTGATCAGCGTAGTAAGTTTATTTCGTTATTCCTTTTTATTTTATGTAATTGCATATGCTGTATTGTTTTGTCCACTTTGTAAAATCTTTTGTATATTTTTTTATAAACACTGCCTATCATTCTGGATTAAATATAAAATTTAATAGTTCTGTTCCTTTTGTTCTGTAAACCGTCCCCCGAAGCCATATGCTACCAGAAATCAGGTGCCCAAAAATCCTGTATACAGTAAATAACTGGTGGTGGCAGCAAGTAGTCTTGAGTTATTGTGGAGTTAGCAGTGACCGTACCCGGGGTATATACACATATTCCATGCGTTGGAATTGTAGGTGTTTATACCATATGCTCACTGTTAATTTCCCAATAACCGGACTATTAGTGGATACAGTCTACGGCCTCCATTAATCGTTAATCGTCGGTCAATTGAGTAATTGTCTGGAACGATAGGGGGCAGCAGAGAGCTGTTCGTGTCAAAGGATCACAGCGGGTGGATCTGTGTGACCTCCCAGGTTGTGAGATCCTTGACACATTGCAATGCATTATACCAGCGATCAGAGTAATAATGTTAAAGGCCCATAAAAGACTAAGTAAAGAGTAAAAAAAAGATTTAAAAAGTTGTAAAAATATATTTTTTAAAAATCTTAAGATAAAAAAATGAAAAAATATTATACCAATGAATACATATATTTACATTTTGTACGGAAAGTATTCAGACCCCTTTAAATGATTCACTCTTTGTTTCATAGCAGCCATTTGGTAAATTTTAATATCACATGGTCATAAGTATTCAGACCCTATTCAGACACTCATATTTAAGTCACATGCTGTCCATTTCCTGGTGATCCTCCTTGAGATGGTTCTACTCCTTCATTGGAGTCCAGTTGTGTTTAAATAAACTGATAGGACTTGATTTAGAAAGGCACACACCTGTCTATATAAGACCTCACAGCCCACAGTGCATATCAGACCAAATGATAATCATGAGCTCAAAGGAACTGCCCAAGGAGCTCAGAGATAGAATTATGGCAAGGCACAGATCTGGCCAAGGTTACAAAAGAATTTCTGCATTACTCAAGGTTCCTAAGAGCACAGTGGCCTCCATAATCCTTAAATGGAAGAAGTTTGGGACCACCAGAAGTCTTCCTAGACCTAGCCGTCCAGCCAAACTGAGCAATCATGGGAGAAGAGCGTTGGTGAGAGAGGTAAAGAAGAACCCGAAGATCACTGTGGCTGAGCTCCAGAGATGCAGTAGGGAGATGGGAGAAAGTTCTACAAAGTCAACTATCATTGCAGCCCTCCACCAGTCGGGCCTTTATGGCAGAGTGGCCCGACGGAAGCCTCTCCTCAGTGCAAGACATATGAAAGCCAGTATAGAGTTTGCTCAAAAACACATGAAGGACTTCCAGAATATGAGAAATAAGATTCTCTGGTCTGATGAGACAAAGATAGAACTTTTTGGTGACAATTCTAAGCGATATGAGTGGAGAAAACCAGGCACTGCTCATCACCTGGCCTACATAATCCCAACAGTGAAACGTGGTTGTGGCAGCATCATGCTATGGGGGTGTTTTTCAGCTGCAGGGACAGGATGACTGGTTGCAATTGAAGGAAACATGAATGCGGCCAAGTACAGAGATATCCTGGATGAAAACATTTTTCAGAGTGCTCTGGACCTCAGACTTGGCCGAAGGTTCACCTTCCAACAAGACAATGACCCTAAGCACACAGCTAAAATAACAAAGGAGTGGCTTCAGAACAACTCTGTGACCATTCTTGACTGGCCCAGCCAGAGCCCTGACCTAAACCCAATTGAGCATCTCTGGAGAGACCTGAAAATGGCTGTCCACCAACGTTCACCATTCAACCTGACGGAACTGGAGAGGATCTGCGAGGAAGAATGGTAGAGGATCCCCAAATCCAGGTGTGAAAAACTTGTTGCATCATTCTCAAGAAGACTCATGGTTGTACTAGCTCAAAAGGGTGCTTCTACTCAATATTGAGCAAAGGGTCTGAATACTTATGACCATGTGATATTTCAGTTTTTTAATACATTTGCAAAAAATTCTACATTTCTGTTTTTTTTCAGTCAAGATGGGGTGCAGAGTGTACTTTAATGAGAAAAAAAATGAACTTTTTAGAATTTACCAAACGGCTGCAATGAAACAAAGAGTGAAAAATTTAAAGGGGTCTGAATACTTTCCGTACCCACTGTATGTAAAAACCAAAATATACAAAAAAGTACACATATTTGGTATCACCTCATCAGACCTAAAGACTGAAAAAAAGTCACACTATTAAACCCCTTCAGTGAACACTGTAAAAAAAAAGGGCAAAAAACTATGCTTTTTCATCATACCGCCGAACAAAAAGTGGAATAAAACGCGATCAAAAAGTCGAATGTAAATAAAAATGGTATAGCATCTTGCCCCACAAAAAAACAAGCTGGCATACAGCTCCATCAGCAGAGCAATAAAAAAAAGAGCTATAACTCTCAAAATATCTTTTTTGTAAAAAAATGTTTTTGTGTGAAAGCAGCAAAACATAAAAAATGATATAAATATGGTATCACTGTAATCGTACTGACCCGAAGAAAAATGCTGTCTTATCACTTTTACCACATGGCAAACTGCATAAAGAAAACCAACCAAAACATAATTCCTGAATTGCTGTTTTTTGTTCATTCTGCATCCCAAAAATTGAAAAAGAAACTGATCAAAAAATGATAAGCACCTGAAAATGACACCAATGAAAACATCAACTCATCCCGCAAAAAACAAGCCCTCACATGACTCTTTCGGCAGAAATCTAGAAAAATTATAGCTCTCAGAATATGGTGATGTAAAACCTTTTTCATGTATATGATAGCAGCCAAACATAAAAAATTATATCAATCTAGTATTGCTGCAATTGCACCGATCCAAAGAATAAAGTCGTCTAATCACTTATACAGTACGAGGAACGGTGTAAAAAATTAAACCAATTCTTGATGTGCTGTTGATTTGTTCAGTTTGCCTCCCAAAAATCACAGTAAGGCTCTGCTCACATTTATCCTTCGCTCTGCACTGAGTGTTTACATTGGGGTTGCTGTGTAAATCTCTGAAATACGTGATTCAGACGGAACCACTGGCGGAAGATTCCCTATAATTAGGAAAATGGAGACACTGTGGACACCATCTAGCCTACAGTTCTGCACATTGTTATTGACACCCATGAAGTTTAAGTACATAATGTGAAATATCTCCTGAAAAAAATGAATCAAGTGAAACAGTTTTTTTGTATAGAGCATTCGTGTTAAATACAAAAGAGCAAATGATATACAATAATTTAAAACCAAAAACAGGTTGGGAAGAATAGAAAAACTTAAAGCTTGCTGTGTCACTGGTATTGGCACCCTTTACATTAATTTAGTATGGAAACACATTTTGACTCGCCTGTTGCAAATCAGAAAAGAAATTCACCCGTGATTAATTGTCGGTGCCCATGTGACATGAATTAGCCAATAAATGACTTAAGTGTTTTAAAAAGCCACATGGTAGGCACTGTTCCATTGTCACAAATGTGAAGACAAAGGAACTGTCTGAGGACATCAGAACTGCTATTATTAGCAAACACCAGACTTCTAAAGGGTATAAGGCCACCTCCAAAGACCTTGGTATCCCAGTTTCAAAAGTGTGCAATGTTATTAAGAAGTTTGCCAAGCATGGAACCATAAAGAACCTCCCTGGAAGTGGGGGAAAGAGGAAAATTGAAATGTCTTCGAAGGTTGGTGCGAATGGTGGAAAAACACCATGTCAAACATCCAAAAACCTGAAGGTCAACCTGGAACAATCTGGCGTCATGGTTTCAACAAGTACCATACGCGGCACACTAAACCAAGCAGTGCTTTATGGGCGGAGACCAAGGAAGAAACCATTGCTGAAGAAAAGACATAAAAAGGAATGTCTGATCTTTGCCAAAGAGTACCTTGACAAACCACAATCCTTCTGGGAAAATGTTCTGTGGACAGATGAAACAAAAATAGAGCTTTTTGGCAATGCAAAGCAAAAGTTTGTTTACAGACGGCGCAATGAAACTTATAAGGATAATATTACCTTACTGACAATTAAGCAAGGTGGAGGAGCCATAATGCTGTGGGGTTGCTTTGCTGCATCTGGTACTGGAGGCCTTGTCTGTATCACAGGAATCATGAAATCAGAGAATTATCAAGAGAGCGAAATGTCTTACCCAGTGTAAGAAAACTTGGTTTGAGTCGAAGATCATGGATCCTCCAGCAAGACAATGACCCAAAGCACACATCCAAAAGGACACAGGAATGTTTGAAAAAGAAAAATGAACTGTTTTAAAATGGCCAGCAAAGAGTCCTGACCTCAATCCCATTGAAAATCTTTGGGGTGAGCTGAAATCTACCATTGGGAAAAAGAACCTTGCAAATATTCAAGAGCTTGAACAAACTGCAAAGGAAGAGTGGGAGAAAATTCCAGCTGAGAAGTGCACAACATTATAAAATTCTGCGACATCTGTGGGTTCAAGATGCTCACGACAACTCTAAATAAATTCCTTGAGGGGTGTAGTTTCCAAAATGGGGTCACTAGTAGGCAGGATCGGATTGGGGAATCTGGGGCCCACAGATGGAATTGACCCTAGGGGCCCACCCTACAGTTATATGCAAATACCTATTAGCCGTTATCCTCATTATAGTGGAGCATCGACTGTAAAACACAGACGGCTCCTGCACATCTACTGTGCACCACTATAACTGGGATGTACAATTCCGGTAGTTTATATTACAGGGGTTCTTTGATGAAAACAAGTTATCACCGATCCACAGGTTAGGTAGGTGATATCTTATTGATCAGTGGAATCTGAGCAGTGGAAACTGCACCGATCGGAAGAATGGGGAACTTTTATCCCTGACAGGACACTTTTATCCCTATTTTAATATACAGGGTGGGCCATTTATATGGATACACCTAAATAAAATGGGAATGGTTGGTGATATCAACTTCCTGTTTGTGGCACATTAGTATATGGGAGGGGGGAAACTTTTCCAGATGGGAGGTGGCCATGGTGGCCATTTTGAAGTTGGCCATTTTGGATCCAACTTTATTTTTTTCAATGGGAAGAGGATCATGTGACACATCAAATGTATTGAGAATTTCATAAGAAAAACAATGATGTGCTTGGTTTTAACGTCACTTTATTCTTTCATGAGTTATTTACAAGTTTATCTTTGTTTACAGCCATTGACATGTCGCAGAGGTTAACACGTGAGGAGCGGATAGAAATTGTGTTGATGATTGGTGAACGCAGTACCCGGGTCATTGCAGCAGATTTCAATGCAAGACACCTTACGAGACCACCCATCTCCCATGCTACAGTTAGCAAACTGCTTGCCAAATTTCGTGAAACAGGTTCAGTGTTGGATTTGCCAAAATGTGGATGCAAGAAAACTGTCACTAATGAAGAAATATCAGTGGCTGTCCTAGCTTCATTCAGCAAGAGCCCACAGCGTAGCACTCGCCGCATGTCACTGGAGAGTGGCATCAGTCGAACTTACCTTTGGCGGATATTAGCTACTCACAAATGGCACCCTTAGAAAATCCAGCTGCTACAGCATCTCAACGAGGATGACCCAGATCGGCGCACTGAATTTGCAGAATGGGCAAAACAAAAATTGGAACAGGACCCTCAGTTTACACAGAACATTATGTTCAGTGATGAGGCAAACTTTTTTGTGAATGGTGAAGATAACAAACAAAACCACTGCTATTGGTCTGACACTAACCCACAGTGGATAGATCCCTCCAAGACTGTTGGAACGCAAAAATTGATGGTATGGTGTGGTATTTGGGGTACAAAGATAGTGGGGCCATTCTTCATCAATGGAAACCTCAATGCCACTGGATATCTGAAATTGCTACCTACATGATGATGTGTTGCCCTCTTTATGCACTGAAGATGGCACATTCCCTGAGTTTTTCCAACAAGATTGTGCATCACCATGTTATGGGTGTCAAGTCCAAACATTCCTACATGAACAGTTTCCTGGAATGTGGATTGGTCGTTGTGGCACCCCTGAGGATTCGGTCGCCACAGAGGTATTGCATCTCATCCAGAGGTGTGGTACCTCACTCTCAGGTAAAGAAGGAGTACAGCTCAGGACCCTAACACCTGCATTCACTACACCACATTTCCTGGGGACAGGGCGAGATTGCTCCTATGGGAGAGCACAGTCCCTGATCCCTGGCTGGAGTGGGGGGGGGACCACCTAGAGAGGGGGAACTATGTAGTGGATGGGGTGGAGGAAGTAGATCCTGGGAGCACATGACGGAGAGAGTATAAAATAGAGAAACCATCTTAGTTCAGTTCAGTCAGAGGAGGAGAAGTGACAGGAGCAGAGGCTCTGTATGAGCTCTGCTCCAGAGGCGGGCCTAGCCTGTGAGGCCCAGGACTGAAGGAGAGAAGAGAGGAGTGGGAGCAAGAAGGCTCCAGGGACCGAAGGGACCCTAGGGGTACGGGCCATGTTGAAGGCCACCCGTATGCCCGCTGCTACCAGGAGGTAGAGGGGTCAGGCCAGATAAGGGGAACCAGTCCCTCAACTAGTGGAGAACTGCAAGACTCAACTAGAAACCGGAGGCTGCAGCAGTTTATGTACCATTAGCCAAAAGTCCACACCAGTCTCACTAAGAAGGTAGCCACATAGGACCCAGGGGACAGAACAGACGTCGCCCGCCAAGGCCCGAGGGTACCGGATTGGAGTCACTAGGTGTGAGGTGCAGGGAGAGGGCCAGAGAAAGGACATACAGAAGGGGGTCCTGCTAAGTACTCCGGAGCTACCTGGGGGTGGACTGAGCCCCTCACTGAGTAAACACAGGACGACGTGGGAAGTCGTGATCTGCAGTGATGACTTGGAATGAAAAACTGTGAGTAAAGGACCTGAGACTGCATCCCACTGACTCCGTGTTTATTACTGACTCCCTGCACAACAACCACCATCCACTCACACTGCCCTGAAGCTACACTCTTCCTGTGGGGAGTTATACCACCCTTGCTGCCAAACCATCAGCTTCAGAGGACTGTTTCGCAGCGGCGGCCCCTATTAGCCGCACTCCACAGGTGGCGTAGTCGGACATTATACAAACCCATATACAAATTACCCCTTGGATTGACCGCCCTGGGTCACGGACCGGGTCAGCGCCACAGTGACTACAACCCCCAGCATCTACCAGCCCGGCTCCGGGTACCCCACGGCCCAGGGGGCGCGTCAATTTTGACATAGTCGGCAGGATATGAGCCCACCCGTTATCACCGGGTATCACGCGCCTAAAGACTGTGTTTTCTACTAAATGTGGCGCCCGCCCCAGAAGAACGGGCGCCATTATGTGCATGCTAAAAGACGACAAGAAACCACCTCCCATCGTGGGCCAGGTCCCAGAATGGCGCCAGAAGTGGAGCCCGCCCCAAACAGCAGTGGTCTGTATGCAAGTGTGTCCATCAAGGTGGGGGGGCTGACCCTGAAAGTAACCGACAGCAGATTGCCATGGGACCGCAACGAACTGCCCTGGGACCGCCCCCAAAAGGGGAGAGGAGAGAAGAAAACGGGAAGGCAGGGCGTGGTCTGGATCAGTCTAGACAGACCGCACCCGGTAGGGAAGATGGAGGACGGCAGCACCAGAGCCCCAGTCAGCGGCCTGCTGCAGGCCGCAGCACCCTACACCCTGGAGGAGCTTGTGGCTAAGCTGCCCCAGGAGGACTCGGAGTTCCTCCGCTCTGGGATGGAAGACCTGGGCCGGAGGATGGAGAGGGCCCAGCGAGATGCCATCACCGGGTGGAGGCGGGAAATGGAACAGCGGATGGCGAACCGGCAGCCGACGAAGCTACCAAGCACCGGCGGTGCCCCAGCCTTGGCGGATCCCAACCAGCGCCAGGAGGCGACACGTGACGCAGGAGCGGCCGCAGGAGCAGGTAGGAGGAGTTTCCCTGTCCTGGGCGCTGCCAGCATCGACCTGCTCCTGGGCCCCCTGGTGGAGCCGCTGACCCCAGGCGCTACCGACACCAGTCCGCTCCTGACCCCGCAGCATGGCCCACAGCCAAGCCCTCCAGCCCCGGGCGCCACCAGCGGCGGCCCACTCCTAGGCCCACAGCCAAACCCTCCAGCCCCGGGCGCTGCCAGCGTCGACCTGCTCCTAGGCCCCTTGGTGGAGCCGCTGATCCCAGGCGCTACCAACACCAGCCTGCTCCTGACCCCGCCGCAAGGCCCACAAGTCCCGGGCGCGCCCGCCCTGCACGCCCCGCAGGCACAGACACCACTACCTCCGAGCACCGACACAGCCTGCCAGCTTCTGGGTCCCCTGCAGGAACCAACTCCCCCGCCAGCCAAGTGGGTGTACAGATGTCGCCGGTGGGACTGGTGCGCAGAGGTGGAGGACCAGCGGCCCTCGTTCCTACCCGCTCGGCAGCCCGCCGCCATCTCCCAGTTGCCGGAAGACGAGGCCCAGTTTGAGTGGAACCACTCTGGGGAAGACCTGATGGGGTTTAGCCAGGAGTCAAGGGCAGCGGCGGCTCGTAGGAGGGAGTTCTGCCACCAACAGCTGGTCCAGTTCGAAAAGGAGCACAACTTACGGCGCGTGCAGTGGGAGAAATTAGAGGCCCAGAACGTGGAGGAAAAGACTCAAAGTCACCCTAGGGAAGAAGGGACCGTAGTAAAATTCAACTTAGAGGCCGGATGGGGATTCATTTGGGACCCGCACACAGACGATGACTTGTTTGTTAACAGGAGGGACGTGGAGTCTCACCTAAAAGCGGGTCACTCTGATCGGGACCTCTACCCCGGAGACACAGTGAATTACACCCGCCACCGAGGAGTAAGGGGCTTGTATGCCCTCAATGTCCACAAGGTGGAAGAAGAGAGCGACTTCTACCTCTGCAAAGCTGAAGACCCGGCTGGGTCAGCTTATTATGAACAAGAGCCTCCCCAGAGGGAGCACTCCTATTAAAGACTGCAAGTAGTCACCCGTACCCGTGCAGAATGGACACTGCAAGTTAAAGTTTGTGTGAACATTTAACCCGTCTACTTAGTTACCCGAAATGGGTCCAGAGACTGACCGGCTGAGGACTGGGAGCAGCCACTTTCTGTAAATAGTTGCACCTCTTGAGGTGCCCCCTATTGGTTTTATATTTTTATAACCGAGACCACTGAACAAAAACTCGTTGGAGGTGGCTGAAGACGTGGTCCAACACTTGGATCATCTATGCCCTGCAGCCACCCCAGGGCCTCCGTGGAGGGTTTTGAACGGGTCCCTCAAATTGCACCTTGTCAAGGAAAAATGGACACCTGGTTGCAGATTATGCTGTGACCTGATAGAATGTTTATATGAGAAAATGTTTTATATGCAGAAGAAGTGTTTGTATATGTGAAAAAGTTTTATAATGTTTTTATAAGTGTAAAGAGAAATGTTTTTTAAAATGTCTCAAAATGTTTTGATAAAGAAACGTAACCAGTAATGTTAAAAGAAGTGTACCTCCCATAAAGGGAAGAAATGTAGTTTATGCTCTTATATGCGGATGCATCCTAAAAGTTTGTGCATGTCTTTAAAATAGTTTTTACTCTGTTCCAGCCCGCGGACGTGCTGTGTTTTACCAGGGGGGTGTGTGGCGCCCCTGAGGGTTCGGTCGCCACACACGTATTGCATCTCATCCATAGGTGTGGTACCTCACTCTCAGGTAAGGAAGGAGTACAGCTCAGGACCCTAATACCTGCATTCACTACACCACATTTCCGGGGGACAGGGCGAGATTGCTCCTACGGGAGAGCACAGTCCCTGATCCCTGGCTGGAGTGGGGGGGAACCACCTAGAGAGGGGGAACTATGTAGTGGATGGGGTGGAGGAAGTAGATCCTGGGAGCACATGACGGAGAGAGTATAAAATAGAGAAACCATCTTAGTTCAGTTCAGTCAGAGGAGGAGAAGTGACAGGAGCAGAGGCTCTGTATGAGCTCTGCTCCAGAGGCGGGCCTAGACTGTGAAGCCCAGGACTGAAGGAGAGAAGAGAGGAGTGGGAGCAGGAAGGCTCCAGGAACAGAAGGGACCCTAGGGGTACGGGCCGTGCAGAAGGCCACCTGTACGCCCGCTGCTACCAGGAGGTAGAGGGGTCAGGCCAGGTAAGGGGAACCGGTCCCTCAACTAATGGAGAACTGAAAGGCTCAACTAGAAACCGGAGGCTGCAGCACTTTATGTACCATTAGCCAAAAGTCCACACCAGTCTCACTAAGAAGGAGGCCACATAGGACCCAGGGGACAGAACAGACGTCGCCCGCCAAAGCCCGAAGGTACCGAATTGGAGTCACTAGGTGTGAGGTGCAGGGAGAGGGCCAGAGAAAGGACATACAGAAGGGGGTCCTGCTAAGTACTCCGGAGCTACCTGGGGGTGGACTGAGCCCCTCACTGAGTAAACACAGGACGACGTGGGAAGTCGTGATCTGCAGTGATGACTTGGAATGAAACAACTGTGAGTAAAGGACCTGAGACTGCATCCCACTGACTCCGTGTTTATTACTGACTCCCTGCAAAACAACCACCATCATCCACTCACACTGCCCTGAAGCTACACTCTTCCTGTAGGGAGTTATACTACCCTTGCTGCCAAACCATCAGCTTCAGAGGACTGTTCCGCAGCGGCGGCCCCTATTAGCCGCACTCCACAGGTGGCGTAGTCGGACGTTATACAAACCCATATACAAATTACCCCTTGGATTGACCACCCTGGGTCACGGACCGGGTCACTGCCACAGTGACTACAACCCCCAGCATCTACCAGTCCGGCTCCGGGAACCCCACGGCCCAGGGGGCGCATCATCGTCGTGGGCCAGTTGAATGGCCACCGAGGTCTCCCGATCTGACCCCCTTAGACTTTTATCTTTGGGGTCATCTGAAGGCAATTGTCTATGCTGTGAAGGTATGAGATGTGCAGCATCTGAAACAACGGATACTGGAAGCCTGTGCTAGCATTTCTTCTGCGGGGTTGCTATCAGTGTGTCAAGAGTGAAAGAAGAGCATTGACAATCCAACACAATGGGCCGCACTTTGAACACATTTTATAAGTGGTCATAAACTTGTAAATAACTCATGAAAGAATAAAGTTATGTTAAAACCAAGCACACCATTGTTTTTCTTATGAAATTCTCAATGAGTTTGATGTGTCACATGACCCTCTTCCCATTGAAAAAAATAAAGTTGGATCCAAAATGGCCAACTTCAAAATGGCCGCCTTGGTCACCACCCATCTGGAAAAGTTTTCCCACTCCCATATACTAATGTGCCACAGACAGGAAGTTGATATCACCAACTATTCCTATTTTATTTAGGTGTATCCATATAAATGACACACCCTGTACATTTGTGAGGCATAGTCCCAGTAAGTTAGTGTACAGAGTACATTTGGGGGAGAAAGGTTGAACTGGATAGACCTAGGTCTTTATTCAACCTATGTTACATGAGATTTGAAGTGACTTTGAGGGGCCTATGTGACAGAAAATGCCCAAAATAACACCATTTTAAAAACTGCACCCCCTCAAAGTGCTGAAAACCCCCTTCAATACATTTATTAAACCTTCAAGTGCTTCACAATAATTAAAGCAATTTGGAAGGAAAAAATAAAATTTTTAAATTTTCCCACAAAAATGTTGCTTTAGCATCAAAATTTAGATTTTCATAAAAGTAACAGGAGAAAATAGACCCCAAAATTTGTTGATCAATTTCTCCTGAGTACACCGATACCCCGTATGTGGTGGAAAACTACTCTTAGGATGGAAAGTAGGGCTTGGAAAGGATGGAGCGCCATTTGATTTTTGGAGCGCAAAATTTGGTTGGAATAAATAGTGAAAGCCATGTCGCATTTGCAGAGCCCCTGATGTGCCTAAAAAGTGGAAACCTGCCACAAGCAGGGTCGGACTGGCCTGGCGGGGTATCGGTGAAATGCTCGGTGGCCCTGGCCCCCGCCCCAGAGAAGGAGAGAAAAAAACCTAAAAAAAATTTTTGCACGACATGGGCCCTTTAAAACCTTTAAAAACCGAAGACAGGAGTGCGCGCACGCAGGGTTCTTACCTGACCCGCCGCAGCAACGCACATCCTAGATGAACGCGGGCAGCAGCGGTGAGAGGGCGCTCTGCTCTGACAGGTCGCTTTCCGACATCACATAGCAGTGACATTACATGGCCTCCAGCCTATCAGAGGCCTCACTTGTCAGCGTGCAGTCTCTGATAGGCCGGTGGCCTTTCAATGTTCCTGCTATGTGATGTCAGAGCGCAGCCTGTCAGAGCACAGAGCTCTGTATATAGTGTCAGTGTACTGGAAATGCAGTGATCACCAGTGACATTATATACAGGAGCTCTGTACATAGTGTAATGTCATCAGTGATCACTGTATTATCTGTACACTGACACTATATATAGAGCTCCTGTGTATAATGTTACCAGTGGTAATATTAGTGTTATTAGTATTGTAGTATTCGGTCACTGTGTTGGTAATATGTGATCTGGTCATGGTGTGGCGGTATTTTTTCCTTGTTTGTGGTATTATTCAGTCACTAGGTGGTGGTAATATGTGATCTGGTCATGGTGTGACGGTATTTATCCCCTGTATGTGGTATTATCCGGTCACTATGTTGTGGTAATATGTGGTCTGGTAATGGTGTGACGGTATTTATCCCCTGTATGTGGTATTATTCGGTCACTATGTTGTGGTAATATGTGATCTGGTCATGGTGTGGCAGTATTTCTCTATTGTATGTTATATTATTCGATCACTATGTGGCCTGGTTGTGGTGTAGCAGTATTTGTTCCATGTATGTGGTATTATTAGGTCACTATGTGGTGGTAATATGTAGTCTGGTCGTGGTGTGACAGTTTTCATCCCCTGTAAGTGGTATTATTAGGTCACTATGTGGTGGTAATATGTGGTCTAGTCAAGTTGTGGTGATATTTGTCCATTGAATGTGGTATTATTGGTCTTGGTATAGTGGATTATGCTGTGTATGGAGGTAATTTGTTCTCTCTGATATCAATAAGGGAAAGATTCTTGATTTCCAATAGGGATTAATTACTTGGACATTATAACCCCTCCCTGTCCTGTGACTATTACACAGTAGCAAATATGCACTTACAGGAGTTCTACAGTAAAAAACAAGTAATCACTTATTCTAAGGCCACGTTCACACTTTGAGTATTTTGTCAATATTTTACCTCAGTGTTTGTAAGCCAAAACCAGGAGTGGGTGATAAATGCAGAAGTGGTGACGTGTTTCTATTATACAGTATTATTACCATTTTTATTATTGATGAACTATTAAAATTAACAATGAACAAGGTTTTAATTTTTTAATCAGTTTTATATTTTGTATTACTCTTGTGATTCCAATAATGGTATTACGATGGTTCCTAAACAAATAGATTTTGTCAATTTTGACGGAAAAAACGAAAAATTGCTGATCAACTTTTAACCCTTCCAACTTCCTAACAAAAAAAAATATGTTTCAAAAGTAATGAGGATGTAAAGTAGACATGTGGTAAATGTTATGTATTACCTATTTTGTGTGATATAACGATCTGGTTTAAGGGCAAAAAAATAAAATTTTGAAAATTGCTAAAGTTTTCAGCAAAATTACGATATTTTCACAAATAAATGCAAAAAATATTGACCTAAATATACCACTAACATAAAGTACAATGTGTCACAAAAAACAGTCTCAATCACTGGGATACATAGAAGGGTTCCAGAGTTATTACCACATAAAGTGACACTGGTCAGAATTGTAAAATTTGGCCTGGTCAGGAAGCTGAAAAGAGGCTGGGGGTGAAGGGGTTAAGCATTGTTCCTTTACTGTGCCTGTGAAGACTCAATGTCCTCCTCCACATACAATTTCTCTTTATACTCAACTTCAAACCAAAGGATCCACTATAGAGGAGGAGAGTGAAGCCTGATCTGAGCTTGGTCATGCGTGCTGTAGAAAGATTCTTCTGAAGGTTTGAAGTACCATCCCTTCTGCTGATAAGCCCTGTGATATGCTTTCTTATAATCAGCAGCACATTGCAGCACTTGTCAGCAGCATTTCAAAGCAACGGCAGGATCGACGCAGAACAGGAGAGTGAAGTCTGATCTGAGTATTCGTGCTCAGACTGTTGTCACTCACAAAGAGGTAGCCATGCCCCCACCAATGATGTGCACTACTCAGTTCGTCCAGTTTCAGTCCCCAGAATGGAAGTAGCAGTGGCTGCATCACAACAGGGTACTATAAGACCCACACAGAGATGAGCTTACACAAGCAGGACAGGTAATAGAAGTATATTATAAAACTAATTAATAGGAAGAGTTAGGACATATGAAAGGTGGTTAAATTAGTAGTGGAAAACCTCTCTTACATGTGAAAAAGAGAGGGAAGAGGCAGGGGCATACATAGAAATCATGGGGCCCCATAGCAGAAGCTCTAATTGGGCCCCCCTCCCCCCAAGAAAATAAATAAATGTTTGTCTGAGTCACAGAAGAGCAGATATCACAACTTTCCAGCCTTTACACAGTAAATTTCCTCCTTCTGAAGTCCTAGATTCCTCTTTCATTGCCCCCATAAAGTAAGATGCCAATAAAAGTGTCCCCCAAACACAGTATGACACCCCCATGATGAATTTCTCCACATTAGCCTCCACATGCACAGTATAATGATCCTACTGTACCCCACCTTAACTCCCAAGGCAAAGTATGGTGACCCCAACACAGTATGATCCCCCAACTGTGACTACCACACAGCCCTCCATGCAGTATAATGGGCCTACATACAGTATAATGGCCTGCACTAGCCCTCCAAACAGTATGATGGCCCCCACACAAACCTTCACACCGTATAATTGCTTTCATACAGTATAATGGCCCCCTACATAGCCCTCAAAATATTATAATGGCTCCACATAGCCTTCCATATAGTATAATACGCCACCCATAATCCTCCATATAGTATAATGAACTTCCCATGGTCCTCCATAGAATATAATGCACTCCCCATAGTCCTCCATACAGTATATTACACACCCCATAGGGTAAAATGCAGCCCCCATATAGTATAATGTACCCACAGTCCAGCAGTATTATGGGCACCACATACTCATTGATTTTAAAATACCGTATAGTTTAAATAAGCCAGCCCGAGTATAAGCCAAGGCCCCTAATTTTACCACAAAAAACTGGGGAAACGTATTGACTCGAGTATAAGCCTAGAGTGGGAAATGCAGCAGCTACTGGTAAATTTCCCATCCTGGTACGCATGGCTCCCTCATCACCAATCCTGGTATGCATGGCAACATCATCCCCCAATCCTGGTATGCATGACACCCCTAATCTCCCAATCCTGGTATGCATGGCACCCCTCATCACCAACCCTGGTATGTATGGCCCCCTCGTCCCCCAATCCTGGTATGCATGGCACCCTCATCCCCAAATCCTGGTATGCATGGCCTCCTCATCCCCCAATCCTGGTATGTAGGGTCTCCTCATCCCCCATTCCTGGTATGCATGGCATCCCTCATCCCCCAATCCTGGTATGTATGGCATCTCTCATCCCCCAATTCTGGTATGCATGGCACCCTTCATCCCCCAATCCAGGTATGCATGGCAACATCATCCCCCATCCTGGTATGTATGGCACCCCTCATCCCCCAATCCTGGTATGCATGGCACCCCTCATCCCTCAATCCTGGTATGCATGGCACCCCTCATCTCGCCAATCCTGGTATGTATGGCCCCCTCATCCATCAATCCTGGTATGCATGGCACCCCTCATCCCCCAATCCTGGTATGTGTGGCCTCCTCATCCCTCAATCCTGGTATGTGTGGCCCGCTGAACCCCCCAATCCTGGTGTGCATGGCCTCCTCATCCCCCAATCCTGGTATGAGTGGCCCCCTCTTCCCCCAATCCTGGTGTGCATGGCCTCCTCATCCCCCAATCCTGGTATGTGTGGCCCCCTCATCCTCCAATCCTGGTATGTGTGGCCCCCTCATCCCCCAATCCTGGTATGTGTGGCCTCCTCATCCTCCAATCCTGGTATGCGTGGCCCCCTCATCCCCCTACCCTGGTATGTGTGGCCTTCTCATCCCCCAATCCTGGTATGTGTGGCCTCCTCATCCTCCAATCCTGGTATGTATCCCCCCTCATCCCCCAATCCTAGTATGCATGGCACCCTTCATCCCCCAATCCTGGTATGCATGACACCCCTCATCACTCAATCCTGGTATGCATGGCACCCCTCATCCCTCAATCCTGGTATGTATGGCCCCCTCATCCCTCAATCCTGGTATGCATGGCAACCCTCATCCCCCAATCCTGGTATGCATGGCACCCCTCATCCCTCAATCCTGGTATGTGTGGCCCGCTGAACCCCCAATCCTGGTGTGCGTGGCCTCCTCATCCCCCAATCCTGGTATGTGTGGCCCCCTCATCCCCCAATCCTGGTATGTGTGGCCCCCTCATCCCCCAATCCTGGTATGTGTGGCCCCCTCACCCCCCAATCCTGGTATGTGTGGCCCCTTCATCCCCCAATCCTGGTATGTGTGGCCCCCTCATCCCCCAATCCTGGTATGTGTGGCCTCCTCATCCTCCAATCCTGGTATGCGTGCCCCCCTCATCCCCCTACCCTGGTATGTGTGACCTTCTCATCCCCCAATCCTGGTATGTGTGGCCTCCTCATCCCCCAATCCTGGTATGTGTGGCCCCCTCATACCCCAATCCTGGAATGCATGGCCCAATCACTGCACACATAAAACAAATAAACACTTATACTCACCTTCCTTCCTCCCCTCTGCTCCAGCGCTGCGTTCTGTCTGCCAGCAACTCATGTCAGCATCTGAGTAGCATGTGCTCTCAGATGCTGATGTGAGCTGCTGGCATATTCACTCCTCTCCACACCGGGACTATGGGCGTGGAGAAGAATGAATATGCATTCTCTTTAGTAGCGGGCACTGTCATCAGGAGCCGCGGCTCAGCGCTCCTCTGTGCCCGCTGCCAAAGAGAATGAATATTCATTCTTATCCATGCCCATGGGAGTGGAGAAAAGGGAATATTCATTACCCTTTAGCAGCGGCACACTACTGCGTGTGCCTGCTCCTAGGCCGCTGCAACCTCCCCTCCCCCCATAAATACAATACTCACCTATCCTTCTTGTTCCCCCGCTGCTTCGGGGCCCCCCGGCTCACGAGCCCCATAGCAGTGGCGTGGCCTGCCGCCATTGGCGGTACTCCACTGGCTAGAGGCACTCCAGGTATATCGAAAGTGTAAAGGCAAGTGGAAATAAGCGCTCACCTGAGTGAGCTGTGACCTAGCACAACTCCGTGAATCGTAATAAGGCACAATAATAGACTACTGCTCCGGCCGCTAACCCACACCTTCATGGGGAAGAAATTGATGAAACTGAAGAAAAAAGCGGCAATTCCCAGGCGCTGCTGAGAAGAGTAGGAGACTATTCGTGAGTTAATGGAGTATTTATTCATACATTATGTTTCGGAGTCAGTTTGATTCCTTTTTCAGGTACAATAAAACATGGAATTCCTCCTCACCTACAGTTGTGTGAAACAGTGATTACTTCCTTCCTGATTTCTTATACTTTTGTATGTTTGTCACACTTAAATGTTTCAGATCACATAACAAATTTAAATATTAGACAAAGATAACACAAGTAAGCACAAAATGCAATTTTTAAATGAAGGTCTTTATTATTAAGGGAAAAAGAAATCCAAACCTACAGGGCCTTGTGTGAAAAAGTGATTGCCCCTAAGCCTAATAATTGGTTGGGCCACCCTTAGCAGCAACAACTGCAATCAAGCACCTGTGATAACTGGCAATGAGTCTTTTATAACGCTCTGGGGAATTTTGGGCACTCATCTTTGCAAAATTGTCATAATTCAGCCACACTGCAGGGTTTCCGAGCATGAACCGCCTTTCTAAGGTCATGCCACAGCATCTAAATCGGATTAAGGTCAGGACTTTGACTAGGCTATTCCAAAGTCTTAATTTTGTTTTTCTTAAGCCATTCAGAGGTTGACTTGCTGGTGTGTTTTGGATCATTGTCCTGCTACATAACCCAAGTGCACTTCAGCTTGAAGGCACGAACAGATGGCCAGATATTCTCCTTCAGGATTTGTTGGTAGACAGCAGAATTCATGGTTCCATTTACCACATCAAGTCTTCCAGGTCCTGAAACAGCAAAACAGCCCCAGACCATTACACTACCACCACCATATTTTACTGTTGGTATAATGTTCCTTTCTTGAAATGTTGCGTTACCTCTATGCCAGATGTAATGGAATATACACCTTCCAAAAAGTTCAACTTTTGTCTCATCAGTCCAAAGAGAATTCTCCCAAAAGTCTTGGCAATCATCAAGATGTTTTCTGGCAAAATTGAGATGAGCCTTTATGTTCTTTTTGCTCAGTAGTGATTTTTGTCTTGGAACGCTGCCACACATGCCATTTTTGCCCTGTCTCTTTCTTATGGTGAAATCATGAACACCGACCTTAACCGAGGCACGTGAAGCCTGCAGATCTTTGAATGTCATTGTGGGGCCTTTTGTGACCTCTTGGATGAGTCGTCATTGTGCTCTAGGGGTAATTTTGGTCGGCCGGCTTCTCTTGGGAAGGTTCACCACTGTTCCATGTTTTCGCCATTTGTAGATAATGGCTCTGACTATGGTTCGCTGAAGTCCCAAAGCTTTAGAAATGGCTTTATAACCTTTTCCAGACTGATAGATCTCAATTACTTTGTTTCTCATTTGTTTTTGAATTTCTTTGGATCGCGGCAAGATGTCTAGCTTTTGAGGATCTTTTGGTCTACTTCACTTTGTCAGGCAGGTCCTATTTATGATTTCTTGATTGAAAACAGATGTGGCAGTAATCAGGCCTGTGTGTGGCTAGGGAAATTGAACTCAGCTTGTAATATGATAAACCACAGTTAATTTATGCTTTAAGGGGGGGCGGGCAATCACTTTTTCACACAGGGCTCTGTAGGTTTGGATTTCTTTTTCCCTTAATAATAAGGACCTTCATTTAAAAACTGCATTTTGTGTTTACTTGTGTTATCTTTGTCTAATATTTAAATTTGTTTTGGGATCTAAAACATTTAAGTTTGACAAACATGTAAAAGAATAAGAAATCAGGAAGAGGGCGAACACTATTTCACACCACTGTATATAAGGAGCGGAGGTGACATATACAACACGTCATTAATTAAAATAATCGAGTTAATAATTATTTATAAAAAATACTGTATATATTAACAGAATAAAAAAGAATAACTAATTGAAAAGGGAGTTTAATTGGTTGATAATTGGATTTATTGATCTTTACCTGTGCTGTTGTAACATGTATTTTCAATAGTTCCGTTTAACCCCTCTGGTGCCAATGTAGATAGTTTAAAAATCCAATAAGATTTAAGATAAAATTTGGAATATGATCTGGATTCTATTCTAGTACAGTAATTCATAAATTCGTAGTGTTTTGTGTTGTAATACAAAATGTTTAGATAAGCTATGATTGAGAACTCCGTTCTTAATATTACATCTGTGTTTATTTATTCACCATCGTATGGGTTGTATAGTTGTCCTCACATAATGCAAATTACAATCACATTTCAGCAAGTAAATTACAAAAGATGTTCCACAGTTAAAAAATTCATTAATATAAAAAGTTTCCTTTGTTATCAATGATTTAAACGTTAATCAGGCGCAGCCGTGCAATGTTCCCCATAATGCCTTGCAGCTATCACATCACAGCCAATGAGAAGGGATTATGACAGGCAATATAAATGATGTGGGCAGAAAAGTAGTGATTATTTTAGGGTTTTATAGCATAGGGATATGACATTAGTTTATACTACTGCAGCGATGAAGAACATAGAAAATAGGAGTGATAGTCTAAGTCTGTGAATAATAATGTACAGATTCTTGTGATAAGATCTGCAGATCCAGCACCTCTTTATGTGGCTGTAAATTTATTAATCAGTGATATGCTGCAGTACAGCACCTTAATAACAGATTTTTTTTTGAATTCTTGATGCACTATAAATAAATAGTCACCTCATTGCTAATTTTTGTATTTGCATTCTCCTGGCTTGTGATACAGACAAGCCAAAAGTGATGCAATTTTTTGCATTTCTTTTTCATTCTTTAAGGCAAGATGTTTTAAAATGCAATCAAGCACCTGTGATAACTGGCAATGAGTCTTTTATAACGCTCTGGGGAATTTTGGGCACTCATCTTTGCAAAATTGTCATAATTCAGCCACACTGCAGGGTTTCCGAGCATGAACCGCCTTTCTAAGGTCATGCCACAGCATCTAAATCGGATTAAGGTCAGGACTTTGACTAGGCTATTCCAAAGTCTTAATTTTGTTTTTCTTAAGCCATTCAGAGGTTGACTTGCTGGTGTGTTTTGGATCATTGTCCTGCTACATAACCCAAGTGCACTTCAGCTTGAAGGCACGAACAGATGGCCAGATATTCTCCTTCAGGATTTGTTGGTAGACAGCAGAATTCATGGTTCCATTTACCACATCAAGTCTTCCAGGTCCTGAAACAGCAAAACAGCCCCAGACCATTACACTACCACCACCATATTTTACTGTTGGTATAATGTTCCTTTCTTGAAATGTTGCGTTACCTCTATGCCAGATGTAATGGAATATACACCTTCCAAAAAGTTCAACTTTTGTCTCATCAGTCCAAAGAGAATTCTCCCAAAAGTCTTGGCAATCATCAAGATGTTTTCTGGCAAAATTGAGATGAGCCTTTATGTTCTTTTTGCTCAGTAGTGATTTTTGTCTTGGAACGCTGCCACACATGCCATTTTTGCCCTGTCTCTTTCTTATGGTGAAATCATGAACACCGACCTTAACCGAGGCACGTGAAGCCTGCAGATCTTTGAATGTCATTGTGGGGCCTTTTGTGACCTCTTGGATGAGTCGTCATTGTGCTCTAGGGGTAATTTTGGTCGGCCGGCTTCTCTTGGGAAGGTTCACCACTGTTCCATGTTTTCGCCATTTGTAGATAATGGCTCTGACTATGGTTCGCTGAAGTCCCAAAGCTTTAGAAATGGCTTTATAACCTTTTCCAGACTGATAGATCTCAATTACTTTGTTTCTCATTTGTTTTTGAATTTCTTTGGATCGCGGCAAGATGTCTAGCTTTTGAGGATCTTTTGGTCTACTTCACTTTGTCAGGCAGGTCCTATTTATGATTTCTTGATTGAAAACAGATGTGGCAGTAATCAGGCCTGTGTGTGGCTAGGGAAATTGAACTCAGCTTGTAATATGATAAACCACAGTTAATTTATGCTTTAAGGGGGGGCGGGCAATCACTTTTTCACACAGGGCTCTGTAGGTTTGGATTTCTTTTTCCCTTAATAATAAGGACCTTCATTTAAAAACTGCATTTTGTGTTTACTTGTGTTATCTTTGTCTAATATTTAAATTTGTTTTGGGATCTAAAACATTTAAGTTTGACAAACATGTAAAAGAATAAGAAATCAGGAAGAGGGCGAACACTATTTCACACCACTGTATATAAGGAGCGGAGGTGACATATACAACACGTCATTAATTAAAATAATCGAGTTAATAATTATTTATAAAAAATACTGTATATATTAACAGAATAAAAAAGAATAACTAATTGAAAAGGGAGTTTAATTGGTTGATAATTGGATTTATTGATCTTTACCTGTGCTGTTGTAACATGTATTTTCAATAGTTCCGTTTAACCCCTCTGGTGCCAATGTAGATAGTTTAAAAATCCAATAAGATTTAAGATAAAATTTGGAATATGATCTGGATTCTATTCTAGTACAGTAATTCATAAATTCGTAGTGTTTTGTGTTGTAATACAAAATGTTTAGATAAGCTATGATTGAGAACTCCGTTCTTAATATTACATCTGTGTTTATTTATTCACCATCGTATGGGTTGTATAGTTGTCCTCACATAATGCAAATTACAATCACATTTCAGCAAGTAAATTACAAAAGATGTTCCACAGTTAAAAAATTCATTAATATAAAAAGTTTCCTTTGTTATCAATGATTTAAACGTTAATCAGGCGCAGCCGTGCAATGTTCCCCATAATGCCTTGCAGCTATCACATCACAGCCAATGAGAAGGGATTATGACAGGCAATATAAATGATGTGGGCAGAAAAGTAGTGATTATTTTAGGGTTTTATAGCATAGGGATATGACGTTAGTTTATACTACTGCAGCGATGAAGAACATAGAAAATAGGAGTGATAGTCTAAGTCTGTGAATAATAATGTACAGATTCTTGTGATAAGATCTGCAGATCCAGCACCTCTTTATGTGGCTGTAAATTTATTAATCAGTGATATGCTGCAGTACAGCACCTTAATAACAGATTCTTTTTTGAATTCTTGATGCACTATAAATAAATAGTCACCTCATTGCTAATTTTTGTATTTGCATTCTCCTGGCTTGTGATACAGACAAGCCAAAAGTGATGCAATTTTTTGCATTTCTTTTACATTCTTTAAGGCAAGATGTTTTAAAATGCAATCAAGCACCTGTGATAACTGGCAATGAGTCTTTTATAACGCTCTGGGGAATTTTGGGCACTCATCTTTGCAAAATTGTCATAATTCAGCCACACTGCAGGGTTTCCGAGCATGAACCGCCTTTCTAAGGTCATGCCACAGCATCTAAATCGGATTAAGGTCAGGACTTTGACTAGGCTATTCCAAAGTCTTAATTTTGTTTTTCTTAAGCCATTCAGAGGTTGACTTGCTGGTGTGTTTTGGATCATTGTCCTGCTACATAACCCAAGTGCACTTCAGCTTGAAGGCACGAACAGATGGCCAGATATTCTCCTTCAGGATTTGTTGGTAGACAGCAGAATTCATGGTTCCATTTACCACATCAAGTCTTCCAGGTCCTGAAACAGCAAAACAGCCCCAGACCATTACACTACCACCACCATATTTTACTGTTGGTATAATGTTCCTTTCTTGAAATGTTGCGTTACCTCTATGCCAGATGTAATGGAATATACACCTTCCAAAAAGTTCAACTTTTGTCTCATCAGTCCAAAGAGAATTCTCCCAAAAGTCTTGGCAATCATCAAGATGTTTTCTGGCAAAATTGAGATGAGCCTTTATGTTCTTTTTGCTCAGTAGTGATTTTTGTCTTGGAACGCTGCCACACATGCCATTTTTGCCCTGTCTCTTTCTTATGGTGAAATCATGAACACCGACCTTAACCGAGGCACGTGAAGCCTGCAGATCTTTGAATGTCATTGTGGGGCCTTTTGTGACCTCTTGGATGAGTCGTCATTGTGCTCTAGGGGTAATTTTGGTCGGCCGGCTTCTCTTGGGAAGGTTCACCACTGTTCCATGTTTTCGCCATTTGTAGATAATGGCTCTGACTATGGTTCGCTGAAGTCCCAAAGCTTTAGAAATGGCTTTATAACCTTTTCCAGACTGATAGATCTCAATTACTTTGTTTCTCATTTGTTTTTGAATTTCTTTGGATCGCGGCAAGATGTCTAGCTTTTGAGGATCTTTTGGTCTACTTCACTTTGTCAGGCAGGTCCTATTTATGATTTCTTGATTGAAAACAGATGTGGCAGTAATCAGGCCTGTGTGTGGCTAGGGAAATTGAACTCAGCTTGTAATATGATAAACCACAGTTAATTTATGCTTTAAGGGGGGGCGGGCAATCACTTTTTCACACAGGGCTCTGTAGGTTTGGATTTCTTTTTCCCTTAATAATAAGGACCTTCATTTAAAAACTGCATTATGTGTTTACTTGTGTTATCTTTGTCTAATATTTAAATTTGTTTTGGGATCTAAAACATTTAAGTTTGACAAACATGTAAAAGAATAAGAAATCAGGAAGAGGGCGAACACTATTTCACACCACTGTATATAAGGAGCGGAGGTGACATATACAACACGTCATTAATTAAAATAATCGAGTTAATAATTATTTATAAAAAATACTGTATATATTAACAGAATAAAAAAGAATAACTAATTGAAAAGGGAGTTTAATTGGTTGATAATTGGATTTATTGATCTTTACCTGTGCTGTTGTAACATGTATTTTCAATAGTTCCGTTTAACCCCTCTGGTGCCAATGTAGATAGTTTAAAAATCCAATAAGATTTAAGATAAAATTTGGAATATGATCTGGATTCTATTCTAGTACAGTAATTCATAAATTCGTAGTGTTTTGTGTTGTAATACAAAATGTTTAGATAAGCTATGATTGAGAACTCCGTTCTTAATATTACATCTGTGTTTATTTATTCACCATCGTATGGGTTGTATAGTTGTCCTCACATAATGCAAATTACAATCACATTTCAGCAAGTAAATTACAAAAGATGTTCCACAGTTAAAAAATTCATTAATATAAAAAGTTTCCTTTGTTATCAATGATTTAAACGTTAATCAGGCGCAGCCGTGCAATGTTCCCCATAATGCCTTGCAGCTATCACATCACAGCCAATGAGAAGGGATTATGACAGGCAATATAAATGATGTGGGCAGAAAAGTAGTGATTATTTTAGGGTTTTATAGCATAGGGATATGACGTTAGTTTATACTACTGCAGCGATGAAGAGCATAGAAAATAGGAGTGATAGTCTAAGTCTGTGAATAATAATGTACAGATTCTTGTGATAAGATCTGCAGATCCAGCACCTCTTTATGTGGCTGTAAATTTATTAATCAGTGATATGCTGCAGTACAGCACCTTAATAACAGATTTTTTTTTGAATTCTTGATGCACTATAAATAAATAGTCACCTCATTGCTAATTTTTGTATTTGCATTCTCCTGGCTTGTGATACAGACAAGCCAAAAGTGATGCAATTTTTTGCATTTCTTTTACATTCTTTAAGGCAAGATGTTTTAAAATGTTTCAAAAAAATACATTTTAATTTTTGCATAAGTGTTTGACTACTCCAATTTAACAACTGTACACGCTAAACAATATTGCTGGTCTTTGACACATCTTCCTTTCCTTGTGAGTACCTACTTAGCAACGTAGCTTTTTAGTATTATGTAATTTTTGTCAAGTCTGTGTGTAAACAGGTGCATGGATGCAATGGGGCAGAAGATGAAGACACAGTGGTAACTTGAACCAAGATTATTTATTTACTTAACACAGAAAAGGTTGGGTAACTAGTAGTGTTGAGCAAGTATGTTCTATTAACCCTTTCGCCGAGTATGCTCGGGCCGAGTTCCGAGTATTTACAGCTGCTCGGTGATATGTTTGAATCACTCCCGTGTGCATGATTTGCAACTGTTTGACAGCTTTATTACATGTGAAGAATGTCTATTTCTTACACATTCCTCACATGTAATAAAGCTGTCAAACAGTTGCAAATCATGCACACGGGAGCGATTTAACCATATCACCGAGCAGCTATAAATACTCGGAGCTCGGCCCGAGCATACTTGGACAGAACATACTCGCTCAACCCTAGTAACTAGGGTACAATATTAATGAGTAAGCAAAGGACTGCAATGCAGTAAAGTATTTATGATAGGAATAGATCAATTCTGAGTAAAGAGATTCCTGTAACAATTCTAACAACTTAGCTCTGCTATGCAAATAAATGTACAATTACTGTACTATAAGTAAAGTGTCTCGATCTAACACGTCGATCTATGATGCGTCAGAGTCTGCCCTATAGTCATTACTGTCGGCACTTAGTCACTATGTCTACAATAATATGCATAGCATAGGCCATATTGGGAGACAATGATGCCCCTCCAGTAGGCCGCAAGTCTCTTGCTTTTGAGTCACTTTAGCAATGCATTACACTGGCTGCCTCCATCCCCAGAAGCACGACCCCAGTCCCCTCTGTACTGTATTATACACCTCAAGTGACAGCTCACACGATTGTCCTATTTCCTCTATCTGGTCTCACGATTGTCTGGGTCCCGTTTGTCTGCTCACTCGGTTCTGGCTCTGCTCGCTCAGTTCTGGCTCTGTTCACACAAATCTTGCTCTGCTCACACGGTTCTGCTCTATCACTCTTCCTCACTGCAAACTGAGGCCTCACTTCATTGGTTTCTCTAGCTCTGGTGATTGTGGCTATAAGCCAGCTGTGACGCTGAGTCACTTCTCACGGACACGCCATGAGTCAGGGTAGTCAAGGAGTCAGAGATCAAGAGCCGAGAAAGTACGTCATAAACAGAGGGAAAAGACAGAGGCGTAGTCAGGTAATGCGGGGCCCGCCATTTTAACATGGGGGACACATGGTAGCACAGACCCCTTTAGTGTTATTAATTTGACATTTTATCTTCTACATGCTTTAACAGTTGTTCTCTAGTTAATTATAGGTTGAGTTATTTTGAGTAAGCTGTGCTGAAAGCATAAGCAGGTTGGAACCAGTTTTTGAGCAGTTAATCTGAGGTGAGTTTTCAAGGTCTGTGATTGGTGGACTCAAAAAAGTGCGGGAATCTACAGGAGTATTTATTAATAGATTCAGTCACTAACTGGCATTCGCCGTCGGATCAAGACTGAAGACAGATGGAGACCCTGATAGAGCAGCTGCTGAGGAGAGCGTGTGAGGCCGGCGGAGAAGCTTGGCTGAAGAAATGTTTAGAGGATCAGCCACTTCAAGCAACAGTACTTGAAGAGAGTATAGTAATGGCGGTGTCCGAAGAAGTTGCCAATGAAGACATAGCTGTGGCGGTGGTAGAAGAGGCGCAACAGAGCTATAACAACCTGAAAAGGAAAAGAAAGCACCGGAGCACTTACTCACCGCCGCCGCTGACCATGAGGAAGAAAGCCGGAACCAGGAAGAAGTCGCTGTCTACCGGGATGTCGGAAGCTGAATCTCGGCATCGCAGACGTCATATGGCGGAGTCCGTGACGTCAAGAAAGAGCAGCCGTGAACCGGAAGGATTACAAGGAAGACTGGAGGTATTAGCGACTTCTCCGGTAAGCGACACAGTGTCGGCACGGGCATCGAGGAGGCACGTCAAGACAGCGAGCGCATCAGCAACTAGCGCTTGGTGCGACAGGAGCGGGGATTCTTCAGAAGAGGAGCATTTAGCCAGAGGTAAAGAAGACTGGCGCCAGCGGTTTCCTCCGGTACCTGAGGTTTTGAGCTCAGATGAGGACAGTATAACGACCCCAAAATCGAGTAGATGCCTGGACCCAAGGAGGAGTGGTGAGATATTTCATGTTCCTCTGTCTGTTCCCCAGGCTCCTAATCAGTTAGACATTTTTAAAGATACTGTTAGAGAAATGGTTCTTAATGTATTGAAAGAACATGAGTTTAGGGCTAATACTGTCAATAGTGCTCTTTTGGACGGGTCTGTCAGAGCAGTTCAGAAAAGAAAGTCTGGGGTGTCTGAGACTTGTTTAAAGGAAGCGTTGGTATGTGAAATTTCACCTCTGGGGTTTCACTTAAGTTTAGCCACAAAAGAACGTATGACTTTAAGGGAGTCATATTCTAGATTAGAGAAGAAAGATGAAAAAGCTGAAAATGAGGATAAGAAGAAAGGGGTTATTAAATCATTTAATAATTGGGTACAGACATTTTCAATTTTTTCGTCTGTATTGGGTGAAAAGAATCCTCATCTTTGTTCAGGCCTATTCCAACATTTGGATATTGTGCTTGAGGCATATAAGAATTTTGGTGCAATGGCCTGGTACAACTATGACGATATGTTCAGACAAAAGCTATCGGTTCATAAGTCTGTTAAGTGGGGTGTGAAAGATGTGGGACTGTGGATTAACATTATGTTACCACAGAAAAACAGTTTTAACAGACAAACCCAGCCAGGTTTGCTGAATAAAAAAGGGTTTTGTTTCGCTTACAACGAATCATCTTGCAAATGGCAGTCCAATTGTAGATTTTGTCACGAGTGTTCTTTCTGTGGTGGCATGCACCCCATGGCTAAATGTTTCAAAAAGAAAGCTCAATCTGCTCAGCAGAAACCGGAATCTAAGGAACTTCTTTTCAAAAGCATTGACGCCAGTGAATCTGGAAAGATTGCGTCCGTGGCTCTAACTGTTCCCAAGCAGAGACAAAGCTAAACTGATTTTTGAGGGTTTTCTCCATGGTTTTTACGTACCTGAATTCTCTGGTACCGGTTGCTGCTGAGGTGGTGAAAGAAAAAATAAATAAGGAAATTGAATTAGGAAGGGTGTCAGGCCCATTTTCTTCTTCTCCATTTGTTAATTTTAGATTGTCTCCCTTGGGTGTAGTACCAAAGAAAGAGGTTGGATCTTATCGTCTGATCCACCACCTCTCTTTCCCAGAGGGTGGATCTTTAAATGACGAGGTGGATAAAGTCGAAGCTTCAGTTAAATACTCATCATTTGACCAAGCGGTAGATTTGCTGAAAATTTGTAGTAAAAAAGCTTTAATGGCAAAAGCAGACATTAAGTCAGCTTTTCATTTGTTACCAGTAAATGTTGAAGGTTTCAATTCACTTGGTTTTCAGTTTAAAGGGAATTTTTATTTTGATAGGAGCTTACCAATGGGTTTTTCATTGTCTTGTTTTTACTTTGAAGCATTTTCTTCTTTTTTTGCAGTGGGTTTTACAGTTTCAGGTTAGGGAAGGAGAGGTTTTATATTATTTAGACGATTTTTTGTTTTTAGGTAATTGCGAGTCTGATTCGTGTTTGCAGTTATTGTTGAAATTTAAGGAATTGTGCAAACATTTCGGAGTTCCATTAGCAGAGGAAAAGATGGTATATCTTTGTCATTGTTTGGAATTTTTGGGCATCACAATCGACTCTGTTAATATGGAATGTAGACTGCCTTTAACTAAGGTGAGCCAATTGCGGTACAAATTAAACGTTATGTTCAGAAGAGAGAAAACAACTTTGAAAGAGCTGCAATCTTTATTAGGTTTGCTAAATTTTTCCCTTCATATAATTCACATGGGTAGGGTTTTTTCTAGAAAATTGTATGACGCCACGAAAGGTATTAAATCTCCGAAGTGTCATATTAGGTTAACTAAAGACATGAAGGAAGATATGGTAATTTGGTCGGAATTCCTGGAGGTTTCAATGGGCGTAGCTATTGGCAGTTAGATTTTCAGTCTTCAGATTCATTGAATTTATTTGCTGATGCAGATTTGAATTTTGGTTATAGTGCAATGCTGGAGGGTCAATGGTCATCTGAAGTTTGGCCTAATGCTTGGATTGTGTCAAAAGTGGTCAAGAGTGAGGTTTCTTTGAAACTTTTTTCAATTTTAGTCTCGTTTGTGATTTGGGGTTCTCAATAGAAAAACAGGAGAATTTTGTTCATTTCTGATTGTCAAGGGGTCGTTTTTGCTTTGAATACGCTTTATTCAAAATGCTGCTGGTCTGCAAAGCTGCTGAGGCATTTAGTTCTTTTTTGTCTTAAACAAAATATGTGGATAAAATCTCGGTATGTTGAGAATAGCAAGAACTTGATTTTTGATGCTCTTTCTCACCATCAGTGGGAAAAGTTTCATTCATTGGCTCCAAAAGCTGCTCAAGAGGGGATCCCTTGCCCAGCACATCTGTGGAATCTGATATGGGAATAATTACATCTCTTGTTAAAAATTCTATTGCCAACAGAACATGGGCCAGTTATTCGGCCGCATGGTTGGACTGGAAGAATTTTTGTATGTCTTGGGGTATTGATTTTAATAAGAGTACAGCGGAATCAGCTTTACTATTCTTGAGTTACTTAATATCTAAAAAGTTATCTTTTTCTTCCATTAACAAGGTTTTGGCACGAGTGTCATTTTTCTTTAAATTATCTGGTGAAGATGCTTTGAATAGTTTTTTCCCAGTCAAGCAGGCGTTGAAGGGTTTTAAGAAAGGGTCATTAAAATCAGATAACAGGCGTCCAATTTCTATCGATTTATTAAAGAAACTTTTTGGTATTCTACCTGAAGTTTGTTTTAATTTATTTGAAACTTGTTTGTTTAGGGCAATTTTCTTGCTCGCATTTTTTGCTGCATTGAGAATTGGTGAAATCCTTAGTGAAAGTAGGAAGATGGTGTCAGGTTTAATGTTAGAGGATATTAGTTTTAAAAATAATTTTATGTTAATTTATATAAGAAGGTCAAAGATGGACCAGCTTGGGAAAGGAAGTTGGATCAAGTTAAATAAGTTAAGTGATGTAAATTTATGTCCAGTTACTAATATTAAAAACAGGTTAGAAGTTCGTATAGTGCATGCTGGTGCTTTATTTATTCACATGGATCTCTTACCAGCGACTAAGTTTCAATTCAGTTCAGTACTTAAAAAGTGTTTAATAAAATTGGGACTAGAAAATATGAGAATATCCTCTCATTCCTTTCGGATTGGCGCCGCCGCTGAAGCAGCAAGGTCTGGGTTGAATGAGAGCATAATTAAGAGAATAGGTAGATAGGAATCTAATAGGTACAAAATTTAGGTAAGACCGGATTTAATTATTAAAATGTAATATTCATCTCTCAGGTTCATTTGTTATCTGGATCCTGGGTCACTCGTATATTCACTGGGCCCAGAAGAGGGCAAGCATGAGGTCATATTCTGAGAATTTATCTTTTAATCTTGAAAAATGTAATATTTTTTGGCATGAGGTTTAAAGTGGGAGAATGTTTGTGTTGAAGTAAAGAAATTATTGTTGCTATGGCCTAATCCTCATTGAATTTTATTTCACATAGGTGGGAATGACATTGGAAAAATAAAAACGTCAGACCTTCTTTGGTTAATGCGTAAAGATTTTTCTTTAATTAAATGTTGGCTTCCCAACACATGTTTGTTTTTTTCAGAAATAGTGCCTAGATTGGCATGGTCAGGCTCAGAAAGCAAATTTCTGGACAAAATAACGAAAAGAGTGAATAAGTCTATGGAGAAATTCTTCCCTTTATTGGGAGGTTTTTCCTATAGGCATTTGAATCTGGAAGGTTTTGTGTCTGGCTTATTTCGAAGCGATTCCGTACACTTGTCCGACATAGGCTTGGACATTTTTAATTTGGGATTGCAGAATGTTATTGAAAAGTGGCTGTGATATTTTTATTTGGGGGTGGGCCAGGTCTATGCTAGTCCTTGCAGGTGGATAATCGACCAGCTTTTGCTGGGTGGATTTGGCCATGGTTGGTTATGGTTATATGGTTATAAATTTATTTAATTGTATTAAATGGATTTATTATAATATTAAAATTATATATTATTGGTATATTATTTATTTATTAAATTAAAGTAACTCTTAATAAAAACATCACGGCCTATTTTATACCCCAAGTTTATTTGTGTAGTGTTTTTATTTATTGAAGATAATATAAGAATGGGTCTTGTGCTACCATGGTCCGAGGTCAGAATACCAGGAAGATAGCGGATCAGAGCAAAGGGGCTTAGACAAACGGATGTTAAGAACAAAGTCCAAGGTCTGGCAGCAATAGATCTACAAGCACAGCACAAGGCACAGAGAAACAAACCGCATTGATCTGAAGCTACGACTGACAGCTATCTACGACTGGCAGTCAATTTTTAAATAGTTCAGTAAGGCCATGTGCCCACGTAGCGTTTTTGTAGCGTTTTTTCTGTGTTTTTACGGCCGTGAAAAAGCTTGTAAAACCGTCTGCCATGCAAAGCAATGTGAATTCCGATGTGCTGTGCACATGATGCGCTAATTAGCACGCCTAATTCAAATTGTGTTTCAAAACGCAGAATGACCATTTCTACCGCGATTACGCTGCAAATTCGTGGCCATTGAGGAACATTGAAATGCAGCAAACCCGCAGGTATATGTGGATTTTCTGCATTTCAATTAAATTCAATGGCCGTGAATTTGCAGCGTAATCGCGGTGCGTGTGGTACCCAGGATGAAGAGGAGACTACAACTCCTCTTCATCCTGGCTACCACGTGGTGAAAAAAAGAAATAAAAAAGTTAAAAATAAAAAAACCTGTATACTCACCTCTCCAGTCTCCTCCTAGCGGCGATCCTCTCTCTTCGGCGCCCCGCGGTGTACTGGCAGGACCTGCGTTGACGTCATTTAGTCAGCTGATGGTCACGCGACCGCTGACGTTAACAGTCAGGTGATGGTCGCGTGACCATCAGCTGACTAAATGACGTCAACGCAGGTCCTGCCAGTACACTGCGGGACGCCGAAGAGAGAGGATCGCCGCCGGGAGGAGACTGGAGAGGTGAGTATACAGGTTTTTTTATTTTTAACTTTTTAATTCTTTTTTTTTTACTATAGATGCAGCATTTAAAGCATCTAAGTTGGTCACACAATATAAATCCATGCCGGTTGCATGGATTTATATTGTGTGACCAACTTGTCAAACACTTTTCCAAGTGATCCTCAAAATCGCTTGGAAAAGTGCTTGAAAAAACGCATGCGAAAACGCATGTAAAAACGCTGAAAAAACACTTCTCTCTGGCAGAAAAAACGCATGTAAATCTGCATGCGTTTTTTTCTGCCAGAGAGAGGCAAAAACGCTCTGCATCAAATCTGCTACGTGGGCACATAGCCTAATAATTAGGAACAGGGAACACCTTACGGGAGCTCAGCACCTCCCAGTCTCAAATTGGACGACTTAGCTGTCAATCAAAACACAGACAGCCCAGCAAGCTCCTGCACCAGACTGGATAACTGAGCTGTCAATCATTGGATTCAAACCATACGGAGGTGTGCAATCGGGACACCAGCTCAGATGCTTAATATATTTGTCCTTAAACAGGTTCAGCTGCCGATCCCTCCCCCTCTCTGCCCTCCTGGGCCTTTTATACTTCTTATCTGCAACACAGCTATCACATGACCTGGCGTCCGTTCTTATCTCTGCACTGCAGGAAACACAAGGTTCGATATACAATTCCTGTTTGCTCTCTTTTTTGCTCTTGTCCTTGCAATCTCTGGCCGCTAGATGGCGATATTTACTTATTTAACCCCTTTACACCCGAGAGTGGTTTGCACGTTAATGACCGGGCCAATTTTTAATACAATTCTGACCACTGTCACTTTATGAGGTAATTACTCTGGAACGCTTCAACAGATCCCCATGATTCTGAGACTGTTTTTTCGTGACATATTGTACTTCATGATAGTGGTAACATTTCTTTGATAACTCTTCCGTTTATTTGTGAAAAAAACAGAAATTTTTCGAAAATTTTTCAATTTTCAAAATTTGAATTTTTATGCCCTTAAATCAGAGAGATATGTCACACAAAATAGTTAATAAATAACATTTCCCACATGTCTACTTTACATCAGCACAATTTTGGAACCAAAATTTTTTTTTTTATAGGGAGCTATAAGGGTTAAAAGTTGACCAGCGATTTCTAAATTTTCCAACAAAATTTACAAAACCATTTTTTTAGGGACCACATCACATTTGAAGTGACTTTGAGGGGCCTTTATGAAAGAAAATACCCAAAAGTGACACCATTTGAAAAACTGCACCCCCCAAGGTGCTCAAAACAACATTCAAGAAGTTTATTAACCCTTCAGGTGCTTCACAGGAATTTTTGGAATGTGGAAGAAAAAAATTAACATTTAACTTTTTTCACAAAAATGTTAATTTAGACCGCAAATTTTTTATTTTTTGCAAGGGTAACAGGAAAAAATGGACCCCAAAATTTGTTGTGCAATTTTTCCTGAGCACGCCAATACCCCATATGTGGGGGCAAACCACTGTTTGGGCGCACGGCAGGGATCGGAAGGGAAGGCACGCCATTTTACTTTTTGAATGTAAAATTTGCTTGAATAATTAGCGGACGCCAGGTTGCGTTTGGAGAGCCCCTGATGTGCCTAAACAGTGGAAACCCCCACAAGTGACACCATTTTGGAAACTAGACCCCTCAGGGAACTTATCTAGATGTGTAGTGTGCACCTTGAACCCCAGGTGCTTCACAGACGTTTAGAACATTGAGCCGTAAAATAAAATTTCCACATTTTTGCAACAAAAATGTTTTTCAGCCTCCAATTTTGCATTTTCATAAGGGTAACAGGAGAAATTGCACCATGCAACTTGTTGTGCAATTCCTCCTGAGCACGCCGATACCCCATATGTGGGGGGAAATCACTGTTTGGGCGCACAGCAGGGCTCGGAAGGGAAGGCGCGCCATTTGACTCTGAATGTAAAATTAGCTTGAATAATTAGAGGACGCCATGTTGCTTTTGGAGAGCCCCTGGTGTGCCTAAACAGTGGAAACCCCCCATAAGTGACCCCATTTTGGAAACTAGCCCCCTCAAGGATTTTATTAAGGGGTATAGTGGTGAACATTTTGAACCCAGAGGTACGACACAGAATTTGATAACATTAGGTTATCATATTGAATAAGTTGTCATTAGTCTTGAGCACAAGTGCTTGCTACTTGAGTTTGCATCGGGTACTCAGGTATGCACCAAGTATCGCGGGTGCTCGAGTGATATGCTCGAGTCCCCGCCCCGCATGTTTCACGGTTATTGGACACTCAAAAAAAAACATGTGGGGAGGAGACTCGAGCATGTCACTCCAGCACCCGCGATACTCAGTGCATACCAGAGCACCCGATGCAAACTCAAGTAGCGAGCACTTGCGCTCACTAGTCAGCATACTTTGTCATTTTGTGATTAGACCGCTTTATTCTTCGGGTCGGTGCGATTACAGCGATACCAGATTCATATTGGGTTTTTATGATTGACAGCTGTCACACACTAAAAGACGCTTTTTTTTGCAAAGACTAGTTTTTGCATCGCCATATTTTGAGAGCTATAATTTTTCCGTATTTCGGCCGACAGAGTCATGTGACGGCTTGTTTTTTGCGGGATAAGTTGACGTTTTTATTGGTACCATTTTTGGGCACCTAATATTTTTTGATCACTTTCTATTCCGATTTTTGGGAGGGAGAATAAATAAAAACCAACAATTCCGGAATTGTTTTTTTTGTTGTTCTTTTTATACCGTTCCGCTTGTGGTAAAATTGATAAGGCAGAGTTATTCTTCGGGTCAGTATGATTACAGCGGTACTACATTTATATTTTTTTTATGTTTTGGCGCTTTTACACAATAAAAACTATTTTATAGAATAAATATTTTTTGTATCGCTTTATTCTGAGAGCTATAACTTTTTTTTTATTCGGCCGATGGAGCAGTATGGTGGCTTGTTTTTTACGGGACAAGATGACGTTTTCAGTGGTATCACTTTTATTTGTATTCGTCTTTTTGATCGCGTTTTATTGCATTTTTTGTTTGGCGGTATGATGATAAAGCATGTTTTTTTGCTTTGTTTTTTTTGTTGTTGTTTTTTTACCGTGTTCACTAAAGGGGTTAACTAGTGGGATAGTTTTATAGTACAGGTCGTTCCGGACGCGGTGATACCATATATGGGTACCTTTATTGCTTTCTTTTGTTTTTTTTCCACAATAATATTTATTTATGGGTACAATATATTTTTATTTTTTTTGGATTACTTTTTTTCATATTTTTTTTATATTTTTACAATTTTTTTTTTTTCACATTCTGATTCTTTTTTTACTTTTACACCTTGTTCCACTATGGGACTTTCACATTTTATTTTCAGATCGCCTGTATAGCATAATAGCATAGAGAGCAGCAGCAGCTCCCTGTGCTATACAGGCGGTCACTGCTGCAGAGGGAGAAGATACTTTGGTCATGCTCTGTGCATGACCAAAGTATCTTCCTGCTGTCTGGTGACCCGGATGTTGTCATGACGACATCGGGTCGTCATGGCAACATCCGGGAGCCGCGGCAGACATCGTTGGATGCCAGCAGGAGAGGTGAGTATTTGCGATCACCTCCCCTTGCCCCCGCAATGCTACGATCGACTTCGACATAGTACCGGGTGTCAGCTGTGACAATCAGCTGACACTCGGCGGCGATCGCCCCGCACCGTTTGTGTGCGGGCGTGATCGCCATATAACCTAATAGTACGTCATTGATCCAATCGGCCCAGGTCACCATGACGTACTATTAGGTCACACATCAGAAAGGGGTTAAGCTTCACTGTACATTCAGCTCCAGAGGTCCTTGATTTCCTTACATGTGTGTGGAGGGTGAAGGGGGAAATTTAAACAAAACAATATTTAAAAAAATATACAAAATTGTCTAACTGTTTTATTAGTCTAATTTTACAACCGCCCACGTCTCATTTTGCTGCATTTGGAAACCATGTACCTACCTCCTGGCAATTGTTGCTTCATCACTTTTGGGGTTTTGGGCAAGGGAAATAACTTGCATAAACAAAAATCTGAGAAGAAATTATTACAGTAAATCGAGATATTTAACTAAGCAGGCCTATTTAGGCACACCTGTTCAAGTTGTCACATTGGAGATGACTCGCCCCCAAGGCTATGGGGTACTCGGCAGCTGGGCCTGTGGATGCTGGTGGGGGATATCACGGTGGCTGGCCCGGTCCGTGGCCCAGGGCGGTCAACAAAAAGGGGGCTTTTAGTTTATATGGGGTTTTGGAATAGTTCGTGACGCCAAATGTGGAATGCGGCCAAAGGGAGCCGCCGCTGCGGAGCAGTCCTCTGAAGCTGATGTGACTGCAGCAGGGATGGTATGGCTCTCCACAGGAAGAGCTAGCTCCAGGGCAGTGTAGGGGTTGTTGGTTGCGCTGGGTGTTGTAATGCAGGGGGAAAGATGACGCAGATGAAATAATGGACGGAGGCAGTGCGGTGCAGTCATCCGAGTCTTTACTCACAGTTATTAAGTTCCTCAGGTTGCACTGTCCAGCTTACAGCCTCCCACGTCGCACTGCGTTCACCAGAACGAGGGTTCAGCTCTTCCTCAAGTAATTTGGGAGCACCTGACGGAACCCTCTCTCTAGACCGTCTTCACGCTGGGTCTTCTCCCTCCTGACCTGCGCTTCCCCACTCTCAGTCCCGCTCAGGTGCTCTGAAGTCCCTCCTGTCTCACTGGAGTTCCCAGACCGGCTTGACCCTCACAGAGATTCAAATGAGGCTTTGGCAACTGGACTATGAAAGCCAGAAGCCTCCGGTTTTTCCAGCCGAGACCTGGAGTAACACGGCTGGTCCAGGGGCCGGTCCCCTTCTTGCGGCCTACGATCCCTCTGTCTTCTGACAGATTTGGGGCGTACGGGTGCCGTCCTGCACTCGCCGTACCCCCTGGGATCCCTTTAATAGAACGGAGCCTACTCCTCTGCTCCCCTCCTGGGCCTCTAGGACTGGGCCCTACTTGTGGAGCAGAGCTCCTAAAGAGTCTCTGCTCCCTGACTGACTAACACTCTCTTCTGTTCTGCCACCCTAAGATGGCTTCCCTTTAAGTACCTCCTTCTATGGTGCTCCCCTAAACTGCTTTCTCCACCTACACCCACTACTGGTTCCCCCTACCTTTGGGTTCCCCCCACTCCAGCCAGGGACAGGGCTCAGCACTGTGCATACATCTTGCCCTTCCAGACGGCCTGGAGCAGTGTAGTGTTGAATGTAGGTGTTGGGGTTCCAGGCAGCACTCCCTCCCTACCTGAGAGGAGACACCACACCTCTGGGTGATGTGCAGTACCTCTGTGGCGACTGAACCCTCAGGGGCGCCACAGAGACACGTACACAACACACCAATATAATGGGCAAACTTGTATTACCTTAGCCTTTTTGGCTGTCATATGTACCCTACCTAGCATTTATGATTGATTACATATTTTTCTAGGGTTTGCTGAGTGTGGTAAAAATTGTTAGTACTTGTGTCCACAGACATGGTATTGTGAGATAACTGCAGCATGCCACAGCAAAAAATGTCCCCAGCCACCCGTCAGTAGTAGTACCAAATGCAGTTAACTTTACCCTCCTTGATTCTGGCACGTGTATTAGTAGGGAGAGAGAGGAGGGCATAATGGAGTATATATTTCACATCACTTCTCTCAGTCACAGCAGGATGATGTTATTTCTGACAACAACAACATCAGCCTGAGTCAGTGTTCTGCTCAGTCCACCTGGTCCATCAGCCTGAGTCAGTGTTCTGCTCAGTCCACCTGGTCTGCCATAATAACAATTAAAGTTGTATATAGTCAGGGGCGGAACTACCGCCCGTGCAGCCGGTTCATTGAACGGGGGCCCCGAGGGAGAGGGGGCCCCTCCAGCAGGGCAGCCATCAGGGCATGACTGCCCTGACTCCAGTATGGGGCCCGGCCGGTAGGGGCCCCCTCGGAGCCCCGTTGGGGGCCCCCCTCTTGTGCGTCTCTCTCCTCATGGGGCCCCTGGCCCCATGCTAAGCGCCGAGTCCGGGACATCTCAGCGCTGCGCTTCTGCGGCAGCGCCTTCATGATTCCCCTGACTTCCGGTCATGTGACGGCGCTGTCACATGGCCGGAAGTCAGGAGAACCTGGTGTCAGCGATTTGGACGAGCGCCAGGATTCTGCAGGGATCGCATGGGGGTAAGTATAACAAGTTTTATTTTTTTTAAAATACAATTAACTAGGAGTGGGGGGAATGGGAGATGCACATGTGGGGGAGGGCGATGAGAGAGGTGCACATGTGGGGGAGGGGGATGAGAGAGGTGCACATGTGGGGGAGGGGGATGAGAGAGGTGCACATGTGGGGGAGGGGGATGAGAGAGGTGCACATGTGGGGGAGAGGGATGAGAGAGGTGCACATGTGGGGGAGGGGGATGAGAGAGGTGCACATGTGGGGGAGGGGGATGAGAGAGGTGCACATGTGGGGGAGAGGGATGAGGGAGGTGCACATGTGGGGGAGGGGGATGAGAGAGGTGCACATGTGGGGGAGGGGGGTGAGAGAGGTGCACATGTGGGGGAGGGGGATGAGAGAAGTGCACATGTGGTGGAGGGGGATGAGAGAGGTGCACATGTGGTGGAGGGGGTGAGAGAGGTGCACATGTGGTGGAGGGGGGTGAGAGAGGTGCACATGTGGTGGAGGGGGGTGAGAGAGGTGCACATGTGGTGGAGGGGGGTGAGAGAGGTGCACATGTGGTGGAGGGGGGTGAGAGGTGCACATGTGGTGGAGGGGGATGAGAGAGGTGCACATGTGGGGGAGGGGGATGAGAGATGTGTACATGGGAGTGGTGAGAGATGCACATGGGGGGATGAGAGAGGGGCACATGTGGGGGAGGGGGATGAGAGAGGGGCACATGTGGGGGAGGGGGATGAGAGAGGGGCACATGTGGGGGAGGGGGATGAGAGAGGGGCACATGGGGGGATGAGAGAGGTGCACATGTGGTGGAGGGGGGTGAGAGAGGTGCACATGTGGTGGAGGGGGGTGAGAGAGGTGCACATGTGGTGGAGGGGGATGAGAGAGGGGCACATGTGGGGGAGGGGGATGAGAGATGTGCACATGGGAGTGGTGAGAGATGCACATGGGGGGATGAGAGAGGGGCACATGTGGGGGAGGGGGATGAGAGATGTGCACATGGGGAGGATGAGAGCTGCACATGGGGGAATTGGGAGAAAATGAGCTGCACATGGGGGAATTGGGAGTAGGGGGATAATGAGCTGCACATAATGAATGTGGGGTGGGGGAGAGTAAATGATGATGGGGTGGGGAGAGCACGGACATGATATAATGAATTGGGGCAGGGGGTGCATGTAAATAATGAATGTGGGGAGCAGGAAGTATAGAGAAGGGGGCGTTGCGGATGCAGGAGTGTAACTGGTAACAAATTGACGGAAAGAGTAGAGGTTCTAATTAAATTATATATTAAGTGCCTATTTACAGTTAATGGGGGCACCGTGGTGGATTACAATTTATATTTGGAATGGTAGGTTGCATAATAACTAACCATATATTGATGGTGGATGCACGTCTGTATTCAGCTGCGTAATGTAGAAGTTGGAGAATGTGCTCTAGATAACTGTGTTATTTTATGCAGAGACGAGTCCTGGCTGGAAGACGTGATGGCGGTCTGTGCTGGATGAAGGAGAAAAGCGTAGCTGAAGGACTTCACCTAGAGACGTCACCAGTGAGTCAGTGTATTACATGTACACTTACACTATATACTATGTACCGGGCTCCTGTGTATAATGTCACTGGTGATCACTGTATTACCTGTACACTATATACAGAGCTCCTGTGTATAATGTCACTGGTGATCACTGTATTACCTGTACACTGACACTATATACAGAGCTCCTGTGTATAATGTCACTGGTGATCACTAGATTACCTGGACACTTACATTATACATACCATGTATAGAGCTCCCGTGTATAATGACACTTATGGTAATATTAGTAATGTGGTGGTAATATTAGTAATGTGGTGGTAATATGTGGTCTGGTCATGGTGTGGCAGTTTTTCTCCCTTCTGTGTGGTATTATTCGGTCACTATGTTGTGGTAATATGTGGTCTGGTCATGGTGTGGCAGTATTCCCTGTATGTGGTATTATTGGTCATTTAAAAAAAAAATGTATATGACACAATCCCTTAAAGAAAACTAAATAAAAATATATCTAAAAAGAGTATTGGATATTTTAAGAAAATTTTAATAGGGTAGAGTAGGGCCCGGCCAGAAGAGTCTACCTTATCGTGGTGGCGGCTTTAAAAATCTTTTGGCCAAAACAAAAGCTGATGGCTATGTATGTGGCGCCGTCACATGGCCGAACGTCAGGAGAACCTGGTGGCAGCGACGTGGACGAGCTCCAGGATTCTGCAGGGATCGCATGGGGGTAAGTATAACAAGTTTTATTTTTTTTAAATACAATTAATTAACTAGGAGTGGGGGGAATCAGATGCACAGGGGGGAATCAGAGATGCACAGGGGGGAATCAGAGATGCACAGGGGGGAATCAGAGATGCACAGGTGGGAATCAGAGATGCACAGGGGGATGAGGGATGCACATGGGGGGGTGAGGGATGCACATGGGGGGGTGAGAGATGCACATGGGGGGGATGAGAGATGCACATGGGGGGATGAGAGATGCACATGGGGGGATGAGAGATGCACATGGGGGGGATGAGAGATGCACATGGGGGGGATGAGAGATGCACATGGGGGGGGATGAGAGATGCACATGGGGGGATGAGAGCTGCACATGGGGGGGATGAGAGCTGCACATGGGGGGATGAGAGCTGCACATGGGGGGGTGAGAGATACATGGGGGGATGAGAGCTGCACATGGGGGGGTGAGAGATACATGGGGGGATGAGAGCTGCACATGGGGGGGTTATGTTTACATAACTTTGTTGCCTTATGAAGGGCAGGGGGGGGCCCCCAAAAATTTCTTGCACAGGGGCCCACTACAGTCTGTGTCCACCCCTGTATATAGTGGAATTTTAATTCTGTCAAAACATCTGCATTGGTTCTGCCCCTTAGTCCCATAACCCACCAAATGTTGGGTACTAAGGAATATATTTCGCCTTTCTATTCGGATTACATTGTGTCGGAGTAGATGTTTCAAATGCCTATCTGAGTTGTCGTAGGGAGACTGGCAGTAGTAGTAGTACACTGAGCCAGGGCAAATGTTGAGGTGGGAATCAGGCAAAGGGGCAAGGAGCTTGTGATATTTTTCACATAGAGGCAACTGTCAACTGAGTCAGGGAGAATGATGGTGATTATGTGAAAATCACATAGGGGTGCCGATGAGGTGATGTGAGAGGAAAGGGGTGTTGGCCTCAGTAAAAAGCAGCGGATGTGACATGCGGCTGAAAGATCCTCTGTGACAACACCTGCTTCTTCTACGTCTGCTCTGGAACAACTGATGCCACATGTGTTGTCAGAGGAGGAGACACAATGGTGCCTGAAAGCTCTAATCATGGTGATAGATCGTACATTCCATCATCATGTGTGTGAGTGTTCCTTTGCACACTGCTGTCAGAAAATTCTTTGGCACTTTGGTGGACAAAAAATAAGCCATGAACGTTCCATCTCACATAGACTAGGAACTACTGCTATCCATCAAAATATGAATAAACATCATCTCATTTGGGAAAAGCAAGCCGGCCAGCAATCAGAGCAAGTCTCAAATTGTTCTCCTACCCCTTTTACTTATATTGGTCTTTCTGTCAGCCATGCTACATCCTCAAATACTACCTTGTCAGTATCATCACCACCAGTATCATGATCCACCAATACTGCTTGTCATACTCTGAGTATTCCTCCTCCTTCTCACCATTAGATATCCATCTCTGATTCTGTGTCGAGGAAACAGGTGTATGCTCCCAGTCATCCACTTGTGTGCCAGCTAAACTCGCTCCTGGCAAGTTATTGTTGGTGCAATCACTGCCATGGAGACAGTTGCCTCTCAAGAAATGATGGCATGCTCTCAGCCTCACTGGAAGATACCCAGCCGCCATTATTTCTTGCAGAAAAGGGTGTCTGCTCTATGTTCTCATGTACAGAAGAATGTGGGCCACTCTCTCAAGGTGTCTTTGAACTCCAAAGTACAATGCACCATAGACACTTTGAGCAGCTACTATGGGCAGGTACAATACATAAGTTTCATAGCCCTCTGCGTAAATATTTTGAGGGACAGGTGGTGGATTTATCACGATTGAGAGCTACGTCTGTTTCCACTTCCAGCGGGCGATTATCTGTCTCCTACACCTCTTCTCCATCCTACTCAACAGACATGGTCCCATCCATAACAGCAACAGTGTACAACATTGATTCCGCACACCATTCTCATTCTTATTTCTTATACAAGGTAAAGTGCTGGTAAGAAGTTTTACAGCTTGAAAGCATCGGGGACAAAATCCATACAGCGGACAAGTTTCTGCTGTATATTCAGCAGCAAGCTCATGTTGGTTGGCTCTCCATCAACTGCAGCTAGGAATTTTTGTGAGCGACAAAGCACAGAACATTCTGGCTGCCTTACTGTTGGGAAATTTAACTCACATTCCCTGCATGGTACATGTTAAATTTAATTGTGCAACATTTCTTTCAAAAATATACCTGCTTGATGAAGGTGGGGGTTATGGCAAGCAAAGTGTCTATTCATTTCAACCTTCCTTATGTGGAAAAGCATGGCTTCTTGGCTTTACAAAAACCAAACGTTCTGTTGGAGTGCATATGTTGGAGCATCTGTACGAGCAGTGTAAAGCCTTTACAGACTATATCAGCGACAGCTAAACTGGAGAGTGGGTTAATTTGAGATCTGCCATTGGCAGGTGAATAGGAACACAGGTCACCTTCTGAAACCCTTCAAAGAAGCTACAAAATTTGTAATTTGGTACAACTATGGCATCAACGATATCATCCTACCCATATTTATCCTGGGAAAAACACTGACCAGAATGCAACAGAGGATGGAGGAAGAATGGCAGCTCAACTTGTACATGTTCATCGCCACCCTGTGGCTTTTGGCAGACCCTCAAGGTCCATATTACATGTAGCAGGATACGCATGAGGAGCAGCAGTAGGTGGATGTGGAGGGGAAAATTGAGCTGGCACAGGCAGAAGACAAGGCCGACATTATGGGCTTGCTCACTTGAACGAATAAAAAGGTTGAGTCCAATCCGATATAAAAAGGTATTCCACTTGGATCAATATTATTCAATGAGGCAGGGCTGATTTGCTTTTTTTTATCACATGTATTCGGCGTAAGAAAGAAAATCATAGCATGCTGCAATTTCACTCTGAAATCCAATGGGTTCGAGAAAGAAATCAAATGACATACAGGCCATCAGAGTAGCATCCAATTTTTATGAATACATTGCAATTCTGTAACAGGAAACTGTAAATCGTCCTGTAAATGATTAATAACTGCTGAGGGAAAAAAACAGATTGCACATGGACAGCACAAAGATAACAAGAAAAATTGTCCCACTTTTCTGGATGAAAATCAGAGTGATTTCTTATATGCTTGTGTGACCCTGGCCTAAGAGTGAAAATGACGACAACACTGGACATGATGACTAACTGTCGAAGCAAGGTGAGATAAGTGAACCAACGTGGCCCTCCGTCTGGCAAGCATAGCAATCTGTATGCTGAAATGCTTGTTGGTTGACTGGTGTATCATTATCATAAAGCAATGAGTTGACTATAATATAGCCTTGCTTTTAGAACCTCGCTATTAAAGCAAAATGGGGGAAAAATTTTATGACTTCCGAAAAGGAGTCCAAATTAGAGTAATATCAGGATAAGCTGTGTTCCCTGCACTGCAAAGTTTTCACTTACTGGACACCTGCCGCATGACTGAAAAGGAGTGCCCCCTCCCCACAGAGTCAATGCTCCCCCGCCTGTGCCAGCACTAGCGATACAACAAAAAGGCTGAGACAGAAGCTGCAACAGCTACAGTATATTTGACATGATGGACCAGATATATTATCTGTCACTGCTCCAACCTGAAGCTCTTCAGTAAACAGAGGCGCACGAGCTTAACAGCCAGGTTCAGTTACACCTAGATTATGTCCTTTCTCAGACAGATACCCTGAACCCAATCCCATGAACTTCTATACTATTCTGCTGCCGCCAGTGCTGTTGGCACATACTCAGCAGGGCATCTATTTATTGTCCATCACATCATCTATACTGTACTGCTGGGGCTGCTGTTGCTGGTGCTACTCTGCCAGATACAGTATCTCCTTGACTGCACCATCACAGTTTTAGGCCATGCTGCTTCTGTCGCTACCATAGCCACACATCTCCTAACTGCATACTATGTTTTATAGTACTATACTGTATTGCTGCTGCCAGTGCTGCCTTTACACTGCCAGATCTACTTCCCTGACCTATCATATTTTTATGCAATGCTGCTTCTGCCACTGCTGCTAGACAAACACACACATCTCTTGCATTTGTCCAATGTGTTGTATTTCTGCTGTAAAGTGTACTGCTGCTGGGAAGCGTTCTCTTTTGAGGGTGAACATATATGAAACAGCTCCCAACTATAGCTCATTTTTTGAAAGGCTTGTTGACAAGCCTTGCTTTTTCATTTTTAAAATAGCTAGCCTGTTCCTGCTCTCTAAAAAGGGGATAATTTTTGGATGGCTTAATAAAAAGCCTTTGTAATTGTTTAATCATTTTGTGAATAGGAAACCTGATCTGAATCTCAAAAAAAGAGATTATTTTTTCACTCATCATGTTATAGCTTAGATCTAATAGTGCTGTTATAACCATTGGTACCTGCCAACCTGTGGTGCCATAAGTTTTTTGTCTTACCACCATACATTATTGGCCCACTCTTTTAATATTCTGCATTTAAATAAAGATTGTTTGTTTTATCCAGTTCTTTGTGCACTTGTTCTTATATGATCTCACAATCACAAACAAAAAAGAGTAAATTAAAAAAAAAACTGGGAGGGCAAAGGGCTAGATTGACATTTGTGCTTTCTTTTAAGTCACTTATCTTTTTTGACTTGTGGTTTTGGTAAAGTTTTTTGTGGTAAACCCTTCACAATGATGCACATGATTCATGAATTTTGTGTAAAGACCCAAATTTCTTTTTTTTCCTTAATTGCTTTTGCAACCTTTTAGCAGGAAATGTTGCACAATGTGCTAAATGTTGCAAAAAATGAACCAAAATAACTGGCGTACATAGTCACTCTAGGGGGAAATGGAGCAGAGCTGTGCCAAATTCTGCAACTTCTTAAAAAAAGTCGCATTTCATGAATCTTACTAAAACATCTGGAAAAGCCACACTGACATAAAAATTATTGATATATGTTATTATTATTATTATATTATATTATTAAAATTTGTCATAAATAAAAAAAAATCACTAGTTGAGATGTACAGTGGTGTGAAAAAGTGTTTGCCCTCTGCCTGATTTCTTATTCTTTTGCATGTTTGCAACACTTAAGATCACAAAACAAATTTAAATATTAGACAAAGGTAACACAAGAAAACACAAAATGCAGTTCTTAAATGTATTATTAAGGGTAAAAGAAATCCAAATCTACAGGGCCCTGTGTGAAAAAAGTGATTGCCCCCTAAACCTAATAACTGGTTGGGCCACCTTTAGCAGCAACAACTGTAATCCAGCGTTTGTGATAACTGGCAATGAGTCTTTTACAATGCTCTGGAAGAATTTTGGCCCACTCATCTTTTGCAAAATTGTTGTAATTCAGCCACATTGGAGGGTTTCCGAGCATGAACCGCCTTTTTAAGGTCATGCCACAGCATCTTAATCAGATTAAGGTCAGGACTTTGACTAGGCCACTCCAAATTTTTAATTTTGTTTTTCTTAAGCCATTCAGAGGGGGACTTGTTGGTGTGTTTTGGATCATTGTCCTGCTGCATAACCCAAGTGCGCTTTAGCTTGAGGTCACGAACAGATGGCCGGACATTCTCCTTCAGGATATTTTGGTAGACAGCAGAATTCATGGTTCCATTTACCATAACAAGTCTTCCAGGTCCTGAAGCAGCAAAACAGCCCCAGACCATTACACTACCACCACTATATTTTACTGTTGGTATGATGTTCCTTTTTTGAAATGCTACGTTACTTCTATGGCATATGTAATGGGTCATATACCTTCCAAAAAGTTCAATTTTTGTCTCATCAGTCCACAAAGAATTCTCCCAAAAGTCTTGGTGATCATCAAGATGTTTTCTGGCAAAATTGAGACAAGCCTTTATGTTCTTTTTGCTCAGCAGTGGTTTTCGTCTTGGAACTCTTTCATGTATGTCGTTTTTGCCCAGTCCTTTAGAAATGACTTTATAACCTTTTCCAGACTGGTAGATCTCAATTACTTTGTTTATCATTTGTTCCTGAATTTCTTTGGATCGCAGCATGATGTCTAGCTTTTGAGGATCTTTTGGTCTACTTCACTTTGTCTACTTGTGTTATCTTTGTCTAATATTTAAATTATTTAAGTGTTACAGACATGCAAAAGAATAAGAAATCAGGAAGGGGGCAAACACTTTTTCACACAACTGTATTTACCCCCCAAAAATAGGCAGAAATGCAATAATGAATGCGGCCCAAAGTATATAACTTGATGAGAAACACTGCATTCAGATCTCCCAAATCTATCTAAAAAAATAGGAACAAAAACAAATATAATTTATCCTCATATACTAAACGTTATGTATATTAATTATGTCTGATTTCAATGCGAAGTCTTTTGACTCTGGGGAGCAAAATACAGCACCACGGAATTACTAGAAAAACACACAATCAGGGGAGAACTCAGAAGGAGGTAGGAGAAAAAGGAAACATTTCAACAGAAGAAGAAACAAATGATTTGGAACACCTCAACAGTGTGATTACTCTTTCCTTTCTATTGAACAGATAGAAATACATGCTAAGTGACTACATTTTAGTCAGAGCTTTGATTTGTGTTATACTATTCTGAACTTAAATAAAGTAACTATCATTTTAATTACATTTTTTATTTCATAAATCAATAGTACAAGTGAATATAAAAAACTTTGCAATATATCTAATCAGAGAAATCTGCTTTCTCCACCTGAACTGATCAGTCATTTTCAAAATTCTGAATTCACAGGTCATTTCTGTATTCAGTGAAAATAGATTTTTACATTACTAAGATAGTAGATTACACTTACTACTGGTAACATTCTAAAAAGATGGAAGTGGGAGAAGGAGGCAGGAGCTCTGCTTTTAGCTCCTCACTCCTCCTATCCCTTGTTCCTCCCTTCACACTACATAGAAGTTGACAGTTGTTACTGATAACATTCTATCTCAGTAATTTAAAAATCTGTCTACACTGAATACAGATTTTACCTGAGAAATGAGAATTTTGAAAATTAAAGATCAGTCCAGGAAGAGAAAGAAGCACATTTCTTTGATAAGATATATTACAAAGTTACTTATTTTCCCATGTACTATTAATTTATGCAGTGAAAATAAAACAATTACTCATGAAATAACTTATTATCTGTCAAAAGACATTTTTTTCCAATAAGATCCAGAACACCCTTGCAAAAAATAGTGACCTTAAACACCACAATGTTGAATAATGAGTTTGAAGTGTTAAACTTTGCTGAACAAATTAATTCTTAATAATTTGCTGGTGGACTATTACGTAGTTACATAGTTTATAAGGCCGAAAAAAGACAAGCGTCCATCCAGTTCAGCCTATTTCTTGTGCACTGCAGCTATTCCGCAGCGTTGATCCAGGGGAAGGCAAAAAAAAAAACCATGCGGTATAGGCCAATTTACATCATTGAGGAAAAATTCACTTCCCGACTCCAATGTGGCAGTCAGATTAAATCCCTGGATTAATTAACTATCACTAAGCATAAAATGTAATTTTATTGTTCTCAAGAAAGGCATCCAGGCCTCTCTTGAACTCATTAAGTGAGTTGGACATCACCACTTCCTCTCCCAGAGAGCTCCAGAGTCTCACGGCTCTGACCGTAAAGAATCCCCTTCTATGCTGGTGAAGGGAACCTCCTTTCCTCCAGACGCATAGTGTGCCCCCTCGTCTTTGTCACCATCCTTGGTATAAACAGGTCATGGGAGAGATCTCTGTACTGCCCCCTGATGTATTTATACATGTTTATGAGGTCTCCCCTAAGCCTTCTCTTTTCCAACGTAAATAGGCCTAATTTTGACAACCTCTCTGGATATTCTAGTCCCTCCATTCCCTTTATTACCTTAGTCGCCCTCCTTTGTACCCTCTCTAGCTCCAATATGTCTTTCCTGAGCACCGGAGCCCAGAACTGTGCACAATATTCTAAGTGCGGCCTTACCAGCGCTTTATACAGAGGAAGAACAATGTTCTCATCATATGCCCCTATTCCTCTTCTGATGCATGCCATGACTCTATTTGCTTTCGCAGCTGCTGCCTGACACTGGGCACTCCAATTTAATTTGCTGTTAACCAAGACGCCCAGGTCCTTCTCCATGTCAGATTTCCCCAACGGTTTCCCATTTAATAAGTATGGGTGACTGCTGTTTTTCTTTCCCATGTGCATGACCTTACATTTATCGGCATTGAACCACATTTACCATTTTTTGGCCCAACTCCCCAATTTATCTAAATCCTCCTGTAGCTGTGCCCTATCCTCATCTGTATTAACTACTTTACAAAGTTTAGTATCATGTGCAAATATTGCAATTTTACTATGCAACCCTCCCACTAGATCATTAATAAATATATTAAATAATATAGGGCCCAAGACAGACCCTTGAGGCACCCCGCTAGTAACCCTGACACACCCTGAGCTTACTCCATTGATAACCACCCTCTGCTTTCTATCACTCAGCCAGCTATTTACCCACTTGCACACATTATCCCCCAGACCAAGCATTCTCATTTTATATACCAACCTTTTGTGTGGCACGGTATCAAACGCTTTGGAGAAGTCAAGGTATACAACATCCACTGACTCTCCCCGGTCCAGCTGTGAGCTCACCTCCTCGTAGAAGGCGATCAGGTTTGTTTGGCAGGAGCGATCCCTCATGAATCCATGTTGATATGGAGTTAGACAGTTATTATCATTAAGATATTCTACAATAGCATCTCTAAGAAATCCTTCAAACAATTTACCCACAACAGACGATAAGCTTACTGGTCTATAGTTCCCAGGGTCACTTTTAGACCCCTTTTTGAATACTGGTACCACATTTGCTTGGCGCCAGTCTAGTGGGACAGTCCCTGTCCATAAAGAGTGCTTTATGAGGGGTGAGAAAGTGTAAGTGCCACATTTGAGATGCAAAACCTCAAACCCATCATATTATCCTATAAGATCCAGGGTGATAGTACTGATCTAATTCCAGGGAAAAAAAAAGGTGGTTTATCGGCAAATGTGGTTTATCGGCACCGCTGATAGACAATGCATATCCAAATGAAAATATATTAAAAACACATGACTTTGGCAACTATTTTTTTGTTAAAACATGTGTATGAATATGTTCACTTTCCATTTTCTGTATATATGGTTTTTGTCCTGAGGAAGAAGTCTGGAATGACTTTGAAATGCGTTGACTAAAGAATCTGTAATAAAATATCCGTTTTTAAAATACCGTACTTTCATTTTGATATTCATTGCCTATCAGCAGCACGGATAAACCACATTTGGCTCCTATTTTTCCCTCTCTTGTGGTCGGAAGATCCGTTGATCTGCAGCAGCTTTTTTTCATGCGTATTCATGGTTGTGAGTTAAACAACCATCCCAGGTTAGGATATCCTTTATTGTATTTATTTTTATTCTCAGATAAGACCCTATTTGCGCTTGTTGCTCCTAGTTTTTTACACTGATCTAATTCCAGTTACTGGTAGAGATTGAATTAAGAAAACTGCTTTTAAGTACTATTGCACAGCCTAACAAACATCATTACCAAAATGTATTGTAGAGGCAACGTATGGCAATACAGTGAGAAAAATGTTTGATTGGAAGACTGTGACTACACAGCGTAAAATCTTAATTAGCCAGACAAATAAATTTGTTAATCCAAGAGAAATACACTATTGTGTTTAAATTGAGTTGTATATGTTTGTGTATTTCTAAAGGTCAGACCAGTATTTGTCTAACCTTGATTGCTGTCTCCTCTTGGTTAGGTGAACAATGTTGTTTGCTACTATGCTAATTACATATTATACTAAGTCAACTGAAAGTTTATTTACAACAGCCCCTGTGATACCAACTATTTGTAAATAGATTAGCTCCAACAATGATAGCTGAGCCCTGCACCTTTACCTCTGACATGTGACTAATGACCCTTGACCTGTGGATTTGGACTTAAAAAGGACATGTGCTTCTGTAGCAGAGAGACTTTAAACAGGGATGTCTGTAGTGCTGCAAGCAGAATCAAGGAGCTTCAGAAAGACTTTACAAGGAGAATGAGAGACATCCTTCAGGACAGTAGATGGTTTGCATGGCATTACCCAAAGAAACACAGATTTGTATTCTACATGATTCTAGTCTAAGGGTATCGGCCCTGACTGGAAAGATACGGATTTGTTCCATTTGACCATCAGAGAGACCATGGATACATTTTGAGGAGACCAGGAGAGGATGAAGAAGTTACCTGGCCCCATTGGATATGTTGTTTGGGGATGCTAGGAGGGACCCACCGGTCGCCTAGAACCCATGGAGAAATTTGGAGTTGTCAGGAGGGACCCACCGGTCGCCTGGCTCCATGGAAACTCTCGGAGAGGCCAGATTGGGACCCTCGGGTCTCCTGGCCTTGTAACTCGATGGACTGCTAGCTTCCTAAGCTTGCCGCTAGCTTCTCTCTGTGGGGGCCCGTCAGAAGCGAGGGGCCACTGGTTGAGGTAGTTGGCCCTGGAAGTCTCCAAAGTCGCAGCTGTTCTATCCCAGGCAGGCAAAGACGGAAGGGTGAGACTGTGTTACGTTGTACCATCTTGGGTATTTGCTGGGACTGTTCTGTGTTTTTATTGTCCACTTTGTGGTTCAATAAAGTATTGCCACGCTATTTTACCCTCACCCTGTGTTGTTTGAGTAGCGTTACGCCCACGGAAGACCCCGGGTCTTCATAGAGATCTAAGGAAGACTATGTTGTGGTATTTGATACAGAACTTTATGCTAAACAGGTGTACAATATCTTGAATACTAATACAACTTGTAAAAAAATTTTCATGCATTCCACATACCCTTGCAGTTATGACAATAGTACACCATTTATGAAAATATAGCAATTACACCCCCACATTCTCATGTATTTATTGTAATGGCTATTATTGAGTTTTTATTACAGAAAAATTTCCTTAAAAGAAGCTGGCTACTATTTGAACAACATATAACAAGCTATCGGGGTAACCACCAGATTAATCAAATTTTTTTTTTAGCAAGATAGTTAAAATATAACTTTTATTAGATATGTATAAAAATTATCTTTCAAGTAAAAAAACCCAAAAAGGGCCAAATAGTGAATTCTGAGTCTTCTGAAATTACCAACAATAATTTATAATGGTGTATACATGCGAACCACACCTCAACATATCAAAAGCCAAATGTGTAGGGTTTAAAAAAATTCAACCTCGATACATCCAGAGCATTGAGTTAAACACTACCTTTACTAGTATCAATTGCCATTTTTAGTGAAAACAATATATAGGGACACCATATATGCGCTAAAAATAACTAGGTGTACAAAAGAACCTCCCATATGCCCTATAAACACAGAAGGTACCATGGATTATACAATAGAATCCCACATGACCTCTATTCAAAAAGGTATCGTGGATTATGTCAGGGAAAATCAACAAAGCCCCACTGAAAGATTCCTATGGGTTATTGTTAAAACAAAATGAAACAATCTCACCCAATCCTAAAGTGCATCATGGCTTGATTCATCCTAGTGAAATGTCATCCTAAAACTCATGACCAAAACATTCTGGAGGTATCCTGCTCCCAACGCGTTTCCTCCTAAAGTAGATTCATCAGGGGAGACTGAAAAAGGGGGCTGAGGGTCTCCACCGTTTCAATCAGCCCTTATCCTCCTTTCAAAAGACCCAGGGTTCCACCTGTCACTTCCTACACCGTGTCTCCTTTTAAATGCCGCGCCAAGCGACACGCTGCTGCGTCACTTCCGGTCACGTGGGCTGGTATATCCGGTATCTGGAACGCAAACCATCGGGTAGAACACATATGGAGTCCCACCGACGTCACATCCGGTGACGTACTTCCTGTTTCTGGTAGATGGAACGCATGCATATATAAATGAAGCGCATCTCAGGCACACTAGCACTTCAGACCAACCGCAACCGCTGATCCAAATATCGGCGATTGGGGAGGGAGAGAGGCAATATAACAAACCGCTCTCACAGACATATAGACTGGGAGGTGTAAAGCCCCTCTTCTCCTACAATTACAGATATATTCTCCACTACAGTCCTGCAGCAGCATATCTGTCAATGGGACCAGGTACTTCATTCAACTTTTTGAAAAAAAGGAAACATCCATAGTCCCACCCCTTAGGGGTTAAGCATGACCTCCCACCATAGGGCTTATCTTACCCTGACAGTTGGGCAGGCATCAATAGAAGGCTAAAACCAAAAATGCACTTGTCCGCAAAGATTCATTTGGAACATAGTCCAAAGGGTGCAACAAAAGTCAGCCTCTGAAATACGGGGTAGAAGGAAACAAACAAGCACACACCATGGGGTGGATTAATAGATGATACATTACTAGAGTAGAATTGAATAAATAAAGAAAACCCTGGCGAGAAAGGTAGCCCCAATAAAAAGGCCAGAGGGATACATAAAGGCACACCTGATCATTTCTACACTGGCCCTAGGTCCCAATCCCTACCTAACAGCGGAGGTTGATACCTTTGTGAAAGTGCTCAACAAAAATAGTCTTAACCTGCGGTTTACATGTGAAGTGGGTATAAATGCCTTGCCTTTTTTGGACATCTTGTTATGTAAGAAAGAGGATGGTAGTATCTCTACCTCGACATATAGGAAAAAACAGGCACAAATTCATTGTTGAAATGGGAGAGCAATCACCCCTTGTCTTTGAAGAAAGGGATCCCGATGGGCCAGTATCTCAGGGTTCGTAGAAACTGCTCAGATAGCATGGTTTTTGATCAGCAGGCCTCTGAACTACGGGATAGATTTATTGAAAGAGGGTACCCTAAAAAAGTTCTAGCCAAGGCTTATGAGGAAACTCTGGCGAAGGATCGTATGACTCTTCTTTATCCATCACTACAGGATCAGGGAACAAATGATACATGTAGAGTGATTACTACCTACTCTAATAAGGCACATGAAGTTAGGAAAATTCTCCAGAAGCATTGGAAGATCCTTCAGATGGATGAAGACATAGCGAGCTATGTTAAGTCTACCCCACAGATCACATACCGTAGGGGTAAATCCCTTCGAGATAGGCTTGTACATAGCCACTATGTTGGTGGAGGGGGTACTGAGTGGCTTAGATCAATTGGCAAGGGGTGTTTCAAATGTAGTGGGTGCGTGGCATGCAAAGTAATCACACAAAGTAAAACTTTTGAGAGCAAAGTGACTGGAGAAATATACTATATCAATTCCTTCATAAATTGTAGATCCAAAGGGATTATTTATAAAGCTACATGTCAATGTAATATCGAATATGTGGGTAAAACGAAAAGAGAACTCAGGAGGCATATAGGTGAACATCTGCGGGACATTGTTAATAAAAAAGACACACCTGTAGCTAAACATGTTAACACTGTGCATGAGGGTAAAGTTGATTCGGTTAGATTCGTAGGTATTGATTAGTGTTGAGCCACCCCCGTAGTGTTCGAGTTCGGTTCGGTTCGTCGAACACCCGTGTGTTCGCCGAACTGTTCGTCGAACTGTTCGTCGAACACCTTCGATCACCTTTAAAACCAATGGCAGGCAAACAAAAACACATAGAAACACATAGAAAACACCTTCAAAGGTGTCCAAAAGCTGACAAACTGCTCAGAAGACATAACTAACACATGGAAAAGTGACAAGTACATATAGTCATGCGAAAATAAAAGAGGTGGAGGAGTAAAAGGAGGGGGAGACACAGATATAGGCATGTCATGCCCTTCTAAAATCCAAAAAGTGAGAAGCCGACACGGCCAGTCCGCTCCTGCCCGTGCCACCTCCGTGTCGCCGGGTTTGTGCCAGAGCCGCGGTGAACCCTGACGGCCAGCCCCCCTCTCCCAATACTGGTGCCTGTCCGCTGGTGGGTCGAGCGAGCCCCCCTGTGGTGGAGGCAGCTCTAAGCTTTTTCATTTAAATTGTCTCTCTAATTTGAATGAATACACTTTAAATCCATTTACAAGGATCTATTGGAGGGCAAGTCTCATGCCAGCAGCCGCGGTAATTCCAGCTCCAGTAGCGTCCACTAAAGCTGCTGCAGTTAAAAAGCTTTTATAAGGATCGAGCTCGGCTGTCCACCGCAAGGCATCCTACTGCCAGTCCCAGCCCCTATGCCTTGGGGTGCCTCCTGATGCTCTTCACTAAGTATCCCATGGTCCCGAAGCATTTCCTTTGAAAAAATTAAGTGTCTAAACTACAGGTGGTGCAGCTTGCTTAACAGCCGGGATAATCCGCTCACTAGCAGACACTGCTACTAGGCACAAAGTATTTCCTGGGCTAGATGCAGTTAAAAATTTGTAATTAGATACTCTCGTTGGATGCTGAGAAAGCATTCCATAGAGTCTCCTGGCACGCCATATATGATTCTCTTAAAAAGCTTGGGGTAGGGGTCTAGGGGACCCTTTTATAGCCAAAATCACGGCCCTGTATCGCAATACGTCACCTAGGCTGAAGATAAATGGAACTGTAGCACCCTGAGGGCTCGGTTGCTACAGACGTATTGCACCTCACCCAGAGGTGTGATATCTCACTCTCAGGTAAGGATGGAGTGTGGATCAGGACCCGACACCTGCATGCATTACACCACATTGCCGTGGGGCAGGGCGACCAATATGCCCCTGAGATGGGCACGACAGTCCCTGTCCCTGGCTGGAGTGGGGGGAGGGAACACTGAGGAAGGGGAACCCTGTAGTGCAGGAGCAGGGAGGAAGCAGTTCCTGGGTGCATTGAGAAGGGAGTATAAAAGGTGGGCACCATCTTAGTTCAGTGCAGAGAAGTCTGAGCAGAAGTGGCAGGGAGCAGGGGCTCTGCATGAGCTCTGCTCCGGAGGCGGGCCTAGTAACAGAGGCCCAGGCCTGGAAGAGGGAGAAGGAAGGAAGAGGAGCGGAGAAGGCTCCAGGAACGAGGAATGAAGGGATCCCAGGGGTGCGGATGGGCGAGTCGCCACCGCACGCCCGAATCCACCTGCGTGGAGGGGTCAGGCCAAAGGGGGAGACCGGTCCCCGAACTAGTGGAGGCAGGAAACGACCCTCAGCTAGAAACCGGAGGCTCTGACATTTTATGTGGCGCAGCCCCTCGCTACACCCGCTAGGAAGGCACCACATAGGGTCAGGGAAACTGGCGCCAAGTTTACTAAGAGGAGGCCCGAGGCAGCCGGACAGAAGTGTTGGTAAGAAAGGCCAGACAAAGGACACACAAAGGGGGTCCTGTGAAGTGCTCCAAAGTTATCTGGGAGTTGTCTGAGCCCCTCACCTGGTGAGCACAGTACGACGTGGGCAGCCGTTACCTGCAGACGTGGTCTGGATAATAAGAACTGTGAGTAAAGGCCCTGAACTGCATCACTGACTCCGTGTCGTTACTGCTGCTGCCCTGCACCATCACCCCCATCCTCCGCATACACTGCCCTGAGGCTATACTCCTCCCGTGGGGAGTTATGCTACGCTCTGCTGCACCCACAACACCAGCCTCAGTGGTCTGCCCTGTAGCGGCGGTTCACTCTGACCGCAATCCACGGGTGGCGTAGTCGGACATTTAAACATGAAAACCACATAAATAGTTCCGCCACTGGTTTGACCGCCCTGAGCCACGGAACTGGGTCGCCGCCACGAAGACTACAACCACCAGCATCCACCAAAAAGGGTCCGGCTCCGGGTGTCCCAAGGCCCAGGGGGTGCGTCAGAACATTTTCATCACCTTTCACAATCACCAATGGGACAAGGCAGTGATGTCCTCTGTCCCCTCTCTTATACATCCTAGTGACGGAGCACCTGCTCTCATCAATTCGCCATAACCCCAATATTAGGTGGATTGAGGTGGGAGGCACCGAGTACAAGTGCTCTCTATTTGCTGATGATGTCCTAGTATATATCACTCAATCACATATATCCATCCATGCTGTTATGGCTGAAATAGATCACTTTGTTACATGGTAAAATTTTAAAATCAATGCAGCGAAGTCTGAGGCCCTCGATGTCTCCCTCCCCAAATCCATGTAGGATTCCATCCAGTCCAACTTTCCCTTTGCCTGGCCCTCACAGGGTATCAAATACTTAGGAATTCCTATTCATAGAGACCTCTCCCATCTATGTTATCTTAATTTTGGGCCCTTTATTGAACAACTCCATACAGACCACGGTTGGCAAGTTAGAACTGTAAGATTCACTACGTGAACCACTGGTGTTTTGTGGAAAAGCACATGTACACTGCGTTCCAAATTATTATACAAAAAGTGTTTAGGAGTGATAAGGGAAGAATTTGTTTGTTTGTCAGTTAAACTCATTGATGGTGATGTGTGTCAGGGCTCTTTATATCACTGTAAGCAATTGCAGACACCTGTGCTAATTAGTTTGGCAGGTGTGTCCAATGAAAGGCAAGACTACTTAAGAAGGCTCTCTCACATTATTAAGCAGCCTACATTTTCTGCCAAAATGGGAAAGAAAAAGGATGTGTCGGCTGCTGAGAAGCAACAAATTGTGGAGTGTTTAGGTCAAGGCATGACTACAATCAACATTGTGCGATGATCAGGATGAAGTGTCTTGGCAATCAAGAAGTATGTAGCTGATTCACAGTACACACGTGTGCGTGCTGATAAGGGCAAATTGAGGACTCTTTCCTACAGGCAATTACGTCAGGTTGAAAGAGCAGCGGCAAAAAAGCCTTGTCATAGCAGCAGACAAGTTTTTGAAGCTGCTTGTGCCTCCAACGTCCCCCGAACAACAAGATGCAGGGTCCTTCAGAGGTTTGCAGCTGTGCATGCGCCATCCTGTCGACCTCCTCTATCCACTTCACACAAGCAGAAACGGCTCTAGTGGGCCAAACATTACATGAAGACTGATTTCAAAACTGTTTTGTTCACGGATGAGTGCCGTGCAGCGCTCGATGGTCCAGATGAATGGAGTGGAGGATGGCTGGTTTATGGACACCCCACGCAAACACGGCTACAGCGCCAACAAGGAGGAGGTGGAGTAATGTTTTGGGCTGGAATCATGGGGAGAGAGATTGTCGGCCCCTTTAGGATCCCTGAAGGCGCTAAAGATGAACTCCATAATGTATGTGGATTTTCTCAAACAGCACTTCCTGCCATGGTTCAAGAAGAAGAACCGTGTATTTCACAGCAAGATCATTTTTCTGCATGATAATGCACCATCTCATGCTGCACATAAAACATCTGCATCTCTGGCTGATATGGGCATAAAAGGGGACAAACTTATGGTGTGACCCCCATGCTCCCCTGACCTCTACCCCATTCAGAACCTTTGGAGCATCATTAAAAGGAGTGTCTATGATGGCGGGAGGCAGTTCACATCTAAGCAACAGCTCTGGGAGGGTATTCTGTCCTCATGCAAAACAATTGAAGCAGAAACCATCCAAAACCTGACAAATTCAATGGACGAGAGAGTTCAGAAGCTCCTTTCGAACAAGGGGTCCTATGTGAAAATGTAACATCACCTAGAATAAAGTTTTGAGTTGAAAACTGTTTGATTTCAGTTTCTAACAACCTGCTAATGCTTATAATTTCAAAAATGACCATTTTTTTGGTCTTTATTAAAATGAAAAGGTTGATCGAAAAGTTTGGGGGATCTAAGAGTGTGGCAACCCAGTAGTCATGATTACTTCGAATTCTGACAATATGAGGGTCATGCTGCAGGTAGTGCAGCAAGAAGGCACTTATGTGCCTTGCGCATCTCGGAGCCCCAAAATTATTTTCCGGGCTAGATGCAGCTAAAAATTATTTTTAATTTTAAATCTGGTGAAGCTTTAGTATAGATGGCCTAATAGGATCAGTGCTGCACACTGCTACAAAGCCCAAATTATTTTCCAGTCAAGATACAGATAAACATGATTAGTAATTTGAAAGCTTAAAACGGTTGGTAGGGTGATTTTAACCAATCATCAAGCTTTTACTCTCCCCAGGATGACACAGGGGTAGAAAAGTCGTTTCGGATCCATGATTTGTTCATCTTTATGAACGTGAGTCTGTCTACATTATCAGTGGAGAGCCGCGTGCGCTTATCTGTCAGCACACCACCAGCAGCGCTGAACACACGTTCAGACAGAACGCTGGCTGCGGGGCATGACAAGATCTCCAAGGCGTAAGTGGCTAGCTCCGGCCATTTATCCAGATTGGAAGCCCAAAAAGAGCAAGGGTCCAGTGACACAGTCGTGGCTTCAATGTTTACTTGGAGATACTCCTGTACCATCGTCTCTAGGCGTTGACTATGTGTCAGACTTCTTGTCTCCTGTGGCCTTGCAAAGGATGGGCTAAAAAAGTGGTGAAATGATTCCGCAAAATTGATGTTACCAGCAGATACTGTGGTTCTGTTACGGTTTGAGTGCTGAACACTTGACGGTCCCACGGTTGGCAAGTTGGAACTGTGAGATTCACTACGTGCACCACTGGTATTTTGTGGAAAAGCACATGTAAGATTCTGCAACAGTCTCTGCTGATACTCCTGCATGCGTGCATCCCTTTCTATGGCAGGAATAATTTCTGCAAATTTACTTTTGTACCGGGGATCTAACAGTGTGGCAACCCAGTAGTCAGGATTATTTCTAATTCTCACAATTCGAGGGTCATGTTGCAGGTAGTGCAGCAAGAAGGCACTCATGTGTGTTGCGCATCCAGGAGCACCAAGTCCCTGTTGTGTTGGTGGCGAGGTAACAATCATGCTTCCTTCCTCTGTCCTCTCCCCCCAACCTCGCACAACAGAAATGTGATCAAGGTCTCCCTCATCTGATGAGTCTTCCATCAGTTCGTCCTCCAATTCTTCCTGGGCTCCTGCACCTTCCTCACTAGTTTGGCTGCTACCATGCGCCCTGGTAAAACCATCTCCCCCACCCTCACATGCCTGCCGCCTTGGTGCTGCCGACCGTCTGGACCTTGCAGATGTTAGCCCTTCCGCATACAACTCCTCCTCCTCTACTTCCTCCACCTCCTCTTGTGCCACCACCTGACTCCGAATTCTGTTTAACATGTGCTCCAGCATGTAAATCACCGGAATAGTCATGCTGATAATGGCATCGTCAGCACTAAACATCTTCGTCGCCATTTCAAAACTGTGCAGAAGGGTGCATAGGTCCCTGATCTGAGACCACTCCTCCAGCGTGATTTGCCCCACCTCTGAATCTCGTTGGCCCAGGCTATACGTCAGAACGTATTGCACCAGGGCTTGTCGGTGCTGCCACAGTCGCTGCAACATGTGCAGAGTTGAATTCCACCGGGTAGGCACATCGCATTTTAGCCGGTGAAGTGGCAGGCCCAACGACTTCTGTAGAGATGTAAGTCGCTGAGCTGCGGGATGCGAACGGCGGAAGTGAGCACACAGCGACCGTGCCCTCTGCAGAAGGCCATCTAGTCTGGGATAGTGGGCTAAAAATTGCTGGACAACCAGGTTCAACACGTGAGCCATACAAGGCACGTGTGTGACATTGCCCCGGCGAAGGGCCGCACCCAGGTTTGCAGCATTGTCGCACACGGCCTTCCCTGGTTTCAGGTCCAGTGGAGACAACCATTCATGAAATTGGTTCTCCAGAGCTGACCACAACTCCTCAGCTGTGTGACTCACATTTCCCAGACATTTCAATGTAAAAACCGCCTGATGACGTTGAGCCCTACTGCCAGCATAGTAAGGAGGTGTGCAGGATCCCTTCTGCGCAGTTAGAAAGCTTGTGGCATGACCAGACAGGCTTTGGGTGCAGGTGGAAGACCGAGAGGAGGTTGAGGAGGCAGAAGCAGTGGAGGAACTTTGACATAAAGAGGATTGACGCACAACTCATGGGGACGGCAAGACTTGGACAGCAGCCCCTTGTCCTGCTGTCACCATAGTTACCCAGTGCCCAGTCAGCGACATGTAACGCCCCTGTCCATGCCTACTCGTCCAAGTGTCTGTGGTGAAATGCACCCTGTCACACACAGAGTTTCTCAAAGAAGCGGTGATGTTGTGTGCGACATGCTGGTGGAGCGCAGGCACACCTTTCTTTGAGAAGTAGTGCCGACTGGGCATCTGGTACTGGGGCACTGCGATGGACATAAGGTCTCGAAAATCCTCTGTGTCCACCAGGCGGAAAGGCAGCATTTCTGTAGCCAAGAGCTTGCAGATGGTGAAATTCAACCTCTTAGCTTTCTCATGGCTAGGAGGAAATGGTCTTTTACTTGTCCACATCTGAGGGACCGAGGGCTGGCTATTGTGCTTAGACGGGGTTGATAAGGGTGTCCCCGGCAAACTGCCGGTCTGTGAGGAAGATGCAGGCGGACATGTTAGGTTGCCTTGATCCAAAGGTGGTGCTATCGATGTCGGACAGCGCTCAACACCAGCTGGTGTTACCACCTCCAAAGAAAATGATGACCTGCCAATCACGCTGGCTGTTGCGGGTAAAGAGGTGGCAGGTCTGCGCCCCAAAACAGGTGTGACTGCTGTCCCCCCAGTCACAGAGGATGAAGAGGCCGCGGATGCACAAGATATGGCAGACGGTGATTGGCCCGGCCGGCTAGGCCGCATTGTAGCACACTGAGCTTCCCACTGCAACTTATGCTTCATGTCCATGTGCCGGTTCATGCATGAAGTACTCAAACTATGTATTTTTTGGCCTCTACTTAGCTTTTGCTGACAAATGTTACAGATAACACGAGTTGGGTCATCTTTATCGATCTGAAAATATGCCCAGGCTATGCAAGGCTTAGCACCCATGCGACCTGAAGAGCCACCACGACTTGTGGTGAGAGGCAGAGTTGTGTTTGAGGATGCAGTTGTTGACGTGCTTCCAGTACTACGTCTCTGTCCAGGAAGGCGCAACCTGACCTCGTCGTCACTAGCATCTTCCTCCACCTCCTCTGCTGACCTCATCTCTTGGCTGACTGTGGGTTGACAGTAAGTGGGATCTCCGACCTCATCATCATCACCCTGTGCGTTATCACACCCGTCGTCCTCAGAGCCAACCTGTTCCTGCCCTGACAAAAAACTAAAGTTGTCGCTCCAATCAGGTATTTGAGTCTTATCATCGTCTTCCTCATTGTCTCCACCAACAGGAGTTACAGTTTGGGAATGAGGGTCTACATTATGGTCAGAACCTTCTGCGTCTGGTCCTGGATCCGACTCATAAAGATTCTGGGCATCAGTGCAGATCATTTCCTCGTCTGGATTCACAGAAGCGCTGGAGTCGACCTCTGATTCCCAGGCTATAGTATGAGTAAACAGCTCTGCAGACTCAACCATCTGTTCTACCTCATACTCAGACGGGCAGCTGGAGATTTGGGAGCTGTGAGGAAGCAAGTGCGATTTGGGTGACACCTTTGAGGACTGGAGTATTTGTGATGTTGAAGTTGATGTGGAGGAGAGCCCACTTAAAGGAGCACTTGATATCCGTTGAAGCACCTGCTGTTTTTGTGCCTCATCTGGAATTTGTAGCGATTGGCGTGGCCGTAAGAAAGGGATCTTATCACATTGTCCGCTAAAAGAAGTAGACATTTTAGTTTGGCTGGAAGATGGTCTTTCTTCTGCAGATGTTACTGTTGCTTTAACACCTACCCCACGGACACAACCTTTTTTCCCCTTCCCAACACGCCTATTCCCCTTTCCACCAGCAGCAGGCCTTTTTCCACTCATTTTGGTGGTTAACTAATTCACAACTCTGGAGTTGTTTGCACAAAAAAACAATGGATGGTAACCGAGCAGAGCTGAGTGGCCAAACTGTGGTATTAGGCCAAAACTATTGGCTGGGTTAGATGCAGAAAAAAATTATTTTGAATTTGCAACCTGATGGAGGTCAGTATAGATGGACTAATACAAATAGTCCCACACACTGCTAGAAGCCCAAATATTTTTTCAGAGGTACTGTAGATGCAGATAAAAATTATTTTTAATTTGCAACCTGATGGAGGTCAGTATAGATGGACTAATAGACCAAGTCCCACACACTGCTAGAAGCCCAAATATTTTTTCAGAGCTAGATGCAGAAAAAAATTATTTTTAATTTGCAACCTGATGGAGGTCAGTATAGATGGACTAATAGACCAAGTCCCACACACCGCTAGAAGCCCAACTATTTTTTCAGAGCTAGATGCAGAAAAAAATTATATTCAATTTGCAACCTGCTGGAGGTCAGTATAGAAGGACTAATAGAACAAGTCCCACACACTGCTAGAAGCCCAAATATTTTTTCAGAGCTAAATGAAGAAAAAAATTATTTTTAATTTGCAACCTGATGGAGGTCAGTATAGATGGACTAATAGACCAAGTCCCACACACTGCTAGAAGTCCAAATATTTTTTCAGAGCTAGATGCAGAAAAAAATTATTTTTAATTTGCAACCTGATGGAGGTCAGTATAGATGGACTAATACAAATAGTCCCACACACTGCTAGAAGCCCAAATATTTTTTCAGAGGTACTGTAGATGCAGATAAAAATTATTTTTAATTTGCAACCTGATGGAGGTCAGTATAGATGGACTAATAGACCAAGTCCCACACACTGCTAGAAGCCCAAATATTTTTTCAGAGCTAGATGCAGAAAAAAATTATTTTTAATTTGCAACCTGATGGAGGTCAGTATAGATGGACTAATAGACCAAGTCCACACACCGCTAGAAGCCCAACTATTTTTTCAGAGCTAGATGCAGAAAAAAATTATATTCAATTTGCAACCTGCTGGAGGTCAGTATAGAAGGACTAATAGAACAAGTCCCACACACTGCTAGAAGCCCAAATATTTTTTCAGAGCTAAATGAAGAAAAAAATTATTTTTAATTTGCAACCTGATGGAGGTCAGTATAGATGGACTAATAGACCAAGTCCCACACACTGCTAGAAGCCCAAATATTTTTTCAGAGCTAGATGCAGAAAAAAATTATTTTTAATTTGCAACCTGATGGAGGTCAGTATAGATGGACTAATAGACCAAGTCCCACACACTGCTAGAAGCCCAAATATTTTTTCAGAGCTAGATGCAGAAAAAAATTATTTTTAATTTGCAACCTGATGGAGGTCAGTATAGATGGACTAATAGACCAAGTCCCACACACTGCTAGAAGCCCAAATATTTTTTCAGAGCTAGATGCAGAAAAAAATTATTTTTAATTTGCAACCTGATGGAGGTCAGTATAGATGGACTAATAGACCAAGTCCCACACACCGCTAGAAGCCCAACTATTTTTTCAGAGCTAGATGCAGAAAAAAATTATATTCAATTTGCAACCTGCTGGAGGTCAGTATAGAAGGACTAATAGAACAAGTCCCACACACTGCTAGAAGCCCAAATATTTTTTCAGAGCTAAATGAAGAAAATAATTATTTTTAATTTGCAACCTGATGGAGGTCAGTATAGATGGACTAATAGACCAAGTCCCACACACCGCTAGAAGCCCAAATATTTTTTCAGAGCTAGATGCAGAAAAAAATTATTTTTAATTTGCAACCTGATGGAGGTCAGTATAGATGGACTAATAGACCAAGTCCCACACACTGCTAGAAGCCCAAATATTTTTTCAGAGCTAGATGCAGAAAAAAAATATTTTTAATTTGCAACCTGATGGAGGTCAGTATAGATGCACTAATAGACCAAGTCCCACACACTGCTAGAAGCCCAAATATGTTTTCAGAGCTAGATGCAGAAAAAAAATATTTTTAATTTGCAACCTGATGGAGGTCAGTATAGATGCACTAATAGACCAAGTCCCACACACCGCTAGAAGCCCAACTATTTTTTCAGAGCTAGATGCAGAAAAAAATTATATTCAATTTGCAACCTGCTGGAGGTCAGTATAGAAGGACTAATAGAACAAGTCCCACACACTGCTAGAAGCCCAAATATTTTTTCAGAGCTAAATGAAGAAAAAAATTATTTTTAATTTGCAACCTGATGGAGGTCAGTATAGATGGACTAATAGACCAAGTCCCACACACTGCTAGAAGCCCAAATATTTTTTCAGAGCTAGATGCAGAAAAAAATTATTTTTAATTTGCAACCTGATGGAGGTCAGTATAGATGGACTAATAGACCAAGTCCCACACACTGCTAGAAGCCCAAATATTTTTTCAGAGCTAGATGCAGAAAAAAATTATTTTTAATTTGCAACCTGATGGAGGTCAGTATAGATGGACTAATAGACCAAGTCCCACACACCGCTAGAAGCCCAACTATTTTTTCAGAGCTAGATGCAGAAAAAAATTATATTCAATTTGCAACCTGCTGGAGGTCAGTATAGAAGGACTAATAGAACAAGTCCCACACACTGCTAGAAGCCCAAATATTTTTTCAGAGCTAAATGAAGAAAAAAATTATTTTTAATTTGCAACCTGATGGAGGTCAGTATAGATGGACTAATAGACCAAGTCCCACACACCGCTAGAAGCCCAAATATTTTTTCAGAGCTAGATGCAGAAAAAAATTATTTTTAATTTGCAACCTGATGGAGGTCAGTATAGATGGACTAATAGACCAAGTCCCACACACTGCTAGAAGCCCAAATATTTTTTCAGAGCTAGATGCAGAAAAAAATTATTTTTAATTTGCAACCTGATGGAGGTCAGTATAGATGGACTAATAGACCAAGTCCCACACACTGCTAGAAGTCCAAATATTTTTTCAGAGCTAGATGCAGAAAAAAATTATTTTTAATTTGCAACCTGATGGAGGTCAGTATAGATGGACTAATACAAATAGTCCCACACACTGCTAGAAGCCCAAATATTTTTTCAGAGGTACTGTAGATGCAGATAAAAATTATTTTTAATTTGCAACCTGATGGAGGTCAGTATAGATGGACTAATAGACCAAGTCCCACACACTGCTAGAAGCCCAAATATTTTTTCAGAGCTAGATGCAGAAAAAAATTATTTTTAATTTGCAACCTGATGGAGGTCAGTATAGATGGACTAATAGACCAAGTCCACACACCGCTAGAAGCCCAACTATTTTTTCAGAGCTAGATGCAGAAAAAAATTATATTCAATTTGCAACCTGCTGGAGGTCAGTATAGAAGGACTAATAGAACAAGTCCCACACACTGCTAGAAGCCCAAATATTTTTTCAGAGCTAAATGAAGAAAAAAATTATTTTTAATTTGCAACCTGATGGAGGTCAGTATAGATGGACTAATAGACCAAGTCCCACACACTGCTAGAAGCCCAAATATTTTTTCAGAGCTAGATGCAGAAAAAAATTATTTTTAATTTGCAACCTGATGGAGGTCAGTATAGATGGACTAATAGACCAAGTCCCACACACTGCTAGAAGCCCAAATATTTTTTCAGAGCTAGATGCAGAAAAAAATTATTTTTAATTTGCAACCTGATGGAGGTCAGTATAGATGGACTAATAGACCAAGTCCCACACACTGCTAGAAGCCCAAATATTTTTTCAGAGCTAGATGCAGAAAAAAATTATTTTTAATTTGCAACCTGATGGAGGTCAGTATAGATGGACTAATAGACCAAGTCCCACACACCGCTAGAAGCCCAACTATTTTTTCAGAGCTAGATGCAGAAAAAAATTATATTCAATTTGCAACCTGCTGGAGGTCAGTATAGAAGGACTAATAGAACAAGTCCCACACACTGCTAGAAGCCCAAATATTTTTTCAGAGCTAAATGAAGAAAATAATTATTTTTAATTTGCAACCTGATGGAGGTCAGTATAGATGGACTAATAGACCAAGTCCCACACACCGCTAGAAGCCCAAATATTTTTTCAGAGCTAGATGCAGAAAAAAATTATTTTTAATTTGCAACCTGATGGAGGTCAGTATAGATGGACTAATAGACCAAGTCCCACACACTGCTAGAAGCCCAAATATTTTTTCAGAGCTAGATGCAGAAAAAAAATATTTTTAATTTGCAACCTGATGGAGGTCAGTATAGATGCACTAATAGACCAAGTCCCACACACTGCTAGAAGCCCAAATATGTTTTCAGAGCTAGATGCAGAAAAAAAATATTTTTAATTTGCAACCTGATGGAGGTCAGTATAGATGCACTAATAGACCAAGTCCCACACACCGCTAGAAGCCCAACTATTTTTTCAGAGCTAGATGCAGAAAAAAATTATATTCAATTTGCAACCTGCTGGAGGTCAGTATAGAAGGACTAATAGAACAAGTCCCACACACTGCTAGAAGCCCAAATATTTTTTCAGAGCTAAATGAAGAAAAAAATTATTTTTAATTTGCAACCTGATGGAGGTCAGTATAGATGGACTAATAGACCAAGTCCCACACACTGCTAGAAGCCCAAATATTTTTTCAGAGCTAGATGCAGAAAAAAATTATTTTTAATTTGCAACCTGATGGAGGTCAGTATAGATGGACTAATAGACCAAGTCCCACACACTGCTAGAAGCCCAAATATTTTTTCAGAGCTAGATGCAGAAAAAAATTATTTTTAATTTGCAACCTGATGGAGGTCAGTATAGATGGACTAATAGACCAAGTCCCACACACCGCTAGAAGCCCAACTATTTTTTCAGAGCTAGATGCAGAAAAAAATTATATTCAATTTGCAACCTGCTGGAGGTCAGTATAGAAGGACTAATAGAACAAGTCCCACACACTGCTAGAAGCCCAAATATTTTTTCAGAGCTAAATGAAGAAAAAAATTATTTTTAATTTGCAACCTGATGGAGGTCAGTATAGATGGACTAATAGACCAAGTCCCACACACCGCTAGAAGCCCAAATATTTTTTCAGAGCTAGATGCAGAAAAAAATTATTTTTAATTTGCAACCTGATGGAGGTCAGTATAGATGGACTAATAGACCAAGTCCCACACACTGCTAGAAGCCCAAATATTTTTTCAGAGCTAGATGCAGAAAAAAATTATTTTTAATTTGCAACCTGATGGAGGTCAGTATAGATGGACTAATAGACCAAGTCCCACACACCGCTAGAAGCCCAACTATTTTTTCAGAGCTAGATGCAGAAAAAAATTATATTCAATTTGCAACCTGCTGGAGGTCAGTATAGAAGGACTAATAGAACAAGTCCCACACACTGCTAGAAGCCCAAATATTTTTTCAGAGCTAAATGAAGAAAAAAATTATTTTTAATTTGCAACCTGATGGAGGTCAGTATAGATGGACTAATAGACCAAGTCCCACACACTGCTAGAAGCCCAAATATTTTTTCAGAGCTAGATGCAGAAAAAAATTATTTTTAATTTGCAACCTGATGGAGGTCAGTATAGATGGACTAATAGACCAAGTCCCACACACTGCTAGAAGCCCAAATATTTTTTCAGAGCTAGATGCAGAAAAAAATTATTTTTAATTTGCAACCTGATGGAGGTCAGTATAGATGGACTAATAGACCAAGTCCCACACACTGCTAGAAGCCCAAATATTTTTTCAGAGCTAGATGCAGAAAAAAATTATTTTTAATTTGCAACCTGATGGAGGTCAGTATAGATGGACTAATAGACCAAGTCCCACACACCGCTAGAAGCCCAACTATTTTTTCAGAGCTAGATGCAGAAAAAAATTATATTCAATTTGCAACCTGCTGGAGGTCAGTATAGAAGGACTAATAGAACAAGTCCCACACACTGCTAGAAGCCCAAATATTTTTTCAGAGCTAAATGAAGAAAAAAATTATTTTTAATTTGCAACCTGATGGAGGTCAGTATAGATGGACTAATAGACCAAGTCCCACACACTGCTAGAAGCCCAAATATTTTTTCAGAGCTAGATGCAGAAAAAAATTATATTCAGTTTGCAACCTGATGGAGGTCAGTATAGATGGACTAATAGAATGATGCTATGCCCAAAAGATTTTACTTCACTAGGTGCAGTAAAAAAATTGGTATTCTATACACAGGTGTTATATCTTGCAACACAGATAGGCTACTCCACTGACTAACACACTCTGCAATAGGCCAAAAAGGATTAGCTTTGCTAGATTCAGCCAAATGCTGTGAAAAAAACTTGCACAGCACTGGCACAGACCTGCCTGGCAAAAACTGATAGGAACTCATGTAACCTAGTCCTGAAAAGGACTCCAATTACAATTAGTCTTTACTCCCACAACCTATCTATTTAAGAGCACAGACCTCCCTGATAAAAGTCGTAGGAAATGCTGTAACCTAGTCCTTAAAAGGACTGCAATCACAACTATTCCCTACTCCCAAGCTATCTGTATATTTGTGCGAAAATTGGCTTGAAATTAACAAGGTATAGCGCACACAGCAACAGCGGTGCCGTCTAACACGCAGCTGCAGCAGTGAGAAAATGGTGGCGACGGGGAAAATGGCTTGGTCTTATAGGGCAAGGACATGTGACATACACTGCCAATGACACATGCCCTTGCTTGTGTGAAAAAAAGCACTTCGCTCCGTGTGTGCGCTGCTGATAGGCTGACAGATTGCACCTCCCCACTGCAAATGCGGGAAAGAGAAAAAAAAATGGAGATCTTCATTGTTCCTGCAGAGATCCATCCCCTGCCCCTCCCCCCACCCCGCTGTACACTCAAACTGCGTATTAACATTAATTTTCATCATTACTGAGAAAAAATCCAGTTATGATTTTGGTGCACGAACAGTTATCGAACATAACCTCGAACAGCCGAATTTTTCTCAAATTGTTCGTGTTCGCCGAACGGCTCGAACACCGCCCAAAACAGCTCGAATTTGAGATTGGCGAACAGTTCGAGTAGAACAACGCTCATCTCTAGTATTGATAAGGTCAAGTTTCCACAGAGAGGAGGAAATTGGGATAAGGCTCTACTTCAGAGAGAGGCCAGATGGATACATTATCTGCGTATGCGGGCACCTAGTGGATTAAATGAACAAATCTCGTATAAATTTTTCCTATAGATCGAGGGATCATCTAGGGAAAGGAGTGTAGGGACAGCCGACGTTGAGTGGGGGCGCCACCGCGCAGGTCTAGGGTGACAACCTCCGCTGTTAGGTAGGGATTGGGGCCTAGGGCCAGTGTAGAAATGATCAGGTGTGCCATTATGTATCCCTCTCGTAAAAATTAATTCATCGCACACTCATAGGAAGTTTTGCTTTTTAGTGCCAATTTATTTATACAAATGAAATGTAGAAAAAATAACAGTGGTGAAGGCGACAATAGGTAGACGTTTCGGCCACACTGGCCTTATTCATTAAGTCGCTACTGCAAAAAAGATAAATAGCATGATGAGAAAAAAATATAACAAAGGATGCATAGTTGAAAGTCATACATAAGAATACATCTCGGTTGACACTGAGTTACGAAAGAGGTAGGTAACGGAATAGACGGTGTCAAAAAAAGGGAGGAGGAGAAAGGGGGGGATGGAAAGGGGAGGGAGAGAGGAGGGGGGGGGTTGGGGTGGAGGGCTGGGATAGGATGGAGGCAGAGGAATATTATATACAAATAAAAGCAGTTAAAAACAGTCAAGGTATACCAGGGGGAGCACAGGTATTTGAGTATTGGGGGTTCGTTACTTGCATCAAATTTATTTTAGCAGGAAGGCACCATAGAAGGTAGAGAGCAGTTCCAGTCAGAAGCTGCAACAATGAGGGGATACGGATCAGTATCATGAGGCATGGGGTAGAATGCCTAAGTTAGTGGATATAAGTACCATAACAAAAGACAGGGGTTGGGATGGGAGTGTCCGTGTGCTGCCAAGGTCTGCTCTAACGATTTTAGCCTTAATGTTGCATGTTCTCCTGGTGCACATAAGAGCATGGCTACCAATAAACAACCACTGTCACATGACGAACCAGCAACATGCAACTTCCAGGACACGCCCCCTGATGACGCACTTCCTGCAGCACTGTGTACATAAGGCAGCCTGACTCCCACACTACCAACAGCCTAACCTGGGAACGCTGCCTGTACCCTCCACTTCTACCATTTATGGGACTCCCCATCTAGAGACACCCCTGATACAGGAACTGCAGGTACTTATTGACCCCTATGGGCTTTACCCCTTATCCAAACCCTTTGACAGCACTGGTAACCGGCAATACTTCTATTTCAGCTCTCCACAGGCTGATGAACCCCTGTCTTTTGTTAAGGTACTTATATCCACTAACTTAGGCATTCTACCCCATGCCTCATGATACTGATCCGTATCCCCTCATTGTTGCAGCTTCTGACTGGAACTGCTCTCTACCTTCTATGGTGCCTTCCTGCTAAAATAAACTTGATGCAAGTAAGGAACCCCCAATACTCAAATACCTGTGCTCCCCCTGGTATACCTTGACTGTTTTTAACTGCTTTTATTTGTATATAATATTCCTCTGCCTCCATCCTATCCCAGCCCTCCACCCCAACCCCCCCCTCCTCTCTCCCTCCCCTTTCCATCCCCCCCTTTCTCCTCCTCCCTTTTTTTGACACCGTCTATTCCGTTACCTACCTCTTTCATAACTCAGTGTCAACCGAGATGTATTCTTATGTATGACTTTCAACTATGCATCCTTTGTTATATTTTTTTCTCATCATGCTATTTATCTTTTTTGCAGTAGCGACTTAATGAATAAGGCCAGTGTGGCCGAAACGTCTACCTATTGTCGCCTTCACCACTGTTATTTTTTCTACATTTCATTTGTATAAATAAATTGGCACTAAAAAGCAAAACTTCCTATGAGTGTGCGATGAATTAATTTTTACGTGATTTGAGGACATTTCCAGTCCATTGCATCTGCACCTCAACTCTATTTGACAGTGTGCACGCTAATTTTCTATTTACATTATGTATCCCTCTGGCATTTTTATTGGGGCTACCTTTCTCGCCAGGGTTTCCTTTATTTATTCAATTCTACTCTAGTAATGTATCATCTATTAATCCACCCCATGGTGTGTGCTTGTTTGTTTCCTTCTACCCCGTATTTCAGAGGCTGACTTTTGTTACACCCTTTGGACTATGTTCCAAATGAATCTTTGCGGACAAATGCATTTTTGGTTTTAGCCTTCTATTGATGCCTGCCCAGCTGTCAGGTTAAGATAAGCCCTATGGTGGGAGGTCATGCTTAACCCCTAAGGGGTGGGACTATGGATGTTTCCTTTTTTTCAAAAAGTTGAATGAAGTATCTGGTCCCATTGTCAGATATGCTGCTGCAGGACTGTAGTGGAGAATATATCTGTAATTGTAGGAGAAGAGGGGCTTTACACCTCCCAGTCTATATGTCTGTGAGAGCGGTTTGTTATATTGCCTCTCTCCCTCCCCAATCGCCGCTATTTGGATCAGCGGTTGCGGTTGGTCTGAAGCGCTAGTGTGCCTGAGATGTGCTTCATTTATATATGCATGCGTTCCATCTACCGAATGGTTTGCGTTCCAGATACCAGATATACCAGCCCACGTGACCGGAAGTGACGCATGCGGCGTGTCGCTTGGTGCGGCATTTAAAAGGAGACACGGTGTAGGAAGTGACAGGTGGAACCCTGGGTCTTTTGAAAGGAGGATAAGGGCTGATTGAAACGGTGGAGACCCTAAGCCCCCTTTTTCAGTCTCCCCTGATGAATCTACTTTAGGAGGAAACGCGTTGGGAGGAGGATACCTCCAGAATGTTTTGGTCATGAGTTTTAGGATGACATTTCACTAGGATGAATCAAGCCATAATGCACTTTAGGATTGGGTGAGATTGTTTCATTTTGTTTTAACAATAACCCATAGGAATCTTTCAGTGGGGCTTTGTTGATTTTCCCTGACATAATCCACGATACCTTTTTGAATAGAGGTCATGTGGGATTCTATTGTATAATCCATGGTACCTTCTGTGTTTATAGGGCATATGGGAGGTTCTTTTGTACACCTAGTTATTTTGAGCGCATATATGGTGTCCCTATATATTGTTTTCCCTAAAAATGCCAATTGATACTAGTAAAGGTAGTGTTTAACTCAATGCTCTGGATGTATGGAGGTTGAATTTTTCTAAACCCTACACATTTGGCTTTTGATATGTTGAGGTGTGGTTCGCATGTATACACCATTATAAATTATTGTACAGAAATTAATTTGCACTGCACTTAAGGACAATAGTGCTTTAGTGCAGCGCAAATTAATTTCTGTACTTTACTTTTGGTACCATTTTGACTCCTTTGGACAAGTAGTGGCTCTTGTTCTAATTTGCTGCAGGCCTAATTGACCACCTACCAGCGCCACTGTTATTTATTTATTTTTACCATTATAAATTATTGTTGGTAATTTCAGAAGACCCAGGGTTCACTATTTGGCCCTTTTTGTTTTTTTTTACTTGAAAGATAATTTTTATACATATCTAATAAAAGTTATATTTTAACTATCTTGCTAAAAAAATACTACTTGAACAACCTCTTCTTAAATGCACAAAGTTCCCAGAGTAAAATAAGAAAAGCTTATACTCACCTCCCTCATCGGCGCCATTCCAGGGATGTCAGACATAGAGAAACATAAAATCTGGCATGTATCACTTTACATAGCAATCATTTGTAATGTCTTTACATTTCCCCATGGTTTTGAGACTTTTTTTCACTACGCATTGTACTTTAAGTTAAAAATAAAATTTAATTCTTTTTTTTTTTAAAGTTTATTAACATCTTACCACCAAAGCCTGTTTTCACCTTCCTGACCAGGCCAGATTTTCAAATCTGACCAGTGTCACTTTATGTGGTAATAACTATGTATTCTTCAATGTATCCCAGTGATTCTGAGATTATTTTATTCATGACACATTGTACTTTATGTTAATGGTAAATTTAGGTCAATAGGAGTTGACAATTTTAAAATATCTAAATTTTGTCAAAAATGTAGGGAAATTCACAATTTTTAAACTCTGAATTTTAATGCTCTTAAAACAGATGATGGTCATACCACATATAATAGTTAAGAAATAACATTTAACAGAAGTTAACTTTATGTCAGTATCATTTTTTCAATACATATTTTGTTAGGATGTTACAAGGATTAAAAGTTTAGCAGCAATTCTTTTTCCAATTAAATTATTTCAACTTTTTAGTATTTAGAGACCACTTCACATTTGAAATTACTTTTAGGGTCCTATATGTCAGAAAAAAACCAAATAGACCCCATTATAAAAACATCACCCCTCAAATTATTAAAAACTACATTCCTAAAGTTTGATAAACTTTCTGGTACTTCATGGTACTTGAGGAATTAATGCAAGTGGTCATACTACTGTTTGGGCACACAGAAAGGGTCAGAAGGGAAGCAGTTTCTGACTTTTAGAGTACAATTTTTGCTTGAATAGACAACGGATCCTATGTGCATTTGGAGAGCCACTCAGGTGTCAAAACAGCAGAATCCCTCTCCATATTTGACCCCATTTTGGAAACTAAATGTATGTAGAGACCGGTCACTCCAGGGCAGCGAGAAGCTGCTGGGCACCTGCCTGTTCGACTAGGCTACAGCGTGGCTCGGTCCCTGGCGGCTTTTAAAGTATGTTTTTCTCTAACACACCGCAGCATTTCAGAGTCAATACCTGGTGTCATAGAAATATTAAGAATTTCTCCCAAACCACTCTTCCCCCCTCCTTTTCGACCAACTGTCAGAGTAGAAAAGCTGGCAATCTAAAGTGCTGTCTATGCAAATTAGCACACAAAGGAGAAGTGGCTAATAGGCAAATGCTAGTACAAGGGGAGCTACTAACCCATACGAGTGTATTTTCTAGTGAAGCTGGCCTGTGAGAAATATACACCTAGGTGAGAAGGATGTAGTCCTGGCTTCAAAAGAATTCTCTCTCACTCCCAGGGCATCCCCCATTTGCTCAACAGAAATCTGCAGTCTCGCTGGCACCAACATGAAATATAGAATATCGGAAGTTCTATACTTCCGATAATAATGGCACACATAATTTTAGTGGCAGAGTCAGCTAAGGAACAATATGGAACAATATCCATAGTTTTCCGTAGCTGTGGGCCCCTCCGGTGAGCTGTAGCGCAAAAGTACCAGAAAACGGACCGCAGTTATGCCATGTGTAGTCTCTAAGGAAAGGTAAATTCGTAACAAAGAATATGGCGTCACTTGCAAGCTTCTGCAATCAACCTGCAATAAGTTTACGCGAAAGTTAGATATTTTAATAAAAATATGAAGGCTGGAGCCCAGCCCACGTGATGTCATCACAGGGGGTGTGTGGGCAGGTCTCCCCTTCAACATAAAAGACCCAGCCGAGGATGAGTCAATACTCATTGCAGGGAGGTATATATTCTATAAGCAAGGGGTCCCATTCGATAACGGTCAAATTGGAGCGCCTCCCCTCCAGCTAAATTGAATTGTCTCTGCGATCTGTATAGTAAGTCTTCTATTAATCTTTTTTATTTTCGTGTAACTGCATATGTATTGTATTGTCTCTCTTTGTAAAACCTTTTGTATATTTTTCATAAACACTGCCTCCCTTTTGGATTAAATATAAAATTTAATAGTCCTGTTTCTTTTGTCCTGTAGTCGTTCCTCCCCCGAAGCCATATACGCTACCAGAAAGCAGGCGTCCGATCAGGCCTGTACTATATTTTAAAATTGATCTGTGGTGGCAGCGAATAATATTAAGTGGATTATCGTGAAGCTATCAGTGATAGTATGAGGGCATATACATATATTCCATGCGTGGGAAGGTGGTGTGTATGCTGTACGCTCACTGCTAGCTTTCTGATAATTACTTAGTGAGAATAGCCTGCAGCCTCCTATATTGATGTTCAGCCAATCGTGCAATTGTTCAGACGATAGGGGGCAGCAGAGAGCGTTTGCTCAAGAGATCACAGTGTGTGGTCTCTGTGAGTAATCGGGATCCTCTGAATCCCTGACACCTGGCTGTGTTCATACAGCCAGTGCCTGGTACTGTACATGCTGCCCTCACATTGGGCAGCATGTATCAGGCATCAAGTTCTCTCTAAATGTTGTTTAGCCCCAGAGTTACATTTTTACAAGAGGAAATAGGTTAAAATGACCTCATAATATGTTATGCTATTTCTTCTGTACGTGGCAATGCTGCACATTTGGAGTATTAATAGATTATTGTTTGGCCTCATGGCAACGCTCAGGATGGAAGGAATGCAAGGCAAACAAATGGTCAAAGGCAAGGTTCAAGGTCGGGCAACAAAGATCAAATACAGGAACACAGTGAACAGAGAAAGCTCACACCATTTGATCAAGGCTACAACTAGCACTAATTGGAGGCAGAGAGCCAGCTAAATAGCCAGGTAATCACTCGAATAGCAGACACATTGAGGAAGCCCAGGCACGCCCAGGTCCTGATTGGATGGTTGAACTGTCACTCAACACACTGGCAGCTCAGCACGCTCCAGCCTGTGATTGGATGGCTGAAATGTCCATTACTATACTGACGTCTCAGTATGCTCCTGTCCTAGATTGGACGGCTGAACTGTCACTCACTGCTTCCAGACACACTGATAGGTGGAATCATGACAGAACCAAGCTTTATTGCAATTTTTTGGAGCCAGAATGAACAAGTCAACAGACTCAACAGCATTTCAAGATTTGCTTCTATTTATTTTTTTATGCTTTTCATCGTGTGGTGTAAGTGATAAGTCAGCTTTATTCTTTGGGTTAGTATGAGAACAGTGATTTTACACATTAAAAATGCTTTTTTACAAAAGAAAAAAAAGAAATTTGTATTGACATTTTGAAAGATATAATTCTTCAGTTTTTTTGCCGACTGAGCTGTATAAAGGCTTGTATTTTGTAGGATGAGTTGAAATTTTATAAATGCCATTTTGGAGTGCATGACATTTCTTGATTGCGCTCATTGACAATTTTTGAGAGGCAGATTAAGTAACTATGATTACAGTGATGCCAGAGTTATGTCGATTTTTTATGTTTTTCTACAGTTGCACACTAAAAGCAATTTTGTAGAAAAAAAATATTTATGCTTATTTTTTTACTGTGGGGGTTAAGTAGTGTGACAATTTTATAACTTAGATCGTTTAAGAGACAGCAATATTAAATATGCATACTTTTTTGTTTACTTTTGCTTTTACATAAAAATGCGCATTTATTGTTTAAACATTTTTTGTGATTTTCCATATTTTTTTTTACTTCCTTACTTAGTTCCTTTATAGGATTTGAACATTTCATAGTGTGGTCATGATGCAATACTCTACAACACTTATGCATTGCAAGGTATAAGACCTGTCAATCTTACATTGACAATGATGCCTATTACACCCTGCTTGTGGCAGGGCCTAACATTACACTTATCTGGCAGACCCAGAGGTCATTATTTGATCCATTGGCTACCCACCATTGAGTAATAGGAGAAAAACATCACTTAATGTTTTATGCTACTTCTCGTACACTAATGTTAGGATGAACGGCATGGCTAAGAATTGAAGGATCACCATTTGGAGCTCAAACTAAGGTACAGAGGAAATCCCCCAAAAGTGACCCCATTTGAAAACTATAATTCATAGCATTTATCATTGGGTGTAGTGACTATTGGGATCCCAAAAGTGTCTTTAAATTTTTTTCCCCAATTATGGTTTATGTTTTTAACATTGATGCCAAATTTATTGTCACAACTCGGATTACCCAGGGGAAGGGGCTCCTTCCCTGTCTCTAACGCTAGGAGCACCCTAGCTGCCCTGCTTCCAGGATTACTTCTGATGGTGAAGACGCTGAGGCCACATACCTTGCTGAACTCCTGAATCAACCCTATATCTGATCCCCTCCCCCACCCAGGGAAGTGGGGAGCAATAGTGTATGAATATACACAAACCAGACTAACAAGGGAGGATGTACAGGGATAACTGAAAATGCCAATCATACAAATAGTCACTCACAGACAACAGAGAGGAATTCCAAGGAAAAAAGGAAGAAAAAACACAAATAGAAGAGGATGAGGATTTGCAGACAGCCGAACCACCAAGCAACAGTCACAGATCAACACTCCAAACACCTCTAACAACAACCTACACTCCAATCCATACCAGGCAGTATGAAAAAATAACACTGGCAATCCAGATTGCCAGAGGTGAGTATATATAGGAGAGGGGAGTGGACAATACTGAACAGCTGAGATCATTTAAGTAGGAAATCTTCAGAGACTCTAAGCTGAACAGTGTATCCCCTGCACTACTAACAGAAACCAGCACCGTTTAATATGAAAGAGAAGTGCTTCTGATCAGTGCAGGAGAATATGAAATCAGATGCTGCGGGCTTCTGGCCCCTCTCTGTTGTGCTAAACCAGTGACATTACTCCCCCTTCTAAGAGGAACCTCCGTAACCTCAGGGCTGGGTTTATCAGGGTGTGCTGCGTGTAAGGATCGGATCAACCTGACCACATCGATATCAGATGCTTGGCAGTCAGGGATCTATATTTAGAGCCCCCTACACAACATTCAAAAACAGGAATAACAAATTACAAATATGCAAGCTATTAAATAATAAAATGCAACCACTTGAACCATCAGCTTGGTGTGCAAAGAAGGTAAGTTAGTTATAGCACAACAGCAGTATCTAAATTAAGAGCCCCCTGCACAAAGTTAAACTATGTGATACATCACAAAATACAAAAACATTTTGCAAGCTATATAATAATAGTATGTAACCACATGAGCCATAAGCCCAGTGTGCAAAAAGGCAGGTTAGTTATAACACAACAGCAGTATAGGTTACCTGCACAAAAAATTGTTGTTTAGAGTGGTGTAGTTATAGCTATAACTTAGAGAATAATCTAGGCACAATAAGAGTATATACTGCTGGCACAATAATGATTCTGCACACCCAAATCATGCAGAAATAAAGATATCAAGGCTCTAGTAAACTGTTGAAATAAACAGGACAGACAGACATGGATAAGAATACCCCTGAGCCTCTACAACCTCTTTCTCAAGGTCAGAACGTATAGCAGCAATAACTACTCCTTTCTGTAGTATAGGAACCAGTTCACAATTATCTCCACCCGCAGGAAAACAACAGGATAAGGCATCCGCCTTAACATCCTTATTCCCCGGCATATTCGTCACAAAAAAGTTGAATCTGGTGAAGAACAATGACCACCTTGCCTGTCTAGGTGTCAGACGCTTAGCAGATTCTAAATATAAAAGATTTTTATGATCAGTGATTACCATGACCAGATAAACTGCCCAGTCTAGAAAATGATGCCACTCTTCAAAATAGTTCCCTGTTACCAATGTCATAGTTTTTCTCAGCGGACGATAGTTTCTTAGAAAAATATGCACATGGACACCATTTACTAGGAGATGCATCCTTCGATAATACAGCCCCCACTCCCACTTCAGGCGCATCAACTTCTACAATAAATAGCTGAGCGACGTCAGGCTGTACAAGGATTGGCGCAGTTGCAAAACATCTTTTCAAGGTATCAAAAGCCTCCGTGGCCAGACTGGACCATTTGGAACAGTCTGTCTCTTTACTAGTCATATCTGTCAGAGGTTTGGCCACTACCGAAAAGTTTTTGATGAACTTACGGTAGTAGTTGGCAAAACTCTAAAGCCTTTGTAAGGCATTTAGGTCCTCACGACGATACGAATCCAGTACCACCTGGACTTTGCCTGATCTATGCGAAAACTAGTGGACGATAAAAAACAACTCAGAAAAGAGATCTCCTGAACCGAGAACATGCACTTCTCTGGTTTGACAAATAATTTATTGTCTCTGAGTATCTGTAAGACCTGCCTGACATGTACCTGATGGGACTCGAGGTCAGGCAAATAAATCAAAATGTTAATAAAGGTAGATCACTACAAACCTACCTGCCAGGTGACCAAAAATGTCATTAACAAAGTGTTGAAAGACGGCGGAAGCATTTTTAAACCCAAATGGCATCACAAGGTTTTTATAGTGACCCTCAGGCGTATTGAAGGCTGTCTTCCACTTATTACCCTCCTCGATGTGAATGAGATTATAAGTCCCCCTGAGAGCGAGTTTAAAAAAACATTTAGCTCCCATGATTTGATTAAAAAGGTCTGGGATAAGAGGGAGAGGATATGGATCCTGGATCGTGATCCAATTGTGTTCAAGAAAGTTTAGGCAAGGCCGTGACCCTCCGTCTTTTTTCTTAAAGATGAACCCTACAGCAACGGGAGATGAAGAAGGTCTGATATGACCCTTTGCCAGACTTTTAGGAATATAGTTCATCATGGCCTGCCTCGCTGGACCAGATATATTGTATAATCTGCACTTTGGCATATTGGCCCCAAGAATCAGATTAACGGCGCAATCATAAAGACGATGTGGAGGAAGTTCTTGACACCTCTGTTCCAAAAACACATCCCGAAGTGAGACGGGTATTCAGGCAGAGATTGGGTCCCACCCTGGCTAGCTGGGTGCCAAAGCAGTGTTCTTGGCAACACTTGCTCCAATTTACTACCTCCCAAGTCTGCCAGTATACCACAAGGTTGTGCAGCATAAGCCAAGGTAGTCCAAGAACCACAAGAGAGGGCAAGCCCTCTAGCACATGACAGTCTATAAATTCAGAGTGCATGTCCCCTACTTGTAAATGCAACATACAATCGACCTGAGTAAAATACCCCTGGCTCAATGGTGGAGAGTTTATAGCGATAATGGCTATTGATCTAGACAATTTTTGTGGTTTGAGGCCATGAGCTTGGACGAACTTAGCATCATTTAAATTAAACCCCGAACGACTGTCCAGAAAGACAGAAATGACCACTTTATCTTTGCCAAGATGGATCTTGGCCAGTAGAAAAAATTGACACATAAGAATGCAGGAAATAAGTACACCCGGGTAGCCAACCTCCCTGCAACCTGGGCTCCTTAGTTTTCCAGCAGCTGTTTACAATGGGATATAGAAGGACAAACACTCACAAAATGACCCTTTCCACCACAGAAAAAACACACTCCCCCTTTACGCCAAACTACTGTTGGACCAACAGAACGTGCTGCCCCACCCAACTGCATGGGTTCCTCGGTTGACTCAGACCCAGGTTCCCTTGACTCCGAACCCCCCGCAAATTGGAATGTCTCCTTATGTCTCTGATGAAGACGGGGGTCCTTCACGGATGGCCAGTTACATAGCTGCCTTAAAGGAGACCGGAGTCTCATGCAGGGCAAAGGCACCCTTTGCCCTTATGGATAACCCTTGATAGAACTGGCTACGGGGTGCAGGGTCATTCCACTTAGTATTGGTGGACCATCTCCAAAACTCGGAGCAATAGTCCTCCGCCAGCCGGTCTTCTTGCCAAAGCAGACGTAGCATAGACCCAGCAAGGAAGACACGGTTGGAGTCGTCATATATGTGACCCAGCGCCTGAAAAAATTCCTCAACCTTCCAAAGTGACTGAGAGTTGGCCGGAAGAGGAAATGCTCAGGCTTGAGGGTAACCCTGAAGGAGCAAAATTACGATCCCCACCCATTGCTCCTTAATTCCAGAGGAGTGAAAACGTAACCTAAAGTATAGCTTACAGGCTTCCCTGAACACAACAAACTTGTCTCGCCCCCAGAGAACCTGTAAGGCGAAGCGATCTTGGGCTTCACTTGGGGTTGCTTGGGTGTAGAGGTCTCCAGACCAACTACAAAGCAAAGATCTGCCAGGCTGAGTTCCTGCAGTTGCCCAGCCAAAGCAGTAATAGGATCCATGATGGATGAAAAAATTGTATGGGCCAGTGTTAATGTCACAACTCTGTTGTCGAATTACCTGTGGCCAGGGGCTCCTTTCGTGTCCCTAATACTAGGGGTTCCCTAGCTATCCCTGCTTCCCGGATTACTTCTGATGGTGAAAATGCCAGGTCTGAACTCCTGAATCAGCCCTACATCTGTCCCTCTCCCCCACCCAGGGAAGTGGGGAGTAATAGTGTATAAATATACACAGGCCAGACTAACAAGGGAGGACGCACATGGAAAACTGTAAGTAACAATCATACAAATATGCACTCACAGACAACAGAGAGGAACTCCAGTGAGAAAAGGAAGGAAAACCAAATAGAAGAGGATGAGAATTTGCACACAGCCGAAACACCAAGCAACAGTCACAGATCAACACTCCAAACGCCTCTACCAACAACTGACACCTCCAATCCACACCAGGCAGTAAGAAAAACTAACACATCCAGATTGCCAGAGATGAGTATATATAAGAGAGGGGAGTGGCCAATACTGAACAGCTGAGATCACTCAAGCAGGAAAGCTTCAGAGACTCTAAGCTGAACAGTTTAACCCTTGCACTGCTAACAGAAACCAGCACCTTTTAATATAAAGGTGAAGTGCTTTTGATCAGTGCAGGAGAACGTGAAATCAGACCCTGCCGTCTTCTGGTCCCTCTCTGTCACGGTAAACCCGTGACATTTACAGTTTTATTTATGTTTTCCTATGTTTGTACATTAAATATACTTTGTAAAAAAAACAAAAATAATTTTCTGTTGCCATATTCTGAGAGACATAACCTTTTTATTTTTTGATGGAGGACTCATTTTTTGCCAGGATAAGTCGATTTTTTGTTGGTAGCATATTGGGGTATATACTGTATGACTTTTTGATTGCTTTGCATTCCATCTCTTTTTAGATGTGATTTTATAGACATAAAGTAATATAAAAATAGCAATTCTGGCATAGTTTTTTTAATGGTATTCACTGGACGAGATAAAAAGCATGACCATTTTGCAGTTTGGGTCATTACAGGCACAATGATACGTTCGTGGTTAACTGAGTTGCCACCTTGCAAGGACATATGAGATACACCTTTGGAAGGCAAAAAGGGTTAATATGGTAATATAAGAATAGGATTTTCTTATTATGGAGTACTGGACTATTTATATCTGAGCAATTTTTTTCCCAAAATAGCATGTTCCCAAAAACCCCACACCATAGATGATATGATTTTGAACTTTGTGCTGCATAGGTTTCGGGGCTGTCGCTGGTCAACATTGAGTTTCAGCTCCATCCAAAGATTTTCTATTGGATTCAGGTCTGGAGACTGGCTAGGCAACTCCAGGACCTTGAAATGCTTCTTACGGAGATACTCCTTAGTTGAACTGGCAGTGTATTTCGGGTCATTGCCATGCTGGAAGACCCAGTCATGACCCATCTTCAATGCTCTTACTTCAATATGATGCAGTTGTCCATTCCCCTTTGCAGAAAAGCACTCCAAAGTATGATGTTTCCCCCACCATGCTTCACATTTGGGATGGTATTGTTGTGGTTGTACTCATCCTTCTTCTTCCTCCAAACACGGCGAGTGGAGTTGATACCAAAAAGTTCTATTTTGGTCTCATCTGACCACATGACCTTCTCCCATGACCCCTCTGCATCATCTAGACGGTCATTGGTGAACTTCAAACGGGCCTGGACATGTACTTGTGTGAGCAGGGGGAGCTTGCCTGCCTTGCAGGATTTTAATCCATGACAGCATAGTGTGTTACTACCGGTAATGTTTCAGACTGTGGTTCCAGCCTTCTTCAGTTCATTGACCAAGTCCTCCTGTGTAGTTGTGAATTGATTCCTGACTAGGGTTGAGCGAGTATGTTCTGTCCGAGTACGCTCGGGCCGAGCTCCGAGTATTTACTGCTACTCGGTGATAAGGTTAAATCGCTCCCGTGTGCATGATTTGCAACTTTTTGACAGCTTTATTACATGTGAGGAATGTGTAAGAAATAGACATTCCTCATATGTAATAAAACTGTCAAACAGTTGCAAATCATGCACACGGGAGCGATTTAACCTTATCACCGAGCAGCTGTAAATACTCGGAGCTCGGCCCGAGCATACTCGGCAAAAGGGTTAATAGAACATACTCGCTCAACACTATTCCTGACCTTTCTCAGAAACATCCTTATCCCACGAGGTGAAATCCTGCATGGAGCTCTAGACCAAGGAAGATTGACAGTCATCTTTCAGTTTCTTCAATGTTCTAATAATTGTGCCAACAGTTGTTGCCTTTTCAGCAAGCTGTTTGCCTACTGTCCTGTAGCCCATCCCAGCCTTGTGCAGGTCTACAATTTTGTCCCTGGTGTCCTTAGACAGCTCTTTGGTCTTGGCCATGGTGGAGAGGTTGGAGTGTGATTGATGGAGTATGTGGACAGGTGTTTTTTATACAGGTAACGAGTTCAAACAGGTGCAATTAATAGAGGTAATGAGTGCAGTGTCAAATCACTTCTTAACCCCTTTAAAGCCCAAGACGTACTAATACGTATCTGCGCCCTGGGCTTTAAGAGCCTGATACGTATTAGTAAGTCTTGGCGATCGCGCCCGCACACAGGCTATGCGGGCACGATCGCCGCCGGGTGTCAGCTGATTGTCACAGCTGACACCCAGTGCTATGTGCAGGGAGCGGTCCCGCACCGCTCCCGGAACATTAACCCCCACAATGCTGCGATCGAAATTGATCGCAGCATTGTGGTGGCAAGGGGGGAGGTGATCACTATACTCACCTCTCCTGCCGGTGTCCAGAGATGTCTGCGGCGGCTTCCCGGATGTTGCCACGATGACCCGATGTCGTCATGACAACATCCGGGTCACCAGACAGCAGGAAGATATTTTGGTCATGCGCAGTGCATGACCAAAGTATCTTCTGTCTCTGCAGCGCTGACAGCCTGTATAGCACCTATGCTATACAGGCGATCAGAATAAAAAAAAGTGAAAGTCCCATAGTGGGACAAAGAATAATAGTTAAAAAAGTGTTTAAAAATGAAAAAAAAAAAAATTGTAAAAATATAAAAAAAAAATAATAATAATAATCCACCAAAAATAAAAATATAATGTACCCATCAATAAATATTATTATGAAAAAAAACAATAAAAGTACACACATTGGTATCGCCGTGTCCGGAACGACCTGACCTATAAAACTGTCCCACTAGTTAATCCCTTTAGTGAACACGGTAAAAAAAGAAAAAAAAACGAAGCAAAAAACAATGCTTTATCATCACACCGCCAAACAAAAAATGGAATAACACGCGATCAAAAAGACGAATATAAATAAAAATTGTACCTCTGAAAACGTCATCTTGTCCCGCAAAAAACAAGTCGATATACAGCTCCGTCGGCCGAAAAATAAAAAAGTTATAGCTCTCAGAATGAAGCGATGCAAAAAAATAATTTTTTTCTATAAAATAGCTTTTATTGTGTAAAAGCGCCAAAACATAGAAAAACATAGTAAAAGTACTGACCCGAAGAATAAAGCTACCTTATCAATTTTTCCACACGCGGAACAGCATAAAAAAAAAAGACAATTCCTGAATTGTTGATTTTTGTTTATTCTGTCTCCCAAAAATCGGAATAGAAAATGTCACGTGCCTGAAAATGGCACCAATAAAAAAGTCAACTCATCCCGCAAAAAACAAGCCATCACATGACTCTGTTGGCCAAAATATGGAAAAATTATAGCTCTCAAAATATGGCGATGCAAAAACTAGATTTTACAAAAAAATGTGTCTTTTAGTGTGTGACAGCTGTCAATCATAAAAACCCGATATAATTCTGGTATCGCTGTAATCGAACCGACCATAAGAATAAAGTCGTCTAATCACTTATACTGCACGAGTAACGCCGTAAAAAATAAACTCTAGGGTTAGGGTTGTGCTAGGGTTAGGGTTGGGGTTAGGGTTGGGCTAGGGTTAGGTTAGGGTTAGGGTTGGGCTAGGGTTGGGGTTGGGGTTAGGGTTGGGCTAGGGTTGGGGTTAGGGTTGGGCTAGGGTTAGGGTTGGGCTAGGGTTGGGGTTGGGTTAGGGTTGGGCTAGGGTTAGTGTTGGGGTTAGGGTTGGGCTAGGGTTAGGGCTGGGATTTTTTTCAAAAGTAAGAAAAAAAAAGATGACGATATGGCGACTAGTGTTGAGCGCAAGTGCTTGCTACTTGAGTTTGCATCGGGTGCTCGGGTATGCAGAGAGTATCGCGGGTGCTCAAGTGACATGCTCGAGTCTCCGCCCCATATGCTTTGTGGCTAAAAAAAACCTTGCGGGGATTGCCTGCCATGCACGAGCGATCCCCGCGTGTTTTTCTTGGGTGTCTAATAACCGTGAAACATGTGGGCGGGGACTCGAGCATATGACTCGAGCACCCACGATACATGGTGCATACCTGAGTACACGATGCAAACTCAAGTAGCGAGCACTTGCGCTCAAGACTAGAGATGAGCGTTGTTCTACTCGAACTGTTCGCCAATCTCAAATTCGAGCTGTTTTGGGCGGTGTTCGAGCCGGTCGGCGAACACGAACAATTTGAGAAAAATTCGGCTGTTCGAGGTTATGTTCGATAACTGTTCGTGCACCAAAATCATAACTGGATTTTTTCTCAGTAATGATGAAAATTAATGTTAATACGCAGTTTGAGTGTACAGCGGGGCGGGGGGAGGGGCAGGGGATGGATCTCTGCAGGAACAATGAAGATCTCCATTTTTTTTTCTCTTTCCCGCATTTGCAGTGGGGAGGTGCAATCTGTCAGCCTATCAGCAGCGCACACACGGAGCGAAGTGCTTTTTTTCACACAAGCAAGGGCATGTGTGATTGGCAGTGTATGTCACATGTCCTTGCCCTATAAGACCAAGCCATTTTCCCCGTCGCCACCATTTTCTCACTGCTGCAGCTGCGTGTTAGACGGCACCGCTGTTGCTGTGTGCGCTATACCTTGTTAATTTCAAGCCAATTTTCGCACAAATATACAGATAGCTTGGGAGTAGGGAATAGTTGTGATTGCAGTCCTTTTAAGGACTAGGTTACAGCATTTCCTACGACTTTTATCAGGCAGGTCTGTGCTCTTAAATAGATAGATTGTGGGAGTAAAGACTAATTGTAATTGGAGTCCTTTTCAGGACTAGGTTACATCAGTTCCTATCAGTTTTTGCCAGGCAGGTCTGTGCCAGTGCTGTGCAAGTTTTTTTCACAGCATTTGGCTGAATCTAGCAAAGCTAATCCTTTTTGGCCTATTGCAGAGTGTGTTAGTCAGTGGAGTAGCCTATCTGTGTTGCAAGATATACCACCTGTGTATAGAATACCAATTTTTTTACTGCACCTAGTGAAGTAAAATCTTTTGGGCATAGCATCATTCTATTAGTCCATCTATACTGACCTCCATCAGGTTGCAAACTGAATATAATTTTTTTCTGCATCTAGCTCTGAAAAAATATTTGGGCTTCTAGCAGTGTGTGGGACTTGGTCTATTAGTCCATCTATACTGACCTCCATCAGGTTGCAAATTAAAAATAATTTTTTTCTTCATTTATCTCTGAAAAAATATTTGGGCTTCTAGCAGCGTGTGGGACTTGTTCTATTAGTCCATCTATACTGACCTCCATCAGGTTGCAAATTAAAAATAATTTTTTTCTGCATCTAGCTCTGAAAAAATATTTGGGCTTCTAGCAGTGTGTGGGACTTGGTCTATTAGTCCATCTATACTGACCTCCATCAGGTTGCAAATTAAAAATAATTTTTTTCTGCATCTAGCTCTGAAAAAATATTTGGGCTTCTAGCAGTGTGTGGGACTTGGTCTATTAGTCCATCTATACTGACCTCCATCAGGTTGCAAATTGAATAAAAAAATTTTCTGCATCTAGCTCTGAAAAAATATTTGGGCTTCTAGCGGTGTGTGGGACTTGGTCTATTAGTCCATCTATACTGACCTCCATCAGGTTGCAAATTAAAAATAATTTTTTTCTGCATCTAGCTCTGAAAAAATATTTGGGCTTCTAGCAGTGTGTGGGACTTGGTCTATTAGTCCATCTATACTGACCTCCATCAGGTTGCAAATTAAAAATAATTTTTTTCTTCATTTAGCTCTGAAAAAATATTTGGGCTTCTAGCAGTGTGTGGGACTTGTTCTATTAGTCCTTCTATACTGACGTCCAGCAGGTTGCAAATTGAATATAATTTTTTTCTGCATCTAGCTCTGAAAAAATATTTGGGCTTCTAGCGGTGTGTGGGACTTGGTCTATTAGTCCATCTATACTGACCTCCATCAGGTTGCAAATTAAAAATAATTTTTTTCTGCATCTAGCTCTGAAAAAATATTTGGGCTTCTAGCAGTGTGTGGGACTTGGTCTATTAGTCCATCTATACTGACCTCCATCAGGTTGCAAATTAAAAATAATTTTTTTCTGCATCTAGCTCTGAAAAAATATTTGGGCTTCTAGCAGTGTGTGGCACTTGGTCTATTAGTCCATCTATACTGACCTCCATCAGGTTGCAAATTAAAAATAATTTTTTTCTTCATTTAGCTCTGAAAAAATATTTGGGCTTCTAGCAGTGTGTGGGACTTGTTCTATTAGTCCTTCTATACTGACGTCCAGCAGGTTGCAAATTGAATATAATTTTTTTCTGCATCTAGCTCTGAAAAAATATTTGGGCTTCTAGCGGTGTGTGGGACTTGGTCTATTAGTCCATCTATACTGACCTCCATCAGGTTGCAAATTAAAAATATTTTTTTTCTGCATCTAGCTCTGAAAAAATATTTGGGCTTCTAGCAGTGTGTGGGACTTGGTCTATTAGTCCATCTATACTGACCTCCATCAGGTTGCAAATTAAAAATAATTTTTTTCTGCATCTAGCTCTCAAAAAATATTTGGGCTTCTAGCAGTGTGTGGGACTTGGTCTATTAGTCCATCTATACTGACCTCCATCAGGTTGCAAATTAAAAATAATTTTTTTCTTCATTTAGCTCTGAAAAAATATTTGGGCTTCTAGCAGTGTGTGGGACTTGTTCTATTAGTCCTTCTATACTGACCTCCAGCAGGTTGCAAATTGAATATAATTTTTTTCTGCATCTAGCTCTGAAAAAATATTTGGGCTTCTAGCGGTGTGTGGGACTTGGTCTATTAGTCCATCTATACTGACCTCCATCAGGTTGCAAATTAAAAATAATTTTTTCTGCATCTAGCTCTGAAAAAATATTTGGGCTTCTAGCGGTGTGTGGGACTTGGTCTATTAGTCCATCTATACTGACCTCCATCAGGTTGCAAATTAAAAATAATTTTTTTCTGCATCTAGCTCTGAAAAAATATTTGGGCTTCTAGCAGTGTGTGGGACTTGGTCTATTAGTCCATCTATACTGACCTCCATTAGGTTGCAAATTGAATAAAAAAATTTTCTGCATCTAGCTCTGAAAAAATATTTGGGCTTCTAGCGGTGTGTGGGACTTGGTCTATTAGTCCATCTATACTGACCTCCATCAGGTTGCAAATTAAAAATAATTTTTTTCTGCATCTAACCCAGCCAATAGTTTTGGCCTAATACCACAGTTTGGCCACTCAGCTCTGCTCGGTTACCATCCATTGTTTTTTTGTGCAAACAACTCCAGAGTTGTGAATTAGTTAACCACCAAAATGAGTGGAAAAAGGCCTGCTGCTGGTGGAAAGGGGAATAGGCGTGTTGGGAAGGGGAAAAAAGGTTGTGTCCGTGGGGTAGGTGCAGAAGAAAGACCATCTTCCAGCCAAACTAAAATGTCTACTTCTTTTAGCGGAGAATGTGATAAGATCCCTTTCTTACGGCCACGCCAATCGCTACAAATTCCAGATGAGGCACAAAAACAGCAGGTGCTTCAACGGATATCAAGTGCTCCTTTAAGTGGGCTCTCCTCCACATCAACTTCAACATCACAAATACTCCAGTCCTCAAAGGTGTCACCCAAATCGCACTTGCTTCCTCACAGCTCCCAAATCTCCAGCTGCCCGTCTGAGTATGAGGTAGAACAGATGGTTGAGTCTGCAGAGCTGTTTACTCATACTATAGCCTGGGAATCAGAGGTCGACTCCAGCGCTTCTGTGAATCCAGACGAGGAAATGATCTGCACTGATGCCCAGAATCTTTATGAGTCGGATCCAGGACCAGACGCAGAAGGTTCTGACCATAATGTAGACCCTCATTCCCAAACTGTAACTCCTGTTGGTGGAGACAATGAGGAAGACGATGATAAGACTCAAATACCTGATTGGAGCGACAACTTTAGTTTTTTGTCAGGGCAGGAACAGGTTGGCTCTGAGGACGACGGGTGTGATAACGCACAGGGTGATGATGATGAGGTCGGAGATCCCACTTACTGTCAACCCACAGTCAGCCAAGAGATGAGGTCAGCAGAGGAGGTGGAGGAAGATGCTAGTGACGACGAGGTCAGGTTGCGCCTTCCTGGACAGAGACGTAGTACTGGAAGCACGTCAACAACTGCATCCTCAAACACAAATCTGCCTCTCACCACAAGTCGTGGTGGCTCTTCAGGTCGCATGGGTGCTAAGCCTTGCATAGCCTGGGCATTTTTTCAGATCGATAAAGATGACCCAACTCGTGTTATCTGTAACATTTGTCAGCAAAAGCTAAGTAGAGGCCAAAAAATACATAGTTTGAGTACTTCATGCATGAACCGGCACATGGACATGAAGCATAAGTTGCAGTGGGAAGCTCAGCGTGCTACAATGCGGTCTAGCCGGCCGGGCCAACCACCGTCTGCCATATCTTGTGCATCCGCGGCCTCTTCATCCTCTGTGACTGGGGGGACAGCAGTCACACCTGTTTTGGGGCGCAGACCTGCCACCTCTTTACCCGCAACAGCCAGCGTGATTGGCAGGTCATCATTTTCTTTGGAGGTGGTAACACCAGCTGGTCTTGAGCGCTGTCCGACATCGATAGCACCACCTTTGGATCAAGGCAACCTAACATGTCCGCCTGCATCTTCCTCACAGACCGGCAGTTTGCCGGGGACACCCTTATCAACCCCGTCTAAGCACAATAGCCAGCCCTCGGTCCCTCAGATGTGGACAAGTAAAAGACCATTTCCTCCTAGCCATGAGAAAGCTAAGAGGTTGAATTTCACCATCTGCAAGCTCTTGGCTACAGAAATGCTGCCTTTCCGCCTGGTGGACACAGAGGATTTTCGAGACCTTATGTCCGTCGCAGTGCCCCAGTACCAGATGCCCAGTCGGCACTACTTCTCAAAGAAAGGTGTGCCTGCGCTCCACCAGCATGTCGCACACAACATCACCGCTTCTTTGAGAAACTCTGTGTGTGACAGGGTGCATTTCACCACAGACACTTGGACGAGTAGGCATGGACAGGGGCGTTACATGTCGCTGACTGGGCACTGGGTAACTATGGTGACAGCAGGACAAGGGGCTGCTGTCCAAGTCTTGCCGTCCCCACGAGTTGTGCGTCAATCCTCTTTATGTCATTTTTCCTCCACTGCTTCTGCCTCCTCAACCTCCTCTCGGTCTTCCACCTGCACCCAAAGCCTGTCTGGTCATGCCACAAGCTTTCTAACTGCGCAGAAGGGATCCTGCACACCTCCTTACTATGCTGGCAGTAGGGCTCAACGTCATCAGGCGGTTTTTACATTGAAATGTCTGGGAAATGTGAGTCACACAGCTGAGGAGTTGTGGTCAGCTCTGGAGAACCAATTTCATGAATGGTTGTCTCCACTGGACCTGAAACCAGGGAAGGCCGTGTGCGACAATGCTGCAAACCTGGGTGCGGCCCTTCGCCGGGGCAATGTCACACACGTGCCTTGTATGGCTCACGTGTTGAACCTGGTTGTCCAGCAATTTTTAGCCCACTATCCCAGACTAGATGGCCTTCTGCAGAGGGCACGGTCGCTGTGTGCTCACTTCCGCCGTTCGCATCCCGCAGCTCAGCGACTTACATCTCTACAGAAGTCGTTGGGCCTGCCACTTCACCGGCTAAAATGCGATGTGCCTACCCGGTGGAATTCAACTCTGCACATGTTGCAGCGACTGTGGCAGCACCGACAAGCCCTGGTGCAATACGTTCTGACGTATAGCCTGGGCCAACGAGATTCAGAGGTGGGGCAAATCACGCTGGAGGAGTGGTCTCAGATCAGGGACCTATGCACCCTTCTGCACAGTTTTGAAATGGCGACGAAGATGTTTAGTGCTGACGATGCCATTATCAGCATGACTATTCCGGTGATTTACATGCTGGAGCACATGTTAAACAGAATTCGGAGTCAGGTGGTGGCACAAGAGGAGGTGGAGGAAGTAGAGGAGGAGGAGTTGTATGCGGAAGGGCTAACATCTGCAAGGTCCAGACGGTCGGCAGCACCAAGGCGGCAGGCATGTGAGGGTGGGGGAGATGATTTTACCAGGGCGCATGGTAGCAGCCAAACTAGTGAGGAAGGTGCAGGAGCCCAGGAAGAAGTGGAGGACGAACTGATGGAAGACTCATCAGATGAGGGAGACCTTGATCACATTTCTGTTGTGCGAGGTTGGGGGGAGAGGACAGAGGAAGGAAGCATGATTGCTACCTCGCCACCAACACAACAGGGACTTGGTGCTCCTGGATGCGCAACACACATGAGTGCCTTCTTGCTGCACTACCTGCAACATGACCCTCGAATTGTGAGAATTAGAAATAATCCTGACTACTGGGTTGCCACACTGTTAGATCCCCGGTACAAAAGTAAATTTGCAGAAATTATTCCTGCCATAGAAAGGGATGCACGCATGCAGGAGTATCAGCAGAGACTGTTGCAGAATCTTACATGTGCTTTTCCACAAAATACCAGTGGTGCACGTAGTGAATCTCACAGTTCCAACTTGCCAACCGTGGGACCGTCAAGTGTTCAGCACTCAAACCGTAACAGAACCACAGTATCTGCTGGTAACATCAATTTTGCGGAATCATTTCACCACTTTTTTAGCCCATCCTTTGCAAGGCCACAGGAGACAAGAAGTCTGACACATAGTCAACGCCTAGAGACGATGGTACAGGAGTATCTCCAAGTAAACATTGAAGCCACGACTGTGTCACTGGACCCTTGCTCTTTTTGGGCTTCCAATCTGGATAAATGGCCGGAGCTAGCCACTTACGCCTTGGAGATCTTGTCATGACCCGCAGCCAGCGTTCTGTCTGAACGTGTGTTCAGCGCTGCTGGTGGTGTGCTGACAGATAAGCGCACGCGGCTCTCCACTGATAATGTAGACAGACTCACGTTCATAAAGATGAACAAATCATGGATCCGAAACGACTTTTCTACCCCTGTGTCATCCTGGGGAGAGTAAAAGCTTGATGATTGGTTAAAATCACCCTACCAACCGTTTTAAGCTTTCAAATTACTAATCATGTTTATCTGTATCTTGACTGGAAAATAATTTGGGCTTTGTAGCAGTGTGCAGCACTGATCCTATTAGGCCATCTATAATAAGCTTCACCAGATTTAAAATTAAAAATAATTTTTAGCTGCATCTAGCCCGGAAAATAATTTTGGGGCTCCGAGATGCGCAAGACACATAAGTGCCTTCTTGCTGCACTACCTGCAGCATGACCCTCATATTGTCAGAATTCGAAGTAATCATGACTACTGGGTTGCCACACTCTTAGATCCCCCAAACTTTTCGATCAACCTTTTCATTTTAATAAAGACCAAAAAAATGGTCATTTTTGAAATTATAAGCATTAGCAGGTTGTTAGAAACTGAAATCAAACAGTTTTCAACTCAAAACTTTATTCTAGGTGATGTTACATTTTCACATAGGACCCCTTGTTCGAAAGGAGCTTCTGAACTCTCTCGTCCATTGAATTTGTCAGGTTTTGGATGGTTTCTGCTTCAATTGTTTTGCATGAGGACAGAATACCCTCCCAGAGCTGTTGCTTAGATGTGAACTGCCTCCCGCCATCATAGACACTCCTTTTAATGATGCTCCAAAGGTTCTGAATGGGGTAGAGGTCAGGGGAGCATGGGGGTCACACCATAAGTTTGTCCCCTTTTATGCCCATATCAGCCAGAGATGCAGATGTTTTATGTGCAGCATGAGATGGTGCATTATCATGCAGAAAAATGATCTTGCTGTGAAATACACGGTTCTTCTTCTTGAACCATGGCAGGAAGTGCTGTTTGAGAAAATCCACATACATTATGGAGTTCATCTTTAGCGCCTTCAGGGATCCTAAAGGGGCCGACAATCTCTCTCCCCATGATTCCAGCCCAAAACATTACTCCACCTCCTCCTTGTTGGCGCTGTAGCCGTGTTTGCGTGGGGTGTCCATCAACCAGCCATCCTCCACTCCATTCATCTGGACCATCGAGCGCTGCACGGCACTCATCCGTGAACAAAACAGTTTTGAAATCAGTCTTCATGTAATGTTTGGCCCACTGGAGCCGTTTCTGCTTGTGTGAAGTGGATAGAGGAGGTCGACAGGATGGCATATGTACAGCTGCAAACCTCTGAAGGACCCTGCATCTTGTTGTTCGGGGGACGTTGGAGGCACAAGCAGCTTCAAAAACTTGTCTGCTGCTATGACAAGGCTTTTTTGCCGCTGCTGTTTCAACCTGACGTAATTGCCTGTAGGAAAGAGTCCTCAATTTGCCCTTATCAGCACGCACACGTGTGTACTGTGAATCAGCTACATACTTCTTGATTGCCAAGACACTTCATCCTGATCATCGCACAATGTTGATTGTAGTCATGCCTTGACCTAAACACTCCACAATTTGTTGCTTCTCAGCAGCCGACACATCCTTTTTCTTTCCCATTTTGGCAGAAAATGTAGGCTGCTTAATAATGTGAGAGAGCCTTCTTAAGTAGTCTTGCCTTTCATTGGACACACCTGCCAAACTAATTAGCACAGGTGTCTGCAATTGCTTACAGTGATATAAAGAGCCCTGACACACATCACCATCAATGAGTTTAACTGACAAACAAACAAATTCTTCCCTTATCACTCCTAAACACTTTTTGCATAATAATTTGGAACGCGGTGTACATGTGCTTTTCCACAAAACACCAGTGGTTCACGTAGTGAATCTTACAGTTCTAACTTGCCAACCGTGGTCTGTATGGAATTGTTCAATAAAGGGCCCAAAATTAAGATAACATAGATGGGAGAGGTCTCTATGAATAGGAATTCCTAAGTATTTGATACCCTGTGAGGGCCAGGCAAAGGGAAAGTTGGACTGGATGGAATCCTATATGGATTTAGGGAGGGAGACATCGAGGGCCTCAGACTTCGCTGCATTGATTTTAAAATTTTACCATGTAACAAAGTGATCTATTTCAGCCATAACAGCAGGGATGGATATATGTGATTGAGTGATATATACTAGGACATCATCAGCAAATAGAGAGCACTTGTACTCGGTGCCTCCCACCTCAATCCACCTAATATTGGGGTTATGGCGAATTGATGAGAGCAGGTGCTCCGTCACTAGGATGTATAAGAGAGGGGACAGAGGACATCCCTACCTTGTCCCATTGGTGATTGTGAAAGGTGATGAAAATGTTCTGACGCACCCCCTGGGCCTTGGGACACCCGGAGCCGGACCCTTTTTGGTGGATGCTGGTGGTTGTAGTCTTCGTGGCGGCGATCCGGTTCCGTGGCTCAGGGCGGTCAAACCAGTGGCGGAACTATTTATGTGGTTTTGATGTTTAAATGTCCGACTACGCCACCCGTGGATTGCGGTCAGAGTGAACCGCCGCTACAGGGCAGACCGCTAAGGCTGGTGTTGTGGGTGCAGCAGAGCGTAGCATAACTCCCCACGGGAGGAGTATAGCCTCAGGGCAGTGTATGCGGAGGATGGGGGTGATGGTGCAGGGCAGCAGCAGTAACGACACGGAGTCAGTGATGCAGTTCAGGGCCTTTACTCACAGTTCTTATTATCCAGACCACGTCTGCAGGTAACGGCTGCCCACGTCGTACTGTGCTCACCAGGTGAGGGGCTCAGACAACTCCCAGATAACTTTGGAGCGCTTCACAGGACCCCCTTTGTGTGTCCTTTGTCTGGCCTTTCTTACCAACACTTCTGTCCGGCTGCCTCGGGCCTCCTCTTGGTAAACTTGGCGCCAGTTTCCCTGACCCTATGTGGTGCCTTCCTAGCGGGTGGAGCAAGGGGCTGCGCCACATAAAATGTCAGAGCCTCCGGTTTCTAGCTGAGGGTCGTTTCCTGCCTCCACTAGTTCGGGGACCGGTCTCCCCCTTTGGCCTGACCCCTCCACGCAGGTGGATTCGGGCGTGCGGTGGCGACTCGCCCGTCCGCACCCCTGGGATCCCTTCATTCCTCGTTCCTGGAGCCTTCTCCGCTCCTCTTCCTTCCTTCTCCCTCTTGCAGGCCTGGGCCTCTGTTACTAGGCCCGCCTCCGGAGCAGAGCTCATGCAGAGCCCCTGCTCCCTGCCACTTCTGCTCAGACTTCTCTGCACTGAACTAAGATGGTGCCCACCTTTATACTCCCTTCTCAATGCACCCAGGAACTGCTTCCTCCCTGCTCCTGCACTGCAGGGTTCCCCTTCCTCAGTGTTCCCTCCCCCCACTCCAGCCAGGGACAGGGACTGTCATGCCCATCTCAGGGGCATATTGGTCGCCCTGCCCCACGGCAATGTGGTGTAATGCATGCAGGTGTCGGGTCCTGATCCACACTCCATCCTTATCTGAGAGTGAGATATCACACCTCTGGGTGAGGTGCAATACGTCTGTAGCAACCGAGCCCTCGGTGCTACAGTTCCATTTATCTTCAGCCTAGGTGACGTATTGTGATACAGGGCCGTGATTTTGGCTATAAAAGGGTCCCCTAGACCCCTACCCCAAGCTTTTTAAGAGAATCATATATGGCGTGCCAGGAGACTCTATGGAATGCTTTCTCAGCATCCAACGAGAGTATCTACTTACAAATTTTTAACTGCATCTAGCCCAGGAAATACTTTGTGCCTAGTAGCAGTGTCTGCTAGTCAGCGGATTATCCCGGCTGTTAAGCAAGCTACACCACCTGTAGTTTGGACACTTAATTTTTTCAAAGGAAATGCTTCGGGACCACGGGATACTTAGTGAAGAGCATCAGGAGGCACCCCAAGGCATAGGGGCTGGGACTGGCACTAGGATGCCTTGCGGTGGACAGCCGAGCTCGATCCTTATAAAAGCTTTTTAACTGCAGCAGCTTTAGTGGACGCTACTGGAGCTGGAATTACGCGGCTGCTGGCATGAGACTTGCCCTCCAATAGATCCTTGTAAATGGATTTAAAGTGTATTCATTCAAATTAGAGGGACAATTTAAATTAAAAAGCTTAGAGCTGCCTCCACCACAGGGGGGCTCTCTCGACCCACCAGCGGACAGGCACCAGTATTGGGAGAGGGGGGCTGGCCGTCAGGGTTCACCGCGGCTCTGGCACAAACCCGGCGACACGGAGGTGGCACGGGCAGGAGCGGACTGGCCGTCTCGGCTTCTCACTTTTTGGATTTTAGAAGGGCATGACATGCCTATATCTGTGTCTCCCCCTCCTTTTACTCCTCCACCTCTTTTCTTTTCGCATGACTACATGTACTTGTCACTTTTCCATGTGTTAGTTGTGTCTTCTGAGCAGTTTGTCAGCTTTTGGACACCTTTGAAGGTGTTTTCTATGTGTTTCTATGTGTTTTTGTTTGCCTGCCATTGGTTTTAACGGTGTTCGAAGGTGTTCGACGAACAGTTCGGCGAACACACGGGTGTTCGACGAACCGAACCGAACTCGAACACTACGGGGGTGGCTCAACACTACTCAAGACTAATGACAACTTATTCAATATGATGACCTAATGTTATCAATTCTGTGTCGTACCTCTGAGTTCAAAATGTTCACAATACCCCTTGATAAAATCCTTGAGGGGTGTAGTTTCCAAAATGGGGTCACTTGTGGGGGGTTTCCACTATTTAGGCACATTAGGGGCTCCCCAAACGCAACATGGCGTCCGCTAATTATTCAAGCAAATTTTACATTCAAAAAGTCAAATGGCGCTCCTTCCCTTCCGAACCCTGCCGTGCGCCCAAACAGTGTTTTTTCCCCACATATGGGGTATCTGCGTGCTCAGAGGAAATTGCACAACAAATTTTTTCCTGTTACCCCTGTGGAAATAAAAAAAAATGGGTCTAAAGTAACATTTTTGCATGACATAAGTATTTGATCACCTACCAACCAGCAAGAATTCTGGCTCTCACAGACCTGTTAGTTTTTCTTTAACCCCTTTACAACCCAATGTGGTTTGCACGTTAATGACCAGGCCAATTTTTTCAATTCTGACCACTGTCACTTTATGAGGTAATTACTCTGGAACGCTTCAACGGATTCCCCTGATTCTGAGAATGTTTTTTCGTGACATATTGTACTTCATGACAGTGGTAAAATTTCTTCGATATCACTTGCGTTTATTTGTGAAAAAATCGGAAATTTGGCGAAAATTTTGAAAATTTTGCAATTTTCAAACTTTGAATTTTCATGCCCTTAAATCAGAGAGAGATGTCACACAAAATAGTTAATAAATAACATTTCCCACATGTCTACTTCACATCAGCACAATTTTGGAACCAAAATTTTTTTTGTTAGGAAGCTATAAGGGTTAAAAGTTGACCAGCGATTTCTCATTTTTACAACAAAATTTACAAAAACATTTTTTTTAGGGACCACATCTTATTTGAAGTGACTTTGAGGGGCCTTTATGACAGAAAATACCCAAAAGTGACACCATTCTAAAAACTTCACCCCTCAAGGTGCTCAAAACCACATTCAAGAAGTTTATTAACCCTTCAGGTGCTTCACAGGAATTTTTGGAATGTGGAAGAAAACAATGAACATTTAACTTTTTTTCACAAAACTGCTAATTTAACCTCAAATTTTTAATTTTCACAAGGGCAGCCAGAAAAAATGGACCCCAAAATGTGTTGTGCAATTTCTCCTGAGCACGCTGATACCCCATATGTGGTGCAAAGCCACTGTTTGGGCGCACAGCATGGCTTGGAAGGTAAGGAGCGCCATTTGACTTTTGGAATGGAAATTTGACTGGAATCGATAGCGGACGCCATGTTGCATTTGGAGAGCCCCTGAGGTGCCTAAACAGTGGAAACCCCCAACAAGTGACCCCATTTTGGAAACTAGACCCCTCAAGGAACTTATCTAGATGTGTGGTGAGCACCTTGAACCCCCAGGGGCTTCACAGAATTTTATAATGTTGAAGTGTGAAAATAAAAAAACACATTTTTAACACAAAACTGCTACTTTAGCCTCAAATTTGTAATTTTCACAAGGGCAGCCAGAAAAAATGAACCCCAAAATGTGTTGTGCAATTTCTCCTGAGCACGCTGATACCCCATATGTGGTGCAAATCCACTGTTTGGGCGCACGGCATGGCTTGGAAGGTAAGGAGCGCCATTTGACTTTTGGAATGGAAATTTGACTGGAATCGATAGCAGACGCCATGTTGCATTTGGAGAGCCCCTGAGGTGCCTAAACAGTGGAAACCCCCAACAAGTGACCCCATTTTGGAAACTAGACCCCTCAAGGAACTTATCTAGATGTGTGGTGAGCACCTTGAACCCCCAGGGGCTTCACAGAATTTTATAATGTTGAAGTGTGAAAATAAAAAAACGCATTTTTAACACAAAACTGCTACTTTAGCCTCAAATTTGTAATTTTCACAAGGGCAGCCAGAAAAAATGGACCCCAAAATGTGTTGTGCAATTTCTCCTGAGCACGCTGATACCCCATATGTGGTGCAAAACCACTGTTTGGGCGCACGGCATGGCTCGGAAGGTAAGGAGCGCCATTTGACTTTTGGAATGGAAATTTGGCTGGAATCGATAGCTGACGCCATGTTGCATTTGGAGAGCCCCTGAGGTGCCTAAACAGAGGAAACCCCCAACAAGTGACCCCATTTTGGAAATGACACCCCTCTGGGAATTCATCTATGGGTTTAGTGACCATTTTAACTCAATGGATGATTTCCAGAAACAAGCACGCAATGGAAGGTTTAGATTCTGGAGAACCCCCCCTGGAAATTAAGTGAGCTCTACTCGAATGTGTCATTCACTAAATGAACCAAATGTTTCAATGACAAAACGGGATACCTTTTTACAGTTTAAAAACGTGGTTCTGTGTGGAAGATTTTAAAGCAGTCAGTGACGCATAAGGCTGGCAATGATGGGCATTGTGGGCAATAGTAGCGGGTATCACGCCTCATTCCTCTCTTAGTACATACACAACATCTTTTCTGGGGGTTCCTTCTTGTTTCCGTTGCTGGAATAAGTGCAATAAAATGTTGCTCAGTGAGTCTTTTCACATCCTCAGATTCTAATGGATGAGCGGGGCTAACACTTTGAAAGACAAGATTTTCAATTACCTTTTCTTGATAATCAAGAAAATGATCTGAATTTCCTGCTTTTTTGTACAACACAAAAGAATTGTATGTGGCCACCTGAAACAAATAAATAACCAACTTTTTATACCAGGTATAGGACTTTCTTGATACCTGGTATGGCTGTAGAACCTGGTCTGCAAGGTCCACAACCCCCCCATGTGTTTGTTGTAGTCAATGACTGACACAGGTTTTTGCTTCGGAGTGGTGGATCCTAGTTCTACAATGGCCCTTGTGGCATCTGTGTGGATCGAGCTGAGGACAAAAATATCCCTCTTATCCCTATATTTCAGGGCAAGCAGCTCTCCGTTGCGTACAGCCCCTGACTGCCCCTTTTGGAACTTTTGGTTGACCAATGGCTGTGGAAACCCCTGACGGTTTTTACGAATGGTCCCACAAGCCCCGATGTTGTGTTCAACCAGACTTTTAAATAGGGGTATGCTGGTGTAATAATTGTCCACATATAGATTGTAGCCTTTTTGAAAAAATGGACTTATCAGCTCCCAAACAATTTTTCCAGATGTCCCCAGATAAGTAGGGCATCCTGGTGGGTTTAGTTGGCTATCTTTCCCCTCGTATATGCGAAAAGCGGATGTGTATCCGGTTGAACTTTCGCACATTTTATAGATCTTTATTCCAAACCTTGCCCTTTTAGATGGGATAAATTGCTTGAGGTGCAGTCTTCCTTTGAATTTTACAAGGGACTCATCTATGGAAATATTTTGTGTTGGGGTGTAGAGCCTTAAGAATTTTTCTGACAAATTTTCAATGATGGGTCTAATTTTATATAACCTGTCATGTTCTGGGGCATTTCTGGGCAGGCATTGACTATTGTCGTTAAAATGCCAAAACCGCATGAGCATTTCATAACGGGTCCTAGGCAGAACGACTGAAAACATAGGGGTGGCTTGAACAGGGTGGTTGGACCAGTAGGATCGAATGCTCGGTTTTTTAATTATTTCCGGGACATTAGTTGGTGTCCATAAATTTGCCCTAGCATAGTAAGATCGGGGATTCTGGCTTATGAATTGGGATGCATATAAATTTGTTTGCACGACAATATGCTCCAGCAAGCTGTCTGTAAAAAACAAATTAAAAAAATGAATTGGTCCAAAATCTTCCACCTCCACATTTATACCAGGAGTGGCGTTGAAATCAGGGCTGAATGGAGCAGCCGAATCCGAAGCCTCCCATCTGGGAAATGCTAGATCATGTGGCAAAGCCCCTTGTACACTGGCGTGCGCCAATTCACTAGTAGCAGGGACAGCGCTTGTACTGGGCAGTGTTCCCTGATTTGGAGACGTTTCTCCAGTAGCGCTATTTGCCCCTATTGCTGTACTGGTCCTTGGGCTTGAGGATGGACCAGAATCACTGCTCATTTCTGAGCTCTCAGTGTCACCGCTACTAAAGCCCTCAAAATCCATATCTCCATCTGAGATTGCACTGTCATCACTATCAGAACACAGCAGGGCATACACCTCTTCTGCAGTATAAGTCTGACGGGCCATTTTATTTTTATATTTTTTGACTGGACTGAACGGACCGGACTGGACTGACTGGACTGACCGGACTGACTGACTGACAGGACTGACTGACTGACAGGACTGACTGATCTGACAGGACTGACTGACTGGACAGACTGATCTGACAGGACTGACTGATCTGACAGGACTGACTGACAAGACAGACTGATCTGACAGGACTGACTGATCTGACAGGACTGACTGACTGACTGATCTGACAGGACTCACTGACTGACAGGACTGACTGATCTGACAGGACTGACTGACTGATCTGACAGGACTGACTGATCTGACAGGACTGACGGACTGACTGATCTGACAGGACTGACTGATCTGACAGGACTGACGGACTGACTGATCTGACAGGACTGACTGATCTGACAGGACTGGCGGACTGACTGATCTGACAGGACTGACTGATCTGACAGGACTGACTGACTGACAGGACTGACTGATCTGACAGGACTGACTGACTGACAGGTCTGACAGGACTGACTGATCTGACAGGACTGACTGACTGACTGATCTGACAGTACTGACAGGACTGACAGATCTGACAGGACTGACTGACTGATCTGACAGGACTGACTGACTGACAGGTCTGACAGGACTGACTGATCTGACAGGACTGACTGACTGACTGATCTGACAGGACTGACTGATCTGACAGGACTGACGGATAGAGATGAGCGTTGTTCTACTCGAACTGTTCGCCAATCTCAAATTCGAGCTGTTTTGGGCGGTGTTCGAGCCGGTCGGCGAACACGAACAATTTGAGAAAAATTCGGCTGTTCGAGGTTATGTTCGATAACTGTTCGTGCACCAAAATCATAACTGGATTTTTTCTCAGTAATGATGAAAATTAATGTTAATACGCAGTTTGAGTGTACAGCGGGGTGGGGGGAGGGGCAGGGGATGGATCTCTGCAGGAACAATGAAGATCTCCATTTTTTTTTATCTTTCCCGCATTTACAGTGGGGAGGTGCAATCTGTCAGCCTATCAGCAGCGCACACACGGAGCGAAGTGCTTTTTTTCACACAAGCAAGGGCATGTGTCATTGGCAGTGTATGTCACATGTCCTTGCCCTATAAGACCAAGCCATTTTCCCCGTCGCCACCATTTTCTCACTGCTGCAGCTGCGTGTTAGACGGCACCGCTGTTGCTGTGTGCGCTATACCTTGTTAATTTCAAGCCAATTTTCGCACAAATATACAGATAGCTTGGGAGTAGGGAATAGTTGTGATTGCAGTCCTTTTAAGGACTAGGTTACAGCATTTCCTACGACTTTTATCAGGGTGGTCTGTGCTCTTAAATAGATCGGTTGTGGGAGTAAAGACTAATTGTAATTGGAGTCCTTTTCAGGACTAGGTTACATGAGTTCCTATCAGTTTTTGCCAGGCAGGTCTGTGCCAGTGCTATGCAAGTTTTTTTCACAGCATTTGGCTGAATCTAGCAAAGCTAATCCTTTTTGGCCTATTGCAGAGTGTGTTAGTCAGTGGAGTAGCCTATCTGTGTTGCAAGATATACCACCTGTGTATAGAATACCAATTTTTTTACTGCACCTAGTGAAGTAAAATCTTTTGGGCATAGCATCATTCTATTAGTCCATCTATACTGACCTCCATCAGGTTGCAAATTAAAACTAATTTTTATCTGCATCTACAGTACCTCTGAAAAAATATTTGGGCTTCTAGCAGTGTGTGGGACTTGTTCTATTAGTCCATCTATACTGACCTCCATCAGGTTGCAAACTGAATATATTTTTTTCTGCATCTACCTCTGAAAAAATATTGGGCTTCTAGCTGTGTGTGGGTCTTGTTCTATTAATCCATCTATACTGACCTCCATCAGGTTGCAAACTGAATATAATTTTTTTCTGCATCTAGCTCTGAAAAAATATTTGGCCTTCTAGTAGTGTGTCGGACTTTCTCTATTAGTCCATCTATACTGACCTCCATCAGGTTGCAAATTAAAACTAATTTTTATCTGCATCTACAGTACCTCTGAAAAAATATTTGGGCTTCTAGCTGTGTGTGGGACTTGTTGTATTAGTCCATCTATACTGACCTCCATCAGGTTGCAAACTGAATATATTTTTTTCTGCATCTACCTCTGAAAAAATATTTGGCCTTCTAGTAGTGTGTCGGACTTTCTCTATTAGTCCATCTATACTGACCTCCATCAGGTTGCAAATTAAAAATAATTTTTATCTGCATCTACAGTACCTCTGAAAAAATATTTGGGCTTCTAGCTGTGTGCGGGACTTGTTGTATTAGTCCATCTATACTGACCTCCATCAGGTTGCAAACTGAATATATTTTTTTCTGCATCTACCTCTGAAAAAATATTTGGCCTTCTAGTAGTGTGTCGGACTTTCTCTATTAGTCCATCTATACTGACCTCCATCAGGTTGCAAATTAAAACTAATTTTTATCTGCATCTACAGTACCTCTGAAAAAATATTTGGGCTTCTAGCAGTGTGTGGGACTTGTTCTATTAGTCCATCTATACTGACCTCCATCAGGTTGCAAACTGAATATATTTTTTTCTGCATCTACCTCTGAAAAAATATTGGGCTTCTAGCTGTGTGTGGGTCTTGTTCTATTAATCCATCTATACTGACCTCCATCAGGTTGCAAACTGAATATATTTTTTTCTGCATCTACCTCTGAAAAAATATTTGGCCTTCTAGTAGTGTGTCGGACTTTCTCTATTAGTCCATCTATACTGACCTCCATCAGGTTGCAAATTAAAACTAATTTTTATCTGCATCTACAGTACCTCTGAAAAAATATTTGGGCTTCTAGCAGTGTGTGGGACTTGTTCTATTAGTCCATCTATACTGACCTCCATCAGGTTGCAAACTGAATATAGTTTTTTCTGCATCTACCTCTGAAAAAATATTGGGCTTCTAGCTGTGTGTGGGTCTTGTTCTATTAATCCATCTATACTGACCTCCATCAGGTTGCAAACTGAATATATTTTTTTCTGCATCTACCTCTGAAAAAATATTTGGCCTTCTAGTAGTGTGTCGGACTTTCTCTATTAGTCCATCTATACTGACCTCCATCAGGTTGCAAATTCAAAATAATTTTTTTCTGCATCTAACCCAGCCAATAGTTTTGGCCTAATACCACAGTTTGGCCACTCAGCTCTGCTCGGTTACCATCCATTGTTTTTTTGTGCAAACAACTCCAGAGTTGTGAATTAGTTAACCACCAAAATGAGTGGAAAAAGGCCTGCTGCTGGTGGAAAGGGGAATAGGCGTGTTGGGAAGGGGAAAAAAGGTTGTGTCCGTGGGGTAGGTGTTAAAGCAACAGTAACATCTGCAGAAGAAAGACCATCTTCCAGCCAAACTAAAATGTCTACTTCTTTTAGCGGACAATGTGATAAGATCCCTTTCTTACGGCCACGCCAATCGCTACAAATTCCAGATGAGGCACAAAAACAGCAGGTGCTTCAACGGATATCAAGTGCTCCTTTAAGTGGGCTCTCCTCCACATCAACTTCAACATCACAAATACTCCAGTCCTCAAAGGTGTCACCCAAATCGCACTTGCTTCCTCACAGCTCCCAAATCTCCAGCTGCCCGTCTGAGTATGAGGTAGAACAGATGGTTGAGTCTGCAGAGCTGTTTACTCATACTATAGCCTGGGAATCAGAGGTCGACTCCAGCGCTTCTGTGAATCCAGACGAGGAAATGATCTGCACTGATGCCCAGAATCTTTATGAGTCGGATCCAGGACCAGACGCAGAAGGTTCTGACCATAATGTAGACCCTCATTCCCAAACTGTAACTCCTGTTGGTGGAGACAATGAGGAAGACGATGATAAGACTCAAATACCTGATTGGAGCGACAACTTTAGTTTTTTGTCAGGGCAGGAACAGGTTGGCTCTGAGGACGACGGGTGTAATAACGCACAGGGTGATGATGATGAGGTCGGAGATCCCACTTACTGTCAACCCACAGTCAGCCAAGAGATGAGGTCAGCAGAGGAGGTGGAGGAAGATGCTAGTGACGACGAGGTCAGGTTGCGCCTTCCTGGACAGAGACGTAGTATTGGAAGCACGTCAACAACTGCATCCTCAAACACAACTCTGCCTCTCACCACAAGTCGTGGTGGCTCTTCAGGTCGCATGGGTGCTAAGCCTTGCATAGCCTGGGCATTTTTTCAGATCGATAAAGATGACCCAACTCGTGTTATCTGTAACATTTGTCAGCAAAAGCTAAGTAGAGGCCAAAAAATACATAGTTTGAGTACTTCATGCATGAACCGGCACATGGACATGAAGCATAAGTTGCAGTGGGAAGCTCAGTGTGCTACAATGCGGCCTAGCCGGCCGGGCCAACCACCGTCTGCCATATCTTGTGCATCCGCGGCCTCTTCATCCTCTGTGACTGGGGGGACAGCAGTCACACCTGTTTTGGGGCGCAGACCTGCCACCTCTTTACCCGCAACAGCCAGCGTGATTGGCAGGTCATCATTTTCTTTGGAGGTGGTAACACCAGCTGGTGTTGAGCGCTGTCCGACATCGATAGCACCACCTTTGGATCAAGGCAACCTAACATGTCCGCCTGCATCTTCCTCACAGACCGGCAGTTTGCCGGGGACACCCTTATCAACCCCGTCTAAGCACAATAGCCAGCCCTCGGTCCCTCAGATGTGGACAAGTAAAAGACCATTTCCTCCTAGCCATGAGAAAGCTAAGAGGTTGAATTTCACCATCTGCAAGCTCTTGGCTACAGAAATGCTGCCTTTCCGCCTGGTGGACACAGAGGATTTTCGAGACCTTATGTCCGTCGCAGTGCCCCAGTACCAGATGCCCAGTCGGCACTACTTCTCAAAGAAAGGTGTGCCTGCGCTCCACCAGCATGTCGCACACAACATCACCGCTTCTTTGAGAAACTCTGTGTGTGACAGGGTGCATTTCACCACAGACACTTGGACGAGTAGGCATGGACAGGGGCGTTACATGTCGCTGACTGGGCACTGGGTAACTATGGTGACAGCAGGACAAGGGGCTGCTGTCCAAGTCTTGCCGTCCCCACGAGTTGTGCGTCAATCCTCTTTATGTCAAAGTTCCTCCACTGCAAATCACGCTGGAGGAGTGGTCTCAGATCAGGGACCTATGCACCCTTCTGCACAGTTTTGAAATGGCGACGAAGATGTTTAGTGCTGACGATGCCATTATCAGCATGACTATTCCGGTGATTTACATGCTGGAGCACATGTTAAACAGAATTCGGAGTCAGGTGGTGGCACAAGAGGAGGTGGAGGAAGTAGAGGAGGAGGAGTTGTATGCGGAAGGGCTAACATCTGCAAGGTCCAGAAGGTCGGCAGCACCAAGGCGGCAGGCATGTGAGGGTGGGGGAGATGGTTTTACCAGGGCGCATGGTAGCAGCCAAACTAGTGAGGAAGGTGCAAGAGCCCAGGAAGAAGTGGAGGACGAACTGATGGAAGACTCATCAGATGAGGGAGACCTTGATCACATTTCTGTTGTGCGAGGTTGGGGGGAGAGGACAGAGGAAGGAAGCATGATTGTTACCTCGCCACCAACACAACAGGGACTTGGTGCTCCTGGATGCGCAACACACATGAGTGCCTTCTTGCTGCACTACCTGCAACATGACCCTCGAATTGTGAGAATTAGAAATAATCCTGACTACTGGGTTGCCACACTGTTAGATCCCCGGTACAAAAGTAAATTTGCAGAAATTATTCCTGCCATAGAAAGGGATGCACGCATGCAGGAGTATCAGCAGAGACTGTTGCAGAATCTTACATGTGCTTTTCCACAAAATACCAGTGGTGCACGTAGTGAATCTCACAGTTCCAACTTGCCAACCGTGGGACCGTCAAGTGTTCAGCACTCAAACCGTAACAGAACCACAGTATCTGCTGGTAACATCAATTTTGCGGAATCATTTCACCACTTTTTTAGCCCATCCTTTGCAAGGCCACAGGAGACAAGAAGTCTGACACATAGTCAACGCCTAGAGACGATGGTACAGGAGTATCTCCAAGTAAACATTGAAGCCACGACTGTGTCACTGGACCCTTGCTCTTTTTGGGCTTCCAATCTGGATAAATGGCCGGAGCTAGCCACTTACGCCTTGGAGATCTTGTCATGCCCCGCAGCCAGCGTTCTGTCTGAACGTGTGTTCAGCGCTGCTGGTGGTGTGCTGACAGATAAGCGCACGCGGCTCTCCACTGATAATGTAGACAGACTCACGTTCATAAAGATGAACAAATCATGGATCCGAAACGACTTTTCTACCCCTGTGTCATCCTGGGGAGAGTAAAAGCTTGATGATTGGTTAAAATCACCCTACCAAACATTTTAAGCTTTCAAATTACTAATCATGTTTATCTGTATCTTGACTGGAAAATAATTTGGGCTTTGTAGCAGTGTGCAGCACTGATCCTATTAGGCCATCTATAATAAGCTCCACCAGATTTAAAATTAAAAATAATTTTTAGCTGCATCTAGCCCGGAAAATAATTTTGGGGCTCCGAGATGCGCAAGACACATAAGTGCCTTCTTGCTGCACTACCTGCAGCATGACCCTCATATTGTCAGAATTCGAAGTAATCATGACTACTGGGTTGCCACACTCTTAGATCCCCCAAACTTTTCGATCAACCTTTTCATTTTAATAAAGACCAAAAAAATGGTCATTTTTGAAATTATAAGCATTAGCAGGTTGTTAGAAACTGAAATCAAACAGTTTTCAACTCAAAACTTTATTCTAGGTGATGTTACATTTTCACATAGGACCCCTTGTTCGAAAGGAGCTTCTGAACTCTCTCGTCCATTGAATTTGTCAGGTTTTGGATGGTTTCTGCTTCAATTGTTTTGCATGAGGACAGAATACCCTCCCAGAGCTGTTGCTTAGATGTGAACTGCCTCCCGCCATCATAGACACTCCTTTTAATGATGCTCCAAAGGTTCTGAATGGGGTAGAGGTCAGGGGAGCATGGGGGTCACACCATAAGTTTGTCCCCTTTTATGCCCATATCAGCCAGAGATGCAGATGTTTTATGTGCAGCATGAGATGGTGCATTATCATGCAGAAAAATGATCTTGCTGTGAAATACACGGTTCTTCTTCTTGAACCATGGCAGGAAGTGCTGTTTGAGAAAATCCACATACATTATGGAGTTCATCTTTAGCGCCTTCAGGGATCCTAAAGGGGCCGACAATCTCTCTCCCCATGATTCCAGCCCAAAACATTACTCCACCTCCTCCTTGTTGGCGCTGTAGCCGTGTTTGCGTGGGGTGTCCATCAACCAGCCATCTCCACTCCATCCATCTGGACCATCGAGCGCTGCACGGCACTCATCCGTGAACAAAACAGTTTTGAAATCAGTCTTCATGTAATGTTTGGCCCACTGGAGCCGTTTCTGCTTGTGTGAAGTGGATAGAGGAGGTCGACAGGATGGCGTATGCACAGCTGCAAACCTCTGAAGGACCCTGCATCTTGTTGTTCGGGGGACGTTGGAGGCACAAGCAGCTTCAAAAACTTGTCTGCTGCTATGACAAGGCTTTTTTGCCGCTGCTCTTTCAACCTGACGTAATTGCCTGTAGGAAAGAGTCCTCAATTTGCCCTTATCAGCACGCACACGTGTGTACTGTGAATCAGCTACATACTTCTTGATTGCCAAGACACTTCATCCTGATCATCGCACAATGTTGATTGTAGTCATGCCTTGACCTAAACACTCCACAATTTGTTGCTTCTCAGCAGCCGACACATCCTTTTTCTTTCCCATTTTGGCAGAAAATGTAGGCTGCTTAATAATGTGAGAGAGCCTTCTTAAGTAGTCTTGCCTTTCATTGGACACACCTGCCAAACTAATTAGCACAGGTGTCTGCAATTGCTTACAGTGATATAAAGAGCACTGACACACATCACCATCAATGAGTTTAACTGACAAACAAACAAATTCTTCCCTTATCACTCCTAAACACTTTTTGCATAATAATTTGGAACGCGGTGTACATGTGCTTTTCCACAAAACACCAGCGGTTCACGTAGTGAATCTTACAGTTCTAACTTGCCAACCGTGGTCTGTATGGAATTGTTCAATAAAGGGCCCAAAATTAAGATAACATAGATGGGAGAGGTCTCTATGAATAGGAATTCCTAAGTATTTGATACCCTGTGAGGGCCAGGCAAAGGGAAAGTTGGACTGGATGGAATCCTATATGGATTTGGGGAGGGAGACATCGAGGGCCTCAGACTTCTCTGCATTGATTTTAAAATTTTACCATGTAACAAAGTGATCTATTTCAGCCATAACAGCATGGATGGATATATGTGATTGAGTGATATATACTAGGACATCATCAGCAAATAGAGAGCACTTGTACTCGGTGCCTCCCACCTCAATCCACCTAATATTGGGGTGATGGCGAATTGATGAGAGCAGGTGCTCCGTCACTAGGATGTATAAGAGAGGGGACAGAGGACATCCCTGCCTTGTCCCATTGGTGATTGTGAAAGGTGATGAAAATGTTCTGACACACCCCCTGGGCCTTGGGACACCCGGAGCCGGACCCTTTTTGGTGGATGCTGGTGGTTGTAGTCTTCGTGGCGGCGACCCGGTTCCGTGGCTCAGGGCGGTCAAACCAGTGGCGGAACTATTTATGTGGTTTTGATGTTTAAATGTCCGACTACGCCACCCGTGGATTGCGGTCAGAGTGAACCGCCGCTACAGGGCAGACCGCTGAGGCTGGTGTTGTGGGTGCAGCAGAGCGTAGCATAACTCCCCACGGGAGGAGTATAGCCTCAGGGCAGTGTATGCGGAGGATGGGGGTGATGGTGCAGGGCAGCAGCAGTAACGACACGGAGTCAGTGATGCAGTCCAGGGCCTTTACTCACAGTTCTTATTATCCAGACCACGTCTGCAGGTAACGGCTGCCCACGTCGTACTGTGCTCACCAGGTGAGGGGCTCAGACAACTCCCAGATAACTTTGGAGCACTTCACAGGACCCCCTTTGTGTGTCCTTTGTCTGGCCTTTCTTACCAACACTTCTGTCCGGCTGCCTCGGGCCTCCTCTTGGTAAACTTGGCGCCAGTTTCCCTGACCCTATGTGGTGCCTTCCTAGCGGGTGTAGCGAGGGGCTGCGCCACATAAAATGTCAGAGCCTCCGGTTTCTAGCTGAGGGTCGTTTCCTGCCTCCACTAGTTCGGGGACCGGTCTCCCCCTTTGGCCTGACCCCTCCACGCAGGTGGATTCGGGCGTGCGGTGGCGACTCGCCCGTCCGCACCCCTGGGATCCCTTCATTCCTCGTTCCTGGAGCCTTCTCCGCTCCTCTTCCTTCCTTCTCCCTCTTCCAGGCCTGGGCCTCTGTTACTAGGCCCGCCTCCGGAGCAGAGCTCATGCAGAGCCCCTGCTCCCTGCCACTTCTGCTCAGACTTCTCTGCACTGAACTAAGATGGTGCCCACCTTTTATACTCCCTTCTCAATGCACCCAGGAACTGCTTCCTCCCTGCTCCTGCACTACAGGGTTCCCCTTCCTCAGTGTTCCCTCCCCCCACTCCAGCCAGGGACAGGGACTGTCGTGCCCATCTCAGGGGCATATTGGTCGCCCTGCCCCACGGCAATGTGGTGTAATGCATGCAGGTGTCGGGTCCTGATCCACACTCCATCCTTACCTGAGAGTGAGATATCACACCTCTGGGTGAGGTGCAATACCTCTGTAGCAACCGAGCCCTCAGGGTGCTACAGTTCCATTTATCTTCAGCCTAGGTGATACAGGGCCGTGATTTTGGCTATAAAAGGGTCCCCTAGACCCCTACCCCAAGCTTTTTAAGAGAATCATATATGGCGTGCCAGGAGACTCTATGGAATGCTTTCTCAGCATCCAACGAGAGTATCTAATTACAAATTTTTAACTGCATCTAGCCCAGGAAATACTTTGTGCCTAGTAGCAGTGTCTGCTAGTCAGCGGATTATCCCGGCTGTTAAGCAAGCTACACCACCTGTAGTTTAGACACTTAATTTTTTCAAAGGAAATGCTTCGGGACCATGGGATACTCAGTGAAGAGCATCAGGAGGCACCCCAAGGCATAGGGGCTGGGACTGGCAGTAGGATGCCTTGCGGTGGACAGCCGAGCTCGATCCTTATAAAAGCTTTTTAACTGCAGCAGCTTTAGTGGACGCTACTGGAGCTGGAATTACGCGGCTGCTGGCATGAGACTTGCCCTCCAATAGATCCTTGTAAATGGATTTAAAGTGTATTCATTCAAATTAGAGAGACAATTTAAATTAAAAAGCTTAGAGCTGCCTCCACCACAGGGGGGCTCGCTCGACCCACCAGCGGACAGGCACCAGTATTGGGAGAGGGGGGCTGGCCATCAGGGTTCACCGCGGCTCTGGCACAAACCCGGCGACACGGAGGTGGCACGGGCAGGAGCGGACTGGCCGTGTCGGCTTCTCACTTTGTGGATTTTAGAAGGGCATGACATGCCTATATCTGTGTCTCCCCCTCCTTTTACTCCTCCACCTCTTTTATTTTCGCATGACTATATGTACTTGTCACTTTTCCATGTGTTAGTTGTGTCTTCTGAGCAGTTTGTCAGCTTTTGGACACCTTTGAAGGTGTTTTCTATGTGTTTCTATGTGTTTTTGTTTGCCTGCCATTGGTTTTAACGGTGTTCGAAGGTGTTCGACGAACAGTTCGACGAACAGTTCGGCGAACACACGGGTGTTCGACGAACCGAACCGAACTCGAACACTACGGGGGTGGCTCAACACTACTGACGGACTGACTGATCTAACAGGACTGACGGACTGACTGATCTGACAGGACTGACTGATCTGACAGGACTGACTGATCTGACAGGACTGACTGACAGGACTGACTGACCTGACAGGACTGACTGACTGACTGATCTGACAGGACTGACTGACTGACAGGTCTGACAGGACTGACTGATCTGACAGGACTGACTGACTGACTGATCTGACAGGACTGACAGATCTGACAGGACTGACTGACTGATCTGACAGGACTGACTGACTGACAGGTCTGACAGGACTGACTGATCTGACAGGACTGACTGACTGATCTGACAGGACTGACAGATCTGACAGGACTGACTGATCTGACAGGGCTAACTGATCTGACAGGACTGACTGATCTGACAGGACTGACTGACAGGACTGACTGACAGGACTGACTGATCTGACAGGACTGACTGATCTGACAGGACTGACTGACTGACTGATCTGACAGGACTGACTGACTGACAGGACTGACTGATCTGACAGGACTGACAGATCTGACAGGACTGACTGACTGATCTGACAGGACTGACTGATCTGACAGGACTGACAGACTGACTGATCTGACAGGACTGACTGATCTGACAGGACTGATGGACTGACTGATCTGACAGGACTGACTGATCTGACAGGACTGATGGACTGACTGATCTGACAGGACTGACTGATCTGACAGGACTGACTGATCTGACAGGACTGACTGACTGTCAGGTCTGACAGGACTGACTGACAGGACTGACTGACTGACTGACTGACTGATCTGACAGGACTGACTGATCTGACAGGACTGACTGACTGATCTGACAGGACTGACAGATCTGACAGGACTGACTGACTGATCTGACAGGACTGACTGACTGACAGATCTGACAGGACTGACTGATCTGACAGGACTGACTGACGGACTGATCTGACAGGACTGACAGATCTGACAGGACTGACTGATCTGACAGGACTGACGGACTGACTGATCTGACAGGACTGACTGATCTGACAGGACTGACTGATCTGACAGGACTGACGGACTGACTGATCTGACAGGACTGACTGATCTGACAGGACTGACGGACTGACTGATCTGACAGGACTGACTGATCTGACAGGACTGACTGACTGACAGGACTGACTGATCTGACAGGACTGACTGACTGACTGATCTGACAGGACTGACTGACTGACAGGTCTGACAGGACTGACTGATCTGACAGGACTGACTGACTGACTGATCTGACAGTACTGACAGGACTGACAGATCTGACAGGACTGACTGACTGATCTGACAGGACTGACTGACTGACAGGTCTGACAGGACTGACTGATCTGACAGGACTGACTGACTGACTGATCTGACAGGACTGACTGATCTGACAGGACTGACGGACTGACTGATCTGACAGGACTGACTGATCTGACAGGACTGACTGATCTGACAGGACTGACGGACTGACTGATCTGACAGGACTGACTGATCTGACAGGACTGACTGACAGGACTGACTGATCTGAGAGGACTGACTGACTGACTGATCTGACAGGACTGACTGACTGACAGGTCTGACAGGACTGACTGATCTGACAGGACTGACTGACTGACTGATCTGACAGGACTGACAGTACTGACAGATCTGACAGGACTGACTGACTGATCTGACAGGACTGACTGACTGACAGGTCTGACAGGACTGACTGATCTGACAGGACTGACTGACTGACTGATCTGACAGGACTGACAGATCTGACAGGACTGACTGATCTGACAGGACTGACGGACTGACTGATCTGACAGGACTGACTGATCTGACAGGACTGACGGACTGACTGATCTGACAGGACTGACTGATCTGACAGGACTGATGGACTGACTGATCTGACAGGACTGACTGATCTGACAGGACTGACTGACAGGACTGACTGATCTGACAGGACTGACTGACTGACAGGTCTGACAGGACTGACTGATCTGACAGGACTGACTGACTGACTGATCTGACAGTACTGACAGGACTGACAGATCTGACAGGACTGACTGACTGATCTGACAGGACTGACTGATCTGACAGGACTGACTGCCTGACTGATCTGACAGGACTGACTGATCTGACAGGACTGACTGACTGATCTGACAGGACTGACTGATCTGACAGGACTGACGGACTGACTGATCTGACAGGACTGACTGATCTGACAGGACTGACGGACTGACTGATCTGACAGGACTGACTGACAGGACTGACTGATCTGACAGGACTGACTGACTGACTGATCTGACAGGACTGACTGACTGACAGGTCTGACAGGACTGACTGATCTGACAGGACTGACTGACTGACTGATCTGACAGGACTGACAGATCTGACAGGACTGACTGACTGATCTGACAGGACTGACTGACTGACAGGTCTGACAGGACTGACTGATCTGACAGGACTGACTGACTGACTGATCTGACAGGACTGACAGATCTGACAGGACTGACTGATCTGACAGGGCTAACTGATCTGACAGGACTGACTGATCTGACAGGAATGACTGACAGGACAGACTGATCTGACAGGACTGACTGATCTGACAGGACTGACGGACTGACAGGACTGACTGATCTGACAGGACTGACTGATCTGACAGGACTGATTGACTGACTGATCTGACAGGACTGACTGATCTGACAGGACTGACGGACTGACTGATCTGACGGACTGACTGATCTGACAGGACTGACGGACTGACTGATCTGACAGGACTGACAGATCTGACAGGACTGACTGACTGATCTGACAGGACTGACTGTCTGACAGGACTGACTGATCTGACAGGACTGACAGGACTGACAGATCTGACAGGACTGACTGACTGATCTGACAGGACTGACGGACTGACTGATCTGACAGGACTGACTGATCTGACAGGACTGACGGACTGACTGATCTGACAGGACTGACTGATCTGACAGGACTGACGGACTGACTGATCTGACAGGACTGACTGATCTGACAGGACTGACTGACTGACAGGACTGACTGATCTGACAGGACTGACTGACTGACTGATCTGACAGGACTGACTGACTGACAGGTCTGACAGGACTGACTGACTGATCTGACAGGACTGACTGATCTGACAGGACTGACTGACTGACTGATCTGACAGGACTGAAAGATCTGACAGGACTGACTGACTGATCTGACAGGACTGACTGACAGGACTGACTGATCTGACAGGACTGACTGACTGACTGATCTGACAGGACTGACTGACTGACTGATCTGACAGGACTGACAGATCTGACAGGACTGACTGATCTGACAGGACTAACTGATCTGACAGGACTGACTGATCTGACAGGACTGACTAACCCTAACTCTTACTTTCTTTTTTATTTTATTTTTTTCAATTTTACAGTGGCAAGGCTGACAGCTCTTGTCACACTGTTTCTCCTCTGCTCTCTCACCAAGATCGGAGGAGAAACAGTGTTCTATCAGCCAGATCGCCCGGGAAAGTTTGTTGCTAAAACAAACTTCCCTGGTGATCTCTCTGATTGGCTGGTGTGACGCTGACATCATCGAGACCTGAGCCAATCAGGTCTCGATGATGTCAGAGGTCACAGCACCGGGATCCCCGCTGCTCCTGAGGAGGTATGTGGGGGGTCCCGATCGCCGACCACCGGCTGTCACTATCTTTTAAATGCCGCGATCGCTATGGATCGCGGCATCTAGAAGATAGGAACAGGTTAACATCATGGGGACCTGATCCAATCAGGTCCCCATGATGCCACATGTCAGAGCTATCGCTCTGAACCGGTACCGCAGCGCTAGCAGGACCCTGGGGGTCCTGAGCGCTGCGGGACCACCCACCGTTTTTAAACGTCGGCGCTGCACAGAGCCCAGCAAGCGCCGACGTTTATGTACAGTGGGCGGTCGGGAACCGGTTAAAGGCAATTGTAAAAAAAAACATAAATAAGGGACACATATTTGGTATCATGTTGTTCATAGTGACAAAAACTGTAAAATGAGCATATTAGTTACATTTTTGTAGCCCTGATCACATCATCATGGACATGAAATAGCTGGTATTGAAAGGTAACTTCACATCCCAGAAAGACAGAAGAGTCTGGGATTACAAACTTATGTTTACCTTTGACACATTCAGAGCAGGAAAATGAATGTGTTGCATTGATTTATGTATTTTTACATCAATTAAGGAATGTGCTCCTCAGAACTCCCAGGGAAGGGGGGGTTAAGCCATCACAACCCTGGACCAGACCTCAATCAGAGGTCAATAAAACTTTCACACTCTTTAGCTATGAACTGCTCCAATATTTACTGCCACAACTGCTTTCTCACAATCCCACATTGACAGCTCTGCTTCACTTGTCTTATTTACTGCATTATGCCTTTGTCCTGTTGTGTATAACTATGTGACTCTTCAGATTTTGTATTATACTATGCCTGATGAAGAGACCTGAGGAGTCTAGCAAGCTACTATTTGTTACCATCTTTTTAGTTATCCATTAACCTCTTCACCACCTTGGACGTATCCATACATCCAGGTTGGTAAGTACTGGATATGTGTTACAAATCTTGGTTCAGTGCTCCCACCTGGGAATGGAGCAGGTCCGTTGCTACTCTACTCCGGTTGCAAGTGCTGCCAATGTCCTGACCCTGGAGACGGAGTGTAACATCGGCGTCTCTGCCTCCTGAGGGCAGAGACTCCATTCCCCTCACCGCCGCGGTCCAGGTCCGGCGTCCTCCTGCTCCCCTGCGAAAGTGGCACACACTGCTCGCAGCTTCCCGGGCTCTGTGCTTAGGGTGCGCACGCGCGCGCTTCCTCCCTCTTAAAGGGGCCACATGCGCCATCCTATAGAGTCCCCGGCCAATGCCTGGAGGACTTTCCCTATATTAGGCACCTCCTCCAATATGGAGGTGCCTGTGCAAGGTTGTTGTTCCGTGTGCTAACACTTGCTTCAGCCCTCAGGTCCCACGGCCTGTCAGTCCTGCCCGCCAGTCTGTCTTCAGTCCAGTCCGCCAGTCTGTCTACAGTCCTGCCCACCAGCCTGCTTACCTGGAAGCACCTGCCAGTTACCTGCCGTGCCCGCCAGCCAGCTTACCTGGAGCACCTGTCTGTTACCTGTTGTGCCCGCCAGCCAGCCTACCCAGAGCACTTGCCTGTAACCTGCCGAGCCCGCCAGCCTGCCTACCCAGAGCACCCGTCTGGCTATCTGCCGAACCAGCCTGCTTATCTACCCGGACCATCCGTCAGCCTTCCTGCCGTGCTCATCCACTGTACCGGTCAGTTCCTGCCATCTGACCCACGGGAGTCACCTGCTCTCACACAAGGTCGGTCCCAGAGTGGCACCTGGTCCACCTTCCCGGTCCCTCCCTGGTTCACGGAGTCGATTGAGCCGCCGTGCGACCTTGGTCAGGCTGAGTAGGCACTTAGTCACGCCCCTCTGGTCCCTCCTTGCACCGAAGCACAGAGGTTCCACCACCCGGACCCGCAACAGTTTGCACAGGCCATGGAACTTGGTGGCCCCCAGGCTCCTTCACTCTCTGACCTGTACCAGGAGGTCTCACGTCAGAGATCCCAACAGGAGACTATCCTGTCCTATCTGCGGACTTTCAACTCCCGCCTGGACACACTGTCCACCCCATCAGTGTCCGTCTCTAGCGGAGCGGCACCCGCTCCGGCGGCACCTCAACCTACTGGCGCTATGGCACCCGGCTCTGGACCCCGGCTCTCTGCGCCTCCACGTTTTGGTAGTGACCGCGTCTTATGTCGGGGCTTCTTAAATCAGTGCACGCTGCACTTTGAACTCCTGGCACATCAGTTCCCCTCCGATCGGGCCAAGGTGTCGTTCATCATGTCCCACCTCACCGGGGAGGCATTGGCATGCTAAACCCTCTGTGGGAAAGAGGGGATCCGCTGGTGTCCGATCTTCCGGCTTTCCTCGCTGCCTTCCGGAAGGTCTTCAATGAGCCCGGACGAAAATCTTCTACTGCCTTCTCACTTCTCCGTCTCCGCCAAGGGAGTCTCTCCGTGGGCCAGTATGCCATACATTTCCGAACCCTCGCATCTGAGCTTGCCTGCAACAACGAGGGCCTGGTATCCACCTTCTGGGAGGGTCTTTCCGGATGGATCAAGGATGAGCTAGTCGGTCGTGACATCCTTTCCACCCTGGACGACCTGGTGTCATTAGCTACCGGGATTGACATCAGTTTTCTGGAACGTGCTAAGGAGACTACTCGGGAGAGAAGATTTCCTCATCTCGCTCCTGTATTCCAAAAGCCAGCCTCGCAACCAGCGATTCCCCGGGCATGTTCGCCTAAGCCCATGCAGATAGACGAAACCAGGATGGTCAAGTCTCGCCAGGCTAAGGGGAGTTGCTTCTACTGTGGCAGTAAAGAGCATCTGATCCGTTCTTGCCCGGTGAGGCCGGGAAACTCCAGTGTCTAGGACCGCTCGGAGAGGTCGTCCTAGGCAAGAGTAAATCCTCTCCGTCCTTGACTCTGTCTGTTTCTATTTCCAGTGGTGAGACCCGCTTCTTCGAGATTGCCCATCTAGATTCCGGAGCCGCTGGGAATCTCATTCAACAGGCTGTTGTGGAGCGGTAGCAGATTCCTACTGTACGCCTGGCTGAACCGTTGGCGGTTGCCTCCGTGGATGGGAGGCTTCTTCCGGAGAACATCTTACTCGTCACAGAACCTGTAACCCTTCAGGTGGGAATGCTGCACTCGGAGAAGATCTCCTTTCATGTACTGTCCCGTCTCTCTCACTCCCTCTTGCTTGGTCTACCCTGGTTACAAAGACATGAGCCCGTCCTGAATTGGAGATCTGGTGAAGTGCTCCGTTGGGGTCAGGAATGCCATGAGTCCTGTCTGGTTCCGGTTCATCCAGCTCGGCCCCCGTCTACTCCGGTTAATCTACAGTGGTGGCCAAAAGTATTGGCACCCCTGCAATTCTGTCAGATAATACTCAGTTTCTTCCTGAAAATGATTGCAATCACAAATTCTTTGGTATTATTATCTTCATTTAATTTGTCTTCAATGAAAAAACACAAAAAGAATTGTCATAAAGCCAAATTGGATACAATTCCACACCAAACCTAAAAAAGGAGGTGGACAAAAGTATTGGCACTGTTTGAAAAATCATGTGATGCTTCTCTAATTTGTGTAATTAACAGCACCTGTAACTTACCTGTGGCACCTAACAGGTGTTGGCAATAACTAAATCACACTTGCAGCCAGTTAACATGGATTAAAGTTGACTCAACCTCTGTCCTGTGTCCTTGTGTGTACCACATTGAGCATGGAGAAAAGAAAGAAGACCAAAGAACTGTCTGAGGACTTGAGAAACCAAATTGTGAGGAAGCATGAGCAATCTCAAGGCTACAAGTCCATCCCCAAAGACCTGAATGTTCCTGTGTCTTCCGTGCGCAGTTTCATCAAGAAGTTTAAAGCCCATGGCACTGTGGCTAACCTCCCTAGATGTGGATGGAAAAGAAAAATTGACAAGAGATTTCAACGCAAGATGGTGGATAAAGAACCTCGACTAACATCCAAACAAGTTCAAGCTGCCCTGCAGTCCGAGGGTACAACAGTGTCAATCCGTACTATCCGTCGGCGTCTGAATGAAAAGGGACTGTATGGTAGGATACCCAGGAAGACCCCACTTCTTACCCCGAGACATAAAAAAGCCAGGCTGGAGTTTGCCAAAACTAACCTGAGAAAGCCTAAAACGTTTTGGAAGAATGTTCTCTGGTCAGATGAGACAAAAGTAGAGCTTTTTGGGAAAAAGCATCAACATAGAGTGTACAGGAAAAAAAAGAGGCATTCAAAGAAAAGAACACAGTCCCTACAGTCAAACATGGCAGAGGTTCCCTGATGTTTTGGGGTTGCTTTGCTGCCTCTGGCACTGGACTGCTTGACCGTGTACATGGCATTATGAAGTCTGAAGACTACCAACAAAATTTTGCAGCATAATGTAGGGCCCAGTGTGAGAAAGCTGGGTCTCCCTCAGAGGTCATGGGTCTTCCAGCAGGACAATGACCCAAAGCACACTTCCAAAAGCACTATAAAATGGTTTGAGAGAAAGCACTGGAGACTTATAAGGTGGCCAGCAATGAGTCCAGACCTGAATCCCATAGAACACCTGTGGAGAGATCTCAAAATGGCAGTTTGGAGAAGGCACCCTTCAAATATCAGGGATCTGGAGCAATTTGCCAAAGAAGAATGGTCTACAATTCCAGCAGAGCATTGTAAGAAACTCATTGATGGTTACCAGAAGCGGTTGTTCGCAGTTATTTTGGCTAAAGGTTGTGCAACCAAGTATTAGGCTGAGGGTGCCATAACTTTTGTCTGGTCCATTTTTGGAGTTTTGTGTGAAATGATCAATGATTTGATTTTTGCTTCATTCTCTTTTGTGTTTTTTCCTTGCAAGCAAATTAAATGAAGATAATAATACCAAAGAATTTGTGATTGCAATCATTTTCAGGAAGAAACTGAGTATTATCTGACAGAATTGCAGGGGTGCCAATACTTTTGGCCACCACTGTACCTGGTCTGCCGGCACCCTACTGATCCTCTGCAGACGTCTTCAACAAAAAGGAAGCAGAGACACTACCACCTCATAGGCCGTATGATTGCCCCATCGACGAGGTACCTGGTGCTTCTCCTCGCCGCGGGCATATCTACCCCTTGTCGCTGGCTGAGACCCAGGCCATGTCTGAGTACATAGACGAGAATCTTGCTAGGGGATTTATCCAGAAATCCACCTCTCCGGCTGGTGCAGGATTCTTCTTCGTCAAGAAGAAAGACGTCTCCCTACATCCCTGTATCGAGTACAGGGGTCTTAACCAGATTACCATCAAAAATAAGTACCCCCTGCCTCTCATCTCTGAGCTGTTCGACCGCCTTAAAGGCGCGAAGATCTTCACTAAGCTCGATCTTCGTGGGGTGTATAATTTGATCCGGATCCGCCAGGGAGATGAGTGGAAGACGGCATTCAACACCCAGGATGGTCACTACGAGTACCGCGTGATGCCCTTTGGTCTCTGTAATGCTCCAGCTGTTTTCCAGGAGCTGGTTAACAACATCTTCCGTGATCTTCTGTATTCTTGCGTAGTGGTATACCTAGACAATATCTTGGTCTTCTCTCTGGATCTGCCCTCACACCGGAGGGATGTTCGTCAGGTCCTGCTAAGGCTCCGGCAGAATCGCCTATACGTTAAGTTCGAGAAATGCCTCTTTGAGCAGACCTCTCTACCGTTCCTGGGCTATATTATCTCCGAGACTGGTCTGCGGATGGATCCCGAGGAGGTCTCTGCCGTCTTAATGTGGCCCTGTCCGGAGGGGTTGAAGGCGATTCAGCGATTCCTGGGCTTCGCAAATTATTACTGCGTCTTCATTCCTCATTTCTCCTCCCGGACTGCTCCCATCTCCGAGCTCACCCGTAAAGGAGCAAACCCAGGGAATGGACTTCCAAAGCGGAGGAGGCCTTCGTCTCCCCGAAACAAGCCTTCTCTTCCGCCCCTGTACTACACCGTCCGGATTGCAGCAAGCAGTTCTTCCTGGAGGTTGATGCATCCTCCTCCGGAGCCGGAGCGGTGCTCATCCAGAAGTCCTCATCCGGGAGAATGTTAACCAGCGGCTTCTTCTCCAAGCTTTTCTCCTCGTCTGAGCGCAATTACTCCATAGGAGATCGTGAGCTGCTGGCCATCAAATTAGCGCTGGAGGAGTGGCGCTACTTGCTGGAAGGGGCTCTGCACCCGGTGGTCATCTACACTGACCACAAAAACCTAGCTTATTTGCAGAACGCCCAAAGATTAAATCCGCGCCAGGCTAGGTGGTCTCTTTTCTTTGCCCGATTCTGCTTCACTCTGCATTACCGCCCGGCAGACAAAAACATTAAAGCTGACGCTCTATCCCGCTCATTCCTGTCTTCCGACCAAGAGGAGGAACCTCTACATATCATCGACCCCTCCAAAGTAATGACTGTGGCCCCGTTTGACCTGTCTCATCTTCCACCCGGTAAGACCTTTGTTGCGGTTCCGAATTGTAAGAAGGTTCTACTCTGGGGCCATTCATCCAAACTAGCAGGTCATGCTGGCCAGAGGAAGACCTTTTTGCTCATCGCCCGACATTATTGGTGGCCTCCGCAAGGATGTTGCGACTTCACCGCGGCTTGTTCCTCCTGTGCCCGTAACAAGGTTCCCAGGCACCTTCCATCCGTGCGTCTTCTCCTCTTCCCGTGCCTTCCGCTCCGTGGCAACACATTGCAATGGACTTCATTACGGATCTCCCTGTTTCTGCCGGTTGTACTGTTATTTGGGTGGTCGCTCCAGCCCTGGGCTGTGTTCTCCTATAATAACCATGAAAGCGAGTCCTCTTCCAAATTCCCGTTCTTTGTGGTCTACAGTCAACACCCCCGGATTCCGTTTACCGTCTTCTCTTCGGTGGACAATCCTGCCGCAGAGTCTCTGGTCAGCGAATTTTCAGCTATTTGGGAAGACACTAGATCTGCACTTCATCAGTCCTCCGAGTGGATGAAGAAACATGCTGATAAGAGACGCCTGGATCCGCCTCAATTCCGTCCAGGAGACAAGGTCTGGCTTTCCTCCAAATATGTTTGTCTCAAGATACCTTCCTATAAATTGGGTCCGCGGTTCATCTGTCCGTCGTTGTTCTGAACCAAATCAATCCCTTGGCTTACAAGCTGAAACTCCCGGTCACTTTACAGATTCCCAACTCCTTTCATGTATCCCTCCTCAAACCTGTTGTCCTCAATTCTTTCTCTGACGATCCAGGTACCGCTCCAGCTCCAGTCTCTGCTGAGGACGTCTTTGAGGTAGAAAACATTTTGGCCTCCAAGAGGGTAAGAGGAAAGACTTTCTTTCTTGTGGATTGGAAGGGGTTTGGCCCTGAGGAGAGGTCTTGGGATCCCAGGGAGAACATCCATGCCCCTCATCTTCTTAAAAAATTTCTTGCGGGCCTGAAGAAGAGTGGGTGTAAAGGGGGGGGGTACTGTAGCATCGGCGTCTCTGCCTACTGCCGGGCAGAGACGCTGTTCCCCTCACCGCCGTGGTCCAGGTCCGGCGTCCTCCCGCTCCCCTGCTGCTGTGGCATGCTCTGCGCGCAGCTTCCTGGACTCTGTGCTTAGGGCGCCCGCGCGCTCCCTCCCTCTTAAATGGGCCGCGCCGTTCTATAGAGTCCCCGGCCAATGGCCGGAGGACTTTCCCTATATTAGGCGCCTCCTCAAATATGGAGGTGCCTGTGCAAGGTTGTTGTTCCGTGTGCTAACACTTGCTTCAGCCCTCAGGTCCCACTGCCTGTCAGTCCTGCCCACCAGTCTGTCTTCAGTCCAGTCCACCAGTCTGTCTACAGTCCTGCCCTCCAACCTGCTTACCTGGAAGCACCTGCCAGTTACCTGCCGTGCCCGCCAGCCTTCTTACCTGGAGCACCTGCCTGTAACCTGCCGTGCCCGCCAGCCTGCCTACCCGGAGCACCCGTCTGGCTATCTGCCGAACCAGCCTGCTTAACCACCCGGACCATCCGTCAGCCTTCCTGCCGGTGTCATCTGCTGTACCGGTCAGTTCCTGCCATCTGACCCGTGGCAGTCACCTGCTCTCGCACAAGGTCGGTCCCAGAGTGGCACCTGGTCCACCTGTCCGGTCCCTCCCTGGTTCCCGGAGTCAATTGAGCCGCCTTGGTCAGGCCGAGTAGGCACTTAGTCACGCCCCTCTGGTCCCTCCTTGCATCGAAGCACACAGGTTCCACCACCCGGTCCTGTAACACGGAGCTACTACACGTGCAGGGAAAAGGTCCCAATTTTGTGGAACATCGTGTCCTGGTGTTGTGGGATGTGTGAGGACACGAGATGCCGTGTCTCTCACTGATTTCTCTGCCTGTGGAAGATGGGATGCTGTCTTCCCCGATTGCCGGTCACCAAAGGACGCCGTGGTGTCTGGTACTAAGCAGTGGTGGGCATATGTTCAGTCTGCTGCTGAAGATAGCAGGGAGTGGCTGTCTGGGGATGATTGGGAGGTAATCAATGCCTGATCGTTAGGCGGGCTATACAATCCTGCTCCCTGCTCAGTCCTTTGCTGTTTATTGCAGTTCCCTATGTGCTTTGTGGTGCTAGCATTAGGTTTTGCTATCTTTTCACAGGTTTTTTTATTTTCTCTTCTGGTTTCACTTCCTGGGGTTCTTGCAGAGGTATTCATCTGGTCCTCAACTAGGCACCAGCCACGTCACCAGATGCCAGCTGTCCGGCGACAGTGGTTCTAGCAAGGGCTCTGCCAAAGTCCCTCTTCCATTTACTGGGACCTGGGTGTATAGTATTCTCGGCCCTCAAGGGCTCGCCTATCTGGGCAGCTTGTGCCAAGTGCATCTGTGGCTGCACCTTTGCTGGTTTGAGGCCGGTCTTGCTGGGTCCCTCTGTGAAGTGCATAACAATCTCCGCTCGGTGTTCAGTGGATATGACAGCTTACACCCGGCACTCACTGTCAGGAGCGGTGCCCACATCTCTCCCGGCAGTTTAACCCGCTAAATTATGCAATTGATCGCAGAATTTAGAAGGCAGAGAAAGGGGGCTCCCTCTGCTCTCCGATCAGCACTCTCCGATCTTTGCCATGGTGGCCCGATGTCGTCATGATGACATCCGAATCGACAGAGCTAGCAAGTTTGTTACACCATACTCAGAGCATGGTGTAACAAGCTTGTGTGAAAGCAGAAGTGACAGTTTAAAAAGCATAACAATGCTTGTGCATTGCTATGCTTTATAAGTGATCAGAGTGTAAAAAAGTGAAAGACCCATGAAGGGACTAAGTAAAAAAAAGTTTAAAAAAATGTGAAAAAGTATATATTGTACCCATAAATATTTTAATGAAAAAAAAATACACTTATTTGGTATTGCCACATCTGGAATGACCCGACCTATAAAACTCACTAGTTAACCTCTTCAGTAAACACCATAAAAATAAAAAGAGGCAAAAAACGATGCTTTATCATCATACCGCTGAACAAATAGTGGAATAAAACGTGAGAAAAAAGATAAATGTAAATAAAAATGGTATCACTAAAAACATCATTTTGTTTCGAAAAAAAACAAGCCACCATACAGCTTTATTAGCAGAAAAATAAAAAAGTTATAGCTCTCAGAATAAAGCGATGCAAATGTTTTTTTCTATTAAATATTTTTTATTTTGTAAAAGCACCAAAACATAAAAAACGATATAAATGTGGTATCGCTGTAATACTACTGATCTGAAGAATAAAGCTGTCTTATCAATTTTACCACACGTGGTAAGGCATAAAAAAAAAAATTCCTGAATTGCTATTTTTTGTTCATTCTGCCTTCTAAAAATCAAAATAGAAAGCGATCAAAAAATGTCATGCAATCGAAAATGTTACCAATAAAAATGTCAACTCGTCCTGCAAAAAACAAGCCCTCACATGACTCTGTCGGTCAAAATATGGAAAATATGAGGATGCAAAAACTTGGTTTTGCAAAAAAAAGTTTTTAGTGTGTGACAGCAGCCAAACAGAAAAAAAAAACAGATAAAAATCTGGTATCGCTGTAATCACACCGACCCGAAGCAAAAGTCGTCTAATAACTTATACAGCACAATAAACAGTGTAAAATATAAATAAAACCAATTCTTTACCTGCTGTTAATTTTTTCATTCTGCCTCCCAAAGATCACAGCAAGGCTCGGCTCACATTTATCCTGCATTCTGCACTGAGCACTTACACCGGGTTTCTGTGTAATTTCTGAAATACGTGATTCAGACGGAACCCCCGGCAGAAGATTCCCTATAGTGAGGCAAATGGGTCAATTGTGGGGGGGTTTTCAACTGTTTAGGCATATCAGGGGCTCTCCAAATTCGACATGACACCCGAAGACCATTCCATCAAAGTCTGCATTCAAAAACGTCACTCCTTCCTTTCTGAGCCCTGCCGTGCGCCCAAACAGTAGTTTCTCCAACATATGGGGTATCTTCATACTCAGGAGAAATTGCACAACAAATTTTGGGCTGCATTTTCTCCTGTTACCCTTGTGAAAATAAAAAAAATTGGGGCTAAAAGAACATTTTTGTGGGAACAATGTGATTTTTTATTTTCACGGCTCTACATTATAAACTTCTGTGAAACACCTTGGGGTTCAAAGTGCTCACCATACATTTAGATACGTTCCTTGAGGTATCTAGTTTCCAAACTGGGGTCACTTGTGGGGTGTTTCCACTGTTTGGGCACATCAGGGGCTCTCCAAATGAGACATGGCATCTGCTAATGATTCCAGCAAATTTTGACCTCCAAAAGTAAAATGGAGCTCCTTCCCTTCCGAGCGCCAAAACAGTACTTTTCTTCTTCATATTGGGTATCAGCATACTCAGGAGAAATTGCACAACAAGTTGTATGGTGCCATTTCTCCTGTTACCCTTGTGAAAATGCAAAATTTGGGGCTAAATGAACATTTTTGTGGGAAAAATATCAGTTTATGTTTTCACGTTATAAACTTAAGTGAAGCACCTGGGGGTCCAAGATACTCACCACACATCTAGATAAGTTCCTTTAGGGGTCTAGTTTCCAAAATGGGGTCACTTGTTGGGAGTTTTCAATGTTTAGGCACATCATGGGCTCTCCAATCACGGCATGACGTCTGCTAAATATTCCAGCAAATTTTGCATTCAAAAAGTTAAATGGCACTCCTTCCCTTCTAAGCCCTGCCGTGCGCCCAAACCGTAGTTTTCCTCCACATAATGGGTATCAGCATACTCAGGAGAACTTGCACAACAAATTGTATGGTTCATTTTCTCCTGTTACCTTTGTGGAAAAAAAAAATGGGTCTAAAGTAAAATTTTTGTGTAAATAAGTTAAATGTTTATTTTTTCCTTCCTGTGAAGCACCTGAAGGGTTAGTAAGCTTCTTGAATGTGGTTTTGAGCACCTTGGGGGTGCAGTTTTTAGAATGGTACCACTTTTGGGTATTTTCCATCATATAGACCCCTCAAAGTCATTTCAAATGTCATGTGGTCTCTAAAAAAACAACCCTTATAGCTTCCTAACAAAAAAAAATTATATTTAAAAAATTTTGCTGATGTAAAGTAGACATGTGGAAAATGTTTATTATTAGCTATTTTGTATGACATAACTCTCTGATTTAAGGGCATAAAAAGTAAAATGGGAAAATTGTGAAATTTTCACCAAATTTCTGTTTTTTTCCACAAATAAACGCAAGTCATATCGAATAAATTTTACCACTATCATGAAATCCAATATGTCACGAAAATACAGTCTCAGAATTGGTGGGATCCATTGAAGCATTCCAGAGTTATTACCACATAAAGTGACACGGGTCAGAATTGTAAATTTGGCCTGGTCATGAAGGTGAAAAAAAGGCTTGGGGGTGGAGGGGTTAAAAGGTATTGACGCGCCCCCTGGGACATATTCCTTTTTGAGGGGAATACCCGGCACCGGATCAGATGGGGGGGTTGTAGTCTCCGAGCGGCTGTGACCCGGCCCCGTGCCCAGGGCGTCAAGCTCAGTGTTATGTGGCAGTCCTACAGATGTTACTAAAGTTCTTTTGTGTCGACTACGCCACCCGTTGTGATGCGGTCACTGTGGCCGCCGCTGCAGCAGGGTCCGCTGAGGCTGATGGTGGGTGCGCAGCTTGGTGAGATAACCCCCAACGGGAGGGGTATAGCCTCAGAGGGGACAGGCGCAGAGGATGGGGGTTGTGGTGGTGTAGTGCAGACGGCAGTGAAGACAGAGTCGGGTTGTGCAGTTAAGGGTGTTTACTTACTGCAGATGTTGTACTGGTCACTCCAGCTGCTAGTGACCACCCGAGCCGTGCTGCGTCCACCAGGTCCTGGATCCAGCCAACCCCCAAACAAGTCCGGAGCGTGGCCCTGAGCTCTCCCTCTGTCCTTTCTTCAGCCGTCCCCACCAGTGATCCACCTAGATCCAGCTCCCTCGGGCCTGCTGTTGGGACACCCTTGGCCCTGGGTTCCCTGACCCTTCATGTGGTGTGCCTTCGGGGTGGATGTGATGGGTGACCGTGGCAGACGCTGCCCACGGTCTCCGGTCTCTGGCTGGGGAATGTTTTTACCCCCACCAGCTTGGGTTCCGGTACCCTGTGCCGACTCCTCACCCGGTGCTTTAATTTGGGTTCTTGGGTCCTCTCTGTTTTCCCCTCTGGGTACTCCTTCTCTGCTCCTCTCTCACTCAGGGTCACTCTTCTCCCTTGCTGCAGGCTGACTTCCTCTCTCTGCTTGCTGTCTGCTCCTCTGCAGCTGTCTTGCTGTCTCCAACTGACTTGTTCTCTGCATCTGACCCTGATCTTAGTTGGTGCCCACCTTATATACACCCTCTATGTGTGAGCTCAGGTGACCAGCACCCAATGAGCTCCTATCTTTACCCAGGCTGCTCCCCCTATCTGCCCCTACACTACATGGGATGTTCCACCCCCCTCCCACTCCAGCCAGGAACAGACTCGGTCGTACCTGCACATTTCTAAGTGGGAGTACCGTTGGTCTGTTCCTCGGAAATGGGATGTATGTAGTGCATGCAGCCTACCGAGCTCAGTCCCACACTCCATCCTTACCCGGGAGTGGAATATCACACCTCTGGGTTGAGGTGCAATACCCCTGTAGCAGCCGAATCCTCAGGGTGCTACAGTATCAACCATTCAGGACTCTCAAATGTTAATATTTTTCTTCAATAAACTAGTGAGCAGCTTTGAAACATTAGTTTAGCCTGCAGAATGGACTGGTGACTTCTTTTAACCGCTTTGAATCTTTGCAAGCCTAAAGCAGTTTAAAAAAGAAACTCAAAATTCTGAACAGCAAGGCCTTTTGACATTGCTGTGCTTTTTTTTTAGTGCTTTTTCCAATGAGTTCCAGGCAGAATCTGCCACAAAAAGATGTTGTCTGCATATACCCTTTGACTTTCCAGTAGCGGACATGACCACTTAAAGTGCTTAGGACATTATGAACACCAAATACCGTCCTTGGTGGTGTATCTAATTTTCTGTCTGTGTCACATTTTTATCCACTATTATCAATCTGTATGCATTGTTTGCAAAGAATTTCGCTTTTATGCAAAATTGCATGAAGATACCTGCATGTAGAAAGTGGCAAGTGACATTCTATCAGAGGGTTTAATATGATTTTTTTTACTTTTGTAATTTAGATTTTATTTGTAAACAAAGGGATAATAATTAGTCACAATTTACCAAAGATGTTCCAAAAAGTATGAAATGGTCAGATTTCAGTAAATGGAAGTGAATGAGCATGCATTTCACAAAGCACCTAACTGATCTTTTAAATTATGCATGCATCCCTAATCTTGCATACTAGGAATTATTGCATCACAAAAAAACTAAATTTGGACAACAGCATCAAACAAATGAAGAAATCTTGTGCATGCACAAACTTGCCAAAATTCTCCTTTCATTCATAAATTGCAATGCACACTCTATGCTTTTCATGCATGCACTAGGGGGAGCTAAGTGCATAGGAATAGATAAAGCTATCACGACAAGAGGACTTCAGAGCTGGGCCTCTTCTCATTAGGGGCCTCATTGCAGTGGGGTGGTCTGCTTCTATGGTGAGAATGCCACTGGCATTGATATAGCTTATACAAAAATGTCATGCAATATGAACCTTTCAATTGCAAATACATTAAAAGCCCTGCAAGAATCATTTGATACCATTTGTCACTTAAGATATAGAGCATTGTATTAGCATGAAAATACACCAAATAATGCTGAACCAAACTTAAAGTACCACTCCAGCGTTTTTTTTATTGCACTACTGGAGTGGTGCTTTAAATGTAAGTCAACTGCCCGCTGTATGATACTCACATGCCGCCGCATTCATCCGTTTTCAGCGTCACTCCGGTGGGTCTCCAGCAAAAAGTGGCCGGCTTGCAGCTCCAGTGTTTCATGGAGCTGCGCGGAGATTACTTTTCAATACAAGTCTATGTGAACCTCGTTCTGGCTCTCATAGACTTGTATTGAGATAGTGTGACGTAGCTTCTGACTTCTGGCCAGTTAGAAGCTACTGTCACAAGATGGAGTGGTGCCGAAAAAACTATGAAGACGCTGGAGGGTGAGTATATGAAAGGGGGCTTAGATTTAAAGTGCCACTCAATCCCTGAAAAAAGGGAAACTCTGGAGTGGTGCTTTAACGGTGCCCCACAGCTAAGTAACAGGTCACCTGATATGGATTAACCCCTTAAGCCTCCAAGCCTGTTTTCACCTTCATAATCAGGCCAAATTTACAATTCTGACCAGTGTCACTTTATGAGGTAATAACGCTTCAACAGAGCCCACAGATTCTGAGAAATATTGTAATTCATGATAGTGGTAAAATTTCTTCGATTTGACTTTTGTTTATTTGTGAAAAAAAACAGCGGAAATTTGTTGAAAATGTCAAAAATTTTGCAATTTTCAAACTTTTAATTTTTATGCCCTTAAATCTGAGAGTTATGTCACACAAAATAGTTAATAAATAACATTTCCCACACATCTACTTTACATCATCACAATTTTGGAAACATAATTTTTTTGTTACGAAGTTATAAAGGTTAAAAGTTGACCAGCGATTTCTCATTTTTCCAACAAAATTTACAAAACCATTTATTTAGGGACCACATCACGTAGGACAGAAAATACCCAAAAGTGACAACGTTTTTAAAAACTGCGCCCCTCAAGGTGCTCAAAACCACATTCAAAAAGTTTATTAACCCGTGCTTCACACGAATTAATAGAACATGGAAGGAAAAAAAATAACATTTACATTTTTTTCATAAAAATTTTATTTCAGGCTCAATTTTTTTTATTTTCACAAGGGTAACAGGAGAAAATGCACCATACAATTTGTTGTATAATTTCTCCTGAGTACGATGATACTGCATATGTGGGGAAAACCACTGTTTGGGCGCACGACAGGGTTTGGAATGGAAGGGGCACCATTTGACTTTTTGAACGCAAAATTGACTGGAATCAAGAGCAGACGCCATGTCGCGTTTGGAGAGCCCCTGATGTGCTTCATATAAGTTTATAAAGTAGAAATGGAAACAAAAAATCTATTTTCTTTTCTACAAAAATTAAGTTTTAGTCCCCAATTCTTTATTTTCACAAGGAGAAGAAAATGGACCCCTAAATTGTTGTGCAATTTCTCCTGAATACGCCGATACCCTATATGTGGAGAAAAAACAGTGTTTGGACACACGGCAAAGCTCTGAAGGGAGCAAAATTGTCTGGAATTGAGATCGGACGCCATGTTGCTTTTTGAAAGCCCTTGATGTGCCTAAACAGAAGAAACCCCCACAAGTGAACTCATTTTGGAAACTAGACCCCCCCAAGGAATTTATCTAGATGTGTGGTGAGCACCTTGAACCCCCCAGATGCTTCACAGAAAATTATAATGTTGAGTTGTAAAAATAAAAAATATATATTTAGCTCCAATTTTTTTATTTTCACAAGGATAACAGACCCCATAAATTTTTGTGCAATTTCTCCTGAATACGCAGCTACCCCATATGTGGAGAAAAAACACTGTTTGGGCCCACGGCAGGGCTCGGAAGGGAAAGAGCATGTTTGACTTTTTTAAAGCAAAATTGTCTGGAATCAAGAGCGGACGCCATGTTGCTTTTTGAGAGCCTTTGATGTGCCTAAACAATAGAAACCCCCACAAGTGACCCCATTTTGGAAACTAGACCCCCAAGGAATTTATCTAGATGTGTGGTGAGCACCTTGAATCCCCAGGTGCTTCACAGAAAATTATAATGTTGAGTTGTGAAAATAAAAAAAATACATTTTTTCAACAAAAATTTTATTTTAGCCCCAATTTTTTTTATTTTCACAAGGGTAACAGGAAAAATGGACCCCAAAATCTGTTGTGCAATCTCTTCTGAGTATGTTGATACCCTATATGTGGAGGAAAACTATTGTTTGGGCACACGGCAGGGTTCGGAAGGGAAGGAGTGATGCTTTGGAATTCAGACTTTGATGAAATGGTCTGTGGGCGTCATGTTGCGTTTGGAGAGCCCCTGATGTTCCATAACAGTGGAAACCCCCCACAAGTGACCCCATTTTGGAATGAATCTAGTGTGTCCTGGTATGTGAATTTTATAATGTGGTGGCATACCTAAATTGTGTAGAGTGCATCAGGTTGGTAAACGTGAGTTGTGTAGTGTACGTTAGGTTGGCATACGTTAGTTGTGTAGTGTAAGTCAAGTTGGCATACGTGAGTTGGTAAATCAGAAATGAACTTAAAAGTCCATGGATGTGTGGTACAGTTTTACGCATTCTTTTATACAAAGGGCAGGTTTGTCGGGCAAGTGTCGCATTGATAAGTGGTGTTCTTGTATATCCCCCTTCTGTAACACACTCAGCACCTCTTTTGCTACCTACCTTTCTTTGTGCTTTGAGATACCTCACCTGGGAAATGTTGGCCTGGTACGATACGAGCACCTTCAGTTCTGGAAGTAGTGGGGCCCACTCCTTCTTGATCTCCAAAGACTAGGGCCTTGATTACTACCTCCTGGAACTGATTATACGTACCGGCCTGCACATTGTGATAGCACAAAAGCGTTGTACATTGCCATCTGTATGATGTCCACGGCCAGCCTCTTGTACCACATCTTGACTTTTCTCATGGCACTGTACGGCTGGAGGAATTGATCAGAGAGATCGACTCACCCCATGTTCTTTTTTCAGCCCAATACACAGTCTGGTTTGGTGACCTGTGTAGAGGTACCTCGTACAGCGGCGGGGGAGCTTTCATCACCATATATAGTGGTCAAGAAAAGGACATCCCTCTTGTCCTTGTACTTGACCACCAGCACGTTGCTGCTACATTTGGGCTCAGCTCTCACCTTTTCTGAGCAGTTGCCTAATTAGCATCTTAGGCAGGCCTCTCTGATTTTTGCGGACAGTACCACAGGCTGCTGTAGCTCACTCAGAGATGGACTTGAAGAGTGGGATGCTGGTATATAAGTTATCTAGAAAAAGGTCAAAACCTTGATCCAGCAGAGGGTACACCAAATCCCACACAATTTTCCCACTCTCTCCCAGGACATGGGGCATTCAGCGGGTTCAATCCGGGTGTCCTTCTTTTCATAAACTTTAAACCTGTGGGTGTACCCTGAGGTACTCTCACACAGTTTGGAGAGCTTAATTCCATACCTGATAATCTTACTGGGCAGGTATTGCCAGAATTTGAGCCTCCCCTTGAAATGGATTAGGGACTCATCCATGCAAATGTCCCTTTGGGGCACGTACACCTCAGCAAATTTGTTGCTGAAATGATCAACGACTGGCCGAAGTTTGAAAAGTCAGTGAAAGTTGGGGGCATCTCGGGGAAGACATTGTGCCTTACCATTGTAATGCAAAAAAATTGTGGATAGCCTCAAATCATTCACCGGTCATAGCCATGCAGAACACTGGAGTATTATACAAAACGTCACCACTCCAATATTGCCAAAGCTCTGGCTTATTCACTAACCCTATGTGAAGGACCAGGCCCCAAAACGTCATCTGTCCTGAGGCGTCTGCGTGGCGGTTCAGCATGACTTGAGGAAGAGGAGGATGAAAAATAAAGGAAGGTGGCATCCTATCCCTCACTGTCAGTGTTGGAGGCAAGGAAAGCGTATGCCTCCTCCGCTGAATACCATGTTTGGGACGTGCGGGATGATATTTTTTCACGTATGCAGTGTTTGTGCGTGTGGCAAATTTTTTATTCAGGTGTGTGTGTGAGTGTTTGGTGTAAACTTTTTTTTATTTATAACAGAAAAAGAAGAATATAAAAATTTGGTAAAATAAAATACAAACTGACTAAATGGACGTCAGTAAAAAAAAAATTACTGAGCGTCTGCAACTATCTGACACTAACCCTAACTCAATTCAGTAAAAAATACAGTAGTAGACGACGAATATTACAGTATATTTTTACTTTCCCTTATCTAATCCTACAAACTAAAAGATCGGGCAAGTTCAGTACAAATCTGCGCTGACGATCTTTTGTTATATATATCTCAACCTCATATTACATTCCCGGCCCTGGCGAGAGAGTTTGATCGCTACGGAGACCTAAGCAATTTCAAAGTTAATGACTCAAATACAGAAGCTTTAAATATCACCCTAGAACCTAGGAAGATTGAACTGGTCAGAAATAACTTCCCCTTTAAATGGCAACCCATTACTCTTAAATATCTTGGTATCTGTGTTTCCTCACAGGAGAAAGACCTATATTCTTTAAACTACCAACCACATCTTGACAAGACTCTTAAAGAACTGACGAGATACACTAAGAAACCTATCTCATGGTTTGGACGAATTAATACTTTCAAAATGGACATTCTTCCTAGATTTTTATACATTTTCCAAACTGTTCCGATTATACCCCCTTCTGTTTTTTTTTAAATTAATAAGATCCGCTTGATTAAATTTATCTGGAGACAAACTAGACCATTGTGGCGCCCCTGAGGGCTCAGTCGCCACAGAGGTACTGCACCTCACCCAGAGGTGTGGTGTCTCCTTCTCTCAGGTAAGGAGGGAGTGCTGCCCGGAACCCCAACACCCTCATTCAACACTACACTGCTCCAGGCCGTCTGGAAGGGCAAGATGTATGCTCAGTGCTGAGCCCTGTCCCTGGCTGGAGTGGGGGGAACCCAAAGGTAGGGGGAACCAGTAGTGGGTGTGGGTGGAGGAAGCAGTTTAGGGGAGCACCATGGTAGGAGATATATAAAGGGAAGCCATCTTAGGGTGGCAGTTCAGTTCAGTCAGAACAGTCAGTCAGGGAGCAGAGTCTCGTTAGGAGCTCTGCTCCACAAGTAGGGCCCAGTCCTAGAGGCCCAGGAGGGGAGCAGAGGAGTAGGCTCCGTTCTAGTAAAAGGGATCCCAGGGGGTACAGCGAGTGCAGGACAGCACCCATACGCCCTGAATCTGTCAGAAGACAGAGGGATCGTAGGCCGCAAGAAGGAGACTGGCCCCTGGACCAGCCGTGTTACTTCAAGTCTCGGCTGGGAAAATCGGAGGCTTCTGGCTTACATAGTCCAAATGCCAAAGCCTCATTCTGATCTCCGTGAGGGTCAAGCAGGTCCGGGAACTCCAGTGACACAGGAGGGACTTCAGAGCACCCGAGCGGGACTGAGAGTGGGGAAGCGCAGGGCAGGAGGGAGAAGACCCAGTGTGAAGACGGTCTAGATAGAGGAACACAAGAAAGCGGGGTTCCGTCAGGTGCGCCTAAATTACCTGAGAAAGAGCTGAACCCTCGTTCTGGTGAACGCAGCGCGACGTGGGAGGCTGTAAGCTGGACAGTGCAACCTAAGGAACTTAACAACTGTGAGTAAAGACTCGGATGACTGCACTGCACTGCCTCTGTCCATTATTTCAGCTGCGCCATCTTTCCCTCTGCACTACAACGCCCAGCGCAACCAACAACACCTACACTGCCCTGGAGCTAGCTCTTCCTGTGGAGAGCCATACCATCCCTGCTGCAGTAACATCAGCTTCAGAGGACTGCTCCGCAGCGGCGGCTCCCTTTGGCCGCATTCCACAGGTGGCGTCACGAACACTTTACAAATCCCCTATAAATAATTCCCCTTTTTGGTGACCGCCCTGGGCCACGGACCGGGCCAGCCACCGTGATATCCCCCACCAGCATCCATAGGCCCGGCTGCCGAGTACCCCACGGCCCTGGGGGCGCGTCACCTTGACTAAAATATCAGATACTGATGAAGTTGAAGGTGGTGGGAGGCGCTGGATTACTAGACTTACAATTATACCATCAGGCTTCCTTGTTAGCTAGATTAATTGACTGGCATTTTAATCATAAATCTAAACAATGGGTCACTATTGAACAAAGATGCTCAGAGTTCCCCTTGAGAAACTTGCCTTGGATTGCAAATAAAGAAAGGATTCGGATAGCCCCTCAGGGGTTCTTGATTAAAGATACATTTAAAACATGGGCTATATTAAAACAGAAAAAAGGCCTAATAAGCAATAACAATCCTTTAACTCCTCTATTTTCAAACCCGGACTTTACCCCGGGTCTGGATAGACAGAGGTTTCTCAGATGGAGCTCTGATTCAGACTTACGGATATACTGTATAATATCTTAACGGAAATGGGACTGCCCTCGTTCGAAGATCTGCAAGCTCAGGATCCTCCGCAAACCTTGTCCTAGATGGAATACAGACAGTTGGGATCTTTTGTATCTGAGAGAGGGGGAGGGGGACTGCGTCTGCCGACTCCCAGGGTGACCTCCTTTGAAAAACTTTTTACACAGAAAGAGCCAATGCCCCATATGATCTCATATATTTATGGTCTCCTCTCTCAACCAGCAACAGCAACGACCCCTTATTATTTGCGAGTGTGGGAATCGGAATTGGGTTGCTCATTTTCTGAAATAGATATTCAGAAAACATATTTGTTCTCCTTTAAATTATCCCCAGCGAGTTTTGCTCAAGAAAAAAACTATAATATCTTAACAAAATGGTATCGGTATCCAGTTAAACTACACCGTATTTTTTCCTCGGTCTCGGATTTGTGCTAGCGCTGTGGAAACCAAAAGGGCACAATGTTACATATTTGGTGGGCGTGCGAAAAGATAAAACCCCTGTGGCAGGGTGTATTCAACGCATATCATAAAATCACCGGAGATATAATTACACCAACCCCCCAGATAGAGCTCCTTTCTATGTTACCGGACTCTTTTACAACCCAGAAGAAGAATATCCTGCGCTTTTGTCTTTCTGCGGCCCGTGCGGTGATCTCCAGCTATTGGCGTTCAGACGTGACCTCTCAAATGACAGAGTGGCTGAGTGAATTCAACTTCCTCTACCATATGGAAGAATTAATGGCAGAATCCTCAGGGGATGATCTCAAATTCGTTCAGACATGGAGCCCTTGGATTCTTTTTAAACAGTCCCCAAATTTCCTGAGTTTATTTCCTGAATAAGAACTTAGCCAGCTAGTTCATCATTTTTAAGAAGTCACTATACAGTCAAATGTGATATCACAGCCTTACCTTATCAGATACTCTTCCCGCCTATCCAATATCCCCCTCCCCCATTCAACCCTCACCCCCTTTTTTTTCTCTCTCTCTCACTTCTCTTTTTCTAGGTTTATATTTATTAGATGTATTATATCTATAACATTGAAAGTGCCTTTGATAGCTGCTGACATCTATATCACATGACATGTTATTCTCATTAGGCAACATTCAGATGGTATATTAAAAACTAGACAGCATCATACAAATGCATAACATTCGTTGGCAAATAATCAAAATAAAGTTAATCAGCATCTAACAATAGACAATAGTTAATTACTCAAAATATGAAGGTAAAACTTACATATGTTCTGTTAATATTTCATTACAATTAACTTTTACTTAATTTACGGATTGGAATGAATCAGCTTAAATAGGCCCTGCGCGGCCAAAGTTTTACTGTTGTTTTCTCCTTTGTGTTATTTCTTTTTTTATGTGCCCAAAATACTTCTTCTTAATAAAATATGATTAAACATAATCCTACGAACTAATCAAAATTTTTTTTTATTCTTTTTTTCACACTAAAAAAAAAAAGCAACAACCGGAGGCCAATCACTGATGTCCGTCAGCAATTAGCGCTCGACGGTTGCAGGATGCATGCACGGTTGTGATTCTTTTTTTCCACGCTATCTGACACTAACCCTAACTCAATGCAACAACCGGAGGCCGATCACTAATGTGCGTCAGCAATCAGCCCTCGACGGCTGTAGGACGAATGCACGGATGATACTTTTCCGCGCTGACACTAAACCTGACTCAATTCAGAATAAAATACTGTAGTAAATGACGATTACTACAGTATATTTTTACTATTTACTATCGGACACTAAACCTGACTCAATTCAGTAAAAAATACTGTAGTAGATGACGATTACTACAGTATATTTTTTCTCTCCCTAATTTAATCCTATGAATTAATCAAATTTTTTTACTCAATTATTTTTCCACAAAAGAAAAGAAAAAACAACCGGAGTCAGTGATGTACGTCACCGATGTACATCACAGATTAATACTCAACAACTGTAGGATGCATGCACGGATGTGGTGCAAAAAGGGGATAAAAAAAATAGACAGGAAAAAAAAGTCCTTGCCAAAAGCGAGCACTTGTGCTAATCAGTGGTGTACGTCTGATCAGCGGCTCGGTGATGCACACATGGAGTGGTGCAAAGGGAGTTGGAAGAAAAAATAGACAGGGACAAAAAAAGTCATGGAAAATAGCGAGCACAAGTGCGGATCAGTGATTTGTGTCACTGATCAACACTTGGCTGCTGCAGGACGCACACACAGAGGTGGTGCAAAGGAAAGGCGGGAGAAAAAATAGCCAGGGACAAAAAAATTGTGGAAAACAGTGAGCACGGACGTTGATCAGTGATTTGCGTGACTGATTAACGCTCATTGGCTGGATGATGCACGAAAAAGAAAAAAACTGCCAATTATAGAGCGATCAAGTACTGATCAGCGCTTGTTGGCAGAGGAGGAGGGAGAGGGGGAAAAAGTGGGAAAAGGGGGGGAAAGGAGAATTGGGGTGGATTAGGAAAGATCAGGAAAGGATCAAGGAGGGATCAGGAACTCTTCTTTCTTCAACAGCAAAAGGAACACTAGCAGTGATGTCACAGGATTGGAAAAGTCTTTGGTACTACAAGGAGCAGCACAGCACGACAGAAGTCTCAGTGGCCGCTCTCCACACGTCTGGAATGAGGAAGTTCAGAGCGGTCACTGAAAGTTCAGATCGCATCTCTGAACACTGATTGGTGCGATCGGCATCATCGTCCAATCACACCAATCAGAGCTAGCCCTGGTGACTCCAGTGTTGCTAGGCTCCAGCCTATGATTGGTGCTCTTACAGCACCGATCGTAGGTTGGGCATCAGTGTTTCAGGCAATCTGATTTTGCAACAGAAATATAGTCATAAGGGGAAGTAATAATAACTCTTGAAGAAAGGTATATAAAAAGAATTACTACATGCCTCATGCATCCTAATCTAATATACTGTATAGTTCCCACATATTAAAATGTCTCATGTAGTTCCAATTACACAGTACATTAAGCTTAAGAAGAAAAGAGTTCAGAACGTTTGTATGGAGTTAGAATCCATAGTTAAGTTAATTCTCAGTCATCCAATAACTATATTGTACACATAAGGGAAAATATCTTCTATTCAAACTGAAGCATTTGAAAACTACATAGGTTTCTTCTCTATACTCTTTAAGTATTGAAGAGAAATCGCCAAATAGCAGCATTTAATGAACCATATATATTCCGGTGCAATAAAGAAAGTGGCAAAAAGTGCAAAGTTGAGGTGACTCAATGTCCGTAAGGAATATGAAGTGGTTAAACAGTCATCCTCTTGAAATATCATGAGCAACAGTTGAACACGTAATGAACTGAATATAAATCTCAGAGGAGCTGAGTCTCTGGCAGAAAATACAAAGTGGAAATCACTTGATATCCAGAAAGGATAAAACTGGAATCCAGATGTGGCTAGTCACCTGGATCTTAGAGTGTGTCAAACAATAAATTGGAATTTTTTAAATAATATTTTAGCTTCTGATTGATGCTAGTGGACCAGCAGGGGACACAGTATGAAATGACGGGGGACGGGGGGGCAGTCCGGGATGCAAGTATAGTTTTGTTTCTTCCACCACCTTGGGCCCATTAACATTAATTTTTATAATAGTGGAGAACCCCTTTAAAAGTAAAAAAAAATAAGAAAGAGAATAAGAGCTGGTTTGCAGTAATTGGCAGTGGCTGCTACACATTGAACGTAGCTGTGCTGTACAGTTACATTCAATGTTTGCATCCTGCCACCACCGAAGCCAATAACTGCGATCAAAGAAGGTGCAGGTTCTGTGACCCCACACAACCTGATACTGATACTGATGTAATATCCTAAGGATTGGTCATCAATATTTCATCCCCTGATAACCACTACTAAATTAAATTAATTTGACACTGAGATCTTAGTAAAACCTATTGTGAAGACCCGGGGTCTTCCGTGGGCATAATACTACTCAGACAACACAGGGTGAGGGTAAAACAGTGTGGCAATACTTTATTGAACCACCAAATGGACAATAAACACAATAAAAACAGAACAGTCTCAGCAAATATCCAAGATGGTACAACATTACACAGTCTCACCCTTCCACTGGCCCGCCTGGGGATAGAATAGCTGCGACTTTGGGACTTCCAGGGCAAACTACCTCAACCAGTGACCCCCGCTTTTGGCGCCGAATCCCCCCAAGAGAGGAGGTAGCAGCAAGCTTAGGAAGCTGACAGTCCATCGAGCTACAAGGCCAGGAAACCTGAGGGTCCCACCCTGGCCTCTCCGAGAGTTTCAATGGGGCCAGATGACCGACTGGTCCCAATCAGGCTTCTCCGAATGTCTCCATGGGTTCCAGGTGACCGGAGGGTCCCACCTGGCAACCCCAAACAACATATCCATGGGGCCAGGTGACTTCATTGTCCCAACCTGGTCTCCCCAAAAGTATCCAAGGGTTCTCTGATGGTCAATGGAGTAGATCCGTATCCTTCCAGTCTGGGCCGTATACCCTTAGGCCGGAATCATGTAGAATCCAAATCTGTGTCTCTCTGGATAAAGCCATGCTACCAAGATGATGTCCTGAAGAGTCTGTCTGATCTTTGATTCTCTCTTTCAATTCTAACTGCTACAGAGGCATACAGTATGTACCTTAAATAGTTACAATTGTCCATCCAAGTAAACATCCACAGGAATTAGGGAGGGTATTATTCCACAGGGCTTAAGTCTCATTGTTTGAGCATTTAATCAATTTACATAGTTGGTATAGCAGGGGGGCTCTTTAAATTAACATCTAGCTGGCTTTAGTACAATATGCAATTAGCAAAGTAACAAACATCATTGTTTCAAAACCAAGAGAAGTCAACATTCAGGTTTATACACATAATAGTATGTCCTTCTTGACCAGCCACAGAAATACACATACATTCACAAGTCAACACAATAGTGTATTTCTCTTGGCTTAACAAATCTAGATATCTGGCTGATTAAGATTAGAAGCTGTTTTGTCACACCTTTTATTTACTTTGACAATATAAAGGCTTATAAATCATGAGAATAACAGCCCATTTCAAAATGATGGTAAAAAAATATTGCAACACCTAGTACTAGTGAACTAAACCAGTGTTAAGAGTTTTTATCTTTATAAGTAAGATATTTAGACACAAAAAAAGATGGGGTCAGCGTCACTCTGTGAAAAAGAAGCCCAAAACATCAACAGGAGATGGTTCTAACAATAAATGGCCCTGAGTCTTTACAGATCATCAACTTGTCCTCCCACAAGATATCTGGTGTTGAAAGGTCTATTCTACAGAAGGGATTTACCGGTACTTTTTCACCTATGAAAAAACTTGATAAATTTACACCTTAAAGGTGCATGTTTGATGCAGACAATTAGCTTCCATGCTCCTCTACGGTCAATCAAGATTGCCACGGGATAAGATGTCTCAAAACAGAAAGGTCTTCAATCACCTTTTGGGCTTATTTGAGGAGGCCAGAAGTCCAACAGGTAGGCAATTATTTATTTTACTTCATAAATCTTCTAAAACTAACGATCCGTTGAAACATTTCCATCTCTAGACATTTAGACATATTTAGTGTAATTTGTAATAAGACATGTTACAACATAAACAGTTTGTTATCAAAGAGAAGCCCAATGAGATATATACTAGCAGCCAGAACACAGCTTGGAAATATGGTTATCCTTACCGTAGGATTCAACATTACTTTTCAATAATAAATTGGATAGATTACTACTTTCTGCTTAATATGTTCAGAAAACAAGGACTTTCACAAGCCTTCTGAACAACTTACAAGTAAATTCAGGCAATGACAATATCCATACAATCAGTCAAGCCTTTTAAAGAACCCAAGAGAGTCATCAACAGACTTTATTGCATCCACAAGAACGAAAACTAGAACCCATGGTGAGACTCATTTCATCTTACAACGGGCTAGTCATGATATCCAGAGGAACCTAAATACATACTGGGGGATATACATAAATATATCCCTAAAGACCTCAGCTCACAGCACCAGGGGCGCCCAATTTGAAGGATTAATTCACATGTAGTAACATTTATTGCACAATATTTGTGGGAGGTTCCACATGCTACTAGGTTCTTACCCTTGTGGAATGTAATGTTTATCTGTTCATGCCAGTCTCTAAAAATTTTCAACTCCCTCAAAATTACGTACAGTACCAAATAAAGCATTACATTTATTATAAATCTAGAAATATAGTATATCTTTTTTGGTCCACTAGCCCGAATGTGTTATGTTATGTGGGTTAAATAATTATTTCTCTAATTATTTTTTGCTTTATAAATTTGTCTTTTTTCTTGTTTTAAACTTTTATCCACCAGTTACTATATACTGTATCCCACTCATTTTCATCATACAGTACATGACACACTAGTTTTCCTTAAAATGGCACACTAGTTTACTATTTTAGTAAGCTTTTATTTATCCTTTTTTCTTCTTTTCTTCTGCTGCCATCATGGGATTGCAGAGATTTGGACACTTCATAAATTCACATTGGACCACATGCAGTATGGGAATGAAGTATTGGTGAACGTATTGTTGTTTGGAAATGTTGTGACTGTAATTATACCCATTGTGTCTTTTCATTTTGAAATATATATATTTGTTATGAATCTCTGTGTTTCTTGATTGGCAGATTTCTCTTTCTGCCAAGCCACAGGAGACACACATTTTCACTGGGTGTTTGGATTCTACAGGGTGGGCCATTTATATGGATACACCTAAATTAAATGGGAAAGGTTGATGATATCAACTTCCTGTTTGTGCCACATTAGTATATGGGAGGGGTGAAACTTTTCCAGATGGGTGGTGACCATGGTGGCCATTTTGAAGTCGACCATTTTGGATCCAACTTTATTTTTTTCAATGGGAAGAGGGTCATGTGACACATAAAACTTATTGTGAATTTCAAAAGAAAAACAATGGTGTGCTTTGTTTTAACATAACTTTATTCTTTCATGAGTTTTTTACAAGTTTATGACCACTTATAAAATGTGTTTAAAGTGCTGCCCATTGTGTTGGATTGTCAATGCAACCCTCTTCTCCCACTCGTGACACACTGATAGCGACACCGCAGAAGAAATGCTAGCACGGGCTTCCAGTATCCGTTGTTTCAGATGCTGCACATCTCGTATCTTGATGGTATGGTGTGGCATATGGGGTACAAAGATAGTGGGGCCATTCTTCATCAATGGAAACCTCAATGCCACTGGATATCTGAAATAGTGTGGCAGGGACAGGTGTGGGTCCCAATTCTCAGCCATTTCCCGGTTTCGCCGTTAAAGTCAAGACAGTATCACTGACCTTTTTCCCGGCCCTAAATGGACCCCATTGCTGCCCTGGCTGGACAATTGCAAGAACTCAGTTTAGAGGTGGCAGACCTCAACTAGGCGGTCAGACAGCGGTCCCTCACGGCCACGGGTTGTTACACCTCCACAAACTCTGGTGGAGCCTAAGATTGTCTTACCTGACAGTTTCTCTGGGGAGCGCGACAAGTTTGTAACCTTCAGGGAGGCCTGTAAGTTGTATTTTAGGTTGCATCCCCACACTTCAGGTTTGGAGGAGCAGAGGGTTGGAATAGTAATCTCGCTCCTACAGGGTGATCTTCAAGCCTTGGTATTCTCTCTTCCCGCAGGCGCCTTACCACTACGGACTGTGGACGAGTTTTTACGTGCCTTGGGTCATGTGTATGATGATCCTGACCACATCTCTCTGGCCGAATACACAATACGTCACCTCCGTCAGGGAGACCGACAAGTAGAGCAGGGCTGCTCTGAGTTTCGGAGGTGGGTCACCGATACACTTCGCAGTCAATTTTATCAGGGACTGTCTGTGAAGGTTAAAGATGCCTTTGCTCTACAGGAGGCACCGGCCACACTGGAGGCAGCTATGTCTCTGGCAATACGTGTGGACCGTCGCCTGCGCCACAGACATAATGAGACGCTGTTGCTTAAGGGAGAATCGGATTCAGGAATACCGGAACCGGAGTCCCCAGGGGAACCCATGCAACTATGTGGCGCTATTCGTCCATTTGGGCCCACAGCAGTACGGCGTAAGGTGGTTACATGTTTTTTTTGTGGCAGGAGGGGTCATTATGTGAATGTGTATCCTTCTAGAAAACAGCCGTTGGAATACTAATGAGCCCGGGTTGTAGGGAGGTTGGCAACTCGGGTGTACAAGTTTCCTCCGTAAGTAGGCCGCAATTTTTTTTACCGGCCGAGATTCGTCTTGGCGAAAGCAAGGTCGTCATTGCGGCTTTTCTGGACTCATGGGCGGGGTTTAATTTAATAGATGCCGGGTTCGTCCAGGCCCAGGGGCTTAAACCTCAGGAGTTGTCTAGTCCGATACCCATAATTGCAATAGACTCCGCGCCTTTGAGCCAGGGGACGTTCACGTTTGAAGAGTGGTGCCATTTCCTGGAGGGGAAACTATACCCTGTCATGGTGATCACGGATCACAAGAACTTGTTGTACTTAGAATCTGCAAAGCGTCTTACACCTAGGCAGGCAAGGTGGTATCTGTTCTTCACCAGGTTCAATTTCTTCATAACGTATAGGCCAGGAAGCAAGAATGTCAAGGCTGATGCGTTATCCTGTTGTTTTCCAGGGGGTGGGGATAATTGTGAACCAGATCCTATACTTCAAAAGGGAGTAGTTGTTGCTACGGTAACTTCTGACCTTGAGAAAGAGGTGCTGGAGGTTCGGGGGACGCCCAAACAGTCTGTCCTTTGGAGATTCCCAATAGACCTTGGACCCATTTGTCAATAGATTTTATCACTGATTTACCTGTTTCTGAGAGAAATTGTTCTGATCTGCAACATGTACTAAGGAAAGATAGGGGAAAGCTATCCCTACAGTAAGACTAAGCTGAATCCCTACGATGTAGCGGGCTGCCTGTTCCTAGTGAACAGACCCGCCTTAGTCCTCGGCTAGTCTGAACAAAGACCTGTAGAATTAAGGAAGGGGTCCCTAAAAGGGACAAAAATGGGACACCTTCTAAACAGAAGTTGTTGCAGAACACAAAAGACAAACTGACAAAAAGTACTAGAGGTCCCAGAGGACCAAGCGAACTGACAGAGATAGGCACCGAAGCACCAGGCTAGTAAAACAGTCAAACAACACTGAAGTCCACCAAAGCCAGAAAGGCGGAGCTGGAATATAAAGGCAGATGGTCACGTGACCGCAAAACACAAGATAGAAAAAACTAACAGGAGGGTTCTAACAGAAATACAGTTATTCTAGTTGTAGTAGACAGGTTAAGCAAAATGTCGCATTTCATTGCGCTCTCCGCGTTACCTAATGTCAAGACTCTAGCATAGACCTTTATCAAGGAGATTGTAAGACTGCATGGAATTCCTTCTGATATAGTTTCGGACCAGGGGGTGCAGTTTATTTCCAAGTTTTGGAGGGCTTTCTGCAGCCAGCTGGGGATTCATTTGTCATTTTTTTCAGATTTTGATCTTCAATCCAATGGTCAGACGGAAAGTGTAAATCAAAATCTTGAGATTTATCTCAGGTGTTTCATCTCTGAGAATCAGGCGGACTGGGTTAAGTACTTACCGTTGGCAGAATTTGCAGTAAACAACCGTACTCATGAGTCTACTGGTAAGTCCCCGTTTTTCAGGGCATAAGGTTTTCATCCGCAATTTAGATCTTTGAATAGGAGGGGTTTTTCTGGTGTTTCTGGAGAGGAACAGTTTTCTTTCTCCATCTCATTCGTATGGCAAGGGGTTCTCAACAAGTTGAAGAGGATGGGTTCCAGATATAAGAATGTGGCTGATCTGAGACGTGTGAGAGGTCCGGACCTATGTGTGGGCGATTGGGTGTGGTTGTCATCTTAGAATATTAAACTGAGGAACCTCGTGGAAACTGGGCCCCAGGTTTATTGGTCCATATAGGATTGAGGCTATTGTCAATCCTGTTGCATTCCGGCTGGCTTTGCCACACTCATTCAGGATCCATAATGTTTTCTACTGTTCCTTACTCAAAAGATTTGTGGCCTCCCCCAATCCATCACCTCCACCTCCCTCTCCGGGTCTTGTGGATGAGAATCTTGAGTTCCAGATTTCTAGGGTCATAGATTCTCGATTTGTTCGTCGGTCCCTTCAGTATTTGGTACACTGGAGAGGTTATGGTCCTGAGGAGTGGATGTGGGTACCAGCGGCCGACATCCATGCTGTCAGGTTGGTGCGATCCTTTCATGCGGCCCATCCTGAAAAACCTGGCCTTGAGGTTCCAAAGGTCCCTCGTAGAAGAGGCGGTACAGTCACGGGGATACCGCGACAGAGAGGTTCCAGAGAACTGCAGCGTTCTGGGCATAGTTCATACACTGGGCCGAAGTTCCTCTCCAGTTTATTAACTTACTGCTTTTTGCCTGCCAGCAGTGCAGGAGTTAATCTGGGCTGCTGGGTTTTCCTGAGATTCTTGTCTCTCAGCTGATTTGGGTTTATTACTCTTTCCTTCTATATAGACTCAGCTCTGACTTCCTGGGGTGTCAGTGATCAGTTCTTCTGCCTGACTTAGAGAGTGAAGGAGCAGCGTTGTGTTTAGGAGCTTGGAGGTTTACTTAGTTATCGTTGTTCCTGTTTTGCTGTGTGTTAACCTGCTTTCTCTCCTTTTTGGTTTCCCCTCCTTAAATCCCTTGTGTTTCCTCTGTGGCTGAGTGAGCATTTTGTGTGACTGCTATTTCTGTTTACCTTGTCTGTATTTCCCTGTCTTGTCGCAGTATCATTCTTTTGTACTGTCTTCCTCCCTGGAGTAGCGGTCATTATCAGGGCCTGCGCAGGAGTTAAGGAGACACTGGCGGCTCAGGCCTCCTCACCATCAGAGGTACCCCTGAGATAAGGGAAAGTCAGGGACCCCCTAGTGTGGCAGGGACAGGTGGGGGTCCCAATTCTCAGCCATTTGCCGGTTTTGCCATTTATGGCGTAACACCTAGTCTGTGATTAGGACTATCTCTGCACCCGCGGGCACCACTAGGGACTGCGGTGTCAGGATATTGTTAGAACTCTCCTGTTAGTTTTTTTTCTATTTTGGTCACGTGACCTGCTGCCTATTTCTTCAAGCTCCGCCCTTCTGGCTTGCTGGACTTCAGTGTTATTTGACTATCTATCTAGCCAGGTGCTTTTGTACCCATCTCTCTAGTTCATTTGGTCCTTTGGACCTCTAAGTACTTTTTGTCTGTTTGTCTTTTTGCTCCGCTACAACCTCTGCTAGGAGGTGTCCTATTTTGTCTCAGTCCTTAGTTCTTTTAGGGACCCCTCCCTTTATTCTGTTGGTCTGCGTTCAGACTAGCTGAGGACGAAGGCGGGTCTGTTCACAAGGAACAGGTCGCCCGCTGCAACGTAGGGAATCAGCTTAGTCTTATTGTAGGGACAGATTCCCTTTCTTTCCTTAGTTCCTGTAGCAGATCATAACAGTAAGTCCAGCCCAAACTTAACTTGGAAAGAAATCCTGGGATTAGTATGGTGTCTGTTCAAGAGTTGGCTCAACACCTGCAGGGATTGTCTCTATAGGTGGCCGATCTCCAGCAACACGTGAATAGTCCTGGAGCGCATTTTGTGGAACCAAAGGTATGACTGCCTGATATTTTTGATGATAAACAACAAAATTTTTTTTCCTTTAAAAATGCTTGTTTATTATATTTTAATTGAGACCCAGGTCCTCTGGGAATGAATCACAGCGCATTGGGTTTATCATGTCACTTTTGCGCAATGAACCACAGGGGTGGTCCTTTTCTCTCCAACCTAATGATCCGTGTTTTAGATCAGTGGAGGATTTTTTTTCTGCTATGGGGTTATTGTATGACGATCTTGATCGAGTCTCATCTGCTGAGACAGAACTGAGACGTTTGAAGCAGGGGTCAGGTGATGTTGAAAATTATTGTACACACTTCAGAAGGTGGTCTTCAGAAGTGAAATGGAATGATTCAGCGTTAAAATGTTCGTTTCTTGCCGGTCTAAGTGAAAGGGTTAAAGATCTGCTGATTGCATTTCCTGCACCTGTGACTTTGCAAGAGGCCATGCAATTAGCTATACGTGTGGACAGGAGACTGCGTGCCAGGGTAAATGATGAGAAAATTCCTGCAATGGCAGCTTCTAATCCTCAAAGGGTCTGCTCGGACGGCGGAGAACCGATGGAGGTTGGGGCAATGTCACTTCGTTCTCAGGAAAGAGACCACAGGTTTTCCAAGGGATTGTGTTTTTACTGTGGTAAATCTGACCATTTAATTAAGAACTGTGAGCTTCGTTTAAGCAAAGAAAAAAAAAAGGTCAGTTACGCCCGTATTGCTTGTTTGAATTCTAAGGGAGTATTTCTTTCAGGGAGTACCTTATTGCGGGAAGATTTGATTGAATTTCAGGTATTTGTGGATTGTGGTTCAACACTTAATGTGATTGATAAGGGGTTTTTGGAAAAACTTAAATTGGAATCCAAACCTTTGTCATCACCTATTTCTGTGATTGCTATTGACAACACTCCTTTGAAATGTATTACTCACAAGGTTGCTGAATTTCCCCTCACTATCAATGGTATTCAAAAGGAAAATTTGGATTTGGTGGTATTAAATAATTTATCTTCTCCAGTAGTTTTAGGTTTGCCTTGGTTAAAACTGCACAATCCTTTACTGGACTGGTCTACTAATGAGATTAAGTCATGGAGTCCTAAGTGCTATGATAAGTGTTGTAACGGTCGCATTGCGGCTGTGGAAAAAGGGGAATTACCTGTACCTATTCAGGATTTTTGGAAGGTTTTTTCAGAGGAGGAGTCGCAAGATTTACCTCCTCATAGGGACTATGATTGCACCATTGAGTTTGTTCCTGGAGCTACTCTTCCCAAGAGTCGCTTATTTAATCTGACTATCCCTCAAAGAAAGGCCTTGGAGGAATACATACAGACGAGCTTGGCTGCTGGTCACATTAGACCTTCTAAGTCACCTGTGGCTGTTGGATTTTTTTTTGTAAAAAAAAAAAAGGACGGCGGTTTACGTCCATGTCTGGACTTTCGCGAAATTAATAAAATTACCGTATGCAATTCCTACCCATTGCTGTTAATTCCTGACTTGTTTAACCAGTTAGTGGGGGCCAAGTGGTTCTCTAAAATTGATCTCCGGGGGGCATACAATTTGTTACGAATAAAGGAGGGTGATGAATGGAAAACGGCTTTTAACACTCCGGTAGGTCATTTTGAGAATCTGGTGATGCCTTTTGGTCTTACCAATGCACCCGCGTTTTTTCAGAACCTTATTAATGACATCCTGAGACCTTTGATTGGTAAGAATGTGGTTGTGTATTTGGATGACATTTTGATTTATTCGCCAGATCTGGAGTCCCATTGGCAGAGCGTACGTGAGGTATTGCAGTTATTGAGTGATAATTCACTTTTTGCTAAGCTGGAGAAATGTGAGTTCGCTGTGCAGAGAATTAGTTTTTTGGGCTACATTATCTCCAGCGAGGGCTTTGAGATGGACCCGGTGAAGGTTCAGGCTGTGCAGGAATGGCCTAGGCCTATTGGTTTGAAATCTATACAGAGATTTTTGGGTTTTGCCAATTATTACAGAAAATTCATTAAGAATTTTTCTATAATTGTTAAGCCGCTGACCGATCTCACCAGGAAAGGTGCGAATACTGTCCAGTGGACTACTGAGGCCATTGAAGCTTTTGTGTATCTCAAGGAGAGGTTCAGTTCTGCCCCTATCCTTATGCAGCCTGATGAGACCAAGCCTTTTTTGGTCAAGGTTGATGCTTCTTCGGTGGGGGTCGGTGTGGTTTTGTCTCAGGAGAACAAGGATGGAGTACATCCCTGTGCTTTTTTTTCAAAAAAATTTTCAGAAACCGAACTTAATTACGATGTTGGTAATCGGGAATTGCTGGCAATCAAACTCGCGTTTGAACATTGGCAGCATTTCTTGGAAGGTGCTAAATTTCCGGTTCAGGTTTTCACTGATCATAAAAATTTGATTTATCTGGATGCTGCCAAGTGCTTGAATGCCCGTCAGGCAAGGTGGGCACTTTTTTTTCTCGGTTTAATTTTTCTGTTATTTACATCCCTGGTACCAAGAATGTTAAAGCCGATGCTTTATCTCGCAGTTTTGCTCCCATGGTTGATACCGAGGAGGAGGAGAGCATTTTACAGGAAGGAGTTGTGGTAGCAGCATTGGACTCCGTTTTGGAAGATGGGATTCTGAAAGCCCAGGAGGATGCCCCATCTAACACTCCCCATGGGAGGTTGTTTGTGCCTAGAACCTTTAGGAAAGATTTGTTTGTGGAATATCATGAGTCTGGGTTGGCAGGTCATCCAGGAATTTCTGAGACTAAGAGACTTATAAGTCGCAGTTTTTGGTGGCCTGGGTGGCAGAAGGAAGTCATCAAGTGGGTGCGTCAATGTACGGTGTGTGCTAGGTCAAAGGCTTCGCATACCCCTGCTGCGGGGTTGCTTTGCCCTCTGGAGGTTCCTAGTGCGCCTTGGACGCATCTGGCAATGGATTTTATTGCTGACCTTACTGTGTCCGAGGGTTTCACTGTCATCTGGCTGGTCGTGGACCGTTTTAGCAAGATGTGTCATTTGGTTCCTTTCATTAAACTACCCTGCGCTAAGACACTCGCTAAGGCGTTTGTTAAGGAAATTGTCAGACTCCATGGCGTTCCCACCGACATTGTTTCGGATACGGGACCTCAGTTTGTGGCTCGCTTTTGGCGTGCTTTTTGTGACAGGTTGGGAGTCCATTTGTCATTTTCATCTGGGTATCATCCTGAGTCTAATGGACAGACAGAAAGAAAGACCCAGGATGTTGAACAGCTTTTGCGTTGTTTTGTGGCAGACAATCAAGAGGGGTGGTCTGAGTTTCTGCCACTCGCTGAATTTGCTCTTAACAACCATACATCCTCTTCTGCTGGGTGTTCTCCTTTTTTTTGTTGTACTGGGAGACATCCGTCGTTTGGTTCGTTCTCCAAATTGGTGTCGGCTGTGCCGGAGGAGGAGAATTTTTCCGGTGATTTGGAGAGAGTTTGGACTGACGTACGTTGTAACCTTCAAGAGGCTAACAAAAAGTCCAAGATGTATTTTAACAGGAAACGTAAAGTCGTTTTGTTTACAGTGGGTGACATGGTTTGGTTGTCTTCAAAGAATCTGCGGTTGAGGATTCCCTCTAAAAAATTGGGTCCGAAGTTTGTGGGGCCATTTAAGGTGCTTCAGGTGCTTAATCAGTCTGCTGTTAGGTTGGAGGTCCCCACCTCCTGGAAGATTAATCCTGTGTTTCATGTTTCCTTGTTGAAAAAGGCTGATGTATCGGATAGGGATGCTACTGTCACAGTTACTCCGGTGGTGGAAGACGGCGAATATGAAATTTCTCGTATCCTGAATTCCAGAAGACATAGAGGGAGATTGCAGTATCTCGTCGCTTGGAAAGGTTTCGGTCCCGAGGATAACTCCTTGGTAGGGGCGGATGATGTCTCTGCCCCTAGACTTGTCAGAGCGTTCCACAGGAGGTTTCCTGATAGGCCTGGGCCTGGAGGATCCGGAGGATCCTCATAGAAGAGGGGGTACTGTTAGAACTCTCCTGTTAGTTTTTTTTCTATTTTGGTCACGTGACCTGCTGCCTATTTATTCAAGCTCCGCCCTTCTGGCTTTGCTGGACTTCAGTGTTATTTGACTCTCTATCTAACCAGGTGCTTTTGTACCTATCTCTCTAGTTCGTTTGGTCCTTTGGACCTCTAAGTACTTTTTGTCTGTTTGTCTTTTTTCTCTGCTACAACATCTGCTAGGAGGTGTCCTATTTTGTCTCAGTTCTTAGTTCTTTTAGGGACCCCTCCCTTTATTTTATAGGTCTGCGGTCAGACTAGCTGAGGACGAAGGCGGGTCTGTTCACAAGGAACAACTGCAACGTAGGGAATCAGCTTAGTCTTATTGTAGGGACAGATTCCCTTTCTTTCCTTAGTTCTTGTAGCAGATCATAACAGATATCTAATCTGTACAGGAACCGGCAGGGTCAGGTGCAGTTTTTTTTAGTGTATAACCTATTATTCCACAGTGAATTACTACACAGGCATAACATAAAAAACCCAAAAACAAGCAACATACCCAAATAACTGGAAGTAAATGGATAAATCGCACAGTGCAAAAATAAAGATAAATAATAAAGGGTATTTAGTTAACATAATTTTGATCAAAATAATGTAAAAGCTATCCCGCCACGTCAAGGCAACCCTTATGGGACAGTCCTAACTCTAATATTAAAACCTTACCATTTGTCAAGTGACATACATATGCACAAGGGCTGAGAGACTGAACCCCCAGTAGAAACATAGACCTGAGGCAGAATGAACCTTTCAGCTCAGACAAAGGGCGGCCACACCCTTAAATGCACTAAAGCACACTGAACTACAAAGAAAAAAACAGGAAGTCTGAACTGAAACGTAAATTGATGTGCATACAAAATGTAAATGCGTGTTCACACAAGGCCACTAGACAGAAAAAACCCCAAAACAAGCAAAATACCCAAATAACTGGAAGGAAATGGATAAATCGCACAGTTAAAAAATAATGATAAATAATAAAGGGTATTTAGTTAACATAATTTTGATCAAAATAATGTAAAAGCTATCCCGCCACGTCAAGGCAACCTGTCACGCTGTCTCTGTATACTGGAGGTAGGGGGCCTAAGCTGACCCTAAGCTGGGGCCCTGACTAATCCCTCAACCTGGAGGTACTGTTAAAGGTACAGAGGTCCAGGCCGCCAGCGTAACCCCTACCTCCTGAGGATCCCTGCACCTAAGTAATCTAGTCCTGAGAAGGACCCCGATCACAACAAAAGAGGACAAGTAATAATATGCCCACACACAGTACTTAGACGAACGAGACAGTACAAGGGAAAAACCAAAACCACCTTGCATACAAAAACTACACAACTACAACAGAGGGAACACGAACGGGAAAGGAGATAAATGATAAAGCGAGGAAGGGAAAATACACTCCAAATACACTTATCTCAGAAACTCCAAATACCACGATCCGCTCTGTAAGTCTGTATGAAATGCTTTCACCGACACTTCCCAAACAGACCAGCAGGCATTTGAAGGAGACTCACTACAGCAGCATTGATTGCAGCTGGGCGAGGCTGGACCTCGTCTAGCACAGAGAGAGAGAGAATTAACTCCCTCACTGCCGAAAACACAAAGCACCAAAAAGTCAGCTGCGAGAAGTCAGGCTGTGTAATCGTGACGATCTTCGTGGCGACACACCCGTGACAGTACCCCCCCTTCTACGAGGGGCCTCCGGACCCTCAGGGCCAGGTTTATCCGGGTGAGTCGTGTGGAAGGCCCGAACTAATCGGTCTGCGTTAATATCCGACGCAGGAACCCACATCCTCTCCTCAGGACCATACCCTTTCCAATGAACCAGGTACTGAAGGGACCGACGATTAAAACGTGAATCGATGACCCTTGATACCTGGAACTCCAAGTTACCATTGACCACCACTGGAGGGGGAGGTAAAGGTGACGGTACCACCGGCGCCACATACCTCTTAAGCAACGATCTGTGGAACACGTTGTGAATTTTAAATGTAGGGGGGAGGTCAAGACGGAATGCCACCGGATTAATAATAGAACTGATTCTGTACGGCCCGATGAACCTGGGACCCAGTTTCCAGGAGGGAACCTTAAGTTTAATATTCCTGGTAGACAACCATACCCGATCGTTCACACTTAGGTCCGGACCAGACACTCTCCTCCTATCAGCCATACGTTTGTATCGGTTCCCCATAGTATTCAGATTCTTCAGCACCCCTCTCCATACTGAAGCGAGTGATGAGGAAAATCGTTCCTCCTCAGGAACCCCCGAAGAGCCCCCCCTACTGAAAGTACAAAACTGGGGGTGAAAACCATATGCCCCAAAAAACGGGGACTTACCAGTGGACTCGCTCCGCCTATTATTGAGAGCAAACTCTGCCAGAGGTAAGAAAGAAGCCCAGTCCTCCTGGTTCTCTGACACAAAACACCGGAGATATGTCTCCAAGCTCTGGTTCATACGTTCCGTCTGACCATTGGTCTGAGGGTGAAAAGCCGATGAGAATGACAAATGCATCCCCCGCCGTGCACAAAACGCCTTCCAGAACTTGGACACAAACTGAGACCCCCGATCAGACACCACATCGGAGGGTACCCCGTGAAGCCTCACAATCTCCCCAATGAACACCTGCGCAAGAGTTTTAGCATTAGGGAGAGCCGGAAGAGCGATAAAATGTGCCATCTTGCTGAACCTGTCCACTACAACGAGTATGACCGTTTTACCCGAAGACGGAGGGAGGTCCGTAATAAAGTCCATAGACAGATGAGTCCAAGGACGCTCCGGGATCTTCAAAGGTAAGAGGGCCCCAGACGGACGGGTATGTGAGGTCTTAGAGCGCGCACAAACCCCACAGGACGCGACAAAAGTTACCACCTCCTTATGTAAGTTAGGCCACCAAAACCGACGCGAGAGAAGATCCACAGTTGCTTTACTCCCCGGGTGTCCTGCCAAAACTGAGTTATGGTGTGCCTCGATCACCTTTTGTCGCAACTGATCTGGAACAAACAGTCTCCCCGGAGGTCCAACAGGGGCGTCCCCCTGAGCCTCCAATACCTCCTCCTCCAGCTCAGACCATACTGCCGAAACCACCACCCCCTCCTGAAGGATAGGAATCGGGTCGTCCGTATTCCCGGCCCCAGGGAAACTACGAGATAAGGCATCCGCCTTTACATTTTTTGACCCAGGACGATATGTAACGACAAAATTAAACCTGGTAAAAAACAATGACCACCTAGCTTGTCTGGGATTCAGACGTTTCGCGGACTCCAGATATAGCAGGTTCTTGTGATCGGTGATGACGGTGACCGGATGGACTGCCCCCTCCAAAAAATGGCGCCACTCCTCAAAAGCTAACTTAATGGCTAAGAGTTCCCTATTGCCGACATCGTAATTCCTCTCAGCGGACGACAATTTTTTAGAGAAAAAGGCGCACGGATGCCACTTACCAGGGGACGAACCTTGTGACAATACTGCTCCCACCCCTACCTCGGAAGCGTCTACCTCTACAATGAATGGCTGTGACGCATCAGGTTGAATGAGTATGGGTGCCGAGGCAAAACATTTTTTCAAGCAGGAGAATGCTTGACAAGCCTTGTCAGACCACCTAGAAAAATCCGTCCCCTTTTTAGTCATGTCTGTGAGAGGCTTAACCATGGACGAGAAATTACGAATGAACTTCCGGTAATAATTAGCAAACCCCAGGAAACGTTGTAGTGCCTTAAGATTCTCTGGCCGATCCCACTCAAGAACTGCCCGCACTTTCCCAGGGTCCATACGAAAACCGGACGCTGAAACCAGGAAGCCTAAAAACTGGAGTTCCTGTACGGCGAACACACACTTTTCCCATTTGGCATACAGTTTATTATCCCGCAAGATCTGTAACACCTGCCTAACGTGCTCCTGATGAGACACCAGATCCGGCGAGTAAATTAAGATATCATCCAGATATATGACAACAAACTGTCCCACCAGGCGGCGAAAAATGTCATTAACAAAGTGTTGGAACACCGCCGGGGCATTAGTCAGACCGAATGGCATGACAAGGTTCTCATAATGCCCCTCCGGAGTGTTAAACGCCGTCTTCCACTCATCCCCCTCCTTCATCCTAATCAGATTGTACGCCCCCCTGAGATCCAACTTAGAGAACCATTTGGCGCCCACGATCTGATTAAAGAGATCGGGAATAAGTGGGAGTGGATACGGATCTCGGACCGTAATCCGATTAAGTTCACGGAAATCCAGGCAAGGGCGTAGGCCTCCATCTTTCTTCTTAACAAAGAAGAACCCCGCAGCCACCGGTGAAGATGAAGGTCTAATATGCCCCTTAGCCAGACTTTCTGAAATATAATCCTTCATGGCCTGCCTCTCAGGACCAGAAAGGTTATACAACCTAGCTTTAGGTAACTTGGCCTCAGGGAGCAGTTTTACAGAACAGTCATACTCGCGATGAGGAGGTAGTTCCTGACACCCTTTCTCCGAGAATACATCCTCAAAGTCCGCCAGAAATGGAGGTAAGACCCAAGGAGTAACCGCACCAATGACCGTGTTCATGCAGTTTTTATTACAGAATTTACTCCATTGGCTTATCTCTCTGGTTTGCCAATTAATAACCGGGTTATGCTTAGTTAACCAAGGAAGGCCCAACACTATAGGAGTGGGAAGACCCTCCAACACGTAGCAAGACAACAGTTCTTTATGTATCGCCCCCACTTGAAGTTTTACGTCATGCACAGCTTGCAAAAAACTTCCCTGACCGAGAGGCCTGTCATCGATCGAGAATATGGGGATGGGTTTAGCCAACTCACTCAATCGCATACCTTGAACCCGGGCAAACCGAGCATCAACCAGATTAGCCCCGGCCCCACTATCCAGAAGAACAGATATCCTCTCAGTTCTCGTACCCACCACCACCTCCGCCGGTACGAGAAACTGAGACGAACCTAGGGACGAAATACCTACTCCCAGATTGCCGTCCACCACACAACCTGGGATCAACAGTTTTCCGACGACTCTTCACTCTGCAAGGGACGGGATGGACACCCCCCAATAAAATGTCCCTTTCTCCCGCAGAAGAAACACCTTCCTGTCTTATGGCGCACCACCGGTCCCCTCCCCCGAAATGATGTCCCTCCTAATTGCATAGGCTCCTCTGGACTGACCAGGGGAACCACCATATGAGGGGACCTTGTAGGAGGTGGAGTCATCACAGGGGGTCGAGTTATCCCGCACCTCTCCCGAAGCCGTCTGTCAACGCGAATAGCCAGGGCCATAGCGGCTTCCAGTGACGCGGGAGAGTCATACTGTGCCAACACATCCTGTAATTTGTCGGATAAACCTTGACAAAACTGGCTCCTAAGAGCCGGGTCATTCCACTGGGTGTCCGTGGCCCACCTACGGAACTCCGAACAGAATTCCTCCGCCGGACGATCTCCCTGCTGGATCCTACGTAACTTAGACTCAGCAAGGGAGATCCGATCTGGGTCATCATATACGAGTCCCAGAGCAGCGAAAAACCTATCCACTGACTGGAGAGCCGGGGAGCCCGGGGGAAGAGAGAACGCCCAAGATTGTGGGTCCCCTTATAGGAGCGAGATGACAATTCCCACCCTTTGTTCTTCACTCCCCGATGACCGAGGCCGCAGCCGAAAGTACAATTTGCATGCCTCCCGGAAAACAAAAAACTTGTCCCGCCCCCCAGTGAACCTGTCAGGGAGAGCTACTTTAGGTTCTGGTCCGGCTTGCTCCAGAGGATGCAAAACCTTGAACCTAACGTCCGCCAGCTCCATGGACAAACTCTGCAACTGCCGAGCTAGACCGGCTACTGGATCCATGGTAGCTGGAGAAAAACTAAGTGGGTCGGTGAAAAAGTCACGCTGTCTCTGTATACTGGAGGTAGGGGGCCTAAGCTGACCCTAAGCTGGGGCCCTGACTAATCCCTCAACCTGGAGGTACTGTTAAAGGTACAGAGGTCCAGGCCGCCAGCGTAACCCCTACCTCCTGAGGATCCCTGCACCTAAGTAATCTAGTCCTGAGAAGGACCCCGATCACAACAAAAGAGGACAAGTAATAATATGCCCACACACAGTACTTAGACGAACGAGACAGTACAAGGGAAAAACCAAAACCACCTTGCATACAAAAACTACACAACTACAACAGAGGGAACACGAACGGGAAAGGAGATAAATGATAAAGCGAGGAAGGGAAAATACACTCCAAATACACTTATCTCAGAAACTCCAAATACCACGATCCGCTCTGTAAGTCTGTATGAAATGCTTTCACCGACACTTCCCAAACAGACCAGCAGGCATTTGAAGGAGACTCACTACAGCAGCATTGATTGCAGCTGGGCGAGGCTGGACCTCGTCTAGCACAGAGAGAGAGAGAATTAACTCCCTCACTGCCGAAAACACAAAGCACCAAAAAGTCAGCTGCGAGAAGTCAGGCTGTGTAATCGTGACGATCTTCGTGGCGACACACCCGTGACACAACCCTTATGGGACAGTCCTAACTCTAATATTAAAATCTTACCATTTGTCAAGTGACATACATATGGACAAGGGCAGAGAGACTGATCCCTTAGTAGAAGCATAGACCTGAGGCAGAATGAACCTCTCAGCTCAGACAAAGGGCGGCCACACCCTTAAATGCACTAAAGCACACTGAACTACAAAGAAGTATAACAGTTATTTTATCAAAACTATTTCTCGAACCCCAGTAAGTGACATGCAACTGGAATCAGGGTCTCTATATCTATTTTATGCTACTCTCAGATTGAGGAACATAACCCTGCTGACAGATTTACTTTAAAGGGAACTTATTAAAAAAAATTATATATTGTTTAAATCAGGCTTTTTCATGTATTTTTTTTTAAATGTTGGGAATGGCTTTTTTCTTTTTCATATCACGCAATCTGTACTAAATAATAAAATGAGTAAGCTTGAAAATTTCACACTGTCCAGTACGGCTTTTTAGATTGTTACAGTGGCATGTAATAGTTTGGGACTCCCTGGTTACAATTACTGTTATTTTGAACAGTTAAGCAAGTTGAAGATGAAATGATCTCTAAAGGCCTAAAGCTAAAGATGACACATTTCCTTTGTATTTTAGGCAAAAAAATATATACATTTTTTCATCTTTTACATTTTAAAAATTACAAAAAGGAAAATGGGCCAATGCAAAACTTGCTTAACTGTTCAAAATAACAGTAATTTTGACCAGGGATGCTGTCACGGGTGTGTCAGATGTGGACAGACAGTGACCCTGCAGTTGGTTGCAGAAGATCTCTTCGTTTGGCATTACAGACACCTTCTTAGATCTGTTTCACTCTAGGACCCAGAGGCTACCTCCCTCCTGCTAATTGACACCCAGGCCTCGGTGTTTAAATACTTTCTGTTTGCTACAGGGAGGAGCCGGTGATATTCACATGTTCCCTTGTGAAGGCTTGGAGCTATAGAAGTCTGCTTACTTCCTCTCTGGTCTCTAGGAGGACATTTGGTGTAATCTCTCTGAAGTCGGCTCAAGCTAAGTTACTTTCCCCTGTGTTTGTCTCCCTTGTCAGTAGTTGTTAGTGGAGACTGACTAGTGCTCATCCTCCCTTCCCTATCCAGGGTCAAGCTCTAGGGAAATACAGGGTTTAGGTTCCTGTGCGGCGATTGGTGAGGAATCAATATAGGGACGTTACGGCAGACAGGGTGATATCAGATCAGCCTAGGTGGTCTTCACTCCACCTTTCCCTAGTGTCTGGGCTCCCTTCCCCACTTACCTTCGTGTTACACTTAGTCTTTCCTACACCTTGCGTGACGGGTGCCCATACTTTTACATGCCACTGTACTTACTGTACTTTCAGGAAGAGTTTACAGAAGTTTTCTTATCAGTGGAGGTAGGATTAAAATGATAGGTAACACCTGTAAACACAGCTGATAACACAGGATCCACCAATCACAAGTGGTGATATCACACCTGAGTCCTGCTTCCCCTCCCTTCACAATTACCTTTACACAGGCTCAGTAGACAATTCAACATATAAGATAGGGTCTGGATCTGACTATTGTGGCTATCTACATGTATAGTTTCTTGAAACCAAAACAAGTATGAGTCTAAAAAAGCCTCAGTGGCTAGTGTGAAAATGTCAAGATTTCTATTTTTTTATTCTTACTTCAGATTGTGATACGTAAAAAAAAAATGTGTATACTGTACATATTTACATATATATACTGTAGAGTGGGTGAAATAAGTATTAAACACGTCACCAATTTTCTACATAAATATATTTCTATCTAAAGGTGCTATTGACATGAAATTTTTACCAGATGTCGGTAATAACCCATCCAATCCACACAGGCAAACCATAGATATCCATTAATTAAGTTAATTATGTGTAATAATGAAAAATGACACAGGGAAAAAGTATTGAACACGCTTACTGAAATTTAATTAATACTTTGTACAAAAATCCTTTGTTGGTAATGACAGCTTCAAAACGCCTCATGTATGGAGAAACTAGTCGCATGCATTGCTCAGGTGTGATTTGAGCCCATTGTTCCACAGAAACACTATTCAAATCCTGAAGGTAATGTAGGTTCCTTCTATGATTTCGGTGCTTTAGTTCCTTCATTAAATTTTCTATAGGATTAAGGTCAGGTGATTGGCTGGCCCAATTGTAGAAGCTTTGCTACAATTTAAAGTTTCCTTGGCTGTATGTTTGGGATCACTGCCTTGCTGAAATGTTCACCCTCATTTCATCTTCATTATCCTGGAAGATGACAGCAGACTTTTCTTATCAAGAATGTTTTGGTACATTTGTCCATTCATTCTTCCTTCAATTATATGAAGTTTGCCAGTGCTGTATGCTGAAAAACAGGCCAACACAATGATGTTTCCACCTCCAAACCTCACAGTTGGTATGGTGTTTTTGAGATGACCTGCAGTGCCTTTTGGCCTCCACACATGGTGTGTATTATGGCATCCAAGAGTTCACTTTTGGTCTCATTTGACCAGACTATATTCTCCCACGGTTTTTGTTCAGCATAGTGAGCATGCATACAGGCCATGGAGGTTGAATGCATTACTTATTGTTTTCGTTGAAACAATTGTACCTGCTCATTCCAAGTCTTTCTGTAGCTCTCCACAGGTGGTCCTTGGGTCTTGGATAACTCTTCTGAAAATTCTTTTCACTCCTCTGTTTGAAATCTTGCGGAGAGCACCTGGTCATGGCCAATTTATGTTGAAATGATGTTCTTTCCATTTCTGGGTTATGGCCCCAACAGTGCTCACTGGAACCTTCTGTAGTTTAGAAATTCTTCTGTAACCAATGCCATCAGCTTGTTTTGCAACAATAAGGCTGCAAATGTCTTCAGACAGCTCACTGGTTTTAACCATCATGATATGTTTCTTGAGTGGTGATGAGCAAGCACTAAAATGCTCGGGTACTCATTGCTTGGGTCGAGCATATTAGAATGCTCGAGTGCTTGGTCCGAGCAACGAGCCCAATGTAAGTCTATGGTAAACTCGAGAATTTTTCCGGCGACCCCCCCCGGCGGTCTGCAGAGGGCCTAAAAATTGCCCAAATCGATGGGAACAGTGCTCAAATGACATGGGAACAGCATGGGGAAGAACCCTTGAAGCATCTCTGACTCCCAGGTCACTGCTGTCAACAATGTTGTCAGAGTATTACTCCACTTTTACAGACTCACAATAAAACATACAAAAAGGAAACCAAAATGGATGTTCCTGGGAAAAATGTTAAGGAACTTCCTTTCCAGAGTAATGTCTTGTATACACAGCAAAATAAATATACAAAAACAAAAATGATCCTCCACACCTTGGGCTATGTTCACACGTAGCGTTTTTGATGCATTTTTGCACTTTTGCATTGCTTTCAACCTTATCTGCCTATGTGGTGTGTGAGACATCATCAGAGACATTCTGATTCATTTATGAAGGAGGGACTCTGAAAATAACAAAGAATATTTTTATAGGTCCATCAGGCGGCCCTTACTATTCTTAAAGGGCCACAAGTCGGCCCTCACTATTGTTAGAGGGCCATCAGCCGGCTATGCTTTGTTGTTCCTATACTGTTATTGCGTATGCAGTGACTGCAAGGGCTGGCAAAAATTTGGGTGCACCTCAATACTTCTTTGAAGAGACATAGAGGAGGGCCTCAGTAAAAAAAATGTTCCCATTATAAAGGAGTGGGTCTCCTATAGTGGTAATGCCCATGCAGTGACTACAAGGGCTGCCAAAATTTTGGAAAAACCCCAATAACAATTTAAAGACACATAGAGGTGGGCCACAGTAACGACATGTTCTCATTAGAAAGGAGAGGGTCTGCTATCCAATTATAGGGTATGTAGTGAGTACAATGGCTGCCAAAATTTAGGAAAAACCCCATTAACAATTTAAAGACACATAGAGGTGGGCCACAGTAACGACATGTTTCCATTAAAAAGACTCGGTTCTGCTATCCAGTTATAGGGTATGCAGTGAGTACAAGGGCTGCCAAAATTTAGGAAAAACCCCAATAACAATTTAAAGATACATAGATGTGGGCCTTCCCATTAGAAAGTAGAGGGTCTGCTATCCAATTATAGGGTATGCAGTGAGTACAAGGGCTGCAAAAATTTAGGAAAAACCCCATTAACAATTTAAAGACACATAGAGGTGGGCCACAGTAACAATATGTTCCCATTAGAAAGGAGCAATTATGCTATACAGTTATAGGGTATGCAGTGAGTACAAAGGCTGCCAAAATTTAGGAAAAACCCCAATAACAATTTAAAGACACAGAGGTGGGCCTCAGTAACGACATGTTCCTAGAAAGGAGTGGTTCTGCTATACAGTTATAGCGTATGCAGTGAGTACAAAGGCTACCAAAATTTAGGAAAAACCACAATAACAATTTAAAGACACATAGATGTGGGCCACAGTAACAACATGTTCCCATTAGAAAGGAGTGGGTCTGCTATCCAGTTATAGGGTATGCAGTGAGTACAAGGGCTGCCAAAATTTAGGAAAAATTCCAATAACAATTTAAAGACACATAGAAGTGGGCCTCAGTAACAACATGTTCCTAGAAACGAGAGGTTTTGCTATCCAGTTATAGGGTATGCAGTGAGTACAAAGGCTGTCAAAATTTAGGAAAAACCCCATTAACAATTTAAAGATACATAGAAGTGGGCCACAGTAATGACATGTTCCCATTAGAAAGGGGCGGGTCTGCTATCCAGTTATAGACGTGCAGACGTCTCATTGCTAAAAACGATACCCAGACACTTTAAAAAGTTTCATGATTGTCATGCCACACAATTACAAATACGAGGCATTGATATGATATTGCCGCATGAACGTAGTGGCAATATCAGCAATCGCCTGGCAAGACTTGAGGCAAAGTGGATCTGGACCTTAGACACTGTATGTCCCCGGGGTCTCAACGAAAACCTCAGCTTTGCTCCATTCCTGTGATAACCTTTTTCCAGTTATAGCATGGGCTACTGTTCTGGATTGATTTTATATATATGTTTTATCTTTGTTTTTTATGGATATTGCAGCGCTGTTTGAAGTTGTGGGAGATCTTTTATCTCTTGAACTTTTTTCAAGAAGGATGACACAAATGTTTTCCAACTATCATCGACTGAGACCTTCACTTACAGACTTGAAAGCGGGATGGATGATATGATATTCCAAACCATCACCTGGTCAAAAATTCCAATATGGATAAGTCGAAGATGTATACATCATTAACATCCCTGTGTTGGAACACATTGGACTTATATCATCAAAAATTCACTTTCCTTATAAAGTGAAACTTTGTGACCAGTGGAATATTTATTACATAACATGTGAGGGTGATTGTACTGTGGCCAAGGTCCGCAGAACTGGTACACCTCTTACTAAATTGAGAAAGATATAATTCTAATATGATGATCTATATAATTGAAACAAATTCTCTCTGAAAAATGTGGATAATGAGATTTGTGCCTATCTGTTCTGCGTACTTTGGCCCCACCTTATATCGCCCTACACAAATCATGGTGTTGGAACACACTGGATTTATATCACCAAAAATTGACTTTCTCTGTAAAGTGATACTCTATGACCAGCGGAATATTTATTACATAACATGTGAGGGTGATTATACTGTGGCCAAGGTCCTGCAGAACTGGTACACCTCTTATTAATTTGAGAAGGATATATAATATAATTCTAATATGATGATTTATATGATATGGAAACAAATTCTTTCTGAAAAATGTGGATAATTAGATTTGTACCTATCTGTTCTGCGTACTTTGGCCCCACCATATATCGCCCTACACAAATCATGGTGTGTAAGACTATCTATCTGATCCCCTTTTCAGATATGGCGCCTGATTACTTCCGCCCGCACTATGTTGATACTAGTACGCATGCGTTGTCCCGGACCCGGAAGCTCTGGTGCCGGCGTCTCGATGAGGCGCACGTGATTGGGTCATGTGATCTGATGCGATGCGCACGTGACGCTGTGGTCAGATGTCTTCCGGTATATCCCGGACAGCCCGCGCGTCACATGAATTCAACAGAAACGCTGATTGGCAGCGGAGGTATTTTTAAACTTTTCTTCTCCTTGTAGCCCTACCCCCTGACGAAGGTGTCACGCCGAAACGCGTGTCGGAGTAGGCGCCACACACGTTTGGTAATGTATTTGGATATGAGCATGTTCAACATTTACATAGGGACCAATTGACACACCAGTGATATTTTAACTGTGATCCACAAACTAGTTATATAGACCCCATAATACAATCATTTTAGAATTGTTTGTGGAAATCTGGCACTTTGTTCTAACTATCTGTATCAAATGGAACATGAATTGCAACTGTATCCCTTTATATTTGTTATATGAATAACTGGAGTGTATATTTTTTTGGACACTGATGTGCCACAATAACTGCTCTTCAATATACGTATATAGCAAGTGATATATGTATGGATATAATATCCATCAATATTAAGGTTTATTCTTAGCTACACTATGCATCTATACAATTATTCATCTATGCAGTAATTAACGCACGTAGACACTTTTTCGATTTGAGGCCAGTCATATTGGCTGGGATACATTATGTAATTATGTATGTATATGGATCTCTTGATATAAATGTTGTTTCACTGATAACCTTTTTTACAATTTAAAATGATATTTAATGTATTTACTATGTGACTATTGTATTGAGAAATATACTATGTTTCATATCATATAGGGACATTGTATTCCCTTCAACATATATATATATATTTATTGTGTGAGCGTCTCTTTATGCAGTGCCATTGATTTGGCCAAACCACGATTCATTAAAGTTTTTTTTTAGTAACTTGTTTACTTTTGATCTTTTTTGTTCGGTATTTCATCTGTTGGTCTATTATCCAGTTATAGGGTATGCAGTGAGTACAAGGGCTGCCAAAATTTAGGAAAAACCCCAATAACAATTTAAAGACACATAAAGGTGGGCTTCAGTAACAACATGTTCCTAGAAAGGAGCGGTTCTGCTATCCAGTTATAGAGTATGCAGTGAGTACAAGGCCTGCCAAAAATTTGGAGGGCCTCCTGAAAAAAAAGTTTTTATTATTAGGAAGTGGGTCTCCCATACTGTTTGCCTATGCAGTGAATGCAACGGCGGCTGCCAAAAATTTGGAGGAACACCAATGCCTCTTGCAAGAGACGTAGAGGTTGGAGGGCCTCCTGAAAACAATGTTACCATTATTAGAAAGTGGGTCTCCCATACTGTTTGCCTATGCAGTGAATGCAACGGCTGCCAAAAATTTGGAGGAACTCCAATGCCGCCTGCAAGAGACATAGATATGGCGATATGGTAGATATGGTGGTGGAGGATGAGGAGAAGATGGAGGACAAGAGCAAATAGGCAAAATCAGGAAGCGTATACCCATGTCTGGGTGTGAAGACAGAGGTGCATGGGAATAGAGTTAGACCTCCCAAAAAAAAGACACTGTATTTGAGTTTATGTTACGCTGCTATTCGGTGGTGTTGAGAAGTCTGGCTCAATCCAGCCCTTGTTCAGTTTTATAAGAGTCAGCCTGACAGCATCTTCAGTGGACAGGCAGATTCGCCTATCGGTTATAATTCTACCAGCTGCACTAAAAACCCGCTCTGACAAAACGCTAGCGGCAGGGTAGGCCAGGACCTCCAAGGCGTAGAGAGCCAGTTCATGCCCCGTGTCCAGTTGGATACCCAATAATTATAAGGCACAGAGTAATGACGAAGGACGTTGGTACGGTCGGCAAGGTAGTCCCTCAGCATCTTCGAAACTTTTCCCTCCTTGTGAGAGTACTCTGCGCCTCAGGGCCTGTGCGATGGGAGGGTCTGAGAAAACTGTCCCAGAACTTTGACAGTGTTCCCCTGCCTCTGTTGGATTGGATTTTTGTCTCTTTCGCCTGTACTCCTTGGTTGTCCAACAAACTGTGACCTCTGCCGCCAGCATTTTCAGATAGGATTTTTTTTAATAATTCTACAACAAGGGCCTTCTGGTACTGCCCCATTTTATTAGGCCTGTCGGGCACGGGAATAAGAGACAGAAAGTTCTCCTTGCAGCGTGGGTTTAGAAGTGTCACCAACCAGTAATGACTGTCACCCAAAATTTGGACAACGCGAGGGTTACGGGAAAGGCAGCGTAATATAAACTCAGCCATGTGTGCCAGACTGCTAACAGGCAAGACTTCAATGTCCTCACCAAGAGGACGACTGACCATGCTCTCCTCCTCCTCCCTGTCCTCAGGCCATCCACGCTGAACAGACGGTATGACAGTTGTGCAGGTAGTACCGTCTATAGCGAAGGAAACTAGCTCCTGTTCTTCATCCTCCTCTTCCTCATTGTCACCCAATCCACATTGGGATGAGATTAGGCTGGGCTGTGTGGAATCACCCTGTATAGTTCCTTGCTCCATCTCATCGTGCTCTGCCTGCAATGCATCCTCTTTAATTGTGAGCAGAGACCGTTTCAGAAGACAGAGAAGCGGGATGGTGACTCTAATTATGGCATCATTGCCGCTCACCATATTGGTGGAGTTCTCCAAGTTTTGTAGGATGGTACAGATGCTTGACATCCATTTCCTCTCCTGAGGTCTTATGTGTGGAGTCTGACCTGAATATTGACGGTCTTGTTGATGCTGGTAGTCAACAACTGCCCTCTTCTGCTCACAAATCCTTCCTAACATCTGCAATGTAACGTTCCAACGCGTGGGGACATCGCACACCAGTTGGTGAGCTGGAAGCTGCAAACACTGCTGAAGCACGGCAAGATCAGCGGACGCTGTAATTGACTTTCTAAAATGGGAACACACAGCGTACTTTGACAAGCAAGTCTGGCAGATCTGGGTAGGTTTTGAGAAATCGCTGAGCCACGAGGTTAAGCACAAAGGCGGGCATGGTACGTGTGTGAGCTCGCCTCGCTTCAGAGCCGCCACCAGGTTCCGGCCATTGTCACACACGACCATGCCTGGCTGTAGGGTCAGCGGTGTCAGCCACAGATTTGCCTGCTCTTTCAGAGCTGTTCACAACTCTTCACTCGGCATGGTGGGAGGAAGGAGGATCAGGGTGAGGAATATGTGGTCCAGACTCATGGCTACTGAGACTTTACCATGTCGAAGACAGGGTGGTGGTGGTGGCAAAGTGACTAGAAGCATTATCTGCTATCCAACCAACAACCTGTTGACACTACTCTGTGTTCAACAGTGATGTTCTGCGGTCCCCTAGTAATTGGGACAGGAAGGTCGAGCGACAAGATGTGGGTGTTTGTTGTGGCACAATTTCAGCTTGCCCATGGCCACGGCCACGGCCTCTACATGCACCATCTCCATCACGTCCACTTCCCCGTCCCTTGCCATGCACCTTGACCATTTTAAATGTAGGACAATATTTTCCACGTTCACTACAAATGGCTGGATTTGAACCTCAGTTATATGTGATACGTCTGACAGAGAACCACAGTTTTAAAAAGCGGGCCTGTAGTTTACTAATACTATTCTTCACAGCGACCTCGTGTGAATAGCTTCACAGACACACCTCAACAAAATGGAAATTGTTACGCACACGCCCGGACTGACTGGCGTGAGCATGATTAGTGATCCCACTGTACCATGAACCGAGGAGTGCCTGGAGGGGCGTAACTAAGTATCAACTCGGTCCGATCAAGGTCACACGGCGGCTCAGTCGACTCCGTGAACCAGGGAGGAACCGAGCAGAGGGACCAGGTGCTACTCCAGGTCAGACCCCGGTCACAGCTGTTGACCCACACCGGGGAATGCAGGAACAGGCAGGTTAGGCTGGCATACAGACAGGTATATACTGGCAGGCACGGCTGGTATGCAGACAGGTGGGTATTGGCAGGCATGGCTGGTATGCAGACAGATGGGCACTGACAGGCACGGCTAGCACGCAGGCAGGTGGGCACTGGCAGGAATGGCTGGCATGCAGACCGGCGGGTACTGGCAGGTAGGAACGCAGGCAGAATAGGGACCAGTACAGACTGGAACACAGGAACGGAACAGCAGGTGCGGTAGACAAGCTGAGAAAAGCAAAACCCGCAGATGCGGTAGACAAGCAGAGCAAAGCAAAACCCGCAGATGCGGTAGACAAGCAGAGCAGAGCAAAACCCGCAGATGCGGTAAACAGGCAGAGCAGAGCAAAACCGCAGATGCGGTAGATAAGCAGAGCAAAGCAAAACCCGCAGATGCGGCAGACAAGCAGAGCAGAGCAAAACCCGCAGATGCGGTAGACAAGCAGAGCAGAGCAAAACCCGTAGATACGGTAGACAAGCAGGGCAGAGCAAAACCCGCAGATGCGGTAGACAAGCAGAGCAGAGCAAAAACTGCAGATGCGGTAGACAAGCTGAGCAGAGCAAAACCCGCAGATGCGGTAGACAAGCAGAGCAGAAAAAAACCCGCAGGGGCGGTAAACAAGCAGAGCAGAGCAAAACCGCAGGTGCGGTGAACAAGCAGAGCAGAGCAAAACCGCAGATGCGGTGAACAAGCATATCAGAGGAAAAACAGCAGGTGCGGTGTGTAACGGGTCTGGGAGGTGGAACCTCTGTGCAACTATACAAGGGGGCAGTCCTTGTAAGGAAGCGGGTGGTTCCCAGGGAAGACGGGCAGGTAGTCACGGCAATTGACAGGGACAGTCTCTGGGTAGAGGGGCAGGTAGTCACGGCAAGTGACAGGGACTGGTGGCTGGTGAGCGCTCCCAGGTGAGCGGGCGAGAGTCTCTGGAAAGGCAGGTGGTCACGGCAAGTGACGGCAGAACCTCCAGGTAGACTAGCAGACAGGTAGCGGGTGGACACTCCCAGGTGAGCGGGCAAGAGTCTCTGGACAGGCATGTGGTCACGGCAAGTGACGGCAGAGCCTCCGGGTAGGCTAGCAGGCAGGTAGCAGGTGAGCGCTCCCAGGTGAGCGGGCAAGAGTCTCTGGACAGGCAGGTGGTCACGGCAAGTGACGGCAGAGCCTCCAGGTAGGCTAGCAGGCAAGTAACAGGTGAGCGCTCCCAGGTGAGCGGGCAGGCTGGTCCATAGACAGACTGACAGGTGTCGGAGAGCAGACCGTCGGACCGCAGGCTTGCAAGCTGGTAAGGGGATATCAGGCAGGTATCAGGCAGGAATCTGGCAGATGACTGGCAGGTAACAGGCAGGAATCAGGCAGGTGACTGGCAGGTCACTGGCAACGGGACCTGAGGGCTGAAGCAGAGTGAAGGCTTTGCAACAACATTGCTCGGGCACCTCCATTTTGGAGGAGGTGCCTTATATATGGGAGGTCCTCCGGCAATTGGCCGGGGACTCCTTAGGACGGCGCACGCGGTCCCTTTAAGAGAGGGGGAGCGCGCGCGCCCTAAGCACACTGCCGGGGAAGGAGCGCGTGCCGGAAGCAGCGGGGAGAGAAGCGCTGGAGGACGCCGCGCCAGGAGCGGGGAGGTGAGAGGGACGGGGTCTCTGCCTAGTACGGGGCAGAGACGCCGATGCTACAGTACCCCCCCCTTTAGGCCCCCTCTTTTTTTGGCCAGAAAGAAATTTTTCAAGGAGAAGCGGGGCGTTGATGTTCTCCCTGGGTTCCCAAGTTCTCTCCTCAGGACCAAACCCCCTCCAATCTACCAGAAAAAAGGTCTTTCCTTTTACTCTCTTGGAGGCCAGAATACTCTCTACCTCAAAGACGTCATCAGCGGAAACCGGAGCAGGAGGGGCACCTGGATTATTGGAAAAAGAGTTAAAGACAACGGGTTTGAGGAGAGATACGTGGAAGGAGTTGGGAATCCGTAGGGTGGCCGGGAGTTTTAATTTGTAGGCCACAGGGTTAATTTGCCTCAGGACTTCGAAGGGACCGATGAATCGAGGGCCCAACTTGAAGGAGGGTACTTTGAGCCGCACATGTTTGGACGAGAGCCAAACCTTGTCTCCCGGACGGAATTGAGGCGGATCCAGACGTCTCTTATCAGCATATCTCTTCATCCGCTCAGAGGACAGAAGAAGAGCGGACCTGGTACTCTCCCAAATAGTAGAAAATTCGCTGACAAGAGACTCCGCAGCAGGGTTGTCCACAGAAACGGAGACAGGAAGCGGAATCCGGGGGTGCTGGCCATAGACAATAAAGAACGGGGACTTGGAAGAGGATTCGCTCTCGTGGTTATTATAAGAGTACTCGGCCCAGGGAAGGAGGTCCACCCAATCAGAATGGTGGGCATTAACAAAGTGCCGGAGATAGCTGGTAAGGATCTGATTGATCCGCTCCACTTGACCATTGGACTGAGGGTGGTAAGCGGAGGAGAAGTCCAGGGTGACGTCCAGCAGTTTACATGTAGCTCTCCAGAAGCGTGAGGTAAACTGAACCCCTCGATCCGATACGATGTGGAGGGGTAGGCCATGGAGACGGAAGATATGGCGAATAAAGTCCTTAGCCAGCTCAGGTGCAGACGGAAGACCAGGCAGGGGAATGAAGTGGGCCATTTTAGAGAAGCGGTCCGCGACCACCCAAATGACAGTACACCCGGCAGAGACAGGAAGATCGGTAATGAAGTCCATAGCGATGTGTTGCCACGGGGCAACAGGTATGGGAAGCGGCAGGAGATGACCAGCTGGTAAGTATCTGGGAATTTTGTTGCGGCCACAAGATGAACAGGCAGAGACGAAGTCTACCACATCCTTACGCAGGGTAGACCACCAGTAATGCCGGGAAATGAGTAGGAAGGTCTTCTTTTGGCCGGCATGGCCAGCTAGTTTAGAAGAATGACCCCAGCGAAGAACCCTCTCACGGTCTGGAGGTGCCACGAACGTCTTGCCGGGTGGAAGACGAGTCAAATCCAAGGGGACCACATTCATCACCTTGGAGGGGTCGATAATGTGCATAGGCTCCTCCTCTTGGTCGGAGGACAGGAAGGATCGGGACAAGGCATCAGCTTTGACATTTTTGTCCGCCGGGCGGAAATGAAGGATGAAATTGAAGCGGGCAAAGAACAAAGACCACCGGGCCTGACGTGGATTAAGTCTCTGGGCATTTTGGAGATATGCCAGGTTCTTGTGATCCGTATAGATGATCACCGGGTATAGAGCCCCTTCAAGCAGGTAACGCCACTCCTCCAGCGCCAATTTAACGGCAAGCAGTTCTTGGTCTCCTATGGAGTAATTGCGCTCAGAGGAGGAGAAGATTTTAGAGAAAAAGCCGCAGGTTACCATTCTCCCGGAGGAAGACTTCTGGGTGAGCACCGCTCCGGCTCCAGAGGAGGAGGCATCAACCTCCAGGTAGAACTGTTTGTTGCAGTCCGGACGGTGCAGAACAGGGGCAGAGGAGAAGGCTTGTTTCAGGGAAAGGAAGGCCTCCTCAGCTTCGGATGACCATACCTTGGGATTTGCTCCCTTACGGGTGAGCGCAGATATGGGCGCAGTCCGTGACGAGAAGTGAGGAATGAAGAGACGATAGTAATTAGCAAAGCCCAGGAATCGCTGTATCGCCTTCAAGCCCTCCGGACGGGGCCACTTTAGGACAGCAGAGAGCTTCTCGGGATCCATTCGCAAGCCTGTCTGGGAGATAACATAGCCCAGGAAAGGAAGAGAGGTCTGCTCAAAAAGGCACTTCTCGTATTTAGCATAGAGGTGGTTCTGCCTGAGCCTAAGCAGGACCTGACGAACATCCCTCCGGTGTGTGGGAAGATCCGGAGAGAAGACCAAGATGTCGTCCAGGTATACCACCACGCAGGAGTAAAGAAGGTCACGGAAGATGTCGTTGACCAGTTCTTGGAAGACGGCGGGAGCATTGCAGAGACCGAAGGGCATCACACGGTACTCATAGTGTCCGTCCCGGGTATTAAATGCTGTTTTCCACTCGTCTCCCTGACGGATACGGACCAGGTTATACGCTCCACGTAGATCCAGCTTGGAGAAGATCCTGGCGCCTTTAAGACGATCAAATAACTCAGAGATGAGCGGAAAGGGGTATTTATTTTTAACCGTGATCTGATTGAGTCCTCTATAGTCAATACAGGGGCGTAGCGAGCCGTCTTTCTTTTTGACAAAGAAGAATCCGGTTCCAGCGGGGGAGGTAGATTTCCGGATAAATCCCCTAGCCAGATTCTCTTCAATGTACTCAGACATGGCCCGGGTCTCGGCTGCAGACAACGGGTAGATACGCCCACGGGGAGGAGTGGTGCCAGGTACCAGGTCGATCGGGCAGTCATATGGCCTATGGGGTGGCAACGTCTCTGCTTCCTTCTTACCGAAGACGTCCGCATAGGGCCAGTAAGGAGCCGGGAGACCTGGTAAATTAGCTGGAGTTGGCGGAGGGCGAGCTGGGCGGACCGGAACCAGGCAGGTCCTATGGCAGTCTGGACCCCATCGGAGTACTTCACCGGATCGCCAGTTCAATACGGGTTCGTGTGTCTGGAGCCAAGGTAGACCTAGCAACAGGGAGTGAGAAAGTCCGGACAACACATGGAATGAGATTTCCTCAGAGTGCAGCATTCCCACCTGCAGGGTTATGGGTTCTGTGACGAGCAGGATGGTCTCCGAGAGAAGTCTTCCATCCACGGAGGCGACTGATAATGGTTCAGCCAGGGACTTGGTGGGAATACGGTATCTCTCTACCAGAGACTGGGAGATGAGGTTTCCAGCAGCTCCAGAATCCAGGTGGGCGAGTTCAAAGTGACGGTTTTCTCCCCAAGCAATAGAGACCGGTAAAGTCAGAGACGGAGAGGGCTTACTTTTGTCTAGGACGACCACTCCGAGCGGTACTAGACACTGGCGTTTCCTGGCTTCTCCGGGCAGGAAGGGATGAAATGCTCCATGCTGCCACAATAGAAACAGCTTCCCTCGGCTCGGCGAGATTCTTGGCGAGATCTGACCATCTTGGTCTGGTCGATCTGCATAGGTTCAGGCGAGAGCGCCCGCGGAGTGACTGGTTGAGAGGCAGGTCTCAGGGAAGTAGGAGCAGAGCAAGAAAAGTCTTTCTCCCAGGTAGTCTCTTTGGCACGTTCTTGGAACCGAATGCCAATCCGGGTAGCTAGTGACACCAGGTCATCCAGAGTGGTAGGAATGTCCCGACCAGCTAACTCGTCCTTAATCCGACCGGAAAGACCCTCCCAGAAGACGGACACCAGAGCCTCATTTTCCCAGGCAAGCTCAGAAGCGAGGGTGCGGAACCGTATGGCATATTGGCCCACGGTGAGACTCCCTTGTTAGAGACGTAGCAGAGAGGAGGCAGAAGAGGTTTTCCGTCCAGGTTCATCGAAGACTTTCCGGAAAGCAGCGAGGAAAGACGACAGGTCGGACACCAGGGGATCCCCTCTCTCCCACAGGGGATTTAGCCATGCCAGTGCCTCCCCAGTGAGATGGGACATGATGAAGGCCACCTTGGCCCGGTCGGAGATGAACTGGTATGCCAATAGCTCAAAGTGCAGGGTGCACTGGTTAATGAAAACCCGAGCTAAAGTAGGTTCGCCGGCAAAGCGTGGAGGTGCCAGAAGCCGAGGTCCATAGTCGGGTACCATGAAGGGACTGGATTGCGGTACCGCAGGAATGGGCACGGCTGGACCAGAGGTAGACATAGACAAGTCACACAATGCGCCTAGACGAGAGTTAACAGACCGTAGATAGGTAGGACAGTACCACCTCCTGCTGAGTTTTCTGACGTAAGACTTCCTGGTGCAGATCGGAGATCTGGGGGCCACCAGGTTCCATGGCCCGAGCAAACTGTAACGGGTCTGGGAGGTGGAACCTCTGTGCAACTATACAAGAGGGCAGTCCTTGTAAGGAAGCGGGTGGCTCCCAGGGAAGACGGGCAGGTAGTCACGGCAAGTGACAGGGACAATCTCTGGGTAGAGGGGCAGGTAGTCACGGCAAGTGACAGGGACAGTCTCTGGGTAGAAGGGCAGGTAGTCACGGCAAGTGACAGGGACAGTCTCTGGGTAGAAGGGCAGCGGGATGGTGGCTGGTGAGCGCTCCCAGGTGAGCGGGCGAGAGTCTCTGGAAAGGCAGGTGGTCACGGCAAGTGACGGCAGAACCTCCAGGTAGACTAGCAGACAGGTAGCGGGTGGACGCTCCCAGGTGAGCGGGCAAGAGTCTCTGGACAGGCAGGTGGTCACTGCAAGTGACGGCAGAGCCTCCGGGTAGGCTAGCAGGCAGGTAGCAGTTGAGCGCTCCCAGGTGAGCGGGCAAGAGTCTCTGGACAGGCAGGTGGTCACGGCAAGTGACGGCAGAGCCTAGAGGTAGGCTAGCAGGCAAGTAACAGGTGAGCGCTCCCAGGTGAGCGGGCAGGCTGGTCCATAGACAGACTGACAGGTGTCGGAGAGCAGACCGTCGGACCGCAGGCTTGCAAGCTGGTAAGGGGATATCAGTCAGGTATCAAGCAGGAATCTGGCAGATGACTGGCAGGTAACAGGCAGGAATCACGCAGGTGACTGGCAGGTCACTGGCAACGGGACCTGAGGGCTGAAGCAGAGTGAAGGCTTTGCAACAACATTGCTCGGGCACCTCCATTTTGGAGGAGGTGCCTTATATATGGGAGGTCCTCCGGCAATTGGTCGGGGACTCCTTAGGACAGCGCACGTGGTCCCTTTAAGAGAGGGGGAGCGCGCGCGCCCTAAGCACACTGCCGGGAAAGGAGCGCGTGCCGGAAGCAGCGGGGAGAGAAGCGCTGGAGGACGCCGCGCCAGGAGCGGGGAGGTGAGAGGGACGGGGTCTCTGCCTAGTACGGGGCAGAGACGCCGATGCTACACGGTGGACAAGCAGTGCAGAGCAAAACCGCAGGTGCAGTGAACAAGCAGAGCAGAGCAAAACTGCAGGTGCGGGGAACAAGCAGAGCAGAGCAAAACCGCAGGTGCGGTGAACAAGCAGAGCAGAGCAAAACCGCAGATGCGGTGAACAAGCAGAGCAAAGCAAAACCGCAGATGCGGTGAACAAGCAGAACCAGATAAAAGCAAGGTACTTACAATGAAGTAGCGAGTGTACACAAAACTTGCCCGAGCAACTCGGAAATACTCACCGTGCTTGTTGAGCACCGTGATGCTCGGGCGAGTATCGAGTAGTGGCCAGCACGTTCGCTCATCACTATTCTTGAGTGGCACTTTGGTAATGAGACACCTTTTATAGGCCATCAGTTGAACCAGCTGATATTATTTTTCACTAAGTGGCAGGATTGCTTTCTAGTTAATGATAAATTTTAGCTGGTATCATGACTTTCCATGGCTTTTTGCACCTCTCTTTCTTCATATGGTCAATACTTTATCCTGCATACTTTCTCATTATTACACATAACTTAATTTATAGACATCTATGGTTTGATTTATTTGCCTGTGTGGCTTGAATGGGCTGTTACTGACATCTGATGAGAATTTCATGTCAATAGCACCTTTAGAAATGTATTTACTTAGAAAATTGGTCATGTGTTCAATACTTATTTCACCCGCAGTATTAATATATATCCCGATACCTTCCCTCACATAATCTCCAGTTCTCCCAAGACCTCCTTCTCTCTTCCACACTTATTCGTTCCTCACCCACTATGGAATTATGGGACCCAACACGTCCAATTATCTGCCATATGCAGATCCTTCAGACGGAACCTGAAAACCCATCTCTTCAAGAAAGCTTACAACCTGCAATGACCACGCTGCCACCTCAACACCACTGGAGCTACCGGAACCCCCCCAACCTACTGTCTCCTTCACCATCATCCTGTAGAATGTAAGCCCGCATAGACAGGGTCCTCTTCCCTCTATACCAATCTATACCAATTGTTAGTCTGTTTACTGTAAGTGATATCTATAATTTGTACATAACCCCTCCTCATGTACTGCACCATGGAATTAATGGTGCTATATAAATAAATAATAACAACAAAACAAATTTAAATATTAGACAAAGATAACACACATAAAAACAAAATTCAGTTTTTAAATTAAGCTCTTTATTATTAAGGGAAAATGAAATGCAAACCTACAGGGCTCTGTGTGAAAAAGTGATTGCCTGTAAAACTAATAACGGGTTCAGCCACCCTTAGCAGCAACAACTGGCAATGAGTCTTTTACAAAGCTCTGGGGGAATTTTGGCCCACTCATCTTTGCAAAATTGTTGTAATTCTGGCACATTGGAGGGTTTTCAAGCATGTTCCGCCTTTTTAAGGTCACGCTACAGCATCTCAATCGGATTAAGGTCAGGACTTTGACTAGGCCACTCCAAAGTCTTAATTTTGTTTTTCTTAAGCCATTCAGAGGTGGACTTGCTGTTGTGTTTTGGATCATTGTCCTGCTGAATAACCCAAGTACACTTCAGCTTGAGGACACAAACAGATGGCCGGACATTATCCGTCAGGACTTTTTAGTAGACAGCAGAATTCATGGTTCCATTTACCACAGAAAGTCTTCCAGGTCCTGAAGCAGCAAAACAGCCCTAAACCATCACGCTACCACCACCATATTTTACTGTTGGCATGATGTTTATTTTCTGAATTGTTGTGTTACTTCTAAGCCAGATGCAATGGGACATTGTTAAATATACTTATTTACGTATATTTTTATATATGTAGGACTGTTTACCAGATGCGATTGTTCAAAGAACATATCACGATATTCTTATAGAAAAATGTAGCGGATTATTCTTGGATTGTCCATTAAAAAGAATAATTGCAGTAGTTACATAAAATAGGTGAAATAGTTACAAAGTGGTTAATTCATGAGTGTCCATCTCCTTGCCTTGTCAAGCACATATCAGGGTGGAGCACATGTGTCCGGCCCTGTCAGCTGTTTAACTCAGCGCGTAGATCCTCCGTCTAGTGTCCTGTGAAGTACAAAAGAGAGCCCCGTCCCTGTGAATAGCATGGGTAATATAGGCCCCTCATAGCACCTGTTCTTCTGCATATGGCACTAACTTACACTGAGCTAAAAATACAAGAATAACCTGAATGTCTTGTCAGCTAAAAACCTACCACGTGCAATCTATGTGCTTCAGAATTGAGAATAAAAATGAATATCCATAATTAATATTTAACAGACATACACCTTCCAAAAAGTTCAACTTTTGTCTTATCAGTCCACAGAGAATTTTCCCAAAAGTCTTGGGGATCATCAAGATGTTTTCTGGCAAAACTGAGATGAGCTTTTATGTTCTCTTTGCTCAGCAGTGGTTTTCATCTTGGAACTCTGCCATGCATGCCATTTTGACCAATCTCCTTATTGTGGTGGAGTCATGAACACTGACCTTAACTGAGGCAAGAGAGGCCTGCCGTTCTTTGGATGTAGTTATGGGGTCTTTTGCAACCTTTTGGATAAGTTGCCGCTTCGCTCTTGAGGTAATTTTGGTTGGCTGGCCATTCCTGGGAAGGTTCACCACTGTTCCATGTTTTCACCAATTGTGGATAATGGCTCTCACTGTGGTTCGGTGGAGTCTCAAATCTTTAGAAATGGCTTTATAACCTTTTCCAGATTGATAGATCTCAATTACTATGCTTCTGTCACGGGTGTTTCAGAAGTGACAGACAGTCACCCTGCAGTTGGTTGCAGGAGATCTCTTCGTTTGGCATTACAGACAACTTTTTAGAAGCTGTATCTCTAGTATCCAGCGGCTACCTTCTTCGGGCTAATTAACATGCCTGGCCTGGGTGTATAAATACCTGCTGTGTGCCAGAGGGAGGTGTCGGCGATATTCATTACCCTTTGTGAAGGCTTGAGCAAAAGCAGTACTTCTTCCTCTCTAGTGCTAGAGGATGTGTGCGCATTTGTCTGGAGTCGACTAAAGCTAAGTAATTTTCCCTTGTTTGTCACCCCTTGTTGTCTTTAGTGTTCAATGGGGATCGACTAGTGCTCATCCCCTCCTTTTCCTAGCCTGAGCCTAAAGCCAGGGAAAGACAGGGCGAGGTACGCTTGCGGCGACTGGTGAAGAACCAATATAGGGACATTAGTGGAGACAGGGTGACACTAGATCTACCTAGGAGGTCTCCACTCACCCCTTTCGCTAGAGTCTGGGCTCCCTTTCCCTCTTCCCTTTGTGTTGCACTAAGTATTTCCTCCACCTTGAGTGACAGCTTCTCATTTGTTCCTAAATTTCTTGGGATCGCAACATGATGTGTAGCTTTTGAGGATCTTTTGGTCTATTTCACTTTGTCAGGCAGGTCCTATATAAGTGATTTCTTGATTGAAAACAGGTGTGGCAGTAATCAGGCATGTGTGTGGCTAGGGAAATTGAACTCAGCTTCCCAAAGATGTGATAAACCACAGGGGAGGGGCAATCCCTTTTACACACAGGGCCCTGTAGGTTTTGATTTCCTTTTACCTCAATAATAAAGACCTTCATTTATTTGTTTTGTGATCTGAAACATTTAAGTGTGACAAACATAGAAAAGAATAAGAAATCAGGAAGGGTGCAAACACTTTTTGACACCACTGTGTATATGTATATATATACCTATATATATATATATATATATATATATATATATATATATATATATATATATATATATATATACACTGCTCAAAAAAATAAAGGGAACACTTAAACAACACAATGTAACTCCAAGTCAATAACACTTCTGTGAAATCTACCTGTCCAGTTATAAAATAACACTGATTGTGAATCAATTTCTCCTGCTGTTGTGCAAATGGAACAGGCAACTGGTAGAGAAGATAGGCAATTAGCAAGATACCCCCTATAAAGGAGTGGCTCTGCAGGTGGTGACCACAGACCTTTTCTCTGTTCTCATCCTTTTTGGCTGTTGTTTTGGTCACTTTTTCATTTTGCCATTGCTCTCACCCCTAGAGGTACAGTAGCATGAGGCGGTGTTTACAGTACAACCCACAGAAGTTGCTCAGGTAGTTCAGTTCTTCCAGGATGGCACATCAGTGCGAGCTGTGGCAAGAAGGGTAGCTGTGTCTGTCAGCACTGTGTCCAGAGCATGGAGCAGATACCAGGAGATGTGGAGGGAGCCATAGGAGGGAAAGAACCCAGCAGCAGGACCGTTACCTCCTCCTTTGTGCAAGGAGGAACAGGAGGAGCACTGCCAGAGCCCTGCAAAATGACCTCCAGCAGGCCACAAATGTGCATGTGTCTGCACAAACGATTATAAACCGACTTCATGAGGGTGGTATGAGGGCCCGACGTCAACAGATTGGGGTTGTGCTCACAGCCCAACACCGTGCAGGAAGCTTGGCATTTGCCACAGAACACCAGGATTGGCAAAGTCGCCACTGGCGCCCTGTGCTCTTCACAGATGAAAGCAGGTTCACACTGAGCACATGTGACAGACGTGACAGAGTCTGGAGACGCCGTGGAGAGCGATCTGCTGCCTGCAACATCCTTCAGCATGACCGGTTTGGCAGTGGGTCAGTAATGGTGTGGGGTGGCATTTCTTTGGAGGGCAGCACAGCCCTCCATGTGCTCGCCAGAGGTAGCCTGACTGCCATTAGTTACCGAGATGAGATCCTCAGACCTCTTGTGAGCCCATATGCTGGTGCGGTTGGCCCTGGGTTCCTCCTAATGCAGGACAATGCCAGACCTCATGTGGCTGGAGTGTGTCAGCAGTTCCTGCAAGATGAAGGCATTGAAGCTATGGACTGGCCCGCCCGTTCCCCAGACCTGAATCCGATTGAGCACATCTGGGACATCATGTCTCGCTCCATCCACCAACGTCACGTTGCACCACAGTCTGTCCAGGAGTTGGCGGATGCTTTAGTCCAGGTCTTGGAGGAGATCCCACAGGAGACCATCCGCAACCTCATCAGGAGCATGCCCAGGCATTATAAGGAGGTCATACAGGCATGTGGAGGCCACACACAATACTGAGCCTCATTTTGACTTGTTTTAAGGACATTACCTCAAAGTTGGATCAGCCTGTAGTGTGTTTTACCACTTTAATTTTTGGGTGACTCCAAATCCAGGCCTCCATTGGTTAATAAATTTGATTTCCATTGATGATTTTTGTGTGATTTTGTTGTCAGCACATTCAACTTTGTACAGAACAAAGTATTCAATGAGAATATTTCATTCATTCAGATCTAGAATGTGTTATTTGAGTGTTCCCTTTATTTTTTGAGCAGTATATATATATACAGTACAGACCAAAAGTTTGGACACACCTTCTCATTTAAAGATTTTTCTGTATTTTCATGACTATGAAAATTGTACATTCACACTGTAGGCATCAAAACTATGAATTAACACATGTGGAATTATATACTTAACAAAAAAGTGTGAAACAACTGAAAATATGTCTTATATTCTAGGTTCTTCAAAGTAGCCACCTTTTGCTTTGATGACTGCTTTGCACACTCTTGGCATTCTCTTGATGAGCTTCAACAGGTAGTCACCGGAAATGGTCTTCCAACAATTTTGAAGGAGTTCCCAGAGATGCTTAGCACTTGTTGGCCCTTTTCCTTCACTCTGCGGTCCAACTTACCGCAAACCATCTCGATTGGGTTCAGGTCTGGTGACTGTGGAGGCCAGGTCATCTGGTGTAGTACCCCATCACTCTCCTTCTTGGTCAAATAGCCCTTACACAGCCTGGAGGTGTGTTTGGGGTCATTGTCCTGTTGAAAAATAAATGATGGTCCAACTAAACGCAAACCGGATGGAATAGCATGCCGCTGCAAGATGCTGTGGTAGCCATGCTGGTTCAGTATGCCTTCAATTTTGAACAAATCCCCAACAGTGTCACCAGCAAAGCACCCCCACACCATCACACCTCCTCCTCCATGCTTCATGGTGGGAACCAGGCATGTAGAGTCCATCTGTTCACCTTTTCTGCGTCGCACAAAGACACGGTGGTTGGAACCAAAGATCTCAAATTTGGACTCATCAGACCAAAGCACAGATTTCCACTGGTCTAATGTCCATTTCTTGTGTTCTTTAGCCCAAACAAGTCTCTTCTGCTTGTTGCCTGTCCTTAGCAGAGGTTTCCTAGCAGCTATTTTACCATGAAGGCCTGCTGCACAAAGTCTCCTCTTAACAGTTGTTGTAGAGATTTGTCTGCTGCTAGAACTCTGTGTGGCATTGACCTGGTCTCTAATCTGAGCTGCTGTTAACCTGCGATTTCTGAGGCTGGTGACTCGGATAAACTTATCCTCAGAAGCAGAGGTAACTCTTGGTCTTCCTTTCCTGGGGCGGTCCTCATGTGAGCCAGTAGTAGCGCTTGATGGTTTTTGCAACTGCACTTGGGGACACTTTCAAAGTTTTCCCAATTTTTTGCACTGACTGACCTTCATTTCTTAAAGTAATGATGGCCACTCGTTTTTCTTTACTTTGCTGCTTTTTTCTTGCCATAATACAAATTCTAACAGTCTATTCAGTAGGACTATCAGCTGTGTATCCACCTGACTTCTGCACAACAAAAACTGATGGTCCCAACTCCATTTATAAGGCAAGAAATCCCACTTATTAAACCTGATAGGGCACACCTGTGAAGTGAAAACCATTTCCGGTGACTACCTCTTGAAGCTCATCAAGAGAATGCCAAGAGTGTGCAAAGCAGTCATCAAAGCAAAAGGTGGCTACTTTGAAGAACCTAGAATATAAGACATATTTTCAGTTGTTTCACACTTTTTTGTTAAGTATATAATTCCACGTGTTAATTCATAGTTTTGATGCCTTCAGTGTGAATGTACAATTTTCAAAGTCATGAAAATACAGAAAAATCTTTAAATGAGAAGGTGTGTCCAAACTTTTGGTCTGTACTGTATATATATATATATATATATATATATATATACGGTGTATATACGGTACATATATATATATATATATATATATACAGTATATATATACATTTATAAATATATGTTTAACCCAAAAACCTGATTTAATCAATAGGTAATTTTCTGATGATAGCTTCCCTTTAAGTGTCCCCAAATGAAGTAGCTCGACGGAATATTCTCTGGGCTATAACTATAGAAATACATAGTAACGTTACAGCACTTGCTGTTTTAAATGGTTTTGGTTTTCCTGTTAGAATTAATGGGGAAGAACTACTGCAAATTCACAACAAGAATGCAATAGAAAGGAAATATTGTAATTTAAAACACACAATAACCGTGAAGATCGGAAATAGTACGATATTTCTTCGTCTTACAACACAAAAGCAATTTCAAGAAAATGTGCAATCGAAGACTTTTTATATGCATGTATGCCTGAAATAATTTCAGGACTAGAGTATATGAATAGAGATAGCACAGCGTGTATGTAGCCACAACTAAATAATGTCTAAATATACGCTCATGTAAGTAGAATGGTAGACCATTTTCAATAATCACCACTAAACTCTACTCCTTTACAAAGGAATGTTAGGAGTTCTGTTAGTAGGAATGCCGCGGTTTGCTGATAAAAGCCTGTAGAATGCTAATTTGGTTATCAAAAAGAGAACACAATCTTCACTGATAGGAAATTTGAGCAGTACTTAGGATACTTTCTTCTAGGATAGAATGCAGCATCTGACTTCATTCCCATCGTAGTCAATTCAGATTAACAACCCCACGCTGCGTGTACTTCTGTTTGATAGGTGAAGTAAGAATAAAAGTAATATTCTACAGGGCAACTGGTCATTTTACAATTTATATTTTTACATTTATACATTTTAACTAGTTTGAGTAGCTACTATAAGTACAAACAACTGCAATCTATTTTGTTGTCGGCCAAACAATGCTTTTGCTTATAGTTTGGCGGACAGTCAACTCAGCTGACTCTCCCATACACAGGGAGCACTTGATCGGCCAAACGCTCCTGTGTTCTCTCTCTGAAACCTGCATGCTGATACGTCGGTCCACGGCTTATCTTCAATAGAACAATGCGATCAGCAGTCTAAAATTGGACATACTGTACATGATCAACATCTTCTGACCATCAGTCTGATGACACCCCCATACACATTAGACCGTCGGCCGAACCTTTTGATATTGACCGACATTAGTCTGGGTGCCTTTACGTTTGGCTCAGTCTCAATTAGTCCGATATCCAAAAAATCTGAAATGACTATACACATTCTGATATTTTTATACTAGTTATACAATTACAGTAAATACTAAAAGCTTTTAGTGTTTAGAATATCTACTTAACACATTTAAAGTTGTGAAATCTGTTTCCAGTCTAGGCAAAAGAGAGTCACTTAAAACTGAGTACTTAGTCTAGTAAGGTCACCTACAGGAGAAGGGAACCTGGAGCCAGATAATTTGTTAACAAGTAACTTTACTGTTTACCTAAAGCTCAGTGATCAGGAGAAAACACTATACGACTTGGCATAATTTTCCTTAATGGTTTCATTCAAATGCCTTAGAAAATATCACCTGTCTGGTCAATTGCGCCTGAATTCTTCAGACTCTGGTCATATAATGTAATAATTCATATAATATAATAATTCAAATACGGTAATGTAATAATTCAAATTTACACATCCTATCTCCTGCCTAAAACAGCATTCTGCATTTTACCATACTATATATTAGGCTGGCTATAGTATAATTATCTAAGTGGCCATATTGCATGCCTTCATGCGTATACTATTATGCTATTTTTCGTTCAGCATGCACTGTAATGTTATAGTATGTTGACATTTATATCAGTGCTGCGGGATATGATAAATCACATAAGTTGTGACATCAGAGCCAGTGTGTGTATGGGAGATATGGACCGAGGCCCAAAAGGTTTAGAACAGGGTGTCACTAGGTAGAAGTGAAAGTCTAAAATGCAGCTTATTAAGAATGAGGATTGTGAACTCTACTTTAATTACGTAAACTGAATTGTGACATGGCTGGGTAAAAGTTTGGAGTCAGCGCCATAAGTACTTTCCCACCCACCGGCAAGATTCTAGACAGCATTACCTGCCATTAGAGCTCAGATACAGATGGCACAGACAGGAGAATAGAGATATGTACAGCAGCAGAGAGACGCCTACTCTATAACTAGCTAGCAAGTCAGGGTGACTAGCACTTGAAATGAAAGTGAATCTAATATCAGTTTTATAAAAGTTGCATAAATTTCTAAATAGATATATTGCACCTGTTGAGCCTAGTGTATTTGTTATGAAAAGATTTCTCAGAATGGGTGTCCAGCTAAAGAGTGAGAAAGCTCAGAAATCCACATATACTCTCTGGCTACAACTGCATCTTGTGCTGAGCAGTGTGAGATTTTAGCAGCAGGAAGGAGGGACACTGAGGAGCTGTCAATCAGGGTAGGTGGACAACGATTGAGTTTAAACTTCAGAATGGAATTATACAGCCACTCTTTTCACAACAAATACAGTACACCAACCTCATCATGTCTAAGAAATCATGTAATTTGTAGTGTGCAGTCTGATAACCAGGGTTGGACTGGTCCACCAGAGAACCAGAGAATCCTCCAGTGGGCCCTGGCTTCTCCTTCAGGAGAGTTCATAGTGTAAACCTTGCAGTTGCTATGGGGCTCATGAGAGGGGGAGAAAGGTGGACCCTCAGAATCAAATCCTTTGGTGCGTCCAATGTTCTTCAGTCTGACACTGCTGATAACTGATCCACTTTACAGTTCACTTACCCAAGAGCTTAGTTAGGGCCGAAGATATGCTATAAGCCCTAGCCTGAGATGCAGGCTGTACAGTTTGCCCTAAGTGAAAGAGATCAGCTCACCTGCATGAGTGAACTGCTAGAGAAGAACCACTTTACCTCTAAATGCCATAAGATCCTACACACTATATAAAGGGACACACCTTCTCCTTACCATCTCTTACAAATATGTGTTCTCATTTGGCTCTAAAACTTAGATTGCATAACCCTGGGATGCAAAGGCACCTAGGAAGTAAGTACAGGTCACATTTAGAGATGGGCGAACCTACATTTACGAGTTCGGCATTCATACCAGACAGTCACTGTCCAGTGCTAAACGCCGAACACGGACTTTCCCCGGAAGTCCGTAGCAATGTTCAGAGTTCCAAGGTACGGAGAGAGAGAGTGCACAGACTGGGCAGTGGCTTTCCTCACTCCAGGCGTGACAGCTTCATATATTTCTATGTAGCTGTCACGTTCGGCTTGGGAGAGCCACCAGCCAGTCTGCGCATTGCGGTCCAATATCGGTCTGGTTTATACGGCCGCCTGACTGCGCCCTAAGTCTTACATTTTATTCACATGATTGTAATATTGCTCTGCTGGAGACCTGTAGCTCCAAGTCAGGATATCATGTTATAGGAAAATTTTGTGAAATTCTTTCCATGGACGACTTTAAGGGTATTCCACCTGGATCCCGCCTGAAAAAGCGCTCAATAAAAGTTTAAAAGAATAAATGTATCGTCTTTTGCAACTTACTTTAACCGCTTCAGCATTTGAACACTGCAAAGAGGCTAAAAGAACTGACCTAACCATTGTTCAGCCAGCTTCTTATTGAAATCTTGTATATAAAACTAAAAAAAAGGATGCCAGCTCCTGCAAAAACTACAAAAGTCATCAAAGAAGACATTTCAAGAAAAACATTGCCAACATTTTCCTGAAGCGTCTTCTGCTTCAAAAATGATGTCAAAAAGATGCCGTATGCATATACCCTCATCCTGTTTTTGGAACTAAATATATAACTATTAAACAGCATATTCATGTGACTACATAAAGCTTAAAAAGCAAATTCTCCAATAAATCAGATTCTGACGTGTCACAATGAAATATGAAACAATCTCATTGGTAAGGATCAAATAATTTGGACCCTTGGATATTCACAAATACCTAGGAACATGATAATATATAGAACCCCATTGGACATAATGTGAGAACGCCATAACTGGAAAGCTGAGACACAATTTTTTAACAGCGAACTAACACGTCAGAATTGCATATTTCCTTATATGAATCCTAATTTTGTATAAATCTATCATGTCCTTTTTTTTTCAATTTATATCCTAAATTTTACTCTATTGGAAACATATTGCAGATTATCTGCTCAATATAATCAAGCAATATTTTTAGATTAACTGCATAAGACTGCTGGTATATGTAGTAGTTAAGAAATAGCCCAATGTATTTTTATGATGAAAAGAAGCTTCTTTCTAATTCTCTCCTGCTGCTGTTTCAGCCTGTGAGCGGCGCTATCGCGGGCCGCTCACAGGCAGCACGTGACCCCCCCTGACGTCACGTCAAGTGAGGCGTGACTCAGTGACGCGGTGCCCGCGGTGGCTGCTGGGTTGTGGGCGGGGCCCCCCGCATCACACCCAGCATCCACCGCGCGCTTTCCCAATGAAAGAGGAGAGGGAGAGCGCGCAGTGGATGCTGGGTGTGATGCAGGGAATAACCCCGCCCACAACCCAGCAGCCACTGTGGAACGCAGAAGAGAGAGACCCCCGGCTGCATCCGGAACCATGACGCCACATCAGCGGATGTCAGAGCCGGCTGCAGCCGGGGGTCATGTGATGCCTGTGAGTGGCCAGTGATAGCGCCACTCACAGGCAGAAACAGCAGAGGAAGGTAATTACAAAGAAGCTTCTATTCATCATAAAAATACATTGGGCTATTTTCAATAGTAGTGGACAACCCCTTTAATGGGCGAGTGCCATCAGATTATCGTAGGCAAATTGTGCCTGATGTGATTTTTTTCCTCGCACCATTTGGTCGGAAGAAAACATCAGACATGTGCACTGCCTCATTGAAAAACATTGGTCATACTGTGATCCGATATTTTGACGGATCGCTCTAGGACCGAAGCTACGTTCGTCTGCTCGAGCCCAAATTGTCATCAATTGCCCACAAATAAAGCAAACTAATTGCAAAGTCACTTATGAATGTGTGTACAATTAGGGAGAGGATTACACTAGAATTCTGAGTTCCATTATTCTGTTCCTAATAAAGAAAAGGACATAATAGTGAGGGATAGTTTATATGATGGACTGCATTGACTATAATGGAATCTGTCAGGTTTCCATTAGGGTGTCTGCACTTTTACAGGAAAAAATAGTGCAGCGCGCTGGACTTTTTCCTCAGTTAACATAGACGGCACCTTTATAGAACAAGTGTAAACCTAGCCTAGTGTGAAAAGTTGTGGAGTCAAAAAACAATGTGACTTGATGGAAAATCGTGTAAAATATTAGAGAAGAAGAGTTCTGCTATGTTCCTAATGATTCTGAAGACAGCAGGTTTCTCTCCATATACTGTAATCATATTCAATGACTGCATTAGTCTTTATCCGCTACCCAGTAATTTTTCACAATCTCTGGAACAGAAAAAAAAAATCTAAAAGTTTCTTAAGAAAAAGAAGTGCTTTCAGTTGCAAACTTAAAATCATCTGAATTTTACATGAATCTATGAGCGACATTACAGAGGTCTTTTATAATATCTGATAAATTTGTTGCATATAAATTAGAAGTTCTACAAATCAATTTGGAAATACATATAAAACTCGGGAGCATTATGTCACTATTCAGAGTAGATTATCATAAATATATCCAATATAGCACTTATTTTACTTATTCCTTGTAAGCGACCATACCTTGCCACCGACAATAAATGCCGTGCTCGTAGGCTTCTATGGTGTCTGCCTGCTGCAATCCTTCCATGGACTTCCCTGTGGGTTCCATATCCATGTAAACATGTAAAGCGCATTAAAAAAACTTGGAGCGTGTGCTCACTGTATACACGTCACAGGGAGAGACCACTAAATTGTGTATTACACCAAAGAGGGGACCCGATTCTTATGCTCTCCTCCATTCCAGGAACACTATACCAATACATCCAAACAAGGGATCCATTTGATGGTTAGAGTATATGTGCATCACGATTGTTTATTAAATATATCTGTTACGGATCCGGGTGGTGGAACCTCTGTGCTGTGATACAAGGAGGGACCAGAGGGGCGTAACTAAGTGCCTACCCGGACCGACCCTGGCCACACGGCGGCTTAGTCGACTCATTGAACCAAGGAGGGACCAGGAAGGTGAACCAGGTGCCACTGTGGGACTGACCTTGTGTGAGAGCAGGCGACTCTCACAGAACTGATGGCCCAGGCCCACAGGCACAACAGATGAGCACAGCTGGTAGACAGGCAGGTGATGGGGGAAGACAAGCAGGCGGGCACGCCGATAGGCAGGCACGGCTGATAGACAGGCAGGCGGGTACGGCTGATAGACAGGCTGGCGGGCAGGGCTGATAGACAGGCTGGTGGGCACTGGAACTTGAGGACTGAGGAGAGTGTTAGCACACAAACAACAATCTTGCACAGGCACCTCCATTTTGGAGGAGGTGCCTTATATGAGGGCAGTCCTCCGGCCATTGCCGGGGGCTCTTTCGGACGGCACACGCGGCCCCTTTAAGAGGGAGGGAGCGCACGCGCGCGCCCTAACTACAGTGCCCAGGGAACTGCACGCGGTGCAAGCACCCCGGGCAGACGCTGGTGGGGAGACGGTGGACGCCGGACAGGGACCGCGGCGGTGAGGGGATCGGCAGGAGGCAGAGACGCCGATGCTACAATATCTACCTTAGAATAACAGGAACGGTACTACAAAGCCTATAGTGGGGAAAATAAGCATTTGATACACTGCTGATTTTGCAAGTTTTCCCACCTTCAAAGAATCAAGAGGTCTGTAATTTTTATCGTAGGTACACTTCAACTGTGAGAGACAGAATCTAAAAATAAAACCAGAAAATTACATTGTATGATTTTTACTTAATTAAATTGCATTTTATTGCATGAAATAAGTATTTGATCACCTATCAACCAGCAAGAATTGTGGCGCTCACAGACCTGTTAGTTTTTCTTTAAGAAGCCCTCCTACTCTGCAATCATTACCTGTACTAACTGCACCTGTTTGAACTCGTTGCCTGTATAAAAGACACCTGTCCACACAATCAATCACACTCCAACCTCTCCACCATGGCCAAGACCAAAGAGCTGTCTAAGGACACCAGGGACAAAATTGTAGACCTGCACAAGGCTGGGATGGGCTACAGGACAATAGGCAAGCAGCTTGGTGAGAAGGCAACAACTTTTGGCACAAATATTAAAAAATGGAAGAAACACAAGATGACTGTGGATAGTTTGGATTTGGTTCAATCTCGTTAATTCTCATGAGCTTTTTCACTCCATTTTACAGTGGTTAGTTTTGGGCTTTAACTCCTCGCTATTATAAATTTATGGTGCAGGGTTAAAGCTTCTGCAGTCTGTCAGGAGTAGGTTGGATGGCCTGGTATCAGACCATGCTGGGAACCCTGGGGAAAAGACAGACGTGGTTTAGTACTGCTTCTGTCTTCTACTTCTTCAATGACTACACAGCGCTCAATGAGCGCTATGTAATGTACAGAAGCATTGGCACTGCCAATTCTGTAGGACATGGCAATCACATGATGGCCCAGTATCACGGAACAATGATCCTTGATGCACACATAAAGCCTTGTAGTAAGACAAAAGTTCACATATAGGAAAAATGTAGTTCACACTAGGTATGCAATGATCAATGATATTGTGTCTGTAATGCGCTTGCTATTCCACATTGGGTTTTTAATGGATCTTCATTAAAAAATTTATTTTAAGGACCCCTTTGCTGGATAGCTATACTTTTGCTAAAAGCAAAAAGTCCCCACATTTTTAAAAATCTTATTTTTTCATAATTACATTTTATTCCATACACATAACAAAAAAACTAGACATAGTAGTAATAACCTGGAGAATTCATTCAAAAATGTATTTGAAGAATGAAGGGTAAAAAATTATAAGCAAAAAATAAACTAAGAAAAAAGCTTTTTTTCTATTTAGAAATTTCCAAAATAAATTACACAGTTATTTATATTCATCCAAGACACTGATAAAAATAATAAATATATAATAAAATTTGACCTGCATCATAGAAGATAAAGGCTCTGGATGGGAGGTGTTAGAAAAATGAATTCATCAGTTGGTTCACATTTTATTTCTTTTTGGAGATGGCATTTGGACATAACACGATGTAAATTGTTATCCTTCCCTTGGATGACACATAGCCTGGAGGACCCTCTCATATGGAGAGGTGGGAGGTAGAGGACTCCTGTTATTCAGGCAAATTGTTCTCTTTTGCTTCTTTTGAGAATCAGGAATAATAAGCTGCACACAAGCATGTTTGATGGAAGCTCACACATAAGAAGTAATTACCGTGAGACTACACAGAGCAATAGTGGTACAGATGAAAGCCATGAAGATGATGCATTTGTACCAATGTCGGGAAACATGGCAACATACAAATGTCTTTACAGATCTACTGACAATTAAGTTGTAGATGAAATTCAGAAGTTTATGATTTTTAGCATTTACATGGTCACTTTTGTACAATGACAAACAAAATTGCTAAGTGCTTTATTTAGCTAAAATGACTTTTTCAGTCTGAAAAATCATTCCAAAGTGCCGGCCACAAGGTATCCCACTTCTGACTAACTTGCTAGCCACTGCCTGCTGCCAAGTCTCTAGAATCTCTAAACTGTCTTTAGAAGAAGAAAGTGGGAACAGGTGGTTTGTCTATCAAACTGTATCTGCATGTCAGAGAGGGTTTCAGTTTGGACAGACAAACCATTGAACAAAGGGAGTAGCAATGCATGCCAGGAAGTAATGATAAGGAAGTTCCAGCACCTATAGTACTTGCAGAATGCTGATGAAGAAGACAAGCCCAATAAAAATAATAGATAGCAAGTACAAGCATGAGAATCAGGACAATTCCTGGACATAAACTGATGTGCACTAAAGGTAGTTTTAACTTCTGGGGGAAGAAAGCAGCAAAACCTTGGCTTGAATGTAGTTTTGGGTAAAATGACAGGTATGCTTTAAATAGTAACTACGCTTTTAATTTTTTTTTTATAAATTAAGGCTGTCTGCCCACTATGCGTTTTTTAAGCATTTCCGCAGCGGCAATTCCGCTGCAGAAATGCTTAAATAACGCTTGGTAGAAGGTCTGCCATGTACCCCAATGATAATCCGCATGTGATAATCCGTATAATGACGTCATGGCAGGTCCTTTTAGACCACCGCAAGCTGCCGGCAAGCAAGGACGGATCAGATAAGGACACAGGGGGCCATCAGAAGGTAAGTATAATATTTATTTTTTACCATTCTTTTACGGTCACACTATATAAATCTATGCCGGTTGCATGGATTTATATAGTGTGACCAAGTTGTCAAGCACTTTCCAAGTGATGGTAAAATCGCTTGGAAAGCGCTTGTCAACCCGCATGCGGAAATGCATGTGAAAAACGCTTCACTTCCGCTTGTCCCTGGCAGGAAAAATGCATGTAAAAACCACATGCGTTTTTTCTGCCAGGGAGATGCAGAAACGCTCAGGAAAAAATCCGGAGCATTTCTGCATAGTGGGCACATAGCCTTATAGTACAAATGAAATTAAGATACTATGTGATAGATCTTAGGGAAATCAGCTTCTTTCTCCATTTAACAAGTATCTTTTGTCTCCTGCACTGATCATTCACATCACAAACTGCTAAAATCTCTTTAGTAATCCTGTATGTAGCTGATGATGAAAAAAGAACATGAACTCTGTAAAAATAATAAGCCAGAATCTAAGAAGACCAATACTATAACAATACACAACTGATTATTTTCCTTAGGGAAGAGGCAGACGGGAGTATAACTCGAACAAGGATCGCAACACAATGCACGAACTGGCTATCGACTCTCCTGATCCCAGCATGGCAGCTGCATAGAAATACATGCTGTCATGCTCGGGTCGGGAGAGCTGCCAGCCAGTCCATGCATTGCGTTGCGATCCTCGTCCAAGTTATACGCCAGTCAGCATACAGCACCATGAAAACAAAGGGACACACCAGACAGGTCAGGGATAAAGTTGTGTACAAGAGTAAAGCGGGGTTAGGTTACAAAAAAAATAGCCCAAGCTCTGAACATCTTACGGAGCACTGTTCAATCTATCATCCAAAAATGGAAGGAATATGGCACAACGGCAAACCTTCAAAAGTGCAGGCAACTGTGATAAAACAGGGAGGGAGCTGTGACACATACCTGAATGCTGTTGCAAATTGCATTAATAATCCACCATACAAAGAGGCAAAAAAATAAGTTGGATATACAAACCAGTATGATAAACAAAGAGCTGCTATATAAAACAATAAGGAAATAAATTTATACAGGGGGATTCTCTTGCTACTTTATCCAGAAAATTGCTATAACTTCTAAAAGAGATGATCTATGGTATTGAAATTTGGACTGTACATACCTTGGTTCATGAGAAACTGATGTTTTGAAGCAGGTGTTGAAAATGTCCACCGTTTGCATCTCAGCACTCCTGCACGTGCCGTTCCATATTGTTGATGTATTCCGCTGGAGGTCTAGGGTCAAAGCCTGAATTTCTCACTGTATGTTCAGAGTGCCTGTAATGTTCATGGCTTGTTACTGTACACCCAGCAATTCAAATGACCCCAAAGGAAAAAAACTGGCAGTGTTAAATCAGGCGATCTTGGTGGTACAGTCCCCTGGAGATTGCTCTGTCATTTTTCTGGATGAGGCAGCGTCTCGTGAGCATGTGCGGGTTGTCAGCTGCCCAAATACGGCTGTTTTGTGAATTGACGTAGCCACATATGTGAAAACAAACTAAATCAGTGTACCATGTATAATAAAAATATATTCTCTTTTTCATCAATGAAGGTCTAGAACCACTGACAATAATGAATTATTTTCTCTTGATCGGCCCTTTCCAGTCCTGAATGACAGACCTTTCTTGGCCGCTCGTTGACATATGGAATACGACATGCTTGTCTCCTGGGAAAGCCTATGCAACGATTTATGTGGACATGCCAGAAGTCGCAGTTTCACAACCTGAATTGTTTCCTTGGACATTTTCAGACATCCTCCATCATGCCTATCCAGTAATGTTCCTGTACATTCCAGGTTATTCACCTATGACAGAATACATGGTTTGGACGGTGGATTTAGACTCCAAACTTCTTTAGAAACTCACTTTGGCACCTCTTTAAAGACTCAGTTTTCCAATAAGTTTTTACAATGAAAACATGCTCCTCCAAACTGTATCTGTACATTGTTAACAAATGAAGAAGGAATTCGGCAGGAGTGAAATGCAAGCACCATACATAAACTACCGATGAGCAGGAAGGCATGCAGCAAGTCTATCTAGGCATGGCGGCAAGTTGGCGAGACCACTCGGTGCAGGGATATTTCTCATCGCTGAGGTTCATTGCACTCTCACTTTTCATGAACCAAAGTATGTTCAGTTCAAACTTCAGTATGGTCGACTCTTTTAGAGGTTACAGCAATTTTTCCTGGTAAAGTAGCGAGTGAATCACCCTGTACAATGCTGATGTAAATGCATATATTTGGGGCAAAATTCAAAGCCGGCTAATGGTATATATAATGATATTAGAAGAAATACATATAGATTTATATAAAAAATAATGTATATTTATATAAAAAATGTAATAATAGCCTGATTAAAAAGAGCCTTCAGAAATAAAACATAGTACGAAATAGGTAATAAGCTCTCAAAGACAATTCTGGGGCAGGATGTATAAAATATTCCACTCACCCTTATTTAGACCTGGTATGAAATTCCGATTTCCAGAGGATGAAGGTAGTTAAGTGAAAGATTTTTCAAGCGGTGGTCAATAATCCAAACTGCCAAGTTGCGTAGTCTGCAGAGTCAAATAAAATGTGCACACAAGTATGACGCAGCAACCAGTGAGCCCCAACCAGTGGCATCGCTGGAGACGGAAGCAAAACACTTAGCTGCGAACAGCGAGTGACGTCACAGTCAGTCAGTACAAAGACTGAATGGGTCCGCACTTCCTTATACATTTCTCATTGAACATGAGAAGGGATTTGAAGCGGCCCAACTTTTTAACTCTAGTGGAGAATACCATCCTAACCAGATTACGCTTATCACTAATACTATTCGTTTAATTCTATCTCATAATTATTTCTCATATATTGTTATTATTTATCTTCACATGTGGAGGACTGCCATGGGGACTAGGTTCGCCCCTCGTTATACCAATTTATATATAGGTAGATGGGAATCTCATACCTTCTTCCCAGGGGGCAAAATACAGGCGAACATGGTCCTATGGTGGTGTTTTATTGATGAAAAGCCATTGGACTTTCATACCAGGTCTAAATAGGGGTGAGTTGGTTATTTTATACATCTTGCCCCAGTATTGTCTTTGAGGTCTTATTCCCTATCTCTTACTATGTTTTATTCCTGATGGCTCTTTTTTAATCAGGCTATTATTACATTTTTTATGTATACACATATTTTTCATGTAAATCAATATGCATGTTTTCTAATATTATTATAAATACTATTAGCCTGCTTTGAATTTTGACCCAGATACATGCATTTAGATCAGCATTGTATAAATGAATTTCCTTATTGTTTTATATAGCAGCTTTTTGTTTATTATGCTGGTTTCTATATCCAGCTTATTTTTTGGCTCTTTGTAAGGTGGATTATTACTGCTATCCACAACAGAATTCAGATGTGACATGCAACTCACCCCTTTTTTTAATCACAGTTGCCCGCCCTTTCAATGTTGTGCTTGAGCAGTATGTATGCTCTATATGATTTTTTATAAAGGTTAGTTTAGCACGGTGGTATATTATTGCTTGCATGTAACCACTCTAATACACAATTGACAGGTGTGTGCACTGCCATCTGCTGTTTTCCACTTTTTTCCTATATATTTCCTTTGCTTCATGTGTGGGTGCAGCATTTACCAATACATATAACTGCCGTCCAACTGCAATACATACTACCAAGACATGGCCGTTCTCCTAAACTGACATTACAAGCAAGGAGAGCACTAATTAGAAAAGCAGCCAAGAGGTCCATGGTCACTCTTCGAGGAGCTGCAAAGATCCACGGATCCACAGCTCAGATGGGGAGAATCTGTCCACAAGAAAACTATTAGTCATGTACTCCACAAATATAGCCTTTATGGAAGAGTGGCAAGAAGAAAGCCATTGTTGAAAGTAAGCCATAAGGAGTCCAGTTTGCAGTTTTCAAAATGCCATGTAGGGGACACAGCTAGCATGTGGACGAAGATGCTCTGGTCAGATGAGACCAAATTAGAACCTTTTGGGTTAAATGCAAAATGCACATCAACCTCAAAACACCATCTCCACTGTCAAACATGGTGGTGGCAGCATCATGCTGTGGGGATACTTTTCTTCAGCAGGGACAGTGAAGCTGGTTAGTTGCCGGGAAGATGGATGGAGCTTAAATTCAGGGCAATCTTGGAGGAAAACCTGTTACAGGCTGCAAAAGACTTGAGACTGGGGCGTAGGTTCACGAACCAGCAGGACAACGACCTTAAACATACTGCCAGAGCTACAATGGGATGGTTTAGATCAAAGCATATTCATTTAAGTGAATGAAGCAGTCACAGTCCAGACCTAAATCTCATTGAAAATCTGTGGCAAGACTTGAAAATGGCTTTACACAGATGCAGAAAAAGAATGGGCAAAAATTTTAGCCTCTAGATGTGCAAAGCCGGTAGAGACAAACCCCAAAACACTTGTAGCAGTAATTGCAGTGAAAGGTGGTCCTACAAAGTATTGACTCATGGGGACTGAATGCAAATGTACGTCACAATTTTCAGATGTATATTTCTACAATAGTTATAAAACCGTGTATCATTTCCTTTACACTTCACAAATGCTGGCTACATTGTGTTGGTATATCACATAAAATCCCAGTAACATTTTTCTTTAAGTTTGTGAATGTAATGTGAAGAAATGTGGAAAAGTTCACGGGGTATGAATACTTTTTTAAGGCACTGTAGGTCTATGAGTTTGAGCAGGGCTGTGGAGTCGGTAAGCCAAACCTGCGACTCCAACTCCGACTCCTCAATTTCCCTTACACCGACTCCGACTCCACGACTCCCACATAAAAAAGTTTGGACACACCTTCTCATTTAAAGATTTTTCTGCATTTTCATGACTATGAAAATTGTACATTCACACTGAAGGCATCAAAACTATGTGGAATTATATACTTAACAAAAAAGTGTGAAACAACTGAAAATATGTCTTATATTCTAGGTTCTTCAAAGTAGCCACCTTTTGCTTTGATGACTGCTTTGCACACTCTTGGCATTCTCTTGATGAGCTTCAAGAGGTAGTGACCGGAAATGGTCTTCCAACAATCTTGAAGGAGTTCCCAGAGATGCTTAGCACTTGTTGGCCCTTTTTCCTTCACTCTGCGGTCCAGCTCACCCCAAACCATCTCGATTGGGTTCAGGTCTGGTGACTGTGGAGTAGTGTTGAGCCACCCCCGTAGTGTTCGAGTTCGGTTCGGTTCGTCGAACACCCGTGTGTTCGCCGAACTGTTCGTCGAACTGTTCGTCGAACACCTTCGAACACCGTTAAAACCAATGGCAGGCAAACAAAAACACATAGAAACACATAGAAAACACCTTCAAAGGTGTCCAAAAGCTGACAAACTGCTCAGAAGACACAACTAACACATGGAAAAGTGACAAGTACATATAGTCATGCGAAAAGAAAAGAGGTGGAGGAGTAAAAGGAGGGGGAGACACAGATATAGGCATGTCATGCCCTTCTAAAATCCAAAAAGTGAGAAGCCGAGACGGCCAGTCCGCTCCTGCCCGTGCCACCTCCGTGTCGCCGGGTTTGTGCCAGAGCCGCGGTGAACCCTGACGGCCAGCCCCCCTCTCCCAATACTGGTGCCTGTCCGCTGGTGGGTCGAGAGAGCCCCCCTGTGGTGGAGGCAGCTCTAAGCTTTTTAATTTAAATTGTCCCTCTAATTTGAATGAATACACTTTAAATCCATTTACAAGGATCTATTGGAGGGCAAGTCTCATGCCAGCAGCCGCGTAATTCCAGCTCCAGTAGCGTCCACTAAAGCTGCTGCAGTTAAAAAGCTTTTATAAGGATCGAGCTCGGCTGTCCACCGCAAGGCATCCTAGTGCCAGTCCCAGCCCCTATGCCTTGGGGTGCCTCCTGATGCTCTTCACTAAGTATCCCGTGGTCCCGAAGCATTTCCTTTGAAAAAATTAAGTGTCCAAACTACAGGTAGTGTAGCTTGCTTAACAGCCGGGATAATCCGCTGACTAGCAGACACTGCTACTAGGCACAAAGTATTTCCTGGGCTAGATGCAGTTAAAAATTTGTAAGTAGATACTCTCGTTGGATGCTGAGAAAGCATTCCATAGAGTCTCCTGGCACGCCATATATGATTCTCTTAAAAAGCTTGGGGTAGGGGTCTAGGGGACCCTTTTATAGCCAAAATCACGGCCCTGTATCACAATACGTCACCTAGGCTGAAGATAAATGGAACTGTAGCACCGAGGGCTCGGTTGCTACAGACGTATTGCACCTCACCCAGAGGTGTGATATCTCACTCTCAGATAAGGATGGAGTGTGGATCAGGACCCGACACCTGCATGCATTACACCACATTGCCGTGGGGCAGGGCGACCAATATGCCCCTGAGATGGGCACGACAGTCCCTGTCCCTGGCTGGAGTGGGGGGAGGGAACACTGAGGAAGGGGAACCCTGCAGTGCAGGAGCAGGGAGGAAGCAGTTCCTGGGTGCATTGAGAAGGGAGTATAAAAGGTGGGCACCATCTTAGTTCAGTGCAGAGAAGTCTGAGCAGAAGTGGCAGGGAGCAGGGGCTCTGCATGAGCTCTGCTCCGGAGGCGGGCCTAGTAACAGAGGCCCAGGCCTGCAAGAGGGAGAAGGAAGGAAGAGGAGCGGAGAAGGCTCCAGGAACGAGGAATGAAGGGATCCCAGGGGTGCGGACGGGCGAGTCGCCACCGCACGCCCGAATCCACCTGCGTGGAGGGGTCAGGCCAAAGGGGGAGACCGGTCCCCGAACTAGTGGAGGCAGGAAACGACCCTCAGCTAGAAACCGAAGGCTCTGACATTTTATGTGGCGCAGCCCCTTGACCCACCCGCTAGGAAGGCACCACATAGGGTCAGGGAAACTGGCGCCAAGTTTACCAAGAGGAGGCCCGAGGCAGCCGGACAGAAGTGTTGGTAAGAAAGGCCAGACAAAGGACACACAAAGGGGGTCCTGTGAAGCGCTCCAAAGTTATCTGGGAGTTGTCTGAGCCCCTCACCTGGTGAGCACAGTACGACGTGGGCAGCCGTTACCTGCAGACGTGGTCTGGATAATAAGAACTGTGAGTAAAGGCCCTGAACTGCATCACTGACTCCGTGTCGTTACTGCTGCTGCCCTGCACCATCACCCCCATCCTCCGCATACACTGCCCTGAGGCTATACTCCTCCCGTGGGGAGTTATGCTACGCTCTGCTGCACCCACAACACCAGCCTTAGCGGTCTGCCCTGTAGCGGCGGTTCACTCTGACCGCAATCCACGGGTGGCGTAGTCGGACATTTAAACATCAAAACCACATAAATAGTTCCGCCACTGGTTTGACCGCCCTGAGCCACGGAACCGGATCGCCGCCACGAAGACTACAACCACCAGCATCCACCAAAAAGTGTCCGGCTCCGGGTGTCCCAAGGCCCAGGGGGTGCGTCAGAACATTTTCATCACCTTTCACAATCACCAATGGGACAAGGCAGGGATGTCCTCTGTCCCCTCTCTTATACATCCTAGTGACGGAGCACCTGCTCTCATCAATTCGCCATAACCCCAATATTAGGTGGATTGAGGTGGGAGGCACCGAGTACAAGTGCTCTCTATTTGCTGATGATGTCCTAGTATATATCACTCAATCACATATATCCATCCCTGCTGTTATGGCTGAAATAGATCACTTTGTTACATGGTAAAATTTTAAAATCAATGCAGCGAAGTCTGAGGCCCTCGATGTCTCCCTCCCTAAATCCATATAGGATTCCATCCAGTCCAACTTTCCCTTTGCCTGGCCCTCACAGGGTATCAAATACTTAGGAATTCCTATTCATAGAGACCTCTCCCATCTATGTTATCTTAATTTTGGGCCCTTTATTGAACAATTCCATACAGACCACGGTTGGCAAGTTAGAACTGTAAGATTCACTACGTGAACCACTGGTGTTTTGTGGAAAAGCACATGTACACCGCGTTCCAAATTATTATGCAAAAAGTGTTTAGGAGTGATAAGGGAAGAATTTGTTTGTTTGTCAGTTAAACTCATTGATGGTGATGTGTGTCAGGGCTCTTTATATCACTGTAAGCAATTGCAGACACCTGTGCTAATTAGTTTGGCAGGTGTGTCCAATGAAAGGCAAGACTACTTAAGAAGGCTCTCTCACATTATTAAGCAGCCTACATTTTCTGCCAAAATGGGAAAGAAAAAGGATGTGTCGGCTGCTGAGAAGCAACAAATTGTGGAGTGTTTAGGTCAAGGCATGACTACAATCAACATTGTGCGATGATCAGGATGAAGTGTCTTGGCAATCAAGAAGTATGTAGCTGATTCACATTACACACGTGTGCGTGCTGATAAGGGCAAATTGAGGACTCTTTCCTACAGGCAATTACGTCAGGTTGAAACAGCAGCGGCAAAAAAGCCTTGTCATAGCAGCAGACAAGTTTTTGAAGCTGCTTGTGCCTCCAACGTCCCCCGAACAACAAGATGCAGGGTCCTTCAGAGGTTTGCAGCTGTGCATATGCCATCCTGTCGACCTCCTCTATCCACTTCACACAAGCAGAAACGGCTCCAGTGGGCCAAACATTACATGAAGACTGATTTCAAAACTGTTTTGTTCACGGATGAGTGCCGTGCAGCGCTCGATGGTCCAGATGAATGGAGTGGAGGATGGCTGGTTGATGGACACCCCACGCAAACACGGCTACAGCGCCAACAAGGAGGAGGTGGAGTAATGTTTTGGGCTGGAATCATGGGGAGAGAGATTGTCGGCCCCTTTAGGATCCCTGAAGGCGCTAAAGATGAACTCCATAATGTATGTGGATTTTCTCAAACAGCACTTCCTGCCATGGTTCAAGAAGAAGAACCGTGTATTTCACAGCAAGATCATTTTTCTGCGTGATAATGCACCATCTCATGCTGCACATAAAACATCTGCATCTCTGGCTGATATGGGCATAAAAGGGGACAAACTTATGGTGTGACCCCCATGCTCCCCTGACCTCTACCCCATTCAGAACCTTTGGAGCATCATTAAAAGGAGTGTCTATGATGGCGGGAGGCAGTTCACATCTAAGCAACAGCTCTGGGAGGGTATTCTGTCCTCATGCAAAACAATTGAAGCAGAAACCATCCAAAACCTGACAAATTCAATGGACGAGAGAGTTCAGAAGCTCCTTTTGAACAAGGGGTCCTATGTGAAAATGTAACATCACCTAGAATAAAGTTTTGAGTTGAAAACTGTTTGATTTCAGTTTCTAACAACCTGCTAATGCTTATAATTTCAAAAATGACCATTTTTTTGGTCTTTATTAAAATGAAAAGGTTGATCGAAAAGTTTGGGGGATCTAAGAGTGTGGCAACCCAGTAGTCATGATTACTTCGAATTCTGACAATATGAGGGTCATGCTGCAGGTAGTGCAGCAAGAAGGCACTTATGTGTCTTGCGCATCTCGGAGCCCCAAAATTATTTTCCGGGCTAGATGCAGCTAAAAATTATTTTTAATTTTAAATCTGGTGAAGCTTATTATAGATGGCCTAATAGGATCAGTGCTGCACACTGCTACAAAGCCCAAATTATTTTCCAGTCAAGATACAGATAAACATGATTAGTAATTTGAAAGCTTAAAACGGTTGGTAGGGTGATTTTAACCAATCATCAAGCTTTTACTCTCCCCAGGATGACACAGGGGTAGAAAAGTCGTTTCGGATCCATGATTTGTTCATCTTTATGAACGTGAGTCTGTCTACATTATCAGTGGAGAGCCGCGTGCGCTTATCTGTCAGCACACCACCAGCAGCGCTGAACACACGTTCAGACAGAACGCTGGCTGCGGGGCATGACAAGATCTCCAAGGCGTAAGTGGCTAGCTCCGGCCATTTATCCAGATTGGAAGCCCAAAAAGAGCAAGGGTCCAGTGACACAGTCGTGGCTTCAATGTTTACTTGGAGATACTCCTGTACCATCGTCTCTAGGCGTTGACTATGTGTCAGACTTCTTGTCTCCTGTGGCCTTGCAAAGGATGGGCTAAAAAAGTGGTGAAATGATTCCGCAAAATTGATGTTACCAGCAGATACTGTGGTTCTGTTACGGTTTGAGTGCTGAACACTTGACGGTCCCACGGTTGGCAAGTTGGAACTGTGAGATTCACTACGTGCACCACTGGTATTTTGTGGAAAAGCACATGTAAGATTCTGCAACAGTCTCTGCTGATACTCCTGCATGCGTGCATCCCTTTCTATGGCAGGAATAATTTCTGCAAATTTACTTTTGTACCGGGGATCTAACAGTGTGGCAACCCAGTAGTCAGGATTATTTCTAATTCTCACAATTCGAGGGTCATGTTGCAGGTAGTGCAGCAAGAAGGCACTCATGTGTGTTGCGCATCCAGGAGCACCAAGTCCCTGTTGTGTTGGTGGCGAGGTAACAATCATGCTTCCTTCCTCTGTCCTCTCCCCCCAACCTCGCACAACAGAAATGTGATCAAGGTCTCCCTCATCTGATGAGTCTTCCATCAGTTCGTCCTCCACTTCTTCCTGGGCTCCTGCACCTTCCTCACTAGTTTGGCTGCTACCATGCGCCCTGGTAAAACCATCTCCCCCACCCTCACATGCCTGCCGCCTTGGTGCTGCCGACCGTCTGGACCTTGCAGATGTTAGCCCTTCCGCATACAACTCCTCCTCCTCTACTTCCTCCACCTCCTCTTGTGCCACCACCTGACTCCGAATTCTGTTTAACATGTGCTCCAGCATGTAAATCACCGGAATAGTCATGCTGATAATGGCATCGTCAGCACTAAACATCTTCGTCGCCATTTCAAAACTGTGCAGAAGGGTGCATAGGTTCCTGATCTGAGACCACTCCTCCAGCGTGATTTGCCCCACCTCTGAATCTCGTTGGCCCAGGCTATACGTCAGAACGTATTGCACCAGGGCTTGTCGGTGCTGCCACAGTCGCTGCAACATGTGCAGAGTTGAATTCCACCGGGTAGGCACATCGCATTTTAGCCGGTGAAGTGGCAGGCCCAACGACTTCTGTAGAGATGTAAGTCGCTGAGCTGCGGGATGCGAACGGCGGAAGTGAGCACACAGCGACCGTGCCCTCTGCAGAAGGCCATCTAGTCTGGGATAGTGGGCTAAAAATTGCTGGACAACCAGGTTCAACACGTGAGCCATACAAGGCACGTGTGTGACATTGCCCCGGCGAAGGGCCGCACCCAGGTTTGCAGCATTGTCGCACACGGCCTTCCCTGGTTTCAGGTCCAGTGGAGACAACCATTCATGAAATTGGTTCTCCAGAGCTGACCACAACTCCTCAGCTGTGTGACTCACATTTCCCAGACATTTCAATGTAAAAACCGCCTGATGACGTTGAGCCCTACTGCCAGCATAGTAAGGAGGTGTGCAGGATCCCTTCTGCGCAGTTAGAAAGCTTGTGGCATGACCAGACAGGCTTTGGGTGCAGGTGGAAGACCGAGAGGAGGTTGAGGAGGCAGAAGCAGTGGAGGAACTTTGACATAAAGAGGATTGACGCACAACTCGTGGGGACGGCAAGACTTGGACAGCAGCCCCTTGTCCTGCTGTCACCATAGTTACCCAGTGCCCAGTCAGCGACATGTAACGCCCCTGTCCATGCCTACTCGTCCAAGTGTCTGTGGTGAAATGCACCCTGTCACACACAGAGTTTCTCAAAGAAGCGGTGATGTTGTGTGCGACATGCTGGTGGAGCGCAGGCACACCTTTCTTTGAGAAGTAGTGCCGACTGGGCATCTGGTACTGGGGCACTGCGACGGACATAAGGTCTCGAAAATCCTCTGTGTCCACCAGGCGGAAAGGCAGCATTTCTGTAGCCAAGAGCTTGCAGATGGTGAAATTCAACCTCTTAGCTTTCTCATGGCTAGGAGGAAATGGTCTTTTACTTGTCCACATCTGAGGGACCGAGGGCTGGCTATTGTGCTTAGACGGGGTTGATAAGGGTGTCCCCGGCAAACTGCCGGTCTGTGAGGAAGATGCAGGCGGACATGTTAGGTTGCCTTGATCCAAAGGTGGTGCTATCGATGTCGGACAGCGCTCAACACCAGCTGGTGTTACCACCTCCAAAGAAAATGATGACCTGCCAATCACGCTGGCTGTTGCGGGTAAAGAGGTGGCAGGTCTGCGCCCCAAAACAGGTGTGACTGCTGTCCCCCCAGTCACAGAGGATGAAGAGGCCGCGGATGCACAAGATATGGCAGACGGTGATTGGCCCGGCCGGCTAGGCCGCATTGTAGCACACTGAGCTTCCCACTGCAACTTATGCTTCATGTCCATGTGCCGGTTCATGCATGAAGTACTCAAACTATGTATTTTTTGGCCTCTACTTAGCTTTTGCTGACAAATGTTACAGATAACACGAGTTGGGTCATCTTTATCGATCTGAAAAAATGCCCAGGCTATGCAAGGCTTAGCACCCATGCGACCTGAAGAGCCACCACGACTTGTGGTGAGAGGCAGAGTTGTGTTTGAGGATGCAGTTGTTGACGTGCTTCCAGTACTACGTCTCTGTCCAGGAAGGCGCAACCTGACCTCGTCGTCACTAGCATCTTCCTCCACCTCCTCTGCTGACCTCATCTCTTGGCTGACTGTGGGTTGACAGTAAGTGGGATCTCCGACCTCATCATCATCACCCTGTGCGTTATCACACCCGTCGTCCTCAGAGCCAACCTGTTCCTGCCCTGACAAAAAACTAAAGTTGTCGCTCCAATCAGGTATTTGAGTCTTATCATCGTCTTCCTCATTGTCTCCACCAACAGGAGTTACAGTTTGGGAATGAGGGTCTACATTATGGTCAGAACCTTCTGCGTCTGGTCCTGGATCCGACTCATAAAGATTCTGGGCATCAGTGCAGATCATTTCCTCGTCTGGATTCACAGAAGCGCTGGAGTCGACCTCTGATTCCCAGGCTATAGTATGAGTAAACAGCTCTGCAGACTCAACCATCTGTTCTACCTCATACTCAGACGGGCAGCTGGAGATTTGGGAGCTGTGAGGAAGCAAGTGCGATTTGGGTGACACCTTTGAGGACTGGAGTATTTGTGATGTTGAAGTTGATGTGGAGGAGAGCCCACTTAAAGGAGCACTTGATATCCGTTGAAGCACCTGCTGTTTTTGTGCCTCATCTGGAATTTGTAGCGATTGGCGTGGCCGTAAGAAAGGGATCTTATCACATTGTCCGCTAAAAGAAGTAGACATTTTAGTTTGGCTGGAAGATGGTCTTTCTTCTGCACCTACCCCACGGACACAACCTTTTTTCCCCTTCCCAACACGCCTATTCCCCTTTCCACCAGCAGCAGGCCTTTTTCCACTCATTTTGGTGGTTAACTAATTCACAACTCTGGAGTTGTTTGCACAAAAAAACAATGGATGGTAACCGAGCAGAGCTGAGTGGCCAAACTGTGGTATTAGGCCAAAACTATTGGCTGGGCTAGATGCAGAAAAAAAATATTTTTAATTTGCAACCTGATGGAGGTCAGTATAGATGGACTAATAGAACAAGTCCCACACGCTGCTAGAAGCCCAAATATTTTTTCAGAGATAAATGAAGAAAAAAATTATTTTTAATTTGCAACCTGATGGAGGTCAGTATAGATGGACTAATAGACCAAGTCCCACACACTGCTAGAAGCCCAAATATTTTTTCAGAGCTAGATGCAGAAAAAAAATATTTTTAATTTGCAACCTGATGGAGGTCAGTATAGATGGACTAATAGACCAAGTCCCACACACTGCTAGAAGCCCAAATATTTTTTCAGAGCTAGATGCAGAAAAAAATTATTTTTAATTTGCAACCTGATGGAGGTCAGTATAGATGGACTAATAGACCAAGTCCCACACACCGCTAGAAGCCCAAATATTTTTTCAGAGCTAGATGCAGAAAATTTTTTTATTCAATTTGCAACCTGATGGAGGTCAGTATAGATGGACTAATAGACCAAGTCCCACACACTGCTAGAAGCCCAAATATTTTTTCAGAGCTAGATGCAGAAAATTTTTTTATTCAATTTGCAACCTGATGGAGGTCAGTATAGATGGACTAATAGACCAAGTCCCACACACTGCTAGAAGCCCAAATATTTTTTCAGAGCTAGATGCAGAAAAAAATTATTTTTAATTTGCAACCTGATGGAGGTCAGTATAGATGGACTAATAGACCAAGTCCCACACACTGCTAGAAGCCCAAATATTTTTTCAGAGCTACATGCAGAAAAAAATTATTTTTAATTTGCAACCTGATGGAGGTCAGTATAGATGGACTAATAGAACAAGTCCCACACGCTGCTAGAAGCCCAAATATTTTTTCAGAGATAAATGAAGAAAAAAATTATTTTTAATTTGCAACCTGATGGAGGTCAGTATAGATGGACTAATAGACCAAGTCCCACACACTGCTAGAAGCCCAAATATTTTTTCAGAGCTAGATGCAGAAAAAAATTATTTTTAATTTGCAACCTGATGGAGGTCAGTATAGATGGACTAATAGACCAAGTCCCACACACTGCTAGAAGCCCAAATATTTTTTCAGAGCTAGATGCAGAAAAAAAATATTTTTAATTTGCAACCTGATGGAGGTCAGTATAGATGGACTAATAGAACAAATCCCACACGCTGCTAGAAGCCCAAATATTTTTTCAGAGATAAATGAATAAAAAAATTATTTTTAATTTGCAACCTGATGGAGGTCAGTATAGATGGACTAATAGACCAAGTCCCACACACTGCTAGAAGCCCAAATATTTTTTCAGAGCTAGATGCAGAAAAAAAATATTTTTAATTTGCAACCTGATGGAGGTCAGTATAGATGGACTAATAGACCAAGTCCCACACACTGCTAGAAGCCCAAATATTTTTTCAGAGCTAGATGCAGAAAAAAATTATTTTTAATTTGCAACCTGATGGAGGTCAGTATAGATGGACTAATAGACCAAGTCCCACACACCGCTAGAAGCCCAAATATTTTTTCAGAGCTAGATGCAGAAAAAAATTATATTCAGTTTGCAACCTGATGGAGGTCAGTATAGATGGACTAATAGAATGATGCTATGCCCAAAAGATTTTACTTCACTAGGTGCAGTAAAAAAATTGGTATTCTATACACAGGTGGTATATCTTGCAACACAGATAGGCTACTCCACTGACTAACACACTCTGCAATAGGCCAAAAAGGATTAACTTTGCTAGATTCAGCCAAATGCTGTGAAAAAAACTTGCACAGCACTGGCACAGACCTGCCTGGCAAAAACTGATAGGAACTGATGTAACCTAGTCCTGAAAAGGACTCCAATTACAATTAGTCTTTACTCCCACAATCTATCTATTTAAGAGCACAGACCTGCCTGATAAAAGTCGTAGGAAATGCTGTAACCTAGTCCTTAAAAGGACTGCAATCACAACTATTCCCTACTCCCAAGCTATCTGTATATTTGTGCGAAAATTGGCTTGAAATTAACAAGGTATAGCGCACACAGCAACAGCGGTGCCGTCTAACACGCAGCTGCAGCAGTGAGAAAATGGTGGCGACGGGGAAAATGGCTTGGTCTTATAGGGCAAGGACATGTGACATACACTGCCAATCACACATGCCCTTGCTTGTGTGAAAAAAAGCACTTCGCTCCGTGTGTGCGCTGCTGATAGGCTGACAGATTGCACCTCCCCACTGCAAATGCGGGAAAGAGAAAAAAAAATGGAGATCTTCATTGTTCCTGCAGAGATCCATCCCCTGCCCCTCCCCCCGCCCCGCTGTACACTCAAACTGCGTATTAACATTAATTTTCATCATTACTGAGAAAAAATCCAGTTATGATTTTGGTGCACGAACAGTTATCGAACATAACCTCGAACAGCCGAATTTTTCTCAAATTGTTCGTGTTCGCCGACCGGCTCGAACACCGCCCAAAACAGCTCGAATTTGAGATTGGCGAACAGTTCGAGTAGAACAACGCTCATCTCTACTGTGGAGGCCAGGTCATCTGGCGTAGCACCCCATCACTCTCCGCCTTGGTCAAATAGCCCTTACACAGCCTGGAGGTGTGTTTGGGGTCATTGTCCTGTTGAAAAATAAATGATGGTCCAACTAAATGCAAACCGGATGGAATAGCATGCCGCTGCAAGATGCTGTGGTAGCCATGCTGGTTCAGTATGCCTTCAATTTTGAATAAATCCCCAACAGTATCACAAGCAAAGCACCCCCACACCATCACACCTCCTCCTCCATGCTTCACGGTGGGAACCAGGCATGTAGAGTACATCCATTCACCTTTTCTGCTTCGCACAAAGACACGATGGTTGGAACCAAAGATCTCAAATTTGGAGTCATCAGACCAAAGCACGGATTTCCACTGGTCTAATGTCCATTCCTTGTGTTCTTTAGCTCAAACAAGTCTCTTCTGCTTGTTGCCTGTCCTTAGCAGTGGTTTCCTAGCAGCTATTTTACCATAAAGGCCTGCTGCACAAAGTCTCCTCTTAACAGTTGTTGAAGAGATATGTCTGCTGCTAGAACTCTGTGTGGCATTGACCTGGTCTCTAATCTGAGCTGCTGTTAACCTGCAATTTCTCAGGCTGGTGACTCGGATAAACTTATCCTCAGAAGCGGAGGTGACTCTTGGTCTTCCTTTCCTGGGGCGGTCCTCATGTGAGCCAGTTTCTTAGTAGCGCTTGATGGTTTTTGCAACTGCACTTGGGGACACTTTCAAAGTTTGCCCAATTTTTTGGACTGACTGACCATCATTTCTTAAAGTAATGATGGCCACTCGTTTTTCTTTACTTAGCTGCTTTTTTCTTGCCATAATACAAATTCTAACAGTCTATTCAGTAGAACTATCAGCTGTGTATCCACCTGACTTCTGCACAACACAACTGATGGTCCCAACCCCATTTATAAGGCAAGAAATCCCACTTATTAAACCTGACAGGGCACACCTGTGAAGTGAAAACCATTTCAGGTGACTACCTCTTGAAGCTCATCAAGAGAATGCCAAGAGTGTGCAAAGCAGTCATCAAAGCAAAAGGTGGCTACTTTGAAAAACCAAGACTATAAGACATATTTTCAGGTGATTCACACTTTTTTGTTAACTATATAATTCCACATGTTAATTCATAGTTTTGATGCCTTCAGTGTGAATGTACAATTTTCAAAGTCATGAAAATACAGAAAAATCTTTAAATGAGAAGGTGTGTCAAAACTTTTGGTCTGTACTGTATATTGCTTATATTTAAGTGAAAAATTTATTGTAGTACAATGTGAACATCAGACATTTAATAATTTTATGATACAATAATCAAGATATTTAGATAAAACATAATATATATTTATTGGAATACAACTTTAGAACACAAAAAAATGTAATAAATTGTAAATATGTAATACACTATGTAATATTGATTACATATATATATATATGTATATATATTGTGTGTATATGTGTGTATATATATATATAGATATATATATATATATATATATATATAGTACAGACCAAAAGTTTGGACACACTTTCTCATTTAAAGATTTTTCTGTATTTTCATGACTATGAAAATTGTACATTCACGATGAAGGCATCAAAACTATGAATTAACACATGTGGAAATATATACTTAACAAAAAAGTGTGAAACAACTGAAAATATGTCTTATATTCTAGGTTCTTCAAAGTAGCCACCTTTTGCTTTGATGACTGCTTTGCACACTCTTGGCATTCTCTTGATGAGCTTCAAGAGGTTGTCACCGGAAATGGTTTTCACTTCACAGGTGTGCCCTGTCAGGTTTAATAAGTGGGATTTCTTGCCTTATAAATGGGGTTGGGACCATCAGTTGTGTTGTGCAGAAGTCAGGTGGATACACGGCTGATAGTCCTACTGAATAGACTGTTAGAATTTGTATTATGGCAAGAAAAAAGCAGCTAAGTAAAGAAAAACGAGTGGCCATCATTACTTTAAGAAATGAAGGCAAGTCAGTGCGAAAAATTGGGAAAACTTTGAAAGTGTCCCCAAGTGCAGTTGCAAAAAACATCAAACGCTACAAAGAAACTGGCTCACATGAGGACCGCCCCAGGAAATGAAGACCAAGAGTCACCTCTGCTTCTGAGGATAAGTTTATCCGAGTCACCAGCCTGAGAAATTGCAGGTTAACAGCAGCTCAGATTAGAGACCAGGACAATGCCACACAGAGTTCTAGCAGCAGATACATCTCTTCAACAACTGTTAAGAGGAGACTTTGTGCAGCAGGCCTTCATGGTAAAATAGCTGCTAGGAAACCACTGCTAAGGACAGGTAACAAGCAGCAGAGACTTGTTTGGGCTAAAGAACACAAGGAATGGACATTAGACCAGTGGAAATCTGTGCTTTGGTCTGATGAGTCCAAATTTGAGATCTTTGGTTCCAACCACCGTGTCTTTGTGCGACGCAGAAAAGGTGAACGGATGGACTCTACATGCCTGGTTCCCACCGTGAAGCATGGAAGAGGAGGTGTGATGGTGTGGGGGTGCTTTGCTGGTGACACTGTTGGGGATTTATTCAAAATTGAAGGCATACTGAACCAGCATAGCTACCACAGCATCTTGCAGTGGCATGCTATTCCATCCGGTTTGCGTTTAGTTGGACCATCATTTATTTTTCAACAGGACAATGAACCCAATGTAACGGGTCTGGGAGGCGGAACCTCTGAGCTACTATACAAGGGGGCGGTCCTTGTAAGGGAGCGGGTGGCGACCAGGGTAGACGGGCAGGCAGTCACAGCAAGTGACCGGGGCAGTCTCTGGATGAACGGGCAGGAGGTCACGGCAAGTGACCGGGGCAGTCTCTGGATGAACGGGCAGGAGGTCACGGCAAGTGACCGGGGCAGTCTCTGGGTAAAGGATTGGTACGACCTGTGGCGGCAGATGATAGACGTGAGCTCCCAGGTGAGCAGGCGAGAGTCTCTGGATAATCGGGTGGTCACAGCATGTGACGGTGGAGCCTCCAGGAAGACCAACAGACAGGTAGCAGATGAGCGCTCCCAGGTGAGCGGGCAGGAGTCTCTGGACAGGCGGGTGGTCACAGCACGTGATGGCAGTGCCTCCTGGTAGGCTAGCAGACAGGCAGCAGATGAGCGCTCCCAGGTGAGCGGGCAAGCTGGTCCTTAGACAGACTGACTGGAGTTTGGAAGGCAGACCGTCGGACCTCAGGCAAGCAGGCAGGTAGAAGATGTGCGCTCCCAGGTGAGCGGGCAAGCTGGTCCTTAGACAGACTGACAGAAGTTGGAAGGCAGACCGTCGGACCTCAGGCAAGCAGGCAGGTAGAAGATGTGCGCTCCCAGGTGAGCGGGCAAGCTGGTCCTTAGACAGACTGACAGAAGTTGGAAGGCAGACCGTCGGACCTCAGGCTAGCAGGCAGGTAGCAGGATATCAGGCAGGAATTAGACAGCAGACTGGCAGGAATCTGGCAGGTATCTGGCAGGTAACTGGCAACGGGACCTGAGGGCTGAAGCAGAGTAGTGAACAGTGCTACAACATTGCTCGGGCACCTCCATTTTGGAGGAGGTGCCTTTTATATGGGAGGTCCTCCGGCAATTGGCCGGGGACTCCTTAGGACGGCGCGCGCGGTCCCTTTAAGAGAGGGGGAGCGCGCGCGCGCCCTAAGCACACTGCCGGGGAAGGAGCGCGTGCCGGAAGCAGCGGGGAGAGCAGCGCTGGAGGACGCCGCGCCAGGAGCGGGGAGGTGAGAGGGACGGCGTCTCTGCCTAGAACGGGGCAGAGACGCCGATGCTACAGTACCCCCCCCTTTAGGCCCCCTCTTTTTTTGGCCAGAAAGAAATTTCTCAAGGAGAAGCGGGGCGTTGATGTTCTCCCTGGGTTCCCAAGTTCTCTCCTCAGGACCAAACCCCTTCCAGTCTACCAGAAAAAAGGTTTTTACTCTTACCCTCTTGAAGGCCAGAATACTCTCTACCTCAAAGATGTCATCAGCAGAAACTGGAGCAGGAGGGGCACCTGGATTTTTGGAAAAAAAGTTAAAGACAACGGGTTTGAGGAGAGATACGTGGAAGGAGTTGGGGATCCGTAGGGTGGCCGGGAGTTTTAATTTGTAGGCCACAGGGTTAATTTGCCTGAGGACTTCGAAGGGGCCGATGAATCGAGGACCCAACTTGTAGGAGGGTACTTTGAGCCGCACATGTTTGGATGAGAGCCAAACCTTGTCTCCCGGACGGAATTGGGGCGGATCCAGACGTCTCTTATCAGCATATCTCTTCATCCGCTCAGAGGAGAGAAGAAGAGCAGACCTGGTGCTCTCCCAAATAGTAGAAAATTCGCTGACAAGAGACTCCGCAGCAGGGTTGTCCACAGAAACGGAGACAGGAAGTGGAATCCGGGGATGTTGGCCACCGACTATAAAGAACGGGGATTTAGAAGAGGACTCGCTCTCATGGTTGTTATAAGAGAACTCGGCCCATGGTAGGAGATCCACCCAGTCCGAGTGGTGAGCATCAACGAAGTGCCGGAGGTAGCTGGACAAGATCTGATTGATCCGCTCCACTTGACCATTGGACTGAGGGTGGTAAGCGGAGGAGAAATCCAGGGTAATGTCCAGCAGCTTACATGTGGCTCTCCAGAAGCGAGAGGTGAACTGAACCCCACGATCCGACACGATGTGGAGGGGCAGACCATGGAGACGGAAGATGTGGCGGATAAAGTCTTTAGCCAGCTCGGGTGCAGACGGAAGACCAGGCAGGGGAATGAAGTGGGCCATCTTAGAAAAACGGTCAGCGACAACCCAAATGACAGTACAACCGGCAGAAACTGGAAAGTCGGTGATAAAGTCCATAGCGATGTGTTGCCAAGGAGCAGCAGGTACGGGAAGGGGCAGGAGATGGCCGGCGGGTAGATGTCGGGGAACTTTGTTACGGGCACAGGATGAACAGGCCGCGACGAAGTCTACCACATCCTTACGCAGGGTAGGCCACCAGTAATGCCGGGTAATAAGTTGGAAGGTCTTCTTTTGGCCAGCATGGCCAGCTAGTTTAGAAGAATGTCCCCAGCGAAGAACCCTCTCCCGATCTGGCACAGCTACGAACGTCTTACCGGGTGGAAGACGAGTCAGATCCAAGGGGGCCACATTCATCACCTTGGAGGAGTCGATGATGTGCGTAGGTTCCTCCTCTTGATCGGAGGACAGGAAGGACCGGGACAAGGCATCAGCTTTGACGTTCTTGTCCGCCGGATGGAAATGAAGAATGAAGTCGAAGCGGGCAAAAAACAACGACCACCGGGCCTGGCGAGGATTGAGTCTCTGGGCATTTTGGAGATATGCCAGGTTTTTGTGATCCGTGTAGATAATTACCGGGTAGAGAGCCCCTTCAAGCAGATAGCGCCACTCTCCCAGTGCCAATTTGATGGCTAGCAATTCCCGGTCTCCAATGGAGTAGTTGCGCTCCGACGAGGAGAAGATTTTGGAGAAGAAGCCGCACATTACCATTCTCCCGGTAGAAGACTTCTGGGTGAGCACCGCTCCGGCTCCGGAGGAGGAGGCATCAACCTCCAGGTAGAATTGTTTATTACAGTCCGGACGGTGCAGGACGGGAGCAGAGGCGAAGGCTTTCTTTAGGGAAAGGAAGGCCTCCTCGGCTTCAGGCGACCATGTCCTGGGGTTAGCCCCCTTACGGGTAAGTGCAGATATGGGAGCAGTCCGAGACGAGAAGTGTGGGATGAAAAGACGATAATAATTAGCGAAGCCCAGGAATCGCTGTATCGCCTACAAACCTTCAGGACGAGGCCATTTTAGAACGGAAGAGAGCTTCTCGGGATCCATTTGCAGACCTGTTTGGGAGATGACATAGCCCAAGAACGGAAGGGAGGTCTGATCGAAGAGGCACTTCTCATATTTGGCGTAAAGGTGGTTCTGCCGAAGCCTAAGCAGGACCTGACGAACATCCCTCCGGTGTGTGGGGAGATCCGGAGAGAAGACCAAGATATCGTCCAGGTATACCACTACGCAGGAGTACAGGAGGTCACGGAAGATGTCGTTGACTAGTTCCTGAAAGACCGCGGGAGCATTACAGAGACCGAAGGGCATCACAAGGCACTCGTAGTGACCGTCCCGGGTATTGAATGCCGTCTTCCACTCGTCTCCTTGACGGATACGGACCAGATTATACGCTCCTCGTAGATCCAGCTTGGAGAAGATCCTGGCGCCCTTGAGACGGTCAAACAATTCGGAGATGAGTGGCAGGGGATATTTGTTTTTTACCGTGATGAGATTGAGTCCTCTGTAGTCAATACAGGGACGTAGCGAGTCGTCTTTCTTTTTGACAAAGAAGAATCCGGCTCCAGCCGGGGAGGTAGATTTTCGGATAAATCCCCTAGCCAGATTCTCTTCAATGTACTCAGACATGGCTCGGGTCTCGGCTGCAGACAACGGGTAGATACGCCCACGGGGAGGAGTGGTGCCAGGTACCAGGTCGATCGGGCAATCGTATGGCCTATGGGGTGGCAACGTCTCAGCTTCCTTCTTACCGAAGACGTTCGCATAGGGCCAGTAGGGAGCCGGGAGACCAGGTAAGTTAGCTGGAGTAGGCAGAGGGCGAAGTGGACGGACCGGGACCAAGCAGGTCCTATGGCAGTCAGGACCCCATCGGAGTACTTCACCGGACCGCCAGTTCAATACGGGTTCATGTGTCTGGAGCCAAGGTAGACCTAGCAACAGGGAGTGAGAAAGTCCGGACAGCACATGGAATGAGATCTCCTCAGAGTGCAGCATTCCCACCTGCAGGGTTATGGGTTCGGTGACGAGCAGGATGGTCTCCGAGAGAAGTCTTCCATCCACGGAGGCGACTGACAATGGTTCAGCCAGGGACTTGGTGGGAATATGGTATCTCTCTACCAGAGACTGGGAGATGAGGTTTCTAGCAGCTCCAGAATCCAGATGGGCGAGTTCAAAGAGACGGTTTTCTTCCCAAGCAATAGAGACCGGTAAGGTCAGAGACGGAGAGGGCTTACTTTTGTCTAGGACGACCTCTCCGAGTGGTCCTAGACACTGGCGTTTCCCGGCTTTTCCGGGCAGGCACGGATGAAGTGCTTCATACTGCCACAATAGAAACAGCTTCCCTCGGCTCGGCGAGATTCTTGGCGAGAACCGACCATCTTGGTCTGGTCGACCTGCATAGGCTCAGGAGAGTGTAGCTGAGGAGAGACGGAGGGAGTGACGGGTTTCTGAAAAGTAGGAGCTAAACGTGGAAACCTCCTCTCACGGGTGACCTCTTTGGCACGCTCCTGGAACCGCAGGTCAATCCGGGTGGCAAGAGTTATTAGGTCATCGAGAGTGGTAGGAATGTCCCGACCGGAAAGTTCATCTTTAATACGGCCGGACAGACCCTCCCAGAAGACGGAAACCAGAGCGTCATTATCCCAGGCCAGCTCCGAGGCAAGGGTACGGAACCGTATGGCATATTGGCCCACGGTGAGACTTCCCTGATGGAGGCGTAGCAGAGATGATGCGGATGAGGTCTTCCGTCCGGGTTCGTCGAAGACTTTCCGGAAAGCCGTGAGAAAGGCAGGCAAGTTGGACACCAGGGGGTCTCCTCTCTCCCATAGAGGATTTAGCCAGGCCAGGGCCTCTCCGGTGAGATGGGACATGATGAAGGCAATTTTGGCCCGGTCGGAGTTAAACTGGTGAGACAGGAGTTCAAAGTGCAGGGTGCACTGATTTATGAAGCCCCGAGCCTGGGCGGAGTCGCCTCCGAAACGAGGAGGTGCAGAAAGCCGGGGTCCGGGGTAGGATACCATGTTATTAGTGGGCAGTGGAGCTGCCGGATTGCGAGTCATGGCACTGGCGGTGGTTGCAGGCAGAGCAGTCAGAGTGTCCAGGCGAGAATTGACATTCCGCAGGTGACCCAGGATGGACTCCTGTTGGGACCTCTGACGGGACAGTTCATGACACAGGTCCGAGAGCGAGGGAGCTTGGGTGCCACCGGGTTCCATGGCCCGAGCAAACTGTAACGGGTCTGGGAGGCGGAACCTCTGAGCTACTATACAAGGGGGCGGTCCTTGTAAGGGAGCGTGTGGCGACCAGGGTAGACGGGCAGGCAGTCACAGCAAGTGACCGGGGCAGTCTCTGGATGAACGGGCAGGAGGTCACGGCAAGTGACCGGGGCAGTCTCTGGATGAACGGGCAGGAGGTCACGGCAAGTGACCGGGGCAGTCTCTGGGTAAAGGATTGGTACGACCTGTGGCGGCAGATGATAGACGTGAGCTCCCAGGTGAGCAGGCGAGAGTCTCTGGATAATCGGGTGGTCACAGCATGTGACGGTGGAGCCTCCAGGAAGACCAACAGACAGGTAGCAGATGAGCGCTCCCAGGTGAGCGGGCAGGAGTCTCTGGACAGGCGGGTGGTCACTGTTATGTTCTGCTACCAAAGCTAAGGAAAGAGAGGAGATCTGTCCCTACTATAAGACTCAGCTGAATCCCTACGATGTAACAGGGAACCTGATCCTGCGATCAGACCTGCTAAAGTCCTAATCTAGTCTGTACGGAGACCTATAGATGTGAGGAGGGAATCCCTACAAGTACTAAGGACTGGGAGGAATATGGGACACCTCCTAACAGAAATAGTAGCAGACAGACGAACAAACAAAATAGATAGAACATAGAGGTCCGTAGACCAAGCAAACTAACAGAGTTAGATACAGAGCACAGGCTAGCTAGAAAGTAGATATACAATGAAGTCCAGCAAAGCCAGAAGGGCGGAGCAGGATTAAATAGGCCAACAAGGTCATGTGACCAGCAAAGGAAAAAAAAACTAACAGCAAGGTTCTAACAGTACCCCCCCTTCTAAGAGGATCCTCCGGATCCCCTAGGACCAGGCTTATCAGGAAATCTCCTGTGAAACGCTCTGATAAGTCTGGACGCGGAAACATCATCTGACCTCACCCAAGAGTTATCCTCGGGTCCGAAACCTTTCCAGGCCACAAGATACTGCAAACTACCTCTATACCGTCTAGAGTCAAGGATGCGAGAAATTTCATATTCCCCGTCCTCCACCACCGGAGGAACAGAGGCAGAGGCGTCACCATCCGACACAACAGCTTTTTTTAACAGAGAGACATGAAAGACCGGATTAATTCTCCAGGAGGTAGGAACCTCCAACCTAACAGCAGATTGGTTGACAACCTGAAGCACCTTAAAGGGCCCTACAAACTTGGGACCCAATTTCTTAGAAGGAATCCTCAACCGCAGATTCCTAGAGGACAACCAAACCATGTCACCAACAGCGAACAAAACCTCCTGTCGTTTCCTATCAAAGTAGTCTTTAGATTTTCTGTTGGCCTCCTGAAGATTACCACGCACATCCGTCCAAACTCTTTCCAAATCACCGGAAAAATTCTCCTCCTCAGGCACGGCAGATCCCAACTTGGAGAACGACCCAAACGACGGATGTCTCCCAGAACAACAAAAAAAAGGCGAACAACCAGCAGAAGAAGATGTATGATTGTTCAGAGCAAATTCGGCAAGTGGCAGAAACTCAGACCACCCCTCTTGATTGTCTGCCACAAAACAACGCAAGAACTGCTCAACATCCTGGTTTTTCCTTTCTGTCTGGCCATTAGATTCAGGATGATATCCGGACGAAAACGACAAATGAATTCCCAACCTGTCACAAAAGGCACGCCAAAAACGAGCCACGAACTGAGGACCCCTATCAGAAACAATGTCAGTAGGAACGCCATGAAGTCTGACAATTTCCTTGACAAAGGCCTTAGCGAGAGTTTTAGCGCAGGGCAGTTTGACGAAGGGAACCAAGTGACACATCTTGCTAAAACGGTCCACGACCACCCAGATGACAGTAAAACCCTCAGAGGAGGGAAGGTCAGTTATAAAGTCCATAGCCAAATGTGTCCAAGGAGCACTGGGAACCTCCAAAGGACAAAGCAACCCCGCAGCAGGAGTATGTGAGGACTTAGATCTAGCACATATAGTACATTGGCGCACCCACTTAATGACTTCCTTCTGCCATCCAGGCCACCAAAAACTGCGACCCACCAGTCTCTTGGTCTCAGAGATTCCGGGATGACCTGCCAACCGAGATTCGTGACACTCAATAAACAAATCTCTCGTAAAGGTCCCAGGCACAAACAACCTCCCATGAGGAGTGTTAGATGGGGCATTCTCCTGAGCTTTAAGAATCTCATCTTCCAAAACGGACGTCTAAAGCAGCTATCACAACACCTTCTTGTAAAATGTTTTCCTCTTTCTCAGCACCGACTATGGGAGAAAAACTGCGAGACAAGGCATCCGCCTTAACATTCTTAGTACCAGGGATGTAAGTAACGGAGAAATTAAACCGCGAGAAAAACAGTGCCCACCTAGCCTGACGGGCATTCAGGCGCTTGGCAGCATCAAGATATATCAGATTTTTATGATCCGTAAGAACCTGAACGGGAAATTCCGCACCTTCCAAGAAGTGGCGCCAGTGTTCAAATGCGAGTTTAATAGCCAGTAATTCCCGATTACCAATATCGTAATTCAGTTCAGTCTCCGAAAATTTTTTTGAAAAAAAGGCACAGGGATGTAATCCATCCCCGTTATCCTGAGACAATACTGCGCCAACCCCCACAGAGGAAGCATCAACCTCAACCAAAAACGGCCTAGTAACATCAGGCTGCATAAGGATGGGATCAGAGGTGAACCTCTCCTTGAGATACACAAAAGCTTCAATGGCCTCAGAAGACCACTGAACCGCATCAGCACCTTTCCTGGTGAGATCAGTCAGAGGTTTGACAATACTAGAAAAATTTTTTATGAATTTTCTGTAGTAATTGGCGAAACCCAAAAACCTCTGTATCGATTTCAAACCAATAGGCCTAGGCCATTCCTGCACAGCCTGAACCTTAACCGGATCCATCTCAAAACCTTTGCTGGAGATAATGTAGCCCAAAAAACTAATTCTCTGTACAGCGAACTCACATTTCTCCAGCTTAGCAAAAAGCGAATTGTCCATTAATAACTGTAATACCTCACGCACGCTCCGCCAATGAGACTGCAGATCTGGCGAATAAATCAAAATGTCATCCAAATACACAACCACATTTTTACCGATCAAAGGTCTAAGGATGTCATTAATCAGATTCTGAAAAAATGCAGGAGCATTAGTAAGACCAAAAGGCATAACCAGATTCTCAAAATGACCCACAGGAGTGTTAAAAGCAGTCTTCCATTCATCACCCTCCTTCATGCGCAACAGATTGTATGCCCCCTTAAGGTCAATTTTAGAGAACCACTTGGCCCCCAATAACTGGTTAAACAGATCAGGAATCAATGGCAGTGGGTAAGGATTGCGTACCGTAATTTTGTTAATCTCACGAAAATCCAGACAAGGACGTAAACCGCTGTCCTTTTTTTTTTACAAAAAAAAATCCAACCGCCACAGGAGACTTAGAGGGCCTAATGTGACCGGCGGCCAAACTTGTCTGTATGTATTCCTCCAAAGCCTTCCTCTCAGGAATGGTAAGGTTAAATAAACGACTTTTAGGAAGAGTCGCTCCAGGGACAAATTCAATAGAACAATCATAGTCTCTATGGGGAGGCAAAACCTGCGATTCCTTCTCAGAAAAAACTCTCCAAAAATCCTGAATAGGAACAGGCAATTCTCCCCTATCCACAGCTGCAATACGCCCGTTACAACACTTGTCATAACATTTATGGCTCCAGGATTTAATTTCACTGGTAGACCAATCCAGTACAGGATTGTGAAATTTTAACCAGGGCAAACCCAATATTACTGGAGAAGGCAAGTTATTCAACACTACCAAATCCAATTTCTCATGGTGAACACCATTAATAGTGAGAGGAAATTCACTGACCTTGAGAGTAATATTCTTCAAAGGGGAGCCATCCACAGAAACCACAGCAATGGGGGATGATAAAGGTTCAGGTTTTAAATTGAGTTTTTCCACGAATCCCCCATCAATTACATTCAGTGTAGACCCGCAATCAACAAACACCCGAAATTCCATTAATTTTTCCTGAGCAATCGTGGAAGCAGCTAAAAATATACCCTTGGAATTTAAACAGGCAATACGGGCGTGACTGACCATTTTTTTTTCTTTCTTCATACGAAGCTCACAGCCTTTAATCAAATGACCAGATTTTCCGCAATAGAAACACAAGCCTTCTGAAAAACGACGGTCTTTTTCTTGAGAGCGAGGTGCCACCGATCCAATCTCCATCGGTTCACCACTGTTAGTACACACATTATCATAACCAGAAACTGACATAGCAGAGGATTTGCTCTCATTAACCCTAGCACGCAGTCTTCTATCCACCCGTATAGCTAATTGCATAGCCTGTTGCAAATCCTCAGGTGTAGGATAAGCAATTAGCAGGTCTTTAACCCTTTCACTGAGCCCAGCAAGAAATAGACTTTTCAGAGCAGAATCGTTCCACCCTGTTTGAGTGGACCAACGACGAAAATGAGTACAATATTTTTCCACATTACCTGATCCTTGTTTTAAACGTCTCAACTCAGTCTCAGCTGATGCCACACGGTCAGGATCATCATATAATAGTCCTAAAGCAGAAAAAAAACTATCCACTGATCTGAAGCATGTATCACTAGGTTGCAAAGAAAAGGCCCACTCCTGAGGCTCTTTGCGCAAAAGTGACATTATGAACCCTACGCGCTGGGATTCATCCCCAGAGGACTTGGGTCTCAAACGAAAATACAATAAGCAAGCATTTTTAAATGAAAAAAATTCTCGATGTTCACCAAAAAATAAATCCGGCAAACATACCTTAGGCTCCAAGAAATATGCTCCAGGACAGTTACTCACGTGCTGACGGAGCTCGGCCACTTCCAGAGAGAGTCCCTGCAGGTGTTTAGCCAAATCCTGAACCGACACCATAATGGAACAAAAAAAAAAAAAAAAAAAAAAAATCTTTCCTTAGAGAATTTGCAGGCTGGACTTACTGTTATGTTCTGCTACCAAAGCTAAGGAAAGAGAGGAGATCTGTCCCTACTATAAGACTCAGCTGAATCCCTACGATGTAACAGGGAACCTGATCCTGCGATCAGACCTGCTAAAGTCCTAATCTAGTCTGTACGGAGACCTATAGATGTGAGGAGGGAATCCCTACAAGTACTAAGGACTGGGAGGAATATGGGACACCTCCTAACAGAAATAGTAGCAGACAGACGAACAAACAAAATAGATAGAACATAGAGGTCCGTAGACCAAGCAAACTAACAGAGTTAGATACAGAGCACAGGCTAGCTAGAAAGTAGATATACAATGAAGTCCAGCAAAGCCAGAAGGGCGGAGCAGGATTAAATAGGCCAACAAGGTCATGTGACCAGCAAAGGAAAAAAAACCTAACAGCAAGGTTCTAACAGTCACAGCACGTGACGGCAGAGCCTCCTGGTAGGCTAGCAGACAGGCAGCAGATGAGCGCTCCCAGGTGAGCGGGCAAGCTGGTCCTTAGACAGACTGACAGGAGTTTGGAAGGCAGACCGTCGGACCTCAGGCAAGCAGGCAGGTAGAAGATGTGCGCTCCCAGGTGAGCGGGCAAGCTGGTCCTTAGACTGACTGACAGAAGTTGGAAGGCAGACCGTCGGACCTCAGGCAAGCAGGCAGGTAGAAGATGTGCGCTCCCAGGTGAGCGGGCAAGCTGGTCCTTAGACAGACTGACAGAAGTTGGAAGGCAGACCGTCGGACCTCAGGCTAGCAGGCAGGTAGCAGGATATCAGGCAGGAATTAGACAGCAGACTGGCAGGAATCTGGCAGGTATCTGGCAGGTAACTGGCAACGGGACCTGAGGGCTGAAGCAGAGTAGTGAACAGTGCTACAACATTGCTCGGGCACCTCCATTTTGGAGGAGGTGCCTTTTATATGGGAGGTCCTCCGGCAATTGGCCGGGGACTCCTTAGGACGGCGCGCGCGGTCCCTTTAAGAGAGGGGGAGCGCGCGCGCGCCCTAAGCACACTGCCGGGGAAGGAGCGCGTGCCGGAAGCAGCGGGGAGAGCAGCGCTGGAGGACGCCGCGCCAGGAGCGGGGAGGTGAGAGGGACGGCGTCTCTGCCTAGAACGGGGCAGAGACGCCGATGCTACACCCAAACACACCTCCAGGCCGTGTAAGGGCTATTTGACTAGGAAGGAGAGTGATGGGGTGCTATGCCAGATGACCTGGCCTCCACAGTCACCAGACCCGAACCCAATCGAGATGGTTTGGGGTGAGCTGGACCGCAGAGTGAAGGCAAAAAGGCCAACAAGTGCTAAGCATCTCTGAGAACTCCTTCAAGATTGTTGGAAGACCATTTCCGGTCACTACCTCTTGAAGCTCATCAAGAGAATGCCAAGAGTGTGCAAAGCAGTCATCAAAGCAAAAGGTGGCTACTTTGAAGAACCTAGAATATAAGACATATTTTCAGTTGTTTCACACTTTCTTGTTAACTATATAATTCCACATGTGTTAATTCATAGTTTTGATGCCTTCAGTGTGAATGTACAATTTTCATAGTCATGAAAATACAGAAAAATCTTTAAATGAGAAGGTGTGTCCAAACTTTTGGTCTGTACTGTATATATATATATAACACTATGCAATAAACTATGTATGTGGCAAAAAAACAGTTGCAACAAAAACATACTAAATAACATTTGTGCAGTCTATGAATTTGTTCTAAGAAATAGAATTGCCTCCATCAGATCTCCTTCATAGATGACCTCACATCTGACCTAATAATTTTAAGGCTAGAGAACAACCTCTCTACACTAACTTGGGTTGGAGGCAAAGCCGTAACCACATGGGCAACATCTCTAACAATTTCCGGGTATAAAGGAATTGCCTCATGCACAGTCAGTTTTGATGAATGGTTGAATTTTTCTATTTCTTTGAGAGCAAGTGAAACATTTTGCTGAAATATGGTCAATCTGCTTGCTATAGGAGACGGAGTGAAATCTTTTTCCTTGCGTCAACGCTTTGCCTGCTCCATGTCATCCAAATACTTGTCAAAGTCAAACTCCTCATCTGATGAGGATGAAGATATGGCAGCAGTAGCACTGTCAAGGACCCAAGTCCTCCTGCAGGCCACTCATCCTAACTGCTACCTCAGTCAGAGCTTCTTTTCCTTTAGTAAGCTGTTGATCATTAAGCAGTATACGATGACTTGGGTCCACATAAACAGCTGCCAGAAAATTTTTATTTTCCAATAGCTGTGTCTCTCTCCGTTTCATTCAAGCAGAAATGCCATCTGCGATTAAACCTCCTCTTTGGGACAGGCAAAATAGCAAGTTCTTCCACTCCCTTATGAAAATGCCAGGAGTTAAATCCTCAGCTTGTAATTTTTTAGTCACGGTAAATGGGTGATTAAGTAATTCCTTCAATTCAGCCACCTGTGTCCATTGACCTTCATTTAGGGTTACCTGAGGGTTCGCCATATCTATAAGAAACGGTTTTAGTTCAAGCAATCACTCAATCATTAAATAAGTGCTGCCCCACCGAGTGGCTTGATCAACAATTGCCCCTTTCCCAGCACGTCTCTTCAAGATGGAATCAATTTTAGGTGTTCTGGCGGCAATAACCAATTTCCTCACTTTTCCAATCAGATTTCCAGCATGTCCCTCTTGCAGACTTTCTCTTATTGCCAGCTGCAGCATGTGCACAACACAGCGTATGTGATGAATAGGAAAGAGGTGTGAAGCAGCTTCAACAAGATCATCTATTTCTAAAGTATAATTTTGCTGTTCTTCTGTTGTAATATCTGTTTGTTCCTCAGTTACATGAACAGCACTATGGCCTTCCATCTCAAACATACTGAATCCTACATTTTCTTCTAGCTGTTGTTCATTACTCTCAGTCATCAGTTTAATTGTACTTATCATGTTTGAAGCATTGTCCGTTACAATAGCAAGAACCTGTTCTTTTTTGAGTTAGTAATCTTGCAGAACTTTTTCCACTAAGGCCTGGAGAAACTGGCTGGTGTGAGGAGCTTTAGTATCTTTTATTGCCAGTGTCTTTGTAACAATTTCTTTGTTGTCACAAACATATCGAACATTGATGGCAAAATAGTTCACTCTGTGACGTGTGCAGGCATCCATTTTAAGAAACATGAAGCGTCTTTTGAGAGTCTTTTTAAGATCTTCCTTTTGTTTAAGGGCTTCTTCAGTCACTAATTTTCTAATACTTTCTCTTTCCAGAGAAACAGCAAGTTTGCGGGCCATTTCTCCATTAAGAGCTGTAAAAGCTGGTCGTGCAAATAATGATAATGGTACACCGTCCTTCACAACAAGCTGTATGAGCTGTCTTTTAAACATATCTGCCCCCCCTGCCCCTTGCTGACTACGGCCATGATTCACACACAGCGTTTTTGCGGATCCATTTTTTGCAGTAAAATGCAATGACTCTGGGCATCCCAGCAAAGTCAATGGGTTTCAAGATATGACACTCAGACACATCGTTTTGTGAGGATCCGTTTTTGGGCTCAAAAACGAATCCTCACAAAGAATGAGCATGTCAGTTTGTGCGGCGTTTTTCTAGTCAGCTTTTGCTATTGAAAACATTATCTATGAGCTCAAAAACCTTTCAGGTGATGCGGTTTTTTAAAAAGCTGATCTTCTTTTGCAGCTGAAAACCGTATCCTCAAAAAACGCAGCAAAAACGCTGTGTGTGAATGTAGCCTTAGATCAGGAATAGAACAGCCATTTATAGGACATTTTGTTGCGCTCGCGCCCGGACTGAACGGCGTGAGCGTGATTAGTGATCCCACTGTACCATGAACCGAGGAGTGCCTGGAGGGGCGTAACTAAGTATCAACCTGATCCGACCAAGGTCGCACGGCGGCTTAGTCGACTCCGTGGACCAAGGAGGAACCGAGCAGAGGGACCAGGTGCGACTCCAGGTCAGATCACGGTCACAGTTGTTGACCCACACCGGGGAATGCAGGAACAGGCAGGTTAGACTGACATACAGGCAGGTGGGTATTGGCAAGTACGGCTGGTATGCAGGTGGGTACTGGCAAGTACGGCTGGTATGCAGACAGGTGGGCACTGGCAAGCAAGGCTGGTATGCAGACAGGTGGGCACTGGCAAGCACGGCTGGTATGCAGACAGGGAGATACTGGCAAGCACCGCTGGAGTGCAGACAGGGAGGAACTAGCAGGTTGGAGCGCAGGCTGGATAGGGTCCAGTACAGATTGGGAGACAGGTACAGAGTCGCAGATGCGGTAGACAAGCAGAGTAAAGCGAAATCGCCGGAGCGGAGGACAAGGCAGAGCAGAGAGGAACTGCTGGTGCGGTGAGCAAGCAGAGCGGAGTGAAAACCGAGGGTGCGGTGGGCAAGGCAGAGCAGAGCGGAACCGCCGGAGCGGTGGACAAGGCAGAGCAGAGAGAAACCGCAGGTGCGGTGGACAAGGCAGAGCAGAGCGGAACCGCCGGAGCAGTGGGCAAGGCAGAGCAGAGAGAAGCCGCCAGAGCAGTGGGCAAGTCAGAGCAGAGAGAAGCCGCGGAGCGATGGGTAAGTCAAAGCAGAGAGAAGCCGCCGGAGCGGTGGGTAAGGCAGAGCAGAAGGAAGCCGCCGGAGCGGTGGGTAAGTCAGATCAGAGAGAAGCCGCCGGAGCGGTGGGTAAGGCAGAGCAGAGGGAAGCTGCCGGAGCGGTGGGCAAGTCAGAGTAGAGAGAAACCGCCGGAGCAGTGGGTAAGGCAGAGCAGAGGGAAGCCGCCGGAGCGGTGGGCAAGTCAGAGCAGAGGGAAACCGCCAAAGCGGTGGGCAAGACAGAGCGGAGCGAAACCGCAGGTGCGGTGGACAAGGCAGAGAGGACAGGGCTCTGTTCACATGGAACAGACTGGAAAATACAGGAAGATGGCTAGAACACAGGAGGAAGATACGGAGGAAGGGAAAAGGGACAAGCAGAACCAGATACACACAAGGTACTTCCTATGAAGTAGCGAGTGGACACAAAACTCACAAACAGAAGTACAGAGACAATGAGTTGGAGTTAGGTTCAGGTTTAGATATTGCAGGAAAAGGGAAGGTACGGACATAGAGACAAACAGGTAACAGGCTAGGATACAGTTCAGACAGGAACTGCTACTGCAATAAGAAACAAGAATGAGCCTGGGTATACAGCCCCCAGAGTGGCGGAAACAGACTAGAAGTTACAGGTAACAGGCCTGGGTATACAGCCCCCAGAGTGGCGGAAACAGACTAGAAGTCAGAGATAACAGGTCTGGGTATGCAGCCCCCAGAGTGGCGGAAACAGGACAGGACCTGGCAATTCAGTAGCAAAGACTAACTGAGTGAAGGTGTTGCTCAGGCACCTCCTTCTGGGTGGAGGGGGTTTAAATATCCAGTGACTGACAGCAATAGGCTGGAGACGCATTAGGGGTGCGCCCACAGCAGCTATAAGAATCAGGAAGTAACCGGGCTGCCGCCCTAAGCAGTCAGTCAAGAGACATGCACACAGCATGAACTGGAGCAAGGTTTGTAGGCTGGACTGACAGGTAAGATTGCGGTCTTGCATAGTGGGAGGTTGTGCACTATGCAAGCACGCCGCAAGGGATGTTACACATTTCATAACTTTCCCAAATTCCTATGAAAAAATATTCAGCACATTCCGCATTGGACTACTGTACCCAATTTATTATATATTTTAGGAGTCGGTCCATTTTATACAGACTCCACCAAAATGAGCACCGACTCCACAGCCCTGAGTTTGAGGTAGGAGACCTACAGTCTGGGCATCTCTGTCTGTTCTCAGACCGTGACACATGGACTTGTGGGTACGGTATAATAAACAGACACCCCATGGATGAAAACCACTGTGGCCATCAGCTCTGACTCCTAAAACTACATGGAAAGTATGAGACAACAGTTTACAACCAATTAAAATGTCAAGGACCTGTTTATTGGTGTCTTACTGATTTTAAGTAACTTTCTTTGTTGATGATCATCTAGTCTTTACTCCTCTGGTCTGTTTTTAATTTTCTTTTACACTTGTTCTACATCAAATCTGTAACATCATCTCGTACAGTCTATTACTGGCATTAAACAGGTTGTCCAGCTGTACTAAAGGATGTACAGCAACCGTACATGTGATGAAAATAATGAAATGATGTAACCCCCTTAAGATCCAGTGTAGGCCACTCTGAAGGTCTGCGCCAGACCGGAGGCCATGACATCACCGTTTTTCGGTCACAGGAGCGCTGGCATGCCTGTGATTGGCTGCAGCGGACTGAGAGACATCTGATGACGCACTGTTCTAGTCCCCTCTAGCCAATCCCAGACCTCAGTAGTCTTGTGGCAGAACAATGTTGAAGTCAGGGCTTCTGATCCAATGGTGACCGCCAGGACTGCCTACATTGGACTCACGGCTGGGTGAGAATATATCCCTTTATTGTTTTTCCCCTATACATGGCACCTGTATAACTTTTTGCATGGATGGACAACCCCTTTAAGGACAGTATTCTGTGTAGCCGAGTTCGCGCTGGGATTTGTGGCAGTAATGCGCTTTTATTGTACCGGCCTAGATGCTGGTCCTAAACTGAAACCTTGTTACCTAGGACTATGTCCAGCACTCAGTGAGCACGAGATCCACCAGCTGCTCTATAATACTTACCGCAATACACTAAGCATTCCAATAATGTCTGAGCCACACGTTATATTTAGGGGCTGTGCCCGTCCTGACACAATCACTTCCAAGGAAAAGAATTTGGCGCCACAAAACTTTCCCGAAACTTCACGACTAGCACAGCGGGCTCTCACTACCTCAACACACACGTGCTGACGTGTCCTTCCTACCACAGCGGCCCGGAAGTACACGCCCCCGGTAGGCGGGGAAGGAGCGTCATCTTGAAACCAGTCTATAGTTGCCTTTCTATATGACGCATGCGCGGGGCACTCGGAGGGGGCGGTTCGATAAATAGCGGCTGTACGGCGAACACTCTCTCTCTGAGTCAGTCAGTGTGTGAGGGAAGCAGCAGCTGCAGGTTCCGGCCCGGTTCTTCTTCTCTACGCTCCACGCTTGTCGTTCTGTCTGTCACGTCATGGCTTCCTCCGGAGCTCAGAATGTACCGTCAGTCCCTACCTTGCAGAGAGGCATTGTCAAGATGGTGAGACAGCCCGAGGACCGGCTGCTGGGGGCAGGCGGGTGTCGGGGGGCATGGACCTGGGAATGTGCAGGGTGGCAGGGAGCGGGCAGGCTGGCGCTGGGGCATTTCCGGATGCTCTGGGCAAGGACAAGTTTCTTGGAGGAAGGAAAGTTAAGTGTGGAGCTCGCTGCCATGGCAGTGGCTGGGTACAAAGGACAAGGCTGCTCCCCGGCTGCAGGCTCAGCGTGTGGGACTACAAGTCCCAGAACCTGGACTCTGCAATGTACCCTGCACACAGTAAGGGTACTGCTCTGGCCCTGTGCTGAGGCTGTGTATTGTGCCCATGCCTCCTGATTGCACCACTCAGGCTGTGTAGTGTTTACTTCCTGGCACCGCAGCCTGCCAGGGATGCCACCAGCTTGTGGGCATAATAGAGGTTCTCTGCTTGTTTGCCATACAACCAGTTTCCGTGGGCATTGTTACTGTCACTGTAGTTTTATTGTTGTTTACTTTTGGCTCCGCATAAAGTAGGTAGTATCCTCTTAGGGACGCAGCTTTCTGCCAGCCTAGTGGTTGGTATTGGAGGGCAGGAAACCTCTCTGGTTAGAGTTTGAGATTATGGGTCTCTTGGCATTGAGGAATGGTTGACATCTGTTAATGGCCCGTTTAGGAATTTGCTTGAAAGTAGCGATTTTTCCCCAACCTGTAAAGCGTGTTACTAAAGGGAACTTGTAACGTTGTACTTGATCTGTGACAGCGTAGTGTGGAGAAGACGCTGTGCAAGATGGATAGGTTTGTGATCAAAGCTTCAGTATAAATTGTTCTTAATTCAGTATAATCTCTGGTGTTTATATACAAGAGTCCAGTGGGCGGTCCTACTCGGTGACTGACAGCTAGGTCTACACACGGTCATCCAGGATGTTCAGTGATTGACAATCTTCCCTGAATGACTGTATGCACAGCTAGCTGTCAGTCATGGAGTAGGACCACCCACTGGACTCTTGTGTATAAACACCAGAGATTATACTGAATAAGAAACAAGTGGACTTGTGCATACAGACACCAGGGAGTTAAATGAACAATTTGTAAGGTTTTCTGAAACTTTTCCCCCAAAAAATCTGTCCGCTCAGCTCCCCCTACTCTTACACCTCTTGTCATCAGATACCATTTCCTACATGAGTCTTTAATCCCTTTATTTAGATGTTAGTCCACTGGTCACAAGGCAGACTGGGCATCTTTTGGGATGGCCAAGCACAAGATTTTCTTGTCTGTCTTTCGATGGCACTTGTCTTATAAGACCTTCTCTATTCATGCGGCTAACAAATGGTTAAGACTGTAGATCTGTTGACGTTTCTTTACATTTTATTATGGTGTGTTTGGTGCTTGTAACAGAAACTGGCTTTTAGTAAATATTAATTTATTACAACTCTTGTTGTCCCTATTATGTAATGTTGTAAATTGGGTGTTGATCGTGCGTTGACTGACAGTTCAGTCATGTGACCTGTAGCTTGTCTAGGTGAAGGCTGCTAGTTTCTGGCTTTCTTTCGATCTCTTGTGATGTGGCAGGATGACTATCTGAGAAATCCCGTGTAGTGTTTTCTAACTAGCTGGGAAAAGTCTGAGTGATGCAGCTTCTGCTGTGATGCGTGCACGGCCTGATAGCGATGTGATGGGAGTGTAACATCAGTTGAGCTTGAGTTCGCTTCTGTACTGCTAGATAATATGCATAAAATCTGTTTCTTGTTTAGTGGTAATATCGGGCTGATGGCTGCCTGACTGTAGTTACAGTGGGATTACTGACTGGAAAACAAGAGAAATATCTGCCTCCATGGTCACTACCCCAGCTCAAAATTCTCCAGTTGAAATAATCCCCAGACACATTTTTCATAAATTCTGCATATCTAACCCTTAAGCTGTGGACTTTAGCTTTGCTGCCAATGTTTCCTTGAAGGTCTGGGTTTGCTGCTCGTGTTTTTTTGGAGGGGCATTATAGGACTTTGATGTTCTGTTTGATGTGATGTCTTGGCCATTTTTCCTCTCGACCACGATAAAAACCACATACATACAAGGAGGGATGATGGAAACCCTGCATGTAATGAGCCTGAAGACATCTAATGTCCCCTTGTGGCATCATAGTCAGGCTGCTGAGACTAGAACAGTGTCAACAGAAGTTACATGGTGTTTCATATCTATTGGTGACGTTCACTCTCAATCTTGGTTGATAAGAGTTTAAACCCTCTCCTTCTGTAAACGGTACAAAGCGGTTCTGTAAATTTGATAACTCCATAAAGTTTAATATTTCCTCATGGCTCACACTGCTTTTATAGAAGTGCTCTATTTTTAGATGTTTTCAGAACAATAGCTTTTCATAAACATTAGTACAATGTCTTATTGGATTTGACCAGTGTTGATTTTGTAGTGCAACACTACCTTGTCTAGATGATCAGGGCTCAAAGTTAAACACCATGTTTGCTAAGCCTAGACCAGTCTGAAGGAGTTCACTTTTGTGTTTTCCTTCTCTCTACTTTGTAACCATTAAAGGGCTTGGTTCTCCATAAATAATGTAATTAGGAATAAACTAAATACCTTTTACTTGGCAAAACCATTTTCTCTAGGGATCACTATACAAGTTAAAGCAAACCTGTCAGGCCCCTAGAACCACCAGCAGTTGTCTACCTAACAGTCCCTTTATTACATTAAACAGATCTTTAGAAAAAGTTCCGTTTGATATGTAAAATGGATTTATATAGTGTGACCAAAAGAATGGTAAAAAAATAAAAAATCTTGCCTTCCGATGGCTCCCGCAGTCTTGCTTCACTCCGTCCTGGCTGCCGGCAGATCGCGGTACACTGAAGGACCTGGCGACGTCAGCGTCGCATGACCCATCGCATGACTATGACGTCAGCGCAGGTCCTCCAGTCCATCGCGAGCTGCCGGCAAACAGACAAGGAGACCGGGGGTCATCAGTAGGTAAATATAATATTTATTTTTTATCTTATTCTTTTTTTTTTTTTTTACAGTTTCTATGGTACCCGGGTCTCCTCCTAGACCTGGGTACCATTCGCACATTGAACTCGTGTATTCCGCATGTGCTTATCTAGTTAAGCGGAATACATGCGTTCTAATGCAAGTCAATGGCGGTGAAAACGCAGCGCTTCCGCAAAATAATTGGTAGTGTTGCGTTTTTTTCGCAATGATAATCCGCAGCATGTGCACAGCACATGCGGATTATCATTGGGGAACATGGCAGGCCTTCTACCATGCTTTTTTTTTTTTTTTAAGCGTTTTTGCCGCTGCTGAAACGCTTAAAAGACATATTGTGGGCACACAGCCTAAAGCCAGGATGCTTACACCTATTTACTTTCACATTATGGGGTCTGCCATTGAGTTGCTCAGATTGTTTAATTTCACACCTCCCTGGGCCACAGGTACTGTTCAATCTCACATGTAACTCAGCCAATGTTTACACCTCTACACATCACTAATTTAATTACACTGTACTAATACAAACTACCATCTCAGTGACCAAGACAAGATGGTAAAATCACAAAAATAAATGCCTATCTTCACTAAAAACGCAGCAAAACCTGATAGCTATGTTCACACTAGGCATTTTTTCACTACCTATTACTTCCAATGGGTGAAAAACGCTGAAAGTGACATGCTCTATTTTTCAAAAAAAAACATACAAGGCACAATCCTGAACATAAAAAGACCCATGATGTGTGAACTAAGAATTCTGGAATCTCATAGACTTTGCTGGTACTGCAAAACTCAGTTGAAAATTTGCATGAAAAAAACGATGTGTGAACATAACCCAAGGGAATGTGCACATGTTAAGTGTTTAGTGCAGAAATTTATGTACCATTTCTGCATCTCTTGGCAGCAAAAACACGTATTTTTGGTGCAGATTTCTTCCCACTTATTAGTATGCATGAAATCTGCAGCAAAAACACTTGAAAGAATTGACATTCTGCAGATTTAAATCTGCACCAAATCAAAGGAAAAAAATAAGCAGTGTGTGCATGAGACTTCAGGAAACCCTTCAGATTTTGACCACTGCACTGCAAAAAAAACGCAATGTGTGCACAGAGCCTAACAGAGTTTAGGTAAGATTAAAAAGGAATGCTTTATGTGCTAAAAGTCATTGTTAAATGTTATGGGTTTGCACTTGGGAAACTAAATGACTCCATACACAATATATGGTGGCTGGTCGAACCATCATCTGTTTAAAAGCTCTCTCCCGACTCCTTCGCACACAGGAGCGCTCTCAGAAGTGCGCTTCAGTTTTCTCTACGAGAGAGCCACTCTTAGATGACTTTGGTGTCTGTCTGTATCTTCTGAGAGCAAAAGAATCAGAAATCCAAAATCAGACTTGCCAGATCATGATTTCTCTTGATACACATTAGACTGTCAACCGAGGCCGCCTTTATCGATGGGTTTCAGCTGACTGTTGGCTTTTCAGCAATTTTCCAAATGTAATGGCTTAAATGGGACTCCCTGTAAAAAAAAAAATAAATAAAAAAAATAAATAAAAAATAAATAAATATATATACACACATTTTTTGTTTTTTTTTTCCGTGACAATATTTTCCTCTTCCTTTTTATCATTGTGTAAACAAAGTTTTTGCTTCTCAATGTTACCTGCTTTTTGAGTTAGAGATGAGGAGAGAGGAGCTGTAAGGGTTATGGTATTAAGGGCCCAAAATTGGGAGCAGATGTTCCTTGAAAAGCTAGTTTTCCAATTATCAGCTTGTCTCAACAGGCAGCCAATTACCCAACAAATGAGCAAAACACTCGTTTATTAGATAAAATAATTGTTAAGCTTAAAAAAATCATAGGTCTCCGACTCCCAAGCCCTTTCTAAACTGGACATTGTACTGTCTAACGATTTTTATCCACACAAATCATATTAATCATTCTGTGGGCATATGAAGTGCAGCTTGCTTGTTTAAGTAGCTTATTAAACCACCTCCGATTGGTTTCATATAACAGCCACGATCGGGCAGTTCAAAATCAGAGTCCCAAAGCTATGAGCAATTGCCTTCATAGAAGATCTTTAAAGTATTAATTATGCAAGTCTTAATGCACTTTTGTAACCATTTAAAAATATAAATTTTACAAAATGCGGCAAATACACACAAAAGGGGCACATGTGAGCAAAGCTTAAAGGTTTTTAACTTTGTGCTCTCAAAAGATAAGAAAAGTTTTTAAATATGAAACGCTAGTCAGTGGGGTGCAAAAGAATGCGAATGAAGCGGTTTGGGGTTTCTTGGCTTTGCATTGTGATTAAAAATTCACAGCATCTTCCCCCTTAGCATTCATTCCTATGGGACTTCTAGCTGTACAAACTGTATAGAAGATAAATTGCCATTTTGGATTTGAAATTTACAATGCCAGTTATTTTATGCTATGAATCATCTCCTTGGCTTATGGATGAGGTTTTGACATTTTATTCACAAATCAGCTAGTATGATAAACTATTTCCAGCCTTAAAAAAATACTACATTTACCATAATTCTTCCTCTGTTTGAAATAGATTTTCAGTAGTTTAATGCAACCCATTTGACTTTGTCAGTAAAACAAAACCGTCCCAAAGCGAATTGTCTTAAGTAAATTTGCATATAATATGGTATAGTGGGTGTAGTCAACTTTTTATAAAAAAACAAAACAATTGAGCAAAAATTTGCAGGAATCTTGTCCAAGCAGCCACTTCAGTATTCAGTAACTGCTAAATGAGAACCCTGTGAACATCCTCCTACATGAGACTTTTCTGTTTAGTATGGTGTCACTGTCCTATTAAGTGATTGTCATGGGGGATTCGCAGGGCTTGGAGACCATGGACTGCTGATGTTCCTGCTCAACTCTGGTAGATGAGAAACAATGATTCAATAAAGTCAGTAATTCTTTAATTGACGTAGATGACACCTTGCTGCCGGGTGAAATCTTGTGCCTGCGCACAGAAATCATGGCTGGCACCTGCACGTTATAATTTGCCCTACTGCGGGCGCATGCGCACTTATGTTTTTAGGGCAAAGCATATAATTCACCCTGCAGTGTGGATGATGGAAGGTGTCTTCCTTGTCAAATAAAGGAGGACTGCGAGCAGCCGCTGGGGGAGGGATGGAGAGGCCCATAACCTCGCCCATCGGCCCGGACCAACCCAATTACCATGCAGCACAGGAGAATTTAAAAAGAATTTTGATGGTCTACAGGGGGAGTCAGGGGGTTATTTAACCATTTATGAATAATGGGGAGCATTGGTGCTGCATAAGCTGATAGTTCATATAGGACATAACTTGTGATGGGTTCCCTTTAAAAGCATAGAAAGAAACATTATTGTGGCTGAATTTCTGACTCTTGCAGACAGATTTGTAGTACATGTGGTATATCTCAAAGTTCACTGTATTCAGAGTTCATACATACAATTTCTGTCTGCATTTGCTAAGCCGCACACACTAGACATTTTGGGTTACAAGGTGCAGGCAATGACTTGATACCTTGGTATCTACAGTCTGAATTTTAGCTGACATAAGGACCCCTGAATGGGACACTCATGAGCAAATGGTCTCTCTGGGTAAGAGGGCAGATGAATTGAAGGAAAGTTCTTCTATTCCTCCCTGGGGTTTCGGGAGTCTGTACAGTGGAAAGATGACAGGAACAAGCTGTAATTTTTTTTTTTTTCTTCTTGAAACACACTTGCTGCCTCACCACGTCACAGGTACAGATGAAAACTTTTCCTCTTGATCCCAGACTTCAAACAAGTGCCCCAATAATTTACATAGCTTTCAAATGACACTAGGCTGAATATGGTAATAAGCTCAGCCTTAAAGTGTACCTCTAGTTTCATTAGAAAATGATTATAGTGCAGGACTCTCCAGTATAACTTTCTAAGTTACTCTCGGCAATTTCTGCTGATAACCCACAGTAGGGTCGCCTGCAGTCTGCTGTGGGCTACACTAAATATGTAGCATCCTTCTGCTGCTGCCCACCATCTTCAGTGCAGGAGAAAGCTTCATTGAAGTTTACAGGGCTCACTTCTGCACTGAAGACTGTAGCAAGAATCAACAAGTGTGACCCGCGACATAGTATGGCTTGCCCGAAGTATGTGAGTTATTGCCATTAATCTATAATGGTGAATTAGAAACATGATTGGCCTGCACTATAATCTTTTTCTTGTGTAACTGGAGGTGCGCTTTAAATGCTAATTTTAAACAAGAGACCAATTGTATTATAGTGAAATGTATTTTATTGACTAATTTTTTTTACATTTTTTATTTTACAGGTCCTCTCAGGATGTGCTATTACTGTAAGAGGCCAACCACGTGGCGGTCCACCCCCAGAGCGTAACATCTACCTAAGTAACATTCGTGCTGGAGCTCTTGCACGCAGAGCAGTGGCTTCTCAACAAGATTCAAAAGATGTCCCTGATGAGGTGTGTTCATAGATGTGGCCTATAAATTGCATGTGGTTTAGGTCCTATTCACCTGTCCAATCTTCATGTACAACCTCAAAGTACAGCCTGATCCATGTGAATGTGGTTTACAAATCTTTGTTCACATAGAACAAACTTGGGCGCACGCTTTCGATTTTTAACTTTGGAGTATGCTACATGAGCAAGAATAGGCAGCTTTTTGATATAACTCTGTATGGAGTTTGTGGGCCTGCTACGTGTTTCTGGCTGTTATATAGCTTGCCATTGAAACTAGCGCTGACAATTGCAATTTAATGCCTTAGATGCAGCAGTCAATAGCAATTACACAGCATCCAAAGGGGTTAGTTGGGAGAGGATGGTGATATGCTTATGGTGTTGTCATTGTTGCCAAGGGCCTACTCAAAGACCAGTCTCTTCATGATTGTGCCCCTTTGAAGCACTGTATTGCGGTTTATTGCTCAAGCACTCACCAGTTCAAGTACAGCTAAAGAAATAAACTGAAAAATTGAAGTCTAAGCATGAAAAGGTTTAAATCTCCCTCTTTTCCTCTTCTGATATATAGATATATATATAATATATTTGTGTTGCCAATAAGTCAGTGGATATTGTAGAGCTAAAAAAACAACCCAGAATTGCTGTTACCTCCTTTCACCCCTTAATTTAAAATGAAATATACCCCAAAGTGGGTAGTGATAAAACTACAGTTTGCCATGCAGAAAGTAGGTCATTGCATGGCTCCAATGGAAAAATTATTTATGGGTCTTAAATTATGATGGTAACTTTTTTTTGCAGAGCAGTAATATAAATTTTCTTTTGCTGTAATTATTGCAACATGCAGAAAAGTTCTTGCACAGTGAACACTATAAAAATTAAATGAGACAACGAATTTTCCTTTGGTTTTTCTGTACATTATTAGTAGTAAATCATATGGGTTCTTTCAAAATGACATCTCATTGTAAGAAAAGAAATAAGCCTTCATATAGCTCTTGGAAGAAGAGAATTGAAAAGGCTAAATGGCTCTGATGGGGAAAGGGTTAAACATTACAATTTTAACATATACAGTCTGTTTTGCCTGTACATAATCTGCTGCTGAAGGAGGCTACCTGACAATCGGGATCCCTCTCCACACACACACACACACACACACACACACACACACACACACACACACACACACACACACACACACACACACACACACACACACACACACACACACACACACACACACATATACACACATACACACACATATACACACATATACACACATATACACACATATACACACATATACACACATATACACACACATATACACACATATACACACACACACACATTTTGTAGGGGAAAATTTAGATCTTTGGTTCCTAAACACAATGACACTTGTTTTGCAATAAAGGGAAATTATTCCTCTTAATCAGCAGATTCCATTCGTTTAGTGATAACATGAGGAAGAGGATACAGTATTTTAAAACCTTGGTGTTCATTTTAATATGCAAAATGTAGGTCGTTGTATATGAACAAGGCCTTTTGATGATGGATAAGTGACACTTTTTTTTTTTTGGTAACTCCTCCAAATTGCATCAGAAGGGGAAGCTGGGGAATGCCAGCCAAGTTTTTCTGTTGCTTGATGACCACTTAGAGTACACATAAGCAACTTTGTAATATATCTTTTATGTATCAGAAAAATCTGCTTTTCACCTACTGAACTGATCATTCATTATCAAAATTTTCAATTCACAGGTAAAATCTGTATTCAGTGAAGACAGATTACATTACTGAGATAATGTCTGCTACTGCTGGGATGTGGTGGAGAGAGGGAGGATCTAGCAGCAGATCTCCTCCCTACCCCTTCATGTCTGCACAGAATCTTAGCAGTAACATTATTTCCTAACTTATAGCTTGAAAACCTATTTTACCCCTGAATCTAGAGTGAAAAGTCAGTCCAGGAGGTGAAAGAAAAGATGTATTACAAAGTTGCTTATTTTCATGTGTACTTTGTTTTTTTTATATTTTTTTGAAAAAAAATATGGTTACTCTAAACACTTCATACTAATGCAAATGTGCCCTAAATAGTGTAGTCTCTAAACTAATATAGAAGTTATTAATTTTCATGTCTCTCCTGCATCAGTAACAATTATGTAAGCTACTGTTTTGATTTTGATCTACAGAGGTGGCAGTGGCAGTTTCAAAAATGCCGGATTTGCCCAAACACAACAGTAGGCTAGACCTACACTGTACACCATGAAAATCTCAGAATCACATGGCGTATGTGCACACAACGACTTTTAGACACCGGCATACCTGCTAAGGTTTTCCAAGAGGAAGCAGACTGAAAAATGATCAAGTTAGGCTTTGGAAACTGTTCAAAAGAAGCTAAACAAGACTGAACATCTGCACTGCAATGTCAAAAGTACTTGCTGTGCATAAGTTCATTCTTATCCTTTAGTGCTTTTTCAAGCACACTCTACCTCAAAAAGATGTATACTTGACCTTACTAACAATCACGTATCTAATGTCAGGGTAAGTTACTAGTTTGTGGTTGCGCACTTCAGTAGACTGACTACGTTGGATGCGACTTCCGATGCTGCTCAATGAAGCACTCCTCCCATTTAAAATTTTATTTTTTTTATTCTGATCTATTGCAATCATCATATTGTATAGTGTACTGTACTTACAATTGTTGATTTTGCCTTTCTACCCAGCTAATTCTTCTCTTTTTTTTCTGCTCCTGTTCAGAAACGGGAAGTGTCTTGCCCCTTCAGAAATCATTCCCCTCTTCAACTCCTGACCCAGTTGCTCTCCCCTTACACTCTGCCATTGACTTTTGCTGTGAATGATGAGTCATGCAAGCAAAATTAACTCTCCTGTTTCTACGTAGAGCTTAGAAGGATTCAGGTAGTCAGTTTCTAATCACGTGATGTCATAGACCTAATGGGAAAACAGAAAAATTATCCGGGTAGAAATGCAGAATGAACAATTGTAGGTACACATTGCAATATATTAAGATAAGCACTCTTATCAAAATTATTCTTTAATTTTTTTTTTGCTGTGCAGTTAAGGTTTGACAAAGATCTCCTGACTTGTTTCCACCATTCAACTTACTCAAAAATCTGAAAAAACAGTTGCCCATTTATTAAAGCACCAGCGGTAAAAAAACCCAAACCATTAAAGTGGTGTTGCTAATCCAAGTTTCCTGCCCCCAGTATTATACTTGCCAGCTATTGTCTTCATCTGTTTTCTGTGTTGCTCCAATCGATCTTCTGCAGGTTGTGACCTGCCAGGTTGCTTCAGTGCTTGTTGGGTGACCCTGAAGTCAGTACTCAATGCTAGTGTGAGCGCCAGAACGAGATGCTTACAGACTTGCATTGAGAGCTTGTGATCGGTCAGTCAGAAGTTGTGGTCACAGGGTGTCGGCGTGGGACCAGAGCGGTGCTGGGAAGAGCTGAAGACAGCAACTGGTAAGTATAATACTAGAGGCAGGGAACTTGAATTAATGGCATAAGTGGTGCTTTACAATCTTGTACTTGGCTGTATTCAGGAGTGCATTTCTTGCCAGCCTACTGGCTTTGTGGTTGGAGGGCAGGAGTGCTTGAGTAACAGTTCAGTAAAGTAGCATCACACAAACTAGACTTCTAAATCTCTCTGGTCATCACTAGAAAGGTCATTGAACCAACTATGGTAGTAAAGCAAAGTCTCTAAAAATGTATTTTAGTTGTGACATATTGCACATGAGTAAACTTTTCTTCATAATCTGTGTTCCAGAGGCCATGTCACCTCATGTAATCAGGCTGTGCATAGTCTACTGCCATTCATGGCATTTTTCGATCTAATGCAGTCTTAAAAGGTGTCTCTCAATGTTGCCTTACAGCAATGCACATGTTGCATATAGTGCTGTATTATGAGCTGGAGACAATACTTCTTCAGGCCCTCTGTACACTGCTGTGCATGGATTTAAAAACTGGCTTCAGAAGTTAAAGGGAACCTGTTACCAGGTTTTTTTGGGGGAGTCTGGAGGCAATAGAGGAGCTGTAAAACGTGGTGGCATTTGTTCAGACACTAAAAAAAAAACTGGCGACAAGTTCCCTCTAAGAATAATCCCCTTGGAAGAAAGCTTTCTGCACTCATAGTAATAATTGAGCAGACATATAGCCTGACAATTAGCAGAAATGGTTTTCCTCAATTGTTAAAGACTGCAAGGTAAATTGTGGCTCTAAGCTGTCTCTCTCTTGGACCACAGAGTTTCATATCCCTCTACTGCGCTCTAGTGGTTGTATGAAGCACTGCCTGGTGATGCTGGATACAAGACCTACATGCTAATGCAATTTGAGAGACGAGGAACAGGAAAAGCACTACTCTGTAGGCAGACCTATCACAGTAGTTCTAATGTTTCTGACTTGCAATAAACACCAAGTTATAAAATTATTTCTATGTCTAAATATAAAATCATATTTTAGATCTATGCCTGGTTTCTACTTTTAGCTATAGTGAAAAGAATCATCCCATCACTGGCAGATTTCTCTGGTTAGTAGGAGTGTAGTGCCCTCTTCTGTTCCATTTAAGAAATAGCCAGGGTGGCTCTAGTTCCTAAAATATTACAATACAGATTATCTAACTTGCTTTATAGATTTTAGTTCAAATTCTAAAAAATGTATTTTTGATACATAAATGTTTCCTGATTTGATGAAAACCACCAAATGGTGATTAATAAAAAAACCTTCTGGCTTTCATAGCAGTGTAAAAAGCCTGTGCCTGAAGTCTGCATGCATCAGCCACATCACTTTAGGGTACAGTAGAGGTAGTATTGGGGGGGGGGGGTGCAAGGGGTTGTTACATGTGAAAGTGGCTCTTTCCTCTAATTACATGAGGTATATTCTTACCACCAAGGAACTCTTTTACTAGCATAGGATTATGTATATAATTTTTGCAAACTGTCAACTAAAGTTCAAGAATATGTAGCTGCATTGATCGAAGATCTTTCAAATATAGTTTCTGCTGTCCAGTGTTTTCTTCAGCCTTACAAAATACTGTTCATACTGAACTACAATTAGATTCATCTCTATACTACAGTTGCACATAATAGGAAAATCATGCTGTTTGGAGATAGTCTTTTAGCCTTTACCTCTGCCATGTTTGTCTGTAATTTTCTTTCTAATCTGCCAAGTCAACTATAGCCTTAGCTTTCTTTGGTTCATATCTAGCGTGGTACATACTATGATGCCAAATAGCACAGTGACTACTTTTCACACTGGAAACAGGCAGACTGATTACAGGACACACCTTAGGTTAATATTAACCTAATTTCTAAGTTATTTTTAATTAATTTCTAGGGCTACCATTTTTATCCAGGTCATTTTCTTTAGTTTAGAATGACAAAGAGCATTATGCATAAAACATGAGGCATCTCCAACAAAGTCTATACAAAGAGAACAGATCTAGATTATAAAAAAAATTGTACTTTGCTGTCATTCTTTTGCTAAATATACACTACTCACAAACAGTTAGGGATATTTGGCTTTTGGGTGAAATTTCAGGGTCATCCTAAAATGCACTATAACCTTTGCAGGTGTTTTTAAAGGGTTTATCCACTACTTGGGCAACCTCTTGGTAAGCGGAACATTCGGCTCTAATAAAATAAACAGCCTATAATTGCCTCCCATGCTGGCTCGGTTCCAGCGGTGTCAGCACTATGTCTTGGGTTTGTGATGCAGTGGAATGACACGTGATGCCCGGTGCCCAGTCAGTGCTGGTGTCACTGTCACCACCTTTGTACAAACTGAAGATGAAAAAGAGTTTGGGATCAGCTGCAGCACTGGCTTTCTCTTCGTGTTCAGTTTGTCCGACGGTGGCGACAATGATGCCAGCACTGATTAGGCAGTGCGCATCATGTGTCATCCCACCACATCACATCCTCTGGACTACGAGTGCCTAAATTGCCTAATTGGAGCTGGCATGGGAGATGTGTATAGTTTATTTAAAAAAAAAATAATAATAATAATTATATATATTTTTTTAGCGGGGCCAAACATTTAGTTTTAAGAAGGGGCTCTCCAAGTGGTATACAACCCCTATAATTTGACCAGCTCTAAACTTTTGAATACACATATCCACCTGTTCAGTGTTTCTGTATTTCTTGTACAACTTGCTGTTCTCTAATAAAGAGCTTAATGGCAAAATTTACAACAGGTGTTTGAATAAAATGCACAATAAATTTTGAGGTTTAATTAGAATCTGTATTTAAGCAGTCTTCCATATCATGCTGTTCACATTTTCACATCATGAGACCAGGTGGACACCTAACAATTGATCAACAGTACCTTGCCATTGTGAGGCTTCAAGCAGGATGTTCTTAAACAGAAGAGGTCACTGAGCTTATAGTGTCAGGTTCTCACACCACCAGACACAGGTGTCATCATCTTCCATATGCCAGTGAACCTCTGTGCTGTTTACTGATGAAAATCGATCCACGCTAAGCAGAAATGATGGCCGGAGAGCACTATGCATCAGCCACTGTTGTCACCAGATGTGCCTTTGGTAGTGGTCGAGTGCGGTCAGGTGTGTGTAGTCAATACAGAACTGCCCTACACATTATGAGCAGTACACAGGGCTGTGAAGTTGGTAAGCCAAACCTCCGACTCAATTTCCATGACACAGATTCCCTGATACAGGGCATGTGCCTCTGCATGAACAATGCAGGCCTAACTTCATTTTCATGGACGACCATGCTCCAGCTCAACGAGGTCTCATCATTAGGGAATGACTGCTGCAGACTCGGATAACTCAAATTGAGTGGCCTGCACTTTCTCCAGACCTGAATTCCATAGAAAACCTATGGCCTCAGTTGAGTTGCTGTGTAGAGGCTCGTAACTTTGTATTCCAGAACCTTAATGACCTGAGGGCCACACTTCAAGAAGAGTGGGATGCCATGCCTCAGCAGACAATAGCTTGACTTGTGAACAGCGGGAAACATAATTGTCAAGCTGTAATTGATGCTCAAGGCCACACGACAAGTTATTGGGACATTGACATTTTTTGTTGGGGTATATCCACGACTGTTGTTGACTTTTGTTTCAATAAATTGTTTGAGATGAGGAAATCACCAATGCATGCTTCTACTTAAGTGCCCTACTTTCATGACAAAATATCACTGTAGTGTGAACTTTTTTTTTCCATAAATTTTTCACCTGAAAGCTGAATATCCCGAACTTTTTGTGAGTAGAGTAATTGATAGTATAGTAGGTGAAAAACGTGTGGGGGGGGCGGCAGTGGCGGCCCAAGAAGGGGTTTTAGAAATATAATTTAAGACCGTTATCAATAAAGAGACACGTGGAGGATCTGGTATAATAAATAGTATATATTAATAGAACTGCATAAATATATAAAACATGTCAGATTAATGAATTTACAAGAACATGATAAATCGAAACACGACTCATTACACAAACTAGTCAAAATACATAAAAATCTATAAATAAAGGGTAAATATGGGATCATAATTTTAATATAAGGATATAATCATAGACATTAATTCAATCTAAAATCATAGCTAATTTAACAGATGTAATGAGAATTTAAGGCATAAATCAAAAGTAAGAAGTAGTAAGCAGTAAAAATGCCAATCCATACAGGGACCTAGTACATAATGAAATGATAATTTAATACTGCACCATCCACACCCAAGAGAAGGATCATGAACCTTGACGTGTGTTTAATATTATACTCAGCTGTGTCAGGAGGTAGAATTAATTAAAAACTAGGATATATTTATATACAGTATAATTATAGTGCTGAGCTTACCAGTGGCCACGTGGTGCATACTTAGCATGATGCATTTCCGGATAATGGTGGCTCCCTGGTCCTGAGTGCCTTGTCAGTGTAAGTGATAGGAAGTTACTTGGTCAGGCGCATCACCGGAACTGCCAGGATGAATCAGGAAGAGAACAGCGTGTGAAGTGTAACCAGCCAGTGCAATAAAGGATGCTTCGGGAAGAGAACAGCATGTGTGAAGTGCGACCGGCCAGTGGTGGTTAAAGGCACAATAGTCTTTACGAAGGGAACCGAACATGGCATAAAAAATAAGTGTGTATAAGTAAATAAGTGATATTAGCATTAGATGTATAAAAGAAATGTGTGATGATGTCATGTATGTAAAAAGTACATTATATGAGTGATTATATATCATATCATAATCATATAAGGAGCTATGAAAGGAACCTGATTGTAATGAAGAACCAAGGCGGATAAAGAAAAGTGAATATAATAAAAAGGACACAAACTATATCAAATATGGTAATATAGTTGCATGAAAATATATCTGCATTAAAATTAATTCACAGTATAATATATCAGATCTAAAATATGGAATACAATTAATTCTAAAAATCAATCGATAAATGCATCTGATTTTCCTAATTAAAGCTCCACTCCAGCATGTTTTTTGTTTTCATTCAGTGCTGGAATGGTGCCAGTAATCTACGTTCCCTGACCCTAGTATGATACTTTCCAGCTACTGTCTTCAGCTCTTCCCAGTGCCGCTCCAGTCCCATTTCCAACTGCAATTCCTGACTGACTGGAAGTACGTCTGAGGTAACAGTCAACAGCTGTCGGTGAAAGCCTCATTCTGGCTCTCATAGTCTTAAATGGAGTTGTGACTTCTAGATCGCCCAACAAACACTGGAACGATCCAGCAAGTCACAACCTGCAGAAGACCGACTGAAGCGGCGCCAATAAAAGATGAAGATGACGGCTGGTAATAAAAAAAACAAACAAAAAAAAAACTCCCGAGTTGCAATAACAAGAAAACAAAAACAGCTGGAGTGGTGTTTTAAAGTTGTTAAAGCCTACAGCATAATATAAAAATCAGTATTGTATTTAAAGGGACTCTGTCAGCACAGAATGACTGTACAAACCAAGTACAGGTTCTCAATACATCATGACATGGCCAAACATTTAACTACACCTTCCCAGCTGCTTGGTTTCCATCTATCTCTGCCCTTCTCAGGCTCTATGAAGCCAGAGCTGTCAATAAAAGAAGAGCTGGGGTGCAGTTTAAGGGAAAACAATCAGGTGGGATGGTGTATTTAAATGTTTGGCTGCATCATGATGCACCGAGTGCCTGTACTTGGTTTGAACAGTCATTCTCTGCTGAGCTAACAGTCCCTTTAATCAAAAATGGATTATACAATAACTGTATTTAATATTTTAGTATGCATATCACTACAAATGATGTAAAAAAAAATGAACCAGAATTGCTGAATATATAGGTTGATATTCTACGATCATGTATGCAAAGGAGATCTGTGATTTCCAGAAAGACCATATAGATATAGTCAAGTCAAGCTGTGCTGTTGCAAATTTCAGTTATCCATGAATATTATGGCATAAAAGGAAAATAAATAAAACGCATATCCCAATAAGTAAATTAAAATTCATATTAAAGTGCACCTGTCAGCAGCATTGTGCTTAGTAAACCACATACACTGTCAGGTGGGTGACATTACACTGAGTAAAATGATACCTTTGATGAAATTCGTCCAGTGATTCTTTTATAATCTTTATTTTCATGTCTGCCATAATGATATGCTCGTGCTCTGGGACGGGACTTTAGTGAGGGGTTGTAGCTGGTGCTCTCATTATGTATTCTTATCTCTGGCCTCTGACAGGTCACTGTGCTTTCAGTGACCTGCCTACTGTTTTAAATACTGTCTATAATTTCTGTGGCAAAGTGAAAATTTACATCCCCAAAATGGCCGCCACCACCCTTGCATGCGCTGTAGCATCTTTCAGTTGCTGAGATGCTACTGCGCACGCGTGGGCACCATTTTGCTTTTGGAAAGAGAATTTGGGTGCAGCAATATGGCGCCGCGCATGCACAAGTAGTATCTCTCGGCAGTCGAGAAACTGCTCGGGTGGTGGGGGCGATATTGCTGCAGGCAAGTTTGTTTTTCCTCTAACAAAATGGTGCCCGCACGTGCGCAGTAGCATCTCGGCAAGTGAAAGATGCTACAGCGCATGCTCGGGTGGTGGTGGCCATTTTGGGGGATGTAAATTTTCACTTTGCCACAGAAATTACACAGGCAATATTTAAAACAGTAAGCAGGTCACTGAAAGCACAGTGACCTATCAGAGGCCAGAGATAGGAATACATAATGAGAGCACCAGCTACAGCCCCTCCCTAAAGTCCTTAAAGAATTGAAAAGTAACAGTTTAATCAAGAAAAGATTTCTAGCAGACAGTTTCATTCAAGCCATCTGGCGACACCATTTTTAGGAGTTTCAATTTTGTATTTCTCCTCATGAGCGTCTTTTTGACATCCCAACATTCCCAGTAGGCCTAGATTAATCCCGTATATACACAGTATGCGAAAATCTTTAGGATTGCATTGATGAAAATTTATGAAAATGTCTCCAAATAGGATATAATCTGTATTTCTTTTTTCGCAGCGTCAATATCGCTAATATGTTCAAGATTACTGACCTTAATTTGTCTCTATTTTATGCCAATATAGATTAAATTGCAGAGGAATGTGGTAAAATATATAACTAATGTGTTAGTTGAAGAGCAATCTTGTATTCTCTTTGGATATTTGAATCTGTAAAGGTAGTCCAAACAGGCTGAACAGTGGCCACATGGAAAGGCACCCCATGGTGGCCTTTGGTGTAAAAAGGGTTGAGTGGTGCTGGTGCAGCATGTTGGCTCTTGGTACTTTCACGATTTTCACACTTGTGATCATGTGCCCATTAGTTTCATCTGGTATCTCTCACTAGAAGATAATTGAAAGAAGTCGGATGAGACTTGCTGGAATTTGACTTCAGGTTTTCAAATCGGATTATGCATGTGGCTATAGGACTGCCCACCTGCATAGGGGAAATGCAGGAGAATCGTCAGTGTGCACATCGCAAACTCACAATTTGGTAGTCCCATAGAGTGATTGCTGACTTCCCTTTTTAGACTGGAAAACCCTTTTAAAGATGCTGTTGAACTGCATTCCCACAACCCCTATCCCCCATCTGCTTTTACCAGGACCCTGAAAGTACACATGGAAAAACACAATTGCATTTTAAAGTGCAGAATCCCAATGTTTATGCACTTAAAATGCATTTGAAAAAAAAAAATTCATCAACCAAAGCAAATATGACAACTAGAGAAGATTGCTATTGCATATACATGCAGAATAAAGCAACGTTTTTGCACGTGAGACATGGCCATAGACTCCTCTGCACACAAGTCAACCTTTGAGAGTCTTAACTGAACATATTAAAGAGAACCGGTCACCATGAATATGCCGTCCAATCTGCAGGCCCCATATTATAGAACAGGAGAATTGAATGTGATTCGCATATAGTTTTGTGAGAAAAGACTCAGTATAACCTGTTTTAATCATTTAAGCTTCTGCACTTTCTGAGATTTTCGGTCCAGTGAGAGATCCTATCAGTGACCGACAGCTACCTCTTTTTGCCCACGCACTGTATACAAGAAATCTTTAATATTAGAGACACTAGTAAAATAAGAACTATTATTTATGAATGCCCACAAGGGGCTAATCATAAAATGAAAACAGTTTGCAAGTAGATGTGCTGTATTAATGAACATGGGGCTGTTACATTTAATGGTATAATAATAATATACTACGATGTCTGTAGTTCTAACTTCTGGAATCTTTTCAGCCTTGGGCCTTTCCAGCTCGAGAGTTCCTGAGGAGAAAGCTTATTGGTAAAGAAGTCTGCTTCACTGTAGATCACAAGATTAATGAAGAAAGATACTATGGGACGGTGTATTTGGGCAAAGGTATGTTTTCTAATGTTCATGGTTATCATCATTAAATGTTAATTTTGTGAAGTTTTGCCATTTGCTTTCCTATTGATTGATTGGTTTCCCTTCTAATATATATAATCGACTTATCCCGTCTGTCTGTCCGTCTTTCTGTCCAGGAAATCCCTCGTCGCTGATTGGTCCGGCCGCGGCTAATCAGCGACGCGGGATTTCAGAAAAAGATGGCGGCCGTTAGCGGCTCATCTGCCGCACGGAGGTCAGCGGCGATGCAACCGGGAGATGACCGGCGCTAGCCGGTCATCTCCCGGCTGCTCGCAGCAGAAGGACCCCGACCGGCGGCGCCACTGACCTCCATGCGGCTACCGTCGGGAGATCAGCGCCTAGAGCTGCTGATCTCCCGACGGCAAGTGTGAAGGGAGGATCGGGCAGCCCGGCCGTGAATTGGCGCCGGATTTGAAACACGCAGGCCACCGTCGGGAGATCAGCGGCGACGCAGCCAGGAGATGACCGGTGCTAGCCAGTCATCTCCCGGCTGCTCGCAGCAGAAGTACCCCAACAGGCGGCCTCGCTCCCCGGTCCTCCCTTCACACTTGCCGTCGGGAGATCAGCGGCCCTAGCCGCTGATCTCCCGACGGTAGCCGCATGGAGGTCAGCGGCGATGCAGCCGGGAGATGACCGCAGTGGAAGTATCCGCACAGGCAGCGCCGCTCCCCGGTCCTCGCTAACACGGTTCGCTGATTGGTCACGGCCGGCGAACAGGAGACCCCTGGCTGCAGCCGCAAATAGTCGTGATGTAAGCGGAAGCAAGAGCCGGCTGCAGCCGGGGGGATTACGTGCTGGCTGTGCGTAGTCAGTGATGTTGTCACAAGCCGTATTGACAACTTGACGTAATTACAAAATTCATTAGGGGCCCCGGGGGGATACATTGGGGGGTTAATTTGAAGTAGTGCACAACCCATTTAAACACTGCTTCGCTGATTAGTCAGCCACATACATATTCTAGAATACCCGATGCGTTAGAATCAGGCCACCATCTAGTTTTATAATATTTGGATTCATGTGCTTTTTCATATTAACTATTATGTGATTTTTTTATATCTTTTTTTTTTTTTATTTTAATATCATAGTTATTGATCATGGTTGGGCTGTGATAATTTAAGAATTGTGGCATTGCCTTCAGAGTGACACTCTTTTATAGATTTTGTCAAAGTATTTGTATTCCTCCTCCTCTTATAATTTCTCCTGCTGACCTCTTTTGTATTCATTAATTTTAAATTATTATTCAATAAAGTATAATATATTATTTATGTAATGGATGATCATGCTACTCTAATTGTTCTCTTGTGAGCATTTTTTTTTATCAATGTAGTGTCTGACTCAAAACTTGATCATTTTTGTTCCAAGAGTTTGCTAGCTCAATAAACCCAATGTGAGGTGGAAATATAGGTAGATTAGTTGGGAATGCTCTCCCTATTTGGGGTTGTGCAAGTGCAGGAACATCTGTGTTAAAAGCTTGTAGAATTATGGTCTGTCAGTTGCTACTCCTCTCCTGAGCAAAGATGGACAACCATCACCGCAGGATACACAATAATATAGAAGAAAATGTGGGACACGGGAGCTACTGATAATTGTCATCCAAAAAATAGAATACGTAGTTCGGTTCTTTTCAGTTGCAAGACATTCAAACTACGCGTTTCGATACCGGAGTGATATTTTCATCTGGCCAAATAAAGAAAAAGTGCACATGCGTGTGTTGAATTGAGAGTTGGGAAATTAGGATGGAATGGGAGGTTTTATTTATTTTTTATCTCCCCAAAATTTGTATTTTATAATATGTGATAAACATGATGTTATTTGCCTGATTGACTTTTGAGCGAATTGAATATCCAGCAGTGAATGGTAGCATCCAATTATGTTATAGTTTTTGACTTTTTTAATGTGGTGTTCTTAGATACATCAGGCGAGAACATTGCTGAATCTCTACTTGCAGAAGGACTTGCCTCCCGACGTGAGGGTGCTAGAGCTACTACGTAAGTGCTTTTTCTTAATGTCATTTGTGGGTCAGCTCTTTTCAAGTTACGATATTATGGAAGTAAGGGTTTCCCAGAAAATGCTTCATTGATTCTTTAGCTGAATTCTATTATTCGAAGTTTGAAATTAGGCTAACTATTTAATAATGTTAGATTAGGTAACTCCAATAAAATGAAGTGCTATTCTAATCCGAGATCTTAATAAATTATCACTAATATGCCTCTTCATGGAAACAACAGAGAACCTCTTTTCTCCCGACATACGAGTTCACCAGAAATGGGAAAACTCGTTTATTAAAGATTTATGGCATTGCTTATAAATATGCTATAAGTATTAGATGGAAAGACCCCTATAAAAGGAACCTGTCAGTTGCCCTATCCCATTAAGCCACCACCATGTCTCTTCTGCACCCTATTTCTACATTTTTAAAATCTCCTTATGATTTGGTTATTGCTCTATCATTCTAAATTCAAGGTTTAATCCCCGCTCCCATTTTGCAAATCTGTGAGGACTTGTTTAGTGGGGCGTTAATTCCCCCAGACTAATTATCCCTGCCTATTTGTAAGCATGGCCTTGGTTGCATTTTAGGAGGGCCAAGGTAACTGACAGGTTCCCTTTAATTGACTACTTTGATTAACTGTTATGCATAATGAATGGCGTGAGGATGCAGTTCATGACAGTGATTCAAAGAACAAACGAGGCATGCATCATCCACTCAGCCTTGAGCTAGACCTAACTCCATACCAGTGCCCCACCTAACTATTCCCGCCACAGAAGTTATCCTCCCTCAACCTTGCTAATCATGTTATACGAAGTATCGCCATCTCTACAGCTTATGCAGTTATACTTGCACATACACTAATGATTAAAAGCCTTTCTTTACCTAATGAAACAAACGGTTTCAAATAAGAACTGTACTTATCAACAAACTTTGCATACCTCCGTAGTACAGGTGAATATAAGAAACTTTATAATCTATGTTATTAGATAAATCTGCTTCCTTCCCCATTTATTGAACATTTCTTTCTCCCACCTCCCACACCCGCCCCCTAACCTTGTCAGCCATTCTGAACAAAAAAAACCCCAAAACGCTCCAATCCGTCTTGCTCAGACAAGATGCTACTGCCAGATTACTGTGGGGTCAGTTTATACAGCCCTTTGTAATCTATGGAGCGGGGAGGAGGAACGAGGAGCAGGGAGAGGGATATGAAGAAACATCGTACAGAGCATTTTAACAAGTCTTTTATCTCACAACAGAGCTTAATTCACATCCAGACTGCTCAGTACTGCTGTATAATGTCCTCCATACCTGTGTGTGCGAAAATAGGAATGAAGAGCAGGAATTAATCAGTGCTCTGATTGCTAAATGGCAGACATCATAGCAGCTAGTTTCCTTGAGAAGCTCAGAATGGATTGCAAAATAAGAGAATCTGCAGAGGGGGAAAATGTTAAAAATTCAGGATACAAGTCATGTAATGGCCAAATATAGTTATTCCTCATGTAACAATGAGAAAAGATCCAACCCACCATTGTAAGATTCCCATGTAATTTGGAGCACGGAGGATGTCTATGCCTGGACGCAATCAGTAGCAGTAAAGGGTAGAAAATCCAGCTTTGGAAACTTTTTTTTTTTAAAATATACATTTTCTTTATTAGTGAATAATTAATAATAATCCATTGAAACGAATGGTTGCAATTCCAAATTCATAGCATGACTACAGGATCAATGGAGAAGACATAGTATAGATCTACGCGTTTCAGGTGTATAACACCCTTAGTCATGATGATAACTGACTATTGATGGTGCATTTATATAGTGGTTAGACCCGGTCTGCACAGTAGCAGCCTAATTAATGTGCTTAGGATCCTGTAGCCATGCTATGAATTTGGAATTTAAACCATTTTTTCCACTGAATTACTATTATTCACTAATAAAGAAAATATTTATATTTTTTTTAAAAAATGTTTGTGAAGCTGGATTGTCTACCTTTTCCTGCTTATTCCTCATGTATACACAACAGCTTATTCTAAAAAGGTACTTAAAGTACAGTTACACTTCACTTGAATAGGTCTATGTATATTATTATTTTATATTATATTGTATATATTTCTTGTATACACAGTTGGCATAGCACATGGCAAATTGTTATTGAAACAGTCCGTCAATGGGTTCAAGTAGTAACCCTCAAGCTGCTTAAGAGAAAAGACAATCATGTTTAGATTTCCAGTATATTTTCCACTGTTATGTATAGAGTAATTCTGCAGTACTGTAGAGAGTGAGCATTACTGGCAGCCCTATTATGGTCTACTGGCCTCAGATCTGAGAATGCATTGAGCTTGTTCTGGTTCAGTGCCATCAGATGCACTACATATACCAGCAGTTGTGCAGTAATCTGTTTTACAGATCAGATTTACATGCTGCTGATATAATATGCAGTGATTTATGGATATAATAATAATAATGGACAGGCTGCACATTTTTGGATTTGCAGCATTCTCTTTCTAATGTGCACTGCAAATGGCAACATCTGCTGGTTAGATCTTAAAATACCATGATTTGCAGGCTCTATCTAAAGAGTTTCTTTTCCTTCCATGTATCATGTGAACTAAAGATTTGACTACAACCCAATGATATTATACAAATATAATCTGATAAACATGAAGTACCATCCTGCATTTTGTACAATACAGACTTTGTCTGATGCATGCACTTGCATATGGTGGTGAGAGAGTACAGATCCTGAAAGAATTTTAGTCTTTGTCTTTTTTTTTTTCTATCCGTCAATGAATGACTTTGATCTTCTATGTATGGCTAGCTTAGAGGACTTTATTTCTCTCTAGCTGAGCTGGTCTACAACATTACCTCTGTGATATGTAGATTTACTCCAGTCTCATAGGAACCTGTGAAATACTCTATTAGACATGGTGTTCCTCATTATGTGCTTATCCACATCGCCATCATTGATCATATATGATCCCACTTGATTAGTTGTATTTGTATAGCTTTGTTCTATGATAAGAGTTGCATATTAAACATTTCTCAGAAATAGACCGTACAACTCAAAAAGTGCACAGACTTACAATTGTTATTAATTAGATCTTATTAACCCCTCCACGGCTCTTCCTTTCAGCTCATTGAGCGCTTTTTGCCTTTGGCAAATCAGAATATGCTTTGTCAGTATAGATGTGTCATTGAGATATACTTGCAAGATGTCTTAACTTGGTATTAATAAGTAGACGTGTTGCTCCAGGAGTGGTTTAAATGAGGGTAGCGGTTCAGTTAGCAGACTAATGCAATTATCTAATTGTCTTCATTTGATTTAATCTCTTTCGTGTGGGATTTTTTTTTCTCCCCCTCTCTCTGTGTAGAGCTCTAGTTTCAGGTGAGTGCGATATTAAAGGAAATGTGTCTTCAGAAATTGATCTATTGCTTTAATCAGGTTTTCATGGTAACTGTTCTCTCTATTTCTTATTTAAAATATGTATATTTATTAACAAAAACTTGCAAATTTAATACTGAACACTAAGGCTAATACTAGCCTCATGCTTCATGTTCTGCTCAGCAGCCTCATGGACCTATAAACTGGTTGTGACTTATTGACTTCTAAAGGAGACTTCTCAAGGCATGCTCTGATCTGGGCAAGGGTCATTGTGCCAAGGGAGGTGACAATCACATATTGTGAATACTGTGTAAGGTGTGTAGAGGGGTTGCCTTCCATTGTAAACTGCCTGATGATAATGAGACTGAAGAAAAGTCTTTACAGTACAGCACGTGAGTTTAGTATTAAGCCTAGTGGCCAGAGTGAAAATTGCAGGTTTTTTTTTTTAAGCGTTTTTTTAATTTTATTTAGTGATATGAAAAATATATTATCCCCAAAAAACCAAAACACCATAAAAACCTGATTTAAACAATGTTATTTCTGTTGACAGAGTCAGTATTAAAAATGTATCTGGTTCTGATTTTGGTTTTGGAGAATAACTTCCATAAATCAAATGCAGCCAGATCGAACATGGAATTAAACCTTACTAAAATTATATGGAATAGTTCACATTTACTCCACTCCAACCTTGGGAAGATTAGATTCTTGCAATGGTGTTTTATTTTATAATTTTTTTTTTAGTGTAAAGCGAAATAACTCGTGAAATTCAAGCCCCTAGCAGACAAATAGGCAGAGGGTGAAGTGTGCATTTTTTTCAGAGATCAGCAGCTGTATTTACTCCTGAAGCATTTCCAGAGGGAAATTTCTACATTGGAATCCTCCTGAAAAAGCGCAGTAAAACCGCCTCAAAAGAGAACATGCACAGCAATGTAAAAGCGACATTGCTGTGTAAATATTCACTTTTGTTATTACTTCTTTTTTTTAAACCACTTCAGGGTTTCGGAAACCATGACGTGTTTAAAAGTATTAGCATGCTCTTGTTTTTTTAGCAGCTTCCGCTAGTTATAGTTTAAGTTACTGCAAAAAGTGACGGCAAAACCATGAGTGAAGCTGCTCCCAGAAAGACCACCAGCTTTTTCCTGATGCAACTTCGCTTAGGAAACCTCAGCTGCTGGGACATTGGGAAGTTGTGTGCACATTCCCTCAACCTAGAGCATAATCACTTGTATTTTTTGTGGCATAGGAGACTTGTCTGTAAGGCTATGTTCACATGTCCAATAATCATCCGTTAGAACGGATCCAGCAGCAATCCATTGGCAGACAGGTTGCACAGACACAACTTTTTTGTCCATTTTTACAAAAACTGATTTCAGCTGGATCTGTTTTTTTAACATTGAAGTCTATTGACGACGGATCCGATTAAATTTCCATCAGTGTTGTCTTCTATTTGAAACTGATCCAGCAAGCAAAAAACAGATAATTTTCAAATGAAAGAAAAATAGCTGGTTAATTAGTGGATCCGTTTTCCATAGACTTAATTGTTAAGAAAAAGGATCCAGCTGAAATCGGTTATTTTTATAAACGGACAAAAAAGTTGTGTCTGCAGAACTTTTCTGCCAGTGGATGATTACTGGGCATGTGAACATGTCCTGCTGCATTCTGTTCTTACTCTTGTAACTGCAGCGTATGGTTGTCTTGAGGTGCTACTATGATCAAATAAATGCCTTCTGGGACCTACAATGCAGATGTAGCATTAGATTTTCTATGGTAAAGCTGAATTGTTCTTGGGAGAACATGAGTTAATAAATCTTGGATGTTGATTTTTAGTACCTACTTCTTTGGATTCACTGAATTCATTTTCAGTCTGGTCCATAGAGGCTCCTACCCCCCGGGTTTGACATTTGTGTCTGTTGTGCTGCTGTGCTCTTTATATTATACACATTATATTCCATGGTTGTATGGTATAGTTTTAACTGTAGAATTATAGAAATTAAAAATGTGGCAAATCTGCTGCGACTTCTGAGTGGTATTAAATTTGCCTGTTTTTTCTCACATTTTGTTGGTCACAGGCCTGAGCAAAGCAGGCTAGCAGAAATTGAAGAGCAGGCAAGAACTTCTAAGAAAGGACTTTGGAGTGAGGGGACTGGCTCTCATACTATCCGAGACCTAAAATACACAATTGAAAACCCAAGACATTTTGTGGACTCCTTACATCAGAAACCAGTCAATGGTAAGCAACGCCTTCCTTTAATCGCATTTGTCCAGTTTTCATACCAGCATTAATTCATGGTCCATAAGAAAAGAAAACCACCTTCTGTTCTTATGGCCTCCATACATATTAGACTCAATATTGACGGGTTTGGCTGATAGTCTAAACAGTTTTGGGGACGTCAGTCTGAAGGGTTATTTGGGTGCTGGCCAACTGATTGTCGGGGCATGTTGATCACTCATGTTTGATTTCGGATTGACTATCACATTGTTGTCCCCCAGATAAGCCGCCAGCTGACGTGTCAGCCAGCGGCTTTTTTTTTATAGAGGAAAAGCACCCCTGCTCACTGGCAGCACCAGTTGTGTTATACTCCACTGCTCAGCTGTGTGATACTCCCCTGCTCACTGGCAGCACTTGCTCAGCTGTGTGATACTCCCCTGCTCACTGGCAGCACTTGCTCAGCTGTGTGATACTCCCCTGCTCACTGGCAGCACTGCTCAGCTGTGTGATACTCCCCTGCTCACTGACAGCACTGCTCAGCTGTGTGATACTCCCCTGCTCACTGACAGCACTGCTCAGCTGTGTGATACTCCCCTGCTCACTGGCAGCACTGCTCAGCTGTGTGATACTCCCCTGCTCACTGGCAGCACTGCTCGGCTGTGTGATACTCCCCTGCTCACTGACAGCACTGCTCAGCTGTGTGATACTCTCCTGCTCACTGACAGCACTGCTCAGCTGTGTGATACTCCCCTGCTCACTGGCAGCACTGCTCAGCTGTGTGATACTCCCCTGCTCACTGGCAGCACTGCTCAGCTGTGTAATACTCCCCTGCTCACTGGCAGCACTGCTCAGCTGTGTGATACTCCCCTGCTCACTGGCAGCACTGCTCAGCTGTGTGATACTCCCCTGCTCACTGACAGCACTGCTCAGCTGTGTGATACTCCCCTGCTCACTGACAGCACTGCTCAGCTGTGTGATACTCCCCTGCTCACTGGCAGCACTTGCTCAGCTGTGTGATACTCCCCTGCTCACTGGCAGCACTTGCTCAGCTGTGTAATACTCCCCTGCTCACTGGCAGCACTGCTCAGCTGTGTGATACTCCCTTGCTCACTGGCAGCACTGCTCAGCTGTGTGATACTCCCTTGCTCACTGGCAGCACTGCTCAGCTGTGTAATACTCCCCTGCTCACTGGCAGCACTGCTCAGCTGTGTGATACTCCCTTGCTCACTGGCAGCACTGCTCAGCTGTGTGATACTCCCTTGCTCACTGGCAGCACTGCTCAGCTGTGTGATACTCCCCTGCTCACTGGCAGCACTGCTCAGCTGTGTGATACTCCCTTGCTCACTGGCAGCACTGCTCAGCTGTGTGATACTCCCCTGCTCACTGGCAGCACTGCTCAGCTGTGTGATACTCCCCTGCTCACTGGCAGCACTTGCTCAGCTGTGTAATACTCCCCTGCTCACTGGCAGCACTGCTCAGCTGTGTGATACTCCCTTGCTCACTGGCAGCACTGCTCAGCTGTGTGATGCTCCCCTGCTCACTGGCAGCACTCCTCATCTGTGTGATACTCCCCTGCTCACTGGCAGCACTCTTCAGCTGTGTGATACTCCCCTGCTCACTGGCAGCACTCCTCAGCTGTGTGATACTCCCCTGCTTACTGGCAGCACTTGCTCAGCTGTGTGATACTCCCCTGCTTACTGGCAGCACTTGCTCAGCTGTGTGATACTCCCCTGCTCACTGGCAGCACTTGCTCAGCTGTGTGATACTCCCCTGCTCACTGACAGCACTGCTCAGCTGTGTGATACTCCCCTGCTCACTGGCAGCACTTGCTCAGCTGTGTGATACTCCCCTGCTCACTGACAGCACTGCTCAGCTGTGTGATACTCCCCTGCTCACTGGCAGCACTCCTCATCTGTGTGATACTCCCCTGCTCACTGGCAGCACTCTTCAGCTGTGTGATACTCCCCTGCTCACTGGCAGCACTCCTCAGCTGTGTGATACTCCCCTGCTTACTGGCAGCACTTGCTCAGCTGTGTGATACTCCCCTGCTTACTGGCAGCACTTGCTCAGCTGTGTGATACTCCCCTGCTCACTGGCAGCACTTGCTCAGCTGTGTGATACTCCCCTGCTCACTGGCAGCACTTGCTCAGCTGTGTGATACTCCCCTGCTCACTGGCAGCACTGCTCAGCTGTATGATACTCCCCTGCTCACTGGTAGCACTTCTCAGCCGTGTGATACTCCTCTGCTCACTGACAGCACTGCTCCACTGTGTGATACTCCCTTGCTCACTGGCAGCACTGCTCAGCTGTGTGATACTCCCTTGCTCACTGGCAGCACCAGTTATGTGATACTCCACTGCTCAGCTGTGTGATACTCCCCTGCTCACTGGCAGCACTGCTCAGCTGTGTGATACTCCCCTGCTCACTGGCAGCACTGCTCATCTGTGTGATACTCCCCTGCTCACTGGCAGCACTGCTCAGCTGTGTGATACTCCCCTGCTCACTGACAGCACTGCTCAGCTGTGTGATACTCCCCTGCTCACTGACAGCACTGCTCAGCTGTGTGATGCTCCCCTGCTCACTGGCAGCACTCCTCATCTGTGTGATACTCCCCTGCTCACTGGCAGCACTCTTCAGCTGTGTGATACTCCCCTGCTCACTGGCAGCACTCCTCAGCTGTGTGATACTCCCCTGCTTACTGGCAGCACTTGCTCAGCTGTGTGATACTCCCCTGCTTACTGGCAGCACTTGCTCAGCTGTGTGATACTCCCCTGCTCACTGGCAGCACTTGCTCAGCTGTGTGATACTCCCCTGCTCACTGACAGCACTGCTCAGCTGTGTGATACTCCCCTGCTCACTGGCAGCACTTGCTCAGCTGTGTGATACTCCCCTGCTCACTGACAGCACTGCTCAGCTGTGTGATACTCCCCTGCTCACTGGCAGCACTCCTCATCTGTGTGATACTCCCCTGCTCACTGGCAGCACTCTTCAGCTGTGTGATACTCCCCTGCTCACTGGCAGCACTCCTCAGCTGTGTGATACTCCCCTGCTCACTGGCAGCACTCCTCAGCTGTGTGATACTCCCCTGCTTACTGGCAGCACTTGCTCAGCTGTGTGATACTCCCCTGCTTACTGGCAGCACTTGCTCAGCTGTGTGATACTCCCCTGCTTACTGGCAGCACTTGCTCAGCTGTGTGATACTCCCCTGCTCACTGGCAGCACTTGCTCTGCTGTGTGATACTCCCCTGCTCACTGGCAGCACTTGCTCAGCTGTGTGATACTCCCCTGCTCACTGGCAGCACTTGCTCAGCTGTGTGATACTCCCCTGCTCACTGGCAGCACTTGCTCAGCTGTGTGATACTCCCCTGCTCACTGGCAGCACTTGCTCAGCTGTGTGATACTCCCCTGCTCACTGGCGGCACTGCTCAGCTGTGTGATACTCCCCTGCTCACTGGCGGCACTGCTCAGCTGTATGATACTCCCCTGCTCACTGGTAGCACTTCTCAGCCGTGTGATACTCCTCTGCTCACTGACAGCACTGCTCCACTGTGTGATACTCCCTTGCTCACTGGCAGCACTGCTCAGCTGTGTGATACTCCCTTGCTCACTGGCAGCACCAGTTATGTGATACTCCACTGCTCAGCTGTGTGATACTCCCCTGCTCACTGGCAGCACTGCTCAGCTGTGTGATACTCCCTTGCTCACTGGCAGCACTGCTCAGCTGTGTGATACTCCCTTGCTCACTGGCAGCACCAGTTATGTGATACTCCACTGCTCAGCTGTGTGATACTCCCCTGCTCACTGGCAGCACTGCTCAGCTGTGTGATACTCCCTTGCTCACTGGCAGCACTGCTCAGCTGTGTGATACTCCCTTGCTCACTGGCAGCACTGCTCAGCTGTGTGATACTCCCTTGCTCACTGGCAGCACTGCTCAGCTGTGTGATACTCCCTTGCTCACTGGCAGCACTGCTCAGCTGTGTGATACTCCCTTGCTCACTGGCAGCACTGCTCAGCTGTGTGATACTCCCTTGCTCACTGGCAGCACTGCTCAGCTGTGTGATACTCCCTTGCTCACTGGCAGCACTGCTCAGCTGTGTGATACTCCCTTGCTCACTGGCAGCACTGCTCAGCTGTGTGATACTCCCTTGCTCACTGCCAGCACTGCTCAGCTGTGTGATGCTCTCCTGCTCAGCTGTGTGATACTCCCCTGCTCACTGGCAGCACTGCTCAGCTGTGTGATACTCCCTTGCTCACTGGCAGCACTGCTCAGCTGTGTGATACTCCCCTGCTCACTGGCAGCACTGCTCAGCTGTGTGATACTCCCTTGCTCACTGGCAGCACTGCTCAGCTGTGTGATACTCCCCTGCTCACTGCCAGCACTGCTCAGCTGTGTGATGCTCTCCTGCTCAGCTGTGTGATACTCCCCTGCTCACTGGCAGCACTGCTCAGCTGTGTGATACTCCCTTGCTCACTGGCAGCACTGCTCAGCTGTGTGATACTCCCTTGCTCACTGCCAGCACTGCTCAGCTTGTGTGATGCTCTCCTGCTCAGCTGTGTGATACTCCCCTGCTCACTGGCAGCACTGCTCAGCTGTGTGATACTCCCTTGCTCACTGGCAGCACTGCTCAGCTGTGTGATACTCCCTTGCTCACTGCCAGCACTGCTCAGCTGTGTGATGCTCTCCTGCTCAGCTGTGTGATACTCCCCTGCTCACTGGCAGCACTGCTCAGCTGTGTGATACTCCCCTGCTCACTGGCAGCACTGCTCAGCTGTGTGATACTCCCTTGCTCACTGGCAGCACTGCTCAGCTGTGTGATACTCCCCTGCTCACTGCCAGCACTGCTCAGCTGTGTGATGCTCTCCTGCTCAGCTGTGTGATACTCCCCTGCTCACTGACAGCACTGCTCCGCACCAGTCCTTAATCCTCTAATTCAAATATGGGACAGTGGTCGTGGTGCCACCCTTGTTCATGGCTTTGAAAGGTAAGTCAGTACCGAAACTCTGCAGAACCGTTGTATCAAACCTCCTGTGCTGTCTGTGTGAGATAATTGTTGGTCACAGCTGTCTACTGTGATTGTGTGCTGTTGTATTTGGTATGTCGTCTTTGTTGATCGCAGCAGATCAGATAAAAAATACCCTAATCTCCCAGGCCCTGTTGCAGTTCTACCTAAGGGCCCCGTCACACTAAGCGATGCAGCAGCGATCCCGACAACGATACGACCTGTCAGGGATCGTTGCTGCATGCTAATACATCGCTGGTGAGCTGTCAAACAGGCAGGCTCACCAGCGATCAGGGGAGCAGCGATATCGTGGAAAGGATCGTTCCACGATGTCCTGCTCCCGTTACCAGCCTGCTGCAAGCAGGAGCAGGCTGGTAACTATGGTAAACATCGCGTTACTAAGTGCGCGTGTGCCCCTAGTAACCCGCTGTTTACCATGGATACCACTCTGCTACGGTGCGCGGGAGCCTCCGCTTACCGTAGCAGAGTGGTATCCATGGTAAACAGCGGGTTACTAAGTGCGCGCGTGCCCCTAGTAGCCCGATGTTTACCATAGTTACCAGCCAGATCGTTGGTCCCGCTGGTCACACACAGCGATGTGTGCTGGCCAGCGGGAGGCCAACGACCAAAAAATGGTCCAGGACACTTTGCAGCGATCAGCGACCTCACAGCAGGGGCCTGATCGTTGCAAAGTGTCACACACAGCGACATCGCTGGTGAGTCACCAAAACCGTGACTCGGCAGCGATATCGCTATGTGAGACGGGGGCTTAAGTTAATGGGTACTGCAACTTCTGATCAGTTGATGAATCACTGGCACCCCATGTGGACCTATTTTGTTGGTGCCTTTATTTGAAAATACTCCCTATTTTTTCTGCATATGCAGTTGTATCTGTGTTGGGTTTTTTTTCTCATGGCTTTGAAACATGTTGATAATATTCATCACCACCCATCCTGTCTCCTGGAATCTTCATTTGGATTTTTACTAGCAGCGCAGCTTATTCATTTTTGCTAGTTAGTATTTGTGTCCCTTGTATTTGGCAGCTCTGTGTCCCGGTCTTCAGTCTTCTATCAGGTAGTTTGTGGTGTAGTAGATATACAATTTTAGTGCCCTGCCCCCGTCACAAAGATCAACCCCATTAACACTTGTAATGTAACTTGGGACAAGAGCTGATATTATGGTACCACAATGGGTGGAGATATATGTGGTCTGCTGTCTGTAAATGGCGCCCCATAATTCCTGGTTCTACTTGTGGAGTATTGAGGATAGTAAAGATCACTCCCATCATAGTAACTGGGTAAAAAAAAAAAACTCACATGCCACTTTTATTTTCTCTCTTTTTATTTTTTAATGAAATAGCAATAAGCAACATTGTAATAAAAATATTACCGGCCCTTTAAGAAATTAAACTATGATCACAATGACTGTCAGGTCAGGCTCCATAGAGTCCACAGAACTGGCTGTGGTCATTGAGCACCGGCTGAGAGCCACTGGACCGAAAGATCCGGAGAGTCCTGCCTCGGGGGTGAGGGGGGGTGTAATTCCTTCCTGACCCCAGTTATGGCGATCGGATATTTCCCTGGATCACGTCTGTCCTGCTGCATATTGCTGTATATCTGCATTAATTATAAGCTCAGGAGAGCCGAATGGGAAATTAAAAGATAAATACACCCTGCTCAAGAGGAGCTTACAGTCTAATATACAATATACATGCTGTTCCTGAGGGTATGCAGAATAATGCACACCCTGTCCTAGGAGCTTACAATCTAATATACAATATACATGCTGTTCCTGAGGGCATACAGAATAATGTACACCCTGTCCTAGGAGCTTACAATCTAATATTCAATATACATGCTGTTCCTGAGGGCATGCAGAATAATGCACAACCTGCTCAAGAGGAGCTTACAATCTAATATACAATATACATGCTGTTCCTGAGGGCATACAGAATAATGCACACCCTGTCCTAGGAGCTTACAATCTAATATACAATATACATGCTGTTCCTGAGGGCATGCAGAATAATGTACACCCTGTCCTAGGAGCTTACAATCTAATATACAATATACATGCTGTTCCTGAGGGCATACAGAATAATGTACACCCTGTCCTAGGAGCTTACAATCTAATATACAATATACATGCTGTTCCTGAGGGCATGCAGAATAATGTACACCCTGTCCTAGGAGCTTACAATCTAATATACAATATACATGCTGTTCCTGAGGGTATGCAGAATAATGTACACCCTGTCCTAGGAGCTTACAATCTAATATACAGCATACTGACTGCTCCTGGGAGCATACAGAATAATGTACACCCTGTCCTAGGAGCTTACAATCTAATATATAATATACAGACTGCCCCTGAGGGCATGCAAAATAATGTACACCCTGTCCTAGGAGCTTACTATCTAATATATAATATACAGGCTGCTCCTGAGGGCATGCAGAATAATGTACACCCTGTCCTAGGAGCTTACAATCTAATATACAGGCTGCTCCTGAGGGCATGCAGAATAATGTACACCCTTTCCTAGGAGCTTACAATCTAATATATAATATACAGGCTGCTCCTGAGGGCATGCAAAATAATCTACACCCTGTCATAGGAGCTTACAATCTAATATACAATATCCAAATGTAGCTTACTGGGGGGTGGGTGTGGTTGGACGTGGTCACTTGCGGCAGTGTCGTTGCTTCAGGAGGCTGGTGTCGGCGGGCCCTGGGCTCTCATAAGATGTTGGCGCCAGTGAGCAGAGTCCCTTTTCCCATTGATTGCCCTGCAGCGGGCTTTGGGAAAATGAAATCTAGAGGAGGCACGTGTGTCTCCCGAGATCTCAAACTGCGCATGTGCCGCCTTCATCGGCCATTTTCCCAAAGCCCACTGCAGGAATATCAATAGGAAAGGGGACTCTGCTTACTGGTGCCGACATCTTATGAGAGCCCAGGGCCCGCAGCATCGCCCCACTCCTGCTGCCGCCGCTGGCCCCCTGAAGCAACAGCTTTGCCTCCTGTTACCGTGCTTCACCGCCGCTGCCCCTCTTCCCCTGATAACCTACCGTTAATTGGACTATAAGAGGCACCACCATTTTATTTAAAAAATTATTATTTTCCATCCCAAAATTTGGAGTACGTCTTCTAGTGCGGTGCGTCTTATAGTCCGCAAAATATGGTAATAGCAATACAAGTCTATGGGTGTGTGAAAAAATTGGACCACACTTTGATGACATCTGGCATTTCTTTGGAGGGCAACAAAGCCCTCCATGTGCTCGCCAGAGGTAGCCTGACTGCCATTAGGTACCGAGATGAGATCCTCAGAACCCTTGTGAGACCATATGCTGGTGCTGTTGGCCCTGGGTTCCTCCTAATGCAGGACAATGCCAGACCTCATGTGGCTGGAGTGTGTCAGCAGTTCCTGCAAGATGAAGGCATTGAAGCTATGGACTGGCCCGCCCGTTCCCCAGACCTGAATCCAATTGAGCACATCTGGGACATCATGTCTCGCTCCATCCACCAATGTCACGTTGCACCACAGACTGTCCAGGAGTTGGTGGATGCTTTAGTCCAGGTCTGGGAGGAGATCCCACAGGAGACCATCCGCAACCTCATCAGGAGCATGCCCAGGCGTTGTAGGGAGGTCATACAGGCACGTGGAGTCCACACACGATACTGAGCCTCATTTTGACTTGTTTTAAGGACATTACATCAAAGTTGGATCAGCCTGTAGTGTGTTTTTCCACTTTAATTTTGGGGGTGACTCCAAATCCAGGCGTCCATTGGTTAATAAATTTGATTTCCATTGATGATTTTTGTGTGATTTTGTTGTCACCACATTCAACTTTGTACAGAACAAAGTATTCAATGAGAATATTTCATTCATTCACTCTAGGATGTGTTATTTGAGTGTTCCCTTTATTTTTTTGAGCAGTGTATTTATTTTTCTACCACCAAAAGGAAATCTAACTATAGGGACACAAACACACACATATAATTATATATATATATATATATATATATATATATATATATATATAATATATAGATTTATTGTCGGACTGGCCCACCGGGTCCACGTCCTGTCACTGTCAGCTGCCTACAGACTACAGCTGCAGGCACAGTGGTGATAAAATGCTGGCTGATCAGAACAGTGTTCCGTTTAGTACACATGAGTTGCAGAAGAGAGATTCACCAATGGCTGCACCGCTCTCCCTGGTTGTTCCAGGGGCGGTATCGCAGTGTTCAGGATCCAGCAGGATTGATCAGCGTTATGCTCAGTATGAGAAGTGAGCTGCAGTCTTAAGCTGAAGAGATTCAGTTACCTGTACTCTGGTCTCCCGGGATGTCTAATGCTGGGAGGAGCAGTCAGCAGTACTCTGCTGCACTAGCACATGACATGCTGCAAGCACGGCTGCTCACAAGTGTCAGTGCTACTGATTACTGACACTATTGACTGACAGGACGCTGATCAATAATGTTGTATCTTTGTCACTGCGATACCTCACCTGGAACAACCAGGGAGAGCAGTGCTGCTGTTGGTAAGTCTAACAGTGATTGGCAGCAGCGTAGACAATCAGTGTTAATTTTGTTTGTGGCCCCTTCCCCACACTGACCGTACAGCTCAGGTAATGAGCCATGCTGTGCTGAGTAAAACAGTGCTCCTCTCCCACTGTGTCACAGGCTGACAGTAACAAGCACAGGGAGATGGATGGCTGCCTGCTACATGACTCACCAAAGGTTAGATACATGTAGCTTAGCAGGATTAGCACGCATAACTAAGTGCGCCCCCACCAACCCCAACAGTGAGTGTCATAGGGGGGGCTTTACTCATTGGTGATAGAGGGTGAGAGGGCTCAGTCACTAAGGGAAGATATCCCTCATTTCTGTTTCAGCCCTGACTGACTGAGCTCCCCTTGTATCACCCCTGACTGAGCCTTCCCTGTATCATACCTGACTGAGCTTCTCCTGTATCACCCCTGACTGAGCCTCCCCTGTATCATACCTGACTGAGCTTCTCCTGTATCACCCCTGACTGAGCCCCCCCATATCACTCCTGACTGGTATAATGTCCCCATTTTGGTATGATGTCCATTATCCTGGTATAACGTCCCCTCAGTCGAGAGCTGACTTCTGCGGGCCACTAAGGGCAGCGCACAATGTCACTGCCATGTGCAACCCATCATTGGCAAGCCGACATCTGCTGCTAGCCTCTAACTGGCCGGCAGCGCACATTGCAGTGCAGGGAGCCGGCAGGTCTCTACGCCACAAAACATTTCAGCCGAATCCAGGTGCAATTGGTGTCGGTGGGCCACGCTTGAGCATGGGCCTGGTGCCGGTTGCACCCTCTGACCGCGATCATTACGCCCCTGCTTGTTTTGTATGTTTTAATATAACAGCAACAGTATATAGTGGAAATAATGATTTCATATGAATCCAGCCTAATGCTGGAATTTACAGGAGTATCTAGATTGGGGCGCACAGCTTCATGGTAACCATACAGGTACATGCCTGCTGTATAACGCAGTTGTCATATGTTGTGTTTGAAGTGGACTCCACTCCTGAGCCAACTCCACACATGCAGGTCCTGCTGTGGACATACTGGTGCTGTATGTTCATCTGTGACAAGCGATTAATATTTTTAATTGATTTTATGTATGCACATGGGGAGAGGAGGGCCCTTATCGGCACTGGCTGTCTTAAAAAAGGCATGGAACAAATGCATTTATATTAGAACCTTTCTTACATGCATAAAAAGTTGCAATTTGTACAAAATTATATAACCGAAACATTTGACAAACTGGACATCAGCTCTTTTTTTAACATTGAGAAGTTTGCTACCATACTTAGGTTAAGTGCACACGTAGCGTTTTTGATGCGTTTTCGTTGCGGGTTTTCCGCCCGACAATGCATCAAAAAAGCTTGGTAATCGGTCTGCTAGCTAATTCAATGGCAATCCTGATGTGCTGTTCACATGATGCAGAAATTTCTGCTCAGGATTGGCATTGCGTTTTAAAACGCAACCTGTCCTTTCTATATAGCATTTCCGCAGCGTTTCCCGCCCATTGAATTTAATTGAACCGCAGCAAATCCGCTGGTATAATATTTATACCTGCGAATTTGCTGTGGGTCAATTAAAGTCAATGGGCCTCTGAAGTGCTGCAAAAACGCTGCATAGAGTGGTACCCGGGTCGGCTGGGGAGGGCTACTACTCCCATCATCCGACCGTCGGTCCTGCTGATAACAGCGAGAGCGGCGCGGCTGAGGGATGTAGCAGTCTCCTCAGCCGAGCCGGGTCTGCGCAAGGTGTAAAAAACAAGCAAACAAAAAAAAAATACACTATGCTTACCTGTCCTCGCAATGTTCCCCGGCATCCTGATCCCTCGGCGGCTGGTGTATTTCGCTGCGCTGCCAGGACCTGGGGTCACGTGAGCTCAGTTTACGGCGCCGGTGCTGCGTGGGAACATTCTCAAGAATGTTCCCACCAGTAGTGATGCTGAGGTCACCGGGGCTGATCAGCTGTCAATTTTTTTCTGGGGCCCCCCCTGTAATCTAGCCAGTAAAGGCTAAGCAAACAGTTGTGGGCGGTTATTAATAGCCAGGGAACATTTTTGGCTAATGGCCCCTTCCCGGGCCATTTAATATCAGCCCCCCAGCTGTCGGCTTTCCTTCTGCTGGTTATGAAAATGAAGCAGGAGCCCATGCCATTTTTTTCTTTTTACATTTTTTTTTAGGCAATGTGCCCACGATCCGGACCTAGCAGCGCTTTGGCTGCAGCATATTTTTGCTGTGTCCAAAACGTTGCACTCTTTTGAACGCAGGTAAATCCACATGTGTTCACTGAACCATTCAGATTTACCTCATTCAATACATTCTAGTGGTCAAATTTCTGTGGCAGAGACTAGCGACTCTGCAAGAGAATTTGACATGCTGCAGTCCTGAAAAACGCGCTGCAAGTCAGTGTCCACGAGTGATCCGCAGCCTCAGATGCACGCATAGTGGATATGGGATTTCTAGAAATACCATCCACTATGCTGTAACATCTGGACGCTACGGGTTTGACGCTGCATAAAAACACAATGTCAAATCCGCAGCGGCCACTGATTGCGGCCACTTACCCAAACTCACCCGCAGCATGTCAATTTCTGTAGCGAACATGCTACTCTCCGCTGCAGATTTTGACTGATTGAAGTGACATTATATGCGGTGGATTCACATGTACCGACAACAAAAGTGTGGCATTAAAACACCACGTTTTGGACGCAGCATAAAAAATACGCTGCGTCCAAAGCGCTGCTTCTTGCTGTTCATGGGGACACAGTGGCTAACCAAACAGCTGTGAGCTGTTAATAATAGCTAGGGACCATGTTTGCCTAATGGCACCTTCCTAGGCTAAAAATAGCAGCTCACAGCTGCCCCAGAAATTACATGAATGGAAATGCTAATGAAGTTTGGGCGAATGGGATTAGCTGACATCTAGCTCTTTTGTTTGGTGATGCCAAGGTGTCAATCAGGCCCTTTCATCACCAAACCTAATTAAAGTAAAGTAAAGAGTTAAATAAACACACACAGAGCAAACATTTTATTTGAAATACAAAAGAAACATTCTTAAATTAACAAATATACTCACCCCAGTTCTGATGGTAATCCAAGGGTTAAAGCAATGTCCCACCTTACTTTTTAAACAACTTTATTTATCCCCAAAATCATTCATTGATGTACAAAAATGCATTAAAAAATGCTTCAATATCGCGGCAGTACGCTTATTTTTTTCTACAGCATTTTTCCTGCCAAGGAGATGCAGAAACGCTGCAGAAATTTCTGCTTCAAATCCCGAACATGCGCACATACCCTTAAAATGCTGTGCTTAAATAATTTGCACCAAATTTATAATTAGGGACGAATTATGATAAATATGGAATAATGGAGTTGAAATGAGAACACAAGATTTGGCTCAAATTACACCATTTTTTATAAATGTGAACCATTGTGTTTTTATGTTATACCACAATATTAGCATGTTTTTACCACACAGTTGGTGGGCTTGTATTATCTCTATGCAGCTACATAGTGGGCCCCAGGAATGATTTTCTCTGGTGGGCCCAAGGCACACCAGTCTGATAAATAAGGTCACTTTTGGGAGGTTTCTGGTATTCTGGCACTTCAAGGCCTCCGCTAATAAGCTGAAGGGACAGAGGCTTCAGATCTTCCACAGTCCTTCATCCGCATGGCATATCAATTCAAACACTGATTTCTCAGTAACAGAGGAACGGACTGGCCATGTAAAGGTACTCTGGGAGAGCCATATTATCCATCAGTTACCTGGTTAGCTGCTTATTTGAATTAATTATAATTGGAGTTGGACACAATTTTCACTTATGTATTTTGGTCACTTTTTCTTAGCTAAAACTGGGAGAGGAAACTATACGGAATCCAAGTATAATGGACACATTTGCAATTCTTAGTGTTGGATTACACATACTGATGCAAAACCCTGACTGAAATTGTTGTGAAATTTGAAGATATATATTAAGTACAGTGCAAAAATTTTAGGAAGGTCTAGAAAAAAAACGCTGCAAAGTAAGAATGTTTTGAAAGGCAACCTGACAGCTGATACATTCTGCCCAATCCATGGGCAGCATGAATCAGACACTGGCTGCATGATGCGTCATGTATTTTTTTCTCTGAAACATAGTTTTAAATCCACCTGGGAATAAGCTGGACGAGAGATTAGTTGGTCAGGTAGGTACCTCGCGGCTCCCCACCTGCTCTTCTTGAGTGAGAAGTCTCGTCCTATACACACACGCAGGGAGAGACCTGTCACGCCAGGGCAGTGTGCAGGGAGAAGCTATTAAACCACGTAACTCTCTGAAATGCTGAAGCTTTTCCGAGGTAAACATGCATGGCTGAAATCATGCTGTCAGCATCTGATATATGCTGCCTGTGGATCATGCAGCATGTATCAGCTTATTTTTTTTTTAAATAAGTGTTTAATAGTTTAGTTTAATCAATTAATAAAATGCAAAGTAAATACAGTCTAAATCAAATCGATATGGGGTGTGACTAGCCTTTCCTTTCAGTACAGCATCTAAGCTTCAATGCTTCAAAGTACATTTATTTACAATTGTTTGAAGGAACTCGCCAGGAAGATAGTTCCAAACATCTTGGAGAACTAACCACTGATCTTCTGTGGATGTAGGCTTGAGCAGATTCTTCTATAGCTTCAAGTAATTTCAAACAGATTAAATGCTGTTGAGAAATACAGGCAGATGCTTATCCATCATGCAATACCACCAGTTAGGCATCTGATTGACTCCAAATTTATTAAACAGTAAGACCATGACCCCCAAAATGCAGCCAATGTAATTAATCACTCCAGCGTGTTTTTTTGTTTTTTTTTAATGCAGCGCTGGAGTGGTGCTACTAATGTAAATTCCCTGCCCCTACTCTCATACTTACCTGCCACCGTCTTCATCTGTTATCAGCTCCTCATCTGTTGGCTTCCAGCAGGTTGTGACCTGCTGAATTGCTCCAGTGTTTGCTGGTGTGAGCCGGATGTCACTTCTCAATCCAAGTCTATGAGATCCTCGTTTTTGCTTTCATAGACTTGCATTCAGAGTGTGTAACCATTACTTCTGACTTCCTGTCAGTCAGAAGTTGCAGTCACAAGATTGCACTGGGGAACTGGAATGGCGCTGGGAAGTGCTGATGACAGCAACTTGTAATTATAATGTCAGGTGCAGGGATCTTGCATTAGTAGCACCACTACGGCACTGAAATAATAATAAAAAAAAAAAAAAACACGCTGGAGTGGTGCTTTAAGAACTATCTTCAAAATATCAGAATAAAGAGTAACAAGGCCCTTACAATGAATAATACGGCCCTCACAAAGCCCTGATCTCAGGGTTTTTTACTTTGCCTTTTTCAAAACAGCATAATTTCTTCTGGGTACATCTGCACACAGATTGTGAAGACAAAGGAAGGTCACACCAAATATTGATTTGATTTAGATTTCTCTTTTTTTCATTCCCTTTACATTTTGGTAATTGATAAAAAATACACTAGAACTTCTATATTTTGTCCTACATTTATACACAGCAATGGCTTGCCCAAGAACAGTAGAAATACATTAAATAAATGACTGAATCTCAGTATGTAAAATTAAATTCTGAACAAAAAAAAAAATAATGTTTGCTTTGTATGAAATATTATTGCTTGTTTTGCAGCGATTATTGAGCATGTTCGAGATGGTAGTGTTGTGAGAGCCCTTCTTCTTCCGGACTACTACATGGTGACAGTCATGCTGTCTGGAATCAAGGTAGGAAACACTTTGACCTTTTCTTTTTGTGCAAGCAAATTGACATAATGCTGAATGCAGCTGTTTTGCAAAATGTTTGACCTAATAAACAGCGATTTATACTGACCTGTGTAGCTGTAAAGTGTTGCTGTTTTCATAGTTTTATAGCTTTTTATTATAGCTTTGTGTTCAGAAGTTTTTGTGGAGCTTCAACAATGTACCAGTTCTCAGAAAAGGAAGTATTGAGATACAAATGTAGCATTTTTGCTTCAAGAAGCACTCCAATCAAAATGTTTATCCTTTTAATATATTGCAGTCATCATATTACCGTATATACCACTGTGTACTTACAATTGCTCATTTTGCCTTTCTACCAAGTTAATTCTTCACTTTTACATTAGGTCTATGACATCTTGTGACTAAAAACAGACTATCTGAATCCTTCTAAGCTCTACATAAAAACAGGAAGTGGAAGTCTTTTTCCCTGCATGAATCCGCATTAGAACTACAATCCTATATCACTACAAAATTCCTGGCAGAGGGAGGAGTGGAAGAGCTAGGTCAGGAGTTCCTAGTGGAAGAGCTAGGTCAGGAGTTCCTAGTGGAAGAGCTAGGTCAGGAGTTCCTAGTGGAAGAGCTAGGTCAGGAGTTCCTAGTGGAAGAGCTAGGTCAGGAGTTCCTAGTGGAAGAGCTAGGTCAGGAGTTCCTAGTGGAAGAGCTAGGTCAGGAGTTCCTAGTGGAAGAGCTAGGTCAGGAGTTCCTAGTGGAAGAGCTAGGTCAGGAGTTCCTAGTGGAAGAGCTAGGTCAGGAGTTCCTAGTGGAAGAGCTAGGTCAGGAGTTCCTAGTGGAAGAGCTAGGTCAGGAGTTCCTAGTGGAAGAGCTAGGTCAGGAGTTCCTAGTGGAAGAGCTAGGTCAGGAGCTCCTGGTGGAAGAGCTAGGTCAGGAGTTCCTGGTGGAAGAGCTAGGTCAGGAGTTCCTGGTGGAAGAGCTCGGTCAGGAGTTCCTGGTGGAAGAGCTCGGTCAGGAGCTCCTGGTGGAAGAGCTCGGTCAGGAGCTCCTGGTGGAAGAGCTCGGTCAGGAGCTCCTGGTGGAAGAGCTAGGTCAGGAGTTCCTAGTGGAAGAGCTAGGTCAGGAGTTCCTGGTGGAAGAGCTAGGTCAGGAGTTCCTGGTGGAAGAGCTAGGTCAGGAGTTCCTGGTGGAAGAGCTAGGTCAGGAGTTCCTGGTGGAAGAGCTAGGTCAGGAGTTCCTGGTGGAAGAGCTAGGTCAGGAGTTCCTGGTGGAAGAGCTAGGTCAGGAGCTCCTGGTGGAAGAGCTAGGTCAGGAGCTCCTGGTGGAAGAGCTAGGTCAGGAGCTCCTGGTGGAAGAGCTAGGTCAGGAGCTCCTGGTGGAAGAGCTAGGTCAGGAGCTCCTGGTGGAAGAGCTAGGTCAGGAGCTCCTGGTGGAAGAGCTAGGTCAGGAGCTCCTGGTGGAAGAGCTAGGTCAGGAGCTCCTGGTGGAAGAGCTAGGTCAGGAGCTCCTGGTGGAAGAGCTAGGTCAGGAGCTCCTGGTGGAAGAGCTAGGTCAGGAGCTCCTGGTGGAAGAGCTAGGTCAGGAGCTCCTGGTGGAAGAGCTAGGTCAGGAGCTCCTAGTGGAAGAGCTAGGTCAGGTGCTCCTAGTGGAAGAGCTAGGTCAGGAGCTCCTAGTGGAAGAGCTAGGTCAGGAGCTCCTAGTGGAAGAGCTAGGTCAGGAGCTCCTAGTGGAAGAGCTAGGTCAGGAGCTCCTAGTGGAAGAGCTAGGTCAGGAGCTCCTAGTGGAAGAGCTAGGTCAGGAGCTCCTAGTGGAAGAGCTAGGTCAGGAGCTCCTAGTGGAAGAGCTAGGTCAGGAGCTCCTAGTGGAAGAGCTAGGTCAGCATTATTTTTTTTTTCGCGCTGGAGTGATGCTTTAAGTGTAAGTCCCTTGCCCCTGGTCATATACTCACCCTCTGGTATCTTCACCGTTTTTCGGGCTCCACTTTCTGTCCCACGGCACAATCTTGTGACCCTAGCTTCAGACTGGCCGAAAGTCAGAAGTTACATTCGTGGCTGAATGTTTTGGCTCCCTTGAAATTGTTCCAGAAAATTATTACAATTACACATGTTTTATTATACCCATATTTATTTCCTTAGTGTGTATTGGAACAACACAAAAGACAGAGAAAAAAAGGCAAATTGGGGATAATTTCACACAGAACACCTAAAATGGTCCAGACAAAATTGTAGGCATCCTCAACTTTGTATTTGGTTGCACACCCTTTGGGATAAATAACTGCAATTAACTTCTTATAACCATGAACAAGCTTCTTACACCTCTCAACTGTAATTTTGGACCACTCTTCTTTTGCAAACTGCTCCAGGTCTCTCATATTTGAAGGCTACCTTTTCCCCACAGCTATTTTAAGCGCTCTCCACAGTTGTTCAATGGGATGTAGATCCGGACACATTCTTGGCCATTTCAAAACTCTCCAGCGCTTTGCTTCCATTCATTTCTAAGTGCTTCTTTGAAGTATGTTTTGGGGTCATTGTCCTGCTGGAAGACCCATGTCCAAGGATGCAAACCCAGCCTTCTGACCCCGGGCACTACATTGCCACGCAAAATTCTTTGGTAATCTTCAGATTTCATTATGCCTTGCACACAGTCAAGGCACTGTTTCAAGTGGTTTCAAGTGTGATTTTCATATTGCCCACACCTGTTACTTGCCACAGGTGAGTTTGAATGAGCATCGCATGCTTGAAACAAAATTGTATACATACATCTGTATCATGCTGACTTCTATCCTTGCCATACAGCTTTGACACATACCCTCTCTAAACTAGCTACGTTGACAGCCTGATGACCTTGTGTTCATGCACAGCAGCCTTGCAATAACTGGGACCCAGACCTCAACTGACTCCTTTTTGTGGAGACCTGTAGAAGAGATTGCTGTGCATACACAGGAAGCCTCCACAAATGTCTACAAAGCTGTGCATGGCCAGCAATTCACTAAGCCTGAAAGGGACTCTGTCCTCACAGAACTACAGCTCAAACAAAGTACAGGCGCTCGGTGCTTCAGGGTGGGGCCAGTCATGTACACCTTTCCCTCTGCTTCCATCTATTTCCGCCCTTCTCTGCCCTATGAAGCCAGAGCTGTCAATCAAAGATGGGGAGGGGCTTGAGATTGAGGGAAAACAAGCAGTTCAGAAGGTGTATATAAATGATCGGCCCCGCCCTGGAGCACCACGTGGCGGGACTTAGTTTGAACAGTCATCCTGTGCTGACAGTCCCTTTAAAAGGGGTTGTCCAGCATAAACAAATACTTTTTAACAGTGCCAGCACATTCTGAGGGTATGTTGGGTTCTTTCCTATGTTTGAATTTCATAATTCAAGGATGTGCAGTATTTCTATGCTAAATCTAAAATATTTATACCATGTATTTTATAGTGTCCAACTTTCAAGAGAAATGCAGAAGGCAAAGAAGTTCCAGAACCCTTTGCTGCAGAAGCAAAGTTTTTTACAGAGTCACGTCTACTGCAAAGAGATGTACAAATTGTTCTAGAGAGCAGCCACAACCAAAATACATTGGGCACCATTCTTCATCCCGTATGTCAATTTTTTAAGATGTCTGTTATATAATATATCTCATTGATAGACTATTAAGTTGCACTTGGTTTAAACGTGGTATGAAACCTTTTCCCCTCGTCTGCAGAATGGAAATATTACAGAATTGCTCCTGAAGGAAGGTTTCGCTCGTTGTGTAGATTGGTCTATAGCGGTGTATACCCAAGGTGCTGAGAAGCTCCGTTCATCAGAGCGGTAAGTCTGTAGGAGTATTCGATGATATTGTACCACTTACTTGATCAATTTGATGGGTTATATGGGTAAACCCTTAATGTCCCATACACATTAGACTAATGTCAGCTGAACCCGCCAATATTGATGTGTATGGCTCTAAATCTAATGAATATTGGGCACTGGCCAACTGAAGGTCGGGGGGAAATGTCAATGGGACATATGTTATTTTGGACTGCCGATCGCATTGTTCTCCCAGAGATTAGCCACTGGCTAACATGTCATCTGGTGGCTTTCTCATAGAGAACACAGGAGCGCTCAGCAGTAGGAGTACTCCCTTGTATGGGAGTGTCAGCTGAATGATCGGTCAAAGCTTCTTTCAGCCAACAGCCACCCATGGGTATGGGGGCCTTTCATTTTGTACTGTTGTCACAATTGTGTCATTTACCTCAACTGACGTCGTAATAATATGTCCTGTTGATAGCGGGGACATAGAATGTGTACCCTTTGATTGCTATTAGAGCCTGATGGTGACTAACAGCCAGACCCCCTACTGCGACAGTTGGGATCAGATGGAACTTTCAGTCTATTTGTTTTCTTGTCATACAATCGTAGACTACTAATGGATTGCCAAACTAGCTGGGGGCCTAACAATAGCCGCCAATCTACTATCTTTGTACGCTTATTAGTCCGTTAATCCTTCTTCCTGACTCTTAGAACGCCCACTTTGTCATTTTTTTAATTAATTTTTAAACATACAAATAAGACCTCTTTCACACTTCAGTATCTCCTGTACGTGTGGCGACAGTTTCCACACGTACTGGAGACACTGACACACGTAGACGCTTTCAAAGGAATGGGTCTGTGCACATGTCAGTTTGTTTCCATGTCCGTTTTTTTTACGGATGTACGGTCCGCAAAATGTCTCACACCGAACACACACAGATGACATCCTTGTGTCATCAGTGTGACACGTACCGGTGCCTGGGAATCAGCGGTACAGTTAGCGCTGTTCCCAAGCGCCGAGTGCTGAACACTGCCCTCATCATTGTTCCTTGCTCACGCTGTGATCATGTTGGGAGTAGTAGTGTCTGCTCCCGCAGTGTCCCTGTGTAAAAATAAGAATAAAATAATAAAATCCATATACTCACCTGTTAGGAGATGTCCCCCGCTGTAATCCTCTGACCGCTGACGCAGAAAAGCCGGGGAGAAATGACCGCTCCAGCGGCCCTGCACTGAGCGGAGCTCACTGAGTGACAGGACACCGCTCCTAAGTTCAGCGCAGCTCTGGACCCCCCTCGCTGGAGTATGAGTATAAGGATTTTATTATTTCATTCTTACTTTTACACTACTACTCCCAACATTGTCTCTTGCTCGTGCTGATCACAGCGCGAGCAAGGAACAATAATGAGGGCAGTGTTCAGCCCCGGCGCTTGGGAACAGCGCTAACTGTACACTGATTCCCAAACACTGGTATGTGTGCTCCTGACGCGGCACACGGTTGCCACATGTGTGACACATGGGACACGAATATCTCCGTTACCGGTTTTTCCGTTACCGTAAATATACGGACATGTGAAACCGCCCTAAAACAAAATTGACAGCCCCCCCTTAACCTTGCCCTCTTCTGGTCATACCCATTCTGTCTTAATGGACTCACTCTGTTCTTCAAGGCAGATTGGGCCTACTTAGAGACATGGCACCCTAATTCTGCCCAACTTCAGCATTGCTGCCATGACTCTTGGTGAGCTTTGTAGTTATTGTGCATACTAAATTCAAGTTGTTTTGTTTTCTTTTCCTCTCTAAGATCATGCTGTCACTTTCTGCAGCAAAATTCTGGTGACTGGTTCCTTTAAGCTTTTCTTCATGCTGCAGGTTCAGAGGAGTCAGAATAAAATGTTAAAAAAATTACGCTATTGAGAAAAAAAAAAGTCTGAAATGTGTGTGTTATTTTGGCATGATTATGCCGTAGTGTTATTTTTGAAATGCCTAAGCTGTCTGTATTCAGAGGAGAGAGGACCTGTGAGATCTAAGTATATTTCACTTTTATCTTAGTTTTGCTAAGGAGCGCAAAGTGAGGATCTGGAGAGACTACGTGGCCCCCACTGCAAATTTGGATCAGAAAGACAGACAATTTGTGGCCAAGGTAATGTAAACTGCCGCGCTTCTTTTTTTTTCCACTAATGTACTACACCTACTAAGGGGCTTTAACCAGTGGTTCTGTCATGACGAGATGATATAGTGTGTGACACCAGTAATGGCAAGTAGCGTAACCAATTTGGAGCTGTTTGTGAAATTTTTAGTAGAGTCGGAACACCTTCGAAAACCTAAAACCTGATCTATTTATGGAATTGTCCAGCATTAGAAAAAACATGGCTGATTATGTTTTAAAACTGTGCCAAAGCTGTCCTTGGGTTGTGTCTGGTATATGAGTAGTGAATGAACCAGAGTTTCAATACCATGAACAACCTGTAGACAATTGGGGCCCCGTTTTTTAAATACAAGCAGCCATATTTTTCTAAGCCTGGAACCCCTTCTAGTTCCATTTGTAGAGGTTCATAAACCAGTTATGAAACTCTGAGATGCTTCATGAAAGGGAGTCCTTAATTACATGCATATACTAACTGGGTGCTCTTCATGGTAGTCTTGATTAAATATTTTTGTCATGATATGATGGATATTGTGTTTTTTTTTTCCTTTTAACCAAGTCATTATTTTTATTGGTCTGGGAAATGGTGGGAACCATATTCTATTTAACTCCAGGCTTGTTTGTGCCTGTGTTTTTTGTTTTTTTTCTTGATATGAACCCCATAGAACGAAAACCTTATTATTTCATCTTGTACACATGATTTGAGCCTCATAACAGCGCTCAATGGTGACACCTGCTTGCACATGAGACATTTTGCACATAACCTGAATGTTTTTCTGATGAGAAAAGTTAGATATGTAGTGCTCAGCATAAGTGAGTACACCCCCTTTGAAAAGATTCTAATCAATATCTCACTGAACAGAAGAATAACTTTCAAAATTGTGCCACGACTGACTTTCATATAACATTTTATTAACCCATAACGTGAAAGTAAGTTTAATAATATGATTTTCATTACAAAGCCTTCAAATTGGTTGATTCAAAAATTATTGCACCCCACATCAAAAACAACTACTTCTAGTACTTAGTACGACCTCCATGATTTTTAAGGACTGTAGTAAGTCTTCAATGCATGGAATGAACAACTTGACGACATACTGCAACATTTATCTTTTTCCATTCTTCAAGAATGACCTCTTTTAACAGCTGGATGGGTGATGCTCAGCTTGTCTCTTTAGAATTCCCTAATAGTGTTGATTGGGTTCAGAACAGGAGACATACTTGGCCATTGAAAGACTTTCATCATGTTCTTCTTTATAAATGCAACTGTGATCTTAGATTTTTGTTTTGGATCATTGTCATGTTGGAAAAGTGCACGCCTACCAAGGACCCTGAGTGAGAGTAGCATCTTATTATTCACTAAAGAGCAGTACATCAACACCAGCAGCACTCATGCAGCCCCACATAAGGACACTGCCGCCACCATGTTTCATTGTAGGCACCATGCATTTTTTTGTACCCCTCACCTATGAAACACCATACAGGTTTGAAGTCATCAATTCCAAAAACATTTCTCTTGGTCTCATCACTCCAGAGTATAGAGTCCCAGTAGTCCTCATATTTTTCATCATGGGCCCTGGCAAATTGTAGGTGGGCTTTTTTGTGCATGGGCTTTAGGAGAGGCTTCCTTCACGGACGACACCCATGCATGCCAGTCCTCTTCAGTGTATGCTGTATAGTGGCATGTGAGACACTCACTCTAGTTTGGCTTTCTACTTCTTTAGCTCATTGCAGTGAACGTGCATGTCAATTTTCTTTAACCCCTTTCATCAGAAAACGCTCCTGCTTAGATGTTCAATTCTGTGGTGGACCTGGATTTCTCTGTGAGGTGGTTGCAGTTCCATGTTTGTTACATTTTTGTATCACTTTTGCTACATTATTGTGATTAATAAGTAAAGCTTTGCTGATCTTCTTGTAGCCTTCACTTTCCTTCTGTAAAGAAAGTGTTTTCTTTCTCGTGTTGTGTGACATTTCTCTTCTATGTGGTGCCAGTGCTGACAGCATGAAATGGGAATGAGTTCTCTTTGTTAAGTAACATCCTTTTATAGTCAACTGTCCTGGACACTTATTTAATGAATAATTAGACTTACCTGTGGTTGAATTCATGTTAATTAGAATTTTGTAGCCTAAACTTTAGGTTTGCAAGATTCTCATTGAGGTGTACTCATTTTTGCAACATGGTCTTGAATGAATTTGTTAGGAAAATTACTTTTTGGGTGTGCAAAAAACAAGCAAATTTTGTTTGTAATCAATTGCCCACATTTTGTAGGAGCATTTAGTAGTATGCTGTCCCATAGAATAATAGTATTTATGCTGAGGACTGTACCTTTCAGCATTGAGGTTATGTTCGCATATAGTAGATGTGCTTCAGCTTTCTTACAGCAGCACATTCACATGTTTAATGTGGATTTACCTCTGCTTTCACCTTTTGTATTGCAAAGGGTGAAATCCACATAGAATTGATTTACTGCAGATTTTCCGTAAAGACATTTTCCTCAGTTTGTAGATGAGATTTGTTTATATAGGGGTTATCTGGTCCAAATTGTCTGTGACTGCAGACTTCTGAATCTTCCCAGCGCACACACTCTGCGCTGCGGGGATTCGCCGGTGTCTGAGCTGGGACCAGGGGGTATGTATGAGTTATACCTACTCGTGGCTGGCAGGCGTGGCCTGGCTCCATACACTTGTATTAAGCGAGGCTGCTCCCCCTCTAGAGACAATGACTTCCAGTGGGTGTGGCCCACTACAGGGTGTGGCCTTTCCATACAAGTGTATGAACAGCGAGGCTGCGCCCACTGGCCGGGAGTATGTATAACTCATACATATCCTCCGGTCCCGGCTCAGACACCGGCGTATCCCCGCTTCGCCAGTTTTGATGAAGCCTATGAGCTTTTTCATTGGAGAGTTTTTGTGCAAAAAAGTTCATGTGAACAAACCCTTAGGCCCTACCATGCAGACTCTAGCCCAAGGGTTTGTTCACACATTGCATATTGCCATCAGATTTTCCATGCTTCATTTCATACGGACTAAAATGGTGAGAATCCAACAAATCTCTTCACACAGATGGTGTGATGTGGATTTTAAAGCTGCAATGTATCCTTTCAATGCATGGAACTCGTACAATGCAAAGGTGATATTTGTGACTTGCCATAAAATCCGCATATAACACATATGAATTTTGCTGCCTAAAAATCCACAGTAAATCTGCTATATGTGAACATGTTCCTCCCAGATGGCATTTGAGTCGCTAGCGAAGCTGTTGCAGGACAGTCTGAGAGGAGATAAATTCTAAATCTGCAGACTGTCTGAGAAATGTGCAATCTGATTGGAATCCAGTAGATGGCAGTGTCCACCAGCACTTTGGCATTTCAGCTTCGGCTCCTCCATAAAGATGCGTGTTCATTTCTAATAAAGTTAAATTCTCAATTGAAATTCACAGGAAGTGTCCATCTAGCTTCCTTGAAAAGTAAACGGTGCAGTGTGGGGTGGTAAATGGAGGATGGGGATTACTTAGAAATGCTTACCGTACACTGTGGGCAGAGCATTAGTCATCTCCGATATTGCTAAAGGCAGTTTTTGCTTCACCTTGCAGCAGCGTGGTTAAAGTAATTGGCTGCTAACACAGGCTTTAGAAAGAATCCCAATAGGACTAATTCTGTGGAGCAAGCACGAGCAATCTGCACACAGTAGTAGCTTGTTTGCTAAGCTTTGTGCACTTCATCAATGCTAGTGATAGTGGCTGTAGAAATACACTTTCTGCATGACCTAAGAGGGGAGTAACACCAAGTCTTGTGCACTTTCAGTTTCTTTTGTGCTCTGTGTTGAGGGTTTTATTTATTTTAATGTCTCTGTATAGCAGCCCCACAGAGATAATCGTGTTATTGAATGCATCGCATGATCATATCCTGCTCTAGGACCTTTGCTATTATGTGTAACGCACCCTGTTTCATCACGACATATTGGACAAACGTCTGCTGATCCTGGCGATTACTGCTGATTTGGCCGAGTCTCCGGAGTATGTGTGCCACCGAAAGACGATTGTCTGGAGAGAAAAGGATCCTATGTGTCTGATCTTGGACTGACGATCCTTTTGTTCTCCAGATAAGCCGCCACCAGAGATATCAAGCGCTTCTGATTTTGGGAGAGTTGTGCAAGATGGCTGCCATCGGCCAAACCATCTTTCACCTGAGGCTTCAAGCTTAAAGGGGTATTCCCATCTCCAAGATCCTATCCCAGTATGTAGTCGGTGTAATAATAATAATAATATTAGCAAATATGTCCAATTAGAAATGTAGTATAGTTTTTCTGGTTCCCTATCTCGCTTTCCTCATGTGCAGGCATCGCAGGACCTTAGGTATCCATGGTTACGACCACTAGCAGCTAGCTAACTAACTGTGACTTTATCAATGGACGTAACCATGGATAACCATGGACATATTTGCTAATATTATTATTATTATTACACCTACTACATATTGGGATAGGATCTTGGAGATGGGAATACCCCTTTAAGTCTAGATTAAAATGAGCACTAACAGACTGCTTTTAAATGTGTTTTTTTCTGAATAATGTTTTATCTCACATGGAGTCTGAGTGACCCAGTTCTTTGGTTCGGGAGCAAATATGTTGGCTTATGTCTTGCGGATTTTCTGTTCAAATCTGCACTACAAGTAAGAAAACTATATACCCAGTCACAACATGGAATACAATTTGCATAATAGTAATCTGACAGCAATGATTTCACTTGGCAGTAGTTTGGTCAGTGATTTACATCAGTAGTGCTAAGACAAAGGCAGGAGCATGTCCAAGACATGGAAGAGATACAGGTCTTATCATTACCTTTTTTTTATTCTCTAAACTTTGCTTTACAAGTACTGATGCAAAGTACTGTGTCCTAAAGTTGCTTCATGCTCCAGTAACACTGGCTGATTTTCTGCCCATAAAATGAGGAATGCTAATCAACTTGTATATAGGCAATTAAGTTAACACGGCCCAACTGAAACTATATGGGGAGCTGGCACTCTGTGTGCACCTCTAAGAAACGGAGTGCAGACCACAACTAGGATCTGATGGTGACAGCACATCTAGTATATGTGCTGCTAACCGCAGAAAATGAATAGACTGCTGCTGCTACTACTGTGCCCGCTGCTAAAGGGAAATGAATATTCACCCTTCTCCACGCCCATGGGAGTGGAGAGTGGTGAATATTCATTTCTTTAATAGCGTGCGCACAGTGTCAGCAGCTGCCACAGCTACCGCTGCTGCTCAGTGATCCTCTGTGCCCTCTACTAAAGAGAATGCATATTCACTCTTCTCTACGCCCATGGGCTTGGAGAAGGGTGAATATGCATTCTCTTTAGTAGCGGGCATATAAGATAGCTGAGCCGCAGCGGGAGCTCTGGCGCTGCTGACACTGTGCGAACGCCATTAAAGAACTGGGATATTCACTCTTCTCCATGCACATAGTCCCTGCGTGGAGAGGAGTGAATATCCCTGCAGCTCACTTCGGCGTCTGAGGGCACATGGCAGTGACTTCATGCACTGCTCAGATGCGGAGGCAAGCTGCTGCTGGCAGAACAGGAGCAGCGCTGGAGCAGAGGGGAGGAAGGTGAGTATGAGTGTTTATATTTTTGCAGTGATGGGGGGGCAATACATACTAGGATTGGGATAAGGGGGCCATGCATACCAGGATTGGGGATGAGGAGGCCATGCATATTAGGATTGGGGATGAGGGGGTCATGCATACCAGGATTAGGGATGAAGGATGCCATGCATACCAGGATTGGGGATGAGGGGTGCCATTCATATACCAAGATTGGGGATGAGTGGGCCATGCATATACCAGGATTGGGGATGAGTGGGCCATGCATACCAGGATTGGGGATGAGTGGGCCATGCATATACCAGGATTGGGGATGAGTGGGCCATGCATATACCAGGATTGGGGATGAGTGGGCCATGCATATACCAGGATTGGGGATGAGTGGGCCATGCATACCAGGATTGGGGATGAGTGGGCCATGCATACCAGGATTGGGGATGAGTGGGCCATGCATACCAGGATTGGGGATGAGTGGGCCATGCATATGCCAGGATTGGGGATGAGTGGGCCATGCATATGCCAGGATTGGGGATGAGTGGGCCATGCATATACCAGGATTGGGGATGAGTGGGCCATGCATATATCAGGATTGGGGATGAGTGGGCCATGCATATACCAGGATTGGGGATGAGTGGGCCATGCATATACCAGGATTGGGGATGAGTGGGCCATGCATATACCAGGATTGGGGATGAGTGGGCCATGCATATACCAGGATTGGGGATGAGTGGGCCATGCATATACCAGGATTGGGGATGAGTGGGCCATGCATATACCAGGATTGGGGATGAGTGGGCCATGCATATACCAGGATTGGGGATGAGTGGGCCATGCATATACCAGGATTGGGGATGAGTGGGCCATGCATATACCAGGATTGGGGATGAGTGGGCCATGCATATACCAGGATTGGGGATGAGTGGGCCATGCATATACCAGGATTGGGGATGAGTGGGCCATGCATATACCAGGATTGGGGATGAGTGGGCCATGCATATACCAGGATTGGGGATGAGTGGGCCATGCATATACCAGGATTGGGGATGAGTGGGCCATGCATATACCAGGATTGGGGATGAGTGGGCCATGCATATACCAGGATTGGGGATGAGTGGGCCATGCATATACCAGGATTGGGGATGAGTGGGCCATGCATATACCAGGATTGGGGATGAGTGGGCCATGCATATACCAGGATTGGGGATGAGTGGGCCATGCATATACCAGGATTGGGGATGAGTGGGCCATGCATATACCAGGATTGGGGATGAGTGGGCCATGCATATACCAGGATTGGGGTTGAGTGGGCCATGCATATACCAGGATTGGGGTTGAGTGGGCCATGCATATACCAGGATTGGGGTTGAGTGGGCCATGCATATACCAGGATTGGGGTTGAGTGGGCCATGCATATACCAGGATTGGGGTTGAGTGGGCCATGCATATACCAGGATTGGGGTTGAGTGGGCCATGCATATACCAGGATTGGGGATGAGGAGTGCCATGCATATACCAGGATTGGGGATGAGGAGTGCCATGCATATACCAGGATTGGGGATGAGGGGTGCCATGCATATACCAGGATTGGGGATGAGGGGTGCCATGCATATACCAGGATTGGGGATGAGGAGTGCCATGCATATACCAGGATTGGGGATGAGGAGTGCCATGCATATACCAGGATTGGGGATGATGAGGTCATGCATATACCAGGATTGGGGATGATGAGGTCATGCATATACCAGGATTGGGGATGAGTGGGCCATGCATATACCAGGATTGGGGATGAGTGGGCCATGCATATACCAGGATTGGGGATGAGTGGGCCATGCATATACCAGGATTGGGGATGAGTGGGCCATGCATATACCAGGATTGGGGATGAGTGGGCCATGCATATACCAGGATTGGGGATGAGTGGGCCATGCATATACCAGGATTGGGGATGAGTGGGCCATGCATATACCAGGATTGGGGATGAGTGGGCCATGCATATACCAGGATTGGGGTTGAGTGGGCCATGCATATACCAGGATTGGGGTTGAGTGGGCCATGCATATACCAGGATTGGGGTTGAGTGGGCCATGCATATACCAGGATTGGGGTTGAGTGGGCCATGCATATACCAGGATTGGGGTTGAGTGGGCCATGCATATACCAGGATTGGGGTTGAGTGGGCCATGCATATACCAGGATTGGGGATGAGGAGTGCCATGCATATACCAGGATTGGGGATGAGGAGTGCCATGCATATACCAGGATTGGGGATGAGGGGTGCCATGCATATACCAGGATTGGGGATGAGGGGTGCCATGCATATACCAGGATTGGGGATGAGGAGTGCCATGCATATACCAGGATTGGGGATGAGGAGTGCCATGCATATACCAGGATTGGGGATGATGAGGTCATGCATACCAGGATTGGGTTGAGGGAAGCCATACATACCAGGATTGGGGATGATGGGGCCATGCATATACCAGGATTGGGGATGAGTGGGCAATACTTACCAGGATGGGGAAATTTACCAGTAGCTGCTGCATTTCCCACCCTAGGCTTATACTCGAGTCAATACTTTTTCCCAGTTTTTTTGTGGTAAAATTAGGTGCCTCTGCTTATATTCGGGTCGGCTTATACACAAGTATATACGGTATATAAATTGATAAAAGAGGTAGAACTTGATGGATCTTTCTCCACCAAATTATTTATAACCCTCTATGTGGGAGCTTATTAGAAAAGCATCTAGGCCTTTTTTAAATGCTGATATAGTATCTGCCATTACACTGGCTCTTCCACAGAGGCGTAACTACAATAGGTAAAGGGTTGTAAACGCACCTGGGCCCGGAGCCTAAGGGGCCCAAAAAGTCCCTTTCGCCTATATGAAAAGACCAATACTATTAAAGATTTGCAATAATTTGGGGCCTTGTTGGAGCTTTTGCATTGGGGCCCATGCGCTTTAAGTTACGCCACTGCCATTTTCCAGTAGGGAATTCCAGAGTCTGACTGCTTTATCTGTAAAGAACCCTTTCCCATTTAGCTTCCGGAATCTCCACACATAATGAATGTCCCCTGTATCTTTTGTAAGGTATTTGGAAGGAATAAGTAATGTGCCAGTCCTTTGTATTTACCACATATATATTTATACATGGTAATAAAGAATCTTCAAAGGCGAACTCATTTATAAGCTAAACAACCCCAACTTTTCCAACCTCTTATCGTAGGAGAGATCTTTCATCATATGTTATAGCATAATTGCCGGCCTTTTAACTGACTCTTAACTTCTCAATAGTCTTTCTATCCACTTAATGGAGTGTCTGACTCGAATATATGGTGAAAATAATACATTGCAACACATCCAGATATCTTTTATTTCCTAGCAAACCTTTACAAATGTATTTAACAGAATGTGCCCTGGTCATGGAAACACTTTTTTTGTGCGCTCCTCCATATATACATTGTACACCATAGCATTTGATTGTACGATCCACAAACAAGCAGGCAGAAGTAACAATAGGAGCGAAAGCATTAACCCAGTATATCGCTGAATCTCTCTTCTGGAGCAATGTGTATTAATGGGCTTCTATTCAAGTCAAGGAACATACAATGGAGGATTGCCTTTCTGAATCCAGCAGTCTGCAAATAAGTGTTCACTGCCACTATACTATACACCTTCTTGATAGTACTTTAATCTAGCTATCGCACTGAATTCCCTCTACACGTTTCATATGCTTTAACACCCTCTCTTAAACTGCTCTCCTTGCATCTCTTACAAATCTTGGCGTTGTACAGCATCTTAAATGCCTTTTTTGTATGACTTGCTGTAACTCTATCTATGATCATTTTCTCCTCGATAGTCATTAATTTCTATTACTTGTGTATAACCAGAGTCACATTCTGAGTCCATGTTCTTGCCTCTCAGTTTATTCATGCCTAAAAATAAGGCTTTGTTAAATCGCTTGTTTAAAAAAGACTAGTGACTTTTCCCTTCCCTCCCTAACATTACTTTTGCTCTTAACATTGGACTGTGTGTTTTATGGTCCTCGGCTCTTTATAAGAGTAATTCTTGTTACCGTTTTATCTGATTTCCAGTAATGATGCAGCTTGTATCATCACACTATTACAAAGCCCATTATAAGGCAGGTAATGTTGTGTGCAATCTCTTTGCGAGCTTGTCTATTAACTCCCATAATATGATCTCCATTTACCTAGCTTCTCCTGTTCTAAAAATAATTCCTTGTCTTTTATTTGTTTCCAGAGGTCAGACGTTTTTGGTCAGGGTTTTCATGCTGCATAGAAGAAATATTTTCAACATTATCAGTTTTTATACTGAAGAACAATTAAAAAAAAAACAAAAAAAAGAAAACACCAAAAACATCAGGTACCTTAGAAAGTTATGGCATGTAGTGTTCATCAGTAGAAGCCCCCTCATCCTACCCTTGTGAGTGCTGTGTTATCATTTGCGATGTCCGTCTGTAGTCCAGATTCAGGCTAGGTGAGCATGCAAAGTATTTCCCTAATCACTGTATTGCATCTATGGGTCCCTGGAGCGGCTCATTCTTCCCGGCTCAGTGGTCAGAGGATTACAGCGGGGGACACTTAGGACAGGTAAGTATAAGGATTTTATTATTTTACTCTTATTTTTACACAGGGACACTTGTCTCTTGCTCGTGCTGTCCGTAGCGTGAGTAAGGAACAATGATGACGGCAGCGTTCAGCACCCGATGCTTGGGAACAGCGTTAACTGTACACTGATTCCCAGGCATCGGTACGTGTGTTTCTGATGCGGTACACGGTTGCCACATGTGTGACACACATGGACACACGGGACATGGATATCTCCAGTACTGTTTTTTCCGGTACCGGAAATATATGGACGTGTGAAAACTGCCCAAGAGTGTCTGTGTGTGATGACATTCTGCTCTCTGCCAGTCATTACTGTGTGCTGCTTTTGCCCTTGTGTCATGAATGTGAAAATATGTTGTAGTTCTGCCAATATGGTTATTAGTTGCAGAGTACTACGAACGCAGTAGTCATGGGGCTTCTGGTTCCCTCTGCCCGGGAAAATCTGTAGCTGGAGAATATGCTGGATTCAAGATCGCAGCACGACCAACAAATACACTGAAGCTGCGTGCCCACTATGCGTTTTTCAAGCGTTTTTGCTGTGGAATTTCCACAGTGAAAACGCTTAAAAAACGCTTGGTAATACGTGCCCCATAGTCCCCAATGATAATCCGCATGTGCTATGCACATGCTGCGGAAATTTCCGCTGCAGATTATCATTGCGGAAAAATACGCAGCATGTCCATTAATTTTGTGGACACGCAGCGTAATCGCCGCCATTGACTTGCATTGGACCGCGTGACATCCGCATCACTGCATCTGCACATGCGGATATCACACGGTTCAGTGTGCGGATGGTACCCAGGTCTGGAGGAGAGGAGACTCTCAGCCAGACCTGGGTACCATAGAAACTGTAAAAAAAAGAATTTAAAATAAAAAAATAAAGATTATACTTGCCTTCCAATGTCCTCCCGGTGTTTTCTCCCCTCCGTCTGGTCTGCTATATGGGTCGCGTTGTTGTTAAGGACCTGCCATGATGTCATTGAGTCATGTGACAGGTCACATGACTCAATGACGTCACCGCAGGTCCTTCACACCACCGCGAGCCGCCCAAGACAACGGACGCAGCAGAGAAAACACCGGGAGGACATCGAGAGGTGAGTGTAATCTTTTTTTTATTTTTTACCATTCTTATTCTTTTTTTTTTTAACTAACTTGGTCACACTACTATAAATCCATGCCGGTTGCATGGATTTATATAGTGTGAACAAGTTGTCAAGCACTTTTCCAAGTGATGCTAAAATCGCATGGAAAGCGCTTGATAACTCGCATGCGGAAATGCATGCAAAAACGCTTGACAAACGCTTCTATCTGGCGGGAAAAAACGCATGTAAAATCTGCATGTAAAATCCGCATGCGTTTTTCCTGCCAGGGAGAAGCGGAAAAAATATGCAGCATGTCTGCATCGTGGGCACTTAGCCTGATAGTTTAACCAAACTTTTCACATGCCTGAGATCTGTGCACCCGTCAGTTCTGTATGCAGACTACTACTTTAGATAAACTTTTTATTTTTATTTTTTTATTTTATAAAGTACTTTAATGTATACAATACAGCACAAACCAGATGTAATGGGCCACTAGATGTGCACACATTTATAGGCTGTGCAGAAGCACCTCTGCTAAGCTCACAGCCTCTGATTGACAGATGATGAAAGCTGTGTGTGTATATGTATGTGTGTGTGTGTATATGTGTATATATATATATATATATATATATATATACATATATATATATATATATACATATATATATATGTATGTGTGTGTATATAATATATATACACATACACACACACATATATATATATATATATATATATATATATATATATATATATATATATATATATATATATATATATATATATATAGTACAGACCAAAAGTTTGGACACACCTTTTCATTTAAAGATTTTTCTGTATTTTCATGACTATGAAAATTGTACATTCACACTTGTGGAATTATATAGTTAACAAAAAAGTGTGAAACAACTGAAAATATGTCTTATATTCTAGGTTCTTCAAAGTAGCCACCTTTTGCTTTGATGACTGCTTTGCACACTCTTGGCATTCTCTTGATGAGCTTCAAGAGGTAGTCACCGGAAATGGTCTTCCAACAATCTTGAAGGAGTTCTCAGAGATGCTTAGCTCTTGTTGGCCTTTTTGCCTTCACTCTGCGGTCCAGCTCACCCCAAATTCATTTCTTAAAGTAATGATGGCCACTCGTTTTTCTTTACTTAGCTGCTTTTTTCTTGCCATAATACAAATTCTAACAGTCTATTCAGTAGGACTATCAGCTGTGTATCCACCAGACTTCTGCACAACACAACTGATGGTCCCAACCCCATTTATAAGGCAAGAAATCCCACTTATTAAACCTGACAGGGCACACCTGTGAAGTGAAAACCATTTCCGGTGACTACTTCTTGAAGCTCATCAAGAGAATGCCAAGAGTGTGCAAAGCAGTCATCAAAGCAAAAGGTGGTTACTTTGAAGAACCTAGAATATAAGACATATTTTCAGTTGTTTCACACTTTTTTGTTAAGTATATATTTCCACATGTGTTAACTCATAGTTTTGATGCCTTCAGTGTGAATGTACAATTTTCAAAGTCATGAAAATACAGAAAAATCTTTAAATGAGAAGGTGTGTCCAAACTTTTGGTCTGTTCTGTATATTGCTTATATTTAAGTGAAAAATTTATTGTAGTACAATGTGAACATCAGACATTTAATAATTTTATGATACAATAATCAAGATATTTAGATAGAACATAATATATATTTATTGGAATACAACTTTAGAACACAAAAAAATGTAATAAATTGTAAATATGTAATACACTATGTAATATTGATTACACATATATATATACATAGTGGGATTTCTTGTCTTATAAATGGGGTTGGGACCATCAGTTGTGTTGTGCAGAAGTCAGGTGGATACACAGCTGATAGTTCTTCTGAATATACTGTTAGCTGCTTTTTTCTTGCCATAATACAAATTCTAAGTAAAGAAAAATGAGTGGCCTTCATTACTTTAAGAAATGATGGTCAGTCAGTCCGAAAAATTGGGCAAACTTTGAAAGTGTCCCCAAGTGCAGTTGCAAAAACCTTCAAGCGCTACTAAGAAACTGGCTCACATGAGGACCGCCCCAGGAAAGGAAGACCAAGAGTCACCTCTGCTTCTGAGGATAAGTTTATCCGAGTCACCAGCCTCAGAAATCGCAGGTTAACAGCAGCTCAGATTAGAGACCAAGTCAATGCCACACAGTGTTCTAGCAGCAGACACATCTCTTCAACAACTGTTAAGAGGAGACTTTGTGCAGCAGGCCTTCATGGTAAAATAGCTGCTAGGAAACCACTGCTAAGGACAGGCAACAAGCCGAAGAGACTTGTTTGAGCTAAAGAACACAAGAAATGGACATTAGACCAGTGGAAATCTGTGCTTTGGTCTGATGACTCCAAATTTGAGATCTTTAGTTCCAACCATCGTGTCTTTGTGCGACGCAGAAAAGGTGAACGGATGGACTCTACATGCCTGGTTCCCATCGTGAAGCATGGAGGAGGAGGTGTGATGGTGTGGGGGTGCTTTGCTGGTGACACTGTTGGGGATTTATTCAAAATTGAAGGCATACTGAACCAGCATGGCTACCACAGCATCTTGCAGCGGCATGCTATTCCATCCAGTTTGCATTTAGTTGGACCATCATTTATTTTTCAACAGGACAATGACCCCAAACACAACTCCAGCCTGTGTAAGGGCTATTTGACCAAGAAGGAGAGTGATGGGGTGCTACGCCAGATGACCTGGCCTCTACAGTCACCAGACCTGAACCCAATCGAGATGGTTTGGGGTGAGCTGGACCGCAGAGTGAAGGCAAAAGGGCCAACAAGTGCTAAGCATCTCTGGGAACTCCTTCAAGATTGTTGGAAGACCATTTCCGGTCACTACCTCTTGAAGCTCATCAAGAGAATGCCAAGAGTGTGCAGAGCAGTCATCAAAGCAAAAGGTGGCTACTTTGAAGAACCTAGAATATAAGACATATTTTCAGTTGTTTCACACTTTTTTGTTAAGTATATAATTCCACATGTGTTAATTCATAGTTTTGATGCCCTCAGTGTGAATGTACAATTTTCATAGTCATGAAAATACAGAAAAATCTTTAAATGAAAAGGTGTGTCCAAACTTTTGGTCTGTACTAATATATATATAATAATATGTAAATAAATATATATATAAATAATAAATAAATAAATATATATATAATATGAATATATTGGGCCATTTACATGGATGCACCTAAATTAAATGGGAATGGTTGGTGATATCAACTTCCTGTTTGTGGCACGTTAGTATATGGGAGGGGGAAAACTTTTCCAGATGGGTGGTGACCATGGTGGCCATTTTGAAGTTGGCCATTTTGTATCCAACTTTATTTTTTTTTCAATGGGAAGAGGGTCATGTGACACATCAAACTTATTGAGAATTTCATAAGAAAAACAATGGGGTGTTTGGTTTTAACGTAACTTTATTTCTTTCTTTTACAAGTTTATGACCACTTATAAAATGTGTTTAAAGTGCTGCCCATTGTGTTGGATTGTCAATGCAACCCTCTTCTCCCACTCTTGACACACTGATAGCGACACCGCAGAAGAAATGCTAGCACAGGCTTACAGTATTCTTGATGGTATGGTGTGGTATATGGGGTACAAACCTCAATGCCACTGGATATCTGAAATTGATGGAAAAAATAAAGGTAACACTCAAATAACACATCCTAGCTCTGAATGAATGAAATATTCTCATTGAATACTTTGTTCTGTACAAAGTTGAATGTGCTGACAACAAAATCACACAAAAATCATCAATGGAAATCAAATTTATTAACCAATGGAGGCCTGGATTTGGAGTCACCCCCAAAATTAAAGTGGAAAAACACACTACAGGCTGATCCTACGTTGATGTAATGTCCTTAAAACAAGTCAAAATGAGGCTCAGTATTGTGTGTGGCCTCCACGTTCCTGTATGACCTCCCTACAACGCCTGGGCATGCTCCTAATGAGGTTGCGGATGGTCTCCTCTGGGATCTCCTCCCAGACCTGGACTAAAGCATCCGCCAACTCCTGGACAGTCTGTGGTGCAACTTAACGTTGGTGGATGGATGGAGCGAGACACGATGTCCCAGATGTGCTCAATTGGATTCAGGTCTGGGGAACGTGCAGGCCAGTCCATAGCTTCAATGCCTTCATCTTGCCAGAACTGCTGACACACTCCAGCCACATGAGGTCTGGCATTGTCCTGCTTTAGGAGGAACCCAGGGCCAACCGCACCAGTATATGGTCTCACAAGGGGTCTGAGGATCTCATCTCGGTACCTAATGGCAGTCAGGCTACCTCTGGCGAGCACATGGAGGGCTTCCAAAGAAATGCCACCCCACACCATTACTGACCCACTGCCAAACCGGTCATGCTGAAGGATGTTGCAGGCAGCAGATTGCTCTCCACGGCGTCTCCAGACTCTGTCACATGTGCTCAGTGTGAACCTGCTTTCATCTGTGAAGAGCACAGGGCTCCAGTGGCGACTTTGCCAATCCTGGTGTTCTGTGGCAAATGCCAAGCGTCCTGCACGGTGTTGGGCTGTGAGCACAACCCCCATCTGTGGACGTTGGGCCCTCATGGAGTTGGTTTCTAACCGTTTGTGCAGACACATGCACATTTGTGGCCTGCTGGAGGTCATTTTGCAGGGCTCTGGCAGTGCTTCTCCTGTTCTTCCTTGCACAAAGGCGGAGGTAGCGGTCCTCTGCTGGGTTGTTGCCCTCCTACGGCCCCCTCCACGTCTCCTGGTGTACTGGCCTGTCTCCTGGTAGCGCCTCCAGCCTCTGGACACTACGCTGACAGACACAGCAAACCTTCTTGCCACAGCTCGCACTGATGTGCCATCCTGGATGAGCTGCACTACCTGAGCAACTTCTGTGGGTTGTAGAGTCCGTCTCATGCTACCACGAGTGTGAAAGCACAACCAACATTCAAAAGTGACCAAAACATCAGACAGAAAGCATTGGTACTGAGATGTGATCTGTGGTCCCCACCTGCAGAACCACTCCTTTATTGAATGTGTCTTGATAATTGCCAATAATTTCCATCTATTGTCTATTCCATTTGCACAACAGCATGTGAAATTGTTTGTCAATCAGTGTTGCTTCCTAAGTGGACAGCTTGATTTCACAGAAGTTTGATTTACTTGGAGTTATATTCTGTTAAGTGTTCCCTTTAGTTCTTTGAGCAGTGTATATAATATATATATATGTGTGTGTGTGTGTGTTTAAAGAGGTAAAACTGCTTAAGGGTATGTGCACACGATGCAGAAATGCTCAGGATTTTTTCCTGAGCGTTTCTGCATCTCTCTGGCAGGAAAAAACGCATGCGGATTGTACATGCGGTTTCCTGCCAGGGACATGCGGAAATGAAGCGGTCTTCACTTTCATTTCCGCATGCGGGTTGACAAGCGCTTCCCAAGCGATTTTAGCATCACTTGGAAAGTGCTTGTCAACTTTACACTATATAACTCCATGCCACCGGCATGGATTTATATAGTGTGTGAATGTCAAAAAATAAAAAATAAATCTATACTTTACCCTCTGATGGCCCCCGGTGTCCTGCTTCATCGGTCCCGGCTGCCGGCAGTGAAGACTTTAGGACCTTCCGACGTCAGCGTCACGTGACCCGTCACATGACTCTGACGTCAGCGAAGGTCCTTCATTCAACCGCGAAGTGCCCGGGAAGCCAGCAGGACGCAGCGCGGGCCGTCAGAAGGTGAGAATATATATATTTTTTATTTTATTCTTTTTTTTTTAATGGTACCTGTGTCTGGATGAGAGTCCTCTCATCCACACCCGGGTACCATCCGCACATTAGACCGCATGAAAAGCGCATCAACATATACAGTGATGCGGATTCCATGCGGTCTAATGCAAGTCAATGGCGGCAAAAGAGCAGCGTTTCCGCAAAATTAATTGAAATCCGCATCATGGGCACAGCACATGCGGATTTCCATTGGGGAACATTGCTGCCCTTCTACCATGCGTTTTTAATGTGTTTCCGCGGCGTTTACGCAACTGCAAAAACGCCGCGGAAACGCATGAAAAACGCATCGTGTGAACTCAGCCTAAAGCATTTATCATCGATTTGTCGACTGATAAATGTTAGATCAGTGGATGTAAATGTGGTGATGAATAATTAAATGCTGAGGTAGAACACCATAGACACTTTGCGTAAGGCCCCCATGGCTGTAATTTTGATAGTCCTGTGAAGCCTAGCTTCATACGAAATTTCCATTTTCATGATATACTGCGATGTACCAACCAACCAACACCATTAAAGGGGACTCCAATATTTAAGACAAAAATTATAGTAATTAATTTGAAAAAAAATTATATAAACATGTAAATTTCCCCTCGTTTTTTCCCTTTTAGAAATAAATAAAATAAATATATCTAGTATCACTGCGTCTGTAAAAGCCCAGTCTTATCAAAATATAAAATTAAAATTAATTAACCTATGAAGAAAATACTGTAAAGAGGGAAAAAAAAGCCTTCGGTCACCACCTTTCCCTATAAAAAAAAAAGTTCTGAAAGCATTGCATGTACCCTATATTGATAACAATAAAACAGCCGACCACATAAAAAATGAAAGCCAAAAAGTAAAAACATTCCAGGTCCTGGATAATGGCAATGCAAAGTGAATGAATTTTTATTTTTTTTTTAACAAACTTGTGAGTTTTTTTTTTATCACTTAAAGAAAAAAAATCTATGCAAATTTGGCATCACTGCTGTTATACTGACCTGGAGGATCCTCTTTACCAACTTGATAATGAAATTAAAATTGGCCAGTCCTTAAGGGGTCAAATGTGGTGGTTTTTTTTAGTGCTTTTTCTTATTTAAGCGCTCTAGTGATGCTACTAGTCTAAGTTCTGCCCTTAGTATTATACTTACCAATCACCTTCAGCTGTTCCTGGTGCCACTTTGATCCTGATCTGCCATCTTGTGACTGCAACATCTGACTGACCGGAAGTCAGAGGTAATGGTCACAAGCGCTCAATGCAAGTCTGAGAATCTCTTTCTGGCTCTTAAAGCCTTACATGCAGTTGTGACTTCTGGAGCGCTCAGCAAGCATTGGTGCAATCCGGCAGAAGACTGACTGGAGCAGCGCTGATAACATGAGGGCAGCGGCTGGTGGGTATAATACTGGGGGCAGGGAACTTGCATTAGTAGCACCACTCCAGCGCTGCAGTAAAAAACAAAACGCTGGAGTAGTGCTTTACTGATGAAACAGAAGCCTTGCTATTTTCACACTGGCCATTAGGTCCATGAGATAAATAAGTCCTATTCTTTCTGGCTCTTACCTTAGTGTCTTGAATAGAAGTTTTCTGGACAGAAGTCATTGTGAAAAGTGAGGGAGAAGAACCCGAGAAGAATGAGTCTGTTATCAGGCTTAGTGGCCAGTGTGTAAATTGTACAAAAATAAAAGATATGTATCTATTTATATTATATTTTTGTTTTATAGTGATATGGAGAATTTAATTAAAACCTAATTTAAAAAAGTCCATTAAAATAAAGAAAATGTTTTAAACAGTAGTTTCAATGACACCTTCCCTTTAAGAAGTAACCATTGCCTGCGTTTTTATTTCTATCCCAATAATGCAGATTCCTGATATAGTGTTCATAAATTGGTGGCTTCCAGGCCTGGTAGCCGTGGTCGTGTACTGTCTGAGCCCACTTGGCCTGTCACAACTGATGAATTCCTTGTATGAAGTGAATCAGTAGGGAGGTATATAATTGGCCTACATGTTGCTAAATCTTTCTGCTTCCAAATGAAGATAAACTGCAGCATGGCATGACTGTTTCAGAAGATTCATTTTGCTTGAATATTGTAATAAACAAAACACAGATCTAGCTCAAAAGCTGTATTCTCCAGATTATATAGGAACTTGGTGTTGTGTTGATTCTTTATTCCAACTCGTGCCTTTAAAAGAAAACCTATATAATGGTCCTTGTTAAGTGGTCAGACTATATGGATTTTTAGTTTTTTTTTTTTTTTTTTTTGTGTGGAAGATTTGTCATTTAAGAATATCACTTGTGGAGATGATCTATAGGTATGTTTGATTCATTTCGTAGGGATTCTTCTTTTTTTCCCCACAAATTCAGTCTATGACATAGTAAAGTTTCTGAGCTGAGGGCATAGAACTGGCATGCCAGCCATCCATTCTTGCTGCGTTGGTGTTGATGTTTAATTACAGGTGCTGTTGAGAGTTTAACAGATATTCAGTGTATTGCAAGCAAATGTGCAGAGTACTTGCGTATTGAACTTCACCCATAGGAATGGAGATTACATTTTGGGAAATCTGTGCCTAGATTTTTAATTGGAAAACAAATATTCAGCAGTGATTCGGGCGATTTTTCATATAAGTGCCATGTTCACATTCGCATCCTTTTACCACAGAAGCCATGTCCCTGTGCTGTCACAAATATGGCAGAAAAGTGCCAAGTAATAACTGAATTTCCGACAACCTGATCTTGTTTTGTAGCTTGTTCTGGATTTTCTAATGACCTAATAACCTACCATTAAGTCACTCATCAACTCCTTGTAAACTTTGCCTGCTTATAAACCATTTAAAAGACTGCTACTTGAAATGCACAGGACAGTTCTGACTTTTTTGTGGTTTGCAATTCATGGTGTTTACCATTTTAGAAGCCACTTTTATTACAGTATGTTTGTTACTAAACTGTATAACTGCTTTCCACTGTTTGTACCGTTAAATACTTAAAGGGAATCGCCAGGTTTTTGCTACCTAATCTGAGAGCAGCATAATGTAGGGGCAGAGACCCTGATTTCAGCGACTAGAGGACTAGTCAAACCACACCACCACCACTGATTGGCAGCTTTCTGTGTACACTGTACATGGGCAGAAATCTACCAGTCAGGAGTGGGGGCAGGGTAATACAGAGCTCAGCATTGAGAGAACTGATAGATCAGCAGCAGGCAGAGAAAACCATTTTTAATACAAACTGCAGCACCCAGTAAAGTAATCAGCATGTGTGACTGAGGCAGCTGACGTGATGAAGAGAGTCAGTGTACAGGAACCCGGAGCAGATCCCTGGGGGAACAGGAGCGAGGCGAGTATGTGTTTGTGTTCTCGTTTTTGTTTTTTTTTTCATATGTTTATGGGATGTTTGCATGTATATACGTAGGAGGCTATGGGAGGCTCATAATAATAATAATTTTTATTTATTTTTATATAGCACCAACATATTCCCCAGTACTTTACATACAGTTATATGAAAAAGTTTGGGCACCCCTATTAATCTTAAGCTTAATGTTTTATAAAAATTGCTGTTTTCGCAACAGCTATTTCAGTTTGATATATGTAATAACTGTTGGACACAGTAATGTTTCTGCCTTGAAATGAGGTTTATTGTACTAACAGAAAATGTGCAATCTGCATTCAAACAAAATTTGACAGGTGCATAAGTATGGGCACCTCACCAGAAAAGTGACATTAATATTTAGTAGATCCCCCTTTTGCAAAAATAACAGCCTCTAGTCGCTTCCTGTAGCTTTTAATGATTTACTGGATCCTGGATGAAGGTATTTTTGACCATTCCTCTTTACAAAACAATTCCAGTTCAGTTAAGTTTGATGGTCGCCGAGCATGGACAGCCCTCTTCAAATGATCCCACAGATGTTCAATGATATTCAGGTCTGGGGACTGAGATGGCCATTCCAGAACATTGTAATTGTTCCTCTGCATGAATGCCTGAGTAGATTTGGAGCGGTGTTTTGGATCATTGTCTTGCTGAAAGATCCATCCCCTGCGTAACTTCAACTTTGTCACTGATTCTTGAACATTCTTGTCAAGAATCTGCTGATACTGAGTGGAATCCATGCGTCCCTCAACTTTAACAAGATTCCCGGTGCCGGCATTGGCCACCCAGCCTCAAAGCATGATGGAACCTCCACCAAATTTTACTGTGGGTAGCAAGTGTTTTTCTTGGAATGCTGTTTTTTTTTTGCCGCCATGCATAACGCCTTTTTGTATGGCCAAACAACTCAATCTTTGTTTCATCAGTCCACAGGACCTTCTTCCAAAAAGAAATTGGCTTCTCCAAATGTGCTTTTGCATACCTCAGCCGACACTGTTTGTGGCGTGCTTGCAGAAACGGCTTCTTTCGCATCACTCTCCCATACAGCTTCTCCTTGTGCAAAGTGCGTTGTATAGTTGACCGATGCACAGTGACACCATCTGCAGCAAGTTGATGCTGCAGCTCTCTGGAGGTGGTCTGAGCGTTGTCCTTGACTGATCTCACCATTCTTCTTCTCTGCCTTTCTGATTTTTTTCTTGGCCTGCCACTTCTGGCCTTAACAAGAACTGTCCCTGTGTTCTTCCATTTCCTTACTATGTTCCTCACAGTGGAAACTGACAGGTTAAATCTCTGAGAGAGCTTTTTGTATCCTTCCCCTGAACAACTATGTTGAATAATCTTTGTTTTCAGATCATTTGACAGTTCTTTTGAGGAGCCCGTGATGCCACTCTTCAGAGGAGATTCAAACAGGAGAACAACTTGCAAGTGGCCACTTTAAGTAGCTTTTCTCATGATTGCATACACCTGGCTATGAAGTTCAAAGCTCAATGAGGTTACAAAACCAAAAAAAGTGCTTTAGTAAGTCAGTGAAAAGTAGGTAGGAGTATTTAAAACAAGAAAATGATAATGGTGCCCATACTTATGCACCTGTCAAATTTTGTTTGAATGCAGATTGCACATTTTCTGTTAGTACAATAAACCTAATTTCAAGGCAGAAACATTACTGTGTCCAACAGTTATTACATATATCAAACTGAAATAGCTGTTGCAAAAGCACCAATTTTTATAAAACATTAAGATTAATAGGGGTGCCCAAACTTTTTCATATAACTGTACATTATCATCGCTGTCCCCATTGGGGCTCACAATCTAAATTCCCTATAAGTATGTCTTTGGAGTGTCGGAGGAAACCGGAGAACCCAGAGGAAACCCAAGCAAACACGGGGAGAACATACAAACTCCATACAGATGTTGTCCTTGGTGGGATTTGAACCCAGCGCTGCAAGGCTGCAGTGCTGACCACTGAGCCACCCTGCTGCCCTAATGTATTTAGGGAGCTATGTGAGTACTCCTACTGTATATAGGATGCTACATGGGGGCTTATACTTCATTCAGAGAGCTATGCGGGAGCTCATGCTGTATATAGGGGGCTATATGCGGCTCATACTGTATATATAGACGCTATGTGGGTGCTCGCACTATATACAGGGGGCTATGTGGTGACTCATACTGTATATAGAGAGGCTATATGGGGGCTCATACTGTATGTAAGGGTGTATGTGGGGGCTCATACGGCATATATGGGGGGCTGTGTGCGGGTTCATTCTGCATTTAAGGGGGCTGTGTGTGGGCTCATACTGCATATAAGGGGGCTGTGTGCAGGCTCAGAAGGCATACAGGGGTACAGGGTGGCTATATGCGGGTTCATACAGCTTAAAGAGGGTTGTCAGCATATTTAAATCTACTCAATATTAAGTGATACAATTAACATATTCATTACAATTATTTATATTAATATTAATATTGAGCAGAATTAATTTTAGCCTATTGGTTTTGCCCTCCACCATAGTCACAGTCTCACGTGGCCTTTCGGGAAAATGAATTTCCCACCACTGGTCTATACTATTGCCCACTGCAACAAAAGAGAATATACCTTTTAACTCAGCAGTGCAACACTATGACATATGCTGGAGTTTGCTTTCAGTACATAAATAGGTAGTTTTCATATTGTATGTGCTAAATATAAACCTTAAAGGGGTATTCCCATCTCCAAGATCCTATCCCAATATGTAGTAAGTGTAATAGTCAGGGCCGGCTCCAGGTTTTTCTGGGCCCCGGGCGAAAGAGTCTCAGTGGGCCCCTTTAGCACATACCACTATTCATGATGCACAGATACCGCAGAGAAATATATATATATATATATATATATATATATATATATGTATAATATATATATATATAATATATATATATATGTATATGTATAATAGTACAATGCCAAAGATTTCACTTCTTACATTACATGAGTGATATCTATTGTAAATTCCACAGTAGCTCAGAAACCGGCGAATCGCTCCACACAGTATAATTACCCCCATATAATGCTCCATACGGAATACTGGCCCCCATATAACTCTCCATACAGAATACTGGCCCCCATATAATGCTCCATACATGATACTAGTCCCCTTATAACGCTCCATACAGGATACTGGCCCCCATATAATGCTCCAAGCAGTCTGCTCCCCCCCACATAATGCCCTATGCAGGCTGTCCCCCCCCCCCCCCCCCTTATAATGCCCCATGTTGGATGTCACCCCCCCATATAATGCCCCTTTCAGGATGTCACCCCCCCCCATATAATGTCCCTTTCAGGATGTCACCCCCCCCATATAATGCCCCATGCAGGATGTCACTCACCCCCCCATATAATGCCCCATGCAGGATATCATCCCCCCATATTATTCCCCATGCAGGATGTCACCCCCTCATACAATGCCCCATGCAGGATGTCACCCCCTCATACAATGCCCCATGCAGGATGTCACCCCCCCCCCCATATAATGCCCCATACGGGATATCATCCCCCCATATAATGCCCCATGCAGGATGTCAGCCCCCCATATAATGCCCCATGCAGGATGTCAGCCCCCCATACAATGCCCCATGCAGGATGTCACCCCCCCCCCCATATTATGCCCCATACAGGATATAACCCCCCCCATATAATGCCCCATGCTGGATATCACCCCCCCATATAATACCCCATACTGGATATCACCACCCCCCCCCCCCCCCCCATATAGTGCCCCATACAGGATATCATCCCCCCATATAATGCCTCCATACATAAAAAAAAAAAAATCAAAAATATCAAATACTCACCTCACTCCTCCTCACCTGCTGCCGCTGCTCAGGTCCGGACTCAAGCGTTGCCGGCGTCTTCCCGCTCTGCGCTGCCTGTGACGGCTCAGGGGAGGGCGCGGTAGAAAGACGTCACTGCACCCTCTGACCTGAGACGTCAGAGGGAGCGCACAGCAGGAAGACAGCTGATCTGCGGAGGCACGGGGAGAGGTAAGTATCCGGCTGCCGGGGCCCTGAGCAAGCGGGGGAGAAGGGCGGGCGCTGGTACTGCTCTCCTCCGCCCATAGCCCGGCGGGGTGCCCCACAGCAAGTGGGCCCCCCGCCTGCTCAGGGCCCTGGCACTTGCCCGGGTGCTGACGCTGGCCCTGGTAATAGTATTCGCAAATACCTACAATTAAAAATGTAGTATAGTTTTTCTGATTCCTCATGTGCAGGCATTGCAGTAGTTTAGGTATCCATGGTTACGACCACTAGCAACTAGCTAACATGTCACTAGATCAGTGGTCGTAACCATGGATACTTAAGGTCCTGTAATGCCTGCACATGAGTAAAGAGACATAGCGAATCAGAAGAACTATACTACATTTCTAATTGGAGGTATTTGCTAATATTATTATTATTACATCTACTACATATTGGGATAGGATCTTGGAGATGGGAATACCCCTTTAAGGCTATGTTTACACCCGAGTTTTTTTTTGTTTTTGTTTTTTAAGGAAATCGCTTAAAGAAACACTTATTTTTTGGAGGAGTTTTTAATTTCCTGAAATGATTTTGTAGACTTTTTTTCCCCCCAAATCCAATCATTCTTTGCAGTCTTTTGTTTTGCTATTGCAGGTTTCCTTTAGGATCTATTTAGAAGCAGTGCCATACTTTTTTTTTTTTTCCCCTCTTCACCAGGATTTTTTGAAAACCTTTTAAGAAAAGGCTCTTATGAACAGCAAAATGGATTTTGCATAGAGAGGAACAAGAAGTGTTTTCTAAGCGTTTTTTAGAAAAAAAAACTCTTCAAAAACTGTGACCGTAGCCTACAGGTGATGTGAATTCCACCTGACTGTCAGAAGCATTACCAGCTAACCTGGTATAGTCCTTGTGCATCTCCCCGTAAAGAAAAATTCTAATAAGTTTTGGTAAAACAGTTTCCAGGTATTAAAAAATGCGCTAAATTCAGTGGGGAAGGTGGCTAATGATGCTCATTGTGTATTTTTTTTCTTTCTTTTTATCTTGTAGTTGGTAGGAGGGCATGATCTCCTTTGCTTGTGGATTTCCTTAAACCAGCTCTGAGTTGATATTCTTTGGTGTTAGCAGGTTTGTGAGAGTGTAGAGAATTACCAAAATCTCAGTAATCAGAGTATAAACTAGTGTCCACATTTTCCATTTGCATTCTTCAATCTCATACCATTTTCCTTTAGCTATTTGTGGAAAGTTTTTTTTTTAAGTCGTTTAAATGCCAAACCAAAGCTTGGAAATGTAAAAATGCTGTTACACTTCACTCAAATGTATATTTTTTTCCCTCCCCTGCAGTATTAGAAGCTCAAGTCGTTTGGTTTTTCTAATAAGAGCAGATTTGGTCACCACATTAATGTGGTTAAATGCTATACCTTGTGAACCCTCATTAATCAGCCCTTACACGGGCTGTGCTGTGCGCTCCATTTCTCACTTGATAAGCGAATGTTTGCCCTTTACTGACAAGCTTTTAATGAAAGCAAAATTCAGCACTTAGCTGAGTAATGTATAGAGTGCAGGTACTTCAGCACATGAAGTCTACTCTGTATTTTAGGCATCTTGTCTTTCATTGCACTGAATGTGTGTAATACAAATGCTCAAGTAAATGGATGAAATGAATACTACTTTTTTGTTTTGTTTTTTTTGCTTTGAATTTTTTACAGTCTGTATTAAAATTGTTAAATATAAGTAGCTTTCCAGTAAACCAGTGAAGTTTACAAAGAAAACTCTACAGCACAGTTCTGCGCGGTTGGCAGAATCCAACTCCACCTTCCACATAACCATGCAGTATATATTTATTTGAAGTATAGCTTATTGCATGTTTACTTGGATAGGAATTTTGAAAAGTTTAGAATTTTTTTTTTAGTGCTCTGAAGTAGCTGGGAGTTTGGCTTCTAGACTCTGCAGACCTCATACAGCTGTAAAGTCTGTGATTTTATCTCTTTATTTGTTAGTATAATTCAGATGAGGAGCACAAAAAATTAGTTCAGTGTCTACCAGCTAGTGTACGTTTTGGTTTGGGTTTCTCTCTGACTGGGTGGCAGTTTTTTGCAAAATAGGCATCTCCTCACCTCTCCATTCATTCTCAGATACACAAAGTATTAAGAATGCATTGTGCCTTGAAGATGTCTTCTGCCTAATTTCGGGTGTTGTATTTCTAATTCCCATTAGGTTAAACAAAGGCTGGTTTATATAACTGTTGCAAGGATTTTTTTTATTATTTAGACTGAAAAGTAGACTAGGCAATTTTTTTGTAAAAGCGACCCCTTCAGGTAGTACATTACAAAAGGGGCATTTACACTGTAAGATGATTGTGCACAAATGTTGTTAAAGATGCTCATTTCATGAATATCTTGCTGTGTAGTCAGGCTGCCGATCATTCGATGAACTAGCAAAATGCTTGTTCATCAGATGAAATAATCTTCTAGGTGGGTGGTCCTATCAGTGACTGACTGCTGTCTCAGTATGCACACTGATACATGGATAGCTGTCAATCACTGATCAGACCGCCCACTGGACCGAAATTCCCAGAAACAGCAGAAATGTCATTAGTGAAAGAAATATCTGTCTGGGAATCCAATTTGTTAAGGTTGGAATCACTTCAATGTTTAGGATTCCATATTGGGAACAGAATGACTGAATTCATTCCCGGCACAGAGCTGTCACATGAATGACGCCATTGATGCTAGACAGACGTCATGGAATTTACATGGGGTCCAGTAAAAATGACAGAACTGTGACTGACCATCGTAGCAGAGCCTGCATAACTAATGTCAATCTAGCCTTAGTTCACACAGCATTGCTTTGGCAGGAATAGGGCCACATTCACACATCAGAATTTGAGCAGTGTTTGTATGCCAAAACCACATATGAAACCAATACAGAAAATGTATAAGGCCACAACCCCCCACTATCAGTATTTGGTCAGTATTTTTTCTCAGGAGTGGGAGCCAAAACCCGGAGTGGGTGATCAATGCTGAATTGGTGACTTGTTTCTATTATACATTTTCTCTGATTGTTCCTCACCTGGTTTTGTCTTCCACTCCTGAGAAAAAATACTGACCGAATACTGATAGTGGGGCCGTGGCCTAATGGAAATAATTTAACTTCTTGAATTTTTAACCAACTCTGGTATTGGGGGATAAATACTGATGTAAAACACTCATCAAAATGCTGCAAGGTCATGTCATGTCATGCGCACATGGCCTTGGTCTACACAAGTTTGCTGCCTCTACAGTGAATGAATGAGTACACTTGTTGTTACATTAAAATGAGCATATTGAAAATCAAGAAAGTTGTAGAACATTTTGTTTATACACTTTTTTTTTATTGTATAACATAAATTCTTCTTAACAAATAAAGCAGCACTCTGCAACACTAAGTATGCGAACATGAAATTTGAATGGCATTACTGCTGTAGAAAATAGAAATAACCTTGAAATCTATGCGCATAAATTGGCCATTCATGTGTACCTGGTAGGCACGGTATGGTGTTTCTCGATACCAGGACCCTACCAATGTGAACTCCTCTCTAAGAGACATAAGCCTGCTTGTGTATGGGAAGGCAAGATCGTGCTGCAATTAAAACCGCATGTGGCCTAGAGACGGAGCGGCAGTAGCTGTTCCTAGTAAGCACCTGTACACACCTATTTCTTGTTTTGGATGTGCCGGTCAGTTTTTTCTGTTTATAAATTTTTCTTCTTTAAAAGAAAACCATGCTATTTAAGTTCCTGGTTTTTAAGGTTGGTTATGTAGGTGGACATGAATTTTGGTGAGGAGCTAATCTGCTGAAATTCGAATTCAGTGTGCATGAATTTGTCCAGAAAATTTGATACTCGTGGAATTTATTCACTTCAAATCTGTTGTACCTTATTATGCTCTGCATCTCAAGAGACCACAAAGCATAATTAATGTAGCGTTAAAAAAAGCCTCTTTTCTGCTCAACTGCCCCACCCCGGCAGCTACCTCCGGACTCTTCTTACCGACTGTTCTGTACTCCTTCATTCTGCACGGAGTACTGAGTAGAGTTCAGGCAACATACGTCCTGATATCAGAGGCCTACACAGTGCAGAGTGTAGATGGAGGAAGAGATGGCGCATGATGTAGAGGACCAGACATTGAGCAGAGCGGTGAGGTGTGTTTTGCCTTTTTGAATTGAGAGAATCCAATTTTTTTTTTTGTAAGATTCATGTCCAAATTCAATTTACTGCAAGCCTATTTACTAATCTCTAATGAACAGTCCTGATAACTTTCATGTAGTATACTAAAGCTTTGCTGATCTTGTAGCCTTCACCTTTTGTTGTGTAATGCTATGTGCCCACGTTGCGGACCTGAAGCATATTTTTTACGCTTCTCCCTGGCGGGAAAATCGCATGCGGATATTACATGCGGTTTTCCCGCCAGGTAGAAGCGTTTGTGAGGCGTCTTTGCATGCATTTCCGCATGCGGGTTATCAAGCACTTCTCCAAGCATCACTTGGAAAAGTGCTTGACAACTTGTTCAGAATGGTAAAAAATAAAAAAATAAACTTTATACTCACCTTCTGATGCATCCTCTGCCCCGTCCGGAGTCTTGAGCGGCTCACACTGTTGTGTGCAGGACCTGCGGTGACGTCATTGAGTCATGTGGTGGGTCACATGACTCAATGACGTGGCAGGTCCTTCAGACAACAGCGCGACGGAGGGAAAACATCAGAAGATAAGTATAAACTTTATTTTATTCTTTTTTTTACAGGTTCTTTGGTACCCAGGTCTGGATGAGAGTCTCCTCTCATCCAGACTTGGGTACCATCCGCACATTGATTCCGCTGCGCTTCCGCAAAATTAATGAACATGCTGCGGATTTTTGACTGCAGCATATACGCTGCGGAAAAATCCGCAGCATGGGCATTGACATTGCGGAATGCCATTGGGGACCATGGGGTGCGGATATACATGCGTTTTTCAAGCGTTTACGCTGCGGAAATTCCGCAGCATATACGCTTGAAAAACGCTACGTGGGCACACAGCCTAAAGAAATATTTTTTTTTCTCAGGGCTTGTGACATTTCTCTTCTATGTGGTGCCATTGAAGTTTTCTTTGTTAGGTAACCTGTCTGCTGGACACCTGTGTAATGAATCAATATTTTATCTTAGTGAGGTCCATACAAATAACCACACCTGTTGTTTCTATATTACCACCAAGTTTTACTGTAAATTATTAGTGCACACTGACTTTTTATGGAAATTCTCCAGTTATGCGAACTTTGTTTATTTTCTTACAGGTTGTTCAAGTGTTAAATGCTGATGCCATGGTGGGGAAGCTGAGCTCTGGGGAATTCAAAACCATTCATCTTTCCAGCATCAGACCTCCCAGACTTGAAGGTGAAGGATCACAGGTAAGGACTGTTCTTTCTCCTGGGACCTACATTGATAATTGCTGCAGTTTTAAATATGTAGCAGCGCTGAATTGGGCATTTATATTTCTCTTGAGCACTGAAATCACTGTGTGTGGTTTTCTACAAGGCTATTGGTTTGTACATAAGAGCAGACTTGATGGACCATGTGATCCCTTTCTTTCTTCAATCCTCTGCATCTGCAATACCAGACAAAACCTGTGGTTAGTCACGGCACTGTTTCTGGCAGAAAGCAGCCCTGTTTTTCTAATCTTGTACAAGCCTTTTACTACAATGAGACATGCATTTTTGTGCATTTAGAAATACTGGCATAGCATTTGTTTATGAAATGGAGGAGGAGACATGCCAAATTCATCTAAATAGAATTATAGTTTATCAAATGTGTGCCAAATGAAGTGCCTTGTGTCACTTTGATAAGGTTGGCTCAATGTGCCTTTTGTGCCAACTGCTTCCCATGACTATTAATAAATGTGCTTGAATATGTGAGCATATGTACTTCTATTTAATTACTTTTTATGTTGCAAAAGCTTTAAATCCATAACCTATGTGCGGCATTAACAAGTATTTAAAGTAGTAAATATGAATTACTCACCTTGACACTATGTTTACATGCCTGGAGCAAATCCTTAGTGTATGGTAAATCCACGTTTTGCTGCAATTGATTGAGCCTTGGCTTCATATACACTACATCACATACTGTTACGTTCTTCTTCGCTTTTAATAGAAAGTAAGATCCAATCTCTAGCCTCCAAATCAAAATCTGTATAGGACAGAAGAGACCTACAATGAGGGCTGAATACTGTACAGGATAGTAACTTGTCCCAGATGATCATCTAGTTCATATATCTATAATCCTGTAGTAAATCACTGTTGTGTGAATGACCGCTCATATATATCTACCTATTAATTGTGTTCTATCATATATTGTACTCGCAGATGGCCAGTGGCATGAGTAGGTAGATGCTACAAACCTTTCCCACTCCTTGTTTATTTTCCAAGTGCATCCACTCCAGCATCCAGTAGCATCGCAATGCTAATTGCCATTTAATAGCTCTGGACTGCCGTTTGGCTTCTTGCTGCATACCCAGCTATAATTATAATTGGCTTTGGTTGAATACCCTTCATTTTACCTATTCCAAGCTGAACTGTTGTGAGGCTGGAAATCTGTACTCTGTTCTTTGGCACTTTCTCACTCATGCTGATGTACATTCAAATTACCTCAAGCCTTTTTTTTCAATCTCTCATACAGTATTGTAGCTCCCTTTCTTGGTTTTAAACAAGCAAACATATTACACAATAAGGGCAGTTTCTAGTTCAGTCATTTGGGCGGACTCTTGTAATATAAACTTTGAGAGCCTCTAGTAACATCCATGCTTATGAATCAGTCCTAAAGGGAAGCTGTGATCATATATGCCATTTAATTGTCAACTAAGTGTTAAAAATCATGGTAGTATCTTTCTAAGGCCAAGTTCACACGTTAAGTATTTTACGTCAGTATTTGTAAGCCAAAACCAGGAGTGGAACAATCAGAGGAAAAGTATAATAGAAACACGTCACCACTTCTGCGTTTATCACCCAATCCTGGTTTTGGCTTACAAATACTGATGTGAAATACTGACCAAATACTAGTAGTGTGAATGTGGCCTAAAAATATAACTCAGAAATGGACTTTGGAGTATAAAGGAAAAAATAAGTTATAAAGTAGGTTATGGAACATGTAAAGACTGAAGGGAGCAGTCCTGATGGCCACATCTGCGGTGAATCGAAGTGCTGACATCTGCGCATGTGCCAGATGCCACTGGACATCATCTGTCGGAAAAGAATCAGTGCGTTCTCATACACATTAGATGGGGACCTTTGATGCTCTGCTGATCTCTAAATTAGAGGCCCTGCCAGCAGCTCTGAGTGCAGATTCCATCATTTTTTACAGGAAACAGCCCAGCATGCAGTGGTAGTTGCATACAATTTTTACCGAAACGTTAACATTTTTTAACATAGGAAACTGTATTTTGTCTTGTAAATTATAATAACTGCTGATGTGTAAAAACTGATGCCATATGAATAACTATACAGGTGAAAAATCGTCCTTTCTTTTTTTTCTTTTTTGGATGATTATCGGATGAGTTTTTATACGCTTGTGTTAACTTAGCCTTAAAAAGGACCTGTCACTTACTCAAATTGAGTCAAATACCTTGAACAGATTCCCGATCTCCAATGATTCTGCTGCTGCTTTCTATTTGGACTGCAATGCTCCATTGCAGATATATTCACATTTGTTTCTTCTGGATCACAGTATGTGAAATCTCTGCTTGCAGATCAGCTGGGCATCTTCAGAGTCTTCTCTAGCGGTGTGCTTTTTCAACCCTCCCTCCTAGATCCTGCCAATCACAGCTCAACAGCTGATCTATCATATCAGTCCCAGCTCAGGTGGACTACAAGCAGAAATTTCACACATTGCACTACAGAAGAAACAATTGTGAACATCTCGGCAATAGAGCGCCACGGCGCAACAAATGGAAAAGAGTGTCATTATCGAGGGAGCACTGAGAGTTTTACAAGGTATTTAACTCAAAATTTTTAAGCTAATGACCTTTCCTCATTTAAAGAAACATTTCCAATCATTTTTTGCAATCGTTAAAACTGTGCAAATGTGTTTGTAGTTGTAGTCCCTCCGGTTCTCTTCTCACTCATGTGACTTCTATTCTGACTTGCTGGTTACACTGGGCTCTGAGCCCATAAGTCGCTTTTACAATGTAGGTCTATGTAGCTTCTTTCTGATGTTCCATAGGCTTACATTGTAAAAGCCACTTCCAGCTCCCACATAAACCCTAGTGCGAGGTGAGCCGGCAGAATACTGTCCACATGACTTAGAAGAGGACCGGAGCGCTTCTGGAAACCAGGAAAGATGGCGATCAGTGAGTACATTAATGCACTTGCTCTACACTAGAAATACAATAACACAGGTTTAGCCACTAAAAAGTTAAATTACAAAGCCTCTCTTATTCATTGCAATGTAAAACTCCCCTAAAGCTCATAGCCTTTAGCAAATGAGCTGTATCTACTTTTATTCTAGACCCTAGTTATAAGAGATTGAAGGCCTCATTTGCACTTGCTTTGAAGGTGTTTCTAATGTAGTTGACTATTGTACTTTCTAGTATAATATACACTGCTCAAAATATAAAGGGAACACTTAAACAACAGAATATAACTCCAAGTAAATCAAACTTCTGTGAAATCAAACTGTCCACTTAGGAAGCAACATTGATTGACCATCAATTTCACATGCTGTTGTGCAAATGGAATAGACAATTGATGGAAATTATTGGCAATTATCAAGACACCCTCAATAAAGGAGTGGCTCTGCAGGTGGGGACCACAGACCACATCTCGGTACCAATGCTTTCTGGCTGATGTTTTGGTCACTTTTGAATGTTGGTTGTGCTTTCACACTCGTGGTAGCATGAGACGGACTCTACAACCCACAGAAGTTGCTCAGGTAGTGCAGCTCATCCAGGATGGCACATCAGTGCGAGCTGTGGCAAGAAGGTTTGCTGTGTTTGTCAGCGTAGTGTCCAGAGGCTTGAGGCGCTACCAAGAGACAGGCCAGTACACCAGGAGACGTGGAGGGGGCCGTAGGAGGGCAATAACCCAGCAGCAGGACCACTACCTCCGCCTTTGTTCAAGGAGGAACAGGAGAAGCACTGCCAGAGCCCTGCAAAATGACCTCCAGCAGGCCACAAATGTGCATGTGTCTGCACAAGCGGTTAGAAACCGACTCCATGAGGGTGGTATGAGGGCCCGACGTCCACAGATGGGGGTTGTGCTCACAGCCCAACACTGTGCAGGACGCTTGCCACAGAACACCAGGATTGGCAAAGTCGCCACTGGTGCCCTGTGCTCTTCACAGATGAAAGCAGGTTCACACTGAGCACATGTGACAGGCGTGACAGAGTCTGGAGACGCCGTGGAGAGCGATCTGCTGCCTGCAACATCCTTCAACGTGACCGGTTAGGCATTGGGTCAGTAATGGTGTGGGGTGGCATTTCTTTGGAGGGCCGCACAGCCCTCCATGTGCTCGCCAGAGGTAGCCTGACTGCCATTAGGTACCGAGATGAGATCCTCAGAACCCTTGTGAGACCATATGCTGGTGCGGTTGGCCCTGGGTTCCTCCTAATGCAGGACAATGCCAGACCTCATGTGGCTGGAGTGTGTCAGCAGTTCCTGCAAGATGAAGGCATTTAAGCTATGGACTGGCCCGCCCGTTCCCCAGACCTGAATCCGATTGAGCACATCTGGGACATCATGTCTCGCTCCATCCACCAACGTCACGTTGCACCACAGACTGTCCAGGAGTTGGCGGATGCTTTAAGGCCCCGTCACACTAAGCGACGCTACAGCGATCCCGACAACGATACGACCTGTCAGGGATCGTTGCTGCGTCGCTATGTGGTCGCTGGTGAGATGTCAAACAGTAAGATCTTCCCAACGACGCAGCAGCGATGCAGCGACCCGCAACGATCTGTATAACGATGCACGCCTATGTGTTTCTGTGTCTGAGTTGTCAACAAGGTCGTTGGTGAAGGTGTCAAACACACCGATGCATGCTACCCAGCAGGGCCTCAACAATCAAAGAAATGTCCAGACCATTCTGACACGACCAGCGATCTCACAGCAGGGGCCTGGTCGCTGCTAAGTGTCAAATGTAGCGAGATCGCTACTGAGGTCGCTGTTGCATCACAAAACTTGTGACTCAGCAGCGATCTCGCTAGCAATCTCACTTAGTGTGACGGGGGCTTTAGTCCAGGTCTGGGAGGAGATCCCACAAGAGACCATCCGCAACCTCATCAGGAGCATGCCCAGGCGTTGTAGGGAGGTCATACAGGCACGTGGAGGCCACACACAGTACTGAGCCTCATTTTGACTTGTTTTAAGGACATTACATTAAAGTTGGATCAGCCTGTAGTGTGTTTTTCCACTTTTATTTTGGGGGTGACTTCAAATCCAGGCCTCCATTGGTTAATAAATTTGATTTCCATTGATGATTTTTGTGTGATTTTGTTGTCAGCACATTCAACTTTGTACAGAACAAAGTATTCAATGAGAATATTTCATTCATTCTGATCTAGGATGTGTTATTTGAGTGTTCCCTTTATTTTTTTGAGCAGTGTAGTTTTAGTTCTGTGTGATGAAGAGACCCCCTAACTAATGATGGATAGTGTTGGAGAGGTGTGCACTCTGCTCTAATACTGGTATCTGTAATAACTGTGTACGTTTCACTTATATTTGGACGTTCTTTTGTGGCTTGTCAAGACGGCTTTAAATGTAAATAGGTGAAGTCGTGAAATACTTTCTTAGTAACTGGGGATAAGTTTGTTTAACCAATTATTCTTCAGGACTTGCTGCAAAAAGTTCCTCCACACAAGCAGTTTCCTATATAAGAGTGACCCGCTGCTTCCAATAACAATGTGAAATCCGCCAGCTTTGATTCAACAAGCATTAGGTTTGTTAAATGTTGAGGAAGCCCTGAAGGAGTAAATATTTATGGAGAGCTGCCATTAACATTTTAAGTGATTAAAGCTGACCTTGAATGTGTTTCTCTTGTCATTTCATAATGGCTGAACTGCGGCAACAGCAAAATACCTCTACAAAACTGACGGCTATCAAAGCTCCACTGTTCAGTCCTTCTGTCTTCACAGCAAACGCACAACTAATTTGGGTGCAATTTCCACTGTAACTTGATCAGACCACTTTCACAGAAAAACAGCTGCCCGTTAAAATGCCAGTTAAAATAGTGAAGGAAATTTGGTGTGAATCTTTGAGTCAAATATGAACATATTACTGTCTACTCTTAAAGGGGGTTGCATTTGTTAAGAAAAATAGATCTGTTTCTGTTCTAATAACCATGACATGGACCATGCGTAAGATTTGCACTGTTTCTGAGAAAAGTAGCATATCTTGTAGTAAAAACAAAACACAGGTCTGTTCACAAGTAAGATTTTTATTGTGTTTGATTTGCACGACCCAGTCCATCGACTACGTCAGTAATCTGTGGCTGCTGGACAGGAGCTGTGAGAACTGCTTCTTATCTGATGGTATCTGTGGCTTTTACTAATCGGCCTGGCGCTATGTCATCGTTACAGTGTGATGTACATGTTGCATCACACCAGGCCGACTTAATGAAAATAGGAATGGTTGGTGGCAGGTAGAAGGTGGTTATCAAGGTTCCCGTTCATCAGCAAGAGATTACTGACGTAGCTGTTGGATTGGGTTTTGCATATCAATACACACCAAATCTACACCTAGCACCTAAATATTATATTTATTCTAGTCATTATTTTAGTTAACAGCCTTCGGCTCGATTTTGAGCAACTTAATGGATGATTTTTCTGCAGGAAGATCGCTCATATGCAATCCTAGATACGTCCACCAGGGTCTTCTCCACTGTTTTCTTGATAGTATCAAGCTATCAGGTTGCTGGTCTTCCTCTTCATCTTGTTCCTTCTATTCTTCAAACCACGATGTCCTTCTCCAGTGATTGCTCTCTTCATGTGATGTATCCAAAGTAGGCAAGTCGTAGCTTGGAGGTCCTTGGAGTGACATACTAGTCAAGCCATTGTTCATTGTTTACATTGGCATTATTTAAGCTAGGTTGGGAAAATAATGTGGCATTTGTTATTGCATTAGCAAGTTGCAATGTTTGTGTCTAGGAACCAGTGTCCTAGTGACGGGTCAGCGCAATGACGAGTCCAAAAAGCTTCTGTTTCAAACCCTTCATGCACCCTCCTTTGTCTACTCTGCCCGTGTGTCCATGAGTCAATGAAGAAAAAAACAGATGCCTGGTAGGTATCAGGAGGTGCAGTTTTTATACTTCCAGGTATAAAGATAAGTTTCTATCTATACATGATCATCACTGACCGCTGAAGTGATTAACATGGATTATGTCATGATAATGCTTCACCTGTCTATGGCTGGAATATATCCTGCATGTAGTCACCAGGCAGTTTCAAGTGTACCAGTAATAGGGCAAACTTTTTTTTGATTATTTTATCCATGTAAATGGTTGACATATTACGGTGACCCCCCTCTCTGGGTCACGGTGTATGTCTATGAGCTAGAATAAAATTGGCTAAGTTTCTGGATGTCCCTGTATTACATGGATGGGCATTCATCTGAATACTACATTTCTAGATGCAGGGGAATTGCCTGGCTAGTCAAGTCCTTTCTTGAAAAAACTGACTTTGCAGAGGTGTTCTGATAAAACAAACACTTTTGAAAATTTGAGCTCATTCATTTATTGGTTTATCAAATAATTACTATCAGCATCTGTAGTCTTGTTGAAAGGAATAAACCATTTTTGACCAATCTTCTAATTTTCCTTTTTTTATAAAAAAAAATCGAACAAAAGGGGTTGTCCAGGACCTTAACAGTGATGGCCTATCCTTAGGGGTTCAGCGTGGGTTCTGGCTGCACAGCCCATCAGCGTGGGTTCTGGCTGCACAGCCCATCAGCGTGGGTTCTGGCTGCACAGCCCATCAGCGTGGGTTCTGGCTGCACAGCCCATCAGCGTGGGTTCTGGCTGCACAGCCCATCAGCGTGGGTTCTGGCTGCACAGCCCATCAGCGTGGGTTCTGGCTGCACAGCCCATCAGCGTGGGTTCTGGCTGCACAGCCCATCAGCGTGGGTTCTGGCTGCACAGCCCATCAGCGTGGGTTCTGGCTGCACAGCCCATCAGCGTGGGTTCTGGCTGCACAGCCCATCAGCGTGGGTTCTGGCTGCACAGCCCATCAGCGTGGGTTCTGGCTGCACAGCCCTTCAGCGTGGGTTCTGGCTGCACAGCCCATCAGCGTGGGTTCTGGCTGCACAGCCCTTCAGCGTGGGTTCTGGCTGCACAGCCCTTCAGCGTGGGTTCTGGCTGACTTGGCAAATATAAGAATTGAGCTAATTCTAGATACCTTTCCTAAAACCACTGTTTGTAATTAACAGGAACCTGTCAACTAGTTCTTGCTTCATGAACATCTGGCAGCATGAATCAAGGACTGGCTACCTAATTGTAGATTCCTATGTACTCCCCATCCAACTCCATGCATAGGCTGAGACGGGTCACTGAAGCAGACACCTGTCAATCAAGTGGAGAGAGGCAGGGAGAAGCTACTGTAACTGGGACCTGCCCTGAAGTCTGATCCACCTGTAGCTATTGAAAACTTTTTCTCTGAAACTTAGCAAATATGTACAGTTATGGAGCCTGTCCCCGGTTCATGCTACCTATGGTTCGGACAACATAAATCGTCTTGACGTTTTTTTTTTAAAAAAATGCCCGTGCCATTCCAGCAAACAGGGCTGTGGAGTCGGTAAGCCAAACCTTCGACTCCTCAATTTCCATGACAGACTCCAACTCCCTCATACACGGCTCATGTTTAAGTGATAAATTTACGGTAGGACACATTTTTCTCAGCTAAAAGTCTAGACCCTTAGATCAGGAATAGGACAGACATTTATAGGACATTTCATAACTTTCTCAAATTCTTATGAAAAAATATTCCTCACAAACTGTATTGAACTACTGTACCCAATTTATTATATATTTTAGGAGTCGGAATCAGTCCATTTTATACCGACTCCAACTCCAACAAAATGGGCACCGACTCCAACTCCACAGCCCTGCCAGCAAATACATGATTTTGGATTCCTCGTATGGTACTAAACTATACCATAAATATCATACCTAATTTGTAAAGGTAAGGCCGTATCTGCCTTCATAAAAATAATCCGATTACAGTATTTAATCCAGTCTTTATTCCGCCTCCCCATATGAAAACGCTGGTCAGTTTTTCAGAATGTGAGGTCAGCACAACATGCAGTATATGTTCTGCATCACATGGTGGCAGGATAAACTGGAAAATAAGAGATGTTTTCCTATCAGACACATTTTCAGTGGGTTACCTGTAATTCGCATGATTCATTAGTTTGAATGAGGACTTGCTGTTTTCTCCTTTGTTTGTACAGCCTGCTCAGATCTGTCAGGTGGGAGATATTCTGAATACAGTTCTGTCATAGCAAATTCCTGCTTATATTAACATCCTCTGTAGATGAGAGGAGATGCACATAATGGCCTGATCGTGACTGCCCACTGCTGTCATTTGTAAAATATGGCATCTGTAACATTATCCAGGAATTAGATGGAATCCTTTTTGAACTGTGACTCCTGATAGTTTTTATGTTCTGCCACATATACTGTATGAAGTATACTAAATGTTGACGGCATATAACGTTGGAGCAAGGAGAACTACGGCTTTCACTATAATAAGGCTTGTCTGACCAAGATTTGCCAGCAAAGTGACTTTGGCAAGAAGAAATTCCACGTGACCGTGAATGCACAACTCTACATTGGAGTGTCCAGCTCAAAATGTCAGCTTGTGTTGTAGGCTTTGGATAAATGGTGATTGTCTTGGTAAAATGTGGGTTGTGGTGCACCCTAAAGTCTGCATAGTTTAGGAGTATTCAGAATGTGGCATTTGGTCATTTGGGAAATCTGTTTTTTTTTTTTTTTTTTTTTTTTTTTTTTTTATATATTGGTAAATGACATCCTATTAATTATATGGCATTGGTTCATCATGACCGGAGCTATTCACTACGGCATTAATGAGAGGGCATGCTGGAGTCAGACGCCTCTATTAGTGCCTCGCCACAAATGTTACTTCAGTCAGGGACTGGAGTAAGATTTGAGTGTAAATAACACTGACTGTCTTCGTGAATTTGACAAGTGGGTATTGCCACACCTTTCCACCCGCTGCTCCGCCCTTTTGTCAGAGCTGAGTGAAAATGACCCTAGATAGAACACAATAAGTTGTAAAATTTTAGCGCAGCCTTGTTTTGCGCTCAAAGTTAGCAACATTTCATAGCTCTTTGCTCCAGAATTATGGGGCCTTTGTTTTAAGAAATTGTTCTATATTTCCTTTAATCTCGCACCTTAAACTTTTAGATTCTGAAGCTTCCTGCCCTTGTGAGGCAGAACAAGCTTCCCCACTAGTTAAGACTAAAGAAGCAATCATTTTAGGGGTGTCTTTGGGCCTGCTAAGTATCTAGGACTGGTTATATATGGATTAGTGGGGCAAAGAATGATGTGGATGATTGCTCACTGTACGCCTGTGTCTATACATTATCGGCATGTCATCACTTTAAGTTTTCAAGTTCACTTCTTAGCACTTCTATGAGAAATACACTACTTGTGAAGGTGTGTTTGCTTTGTAGGCAATTATGTTTGACCTCCATTGATCATAGGGCAATGACATTTCCTATCATAGGATCCTTACCACCCTGTTAAATGCAAGGACCAAGTTCCTTTTTGGCTGTTCTATGCTGATCAACACCAAGGATCCTCTTTATTCTGATAACCAGCCGTAGTCTTGGTAGGCTGAACTTTCGTAAACTTTGATATGTTCTCACTTATTATGGTAGAAAAAAAAACTACTTTAATGTTATATTGATAAATCTGAGCATGACATTTGGTCAAGTAAGCCTGGTATAATTCTAATCTGTTTTCTGGTCACTGTATGCGGACTGTCATTTTCTCAAATAAGATCTCTGTAAAGTGGAAATATAAGTGAACATTGCCTGCCTGTTCGTTTCTATGCTCGACGTATTTTTCAGAGAGCGTTCTTAGCAGCTGGGGTCCTGTAGACATTCATTTGTGCAATGTAATATTGTGTAACTGACTGAGCTAGCATTTCTCTGACGGCTGCTGGGCTTATAGCTTGTTCTCCTATGAAAAACTGAATGTTTCCACAAAATGGCAGATTTCATGTAATTAGCATGGGTTCTTTGTTTGGGACACGTTCATTTTTACAATAATGCAGAAATCTGGGTAATTCCCAAAGAATTTGTTCACTTTTTCTATTTGCAATTGTACTTTAGTACAAAGTACGCAGAGAAATATGTAACCAGCTTATTTATTAAAGGTTATGTGCAACTCAGAAATGAATCCTGGTCCATACCTTTTTGGATGCTTTTAATGGAGGCACTTCGTCCCTTTGTGTTCATGTTGATTTGCTTCTATGTTGACGTTCATATGTGAGGTGAATTTGTGCATCTTGAAACAAGCTTCGATGTGGTAAATGGATTTCCTCATGTACTTACTGAAATCTTTTTTAAAATATTATTGATCAGGACCTGAGATTTCATTAATGCCAACCATTTTCCCGTTCTCTAGTCCCTTTAAAGAGAGTGAATTCTGGAACATTTTGAAACTACATAAGTGACACACTATATATCTGGAGACCACGTCTTTTTATGTAGCAGTCAGGTTTCTATTCTCAAAACACTTTATAGTGACGGATAAGGCCATACAAAACTTATTGCAGTGGTTTATTTGTGATGATCCATAATTCTTTTGATTTATCACTGGTGGCCCCTGAATGTCTTCATGAATTTTTGGGTATGAGGTCTTACAACCATCCATTCTCTACATCCATTTGATCTTGTACAGCACAGACCCCCATGGGACCACAGCCACTGGTCTCCCGGTTTAATGCAGTGAATATTTGAAAGTTGCCAGCGCTCACAACATTTCAGGGGCTATAATAAGGAGTTGAACCTTGAATGCAGTTAAAAAGGTTGTGACCAGACTCACGACGGTATAGTGAAAGCATCAGGGTGTTGTGTTTTTATGTCTGCACATGGTTTGCTGTATTGTGACCCCTGTGCAGTTACATAGTGGAAGCTAGCGATTGTATATTGATACATTGTGCTCCCCCTATTCTAAAAATTGGAAAACTGCTTTGTATTTACATCCACTTGGTTCACTCTTAGAGGATATTTAAGGCTACGTTCCTACTATCAGTGTTTAAGTTTTTGACGCTGCAGAATTTCTGCACCTTAGTTTACTTGCATTTTTACATTGCGTTTTTGCGAGCATTTTTGACGCTGCATTTTTTATCTCTGTTTTGTGTGTCATGCTTTAAATAAAACTTCCTTGTATTGACACATGGTGTGGATTACATGCATTTTTGATGCGTAAACGCACTAAGAACGCATGTGCGTTTTTTTACTTGCAGATTTTCCATATCTAATGCAAGTCTATGGGGAAATTCCGCACAGAAAACTCTGCGTACCCACAACAGAAATTGACATATTCATCTGTATGCTCTTATGACAGCTCACTGTGCCTTCACTGACCTGCCTCCTATTTTACCTAACCCCGCACTACTAGAGGCATTATGTAAGATAGGAGGCAGGTCGGTGAATGATCAGTGAGCTGCATAAGAGCATACAGATGAATATGTAAGCAGAGCATCAGATAGAGCGCCCCCTACAGGCTGCCCCGAAGCACGGGCATATCATTATCTCCAAACTGAAAGTAAAGATTACACAAGAACCACAGGACAGATTTTATCAACCTAGGTATCATATTAATCAGTGTAATGTCACCCACTTGACAGTGTATGTAGTTTACTGAGCACAATCCTGCTGACAGGTGCACTTTAAATGATGACAAAAAAGTGGGTTTCTGTTTCAAGTTTAGATAGATATTTTCTTGAATTTAGGTATATTGAATTCATGTGTAATTAGCCAGGAGAAACCTGTAAATAATAATAATAATAAAAAAATAAAAATAATAATTATGTTAGACCATCAGTTTATGGTCCCTTTGCAAATTATGGTAGCTGTAAGAAATGTTTGAAAAGACAACCGGCCAGTGCTAATATAGCAATAAACAATCCTCGGTTTGGGTTGGAAATAATTTAGATTGTGTGAAAATGTTCTTCCAAAGCCTAGATACACTTTTCGAGTATTACTGTCAGATTAGTCTTTACGGCATATCACAGTATATGCCATAATTGCCTGATAAGTCTGGGTCCCACCACAGCACTTGTTGTATGGATAATGCCAAGGGTGCACTTAGCAGTGGGGGATTTCCTAATGCCTGGAACTTTTCCAGAGCAGTTCTGGGGGAAAAAGTAAAGGCTGAATTCATTCTTCTATTACAACCTTTCAATTTGATATTCTATTATGTATAAAATGAGAGCTGTGAACATCCCCATGACGTGAAAGCTGCCGAAGTAAAGCACTTCATTAGGGTTTAGGGGCCCTGGAGCGTGTTTTTAAATCTTTATAAAAGCCATTGAAATGCTCCTGTCCCATCTGGTAAGGTGACTATTGCATACAGGCAGGATAAATTGAGAGTTGTCCATGAAAGCTTGCACATGTGCAGTGCTCATTCTGTCTTGATGTTGGTGGCCACCACACCTTGACATTTAGGAGACTCCATCTCATTAGTTTACAGTGTGCACTCAAACTACATTTAAGCCCTGGTTTTTTTATACAGTTGTTGACTATTAATCGCCAAAAGATGCTTGGGAAATCTCTTGACAGACTCATCCTATTCACTTCTATTGTAAAACCACATTGCTGTTTATGTGTTTAGACTTTTGATCGTATTTCATCTGCTTCAGGTTCTGAAAAATGCTTGGAGTAAAAGTGCATGTCATTTCTTTGAAGCATCTCTTGATGGACAATGCGCTAAACTGGGCGCTATCCAGTCAAAAGGTAGCAAAACAATTGTTTCAGGAAGCGCTTGAGAAACTCTTCAGGAAACTGAAAACTCCTCCAAAAGCTCTCCAAAGAAGTAGCGTTTTGAAGCACATACCATTGTACCATTGCCCAGCTCAAACTTTAATTCGGTGTAGACCAGCTTGTTACAGAAAGGTACCGTTTTTTTCGGACTATAAGACGCATCCTCCCCCCACCCCCCATTCTAATTTGGGAGGAAAATGGGGGGGGTGCGTCTTATAGTCCGAATGCAGGCTTACCGGTGGGTTGTGGCGATGGTGGAGCAGGGTCCCTTCCGCACACACGCCACCAGAGGCGGCCATTTCCCTGAAGCCCACGACTTCAGGACATTGGCTGCTGGAGACGGCGCATGTGCAGATTGAGATCTCAGCCCAGTAGATGGTAACACTGTGACTTTATTCTGTTTCCTTTTTAGTAGCTTTAAAAGGGATTGTCCGGTCAAAAACGATAAGTCTGCAGTCACTCTGTGTGCCTGCAGACTTATGAATCTCCCCAGCGCTCGCACTGTGCTCTGTGGGGATTCGCCGGTTTCTGACCCAGGAATGGAGGGTATGTATGTGTTGTACATACCCCTGGCCAGTGGGCGTGGTCTCACTCTCCATACACTCGTATGGAGAGCGAGTCTGCACCTTGTAGTATGACGCGCCCATCTGTGTCACTAGACAGGCGTGGCCTCGCTCAATACTAGTGTATGGAGTGAGGCGGCGCCAACTGGCCAGGGGTACATACATACCCTCCATTCCCGGGTCAGAAACCGGCGAATTCCCACAGTGCCTGTGCTGGGGGGGATTCATAAGCCTGCAATCACACAGAGTAAATGCAGACTTGGACCGGACAACCCCTTTAACTCGTACATTTATAAATAAATAAACTTGAACCTCCATTTCTTTTTTCTTGTTTGACTTTTGTCTTTTCAATGCAATGTCATGCATGCTATGCTACAGTTGGTTGTAATATCGAAAACTAACAAAAATCTAGTAAAAAACAAATAGCCCAGTCCTTAAGGAGTTAAATTTTGTGTGCAAATAGTTTGAATTCAGTATAACGTGTCACTAACTAATGTTCTACCTGTAGCTGAAATGCCGCAGTATGGCAGTCCTTCATGCAGGCACTTGGTGTACCTATCACCAATCTGGGGCTGCCATTTTTATAGATGATTTATTTAAATCTAATCGAATAACAAAACCCTTCATTACGGTCCTTTAATATCGCAGAAAGGGACCGATTTTCTATCAGTCAGGCCTGAGCTTATGTGTTCTGAGATCCCGGTTTGCGGAGCCGGATCCCTCAACCCTCCGCGGCCGCTCTTGCAGTGAAAGCTCACTCTTTGCACTAACCCAACGCTGCCACATACTTTTATTAAAGCTGTTACTGAATGGTAACTACTTCAATTATATTATCGTTCAATAACCGCTTAGTGGAGTATGCTTTAGCACTGGGTTATCTCACTCCAGCGGCTGCATAGGGTGGTGGAAGCCCGTTGTTTGGTCGTGACACCTGTCGGTTTGTGTCGCTGCTACATCGCAGCGCAAAACAAGTGACTTGAGTTACATTGAAAACTTAGGGGTACTTCAGCAAGCAAGTCTCAAGAAGTCCAGCCGTGTCGTGTTTTTTGCGGCTTGCCTGTCGCAGTACCCTGGGATTGCAGTGTGACCCCATTCCCTTGTATTGCACTGAGATATAGCAGCAACACCTAGCAAAGCTTGGCTGCATGACAGGTGTCGCGCTCAAAGTCGCCGTGTAGCTCCAGCATTAACCACAATTTTGATGCTGATCAAACCTGTATAACCTTGTATTTCTTTTTTTTTTTTTTCCGCTCCCAAACTATTCTCTTCTAGCTGTTGTAACTTGTCCCTAGCCTACGCCTTTCATCGTGCTCGGTGTTTGATTGTGGGTAGTACAGTGTGTGTTGTCTGTGAAGGCAGCAATTACAGCACCAGACGATACTAGCAACAGTAAATAAAGGCAGTGTATTAAAAGAGAATTGTGTCAGCTTTAGTTCTCCTTTTACATAAGCCTGGCAACATGAAAACTGAGCTGCAGAGTTGGAAATCGTGACAAGATCAAATGTCACACCTTAATGTCTTTTCCACAAATTATGTCACCATAATTCCGAAGCATGGTAGAACACGATCCAATGTTTGCTAAGAGCTGGAGACCAATGTGTCAAGTGTCGCAAGTCATTGTGATATTTTTTTTGCACAAACTGTGAATTTTTGTGCATTAAATAAATAGTTGCAACATAAATGTAAATTAATTAGAACAATTCCTGGAATTCACATATAATGTACATCCCTGCAATAAATACCCCATACATTACAATCGCGGGATGCATTGTGTGATATACATATGTGCCAGACTATGAAATGACCATTCGGTAAACTAATCATAACCCCAAACAAAAAAACCCGAACATACAGGTCATAGTATGCAAGAATAAAGAATTAGCCAAACATTGTGTTAGACTAAAAAACCTTTATTACAAAAATCAATAGGTTCTTGGTGGCATTAAAGAAAAAGTGCATACACGGATCTATAATAAACACATAACTTTGCACTTGTTTTTACTTATGCATTTTAAGTGGTGGGTGTAATACAATGTACAGCCCATATTGCATCTGCAGCATCAATGTACCATGGTGTAATTTGGTCCAGTGTCTCTGTTTGTATTTTACATTAAGACATTATGTGTTTATTATAGATCCGTGTATGCACTTTTTCTTTAATGCCACCAAGAACCTATTGATTTTTGTAATAAAGGTTTTTTAGTCTAACACAATGTTTGGCTAATTCTTTATTCTTGCATACTATGACCTGTATGTTCGGGGTTTTTTGTTTGGGGTTATAAATGTAAATTATTCTACCTTTTTTAAGATAGCCGTGACCAGTCTAGATTTTTTTTCCTTTTATATAGAAATGTAATCATAAGCATATTGTATTTCACATCAAAAGGAAATCCTCATCCCTTTTTTGTCATTTTTATGTTTTGGCTTAGGCACAAAAAAAATTATGTAAATACCTAAGCCAAATTTATCAATGTTTTACTCAAATTACTACATGTAGTTATTGTTAATGTGACAGTCTAAACAGGCTGCTGTTCACTCGACAAATGAGCAAAATGCTCCATGTTGGGTGAAATTACCTTTTAGGTTTACACAAAAGATCATTGTTCTCAGCACCGCATCATCGTTTGTCAACAGGACCTGCGCTGTTGAGACGAATGGCAGCCTAAGTGCACTGAACGATCTATTATATCTCATACCTATTATAGATTGGTCAGTGCACATCTGAAGCGTGGTCGGCCGTCTAAATAGGCTATTAAATTACTGCCGAACAGCTATCAAGTAGCTGATCAGTGCCGCTGGGCAACTGATGTACATGGCCCCTTACTCTATACACAACCTAAAAAGATTGATTTATGTCTAGATTGAGTGTTGAGCTGTAACATCTAATATTGGTGGTTGCAGGTATTCACAATTCATTTTATGGATGGATTCTGTTTTTTTGTCACCATCTACAATATGGAGTTGCTTGAGCCTCATTGGTTATAGTCCTTGTGAAAATTTGTAACCATCCTAAAGAATAAATGTTGTTTTCATTTTTATTTAATTTATCAATCGTACACATAAAAATAAGCAACTTTGTAATATATTTTACCAGCGAAATCTTGTTCTTTCTACTTCTGGACTGATATTCCACTCTCCAATCATGGGTAAAATTTGTAAAATCTGTATTCAGTGAAGAAAGATTTTCCCATTAGTGAATCAGGAGATGACATTGGTTGCTTGTAAAATTGTATGGAGACAGGAGGGAGAAGAATAACTGAAAAGCTAAAGGCAGACAGACATTCTGCTTCAAGTTCTCCTGAAATAGTCAGGTAAGTGCACACACGTTGTGTTTTGCTGCGTATTTGCAGCAGATTTTTATATAAATTTTCAGCTGCGTCTGGCAGTACCAGCAAAGTGTATGAGAAACCAGAATTCACTGTTCCCACATGCTGCTTTTTTGTTTGCTGCGTATTACGCATGTATTTTGTCGCGTATTTTGCTGCATTTTTCACCCATAGGAAGTAATGGGTGGTCAAAAATACGCACCAAAATATGCAGTAAATACGTGCATTTTTGATAACTTTTCTCTGGCAGGAGATTGGCTGTATCAAAAACGTGCGTATTTACTGCATATTTTGGTGCGTATTTTTGACCACCCATTACTTCCTATGGGTGAAAAATGCAGCAAAATACACGACAAAATCCGTGCGTAATACGCAGCAAACAAAAAAGCAGCATGTGGGAACAGTTAATTCTGGTTTCTCATACACTTTGCTGGTACTGCCAGACGCAGCTTAAAATTTACATAAAAATCTGCTGCAAATACGCAGCAAAACACAACGTGTGTGCACTTACCCTTAGGGTTAGTGCCCACGATGTAGATTTGATGCAGAGCGGTTTTGCCTCTCTGGCTGAAAAAGACGCATGCAGATTTACATGCTTTTTTTCTACCAAGGAGAAGCATTATTTCAGCGTTTTTACATCCTTTTTCGCATGCGTTTTTCAAGCACTTTTCCAAGCGATTTTGAGCATCACTTGGAAAAGTGCTTGACAAGTTGGTCACACTATATAAATCCATGCAACTGGCATGGATTTATATTGTGTGACCAACTTTGATGCTTTAAATGCTGCATCTATAGTAAAAAAAAAAAAAAAAAAAGAATTAAAAAGTTAAAAATAAAAAACTCCTGTATACTCACCTCTCCGGTCTCCTCCCGGCCGCATCCTCTCTCCTCGGCGTCCCGCGGTGTACTGGCAGGACCTGCGGTGACGTCATTTAGTCAGCTGATGGTCACGCGACCATCACCTGACCGCTGACGTCAGCGGTCGCGTGAACATCAGCTAATTAAATGATGTCACCGCAGGTCCAGCAGTACACCGCGGGACGCCGAGGAGAGAGGACGCGGCCGGGAGGAGACCGGAGAGGTGAGTATACAGGTTTTTTTTAATTTTATTTATTTTTTTCACCACGTGGTAGCCGGGATGAAGAGGAGTTGTAGTCGCCTCTTCATCCTGGGTACCACACGCACCGCGATTACGCTGCAAATTCGCGGCCATTGAATTTAATTGAAACGCAGCAAATACACATATACCTGTGGGTTTGCTGCGTTTCAATGTTCCTCAATGGCCGCGAATTTGCGTCGTAATCGCGGTAGAAATGCTCATGCTGCGTTTTGCAATGCGAATTTGGTGCGCTAACTAGCTCATCATGTGCACAGCACATTCGAATTCACATTGCTTTGCATGTCAGACAGTTTTACAAGCGCTTCCGCGGCTGTAAAAATGCCTCAAGAATGCTATGTGGGCACATGGCCTTACCCTTACTGTTCCCCACTTCAGCAAATGCTATCTCCTTTTTCAGTAATGGCAAAGTCTGTATTCACTGATGGCATATTTTACCCATGAATTGAGTATTAAAGATTAGTTCAGGAAGAGAAAGAATAGATTTCTCTAATAAGATGCATTGCAAAGTTTCTTATTTTGATGTACGGTATTGATTTATGGGGAAAGATATTAAAACAACAGGTACTCTTTAATTTATCTCAAAATTTGTCTAAACCCAGTAGCTTGGGCAAGTAGACAGAAAAAAAGTAAATTATGTTGTGAAGCCAGAATTGGTGCAACATATTTCTCTGACATATGGCGCCGCCCCAGCCAGCTTGTCCCCACACTGCCCTAGATGATTGACAGGTCTCTCCCATGTGAGTACATGGGGTGAGACATGTCATTCACCTGCAGTGCCGCAGGGTGGCTGCTGCAGCTTGGGACCGCACCGGACTAGTCTAGTCTTTCCCTATATTTCCTAGCCGGCTCTTTAAACTGTTTTCTTTTGAAATGCTCCTGTGCAGCCAGGCTCTGATTCATGCTGCCTGGTGGACTGGGTTCACAACATAATTGACTCTTTTTGTGCTTCCTTGCCTAAGGCTACTGGGTTTTGACAAATTGTAGGATAAATAAAAGATAGTTAAAGAAGTATTCTCAAGTTGTTTCATTGCATTAGTTAGTTAGAACACATACGTGTAACACGGATGTCTGGATGAGACCTATCAGTGTTTTTCACAGATAGAATATGTACCCATCATAATCTATGGTGCTATTCACATGTCTTTTTGTTTTAGTCTTTTTAGTGTAAAAAGAAAATCACTGAGAGGTACAATAGATCCTTACAGTACTTAGAGAGGTTGTCCACTACTTAAGCATTGATGACCTTTCCCTAGGATAGGTCATCAATGTCTGATCGGACATAGTGCCGGTCGGTCAGAGACACCGATAACAGCTGATTGGCGGGGGTGCCGGGGGTCTGACCCTGACTGATGAGACATTCATTACCTATCCTAAGGATAGGCCATCAATTCTAAAGTAGTGGGCAACTTCTTTAAGCACATCAATAGACATGTTATACCGATTGTGTGTTTATTATATACAAATGATTTTTTCTTTTCCTTTTAAGAGATTTCTATTGAAAATCATTTGGGGGGGAAAAGTGAGCACTAGGGACCCAAAAACACCAAAAGTGGTATCATTGATCTGCAGCATGTTTGTCTATGAAAAAAAAAGGCAAAACAAATGTTGGTTTTCTTATTTGAAAAATTATGTGGAACTGCTCAAAGTAGATTTCCAGCACCCTAAAAATGTGTTATTCTAGCCTATAAAATTCTATGAATGTAATGCCATGAAGCAGCCGGACACCCTAGACCTGGAATGGTATTGAGTTAATCTCCTACTATGTGGCTGGAAAACCCTTTTTAAGACTCTCTGTCGGCAAAAAAAATGTAATAATTACAGTGTCTCCTGCTGTTCCCACCTTAGTATGAATTTGACATGGGCTCCTATTTTCCCCTCAGGTTTTTAAACTAATCTTTTTAATGCTTGTGTAATACAATAAGTCATTTATGAGCACTTCAGTACATCAGCAAATCCATACTAAATTGTGATAGATATTGCTCAGCATTTTAGAATCCATTCAACAATTGCAGCAGAATTGTTTCTAAGTGAAGGTGAACTGCATGAGTGATCTTTTTTTTTTTTCACTATATAAATCTATTTTTATACCAACAATTGTTTTTTCAAGGTTTTTTTTTTTAAAGAAGCACTCCCATCAAAGTCTTTATACTCTTAATATATTGCAACCATCATTTTATTTTGCACGGTATATGTACAATTGCTCATTTTGCCTTTCTACTCAGTTAATTTTTCTGTTTTCTCTTCCCTATGTAGAAACAGGAAGTCTCTTGTCCCTGCAGAAATCATTCCTCTCTTCATCTCCTTACCCACATGCTCTGCTCCTCCCCCACCTGCCAGGGACTTTTGCAGTGATGACTCATGGAGATAAGAGACCTCCTGTTTGTACATAGATCTTAGATGGAGTCAGCTAGTTCATTTTTAATCACGTGATGTCATAGACTTCATATAAAAGAGAAGAATTAGCTGAGTAGAAAGGCAAAATGAGCAATTGTAAGTACACAGTGCTATATAGTATGATGACTGCAATGTATGAAGAGGCTAAAAATTGTGATGTGAGTGCTTCTTTATTAGAGGAGTCATACAAAGATGGTATTGGTATCATCTGTCATTTTAGATTTCTTTTTGCTATTTCATCTTTCTGGGAAAAGTAGCTTTGGTAAAATTCCATTTTTAATTGCCTAATATTTAAAACATTTTGTGTCTTTTCTTAATTATGGTACTTTTTTTGTTAATTGTTATGTTTTAGCTTCTTTTTCTCCATCTAAGTTATTAGCTATTTTCATTTTGAATATTTATGGCAAGTAGAACAATTCTATTCTCATCTTGGCTACCCTACTCCCAGGAGTTGTCCAGTGCTGATATATTTAGTAGTCTTAACGTTTAGCGCTCTTTAATTTACACACTTCTGCTGTGAACATTGATTTGTTAAATGACTGCCTTACTGGTTCATTTGTTTGCACCATAAAAGAATTAAGTGTGCTTTGACATCTGTTTTCTAGATGTCATTTCCTAGACCTCTCCTATAGGACAATAATGGGTTAATGTTTGCTATTGTGGGATTTAAATTATAGGGATAAGTGTTTATAAGTATTCTGCAACTAATTGAGGCCTTAGGATAAAACAATTTCATTGATAGTTGCTGAGCATTACTAAGTTGGCCAAACGGCCACTAGACGGGTTACAAAATTATTAAATTGCTTATTTCCATAATCGCCCATTAAATGATCCCCCTAAAGAACCAATTATTTTCTGCATCAAAATGTGCAAGGTTTTACAGTATAAAATCAGTTAAAAGCATATTTCACAGAAGCAGGACTTGTCATCAAAAGACATGCAGGATTTTCAAAGCAGTAAGCTTCATGTACTGATTTGCATTTATATAGTTAGCTTTCCAGTGTACAGCATGCATATGTAACGCTGAACCAGATACTGGCGCATGCCTTACAATATGGCCCTGGCATTTATTTACAAGGTAGAAAATTGCATTCATAGTGGGTTTTTTTTCCCCAGGTCATTTTAGTTCATGTCAGAAAAGAGATTGTTGTTGCCATTAGACATATTTGGGTTAAAGGGGTTGTATTTATTTCGGTTTTGGGTGTAGGTGACCATACTGCACATAGGGCTGAGGCAACGATGTAAAGCCTGCAAGGTATAGTGCATTTGTGGAAAATTTAAAGCTTACTGTCATATCTGAAGACTTTTCAGAAAAATCTGTCTTATGTGTGCATAACTAATAACACAATTTCTATCCATTTTATAATTCATATCCTACATTTTTCACCAGTTTGCTCCTTTGCGAGATCTGTTTCTAATTTTCAGTTTTCTCTGAACTGGTGGGTGAAAACTAGCTAAGAAAAAAAAAAAAACTATTTCTTAGTGCTTTGTGTTGTATACTTAAAAGATGCCGGCAACACTCCTGATTTATTAGTATATTGGACTGTAAGCTGACACTTTATGGAAGCTTTATGTGTTCAAGCGGCCAGGAGGTAGCTGACCACAACTTTGTTGTACCTGTGCACCTTTCTCTATATAGCTTTATCGCTTAGCTGCATGCTAAACAACAATGTTGTATGGCCAATACTTACTGATACCTGGTCTGCTTCAGTTTGACAAAAGGACCTCTAAGGCTATGTGCCCACGATGCAGAAATGAAGCAGAAAATTTCTGCATCTCCCTGGCAGAAAAAACGCATGCAGATTGTGCATGCGTTTTTCCTGCAGAATACATGCGGATTCACATGCGGATTCACATGCGTTTCCGCATGCAGATTGACAAGCGCTTTCCAGGCGATAGCATCACTTGGAAAGTGCTTGACAACTAGGTCACACTATATAAATCCATGCAAACAGCATGGATTTATACAGTGTGAACCGTAAAAATTAAAACAAATAAAGCTATACTCACCCCCGAGGCCCCGGCGTGTGCTGCAGCGCTCGTTCCTGTCTGGTTCCCGGCTGCCGGCATATCGCGAGACAGAGCGGTGAAGGGCCTGCGGTCACATGACTGTGACATCACCGCAGGTCCTCAAGCGATGCCAGCATTCAGAGAAAAGTCTTCGGAAAGGTGAGTATAAACTTTATTTGTTATTTTATTCTTTTTTTACAGGTACAATGGTACCCAGGTCTGGATGAGAGTCTTCTCTCCTCCAGAACTGGGTACCATCCGCACATAGAGACGCATAGAAGCCGCTTGTACAAATGTACAGTCGCGGTTTCAATGCAAGTCAATGGCGGGAGTTCCGCTGCGCTTCCGCAAAATTAAATGACATGCTGCGGATTTTTGTACGCAGCATAAACGCTGTGGAAAAATCCGCAGCATGTGCATAGAACCTGCGGAATCCCCTTGGGGACCATGGGGTGCGGATTACCTAGCGTTTCACAAGCTTTTATGCTGCGGAAATTCCGCAGCATAAACGCTTGAAAAACGCTACGTGGGCACCTAGCCTAATACTCATTTTTTCCACATTGATGGGTTGCAGAATAGAATGTTAAGATTGTTAGGATTATCCTTTAATGCAGGGATGGGGAACCTCAGATGACCTTTTACTGCCCCCCCGGGCAGATTCCCGGGCACTGTAGTGCTTGGGCCGGCAGCTTTATTTTGACAGCTGCCGGCCCGTCAATTTCTTCTTTTTCTGTGAGCACGCGGCACTGTTCACTGCTATACGCTTAGGAGCACACAATGAAAGATTACTTCCCGACACCAGTGCCAGCGTCAGGACTTACTTTGAGGGCGGAAATAGTGCGCTATTTGTACGGCCCCCAAAGGATGGTATAAATATCCAAATGGCCCTTGGCAGAAAAAAGATTCCCCACCCCTGCTTTAATGCTAGAAATTATTTTGACTACTTTGCTTGGTTATTCAAACTCCTGAAACCTAGATGCTGTGAAATCTTGAGGTGGATAGGAAAATGTATTCTCTGGAACCGGTCCCCCCTTTTTTTCTTTTTTAAACTCCCTTCAACCTTGAATTAACATGCTTCACAGAATTCTATAACATTCAGCAGTGAAAAATAAAAAATACATTTTTTCTCACAAGGGAAGGAGCACTAGTTGACTCTTGAAGAATAAATTATCGTAAAATAGTTTGTGGACTCCATTTACAGAACCCTTAAGTGACCCTATTTTGGAAATTTCACCCCTCTGGGAATTTATCTACAGGTATATGCAAATTGTCTCTTTAGAGAGGAAGAGGACTAGAACTCTAGTGCCACCTACAAGAAGTAGCAATCCTAAAAGTCAATAGTGACCCTTTAACAAGCCTAATCATATGACTTAGGATAAAAGCCAATACCAGAAACTCAATTTGCAGACACTGTGTTTCTGGGTACTGCCCCTTGTCAGTGCAAAGTGTGAGTTTTCATATATTTTAGTGCCCATATATTGTGCCCAGCTCGTGCTTCTGGAGACATGAACCCTGTAAATTTAAGCGTGCTCTCATCGCTACAGAAATGCCAGACATGTGGATGCTAAATGTGGTTTAGGTACACTGGGGCTCAGAAGGGAGGGGGGCATTTGAATTTGAGATCTCAGAATTCGCCGGATTTCTTTGGGGGTGAGGAACCATAGTGCTTTTCCAGAGCCTTTGTGCTACCAGAATTTGGAAGCCCCCTATATTTCCATTGACTGATGGCAGGCCTGAATGGGGACTTGCTTTTTTGTGGATTGAGTTGAAGCTTTTATTGGGAACATTTTACATAACATTTTGGATCACATTTATCTTGCTCTGTACGCTGAACACTTACATCGGGGTTTCCATCTAAATCTCCGGGTGACTAGATTAAGATGAAACCCCTGACGGCATTCACTTTAATGAGGCAGCAGAGTTACTCTGGACTCCATCTGGCCTCTATTCAGCAGTGTCTTTTTATTCAGACCATGCTTTTATGCACATTTAAAAAGACTGACGCCTCTGGATCATAGGCCAGACGCCGTCCACATCTGTCTCATAGAGAATCTTCCACCAGGGCTTCCATCTGAATCATGTACTGTATTTCAAAGATTTACACGGAAATCCCAGTGTAAGTGCTCAGCGTAGAGCACAGGATAAGTGTAAGCCAAGCCTTACTGCGATCTTTGGAAGGCAGAATGAACAAATCAACAGCAGCTGAAGAATTGGTTTTATTTATTTGTTTGTATAGTTATTTGTGCAATATAAGTGATAAGGCAACTTTATTCTTCGGGTCCGTGCAATTACAGCAACACCAAATTTATATACGTTTTTTTGGTTGCCTACTATCTAAAACTAAAAAAAAAGCTTTTTTGCATCACTATATTTTGAGAGCTATAATTTTTCTATATTTCTGCCAACAGAGTCATGTGAGGGCTTGTTTTTTGCGGGATGAGTTGATGCTTTTATTGGTACAAATTTTGGGCACATACCTTTTTTTTGTTTACTTCCTATTCCAATTTTTGGGAAACAGAATGATCAAAGATTAACAATTCAAGAATTGTTTTATTGTTTTTTTTTTTTTTTTGTTATGCTGTTCACCATGTGGCAAAAGTGATAAGACTGCTTTATTCTTCAGGTCAGTACGATTACAGCGATACCATATTTAGCAAATTTTGATGTTTTGCCGTTTTTACACAATAAAAACAATTTTATAGAAAAAAGAATTGTTTTTGCATCGCTTTATTCTGAGAACTAAAACTTTTTTATTTCTCCACTGACGGAGTTATATAGGGGGCTTGTTTTTTGCAGGACAAGATAACGTTTACACGTGTTTACGACGTTCATTGAAGGGGTTAACCAATGTAACAGATTTTTTTTTGTTCGGGTCATTCCAGACGCGATGATGCCAAATATGTGCACTTTTTTTTGTTTATTTTTGTTTTTTACATAAATATTTTATTGTATGTATTTTTTTTTCATTTTTTTCGGATTATAAGACGCAAATTTTACTTTAATAAGGAAAAGTTCCAAACTGCTCAAGGGATTATATATATGAAACTCCTTTACTTTTCTTGGTATTGTATGCAGCATTCATCTCTTTGTAGGTTATACTTGGTTTTTGTTTAGTGTGTTGTTGTTTTTTTGTCAATTAGGCTCTTTTCAGATGTAAGTATAAAGCGTCTGTAATACGGATGCACATAATGGATATATCGCTATATGGGGTGCACACGTCTTCCATCTGTATTTGGTCAGTGTTTGCATCCAGTACTATTATTTAGTGTCATGTAGAAATGGATTTGTTTATGCCCAATAGAAAATATTGCAATGATAGCAAATACTGCTATAATACTGATGCATCCATATTTTAAGCAAAAAAGACCAAGATACAGCACTTTCGTAATTGTTTGCCTTAGTGACATTTTATTTTAGAAATTGAGGATGCGTAAAAGAAAATGTCACTAATGCAAACAATTACGAAAGTGCTGTATCTTGGTCTTTTTGAATATTTTTTCTCACAAGCAACTCTTCTTCAACCGAGTGCTGACCTTCTTATTCTCTATCCATATTTTAAGCATACACCATCCCAATAACCTGTTGCTATCAGTAAAAAGAATGAAATTCACGCATGCTGCGTTTTTAAGGAGCAGATGTAAATAAAAAATGCCCTCTAAATAGCCTAAGGCTATGTGCCCACGATGCAGAAATGAAGCGGAAAATTTCTGCTTAATTTCAGCATGTTCTTGCCTGGAAAAACGCATGCGGAATTTTACATGCGTTTTTCGCGCGTTTTTGAGGCGGTTTGCACATGCGGAATTGCCTTGCGTTTTTCTAATGCATTGAAGAAAGCAATTCTGCATGTGCAAACGCACAAATAATGGACATGCTGCGGATTTTTCCGCACATCAAAAACGCTGCGGAAAATTCCGCAGCATGGGCATTGAACTTGCAGACTGTCATTGGGGACCGTGGGGGACGGATTACCAAGTGTTTTACAAGCGTTTACGCTGCGAAAATTCCGCAGCAAAAACGCATCGTGGGCACGCAGCCTTAGGGAATGTACACTCGTTAAGTATTTGGGGCAGAAATTTCTGCACCATTACTGCATCTCTCGGCGGGAAAATCTCTGTGGCAAAAACGTGCGTTTTTTTGGTGCAGATAAGCAACGTGTGCATGAGACTTCAGGATTCACATTCACTATTCAGGCATCAGGAAACCCATCAGGTTTTATGACAAATCTGCACTGAAAAAACGCAGTGTGTGCACACAGCCTTATTGTCTTCCTTTAGGACCTTATTTCAATCCGCCAAAACCAAAAGAAATACAGATTACACCACTCTGAAAGAGCATTTATTGACAGCATGCAAGTGTTATTGCGCCTATCTATGATTCATTTGGAGTGTACCAAATGCTTTATTTAAAGGGAACCTGTCATTAGAATCAAGCTGCTTCAACTACAGGCAAAAAGAAATCAGCTGGGCAGCACAATTGCAGCAAGGTATGTTTTACTTCGAAACGCTTAGGCAATTCAGAGAAAAGAGTTTGGGCTGCGGACCATAGCGAGAGACCTGACTAGTCCAATGATACCCCTGCCCTACTTCTCCCCACCCTGCTCCTGTTGATTGACAGGTCTCTCACAATTTACATACAGTACAGACCAAACGTTTGGACACGCCTTCTCATTTAAAGATTTTTCTGTATTTTCATGACTATGAAAATTGTACATTCACACTGAAGGCATCAAAACTATGAATTAACACATGTGGAATTATATACTTAACAAAAAAAGTGTGAAACAACTGAAAATATGTCTTATATTCTAGGTTCTTCAAAGTAGCCACCTTTTGCTTTGATGACTGCTTTGCACACTCTTGGCACTCTCTTGATGAGCTTCAACAGGTAGTCACCGGAAATGGTCTTCCAACAATCTTGAAGGAGTTCCCACAGATGCTTAGCACTTGTTGGCCCTTTTGCCTTCACTCTGCGATCCAGCTCACCCCAAACCATCTCGATTGGGTTCAGGTCTGGTGACTGTGGAGTCCAGGTCATCTGGCATAGCACCCCATCACTCTCCTTCTTGGTCAAATAGCCCTTACACAGCCTGGAGGTGTGTTTGGGGTCATTGTCCTGTTGAAAAATAAATGATGGTCCAATTAAACGCAAACCGAATGGAATAGCATGCCACTGCAAGATGCTGTGGTAGCCATGCTGGTTCAGTATGCCTTCAGTTTTGAATAAATCCCCAACAGTGTCACCAGCAAAGCACCCCCACACCATCACACCTCCTCCTCCATGCTTCACGGTGGGAACCAGGCATGTAGAGTCCATCCGTTCACCTTTTCTGCGTCGCACAAAGAAACGGTGGTTGGAACCAAACATCTCAAATTTGGACTCATCAGACCAAAGCACAGATTTCCACTGGTCTAATGTCCATTCCTTGTGTTCTTTAGCCCAAACAAGTCTCTTCTGCTTGTTGCCTGTCCTTAGCAGTGGTTTCCTAGCAGCTATTTTACCATGAAGGCCTGCTGCACAAAGTCTCCTCTTAACAGTTGTTGTAGAGATGTGTCTGCTGCTAGAACTCTGTGTTGCATTGACCTGGTCTCTAATCTGAGCTGCTGTTAACCTGTGATTTCTGAGGCTGGTGACTCGGATAAACTTATCCTCAGAAGCAGAGGTGACTCTTGGTCTTCCTTTCCTGGGGCGGTCCTCATGTTAGCCAGTTTCTTTGTAGCGTTTGATGGTTTTTGCAACTGCACTTGGGGACACTTTCAAAGTTTTCCCAATTTTTCGCACTGACTGACCTTCATTTCTTAAAGTAATGATGGCCACTCGTTTTTGTTTACTTAGCTGCTTTTTTCTTGCCATAATACAAATTCTAACAGTCTATTCAGTAGGACTATCAGCTGTGTATCCACCAGACTTCTGCACAACACAACAGATGGTCCCAACCCCATTTATAAGGCAAGAAATCCCACTTATTAAACCTGACAGTGCACACCTGTGAAGTGAAAACCATTTCTGGTGACTACCTCTTGAAGCTCATCAAGAGAATGCCAAGAGTGTGCAAAGCAGTCATCAAAGCAAAAGGTGGCTACTTTGAAGAACCAAGATTATAAGACATATTTTCAGTTGTTTCACACTTTTTTGATAAGTATATAATTCCACATGTGTTAATTCATAGTTTTGATGCCTTCAGTGTGAATGTACAATTTTCATAGTCATGAAAATACAGAAAAATCTTTAAATGAGAAGGTGTGTCCAAACTTTTGGTCTGTACTGTACATAGCAGAGTCTGGTCAGTCGACTGTAGTGAGGTCCAGCAGCAGACGCCACAGCGTTTCAGAGTAAAACGTTGCTGCCAGGCTTTGATTCGTTCTGCCATAATTCGTTCAGCATGAATCTAGCGACAGATTCTTTTAAGTTTTATTACGCCTGGTTTTACATGGTACAAATAGAAAATCGCAATTTTTTTATATAAAATTTCCTCCTACAAATGAAGAGATCGGAGCTGCTTTATGTCAGAATCTTTAAAACACTTTTGCCTATATATGATCAGATTTTTTATGCATATGTTTTTTTTTTTCTCTCCTGTAAGGGAATGTTGCCAATCTTTTACACAGCATTAGTTTTTGGTAAAGCTAAAAATTCACTTTTTGGGCGTCAAAATTGGCATGTTTGTCTTATTCATTCCAGTTTAGTAATGACCTTAAAGATTTGTCACTCCATCACCTAGAAGTTAATTCAGCATTTTATTAAACCTTGGAATGCAAAATCCCTCTGTCGCATTACTTAAACTGCAATGCACATTGGTTTTCACATGCATGAGTAAGCCCTGACCTTTCACAGCCTCATCTTCTGCTAGTAACTGATCTGAGGATGGCTGGTGTACTGGAAAGAAAATGAAATAAGCCCAAAACATGTTATTTCCCCATTTCCTGCATTTAAAGTTTCAGAAAAATTACTAAGATAGCATTTTTCTATTTTCAGTAGATCTTGTACAATTTCCTTTAATATATTGGGATCCTCATTCTTTTAGCTTGGTGTTATCTTTTTATTTTGTTATATTATTACAATATTTATAAATATGTATTAATTTTGATGTGTGTTATATACACTGCTCAAAAAAATAAAGGGAACACTCAAATAACACATCCTAGATGTGAATGAATGAAATATTCTCATTGAATACTTTGTTCTGTACAAAGTTGAATGTGCTGACAACAAAATCACACAAAAATCATCAATGGAAATCAAATTTATTAACCAATGGAGGCCTGGATTTGGAGTCACCCCCAAAATAAAAGTGGAAAAACACACTACAGGCTGATCCAACTTTAATGTAGTGTCCTTAAAACAAGTCAAAATGAGGCTCAGTATTGTGTGTGGCCTCCACGTGTCTGTGTGACCTCCCTACAACGCCTGGGCATGCTCCTGATGAGGTTGCGGATGGTCTCCTGTGGGATCTCTTCCCAGACCTGGACTAAAGCATCCGCCAACTCCTGGACAGTCTGTGGTGCAACGTGACGTTGGTGGATGGAGCGAGACATGATGTCCCAGATGTGCTCAATCGGATTCAGGTCTGGGGAATGGGCGGGCCGGTCCATAGCTTCAATGCCTTCATCTTGCAGGAACTGCTGACACACTCCAGCCACATGAGGTCTGTTATTGTCATGCATTAGGAGGAACCCAGGGCCAACCGCACCAGCATATGGTCTCACAAGTGGTCTGAGGATCTCATCTCGGTACCTAATGGCAGTCAGCCTACCTCTGGTGAGCACATGGAGGGCTTCCAAAGAAATGCCACCCCACACCATTACTGATCCACTGCCAAACCGGTCATGCTGAAGGATGTTGCAGGCAGCAGATTGCTCTCCACGGCGTCTCCAGACTCTGTCACGTCTGTCACATGTGCTCAGTGTGAACCTGCTTTCATCTGTGAAGAGCACAGGGCGCCAGTGGCGACTTTGTCAATCCTGGTGTTCTGTGGCAAATGCCAAGCGTCCTGCACGGTGTTGGGCTGTGAGCACAACCCACATCTGTGGACGTCGGGCCCTCATACCACCCTCATGGAGTCGGTTTCTAACCATTTGTGCAGACACATGCACATTTGTGGCCTGCTGGAGGTCATTTTGAATGGCTCTGGCAGTTCTCCTCCTGTTCCTCCTTGCACAGAGGCGGAGGTAGCGGACCTGATGCTAGGTTGTTGCCCTCCTACAGCCCCCTCCACATCTCCTGGTGTACTGGCCTGTCTCTTGGTAGCGCCTCCAGCCTCTGGACACTACGCTGACGGACACAGCAAACCTTCTTGCCACAGCTCGCATTGATGTGCCATCCTGGATGAGCTGCACTACCTGAGCAACTTCTGTGGGTTGTAGAGTCCGTCTCATGCTACCACGAGTGTGAAAGCACAACCAACATTCAAAAGCGACCAAAACGTCAGCCAGAAAGCATTGGTACTGAGATGTGGTCTGTGGTCCCCACCTGCAGAACCACTCCTTTATTGAGTGTGTCTTGATAATTGCCAATAATTTCCACCTACTGTCTATTCCATTTGCACAACAGCATGTGAAATTGATTGTCAATCAGTGTTGCTTCCTAAGTGTATATACACTACCGTTCAAAAGTTTGGGTCACCCAGACAATTTTGTGTTTTCCATGAACACTCATGCTTTTATTTATCAAATGAGTTGCAAAATGATTAGAAAATATAGTCCAGACATTGACAAGGTTAGAAATAATGATTTTTATTAGAAAGAATCATTTTCTCCTTCAAACTTTGCTTTCGTCAAAGAATGCTCATTTTGCAGCAATTACAGCATTGCAGATCTTTGGCATTCTAGCTGTTAATTTGCTGAGGTAATCTTGAGAAATTTCACCCCATGCTTTCTGAACCCCTCCCAAAAGTTGGATTGTCTTGATGGGTACTTTTTGCGTACCATACGGTCAAGCTGCTCTCACAACAGCTCAATGGGGTTGAGATCTGGTGACTGCGCTGGCCACTCCATTACAGATATAATACCAGCTGCCTGCTTCTTCCCTAAATAGTTCATGCATAATTTGGGTCATTGTCCTGTTGTAGGATGAAATTGGCTCCAATCAAGCTCTGTCCACAGGGTATGGCATGGCGTTGCAAAATGGAGTGATAGCCTTCCTTATTCAAAATCCCATTTACCTTGTACAAATCTCCCACTTTACCAGCACCAAAGCAACCCCAGACCATCACATTACCTCCACCATGCTTGACAGATGGCGTCAGGCACTCTTCCAGCATCTTTTCAGTTGTTCTGCGCTCACAAATGTTCTTCTGTGTGATCCAAACACCTCAAACTTTGATTCGTCTGTCCATAAAACTTTTTTCTAATCTTCCTCTGTCCAATGTCTGTGTTCTTTTGCCCATATTAATCTTTTCCTTTTATTAGCCAGTCTCAGATATGGCTTTTTCTTTTCACTGAAGGCCAGCATCCCGGAGTCGCCTCTTCACTGTAGAACATTGACACTGGCGTTTTGCGTGTACTATTTAATGAAGCTGCCAGTTGAGGAGCTGTGAGGCGTCGATTTCTCAAACTAGAGACTCTAATGTACTTGTCTTGTTGCTCAGTTGTGCAGCGGGGCTTCCCAACTTCTCTTTCTACTCTGGTTAGAGCCTGTTTGTGCTCTCCTCTGAAGGGAGTAGTACACACCGTTGTAGGAAATCTTCAGTTTCTTGGCAACTTCTCGCACGAAATAGCCTTCATTTCTAAGAACAAGAATAGACTGTCGCGTTTCACATGAAAGTTCTCTTTTTCTGGCCATTTTGAGAGTTTCATAGAACAAACAATTGTAATGCTCCAGATTCTCAACTAGCACAAGGGAAGGTCAATTTTATAGCTTCTCAAATCAGCCAAACCGTTTTCAGCTGGGCTAACATACTTGTGCAAGGGTTTTCTACGGTTTTCTAAACATCCATTAGCCTTCTTACACAAATAGCAAACACAATGTTCCATTAAAACACTGGAGTGGTTGTTGGAAATGGGCCTCTATACACCTATGTAGATATTGCAATAAAAACAAGACGTTTGCAGCTAGAATAGTCATTTACCACATTAACAATGTATAGAGTGTATTTCTGATTCATTTAATGTTCGCTTCATTGAAAAAAAATGTGCTTTTCTTTCAAAAATAATGAAATTTCTAAATGACCCCAAACTTTTGAATGGTAGTGTATATTTATTTATTTACTTTGGAGAACAAAAGAAATGAAAGTTCCAACTTTTAATACCTCAATATCGGAGGACACAGTAAATTCGGATAAGTGGTAAGTAGGATAAGTGTTCAGACGGAGAAATCCATAAAGAAAACAACACATGCTACAAAAAGAAACTTTGGCAGCATGGAGGCTAAGTGGTTAGCTCTTTTATTTTGCAGTGCTGGGGTCCTGGAATCACATTCCACCAAGGACACACACTTTATGTAGATGTTATATTCTCTCTGTTTGTGTGGGTTTTCTCAGAATTCTCCGGTTTCATCCCACACACCAAAGACGTACTAGATGTAGATTGTGAGCCCCAATGGGGACCGTGATTCTAATCTCTGTAAAGCATTGTGGAAATGAATGGCGCTTTATCAGTACTATATAAGAAAGAATAATAAATTAAATAGTAAAAAAAATCTATATACAAAATTCCCATTTGTGACAAATAGGGAAAGTGTTTGTATTTCAGATGAGCTAGCCAAGCTGTGCAGTAGTTTAACATACAGATGGATGGCACCAGTTGCAGAGAGGAGGTAAAGTTATCTGGTAATATGATAGATATATTGAGGGCGATTCATCATCTAAGTGTTTTAGTAAAACACTCTGTGTTGCCCTAAAATTCTGCGACTCTTGGTGATTTTGGGATGGGCCTGTCAAATGAAATGAAAAGTAGCAAAATTAATTAAACTGGAATTGATACTATAGTCCTTGACTGGAGTACCTTTTCTGGCAAGGCTCATGAAGGGGCACACGACTGATAAGATTAGTCTAATTTATTTTGTGGTATGCGCCTGTTCTGTCTGCACTCCAATGTCTGATGAGCAAACAGGAGTAAAGTATAGGCTTCTAAGGGTATGTGCACTAGATGAGTATTTGATAAAAAAAATGTCTGCACCATTTCTGCATCTCTTGGCAGGAAAATGCAGCCTCTAAAACGTTGCGTTTTTGCCGCTTTTTTTTTTTTGCGTTTTTTCAGTGTATTCAATGGGTGAAAAACGCAGGCAAAAACGCACAGAGAATTGACATGCTGCAGATTATTTTCTGCACCAAATCTGCAAGTCTAAAATAGTCAACGTGTGCATGACACATCAGCTTTCTCATTCATTTTGCTGGCATCAGGTTTTGTCACAAATCGGCGTAGAAAAAAAGCGACAAAAAAACACTAAATCTGCAATGTGCGCACATACCCAACCTGCTTTTTGCTGTATCTATATTCACGCAACCATCACTATATTTTACTGTTGGTATGATGATCCTTTTCTGAAATACTGTGATACTTCTATGCCAGATGTAATGGGACATACACCGTTCAAATTTTGTCTCGTCAGTCCACAGAGTGTTCTCACAAAAATCTTAACGATCATCAAGATGTTTTCTGGCAAAACTGAGACGAGCCTTTGTTCTTTTTGCTCAGCAGTGTTTTTTGTCTTGGAACTCTGCCATGCATGTTATATTTGCCCAGTCTCTTTCTTATGGAGGAGTCATGAACACTAAACTTAACTGAGGCCTGCAGTTATTTGGATGTTGTTGTGGGGTCTTTTGTAACCTCTTGGACGAGTCGTCGCTGCGTTCTTGGGATAATTTTAGTAAACTGTTCTTTTCTTGGAAGGTTCACCACTGTTCCATGTTTTCTCCATTTGTGGATAATGGCTCTCCTTGTGGTTCGCTGGAGTCCCAAAGCTTTAGAAATGGCTTTATAACCTTTTCCAGACTGATGAATGTCAATTACTTTCTTATTTGTTCCTGAATTTCTTGAGATCACAGCAAGATGTGTAGCTTTTGAGAATCTTTTGGCCTACTTCACTTTGTCAGACAGGTCTTATTTAAGTGATTTCTTGATTGAGAACAGGTGTGGCAGTAATCAGACCTGTGTGTGGCTAGGGAAATTGAACTCTGCTTCCCAAAGATGTGATAAACCACAGTTAATTTATGTTTCAAGGAGGAGGGGCAATCACGCTTTCACACAGGGCCATGTAGGTTTGTTTTTTTTCCCTTAATAATAAACCCCTTCTTTTAAAGCGTACATGTCAGCAGGATTGTGCTCAGTAAACTGCATACACTGTCAGGTGGGTGACATTACACTAATTAATATGATACCTCGGTTGATAAAATCTGTCCTGTGGTTCTTGTGTAATCTTTACTTTCAGTTTGGAGATAATGATATGCCTGTGCTTCGGGGTGGCCTGTGGGGGGGCGCTCTATCTGGTGCTCTGCTTACATATTCATCTGTATGCTCTTACGACCGCTCACTGATCATTCACCGACCTGCCTCCTATCTTACATAATGCCTCTAGTAGTGCGGGGTTAGGTAAAATAGGAGGCCGGTCAGTGAAGGCACAGTGAGCTGTCATAAGAGCATACAAATGAATATGTAAGCAGAACACCAAATAGAGCCCCCCCCCCCCCCCCCCACAGGCCGCCCCGGAGCACGGGCATATCATTATCTCCTAACTGAAAGTAAAGAGTACACAAGAACCGCAGGACAAGTTGTGTACCCATGCTCTATCTACAGAGCAGTACACTTCTCAGGGGTCTATTGATGATCAGTGGAGGTCTGATTTGATTTTAACTATTAAGTGGCAGCTTCAATCCACTCAGCTGCCTTCAACTCAATGTATTACTGTAGACTGCAGCTGTAACTAAAAAGTTAAAATCAAGCAATAGCGATTGCAGTGTAGGCCAGGCCTTAAACTGATGCCTTACTATCCTGTAGAGCAATGATTCCAAACCTGTCCCGGTACAGTATCAATCACAGCCACCTTTTAAAGGCACTCTGTCAGCACTGAATGACTGTTCAAACCAAGTACAGGCGCTCGGTGCATCACGATGGGGCCAATCATTTATATACACCTTCTTACCTGCATGTTTTCCCTTTACCCCCCACCCACCCACCTATTCTTTGATTGACAGCTCGTGCTTCATAGAGCCTGAGAAAGATGGAGATATATGGAAACCAAGCCGGTGGAAATGTTTGCCACGCCGTGAAGCACTGAGCGCCTGTGCTTGGTTTGGACCATCATTCTGTGCTGACACAGTCCCCATGTACCGTATATGCTGGGAGCCTTTCACAGTATATACACTAAACCAATACAAAAGATGTGTACAAGGCCTTACATAATAACATTGGATACAGGATTTCAATAGCTGTCATATTGAAGACACAGCTTTACTGTTGTAGATATGCAGAATCTATCATTTTGTGCCATGACTTGTATGATTAAACCTATGCTAGAAAATGATGCTATGTATAGCTGATTCAGAGTATAGTATTTGAAGGGTTTTCAGGTTCTTACAAGTGTCTTCATTTTGAAGTGTAGAGGTGTCTGGTTTCTTACAATCTAGGATAAACCCTTGTGCAGCTCAGAATTTTACTCCTTACCCATCTCTATACAATGAATGAGCCTGAATGACACTGTGTTCAGCAAGGGCATTTTATTCCTTTCATGTAGCTTTTAACATCCATTTTCTAAGAGCCTGCAAAACATTTCAATGTGATTTGTTGCGCAAATAGAGAAGATATTTGCTATCGTATTCAAGTGGAGAAAAGGTGAACCTAAGTACAGTCTCACCTGAGTAGTGTATTTCATCAAGGAAAAGTGGGACAATATGTTCTAGCGTTCTATATAGTGTTTAACTCTTGCTGTGCTAATCCTCTTCTCCTGGCATTGTGCTCGCGTTGTTACATGAACAATTTGGAGCATGGCTAAAATTTTAAAAATGCATCAGCGTTCTATGGAAATGAGGGGAAATGAGGTGTGAAGGACTCTGAACTACAACTATTTTTATCCCGTATTCTCTACTGGTTTGTGTGTTAAATAACTGTTGAACAACTCATTTTTAGCTTGGAAGGCTAGATGTGCCTTTTTAAAATGGAGTATTACAGGTTGCGGAAATACTCGAGCGTTTTTGTATATGGAATATTCTAGGAATATTCTAATATACAACTAGTGTTTTTTTTTTTTTTTTTGCTATAGAAATCTTTCCAAGAATACCTGTACATCCTGACAGTTCTGTTATCCTAAACGAATCTGTACAAAGGTTTAACCAGTTTTGATGTTTTTAGCTATGGAATATTTCAGATTCTTCACTTGTGATTCAGAATGTTCTTACGACACCATTTAATAAGGCACAAGTTCTGTTATATCACAACTTAACGGTCAAACTTTCACTTTAGCCACTATCGGTTTCACAAACCCTTTAAATGATTGGTGCCGGTGAAAGCAGATTTGGTTTACTTCTGCTTATGCAGGACAGCGATGTCACACTAGACCTAAACAAGACAAAAAGAATGTATTTAGTCTTTTTAGCTTCTTGGACACCTGCGAGAGTAATATCCAAAGCTGTCCTTTCAAAGTGAAATTGCTCTTTGACTTTGACCTGGGCTTAAAGGGAACCTGTCACATCCTAATTGCTATGTGCACTTGCTTTGTTAGTGATGATGAACCTTATAATGTGCATCACTAACAGGCTTTTTTCATTAAAATCGGTGGTAGTATAATGATTTTATAACCTTATATACATTTTGTCCTACCTGCTTGTATTCAGTCATAGGGGTGTGATTCTCTCATTCAGTCACTGCTGGCGCTGCCCATGTATTTGAATACTGCTCCCGGCAAGGTTGCGTCTAGATCGGAGGTGATTTTTTGTGCTCCTCACTTTAGCCTCCGATCTAGATGTTTCACTGTGGAGGAGACTAGATCGGAGTTGCTGGAGTGGGGGCCTCAGTAATCCCCTCCGATGTAGACAGTTCAGCACTGACACCACTAGGTGGAGCTGCTTCCAGGATCCTCATACTCACTGCTGTTTAGTCGCCTCTACTGGCTTTTTATTGGTTTTCTTATGCTTTTTTATGCAATTGCTCATGTTTTTAATGGAGCAAACATCACAAGTCAAAAATGATTTTTTTTTTACCCTGGTCTATATTATATGGATTTGGGCAAAATTATTTTTTTTCTTGATTAATGACACTTACATTTTTATTGTTGCTTTATGTAATATAAAAAATTCCCCTTATCGCTGATTGTTCAGTTTTGCCAGAATGTGACTCTTCCCATTTGTCTACAGTCCTGTCTGCAGCCCCAACATTGTGATGAGTGGGCGGAACTCCGCAGGGAGGGGAGTAAAAGAGCGCCCCCCACAGTCATCATAATGTACAACACAGAAGTGACAAATTATTACGGGAATGTCTAAGGTCACTGGAGAACACTGCTGGTAATATATACATATATACGGGCATGTCCAGGGTCACTGGAGAACACTGCTGGTAATATATACATATATACGGGCATGTCCAGGGTCACTGGAGAACACTGCTGGTAATATATACATATATACGGGCATGTCCAGGGTCACTGGAGAACACTACTGTTATCATTTACACCACTTTTGTGTTGTACATTCTGATGATTCTGTCGGCTGCTCCGTCACTGGCTGAGACTTGTGGACATACAGGAAAATTTCAATTCTATCAAAACTGAACAATCAGAGCTATGTGACATTTTTTTATATTACAGAAAGTGATAATAAAAAAAACTCACTTTATTAATTAAAAAATAAATTCACAAAGTGGCCGAGCTTTCTCCCTCTCGCCCTTCATTAAGGTGGATATCCGTTCCTGTCGTTCAGCGGCCTCTGCTGACGTCACGTAGACAGAGCGGGGGCTTCTTTTTCTCTCCACTGTGTATACAGGGCGAGACTGTCAACGTCATTCTGATTGACAGCTGGATTCCCACTGTCTAACTGGGGGAGAAGACTGTCGATCAGAATGAGTCGGACGTCACGCTCTGCCCCGTCAGCAGAGACAGCTGAATCCCCGACAGGAACGGTCTGTGCCTGCTCTGTGCCGGGGGAAGAACGCCACAGGGCACAACAGGCAGGTAAGTAGTAATTACCTGCCTGTTAGTGCTTAGGCACACTTTTTGTTTTTCATAAAGACCCGGATATCCCCTTTAATGAAAGGTGGGAGAAAGAAAGCTCGGCCACTTTGTGATTTTTTTTTTTTAATTAATAAAGTGAGTTTTTTTTATGATCTCTTTCTGTAATATAAAAAAATGTCACATAGCTCTGATTGTTCAGTTTTGATAGAATTGAAATTTTCCTGTATGTCCACAAGTCTCAGCCAGTGACGGAGCAGCCGACAGAATCATCAGAATGTAAAGCACAAAAGTGGTGTAAATTATACCAGCAGTGTTCTCCAGTGACCCTGGACATGCCCGTATATATGTATATATTACCAGCAGTGTTCTCCAGTGACCTTAGACATTCCTGTAATAATTTGTCACTTCTGTGTTGTACATTATGATGACTGTGGGGGGCGCTCTTTTACTCCTCTCCCTGCAGAGTTCCGCCCACTCTTCACATGTCGGTGCTGCGGACAGGACTGTGGACAAATGGGAAAAGTCACATTCTGGCAAAACTGAACAATCAGCGATAAGGGGAATTTTTTATATTACATAAAGCGACAAAAAAAATGTAAGTTTCATTAATCAAGAAAAAAAGAATTTTGCCCAAATCCATAAAATATAGACCAGTGTAAAAAAATCTTTTTTGACTTGTGATGTTTGCTCCATTAAAAACATGAGCAATTGCTTAAAAAAAGCATAAGAAAAAACAATGAAAAGCCAGTAGAGGCAACTAAACAGCAGTGAGTATGAGGATCCTGGAAGCAGCTCCACCTAGTGGTGTCAGTGCTGAACTGTCTACATCGGAGGGGATTACGGAGGCCCACACGCCAGCAACTCCGATCTAGTCTCCTCCACAGTGAAACATCTAGATCGGAGGCTAAAGTGAGGAGCACAAAAAATCACCTCCGATCTAGACGCAACCTTGCCGGGAGCAGTATTCAAATACATGGGCAGCGCCAGCAGTGACTGAATGAGAGAATCACACCCCTATGACTGAATACAAGCAGGTAGGACAAAGTGTATATAAGGTTATAAAATCATTATACTACCACCGATTTTAATGAAAAAAGCTTGTTAGTGATGCACATTATAAGGTTCATCATCACTAACAAAGCAAGTGCACATAGCAACTAGGATGTGACAGGTTCCCTTTAAATTCTGAAATCCGTTTCCGAGGCTCACATCTGCCATTCTACAGACTATTAAAAAAAGAAAAAAAAAAGCCTCCATTTCCTTATTTAGGCCAAAATACATGTATTTAAGAAAATAAATATAATTCACAATGGAATTTCATAAAACTTTTTGTTATTTTGCCTTTTATAGCCTATTTGTCACACTGTGTATTGCTGGATGTAGAATGAGTTATCTAACATTCCATCAGTCAGCATGTTCTGACTTCGTATCAAACTCTTATCTGTCTTTTCCTGGGCTCCTCTGTTCAGATTTATAATCATAAACTAGATCAGGGTTCAGCTGAACTTTGTGTGGTCATAAATCCAGCAGAGATGAGCCAGAAAAGATAGGTAACAGTTAAAACTTTACAATTAGAACTAGCTTGCTGATTCTCCATTAAAGGGGTATGCTAGCTCTTCTAAATTCTGCATTAGGAGGTGTTCAGGGTTGGTAATGTTGCATCTATAGATATCTGCCGCGTCACGTGTACCTATCCTGTTAAACAGAATAGGACAGCTGCACGCAATCCGTCATATATCTGTAGGCGTGATGTCACTGGCCACGCTCATCTCCCGATGCAGAAGTGAGCGGGGCCAAAGTATCCCTCTATCTCATACAGAGGCTGGACAGACATCTGTCTGAAATGGTTTCGTGAATCCTGCATTGAGCAGGGGGTTGGACAGGATGACCCTGGAAGTCCCCTCCAACAGTGATTAACAGTGTACTACTCATCTTGTGTGATGGATAAAGTTTTTACCTTGTACTTCAAGTTTCCTTTCATGTGTGGAGCCCTAGAGTAGAAATTAAACTGCGGACTCGGTGGTACAGATCTTCTACATTTCCCAATTTTTACCCCTCAGTCCCAAAGAACTGCTAAAGATGTGGCTTTGAGATGAGGTTGTGCTACAGGTGTGGGATCGTAAGTAAGTCAGACCATATTGCTTCTATAACTATGCAATGGTGACTGGATGCCATCTGGCCCCCAATCTTGCAAGCTTGAAGTTTCTTTTTATCCTTTTAAAGGGTTATTTTACGCCACTACATTGCAGCAGCATTTGCTGTGGTTTCCAAACTTTGTCCCTCTCAAACTCTGACTGCGTCCTAGGACACACACACTTCTCTTTTTTTTTTTTGTGTTATCTTGTCAGAACTCCTCATCAGTTACTAATTCAATCAAATGTGTAATCAATAAATGACCAGTTGCTATAGAGTACAAATCCTCTTTTTCTTTGAAGAGGCAATTTTCATATTAAATGGAGCATTGCATAGCAAATAAGCCTCCTTACCTTGACATGCCAGAGCCGGCATGTCACTCTCCACAAGGAGAACGTTACCCCTTAAGGCCCCGTCACACTTGGCGACGCTGCAACGATCCCGACAACGATACGACCTGTCAGGGATCGTTGCTGCGTCACTATGTGGTCGCTGGTGAGCTGTCAAACAGGCAGGCTCACCAACGATCAGGGGAGCAGCGACATCGTGGAAAGAATCTTTCCACGATGTCCTGCTCCTGGTTACGAGCCTGCTGAAGCAGGAGCAGGCTGGTAACTATGGTAAACATCGGGTCACTAGGGGCACATGCGCTCCTAGTAACCCATTGTTTATCATGGTTACCACTCTGCTACAGTGAGCGGGAGGTTACCGCTCACTTTAGCAGGCTCATAACCATGATAAACAACGGGTTACTAGGTGCGCGTGTGCCCCTAAGTAACCCGATGTTTATCATGGTTACCAGCCTGATCGCTGCTCCCGCTGGTCACACACAGCGATGTGTGCTGACCAGCGGGAGAGCAACGACCAAAAAATGGTCCAGGACACTTTGCAGCGATCAGCGACCTCACAGCAGGGGCCTGATCGTTGCAAAGTGTCACACATAGCGACATCGCTGGTGAGGTCGCTGTTGCGTCACCAAAACCGTGACACAGCAGTGATCTCGCTATGTGAGACGGGGGCTTTAGACCTCAGTCCAGAGCCTCTCATCTAGCCAAATCAGTTCTCATACTTTGCACTGATGAGGGCCAACAGCCTGAAACACCGTGTCTGCAAATTGAGATTCTGATTTGGCTTTTATCGTAAGTCATATTGCACGACTCGTTAAAGGGTTGATTGTGACTTGTAGGATTGCTGCTTCCAATAGGTGGCGCTATAGAGTTCAAGTTCTCTTTTTCTCTGAAGAGGCAATTTGCAGTTGCTTAAATAAAGTTATAATGGCAAATTTTTTTTTTTTTTTTTTTTTTATACATAAAATAGAATCTTGAAATCAAGATTTAACTGTGCTTTGCACTATATACTTGAATCTCTATGTACAGATAAAGGCAGCATCTTATTCATCTAACAATCTACCTAGTTCATTGTTATATAAATTTGTGATTGAGGATAATGTCACATTTGCATGTAGCTGAAAAGTGGGGCCCTGGAGTTGATTATAGGTGGGCCCTTGGCACCCCAGTCCGACACGGTGTTGCCAGAGAGAGATAGAGGCCATCTGTGGGCAGGTCTTATCTCAAGTACCTCAGGTATCATATTAATCAGTGCAGCAACCCCAACATGACACTGCCTGTAGTTTACTTAGCAAAATGCTGCTGACATATTCTCTTTAAAGCATTCTGCCCAAACAGTCAACCACAACTCCTGTGATGGGTCCCTCTTTACACAAGCCTAATGATTCACAGTAATTGTGTTCATTCCTTGAGAGAACTAATTTTGTAAGCCTGGCTAAACCTACAATAGTGAATATTATGTTATATTTGCTTTTTGCATCTGTTGATTGTAGTGCTCTTTTATGCCATTTTCTGACAGAGTCTAACAAAGTAAGTTTGTCAGTTGGTTTGATAATGGCTTCTAAATATTATCTTGTGGATGAGTTGCTAGAACTGGGCCGTCTTGACCACAGATTCAGTGCCTTACAGCATTGCTTAGATTTAATTTTCTGTGGGATCGTCTTATTTTTTTTATGGGTATTTTAACATTCTGGTCATGTTAAACTAGTAAGGAAGGAGTTTTGGTCTACTGAGTAAAAATGCCTGACTGGGACGAAGAAATGGGATTTTACTAGAACATTGATTGTCCTTGGGTAAATGGAGGTAAAGTGATTAGACCAACTATAATTGAGAAATTGTTTCCTGTGTCCTCTTGAAAGCTGGTCAAGCGATATCTTCTTGCCCTGATCGCTAGTACAATATATTAAATCCAAAGGCTGCATCCACTTAGCTTCTTGAGTGTTCTGGTGTTATTGATTTAAGTCTCTGTGGAGGAGAATCTTCTGCCATGCCCTTATGTACCTGTGGAGTGTTTGCCTTTTTACTTTGGCTCATGTGCACCAAAGATAATTTGATTTGTGGAAACGCTTATCTATGCTTGGAAACATGAGCTAATTAAAATTTTATGAGGCAGCGTCTCACCATTCTTAAGCTGATAAATTACATGTCTGCTATCAGACTTACTGATGGGTCTGTTGCTGACTCGGTTGAGGTTCAGACATTTTTTTCCAGGACACCTCGGTACTGAATTGATGATTCCATTCCATATTGTAAAAAGAGGTGTTCTGGCATATACTGGTCTGACAAAGGTCAAAAAGGCTTGCTTGATCTCTGTTCGATTGCATGGGGGCTCATGAGCCAGGAGCTTTTACATGTAACCAGTACATGTGTCTAACTTTATCTGTATCGCAGAGTGAAAAAAGCCAAAGGGTATTTCCATTTATACTTTATCAATGTTTATTTGTGATCAGACTTCTAAGAATGCACAGATTGGGCACTGTTCACATCACATTAGAGACTTCTGTCAGACATATGCATTGAGCTTTTTGCCTGACTTAAGGCCCATATACACATTAGATGGCTGTCGGGTCAAGTGGTGCTTTGGTCGATCATTGAACCATTAATCATCTCTCCCATGCATAATAGTGCTGGTTCTACTGAGCGGTCCTGTTTTCTCTATGAGAACGACATCTGCTCTGGCAATTTATTTACATGATAACAATACGATCGGCAGTCCAAAGTCGGACATGCTTGATCGACATTCCCCCTCAATTAGTTGGTTGGCACCCCCATACACATGAGTGTTAGCAAAAACCTTTTGGCGAGTACAACCAACATTAGTCTAATGTATTTTGGGGACTTTATACCTACAATGGAAAGTTCTGATATGTGTCACTGTATAGCCATATAAGTGACCCGTATCTCCCATACACTTCCATGCTAGAAATAAAAATACTTACTGTTTTTTTCTATCTTGATACTTCAGTGTAAAAAAAACGGTATTCGACTTTCTCTTCTGAACCCAATGGAGGCTGAAAGAATGCTCTTTTGGCCTCCTAAGAGGTGAGTGAAGCCCCATAGATGGTTACTTTGTATCCTTGAGTTTTTTCTGGTTTATATGCCTCTCTAGCATGATATCTGAAGGGCCCTAGCTGAAAGTCTGGTGAGACACCCCCCCCCCCCCCCAATACAATACACATTGATTAGTTAAATTGTCAGTTCCTAAAATGGTGTTCTTGTAATTAATTGTAACAAACTGCCTCTAATTTCTCATGTTAGTCAGTTAAATCAATCACCCCCTCTTTCAGCCAAGGGGGTGAGGCAGTGTGGAATAAGCAATGTGTATGATTACTTTTAAAATGTAAACTGTGCTTATCAAAGAGATAAATATATTAGTTACAGTACTATATATAACTTTGTAAAAAAAAATTAGGACATTTTTTAGGAGTAAGTAATTTTAATTTTCATTTCAGAAATCAATAGTACACATGAAAATAAGTAATGTTGTCATCTATATTATCAGAGAAATCTGCCTTTCTCTCTTCCTGGATTTCACTCTCAATTCAAGGATAAAATCTGTTTTCAGTGAAGACAGATTTTCACATAACTGAGATAGATGACAGTTGGTGCTTACAAGATTCTATGGAGGGGAAAGAGCTAAAGGCAGGCACAGACCTTTTACTGCAAGTTCTGCTTAACCGATGGTTACACTTTTAGGCCTCATTCAGACATCAGTGATTTTTCTTGGTGTAAAATCAGAAACCTTTGTTCATCAGTGTTTTGGGTCCGAGTGTCATCAGTGTTTGGTCAGTGTGTCAGTTTTTACCATCAGAGAAAAAATAAATTGCAAATCTTCTCCCATTCATTGTAATGTTAATCATGGACAATGGGTCATTTTGATTTGTGACTTTATATTAAAGAAAAAAAAAAAATGTCACTGTGATATTTTGAAGGCCACTTGGTAAATAATACAGAACAACCCCTTAGGCCAGTGGTCCCCAACCTTTCTGACCTTGAGAGCCACATTCAGCTCTGAGAGAGTCGCGAGCCACATTCAGCTCCCACCCCTTCACAGTAATGGCAACCAAAGCCTTTCCACAGAAATACCAATATCCAGGGGTCCCCACAATACCCCCATTCAGTATTCTCCCATCAAGCACCCCCAACACACTGTCACATCCAGCTTTAAGCTCCTCCTGTGACAGGCAGCATCATCCTGTCTCCTCCATACTATACTTAAATTATCTCTAACCTCCTAAGACGAGTATATGTGCATCCAGATCTGCTCTCCTGTGCAGGGCTACTCACAAAGTTCACCATTTTGTGATGTACTCTTCATACCTGTTTGCTAGAGCTGGAGATAATGCACCAAGCTGACAGACAGCCGTGAGCCACAGTTCACGGAGCCGCGAGTGGCTCCGGAGCTACAGGTTGGGGACCCCTACCATAGGCTATAAAGTGGATAACTTTCACACTTAAGGATACCCTCTTAACCCCTTCACGACATCCGTGTATGGCACAAGTTGGAAGCTGGTGTATGGAGTGGGTTCACTGGTTACATGGTTTGATTATCGGGAAACAAGTGTTCCTAGGAATGTTCGTTCACAGTAATCTACTAGTGTTAGTACACCTTTAGAGATGTCTGCTGGTTGCTTCCTGAACTATTACTATAGAACGAAGATTAGCAGCTGAGGTGGGGAAGATGACCATATAAGCAGTGTCATTGTTTTGCTGATGGCTATATCTAACCACCAGTGTGTGATTTTACAAATTTAATAAGCTAAATGCACCAGACTTTTGTCACAATTTACTCAAATTTTTTTACATTTTTAAAAAAACAAACAAAAAAAAACAGCTTTTCATGACTTGCATCGCTTTTATGTGTTAGAGACATGTTCTGTGACTTGATTTAAAAGGGGGCATGAACTTGGTGAAAAGGACTTGACTTGGAAACATGGTCTAATGTGACATCATGTGAGAAGGATTGTGCTATAACTGGCAAAAAGTAAGCCAACTAATGGTCCAGTCTGTGCTTATACCATCTATCTAAGCGTTCGTCTACATCAGCAGATAATGGTTTAAACGATGAACGATGCGATCATAACTCCAGACCAGCAAACCTTCTCAGTTAAGGGTTTATACTAGACTCGTGAAAGAAACGATTGAATAGCAATCTCCACGTCGTAGCATTGAACATCGTGCTCTGTCTGCACACAGACTGATAGATCTGAAGTGTAGGTGCGTTCAACCTTCAAATCCATTCAATGATATTTGCTTTGAATCCATGAAGTGATGATACAGTATTGTACAAACATTTACGTTGATAGTACAAAGAAAATGTAATTTAATTAATAAACAAATGTTCGATAATCAATTTAGCAGTTTTATAAGAACAGCCGCAATTATATAATAACGATTAACAATATGACCCGAATGTGTACTCATTTCAGAATGTGATCAACAATCCACTGAAAGTCAGACATTTTTAGGATTTGAATTGCCACTCCTTTGTTTCCGGTATAACCATTGATCGAGTGAACAATCATTTTTTCATTCACAATAAACTATTTCATGCTTGGACACATCGTACAGTCGCTCAACCCGTTCTCGTTATACAATTATCTTAAACAATGGGTCGTTAATGTTAGAATCTGAAGGTTTATCGGCCATTGTAAATGTGTCTTAAGAATGTCAGATTTCCCTATAAACCTCTGTGATGGGTCTGTAGCATTTTAGGACTGACTAATCTGTACCGTCTTTAGACTGTAGTGATGAATATGCCCCAATGTGTTTTTAACAAAAAAACATTTTTTTGCTTCTTTTTTGTGGCAAAAAACTGATGTAACCAGATGTAGGAAAAAATGCTCCCTAAAGACTGTATTCCCTGTATCCACGCCAGACCCCCTGACTTATTTGTGTTGTCTCTAAATCTGGTGTTTTCTTATGCATTTACATGCATTTTTCCAATATAAAAAATGCTTTGGAAAAAAGAGTCACCATACAAAACAGTTGTAAAACCTTGTTGATGTTTAAATGCATAAAAAAAGCATGAAAAAAAAAAATGATTTCTTAAAATCTTTTCCAGTGTTATTGTAATACCTGGCAGCATGTACTCTGAAGCTGTGTAAATGATGCCACTGGAACAAATTGCAAGTGACACTAGCAAAAGCGATGATGTGTATCTCCACGGATCATATTCAGGATAATGGCACTGGAAAATTGCTGCACATCTTTCTCAGTTTTTTTTTTTTCTTTTAAAGGAGTTTTCTGATGACAAGTTCTTTTTTTCTAAATATTAATAAAGTCCATTAGTAAGCTTTATGTATAAATACTGCTGCAATCGATTCCTGAAGCTCTTGTTTTAGTTCTGGAAGCTCAACTTCTGGTATCATGATGATGTGGGAAGAGAGCTTTACCCCTCTTTCTTCACTATGGTGGGAGCAAGCATGTAAGTGACTGAGGGGGAGGAAACTACTAGGTTTTAGGGCTGTTATTCTATAGGTGGTTTATGTCAATAAATGTTATAATAAAGGTAGTTTTTTCTAGGTTACGACTGCAACATTAATGTCCATGTGAAGGACAAAATGCAAATCATGAGAACAGAGTAAAACATCCAATTATGGAGCTGCTGATAATCATGGTGATTAAAATAGTGGGCCTGTGAGTGTTCAGGCAAAGTAGTTTGGTTTTCTCTAATTGGCCTTTGCTAATATTATTCTAATAAGTATGCTTTAAAGGGAATCTGTCACCCCTGGGACTTTTCAGACCACTAATATGGGCGTACAGGTGATAGAAATGACAATCTATACTTACCTGTATTGCATATATTATCGGTCTGCTTGCTGTGTAATAGCATTTTTATTAAATTATTTATGCTAAGCTTCGTGTCCCCCGGACGCCAAGAAATCTCCGCCTACTAGCCCTATTATCATACTCACCCCACCTCCCCTGCACATTACAGGGCCCTGTGACGTGCAGGGGAATGTGGGGAGAGTATGGAAATTGAGCTAGAAGGCAGAGATTTCTTGGCGTACCCCGGACACGAAGCTTAGCTTTTTTTATTAAAATATTTCTGCTATTACACAGCAACCACAACGCTAATAGGGGCCATACGGATAAGTATAGATTCACATTTCTATCACCTGTGTGCCCATATTAGTGGTCTGAAAAGTCCCAGGGGGTGACAGATTCCCTTTAATAACCTCTTTAATAAGTCTATTAAAGTAGTATGCCATTTTCACAATCAGTTCTTCAGGGATGTCTGATTGAATCAAGAAATAATATTTTGGCTTCCACCCTTGGGATAAGTTGCAGATCAAACTTTGTTGATTCTATTAACAATTAATGTGTACTATTTGACACTCCCATTACCTTGGTCTGCTAGTTTCTGCATCTCCACATAGAATAGAAAGGATCTGAGACCGGTCTTTTCTGTAGCTTTGGAATCTACTTTAAAAACAAAGTTGAAGAAAGAGTCCTGGAAGTGATGATGGGGACGCCCACAGAGTTGGCATTATCGAGTCTGTCTGGGACATAATTGGTTAGCAATTGCAAAATGGAGCAGTTAGCAGTAGATCTTGATGGTTTGCTTGCCCAAGTGCATTCAGAATCGCAGAATATTCCTCAGACAACTATTAATAACCACATTGATAACATACCAACAATATTTCTGTCTGTGGAGCTCATAATCCACAATAGATAAATTGGGATGTTTTAAAAACTTTCCTCTTTTTTTTCCCATCATTTGCAGATCATTAGCTATGGATCCTGTGACTTCCAGAATTTCCAGACTTTTCCCTCATGGTGTTGCAATTTTATTGTTGAGTGTAGTTTTACATTTTTGTTGATTTGATAAACAGAAAGTGAATGAACAAAAGAGAAATCTAAAATCAAATCAATATATTGCCTTCACAACAATAAATTCTTCTAGGTACACTTGCACAGATTTTGAAGGAACTCTGTAGGGAGGTTGTTTCAAATATCGTGGACAGTAAACCACAGATCAGTGGATATAGGCTTTCACAAATCCGTTTTTCTCTCCAGTCCCAGATGTGCTTGATGAGGAGACAAGTCTGGTGATGCTGCAGCCACGTTGGCACGTATAAGCCATGCAGGTTGCTCACAGTAGCCCGAGAAACAGGTAGCCTGGCATTGTCTTATTGAACAATTTTAATAAGCTGTTAAGGACAAAACAGCTTACTTTTATAAGCACTGTCTGACAATATCCATCTATGAAGATGGGAATAACCCTTTAAGGCTACAGTCACATGTAGCGAGAAGACAGAGGATTTTCTTTTGTGTATTCACTTGTGGAAAATCTCCTGCATGTTACAGTTTCAGTATATTGCATGAGATTTTAAAAAATGCTCATGCTGCAAAAACTATCCATAGCTCAAATGACCAAATTCTGGTGGTTTGAGATCCATAGCATGTCAGGTTATGCTACAGATGTCTTTGCGAATTTCACTCTTTGCTAATCAAAGATATCGTTCTCTTGCAATGATATCCACAGCTGTACATACAGCTGTAGAAGGTGTACAGTAACTGGGTTTCTTGGGAACTTTTCCTAAAAATAGTTTATGCAACAGTTTCATAAAAAAATTGCACTGTTTGACATCTACAAACTACAAAATGGCAGGGTTTGTAACTCTTCTGATGGATATGTTAAGCTGATTTATGACCTGTTGAATTTTGATAAATCCCCTTAGAAGATCCTTCAGGAGAAAAGAGATAATGGTTACAATCCCTGCGGTCAGAACAGGCTCACTGATAACTCATTCTGTACTCAGCCATGTGATGCATAGAGGCTGTACAAGCCAAACACAAACGGGTTCGTGTCTTGATTGCCAACATTTTTAGTCCATCTAAGTAAAATGCCCCCCACCGTCCGTTTTCAGTGCAGCACATTTTTTCCTCCAAGATGTCTTGCTTCTTAATTTTGCAGAATGCAGTTGTGCCTCATCTCTTTTATGATTTATCAGTGTCAATGCATGTACAATAAATGTCCAACCTGGCAGCAAGTATATGGTCATACCTAACTTGTATGAAACCTTGGAAGTATTTTTCTTTAAGTGTCATTACCTAGCTGTGTGCAATGATCATAAAATCATTGGTTGGAGAAAACGAGGTCATGATAACATGCCATCTAATGATTCAGTGGAGTCTTATGATCTGTGCAGGGATGACATCAATATGTCCTCTGAGTTTATATAAAATGAGCTGGGCTTGGCTTGTTTTGCGGACTCCCCTGCACTGTCCTGTTAGGTTTGGAGGTAAATTAAATGCTTCCGAGCATGCTCTCTAGTTTTTTGTAATGCATAGCGGCTCTAATTTACATTGTTGGTCTCTACACTAATTTCTAATACGGGACGCAGATGTGAGTGACAAGCTATATATGCGGCATAAGGTCACATACTGTCAGCACATTTTACCTGTTTATGAAAAATTGTCAGGAAAGCGAGTGAGACACTTTCTATAGATGTTGCCATCTTAAACACCGAAGGAACCTTGTAAAAAGGCTCATTAGACAGAAGAGGGGTTCATACCACAAATTAACAACTTTCAGAATACTGTAGTTCCATTTTATAGCTGGTTGCCTTAAAATATTTAAGATAATTAAATTTAAGATACAAAGTAAAAAAAAAAAAAAACAACTTCCAAGAATTAAGACTTACGCTGTGATAAAAAGTGAAGAAAGCTTTCAAATATAAATTAAGGATTAGCCATTTTACTGCCATACAAATGGGCCCATCTATAGAAGCTAAATTAGAGGAGGCATTTAATCTCTTCTATAGACGCCATTGATGTCGTTTTCCACACACTTAATACTAATCATTTTCTTTGCATACTAAGCAAGTCACTTAATATATTCATAATAAAGCAAATAATAAAACTGCTTTTGGGATTGACCAATGGTAATCTACTTATGTCAGTCAATTTGATTTTTATGGGGATATATTGTACTCTATGCCAACATTTATTATAATTTTAAACTGCTGAGCACAAGGCATAAGAGTTCATGATTCCTCTGTCATATTTTTGCCACTGAAATTGCCTAGGAGATACCTTTTTCTTGACACTTTGGAATATGATCTTGCCATTTCTTTTATAAATTCAGCGTCATTATTATTTATTTTGTTACAGCCAATTTGTTTGCCTTTATAGCGGTACTCCAGGGAGATAAAAAAAAATATTCTAATGGTTATGCCTTCATAGGCAATAAAGTTAACATGAATAGTTATGTCTGTAACCCTTACAGTACCTGCAATTCAGTGTGACACTGGAGCTGCACCTCACTGCTCCCCCTCCCTTCTGGGACGTTATGTCACGGGCCAGGAGACTTGTCCTGTTTTCGGTTTCTAGTAGTAGCCAACCCTCTGATATCATCTTCCCTGCAGTCTGAGATGAGGGAGCGTGTTCTGCTCCATGTAGCTGCCAGCCCCCTTATAATGTCTCCTTCACTACAGGGCTACTAGCAGGGAGCAAGCCATGCCCCCTCACCTCGGACTGCAAACAGGGGACCTTATCAGGGGACTGGCTGCTATCGCCCGCTCCATGCCCCCTCGCCCGCTCCATGCCCCCTCGTTAGACTGCAGACAAGGAGACATTATCAGTTATCAGGAGGCTGGCTGCTACTAGCAGCCGGAAGCAGGCCACGCTTCCTGATCTGTAACATAACGTCCCAGAAGGGAGGGGAGAGCAGTGAGGAGCAGCTCCACTGTCACACTGAATTGCAGCACTATTCATGTTAACTTTATAGTTTCTGAAGGTATGACCATTAGAATAATTTTTTATTTGCCCGGAGTGCCCCTTTGATTACCATTGTTAGAGTCTCTTGCTTTCTTTTAATATTTTATATTGAAAGTGTCACTTACCTTTTATGTCCCTAAAACACAACCACTCCCTTATACATGTGTAGTTTTTTAAATTTATTTACTTTTTAAACTTTACAAAGTTCTTTCTCTGTATTACCAGTAATTTTCATTCCCACACATGTATGTAAATTACTGTATAGTAGTCATCAGATTGAGTTGATTTGATGAATAATCATGGTGCCCATAACCTGAACACACACTCTATCTTGAATTGCAAGTCCAGTCTCTTAGTTCATCATAGTGTGGCCAAACATTAAACTGCACCTTCCCACCGGGGTGTTTTCCATCTATCTGTGGTGGAAATAGATGGAAAAGAAGGAGCTGGGAAGATGTAGTTAAATGTTTGGCCACGTCATATTGCACCGAGCTCCTGTACTTGGTTTGAACAGCCATTTTGTGCTGCCAGAGTCCCTTTTAAAAACCCTTTAGAATATAATTTGTTAGAGAAATCCGTTTCTTTTTCCTCCTCGACTGATCATTTATTCTCAAAAGTCTCAATTCATAGATAAAATCGGTCTTTAGTGAATACAAATTTTCCCATTACTAAGATAAGAGATGGCAGTTGGTGCTCATAAAGTTCTATGGAGAACTGTAACTGTGGTTTCAGGGGAACATGAAGCGGAATGTCTGTGTCTGCCTCTTGCTTTCCTCTCCCCTCTACATAGAATTTTACGAGCACCAACTGTCATCTCCTATCTTAATAATGCAAAAATCTGTCTACATTCTCAATTCATGGGTAAAATCTGTATTCGGCAAAGAATCAATCCAGAACGTGAATAAAGCAAATTTCTGATAACATATTAATTACAAAGTTGCTTATTTTCATGTGTACTAATGATTTAAGGAATACAAATGAAAATGACTTTTACTCTTCTAAATGAAGCAGACAATTGGAGAAATTTCTGCAGGAAATGTGCTGAATGTGAATTTCCCTTTTAGGCCACAGCCCCACTATCACTATTTAGTCAGTATTTAGTCAGTATTTAGTAAGTATTTTGTCAGTATTTTTTCTCAGGAGTGGGAGCCAAAACCAGGTGAGGAACAATCAGAGAAAAGGGATAATAGAAACAAGTCACCAATTCTGCATTTATCACCCACTCCTGGTTTTGTCTCCCACTCCTGAGAAAAAATACCGACCGAATACTGACCAAATACTGATAGTGGGGCCGTGGCCTTAACCTGAGTGTGGTTAATTCCTATGGTTCTGCTCTGTTTGGCGTACAGACTGATCTGCACAACTGTTCTATTTAAGCGATTAGCAGTAATTGGGTGCCTGAAATCACAGACCCACCGATCTCTGGTTTGGCCCATAGGAGTGTCAGTACAATATGACTGTTAGACAAGGAGGTGGTCAGGTGGACTGAACTGCTTGGCTACACCAAAGGTGTGCAGAGTGCCTGTGCTTGGTTTGAACAGTCATTTTGTGCTGACAGACTTTTGTTAAACATTTCAGGTCCTGCTGATCTATTTAAGCTGTGGCTTTTTGCTGGTACTCCCTTCCTCATATTTAGGATCTATAGCGGTGTTCCCTGACTCTGGTCCTCGAGGCCCACCAACAGGCCATGTTTTCAGGGTTTCCTTAGTATTACACAGGTGATGGAATTATTGCCTGTGCAGATGATGTAATTATCACCTGGGCAATACTAAGGAAATCCTGAAAACATGGCCTGTTGGTGGGTCTTGAGGACCGGAGTTGAGGAACACTTCTCCATAGTATCTTTTGAGAATGCAGCGTCCTCAATGTTTGGTGTTATTTTTCTCATAGGCTTCTATAGGACTTGAAAAACAAGAGAAAACAATGTGTTACGAGTTTAATTGAAAAACACTTCAAATGTTGTTTGTTTTTTAAGCAAAAAAAAAACATGTATGTGAAGGGAGGCGTAAAGGTCGCTGTAGGCAGAATCAACGACCTTCAAGACGGCCCATTGGCCAGATAGTCTGCAGTTTTCTGTAGACTGGCTGCCTGGTATAATGAAGGGTGCCAAGGTGATATATTCTAAAGGTCTCTGGGCGATTCAGTGTGCATGAGCAAGTATTTGTTATCTGCTACTGACTCCAGCAATTTTCTTAATGCTTGTGTTATAATCTTCGAGCTGTTGGCAGTGTGAAGCTACAGAGTGAATTGTCCCGGCCATTTGTCCTTGTTACTGCAAAAGTCGTGATGCAGACTCTGAAAACATCTGCATGGCAGAGATCCCTGGTAGGCAGACACTCGAGGAGGGCTCGAGAAGGAAGCAAAATTGGTCTCATTTAGTTAATGTGTTGCATTCAGCAATGCAGAAATCCGCAGCTGTCACATGAGAATGATCTAGGCAAACTCCTTACGTCACCTTGTCTGGTTCAGCGTTGCCCTTTCTATGTACTTCTCTGTAATGGGCTGGCTAGATTTGCATTCAGGAGATGGTTATCTGAGCTAAATGACATTTATGATCAATTTGGCTAATCTGAAATGAAATCACTATTATAGTTAAGTAATAAACGAAATGGGTGAACATATTACAGTACGTGTTAGGAGCCAATTAGACCACTCCAGTAGCTGCCTGTTTTTTAATATAGGCGTATGCACGGGGTCTAATCTAATGTGGATGAGCGCCCCCGGCTACTTGATATTTGTTAGATGCCTCATACCACCCTAAAGTCATAATGACTAAATGAGGAATATTGTCTTTCAGGACATCAAACTCTTTCTAGATTGTCTGAAAACAGTCTATTTAAGACCTCCAATATATATTAAACTGTATGGTAAAACCTGGAAACCAATTAAAATAGAGGAAATAGTTTTCCCTCTGAATCCCGCCATGCTGCTAATGTTCATTCTCCCTCTGTAAACATACATCTTTGCACATTTTGGCTGTGCTGAAAGAGGCTTGCTATTGCCAAGAGTTTACAGGGAAGATTAAACATATTGTACGTAAATTGAAGTTGTGTGTTTCTAATTTAGCACTAATTGCTGGATGCGTCCTCATTAGTCAATCACTTATGATTGAGATTTGTATCCACTGTGAGAATATGAACCTGTTCTGATATTAATATGAAAACTGTGGCTTATTGGTCACTTCAGGAAGGCTGCCACTGAAAAAGAGGTAAATGGACCATCATGAGTGTATGACCAGATTTCTGTTTTGGTCTTCTGCTACTGGCTTGGGATGAGCTTGAAAAAAAGGTTTTATACGTGCCTGAGATACATGGTGCTGAGATCCATGTTCACGTAAATCGACTGTTATTTATAAGGAGTTTATATGGCTAAAGCCACGGCCTCACTATCAGTATTTAGTCAGTATTCGGTCAGTATTTTTTCTCAGGAGTGGGAGCCAAAACCAGGAGTGGGTGATAAATGCAGGATTGGTGACTTGTTTCTATTATACCTTTTCTCTGATTGTTTCTCATCTAGTTTTGGCTCCCACTCCTGAGAATAAATACTGACCAAATACTGATAGTGGGGCCACAGATCTTGATGCACTGGCATTACTGCTTTTCAAATTTGTCATCTGAAGCGGTTAACAAGGCTTTAGCCAACAGAGAAAAGCTATTTTAATGTGAGACGTCTACTTTATTGGGCTGATAGGAATTTTTATTTGAATATGTAAAATGAATATTCGTCTCTGAATGTCAATTTATAGTTCACATTTTGATAAATCTGATCTTTTGTAAGATTTTTCCCTTGATGGGGTTGTCGAAGAATTAAAAATAGAGAATAAAAAAAAAAGAAAAGGAAATGTTATAAATTCCTAAATGCCTTCAAAGAAGCACTCCCATCAAAGTTTTTATCCTCTTAATATATTGCTGTCATCATATTATATAGCGCTGTGTACTTACAATTGCTCATTTTGCCTTTCTACTCAGTTAATTCTTCTGTGCTCTATGTAGAAACAGGAAGTCTCTTTTCCCTGTATGAATCATTCCCCTCTTAAACTACTGATCCAACAGCCCCCCCCCCCTCCCCCTCACCAGGGACTTTTGACTTGACTTGTGACTAGGGATGAGCCGACCTGTGTAAGGTCGGGTCTCTCTCTCTCTATCTCTATGTCTGGGTAGAAGTGCAAAATGAGCAATTGTAAGTACACAGCGCTATATGATGACTACGATATATTAAGAGGATAAACATTTTGATGGAAGTGCTTCTTTAATTCGAAAATCATGTTTATTTAGACAAGGGAGGTAACCACTATAGAATTAAAATGGCCACTGTCTTGTTAAAGTGAGAGAAACCTGTCATAGAAATTAATAGGATAGATGACTGTAAGCATGAGCAGTAAGAAGCTCCGCGTATTCCCTTCATGTTTAGGAAGATCTGTTCCCATTGAATATTCTGATTTTAATACTGGAGATTCCAGAGGTTCTGAGGTAAGACGAGTCTGCTCACACTGCTGTCCACGCTGTGTTCCTGATCTAATGGTAGAGATAACATGTTTTGAGGTAAGAGGAGTCTGCTCACACTGCTGTCCACCCTGTCTTCCTGATCTAATGGTGGAGATAACGGATGTGCTGAGGTAAGAAGAGGCTGCTCACACTGCTGTCCACCCTTTTTTTCTGATCTAATACTGATAGCTTATACCACATATTGTCTTGCTATATCCATGTTGGTTTGATGTAGATTTTCCGTTGCGTACCTGCAGCATTTCTTCTGTGTTTCCACATCAAAATGAACACGTTACATGCGATTTTGTTGTGATGTTTGCCCTGTGCATTGCTACAATAATGAATCCCTCACAAATTCAAATGCAGATGATTTTTAAATCCACATGGAAGGTCAATTAACTAATTAATTAAATTTCCGCAACATTTAGATGAGTTTAAAAAATAAAATAAAAATCTTATAAACTTAGGTTTGCAGTATTACACTGCAGATATTCTACATGCAAAACCGCATCTAATACTCACTTTGTGTATTTTGTCTAATACAATATAAAGAGATGTCTCTTGTATCTAATTTTGGTTTCATTAGAGTTGATTTTAGTGAATATGTGACAATATTTTCCTTGTGCATATTTGTCTTATTTTTAGACAGTTTAAATTTGGGCTACAGTCTTAAAGGGGTTGCCCACTACTTTTTATTATCACCCTAATGTATTCCCCCGGGGCCCATAAGGGTTTTTGTATATACCTTGCGTTGCAGTTACTGCCTGTGAGCGGTGCTATCACTGGCTGCAGCCGGCTCTGACATCCGCTGATGTCACGTCAAGTTTCGGCTGCAGCCAGGGGTGACTTACTTCTGCGTTGCACGCTGAGTGATTTGCTGTGGGCGGGGTTACCCTGTGCGTCACACCCAGGATCCACTGCTCGCTCTCCCTCTCCTCATTCTGGGAAAGCAGGCAGTGGGTACTGGGTGTGACGTGGGGGGTAAACCCGCCCACAGCCCAGCATCCACCGAGGGGACTGCGTCACTGATGTCACGCCTCACTTGACGTGACATCAGTGGTGGGTCACGTGATGCCTGTGAGCGGCCAGCGATAGCGCCGCTCACAGGCAGTAACTGCAACGCAAGGTAATTACAAAAACCCTTATTGGCCCCGGGGGAATACATTGGGGGGATAATAAAAAGTAATAGACATCTTCTTTAAAAGTTGCTGCCAGTGGCTCAAGCCGTTTGATAAATTTGGCACATTTTTATATTCTAGTCTAAGTTTACAACACCTATTAACGGACTGACTTTGTGCTAGAAATGGCATTTTTTGCAGTGTTACGTATAAAAACACTCAAGATTCCAGTGAAGCCATGCCTTCTTTCCATCGAACCCACACTTTTGTACGGGGAACCACAAACTCTAACACACAATAAATATAGTGGAAGACAATTTTACACAAATTGCACTAGAACCCTGTTTTATTTCGGATAGGATATTTCCCTGAATATATATATATATATATATATATATATATATATATATATATATATATATATATATATACATACAGTACAGACCAAAAGTTTGGACACACCTTCTCATTTAAAGATTTTTCTGGATTTTCATGACTTTGAAAATTGTACATTCCCACTGAAGGCATCAAAACTATGAATTAACACATGTGGAATTATATACTTAACAAAAAAGTGTGAAACAACTGAAAATATGTCTTATATTCTAGGTTCTTCAAAGTAGCCACCTTTTGCTTTGATAACTGCTTTGCACACTCTTGGCATTCTCTTGATGAGCTTCAAGAGGTAGTCACTGGAAATGGTCTTCCAACAATCTTGAAGGAGTTCCCAGAGATGCTTAGCATTTGTTGGCCCTTTTGCCTTCACTCTGCGGTCCAGCTCACCCCAAACCATCTCGATTGGGTTCAGGTCTGGTGACTGTGGAGGCCAGGTCATCTGACGTAGCACCCCATCACTCTCCTTCTTGGTCAAATAGCCCTTACACAGCCTGGAGGTGTGTTTGGGGTCATTGTCCTGTTGAAAAATAAATGATGGTCCAATTAAACGCAAACTGGATGGAATAGCATGCCGCTGCAAGATGCTGTGGTAGCCGTGCTGGTTCAGTATGCCTTCAATTTTGAATAAATCCCCAACAGTGTCACCAGCAAAGCAGCCCAACACCATCACAACTCCTCCTCCATGCTTCACGGTGGGAACCAGGCATGTAGAGTCTATCCGTTCACCTTTTCTGCGTCGCACAAAGACATGGTGGTTGGAACCAAAGACCTCAAATTTGGAGTCATCAGACCAAAGCACAGATTTCCACTGGTCTAATGTCCATTCCTTGTGTTCTTTAGCCCAAACAAGTCTCTTCTGCTTGTTGCCTGTCCTTAGCAGTGGTTTCCTAGCAGCTATTTTACCATGAAGGCCTGCTGCACAAAGTCTCCTCTTAACAGTTGTTGTAGAGATGTGTCTGCTGCTAGAACTCTGTGTGGCATTGACCCGGTCTCTAATCTGAGCTGCTGTTAACCTGCAATTTCTGAGGCTGGTGACTCGGATAAACTTATGCTCAGGAGCAGAGGTGACTCTTGGTCTTCCTTTCCTTCGGCGGTCCTCATGTTAGCCAGTTTCTTTGTAGCGCTTGATGGTTTTTGCAACTGCACTTGGGGACACTTTCAAAGTTTGCCCAATTTTTCGGACTGACTGACCTTCATTTCTTAAAGTAATGATGGCCACTCGTTTTTCTTTACTTAGCTGCTTTTTTCTTGCCATAATACAAATTCTAACAGTCTATTCAGTAGGACTATCAGCTGTGTATCCACTAGACTTCTGGACAATACAACTGATGGTCCCAACCCCATTTATAAGGCAAGAATCCCACTTATTAAACCTGACAGGGCACACCTGTGAAGTGAAAACAATTTCCGGTGACTACCTCTTGAAGCTCATCAAGAGAATGCCAAGAGTGTGCAAAGCAGTCATCAAAGCAAAAGGTGGCTACTTTGAAGAACCTAGAATATAAGACATATTTTTAGTTGTTTCACACTTTTTTGTTAAGTATATAATTCCACATGTGTTAATTCATAGTTTTGATTCCTTCAGTGTGAATGTACAATTTTCATAGTCACGAAAATACAGAAAAATCTTTAAATGAGAAGGTGTGTCCAAACTTTTGGTCTGTACTATACATACATACATACACACACACATATATATATATATATATATATATATATATATATATATATATATATATATATATATAATATAATGGTTTTACATCTTGATGTGTTTTTTTTCCAGTTTACATTTTTAAGCTGTATGGACTAATAGCTGTCATCTGAACAAGCATCTGAGACACCTCTGGTGAACTGCAGAGAGTAAAAAGCCAAAGTCTATTATGTCTGCTCTAATGGTCAGGATGAAAACAGTGTTGTGAATAGTGGCATAGTAACCAACAAAAAATATTAAAAAATGTATTCTAGAAACTTGATGTTTTCTGATGATACATTCTTTTGAAGACTCTTCTGTTTTCTCAACCTCTGTCTTCAAGACACACCACTCCTCAGCCTCCGAATTCCTGGTTGCTGGGGGGCAGACGCTCTTAATTGACCTTTCAGGACAGCAGCATTATTGTGCCTCTAGCATAAGCATGCGCTCACAGCTGGTGGCAAGATGGTGTACACTGAAGCTATTATTTAGACATTAATGAGGCTGGAGAGAGGTGGCTAACATCAGAAGATGGAACCCATGCACACTCTTGGGCAACCTTGGTGTAAACTGTAATGTAGCAATTGTACTTGTTTGACCACCTCTCCAAAACAGAAGTGGTGGCCTGTGTCTGTGGCATCAAGCTATAAAAACTAAACTAAAAAAGAAATGAAATAGCAGGAGAACAGAGGGAGGTAGAAAAACCAAGTTAATTGCAAACATGCTTTTTTAATACTGTCTGTCTACCTACCTTGGCGCATCCCTTCACGTTAGCCATAAACCACCTAAAATTGTTTGGATCCTTAACGAGAATGGTTATGATTTTAAATATGTTTTGTACTAAAATCGAGATGTCCAATCTGCTATACATATGCTTGAATCCGTTTATTGCTGGAAAACTTGACACTACAATTGTAACATTTGCCAGTAGGCAACTTTTTGTGGGTATTGGTGATGTTTATGGCTACTGGACCCAATATAGTCTCTGCAGAGTAAGAGGCCAATGTGTACAGAATGCCTTATTGTAGCCTGAAATCCCCAAACACAGAACAGATAGAAGACAGATTGGATGTGCTGTGGACATATGGTTAACACCTTCCCACGTGGCAGAGAAGAAAGAGTTTACGGAGGACAGTCACCCCTCCTCACAACTTCCTTTTTAATTTGTCTGGAGCTGTCAGTCACGCTCTGATGTGTGGACATCTAGGGCAACGTGTGTCCCTTAGGCAGCCTGTGTACACTTTGTCATAAACTGCATTCCCGAGGTCTCCAGTGACCTCTGAAGATAAAATTATGCTAGATGTGCAGTGAATATTCTGTCTTATACACTACATATGCCATTGCAGGAGGCAATATAAGCCATTTGACTGCTTTCTATCACAACACTCATACATAACAATATATATCTGTGTACTATTATCTGCCTAGACACAATTTCATGCAGATGAATGAACTGTGCGGAGGGTAGCCGTATTACAGAAGTCATATCGCGTCTACTGCAGAATCTGTTGTAGTATAACAGATCATCTTGTACGTCTTAAGAAGCTGCAGTTATTCTACTCTGTAGCTGCTGTGTTGCTTGATTTTAAAAATGGCAAACTTTTTCTTCTGAATGAATGGATGTAGAAATGACCTAAGATGTAGGTTTATTTTATACCTTTTCAGAGATTCCCCTCCGCACTACTAAATATAAATTATATTTGCATGCCATGAAGCACTGCATGATTATGTAGTAATTGCAGTTGGACAGAATATGGATTTTGGCAAGCGCCAACTGTAGCCTCTAATAGGTTAAAGGGACAAGATCAGGCAATACTCAGATTCATCTTTTGCAGCGGGAGCATAGCTCGAAGCCCGGCTGGGCTCCACTGTTGACTGCTTGGATGCAACCTCTGTGCCCGGTCATTAAGTACATACGGTATATGGCATGGTACCTTTAATTATGTACGTCATGGAACGTCTTGCATTACGTTTGAATTAAGTAAAGATGTTTTCAATTATGCTTGAAAAAAAATATGAAACTTTCCAGTTCTAACCATTATTTCAATCTAGTGCTTGATGTCAGTAAATGACTGTTACACATGTATTAGATGCTGTAGGTATTGCAGCTTACCCTTATAGGCCAGTCTACACCTGTTTTTGTGGCCTGAAACAAGTATGAGTGCCATCATTGCACTTGTAATAGCACTTTTTGGGTACTTTTTCACAAGCGAGTACCCATCAGATTTTTTGCTGCAGATATGCTGATCAGCTGCTTTTGACTGAAAATTGACTAGCACTGCAGGTTTGAAATATACAGCATGCCAACTTATGCTCCATGTAGCCACTGATTTCACCCTTTTGTGATGCAATGAAATGTGCAGAAGATGTACACTATTTCTGCAACAAAATCTGCAGCATAAAGATCCTGTGGCCGCATACTCTTAGGGTATGTGCACACCATGTCATTTTCAGGTGGACTCCACCTGGAACTGGCTTGAAAAACTGAAAAGAATGAACATATGCACAGCAATATAAAAAAGAGTTGCTGGGCATATGTTTCGTTTTTTTATTTTTATTTCTTTTAATTGCTTTAGGCTTCCAAATGTCACAAAGCAGTTAGAAGTGACCTGACCATTCTTCTGGTGCCTTTCGCTTCTAAACCGCTCACTATTAGTGCATACTATTTTAAAAAAAGGTGCAATTGAGAACATAAAAGAAAAACACTAAAGAAAAAACACTGTTTGCGTCTTCCTGAAGCGTCTTTTGCAGGAAAATCTCAGCACATAAGCTGGCGTCTAAAACATGACGTTTTGTACATACTTTTAGGTTGAATTTCCAAGATGCAGCTTTTGCTGCAGAAAGTTCTGCAACGGTCACATTCATCTGGAATAATGCCATGCCGGTTGAATTAATTCAATCACTGAAATTTACTATTTATGGGTGTTCCTGTAATTTGCAATACTGGTTTATCAATATGCATCTAAGGTAGGTTAACAAGTGATAGATGATGAGGAGAGGCATAGAAAATGAGAATAATTTGAATCACAAATCTGTATATGATAAATAAGACTTGTGTGCATGACACCAAAAAGTGATATAAAGTCCTATACTAGCATATAGGGTGACTAATGACATTTATCCTAAGTGAAAAGTAAAGTACTATTGTTTGGCCTATGTCTTGTGTTTTGTTTAAGCAGAAAATATTAATGTGAGCAACACTACTTGGATTAATATTCATTCTCTTTGTTGGAATATGCAACAGCTGCAGGCTTATGCTGTAAAGGTCAGGGCTGTGGAGTCAGCAAGCCAAACCTCCGACTCTGACTCCAACTCCTCAATTTCCATGACTCTGACTCCCTCATACATGGCTCATGTTTAAGTGATAAATTTACTGTAGCACAGATTCATCTCGGCTAAAAGTCTAGACCCTTAGATCAGGAATAGGACAGACATTTATAGGACATTTCATAACTTTCCCAAATTCTTATGAAAAAATATTCCCCACAAACTGCATTGAACTACTGTACCCAATTTATTATATATTTTAGGAGTTGGAGTCAGTCCATTTTATACCGACTCTGATTCCAACTCTGACTCCACCAAAATGGACACCGACTCCACAGCCCTGGTAAAGATGACCTGGGCAGACTGTCTAGCATATTGGCTGTATCTTTCTGGGCCACAGACCAGGACAGTCAAATGACTGGAAACAGTGACCCTGCCTGGCATCTTAATTTCACTGTGAAATACAATTGTGAAGGAGGGAGCTGTTGGCTCTATTCCGCCTGTGTGAGTGAGTGTGTAAGAGCAGCAGGCGCGATGACATCACTAGATCACACCTGCAGTGAAGCGTCAGCCTGCACACGGCAAAGATCAAAGCAACGCATTCATGGAGATGGGTGCAAAAAAAGGGGGTTTTTTTTGTCTGTTTTTCTTTTTTTTTTTTACATTCACTTGTGAGTTTAATATGTGGGTATGCATACTGTGTTTTGTAAGGGGCTTTGGTGTCCATCATACTGTTTGGGTGGTGGCTGTGAGTTTCTTTAAGGCTATGTGTCCACGATGCAGAAATACTCTGGATTTTTCCTGAGCGTTTCTGCATCTCCCTGGCAGAAAAAACGCATGCGGATTGTACATGCGGATTGTACATGCGTTTTTCCTGCCAGGGACATGTGGATGTGAAGCGTTCTTCAAATGCATTTCCGCATGCGGGTTGACAAGCGCTTTCCAAGCGATCTTAGCATCACTTGGAAAGTGCTTGTCAACTTGGTCACACTATATAAATCCATGCAAACGGCATGGATTTATATAGTGTGACCGTAAATAATGTCAAAAAATAAATCTATACTTACCTTCCGATGGCCCCCTGTGTCTTGCTTCCCTCCGTTCTCACTTGCCGGCAGATCGCGGCACACTGAAGGACCTGCCGATGTCAGCATCGCGTGACCCGTCACATGACTATGACGTCAGTGCAGGTCCTTCAGTCCATCGCGAGCTGCTGGCAAGTGAAGACAAGGAGAGCGGGGGCCGTCAGAAGGTAAATATAACATTTATTTTTTATTTTATTCTTTTTTTCACAGGTTCTATGGTACCCAGGTCTGGGGGAGAGTCTCCTGTCCTCTAGACCCGGGTACCATCCGCACATTGGAACGCATGGATTCCGCATCTGCATATACAGTGATGCGGAATCCATGCGTTCCAATGCAAGTCAATGGCGGCGAAAACGCAGCACTTCCGCAAAATAATTGGTAGTGCTGCGTTTTTTTCCGCAATGATAATCCACAGCGGAAATTTCCGCAGCATGTGCACAGCACATGCGGATTATCATTGGGGAACATGGCAGGCCTTCTACCATGCGTTTTTTAAGCATTTTTGCTGCTGCGGAAACGCTTAAAAAGCGCATCGTGGGCACACAGCCTAACTTGGTATCTTTAACTCCTTAACGACTGCTGATACGCATTAAAACGGCGGCCGTTAAGGGGCCTTATTCCCTCATTGCCATTTTAAAATGACGTTCGGGAATAAGCCTATAGTGCCCTCCAGAGTCCGAAAATCTCCTTAGCGGAGACCCTGGAGAACATTATCAGGGCCTTATTTTCCGGTCCCCGATCACGTGATTTTACGCGTAAAATAAAAAAAAGTGTGCCCTCTATTAAAAAACATTTCTCTCTCCTCTGACATGATGTACATGTCAGAGGAAAAAGAAATGTCTTCCAAGCCTCCACGGTACCTCTGCCGTTCCCCGGTTTCTCCTGATCCGGCCCTCTGCCTCCTCTTCATGAAAAAAAATGGTAGGCGCATGCGCAGTGCGCCCGCCGAAATCCGCCAGCCAGCAACAGTGCAGAATTTTCTTGTTGGTTCCTTTTGATCACTGTGATAAACCCTATCACAGTGATCAAAAGCCAATAATTAGTATGTCACACCCCCACCCCCACCCCTGTATCATCCCCCTAGTCATATTATTTTTTTTTATTATTTTATAATTTTTTTTTCTTTCATTGTTTGCAGTTATGGTTAGGGTTGGGGTTAGGTTTAGGGTTGGGGATAGGGTTTTTTCAAAAGTTAGAAAACAAAAATGATAATGATATGACCACTAGTGATGAGTACAAGTGCTCCGTACTAGAGTTTGCATCGGGTGCTTGGGTATACACCTGCCATACACGGGCAATCCCCGCATGTTTTTTTGTGTGTCTTAACAGCCGCAAAACATGCGGGGCAGAGACTCAAGCATGTCACTCGAGCACCCTCGATACTCTGTGCATAACCGAGCACCTGATGCAAACTCGGGTAACGAGCACTTGCGCTCAACAATAATGATGACATATTCAATATGACGACCTAATTTTATGAAATTCTGTGTAGTACCTTTGGGTTCAAAATGCTCACTATGCCACTAGATAAAATCATTGAGGGGGTCTAGTTTCCAGATTGGGGTCACTTGAGGGGAGTTTCCACTGTTAGGCACATCAGGGGCTCTCCAAACACGACATGGCGTCCTCTCTCGATTCCAGCTATTTTTGCGTTCAAAAAGTCAAACGATGCTTCTTCCCTTCTGAGCTTTGCCGTGTGCCTAAATAGTAGTTTCCCCCCACCCGTGGCGTATCAGCGTACTCAGGAGAAATTGCACGACAAATTGTGGAGTTAATTTTCTCCTGTTACCCTTTTGAAAGTAAAATATTTGGGGCTAAAGTAAAATTTTTGTGAAAAAAGTAAAATGTTCATTTTTTCCTTCCACATTCCAATAATTCCTGTAAAGCAGGGTTAATAAACTTTTTGAATGTGGTGTTGAGGACTTTGAGGGGTGCAGTTTTTATAATGGTGTCACTTTGGGGTATTTTCTGTCATATAGGCCCCTCAAAGTCACTTCAAATATGATGTGGTCACTAAAAAAAATGGTTTTGTAAATGTTAGAAAAATGAGAAATCGTTGGTCAACTTTGAACCCTTCTAACTTCCTAGCAAAAAAAATTATGTTTCAAAAATGATGCAGATGTAAAGTAGACTCATTGGAAATGCTATTTATAAATTATTTTGTGTGGTATAACTAACTGATTTAAGGACATAAAAATTTCAAGTTTGAAAATTGTGAAATTTTCATTTTTTTGGTCAAATTTTCGATATTTTAATAAATATACGCAAATCATATCGACCAAATTTTACCACTAGCATGAAGTACAATACGTCACGAAAAAACAGTCTCAGAATCACTGGGATAAGTTAAAGCGTTCGAGAGTTATTACCAGGGCTGTGGAGTCGGAGTCGGTGTCCATTTTGGTGAAGTCGGAATCTGAGTCGGTATAAAATAGACCGACTCCAACTCCTAAAATATATAATAAATTGGGTACAGTAGTTCAATGCAGTTTGTGGGGAATATTTTTTTCATAACAATTTGGGAAAGTTATGAAATGTCCTATAATTGTCTGTCCTATTCCTGATCTAAGGGTCTAGACTGAGATGAATCTGTGCTACAGTAAATTTATCACTTACACATGAGCCATGTATGAGGGAGTTGGAGTCGGTGTCATGGAAATTGAGGAGTCGGAGGTTTGGATTACCGACTCCACGTCCCTGGTTATTACCACATAAAGTGGCACTGGTCAGAATTGTAAAATTTGGCTTGGTCATTAGAGGGGTTGTCCACTACTGGCATAACTCCTTCTTGAACTAAATGTTTGGCCCCGATAAAACAAAAAAACTATACTCCCCTTCCGTGCTGGTGCCGTTCCAGCTGTGTCAGCACTCTCGGTACCGGGGCTGTGATACCGTGGAATGACATGTGGTGCCCAGCACCCAATCAGCGCTGTTGTCACTGTCCCTGCCTCCTGTCAAATTGAACATGAACATAAAGAGGAAGTCAGAGATCAGCTGCAGCCCAGACTTCCTCTTCATGTTCAATTCGTCTGAAGGCGGAGACTGTGACACCAGCGCTGATTGGGCGCCAGGCATCACGTGTCATTCCACCGCATCACAGCCCCGGGACCGCGAGTGCTGACACTGCTGGAACGGTGCCAGCACAGGAAGTGAGTATTGGGTTTTTTGTTTTTTTTTATCGGGGCCAAACATTTAGTTCAATAAGGAGTTATCCCAGTAGTGGACAACCCCTTTAAGGTCAAAATTAGCGCCGTCACTAAGGGGTTAAGAGTGAGACCACCCAGGAAGCTGTCCACACACGTTGAAATAACACCAGCCTGTGGTGGCCATAGATTTAAAGTTCTTCCTCTTCAAGGTCTGAAAAAAGTCAATGTTTTGCTAAATTTAAAAACAAAATCATTCTTTTGTAAGCTATTAGGTCTAAAGGTTTTAAGTAACTTTTGGAAGCATCCAGCTATAGGATGGTGAGTAGGGTTGTATATAGAAATCATAGCATCACATAGCAAAAGTTCTAATTTGCCACCCTCCCCTATAACAAAAGTAAAAAAAAATATTCTGTGCAGTAAGTGGGGTCACGGCACATAAGCACAGTCATAAAGGTACATACCTCCCAGCTAGGGACATGTGCCGCTACCGAAACCTGTTAGCGTTCTAACCCTTTACAATACCCCTTTCATAGCCCCCATATAGTATAATACCCACTTTCTCCCTCCCAACCCCACAGTGAATTGCCTCAAAGTACTCCCAACGTAAAGTGTGAAGATCCCACAGTCACTTAGCAAAGTATGATGCCACCACAGTGAAACCAACACAGTATGATGTATCCAGGGTCGTTCAACACAGTAGGTTGCCACCACAACCTCACTACATTCCCACCCTTCACAGAACCCCCAACCCCCATAGGATTTCCCCATAGTTCCACAACACATACTATGAGGATGTATTGAAGAAAAATCTGATTTGGAGCGTGCCTTCTCTTTGACATGTAATGATCGTTTTATTTTGTGAATTGTATAGTAAGAATTCTTTTATTTGTAGATTGTTGTGATTGTTCAATACTGTTTTTTACCTTCAAATAAAAGAATTCTTACTTTACGGTTTGCAAAAGGAAATATTTATTAGATGTTGGAGTGATGACGTGTTATCAATCCTATTTAATTCATCCTGATTTTAAGGCCACAGATCAGTGACACACTAGGAAGAGCAGCAGCAGTCTCCACATCCGGGGAGCTCCCATCATTTCTCACATTACTACCACCATAACATCTTTTAATAGTGTCCTATCTCTGAAGGTGCCTATGTCTTTTTTTTTCTCCTCTTCTTATTCCTCTGCCATATACACACACACATTGAGGCCTCCAAATCCTGAGGATGTAAATATTGTTGAAATCGGGAGGTCCAGCAAGGGGTTAGCAGTGCCATTCTGCACTTGGCCCCCCCATCTCATGGATCACAAAGTGGCTAGGTGGTCTGCCCCTATTAGTGGAACGCCACTAACGGTGAGGGAGGCTATCTCAAGTCAGATGAAATGAATATTTTTGTATTGTTGAAGGACGCACACTCCCTAGTCCTTTGTTGGTAATAAAATTATTCTTTTTTCTGCTAAAGATTCAGCATTGCTTAGCGCAGCAGTTGTGCCCCTTACATTGGAGCCAGAATAACGGAAGATCCCAGTTTGACAGCTCCTGTCAGTTTTCAAAGGGAGACCGGAGGCTCCCACCTTTCAGCATTTCTCTGCAAGAACTCTATTGTCAGTCTGAATATCTGTACAGGATTCAGCTGCACGAAGTAACAAGAGATTGTTTTACTTGCTTTGATATCTATGAGAGACGGGATATTCCTTCTGAATGTCCCTTCACTTAAGTAGTTTATCAAAGTGTGTCAGTCAGCAGGCTGTCAGTTTAATATCTGTATAGATTAGCAGTATCAGAATGATCCCAGAAAACAAGATCACCTCTTTGGCCTGCCAGGCTCTTCTTGATATTGCTGCTCACCAGCCTCTCTCCTTGACAGGTTGTCTTCTATTAATGGTAGGAGGTGCAGTCATTGCTAGCATTAATGTAAGCTAAATGGAGCAATGTCAAAGAGGTTACAGCGGCTTGATAAATGCAGCGTGCCATCTGCTTTTTTGATTAAAATCATGTTACACCTTCAATGAGGAATGTTTGCAAGTCAAGATAGATGGGTCCAAATCTGGAGGAAAAATATAAAACAAAGAAATCATTAGGCAATCTTTTAAAAGTAGAAGTTACTGAAAGCAAGAAAACAAAATCTATTAGCTAGTTTTCAGTTGGATTATGCTGTAGTTTTACAATTGTACACAGCTTTTGCTGTATTAGGATGTATAGTAGGTTTTTGAATTTACATTCACTTTTTTTTTCTCCAACATACAGTTAGGTCCATATATATTTGGACAGAGACAACATTTTTCTAATTTTGGTTCTAGACATTACCACAATGAATTTTAAACAAAACAATTCAGATGCAGTTGAAGGTCAGACTTTCAGCTTTCATTTGAGCGTGTCCGCATTAAAATTGGATGAAGGGTTTAGGAGTTTCAGCTCCTTAACATGTGCCACCCTGTTTTTTAAGGGACCAAAATTAATTGGACAGATTAAATAATTGTAAATAAAATGTTCATTTCTAGTACTTGGTTGAAAACCCTTTGTTGGCAATGACTGCCTGAAGTCTTGAACTCATGGACATCACCAGACGCTGTGTTTCCTCCCTTTTTGATGCTCTGCCAGGCATTCACTGCGGTGGTTTTCAGTTGCTGTTTGTTTGTGGGCCTTTCTGTCTGAAGTTTAGTCTTTAACAAGTGAAATGCATGCTCAATTGGGTTGAGATCAGGTGACTGACTTGGCCATTCAAGAATATTCCACTTCTTTGCTTTAATAAACTCCTGGGTTGCTTTGGCTTTATGTTTTGGGTCATTGTCCATCTGAAGTATGAAACTACGACCAATCAGTTTGGCTGGATCTGAGTACACAGTATGGCTCTGAATATATCAGAATTTATTCGGCTGCTTCTGTCCTGTGTCACATCATCATTAAACACTAGTGACCCAGTGCCACTGGCAGCCATGCATGCCCAAGCCATCACACTGCCTCCTCCGTGTTTTACAGATGATGTGGTATGCTTTGGATCATGAGCTGTACCACGCCTTCTCCATACTTTTCTCTTTCCATCATTCTGGTAGAGGTGGATCTTGGTTTCATCTGTCCAAAGAATGTTCTTCCAGAACTGTGCTGGCTTTTTTTTTTTTAGCAAAGTCCAGTCTAGCCTTTTTATTCTTGATGCTTATGAGTGGCTTGCACCGTGCAGTGAACCCTCTTTCATGCAGTCTTCTCTTTATGGTAGATTTGGATATTGATACGCCTACCTCCTGGAGAGTGGTGGTCACTTGGTTGGCTGTTGTGAAGGGGTTTCTCTTCACCATGGAGATTATTCTGCGATCATCCACCACTGTTGTCTTCCGTGGGCTCCCAGGTCTTTTTGCATTGATGAGTTCACCAGTGCTTTCTTTCTTTCTCAGGATGTACCAAACTGTAGATTTTGCCACTCCTAATATTGTAGCAATTTCTCGGATGGGTTTTTTCTGTTTTTTGCAGCTTAAGGATGGCTTGTTTCACCTGCATGGAGAGCTCCTTTGACCACATGTTTACTTCACAGCAAAACCTTCCAAATGCAAGCACTGAATCTCTAATCAACTCCTGGACTTTTATCTGCTTAATTGAGAATGACATAACGAAGGGATTGCCCACACCTGTCCATGAAATAGCCTTGGAGTCTATTGTCCAATTACTTTTGGTCCCTTTAAAAAACAGGGTGGCACATGTTAACCCTAGAACGCATACCTGGGGCCTCGCAGGCCCGCCCTGTTAATTGTTTTCTATTTTCTGCAAGATTACTTTAGTTAGAATTTTGAAACTCTAGGTATTCCTCAGGAATATAGTTGTTTGTCATTTTTGTTTGAGTTATTCCATGTTATTTGCACACGGGCCTAAAAGGCCCCAGGTATGTGAAAAAGTAGATTTTTATGGTCATGCGTTCTAGGGTTAAGGAGCTGAAACTCCTAAACCCTTCATCCAATTTTAATGTGGATACCCTCAAATGAAAGCTGAAAGTCTGAACTTCAACTGCATCTGAATTGTTTTGTTTAAAATTCATTGTGGTAATGTCTAGAACCAAAATTAGAAAACTGTTGTCTCTGTCCAAATATATATGGACCTAACTGTATGCGCTTTGCCATCCTCACATACTACTATATACTGGTAGATGCAATGGTGTGCTAAAATATCATTTGTGTATTAGGAAACAGTCACTGTCCTAACTTCACATACAAACAAAATGTGCTCACTTCACTTAAACTGGTTAGGTAAAAAAATAATAGTTTTTGTGCAGTTCATTTAAGGGGTTGTCCAGCATTCGGCAAGCACTGCAGCTTGCCATAGCCAAATAGTGTGTAGTATATACACTGTTAAAGTGAACCTGACATCACATCCATGCTGCCCTATCCACAGGCAACATGTAGGAGACGCTGGCTGTATGATCCCAGCCAGGTATGTTTGACTCTTAAAATGCTGCAGTATTTCAGAGAAAAACACACTTTAAGAGGTCTTAGTGCGCATATAAGAAGAGACCTATCCATTCAAGGCAGCAGGCTGGGAGAACTGCCGGGAACCCACTTATCTGACTAGTCGGCCATGTGGCTCCTTCCCTGGTGTTTAAAGTGTAACGTTGCAGCTAGTGTCTGATACATGCTGCTGTCAGGTTCCTTTTAAGGTGTGCTTACTCTAAAGCTGATCGGCGGTCGTGTAGTAGCCTGTTTGGAGAGACAGACTGCTCTTTTAATGCCACAGAGCGATCGGGAATAGATCATTCTTTCCACAGTTTTTTATGGTTTTCGTCAGCACAGATCCTGTTTACACAGAACTAAGTGCTGCCAACAACAATGACTTTTAAGCAACTTTAAACATCTTTTCATAGTTTTAAAGTTGATGGAAGACACAAGACCATAGAGTTCAACCTATAACCTAACATGTTGATTTCGAAGAATGCAAAAACCCCATGAAGCAGATGTTAATTGCCCCATATTAGGCTAGGGTCATACGACAGTATTTTTTCTCATCCGAGTGAATGGGGCCGATAATGCTAATCACCTTCTGATCAGAGTTTTATCACAGTGTGATCCAATTTTCTCAGATGAGGAGAAAATGGGGGAAAAAAAATTCTCAATCTTCTCCATTATGTCAGTCCGTGCAAATCAGACTTCACTCAGATGTCATCCGAGTGCAGTCAGATTTTTTTTCTAAGGACTCATTGACTTGCATGGCCGAGTGCAATTCGATCATAGGATCCAACTCAGGCATGCTGTTTTTTTTTCTTCCTCGGACCAACTTGAACATGTGCAAGGCCCCATAGAGTAACATTGGTCCGAGTGCTATCAAATATTTTGAATTATTGCACTTGGACCGAAAATACGGTCATCTGCACGAGCCCTTACTGGAGTAATTCCTTCTCTACTCCACCTGACGACTGAGTGTTTTGCTCAATCGGGTGATCGGCAGCCTCTTTCCAGTGGTTGATTATCCGGAATGGAGTGTTCCTAGCTTCCCCTTTAATATGCCATTCTCCTATGTAGAAGTCGGTTCAGGCCGACCCTTAACAGCATAATGTCTAATAATGGACATTCACTTTGAAAAAGTTGTCAATTTTTTTAGTGACACTTGATGATTCTATTATGGTCAACTGCAACTTGGGTCCATATATTTGATGTCTTTCTTTGCTGGTAAAACACTTAAATTCATAAAATGCATAAAAATATGCATGTTTGCTCACGAGATTTTTTTTTTCCTAATCTATTTTCGTCATTATTTTCCAAATGTAAAGTTTTGTCCATTCAACACTTGTTCTTTATTATGCATACATTTAAAGGGGTATTCTCAAATTGCTTCTTCAGCAGCTCTCAGCTCTTTAGTCTCCTCCTTGGCTGCTGGAGGGGAGTGAGGGTACGAATCCTTGATTGACAGTTCTGGTCTATTTCCTTCTGCTACTGTCATGGTCCTTCATTTGCAGAATCACACAGCTCAGGGAAGTGATAGCCACGATTAGGAGAACTGCTCTGGAAACGGCTGATGCTGGGGGCCAGGAGATTGTGATTATGTAGGACTAATGGGAGCAGCTCAGTCAGGAGCTGAGGGGTAGGAGATGGTCAGCTGATTGCTGTATAGAGAGCAGATTTGCATTTTAGGAGAACGCCTCCCCTGTAATGTAACTACTGCGTATACTAGGACAGTCTTTGGTGGTTGGTCTCCTTGGAAATAAGCTATACACTATGTAAGATAAGGGCTTCCACAGCAGGAGAATGACAGCACATAGAAAAAGTGCCTATCTAACAAGACCAAATTAACAACATGAGTATCCCCTTAACGTAATCACATAAGAATGATTTGTGTTTATATACAGAGTAAACTTTTAGATTAACTTATTTGCTATAGCTCACATAGTGCTTTACTGATCAATTTGATTAAAGTAATGAAATTCCATTTTTTATTTTCTCCATGGCTGAGCCGATCTGGTGCCAATGAGATTGAGAAGTCATTGGGCAAAATTTACATACTTTTATTAAGTAATACAGATTGTTATTGCTTTACACTTTTACATTTTGGATAGACATTTTCAGACTGAATGAAAAACTTTACGTTGCATTAAAAAGTAGGCCAAGATGAGCTGCCTTGTGTGCAGTTTCTGATTCCCCTTATAGCACAAGTTCTTGCCAGACAGAAGGTGTGTAAAGGTGGTGCTAATGCTTTAGTGAGCTGAAAATGAGCAATAACCCTATCGGCATCGTCTTAGTAGAATGGCACAAGTCAAATGTATAATGCAGAATTTAATAGGAAAACACTACTGCTTATTATTGGAGTTTTTGTATGAAGTAGCTGTTAACTGAAAAAAAACCTGCCCCAAAGGTGTCCATATCCTTTCATACTTATTTGACTTACTTTTAAGAGCAACTAAATCTTTGTAATTTATTTTCATGTTTCATTTTGCTATTACAAGTCAATTGGTGGGGTTTGCAGAATCGCCACTGATCTGCGAGTAATTATAAGTGCAGTGAGATAAGAAAATACTTTCTAAAGGTTTAGTTACTCTTTCAATACATGTATTGTGGGCTAAAAATAAGGTTTGTATTTGTCATTCATTTAAAATGTTGCACCATTTTCCTTGTACAACCTTTGTGTTGAACTGTCTTTTGCTGGCTGCATAACAAGTCAGCCAGAAATCTGTCAGTCCACTCGTTTTAACAGTTTGTAACTTGTGTCTATTCACTGAGCTGTCAATTGATTTATGATGACATAACAGTTCAGTTTTACATTGATGTGCTTTGTGATCATAAAGCAGCTGAAATGAGCTCATTAATGCATAGATAAGGGACAAGCTTAACATCAGAGCGAGTTCATTGACTGATTCTCAGTTTGCTTGATAAAGACTGGGATTGTCGAAACGTTGCACTGTATTTGGAAGAATAAAAAGATTTATTTACTTCACTCAAGATTGGATGCGGTCCTTCTATTCTACTGATGATTTTTATATAATAGGCAGATAACTCAAACGACCCACCAGTTGGGCTGGGTATTTCAGTCTAAGCAAGACCTGTGTTTTACAACCTTAGGCCTCATTCAGACGTTCAGTCTTGCACATATGTATTATGTCCATGTTTTTCGTCCCATGCGATCCCCCCTCTTGCATGTCTTGTCAGATGATGCTGGGATGGGGGCGCAATCAGTGGTGCTGCACATGGCGTGAAGTCACTTCCAAAGACTATGGGAACTCGACAAATCACCCACACCTTTTGGAGCAAGTGCACTCCTTTTTCTTCAGGGTGTGACCCATCCTGGTGTAACAGGCTTATATAGCCTTGCTGATTGAAGCAAACGTGCTGCCAGATAGGAGTACAAAAGGGGGAGGTGGGGAAACCACTGCGCAAACTCTAGCACCAGAAAGGGGAAAGAGACACAGAGGGAAAAGAGGCATACTGCCAAAATACATAAACGTCTAAACTATTGAAAGTTTATTAAAAACCCCAAAAAGATCAAAAATAAAAGTAAAAAAAAAAACCTAACTTGAAATCGTTATTTGGTTAAAACACTGCTCATATTACATTTGCACTTTCTGTGTGAAGTGGATTTCAAGCACCTCAAACATATGCCATGATATCCGTATAGATCACCCATTTTACAGTATTGGTATTCTATATACATCTGACCTGTGTAAATAGGACCCTTATTTAGCCAGTTCAAGGCCAGGCCATCTTCCCCTGTTCTGACCAGGCACATTTTCTGGTTATATTATATGCACTTTTAACAGCTACAAAAAAATGTCTTGTTCACCTTCAAATACTTTTTTCTTCTTTTTTTTTCTTTTATTTCACAATATATGGGGCTTCATTTTTACATCACTTTTATAATCACGTGTAATTTTCACTTTTTTTCTTTTCTTTTTATGAACACACGACCTCTAAAAAAAAACAAAAAACATTTTAAATTGCATTCTCATATCCAAAGAGATTACGGTATTTGTAATATTGAGCATATTTTTTAGGCAAGGGCACAGCTAGAAACATCATTTTTTATACACACAGTGACCCCCATATAGTCTTAACTTCTCCCCAAAAGTCTTTTAACATATTAATTAATTTTATTGCTGAATTCTCCTGTAACTGGCGATGGTATACTAACCAAGTTACATGGGAAATTCAGTCACCGGTCTACATAGTATGGCTAGCTGGGTCTACTATGAACCCAGCAACTCCTGCTCCCTCCCTACACCAAGGGACCACATGACTGTTGGCATATTCAGTGCTTCCTTACCTGTATGCACCAAGAGCTGGGTCAGCTCTATGTCTGGAAAGATTGAGAATGTGAACCTGGTAATATACCATGTTTACCTTGACTGTGGGAGGTCTGACTGAGTTTTGACAGCTCCACACCCCCACAGCTGCAGATCACAGGATAACTGCTTATACTACATTGACATTTTAGGACATCAGTGCTGATTTGCGGACTGCACGGATGGTTACAATCTATGTACAGTCTAGAAGTCTTTTTTTTAGTTTTGTTTTTTAACTACTGTGGTATATGTGACAATTTATGTATTTTTGAAATATTTTAGGTGACTGGTTTTATGAATACGTGAATAACTGGTTTATCGTGTAAAAAGGCTAAAAGTAGATAGACATGGGTAATTTGAGTTAGTTTTTATTATGTAGAGCACACTTTCCTAGCTTCCGAACCTTATTTGTTTCGGAACTTGGGCTGCTAGTAATTAATAAATTAGTAAATAGCATTACGGAAAACAAAAATAAAATTTAGAAGATTGCAGAGACATTCGCCAATTCAAAAAGTGAATTGCTCAGGGCAGATCGCATGAAAATCTCTCTGTATGCTGCCCCTCTGGCCTATTGAAGTAATTGCAGCTGATGTTTTTCTTGGACTCATCTCAACATTAAGCTCTTTAAGTAGTTTACCGTATTTTTCGGACTATAAGACGCAGTGAACCATAAGACGCAGCTAGGTTTTAGAGGAGGAAAATAGAAACAAAAATTTAAGCAAAAAATGTGATCATGATGCACTGTTATGGCGGAGGGGGTCTGCTGCGGAGTCTGTTATGGGGTAATGTCCCCCAATTCTGTTAACATTCTCCATCCTGTTATAAAAGGCCCCCCCTTCCTGGTATGCATGGCCCCCCTCATCCCCATCCTGGTATGGATGGCATCCCTCATCCTGGTATGGATGGCACCCCTCATCCTGGTATGCATGGCACCCCTCATCCTGGTATGCATGGCACCCCTCATCCTGGTATGCATGGCACCCCTCATCCTGGTATGCATGGCACCCCTCATCCTGGTATGCATGGCACCCCTCATCCTGGTATGCATGGCACCCCCCATCCTGGTATGCATGGCACCCTCTCATCCTTCATCCTGGTATGCATGGCACCTCCATCCCCATCAAGTTGCGCACAAAAAACTAAAGGATTCTACTCACCTTCCGTCCCTCTGCTCCAACGCTGTGTCCTGTTCTGTTGCCAGCAGCTGAGCTCACTGTGTGGGCCGTGCATGACGTCACTGCCATGTGCACTCACACGGTGAAGTGAGCTGCCAGAAGATTCACTGCTCTCCACGCCGGGACTATGGGCGTGGGGAGTAGTGACTTGCTTCTCATTAGCGGGCGCACACTGTAGCCGCGGCTCCTGCTGCGGCTCGGCGATTGCGTATGCCTGCTATTAAAGAGCAAGAATATTCACTACTCTCCACACCCATGGGAGTGGGGAGTAGTGCATATTCATGCTCTTTAATAACGGGCACACGTGACCACCGAGCCGCTGCTACTGACACTGTGCGCCTGCTATTAAGGAGACAGAATATTCAGTGCTCCACACGTCCATGGGCGTGGAGAGCAGTGAATATTCATTTTCTTTATCAGCGGGCACAGTATAGGCTGCTGCAGGAGGCATCACATGGCACAGACCAGGCAAATGATCATTTCTCCTGTCAGTCCCCTGACAAAAAGATGCTATAAAGATTCACTCAAAGGATTCCTATCTTGACAGTGCTGCTTGAGTATGTGATGTGCACTGCAAAAGAATTGTAACTTGATAAAATGTGGAGGGAAAGAGCTGCTCTCCATTCCTGGGCTCTGCTGTCTAGTACCATGACGCAGCTATTTGTGAGAAGGTACAGCAGAGGTTTCTAGTCCCAAGGGTATGTTTAGATGGTGAACAGGTGTGCAGTCAAAAACCATTTGAAAACTGCAATGGGGTTCACTCTGATTTTGCACAGATTTGCAAAGTAACAATTGGCTGCATGGTTTTTATAGATGCAGCCCATTCAGTTTATATATTTCAGTTGCAAAAGCACTGTTTTCAACTAGTTTATCAGTGGTAAATTATTTTCAGATGTAGTTTTTGATGTGGTTATCAACTGCAACATCTGACGTTACCCTACTAGGTGACATATCTGTCCCATGAAAGAGATGAGTGAATGCTAGAAGTGACAATTAGGACATTTCCAGCAGAACCAGGCTTATCTTGACAACCACAGGGTTCTCTAAAGGGACAAAAACTGAATTTGTGACCAAGATCTATTAACTTTGTGTATATGTGTAATATTATATTTGTATGTAGATATGTATTATAATAAATATAAAGCCCTGAAGTTTTTTGTCTTTATCACATAAACATCTATATTTACTTCCATCTCTACTTGAACCTTGCGCAGCTTTGTATTCATACGCACACTGTTCCAGCTGTAGAATTATTCCAGGCATAATGACTGAAGCATACATATGGCACCACTAATCTGCCATACGAGCTTGGCGCTCTGTGGGTCCTTAAAACCACTTTAGTTCCTGTCAGTATCCTCCTGTTCAAGCTAATGATGCCTCAAACCCTAGCTGGTGGAAATCGCTGAAAAGCCTTGCTAGCATTTTCAAGCAAATATGTCTCATGTGTTGCTTTAAGAGTTTTTATTGTAAACACATGGCTTAATGTTGTATTTCTGCTAATATCCCTTACAATTTTTTACTGAGATCTGGGTCTGATGTACATTTCATTGCCTTTATCCTATGTTACAGTACAGACTCTTTAAAGTTTTATTCAGAAGGCAGGTGTTAAACTAGAGACAGAAATTGAAGATTGTCTTTAAAGACTAAGGACACCTTTGCTTTTACTTAAGCTAGTGATTACCGTAAGTTAAGGTTACACTAACTTTGAGGCTACAATCTTAGCCTCTATGACAGGGATGGGGAGCCTTTTTTTCTGCCAAGTGCCATTTGGATATCTATAACCGCATTTGGGGGACGTACAAAATTATCAACTTAAAAATTTACTCTGCTATATTTGGTCAAACAATTAACTCGTCCCTAATGTGATGGGTAGAACTACTTCTCTTTGGTGTGATGTATGATAGGTGGTATCGATGATGTTGCTACTCGTAACTGGTTTTCCAGGTTTACGTAGGCCTGGAGCCCCGTTGACACTTCGAGTTTTATAATGAACTCCCAGCAGTAAGTTGTTCAGATCACAGATGTATTTTGCACTGCTGGTCTCCTTACAGTGATAAATTCATCACTTCTCATGTTACATTTATAGAACTGAAGCAGTGAAAGGTGTGAAGTACACATCACATAGAAAACACCGAGACTGCTGTATATACATCACATAGGAGACACTGAGACTGCTATATATACAGTACATAGGAGACACTGAGACTGCTGTGTATACATCACATAGGATACAGTGAGACTGTTGTATGCATCACATAGAAGACACTGGGACTGGTGTATATGTATCAAACAGACACCAAGAGAGCTGTATATACTACACATGGGAGACACTGGTACTGGTGCATATATATCACATAGGAGACACTGTGGCTGGTATACATAAATCACATAAGAGCCCACAAAGAACGTCCTGCCTCTGGCACTGCCTAGTATCAGGATATAACCCTTCACTACTGAATGCTGCAGCACATGCAATGAACACTGCATACTTGTGTTCGTAGTGTAAGGATGAATTAAAGGGCCGTGAATCAGGCTCCTTGTCCGAGCACTGCAATACTTGGGAATCTGCTCGGGGGCCGGAGCAAAGGACATTGTAGGCCGTAAACGTTCCCCATATCTGCTCTGTGATATCCAGTCTATAGCTTGCCTTTAGTTTCAGACTCTGATTTAACAACTTACCGACCTACACAGTCACTGGGGCTATTCACAACCACGCACCTATCCAAAAATAACTCTATGCGCATTTGTATATTGGTCTAATTAGTGGGTTAAACTCTATAGAAGTGAGGGAAAAATGAATGCATACTGAATCCATGTGTTATCCATTTTTCACTGATTTGTTCAAGATCTTGTGAATGTAGCTTCATACATGCCAGATATGGGGTTTGTGTGCCCAGCATCTTTTGTATCCACACATCTTCACTTCTGGAATTATTTTTTTTTCTCCTTGCCTTGTACAGGCCACTAAGTATCTTTTTGCTTGTGCCGATAGATGCTGATACTTAGGATTGTGTTACTTCTCCCTCTGCAAATTCTGTATGCAATTCTTCCTATTTGTACACATACAGTCTGCGTCAGTCACACATTCTAGACCTTCGAGCCTGCCTTGTGTGTGTATTCCTACCTGTCTACACTTCGCCAGGCTGTACTGAATCATGAACACTGCTGCTTCCAACTCCTCTCGACGCTCTGGTTTGCCATATACAACCTCCTCCTGCTCCATGCTGGTACTACTGACACTGCAAGAAGGTGGGGGAGCGGAACATTGTTATTGACTGTCCCAGATATTTATGCTGACACATGCATCAGGAAAACCAGCTATGTGAAGTAGATGCAAGTGAAAAATACAAAAAATTCATTGCAAAAACCTTCATCCTTTGCATAGTTAAACAGCATGGTAATTTGATTGCTGGTTTTATACGAAAAATGTTTAGAGTATGTTCAAATAGCTTTCTGCCATAGCTTTTTTTGGTTTGGGAAAATACAATGAAAAAAAGTGTGTGCGCATTTCAGCACAGTTTTTGTAACTGGGTGTTTTTTTTTATTTTTTTAAAAACGTGTCTTAAGTTGAATTTGGAGCATCTTTTTTCAAGCAGAGGCGCCTCAAGAGTGGATATGTTGCTGCTTTTTTTCTCTTGGAAAACAGTACCATGTGCACTGAAATCAATAGGAGGTTTACTAAGAGTATTTGAACCGTTTTTAATGTGAATTTTGGAGCAGAATCTGGTAAAAAAAAAATAACAACAACCTGGGTTAAGATAACCTTTTAGGTGGTAAGATGCCAGCTATGGTGGCCACAGTGTGTAGTCCATGGGAACTGGCCACACAAGAAATAATAAAAGCAGTTTCTTACAACTTCATCATGTGTTGCAGATTTATCAGCATGGATGTTGAGCAGTTAGGTCAAGTTAATTTTCTCCTCTTTAAGAGGACGAGGCTCTAGTATGCATTTGTCTCCCGCTATCAAAATGGAAAAGATGAATCATTTACATTTATTTTGCAGTGTGGAAAATACAAGCTATTTAGCAGTAATTAATTTCATGCATAATCCATTGAGAAAGACCTGTCTCATCTGCAGCAAAAAAAAAACCCAACAACATAAAAAACACATCATTTTTGGCACTAGAACAAACCTGCAAATTGAGCTCTGTCTGAGGCAGACAAAATGAAATGGCATTTGTAAAGCTGGCTGCTGGTTTCAAGTGTTGTACCATAGAATATACTTAAGTTGCATGAAAATTCTACTTTCCATTCTGTGGGATCCTGATCATATCCTCCTTGTATTAATGGCTCCGAGCCAGCTTGTAATGCTCTTTCTGTGATGTAATGGTATCATCTGTTTCAAACAGTTTGTTTTTTCTGAATAAGAATTATCCTATGGGCTTTTTTCCCTTATTTTTTTTAAAGCTTTTGCCGGCTTTGTTTATTAATCATCCTGATGGCGGAGAGTTTGTTGTGTGCTGGAGCTCTTAAGAAAGTGTCTAGGAAATGTTACTATTACATTACTAGGTAGCACAAGATGTCGAGAGATGAGCCCTGGGTGTTGTGATAAATATACAAAAATCTGTTCAAATTCCTTTGGCAAGAAACGCTTAAAACGTCAGGTCTTACAACAAAAATAACAGTGCTCTTGCAGGGTTACACATAATGTCTCTAGGGGGGACTGCTCTGTGGTCATGCTATGCTTTTGGTAGGCAGTACAGTGTATGATTAAAGCGTAGGGGTACGTCTATATAAATTAAATAGTGGGTACTCTGTTCAGGAATGTTGCCACTGAACTTAGCTGCACTAAATTGCTTTGGGTTAAGCTTTTAGACGCACACAAAAAGAATAATAATTGTTAGCAGTATGGAGGACATTATACAGCGGTCCTGAGCAGTGTAGCTGTGAATCCAACCCTGAAGTGAGATAAATTACCTGCTAGAAGCAGCTGCACTGTTGTGTGTCTGGATCAGAGCCTCTCAGTTGTAGCTATAACATGATAATTCAGTGAGCTTTGCAGTCTGTCTTGCTTTGACCAATTCAGATTTGAGCTCATGAGGCCCGAGGGGAGGAGATATAGCAGCTCATAAGTGTAGAAAGAAGCCTATTTCTCTGACTAATATACATTACAAAGTTTCTTATATTAGCTTGTACTATTGATTTCTGCAAAGCTTGTTCAATCGTCAGTGACCATTTAAAGTTTTAAAAGTAACTTTTTAGTGTTACATTGGCAGCTGGAGATTTCTTATCTAATGTATAAAGCTGCATATTCGTTTTCTTGTACATTTTATATATGAAAGAAAACCTGTTTATTCTACTGAATTTTAATGATTATTTTTTTAATGTTGGGCTTTATTCTCTACCGCATTATAATTTTAGACTACTAGAAAGCATTTCATCTGACCACCTTTTTAAAGCCATTGGCACATTGACAACTCATACAGTGACCCTTTCTAAAATCAGAGAATTGCTTGAAATTGGCTTAAGCTAGTCTTTTTCGAGTATTGTAAAGGTTACAAACAAGTTGTTATTTTGAGAATGCCTGACACAGGAAACTGATTTATTGCTGGAGAAATTCATTATTTCTGGACATCCAAAGCCTTGGAACATGTAATGAAAGACATTTCTCTTCCATCTTTAAAAGTCCTTGTTGATTGAGACTAAATCCATCCCCATGATAGTTTTTTAAGCACTTTCCTGTTATCTTATTAGCATGTTTGAAAAGAATGTACATTACATATATTCTGGGTTTTTATAAAGTGAGGTACTTTAGTAGAACTATGAAGTGCCATTTGGTTTAGTATCAATCAAAATTAAATATGCAAAGCCTTGTAACTCTTGAGAAACCATAGTATCTGTAACAGCAGATTGTTTTATTATAACTTGGAAATAGGTATTGGATAATTTTCTTTTAGGTGTGATCAGTGACCTATTTGCAGACCATACATAAGGCCCCATTCAGACGTCTGTGTTACACTGACTTGTTCTCCCATGTTTTTCATGTATACAATGCGTAGCCATTATAGCCTATAGGAGTTTACACATGTCCGTGATTTTTGTACGGTCTGTCCATGCAAAACTCAGAGACATGTCCTTTTTTTCCCACCTTTCGGATGAAAAGTGGCAATAAGTCTATGGGTCTGTGAAAAATACATACAGCACATGAATGGCATCCTTCAGTCTGTATTTAAAATAGCAAGAAGCTTTTTAAATTATATATCCATCCGTGAAAAACACTTATGACACACTAATAGGAAAAACGGACACATTAACCATGCACTGATACACTGATCCAAAACTCTGATGACATCGGTATCATTTTTTCAGGTATAGGTTTAAAAACAGATATGTGAATAAGGCCTAAAGCCCCCTTTATACTTCGGTATAAAACCGGTACCAGAAAAAACACTACCAATGCATCAGTGTTTTGGATCAGTGTGTCATCAGTGGTTTTCTGTGATGGCAAAAGAAATTACAAAGCTTTTGCAGTGTTAAACATGTACAGCACACGGATGCCATCTGTGTGTGCTGTACGTGTTTTACACAGACCCATAGACTTGTATTGGCCCTTGTCATCCATGTTGCTGGTAAAAAAACAGACATGTCTCTGTGTGGTTTACACGGACCAAAAGCCTGACGTGCACAGTAGGGTAGGTTATAATGGGTATGTGTATGAGTAAAATAAAAACGGATGCCACACGTACTGCAAACACGCACGTGGGGACCTATTGGAATTTGTCAGCAGGATTTCACATCCCAAACTATTTATATGCACTAGTAGCTCTCATAGACAAATCCAGTCCATTCCTCATTTACTGAGAAATCAACATTTGAATTGATGTATAGATGGCTATGGTACAGTGTCTGTCACTCCAGCTCTATTCCCCGCTCAGAGCCACCTCCTCCTGCTTAACTGACAGCTCCTTTGCCTGAAATCACACACCATAGAGGGTGTCAGCAGGAGGAGAAAGTGGCAGTGGGCAGTGAATAGAGCTGGAGTGACAGAAGCTTCAGAAATTTCAGGCATATCCATATTAATTCAAACACTGATTTCTCAGTAACAGAAGAACAGACTGGCCATGTAAAGGTATTACTGGATTTCTCTTTGAGAGAGCTATATGCACATATAAAAAGTTTGGGTTATGAAATCCTCCTGACAGATTCCCTTTTAAGGAGGCATCTCCTCTTTAGCAGCTAATATTTTTGTGTATTACGTTGTGCACATTTTGATTAGCTTATCAACCTTTATTTCCCAGCAGGATAAAAACAAGAAGCTCCGTCCTCTCTATGACATTCCATATATGTTTGAGGCCAGAGAATTTCTGCGCAAGAAGCTAATCGGAAAGAAGGTAAGATATTGTATAACTGTTTAAAAGGGTTATCTATACTAGGGAACCCCTGCTTAATTACTTGAGGGCCCCAAACAGAAAAAAAATTCTACACCGTTCCAGCGATATCCTCCTGTTCTGCTATTCCAGTCCGGTCTTGTAACATTGTGTCACGTGACCACTGCAACCAATCAGCTGCTGTTGATATGCTGCAGATTTGATTTAGTTAGTTGACGTTCGCTCTGACAGTATTGATGGGCTGCAGCTATTCAGCGACCGATGATTGGCTGCAGTGGTCACATAACCCTCCAGGAATAGCAATGCCAACATTGCTGCAAGAGGTGAGCATAGTCTATAATCTACCTACTTTTATTTCCTATTTGGCCTTGAAGTGATTTAATCAGGGGTTGTCCAGTAATGGGAAAAAAACTACAAGTATTTGCATTCTTTATAAAGCTGGCCTTACACCTTACAGGGGCATGTAAAAGTTTGGGCACCCCTTGTCAAAATTACTGTTATAGTGTACAGTTAAGCAAGTTGAAGATGAAATTATCTAAAAGGCATAAAGTTAAAGATGACACATTTCCTTTGCATTTTTGGCAAAAAAAATAAATAAATAATAATTAGCCTGTTAGGCTTATGGCTTGTTCACTATCATAGTTTGGAAAGGCCAGGTGATGCAAATTTCCCAGCTTTATTATAACACAGCCTCCTCTAACCTTGTGCCAAAAACAGCAGCCATGGGTTCTTCTAAACAGCTGCCTAGCACTCTGAAAATGAAAATGGTGAAGACCCACAAAGCAGGAGAAGGCTATAAGAAGATAGCTAAGTGTTTTCAAGTTGCTCTTTCCTCAGTTTGAAAAGTAATTAAGAAATGGTAGTTAACATGAACAGTGGAGGTCAATATAAAGTCTGGAAGACCAAGCAAAATTTCAGTGAGAGCTGCTTGTAGGATTTCTAGAGAGGTAAATCACAACTACTGCTTGACTGCTAAAGACCTTCAGAAAGATTTAGCAGACTCTGGGGTTGTGATACATTGTTCTACTGTTTAGAACCACCTGCACAAATATGGCCTTCATGGAAGAGTCATCAGAAGAAAACCTCTCCTGTGTCCTCACCATAAAATTCAGCATCAGAAATATGCAAGAGAACATCTAAACAAGCCTGATGCATTTTGGAAACAAGTCCTGTGGACCGACGAGGTTAAAAATATAACTCTCTGGCCATAATGATCAAATATATGTGTGGAGATAAAAGGGCACAGGATTTCAGGAAAAAAACATCTCGCCAACCATTAAGCATGGGGGTGGATCAATTGGTGGAGTTGTGTTGCAGTCAATGACAATGGGAATATTTCACGGGTAGAGGGAAGAATGAATTCAATGAAATTTAAACAAATTCTTGATGCAAACATCACACCATCTGAAAACCAGCTAAACTTCAAAAGAGGATGGCTCCCACAAATAGATAATGACCCTAAACACATGTCAAAATCCACAGTACACTACCTCAAAAGGCGCAAGCTGAAGGTTTTACAATGGCCCTCACAGTCCCCTGATTTGGACATCATTGAAAATCTGTGGCTAGACCTCAAAATAGCAGTGCCTGTAAGACGACCCAGGAATCTCACAGAACTGGAAGAATTTTCCAAGGAAGAATGAATGGAAATCCCTCAAACAAGAATTGAAAGTCTCTTGTCTGGCTACAAAAAGCATGATACTTTCAAAAGGTACTATCCATGCAACTTGAGCATCGGTCCATTTTTCTTCTTGTAATTTTTAAAATGTAAAAGATGGAATATATATATATATATATATATATATATATATATATATATATATATATATATATATATATATATATAATATAATTTTTTTTTGCCTAAAATACAAATGAAATGTGTCATCTTTAACTTCAGCCCTTTTAGAGATCATTTCAACTTCAACTTGCTTAACTGTTCACAATAACACAAATTTTGACCAGTGGTGCCTAAACTTTCACATGCCACTCTAGATAACTGTTGGCCGACGGGTATCTCTCACAGCTCCCAATTACACATTATTGGCTATAAGGCTATGTTCACACGCATTGTTTTTTTTCTGCTGAAAATCTGCTGCTAACTTTTCTCTGACAGGAAAACAGCTGCATAAAAAACGCAGGTTTTGTTGCATTTTTTTGCTGCGTATTTTTGGCCACTCATTACTTCCTATAAGTGAAAAAACGCAGCAAATGCGCAGCAAAAACGTAGGTGCGTTTTCTGCTGCAGAAACGCTGAAAGAAGTGACACGCTCTATTTTCCAAATACGCACGAAAGGCAGAAAATATGCAGCAAACAAAAAGCAACGTGTGAACAGAGAATTCTGGTGTCTCATAGACTTTGCTGGTACTGCAAGACGCAGCTGAAAATTAGCATAAAAATCTGCTGCAAAATACACTGCAAAACACAACGTGTGTGAACATAGCCTAACAGTTCTTTAGTCTTGCCATGGTTTTCCATACACTACCTTAAACCATTTTGGTTCTATGTGAACCTGAAATAGAAAAAGTGAAATCTGTGTTGCTTATTTCCAGCATCAGAAGGAAACCTACACTGTAGACATTCATTAAATGTCTAATTGGCATGTAATTAGACATTCAGGCTAATTAGCTGATGCTTGTTAACCTTTTTTGCAAATATTGGTAAGTTGCTGTTTCCGTAATGGTTGACCGTGTTAGACGGAAATTTGACAGAAATGTGCTGAGCCACTAATGAAGAGCCGTTTCCCTATTTGATTTTCATTCTTTTTTTCACCTTGGCAATGGATGGTAATGAACTAACTTTGACAGGGAGCCACAATACACACATAAGTATCTTACAGAAAGCCCCCTGCAAGGTAGGTAAATTGGATTGTCTTTTGAAAAGCCTGAATATCTACTGAGGTGCTGGGTTCATTGTGATTCCAGTGGGCACAACATGACATACCTAAAGCTCACTTAATTTACAGAATACAGACTTCTTAGGAGGCTGCATTCTCTTCACAACCTCTAGAGCAACTGTGAGTGTCCTATATTACTTCCCCTATTGTAAAGAAGTGGTTCTAATACAGTGTAAGCAGCAACTAACCATGTGTGCTGAAAGATTTTGGAATACTCTATATGCCCATTTAGACAAGCTGATAATTGGGAATGTTTGTCAGGTTATTGCCAACTTGTTTAGAAAGGTCAATAATCCTAGGAACTTGCAAAAAGGCTTGTCTTGTGAAATGATATTTATGCAAGCTTAAAAATGATTGTTCTCGGCAGCATATTGTCTTATTTCTACAGGACAAGTGCTTCCGACAATATGATTTTCATATAAACGATCATTCTGAGTGCATAAAAGTGTGGTCGGCCTGTCGAAAGAGGTTATTAAAGGATTGCCGATAGGGTTGCAAGTAGCTGATAGGTTACTTCTCCAGCTAAATGGTCCCTTGTAAGTGGTGATTGACTTGCTATAGATTTTGTCACAGAGATTTGTTACTGTCCCATTCAGGAACTTGCAGAAAAGTATGTATTTCTGATGCAAAATCAATTCTTAAGATGAATTTATTGTCAAAAGATGATATGGTCTAAATCATATCTTTATATTAAATATATTTTTGGTCATTTTTAGTGATATTGTAGCAAATTTTTTTGTTACAATAGTTAGATTATAAAATCCCTTTCACGCCAATCACGGAGCACCCCTAATAAACGAAGTTACAGTGCTAACCACTGATCCACCGTGCTGGTGGGAAATTGTTTTTTTCCCCCCAAGTACAAGACAAAAAAAGACTTGTGAATAAGGTAAAGATAACACCTGTATATAGATAGCAAGGAATCACAATAAGTGATGGTCTCAGCCAAATATCCAAATTACCCCATCAGTGACCTCAGCACATGTCACAAAATATGCCTAAAACATTTTCCTGTAGAAGTCAATCAGATATCTCCATTCTACAGTTTTCAAAGATTTGCTTAATAACACACTGCGGTTTTCAGGGCTTTGGCTTAGGCAAGGTGGCTAACGTAGGCAACATTGTGACTTTTTGAAGTGCTATTGATTGATTTTAACTATCAAGTGACAGATGCAGCCCACTCGGTTGCATTCAACTCAATGTATTGCTGTGGTCTGCAGCTGCAGATATATAGTTAAAGAGGTTGTCCACTACTTTTTCATTGATAACCTATCCTTAGGATAGGTCATGAACGTCTGATCGGCCGGGGTCCGACACCCAGCACTTCCGCCGATCAGCTGTTATCGATGCCGGTGGCAGCTGCCGGCCGCAAATGCTCACTTGCAGAGCTGGTCGTCTTCTGATGGTGGCCGCCGCAGGGTACTACACATCCGCCTCCTATTCAGATCAATAGGAGGCAGATGTATAGTATTCTGCAGCGGCCGCTATCAGAAGACGGCCAGTTTTGCAAGTGAATATTTCCAGCCGCCGACTACGGTAACAGCTGATCGGCAGGGGTGAATGGTGTCGGACCCCAGCCGATCAGACATTCAAGACCTATCCTAAGAATAGGTTATCAATGAAAAAGTAGTGGACAACTTCTTTAAGAACAAGAACAATCAATAACTATACAAAAAATTTGCAGTTTAGCCCAGGCCTTAATATAACCTGCAGAAAGTAGAACAGAAAAAAATTTAAATCTATAATCAAAAAATTTAAACTGGTTGAAACAAATTAATACCTAGTTTTGATCATTGAAAATGGATTGATGAGACACATTTGAAGAATAGAAATGATCAATTTGTAAACTGTCATGGGTGTGTCGCCACGAAGATCGTCGCGACTACACAGCCTGACTTCTTGTTTTTTGGTTGTGAGGGAGTTAATTCTATCTCTCTGTGCTTGACGAGGCTCAACCTCGCCCAGCTGCAGTTAATGCTGCAATATTGGGATTCCTTTAAATACCTGCTGGTCTGATAGGGAAGTTGTCGGTGAAAGTACTAGACAAACGAGACAGTACAAGGGGAAAACCAAAAACCACCTTGCATACAAAAACTAACACCACAATTACTGAGGGAACAACAACAGGTTAGGAGATAAATGATAAAGGGAGGAAGGGAACAAACCACACCGCATACTCCTCGCTCCGAACTCCACCAAACAACGATCCACTCTGAAGGTCTGCAAGAAATGCTTTCACCGACAACTTACCTATCAGACCAGCAGGTATTTAAAGGAATCCCAATACTGCAGCATTAACTGCAGCTGGGCGAGGCTGAGCCTCGTCAAGCACAGAGAGAGAGAATTAACTCCCTCACAACCAAAAAACACAAAGCACCAAAAACTCAGCTGCGAGAAGTCAGGCTGTGTAGTCGCGACGATCTTCGTGGCTACACACCCATGACAGTACCCCCCCTTCTACGAGGGGCCTCCGGACACCCAGGGAGTAAAGCAACTGTGGATCTCCTCTCACTTCGGTTTTGGTGGCCTAACTTGCATAAGGAGGTGGTAACTTTTGTTGCGTCCTGTGGGGTTTGTGCGCGCTCTAAGACCCCACATACCCGTGCGTCTGGGGCCCTCTTACCTTTGAAGATCCCGAAGCGTCCTTGGACTCCTCTGTCTATGGACTTTATTACGGACCTCCCGCCGTTCTCGGGTAAAACGGTCATACTCGTTGTAGTAGACAGGTTCAGCAAGATGGCACATTTTATCGCTCTTCCTGCTCTTCCTAATGCTAAAACTCTTGCGCAGGTGTTCATTGGAGAGATTGTGAGGCTTCACGGGGTTCCCTCCGATGTGGTGTCGGATCGGGGGTCTCAGTTTGTGTCCAAATTCTGGAAGGCTTTTTGTACTCGGCGGGGGATGCATTTATCTTTCTCATCGGCTCTTCATCCTCAGACCAATGGTCAGACTGAACGTCTGAACCAGAGTTTGGAGACATATCTCCGGTGTTTTGTGTCAGAGAACCAGGAGGACTGGGCTTCTTTCTTACCTCTGGCGGAGTTTGCTCTTAATAATAGGCGGAGCGAATCCACTGGTAAGTCCCCGTTTTTTGGGGCATATGGTTTTCACCCCCCAGTTTTGTACTTTCAGTAGAGGGGGCTCTTCGGGGGTTCCTGAGGAGGAACGATTTTCGTCATCACTCGCTTCAGTATGGAGAGGGGTACTGAATAATCTGAGTACTATGGGGAACCGATACAAACGTATTGCTGATAGGAGGAGAGTGTCTGGTCCAGACCTAAGTGTGAACGATCGGGTATGGTTGTCTACCAAGAATATTAAACTCAAAGTTCCCTCCTGGAAACTGGGTCCCAGGTTCATCGGGCCGTACAGGATCAGTTCTATAATTAATCCGGTGGCATTCCGTCTTGACCTCCCCCCTACGTTTAAAATTCATAACGTGTTCCACAGATCTTTGCTTAAGAGGTATGTGGCGCCAATGATACCGTCACCTTTACCTCCTCCTCCAGTGGTGGTCAATGGAAATTTGGAGTTTCAGGTATCGAAGGTCATTGATTCACGTTTTAGTCGCCGGTCCCTTCAGTACCTGGTTCATTGGAAAGGGTATGGTCCTGAGGAGAGAATGTGGGTTCCTGCGTCAAATATTAACGCAGACCGGTTAATTTGGGCCTTCCACACGACTCACCCGGATAAACCTGGCCCTGAGGGTCCGGAGGCCCCTCGTAGAATGGGGGGTACTGTCATGAGTGTGTCGCCACGAAGATCGTCGCGACTACACAGGCTGACTTCTCGCAGCTGAGTTTTTGGTGCTTTGTGTTTTTTGGTTGTGAGGGAGTTAATTCTCTCTCTCTGTGCTTGACGAGGCTCAGCCTCGCCCAGCTGCAGTTAATGCTGCAGTATTGGGATTCCTTTAAATACCTGCTGGTCTGATAGGGAAGTTGTCGGTGAAAGCATTTCTTGCAGACCTTCAGAGTGGATCGTTGTTTGGTGGAGTTCGGAGCGAGGAGTATGCGGTGTGGTTTGTTCCCTTACTCCCTTTATCATTTATCTCCTAACCTGTTGTTGTTCCCTCAGTAATTGTGGTGTTAGTTTTTGTATGCAAGGTGGTTTTTGGTTTTCCCCTTGTACTGTCTCGTTTGTCTAGTACTGTGTTTTGGGCATTATCTATCCTGTTCCCCATTGTTGTGATCGGGGTCCTTCTCAGGACTAGATCACTTAGGTTCAGGGATATTCAGGAGTTTAGGGTTACGCTGGCGGCCTGGACCTCTGTACCATTAACAGTACCTCCAGGTTGAGGGATTAGTCAGGGCCCCCGTCTAGGGTCAGCTCAGGCCCCTGACCCCCCTGTACGCTGAGACAGCGTGAATTGGAATATCAAGGGTATGTGCACACATTAAGTGTAAGGCTCTCTGCACACGGCGCTATTTTTATGCATTTTTTTTCCGCGCAAAATTGGCACCAAAAATGCATGTTAATCCTTATGCCCGGATTGCCTATGAGAATTTTGAAGATCTGTGCACTTGACCAAGAATATTCCTGACAGGATTTCATGTGTGTTTAAATCTGCAACATGTCAATTCTTTTTGCGTTTTTGCCTGCGTTTTTCCTATAGAATGCATTCGCAAAAAACGCACCAAAAACGCGCGGCATTTCCGCAGCATATTTGCTGCGAAGAGGCGCCGAAACACTGCAGACATTTCTGCACAAAATACTGATCGTGCGCACATACCCTTAGCAGCGAAAATCTCTGCACCAGAACGCTGCAGTTTACAGTATCAGCAAAATGAATGGGATTTCTGAAATCTCATGCACATGTTTCTTGTTTTTTCTTGCAGATTTGAAGCAGTTTCACATCTGCACAATGCAACTTTTTTCACCTGTTCAAATGAATAGGGAAAACCGCATTAGCGCCTTCACCCCTTTCCCCGCACATGATGACTGACTGCTGTAAATATCATTAGATGGGATTGATTCAGTGATGTGTCTGGGTCCTTTGTTATAGAGGACTAGATGGTGGCGCGATTCTAACGCATCGGGTATTCTAAAATATGTATGCGGCCGACCGGGTGCATTCAGCAGAGCGGTGTTTAAATGTGGCGCCAATAATGCTGATTATTCGTGACCGGTAACCGCGACCAATCAGCAAAGCGGTGTTTCAATTTGGCGCCAGTATCGCTGATTGGTCACGGCCGGTGGTTGCGACTAATCAGCAGAGCGGTGTTTCAATTTGGCGCCAATCTCGCTGATTGGTCACGGCTGGCGTCCGCGACCAATCAGCACAGCAGTGTTTAAATGTGGCGCCAAGATCGGTGATTGGTCGCGGCCGCTATTTAAATATGGCGCCCAAATCGGTGATTGGTCGCGGGCAGTGGCCGCGACCAATCAGCACAGCGGTGTTTAAATTTTGCGCCAAGATCACTGATTGGTCGGGTGCGGAGACCGCGACCAATCAGGGAATCGTATTGGTGAGGACCGGGGAGCGCCGCTGCCTGTGCGGCTACTTCCGCTGCGAGAAGCCGGGACATGAGCGACTGCTCGCAGCAGAAGTATCCCGACCCGCAGCGCCGCTCCCCGGTCCTCCCTTCACACCCTAGACGCATGGAGGTCAGCGTCGCCGGCGGTCAGGAGATGAGCGCCTCGCGCCGGTCATCTCCCGGCTGCATCGCCGCTGAGCTCCGTCCCGCAGATGAGCCGCTAACGGCCGCCATCTTTTTTCAGAAATCCCGCGGCGCTGATTGGCCGCTGCCGGACCAATGAGCGACGCGGGATTTCCTAGACAGACAGACAGGATAAGACGATTATATATATATAGATGGAAGAATAGCAAGACTATATGTCTATTGGTTTTCCTGCTGTCAAGGGCACTCCCCATGGTAACTAAGAGGGTTTATACATAATGTCTGTAAAGCGCTGTGGAATTATTGACGCTATATAAGTGAGTAAAATAAATAAATACAAACATATTTGACTTCAGAAGAAAGGATTTGGTAGGTGGAAATGGATCCCTCCTTTTGATGTGCCATTGGGGTATTTTCTATGTTAAGCTAACCAGAACAAAAGCCCTGGTCCACACACAGCAGTTTGTTTCTACACGCTCTGCAGGTTGCTCGGCTTGCTGCGCTACTGACTTTAGGCCTCTAATAACCTGTCTTGTTCTGTCAGGTCTCCTATTAGCGTATGCTCCTCTGTCCTTTTTAGGTTTGCCGCTGCCTGGCTGATATTTAATGCCTTTATCCATTCCTTCTGACCGCAGATGCAAGCAACCATAGCCCAGTTTTATCAGAGAATGCTCAGCATAACAGAATTAACCTCTCCAGAACATGCATGTGAATACATTTTAGTTTGATCTTTTATCATAGTAAAAATTATTGAATGTGTTGAATGAATGATTGAAGTTATTTAGTATAAGAAATGTTAGATTGCGCCATAATTTAGGTAAGTCATGTGCTGACTTTATAAATGAGGAAAAGGTCAAAAAGTCCCGGCGCCTACACACTGCAGGACTGTACTCTGCCCCAGTCAGGGCAGGAGTGCGCCTAATCAGGAGAGCGATGCCCGGGAGACTGTGTGGATGATGTAGGATGCGTCATTCACACGAAGCACAGAAGGAGGATGGCATTGAAAGAAGAAGGGAGGCGCTGACCAAGCCAGCAACGCCCATCAGACCCGACCACCCCGCAGGTGAGTATAATATTGTTGCAGGCTGTATCGGGGGCATATATACAGCATATTGATATGCTATATATGAGTGCTGAAAGGTGTTGGCTGTATCTCACATGGGGAAAACCTAGTGACAAGTTCCCTTTAACTTTGGTCAGAGCATATCCATGACCTATCCAACTATATACAGTAGAAGATGGGTTACAATATAAAATTGGTGGGGATATCATAGATGTGACTCCCAATGATCAGCTCTTTGCTCTAGTGGCCACTGGATGCAAACATTGCTAAGTACTGCAGAACAGCTCTTATTCATCAATTGGCAGTGTACAGCCCTTGGCTAGCTGGGAGTCAGGGGAGCGGTGCGCTTCTGAAATGCTCACATGAGACAACTCCTTTAATTTGCTGCACAATTTGTTCATTCCTACTCCTCTCCCCCCACCCAAATAAAATCGTAAAAAAATACAGATTTTTTATTTTTATTTTTTTTAAAAAGAAAGAAAACAAACGTTCATTGCATTCCTTCACATTAATTGCCCTCCTTAGGCCACAACCCCACTATCAGTATTCGGTCAGTATTTATTCTCAGGAGTAGGAGCAAAAAACAGGTGAGGAACAATCAGAGAAAAGGGATAATAGAAACAAGTCACCAATTCTGCATTTATCACCCACTACTGAGAAAAAATACTGACCAAATACTGATAGTGGGGCTGTGGCCTTAGATGTTATACTGCAGTGCAATGGCTAACACTGCCTGTAACACAGTATTTTCCAAGTGAACATTCATTCATCAGAAATCATGAGACTGCCTTCTTGGCTAGATATTTAGTCTGGTCATGTTTTCCTTCCCATTACAAAATGATGTCAATAGGATAGATGCTGAACCCTAGCTGTGGCTGTAGTATCATGTTTGGCCTCAGTGGTTTTCATTTGTTGGAGATGAGAGAAGCAAGTTGAATTCATGTCTTGCAAGTGTCCTTATCTGATTCCACTGAGACAATTCTAGCCTCTGCTGCCTCTTCCGCCTCCAGAAAATGTTTCACAAAGGAAGCAAGCTGCAAATTTGTCTTGCAGTCCACAGCAGAAGCAGATTCTCTTAAATACTATTGATACAATAAAATGACATTGTGAGTCATAGTGTGTCACTACGTGCCTTCCTGGGAATATGAGCAGACATGGACTGCGTGCATGAATATATTCCGAAGAGCAACTAATTTAAAGGGATCCTGTCAGCCCAACTGACAGTATAATATAAGGTTTTCATAGAGGATATATTCCCTACAAGGCGATGTTCTCTCGCAGCGTTTTTGAAGTTTTTTTTTAGGCAAATAAGCGGCTGTGTTTTACAGTACCAGCAAAAGCTATTAGATTTCAGAAATCTCATGCACACGTGGTTTTATTTTTTTTCTGACTCCATTTGAGAACTGTAGCATTTTTTAAATCTGCAGCATGTCAATTCTTTCTGCGTTTTTTGCAGCATTTTTTCACCCCTAGAAATCAATAGCAATGAAAGTGCAAAATCCACAGCAAACAGGTTTTGTTGCAGTTTTTGGTGAATAAAGCTAACTTTATTAATCATGTATTGTAGACAAATCACATATATAATTTGCCTGAAAAACGCAGCAAAACTTCTGGAACTCAACATTTTTACTGCCAAGAGAACGTATTTTTTTGGCTGCAGAAAAAACTTTGCGAGTGAATATGACCTTAGTGTTATAATCACTTTCTCTGAACTACAGAAACTGAGGTTTGATCAATTATGCTAATTATGGTGTTCAATCGCCTGTGGCTTACATTCATAGAAGACTGGGATTTGTCCTGTATACTGAAATACAATATTATTGCAGAATATATTATAAGCAATAAGATGATCACAGGTTCAATTCCCCCAAGAGGACTAAAAATAAGTTTAAAAAAAAAAAAAAGTTCAATAAATATTAAACCTAAAAATTTGCATAATTAAAAATAAAGATTTTATAAAAAAATATATATATACATGTGGTATAACTGCATCCATAAAAGTCCAGTCTATCAAAATATAAAATTAACTTGATTGGTAAGAGCTGTAAAGAGAAAAGAAATTGAAACACCAGAATTACAATTTTTTTTTTTTTTTAGCTGCTCCCTCCTCCCTCCCCAAAGTGCAAAAAAAAGCAATCAAAATGTATCTACACCAGATGGTATCAATAAAATGTTAACTTGCCTCTCAAAAAAGGAGCCCTCTCACAGCTTCATCAATAGAAAAGGAAGTTACTAGTCTTGGAAAACGATGACGCAAGCTTTTTTTTCTTTTTTTAATTTCTACAGTTTTTTCACTATTTCCTTCATTTTTTCAGGGGTTGTCTGGTCAAAACCGATACCCAAGTGAAAAGTTAAAGAGGACCTGTCATCAGGTCGAAAGTGGCCAGATTTTGCTCTCATTTTATTCCAACTGCTCCTCTGAGTATTCTGTATGTTTTTTGTTTTTTTTTATCTATCGTACAGCTCAATGTTGCTTTTCATGGTCTTTACTAAGGGAGCATTGCTCACTGGATAATAGTGCAGAGCAGTCTAAAGACCAATGCCCTCCTGGTAAACGCCATACAAATCAGCACCAGATTAAAAGGCCCCTATCTCTGCAGCATATACTGGATTAAAAATCTGCAAAAAAAATACTCTGGAGCAGCAGGAGTAAAAGAAGTGGAAAACTGGCAATCATTTGACATGGTGACAGGATTTATTCCGGGCCCGCAAGTATCGGAAACTTGATTGAATAAAAAGACATTTTACAGCAACAAGACCTCTAATATGAGGCATACAGGTAAGTATAGATTCACATTTCTATCACCTGTATGCTCATATTAGAGGTCAGATAAGTGCCAGGGGGTGACAGATTCCCTTTAGGCTTTGTGCCCACGATGCGTTTTTTAAGCGTTTCCGCAGCGGCAAAAATGCTGCAGAAAGAAACGCTTAAAAAAAAAAGCATGGTAGAAGGCCTGCCATGTCCCCCAATGATAATCCGCATGTGCTGTGCACATGCTCCGGAAATTTCCGCTGCGGGTTATCATTGCGGAAAAAAACGCAGCACTACCAATTATTTTGCGGAAGCGCGGCATTTTCGCCGCCATTGTCTTGCATTGGAACGCATGGAATCCGCATCACTGAATCTGTACATGTGGAATCCAAGCGTTTCAATGTGCGGATGGTACCCGGGTGTGGAGGACAGGAGACTCTCCTCCGGACCCGGGTACCATAGTACCTGTACAAAAAAAAGAATAAAATAAAAAATAAATATTATATTTACCTTGTGATGGCCCCCGATGTGCTTGTCCTCCCTTGCCGGCAGATTGCGGTGGACTAAAGGACCTGCACTGACGTCATAGTCATGTGACAGCAGGTCCTTCAGTGCAGTGTACCGCTAGCTGCCGACAAGGGAGAACGGAGCGAAGCAAGACTGCGGGGGCCATCGGAAGGTAAGTGTAGATTTATTTTTTGACATTCTTTGGGGGTCACACTATATAAATCCATGCCGTTTGCATGGATTTATATAGTGTGACCAAGTTGTCAAGCACTTTCCAAGTGATGCTAAAATCGCTTGGAAAGCGCTTGTCAACCCGCATGCGGAAATGCAAGTGAAGAACGCTTCACATCCGCATGTCCCTGGCAGGAAAAATGCATGTACAATCCGCATGTACAATCCGCATGCGTTTTTTCTGCCAGGGACATGCAGAAACGCTCAGGAAAAAATCCTGAGCATTTCTTCAGCGTGGGCACATAGCGTTAAGCAGCTTTACAAATGGCTTTTATTAAAAAGTTTCAGAATTTTGCTGCTGCCGAGTTTCTGTAATGATATGTGCACACGTTAAGTATTTGGTGCAGAAATTTCTGCATCTCTTGGCAGGAAAAACGCAGCTGCAGAAACTCACCTTTGCTGCGTTTTTTACTTGTGTTTTTGGTGCAGATTTTCCCCCACTCATTAGTATGGGTGAAATCTGCTGCATTAAGACCGAAAGAATTGACATGCTATAGTTTAAAGGGTTTGTCCACTACTTCAAAATTGCCCAATCTGTTTTTAAGATGAAAAGAAGCTTCTTTCTAATTACCTCCTGGTGCTGTTTCTGCCTGTGAACGGGGCTATCACTGGTCGCTCACAGGCAGCACGTGACCCCTCGCTGATGTCACGTCAAGTGAGGCATGACTCAGCGCTGGGGTCCCCGCGGGAGAGGCAGAGCACGTGGTGGATGTTGGGTGTGACGCGCGGGGTAAACCCGCCCACAACCCAGTGGCCACCTTGGAATGCAGAAGAGAGAGACCCCCGGCTGCATCCGGAACCATGACGCCACATCAGCGGATGTCAGAGCCGGCTGCAGCCTGGGGTCATGTGATGCCTGTGAGCGGCCAGTGAGAGCGCCACTCACAGGCAGAAACAGCAGAGGAAGGTAATTACAAAGAAGCTTCTATTCAGTATAAAAACACATTGGGCTATTTTGAATAGTAGTGGACAACCCCTTTAACTCTGCACCACATCTACAGGTCACAAATAAGCAACATGTGCATTAGACTTCAGGATTCTTATTCACTTTGCTGGCATCAGGAAACCCTTCAGATTTTGTGACAACTGCACTGAAAAAACGCAACAAATACACAATGTGTGCACACAGCCTAAGACTCTTATGTAGCTGCCTGCTTTTGGAAAACTTATAGAAATCTGGCATAACTACTCCTGATTCTGAAGGATCTTTACTCCTCCTCCCTTCATCTGTGTTAGGCCTCATTCACACATCCTTGTTTAAACATGAATGTGAAAAAATGGTACAGGTGTCATCCGTGTAGATCAGTGTGTCATCAGTGTATGGTCTGTGGGTCTGTTTCAATCATCAGTGTGTCATCAGTGTATGGTCTGTGGGTCTGTTTCAATCATCAGTGTGTCATCAGTGTTTTCCACGGATGGATATATAAATTACAAAGCTTTTCCTATTCTTTTCAGTGTGAAATACGGACAGCACTTGGATTCCATCTGTTTGCTGTATGTTTTTTTACTTGGACCTATAGACTAATATTGGCACTTTACAACTGTTAGGCTATGTGCCTACGATGCAGAAATGGTCAGGATTTTTTCCTGAGCGTTTCTGCATCTTCCTGGCAGAAAAAACGCATGTGGATTGTACATGCGGATTGTACATGCGTTTTTCCTGCCAGGGACAAGCGGAAGTGAAGCGTTCTTCACATGCATTTCTCCATGCGGGTTGACAAGCGCTTTCCAAGCGATTTTAGCATCACTTGGAAAGTGCTGGTCAACTTGGTCACACTATATAAATCCATGCAACCGGCATGGATTTATATACAGTCATGGCCAAAAGTTTTGAGAATGACACCAAAATTATATTTTCACATGATCTGCTGGCCTCTGGTTTTTATTAGTGTTTGTTTGATGTTTATATCACATACAGAAATATAATTGCAGTCATATTATGAGTACCAATAGGTTATATTGACAGTTAGAATGAGTTAATGCAGCAAGTCAATATTTGCAGTGTTGCCCCTTCTTCTTCAAGACCTCTGTAATTCTCCCTGGCATGCTCTCAATCAACTTTTGGACCAAATCCTGACTGATAGCAGTCCATTCTTGCATAATCAATGCTTGCATTTTGCCAGAATTTGTTGGTTTTTGTTTGTCCACCCGTCTCTTGATGATTGACCACAAGTTCTCAATGGGATTAAGATCTGGGGAGTTTCCAGGCCATGGACCCAAAATCTCTGTTTTGTTCCATGAGCCATTTAGTTATCACCTTTGCTTTATGACAAGGTGCTCCATCATGCTGGAAAAGGCATTGTTGGGCGCCAAACTGCTCTTGGACGGTTGGGAGAAGTTGCTCTTGGAGGACATTCTGGTACCATTCTTTATTCATGGCTGTGTTTTTAGGCAAGACTGTGAGTGAGTCGATTCCCTTGGCTGAGAAGCAACCCCACACATGAATGGTTTCAGGATGCCTTACAGTTGGCATGAGACAAGACTGGTGGTAGCGCTCACCTCTTCTTCTCCGAATAAGCTTTTTTCCAGATGTCCCAAACAATCGAAAAGGGGATTCATCAGAGAAAATGACTTTGCCCCAGTCCTCAGCAGTCCACTCCCTTTACCTTTTACAGAATATCAGTCGGTCCCTGATGTTTTTTCTGGAGAGAAGTGGCTTCTTTGCTGCCCTCCTTGAAACCAGCCCTTGCTCAAAGAGTCTCCGCCTCACAGTGCGTGCAGAAGCACTCACACCAGCCTGCTGCCATTCCTGAGCAAGCTCGGCACTTCTGGTAGTCCGATCCCGCAGCTGAAACAGTTTTGAGATACGGTCCTGGCGCTTGCTGGTCTTTCTTGGGCGCCCTGGAGCCTTTTTGACAACAATGGAAGCTCTCTCCTTGAAGTTCTTGATGATGCGATAGATTGTTGACTGAGGTGCAATCTTTGTAGCTGCGATACTCTTCCCTGTTAGGCCATTTTTGTGCAGTGCAATGATGGCTGCACGTGTTTCTTTAGAGATAACCATGGTTAACTGAAGAGAAACAATGATACCAAGAACCAGCCTCCTTTTAAAGTGTCCAGTGATGTCATTCTTACTTAATCATGACTGATCGCCAGCCCTGTCCTCATCAACACCCACACCTGTGTTAATGGATCAATCACTAAAACGATGTTAGCTGCTCCTTTTAAGGCAGGACTGCAATGATGTTGAAATGTGTTTTGGGGGTTAAAGTTCATTTTCTGGGCAAATATTGACTTTGCAAGTACAGTAATTGCTGTTAAGCTGATCACTCTTTGACATTCAGGAGTATATGTAAATTGCCATTCCAAAAAATGAAGCAGTAAACTTTGGAAAAATTACTATTTGTCTCATTCTCAATACTTTTGGCCATGACTGTAGTGTGACCCGAGAGAATGTCAGAAAATAAAAAAAATAAATATATACTTGTCTTCCGATGGCCCGTGCTGTCTTTCTTCACCGTCCCGGCTGCCGGCAGATCGCGTTACACTGAAGGACCTGCCGACGTCAGCGTCGCTTGACCCGTCACATGACTCTGACGTCAGCGCTGGTCCTTCAGTCCATCGCGAACTGCCGGCAAGTGAAGAGAAGGAGAGCGGGGGCCGCCAGAAGGTAAGTATATATTTATTTTTTATTTTATTCATTTTTTTTTTTTTTTTTTTTTTTACAGTTTTCTATGGTACCCAGGTCCGGAGGAGAGTCTCCTCTCCTCTAGACCTGGGTACCATCCGCACATTAGAACGCATGGAATGCACATCTACATATGCAGTGATGGGTAATCCATGCGGTCTAATGCAAGTCAATGGCGGCGAAAATGCAGCACTTCCGCAAAATAATTGGTAGTGCTGCGTTTTTTTTCCGCAGCATGTGCACAGCACATGCGGATTATCATTGGGGAACATGGCAGACCTTCTACCATGCGTTTTTTAAGCTTTTCTGCAGCTTTTTTGCCGCTGCGGAAACGCTTAAAAAACGCATCGTGGGCACACAGCCTTATACCGGTAAAAAAACAGATGTGGCTCTGTAAGTTTTGCACAGAAACACGGTGTGTGGAAATACAAGGCCAAGTGAATAGCACCATAGATTATAGTGGGTAAGTGTTCTATCCTTGAAAAAAAAACGTATACAACACAGACATGAGACTGAAGCATTAGAAATAGCTATAGGGGAAGGAGGATTTCACACAGACCTGGAGTGGCCAAGTATCTAAAGTCTTATGGTGGATAGAGAAAACAGACTTAGTTAAAGGTATAAAGGAATTTATTTTTAATGACGTTTTATGTATATATTTTCTTTACCTGGAGAGCTCCTTTTTGGCCTAAAATATATATCCCATGAGTATTGTTTGAAGGGATATTCGTAGGATATGCCATCAGGTGAATGGGACAACACTGCCTGCATTACCTAGCACTGCTGCTAGTAAGTTTACAGCTTGTTGGTGGACAGTGTAATGTAAACAATGCCAGGTACATGTCTCCTCCACTTCAATCAGCTGATCAATGGGGGTGCCGATAGTTGCACCCTCACCTATTTGTTATGGATGAACTATTCAAAGGACAGGCGATTAATATTGTGAACCCAGAAACTCCTTTAATTATCAGGCAAATATAGTCATTAATTGTATGGTCCTCATTTACCTGTTTCTGATTACATTTATCCCTGTGCCTTTAGCACTTGATACTTCAGCTTATTTTTTTCATTGCCATTTTCAGTGAAATCCCTGAGCCTGTGGGCCTTATGAGTTTCTTATTTACCTAATAGTGTTGGTCTTGTTCTGCATGGCTGATAGCATTGATCCAAGTTATTTGTGCTCACTGGCAGTAATATGTAGGAAGCTGCTTAAGTAGATGATCTATTGGCTTTACTTTTGGCCAGAAGCTTTTTTGGCAACTATACGTATTCAGTGGCAAAAACTGTTCTTGTTGATTCCCACAATTCAAAGCTGAACATAAGGCTTATGATGCTGTCGTTATTTCAAGGAAAACGTTATATATTTAAATATGTTGAAAATGAGTGACCTAGGGCCTTATTACGAATGCTTGGATGATTTTATTTAATATCATTGGATTCCATTATGAAGCTCATCTTTTCCCCAATAAAACCTTTGGAAAACATTTGCATTGTCTCTTTTCGTGTGGATCTCTCAATATGCAGCCCCCTCCTGGATCGATAACAAGGCCTTCATTTTTAGCAGTTATTTCTTGATGTGACTTGCAGCTATTGAGAATGCTGTTTAAGCCCGTATTCAGAGGTAGGTAGTGAATTAACATAGAGACCTGTCGTCATTTTGGTTTAGTTAAGCAGAGATTTCAGTCGTAATACTGCAGCTAATATGCAACTGCAAAATAGCCCCCTGAATGGCTGCTGTAAATTCTTAAAGGGATTGTCCGGTCCACACTGATAAGTCTGCAGTCGCTCTGTGTGACTGCAGACTTATGAATCCCCCCAGCGCACGCAGTGTGCACTGTGGGGATTTGCTGCTGGTTTCTGATCCAGGGCAGGAAGGTATGTACGAGTTATAAGTCTGCAGTCACACAGCCCCTTTAAAGTATGTTCTGGTGAAGGAAGCAATTTTCTATGTTGGCTTCAGCAGGAGATGCAGACTTCTGTTTGTGATTGTGGTGTCATGTCTATCTCTTTCAAGCAAAGCCTTGTCTTAGAAATGAAAATAACCTGAAGTCATCCTAGCCAGCTGAGCAGCTGTAGGATTCTGCTTTGCTGTTGAAAGAGATCAGATTAGAGATGTTGACTCTGCTTAGTCATAGTATGGTGCAGAATAAATATCAATCCCAATGTTTCTTCCTCTAGCTTAATTTGATAAAATGCCCTAAGTTCCCATGTGTTAATCAGAGTGTTCCCCAGGGGATGGACATTCTGAAGATATAAAGTACAGTTGATATGAGGTTAGTGTGGATGCTTCACGCTGATTCTGCAAATCGGCCTCTGATGTGCTCCTTAGTTCTGTATGTGTGGACCGTTACTCCTCATAGCTTTTTGTAGTAGAACAAATGGTTTCAGCTCTAGTGATCAGCTGCAGGGTGAAACATTTTTATCTACAAGTGGTGCTTTGGCCTTGAATGAGGATTTTTAGAGAGTATATTGCTAGTAGATGATTAAATAAATCTTAAGTATCAAAAAGAAAGCTGTGCTGTTGCCTTTAGCAGTCAGGGGTCAGCTTTCCTTATCGAAAGCGCTCTGTAAAATGAAACTGAATCTGGTTTCTATGGGCAACTGGACCAATTTTATAACTCAAAAGCTATAGTTTTTTTAATAAATATTCTAATGTTTTAATACCAGGTAATGTTAAAATATAATATAGTGCTGATTCTTTAAGGCTGGAGTTTTATATTCCAGGGTGCACTGCAGTAAGATGTACCAAGTTAAGAGGTGCATGCCTCAAAATGAATTTGGCAGATAGTCCAGCTACCGCCAGCATCAGAAATGTACTCAAGTCATGGACTGAATACATTATTATAATTTACACCATTTTTGTGGCATAAATTGTGATGAATTTGTTGGGCTGCACTCGGCCATCTTGCTCCCACTAAGCTCCACCAAAAACTTGGCAGAACTGGTGTAAAATTGCCAGAAGTCGTAAAATGTTTTCACAACTTTGAGATTTCTGGCACAAATTGTTTGATATACAATGGTGCCAAAGGCTACTTGTGTCAAAAAGATATAGGACCTGATTCATCAGTGTTTGTGAGGAGCCACCTTTCTGTTGCAAAAGGTGGGTGGGGGTTGGGCAGATTGGACATACAGCGGAGGAGTACCTAAAGTTGCACAAAAAAAACTCTTACATGACTTGTAGCACATTTATTATGTGTAAGACACTTTTTGTGATTCTTCCAGCAATGGGGCATGGTTCACAGGAAAGGGGTTCTGTTTTACTGAAAAGTGGTGTCACTTGATACACTGAGCCAAAAACACATCAAAATGGTTGTTAGAACACCCTTAATTCTAGAGAGTAGTACATGTGAAAAACAGGGTTTACATTAAATGACAATTGCCAATAAATAATAAGACTAAATAAGTAACAAACAGGTACATTCTGCATAGAGGGGAAGAGAGCCTGTAGGTAAGGTATGAAGATTCTGATATGTTGGTTTGTTGGCTAAAAAGCATGTCTCAAACACCGCTCTGTGCATACATGACTTGGATACGACTGTAACGCGGTACTCAAACTCACTCATCCACTTACCTAACGCCATAGGCTAACAATGAGCTAAGCCACTCGATACATCCACACCACACTTCTTGCTGCCACCACTTTCTATTTTTTTAGGCCAGCGAGATGACTACCCTGGATAGCACACTAGTACACCCCCCACAACCCAGCGTTCCAGCACCAAACTGGTACATCTCTAGGAAACCTACTATACTTTAGATATAATGCAAAAGTTCAGTGCTTACAAATATTACAGAAATGTGAAATGGACAAAACAGTACAAAAATAAAATGGATAAAAAAACCTGTTAGATCAGGGAGCGGTGCTTTGTGGAGGACACCGCAGAAATTCAGACAGATCTACAATCCTCATTGTTTCTCCTGGGTCTGACACAGGTTGTCTCTTAATGAGATTTTTTAAAGGGTCCCATCTAGACCCCTCACCCTGGCTAATTATATACAAGGAAAGGTGGGCCATAATTCTAATTTAGGTAATATTTTCCCATGGGAAACTCCTAGTGGAATATTATGACCACCATATCTCCAAGCATACTTTACCATCCTAGACACACTAAAACATGACTATGAGTTATCCATAAATTGGATTATTGCATTTCAGTGATTTTCATATGCTGAAAATCCTGACCGTATTGCAGCAATTACAGCAGACGTAAAATATAACTTTTAATATGTTATTTAAAAATAGCTAAACACGGTAAAAAACCACACTCACAAAACACATACAATAGACAGAGCCCCTATCCCAGCATAGGAAGGGTGACCACAATGGTTCTCTAATTTCAGGGCAAAAAGAATAAATCAAATTACCTCACCTAGCCGATAAAATGCTCCTGTTAAGAGACGGTGCTACATATTCATGAGGTAAAGAAAGAAAAGGAACAATCTCGCCGCTCCTGCAAGATGGGTCGTCCTATCCGTAGCTCCTCAGACTGCCCGGATGGTGTTCAATAACTGACCCTGTCAGACCCTGTTTCTTGAGGGTCCGCTGTGGACTTCTCTTGTAAGGGCAGGCATTTTGAGGTCCTAGGGTCAGCCAAAGAAACAGGGTCAGTTATTGAACACCATCCGGGCAGTCTGATGAGCTACGGATAGGACGACCCATCTTGCAGGAGCGGCGAGATTGTTCCTTTTCTTTCTTTACTAGATTGATATGGCACCTACGCTAGTGTTTGCTGCACAATATGATCTGGTACTGCCAATAGCTAGAAAGTCAAATGCATAAGCAAGTGGACTAAGAAACCTCTCTGGCTCCAAAACCTGTGGGAGTGTATTGGTCTTGTTAAATCTACATCACCGCGTGCTCGAAGAGATGCTGGTTGGGTAAGAGAAAATATGTTTTTCACCAATCATCCTGTCCAGTGCAGCTAGTAAACATGTAATGTTCAGTAATATTAGATTTGGGAGCTGAAGTGGATATTTTATTGCCAACCACTCTTTATTTAGCTGCAAATTTGGCTTGTCAGGTAAATCAACAATTGTTCAATAATTCATTGCATTTACATTGCTCAAAAAAATAAAGGGAACACTTAAACAACAGAATATAACTCCAAGTGAATCAAACTTCTGTGAAATCAAACTGTCCACTTAGGAAGCAACACTGATTGACCATCAATTTCACATGCTGTTGTGCAAATGGAATAGACAATAGATGGAAATTATTGGCAATTATTAAGACACTCTCAATAAAGGAGTGGTTCTGCAGGTGGGGACCACAGACCACATCTCAGCACCAATGCTTTCTGGCTGATGTTTTGGTCACTTTTGAATGTTGGTTTTGCTTTCAGACTCATGGTAGTATGAGACTTACTCTACAACCCACAGCAGTTGCTCAGGTAGTGCAGCTCATCCAGGATGGCACATCAATGCGAGCTGTGGCAAGAAGGTTTGCTGTGTCTGTCAGCGTAGTGTCCAGAGGCTGGAGGCGCTACCAGGAGACAGGCCAGTACACCAGGAGACTTGGAGGGGGCTGTAGGAGGGGAACAACCCAGCAGCAGGACCGCTACCTTCGCCTTTGTGCAAGGAGGAACAGGAGGCGCACTGCCAGAGCCCTGCAAAATGACCTCCAGCAGGCCACAAATGTGCATGTGTCTGCACAAACGGTTAGAAACCGACTCCATGAAGGTGGTATGAGGGCCCGACATCCACAGATGGGGGTTGTGCTCACAGCCCAACACCGTGCAGGACGCTTGGCATTTGCCACAGAACACCAGGATTGACAAAGTCGCCACTGGCGCCCTGTGCTCTTCACAGATGAAAGCAGGTTCACACTGAGCACATGTGACAGACGTGACAGAGTCTGGAGACGCCGTGGAGAGCAATCTGCCGCCTGCAACATCCTTCAGCATGACCGGTTTGGCAGTGGGTCAGTAATGGTGTGGGGTGGCATTTCTTTGGAGGGCCTCACAGCCCTCCATGTGCTCGCCAGAGGTAGCCTGACTGCCCTTAGGTAGAGATCCTCAGACCCCTTGTGAGACCATATGCTGGTGTCGTTCGCCCTGTGTTCCTCCTAATTCAGGACAATGCCAGACCTCATGTGGCTGGAGTGTGTCAGCAGTTCCTGCAAGATGAAGGCATTGAAGCTATGGACTGGCCCGCCCGTTCCCAAGACCTGAATTCGATTGGTCACATCTGGGACATCATGTCTCGCTCCATCCACCAACGTCACGTTGCACCACAGACTGTCCAGGAGTTGGCGGATGCTTTAGTCCAGGTGTGGGAGGAGATCCCACAGGAGACCATCCGCAACCTCATCAGGAGCGTGCCCTTGCATTGTAGGGAGGTCATACAGGCACGTGGAGGCCACACACAATACTGAGCCTCATTTTGACTTGTTTTAAGGACATTACATCAAAGTTGGCTCAGCCTGTAGTGTGTTTTTCCACTTTAATTTTGGGGGTGACTCCAAATCCAGGCCTCCATTGGTTAATAAATTTGATTTCCATTGATGATTTTTGTGTGATTTTGTTGTCAGCACATTCAACTTTGTACAGAACAAAGTATTCAATGAGAATATTTCGTTCATTTAGATCTAGGATGTGTTATTTGAGTGTTCCCTTTATTTTTTTTGAGCAGTGTAGTTTGACAAGGACCTGTCACCCCTTCTGACCTCTATCTTTTAGTTAATACTTTTCTCAAGACTGTTGTGCAGTTCCTGTGCCAGGTGAAACAGTAATGTTTAGTCTATAGAATGCTGAAATCCGTCCCCCCCTCCATACATTATAGACGTGTCTGGGTTCTAAGATATATTTTGCTTACACTGCCATCTTCTGCACTTCGCACAGCTTGAGAATGCCACCTACACTGGACCACTCTTTTACCTCTGCATCAACAGTGTTACGGGTGCATATATCATTGGTACTATATGATATGTACAAATCTTTGATCGCTCACCTTCTTGTCTGTAAAAGTATTAAAGGGAATCTGGTACCATGTTTTTGACACCTAATTTGAGAGCTGCATAATGTAGAGGCAGAGACCCTGATTCCAGCGATGTGTCACTTACTGGGCTGCTTGCTGATGTAACCCTGCTGCCAGGTAGTCTTCCATATTCATGAGCTCTGTATAACCCCACCACTGATTGGCAGCTTTCTGCCTATGCACAGTGTACACAGAAAGCTTTCAATTAGTGGTGGGGCGAGGTTATACAGAGAGCTCAGCATTCAGAGAACTGGTGGATCTGCAGCAGATAAAACGGTGTTTTTATGAAAATGACTGTAAGCATCTCAATAAGAGAAACTACTGGAATCAGGGTCTCTGACCCTACATTATACTGTCCTGAGAAGAATAGCCAAAACTTGGTGACAGATTTCCATTTATGAAGCTAGCACCCTAACATGAAATATCAAGCGGAGCAGGGTAGGTCTTAAAATTTCCAAGATATTACTTGTTAAATGTACATGAAGGCTGATCACAGTAAATTAGAGGACATTTTCTCTTCCTTTATCTGTTTCGTGTTGTTTTATTTTTTTTTTTAAATACTGCAACTCTTAACGGGAGTGTCCACTACTTTTTTTTTTATTGATGGCCTATCGTTAGGATAGACCATTAGTATCTAATCGGTAACAGTGCAACACATGGCATCCATGCCAATCAGCTGTTCCAGCAGAGGGTGGAAGTTCTTGAGTACTGTCAGAAGACAGCTGCTCCATTATTTCTGTAGTGGCCGGGTACTGCAGATCCACCCCCTATTCCTATGCCGCAGCCTTTGCTGTGTTCCGACAGCATCCGAGAACTTCCGGCTGCAGTTAATCATCAGGGGTGCAATGTGTCGCACCCCCATCAATCAGATATTAATGGCCTATTCCAAAGATAGGCCATCAATAAAAAGAATAGTGGTCAACCTCTATAAGGTTATTAAAGACGTTACACATTTTTATCAGTTTAATTCAGTTTACTAAATAAAAAAAGTTGTAAGTCACTATAATGACAGAAAATGTTTTCTTACCCCGGTAAAAATGCAGTAAAGTGTGGACCACTAGGTGTCTCCCTACTGTGTTACTTGTTGTCCACTCTCTATTAAAGGGAAGCGATCATCATAAAATTACCTATTGTTTAAAGTTTTTTTTTTTTTTAACATATTACTGTTTGTATTAAGAATAAAAGCTAGAAATCTATGTTTTGTAATTAAGCATCTATGGAGTATGTGCAAATAGCATTGTGAAGGGAGGGGGAAGCGGTCAGCTGTGACATCACCCTTTGAGATTGGAGGATCCTCTGTAATCGGTTGTGTATAGAGGTGTTACCTGTTATTGTTATTCTGCCTGTGCTGATAAGGAGCCTGGCTAGAAGCTCTTTCTTAAAATCCAGGAAGTAGGAGTCTAAAAAGCACTAGTGGCCAAATATGAAAATTGCAAGATTATTTTTTTTCAATTTATATTTTTTAATAATGATTGTGATATGAAAGAAAATTGTGATAAATTACAAAAAAAAAAACAATACTGCAAAAGTTTAAGGGGTTTGATTTAGATTTCTCTTTTGTTCATTCACTATGCATTTTGTTAATTGATAAAATTAAAGTAATAATAATAATCTTTTTATTTATATAGCGCCAACATATTACGCAGCGCTTTACAATTCACACAATTTCCAGACATACGGCACTGTCCCCATCGGGGCTCACAATGTAGATTCCCTATCAGTATGTCTTTGGAGGGTGGGAGGAAACCGGAGAACCCGGAGGAAACCCACCAAACTCCGGGAGAGCATACAAACTCCTTGCAGATGTTGTCCTTGGTGGGATTTGAACCCAGGACCCCAGCGCCGCAAAGCTGCAGTACTAACCACTGAGCCACCATGCTGCCCTATTAACGTTAGCTATTTTAGAAAGCATTCTTACTATGCGGCTTTTTTTTCTACACCACCCTAAACCTTTTTCACAGTTTTGTACATGTAACACAAAAACCTAAATTAGGCTGCGTGCCCACATTGCGGATTACAAGCGTTTTTGATGCGGAATTTCCGCAGCGGAAACGCTTGTAAAACGCTTGGTAATCCGCACCCCATGGTCCCCAATGGGATTCCGCAAGTTCTATGCACATGCTGCGGATTTTTCCGCAGCGTTTATGCTGTGTTCAAAAATCCGCAGCATGTCCATTCATTTTGCGTTTCCGCAAGCGGAATTGCCTTTGTCCAATGCATAAAAAACGCAAGGCAATTCCGCATGTGGAAAATGCGCGATAAACGCGAGAAAAACGCGCGATAAACGCGTGCGGAATTCCGCATGCGTTTTTCCGGGAGAGGACTTGCAGAAATGAAGCAGAAATTTTCTGCTTCATTTCTGCAACGTGGGCACATAGCCTTAAACCGTGTAATTTTCTTATGATCAATGCTTTTTAACTAATATCCTTCTCTAATAACAGAAGAACAGACAGATCTTGGGTAGTCGGGGCAGCACTTTGCTTCTGGGTTGTGAGCTGTTGTACAGACGGGTGGGGCAGGGGAGCTCCCTTTCATGCTCATTTTATTCACAGTCCCTGCTCATGGAGGGCAATGATAAAAATCTTATCAGGAGCTCTCGCACCCACTAAACTCTAAAGGCCCCGTCACACTAAGCGATGCAGCAGCGATCCCGACAACGATACGACCTGTCAGGGATCATTGCTGCATCGCTAATACATCGCTGGTGAGCTGTCAAACAGGCAGGCTCACCAGCGATGAGGGGAGCAGCGATATCGTGGAAAGAATCGTTCCACGATGTCCTGCTCCCGTTACCAGCCTGCTGCTTAAGCAGGAGCAGGCTGATAACTATGGTAAATATCGGGTTACTAAGTGCGCGTGTGCCCCTAGTAACCCGCTGTTTACCATGGATACCACTCTGCTACGGTGCGCTGGAGCCTCCGCTCACTGTAGCAGAGTGGTATCCATGGTAAACAGCGGGTTACTAAGTGCGCGCGTGCCCCTAGTAACCCGATATTTACCATGGTTACCAGCCAGATCGTTGGTCCCGCTGGTCACACACAGCGATGTGTGCTGGCCAGCGGGAGGCCAACGACCAAAAAATGGTCCAGGACACTTTGCAACGATCAGCGACCTCACAGCAGGGGCCTGATCGTTGCAAAGTGTCACACATAGCGACATCGCTGGTGAGGTCGCTGGTGAGTCACCAAAACCGTGACACAGCAGCGATCTCGCTAGCGATATCGCTTAGTGTGACGGGGCCTTTAGGTGGTCTGAACTAAAGTTGATTTTAATCCTAAATGTCTATTTAATGTAATACTCTAATTGCGTTTCTAATATACTTTAATTGAAAAGTTCCCATCACAGCCTTGTTACAGTCGAAACATATGTGACGCGCCCCCTGGGCCAGTGCTGTAGGGGATACCCGGAGCCGGATCTCGATGGGGGTAGTTGTCCTTGTGGCGGTGACCCGGTCCGTGCCCAGGGTGTCAAACTAAGTGGCAGTCTATGGCAGTAGATGTTACTTTGATTGTCGACTACGCCACCCGTTGAGTGCGGCTTTGAAGCCGCCGCTGCAAAGCAGTCCGCTGAGGCCGGTGGTGTATGTGCAGCAGTGATGATATAACCCCCAACGGGAGGGGTATGGCCTCAGGGCAGCAGGTGTGGATGATGGGGGTTGTTGTGGTGTAGAAAGGAGACTCTGAGACGGGAGGTGCAGTTCAGGGTTTTTACTTACTGATGTTCTTTTGGTCACTCTGGCCTTGAGTGACCACCCGAGCCGTGCTGCGTCCACCAGGTCCTGGACCTCCGGTTCCTGGCTAAGGTGTGCTTTGGCCTCTGCCAGCTTGGGTTCCGGTACCCTGGTCCGCCAACCCTTCACCCTTCTGTCTGTATTCTGGGGTCTTGGGGTTCTTTCTTCTTTCCTCTCTGGGTCCTTCTGACTCCTCTCTCTCTCTCTCAGCAGGCCTTGCTCTGGAGCTGGGCCCAGCCGGAGCCACAGCTCCCTGTCAGCCCTTCTGGCTGAGCTTCTCTGCTCTGCTCAGACCCTCTCAAAAGACTCTGACTGACTCTGTTCTAAGATGGTGCCCACCTTATATACTCCCTATATGTGTGAGCTCAGGTGACCAGCACCCAATGAGCTCCTAGCCTTACCCAGACTACTCCCCCTATCTGCCCCTACACTACTGGGATGTTCCACCCCCCTCCCACTCCAGCCAGGGACAGACGCTGTCGTACCTGCACATTTACTTGGTGGAAGTACCGTAGTTCTGTCCCCCGGAAATGGGATGTATGTAGTGCATGCAGCTAACTGAGCTCAGTCCCACACTCCATCCTTACCCGGGAGTGGAATACCACACCTCTGGCTTGAGGTGCAATACCCCTGTAGCAGCCGAGTCCTCAGGGTGCTACATTTGCACAGCAAGTCGTTTTGACCTTTCAAGCTTTTTTGTTTTTTTCTTTTAGTTCATTGAGCGCTTTGCTTTTTCAGGTGTGTCACAAGTGGGAATCAGCCTGAAAAAGGCGCACTTTGCACATATCTGCCTCTTAACAGTCGTGGGTGTAACTGAGCTCCGCTTGCTGCTATAAGATGTTGGTGCTCCTATGAAGACCAATCTGTCTCCTATAAACACCCGCCATAATGATTTTTACTTGTACAGCAATACTGTTGTATTCCTGTATACAGACAGTACAAGTATTTGGTTGATTGTAGGTTTAAATCCCTTAGGGGGACTAACAAATACAGTAAACATTTAATAACAGAGTTTTAAAAAAATAAACGTTCTACTCACCCACTTTTTTCCCCCCATTAAAAATAAATCTGACTGCGTGATGTATTTCTATGCAGCTGTCAAGTTCAGGTCCGGAGAGCAGACAGCCAGTACGAGGTTTACGATGCGATCCTCGCACGAGAAATACGGCAGTCTGTCTCTGCCCTAATATTTCTCATTCCAACAATTTTGTATTCTTCCAATACAACACACTCCTTGATCTTTGCACTGTCACTCTCCGCACAGTGATTAATGGAATAACTGTTGTCCATCTCTGCAAATTGGCTCTGCTGCACCATCACAATCAACTCTTTAATTGTGCTTATTTCCCCATGCAGCTGTAAGCTACTTTTATCAGTAGCTCACAGAAAATTGCACTACCTATTCCAGCCTCTCTGCCTAATAACATTTAGAACGTTATACATATACTGGTGAGACTGTAACGGAATAGGATCAAACGGGACAGTAACCGTTACTATTTATGCTGTGGTCTCTCGCTAAATCTCTTCTCTCATTATGCTGTCTCTGTCATCTCCTCTCTGGCTCTCACTGTGCTGCAGTCTGTTATCTGGATTTTCCCTTTCAAAACTTATCCAGGAATAGAGGAGTGTCTGTTTTGATCTGGCCTTTCAATGGTCACTGCAGAAGATATACTCTGCGCGATACTTGACAATTGGTGGTTGTTTAGTGGCCTGTTTACACAGGCTGCAACGACTTCGGATGTGCGCTGTACAATCTGCAATAGATCGTTCAGCGCACATAGTCTCCCATTGGTACTGTTCACACAGAACACTGCACTGCCAAGAATGAAGGTATTTTGTGTAGCCCAAAAGATCCTTTCACTCGACTAACAAACATTTTGTTCATTCATTGGGTGATCAGCTGCATATTTAGACTGTCTGTTAATCGTGAATGAGCGTTCTTCGGGATAATTGTTCACAATAATCGTGCTAAGTATGTGCACCTTACAAGCGATATCCACTTTCAGTAAACTGTTCTTTCATATACTTTACACACTTTGCGAACCAAACTCATCAGGTATTCACCCTCACTGGACCCAGCGCCATCTCCCCACTGCTGCCGCTGTCCTTATGTTGTGACTCGAGCAGAGACTTGTCGTCCGTTGCGCACATTACCACTCTAGTCAATTGCCTAGCTCTGTGCTTGTGCAGAGGTTGACAGCAAGCACTGCTGAGCTCTGTGACTGGCTAAACCAGTGATGTGTGCTTCTGATGTGACGTCACCACTCTATTCACAATATTGGGACCACAGTAGTGGTGTGGTGCTGTCGCTGGACCCAGGGAGGGTGAGTACCTCATTAATTTGTTACACACTTTACTGAAAGTGGACATCCGCTTTACTGATGGAAGATGAAGCATGTATATCAATGGCAGACCTCTCACTGAAAGAGAATAGATGACTGTTAACTGTGCAGCAGCTTAAGGGCCATCTGCATGAAAATAACACAGGTATGTGCTCCCAAACCAGTCGGCACAGAAAAAGAGCTAGAGCTAAGAGGCTAAGCATCGATGTCATATTTTGAGGAAATGAAAGGACTTTAAAGGGAATCTGTCAGCAGGTTTTTACTATGTAAGCTGAAGACAGCATGCTGTAGGGGATAAAACACAGATTTCGGTGATGCTTCTTTTATCAAGCTCCATGGTTTTGTTTGTTTGCAATGATTGCTTTAGCACCAGTAGCATATCATAGCTGTGACCCAGCCACTCCTGCCTCTTGATCTGGCAATGCCCCCTCCTGTGACAGGTAGCTCACTGTCTGGACATTATACATAAAGAGCCTGGTGTGGGCGGGATTAGCTTCCTCAGCTCTGCTGCGTTGCTAAATCTAAAAGCTCTGATTGTGTCAGAACGGCTGAACCCAGTAATCTAAGTGATACATGGTTGGATTCAGCTTCTCTTTGTCTACATCATGCTGCTCTCAGATGAGGTAGAAAAAAACTGCTGACAGATTTGTTTTAATGATATAATAATTCTGGAGCATTTGTTTTACAACTGCACATTCTGGTGTTCCTTTGCAATTCCTCCTGGAAATATAGGAATACATTGACAACTGAGTGTGACCATTTTCCTTGAGAGAGGGTTGTCATTACAGAGGCAGGATTGATTGGGGAGTGCCAGAGCATTTACCAAAGTGGCAAATTTTTCATAAATTTCATTGTGCTGTTCCTGTAATTGCTACTAGCAATGTACTAAGGAATAAAACGCCAGAATTATGTAGTGTGGAATAGAAATATTTACTGTAACAAGTAAAAGAAGAATACTAACAGCTCCCCTAATTTTCTGTGATCAGCTTTCATCTACATTAATATTAATGTCAAAGTTTAAGATGATATCCTCTTCTTTTTTTTCTGTCCTGCTATCTGCAAAATGTCTTGAATTGAGAAGAAACAAGCACCGTCTTGGAAATTGTAAGAACCATATTATTTTGCTTGAAAATGATACCTCCTGTTAGGGAGCCAGCTTCATTAACACATTTATAGAGAGGAAAGCGAGAGATCAAAGACTCGTACATATCAATTTGTACAAATGGAAGCTTCTCCTGGAACAGTGTTCATGCAGTGGCTGGTGAGCTGTCCGGTGTAGGTGGCATCCTCAAGCTGCGTGCAGTGCAGAAGATGGCAGTGTAAACAATGAGATATACCTGCTGTCCAAATATCTTACAATCCAGACATGTCTATTATGTGTGGAGGTGAGGAGGATTTCAGCTTTCTATAGCCTAAACACTGCTGCTTTGCTTGAAAGCCTTTTGCAGCTGGATGTAATGTTATATTGTCATTCTGAAACCGGGTAAAAATGCTTCTATTACTTGACTGTGTTTTATGATGCTTCATAATGCAAAGGTGATAGATGTTGAAACTATTCAGAATTGCTCGGTCCCCCCTGTTGAGGAGATGTATTTCTATTTTCATGTAGACGGTTATCATGAGCCATCCCTGCTTTCTTTTTCATACCAATATGTGTTTAGTCAAACAGCTTCAACTCCATAGAAGTCTAGAAACCACTTGTCAGCTAGTTCTGAGGACTTAAAGGGACTATGTCAGCACTGTACAATCCAAATACAGGCGCTCTGTGCATCATGGCCTGGCCAGTTATTTAAGTACACCTTCCCTCCTGCTTGTTGTACCTCTATCTCCGCCCCCCTTTTCATTGATTGACACCTCTAGGTTCATAGAGCCAGAGAAGGCAGGAGATAGACGGAAACTAAGCAGGTGAGAAGGTGTAGTTAAATGTTTAGCTACATCATGATGCACCGAGCGCTTGTATTTGGTTTGAATAGTCCTTTTGTGCTGACAGACTCCCTTTAGATCTAATTTTGCTGTATTTTCATTATTTTTGGGCAAAAAGTAATTATCAGTACAATGAAAAATAAAGGGCATTCTTATACCATACTAAACATTGTTTTGCTTGTCAGAATTCATGCTGTTAGTCAGTGTCATGAAAAATGCTGATATTTCTTCACCAGTATGCAGATACCAGTCAGCTATAGGAATGCTGGGTCATTCAGGCCCTAAAAAATGTGAATGTGGTTCTGGACTCATTGATTTTGCATCAACTGGTTGTAACTCTGAACCAGTCTAAAAGCACTCGGTTTTTAATGTACTTCTTACAAAGCTACTTGGCTTTTCATATACATTAAACTATTGACCAACTCAACAATTTATTACTTTGATGGAAAAATTCATTATTTTGCAGGCAAGAAAAACGACTTATCAATTTATCCATTTGCTTTTTTAAGATTTTCATTCATTTTGGGTCGTGAATCTCTTTTTACCATCCATCATCTATTTTTTTTATTTCTGAAAAAAAAAAAAGCGGTTTCCCGCTTTTGGGGGCAACACCGATTGCATCCAATTGATGTCTTTTTTTGCTTGTGAAAATGGAGTTTTGTATGCAAATCAGACCAAAAAAGTTATTAATTATTATTATTGCCAGTCAGCAAATAAAAGGCTAGTAGCACACGTACGACAAAAGCAGACTTGTGTATGCGTCCTTAGGTGAAAAGTGAAGTCAAGTCGCACAGCTTTCTAAAGAATATCCACTAAAATTGTTCTAATGGAGCAATGTATATTTAATAAACTTAATACACTGAAGATAAAAAAGCAAATAAATGACAATGAATGAGTGAGGTAATTGTATGATACTGCTATCCACATAAAAATCACAATAGTACCTTAAAAGGGCTGTCCAGGCTCGCGACAAAAGTCTACAGTCATGCTGAAAATTGATTTTCTAAATGAGCGATCCCCATTAAGGGGGTTTCCCATTGCATTCATGACCTGTACTCATTATAGGTCATCAATATCAGGTTTTTGGGGGTCCGACACCCAAAATAACTCTGTCAGCAGCTGGATGTACACAGTGTACAGAGTCAAACGACACCGCTCTTTGTTTAGTGGCCGACGCAAATCTGCTCCATTCAATGAATAAGTGCTGATCTGCAGCACCAAGGAGTGGCCACTACATTGTTGGAGCGGAGGTGTTCTACTTGGTTAACTGCAACTGCAGCTTTGTTACTCTCATCTAACGAAACGCCAAGTGCTGATTGACTGCAGCTGTCACATGACATGATGTTATATGACAGTCTGAAATCCTGAACCGACATTGGTCCAGGAGGTTAGTATATGTTATTTTTTTTTTTTTATTTTATATGAGGCACATAAGCGGTTAAAAGGAGTCTTGTCACCCCTAAAACTACAATTAAACTGCTAGTACAGTCATATAGGGGACTCAACCACTATAGCATTCATTCCTATACTGTAGATTTTACTACTTTTGCTGTCCAGAAAAAAACAAAAGAAAAACGTTTTGTTTAATATGTAAATCTGGGTTCCATGGTGTGCTCCCTGAATTAACATGGGGCGCACCCCAAATAGTCTAAAATACCTAAAATAACAAATAGCGGATACGCACCCTCCCTGGGTCCAGAGAGGGAGGGGACTCTGTGTTTTGGCTGCACCTACAGCGCTGATGCACAATCACTGAACTCAGCAGCTCGTGCTGTCTAACTTGACACAACCGCTGAGCTCATTGCTTTAGGTACAACGCTGATGTAAACTGTCGATGTGATGTCCCCTGTATAGCCATAAAACCAGGACTGGAACAGCAGCACCAGCTGTCACTGGACTCTGAGTGAGAACCTACTCCTGGTATTTTAGAGCATTTTGAGGTAAACTTTCCTGAAAGTGGAAGACCCTTCTTAAGGCAGCGCTTCCTCTGGGCAAGCAAGTACTGTCAGTCACGCTATGCGCAGAGTGCTCCATGCTAGTTCAGTGGGAGGCGGAAAGGCTCACAGAGCACTTGGTCACACCAAGGGTGCACTCAGGAGCGTTGATTTTCAGATTAAATATAGTTGTTTTTTTTTTCCTCGACAGCTAACAGTGAAGTCTATAGTACAGGCATGCTTTGTATAGGGGGCTAAGTCCCCTATATGATTGTACTAGCAGTTTAATTAGATGTTTGTGTGTGACAGACTGCCAGGAGCAGATAACCCCTTAAGACGTTCTGTGTTGGACTCTAATTTCCATTAACATAGTAAATAATATTTAGTTTAATAGAGGTAATAAACGTCTGCTAGCAGAATAAATGTATAATTTGTAGGTAGTATTACTTGTGGGAAATGGCAGCATTTTGTACCATATTTTCTTTGGCTAGGATGGGAATTATTTGGCTGATGATGATGTTTCAAAGAGCAATGGAAGTTTTATCCTGCTTTATGCAATTTTCCATGAGCAGCATTCACCCTTGGTATATTTTCTCACTCAGTCTTGTAAAATGTACAGCAGTCATGGGTAAGTCTTTTCCATCACCATGTCTCTCCTGCCGGGATGGAAATGTTTGTACCTCCAGTGAGATTACTGCTTTCGAGTGACATTGTGTGTTCTGTATAGTGACACGCTTCCTCACTCTGTAGCCTTCCTCTGGACAAGACTCCTCAAGGGAGTTTTACCACCCGTAGTGATTTAATTCACAGTGACTATGACTGATTGACCTTGGAAACTCACCAATGCATATAATCAGCAATGCGTTTCACAACTCAATACCTCCTCTGAGCCTGCCTCGTTGCCTTATTCCTTGATGGTCAGATTAAACCCATGGGGAAAATAATAAGGGGAAAACGAATTAAGAATGTTCTCTAAAGTGGAGTGTGTGAATTTACTAAACTATGGTAAGCCTGACTTTTTGTGACTGGCAAGGGCTAGAATTTTTTTGCTCTTGGGCTGTCAGATATTTCCATAAAACGTATCCAGGCGATATCTTTCATCCACATTTCATGTGTACTTATATACATTATTTTCTAGCACCTCCCCCCCCCCCAAATACTAATTTCATTTAATGTGAATTAATTGCAGATGAAAAAATCTTGCTCCTCTTCATTTTTGAGATATACCACCCTTCTTTAAAGGGACTCTACAGAATGACTGTTCCAACCAAGTCCAGGTGCTCGGTGCACCTTAGTGTAGCCAAACATTTACGTTCACTTTCCCACCCACTTGTTTTCCATATATCTCCCCCTCTCTCTATGAAGCCAGAGCTGGCACTGAAAGAAGAGGGGGTGGAGGTAGAGGGACAACAAGCAGATGGGAAGGTGCACTTAAATGCTTTGCCCACCTCGGTGCATTGAGCACCTGTACTTTGTCTGCACAGAATGACTGTTCATATTGAGTCACTTTAAAAAAAAAAATGTAGACAATGCCAGATTGAGGGGAACAGAGACCTTTACACCAGGTGAAAAATTTATGTATTTATGGCGTAAGACAGGTTTCATCATTAGAATGTCAGGTCTCCATTTTCCAAATGGCCTTTTTGATATATTGTTTTCTGTGTGCTTCCCACCTATAGCAAATCATACACCAATTTTAAAGGGAATCTATCAGCAGGTTTTTGTTATGTAATCTGACAGCAGCATGGGGTAGGAACAGAGAGCCTGATTCCAGCGATGTATCACTTTTAGAGATGAGCGAAACCGAACCTCTCCTGGAAGTCCTTATTACAGTGAGAGAGAGAGATTTTCCAGCTCCAGAGTTTGGGTCACCATTGATTTCTAAAGGGGTTCTGGTTGAAGTTCAGGTACAGTTCTTGTAACAATGAACCCGAACCTCCACAGGTCTGCTCATCCCTAATCTTACTGGGTGCAGCAGTTATGATAGAATCACAATTTTCTCTGCTGCAGATGTAGCAGAGATCAGTTGTTGAGCTGTGTATAACTCCACCGACACTACAACTCTCTGTGTACATTTTATAGTGACAGAGGGCTGCTAATCCGTGCTTGGGGCCTGGCTGGATTAGGATGTAGGAGGCCAGTTGTCCTGTAGGGATTATCTCCTGCTGATAAAGCACTGATTGTATTGAAACAGCAAAACACAGCTCAGTAAGTGACACATCACTGGAATCGGGGTCTCTCCTCCTACATCATGGTGTTTTCAGATTACGTAGCAAGATCCTGGTGACCGATTCCCTTCACGTGTTCCGGTACACTCGTGTACCAGGCAAGACTTTTCACTGCCTGTACACCAGGGGTGGGGAATCTTCTTTTTTTTTTCTTTCTGCCAAGGGCCATTTGGATATTTATACCATCCTTCAGGGGCTGAACAAATTGCACGCTAACTCTGGCCACGAAGTACGTCCTGACGCTGAGGCTGGCTCTGGTGTCAGGACATAATCATTTATTGCACGCGCCTCAGTGGTCAGTAGAGAATACTGAGTGCCCTTACAGAGCAAGAGGAAATGAATGGACCGGCGGCCTTCAAAATACCGAAGCCGGCCCAAGTACTGCAGACCCCGGGGATCTGCCCGGGGGCCGGATAATGGGTCATCGAGGGCCGTAAATGCCCACATGCCTGAGGGTCCCCACCCCTGCTGTACACCAGTGCTTGCCAGGTGGGATTGATAAGAATCTGTGATTTTTTTTAAGCATAGAACATGATGATCAGTATCAACAAAACCATCATTTTCTGTTTCCTTTATCAAAAAGGATAATGTGATTTTTCAACTTTTTCTCCTTGTATACTTTGACAACCATGTGGACTACCATCTCTGTGGACATTTCTACCCTTCCTTGTATGCATTTTGCGTGTGTATACATATGTTTAACTGCCTACAGGGAGGAGGAATGAGCTAGAAATGGACAGTTGTGACCAGAGGCTTTATAAAGGAAGAGGATGCTCTGTGTATTAAATGTAAAAATGTTTTAATCACGCTTTACTTTTGTGGAGTTGCCCTTGGGCACATTTCTCATAATGCATTTTTCACTCTGCCTCCTACCCTTTGGCACTTTGTGTACTTGAGCTGTCCTTTTTAGAAGATGAGCATTTCAGTAAATATTAAAACAAGATTTCTCTACCAGAAGCTTAGAAGTGCTGGAAATGTTTTGTTTCTCTATTAGATAAGGTTGAACTGGCTCACCTTCTTTGATGATACGTTTATTTTCGTTGCTTCTTCCTTGTCCTTTTGCTCCCAGCTTTAACCCTGGTGCTCTCTTCTTCATTTTATTATGTAATTTTCTGAATAAGGTAAGCGGGTTAAACTGGAAAGTTGATCTTAACTTGTGCAGCATAATGTTTCAATGCCATTTATTGACTTACAATTAGTGGGGCATGTTCTTCAGAGAGGATTCCTCATTTCTCATGGTTAAAGGAAATATGCATCTCTGCAGCTGTTTTGTATTTCACCAATAAATACGTCAAATACTCTTGATTAAAAAAAATCTAGGTTCTATAATCACTATGTACATCTATTTATTTACATGGTTGCTGTCTTTATTTTTATTTATTTTTTTTTATCTTAAAGTTGATAGAGACCAATAGGTTACGTTGTTTCACTGATTTCCTTTAACATATACAGGCGATGGTAGTCCTTGCAATAATATCATGCACCAGTCTGCACGTTTTTTTTTATTTCACCACTATAGTATAGTGTTATTACTAATGCATGTTTCCTGCCCGTAGTAAAATACTTACCACTCGCCTTTTTCATCTGTTCTCTGCGCTGCTCCTGTCATCTTCTGCAGGTTGTGACCTGCTGGATCGCTCCTGTGTTTGCAGGGTGGACCGGAAGTCACTTCTTAGTGTAATGCTGAGAGCCAGAACGAGGTGCTCATAGACTTACATTGATGGCTTGTGACCGTTAGCTGTGACTTCCGGCCAGTCAGGAGCTGCAGTCACGAGGCGTGGGATTAAAGCGGTGCTGGGAAGAGCAGAAGATGGCAGCTGGTAAATATTTTACCATGGGCAAGGAACAGACATTAGTGATGCCACTCTGGCAGTAGAATAAAAAAAACGGCCAGAGGTGTGTTTTAAGATACATTTACAGTGTCTGTGGTCATGTATTTACTAGAAATGCTGCTAATTCCGCTCACAAGGCCTTGCTGGTAACACACTGCTGTGACATTTAGAGCTTACTCTTTATAAAGCAGCAAGCAGGGTCAATAACCCATTGCTGCGTGAATATCCGGTTTAGTGTCTTGCGCCAATTATGCACATTTTAATAGGTACTTTGGGATATATGTGCAGGCATACAGAGATTTAATTGCCCAAAGTAATGAGGTATGATGACCTATTACGTCCCTTTCTTTGATACACCATGTAAGCTCACTTTCACTCAATATTCCCTTGGGTTTTTTAATATATTTTAGAAAACTGAATAAATGCCTGTTTGTCCACTGGTTGCCTTTAGGTTCCCACATCACCCCCAGTACAGTACGGATTATATTGCTGTGTTTTAATGTGCCATGTTGTTAGTGAGGCTATTGCACATAAATCTTATGGATTTTGTCAATTCTCATATGACGCTCCAGAGTTTGAATAGCTGCTAGGCTCTGTTCCCACCTGCATTTTTATTTCTTTTATTTTTTTTTACTGTTTTATTACCATCCAAGAATAGACCAATTGAATTTAGGAGCAAAATGGATCGTTACTGATACAGAAGCAGGAGGGCCTGAAGACTATAATGGGGTCTGTTTGGTTTCTGTTATGTCTTTTTTGTTTGAAAAATGTGCAGCATCCAACACCCAACCAGTCTGTCCCCATCATAATTAATAGGACCCTTCTACTTCTGTTTGCACACTGTATGTAATAGACCCATTTTCTACACCAATTTCAGTTTTGTTCTTATGACTAAACAGAGAAATAAAAAGAGCACGTTTTATGTATTGTTGTTTTTCTTGGTTCTGCAGCTTTGGATCTTTTATGTTGACATGATCAGTGTGTACATAGTTTATTTATTTGTACTTTAATTAGAGAGGTTTTCCACTACATTTATATTGAGGACTTCTCCTTAGGCCTCATTCAGACATCCATATTGCACATCCGTGTTTTTCACGGATACAACATGTACCCATTATAGTCTGTGGGGCTGTTCACATTTTTTTTTTACGGTATCACCGATGAAGTGAAGTGTGTCAATACAAGTGTATGGGTCTATGAAGAACACGTTCATATTTAACATTGCAAAGGATATGAGAAGCTTTGTAATTTATTTAGCCATAAGTGAAAAATGCTGACGACACCAGGGCTGTGGAGTTGGTAAGCCAAACCTCCGACTCAGACTCCTCAATTTCTCTGACTACCGACTCGACTACTCTGACTCCACAGCCCTGCCTCACTACTGAGCGTGTACATAAAGTGCAGCACAGATTCATCTCAACTAAAAGCCTAAATCCTTAGATCTGGAACAGAACAGACATTTATAGGACATTTCATAACTTTCCAAATTCTTATGAAAAAAATTACTGCACATCCTGCATTGAACTACTGTACCCAATTTATTATATATTTTAGGAGTCGGAGTCTGTCCGTTTTATACCAACTCCGACTCCACCAAAATGGACACCGATTCCATGACTTTGACTCTACAGCCCTGAATGAAACACTGACCAAACACTGATGACCCCGGTACCATATTTTTGCTTTCGTGAATAATACTTACGTCTAAATGAGGCCTTAGGATAACTCATTATTAGCAGGTCGGTGCAGGTCTGACTGCTTAGCTGTTATAACGTTCAGTAGTGGCCGGATGTAAGCAGTGTACAGAGTGTCACTCTGCTTTGTAGCCATTGTTCGGCACTACAGATCAGCTCCTATACAAATAATTTTGAGCTGATCTGCAGTATCCCGCAGGACGGATTTCATCAACCAAGATCTCATATTAATCAGTGTAATGTCGCCCACCTTACTGTGTATGTAGTTTACTGAGCACAATCCTTCTGATAGGTGCACTTTAATATAGATATCCTACCCTAAGTATAGGTCATGAATATCAATGTAGTGGAAAGCTCATTTTAAATTGACAACTTCAGAAGCAACTGTCTTGCAACTTTCATGTAGTTATTTCTCCATGCCTAATTTGATGCTTGTTGCACACAGCTTGCTTGCACATGGACTATATGCATTCCTTTGCTGTAGCAATTGCTGTCACAGCTATTAGTTGCCAAACATTATTTCTTTAGCACCTTTAGACCAGGTTCACTTGAGTGTATAACAAATTGTCAGTTTCAGTAAGAAAACATGGACAATTTTTCTTCTCACTTGTCATCCGTATACAATACGTTTTTGTACAGCAGCAACTATTTATAATTAACAGGACCATTTACTGTTTCCTATGTTACAGAATTGTAATGTATCCATAAAAAAATGGATGCTATACTGTGGCTCCTTATGGCATGTACCCATAGGGTTGAATGAGCAAAAATATGCAGTTGTATAGGTATGTAGACATATAACAGCTCTATAGTAGTAGTATAGGATGAAACTGCCAGTTAGCGGAGGTGCCTGAAGCTGTATGCGATAACGTATTAGGCGTGCTTGATGTGAGAATACCGAAGATAAGCAAGGTGGAAATCCCTGGATCTTGGTATACTGCCATGGTGTGATATCTATGGGGAATCTTTGTCTCTTATATCGATAATTGGGGCTCTGGGTGTGTCACTACTATTGGTGTATGGAGGGGTAGCAGGAGCTGGATGTCACTACTTGGGGGTGGGGGTGGGCTCTGGGTGTGACTTGTGACCCTCTATCAGAGCTGTATGTGGCCCACAAGGTAAGAAAGATTTTGGACCAATGGAGTCTAGACTAATGTTTTTTGTATGATTTACATCAGCCATGTGGCCATATCCCAGAACTGCCACTAAAAGAACAGAGCAACAGATGAGAAAAATAATTTTTCTTTTTAGCTTAGTTATATACTGTTGTGTAAGCAGGATGTGAAAGACTAACAAATTTGGTTCTTGTATGGCATCAATATTCACATAAGCCCCTCAATCTAATGTTTCTTCTAACTTCATAATTTCAGAGAAAACATAGTTTGAAAAACCATCTGGGGACCATAGAGAGAGACGTAATAAATCCCACGCACCTCTTGCTGGCTTTTCCTTCTCCAACCCACTGCTTCAGTTGATTGACAGGTCTCTCCCATTTATTGACATAGAGACAGCTGACAATCACCTGGGACGGGGAGAAGCTGGCTAGTCACATTTCTCCCAGTGATCACTACGTTTTCTCTGAATTGCTGCTCCACCAGGCTCTGATTCATGCTGCCTGTGCTTTGTGCAGCATGAATGTAGTGACAGCTTCCCTTTTGGTTGACAGCACAGAGTTTACATTGTTTTCATTCTGAAATGTATCTGTGCTAAGTCCTGGGAAGAAGCACTTCTTTGAAAGGAATGTCATCAAAAAATAACCTATTGTTTTAAATCAAGTTCTTATGTTAAATATATTTTTTCAACGTTTTTGTAAATGAAAAATCTTGCCATTTTTCATACTGGCCACTGGGCGTATAATTAATAGTCTTCCTATTCTTCACGTATACTCTGGCAATGTATTGCCTCCAATGTCCATTTATTTATAAAGAAACCAGCACTGGGCATACTGTAATCTGGGCAAAGGTTGCTGTGAAGGGAGGGAGCGAAGGTGAGCTGTAACATCACTTTTTGTGAATAGTATGTTTTTTACTATGTATAGAGGTAATGCCTTTCAGAGTAAGCCTGTCTGTCATAATAACACGGCTCAAAAGTCATTTGTACAGACCAGGAAACAGTGGTCTGGTATAAGGTCTTGTAGCCAGTCTGAAAATTGCAAGATTTTTTTATATGGATAATGATAAGAAAAATAGAAAACAAACGTGTAAAATAAAAAACAAGTACGGTAATTTTCTGCTGGCACATTCCCGTTATATCTCAAAGTTTGTGGTCTTTTTCTTCGGATGGCATCTTTGAGTCTGCGTCTTTACAGTAAGCACAATAGATTGGGAGGGTTTGCTGGCATTAGCTGCTGTTTGAAGGCTGTCATTTTCCTTTTCCTGGCTTGATGAGTGTAAGAGATGTCAGTGAGCGAGAACACTAGAGTACAGGCGCCAGTCTGTGATTATTCTAGAAACCCTTATCGTTCCTGTGGAGGAATGCGCTGCTAGAGCGGTCTGCACATTGCTGCAAAATCACTCTGCTTGATTGGATTGTAATGTACTATATCCATATAATCCTGACGTGCTTCATATACAAGCTGACTGCATGTGTATGATTGGAAAGTCAGGGGCTATCACTAGGGGAGAAGTTTTCTTCTCCTCTTCCCTTGGGGAGACCCTGAGGGCTCAGTGTCTGAATAGGTCCAGATTGTAACCTGTAAACCAGGGGAAATCTGTAATCTAGCATGCATATATAACGGATTCTTTGGAAAGCCTTTTTGGATTTGGATAACTAAACCGAAAAGCTTGGCGTTGTGATGTGTATTTGTTGTGATCATGAGGCTGGTTGATGGTTGGCATCTTATTTGATGTTTTTCTGGATGTGTATGAAATCTTAAAACGTCTGTTTCCATTTGTCTCTAGGTGAATGTAAATGTGGATTACATCCGACCCGCTAGTGTGGCCACAGAAACTACTCCAGCATTTCCTGAACGCACCTGTGCAACAGTTACTATTGGTGGCATGTAAGTATATGGAGTGGGTGCTTTGGTTCTGTTGGCGAGGAGGGCTTTAAAAAGAAGTTGTATTTTCTGTTTTCAGGGATAGGTGGAAAACTTGTATTTTTTTTACTGCACACCCATGTATAACCCATTTCTTTTAAATGGGTTATACATGGATGTCGGGAGGAACTGGGGAGCAAACCTCATTGTTGCGCACCCCGGAGGTCACTGGAGCGGAAGTCACAGTGACTCCCCAGCACCCGCGCACTGGAGCAGACAAGTAAAATAGCGCAGGGAGAAAAAAAAAAGCGCCTTCAGCTATAGGCGCATTGCGCATGCGCGGGATGTTCAGCTCTAGACTGCTCGTCACATTGCCCTATGACATGCAGGGGAGGGGGGGAATATTTAAATTAAACATATAGGCGGGCATTTCTTGGCGTCCCCCGGACGCCAAGCCTAGAATAACAGATTGAATTAAAAGAGATTTCTCTGCAATCAGACCTGTAATATGGGCCACACAGGTAAGTATAGATTTACATTTCTATAGCCTGTATGCCCATAGTAGAGGCCTGATCACTCCAAAGGGGTGACAGATTCCCTTTAAAGGATTAAAGCAAATAATTGAATGCCTATTGCTGACATGCTGCTTTTTCCACATGACCACTACGACTAAAGCAGAATCATACTTTTTAGCAAGGTATAGATGCCAAAATCCTTCTGCAGCATCCGCATTCTGAGCAGGTTGTTTTGCTTGTCCTTACTGTGTGACAAGTCTCGAGGGCAAGGTTTTATTGCATGTGTTTCTGGACACTGGTAATTTGTCATAGGTGCTTCTCCATAGCAGCTAGTCTTGGAAAGATCCCAAAGTGCTCTTGGCCATACTGTTTGTCCCACAGAAAGCCCTTTATGAGACAATGGAGCATTATCCCAGGAGCTGCTAAGCCGACTGAAACCTGGAAATTGCCCTTATCTGCCAGTTGCACACAAATTTAGACATGTGCTTACAAAGTCAGTTCTTCAGAAGGATTAGCCTAGTCTGATTCTTGTAACTCCTTCTGCATCCAACTGATAGAGCAGACAAGGGGCTATTATGGATTGTGCTTATACATTTCTGAGATGCTGGTATTGGGGTATCCTACAGATGTAAAAGACTGATCCATTCTGACTTTTATAAGGTTTGCTTTATATGTACTTAACATATTTTTAAATCCATAATAATTAATCTTTAGAGGAGATTACTGCAATTATGAAGTTTGCAAGATACTGTTACGCCGGCCTTCGATAAATTGTCCAAATGTGTGTATTTTAGGGTGGAGTCTGTAATCTGTATATGGGTCTCAGGCCCACAGATGTCGGGGAAGGTGAAGAATGTAACATGTTGAAACTATGATACCTTATGTGGGAACAAATAATATAAGCCGGTGCTTAAAAATCTGTGCATGTGCAACCAAACATCATAGGCCACAGTGAATAAGGATTTCTGATTCACCCCCCAAATTTTTGTCAATCTGCTTAGCTCTTCTTGTTCTAAAACATGTTGCTTGCAGATTGGTCATGTTCAATTTGATATTTTCCATTTAAATTGTACCTGCAGTCTAAAACTTTGTGTTGTATGCCCTCAATGGGGTTTTCCTGTCTAAATCGGTAAGTTTGCAGTTACTCTGTGTGACTGCAGACTTCTGAATCTCCCAGCGCACGCACTGTGCCCTGCGAGGATTCGCTGGTTTCTGAGCCGGGACCAGAGGCTATGTATACGTTATACATACTCCCAGGCAGAAGCCGTCTAGTGGGCCCGGCCTCGCTCGATACAAGTGTATAGAGTGAGGCCTGGCCCACTAGACGGCTTCTGCCCGGGAGCATGTAGAACGCATACATCACCGCCATTCCCGGCTCAGGAACCTGCAAATCCACGTAGCGCGCAGTGCGTGCACTGGGGGGATTCATAAGTCTGCAGTCACACAGAGTGGCTGCAGACTTTTTCTTTTTAGACCGGACAACCTCCATAAATCCCTGGAAAATCAATCGGAGTCGTGTCTGAATCTCCAATTAACCTCTTAAAGAACTCTTCTGAAGTGTTCATTTCACCATGCAGAACCACTGAGGTCCTGCATGAGTATGTGTACAAAGCAATGTACAGGCTCATAGACTTTCTATTTAGCCTCTGTGCACGCTCTTTCAGGAGCTCAGCCCCTCTTTGTGAAAGTGAACATATTTGTGTATATATTGTGATCAGCGGAAAGAAGTCCTGGAAATGGTGATATGGCCCCCACAGAGCCCTGATCTCCGCATTGAGTCTGTCTGGGATTACTTGAAGAGAAAGAACGATTTGCACAAGTCTCCATCCACAAAAGATCTGTGGTTATTTCTCCAAGATGTTGAAACAACTACCCTGTCGAGTTACTTCAAAAACCACGTACAAGTCTACCTTAAAGAATTGCTGCTTTGATCCCGTTTTGAAGGCAAAGGCTGGTTACACTAAATATTGATTTTGATTGAGATTTCTTTTGATTATGACACATAGATATTTATATCTCTATATGTGTTTACATTTTTGACATGTCATATACTGTGGATTTGTCATACATTTTAGGATGGAATATCCTTATATGCTGGTGCAAGACCTCTGCTTAAATGATCTCTTAGTATATATAGTATGTCAACCAGTGCTCTCGTGAGAGGAGGCAAAATCACTGGGTCTATAGCTTCATCATGGGTGCGTATTTTACCTCTCCACCTCCTGTACCTACCCCCCTGCTTGTCGCTTCTTTTGACCCTTCCACAATCTTAAAAAACCTGCAGCAATTTCTAGCTTGAAAAATCCTTAAAGGGTTATTCTCATCTTCCAGCTTCAGGAGCGTAGCGCTCCTTGCCTTCCTGCTTGCTGGATGATTGGTAGTTCGGACCAGTGGCATGGTTGATCTGCTGGCCCAGCTGTACACTCTTCTGTGCTGCTTTAACTCTACAGCAGCAGAGAGGAGCACCTTGAGAACCGAGGGGAGTTTTAATAAGAGATAAATTGCAAAGTTGCTTTTTTTTTTCTTTCACAAGCACTTTGGAATATTACCCATATGGGAAGGTGAGACAACCACTTTAAAGTGCCATAGAGATAGTCATTTCTTCATTATTGGTGATGCATGTCTGAGCATATTACACAATGCAGACTCTCCCCTTTAAATTGAGCTGTATAGTGCTGGTGGAGGCCATGCATGAATAGATTTGATTTTTTTTTCCAACATCACCTTTCCAGCTAAAGAAACAAAAACGTCAGTAAAGCCTGAGCGATATAAAACGGAGCTAGATTGCCCTTTTAGCACTCTGTTTACTGCTGGGCCTTTGAGATTACGGCAGACATAATATATTTCTAAAATATCCAGTTATAGTCATGGCTTTTGGCTGTTGCTAAAGTTAGACATGGTGCTACTGTTTACACCCTGAGCTTAGTATTCGAGATAAAAGCTACACTTAAGGTTTATATTGTCTGACCTTTTTATTTCTTCTTTTATAATCCTCCCTGGAATTTTTAATAACGTGTTTTGTTCCATTTTGTAATTTGATTATCAAAACCTGATGCCCATACTAGAACAACATCCATCTACTCAGTTTCTTTAAGATCTTAAAGTGGAACATTAGAAATTTTCATTACAACTTTAGTGAACAAGTCTGAGATTTGTTATACTGTGAGCCCAGGTCTTGTTGCATCTGAAATCTATTTGTACAGTTTATAATGCCCATTTTCATATCCCCTATTATGAGAATCCTTAATTGAAATCCTCTTTCCCATCCCACAACCAACCTTTAATAAAGAAGCACTCTCATCAAAGTTTTTATCCTCTTAATATATTGCAGTCATCATATTATATAGCACTATTTACTTACAATTGCTCATTTTGCCTTTCTACCAGATAATTCTTCTCTTTTCTCTGCTCTGTGTAGGCAACAGGAAGTCTCTTATCCCTGCAGAAATCATTCCCCTCTTCAACTCCTGACTAGTGTTGAGCCACCCCCGTAGTGTTCGAGTTCGGTTCGGTTCGTCGAACACCCGTGTGTTCGCCGAACTGTTCGTCGAACTGTTCGTCGAACACCTTCGAACACCGTTAAAACCAATGGCAGGCAAACAAAAACACATAGAAACACATAGAAAACACCTTCAAAGGTGTCCAAAAGCTGACAAACTGCTCAGAAGACACAACTAACACATGGAAAAGTGACAAGTACATATAGTCATGCGAAAAGAAAAGAGGTGGAGGAGTAAAAGGAGGGGAGACACAGATATAGGCATGTCATGCCCTTCTAAAATCCAAAAAGTGAGAAGCCGACACGTTCAGTCCGCTCCTGCCCGTGCCACCTCCGTGTCGCCGGGTTTGTGCCAGAGCCGCGGTGAACCCTGACGGCCAGCCCCCCTCTCCCAATACTGGTGCCTGTCCGCTGGTGGGTCGAGCGAGCCCCCCTGTGGTGGAGGCAGCTCTAAGCTTTTTAATTTAAATTGTCTCTCTAATTTGAATAAATACACTTTAAATCCATTTACAAGGATCTATTGGAGGGCAAGTCTCATGCCAGCAGCCGCGTAATTCCAGCTCCAGTAGCGTCCACTAAAGCTGCTGCAGTTAAAAAGCTTTTATAAGGATCGAGCTCGGCTGTCCACCGCAAGGCATCCTACTGCCAGTCCGAGCCCCTATGCCTTGGGGTGCCTCCTGATGCTCTTCACTGAGTATCCCGTGGTCCCGAAGCATTTCCTTTGAAAAAATGAAGTGTCCAAACTACAGGTGGTGTAGCTTGCTTAACAGCCGGGATAAACCGCTGACTAGCAGACCCTGCTACTAGGCACAAAGTATTTCCTGGGCTAGATGCAGTTAAAAATTTGTAATTAGATACTCTCGTTGAATGCTGAGAAAGCATTCCATAGAGTCTCCTGGCACGCCATATATGATTCTCTTAAAAAGCTTGGGGTAGGGGTCTAGGGGACCCTTTTATAGCCAAAATCACGGCCCTGTATCGCAATACGTCACCTAGGCTGAAGATAAATGGAACTGTAGCACCCTGAGGGCTCGGTTGCTACAGAGGTATTGCACCTCACCCAGAGGTGTGATATCTCACTCTCAGGTAAGGATGTAGTGTGGATCAGGACCCGACACCTGCATGCATTACACCACATTGCCGTGGGGCAGGGCGACCAATATGCCCCTGAGATGGGCACGACAGTCCCTGTCCCTGGCTGGAGTGGGGGGAGGGAACACTGAGGAAGGGGAACCCTGTAGTGCAGGAGCAGGGAGGAAGCAGTTCCTGGGTGCATTGAGAAGGGAGTATAAAAGGTGGGCACCATCTTAGTTCAGTGCAGAGAAGTCTGAGCAGAAGTGGCAGGGAGCAGGGGCTCTGCATGAGCTCTGCTCCGGAGGCGGGCCTAGTAACAGAGGCCCAGGCCTGGAAGAGGGAGAAGGAAGGAAGAGGAGCGGAGAAGGCTCCAGGAACGAGGAACGAAGGGATCTCAGGGGTGCGGACGGGCGAGTCGCCACCGCACGCCCGAATCCACCTGCGTGGAGGGGTCAGGCCAAAGGGGGAGACCGGTCCCCGAAACTAGTGGAGGCAGGAAACGACCCTCAGTTAGAAACAGGAGGCTGTGACATTTTATGTGGCGCAGCCCCTCGCTACACCCGCTAGGAAGGCACCACATAGGGTCAGGGAAACTGGCGCCAAGTTTACCAAGAGGAGGCCCGAGGCAGCCGGACAGAAGGGTTGGTAAGAAAGGCCAGACAAAGGACACACAAAGGGGGTCCTGTGAAGCACTCCAAAGTTATCTGGGAGTTGTCTGAGCCCCTCACCTGGTGAGCACAGTACGACGTGGGCAGCCGTTACCTGCAGACGTGGTCTGGATAATAAGAACTGTGAGTAAAGGCCCTGGACTGCATCACTGACTCTGTGTCGTTACTGCTGCTGCCCTGCACCATCACCCCCATCCTCCGCATACACTGCCCTGAGGCTATACTCCTCCCGTGGGGAGTTATGCTACGCTCTGCTGCACCCACAACACCAGCCTCAGCGGTCTGCCCTGGAGCGGCGGTTCACTCTGACCGCAATCCACGGGTGGCGTAGTCGGACATTTAAACATCAAAACCACATAAATAGTTCCGCCACTGGTTTGACCGCCCTGAGCCACGGAACCGGGTTGCCGCCACGGAGACTACAACCACCAGCATCCACCAAAAAGGGTCCGGCTCCGGGTGTCCCAAGGCCCAGGGGGCGCGTCAGAACATTTTCATCACCTTTCACAATCACCAATGGGACAAGGCAGGGATGTTCTCTGTCCCCTCTCTTATACATCTTAGTGACGGAGCACCTGCTCTCATCAATTCGCCATAACCCCAATATTAGGTGGATTGAGGTGGGAGGCACCGAGTACAAGTGCTCTCTATTTGCTGATGATGTCCTAGTATATATCACTCAATCACATATATCCATCCATGCTGTTATGGCTGAAATAGATCACTTTGTTACATGGTCAAATTTTAAAATCAATGCAGCGAAGTCTGAGGCCCTCGATGTCTCCCTCCCCAAATCCATATAGTATTCCATCCAGTCCAACTTTCCCTTTGCCTGGCCCTCACAGGGTATCAAATACTTAGGAATTCCTATTCATAGAGACCTCTCCCATCTATGTTATCTTAATTTTGGGCCCTTTATTGAACAACTCCATACAGACCACGGTTGGCAAGTTAGAACTGTAAGATTCACTACGTGAACCACTGGTGTTTTGTGGAAAAGCACATGTACACTGTGTTCCAAATTATTATGCAAAAAGTGTTTAGGAGTGATAAGGGAAGAATTTGTTTGTTTGTCAGTTAAACTCATTGATGGTGATGTGTGTCAGGGCTCTTTATATCACTGTAAGCAATTGCAGACACCTGTGCTAATTAGTTTGGCAGGTGTGTCCAATGAAAGGCAAGACTACTTAAGAAGGCTGTCTCACATTATTAAGCAGCCTACATTTTCTGCCAAAATGGGAAAGAAAAAGGATGTGTCGGCTGCTGAGAAGCAACAAATTGTGGAGTGTTTAGGTCAAGGCATGACTACAATCAACATTGTGCGATGATCAGGATGAAGTGTCTTGGCAATCAAGAAGTATGTAGCTGATTCACAGTACACACGTGTGCGTGCTGATAAGGGCAAATTGAGGTCTCTTTCCTACAGGCAATTACGTCAGGTTGAAAGAGCAGCGGCAAAAAAGCCTTGTCATAGCAGCAGACAAGTTTTTGAAGCTGCTTGTGCCTCCAACGTCCCTCAAACAACAAGATGCAGGGTCCTTCAGAGGTTTGCAGCTGTGCATACGCCATCCTGTCGACCTCCTCTATCCACTTCACACAAGCAGAAACGGCTCCAGTGGGCCAAACATTACATGAAGACTGATTTCAAAACTGTTTTGTTCACGGATGAGTGCCGTGCAGCGCTCGATGGTCCAGATGGATGGAGTGGAGGATGGCTGGTTGATGTACACCCCACGCAAACACGGCTACAGCGCCAACAAGGAGGAGGTGGAGTAATGTTTTGGGCTGGAATCATGGGGAGAGAGATTGTCGGCCCCTTTAGGATCCCTGAAGGCGCTAAAGATGAACTCCATAATGTATGTGGATTTTCTCAAACAGCACTTCCTGCCATGGTTCAAGAAGAAGAACCGTGTATTTCACAGCAAGATCATTTTTCTGCATGATAATGCACCATCTCATGCTGCACATAAAACATCTGCATCTCTGGCTGATATGGGCATAAAAGGGGACAAACTTATGGTGTGACCCCCATGCTCCCCTGACCTCTACCCCATTCAGAACCTTTGGAGCATCATTAAAAGGAGTGTCTATGATGGCGGGAGGCAGTTCACATCTAAGCAACAGCTCTGGGAGGGTATTCTGTCCTCATGCAAAACAATTGAAGCAGAAACCATCCAAAACCTGACAAATTCAATGGACGAGAGAGTTCAGAAGCTCCTTTCGAACAAGGGGTCCTATGTGAAAATGTAACATCACCTAGAATAAAGTTTTGAGTTGAAAACTGTTTGATTTCAGTTTCTAACAACCTGCTGATGCTTATAATTTCAAAAATGACCATTTTTTTGGTCTTTATTAAAATGAAAAGGTTGATCGAAAAGTTTGGGGGATCTAAGAGTGTGGCAACCCAGTAGTCATGATTACTTCAAATTCTGTCAATATGAGGGTCATGCTGCAGGTAGTGCAGCAAGAAGGCACTTATGTGTCTTGCGCATCTCGGAGCCCCAAAATTATTTTCCGGGCTAGATGCAGCTAAAAATTATTTTTAATTTTAAATCTGGTGAAGCTTTAGTATAGATGGCCTAATAGGATCAGTGCTGCACACTGCTACAAAGCCCAAATTATTCTCCAGTCAAGATACAGATAAACATGATTAGTAATTTGAAAGCTTAAAACGTTTGGTAGGGTGATTTTAACCAATCATCAAGCTTTTACTCTCCCCAGGATGACACAGGGGTAGAAAAGTCGTTTCGGATCCATGATTTGTTCATCTTTATGAACGTGAGTCTGTCTACATTATCAGTGGAGAGCCGCGTGCGCTTATCTGTCAGCACACCACCAGCAGCGCTGAACACACGTTCAGACAGAACGCTGGCTGCGGGGCATGACAAGATCACCAAGGCGTAAGTGGCTAGCTCCGGCCATTTATCCAGATTGGAAGCCCAAAAAGAGCAAGGGTCCAGTGACACAGTCGTGGCTTCAATGTTTACTTGGAGATACTCCTGTACCATCGTCTCTAGGCGTTGACTATGTGTCAGACTTCTTGTCTCCTGTGGCCTTGCAAAGGATGGGCTAAAAAAGTGGTGAAATGATTCCGCAAAATTGATGTTACCAGCAGATACTGTGGTTCTGTTACGGTTTGAGTGCTGAACACTTGACGGTCCCACGGTTGGCAAGTTGGAACTGTGAGATTCACTACGTGCACCACTGGTATTTTGTGGAAAAGCACATGTAAGATTCTGCAACAGTCTCTGCTGATACTCCTGCATGCGTGCATCCCTTTCTATGGCAGGAATAATTTCTGCAAATTTACTTTTGTACCGGGGATCTAACAGTGTGGCAACCCAGTAGTCAGGATTATTTCTAATTCTCACAATTCGAGGGTCATGTTGCAGGTAGTGGAGCAAGAAGGCACTCATGTGTGTTGCGCATCCAGGAGCACCAAGTCCCTGTTGTGTTGGTGGCGAGGTAACAATCATGCTTCCTTCCTCTGTCCTCTCCCCCCAACCTCGCACAACAGAAATGTGATCAAGGTCTCCCTCATCTGATGAGTCTTCCATCAGTTCGTCCTCCACTTCTTCCTGGGCTCCTGCACCTTCCTCACTAGTTTGGCTGCTACCATGCGCCCTGGTAAAACCATCTCCCCCACCCTCACATGCCTGCCGCCTTGGTGCTGCCGACCGTCTGGACCTTGCAGATGTTAGCCCTTCCGCATACAACTCCTCCTCCTCTACTTCCTCCACCTCCTCTTGTGCCACCACCTGACTCCGAATTCTGTTTAACATGTGCTCCAGCATGTAAATCACCGGAATAGTCATGCTGATAATGGCATCGTCAGCACTAAACATCTTCGTCGCCATTTCAAAACTGTGCAGAAGGGTGCATAGGTCCCTGATCTGAGACCACTCCTCCAGCGTGATTTGCCCCACCTCTGGATCTCGTTGGCCCAGGCTATACGTCAGAACGTATTGCACCAGGGCTTGTCGGTGCTGCCACAGTCGCTGCAACATGTGCAGAGTTGAATTCCACCGGGTAGGCACATCGCATTTTAGCCGGTGAAGTGGCAGGCCCAACGACTTCTGTAGAGATGTAAGTCGCTGAGCTGCGGGATGCGAACGGCGAAAGTGAGCACACAGCGACCGTGCCCTCTGCAGAAGGCCATCTAGTCTGGGATAGTGGGCTAAAAATTGCTGGACAACCAGGTTGAACACGTGAGCCATACAAGGCACGTGTGTGACATTGCCCCGGCGAAGGGCCGCACCCAGGTTTGCAGCATTGTCGCACACGGCCTTCCCTGGTTTCAGGTCCAGTGGAGACAACCATTCAGGAAATTGGTTCTCCAGAGCTGACCACAACTCCTCAGCTGTGTGACTCACATTTCCCAGACATTTCAATGTAAAAACCGCCTGATGACGTTGAGCCCTACTGCCAGCATAGTAAGGAGGTGTGCAGGATCCCTTCTGCGCAGTTAGAAAGCTTGTGGCATGACCAGACAGGCTTTGGGTGCAGGTGGAAGACCGAGAGGAGGTTGAGGAGGCAGAAGCAGTGGAGGAACTTTGACATAAAGAGGATTGACGCACAACTCGTGGGGACGGCAAGACTTGGACAGCAGCCCCTTGTCCTGCTGTCACCATAGTTACCCAGTGCCCAGTCAGCGACATGTAACGCCCCTGTCCATGCCTACTCGTCCAAGTGTCTGTGGTGAAATGCACCCTGTCACACACAGAGTTTCTCAAAGAAGCGGTGATGTTGTGTGCGACATGCTGGTGGAGCGCAGGCACACCTTTCTTTGAGAAGTAGTGCCGACTGGGCATCTGGTACTGGGGCACTGCGACGGACATAAGGTCTCGAAAATCCTCTGTGTCCACCAGGCGGAAAGGCAGCATTTCTGTAGCCAAGAACTTGCAGATGGTGAAATTCAACCTCTTAGCTTTCTCATGGCTAGGAGGAAATGGTCTTTTACTTGTCCACATCTGAGGGACCGAGGGCTGGCTATTGTGCTTAGACGGGGTTGATAAGGGTGTCCCCGGCAAACTGCCGGTCTGTGAGGAAGATGCAGGCGGACATGTTAGGTTGCCTTGATCCAAAGGTGTTGCTATCGATGTCGGACAGCGCTCAACACCAGCTGGTGTTACCACCTCCAAAGAAAATGATGACCTGCCAATCACGCTGGCTGTTGCGGGTAAAGAGGTGGCAGGTCTGCGCCCCAAAACAGGTGTGACTGCTGTCCCCCCAGTCACAGAGGATGAAGAGGCCGCGGATGCACAAGATATGGCAGACGGCGGTTGGCCCGGCCGGCTAGGCCGCATTGTAGCACACTGAGCTTCCCACTGCAACTTATGCTTCATGTCCATGTGCCGGTTCATGCATGAAGTACTCAAACTATGTATTTTTTGGCCTCTACTTAGCTTTTGCTGACAAATGTTACAGATAACACGAGTTGGGTCATCTTTATCGATCTGAAAAAATGCCCAGGCTATGCAAGGCTTAGCACCCATGCGACCTGAAGAGCCACCACGACTTGTGGTGAGAGGCAGAGTTGTGTTTGAGGATGCAGTTGTTGACGTGCTTCCAGTACTACGTCTCTGTCCAGGAAGGCGCAACCTGACCTCGTCGTCACTAGCATCTTCCTCCACCTCCTCTGCTGACCTCATCTCTTGGCTGACTGTGGGTTGACAGTAAGTGGGATCTCCAACCTCATCATCATCACCCTGTGCGTTATCACACCCGTCGTCCTCAGAGCCAACCTGTTCCTGCCCTGACAAAAAACTAAAGTTGTCGCTCCAATCAGGTATTTGAGTCTTATCATCGTCTTCCTCATTGTCTCCACCAACAGGAGTTACAGTTTGGGAATGAGGGTCTACATTATGGTCAGAACCTTCTGCGTCTGGTCCTGGATCCGACTCCTGAAGATTCTGGGCATCAGTGCAGATCATTTCCTCGTCTGGATTCACAGAAGCGCTGGAGTCGACCTCTGATTCCCAGGCTATAGTATGAGTAAACAGCTCTGCAGACTCAACCATCTGTTCTACCTCATACTCAGACGGGCAGCTGGAGATTTGGGAGCTGTGAGGAAGCAAGTGCGATTGGGGTGACACCTTTGAGGACTGGAGTATTTGTGATGTTGAAGTTGATGTGGAGGAGAGCCCACTTAAAGGAGCACTTGATATCCGTTGAAGCACCTGCTGTTTTTGTGCCTCATCTGGAATTTGTAGCGATTGGCGTGGCCGTAAGAAAGGGATCTTATCACATTGTCCGCTAAAAGAAGTAGACATTTTAGTTTGGCTGGAAGATGGTCTTTCTTCTGCAGATGTTACTGTTGCTTTAACACCTACCCCACGGACACAACCTTTTTTCCCCTTCCCAACACGCCTATTCCCCTTTCCACCAGCAGCAGGCCTTTTTCCACTCATTTTGGTGGTTAACTAATTCACAACTCTGGAGTTGTTTGCACAAAAAAACAATGGATGGGAACCGAGCAGAGCTGAGTGGCCAAACTGTGGTATTAGGCCAAAACTATTGGCTGGGTTAGATGCAGAAAAAAATTATATTCAATTTGCAACCTGATGGAGGTCAGTATAGATGGACTAATAGAGAAAGTCCCACACACTGCTAGAAGACCAAATATTTTTTCAGAGCTAGATGCAGAAAAAAATATATTCAGTTTGCAACCTGATGGAGGTCTGTATAGATGGATTAATAGAACAAGTCCCACACACAGCTAGAAGCCCAATATTTTTTCAGAGGTAGATGCAGAAAAAAATATATTCAGTTTGCAACCTGATGGAGGTCAGTATAGATGGACTAATACAACAAGTCCCACACACAGCTAGAAGCCCAATATTTTTTCAGAGGTAGATGCAGAAAAAAATATATTCAGTTTGCAACCTGATGGAGGTCTGTATAGGTGGATTAATAGAACAAGTCCCACACACAGCTAGAAGCCCAATATTTTTTCAGAGGTAGATGCAGAAAAAAATATATTCAGTTTGCAACCTGATGGAGGTCTGTATAGATGGATTAATAGAACAAGTCCCACACACAGCTAGAAGCCCAATATTTTTTCAGAGGTAGATGCAGAAAAAAATATATTCAGTTTGCAACCTGATGGAGGTCAGTATAGATGGACTAATACAACAAGTCCCACACACAGCTAGAAGCCCAATATTTTTTCAGAGGTAGATGCAGAAAAAAATATATTCAGTTTGCAACCTGATGGAGGTTTGTATAGATGGACTAATACAACAAGTCCCACACACAGCTAGAAGCCCAATATTTTTTCAGAGGTAGATGTAGAAAAAAATATATTCAGTTTGCAACCTGATGGAGGTCAGTATAGATGGACTAATACAAAAAGTCCCACACACAGCTAGAAGCCCAATATTTTTTCAGAGGTAGATGCAGAAAAAAATATATTCAGTTTGCAACCTGATGGAGGTCAGTATAGATGGACTAATACAACAAGTCCCACACACAGCTAGAAGCCCAATATTTTTTCAGAGGTAGATGCAGAAAAAAATATATTCAGTTTGCAACCTGATGGAGGTCAGTATAGATGGACTAATACAACAAGTCCCACACACAGCTAGAAGCCCAATATTTTTTCAGAGGTAGATGCAGAAAAAAATATATTCAGTTTGCAACCTGATGGAGGTCTGTATAGATGGATTAATAGAACAAGTCCCACACACAGCTAGAAGCCCAATATTTTTTCAGAGGTAGATGAAGAAAAAAATATATGCAGTTTGCAACCTGATGGAGGTCAGTATAGATGGACTAATACAACAAGTCCCACACACAGCTAGAAGCCCAATATTTTTTCAGAGCTAGATGCAGAAAAAAATTATATTCAATTTGCAACCTGATGGAGGTCAGTATAGATGGACTAATAGAATGATGCTATGCCCAAAAGATTTTACTTCACTAGGTGCAGTAAAAAAATTGGTATTCTATACACAGGTGGTATATCTTGCAACACAGATAGGCTACTCCACTGACTAACACACTCTGCAATAGGCCAAAAAGGATTAGCTTTGCTAGATTCAGCCAAATGCTGTGAAAAAAACTTGCACAGCACTGATAGGAACTGATGTAACCTAGTCCTGAAAAGGACTCCAATTACAATTAGTCTTTAGTCCCACAATCTATCTATTTAAGAGCACAGACCTGCCTGATAAAAGTCGTAGGAAATGCTGTAACCTAGTCCTTAAAAGGACTGCAATCACAACTATTCCCTACTCCCAAGCTATCTGTAGATTTGTGCGAAAATTGGCTTGAAATTAACAAGGTATAGCGCACACAGCAACAGCGGTGCCGTCTAACACGCAGCTGCAGCAGTGAGAAAATGGTGGCGACGGGGAAAATGGCTTGGTCTTATAGGGCAAGGACATGTAACATACACTGCCAATGACACATGCCCTTGCTTGTGTGAAAAAAAGCACTTCGCTCTGTGTGTGCGCTGCTGATAGGCTGACAGATTGCACCTCCCCACTGTAAATGCGGGAAAGAGAAAAAAAAAAAATGGAGATCTTCATTGTTCCTGCAGAGATCCATCCCCTGCCCCTCCCCCCCACCCCGCTGTACACTCAAACTGCGTATTAACATTAATTTTCATCATTACTGAGAAAAAATCCAGTTATGATTTTGGTGCACGAACAGTTATCGAACATAACCTCGAACAGCAGAATTTTTCTCAAATTGTTCGTGTTCGCCGAACGGCTCGAACACCGCCCAAAACAGCTCGAATTTGAGATTGGCGAACAGTTCGAGTAGAACAACGCTCCTCTCTACTCCTGACCCAATTGCTCCCTCCTCCCCCCTACCATTGACTTTTGCAGTGACTCATGACTCATACAGGGAAAATAGACCTCCTGTCCCTATATAGAGCTTAGAAGGATTCATCTAGTCAGTTTTTAATCATGTGATGTCATAGACCTAATGGAAAAGAGAAGAATTAACTGGGTAGAAAGGCAAAATGAGCAATTGTAAGTACACAGTGCTATATAATATGACTGCAATATATTAAGAGGATAAAAATTTTGATAGGAAGAGGAGTGCTTCTTTAAGTCCTCATTCAGACTCGTACATGTTCTAACCGTGATTTTCACTGATATTTATTCACGAAACCGGCTGCAAAAACCCTGTAAGAATTGACATGCTGCAGACTTTAAGAACGCTGCAGTTCTCCAATTCGGCCAAGAAAAAGAAAACAAGTGTGTGCATAACATTTCTGAAATCTCATAGCTTTTGCTTGTACTGTAAAAAGGAGCTTTTAATTTGCATTAAAAAGTTTCAAAAAGGCTGCATGTGAAGATCGCCTTAGTGTGATGCGGTGGTGTGGCTGAAAACCACGTTGACTTGCAGTTTGCTCCAAATCCGTGCAGATGTGTAGAATTTTAATAGCTACCCAACTTTGCAGATTGACAGTAGTTTTACCCCCCAAAAATTGCAGAGCACTTACAAGTTTAGCTTGTGGGAAAAGCGCTTGTCTGCATAGTATTCGGCTGCTCACTAAGTAAGTTTATACTTTTTATTGTTTTTGGCTTACGTCTAAGATTCCAAACATATTTTTTTCAACGTGCAGTTAAATATCGGAGGTAATTTCTAGTTTAGATTTGTGCTCCGCTCTTTGCACTTGATTAGGTCTGTTCAGAATTTGAGCCCCTGAATGCAAACTAGAATGTTCTGGATCTTGTCTATAGTGCGGATTTAAACAGGCAAATCAAATTAGAAAGTTGAATGTCTTTTTATTGCGGAAAGATGTACAGAAAAGCTTTTAAGACCTTGGATAAATACAAATACTAAATAGTGTTTGGCTTTAAGGTCAAACTCAAGTCATACAGTGGTCCGTCCAAGGGGCTCGAAGCTGAAATGAAAAAAAAAAAAATAGGCCAAACTTGGTGGTGATCATTTAACTCCATACACATTGTTTTTAACCTCTTCAGCTCTTTAGGTCCTAATATGATTTAGAATTTTAATTGCAAAAAATGCACAAATTAATTTTGTCTTCATGGGGGCAAAAAAAAAACCCCACCACATCCAGGGGTGCGGGAAGATGACCTCCAGCTTAGGAGTTATAGGTCCGCCTTGCAGGGCATGCTGGGATTTTAATTAATAGCAAAATGTTTACTGCAGCTGGTCTGAGCCCCTGGGTGCTGTGCGGTTGGAGAGTTTAATGCTTGGAATAGATTAATTGTCAGATAAGCTTTATGACCTTGCAGAATTTCTGAATCAGATCATTCCAAGCTGGGGTTAGAAGGCTTTGATATTAACGCAGGTTTTCTCTGTATCAGTATTATCGTGCCACAGCTACATGGATTGTATTGGATATTTATCATCTTACTTGCAATTCGTGGAAATGCTGAAATATTATTTATCCCTGTATGACCCAGAAGGTCTTTTGCGGTCCTGACATCTATGTTATGAAACAATCGGCCTCAACTATCTCCAACCAGTATAAATCTTTGTCTTTCTGAATGCTTACTAGCATTGAACACAAGATGCCATTGCTCAGTGATAAGTGCAGGTTTATGAATTGGGATTTTGTCATAATATTTATCTGTTTTCTTTCATTTTGCAAAGTGGGAGTATAGAGTGATTCATGTTATCAAAAATAAAAGACCAAGTATTGTCTGTGAGGCTCTTTCACATATCCTCTTTTCAGTGCTTATAAACCTTTGTTAAAAAGCGAGACATGAATTTCAAGCATTTTCTAGTTTTTTTTCAAGCATTTTAGATGCTATTTTCATTTTGTCAAATATGGAACAATGTTTTTTTTCCCTAGCTTTTTTTAAAGGAATATTCTCATGTTATTAAATTGCTTTAGACAGCATGAAAATAAACAAGTTTGTAATAGACCTGCTTTCTTCATTCTACAACTGTGAGAACTTTTATCTTACACAGTGTACAGCTTGTTTCCAAGATTGGCTAATGCAGCCTGGCAAATATGCACAGGAGTAACATTCTAGGAGAGGAGTTGTAGATGGCACTAGAGTTCTGGCCCTCTTCCTCTCTGGAGAGACAATTTGCATAGGAGAGGAGTTAAAATCTAAGATCTCTCTCCAGCCCATTGATTTCCAAACAACTGTTAGCTACTTACCTCCCCCTCCCTCTCCGCTCCTGACAGACCTCCCTCTTATCAGTCCTGAATATTCACAATCTTACCCACCAGCATTTTATAGAGCAGTTGTCACTCATCTTGGCTCTCACTTTCCTGAGCCCTACACTTGTTCAAATCCACTGTTAACCTCTATATGCAAATATAGTGAGAACAGTGTAGACTCAGAGGATGTTCCCTTTCAATTAAATTTCTCTTTCATCTTCAGTTTGCTATAAAGAATCAAAGTGTGCTGTACTCACCGTTTCTGGTGTCACGTCAACAGTACAATCAATCTGTGAGGTCAGCACTCTGTGTACACTAATACGCCCCACTAAAGCCACTAAGCTTGCCGATTCTCTCTGGCACTCTCGAGGTGATGTCAGTGCCGCAGCCAATACCAGACACTAGGAACAGTGGCAGAGGCTAGCCGATGGACCTGGGGAAGGCGAATAAAGCGTGGTTTGTTTCTTTATAGCAAACTGCAGCCAAGAGAGAAATTTAAAGGGAACCTGTCATGTCAAAAAACACTATTAACCTGCGGAGTTGGGGTTACTATGCAGGTTAATAATGTTCTGAAGCCGTGCTGCCGCCGCATTGAGAGCCCAGCTCCCAGGCGGAAATTAACTTTATTCCCCCCGGCAGCCTTGGGCTTTCAGTCATAGAGGCACAGCTTCAGTCACCACTCAGTACACAGTGAACAGTGGCTGTAACCACGCCCACGGCACTGACTGACAGCCAGCTCAGCAGTGCATCAGTACCGAGATGGCTTGCAATCAGTGCTGTGGCATGTCACTGCCGCCGCTCGTTATATACTTAGTGGAGACTGAAGTTGCGCGTCTATGACTGAAAGCCGGAGGCTGCCAGCAGGAATAAAGCAAATTTCCTCCTGGCAGCTGGCCTCTCAGTATGACGGCTGAACGGCTTCAGAACACTATTAATCTGCAGGCTAATAGTGTTTTTTTTTACTTGACAGATTCTCTTTAAAGGGATTCAATTTTAGCAGCCCCTTTGTGGTGACAAAGTACAATCGCTCGGTACACCATGGCGTGACCAAACATATAACACCTTCCCAGCTACTTACTTCCCTTGTTCTTTGATTGACAGCTCTGGCATTACAAAGCTAGAAAATGGCAAAGGTGAATGAAAATCAAATAGGTGGGAAGTTGCATTTAAATGTTTGGCTACGCCAAGGGAACACCGAATGCCTGTTCTTTATACAGACTTTCTGTTTGAAAGTGAACGACTTCTTTAAGAACAATGTTAGTAGGCAGAATGAAAGGTAGAGTGCCCCCCCCTCCTGAAGCCACCAAAAAGTAAGGAGACTGTAGAGCTGTGAGGTGCTAAAGAGACCACTTGAGAATTATTATTATTATTTATTATTATAGCGCCATTTCTTCCATGGCGCTTTACATGTGATAGGGATATACATAACAAAAGCATTTACATAATCTTAACAAAACGAGTCAGCGACTGGTACAGGAGGAGCGAGGACCCTGCCCGCGAGGGCTCACATTCTAGAAGGGATGGGTGAGGATACATTAGGTGAGGGTAGAGCTGGTTGTGCAGCGGTGGTTACTGCAGGTTGTAGGCTTGTCGGAAGAGGTAGGTCTTCAGGTTTCTTTTGAAGGTTTCCACGGTCGGCGAGAGTCTGATGTGTTGGGGTAGAGAGTTCCAGAGTAGGGGGGATGCACGGGAGAAATCTTGTATACGATTGTGGGAGGAGGAGATAAGAGGGGAGTAGAGGAGGAGATCTTGTGAGGATCGGAGGTTGCGTGCAGGTAAGTACCGGGAGACTAGGTCACAGATGTATGGGGGAGACAGGTTGTGGATGGCTTTGTATGCCATGGTTAGAGTTTTGAACTGAATTCTCTGGGCAATGGGGAGCCAGTGAAGAGATTGACAGAGAGGAGAGGCCGGGGAATAGCGGGGGGACAGGTGGATTAGTCGAGCAGCAGAGTTTAGGATAGATTGGAGAGGTGCAAGAGTGTTGGAAGGGAGGCCACGGAGCAGGAGGTTGCAGTAGTCGAGGCGGAATATGATGAGGGCATGCACTAGTGTTTTTGCAGAGTCTTTGCTGAGGAATGCACGGATCCGGGAGATGTTTTTGAGTTGGAGTCGGCAGGAAGTGGAAAGGGCTTGGATATGTGGCTTGAAGGAGAGATCAGAGTCCAGGGTTACTCCAAGGCAGCGAGCTTGTGGGACTGGGGAGAGTGAACAGCCATTGACGTTGATAGCTAGGTCAGTTGGGAGGGTTGAATGAGATGGCGGAAAAATGATGAATTCTGTTTTATCCATGTTGAGTTTTAGAAATCTGTCAGAGAAGAAGGATGAGATGGCGGTCAGACATTGTGGGATTTTGGTTAGTAGGGAGGAGATATCGGGTCCAGAGAGGTAGATCTGTGTGTCGTCAGCATAGAGGTGATACTGAAAACCGTGAGACTCTGAGCTGTCCCAGGCCAAAGGTGTAGATGGAGAAGAGCAGAGGTCCTAGAACTGAACCTTGGGGGACACCAACAGATAGGGGGCGAGATGAGGAGGTGGTGCGTGAGTGGGAGACACTGAATGTCCTGTCTGTTAAGTATGAGGAGATCCAAGATAGAGCCAAGTCCGTGATGCCAAGAGATGAGAGAATCTGGAGTAAGAGGGAATGGTCCACTGTGTCAAAGGCAGATGACAGGTCCAGAAGGAGGAGGATGGAGTAGTGTCGCTTGGATTTGGCATTTAGTAGGTTGTTGGTGACTTTGATCAGGGCAGTTTCAGTCGAGTGATGCGGTCGGAAGCCAGATTGCAGGCGGTCGAAGAGGGAGCAGGAGGAGAGGTGGGAGGACAGTTCAAGGTGGACATGTTGTTCTAGTAGTTTTGAGGCAAAGGGGAGGAGTGATATGGGGCGGTAGCTAGTCAGAGAGGAAGGGTCAAGGGAGGGCTTTTTGAGGATGGGTGTGATTGCAGCATGTTTGAAACATGAGGGGAAGACACCGGTTGTTAGTGACAGATTGAATAGGCGGGTTAGGGTTGGGATGAAGACTGGTAAGGTTAGTGATGAGGTGGGATGGGATTGGGTCAAGTTCGCAGGTGGTGAGGTGTGATTTGGAGAGTAAAGAGAAGACTTGACCTTCTGTAATGGTGGATAAGTGGGGTTTGGAGGAGGAGGGTTGAGTAGATATGAGGAGGGGTTGTGTGGACTTTAAGCAAAAGTTTTGTCTGATGGTGTCAATCTTCTGTTTGAAGAATTAGACAAAGTCGTCAGCTGAGATGAGAGAAGAGGGAGGAGGTGCTGGAGGACGAAGGAGAGAGTTGAAAGTGTTAAATAGCTGTTTAGGGTTGTGAGATAGGGAGGATATGAGAGATGAGAAGTAGGTTTGTTTTGCTGTAGTGAGCGCGGCCTTGAAATTAGTGAGGGATTGCTTGAATGCGATGAAGTGCTTGATGGAGTGAGACCTTTTCCATCTCCGCTCCGCAACCCTGGAGGCCTGGCGCAGTTCTTTAGTAAGTTTAGTGTGCCAGGGTTGCCTGTTGAATGTGCGAGATGTGGTGTGTGTGAGCGGGGCGATCGAGTCTAGAGCTGCAGCTATTGTGGTGTTATATGAGGCAGCAGAAACGTCTGCATCGTGTACGGAATTTATGTCTGTAAGAGGGAGGAGGGATTCAGAGAGTGAGTGTAGTTCAAGGTGTTAGAGATTTCTGCGAGGGTGTGTAAGTTTGTGGAGTGGGGATTGTGCACCTGGAGAGGAGAGGGTAGAGAATGTGAGGAGGTTATGGTCAGAGAGAGGGAGTGGTGAGTTAGAGAGGTTAGATAGGGAACAGAGGCGGGTGAAGATGAGGTCCAGTGTGTGGCCATCTTTGTGGGTGGGTTTGGAAGACCATTGAGTGAGTCCGAAGGAGGAAGTGAGAGATAGGAACTTAGAGACAGACGAGTGGGAAGTGTTAATGGGGATGTTGAAGTCGCCCATTATGATAGTGGGGATGTCAGTGGAGAGGAAGTGAAGCAGCCAGGTGATGAAGTGGTTTAAGAAGGTGGTGGCTTGCCCTGGGGGTCGGTAAACGACGGCCAGTTGGAGGTTGGAGGGGGAATAGATGCGCACACAGTGCACCTCAAAAGAGGGGAGTGTAACGGAGGGTGGCAGTGGGATTTGGGTGAAAGCGCAGTGTTCTGATAGGAGAAAACCTACGCCTCCACCATGTTTGCCGTTGGGGCGGGGGGTGTGGGAAAGGTGGAATCCGCCATATGAAAGTGCAGCTGGGGAGGCTGTGTCTGAGGGGGTGAGCCAGGTTTCAGTGATGGCGAGGAAGGAAAGTTTGCTTGTAATGAAAAGATCGTGTATGAAGGAAAGTTTGTTGCAGACAGAGCGGGCGTTCCATAGAGCTCCTGTTAGAGCAACTAAGGGAGTGGGGATTAGTTGGATGGGTATGAGGTTAGAAGGGTTGCGACAGTTTGTGGAAGGTTGTGGATAGGAGGAAGAAGTAACTGTTGGGATATGGTGAGGAGGACCAGGATTTGGAGAGATATCTCCAGCAGTGAGGAGGAGCAGAGAAAGTGTTAGCAGGTGGGAGCAAGAGAGAGCATGGGGTGGCTGTCTGTGTTTGGAGATCCAGGATTGAATGTTGAGGAATAATTCGGAGGAGGAGGTGAGATGAATGGGGAGGATGGAGGGAGAGATGAATATGTATTTTACTCAATTAGAGAAGGCTATTAGAGTATGCCATTCCCAAAGCATGCAGTGGTTTAAAAAAAAACAAAAAAAAATACTGTCAAATAATGCCAAGGATCAAAAGACTTTGGCCCATATTCATCAAAGCTTTTACGGCAAAATTCTTGAGTAAAAAGCTTTGAAAAGTCACAAAAATGTTTCCACAATACTGAGTTGCCCAAATTTTTTTTTAAGACTTTTGGCGTTTTCATGCCAGTTTCGACCAGCTCTGCCAAAATGTCATCCGAGTTTCCGACTGGAGTAAGATTATGGCGAGATGCACAAGAGGCACATGACACTTCGCACTTTGCCTGATTCATTAAAGCAGGATTGTGCTCAGTAAACTACATACACTGTCAGGTGGGTGACATTACACTGATTAATATGATACCTAGGTTGATGAAATCCGTCCTGTAGTTCTTATGTAATCTTTACTTTCAGATTGGAGATAATGATATGCCTGTGCTTCGGGGTGGCCTGTGGGGGGGCGCTCTATCTGGTGCTCTGCTTACATATTCATCTGTATGCTCTTATGACAGCTCACTGATCATTCACTGACCTGCCTCCTATTTTAAATAATGCATCTAGTAGTGCTGGGCTAGGTAAAATAGGAGGCAGGTCAGTGAAGGCACAGTGAGCTGTCATAAGAGCATACAAATGAATATGTAAGCAGAGAACCAAATAGAGCGCCGCCCTGGAGAACGAGCGTATCATTATGTCTGAAAGTAAAGATTACACAAGAACCACAGGACCAATTTAATCAACCAAGGTATCATATTAATCAGTGTAATGTCACCCACCTGACAGTGTATGCAGTTTACTGAGCACAATCCTGCTGACAGGTGCGCTTTAAGTGGCATGTGCCTAGTAATAAATTGTGAGCCTCACACTCCACCACTCTCCTCATCAAGACTTGCTTAAAAAACGCCGGTCTTCATGAATCTGGGCCTATATATTTAGTGTGTTTTCATAATTAATTATAGTATTTGTCTCCTAAAATTAGCTATAGGGCTCGCTCACACGAGCTTATAAATTAGGCGAGTTCAATGACAGAAAACATCGCATTGCACGCTGACCAATGTTATTCAGTGCTCATGGTTAGCACTGTAGCCTTGCAGTGCTGGGGTCCTTGGTTCAAATCCCACCAAGGACAACATATGCAAGGAGTTTGTATGTTATCCCCATGTTTGCGTGGGTTTCCTCCGGGTTCTCCGGTTTCCTCCCACACTCCAAAGACATACTGATAGGGAATGTAGATTGTGAGCCTCAATGGGAACAGTGCCGATAATGTCTGTAAAGCGCTGTGGAATTAATGGCGCTATATAAGTGAGTAAAATAAATAAATAAATCTCCAATTTTTTTCCTCAGTTCTAATCAGACCGCAGACAACCAGTTTCCAGTTAGACAGAGCAGTCAACTGAAATTCCCACCGCTTAAGTAGTCACAACTAGTGCTAGAATTCCTCCACCCATGAAATTCTCACTCCTCTGGCAGAGGGTAGTGTTGCTAAACTGTGGTGTAAGGGGGCAGAGAGCACCTTTGCAATAAGTGTGCGTGAGCGCCTCTCCCTGGACGGCTTCAGATGTTTCTATTTATGGTAATAAAAATAATGCAGGTGCAGCACCAACATGCTGCACACAAAGGGCATCCACGCAACCCATTTACATATTGAACACATTCCAAGTCACACAAAACAAGTGGCACAGGCTGGATATGTTTGCCATTAAAGAGGTTGCCCCCTTGGAAAAAAAGTTTTTGCTAAAGTACCTGTCAAAAACAAACCTACCTTTACTTATCTTCCCAGGGTCCAGCACTGTGTCTCCGCCACTGCCCTGGTGTCTTCTATTTGACTGCAGCAGTTTGTCACGTCAGCAGTGCTGCTGCCAATCGGTGAGCTCAGCAGATCATGCTATCTATATTGGCAGAGCCACTGAGCTCATTGATTGGTTGTAGTGTTGTTAATGTGACCTCACCGCTGCAGCCAAATATTAGAGATTGGGATAGTGGTGGAGATACAGGGCTGGAACCAGCGAGAGTAAGTACAGTTCAGTTAGTTTTTCACACATATCTGAGTCTATAGGCAGAAGTTTTTTCAAAGAGCGCAACTCCTTTAAGACCACGTTCGAACGTTCAGTATTTGATCAGTATTTTGCATCAGTATTTATTAGCCAAAACCAGGATTGGGTGATAAATACAGAAGTGATGGCTTGTTTCTATTATACTTTTCCTCTAATTGTTCCATTCTTGATTTTGGCTTATAAATACTGAGAGAAAATACTGACCAAATACTGAACGTGTGAACGTGGCCTTACACAAGATGCATGCTGCAAACATCCCATTCATGCAGTGAATAAATACCAAGCTACACAAGGGATGCTCACATGCCGCACTGAAACATATGGACATAGGACACAGTCCATACACACTCCACTTCTCCATCACCCTCCATACGTTTTCCGACCTATGCAAACTCCTGATACCCCCCATTGTGTGCCCGTTGCTCCTGGATTTGTCCCCAATACTGTACCTGCTGTTACAGGCCAAAGAAAAAATTCAAAGGTGAGGCCTCCGTCTATTAAAGTACAACAACATTTTTGATAATACATAGACTGCATTGCTCTTGTTTAAATTGTTTTTGGAATATCTTGCTATTACTTGTGCTGCACTTTATCAGATTTGCTTGTATTTTTGAGCTGATTGGGGCTCTAGAGATTAGTTCTGTACTACAGGTGCCGCATTTTTCTGAAATACATTGGTCAAAAAATGGTCCATGAACTGTCTTTACCCATATTCCTGAGAGAGACTTCACATGAATTCTAGATCTCTTATTTTATTGTGTATAGCTATATGCTAATTTGTCTAAGATACTCGTACACGCAGACTCCATGCACCAGGAGGCATATATTTGATATCACCTGTGCTATATACCACACTTAATGTAAGGGGTGAATTAGGGTCCCAAGGTACAGCCGCCGAGAAGCGGGGGCACCAGATCACATTAGTGTGCTTAAAACTCCGCTGATAGGCAGGGTATCTTTTTAGGGAGAAATGGGGTGATTCAGATCCCATATATTATACAGTAGTTATTGGTTTCCCTTGGTGATCAAATTTTTAGATTGTTTTGATTTTTCTGAGAATTACTTATTCTTTTCTAAATCTTGTACCTGGATCTAATACGAAATTGACATCATGATCAGGTATCTGTGAACTCCTGTACCCTGGATCTGTTTGAATGCATCTTGGATATTATGATCAGGTGTTTGTGTATTTTGATATACACCTACTAGTATGTTCCGGAGAGCTTTAGTGTTTTTAACTTAATCTATAAAAGTTATATTTTAGGGGTCTATTCTTTTCTTCATGGTTGTTTTACCTTGTGCCCCCAAATATTGTACTTCAAAATATTACCCTGGTTCTAATTCTGAGCCTTTAGGGCTGTGTTCATACCTACAATCAAACATTCTGTTTTGCCTGCTCCATTTTTAGGAACAGATAAACTGAATGAACATCCAAAACAGATCTGTTGCATAATGAAGCTAAAGAGGCCCCATTGAATTACTATGAGGAGTGTCTGGGCGTCGTCATATATCCAATTTAAATCCCGTCAAAAGGAGCAGCATTCATAACATTTTTTTTCTAGTCTAAAATCTGATGCATAATGAACCTAGATGGCCCCCATAATAAATGGAGACCTCTTTGCTTCCATTTGCATCAGTTATGCATCAGGTCAGTTTAGGACGTTAATTCAGGGTCTATTCCTAAAAATGGAACAGACAAAACAGAATGCCCTAAGACACGTATGCAGGTAGCCTTACTGTCTGTCTTGCTCTGTAATACTACTTGTCCGTATGCAGGCACACACTGCCATGCTATTACATCGAAGTAATTGTTTGGACACCTGAGCTATTCCTGCGCCATCACTTGCAGTTGCCAGCTCTATACTTTTAACATGTGTGAATTCAGATGTCGACATGAGCAACATTTACCAATAAGAACTTTTCCGGTGGCACAATCAAAATAATTAAAACCCTGATTTGCAATGTTTATTAATTCTGTTTTTTTATTTTTGGTATATCAGCAGGTTGGAATTCTGCTGATATAAATAGGCCTTAAGAGTCTAGAGTGTCCCTCTTCTATTCAGTCTGACAACGGTCACAGAGAGTCACTGCTGTGCGCTGACTTGGTGAATTGCTGAGGCACCTTCTGATGCAAGGCAGGAACCATGCATGAGTCCTATTCTGAAGAACAGGTCATGTGTACGATACTTGCTGGGGGATGAACCGTACAGCAGCAGCATTTATCTGTGTATATCGGGTATCTCTAATACCTCAATTTGCTAGGCAAAAAAGAAGCAATTTTAGAATACATAATGTTCCTTACATATACTATACACACACACACAAGGACATATATGAATACACGCACCCACTCATACATACAGTCAATCTTGAAAATTTGTGAACCCTTCAGAAATTTCCATCTTCATAAATTTGAGCTAAAACCATCTACTTTTTAGCACTAATGTGAAAATCGGATGTAAAGATTTTCTTTTTTTCTATTGAAGGAAATTAATAACTATTAGTATCGTCCCCAGGAGTGGTTAACCAACAAAGATTACTTCAAAGGCAAGTCGTAAAATATTCTGCAAGCAAGGTAACCTCTAATTAGCTAAAGGCCTCTCGCTCATTTGCTAATGTTAAAGTTCATGAGTCCACCATTAGGAGAACACTGTAAAATAATGGTGTGTATAACCGGATTACAGTTTTCTAAAAATCACCGGAACAAGCCCGAGGTTTAATGGAACAATTTTTTTAGGGACAGATTACACTAAAATAGACATTTTTTTTTTGTTCAAGTGAGAAACAAAACCACTACATTATAGCATAAAACCGCTCATACCGTCTATGAAACATTATTGGTGTTAGTATCGTGGTTTGGGCTACTTTTCCTGCATCTAGGCCAGGGAAGCCTGCAATCATTGATGATAAAATTTATGAATTCATAAATTCATTAAAATTAATTCTGAATTTTATCAGCCAATTCTAAAGCAAAATGTCAGGACATCTGTCCATGAGCTGAGTCTCAAGAAAACATCGATCATGCTGCAAAACAACAACCCAATGCACAAAAGTCGTTCTACTAAAAAGTCAAGTTAAGGTTTTGGGATGGCCAAGTCATAGTCCTGACTCTAAGGCTGTATGCCCACTATGCGTTTTTCAAGCGTTTTTGCCGCAGAATTTCCGCAGCGAAAACGCTTAAAAAACGCTTGGTAATACATACCCCCTGGTCCCCAATGATAATCTGCATGTGCTGTGCACATGCTGCGGAAATTTCCACTGCGGATTATCATTGCGGAAAAATACGCAGCATGTCCATTAGTTTTGTGGACATGCAGTGTAATTGCCGACATTGACTTGCATTGAATCGCTTAATATCCGCATGACTACATGTGCACATGCGGATATTAAGCGATTCAATGTGCGAATGGTACCCGTGTCTGGAGAAGAGGAGACTCTCCTCCAGACCCGGGTACCATGGTACCTGTTAAAAAAAGAATTTAAAATAAAGATTATACTCATCTTCTGATGGCCCCCGGTCTTTTCTCCGCTGCGTCCGGTCTCTTGTGCGGCTTGCGGTGGTGTGAAAGGACCTTCCATGACGTCATTTAGTCATGTGACAGGTCGCGCGACCGCTGACGTCGGCTGTCGCATGACCTGTCACATGACTAAATTACGTCATGGAAGGTCCTTTCATACCACCGCGAGCTGTACAAGAGACCGGATGCAGCGGAGAAAAGACGGGGGGCCATCAGAAGGTGTGAGTATAATGTTTTTTTTTTTTTTTTTAACATTTTTATTCTTTTTTTCAACTATTAGCTTGGTCACACTATATAAATTCATGCCGGTTGCATGGATTTATATAGTGTGACCAAGTTGTCAAGCACTTTTCCAAGTGATGCTAAAATCGCATGACAAAGCGCTTGATAACCCGCATGCAGAAATGCATGCAAAAACGCTTGACAAACACTTCTACCTGACGAGAGCAGTTCATAGGGAGGAGGATGGGGGAAACCTACTAACACAACATCAACTGTTTGATGCTGTTTTATAGGAAGGAATGGGCTAAAATTCCTCCAAGCCGTTGTACAGGACTAATCAGCAATTACCACATATGTTAGGATGCAGCTATTGATGCACAAGGGAGTCACACCAGATTCTGAAAACAAAAGTTTACATACTGTACTTTTAGCACAAAGACATGTGATACTGGATTATTTACCTCAGTCAAAAATATTAAACTTTGTAATTTATTTTATTGATTGATTTGTTCGGTTCTCTTTATCTACTTTTAGGACTTGTATGAAAATTTTATGTAACTTAAGGTCTGCACTGGCAGAGGGCCCATTTTAAGGATAGTGGAGTCCTGAGCAATTGTTCGGTTTTCCCCCTTTAGGCTGAGTTCACATGATGCGTTTTTAATGCGTTTCCGCGGCGTTTTTGCAGTTGCGTAAATGCCGCGGAAACGCATTAAAAACGCATGGTAGAAGGGCAGCAATGTTCCCCAATTGAAATCCGCATGTGCTGTGCCCATGCGTAAACGCTGCGCTCAAAAATCCGCAGCATGTCAATTAATTTTGCGTAAACGCGGCGTTTTCGCCGCCATTGACTTGCATTAGAACGCGCCAATTCCGCAAGACTGCATTTGTACTTGCGTTATTGGCGCGCTCTAATGTGCGGATGGTACCCGGGTGTGGAGGAGAGGAGAGTCTTATCCACACCTAAGTACCATTAAAAAAGCTGTAAAAAAAGAATAAAATAAAAAAGAAATGTATATTTACCTTCTGTCGGCCCGCGCACCGCTCCTGCTTGGTTCCCAGCACTTGCAGTGAGTTGAAGGACCTGCGCTGACGTCAGAGTCATGTGACGGGTCACGTGACGCTGACGTCGGCAGGTCTTACAATTCAAAGTTGCCGGCGAGAGAGAACGGATTGAGCTGGACAGCGCGGACCATCGGAGGTAAGTATATACACTCTCTCGGGTCACACTATATAAATCCATGCCGGCTGCATGGATTTATACAGTGTGACCTAGTTGTCACAAGCACTTTCCAAGTGATGCTAAAATCGCCTGGAAAGTGCTTGTCAATCTGCTTGCGGAAACGCATGTGAATCCGCATGTATTCTGCAGGAAAAACGCATACACAATCTGCATGCGTTTTTTCTGCCAGGTTGATGCAAAAATGATGCAGAAATTTTCTGCTTCATTTCTGCATCATGTGCACATACCCTAATGCTGGCTCTAAGCAATATATATGCTGTGCATGCTGACGCCTATTTCAGGGACCCACCAGGGGATCCACCGGATTCTCATTGGCTCAGTCTGAGCCTGCTATGATACACATAGGCAATTATGCTTTGGTATACTATCAGTGTGTGGCTTGGTCTAATAGGTATTCAGCCTTGGCAGATATTGGAGGGCTTTGTAAGGTTGCCATGGCAGCTAAAGGCCTATCAGCCCTTTTCAATCATGCAGGGAGGTGATGAGTGACAGAGGGAGCCGCCTTTACCTCTCTGCATCTAATCGTAGCATTAAGTAAGGTCAAGCTGCTTGAATCAGAGGTGTTGCAGTTGGATTGATCAACAAGGGTTAGATGTGTTATACTGTGCTCATGTTAGTTTGAAAGATGGGCACAGTTTATCATTGCATTTTCAGCAGTGTTTTTTGGCATGAATAACGTTCAATTATTAACTTTTTGATTTGCGACAAATTCATCAACCAATTTGCACCTGTGACGCTAGTCACTACTCACGGATACAAATCGTGAGGCTAGGTAGTCAAGATGTCCGGGGTCAGATACCAAGAGGGCTCGTCATAAACAAAGGGATAAATAAAAGGTGTGGTCAGGTAACAGTCTGAAGTCAGAATTCCAGGAAGGGAGCAGATCAAGACAAAAAGGGAAGACCAACGGATAGTCAAGGCAAGATCCAAGGTCGGGCAGCAAAGATCAAATACAGGGACATAGAGATCACAGCAAGCGCACACCATTTGAGCAAAGCTACAACTAGCATTAATTGGAGGTAGAGAGCCAGCTAAATAGCCATGTAATCATTTGAATAACAGACACGTGGAGGAAGCCCCAGCACGTTCTGGCCCAGATTGGACAGCAGAACTGTCAATCAACATACTGACAGCTCAGTACGCCCCTGTCCTAGATTGGATGGCTGAACTGTCACTCACTGCTTCCAGACAGACCTATAGGCGGAATCGTGACCGCATCTTTTTTTTAAAGTTGTCTTTTGTTTAATATTCATATTTTTGTGTTACTGTAGCTTTTCAATTTCTACTGATTCAGCAAATGCAATTTGTACACCAGAAATTTTTGTGAAAATGTTGTGACCTTTTTTGGAGAAAAAAAACGTTTAGCTTCTAAAGAGGTACTAAAATAAAGACCATTTTTTACTTTGTGCAATGAACAGTGTTCCGACTATCAAAATTGCAAGAAATACAAGTAAAAAAGAAGAGTAAGTAAAAAAAAAAAATAACTTTAAAATAATGATGAGTTGGGGTCTAAGTGCATTTTGTATAATCTTAATCACAGTAGGTAATTTCCTCAAGATCCTCATTTGTTCATTTGCTTTTATACATTTTTTATGCAAAACAATTCTGAAAAGAAATCTTTCACTTATAAGAATTGCAAAAACAATGACAGTGAGATTCTGAGAGACACACAATGAGCAGGAAGAGTTATTGCCGAATGCAAAGTGGCAGGTACAGCAAAACACAGACTGACACCTGCAGTAATACAGCTATATAAGATTGAAGGATACAAGCTGACATTGATGGAGGTACAGGCTGGCACTGCAGAGATAAACATGTGGAAGCAGATGGATTGAAGTTGGAAGCTACATGTTAAAAAAGCATCTGTCAAAACAGGTTGAAGGCAAGTATTGTAGGTATTGCTGAAACTAGCTTAGTTGCGCAAGGCACAGATGACAGGATGATCTGTCACAGCCTTAATGGACAGTCATATGATTTCACAGAAGTAAATGTCCATTAACATTCTCCAAGCTATTTTTTTTTTCAGTATCCGTTGTCTTCAACAGTGCAACAGAGTTTTCTATTATATGGCCACCGTGTGCCTTACTGTGTTCCTACTAGAGGGGGCTATGTAGGTCTGTAGTGTGGCTGTTCTAAAGAAAATTTTCTTGCCTAGAATGTACAGCATTTTGTCACATACCTATAGGGTTTCTCATTGTTTGAATCCTATCCATATTGCAGTACCATCGTTTATGAAGTCGTCACACCCTATAAAGGAGATCCACAACATAAAATGAGCAGTGCTTCAGTCTTGTCAAACACAGGCTGTTACTTTTTTTGCAGTATATAGGGCGAAATATGTGGTATTTCAACAGCATTTTTTCAGTATAATTCACTGTAAAATCTGCACCAATTAATGCAAATTTTCTGGGAATTTCCTACTGTTTGAAAATTCAAAGGCTTATTCACCGTGTGCACTTTTAAAAAGAAAAAAAAGTGTGTAAAAACAAAGTCGAAGTCCATGATATATCTATATATATTGCACTTTAACCCTTTCGTTGCTAGAGTTTTTTCAGAATTTATTGCCTCTGGTAGCTCGGACAATTTTTGCATTTTTGTCACTGTGCGATATCTTTTTCACTACACATTGACAGTGCGCTCTCTTTCCAGCTCGTAGCTTCTCATTAGAGTTGGTGAGGGAGTGCACTGTCACTGTGCAACTAAAAGGAAATCACACGGTGACAAAGGAGCTCCTACTGAGCATATTTTGGAATTGACAACCAACACATGATCATTAGAGCAGTGACTAGCAGGGCTGTGGAGTCATTCGGTATAAAATGGACCGACTCCTAAAATATATAATAAATTGGTACAGTAGTACATTGTGGAATGTGTTGTAAATTTTTTCATCAGAATTTGGGAAAGTTATGAAATGTCCTATAAATGTCTGTTCTGTTCCTGATCTAAGGATTTAGGCTTTTAGTTGAGATAAATCTGTGCTGCACTTTATGTACATGCTCAGTAGTGAGGCCGGGCTGTGGAGTTAGAAGTCAGGGAAATTGAGGAGTCGGAGGTTTGGCTTACCGACTCCACAGCCCTGGTGAGTCCTCAAAACGGACCTCACTGATGGTAATTAGTTATGGGGTGGGTACAGAGGCTGCGGCAGTGACCGTAGCATCTGCCCCCTGATGAGTGTCATTTGAGTATCCCAGCATGCACTGGGTATTCTCCAACTAAATGTCATCAAACCGGAAGTGGACAAAAAAATAAAGCCGTTTGATATAGTAGTGAGGGAATGATAGGGACTTTTAAAGTACATTAGAAAAATGATTAGATTATTACATTAGAGATTTAGGATTAAATCAATGATAGTTTCAGACCACCCCTTGTAAAGTGAGTGTCATGCGGGCGAGCTGCATCAGCAACTCTCACTTTAACCCTTGGTATTTTGGGCTGTATCACCCACTGCAACAATGATTTTGATCTCAGAACCTTGACTTCAAAATGAGCCACTGAAAGGACATATGAGATGTGTATCACTCCTCCATTATATTTGGATTGCACCCTTTATCGGTGGGGCCCATCTCCCTTTGTCTCCTTGTTTTTTTCATGTTTTTAGTACTTGACAATAGGAGAAATAATACAAGTAACGTGGAATATGTGCTACATAAATGTACATTTTTCAGTTTTTATTCTTTCACGCACCTCACTAGTTACTATGGCTCCTAATAATGTCCTATTGAGATTAGATCAGAGTCTGACGCTGGTTTTCATCTTTGTATTTCTCCGCTTGTGTGCTGATTAAGGGGGACACGGGGTATAAGTTTATAAAGTAATTATGAATCTGTCAACAGCTCTGGCCATACAGTGAATTAGCTTCTCTGCTGGAGTCCTCTTACTGACAGCACTGATACATATTTATCACCTGATGAAAATAAGCTGTGACTTCAGCCTCAACATTTGCATAGAAATCTGCAAAATGGCTACAACCGAACCTTTCTTGGTCTTTTCAGCACGTAAGGTTCTACCTGTGTCTGTACATTTATGGCTAAAGCCTGTGTCTCTAACATATAAAGTGAGAAATAATCCGTCCTTATGCTAATTCTGGGGAGCAGATGGTACACAGTAATAGTCACGTAGAAACATTTGCTCTGGGTGAAATGAAGTTGCTCTCAGAGATTTTCCTTCATTTACTAGGAATGCATTGGAGAGCTGTTCCTTCTCCCCTCTGAATTTGGGGTCACTATAACACACAACACAACATGTACAGAGCTTGCTGCCTGTTTATGAAGGCGCTTCCCTACTAAACCCTTCTAGAAAAGTGATTTAGCACCTGTTTTAGTATGTAGTGTGGTAACGTGTACCTCATTGGGGATGCTTTGCTTCTTATCATTTAGTGCACGCTAGGGTATTTGCCTAAATGAATCCATTATAATTTGCTTCACTTTATGATTTTGTTGCGACTTGCATTAACCCAGTGGTGCTGCGTCCTTTACGAAGGGATTACTGAACGGTACCTGCTCTAGTGGTATTAGCGCTAAGTAATCACTTGGGGTGCGGCAGGGCTGTGCTTGTGCCAATAGCGAGATCTTGCGGTGACATGCAAGATGTTGCACTTTCACAGCGAGGGGAGCCGTGGATTGTTTTGGGATCTTGCCCTGCATCCATGGATACTACAACCTGGAAGTTTAGACTGACTTTTCCTAGAAAGTCGGGGGCATTTGGGGCGCGGCTGGCCACTTTTGATAACAAGTTTTACTCAGAAAAACGTCACTGCCCACTGATTTCTGAAAAGTGTTGTTTCCTTTCAGATAATGTTTGGTCTCAGCTGAAATGTGATAAAGAATAGCAAACCGTGATCTACTCTCCTCCCTGCGTCCACCGGCAACTCTCCAATGCTGCGCCCGGTATCTGGCATAGGTGCTAACATCACGCCGACAGCAATGCCACCTATAAGTGAGCTCAGTGATTCTAAAAGGGGGCGTTCTGCCAGGTCAGCGGCTCTGCAAGTGTAGACTATTTGGCTGCTGTGCGGTTTAAGTGACGTCAGTTAATGCCACAATGTCGGAGTCAGCAGTGGAGAATCACATGTGGACCTGGGAAGAGTGAGTACACCATGGTTTGTTATTTATTTTTTTGAACAAACTGTACCTGGCTCGAACATTATCTGAAAGGGAACAACTCCTTTAACCCCTTCACGACATCCGCCGTTCATGTATGGCGCAAAGTCGGACGCGAGTGTATGGAGCAGGCTCATGGGGGTGAGCTCATCCCATATTCGTCAGGTAATGGCTGTGTTTTACAGCCACAACCTGCGTCTAACAATTGTGGGGGCCCTGTCTAACTCTGACAGAGGCATTAGCAACAGTCTGTCGGGGGGGTTGCACCATTCTATTTTCCCAGTTGGCACGCCGGTGATGTGATCGCGGGTCGCTGATGGGTTGCTATGACATCAGGGGGTCTGTTGAAGACCTCCATGCTTGTCATTACAGAGCTTCCTTGAAACCCTGAATGTTGCCAGGTTTCAAAAGAGACTGATTTTTACTATATGCAGCAATAAAATATAGTACAAGCAATCAGACAATCGCAGGTTAACGTCCCCTAAGAGATGAACAAGAACAGTGAAAAGTAAAAGAAAAAAAAAAAAAAGTTTAGAACAGAATGAAAATAGCATAAACATAAGTTCACCCTCCTTTTCCCCCATTAAAAACAAAGATAATAAAAAAATACACATGTGGTATCGCTGCTTTCAGAATCATCCGATCTATCAAAATCTTTAATTAATCCCATCGGTAAGCCCCATAAAAGGAAAAATATTCAAAATCCACAATATTCCGTTTTTTTTTGGGGGGGGGGTTGCTGCAATACCATAAAACTTCTGTAACAAACGATCAAAACGTCACATCTATCCCAGAATGGTATCAATGAAAATGTTGTCTTGCCCCGCAAACAATCATCCATGACACAACTCTATTGACCAAAAAATGAAAACGTTATGGGTCTCGGAAAATGGCGACACAATCCCCCAATTTTTTTTTTCAAACTTCTGACCGCTGACGTCAGCGGTCGCGTGACCATCAGCTGACTAAATTACGTCACCGCAGGTCCTGCCAGGACGCCGAGGAGAGAGGACGCCGCCCGGAGCAGACCGGGGGCCGTGGGAGAGGTACGTGTGAATATTTTTTACTTTATAATTCTTTTTTAACTTGCAGGTACCATGGTACCCGGTTTGGAGGAGAGTCTCCTCTTCTCCAGACCCGGGTACCATCTGCGCATTGAACCGTATAACATCCGCATGTACACATGTTATGCGGTTCAATGCAAGTCAATGGCGGCGATTTTACCGCAAAATCGCACAATAAATGGTTGTGCTGCGGATTTTTCCGCAACGATAATCCGCAGTGGAAATTTCCGCAGCATGTGCACAGCACATGCGGATTATCATTGGGAAACATGGCAGATATCTTAACAAGCGATTTTAATGTGTTTCTGCGGCGGAACTACCACTTCTGAAACGCATTAAATCCGCATCGTGGGCACACAGCCTAAAACACATATTATTGCTATTATGTAGTGTATCAAGGTTACATCAAAAGTAACTATACTAAATGCAACTCAGGAAGGTTTATACTTTTGGCATTGCAAGCCCCAGAATTCCCACGTATCTCCTCTTTATGCTTAGTATGTGGAGTGTTAGCCACTGCTGGATTTGGAGGCTAGCCTGAGGTGTGCTAAAGGGCTTAAGAGCGGATTCTCTTTGCTAATTGGGCACATTTTTGTTTATTTGCCTTTTTCCTGCCTGCTTTGGGGCCTGTGAGTTAATAACTGCAAACACCCGTCTGCTTCTTTCTCCGTCACCACCTCTTGACGCGTGGCAGCAGGTCTTTCAGTCTGTCAGTGAGTTAATGATCTAAGCTCCCCTTGTGGCTAGAAACACTTTAGAGCTGGCACCTGGTTAGTGCCCATCTTTGTGGTTTTGGAGATGTCTACTGCACATGTAACAATATTTAATGTAAAATTTTGTGCACAATCTACTTCTGAGGATAATTTAACATCCGACATGACTGGGTTGTAATGAAGTACAAAGCACAGAGAATACTTTTTACATCATTTAACTAGATGTGTCATTTAGGTCTGCTTTATGTACTGCTCAAGTCTTACCCCAATCAGTAGGTATGAAATATTAATCTCATGTCTTATGGAGCCTTGAATTGCAGGATTTATTTTCTATATGTTGGGGGGGGGACATTTATGAGGACTGGCTCATTGTCTGATTTGTGAAAGTATTGAATTGTATACCTTGTTCCTCCACAAGGTACATAACCTGTCTGATGCCTCAGCTACTCATGTTTTAGAAAAATATTTCAGGGCTTTCTCAAATGTGCTACTCTGACGAACGCCAGATTTGTCTCTGCGTTTAACCCAGAAAATAACCAGCTGGATTTTCACACCCTGGCTGAAGCCTCTGACTTTTATTAATACAAGTAAAAATAAAATGTAAAAACCCCACCTTTTTGCCCAGGGTTGTGGCGTCTTTCGTTAAGCCAAAGTTTCAACACCTATTTTTTTCAGACTCTGAATCCTTCAAAAATAATCAATATTTAGTAATAGAAAATGTTATTCATAAACATCATTAACAAAGGATTTTGAAGCAGCATGAAGATAACTAATGTAAACCAAAACAAACTGCTGGGCCGGCTGTCAGTCAGTGTCGGGGGTGCGGTTACAGCCGCTGCTCTTTATACACTGAGCGGTGACTAAACCATGTCGGCGTCACCCCTATGACTGGAAGCCGAATGCTGCCGGGGGGAATAGTTAATTTCCTTCCGGTAGTGGAGCTCTCAGTGTGATTAACCCCCCTATCTGCAGGTTAATAGCGTTATTTTACATGACCGGTTCCATTTAACCAGTGTCTTTATATAGCTTTCAGAATTTAAAATCCCCCCAGGCTTGAGGAAATCCAAAAGAATCACACCTTTTCTATCCCAAAACGCTGTGCGCATCAGTTTGACTGTATATGCCTGTGTATTGATATTTTTGTGATGAGCAAATCGCATATCACCACTCTATGCCCTTTTGATTCCATCTCCTAGTGGTGACAGCACATCTCATCCATAGTGATGATTCTGTCCAGGACCATGTCACCTTCAGCTTCAAATTGGTCCAGCAAGTTCTGTGAGATTTGCATTCAATGCAATTTCTATTCCTGTGTAAGCAGTTGTGGGATCCACCTGGAACTTTGCGATAACCCAACATCTAGTCTAATTCATTAAAGCTGACATTAAGATTTGTACACAGTACGGGCTCAGTCACATGTCTGAGCATGGACCTTAATTCACGGATTGGCTGCAGGTCTCCTGACTTGAGCATGATGGCCTTATAGAAATATATGAAGCTGTCTTGCTTCGGTCGGGAGACTTGAGGCCAGTCTATGCATTGCCGTTTGTGCTCGGACCGATTTGCATGGATGTCTGAATGAGCCATAACTTGGTTGTATTCCGCCAACTTGTAGGGATGAACTGATCGAGGTGCTCTTCGTTCTTGAGAGTTGACAGCTGTGGAGATACACTCGAAATTCTGCTAATTTTTCACATAATCTTCACGCACCACCCGCTGCCTCACTGTGCTCACATCCACTGTATCGTCTCCCTCCAGCAAGCATCGATGTACATCAATGCATACTGTCTTTTTGACTTGGAGGAATTCAGTAACACACCTGTGTTTCATACACACATCTATGTCAGACACCATTTTGGTTTACTGCCCCTCAGATGCCATCTGTCGGGCGACAACAAAATTAACAGGATATTAGCAGGAAGGTTCAACCTTTACTAAAACACCACCAACTGCCAGCTAGGGCGATGTAGGTCAACACAAAAAATGGGAGGCATTACTTTGGGAGCAACCCTTTGATATAGTAAATCTATTTTTACTTTAAACCATTTAAAACAGATTTTTTTCCTAGATGAACAACCTCTATAAGGCAGATTTGTCTTTTAGAAGATGAGATTTCTTTTCTGCCCTTATTACCTTTTCTGCATGCATAAAGTATTGTTTCTGGAGATTGTGCAGCCTTATGATATTGATGACCTATTTGATCATCAGTATACGTGCGGTATATTCATAATCTGCTATGAAAGAATATATTATACTGCATCTACAGGAGGTAGAAAAAGAGGAAGAAGCAACCTGATGAATGTCTACCATACAGAGGGCATGCATATGAATATTGTATTATTAAGATAGGGGGAGTTTATAAAAGGGAAAGACCTTTCAAGAGGAGAAAAATACATTTGAATATGGTCTTTAAATGGCATTAAAGGGGTTTTCCCAAAAACAAAACAAAGTTAATTTTAATCAATATTTTGGAATAATAATGACTTCCACAATTGGATGTGTTTAAATAAAATGTTCCTGTGCTGAGATAATCTTATAAATGTGCCCATACTGTGTACTGTAATGGCTGTGTCTGACCGTGCAGGACCATGGTCTGATCATACCACAGCTCCTGGGCAGGGGAGGAAGCAAAAGATTATACAGACAGGACAGCAGGGGGTCACACCTGATTCTTTTTGTAAGGTAAAACATTTCTCTGCCTGTTTTTAAACAAAGTTTTACTTCAAAGAGAGAATCACCTGCGATCATCTGCTGTAATTTCTATATACTGTTTTGTGTCCTCCCCTGTCCAGGAGCTGTGGTATGATCAGACCATGTTCCTGTACGGTCAGACACAGCCATTACAGTACACAGTATGGGCACATTTATAAGATTATCTCAGCACAGGAACATTTTACTTAAACACATCCAATTGTGGAAATTATTTTTATTTCAAGATCTATTGATTAAAATTAACTTTTGTTCATGGGAAAACCCTTTTAAGAAGTCTCCTAAACACCCAACCAACTCCGCTGCCTTCATTAGGTAGATATCCCACAGGATGGGTTTATCTTCACAAGACCCCTTCAGAGTAATAAGGGTGATGGATAGTGTGGGAAGGTGTACTAGCCTTTATTGTATGCACCAAGTGCTTCTTGAAATGACTTATGATGTACGCAGCCTGTGGCATGTCAATCAAACCTGGAGGTGATGGGGGCCAGCTTTCCTTTTCCATATCGGGTCCATCCCTGGAACTACTTACTGCTGCTTGAATACAGCCTTCATATTTCTTATCCACTGTTGTGCTGAATCTGTCAGAAAAAGAAATCAGTTTGGGTTCCTAAATCCTGCGGACAGGTTTCCTTTAAGCATTGTATAGGACTTGAAAGGCCTACTGCCAAAAATACATTAAGGTAATAAAGCCATGCAACATCATATATTCTGTTTTCTCTAAGCCAGAAACTTTTCCTAAACAACAAAAAAAACCTTTCAGATTTGCATCAAATGATGTTCCTATGAAAGCTTTATTCTGCGGACCTCTGACTGCTATAGTCTCCTTAGTGCCAATGTCAAAAGTTAATCAAGTAATGTTTACTGCAGCTTGTTTAATAACCAGAAACGTATTCATGACATTTCACTACTGGAAGAATATTCAAATTCTACAAAGGCTTATTTTACTTATATGCCTGGATTTAATAGTTGTGGGCTGTATGGCTGCAGGGGTTTACAAAGCCCTGAAAGAAAACTTGCTCTATCCCAAAAGTTCTCGCCAAGTACCATAACCTACAGTACCTTAATACTTGAATGACGTCTTCATGTTGGAATAGGTTTGTGCACCAACATCAGTAATGGTTAAAGGGAACCTGTCATCTGATTCATGCTGCCCAAATCGCGAGCGGCATTAATCTGAGCCTGGCTGCATGATTGCAGCCACGTATATTTTTCTCTTAAATGCTCCAGTGTTTTAGAGAGAATATACTGTACAGATCCCAGCGCTGCTGCAGATGGTTGTCTGGTCTCTCCCTCGTGTGTACTTAGAATCTTCCCTTTAAAATTGCAAAGTGCTTATAAAAATAAGAAACTTTGCAATTTATTCTTATTAAAACTCCTCTCCATTTTTACGAACTGATAGATTTTTAAATTTATTCTTTAATGCTTGTTGTCTAGGTTGCCAGCCACAAGTCTACCAGACTGGCAGAGCATGAACAGTGATAAAAACCATAAAACCCTTTTGGAATAAAGGGCAATTTGATAAAATTGGTGGAAAAAGATTTTCATGTCTGTAAAAATAGTGACTATTCTAAACAAAAAAAGTTCACGAGTTCATGAAAAAATATACAATTTAAATTTTAACAGTGGGGGGAGTTGCATAGGTTGAGAATAGTTTACTGAAGACATTGGCAGTGCATTGAGTTTGTAGGACATGGTTTACTTTCACACTTGGTCAGCCCTAGAGTTGGTCTGGTATTGTTCAATTTCACAGCTTGGTCAGGCGATGTTTATTTTGCACACATCCCTAATTTAATTAAACTGTACTAATCCTAACTGCCATTCTCAGGTGAGGAGACCAAGACATTATGGTTTAAACTTGGGAAAATCACGAAAATAAATGGGTTCCACATTCTGCTGTACATGCGTTTTTTGCTTAGTTTTTGCTGCATTTTTGCCCTTACTCATTGCTTTCTATGGGTGAAAAAACACTGAAATAAGTGAAATTCTGCAGTTTTCAAAATCGCAGCAGTTTTCCAATTCAATCAGGAAAATAAAAACAATGTGTGTGCATGAGATTTATAAAATCTCATAGCTTTTGCTGGTACTGTAAAACGTAGCTTAAAATTTGCAACAAAAAAAAAATGCAGCACACAGCCTTAAGGTCTGCTTTAAAAGCTGCATTTTTAAGCAAGAAACTGTCTTTGCCCATAGCAACCAAGTAGAGTTTTTATTTTTTTGCAAGACCAGCTACGCTGGGATTGGTTGGTTTGGACAGCAGAATTTTTCTAGATGACTCTCTTTATTATTTATTAATCGTATCCTATTATGTGAACTTAAACACTGGGTTTATTGCAAAGGAGATTGCTCCATCGCCTCTAAAGTGAGTGACAAATGACCTTTCACCATGAGTTTTTACTCATTTTTTATTCATGTTGCTTCCCTGATTATACCACTTTTTACTGTGGGTTTTTTTTTAATTATTTTTTTCTCTGTCATATGGTTCCAGAGATGTTGTTTTTTTTTGTGTACCCAATATACTAATTTTTCTAATCTTTACCAAGGGGATGTTGCTCATAGGATAATTATGCAGAGCAGCCTAGAGATACTCCCCTAAAGAATTTTGTGAGCAATGCTCCCTTAGTAAAAACTAAAAATTACCATATTGCATGCACTAAATAAAAGAGCCCATATCTTTAAAACTGTATGGGGTATGTAAAAAGAAAAAAAAACAGAAAATATTCAAAGTACCAGTAGGAATATAATAAGAGCAAAACAGTCAATGTTTGAAGTGGTAACAGTCCCTGTTTAACAATATTTTATATTCAAATAAATATGATCTATGTTCTTCAGGTGTTTTGTACACCATCTTAATGAAACGTACTCTTAGGTAAGATGCGCCAAACTTATTAAAAGATGTGTGCCGCATTATGAATTATTAATTATATGAATTTATTAACTGGGGTAATGGATAAATGGCACTATTGGGAGGAGGGGATGCTCATGAAGGGTTCCACTACCCACAAAAAAAATTAAAAGGTACTTGGCCCTCCAATGTGAAAATGATAATTCAGATTTGATTTTGAGGCAATTGAAAAAAATATATATAATGGTGTGTCCTTTCTGTCCGTGTACCTGAACTTTCATCACACCTGGATAGCTATAGAGTATAAAGGGACACTATGGAGGTAAAGTGCTAAGAGCAGGAGGCTGTAATGTTTTATTTACAAAAATTGTACTCCGGTCAGAGACTAGAGAAAATTTAATTTACTCCACTTTTGTGGTATAAATTGTAATGAATTTGGATGGCACACTCATCCACACTCTCTCCCACATGAGCTTCACCTATTTTTCAAAAAGTTAGTGGTGCTGACAAACACGAATGTAAAAAAAACTCAAACCAAAACGTCAAAAGTCAACAAATTTTGTCGTAGTTACAAGTTGTGACAAATTTTGTAACATTTTAAGCATTTTTTCACTAGAAACTGGCAAAAAGTACTTAAAGAATTGGGCTGTATGTTCTATTTGGACAATGAATTGGTTTCCAGTGCTTTAGGCACATTAGGCTGTAGTACTATGGCATTATACTGTAATCATATGTTGTTTATCTGTATACTCCAATCTTCAGTGTTTAACATGAAGCCTCTTGAAGATTCCTAGAATTCTCTGAAAAATTGTGAAGAACAATTTGTGATGATCTGTGGTTTGATTGTAATTGTAGGGGAAACTGTACGGCAAAACCTTGTTCCCATAGGAGAACACGGAGCACATTCAGCTGTTAATAATGATAATCGGCGAGCATTATAATTTAATGAGCATGTTAAAATGCACATCATAGCAGAAACTTATAATAAGGCTGCTGTCCGTAAGGAACCTTCTCCCCGTAGTTTTGTGGCTTTTGCTTAATTTTTTCCCCCTTATTTGTGCCATTTTTTTTATCTTATAGACCGAATGGAGCATGCAAAGGTTAATAACACTGCTAAACTAATAATCCGAGCATTCAAAAGTTTTATATAACGCTAACATTTTTTCTTCTTCTAGAGTACCTATTGCCGTTCCTATATAGCAAACCATAAAAAAATGGTCTATTTCTCCTAAGGCTTGATTCAACATTGTAACATCAAATCTTTGATAAGTTCCTTCTGTACGTTATATTAATGTGTGTTCATATTCTGCATTGTTTTATCTGAAATGTTGTCCAAGACTCGAAGTAGAGAATTGGCCAAATGGACAGTTCACCAATTTAGTATAGCTTCTAAAGTGCATGGGGAGTATGCAGAAAATCTTCACCACATATTACAGAAGCAGCGTAGTGGATGATTTAATTTAATAGAATTTATACCATGCTTCATTCACAAGCAGTGTTAAAAATTTATGCTCAATTGGTGTCGATTTAAGATATAGATTTTATATACCCAGTATGCAATTTTTGGCTGGGGATTATTCTTTTCTCAATATTGTAAAGTTTGCATCAAAATCCAAATACAGCAGCCTTGTTTGCTGAATTTGCAAAAAAATTCACAATATATTTCTGCACAGTTTACATCATGTGTGAATATGCTCTATGGGTACATCCACATGTGCAGGTTTTGAAGCCAAAAGTAGGAGTGGATTAGAAAAAAAAATCTGTCCTTAACTCTTTACCGACATATGGCGTACAGTTAAGTTCTATGCTAGGTGCCTAACTTTGATGTGGTCTCAGGAGCTGAGCCTGTATCTTTTCCAGCCGAGGCAGATTCTGACGGAGTAATACAGCCATCATCTGCCTCTAACTGCCATGAGTGGAGCAATACTCTGCTATTGCAGTATATAGCACAAGCAATCAATCACAAGTCCCCTAAAAGAACTAGCAAATACAATAAAAAGTTAAAAATGTTTAAAAAAATATAAAAGTCCCACCGCTTTTCCCCTATTAGAAATAAAATTAAAAATACAAAGTCCGATCTATTAAAATATAAAATTGATTAACCTGATTAGTAAATGACTTAAGAAAGAAAAAAGAAACAAAACTCTGTAATTGCATTTTTTTTGTCGTCCACTGCAACAGTGAAAAAAAAAAAAAATAAGAGGTGGTCAAAACATTATATCCACTCCAAAATAGTGTTAATAACAATGTTCGCTCAGGGTACTAAAAACAAGACCTTACACAGCTTTGTCATCTGAAAATTGAAAACCTTATGGCTTCAGGAAATGGCGACACAAGCGGAATTTATTTATTTATTATTTTTTTACAAAATTCCATTTTTTTTTTACAATATTTAGATAAAAAAAACACCTATGAATCATTGGTAATTGTACTGACCAGGAGAATCATATTTCCAGGTAATTTTTTAGTGAATAATGAACTTTATAAATGAAAAACCACCCCCCTCCAAAAAAAAAAGAAGCAGAATTGTGCTTTTTTTCGCTTCACTTGAAATTTTGTTTCCAGTACATTACACAATAAAATGGATGGTGTCATTCAAGAGTACAACTCGTCCTCTTACATAGCTATGTCAACGGGAAAATAAAGTTATGGCTCTTGGAAGAAGGTGTTGAGCAAATGAATGTAATATCGCCATGTCGGGAAGGCGTTTTTAGTTTTGGTTTCCTATAGTCTTTGCCGGACCAGGAGTGTTTTGCTGACCTTTACTGAAAACTGTTGTCTTTTTACCATATTCAACTAACTGAAGCTAATGGAATGGCTATCACAAAGACTTTACCTAAATCCCATGGAAAATTTAGAAGTATTTACGAGGCCTGAAAACCCTTTTCTATTGGGGGAAATTACTTAAAGTGCACCTGTCAGCAGGATTGTGTTCAATAAACTACATACACTGTCAGGTGGGCAACATTACACTGATTAGAATGATACCTTGGTTGATGAAATCCGTCCTGTGGTTCTTGTGTAATCTTTACTTTCCGTTTGGAAATAATGATATGTTTGTGCTCCGGGGCGGCCTGTGGGGGGCGCTCTATCTGGTGCTGTGCGTACGTATTCATCTGTATGCTCTTATGACAGGTCATTGGGCCTTCACTGACTTGCCGCCTATGTTACCTAGCCCCGCACTTCTAGATGCATTATGTAAAATAGGAGTCAGGTCAGTGAATGATCAGTGAGCTGTCATAAGAGCATACAGATGAATACATAAGCAGAGCACCAGATAGAGCGCCCTCCACAGGCCGCACTGAAGCACGAGCATATCATTATCTCCAAACTGAAAGTAAAGATTGCATCAACCAAGGTATCATTTTAATCAGTGTAATGGTAATGTCACCCACCTGACAGTGTATGTAGTTTACTGAGCACAATCCTGCTGACAGGTGCACTTTAAGGAAGGTGACCCAGAACGTTTAAACCAAGTTAGTCAATGTTCAAGGCAATGCTACCCAATACTAACCACGTGCATGTAAACTTCCGAGCGGCTTGGAACGTGATGAAAGAAATAGACTGCAAATTTAAATATACCCCAATGATTTATATTAGGTTTTAAGAATTAGACCGTGTTTTAAGTCTTAACCCCTTTACTACCTTTGACGTACATGTACTTCAAAGGTAGTGTCCCTGCCTTTGATGTGGGCTTGCATGCCAAGCCCACATCTTTACCTACACTTGATGGCTGGAGGGTGGAGCAGAGCACTGCCTGCAACTATTAACCAGTAAATTCCGCTGGCAATCACTGACAGCGGGATTTAACACACGCAAGACGGAAACACCCATCGGCACAACTGTCACGTGATCGTTAGCACTGATGAGTTGTCATGATAGTCTGCTGAAGACCCCTGTGCCTGTCATTACAATACTCCTGTGAACGCCAGCTTGTGGCTGCTGTTCATAGGAGATCATGATTTCTGCTTTGCATATCAGGGCTGAAGCTCTGCTATGTATTGCACAGGTGATCGGACAATCGCAGCTTCAAGTCTCCTAAGGGGACTATTAAATAAAAATTATAAAAAAGTTTTTAAAAAATACGAAAAAAAAAAAGTTCAAATTCCTCCCCTTTTGCCCCATTGAAAAAAAAATGACACATATTTGGTATCGCTGCTTTCAGAAATGTTCGCTCTATCAAAATATAAAATCAATTAATCCAATCGGTAACCAGTGTAACGAGACAAAAAATCTAAACTCCAGAATTAATTTTTTTTTGGCTGCCACAACGTTGCAATAAAATGCAAAGGGCACAAACAAATAAGCCATTACCCAGCCCCAGATCCTGAAAATGAAAACTTTGAGTCTTGGAAAATGGCGACAAAAACAATTTTTTTTTCTCCAAATTTCCCAAAAAAATGTCACCACCTAAATAAAAAAAACCTCGAAAAACTATACTTTTGGTATCTATATACTCGTACTGACCTGGGAAGTTATATTGCCTGGTCAGTTTTACCATATAGTGAACATGGTGAAGAAAAAAAAAAATCAGTAGTGGAATTGCACTTTTTTTGTTGCAATTTCAATGCACTTGGAGTTTTTTTTTTTTCCTGTTTTCCAGTACACTACATGGTAAAATGAATGGTGTCGTTCAAAAGAACAACTCGTCTCGCAAAAAAACAAGCCTTTATATGGCTATATTTACAGAAAAATAAAAAAGTTATGGCTCTTGGAAGAAGGGGAGGAAGAAACAGAAAATCGCCAGCTATGCTCCCATCAGACAATGTGCAGAAAGAGTCTTAAAAAAGCTAACAAAAAAAACTCTGTCTTTTATGACTTCCACCTTATTTGTGGGTTTGTTTTTTGTGCAAGTTTCACCAGACTTCTGATGCATTTAGCTTAAAGGGGTTTTTCCACGAACAAAGTTAATTTTAATCAACATTTTTTATCAATAGATCTTTGAATAATAATAATAATTGGATGTGTTTAAAAAAATGTCCCTGTGCTGAGATAATCTTATAAATGTGTCCCTGCTGTGTACTGTGTAATGGTTGTGTCTGATCGTACAGGAACATGGCCTAATCATACCACATCTCCTGGGCGAGGGAATAAGCAAAATTGTATACAGACAGGACAGCATGGGATCACAGCTGATTCTTTCTGTGAGGTAAAACATTGCTTACAAACAGACTGGGAAATGTTTTGCCTCACAAAAATAATCTACTGTGATCCCCTGCTGTCCTATCTGTATCCTCTCTTTTGCTTCCTCCCCTGCCCAGGAGATGTGGTATGAGCCGACCTTATTCCTACACATTGAGACACAGTCATTACGCAATATATAGCAAGGGTACATTTATAAGATTATCTCAGCACAGGAACATTTATTTTTAACACATTCAATTGTGGAACTTATTTTTATTCCAAGATCTATTACTTAAAATGCACTTTGTTCATGGGACAACCCCTTTAACCTCTTTCCGACATATAACCTACTATTGTGTCAGGAACCCATGTTTGATGTAGTAAAAAGTGGTGAACACATCGTATCTACCCCAAAATGGTATAAAAAAAAAAACCTGAGCTTGCCACGCTAAAAACAAGACCTCAGTTAAATCCATTGATCGGAAAATATTATGTGTCTCAGGAAATGAGAAATAATAAACAAGTTAGGTATTGCTGTAATTTTACTAACCTGGAGAATCCTGTTCACGAGTTATTTTTTACCATACAATGAATATTATAAAAACACCACCCCACCACCCTTCTTCCCACACTTCAAAATTGGAATAGCAGGTTTTTTTTATTTTTGCAATTTCACAGCTATTGGAATTTGTTTTCTGTTCTACAGTACATTGAATGGTAAAATGAATGGTACCATTCAAAACTTCACCTCATCCCTTAAAAAACAGCCCTCATACGTCTATGGAAAAATGAAAAAAGTTCTGTCTCTTGATAGAAAGAGTAGAAAAAACTTAAGTGCAAAAACAGAAAATCACCATGTCAGGAAGGGATTAATAAATCTACCCTATTGTGTCTAGCATTCTCCTGACCTTTCACATTTTTCACCTGTAAACCAAACTCACTGGGATGAGGAAATGTGTACAAGGCTTACATGCCAGGGATTGTGGAAAACACTTTGGCCACAATTCATCAAGACCAGCATTTTTCACCCCGGTCTTGATGAGGGAGTTTACTGGAGTCAGAGGCGCCTGATTCGCACGCCTCATAATGAATCAAGTGCTTTTTAAAAATGGCATGGTCCTCTGTGCACCTTGCTACAAATCTCACTCCAGTTTGGGACCACAGTAGAATTTGTGGTGTAATTCATGCCATGAAGTTCGACTAAACTGACTGTTGCTCAAAAATGTTGTGATTTTTTTTGAAGAGTTTTATGTTATTTCTTTGATGAATTAGGGCCTTCGTTTTAATGACTGGCCCAACTGTACTATCATGGTCATTCTGCAAAGAAAGGAATATGAAGAATCCAGTTTTTACACGGGGCCCTTTTTCATTCTACACTAGAAACACGCCTCTTGTTGAGAAATGCAACTTTTTTTTATAAAATGAGTGCTAAATATTGCTAAACAAGGGTGTTAAATTGCATTTTTATGACTTTATTTCAAAGAGCGTGATGCAGCTGACTGCCTTTTAATGGTTCCAATAGACAATTAAGTCTATTTCCAAGAGGGTTGTTGACTTCTGAAGAAAAGATATATCAAATTAAACATTTTTTTCCTTCCCTTCCTCCCTGTCCATAAGAGCACAACAACAGCTCAGCAGCTTCACTCCCACCCCTTAAGTGAGAATTTTTATAATACGCACAAAAAATGCTGCAGAGACAGGTTCGGGAGGGCTATTTCTGTACTGAAAAATGGAACGTAAGCTACCTGGGGATTGAACCCAGGCCTTCACTGATGTTGTCCAGGTGCCTTTGGAAGCTGATCCATCACTAACAAGGCTTTATTAGCTCTGCTACTAGAAGCTGCACTATTAGCTAATTCTGGTCAAAAATGCTGAGCAAAAATATTTATAAAGTCTGACTGTGAAATATGAAGCATCTCTGTTCAGTGCCGCAAGCTGATCTTTATGAAATTATGACTTCAGTGTAATGCTGAGAAGAAATGTATCAAGACATAATAGTACAGCAGATTTACATCTGTTAAAAAGACATAGGACGTTAAAATTCTATGTGGAGCTGCGTTCATATCTGGGATAGTAATAGACATGGTTCGCTCACTATTCATTTTTATAATATGTAAATGTTCATTCATTGCAGGTGACTAGAGCTGAAAGTTATGGTTCTAGTTATCCTACAGATACTTACTGGTAGATCATGGCACAGTTTGATAGGGATCAGGACTCCTGGGCCCTTAACTTGGTAATGAATGCTAGAGCCATCATACCTTTTTTCTTTCATTAAATTTTTTTTTTAAAGTACAAAGAGAAATACTTCAGCTCAATTGAAAATTTATTTTGAGCAGACATGTATGTATTTTGATATAATTTACATACTGTTTAAAAGGGTTGGCTACTTTATTTTTGATTTCATTTTATCTATACAATAGGTAGTCATACACTTCTGTATTACATGTATTAAATTTTGCTCAAGATCTGTCTTGCAACAGCATTATAGTCTGTCTACAAACTTATTTTAAAATGGAATGGCATGTTTTAGTCCTATGTACTACATTAATAAGGAAGCTAAATAGGACTAAATGTAGTGTCATGTGACCCTGAAAAAAGTACAGAAAAGCAAGCATACTTCATATAGAAAAAAGAGCAGTGCGTGTCAAAATGTTTAATTAGAAGGAGGAGGCATTAACTATTCTCAGGTGCTTACATTAAACCAAAGGAATCAGTCTGAGATTGCTTGCCTAAGTGGCTTGTAAGCAAAGTGGAGTTAAAAAACGGGAGTTGAAAGGAGGAGTTACACCTGTAATTATTTTTTTCCTACTTTGTATTTACTGTTTTTGTTTTTTTTGTTTGGATAATGGGATGTCAAGATTTGAGGTTTCTTTCAGTGCACAGGCTGCCATATGTATCTACATTGGAGGCAGAATTTCATGAGGAATAGCACTCTGGCAGATCTGAGCATGTTGCCCACCTGGAAGCTTGTATTCGTGATCTAGATGAGCAAAATGCAACACAGAGTGACATTGACAATCTTGAGAGGAAAATGCTTCTCACGGAGCAAGCGATTAGTTGGGTAGACGTGCAGGGTGGAGAAGTAGGTTAGGAGAAGACAAGTAGCTGTATTATTGTATTAAGGAGGACTTGAAAGAGGTCATAAGAAAACAAAGGCTGTTCTGGTTTATCTACTTCCATTTATTAACAGCTGGGAGAACAGTCCAGTTAGTAGCCATTGGGTTGGTGGTAATCGAAGTAGTGTTAGAGAGTTGGTGGTTATAGGGGATTCTATAATCAGGAAGGTGAATAGAATAATTTGTAAGTTCCCCAAGTAAAGAGATGAGCAAATTGATTTTCAGGATTTCAGGATTTTCTGGTTAAGCTGCCACATCACTAGCCTTGCCTCCGACCTACTGGCCTCTTCTGATTAGTAGGCTTGCCGCAAAGTCCTTCGTGCCTTATACTGCAAATATGATGCTGGATCTGGCCTAAAATTCAGAAGCCCAGCTGGGGGTTCTGGCAGGTAGGAGGCCAGTATTCCCTGGCTGCCAAAACAAGATCCTGTGAAGCCAATGAGCTAATATCTACCTTTGCATCATGTCACATGACCATAGAAGCCAATCATTGCACCAATGAGGGACATAACACTTAGAATGCTTAAGGAAACATTACAATTGTTTATTTTTTTATGTACCCCAAAATAATGATAAAAAAGCTCTGGCAACAAACAGTGAATCTTAAACAAGTGAATGTAAAAGTTAAAGAATTATGGCTCTCGCAGTGAGAGGATGGCAAACGTGTCTTCTAACTCTCTGGAACAATATGGCTATTTTTTAGAGGGGTAAGGAATAAAATGAATAGTCTGCAGATTGTGTTCATGTGAAGTGAATAGCAGAAATAGATTTTAAAGTTCTGTATTTAGGACTGTGATAACTGTGAGGAAGTGCCTCTTGTGTCAGGTGATTAGCGACATTCTCATTACTGGAAATGTGATAATTATTGGCGACTTGTAACAGTTTGTTCTGCTTACACGTTCTCCCTTTTCAGCTATGCATTATCCATTCATTTTCCTGTGTGTAATTGCAGGAGAATTACAGATGCACTCAGTGAAGGGGAATTTATGAATTTGTTTAAAACGGCATGCTGTAATCTGAGCCAAGATAATGCACTTCTCGTGCTCAATGTATAATTGGCATATGGGTTATTTAGAAAAGACATAGCATGTTCTCCCATCTGTAGGATATGGTTTCCAATCTTAGGCCACGTTCAGTATTTGGTCAGTATTTTACATCAGTGTTTGTAAGCCAAAATCAGGAGTGGGTGAAAAGTACAGAAGTGGTGATGTGTTTCTATTATACTTATCCTCTGATTATTCCACTCCTGATTTTAGCTTACAAATACTGATGTAGAATACTGACCAAATACTGAATGTGTGAACGTGGCGATACACTTGTGCTAAACGCTATAACATCTGCAAAATGAATATATGCTGACATTATGTATGTCAGTAACCTGAAGCTACTGTTGTACCTCGTCTTTATAAAAGTTTAGAATGGCGTTTGAAGCTCTGCTGCTACTCTAAATACACATGGAGCAGACTGTCAGGACTGAATACTTTTATGGCAAATTAATTTTTGTCCATTGTTTGAGCTGCATTTATGCCACAGTTATTAGCCTGATAAACGGAAGTAACAGATATTCTTATTTCCAGCAAACTTGTCTCAAAAATGAAGAAAAACCACTGAAAGGATGCAGAGTAATATAATTTAGTTAGTGGATGGAATTGCTATCTCTGTAGGTGGGAAAGTGCCCTAACGTATATTTCCTTGTAAATGTTAAAAACAAATAACAAGACCACCATTCACATGGTTGTAAAGCATTTTCACCCAAATTGTAAAATTGATAGTGTACTCGGAGCCATAGATGTCATCTAGGTTGTCATTGGTTGACTATTGCAAAGGGAGCTGCCAGCAACAGTTTTTGATGATTTGCATGCACAAGTGCATTATTTGTGGCAGAACATTCCTCACACAACCATTAATAACCTCATTGATAGTATGCCAAGGCCGTATATTTTTGAGTGTAGCTCTGATAGTTGATACTGAGTAAATCTAGATATTTTGAAATTTTTGTGTCCATTTTTTCGTCATTTCCATACTGCCTGTCTATCTGATTTCCATAGTTCCACTAATTTTCCTTCTTGATGATGTGTGATGTAACCTAATTTTATCTATTAACAAAATACAAATTGAATGGGAAAAAAGAGAATTGTAAATAAAATAATAATTTGCTGTGACCCTGACCCACCCTTGCCTTCAAAGCAGCATCACTTCTTCTAGGTACACGTGCACAAAGTCAAGGGTTTGTAGTCGGGTTTATGAGTACCCAATTGTACTAAACAGGTGATGATGATCATCATTTTCATATGCAGTTTGAAGCACAGCCATTAACTGAAACAGAATCAGCTGTGTAGGAGGCTAAAAACTGGGTGGGGAACAGCCAAGCTCTGCTGCAATAGCGAAGTTGTGGAAGACCCGTTTCATATCACAAGTCATGCACCACAGCAAGACTGAGCACAGTAATTTTACTACATGAACAAGGTCTCTCCCAAGCAAAGACTTCAGAGCAGACTGGGGTTACATCATGAGCTGTCTCTCCAAGCTCTTTTGAGAATCACCAAGAAATGGGAAACCATGAGGACCGTGTGCGCACTGCTCAGTTAAGGGAATTAGGGCAGCTGAAGAAAGACACATCATGCTTACCTCCTTTCAAAATACAGAAGATAACCAACTATGCCATCAGTTCAGAACCTGTTTGAAGAAATCTGGCCAGAATTGGTCTTTATGGAAACATCGCACAAAAAAGTCATACCTCTAACATGGTAACAAGGCCAAGTGACTCAACTATGCACAAAGCATAGGAACTGGGGTGCAGACAAATGGAAGCAGATGCTCTTGACTGCTAAGACAACATTTAAAATATTTGGCTATAACCATAGGTTGATAGACAAAAGACTGGAGAGCGGTACAGTAATGAGTCTGCTGGCAGCAGCGAAGCTGCTCGAGGGCAAGAAAGCGGTCGGCGATGCCACGAAACGCGCGTCGGGCTGCACCCTCTGTTGCCCATTTCTCCTCCAGCTGCTCGTTGTGTGCTAACGGTAGGTGCCTCTATGCCCTGCTTATCAGATCACTCTTTAGTGATCTGGTTTGGACCATTGGTAATTTCCATATACATTTGTTTCCATTGAGTAAAGTGCTTACAGCACTTTTATTGGGATTATAGACACTTGTGGGGTTTTTCATCTGATTTCTGGGGATTAATTGTTATTGCTCTTACCACCATTGGGACAATTATCAATCTTTGCGTAAAGATCCTAGCGTGGCACCTTACTATATGAATTTGATTTATTTATTGGCCACAGGGCATTGTGCAATTTTTTGATCACATCTTTTACTCCCTGGGCTTCTATTACGAGACATCTTTCATACCCCATTCATATGTATAAATGACCCCACCTTTAGCACATGGTTCCATCCTTTGTGATTTCTTCTAGTGTCTGTTCATATGAATTTTTAATATTATGTACTTAATAAAATCCTTATATACTTTTCAATAATTGCAGCTTCGTTCTCCAATTTTGTAGTACTCCGGTATTGCAGTATATATAAATGAGCAAACAATCGCAGTTTCAATTTCCCTAATGAGACTAACAAATAGAGAAAAAAAGATTTAGAAATAAAAATTGCAAAAATTATAACTTTGCCCCATACACAAACAAAGAGGAAAGAAAAAAATACATGTTTGGCATTGCTAAATCGTTAAGTCTATCAGAATATAGAATTAATTAACCCCTACAGTAAACACCATAAAAAGATGAAAATTTTAATGTATTTGTGGTCACCTCACCTACCTTTAAAATCTACATATATCTAATGTTTTTATTGATACCAATTTGAGGTAGAGATATATATATATATATATATATATATATATATATATAATCTATATATATATATACAGGGTGGACAGAAAGTGTAATAGGGTTATGGAGGGGTAGATTTATCAACCAATCAGATTCCACTTTCCATTCCTCACAGACTCTTTGGAAAATGAAAGGTGGAATCTGATTGGTTGCTAAGGGCAACTGAGACAGTTTCACAGATCTAGTTTTCACAGATAGATCTCCCCCAAATCTGTTTTCTTTTCAGATAACACATAATGGCAAATAATTTAAATACAGATCAAAGAAAATGGATTTTAACAGAGTATTGGAAATCTCAAAATACTGAAACCGTTAGAGCAAATTGGGTTGAAACACTTGGTACTCAAGCCCCAAAGAGACAAACCATTTACCGCATTTGTGACAAATTCAATGCCACTGGCTCAATCCTTAATGCTCCAAAAAATGGTCGACCCAAAACAGTCTGTACAGAAGATAATAAACAACTTGTTGCTGAAACATTTGTTCAGAGTTCAAAAAAGTCCACCAGAAGAGCCTCTTTGGAATTGGGAATTTCACCGAACTTCTATCATGCGAATCCTGAAATCTATTGGGTGGAAAGCTTATCGTCCACGTCTAATTCATGGTTTATTGGAGGATGATCCAGACAGGCGGCTGCAATTTAGTGTTTGATAAATCTCCCCCTTCATAACCTTATTACACTTTCTGTCCACCTACTTTTGGACCACCCTGTATATATGTATATGTATGTATATACAGTTAGTCCTCGGGTTACGACGGTCTCGAGTTACGTCGTTTCGTGGTTACGACGCTCAGTTTAGCGTCGCAAGTCGAACTGTACGTGCGCCTCATTCCACGTGCGGTGGAAGTCAGAGTCCAGTACTGTACTGGACACTGTACCCGGTTACACGAAGAAAACGAGTCTCCTACATGCCATAACACCCTTCATTATGGCTCCCAAACGAAAGTGGATATAATAAGGCAATCTGAGAAGGGGGAAACAGCAACAGAAATTGGCAGGTCATTAGGACTTAGTCGTTCGACTGTCGCTACGATTATCAAGGATAAAGATCGCATCCTTGAACATGTGAAGGGATCTGCTCCTATGAAAGCGACAGTGATAACAAAGCAACGTAGTTGTTTATTATAGTACTGTACACTGTTTATTAGTTACAGCACTACAGTACAGTATTTCATTATTAAACCTACTGTACTGCACAATATTTTACTGTACCTATGTTTATTGATAATTATGTAGGGTACTGTGTTAGGATAGGTGTTTGGATAGGCTAAGTGTTTGCAGTACTGTAGTATTATTATGGTACAGTACCGTATGAACCTATGATCCGACTTACGTCGAAATTCGGCTTACGACGCCGCGTAAGAACGCATCAACGTCGTAAGTCGAGGACTACCTGTGTGTGTATATATATATATATATATATATATATATATATATATATATATATATATATATACAGTTATATGAAAAAGTTTGGGCACCCCTATTAATCTTAAGCTTAATGTTTTATAAAAATTGGTGTTTTTGCAACAGCTATTTCAGTTTGATATATGTAATAACTGTTGGACACAGTAATGTTTCTGCCTTGAAATGAGGTTTATTGTACTAACAGAAAATGTCAAATCTGCATTCAAACAAAATTTGACAGGTGCATAAGTATGGGCACCCTTATCATTTTCTTGTTTTAAATACTCCTACCTACTTTTTGCTGACTTACTAAAGCACTTTTTTGGGTTTTGTAACCTCATTGAGCTTTGAACTTCATAGCCAGGTGTATGTAATCATGAGAAAAGCTACTTAAAGTGGCCACTTGCAAGTTGTTCTCCTGTTTGAATCTCCTCTGAAGAGTGGCATCATGGGCTCCTCAAAACAACTGTCAAATGATCTGAAAACAAAGATTATTCAACATAGTTGTTCAGGGGAAGGATACAAAAAGCTGTCTCAGCCATTTAACCTGTCAGTTTCCACTGTGAGGAACATAGTAAGGAAATGGAAGAACACAGGGACAGTTCTTGTTAAGGCCAGAAGTGGCAGGCCAAGAAAAACATCAGAAAGGCAGAGAAGAAGAATGGTGAGATCAGTCAAGGACAATCCTCAGACCACCTCCAGAGAGCTGCAGCATCAACTTGCTGCAGATGGTGTCACTGTGCATCGGTCAACTATACAACGCACTTTGCACAAGGAGAAGCTGTATGGGAGAGTGATGCGAAAGAAGCCGTTTCTGCAAACACGCCACAAACAGTCGGCTGAGGTATGCAAAAGCACATTTGGAGAAGCCAATTTCTTTTTGGAAGAAGGTCCTGTGGACTGATGAAACCAAGATTGAGCTGTTTGGTCATACAAAAAGGCGTTATACATGGCGGCAAAAAAACACAGCATTCCAAGAAAAACACTTGCTACCCACAGTAAAATTTGGTGGAGGTTCCATCATGCTTTGGGGCTGGGTGGCCAATCCCGGCACCAGGAATCTTGTTAAAGTTGAGGGACGCATGGATTCCACTCAGTATCAGCAGATTCTTGACAATAATGTTCAAGAATCAGTGACAAAGTTGAAGTTACGCAGAGGATGGATCTTTCAGCAAGATAATGATCCAAAACACCGCTCCAAATCTACTCAGGCATTCAAGCAGAGGAACAATTACAATGTTCTGGAATGGCCATCCCAGTCCCCAGACCTGAATATCATTGAACATCTGTGGGATCATTTGCAGAGGGCTGTCCATGCTCGGCGACCATCAAACTTAACTGAACTGGAATTGTTCTGTAAAGAGGAATGGTCAAAAATATCTTCATCCAGGATCCAGGAACTCATTAAAAGCTACAGGAAGCGACTAGAGGCTGTTATTTTTGCAAAAGGAGGATCTACTAAATATTAATGTCACTTTTCTGGTGAGGTGCCCATACTTATGCACCTGTCAAATTTTGTTTGAATGCAGATTGCACATTTTCTGTTAGTACAATAAACCTCATTTCAAGGCAGAAACATTACTGTGTCCAACAGTTATTACATATATCAAACTGAAATAGCTGTTGCAAAAACACCAATTTTTATGAAACATTAAGCTTAAGATTAATAGGGGTGCCCAAACTTTTTCATATAACTGTATATATATGTATGTATATGTGTGTGTGTGTGTGTGTGTGTATGTGTATATATATATACAGTACAGACCAAAAGTTTGGACACACCTTCTCATTTAAAGATTTTTCTGTATTTTCATGACTATGAAAATTGTACATTCACACTGAAGGCATCAAAACTATGAATTAACACATGTGGAATTATATACTTAACAAAAAAGTGTGAAACAACTGTAAATATGTCTTATATTCTAGGTTCTTCAAAGTAGCCACCTTTTGCTTTGATGACTGCTCTGCACACTCTTGGCATTCTCTTGAAGAGGTTCAAGAGGTAGTCACCGGAAATGGTCTTCCAGCAATCTTGAAGGAGTTCCCAGAGATGCTTAGCACTTGTTGGCCCTTTTGCCTTCACTCTACGGTCCAGCTCACCCCAAACCATCTCGATTGGGTTCAGGTCTGGTGACTGTGGAGGCCAGGTCATCTGGCGTAGCACCCCATCACTCTCCTTCTTGGTCAAATAACCCTTACACAGCCTGGAGGTATGTTTGGGGTCATTGTCCTGTTGAAAAATAAATGATGGTCCAACTAAACGCAGACCGGATGGAATAGCATGCTGCTGCAAGATGCTGTGGTAGCCATGCTGGTTCAGTATGCCTTCAATTTTGAATAAATCCCCAACAGTGTCACCAGCAAAGCACCCCCACACCATCACACCTCCTCCTCCATGCTTCATGGTGGGAACCAGGAATGTAGAGTCCATCCGTTCACCTTTTCTGCATCGCACAAAGACACGGTGGTTGGAACCAAACATCTCAAATTTGGACTCATCAGACCAAAGCACAGATTTCCACCGGTCTAATGTCCATTGCTTGTGTTTTTTAGCCCAAACAAGTCTCTTCTGCTTGTTGCCTGTCCTTAGCAGTGGTTTCCTAGTAGCTATTTTACCATGAAGGCCTGCTGCACAAAGTCTCCTCTTAACAGTTGTTGTAGAGATGTGTCTGCTGCTAGAACTCTGTGTGGCATTGACCTGGTCTCTAATCTGAGCTGCTTTTAACCTGCTATTTCTGAGGCTGGTGACTCGGATAAACTTATCCTCAGAAGCAGAGGTGACTCTTGGCCTTCCTTTCCTGGGGCTGTCCTCATGTGAGCCAGTTTCTTTGTAGCGCTGGATGGTTTTTGCACCTGCACTTTGGGCAAACTTTGAAAGTGTCCCCATTTTTTGGACTGACTGACCTTCATTTCTTAAAGTAATGATGGCCACTCGTTTTTCTTTACTTAGCTGCTTTTTTCTTGCCATAATACAAATTCTAACAGTCTATTCAGTAGGGCTATCAGCTGTGTATCCACCAGACTTCTGCACAACACAACTGATGGTCCCAACCCCATTTATAAGGCAAGAAATCTCACTTATTAAACCTGGCAGGGCACACCTGTGAAGTGAAAACCATTTCTGGTGACTACCTCTTGAAGCTCATCAAGAGAATGCCAAGAATGTGCAAAGCAGTCATCAAAGCAAAAGGTGGCTACTTTGAAGAACCTAGAATATAAGACATATTTTCAGTTGTTTCACACTTTTTTGTTAAGTATATAATTCCACGTGTTAATTCATAGTTTTGATGCCTTCAGTGTGAATGTACTATTTTCATAGTCATGAAAATACAGAAAAACCTTTAAATGAGAAGGTGTGTCCAAACTTTTGGTCTGTACTGTATATATATATATATACACTGCTCAAAAAAATAAAGGGATCACTTAAACAACACAATGTAACTCCAAGTCAATATCTGTGAAATCAACCTGTCCAGTTATGGATCAACACTGATTGTGAATCAATTTCTCCTGCTGTTGTGCAAATGGAACAGACAACTGGTAGAAATGATAAGCAATTAGCAAGCCAACCCCTATAAAGAAGTGATAAAGAAGTGGTTTTGCAGGTGGTGACCACAGACCATTTCTCTGTTCTCATTCTTTTTGGCTGTTGGTTTGGTCACTTTTTCATTTTGCCATTGCTCTCACCCCTAGAGGTACAGTAGCATGAGGCGGTGTCTACAGTACAACCCACAGAAGTTGCTCAGGTAGTGCAGTTCATCCAGGATGGCACATCAGTGCGAGCTGTGGCAAGAGCTGGGTCTGTCAGCACAGTGTGCAGAGCATGGAGCAGATACCAGGAGTTGTGGAGGGAGCCATAGTAGGGCAACAACCCAGCAGCAGAACCGTTACCTCCTCCTTTGTGCAAGGAGGAACAGGAGGAGTACTGCCAGAGCCCTGCAAAATGACCTCCAGCAGGCCACAAATGTGCATGTGTCTGCACAAACGGTTAGGAAATGACTACATGAGGGTGGTATGAGGGCCCGACGTCCACAGATGGGGGTTGTGTTCACAGCCCAACACCGTGCAGGACGCTTGGCATTTGCCACAGAACACCAGGATTGGCAAAGTCGCCACTGGCACCCTGTGCTCTTCACAGTTGAAAGCGGGATCACACTGAGCACATGTGACAGACGTGACAGAGTGTGGAGAGCTGTCTGCTGCCTGCAACGTCCTTCAGCATGACCGGTTTGGCAGTGGGTCAGTAATGGTGTGGGGTGGCATTTCTTTGGAGGGCCGCACAGCCCTCCATGTGCTCGCCAGAGGTAGCCTGACTGCCATTAGCTACCGAGATGAGATCCTCAGACCTCTTGTGAGACCATATGCTGGTGCGGTTGGACCTGGGTTCCTCCTAATGCACGACAATGCTGGACCTCATGTGGCTGGAGTGTGTCAGCAGTTCTTGCAAAATGGAGGCATTAAAGCTATGGACTGGCCTGCCCGTTCCCCAGACCTGAATCCGATTGAGCACATCTGGGACATCATGTCTCACTCCATCCACCAACGTCACGTTGCACCACAGACTGTCCAGGAGTTGGCGGATGCTTTAGTCCAGGTCTGGGAGGAGATCCCACAGGAGACCATCCGCAACCTCATCAGGAGCATGCCCAGGCGTTGTAGGGCGGTCATACAGGCACGTGGAGTCCACACACGATACTGAGCTTCATTTTGACTTGTTTTAAGGACATTACATCAAAGTTGGATCAGCCAGTAGTGTGTGTTTCCACTTTCATTTTGGGGGTCACTCCAAATCCAGGCTTCCATTGGTTAATAAATTTGATTTTCATTGATTTTGAGTGATTTTGTTGTCCGCACATTCAACTTTGTACAGAACAAAGTATTCAATGAGAATATTTCATTCATTCAGATCTAGGATGTGTTATTTGAGTGTTCCCTTTATTTTTTTGAGCAGTGTATATTTATATACAGATCAATACCTCAAATTGGTATCAATAAAAACATTGACTCCCCACTCAAACAAGCCCTCAGTTCCATCAATAGAAAAATATAAATATTACAGGTTTATTTCACCAATAGAAACATAGAAAAGTAGAGTTGGAAGGGACCTCCAGGGTCATCTGGTCCAACCCCATGCTCAGTGCAGGATTCACTAAACCATCTCAGACAGATGTCTGTCCAGCCTCTGTTTAAAGACTTCCATTGAAGGAGAACTCACCACCTCTCATGGCAGCCTGTTCCAATCTTTAATCATTCTCTTCTCTTTTGCAAGCTAAACATTCCCAAATACTCTAACCGTTCCTCATAGGACATTGTTTGCAGACCGGTCACCATTCTGGTCGCTCTACTCTGAACTTGCTCCAGTTTCTTCATGTCTTTTTTAAGATGTGATGCCCAGAACTGAACACAGTATTCCAGATGAGGTCTGACCAAAGAGGAGTAGAGAGGGATAATTACTTAACGTGATCTAGACTGTATGTTTCTGCTAATGCAACCTAGAATTGTGTTTGCATTTTTTGCTGCTGCCTCACATTGTTGACTCTTGTTCAGCCTGTGATCTATTAGTATACCCATGTCTTTATCACATTTGCTGTTGCTTAGCCCTATACCTTGCATTCTACATATGCTTTGTTCATTTTTCTTGCCCAGATGTAGGACTTTGCATTTCTCCTTGTTAAAAAACATTCTGATAGTTGTTTCCCACAGTTCCAGATTGTTTAGATCTTTTTGAGATTAAATAGAATAAAGATGGATACATGTTTGGCTCCGTGTGTGCATTTATAGGGATTCCAATCATGTTTCCCAGTTATTTTGCCCACACAATGAACTCTGTTAAAACAACCCCCAAAAATATAGTGGAACTGCATTTTTTTTGCATCATTTCATCCCACTTTGATTTTTTCTAGTACATTGTATGGCAAAATTAATGGTGTAGTTCAGAACTACAGCTTTACCTACAAAAAAAAAACAAAACCAAGCACTCATTCTTGTATCTTGTTGGCAAAATAAAGTTGTGGCTCTTGTAAGAAGGTGAGGCGAAAACAAAAGCGCAAAAACAAAAAAATTCCCTGATCCTTTAAGGGTTTATGATGTCCGTTTTTTTAAAGAACATCCCTGCTGAATTTAATTAAAAATAGTGTAGTCAGAACTTTAACTTACTCCTCAGCCCTGGTTTTGTAGTAAAAAATCCTGGAACCTATAAAGAGAGAGAAACTAGAATGGAAAGATTCACTCTTTTTCTGTGATGTGACGCTCCTCCTGGTGCTGACTTGCAGATTCTAATGAAATACAAACCTAAATTACTGACCTGTAAATAAAGCCTTAAAGAGGTCTGTAGGGGCATCAATACTGTTTATTGACCTTAAAACCTAATTTCTTTTGTGCTACTGACTCTTGGAAATGGAGGTAAAGGGTTGGCAAACTCTCTATCTTGTCATTCTGAGGTTTTTTTTGTGAACTGTTGTTATGTCCCTTAATGTTGTCCGCTGAGCCCCTCGTATTTCATCGTTTAATTATAAACCCAACGGCTGGAATGAATTTTTCAGTGATTAATTGCACAAGGTCACTGACGTTCATATAATGTAGACCATGCTCTTGATATCTGCAAAATCCTGAGATTACATTGGCGTTAATTGCATTCTAACATTTCCTGGATAGGGGAAGGATCTGATAACCCCCAACACCCGGCTGGAAATTAGCAGTGTTTCCCTACTTTATTTTTAGATTGAGGTCTTTTAGGCAGTTGATGCTGCTAGGTACACAATGGAATTTAACCTTATGATTTAAGAATACCACTTTGTAGCCTATGTTATAATGCTTGTACTCTGTGCAATTATTTTGACCATCTCAGCATTCTTATGCAGATTTTCCAACTCCAAGCTGTATAAATTTGAATGCTTATTGGATGAAGCTGATCAGGTGACGTGTATTTGTGTAATGAGAGGGGTGTGGGCAGAGGATATCAACACCTTTTATGCAGGTGTGCAGTATAATTATGCAACTTCTCTTCCTTTTTTTTTTGCAAATGGTCACAAAAAAAGTGTTGCTAAAAAACGCTCATTAACTGCCAAAGATTTGAGCAGACTCCAACGTGGAGCGACCAGGAACCCATTGTCCTCCAGTGCTGTCATATTTCAGAACTGCAGCCTCCCTCCCGCAGATTCTCCCGCATGAGAAAATCATCGGATGATATATGGTAGTGTGAGCGAACCCTTAGAAAGACAAAAACATGCTTTTACTTTCTTAAATATTCAGGTTTATTAACCTTCTGGATTGACTGACAGCACTGTAGTTGTTCAATACTAAAACTAATCATCAAAAATGCAGTTTTGGGCCTGTTTTTATTTGCGTTCATTATCCATTTTTACACCATCAAATATATACATATAGCAGAGTTGTGTGTCTGCATCCTGTATGGCAGCACAGTGATGACCTGAGGGTTTGTGCACATGGGGCATATAGTAGCAAATTTTACATGTTTTTTTTTTTTCCAGACCAAAATATCGCCTACACGGTACTTACAGTAGAAGCATGGGGATGAGATTTCGCACTGCCATTCATGCTTTGTAGATGTTTCTGAGGATTTCACCTGTTATCTGTTTCCATATTTACATGACCATTTTATCCCCCAATCCTGACCCCAGCTCATATGCTGTACTGAAAAATATCATTTCGTTTTTTTTTTTTATAGAATATATGTAGTCTCAAATAATAGCCAACCTGCCACATTGAAATAGCATGCCTATTTTTTACCCCCAAAACATAACTCTACCTTCAATTTTGATCTGCCTTTTTATGGACAGTGACATCAAAGAGAGTAATATGGGCCCTCCAGTGCACAATTTGTAACTGGGACCTCCCATCACCTGCGTATTACTCAGATACAAGGGCCCTGTGGTGTTTCTAGAGGCTAATAACACATGCTGTTCGTTGACCCCTCGTTACAAAAAATCAAAATACAGATCTAATATGTAAATAACCCAGTGCATTAATAGGATAATTTTCTAAATAGTCATACAGTTACCAAATAACTAGTATTCTCAACATACAGTTGCTAAACAAAGCTCACTATACCAAGACTAATTTTCCAATAATACCACATAGAAAGGATTAAATACCGCCACATATTACCAACATATATAATGGGGACCTGAATAATACCACCATACTGATAAGTTAGAAAAAGCAATGCTCTAACACTATTGTGACCTCTGTACAGTGATCATCCAATGTTAGATACCAGTTTTTTACTATAAATAGTAGGACTGTACAGGTAAATCCAGTGATTCACCGGTGATTACTCCAATTGATTGCACTTGTTTTCCCTTTTTTTCATCTGGCACAAACTGCTATACCTTCTTCCAACCATGGTTCTCCCCGTGTTTGCGTGGGTTTCCTCCCACACTCCAAACACATACTGATAGGGAATTTAGATTGTGAGCCCCAATGGGGACAGTGCCCGTAATGTCTGTAAAGTGCTGTAGATATAATGGCGCTACATAAATGAGTAAAATAAATAAATTTTGTTTCTGCAGAATCGAACATGATTACTTTTAGAGCACCCTGTCCAATTTGTCACCCGTTTGTACACATTCTCCATAGTGTGTGCCACATGCTACACAGTAATAATAACTCAATATTGTTCCAACACTAATAGGTCCCTAAAAATCTAATATATTTCAGTAGTGATGGCCCTCCTTGTAACCTACCTTACAGTAGAAATGTCCCCTTCTGTAGCCCCTCACAAAGTACTAATGCTTATTCTCCCTTTTTCGTTTCGATTATAAATTCCCATTTGCTTCCTCATACAGTATTGTCTTTTTTTGTGCTCAAATACAGTAACAAAGCCTTGCTTCCATGCGGCACTCATCCAGTGGGAATGTCCTCCTTTTCTGTTCCTAAATATTAAACTCTTTATGGCCCCATACAGTATAAGTATACATCTCTTTGGCCTTTAGACAGTAATAATGTCATTTGTGCCTCTATGCAATACTAATGACCACCAATGAACTCCCATACACTAATAATGGCCTGCATTATGGTTCTATATACTATTTTTGTCCCCCATTATAGCTACTAATGTCCCCATTAAGGCATCCATCCATTTCTGATGCCCCCCATTGTGGCCCGCATCCACTAAGAACGTCATTCATTGTGATCCTATCCAGTAATAATTTCCTCACAGTAGTCCTCTTCATATAGCAGTTATAAAATACCAACCCTTGCTTCTCACTTGTCCCCACTCTCATGACCAGCACTGCGACTTCATTGCAATGGGACGCCAGCTGCTGCTGCTGGCCTCTGTTACTCCTGTAACTTGTTTACTTACTGCGAGGCAGGCAGCCAGTGGCGAGGCAGGCAGCCAGTGGCTCTCTGCTCTGCAGTAGGTCGCACATCCTGTTGAGAAGCGTGCTAGCCTGGGTAAAATCGCGGATTCACTCTGCAACGTCAATGGATACAGTCCTGCGGCCTATTCAGACAGTTTATTCAAGTTACCCTGTGTGGTATAAGACATCCTCTATATATTACACTACCAAGTTGGGTTATTTGCAATATAGAGTAAGGCTACAGACCTTGCTTCCATCACAATACCTGGCTTGACCTCTGACTCTTTTGACCTGAGCTAGCTGCCTCGTAGGCTTATGAGTAAGTTTGCTTAGCTCAAGAGACCGAAGAGACGGCTATTGCGATGCGAGTACGCTCTACAGCCAAATCTGCAAATAAGGTTGCATTTCACAATTTCTTCATGTAGGTCAGTAGGTGAATGAAAATCGTAAAGCTTACAGGTGTTAATTTATTGTAATCTTCAATCTGTTTTATTAGTTGATAAGCTACAAATTTGCTGCAAGAGCTTGCATCTGACAAAATTTGTTTGCTTTGCTGATGTTGACTTGAGTTTCCTTTTATAACATACTAATGTATGCAATGTTCATTTAGTGGTAGTATATATAGCAAGAAGTAAATTAGCCTTTTTTATAATTTCATTGCTTTGTGTGTTGAAGTAACAGATATCTAGGTGCTATCGACAGTTACCTTGTTTATGTAACACCAGGCTAAGTGATCTCTAAATGGAGAAAACTGTCGTTTTCTCACTTTGACTGCTACACAGACATCATTTGGCATTACTTGTATTTAAGAGCATATCGCAATCTTAAACATTTATGTAATATCCAAACGATTTGCCATAACTGCAGTCCGATGTTTTCCATGGATTCATTGACTTGCATGGCCGACTGCGATCCAAATAGCAGATCAAACTTGATATGCTGTGATTTTTTTTCTTAGACTGGCTCGATTCAAGGAAAAAATCGGACATGTGCACGGCCACATCGAATAACATTGATCTGAGAGCGATCCGATATTGTTACTGTACAAACTGAAACTTTAGTACCTTCTGCCACCGAATCTTGCCAAAAGGTTTTTGACCCAGTCTCCTCAGAAACCTGGTAACAGCCCGTGGTCGCTTTGTTATTGTGCCATGTTCAGGTAGTATAGCTTGTGTTCTTTTCAAGTAATGGTGCACAACCTTTTCTGGTCCAAGGACCACATGGATTGTTTTCACATAGATGATTTTCAAGGGCCACAATAAACGTTAAAAATTAATTATTTTTTGAGAGGTTTATGGCATATCACAAGTATATGCCATATAAGAGATGCAGGTTCCACTACCGGACTCTCGCATATCTGAAGAATGGGGGTGCTATTCTCCCCAAATCAGTAATACAGAGGAGAGCCTGCACACATGTAACTCTCTCCATTAAAGTCTTTGGAAGTTGTAGTAGCTAGCTACATTTCACAATTCCTATAGAATAGTGAGAGTTAGGCATAGCCAGCCACAGCTCTAACTCACATATGCCTTTCTAGAGAGCTATACTAAGACCAAGGAACCCTGTCTCTTGATGTATGGGGGATCCAGACATGGTTACACAGTGCTCAATTCATGGTTGCTCACCCCTGATCCTGAGCAGTGTGCTGATCTTCTTCCCTCTGACATGGAAGCTACTGTATACAGAAAGTTGGGACTCTTCTGTGGAATTGGATTGCATGGCCTAATAAATAATACAAATATTTTTATTTATATAGCGCCAACATATTCCACAGCGCTTTACAATTCAGACAATTTACAGACATTATCGGCAGTGCCTCCATTGAGGCTCACAATCTACATTCCCTATCAGTATGTCTTTGGAGTGTGAGAGGAAACCGGAAAACCCGGAGGAAACCCACACAAACACGGGGAGAACATACAAACTCTTGCAAATGTTGTCCTTGGTAGGATTTGAACCCAGGACCCCAGCACTGCAGTCTTGCAGTGCTGCCCACCGCAGCTTTCACTCCCTATACACATAGTTAAACCATGGGTACCCATGACCCCTTTTGCTGCCAAATCACTTGTTGTCCTTCCCTTTGACCACTCCTGTTGGATACGAATCACTGCATGCCCCTAACACACCACAAGACCCTCCACTATGGAAATACTGTAATCCTGTTATTTAGCCATAGAGCTTTGTCCCTTATGGCTTGAGACTTGCCCATTTTTTGTGCTTTTAACACATTCATTTCAGGACTGACTGTTCACTTGCTGGCTCTTATATTCCACCCCTTGGCAGATCCCATTAGCATGCAATAATCTGTGGTATTGAGTCTACCTGTATGTGGTTTTCATTGTCCTGGCTAATCAGCATAAATATATGTGGTATTGAGTTATTTGTGATCAACACGAGCTAAAACAGAGCGATGTCTATTTCCCATGATGCCCACAGGATGTCCAGGATTCTCATTTTGAAGATGCTGCTCAGGGAAGGGTGTCAAACAATCTCTTTATGATTTATGACTGCAGTCTCTTTGTGATATCTCTTCTCAAGTGATTTTAGAATCCCGTGCTGTTAGTCTTCCATTTTTTTTTTTTTAAAGCCATTTTGTTAAAATAGTATGGGCAGAGTCCCTTCAGAAAATGTTTTCTTTGTTGGTATTGATGCATGCATTTTTTCCGTTTTGTGCCTGTTCATTTGTGGGAGCTGGACCCTGCCAACTAAAAGGTGTGGGAATGGAAACAAATAGAATTCTGAAATGTCAAAAATATGTTGCAGATGATTATTTTTGCTCAGTGAACCTTGCACCAGGCTGGCGCAGGCAAAATCCCATGCTGCATTTACAAAGATTTTTTTTCCATTATGAAGAAGGGATACATAAAGCATCTAGTCTCCTTTTTTTACTTTTGTCACTATCTTTTTCTATATGTGATGACCATTTTAATGCAAAAATAGTAGCTGAGCTTTGACATCCAAGAACTGGTGAATGAAGGGCAAAATAGTTACAAACTAAAAAGAACGCAGTTGTGTACTGATTTTTACTGCATTAAAATAATGTGTTTTTTTTTACAGCTATATTTATTGTACCACTTAGACAAAGCCTTTTAGTGGCCAGCTCTTCACATCGCAGCTTCATACACTTGTTAGTGGCTGCTACTGGGTACTGCAGATCAGCTCCTACTGAAGAGAATAGGTGCTGATCTCCTGTACCCGGCAGCAGCCAATAAGCCATTTACAGAGCTGTGGTGTTCTGTTCTGTACACTATTTGTGAGCGCCACTGGAGGTGGTCAGTTGGTGACAGCCCCTTTAACTCCTTCTTGACATATGATGTATTGTTGCGTCATATGTCAGCTCTCTGTCTGTTTGATGTCTTTCTAGTTCTGTTACACAGACATCATGTTCCTTCAATGGCAGCAAACAGATCTGAGCTCCAACCACTGCTGTTGACCACCATTCTCTGACAGCGGCATCTACTACATACCCATCTCCCCCAACTTGGCGCAATTGCTTGTTGCCAATGAGTTGCCAGGACTGCTGGGGGTCTACTGAGGGCCCCTGTGACTGTCATAATGGTTTTCCTGAAGAACAGTCTGTGGCTGGCGTTCATAGGAGACCACGAGTTTTACTATGTACTGCAGTAACACAATATTGCAGTATATAATATAAGCAATTGATATTGCATATTCAAATCCCCTAAGGGGTCTAACAATGTTTTTGAAAATATATAAAAATTGAAATCCCCCATTCTTATGCTTCATTAAAAATAAAGAAATAAAAAAAATGTGAAAATAAACTTTATTTAACATTTCCATGGCCTGAAAAGTCGAAATATAAATGGCATAACGAGAATAAAAAAATTGCAGTTTTTCAACCACCACAAATTAAATAAGAGGCGATCAAAATTTTGTATCTACCATATACCCCAAAATGGTATAGATAAAAACGTTAACTTGCCACGCAATAAAACAAAGCCTCACATAGCTCCTTTAACTGAGTCATTCTCCTCTGCTCCTCAACGTGTGCAGTCTCCTCAAGCCAGACAATGATGAGGAGAAATTCCTTCCACGCTACCTGTTCTGCTGATTCCCAGGCGTCGGTGTCATCCATGTGTCATCAGTGTGCACGTGTGTTGGACGTTTTGTGATCCGTGCGGCGTGCAAAACACAGACATGTCAACGTGTTTTGCCCATGGACACATAGTCCGTGGAAACACATTGACGTGCGCAGAAATGAATAGGTCTACGTGTGTAAGTGTCTCCAGTTCGTGTGAAAACTTGCGCCACACGTACTGGGGACATGGACGTGTGAAAGAGCCCTTATACAAATTTCTGATTTTTTTTTCCACCACTTAAATAAAAAAAAACCTTTACAAGGTTGATAACTTTGCAGTCGTACTGACCTGGAGAATCATGTTGACAATTAATTTTTGCAATACAATGATAAACACAAAAAATAATTGTGGAATTGCGTTTTTTTTTTCACCACAATTTCACTGTACTTGGGATTTTTTCTCGTTTTCTAGTTCATGAATTTGGAGTGCAATCATTCAACTGATCGTGTGAGGTGCTAGTAGACAGGGGTGCTACCCCAATTATACATGTGAAGAATTTTCACTGCACACCCTAGAATCATGCGAAAATGTAGACTTTATTGAAGCATTTTTTATATATGATAGAATTTCAACAGTGCGTCCTGAATGCTACCATAAGCTAAGTGTGCATTCCACCAATAAGTTGCAGTTGCCTAATATTAACTTATTTTGTAACTTGTTGATGTGCATTACAGTGAATATCTTCTGCATATATTTTGTCCTGATAAGTATTACTTCTTTATCCTAAATGTTATTTCTTTTCTCTGCCTCAGAAACATTGCAGAAGCCCTGGTCAGCAAAGGCCTAGCTACTGTGCTCCGCTACCGTCAGGATGATGACCAGAGATCTTCACACTATGATGAGCTGCTGGCTGCAGAGGCCCGGTACGTATCTTCTTCTTTGCAGCTACTTGGTTGTCTTGTTGCAGGCACTGCTCTAAATGACAGTTGTTTATATTACGGATGAATAATTGCAACATATTTCGGAATTAAACTGTTTTTCTTCTCCTGATTACTGATTGATTTCTGTGGTCATGGTTTCCTGTTTGCTTTAGTTTATGCAGTTCTGATAACATTGCTTTTTCTCCTCAGTAAGCTAGTCTCTAGCTTTCGTTCAAGGACACCATCTACACTGTACATTCAATAGATGAAACACTATGTAATCTGTCCTGAATTCTCTGAGCAGAACATTCTCAGGTACACAAGTTACATAGTGTTTCTAGGCATTCTTATTGTTCGATAATTCATTTCTGAAAAAAAATATATAATTCTTATTATTTTCTGATTTACAGTCTCTTTAAAGGGAAGCTAATATTTCCACATCAGACTCACAATAGCAAAGAAATAGGCTATGTTCACACACGTTGTGTTTTGCAGTGTATTTTGCAGCAGATTTTTATGCAAATTTTCAGCTGCGTCTTGCAGTACCAGCAAAGTGTATGAGACACCAGAATGCTCTGTTCACACATGTTGCTTTTTGTTTGCTGCGTATTTTCTGCCTTGCTTGCATTTTTGGAAAATAGAGTATGTCGCTTCTTTCAGCGTTTTGGCAGCATTTTTTCACCCATAGGAAATAATGGGTGGTGAAAAAAACGCTAAAAAACCGCACCTGCTTTTTTTGCTGCCTTTTTGCAGCGTTTTTTGATGGCAAAATAGAATGGGATTCTTTTTTTCACAGAACTTTATGAACATGCCTAAATAGAGACAGAAAGACAGTGAAAAAAACGCAGGAAAATCTGCATTTTTGACGCAGCTGTTTTCCTGCCAGAGAAGTTGTCAGCAGATTTAGCTGCAGAAAAAAACACAACATGTGTGAACATAGCCATATAGTTGTCTATTGAAGAAAACAAATAATTTCTGAGCCCCCATCTCGTGGCACGTTTGCAAAGACAAATAGGATTTTTTTATTGCGCATTTCACTGCATTATACTATGGTAGGTTTTTGTCTGTCTTGGACATCAACACTTTTGTGACCAGCGTATTGTCTGCATGTGTATCCTGGCTGGTATCTATAGACTGGTACTTCTCAGTGCTCACCTTTCCATGCATAAGTGAGTGGAGCAGGGCTAACGCTATAATACTCCAAGAGGTCTGTCCTATTAATGGAAATGACTTAAAATAATTTTTTTTAGAGTTCCTAAGCTTGTACAGCCCTATTACAATACATAATTTACCAGCTTCCTATATGTCTGATTAGCTTGCAAGGTGTTTCAATGACTTTGCTGAATGGTGAACGCATGGAAGACAAGTGTACAAGCCTTTTTAGATATAGACAAACTTGCGGGCTGCTATTATTTGTTTCTTAGTCTGAAAATACCCTATGTTATATTTCATTGGAAGCAGACAATCCACGATATTGGTTTTCTTTTTTTTTTTACTTTGTTCTCCGTCGGAAAGCTCCCAGTTCTTACGTTAAACACATCCACAGGCTCCCACTCATTGAACACCCAGGCCTTCCTTTAACTAAATACATTGGGGTCTTCATTACTTTAACTGTATGTAATAGCAAAGCAAGCTACAGTGACAGCCTGTAAAAAAAATTCTAATAAGTTGTTTATATATATATATATGTGTGTGTGTGTGTGTGTGTGTGTGTGTGTGTGTGTGTGTGTGTGACACATACACACACACTGCTCTAAAAAAAAGGGGAACATTTTAAACAACACAATGTAACTCCAAGTCAGTAACAATTCTGTGAAATCAACCTGTCCAGTTATGAAGCAAAACTAATTGTGAATCAATTTCTCCTGCTGGTGTGCAAATGGAACAGACAACAGGTAGAAATGATAGGCAATTAGCAAGACACCCCCTATAAAGGAGTGGTTCTGCAGGTGTGGACCACAGACCATTTGTCTATTCTCATCCTTTTTGGCTGTTGTATTGGTCACTTTTGCATTTTGTCATTGCTCTCACTCCTAGAGGTACAGTAGCATGAGGCGGTGTCTACAACCCACAAAAGTTGCTCAGGTAGTGCAGTACATCCAGGATGGCACATCAATGCAAGCTGTGGCAAGAAGAGTAACTGTGTCTGTCAGCACGGTGTCCAGAGCATGGAGCAGATACCAGTAAACAGGCCAGTACACCAGAAGACATGGAGGGGGCCTATGAGGGCAACAACCCAGCAACAGGACCGCTAGCTCCTCCTTTGTGCAAGGAGGAGCAGTGTCAGAGCCCTGCAAAATGACCTCCAGCAGGCCACTAACATCCATGTGTCTGCTCAAACTGTCAGAAACCGACTCCATGAGGTTGGTTTGAGGGCCCGATGTCCACAAGTGGGTGATGTTCTTACAGCCCAACACTGTGCAGGGCGATTGGCATTTGCCAGAGAACACCAAGATTCGCAGATTCGTCATTGGCACCCTGTGCTCTTCCTGGAGGAGAGCAGGTTCACACTGATCACATCACAGAGTCTGGAGACGCCGTGGAGAACGTTCTGCTTGCAACATCCTCCAGCATTACCGGTTTTGCAGTGGGTCAATAATGGTGTGGGGAGGAATTTCTTTGGAGGGCCACACAGCCCTCTGTGTGCTAGCCAGAGGTACCCTGATTGCCAATAGGTACCGGGATGATATTTTCTGACCCATTGTGAGACCATGCAGATGCAGTAGGCCCTGGGTTCTTTCTGATGCATGACAATGCTAGGCCTCATGTGGCTGAAGTGTGTCAGCAGTTCCTGCATGATGAAGGCATGTACTGGCTTGCCCTTTACCCAGACCTGAATCCAATAGAGAACATCTGGGACATCATGTCTCATTCCGTCCACCAACGCCATGTTGCACCACAGACTGTCCAGGAGTTGACTGATGCTTTAATCCAGGTCTGGGAGGAGATCCCTCAGGAGGACATCCGCCGCCTCATCAGGAGCATGCCCAGGCATTGTAGAACACACTACTGAGCATCATTTCCTTGTCTTGATTATTACTGAAGTTGTATCATCCTGTAATTTGATTTCCCGCTTTGATTTTGAGTATCATTCCAAATTCAGACCTGCATGGGATATTAATTTTGATTTACATTGATAATTTTTATGTTTTATTGTTCTCAATGCATTCCACTATGTAATGAATAATGATTTGCAACTGAAATATTTAATTCAGTGATATCTAGGATGTGGAGTTTTAGTGTTCCCTTTATATTTTTGAGCAGTGTGTGTGTATTTATGTGTGTGTGTATATACAGTACAGACCAAAAGTTTGGACACACCTTCTCATTTAAAGATTTTTCTGTATTTTCATGACTATGAAAATTTTACATTCACACTGAAGGCATCAAAACTATGAATTAACACATGTGGAATTATATACGTAACAAAAAAGTGTGAAACAACTAAAATATGTCTTATGTTCTAGGTTCTTCAAAGTAGCCATCTTTTGCTTTGATGACTGCTTTGCACACTCTGAGCATTCTCTTGATGAGCTTCAAGAGGTAGTCACCGGAAATAGTTTTCACTTCACAGGTGTGCCCTGTCAGGTTTAATAAGTGGGATTTCTTGCCTTATAAATGGGGTTGGGACCATCAGTTGTGTTGTGCAGAAGTCTGGTGGATACACAGCTGATAGTCCTACTGAATAGACTGTTAGAATTTGTATTATGGCAAGAAAAAAGCAGCTAAGTAAAGAAAAACGAGTGGCCATCATTACTTTAAGAAATGAAGGTCAGTCAGTGTGAAAAATTGAGAAAACTTTGAAAGTGTCCCCAAGTGCAGTTGCAAAAACCATCAAGCGCTACAAAGAAACTGGCTCACATGAGGACCACACCAGGAAAGGAAGACCAAGAGTCACCTCTGCTTCTGAGGATAAGTTTATCCGAGTCACCAGCCTCAGAAATCGCAGGTTGACAGCAGCTCAGATTAGAGACCAGGTCAATGCCACACAGAGTTCTAGCAGCAGACACATCTCTTCAACAACTGTTAAGAGGAGACTTTGTGCAGCAGGCCATCATGGTAAAATAGCTGCTAGGAAACCACTGCTAAGGACAGGCAACAAGCAGAAGAGACTTGTTTGGGCTAAAGAACACAAGGAATGGATATTAGACCAGTGGAAATCTGTGTGCTTTGGTCTGATGAGTCCAAATTTGTGATCTTTGGTTCCAACCACCGTGTCTTTGTGTGATGCAGAAAAGGTGAACGGATGGACTCTACATTCCTGGTTCCCACCATGAAGCATGGAGGAGGAGGTGTGATGGTGTGGGGGTGCTTTGCTGGTGACACTGTTGGGGATTTATTCAAAATTGAAGGCATACTGAACCAGCATGGCTACCACAGCATCTTGAAGCGGCATGCTATTCCATCCGGTTTGTGTTTAGTTGGACCATCATTTATTTTTCAACAGGACAATGACCCCAAACACACCTCCAAGCTGTGTAAGGGCTATTTGACCAAGCAGGAGAGTGATGGGGTGCTACGCCAGATGACCTGGCCTCCACAGTCACCAGACCTGAACCCAATCGAGATGGTTTGGGGTGAGCTGGGCCGCAGGGTGAAGGCAAAAGGGCCAACAAGTGCTAAGCATCTCTGGGAACTCCTTCAAGATTGTTGGAAGACTATTTTCGGTGACTACCTCTTGAAGCTCATGAAGAGAATGCCAAGAGTGTGCAAAGCAGTCATCAAAGCAAAAGGTGGCTACTTTGAAGAACCTAGAATATAAGACATATTTTCAGTTGTTTCACACTTTTTTGTTAAGTATATAATTCCACATGTGTTAATTCATAGTTTTGATGCCTTCAGTGTGGATGTAGAATTTTCATAGTCATGAAAATAGAGAAAAAAATCTTTAAATGAGAAGGTGTGTCCAAACTTTTGGTCTGTACTGTATATGTATGTATACTGTAAATATATATAATACAATCAAATCTGATGGGTGACGGATACCACTTTATGGCATTCATCAAAGTCTTCAGTTTAAACTTGCTCTTTGTAATCTTTCCCATTATGTTTTTAACGGAAGAAAAAAATGCAGCGTTGAGAAAGCTTAAAGAATAACTGTCATTTTCATATTTATTTCACAAATCAATAGTACACTTGAGTATAAGAAACTTTGTAATTTATCAGAGGAATCTGGTTCTTTCTCTACCAGGATGATCACTAATTTTCAAAATTCTCAAATCTCTGGTAAAATCTTCATTGAGGACAGATTTTAAATTAGAGAAATGACAGTTGGTGCTCCTAAGACTGTACTGTATGTAAAGTGGAGGATGTGAGGGCGGAGGAGGAGCTAGAAGCTGAGCTCCTCCCACTTCCCATCTACATAGAATCTTACCAATAACAACTGCCATCTCCTATCTCAGTAATGTACCAATCTGTCTTCACTGAATACAGATTTTTCCCGGGAATTAAGAATTTTGAGAATGAATAATCAGTCCAGAAAGAGAAAGAAGCAGATTTCTCTAATAAGATATATCACAAAATTTCTTATTTTCACGTGTATTATTTATTAATAGGATTAAAGATTTAAATGACGATTACACTTTAAGATAAATTTGAATGTAATTTATGAACAGCGACAGATGCTCTTTACTTAACAGCCACTTCTAAATATAGTGAACTATCTACATCACATGCATTTATTTTTTCACATGTTTTAATAAGTCTTACTTTTTTCTTGTTTTTCTATGATCTTTACTATAGACTGCCAGGATCGCAGGTTATTGTGCTAATCATGTAATATCTGTTCTTTTACTCCTGAAAAAGATATCATTATAACTGTTTTTTAGATTAATAGATAAATTACTAATATTTCATTGTGACTGAAGGTAGTAAGTAGAGATGAGCGTTGTTCTACTCGAACTGTTCGCCAATCTCAAATTCGAGCTGTTTTGGGCGGTGTTCGAGCCGGTCGGCGAACACGAACAATTTGAGAAAAATTCGGCTGTTCGAGGTTATGTTCGATAACTGTTCGTGCACCAAAATCATAACTGGATTTTTTCTCAGTAATGATGAAAATTAATGTTAATACGCAGTTTGAGTGTACAGCGGGGTGGGGGGAGGGGCAGGGGATGGATCTCTGCAGGAACAATGAAGATCTCCATTTTTTTTTCTCTTTCCCGCATTTACAGTGGGGAGGTGCAATCTGTCAGCCTATCAGCAGCGCACACACGGAGCGAAGTGCTTTTTTTCACACAAGCAAGGGCATGTGTCATTGGCAGTGTATGTCACATGTCCTTGCCCTATAAGACCAAGCCATTTTCCCCGTCGCCACCATTTTCTCACTGCTGCAGCTGCGTGTTAGACGGCACCGCTGTTGCTGTGTGCGCTATACCTTGTTAATTTCAAGCCAATTTTCGCACAAATATACAGATAGCTTGGGAGTAGGGAATAGTTGTGATTGCAGTCCTTTTAAGGACTAGGTTACAGCATTTCCTACGACTTTTATCAGGCAGGTCTGTGCTCTTAAATAGATCGGTTGTGGGAGTAAAGACTAATTGTGATTGCAGTCCTTTTCAGGACTAGGTTACATGAGTTCCTATCAGTTTTTGCCAGGCAGGTCTGTGCCAGTGCTGTGCAAGTTTTTTTCACAGCATTTGGCTGAATCTAGCAAAGCTAATCCTTTTTGGCCTATTGCAGAGTGTGTTAGTCAGTGGAGTAGCCTATCTGTGTTGCAAGATATACCACCTGTGTATAGAATACCAATTTTTTTACTGCACCTAGTGAAGTAAAATCTTTTGGGCATAGCATCATTCTATTAGTCCATCTATACTGACCTCCATCAGGTTGCAAATTAAAACTAATTTTTATCTGCATCTACAGTACCTCTGAAAAAATATTTGGGCTTCTAGCAGTGTGTGGGACTTGTTCTATTAGTCCATCTATACTGACCTCCATCAGGTTGCAAACTGAATATATTTTTTTCTGCATCTACCTCTGAAAAAATATTGGGCTTCTAGCTGTGTGTGGGTCTTGTTCTATTAATCCATCTATACTGACCTCCATCAGGTTGCAAACTGAATATAATTTTTTTCTGCATCTAGCTCTGAAAAAATATTTGGCCTTCTAGTAGTGTGTCGGACTTTCTCTATTAGTCCATCTATACTGACCTCCATCAGGTTGCAAATTAAAACTAATTTTTATCTGCATCTACAGTACCTCTGAAAAAATATTTGGGCTTCTAGCTGTGTGTGGGACTTGTTGTATTAGTCCATCTATACTGACCTCCATCAGGTTGCAAACTGAATATATTTTTTTCTGCATCTACCTCTGAAAAAATATTTGGCCTTCTAGTAGTGTGTCGGACTTTCTCTATTAGTCCATCTATACTGACCTCCATCAGGTTGCAAATTAAAAATAATTTTTATCTGCATCTACAGTAGCTCTGAAAAAATATTTGGGCTTCTAGCTGTGTGCGGGACTTGTTGTATTAGTCCATCTATACTGACCTCCATCAGGTTGCAAACTGAATATATTTTTTTCTGCATCTACCTCTGAAAAAATATTTGGCCTTCTAGTAGTGTGTCGGACTTTCTCTATTAGTCCATCTATACTGACCTCCATCAGGTTGCAAATTAAAACTAATTTTTATCTGCATCTACAGTACCTCTGAAAAAATATTTGGGCTTCTAGCAGTGTGTGGGACTTGTTCTATTAGTCCATCTATACTGACCTCCATCAGGTTGCAAACTGAATATATTTTTTTCTGCATCTACCTCTGAAAAAATATTGGGCTTCTAGCTGTGTGTGGGTCTTGTTCTATTAATCCATCTATACTGACCTCCATCAGGTTGCAAACTGAATATATTTTTTTCTGCATCTACCTCTGAAAAAATATTTGGCCTTCTAGTACTGTGTCGGACTTTCTCTATTAGTCCATCTATACTGACCTCCATCAGGTTGCAAATTAAAACTAATTTTTATCTGCATCTACAGTACCTCTGAAAAAATATTTGGGCTTCTAGCAGTGTGTGGGACTTGTTCTATTAGTCCATCTATACTGACCTCCATCAGGTTGCAAACTGAATATATTTTTTTCTGCATCTACCTCTGAAAAAATATTGGGCTTCTAGCTGTGTGTGGGTCTTGTTCTATTAATCCATCTATACTGACCTTCATCAGGTTGCAAACTGAATATATTTTTTTCTGCATCTACCTCTGAAAAAATATTTGGCCTTCTAGTAGTGTGTCGGACTTTCTCTATTAGTCCATCTATACTGACCTCCATCAGGTTGCAAATTAAAACTAATTTTTATCTGCATCTACAGTACCTCTGAAAAAATATTTGGGCTTCTAGCAGTGTGTGGGACTTGTTCTATTAGTCCATCTATACTGACCTCCATCAGGTTGCAAACTGAATATAGTTTTTTCTGCATCTACCTCTGAAAAAATATTGGGCTTCTAGCTGTGTGTGGGTCTTGTTCTATTAATCCATCTATACTGACCTCCATCAGGTTGCAAACTGAATATATTTTTTTCTGCATCTACCTCTGAAAAAATATTTGGCCTTCTAGTAGTGTGTCGGACTTTCTCTATTAGTCCATCTATACTGACCTCCATCAGGTTGCAAATTAAAACTAATTTTTATCTGCATCTACAGTACCTCTGAAAAAATATTTGGGCTTCTAGCAGTGTGTGGGACTTGTTCTATTAGTCCATCTATACTGACCTCCATCAGGTTGCAAACTGAATATATTTTTTTCTGCATCTACCTCTGAAAAAATATTGGGCTTCTAGCTGTGTGTGGGTCTTGTTCTATTAATCCATCTATACTGACCTCCATCAGGTTGCAAACTGAAAATATTTTTTTCTGCATCTACCTCTGAAAAAATATTTGGCCTTCTAGTAGTGTGTCGGACTTTCTCTATTAGTCCATCTATACTGACCTCCATCAGGTTGCAAACTGAATATAATTTTTTTCTGCATCTAGCTCTGAAAAAATATTTGGCCTTCTAGTAGTGTGTCGGACTTTCTCTATTAGTCCATCTATACTGACCTCCATCAGGTTGCAAATTAAAACTAATTTTTATCTGCATCTACAGTACCTCTGAAAAAATATTTGGGCTTCTAGCAGTGTGTGGGACTTGTTCTATTAGTCCATCTATACTGACCTCCATCAGGTTGCAAACTGAATATATTTTTTTCTGCATCTACCTCTGAAAAAATATTGGGCTTCTAGCTGTGTGTGGGTCTTGTTCTATTAATTCATCTATACTGACCTCCATCAGGTTGCAAACTGAATATATTTTTTTCTGCATCTACCTCTGAAAAAATATTTGGCCTTCTAGTAGTGTGTCGGACTTTCTCTATTAGTCCATCTATACTGACCTCCATCAGGTTGCAAATTCAAAATAATTTTTTTCTGCATCTAACCCAGCCAATAGTTTTGGCCTAATACCACAGTTTGGCCACTCAGCTCTGCTCGGTTCCCATCCATTGTTTTTTTGTGCAAACAACTCCAGAGTTGTGAATTAGTTAACCACCAAAATGAGTGGAAAAAGGCCTGCTGCTGGTGGAAAGAGGAATAGGCGTGTTGGGAAGGGGAAAAAAGGTTGTGTCCGTGGGGTAGGTGTTAAAGCAACAGTAACATCTGCAGAAGAAAGACCATCTTCCAGCCAAACTAAAATGTCTACTTCTTTTAGCGGACAATGTGATAAGATCCCTTTCTTACGGCCACGCCAATCGCTACAAATTCCAGATGAGGCACAAAAACAGCAGGTGCTTCAGCGGATATCAAGTGCTCCTTTAAGTGGGCTCTCCTCCACATCAACTTCAACATCACAAATACTCCAGTCCTCAAAGGTGTCACCCAAATCGCACTTGCTTCCTCACAGCTCCCAAATCTCCAGCTGCCCGTCTGAGTATGAGGTAGAACAGATGGTTGAGTCTGCAGAGCTGTTTACTCATACTATAGCCTGGGAATCAGAGGTCGACTCCAGCGCTTCTGTGAATCCAGACGAGGAAATGATCTGCACTGATGCCCAGAATCTTTATGAGTCAGATCCAGGACCAGACGCAGAAGGTTCTGACCATAATGTAGACCCTCATTCCCAAACTGTAACTCCTGTTGGTGGAGACAATGAGGAAGACGATGATAAGACTCAAATACCTGATTGGAGCGACAACTTTAGTTTTTTGTCAGGGCAGGAACAGGTTGGCTCTGAGGACGACGGGTGTGATAACGCACAGGGTGATGATGATGAGGTCGGAGATCCCACTTACTGTCAACCCACAGTCAGCCAAGAGATGAGGTCAGCAGAGGAGGTGGAGGAAGATGCTAGTGACGACGAGGTCAGGTTGCGCCTTCCTGGACAGAGACGTAGTACTGGAAGCACGTCAACAACTGCATCCTCAAACACAACTCTGCCTCTCACCACAAGTCGTGGTGGCTCTTCAGGTCGCATGGGTGCTAAGCCTTGCATAGCCTGGGCATTTTTTCAGATCGATAAAGATGACCCAACTCGTGTTATCTGTAACATTTGTCAGCAAAAGCTAAGTAGAGGCCAAAAAATACATAGTTTGAGTACTTCATGCATGAACCGGCACATGGACATGAAGCATAAGTTGCAGTGGGAAGCTGTGTGCTACAATGCGGCCTAGCCGGCCGGGCCAACCACCGTCTGCCATATCTTGTGCATCCGCGGCCTCTTCATCCTCTGTGACTGGGGGGACAGCAGTCACACCTGTTTTGGGGCGCAGACCTGCCACCTCTTTACCCGCAACAGCCAGCGTGATTGGCAGGTCATCATTTTCTTTGGAGGTGGTAACACCAGCTGGTGTTGAGCGCTGTCCGACATCGATAGCACCACCTTTGGATCAAGGCAACCTAACATGTCCGCCTGCATCTTCCTCACAGACCGGCAGTTTGCCGGGGACACCCTTATCAACCCCGTCTAAGCACAATAGCCAGCCCTCGGTCCCTCAGATGTAGACAAGTAAAAGACCATTTCCTCCTAGCCATGAGAAAGCTAAGAGGTTGAATTTCACCATCTGCAAGCTCTTGGCTACAGAAATGCTGCCTTTCCGCCTGGTGGACACAGAGGATTTTCGAGACCTTATGTCCGTCGCAGTGCCCCAGTACCAGATGCCCAGTCGGCACTACTTCTCAAAGAAAGGTGTGCCTGCGCTCCACCAGCATGTCGCACACAACATCACCGCTTCTTTGAGAAACTCTGTGTGTGACAGGGTGCATTTCACCACAGACACTTGGACGAGTAGGCATGGACAGGGGCGTTACATGTCGCTGACTGGGCACTGGGTAACTATGGTGACAGCAGGACAAGGGGCTGCTGTCCAAGTCTTGCCGTCCCCACGAGTTGTGCGTCAATCCTCTTTATGTCAAAGTTCCTCCACTGCTTCTGCCTCCTCAACCTCCTCTCGGTCTTCCACCTGCACCCAAAGCCTGTCTGGTCATGCCACAAGCTTTCTAACTGCGCAGAAGGGATCCTGCACACCTCCTTACTATGCTGGCAGTAGGGCTCAACGTCATCAGGCGGTTTTTACATTGAAATGTCTGGGAAATGTGAGTCACACAGCTGAGGAGTTGTGGTCAGCTCTGGAGAACCAATTTCCTGAATGTTTGTCTCCACTGGACCTGAAACCAGGGAAGGCCGTGTGCGACAATGCTGCAAACCTGGGTGCGGCCCTTCGCCGGGGCAATGTCACACACGTGCCTTGTATGGCTCACGTGTTGAACCTGGTTGTCCAGCAATTTTTAGCCCACTATCCCAGACTAGATGGCCTTCTGCAGAGGGCACGGTCGCTGTGTGCTCACTTCCGCCGTTCGCATCCCGCAGCTCAGCGACTTACATCTCTACAGAAGTCGTTGGGCCTGCCACTTCACCGGCTAAAATGCGATGTGCCTACCCGGTGGAATTCAACTCTGCACATGTTGCAGCGACTGTGGCAGCACCGACAAGCCCTGGTGCAATACGTTCTGACGTATAGCCTGGGCCAACGAGATTCAGAGGTGGGGCAAATCACGCTGGAGGAGTGGTCTCAGATCAGGGACCTATGCACCCTTCTGCACAGTTTTGAAATGGCGACGAAGATGTTTAGTGCTGACGATGCCATTATCAGCATGACTATTCCGGTGATTTACATGCTGGAGCACATGTTAAACAGAATTCGGAGTCAGGTGGTGGCACAAGAGGAGGTGGAGGAAGTAGAGGAGGAGGAGTTGTATGCGGAAGGGCTAACATCTGCAAGGTCCAGAAGGTTGGCAGCACCAAGGCGGCAGGCATGTGAAGGTGGGGGAGATGGTTTTACCAGGGCGCATGGTAGCAGCCAAACTAGTGAGGAAGGTGCAGGAGCCCAGGAAGAAGTGGAGGACGAACTGATCGAAGACTCATCAGATGAGGGAGACCTTGATCACATTTCTGTTGTGCGAGGTTGGGGGGAGAGGACAGAGGAAGGAAGCATGATTGTTACCTCGCCACCAACACAACAGGGACTTGGTGCTCCTGGATGCGCAACACACATGAGTGCCTTCTTGCTGCACTACCTGCAACATGACCCTCGAATTGTGAGAATTAGAAATAATCCTGACTACTGGGTTGCCACACTGTTAGATCCCCGGTACAAAAGTAAATTTGCAGAAATTATTCCTGCCATAGAAAGGGATGCACGCATGCAGGAGTATCAGCAGAGACTGTTGCAGAATCTTACATGTGCTTTTCCACAAAATACCAGTGGTGCACGTAGTGAATCTCACAGTTCCAACTTGCCAACCGTGGGACCGTCAAGTGTTCAGCACTCAAACCGTAACAGAACCACAGTATCTGCTGGTAACATCAATTTTGCGGAATCATTTCACCACTTTTTTAGCCCATCCTTTGCAAGGCCACAGGAGACAAGAAGTCTGACACATAGTCAACGCCTAGAGACGATGGTACAGGAGTATCTCCAAGTAAACATTGAAGCCACGACTGTGTCACTGGACCCTTGCTCTTTTTGGGCTTCCAATCTGGATAAATGGCCGGAGCTAGCCACTTACGCCTTGGAGATCTTGTCATGCCCCGCAGCCAGCGTTCTGTCTGAACGTGTGTTCAGCGCTGCTGGTGGTGTGCTGACAGATAAGCGCACGCGGCTCTCCACTGATAATGTAGACAGACTCACGTTCATAAAGATGAACAAATCATGGATCCGAAACGACTTTTCTACCCCTGTGTCATCCTGGGGAGAGTAAAAGCTTGATGATTGGTTAAAATCACCCTACCAAACGTTTTAAGCTTTCAAATTACTAATCATGTTTATCTGTATCTTGACTGGAAAATAATTTGGGCTTTGTAGCAGTGTGCAGCACTGATCCTATTAGGCCATCTATAATAAGCTCCACCAGATTTAAAATTAAAAATAATTTTTAGCTGCATCTAGCCCGGAAAATAATTTTGGGGCTCCGAGATGCGCAAGACACATAAGTGCCTTCTTGCTGCACTACCTGCAGCATGACCCTCATATTGTCAGAATTCGAAGTAATCATGACTACTGGGTTGCCACACTCTTAGATCCCCCAAACTTTTCGATCAACCTTTTCATTTTAATAAAGACCAAAAAAATGGTCATTTTTGAAATTATAAGCATTAGCAGGTTGTTAGAAACTGAAATCAAACAGTTTTCAACTCAAAACTTTATTCTAGGTGATGTTACATTTTCACATAGGACCCCTTGTTCGAAAGGAGCTTCTGAACTCTCTCGTCCATTAAATTTGTCAGGTTTTGGATGGTTTCTGCTTCAATTGTTTTGCATGAGGACAGAATACCCTCCCAGAGCTGTTGCTTAGATGTGAACTGCCTCCCGCCATCATAGACACTCCTTTTAATGATGCTCCAAAGGTTCTGAATGGGGTAGAGGTCAGGGGAGCATGGGGGTCACACCATAAGTTTGTCCCCTTTTATGCCCATATCAGCCAGAGATGCAGATGTTTTATGTGCAGCATGAGATGGTGCATTATCATGCAGAAAAATGATCTTGCTGTGAAATACACGGTTCTTCTTCTTGAACCATGGCAGGAAGTGCTGTTTGAGAAAATCCACATACATTATGGAGTTCATCTTTAGCGCCTTCAGGGATCCTAAAGGGGCCGACAATCTCTCTCCCCATGATTCCAGCCCAAAACATTACTCCACCTCCTCCTTGTTGGCGCTGTAGCCGTGTTTGCGTGGGGTGTCCATCAACCAGCCATCCTCCACTCCATCCATCTGGACCATCGAGCGCTGCACGGCACTCATCCGTGAACAAAACAGTTTTGAAATCAGTCTTCATGTAATGTTTGGCCCACTGGAGCCGTTTCTGCTTGTGTGAAGTGGATAGAGGAGGTCGACAGGATGGCGTATGCACAGCTGCAAACCTCTGAAGGACCCTGCATCTTGTTGTTCGGGGGACGTTGGAGGCACAAGCAGCTTCAAAAACTTGTCTGCTGCTATGACCAGGCTTTTTTGCCGCTGCTCTTTCAACCTGACGTAATTGCCTGTAGGAAAGAGTCCTCAATTTGCCCTTATCAGCACGCACACGTGTGTACTGTGAATCAGCTACATACTTCTTGATTGCCAAGACACTTCATCCTGATCATAGCACAATGTTGATTGTAGTCATGCCTTGACCTAAACACTCCACAATTTGTTGCTTCTCAGCAGCCGACACATCCTTTTTCTTTCCCATTTTGGCAGAAAATGTAGGCTGCTTAATAATGTGAGAGAGCCTTCTTAAGTAGTCTTGCCTTTCATTGGACACACCTGCCAAACTAATTAGCACAGGTGTCTGCAATTGCTTACAGTGATATAAAGAGCCCTGACACACATCACCATCAATGAGTTTAACTGACAAACAAACAAATTCTTCCCTTATCACTCCTAAACACTTTTTGCATAATAATTTGGAACGCGGTGTACATGTGCTTTTCCACAAAACACCAGCGGTTCACGTAGTGAATCTTACAGTTCTAACTTGCCAACCGTGGTCTGTATGGAATTGTTCAATAAAGGGCCCAAAATTAAGATAACATAGATGGGAGAGGTCTCTATGAATAGGAATTCCTAAGTATTTGATACCCTGTGAGGGCCAGGCAAAGGGAAAGTTGGACTGGATGGAATCCTATATGGATTTGGGGAGGGAGACATCGAGGGCCTCAGACTTCGCTGCATTGATTTTAAAATTTTACCATGTAACAAAGTGATCTATTTCAGCCATAACAGCATGGATGGATATATGTGATTGAGTGATATATACTAGGACATCATCAGCAAATAGAGAGCACTTGTACTCGGTGCCTCCCACCTCAATCCACCTAATATTGGGGTTATGGCGAATTGATGAGAGCAGGTGCTCCGTCACTAGGATGTATAAGAGAGGGGACAGAGGACATCCCTGCCTTGTCCCATTGGTGATTGTGAAAGGTGATGAAAATGTTCTGACGCACCCCCTGGGCCTTGGGACACCCGGAGCCGGACCCTTTTTGGTGGATGCTGGTGGTTGTAGTCTTCGTGGCGGCGACCCGGTTCCGTGGCTCAGGGCGGTCAAACCAGTGGCGGAACTATTTATGTGGTTTTGATGTTTAAATGTCCGACTACGCCACCCGTGGATTGCGGTCAGAGTGAACCGCCGCTACAGGGCAGACCGCTGAGGCTGGTGTTGTGGGTGCAGCGGAGCGTAGCATAACTCCCCACGGGAGGAGTATAGCCTCAGGGCAGTGTATGCGGAGGATGGGGGTGATGGTGCAGGGCAGCAGCAGTAACGACACGGAGTCAGTGATGCAGTCCAGGGCCTTTACTCACAGTTCTTATTATCCAGACCACGTCTGCAGGTAACGGCTGCCCACGTCGTACTGTGCTCACCAGGTGAGGGGCTCAGACAACTCCCAGATAACTTTGGAGCACTTCACAGGACCCCCTTTGTGTGTCCTTTGTCTGGCCTTTCTTACCAACACTTCTGTCCGGCTGCCTCGGGCCTCCTCTTGGTAAACTTGGCGCCAGTTTCCCTGACCCTATGTGGTGCCTTCCTAGCGGGTGTAGCGAGGGGCTGCGCCACATAAAATGTCAGAGTCTCCGGTTTCTAGCTGAGGGTCATTTCCTGCCTCCACTAGTTCGGGGACCGGTCTCCCCCTTTGGCCTGACCCCTCCACGCAGGTGGATTCGGGCGTGCGGTGGCGACTCGCCCGTCCGCACCCCTGGGATCCCTTCATTCCTCGTTCCTGGAGCCTTCTCCGCTCCTCTTCCTTCCTTCTCCCTCTTCCTTCCTTCTCCCTCTTCCAGGCCTGGGCCTCTGTTACTAGGCCCGCCTCCGGAGCAGAGCTCATGCAGAGCCCCTGCTCCCTGCCACTTCTGCTCAGACTTCTCTGCACTGAACTAAGATGGTGCCCACCTTTTATACTCCCTTCTCAATGCACCCAGGAACTGCTTCCTCCCTGCTCCTGCACTACAGGGTTCCCCTTCCTCAGTGTTCCCTCCCCCCACTCCAGCCAGGGACAGGGACTGTCGTGCCCATCTCAGGGGCATATTGGTCGCCCTGCCCCACGGCAATGTGGTGTAATGCATGCAGGTGTCGGGTCCTGATCCACACTCCATCCTTATCTGAGAGTGAGATATCACACCTCTGGGTGAGGTGCAATACGTCTGTAGCAACCGAGCCCTCAGGATGCTACAGTTCCATTTATCTTCAGCCTAGGTGACGTATTGCGATACAGGGCCGTGATTTTGGCTATAAAAGGGTCCCCTAGACCCCTACCCCAAGCTTTTTAAGAGAATCATATATGGCGTGCCAGGAGACTCTATGGAATGCTTTCTCAGCATCCGAGAGTATCTAATTACAAATTTTTAACTGCATCTAGGCCAGGAAATACTTTGTGCCTAGTAGCAGTGTCTGCTAGTCAGCGGATTATCCCGGCTGTTAAGCAAGCTACATCACCTGTAGTTTAGACACTTAATTTTTTCAAAGGAAATGCTTCGGGACCATGGGATACTCGGTGAAGAGCATCAGGAGGCACCCCAAGGCATAGGGGCTGGGACTGGCAGTAGGATGCCTTGCGGTGGACAGCCGAGCTCGATCCTTATAAAAGATTTTTAACTGCAGCAGCTTTAGTGGACGCTACTGGAGCTGGAATTACGCGGCTGCTGGCATGAGACTTGCCCTCCAATAGATCCTTGTAAATGGATTTAAAGTGTATTCATTCAAATTAGAGAGACAATTTAAATTAAAAAGCTTAGAGCTGCCTCCACCACAGGGGGGCTCGCTCGACCCACCAGCGGACAGGCACCAGTATTGGGAGAGGGGGGCTGGCCATCAGGGTTCACCGCGGCTCTGGCACAAACCCGGCGACACGGAGGTGGCACGGGCAGGAGCGGACTGGCCGTGTCGGCTTCTCACTTTTTGGATTTTAGAAGGGCATGACATGCCTATATCTGTGTCTCCCCCTCCTTTTACTCCTCCACTTCTTTTCTTTTCGCATGACTATATGTACTTGTCACTTTTCCATGTGTTAGTTGTGTCTTCTGAGCAGTTTGTCAGCTTTTGGACACCTTTTGAAGGTGTTTTCTATGTGTTTCTATGTGTTTTTGTTTGCCTGCCATTGGTTTTAACGGTGTTCGAAGGTGTTCGACGAACAGTTCGGCGAACACACGGGTGTTCGACGAACCGAACCGAACTCGAACACTACGGGGGTGGCTCAACACTAGTAGTAAGTCATTACGACAGTCAAGCTATTTTAAGATTTGTACTTTGGCCTGGGAGAAGAGTTTGCAAGATTTGGTGCCATGATCACGGTCGCAGTAACCTGCCTTTTCAATACATCTATAAGAAAAGTTATGCGACAACAGTACTTATTTAGGGGGAATTGCGTTTCTCACGTCCATTAAGAACGCTTTTGAAGCATCACTTTCCTTCCTGAAGTTTTAATTTTGATTTAGTTGCAGCAAAGTTTCTGCTAGAAGAATCACACGCCAGCAGTGCTCAAACTCTGCTCACAATTTTGCTTGATTTAAGGAGGCTCAGGAGATCTCATTCTCTTTAACAATACTTTTTTTATTACAGTGTTTAACATCCTAACTTCTTGCCTATTTATAGCAAGACCATCCTTTTGAGAATTTTCTTTACTGAGCCAATGAGCCGAGACATCAGATGGAAAAGCATCTCTGTATTTTCCTCTACAATTTGAATATTATTTACTTCAGGTTACAGTGAACTTGTGACATTGAACAATGTCTAGTCTAGGAGTAGTCAAAGAGCAGGAAGTGTTGAGAATTATGTATAGTTTTATAGGAAATATATTTTTTGTAACTTGTATTTTACTTCAAATTCTTAAGGTAAGGGTATGTTCATATGTTGCGTTTTTTCCGCGGATTTTTCTGCTTCTTTTTTTTCCTTTTTTTATTTGCTGTAAAAAAGCACAGCGCTTTATTGTATGAGCAAAGTGATTAAGATTTCTGAAATCTCGTGCTCATGCTGCATATTTTTTACTTGCAGATTTGAAGCAGTTTGCAAAAATGCTGACGTGCTGTAGATTTGAGGGTTTCACCCATTCAAATGAATGAGATAAAAAAAAAAAAAGCATAAAAACTGCACACAAAATCTTATGTAGGCAGCATTTTTCCTACCAACACTGAACGTGTGCACATACTCTTAACCCTATGCTCATGAGTCCAGTGGGTTGAGTGACCCAGTGATTAAAGGGGCTGTCCACTACTTAGACAACCCCTTCTTATTCCTCATGTTTGGCCCCGTTGAAATAAAAACACCTATAATCACCATACGTGCTGATGCCGTTCCAGCGGTGTTGACACTCACGTTTCCATTGCTCATGTGAGGCTATTATGACACATGAGCCCTGCACCCAATCAGTGCCGACTTCACTGTCCCCACTTTCGGACAAATCGAACATCAAGAGGAAGTCAGAGCGCAACTGTAACCCTGGCTTCCTGTTGATGTTCAGTATGTCCAAAGGCGGGGATAGTGAAGCCGGCACTGATTGGGCGTAGGACTCGTGTGATTTAACAACCTCACGTGAGCCCCAGGAACATGAGTGCTGACACCGCTGGAATGGCACTGGCACAGGAGGTGAGAATAAGTGTTTTTATTTTACTGGGGTCAAACATGAGGAATGAGAAGGGTTTGTCCTAGAAGCACTCTCACCATAGTTTTTATCCTTTTAAAGGGAACCTGTCATGTGATTTGTAGCATCTAAACTGTCCCCATTGCGTTGTCAGTGAAGCAATGTGCATCACTAACACGCTTTTTTGATTAAATACTCTGTAATACTTTGCAAAAACCATTTTATATAGTTATATCTTACTTTCTCGTTTAGTCATAGGGGTGTTCTTCATTGTGTTCAGTCAGGGTTGTCACCGCCCATGCAACTTGAATGATGTTCCTTGGTTTGCGCTGACGTCACTGGAGTCCGCTTTGAAATGACTTTCTTGTGCATGGTATATTGAGGAGCCGCACATGCGCCGTGACAAGCGGCTCCCCCCGCATGCGAAGTGAAGCTGTATGTAGTTCCCAGCTTCACTTACTGTGACACGCAGCGGCTCCGGCGCACACGCACTCAGTCAGTCATTCTGTCCGTTCTATGTCAGGTTCCCTTTAACAAACAATTTTCAATGTTTTTTTATGTGAATTTCTAGAAAGGACGGAGGCGTCAGGTGTATGGTGGTGGACATTTGTTATTCAGAGGAACACTTTTTTAATCCAGGTCCTTTTGCAAACCATGGTCTTAGAAAGTAATCATTGCAGTTTTCTGATGAGTTATTGTTTCCAAGGAAACCCATTTGAATGTCTTTTTCCACCTCCTTCTTTCTTTCCTTAAACTGCATTTATGGCCTCCATTATAATGTGTTGGAGTTACTGGCTGACATTAAGTCACGCTGGCTACCCAACTAGAAGATAAAATAGAAATTGGATGTCTCGGTTGAAATTTAGGAAGGACATCGTTTTCTTGTATAAGGAGCGGTACAAATTTAACTATATTCTAATTTCTGAAGTGATTAAATTTAACACCTAGATAATGTTGGTTCCTACTTTTTATGTCATATCCATGTATTTTGCTGCAGGTTTTTTCCCAGCCGTGCCCACGATGAGTCTTTGGCGCTGCGTATTTTCCCTTCGTCAAAAACGTAGCCTCTTACAGTTCCCGCAAAATGGCTGGGATTTATAGAAATGTCAGTTTCTCTTGCTGGTACGCTGAGTTTTATGCGCAGATTTTTTCCATAGGATTGCATTAAATGCATAAAAATCGCAGGTGGAAATGCATAAAAAATGCATGTAATCTGCACATAATTGTGTCAAAGCCATATATCTGGAAGTATCAAAATCAAAGCAACTTTATTTAAAACATGACCTACCAAAAGAAACAAAAACCGCAGCATCAAAAATGCAATAAAAATACACCCATAAAAGCAAGTAACCTAATTTACTTAATAGGTGCAAAAATGGTGCAGAAAATCTGCGGCATCTAAAACTCACCAAAAGCTCATCGTGGGAACGTAACCTTAAAGTTCAAGGTTTTTTCTGTCGTCATGTTCCATTTTGAATACCACCATTTTTCCTACTAATCTAGATTGATCTGAAAACAGTTGCACAGTATAGCTTTCATTGTGCAGATACCTTAGGGTATGTGCACACTGAGATGCTAATTCATCAAAGCTGTAGCTGTTACGCCAGAGAAGTGGCGTAAAAGCTTTGAAAAGCCTCAACTTTTTGCGCAACGTGAAGTTGCTCAAAATTGTTACAAAATTTTTTATTTCAACACTTGTTTGAATCGGCTACGATTTTACACTGACTGTCGGTAAAAAAAAAATGGCAGCATGCACTACTTTCTTCCAAGCCTCGGATGACACTCATCCATTCAAAAAAAAATCCCGCACAAATATGATGTGCCAAATCTGGGGCGGCTGAGAGCTGATATTATAGTCTGGGAGGGGGCCTATAACCATGGCCCCTTTCTAGGCTATTAGTATCAGGTCGCAGCTGTCCGCCTAGCCTTTGCTAGCTACAATTTATAGGGGGACCCCACGTCATTTTTTTGAGGGGGCCCCCCTGTAGAAAGGCCAATAAAGGCTAAGCTAACTGCTAAGGCCTGGTATTAATAGCAAGGGAAGGGGCCATGATTATTGGTTGCTTCCCAGACTATGACATCAGGCCTCTACCGTCTGCTTTCCCCCTGCTAGTTATGAAAATTATGCGGGAGCCCACGTATTTTTTTTTTTATATATATTGAAATTTTAGATTATTGTACAGCATATGTATGGTTTGCTGAGACGCAGGGGCTGCTGTTCATGTGGCATTCTGTATATTGCAAAAAGCAAAATGGTGAAGAGGAGTTGGACTAGGAAATGCATCAGAAGTGCCATATTTTTCTCTTTTTTTCTTTTCACCTAACTTTATTTGTGTTCAAAAACGCTTACAAAAACACATGTAAAATCCGCATGAAAAAAACGCGTCAAAAACGCATGTAAAATCCGAATGCGTTTTTCTGCCAAGGAGATGCAGAAATGCTCAGGAAAATTTCTGCTTCATTTCTGCATCGTGGGCACTTAGCCTTAGGCAGAGCGTTTCTGCATCTCCCTGGCAGAAAAAATGCATGAGGATTTTACATGCGTTTCTTCTGCCAGGTAGAAGCGTTTGTGAAGCGTTTTGAACATGCGATTTCGCATGCGGGTTGTCAAGCCCTTTTCCAAGCGATTTTAGCACCACTTGGAAAAGTGCTGGACATCTTGGTCACACTATATAAATCCATGCAACCGGCATGGATTTATGTTGTGTGACCAAGTTACGATGCTTCAGTAGTAAAAAAAAAAAAAAAAAAAAAAAGAATAAAAATGTTGAAAAATGAAAAAAAAACATGATACTCACCTTCCAATGGCTCCCGGTCTCCTTCTCCGGTGCGTCCGGTGTCTTCGGCGGCTCGCTGTGCTCTAGAAAGGACATTCCATGACGTCATTTAGTCATTTGACAGGTCACTCGACCGCTGATGTGAGCTGTCACATGACTAAATGACATCATGAAATGTCCTTTTACACCACCACGAGCAGCCGAAGAGCCAGCAGCACCGCCGGGAGCAGACAGGGGCCATCAGAAGGTAAGTATATGTTTTTTTTTAAATTTTAATTCTTTTTTAACTACAGGTACTATGGTACCCGGGTCTGGAGGAGAGTCTCCTCTTCTCCAGACCCGGGTATCATCCGCGCATTGAATCGCATAATATCCACATGTGTACGTGTAGTCATTCGGATGTTATGAGGTCCAATGCAAGTCATTGTCGGCGATTTCGCAAAATTAATGTTTGTTTTTTCCACAATGATAATCCACAGCGGAAATTTCCGCAGCATGTGCACAGCACATGCGGATTATCATTGGGAAACATGGCAGACCTTCTACCAAGCATTTTCACGGCGGAAATGGCACCGCAGAAACGCATTAAATCCGCATTGTGGGCACGCAGCCTAAGGGTACTTTTAAATGACCATATGTTTGGTCTGAGTACGGTCTGTGAAAACTACTGAGCTCACGCGGCCAGCATTTGCAGCAATGTTATTCAGTTAGGTTGTTCAGATGACAGTAATCCTCAAACTGCTTAGTGTGCAGTGAGAGACCAGGAACATTAAACCCTGGTCCCTTAGACTACAATTATGGAAATATAGAAAGTCATGGTGAACTTAAACAGGACCGGTCACCAGGTCAAAAGTGGTCAGTTTTTGTTCTTCAGCTATGTTCACACGCAGCATTTTGCAGCGTTTTTTTCTGCGGAAAAGAAGCTGCGTTTTACAGTGCCAGCAAAAGCTATTAGATTTCAGAAATCTCCTGCACACGCTGTTTTTCCCTGGTTGAATCTGTGAACTGACGTATTTATGAATTCTGCAGCATGTCAGTTCTTTCAGCTTTTTTTGCATTTTTTTTTAACCATAAGGAAACGCAAAAATAGCAGCAAACAGGTTTTGTTGTGTTTTTGCAGTGTTTCTTTTGCTGCATTTTTGGTGAATAAAGCTAATTTTATTACATGTGCTGTAAAGAAATCACACATGTAATCTGAACCCAAAATGCAGCAAAACCTGTTTTTTGAACACTGCATTTTTACCGCCAACAGAGCAGGTTTTGGATGTAGAAGAAAAAACGCTTAGTGTGAACATGCTTGTTTTATTCCTGCTGCTCCCGTGAGTATTCAGGTTTTTTGTTTGTTTGATGGGGCTTCGATCTGAATCCATGAAAAACTGCATTCAAGTGGATCCGCCAAGACGGCCATTGACTTTAGTGAAGCAGACTGAGTCACTGTGCGCTGTCTGACCTCCTTTTCAGCAGTCGATCACTTATTGTGCCGATTGCAGAAAAGCTGGACACTGACAAAGAGGAAGACAGAGCACAAAATAACTCTGCTTCATTGAAATCATTGCCCCAGATGGCAGATCTGTCTGAATCCTATTTTTTTTGTGCGCTTCAGACAAAGCCCCCTATAGATTGCAAAAAACATGATGTTAATCTGGTCTAATTCTAAGTTTTATTGCCTTTATTAAAGGGGCTTTCCTTTCATGATTCTCTGGGGAGTTGTCTTTAGACTGCTTTGCATTATTAAACAAACAGTGGCCCACATTATAATATACTCTGGCTGGGAGACGAGTCGGGAATCCCTGACCCAGCCTGAGTATGCCTACTCCGAAAAATGTATACAACTGGAGAAAACTTGAGGATCATGGCATAAAAGCTGCTTTATTGGTACAAAATAGTCATAGTCACATACATACTTACATAAGGTAATAGGTCAAAAAGACATCTCAAAAGGGCATAAGGTGCAAAGAACTAAGACACTGTGTCCCCCCATGGTGAAAGGGGGACCCAAATATGTCCCTCACAGGTGAGAAGGAACTAGTAATATATATATTATAGAGTGATGATTAAATCAGCTTAAGTAGCACCCTAGATCAAGTCTACCGATATTCAATCTAGGGAAAATTCCATGTGCTCACCTGGGAGAAGGGTCCTAAAGACAGCGTGGGGCAGATAAAACGGTGGTCAGACCGCTCCTCGACGCACGTTTTGCCTGTCAGCTCTGAGGCTTTCTCAAGAGTCACTTGGCTATTTTGTACCAATAAAGCTGCTTTTATGCCATGATATTCAAGTTTTAATCCAGTTGAATATATGCTTTGCATTATTACCCTTTGAGTAATGTCCCTTTGGTAGAGACTATACAAATTAGGGCCAAATTAAAAGGTCCATATCTGTATGGAGCCTTAAAAAAAAAGTTACTCAAGGAGCGCCACCTAAATGGTAGAAAATGAGAACAAATGTATAGCGCCTCTATTTAAAATATTTATCTCTATAAATGCCAGGATTTTCTGAAACTTTACATTATCGACATGAACATGTTTAGGTTTAACATTCTAACGTTGAAATTACTTTTTTAAAGGGGTTATCCACTACTTTTTCATTGATGATGTCATCAATGATAAAGTAGTGGACAATCTCTTTAGGGGCTCATACTCATTTGCAAAAAAAACGGACAAGTGCAATCCGATAAAAAATCGGATTGCACTGTGACCATTGTTAATCTATGAGTTACAGCTCATCTGCTATTTTTTTCTCAGCTGAAATCGGACAGAGAAAAAAATCGCAGCATCATGCGATTTGCCGCGTATATCGAACGAGCCTCGCCAAATACAAGTCAATGGGTGCGAGAGAAAAACCGGACGACAAGCGCACCATCCGTATGCCATCCGATTTTTATGGATACATTACCATTCTGTAGCATAGAACATTGTAAATGGTCCTGGAAATGATTGCAGAATAATAGTTGCAGAGGAAAAAAACGTATTACATACGGATGCTAGGTGTGAAAAATCTCATTGTCCTCTTATGAAAATCGCATGAAACTCGTCCGGTTTTTCGGTCCAGATATCGGAATGTCTTTTTGCACACATATGGATATGAGCCCTAAGAGGTTTTCTCAACATGTTGCTTTAGAAGTGCACCATTACTGAGCGTCGTGGCTTCTTGATGGCCGCGGAGCCCTGCACTCCTCATGATTTAGAGCTTGGACCAGTAGCATGGTTGGACGCTCTCTGATGCTGTAAGCACAGACTGTTTGTTTTTTGTTTCTGCAGCATTGGATGAACACAGTGACACTGAAGCTAGCGGAATCCAATGATCCAGCCAGGTGCAGCAGAACACTTGCAAGTTCTATAGCAAAGAGCTTGTAAGTGATGCACTCTTTGCATAAGAGAATAGCAACCACTGATAAACTGCAGATGTGGCTAACCTTTGCAACAAACAATAAAAGGTAAAATTAACCAGTGGTCTTTGCAAAAAAAAAAAGTATAATTTTTTTTTTGTCTCTTTAATTTCTTTTGAGGTTAAGGATTCTGGGTCCCCGCCAATCGCTCAGGAGACAAGAGCACATCGCTCCTACCTGAGCGGAGTACAGATTGAATAGATAGTCTATGCTCACAATCAGCAGAGTACATCTCTGAAAGTCTGTGTCTTTTATTGAATCCGTACTCTGCTCTGTGTGCACGCTCAGGAGGAGCTCTGCGCTTAAGTCTCCAGAGATACGATCATCTAAGGGGTATTTTGAGCAATCTGGGTTCTCGGGACCTGAACCTCTACGAACTCAAGGGAATTGAAGGAATAAAAAATATGAAACGAGTTGGTTTAGTTACTCTTTTTAAAGCTCACCGCTTTTGAAAGTGTACAGGATTTTTAATAAGAGGTAAATTGCAAAGTTGCTTGTTTTTACAAGCATTCAGCAATTTTTACCATTTATGATTTTGAGAAAATCCCTTTTAAAGTAGGTTGGTGTTCATGAGTCATGGATTTGAGCTCCAGGATGCCTGACTACGCAGTCAACTGTCCCCCTCCTATTGGTGTCATTGAATTGCATCCTGTGAAGGTTAACTTGGAATTACTTTGGTGATTACATTTGCAATCACCAGTTTGGTGTATGAAATATAAAGAAGCTTTATCAGATGCCAAATCTCTTCCGTATAATTAAGTGCTGAAGATATTACTTTTGTATTACCAGTGGTTCTGTGTTGTATCTCAGCAAGTGGGTCAATAACACTCTTCATTTTTTATTCTTTTTTCCTTACTAGCATCGTCACGCACATGTTGGCAGATGCTTTCGTAGAAATGCCGGTTTTCAGTGGATTTGGTAGTTGTGGATAGGACAAAATGTTTTGACTTCCAGCAGCCTGACCTTGGTCTGAGATGTTTCTTATTGTAGCATATATGAAAGTGCCCATGTAATCGTGGCCAAACTATCGAGACAGACACAAATTTTGGTTTTCACATAGTTTGTTGCTTCATTGTTTTTAGATATTGTAGTCAGCTGTTTCTATGGTTACTGAAGTACAATTATTAACTATTTCATAAGTTGTTATACTTTAGAGAAAAACAAAAACATAGATACTGTGATGAACGCCAAGCACTCATTAGGCAATAGTGGGTTGCAATTGACGCGCCCCTGGGCCTGTGTCGCGCTGCGTTGCGCACGCGGGAGCTTACCCGGAGCCGGATCTGTTTAGGGTTGTAGTCTCGTGGCGGTGACCCGGTCCGTGCCCAGGGAGTCAAACTGGACGGCAGTCTGTTAGCGGTAGAAAATGGTTGATGACTACGCCACCCGTTGAATGCAGCCAGGGGGCTGCTGCTGCAGGGCAGACCGCTGAGGCCGGTGGAAGGATGGTGCAGCGTGATAGTATAACCCCCAACGGGAGGGGTATGGCCTCAGGGCAGCCGACGTGGATGATGGGGGTAGCAGGAACCACTCAGAGACGGTATGGTAGCGTTCAGGGTCTTTACTGGTAACAACGATAGACCCTCCCGGAGTACTTGCTAGCGAACGGGGCCTGGTCAGTCCTTGAGCAGATGGGATCTCCCCTGGCCAGGCGTAGTTGTAGGCCTCCCAAGCTGACTGTACTCTTCTGGCTACCTTGCTAGAAGCTGATGTAAGTAGCCCACGTCCCTGAGTGTACCGTGTGGTGCTCACCCGTATGGCCGGTGACTCGGGGCCTTCTAATGGCTTCCGCTCCACGATGGCGGTGCTGGTCCCACGCGTGTGACCGGGCCTTCGGGCTTCTGGGCCAGGGGACCTGAAATCCCCTGCCTGACGGATTCTGCTGCTGGGTAGAAGTTAGTCCCCACAGCCTCGGACTCCGGGTCCGGTAAAGAATCTTCTTAGTCAGGGCGAGCTCTTTAGCTGCCAGCCCCTGACTCCTTGTCACTCTGCTGCTTCCTATGCTGCTCTTGTCTCTACTCTTCCTGGACTCCCTACCCTGCCTCAGCCCCGGGTTTATACAGGGGAAGTTCTTCCCCTCCCAAGGCTGGGCAGGAGGTGTGGCATGCACAGGATCCCTGACCAAAGGACCTCCCACCTGCTCTCAGACGTAATATCTCTATCACTGTGACAACCAGACCCCTGGGGTGTCACACAATCAGTCAGGATTTTGCTCCGGAACGGATATCCAGCATGGCAGGGAGAATTGTAGAGGTCTTGAAGACATCTCTGACTGCTGCTCATCTCCAGGGAGAACCAAAGGTTCTGGTATTGGTATAATGATGTATAATACAAAGTTATATTGTGGTACCATGTTAGCCAGAAAAATCGATGTAAATACTTTTATGCCCAAAAATGACAAAAGTATTCTCGGGTGATGCCTTTATTAGCTAACCAGAAAAAAATATATATATGCAAGCTTTCAGAGCACAGAGGCGTCTTCTTCAGGCTATTATTCATTTGTAATATATGCCTGAAGAAGGAGCCTATGCGCTCTGAAAGCTTTCATATATATATTTTATTCTGGTTAGCCAATAAAGGCATCACCCAAGAATACTTTTGTCATTTTTGGGCATAAAAGTATTTACATGGTATTGGTATACAAACAGATGTTAGGAGAGAGAAATTGGGCAGTTGTCGTAGCGTTGGGAGCCCCACCACATATATTGGATGGTTAGCTTGTCCCCCTGAACAATGATGTTTGTCTCACTTTAATCTGTTTGGGGTACTTTATATTGATGAAATTCTATGCTATACCGTCTGCTATTCTGAAGATATGGCCGATTTCTTTTTTAGACCGTGTATTACCAACAGAAATCCAAGAAGAGTGTTTTAGTTTGCCCTGTGAAAGCCAATTGATGCTCTACTTGAGAATCGCCCCCCTTCCGCTCTGTTTCAGTAGACCTATTAATCTTAACAGCCTCTATAAAATAATCCACCTGCAGCTCTATTTTTTTTTTTAAAACAAAAGTTTGGTGACCAGCCTTTAATTGATGTCAGAATTAAAGTTGTTAACCAACGACACTTAGTGCTGTATTGAAATTAGTGGCGAAGTGCCCGGTCTTGTGCACAGACAGCAGGTATTGTGCATGCGTCCTTTTCAGAACAATAGGGCAGGTGCACTGAACTGGATGTTTCCTAGCTGGGGCCCATCACCGCCTCTCACCTCCCAACGCACTATTGAGATGAGGTGATTAACCCCTCGTATCAGATCTGAGTATTCTGGATCGATCAATTTAATGATGATTGTAATTAAAGTGTGTTAATAAACAGGATTGTCTAAGTGACCAGCTAAGAAAGATTTCTATTGCTGGTATGTTTTGATAGTCTGCAGTGAGAGGCGAAAAATTAGATTCCCTTTAACCCATTATCTACCAATGTCCTTTTTTTGGGACGCCTAATTTTTTGCTTCTAGCAACTAAGATTTTCTAATTAGGTCCAAAAAAAACAAAAAATGAAAATTGCTAATTTGGCAAGTAATGGGTTAATAGGACACATAATATAGACAAGAGTCTTTTTCAGTATGAAAATTAACTGTGGCTGATATTTCCAATTGCATATTTATGAAAATAACAATTTATTCTTAGGCTATGATCGCGGCATGATTTAGGGGCAGAGACCCTGATTTGAGCAATGTGTCACTTACTAGGCTTTGTGTTGTATTTTTTTTTTTATTACATCACAGTTTTATCTGCAACAGATCTACCAGCTATCTGAATGCTGAACTCTGTATAACCTTGCCCACACCACTTTCTGTCTATGCACAGTGTGCTCAGAAAGCTGTCAATGGTAGGGGCGGGTTTATACTGAGCGTATGAATATGGAGTACTACATGGCAGCAAGTTTACTAGTGCTGTACGGATACTGAGCTGCTTGCTGTAGATGTTATAAAATCACGGATAACAGCAGCAAATTAAGTAACATATCACTGGAACCAGGGTCTCTTGTCTCTACATTATGCTGCTCTCAGATTGAGTGGCAAAAAAAACGGTTGACTGATTCCCTTTAGAGAGTAACCTTTACTTTGTTTTGTTTTTCATAAATCAATAGTACATGTTAAAATAAGAAACTTTGTAATATATCTTATTCTAAAAATCTGCTTCTTTTTCCTCTTTGATCATTCAGTCTCAAAATTCTCTATTCTAGAGTAAAATGTGTCTTCAGTGAATACAGACTGTATCTATGCATTACAAGCGAAAGATCAGTCCGAGAAGAGAAAAATGTTATTTTTTCCCATTACTGAGATAGGAGACGACAGTTAGTGCTCATGAAGGTCAAACTTTGAGCAGAACGTTTGTGCCTCCAGCTCCTCTCCTCTTCATAGAAGCTTAGAAGCACCAATTGTCATCTCCTATCTCATATCATAGTAATAGGAAAACCTGCCTTCACTGAATACAAATTTCATCCATGTATTGAAAGCGAAAGATCAATCCGAGAAGAGAAATGGGTTATTTTTTATGACATAAATTACAAAGTTGCTCATTTTCAGATGTACTGTTGATCCATTAAATACAAATTAAAGCTGTTACTCTCTAAGGGTTTTATGAATTCAGTATGTGCAAATGTTATGAGCCTGTAAGCGCCGGTCTCGTCACTGCCGTAACATCCGAACATTGAAAAATTCTGCTTCTAATCATTAAGCAGTACAAGGTGTCCAGTGTTTAATCCTCTTTATTTTTCCTGGCGTGTTGGTTTCTATTATGAAGAAAGTGTAGCTTTATGTTTCTTTTGAATCTGCGGCTCGGGTGCAGAAGGGGCATTACAGATATGTACATTTGGGTGTACTTGTGCATTAGCTGATGTTCTGTTTTATGTATTGTCATTTCATAAATTATTATTTTTGCTTTAAAAATATTCTAAAAGAAACATAAAGCTAGCTTGTAAACTTTGCTATGAAGCAAGGCAGCCAAAACTTAGGAGAATTGGTTTTGTTTTCCCCTGGTCAGTAGTGACTTTGCGCAGATCTTTCTGCCGCTCTCCATAGGCTCTTTCCTGCTGAACGTGCGGGGAGAGGCGCCTCTTGCTTCCCTTTTCCTGGCTGTATGCACTTTTGGAGGAAGCTTGAAGGCATCTGTGGTTGCTGTGGAGACCCCAGATTTGGCAGGGAAGTATAGAGCTGCCTGGGAAAGGAAGTGTTTATAGCAGTGAAATGCAAGAATTAACAAAATTTCACATTCTTAGCTTGTGGAGCCTTTGTTGGATTGAATAGAGTTCTGGAAAGCGATATTTCTGCTGTATTCCGGAAGTTAAAGGCTCTCATTGTTCAGATAGGAAGACATTGTCATCCAGAGCTATAAATAAGGTGTTTCGAAGATGCTGCACAAACCCCAAATGAATGCACCCAGCAGCCTGCTATCTGAATGCATTTATTTCAGTGTCCTGGCTATTAATGCTGCATATTCATCATATTTGGAGGCTGATAAAAGTTGCGTCGGTTATTGATGAATGGCTGAATAATTTCAGGAGTAAGTCTTTTTGTTTAGATGCTGAAGGGCATAAGGCATTGATGTGCTTCCTTAATTTAAGGCAATTTTGCAAATTGCTTTAGATACGTGGCAGAAGAAAGATATGCTTTGTCATAAGTATTTGATTTATGCCCTTTGCAAAGTGAATATCTTTCTCTTTGATGCGAGATGTGAAGTGCACTGCTTCGTAACATGCCATTCACTGCCTTCTGGATCCTTTTCTCCTTTTGCAGATGTGCTGCTTAATCATGTAATCACTAACAGGATTTTTTAATAAGTTCATTCATTCATATTGAACTTCAAATTACTTTGCAATTAAAAGGCAGGCAGGCTGCCACTTTAGGATGTATGACAAGTGCCGCACGCCATTCTAGCTTGTCTATTTCTGTGATTGACATAATGATTAGGGAGGCTGGGGCCTATGGATACATATACACTTGCATTTGACATGAATACATACAAGAAAAGTACATCCATATAAATGCATGCATGTATGTACATACTGTGACACACATACATACACATTCATCTCTGTAACACAAACATTTTTTTCTGGATTTCTTTCATAAAATGGGGAACGAGATCATCCTCATAGCAGGGAAGTGAATATGCCGGAGCTATTCTAGCTCCTCTATTGCTGTATGTAATGTAATTGGTGAAAGGTGAATAACTTGCATGCAATGTTCAGCTTTCACCAGCAGATGGCAGTCAGCATTACTTATCAACTGCAAATCTACATGACCCAAAGGAGAACAGAGGTGAGGAGCCAGGAGTGAGGGCTCAAAGGGCCTTCTAAGGTGGAAGCTGCACACCCTTACTAGTAGTAGCGAGATTTTCCAATTTGATGCCGTTTTCAGGCTACAGTGATGGTCTACAGGAACACACTGAGATGTGTGCAATGTAATGCAGTGCTGTGGCTATTACTGTTGGTTATATAAAACTGAATTTTGTTTAAAAAAAATTCTGTCTTTATCCCCGACCTAAAAGCATCTAGAATTAATATACGGATTACATGTAGTATGTTGTTTATACTAGTTCAATGCCTACAGAAGGTCCACACAAGATAGATATGGGCATGTATTTTCATGTGCAGAAAATATAATGAAGGCTCTACCATCAGAAAGTTAAAATAAATGCATCACTATCTGGTTTTACAGTTTTTTTCACCAAATTTTACAATGTAAATGGCATACATTTGTAAATGGGTCTAAAAGTCCTGGCGAGGTTGGTGTACTTGCAATGAAAATACATGTCACTAATAGCTTAAAATACTTTAGGAAAGTTTTCCTCCTTTTTATAAAAATAAACATTTTATTGACTCAGCGGTTAGTACTGCAGCCTTGCAGCACTGGGGTCCTGGGTTCAAATCCCACCAAGGACAACATCTGCAAGGAGCTTGTATGTTCTCCTCATGTTTGCGTGGGTTTCCTCCGGGTTCTCCAGTTTCCTCACACACTCTAAAGACATACTGATAGGTTAGATTGTGAGCCCCAATGGGGACAGTGATGATGTTGTCTGTATATAAGTGAGTAAAATAAATAACAATAAACATTAGTCCAACAAGGATTATACAATCATTCTGACATAGGTTTTCAAAATAAATACACTAGTCTCTACAGGTCTAAGAAATGTAAGAACCTGCTGGCTCATTCATACACCCCAAAGATGGGCAGCATAAGTCCGGGTACTGCTCCCTCAGTTACAAACCTCCATGTTTTACGCCCGCAGTCAGACTGACAGGTCTCTTCCTCCTTCCTATGCACATGTAGCCGGCGGGAACACGCATCATGGACTACTTACCTCATCTCTGGCCGCACGTTCAACTATGTCTTTCTATGAAACACTGTAGTATTTCAGAGTAAAACATAGATGCTTGTAATGCAGGAGCTGGTCTCTGATTCATGCTGTGCATCGTATTAAAAAATATTATTGGCAGTGAATTCCTTTTAAATGCCAAATCTGGCTGCAAACAAGCAAAACGCCATGAAAAGTACCATAAAAAAGGCAGCAAAACGCAGTGTGAAACCAGCCTTAAAGCAAAGAGTTGTGCCTGTTTGGTATATATTATATGGCTCATCTGAGAGAAGAAACCTTTCCAAAGTCCTGTTTTTATTGACACTTGTCTTTTATAAAATGAGCTTGTGAAGTGCATTGTGCGGTGTCTGCAGGGAGGACCTAAACCTTTTACCTATTGGCTCATTGAGTCACATATGAGCTGGGCATGAATAGAGGCTCAGCGTGACCACTGTTCTTCCCCCTGCCTCATTGGCCATTAAAGCTGGCAGAGCACAGAGGGTGGGGGGCTCTAGACAGTGGGATTGTTTCATCCTTGATGGAAAGGGCTGTGTACAATAGATTAGGAGACAACAGGTGGTAGAGGACTTGGCTATTTTTGTAGCATTGTGCTGTGGTAAGCTACCTGCAACCTGTCAGGACCTAAGTAAACTGCTGCTCCGTCCACACTTAACTCTTCGTTGTTTGACCTGAATGTCCCTGTCCATGGTGCATCTTCTCTTTCCGGATTAGCATGTTCTCTTCTCCTGCACTTGCTATATTATATGTATGCTTATTGCTTTTCATTGAATGGCAAATGGGTGTTAATGTCAGCTCGGTGGCGCTTGCTAATTTATTTCCCCTGTCTAATTGACCAGTGGTATTTCCTTTGGAGAGCTATGCTCTTTACACCTGAGAGAATTGTTCCCATTTACTCCACAGCACAAGCTTCATACTTTGCATTTATATCCCCTCCATGTCATTAAGCAGTCATAGGAATTAATGAAAAGAAGGCATTATTACTTTTGATGTGTAAAATTGTGCCTTCCAATAAACCTGTTCTCTGCAGCAGGGGGACATGACTTCTCTTTTAGAAATGGATGGAAATGCTGATGTAAGAGCATGTCGCTCTCCGCTCACAGTATGAGCATGCTTTGTATACTGTCTTCTCCCCACTCCTTCTATTTCCAGCTGTCATGGCAGACTGTGAGCATTGTATGGCATGCCGACATTTAGTAGGATTTGCATATTTGCCGATAGGCTCATCCTATAGCAGCCAGATATATGTGTAAACAATACAGAGGCTTGGGAGCAAATGATTGTAATGGATAATGGACCTTCATGACCATTATAAGCCTGGCCCTTATCCTGGAGAGGAAATTAAAGGGGTTTTTTTGCGGCTAAAGTCGCTACACCTACACTTTTTTCGCTTTAGAAAAATTTCCTATCAGTAATATTTCATGTTACTTCTTAATGAGATTTTCATAACCCCTGTCTGTAAAGTAGCATGGGACAGCCAATTAAACCATGGATTAACTGAATAGTGCTTAACAAGATGTCGGTCATGTGACAACAACCCTCCGGCATGTTGACCTGCGTGTGTGTACCTATGTGTACCTTTGTGTTTTTGCATCTATTGTGTATAAAAGCACCCCAATGTGCGGGGCCCCGCTGATTATTATGCAGGATGTCTCAGTTGCGTTGTGTGCCAGTTTTTAGAAAAAAAAATTCTGCATGGAAAACTTTTTTTTGCCATTCTAAAAACTGATAAACCTCAGATCCATTTTGCAGAATAATTCAACTGTTTTGTTTCTAAAATTGAAAAGACAAATGGAATTTCCTAACGCAGATGTGAAAGTAGTCTTATTTAGGTGCTGTTCACATTGCGATTTCATATCGGCAGAGCGTGTTTATTTTAAAAAGTACAAATAAGGTATTGAGAAATGGCGCTCCTTTTAGCTATAGACTGTTCAGACTTGGTATAGCTAAGCTTATGTTTGTCTTTCATTCTGGAGGGTATTCCTTTAAATATAGTAAAACGCAGAATATACTACACTCCTACAAAAACATGCACCTTGCGTAGTTTTTTGAATGTGATCATAGTTGTACATAGTTGTACTACATGTGATTATTGCAATTTATTAGTGATGGTTTGAATTGATTTCCAGGAGCCTGTCCAAAGTCTATGTAAGTAGTCTATGGCCTGTGAACCACCTCCTATCTACCATGATCCATGGCTCTGCTTTTGATTAGATGGCCTAATATTGTGTCACATGTGCATCATGCTGCAAAAATGATGACGCATCAGGCCAGCTAATCAAGAGAAGCCAGTGATGCCATCAGGTAAGAGGTAGTTCACCGCCTGTCACTTCTCCTTCTCTCAATGGTCTCAGTTGAAAGAAGCAGATGAGAAAGATGTTGGCGCATGGTCACAAGTATTCAAATTGCATATTAAGTGACCATGAGATGATCACAGGGAGTATGTAAGCAACAGCATCCTAATGCTACATTCCCACGATAAGCTTTTGAAAATGGAAAAAATCCAGGAAATTGGCACTTCCACCGCTATGACAAAGAGGCAAAGTGGTATTCCTCCAAAGAATTCAGATGAATTTATTTTAAAACAGTTAAAAACACACACAATGAGTTTTGGCTGAGAACAGCCTTCCTCAGGTGTCTTCAAGTCAACTGTGAGACCATCTGAATTACCTGGAGGAATACCACTTTGTCACTGATGCACTGCTGAGCTAGCTGTCAGTCAGTGCCAAGGCGTAGTTACAACCGCCACTCACAGTATAGTGAGTGATGACAGAAGCCATGCCCACATGCCTTAAAGACTGAAAGCCGGCAGCTCCCAGGAGAAATAAAGTTTATATTCTCCTCGGTTCCACACTTTCAGTATAGTAGCTGGGCACCTTGGCAATTGCATTCATTCCTGTGGAGAGCAAGCATTCTTTGACAATATATAGGTGTACCCTTAGCCAGGACCGGCTTCAGCACCCGGGCAAGTGCCGGGGCCCTGAGCAGGTGTCAGCGCCCACTCCCCCCGCTTGCTCAGGGCCCCGGCAGCTGGCACAATACTTACCTGTCCCCGTGCCTCCGCAGCAGCTCCAGCTCTGCTGCACTGTGACGTCTCAGGTCAGAGGGTGCGGTGACATCTTTACACTGCACTCTCTCCAGAGCCGTCACAGGCAGCACAGAGCGGGAAGACGCCTGTGCAGGTGAGGGGTCCGGAGCAGCGGCAGCAGGTGAGAAGTGAGGTGAGTATTTGATTTTTTTTTATATGTATGGAGGCATGGGACATTATATGGTGGGGGGGGACAAGTGACATCCTGCATGGAGCATTATATGGGGGGGGCGACAAGTGACATCCTGCATGGGGCATTATATGGGGGGGGACAAGTGACATCCTGCAATCCTGCATGGGGCATTACATGGGGGGAGAAGTGACATCCTGCATGGGGCATTATAAGGGGGGGAGAGGTGACATCCTGCATGGGGCATTATATGGGGGGGGAGGTGACATCCTGCATGGGGCATTAAATGGGGGGGAGAGGTGACATCCTGCATGGGGCATTATATGGTGGGGGGGTGACATCCTACATGGGGTATTATAAGGGGGGGGGTGACATCCTGCATAGGGCATTATGTGGGGGCCAGTATTCAGTATGGAGGGTTATAAGGGGGCCAGTATCCTCTATGGAGCGTTATATGGGGACCAGTATCATGTATGGAGCATTATATGGGGACCAGTATCCTGTATGGAGCGTTATATGGGGACCAGTAACCTGTATGGAGCGTTATATTGGGACCAGTAACCTGTATGGAGCGTTATATTGGGACCAGTATCCTGTATGGAGATTTATATGGGGACCAGTATCCTGTATGGAGCGTTATATGGGGACCAGTATCCTGTATGGAGCGTTATATGGGGACCAGTATCCTGTATGGAGCGTTATATGGGGACCAGTATTCTGCATGGAGCAATATATGGGGCCCATAATACTGTATGGAGGACTATACTGTCCAGTCTGCACTGTGCGCTGTGAGGATTCGCCGGTTTCTGAGCTATTGTAGAATTTACAATAGATATCGCTCATGTAATGTAAGAAGTGAAATCTTCAGCATTGTACTATATATATATTTCTCTGCTGTATCTGTGCATCATGAATTGTGGTATGTGTTAAAGAGGCCCATTGAGAGTCTTTCGCCCACGGCCCACAAAAACCTGGATCCGGCCCTGCCTTTAGCCCAACTGTGCAACATTTCCAATGTATCAGGTGATTCTGACACAACTTTTTGACATCACTGCTCATAGAAATATGGTACAGTAGAGAATGCCTACATGTGCCTAACCTTTCTTCCTGTATTTTTTTTTATGTCGGTAAGTGCACTATGTGATCTAACTGAAGTTTAACTTTAGTAAGATGCTCATCTTTCTTTGTCTTTTCATCATAATAGAGCCATCAAGAATGCCAAAGGACTGCACAGCAAAAAAGAAGTTCCCATACACAGGGTGGCAGACATTTCTGGGGTAAGACCGATTGTCCTGTCACAAAGTGTTTTATTGCAGTAATAAAATGAAAAGCGTAAGGCAAAGAATCATCCCTTTAAAAACCCCTGATGAAGTTGTGAAGTTGACATATTGTTGGGGGTATTGCCTTTAACATATAGGACGGTTTGCTGGGACACAGACTCTGCTGTCCTAAGTATTCATGTTTGTTTTTAGATGCTTTTACTTATATGGATGTTTGTTTTTTTGGTCTGTATAATTGTGTTTAATATCTATTGTTGTATTTTGTATAGTATTTGGATGTGCACTTCTCTCCTTTCTTATGTTGTGTGCTTGCTTGCTTTAGTATGATGAGGCCGAGGATTATTCCATTAGTGAATGAAATGTAGAATCTAGTGATTCAGCTGGGGTGTTGCTCCATGTCAGAAAAATATTAAGAATCCCCCGCCCTTCCCCCCCAGACCCCTCTTCTTCTCCCCCTCCCCTAGAGTATTTGTCAGGAGAGAAGAGCTGACAATCTACCATCTGTCTGTATGCAAATTATCACCACAGCAGAAGTGACTTTGACAAATGCTGGCACAAAGAAAGGTGCTACAAACCCAATTAGTATGCAAGTGTGCTTTCCCCTGACACAGACCTGCGATAATTTACATCTAGCTGAGGAAACTTTATTCCCAGGACATCAAAGGGAATTTAACAGAGGTCTTGCAGCCAGGCCGGAGCCGACCCGAAATATGAAATATTGGAAGTTCCATAATTCCTTTAATAATGGGGCCCATATTTTTAGGGGACAGGGTCAGCTAAGGAACAATATGGATATTTTCCCGTCACTGTAAGCCCCTCCTGGTGGCTATGGCACAGAAATAACAAAATAGCAGACCGCAACTATGTCATGTGTGGTCTTTAAAGAAAGGTAAATTCATAACGGAAAAAATGTTATTACTTCCGGGCTTCTGCGACCAACTAACGATGAGTTATCGCAAAAGCCAGATATTCTAATAAAAATATGAAGGCTGGAGACCAGCCCCTGTGATCTCATCCCAGGGGGTGTGTGGGCAGGACTCCCCCTAGGCATAAAGGAATCCATGGAGGATGGATGAGCATTCATGGCCGGGAGTATATATTTATTATAAGCAAAGGATCCCGTTCGGTAACGGTCAAATCAATCTGGAGTGTCTCCCCTCCACCTATATTGAATGTTTCTGCGATCGTATAGTAAGTTTCTTCTTTAATCCTTATTATTTTGTGTAACTGCATATGTATTGTAATGTCCCCTTTTGTAAAATCTTGTATATTTTTCCTAAACACTGCCTCCCTTTTGGATTAAATATAAAATGTAATAGTTCTGTTTATTTTGCTTTGTAATAGTTTCCTCCCCCAAAGCCATACGCTACCAGAACGCAGGCGTCCGAACAGGCCTGTATTATATTTCCAATCTGGCCAGTGGTGGCAGAGAATAATAATAATTGGGCTATTGTGAGGCTGGCAGTTACCGTACTGGGGAGTATACACATATTCCATGCGCTTTCTGCTCGCTTGCCGATAGCTACATAGTGAGTAGTCAGGATTGTGTGCTCGCGAATCCCTGCTCAATCCTGCCGAAATCCTGACAGAGTGGCGGCAACGGTGAGATATTGTGTTGTCTCTGTCGCTGTGGAACCCTGACACTCCACTTTGAAGCTCTGCATTTACTATGCATGCCAGTCGGAAAAGAAACTAAGGTCCTGATTCATCAAAGCTTTTAGGTTGAGACAACCCCTTTTAAGATCCTGACAATGGTTTTAGGGTATTATTACATGTAACATTTTATGCTGAAATTTTCAGGATTATAGCAAAAGTGCAACATTTTTGGCACAGTTGCGTAAATTGCAACAAAAAGTTAATCAGCAACAAAATGTCTTATGTGCCCTTAAAATTTGAAAGCAATGTTAGGCTGGTCATACACATTAGATAGCTCTCTGGTTGATAGCATTTTTTCCAGTCTTCCCCATGCACAAGAATGCTCTGCTCGACTGATCGTTCCTGCACTTCCTATGAAAGTCATTGCCAGAATCATCTGGCGGTGGCTCTTATCTCCCTCCTGAACAAAAGTATTGGGCAACTGTATTCCAGTCGCCTGATCCTCATGTGCCCAACATTTGTTGAGGGACTGTCAGGAGGCCCCTTTACACATTACATGCTCATGTAAGCCCTGCAAAACTGGCGAGTTGTGCTGACTTTTATCTAATGTGTATGGGGGATTTTAGCTGCAAACTGGCAGATCTCGCATCTATATGCACTTTTCAGAATGATTATACTCTACACCTTATCCTTTTTATATCATAGAAGACATTCTTAAACAGAGTATTTTAGCACAGAATGACTGTTCAAACCAACAGTTTGTTTCTCCATGGCTGAGCCAAACATTTATATATATACAGTTGAAACCAGAAGTTTGCATACACTATAGAAAAAGACACATATGCATGTTTTTCTCAATGTCTGACATGACATTAGAATAAACCTCTCACGTTTTGGGTCACTTAGGATTACCATAATTTTTAATATTTGCCAAATGCCTGAATAATGAGAGAGCGAGAATGTTTTAAGGCATTTTTATTACTTACTGCAAAGTCAGAAATTGACATACACTAAGATCACTATGCCTTTAAACAATTCTGGACTGCACATATGATGATGGCATGTGTTTGGAAGCTTCTGATAGTTTTTTGGGCACCATCTGAGTTAATTAGAGACATACCTGTGGATGTATTTTAATGCACACCTGAAACACCCTGCTTCTTTGAGTAGCATCATGGGAAAGTCTAAAGAAATCAGCCAAGATATCAGGAAGAGAATTGTGGACTTGCACAAGTCTGGCTCGTCCTTGGGTACAATTTCAAGATACCTGAAGGTGCCTCGTTCATCTGTACAAACAATTATACGAAAGTACAAACAAGATGGGAATGTCCAGCCATCATACCGCTAAGGAAGGAGACGGGTTCTGTATCCCAGAGATGAAAGTGCTATGGTCCGACATGTGCATATCAACCTAAGGACAAAAGCAAAATACCTTGTGAAGATGATGGTGGAAGTTGGTAGGATTGTGTCAATATCCACAGTGAAACGAGTACTGTATTAATATGGGCTGAAAGGCCACTCTGCCAGAAAGAAGCCATTACTCCAAATGAAACATAAAATAGCCAGATTAATGTTTGCAAATGCATACAGGAACATAGACCTTAATTTTTGGAGCCATGTCCTGGGGTTTGATGAAACTAAAATGTAACTTTTTGGGCATAATGACCATCGTTACGTTTGGTGGAAAAAAAGGAGACGCTTGGAAGCCAAAAACACCATCCCAACTGTGAAACACAGAGGTGGCAGCATCATGTCGTGGGGTTGTTTTGCTGCAGGAGGGACTAGTGCCCTTCACAAAATAGATGGCATCATGAGAAAAGAAGATTATATGGCAATATCGAAGCAACATCTCAAGACATTAGCCAGGAAGTTAAAGCTTGGCCGGAGATGGGTCTTCCAAATGGACAATGACCCAATCATAAAATAAAAATGATAACAAAGTCAATATTTTGGAGTGGCCATCACAAAGCCCTGATCTCAATCCGATTGAAAATTTATGGGCAAAGCTGAAAAGGCGGGTGCGAGCAAGGCGACCTACAAACCTGGATCAGTTACACCAATTTTATCAGGAGTAATAGGCCCAAATTCCGACCAACTATTGTGAGAAGCTTGTGGAAGGATATCCCAAACGTTTGACCCAAGTCATTCAGTTTAAGGGTAATGTTACCAAATACTAATGAAATGTATGTAAACCTCTGACTTTTCAGTAAGTAATAAAAATGCCTTAAAACATTCTCTCTCTCTCATTATTCTGGCTCTTGGCAAATATTAAATATTATGGCAATCCTAATTGACCTAAACCGGGAAAGGTTTATTCTGATTTCATGTCAGATATTGAGAAAAACATGCATATGTGTCTCTCTCTCTCGCTCTCTCTCTCTCTCTCTCTCTCTCTCTCTCTCTCTCTCTCTCTCTATCTATCTATCTATCTATCTATCTATCTATATATATATATATATATCTATATATATATACATACATACACCTTCCCACCTACTTGTTTTCCCTCTATCTCCACCCTCCCTCCTCTTTGATTGACACCTCTGGCTTCATAGAGTCAGAGCAGTGATAAAAGAAAAACAGGTAGATGAGAAGGTGTATATAAATGTTTAGCCATGCCAAGGAGGCACACAGCGCCTGTACTTGGTTGGCACAGTCATTGTGTGCTGACAGACTCAGTGTCCATCATCATTAAACTATTACACTATTCAAAATACAAACTGTAGGAAGTAACATTATGTAGATTGCTTACATTTTCTTTAAGAGATTAAATTTCTCTTGCAGAAATGTAAATGATTGGTTTCCTGATTCATGTAAGTGAAATTTAAACACAATTGTGGTTTAATCATTTTTGTAAGGTTTTGAAAAATACCGCTACTTTTAGCCTATGATTTAATTGTCGCTTGTAGTTTTCTTTTTTCTATTCCTAAACCCAAAAATCACTTTGTGCAATACATCTCACGCTGGCACAGCTTGCCATCATATCCAATTTACTAATCATTTAGTGATTCCTGTGTGATGGCTATTTCCCAGACTGTTTTTCATTCCCATCAACCTGCTGTGTGATGGGACTCTGATATGCAGCTGCCCTCACTGTTAATTGCATAGTTAGATTTGGGAATCCAGTAACAGGCTGACAGTGTAGTAACATGGTTTAGAAACCCATACAATTGATCATGCTTTGGAAATTATAGCTTAGGTTAAAACGCTTTGAAATTACGGTTTCATTAAATCAGCGCTATATTTACAGAATGAAGTTCTTACATTTTTAGTATGTCAGGAAATTAATTAAATGGCATTTAAATTTTAACTCCAAGCCATTTTAGCAAAGTCCACAATTGAAACCCTTTTTTTTTTCTTAACATGCATAGTTTTTGAGCTTCAATGGAGTTCTCCCTTCAAGCGCTAAAATGAATCTGCTGTGATTTAGAGGAGCTAGTTCTGGTCTGTGATGATCGGCTGATTATCATCACCATTTTGCCTATTCAAATAAAGTCAATAGTAGAGATGAGAAAATTGATTTGCTGTACACTGATCCAGCGGACACATCAGTAGTCCATGGCCGCAGCCATGCAAACCACCTTGTATGTATTGGAATCTTCAGCTCCTCTTCTGATTTTGTAAAGACCTCATCATTGCCCCATGACACAATTCATGATATCGTGCCAGTCCTAATAATCAGAAGAGACATTGGGGATGTTTGCAATGTTTCCGCCTGGTGGCCACGGACTACTATCATGAGCTGCTGCTTTGTCAACATGACAAAAGTGGAAGCCGCTGAATCGCCGTCAGGAGCAGTCTGTGACAGCTCTGTGCTGGCAGAGATTGGCCTTGGGCATAACAGACAGGTAATTAGCAACTACCTTTCATTTAGTTCTCACTTCCGTAGTAAACAAATTAAATAGTTCCGCATAACCTTTTTAAGATCAGTGAGCGATCCACTGATCATATATTAGTTCCTTATCATAGTGAACTGCCATCCGTTTCTGAAATGGGAATACTACTTTAAAGCGAACCTGTCACCAAGAAATTGCAATGCGATCTGCGGGCACCATGTTATAGAGAAGGAGGAGGTGGGCAGAATGATATGTGATTTTGCGAGAAAAGATTCAGTATAACCTGTGATTTATTCATTTATATCTCTGCTCTTTCTGGGATTTGCGGTCCAATGGGCAGTCCTATCAGTGTCTGACAGTTATTTCTATATGCACACTTATATAAAGACAGCTGTCAGTTATTGATAGCCCCGCCCACTGGACCAAAAATGCCAGAAAGCGCAGAGGATTAAATGATGAAAATACAGGTTATACCTAGTCTTTTCTCACAGCACTATACATCAATCTGCTGAGAGCTCCCCATGCTTTATAACTTGATGCCTGCAGATTATACTGCATTTTCATGGTGACAGGTTTCCTTTAAAGCAGTTGTGTAACAGGATATGAGCTGCAATTATGCCCTGGTCTGTTACAGTGGGAATCTGGCAGAATTTGTTAGCTTTAAACAATAATGTAGATAAGTGCATATTGTGCAAGACATGGCCTAACGTGTGCCACAAAATGCGCAAAACTGCAGAACTAAATTTTTGGCATAAAGGAATCCAACATATAAATGGTGTAAACTAAAGCCCCAATACACCTCAGATGGCTGTCGGCCTTATTATGGTTTGTCGGATCGTTAATTGGCAGTTGTCTCTAACGTGTCTCCCATACATAGGAATATTGTCTTAAGGCCCCGTCACACTAAGCGACGCTACAGCGATCCAGACAACGATACGATCTGGGAGGGATCGTTGCTGCGTCGCTATGTAGTCGCTGGTGAGATGTCAAACAGTCAGATCTTTCACAACGACGCAGCGACCCGTAACGATCTGTATAACGATGCACGCCTATGTGTCTCTGTGTCTGAGTCGCCAACAAGGTCGTTGGTGAAGGTGTCAAACACACCGATGCATGCTACCCAGCGGGACCTCAACGATCAAAGAAATGTCCAGACCATTCTGACACGACCAGCGATCTCACAGCAGGGGCCTGGTCGCTGCTAAGTGTCAAACGTAGCGAGATCCCTGCTGAGGTCGCTGTTGCGTCACAAAACTTGTGACTCAGCAGCGATCTCGCTAGCGATCTCGCTTAGTGTGACGGGGGCTTTAGCCAAGCACTATTGTGTTCTCTGAGAGGGTCACTACCAGATTTCTTTGTCAGCGATTTATCTCTGTAGAACAAAAAGATCATCAGAGCGAAATTGGATATTCTGAATCTTTATCTGCTCCAACATCCCCTATAGACATTGGGTTGTCAACCAACCCTGTTGATATCAGTGGATTCAGATGGTACTTCTCTAACATGTATTGAGGGCTTTAGACTAGATGGTCTTAGTGTAAACTGGCACATTTTAAGACATTGGTCTCCAACCTTTCTTACCTTGAGAGCCACATTCAGCTCTGAGAGAAAGTAGCAAACCACATTTCTCCCCTGCCACTCCCACTGTAGTGACACCTAAAAGCCCCCATTATGGGCATAATGACAGCAAAAGCTTCCACACAGACATCACATCGATACCTTGTGCCCAACAACTCCCTTATAGGCATTATACTTGAATCCAGTGAATTCCACTTTGCCCCATCAACTTTTCTTGCATCAAGCACTCCCACCGCACTGTTGCTTCCATCTTCAAGCACTCCTCCAACTGGCAGCATTATCCTATCTCCAGCTTACCATATTTCTCCCCCCCAATCTTCCCCCAACTGCAAGCATGCTCTTCATAGCTGCTTGTTAGACCTGTGACTAATGCACCAAGCTGGCAGGCAGGTGTGAGCCACATGTGGCTCCCAAGCCACATGTTCGGGACCCCTGGACTAAGAGGTAGACGGCACTGCTAAATCTGCCGCATTGTGTGAACAGTTTTCTTGATATTCAAGTCATTTGCGGAGTGAATTAGAACCTTCTTATTGCTTTCAGGGGCTGCCAGCCTGCACATAACTCCTCTCACGCGAGAAGTGGATACAGTTTCTTTAGTTTAGGCAATCCTCTGTGAGCTAAGTACAATTGTTTATGACAAATTATCGGCTTATTATCTTGGCCGCTTATGCATTTCCAACATTGCGTAAAAAAAAAGTCCCTAATCCAAATGTGTTAAAACACAGGAGGAATTTTAGATTTTAGTCCCTTTCAGGTTTATTGGATCCTTTTAGCTTAATATTCATAATCTTTTCTACAATGTCACATCTACTTTATACAGTATTTCATATGTGGTTACATTTCCCTCTGAATATGGGTTATTTGGGATCTCCTCACCTATTTGGTAGGCTCTGATTACATAATTTTCTCTTCTGCTCTTCCATGTCAGGTACCTCTCCATGTGCGCACTCTCCATTTTCATCTCAGTTTGTGTCTTTGCACATCTGATTGCTCCTCCAGTGTCCTTCTGTTTCCTAGTTTTTTATCATGTATATAGTGTTCTTCCTGGATCATGTGAATAAAGGGTGCCAGAGTACACCGATGCACCCAATTTAGCTGGATATGGAAGCTACTAGTGCTGTTTTATTCTTAAGGCTTAAGTATCTGGACCATCATTTCTTGCATTTAATTTGATTTTGGAGCCAGAGGACATTCTTTCAGTGACACATGCTGCAAACACTCCTCTCACTTCTGCTGTGAGATCAGTCTGCTCACAGCAAACTACATTGTATCCTATTCTACACACTCAATATAGTTGCTATGTAAGACCATTTTCCTGAGCGTTTCTGCATCTCCCTGGCGGAAAAAACACATGCAGATTGTACATGCATTTTTCCTGCCAGGAACAAGCGAAAGTGAAGCGTTTTTCACATGCGGGTTGTCAAGCGCTTTCCAAGCGATTTTAGCATCACTTGGAAAGTGCTTGACAACTTGGTCACACTATATAAATCCATGCAACCAGCATGGATTTCTATAGTGTGACCGAAAGAATTGTAAAAAATAAATATTATACTTACCTTCTGATGGCCCCCGTTATCCTTGTCCTGGCTTGCCGGCAGCTCGCGGTGGACTCAAGGACCTGCCATGACTTAATTTAGTCATGTGATAGGTCACGCGACCGCCGACGTTAGCGGTCGTGTGACCCGGCACATGACTAAATGACGTCACCGCAGGTCCTTTTAGTCTACCACGAGCTGCTGGCAAGCCGGGGGTGATCAGAAGGTAAGTATAATGTATATTTTTTATTTTATTCTTTTTTTTACAGGTACTATGGTACCCGGGTCTGGAGGAGAGTCTCCTCTTCTCCAAACCCAGGTACCATCCGCACATTGAACCGCATGATATCCGAATCTTATCTGTATGTAGTGATGGTGGATGTCATGCGGTCCAATGCAAGTCATTGGCGGTGAAAAAGCCGCGATTCCGCAAAATAATTGGTAGTGGTGCGGATTTTTCTGCAATGATAATCCGCAGCGGAAATTTCCGCAGCATGTGCACTGCACATGCGGATTATCATTGGGGAACATGGCAGACCTTCTACCATTCGTTTTTTAAGCATTTCTGCAGTGGAATTGCCGCTGCGGAAACTCTTAAAAAACACATAGTGGGCGCACAGCCTTAGGGTGGCTTCTGCTGAACACAAGTATAGTAGATTGTAGTTATCATATACTATTATATCTGTATACCGGTAGTAAAACATGCCTAGGATCTTATTCACCTAGGGTTCACTTAATCCTAAAATGCAGTGCAATATTATTGCTTATGTAATCAGGGCTGTGGAGTCGGTAAGCCAAACCTCCAACTCCGACTCCTCAATTTCCATGACACCGACTGATTAATCTCAGCTAAAAGTCTAGACCCTTAGATCAGGAATAGGACAGAAATTTATAGGACATTTCATAACTTTCCCAAATTCCTATGAAAAAATATTCCCCACAAACTGCATTGAACTACTGTACCCAATTTATTATATATTTTAGGAGTCGAAGTCTGTCCATTTTATACCGACTCCAATTCCGACTCCACCAAAATGGACACCGACTCCACGACTCCGACTCCACACCCCTGTATGTAACTTTGTCGGTGCATATCAAGTCACTTGTGTACATGTGATGTCATCAGGTTGCAATGGCAAAAAGCAAATGTTGCTTTTTCATGACATCTTGCTTATTGTATTTACTGACCTAACTGATGTTTTGTTCTAACTTTGTATGTGCACACAATGCAGAAATGAAGCAGAAAAATTCTGCATCATTTCTGCATCTCCCTGGCAGAAAAAACGCATGCAGATTGTGCATGCGTTTTTCCTGCGGAATACATGCGGATTCACAACTAGACAACTAGGTCACACTATATAAATCCATGCAAACAGCATGGATTTATATAGTGTGACCCGAGAGAATGGTAAAAATAAAAAATACATGTATACTTTACCCTCTGATGGCCCGCGCTGTCCTGCTCAATCCGTTCTCCCGGCTGCCGGCAACTTTGAATTGAAAGACCTGCCGACGTCAGCGTCACGTGACCCGTCACATGACTGTGACGTCAACGCAGGTCCTTCAACTCACTGCAAGTGCCGGGAACCAAGCAGGAGCGGTGCGCGGGCCGACAGATGGTAAGTATATATATATATTTTTTATTTTATTCTTGTTTTACAGCTTTTTTAATGGTACCTGGGTGTGAATGAGACTCTCCTGTCCTCCACACTCGGGTACCATCCGCACATTAGAACGCACCAATTACGCAAGTACAGATGCAGTCTTGCGGAATTGGCGCTTTCTAATGCAAGTCAATGGCGGCGAAAACGCCGCGTTTACGCAAAATTAATTGACATGCTGCGGATTTTTGAGCGCAGCGTTTATGCTGCGGAAAAGTCCGCATCATGGGCACAGCACATGCGGATTTCAATTGGGGAACATTGCTGCCCTTCTACCATGCGTTTTTAATGCGTTTCCGCGGTGTTTACGCAACTGCAAAAACGCCGCGGAAACGCATTAAATACGCATCGTGTGAACTCAGCCTAAGGTGTTGTCCACTACTGAAATATTTATGACTTATCCTTCAACTAATTTTCTTTAATAGGAGATCGGCAACTACACAGTGTATGCAGCTGTGCTGTTCAGCTCTGTACACAGTACCAAATCAAAACAAGGGGAAAGAAATGGCCTGGGAGGGATATATTCAGAATTAACAAATGAGCAAGAATCCCACATTGAAATCCCTCTCTAACAAGCCATAAAACGTTGCTTTGATTATATTTAAAATGCATTCACGGTATTGTTAAAATGTTGTCCCTAATCTGCCTATAGTTATACATTTTTAGGTAATCACCTCTATTAGTTTAGTTGATGACACCCCGGGGTGTCATCATTCACTTAGCAGAATAGGACAAGTAATATAAAAGTACACGTCCCCCCAACATGTTTCACCGCGTGAGTGGCATCATCAAGGGATGGGACACTGGCGTGAATGGCTGCCAGATACACCTCCTATATATATATCCTTTGTATATAACCTGCAACCTATGTGAGTATTTGTTTCAAAGTGCAGCAAACGGCCAGAATGGTATCGTTTCCAATCATAGCTGACAAAACAGTAGACCAATCATATTATGTAGAAGTCTGATGTAAAGAACATCGATACGCCGCAATGTTATCGTAGGGACATGCGTCCAATTGAAAGGCCTGCTGCCTCTGATGCTCCAATCAGATGCGAACACGTCATTGATGTCACAATAACATGGCGCATCTTGATTGGAAGCAGATCGACCGTGTCTTAGTGATGATTAGTGCTCTGATTGGTGGAATGCCTTTCTTAATCCAGATTGGTTAACGGGTTTAGTTACTGCACACTGACGTCTGCTATTTTGATTGGTTATTTGGTAAGTTAACCATTTCTTCACCGTTAAAATTGGTCATCATTAAAGAGGATTATGTTATTATTATTATTCAGATATACGAAATTATAAAAAATGATGATATTGTTAGAATGATATGCAAATGCATCTCTTCTCGTATATCAAATATGTTATACAATATTCTTGCTAAAATCAGCACAGTGATGTGTACTTCACGCAATATTGGATTTTGTAGAGTGTAGATTTACATGTTCTGTTCATTTATGGAAGTATCATTAGTTAACCTCCACTACATATGCAAAAATATAATTAATCCTCTTCTGTCGATCAAGCTATTATTGCTGACATGCTTATATTGATAAAGTCGCGGTTAATGCCTATCAAAATGCACTTAATTGATATTTCAAAGACAAAAATAGGTATCAAGGTGTTCAAGTTAAAATAATAAAACCACATACCCAATAATTGTATACAAATATGTATGCCTATACAAATCTCCCCAAATCAAAAAATGATAGAGCTATAAATCCTTATCTACAAAAGCACCCTATTACGCTCTAGCTCCGTACACTGTTTACATTCGGCCTGACTAGAGAACAACTACTCAGTGGGGGCGCCTAGTATCAGACACCCGCCGATCTGATATGGATGGCTTATCCTAAGGATGGGAAACTGAAATCTAATAAGTGCACAATGTGTAATTAAAAAAAATATGAGATTTAGTATACCTGCTACCTAGTTTCTGATATAGCCCTTTGTTGGTGAGTAAGGTTTGGTTCATAGAGGTTCTTGCAAAGACTTGTTACATATTCCAAATCTGTGGGTGGTATTGATGATGTGTTGACTTAGGAGTAATAGTGAGCAGTCTATAAAAGGTCAGTTTTCTACTGTGCATAAACACTGCTGACCTTTCTATGCAAAAGCGGTTACTATTTCCCATTGGTCAGTAGCTAATCAGTGATATTTGCTTTGATCAGTTTTTCTTGACCGCTTCCGTGTGAAATAAAATGAATATGGCAAATGAAAATTGAATCAAATCACCTTTCATATCCTAAGTATTTTTGGACTGGAAAAAGAAATACTGTGCCTGGTTATTTTTGTATGTCAGTTTACCACTCAAAGATTTTTCAGCTAATAAAATGTGTCGATTTATCTTTAAAGAAGCACTCCCATCAAAATTGTTACCCTCTTAATATATTGCTGTCATCATATTATACAGCACTGTGTACTTACAATTGCTCATTTTGCCTTTCTACCCAGCTAATTCTTCTCTTTTCCATTAGGTCTATGGCATCACGTGATTAAGAACAGGCTAGCTAAATCCTTCTAAGCTCTATGTAGAAACAGGTAGTCAGTTTTCCCTGTATGAATCATAAGTCACTGCGAAAGATCTGTCAAGGGGAGGAGGCAGCAGCAGGGTCAATAGTTGAAGAGGGGAATGATAACTACCGGGACAAGAAACTTCCTGTTTCTACACAGAGCAGAGAAAAGAGAAGAATTATCTGGATAGAAAGTCAAAAATAGCAATTGTAAGTACACCGTGCTATATAATATAATTGCAATATATTAAGTGAATAAAAACTTTGATGGGAGTGCTTCTTTAATAAAAAAAAAAGTGGAAAAAGAACTTTGTAAGAATGAAAAGTGAATTAGTAAGTTTTAATTTTCATTTGTGCAACAGGTAAATTACCCTTTTTATGCAATGACTTGTGGGGCAATCTTGAAATAAAAATTTTGACTGTAAACTACCATGTCACGGATACACGGCTACGGGGATCGCGCAGATCCCACCATTGTTACCACTTTGTCGCAGATCACACCGCTACCACCAAAATGTCAAGGGAACACAACTTCACTGCCTGCAGTCTTCAGGAAATAGCGCAATTGGCTGACGAGTAATGGACGTGACAATGGCTGCTTCCACTACTAGGCTGGTTATTGGGGAACTAACAGTGAGCGTATGGTATATACGCCTCTGATTCCAAAGCATGGAATATATATATAGATATATATATATCTATATATATATATATATATATATATATATATATATATATATATATATATATATATATATATATATATATATATATATATATATATATATATATATACACGCCCTGTACGGTCACTGACAGCTCCGCAATAACAAAAGAACTGCTAGCTGCCACCACCAATCGTTTATACAGGCCAATTGGACACCCGTTAGAGGTAGCGTATGGCTTCAGGGGTGCGGTTTACTGAGCAAGAGGAACAGCGCTATTAAATTTTTTAGATTTAATCCCGAAAGATAGGTAGTGTTCATAAAAAATATGCACGATGATACAGATGGGAACAAAACAATACAGTATATACAATTACATGAAGTAAAAAGGAATAACGAAAGAAAACTACTAAACCTCGTCATGGAAATGGCTCAGAGCTTAGCGGAGGAAAGCACTCACATTGGGAAAATGGACAGAACCCACAGCGAACTGTGTCTTGCAAGGACTGACAAATGACCCAGACCCAAATACTGCTTTTTATTAGCTCAAAGTTATGCCCACACACCTCCTCTTGAAGAGCTCATGTGGGGGCGAATTGTGTAATATGTTAGGTCTGTTAGAATTTTGAGATCACCAACTTGATATGCCACATATGTGAGGTGGATGGATTATTTGGCAAAGGAGAAGATCTCACTAACACAGATTTAGACAAATCTGTAAACAATATTTGAGAGAAAAAGACCTTTTGTGTACATAGAAAGTCTTAGATCTTTGAATTCAGCTAATGGAAAATGGGAGCAAAAACAAAAGTGTTGCGTTTATATTTTTGTTCAGTATAGCTAACTAATAGTTTAATTTTTGCATGGCCTTTCAGTGTAGATTGTGAGGCCAAAATGTTACCTTAGTCTATTCAGTGAGGCCCAGGCATCAGCTTTGTTTGTCTGGAGAGGTCACAGTTGGAAAAGTTGAGGAGCTCTGCTCTAGAGTTATCTGCTGTCTTACAAGCATGTAACCTGCAGCTCCACATCTTAAAATACTCAAGTATGGATGAGGCTGGGTTCACATAAGCGTATTTCACTGTCCGCATGCACGCTACAATGCTCGGACTGACCTGCTCTTCTGACCCGATTTACAGCCTCCTTTGCACATGTGACAGTAAGTTTGGGTTGAAAGAACCTCAGTGAGTCCAAGCATTGCTGTCTGTATATGGACTGTGAAATATACGTGTGTAAATCCGGCCTTAGAAAATTAATGTTTGTTTACTATTGCTAAACAAATTAAAAAGTGCTTACTAATATGGCTACAGAGGAGGCACTGTATTGGTTTCCTTCCACTTCCTTAAGATAGGACTTCATTGTTAATTGCAGAGTTTATAGGATACCTACAATGTTCAAACAATTTAGTTATGCACAATTGGGTGTGACGATTGTATGTCAGACTTTTCATAAGTCTTTCATTATCGGTTACGTGTGTCCTGTCCCATTTTACTTAAATCTGGGTGTATGTAAGAGCTTTATGGTCAGTGAGAGAGCAATGAGAATTTGAAAAGGGCTGTTAGAACTTTTATAGTCACTTACTATGACTTTTGTGCTCTCCACCCACATCTCCTCTGTAGATTAGACAGCATGATTATAGAGCAACCGTGCACAACCTTCATGCAATCACCAGGTTATTAGATTTCATTTTCCATCAATCAAAAGACATGTAACATAGTTAAGTTCCCACTTATTTAATCCTTTTGAAAGTCTGAAGGCGTCTGCTGGAGTAGTGACTCTTTTTTCCAAACTGTGCCTCTGTAGCTCCTGTAGTATTGGATCCTTGCACTGGTGGTTATATTCCAGTTAGGGGACTCCGGGGAGTGGGGTTATTTAATAAACAATTTGTTGAGTGTCTTATTGCGATCTCTGCTGTATAAACTGGTGTAATCAGAGAAATATGATCTGCTGCATTTATTACTTTTATAGCAGTGAATATTCAAAATCACATTAACCTCTTGCTGTTACTGTAATAATAATTTATCAAAAGGTAAATGCACTGCTGCTTTGTTTTGACAATTAGTGCAGTTGTTGGAAGAGAGGGTTAACATTGCTTCTTGCTGCTCTCTTGCCTTCTATTTCCAGATTAGCCCTGCAGCTTGTGCATATTAATTCAAAAGAAGTGCTGATCTGTCTATCATCTGTATTCCCAGCCCGGTAACTTGGCTAGTGCTCAGTGTGCCAAGCCTTCCCACCGTATGTTGATGGATGTCACTAGCGCCTATGTCTTCGGTGACAATCCACCCAGTAAATACTTGAATAATAACGATCAAAAATATGACCTATTGTGTAAATCATGTTTTTCAAGAGTTTGGATAATTGTTTTTCTTTTTCATTAAGCTTTAGTTTAAAAAAAAAATGACATCTATTTTTTTGTGGCAACTGAGCGTCATAATAGACTGGCACTTCCTGGTGTGTGGAGATGAATTTTCAGTAGTCATCTCATAGGTGATGGTCAGAGCTCACAACCTCCTTCTCCCGGCACAATGACCTCTGTACAGATCACAGAACATGTCCAGAACACCCTCCTATAAAAGTCAATAACTCGACCACAGTCAGCAAGATGGCTGCGCCATAATCATTTACAGAAATTATTCCCTGGACGAAGCCTCGGCGAAACGTGTGTAGGGTAAATTTTCCCTTAAGATGGGTATTTATATTTCTTATTGGATAGCTACATTTGTTTATTATCTATTTAATATGACCATGTTTTTACATCCCAGTTGCTGAGTTAGCCATCCCTCCATAAAGTTTATTCCATTTATACATTTCTTGAGGTTTTGCATTTTTCACTTACTACACTACTATTCTATATATATTTATCTATAATTATTAGCATTTGTCCTCGACATGGATTGACATATTGTCTGCACCTTTGTCTTTCCACTGGAGTTCTACCTAACTACCTTTAAGGGTATGTGCACACAATCCACACAGGCAGCGCTTTGGACGCAGCATACTTTATGCTGCGTCCAAATCGCTGCGTTATTGAATGCAGGTGAATCCGCATGTGTTTCCTTGAACCATGCAGATTCACCGCAATCAATACATTGTAGTGATCTAATTTCTCTTGCGGAGACTAGTGACTCTGCAAGAGAAATTGACATGCCGCTGTCTGATAGATGCACCGCATGTCCGTGTCCGCGGGTGATCTGAAGGTGCGCGGAGATGCATAGTGGACATGGGATTTCTACAAATCCCATCCAATATGCTGTAATATCTGGTCGCTGTGGGTTTGTCCATGCCTGGAGTACTAGTTGTCGGCTAGTTTCTTCTTGGACTTCCCTTGGAGGACAGTTGGAGTTATCTCTCTGGTATCTTCTCAAGCTAAGTTTATCCCCTTTGTTTGTTTACCTTGTTGTCTTTGGTTACAGTGGGGCCTGATTAGTGTTCACCCAGTTTCCTCCCTGCCTAGGGCCAAGCTCTAGGGACATTCAGGGATTAAGTTTCCTGCTTGGCGATAAGTACGGAACCTATATAGGGACAATAGGGTAGTCAGGGTGATATTAGATCTGCCCAGGGGTCTCCACTCCCCCTTTCCCTAGTTGTTGGGCTCCCTTCCCGCTCTTCCCGTTGCTATACACTTGTTCCTTCCCTCACCTTCCGTGACCTATATTTTCCCCTGGCCAGTGGGTGTGGCCTTGCTCCATACACTTGTATTGAGCCGAGACCACGCCCCGTCTAGTGACGCAGCCGCCTGGAGGGCGCGGCCTTGCTCCATACAAGTGTAAGGAGAGCGAGGCTGCGCCCACTGGCCGGGGTTATGTATGACGCATACATACCCTCCTTTACCAGGTCTGAAACCGGCAAATCTCAGCAGCGCACACTGGATGCGCTGGGGGGATTCACAAGTTTGCTGTTACACAGTGACTTCAGACTTATCGGTTTTGACTGGACAGCCCCTTTAAGGCTACATTCACACGGCAGAAGTTTGGTCAGTATTTGACATCTTCATTTTTGACCCACTATTTGTTTTGGATTACAGAAACTGAAGTGGTGCACATATTTCTATTGTACTTTTTTCAGCAAAAATATATCAAGTGTCTATTATACTATAACTGAGACCCTGCTGCATCAGCCACTATTGATGTTAGCATTGATCATGGTCATTTAACCTTTAGATGCTGCTGTTAATAGTGATAGTGGCATCTCAATGGTTAACAGTGGAATTGGTCTCTTTCTTTAAACCTATCAGCACGACACAATTGCGATAGTGTAGTCCCAATGGTTGTCATGCTAACCCGAGACCAAGTAATCGCCACAAAGTGTGCCAGCTATAGTGGCCCTTTAGCATGTTAGCAACTTTCTCGTGCAAGATATGCAAGTTTTAATTCCACTCAATAATTTGAGTTGTTCTGTTTTTAAAATTGGGGTTCCAGTATATAGGCCTCTCAGTCACTTAAAAAATGAATAAGACTTATATAAATTTCCTTTAAAAAGTGAAGAATTCCTCCTAAACTTTTAACCCAAGATCATAATAATATAATAGGCTGTTTGAAAATGAATGCTGATGTAAAGTTGACATATTGGGTATGTAGTTTATTAACTCTGTTTTTGTATTATAACTATCTAGTTTAAGGGTATAAACATTCAAAGCTTGAAATTTCTAGTTTTTATTTTTTTTGGGCAAATTTCAGATATCTTCACAAACAAATAGAAAACACATTGATCTAAATCTACCGCTAACATAAAGTACAATGTGTCACGAATAGGTCTTAATCACTGAGATATGTTGAAACATTCCAAAGTGTCGGCACCCTTGAAATTGTTCCAAACAATTAAAAATTAAGTATTGTGCCCAAAAAATATTGCAATTACACATGTTTTATTATTCGTATGATTATTCCTTTGAGTGTATTGGAACAACACACAAACCAGAGAAAAAAGACAAATTGGACATAATTTCACACACAACCCCAAAAATGGGCCTGACAAAATTGTTGGCACCTTTTCAAAATTGTGGGTAAACCATTTTGTTTCAAGCATGTGATGCTTGTTCAAACTCACCTGTGGCAAGTAATAGGTGTGGGCAATATGAAAATCATACTTGAAACCAGATAAAAAGGGAAGAAGTTGACTCAATCTTTGCACTGTGTGTGCCACACTAAGCATGGAGAACAGAAAGAGAAAAAGAGAACTGTCTGAAAACTTGAGAACCAAAATTGTTGAAAAATATCAACAATCTCAAGATTACAAGTCCATCTCCAGAGATCTTGATGTTCTTTTGTTCACGGTGCGCAACATAATCAAGAAGTTTACAACCAATGGCACTGTAGTTAATCGACGTGAACGGCAGAGAAAAATTGATGAAAGGTTGCAACGCAAATGGTGGATAAGCAGCCCTAATCAAGTTCCAAAGAAATTCAAGCTGTCCTGCAGGCTTAGGGTGCATCAATGTCATTGTGAACTAATTATCGATATTTGACTGAAAAAAAAACGCTACGGCAGGAGTCCCAGGAGGACCCCACTACTGACACTGAGACATAAAAAAGCCAGACTGCAGTTTGCCAAAATGTATTGGAGTAAGGCTGTGTGCCCACGATGCGTTTTTGGTGCATTTTTTGGTGCGTATTTGCAACATGTAAACTCTCCAGAAACGCATTGCATACCTTGTCCCATGACTTCCTATGACATTCTGCAAGTTCTGTGCACATGGTCAGGATTTTTTCTGCGCAGATTTTACTCGCAGAAAAAATATGGACATGACCAATTCTTGTGTGTTTCTGCATGCGTATTTGCCTATACCATGCATTAGAAAAACGCATGGCAAACACACATTCAAAAACGCATGTAAAAACCGCATGCTTTTTTCTGCCAAGGAGATGCAGAAATGCTCAGGAAAATTTCTGCTTCATTTCTGCATCGTGGGCACTAAGCCTAAGCCAAAATCCTTCTGGGAAAGCTTCTTGTGGACAGATGAGATCAAGATAGAGCTTTTTAGTAAAGCACATCATTCTACTATTTACTGAAAACTGAATGAGGCCTACCAAGAAACCAACACAGTACCTAAAGTCAAATATGGTGGCGGTTCAAAGATGTTTTTGGGTTGTTTTGCTGACTTTGGCATTGGTTGCTTTGACTGTGTGCAAGGAAGGCATCATGAAATCTGAAGATTACCTAAGGATTTTGGATCGCTATCTAGTGCCCGGTGTCAGAAAGCTGGGTTTGCGTCCTAGGTCATGGGTCTTCCAGCAGGACAATGACCCCAAACATACTTCAAGAAGCACCCAGAAATGGATGGAAACAAAGCGCTGCAGAGTTCTGAAGTGGCCAGCAATGAGTCCGGATCTAAATCCCACTGATCATCTGTAGAGCTCTTAATATTGATGTTGGGAGAAGGCACCCTTAAAATATGAGAGACCTGGAGCAGTTTGCAAAAGAAGAGTGGTCCAAAATTACAGTTGAGAGGTGTACCAAGCTTGTTGAGGGTTATAGAAATCGATCGATTACAGTTATGTATTCCAAAGTGTGTGCAACCAAATATTAAAGGTGAGGGTGCCAACAATTTTGTCCGGCCCATTTTTGGGGTTTTGTGTGAAATTTCTTCAAATTTGCATTTTTTTCCTCTGTTTTTTTGTGGTGTTCAATACAAAGGAAATGAACATATGTATAACAAAACGTGTAATTGCAATAATTTTCTGGGAGAAATACTTAATTTTCTGGAACAATTTCAAGGGTGCCAACACTTTCGGCCATGACTGTATATTGGCATGTCCATTTTGAAAAATGGGGCTTGGTCACTAAGAAGCTTTAAGTATTCTCATGTTAATCCCAAGAAATTCTGCTATAATCCCTTTGAATGCCATCTATGTTGGCTGCAAAGAAGCTTTTTTTCTTTCTCATCTTCTGCCTGCAGGCTCATGTATTCCATGTAATGTTCTCTGTTTTAGCACAAGTGATAAATGTAGGATCCTGCAGATACAAAGTCTAAACAGACAATAAAATGTTGCAGGGAGCAGTTAAAATATTGCTGTAGAAAAAGGCAAAGGGAAATCAATGCCTCCTGTTGAGAGGGAGAATCTGGCATGTGTTTATTAGGCAATGTGCGTTTGTATTACTTAACAACACTTTGTATCTCCGGGCTGTAGAGAGATGAGAGCAAGTATCTTCCATGCTAGAAAGCTGGCAAGAGAACTTTTATTAGAAATTACTGCGGTTCTTGTTGCAGTCGGGCTCCGTTCAGCCGCATTCTACAAAATATTGACTAGAAACCTTTATCTGCAGTATTGTGAAGTCTGAATTTTGGTATAAATGGATGCAGTTATTTGCATAATCATAGGCTCTGATTCATCAAAGCTTTAATGTCAGATAACGGACATAAAAAGCTCTGAAAAGTTGCAAAATTTTTGCCCAACTCAAGGCTGCGCAAAAAATATAGCAACTTTTGGCGGTTTCACTCCTGTTTTGTCTAGTTCTGACAAAATGGACAGTGCTGAGGCGGTACGTGGCACCCCCTACTCATCAAATTCATGATGAGCGGTGGCATATCTTACACCACAAATTTACTGCAGTCCTTGTAGTAAGATTTGAGGCAAGGTGCACAAGGTGTGAGGCTTTGCCTGATTCATTACGTGGCTTCTGCCGGTGTCAGGAGTGGGGTGATGCTGAGGGCCTCGGGCTGGAAGGAGGAGGACATCTGGGCGGGCGAGGCTGCAGGCCCTGGGCTCTCATAAGATGTTTGCGCCGGCGAGCTGAGACCCCTTTCCCATTGATTTCCCTTTGGTGGAAAATGGCCTCTGGAGTCTCCTGAGATCTCTATCTGCGCCGCCTCCAGCAACCATTTTCCCAGAGCCCACCGCAGGGAATTCAGTGGGAAAGGCTACTCTGCTCACGGGCGCTGACATTGTATGAGAGACCTGGGCCCGCAGCCCCGCCACACTACTGCCACTGCCAGCGTCTGAAGCAGCGACCCTGCCTCCTGTAACCCCGCCCCACCACAAACACCCCCATCCTGGTAAGCTACCTTTGAATTATGACATCCCCCCATTTTCCTCCCAAATTAGGGGGACAAAAAAGTGCGCCTTATAATTTGATTAATACAGTAATTTTATATTTCAATAGATCAGACTTTTTGGAGACATGGAAATACCACATGTGTATTTTTTAAAATTTCTTTATTTTTAATGGGGAAAAAGGTGGGTGATTCAAACTTTTTTATATTTTTTTCATATTTTATAAACCTTTTTATACTGTATCTGTTAGTCCCCTTAGGGGACCTGAGATTGTGATTGTCTGACTCATACTTGTACATCTGACTCACTTGTCCTTTATACAGCATTACCATAGTATTGCTATATATCCGAAAAATCCCAATCTCCTATGAATGCCAGCCACAGGTTGTCATGGAAACCTATTGGCACCCTACGATTGCATTGCAAAGGTGCCGATTGATGGTTAGAACAGAGCTCACCCAGGCTGCACACTGTAAATGTCGCTTTAACAGATTGACGGTGGCATTTAACAGGTTAACAGCCGTGGGCAGACATGCTCCACTCATGGCTGTTAGAGGCAGATGATGGATAAATAACACAACCATCATCTTCAAGCAACATATGTGGGCTCAGTTCCTGGGCCTGCATTAAAGACATACCATACATCATATGTCAGTAAGGGGTTAATGTCCAATGGTAGTGTCCAACTCCCTAGACAAAACAAGTGTGATTTGCTTATTTGATGTATTTTGGATTTTAGTTAAGGCATTTCTTTTACTTTTTTCTATTCCTGCACAACCCCTTTAAATATTATCAGTACACTGGCCAAACAGGAGAGTCTGTTGGACTTGTATGGGCAGCATGAAACTTTTGACAGGTTCCCTTAACACATTTAGTGCCTCTCCAGTCGGAAACCATGAGTGTTATCAGTGTAATATCGAATAATGCTGTAATTGAGACTGCATACAGAGTATTAATGTAATTTGTGACCAGAGGTTCCAGTTTCCATAGAAATTAATGCAATTTTCGTGTAACTTTTAAGTGTTTATGTACAAAATTAAAGGGAGCCTGTCACTATAATTCAGTATAATATGCTTCTATGGTGTTTAACGCCATTTTCACCATTCCTCTGTTAAAGTCCTTTGTTTTAGGCTAAGTTCAGACTATTGTGTTTTTGCTCCATGTGCAATGTCTTATTCTGCACTAATTGAGACCTATGTGCATACTAGTGCTACAGCATTTAGATGAAACCTGTGATGCATTTTTTGGGTCTAGGCATAAATTGCTCTTATGTGTCTACAAGTTCTCTTTTTGACCAGATGTTTGTTCATCAAACCAGTTTGACAGCAGGGGAACTTCAAACGCTGCCCGTGAATTATGCAGAAGAACTCCTTGTGTCTGATCAGAGAGGCTTTAAAGTGTAAGCTGCGGAGTGCAGGAGGCGTTTTGAAGGCCGTTTTTCAGAACAAAATTTAATCCTACCTTTACTGTACCCAATGCTCAGACCATAGTAAGCATTATTCTTAGCAGAGCCACGGGCATAATAAAACTTTTCCTGCCTAGTATTATAGCCACTTTAATTTTAATATGCAATTCAACATGGTTGTTTTATAATCTACCTACATGAGGACTTCTCTACATTTGGGCATTTTCATAGTATTGACCATTGGGTACATTTATTCTGTGCTCTGATTGCCACAAGAGGAAATCTATTGAAAAATGATTTTGATTTGACATGGGTATACTACAGAAGACCATACTGGTGAAGTCAGAGATTTTTAGTTCTTTTACATTTATTTCTGTATAAAACAATGCTGTATTGGGTAAGAAGCGTGTTGTATTCTAAATGCAAAAATGACCGATTATCTTAACTCCCAGGCTGCCACATCAGCTTTGTTCCCTATTAGCTGCACAGCCAGAAGCTCACTCCGCTCAGGAGGGACCACTAGGCTTCCTCACATTTAAAGGGGTATTCCCATCTCCAAGGTCCTATCCCAATATGTAGTAGGTGTAATAATAATAATATTAGCAAATGTCTTCAATTAGAAATGTAGTATAATTCTGATTTGCTATGTCTCTTTCCTAATGTGCAGGCATTGCAGGACCTTAGATATCCATGTTTACGACCACTGATATAATGACAGTTATCTGGTTGCTAGTGGTTGTAACCATGGATACCTAAGGTCCTGCAATGCCTGCACATTAGGAAAGAGACATAGCAAATCAGAAAAACTATACTACATTTCTAATTGGAGGTATTTACTAATATTATTATTGCACCTACTACATATTGGGATAGGATCTTGGAGATGGGAGTACCCCTTTACTGCCTATATCAACCAGTTTCCTCACCTTAACCCTTTTACTACCTCCCTAGATGACCAGGGATGTGGATATTGGCACTTTACTGCCTTAGATTACCTAATCCATTCTCTGCTTTAAACCAAATAATTAGAGCCCCGTGCATTAATATTTTTGATGTGGTTCTTCATTGCTGGCTTAGGCCCAATGCACATCGCATTGATTCAGAACCTTCCACCAGAGGCATATTTCAGAACTCGGGAGTATTGATCTGATGTATACCTGTGATGGAAGACTGATGTAAAGGCTGTCTACTACACTATCCCATGTAATAAAAGTACAGTACTGCTCACCATTATTGGCACCCCTTCATTTTTTTCATAGACTATACAATCCATTCAGAAATATATGGAAATGTATCAAAGTTATATCCTCAGGATTTTTTAATTAGTGGTCCAAAGTAATACAACAATAAAACATTGTTTTTCAACTCTCGTGGCATCCTGTTACACTCATTGATCATCCTCACTGTCAAAAAGTTTTTTTTCTAATATCTAATCTGTATCTTCTCCCTTCCACTTGCATCCCATTGCTTCTAGTCTTTCTTTGTGCAAATGAGAATAAAACTGATCCCTCTACTGTGTGACAGCCCTTGAGATATTTGTAGACCGCTATTAAGTCTGGTCGCTCTTTTCTGAACTTGCTCCAGTTTTTCAATGTCTTTTTTAAAATGTGGCGCCCAGAACTGGACACAGTATCCCAGATGAGGTCTGACCAAAGAGGAGAAGAGAGGCATAATTACTTCACGTGATCTAGACTCTATGATTCTGATAATACATCCCAGAATTGTATTTGCCTTTTTTGCTGCTGCATCACACTGTTGACTCATGTTCAGTCTATGATCTATTAGTATACCCAAGTCTTTTTCACATGTGCTGTTGCTTAGCTCTATTCCTTCCATTCTGTATATGCTTTTTTCATTTTTCTTGCCCAGATGTAGGACTTTGCATTTCTTCCTGTTAAAAAAAACATTCTGTTAGTTGCTGCCCACAGTTACAGTTTGTTTAGATATTTTTGAATCCTTTCTCTCTCTTCTCTAGTATTAGCTATCCCTCCTAGCTTTGTGTCATCAGCAAATTTAATCAGTTTACCCTCAATTCCTTCATCTAAATCATTGATGAAAATTTTGAACAACACAGGGCTCTGGACAGAGCCTTGTGGTACGCCACTTCAGACATTCTTCCAACTGGATGTTCAACCATTTATGACCATTCTTTGGGTCCAATCTCTAAGCCAGTTATGAATCCACCTAACAGTTGCCTTGTCCATTGCATAGTTGGTCATTTTAATAAAGATGCTATGAGATACTTTGTCAAACGCTTTGCTGAAGTCAAGATTGATTATATCTACTGCGTTACCCTGATCCACCTGATGATCCACCTGATTTTCCTGATCCACCTGTTGAATTCTACAATCAGCATCCATTATAGGCTGCAAAGCGAGCATAAATCACACCCCAATACAGACCACACACCCCAGATACACAAGACACTACCACCACTCATCAAACGCAGAGAGTGATGAGTCCCCAAAATATACACTGCTATCTGACAGACAAAAGGCCACCCACTCTCCAAAACGCTGTGAATTCTTTATAGCATACAAGGACCAAGCTTATTAAACTTTTAAGTTTTAATATAAAAAGTATAGTGCTTATAAGAAAATGAATAAAAAGAGGAAAATAAGGCAAATAAGCAAAACAGTTCTAAAATAAGAAAAAGAAGAACTAACAAAAATAACTAAACATTTCTGTCTAAAGTTGTTCTTCTCTTTCCTTGAGGGTAGGGAAGGTTTATGGGTCACGCTCAGCTTTGGTGACCCCCAGCATGTGAATGTCTTCCCATTGTTTAGCCCTTCTTATACTGTATGTGCTTGTTCCTAGGATCATGTCTACAAAGTATTATGGAAATCAGGTCTGTAACTGGATAATGGGCCAAAAAGGAGGCGAATGCATTGCATATAAAATACCTTGTCCCCCCCCCCCCCACACACTTTCCTCCCTATAGTAAATAGGAGATGTCCAGGAAAGCCACAAATGACCATCTGCCCAAGCTTTGAAGCTCAGGCTTACCTGTAGTTCCAGTGATGCCTCCCTAGGTCTCAGGTCCTGTTGGCCTCCTGACCTGTAATAAGAGTTCATAGATGTTATGGCCCTTTGTGCAGTGTTAATTTTGTGAACGCCAGACTTAATCTAATGTTATATAACTGATATTATAATTTCCCTTACAAGGGGGATTAACCAATTTCACTTAGAAAACTCACATCACTGGTACTATTTATTCACATATTGTAATCTATGTATTGGCAGTCAGTCTTTGGTTAGCTCAAGTTATTATCTGCAAGGCGAAAATTCCTTACTATGTGAGGTTTGTGAAAGAATGTGTTTGGCTTTTCTAGATGTTCTCTGTAACATTGAATGAATACCATGTACATCTCTTTAAACGTCTCTTTAAGAGGAGGCAGGAAAGAGGAGTACAAATAACAGCAGTAACACTGGCTCCCGTTTGACAAGAAGGCTGTACATATCCAGAAACGCTAGAGACCTGGCACTTTGTGCTGCATGGCAGCCTTTGAATGGAAGCTGCAGACAATGTTATCATCCAGGCACAGTATGTACAGGACAATAACGTGAATGAACAAATTTCATTGTGAGTCTGAGCCGAGAGTGAGAACCCAACATGACCTGTGTACAAGCGGTGTGACTCATGTAGTGGATGAAGTGTCTTTGGGATTCTCTACCGTGGGGAGTTCAGGATTGCCCTATATTCATTCTCCGTGCATTATTTAACCGCTTTCTGTCTGCAGCCTCTTATGTATAACACTTTTGCTGCCAGATTGCATGTCGGACAAAATTTACTATGTTTATAATATTTCATAAAATTGTTGTCAAATTGTTTTATTACCATGATTGAATTATGTCATCTATTTATATTATGGATATTAATATAAAATATATTTCTGGAAAGAAAATAAACTCCTATGGTGGCAGGACTGTCCTATAAATCTTCATAGCTATTGAAATGTTTATAGCCACTTTGTGGTTTTCTTGAAAACACTCAACTATCAATGAGAGCTTAACATATTTTACATTATCGCTACAATGAGCTATTCACTGCAGTGTGAAATATAATTAAGCAGGAATCAAAATGACATATATAGGACACATGCTTAGTAACATGTATGATATTCCTTGCTTTCCTCTTGGGGCATGCTCACATGTATCAGATAGGTATTAGTTTCTCCCACCTCTGTTGGATTGGTACAATGGGCCCTAATGTACTGTGCCTTTAATCCCATTTCAGTAAGGCTCCTCTGACCAGTCTATAACAAACAATGGATAGAGAGTGTCTTGGAATAATGTGTGTCCTTCCTGTGAAAGTATAAAAGCAGAAGCACACAACAGTAGCGGGACTGAAAGGATTGTTAACATTTAAAGGGAATCTGTCAGCAAGTTTTTGCTATTTAATCTGAGATCAGCATAATATAGGGCACAACACCCTGATTCTAAGGATATGTCATTTATTAGGCTTTGTGTTGTAGTTTAAATACAGTGTTTTATCAGCAGGAGATTAACACTACAGGACTACAGCTCAGGCGACTAGCAGTCAGGCTAATCTGTGTAACCCCGCCCCCACCACCAGTCAGTGGTGGGGGCGGGGTTATACACAAAGCAGAAAACTAAGCTCTGTCACATCTACATTTGACAAAACAGGTATTCTATGAAAACTACACCAGGCAGCCCAGAAAGTGATACATCGCTGGAATCAGGATTTCTTCCCCTATGTTATGCTGCTCTAAGATTATATAGCAAAAACGTGCTGACAGATTCCCTTTAATAGGCCACTGTGTATTAATGTTTATTGGTAATATAAATTTTTTAGATATATTATCTATTGTGATTCGTTTGGGGGAGGAACCATGATTTCCTCTGTGTAATAAACTAGACAGAGTTTTTGTTAGTGGGAAGGATATTTATATGTCCTTGTTTTTTAGTGGGAAGGATATTCACATGTTCTTGTTTTTTAGTAGGAAGGATATTTACATGTCCTTGTTTTTTTCTTTCTATGGACTGTGTGTCTGCCTGCAAAAGAAAAATCACAAAGGCAGTCAGTTTTTGATCTTCCCCACAGATCAAAATTACACATTCAAGTCTATGGGTCCATGAAAATCACAGACAGCACACAGATGGCATTAACAGTGTAATGAAGGAGAAGCTTTGCAGTTAAATTTTTCATAAGTGAAAAATCACTGCTGAAACTCTGATGGTAAAAATTGAAACCCTGACCAAACACTGATGAAGATTGGATGCATAATACTGATTACACTCAGAATGTTTTTTTGCATACATGAAAAGTCACTGATGCCTGAATGAGGCCTGTGTTCTAGCTTAGTTCACGTGGCACATAATTATACTTCCAGGGTGTAAAATTCGGATTTGATGCCGAAATGGGATAGATTTCCCTCAGTAATTCCATTACATTTCACCACATATTCCACATTTAACCCCTTTAAAGCTCAAGACGTACAAATACGTAACTGGGACTTAAGAGCCTGATACATATTAGTACGTCTTGATTGTCACAGCTAACACCCGGTGCTATGTGCTGGGAGCGGTCCCGCACCGCTCTCGGCACATTAACCCCTGCAATGCTGCGATCGAAGTCAATCACAGCATTGCGATGGCAAGGGGAGGTGATCGGGATACTCACCTCTCTTGCCGGCGTCCAGCGATGTCTGCCGCGGCTTCCTGGATGTTGCCATGACGACCCGATGTCGTCATGACAACATCTGGGTCACCAGACAGCAGGAAGATATTTTGGTCATGCGCAGTGCATGACCAAAGTATCTAATGCATCTGCAGCGCTGACAGCCTGTATAGCACAGGGATGGTGCTCCATCCCTATGCTATACAGGCGATCAGAATAAAAAAAGTGAAGGTCCCATAGTGGGACAAAGAATAAAAGTAAAAAAAGTATTTTAAAATGAAAAAAAAAAATTGTAAAAATATCAAAAAATAAGTAAAAAAAATAATCCACCAAAAATAAAAATATGATGTACCCATCAATAAATATTATTCTGAAAAAAAATAAATAAATAAAGGTACACATATTTGGTATCGCCGCGTCCGGAATTACCTGACCTATAAAACTGTTAACCCCTTTAGTGAACACGTTAAAAAAAATAAATAAAAAACTAAGTAAAAAACAATGCTTTATCATACCGCCAAACAAAAAATGGAATAACACACGATCAGAAAAGACGAATATAAATAAAAATGGTACCGCTGAAAATGTCATCTTGTCCTGCAAAAAACAAGCCGCCATACTGCTCCATCAGCCGAAAAATAAAAAAGTTATAGCTCTCACAATAAAGCGATGGAAAAAAATATTTTTTTCTATAAAATAGCTTTTATTGTGTAAAAGCGCCAAAACATAAAAAAACGATACCAATGTGGTACCGATGTAAATGTACTGACTCGAAGAATAAAGCTACCTTATCAATTTTACCACATGCGGAACAGCTGAATTGTTGTTTTTTGTTTATTCTGCCTTCCAAAAATTGGAATAGAAAGCGATCAAAAAATGTCAACTCATCCCTCAAAAAACAAGCCATCACATGACTGTCAGCCAAAATATGGAAAAATTATAGCTCTCAAAATATGGCGATGCAAAAACTAGATTTTACAAAAAAATGCGTCTTTTAGTGTGTGACAGCTGTCAATCATAAGAACCCGATATGATTCTAGTATCGCTGTGATCGCACCGATCTGAAGAATAAAGTCATCTAATCGCTTATACCACATGAGAAACAACGTAAAAAATAAACTCTAGGGTTAGGGTTGTGTTACAGTTGGGCTAGGGTTAGGGTTGAGCTAGGCGTACTCGGGAGAATTTGCACAAAAGTTTTTGGGTCCATTTTCTCTTTTTACTCTTGTGAAAATAAAAAAAAATTGGGGCTAAAACATCATTTTTGTGGAAAAAGTTTGATTTTTTTTTTTTTTTCACGGCTCCATGTTATAAACTTCTGTAAAGCACTTGGGGGTTCAGGGTGCTCACCACACATCTAGATAAGTTCCCTGAGGGGTCTAGTTTCCAAAAATGGTGTCACTTGTGGGGGTTTTCCACTGTTTAGGCACATCAGGGGCACATCCGCTAATTATTCAAGCAAATTTTACATTCAAAAAGTCAAATGGTGCTCCTTCCCTTCTGAACCCTGCCATATACCCAAACAGTGGTTTTCCCCCACATATGGGGTATCTGCTTACTCAGGAGAAATTGCACAATAAACTGCATGGTGCAATTTCTCCTGTTACCCTTATGAAAATGCAAAATTGGGGGCTGAAAAACATTTTTGTGGGAAAAATGTGAAAATTTTATTTTTACGGCTCAATGTTATAAACTTCTGTGAAGCACCTGGGGGTTCAAGGTGCTCACCATACATCTAGACAAGTTCCATGAGGGGTCTAGTTTCCAAAATGGTGTCACTTGTGGGGGGTTTCCACTGTTTAGGCACATCAGGGGCTCTCCAAACGCAACATGGCGTCCACTAATTATTCAAGCAAATTTTACATTCAAAAAGTCAAATGGCGCTCCTTCCCTTCCAAACCCTGCCGTGCGCCCAAACAGTGGTTTTCCCCCACATATGGGGTATCTGTGTGCTCAGGGGAAATTGCACAACAAATTTTGGGGTCCATTTTTTCCTGTTACACCTGCAAAAATAAAAAAACTGGGTCTAAAGTAACATTTTTGTGAAAAAAGTTAAATGTTAATTTTTTTTCTTCCACATTCCAAAAATTCCTGTGAAGCACCTGAAGGGTTAATAAAGTTCTTGAATGTGGTTTTGAGCACCTTGAGGGATGCAGTTTTTATAATGTCATAAAGACCCCTCAAAGTGACTTCACATGTGATGTGGTCCCTAAAAAAATGTTTTTTGTAAATTGAGAAATCGCTGGTCAACTTTTAACCCTTATAGCTCCCTAATAAAAAAAAAAAAAAAAATTTGGTTCAAAAATTGTGCTGATGTAGTCATGTGGGAAATGTTATTTATTAACTATTTTGTGTGACATATCTCTCTGATTTAAGGGCATGAAAATTCAAATTTTGAAAATTGCAAAATTTTCAAAATTTTTGCCAACTTTCAGTTTTTTTCACAAATGCAAGTGATATTGAAGAAATTTTACCACAATCATGAAGTACAATATGTCACGAAAAAACAGTCTCAACATCAGGGGGATCCGTTGAAGCGTTCCAGAGTAATTACCTCATAAAGTGACAGTGGTCAGAATTGTAAAAATTGGCCTGGTCATTAACGTGCAAACCACCTTGGGTTGTAAAGGGGTTAAGACATGAATTTGTGGTGAATTAGTCAGAAAAGTTAAATATCAGCTTGTGTCAATCCAGGCAAAATTCTGAATTTGACATCAGATCGCTGTTTAATGTTGGTCCATAGAGAAAATATTTTATTAGGTCATTCACCTAAATGTGCGAATCTCAAAAAAAAAAAAAAATCAGTAGATGAGACCATTGGCTGACCACTCAGAATACTGAGGGCTCGGAGATATTGTGTTCATGTAATCAAAGGATTAAAGGAATCAGAACCCATACACTGTAAATTCCTAGACTTGCTGCTCATTAAATATGAATCCATGAACAACGTATTTCATTTTCTTTCTTGGTCTTTTAATGTTATGTTCTTTATGGTTCTTTCTGCAATATCTTTGCCTTAATGTTTTTTTTTTATTTGCTTTCCAGGATACCCAAAAAGCAAAGCAGTTTCTTCCATTCTTGCAGAGAGCTGGGCGTTCAGAAGCAATTGTAGAGTATGTGTTCAGTGGGTCCAGGCTGAAGCTTTACATGCCAAAAGAAACTTGCCTTATCACCTTTCTCCTGGCCGGTAAGTGAGCATAGTACAGAGAAATGAAAGTGTTTTCTAAGTATTGTGTCCAGTTTTATGTTTTTCTATACTTCACTCAATTCACATTATGTTAGAAGATCCTTTTGGAGCTTCAGTTTACAGGTCTGATAGAAAAATTAGCACATCATGCCTGGTGATTCTTCACATAGTGACAGACCTTACATTTTAAACAGTGGGGATGAGTCCATCACCGTTGTAAAACTTGGCGTCCATGTGACCAGTTGCATTTTTGCCCAAGAAAAACCTGTCACCTCCAAGTAATTTGTTAAAAATTACTTAAAGGAAGATCTTCTGTAGTAGAGTGCATGTTAGCTATAAGGATAAGTTCCCACAATCCGTTTTTGGTGATTTTTTGAAGCTATGTAATTTGTCTGCTCAAAAAATGCAACATTTTACAGTCTCAGCAAAGTGGATGGGATTTATTGAAGTCTAATGCCCACTGTGCTTTTTTATTACGCAGCGTAAACTGACCTGTGGTACATATATAAAATCCGCAACGTCACTGTCTCTTGAAAGTATACTGAGTTTTATGTATGGATTTTCCCCATATAATTGCATTAGATGTGGAAAAATTGCGGTTAAAAAAATCTTATGCTGCAGAAATGCACTAAAATACACATAATCTGCACATGACTGTTCCAATAATTTTTTTTAAAGTATCAGGAATTGTCTAGAACAAAGCAGCTTTATTTACATGACATGACAAAGAGACAAAAACTGTACCGTCAAAAACGCAATAAAAATGCAAAAAACCCTCAAACTAATTTACCTAAATGCTGCAGATAAAAAACTCACCTAATACTCATCGTGGGTATAAGGCTCTCATCAGCTGATGCTTCTAGTCAATACTCATGGGTTCCACTCATGTCTAACCAAATTTGTCACTAGAAAAGGGTGGTGATGTTTGTGTGTGCACTATTGCAGTGTTTTTCACTTTCATGTTAAATTTAGCACTGGCCTCCACAACAAGGTTTACTAGTAGATCATGATTTACTGTACTTTGCACCCATTACTAGTTTTCATCTTCTATGCACAGCACTTCATACTATGGGTGTCCAACCAGAAAGTAATTTACATCCTGCTCTCCTCCCATTGAAAACGTTTGTTGGCTGCACATGTGCTTTTACATGGGTTTTAATGTGTTTCCTAAGTAATAGTGCCACGGTGATGACAAGTATTGGATAATGACATAAAAATGTGGAGTATATTACTGTATTATACCATGCTGTCCACAAATCAAACTGTATGTACACCGTGACACGTTCCCTTTTTCAGGGTTGTCCGGTCTAAAATGACAAGTCTGCAGTCACATAGAGAGACTGCAGACTTGTGTATTATCCCAGTGCATACACTGTGCGATCTGAGATTTGCAGGTGTTGGCGCTGGGAATGGCGATCACTTGACTGCAAGTATGCGATATGCATACTCCGGCCAGAACGCGTCTAGACTATTGCACAGTGCCTGCGCTGGGAGGATTCACAAGTCTCCCGTCTCACAGACTGATTGCGGACCTGTCATGTTACACCGGACAACCACATAAAGAAGTCTCCTGGTGACTTTTGTTTCACAATGCTGCTGATTATCAGACTTTGTGAAGGGTCGAAAACAAGTCTAATAGAATTTTATCTGATTTATAGCTAAAAAAAAAAAAAAAAGATACATTTTTCAATTAGCAGTGGGACACCACAGGTTTTTTTTTTCATCAAATTCTGTATTTTGTTTTCTTTTAACAATTTTAGTTATTAGTAAATCCTATTTAGTGGTCTGCAAATCCACTGATAATTGTTGTGGCTTGGATATGGCATGTAATCTGATGGTGTTGTCTTCCTTAGCTGTATGAGCTGTTACTTTGCCTCTTTGTCAGTTCCTTGTGCTTTTCATGTTAACAGCTGGAGTGATGCAGCAATTTAGTTATTCACTGCATCCTGCACATTCATGTACTGAGGTGCAGAACTAAATATAGTTACTAGGAGCACCACTGACATTACCTGCTATGCTGTAATCCCTGGTAAGTCAAGCTGTGTCGAAGCAGAAGAAAGAAAACATTGCACTGAGCACACGAGTACTCTAATATTTTAATCACATCTACATGGGGATGGTATTACACTAAAGTTTATTTCTATTTTATTTTGAGTGACGGATGACTAAACATACTGCTCACACAATATATAACTGAAAAAGGAACCACCTTATTTATGTTTGCTTGTTTTTCTGGTACATTGCAGATTGGTTTCTCATGACTAGCCAATGTCATGATTCCACTGCTCAGTGTGTCTTGGGCACAGTGACTGACAGCTCAATTGTCCAATCTAGTAAAGGGGCGTGCTAATCTGTCAGTATTTTGATTGACAGTTCGGCCGTCCAATCAGATACTGGAAGGTGCCGAGCTTCTTTCAGGTGTTCCCTGTTTCAAGTGATTACCCAGCTACTTAACTAAGCTGTCAATCCCTGATAACTGCAAGTCATAGCTTACAGCTCTGTGTGGTATGTTCTATGTGCTTTGTGCTCTGTATTCAGACTTTCTGATCTTCTGTTGCCGGACCTTGGATTTGCCTATTGACTACCCGTTTGTATTACCTCTTTTGCCTTGACGCACTCTGACCTTGGAATTCTCTCTCTGGACTGTGACCTGACTATGCTTAGTCTCTTCCTCTGTTTATGACGTACCTTACTGGCTTTTGACCAACCAAACCCTCATCCAAAGTTGTACTTTAATTTCAATAAAAACCTCTTTTTAACCTCTTTATTAATGACCTTGTGGATGGGATTGAGAGTAAAGTGTCAGTTTTTGCTGACTACACCAAACTATGTAGGATATTAAAATCTGATCTTGACTTTACAATATTGTAGAACGATCTGGATAAGATGACTGAATGGTCAAACACTTGGCAGATGAGGTTTAATGTAGATAAATGTAGAGTAATGCACCTATGATGGAGTAATCCTATTGCTGCATATACATTAAATGGGAGTATACGCGGGACTACAGAACAGGAGAAGGACTTGGGTATTTTGGTTACAAGTAAACTGAACAGCAGTACTCCATGTCAAGCAGCAGTCGCAAAAGCAAGCAAGATTTTAGGATGTATAAAAAGAGAAATAAAATCCTGTGATCCCAACGTACTATTGCCCCTTTTTAAATCACAGGTGAGTCCACATCTGGAATATGGGATCCAGTTTTGGGCTCCCCATTTTAAAAAGGATATTCAGAAGTTAGATTCAGTTCAAAGGCGGGCAATTAGATTATTACAAGGAATGGAAGGCTTCCCATACGATGAGAGGTTGAAAAAGTTGAGCTTGTTTAGCTTAGAAAAACGACGCCTCAGAGGGGATCTCATTTACATGTATAAATATATGTGAGGTCAGTACATAGGACTATTCCTTCCAAAGACCATACTAAGGACCAGGGGGCACTCATTATGGGTGGAAGAAAAACGATTATGGCACATAAACAGGAAAGGGTTCATTACAGTCAGAGAAGTCGGACTGTGGATTCACCGACCACAAGAGGTAGTAATGGCTGACACTATAATAGCTTTCAAAAAAGGGCTGGATGACTTCCTCACTACACATAACATTGTGAGTTATAGTTAAATTAGACAAAATGTTACACCTATAGTAGTACATTTGGTACGGTAATATTAATTAAATAACTAGTATCATAATTAGGTTTGATCCAGGGTTCTAGGACTGGTTGCCTTTTCTCGGGGTCAAGAAGGAATTTTTCCCTGTGACACAAATTGGCTGAATGTGTCCTGGGGTTTTTGCCTTCTTCTGGATCAACAGATATAGACATAGGGATTTTAGTAATACCATTATTATAATCACGAGAGTAATACAAAATCTAAAACTAATTAAAAATAAATAAATTATAAACGGGTACATTTTTAATTGAAATAGTGCAGCAACAATAAAAATGATAATAATACTACATTTGTGAGGCCTAGTCCCAGTTAGTTAGTAAGTTAGTTTAGCGTTAGTGTAGGGAGTACAATTGGGGGAGGAAGGTTGAACTTGATGGACCTAGGTCTTTATTCAGCCTAGGTTACTATGTTACTAAGGGTGAGACTGCACTAAAATGTGTATTCTGTTGGCTGCTTTAAGGTTGCCGTAATATGTGTCTATATGAGCCCAGAAATCCCGTTTGGACAAAGCATTGTCATATTATAACTAAAAGCGGCTTAAAGGGAATCTGTCAGAACGATCCACAACCCCAAACTATCTATATGGTCATGTTGCTCTCTGAAAGATAATGTCCGACCATACCTTTACTTATACTGTAGGGTCTAGACTGTGTTAGTCAAGCAAGAGAAGGTGGAGAATAAAGCCAACTAGGCAGAAACCTGGGAAGTGCTTTGACACTCCCAGAGCTTAGTTTGCATACAAAGTAAAAGAGTAATTTTTTAGTTAAGGAGCAACAGGTTGCATAAGAAAATAAGTGGATGAAATTATCTTTCAGAGACTAATATGACCATAAAAACTGTTTGGGGTGTGGATAGTTCTGACAGATTCCCTTTAATAGTAGATTGTTCGCCATCTAGAGCAACTTTATTCGTTTTTTTTAAATTGTAAAGATGAGCTATAACTATGTACACCTGCACAACAGCATCTGACCAATTGTTCTATGTGGTGTAGACTACACTTTCATAGCTATACCAATTCTTTCATGACTTGTCCAATGCAGAAGAGAAAATGCTGCCAGTAATGGATTAATGGCAAATCCCTTTGATTTACAGGCTTATGGTGAATGGGAACCTATTCCTCTCCATGTTTTTCCAGATGCGTAAGCAGAAACTGGATACTACAGTCACACATATTACTTTCAGTCCAATTTAGGCCTGTAAGTTCCTTGCCAAACAATGTAGTAGTTCTTATCAGTTGTGTTAGTAAGGTTATTACTATTCACATCCAAACTGAGTCGGTCCCATATTTGGCACAAATGTTATTGGATGTAGATATATCTGAGTGCCAGGATTGATGAGGTATGCGATTATTTGAAATGTTTTAGGTCACTACTGGTATAAAATTTCTTTACTTAGGTAAACTACCCTATAGTCAATTGTGATTTTGGCTTAGAAATACTGATTTAAAATCCTGACCAAATACTGAATGTGTGAACGTGGCCTAAGAATCTATACTTATGTACATCGATGTTTTACTTGTACAAACTGCATCGCAGAACTGTGGTCATTTGTTGGAGAGTGTAAGGGTTTTGTCATGAGATTTTTATTATTATTTCATTGTGCAGAACGCTACCCACTCTTAGAATGCCTTTTTATATGTCAGTCTGAAAAGAATTGCCCAGTTTTTTTTTCCATTAATGGCTTATCTTTATCTGATCGATGGTATGGTGGTGCTGAAGATCTCTGATGCTGCTGGAACACCGCAGCCCTGTCATTTCTGTAGTGATGTGTGGTACCTGACCATGGCCACTATAGAAATGACGGAGTTAATGTGTTCTGGCAGCATCCGAGGACTTCTGGTCGGCGCTGGTAACTGCTGATTTCTGGGGGTGCCAGTTGTTGCACCACCACTGGTCAGATATTGGTGGCTTATCCTGAGCATAGCTCATCAATGAAAAAAGTAGTGACCAACCTCTTCAATATGTTATCTGCAGTTAATTTAATAATAGATTTGGAGCATCTCTGGCTGCTCATGTACCATAAAGTCAAATCTGAGCTGGTATAGATTTACACTTCCATTTATGCCAATTTCTGATGTTCATAAAGCCAGCTTCACACATCTGACATTGATGGTCCAAACTCGGGCCACGATGGCCGGACTAGACAATGAGGCTGTTGAGTTTAGGTCAGAAGACCCACGTCAGGTATAGATGTAGCAGTCTCTACTCAGACTGCAATGTGAGACTTGTGAAACAGGCCTATTGGTAAATTTGCTAAGCTCTGGAGCCCTGGCGCCTTTAGCTAAACTCACCCCATTTTTTAATAAGTTTGCAAATGCTGCAAAAAAGCAAAACCGAAAATACCCAACTTATGATGCATATATGATGGTACCATCAGAAAATTGGTATAAAGCTGCTATTTAAAACTCCTCCCATATGTTTCTTTTCATGTGATTTATGCATCTTAACATGATGGTTTTCCCTGAAGTAAAAAGCCTCCAGCTTTGACCAACTGATTGAAGTATCTGGAATCGAAATATTTCCCTGTGAACTTCCATGTATTTAAAAAAATCATAGTGTATGGACTGTTCACACACAATGCCTTTGAGAGCTTTACGGAGTATGAACAGTGAAATGTTTAGTATTGTAGCTGGATCATTGGTTCCAGCTCTCACAAAAAAAAAGATTTTTTTTTAAAGTTCAAAGTCCTAATAAGGAGCCTTTTTCCTAGAATACTAAATAGCCTCCTCAAACTTTGCAAAACTTGTTCTGAATTAGGTTTGTCACAAAATCAGGTAAGAGAAAATATTCCACAACTGTTTGATTACGCCAATCACTTATAGTATGAGCCTTCCAGAATCCATCATTGTCAGTTCAGCTAAGCAGGTGATGTGTGTGCTTTATAAAGTATCCCATTAAAGAAGCAATGCTGACCTTCACCATGTAAGCTAACTCACAAGGGAAAATCCTCATTTCACTAAGTCAAATGAACTTTAGATTTTTTAGTGTTGCTTGAATGTTTGTGAACACTTCAGAATTTTCCATATTTCTGCATAAATTTTACCTAAAAAGACAGATTTGCGCAAAATACCTAAAAGTGGGTAAAGCGAACTAAATCGAACACATGCGTGAAAAGTATTAGACTGCAATTTTTTAGTGAAGAAAATGTTCCAATATCACATGTATGTGAGGGACAGAAGTAGCACTTATAGCTGTTGTTAAAGACAGATGCCAGCTATGTAATATTGCCAGCATCTGCCCTGTATAGAGCAGTCTCTGCTCCTGAGCCTGCTGAAAACACCCTGACGCACTCCATGATGTAATAGTACATACACCATGGGGCAATAAAGGGTTAATAACTTTATGTGCAGGCACTGGTGAGAGTTTGGAGGAAGGTCCCTTTTTAAATCGTGTCCATCCGGAGGGTTGTAGATCATCTCCTGGCAGATGCAAAGGTTTTATTAACACTGAGTTATGCCAGTTATCAATTTTCAAGCAGTAAGTGATGTCAAGACAAAACAATGCTTGACTTCTAGCTCATAACTTTGTAGTATATCTATATTCTGCACACAAGCATGTCTGACATTAGGAGACGAGGAGCAGAAATGTGCCTGTCCAGCAAGTCCTACCTCTTTTGGTAACCAATAGTAATAGTCTGCTAGAAATCCGAGCAGTGTGGCAGATGATGAGTTTGTATGTGACGTTACACTGCATCTCGGAATGCTCTGCTCCTCTGAATCATTTACTGCTCCTTCGTTGTTGATGAGGAACTTCTTTCCTGATCCACTGATTTTCTGAATCCTAAGTTTCCAGCATGCCTCTTAACTTATGTGTTCCCATTTGCTATTAATTCAAATACTATCTGTCATATGTAATTTGCCATCTCAGGCTGAGAAGAATGAGAAAAGTAGAAGTATTAAGTCAGAATGTGATTGCATAAGACTTCATAACATTTGTAAAACATTTTTTCTTTTTCCTATGCGATTCAGTTCACCTGTTGTTTCTGACTCATTTCACACTAGTTTTTCTAAATTTGTGGTTTTCCTAAAAGAGCTGAGTATATATTTTTGCAGCCACTCTCTATGTGACTGCGGATTGTGCATATTGCACACTGTCAAGATTCAACATGGTCAGGATTCCCCTCTTTTTGCCAGTTCAGAGTACTCACTCGCATGACACAATTAATGATTTTTAAATGAGCTGAAAATTTTAAAGGAGCACTAAAGTTAAAAGAAATAAAATGAAAGCCGCTGAGTTATGTATTCTGAGAGGGCTGGACTGGACTATTATCCCCATTGTTTATTTATGGGCATTATACAGTATGGGTTTAAAAGATTGTCCAGCTAAAAAAAAAAAGCTTTAGATGAGTTAGTACAGAGCTTTTTGCAAATGCTAAGCCAGACCTCTTGTCTCATGCGTAATAGAAACAGAAAAAGCTATCTGGCCAACCCCTTTATACACTTCACAGGTCACGTGCTGACGAAGCAGAATTAAATTGTTACTCGAGTTTTACATCTAAATGACAGTGTATCGTTTACTCTAGTGATGTGATATATCGATGTGGTAAGCATTTTTCAAGGTTTTTAATGTCAAAGTAGAGTAAAGGTAAGGTTAAGTAGGCGTCCTGGTGCTCTAGAAGGCAACCATCATCAGATAAAAAGGCTTTATAAAAATACAACGCGTTTCAGCTGCAGCCAGCATTTATCAGGTACATATCTATATATACATATAGGTGCATCTCACTAAATTAGAATATCATCAAACAGTTAATTTATTTCAGTTCTTCAATACAAAAAGTGAAATTCATATATTATATAGAGTCATTACAAACAGAGTGATCTATTTCAAGTGTTTATTTCTATTAATATTGATGATTATGGCTTACAGCCAATGAAAAACAAAAGTCACTATCTCAGTGATTTAAAATAATTAACAAAAAATGCCTGCAAAGGCTTCCTAAGAGTTTAAAAGAGTCCCTTAGTCTGTTTTAGTAGGCTGTACAATCATGGGGAAGACTGCTGAATTGACAGATGTCCAGAAGGCAGTCATTGACACACTCCACTGGTCCCAGAGTTCCAATTTTCATTTGGAAATCAAAGTAAGAGTGGAGAGGCACACAATCCAAGCTGCTTGAGGTCTAGTGTGAAGTTTCCACAATCGGTGATGGTTTGGGGAGCCATGTCATCTGCTGGTGTAGGTCCACTGTGTTTTATCAAGACCAAAGTCAGCACAGCAGTCTACCAGGAAATTTTAGAGCACTTCATGCTTCCCTCTGCCGACAAGCATTTAGGAGATGGAAATGTCATTCTCCAGCAGGACTTGGCACCTGTCCACACTGCCAAAAGTACCAATACCTGGTTTAAAAACAACAGTATCACTGTGCTTGATTGGCCAGCAAACTCGCCTGACCTTAACCTCAGAGAATCTGTGGGGTATTGTCAAGAGGAAGATGAGAGAAACCAGACCCAACAATGCAGACGAGCTGAAGGCTGCTATCAAAGCAACCTGGGCTTCAATAACACCTCAGCAGTGCCACAGGCTGATCACCTCCATGCCACGCCGTATTGATGCAGTAATTGATGCAAAAGGATCCCCGACCAAGTATTGAGTGCATTTACTGAACATACATTTCAGTAGGCCAACATTTCGGATTTTAAAAACATTTTTCAAGCTGGTGTTTATAAAGTATTCTAATTTACTGAGATAATGACGTTTGTGTTTTCATTGGCTGTAATCATCAACATTAACAGAAATAAACACTTGAAATAGATCACTCTGTTTGTAATGACTCTATATAATATACGAGTTTCACTTTTTGTATTGAAGAACTGAAATAAATTAACTTTTTGATTATATTCTAATTTAGTGAGATGCACCTGTACCTGTTAAAGGCTGGATGCAGCTGAGATGTGGTGTTTTAGTAAAATCAATAAAAATACGTTTTCATTTGATGGTGATTGCCAGATCTCCTAGTTACCTCACCTCTGATAATTGTTGGCCACTAGGCTCTGAATTGGAGCAGATGCTGGCGGCTCACTAGGAAGGCTGCATTTGACCGCAATGCAATACACCTACAGCCTACTATGGAGTTGTACCCTGTGTTGTACAACCTGCAAAGGTGATAATCCATTCCTTTCACCTTGTAGATCATCAATGCCTTTTTCCTCACTAATGCTATGCTCATATAGTGCGGTCTTTCCCTTATTCCCTTGGGAATTTCCCACCTGTAATATGCGAAGGCAGTGTTTGCTTTGCCTATATGTATGTTTTTATGAAGCTGTACCCCTCAGTCTGGATAGGAGAAGTGGGATTTGCAGGCTTTCTCTGAGTACCTGGCAGGTTTTCGGGAATATATACTAATTTTAATATGTAAATAAGAGCCTTGCTGAGGTAGTGAACCTATATAGTGGAACAAGTTCCCTGTTGGTATTTTTGATTTCCCCTGGAGAAGGATGATTGCTGAAATGTTTGTGAAAGCTGACGTACACGTTTCCAGTGCTGGAGATGCTTCGTTCTCATGTAGCAGTAGACAGTATGCCTATTCAGCGCGCTTTTGTGTTTCCTGGAGAGCTCGGCCAGTGATGCATAATGTTGCTGTTGTCTATTAATGTGCACCTGGTATCATAAATGGAAGTCCCCATATTCTCAATCTATAGAGACAAGCATTCTCTCACGTTAGTGTTATATTAATATCAATAGCTCTGCTCACCATTATTGGCACACCTTCATTTTTTTCATAGACTACAATATCTTCAGAAATAAATGGAAATGTACCAAAGTTATATCCTCAGGACTTTTTAATTAGTGGTCCAAAGTAATACAACAATAAAGCATTGTTTTTCAATTTCCATGTTGCAATTTCAAAGAAGAAACAGAATAAGCAGCATCTGGAGCAATAAAGGCAACCCTAATTAATACTTGGTTGCACACCCTTTGGCATTGCTGACAGCCTGCAAACGTTTCTTGTAGCCATCTTTAAACTTCTTGCACTTCTCAGCTGGAATTTTCTCCCACTCTTCCACTGCAGTTTGTTCAAGCTCTTGAATGTTTCCAGGGTTTTTTTCCCCAATGGCAGATTTCTGCTCACCCCAAAGATTTTCAGTGGGATTGAGGTCAGGACTCATTGCTGGCCATTTTAAAACAGTCTATTTTTGTCTTTCTCAACCATTCCTGTGTACTTTTGTCTGTGTGATTTGGGTCATTGTCTTGCTGGAGGACCTATAATCTTCAACTCAAACCAAGTTTTCTTACACTGGGTAGGACATTTCGCTCTAAAATTTCTTGATAATTCTCTGATTTCATGATTCCTGTGATATGTTCAAGGCCTCCAGTACCAGACGCAGCGAAGCAACCCTACCGCATTATGGATCCTCCACCATGCTTAACTGTTGGTAAGATGTTCTTTTCCTTCTAAGCTTCATTGGGCCGTTTGCAAACAAACTATTGCTTTGCATTGCCAAAGAGTTCCACAGAACGTATTCCCAGAAGGATTGTGCTTTGTCAGTGTACTCTTTGGCAAAGATCAGTTGTTCCTTTTTATGTCTTTTCTTCAGCAATGATTTCTTCCTAGCCTTCACCCATAATGCTGTACTTAGTTTAGTGTGCGACTTATGGTACTTGTTGAAACCATGACCCCAGACTGTTCCAGGTTGGCCTTCAGGTCTTTCAATGTTTGATGTGGTGTTTTTTCCACTATTCACATCAACATTCGAAGACATCTCATCAATTTTCCTCTTTCCCCCACGTCCATGGAGGTTCTTGATTGTTCCATGCTTGGCAAACTTCTTAATAACATTGCACACTGTTGAAACTTGGACACCAAGGTCTTTGGAGATGGCCTTATACCCTTTGGAAGTTTGCTAATAATAGCCGTTCTGTAATCCTCAGACAGCTGCTTTGTCTTCACCATTGTGACAAAGGAACAGGCCCTGCCATGTGGCTTTTTAAAACACTGAAGTCATCATTCATTAGCTAATTCCATGTCACATGGGCACCGACAATTACTCACAGGTGAATCTCTTTTGTGATTTACCACAGTCAAAATGTATTTCCATTCTAAATTAATGTAAAGGGTGCCAATACCAGTGTCACAGCAAGCTAGTTTTTTATATTTCCATCCCATTGTTTTTGTTAGAATCTATTGTTTATCATTTGATCTTTTGTATTTAACATGAGGGCTCTCTACAAAAAACTGTTTCACTTTATTCATTTTTTTCAGGAGATATTCCACATTATGCACTTAAACTGTATGTGCGAATGCATAGACCCCCTATATTCAGCCTTATAAACAAGCTGGTGAAGAAAATCTGTGGTGCCTTGGGAATTGTGGAACATTTTCATTGTGTATCTTAAATTCTTAAATTTAATGTTTTCCATTAATGCCACTTTTACAAAGTGCAGGTTGTTTTTTTTGTTTGTTTTTTTAAAAGCCTTGAAGTAGAACTAAAATAGAAAAGTATAATAAAAAGAAAATATTCAAATGGTCTAAATGGCATGAACACCTTTGTCATGTTGTAAGGAAGCATTAGCTGAGGGAGTTCCCCACTCCACTCTCTCACACTGACTTGAGTGGTATACAGCAAAAACAAGTTGGGACTGTATGTCCTGTTCAGGATGGTCAAAAACCACAAGTTACCATCAATTGGATGGGTCTGTTCTTATGTGATGCAAACTTATTCATAAATTAATCCAATTAGACCAGACAAATGTTATGGGCTCTCCCATTAATTACCGTATATTCCGGCGTATAAGACGACTTTTGAAGACTGAAAAATCTTCTGTCTAGTCTGGGGTCGTCTTATACGCCGGTAATGCTTTTGAACTTTCAGAAATTGACATGCGGGGATACTCTGGGGGTGTTAATAAGCTGCCGTGGCCGTATCCCTGCCATGTCGGAGTTAATATAAGGTGGAGGGAGTTAAAATACGGCGGCGGTAGGTCCAGACAGTCAGCGCTTCTGTGCTGAAACTGACACATCGCTGCGTATTCCCAGCTCCGGACACAGCGCAGGACTTCTGTGCCGACAGCTTTCACTTGTCACAGAAGCGCTGCGCTGTGTCCGGAGCAGGGAAGTCCGCATCGCTTCTGTGACAATATATGAAAAGCCGGCAATTCAGCAGCGGCATAAGCCGGCACCCGACAATTTAGAATAGAAAGAATAGAGCATCACACATAGATTAGATAGATAGAAACATGTCAGTCACATATATATGAAGTACAGTGACAGTATTGCTTACTGTACTTGTCATTTAGTGTAAAGGATTTATTAAAACAAATATTAGTGTTTTCATGCACCGTCTCTTTAAAAAAGCCGGCCGGCAATTCAGCATCTGTACCCGACAATTTATAACAGAAAGATAGAGCATCACACATAGATTAGATAGATAGAAACATGTCAGTCACATATATAAGAAGTACAGTGACAGTGCTGGTTACTGTACTTGTCATCTAGTTTTAAAATAACGGATTTATTTAAAAAAAAATTGGCGTGGGGTTCCCCGTAATTTTAGTCTCTAGCGGAGGTTAAGCAGACAGCTGGGGCAGATGTTTGAAGCCTGGGAAGGGGGTAATACCCACGGAGCTTCCCAGGCTACTAATATCAGCCCCCAGCTGAATACCTAGCCTTTACTAGCTATTAAAATGGGGGACCCACCCCAAAAAATGACGTGGGGTCCCCCCTAATTTAATAGCTAGCAAAGGCTAGGCAGACAGCTGGGGGCTGATATTAATAGCCCAGGAAGGGAGCCATGAATATTGGCCCCCTCCCAGGCTAGAAACACCAGCCGTCAGCCGCCCCAGAAATGGCGCATCCATAGGATGCGCCAATTCTGGCACTTAGCCTCGCTCTTCCACGCTGCCCTGGTGCGGTGGCAGGGGGTAATAGGGCTGGGGTTGATGTCAGCTTATAATGCCAGCTGACATCAAGCCCAGGTTAGTAATGGAGAGGCGTCTATAAGACACCCCCATTACTAACCCCATAGTAAAAGTTAAAAAAAACACAAACACCCAGAATAAAGTCCTTTAATTGAAATAAACACACAATTCTTTATTGTTCTAAATTAAACCATACTTACCATCACGCCCATTCCAGCTGAAGCCAACGATCTCCTGCAATAAAAGTAAAATAATAAAGCAACCTCATCCTTACCTCTCCATGGTTCCCAGGACCGATCCAGCTCTGCTACATTCACATGACAGGCTGGACCGCAGCAGAACGCTGCCATCCAGCCTGTCATCCCGCAGACACTGAGAAGCGCAGGCATGCTTGCGCTCTGCAGTGTCTGGCTGTGACGGCATCCAGATGAGCCGACAATGAACTCAGCTCACCTCCTGGACGTCCGTCACTGACAGCGTGGGAAACTTCTACTGCGCATGCGGGGAGCAGGAGAATTTTCCCACGCTGTCAGTGACGTGCATGAGGTGAGCCGAGTTCATTGGACATGATCTCGGCTCATCTGGATGCCGTCACAGTCAGACACTGAGGAGCACAAGCATGCCTGCGCTTCTCAGTGTCTGCCGCATGGCAAGCTGAACGGCAGCGTTCTGCTGCGGTCCAGCCTGTCATGTGAATGTAGCAGAGCTGGACCGGTCCTGGGAACCATGGAGAGGTAAGGATGAGGTTGCTTTATTATTTTACTTTTATTGCAGGAGATCGTTGGCTTCAGCTGGAATGGGCGTGATGGTAAGTATGGTTTAATTTAGAACATTAAAAAATTGTGTCTTTATTTCAATTAAAGGACTTTATTCTGGGTGTTTGTGTTTTTTTTAATTACTTTACTAGAAATTCATGGCGGTCATGTCTAATATTGACGTGACCCCATGAATTTTAGGGCCAGCTGATAATGCCAATCTGGCCTTAACCCCTTTATTACCCAGTGAGCCACCGCACCAGGGCCCTGGATGAGTTGGGTACAGCGCCAGAAGATGGCGCTTCTATGAACGCGCCATTTTCCGGGGTGGCTGCGGACTGCAATTTGCAGCGGGTGGGGCCCAGAAAGCTTGGGTCTCCCTGCGCTGCAGATTCCAGCCCCCAGCTGCCTAGTTGTACCTGGCTGGACACAAAAATAGGGCGAAGCCCCACGTCTTTTTTTTTTTAATTATTTCATGAAATAATTAAAAAAAAAAGGGCTTCCCTATATTGTTGTGTCCGGCCAGGTACAAATAGGCAGCTGGTGGTTGGGGGCAGCCCGTTCCTGCCTGCTGTACCTGGCTGGACACAAAAATATGGCGAAGCCCACGTCAACATTTTTGGGAAAAATTAATTACAAAATTAATAATAATTTAGGGACTGCATCTTTATTAACCCCTCAATTGTCATTTAGTGTTAAAATAAAGGATTTTTTAAAAAGAAAATTGGCGTGGGATCCACCATCATTATAGTCTCTAGCGGAGGTTAAGCAGACGGCTGGGGCAGATGTTTGAAGTCTGGGAAGGGGGTAATACCCACGGAGCTTCCCAGGCTACTAATATCAGCCCCCAGCTGAATACCTAGCATTTACTAGCTATTAGAATGGGGGACCCCCCCAAAAAATGACGTGGGGTCCCCCCTATTTTAATATGTTTATGAGTGACAGTTTTCCTGCTATATACCTGCATGTCATAAGAATTTAAATTAAAAAAAGGACCATGTTAAATTCAAATCTGTTTTTTTAAAATTTTTACCGGTGTTTGGTATGCGTTGGAAAAGGGGTAGTCTTATACGGTGAATATATCCTAAACTCTATATTTTAACAGGAAAGTAGGGGGGTCGTCTTATACACCAGGTCGTCTTATACGCCGGAATATACGGTAACAAAACCTATAGAAAGAGGGAGCAGTAGCCAGAATAATATAAAGGGTAAATATTTTATTGATACAATCAGAACAAATAATAAAATCAATTTAAAAGGAGATAATCAGAACAGGCTGAAAACACAGGTAAACCCCATGATACATAATGTATATCAAAATATATAGCAATGTGAAACGATAAATATACCAAAACTAATTATAAATTAAAGTACGTAAGGCTATGTTCCCACATGTTGTGGTTTTTTTTTTCAGCTAGAAATCTGCAGCAAAACTGATCTCTGGCAGGAAATTAGCGGTGTCAAATCTGCAGGTTTTGCTTGTTTTTTATGCGTAAAAAAAAAACAAAAAAAAAACAAAACAGAACCCCATTCTATTTTGCCATCAAAAACGCTGAAAAAAATGTACCTGCGTTTTTTGGTGCGTTTTTTTCACCACTTATTACTTCCTATGGGTGAAAAAACACTGAAAGAAGTGACACGCTCTATTTTCCAAAAACCCAACCGAGGCACAAAATAAGCAGCAAAAAAAAAAGCAACTTGTGAACAGAGAAATCTGGTTTCTCATAGACTTTTCTGGTACTGCAAAACGCAGCTAAAAATTTGCATAAAAATCTGCAGCAAAACACAACATGTGGGAACATAGCCCAAGGTGGATGCGAATCCTACATATATACTCAATTATTGTAGAGGCGTACAGTGGCACCACACAGACTATAATAAATTCATCCCAAATGTAAATAGGTGAACCAGGATATGATCAAAGATCTTAACCCCTTTACAGCCTGTGACATATTAGTACGCACAGGCTGTAATCCCCCGGTTCAGTGAGGGCTCCGGCGGTGAGCCCGCACTGAACCGAGCACATGTCAGCTGATTATTACAACAGCGATCCACCCGCAGCTGTTAACATGTTAAATGCCGCTGTCAATCTCCGACAGCGGCATTTAACGCGCGCTTACGGGAAGCGCGTCCTAAGCCCCGCCCATCGGCGACCCCCGTCACGTGATCGCGGGTCACCGATGGGCGGGCATGACAACCCAGGGTCTGCAGCAGACGCCTGCGGTTGTCATGAGCTGGTCGCTATGAGCGCCACCTAGTGGTCGGTGCTCATAGCACAGGACCATTTCTGCTGCATACAGGGGATCTGCTGAACATCTGTATGTAGCAGAGGCGATCAGACAAGTGCTGCTTCTAGTCTCCTATGGAGACTATAGAAGCAAGCAAAAAGTGAAAAAAAAAGTTTTTAAAAATATTAAAAAAATTAAAAAAATATAAAAGTTTAAATCACCCCCCTTTCGCCCCATTCAAAATAAAATAATTAAAAAAAAAACCTACATAGACATATTTGGTATCGCCGCGTTCAGAATTGCCCGATCTATCAATATAAAAAAAGAATGAATCCAATTGGTAAACGGCGTAACGAGAAAAAAATTCTAAACGCCAGAATTACGTTTTTTGGTCGCCCGCAAAATTGCAATAAAATGCAATAACGGGCGATCAAAACATCGGATCTACCCCAAAATGTTATCAATAAAAACGTCAGCCCGGCGCGCAAAAAATAAGCCCTCACCCAGCCCCGGATCATGAAAAATGGAGACGCTACAGGTCTCAGAAAATGGCGCTAATTTATTATTTTTTTTTACCAAACTTAAATAAAAAAGAACCTATACATGTTTGGTGTCTACGAACTCGTAATGACCTGGAGAATAAGAATGGCAGGTCAGTTTTAACATTCAGTGAACGTGGTAAAAAAAAACAAAAAAAACCCCACACAACTGTGGTATTGCACTTTTTTTGCAATTTCACTGCACTTGGAATTTTTTCTTCCCGTTTTCCCGTGCACAATATGGTAAAACTAGTAATGACGTTGAAAAGTACAACTCGTCCCGCAAAAAATAAGCCCTCACATGGCCATATTGACCAAAAAATAAAACCGCTATGACTCTGGGAACAAGGGGAGCAAAAAACGAAAATGCAAAAATGACAAAACCCAAGGATGCGAAAGGGTTAAAGAAGTCTAAATATAGTCAGACAACCCAAATACATTCTGTCATGGGGAAAAACAATCACTGGTGAATACAGACCCTGTGTTATCGCCCAATGAGGGGCCTTCATGGGGCTGAATTTATTCTAGTCTGTGTGGTGCCATTGTACGCCACTACAAATCTGAGTATATATGTAGGATTCACATCCACCTTACGTACTTTAAATGTACAATTAGTTGTGGCATATTTATCGTTTCACATTGCTATATATTTTGATATACGCTACATTATGTACCATGGGGTTTACCTGTGTTTTGAGCCTGTTCTGATTCTCTCCTTTTAAATAGATTTTATTATTTGTTCTGATTGTATCAATAAAATATATACCCTTTTATATTATTTTGGCTACTGCTGCCTCTTTCTATAGGTTTTATTCCTAAGTTAGGGATATCTGCCATTGACTTTCATTGTAGGCAATGCAGTAAAATAGTTTCGTAAAAGGGCAGCAATAAAAAAGCAACTTATCCCTATTTAGTACAAAAGAAAACCAGCTGTGAGATGTGTCGTACTGCATAGTGCACATCACTCCTCACGCCATTTAGGTAGCAGGGTTTGGCTGAATATGGTGACGAGGTATAAAAAGCTCTCAATTGAGAATAAACTAGTGGTTGGGTACAATTGTTGAGAAAAGAATTGTTCCTGCGCATAGCAGCTTTTAGAAAATGGCACCACTGTATGTAGTAAGTGGGTCCTGGCTCACCACAATTTTGTCTTGCATTGCATTTTCCTAGCTGCCTGTTCAGCCATGTTTTCAGTGCATGTATGCAGTGTATACTCCAGTCTTGGGTTGCGCTTTTCTCGGTCTTCCTCCTCCTGTGTATAACACATTTCTGCTGTCTTGGCACCCAGCTGCCAGCTAGGTTGTGGTTGTGTTTTTTCCTTGCTATGCAGCTATTTACTCATTTCTGCATGCTCATAGCTCCCCTCTGGGCAAGCAGAATGGATGGAGGAGAAGGGACTTGGTGATTTGTTCAATCAGCTGCTGAGTGACTTTACTCCAGTGGGATAAAGGCCTATTAACCCTTCTTTGGCACTTTGTGTACTTATGACAGGGTTGTTAGCAACTAGCGTAAGCTTTATAGGGGTATGTGTATTTGCAGCAGAAATTTCTGCATCTCTTGGCAAGAAAAACCCTGCATACATTACACACATTTTGGCCACGTTTGTATTGCGTTATTTTACATGCATTTTTGTTGCAGATTTTCCCCCGCTCATTAGTATGGATGCAATCTGCAGCAAAAATGCTGAATGAATTGACATGCTGCAGATTTATCTCTACTGTAAATCTGCAAGGAAAAAATAAGCAGCGTGTGCATGAGACTTCAGGAATCTCATTCATTTTGAAAAGAAATCTTATATGTTTTGTGGCAAAACTTCCCATAAAAAAAGTGACAACAGCTCAACATGAGCACACAGCCTAGCACAATTTGGGTGTAACTTCTTAGGGCTCATTCAGATGAGCATATTATACGGACAAAGAATTAAAAGGAATGCCAGAATAACTGACGAACAGATGACATGGCTGAAATACAGATGAAAATCGTTTGTTTTTTTTTTCTGGATGAAAATCGGACATTTTGTATGCTCGTCTACACCTGGCCTCAGTTAGGACCTTTCTTAGCGTGGCTTTTCACATTTTTTAAAAATCTGCATAAATCAGTAAATCTCATGAATCTCAAGAATTTTGGAAAGTTCTGAAATGTCCTATAAATGTCTGTTCTGTTCCTGATCTAAGGATTTCGGCTTTTAGTTGAGATAAATCTGCACTTTATGTACATGCTCAGCACTGAGGCAGGGCTGTGAAGTCAAGGTTGGAGTCGGAGTCAGTAGTTTGGCTAACTGACTCCACAGTCCTGGTAACAGCAGCTGAAACGGGCATAATGGGCAGCACAGTGGCTCAGTGGTTAGCACTGTTGCTTTGCAGCACTGGGGTCCTGGATTAAGATCCCACCAAGGACAACCTCTGCAAGGAGTTCATATCTTCTCCCTGTGTTTGCGTGGGTTTTCTCTGGGTACTTCGGTTTCCTCCCACACTCCAAAAACATACTGATAGAGAATCTAGATTGTGAGCCCCAATGGGGACCGAGATGATAATTTCTGTAAAGCGCTGCAGAATATGATAGTGCTATATAAGCAATACATAATAAATAACCGGGAATAAGTGGGTAGTGTTATGTATGTCCTTCCAGGGCAGGCATTAAAGAAGTTGTCCTTGTACTTTTTTAAATTGCCCAATGTATTCAGTATGTGGGCATAAGTATATTTGTAAATACCTTGTGTTGCTGATAATGCCTGTGAACGGCGCTATCGTTGGCCACTCACAGGCATCCCCTGACCCCGCGCTGACGTCACGACAAGTGAGGCGTGACTCAGCGCTGGGGTCCCCGCAGTTTCTGCTGGGTTGTGGGCGGGGTTATTCCCTGCGCCACACTCGGCATCCACCACGTGCTTTCCCAATGAATGGGGAGAGGGAGAGCGCGCGGTGGATGCCGGGTGTGACCCAGGGAATAACCCCGCCCACAACCCAGCAGCCACCGGTGGAAGAGGGACCCTCGGCTGCAGCCGGGGATCACGTGATAGCGCCGCTCACAGGCATTATCTGCTACTCAAGGTATTGACAGAGATACTTATGCCCACATGCTGAATACATTGGGCAACTTAAAAAAAAAGTACTGGACAACCCCTTTAAGCCCTGTTACACGCTGGAGTCCTATACTGGCACTTTAGATCCCTTCTTCCACTATCCAGGCCTCCAATTCCCCAGTACCTTCTATTCACCATTGCATGTAGTGTGGCATGGTTCCCATCTTCACTATGGGCAACTATCTTCTGAGATTCCTCTGCTTCCGCAACAGCGATGTGCAACTACAGCTAGGTGTAGCTGGGGATTTGGTCATGAATCCTCCCTTTCTTTAGAGCAGTTCTCCATGCTGAGATGCACTTCCTCATATAGTTTTGCCGTGTTGGCCTACTGAAACTGGGGAGACGGCTACTCTTCTACATCCTTGCTGTGACTGCCTCACTGCTGCTACTCCAATCTATCAACTAGGGTTTTATAATTTAGACTCCACTCGCTGAACTATTTCCTAAGTGATCAGGTTTACCCTATAATGTGTGACAATAGAACAGTGCAATAATTCAAGTACTCAAGGGATATTTCATAAACAAATAACAATAAAAACATTAATGTAATCCCTAACTTTGAGTCATTACAGGTACATTAGCATTTTATTTTATATATATAATTTATTGGCTGAAAGATGGTATCTGCTCATCTGTGAGGGACACATATATAGACGATACATCAAAGAGAATTTGTCAGCATAATTTTGTAATGTAAAGGAATGACTGTAATGGTGCTGTAACACAGATTAAATTGATACTTTTGGAGAAGAAATCTGCTTTGTGGTTGTTCTTTAATCACCATCTGAAGTTTTCTGCTAATTAGATTTTAGGACATTGGAGCCGGACTGTGCCCAGGGTGTTTTCCTCCCTGTCTGATTCCTCAACCCCTCTGCCTACAGTCTGTGAAGGACCTGCCTCCTCTGTTTGAAAAGTCAGCACTGACCTGTCATTTAAAGACCGGGGGCAGGTGGAGGGGCCGGGGAATCACAGACAGGGAGGAGAAGACCCAGTGTACAATCCGGCCCCTGTGCACCAAAATCTAATTGTCAGAAAACTTCAAATGATGATTAAAGAAGAACCACAAAGCAGATTTCTTCACCAAAAGTATTAATGTAATCAGTACTACAGCCTTGTCTTTACTGTACATCACAGAATCATGCTGACATGTTGCCTTTAACACTTAAAAAGCAGTTTTATTGTATGAATAAATTAGATTCAAAAGAACAGTGATTGAGATTTAGTAAGGCTGGTATATTGCTTCCTGTATGGCCATGAATAGAGGTGAAAAGCTGATTTTAAAGGTTAGGTGATATCAACAGACATGGATGGGCATATGCTCTATACAGTGGTGGCCAAAAATATTGGCACCCCTGCAATTCTGTCAGATAATACTCAGTTTCTTCCTGAAAATGATTGCAATCACAAATTCTTTGGTATTATTATCTTCATTTAATTTGCTTGCAAGGAAAAAACACAAAAGAGAATGAAGCAAAAATCCAATCGTTGATCATTTCACACAAAACTCCAAAATTGGGCCAGACAAAAGTATGGACACCCTCAGCCTAATACTTGGTTGCACAACCTTTAGCCAAAATAACTGCGAACAACTGCTTCCGGTAACCATCAATGAGTTTCTTACAATGCTCTGCTGGAATTGTAGACCATTCTTCTTTGGCAAACTGCTCCAGGTCCCTGATATTTGAAGGGTGCCTTCTCCAAACTGCCATTTTGAGATCTCTCCACAGGTGTTCTATGGGATTCAGGTCTGGACTCATTGCTGGCCACCTTAGAAGTCTCCAGTGCTTTCTCTCAAACCATTTTATAGTGCTTTTGGAAGTGTGTTTTGGGTCATTGTCCTGCTGGAAGACCCATGACCTCTGAGAGAGACCCAGCTTTCTCACACTGGGCCCTACATTATGCTGCAAAATTTGTTGGTAATCTTCAGACTTCATAATGCCATGCACACGGTCAAGCAGTCCAGTGCCAGAGGCAGCAAAGCAACCCCAAGACATCAGGGAACCTCCGCCATGTTTGACTGTAGGGACCGTGTTCTTTTCTTTGAATGCCTCTTTTTTTTCCCTGTACACTCTATGTTGATGCTTTTTCCCAAAAATCTCTACTTTTGTCTCATCTGACCAGAGAACATTCTTCCAAAACATTTTAGGCTTTCTCAGGTAAGTTTTGGCAAACTCCAGCCTGGCTTTTTTATGTCTCGGGGTAAGAAGTGGGGTCTTCCTGGGTATCCTACCGTACAGTCCCTTTTCATTCAGACGCCGACGGATAGTACGGGTTGACACTGTTGTACCCTCGGACTGCAGGGCAGCTTGAACTTGTTTGGATGTTAGTCGAGGTTCTTTATCCACCATCCGCACAATCTTGTGTTGAAATCTCTCGTCAATTTTTCTTTTCCGTCCACATCTAGGGAGGTTAGCCACAGTGCCATGGGCTTTAAACTTCTTGATGACACTGCGCACGGAAGACACAGGACAGAGGTTGAGTCAACTTTAATCCATGTTAACTGGCTGCAAGTGTGATTTAGTTATTGCCAACACCTGTTAGGTGCCACAGGTAAGTTACAGGTGCTGTTAATTACACGAATTAGAGAAGCATCACATCATTTTTCAAGCAGTGCCAATACTTTTGTCCACCCCCTTTTTTAGGTTTGGTGTGGAATTATATCCAATTTGGCTTTAGGGCAATTCTTTTTGTGTTTTTTCATTGAAGACAAATTAAATGAAGATAATAACCAAAGAATTTGTGATTGCAATCATTTTCAGGAAGAAACTGAGTATTATCTGACAGAATTGCAGGGGTGCCAATACTTTTGGCCACCACTGTAAATGTATATGAAAGTCACAACAGGTGAATGTACGGTCAGTAGACGGCCTTGTGCCAGTCACATCACAAGGCACACCTGCCTCGCATGGTGAAGATCCTTTCCTTTAAAGTTATACAAATTTGAGGCTTTAAATAGGATTTATTTTTTTTAGAATTTGGAGAAAAAAATGACTTTTTCTCTGTCTAAATTACTCCTGTGTGTGCTGTAGTTTTTTGCCTTTGTATGTAAGCTGGCTCCTCCTCTTGCTTTTCATCCCTTTGTTTTCTGACAAATTTGCCAGCAGAGGGGATAAAGCGAGTCCCGACTGGCATGGAGCCACAGGAGAGTGGGCAGTGGCTGTGCCTGGAGCGGTGTTGATGCAGTATTCCGGTGTTCAGGGCAGAGACTCCACTTCTTGTCATATCCTGGCTGTCCGCTCACTGCAGAAACCTGGTGTCTTGGCTGCTGATGCAGAGCTCGGCATTTTTAGAGGCCACGTTCCTTGTAAGGGACTGAGGAATGCTTTCTCAGCTGGAGGAGAAGGTGTTCCTCTATATTTCTAGGTGGCAAATTTCTACTGATTGTTCTTGCCTAAGAATATGACACGATTAGGAAAGCTGTATGTTTTAGGCAAGAACTTTAAACTACCATGGCTGTGGTGCTAATGAATCAGGCAGACGTTGGTGTGATTGTGTTCCCTGTGTTTCCATCCTTAATTAAGCAATTATAAGGTCTGCTGATACTCAGAATTTCCTTTTGCTTTCTATAATTGGATTGCATTTTTATGCAAATTCAGTTTAAGGGGACAATCTGAAATTTTTGGATCTGTACAGTGAGTCATGATCATTTCGCTTTGCGCTGTACAGAATTAGCCTTGTTAAGAAAACATTATGCTGAGCAATTAACCTCTTGTAAGAGCCGCTGCTGTACTGGGCTTCTTTCATGATAAAGCAGTGGGAAGCCACAGTGGTGTCCCACACAAGGAGTGGCTAGAGAACATTGTTTCTAGGGAGCGGAGTGTCGCCCTCCACCCTCTATGTGATCATTGGCTTACGTAGTATTTGGCAGCACAATCTCTAGGAAGATGTCAATGTGATGCACTAGTATTATTTAACCCTTTCCTTCATTCCTACACACTTTCACATATTGAGGGTTCCTCATGATGTTCCCTGCAAACATGTTTAGAAATGTCTTTTTGTTTTATGTAATCCATTGGTATTGGATTGCTTAGAATATGATTCCGTATGAGATAGATCACTGACTGAGGATTGCCGTTAACATAAGGCTGCTCTAACAGGCAGAGCCAGCAGATGGCGATATTGTAAGTTTTGCGAGACTTCTTTTTAATTTGTCATCTTGGTTTAAGTTGATTTTGCAGTAGTGCACTCCAGCTTTTCTTTATTGTATTTCTTCCTCTTTCTTTCAGCCTCCTGTGTGACTCATTCATCTGTAATAGAAATCAGAACTGTATCTGCATACCGAATGATTGGCTTGTAATTCAATTAAGGGAATCCTAAGGAGTATCTTTCAACTATGCAAAACATTCCTAAACTCATTAAAATTTGGATTTTTTTACGTTAGCGTTTTAGACCTCTATACAGGCATCCATGAATCACATCTGTGTCCTATCCGTGTTTTTCATGGCTAAAACACCTATCCCTCATAACCCAGTGAGTGTTTCACATGGCTTTGTTTTTTGTGGACCATGTGTCTGGAAAAGAAATCAAGGAGACATGTCTGTATGATGCGAGTCATGTATCAAAATTACTCATACAAGTCTGTGGGTCCTTGAAAGATCACTGACTGCACACTTTGCCATCCATGTGCAATTCATTTTTAACAATATAATTGGTAAAAATAATAATCTTTATTTACCGCCAACATATTCTGCAGCGCTTTACAATTCAGAGGTTCATATACAACAGTCATAAGTAACATAGTTAAAGATAATACAATAATTCAAGTAAATATGACAACCCTTCTCGTAAGAGCTTACAATCTTCAATGAGGTGGGGTGACACAAAGTACAGGGGCTTATTTACAATGATGGTCCAGCCATCTTGAGGGAACGGGCGATAGATGAATGTTGCATGAACTAGTCACCAGCCAATATTTGTAGTGCTTTTGGGTTCAGGGGAGTTTGATGGAGAATTATGTTCAGAGAAATAGTAAATGGGCTATAAATGAAAAGGACTTCAATTAGGAAACAAGATAGGCCGCCCTAAACAGATGTGTTTTTAGGGAGTGCCTAAAACTGTGTAAGTTGTGGTTAGTCTTAATTTCTTGGGGTAGAGCATTACAGAGAATTGGTGCAACTCGGGAGAAGTCTTGGAGCCGGGAGTGGTAGGTACGAATTATTGCGGATGTTAGTCGAAAGTCGCTTGCAGAGCGTAGAGAACGGGTTGGCTAATTAAACAGAAATGAGGGAGGAGATGTAGGGGGTGCCGCACTGTGCTTTGTTGGTGAGAACAAGCAATTTAAATTGGATCCTATAATGTATGGGCAGCCAGGGCAATGACTGGCACAGAGTTGAAGCGTCTGAGTAACGATTGCATTAAGGATGGACTGGAGAGGGGAAAGTCGAGTGAGGGGAAGGCCAATTAATAGAGAATTACAGTAGTCAAGCTGGGAGTGGATCAGGGCAACAGTGAGGGTTTTTGTTGTTTCCATAATGAAAATGAGACGGATCCTAGAGATGTTCTTCTGGTGCCAACGGCTAGAATGGGCAAGAGATAGTATATGGGGAGGTGAAGGAAAGATTGGTTTCAAACATAACACCCAGACAGCCAGCCTACTGGCTCAATGCTATTGTGGTACCAAACACAGAGAGGGAGATGTCAGATTTAGGGAGGTAAGTAGACGGCAGGAGCAGAAGTAGTTCAGCTTTGGAAAGGTTGAGTTTCAGATAGAGAGTGGACATGATGTTGGAAACTGCAGACAGACAGTCACTGGTGTTCTGTAGTACGGCAGGGGTAAGGTCAGGTGATCAAGTGTATAGTTGTGTGTCATCAGCATAAAGATGGTACTGAAGACCAAATTTGCTGATGGTCTGTCCAATTGGGGCCATATATAGAGCGAAGAGGACCAAGGACTGAACCTTGAGGAACCTCAATAGTGAGAGGTGGAGCCAGCGAACGATACACTGAAGTAGCGGTCAGAAAGATAGGAGGAGATAGAGCAGAGAGCAGTGTCCTTTATGCCGATTGAGTGAAACATAGAGAGTAGGAGATGGTGGTCAAGAAGAATGAGCAGAGAGTAGTCACCATTATGTTTTGCTGTCAAATAGGTCATTGGTCACTTTGAGTGCAGTTTCTGTACAATATAGGGGGCGGAAGCCAGACTGTGATGGATCGAGAAGAGAGGTAACGGGTAAGGCGGGAATAGACCAGGCGCTCCAAGACTTTAGAGATGAAGGGGAGATTGGAGACTGGTTTGTTGTTATTTGTGCAGGAAGGGTCAAGAGAAGTTTTTGTTTTTTTTAATAATGGAGTAATGATAGAGTGTTGAAGGAGGAGAGGAAGATACCAGAAGAGAGTGAGAGATTGAAGATTTTAGTTAGGTGAGTAGTGACGATTGGAGAGTGGAGAGAGAGACTGGAGTAGGTGTGAGGGAATTGGGTCAGTGGTGCATGTAGTGGAATGTGAAGAAGAAAGGAGCATGGAGACTTCCTCTTCTGTGACTGGGTCAAATGTGGAGAGTGAGCCAGAGGAGATGTGGGGAGGGATGGGAGTCACGGCACGTGGTGGCTGGGAGCTGATTTCCTGATGGATATTTTCTCTGTAAAGTAGGAGGCCAGATCATCAGCACAATTGTCCGTGATAGGGTCCTGCGCTTTAGGACTGAGGAGGGAGTGAAAGGTGTTGGATAGTGAGGAGATCAGGGTGGTGATAAGTTCTGTTTGCCAAGGTGACGAGCACAGTTATAGGTTCTTACATAAATTTATAGTGGATAAAGTTTTCTGGTGTGAGAGTTTTCCTTCATAGGGTTTCGGCACTCCTAGAGCTTTGCACATTTTTTTTATATACTGTACAGACCAAAAGTTTGGACACACCTTCTCATTTAAAGATTTTTCTGTATTTTCATGACTATGAAAATTGTACATTCACACTGAAGGCATCAAAACTATGAATTAACACATGTGGAATTATATACTTGACAAAAAAGTGTGAAACAACTGAAAATATGTGTTTATATTCTAGGTTCTTCAAAGTAGCCACCTTTTGCTTTGATGACTGCTTTGCACACTCTTGGCATTCTCTTGATGAGCTTCAAGAGGTAGTCACCGGAAATGGTTTTCACTTCACAAGTGTGCCCTGTCAGGTTTAATAAGTGGGATTTCTTGCCTTATAAATGGGGTTGGGACCATCAGTTGTGTTGTGCAGAAGTCTGGTGGATACACAGCTGATAGTCCTACTGAATAGACTGTTAGAATTTGTATTATGGCAAGAAAAAAGCAGCTAAGTAAAGAAAAACGAGTGGCCATCATTACTTTAAGAAATGAAGGTCAGTCAGTCCGAAAAATTGGGAAAACTTTGAAAGTGTCCCCAAGTGCAGTTGCAAAAACCATCAAGTGCTATAAAGAAACTGGCTCACATGAGGACCATCCCAGGAAAGGAAGACCAAGAGTCACCTCTGCTTCTGAGGATAAGTTTATCCGAGTCACCAGCCTCAGCCTCAGAAATCGCAGGTTAACAGCAGCTCAGATTAGAGACCAGGTCAATGCCGCACAGAGTTCTAGCAGCAGACACATCTCTTCAACAACTGTTAAGAGGAGACTTTGTGCAGCAGGCCTTCATGGTAAAATAGCTGCTAGGAAACCACTGCTAAGGACAGGCAACAAGCAGAAGAGACTTGTTTGGGCTAGAGAACACAAGGAATAGACATTAGACCAGTGGAAATCTATGCTTTGGTCTGATGAGTCCAAATTTGAGATCTTTGGTTCCAACCACCATGTCTTTGTGCGACGCAGAAAAGGTGAACTGATGGACTCTACATGCCTGGTTCCCACCATGAAGCATGGAGGAGAAGGTGTGATGGTGTGGGGGTGCTTTGCTGGTGACACTGTTGGGGATTTATTCAAAATTGAAGGCATACTGAACCAGCATGGCTACCACAGCATCTTGCAGCGGCATGCTATTCCATCCGGTTTGCGTTTAGTTAGACCATCATTTATTTTTCAACAGGACAATGACCCCAAACACACCTCCAGGCTGTGTAAGTGCTATTTGACCAAGAGGGAGAGTGATGGGGTGCTACGCCAGATGACCTGGCCTCCACAGTCACCAGACCTGAACCCAATCTAGATGGTTTGGGGTGAGCTGGACCGCAGAGTGAAGGCAAAAGGGCCAACAAGTGCTAAGCATCTCTGGGAACTCCTTCAAGATTGTTGGAAGACCATTTCCGGTGACTACCTCTTAAAGCTCATCAAGAGAATGCCAAGAGTGTGCAAAGCAGTCATCAAAGCAAAAGGTGGCTACTTTGAAGAACCTAGAATAGAAGACATATTTTCAGTTGTTTCACACTTTTTTGTTACGTATATAATTCCACATGTGTTAATTCATAGTTTTGGTGCCTTCAGTGTGAATGTACAATTTTCATAGTCATGAAAATACAGAAAAAGCTTTAAATGAGAAGGTGTGTCCAAACTTTTGGTCTGTACTGTACAAGAAAATCACTGATTGTGAAAACTGACATGCAGACCAAACACTGATGAAAATAATGTTCAAAACGCTGATGAAATTTGGTTTGTGTTTTTACAACACACAAATTAGAAAAATCACTGATGTCTGAATGAGTCCTTGTGCCAAGGTCTGAAAATGATGTCCTTTTTTTAAAGTATTGCATGTGTTTTTCCTTATGCAGAACTTACGGAGGCAGTGCAAGGTATGATGTGATAATTCTGATTATCCCACCTACTAAACAGGATACTGTGCATACTTTTTACACAAAATATTAATTTAAGGCTTATTTGGCTAACTTTTTAAAAGGGAATCTAGCAGCAGTTTTTTGCTATATAAACTGAGAGTAACATAATGTAGAGCAAGAAAGCCTGATTCCTGCCATGTGTCACTTATGATGTAGATGTAGCAGAGCTAATAATTTTGGCTGTGTATAACTCACACCCCTGACTGGCTGCTTCCTGTGTATACTGTTTGTCAGCGAGTGTCTCTAATCAGTTGTGGGAGAGGCGTTAAATAGGTTAGCCTGACCGCCTGGCACAGAGATGTAGTCCTGTAGTGATAATCTCCTGCTAATAAAATACTAATTGTATTGAAACTAAAACACTCAGCCCAGTAACTGACACATCACTGGAATAAGGCTGTTTTTAGTGTTGAGCGAGTATGTTCTGCTCCGAGTATGCTCGGGCGAGCTCTGAGTATTTACAGCTGCTCGGTGATATGTTTGAATCGCTCCCATGTGCATGATTTGCAACTGTTTGGCAGCTTTATTACATGTGAGGAATGTGTAAGAAATAGACATTCCTCACATGTAGTAAAACTGTCAAACAGTCGCAAATCATGCACACGGGAGCGTTTCAAACATATCACCGAGCAGCTGTAAATACTCGGCGCTCGGCCTTAGCATACTCGGCGAAAGGGTTAATAGAACATACTCGCTCAACACTAGCTCTTATGTCTTACATTATGCTGCTCTCAGATTAAGTAGCAAAACCCTGCTGACAGATTCCCTTTAACCCCTTTCCGACCTTGTCAGTAATAGTATGTAGCTGTGCTCTGGGACTTATGGACCAGCTACGTATTATTACGCGCGCTGCAATCGCGCCCGCACACAAGCGGTGCGGGGCGATCGCCGCCAGGTGTCAGCTGATTGTTACAGCTGACACCCGGTGCTATGTGCAGGGAGCGGTCCCGCACCGCTCCCTGCACATTAACCCCCCCAATGCTGCGATCGAAGTCTGGAAAATCGTTTTTATTGTGTAAAAGCGCCAAAACATAAAAAAATTATATAAATGCGGTACCGCTTTAAACGTACTGACCCGAAGAATAACGCTGCATTATCAATTTTGCCACACGCGGAACGTCATAAAAAAAACCCCAAAAATTCTGAATTGTTGGTTTTTGTTTATTCTGCTTCCCAAAAATCAGAATAGAAAGCGATCAAAAAATGTCACGTGCCCGAAAATGGTACCAATAAAAACGTCAACTTGTTCCGCAAAAAACAAACCAGCACATGACTCTGTCGGCCAAAATATGGAAAAATAGCTCTCGAAATATGGTGATGCAAAAACTAGTCTTTGCAAAAAAAGCGTCTTTTAGTGTGTGACAGCTGTCAATCATAAAAACCTGATATGAATCTGGTATCGCTGTAATCGCACCGATCGTAAGAATAAAGTCGTCTAATCACTTATACCACACGAGGAACGGTGTAAAAAAATAAACTCTAGGGTTAGGGTTGTGCTAGGGTTGGGGTTAGTGTTGGGGTTAGGGTTGTTTTAGAGTTGGGGTTGGGAGTTTTTCAAAAGTAAAGAAAAAAAAAATGATGACAATATGGCGACCAGTGTTGAGCGCAAGTGCTCGCTACTTGAGTTTGCATCGGGTGCTCGGGTATGCAGTGAGCATCGCGGGTGTTCGAGTGACATGCTCGAGTCTCTGCCCCATATGCTTAACGGCCAAAAAAACGTTGCTGGGATCGCCTGCCATGCACGAGTGATCCCCGCATGGTTTTTTTTGGGTGTCTAACAACCGTGAAACATGCGGGGCAGGGACTCGACCATGTCACTCGAGCACCCGCGATTCTTGGTGCATAACAGAGTACCCGCTGCAAACTCAAGTAGCGAGCATTTGCGCTCAAGACTAATGACAACTTATTCAATATGATGACCTAATGTTATCAAACTCTGTCGTACCTTTGGGTTCAAAATGTACACTATACCCCTTGATAAAATCCTTGAGGGGTCTAGTTTCAAAAATGGAGTCAATTGTGGGGGGTTTCCACTATTTCGGCACATCAGGGGCTCACGAAATGTGACATGTCGTCCGCTCTCGATTCCAGCCAATTTTGCGTTCAAAAAGTCACACAGTGCTCCTTCCCTTCTGAACCCTGACGTGCGCCCAAACAGTGTATTTTCCTCACATATGGGGTATTGGCATACTCAGGAGAAATTGCACAACAGTTTTAGGTTCCATTTTCTCCTCTTACCCTTGTGAAACTAAAAAATTTGGGAAAAAATCATTTTTGTGGAAAAAGTTAGATTTTCTTATTTTCACGGCTTCATGTTCTAAACTTCTGTGAAGCACCTGGGGGTTAAGGGTGCTCACCACACATCTAGATAAGTTCCCTCAGGGGTCTAGTTTCCAAAATGGTGTCACTTGGGGGGGGGGGGGTTCCACTGTTTAGGCACATCAGGGGCTCTCCAAACGCAACATGGTGTCCGCTAATTATTCAAGCAAATTTTACATTCAAAAAGTCAAATGGCGCTCATTCTCTTCTGAACCCTGCCGTACGCCCAAGCAGGGGTTTTCCCCCACATATGGGGTATCGGCTTACTCAGGAGAGATTGCTCAACAAGTTGCATGGTGCAATGTCTCATTTTACCCTTATGAAAATGCAAAACTGGGGGCTGAAAAACATTTTTGTGGGAAAAATGTGAAGATTTTATTTTCACAGCTCCATGTTATAAACTTCTGTGAATCACCTGAGGGTTCAAGGTGCTCACCATACATCTAGATAAGTCCCCTAAGGGGTCTAGTTTCCAAAATGGTGTCACTTGTGAGGGGTTTCCACTCTTTAGGCTCATCAGGGGCTCTCCAGACGCAACATGGCGTCCGCTAATTATTCAAGCAAATTTTACTTTGAAAAAGTCAAATGGCGCTCCTTCCCTTCTGAGCCCTGCTGTGCGCTCAAACAGTGTTTTTTCCCCACGTATGAGGTATCTGAGTGCTCAGGGGAAATTGCTCAACAAATTTTGGGGTCCATTTTTTCCTGTTACCCCTGCAAAAATAAAAAAATTGGGGTCTAAAGTAACATTTTTGTGAAAAAAGCTAAATGTTCATTTTTTTCTTTCCCATTCAAAAATACCTGTGAAGCATGTGAAGGGTTAATAAACTTCTTGAATGTGGTTTTCAGCACCTTGAGGGGTGCAGTTTTTAGAATGGTGTCACTTTTGGGTATTTTCTGTCATAAAGACCCCTCAAAGTCACTTCAAATGTGATGTGATCCCTAAAAAAATGGTTTTGTATATTTTGTTGGAAAAATGAGAAATTGCTGATAAACTTTTAACCCTTATAGCGCACTAATAAAAAAAAAATTTGGTTCCAAAATTGTGCTGATGTAAAGTAGACATGTGGGAAATGTTATTTATTAACTATTTTGTGTAAAATATCTCTCTGACTTAATGGAATAAAAATTCAAATTTTGAAAATTGTGAAATTTTCAAAATTTTTGCCAAATTTCCAATTTTTTCACAAATAAACGCAAGTGATATCGAAGAAATTTTACCACAATCATGAAGTACAATATGTCACGAAAAAACATTCTCAGAATCAGTGGGATCCGTATAAGCGTTCCAGAGTAATTACCTCATAAAGTGACAGTGGTCAGAATTGTAAAAATTGGCCTGGTCATTAACGTGCAAACCACCCTGGGGGGGGTAAAGGGGTTAAAGGGAATATTCACTTATTTTAGTATTTTCACGTCCAATTTTTTTTTTTTTTTTTTTTAGAACCGTTATCTACAGCTATGATCTTGATGACCTTTCATTCACATGGATCATGAATATATCAGATTGGAGCAAAAAATATATTCCTGCACTAAAATTCTTTTGGATAAAAGAAATATTCCTTTATTCCTAAATGTTAAAATTGTAAGGACACACGAAAACAACAAGATCCTTAATCATTTCCAATAAACTAATAAATAACAAAGGTTTTTATTTCCTGTGGGATCGCATGCTGCAACTCAACCCATTAAAGCTACATACAATGACAATAATACAAACATTATATAAATTACATACAATGGCAATAATACAAACATTATATAAATGACAGTGACAATAATACAAACATATATAAATTACGGTACATTTAAAAATCAGTAGTGATAGAACTAGAACACCACAAAGAATGAATATTTGTCATAATATCTGAGATTATAATTCCACCAAAATTCTAAACATTTGAAACATTTTCTTTGTTGATCACCAGTACTAACAGAATTAAATACTTGCTTAATTCCAGTTACAGTGAAATTAACAGTGACTCCTGCATGACTAACCGCAAAATGGCGGTAAACAGCTGAAAACACTTTATTACTATTAATCACATCAGAAAGATGCATTCTGACATGTTGCTTCAATGGACCACTTATGCGGCCCACAAACTGGATGTCACATATAGTACATGTAATAAGGTATACAACAAAACTTGTGTTACAGTGAATGTAGTTTCTAATTGTGTAAACCTTTTTAGTTATCGCAGATTTAAAAGTTCAGTTTTTATTCACATGTAGACATCGTTTGCATATATTATGCCTGCAATGAAAATGCATCCACGGTTTTCACATTTGGTGTGTCCTTCTGATTTTAACATATTAAAATAAAGAAACATTTATTTTATCCAAGAGGATTTTGATTTTGAAATTGATTTTTTGCTCTACGTTGTTCTACTGAGAGAACTTTTGATTCTGAGCATGATCCCTAGAATTTATATTGAATATCGTCTGATCGGTGAAATGACTATCTGCTTGGCTTTGTATTTGATGAATATCAGATTGGGCGCCATGTCAGCCACCAATAAGCTGTAAACAGTGTACAGAACTGAACCGCACAACTCTTCACTCTGTAATGGCTGTTCCCATTTACTCCAGCTTGACTCCTATTTACTTGAATAGGGGCCGAGTTGTCGCACCTTTTTAGTAGCAGGGCTGTGGAGTCTTTAAGCCATACCTCTGACTCCTCAATTTCCCTGACTCCACAGCCCTGCACTGCCTCACTACTGAGCGTGTACATAAAGTGCAGCACAGATTCATCTCAACTAAAAGCCGAAATCCTTAGATCAGGAACACAACAGACATTTATAGGACATTTCATAACTTTCCAAATTCTTATGAAAAAAATTACTGCACATCCTGCATTGAACTACTGTACCCAATTTATTATATATTTTAGGAATCTGTCCATTTTTTACAGAGTCCAGCTCCACCAAAATGGACTACGACTATAACTCCACAGTCCTGTTTAGTTATCCGTTCACAGTTTCCATCCTGCCGGCCATGGCCAGCAGATTAATGAGGGGGTGCTCGTTGATGACTCATCCATATCTGATTATTGAATCTGTAAATGGGGAGTTTGGTCATATAAAAACTAATTTCTGACCACTATAAAAGTGGAAATAAAAAACATGTACACAGTATATAATCTGCATGAAATTTTGAACCCTTTTTTTTTAGATAAAACTAAATGGTATAAAAGTGGACACACAGGGCCCGATTCATCAAGACCAAAATTGTTAATGCCAGTGTTGATGAGAGGCATGCTGTAGTCAGATGCTTCTGATTCATGAAGAGGTACATACCTGAGACAACGCATCACTGAAACAGTGGAGAGCATCTGAGAATATGCTGTGATGCGCCTGTACAGAACTGTACAACCGCCTATATATTTGCCCTGTCACCAATGGAAATCACTTGAAGCATATTTGTAGTGTATATATAAAACTTGAATAGATGGCGTGTCTTTTCATGTTAATGAATTTGTTTTATTGTCTCTCGGTTATGTATTCTGAGACAATAATTTTGAACATGTACCAAAAATTAGTTCCCCGCTAGTAATGAGTTTACATGGACGTCTGCCTGGATATTCAGACTTTAATACCAAATTTAGAGTCCAGCAATGCAGAGATTATCTCAGAAGACTTAACGTTTATTATATCATAAAAGGTGTCAAAATATACAGGAGCCCGTGACCTGGCTTCGCATTTTAGAAGGTTATGCCTTATTCATGGCCAACAGTTAGTTTCCTTCTCTTTTTTTACCTACTTATGGTGGACTATGGGAGATCAGATAACCCTCTCCCAGCGCACACCTGGTTATCACATAAACAATTATGTTAGCAAGGGAGAGAAACCGTTAAAAACACATATACCAAATAAATATAAAACGTGTATGTACACATAAATGTACTGTAATGAGACAAGTGAAGATAGCTTCCAAAGAGCATAAACATGAGAGCTCAGTATAGGAACCTGTTTACACTACACATTCAGTGATCATAAAATTTAATAGCAAGGTATGATATTTCTATTATATGCAGATATCCAGAAAACTGCATGAACTAGGTATGAATGATACGTAAGCAATTGCATCACATGTGCATAAAGTCACCAACATACTGCTGTCAGATGTCACAAACTCATTCTATATCATTAACTATAGTTTTTCCTCACCCTGTTTTATTCTGAGGACCTGTAGTATGGACCACTTTAATGAGAACCTAATAGCTTGGAAATGCTCAACATTCTATCAGAAACAAGCCCAAAGTAGTGTAGCATTTAGTATTCTTTAAAATGTGTCTTCGTTGCAAGCTGTTAGCCATAATTCCTTTTTGGTCCCATTCTGCCCCTTTGCTTTTGGTTGCTGCACTGTAACAGAGGTCTTTCCTGTGCAGTTTCCAGCTTCACTGCGCATGCGCTGTGACGACACAGTGAGGCTGGGAGCTTCACTGCGCACACGCTGGGAGCAGCTCATCATAGCGCGTGCGCAGTGAAGCTGGAAACTACACAGCCTCACAGTGCATGCGCGGCTCCCAGCGCTGGAAGCTTTACTGCCTGGCCGTGTCATACAGCGCATGCGCCCCACAAATATCAGCTCTAGCCGGGAGCAAAATGCAAATACGTGGGCAGCGCCAGCCCTGACTGAATGTGGTGCCCGCCCATGACTGAATACGACGATCACACCCCTATGATTGAATGAGCCGGTACGCGTATAAGTATATAAAATGTTATATACTTATTATATTACCACCAATTTTAATGAAAAAAGCGTGTTAGTGATGCACATTGCATCACTAACAACGCTATGGGGGCAGTTTACATAGTAAATAAGACATGACAGGTTCCCTTTAAGCTACATTGAAGAAGAGTGGGCCAGAATTCCTCCAGAACGATATGAGAGACTGATAGTCATACAGAAAATGGTTGCTTCAAGTTATTGCTGCTAAAGGAGGTACTATAAGTCATAGATTCATGGGGTGAGTTTAATTTTTTACATGTTTACAAGTTTTTGTTAATTAATGACATGGTGAAATTTGTCATCTGAAGTTATGTTTACCTAATTTTAAGAACCTCTAAGGACCAGATGTTTTTATGTCCTGATATGTAAAACCATCGAATTCTAAGTACTCTATTTTTCTCATAACTGACTTCATTTTTAATTTATCACTGCTTGGTTTCTGACCTATGGGTTCCTAACATCTATTTGCTAATATAATGCACAAGAACGTTTCTGACAGGTGGGTCTACTATTTTGTTCTATGCTTCTGTCACGTAGTGACAAGGGACTGTGGGCACCTACCCGATCCCTCGAACTAGGGGAGTTCTAGGCTATCCCTGTCCCCTGGATTACCCCGAATGGTGGAGATGCTGGGGTCTCTTACCTTGGTATGCTCCTATCTTACCCTTATCTATTCTCTCCCCCAACCAGGGAGGCGTGAGGCCGAAGTGTATAGGCAAACACTAACCTCACAGACTGAGGTAAACAGACAGGGATTAAAGAAAACTATAATCATACAAATACACTCACAAAACAACAAAGTGGGAAACAGGGGAGGTATAAGAAGGAAGAAACCAAATGGGAGAGGATAAGGATGAACATGCAAACCAACTCCACGCATGAATCTCCTGAAAAACTCTCCAACCGCCTACTCCAAGCACTGAACTCTCTCTGGTGGTAAGTGGCAAGGTCAGAAGCAAGGAGGGGAGGGTTCTTATACCTTCTGGGAGTAACAAAGTCAGAACAGCTGATACAACCCAAGACACAGAACTCCAGGAGTCCAACTAAGCAGTTTAACCTTTGCGCACCAGAGCAAAGAAAGCCAGAACTTCTGATAGGACGGTGAAGCCGTTCTAACTACCGCAGGTGTATGTGTCACCAGACGCTGCGATCGTCTGACCCTACTCTGTTACGGTATCCCCGTGACAGCTGCTATATTCTAGGTCTATGTATAGGAAAGGTGTACTAGAAGTATTGCTACTTATTCTATGTACGGATTAGGTTGCCCTAATACCTGGGTTGCGTTAATGTAGGTTTTTTAGTGAATTTCAGAAATTGCAGCCAAAAAATGCAGTTCAACTTGTGAACGCATCCTTAGAGTAGCTTTATATGGCCTTATTAGAGACGATATGTAAATATATCCTTGAATTTCAGATTTTTGTTTTACCCTCCATTATCTTGGTCGACAAGAGAGATTTTAAGTTTTATTCACCTGTACTTTTTACAATTTAACCTAAAACAAATTTCTGAAAACAAAGTTAGAAATGTGTTAATCTAGTGATATTTTAGTATCTCTTGTTATTCACTGTGTTTTTGTTTTGTTGAGGGGTGGGATTCTAGTGTAATATTTTCATGCATGTTACATGAGGGTGGATACCCTTGTCTCCGCATGTTGTGTGCTGGAGACTCCTGCAGATGTAAAACAGTGTGTGCTTTAGTACCTGCTAATGGACAGCTCTGGGCCGCTTCGAAGTTGCTAGATGTTATATTTAATCTGTTTCCATGGAAACCAACATCATTGCGTTCTCCCTAATCACAGGTTTGAAAGTCAAGATAAAAAAAATATATATATCTCCCAAAGCAGACTTTTTTTTTTTTTTTTTTTAAACTTGGGTAATTTTTTTAAAAGGGAGAACTGTCCTGTGACAGATCACCAAAATATTTGTTAAAAAGAAAAATGTACATATTTGGATCATTTCTGCCCTGTATTCACTAATAGGGGCAAAAGGGCTGATACTGTTATTAACCCTCAAGTCGGAGATATGAGCAATGACTTTGATGTCTTAGACGTGTTGATTATGGTCCCCACTCTTACTGTAGATTTGAAATGGCTATTTTTATATAGTCATTAGAAAGTTTTATACCTGTGAGCTTGAATTTACCCCCTGTGTGTAATGCTTTTCCTTTAGGCATGTAATTTGTTTTTCTTAGTGCTTCATTACACATGCTATGTTTTGGTTGCTTAAGTGTACACATTTTTGGCCCTAAAAAGGGGTTATCTTAGCTTGCTCTCGAGGAGCTCCATTCTCCTCTGCCTCCCAGCTTTCTGTTTGCCAGGGGGTGGAGCCTTGCGGAAGAGTGTTACTCAACAAAAACTATCCGAGTCATAGAGGACCAAAAAAGTGTGTGAACATTATAAATCCTCTAAAAACAATATACTTTAAAATCATTCATTAAAAAGCACCATTACCTGAGTAATGTGAAGATAAAAGATAATCCAAAGATAAGGGACCACAGTATATGACAAATGGAGCCCCCGCTCATCGGCAGCTATCCCTCACTTTCCCTGTTATGCCCTGATGTAGTGAGCTAAAGACAGAAAATAAGTGACTGCCTAATCTAATGCACAAATATCTCGAACATATAAATGGTAGCTACAGGTGCATCTCACTGAATTAGAATATCATCAAAAAGTTAATTTATTTCAGTTCTTCAATCCAAAAAATGAAACTCCTATATTATAAAGAGTCATTACAAACAGAGTGATCTATTTCAAGTGTTTATTTCTGTTAATGTTGATGATTATGGCTTACAGCCAATGAAAACACAAAAGTCATTACCACAGTAAATTAGAATACTTTATAACAACAGCTTGAAAAATGTTTTCCATTACTGATCATGGAAACATCACACTAGACCTCAAGCAGCTTGGATTGTGGCCTCTCTACTCTTCCTTCAGACTCTGGGACCTTGATTTCCAAAATGAAAATTGGAACTCTGGGACCTGTGGAGTGTGTCAATGACTGCCTTCTGGACATCTGTCTAGTCAGCAGTCTTCCCCATGATTGTGGAGCCTACTGAAACAGACTAAGGGACCTTTTTAAATGCTTAGGAAGCCTTTGTAGGTGTTTCTTGTTAATTATTTTAATTTACTGAGATAATGACTTTTGTGTTTTCATTGGCTGTAAGCCATAATCATGAGCGTTAACAGAAATAAACTGCTCACAAGCTAACAATGTATAAGGAGATAGGGGGACACAATAGATAAAAAGTGCTTGTCACGTATGGTCCAGCCATCTTTACAATAAATAGGACATTTCAAATAATGCTGCATGAGCCGTCATCAGCCAATATCTTTCTAAGCACAATTACCAAGTGCTATTGGTTATATAGAGGATGTAGAACAGATTAATAGGAGGGAACATATTCTGCAGAAAATTTAGAAAGAGGAAACAGGGAAGAGTTAAATTAATGAAGTGAGGTGATAAGCCTGCCTAAAAAGAAGTGTTTTTAAAGCATGCTTAAAAATGTGGGGGCTATATGTTAATCAGATTTTTTGGGGTAGTGCATTCCAGAAAAGTTGCGGAGCATAAGAGAAGTCTTGAAGGCTAAAGTGGCAGTTTCGGTTTATGGAGGATGTTAGTTTTAGATTAGTTGCAGAATGGAGAGCACAGGTAGGATGGTAGAACGAGATAATGGAGATGTAAAGTGGTGCAGAACTGTGGAGATCTTTGTGGGTGAGAGAGACAGGTTTATATTGTACTCTGTTACGAGTGAGTAACGAGTGCAATGGCTGGCACAAGGTGGAGGCGCCAGCTAATCAGCCGGACAAAAATATGATTCTGGCTGCTGCATTTAGGACCAATTGGAGAAGAGAAAGTTTGGTAAGAGGAAGACCGATCAGAAGAGAGTTGCAGTAGTCCAGACGAGAGTGAATAAGATCGACAGAAAGAGTTTTTTAAATTTCAAAGGTGAGAAAAGGTCGGATTGTGGAGATGTTTTTAAGATGCAGATAGCATGAGCGAGTGAGCTATTACATAAAGGGAATAAAGGAAATTTCTGTGTCAAATATAACCTTAAGGCCACAGCCCCACTATCAGTATCTGGTCAGTATTCGGTCAGTATTTTTTCTCAGGAGTGGGAGACAAAACCAGGAGTGGGTGATAAATGCAGAATTGGTCACTTGTTTCTATTATACCTTCTCTCTGATTGTTCCTCACAAGGTTTTTGCTTCCTATTCAGGGATACCTGGCTTCCTATTCAAAGGAGGATGTCACCTTTTGATCGTACTGACGGCATTCATGAAAAACCTTCAATCCCAGCCTTTAGAGCAAATACTGGACTGTCCCACAGCCACACACCCACTGTAGGGCTGCAGAGTCCACCTGCAAAGGGCTTCTATCACACCATAAAAAACCTGCATCGTATATTGACGGTTATTTGGGATTAGGAATTAGATTGTTAGGATATGCAATAACTTTTTGATTGATAGGGGTCTGAACTTTATGAAGATATATTGCCCCAGCTCCTGTTTAGCGAAGAGTCCCCTTCAGTTTTCTCAGGCACAGCAGTGCTCTTGGCCACCTAATGTGCAGAAAAGCTACAGCACACCTCATTTTAGATTATTAGGGCCTTGTTTTTTTTTTCATCATAGCTGGTAGCCATAACTGCTTTTGTGCGTGGAGGAATATTAAAGAGGTCGCAGTTCTGTGTCACTTCATCTTCTAATTTGAGGGTGGTAAGACTGCCAGATCAACCAGGTAATGAACCCATAGCATAAACTTTACCCTACATATTTGTATTCCGAATTTGTGAATGCGCACATGCTTTGCAACTTGGTTTTTCCACTTTAGTAGTACCAACATAGATGTGTGATTATCAATGAACATTTCTGACACCTGGGTCACTGCTTGGTTATTTGTTGACCCTACTCTGAATATGGCTACGTTATTCCTTAACTTACGCAGTATGGAAAATCTGTGTGAATGATACTGTCATTGTGCTGTTGGATACAGTGTGTAAGGATCTTTTGCTCCCCTTACCTTTGGGCTTATTGATGTGTGCTGTTAAAAGACTGACATAGGTGTAATGACCAACATGTGAATGATCCCTGAAAGTATGTCCTGTTAGTAACACTGATGTTATTGTACAAATTGCATAAACATGTTTTTTTATTTACTTCGAACTAGCTAATGACTTTGGATTCCTTTTGAGAAATATATAAATATAAGCAGTATTCTATTAGTAGCAAATGACTTGTACACTGCAGCACTATGTGGCCTGCCTGGCAGTGCTCACTGCACTTATTTTATTGTGAGCCTAGCATATAATTGCCAATAAGTGCTGCCCTCTAAAATGATATAGCCACTTTGCTGTCAATTTAGAATCCGGCGGTTACATATGCCAACCTCTGACCCATCCAAGCCCTGCGGTGTTACTGCTCCAGCATTCATTTGTATTCAGTAAGCAAATAAATGAAAATGTGTGCTTGCTTTTTATTTATTATCGTCATCCCCTTTCAGATTCCAGAGCTCTGTTTTCTCTCTGGCTATGTATGATCTTAACCTTTGCTTTACCAAAGTGCTGTACTTCCTTCCTCTCGAGATGTTTTGTAGCATTTCACAAGTATATACTCTGATGGAACAAAAACCAAGGAGCATTACGTGGAGTTCACTTGAAATTTATAACCCGTTGCAGTGTTCATCAACTTCGACTATTTGTATTTTTTTCTCATTCTAATCATTTTCTCTAGGAGTAAAATTGACAAAACACCAGTGAGTAGTGGATTTAGATACAGTGGGAAAAATAAATACCGTATTTTTCGGATTAGAAGACGCACTTTTTTCCCCCAAATCTGGGAGGGAAATGGGGGTGCGTCATATAATGCGAACTGTATTATCCGAAGCGCTTACCGGCATTGGTGGAGCGAGGTCCCAGGATTGCTGCCGCCGAAAGCTTCTGCCTTCCGGCAGAGGCAGGAGTCGGAAGATGGCTGCAGTCCCCATGTAGCTGTCCTCATGCTGCGGGCCCCTTGCTTGCAGTAGGTGTCCGGTGGTGCGGGGGCTCCGCCAACATTTTGTAAAAGCCAGAGCCCTGCACCTTCCATACTGTTCTATGCCGCGGTCCCCGGGAAAATGGCCGCCAGAGGCAGCGCATGCGCAATTGAGATCTCGGGAGATGAGATCTCGGTGCTGAGATCTCAATCTGAGCTTTCGCCTCATCCGGCGGCCATTTTCCCAGAGACCGCCACATGCAACAGTATGGAAGGTGCTGGGCTCCAGCTTTTACAAAATGTCGGCAGAGCCCCCGCACCACCGGATGCCTACTGCAAGGAAGGGGCCCGCAGCATGGGGACCGCAGCCATCTTCCGACTCCTGCCTCGACCGTGCCACCAGGGACCCCGCTCCACCAATGCCTCACCCCCCCCAGGTAATCTGATTATAACACGCACCGGTTTATAAAAAAAAAAAAAAAAACTTTTTTTTTCCTATTTTTCTCCCCAAAATTTGGGGTGCGTCTGATAAACCTGTGCTGATTTTGCAAGTTTTCCCACCTATAAAGAATGGAGAGGGCTGTATTTTTTATCGTAGGTACACTTCAACTGTGAGAGACAGAATCTAAAAAGAAAAATCAGGAAATCACATTGTATGATTTTTAAATAATTGAATTGCATTTTATTGTATGAAATAAGCATTTGATCACCTACCAAATAGCAAGAATTCTGGATCTCACAAACCTGCCAGTTTTTCTTTAAGAAACCCTCCTACTCTGCACTCATTACCGGTATTAATTGCACCTGTTTGAACTCGTTACCTGTATAAAAGACACCTGTCCCCACACTCAATCAATCATACCCCAACCTCTCCACCATGGCCAAGACCAAAGAGATGTCTAAGGACACCAAGGACAAAATTGTAGATCTGCACAAGGCTGGTATGGGCTACAGGACAGTAGGCAAGCGGCTTGTTGAGAACGCAACAACTGTTGGCTTAATTATTAGAAAATGGAAGAAACACAAGATCACTGTCAATCTTCCTCGGTCTGGGGCTAGATGCAAGATCTCGCCTCATGGGGTAAGGATGATTCGGAGAAAGGTCAGGAATCAGCCCAGAATGACACGGGACGACCTGGTCAATGACCTAAAGAGAGTTGGAATCACAGTCTCAAACATTATCGGTTGTAACAAACTACGCCATCATGGATGAAAATCCTGCAGGGCACGCAAGGTCCCCCTGCTCATGCCAGCACATGTCCAGGCCCGTTTGAAGTTCACCAATGACAAACCGAATGATCCAGAGGAGGCATGGGAGAATGTCATATGGTCAGATGAGACTAAAATAGAACTTTTTGGTATCAACTCAACTTGCCATGTTTGGAGGAAGAAGCATTCAAGGTCCCGGAGTGGCCTAGCCAGTCTCCAGACCTGAACCCAATAGAAAGTCTTGAAAGGGAGCTGAAACTCAATGTTGCCCAGCGACAGCCCCCAGACCAGAAAGAACTGGAGAATATCTGTATGGAGGAGTGGGCCAAAGTCCCTGCTGCAGTGCGTGCAAACTTGGTCAAGAACTACAGGAAATGTCTGACCTCTGTAATTGCAAACAAAGGTTTCTGTATCAAATATTAAGTTCTGTTTTTCTATTGTATCAAATACTTATTTCATGCAATAAAATGCAAATTAATTATGTAAAAGCATACAATGTGATTTTCGTTTTTTTTTTTTAGATCGTCTTTCACAGTTGAAGTGTACCTGTAACACAGGTACTTTAGATGCAGTGACACAGAAGCACAGAGCAGCCAATACAGGGTTAATAAACAGGGAAAGTTTATGATAAGATGAATCTCCACCCAGGGAGTAACAGGGGAAAATATGGGGAAATAGCAGATATTAGTCTGTAACTGACAGTTTACAGTTTAACTAGATGTAGCAGAGTCAAACCGGTAACAAACGACAGTTTTTTCACTTAGCTGAGTTGTATCCTCTACAAGGCAGTTGCCAGCTGGTGCTGGTGACGCTGTCTTCAGGCTTCCACGCCCAAACAATGCTCAGTCTTCTGGCGGCAGCGGGCGGTCTCCGGTTTTACCCGCTGAGCCCCTAGTCCATAACACGGCACCTCACGTGCTCAGCTCCACGGACCCTGCGTCTCTTCTCCCTACAGTCAGCTTGACTCCTCCGGTCCACTGCACTCGGATACCTTGCTCCAAGTCCTGTAGCCAGGAGCCTGGACCCTCTCACACTGCTCTCCTCCGCAGGACTCCGCTCTGCTTTCCCGCGCAAACGTCCTCGTCTCTCCCTCTCTCTCGTCACACCAGGAGTCCTTCTGTCACCTGACCTACCAGCTCTCTCGACACACCCCCTTCTTCCCTATCACATGACTCCTCTGCTTGCAGTCTGTCTTCCCCCTGCAACAAGAGGTACGGCCCCGGCAGTTCCGGATCCCTTGCTCTGAAAGCACTTACACCCCGGTCTTCCCCCTTACATACCTGCGATAAAAAATTACAGACCTCTCCATTCTTTGTAGGTGGGAAAACTTGCAAAATTGGCAGTGTATCATATACTTATTTTCCCCACTTTATATATGCATATAAAGCACAGAATTGTTATAGTTGCCAAGGAAAAAGAATAAAATGACTGGAAGGAAAGAGATACTATTACACAAATTTGCAGTCAGTTGTTCCATTTACATTGTCACCTCTACCTGTTAAAAGTTTATTCCCTCATGTTTTCCTTGTTTTTATTGAAATGTGCACATTGTAGATTCAGACTTATAGTAGGAAACCAGGAAGGAACAAATATGGAGACAGTGAGTAAAGAAACATGTTTGACATAAACCAGAATGTGTGTTGAACCTTAGATTCCTCAACGTAGCCCCCTTTTACTCTGATGACAGCTTTACACCCTCTTTGTATTCTCTCTAGCTACGTCGTCAGGTAGACAAGTGGAATGGCTTCCAATAAACAGATATGCCTCGTCAAAAGCTAATTTGTGGAATTACTGAACTTCAGATAGAGTTAGCGGCCATCAGGTGTTTTTTTGTAGAGGCAGTGTTGGTCTAATAGTGCATGAACATTTCACTCGAATGGGTGAATGTAGTCTTTCCTTTAGCAAGCACCTTTCGTTGAGGCTGTATATATGGAAAGGGTTTACAATACTCAGACAAACAAACCAAGCAAAAGTACAGGGGTTTTCCAATTTATGAGATTGACACTCCAGCATGATCACTACCGTGGTGCTCGTTTTTCTTTGTGGCACATTATTGTCACCATGTCAGTGAGTAGTGATGCCATTAGAACAGCACATGCAGCCACTTGCTGGAGGGTCAGTACTGTATTGTCTTAGCAAGGAATAGATAAGTGCTGTTTCTGTTTTTTTTTTTAATATTACATCCATGGCTGTTTTTGGAAAAAAATGAAATGCCGTTAATGAAAATAAACTGATAGTTTAACAACTTAAAGGGGTTAACTTTACCAGTATATATGTATTACAGGATCTTCTCCAGCCTTCCTCACAGACTGCACGGCGCTCCCATCCACATAGTGGCTGCTAGTGGGGGCTCATCCATAGGTTCGAATGAGAAGCTTTTTGAAAATGTAATCTGCTCTTCTTTTAACTGTAGATTGTAAATATTGGCCCATACACCCTAAAAGCAAGCTTTTAATGTGAACATTAGCCTGTACGTAGAGAGAAAGCCGCTCTTTACACTTCATGTTGGCCTATTACTCACCCTTTGCCCCTGCTGGTACTGCTGCCTCTTCACACCCACATTGTCATATATTTGTACTTTTCCTAGTAGAGAACATAGGTCATGTGGGAGCAGAAAGCAATAAAGTGACTGCAGAGTTCAGGCATCTCTGTAATTGTGACCCTGAGAGTGCTCCAAGGTCACTTGTTTGCTTTTTCTATACGGTGTGCCCACAAGTGCTACCACACCGCTGTAAACAAATCAATACTACACAGTGTCGTGTTGTCTTGTCCATTCAACAAACCACTCTGACCTTACATTGCTCAGTGTGGTCAGCCTATGTTTTTCCTCTCTTTTCTTCACAAGCCATACGCATTAATAAATCTGATTGTAAGCTTAAGAGCACATTCAGACGACCGTGTTCGTTTTTGCTTATGAATCGAGTATTGTGCACTTTTAATGGAGACCTGTACATTGCATGTCGGAGAGTAATTCAAAACACTGACCAGAATTGGACATGTGCTGAGTATAATGGAAGGATACATGAATCCAGAAAAAAAATTATGTATGAGCAGATCCATTAAATAACATGGGCCGTGTAATGTCCATTTTTAAAGTAACAGGGCACTGACGAGAAATACTATAAGGCTGTGTGCCCACTCATGGCCGCCCATTCTGCAATTCCGCTGCAGAAACGCTTAAAAAACGCATTGTAGAAGGCCTGCCATGTTCCCCAATGATAATCCGCATGTGCTGTGCACATGCTGTGGAAATTTCCACTGCGGATCATCATTGCGGAAAAATCCGCAGCACTACCAATTATTTTGCAGAAACGCGGCGTTTTCGCCCCATTAACTTGCATTGGAACGCATGTCATCCGCATCACTGGATCTCTACATGCGGATAACATGCGGTTCAATGTGCGGATGCTACCCGGGTTTGGAGAAGAGGAGACTCTCCTCCAGACCCGGGTACCATAGTAGCTGTAAAAAAAAGAATAAAATAAAAAATAAATATACTTACCTTCTGATGGCCCCCGGTGTCCTTGTCTTGGCTTGCCGGCAGCTCGCAGTGGACTCAAGGACCTGCGGTGACGTCATTTAGTCATGTGATGGGTCACGCGACCGCTGATGTCGGCAGGTCCTTTTAGTCTACCGCGAGCTGCCGGCAAGCCGAGAGAAGGACACCGGGGGCCATCAGAAGGTAGGTATAATATTAATTTTTTAACATTCTTTAAGGTCACAGTATATAAATCCATGCCGTTTGCATGGATTTATATAGTGTGACCAAGTTGTCAAGCACTTTCCAAGTGATGCTAAAATCGCTTGGAAAGCGCGGAAATGCATGTGAAGAACGCTTCACTTCCGTATGTCCCTGGCAGGAAAACGCATGTACAATCCGCATGTACAATCCGCAGGTGTTTTTTCTGCCAGGGAGATGCAGAAACGCTCAGGAAAAATCCGGAGCATTTCTGCATTGTGGGCACATAGCCTAAATGTAACATGACTCATTTGGGAACTTCACAGTGTATTACTTCTTTGTGATTAAGTGAAACCTGGTATGGCCAAACTAACATGTTATTAACCTTCCAGCACCCTGTTTCCATTTCCCGGGCTTCAGCTCTTTGGAAGGCTGCATTCACACATCCGTGTGATACGTCCTAGGGCTGTCCATTTTTTTTTTCTCAGACAGCACAATGACCCATAGATTTTCACTGATCCAAATTCGTTTTAAAATCGGTTCTGTGTCTCCGGGCCATGAGACGCCATGCATGTCCTAATCTCATTCATTTTACAGATCAGACTCTGACATTAAAGTTTATGAGGATCTTCAACATCTGAGTTCATACTGCAGTGTTCACACCATTTTTGTGATATATATAGGTGTTAATACTTCTGCAGATGTCACTCTGAGAGGTCTGCAGTGGAAATGCAACTTGGGAATGTAGCCTTTAAAGGGGAAGTCTAAAGTTTCTAAGTTATCTCATATCCTTGGAATAGGGGATAACTTTCCAATCACTGGGGTCTGACTGCTGTGGCCCCCATTGATCCTGAGAACCGAGGTTCCTTTGGAGCGGAGGCCGATCATGTTCATTGCCTCTCCATTTATTCTAATGGGAGTGCTGAAGGTCAGCTGAGCGCAGTGCTCGCCAATCTTCGGTGCTCCTATTAAGAGTGAAAGGAACGGCAGTGAACATGTTGTCTTCTGCTCCGTTCAGTTGGGGCTCTTCAAAACCATTGATCTCTGGATAGCTGTGTGCCACGGCAATCGGAAAGTTATCCCCTACACATTGGACAGGGGATTTTATTTTAGTCATTCATATAGCGCCATTAATTCCACAGCACTTTACAGACATCATTGTCACTGTCCTCATTGGGGCTCACAATCTAAGATCCCAATCAGGTCTTTGTGGGAGGAATCCCACGCAAACACTGAGAGAACATGCAAACTGGAGATGTTGCCCTTGGTGGGATTAAGAGGATAACTTTCAATCTTGAGAATACCCCTTAAGTATGTACTTTTCATTCCAGGAAGAGTCAATCCATTCATTATAGTCATTGTGAAAATAAACACAGACGTAAAAAGATAAGGCTGAATTCATAAGGTAAATGCGTAAGGGTTCCATGTGTTGCACTCAACTTTGATCATCATATGGTTGTAGTGACCCAGGTTCTGTTACCTATATACAAAGTAGGGTTCCCAGTGTTTGTAGCCATGACATTAATAATATGCTGCGATGTTACAGCCTTGTGTAAATAAACTAAGGCTGTGTGCCCACGATGCGTTTTTTAAGCGTTTCCGCAGCGGCAAAAACGCTGCAGAAATGCTTAAAAAACGCATGGTAGAAGGCCTGCCATGTTCCCCAATGATAATCCGCATGTGCTGTGCACATGCTGCGGAAATTTCCGCTGCGGGTTATTATGGAAAAAAACACAGCACTACCAATTATTTTGTGGAAGTGCTGCGTTTTCGCCGCCATTGACTTGCATTGGAACGCATGGATTCCTCATCACGGTATATGTAGATGCGCATTCCATGCTTTCCAATGTGCGGATGGTACCCGGGTGTGGAGGAGAGGAGACTCTCTTCCGGACCCGGGTACTAAAGAACCTGTGAAAAAAAGAATAAAATAAAAAATAAATGTTATATTTACCTTCTGACGGCCCCCGCTGCGCTCGTCCTCCCATGCCGGCAGATCGCGGTGGACTGAAGAACCTGCGCTGACGTCATAGTCATGTGATGGGTCACGCAATGCTGACGTCGGCAGGTCCTTCAGGGTACCGCGATCTGCCGGCAGCCAGGACGGAGCTAAGCAAGACTCCGGGGGCCATTAGAAGGTAAGTATAGATTTTTTATTTTTTTTTTAAACATTTTTTACGGTCACACTATATAAATCCATGCCGGTTGCATGGATTTATATAGTGTGACCAAGTTGACAAGCACTTTCCAAGTGATGCTAAGATCGCTTGGAAAGCGCTTGTCAATCCGCATTCAGAAATGCATGTGAAGAACGCTTCATTTCCGCATGTCCCTGGCAGGAAAAACGCATGTACAATCCACATGTACAATCCGCAGGCGTTTTTTCTGCCAGGGAGATGCAGAAACGCTCAGGAAAAATCCAGAGCATTTCTGCATCGTGGGCACATAGCCTTGCACACATTTCTGCCTGCATTTCATCTAATACACATTGCTGCTTTAAAAAGTATATAACATGTCTAGCTGTACTACTAAGTGACAGTATTGACTGGTATATTGGATACCTATCTTCTCAATTATGGTAACCCTGAGAACTACATACAACCTGACAACTTTTACTGTATTCAAAAATAATTGAATGTGAAAAAAAAACAGAACTCCTTGGATATATTGTTTCACTGCAGTTTTTTTCTTTTTCCTTTATTTTAAAAGTAAAAATAAATATTGCATCCAAGAAAGATCTGTGTTCCTTTCTTCTAGCTAAAACCGGCGTACAATTTATTTCTGAAAGTTCTTTTCATACATACAAGGTACTGGTGTTTTAAAGAGGACTTGTCACCCAGTCACAAGTGTCCAGTTTTTGCTCTTTATTTCTACTTCTCCCCTGAGTATTACGTGTTTTTTTTTTTTCTTTTTTAGATCTGCCATACGATTCCTGAGATATGGGACTTTTTATTAAGTGCTAAATCATATGGCATTTACCAAGGGGTGGTGCTCACAGATTAATTATGCAGAGCAGTCTAAACTCGCCCCCAGAGAATATTGTGATCAACCCCACCTTGGTAAAGATTGTAAAATAAATAAAATGTCTCTGAGAACATACAGCATATTAAAAAAAATATACAGTATACCCCCTCAAAAAAAAATAATAATAATTTTGTGTGTGTGTGTGTACCTGTACAATTGGGAAAATAAGTATTTGATACACTGCTGATTTTCCCACCTATAAAGAATGGAGAGGTCTGTAATTTTTGTCGTGGTACACTTCAACTGTGAGAGACAGAATCTAAAAGAAAATCCAGAAAATCACATTGTATGATTTTTACATAATTTATTTGCATTTTATTGCATGAAATACGTATTTGATACAATAGAAAATCAGAACTTAATATTTGATGCAGAAGCCTTTCTTAGCAATTACAGAAGTCAGCTGTTTCCTGTAGTTCTTGACCAAGTTTGCACACACTGCAGCAGGGATTTTAGCCCACATCTCCATACAGATTTTCTCCAGATCTTTCATGTTTCTGGGCTGTCACTTTGCAACATTGAGTTTCAGCTCCCTCCAAAGATTTTATATTGGGTTCAGGTCTAAAGACTGGCTAGGCCACTCCAGGACCTTGAAATGCTTCTTACGGAGCCATGCCTTAGTTGCCCTGGCTGTATGTTTCGGGTCATTGTCATGCTGGAAGATCCAGCTATGGCCCATTGTCCATGCTCTTACTGAGAAAAGGAGGTTGTTGGCCAAAATCTCGTGATCTATGACCCCATCCATCCTCCCTTCAATACAGTGCAGTCGTCCTTTCCACTTTGCAGAAAAGTACTCCCAAAGTATGATGTTTCCCTTACCATGCTTCACGGTTGGGACATTATTCTTGGGGTTATGCTCATCCTTCTTCTTCCTCCAAACACGAGTGGAGTTGATACCAAAAAGTTCTATTTAGGTCTCATCTGACCACATGACCTTCTCCCATGCCTCCTCTGAATCATACTGGTGGTCATTGGCGAACTTAAAACTGTCCTGGACATGTTCTGGCGTGAGCAGGCGGACCTTGCTTGTCCTGCCGAATTTTAATCCATGACGGCGTAGTGTGTTACTAACAGTAATGTTTGAAACAGTGGTCCCAGCTCTCTTAAGGCCATTTACCAGATCCTCCCTTGTAGTTCTGGGCTGATCCCTGATCTTTCTCAGAATCATACTTACCCCATGAGGGGAATTTTTGCTTGGAGCCCCAGACCGAGGAAGATTAACAGTCATCTTTTGTTTCTTCCATTTTCTAATAATTGCACCAACAGTTGTTTCCTTCTCAACAAGCTGCTTGCCTATTGTCCTGTAGCCCATACCAGCCTTGTGCAGGTCTACAATTTTGTCCCTGGTGACCTTAGACATCTCTTTGGTTTTGGCCATGGTAGAGAGGTTGCAGTAAGATTGAGTGTGTGGACAGGTGTCTTTTTTTTACAGGTAGCAAGTTCAAACAGCTGCAAATAATACAGGTAATGAGGGCAGAGTAGGATGTTTCTTAAAGAAAAACTAACAGGTCTGTGAGCCAGAATTCTTGTTGGTTGGTAGGTGATCAAATACTTATTTCATGCAATAAACTGCAATTTAATTATGTAAAAATAATACAAGGTGATTTTCAGTTTTTTTATTTTTATATTCTGTGTACCTACGATAAAAATTACAGACCTCTCCATTCTTTGTAGGTGGGAAAACTTGCAAAATCGGCAGTGTATCAAATACTTATTTTCCCCACTGTATATAATGTGTGTAGGAGAGATTTGAAAGAGCCATTGACATCATTGTGTAAAGGAAGACCACAAGAACCTATCTGGTTTGTTTCTCCTCTTGGCAGTGAGTCAGCATTGCTTAGATGAATGAGATGGTGACCATGGGAGTTCTGATTTTGATAAACTGCATATCTGCGCAATTGGTGCCACATATCCTGCATAGTAAAGCCTTTTGTAATTCATGAGTGGTACATTAAGACCTTTAACCACAATACAATTATAGGATTATCTACTATGCAACAGCCATTCTTGTAACCATCTTTACAAATTTGACAAACATGATTTTTTTTTGATAATTCATAATAATTACACACTGACCTAGTTATATAAGAGAGCAAGTGTATTTTATTAGGGCCTTAAAATGGAAGCTGGATTGTAAAAAGAAAAAAAAAAGAAAGAAAAGCGAAGATAATTAGTAGGAGAAGAAAATGCAAATCAATAGAAAAGGGGAGCGAGAATTTGGACAGTGTCAGCAGTGATCCAGCTTTATATAGATCCTGTACTTCTTCCAGAATGCTCAATGGTGCTTTTATTGAGGACGACTGAATAGAGAAGTGTGGGGTATTTAGGCTTTTCAAATACGCTATTGCGTTAGAACAGCAGCTGCGCTGTGCCAGAATCCTTTCCTGCGCAGCATTGCTGTACTCTTAACCCTTTTGCTGGCCAGTGGGAAGTCTTGATTTTTCTGGCAATTTTATAGCCAGTTTGCTCATGTTTTAAATATAAACCCGATTTATAATTTATCGTATCCTATATTGTTTTACCACTTTCTAAAATGAATTTTGTGTTTTCATTTATATTTTTATTGTGACTTTCTATATTAATTTGTGAAGATGATGAAGAAATTACAGTAGTTGGCTAGGTAAATTGAAGTACCCTACTGTCAAGGTAATGACAAACCTGATCTATTTATTTAAGACAAGAAGAAAAGCAAAAGCAATAATAATTTTAACTGTTAATCCTGCTTCCAAAAAAGAAACATGTTCCAGATGAGCAGACCCTCATATTGTAGCTTTTATTGCCTGGGTTTTTCATCAAATGAAATAATTTATTACAGTCAAATTTTGGTAAAGCTTGCATTTGTGCAGACTGTCGGGTGAATATGCTCAGGTAGTATGTCTCCGACAGTTGCCACAGTCAGGATGGATGCCTAGGCATCTGTCCACTTTAGGGACCCATTGTAAAAAAAATGTTTACTTCATATTATGCATTTCTTTATAGTGGCCATTTGTATGGAAAGCGCAGTCTACAGCAAAAGAAACAGGCCAGACAGAGGCCAAAAGAACACACACTGTACCTCCATCTGATGAATGGATGCCTATGGGAATGCTACAGTATACATTGGGAGAAAGCTTCTGACATATACTCTACGCTAAGTGCACAGATGCATTGTGTACCTAGCCTAAGAGAAGCAGATACTTGGATTAGTCAATATGGATTTGTGACCATCAGCTTATTGCCCAGCCTGTTTCCATCTTGAGATGGTCTGTCTTTCAGATAACCTATTTCAAGAAAGTAGGGGGAAACATCTGGTACCAGATACTGATTTCTAATCTACTAATATTTTGTTTTCTACATTTTTTTTTAAATTCTGCCAACGCCTTGTTGGTATAAGGAGAAGTTAGAAACCAAACTTTACAAGCTAATATCTATGTGCCAGAGATGAGAAATGAAAGGGAACAAGTCACCAGTTTTATATTTTATAAACCATGTACATCACTTTTTAAAGCATTTACAATGGGTTCCCACAACCCGATTTATACCCTCATAAGTGCCCCTGTATACCTACAAGAAAGTGCTTTATTCATGTTCCGCGCTGCATTCATCTTGCTCGGTCCGATGTATAAATCCAGATTGCACTCAGTGCCGCCCCAGTCCCTTCAAATGCAGCTTCTTGTATCCTGGAAAAATTGAAGACGTATCCTATGTCATTCACACAGTGATCAATGTCTCTTGTCTGCACATTGGAATGAGACTTGCGCAGGCATGCCTCACTCTACACTATTGAACAACCAAGGAGTTGGTGACGTATAAGTGAAGCCTGCGCATTACGTGACTTCGCTCTGCCCGATTCAACTGCGCAAGACTTTGAGCACTGTGTGGATGACAAAAGAGACATCATCCACTTACATCCAGATGGAACAGGTGGTGTTTGAAGGGACTTGAGCAATGCTGAGCGCAATCTGTATTCGACCATTGGACCGGACCACGCAATTTGCATGCAGCACTGTGCTGTGAATAAAACTCTTTTTGGGGGGTATGCAGGGGCACGTCTAAGGGTATAAATGGATTGTCAGAACGCTATTTCCATGCTTTAAAGGGTGATGGGCATGTTTTATAAGGTACAAAACTGGTGACAGGTTCCCTTTAAAGCTGATATTTTTTTTTATTCAGCTTTGCAGCCACTATTCCATGACGTGGCAAGTACTCAGAGCTAAAACTGGTGAACGGTCTTCTTCAATTTTTAATGCAATTCTGTCTGTGATAATTTTGACATGACTGCTGAAAAGTGTTAGACCAATATAAGGTTCAGTGGATAGAGGGGTGGTCCAAAACTAACATTTATTTTAATCCTAAATGTCTGAATCTTTTCACTGTACAACATTCTTTTCAATGCACAATGACAGTGCACTCCCTTGCCGCCAGGGCTGTGGAGTCGGTAAGCCAAACCTCCGACTCCAACTCCTCAATTTCCATGACACCGACTCCAACTCCGACTCTCTCATACATGGCTCATGTTTAAGTGATAAATTTACTGTAGCACAGATTAATCTCAGCTAAAAGTCTGGACCCTTAGACCAGGAATAAGACAGACATTTATAGGACATTTCATAACTTTGAAAAATTATTTTTGGGAAAGAGGAGATGCTAACTAATAGTGATCACCAAAATGATCAAGAAATAAATAAATAGATAGTGATCAATAGCAATATCAATCTATGAAAATATGTCAATTTATTAAATACAAATGTTTCCTGACACATATACATGTAGTAACAAACTAACAAACATATAAAACACCATAAAATAGTGGAAAAACACCACTGTCTAAGGAGCCAGCTGATACATTATAATAGAATCACGTATATAATGATACAACAAATACTATATATGATAATTCAATGAATGAAGAAATACAGAGCGCACAGGCTCAGTGCAATATCTGTGATGGTCAATGATGGGCTCCGCGGCGCCAGCTGTTCTTATTATATTTTTTTCAGCACAGGCTCTCACTTTCTGGTATCATCCCCTTATTTAGTGCTTTAGGTTCCGCTGTGGTCATTAGCTTATGTTAGCTGTAGGGACCTATTTGGTTATCCATTAGGATCGTACTTTTATCCTTGTGGGGGCACCATTCAGTGTGGGGAAACAGGTACTGCTTTTTGCCATACTCTGCCTTTTCAGCCTTTTATGTGCTTCACTTGCCTTTACACATTTACCCTGTTATTTAACTAGTGCATTGCAGGGTCTAGGCATCATTGACCATCACAGATATTGCACTGAGCCTGTGCGCTCTGTATTTCTTCATTCATTGAAGATATTTTTTCACTTGTTAGTTCATGAGATGCTGCAGGTAGATCCCGTTTATTAGATGGTGCCCTCCTCATTTATGGTGGACATTTCATAACTTTCCCAAATTCTTATGAAAAAAATATTCCCCACAAACTGCATTGAACTACTGTACCCAATTTATTATATATTTTAGGCGTTGGAGTCTGTCCATTTTATACCGACTCCGATTCCGACTCCACTAATGGACATTTTATACCGACTCCGAAACCACAGCCCTGCTTTCCGCCTCTGATTTAGAAGTTATGAGCCAGCAACAGAGCGCACTGAGGTGCACATTGTAAGGAGAAAACCCAGGGAGCAGAGACCAACCCTGCCCCAGGTAGTGATGTCCGTTTCTGGGCGATGATGGTCTCTGTTTGCCCGGTCATCTTACAATGTGCAATGACAGTGCGCTCTGTTGCTGGCTTGTCTTTTCTCATCAGAGCCACCAAGGGAGCGCACTGTCACTGTGCATTAAAAAGAATATTGCTTAGTGATAAAATCCTACTGAGCATACGTTGGAATTGACAACCGATGCATGCGCAGTAGAACAGGGACTAGCCCATCCCCTGAAACGGACGTCACTGATGATGCTTCATTTCAAGGTGGTGGCAGAGGCTGAGGCAGTGACAGCAGGCTCTGCCCTCTGATGACTGCTCATTTGAATATCCCAGCATGCATTGTGGGTTTTCAAATGAAGCGTCCTCAAACATGAAGTAAATTAAAAAAAATAAAGCAGTTAGAGTAGTAAGGAATGATAGTGAATTTTCAATTAAAGTATATTAGAAAAGAGATTAGATGATTTCATTAAATAGATAAGCATTTAGGATTAAAATAAATGTTCGTTTCAGATCACCCTTTTAAAGTTAAAACTGTGAGATTTATTTTTAAAGAATAAAGATAGTGATTTGGAAAATGAAAAATGCATCACTAGGTATGTTTAACATAAAAACTTTATTTGAACAATAGGTAATTTTCTAATGATCTATGCCCTATAAATCACAAAATAAAACATATAATTTGTTGTAGTATTTGATAAACTGTAGAGACTCGGACATGGACACTTAGACACCAAATTTCAACATATTGCTTAATAAAATGTTCAACAACGTCTGACTCTCTTAAGAGTTCTTTACACTTTGTACAGTATTGTGCATCTTTAAATGTATGTACTGTAGATTTGGCTTTTGTTCTCAAGGAATGTAAGAAAAAGACTTTACAAGTTTTCAAATGCTAGCTCTTTTTACCCTCTCTGATACCAGCACTGACTTGGATAATTGGAAGTCAGAAATTCTTCCTGCAATCAAAATATCGCATCTTATGAATAAAGCAAAAGGGAAGCTCTCATTCAAGGGGAACGAGAGCTGATGGGCTTCTTTTTTTTTCTATCTCTCTCCTCCGTTTTCTAGAAAATCTTACTCTGCCTAGCATAGCTATTATGGATGTGATTGAAGGAGTTCCTGTATGCAGATGAAGACTGAAGTGTTTTATTTTTGCGTTAAAAATCTAGCATCTCAACAGGGGATCTCCTTCCTGCTCAATCTTTAATCCCTGTTTCAGAAACTTTGCTGAGTTTGGGAGTGCTGTGCAGAGTATTAACCCTGCTGAGATCAGTCCCTTTCTCATTTTAAGCAGCTCACATTAGACTCTTCTATCATTTTTGCCCTCATCAGTGTAATCTCACATTTCTGTGACTTCTTGCAACATTGTTTATGGTTAGCATCTACATTGCAGTGCATAAAAAGTGCATTTACTACATATTCACTGTTTGTGGATATGAAGGTTGTGCATGGAATTTCTCCTTCTAGATAAACATTTGAAAGGGACATAAGGAACTTAATCTAATATAATCGTCTTATCCCGTCTGTCTATCTGTCTGTCCTTCTGTCCAGGAAATCCCGCGTCGCTGATTTTTCCGTCCGCGGCCAATCAGCGACGCGGGATTTCAGAAAAAGTTGGCGGCTGTTAGTGGCTCATCTCCCGGCTGCTTGCAGCAGAAGTACCCCAACCGGCGGCGCCGCTGACCTCCATGCGGCTACCGTCGGGAGATCAGCGGCTAGGGCTGCTGCTCTCCCGACGGCAAGTGTGAAGGGAGGACCGGTGAGCGGCGCCGCCGGTCGGGATACTTCTGCTGCAAGCAGCCGGTCATCTCCCGGCTGCTCGCAGCGGAAGTACCCGCACAGGCAGCGCAGCTCCCCGCTCCTCACTAATACGATTCGCTGATTGGTTGCGGCCGCCGGCCGCGACCAATCAGCGGTATTGGCGCCAAATTTAAACACCGCTCTGCTCATTGCGCCCGGTCGGCCGCATACATATTCTAGAATACTCGATACGTTAGAATCTGGCCACTATCTAGTCTATACATAATAGTATAAAGTGTAAAAAAGTGCAGGTAGTGGAGACACAAATGGGTTAATTCTGCGCTGCCGTGTGGAAAGTGGTTTATTCATCAACGCGTTTCGAAGTATACAACTTCTTCAGGATGAATAAACCACTTATACTCGGATTGCCATTTCTTATCCTTTCCACACGGCAACACAGAATTAACCCATTTGTGTCTCCACTACCTGCACTTTCATCTTCTTGTGAGACTGCAGCAGCCTTAAGCATTATTAGTGGTTGTGTGCACACAACCCAACCAAGTGAGCACTATTGTGCAATTCTTTTAACATCGTTACCCAGATAAGACCCTTTTTGCACTTTGTTTCTCTCTAGTCCTTCTTTTCTTCTGATAAAGTGTAAAAAAGACTCTCAGGCTATGTGCCCACGTTGCATTTATGAAGCAGAAAATTTCTGCTGCATAAATGCAAGTCCTCTCCCGGAAAAACGCATGCGGAATTCCGCACGCGTTTATCGCGCATTTTTCGCGCGTTTATCACGCGTTTTCCACATGCGGAATTGCCTTGCGTTTTTTATGCATTGGACAAAGGCAATTCCGCTTGCGGAAACGCAAAATTAAATGACGTGCTGCGGATTTTTGAACGCGGCATAAACGCTGCGGAAAAATCCGCAGCATGTGCATAGAACTTGCGGAATCCCATTGGGGACCATGGGGTGCGGATATACATGCGTTTTTCAAGCGTTTACGCTGCGGAAATTCCGCAGCATATACGCTTGAAAAATGCTACGTGGGCACACAGCCTCAAAGAACTTAGTGAAAAGTGTTAGGCTATGTGCCCACGTAGCAGATTTGATGCAGAGCGTTTTTGCCTCTCTCTGGCAGAAAAAAAACGCATGCAGATTTACATGCGTTTTTTCTGCAGGAGAGAAGCATTTTTTCAGCGTTTTTACATGCGTTTTTTCAAGCACTTTTCCAAGCAATTTTGAGCATCACTTGGAAAAGTGCTTGACAAGTTGGTCACACAATATAAATCCATGCAACCGGCATGGATTTATATTGTGTGACCAACTTAGATGCTTTAAATGCTGCATCTATAGTAAAAAAAAAAAGAATTAAAAAGTTAAAAATAAAAAAAAAACCCTGTATACTCACCTCTCCGGTCTCCTCGGCGTCCCGCGGTGTACTTGCAGGACCTGCGGTGTCGTCATTTAATCAGCTGATGGTCACGCGACCATCACCTGACCGCTGACATCAGCAGTCGCGTGACCATCAGCTGACTAAATGACGTCACCGCAGGTCCTGACAGTACACCGCGGGACGCTGTGGAGAGAGGACGCCGCCGGGAGCAGACCAGAGAGGTGTGTATACAGTTTTTTTTTTATTTTTAACTTTTTTTTATTTCTTTTTTTCACCGCGTGGTAGCCGGGATGAAGAGGAGTTGTAGTCTCCTCTTCATCCTGGGTACCACACGCACCACAATTACGCTGCAAATTCGCGGCCATTGAATTTAATTGAAACACAGCAAATCCACATATACCTGCGGGTTTGCTGCGTTTCAATGTTCCTCAATGGCCGCAAATTTTCCGCATAATCGCGGTAGAAATGGTCATGCTGCGTTTTGCAACGCAATGCAAATTCAGCGCACTAATTAGCGCATCATGTGCACAGCACATCCGAATTCACATTGCGTTGCATAGCAGACTGTTTTACAAGCGTTTTCGCGGCCGTAAAAACGCTACGTGGGCACATGGCCTCACAATTGATGTTATGGAGCTAAGCGCATTACAAATCAGTCTAGGAAAGATGTATACTTAGGAAAGTGTTGGCTGCAGTAACAGTATAAGCTGCAGCTGCTCCTGGGACCCTGCACTGTTAGCTGTGGAGATGTTCAATTTCATTACTGTGCCCAAGGCTTGTGGCATTCCATGCAGGACCAGTAAAAACTTGGCATGTCAGGATATGGTGGCAAACCATGGGGCAGAGCCATCTGTTCACCTAATGTCAGGAAATGCTGTAATTGAAGGTTTCTTTTCTTACAGGTTTTGCAGCATAAATATTTACTTCACTTCTAGACATGCTTGTAGCAATAAAATCATGTGAAGACACTGAATACTAACACAATAATAAAACCTGATACATATTTATGGATAACTTGGTCCAGATTGCATAAGAACCGGTTTTACATTAATGATCAGAATTATCCAATATACACAAATCATTTTTCCGCTCACTTATTGTAATCCCGGTTGTGTAATGTTTTTCATTTAAGTATTATTGTAGTTTTTTTTTCTAAACTTCATTGAAATGTTTACTCTGAGGATTCACTTGTAAATGTAATTGTAGTCTACTTGAGGAGTTATGGCAGAGTATATTTTTGAGTCTCTGTGTACTATCCCTTCTCATGAGTAATACAATTTTTTAACTTGTATAGATATTAGGGTAAAATCCTGTAATAAGTAAATAGTACTTTGACTTCATTGGGTGTTTAACATTGGTATTTTTTATCTTTGTCCTTTTTTTCATCTTTGGCTTGTTACTTGGTTGTGGTCTTTGGCAGCAACTGTATTCAGAAAGGAATATTGCAGTATATTGTATGCCAACATTCATTGTCTGTCATGGTCTGCTTTTGTGACCGTTGGCATTGCCACAGCCCTTCCTTCCTGCAAAGCTTGAAAAACTTGGATGCCACATCCTCTTATCTGCAAAGTAAGAAACTGCAGCGCTCTGATGTCTCCAGTGATTTTGTTGGTTGACAACCAGTTCGATAGCTTTGAATTTTTAGCTTTGAAAATGATGTAGATGTGTCTAGGAAGATTTGAAACATCCTAAAAAAATCTCCCTTGACAAATAATTCTAGTTTGTTTCGGATCGACAATCAATTAACCATCTGAAACTTTGTATCCTTATTCGTGGGGTTCCCAGTACTGATTTTTTTATACACCTGTAATCAAATTTTTTTCCTACTCATGGACTCCAAATTACATTATTGTCAATGTGGCTAGCTACAGGAATCCTCAAAAATGCATCCTCTTTTTAGCTAGATTGGCAGGCGGTTTAATTTGCATGCTTGCATCATGGGGCTGCTCTATCGAAAAAAAAAAAAATGAATGGCTTCTGAGCTGAAGATATTTTTTTCCATGAGCAAAGCTTCTAAGCGTCTGCTTTATCGCAAATCATAAGAATTAGATGTGGTAAAATAGTTTCTTCAGCTGTAGTAAGGTGAAAGTGAAATATCTGCAGCCTCTATGGCTCAGTGGTAAGCACTGTTGCTTGGCTGCATTGACGTCCTGGTGTATAATGGTGCTATATCAGTAAAATAAATATTCAGTATGGATATATATAATTGTTTTTAGAATTTGACAAATGTATTGTTTTTCAATCTGTAACTTGAAACAATTGATTATACTTGGAATGACTATCATATAGTGCTGTGTGTAATCACATAACTTCAACTTCTGAATAATGTAGCAATAGTACAATCCTGTCTAATATGAAACCTGGTTAATTATTAAGGGGAAGGGGATAAAGAGTGTGCATATTTATTATTATTTAACTTTTATTATTACCATTACAATTTATTATTGTTAAAATGTCCCTATCACTGACCAAGAATTCTCACTTAGGGGATGAGACAGGATAGACTGGGTTCCCAAGCATTAATTGCCCATCTAATATTGGGATTCTATGTCCCCTAGAAGAAGCCAGATCAGCTGTTGTAACTTGGGTTGGGACCAAGTCCTGGCCAAGTGCAAGGAGAAGTAGAATCACATGCTTCGTGTCATGAGCAATTAGTGCAGGGACAGTTAGGAATTAACAGTAATCTCACTTAGTTGCTGTGCACCGCATCAACAACTAGCAATACCCATAGGAATTTCACCTGCATGATCACTACCACGTGCTAACAGTGCAGGTGAATTTTTAATGGTAATAACAAAAGTTAAAAGGAATCTGTCACCACTTTTGACCTATCTAAACTATTAATATGGGCATACAGGCTATAGACTGCTGAGGAGAGTGATCCCTGTATGTCTCATATCAGAGGTCTTGTTGCTGAGAAATCATCTTTCGTCACTTTATATAAATGCCCTCTTCCAGGCTCTGGGAAGGACGCTGCCTGGAAGATAACTCTGCCCCCAGAGCTTATTATATATGAAGGGGAGTTACCAGTGTGAGACAAGTAACTAACACAGAACAGGAGAAATGAAATTTGTTTTCTTGCAAACACATTTTTTGTTCCTCTCTCAGCTCTGCTGTATTGTAACAATATTACCCTGTCTGCCTGTGAGATGGAGGCTGAGAGGAACCTGCAGATGTGTCAGGTACAATCACACACAGCTCTGCAGTGAGATCAGGAGAGCAGAGAGCGGCCATCACACTGGTAACTCCCCTTCATGTAAAACAAGCTCTGGAGGCTGAGTTATACCCAGAGCCTGGAAGAGGTCATTAATATAAAGTGATAAGAGATGATTTCTCAACAACAAGGCATCTGATATGACACATACAGGTAGGACTTTTTTTGGCATTTTATAGCCTGTATGCCCATATTAATAGTTTAGATAGGTCAACTGTGGTGACAGATTCCTTTTAAATATAAATAATACATATTCCCACTCTTTATTCTTTTCCCCCTTTCCCTTAATAATTAACCTACTCAGTGTCAGGACTGTGGAGTCGGAGTTGGTATAAAATGGACCGACTCCTAAAATATATAATAAATTGGGTACAGTAGTTCAATACAGTTTGTGGGGAATATTTTTTTCATAAGAATTTGGGAAAGTTATGAAATGTCCTATAAATGTCTGTCCTATTCCTGATCTAAGGGTCTAGACTTTTAGCTGAGATGAATCTGTGCTACAGTAAATTTATCACTTAAATATGAGCCGTATATGAGGGAGTTGGAGTCGCTGTCATGGAAATTGAGGAGTCGGAGGTTTGGCTTACCGACTCCACAGCCCTGCTCAGTGGTGTAAATTATATGTGAATCAAATACGGAAGGGCAGTATTTGCTAATACCAAATTTGGCTAGTGCCCGGAGATGCCAGGGTTTATCAGAACTGTGTTTTTGACTAGTGAATTTACATGCAATTTTACTTTTTCAGTTGTGTGCACAAACTCTGCCAAGCTGTGGGCTGCAGCTCCCAATTAACACCACTTAACAGCTGTTATATAGCAGAGTTGTCTCATGTAACATCAATTAAAATGCTAATTCCACTCGATTTGCTGCCCACCACCAGGTAGACATTTATGATGGACTACAAAGCAAAACTGAAATAAATGACTCACAAAATATAATTAAATGTAATCAGTTAATTAAAGTAAAATGCATATATGCAGTGCTAGTACACTCTAATACTGAGTTAGCTTGTTGCAGCTGAGAAGCTGGAGTGTGCTTCACGACATGACAGCTGCACAAAAAAAACGCATGCTACGTAATGCAACATGCCGCTAATCCATGCCAACTACTACTAAAGCACATGGTGTTTTTGTACTTCACCTGTACTTGCCACAAAACAGTACATGTGATTTTGGTTCTCAGCTACAATGTGTCAATCAAGCTTTGGATTAGTCAAAAGGCTGAACACACGTTCATGAATTTTTTTTCTTGTTCTTTTTGATATGTGTACATTTTAGATTCAATTTTAGTAAAGAAACTTGTACAACAAACCAGAATATGTGTTAAAACTTAGATTCCACAAAGTACCCCTTCTTTTACTCTGACAGCTTTGCACACTAAGGCTATGTGCTCATGATGCTGAAATGAAGCGGAATATCCTTGCGTTTTCTAATGCATTGAGAAGGCAATTCCGCATGCCGTAAACGCACAAATAATGAACATGCTGCGGATTTTTCCGCACATCAAAAACGCTGCAGAAAATTCCGCAGCATGGGCACGTAACATGCGGATTGTCATTGGGGACCATGGGGGACGGATTACCAAGCGTTTTACAAGTGTTTACGCTGCGCAAATTCCGCAGCAAAAACGCTTGAAAAACGCATCTTGGGCACGCAGCCTTATAGCATTCTCTGAAGCAGCCTCATCAGTTAGTCACCTGGTATGGTTTCTAATGAACAGGTATGCCTTGTCGAGAGCTCACTTGTGGAATCACCAGCCTTCAAAAAGTATTTACGTTCATCAGAAGTGTTTTGCATAGGCAGTGTTGGTCCACAGTTCCAGACAGTGCTGAGTCCTATTCCTAAACTGTTTTAAGTCACAATATGGCCAAAAACACTCGAAATAATGGTGGACTTTCATTTCTCTTTACTTAGTTAAGACATGAATATCAGTCAGAAAATTGCTAGAACTTCGCAGTCATGAAAATCATCAATCACTATGATGAAATTGACTCTTATGAGGACTGCCCCAGGAAAGGAAGATCAAGAATTACCTCTGCTGCAGAGGACACTTTTATCAGAGTTGCCAACCTAAGAAACATCGAATTGACAGCACCTCAGATTACAGCCCTCGTAAATGATACACAGACCTCATATAGAGACACATCTCAACACTGACTATCCAAAGGGAACTGCGAGAAGAGGGCCTTTATGGCTGAATTGCTGGAAAGAACACACAATGTTGAAGACAACCCCCATATCTATGTAAGATGACGAAAAAGTTAGCTGATGGTTTTGTACATGTGTGGTGCCCACCGTAAAGCATGAAGGTGGAGGTTTTGTGGTGACACTATTGGTGATTTATTCCACATTTAAAGCACACTTTCCCAGCATGGCTATGGCTATCATACTATTCTGCAACAACATGCCTTCCCAGTTGATTTTTACTTGGTGGCTTTATTATTTGTGTTGAAAGAGGACAATGACCCAAAACACACCTCCAGGCTATGTAAGATCTGCAGTCGGGAGGGAGGGAGAGGTGTGGAGTGTTGCATCAGATGACATGGCCTCCACCATCATGTGACCTCAAACTAATTGAGATTGTTTGTCACGAGTTGTATTGCAGAGTGAAGGCAAAACAGCCAACAAGTGCTCAGCAGTTTTGGGAACAATTTCAAGACTCTTGTAAAGCCATTCCAGGTACAGTGGGTACGGAAAGTATTCAGACCTCTTTAAATTTTTCACTCTTTGTTTCATTACTGCCTTTTGGTAAATTCTAAAAAGATCATTTTTTTCTCATTAATGTACACTCTGCACCCCATCTTGACTGAAAAAAAGCAGAAATGCTGACATTTTTGCAAAGTTATTAAAAAAGAAAAACTGAAATATCACATGGTCATAAGTATTCAGACCCTTTGCTCAGACACTCATATTTAAGTCACATGCTGTCCATTTCCCTGTGATCCTCCTTGAGATGGTTCTACTCCTTCATTGGAGTCCAGCTGTGTTTAATTAAACTGATAGGACTTGATTTGGAAAGGCACACACCTGTCTATATAAGACCTCACAGCTCACAGTGCATGTCGGACCAAATGAGAATCATGAGCTCAAAGGAACTGCCCAAGGAGCTCAGAGACAGAATTGTGGCAAGGCACAGATCTGGCCAAGGTTACAAAAGAATTTCTGCATTACTCAAGGTTCCTAAGAGCACAGTGGCCTCCATAATCCTTAAATGGAAGAAGTTTGGGACCACCAGAAGTCTTCCTTGACCTGGCTGTCCAGCCAAACTGAGCAATCATGGGAGAAGAGCCTTGGTGAGAGAGGTAAAGAAGAACCCCAAGATCACTGTGGCTGAGCTCCAGAGATACAGTAGGGAGATGGGAGAAAGTTCCACAAAGTCGACTATCACTGGCCCAACAGAAGCCTCTCCTCAGTGCAAGACATATGAAAGCCCGCATAAAGTTTGCTCAAAAACACATGAAGGACTCCCAGACTATAAGAAATAAGATTCTCTAGTCTGATGAGACGAAGATAGAACTTTTTGGTGATAATTCTAAGCGGTATGTGTGGAGAAAATCAGGCACTGCTCATCACCTGCCCAATACAATGCCAACATTGAAACATGGTGGTGGCAGCATCATGCTGTGGGGGTGTTTTTCAGCTGCAGGGACAGGACGACTGGTTGCAATTGAAGGAAACATGAATGCGGCCAAGTACAGAGATATCCTAGATGAAAACCTCTTCCAGAGTGCTCTGGACCTCAGACTTGGCCGAAGGTTCACCATCCAACAAGACAATGACCCACACAGTTAAAATAACAAAGGAGTGGCTTCAGAACAACTCTGTGACCATTTTTGACTGGCCCAGCCAGAGCCCTGACCTAAACCCAATTGAGCATCTCTGGAGAGACCTGAAAATGGCTGTCCACCAACGTTCACCATCCAACCTGATTGAACTGGAGAGGATCTGCAGAATGGCAGAGGATCCCCAAATCCAGGTGTGAAAAACTTGTTGCATCATTCCCAAGAAGACTCATGACTGTAATAGCTCAAAAGGGTGCTTCTACTCAATACTGAGCAAAGGCTCTGAATACTTATGACCATGTGATAGTTCAGTTTTTCTTTTTTTAATAAATTTGCAAAAATTTCTCCATTTGTTTTTTTTCCAGTCAATATGGGGTGCAGAGTGTACATTAATGAGAAAAAAATGATCTTTTTAGAATTTACTAAATGGCTGCAATGAAACAAAGAGTGAAAAATTTAAAGGGGTCTGAATACTTTCCGTACCCACTGTAACTGCCTGATGAAGTTGATTGAGAGAATGTCAACAGTAAGCTGTCATTAGAATAAAGTGGGGGTATTTAAGGAATCTAAGGTTTAACACAAATTCTGGTTTATATCGCGAGTTTCTGTACTCATTGTTTCAATATATGTTCCTTCATGGTTTAGATGCCTTTAGTCTGAATCTAAAATGTGCACATTCCAATAAGAACAAGGAAAATCACTGTATGAACAGGTGTGCCCACACTTTTCACGGATACTGTACGTCCGCACCATACAGGATATGTTTCCTATTTCAGCATTTACAGTATCCGCAAAGTGGATGAGTTGTGAATAGCCTTTTTTCTGAAGATTTTTTTCTGCATAGAAATTGGCTTGTGATGCCAGTTTCTAAACCCCCAGCATGTCAATTTCAATGGGAAAAATCTGCTATAAATCCTTATTGCTTTCACTGCAGAAGCCATTGACAATGAAGAAATCTGCAGTCAAATCCTATTTGCTGATCTGCAGACAATAAAAAAAATATAGATCGAGATTTAGAATATACCCTCGCTCTCTCTTTTTCACATTCCATTTGATTGGTTGTGGATCTTCCTGTGTATGTTTCTCCAGATTTGCTGAAGAACTTTTCCTCAGAAAATTAGATTTTTGTGGACATACCCTTATGCCTCGTTCATATGAACATATTTTTGGTATGACTTGTTCTTTTAATTTTAATGGCTTATATCTTGGACATGGGCAGGAGTTTTGGCTGAGCACTCAAAGCTGCAAACTGACCCAGTCGTCTCTACAGTTTGCGAATGTGATTGTCTTGAGAAATCACGTTTTTGTGAACTCTGCGATAGTTTGCATTTGTTCATTTCTCACTTTGATGATGCTTGCCTTTTTGTATTATTTCATGTAATTGGTCAAATCCAAATAAAAATGTACATTTTTGTACACATTTTTTCACATACTAATTCAATATTTGTATTATTCACTTTTGCTTTAGAAGCCATCTCCAAAATGATATAGTGGCTCTTATTACTAATCTTTAGAGTTGTCAGCATATTCAGTTATGCTAAAGTGACAATCAGTATGGATGCACTTCCTGTTCTTTTGTACCACCTGTGTTTATATGGTTCTAAGGATATGTTCACACAGCATTTTTTTACATTAATTTTGAAGAGTATTTGAAGTGATTTTGGCTGTGGATTTTGAAGCGCACTGCCCTTATATACAACAGACAGCACACTCAGTAGTACCCTGTGTGCCATTGCACATTAGCAATTTTTCTCATGAATCGATTGGCTGAACTAAATAGCGGATGGCTCATAAACATGCCCCCTACACGGACAAGCGCACTGAGCCAATCACGTCTGCAAACATGACTGGCCTCGTTTTTCATATAGTCATCAAAACGGAAAGTATAGCATGGATTTCCATTCAACACCCATTCCGGCTGTCCCCTGGGAGCCTATAGTTAATATTGGTCAGGAATTCCTTATATTTATCAAACCACACCGTTGCTTAGATGCTTTCTAGTGTGTCAAATGGATGTAATCTATAGTATATACAGAACATGGAAACACTGCTCACTTTGAAATCTATGCAAACACTGACCTATGATCTAAGACAATGGCATAGTCACTGTGCATCTATTCCTCAAGAGCTCGCCTTAGCCACCCAGCAAAACGTACACATCAAAGTCCACATTTTTAAAGACTTGAATCCTTCTGATTGAAGACTACTAACTTCAGAGTCTGCATGATGCAACACTTGCCAAGGCTTTAACTCTTTCAAATGAATGGAGCTGAGCTGCAATAACAAGCACAACTCGAGAGTAAGATCACTTCTAGGGAAAAATACAAACAAACCTCTGTATGATACTTTTGTAATCCAGTTTAATTGAAAAATTGTCTGATTTATCTTCGAAAAAGAATAGTTGCACGAAAGTACGTTGGCCGACAGAATCTGCTGTCCTACCTCATTCTGTAGAAGTTAAACTATCAAATTAAACATTGTAGTGTGGATTTTATTCGCTTAGATTGAAACATTGAACACCGCATGCTGTTCTTCTCTGCAGGTTGATCCGGTGACACTGTGGTTAATCCGGTAACACTGTGGTTAAATGACTACAAAGTAAACAGGGATGCTTAAGTGCTTTCATCTTTCTATAAACTAAGTAATTTAATTTATACTAAACAGATTTTCCTTTAGCATAATTGTGTTTGAGGTGTTTGCTTTTAAGACTGTTATTCTTAAGTACATTTCTTTGTAAAGAACATTTTCCACATTGTGTGAATGTGTCTATTGTGCTGGCGTTATTGTTCTACAACTTTAATATGCTTTCATGCAATTACAATGTAGGCCAATCCTATAGTGTGCAGGTAACGGCTAATCCCCATTCATCCGTGCAGGTGCACACTCATTTATGGGAGTATAAGATGCTTGAACGTTCTTTTAAAAAGCTAAACTGGAGAAGTGACAAGTATGTAACTGGTATTTTAGTTATGACATTAGTGCGCAAACACTATTCGTATGCATGTTTTATTTGTTTGGTATTCTTGTACCTTTTGTAATTTATAAATAAACAGATACCTTAGCATATATCATAGGTTTACTACCAACAAGCCCAGCAGTAAAGCTTAAAGGAAATCTGTCAGCAGGATTTCACCCCCTTACTATTTATATGTACATGTAACCCTTTCAAAGACAAGTTCAGCAATGCCTTTACATGGCTAATCCGTTTCTCTGTTCCTTAGAAATGAGTGTTTTAATTATGCAAATGAGGCTGTAGATCTGGAGCCTTTGTCACTCCAGCTCTATTCCCCTTCCAGCTCCCACCCCCTTTTGCTTGACTGACTGCTCCTTGTCCTGAAGTCACACAGCATAGAGGCTGTCAGTGGGGTAGCAGGCGGTTTCAAGGCTGGGTGGGGAATAGAGCTGAAGCTTTATTTGCATATCAGTTTAAACACTGATTTCTCAGTATCTGAGGAATAGACTGGCCATGTAAAGCTATTACAAGACTGGCCTTTGAAAAAGCTACATGCACATTTAAATAGTTTAAGGTTTGAAATCCTGGTCACAGATTCCCTTTAAATGGAGTATACCGTATTTTTCGGACTATAAGACACACCGAACCATAAGACGCACCCCAAATTTTGGGGTGGAAAATAGGAAAAAAAATATTTTTTATAAGATGGGGGTCCGTCTTATAGTCTGAATAGGTATCTTACCTGGGGGGGCGGTGGAGTGTGGGTCACAGGAGGCAGGGTCCTTCAGGAAGCCGGCGGAAGTGGGTGAATGCTGCGGACCCTGGAAGCGAAAAGCCGGTGCTCCAGCAGCGGGGAGTTGTGGTGGTGGTAGAGCAGGATCGCAGGACCCTCATTTCCCTCCCTCAGGAACCTGGCAGCTGCAGCAGAAGAGGTGAGATTGTGGTGGGGCCCAGGCCTGTGGTCTGGCTGGGGCCCAGGCCTGTGAGTGGGTGCAGTGGTGCTGCTTTCTGGTGGCCGCGGCCATCTTCATGAAGCTGTGAGCCACAGAAAAATGGCCGCCCGAGCTCCCAAAAGGTGCATGTGCCGACTCGGGCTGCCATTTTACTGTAGATCACGGTGCACCCACCGCCGCTCTGCCTCGCTGCCGCACCCACCGCCGCTCTGCCTCGCTGCTGCACCCACCGCCGCTTTGCCTCGCTGCCGCACCCACCGCCGCTCTGCCTCGCTGCCGCACCCATCGCCGCTCTGCCTCACAGCTGCACTGGCCCTGCGATCCAGCTACACCACCACCGCAAGTATCTGGTAAGGTTCGGACCATAAGATACACCCCCCATTTTCCTCCCAAATTTGGGGAAAAAAAGTGCGTCTTATGGTCCGAAAAATACGGTAATTACCTTCATAAGTCACATGCTTAGTGAAAAGAAGTCCACTTCTGTGCAATCTCAGTATCACATGGTCTGTCAGTATATACACACCTTTTCTGAAAGGCCACAGAGGCTGCAACACCATTAAGCAAGAGGCACCAGTAACCAAACAACACCAGGAAGACCAAGGAGTTCTCCAAACAAGTCAGGGACAAAGTTGTTGAGAAGTACAAGTCAGGGTTGGGTTATAAAAAATATCACAATGTTTGATGATCCCCCAGAGAACCATCAAATACATGGGCAAAATCCCAGTGGCAAGAAGTGGAAAGCTCGTAGAGACTTATCCATAGCAATTTGCAGCTGTAATTGCCGCAAAAGGAGGCTCTACAAAGTACTGACTTTAGGGGTGTGAATAGTTATGTACAGTGAAGTTTTCAGTTATTTTGTCCTATTTGTTTGCTTCACAATAAAAAGAAAATCAAGTGTTCACAGTTGTAGGCATGTTCTTTACATGAGCTGATGCAAACCGTCAAAAAAAAAAACCTGTGAAATTCCAGGTTGTGAGATAGAAAAAAACGCCAAGGGGGTGAATACTTTCTCAAGCCACTATATTTTGAATTACATTTTCCTAGTGTTTTCCTAATATAGGACCAGGAAAAAAGCAAGCACACTGTCACAAAATAAAGTTACCAAAAATGCTTGTAAAAAAAAAAAAAATTAAAAAATCTATGAAAACGATTGAAATTCATAACAAGCTTTTAAAATGCTGAGAAAGTGTGTGGAGGACAAAAAAAAATCCCATGCTAACAAGTCATAATAAAGTGTAGCTTTTAATAAATAAATAAATGAAGCCCTAAAAGACATTTTCATGCATGAAGCCCACTGCCACTTAGTATTATTTCACACAAGAATTTCCTGGTAGGCAAGATCATTTATTATTTGGATACTTGAATGAAATCATCAAACATAATATTTCCTCTGGTGGATTTCCTTGTAGAATAGTTTTACAGTTTTTTTTTTTAATATATAAAACACTGCTGCAGTTTTTGTACCAAAGCCAGAAGTGGATTCAAAGGGAATGTATGAATGGAATATAAAGGAAGGACTTCTTCATCGTGGTGAATCCACTTTTTGGTTTGACTTACATAATCCCTTGAAAAATTGCAGTTGCGTCTTTTTCCGAAATAAAAGACAAAAAACTGTGTAACTACCCTAATGGTGGCTGAACACCACCTATTATAGCCTAAAGTGGCTTGAGGTACAGTCTAACAAACTCTCTCTCTTGGTAGAGATCATTTTAATGTATTTTTTTTTCTTTAATATCTCTGCGAGAACACAAATGAATTCACTCTGCATCGCTGCTTACAACCCAAGCAAGCCTGTATGCTGTACTTTCGGGAAGCCTCATGAGAGTGTCTGTATCCTGTGACATCTCTATCTTTGCTTCATTTGTCATTTTAGCTCCTTTTATCACTCCCAAGTCTCTGTTGCCTTAAAACAGCAAAGGTTGATGCTTTTGATGTTTAACCCCTGCATGTTCTGCGGTTTAGTGCCCGTTTGTACTTTTTTAAAATAGAGTAGAGGGTTCTGCACAATCGTTGTTTTTGGCTTCTGTCTTTTCTGACTCATTGAAACGCTGATCATGCAGGAGTCTTGATTGAGGAACGTTCCTGCAATGCAATTAAAGGTTGAGTGTTTTAAAGCAGATTTCCAATCTCTCAGGATTATACTGTTTAAGCTCACCTTACAAAGTGTCTGCATCTGGAGTCACAGCTTCATTAACGCTGGCAGAAACATTACTGCGGCACCAAAGTCCCCCCCCCCCCCCCCCCTCCAACAAAAAAAACTGACTTCTGATCAGTTTTTACTAGCTTATTCTCTGAATAACATATTATTTTGGCTATGTTGAATATACAGGGTATATTATTATTATTTATTGTTATAGCGCCATTTATTCCATGGCGCTTTACATGTATATCCTCTCACACGTGCGCCATTGCCAATTTTCACTTTAGTTTTTTTTTCCTTCCCCTTATGTCGAAAGTAATTATTTATTATTTTAGTTTTCCATCAACATAGTCACGCAACAACTTTTTTTTTTGGACCAGTTGTAGTTTTGACACACTATTAATTTTACCATGCAATGTACTGAGAAGCAAAAAAAATCTAAATGGGGTCAAATGGTGGAAACACGCCTTTATTTTTTTGGGACATTACCGTATATTGCATTATTCTGCAGGTCAGTATGACTATGATTCCAATCTTGTAAATTTAATTTATTTAAAGGGTTATTAAAAAATAATAAAGTTATCCCCTATCCATTTAATACGGGATAACTTTCTGATCACCAGGGTGCCGACCACTGGGACCCCCTGTGTTCCGAAGAAAACTAGACCCTTCAACCCAATCCTGAATAGAATGGAGGTGCGAATGCTCAGCATCCACTCCATCCATTGTTTATGGGACTGCCGAGGACAGCGTTCTGACATTTCTGGTAGTCCCATAGATAATGAATGGTGTGGAGGTCTTTCATTATAGGAGATAACTTGATTATTTGTGAATAACCATTTAATAACCCTTTAAGTGCTGCAAAAAATTAGAAATCTGCAAAAAAACAACAACATTTGAATAAATTGGATTTGTGTAACCATATTCTGTGACCCATAACTTTTATTTTTCCGTAAATGTAGATGCGTAAGGTCTTGTTTTATTGTATGGCAAGCTATACTTTTTTATTGGTGCTATTTCGAGGGTCATACAATATTTTAGTTGCCTTTTAAGGCATTTTGAGGGGTAAGTGCTGCGACTAAAAAAATGCCATTCTGGTGTATTTGATTTGAAAACTCGTTTGAGTTGCCCACTTGTTTTAAAAACTGCAAAGCTATAATATTGCAGTATATAGTGAAAATGAGTGTGGCTGAGCTTCATAAGTTTACCAAGTTGTCTTCGATGGTGGCCTTTGGTAGGCCGCCTGGCTAACATAGCAACCCAACACCCTGCGATCGCATTGTGGGAGGTGGTAGGCCATCGGCGCCAGTGCACATGCGCACTGGAAACTAAGCTATTTAATGACTGCGGCATCTAAATAGTTAATCAACAGCGAGCAGAGCTAGCTCCGGTGACTGCTGTTACTTGTAGATACTAGCTTCTGAATTTGCTGCAGAGCTGAGACTGGATAGGGTATGTTCACACATCAGCTTAAAGTTGCTCTGTCCCCAGATTTAACAATATAAACTACATGCATTATAAAATATATCTTAGTCCCAATGAGATTGGTGAATTTACTTTGAAAATCCTGATGTTAAAAAGCGCATTGTGTGAATCCATGTAAAGAATGAGTGCTCATGGGTTCACGCGTATGTAGTCTCTGCTCACCCAGTAGAGGGTCTCCCACTCCTGAGAAAAAATACTGATCAGGCACTGATAGTGGGGCCGTGGCCTTAGTTTCCTCGCAGGAGTGAAGTTGTAAATAAAATATAATTTTGATAGCGGGGCGAACAATATAGAGGCTTGTCTAACACTAGAAAGCAGTTACATCTCCTACATCCTGGGTCTTATATATGACAATATAGGTATGACAATAAAGGTATGACAATAAAGTTCTCAGCAATGCAGGACATAATGTAAGCAGCCGTAAAGGGTCAATCTTTGTAAGAGCTGTGATCACCTTGTTACCAAGGTGCTGGTAGTATGTATTGCTCAGGCACCATGACCACTATTGCCACTACCATCTTTTTTTTTGTGCGTGAAATGGTATGTAAAGACTTGCACCTAGATTAGCTATGACTTGTCACATAGAGGGGACTAGACTTTAAAAATGAAAATGCTGCTTGGCTACTCTTGATACAAGGATGGCATTAATCATGTAAATCCATACCCTCTATTTATTTAAAAAATGTTTTAATGTTTTATTTGTGCTGTAAATGGTGTCTACCGGTTGTGTTGGCCAAACTGCTCTTCTGTAGGATCATGGTTACCACTCTGCTACAGTGAGTGGGAGGTTACCGCTCACTTTAGCAGGCTCGTAACCATGATAAACAACGGGTTACCAGGTGCGCGTGTGCCCCCAGTAACACGATGTTTATCATGGTTACCAGCCTGATCGCTGCTCCCGCTGGTCACACACAGCGATGTGTGCTGACCAGCGGGAGGGCAACGACCAAAAAATGGTCCAGGACACTTTGCAGCGATCAGCGACCTCACAGCAGGGGCCTGATCGCTGCAAAGTGTCACACATAGCGACATCGCTGGTGAGGTCGCTGTTGCGTCACCAAAACCGTGACACAGCAGCGATCTCGCTATGTGAGACGGGGGCTTTACTTCGTAGGGTTAAGAAAGATTACTATCCCCCCTTCTTCCAGGTCATCCTCTCCTTTTTGCACACTGATAAATGCAGTGGAAGTTAAACCATACTCTGGAGTGATTGCCAATCCAGCGCAGAAATAATTTAATATATAAAAATACTTTTACAACTCAATGACAAATAAACAGATCCAAATCTACCGGTTTCAGGTTTCGCCTTCACCAGGATCCCTCTCTATTCCTAGCTAGAGCAGAAAGTCCCGTGAACACAAGTATGCAATGTTCAGTGCACCCATTGTCCTAAAAAAAAAAAGCAGAGGTGTCCTAGTTTGATCTTTGTCACGGATCATACTTGATAATGCAATTCAATGGTCCCGTGAAAAAAACGATAGCTCACTGATGTCATCCGTTTGCTGTCTGCATTTTACAGTTTAATGGGCAGGAGAAGCTGACACACAAATCAAAAATGGGTCCAGCACACTGAAAAAAAGCACTGACTGCTTTCCACATGTGAGAAAAAAGTGAAACCAGCTAGATAGGTTTTAGAAAGTGCAAATCAAACAGGTCTACTCTTAAAAGAAGCATTACATTATACTAAACTTTTTCCTCAAACCCTCCCACTTGTAGACAGAACATCATAGATCATCATTCACAACAGTCACATTAAATATGTAAGAGGTGTGATATGAGTACATTGTCAAGGCTTTGTTTGCTGTTGCATGTACATTATATTTTATTAATGCTTCAGACATAAATTAAAGTGCAGCAGCTTCAGACTTTTACACACGCGCCACTAGGGAATACTTTTCATAGTTTCTGGTTTTACGAGAAGCGCAGTCTTGTATGCTTCATTGTTCAAAACCGTTCAGTAGCTCTTTTGAATAGCAGGCCACTCGATATACGAAATCAGCAGACCACTATAAAATATTATTACTTTGTGAGGTAAAGCAGTATACAGATCTGTTGCAACCTTGGTTTTTGTTTCTGTTAAAAGGCCAAAAAGTACACCAAAATGTACTCCTTTATCGGGTGCTTCTCTGGGTTAATGTGTGATTGGAGCGGAACGTGCCGATAGCTTTATAGTAGCGGAGGCACCAACAAACCACCACTCACTGTATGTCCTGTCCTTCCTCATAGGAGAAATCTGCTGATAAGCTGGGGGAAAAAACATTCATCAAATACGCTTTCATTTACTAATCATGACACTTACTTTTGGCTACCATGTTCCTGCAATGTGAGCTTTGTAACTGCTGCATTAGAACTGCCACCATTATGATTATCAGGGTCTGATGTTGTTAGATTTATTCCACTGATTAATTTCAATTTATTTTCCACTTTAAATTATGTTTCTTTATTCTCTGTGACACTTTTTCTTCACATTTTTTCCCCCAACATTCTACAACTTTGTCTTAAAAGGAGCACTAAACACAGAAAGCGATCCAAAATAATAAACCATCCTATCCATTCTTCCAGTAATATTTCTGCTACACAGCCTGTGCCTGAGTTGAACAGCAGCAATCTGAAATGTGTGTAAATGATAAAGGGGTCCATTTGGACACCAATCATTCACCCCACAACACAAATACAGGGTGCTGAACACTTACCAGTCCTCATTCGTTATCTTAATACTTCATATATTAATTTCACTGTATACTGTAATTCCAAAGTATCAAACATAAACTATAAAAAGGTTAAGTCACTTCCATTTATTCAAAACAAAATTAAGAACCTAAAAATATGTAAGAACAAACATTTGGTATTGCCACAGCAGTGTCAAAATAGTACCCATATAAAACCGCTCACTGCGTAAAGAAAATGCTCTCCTATATAGCTCCATCGACGGAAAAATGAAGCTCACAATATAAATTTGATGTAGTGGGAAGGGGTTAGTGAACTATGGTGGTTCTTGAAGTTCTGGTTACTTAATGATATATTTGGCGTCTTTATGTTTGATAGAACTGTTGCAGTGCAGTGGTTCCAGAATGCATAGGTAGCATTGTCGGTGAAAATTTCATGCCTTGGTACTTAGGAAAACTCATTTACTAGAATACTTATTCTTTGCAGAATGTCAAAATACAATTTTACAATACATTTAAAACTGAAGTGTGTGTAAATACAATAAAATCAATGTACAGTTTTTCAAGCATTAAAGAACCTGTCAGATGCTTCATGCTGCCCAAACTATGGCATGAATACATGGCAATACATGGTCCAAGAGGCAGGATCCTGGCAGCATAGGGAGTGATAGTCTTGTCAGTCTTGCTAAGTGGGTGGGAAGAAGCCAGCGAGGAACTGCCTGTGGGATCCCTTCTATCATAAGTAAGGGATTTTCCTAAAGCCTTCTTAACACACAGCATTTTTTGTTATGTTTAAAACATACACTGTTCATGTCTGAAGTATGTTCTCAGAAATTCTACAATGAGACATATTAACTCACACTGTCTACTATTTTGACAGTACAAGCAAAGGGGGGGGGGGGTAATAGGACTGGCATTTTATACCCACGTGTTAAAGTGATTTGCACTGTGGACATGTGCACCCTATTTATTAAGGGACCAGGGCTAGTAATAAATTTGGTTCATATTTGGTTGTCCCATGCTTGAGAAATTGAAATCTACACCATCCATGAGCTGTCACAGATTTCGTGCTGCGATACATGGCAATTTTTGGTGTAACTTATAGTCAATATGCCGGAATTACAGTGACCTTGTCCCTCCAGTGTAACCTCATCCACTTTTCCTAGACATTTCTTTGTAAAAGTAGCAAGACCAATAAGTCACAATTTTTAGTGTAAATATGTGCCCCAATACATCAAAGTTTACACATCAGAAATCTGACATAAAAAAATCTTTGAAAAGTTGCAAAATTTGGAATTGTGTAAAAATTTTGTGACTTTTGCCATTGTTATCCGAGCTTTGGACAGCTCTGCCTGACTAGAGTAAAGTTTGTGGTGAGGTGCATGCCACCTCTAAGACCAACCTGATTCATTAAAAGGCACCTCTTAAAGGGATTGTCCGGTCCAAATCGCTAAGTCTGCCATCACTCTCTGTGCTCTGCGGGGATTCGTCTGTTTCTGAGCCGGGACTGGAGGGTACATATGCGTTATATATACTCCCGGCCAGAGCACGTCCAGGGGGTGCGACCTCGCTCAATACAAATGTATGGAGCGAGGCTGCGCCCACTGGATGACCTCTGGCCGGGAGTATATATAACGCATAAGTACCCTCCGGTCCATAGTCTAGACTGCTTAAAGATGCACCAAATTGTTAACGGTGGATCGTGCTGTATGAAATATTTGGTGACATGCTCTCTTTTTGCTAACCCATGCCCTTTTGAGTGAGGTACAAGTGTCTGAAATACATATTTAATTTGTTGCAAGGCACGTACGCCATGTTTCTGAGCCAGTTTTCTTCAATCTCGTTATTGAAGAAAACTTCATATTCTTAGTGAGAGTGCACCTGCAAACATCTGGAAAGAAAAAACACTTGCATTCAGAGCACCTCTGAAAGCTGAGCTAAATGGTATGTTTGAACGCTGCCTACAAGTTCTGTGGCCAAAGTGAATTGTAGCCAAGCAGGATATAAATCAGCACTTTTTTTGAATGCTTGCTGTGGGGTTGTGTAACGTTATATTTCCCATTAAGCTGAAACTTACTGTTCCTCTCTGAATTAATTTTATTATTTTAATGCCACCAGCAGACAAATAGACAAACCAGCAATTTCTATGGGTGTAATGTACCATTCCTAGAGAAAAAATTAATAGTAAATTGTCATTGGTAATTTTTTTGCTTGATTCTGTAAACAATCACTCAGCATGCTTCTTACTGCTGCATGCAGATGCTTCTGGCGGTGAAGAAGTTAATTTATTATCCCTAGCGGAGGTAAGCAGATCTGCAGTTATTTCGTTTTAAGTCGTATCAGAATAGCCAGTGATGCGATTCGTATTTTATTTTTTTCCCCCTTCTCAGCTTATTTCCTTCAGGGCACCTCATCTCTTTCCTGTCCCTTCTCCTCCTCCCCTCCCAAAACACACACATTAAGCAATTTTTGCTCTGAATGGGTGAGATTAAATAGGATTTGCTTCAAAGTTTCACTGAATCCCAGCACTGGGCAAAATTGATGTGAGCTAAAAAGCCTCAATTAAGTGTGATCCTATTCTGTTCTGACTTAGATGGCGGTAATGAAGGCACAGAAAGATAAGGCTACTGTCTTTTTATTTTTCCCTCATTTTTAAATATGTCTTGTGAAAAATAAAGCATTACAAATGTTAGATTTCCCCAGAGCATTCACGGAAAGCCTGTTAACTTCATTCTGTTTTTATAGTTCTACTTTTAGTGGACAGTTGTGTATCGCCTCTCATCCATGGTCAATGAGAGGGTTTCATCTGGTCACTCTTTCTGTATATACCGATGATAACAAGGACAGATTACTTAACGGGTAATTAGCAACACATTGCAGCCCTGTCCTGTTGATTAATGTTGTGAATTCAGATTGCACCTTTCTAATTAGTCCCATATTAAACTCCAGTTTGTACAATTCATGTCATTAGAAGTGATGGCTTGCGATTTACCGCTTCCCACTATATTCTTGCTGAGACATACCGTAGTTGTAAGAGGAGGGGTTTGCTGTTGTGCCCAGCAATGGCAGCAGGCGGCAATCACTCGGTGAGAGATATCTGCTCCTTCATCACTTACTTGTCCAGCGAAAACACTTTCCTGCGATACGTTTTTCCAAATTGGGGAGGATGGAATATCCTCTTAATCCCTCGGTGTGTACAGATATAACAGAGCTGCACTTGTCACATAGCAGAGCTGTGTTTTATTTGGCTCAATTGATACATCATTGTCTGTGGTTTCATGTTTGACATCATGTAATTAATTTTTTTTGCATGGGGCTATATTCTCACTTTAAGGCTGTGCGCCCACGATGTGTTTTTTAAGCATTTCCGCAGCGGCAAAAACGCTGCACAAACGCTTAAAAAACGCATGGTAGAAGGCCTGCCATGTCCCCCCAATGATAATCCGCATGTGCTGTGCACATGCTGCGGAAATTTCCGCTGCGGGTTATCATTGCGGAAAAAAACGCAGCACTGCCAATTATTTTGCGTAAGCGCTGCGTTTTAGCCGCCATTGACTTGCATTGTAACGCATCTAATCCGCATCACTGGATCTGTACATGCGAATTCCATGCGTTTCAATGTGCGGATGGTACCTGGGTTTGGAGAAGAGGAGACTCTCCTCCGGACCCGGGTACCATAGAACCTGTAAAAAAAAGAATAAAATAAAAAATAAATATTATATTTACCTTCTGATGTCTTCGCTTGCCGGCAGATCGCGATGGACTGAAGGACCTGCGCTGACGTCATTTAGTCATGTGACGGGTCACGCGATGCTGACGTCGGCAGGTCCTTCAGTGTACCGCGAGCTGCCGGCAAGCCAGGACAGAGCGAATAAAGACTCCGGGGGCCATCAGAAGGTAAGTATAGATTTATTTTTTTATTTTTTACCATTCTTTAAGGTCACACTATATAAATCCATGCCGTTTGCATGGATTTATATAGTGTGACCAAGTTGTCAAGCACTTTCCAAGTGATGCTAAAATAGCTTGGAAAGCGCTTGTCAACCCGCATGCGGAAATGCAAGTGAAGAACGCTTCACATCCGCATGTCCCTGGCAGGAAAAACGCATGTACAATCCGCATGCGTTTTTTCTGCCAGGGAGATGCAGAAATGCTCAAGAAAAATCCGGAGCATTTCTGCATCGAGGGCACATAGCCTTTGGCTATGTGCACACAGTTTGTTTTTGGTGTGTTTTTTCCACCCAGAAATGGGCCAAAAAATGCATTGCAAACCTTATCCTATGGTTTCCTATGACATTTGCAAGTTACATATACATATGATCAGGATTTTTCCTGACTGAATTTCATGTGCATTCATGAAGCAGCATGTCCATTCTTTGTGCGTTTTTGCCTGCGTTTTTCCTTTACAATGCATTGGGAAAAAACGCATGGCAAAAATGCATCAAAAACACTTCGGATTTTCTGCCAAGAGCTGCAGAAACGCTGCAGAAATGTTCCTGATCGTGCGCACTTAGCATAAGAGGATTCTGCTGCTCTTAACCCTTTCCTTAAGCAATATCTGCTTTCTGTCTTCGTCCTGCTTTTTTGCCCTAGTTTTTCTTGAGTTCAGACTTACCGTAGAGCGGATCTTCCTAACTCGGTGTAGTGCAACCTCATTGCTCTACACAAATAATACTTCCCTAAAGGGACTATCTGACTAAATGCATCTATTTTTCATCTGTGCTTTTTGTGCCGTACAGGTTAAGTAGTTAATCCACAAGTAGGCTCAGAGTCACCTATTTGGCTTTTTTCTAATACCACTTTTCTGGATGCGTTGTGACCCGACATACAGCATTTGAGAAGTGATGCGGTCAGATGTCTCTAAATTCATGTTCTTTCAAATAGGGTTAGACAGTTATCAGTGTAAACGCTGAGCTGCTTCGTGGTGGTCCATGCTCCCCCCTTTGGTCTTGTCTCCTTCGGGGATCCTATTGTTCTTATGTCATTGCTTACAGTGATGTTCTCTTTGGGGACTCATTGATGCTATGTCTCAAACCTGTGTCCAGCCGCACCAGTTGTCATGGATACGCTATGGATTAGCCCAGCAAGGCTAGAACATCTTTCCACTGTAGATGTATTCTTATATATGCTGAGAGGGTGTGCAGACCATCCCTCCATTTAGTCTCCTTGAAATGCCCGCAGTCACAATGGAGAGAAATTCCTCTACACCAGACAGTTCCTCCCCACCTTTCCCTGTATTCCCATCCCACACTTAGTATGAGAATATCCAGGAGACTGCAGAAGTTGCTGGATTTTAGCAAGGATGTCTTTTTCTTTACTGCCTAGCAATCCATTCTTGCATTTTCTCACCAGCAGTATCTATACCATGACAGTAGCTCGATGTTTCGGGCTGATTTTCTGAGCTATACTTTCTGTTTATACAAGGAGATAAACCAATTCCTTGGTATCCTTCAGCCCTACATTGAGCTACATCTCAGTCATTCTTTCCTGTAGCTCCTTAGAAATGATATTGGTAAAATTGTGCACACCAGAGTACGGTGTTTTGCCCTCTATTTTTATATATGCCAGCCTGTAATCCTTTCTTTCCGCCTGCTGGAGGAAAGCGCTCCTTGGGAACTGGTGCGGAGGCTGAAAATAATAGAAGCTCACATTTGATGCGTCTTAGGAAAACCTGTTTGCTCCCTGACATGGCTACTTACAGTCACAGTGAGTGCTGTAGTAATTGAATGTGAGTCATCTGGAGGTGTACAACAGACTCTTGAATTCTAAATTCCTTAGCAAATCTGTCATTTTAAGACCAGAAAGCCAATAAATAATTTTAGTTTTAACACTGAAATTTAAACTACTAGCAGCTGTCACTTTATCTCTGTTGTCATAGTTTCTTTCCCAATGTTGGATATACTAGAATAAAAATGTATTCCTTGGGTCAGCTATCAAATAGAGGTGCTCATCTGACAATAATGTTGTATGAGAGATAAGGTAGTGGCATATTGTTAGGTCCAGTGTGTTGGCATACAATTCTATTCTATATTTTATAGTTGCAAATCCCCAGCTTCTTTTTACACAGCCATAGAGGTAAATACGGTTCCGGTAGGATTCAATAATTAACCTCCTGTAAACTCTTTTTAGTGATGGTTGCAGGAAAACCAACATTGCATTCTTAAAGGCTATGAACACTTTGCACTGAATTTTGCTTACTAGCAAATATTTAGCAACTTTTAAAATAGACCTCATGAATATTTTCTACCATTTCGTTGCTGTAGATTCGAAGGCAACTCCTTCTTATAGCTGACTGTGCTGCTTCTTCTAACATAGATGCTGACAGCATACAACTTTTATCTGCTTTCCCCTTCTCTCCTTTCGCATTAGCACAGTCTTAATGGGGTTGTTGGGGACTAGACTATTGAATTATTTATTACCTATCAATAGTCATCAATAGACCGGACACCCCCACCGATTACCTGATATCTGCTTCTGCAGCAGCCAGATAGAAGCAATGTTTGGAGCAGGACACAGCAGCTCTGTACATTTAGTCACCACTGTTGAGTGCTGAAGTTTATGCGACCCCACCAATATCATATTGATGACCCTTTTTTATGGCTAAGTCATCAATAGTCTTGATCCGGACAACCCTTTTACAGGTATCAGTCGGGGGATTTTGTACACGTCAGAGTGGACAGGAAAGAAGGCATGGATGAGTCTGCTTGGGTAAAGATCAGACAAACAAGCTAATTGTTAATATTGGCACAGGAGAGAGGAGATCACACTGGAGCTGTATTTGATAAAGAAATAAATACATGATACATTTTTATTATTTTGATGTGTGTGTGCAGTTCATATTAGGAAAGGATGGGGTATATATATAATATGTGATTATGTGTGTGTGTGTATATATATATATATATATATATATATATATATATATATATATATATATATATATATATATATATATATATATATATATATATATATACACACACACTGAACAAAAATATAGAAGCAACACTTTTGTTTTTGCACCCATTTTTCATAAGCTGAATTCAAAGATCTAATGCTTTTTCTACATACACAAAATGCCTTTTTGTCTCAAATATTGTTCACACATTTGTCTAAGGCCAGTTTCACACGTCCGCATATCTCTGGTACCTGAAAAACCGGTACCGGAGATATCCGTGTCTAACTGTACACTGATTCCCAGGAGCCGATATGTGTCACATGGATGTCACACAGATGTCATCCATGTGCTACGTTTTGCGGACCGTGTGACCGCAAAAAACAGAGTACACGGACACACAGTCCCTGAAAACACACTGAGATGTGCACAGATCCATAGATTTGAATGGGTCTGCGTGTGTCAGTGTCTCCGATACGTGTGGAAACTGTCACCACTCATACCAGAGATACTGACTTGTGAAAGAGCCCTAAATCTGGGTTAATGAGCACTATTCCTTTGTGGAGATAATCCATCCACCTGACAGGTGTGGCATATCAAGGTGCTGATTAGACCGCATGATTATCATACAGGTGTGCCTTAGGATGGCCACAATAGAAGGCCACTCTAAAATGTGCAGTTTTATCACACAGCACAATGCCACAGATGTCGCAGGTTTTGAGGGAGTGTGCAATTGGCATGCTGACTGCAGGAATGTCCACCAGAGCTGTTGCCCTTTATGAATAACGAACACAGGTGCATTTTTTTATGCCATTTTGAATGCACATAGATGCCGTGACGAGATCCTGAGGCCCATTGTTGTGCCATTCATCCACGACCATCACCTCATGTTGCATCATGATAATGCACAGCCCCATGTTGCAAGGATCTGTACACAATTCTTGGAAGCTGAAAAATCCTAGTTCTTGCATGACCAGCATACTCACCGGACATGTCACCCATTGAGCATGTTTGGGATGCTCTGGATCGGCGTATACGACAACATGTTCAAGTTCCTGCCTATATCCAGCAACTTTGCACAGTTATTTAAAGAGGAGAGGTTCTCCTGGCATTTTCACTTACCTGTTCGTGCTCCCTCGGCTTCAGTTTCCTCCCAGGACCTGGTCTCCTGGGAGTGTGCTTAGGGCGCACATGCTTAAAGGGCCAGCACGCGTGGCACCTCCCAAACGTCCCCTATTGGGCGGTGCTTTTGCAACTTAAATATTCAGTGTGTTACCTGCTTGCAAGTTGAAAGGTCCCTGTACCTGTGCTGTCTAATTCTGATACTGTCCGTACCTGATCCTGCCTGCCCTCTCTGAACCTGATCCAGTCCATCCTGTCTGAACTGGTTCCAGTTCGCCCTGCTTTCGAGCCCTTCCTGCCGCCTCTACCAAGTCTAGAGCCTGATCCGTCTTGTCTGCACTTATACCCCTCCCCTCACCAGTCCAGTCTGAACCTTGCACCTGTGATCTTGTACCTGAGGCTTTCCCGTGTTCCTAAACTAACCCTGTCCGTTCCTGATCCTGTACCAATTCTGTCTACCAGCCGCACGTCCTCCTGTGTTCCAGTTCCTGGTCGGTCCGGCTTTCCTGCCCCTTTGGGGGTCAGCTGCTCCTGGGTCTCACCCACCTGGGCTCAAGTCTAACCACACCTTCAGGGGCTCTAGTGAAGAACCAGGTGTTTGCTTAGTTACGCCCCTCCAGGTTCTCCCCGGACCGTGGCATAATGGTTCCACAACCACGTGCGTAACAGCCTGCAGTGTTATGAACACAATGTAGTCTAAAGGCCCCCATTAAAGTTGACCGACCCCAATGATTTTGGTGTGATCCATTGTTTATAGGAGCTTATCGACCCTCCCCTTATTGATGATATTGGTTGAGGAAAGGTCCAATCTGTTGAATTTCAACCTCTGGTCCTTTTGCTGAGCATGGAGATAAGCCGCTGACAGTGGAGTCTGGCAACGACTCTCTTGTAAAAAAACAAAAAAAAAAACACAGGAGTGCTCAATTGAGCCAAATGTTCCTGTGTATGAGGGAGTTGGGAGCGATAGCTATTGGACGAATGATCGTGGGGGCGACAGCTATTTAATATTTATGGCCAGTTTTAATAACTTCTTACCTTTTAGTAAGGAACTATCAGGCAAATGCAAAATGACTAATCTATAATTTATCGTTAGTAGTTTGTGAAAACAGGTTGGTGGGGGTTTCTAAAGTATTAAATGTTAATTTTAGAGATGTTAGACAGTTAGACTTTGGCATATGCCTGTATAGTGTGCTTTTTCACACCTCCCTTTATTGTGTAAACATTCCCATTGTTACCAGCTATTAAAAATTCCATTTATTTCATCCTTGTTTAAACAGAAAATAAAGCAAACCTTTTTTATTGTTGTCAGTCCTTAGAGAAAGCTGCCTGCTGTCTATGAACAGTGCTCCTCAGATTGCTACAAAGCAATGGGTTTATTGGTTTGATTTAATAATAAAACACGACAACCTCTTGATGTGAACATAAAATTCAAATAACCACTGTTGTGCAGGTTGTGTTTCTTGTTAAACGGATAAAAATTATTAACTTAAAAAACATGTGTTTGCCTGACTTATGATAAGGTGTCAGGGTGCAGGGTATAGTAGCCCTTGAATTATCTCTGGTAGAATCAGTTGTGACAAAGTGAGTATGAACCTTTTTATAGGCTCCAATAACGTTCATGCCAATAAAATTATATTATTTTCTTGCCCACTTGAGGTGCAGACCAGTTCACTTAGTTCTGCTTTCACTAATGACAGTTGTAATCTGTAATAGAAAGTCTTCCATTCTCACCTCTTTTAACATTTTTATTGACTTGCATAAGGTTTGGTAAATTGAATTTTAGTCCATTGTTAAAAATGATTGAAGTGGCTGCTGAGGCTAGCACTTCTCTTCCTTCATTGTTTTCCACTGCTGAGGACAGAAGCGCACAATAGGGCAATACCGCAAGAGAAATGAGAGAGGGTGAGAGTGATGGTTGTGCTCACCTGTGTTGGTTGTGTACGGACAAAGCACCTATAAGAGCCATAGAATCTGTGGCTGGAGGAAAAATTCTTCCAGATAGCAATTCACTTTAGTGGAGAGATCACGGTACCTGGGTTGTGCTTGCGGAAATAAAACATCCTTGATGGTATTTATTACACCAACGCGTTTCGGCACCAAGGTATAAAAACAAATATATTCATTGTTTACCAGGCACAGTTCTATACATTTGGTAGTACCTGTGTCTGGCACCGCAGCTCAGTCCATTTCACTTGAGTGGGCCTCATGGCCACTTTATCCATCTGATCCATGGTGGTGCCAACAGTCATATCCCCTCTGGCCTCATATTAATGGCCTATAATAAGGAGAAGGTTTTGGAAATCCCCCCCATGTGCAAAAAAACTAGTCCTAATTTTGTACTAGCTGTTACGTAACACAATCTTATTGAGATATATGCTGTATGCCCACCCTTTCATTAATGAATTTCATTTAGACCCTGCAGTCTACATGTTTGAGCTGATCTTTCTGACAATAGCTTAGGTAAGAAGACCATTTCTGTGACGAAGGATGAGCTGTGGATGTATCCATTCTGTGTCGTCTTTCAGCTGAAAATAGCTTTTTTCCCCTTAAAATGCAGGTGCTAGTGAACCACTGACATTTAGCGTGCAGAGCATTCTATATGGATGTAGGGCGACAAGAGGAGGGGGTATATCATCTGAGTTGCTGCAAGCATTTTTATCACATTTCACCTTTTTAAAATGCTCTTAAATGAGACTTTATCGCCATACTGTGCTGACAGTCCCTTTTTATAACCGTTTTTCATATGGCAGTGTTCTATAAATGGTATAAAGCTGTTTAGATTTTTACTTAAACATGTGAAGGGCTGGAAGGCTTGTTTCTAATCTTTAACCATTAGAAATGAATTTGTACATGAGCTGATGGATTAGTCTTAGGTACATATTAGCTGTATTAGTATATGAATGTTTATTTAATCTTCCGGAATATGGCTTTTTTTAAATTATCAGCTAAACCGTTGTGACTGCTTCAGGGTTGACTACGTGAACATTTCTGTCCTTTTCATTAATGTGACATTGATCACAATCTCCCATAACTATGGCACTCTTTTTCTGAGCCAATTAAGTAATAAAATCTGTTCTCCCCCACCTTCAGCATTACCTCAGTTTTCTTTAAAACTGTTGTTCATCAGATGATTTGTAAGTGGCAGGTCAACAAATTGTATCTGTGACGTTGCCCAGAGCTGCTTGGCTGACTGACAACGATATGTGACTTGCTCTGTGAGAGATGAATGGGAAAAACCTTTTACTATATTGAATCCACCAAACCTTAGTCATCTAGATGCTCTTTTTTCCCAAAATGGAAATTTGATATCCAGGTGCTCGTATCTATAGTCTGTGGATATGAGACATTGCTTACCGGATTCTTGTGCGGTTGATTATTGCAGCATGATGTAACCTTACTGTCGGTTGACGTTCACTGGCTAAGCCTCCACGTTACTGAGGTCATTGGTAAGCCTGCTAGTATGCGAGCTCCACATTGGTACACTGTTTTCTAATATATGACAAGGTTACTTTAAATAGAAGACTCTTTTCTTGTCCTTCTTGGCATTTCCATTAGGATCCTACTAATAACAGCGTAGAAACTAGCACAAGGTAGTTACTCTGTTCTGTGATGTCCAGTGGATGCTGCAGAGGTTGAAACAGAAAGGATCTAAATTGCTTCTGTGTTGCTGTATTTGCAGCTCATTAGTGTATAATGATCATTTATTCTCTGTGTACAGCAAACAGCAATTCTCCTCTGTGTAATAATAATAAGCATGGTCCACATCTCTGGCTGTTACATCCTTTGTGAAAAAGGAATGAGTTATGTATTCAGCATCTCTTGTCATGAATTGTTTGAGTCATTGTGAGCTCCTATGTAAGGGCTTCAGTATTAAGATACTCTGCACTTTAGATCAACTTTTTGAATTTTTTTTGCATAAAAATTTGGATTTATTTAAATACACCTCCTTTCCTGTGAAGAAATAGTTTTATCATGACTTTCTCTAAATTCTCACCCACAGCTGCTTACTCAATTCTAGAATCAGAGAAATAGGACATTAGACAAGCGTTAGGCTGGACTCATGGAGTCATTCCCATCTCAGCCATGAAAGGCTGAGATGGGAGCAACCCTTTAAAGGGAATCTGTCAACATGATATTGGTTCATATCCCACCAAGCACAACTTCTGCAATAAGTTTATATGTTCTACACCCCAAAGACATACTGATAGGGAATTTAGATTGTGAGTCTCAGTGGGAACAGTGATGATAATATCTGAAAAGTTATATGAAGGTGCCATATATAAGCAAAGCATAATAAATAAATAATAATGACTTCACACCCCAAACTATTCACGTGTGCATGTAGCTCTTTAAAAGACAAATCCAGCAATACCTTTACTGAAACAGTCCAGTCCATCCCTCCATTACTGAGAAATCTGCGTCTAAATTGATATGCAAATAAGGCTTAAGAGCTACTTGTAGATCTGAAGCCTCTGTCACTCCATTCTATTGCCCATCCATTGCCACTGCCCCCTGCTTGACTGATGACTTCTTTGCCTGAAGCCAAACAGCATTGGGACCGTCAGTCAAGCGGGGGCGTGGGGGGGGCAACATTAGGCAGAAAATAGAGCTGGAATGACAGAGGCTTCAGATCCACAAATAGTTCTTCAGCCTCATTTTCATATCAATGCAAACTGATTTCTCAGTAATGGTGGATCGGACTGGTGGCCATGTAAAAGTATTGCTGGACTTGTCTTTGCAAGCTGCATACTCATATAAATAGTTTGGGTGTGAAATCTTTCTGACAGATTCTCTTTAAGCACGCTAAATACTAGTAGTTTCAAATGGTTTCTTTCCCTATGACTTGTTGGTTTGTTTGGTCTGTGAAGGCTTTCACTCTATAGTTAAAAAGTCCTAAGTTACTTACCGGTAACTGGATTTCTCGGAGACCATGACAGCACCACGAGAGAGGGTCCACCCACCAAGGACAGGAAACCTACAGGCTTAAAAAGGGCGGCACCCCTCTCCTCCTCAGTTGGATTACAGAGCATGAGAGGACCGCCAGGTTAATAAACACAACAAACAACCATAATTTTCATCATACCACACAACACCTATTAAGCTTGAGACTATAATTAATAAAAAGGGAGTGCTCCCCCAAACGTGAAGGAAGGGAATATAAGGGTGCTGTCACGGTCTCCGTGAAATCCCATTACCGGTAAGTAACTTAGGACTTTATCGGTCGACTATGACAGCACCACGAGAGCATTACAGAGATGAAAGTAATTAAAAAAGTAGAAAGTAGTTCTCCCAAAGGTGAGGTCAGCTGATACACCCATCTCTAACCCCTAGTGTCTATAGAATGTAGAGGGAGAGGATCAGGTAGCATAGATCCTCTCCCTCTACATTCTATAGACACTAGGGGTTAGAGATGGAGACACCTGTCTTCTCGGCCCAGGAGGTCGCCACAGCCCGGGTGGAATGAGTCTTCAACCTTTCAGGGACATCCTCACTGCTAGATGTATACGCTAGAGAAATGGCCTCCCTAATCCATCTAGCTAAGGTGGACTTTGAGACTTTAGATCCCTTCCTAGACAAGGAGCTATCTTTCCTAAAGTCTTTGGTAACTAAAAGGTACCTAACCACACATCTTTTCACATCCAACGTATGTAATTGCGTTTCTTTCTGATTACCTGGATTGGGACAAAAGGAGGGTAGGATGACTTCCTGAAGTCTGTGGAAGCGAGTGGCCACTTTAGGGAGATGGGCAGGATCTGACCTAAAAATTTGTCGTCCAGGATCTGAGTAAATGGCGAGGCTATAGACAGCAGCAACGTCCTTTCCTTGTTTCAGCAACGTCCTTTCCATGTTTCAGCTACGACCTTTCAAGTTACATGCCATCAAGTGGAGGCCCGCTGCTTAAGGATGGGATATCGGCCCCTGGATGAGGAGATCTGGAACCTCGGGAAGGACCGAAGGGTCGGAGATGGACATGCTCCTCAGACACGAGAACCAGGGACTTTTGGGCCAGAAGGGTGCGATCAAAAGAACCTTCGCCTTGTCTTCCCTGATTTTTCTTATGACCCTGGGAAGTAGTAACAGCAGGGGGAAGGCATATGCCAGCTAAAGTTCCAAGGTACCAGGAAAGCATCCACCACCAAGGGATTTTCTTTGGCATTCAGAGAACAGAAGATTTTTGTCTTCCGATTTAACTTCGTGGCAAATAAGTCGACTACTGGATACCCCGATCTTCGGACTATTTGGGTAAAGATCTCCTGATTTAGTTTCCATTCCCCTTGCAACAGAGGATAGTGGCTTAGGTAATCGGTTATGGAGTTTTCTGTTCCCCTTATATGGAGGGCCCTCAAGGAAAGGAGATGATCTTCTGCAATCTGAAAGAGATGATCTGTCACTGTCATCAGTGATCTTTAACTTGTGTACCCCCTCTGGTGGTTCACCTAAGCTACTGTAACTTGATTATCTGAGAGAACCTTAACGTTTTGACCTTGGAGGGAGACTAAGAAATTATTCACCGCCTTATCCACTGCCAGAAGTTCTTTTGCATTGGAGGAAAGGTTCTTCTCGTTATCTGACCTGGTACACTGAATCACCAATCCCAAGGGCTCCCCACCCCTTGCAATTAGCGTCTGTGTTGATTATCCTAGTAAACTTAGGTGCCCAGGGAACCCCTCGGGATAGATTTGCCTCATCCTGCCACCATTGTAAAGCTTTCACTGACCGAGGTGATAAAGAGAAAATTGCTTCTAAGTGCCCTTTAAGAGAAACTTCATTATGCAACATATCCCACTGCAAAACCCTGGAATGGTATTGTGCCAGTAGAACCCCTGGGAAACACGACGTGAGGATACCTGACAGGGACATTGCTCCTCTAAGGGACATGACTGGATTGGCTATGGCTTTCTCCACCTTGCTCTTAATCCTTTGTATTTTAGTGTCCGGAAGGTAACATTTTTTGAGCTACTGAATCCAGCATAGTCCCTAAAAATTGTTGAACCCTTGAGGGTACCAACCTGGATTTTACTAAATTCAGCACCCAGCCCAGATTATTAAGGATGGACACCAACTCTTTTAGATGTTGTTTACAGTGGTAGGCCGAATTCCCTACCACTAAAAAATCATCCAGTTAAGGAATAATTAGAATATCACGTTCCCGGATATGAGCCATAACTTCTGCCACTACTTTAGTAAACACCCGTGGAGCTATAGCAAAACCAAATGGCAAGGCCTTGAACTGAAAATGTTTTATTTCTCCGTCCATAATTATGGCCACCCTCAGGTATCTTTGATATTCTCCATGTATAGGAACGTGACAGTACGCATCCTTGAAATCCAATACTACCATGTAACACCCAGAAAAAATAATTTTATTGTCGAACTAATGGGCTCCATTTTAAATGTGCGAGCATTCAAGAACCTATTTAGGGCTTTCAGGTTAATGATGGCTCTAAAGGAACCGTCAGGTTTAGAAACCAGGAAGAGGGAGAGTAGAACCCCAACCTTGTTTCTGATGCTGGGACCTCCACCAGGACTGCCTTCTCCACTAAATCCAGCACCTCTTTTTTGTAGGGCTAGTTGCTCATTCTCACAGGAACGGACCAGGGTCAAGATGAATCTCTCTTGAGGAATCGCCTGGAACTCAAACCTCAGCCCCAAACATATCAGATCAAGGAACAAGTTACTGGCTGAAATATTTGTCCAGGCAGGTAAGAAGCCCAACATCCTCCCTCCTACCTGGGCTACGAATCATTGACTCGGGTTCCGGGGTCCCTGGCAAGAGGAACCGAACAGAAGCCCTCTACTTTTTGGCCTGCGATCCTCCCACTTGTCTTGTTCTTTTTGCGGTCTTTTACGGACAAATTTTCTTTTGCGAAATGAGTGTCTATAGGTAGACATGGATAGATTAGGGAATCCCTTCTTCACATCGCTTGCTTTGTCCAAAATTTCATCTAGAGCCGGCCCAAAGAGATGGTCTCCTTCGCATGGAATAGAGCACAGTCTCGTTCTGGCCTGTATATCACCCGGCCAACATTTAAGCCATAAAGCTCCACGAGCCGCATTGGACAGGGCGGCCGAACTTGCTGCCAATATGGCCAAATCTGCCGAGGCGTCCTCTAGGAAAGCAGCAGCTCCTTGCATGAGCAGGATGTTAGACAATATATCTTTCCTGGGTGTCCTATCTTTCAGATGGGACTCAAGCTGTTCCAATCATATCATCAGAGACGTGGCCGAACAGGTTGCTACGACCGTCTGCTTTAAAGGGAATGTGTCATCATCCTGGGCGATATCAGACTTATACTATGGGCATGCAGGTGATAGAAAAGAAAATCTATACTTACCTGTATGGCCCATAGCAGAGCTCTGATTGCAGAGAAATCTGGTTTTATAAAGTCTGTTTTCCAGAGGCTTGGCATTTGGAGGACGCCAAGCAAACCCCTCCTATCTGCTTACTATTCCCCTAAATCGCAGCCTCTGTGCTAAATTACCATATTCCCCCCCTCCCCTGCACGTCACAGGGCACTGTGACAGGCCCTGCTCTGCCTACCGTCCCGCTCATGCGCAAAGTGCCGCTCCCATGGAGCGCGCTTTGTTTCCCTCCGGCCCTGTTTGGCTGCGTACTGCGCTGCAGCCTTGTAATGCGCAAGCGACGGTGAGTCACTGAGTCTTCCACTCCGCTGGCAGTGTGCAGCCAGATGGGAGGCTTGGCCTTCCCCGGACACCAAGCCTCTGGAAAACAGACTTTATAAAACCAGATTTCTTTGCAATCAGACCTCTGCTATGGGCCATACAGGTAAGTATAGATTTACTTTTCTATCACCTGTATGCCCATAGTAGAGGTCTGATATCATGACACATTACCTTTGAAGCTCCAGCAGTTGTCCCCCAGGTCCCCTTAAGAAAGGTATCTGCTTTGATGATATAGGAGCCCTCAAGGATCCTTTGAACAGAAAAGGGAATAGATGCTTTCGTTATCACCACATCAAGTCTTGGGGTCCCAAGAGGATGAGGCTGAGTCCTCAAAGGCGTATTTTCTTTTAAAGGAAGGGGGGAGAGAACCCTTCCTATCTGGTCTTTCCCACTCTCTTCATATCAGGCCCTGAACTTTTTCTTTGTTCTAGGCCCCTAAACATGACATTTTGGACAGATTTCTCTAGCCTAGTGTCCATAATACCCATAGTCATAAACACTGCTTTAACCAGACCATCGATTTCATTTAATGGGAAACAATGTCACCCAGCCCCACTATCTGAGGACGAGGATGAGGAAGAAGAGCCGTCAGACTCTTCATCATAGTCCGATAGGAGGAAGACATCAGAGACTGGGGAGACCTACAATCAGCAACCTCCCTCCTTTTTCTTTTTTAGAAAGGGCCTTGCTGATCTCTGACTTGACCAAGGATTTTAATTCAGATGAAAAACTAGGGGTCTCATCTGCCAGAGTCTGGGTGATACAGGACTGTCACAGCATTTTTGGGTATGAGTCCGCTAACAGGGCTTTACACAATGCACATTCCTTGTGCCTAGTTTTGGTGACTCACTTCTTCCCATAGTAAAAGATAGACAAGAAGAAGGGACACCCTATTATTAAGTGAACTTTCTCGAAGATCACTTACCCATACGACTCAATTTGGAAGAAGGATCTTTCTCAGCCGGGGGATCATCCCTGGAGGCTGCAGATTCATTCATCCTGCTGGAGCTACGATGACTGGACCTGCTTGAAGATCCAGACCTTTCTGAGGTCCGGTTACCTCCGCTCACCCGAAGGCGCCGTTTCTCTTGGGGCTTCCTAAGCAGCCGCTGAGATGGTGATGGCTGCTGCTGCTGCTCACTCTCTGTCTCTATTTGGAATATGATTCAGAAGTAACTGGGAAGCACAGGGCTATGGAGCCAGACCTAATTTATAGGTGCACCAGCCCCATTCACCTTTTTTTTTATAACTAATTAATTAATTAATTAAGACTGGGCGTTCCCCTCTACCCCATCAGATAGCAGGTGCGCTGGCCACTGGGCGTTTCACCTGAAGTGGTAAGGACTAGGAGGAAAAAAACGCGCACCGCGTCATCATGCCGCGCCCTCTACTCTCAGCAGAGTCCTGAGGCGCACGTCAGCCAAACCACAGAGGGGGAGATCCCGGAAGCTGCAGCCATAATGCTGGAGCTGCAGAAACCCCAGAGTGGGGCGCCGCTCAAAACTCCTCCAGCAACTACGGTGACATCCCCCTAGGGTGCATTGTAGCCGGGATCCAGAGTCAGCCCGACGGCCAGCAGGAATCTTCAATCTTCGACAGGTAAGCCTGCCACAGGTTTCCCATCAAGGACAGGAAACCAACTGAGGCGGAGAGGGGTGCTGCCCTTTTTAAGCCTATAGGTTTCCTGTCCTTGGTGGGCGGACCATCTCTCGTGGTGCTGTCATAGTCGACCGATAAATGGCAAATCCATGATTTTTGTGTTTTGATGTCTTAATCAAGAGAAATCCATGTTTTTCATATATGTGAATGAGCTGTTCAGCATTATGAGTGGGACATAGATCTCCCTGAAAATCTGGCACCAGAGATTATTTTAAATTAAAGTCAATGTTACCAGTTATAACATTTAAATTATGAGATCATTTCATGTCTCTCACTGGTAACGCCCCCCTTCTTTTCGAATAAGTTATGGAGGCAGATTCTCAGGGAGATTTGTGTCTGGCCCAACAGCTCATTTACATATTAGGAGAAACATGGATTTACCTGGAATAGACCTCAGATTGCAGATATCAAGATAAAATTTTATTCACCTTTCTATGACCTACATGCCCATAGACGGCTTAGGAGGAGTTGATCCTATTGACAGATTCCCTTTAAGGAATTTAACCAACAACTTGATAGGAATCCTTTTGCTGTCAGCATGTCAATTGTTTTTAAAAAAGCCCTCCGAATTTTTTTTTTCATTTAATAGGTGTTTCATGTGTAGTGTGAGTGTATTAATATACTCACATACTGCCACTCTCACCGGGATCCAGCGCCTTTCTCCTCCTCTTCTCTGTGACGTCTCACCTCTGCAGACTCTCCAGGTTAGGGCGGAGACATACTGCCGTATAACTCATGTGATGATCACATCGCACTGAACGGACTGGCTTACAATGCGATCCTCGCACGAGAAATACGGCAGTATGTCTTTACCCGTACATGGCGGTCTGCGTGTCCTGGAAGTGGGTTTACACAAGTCATTGGCTTGCATTGTAAAAAAGACTTCCGACTCACGCATAGAGTGAGCAGGCTAGTCTGAATTGCGGTGACATCACTGAGAAGAGGAATGCGACAACGGTGAGCCGGCTAGTCTGAATTGCGGTGACATCACTGAGAAGAGGAATGCGACAACGGTGAGCCGGCTAGTCTGAATTGCGGTGACATCACTGAGAAGAGGAATGCGACAACGGTAAGCCGGCTAGTCTGAATTGCGGTGACATCACTGAGAAGAGGAATGCAACAATGGTGGATCCCGGAGAAAGTGGCTGTAGGTGATTTATATTAAAGCACTCACACTACCCACCATTCACATATACATACATTTAATGAAAGAAAAATATTCATGGGGGGCTTCTTTAATCCAGAGACAGTGATTAATGCTGAATGCATAATCTGCTTAAAACTAGTTGCCTTCCAATTAAAATGCTGAATATTATGACTTCTAAGGGTATGTTTACATGTGGTGTAATTGCCGCCTTTTTGCGGTTTATTTTACACAACTTTTTGTGTGTAAAATGGGCAGCAGTTTACAGCACCAGTAAAGCCAATACAATTTGTGAAATCTCATGCATACTTTGCTTTTTTTTTGCGTATATTTGGAGCCCTGCTTTGTATTTGACAAGACGCAGCATGTCAATTCTTTGAGTTTTTTGCAGCATTATTCACTTACTAAAATGTTGTTCATAGTGATTTTTCCTGCCATTAGTCTGATTTTTAGTGCAGAAAAAAAAGCTGCCATTGAGTACAGCACGTGTGAACATTACCTAATGTTACGTGGTATAGTGTCAAGGTATTCTGTTTTTTTATTGGTCAAACAAAGATGCATGTTTATACATTTCTAGGAGGAATATCAAAAGAATGACACAACGTAGAGTTATCAGGAAAGATGCTTCAGAGTTGTCTTGTGGGTATTGCAAGGATTTCCGGAAACATAGATGTCAGGAGAGCTGACAGGTCTTCTTTAATAGTAAACACTCCTTGCTTTTTGGTTTCCCCAGAGTAAGATTAAACAGAATAAATGGAGCCTTACTTAAATATTTGGTATATTGGATGACTGGAAGTGTATTGTAAGATTGATGAGGCTTTTGAAATAAATATCCGCATGCATTTAAGTATTACTGAACATAGAAAGTCACTGATGCCAACAGCATTTGTTTATGTAACATTTCATTTTTCAGAGACATCTGGAAAACTAAATGAAACACTTAAGTCTTTGTTCACACGCTGCGTTTTTGCAGCGTTGTTTTTTTTTGCTGCGTTATGTTTTGCCGAAAAGAAACTGTGTTTTACAGTTCCAGCAAATTTGTCAGACTTCTTTATATTTTCCTAAGTGAATTTGAGCACTGCAGTGTTTTTGGTATCTGCAGCATGTCAATTCTTTCAGTGCTTTTGCACCCATAGAAAGTAATGAGAAAGTGCAAAAAAATACAGCAAAGAGATTTTGCTGCGTTTTTGATGAATAAAACTTACCTTTAGTAAACATGTATTATCGACAAATCACACATGTAATCCACACCATAAAATGCAGCAAAAACGCAGCAAACAACTGTATTTTATTGCAGCATTTTTACTTCCGAGCAGAAAAGGTTAGGCTGCAGATAAAACATTACAAAAACGCTGTGTGTGAACATAGCCTTATACATCATTTTCCCTTCACTAGCCATACTGAGGTGTCCATTCTCTATTTGACGTAGCAGCGATTCTAATAACAATGCTGTTTTTTTTTAATCTATACAGCAATATATTGCATTCACAATGTAGCTGCAGAATTTGTACTGTACTTGGAACAGCTGCCTTGTTCTCACCCCCTCTCTGACCTTTAAATTATCTGTCATATTCTCCAAAGGCTAAAACATAAATCAATGACATTCATTTCTTGTGCTCTTGTAAAAATATATAAAATATAAATTAATAATGTGCCAACGTCTTAAAGGATAGAATCAATCGATTGGTAATGTCTATGCAGTCGCAATAGTTACTGGATATGAAAGCAAAAGCACCCATTCAAATGTTAAGGTGTACCAGTAATTTCAGCCACAAGCCTGGTAAAAGCATAGGCTTTCTGTCCTCCTCCCCTCCCCCACAACAAGGTAAATCTTCATAGTGCACATACCAGTACAGCATGCCCAGGAACTGACCCAATCTCATGCTCTTTAACTTGCCACCCATTTTTCTTTTACCGGTGGTTCCTTTTTCTTGTTATTCAACCAGCACTTCAACCGCAGCAGGAACTTCCTTTTCTTCACTTTCCAGCATGCATTGCTTCTGCCATTGTCCAATGAATTACCTGCCCTCGACAGTAAGCCGCTCTACTGCCATTTGAGTCAGACAGAAGGAGGGCACCTTGTGATATCCATTGAAGAGTGACTCTGTGGGCTATAATATTACAATGTAATGATGCTCTGCTCGTTTACATGTGTCTGAAAAGGCAGCGGGTTTTTTGGGCCATCTACTGTAATGTATGATATTGGAATAAAAGTGCTGTCAACATACATAACACAGGTACTGTGTACACTCAAAATACTAAAGTGTGCTGCAATTATGTGAAATTATTTGACCAGATGACCTGAAGCAGATGCCTTTCTCTAGAACAGGTCTGTGAAGTCATTAATACTTTGTGGTCCATTAGATGTATCTTACACTACTGTTTGTTTTGGCAGCATGTACATTTGATTTTAGAAAAACACTTCAGCATATTTTTCTTGTTGCAGATATAAAATGTACTCCCAGTTTATTTCATCCCACCTCAGTTACTTGTATATATTTCCCTCCATCATTATAGTAAGTTGAGTCATGTGATCTCCAGTCTGACAGTCCTGTACATGCGCCAGTGTGTAGCCAGGAGGTCAGTTTGACTTCCTGTGAACTACAGAATTGCATCACCTATCACTATTCCTCCTGGATACTCTAAGTCTCCTAGTCTCCCCACCCTGCTCCTACTTCCTGTCCTTCCATACAGCTCAAGATGTGAGTATAGAAACTATCAAAAAGAAAGAGCTTCCATGACAACCAATCATAAAGCAATTTTAATTTTGCATTCTGCTCTTGACAAGTGGAATCTGCATTGTGATTGGTTGCTTTTTCTGTTAGTTTCAGAAGTCTGTCCGATTATTTCTGCTTTAAATAAAAGCAATGTCATAATAGGTGGGACGGCCTGAAGCTGCATCACATAAGATACACTGAGACTTTACTGTACACATAATATTAGTTACACTGAGAGTGTTGTATATACACCACATAGGATAGGCTGAGACTTTACTGTTCACATCACGGTTACACTGAGTGCTGTATATACATCACATAGGATACACTAAGACTTTACTGTACACATCACATAACATACACGAAGTGCTGTATATACAGCACATAGGATATGCTGAGACTCTGCCATATATACATGAAATAGGATACATGTAGACTTTTCTGTACCGATAATATAGGATACACGGAGACTCTGCTATACACATCACATAGGATACACTGAGAGTACTGTCTATGTATCACATAGGGTAGTCTGAGACTGTTGTATACACATCACATAGGAAACACCGAAACTATGCTGTATACATCAGAGGATACACTGACACTGTTCTGCTCTATACATCACATAGGATACACGGAGACGCTGCTGTATTTGTCAGGGGTGCCAGCTCTAGGTCTCGATTCATCACTAACTGCCATTAGATGGAGGCAAGGGTGATATGACACTCTGGCATAATGATGGTGCTACATATACTCCAAAAATATCTAATTTTGCTCAAGTGGAGGTTAAGTGTTCTAAGGGGATTTTGCCACAAACAAAAGTTCATTTTAAAAATTGTCTGTGTCTGACCGTGTACGAAACATACCACATCTCCTGGGCAGAAGAGGAAGCAAAAGACAATACAGATACTACAGCAGGGGAACACAGAGGATTCATTTTGTGAGGTAAAATATTGTTTAACCCCTTTAAAGCCCAAGACGTATCAATACGTATCTGCACCCTGGGTTTTAAGAGCCTGATACGTATTAATACGTCTTTGCGATCACGCCCGCACACAGGTAGTGCGGGCGCGATTGCCGCCGGGTGTCTGCTGATTGTCACAGCTAACACCCGATGCTATGTGCTGGGAGAAGTCCCGCACCGCTCCCGGCACATTAACCCTCGCAATGCTGCGATCGAAGGTGGCAAGGGGAGGTGATCGGGATACTCACCTCTCCTGCCGGCCTCCAGCGCTGTCTGCCGCAGCTTCCCGGATGTTGCCTTGACGACCCGTTGTCGTCATGACAACATCCGGGTCACCAGACAGCAGGAAGATATTTTGGTGATACGCAGTGCATGACCAAAATATCTTTTGCATCTGCTGCACTGACAGCCTGTATAGTACAGGGATGGTGCTGCAGAATAAAAAAAGTGAAAGTCCCATAGTGGGACAAAGAATAAAAGTAAAAAAAAGTGTCAAAGTGAAAAAAAAATTTGTAAAAATATTTAAAAAAAAATTAAAAATATAATGTACCCAACAATAAATATTATTATGAAAAAAAACAAAACAATAAAAGTACGCATATTTGGTATCGCCACATCCGGAACGACCTGACCTATAAAACTGTCCCACTAGTTAACCCCTTTAGTGAACACGGTAAAAAAGTAAATAAAAAACTAAGCAAAAACAATGCTTTATCATCATACCGCAAAACAAAAAATGGAATAACACACGATCAGAAAAGACGAATATAAATAAAAATGGTACCGCTGAAAACGTCATCTTGTCCCGCAAAAAACAAGCCGCCATATAGCTCCATCAGCCGAAAAATAAAAAAGTTATAGCTGTCAGAATAAAGGGATGCAAAAAAATTATTTTTTCTATAAAATAGCTTTTATTGTGTAAAAGCGCCAAAACATAGAAAACCGATATAAATGTGGTACCGCTGTAACCGTACTGCCCAGAAGAATAAAGCTACCTTACAAATTTTACCACACGCGAAACAGCATAAAAAAAAACAAAAAAAATAATTCCTGAATTGTTGGTTTTTGTTTATTCTGCCTCCCAAAAATCGGAATAGAAAGCGATTGAAACATGTCACGTGCCTAAAAATGGAACCAATAAAAACGTCAACTCATCCCGCAAAAAACAAGCCATGACATGACTCTGTCGGCCAAAATATGGAAAAATTATAGCTCTCAAAATATGGCGATGCAAAAATTAGATTTTACAAAAAAATGTGTCTTTTAGTGTGTGACAGCTGTCAATCATAAAATCCCGATATGATTCTGGTATCACTGTAATCGCACCGACCCGAAGAATAAAGTCGTCTAATCACTTATACCGCACGAGGAACGGCGTAAAAAATAAACTCTCGGGTTAGGGTTGTGCTACAGTTAGGGTTGGGGTAGAGGTTGGGGTAGGGGTTAGGGTTGGGCTAGGGTTGGGTTAGGGTTGGGCTAGGGTTGGGGTTGGGCTAAGGTTGGGCTAGGGTTAGGGTTGGGATTTTTTTCAAAAGTAAAAAAAAAAAGATGATGATATGGCGACTAGTGTTGAGCGCAAGTGCTCGCTACCTGAGTTTGCATCCGGTGCTCGGGTATGCACTGAGTATCGCGGGTGCTCGAGTGACATGCTCGAGTCTCCGCCCCATATGCTTCGCGGCCAAAAAAACCTTGCGGGGATTGCCTGCCATGCACGAGTGATCCCCGCATGTCTTTTTTTTGGGTGTCTAATAAAAGTGAAACATGCGGGCGGGGACTCGAGCATGTCACTCGAGCACCCACGATACATGGTGCATACCTGAGTACCCGATGCAAACTCTAGTAGGGAGCACGTGCGCTCAAGTCTAATGACAACTTATTCAATATGATGACCTAATGTTATCAAATTCTGTGTCGTACCTCTGGGTTCAAAATGTTCACTATACCCCTTGATAAAATCCTTGAGGGGTGTAGTTTCCAAAATGGGGTCACTTGTGAGGGGTTTCCACTATTTAGGCATATCAGGGGCTCTCCAAACGCGACATGGCGTCCGCTCTCGATTCCAGCCAATTTTGCGTTAAAAAAGTCACACAGTGTTCCTTCCCTTCTGAACTCTGCCGTGCACCCAAACACTGTATTTTGCCCATATATGGGGTATTGGCATACTCAGGAGAAATTGCACAAAAGTTTTTGGAGTCCATTTTCTCCTCTTACCCTTGTGAAAATAAAAAAATTGGGGCAAAAACATAATTTTTGTGGAAAAAGTTTGATTTTTTTATTTTCACGGCTCCATGTTATAAACTTCTGTAAAACACTTGGGGGTTCAGGGTGCTCACCACACATCTAGATAAGTTCCCTGAGGGGTCTAGTTTCCAAAATGGTGTCACTTGTGGGGGGTTTCCACTGTTTAGGCACATAAGGGGCTCTCCAAAAGCAACATGGCATCCGCTAATTATTCAAGCAAATTTTACAATCAAAAAGTCAAATGGCGCTCCTTCCCTTCCGAACCCTGCCGTGCGCCCAAACAATGGTTTCCCCCCACATATGGGGTATCTGCTTACTCAGGAGAAATTGCACAACAAACTGCATGGTGCAATTTCTCCTGTTACCTTTATGAAAATGCAAAATTGGGGGCTGTAAAACATTTTTGTGGGAAAAATGTGAAAATTTTATTTTTACGGCTCAGTGTTATAAACTTCTGTGAAGCACCTGGGGGTTCAAGGTGCTCACCACACAACTAGATAAGTTTCCTGAGGGGTCTAGTTTCCAAAATGGTGTCACTTGTGGTGGTTTTCACTGTTTAGGCACATCACGGGCTTTCTAAACGCAACATGGCGGCCGCTAATTATTCAAGCAAAGTTTACATTCAAAATGTCAAATGGCGCTCCTTCCCTTTCGAACCGTGCCGTGCGCCCAAACAGTGTTTTTTTCCCCACATGAGGTATCTGAGTGCTCAGGGAAAATTGCACAACAAATTTTGGGGTCCATTTTTTTCCTGTTACCCCTGCAAAAAAAAAAAAATTTGGCCTAAAGTAACATTTTTGTGAAAAAATTTAAATGTTAATTTTTTTCTTCCACATTCCAAAAATTCCTATGAAGCACCTGAAGGGTTAATAAAGTTCTTGAATGTGGTTTTGAGCACCTTGAGGGGTGCAGTTTTTAGAATGGTGTCACTTTTGGTATTTTCTGTCATAATCACCCCTCAAAGTGACTTTAAATATGATGTGGTCCCTAAAAAATGGTTTTGTAAATTTTGTTGGAAAAATGAGAAATCGCTGGTCAACTTTTAACCCTTATAGCTCCCTAATAAAAAAAATAAAAAATTGGTTCCAAAATTGTTCTGATGTAAAGTAGACATGTAGGAAATGTTATTTATTAACTTTTTTGCGTGACATATCTCTCTGATTTAAGGGCATAAAAATTTTAATTTTGAAAATTGCAAAATTTTCTCAGAATTTCCATTTTTTTCACAAATAAACGGAAGTGATATCGAAGTAATTTTACCACAATCATGAAGTACAATATGTCACGAAAAAACAATCTCAGAATCAGTGGAATCTGTTGAAGCGTTCCAGAGTAATTACCTCATAAAGTGACAGTGGTCAGAATTGTAAAAATTGGCCTGGTCATTAACATGCAAACCACCTTGCGTTGTAAAGGGGATGAAAACAGGTAGTTAAATGTTTTACCTCACAAAATGAATCCTCTGTGATCCCCTGCTGTAATATCTGTATTGTCTTTTGCTTCCTCCCCTGCCCAGGAGCTGTGGCATGTTCCGTACACGGTCAGACACAGACAATTATTAAAATGAACTTTTGTTCATGGGAAAACCTCTGTATGAGAGTTCTGTTGTCTCAAGAAAAAAATGGATTTTCTGAGAAACTGATTCAAGTATTATGGCATATTTGCAAAGACAGAGAGTATCAGTCACCTCGTAGCTGTAGGTTATCTGGATATTGTTATTGAACAGGAATCTTCCTGGCATGTGGTAAATTGCTAAGATATGTAATAGTCATAAGAGAAAAAAAATGCTGCTGTCTCACTTCTTGATGAATACATAATCACATAAAGGCATCAAGGTTACAAAGATTTCTGCAGCTGCCAAGTTGCAAATATATTGGGATTCTTTTTCCCACCCTGAGTGAAGAATGTTAAAAAGCTTTCTAGAACTATAAAGTACTTTGCTGAATTTTTTCACGTCTACCTAAAACATTTGCAAAGTAAGAATATGTAAAAAATAGAAGTGTTAATACTTTTATTTTTTATCAATTAACAAAATGAAAACAGAATGAACAAAAGGGAATTCAAAATCAAATCTAAATTTGGTGTGATCACATTTTGTCTACAAAACCGCATCAAAGCATCAATTCTTCTAGGTACACTTGCATAAAATTTTTGGAGGAACGTAGCACGGAAGTTATTACAAAGTCTTGGAAAACTAACCACAGATCTTCTGTGGATGTAGGCTTGTGCAAATCTTACTGTCTACTTCCTGTAATCCTAGTCAGACACGATGATGGTGAGATCAGGGTTCTGTGGGAACCATATCATCACTTCCAGGACTACTTTTTCTTCTTTACTCTAAAGATAGTTCTTAATGCCATTGGTTGTCTGTTTTGTGTCATTGTCTTACTGCAGAATTAATTCACAGCCAATCAAATGCCTTCTTGATGGTATTGCAAGAGGAAGAGGTGTCTGCTTCTATTTCTCATCATTGAGGGCACTAAAAAATGGGAACACTGTAGATGCAGTGGTCGGCCAAGGAAACTTGGTGCAGCAGATGCAACATATCATGCTTACTTCTTTTTGAAATTGGCAGTGCCATCAGCACAGAACTGGCAGCAACCAGTGTGACACAGCTGCACCCATCTACTATTCAGAGCAGTCTGGCCAGAAGTGGTCTTTATAGAAGAATGGAGAGCGGTAGAATGCAGGCAATTGTGAAGCATGGTGGAGGTTCTTTGCAAGTTTTGGGCTGCAATTCTGCAAACAGAGTTGGGGATTTTATTCAGGATTAATGGTGTCCTCAGTGTCCTCAGTGCTAAGAAATACAGGCAAAGACTTATCCATCATGCAATTCCATAAGGGAAGGATCTTTGTTCTGCATCATAACAACGACCCGCAACATGCAGCCAATGTCATTAAGAACTATCTTCAGCATAAATAAGAACACTGAATACTGTACGTGATGGTATGGCCCCCACAGAGCTCTCATCTCAACATCATCTAGTCTGTGTGCGATTATATGAAGACTTTTGCACAAGCTTAAATCCACAGGGGATCTATGGTTATTTCTCCAAGGTGGTTGGAACAATCTCCCTCCTGAGTTCCTTCAAGAACTATGTGCAAGTGTACCTAGAAGAATTGAAGGCAAAGAATGGTCACACCAAATATTTGATTTAGATTTCACTTTGTTCCATCACTTTGTATTTCGAAGAAGAAATAACTATTAACACTTCGATTTTTTTAAATCATTCTCACTTTGTAGCATTTTTTTCCACATCTGCCTAAAACATTTGCACAGTACTGTATGTCAAAACACTTTTTATGAAGTATTTTAATGCTTTTATTATAAATGTAAAGTGCTATTTGTCCTTGTCCACGAGACGTTTTACCTCTGGAACTGTGATTATTCTGATATCGCATTAACCAGTGTGTTTTATTAAATCCCTTAGGCATTGAATGTCCTAGAGGTGCCAGAAATATTCCTGGTGTAGTTCAAGAAGGGGAGCCTTTCAGTGAGGAAGCCATGATGTACACAAAGGAGCTAGTATTGCAGAGAGAGGTATGATTTCCAGTATTTGTTTCTTGGTTGCTACATTATGTTTTGTTTTACGAGGTTTCTAGCATTTAGGTTTTCTTCAAAATAGGAAACCATGTAGCTTAGTGGAGCTTTTACTTTTCTTATCACAGGTTCCTTTATTCAGACGCTGTCACCACATCCCTATTGGCTTTATCCCTATAGGTTTTGAAAAAGCTGGCCAACATTTTTTAATATATATAAAATGTATTTTTCGGATTCTAAAATGCACCCCCCCCCCTTATTTTGGAGTTAAAAGGGGGTGCGTCTTATGATGCGAAGGTAATTTTCCTGGGGGGCGGCGTCTGTGAAGTGGGGTCACAGATTCAGGAGCTTGGAGGCGGCTATGGCAGGGGTGGGGCGATGCTGCAGTCCCCATCCTCTCATAAGAAGTCGGCGGTGAGTGGAGGTCCCCTCTCCCATACATAGCCCTGCGGTGGGCTTCGGGAAAATGGTCGCCGGAAGTAGCGAATGCTCAAATTAAGATCTCTGGAAACGTGACCCTGCTTCACCGCCACGCCCCCCAGGTAAAACAGATTGTAAGGTGCACCATTTTATTAGGGAAAAATATATTTTTATTTTCCACCGGTGCATCTTATAATCCGCAAAATACAGTATATACAAATAGTGAGCAAAGGATTGAGCGATCTTCTGAAAATATTCCAGGAATGTTCTTGGAACAATCTTTCCAAAAGATCATTATTGACTAGCAACTATGGGATACAAACTTTAAAACATGGACAACTTTTTTTTTCCTCTGCTGTATGGCCAGCTAAGCAGATAGTTTTTTTTTGTAATCATGGCTAATGTGTATGGACAACTATAGGCCAGTTGTGATCAACCAGACATATTGTGCGGCCCTGAACTGAAACCCTTGATTTCATCAGTGAGTCACACATCACATTGGATAAAGGTTGTAGGCACATCTATTAATATTTTTACAGTTATATTTTTTATGTCATGTAACTAAAAAAAAAATCTGTCAGATTTCTTAATTATAGTAATGAACTGTAAGTCTCATTACAGTATCCTCATTCCAGGTTCGATCTTCTGTTCTTTATTGTTAATGTATAGGAGCTCTCACACATGATCTTTTTCCTCAGGGAGGCAGATATTCCATATGAATGTTTTCCCTTTGGGACCGTGTGTTAAACACATTAAGGCTGTGCGCCCACGATGCGTTTTTTAAGCGTTTCCGCAGCGGCAAAAACGCTGCAGAAACGCTTAAAAAACGCATGGTAGAAGGCCTGCCATGTTCCCCAATGATAATCCGCATGTGCTGTGCACATGCTGTGGAAATTTCCGCTGCGGATTATCATTGCGGAAAAAAACGCAGCACTACCAATTATTTTGCGGAAGCGCTGCGTTTTTGCCGCCATTGACTTGCATTAGACCGCATGGATTACGCATCACTATATATGTAGATGCGCAATCCACGCGTTCCAATGTGCGGATGGTACCCGGGTCTGGAGAAGAGGAGACTCTCCTCCGGAGCCAGGTACCATAGAAACTGTGAAAAAAAGAATAAAATAAAAAATAAATATGATACTTACCTTCTGGCGGCCCCCGGTGCGCTCCTCCTCTCATGCCGGCAAATCGCGATGGACTGAAGGACCTGCGCTGACGTCATAGTCATGTGACGGGTCACGCGACGCTGACGTCGGCAGGTCCTTCAGTGTACCGCGATCTGCCGGCAGCCAGCACCGAGTGAAGCAAGACTGCGGGGGCCATCAGAAGGTAAGTATAGATTTATTTTTATACATTCTCTCGGGTCACAGTATATAAATCCATGCCGTTTGCATGGATTTATATAGCGTGACCAAGTTGTCAAGCACTTTTCTAAGTGACGCTAAAATCGCTTGGAAAGCGCTTGTCAACCCGCATGCGGAAATGCATGTGAAGAACGCTTCACATCCGCATGTCCCTGGCAGGAAAACGCATGTACAATCCACATGTACAATCCGCAGGCGTTTTTTCTGCCAGGGAGATGCAGAAACACTCAGGAAAAATCCGGAGCATTTCTGCATCGTGGGCACATAGCCTTAAGCTTCATGCCGTCTCTGGGCATCAATGAATTATGAAGTTTGCTAGATTATTTTTTTTCATCATTGTCTTGCCACACAACCCAATTTGGAAAGATGTTTAAACATTTGTCTTAAGAATTTTATTATACATGCGGGATTCATGGTCCATTCAGTAATCGAAGTTTACCTGTTAGATGAGGTTTTTTTTCATGTGACTCCCTTCTACTGATAGAGGAAGGTCCATCTGTCACATCCGTTTAACCCTTCATTGACTCCTTACGGCATCATGACATACATGTACATTACTTTTGTTGTACAGGTTCAGAAGTTGTGCAAATGCATCACTGCTGGAGCCTTGTGATGATAGACAGCTGGGCAACCTATATAATTATCCGAAAATTGTATAAACTTTGTTTCAGAAATTTCTCTAAAGTGTAGATGTCCCCTCAAAATAAATAAATGGATACCCCTGCAGCCTTTTTTTTTTTTTTTTTTCAATTTGTTAAATACAAATTATTTCTCAAAATAAAAATGTTCACTGTTAAAATCACGGCAAGGGTAACAACCTATATAATAAAGTTGGCTTGTTGTATATACCACACGGTAAACAGCAAGGTAAGGAAAAAAACATACTTCAAAATACGGTGGTGGAATTGCTCTTATTTATTTTTTTACTAATCACATAAATTACCGTAGCTGATTAAAAAAACATAAACAAAATGTAACTTGTTTTTACTGCATGGTAAACAGCAAGCAAAAAAATTGTTGATCAATAGTAAAATTTTAGTTTAATAACTTGTGTTGCCATTAAAAAAAAAAAATAATAATTACATCTCGTCCCTCGAAAAGCACGCCCTTAGCTGTAGAGGTCATGCGAAGATGGTCTCCACGCTGTCTCTTCTTGCTTGTGTGGCTGCAGCGATCACAAGCCAATCTGTGGCCATTGAATTTGTGTATGGGGTGTCTTTTTTCCTTGTTATTTAATTACATTGGCAAATTTTAGTGCAGACAAACAATTTTTCTCCCCTCAGTTTGCGCGTCAGATTTTTCTGACAGAAAATTAAAAACGCAATGTAACCATACCATAAGGCCATGTTCTCATTTACTATACATGCTGCACTTTTTTGTGCAGAAAACTTGTTACATTTACCAACTTAAACAAAATGGATGTGATTTCATGAAAATTCATGCCTATTGTGCACTCAGATGCAGTTAAACTTCATTTTTGTTAATGTTTTTTCCCTTTTAGGATTCTATTTTGATTGAAAATAGTTCTATTAACAATCAGTAGTCAAACACAAGCCTACAATGTACTGCGACGCAGTGCAGGCTTAAAGAGAACCTGTCAGCAGGATTTTGCTACTACGTAAAGTACAGACGTGGTCATATTGGCGCTGTTACACTGATTAAAATCATACCTGTAGTGAAGAAATCCGTTTTGTGGATTTTGTGTAATGAGTGATTGAAGTTGTCTTGTAATCATAGCTTTGTGCATTGGGGCGGGATTGTGGGGAGGTCTTCAGCTCTACTCTGGCCCCTCCGCTGCCTCTTGTGTCTTTATAGTCTTCATGCATTAAATTTTGGACCGTCGTCTTAGTTGCTTGCGCATATTGATCTCCTGGCAGCTTTCAGGAAAATCGCGCCAGTGGCAGCACATGTGTAGATTTAGATTTGGCTCAAAGACGAGCCGAAATCTGAATCTGCACATGCGCCGCCACCAGACCTCCTGTGCATGTGCCGCCACCGATAGTACATCACCTATTTACACAAGACAATGTGCTGTTGAGAACGATGGTTTTTAATCTTGTTTAACCAGTTTCCCTTTTTCCTGACAAGATACATTTTACATTTTCATGTTTTATTATTTTGCATGTTTTAAAGTCACTGATTTATCAGCAGGATATTGTTACTAGAGTACTGGTAAACCTGCTGCCATGTAGTCCTCCACATTCATGAGCTCTGTATAACTCCGCCTCCATCACTGATTGGTAGCTTTCTGTGTACACTGTGCATGGGCAGACAGCTACCAATCAGTGGTGTGGGCGGGGTTATACAGAGCTCAGCATTCAGAGAACTGCTAGATCTGCTGCAGAGAAAACTGATTTTATCCAAACTGCAGCAAGCATCAGGAATTTGTCTCTCCCCTACATCATTCAGCTTTCAATTGGGGTAGTATAAACTTGATGACACAGTCCTATTAAGTGGCCTTGCTATATTTACAGAGTAATTGTATAAGTTTTCTCAGTGAACCTGATTTTTTAAGGAGATTAGGAAAAAAATACACTTTTTCTGGATTTACTCTTGTTTTGCCTTCATTCATGTTTTCTTTGCTGAATCACTACAAGCCTGATTTCTTTTATCTGTTCTCCTCCTCCTGCTCTGATTTCTTATGTTTCTCTCCTGTGAGCAGTTACACACTCTGCTTTTACAGATGTCCTGATCTGACAGATCTTCAAGGTTCTGAGGTGTTGTGGGAGGAGTCCATGGTGAATCTCACTGTTTCAGGCCGAAGCTAATTAGTCACAAGCTAATTTTCTAGACTGTTTAATGCCAAAGAATCATTTTTTTTAATAAATTTTCTTTAATCTGCTGCCATCAGCAAAAGAGTTTCCTCCGAGACCGAGATAATCAGCTCTCATCTTTCAGATTCCTCCATACAGAATTCTAGCTGCTATATATGACAATAGTAATTCAAACATCCTTTCACTGCTTACGGCAATGCTTGGTCATCTTTCTTTTTCTTTCCTTTTATTTATCATATTTAAATGTAATTGATCCTAGTTAGATTAGATTGGGGTCAGATAATATGACCATTTGTGAAGAATGTTTTTTTTTTTTCTTTGACTTTTAAGTTTTTAAGAAAGTGCACCCACAATCTCTATATGTTCAAGGCTGATACTGTTGGTTTAGTTTTGTTTTGTTTTATAGACATTCCTAATTGATTTTCTGTTGTCTACTATAATTATCTAGGTAAAAGGCAAGTCCACTTATTAATATTTTCCCTAGCTACATTTAGGCTATGTACCCACGATGCAGAAATGCTCCGGATTTTTCCTGAGCGTTTCTGCATCTCCCTGGCAGAAAAAACGCATGTGGATTGTACACACGGATTGTACATGCGTTTTCCTGCCAGGGACATGCGGAAGTGAAGCGTTCTTCACATGCAATTCCCCATGCGGGTTGTCAAGCGCTTTCCAAGCGACTTTAGCATCACTTGGAAAGTGCTTGACAACTTGGTCACACTGTATAAATCCATGCAAACGGCATGGATTTATATAGTGTGACCGAAAGAATGGTAAAAAATAAATATTATACTTACCTTCTGATGGCCCCCGGTGTCCTTGTCTCAGCTTGCCGGCAGCTCGCGGTAGACTAAAGGACCTGCCGATGTCAGCGGTCGCGTGACCCGTCACATGACTAAATGACGTCACCGCAGGTCCTTGAGTCCACCGCGAGCTGCCGGCAAGCTGAGACAAGGACACCAGGGGCCATCAGAAGGTAAGTATAATATTTATTTTTTATTTTATTCTTTTTTTTTTTACAGGTTCTATGGTACCCGGGTCCGGAGGAGAGTCTCCTCTTCTCCATACCCGGGTACCATCCGCACATTGAAATGCCTGGAATCTGCATGTACAGATGCAGTGATGCGGATTCCATGCGTTCCAATGCAAGTGAATGGCAGCGAAAATGCAGCGCTTCCGCAAAATAATTGGTAGTGCTGCGTTTTTTTCCGCAATGATAATCCGCAGCGGAAATTTCCGCAGCATCTGCACAGCACATGCGGATTATCATTGGGGAACATGGCAGGCCTTCTACCAAGAGTTTTTTAAGTGTTTCTGCAGCGGAAATGCAGCTGCGGAAACGCCTTGAAAAACGCATAGTGGGCACATAGCCTTACACAGGGCTTTATGTCATGATGCTGACTGAGATAACTAAACTTAAAATTGAGACTAAAAAGCAATAGCAAAATATTACCTTTATACTTTGTAAATAATTCTCTTTTGATAAAAAAAAAACCTACGTGGCCTAAATCTATATACACACACAGCTATTTTACGTACACAAGTTACTATAGGACAGTAATGTGAGACATTAGAGCAGAAATACTAATCTAATATTTACACACCCTAAACGTAAGGTGCATTTACATTGCACGATTATCATGCTAGGAACGCTTGAGTACACTGCTTGTTCGTTGGGTGAAATGATCTTTTGGTTTGTCCAAAACATCATATTTCTTGGCAGGATATTGTGCTGTTTTATCAAGACCTGCGCTGCCGAGAACAATCTATATTGATCATTTTGTGTGCATATTAGTATACGGTCTGCCTATCTAAATAGGCATCTAAGCAACCGCTGGTTAGCAAATATTTAGCAATCAACGGTTGTTGAATGCCACAAATCCGCTAATGTGCAGCTTTAGACTTACAGTCGGAAGATGTGCCAAATTTATCACACTGGATGATCTAGGGCATCTTGTAGGCACTTTTGTCTAAGTCTGTACCGACTTTTGCTTGGCTTACTTTACACTACTGTTTTGCACATTTAAGCCACATCCCCTTTCTGCTAAGCTATGTTTTAAGCCACATCTCTTTGTCAAGCAAAGCATGGCAAATGTCCAAAACATATAATAGATTTGTACTCCAAAAACCGCATGTATGTCAGTTTTTGGCACAAATTTATCTAAAATGTTGGCACATTTTCTTTAGCAAACCTTTCTATTTTATTTAGGCTTTTTTTTAACTAGAGTTAATGTACAGATTTAACAAATGTAAACTGGATATTTGTTACATGCATTAAGATTATATTGGTTTGTGTCTTTGCAGCTTGCATAGCATGCCCACTTATTTCCTATTTATTGGGTCAACCATGCCATGTAAAAATTCTTTTGAATATTTGGCATGCTAAGTGTGTAACAAATTCTTCATCTGTAATTACTTACACTTCCAAATTATTAATTTAATTTATTTTCTATTTGGGATGTCCTTACAAAATGGGTTTCTTCATTGCTGGATCGGGAAGCACTGTTGCAGCATGCAATAAAATATTACACAATTTTTCTTTGTTGCATGAATCCTAAATTAACTTACTGTGCACAGGTCCTTATCATGATCTTCACCTCAATTCTAATGAGGGTTCTAATTTTTCAGTTACATCTAACAGTGCATTTACACCTTCCGATCCAGGCCATTAAAGGATTGCTGATCAGCTAATTGCAGGCGAATCGGAGTTCTTTTAGTAGCTTGTTTATACAGGCTGACCAAAATTTGTTAACATGATTATTCTATGCTCATACAATATCATGTTATCAGCACAGCATATATCCTGTTGATACAGAATGACATTCTGACAATAACTATCATTTTTAAGACAGTATTAAGGGTTCACCTGGTGAAGTGGCTTCTCCAAGCCGTAGGTCAGGGTGAGCAACACAATCCAAAAGCATTGACACAGTGGAGCTGGATCATCGAGGGCCAGGACAGTGGGGTAGGCAGGACGACCGGCATACTAGTGAAGCAGGAAACAGCAGAAGACACGGTGCCAGGAGTGTGGATATTCTCAGGATCTGAAGCTATTCAATCCAGGGATTGTAGCAGAAAAATCGTTAAAGTCAAATGATAGAGATGTATGAAATCAGCAGACAAGTGGTTAACTGCTACAGTGATGAACAGGGAAATAGGATGCTTGCTTGCAGAAAATATTACATTGTTGCAGCAGAGTTGCAAGTGTGAACAGAACCAGTATTAGTACAGAAGATTTTGTTATGCTTATAGCAGACAAGTGGTTAACTGGATGTCTGAGATCGGAAGTGTACAGTGGTGGCCAAAAGTATTGGCACCCCTGCAATTCTGTCAGATAATACTCAGTTTCTTCCTGAAAATGATTGCAATCACAAATTCTTTGGTATTATTCTCTTCATTTAATTTGCTTGCAAGGAAAAAACACAAAAAGAATTGTCCTAAAGCCAAATTGGATATAATTCCACACCAAGCCTAAAAAAGGGGGTGGACAAAAGTATTGGCACTGTTTGAAAAATGATGTGATGCTTCTCTAATTCTTGTAATTAAGAGCACCTGTAACTTACCTGTGGCACCTAACAGGTGTTGGCAATAGCTAAATCACACTTGCAGCCAGTTAACATGGATTAAAGTTGATTCAACCTCTGTCCTGTGTCCTTGTGTGTACCACATTGAGCATGGAGAAAAGAAAGAAGACCAAAGAACTGTCTGAGGACTTGAGAAACCAAATAGTGAGGAAGCATGAGCAATCTCAAGACTACAAGTCCATCTCCAAAGACCTGAATGTTCCTGTGTCTTCCGTGCGCAGTGTCATCAAGAAGTTTAAAGCCCATGGCACTGTGGCTAACCTCCCTAGATGTGGACGGAAAAGAAAAATTGACAAGAGATTTCAACGCAAGATTGTGCGGATGGTGGATAAAGAACCTCGACTAACATCCAAACAAGTTCAAGCTGCCCTGCAGTCCGAGGGTACAACAGTGTCAACCCATACTATCCGTCGGCGTCTGAATGAAAAGGGACTGTATGGTAGGATACCCAGGAAGACCCCACTTCTTTCCCCGAGACATAAAAAAGCCAGGCTGGAGTTTGCCAAAACTTACCTGAGAAAGCCTAAAATGTTTTGGAAGAATGTTCTCTGGTCAGATGAGACAAAAGTAGAGCTTTTTGGGAAAAAGCATCAACATAGAGTGTACAGGGAAAAAAAAGAGGCATTCAAAGAAAAGAACACGGTCCCTACAGTCAAACATGGCGGAGGTTCCCTGATGTCTTGGGGTTGCTTTGCTGCCTCTGGCACTGGACTGCTTGACCGAGGGAATGGCATTATGAAGTCTGAAGACTACCAACAAATTTTGCCGCATAATGTAGGGCCCAGTGTGAGAAAGCTGGGTCTCCCTCAGAGGTCATGGGTCTTCCAGCAGTACAATGACCCAAAACACACTTCCAAAAGCACTATAAAATGGTTTGAGAGAAAGTACTGGAGACTTCTAAGGTGGCCAGCAATGAGTCCAGACCTGAATCCCATAGAACACCTGTGGAGAGATCTCAAAATGGCAGTTTGGAGAAGGCACCCTTCAAATATCAGGGACCTGGAGCAGTTTGCCAAAGAAGAATGGTCTACAATTCCAGCAGAGCATAGTAAGAAACTCATTGATGGTTACCGGAAGCGGTTGTTCGCAGTTATTTTGGCTAAAGGTTGTGCAACCAAGTATTAGGCTGAGGGTGCCAATACTTCTGTCCGGCCCATTTTTGGAGTTTTGTGTGAAATGATCAATGATTTGATTTTTGCTTCATTCTCTTTTGTGTTTTTTCCTTGCAAGCAAATTAAATGAAGATAATAATACCAAAGAATTTGTGATTGCAATCATTTTCAGGAAGAAACTGAGTATTATCTGACAGATTTGCAGGGGTGCCAATACTTTTGGCCACCACTGTATAGAGCATACGCCCATCCACGATCTAGCACCTGAGCCAGGACAGATGAGTAACAGTCAGCTTAAAAATCATTTCTCCCAACGAATGAGTGTCAGGTAATTGCCGACTTCTTTCTATGAACACTCGTGCCCCAATATTTAGCGCTACCTAATGGGCCTTTAGTGAACCCTTGCTGATGGCACACAAAACTTGGTATGCAGTGCACGGTTCTTTTTCTCATTAACTTATAGCCTTACTGAGGACAACGTGACAAGCGCAGTCTAATTTCAACATTATGTATGTTTACTAGCAGCTAAATGCCATTATTATAAGATGGAAACTCATTTCTGTTATTATGTATTACCCCTTGAGTTCATTTTGATCCAGTATTATTTTTTATAAGCTGGTACACTTGACACTACTCATGTTGCTCCAGTCTTTAAAATGGTTTGATTGGATACAATACAGAATATGAAATATTGCAATGATTACCTGGCATACTTATACTCAAGCCATTTATATGTAAATCTTACCTATAGGCTAGGAGTTTATAATAACATTTCATAATGCAACATCTGTGACATGATCACAACCTAAATGTTTTCCGATGTCAGTCATTATTACAGAAATCAATGTTTCCCTATGAAGGAATGTGCTTACATGTCACAGAAATTGCCCTAGCCTTACCATGTTCTTCAGAGGAGACCAAATATAACCATTCTGAACAGATCATCTGATCTCATATTTTATAATGTTCTGTAATTATGTCATTGGAGTTAACTAGATTACACCGATTATTTTTTTCTGAAAGCTGATGTCACCAGATTTGTCAATACAAACCATATATACTTTAGACCCAATGAGGCTGGTGTACTTACTTTGAAAGTCATTGTCAAAAAGGCTGTATAATCTTGGCTGTTCCCTTTTGATATTAAAATGAGCATTTTATGGGTCCGCTGTATTCATAAGCTAAATTAATCTCTCCGCCCGTCTAGTCTAACTGATAACTACACCTTGTTCTGAGTAGTATGAGATTTCAGCAGTTGTAGGGAGGAGGAACACCGAATAGCTTATGGCTAGGTTGGTGAAGATTGAGTTTAGCTTACCCAAATCACATCATCTAGGTGTTGCAGTAAATGTGGAATATGGTGGTTAAAAATCCACGCTGCCCAATGGTTCAAATATATGATCACACACGAAGGTGAAGCATGAATGCGGTTTATTTTGTCAACACATTTCGAGGTTTTCAGATCTCTTCATCAGGACCAAACCACAATGATACGTACCATTATACAATATATCATTGTGGTTTGGTCCTGATGAAGAGGTTTGAAAACCTCGAAACGCATTGACAAAATAAACCGCATTCATGCTTCACCTTCATGTGTGATCATATATTTGAACCATTGGGCAGCGCGGATTTTGAACCACCATATTCCACATTTATGCAACAGATCTCCATGGTGGTCCTGCAGCTGCCTTTATATGCCTCTGTAGAAGTTGTGACTGTCACAACCCTATCAGGTGAGCGTACCTACAACATTTTACACCACTTGGTTACCAGATAAGACCCTATTTGCGCGATTTGCGCTTTTTGTTTTTCCATTTTTTCTTGTTTGCTTTATCAACTAGGTATTAAAAAATTTCAGTTATGTTCACCAATATCAAATTAAATATCCAGCTTTGTCTCATAGTTTGGAAATACTGAATTCTCAGCTTTCTGTCTTTCACACCCTCTTAACCTCAATTATGAATAATATTTGTATTTAATGTTTTTTTGTAAAAACAAAGAACTTTGCAGTTTGCTTCTTATTAAAAATCATATCCCCAAGAACAGAGGGATTTTTAATTCTGTAGTTTGCAGAGATGTAGTGTTATCAGAGATGCTCGCTTTCCTAGGGAAGGAGCGAGCACTTGAAAACGCTTTGCTTTAGAACTTGAAAAAACCGCAATGAAGCTGCCTGAATCTGGCCAGCTTCAGTGTCCCCTTTCTACTTTTATGCTGCAGAGAATGCCTCTGATTGCAGATGGGGGAGAGCACAAAGTTGGTAATGTGCAGCCAGCTCGAGCTGTCAATCTTCAGGCGTGCTGCTGAAGAACAGCTTGAGAACAATCCTTTAAAGCATTTTTTTGACAGGCTTTGGCTCGATCTTGAGCCATGTCGACTTGATGGAGTAACGATCTGTAGAAAGATCGCTCTTGTGCAAGCCTAGATAGGTCCACCAGGGTCTTCTCCACCATTATTTTGATATTCTCAAGCCATTTGGTTTCATAGCAGACCTTTATGACCAGAAGCTTTGTTGAGTTTTTAGTAGTCTAGTGATGCTTGACAGTTCTTCCGGTCACTAAAGTGATACATTAGGAAGGAAAATTGGACTTCCAGTTAAACTAAAGGGAAGCAGGGTTATTTGGCCAGCTGTTGTTTTACCTCTGTGTGCATGCTTGGTGCTGAGTTTTCTGCAATTTTTGTACCTCTCTTGCAAGGTGTTTGAACAATCAATAGCAATTCACCTTTTCCCTTATTGATTAAAGTGACAGGGAGAAAAATGATCAGCTGGACCAGGCCATTCATCATGCCATATTTGGTTACTAAAATGCTTTGATGCTGTACAGTCTTGCAAGTCACATGATTCACCTTTAAACACTTGGCTTTTTCATCCACATACAGTAAAATATCCTAGTTATATTATGTAGTTTGCCTTTTGATGGTTTTTCATTGGAAATTAGTGATTGATGATCATGTGTATTTGAGAAAAGAAAAATGTGGGTTTTGAAAATGTATAATATATTTAATATAATAAATTGTTAAAGGGAATCTGTCAGCAGGTTTTTACTATGTAATCTGAAGACAGTATGCTGTAGGGGTTAAAACGCAGATTTTAGCAATGCCTCTCTTATCAAGCTCCATGCTGTGGTTTACTTGCAATGATTGTTTTAGCACCAGGACCTTTCATTGCTGGACACAGAAGTGCCTGGCAGTCCAACACGCCTCTTCTGTGATAAGCAGTTCACTGTCTATGGACATTATACATAAAGAGCCTGGTGTGGGTGGGGCTAGCTTCCTCACCTCTGCTACATTGCTAAATTTAAAAGCTCTGATTGTGGCAGATCGGCTGCACCCATTAATCTAAGCGATACATCACTGGATTCAAGGTCTCTTTGCCTACATCAGGCTGTTGTCAGATGAGGTAGCAAACACCTGATAGAATTTTCAGCGATTCTCTGCTAGTCAGCTTTTTGTGATGTGTAATCTGGAGCTAAATTATTTTCATTTTAGTCCTTTTTTATGACAGATCTAGGATTTTTTGGTAAATTATATGCTCTAGACTACAATTCTAATTTAAAAATTCTAAGGTTGGTACTATATCTCTGTCAGCTGTCCTGACATGTACGTCGTAAATACTTATTTAAAAAACAGCAATTCATGATCATGCTTTCTTAGAATTTTTTTGTTTTGTGCCATTCCTCTGCAAATCCGCCTAAAATTATATTAATTAGCAGCTGCATGTGAGACTGAATCCACATGTCCAGATTTCACGTTCCATGTATGAACTTCAATTTCTAGCCTGACCTACATGTATGCTGACTCAGAATAACAGCCTCATATTTACTATGTGACTGTTAGTTTGAATCGGGGGTTTGGAATTGTGGTTATGGACTGTGAAATGTGGGTATGTGAAAGCCCCATCATTATGATGTATCCTTACTGACCAATCCATGTGAGACTGAGAACTTGCTGCTACCATTCCCCCTTCTCAGTAGGGTGTGTCCCTACAATGTGCGTGTATATATTTCCAGGAGGAATAATAGAACTTATTATTATTTTTTTCTTCTTTAGAAAGATTGATCATTATTTCATTAATTACAAATATTTACTAATTCAGATTGGAAACATAGGTCCTCTTTAAATGGAGTCTTTCACCCCAAAATGCATTTGAATGGGCTGTACAGTATTGTAGGGGACTTAGCCCCTATAACTACCATACTAGCATTGTATCTGTTAATGGTACAGTGCCTGAGAAAATAACTTAGACTTCATATGCAAATGAGGAGGCTTCAGTGCACCCTTGGTGTGATCAAGGGTTTGGTGGACTTACGCCTCCTTATTTGCATATCGGGGCCCTCAATTGCATACAAATTAAAAGTTATTTTCTCAGGCACTGTACCAGTAACAGATACAGTGCTAGCATGGTTGTTATAGGTGTTGGTATCCTCTAAAACACTGTAAAGCCCATTTAAAATGAATTTTGAGGACAACTGACTCCATTTAAGTGTAAAACGTTTTTTTCATGATCTTATCAGTTGTCATGTGCCTCTAACAGGCGCGGGTGGATCTCTGATCCACCCACAACTGTTAACCAGTGAAATGCCGCTGTCAATCACTGACAGTGGCATTTAACACACCTCACAAGTCCCACCCATCGGCACCCCTGTCACATGATCGAAGGGCGCCGATGGGTTGTCATGAAAGTCGGGGGTCTTCTGCAGTGTCTGTCATTGTAAATCTCCTATGAACATCAGCCATGGGAGATCGTGATTTAGTGCTGAAACCCTGCTATGTGTAGCACAGGTGATTGGATTTTCTATAAAGTAAAAATCTAAAGAATATAAAGTAAATTAATCAGATCGGTAAGTAGCGTAATGAGAGAAAAATTAAAACACCAGAATTACTTTTTTTTTGTCCATCGCAATAAAAATGCAATTACGTATATACCCCAAAATGGTATCAATAAAAACGTCCGCTCAGGGAGTAAAAAATAAGCTATCACACATCCCCAGATCCCGAAAAATGGAGACACTACATGTATCGGAAAATGGCGACATAAGCAAAAATTTTTTTTTTTTTTTTTTTACAAATTTCTGTTGTTTTTTTTCACCACTTAAATTAAAAAGAACCTATACATGTTCTTGACCTGGAGAATCATATTGCCAGGTCAATTTTAGCATTTAGTGAACAGGGTAAATAAAAAAAAAAGCAAAAAAACTATTGGGGAATTGCACTTTTTTGCAATTTTACATAAGTTTGATTTTTTTTTTTCTGTTTTCCAGTAACACTGTGTGGTAAAATCAATGTTGTCAATTCAAAAGTACAACTTGTCCCACAAAAAACAAGCCCTCATATGGCTATATTAATGGAAAAATAAAAAAGTTTTGGTGCCGGGAAGAAGGGCAGCAGAAAATTGCAAGGATATGAAGGGGTTAAGGGGTATCATTTTTAAAATGGGGTGTTGTTTGGTGTTTTCTGGTACATAAGGCAGTCGAAGTCCCTTCAAAAGTGAGGTGGTCCCTAAAAAAAAAAAAAAGTAGATTTTGTACATTTTTGCTAAAGAAAATGAAAATGTAAAAATGTAAAACAAAAATAAACCCTTCCAAAAACGATGCCATTGTCAGGTAGAGTTCTGGAAAATGTTATTATTAGCTACTTTGTGCTGTATGTGTTTCTGTTTTAAGGGCATAAAAATTCTAAGTTCAAAATTTGTGAATATTTCAAAATGTTCATCATATTTCCTATATTTTTTTCTAAGTAAACACAAACCATACAACCTAAATTTAACTTGGACATAAAGTACAATGTGTCATGTAAAAAACTGTCAGAAGCATTAGGATACATAGAAGCATTGCAGAGTTATTACCACATAAATGAACACATCAGATTAAAAAATTGGCTTAGTTAAAGAAGGTGAAAACAGGCTTTGATGGGAGGTTTAATAGGTCCCTTTCTGATGATGGCTTTCGTTTACAGGTAAAGTCACATGCATCATATCCAACCTGATGAAAAAACCTTTCCGCGTTCCAGTTGCAGCAAAGTGAATGAAATTTTACAAAATCTCATCTTTATGTTGCGGAGAAAATCTTCAACATAAATTGAACAGCATTGCAGAATTTATGAAGCAGATTTTTGCAGCGGATTTCACCCTGTACTATACAGAGAATCAAATCTCAGGAGGAACTGCAGCAAAATCTGCTCACTAATTTGCTTATTTGCTTATTTTGTTGCTGCAGAAATTCTGCAGTGGTTATTTCCCTTGTGGATGGGTTAATGGCTCCCCTCAAAATAGCAGAAGACAATTCTTTCCCTGCTTTTCACATTGGTTTTCACATTGTTGAACTATTTTAGCTGCCATTGTACCTGTCCACTTTGTATTTTTGTCCAACAATATTTAGAGTAAAATAAGCCTTGGCTAATGTTGGCCGGCACTGTACATCTATAGGCAGCTTATTTTACATGTTTGCACAATTCTTTTGTTTCCCTGCACAGATGCCATATCCCACAGAATCCTTTGATATTCAGGGTTTGTGCACACGGCTTGGTCAAGGACCCCCAGAAGTTCTAGGTTTTGGAAATTATGATTTGACATCTTTCTTATCCTTTTCACACTAGGATATTCTAGTTTATTCTTCATTTTGCCCAGTTTTATTGTAGTGTGACTTGGCATTTACTGTAGCTCTATACATTAGCATGGAACATTTGTCTTTTGAGACCAACTAAACTTTTTTTTTCTAATTAAATGACTAAGCCGAGTGTAAATATGTGTACCTTTTGGCTACTACACAATTATGGAGTTATATATTTTTCCTTTGCCATGTGGCTTTGTGGTTTGTAGAGGACAAAAGGACGGTTGTTTACTACGTATCAAATTTGCTATAGGAGTAAAATGCCAGCGTCCTATGTGTACGTTCTGTTTCCCTTCTTTGAGAAGCAATCAATTAAGAAACAGTCTGAAGAGCAATTCTCTGTAACACAGTGTGAAAATTGCCATCTGGAGCTGGTATAGAGAAAATTTGTCTTCTGTTTCAGTCCATACTGTCCTTAGACTACCTTCCAAAAGAGGAAACATGTCAGTAAATGAGATTTTCTCTGCTGCTTGATACATGCGTGCTGCCTCTCGCCTCCAGGCACCAGCTGTGGTTGCAGTCTCTGAATTTGGGGAAACGTAGAAAAAACTGTTAGAGAAAAATAATAAACCAGGAAAGCCCTCTGGCACTTAACAGACAGGATCTGCATAGTCACTTATAGTTCAGATTCTTTGGGCATTTTATTGAACTATTATTATGATTATTATGAGTATACTTGTGTAGATTGTAAGTGTATGGACACGTGCTTACTAGTAGCTTTAGAAGAGTAGAAACAATGCTAGAAAGTTAACAAACGGTTTTGTGCAGCTAGCCATTAAAGGCGATCTGTCCGTAGAATTAACCCTCCTAAGCCCTCTATATGGGCATGTAGGTCATAGGAAGCGGAATAAAATGATACCTTGATTTCTTCAATCTAATGTCTTAGTCCCAAGCAATCCATATTTTTCTTAATATGTAAATGATTTAAGATCTATGGGCCAGACACAGATCTCCTAGAGAATCTGCTTCCAGAGCTTATTTTTAGTAAAAAAAGGCATTGCCAGTGTGAGACATGTAGATCAGGAGAGCAGACTGTCAGTCATTATATGTCCCCACTGGCAGTGCTTCCTTTCACTTATAATAAGCTCTGGAGGCAGATTCTCACATGGAGATCTGTGTCCGGCCCATAGATCATAACAGATCATTTACATATTTCAGAGAAATCCACATTTTTCTTAATAATACATCAGATATCCAGATATCATTTTATTCAACTTTTTAAGACTTCCATGCCCATATAGAAGGCTTATGAGGATTGAATCTAGTAACAGATACCCTTTAATTATACCTAACAAGGAGAATTTTCTTGCTTTACAAAAGGTATTTGTATTCAGTTTTTGCCTGCGCTTTATTTTGTAATAGTGTCCAGTGTTCAGTGGAAAGTAATGACTTCATGTGAAGAACATACTTAAATTTTTTTTAGTATATACTATGTTTGTTTTGCAACAGCTTGTATCTCGTTTTAGGCTTTCCCAATTTGTATATCTGTGATACTTAACCTTTTGTTTTAAATTGAACCTATCACCTCCAAAAAACTCTTAGGCTATGTGCGCACGATGCAGAATTGAAGCAGAAAATTTCCGCAGCGTTTCTGCATGTTCTTGGCAGTAAAAACGCTTGCAGATTTTACACGCGTTTTTTAAGCTTTTTTGCAGCGTTTTTACATGCGGATTTGAATTACGTTATTCAAATGCATTGTGACCTCAAATTCGCATGCGGAAACGCACAAATAATGGACATGCTGCGGATTTTTCCGCAAGGAAAATCCGCTGCGGAAAATTCCGCAGCATGTGCACAGAACATGCGGATTTTCATTGGGGATCATGGGGCATGAATTACCAAGCGTTTTTCAAGCGTTTACGCTGCGGAAATTTCGCATCAAAAACGCTTGAAAAACGCATAGTGGGCACGCAGCCTAATTTACCTTCAGATAGTCGTTGACATCATGTTAGACTAGCTTACAGGAACAGTGGCTGCAGAAAGACAATTACACCGCATTCCCAAGATTTTTTTTATTGTCCATACCTGTCTCAATACATGTATAGTGAAGTGTAAGTGCAGTAAAATACTTACCAATCATCACCGTCTCCAGCTTCCAGCGCAGCGCCGGACCTCTTCTCGCTCACGTGACTGAAATTCCAACTTGTCAGCTTACATCGAGGTATATGGGAGAATTGGAAGTGGCTATTACATTGTAAACTTTATGGAGTCTTATTCGGACACTCCATAGTCTTGCAGTGTAAAAGCTTCTCCCGATTCTCACATAATCATATAGACCCCAGTGTCATCAGGCGAGTCAGAATTTCAGTCACAGGAATGAGAAGAGAAGCAGAGTGGTGCTGGAAATTGGGGAAGATTGTGTTCGGTTTAGCGAATAAATAATTTGGTGGAGTGTTTCTTTAAGTAATATTCTCCCTGCAGACACTCACTTCTAGTCGTAAGACTGTTACAGTCCACTTTCTGTACACAGTGATGGCACTGTAATCACTCCCAGTATCATTAATAGACAGTCAGCTTTGCGGACATATGTTGCAGAGCTGACTGTCAGTCACTGGGCGGGGACAGTGATAATAGCGCTGTATAGTGAGCGGTGACTCCTATAGCCCCCTACAATGCACCCATGGCTAGAGGCGAGCAGCTGCAGGGAGAATAAAACTTCATTTTCTCCCGATAACCGCTGTCACAGTAAGCCAGCCACACATGATTTAAGCACTATATACCTGCAGATTACAACTATATCTGCAGGTAAAAAGCGTTTTTGGTAGTGACTGGTTCCTATAATAGTAATAACTCTTATTATTCTAAAAAAAAATAAGAGTTTATCTAATAGTAGTGCATTGTGCGGTAGGCTTTTTGATTATGATCTCCTCTTTTCAGAAGAATGGAGGTAGTTTTGCAACCACAATCTCGTGGTATAATTTTTGGGAACTGTAAAAGATTTGAGTGATATCACTAAGGACTTGCAAGCCTGGTTTTAGAATGAGGAGAGCCATCAGTTCAATGGCTGCCATTTAATACTATATTTTCCCTGCAGCAGTTGGTGTGGAGGAGATGGTTGGCTAACTGCAACTTCCTTCAGCAAAAACAGCTGATCAGTGGGGGTTTCAGAAACCGGAGCTACACCAATCACTTAGTCTTTAATGCATAAAGGGTTTAGCTTGGTGAGACTGTGCATTTTTAGAGGTTTTTCTTCTGAAAATATTTATCAGCTGTTGTCTTTGGCTTATCTAGCATGAGGGACCCTTTCACCCCAACTGCCATGGTGAGGAGGTCTATATGACAGAGTCTAAGAGAAGGTTCTTGTTGCACATAGGAGGGAATCATCAAGACTTGAGGTTTTTATGCCCGTATTGATCCATGGTCAGCTCAGGTAAAATACACCAAATTCATTAACAGGGTTATTCCTCTTTGGGGACATTTTTTTTTATCTTGAAGGGAATCTGTCAGCAGGTTTTTGCTATGTAATCTGAAGACCGCATGTGGTAGGGGTTAAAACACAGATTTCAGTGATGTCTCTTATCAAGCTCCAGGGTTTTGTTAGCTTACAATGATTGTTTTTGCACCAGTAGCTTATTATTGCTGTGACTAGCTGGTCACATGAGCCTTCATCCAACAAACCCCATCCTAAGATAAGCACCTCACTGTCTATGGACTTTGTACACGGAGAGCATAGTGTGGACGGGTTAGCTTTCTCAGCTCTGCTTCATTGCTAAATCTAAAAACTCTGATTGTGTCAGAACCGCTGCACCCAGTAATCTAAGTAATACATTGTTGCATTCAGCTTCTCTTCAGGCTGCTCTCAGATAAGGTAGCAAAAACCTGCTGACAAATTCCCTTGAAATGCTTGTATTGTTAGCATAGGTCGCAAAATGGACTAACAGAAAATCTATCAGTGAGGTCATTTTGACTGCAGCATTTATAATATTCATTAAAGGGGTTGTCCACTACTTTGATATTGATGCCCTATTGACAGGATAGGGCATCAAAGTATGATCGGCCGGGGTCCCGCACGCGGCACCCCCACCGATCAGCTGTTATCGGTGCCAGTGGCCGCCGGACGGAAGTGCTTACCTGCGGTGCTTGGCCGTCCATCTGTAGAGGCTGGCAGATGTGCAGTTACAAGCAGCGGCCTGTACAACTTGACAGCCAGGCACCGCAGGTAAGGACTTCTGGCTGGCGACCGCCGACACCGATAACAGTTGCACAAAAAATGTGTGACTTTTTAATGCTAGTTTTCTGCCATAAACTACATGATGACTTCCGCACATATTTATAATAATTAGGACACCATTCTTGTAAAGTAAACTTTTAGGTCAATGGGACTCACATTATGTTATAGTCACCTAGGGTCCCTGACTTTCTCTGCATGGCTCAAAAGAAAATGGAGTAGTGCATCTATTTAATTATTAAAAAAATGCATTGTTTCTCAACATGTTCAAGCTAAGAGATGCTGTGCATTAACCAGAGCACAAAACATAGCTGAAACTCTTCTTAATTCATTGTACAAGCCATTGACAGAGTGTGTATTCATTTTAAATTTTTTTCCTTGGTTAAAACATGACGTGCGGAGCCTGCAGAGAGCGATTCCTATGCAGAAATTCATCTACATTTTTAAACGCTTTGTCATTAAATTAATATAAGGAGCTGTCTGTTTTTATCTCTGGGGTGGGGACACCTGGAGGGGTCAGCTATCCAGAAAACTACAGGTTTGAAACTAGTGCATCCTTAATATATAATTTAAGATGTATTTTTCTATAATAAATATTTTACTTAACTTTATCCTATCCAGTGTGATTCTATTTAAATGCTATGGACACCCACCTTTTATACTGATTTTTGTCACTTGGTTTTTAAATGCTAAATTACGCAACCTTTTAAATATTTTTTTTATAACAAAATGTCTACCATATTGCTGGTGTAGTTTGTGCAACTCCTGTACATACTTGATTGTCCTGCTGTTTTTTTAAATAGATCCGACAGCAAACTACTCCCAGTTTTGTCAGCTTTTCCTGATCTCTTCCCACTTTCTGTGTGTAAAACATAGCAGCATGAAAGGGAAAGAGATTGTAAATGGCACATCAGAGTGTGGAAAGGGGAAAAGCATCAAAGCCATAGGAGTGGCAGGTCACACAGGTTGTAATGTATTAGCATTTAAAGGGAATCTGTCACCCCCTGGGACCTATCAGACCTCTAATATGGGCATACAGGTGATAGAAATTTGAATCTATACTTACCTGTATGTCCCATATTAGCAGTCTCATTGCTTTGTAATAGTTGTTTATTAAATTAGTTTTGGCAAGCTTCACGTCCAGGGAACGCCAAGAAATCGGCGCCTACTAGCTTCATTTCCATATTCGCTCCCCCTCCCTTGCACATCACAGGGCCATGCGACGTGCAGTTCCCAGCTGGATCCCGCGCGCAGTTTAGCTTGTATGGATGGTGCTCTTCCTGCCATCTGTATAGCCTTGTGGACCAGGGATCTAGTGCTTAGGCGCCGGTGAGTCACTCTGCCTTCCCGGCGCCTGCGCACTAGATCCCTGCTGCACAAGGCTAAACAGACGGCAGGAAAAAGAGCACCGTCCGTACAGGGTAAATTGCGCAGGCGCGGGTTCTGGCCAGGAACTGCACATCACAGGGCCCTGTGACGTGCAAGGGAGGGGGGAGCGAATATGGAAATTAAGCTAACAGGCGGGGATTTCTTTGCGTCCCCCAGACGCGAAGCTTGCCAAAACTAATTTAATAAAAGCTATTACAAAGCAATCAGACCGCTAATATGGGACACACAGGTAAGTATATAGTGGGGGAAATAAGTATTTGATCCCTTGCTGTTTTTGTAAGTTTGCCCACTGACAAAGACATGAACAGCCTATAATTTTAAAGGTAGGTTAATTTTAACATTGAGAGATAGAATATCCAAAAAAAAAAAAAATCACATTGTATAAATTAGATAATTATTTCTCGCTGCAAAATGCAAAAAAAAATGTTTGATCCCTCTGGCAAACAACACTTAATACTTGGTGGCAAAACCCTTGTTGGCAAGCACAGCAGTCAGACGTTTTTTGTCTTTGATGATGAGGTTTGCGCACATGTCAGGAGGAATTTTGGTCCACTCCTCTTTGCACATCATCTCTAAATCATTAAGATTTTGAGGCTGTCGCTTGGCAACTCGGAGCTTCAACTCCCTCCATATGTTTTCTATGGGATTAAGGTCTGGAGACTGGCTAGGCCACTCCATGACCTTACTGTGCTTCTTTTTGAGCCACTCCTTTGTTGCCTTGGCTGTATGTTTTGGGTCATTGTCTTGCTGGAAGACCCAGCCACGATCCATCTTCAATTCTCTTACTGAGGGAAGGAGGTTGTTGGCCAAAATCTCGCGATACATGACCCCATCCATCTTCCCTTCAGTACGGTCCAGTCGTCATGTCCCCTTTGCAGAAAAGCACCCCCAAGTGTAATGTTTCCCCCACCATGCTTCACGGTTGGGACGATGTTCTTAGGGTTGTACTTATCCTTCTTCCTCCTCCAAACACGGTGAGTTGAGTTAATGCCAAAGATCTAAATTTTTGTCTCATGTGACCACAGCACCTTCTCCCAATAACTCACAGAATCATCCAGGTGTTCATTGGCAAACTTCAGACGGGCCTGCACATGTGCCTTCTTGGGCAGGGGGACCTTGCGGGCACTTCAGGATTTTAAACCTTTAAGGCGGAATGTGGTCCCAGCTGCCTTGAGATCATTAACAAGTTCCCCCTGTGTAGTTTTAGGCTGACCTCTCACCTTCCTCATGATCAAGGATACCCCATGAGGTGAGATTTTGCATGGTGCCCCAGATCGATGTAGATTGACAGTCATTTTGTATTTCTTCTATTTTCTTACTATTGCACCAACAGTTGTCTCCTTCTCACCCAGCATCTTACTTATGGTTTTGTAGCACATTAATGACCCATCCTGTGGATATACCATAAATGGGAATAACTGAGTGTTGTAATATCCTCTGCTTGTGATGCCCTTTTCAGTTGCATTAGAAATGAAGTTTCAGCATTTCGTCTGATTTAGTTTCTACATGTTTTACATACATGGTGAGAAGGGGGTAGTGGATCCTAAATATAAGTGCTCTTCATACAAAAATTTTAAATTCACAGCATGTCAATTTGTTCTGTGGATTTTCATTATGATGCACCCCTTATAAATGTTTAGAATAAAATCCACAGTAAAATAGCAGACACAGATTTTCTGCAGATGCCCTGTATAAGGAACCCTTTACAGTCCAATATCGCATCATAATGCATAATTCCACTTGCTTTGGAGGTGAAAGTGGCCCCCTTACCTCGCGGGCCCCTGTGGTTGCACCAATGATATGTCCGCCCCTCTACTCTAGGGTGATGTGGTTTATATGACCAGAATCCCCTTGAGCATGTTAGTTTACAATGATTCAGATTGAGCCTTGTTTCCATGCTGTAAGCTTTTATCTAGTGATGAACATCAGTATCTTAGTGCTTGTCTAGAACTGTGATATTTCATATTTGTGACTGGTTTCTTTTTTATGACTTTGTCCAGTCAAAATATGTAGTGGTATGACTAGCACGTCTGTTAGCCAAACTGTCAATGATCCTTGTAGAAGGTTTGAACCGGTCTTGCTGACCTTTCTATATCCCCTGCTAGCAAGCCTTTATGCTTTAGGCCTGGAATCCGTTCCAAAGTAGTAGAGATCCGCAGACACACTAATATCTGTGTACTAGCTGCCAGCCTGATGAACCGCATGCCAGCTTTGTTCCTTTTCAGAGCTCAGGAATCTTCCATCTGCTGTATTATGTGACATAGCAGCACACCACCAAGTCCAGCTTTCAGATGTAGACCATGTACTATGCATGCTATAGCTGTTTTCTGTACAATTTATACTTCAGTAAGACTTATATATTGAACAGTTAAAATTTTAATAGATATACATCTCCTCCTGCAGGTAGAGAGCCTTAAGCATATTCTAAAATTATGTAAAAACTATTTTTTGCCCAAACTGACAGCTGCAGTAGTCAATTTGTTTGACTTATGAACAGAATCCTGTCATTTCAGAGATATATTAACTTCAAGTTTCCCTAACGCCACCAAGTTAAATGTTAAATCTCCTTAAAAGGGTACTCTGGGGAGATATGAAAATTTTGTACTGCCCCTGCCCTCATAAACTGTAAAGATGATATGCCCAGTGCACGTCTATTATCCTTATAACACTTTTAATTCGTGTAACAGCAGCTGCTCCTCATTGCTCCCCCCTCCTGTCTGGGACAATATGTCACACACCAGTGTTCAGCTCCCCATTGTGAGTAAAGCCCCCGTCACACTAAGCGAGATCGCTGCTGAGTCACAAGTTTTGTGACGCAACAGCGACCTCAGCAGCGATCTCGTTACGTTTGACACTTAGCAGCGACCAGGCCCCTGCTGTGAGATCGCTGGTCGTGTCGGAATGGTCTGGACATTTCTTTGATCGTTGAGGTCCCGCTGGGTAGCATGCATCGGTGTGTTTGACACCTTACCAACGACCTTGTTGACGACTCAGACACAGAAACACATAGGCGTGCATCTTTATACAGATGGTTACGGGTCGCCGCATCGCTGCTGCGTCGTTGGGAAGATCTGACTGTTTGACATCTCACCAGCGACCACACAGCGACGCAGCAGCGATCCCTGACGGGTCGTATCGTTGTCGGGATCGCTGTAGCGTCGCTTAGTGTGACGGGGCCTTAACAGCCAGCCTGAGGAGGGGCCAATGGCCATGTCCCCTGTTCTCTGCAGAGATTCACCTTTTATCAGGAGACTGGCTGATGGTAACAGCATGGAGCTGCACACTTATGTAAAGTCCCAGACAGAGGTGTGAACAGTGAAGAGCAGCTCCTGTCACACCAGCCCCCTGATAATGTCTCCCTGTATGCACACCAAGGTAAGGGGGCGTGGCCTGCTCCCTGCTAGCAGCCTTGCAGTGAAAGAGACCTTATCAGAGGATTACAATAGAGAAAAAGGAAAAGCTGAACTCACCGTACCATTAAAAGAAATAATCCTTTATTTCATATCCATATAAAAATAATGACTTGCGGGGAGGAAGAGCTGTCGTCCGTCCTCCTCCTCCCCACACTCCCTGCACGCCGTTATTTTATATGGATATGAAATAAAGGATTATATCTTTTAATGGTACAGTGAGTGCAGCTTTTCCTTTTTCTTTCTTGTAATGCTATTTTCTATTTTCCAAAGCATTGCACCACCATAACCATATTTTCAGATTTGTGCCTAAATTACGGGTTGTGTGTTCCTCCTGCTATATAGGTGGTGCAGGTATTCTTTCACTTGTTGACCTTATCAGAGGACTGGCTGCTACTAGAACCTGGGGCAGGCCATGACCCCTCACCTCAGACTGCAGTGAAGGACACATTATCAGGAAGCTGGCTGCTACTAGAAGTGGGGGGGGGGGGCAGGCCATGCCCCCTCACCTCGACTGCAGACAAGAAGACATCAGGGGGCTGGTGTGACTGGAGCTGCTTTTCACTCCACTGCTCAACCCTCTGTCTGGGACATTACAGCATTGTGAATCTCCATGCTGTTACTATCAGTATTGTCCCAGACAGGAGGGGGAACAGTGAGGAGCAGCGGCTGTCACACAGAATTACAAGTGTTCTAAAGACAATAGAAGTGCACTGGACATCTTATAGTTTATGAGGGCAGGGACAGTACAAAAATGTTTCATCTCCTGGGAGTACCCCTTTAAGCTTTTTAGCACTGTGGTGGGGTGCAAGCTTTTATGGAGACACTGAGCCTGCTTCATACCAGGCAGATGCTGGCTGTGTTACTCACCTTGCATCTGCTTGTAACAACAGCGACCAGAGCTAGCTTTGATTTTGGTGCAATTTTCTAGTACAGATTAAGCCATTTATTAGATTGTGTAAATTTAGACCAGTCTGAAAATATGCTAGATTTATCAAACAACAAAGTTTTGACCCTTTTTTGTTAGTCACTGCACTGCTAACAGACTATTTGGAGTGAAAGACTTGTTTGCCCTACATAAATCATTCTGTTAGTAGAAGTCTGTCATCTCTAGATCATATTTTTAATACTTAGACAATGTCAAGAACATTCTAGTTTGTGAGAAGAAAATATGTAATAAAGCAAAGTATTTGAAAGAAAGGCATAAAAGCCAGCAACATTGATTTCCTCATGATTAGGATTCGTTTTTCAGATTTTAAATGTTCTGCTTGATTGTATCTTTCACTCCTCATCACTGAGTGAGTGCATGTTTGTGATGATTGCTCTCGAATTCTGTCACTTACAGGCAGTTCTGTGCCATTTCTCTTGTACAGTTATCGGTCCTCTTACGGTTTTGGATCTTTTGACAACATGGTGAATGGTTGATCACTCTGGATGATACAATTACAATAATAAAGAATAATAAAGCGCTTGTTTGTATTCCTCGGATGCAGCTTCATCTTGCATGAGGTGTTCCCAAAGCCTGCTTATGAGAACGAGTGTTGTCATTGTGAAGCATTTGCTTTTGAGAGATGGATGCTGAATTCTAAATGGCCAAGAAGGCTGAGTCCAACACGGTCAACCTTTTCCATTCATTCTGTCGACTGGCTAGTTCTATTTAGTTTTCAGTCAATTGAAAGGAAAGTATTATGACAAACATCATGCATTACTTTCTAGGGAATGTACCAAGCCAGGGTTAAGATGACGCTTATTATTAGGCTTCGTATTATTGGCATAATAAACACTAAAACTGTTCTATTGTGAATTTAAGCCTCTATTAAATGTATAGGGCTGATTTTACTACAAGCTTTATGCTTGTAGTCCTGGGCAACTGTCCTAGACCTCATACAGAAGCCTGTTTTGCACATACATGTTCTGTAACATTTACAGATAGAACATGTATCCATTATAATCTTATGGAACTAATCAAATGTTCATTCTTGATACGAGTCACTGATCAAAATTACCCATACAAGTCTATGGGTCCATGAAGTATCTCTGACAGCACACATCCACATCTGTATGCTGTCTGTTTTAAACAGTGCAATAAGTACGTATAGCTTTTCAATACAAAATTACTGATGAAACACTCGTAGTAAAAACTGAGACACTGACCAAACATGGATGAAAGTCTGATCCAAAACATTGATGAAAATCGTTTTTTGTTTTTTTTTTCTGTACCAGAAGAATTGCTGACCTTTGAATGAGACCTTAAAGCTTTTAATATGAAGATTCCCTGCATTGAAAGCAGGACAGCTAGGTGTGCTCTTACCGCTGACTAGTGACTTTGTCCTTTGTTGTCCAGCTCACTTGTGACTGACCTGGCAGCATACTACACATGCGTGCTCACTTCCAAGATTCTGCTCCGTGTCAGCTAACCTCAAAAGCCTCAGAAGTGCTGACGAGTACTGACAGACGGCCTACTTAAACCCGTCATCGTTCTTCTCACCTTCCTGCAAAAGACAGAACTTGTTCTTGCTGACAGCTACCTACCTAGTCACTTTCCTTTCTACAATGCAGAGTTAATACTTCTGACAAATTACTTTGAGAATTTGCTGAAAATGAATGTAGTCCATATAGTGAATGATGTTAAAGGAATACTGTGGAAGGATTGCAATGTATTTTACATCAACAGAACATCAAGCAGTATAAGGCCACGTGCACACTTTCAGTATTTGGTCAGTATTTTACATCAGTATTTGAAACCAAAATCAGGAGTGGAACAATCAGAGGAAAAGTATAATAGAAACACATCACCGCTTCTGTATTTATCACCCTCTCCTGGTTTTGGCTTACAAATACTGATGTGAAATATTAACCAAATACTGAACGTGTAAACGTGGCCTAAAGGTGCTGTTATTGCTATTATTACTGTTTTCAAATGCCACTTTGTGCTATTTAGAATTACTCACTGTGACATTGATATGGTTCCTGAGTGCTCTTTTCTGGAATGCTATGTCACAGATCTGTGGGCATGACCTGCCCCTGGCTCCTTATGCAAACCAGCCACCTGACCAACCCTACTTCCCAACAGTTACAGATCAAGGGTTGTGGATTGCTTAGTGCTTCCATGCAACCCACGCCACTTGACAAAGTCTCATCTCTGATGTGTGCCTTTTTGTTTGTTCTGTTCTGGCTAGCCATTCTCTGCCTTTCTCTGTGCTCCCTGCTTGTATATAACATGTCAAGGAGTGAATATGAAGCGACTGCTTTGCCTGGGATAATTCCACACTCCTTGACATTTCACATACAAGCTGTGATGGAGCAGGCAAGGAGTACAGGGAGATTGATGAGGCAGATCAGATCTAGCCATGACCATACAACCAAACAGGCACATATCAAAGATGAGTCTGTCAGGGATCATGACTTGCATGGAAACTGGTAGCAACACACACCTACCCACCCATATTTTCTTAAAATAACAGCCCCGGAGCATGTTTTCCTATAACTGTTGTGCTGTTAGTCTGTTGTTTCTACTAAAAATGTATTTCTGTATTACTAATTTTGTAACTGGGTGATATCATTCCTTGTCAAAAGGGTGTGTGCCTACAAAATCTGACACTTGCACCATAGTTTGGATAGTGTCCATGTTAGATGGACACACCAATACCCATTTGTAAGAGAAAGGTGTGAACTATTAGTCCACGAAGAGAAAGAGATAAGATATATTATACAAAGTTGCTTATTTTCATGTGTACTATTAATTTATAAAAATAAAACTACGGTTACTCTTTAAGTGAAGCTCCACCTGTTTAAAAGAAATACATCAATAACAATCATTAACATTAAATGTAGCATCAGTGTCTTAATCAATGCTGGGTAACTCCATTGGTCATCTCTATTTAAAGAGGCTCTCTAGCAAACTTCATGTTGAACTGAACACACAATGCAATAGTGACTGAGAAGTGGTCGAGAAGAATACAATTTTGTTTTGTTTTGTTTTTCACCTCTCAGTTGCTGAGATATTCACAATAAAAGTAATTGAAACCTAATGAGGTAATTTTCGTAATAGTGGGTGTTTTCACATCGTTTTTTGTTTTTTTTTACCAGAGGTGTGTACTCCTTAACCTGAATGACGTTGTCAAATCACAAGCAGTCAGAAACACACTGGAGACAGAAGAACATGCCTCCCAGCATTAGCTTTGAGCAGGTTTCTCAATGTGTGATGTATGACATACTGCTCTGATCTTTTTGTCTAACCTACCTGATTAGAAGGTGTTGGGAGTAGAGGCAGATGACTAACACATTTCTGATAAAGTCCCTTTTATGGGAAGGGCATCACAGATGAGTTTAGCTCTGTCATATTACGAACCCTTCTGTCAGCTCACCCCTCATAGCACTGTGAGCTCTGCTGTACTTCTCCTCCTCTCTTCTAGTCCAGAAGAGAAATCTAAGGTGTCAGTAATCATATTCATATCTGTTATGTTCACAGAAACTTGCAATCACTCTGCAGTGATAACAGAGCAGGCTCTTATTACATATCGCACAGTAGGAACCTGCATGTTTGGGCCTACTCCTATGTAAAACTTCTAAAGACAGCCTGCTCTGCTCTAACTGCAGAGAGATTACAAGTAGCTGTGAATACAACAGACATACAGATTACTGAAACATCTCGGGACAGGCAGTAATGCAGAGCTGTCAGTGCTTTAGAAGGATGGGAGATGAAGATTTGTAATGTGACAGGACTAAACTGAGCTGTGCTGCTCCTCCCCTCACTGTTGGAGCCTTATCTGAAACCTATTAATCTCTCCTTTCAGCACTTTTTAGTCATGTACAAGGATATACCTGGAGATCAGGCTGTCTGATATTATACATCTCACATACTGCACAACCTGCTCTAAGCTATTGTAGGGGCATGTTCTTCTTTCTCCTGAGTGTTGCTGCCTGGTTATGATTCGTCAGTGTTCTACAGGAGGAAGGAGTACACTCCTCCAGTAAAAACTATCAGATAACACCCACTTGGACTTGAAATTAACTCATTTGCTGCCAAATACTTTGATTGCTAAGATCATTCAGGCGAAAATAATTTTAAAATATGTTTTATTCTCCTCTGCAGTCACTATCATATGTATCCAATTCAACATGAAAAATTTGGTTAAAGGTTCTCCTTAACCGTTCTGATCCCTTATTGGCGGGAACTTCCTGAGTGTTGCTTTTTAATTTTACCCTTTAACGTAAAGCTATAATGAAAAAATGATCTATTGTGTAAATCACATTCCAGCGTTACATGTATTTGAAAAAAATGGTCATGTTTGTCTGTATGTGTGTTTGTATATATATATATATATATACCATATACAGGTGCTTCTTACAAAATTAGAATATCATCAAAAAGTTAATTTATTTCAGTTCTTCAATACAAGAAGTGAAACTCATATTATATAGAGACATTACAAACAGAGTGATCTATTCCAAGTGTTTATTTCTGCTAATGTTGATGATTATGGCTTACAGCCAATGACAACACAAAAGTCATTATCTCATAATAGTGACTGCTTATCTGAGACTGTAGAAATTAGAGGGGGTCGGTGGCTTGTCAGATCAAACCCCCTTTTTATTTTCCAGAGCAAAGAACCGCTATACAGAGTCTTCTATTTTGGAGAACTCAATAGTGGGTATAACCTTTGGTACCTCTTCAAAGGAGTGAACCAATATTTAACATCTCTACTTCTCGATAAATTCAAAATGTGTTTAGACATAATTCAGTTTTCATATGGGGCATAGTGTGTATTATTTCCAAGCTATCCATTTGGTAGTACAGCTCCATGAGAGGTTGACAACCTTCCCTATAGTTATGCTGTGATCTCTTTTCAGGAAACCGTTGTGGTTTTTATGCTACATGACATATATAAAGCCTGGCTGAAATGTTTCGGCTTCTGAAGATAAAGCCTGAAATATGCAACATGAAAAGCAAAACTGTTACTTAGTTTAATAGAATCCAGGTTCCAGACAGTGATCACATTTTTACGTCCTTTGCTAAACTTTCCATTTCAACTGTTTTATTTTTTTTTTAAACTGCTAAAATGATAATTTGTGCATGGATGCGGCAGGGGGCTCAGTCTGGCAGCTCACAAGATCGGCTGTCTGAGCCTGCAGTATCCCTGGGTATTGGGTATAACGATGCCAAAAGCATGCACTTGTAATCAGACAGAATCCTGGCTGCCTTTTTAACATAACCTTTGTATACAGATCACATAAACAGCAATACTCAGCAGCAGCTGAACCGTGAACGATTTAGAAAAAGGGGGTATAGCTGTTGAATTAATGCTTCCAAATAAGAAAGAAATAATGTTTCAGACTACTCTGAGAAGGTTGTAACCCGTTCATGTCATAGTTATATTCTTGGCTATTGACAGAGGGGTTTCTGTTCAGCGGTATATATGGATTCTGCTTTGCACTGCATGATGTGAGTTATAAAAGAATGTTCCTCTGTTAGCAGGGAAAAGGCTGTAGTGTGGGGGTGTGAAGAGAGACACATACAAATAAACAAGCAGTTCAGATGATAGGCTATGGTTGCATAGTGACTCTAGTGAGGGATGGGATTCAGCATTGTTACCTCCTGACATGGAATCCCATACCCAGTGACTGTGATTAAACTCTAAATCTCCACATTTGAATGGATGCTGGAGCGTTTGACCCTTCATTCCTAAAGATATTGCTAGCTGTAGATCGTACTAATAATAAAACAGAAAAAACTCTAGCCCACTGAAAACTGGTACAGATAGGGGGTGGGAATATTATCAACAGTTATTATCTATTATACTGCAGGGAAATAGGCCAAGAGTCAGATTTTTACAGTTTCTGCAGCATATCAGGGTATGATCATTAAAATTCCTTTATAATGCATAGCGTTATTTCAACTGTAGATACCAGAACTAGGCAGCCATGTTGTGTAGTCGGGCTACTCGGTAGAGTATGCCACAGTGTTTGACAATCTGTTCTGTGTCTTGGTGCTACAGCAGAATTACTCAAGGCCAGCCATGCTATGTGGATCCTGCCTCCAGGCCTTCATTTTGCAAGGCCTGCCTTGAAACCTTAACTAACATTGCTTCCACTTTGTCAAATGTAATTAACCATTGCTAATATGCATGAACTGTCACGTAATCCAAGTTGATGTTGGCCCTCCTTTTCTGAGGAAGCTCCTGCTCCAAGATAATGTACGATGCAAAAAAAAGTTCCCAGCACTTGTTTTACTTGCTCAATATCCTTTATGTTTTTGCCATACAGATATATAGTATACTAAGGAAGCATTTTGGCCCATCCCAAGCCTTATTCAACTGCTTTATTACCGGAAAAAAAATTGGCTTTGGACGGCCAAACCACATCCTAATTATGCTATATGAGTTATGGCTTATGCATCCAAATCTATATGGTGAAAGACAATATTTGCTTTGTAGATACTATAGTTATTGCATTTGGGAAAGATGTTGCTAGGTATTCCTTAAAATTGTATGGGTAAATCCCAACTTTTACAAACAGTAGCAATGTGCTCTACAAGCTTTATCCTTCTATTCCGACCATGTTTAGGGTGGTGTAATGACAGCAGTCTAAGTGTGCATGGCTCTTTCATTGACAGAATACATAGACCGTGCATGTATGCCGTTAAAGCGTACTTCCAGTTCATAGGAATGGTTATAGCACAGGACTTTGCAGTGTAATCCGTTTTCTAGATCACTGTATTAGTGTAACATCCATATCTAAACTTGTTCCTACTCTGCATTTATTGCTATGTGGTGCCACACTTTCGTTGCAGACAACTTAAAGTTACACAAGCAGTTCTGTTGAGTGATTTCTGGGACTTGTAGTTTTATCCAGGCAGGGAGCTTGTGGGCTAATTTTAACATTGTTCATCTAATTAACTGCTTGTTGTGAGCTTTGGCCAGGCCACACTCTATTTAAACTCACTTCTAGCTGATTGTTTTGTCTGTCCCTAGTATCCTGTATCTCCTGGTGTTTAGTTCCTGACCTTGGCTCATTTTTTTGTTTACCTATCTGCATCACGATTCTGCCCCTGACTTTGACCTTCTGATAACAACTCTGACGACTTTTCTCTCTGCCAACTCATTCCACCAGCCAGTAGCAACTCATGAATGTAAGCCAGTGGACCCTGTATAAGTCCAGATCCCTGTATAGGGGTTAAACAGTAATGGCCAGGCTTCCCCTTGAATCTGCTAAACGGAGTTGCTTATGCAAAGTCTGGCCATGGAAGCCCTGTTAAGCGCTGCCAGGCAACCACAAACAGAGCTTCATTACAGTTATGGAATTTTGTAGTTAACCTGCCGAACAGACCAGCTGAGCTCTGTGCTGCGGGCTGTACGTGTATCTAGACTGCTTTCTGCTTTACTTCCTAGACTACCATCTTCATTGGAAGAGCCTGTTCTCTAGGTTCACATATCTCTGGCTCCCGTACTGAAGACCGCAGACTAGCAGCCAGAGCAGAATGTGCTGCCCACAGCACAGACCTCGCATGGTCCAAATCTGAAGGTCTCATACATTTATTCCGAAAAGCAATTAGATTTCGGCTTCTGCACAATAAAGTGTACCTCCAGTTTCACAAAAAAGGCAGTTAAAGTACAACTTCCATCAAAATTTTTATCTGTTAGTCCCTTGCAAAAGGCATGGCGTGTATATTGTGCATGTGTTCATATTCTTACCGATCGCTGGCTTCTTCTGTTATTCACATTGCGGTCCTCTGCTGCAAACATGACTACTATTCAGACTAGCCGGATCACAGTGTCTTCTGAGTGGACTGGTTTGTGAAACGTGGAAAAAGGCTATCATAGGATTACACTGAGAAAAGGACTTCCAGTCCTCAAAGAAGTCAATGTTTTTGACCCAGCTAGTCTGAATTGTGGTGATGTGGTGCAGAAGAGGATCATAATGGCATGAATGATGGGAGAAGGCAGTGGTCAGTAAGTATATAAACATATGCACTCTTGCAAAGGCACTAATAGCTAAACCTTTTCAGTGGGAGTGAGTCTTTAAATAGAAACCTGTGTGTCACATGGGGGAAAAGCCCAGTCATCAGCTGCATTTCCAGAAATTTCTGACTTAAAGAAGTTGTCCACTACTTGGACAACTCCTTGATATAACCCATGCTTGGCCGCAGTAAAATAAAAAAGCTTATACTCTGCTCCTGTGCCGGCGCCATTCCAGCGGTGTCAGCACTCACGGTCCTGGGGCTCCCATGCGGTTGTTGTGACACATGAGCCTGGCACCCAATCAGCGCCGGCGCCACTGTCCTCGCCTTTGGACATATTGAACATGAAGAAGACGTCAGAGAGCAGCTGCAGCCCAGACTTTCTCTTCATGTTCAGCTTGTTCGAAGGCAGGGACAGTGGCGCCGGCGCTGATTGGGTGCCGTGCTCACGTGTCACAACAACCACACAGTAGCCCCAGGACCGCGAGTGCTGACACCGCTGGAATGGTGCCAGCACGGGAGGCAAGTATAAGTTTTTTTATTTTATCGGAGCCAAATATATATATCAAAAAGGGATTGTCATAATAATGATCTGAATAATTATTCCTCCTCACACTCATCGCCGAGGAACTTTCCATTGCTGATCTGCTCAATGTTTAAAAGTATAGCATATCCCTATACCTTGTAAAAAAAAAAAAAAAAAACTAAATGGGGGAAATTTATTAAGCCAGAATTGTGGATCTGATTGGCACCAAAAACTGCCTTGCGTGCTTTGCACCAGATATATTGTGTGTTTTAAACACCTTTTTTCAGAATCGCACGAAAAATAGATGTGATTTCCTATGATAAGGGACTTGGCCTGTAATGCCACACAGTGCACCAAAATTGTGCTAATATTTGGGCGCAAAGTAAGTTACCTTCAGGATGGGGTAAACTTAGACTAGGCAGTTTACAGGGTATTCATTCAAATTTATCTAACAGCATGAGCCATTATGATAAAGTTTGGTGACTTGTAAGACTGTCTGGTCTAATTCTGCATTGTTTTAAATTTAGACCATTTTAGTAAATCTCCACCAATGTGCCGCATTATATTGAATATATTTAATATAGTCAATGTTTTGTTTGAGCATGACGCCTGTAGTCCTTGAGGTTCACAGCTAGTTTACATGCAGGCAGGTTCATCTGGTCAAATAAATGCATTCTACTCTTTACTCTTCTTACTCTTCGGTGAACTTCCTAACAGCAACGTAGCTTAATGATCCGCCACTGATGTCTCAGGTGATGTATATGCCAAATTAATTTAGACTATACATGTGTGCGTTTGGTTTGGTGTATATTTAATATATACAGGTATGTGACACACCCTTTGCTAGGTCGTCCAAGTGGTGGAAAAGAAAATGTACTTCATCAGTCTGGCATCTTCCTCTGTTAGACCACAGTTTAATTCTGATGCTTACAAGTCAATTGTAGGTGCTTTTAGTGGTGGGGAGTGATCAGTATGGATTCTGACCTAGCTGTGCATCAGTTTTTGCTGCAAAAGCTACCTTTTCCAACAATATGTGTAACAGAAGCTCTTCTGGGGGATTGGACCAGGTCAGTTAGCCTTTTTCTTCTTATGCAAATGATTAGAACGTAAGCATCCATGACCTGGTCCTGAGTTCACCGGGTGCCATTTCTTGGTAGAATTGAAAAGGTTCTAAAACCACTGCCTACTGCTAACTCCTGCTCTGAGCCGGCCTTGTAACATCACAATGTGGCCCTTGTCAAAGTTGCTGAGTATTCCTATTATCTTTAGTGGTGTATGTATATATGTATATATATATATATATATGTATATATATATATACACATATATACAGTACAGACCAAAAGTTTGGACACACCTTCTCATTTAAAGATTTTTCTGTATTTTCATGGCTATGAAAATTGTACATTCACACTGAAGGCATCAAAACTATGAATTAACACATGTGGAATAATCTACTTAACAAAAAAGTGTGAAACAACTGAAAATATGTCTTATATTCTAGGTTCTTCAAAGTAGCCACCTTTTGCTTTGATGACTGCTTTGCACACTCTTGGCATTCTCTTGATGAGCTTCAAGAGGTAGTCACCGGAAATGGTCTTCCAACAATCTTGAATAAGTTCCCAGAGATGATTAACACTTGTTAGCCCTTTTGCCTTCACTCTGCGGTCCAGCTCACCCCAAACCATCTCAATTGGGTTCAGGTCTGGTGACTGTGGAGGCCAGGTCATCTGGCATAGCACCCCATCACTCTCCTTCTTGGTCAAATAGCCCTTACACAGCCTGGAGGTGTGTTTAGGGTCATTGTCCTGTTTAAAAATAAATGATGGTCCAACTGAACGCAAACCGGATGGAATAGCATGCTGCTGCAAGATGCTGTGGTAGCCATGCTGGTTCAGTATGCCTTCAATTTTGAATAAATCCCCAACAGTGTCACCAGCAAAGAACCCCCACACCATCACACCTCCTCCTCAATGCTTCATGGTGGGAACCAGGCATGTAGAGTCCATCCGTTCACCTTTTCTGCGTCGCACAAAGACACGGTGGTTGGAACCAAAGATCTCAAATTTGGACTCATCAGACCAAAGCACAGATTTACACTGGTCTAATGTCCATTCCTTGTGTTCTTTAGCCCAAACAAGTCTCTTCTGCTTGTTGCCTGTCCTTAGCAGTGGTTTCCTAGCAGCTATTTTACCATGAAGGCCTGCTGCACAAAGTCTCCTCGTAAAAGTTGTTGTAGAGATGTGTCTGCTGCTAGAACTCTGTATGGCATTGACCTGGTCTTTAATCTGAGCTGCTGTTAACCTGCGATTTCTGAGGCTGGTGACTCGGATAAACTTATCCACAGTGAGCCAGCCTCACTTTCCTGGGGCGGTCCTCATGTGAGCCAGTTTCTTTGTAGCACTTGATGGTTTTTGCAACTGCACTTGGGGACACTTTCAAAGTTTGCCCAATTTTTCTGACTGACTGACCTTCATTTCTTAAATTAATGATGGCCACTTATTTTTCTTTACTTAGCTGCTTTTTTCTTGCCATAATACAAATTCTAACAGTCTATTCAGTAGGACTATCAGCTGTGTATCCACCAGACTACTGCACAACAAAATTGATGGTCCCAACCCCATTTATAAGGCAAGAAATCCCACTTATTAAACCTGACAGGGCACACCTGTGAAGTGAAAACCATTTCCGGTGACTACCTCTTGAAGCTCATCAAGAGAATGCCAAGAGTGTGCAAAGCTGTCATCAAAGCAAAAGGTGGCTACTTTGAAGAACCTAGAATATAAGACATATTTTCAGTTGTTTCACACTTTTTTGTTACGTATATAATTCCACATGTGTTAATTCATAGTTTTGATGCCTTCAGTGTGAATGTACAATTTTCATAGTCATGAAAATACAGAAAAATCTTTAAATGAGAAGGTGTGTCCAAACGTTTGGTCTGTACTGTATATATATGTATATATATGTGTGTGTGTGTGCCTTATCTTGAAACTTTCTGTGTAAGTGTCTTGAGTATTTCCTTTAGTATGCACATTAGTATCAAGCACATCAATGTGATAAACACAGAAGACATGGTAAATGTCTTGGTAACGTGACAAGAACATCACATAAAATGTCAGCACTCAGCCTGTCTGTGAGGCTTTTTTTTTGGATATCTTGCAATAAAGCACTCAGCAGGAATCAACAGAAAAGCAGATTGTTTGCATTTTTAAGCATTTCTGTTGCCGAAGCATTTTTACTTTGCGTTCAACAAAATGTATTTCTATCAATTCATGTCCTGTGGTTCTCTGCAGATGTGCAGGCAGACTGTAAAACCGCTTTTTATTTTACTCGCTGCTTTGAAACCAAAACCTTTGTTTAAAAGCAGGAAAACAAAAATTGCTAAATGCTATGGTTATTAGACAGCGCTGTAAGTGAACTAGATGAGGTCTAGGAAGTCAAGTGAGACTCCAGTCTACCAGTAAAATCAGATAGCATCATTTTATAAGTATTTGATTTTCCGACATTTGTGATTTGTACAGCATTTGAATATTTCATATGGTTTTCATCCCATGCCCACCAGCTCAATCAACTATCAATTTCCACTCCCACTTGTAATCCAGGAGAGGTCTTTGTGGTCACCACAACAACTACAGTACAATATGAGAAAAGCTGTGTTGAGCAAGGGATCATAGGAAAAGTTGGGTACAATAATCCTCTATTCTTAAAATGAACCTTTAGATATTAACCCTTTCACGCCGAAGCCAGTTTTGACCTTCATGACCAGGCCAATTTTTTTCAATTCTGACTAGTGTCACTTTATGAGCTAATAACTCTGCAACGCTTCAACATATCCCAGTGATTCTGATATTGCCTTTTCTTGACGTATTGTACTTCATGTTAGTGGTAAATTTAGGACGATATTTTTTGCATTTATTTGTGAAAATATTGGAAATTTGTCAAAATTTTGAAAATGTCATAACTTTCAAACTTCTAATTCTTATGCCCTTAAACCAGAGAGTTATGTCACATAAAATAATTAATACATAACACTTAATACACGTCTGCTTTACATCTGCATCATTTTTTAAACATATTTTTTTGTTAGGAAGCTAAAAGGGTTAAAAGTTGATCAGCAATTTCTAATTTTTCCCGCAAAATTTACAAAAAAAAAACATTTTTTTAGAAGTGATTTTGAGGGGATTATATCATTTGAGTTTTTGAATGCAAAATTGGAATAGATAGTGGATATCATGTCGCCTTTGGAAAGCCCCTGATGTGCCTAAACAGTGGAAACCCCTCACAAGTGACCCAATTTTGGAAACTAGACCCCCTCAAGGAATTATCTAGAGGCATAGTTATAGTAATGATAATAATGCTTTTGCTTTTACTGGTGTATGAATTTATAATGTGGTGTTGTGCAGAGTACATGAGATTATAAAAGTGTGTTGTGTTAACAGGGTAAAACCAAATTGTGTCAATTTATGGACTTGTGATATGCTTTGAAGCAATCCTTAATACAAAGGCCAGGTTTCCCAGGGCAGGTTTCACAATGGTAAATTGTTTCCTTTCGTATTCCCCTCTTTGAGCATATTCTGCACCTTTTTTGTGTTCATCCCTCCCTCGCAGTTTGGGGAACCTCGCTGGGAAAATGTTGACCTGGTACAATATGGCACCATCAGTTTCAGAAGTACTCCTGACTGCCAAACTTTAGGGCCTTGTTGACCACCTCCTGAAATTGAAGGAAGGTTCCTGTATTGACTGCACATCGAAACAGCACAAAGCATTGTACAGTGCCATCTGTACAATGTGCACGATCAACTTTTTGTACTATACTTTTGCTTTTAGTGAAGGGGTTAAAATGTTTATGTAAACAACTATGTGGACCTAACTGTGCAATATGTTATCTGGACTATCTCTGTGAAACAACCACTTTAACCTGCTGTGACAGTAACAAGCTAAAGCTCCCTATGCATATCAGTCTAAAGTTAGCCAAACATGCCAATATTGACCAGATTGCCTGAAAGTCTGTTTATCGGGGCCTCTCGGCTCTCTCCTGACAGTTGATGTTAGTGGAGAGAAGGATCCTTCATGTCCGATTTCAGACTGACGATCCTTTTTGTTCTCCAGTAGAAAAAAACACTAACTAAGGAGTCTGGCAGTTGCTTTATCATAGCGGACACAGAAACGCTCATCTGAACCAAGCGTTCCTGTGTTTGGGCTAGTGGTAAGAGATGGCTGTCAGTCGAGCTGTGGTTTGTCCGACTGTTATGGTGTAGTGTATGGGGGCTCATGGCTGGATTCAGACGACTGTATTGCACAGTCTGTATTTGGACTATAGTGCCTGGACCAGATCTTCTGACCTCAACTTGTAGCATGATAGGCGGCATATATGAAGTTGTAAGTTGGAGTCAGTCCGTGCACTACAGTTCTTAATCAGACTGTGAAATACGGCCGTCTGGACCCAGCTATAGAGCTCATTCAGACATGAGTTATTCGTGTATGAGTTCTGTGTTTTTCATGGATAGAACTTGTACCTGGTTCACATGTTTTCATACAAAATCACAGACATGTTTGATTTTCATTCAAGTCATGGACCAAATTCGCCAATTCAGATCTAAGAGTCTGAAAAAAATGGTATCGGAAAGCACTGGGATGCCATCCTTATGCTGTATGTTTTTCTTGCACTGTTTGATGGGATAAGTTTGAGAAGCCTTCAGTATTTTTTTTTTCAACTTTTGAAACTATAATGGTTAAAACTGACACTGATCAAACTCTGATGAAAATCGGATCAAGAACACTGATTAATCTCTAACCGTTTTTGGCGTACAAGAAAAATGACTTTTGAATGAGCCCTTACACAAAGGTGCAGCTGCATAGAAATTACATTTTTAAAGGTTTCTCCTTAGGCTCTAGTATATGAAGCAATGAAATTGTGCTTCTATGTGCTACATTGCAAATTGTGGGGAAAAGAAACAATATGACAGCACCATGTGTACAAACTCAGATCTATGATAAAATCATAGTGTGTCTTTATGACCTGTTGAGAAGCTGATGAGACTGTGATTACCTACTTATCTATTCTATGTTGAGGTATAGCAAATACAAATTAGGGACTTGGGAACAATTGAGTTTATGAATAATCTTCACCAGTAACTTCTAAGCAATGGTTATAAATTGCTTTAAAGGCAGCCAGTCAGGCATTTTATGCTGCACAAACCACAGGCAGCATGAATCTTAACCTGGCTGCACAGTTGTGTAATATTTTCTAAAACGCTACAGATAAAATATATTTTGAAGATCCGGTCAGTGACCATAATCGGTACAAGACTAGCCCAGCTGCACCCCGGCTGCTTCCTCCCAGCATTGCTGTAGTGGATTGACAGATCTCTACTGCACATTTAAATAGGTAGAGACCTGTCAATCACTCGCAGCAATGCTAGGAAGAACCAGTTAGGAGGAGAGCGGGACTATTCTTGTCTTGCCTTATTGGCTGTTACTGTGCAGCATGATTCACCTGACAGGTTCCCTTTTAAATGAGATTTCGATAAATAAAGCCTATTCATTGGCTCTTTACAAAAGTCCCCTAAACATATTGGATCTCCTTATATTAGAACTCAAGCTGTGCCCGTGTCCATCATATTACCAGGAGAGATTGGAAATAAATAGTGAAAATTCGCATTTAATAACAGGAAGCAGATATCTTGAAAACCCCAATAAACAAAATGTATATTGGAGAATTGTATAACTTTTCATTATACGAAAAATAAACTTTTTGAAATCATATTGAAGGACTTGCATAGTAACAAACTTGATTTGATTGTGGCTGAAATGGTGAAAAAAATACAATTACGCCATTTGTTTTTTTTTGGATGTAGTTTTTACAGTATTCATTATATATATATATATATATATATATATATACATATATATACACATATACATATATATATATATACACACATACATACATATACACACACAGGGTGGTCCAAAAGTAGGTGGGCAGAAAGTGTAATAAGGTTATGAATGGGGAGATTTATGAAACGCTAAATTGCAGCCGCCTGTCTGGATCATCCTCCAATAAACCATGAATTAGATGTGGACGATAAGCTTTCCACCCAATAGATTTCAGGATTCACATGATAGAAGCTCGTGAAATTCCCAATTCCAAAGAGGCTCTTCTGGTGGACTTTTTTGGACTCTGAACAAATGTTTCAGCAACAAGTTGTTTATTATGTTCTGTACAGACTGTTTTGGGTCGACCAGTTTTTGGAGCATTAAGGATTGAGAAAGTGGCATTGAGTTGGTCAGGAATGCAGTAAATGGTTTGTCTCTTTGGGGCTTGAGTACCAAATGTTTCAACCCAATTTACTCTAAGGCTGTGTGCCCACGATGCGTTTTTTAAGCGTTTCCGCAGCAGCAAAAATGCTGCAGAAATGCTTAAAAAATGCATGGTAGAAGGCCTGCCATGTTCCCCAATGATAATCTGTGCACATGCTGCGGAAATTTCCGCTGCGGATTATCATTGCGGGAAAAAACGCAGCTCTACCAATTATTTTGCGGAAGTGCTGCGTTTTCGCCGCCCTTGACTTGCATTAGAACGCATGCACTCCGCTTCACTAGATAAGGACATGCGGAATGCATGCGTTCAATGTGCGGATGGTACCCAGGTCTAGAGGACAGGAGACTCTCCTCCGGACCCGGATACCATAGAAACTGTGAAAAAAAGAATAAAATAAAAAATAAAGATTATATTTACCTTATGGCGGCCCCCGCTGCACTCGTCATAGTCATGTGACGGGTCACGCAACGCTGACGTTGGCAGGTCCTTCAGTGTACCGCTGCCGGCAGCCAGGATGGTGGGAAACAAGACACCGGGGGCCATCAGAGGGTAAGTATATATTTATTTTTTTATTTTTTACCATTCTTTCGGTCACAGTATATAAATCCATGCCGTTTGCATGGATTTATATAGCGTGACCAAGTTGACAAGCACTTTCCAAGTGATGCTAAAATCGCTTGTCAACCCGCATGCGGAAATGCATGTGAAGAACGCTTCACTTCCGCATGTCCCTGGCAGGAAAACGCATGTACAATCCGCATGTACAATCCGCATGCGTTTTTTCTGCCAGGGAGATGCAGAAACGCTCAGGAAAAAATCCTGAGCATTTCTGCATCGTGGGCACATAGCCTTACGGTTTCCGCATTTTGAGATTTCCAATACTCTGTTAAAATCCATTTTCTTTGATCTGTATTTAAATTATTTGCCATTATGTGTTTATATGAAAAGAAAACAGATTTGGGGGAGATCTAGCTGTGAAAACTAGCAACCAATCCGATTCCACCTTTCATTTTCCAGAGTCTGTGAGGAATAAAAAGCGGAATCTGATTGGTTGCTAAGGGCAACTGAGCCAGTTTCACTTTACACCATGTTTGATAAATCTCCCCCTGCATAACCTTATTACACTTTCTGTCCACCTAGTTTTGGACCAACCTGTGTGTATATGTATGTGTATATCTAGATATCTAGATATAGATATAGATAGATAGATATATATAGATATATAATGTATGTATACGTACACACACCTTGTGTGTATATATATTAATTCCTCACCGCTTTGCAGACATTATCGGGGTGTGTATATATATATACATATATAATATATATATATACGTACATACATATATATATACACATACATATATATATACACCCCGATAATGTCTGCAAAGTGGTGTGGAATTACTGGCACTATATAAGTGAGTAAAATAAATATATAAATATACAGGTGCATATCACTAAATTAGAATATAATCAAAAAGTTAATTTATTTCAGTTCTTGAATACAAAAAGTGAAACTCATATATTAGATAGTCATTACAAATAGAGTGATCTATTTCAAGTGTTTATTTCTGTTAATGTTGATGATTATGGCTTACAGCCAATGAAAACACAAAAGTCATTATTTCAGTAAATTAGAATACTTTATAACAGCTTGAAAAATTATTTTAAAATCAGAAAGTTGGCCTGAAATGTATGATCAGTAAATGCACTCAATACTTGGTCGGAGTCGTTTTGCATAAATTACTACATCAATGCGGCGTGGCATGGAGGCGATCAGCCTGTGGCACTGCTGAGGTGTTATGGAAGCCCAGGTTGCTTTGATAGCAGCCTTCAGCTCGTCTGCATTGTTGGGTCTGGTGTGTCTCATCTTCCTCTTGACAATACCCCATAGATTCTCTATGGGGTTAAGGTCAGGCAAGTTTGCTGGCCAATCAAGCACAGTGATACTGTTGTTTTTAAACCAGGTATTGGTACTTTTGGCAGTGTGGATAGGTGCCAAGTCCTGCTGGAGAACGAAATTTCCATCTCCAAAAAGCTTGTGGGCACAGGGAAGCATGAAGTGCTCTAAAATTTCCTGGTAGACGGCTGCGCTGACTTTGGTCTTGATAAAACACAGTGGACCTACACCAGTAGATGACATGGCTCCCCAAACCATCACTGATTGTGGAAATTTCACACTAGACCTCAAGCAGCTTGGATTGTGGCCTCTCTACTCTTCCTCCAGACTCTGGGACCTTGATTTCCAAATGAAATGCAAAATTTGCTTTGCATTTACTTAGTGTGTCAATGACTGCCTTCTGGATATCTGTCAAGTCAGCAGTCTTCCCCATGATTGTGGAGCCTACTGAAACAGACTAAGGGACCTTTTTAAACACTTAGGAAGTCTTTGCAGGTGTTTTTTGTTAATTATTTTAATTTACTGTGGTAATGACTTTTGTGTTTTCATTGGCTGTAAGCCATAATCATCAACATTAACAGAAATAAACACTTGAAATCTGTTTGTAATGACTATATAATATAGAAGTTTCACTTTTTGTATTGAAGAACTGAAATAAATTAACTTTTTGTATTCTAATTTTGTGAGATGCACCTGTATATTCTTGTTTGTCACCAGTTTTCAAGACCCGTAACATTTTTATTTTTTCATTGATGGAGCTGTGTAAGGACTTGTTTTGGGTTTTTTTTGCGAGAAGGACAGTTTTATTGATACCAATTTGGAGTGTATGCTTAAGAGTTTTTTATTGTATTGTTTTTTTATTATTATTTTGATTCCTTATTTTGCTTTATGGCATTTACCGTATGCGTTCATTCATTTTATTTTATAATTTATGTTTTATTTTATATTAGATTTTGATAGATCGGACTTTTACAGACTCAACAATACCAAATGTTTTTTTTTTTAAAAGGGAAAAATAGAGGCAATTCAAGTTTTTATATATTTTTGAATGTTTTGATTTGTTTATAAACTTTTTTTTAACTTTATTTTTATATCTCCTTAAAGGGCTTAAGCTACACGCGACCCCAGCATTGTTGTACATGTACGTCATTTTTCTCTTAAGACTTTAATCTGAACTGATTTGCAGGTTTATTGCCTAAAGTAAATGGTGTCATGTAAACACCTTATTAAGATACATTTTGGTTTATTTGTTGCTTTCAAGTAGTCCTGCAGTACATTGTAGTACAGTGAGTTGTGGGCCTTCTGGCGGCAAACTCTTTAAGAGAATATATGGCATGTGATACAATTTGTAGCAGCTGAATGGGACTTTCAGAAATGAGGATTTAAGATTTGTCATGCTCTAGGAAGGAAGAGGAATAAAAAGCTGCATAGATGGCATAAATTGTAATTCCTCTAAATCTTTGCAGAGATGTTCCTGTGAACCAATTTTATGATCAAAATTGCAGCCTATGTAGTACGCTTATGAAGCATTTTAATATTGTGCCCAAAGTCTATATGAAAAGCACAGTTAAACTCATGGAACACATTTATGGTTATATAGCCTAAACTATGCCCTTAAGAAATTGTATGTATGTCCTCAAAATCTAGAAAACTGCTCTCATGTTATATATTTGTTTGTTTTCAGTATTTTAGGATATAGTGGTTTTATGTTTGTTTCTTATCTGGTTGGGAAATAACTTAGGGTAGTTTTGCCCATGATTATTTTATAGTTATGTGATTATCTTTAAAGGGGTTGTCTATATGTCAGTGCCCCATATAAAATAAGAACAGCCTTCCCACAGCGGCACCATTCCTGCAGTATCAACGCTGCTATTGTATTTTATTTATGTGGGGCACTGAGTGATTAAGCAGTAGTGGATGACCGCTTTATGGGCTCATACACAAGACCATATGGGTCCAATTACTGTACCTTGTCGTGCCTCCAGTTGCATACTGAAGAATACACAGCTCATTTACATATTCTTGGATTAGAAAAAACACTTGATTTTGGAGAAATCCTCCAATACTTCAAGGTACCAGCAGATGGAGTCCTTATATGTTAGTAATACAGTGATGCCGGTAATCCATGTACCACCATTCCGGCTCTATGTGCTTGAGGCCTACTGTAGATCCACTAGTTAGAAAAGTAGATAAAATATAAACTAATTATCGAGACCTGTGTCCAGTTCAAATTATGTTTTGTGTCTTTTGAAAAAAATGTAAACTGTTTTTTTATGTTTCATAGGAAATGCTTTGCAAATTTCTAGCACCAGTGGTAAATCGCTGTACGTTTCTCTATTTGATAGTCAATGTATCAAATAGATCAATATAAAGATATTAACGGGTGGAATTATTTAATCAGAAGTCATAAATCGGAAGCATTGTGAAATGTTCTTGTGTCCAATGGGTTGAAAAGACTAATCTCTTCATTGCTGGATTACATGTTCCAGATTAATTCTACCTATAATAGTGAGTTCACTAATAATGGCCCTTGTATTGCTGCAATCACAGCAGTAATTCTAAAAGAATGTTGTAGGGTTTACCTTTTTAAATCCATTTAAATGGCTAAATAAAATCATTAATGTAATTTTGTGGCTTTCTCAAGGTCAATCTGGTCATAGAAGACTGCAACTTCCTTCTAAAAAATATGAAAATGCGGCCAGCGTAGAGCAAGTGCTAGGAGCAAAACAGTAACGGCATTGTTCCCTGGCCCTAATTATTGACAGAGCAATGCAATAACCATTACTAGAGACAAGATCCTGGGATTGAGTTTATCCACCACATTAAGCGAAGCACAATGGTGGATTGAGCAGGAGTTTGTAAAATATCGTCCCTGCCTGGCATCTTTTTGACATTATGGAAAGGAGGGGGTTAATTGGAATGAAGTGAAAACCCAAGACTACATCAGAGGCGGGATACAGAGAAACAAGTCCCTAGCCTCCGTGTGCATAGCTTACAAACATTTCCAAGACGGCTCTTATATATTATTTAAGCTCTTCTTGTCACTGAGCTATGAACCATTAACACTTTCACTGATTTATAAACAATAAAGTTTTAGGTTTAGTTTTAGAAATTATTGTTGAAGCTAAAATCGGGATATATTGTTTGCTTTTGTTTAGTTCTTTTTATTATAGAAATTAAAATATGGTTCTGACGACATTAATTGACAATATGAAGTCTTGGCCACACTCTATTAAATATATTTTGTGTGTAGATAGTGATCACTAGTGTTACTAGTACTTTAGTGTTGAGCCTCACTGTACACAAGCTATTGTGACATCTGAGAATCATACAGAATCCTATTCATCAGTTGGCATGCAGATCAATATATGTACTTCATACCAAGTGGAAAAACTTTTTTCAACCTACATTACTATGTATGTTACTATGTTTTATTATTGTCCCCTTTTAGCCAAAGAAAATGAATAACTTGACTAGGAGAAACTTTCTGGATTGCGTGCATTTTTCTGATAGTTTTGACAACCATCATTCAAGTAAAATTGGGGCTCATTTGTGTCACCCACAGGATCCATACTCCATCTCTGAGATCTCCCTAGCTGTCAGCAACACGCACAGAACCCTCCTTTCATTTTATTCTATGTGCTGAGACATAGGTGCCTAAAGCAATTTTTTTTAGAGGGGTTCCTCAAATATTCATTCATCATATGGTGTGCCACTGCTGAAGCACCTAGCGATTACCTGTGTGTTTATTGGAAAATTTGGTGGCAAATGTATAGTTTTCTTACATTGCCATCACAGGTGAATAAAAAATTACACATAATCTGTTATCAATGGGCTGTCTATAGGATGTTCCCACTTTGGGGGACAAAATTTCTGTACTGGCTAACAAAAGTGCAGTCTTTTTTTTTGGAGAACACCTTTGACCTTACATCATCTCAGATAAATCATCACTTCGCATTATATATAGATGATACATGAACAGGTGAGGAAAATATTGTAAAAGATGTCCTAAAAATGAGGTTTGGGACCCCTAATAATCAGGATAAAAGAATTATTTATCAGTTTTTAACGTTGGACAAAAGGAGAAGACCAGGCAGAAATACAGAAGAGCATTGCTCTCCTGAGACATAGGCTTCTGCACATGACTGGTCCTCATCTTCTCTTTTAACATGGTGCACATAACTTCCATTCATCCCACTATTGTGGGTCCCTTGCAGTGATTATGATATAGGTGCTGAGTGTATTCTCTAATAGAATATAAAAAAATATTTTTTCTATAACGAATACTCATTCATGTCTGCACCTGAAATTTTAAGACTTTTCTACACCAGAGCCTTTATTGTTGGTATCCTGCAAAGTTTTTACAACGTGTAAAACTCTTGCACATTGTAGTCCAGTGGTGATAAAAGGAATAGAAATTTATATGAATTATATTATGAATTGGGGAGTTGGGCCAAAAAATGGCAAATGGGGTTCAATGCCGATAAATGTAAGGTCATGCACATGGGAAAGAAAAACAGCAGTCACCCATACATATTAAATGGGAAAACGTTGGGGAAATGTGACATGGAGAAGGACCTGGGCGTCTTGGTTAATAGCAAATTAAATTGGAGTGCCCAGTGTCAGGCAGCAGCTGCGAAGGCAAATAGAGTCATGGCATGCATCAGAAGAGGAATAGGGGCATATGATGAGAACATTGTTCTTCCTCTGTATAAAGCGCTGGTAAGGCCGCACTTAGAATATTGTGCACAGTTCTGGGCTCCGGTGCTCAGGAAAGACATATTGGAGCTAGAGAGGGTACAAAGGAGGGCGACTAAGGGAATAAAGGGAATGGAGGGACTAGAATACCCAGAGAGGTTGTCAAAATTAGGCCTATTTACGTTGGAAAAGAGAAGGCTTAGGGGAGACCTCATAAACATGTATAAATACATCAGGGGGCAGTACAGAGATCTCTCCCATGACCTGTTTATACCAAGGATGGTGACAAAGACGAGGGGGCACACTATGCGTCTGGAGGAAAGGAGGTTCCTGCACCAGCATAGAAGGGGATTCTTTACGGTCAGAGCCGTGAGACTCTGGAACTCTCTGGGAGAGGAAGTGGTGATGTCCAACTCACTTAATGAGTTCAAGAGAGGCCTGGACGCCTTTCTTGAGAACAATAAAATTACATCTTATGCTTAGTGATAGTTAATTAATCCAGATTGGTGTCGGGAAGTGAATTTTTTCCTCAATGATGTCAATTGGCCTATACCGCATGTTTTTTTTTGTTTTGTTTTTTTTTGCGTTCCCCTGGATCAACGCTGCAGAATAGCTGCAGTGCACAAGAAATAGGCTGAACTGGATGGACGCTTGTCTTTTTTCGGCCTTATAAACTATGTAACTATATACATATGGGGAATTTATCACAAGTGGTGAAAACAAAAAGAGGCGAGTAGTCGCACATAGCAAACACATTGTGCTTTAAAGCCTTTTCAAAAATGAAAACCGAGTGCTCATCAGTTACTTTGTGCAACTATTCCATCTTTCTCTTGCTCCTGTTTTGATAAGTTTCTTCCATCAAAGTGGTTTCCTGGTTTTGTATTTTGGTAGAGTGACAAAAAAAAAGTCTGTTTTTCTAATTCTTCTTGTAAGGTTCAATATATGTTACTTCTATGTCCTGAACCTCATTATTGAATTTGGTTTTGCAATGTAGGTATGAAAAGAGCCGTATTTGTTGGGTCAGTGGAGGAGTGGTCTATATAGCAATGTCCTTCCAATGTATAGGTTTCTGGACTGAAATTATAGCATGAACATGTCCAGAAAGATATTTTTTGGCTTTATAGTTTAGTAATAACATAATAACATATTGTTTTCTATTTTAAAATAGTGCCCCTAGTGATGAAGTTTGGTAGCTGCAAGCCACGTAAGATTTCTTAATATCCCAATGAAATATTAGATGGCAAAACTTTTTTGAGTTAAATTTCAAGTACAAAAAGGCTGTAAAGCATTTAATGAACCTCACAGAAAGCTGATGCTCTTGAGTGATGGTGTAATAGCAAATCTTAAATTATTAAGGGCGCCATATTTATCCATAGCATACGGGCATTGTAACACTCTGACCCGCTCAACATGCATATTAATTCAACAGCTGGAAGGAGACGTGGTGCCAGACCATTTTAACATTTTATCGTCAAGAAAAAAATATAATTTCAAAGGCATACTGATAGGGAATTTAGATTCTGAGCCCCAATGGGGACAGTGCCCATAATGTCTGTAAAGCACTGTGGAATTAATGGCACTATATAAGTGAGTAAAATAAATAAGGGTAAGTACACACAGGGTGGAATTGCTGCAGATTTTTACCTCCAGGTAAAATCTACAATGGAATAAAGTAGGAGTCAAGTGGATGAGATTTCTAAAACCTCATCTACCTGCCATGGATGTTTCCAGCACACAGTGACTAGGGGTGTGGATTTTAAGAGCTTAAGCATGTGAATTTCTGTTCATTTGCACCTCAGATTTCTCCTGTTTCAATGCATCAGGAGAGAAATCTACTGTAAATTTGCATCAAAATGTGCATTTTATGGTGGAATTGCATTTGAAAAGTCTGTTGTGTGGAAGCCATAAGATTCTCCGTCATAGAATGAACCAATGTACCTAATGGCCGTTACTCAGAGTCTGAATCTAGTTGTGTAGGGTGTGTGGATTGTGCATGCTCTTTTTGTGGTACTATCTGACATTGCATAACTACTGTATGACCAGTACAAAATGTCACATCTATTAGAAACCCCGCCACATGACCTGCTAAATCTGTGAAGCTGTTTACCTTTCCTAATCGGATTACTCCATCTTTAATTGGGGTCTACATGCAGTCTAATCAGGGGTCTTCATTTACAAATCTATTGGAATAATATTGATTGTCCTTAAGAACATCTTATAGGTAGGTTTTTGCCCTCAGGCTACAAGCAGCCAAATCAACGGTAGGAACACGAGTATAGAAAGTCGAATTGTTTCCCTTTTAGCTTTCCCTCTTTTTTAACTTCTTGCTTTGGCTTTAAACCTCTTCAAACTGGCCTATGTATAAACTGCATTATTTCATACATTCGAGGACTCTCTTTTTAAGAACATACACTTTTGTATGGTTAACTGATAATTGCAAGAATAAAATCTTGAGATATGTCTATTTTTCACCCTTGTGACTAAAATACGGATTGAAGGCTACCAGCCCAGTTTACATATTTTCATGGAGATATAGTGTAGGAAAGATTTTGCCACTACATGCTTTTTTTTACTGCCTATGGTGAAAATGTTTAATCAAGCATACCAAATGAGCTTGTCCACTGAAACACTTACACATTTTTGTGACACAGGGTTATATTTTTACTCTATCATACCCTGTTTTACTCTGCATACTATTAACGTATCCTTAAAGAGTTCCAGAATCTTAAACATCTCCGTTGCCTTTAAGGTGCTGCCAAATATATCGCATTTCACCCTTACAAAATGGAAATTCCTGTGTTTTGCAAACCGTCTAGTGTTGTCAAATACATTGTGAGTTGTTGCATTGAACCCTCATGGGGCTTCATTATACTATTCAGCAGCAAATAACCGAATATGTTGTAAATTGCAAAATTCACAATATACGGAGCTGAAGACAAGTGCATGATAAAGGACACACCACGTATGAACTGTAGTTACTCAGGGGTGACATCTATTAACAGGAAAGAGGATACCACCCACTGTGGTCTTCAAAAGAACTTAGTATGACCTTGTAGCCAATTTCTTCACGTTAAGGAGAAACTATGAGAATATTTGACTATTTAATAATGGTTTGTGCTCCATGTCATTATACCATGTAGACATTCTGTAATAACTGTCAAAAGTCAGCATACCACAAGTTGGCGATGAGCTTTCAGAAACAGATGTTATTATTGTCCATATTCAAGTTTTTCATAAAATTATATTTCATACATTTTAAAGAGCTGCATAGATACATTCAACTCTAACACAGTTATATATGGCATGACATGCCCACATTGCCAGGGTTAATGGGTCTTATAGCCATGCTTCCTCCTTGAAACATTACAGTTTAAGCAATACATTTCTCCCCATGGTGATAGATGAAGATGTTTTTAATCAATGCAGAAAGAGTGAGAGAAGCCAAGTCGTTCTACCCCATTTCCGGTTGCTAGGATTTTTATCTGCAATATTTAAAGCCTCAGTTACGCCCCGTACCATAAGAAAAGGCCTGCAGCACCCTGAACAGCAGATTGAAATACAGACCTTTCTTGTTGGAAAAAGCATCACATGAATATCATATCTAAACAAATGTACCTTTTCCCCCACAATATATACAGCTGCAGTTCCCTTTCTGATCATGCAGTCATTCACCAATATTCTCGCCATTTGCTATCATAAGAATAACATGTTTTCCTGTTACGGTCACAGATTGAGATACATTTCATGTTGCATTGAGCTCAGTTCTTTGATAATGCAGATTTTGCTTTTGTGGCAGTTAAATGACTACGGATGCCATATGCTAGAAAAGGTATTTTATCCTTTAAAACCATGCCGAGTTAAAAAATTAGAAAATCTTAACCCTTTTTTCTTTCTGCATAATCGAGCAGGGTGCTGCAGACTGTTAAAAATGGTAATTTCGTTTGATGCCAAAGTAACCTTTATCTTGGCACAAATTGTTTTCTCATCCACAAACATCAGAAGGCTGACAAAGGGTTAATTAGATCTGCAGGAGTTTGGTGCAGAGTGGAAAGATGCGCCAGCTTTTTAGCATCCTGCATCGTGGCTTTGCCATAGTTGTATATAGCAAAGCAGAACAGACTGCCCTCCACCCTCTATTTTTTTTGTAATCTTTTTCTATAGGTGTCTTTACAGTCTTGAATAACCAAAACTAGACACCTCTGATCACTAAGAAGGAACTCAACGTTCCCAATACCTTTTTATGAAAAATAATCAATATAACTATATACTATAACAAAATAGATTATTTCCCTCCAAAGTCTTCAAAAAATTTCTTTTATTGCATTAATTTTTTTTTTTAACATTTGGCACAGTACAAATTTGTGGTGCATTTTCCTCTTTTTTAATAAGATAAACCTGGAAAGATTGGTCTGGGACTTCTTAACAAAAGAATTCTCCTTAGAAATGGGGTGTTGCTCTTGTATTTGAGCAGAATTTTTGTTTTGTGTGAAAAACAGCATTCATGGACGTCTCATCATTTTGCTTTCTGATTAATACAAGGCTAAGCCTTGCATTTTAGTCATTATGGCACATTAACAGCATTTCTTATATAATTTTACTGCCTAACCATCATAACTCTTCTTAAATAGAACTTACAAGTTAGAAAATATTTTTAAATTTTAATATAATCTGTTTCTGTCATAAGCCCATAGATTTAATATATAAGCATTTACAAGAAAACAAAAGTGTCTCTCTCTCTTTCTGTACAAAAGTTGCTGTCTTTTTGTGCATTCTATTGCATTTTAATTTGAAAAAAGTCATATTTGAGTTTCCTGTACCTTCTCTTTTGTGTGGGTCTGAATTATATAAGGTTCAGAGATGGTTGTAATTGTGGAGTGTAGAGAATTACCGATACTGTTAGCCGTCCAATGGGCCCCATGGTGTGCTGGCTTGTAGGTGTTGTAGTTCATATGGTCGTGAATGGTTGGCAAAACTACTGGCCCCTCACCTGATACTCGTGTTGGACTCCCACTTGGGATGTCCTCATCCACTTGAATTATCTCGACAGTTCGTGCAGCTGCTACAGTGCTTCTTTGTTGATGCCGCTTTCTTAGTTTGTAAAACACAATTAGCATGGCGGCTGCCAAAAGCGTGACTGCCACAAAGCAGCCAATGATTATTTTAGTGGTCTTCATTACCTCATCCAAACTAGTTTGCGTTTTGTCTCCAGTGTCTAAAGTTGGGACTGCCACCTGTTTTGGCATTTTGGTGGTTTGGATGAGCACTGTGGTGGTAGTGGTAAATGCTGGCTGATACCCAGTGGAAGTGGTTGGCACTGGCTTGATTATCATTGAGATTTCTTCAGGAGCCATATCCGTAGTCTCCACAGTGACTGTAGTGAAGAAGCTGTAGTTGGAAGTGTTGAGCTCTGCAGTACTGACATTGAGATAGGCCGAAGCATTAGAGTTTCCCGCAACATTGGTTACCATGCAAGTGTAGACTCCAGTATCAGTAAGCAATACATGTGAGAAATTTAACGTTCCATCATTAAGTATGGAGATTCGTGGATGGTTGGAAGCGTGGCTCAGCACAGTACCATTAGGTAGCAGCCACCTTACAGATGACATGGCTGAAGTTCTACATTTGAGTTCTGCCACTCTTCCCTCGGAGATATTTAAATCCCTAGGAGCGTCCATAATAAAAGGGGCTGAGCATTGGAACGATGAGTGGTCCACCTCAACCACGTACTTCCCCTTCATGTGCGGTGGGGAATGACAGCGACCACAGCACGTGGAGTTGGTTGGAATATACTCTCGGAGCCACGAAGAAAGCCAAAGAACATCACAGTCACAGTCCCATGGATTGTGGTGCAAATGCAATTCCACCAAGTATCTCAAATGGGCAAAAAGGTCATGTGGAAGGGAGGATAGGTTGTTATGGGCCAAGTTTAATTCTACTAAAGATGTCAGGTCATCAAAAGCGTTGCGCTCTATAATATTTATCTGAGAGTTCATAATCCATAGCTTTTTAAGTGCTCTTAATCCATGGAACGATCCTGGTTTGATTTCAGGAAAGTTGTTGCCAGAGATCTCAAGTTCCTCTAGCCCTATCAAGGGTGTAAGGTTTGGCATGTCTCTAATATTACACATTCCAAGGTTAAGATACTTCAGATTGTACAATCCCTCAAATGCCCCCTCAGAAATGTATTCCAACTTTTTAAGCTCTCCTAGGTCCAGACGCATTAGTGAAGGGACTCTATTGAACGCATAGGATGGTATACTCTCAATGGGGTTATTCCTGAGCCATAATTCTCTCAGTTTAGAAAGATACTCAAATGCCCCGCTAGGTATTACAGTCAACCTGTTGTCAAACAATTCCAAAGTGTTGAGGCTAGCCAAACCATTAAAAGCCCCAACCTCTATTTGACGTATTATATTTCTACCAAGTTGTAGAACTTCTAAGTGGTGGAGATGTCTAAAGGTGTCAGCTTGGATCATGTGGATGTTATTTTCCATGAGATTGAGGTACCTTGTGTTAGATGGGATACCTTGGGGTACTTCAGACAGGCCACGGCGCGTACAAACAACCTTGCTAAACTGATTACTGCAGGAACAAACAGAAGGGCAGTTTTGTTGCCCTGAAAATGCTGCACAGGGGATCCACACTTGCACCATGAGGTAGATTACAGAAAACAGGATGGCCTTCCAGGTATGGTGCACAGTTACCAGCCACAAGAAATTCATGATGTGGCACGTTCATAATTCACCATCGTCTGGGATTTGGCATGGAAACGAGAACTTGGCCCTACCCAGGCTTTAGGAGGCTACAAATTCCCTTTTCCATCTACACACTGGTGGGAATGGTGGTCAACAAAGGAAGGGGGTGCTATATCATGAAGCAGTTAGCTTTTTCCTTTAGCTAAAAACATCAACTTATAATGCATTGAACAGACAAAAAGCAAAATGTTATATACTTAGGGAAAGAACACTTCAAATTCCTTACGCCAGTGGCCACCTCCAGGGAGCTGGGTTATCAGTCCTTCCATAAATTCCTTAATTTTAATTATCAGCAAGAATTCCGATTGATGATGGGGTTGATGTAAATGTTAAAAGACAAAATGGCTCCTTTAGTAAATCCCAACACAAGAGAAGAAAAAAAAATAACCTTAAGAGAAATGTAAGAAGGGAGTGAGGCCCACTTGGCTATGCAGGTGCATCATTCTGCTGCTCCCCCGGGACTGGTGCCTTTTGCAGTTGAGCTATTCGTCCTTGGATTCCACTGCTGTCTCTGCAAGAAGACTGACGATAATCCATTGCTGAGAGAAACTGAAGACCAGGTATCGGTTGGTTTGAAAAGGAGAAGGAAGCAAAGAAGGGTTCACAATCCCAAATATTGAAACCCTCAGTTGTTGGTTTTTTTTATCTTCCTCAGTCTAGTTTTCCATAGATATTCCTCTGAAGCACAGGCTGTCTGCAGGATTCTGATTCGTACAAAGAGAAAGGCAGCACATTGCAGGCATTGACGGCTTGTTTTCTCCCCTCTCCTTGCTGGCTTTGCTTTCCAAGCTGTGGATGCAGCAGCTGCAGCCTGCCTCCTGCACACTTAGCAATAATCCATCAATATCTCAGAGGCGAGCAAGTAAAGGGGGGTAGAAAGTATGCTGGAGAGGAAGCCACACACAAACACACACCTCAGTGCTTCAGCCCTTGAATGGAGATTGGTCCGAAGAAGGGACAGCTTTCACAGCCTTTCTCCTCCTGCCTCGTGGAAATCCCACTGTAGCTCCTTTTGTTGTGAGGTAGTGAGTTGAGGGCTTCTCCTGGTTTGTCCAGGGGTGATGGCAGCGGTATCAGAGCCCCGGAGCATGTTCCTCTGCTAACAGTCCTCCTCTCGCCCTGCTCGCTTGGTGTTGGATACAGCAGCCCACCAGCCCGGCTGCTCTCTCATCCTTTCGCCCTTCAGTCAGAACGTGGATGTACTGCTGACGCATACTGTTCTGAGCTGAACATTAGCGTGATGCAGTGCTCCTATGTATTCACACAGCTCCCCTCCCACTCTTCGCTTTTTTTCTTTCCCTCTAGGGGTTAATGCTCAAAGCTTCCAGCCAAGTTGCATTGGCTGGTTCACATTCCCTTCCCCCTTTATCTTTTCTTGTCTCTTTATCGAAGAGAGGAGTTTCGGAGTCCCCGGCTTGCAGCGGCGGATGCTTTCCCGGTTCCCTTCAGTGAGATCCGTTAATGATGCCGATCAGGTGCCGGGCTTTTTTCAGTTTTTTGCCCTCTCCTCTCGTTCTGCGTTCAGCCCTTGTCTTAGCCTGCACTGGGATAAATGCAGAAATGAGGTTTCAGCTGCCAGCGGCAGGAAAGACCTGATTGGTTGCTCTGCCTGTGCAGCGTCATCAACGCCAATTGCTGACTTTGCTTCCCTTTGACGGCAGGGGTAATTTCCCCCCTGGTCCGGATCCCACCTTTCTACCCCTCTGCAGCTGACTGTATTCACACCCCCAAGTTGAGCGAAACAATCAGAAGCAGCGCGGATTCACCGGCGGGGGGGAGTCTTCACGCCTGGTAAAGCTAGTGCTGCACCTTGTCCTCGCCACAATGTTTAACCCTTGTGGTGGCAGGATCTGCAGAATCACACAGCAGAGGAGGCTGGCTTTCCACTCTGTGACCTGTTCCTCCACCTGTGAATCACTCTGGCTTATTGCTGTGGAGCTAGCCTTCAGAAGCTGCATCTTCCCCTATATTACTGTCTCCCCCTATGTGCGCCTGAAAGGAAATGCCTGCTGCATTGCACTGCTCGTCAGGTGGAGGTGAAAGCATTGAGGGGATGAAGCTGGTCCTCGTCACCTGCCCCTGCTTCATGAGTGCTCTGCAATGCTCCCGCACTGGTAAGTTACATCTCTGAACGAGTTACATTGCTCTCACGTTTCTATGCAATAGGTAATTATTATGGCGTTTGCCTTCATCCCTTCACATCCCACTGAAGTTTTAGATGTGTTTCACATCTGCAGTATTTGCAGAGATTGTGTTTATGCTCTTGCTTTCCCAGCAATACATTGATTTTCTTCTTAAATCTGACCTTTCCATTGCTTCTCTAAGGGCTTCTCGAAAGAATTCAAATGAATACCAAGTAACAGCTTAACACTTTGTGCCAGATCTCCGGTCTTCTGGTGGTAGTTCAAAAGTCGAATCCTGCCCCCCTCTCTGTCTCTGTAAGGCTGGGAACCTTAGTGCCTTAATTATGTTATTAGATTTCTAGTTTATACTAAGCATAATATCAAATTTGTTAGAATATGGGATGAAAAAGTATGTAGCAGGGGCATTATACTTTTCTCCTTACTAATGGGAACTCTGTATGGACTTTGGGTGGAGAATAAACTTACTAGACTTCACTTCCGCATCGCTCTTACGGTTTCTCCTCCAGTCTGGATGTGGATGCCAAGTGAGCTGCAGAAGCCTGCTTTCACTGCAGAATCTGCTCGTGGGGGGCATGGTCACTTTCTATGTAGTTAATATTAATAAAAAACAGCTTTTTAGCCTTTATAGAAATAAACTTTCAGTCGCTAATACGCCATGTAAGCGTCCGATATGAGAGGTGATACATTTAACACATTCTCCACCAGAGGGACCTGAATGGTATTTTTTCTCTATCTCGTGCTGTGACTGCAGATTGTAGTTTAATGTCTTTATTTGTGGAGGGTGATACAGTTTGTAATAAAAGTATTTCATGTGTATATGAAATATAGATTTATTTTATACCTTGATTCACTTTGTGGAACGAGGAGCAGAATATGCTGACTTTTCCTCCTGTTAGGAAGTATTGTGGATTAAGGCTACACATGACTAGTGTCTTTGTCTAAAAATAAGGGGACGCACTTGTATTTCATTTTTTATACCCACAGACTGCTTTGAGTCACATTCTATATAACCATTACTGTTCATTGGATTTAGATTTAGGAGTTTACATGGGATCCTATTGCCCCCTTTATCCCTTTGCACTATTATATGTTATAAGTGAACTAATGGCTATATTGAGCCCTTTTTTGGACTGAGAAAACAATAGCCATTAAATAGGCAGTAACTCTATACTGTAATGGCTGGGTAATCGTTTGGTGGATTTTCTGCAGCAAAGCCATTGAATCCTCCTTATGTGGGCAGTGGTCCTATTCTGTAAGCTGGTGTTCAATAGAAGCCATGTTTAATACTGCAAAGGGGAGAATCAGCTTTTCAAGCAAGATGCAGAGAAAACAAACTGTAATACCCAATCTGACATTTGGTTTACACAATATTACATGTTTAATGGGCATAGGTTTATAAAAATGAAATGGCATTATGATAATGTGTTCCCTCACTACCATGATAGAAAACATGACAGTATATAAGTAGACCAATTCCCTGCTGAGGCTGACATCGCAACGCCTACAGATATGTTCCTATACTATGTAGCACAATAAGCAGTTCAGAATATGTGGAATAATACATCTTAATATGTTTCATAGTGGATGGTTTCGCGAAATGTTTTGTGTGAATGTGATTTCCTTACAATTGCAAGGTCCTTATGTTCTGTACTGAATATTGAAGCTTGGCTCTTCTCTCGTCCTGTCTGTCATTCCCTACGCTGCATATTTTGCATCTATTCAGTGTTTTCCTATGAATGTGGTGTGTGCAGGAAAAGGATCCTTTGGGTTCTCTCGTATGATGCAGATTATTGTTGCCATGAACGCCTCCAGTTCACGTAGCTGCTGTTCTGTGGAATTTCTTGGAAAGCAGACGATCCTAAAGATGAATTTTCCCTTCCACAAATCTCTAAACGGCCGTGGATTTATGTTTGTCCACACATGTATATATAACCATCACACTCTAGTAAAACTGGAAGGGTTATCACTACTTGTAGATGGACCCTGAATAGCCCCCAGGTGGTACTACTAAGGTTAAAGGTTATTATTTCACAAGGCAGCCAGCAGCAATGAATTGTTCCTAATTACTACTCTTAATCCGTAATCCTGCCTCTTCTGTGAGTAAAGAGAGAAGTCAGAATCATCTGCCATGTAGAGTTATTAATGCCACAGTAACAAGCCACACTTGGGTGCCATTTCTACCCTTGGCAAGTTACTGCTAAGCAGGGATTGTCTTGGCTGTGCATTACCTCATGCCTGATCTTGAAAGCTTTGAGCAATAATTTTTGTAGCCTGTCTCCTCAGATCTTGTAGATCTTAGAAAAATGTTACTGTAATGACTGTACTGAACTGTTACTATATAGTTTCCTTTTAAAGGTTACCCATTTTTTTTTACACATTCTTGGGCCGGTATACAAATTAAATAAGACCTCGGAGTAAAAAAAAGGTTTGCTTTAATAGTACTGCATTCCATAAATTGTGGGCATGGTTTTATCAGAAGCTTAATGTGTAGTTGTTAAAATGCTGGTTCGCTTTACCTACTGACATCTTGTCATTTACCAATTATGTAGAATGGGTAACGGAGGCTGGATCAATTACAGTAGTTCCCGGGAGAGCTTATTATAATTTATCAAACATTAGCAGATTAACTGCACCCACTCATTCACCATAGTTGGCGTTCTTTCTACCTTTCATTTAATTTGAGCAAAGCTTTTAATGGCCAAAATTGCTGCACTTCTTTTTTTTTTTTTTTGTTTGATGTGACCTTTTTTAGATAACAACAATGCTAGATGGTTAAAGGGATTTCTGTGTACTTGCAGGGTTCATATCAATCTGCAAAACCTCAAATAGTACAAAAGAGAATGACCGGCACTTTTGTGAGCCCAGCTCTTTACAGAGCATTCCATATGTGTATGAGGGTAGGCATAGTATAAACTATCCTGTGGGAAAAATGGTACAAAATGTACTACTCAGAAATGATGGGAACATTTACACATCACAGTATAACCCTAAGTCAGTTAAACTTTAGGGATATCATTCTGTCTAGTTAGGAAGCATAAGCGATGATCACTCATTTTCATCAGCTTTGGTGCAAATGACAACGGGTTCATAAAAGGGTCAACAGCAGACAAACTTCAAATGGGGAATGATTTTGCAGGTGGTGGCCACAGAAAATTACTCTTTTTTTAACTTTTCTGATTCTTCTGTAGTTCTGCCTTTTGCTGGTGTCCTCATCACTGCTGGAAGCATTAGATGGGACCTATAGCCCATTCATTTTGCACTGTTAGTCCAGCTGACATAGGGTTTGCTGTGTCTCCCAGCATAGTGCATGGGCCGTTACATGAGGAGAGCCAGACACTGGCATGCAAGGGCATCATTCAATCAGCTGGAATGGTATCCCTTATGCAAGGAGAAACAGGAGACACACTGCCAGAGCCCTGCAGAATTTCCAGCGCACCACTGGTGTGAATGTTTCTGACCAAACTGTTAGAAACACTCCATGTCAGTGGGATGAGGGTCCAAGGTGCTGTAGTGGGACCTGTGCTTACACCCTAGCACCTTGCTGCTCACTTGTCATTTGCCACAGAGCACCATAATTGGTAGGTCTGCCAATGGCACCGTGTTTGCTTCACAAATATTTTGGAGATTCACACTATGCAAATTTATAAGAATCTGGAGATGCCATGGTTAAAGGCTATGCTGCCTGCAACTTCATCTGGTGGTGGTCTGGAGATGAATATCCCTATACGGTCGCACACCTCCACGTGATAGCCGATGGTACCCTAACATCTGATAGGTACTGGATGAAATCTTCAGAGTCATTGTCAGACCTTACATTGGCACAGTGGGATCTGGGTTTCTTCTGGTGAAGGACAAGCCCAATCTCATGTGGCTAGAGTACTTAGGCATTTCCTGGATAATGAATACATTGATGCCATTGACTGTCCTTCACATTCCCCAAACCTGCATCCAACTGAGAACCTTTGGGACACTAAATAATGCCGCAGATTGTCCAGGAGCTCATTCATACCGTGATTCACCAGGACACCACTAACCATCTCTACAGGATCATCAATCGGACATTGTTGGGAGCGCATGTAGGCACCTTGGCACCATATAGGCTACTAAGTTACATTATGAGTTGTTGTGATATAATTCCCACAAATTGGAACCACATATGATTTCAAATTTTTGGCGTGATTAGAAATCCAGCTATAGATTATAATTTGGGTTCCATTGATATGTCATAATGTTCTCAACGAATTACACATTTTTTTTATAAGTAAAGATTTTCAATCTTTGTGATCCAATGCGAGTTTTAAATGTTCCCTTTAAGCAGAGTATGAAATTGAGGACAACTGGCATAAAAGTCTTGGCAAGATAGAAAAACCTTGGAGGAAAAATAGAACGAGGTTATCTAACATCTGCAGGTAGATATATAATGAAACCCACAATTGTTGAACAAAAGTTTAAAAAATAGATGTAAAAACCAATAATGGAGTAGGAGACACCAGGCCTGCGTGTTTCAAGTCCATACGGGACTCTTAAACAAGAGAAAAAAATGATTTTGCTCTCACTGAAATTCTACGAGTGTATTGACAAATGAAGTGGAAATTAATTATTGACTGTACAAAAAAGGCAAAAAATTTGTCTTGCGCCATATTTGCACAATAGTTTTAACTTTATCCTCTTTTCTGATTATTGGTGGGACTTAGTATGAGGAGGGAATGTCTTCATGGCCTGGTAAATTTATTGTAAATTATGACAGAAATATACCTAAGTTATAGTGCAAAAGTACACTAGTTCAAAACTGACATAGATTTGACTTTCTGCTGTATGTATGACTAGTGATGGTCCCTAATAAGGTACATTTTAAGGTAGGTGCACACGTTCAGTATTTTCAGTAGAAAAAATATGCCTCAAATACTGGAGTGCTGACAGGAAAAACATTGCATGAAATATACGCGTTTTTGCATCGTTTTTCCCCATTTATTTGAGTAAAATCCACTGAAAGAATTGACACCTTGCAGATTTGAAACTGCTTAAGATCTGCAAGGAAACAATAATCAGAACTCTCATTCACTTTGCGGGTACAGTAAAATGCTGTGTTTTTACGCTGGGAAAAACGCAACTTGTGAACTTACCCTTGATCCAACTAATTTCTTATTGGGACAGGTTTATGAAACAAAATTTTCTCCTGAGTGTTACTATTTGGGGCTAAGTCCTTACATCAGGAGTGGGGAACCTCTGGTCCACGATGACCTTTTCTGTGGCTCTGGGGCAGATTCCCAGGGACCGCAATGCTGGGGCCCCCAGCTGCGTTTTGCCAGCCCTTTAAAACCATCTTGCACTGTGAGCACGTGCACGGAGCATTCACTGCTGAAAGCTACGTGCGCATGTATTGAAGGATTACTCACTGGCCAGTGCCAGCGTCATAACGTACTTTGTGAGTGGAGTTAATGTGCAATGCGCTCCCGTTCCACATATGTAGACAGAAGCAGCAGCCCCCGTGTCTCCTGTGATGGGCTCCAGCCCCAATGTCTCTTGTGATGTGCATTCTCCAGCCCCAATGTCTCTTGTGATGTGCATTCTCCAGCCCCAATGTCTCTTGTGATGTGCATTCTCCAGCCCCAATGTCTCTTGTGATGTGCATTCTCCTGCCATAGCACCTCCTATACGATGTATATGCTCCAGTGTCTTTTGTGTGATGTATACCGCAGTCTAAGTGTCTCTTATGTGATGTATACAGCAGATCTCCCACTGCTTGAGTTCTGTAAATGTAATGTGAGCAGTGATCAATTTCCATTGGAAGGATACTTGCAGTTCAATATACATCTGTGTTCTTAACTTACTGCTGTTAAGTCCCTTTACAAAATATATCATCACAAAGTTGACTGCGATGAAGACAGATTCAAATCTGGCAAAGTTGTGATATGCAACATGATCACCTAACCTCACATGCCGCACCAAAGAGAAACAGCTCCAGCTGTCAAATTCGGGGTGAGTTAATAGTTTGATAAAATGTAGCAGGATAATTTTCATGCTGATAATTTTGTGCAGCCCCCGAATGATGTTATAAATATCCAAATGGCCCTTGGCAGATAAAAGGTTCCCCATCCCTGCTCTACATGCTTACTATCTCATAAGTAATGTCCGTGCCAGATTTTAGGGACACACTCTTTTGGCAAGATGACTGGTTACACTTGGTTGACAATTTAGTCATAAATTTTCAGGAGGAATAACAGAGGAATAGCAACAATGAAGATTTGTGGAAAAAAAATTATAATTTAGAATTTTATTTCATGGAGAAGTACAAGTATTTACTTGACAGACCCTCTATAGAGATATATTCACTGATTCATAGTAGAAACTCAAATCTGCTGCTTGTGAACACACCCTTAAGAGTAAGTAGAACTTCTACTTAAACACATATATGGATTTCTGGTTATGTTAAGGCAATGGGCACTTGCTGAATTTTTTGGATTGCTAGTTAGTGACATGATGGAGCTTATTTTATGTTTACTTGTAGAAGTTGACTATGTGAATTGCCAATTGAATTAATCCCATCTTTGAAACCCTTGCACTAGTTATTTCCAACATCTTATTTCTGCCAGAGTCCTGGTCTATGTGCAAGTGCATCTGAAGAAAAAGAAAAGCGCATCATAACCACAGAGCAAATCAGCCACGTCAAAGTCGAGTCTGTTATGAAGCATTCGTTATTAAGCCATTTGCTAACTAATAAGATTGCTGTTGTATGCTCGCTGGACCTGTGCACAATATCAGTTGTGACCTGTCCATTTCTCATAACTCCTTGCCTAGCATGCAGCAGTCATCGGTCCCTAAAAGGATTTTTTTTTTTTTTGCTTGCAAATCCATTAGTGGTTTTGGGTTTAGTCCAGATTAGGGGATTAGTAGATCTGGATTTTGCATGATTGTCCCTGCTGAGCTGGTTAGTGTAAAGTATGCTAATGGTGGAAGCAGGGAAGTAAGAATTTCCTCAGTTGCCTGCCAGACAAAATATGCCAGTCTTTCTTATGAATTTATTTTTTCTTTCTCTTCATTGGACAGTTCTGTATCAGGGAGCCTGCTGGTCAGAATTAGGATTTGGTTGCCAAATTACATAAATATCTTTTGTCTTTGTCCTGTGGCTAAAGAGTGAATAGTTTTCGTGTAGAAATGTTCCTTTCATGTATTTGCAGTCATGTTTGCTGCTTGTGCAATGAGTTTGTAGAAGTCCATGTCAGTATTCTGCAATGCTGGATCCTTTGTCGTCAGTCTTCTGCTCAGAAGATCAGATTACTCCGTATGGTTTAGTTCCTCCTTGCTGCTGAGAGCATCTGGTTGTTGACAAGTCCGGTTCCCCCCTAGAAAACAGGGCATCGGTGGCTGGCACTTTTGCTTGCATCATTTGGACCATGGGTTCACATCTTTTGAGAGTGGCCCCAGCTTATGTGTGATCTGTTTATATGGGTTGCCTCTTTCTGCTGCTGGCAATGAAATGGACACAGCCATGTTACATGCCTGTGGGAAAGGCATCGTGCCTGCCTGCCTGTATCTAACCCTTTACAAGCTGTTCCATACACATGAACAGCATCTGTTCACTCAGTCACTGTTCTCTTTTGGACGACTGCAATGTGAATGTCAAACAGTCAGGCTTACATATCCGTCAAAGTCTACCTGATTTTTCGTAGTGCTGTATGCTTCAGTCTATATGTTAACGCTCATTAAGTTCTTGCGTGGGAAACTTCGTTTTCTTAACTTGTAGACTGGACTCATGAATGGATGCCAATATAATATAGGTCATACATGTGATCAAAGCAGCTTTGTATATCAAGGTAATGTCTAGCAATGCTTTAATGTTGCAGCTTTGATTGCATTGCCATAAATGTGTGAAATTGTTATGCAGGTAGAGGTATAATTACATGCAGAAGACCATGAGTTGTTTATTAACATGAATTGAGATGCATTCTGGATGCAGATCCCATTCCCTCTAATCAGTACACCCCCTCTCAACGTTCTTCTACACCCTGTAATTAGGTGGAGTGTGCTGATTGAGACTGCTTCACACATCAGCTTTCCATGGGTACGTCTTATGTTTTCCAAAATAGTGCTACATTACTGTCCTCTGGTGACCTTTTCCATTTCTAGCAACCATAGCGTAGTTCTGTAGTGGCCATGTGATGATGTATGTACTATAGGGAGAATTTATTTGTGAGAAGTGTAAGGAGGGTGGGGGCTAGCTGCACACAGAGCTCTGCTCCTCTCACCACCATGCACTATCCATTAGGTTGGACCCCCCTAAGCAATGTGTCATAAGGTTGTACATTTCTAACAGGATGAACTATGTAAGGGTGTGTTAGTTATTCCAACATTTTTAGTGATTAAATATTTATCAAATGGACATCTGGAATTATTACTCTGCTGCATAGCGTTAGGGACTTGGCAAGGCTACCAGCCACAGAATACAGGCTTTACTACAAAGGCCATGTGTACCAGTGCCCAGAATATAATTGCAGGAGGCTTGCTTTGGTGATCTTTGTGTTAAAATCCCTTTAGCTTTTACTCAGATAAGCTTAGCATTCTTAATAGCCACACGTTTTAATTGATTTATCTTTTCCCAGTTTAACCCCTTTGTGTCTTGCCCAGAGCACACTTAAAAAAAATGCCGATGATCATGTTTGTAGAACTCGATTAATACCACAGTCGGTCAGTATTAGCCATATTTCCATGCTTTTGGTAATCTTAATATATGCTATTAGATTAAAACTGTAAATAGCGTAGTCTTACCTAACGGATGCTGGAGATAAGTGAGCTGAATGATCGGGCCACATTCACACAGGTTTTAGTTGTGGTTTCAGCGTCTAAATCCTGGACATACGTGTAAGTGATGTCTTTTATACCCAATTCATGTGACCTGGGAAGAAAAGAAAATTGGGATCTAATGACCATGTAGAGCATCCACCTCATGGGTCCAGTGCTGGGGGATCTACCCCATGCTCCCAGTAGTGCATAATCCTGCTGCCCAGATCCTTTTGTACACAAGCTACAGAGTGCTTCCACCATTCCAGCTGTTATGCAGGTCATCGAAGAGAAATCATCATAATAAAAGTGGAAGCTCTAAGAAAAGTATCAAAAAACCACCAGGGGTCACCATAACAAGTATGTTACAGTAGAATTCAGTAGCATTTGCATTTTCTTAATGATTCCAGTTGAAAAATTGTGACATTCTGTGATAGACGAATTAGAAGAAGTCCCGGTGATAAGAAACTGGGAAGAGTAGATGGAATTGTGCAGATCCGGCACAACTCTGATCAGAGTAATAGTCAAGATGTATTCCTTGATAAGACTGCTGCTCCACTTGTTGAAGTCGACACAACGGCTCATTAAAACTATTACAAGGCAAAAAACAAGAAAATATTGTAGTGGGTGTTGTCACGCTGAAGACAGAGATGGGAGGATGTAGAAAAACAACAAACATATTAAAAGACAGCAATGTGTTTCAAAACCAATTTGTAATCATATTAATTTTGTCTTTTAATAAATGTTGTTTTTCTTCACCTTCTCATCCTTGTCTTCATCGTGACAGTGCCCACCACAATGTCTTATTCTTATATTTTGCTAATTGTAGTAGTACAATGTAATATTTAATTGTGGGAGAACCCCTTTCAAAAGGGAAGTTTGTGCAGGTTAAGGCTGGGTGCCCACGTAGCATTTTTCAAGCGTATATGCTGCGGAATTTCCGCAGCGTAAACGCTTGAAAAACGCATGTATATCCGCACCCCATGGTCCCCAATGGGATTCCGCAAGTTCTATGCACATGCTGCGGATTTTTCCGCAGCGTTTATGCCGCGTTCAAAAATCCGCAGCATGTCATTTAATTTTGCGTTTCCGCAAGCGGAATTGCCTTTGTCCAATGCATAAAAACGCAAGGCAATTCCACATGTGGAAAACGCGTGATAAACGCGCGAAAAATGCGCGATAAACGCGTGCGGAATTCCGCATGCGTTTTTCCGGGAGAGAACTTGCATTTATGCAGCAGAAATTTTCTGCTTCATAAATGCAACGTGGGCACATAGCCTAATAGTGTTCTGAACCTGCCCGACACCCGCACTTAGAGCCCAGCTGCCAGGAGGAAATTAACTTTATTCCTCCGTTCCAGGTTCAGTCACCGCACTGTGTACAGAGAATGGTGGCCGCAGCCCTCACTTCCTGTTAATTACTTAACCGTACGAAGGCGGAGACCGTGACGCCAGCACTGATTGGGCGCCGGGCATCACGTGTCATAACATCCACATGAGAGCCCCGGGAACTCGAGTGCTGACACCGCTGGAACGGCGCTGGCACGGGAGATGAGTATAAGCTTTTATATTTTATCGGAGCCAAGCGAGGGGTATGAGAAGGGGTTGTCTAAGTGGTGGACAACTTCTTTTAAGTCTAATTAAAACATTTCTTGGAAAGTTGGGAGCATAATGGTGTACAGCCCAAGAGGGGGCCATCCCCGATCCCGCTATTTCAGTTCATTTTTATTTGAGAAACCCCTTTTGCAATTAATTTGTGGCCTAGTTAAGCACATGGAGAGTCACTAGAGTTGGGGACCAAGTACTTCATGGCTTTTACCCATATCGCAATAGTATATATGGCCCACGGCGTATATGTGTAGCTGTATATTAAGTTAGTACTCTGGGTGTGCTGGTCCTTTTTTATTTTTTTGTATACCTTTTTGGATTGTGCAGTGGGGGGTGTTGCCCCCTCACGGTCTGTGCATCCTTGTGCACTCAGCTTTCCCAGACAGGTTTTGATTAGAGATGAGCCTGGTTCCTATCTTTTAACCCTTTCATTCGAGGTTTGGTGATTGATTGCATCCATGTGAGGTGGACCTAAATATGGGGTAGGATGGCTTTTGTGCTTTTTGATCAAAAAATGTTAACTACAAACCTTACATTTTTATGTGTATCGTAATAGCGGAAAACATGATTCTTTAGGTCTGTATGATTATGGTGATCTCAAACTTATAAGGATTTTTTTAAGTGGTTAAAATAAATTTTTTGTAAAATAAAAGTAAACACCTAACTTTTTTATCTTTTGTTGATGGAGTTGTGTGAATGCTTGTTTTTTTGCTTGACGAACTGTCATTTATTTGGTACAATTTTGGCGTGCATACGAGGTTTTTTTATCATTTTTATTCCATTTTTTGGGGAAGCTGCAGCAACTGAAAAACAACAATTCTTGCTTTTTTGATTTTTTTTCTTTATTTCGTTTAGCGTTTATATTTTGATAGACTGAACTTTTAAAGAATCTGATACTGAATAGGTTTGTTTTACTTTCTTTAAATTGTAAAATGGGGATGATTCAAACAGCGCAATAATTGTCACTGTTGGATTGATAACGGCATCTAAGGGGTTAAGCCTCATTGATGTGAGCCAACTCTGGTCGCTGCCATTAGAGGCGAATGCCGACACTGATACCTGCCATGTTTGGAGCGGGTTCAGTTCCTCACAGATGTATTTTGTAGCGACTAAGGGTTATTTTCATCTCGTATATTTATGCCATGTCCACATGCTGATGGATCCTAGATTTGTCTTCAGAACGAGGCACTGATGCATACTCCACGGTGGCTCAGTGGTTATCAGCACTGCAGCTCTGGGGTCCTGGGTTAAAATCCCACCAAGGACAGCATCTGCAAGGAGTTTGTATGTTCTCCCTGTGTTTGCGTGGGTTTCCTCCCACACTCCAAAGACATACTGCTAGGGAATTTAGATTGTGAGCCCCAATGGGGATAGTGCCTATAATGTCTGTAAAGCGCTGTGGAATTAATTGTGCTATATAAGTGAGTAAAATAAATAAATAATCCTGTAAATAGATTCAGAATTCTCATTCATTTTGTATGTTAAATGCCACGACTTCTCCCCCTGAAAGTAGCAGGTTTTGAGCCCTGTTCTGGACATAAATGTGTGTCTTATTGAAGGGGACCCACATGTAATGTATATTTATAGTACATCCTGTGAGTATGCCAGAAATGAACAATATGGGAATACCCCTGTAAACCTAAAGTTATGGAAGTTACTAATTCTTTTGGTTTTATTTCTTAAAAATGTCAACATCTCTGCTTTCTGACATGTGTCTCCTCTAGAGGCTCAACATGGAGCAGACATTATACTTGTTCCAGCTGTCCAGCATATCCTTAGCTAGCTCAAAAGGATTTTTCATAACAATTAACATAAAGAATCTATAGTCACCAGCTAATAACTCTGCAAATCACGTGCCCACCAGCATTCTTTGTTTAATTGGCTACAGTGATGGTGGGGTTTAGTGTGCCCTGCAGCCAGTCACTGGCCTGAGCAGTCTTGTGCCGTACGCTACTGAGGCCATTGCTTGGTTTCAGCAACCACTTGTATAGATGACACTTCATTACTACAGCTAAGACCTCATTCAGACATCCTCGAGTCACCTACAAGATCTTGTTGTGTTTTTCACTTATAGAACACGTACCCATTATAGTCTATGGTACTGTTCACATGTCCGTGGTTTTTGCGCAACCAAATCACATGTTCGTTTTTGATCCGAGTCACAAATCAAAATTACCCATACAAGTCTATGGGTCTGTGAAAATAACGGACAACACAGGGATAGCATCCGTGTACAATCTGTGTGCGCCTGTGATTTACTTGGATAGATGTAGTGGACAGAAGTTTTGCCATTTTTTTTTTCTTTTATCATTGAAAATCACTGACAAAACACTGATGGTAATAACTGACACACTGACCATATGCTGATGAAACTCCGATCACAATCACTGATGAACAATAGGGATGAGTGGACCCGTGGAAGTTCAGGTTCGACCGAACTTCAGTCTAAAGTTCGGTTCGGGTACCCGAACCCCATAGAAGTCAATAGAGACCCGATCTTTGGAGCTGGAAAATTGTGTCCGTCTCTCTCACTCACACACACACACACACACACACACACACACACACACACACACACACACACACACACACACACACACACACACACACACACAACACACACACACTCTCACTCTCATCTCTCTCTCCTCTCTCCTCTCACACACTCTCTCTCTCTCACACACTCTCTCTCTCTCTCTCTCTCTCTCTCTCTCTCTCTCTCTCTCTCTCTCTCTCTCTCTTCTCTCTCTCTCTCTCTCTCTCTCTCTCTCTCTGTCCATCTCTCTCTCTCTCTCTCATCACTCTCTCCCTCTCTCTCTCTCTCTCCTCTCTCTCCTCTCTCTCTCTCACTCTCTCTCTCTCTCTCTCTCTCATCTTCTCTCTCTCTCTCTCTCTCTCTCACACTCTCTCTCTCTCTCTCTCCTCTCTCTCTCTCTCTCATCACTCTCTCTCTCTCTCTCTCTCACTCTCTCTCTCTCTCTCTCTCCATCACTCTCTCTCTCTCCATCACACCTCTCTCTCCATCACTCTCTCTCTCTCCATCACACTCTCTCTCCATCACTCTCTCTCTCTCCCTCACTCCTCTCTCTCTCCATCACTCTCTCTCTCTCTCTCCATCACACTCTCTCTCTCCATCACTCTCTCTCTCTCCATCTCTCTCTCTCTCTCTTCTCTCTCTCTCTCTTCTCTCTCAATCACTCTCTCTCTCTCTATCACCTCTCTCTCTCTCTCTCCTCACTCTCTCTCTCTCTCTCATCCACCTCCTC